>NC_143178.1:5007500-10007500 GCF_047325235.1 Durio zibethinus | reverse complement strand
GGACACCAACGACCAAGAGACCTAGATTTCGACAGCTATTTCGTCGAATAGGTCGCCACACTCCGCCATAAGCCACCACATTTTGATGTGGGTTTGAGCCCAAATTTCACCCCGAAGCTCCTCTTGATCCCCTCTTTCCCTTTCTCAAGTTAGTTTCTTCAAAATCTAGTTCAAATTCCCTAAATCTAAGCCTAAAACCCATTGGCTTCAACTTCTAAAAGCTCCTCTTACGCTTTTCGACTGTCGTCGCCTGTAACTATGTCCTTCCCCTAGTCCTAGGCTCTTTCTTCTCCAAAATTCGAGGCTAGAAACACCATAATAGCTCTTATAGAAAACAACTAGTGTTGTTTTTTATTTTTTTTATGTTTTTTTTTTGGGTTTTCGACGCTGCTTCCCCCTCCTAAAGGATGTGCTTGTGGTGTTTTGGTTGCTTGACAAGTTTGGTTTTAATTTTTTGGGATAGTCGATAGTGTTGGTGGGTGCGGGTGGTCACATTTTGGCTCTGATGGCTTTTGGATGAAGTTGAATACTAGCCATAAAAATGGTGAACATTATGTGGTTTTGGTGATGGTGGTTGGGATTCGGTGATAGCAGTGTCGAGTTATAGTGTATGTTGGTGAGAGCTGGTAGTGGCCGAGGGTTCTTTTTATAGTGTTTTTGCCCTCAAAAAAAAAAACCTTTTTTGATTCTTTGGCTCAGTTTTATTGACTCATTGAGATTATTTGAAAGACCAAAGAAGAGAGCAAGATGATAGGTAAGGACGGGTTGCATGGCGGTTGAATTTCAGCTGCCATGGTGGCTTGTAAGGTGGCTTTGCAAGGGTAGAGGAGGCTGAGCGACTATATGAGGGCCTGCAAGGGTAGGGGTGATGGGTGTGGTGCCGTGCACGGCACCTCTTTATAGGTTTTTTTTTTTTTTTTTTTAAATTTTCTGATGTTTTAATTAATTAAAATTTAATGATCCTATACATTTTGAGCCATTAAATTAAACTGGCCCATCTTTGGACCTTTGGGCTTTTAAGCCCAAATCAAATTGGATTCTACCCATGCAAATTTTGAATTGAACTTTAGGCTTTCTAACCTAATTGATTTGGACTTTGGATCTTTTTTTCGAATTTTATCTTTGTAATCAAACCTACTCGAGCCTAAATGACGAATCCAAATAAGATGTCTGAACAGATATGAATTGAAGCTTGTTTTAAATACTTCAAACAAAATTAAGTATTTACATATGATATTTTTTGTACAACGTTGAAAATCAGCAATAAGGTAATGACTTAGATAATAATTTTGTCCAGTTTAAAACACATTTTTAATTTTCTCCTTTTTTTTAATGTTTTTTTAAAATCTTTTTACTTCCTTTTTTGTATTTTGGTTTTTGATTTTTTTTTACAATATTGATCGTTAACGTGTTAAATTTAAAAATTACTTCGAAAACTTATTTCACTAGAAGTTCTACAAACTTTTTGAAAATAAATTGAAACAAAAACTACTTTTACCAAAGGATTCACAAATTTAAAAATCTTATCTTAAAATATTTTTTTTAAACAAAAACACTATAATTTTTAAAAATTTCATCTTGAAAAGGGTTTTTTTTTTTTTAAATAAAAGCTAAATAACTTTAAAAATCTCATTTTAAAAAATGCTCCTTTAAACAAAAGCTTAACAATTTTAAAAATCTCATTTTGAAAAAAGACTTATTTAAATAAAGACTTAACAATTTTAAAAATCTCATCTTATGAAAGACTCTTTTAAGTAAAGGCTTAACGATTTTTAAAATCTCATTTTAAAAAAGTCTCCTTTAAACAAAAGCTCAACAACTTTAAAAAACCTCATCTTGAAAAAAGCTCATTTAAACAAAGACTTAATAACTTTAAACATCTAAAGAAAAAAAGTTTTTTGCAAATTATGTTAGAAGATTCGAAGGTTTTCTGTTAACTGCAACTTGACCCATCATACCTGGATTCTATTTGAAAACATTCCTACCTTGTTTTAGTATGCTCAATCTCTCATGACCAAGTTTGATTTTTTATTTCTTGTATTGCTAAAATATGCATGCAATGGATATGACGAATGCAAAAAATCATGTAACTATTCAATTCATACCATGCATTCAAAATTATAGCAACTAGGTCCTCATAACCAACTTGATCTTTCAAATTCTAGACAAAACTCTAATCGTTCTTATTCATATGAAGTCTCTCTTCAAAACTTTTTTTTTTCTCATTTATTGTTCTTTTTGTTTTTTCATTTCTTTTATAATTTTGGGTAATTGCAGAATTAACTTACAAATCATGAGTCCCACAAACATCTATTTGTTTTGGATTGCTCTCCTTCTACTTGAAAACCTTAAATAATTATGCCTCCCTTGATTTTTATTTCTTCTTTTCTCATTCATTTTTTTCTTTATTCTTTATTCTTCTTTTCATTTTCATTTTCCTTTTATTTTTTGTTATCATCAAATCTTTCCAAAGTATTATATGGGCTTGTTATGAATATTGTCGATCATTATCCTAATTCTATGACAAATACAATGAATTCATAATAAAATATGGGTAAGAAGGTTTCGATCAAAGAGAAAAAAAGATATCTATTGCTATTAAGGAGAAAGTAGATTTAAATTTTCTCTTTAAAAGTATCAAAAGAAAGCATAAGCTTTTGAAATACAAAGAAAAAAAGTAAATAACAAGATAAAAATCATGGAATCAACTATTAGTTCCCTAAAAAATGAACATTCAGACAATTCAGACCAAATCAACTTGGATTTTTTTGTAAAAAACCCATTTTATAAGCAATTTTAATTTTTCTAAGTTTATTAAGCTTAACTTTAACCCCATAATCTAAGATTGATGTGGATTTTCTTTTTGTTTTAGACCACTCTCAATGCTAATCCTTTTCACATCTAAGCCATTTTTTTAGGTTTTCAACTCCAATGTATTCTTCTCGCTTCCTTCTTACACTTAGGTTATTTTTTAGGTTTTAAGATCAAATGTCTCTTTTTTTTTTACTTAGATTGCCTTTTTTGGGTTTTCAATATGATTCCTTCTTTTTTCAATCTCTTTTTTTTTGTTTTATTTTTTTTTTCTTTCATTCTTTTTTTTTCCTTAGTTTTAAGCAAAATTTTTCTTTATAGTGTTTGAGTTCACTAAATTTGGTAATTCATCTTTATCCATTTTCGTTAAACTTAGAGCTTCACCTAAAAAAGCTTTTTCACCACATATGAACTTTTCCAATTAGGTGTCAATTTTCTCCTGTTATTATGTTAGCATGACAAGATCCTTTTTAGTATTGATTCACCCTTATAAAAGTTGTTGCGTTGCATCTTCTTGTTATGTGCCCGTATCATCCTATTTTGGTACATCTGACCATGGTAGAGTGTCTTAAGCCTTTTTTTTCTCAATGAGGCTTAATTGTTCAAAGTGATTGTAGACCCATTATGCTTCTTCTAATTTTACTTCCATTAAAACTTTCAACAAAGGGATTTCCATTTCTATAGGCAACATGGCTTCTATATACAAAAGAAAATGAGGCTCCAGTAGTCTTTATGCATATATCGTAAAAGGTAACTTTTCATGCCAATCTTTATAAGTGTTAGTTATCTTATTCAATATCTTCTTGATATTTTTGTAGTTGTTTGTACTACACCATTCATTTTAGGGTAATATAGTGTTGAATTATGGTGCTTTATCTTGAACTATGCATAAACTTTCTTTATTATTCAAGTTTTTGGCATTACTGGATATAATCCTTTCTAGGAGTTTATCTTATTCTTGATGAACTTACATACCACTTCTCTTGTGATAGTGGCATTTATGGGGAGTCGATATTACAAAGATGAAATGATTTCTTTTCAAAGTTTTTGGTGTAATTGGTCTATCCATCCCTCATATAGAAAACGACCATGGAAGCCCAAAGATATGTAATGAAACTATAGAGGTGTGAATCTTTTCTGCATAAATCCAACACTTGTGGTGTTTTTGGCATAGTTAATATAGTCACTTTTCAATGTTGACTAAAGCAATTATATACTTTTAGTATAAGACCAATTTTAGATCTCTCATCTCTCATGCACCTTGCAACTGGTAAATAACTAAAGCCAAATCCCCATATGCCTTTAGTGTTTTAATTTCTTTTCAATGGCTATTACAGGCCCAGGACATAGGTTTTATAATCTGCCACATTATTGGTACAGTTAAAATCCAACATTGTTGTGCTGAGATAGTAATCTTCATCTAAAGATATCTGTATTGTCCAACGCCATGTCTCATAATGTTGGATGCACTATCAAAAACTATCTTTCATGATTCACATGCAAATTTTTCAGCCTTATCTTACAAGACTAGCTATTAAATCTTCATCTAAAAACTTAAACTTTATGGGCTCATAGTTGTCAACAGTGCAATCTATGAGAAAATTAATTATCACACTTCATTTAATGGCCTTCTGTGTTACTTATACAATATCATATTTGAATGGCATAACTTACCATCTTGTTATTTTTCTTAACAAATATGGTTTTTGGAAAATGTACTTGAGGTGATCCAACTTTGATACAAGCTAGGTCATGTGATAAAGCATATATTGGTTGAGCTTACGAGTAGTCCGCACCAACACACAACACATTTTTTCTAATTAGAAATAGTTGGCTTTGTGATTAGTGAACTTCCTTTTTAGATAGTAAATGGCTTACTCCTTTTTGCCAGTTTAATATCTTTGCCCTAGTACACATCTCATGGAATTCTTGTGAATTGTTAAATACAAAATCAAGGGTTTTCCTACAATAAGTGGTACAAACACTACTAGACTTGACAAGTACTTCTTAATGCTTTCAAAGGCATTTTGGCATTCTTCATGCCATTCACTTGGGTTATTTTTCGAAATAGCTTAAAAATGGGATTACATTTTGAGGTGAGTTTGGAGATAAAATGGGATATATAATTTAGCATTCCCAAAAAATTTCTCACATTTTTCTGTTTTTGTGGAAAAGACAAGCTTTCAATGGCACAAATCTTATCTAAATTCACTTTAATTCCTTTTTAGTTGATTATAAATTCCAATAATTTTCCTAACTTGACCCTAAATGTACATTCAACTGGATTAAGCTTGATTTGGTATTTTTGTAACCTTTCAAAAAGCTTTCTAAAGTTAGCAACATGGTCTCCTTCTTCTTCTTTTTTTGCTGATTATAAAACTTAACAATTTTCTTGAATTGACCTCAAATGTACATTTAGTTGGATTAAGCTCGAGCTGATACTTCTATAACCTTTCGAAAAGCTGTTATGAAGTTTGCAACATGATATTCTCTTTTATGAGATTTTGCTATTATATTGTCAATATACACCTATCTTTTTATGTATCATATCAAGTAAAAATAGTAACCATCGCTCTTTGATACGTAGTACTAGTGTTTTAAGCCCAAAAGGCATAACTTTGTATCAAAAGGTTCTCTATATTATCATAAATGTGGTTTTTTTTATATCATCTTAAGATTTTTAATCTGGTTATAACTAGAAAAGCCATCCATGAATAATAACATGGAGTGTTCTGTAGTTTTATCTACAAGGGTGTCGATATGAGGCAAATAAAAATTAGTGTCGATATGAGGCAAATAAAAATTTTCTTTTGGGCTAGCTCTATTCAAGTCCCAATAGTATGCCTACTTTTCTAACTAGGCTAGCTCCATACACACATCCTTACTTTTCCATTCTTTTTTGGGATAGTAACCATATTGGCTACCCATTCAGGGTAGTTTGCTACTTTTGGCAAGCTAGCATCAAACTAATTTTTTATCTTTTCTTTGATTTTCAATAGAATTTCCAGTTCATGTGCCTCAACTTCTTTGTACTAGTGTGCACTCCGTCTTCAAAGGTAGCCTATGTTCTATGATATTTGTGTTGAGTTCTAGCATATCCTGATATGACCATTCCAATAATTTTATATATTCTCAAAGTAAATCCTCTAACTTTTGCTTTACGACAAGTGAAAGTGAGATACGAACCCTAACTTCTTTTTTATTTTCTTCAACACCTAACTTGACCGTGTCTGTGGACTTTTGATGGGGTTCTATTAATTTTTTTCTTACTTCATCAATCTCAACAAATCAAGAGGCAAGGTATAACCTATTGAATCTTTATCATTATCAAGCTCATTAATGTGAATAGAGTTTTAAAATCAAACCCAAAATTATTGTTGTTATCATCCATAATATTCATTATTTATAAACTTGAAAGCAGGAGGTATCACAAACACGTAGGTGGATATATTGGCAGAAATAAAGAAAAGAAAAAAATATACACTAAGAAAGGACAAAAAAATGAAAAATGGACAAAATGTGAAATGAAGAATGCATTGCACTTGTCATTTTATTAATGATAACGAAATATACACCAACAAAGATTTTCCATATGCTTGTGGCAGAGGCAGTTGGGGGTTTTATTTTATTACATTAGCAAGGATCAAGGATAAAAAAACAAAATAGATTGCATCCTCTATTGATCTCTAAAATATGCAGTAAAAAAGATATGTGATTGCATTTTCTTGGATTTCCATATGTTTTTTTTTTTTTTCATCTCTCTTTATCTATATCCTAAATAAGGCCGCCATTAAATTTTTCGTTGGTTTTCCAACTTCCACCTCTGATGACCTAGGGTGACATATCCACCTAAGTGGAATGTGTCACAGTGGTAAGGGATCACCATTCTATCCCTATCCAATTCTTACCCCTTAAAGCGAGCCATTTCCTTTCTCTTTTCTCTAACATCATTCTCCTTTTGTTTGTAATGGTTCACTTATAACCTAGACCAAACCTTTATTTTCAAGAACATTGGGCATCTATTTCATTCCTTGCAAAGTTTTGCCTAGTTTGATTCCAAGTTGCCACCTTTTTTTTCCAATCGTTTGTTTAATCACCCTTTATGTGGTATTTGATAGATGTGGAATGGGGATCTTTGATCCTTTACCCACATAGGTGGCATTGGCTTTGATTAAGCATTAAAGCGCTTTTTATGTAGCCTTAACATTTAAGGAGTGGTCAATGTTTTAGTTATTAGCAAATCTTTTTCTCTAGCCAAACAAACTTGTCTTATGAAACAAGTAGCTATACGATGGTGATATATCCATTACTTGGAATTCTACATTGAAAGTGCATGAGCCTATCTATAGCGGGATCTCAATATCCCCTAATATTTCCTTCAATGATTAATCAAAAGGCTATTTCTCATGCGAGATGGGTTGACAAGTAGTCTTGCCAAACTAGTCATAGGCATGATATTAATTGACGACCCATTTTCAATTAGTATTGTCATAATATATAGATCTGTGGACCTATTGCTAGACATAGATTTAAGGAGTTGTTAACAATCTTTTTGGTTTAGGTGCGACTAGTCACTTAACTAAATCTGTCTCATTTTAAAGAAGAGTCCTAAACTTAACTTAGGTATCTTTAAATAGTAAACTCTAGTTTATGAAACTAGATTTAGGTTTGGGAGTATAGTTACATGTGAAAAAGATTATAGCACCCTTACAGTGCTTATCCAAATGATGGTACCAGTTTGATTTCAAGTTATCCAAGCCTTAAAATATCTTTATAGTATACCAAATAATTTAATTATTGAAAATTGATTTTAAAATTACTCTAATATTTTGATAGTAATTTAAAATAATTTTCTCACATCGAGAATATTCATAGAGGCTATTATCCCTCTTTGAAGAGGTTCAATCATTGGATTCATTTAATCCTTGTAAGAAACTTTTATTTGTAATAATTAGATTTAGAACCTTAGTATAAAAAATTCTTATACAAAATTTCCAATATGTTGGTAAAATTTAAAAAAGATTTTCTCAACTAAGAATTTACATAGAGATTGCTATTTGCAATGCTTTTAGTAATTCCATCATCGAATATTCAAATTCTAATTTTTATAAAAAAATAATTAAAAAAAATATGTTGGTAAGATTTTTTATCAAAGTCTGTCGTCTAATATGTTGGTAAAATTTTATTTCGATACGTATCCCCCAATAGTTTAGTGGGATTTTTATTTGAAAATTTATTTATGGCTTTGTCTTTAAAAAAATACATTAAATCTTTTAATAGTTTGGTAAAATTGAAAAAAAAATTTTTAAACAAAATTTTATTATAAATTCTCTAATTGTTTAATAGAATTCATAAATTTCTAAATTCATGAAAATTCTCCAAAATTTTTTTTATCATTAAATCATCCAACAATTTAAAATAATAAATGAAAAAACACGATAATAAAAAGAAAAAAACCCAAAATAAATCTAAAATAAATCCAAAAAATAAAATAAAATAAAAAATAAAAAATAAAAGGAAAAAGAAAAAAAAAACTTGTGCTGTGGGTCAGGTCACAAGCAGGCAAGCACAAGAGTTGCACTTAGGTTCACGCGGGTCAAGGGCTTTTCAAAACAAGGTTATTTTTGGCTTAATATAAAAGGCAATTTTTAGCCCTTGACCTTAGATTCTCCTTACTACTTCTCTCTCTAACAAGAAAATTCTCTAACCTTTCTCTAAACCTTCAACTAGAAAATTCAACTGGCTAACCAATTCCAAAAATTGATGTTGAAAAATTCAACGGTTGCTATGAAATTCAATCAAAACTCAGAAACCTAGAAAACCTAAAATTTGGCTGTCGTGAATCTCATCGGATTATTTAAACTTCACAGAAAAATTCAAACCTAAACTTAGAAAACTTAAAAAATTTCCAAAAAACAACCCAAACCCAAAAAAATAAAAAAAAATTCCAAAAATTTAAAGAAATCTTATAATCAAACCATATCAAAACCCAATTTCAGAAATCCCAAAACCAAAAAAATTTGACCTAAATCCCAATAATTTAAACCAAATCCCTATAAACCCAAATTCCTAAAATTAGAATTAAACCAAAACCTAGAGATTGAAACGTTGTAAAGCAGAAAAAACTTAAAAACTCATAGAATCCAAACTATTTCAAAAACCCAATATTCCCAAGTTAAAATCGAAACCTAAAGGAATTTTTAATACTTTAATAATTGGAATTTTTTTTTTGCTTTTGCATTTTTCCTCATATGATTTTTGTATTTCCATTTTGTGTTGGAATGGTTATACAGGGATTCAATCCCTTTCAATTTGGGAAAAAGTAATTCAACCTTATGAATGTGATTTGATATCTGGTGATTTGATTTCTTGTAACTTTTCTTTTTCATGAAAACTAGGAGAAAGAAATCCCAAAATCATTCAATCTGACATTGACTTTTTTTTTTTATTTAAAATCCCATGATTTAGTTTCCATTTTGCCTTGATTTGATTTTTAAGATTAATGCCAATATGTTCTCATGATTTCCCCCAATTTTAAGCAATTTTTTCCTTTTCTTTTTCACCTTTGACCAAAATTTAAAAAATAAAAACACAATTAAAATTAAAATCAAAAATCCAAAATCCAAAATCCAAAATCCAAAATTAGACTTGAAATTAAAATTCAAATTCAAATCAAAATCAACACTAAAATTAAAATTAAAATTCTGGGCTTTTATCCCTTTGGGCTTGAAGTTTTCCAATTGAGGCTCAATTTATAGTTAAATGCTCATTTTGATTTTGGAAATTTTTTTGGATAAAATGGGATATCTACAATTGCCCCTTTTTATATATTTTTTTTGAAACAGGAATTGTACAAAAATAAAAAAAAAACCATTCATTTTATTCGGGGCACAGAAAAATTGAAAATTAACATTTTCTTAAATTGAAATTCAAAGATTCAGAATTTGGAAATTCAAGGGTCTGTTATTAAATTCAAAGATTCACAAAACTTAAAAGATTCACAAGGTTCCATAACAACAATTGAAAGATTTCATGACTTCAAGATTCACAAAAGATTCAAAATTTTGTAAAATGCTCACAAAATTCTCAAAATACTTAAGATTCGCAAAGATATAGAGATTAAAAAATTCACCAAATTATTCAATTTTCACAAAGGTGGCACAATTCAAAAAGGTTTGTAAAGGTTTCAAGATTCACAAAGGTTTGTAAAGGTTCCAAAATTCAAGATTCTCAAAGATTCTAAGGCTCGTTAAGGTTTCTAGATTCGCAAAGATTTGAAGATTCTCAAAGATCCCAAATTTGCAAAGACTTCAAAATTCACAAAGATTTCAAGATTCGTAAAGATTCCAAGTTCATAAAAGTTCCAAGTTTTGCAACGATTCCAAAAGTTTAAAATTCACAAAGATTCCAAGATTCGTAAAGGTTTTAAGATTCACAATGGTTCTAAGATTCTCAAAGATTTTAGATTCGTAAAGATTTCAGATTTGCAAGAATTTTAAATTCATAAGAATTTCAGGTTTGTAAGAATTCAAAGATTCGCAAGACTTTTAGATTCATATGAATTTCAGATTCGTAAGAAATTCAAGTTCACAAGACTTTTAGATTAGCAAAAATTTTAGGTTTGCAAGAATTTTATATTTTTAAAAAACTCAAATTCATAAGAACTCAAATTTGTAAGAATTTTAGATTCGCCAGAATTTAGATTCTCGAGACTTTCAGATTTGTAAGAATTTCAACTTCATCATTGTAAAGATTCACAATTGTAATTTTTAGGAATCCAAATACAAAATTTTTAAGTTCACAAACAAGATTCAAAAATTCGTATTCAAAATATTTTTGTTAGTGATTCACATCCAATACTTAAAGTTTCACATTTGAAAATTTCATGGATTCACATCAAAGATTTCAAGGCTCATATCCATAATTAAAAGATTTTTGTTTGAAAATTTTAGAGACTTACACCCAAAAGTTAAAAACTTTCATTCAAAAACTTAGGGATTCACATCCAAAACATATTCGAAAAAACTTTATGTTCACATTCAGGATTTCAAAGGTTCTTATTAAAAAAATTTTAGGGTTTTATATCCAAAATTTCAAAGATTCACATTCAATAAATTTTAAAGATTCACAATCAAAATTTTAAAGATTCATATTCAAAACACTGTAATGATTATGCCCGAAGGTCTTTGTAAATCGTGACTATTTTTTTGAAGAAAGCTCTTTTAAACAAAGGCTCTATAAGTTTAAAAGTTTAGAATGTTTTCCTTATCCAACAAATTCTCAACATGAAAGATTTTTCTCTTTTGAGGAACCAAAGTTAAATGATTCAAGTGCCTTCTAAATGATGTGAATGCAACAATCTAGATTCTCACTAAATGATGCAAATGCATGTCCTAAACAATAATGCAGTTGCCATACCATGATGTAAATGTTCACTATATGATGCAAATACATACCCCAACCACAATGCAAAATAATTATCAAAACAAGGATTCAAATATTCACAAAATTATGTAAATGTACTTGTTTAAACAACAATGCAAACTCAATGCCATGAAATTTCAATTGTGATAATAAGGTTTTTAATACTTCACCATCTTATATATTCCATCTTAGTTTCTCAACACTAACAATCTCAGAACAAATTTTATTAATTGATTCAAATTATTTTTCTCATCTGGTCACAACTCACAAGTTATATTGACCAATCCAACTTTGTATCCATCACTAGGTCACCTCATTTGCCCTTTTCCAATCATCTTCTCAAACTTCTTTCATTTTCTTTTTACTCATGTCATCTTGGATTTCTTTCAAAGGAATGAAAGAATTTTTTATGGTTATTATCATTTACCTAATTCATGACAAATATGATTCAATTATACATTTTCTTAATTAATTCAGAAGATGTACACTTGGTAAAGAATAAGAAAAATGGGTATTCATTACCAAAAGGAAGTCTAGTCAAGAACAAATCAAAGATGAATAAAAGCAAAATGCCGTGACTGTTTAAATGAGATATCAACATCTAGAATAATGATTGCTTAGATAATTTTGAAATCTAACTCAGAAGTCTCTCTCAAAACACATTCCATTAATATTCTTGATCCATATCCTTAGGATCCTCAAATGCAACTATTTCTCTAATTTTACTTAAATCACCCTTTTGAGTTTTTAGTTTAAGTTTTTCTTTTTTCTTTTTTTATTCTTTTCTTTTCTCTTTTTTTTTTTTTTTGCTTTATTTTTTTACTTACACATCTTTTTCTCATTTCTCTTTCTCATTGATCCATTCATGACATTTCAATCAAAATCTTAAACAATTCAATTGTAAACTTGCCTTAGTTTAATTCATGATTCTCCAATTCGAGCATTCACATGATTAAAATGAAAATTTTAAGGTACGTAATGTAAGCTAGGGTGACAGGTTATGAAAGAAATGGATAAAATAGGCCCAAAATGTATTTGAAAGGTAAAAAAACTAACAATTATTTCTTTTCATTGAGAGCACCTTGACAATTTGCCCAATTGATTTCTTCTTTTTTTTTTTCTTTTTTTTGTACTTTTCATTATTTTTTAAGAAAGATCTAAGCACAAAAGGGCTTTACCCCTGAAATCATTAAGGATTTTCACTTTCTTTTTTGTGAATAAGCTTATCAAAATTTACCCCCAATGTAAGGGTGATCTTTAGTTAAGGTTTCTTGAAAGAATATTTCAATAGGCTTAAATGGGGTAGTAAAGGTTAATTTTACTTTTTATATGAAAAGTAGAAAAAAGATAGTGATTTCTCATCTTAAACATAAATACTCTCAATGAAGAATATTTAGTGACCAAAAATAAATTTCACATACTGCATTAGTTTCATCTTTCTATGAGTGAAATTCTTTGCCAGCTTTATCTTTTTTTATTTAATAATTTCAATAGATTAACAGTCTCAACTAATTAATCATATCAACATGAATGATGTTTTTAAAATCAAATCTTGAATGGCTGTCATGATTGTCTGAACATTTATTACTTGAAATTTAAGAATGGATATGGGAAAAGATATGAAAAAATAAAAGAATATAATAGTGATTCATAGGAAAGAGAAAATGACTTAAAAATGTATCATATTTGCCACTTTTATTAAAATGCTAAAAATTAAAATGGAATCCTAGTACATAAAAGATATCATTATTTTAAAGAAATCCTAAAATGACAAGCAGTTTCAATAAGCTTTTTTGTATCTTTCCAAAAATTGTACCCTTGGATGATCAGGTAAAGGGTTTTTATTGACATTCAATTTTTCTAATTTGTTAAAGCTAATTGAGTTTTGTCAGATCAAACTTTGCATTTTGTGATTGAAACCAAGGCAAGTTTCTATAGAGTAACCCACGTTTCCATTATGGTAATCACATGTGGCATTAAAATTGTATCATTTGGGATAAGGTGGCTTCAATGGTTTGAAATGAACTTGAGATACAAAGTTGCTTTTAACCAATTATGGGAATAGCTTAGTATATAGGTTATGGGTATAAGATCAAAGCAAACTTTCTCTTAGTTGTTCCTTGATTTTTTCAAACTACTTGCTTGATTGTTAGGCCTTGAAACTGGTGTAGTGATAGGACTAGGCCCATATATAGGTGTTTGAAAGGTTGATTGGTAAGTGGGTGGATAAGCTAATTATGGAAGAGGGTGGTAAAGGTTATGGATATGAAGCATAACTTTTGAATTGTTGCCTCTTAAAACTCATAGCTTAGGTTTTAGCTTTTTTCTTTTTGGGCATCCCTCATTTCTTTGTGTTGCTTGTCTCTCTTTCCTTAAGCTTGCCACTCTTGATGGTATTTTCAATAATATCCTCTGAGATTACTATATCAGTAAAATTTTTTATTGTGTTCCCTATCATTTTCTTATAATAGGGTACTAACAAACAATATTGTAGTGTCGTTCTAAGTCAAAAGAAGTTGAACTTAAGCAGTCATATCCCTCTATCGTTAGACATATTTTTTGAAGAATTATATTACTTTTTTTTTCATGCTTTATAAAGAAAGGCGATCAGAGGCCAAGTCAATGATGTGGTGGTACTAATTAATAAATGCCTGAGCGAGCTTCTCTTAAGAGTGGATATGGACTCGATTTAGCTGTATGTACCATCTTATAGCTGAACCAATGAGGTTGTCATGAAACATATGGATTACCAATTTATTATTACTAATGTAGGTGACCATCTTCTAACAATATATGGTGACATATGTGATCGGACACTTAGTACCATTGTATTTTTTGAACTCTACCACCTTAAATTTTAAAGGTATAACCATATTTGAAACTAAAAAAAGCCCAATTACATCTATAAAACTGTAGAAATCAATTCATTTTATAGCTTGTAATCTCTCATCGAGTATATTCATCTTTTAATCTGTTTTTGAGTTCTCTAAAGACTCAACCATTTTTAGTTTCAAATTTTCTTTTAGATCTTCTAAATTAGGAACTTGGATTGACTCTACTACCTTTTTAGTGAAACCAAGGTTTATATGGCTTTGGATGTTTCCTTGGCTTGGTGTAAATGGCATTTTTAAGTAAGCATATCCAATAGGGAATATGAACTTTTATGGTGGAATGCTTTGGGTGGATTGGGCTTAGTACAAGTTATAGCCAAAAGGATACAGAGGGTCAACAACATTCTGCGACGGATGGTCTTTAGAGCTAGCATCTTTCTGTACTATTTTTCTTTTGTTTAGCTTGCCTAGTGCTTCAAGAATTTTATTTAACTCTCTCTTGATCTCTTCTTAGGCCCTTTTGATTTTCTTAAATTGGTTTAAGTTCTTTTGCTCCATTTTTCTAGCTTGAGCTTAGGCGTTATACTAGTGATCTATCTTTGAACCTAATGTACCATAATTAGAATGCATATTTAGAGTGATGTTTATGAAACCATCTAATTATGCATGAGAATGAATGCAATAAGGAGGATTTAACACGTAACAATTGTTAACAAAGAAAATTTTTATTGAATTAAAAGTTATTGCTAACCAAATCCAATCTTACATCTATGAAAAGTCTAGAATTTATTGAGAAAAGAAATCTATAATTTGTCAATATTGGCTTTGCATTTCATTAAGGAAATCTGGTCGTTCTTAGCCATATGCTCCTACTGGTGGCACCCTTGTTTTTCATTTTTTAACCTTTTCTACCATGTCTTTGGTTTTGTAAGTAGCCATAGTGATTTGGTCAAGTAGGGACTCCAACTGCTCATATTTTCTTACATATGCCTCCTTTACTTACTCACATTCTTCATTCACAGTCCTCATTTATGTTCCAATTTCAACTACAACCTTATTCAGCCTATGTGCCTCAGAGAGTGCCTCATCGCTTTTTTACAACTTTGCTTGCAACTGTCAATTTTCTTTTAAAAGTTGGGCCAATTTTCGCGTAATGGATGACTGTGTTGTGTTAAGGCTAGTGACCAGACTTTTTCATTCATCTGTTTATTGTTTGAGTGCTTAAACTTTCTTTTTTAGCCTTTTGTTTATGAGTTTCAACTTTTCAAGCTTTCTTTTCATGCCAGTAAAAGACTTTGCTAAGCTCTTCATAGATGTAACTAAGATTCTTCTTGTTAAAATTATTTTGTGGCAATCTCTCTTTATGATAAAATCTAATGATGTAAATGCATGCATAATAAAAGAAGAGAATTAGTATACATATAATATATGCAAAGAACAACATAATATATACAAAAAAATAACATAAAGGGTTAGTATGCAAATAATATATACAAAGAACAATATATAAATATACAAGTAGAATAAATATTCCTTCATCTGTCTTATTTAGGCTTTTCTAACACAAATGAAGGCAGACTCTAACTTAGGTTCGAACCCTTAAGGTTTATTTAAATGCTAGGTACAAAGGTTTACAAAGGTTTGCTAATCTAAGGGCTTTTAAATTGTTCTTTATATCATTGTCCATTATAGACTAGTAAAGTAACTCAATCCTCACCCATCATAGGCTACAAGCAAAACATGTTCAATTTGAGTGAGAGTATTTCGCTTGCCCATGCGAAGATATGAAATCTCATGAAGGCATAAGTATTTTGCTCCTTTCTTAAAGACAGAGCTAAGTGTAGAGCTCATGTTATGCACATGCAAATGGATAATAATAATAATAATAAATAAATAGATAACACATACAAGAAGAAAATTTTTTTGACATTTATTAAGTGAGATTTAAATAACAAGAAATCATTTATAGGCTTGAGTCTCGGTTGTTGTCAATAGAGTTATCAAACTGTAAGAACATATAGATCATTAGACTTATCTCTAGACATAGATTTAAGGAGTTACCACCAATCATTTTTTGTTTAGATGTAATTGGCCACTTAACTAAATCTGTTTCGTTTTAAAGAAAAATTCTAAACTTGACTTAGGTATCTTTAAATAGTAGATTCTAGTTTATGAAACCAGATTTAGGTTTGGGATTGCGGTTACATGTCAGGAAGATTATAACACCCTCATAACGCCTATTCAAAATATGGTACCAATTTGATTTCAAGTTATCCAAGCCTTAAAATATCTTTATAGTTTATCAAATAATTTAATTATTAGAAATTGATCTTTAAATTACTCTAATAGTTTAGTAGTAGTTTAAGATAATTTTCTCAACTCAGGAGTATTTATGGAGACTAGTATCCTATTCTAAAGAGGCTTCATCATCGGACTCATTTAATCATTGTAAAAAACTTTTATTTGTGATAATTAGATTTAGAACCTTGGTATCGAAAATTCTTATCTAAATTCTCCTCTATGTTGGTAAAATTTAGAAAAGATTTTCCCACCTAAGAATTTACATAGAGATTACTATTTGTAATGTTCTTAGTAATTCTATTATTAGATATTCAAAATTTAGTTTTTATAAAAAACAATTTAAAAATATATGTTGGTAAGATTTTTTGTCAAAGATTATCCTTCAATATATTGGTAGAACTTTATTTCGATGCACATCCCCTAATAGTTTACTAGGATTTTTATTTGAAAATTTTTTTATTGCTTTGTCTTTAAAAAAATATGTTAAATCTTTCAATAGTTTAGTAAGATTCAACTCGAGATTTAAATCCCCCAATAGTTTGGTAGGATTTAAAAACAATTTGTTTTTTTACAAAATTTTATTATGAAATTCTCCAATCGTTTGATAGAATTCATAAATTTCTAAATCTATGAAAATTCTTCAAATTTTTTTTTATCATTAAATCAATCAACAATTTAAAATAATAAATAGAAAATAGTAATAAAAAGAAAAAAACCCAAAATATCTAAAATAAAACCAAAAAATAAAATAAAATAAAAGCAAAAGGAAAAAGGAAAAAAGACAAAGGTAAAAGAAAAGAAGAAACCAACACTATGGGTTAGGTTAGAAATAGGTAGGCGCGTGAGTCGTAATCGAGTTCACACAGGTCAGGGACTTTTCAAAATGGCATCGTTTTAGCTCAGTGTAAATAGCACTTTTTAGTCCTTTTCCTTAGACTCTCTTTGTTACTTCTCTCTCTAACAAAATAATTCTCTATCCTTTCTTAAATCTTTAATCAAAAAATTCAACTGGCCAACCAAATTCTAGAAACCAATGTTGAAAAATTCAATTGATTGCCATGAAGTTCAACCAAAACCTAAAAACCCAAAATTTGGTCTCTACAAAAACCCTCAGACTACCGTGAACCTCATCGAAATATTAAACTTCATTGGAAAATTCAAACCTAAATCCAGAAAGACATAAAATTTCTAGAAAAACAACACAAACCTAGAAAAATCAAAATTTTCCCAAAAATTTAAAGAAATCTCATAATAAAACTAAATCGAAACCCAATTTCAGAAATCCCAAAACCAAGAAAATTCAACCTAAATCCTAATAATCTAAATCAAATCTTCAGAAATCCAAATTCCCAAGATTAGAATTAAACCAAAACAAGATATTAAAACTTCCTAAACAAAAAAAACCTAAAAACTCCCAGAATCCAAATTATTTTGAAAAGCCAATATTTCAAAGCTAAAGCCAAAACCTAAAAAAATTTTTAGTACTCTAATAGTTGGAATTTTCTTTTTGCTTCTACATTTTGCCCCATCTGATTTTCATATTTCCTTTCTATGGTGGAATGCTTTATATATGGATTCAATCCCTTTCAATTTGGAAAAAAATTAAATCAACTGAATGAATGTGATATGATTTTTGGTGATTCAATTTATTGTAACTTTCCTTTTTTCATGAAAATTAGGATCAAAGAAATCCTAAAATTATTCAATCTACAATTGACTTTCTCTTATAAAATTCCCATGATATAGTTTTCATTTGCCTCGATTTGAGTTCTGGGATTAATGCCAATATATTATCATGATTTCCCTAAAATTCAAACCAATTTTGAACACATTTTTTTCTTTTTCTTTTTGCGTTTGATCAAAATTAATAAATAAAATCACAATTAAAATTAAAATTAAAATCCAAAATTAGACATGAAATTAAAATTTAAATTTAAATAATAATCAACATTAAAATTAAAATTGTGGGCTTTTATCCCTTTGGGCTTAAAGTTTTCCAATCGAGGACCAATTTATAGTTAAAAGCCCATTTCATTCTCAAAAATTTTTTTAGGCAAAATGGAGTGTCTACAAGTACCTTAGCCATAGTATGGGTTTTACATTTGATAGTGATATTGAAAGCCTTAACACTATTTTATCCTTTAGGTGGTATTTCATCATTATTGAAAGCAATGAAGTTTAAAACCACTATGTTTCTAACAATAGGGTTTACATTTTCAATGGAATGTCATGTTCAACATAAGTATGATTTAACACTTCTAACAGAGCATATTGATGTAACTTAGAACTTAATAGTAGCAATAACAAAGAGATACGAGCAGGCATCTTGTTCAACTAGTCAATGACATTATACTCGCTGTACTTGATGATCTTAAAGAACTCGTAAGCTTTTTTATTTGCACTTTTGGACTTACTACAAGCTGGGTTCTTTTGCCTCTTTTTACATTCTCTTCTCACTTCTTAGTTTTCCCTTTTCTAGCTCATTTCAATGCCTTCGGAGTATAACAATAACCACTCTTAGTCATTTTTAGTATTCTTGCTATATTTGTTGCATTATCTATGCTTGGATTTTATAGGGTGGTACTGGCACTAGATCCTTGGACCACAACATTGCAGTTGTACTTCTACAGGACTATTTTGTCAATTTGGTAAAGGAATGAATTCGGAATGTAAATGTTACTACTACCCTAGAAAATAAAATTGGTCTTTCCTTTATAGGCTTTGGCTTTTCATTATAAAATATGGTCACAAGTTTAAGTTATCATCATAAAATATGTCTTTTCATCCAACCGGTCATAATCTTAATAGGTGTCAACTTATTGTTTTTGTTTGACACTATAGTCACCCTACCTTTTTTCAACATTCATTGGTTAGACTGGCCCATAAGTTATCTAAAATTGAATATATGATTCTAGTGTCAAGCCATTTTATGATTTCTTTTTTAACAACTTCTTTTATGGTTAGGTTCAGACGATGCTGAAGCTTTATGGTCGGTTTATATCCATCTTCGATCAAAATCTTATGTGTGTAAAAAAATGGACTAATTCCTTTAATATTAGCTATAAACCATCCAAAAGCAAACTTATGATCTTTAAGCACATATATAACTCAAGCCTCTTGATCATTAGTAAATGATGCTAAAATGATCATAGGCAAAGTATCATCATCTCTTAAGTAGCTATAGTTAAGATGTAAGGCTAATGGTTTAAGCTTTAAAATTGGTGGCTCTATCATGAAAGGCTTCATCACTTTAGAGAAAGACTTAGAAACATCTAAAGGCTCAACATTTATCGGTGTAAATTAAAATGTAAAGACCATAAATATATCTTCATCATTATCATCTAAATCCATGTTTACTACATCATTAATCTTAAAGGGTTCCTTGATATGAGAAATCGAGTGCTCTGTTTGAAAAATATTATCCACTAGGTTACTAAGCACCTCTATCCTAGAACACTCATCAAAATTATTAGGATACTTCAAAGCCTTAAAACATTAAATCCAACTTCTTAATCCTAAACTTTCATAGTTAACTACCCTTTTTGCACATCTATGATAGCTTTACAAATAGCTAAGAAATGTCTTCCTAAAATGATTGGGATCTCACGATCTACCTTTGTATCTAAGATCATAAAATGAATTTCTCTATCTTTACCAATACATCCTCTATTATCCTTCTAGGATTTTTTAGTGAATGGTCAGCCAACTGTAGAGCAACAAAGTTGGCTTTCACTTCTTCTATGCCTAGCTTCTTAAAGATTGACCAAGGCATCAAATTAATACTTGCATCTAAATCACACAAAGCCCTATCAAAAGGCATACTACTAATGGTACAAAAAATGGTAAAATTACTAAGGTGCATAAGCTTTGTTACTAGTCCTCTTTGAATCAGTGAACTACATTCACTAGTGAGTGTCACTATCTTATAATCCTTCAATCCCCTCTTTTTTTTTTTTTTGGAGTTAATGTCCTTTATGAACTTAGTATAGGTAGGCATATGTTATCATGCATTTACAAAATGGATGTTAATATGAAGTTTTTTAAACACATCTAAAACCTTAAAAAAAAAAAATTTTTCTTTCTGCTTTTGAAATTTTTAAAGAAAAGGATATAAGGCCTAGGTGGCTCAACTCTGGAAGGAACAAGACTAGAAAAACTACATATTGAAATCAAGATAAGTGCCTGGATAGGTACAACCATCTAATCAACCTTTTTACCTTTTTTTTTTTATTTTGAACAATGACTTCCTCTTCCTCTTTCTCATCTTCAGACTTTTCTACTACATCCATAGGTACAGCCTGAATACGGTCACTAGCTATTTGCTTACCAATAGGGTTATTGCCTTACATTGCTATTTTCCTTTCTCTTAAGGTTAACTTTAATGTTATTGGGTAAAGTGCTATAGGGTCACTTTTTTCATGCCTAGCTTATTAAAATTTGACTGGCACCTAAATCACACAAGCCCTATCAAAGGACATACTACAAATGGTATAAGGAATGGTAAAACTACTAGAGTCTCTAAGCTTTGTTAGTAGTCTTCTCTAAATTAGTATATTAAACTCATTGGTGAGTGCCACTGTCTCATAATCCTCTGATCTTTTTTTTGGGAGATAGTATCTTTCATGAACTTAGCATAGGCAGGCATATGCTATAATGCATCCTTAGAAAGGATGTTAATGTGAAGTTTTTTAAACACCTCTAAAAATTTAAAAAATTACCTCTATTTTTTCTACTTCTGAAATGTATGAGAAAAAGAATATAAGGCCTAAATGGCTCAACTCTAGGAGGAGTAGGCTTAGAAGAACTGGGTACTAAAATCTAGGTAGATGTTTGGGTAAGTACAACCATTTCATCAATCTTCTTACCTTTTTTTTTTTCCTTTTGAACAACTTTTTCTTTCTCATTCGCAAACTCCTTTACTACATCTATAGGTATAGCTTGAATAAGGTCACTCGTTACTTGTTTAACATTTCTAAGGGTGATTGCCTTGCATTGCTTTTTCTCTTCTCTTTTAAGGTTAAGTTCAATGTTATTGGATAAAGTGCCCTACGGTTGGATACTAAAGAAAATAGCTAACTGGCCTATCTGTGTCTTTAGGCTCTTAATGGATTTAGTCTAGTTATGAAACATGGTGTTTTATGTCTGTATAAAAAAATTTTAGGCTTTCATTAAGGAACTCAAAAGATCATCAACTAAAGATTTCTTCTCAAAAGGTGGTAAAAAGTTGGTATTAAGAGGTGTATAGATGTGAGTTCTACTACTGATATAGAATAGGGTGAAAATCAAAAGGTTTTGTGGTTTGATAGAATGAAGCCACTAAGTAGCATGTGTAAACTAAATAGGAATAACATTTTGATCCTGTTGTTGATTCCATGAGAAAACTAGGTTATTCTTTTATCTAGTTTTGTATATAAAAATAGGTTAGTAGGTTACTTAGTGTTCTGACCTAAGTAATGGACACTTTCAATCTGACTAGTATATGATATTAGTAATATCCCTAGACCAATCAGATTGGCTATGAGATACATGTCATATTATACATTTCTATTATTATCAAAGGCATTCTTTATCTATGAGATTGTATACATGTAATTAATATTACTTACTTCTTATAGATAAAATCTATAGAATAAATATGCTTTACAAGGGAATTACAATGAGATTATAATTATGAGATCATCATTACATTAAAACATTATTCTTAAATTGTTCTTAGTCATTACTTTATCAAGAAAGGACATTGATAAAAGCTATTGAGCTATTAAGATTGGCATATAGTTATGCTTTGCTTATAAAATAAGCAACCAATCTCATAAGTTGAAGTTTAGGTAAACTTGAGCTAACATATGGGTGCTTGTTATAAGAACAAGTTCATTTAATATGACTCGAGATGAATATGTTATATGGTGACCGATATGGTAGTTCACATAGTGTCTATAGTTATATTCTCATGTGATGGTTGTATAAGTGATCCTTTGACATGAAATTACTTATGATTTTATATGATGAATGTTATACTTTGACTTTACTTTACTTATAATTCTAATCAAGAATGCTCTAATTGAGTAATGCCTTAAGATCATAAGTAATTTCATAGTAGAAGCTAAGTAACAAGTCTTATGGTGAGCTTTAAATGCTTTTTTGTTGAATGTACCTAGTCTTTCTTATGGTGAAAATTGTATGAGTTTTATTTAATAAAGTCTTAGCTGAATAGGATGGTGCTTGTAGAGTCCATAAGGTTGTTAAAAAGACACATACAGAAGCTTTCTTAATGATGATGATAATACTCTAAAGAAGTAGAATACCTACAAAGTGATACTGAAAGCCCTTGAAAAGATATGCAAAGAGCATAGATACATTTAAAACTTAGTGAAAAACTTTAAAAAATTAGAAAAACCTTGCTCTAAAATACAGGATAGAGATGTCCTGGACTCACGTAATTGACAGTTTTTAGTTTTGGACTCTTCGGGGGGTGGAGTCCTAACAAAACTACTGCAACACAGTAAAGGATCAGTTGTCCTATCAAGATAATACCAAACATAAGTAGTCTATAGATCAGACATACAACCAAGGTATTCTAGTCGGTGTTTAAGACTCTGATGCCTTTTTTGCTTAATGTTGAACTGGTGGCCTGATTTTTGTAGAAACATGCCTTTCACTATAGTAGCTTATTTCTGTAAAATCTTGGTACAGTAACTTTTTTTTATTGAAAAAATGGATCAATGATTTGCTTGATAATTTTACTAGAGTTTTTTGATGCAGAGTCTCCATAATATTATGATAACTGTAGAGTATACTCAACTTGTATCACAACAAACCATGGAATAGAAAGGAGGATATATTGATCTAAACTTAATTATTAAAGAATGAAGAAGAAATTACCAAAAGAGGAGAGAGTTTTAGCCAAACATATTTTATAAGAGAATTTCTTACAAATGAGAACTTTTGAGAAAGAAGAAGTAAGACTTTTTCTTTTTGGGAGAAAGAGGTTGACAATATATACATTAAAAAAGTAAAAAAATAGTAACTATGTCATGATTAAAGTTCATGACCAAATAACTGACTTGACATAAAGATACTTTAATAAAATTGCTTTAAGAAAGTAGATTTAGAAAAGTAGATTGTGTTCATTATAACATTGAGATTGGAGTTTAATTCAACTAATCTCCATGCTAAGAATTCTTGAAACCTTAAGGGCCATTTTGAAGGAAGGATATCATTAATTGTAAAGACTGAAAACTTTGATGTAGAGGGAGGAACATGTATTTATTATGGAAGAGGGTGTTGTTCAATATCCATTGCATCAGGGTTGTGTACTTTTGGATTATCTTCTAAAACTTCAACAATTGGTTCTGTCATAAAAATTTGATGAAAATCTTACTCATCTGAATCAACTAAATCATCAATCTCAATGGTTTTTATCTGAGAATCTATCTCAAAAGCAAAGGGAAAGATATCTTTAATGGAAAATTAAGGGGTGCTTTCTTGTGCCATCTGATGAATCATTGTTAGAAGGGTTTAGGTAGGATAAATCATGAGTTGTACAAGTTTTTGGTCTGGTTGGGATGAAAGGTTTTAAGGTATAAAACTTGAGCTTGATTTTGATTTTGAAGGTTGTAAAAGTGTTTGTTTTGTAACTCTTTCGGGTTTTGGATCAACTGGTTATTTTTCTCTAAATCTATGAATCAATTTCTCAATTATACCAAAATGGGGTTGTTCTAGTTGGTTGATATGGTAATGAAATATTGTTTTGGTTGTGAGGATGTTGGTATGGATATGGGAGGTGGTTTATACTAAAACAAAGTGAAAAAAGGTTTTGAGGGTGAGGTTAAAAGATTGTATGGTTGGTAAGGATGAGGGATATAGGCTTGATAAAGGGGTGTCATCCATTTCAGTGTTTAAAGGGGTGAAGATATTATAACTGAAGGTAGTTTGTTGTTGTTGTTATTGTTGTTTTTAACGGAGCTGGTTTTGAAGATTTGTAAGTTGAATCTTTAAGCTTTTCATTTCTTTCTCTCTTTCAGTGAAAGCATAAGTGAATTCACTGTTGGTTTTGGCCATGTATCTTAGTTCTTGATTTAAGGTTATTATCCTTCATTGAATTTCAAGAATAATATTCTGAAGATGAACAAGGCTCTGATCAAAGTGATGATTGACTTGGTCTAACTTATTTTCAATTTTGTGTAAGTATGCATTCTGCTAGTGAGAATTTTCAGTCTACCAGTTTAAAACTGCTTTTGCCTGAAAAACACTTTTTCGATTTCCATATTCATCTTTGTCAATAGGGTTAGGGATTTTTGGGATGTGTTCATATCTTTCTTTGTGGAATTCTTGGAAAAGAGGGAAATATGAGTTGTAAGACTATCTTGGTAGCCTGGTTGCATCATACATATTTGGGGTAAAGGTTGGTGTTAATTTGGTTTTTGTGAAGCTTGGAGTTTGCAGGGTTTGGGAAATTGTTTTTCTTTCTTAGGATAGATGACATAGTAGTCAAACTTTCCTAAGGGTTTACCAAAGAGATCAACTTTAGGGTTTTCATTCTCATACCTTTCTTTGACCTTTTGCTGGGAGGACTTTTTCTTCTGCTTCTTTAGAGTATCATCATCATTATCATCAAAGAAGCTTCTGTATGTGTCCTTTTGACATCTTTTGCATCTATAATTAATATCCCAATAACAATGTCCTTGTCAAGATTTGTATGCATAAATAGGTTTTTCATTAGACTGGAAGTGTGTAACTGGAACATTAAGCTCAGTTTGACATCTTTGCATCATGAACTATGTTTGAAAAATCGTTAGAGGAGGAACATTTTTTCTTTTGCTGTGATCAAACTCAATTGTCATAGTGCCATCCTAATTTGTCTTGTAGATTAGATTAAAGTGTTGAATGGGTTTATCTTGCTTTCAAATCTTTTGATAACTTGTTGTCCATGACTTTGGGAGAAGTGTGGCAAGTTCTTCATTACAGATCTATTTTGGAATGTGAACATGTCTAAGATTTTTATTTGTTGCTTCCATTTTGACAAAGATAGCATCACCAGAGTGAGGAATAGGTAAGTTAATGACATGATTTTGAATTTTATATGCCATCTAGTAGTGGAGGGTTGCCTGGAGTCCTTTCATCTCAGTGCCTACAATCTGTACTTGAACTTTTAAAGCATCTAATAGCGTTAGATCATGAAGAGACATATTATAATTTGAAAAGATTATAAAGAAGTCAGTTCTTACATTGAGCATTGTCTTAACTATGCTAAGTACTATATGCTTGTATTCTTTGAATCTTGTGTCCAATAAGGCTATCCTAGTACACACAGGAATACCATTTCTACAATGGAATGTTAAAGCTATTATGATAGCACCAAAATAGATGTGAGTGTATCCATGTTTTAACCATCGGTGAAAAAATTCTTCTGGGATCTGAAGGGTGACAAAGTGCTCTTGAGTTCCTACTAAAAGAATAAATTGATCAAAGTTTGTGGCTTGAACATATTCTTTTAGAGCTTGATATTTTAGTTTCAGAAGGGTTTTTATAGATCTGATAAGGGAAGTGGAAGAACTAGAGAAAGCTAGATAGGGATTTACAAGAGAAAAGAACCGTTTGTTGGGTTTTCTTTTCTTCTGAAATATAATATACTTTATAAAAAAATTTTAACTTAGAAGAAGAAGATTTCTTAAGTATAGGAGAATGAGGATAAGACAAGCTAAAAAAAGATCTAGAACTAGAAGGTTGAGAAGTAGAACTAGAATTACTAGTAGTTGAGAAATCCATGAAATAAAACTTTCTTTTGGCTTTTCCTATCCAATTCAATAACTAAGAATCAAAACAAATATCAACTTCCTTGGATATAGTTTTTAATGAGATAAACTCCTTCGGCTGATCAAGCTAAGGTCTATGATATCTTGAAACTCTTCAAACATCACATGTGTAATTGATTCCCTTTTAGAAGAGATCTAGCCAAATGTAGAGTCTTTATGCAAACTTTTTTTCTTTATGGTTAAATAAAAAAAGCACCCTAGGATCAAGTCTTTTTTGACGGAACATGATGAAGTGCCCTTATGCATATAAAACTCTATCTTGTGGATCAATGTGGTTCAGTAGGGTTAAAATTACTCCTTGAATGGAAATGATATTCGTGAGCTTGAAAACCTAAAATAATGAAAACAACATGAAAAACACCAAAAATCATACAAAATTTAAAAATTAGCACCATTTTTAGCATGTAAAAACTCTATATATTTAGGTGCTATCACACCCATGCACACAAATCTTTGCTTTTCCTTAAGTAAAACCTCAAATCAACAAAATTAAATATCAATAATCATACTTACAAGGTCAAAAACTACAAAAAGTTTCTATGATGTACTATTGAAAATACAAAGCTAAATATAAAGATAGAGTTACAAGAAATTTCTTTAAAAACAAGCTCTCAATATCTTATGCTTATTACATTATACATCTACTCAATCTCTAATTCATGCATATAACTTAAATAAAAGAATACAAAATACTTCATCACATTTTAATTCAAACATAAAATAATCTTCATATGTTCACTTTCTCCATCCTTTTCCACTAATGTTAGACCTAAATATTTAACTAAAGATTAAAAGGTTTTTTAGTATTGTAATGGAAGGCTTTGGTCAAGGTAAGAAAAAAAATATTTTAGACTCAAAAACCATAAACTTACTTTCTTTTAGCTTCTTAGACTTTGAACAATTAAGAGTTCTTTTTAAAACTTTGACTTGTGAGGAATCATTTTATTTTTTTTCTTTTATTAATGGCATTTATTTTTTGAAATTTAGCCATTTTTTACTTTTATTAGGCTTTGCCTTTGCTTTTGATGTTTTCTTTTTTTTATTCATTCTTTTCTTATATCTTCTTTCCTTTCAAAATCATAAGCATGTCCATACATAAGTAAGCACAATAGGTTATGTAAAACAAAAGAAAAGATAATAATAATAATAATAAAGACTTATTGGCTTATTATGTGGCTAAAGTAAATAAAGAAAATGATTAATATAAATGTTCAAAATAGGGTACTAAAGATGCATCATAACAAAATGAGCTTGAAAAAAGCTTAAACGATCCAAAAAACTATCTACATAATCTTTTGAGTCAAATATAGTATAGGATATCACCTCAAGGGTTGAGTAGGTGAATTCTAGAACATTTATACATATTATTAAATCTCATGCAAATCTCATACATTATGGTAGTCATCATTTGCCTTAGTTGTACTTTTTTTTAATGTCTTATTCTTCTTCTTTGTAGATTTTTCTTTTGTAAGTCTTCTTTTTAGATTGTCCCTTCTTAAACTGTCTCTTCTTAGACTATTTCTTTAGGCTTAAGCTAAATGCTTTCTAGTAGTGCTCTCCTTACTTATAATAGCATTTACCCTTCTTTAACAGACCCTTTCAATGTAGTCTTCAAGACCTTTTTCAAGTCCATCTCAATATTTTCCTCCTTAGGGTCTTATTTATAGGTTTTAATATCTTTAGAGGCTTCTAATGCTATGGAATCAAACCCTTGTAAAATTTTTTTACCAAATCTCAAAAGCTCATCATTTTCTAATATGTATTTTTTTCCCATAAAATCTACTTCAAGTTGTCTTACAAAACTGATGAGGTTTACTATTATAGGTTTATCTATGAAATCATCATTCTTATTAGATTCTTTCATACTAACATTTCCCAAAGAATAAATTGCATTACATCTCTCATTGCTTTGTCTTTTAATGTTGGATTCAATATTGCTGACAAAGTACCTATTTTGTGGTTAGCTATGGCTTAGGTGAGTTGACCTATTTTTTTTCTAAGTTCTTGATAGATGTAGCTTGACTTTAAATATTAACATTGTTGGCTTGCATCAACTGGGTCAATATGTCTTCAAAAAAGGGTTTCTTTTCTTGGGGTCAGTTATAAGTTGGTGGATTGGGGTGGTAATTGTTGTTTTGACTGTCGATGGGTTGGTGGTTTGATTGGTTCCAAAAAATGTTTAGGTGATTTTACCATCCAAGGTTATAGGTATTACTATAGAGGTTGTTGTTTAACTTGACTTGTTGGATGTATTGAACTAGTTTTACTTTAAACTGGTATCTTTTAATGGAATAAGGTCTTTCATAGATATCATAAGAGACAAAAATATTTTGTATAGCATTCACAAGGTTGAATTAGGGTTGGTTTCCTAAGGCTTCAATCTTTTTGGTAAGGGTAACTAGTTGGGAATTGATAGAAGTAATAGCATCAACCTCAAATAAATTAGTAGACTTTTTACCAACTTTTCTTTTCATACCTCACTGGTAATTTGTCAACAGCCAGATATTTAATAAGCTCATTTGTTTCTTTAAGAGTCTTGCTCATAATTGCCTATTCAGCAATTGAATCTAAAGTGGTTCTCATAGGTGGTGTGAGATCATTATAAAAAATCTAGATTTGAAACCATTGGGGTAATCCATAGTGTGGGCATTTTGTTAAAAGCGCTTTAAATCGTTCCCATCCATCATATAGTGTTTCACCATCTGTTTGTAGAAAATAGGTAATCTCATTCCTTAGCTTTGCTGTGTTTCTTGGTGGGAAAAACTTTGCTAAAAACTTTTGGACCAAATCATCCCATGTTGTGATTGAACTAGATAGTAGTGATGACAACCAACTTTTTACCTTGTCCCTGAAAGAAAAAAGAAATAATCTTAGTCTAATTACTTCATCAAAAACACTATTATAACGAAAAACATCACATAATTCTAGAAAGTTAGAAAGGTAAAGATTGGGATCATCGATTGGTAACCTTCTAAATTGCATAGAAGTTTGGACCATTTGTATAATTAAGGGCTTTATCTCAAACTTGTTAACCTGAATAATTGCCTTCTAATGAATGGTTGAAAACCATTTGCATTGGGAACTGCATAGTCCCTTAAGATTTTTTTCCTTTCATTGTTTACATTAGGCATTGGTGTTGGTATAGGTGGTGCTTATTGCTTTTTTCTTCTTTTTCAAAAGGTTTTTTCAATTTTTTGATCAATAAAAGCTAAGTTAGCACTTTTGGATCTGTGCATACAAACAAGAAAAGATAAAAAATAAAAGCAAAAGAAAAAAGGTTTAGATTATAAGAAATTAAGAATTCTTTATTGATATTCACAACACTGCAATAATCCTTAGCAATGGCACCAAAAATGTGATTGTTGTTTTTTGTATAGCCTGTAAGTGCTCAAATCAAGTAACAAAAAAAAGTATTCTAGTATTGTCTCCTAAAGAATTATAGAATGTAAAATTGGGTTGCTTTTTAAGTACCAATTGTGAAACTTTAAGATCTTATATCTAAACAATTGGAATTCAGGGTTTGCTTGCAAAGAAAAGTAAAAATTAAAAGTGATGTATAAGTAGAGATCTTGACTTCATCATCTATCACTTAGGAAGTAAAAAAAGATTGTTAAAGACTAAATCTAGGAAAATAAGAATTGAAAGCTTGAAAAAAAAAAGAAGAAAACTTGAGAATGCCGATTGCTTGTAGTAAACTTGGAATAAAGATTACATGAAAATAACTTGTAGAAAAATAAAGAAAATGGTGGCCAAATCTTATAAAAAAAGTAAAGAAAGCTTGAATTAATCTCAAAAGTAAAATAATGCTTTTATCAAAACAAAGATTGTAAAAGCAAAAATCAAAATCTTCTCTTTCATTCCATTAGTTGTACATAGATTCTTCTTTGATAAGCTTTCCATTTGGTCTAGTTGTTCAAAGGATGGTGCTCATAAAGTCCATGCTTTTACAAATTAATCTTCTACTTTGCATGGCAAAATGGATAGAATTTTTCATAAGATAAACTCCTTTAACCGATCATAGTGAGGTCTATGATATCTTGAAACTCTTCAACCATCACATGTGTAATCGATTCCCTTATAAAAATGATTTAACTGAATGTAGAGTCCTTATGTAAACTTAATTTCTTCATGGTTAAGCAAAGGAAGCACTCCAGGATTAGGTCTTTTTAGGCCAAACATGATGAAGTGTCCTTGTGCAAGTAAAACTCTATCTTGTGGATCAATGTGGTTCAACTATAAACTTTCAATAATGGGCTAAATTACTCCTTGTATGGTTGCCAACATAGCTTACATGAAAATGATATCCATGAGCTTGAAAACCTAAAATCATGAAACCAACATGAAAAGCACAAAAAATCATCCAAATTTTAAAAGTTATTATAAAAAAAGAAATACTCCCCAAATTCATTGTGAGGCCAAATCAACATTTTGGTATCATCCTTGTGTTACTTTTTTCTTATAAAAATAGCACAAACAAAACATTAAAAACATACCTATTCTAAAAAGAAAAATTAAAAAAATAAAAGACATAACGATTAAAATGGAACTTGGGTTAAGCAACGTCAGTTTTGGTCAAGCTTGACGATCCTTAAATCTAAGAATATCACATTACTTCTTTGAAAAAAGTTTACCTAGCTATCTCTTTCTTTACAAAATAACAAGCAACGTCAGTTTTGGTCAAGCTTAACGATCCCTAAATCTAAGAATATCACATTACTTCTTTGAAAAGAGTTTACCTAGCTGTCTCTTTCTTTACAAAATAACATAAACAAACTTTGTCTTAGAAGGTGTACTAGCTCTCATAGTAGGCATAATATAAATAAAGCTTGAGTTTCTTATAAGGTTGAGATGGCTAGAGCTAAGGGTTGCCAAATGATTCAAAGGATCAAAAGGTTTATTTATTAGGTCAGACTCTTTAAGGTTTTCTTTTACCTTAATTGAACTAACATTTTATATATCTTTAAGTACACCAAACCCCCTAGATACAAACTACAGCTTCTTATTTTTAAATTTAAAAGTAAGGCTAGCATAAAAAACATCTATTAAGGCCTTAGTAGTAAATAAGAAACGTCTTTCTAATAATAAGGGGGCCTTATCATCCTCCATATCTAAAATAGCAAAATCCACAAGGAAAACATATTTACTAACTTTCACTTGTATATTTTTTAACACCTTTGGGGTAATTTAGCATATTGATCAACAAATTTAATGTTAAATTGGGCAGGCTTCAACTCTCCATACCTTAGCTGTATAAAAATATTCATAGGCATTAGATTTTTACTAGAACCATGATTACAAGGAGTAAAAAAAAATTTTAAATGTCTAATTTTTCAAAAAATAGTAAAACTCCCTGGATCTTTTTATTTTTTGGACAAGAGTTGTTAAAGTTTAAGGCTACAATATTCTAAAAATGTAACTTCAATTCTTTGAATAACTTCTTTTGAACAGATTTTGAGAAATGTGGTGCTATGTTAAAATATTGCCTATACATTTTGGTAGTCATCATTGGCCTTGGTTGTACTCTTTCTTTAACTTTCTTTTTTTTTCGTGTTGATCTTCTTCTTATAGGTCTTTTTCTTTTTTGCCCCTTCTTGAACTATTTCCTCTTGGATTGTTTCTTCAGGCTCAAGCTGAATACTTTTTAGTAGTACACTTCTTACTTGCAATAGCATTTGCCTTTCTTCAATAGACCTTTCAATGTATGCTTCAATATTTTCTCCATAATCTATCTACATGTTTTCCTCCTCAGAGTCTTTCTCATAGGTCTCAATGTCTTTAAAGGTTTCTAATGTCATAGGGTCAAACCCTTGTAAAATTTCCTTACCAAATCTCAAAAGTTCATCATCTTCAACTATGTCCTTTTTTCTTATAAAATCTACTTCAGATTATCTTACAAAATTGGAAAGGTTTACTACTATAAGTTCACTGATGAAATCATCCTTCTTATCATATACCTCCATACTAACATCACTCAAAAAATGAATTGCATTACATCCCTTATTGCCTTATCTTTTAGGGTTGGATTCAGTATTGCTAGGTCAGGAACCTATGGGGCGATTAGCTATGGCCTGGACGAGTTGACCAATTTGGTTTTTCAAGTTTTTGATAGATGTAACTTGACCTTGAATATTAGCATTGTTGGCTTGCATCAATTGGGTCAACATGTCTTCAAAAGTGGGTTTCTTTTCTTGGGGTGGGTTATAGGTTGGTGGATTGAGGGGTACTTGTTGTTTTGATTGTTGGTGGGTTAGTGGCTTGATTAGTTTTAAGAAAAGTTTGGGTCGTTTCATCATCCAGGGTTGTAGGTATTGCTACAGGGGTTATTGTTTGGCTTAGTTTATTGGATGTATTAAATTTGTTCTACTCTAAACGAGTATCTTTTAATGGAATGAGGTCTTTCACATATATCACAAGAGACAAAAAGATTTTGAATAGCATTTACATGGTTGGCTTGGGGTTGGTTTCCTAACGCTGTAATCTTTTTGGTAAAGGCTGTTTGTTGGGAATTGATAAAAGTAATTGGATCAACCTCAAATAAACTAGCAGACTTTTTACTAAACTTTCTTTCCATGCCCAGCTAGTTGTTGTTTTTACTAGCGGGAAAAACTTTGCTAGAATCTTTTAGACTAAATCATCCCCTTCTGTGGTTGAACCAAATGGTAGTGATGACAACCAACTTTTCACCTTATCCTTGAGAGAAAAAAAAATAATCTTAGTTTAATTGTTTCATTAAAAACACCACTATAGTGAAAAGTATCATATAATTCAAGAAAATTACAAAAGTGGATATTTGGATCATTGCTTGGTAACCCTCCAAATTGCACAGAAGTTTGGACTATTTGTATAATTGAAGATTTTATCTCAAAGTTGTTAGCTTGAATAGCTAGCCTTATAATTGATGGTTGAAAACCATTTGTATTGGGAACTGCATAGTTCCTCAAAGTTCTTTACCCTTCATTGTTTGCATTAACCATGGATGGTGTAAGAGATGCTGATTGCTTTTTTCTTCTTCTTCTAAAGGTTTTTTCAATTTCTTGATCAACAGGAGCTAGGTCTACACTTATAAATCTGTGCATGCAAACAAGAAATGATTAAAGAAAAGCAAAAAAAAAAGTAATTAAATAAAAAAAAAGAGGTTTATATTATAAGAAATAAAGAATTCTTTATTGATATATAGAACATCACTATATTCCCTGACAATGGTGCTAAAAACTTAATTGCTGTTTTTCATATAGTTTGTAAGTACAAAGATCAAGTAATAAAAATAAGTATTCCAGTATCGTCTCCTCAAAGATTATAGAATGCAATGTTAGGTTGCTCTTTAAGTACCACTGGTGAAACCTTAAGATCTTATATCTAAACAATTAGAATTCAAGGTTTGGTTGCAAAGAAAAGTAAAGACTAAAAATGATGTGTAGGCGAAGATCTTGGCTTCACCAAATGTCATATGAGAAGTAAAAGAAGATTTCCAAAAACTCGATCTAAGAAAACAATAATTGAAAGCTTTAAAAATAAAGAAAACTTGAGAATGCCAATTGCTTGTAGCAAACTTGGAATAAAGATTGCATGAAAATAACTTGTAGAACAATAAAGAAAATGGTGGCCAAATCTTGTAAAAAGTAAAAGATAGCTTGAATCAATCTTGAAAGAAAAAGAATGCTTTTGTCAAAATAAAGATTGTAAAATCAAGAATTGAAATCTAAAAGTAATGTAAAAGGGATCTTGAAAAATAATACTTCTTTGATTGAAATAAAAGAACTTAAAGAAGCAAAAGCTTTGTGGTTATTGGCAAATATGTCACCTAAGCTAATAACTAAACTATAAAACTAAAAGAAATAATAACTAAAAGATAGAAGAGAAGTAAGGAGTGGGATGATGAAAATGAGTGAATGGCCTCTCTATTTATAATGGAAGGTTCAACCAAGGGGTAAGATTTACAAGAGTTGTTTTCAAATTCAAACTTTAAGTGATAAGCTTGATCTTCATCTTATAAAGAGTTATAGTTGAATATAACTTCTTCAAGCTTGAGCATGCTTGGCCGAATAGGGTATTGATGACATAATCTTGGCTTTTGTTTGAATATTGATTAAATCATAATAATTCTCCTCTCTTGGGTTCGGCTAAGGCTTGAAAATTTAAGAGTAAGTTGATTTTTATCCAATTCTTGAAATTTAAATGGATAAAATCCTACACTAAGTCAAAATCTTTAAGGCTAAGCAACAAGTCCCATGGTGAGTTTCAAATGCTTCTTGGCTGAATGTAGCTAGCCTTTGTTGTGGTAAAATTGCAAGAGCTTTATTGGATGGAGTCTTCGTCGAATAGGATGGTGCTTGCATGGCTAAATGGATAGAGTTCTTCATAAGAAAAAATCTTTTGGCCAATCTTGCTGAAGTCTATGATATCTTGAAACTCTTCAAACATCACATGTGTAATTGATTTTCTTTTAGAAGTGATCTAGTTAAATGTAGAGTCTTTATGCACACTTAATTTCTTCATGGTTAAGCAAAGGAAGGACTTTAGGCTTAGGTCTCTTTTGACAAAACATGATGGAGTGTTCTTCTGTAAGTAGAACTCTATCTTATAGATCAATGTGGTTCAACTATGAGCTTCTAATATTAGGCTAAAATTGTTCCTTGCATGCTTGCATGCATGGGTTGCCTAAAATGATATCCATGAGCTTAAAAACCTAAAATCATAAAAACAACATGAAAAGCACTAAAAATCATCCAAAATTTAAAAATTAACACCATTTTTATCATGTAAAAACTCTATGTATTTAGGTGCTATCAATGAACCTAATGGGTCACATATAATAGGACATATTGTGAAAGATTAAAATTGAGATAAATTAAGTTAGACTTAATTTATTGGATTAAAATTTGATATAAAGAAACATACAAAAGTCTAATACTAAATGGGACATTGTATGATCGGCTAAGTAAGTAATCCTATTGAAAATAGGACTTAATTAAGGGTTTATTCTATTAAGAATAGAATTAAGAATAATGAAACCCTAATACTCTAGGGTTTTGACTTACCACTTGTCTTTATATAAAAAACTTAAGTCGCCCCCTCTCTTATAGCATTCTAAAAGAATAGACATCTCATATATTGAGAACAATTGAGAGAAAATACAAAGAAGGCAACCAACAATTCTCACTAGCTAGAGATTTCGATTTTGAGTTCTTCTCATTCCTTGGAGAATGTTATTTCACCTTATTCGTGTGGATCACCATCAAAGGTTGAACACTTGGATAACCTTTTAGCTTGAGAAACTATTTGGAAGGTCACCAACTTGAACCCAAAGAGTTTTGGCATTCAAGATAACAACCACAACCAAAACCCATATAGCTTATATATATTGTGTGTTTGTATGATCTTGTTGATTAATCTTAGCTTTAGGGAATTAAAAATTTTAAATTTTTGTTGCTTTAACTCTAATTATTAATACTTGATTCCCTTCACATGAATCACCTATAACTTATCCCACAAACTTCACAACATGTAACTTAACTATAGGTAGACCTTGACTAACTAGGATTAGGCTCGAGAAATGTAACCTTAAAATTTAAGGTATTAATGGATTTGGATAGGGAATCTATCTTAGCACTTAAAGCTTTAAACTCAGTAAGTTAATACATTCCTGAGGCTTTCCCAGGATACTGTATCTCATTAGACCGCTGACAATTATTGGTGGCCATGTCCTCAATCAAATCATATGCAGAATCAGAAGTCTTACTCATTAAGGTACCTCTTGCGATAGCATCTAGAATAATCCTATTGGCAAGTATCAACCCATTGTAAAAAATCTGGATCTCTGGCCATTTAGGTAATCGATGGTGTTGACACATCCTCAAGAGCTCCTTGTATCTTTCCCATGCCTCATACAAGGTCTTTTAGTTATGCTAGGCAAATGTGGTAATGTCATTTTTCAAATTCGCCATCTTGGTTAGAGGAAAAAACTTGGCCATAAACTTTTTTACTATCTCAGATAGTAATAGAATCTATTGGCATAGAGGCTAACTAACTATTTACTTTATCTTTAAGGGAAAAAAGAAATAACCTAAGCTTAATGGCATTCTTAGTAACACCATTATGCTTAAATGTATCACATATCTCCAAAAAATCCCATAGGTGAGCACTGGAGACTTCACTGGTATGACCACTAAATTGCACTGAATTTTGAATCATCTAGATGATTGCAGGTTTAATCTCCAAGTTATTGGCTTGAATGGAAGGCCTTTTAATGCTAGGTTGGAAACCATTAAGATTGAGCATAGCATAGTCTCTAAGGGCTTTAGTGTTAGCTTGTTCGGCCATTGTGGTAAGATCAGCTTATCTTTCCCTTCTACATCTCATAAGTGTGTTTTTATCTTGGGATCTAGAAAGATCAACTCACGACTCCTCATTAAGTGCATAAATTGGCTATAAAGACAACTAGATCCAATGGAAGGCTTCTAAAGGAAGAATCTATGTACAACTAATGGAATGAAACAACAAGGAAAGTTAGCTTGTGTGCACTTTAAGAAAACAAAATCAAGGCACGTTAGTAACTAGCTTAGCATATGTACACTAATGGTGAATTCATTTTTAGAAGATCATGTTAAAGTATGATATTAGGCTGAAGCTCTTGACTCCTAATCCCTCATAACGACTTTAAAAACTTGATTGAAGATTTTTTTAATCGCATAGATAGTTCAAATAATAATAGCGACCTAAGTGAAGATATAGTTCCCACAAAGAGTAGTTAAAAAGCCTACACTAAGTACCTATTATCTTCTCACTCAATCTGAAGTTAATTCAAGTAATTAGAATAGACAACATTAAGCCAATGTCAACAAGAATTGAAAGCCATAAGTAAGAAATACAACTAACCGAAAGCATATCCACTAAATATAATGAAAGCATACTTGAAAAACTTAGTAAAATAGTAGCTAAATTGCTTTGAATTAAATCTAACATGATTGTAAAGTAAATCTAAGCTAAGAACATGAATTAGAAAGCTAAAGTAATAACCAAACAGCAACTAAAAGATTGAAACATGAAGTTGAATGTATAACCAAAAATAACTAACTCTAACCAAATGTAACTAATTTCTAACTTCCAAGTAAAATATGATCTTAAAACTACCTAAAATTTATCCAAACAGTTTCTTAAGTGTGAAACAGTAAGTAAACATAAATCAAAACATAATTGAAATGAAATAACTGAAGAAAAATCGTAAAAGAAATAAGAAATGAACAAATCGAAACTAACTACCAATTCTAGAAGTGTAACCGAATGGAAAGTAAAACTTAGATCTACAATCCTACAAAACAAATGAACTAAAACTGAGCTAAAACAATTTAGATCTATAAGATTACTACAAGATTCAATAAAGAAAAACATTATAAAAACAAGCTTAATGAATGTAAACAAAAATCGAGTCTAGTAAAGAGAAAAATAGGGCACTTAAGAGAAAATCAGCAAAACAAACTTGAAAAACATTGGATTAAAAGAAAAGAATTGAATTTAAACAAGTACACACATGAATTAACAAGAGAAAAGTTGAAAAAGAATAGACCAATCACCTACGAAGAGAGATGAATCCTCAAGTGTCGTCACCACTTGATCTCCTACTTTGCTATTAAATTTTCAATCAAAAATTTCAAATTTTTATAAAATTTTATGGAATGAATTTGAATGTAAAATTTTTTAGATTTGTAGAATATGAATTGAGAGTTCATAAAAAAAAAAAAAAACTTGAATCAAACTCACAAAAATTGAAAAGAGATATAATGCAAAAACTATAACTACTTTAATGGAAAATTTTGCCAAACAGATTTGAGTAATCAATGAAAAGGCATGAAATTGATTAAGAAAACTTAAAGGAAATTAACTTTTATTGATTGAACCTTAAAATGAATGTAAAATAAAGGCAAGTAAATTTTGCTAAAAAATAAAAAGAATTTTCTCCCAATAGCCTTATAAAAGAACATGCAAGAAATGAAAATAATCTAAAAATACCAAAAGCTCTCCCACTGGCCGGCTATCCTTCCTATTTATAGGCCAAGGATGACGTGTTCCAATCAATTAAATTACAAAAAAAAGCCACCTAGGATGCCATATTACAAGATATTTTCATGTCATCCAATCTTTCTTTATAAACTTCCTAGTTTACTTTTCTTCACTTCATTGCACTTCAAGCTCTCTTCTTTGCATCTTGTGAGCTCCAAAAAGTCATAATTATAACCAATTAAAAGCCTTCAAATTGCCAACTAAGTAGCTGCCCATTAGTCTTCCTTTTGAATCCAAGAAGTGGTGCCATTTCCACTTGATCATTACTAAATACATTTAGCGGTTGAGCTTGGTTCCTTGTCTTCAATTTAGATGCCAATTGTAGATCCAATTCTTCATAAAATTCCAGCCAAATGAGAGCCATTTAATTGTCAACTTAGCCTTGTAAAATTCTAGAAATTTCCAACTCCAATTATGGCTCATAAATCGCACCTATGCATTGAATCAATCCTAGCTCATGCAACTTTACTACAAGAATGACAAAACACTAATAAGCTAAAAAGGATATTGTAACAAAGAAGATATAAGGACTTAAGCTTGAATTGAAGTTCATTAAAACTCAAATAAGCAAAAGAAGTAATGGAAAATAAGGTAGGAAAAATCTCCCAATCATGGCATTGAAGCAAATTCACATTTTTTTTTGGCTAAACAAAGCTTTTTACACCAAAATGCATCCAAAATGAGTCCAAAATTGCTTTTTTCCCTCTTTTTCCATTTTTTTACCTACACATTAAATATTTAAGTAATTAGGAGTGTTTTTGCCATAATTTCTTAAGAAACAAGCAAATATTCATTAGAAATTGAACTAAAAAGATATGATAAAATGCAATCATTTGGTAGTTGAAATTCAACTACCATGGCAGCTTGTAAGGTGGCTCTACAAGGGTAGAGAATGCTAGAAGGTTGTAAGAGGGCTACTAGGGTAAGGTTGATTGGTGCTGGTATCGTGCACGACAACTCTTTTTTTTCTCTTTTTTGGGATGTCTAGATATTCCAATTATCATAATTAGGGTTGCACAAAGTTGTTAGCCATCACAATGCCAAGTTCACCAAAACCCACTACAAATCACCACACCAATAACTTTTAACCTCAATCATTCACAAATTTTAAGCACAAGTTTCACACAAAAAATTATCTCTAATCAAACAAGGTCAAAATTCAAAATAACCATATAACCAACTATCAAGCACAACTAACTTTCAAGTTTGTAAATAACAAACAAAATAACATTTTCTTCACTTCAAAATGCATAAAAAATATTCATTTTAGTAGAGTAAGAAAAAACTTACACCAAAGTTTGCATTTTTTTCACAAGGCACATTTTCTTCCTTTTTCATGTTACTACCCTAGCCTTCTCTCTTTCTCTACACTATTTTTAGCCCCTATATTCATAGCCTTTGTATATCTTTTTACTTCATTTATATTATAACGTGCCTAACTATAGAACAGACAAAGATCCAACTTAAAATATAAAATAAATAGGATACTAAAAAAATAATAAACAAGTAACTAACCCAATATAATTGAGTTTACAATCCAACAAGAATAAACACGAATTGAAGACCACAACGGTGAAGTAAATGGGTTTTGTAAATAAGGTCTTGATTTAGTGATAAAAAAATTTTAGAATTTTAAGATTTTAGATTTAAATTTTATTATGTGTAGGTTTGACTTTGTTTATTATTTGATTATTTAATGATATATTATATATGAATATAATAATTAATTATTATTATAAATTTTCTTGTATTTATAATTTCATAAAAAAAAATTTAGGGGTTTTAAACTTTAAACTATTTGTTTTTTATTTTTTAAATGCCTAGTACATAGATGGAATAAAATTTGTAGCTGTCCAGTCCTGATTCCTAAATTCTACTATAAGACATCCTAAATTTCTAAACAATTTTTTATTTAATTGTTTTATGAATTTTTAGGAACATCTTTTAGTTTGGAAATCTTATCGATTTAAAATTTAAAATTAAATTAATTTTATTTATCTCATGCATTCAGTTGTATTTATCTTAATTAAATATAAAGTAATAGTATCGTATTTAGGGTGGATCAATTTTTATTTTGTACCTGTTTCAAGAACCAAATCGATTAGCGATTTTGGTAGCTTTGATGCCAATTGGACATGAAATATTAAAGTCAGTCAACTGTGTTGGATGATATTTTTTTTCTTTAATATAAAAGAGGTTAAAGCCTAAGAAAAATTAGAAAAGAAAATTTTGAAGTGCTAATGATTAAATTTTAGTTTTATAGAAATTCACCTCCTAAGGAGGTTAGTGTTAGGCTAAAGTTCATGTTTATCACATGATATTCTTTCATCAACATTTATACTGAATAAAAATTATTGCACTAAAATAAGGGTTCCCGTAATAATATTCAAATAAGCTTCGAATTTACCATAAACTGAAAATAACCTTTTCCATATTTTATTGAAATAACATTTCCTTAAGTATTTAGTATTTATTCAAACAAATCTATCTATATAAATATTTTAAATAAATCACATCAACCAATAAAAAAAGTTTTAATGAAATATAAAATATTTTTTAATGTAAAAATTGTCATTATAATAAAATAAAAACTCATAATTTTAATTTCATATAATAAAATATTAAATTTTTATTTTTATTTTTCAATGAAATTCGATGATTTTTTTTAATATTAACCATAAAAATATATTTGAAAATGATAAAAGAATAGACTTTTTTTTTAAAAAAAAAATTGTCAGGTAATATAGGAGTTGAATTAGTATTTAATTTAAACCCAAAGAGTATAATTCCGCTTTTTCAAGGTTTCTTTCATTCCTTTTTGTTGGTTATCGAGGCCGGGGACCTTTTCTGGTTGGGGATGCTTAACCATAATTTTCCGATAGCTAGCTCACATTATAAAGCCATACATCAAATGTGATGATAGGTCCATGCTGTTCCTCCAAACAATGCCCAGTTGGAAATCATAAACGAGAAGATATTTTTGATGAAACACCATAAAGACAAAAGCCGCCGTATATAAACTTTCTTTCCCATCACATCATGCATCACTAGCTTTATAAGTAATAATGGTAGGAAAATTTAATGAAACATAAAATTAACTAATAATAATAACAAGGATTAAGAGTAAAAGGTCTTCATTCGTTGCATATATAATACAAGTCTGAAGGGGCATAGTTTGATGATAGTGCAAAGTTAGCAGATTTATTTAGTGTGGAGAGTTATTGTCACACAAGTTATCAAAATGTTTAGATTGGAATGGAAAACGGTTCATCCCCTAATGGAAAAGACTCAAGTCCAGATGAATCTAAAGTCATGGGGGTAGCTGTGAATGGAGGGGGGCGGGGTGAGTTATATTTAAACCAAAGATATGTGGACTTTGAGGAGGAAGCTAGCACAAGGGAAAGGGACTTCTAGGGCATAAACTTCTAGGGTTTTATGCTCTCATTATCACCCATTTCAAAATGGTACACATTTGATTGTACATCTTTTTAACTTTTTTTGTCATAGTTATCGCATCTTTGAATGCAACCTAGGAACAACCAAACTCATCTCTCCCATCTATGTGGTCCTCCTAATGCTGCCAGCCTCGCTCAATCAGGGAGCTAGAAAAAGAAATAAAGAGAGTAATGAGTTTATCCAAGTGGAAACAACGTACGGCAGGATAATGGAAAGAAAAATGTGACAAAGGGAGTGCCAAAAGAAAGGGATACGCAGACTGAGAGAGATTAAGGAGAAGTTTTCACTTTTCATTAATAGTGGACAAGACTATTTCTATAGTACGAGACCGATTTTGTAGTTATGGCAATTTCTCATTGGCTAGGGTTTTCAGGAAAGGGTCTTGTCGGCAGCAAGCAATGATAGTACAAGCACAAGCAACTCTTTCTTGACTAAAGTAATTTCACGGTCTTTATTTCAATATATAATAATATATATTGACTGATGCATATCTGAAACGAAAGCAAAACAGATAAGAACGCATGGAAGAGGGAGACTAACAACATTCTCACCTAGACTTGATGAGGAGAAAGTTAAGGAAAGAGAGAGAGAGAGAGAGAGAAAAATGGGGTCTTCGTCCTTTTTGTGGAAAGCGACCTTGCTCAGAGATTGCCAGTCAAAGGAGCACTGCCCTTTCATGGCATGCCTAGCAGTTTTTCTTTCTTTTTTTTTTTTTTTCGGGTGAAATAATTATCGTTATTTTCCAAAGATTACCTCTTACGACCATGAACCACGTGTTCATATATAAATATATATATTTTTTCTAATATTATATATACCAATTTTTTTATTATATTTAATAATAATAACGATTCGATCGAATTTAATTTAATTTTTTATAATATATAATATTATAATTTTTAATTTTGATTTAAATATAAATATTTTTTTAAAATTAGTTTAATTAAAATTAAATTTTATTGATTTAATTAATTTATTTTTAAAAAATAAATTTACATATAAAATAATTATTTTTATTTTATAAAAATTTTAAAATATATAAAAATTAATTAAAATAATAAAAATATCAAATTAGATTAAATTTGAATTTTTTTATTTTTTATCTTAATTTAAAATTTTATTTAAATTTAATATATACATCAAATATTCAATTTTAATTGAAATCAAATAAAAAAAATTATTTCAAACTAAATGAAAATTACAATTTAAAATTGATTTTTGATTTTTCTTAATTTTTTTTCGCCCCTAGTTGTGCTGTGAATCTTGCTACAATAAGTTGCAGCAAAAGCAAAGTGAGGATTGAACCAATACTTTAAGCCACAACAACAAAATTTACTCAATGGCTTGTGAAATATTCTTATTGATGGAGACCGTACAAATGCAAGTTCCACTTTTTAGCTAGCCAAGTTAGTTTGAGTAAAAAAAACAAAAAAAAAAGAGGGAACATAAATGAGTTCTGTCAATCACCCACCTGATGCCATGTGAAGTGGCACAATACTAAGTGTTAACTGTTTACTATCCAGTTACTTCCCATGATATCGCTGCCTGTTATTCCCTCTTACTTCCATTTTATCATGGTCCAAACAGTAAGCAAACACTCTCTCTAACAAGTAATAATAATAAAATTAAGAAAAAGATGGTTCTTTTGTCTGCCATAAATTCCCCTCTTTGGGGTTCTTTAGCACCTCACAATTGTTATTCAATTCCCTCTCTCTCTTCTTACAGAGACAGAAAAAAGAATCCCTCTCTCTCTCTCTTGCTACAGATCAGACGGCCCTCATAGACGTTGAGTACATCAGCTCGCTGTCTTTCTCAAGCTGTAGCCGTCCTTGATTGGGAAGGGTAAATAGACAAACTCCCTTTCGCCCTTTCTAAGACAAAAACTGAGATTGGATGCCTTTTTAAATGCAAGCTAGCTAGCTCTAAGAAAGAAAAAAAAAAAAAAAAAAGTAAAACAAAAATGGGTTGGTTTAATTTCTAACAAATATTGAGTTTTTGCCTGCAGAAAAGGAACTGATCAGAAACATGGAAGTGGCGGACTTATTTTCAACGGAATTACGCCTTAGACTTTAGAGATAAATGATGCAAGTGTCATTCTCAAGTTCCTAGTCCCACCATCTAGCTCCTGATGCTAGGTTTGTTCAGTGCAATTGCAAAGCTCTCAAATGTTTCCTTCAAACAGCAATGGAAACAATGACCCAATCGCTCATTTTGACCATTCAATTTTCCACAGGCAATTTTCTACTGACATCACCCCATATTCCAAACAGGAAGACCTCCCTCTTTCCGTTTATCATTTCCCCTCTCCCTATTATAATCAATGTGAGTTAGAACTCGAAGACCATGATGTTTTCCTCCACCAACGCCATGATCTCTTACTTCATCAGCAAACCTTGATGTCGAATAATTCAGTTTCGGAGACTATCATTAACATGCCTGTATCCAGCAAAAACGAGGAGTCAACCATAGACTGCACCAAAAAAAGCCATAATGCCACCGATCAGCAGATACCGCGAAAGAGATCATCTTCCAAGAGAGATCGGCACAGCAAGATTAATACAGCTAACGGACCAAGAGATCGGAGAGTGAGACTGTCTCTTGATGTTGCTCGAGATTTCTTTGGTCTGCAAGACATGCTGGGCTATAATAAGGCCAGCAGAACTGTTGAATGGCTACTCATACGGGCAAAGCCGGAAATCAATAACCTAGCTAGAAGCCAGCTTTCCCAGATGAATAACAGCTGCAGCGTTGCAGCTGCAAAGAGTCCATCTTCAACTTCTGAGGCTGAGGTGGCATCTGAAATTGACAAGGCTGCTATACAAGGAAGCATATCTAATGGGAAACCTTCCTCAAAAGAGAAAAAGGTTAGACAGCCACGAAAAACCACTTTCCGCCCTCTTGCAAGGGATTTGAGAGAAAAGGCCAGGGCAAGGGCAAAGGCAAGGACAAAAGAAAAGATCATGTGCACTCGAAGGCTTGATGAATCAAAGTTATGTGATGATACCAGAAACAATGATCTGAATAAATTCAGTTCTTGGAGTTCCTTTGAGACTGGTGAAAAATCTGGTATTCCAGATCACAACAGGAACAACCCTTCTTTGGCGGCCGCGGTACCTGAGGTTAAAGAGCTTAGCTCTCGTGACGGTGAGCACATAAGGATTCGTGAGGATATGGTTGATGAATCTGTGGCAATTATGAATAAGTGGAACCCGAATTCGATTTTCAATTGTCTGCAAAACTCTGGAATTAACCAAGAGGTAAGTTACCTTGCAAAGTTTCTTAATTTATAGCCAAAAATGTTGCTATTTGGTAATTCTAGACTCAAGCCTTAATTAAAACTATGATAAATATATCAACAATATGTGTCCAAGATGAAGTAGCTGAATCAAAATTCTGACCAATCCATATATTTGTTTGCAGCATCAGCTCACAGGGTTTTTGTCCTTTGGCAAACCATTGGATGCCTACAACAACAGAAATCTGTGATAACGTGGTTTTTCTCTTACTTCTTCAGTTCTTTAATGTGTCCTGTGGATAAATATTAGAGGCATGCTATGTTTACTTTCTTAATTTCTGTATGGAATGCAATATGGACGTGCTTTTTCTCTCTTTTTTTTTTTAAATCTATTTGGAATTTTCTTGTGGACTATCTATTGTCAATGATTGTTGTGTGTAATTATCAGTAGATATGATGTTATGCTTTCCTTGTTTCTGTTCTAGGTATTTAAATATAGTATCTTAGATTCATTGTAACGTCAATTAAAACAATAAAGTCAACAGCTTAAAGGGTTGATAACAATTATAAATTTAATCATTTTCTGATAGCTAATCTGCTTTGTGCCCCTATAAATTAACATGCGAGAAGAAGGCTGCAATATCAATTTATGTTTCTCATCATCCCCCTGTATATATGTGAAAATAATTGCCTTCTAGTTTCTATATCTGGATTCTAGTTAATATGTTTCCATGCTATTTTTCCTTTTCAGCCAATTTATGTAAAGCTTTCTCTGTCTCCTAAGAGTTGTTTATTGCCTTCTGTTTATTTTGCTCTCTCCAGTAGGCTGCTGCATCCCAACAAAAGAATTCAGCTTAACTTTTAGGAGATGATTGAGTAGATGCATGGATGACCCACTCTCCCTTGTTAACTAATGCTTTTCCACTATCAAGTAATTTTTTTCAAAGTTTACACATACCTAAGAGGATATATATTTTTTGGTACAAAGGAGGCTACAATCTGAAGTAGAGGAGGCTATTGCAGGTGTTAAATTTTGAATCTCAAACTTATTGAATGCCATATCTTAAAAATGACTGTCTAAATCAACTTGGATATATTTCAACATATCGATCATGTTCTCGTAGCTTTTGATGCTACTATATATACGTTAGATAAACTGCACAAGCAAGATAGAAATTATAGGGATTGTAGGTAAGCATATATAATAGAATAAAATATACATATTTCATATCTTGGAGTGGATATGATGGCTTAAGATAATTGGAGCCACTCAATGTTCATAAAATTAAGTAAAAGAATTGCGTAACATCAATTCATGCTTTGAAATAATAGAAACTGAAATGATTTGAAGACTTCACAATTTAGAGTTTGAACTTCTATGGACATTCTTTTCTGCTTAGAAGGTAACATAAAAGATATGTACTTTGGATTCTACTGGAGTAAACACTTACAAGTTTCTGTACATATTAGGTGAAATTGTTTACCTTATAGAAGAATTATGAAATTTTTTCTTGTCATAATTTCCCTAGCAGTTGTAGCTAATTGGTTAGGTTTATGGCTTGCCTTGTTATGATCTGCATCATAAACATTCAAACATGCTAAACTTTCTGAATTCCTTGCATCGATTTATTTCTCAAAAAGCATGCAAGAGAAACACTTTTAATTACATAAATTTAGCTAATATGTAGCTATAAGTTCATATTTTCTTGCCCGTTTTGATTAGAAGCCTAGAAGCATGCTTTAATATTATTGTGTCAGATATTTGTGATATGGCAGTATTGCTTGATTGCTGGCATAATCCTCATTATTAGGAAAGCAACGCATCAAAATTTCTAATTGAAGAATGAAAAATATAAACAGCTGATGAAGCCTTTAACTAAGATTGTAAGTGTCAGTTATTCACTATATTTTGAACTGCATATTCACTTTGAATTAGTCTATTACTATCAACTTGCATCCTCTATAAATTTTAAAAATTAATTAACTCTTGAAAGAAAGAAATAACACAGGAGACAGTAATAGTTCACAGGATATCTTAACAAGCTGATGAGTTCATGAATAAAGGTGACAGTTATAGAGATTAAGTAGATAGAGAAAGCTTGCTTTTGCATTTCTGTTATTTACTCTTTTGGGTTCATGGCAAATCTGGTAGGTTAGCTATAATTTTTTGTTTTTCGGGTTACGATTGAGGTATGGACTTAAGATCTCCAATCTGAAGCCGACTCTAGTACTATTAAGCTAACAGCTCCTTGGTAATGCTATTGAATTTAAATAGTGAAAGATTTAACTCACTGTTACTTTGTAGAAGAAATTTGTCTATTAGCAAAACCAAATCATAGATTGACAGCCAATGTCTCAGTTTCTGAATTAGCAAAAACCTTGCGATGGAGCCCTATTTATAATATGATGAAACATTTTGTGAGGAATAGATAGCATTTATATTTCTACAGTTTACTCGGACCTTCTATATTATGCGATTAGCCTAGGCTAAAAGCTTTGCTAAGGAATTGGCATTTTAATTTAAGGCTGAATTTAATATTGATTTTCTACTATTTGTAGTTTAGCACAAGTTTATGCCTCTATTGGAATGTTCAGAAAAGTGAATGAACAAAAAACAGACAAGAAAACTTTCCTACAATACAAACGATATGAAAAGCAATACAATGTTTTAGGCATTTCAAGGCCTACAACTTCAAGCGATAAGAAAAACAATACAATGTTGGGCATTTCATGGCCTACATTTTATGGTTTTCTGTAGTTTCCTAACTGACACGTCACCGGAAATGTAATAACTATTAATGAATGTTGGAGAAACCTATTGGAAGCATACATCATAACCGAAGAACTTCGGTTAAATGACTAAGATCAACAATTTGATGGGAAGTTAAATCCATGTTCTTCACACAACTCATCAGAAAAGCTTAATATATAGTTCCCAAAATAATTGCCCACAGAAGGACTAGTTTATTTAGGCTTTTAATGAAATATTGACGGATAGATGAATTTGTAACATATTCAAAGGATCGTGGATAAAAATTTATTTTTTTAATCATGGATGAAAAAAGTTTATTACCCAAATATTAAAGACTAATTTACTCTTAAAAATCTATTTAAGGAAAAAAAAAGTTCAACGTTTCCTACATCAAATTTATCTACTATTTATATAAATTCACTGGATGAAGGCGAAGAAATTACGGAAAGATAATCATCCTACTGAATAAGGTGAAGTATATAGGCTATATTATTAAAAAAAAATTCAATTAAAAGTTATCAGTTATGAGTAGAAATCAAATTCAATAATATCAAACTTCCAATTAATTGCTCTACGTTATCATATAAGCTGAATGCTTATAGTTTCCAAAAAATGTATTTATTTTCAACAACTTTTAGAAAAAATTAAGGAAGCCGACCTCTATCCGGTACTGATAGGCCATACATGTAAGATTGAGGTCTTCCAGTCATGATGGCAAAACAAAAATCAAGCGGAAGTTGATCCCACCATCTTCAATATGTAGTTGCACTATACATGTATCAGCTGGGAAGATTTTAAAATAAATAAAAAAGATCTTCAACAGGTTCGCACTTGCAGTCGAATTTGGTGAATATTTTAGTAATATGAATTCTGAGGCATAGAGACCGAACCTTTTTGGTTCCAAGAGAAAAGGCCATTATTTTTAGTGTAACCATGTGCAAAATATGCTTCATAGGTTTTAAGTTTGAAGTGTAGCAACGGGTGTTCCAAAGATGAAAAGACATCATACTGAAGGTTACTTTTCTCTAAGTCATATTTTATAAGAGTTTTTATTTCAGATATTAATTCATATGCATACGTTTCATTGTAAGGAGAAAAGGGTAACAAGCTATATATATAAATAAATATATATATATATATAGATATATATAAGATGTGTGTTTTAGTATTTCTATTTTCTTGTGATAGATGATGTCACGTTACGGTTTCAAGCATATTTCTTAGAACTGACATCTCCGAGCCATTGTTACCATACATTGAATAGCGAAAATTTTGGTGAAAATCCTAAATTTGAATCTTATAATTCCTTCATTTATCAAGAAAAAAAATGTATATTCCTAAATTTAAATCGTATAATTCCCTCAGTTATCAAGAAAAGAAAACGTTTAGTGGTTTTCATAGAGATACGCCCTGATTGTTGATAGCATTCCTTCTTCTCCCTTTGTTAAATCAGTATATAAATAGGTGTATGTGAATCACATTAGTTCTATGCTTTTCCAAATAAAAGGGGGTGGAATGGAAGTACGTAAGAGGAAAAAAAAAAAAGACCCTTCTTAGAAAAGCTCCTGGTTAAACAAGTTTTATTTCGGTATTAATTTTGTATGTTCAATTATTAATAATTTTCGTTAACACCTACTTGTTTTTTATATCAAAGATTGAATAATTTAAATTTTATTTTTTGACGTAAGAAATATAAAATTTATTATTGTATCAATGTTCAAATGGCACATTAACACTTAATTGTTAATACAAAATAAAATTTATATGATAAGTTATTATATTAAATTACATCAAAGAAAAATATCATCAATTTTTCCATCAAAGGAAAAAAATTTTGGAAACGTTCTGAATTGATGGCATAAGCTCAAGTGACCCTCTAGTTGGTTAATACTGTTGATTATAGGAAGAATTTCCAAAAATAACATCTCAGCACATACTAAGCTACTAGCCTTTCATAATTCATTAAGTAACAAACATACCCTACCTCTCTTCATTAAAATTTTACCGCTTAAATAAAAGAAAAAGAAATTATACAAATCCAACAATGTCAACACAATGTGAGAATTAATTTAGTGCATAGCCTTTATACTAGCCATCCCCTTTATATGTTTGAAAGGAATTGCATTTTTAGCATCTTAAAAAAAAAGGGACAAAAAAATAAAATGTTATTTTCAATCAATTACATAAAGAATACGATAACTGATATTGGATAATAAATAAATTTAAAAAAAAAAACAAAGAAGAAACTTAATAATTAAAAAAGGACAAATACGATTCTATTACAAGATTTTTAGGAGATTAATTTGTCAAATATCGTCCATAATAATTAATTATTGATTTGCTTAAATCATGATTGAAAACTTTAAATTAAATTGTACCGACGGTTGATGGTTTGGTCCTGTCTAGAGGGTAAGCTGGTTTCCCGACGAAAGTTACAGTTCGCGAAATGGGAAATGTATGGGACGAACTCTAGTTGACTATTGAGATGGGCTAAATAACAAATGGGAGGAATATATTTTGCCCTTGATAACAGCAAAGTCACTAGGCATTTGTATAAGAAATCAAAGAAAAAAATGGGGATTTCCTGCAAATACAAAGAGACCTTATAAAATTTGTCCACTTTAATTCCTACAAAGCTGAAAATTAATATTCCAGGTTTAAATTTGGATTTCTTTTTTCTTATTTTATTATCTCAGCATTTGAAACTTGATTAATTTATATCCAGAAAAGCAAATGTCTGTTAGTGATTATATTTATATCCAGACCTACATAAAATGGCTAGAAAGCTTCCATAGAGTAAAGCCTAATCAAAATGTTCTGCGTGCTTGGCTATATATGCCCTACAGGCTATAGCAGAGAAAGTGGAAAAAACCTCCATTTAGATCCAAAGGCCAAGGGGCTGCTGTACAGAATTAAGTACAAACTTCAGTGTTAATAGTGTTTTGCTTTTTCCCAATGATTTCTTCAATGAAGAAAAAGAATAAAATGGTTGGACTCAGAGAACTGGATCTACCCATGTGAAGTAACTGAGAGAAGAATACAACACTATCTGACACTGCCCCCATCCAAAAAAGTAAAATGAACAGAAAGAGTTGATTGAAAGATGACAAATTTTATACAGTTCTTGACTCTAAAAGTCTTTCATGTTCATTCGTTTTCATTTCTTCCATCTCTTTTAAGCAAAGCAGTTAAAATTTGTCCTCAAATTCATCATTCCCATTTTTTGGACCATTCACATCTCTCTCTCTCTCTCTCTCTCTCTCTCTATAATGGCTCTATTATTCAAAGGGAGACAAAAATAGGTACTTGGGGATCCAGCTGGATCCCTGCAGATCTGTTAAATTCTTCAGTAAAATAGAGCAAATATATATGAAACTTTGCCCAAATGCTGGAAGGCGGATCCCCCCAACTTGCCAACCCGAGTAACAGAGAAAAAGGAAACCTAAGGCAACAAACCCTAAAACTGCTATGTCCATAATCTCAAACTCGAAACACAGATCAGCCACCAAGAAACTGAAAGTCTAATTTTACCAAGATTGAAAAAAAGAACCCTAGGTATGCTGTTTTTCCCTTTCTAGCTAAGGCATAAGGCTGAGCACCGATTTTTTAGATGCCATTTTTTTAAAGATTGGGTTTTGTGCATTTATAAATTCATATGCTTCCAGTGTTTCTAGGTGCTCATTGTAAAAAGAAGACACAAAAATCAAGCATAAAGATCCTACTAAATTCAAAATCAACGTAAATGAAACAAAAATGGAATTCCCGAAATCTCCAACTTCTGGGTTTGTGAAAGTGATAAATCCAAGAATCATCATCCAAGCAAACCCTAACTAGACAGAGAAAGAAACTTCGAATATGCCAATGAGAGAGAGGAAGTCTGATTCATCACCCCACTTCTCGCAAAACCCTAAGAGAGAGAAAAAAGAAACAGTATTTGAAATTGAAGTGGGGGCAGTAGAAGCTTGAAGTTCCATCATCAATGGAGGAAAAGAAACGCTAAAATTCTGTGTGGCAAAAGCTAGGGATATGGGGGAAATATTTGTCGTTGAGTGGTTGGAGCAATTTTAGTAGTGGAGAACAATCCCAAAAGCGCGAGTGATTATTCAGACCAATCAAACGGCACTGGAATGCAAGCAAAATAATTGCATTTTGTATTATGAGAGCCTTTTTCCTCGTCAACCAAATCCAAAACCCGTCCTTTCCCTTATCCCTTCTGCCACTTCTGAAAATATCCTTTTCTGTCTCTTTAGTCTTTGATTACATCGCTCCTCTACTTCTTGTCAGGGCCATAAATATGCATTCAATGAACTTGTTCAAACAGTCTTATCTAGGCACAGGAAACTTTAACTCAATAAAATTTTTTTCTAACCAATATTTAAAATTCATTAAAAAGCATAAAGGATTACAAAAAATTGAATCCCTATGGAAAGGATCCTAAGACCTAACATATTTCTAGCTACCAACATTAGTCATAAATCACCATAACGACAAATACAAGAGGGGTCGGGATGACATTTCAACTTTTAAATCTCGATTAATTGAATTTTTTGTCCTAATTATTTTTTTGAGACGTTTCGTTTATGAGCTTTTTCAAACAGAATTTATTGCTATTGATCCGATGATCAACACTTATAGATCAAAGCCGATTACTTCCATGCAAAAAAGGTCGCATCTAATACAATTCATTAACAATTCCAGCAAGCAAAACACCGGCCTTCGGTCCCTTCTCGTAGGATACAGCCAAAAACCTCCTCATCCAACAACCTTCTCCAAAAGCAAAAACACTGCCCATTCTCCATTTAACCAACCTAGCGTGGACAAGCAAAACTAGCAGCAAGATACTAACGTTACACATATCGTCCACCAGAGATACACTTTAAAATCACAATAGAAAATCTATACTATATATTGAAAGCAATCCCCTAATGGATTGTTTATTTGACGGTTCGGCAATTTTTAATTGATTAAAATAGTTAAAGAAAACTTAATAAGACAAACGGAAAAAACAAAAAATAAAAGGGTTTGAAAAAGTAAAAAAAATAAAAGAGTTAAAAAAGCAGAGGAAGAATCCAGAGTTTTGGGGATTGGAAGACTAGAAAGGAAAAAAGGTAATAAGAAAAAGAAATGAAAGAAAAAATATAGAGAAAGGAAGAAGATAAAGACCCAAAGAAAGGAATATAAAAGGATCTAGAGACTAGAGATTAAAAAGAGAGAAGGGAAAGGCGGAAAGACGAAGAAGGTAAAGAGCGGAAATCAATTGTGTTGGCTAGAGAGATTCCACTAGAAAAAAGAAGTTAGAAAGGAACGAAGAAAAAGAAAAAATTTGAAAAAAAAAAATCTGGTGCTAATTAGGTGGGTTCTTTCCTTTCTTTTTTTTTTTTTTTTGTTATGTAATTTTGTCTTTTGATTCTTCAATTTTTTTAATATTTGCAGCATTATTATTTTGAGGGCTTGTTTTAGTAAGTCGTAATTTCGGTACGATCTCTCATCGTTTGTGGTACTCTGATTTAGTTTTATTTGTAAATTTCTTTTATTTCTTCCGTTTTTATTGTTAAAGCTAAGTAAACAAAGTTGAAGACCCTTTTTGATAATAACTAATTAATTCAACTTTTAGTCTTTTTTAACTTTTATAGATAAATGCAAGCAACTACAAGAAATAAATTGTAGCTAGATATTCTGTTTGCTAAGCTTTCTAAAATTTATTTTGGACTTTATAAATTCAAATTAGTTTTAAATTTGTGCATCGCACTAAAAATATTTATATATCAATAAATCTTATATAAATATAAGTTTTTTTTTTAATGATAATATAAGTTATAAAGTTTATGAAAAACTCATAACTTATATAATTATTTTTTATTTAAATTTATATATATTTTTTAATATAACAAAATAAATTAATTACATATTGAATATATTTATGCAATTCTCATTACATCTAAAGAAAACTCAAATGTAATTTATTGATCAAAATAATTTCTAAACAAAAGATAATAATATTTTTTATTTCAAGAAATTAAAAATTTCACCATTTTAAAATCAATCACATATACAAACTTTTTTCATAAGAAATTCTTCCATAAATCATTGTTAAAGCAAAGATGCAATAATTGATTCTTCAGTATTTCTTTCTATCTTTGAAGTATGTGTTATTTTACTTGATGAATCAATAAATTTTATTGATGGAAGTTAATAAATAAATAAAATAGTAATTGAAACTTGATTAAAGTTTCAGTTATAATCTAGATTATATAACTTTATAACAAGCATAATCATTATAATAAGCTTATACATATTTCTGTCAATAATTTTTGACATTTAAGCTTATGATCAAAATTATACAACTTATTCACTGTAAGTTTGGTACTACTTGTTTTAATATTATACTTGGTTATCCTCATCTTGAACACATAAATTTTACTTTTGAGATCTTCAAATATCTCTTAGATTTTATAATCTCCATATTCTTAAATCATAATTATAAATATATCATTCAATTAACTTGAATATTAAATAATATTAAAATAATTTTTTACTCAATATCTTAACAAATATTTCATAAAGATCGTCAATATAATTATTAATTAAATCCTTAGTTTTTATATTGAATAGTACGAACATCACCATTTTAGAATTATCATATGCCTTTCCAAAATTATAGTAGTGATGGAATGTGAGAGAAATTAGAGAGGAAAAGAAGGAAAGAAACGAATTTAAGATTCAATGCCCTTGTAAGAAATGGTATCTCTATATACAGGGACAAATCTAGAATTTATGGTTAGTGAAGGTAAATATTTTATATTAACTTAAAATTTTTTATTAAAATGCAAATTAATATAAATAAAACTATAAATAAAATCTACTTTTCAAAGAAGCAATTTACTTTTCAAAGTTGTGGTGCCTCTATTTAGAGGAGAAAGTTGTGGTGCCTCTGATTTGAAGAGCCATTTATTTTTTCAAAGTCATAGTTATATCTGTTTAGAGGAGTAATTTATTTTTCTAAAGTCGTTGTGCCTCTGATTAGAGGAGCCATTTATTTTTCAAAAATCGTTGAGCCTCCGATTAAAGGAGCTTTATTTATGTTTCTCAAAGTCGTTAAGCCTCTGCTTAGAGGAGTTTTGATCAAAATTTTAACAAACAAAAAATAAAAAAAATAAAAATAAAAACAAAAAAAGTGTCAGGTTGAGTCTTGAATGTGTGTCTACGTCTTTGCACAATTCTTACTTCATAGAAAATGTGCAAAGAGGGGCAGCTGTAGGCACTCTATTTAGTCTGGACCCAAGCCCATTGGGTCTGGTCCAATAGGGTTTGAGTCTAAGCCCATTGGACCCGGTTTAGATCCAACTAGTAGGCCCAATTGACTTTTTATTTTATTTTATTATTTTTCTTTGATTTTTTTAGTTGATTTATCTGTTTTATTAGATTTATAATAGTTTAACAAGATTTAGTGATAAAAAATAAAAAAATTATATCTTTGGTCCTAAATTGGAGGTTGTAGAGTTCTTATAGGTTTTAATATGAGGTAGGATGAGTCTTAAGTTTTGGATAACCCAGTCGAATGAGGACTTTGATCTAATCAAAAATTCTTATGATCTGGTCCTATAAACAGCAACAAAGCAACCGAAACGAAAAAGGGAATAAACACAAAAAACAGAAGCAATAAGCCAAAACCTAAGAAAGAAAAGTGGAACTTGAAATTGGAAAAATGTCTCATCCTTCCAAAGTTCTCATGGTTGTGACGAAGCCTAGCATCGCTCTCTCCATTGCTTTTGTACTCTCTCATGGCCAAATGACGATAATGAAGGGCAGTACAGATGTCCATGAGTTTAACGGGCTTTTTCTTGGCTTTCATGCTCATTTCAAAGTGACTTCAGTTATTGGACATGTATTCAGTGTAGATTTTCCAGCTTCTTATCAAGAATGGAATGCCACTAATCCTCTAGACCTATTTCAAGCATCAATTATTAAGATAGAATCAAACCCAAAGGCCCATATTTCTAGACGTTTAAGTCAAAAGGCTCGTGGTTGTGGTCATTTGGTATTATGGTTGGAATGTGATCGTGAAGGAGAAAACATTTGTTTTGAAGTCATTGAGTTTACGAGATTTCATGTGAATAAGGCAAAGAAAATGGTTTATCGTGCTAGGTTTTCTTCTGTGATCGAGAAAGACATCTTGAAGGCTATGGACAATCTAGTGGAACCAAACAGACATGAAGCACTGGCTTTGGATGCTCGGTAAGAGATAGATTTGAAAGCTGGTGTTGTATTTACCTGATTTTAAACTAGTTATTTTCAAGGAAAAAATGGGAATCTTAACTCCAGGGTTATCTCTTGTAGACCATGTCAAACCCCTACACTTGGGTTTTGTATGCAACAATATTTGCAAATTAATACTTTTAGGCCTGAAAAGTTTTGGGCATTACGTCCCTACATTATTCAGAATGGTTATGAGCTTCATCTAGAATGAAAATGTCAAAAGTTGTTTGACTTAGATGTTGCAACAATGTTTCAAAAGTTAGTGACAGAAGATGAAATTCTTGGAGTAATTGGCGTATCAGAAAAATGAGAAAGCTAAGGTTGACCTTCTGCTCTCAACACAGTGAATCTTTTGAAGGTTGCTTCAAGTGCATTAGGCTTTGGACCTCGGATGGCCATGCAAATTGCTAAACGCTTATATACACAAGGTTTCATAAGCTATCCACGAATCGAAAGTACAGCATATCTTTCATCGTTTGATTTCAAAAGCACACTTAAGGTATTAGTAAACAATCCATTGTGGAGTGACTATGTCCAAAGATTGCTTGCTGAAGGTTATCATAAACCACACTTAGGGACAGATGCTGGTGATCATCCTCCTATAACTCTAATACGACCAACAACCGAGGATATTCTTGGAAGCGATGCTTGAAGATTGTATCAGTATATCTGTCAACATTTTATAGGAACTGTCTCTCCTGACTGCAAATACGTGAGCAACAGCAACATGGGAATGATAACAGAACAGAGAGATCAAAAAGGAATCGCAAAAAAAAAAAAATCTAAATATCAGAAACATGTAAGAAAATTCGTAGTGAAATAGAAAAATTGGCATAGCTTGTGTTTAGAGCAGCAACATGCAGTAAACCATCGTGTAGAGTCACCAGCTGGTGGGTAAAAGCAAGGAAAAAAGTGCCCTAACTGCAAGTCTAAGAAAGAGAGAAGTAAACAAGAAAGAAAAAAAACAAACAGTTTAGGGAAAGTTAAAAGTATCAATTTCCCTTGAAAATTTTTTTCAAATGTTTAAGGAAAAGTTGAAAGTATCAATTTTCCTTAAAAATAAGTTTTCAAAAAATGTTTTTTTGAGGAAAAGTTAAAAGTATCAATTTTTCTCGAAATTAAAGTTTCTAAAAAATATTTTCGAGGAAAAGTTGAAAGTATCAATTCTCCTTGAAATTAAAGTTTCTAAAAAATATTTTGGGAAAAAGTTGAAAGTATCAATTTTTCCTGTACAAAAGCAATAATTTTTTTCCTTTTTATTTTCTTGAATTTTCTTTAATGTTAAAAAATTCGACGATGGAGCTTCTGTAAGTGAAACAGTAATTTTCTTGCATCTCTTGAGGCGAGAGAATTTTTTCAATTTTTTGCTAAAAGTATTAGAGCCAATTGAGAATAATTTCCAATAATTAATTACTTGAAAAATTTTTAAGGCTTATTGGATAACACAAAATTAAACTGGTACAATCTTTCGATGGGCGTTGTGAGGGTGCTATAACCTTCCTCACATGTAACCGAATTCTCGAATCCTGTTTTGGTTAGTAGACCTGAACCTATTCTTTTAGGGACCCTTAAGCTTAGGTGTTCCTTGAAAAGATAGATTCCTTAGGTGACCAATCGCACTTAGATAAAAAAGATTGGTGGCGACTCCTTTAAGTCAATGTCTAATGACAGATCCGGGGATCTGGACGTTATGACACCTAATACAAAATTGGTAATGATGAAGTTATTAGATTTTTTAATAAGTATAAAGTATACTTTTAAAATGTTTTAGTAGATACTAGAGCGACCATATATAGTTGTAGAAGTAATGTATTACCATTAGAAAAGTGGGAACCAATGAAACATCCAATAGCAATTATAGGTAAATAAACTATAATAGGATATAAAGCAAAGAATGTTTCTATTTATTTTATGAATAAAAAATTCAAAATTCCAAAAATTTTATGTTTTCCTTTTATACATGGAGATATGTTATTAGGAAATAATTTTATATATAATTATTTACCTTTTTACTTAAATCCAACTGATATAGTTTTTACTATGAATAAAGAATCTATAGAAATACCATTATTAAAAACTTATAAACATATATGTAATTTTAGTTTCTAACCTAAAGCCAAGTGAATCAAAATAAAATTAATCAATGAATCACATTGGTTATATAAAATATTAAAAGAAAACTTTAGCAAAGAACTATTCTAATTATGGTTTAGAAGTCCTCGATTTTGTAGTTTAAAAATTCTAGATTCTAAGTAAATAATTAGAGTCAAACTAATTATATATATATATATATATTAAACAAGGTACAGAACAAGATATACATGAATTTGATATACAACTTAATGAGCTTTTACAAAAAAGACTTATAGAACCAACTACAAGTCCACATTTAAAACTAGCATTTATTCTAAGAAATCATGTTGAGCAAAAAAGAGAAAAAGAGAAAAAGCCAGAATGGTAATAAACTATAAACAGGTTAACCAAAATTTAGTATTTGATGTTTATTTTATTCGTAGAAAAGATATATTAATAAATTTAGCAAAAAATGCTAAATATTTTAGTAAATTTAATTGCAAATTAGGCTTTGGCAAATAATACTAACTGAAAAGTCAAAACCATTGATAGCTTTTAGTGCACGAAATGGCCATTATCAATGGAAAGTCATGCCCTTTGGATTTTGCAATGCGTAATAGATCTTTCAAAGATGAATGGACACAATCTTTGAAAAATATAAAGACTTTTGTGTTGTATATATGATGATATACTTAATATACTTATATTTTCTAAAATATTAAATGAGTATAAAAAAACACGTAAATCTAATAGTTCAAGAGTTTATTAAACATGGTATAACATTAAGCCCCAAAAAGATAGAACTTGAAAAAGCCAATATAGAATTCTTAGGCTTAAATTTATCCCCAGAAGGTTTTACTTTACAAGACCATATTATAGTAAACATTAATGAATTTCCAAAACAATTAGAAGATAAAAAAACAACTTCAAAATTTTCTAGGTCTCGTCAATTATGGAAAACAATTCATTAAAAATCTCTCTTAAAAAGAGAAAATTTTATAAGAAAAACTAAAAAAGGGATATACCTTTTTCTTGGACAAAAGATGATTATGACATTATTAAACAAATAAAATCATTATCTTAAATTTATACCTAAGGTATATCTTGCTAAACTAAGAGAATTACTTATTCTTGAAATAGACATCTTAGATCAACACTGGATATGTGCACTTAAATCAAAGATAAATAATTAAGAATTAATTTATGGATATAACTTAGAAAAATTTAAATCAAACAAATTAAAATATATTATATTTGAAAAAGAAGTATTTGCCTTAAAAATTACAGTAACTAGGTTTCATATTTATTTAGCACCAAAAAATTTTATCGTTAGAACTGATAATCAGACAGTCAAAGATTTCTTAACAATAAGAAATTAGAAACTAACCCTAGAAGAATCAGATGGTATAATTTCTTAAGTCAATATAATTTTTTTATTGTGTTTATTAAAGAAACTAACAATGTTCTTGTTGATTTCTTGAACAGGCTTAATGGATCAAGTAAAAAACCTCTAGAGCAAATAGGAGAATAGACTAATATAAAAAAGAAGCAACCTAAATAAGGTTCTTCTAACAAATTAGTTAATTTTAACCAAGGATTAAAATTTTAATCTCCCGCACAACCATTAATCCTATATTCTAATTCAAGATATTTCTTTTATCCTTATCCATTTATGGAAATGCCAGGGATTCCACCACAACAAGTAATAAAACCCTATCAATTTTCTCAATTCTCATAGGATCCAAACCAATGGACTGATATGTCTTTTTCTCAAATCATCTAGCAAACTAAGAATTTGCTTAAACCATAATAGAACACTCTAGACATAAAAGATTTTTATAACCCAAAATTACATCTTAAGTTATATAATATTGTAAATGAAGTCTGGAAATCTTAGCTTTAAGGGGAAAAAGCATCCTTTAGAAGAAGCATGACCAAATTAGCAAAAAGATTAACCAACGAGGTTAAACATTTTCAAAACTTTCAAAATCTTATTTTAAATAGTTTATTTTTAAGAGATTGGGAGGAACCATAAATTTTTGTGCTAGATGAAAAAGAATACTTTCTTAAAGAGATAAACAATCTCTTAGAACTTTGTGATTTTCTTAAAGAGGAACAAACCAATTCCTTTATCTTGGCAAAACTTGAAGAGTTCTTTTATATGAAAAGGCCAAAATAGTTTTACTAGATGATATTTTTCATAGAATTATATACTCAATCAGTGATGAAATAGTAAAATCACTTCATGAAATTTTTTTTGAATATGTTCATTCTATATATTTAGAAAATAATGTATCTCAAAAACCTTTCCTAAAATCAAGTTTAGACTTGATCATGATCCTCATGATATAACTAGTATCAAAAAGGGATTTGTTGGAATGATTACAATACAAAATTTATCTTTTCATTTGATACAAAATTTTCTTGCCTTTAACAAATAAAAAATTTTTGAATTTGTTAAAAATGATGACTATTTGTCATATATCCATGCAACTTTAACAAGTTTACTTGGACATTTTCATAGAGAAAAATTTGTTCAACCATATCAAATCTGGGAGATTAAAAAAAATGTTGTATGGACTGAATTTATCTACTATCAATAAAAACCTAGATAATATCCGATATGTTCTTTTTCAATTTAATAAAGCAAGTTTATATAATTCAAGGCGATCTAACCATGATGGCAAAAGTTAAAGCATTGTTGGATAAAATTCCTCAACACTCTAATCCACATCCTAGGTGTCCTCATATTATAATTCAACTTGTACATACAAGATATGCAAAATTCTACAATTATGAATATAATATAATAATTTAAAATATTTTTATTATCATCATGAATAATAGTTTTTTTATGTATTAAATATCAAAAAATATAAATACTAATTACCTTAGAGTTAGATTAGGGACATCAACATTGTAGGAATAACATTAAAATTTTCCATCAACTTCAAATAGTTTCTTTTTACACCTACATGACATAAAGTACCAACCAAAAGTGGTATCAACTTACATGATAGTGACTCTACTAGTGAAAAACTTCCCCCATATATACCTAATTCTAAAATAATCAATAAAAATATACATACATCTAAAATCAATCATCTTAAAAGTTATGTTGCTCCAAAAAAAAAAAACAAAAAAACAAAAAGTTACTTAAGTACCTTGCACATTGGCTTTGTGATTATTGCTTTAATCTTTGACAAAGGCTTTCTATTTCTAAACATTAAAACCTCATTTGAAGGTAGTCTTTTATGTGATGTGTGATAAAGTTCTATGCTAGAATCTTTCTTACGCAAACTAAATACCAGAATAAGTAAAATAAAATATTAATTTGTCAGAAAAGCATTAATTTAAAAAGAAGTTGTCTAAGCTATTATACCTTTGTAAACTTATTGAGACTTCAAGAATATCTAGATTGATATAAATCTTTGTTCCATTCGTTGAACATAAATTGTAATTGTCTACAAATTTGAAAAAAAAAATAGAAATATTTATGGAATTTAATAAAAACTATAAAATAATTTTAAAACAATTTTGAAAGTACCTTTGAACTTTTTGATTGAATTAGAAATAATACCCAACACTATGGAAAATTGTATTAAGTTCAAGACATTATCAATAATTTGATTAATAAGGTCACCCCAAAGAGCTATCTCTAATGTTTGACCACTAAAAAAATAATAATATTAATATCTTATTTAAATTAAAAGGATAAAGTAATATTAAATACTAATATGAACATAAGAAATTGATAATATAATGAAATTAAAGATTTAAAAAAAACAAACATTTCATCTTGAAGCTCTATTATTCTTTTCTTTTGCCTAGACTTATTAAAAGCTTGATCATTAATTGGAGTTATGCTTTTTAATCTTCCAACAACATCTAAAAAGGAAATATATAATTTTTATTTATTTATATCAAATTATTATTCCCTTGTATAGGATGCATAAATAATTAAAATAAATATAAATGATGTCAAATAATAAATTTTAATTACCTAATAGATATTTGTTATGTCTAGGTTGTTTTGAAATGTCATTGAACTTAACAAACTCGAATTGGTGTTTCCCAATGACATGATCTTCTTGAGTGATCTCTTCAACAACAGTTGAGAATGAAAAAACAAACATGAAATCTTCTCGAACAACCTTATATGTTTCTGTGTAAGAACAAACTTGCACATTTCTAATAGAATAAATTGATCCTTCCTTCAAAAGAGGTTTGAATTTGGATACCAAATTTCTTAACACCATAGCATGCATGTGATCACCCTACCTTTAGTAAACTAAATAGAAACATATTATACAAAGTTTTATTTATAATATACTTCAAGGAAAAAATTAAAACTAAAAAAAAGCATTACTTTTGATAGGCATTGTATTTATTATAAATAGAAAAATGCTAATACAAATACCTAAAGCTCAAAAACCTATCTATGAAATTGGAAACTTGAAAAATCATGTCAAGCAAGATTCTAAAATATATAATATAGATAAACATGTTGACATTAATTTAAAATAGAATAGAAAGAAATAGTAATGAACTTTGTAATATTGATATATGAAAGTATAAAAGTAATAGTCAAAGTTAGAGACAAAACCTGTTCATTTATTCCTAAACCGATCAAGGTTCCAATCTTGGAGTTGATAGCATCTCATATCCTTGTAATTCTAACCTTCAATCTCCATTGATCTCTGGTTGGAGATATTTGTCTTAAGTAATGGTGTCCCTGCATCATTAATCTAGAATACAATTTTATATAAAAAATTAGATTTTTGAAGTTTTTAAGTTATCTAATGTAAAAATATTACATGTATATGTATAAAATGAATAAAAAATTAAAACATGTATAAAAAACATAAGACAATATAACAAACATATAAGGTTATTTAAATTAATTTTTTAAAGTATTTAAATTTATGCTATTCTTACCTTTTAATAATTTGCTAAAAATTTCATGATATACTATATTTTTTTGTGTATCCTTGATGTTCATTTTTAGATTCTTGGACTAATATCTTTTAAGCCTAAGTGAGAAGTAACCCTAGACAGCCACATACAACTGCCCATGACTGAACACTAGTTTTGGTAGATAAAGACCAACATGTTTAAACGTCTGACCTTGACTTTTATTGATAGTCATTGCAAAGCACAATTTCTACGGGAATTTCCTACGCATCAGAGTAAAAGGTCATTTTGTGTCAGTTGGGGGACATGACTATTGGTGGATAAAAAATAGTTTACTATTATTGCTTTCAGTCATAACTTCAGCTTCAATGATCATTGTTCCCAACTTTGTAATTATCAATCTCGTGCCATTGCATCGGCCTTCACACTGGTTTATATTTCGCAACAGAATAACAGGAACACCCACTTTCAACTCTAACTCATGATTAAGAATTCCAAGAAATTTTAAGATGTTCAAAAATTCAGTTGGAAATAGAATAGACTGTTCATCAACGGAATTTGAATCAGGATATAATTTATCAAAACTCAAGTACTTTTTGGACTCTCCATGAAGTTTTGATAGAATATAATCATTGACCTTATCAACATCTTCATTGGTGGGAGACAAAATGGCTCTATCTTTCAAATAAGTCAGATCACTGTAGTTTACCATAAAGTCTGGATATGTCCATGAAACAATCTGGCTAATTGCTTCTTTGCTTGGGAGTACAAAAAGATCTTCTGGGATTTTTATCCAACTCGACTCTGCATCACAGTTAAATGTCTGGCAGTGTAATTTCACATCTCCAAGGTCCAAAACCCATTTACTAAATTCAAACATTGATTGAATAGCATTAAAGTCCATTCAAGGGTCTCAAAGTCGCATGTTAATTGTGAGTTTGTAAACCTTAAATTGATGCCATAAAGTTGACTCACTAATCGAAGCAGCAACTGTTTCTTCCCTACCACCTCAAGGTACAACTGGTAATATCTGTCACCACCCAATACCACTGTCTTACCTCCAAATGGTTTGTGGAATTTGGCACATTGAAGTGTAAAATATCTTGCATGCTATGATCAAGTGCTGTAAAAGCATTACGAAGAGCCATAGGAGCTTCATCCTATATAATAAAACTTGATTTGCGTATTAGTTCTACCAACTGAGTCCCTTGGTTAATATCACAAAATGAGCTTTCATGAAGCCTAAGCGGAAGATTAAATCTAGAATGGGCAGTTCTACCTCAAAGCAATAAAAGTACTGTAATTCCAGAAGATGCCACATCTAATACAATTTTACCTTCAGAACGCAATCGAGCAATAATGGTTCTCCACAAATAAGTCTTTCTTGTACCCCCACTACCATAAACAAAAAAGAACCTGCCATTATCAGAATAAACTGCTTCCAATATTGCATTGTATACAACCTTTTGCTCTATATTAAGACCCGAATACAAAGAAGCATGTTCATTTTTTAGAAAATCTCGATCATATCTCAACTCATCCATAATTAATATATTTCTACATACATTGATCAAGCTTATATCACGAAAAGGAAGTGACTTGAACTGTCGCAGCGGTCGACCATTCTTATTCATAACTTTTCTATCTCATGCAGGGCATGATTTTGGAACTAGTATGAAGATAAAAGAAAAAGCTGAGTTACCAAGAGAACACTTCTATCAATGTAAAATGTCTTATGATAGAATTTCCCAATTTCTAATCCACAAAGTGAATTGGTCTGTAACCTCACAAAATAGTATTAGTGTGACAAACAACTGTCTAAGTTGATGTCCAGAAGCCCACTGTGATGCTTCTTTTATAGCTTCATACCATTCATCATCATTATCTAGTAACCCCATTGCAGCACATGCTTCTTTGAAAGTTGGGTACAGAATCCCATCAATGGTTCTTATATCTTTGAAGCATGTTGGTCCTCTAACAATGTTAAGTATTAGTTGAAGATAATACCTTTCTCCTGAAGCGAGATATGCAAAGTAAATCCTTCCAATGCATATACCATTTCCTCTTCTTTTCCATTTTTTCAAATCTTTCTTACATGTCCATTTTGTCAGGAACTCTGCATATGTTAAAAGCCTTGCATCTTGAAATAATTGGTTAGCTCGCATCCATTCAGTGAATATAGTTTTCTCTACACCTGCTCAATTAACAGCATCAACCAATGAATCATTATCACCAAAAAAAAAACATTATGCTCACCAGGAAGATGGAAAGACTATCTTTCCACAATAGGATCATGATATTGGATATCAAATTTAAATATCCTCCAACAAGCTTCTAATGCTGAAACATAGAGACAATCCAAATATCTTTTTTCATCTCGTCAACTTCTGTCAATGATGGCACACCGGTTTCATTATTGGTTGATGCACTTTCCTCAATTTTGAATGTCGCTCTATCATGACCCTTGTTAATATACTTGAATAAATACTTGATTGAACGGCCTTGGTTGCAATGCTCAACATTAATATGGGCATCATATTTAACTACCAAGTCAACATTGTACGGCACTACCCATCTATTGTCTACCTTTACACCATTTTTCAAAGCAGTTTGCCCGTCAGCTCTTCTCTTATATATAGGAAATCCATCTTTATTTACAATTGTTTGTGATAAAAAAACTCTAGGGATAATGCTTAGTACATTTGTCTTTGTCCATTCATGAAGCATTCTTGTTGTAAGCACCGCATAGACCATGGATCATGTGCTGGACAACTGCATTATATCCAACAAGATCAATATATTTATCTGGAAGTTCTGCAGAAATGATTTGATCTATTGCTGATGGTTCATGCCGCTTATCCTCAGGTTTGAGAAACAAAAGTATATGTGCATGTGGCAAACCTCTCTTCTAAAACTCAATTTTATAAATTCTTGTAAAAATAGAGGGCAAAAAATTAATTTAACTAATATATATGGATTAAATAAGATAATATATATTTATATGGTTGGGTGTATAAATACAAACAAATTTTTTGCTAGCTCGCTACTAAATGCATTCTATGAAACTATAACTTTTTCGGGCACTAAACCATTTAACTGTGCGAGTATGATGATTTTATTAGATTTCATAATTGTGTAAGAAAGATAAATAAATAATTGCATCAAAGATCCAATTTTATGGTGGTTTTGACCATTGATGTGATAGACATAAGGTCCATTTCCATCATTAACTTCATTGTCTACAATGCCTCCAATTGAAGTGACAACAAATATAGATTTATATGCCGGAATATTCTCTCTAAATTGCTTTGAATGTCGACCTCCTTTATAGTCCAACAATTCGTTTAAAAAGGGAGGAGTCTCTTCTAAAAGTAGCAATTTAACCTTTTCTTGAGAACAGCATAGTGAGAATTTAGGTTGTCATGGCTTTTTTTTTTTATTTTACTGTACATTCTTCATACCAAAATATTGCACCACACTAAGTGTACACTTCAGTTGGATTTGCAAAATCCCATACTTCAAAAATAAAATAAGATTGGCATCAAAATTAATGTATTAACATATCTTTTGATTAAATAGTAATTCAAAAAATATAACTTACTTTTGTAGGCATTTTTTCTAACAATTGATTCAATAGTTTTTGTCCCATATGATTATTTGGTATCTTCAATCTATTTAATTGAAAATTTGAAGGTTAATATGGTTAATATATATGTAATAAAAGAATAATAATACACTAATAATATAAAATGTACCTTCAAAAGTATGACTATCGAATAAATGCCTACTCATGAAAATGTACCTTCAAAAGTATGACTGTCGAATAAATGCCTACTCATAGAATTATTATCAATTGTTTGACTTCTCATCTCTTGAGGGGACAACAATGAATGTAAAGTTATATTATTTGCAAGGTTTGATGCATATTACGGAAGAACCTTGTCAGAATTTGTCCCTATGCTAATAGAACCGTTTCAAATAAGAGTAAATAGAAATTTGCTGAGTTGGGTTCGATTTTGAGAATGGCCACTTGTATTGATTATATTGCTTTGCGGGTAAGGATTATAAATTGGGTGAATGTTCTCTATCATGAGAATAGAATTGTTGCCTAAAATGTTTTTGATGTTTTGTGTTGCTTGAGTATTTCTTGATTGATATTTAGAGTAACTTCCAACATCCATGGTAGAATTTGACCTTGAAAATCTCTTGTCAATATGTGTACATAGCGTAATATGTTGTGAATGTTGCTTTTGTGTTAAAATTGCTCTTTTCCTTTGTCTATTTAATCTTGTGTCAATACTACATATATAAACCTTATTTAGTACCAATAAACTACAAATACTTTATTAAACAAACCATATAAATCCAGCAAAAAAAATTTTTATGTAACATATATATATATATATATATATGAAATAGATCAAATAAAACCAATTATAATTTTGCAATAAAGGCAAAATGATATTTAAGAAACAACAAAAAAATTAAAAAAAGAAAGCTAATATCATAGTTAAAGAAATATAAAATATAAGTATAAAAATAAAATAACCTTTGAGCAACACAAACCAATAAACCATGCAAAGTGAAAATTAGAGAAAAAATTGAAGTGGGGTTGAGTTGTGATTAAAAGATATAAAATTAGTGAAAAGTTATCAAAGACGCATTACTTAACCTAGAGCTACTATACAAAAGGTGTGTTGTAGGTTACTTAATAAAATAATTTTAAATTATGAAAGTTAATATTGAAATAAGAAAAATTATAAGTGAATGATGGTCTAACAATGACAAATTGATTGATATTGAAATATTTTATTTTTTTATTAACATTTAGAGATCCCTTAATTTGGAATGTGATTATATCCTCTTATTTCCTATTCACAACTTTTCTCCAATCCCATTTTACCTATTTACATGCATTAGACTTTGTATCACGTGTCACATGTGATTTGACACATTATATTTAGATTGATCTTAAAAGAAATTTATATTAAAGATTTTAAATTTTTTGAAGAATAAAAATTTAAATTTTATTGTCTTTAAAAAAATTAAAAAGGAAAAAAAAGTATTAATTTAATAAAAAAAATACATAAGTATTGATTGAATAATTCTAACAAGTAATAAAACAAATTAAATTTTAATTATTACAAATGAAAATAAATGAAATAAGAATTTAAACAATAAATTACAATTATTAAGTATAAAAAATTATAAAACTTTTTCGAAATAGACAAATCTTTTAGATGTTAATACCAAGAATCTACAAAACATAAAGTAATGGAAACCATATTCTATGACCATAATAATATTTTATGACCATAATTATTATACGAAACATAAAATGAACCTACAAGACATAAATAATGGCTGGTTGATTGTGATTAAAATATTTTATTTCATTAATTTAATTATGGAGAATTAATTTGATGTATTTGCTTTCTATAAATCAATTACTCAAATGAATACTATATTTAATCAAATATAAACGTATCAATCAAATATAAATTAATAAAATATTTTATTCCATTAATTTAATTATAGAGAATTAATTTAATATATTTGATTTCTATATTTACATATGAAATACATCAAGCATTCAAATGGATACTATATTTAATCAAATGTAAATGTATCAAATAATGGATTTGATATTAACTCTTTTATAATTGTAATTGTAGTATTTATTAATTTATTAATTATATTTCTTTAGAAATTATTAAATCATTAAACAAAATCTTTTATGACCATAATTATAGTGTTTATTAATTCTTTGAATCAGTTATAAAATTAAGTAAAAATTTAATTTAGCTATGACATCTATATATTGATTGATTTAATTTGTCAAATTGAGAAAAGATTTATTTTAAATTTTTTGTTGAGACTGAAATATTAATAATGGAGTTATTAATAAACTTTTTATCAAATTAAAAATATTTGTATTTTTATATTTGAATTAAATACTAATTGATAATTGATCTTAAATGGGATTGAAATATAAATACTATATATTTATATGTATAATTATATATATTTATGTGTATAGTTATTAAAATTTGTCAAATTTTATTATATTATATAATGTGTGTTACACCATGTATTGGGAATAGTAGCTGTGACCATGTATAGAATCAAATTAATAACAACATATGCATTGTCCCATACTATTCAATTAATTTTTTAGTTTGTATGCATAGCATGGGTATAATTAAACTTTTATACATATCTGCATCGCACCATATATTGATTGATTTAATTTGTCAAATTAAAAAAAGATTTACTGGTTGGTTGATAATGAAATATTAATAATTGATAATTAATTAGAATCAAATGAGAATCAAACTAAGTATAATAGTATTTTAAATTGAGAGTAAGTTATGATTGACAATTAGAATGGTCAAATATAATATGTATTTAATGTGTTTTGGAAAAATGAAAAGATAAAGATTTTGAAATTATTAATAATGACAATCAAAATTTTAATACTTTTAATATGAATTTAATTGAAAGCAATTTAAAGTTAATAATAAAACCATAAATATAATCAATTTAGTTTTTTAAACTATTTTTAAATTAAAAATGTATTAAATAAAATAAAATGCATTTGTTAGATGTCACGTGATGATTTTTAAGACTGTCCACATATCAAACTTTTAATCCATCTGCATAGGAAATTTTCATTTTTTGCCAAAAGTTTTGGTTTTTATATATTTATATAAGATTGCTCTGACATATATTTATGATATATTTATGACTATAAGTTTATTGTATGACAAATGATGTTTATTTACAAAATTAATATTAAAAGCTTAGTTAATGTTACTATCTTCATGGTTCTTCAAATATTGGTGATCTATTTAGTTGAGAATTCCATATTGTCAATAACATTGCATTCATATATTATCATCTTGAATGATTGTTGCACTAAAACATGAAGCGTAATGTTGAATTCATTTAATAGAATTATCAATAAATGCTTGGATTTGTTTTTGTTTTAAATTTTTTTATTTTTAGCATATTATTACTTATACTTTCCATTTGTCCATGAAAATGTTATTACATTGTTGTTACTTAAAAATGTAGTGAGGATTTTTTAATAATTGAAGTTTTCCAAAGATTTTATATAGATCATTATGTTAGCTCTTTTTTATTAAGTTTTTAGATATAACTTTTGTGTATGATAAATCTTATTTGTTAATTAAGGAAAAATATGATTAGGAGACTTGAAAGACTTAATGATAAATACGTCAAGGGCATGCTTAAATACTGTCTGAAATAGAGATTATCTTTTGAACAATGCTAAATTGTTAACCATGCATATGATAATGGTGTTAGTATTAATGGAGTAAGAAATAATAGACTCTCAAGGTTAAATAAAACTATTTTGAATAGATCAAGGCACTATAAGTGAAAGTCATGCATGATATTTTTTTTTTTATAATAGTGTAATTGAGATATTCAATCAATAATAAATGTAGAGAGCATGAGAATGCATTTGGTGTAATTGACAGTTTATTGTAAATGAATTCATTTTTCACCTTTGTGATTTGGCACTAAATTTGTACATATATTTCACTTTATACTCATCATTATTAATTGTTCATATTTACAAAAAAGTCAAGAAGTTATAATAGAAAACTATGATGCACTATTATTTGCTCTAGAATTGAAAACTGCTAATCTCTTTGGAAGTATGTTTTATACTAAAATGTTGAAATGGTTTGCAGAATATGAAGTTTTTCTTGCATTTTTCAATGTAGACTTTGTAAATATTTACATGTTATCCTTTAATCTTGTAAAAAATAGTCGTAATTGTGATATTTAAAAATAATTTTCTTAACTCCTTTTTTTTTTAATAATTTTGGCTTTTTCAATTCATTTTTTTATTTCATTTTTTTTACAAGAAATATTATTTTATTTTATTTTATTTTTAAAAATTAGAACCTTATTATTGAAAAACTATTAAAATGTTCATTGGTAACATTAAGTACATTAGTAACGTTAAATAATTTTTCTTACCCAGCAATTTCTTAAAAATTATTACTCGATCTTCTTTAGAATCCCATCCTTGGAGGTTTACATTTATTTTTTCATAATCGAGTGATATAGATGCAATGCAAACATTGAAACATAATATTCATGCATAGGTATGCACACCTTATTTATTTTCATTTAATATTATTTATAAATTATTTGTTCTCATTTTCTTAAAAAAAATTTATTTATTAATTCTATTTTTTTCATTTTTTTATTTTTTTTTTAAGAAAAAGTTTTTTCTATTGAAAATTTTTTACAAATACTCTAATTCACTAGTAGTACTTAAAAAAAATTTTCTTACCTAAAAATTGCATAAGAATCACTACATGGATTTTCTTAAAATTTCATCATCGAAGGATTTTCATTTTTGTTTTAACAAGATTTTTTTAAATATCTTTTTTAAAAGTAGTTATTTATTGAAAATTTTAAAATTTGAATGTGCAAAAATAAACATATAAATTTTGTAGCAAAAATATAAATAAATAAATAAATAATACCCAAAAAAATCGATCAAAGCTGTCAATAGCTTAAAGCAGTTTAGTTAGGTTTGGGCAGTTCGAGCATAGTTTAATTGGTTTTTTAGTGGTTCATGGTGGTTTAGGATGGCTTTACAGATTCAACTGGACCAGTCCATAAACAATTAATAATGGCATCGGCTTAAGGGCATCATTGGGTTCTAGTTTGATCTAATTTTTCAACTATAAATTCTAATTTTTTTTTTCATTTCATCCATTTAAAAAAAAAATTTCTCTAAAAACTTCATCAACAAGCCATTTAAAAACCTAGAAGTAGACCATCAATCATCGCTATCATCGTCGTCTTTCATCACCAACTGTTGCTCATCAACATCAAGTCTTTAAAATTTCACCATAACCTTCCCCCTCTGCCTCTTAAACACTTTTAAAGGATTAGATTTCCCCAAAAACTTCTAGATTTTCCTAGATCTAAGTCAAAATCTTATGGGTTAACTCTTTAAAAGCTCATTCCTACTGTTCCAAAGGTTGTATATTCACATTATATGCTTTATCTATTATTAAGCTTCTTTTACCCTAAAGATCTAGCCTTAAAACTAACCATAGTCCTTAGGCTACCCCAAACCTGAAACCTTCCTCTTCCTTTTTTGTGATCTTTTTTTTTTGTGGTTCCCTGATCGAGGATGTGTTCTTTGTTTTCAATGTGTTAATGGTTTTTTGTTTAGTTTTCAAATGGTTTTCTAGTGGGTATGTTTGATGATGGAGATTTGGGTCTTTTGAAGGTCACAACAGGGTAAGTGTTTGCTTGTTGATTGGCTTGGGGAAATAGTGTTTTGGTAATGGCAGAATATTTTTGTTCCAATTTCTAGGTTAGTCTTCTAGTTGTTGAAGATGATAGTTGAGGATGAGTTCATAATGGTGTTTGAGGATTTACTTTCGGTTCAAGATGGTGGTGGTTGTTGATGGAGGTAATAGGTTGGGATTTTTATTTAGTTTGGTCAACAATGGTGAGGGGTACTTTTTTGTTAGGCCCTATTTTTTGGTTCCATTCTTCCTCTCTTGCTAATTTCAATTAGGTTTTAATAGGCATTTTCAAGTTTTAGGTTCAGGCCAAAATTTGATGGATAAGGTGGAGGTGTTTACTAACTAATTTTTAGCTACCATGGTGGCTGGGCAGGGTGGCTCAATAGGATAGGAGGTGATGCAGGATAGAAAGGCTAGGTGCTGGTACGACATCATACTTTAGCTAGCTTTTTTTGTTGTTTTTTGTTTTGTTTTGTTTTGTTTTTAATTTTGTTTATTAACTAAACCTGATTATGTGAATTTGGGCCTTAATATAAAAAATGGACTAAGCCCCATAATATCAAATTTAAATTGAACTTATGGAACTTAATAGATATAGGCCCAAATGGCTTAGCATAAAGTCGATTGAGGTGCCAAAATGGATTTGAATCGAGATCTGTCTCAAATACCCTAGATAAAAATTGATGTCTACAGCTGCTTCTATTTACACATTTTTTAGAATAAAAAATAGGTAAAAGATATAGATAACAATTTTTTCTGGATCCATTAACCCCAAACATTTTTTTTTAATTTTTTTCTCCTTTTTTTTTGTCTTTTATTCATTGTTTTAATTTTTTTTTCTTTAGGCTTTCCTCGTTAAAGGTTCAACAACTTTAAAAATCAAATTGAAAGGTTCATCTCATTAGAGGTTCAATAACTTTAAAAATCAAAATGAAAGCAGTCTCTCATTAGAAGATAACAGCTTTAAAAATCAAACTGAAGGCTATACTTATTAGAGGCTCAATAAATTTAAAAATCAAACTGAAAGGACTTGGAGATTATGCTTAGAAGACTTAGCGACTATAGCCAGAGCTCTTAAAACTCTCAACATTGAAATAGATTCAACTTAGAAAACTTACAAATCTTGTTCAGACACTACAAAAAAATAGATATTTAGTAACAGTCAAAATCATTGCTAAATATCTATTTATTGTTAAAATTATTTTGAAATGATTTTTTATTGTTGTGGTTCATTGCTATTAACCTTGTCGTTTACGAGTTAACACAACAAATTATATTGTCATTGATAAAAATAGATATTACAATGATTTTCAGTTGTTGCCATATAAACCATATATTCAAAACTCTAAAAGTTGTGCAAACTTTTTTTTAGCAAAAATAAATTTTGGTTACAAAAAAATTTATGCAACATTATTATTATTATAGTTGCAAAAAAAAAAAATTGTAACAATAATTTTTTTGTTGCAAAATTTTTTACGTAACGATAAAATGTAATTGTTAAAAAATTATTTTGAAATGACAAAAGTGTTGTTTAAGTTTCATTTAACAAGCATATAATTTCGTTATAAAAACTCTTATATAACAATATTATTTTGGTTATGTTGTAATGATAACAATATAACATAAAATATTTTGTAATGATAACAATATCATTTCGTTGTTTTAACTACATCATAGCAACCATAAGATTTGGTTACAAAAACTATTATGTAAACAATATTATGTTGATTATATATCATATTTCATAATGATTAAATGTCGTTTTAATTTTATTTTAGTAACCTTATTTTTTGGTTACGAAAACTTTTTATTTAACAATATTATTTTGCAAAAAATTATAGTTATAGTGACAAATGTGATCACTTCATCTATGTTTATGAATAAAAATTATAACAATAGTTTTATTATTATTCAAAAGTAAATAAAATGACCAAATATATAACATGTTTTTAATTTCTAAAATCTCAAAATTAATATCCAAAATACAATAATAAATTAAAATTATACTTATATCTTTTCATAAAAAAAAACAAAACTAAAAAATTACTACAAAAGAAAAGCTAGTCTACTAATTTGAAAATATGAAAGTAAAAATCTAAGCTAGAAGTTCGTAGACGATCCCAATAAGGTTCACTCTTCATTATTTTCCCACAAAACAAACAAAATAAGAAAAAAAATTCAATAAATTGTTAAAGAAATTATGTTATATAATTGTTATTATAAAAATTTAATTGACTCTCAAATTAATTTAATGCATATCCGAACCTTGTAAGAAATAAATTTAATTTGCATCTAATTTAGATAAATAATAATTAAAAGTATTAAATCTAATATCAAAATTAAATTGTAGTTTACATTCACATAGATGTTAAACATACAAGTTCTCAAGTACAACGAACAATTTAAATAATAAAAATTCATTATTTGTGAATTAAACATAACCATAATTGATTCCATGATTCATGAAAAATCATTATCATCTTCCTCAAATTGCCCTTAATTGTGTAAGTTGAATCCATATTAGTGCATAAAAAATCTAAGCATTTTACAATAAAGCTATAAATAAATTAAATCATACAATTAGATGAAAACAAAAAACCATTAAATGGAAAATACATGACATAATTAAGAAACTCACAAACAATATGATTAAATTTTGTAGCCCAAATCTAAAAGTAAAAAGCTAGAACTCAAATTTATGAGGGAAAGAGGAACATAGAGAAGAAAATTGCCTGTAACTCTAAGAAAATAAGATTTTTTTTAAAGAAAAACATCACCTTCCTTCCACTTAATGCTATCGTTATGATTTTTGTTATCAATAACAAATGACTCAAGAAATTATAACTAAAATTTATGGAGATAGAACTTTAATAAGCATCAAATTAAATAGAAGAACAAAGAAGTTTTGAGAGATATTATCTAAAGAATGAAAGAATGCATTTTGAGTTTCTTGTTGGACATCAAACTATTTACACAAACAGTGTTCAAGGTTTTCAAGAATCAAAATGCATCCAATTCTTTCACTTGTCTTCCATCAACAATATTAATAAAAGAAATACTTATAGGTTTGTTTGTCGATTCATTTTTTTTATCTCCTTGTTTTGCTTGAGTTCTTAAAGGATCCCCTATCCATAAGTTTAGATCTGTGTAAAATAAAATGTTAGAAATAAGTTGAAGGCATAAGCATTGGGATGCCAGGTGCAAGGTGCGGTGTTCAGACTTGGGAGTGGAAATTGGCCGCTAGGGAAAAGGAAGAAAGAAATTTATTAGGGTAATGGGTAATAGGGTTTGATTACATTATTACCTTATTAACCACCTTAATAAAGTTTTAAAAAGTTTTGAATTTAACTAGGTGGCATTTAGTCCGTCTTTATTTTTCTGATGCTAATGTGACATATGTCTATTGATATTTGGTTTCAATTTTATTACTAGTAAATAAATAATATTCTAGAATATTAACAAACAACAAAATTAAAATTTTGTTACCTATAATCTATAACTACACCTATAATATATATACAAATATATAATGGTATTTTTTAATAGTTTTTTATTTAGTTTCTTGTTTGAAAATTTAATGACTTGATTAAAGCTTTGGGTCTTGAGTCAATAATTCAATTTTGTTACCTATAGTCTACAACTACACCTATAATATATATACAAATATATAATAGTATTCTTTCACGTTTACTTTTTTGTGGTTAAAAATATTGTAAATATTTCATACCAAAATTTTTTTCATTGTATAAAACATCTAAAAAAATTAATTAAGTAATGATTATAAAAAGTCATTACGAATATGATACAGAGTTTGTAAAACTCTTTTTTTTATTATATAAAATATTAAAAAGTTAATTAAGCAACAATTATGAAAAATCGTTGCAAGGGAACAAATTAAAATTTTTTAAAATATTATTACAACAAAAAACAAAATTATTGATATTCAAAATGTTATTACAATATACTATCCTCCTCTTATCTATTTGTTCTACAAAACTCCATAACAAAAAATGAAAAAAAAAGGTTTTCCTAGCAAAATGAGAGCAAAATTTTCCTAGTAGAATTAATTTCATTCTTATCATTAATGAGAAGAAAAATATTATATTATATAAAATAATTTTTTCATTTTATCATACAAGCATTTTTTTTTATATAAATATGATTAAATATTTGCAATAATTTTTTTCATTATATAAAATATTAGAAATTAATTAAGCAACAACATTTAGGGTCGGCAATCTAACCCATCCCCGTCAGGTTTCGACTTGACCCGACCCTATGAGGTCGGGTTTTTTTTTTAAATTCGAGTTTCGGATCGGGTCGAGTCGAGTTGGGTAAGCTTAGGAAACAATTGGGGTCGGGTCGGATTCGTTTTTTGGGCAAACCCGACCCGACCCGATATTATATAAAATTTTTTTTTTAAATTTTTTATTTATATATATATTTATATAATGATATTTTTAAATATTTATATTTAAAAAATAATATTTTATATTTTAAAAAATAATATTTTATTAATTTTCGGTCGAGTCAGTACGGTTTATATAGTATCGGGTCGGGGTCAGGTTTGGGTATGAAAAAATAAAAAAAAATTCGGGTAGGGTCATGTTCAGGTTTAATAACACATAATGTCGGGTCGGGTTCGAGGCGAGCAAAATCCGTCCCGAACCCGACCTGATGCTAACCCTAACAACACTGTGAAGTCATTGGAAATATGACTAAATATCATCACAATTATTTATGTTGTCACAAATATAATAGGAATTCATAACGATAAAAATTGTCATTATATAAATATTTTTTAAAAATTAATTAAGCAACAACTATGAAAAGTCATTGTAAGTGTTATACTATTTTGCAACAATAATTTTTAGTCGTTACAAATATAATAAAAAATTTTGTAATAATTTTTTTGTTATTATATAAATATATTAAAAGATAAATTAAGCAATGACATTGAAAATCATTGCAAATAAAATAGGTTTTCACAATAATAACTTTTTATTATTATAAATATGATAAAAATTTTCATAACAATTTTTTCTTCATTGTTTAAAATATTCAAAAATAAATTAAGCAACGATATTGAAAAATCATTGCAAATAAAATAAGTTTTCGCAATAACTATTTTTTATTGTTACAAATATAATAAAAATTTTCATAATAATTTTTTTGTCATTGTATAAAATATTAAAAAATAAATTAAGCAATGACATTTAAAAATCATTGGAAAAAAAACTGGTTTTCGCAACAATAATTTTTATATTACAAAGATAAAAATTTTCATAAATTTGATGTAGTTATATAAAATATTAAAAAATAAATTAAGCAATCACATTTAAAAATCATTGTAAATAAAAAAAGTTTTCACAATAATAATATTTTATTGTTACAAATATGATAAAATTGTTCATAACAACTTTTATCGTTGTATAAAATATTAAAAAAATAATTTAAACAGTAACATTGAAAAGTCATTGCAAATAAAACACGTTTTCACAATAATTTATTTTGTCATAAAAAAAATTTTTGTCGTTACAAATAAAAGAGGATTCACAACGATAAAATTTATCATTATATAAAATATTAAAATTTTCAATCAAGCAATGGTTGTAAAAAGTTGTTGTAAATATAACAATATTTTGTAATGATAATTTCAATCATTGCAAAATAGGGTTGATAAATATTCATTTTCTTGTAGTGTGAGGACTTAAAGATTATGTTTGAAATAAAACAAATTTAGCTTGAAAAAACTTACGAATTTTTTTCACAGTGCCTAGAGGTCTTTGGGATTATGCTTGGAAGACTTATAAATCTATTTATGAAAATTTGCTTTTCTAAAGGAATGAAATTTTCATTCTTCAAGATTTTTTGCAACTTGGATATTACCACCGAGAAGAATGCCAAAGGGTTTCGGATATCGCTACCGAAAAAGATAGATAACTTTGGATATCATCACCGAGTGAATGCAGATGATGTCGAATATCACCATTAAAGAGACCTCGGATATCACCCCTAGGAAAAATGTAAATGTCTTTAGATATCACCATCGAAGAAAACTTATATATCACCATTAAGAAAATACAAATGTTTTCAAATATCTTCACAAAAAATAATTCAAAATGATTTCAGATACCTCCACGAAAAAATGCAAATGACTTTGGATATCACTATTGAAGAGAACTCTGATATCACCATCGAGGAGAATGCAAATAACTTGGATATCACCACTGTAAAGGACTCTGATATCACCATCAAGTAAATGCAAATGACTTCAAATATCACCACTGAAGAGAATTCGGATATCATCGCAAAGTGAATTCTATGAAAGCTCACATTGAAAAATATAATGAAATTCAAGCTCAGTTTGTTTCGCGAAAAAAGACTTCTGATAAATGATTTCCACATTTTTAGGTGTTTGTTTGGTAGAAAATTAGCTAATCAATGGAAAATGACTTACAGATCAATGAAAAATAAGGCTATTTTTTTAAAAATTGTTTTATAGATTTGAAAAAGGGAAAATATTTTATGAAAAAGAGCTATTTATAAGTAGAACTATTTATCAATACTTTTGAATATAATTTTACTTATAAATAATATTATATTAATAAATAATATATTAATAAATATTATTATAAATAAATATTATTCTAATATATTAATATTAACAAATAATACTATATCAATAAATCATATATTAATAAATAATAATAAAATATATTAATAAATAATATTATAATATATTAATAAATAATATAAAAAATAATAAATAGTTTTATTTTAAGTATTTTTTATATTACCATAATATTATTAAAATATAATTATTTTTTAATATTAATAATTTTAATAATAAATAATTTTAATATATTTTAATAATAAATAATTTTTAATATTTTAATAATTATATTAATATTATTCGAAAAAAATAGATTTTCCAAAAAACAACCCAACAATGGAAAACATTTTTCATTAACTCGTGTAAATAACAGAAAATCTCTTTCAATTCAAAAAATGTAAAAATTTTTCAGAATTCATTTTTCAGAAGTCATTTTCTATGAAACAAATGAAGCCTCATATTTGGATACACAGATATCACCACTAAGATGCAAATGCAAATGCAAATGCCACAAACATTTATCCATCATTTTTATGATGCAAATGCCCCCATAAAAATGCAAACAAGAATATCTTTACTAATGATGAAAAAAAATATATATATATATATTTGGTGATGCAAATGCTCCTTACAAATGTAAATGCAAAATTTGTTACCAAGGATGCAAATGCTTAATAAAATATTTTTTTTGTTTGTAAAATTCTTTTCTTTTCAATTTTTAATCATTTGATTATTCCTCTTTCCTCGTCAAATCATTTTTCCTGTTATTTCTAAAAGATTTTCCTTTTCATTTTTTCCCATCTTTTTTTTTATTCCTTCATCTATTTTCCCTTTTGTTTTCTTCATGATTTTTCCTTCTCAATCAAGATTTACGGACTCACTTTTCACTTTCACTTTCCATTAACATTTTGAACCCCATTTATGTAACATACATGTAATCAGTGTCAACTTTATTCCTATAATGAATTCAAGAGGACAAATCACTATACTCCTGCTACTTAATCAATTACAAACATTTTTCATGCTAGAAACAAATCCTTTAATGTTTTCTTACCTCAATATCTCATGCACTTATTGACTCTTTCTTTAAAAAATGATCTCATTTATTCTCACTAAAGAAAATTTCTATTTTTTCCAAAGATTGATTTTTCAGTGAAAAACATTTTATTTTGCAAATCAAAACTCACTTTGCATTGATACAATCCTCACCAAACATTATTTTTCTTTAATACCAAAATTGATTACTTTACTCCCTACAAAAATTCTTAACAATTAACTCAAAATTAACCAACAAAATTACCTTACATAACTAAATTTCATGATCAGACAAAATGAAATAAAACAAAAAAAAATGTCTTTTGAGTTTGTCAGGAACTAGTATTCATTATTACATATGAAAGAGGTGAATCTTTTTCGAATAGATTGAACAATCTATCATATCAAGATTTTGGTTTATCAGGAAATGCCTTACAACTTGATAAGAAAATGAATAATCTTTCTTCTACACTCACGAATGAAATACGAATTTTTTAACAAATATGAATTCTTTTAAAACCAAACACATTTTACACTCTTTTTAATCTCCAAACATGGCATTTGATTGATGTCAAGACCAATTATGATAGGCTCAAGATTGTGAAAGGTCATTTAGCAATGGAAGAAGAGGGCTTAAATTTTTGAAATTAATCCTCTTGATGGATTTCAACCTTTTAAGGACACCGACATTCTTAAATCTTTTAAAAGTCTAGGATGCTTCATACTGGCTTCTTTTACTTCCTATGCTCAGGATTGGCTTCAAAATTTTCAAATTTGCTTTAGACTGCGCTTTTTTAGATTTTCACTCTAAAGCCCCATTTTCTTGTTCCACAGTTTCATTCATTTTTTTATTATTCCACTATGCACTTTAGAATTCAAATTTCATCTAAAATGAGTTGACATGTCAAATGAGTAGCTTAGCAATGAAAGAGAGCAAAATATTCTCAAGTTTTATAAGCTTCCTTAAAGAAAAACTTATCAATTTAAGCATTTATACTTGATCTAATATGGATTTTTTTAAGGATGTAACATAGGCCAAGGTTCAGGGCTTTAAAAAAAAAGGATAGATAATCCCAAAATAAGCACTTAAATGTGATTTAACTAAGGATCATTGTTTCTTATTTGAAGGATTTTGGGATATTTATCCTTTCATTTTCCTATACTTTCCACTTAATCATTTTATTTTTTTTCTTATCCCTTTCTTTTCCTTCTTTTCTTTTATTTTTCCATTTTATTTTATATTTTTCTTTCTTTCACTTTCATTTGCATCTTTTTTTTTTCTTTTCTATTATTTGAATGGATTCAAAAAATTTGAAACTTTTTGTAAGAAATTTGCTCTCAACATAGAGAGTTTTTTCTTGGACTTCACCATACTTAACCTCTCTTTTGTCCTTAGCATAGAGGATGATTCTTAATCTAGATTCATTGAAAAAATTTTCATTAGGCTTAAAGGGGTAACAAATGGATAATTTTCATATTTATGAAAGGGTAATGAAAGATGGTCATTGGTTATCTTAAGCACAACCACTCAAATTAAAGAGCATTCATTTTAGGAAAATCAATCTAAAAAAATTTTTTTTCAATTTTTTTAGGTTTTTTTGTTTTTTTTCTACTTTCTTTTAAAAAATTTTGGCCCTTTTTTTTTTAAGATTTTTCAAGTCTTTGATTGGATTTATTTAAATTTCTCAAGTGCATGATGTAATAACCATTTTTTGTTTTTTTTTATTTTCACATGCCCCTATAAGTCACATATCAATCTACTTCACTAAATATAAGACTCATGGAAAATGTCTCATTTCAATGTGCCATTTTAAATGAAAGCCCATCAAGAATGACAATCACTTTTATGCACTCATTATTGGTCTCAAATTGTTCTTGTCATTCAAACAAAAGGAAGGGTTACGACACAAATTAATCAAGTAAGGGCAATGAGTTAACTTGCTTTTTGGGGTCAATGTAACCCAAAACATAAAATAAAGTATGGTGAGAGTTGAAGCCTTTATATGTTTGAGGTTATTTGATGAAATTTGGGTGCTTTTGGTTTTGGCACGTTGGAGACTGTAGTGTAGTCTTGACAAATAAAATTACTAACATTGGGATTCTTTTAAAAAAGTATTGCATTTGTTTATCTTCTAGAAATAAAAAAAAAAAAGTCTCTTTTTTTTTTTTTTTGAAATTGATTGTCTCATTGTTCATTACCTAAGAAAAGATTGTAACCTTTTTATGTCACAATATGACCAAGCGAAGACAAAGTTAATGAATTCAAATTCATGTCTCTTGAAATGTTATAATTGATGAGTGAAAAATTATGAGTGGTTTGGAATATAAGAATGGTCGGAGGAAGATGTGAAGTATTGAATGAATTTATTTCTAATATTAATTAGACCTAACAATTTATGTATTCATATCATGTAAAAAACTAAAATTCATGTATTTATATCATATTTTATAGGAAAATTATGTGTCACAAATCGTATTGACACAAAAATATAAAATATATATTTTTTAGTTTTGTTAAACCCATATATAATTATTACTAAAATTTTAAATCATGTCATCTTCATATCCTATTTTCATATTATGCTTGTATCGTGCTTTAGATTGCTAGGTCTAATAGTAATAACTAATTCCTTCATGACTCTTATCACTTTTTATAAAATCATGTATGTCTCTTTTTTTTTTTTTTTTTTTGAAAATGCTTATTTTTTCCAAAATCTTTTTTCTTGCTTCATTTTTTAATCTAGTTTTTCTTTATGATCTTGAAAAATACTTATATAGGGCTTTATTCTCAAATAATTGCAAATCAAATTTTTTTCAAAATTTTCTCAAACAAGATTAGAAGATATATATATAAAAATTTACAAATCCAATCTACTAGTCAATATGTATCATTTACAAAATCCATAAATTAAAAATTATTCCTTTTTTAAGAAACAACCTATTTTCAAGAATTTCTAAAGCAAAATTATGTAAGCTAGAAAGATAAAAAATTGTTTATGATCAATAGCTGCACCTATCATTTTCATAATGTTATTTTTCATTTTGGATTTATTCACTTCAGGGTGCTTAATCCTTTCCCATATTCAACTTCCTAAAGCTTTTGCCAAACTCAAATGAAAAAGAAGTAAATTGGAATAAGCTTGGGCTATATCAAAATTTTCATGATCATGACCTTTCCTCATAAGAACTTTAGGATTTTTTTACCCATGGGAAGCACTCTTTATTCATCAAATGATGCGAGGTCATAAAATAACAGTTAAACGAATATGTGAATGATATAATGTTTTCATGATGAATTTGTGAATGTATGTACAAATAAAGATGATTCATATTTCTTTAAAATGTAGTGCATTTACAATTCAAATTTGATGAGAATCATATTATTTATCCACAAATACACAGAATAACAAGATATGTTTACATGAAATGAAATGTATATACAATACGAATGTGATGGTAATCATATCATTTTTGAATAAATGTGCATGAAATGTAATGTGCCAATGTATAAGTGATGAGACATATTTATATGAAATGCAGTATATATACAATAAAAACCATGTAAATGTATACGTATGAAATGCAATGTGTTTATATGAAATGTAATGAGTGTGTAATGCAAGTTTAAAATCATATCATTTGTGAGCCCCAATGCACGAAACACAATTTTATACTACATAAGTATTGACATGCATGTATATGACTAATGAAACATACTTATATAAAATGCACTGATATACCATATGCATGATAATATATGTCTATATGAGGTGTAATGCATATGTTATTAAAATCCAATGAAATTGACACTACCATTCAGATATTTATGTATGAAATGAAGTGCATACACAACCTTATTATTTCCAAATATGAGACATGATGAAATGAATGTAAAAAGGATCAAATAAAGTGCAAAAGAAAAAATAACATTCCAAATCAAAATTTTCCTTCTTTTTTTTTTCTTTTTGTACAAAGAAATAAAAACTCAAGAAAATATTTCTTATGAAAAAAAAGCACATGAAATGATTAGAACTCAAAGATTTTTTTTTGCTTTATGTTTTCATTGTTTGGCTAATAGACAAAGAAATTTAAAAAAATTCCTTTTTTTGAATTTTTTGTTTGTTGGAAAATACAAAAATCTTTTTTAAACAACATTGTTTTATGATGCAAATTTTGGACAAGCACTAAATAAATTGAATTGCATGTCAAAAGAAAATTTATTGACATAATGTTTTTTTTTTTTTAATTTTAGTTTTATTTGTATTATTATTACCTCTAATTACAATTGTACCAAATTATTTCTCATGTTTCTTAATTTGGGTAATTTTTACAAAAAGCTTGGCATAGCTTTACATAAGGCTAGTCCCCTAAGATTCACTATATGTTAGTTTGGGATTTATCGATCTAAATGTTCTTAAATTGTTCTCACATCATCGTTCATTATAGACCAACTAATAAGGCACCCTAATCCTTACCAAGGATAGGTTACAAACAAAAATTATTCAATTTGAGTGGAAATAGTTTGGCATAACATTATTAACATAATGTTTTTCTTTTTTTTTTTTAATTTTAGTTTTATTTGTATTATTATTACCTCTAATTACAATTTTACCAAAATATTTCTCATGTTTCTTAATTTGGGTAATTTTTACAAAAAGCTTGGCATAGCTTTACATAAGGCTAGTCCCCTAAGATTCACTATATGCTAGTTTGGGATTTATCGATCTAAATGTTCTTAAATTGTTCTCACATCATCGTTCATTATAGACCATCTAATAAGGCACTCTGATCCTTACCAAAGATAGGTTACAAACAAAAATGATTCAATTTGAGTGAAAATATTTTGTTTGCTATTGCAAAAGTTATCACCTCATAAAAGCATAGGTACTTTCCTCCCTCTTAAAGGGACGAAGCTCAAATATAGAGCTCATGCATAATATGGATGTGCTATGCGTGAATGAGGAAACATAACATTGAAACCTTAATCCTAAATGCCTTACAATTTATAAAAAATAATATATTTATATATATATATAAGATAAAATAATAAATGAATAAACAATATAATAAAATGCATGTGATTTTTTCTTTTTACTATTAATGTTATTTAAAAAACAAAATCAAAATCAAAGAACTTAAAGTTAAATACCAATTAAGACCATTAAATCAAAATTAAGGATAATACATAACTAATTTTGGCTTAACTCTAAAAAAAATTGGTTCTGTAGTAGAGTCGCCAAGCTGTCGTAACAGTTTTAGTACCACTAGACGAATTTAAAAAAAAAAAACAAAAGGTTGCCATCAATCTTTTTTGGTTAGGTGTGATTGGCCACCTATTAAACTTACCTTTTTAATAAAATATTAAAATTTATTAAAAATATAATTTTTGGGTATGCAAAAACAATTTAAACTTGGGAGTACAGTTAAGTGTGGGAAGGATTTACACCTTATTGTGACGTACGATCCGAGAACCCAACCATCAAATTTGGGGAATGAAAAAATGGGGCTAAAAAACATTTTCAATAAAAACCAAAAAAGAGAAATTGCCATCAAACTTTTTTATGGTGTGATTAGTCACCCAAAAATTTTTCTCTTTTTATAAACAATTTAAAAAGAGTTTAAAGTTTATTAAAATAACATTTTACGGTCTGTAAAAATTAGAGTTAGGTTCAGGAGTCGATTACTCATGGGGAATGATTAGCACCCCCATAGCGCTGTCAAAGATGGTAACAAGTAATTGCATGTTATCCTTTGATTTTGGTAAAAATGGTCCCAATTTAATGTTTATAGATTAATTCCTTTCTTTTCATTTGTTTATTCCAAAAGGTTAATTTGTTTTCTCTTATATATATATTTTTTTTAAAACAAATCATTTTTAATCCTTGTTTTTTAAAACAAAATGATTTGTTTTCAGATTAAAATGAAAAAATCATAAGCATTGAGACACTTCTTGTGCCTTTCTATATTTAGGTAGAGTTTTGGAAATGCCTTTAACTTAGGATTTTACTAATTGTCCCACAAAAACCTAGTTGGCAGCTCGTATAAATGATAGCCATCGAGAGTCCCTTTATATTTAGATTAGATTTCAAAGATTATATTCATTTGAGATGTTATCTTATGTAAAAACATTTTCTTTTGAAAAGCCTCATTTATAAAACACATGCATGATATGCATGAACATAATAACAACATATATGATGAATGCGTGATAATTAAACATGAATGATAAAGTATGAATGCATGATAATTAAAAAATGCACATGACAACAAAATAATATGAAATATGAATGCATGAATAGGATCAAGTGGTTTTAGGGTTTGCGGTTAGTTTAAGGTTTAGGGTTGATTTAGGGTTTAGATTAGGGTTTATTATTTTAAGGTTTGGGGTTAGGATGTTGGTTTAGGGTCTAGGGTTAGGGTTTATGTTTAGGTTTGGAGTTTAGGGTCTAGGTTTAGGATTTTGGGTTTAAAATTTTATTTTAGGATTTAAGGTTTGGTTCAAGGTTTAAAGTTTCCATTTAAGGTTTAGGTTTTTGCTTTAGGGTTTAGGGTTTCAAGAGAAAAGCATGTGACAAAATAAAAAAAATGTCATTAACAAAAATGCAAACCTTAATGCATTGAACATGTATGAAAACAAAAATATTAAAAATTTGGGTATATTTACAAACGTATTACAAACTAAACATGCATGCAATAATATGGTCAAAATGGATCAAACAGTAAGGGTTTTAAAAAAATTTAAAGACATGTTCCATCATTTTTTGTTTTGAATTAACAGATATACAAACAAGATAAAATCACCAAAAAGTTTACCAATTTAACAGTTGTATTCATTAAGAATTTCATCAAACATATATAACACTTGAAGAACAAATCAAAAAAGCAAACACATATGAAACAAGCAATATTTGGCCATTAAGCAAGGGAAGGAGGTTTGGCCAAGGGCTAAAGCATGAAAAGCTTGGCCAAATACTCTTATGGCATTCCACAACTCTTCCATCAGTTTATTTATTTAGAACATGCATTAAAACTTCATATTACTATGATATAAAGGCATTTTTATCATGAAAGGTATTTTGTCAAACATATAATAAACTAACTAAAAACAAAAAACCATGAAAACACAAATACTAGCCAAACACTACATACAAACTCACTAAAATAGTCAACAGACATGTGTTATACATATAGTTAAACACTCAAATCATTCATACACATTATTTAAAGTAAGTAAAACAACCAAGACAGACCAAGAAAAGGTTCAGCAATGGCAAAATGGTGCTTGGCCGGAACTCCAATGGCCATAACAATTGTGAATTTGTTTGTTTTACTTGATCTTTTATGTTTCAAACCAAACTATTGATTAGTTGCTTGAATTCTTAGATCAAGTTGAAGCTATGGAGACAAACAACTATAAATTTTCTCACAAAAAACAAAATAATTAAAGGCTAAATAATAAGAAATCTATGGAAAATGGTATAGAATGCTCTGTAATGCAATAAAAAAAACTTGAAATTATACCTCAAGGAAAACTTTCAAAGTATTTCTTTTTTTTCTATTTTCCTATTTTCTTACATGAATTCCCCTATTTTTTCCCAACCTTAAATGATGAATTTATATCCCATGTAAGCTTTTTGATAAAAAAAAAATCCAACTATATCTAAAACCTATTATTTCCCCCTTATTTATTCACCAAGCACTGACCTTTCACCCTTGGATTAAGGTTTATGAAAGATCAATGGTTCATATTAAATTTAGAACAAAATGAAGCTCTAAGTGTTGTTGGAACTATATTAAATGACTAATTTACCCTTTTGAAAGTTTTTATTTTTATGTAAATTTCTTAGAAAACAATGTCCCCTTCTTCATTTTTTTTTTAATTTTAAAGCACCAAAAAACTCAAAATATTATCAAACAATGATTTGAAAGTTTTCATGAATAATGGACCTTGAGAAAGTCAAATTACGAAAATATTCTTAAAAGGTATTTTGGTAATTTTAGTATTTGAAGCGCAATCAAGCGTTTAAATGCACCAAAATTCATAAAATAATTTTAAAACATAATTTGAAATGTTTTGCAAAAAATCGATCACAAAAAAGTGAAATTACAAAAATATTCCTTAAGAGCATTTTAATAATTTCATAACTTTCGAGGTGTGATTAATGTTTTTGCTACACAAAAAATTATGAAATAATATGAAACTATGATTTAGAACATTTCATGAAAAATCGACCTTAGAAAGATCAAACTACAAAATTACCACTAAGGGTATTTTAGTAATTTTAAACCTATCAAGGTGCGATCAAGGTTTTCGATGCATCAAAAATTATAAAAAAAATATTTAAATGTGATCTAAGAGTTTTCACAAAAACCTAATTTTGAGAATATCAAATTATAAAAATACTCTTAAAGGGTAATTCGATAATTTTAGCCTTCCCGAAGTGTAATTAACATTTTCAGTGCATTAAAATCACAAACATCATCCTTAAAGCTCATTGACCCCATTTGGTTATGAATTTAAAAAGATTAACCCAAGTTCAATTCGGTTTGATTGATTTTGATCAATTTTGACCAAATTTAACTTTGTTTGATTAGGTTTGACTTTAGGGCATTTGGGTCAAATTGGTCCAAAATTTCATTTTGAAAACTTGTCAAAATTAAATAAATATTGGACTTGGTCCTGGTAGGATTTTAAGAACCCTATAACCAGTTAAATTCTGTTCAGAAAAAATTAGGAGTCCAAAATTGCCACTCTCTGCATATTTCTAAGAATAAAAAATAATGCAAAAACAAAGACATCAATTTTGTCCGAGACCAAGGCTTGAAAGGATTTTACTCAGTGCCTCCTTTAATTTTATTGGTGTTTTTTTTGTTTTTTGTTTTTTTCTTTTTTCATAATATATTATTTTTTGTCATTAGAGGTTTTTGAAAATTTTAAAATCTTAACTTTGAAATTTGAAATATTCTATATGGAGGACATATGAATTATGACACTAAAAATAGATTCTTTCAGAAGACTTACAAATCTTGCTCAAAGAACTTAAAGATAACATTTGGAGGTCTTATAAGTCTCGATATTAGACAAACTTTACTTTGAAGACTTGAAATTTGTTTAAAAATTTAAAGTTTTGGTTAGAGGTCTTTAAAAATTTTAAAGCTTTGATATTTTTCCCAGAGGTCTTGGAAGTCATCCCAAAATCTAAGATTTTGTCCTGAGGTCTTAAAAAATTTAAGATTTTACCTTAAGGTTTTGGAAATTATTCAAAAATTTAAGATTTCACCTGAAGGTCCTTAAAATCATTTAAAAATTTAATATTTTTCTTAGAGGTCTTGAAATTCTTTAAAAAAAATTAAAATTCTACTCGATGGTTTTGAAATTCTTTCAAAGAATTAAAATTCCACTCGAAGGTCTTGAAATTCTTTTCAAAAAATTAAAATTTTGCCTAAAGGTCCTTAAATTCTTTCAAAACTTGAAGGTTTTAGTTTAAGGTTTTGAAATTCTTTAACAAAAATTAAAATTCTACCTAGAGGTCTTGAAATTCTTTCAAAAAAATTAAAATTATGCCTAAAGATCTTTATATTCTTTCAAAAATTGAAAGTTCTTCAAAATTTGTATCATGCAAAAATAAAAAAGACAAACAATTATGTTCCTCTAACTCTTTGAGTGCATAAAACATATATTTTCCAAAAATGTTTTTTTTAATAAAAAACACATATTTTCTTCAAAACTAGTCTAAATCATGCCTTTATTCATTATAAAAGTGCTTATCTAGTTACTCAAAAATATTTCAAAATGACCAGCAAAATCACCTCACATAATTAAATTCCATGATTAAAGAAACTAAAATATCTCAAAAAGTGATTTTCAAGTCTCTAGAGAATTGGCATTCACTTTATGGATGAAAGAGGTGACCATTTTCGTTTTTAAATAGATTGACTGTTTATAGACGTTTCAATTCATCCAAAAAGGCTTCATCATTAGAAGGGAACAAAAAGGAGTATATTTTTTCATGTAGGCTCACAAATGAAACATATGTTTTCTAAAAAGCATGAATCCTTTAAAAACTAAACATGTTTGACACTTTTTTTAGTATCCAAATGTGATATTTTGATAGATGTCAAAGTTAGCTGTGATGAGCTTAAATTTTTAGAAAGTCACTTAAGGATAAAGAAAAAAAGCTCAAATTTTCAAAATCAATCTCATTTTATGCAAATCAAACTTTTTGGGACTTTGATATCTTCAGACCTTTCAAATGGTATGGGTTGCCTTTAGTTAACACCTATCTTACTTACTATCAATAGTGGCTTCAAGGCTTTCAAGATTTATTCTAGACTGTCTTTTTGCAACGTTTTCACCATAAAGCCATATTCATCTTTCCTTCTTCTCTTTTTTTTTTATTATTACATCATGCACTTAAGAATTCAAACTTATCCAAAATGAGTTAATTTTCTAAACATATAATTAGGTAGTAAAGGAAGATGAAAAGGCTTATAGGTTTTATGGCCATTCCTCAAAGAGAAGCTCTTTAGTTTTAAACATTCTTACTTAAGCCAATATGGAGTTTTCTAAGGACGTATTGTAGGCTAAGGTTCAGGGTTTCCAAAGAAAAAGATAAATAGGATTAAAATAAGTGTTTAAGGTGATTTAAACCAAGGATAACTTTTTTCTCATTTAAAGGATTTATTTTGGGGCATCTGTCCTTTCATTTTTCCATACATTTCACTTAGTCATTTTATTTCTTTTTTATTTTTTTTCTTTTCTTTCCTTTTGTTGTTCTTTTTTCCCATTTTTTCTTTTTTTTTGTTTTTTGATTTTTGATTTTTGTTTTCATTTTCTTTCTTTTTTCTTATTTTCTCATTTTTTTCACGTTGCCTTTTTTTTCTTTGATTTGATTCAAGACTTCGAGAAAATTTTATAGTACTTTTGCCAAAAAATCCTAGAAATCAAGAAATCATAAATGAAAAAAATTTAGATCACAAACTTATAAGGTAATATAGCATGCAAAAGTTTATCCATTTCGATATCTACATCAAACCAAAATTCATGCCCTTAAACTAAGACTACAAATTATCCCTGAGTAACATGTCACCCCATTAACCTAAGAGTCAAATATTTCTTTTGAATTTCCAAATGACCTTGACTATTTGATCTTACAGTACCTCACCGTACATATTTTTTTCTTGAGCTAACAATTCACATAAATTTTTTGTTTGACTCTTTTTTCACCCTCTAATAATCCAACTTTCATCAGATCTCTAACTTTATATTTTAGTTTAAGGTAGTTATCTATTGAGTGTCCCTAATTACCACTATGATAATCATACTATACATAAGCATCATACTATCTTAGTAAGGGGTTTAAGAGGTTTAATATGCATAGGTTTCAGAAAATTCTTTTGTATCAGTTAGGGTAGCAGTTCAATGTAAGTCATGATTGGTTTAATCTAACTTCTTTCTTGCTTATTTCTTGATCCTTTTAGGTCTTTTATCTTTTTGTCAGGCTTGCAACTAGTTTTAAGATGGATGTCATAGTAAGGTTAAGTGTTTGGAGAATTAAGGGCTGAAAAGGTAGTTGTGGAATATGAGGCTAACTAGGTGATTGAGAATATGGATTTGGGAGTGGCACATTTAGAAGTTTTATAAAATTTAGAGGTCTAATCTTTAACATCTGAAGAGAGGGTTGAAAATAGACATTATAAGGGTTTAAATCGAGGTTTGGATTTTAGATAGTTAATGAAGGTTGTATGAGACCTTGTAACTCTGTCTTAGGCATCAAACTTTTGAGTTCAATCATTTGTGTGGTCAAGTCATCCACCTTTTTCAGGAGCTTATTCAAACTCTAATATTTACTTGAGAGACCATATACATCAAGATCTTTTTGAGGGATATTGGACCTAACAAGGACTAGTTGATCTTAACTAATTAAATTGAAAGTGATAAAGACCCTTAAGATACAAACTTATCCCCACCACAACCTTTAACCATTTCTACCAAATAAGTGATATGTTGCTTCATCTTTCGAAGCTTGTGCCCAAATTCCTCTTGATTCAATTCTAATGCACTGAACCTTGCCTCTAATTGATCTCTCATTTTTGCCCTTCTAATGTCCACCAAAAAGATATTTTATTTCAGGGGTTTAGACCAAAAAGTCTATGTTATTATTCTTGTTGAATGAATGCCACAAAACAATTTCTAACTTGCATGAGACACCAAACATGTTTATGAATGCATGAATATGACAATGTTGCTAGAGAATGTCATGAAATGCAAAGATGCCTCAGACAATGGATTTTCGTATGTATAAGGCCCCACATGATAAAAATTTTATCACTTATGAATGTGCATGAAAGAAATGTAATGTCCTATTGAAAGGTGTTGCCTAAGACAATGGATATTCATATGTACAAGGCCCCAAATGGTAAAAATTTCATTACTTATAAATGTGCATGAAAGAAATGTAATGTCCTATTACAAAGTGGTGGGATATGTTCTCATTAAATGCAATTATACAATGCATATTTTATATCATCCTTCCATTCATGGATCCTTATGGATAAAATGCAATGACATACTTTATGAGTAATGAGATGTATGCCTATGACTGATGCAACATACTTATATGATATGCACTGAAATATTATATGAATGAGATATGTCTACATGAAATTCATTGATTGCGTTATGCAAACCTAATGAAGTTGACACTACCAATAAGATATGCATGAGATGGAATGCGTGCACTATCTATTAAGATATGCATGAGACAGAATGCATGCATTATTTTATTAAAATGTACATGAGATGGAATGCATGCACTTTTTTATTAAAATGTGGATAAGAGGGAATGCATGTACATTTTTATTATTTCCAACTCCAAAAACATGATTATGTATGTAAATAGGATAAAATGAAATGCAAAAAATGAAATAACATTGACTTTCTCTCTTTTTCCTTCTTCTAGGGGTAAAAATTCAAGGACACATTTTTTATTAAAAAAAAGAATAACTAGGATTTAAAAATTTTTCTTTTTTTTTTTTTGGAAACTAAACAAAGAATTTAGGAAATTATTTTTGCTTTTTTTTTGTGCTTGATAGATAATATTAAAAAAATCAATTTTCTTTTATTTCTCTTTTTTTATTACAATTTTCTTGAAAATGCAAAATGTTAAACAAATAACAAATGAATCAAATTGCATGTTAGAAGAAAATTTCTTCAAAGAATGTTTCTCTTTTATTATTTGTTTATTCTTTTTTTTCAAAATTTTAGTTTTATTCACATTACTATTACCGTTAAATATAGATTGTATCAGAGCGTTCACTCTTTTGACTTATTTAGGGTAATTTCTAAAGAATGAGTGGCATGGCTCTACCTAAGGCTGGCTTCCTAAAGTTCATTGCATGTTGAGCTAGAAATTGATGCATCTAAAGGTTATCAAATTGTTCCTTACATAATCATCTATCACAGACTAATAAGATACCCTGATTCTCACCCATTATACACTTCAAACAAAAAGGGTTCAATCTAAATGGGAGTGTTTCATTAGCCATTACAAATGTTTACACCTCACGAGAGCATAGCTACTTTACTTTCGCATAAATAGGATTAAAACCCCGGGTATAAAACTCATGCATTTAATACTAATTTGAATGTGTACAAAGGAATATACAAACCTCTTACAGTTTTCTAAAATACCCTTATCCTAAATGCCTCACAATTATTAAAAACGAGATAAATAATAACAATTTAAAATAAAAGAGATAATTAAAATATGCATGAAATGTAAAACACACATTTTTTTTTTAATTTTATGCTATTTGGAAACAAAGATATTAAAATAAAAACATTTTTCATTTTCTCTAATTTTTTCAATTTATTTTTTTTAATTTCTTCATCTTTTGAGAGAAGAAAAAATTTTAAAATTAAGGAACGAAGATTAAACACTAATTAGGACCATTAAACCAAAATTTAGAATAATATGCAATCAATTTTTGGCTTAACTTTAAAAAAAATGTATCCTTAGTAGAGTCATCAAGCTATCGTAACATACAAGTCCAGAAACCTATGGAGCTATCTTTAAACCTTGAGTACCATAATTATATGATTATTAGAAATTATGTGTTCTATGTATGATATGCAAATGTATGCATGAAATATACTAATATTTGCCACATCACCACTATTGATAAAAGAAATCTTACATCCTAATAAAGTCAAAGCAATATTCTAAAGTCCTAAACATCATCGTTTATTTCTAATGCCTCTTAATAAATTTCTTAGCTTGCTAGTAATGATTTTGTGCCTCATCTCAAAAATCAAGCAATTGTCACCCATGAGTTCCCACTGGTTGCACCACAGCCTTTAAACCTTTCACTTTTTCTTCCATTTCTGATGCTTTATCTACAGCAATGCATAGCTGATCGAACAAATACCTTAGATGCCTTTGTTTTTTTGTGCACATGTCTTTCTATAGCTCACTTTGTTTAGCTTGTCTTATGCATTCATCAGACAAGGCTTTTACTTGTGCTGTATGTTAATCCACTATTTCTTGTAGCATCTAGCTATGTCTGTGTGCCCTAGCAGTGGCCTTTTGTTCTTCATCCACCCTTGCTTTTAACAATTCATTTTTTTTAAAAGTCATGCAAGCTCAAGTGTGACCAATGAATGTGTTATATATAGATCATTAAATAAGTTTTCCACTGATCTTTTTGCTCCATAAAGCTCTAGATTTTTAGCTCTTAAAGTCATGAACTCTCTTTCATTTCTAACTTCAATTGCTTATTTTTTTTGTACCAACTCGTCTTTCTCAATTTGGAGCTTTCTCTTAGTTGTTTCCACTTTAAGCAAAGGATCTTAAAAAATGGGCTTTGAGCAGTGACCTATTTGTTCACTAGGAAGCACAATGTCCTTAACCCTTTTTGCATGCCTCACATTATATTCTGGGGTGATGTCGTAAGTAAGCGTCCTTTTGGTTAACCCTAATGGTTTGTTTCCATGCCTTTTTTATCTTTTCGACCATTCCATATGCCCTTTTATCAGTGAAAGAGAATTCCCACTGTTTAAGTCTATAAGTTTCTAAAATAAATTGTTCACATCTGGATTGTCTTTTCACCAAAGTTAGGGCATAAGTAATAGCACCCCATAGGCCTAATAAGAACACCCACGACTAATCTCTATAATTGTATAACATTGTATCATGACGCATCCAAGGTGCTCTCTAAACTATTCATTGACTATCAAAGGCTCAAAAGTAGGAAACCCATTCGTCTTTTGACTTTACTTGAGGCCATGTACTGTAACAAAACTCCCTGATTAGGATGCTGAAACGAAGGTATAGTTTACAAAACTGACTTTCTTCGCATTCAATGTGACTTTTCATCCATACATAAAGTAGCTGTAGGCATCTATTAAATTGACCTTTACCATTTCGATGATAAAAATTTAAAGAATGAATTATTTATGCTAAAATGGTCGGTGTTGCATTGACTTGGTATGCTAACTGATTAACAAAATCTATCACTGCAACATCAACATACCCGATGACCTTTGGGAAGATCATCAGCCCATATAGAGCTATAGCCATAGCCACTAACCCTTGATCATCATCTATATATCCCTGGATGAAATCCCGTAGAAAACTCCATGGGATAGCCCTATTTTCACCTTTTATCTTGACACATGCGTTAATATGAGGCAAGCTAAGTCCAAGCATTTGGGCTAGCTTTTTACAATAGCCCACCTTGTTGGACTAGTAAATCTTGTCTGGGTTTGGCAAACGAAACGAAGTAAGACCATATATTCTTTAATTGTGGGTACCATATCTACTTCACTGAAGATAAAACATCTATAAGAAAGATCTCAGAATTGAATGATGGCTCTAATCAGATTATTATCCACATCTATTTGAAGTAGGAAAGCTATATCTCCATATCTGTTCTCAAATGCTTCTTGCCTTGTTCTATTTATGCATCTTCAGACACTACTTAAGTCGGTTAGATCATTTTACTGTAACTTGAGATGACCCTCTCGAGTAATGATGAAATAAAACCTTCAGGCAAGTAATTTTCTTATTTTCTTATTTTCTTTGACCTTCCTGTGACTTGATTTTCAATTGATGAGCAGACTCATAATGGACTAATGTAGACTTTGATTACATTTGGCTTTCCATGGATGTAAGTGGGAGATTTGATTTATCAATAATTGATATATGGCAAATATTTCCTATATGAGAATGATGCAAATGATAATGTTAAACGTGATCATGAAAATGATGCATAGAATGAAATGATATGATAATCTTAAAACATGAGGATAAAAATGATGCATAGAATGGAATGACAATGTTGTGATGCACAAAATTAAACAAATAAAATGGTTAGATAACAAACTGTTCCTTTTTGTGTCCTAATTTTGGGTTATATCTATTGATGGGTAGGAAGAGTTCTATCTTAGGTTCGTCTCTTAAGGTGAACTATATGCAGGGTTAGGAGATTTTGACCACTAAAGGTTCTCAAATTGTTTCTTACATCATCATCTATTACAGACTAGTAAGGTAGTCCATTCCTCACCCATCACAGGCTATCAACAGAAATGATTAAATTTGAGTGAGAGTATTTCGTTAGCCATTGCAGAGATTATTATCTCATGAGAGTGTAGGTACTTTACTCCCTCCTAAGAGGGAAGGAGCTTTGGTATAGAGCTCATGTAATGCAAATACATGTGATAATGTGTGTAAAGAAACATATAGGCTTCTTGCCTAAAAAAAAATACGACACAAAACAAATGTTAGTAAACAAATAACATAAATCATCATAATTTAAAATGATTAGACCAAAGGATAGGATAAATTTAAAAGTTATGGCTTGACTCTTTATAGCCTCCCCAGTGGAGTCGCCAAACTGTCATAACATATAGATTTACGGATCTATATGTTATGACACTCGTAATCTACCACAACTTCTAAATATGATAATAACTAATAGCCAATCAATGATCATAAATCATAATATCAAGATTGCCATTAACTAGTAAAATTAAGGGGAAAAAAAAACTAGCACAATGCCCATGCATTGTCACGAGTCCAAAACCTTTTTTTTTCATTTTTATTCATCATTTTTTTAATAAATTTATTTAATTCAAAATTAAAAAGATTAAAGGTTAAAAAGAACAATGTGACACATGGATAATTAAATTGACTTCATATTTTTCACAACATATATCTTATAAAAATAAAAAATCTAAAACATAAAAAATTTAACAATTTTTGAAAAGTTTTAAAAAGATTGTAAATTTTTTTTTAAAAAAAAAGAAAAATTATTTGAAAATTAACAAATTGTTTTTATTATGTTCATTTTGGGTATTTTCAAATTTTTAAATTTGAGGTTTTTGGTATTTTTCAAAAAAGTTTAAATTTTTTTTATTTTAAAAATTGTCATCTTTATTTTTTTATTTTTTTGGATTTTTAAAAATTTTCACTTTTTCTAATTTAAATTTTTTATATTTTCTCTACATATTTTTTAAACTTTTATATTTTCTTACTTTTCACTTTTTTTAATTTCAATTTTTTATAATTTTCTAGATTTTTAATTTTTGTTTTTTTTTATTTTTCAATTTTTTTGAATTTTTGAATTTTAATTTTTTGAATTTATTTTTTTTTAATAATTCAATTTTTCTAATTTAAATTTTTTATATTTTCTCTACATGTTTTTTAAACTTTTATATTTTCTTACTTTTCACTTTTTTTAATTTTCAATTTTTATAATTTTCTAGATTTTTAATTTTTGTTTTTTTTTAATTTTTGAATTTTTTTTGAATTTATTATTTTTTAATAATTTACTAATGTTCATGATAAATTTAATAAATCAGTATAGTTTCATTTATAATTTTTTTAATTAGAGTAATGATTAATAAAAATTTATCAACTAATTTATAAATAATGTATAGATTTCATTCTCATAACTTATATAGTAAATCAAATTCAAATCTACTCTCTCAATTTATTTTCAAACATAGTTAAAAATTTCAAAATTAAAAATTAAAAAAAGAAAACTAAAACTAAAATAAAGAAACAAATGGGAAAGTCCCAAATAAAAATGAAATAAAAAGAAAATGAGTCAAATGAGAGTGTCACATATATCTCCTCTAAGGGATGACAACCGCCAAGTAGGAGCAACTTTATGTCCGTCTTGACTTTGCTCCAACATCGGTTATTATTTTTTATATCTAATCTTGATCTGACATATATATAGATGCATACGTTGCATCCAACCCAATTTGACAAAAATAATTTATAATATAATATTCATGAAAATATTATTTTTAATATAAATTTATATTTTGATTATAAATAAATATAATTTTTTTGTTAAATTAAAACATTAAATAATAAATTTATTAATACATAATATTTATAAATATAAAATTAAATAAATAATAAAATATAAATTCTTATATATACTCGAGTAAGGATATTAATGGGTAGGTTAAAGGCGAGTAAAGCATTCTTTATCCTCATTTTTTATTTTTTTCATTATATAAATTTTTGTACTCATATCTAATAGAAAACTTTAAATTTGTTCCTATTTTTATCCTCATAGGAATTTAATGGGTAAGGGTATCCCTGTACTCGTAATTCTTTAAAAAAAAATTAAAAACAAAACATATATTTTTTTCATTTTTACCTTACATGTAATTTATATATTTTTTAAACAAAAATATATTAGATAGAATTTATTTTAAAATTATATTATTAAAAATTTATTTAATAAATATATATAAATATATAAGAAACAGATATGAGTACGGAATAAATGCTATACTACTTATCCTTAATAAAAATTTTAAAACTTTATCAATCCCTAAAATTTAATACTCATCATTATCCCCAATCGAATAAAAGATTAAGTTCTTCATTAGATTTGAGTAAATTTAATATCCTATAACTAGTGATAGAACAGGTGGACATACCAAGCGTGCCTCTAACCCAGCCCCAGGTTTCATAAGAGGGAAAAACTGCAATGCACCAACTTGATCTCAATTGATTTTCTCAAGTTTCAAAACTCTTTAGATACGTGTTAAAAAATTAAAAAATTTTAAGAAAAATAAAAAAAATAAAAAAAGATTTTCAAAATCTTTAAAATTAAAAGTAAGTATGAAATTTTAAAAAATAAAAATAAATATTCCAAAAATTATAAAATTCCAAAAAAATAAAAAAAATATGAGAAATTTAAAATTTTAAAATATTTAAAAAAGAAAAAATCTGGAAAATTTTAAAATTTAATTAAAAATTTATGAGAAATGAATAGAATTAATAATAATCCCAAAAAAGATTAAATAAACTAAACAAAATTTTAGAATGATTTCATTTAAAAAAAATTTTAAACAATGAAAATATTTTTTTATATGTGCATTAGGAGTATTTTTAAAATTTCACTTTTGTTTTTTTTATATTTTTTAAAAGTTTAAAATTTTTTCTTTTTTTCATTTTATTTATTTTCATTTTTATACTTTGATTTTTTCGATTTTATTGGGGATTTTTTAATTGATTTTTTTTATTTTTAGGATTTTTATATTTTATATTTTTGTATATTTTAATATTTATTTTTTTGTCTCTTACTTTTTACCTTTTCTTTTAATTTTTTTTAAATTTTCATATTTTAGAATTTTTCATAATTTTTTTATAAAAATTCAGATATTGTCTTAAATTTTTTTGGGAATATTTTTAATTTTCATTTTTTAAAATTTTTATGTTTTTTCAGTTGTTAGATTTTCTTTAAAATATTTTAAAATTTGTTCATATTATTTCTAATATAATCTTTTTTGGCCAATAGTTGCTTCCTATCAAGGCTCACAATTTCATTAAGAGTTTAAAACTCAAAAAAAAATTATTTCATTTTCTACTGTCCTTTTATCTTTCTATTCTCTTTCCCTATCTTTCTCTCTACTCCTTTTCATCTTCAACGACAATGAAGTTTTACATAGAATCCGACGAATTGCTGCCACCAATGCCGCCTTCAGTCGCCACTCACCAGTGGCACTTTGTCTTAAATTTCACCAAAATGTTAATCGTCATCACCTCTATCTTTTTCCCCAGTTGGATTTCTCCAAAAACTCATAAGTTGGCCTAGATCTAAGTACAAATGCATGACTTGAAACCCCAAAAAAACCTTCGTCAGCCGCTTCAAATGCTTTCAAACTCCTAATATGTTTATCCTTCCTCTATGGTCTCTATGTCCTCTTATTTTTAAAACATAACACAAATAAACTCTGCAACAATTGAAACACTAAAATTACTACCACACGTTTCATAGTCCTTTAATACCTCTGTTTCCTTCCTATTTTTCTTCTCTAATTGAGTACTAATACAAAATGTCAAAATCCATGTCAAATCTGAAAATCGAAGTCCCTTTTTTATTTTTGCTTTGTTAATTGTGTCGAATTTTGAATCAAATGCTTGTGTATGTCTTGTTGCGCGATTGTTGCCTATAGTTGCTTGTCTTTTTTTTTTATTATTGCTAGATTTTTTAGTATTTGTGCACTGGCATGCAGTAGAAAAAGAAAAGATAAATTAGGTAGGGATGGAGAAGCTACCATCTTCTTTTGTAGGGGTGATAATGTGAAGAGTTTAGAAAGAGAAAGGGAATAGAGGAAAAATTAAAAACAATTAAAGTTTTATCGATGCACAGTGCATTTAAGGAAGAAGAGAGACAGAAATGTGAAAAGAAAAAGAAAAAAAAAAACCAATCAAAGAGCATCACGTGGATGGCCGGAAGAAAAGCCAAAGTTTGGTCAAAATAAGTAAAATTAATAGTATAGATTCTCTAACTTGAAAAATATACATATATATAGAAAAAAAAAATGAAGAGGGCAAATACCTTCAAATGAAAAGCAAAATGTTGATGATACGGGAGTAGCTAGGCTAGCCCTTAATTGATATCCAATGTGCAGAGTCCAAGATTCTTGCATTAGGATTATAGCTTTTGTAAATAAAATTATGAAATGACATCATTCAGTCAGTTTGGAGTATAAAATTATTAATTTAATTTAAATAAATAGTACCAAGTATGGTAAATAATTACTAACATCTTAATTCATCAACGTTAGAAAATATACATAAAATCTAATATAATGTATAAAATTAGATATGATAATTCATGTATTTATATTATATAAAATATTGATAATTAGATATTTGTATCCTATTTTCACTACCAGAGAAATAGGCTTTATCAACAAAATTTTTTGTCGATAAAAACTAAAAATCCATTGGTAATACTTTTATCAATGAAAAATTTCACCGATACAAGCTATGTCGATAATGTTATTCTGTTGTTAATGTTTAAAATATATTAGTAATTATCAATGAAAAACCCGTTGGTTAAGTCGACAAATTTATTAGTACAATTTTATATACAAAATTTTTTATTGGTAAAACCGTCAGGATACTCATTGGTAATGAATTTTTTTCGTCAATAATAATAAAATTTCATCGATAATAAAAAAATTTATCGATAAATCCATCAATAATAATTAAAATTTTGTTGGTAATAGTAAAATTTCGTCAATATAACTATTGGTAACAACCATGAAAATGGTCACTGTCATAATGTCTAGATTCGGGGATCCATTCGCTAGACATTAACTTGAAGGAGTCGTTACCAATCTTTTTTTATCTAGGTGCGATTGGCTACCTAAGAAATCTATCCTTTCAAGGAACACCTAAGCTTAAGGGTCTCTAAAAGAATAGGTTCAGGTCTACTAACCAGAACATGGTTCGGTAGTTCGATTACGTGTGAGGAAGGTTATAGCACCCTCACAACATCCATCGAAAAATGATACTAGCTTAATTTTGTGTTATCCAATAAGCCTTAAAAATTTACTAAGTAATTAATCATTGAAAATTATTCTTAATTGACTCTAATACTTTTAGCAAATAATTAAGAAAATTCCTTTACCTCAAGAGTATGCAAAAAAATTACTGTTTTACTTGCAGAGGCTCCATCGTCGGATTATTTAATATTAAATAAAATTCAAGAAAACAAAAAGGAAAAGAAATAAAACAAAAAAAAAATGATTCAGCTTTAGGTATACATCTTTTTCTCTTAAAAAAAAAACTTATTGCTTTCGTACAAGGAAAATTGATACTTTCAACTTTTCTCCAAAAAAATCTTTTTTAAAAAAAATTATTTTCAAAGAAAATTGATTCTTTCAACTTTTCCTCAAAAATATTTTTTAGAAAACTTATTTTCAAAAAAAATTGATACTTTCAACTTTTCATCAAAAATATTTTTTAGAAAAACTTATTTTCAAAGAAAATTGATACTTTCAACTTTTTCTTAAAAATATTTTTTTGGAATTTTATTTAAAGAAAATAAAAATAAAAATAAAAATAAAGATAAAAATAAAGATAAAAATAGAATAAAATAAAATAAAATAAAAAATACTAAATAATTCTAATCTAATAAATTAATAATAATAATAATAATGAAAAAAATAAATGAAAAAAAAACCCTTACAACGGCTCGGCTTAGCAGCTCAACTTCGAAAACGGCTCGCACTCGGGTCACACGCTGATCAAACGCGGGTTGACACTCAGGTCGGGTCCTTTGATTTCAAAACGCGCGGAACCTCTGAGAATAGTAATGTAAAAACGACGTCGTTTTTAACATGTATAAAAGGCTATAACCTCTATTTTTCAGCAGATCTTCCCTTCCCTCTCTCTCTCTCTTCCCTTCCTTTCCTCTTCTCTCTCTCTAACTGAACGAAGAACTCCGGTTGAATCTCATCGAATTCTAGAAAATATCACCAAAATTTGAGTTTTTCATCGAAAGTTCACCGAAAAGTTGGTCGATTTCTGGAAATAGTTACCGAAAATTGGGTAGCTAGCCTAAAAATTCAACTGGTCTTAAAAAATTCACCGAAAAATTCAAACTTCGCCAGAAAATTCAATCAAAATCTAGAAATTTTCCAAAAATTTCCAAAAAAAAAGGCCAAAAATTCAAAAAAACGTTTTCTACCGATTCCTAGAGCTATTCTAACGCACTAAAACCCTTTTTTTTAGTTTCTGTTTCCTCTCTGTGTGTCCTTTATGTGTTTATTCCCACACCTATTTATAGGGATTGATCAAAAGAGTTTTTGATTAATCCCAATTCCCTCTTAGATTGGGATTCAATCCTTGAATCCAATCTGAACTCTGATTGAATCCCAAATTCATGGTAAAACTCTAAATTTTCATCCTAATCCCAGCAGAATAAGAAGAAAAAAATTAGAAATAAAAGTAAAAATAATATAATAAATAAATAAATAATAATAATAATAGATAAATAATAATAAAAATAAATAAGAAAATATATAATATATGTTAATAGATAAATAAATGTATACGTATATTAATAAATAATAATAGTAATAATAAATAATAAAAATTTAGAGAAAAAAATAATAATAATAAAAAAATAAAAATGGGCCTACCCATTTGGACCAGACCCAATTGATCCGGGCATGAACCAAATTAGGTGTCTATAGCTACCCCTCTTTGCACATTTTCTGTGAAACAAAAATTACGCAAAGACGTGGACACCCATTCAAGACTCTACTCGCCTTTTTCTTTTTTTTTTTCACTCTTTTTGTGTTAAAATTTGATCAAAGCTCCTCTAAGCAGAGGCTCAACGACTTTGAAAAATAAACAAAGCTCATCTAATCAGAGGCTCGACAATTTTTGAAAAGTAAATTGCTCCTCTAATCAGAGGCTCGATGACTTTGAAAGATAAATGGCTTCTCTTATCATAGGCTTAACGACTTTGGAAAATAAACAAAGCTCCTCTAAATAGAGGCTTAACGACTTTGGGAATAATGAATTGCTCTTCTAAACGGAGGCAACCACGACTGTTGAAAAATAAATTTCTCCTCTAAACAGAAGCACCACGATTTTGAAAATAAAATAAATAAATAAATTGCTCCTTTAAACAAGAGGCAACCAAGGCTTTAGAAAAATAAATTGCTCCTCTAAATAGAGGCAACCATGACTTTGGAAAAATAAATGCTCCTTGATGATTAAGTCCAAAGGAGTTAAAAATCGTGTTTGAAAGAATTTTAGAAGATTATTAACAAAGGTCTTACAAATCAACCCTGATACCGAAAGATATCCTATTTCAAGGATTAAAAACTTACCTGACAAGCTTTTTCTCAAATTTGAAAATGTCTTTACATCTGTCTCTTATGTGGGATTTTGGAATACCCTTGCTTCTTGAATTTATGCATTATATTTTCTTGAATGTAGTATATGATGTGCAATGCATGTGAAATTCAATGCATGCTATGCAAATATTGGCTAATTGATTCCTATTCAATTGTGGTACTCAAGTTTCTCAAGCTCTTTTCTTAGGCATCAAACCCTTTGATTCTTCAAAGACCAAGTTGTGCTATTCTTCCAAGATCGAGCCAGTGTAACTCTAAACCATCTCTTCCATTTAGTTCTCACATTCTTTCTGTAAGAAAATCTCTTTCCAAATTCAATATCCTTATCAAGAACTGAACATCTCGATTCTGCCTTTATCACTCTTGACTTTTCCAATATAATGTAAAAATCTTTCATGTCATTATTCATTTATCAATCATTATTTCAAACTCAAAAAGTAAGAATGCATTTGCATATTTCTTCCATTGTATGGTATTAAGAAGAAAAGAATAAGAATGGTTAGGAAATAGTCAACAGAAGAGGTACATAAATAGTGAAATAGAATATCTTTTATTAGCAAAATATTGGCAAACTTTGGCCAAGAAAGAATTACAAGGATAAGTATGGGGAGACAAAGCCCAAAAAATGAACAATCGGATAATCATGATAACACATCTCAAGGTTTTTTTGAAAACCCAACTATCTGATGCATTCAACAACTTAGAGCTCCTCCAAATTTGGTAGTCTCCATGCCAACGAATTTTCAAATTTGATGCTGTATTCTCCTTATCTAAGCTGCCTTTTTAGGTTTTCAACTTAGATAAATCTTTTATTACTCAAACCGTCCTTTTAGGGTTTTCGCCTTGAGTTTTCCTTTTTTATTCACTTTTTCTTTTCTTTTCTTTTTCTTTTCATTTTTTTTCATTTTTTTCATTTCATTTTTTCTCTTTTTCTTCAAGCATAATATTTCTTTACAGCATCAGAATTTATAGGATGGGGTAAATCATTTCCATCCATCTCAGTCAGTATCAATGATCCACCTAAAAAAGCCTGTTTCACCACATACAGCCCTTCTCAATTCGGAGTCCATTTTTCTTTATTATCATGCTGAGTTGGAAGGATTCTCTTCAAGACCAACTATCCTTTTTTAAAGCAACAGGGTCGAATCTTTTTGTCATGAGCCATCATCATTCTTTTTTGATATAGTTGATTTTGGCACAATGCGGTCAATCTCTTTTCTTCTATGAAATCTAACTGTTCATAGCGTTCTCTAATCCATTCAGCTTCTTTTAATCCAACTTTTTTTAGAACCCTAAAGGATAGGATCTCCACTTTCACTGGTAGTACAACTTCCATTCCATAAACTAAAGAAAATGAGGTTACCCCAGTAGAGGTGCGCACTGACGTTCGATATGCATGCAGTACAAATGGTAACTTTTCATGTTAATCTTTATAAGTCTCAATCATCTTTTCAAGAATTCTTTTTATGTTCTTGTTGGCTACCTCAACTGCCCCATTCATTTTCAGACGGTATGGTGCTGAGTATGATGCTTAATCTTGTATTAAGCACATATTTTTTGCATTATCTTACTATTTATATTTTTAGTATTATCTGAAATAATTCTCTTTGAAAGTTCATATCTACAGATAATCTCTCTCTTTATGAACTTGCAAACCACAAATCGTGTTACATTTGCATATGATGTTGCCTTCACCTATTTTGTGAAGTAATATATCATCACAAAAATAAATCTATGCCCGTTAGAAGTCTTTGGGGTGATGGGACTAATGACATACATGTCCCACATTGAGAATGGCTAAAGTGGTGCCATAACATGTAAAGCAGATGATGGAGCATAGATATTATCACCATATATCTGGCATTTACGGTACTTACGAGTATAGTCAATGCAATCACTCTCCATTGTTAACCAATAGTATCTTGTTCTCATGATCTGTCTCACCATCATATGTCCACTGGCATGTACCCCACATATTTCATCATGTACCTCTTCAATGATTTTTCTTGCTTCAACCTTACTTATGCATCTTAGTAATACTTGATCACGACTTTTTTTGTACAGAACACCTCAATCCAGAAAAGAACTCATAGCTAATCTTGGGATGACCCTTTGATCATTTTTTGTTGATTGAATTGGCTATTGCTGACCTTTAATATACTGTAAGATATCATAATACCAGGGCTTCCCATCTTTCTCTTTTTCTATATTAGAGCAATGAGCTGGCATATCCTTAACATCTAGCCTGATGGGTTAAATATCAGTATTGTCATTAATTTGAATTATTACAGCCAGAGTAGCCAATGCATCGATAATCAGATTCTCTTCTCAAGGTAAATGGTCAAACTGGATATCTTCAAATTATTTTATCAACTCTAAAATATACTTATGATATGGAACGAGTTTTGAATCTCTCATCTCCCATTCTCCTTTCAATTGATATATAACTAGAGCTTAGTCCTCAAACACTTTTAATGCTTTCACTCTTCTATCTATAGCAGCCTGTAAGCCCATGACACATGCCTCATATTCAGCAATATTATTTATGCCATTAAAATTCAACCTTGCTATTACAGAGCAGTATTGTTCTTCTGAAGAGATCAAAATCGTCTCAATTCCTTGTCCCAAGGCATTGGTAGCTTTATCAAAATACATTTTTCAACACTTTTCTTCATGCTTCCCCTTCTCCAGTTGGGAAATGGTCATTAAATCTTTATCAGAGAATTCCAACCTCATTGGTTCATATTCTTCAATAGCACGATCTAGAAAGAACTCCGCTATAGCACCCCCTTTTATTGCCTTTTGGCTTACATATATAATATCATATTTTGAGAGCATTATTTGCCATCTAGCAATTCTTTCAGACAAAGAAGACTTCTTAAAGACATATTTAATTAGATCCAGTTTTGCTATGAGCCATGTAGTATGATAAAACATATACTGTCTGAGTCTTTTGGCAGTCCATGCTAATGCACAACATATTTTTTCTAATGAGGAATACTTGGATTCATATTCTGTGAACTTTTTACTCAAATAGTAAATAACTGTCTCCTTTCGACTAGACTCATCTTGTTACCCTAGCACACATCTCATTAAATTTTCACACACTGTCAAGTATAGAATTAAAGGTTTCCTTAGAACAGGTGGCACCAACATTAAAGGATTTGACAAGTATTACTTAATTTTATCAAAAGCCACTTGACATTTCTCATCCCATTTTTCAGGATTATTCTTGTGAAGAAGCTTAAATATGGGATCACATTTGTAGGTAAGCTGAGAGATAAACCGAGAAATGTAATTCAATCTTCCCAAAAAATTTCAAACTTCTTTTAGTGTACTCAATGGTGACAAATTTTGAATGACCCATATCTTGTCTGGATCGACTTCAATTCCTCTTTCACTGACCACAAAGCCTAGTAACTTCCCTAACTTTACCCCAAATGTGCACTTGGCTAGGCTTAACTTGAGCTGAAACCTTCTCAATCTCTCAAATAACTTTTTGAGGCTGGTGACATGATCTTCATTCTCATAAGATTTTACAATCATATTGTCTATATACACTTCAATCTCTTTGTGCATCATATCATAGAAGAGTGTTACCATGGCCCTTTGATATATTGTCCCAGTATTTTTTAACCCAAAAGGTATGACTTTGTAACAAAAGGTTCCTCACATAGTCACGAAAGTGGTCTTTTTTATATCATTTGCAGCCATTTTTATCTGATTATACCCTGAGAAACCATCCATAAAGGAGCAAATTGAATGTCTAGTCATGTTATCTACCAGTGTGTCAATATGAGGTAAAGAAAAGTTATCTTTTGGACTAGCTTTATTCAAATCACGATAGTCTACACATATTCGTACCTTTCTATCTTTCTTAAGAACTAATACTATATTGGCTACCCATTCTGGATACTTAGTCACTTGTAGAAAACCTACATCAAACTATTTTTTCACTTCTTCTTTGATCTTTAGTAGCATTTCAAGCTTCATTCACCTCAGTTTCTGCTGAACCAACTTACATTCTGGCTTTAGTGGTAATCTGTGCTCTACTATCCTCGTGTTTAGCCCTGGCATATCCTGGTAAGATCAAGTAAATACATCTATAAATTCTCAAAGTAGATCTATCAAATGTTGTCTATCTTCTGATGAAAAGTGAAGTGTCAATTCTGACATCTTTCTTATTCTCTTCATCTCTCAAATTCACTAAGTCAACTATCTCTTGATGAGGTTCAGTTGGCTTATTTTCTTGTTCAATCAATCTCATTAGGTCCGAAGGCATAACAGATTCCTTAGAATTCTCTTCATTGTCAAGTTCATTAGTGTTAATTGAATTTTCAAAACTAACCTCTTGATTGTTATCATAATTATCTTCATGTTTATTTAAAGACCTGAAATTAAATGAAATGGGATATGTTGGCAAGATGTGTTTGGAAAAATGGCAATAATAAAGACATAAAAAGAAATGAATGAAAATGCATCATTCCTAATCTTTATTAGAATAATAAAAGATAAATGGCCCAAACAAGAAAGATCATCCCAATGCCTTAGGTAATAGCTATTGGGATGTTACAATTACATTGAATTAGTTTCAAAGGTTAAAGGCACTTCAATGGCACTCCAATTGTTCAGCTTATAATTTGGCGGACAAAAGTAAACCCACCATCTTGATTAAACCCCACTTCATTTTCAATAGCATGAATGGTTAATTGGGCAAAAGCTCTTTCCATGTTTTTTTTTTGTATCTGGGTACATGAATCCTCCAGGTCTGAAAGTCTCGTACAGGTATGGGATAACCATTAGTCTTACTATTTTACCTGCTGGCCTTCTCTTGATCTCCCATTCTGCTACTTCATAGCCTAGGCCTAACTTTTCACTATTGTCTACCACTGTCGGGGTTCCTTTATTCCTTGCAAGTTTTTGCCCAGCCCTAATCTTGGATACGAACCCTTATTGATGACTTGGCTCATCATTATTCTTGAAAAAGGCTAATTTTTAAGTCCTTCACCTACAGAATTAACTAGCTCAAAAGATCAATAGGAGCATTCTACTGTTTTTTCGATAGCCTTTACATACGGAGCATTCAACGGTTAGGTCACTAGCATGTCTTCCTCTCCAACTACCACTACCAATTGACCTTTTACATTAAACTTGATCTTGTGGTGCAAGATAAAGGGCACAGCACCTGTCATGTAAATCCATGGCCTTTCCAGTAGACAGTTATAGGATGGAAAGATATCCATCACTTGAAACTTCACATTAAAAGTGTATGGCCTAATTTGCAAAGGCATATCGATATCCCTCAAGATTTCTCTTCTGGTCTCATCAAAAGCTCTCACTATCATTTGACTGCCTTTCATATGAGAGTAGTCAATAGGTAGCCTCGCCAAAGTTAACATAGGCATGACATTGATAGCGAAGCCATTATCAATAAGGACATTGGCTATGATATGGCTCTTGCACTTGACTGTGATATGGAAAGCCTTGGTATTTTTTTTCTCTGAGGGAATCTCATCATCGCTGAAAGAAATATAATTCGACATGATTAGATTTTCAGTCAAGTGGTTCATATATTTTACAGATACATTATGTGCCATATATGCCTAATTTAATACTTTCAGTAAGGCATTTGGATGTGACTCTGAATTTAATAGTAGTGATAGTAATGAGATTCATATTGGCATTTTGTTTAACTATTCAACAACTGAATACTCACTATGTTTTACCAACTTTAAGAATTCACAAGCCTCTTTTTCTGACACCGATTTTAGGCGATCTTTCTCAAGTTTTACTTTAGGGTTATTTCATCTTTCTTCTTTCTTGGCTTTCTCTCTTCTAGCTTTCTTTAATATTTTTGGAGTGTAGCACCTTTCACTTCGAGTAATGTCTCCTACACCAGTTATATTGGAAGCATCAGCTTTAGAGGCATCCTTTTCTTGCCCCTGAACTACTAAAAGTTATCAGCTTTAAAAGTTATTAGGGAAGAGAGTCAAAACTTTAAAAGTTATCAGCTTGGGAATGAGTTTGGCTATGATTGACTTTGGCTTGTTCCCACAATGAATTATCACTGGCTTTGGAAATAGCTTTGCAAGCTTATTAGTCATGGACACTTCAACACTTTTTAAGTCTTTTCTTTTTTCGTAGACCTCCATCTAGTATGACTCTAAGAGCTTTTGCACCTCTTGGTGAAACTGCTCACAAGTTTTAATAGAGTGACCTATTGTCCCACTATGATATTTACAACTAGTATCGATTATATATACTTCATGATAGCTGTGTGGACTTACTGGTTGTATCATGTTAACTTTTCATAAATCATCAAACAGTTAACTGAGAGGTGTCTTAATGTCTGCCACTTCTTTCTTCAAATGGTACTCCGATTCTTCACTTAAAGCATTCACATTATGATTAGGCAAAGGATTTCCACTAACATTTGGTGTTGTCACCCATCCTGTATCAAAGCTAATCATTCTATCCTTGATCAACGGTTGCACTTTATGTTTCAAGGTAATGTAATTTTTAGTGGAGTGACCAGCAATCTCATAGTGATAGTCACAATGGACTGTGGGATCATACCACTTAGGGTAAGGTGGCTTGAAGGGCTCTAATTTACTAGGAGCAATCAGATGACTGTTGTAAAGCTCATGATATAATTCTGTATAGGTCATTGGGATTGGGTCAAAGATAGTTTTTTCACGAGTAGTTCGTTGCTCCCGTGAACCACTCATTGGGCTAACTGGACGAGTTTGGGGTCTTGAGGTAAGCTGAGTGCTAGGATTACATGTGATATTCTGAGGCCTAAGAGGAGGTTGATATGTTTGGGGATAGGATGACTGTACAAATGGTTGGTATGGGTAAGGGGAAGTGTTATTTACAACAGGGTAATATGGAAGGTATCCTTGTGGTGAGTAGGGTTGATAACCTTCAAATTGTAGCCTATCAAAGCTCACAGCCTGAGCTTCAGTCTCTTTTTTCTTTGGGACTCTTTTGTTGGATGTTTCACCTCCTTCCAACTTGTCATTCTTGATGGCACTCTTAATAATTTCTCTCGAAATTACCATATCAGTAAAATTTTTTATTGCATTCCCTATAATTTTCTCATAATAGAAAGATTTTAAAGTGCTGACAAATAACACTATAGTCTTTTTTTCAGTCAGAAGAGTTGTACCTGAGAAGCTACATCTCTCTATCTCTAAACGTATTCTTTAAAAGAATCATTTACCTTTTTTTTCAGGTTTTGTAAAGATAAACGATCAGGAGCTAGATCAATAATATGTCGATATTAACTGATGAAGTTATGAGTCATATCGCTCCAAGAACAAATATGAGTTTTGTCCAGCTAGACATACCACCTGGCAGTAGAGCCTATAAGGCTATCTTGAAAAACATGCATTAATAGTTTTTCATTATGGGTATGGGTTGCCATCTTTCGACAATACATGGTGATATGAGTTTTGGGGCACTTCGTACCATCATATTTCTTAAATTTTGGTACTTTAAACTTTGGTGGAATGACTATATCCGGGACTAAGCACAGCCCAGCAACATCAATAGAACCATAAAATCCAATCCCTTCTATAGCCCATAACCTTTATTTAAGCATACTAATCTTTGGATTTTCTTGAGACTCCGTCATTTTTATTTTTTCTTTCTCCTTGTTTTTTAAGTCATCTAGATCAAGAATCTGTTTTACTGTCTTTTTAGTAAAGACAAGATTTACATAGCTATGGTAATGTCCTGGATTGGAGGCTGATGGCATTTCAAGATATGTAGGATATGCAAAGTGTTGTGGTGGAACCTTTTGTGTAGACTGGGCTTAAGGTAGACCAAAACCTGGAGGATACAAAAGGTCAGCCACTTCTTGTGATGGGGGGCCTTGTTGGCTTGTGTTTTCTTCTATTCTTTTTCCCTTGTTCAACTTATTGAGAGCATCTAGAATCTTGCTCAATTCATTCTCAATCTTCTCCTGTGCTTTCTCTAACTTTTCAAATCTATGAGAATTTTTTTGCTCCATTTGTCTGGCTCTGGCTCTTATGTTATATCGATGGACAGGGTTCTCACTAGATTGAGCTATCCTTGAACCTTAAATACCATATCTTAGAATTAACAAATTTATATGACTATCTCATGATTACTTTGTTAAGTGTAATGAGTGAGAATGCAATGAATGAAAATGCATGTATGCAAAGAACATTTACCTTAAGACAGTATTTAACTAAAAGATTTCATTTATTCTAAAAAACTTTTATTCACATTGAGTTTATCATCCTAGAATTATAACCATAAAATTACTTCATCTATTCATACTGGGCCTTGGCTTCTTCGATGAAGTTTAATAGACGTTGCCCATGCTCTCTTACTGGGGTCACCACTTATTTCAATGCCTTTGCCTCTTCCACCATCTCTCTTACCTTGTACCCTTTTATAAATTTGGGTCGCTAGGTGCTCAATGTACTTCTGTCTTCTTAAGTTCTCTCTTTTACCACATCAGACTTGGTATGATAACTCTTTATACTCTCTAACCAATACAATAATATGGTTTTCTTGTTCATTCAACCTTTATCTCAACCTACTTAGGTAGTTATTCAACATATTATTCTCTGTTTGTACTTGGGTATTTTCTTCTTCCAATTCAACATATTCTTGTTTCAATCTTGCATTCTCTTCAGTCAGCTCAACAATTGTTATCTCTTTGGCCCTTTCTCTTACACATAACCTCTTATATTCTTAGTGTAGCTCTGCTAGGTCTTCAATAGCTATATCGCGTTCTCTAGCAATCTTGCAAACTCTGGCTTCATGACTTTCAGCTCTATCTTTCCACTAGTCTTTTTTCATCTCGAAGCTTCTGGATTTCTTGTTTTAACTTATCCTTTTCAAACTCAAACTCTTTTGTCGCAAGCTCTAATTCTGATGGTGTTTTTTTAAACTTTCTTCATGTTGGCGGTTGAAAGCTTTCATAAGTGAATACCATTTTTTATCTTTGTTTTGCTCTCTAAGTCAAATACCCTGGAGTGATTTTATCAGTAAATGGTCTAAGACTCACTCTTCAGGAATTTTTTCATGCTTTAATTATCTCATTCATCCTCTGAAATGTTTTTGGCTCACTGTAAGAGAAATCTAACTAATGAAGCCCATGCGTCATAAGAATGAACTGTTCTACCCCAAACTGCCTTCTCACTAGGAATGGTGCATAATTTGTCGCTCTCCATAAACCTGAAAGTAGGGCCACTATATTATCCCCACACTAACACAATATAGGTTCACGATTCATCCACAGGGCCAACCATCTTTATTCAGCACTGGTCAATTTTTGTAGGAAAGTTATCCATTTATTTTTAGACTTTTGTTTTGACTACCCACTTTCACAAAATTTCTTGATCGGAGCTTGATTACGGACATAAAGCTTACAGAAAGCACTTTTTCTCTATTCGAAATGGCTTTTCATCTATAAGTATAATAACTGTATGCAACCTATAAAGTGCCCTCTATTCTGATGATAATAACTCAAAGATCTGATAGTCTCTGCTAATATTACCATTGAAGGATTACAACCGTTGATCACATTCTCGAAGAAGTCAACCACCGTTATTTCAATGTAACCCAAAACCTTTGAAAATATCACCATTCCGTATACGGCTAAGGTAAATATATCTAACCTTCGTTCTTTATTGGCATGTTGCACTAGAAACTCATGAAAGAACTTTCAAGGTAGGCAAACCTATTCTTATTTCTTCTTTGTATGAAAATTCACAACTTCTTTGTCTATCCTCATGAGTTGAGCCAAACCCTTACGAAATCCTGACTTGTGTTTTTTGACATATATCTTATCAGGAGCCTTGAGGTATAAACCCAATAAAATTGAATATTCTTCGATGGTTGGTGTCATATCAACTTTATTGAAGATGAAACAATTATATGCATGATCCTAGAATTAGGCTGCAGTTCTGATTAGTTGATTGTCGACAACTACTATGAGAATGTGTGCTATATGCCCATGTCTCTGGCAAAACTACTTTTGTCTTGACGGACTCATCTTTTTTCATATATCAACTAAATCCTCTAGATTATTTTATTTAAAGAGGATAGATGTTTCTTGAGACAAGGTAGAATCATATCCAATTGGTAAACAATCTCTCATCTTCAGTTGAATCTTTTCTAACTGGACCCTTACTTCATTGGGTGACTCACAAGGAGCTAATACAAATAAAGAACAAACTAGTCATTCTGTGGAGTCCATGAAAAATTTTGTTGAAGACCGTCTTTCAAGCAAATGTTCTTTATACAACTTTATGATATGAGCATGAACCAATGCAAAAGAATGAGAGAAAAAGTTAGTATGCCTAGGAAAAAAAGGAATAAATAAATAACCAAGTAAATTAAAACATCACACAAAATAAGATGAATGAAGCCTATGCTTCTGGTCAATTCTAAAAGGAAAAAATGATGGCTCTATCTATAAGTTAGGCATTCTTAAGGTTCACTATATGTGGTTTGAGGTTAAAGTCTAAAAGTTCCCAAATTGCTCCTTACATCATTGTTCATCACAAACTAGTAAGACACCCTAATCCTCACCCATTATAGGCTACAAGCGAAAAAGGTTCAATTTGAGTGGGAGTATTTCGTTAACCACTACAGAGGCATTAAACCTCACGAAAGCAATAGGTATTTTACTCCCTTCTAGAAGGACGGAGCTCAGGTATAGAGCTCATGTTATGCATATGCATATGAATGACATAATTAGTAAAGTAAATAAACATGAATGATAAAAAATCTATACAAAAGGTTCAATTTTATTAGGCTTTTGGATAACACAAATTATTTGCTGGCCTGACTCTCAGTGGTGTCCCCAGTGGAGTCACCAAGCTGTCATAACGTCTAGATCCTGGGATCCATCACTAGACATTAACTTGAAGGAGTCGCCACCAATCTTTTTTTATCTAAGTGCGATTTGCCACCTAAAGAATCTATCCTTTTAAGGAACACCTAAGCTTAAGGGTCCCTAAAAGAATAGGTTCAGGTCTACTAACTAGAATAGGATTTGGGAATTCGATTACGTGTGAGGAAGGTTATAGCACCCTCACAACGCCCATCGAAAGATGGTACCAACTTAATTTTGTGTTATCCAATAAGCCTTAAAAATTTATCAAGTAATTAATTATTGAAAATTATTCTTAATTGACTCTAATACTTTTAGCAAAAAATTGAAAAAATTACCTTACCTCAAGAGTATGCAAGGAAACTACTGTTTCACTTGTAGAGGCTCCATCGTCGAATTATTTAACATTAAATAAAATTCAAGAAAATAAAAAGGAAAAGAAATAAAACAAAAAAAGAAAAAAAATGATTCAGCATTAGGTATACATCTTTTTCTCTTCAAAAAAAAAACTCATTACTTTCATACAATAAAAATTGATACTTTCAACTTTTCCTCAAAAGAAACCTTTTTTTAAAAAAATTATTTTCAAAGAAAATTGATACTTTCAACTTTTTCTCAAAAATATTTTTTAGAAAACTTATTTTTAAGGAAAATTGATACTTTCAACTTTTCCTTAAATATATTTTTTTAAAGACTTATTTTCAAGGAAAATTGATACTTTCAACTTTTCCTTAAAAATATTTTTTTTGGAATTTTATTTAAAGAAAATAAAAATAAATAAAAATAAAAATAAAAATAAAATAAAAAATACTAAATAATTCTAATCTAATAAATAAATAATAATAATGAATAAATAAATAAATAATCTTGGAACGGCTCGGCTTAGTGGCTCGGTTCGGCTTGGCTTGAGGAAGAAAACGGCTCGGAGACATGACTCGACTCTGCTTCAGAAATGGCTCACACTCGGGTCACACGCGGGTCAAACGCGGGTTGACGCTCAAGTCGGATCGTCTGATTTCAAAACGCGCGGATCCTCTGGGAATAGTAATGCCAAAACGACGTCATTTTCAATAGGTATAAAAGGCTATAACCTCTGTTTTTCAATAGATCTCCCATTCTCTCTCTCTCTCTTCCCTTCCTTTCCTTCTCCCTCTCTCTAACCGAATGAAGAACTCCGTTTGAATCTCGTCAGATTCTAAAAAATGTCACCTGAATCTGGGTTTTTCATCGAAAGTTCACAAGAAAATTGGTCGATTTCTAGAAATAGTTGTCGAAAACTGGGTAGCTGACCGAAAAATTCAACCGATGCTGAAAAATTCACCAAAAAATTCAAACTTCATCGAAAAATTCAACCAAAATCTGAAAATTTTCCAAAAAGTTAAAAAAAAAATGCCAAAAATCCAAAAAAAAAAAACTTCTCACCGACTCCTAGAGTTGTTCTAACGCACCAAAACCCTTTTTTAGTTTCTGTTTTCTCTCTGTGTGTCCTTTGTGTGTTTATTCCAGCACGTATTTATAAGGATTGATCAGAAGAGTTTCTGATCAATCCCAATTTCCTCTTGGATTGGAATTCAATCCTTGAATCCAATCTGGATTCTAATTAAATCCCAAATTCACGGTAGAACTCTAAATTTTCATCCTAATCCCAGCCGAATAAGAAGAAAAAGAAAAAATAAAAATAAAAATAATATAAAAGATAAATAATAATAATAATAATAATAATAGATAAATAATAATAATAGATAAATAATAATAAAAATAAATAAGAAAAATATATATAATATATGTTAATAGATAAATAAATATATATGTATATTAATAAATAATAATAGTAATAATAAATAATAAAAATTTAGATAAAAAAATAAAAATGGGCCTACCTATTTGGACCAAGCCCAATTGATGCGGGCCTGGACCAAATTGGGTATCTACAATCACAAAAGAATTTTTTTTGTCAATAATAAAAAAAAATCCATTGGTAAATCCATCGATAATAATTGAAATTTCATTAGTAATAGTAAAATTTCATTAGTAAATTTTGTCGGTAAAAGTATAAATTCATAAATAATTTAAATAAAATGATTTATAATTATTTTAAAAACCTATAATTATTTTCAAACCCTATAAATTGTAATTTAAACTTGTGTAATTATTTAAATATGCTATTATTATTAATTAAAATATCAAATCTAGGTAACATTCGTAAAATACATCATCCAACATTCATCAAACATCCATAAAATATCCATAACATTATAAAATATCAATTCATAAAACATCCATACAATCAATCCATCCAATACCTTATACAAATCCAACAAAAAATGTCATTGTGCTACTACTACACCTTCTGATCCAAAATTTTTGATGCTATCATCAAGTCTAGAATATTGTGATAGTGGAGTCTGTTTAGACCTTATCAACTACATTATCTGCTCTATGAATAACCTGAACTCAACTCTCAGCTCAGTCTTCAACTCATCAATTCGTTCTTCTATCTAAGGCTAACGAGCCTAAGGAGGCACAAATGACAGACCACAAATAGTGTTGAATGATCTTGCTACAACAGTGAACTGAATTGAGTGAAGGAGGCCATTAGATCTATTTGTTGATCTAAAGCCATACACATAAATGTGTATAGCTTCAACCCTACCAATAACTTCAATCCATGCTTGTGGATCAAATTTTGGATGATTAGAATAGTTTTCACTATATTTATGAGATAATGCATTAGTATAGTTTTCCTATAAAAAAGTTTAAAACAATAATCATTACTATAAGATCTGTATAGTTCACTAAAATATCACAATTTCAAACAATTCTAGGATCTATTTAGTTCACTAAAACATTACAACTTCAAACAATTTACAACTTCAAGCATAATTTTCATATTTTACAAATTCATTACATTTCAATATATACCAAACTATATACTTTAATACAGGATATCCTACAATGTCTTTGCTTTTAGTTACTTCACTATATACTTCATCAACAATCAAAATACACAAATAGAATCACAAACAAAAATATGCAATAATTTTTACCTTTCACAAATGTGATCTCATCTAGATAATAAGTAGAAACCTTTCACAAATAAGTAGTTATCGCAATATGCTATTAACATATATAATTTATCAATAATCACAATACACAATAATCATTACAATGCATAAAATGAAATACTTAATCAACAATCATAATACACAACCATCATCACAACATACAACTAGAAGCACAAAACAAATTACGCAATAATTTTCACTGTTTCACAAAGTCTTTGCATTACAAAACACATAAGATATCATTTATTTCAATAAAGCAAGACAACAATGTCATCATTATTCAGTCATTTGAAAGTCACTTACAATCAAACCATAATATAATCAATATAATTTATTTATATTAAGTTTTATCAATACAATCAAATCACAATATTTCAATTAGTAATATATAAATTTCACTAAACTATCAAATATATAAGCTATTTCAAAACAAATATAAATCTTAATAATATATAAATTACTTCAAAATGAGACAGCTATTAGTAATATATAAATTATAACCTCAAATCAATATAAATCATTTTAATTTCTATAATTATTATTAAAATCTAGAAAATGTTAAATATAAAGCATCCATACAAATATATATAAATATTAATACACATCAAACCCAAATTAACCAACCTTAAATCCTACTTATCTAAAAGTTAATAAATATATAACAAAACCCAACAAATATCAATGAAACTTTCACAAATAACAAATAAATAACTCAACAAATTAAAAAAAAAAAAAAAAACTAAAACCAATGCTAAAAATAAATCCAAACAAAAGTTAACAATACTCAACATTAATACTCAAAAAATTAAAAATCCAATAAAAATATATCACCAACAAATTTTAACAAATATATAACCAAAACCTAAACAAATTTCAACAAACATAAAACCAACAAAAATTTCAACAAGCTTAAAACCAAAATCCAAGTAAATTTCACCAAATAATTAACTAACAAAAACTCAACACATTGGCAACCATAGCCCAAACAAATTTCAACAATTTTATAACAAAAAATTAAACCCTAAAATCAACAAATAAACTCAACAAAAAATAAACATAAAATAAACTCATTAAAAAAAATCATCGGAGCTAGCTAGGGGAAAACGTGATGATAGGGAGAGAGGGAGAGGAGAGGAGGAAGGAGAAGAGAAAAGGGATAATTTGGGAATTTGAGGGCAAAGGGGCCAACGGTAAGGGGTTTTGAATTTTTACTTTTAGCGATGATTTTACTGATGGAATTTTTTATCTATAATAAAAAAAATTTGACTTTTACCTATGGTTTTACGACGAAAATTTCGTTGGTAATATCCAAAAAAAATTTTTGATTTTTTTTAGCTACAGATTTTTCTATCAGTTTTTATTAGCTACAGATTTTTTGATCGGTAAATTTGTCAGTAAAATTGGTGGCAATTCACGCAAGACTTTTAGCGATAAATTACCTACAGATTTTATTCCATCGATAAAATCCATCAGCAATTCATCGATATTCTGTCAGTAAAAGTGTTTTAAAAAATTTATCTGTATTCCTTCGGTAATTAATGACAAAAAAATTTCATCGATAAAAATCTATTGGTAATAACATTTTTTTTTTGGTAGTGTCTATATGAAAATTACTTGTTACAATTTGTATCTTGATTTTTTTGTCAAAACCTTATTTTAAGACTTTAAAAAAATTTAATGTTCTGTACTATATTTTTTTTTCATTTTTGTAATAAATATATAAAATCTACATTTTCATTTTTTCCTTATTATTTCTTATTAATAAAATTTATGAGAAATGATGACTTAAAAATTTTAATTTAAGTCATCACTATTTGTTATGCATCATTTAGGCAACGTGCAAGCTTTAATTTCAAATAATAGATTCAGATTCATTTATTAAAAAAAAGGCAAAGAGAGAGAAATTGAGAAAATTTTAAGATTGACCCATTTATAGGCAAAAATAATGTTTTTGGTGTTTTTTTCTTTTTAAAGAAACAATTAAGAAATTCTAATTTAAAAATAGTCACTCAAGTAATTGAATTAAAAATACATATGTTAGTGAAAGAAATAAAAATTAATAAACAAAATTAAAAAAGATTTTTTCTCGTATCAATTTATTGGTGCATGGGCATGCCCGTTCATTCGCTCTGACCTTGTCGTCTCGGCTTTGTTAATTAAGGGTGAGAAGAAAATTAAAATAATAAAAAATTAATTCAAAATCATAATATTTAATTCGATTCGAATCTATTTTTATTTTATTTAGTTTGAATTAAGTTCAGATATTATATATATATATATATATATTAAGTTTGGGTCAAATTTCAAATTAGAAAGTGAATAATTAAAAAAATGAATCAAATTATATATTTTTATTATTTTTATATATTTTTTAAAATTGTATAAATTAAAAAAATTTATTTCATATTTAAATCTATATAAACATATTAAAAATTATATTAAAATAATATATAAAAATTAAAAATTAATAAATCGAATTAAACTTAATTGATAAAATTTGGTTTGAATCAAATTTATTTTAAAAAATTATTGGTTTAGAAAACCAATATTATTTACACAAACATCATAGTTCTATTCTTTTTATTTAAAAAAAAAAATTGCAAATGAATTAGAAGAAGGATTTAAAATTGAAAGAAATGCTTCCAACTAAAATAAACATCATTTTTTTTTCATTTTTAAAAATTTTAAAATATAAATTTTGATGCGAATATTAGAGACATCTCTTATTCTCGTATACGAAGAACATGGAACTAAATTTTCCATAATGCATATAACCCTCTTGTGTCTTGGTTGGGAGGTTTGACTTTTAAGTGTAAGAAATTGGTGACGGACAACAACTCAGTTCGACATTTTTGCTTTGAAGGGGTTGTTTGTACCCCGAATAGTTGGCTTTTTAAAAATGGATGGTCAACATAAAAAAATCAATCATGCATAAGGATATGTAAGTCAAGAGCCTTCCACGTGGCATTAAGAATGTGGAGACATGAGATGAGATAAAAATGATGCATCCTCGAATTAAGGTCACGGGTTGTCCCGACAGGAGTGTCTAATTTTGCGAGAGGCATTCATAGTCCTTTCCCCACTTGCGGAGGATTTGGTGAAGTCTACTTTGTGCAAGGAAAGAAAAATGTGGTATTAGTTCAACCTGCCCTTGGCCTTGGAGTTAGTGTGACCAGTAAGCTGACACAGCCATGACGGATCTTTGTTTGGCGATTCATCTTAATTTTTTCTCATTGGTCATATGTGTGGACTGTGGAGTCCTAGGTTTCTAAGGAAAGTTATAACTTCTAAGCCACTTTCATAACATCATTTACTCAACAACGTATCTTAATATAGAGCAATTTTGAAAGACAGTTATATATATATATATATATAATTATAATCAAATATTATATTATATATAAACAATCAATATTGAATTAAAAAAAAGAAACTAACAAATGAGAAATCACCATATAATTAAATAAATCTCAGATAATGTTGGATGAAGCCTACCTCAAAGTTCTAGTTTCCTGCTTATTATCACTAAAATCAGGACAGCTTCTCATTGACTTGAAAAACAAATAAGATCCAAACAATTACAAAGAATAAATATCCTTGAACTTTAATGTGTCTAGATCCACTGTCATTGTAAGTGGTCATGATCCAACCATTTTTGGATGGAATTTATGTCCAAAAGCAAGTACGCATATCTAATTATCTGTTAGTTAGAACTTAGAATTGCAATTCGCCCTAGGAAAATTAAATTGATATTTGGGAGGACAAAGAAAAAATGGTCACTTATTAGAAGAAGACACTAGGATGAAATTCCAAAAGTAAAGGATTTTCAAGTTTTGAAATGCATGAAAATTAATTTGAGTTTGATGCGCTGATAAAAATAGGTTTTCAAAAAACAAAAAAAAAAAAAAAAAAGAAAAAGAGAAAGGAAAAATGAAGAGCATATTAAGAGAGTACCGTGTTTAGTAAAAGTGAAAGAGGAATGACAGAAATATGATGGAAGGAAATTTTGTATTTTTTTTTTTTACCATGTCCTTCGTTTTGTACATTAGGAAGAGGGAATCAAAACGACTGAATTTATACATTTTTTTTTCCTTTCAAATCCAACCATTTCAAATGTGAGAGAAAAACCCGCATTCAATTTAAATTAATTATCTTATTTACAAATTTACCCTTATTATATTTCTCTTTCTCTCTATTTTACATCCTTCATCTCAAATACAATAAAAAAGAGGAACTGTTTCCCTCCCATGCAACTTGGCTTGTTGAACATATTTCCAGGCGTGTGAGCTTGATTCCTTCAATTGTTATAAAATTAAAGTCAACTTACTACATATGCTATGGCCTAGGGGCGATTGGAAGACAACTTTCAAGTGGTTAAATTTCCAGTTAAATATTTGAATGTCAGTTAATTATAACTCAATAGAAGATTTTCTATGTGAATATGAGTTGTCCATTAATAAGTTTCCCCTGCGTATAATTAATAAAATTCAGTAATGTGTTTCCAAAGTTAATCCAGACCGTTAATGCTCTGAAACATATAGGGATTTAATAATAGACTACCATATACGTATATTATATGTTTAATTAGATGTTAATTAAGTCAATGTTTCACATGTTCTGCAACTCATAATGAATGATATTTAATAAATTTAAAATTTAAGTTTCGCAATTCATTCATTTATTTTGAAATCACTATTTTTTTTGTTTAAAAACATAATTAACTTTATAAGATGAGGGATAATTATATATAAATCAACTATATGCACGATCTAATTAACTAAATTCTTCACTCAGGGAATTTAATTAGATTCATTAAAGTGACACGAATATTCAAAGTTTACATGCAAATTAATTTTGGATTTTTTGTGAAATGATGAATAAATTATATTGGGGAGAATGATCTGATCGTTATGTCACCAATGTAATTGCTACAAATTGAAGAATGGGCACGGTTGTTATACGCGGTTGCTGCCACTGATTAGTGCTCTAAAGTTTTCTCATATTTGGTCATCCCAATATATAATATTTCAAGGTTTGACAATCTGTGCTTTTAATGGCCTTCTTCTGTTCCTTAAACGCAAAGGAAGGTTCATTGGTAGAATAAATGAAGAAGGGTCGACAATTTTGCCCCCCTCCTCTCCGCATCTGCTGGACCTTCCCTTTCTCCTACTTTCTCTCTTCTCTCTCTTTATCTTTCTCTCTACTTACCTCTAATAAACTACCATAAAATTTTCCATGGACGAAGCAACCCAACCATTTCTCACTCTCCCATATCACAACAAGCTCTCATTCTTGCAATCCGTCCCCTCTAAAACACACTTTCTCTCTGTTCAATTTGTCTGATATATATTCCAGTCCTTTCTCTCCATGCAAACTCTTCTCTTCAACCCTCTCTCTAGCCATGGCATTTAAAAATAGAATTGTACATCTTTTTACTACCATTCTTTGTCTCTCTTTGTTGCTTTTATTCTTTGGGTGCTGCAATTTATTTTCCAAGGATATTAATAGCAGCAATATCAGCCACCAAGTGTCAATATCTCCTCACACTTTGAGCAACCGGAAAGTCTTGGCTACCAAGTTCGACTTCTCTCCATTTCTGCATCATCGAAGACTTCATCCTAGACACGTTACAGTCGATGACGTCCAGTCCGAACCTTCCGGTAATGAGATCGATCCGCTTTACGGCGTAGAAAAGCGGCTTGTTCCTACTGGTCCAAACCCCTTGCACCATTGAGGTTTTTTCATTTTTTTTTCTTTTCTCCTCTTCTCTCTTATATGTTAATGTTTTTTTGGTTTTGTTTGTGATGATCATCTTATTAATTTTCTTCTCATGAAAAAAGAAGAAGAAGAAGAAGGAAACTATATTGTATGAATTCCACACTTGTTCAAAGCCCATAAAACCATAATTCAGATATATTAATGAACTTGGATCTCTCCTTTTTATTATTTTAATTTTGGGGTATTTATGTATATAATTAAAATTTTATTTAGCAGAGTTATGGATTAAAATTATGCTAAATATAGTTCGTGGATTTACATGCAAATAATTTATTGTTTCTAGTTTTATTGCATTTTATTCTGTGCTGCCAAGAAACAACTGGAGCAAGAGTAGCTGTGACGGCACGGAACATCACAGGATGCGAAATTTTAGCAACTCTGCCTATTAGAAATCTACACATTTAATTAATTAAGATTAGTTACATTAGGAGCTTTGAAAATATTTTAATAATAATTGATTGGACTAGGCCTTACTATAAAGGGTTGACTTTGGAGAGAGATCAATGAATATAATATTTTTAATTTAATTATCCTTACGATGGTTTAGTGAAATATAATCCTCTCTTGCAAGGATTAATTTAGTTGATCAGAATATGAGTTTCATTTTCTTGTCAACTAGAATGCCATCCTTATGGTCGGGAGTATTCCAAGAAAAAAATTCTAATGCATTGTATTAATATGAAGAGTGTGTTCTTAAATTATCTGAAGAAAAGATTGAGATACCCTCAATCGTATTATCAAGAATAAAATAGTCATTCTTCATATTATAAAATTCATATTTTTCACATTTAGTTAATTAAAATTAGAAAAGGAGACTGCAAAACTGAAGTGTCAAATTCTATTTACTGGGATGTCCTCTTGGGTTAACTTTATAACTTCAAGTAAACAAATTAATAACACGGCTTTGGATCCGCAAGGAGGGTTCTGATATTTTGATCTAATAGGGAGGAACACTTCTGCACTAAAGTCAAATTCTTATTGTGTTTGTTGTACTTAAAAGGTCTTTTGCTTGAGCTGCAAGACCTTTTGAATTTCAACATGGGTTGGTATTAGTTTCAAAAAGGTTTGAAATGTTAAACTACTTCTCTCTCTTAATAGACTTTTGTCATTCATTCAATAATTGTAGCATTTCAAACATATGCGGCACAAGCTCTTTGGGCTTGAGGACATCCAATTACCAATCACTTGTTTGCTCTTTAAAGGTTACACAATAAAGAACAGTCTCTCCTATTCTTTAACTCTCAATGTTCAGTTGTAATATTTGATTTATAACCAGCTAGTTCCCACTTCTACAAAGGCAAAATTCTAACAAAGGGATTCAACCACATTTTTAATTTATAATTGAGCTTTCAGATCAATCACTTCATTCTAAGATGCCTTCAACGTTTTGAACTATTACTTGAGCTTAGAATTGACTTTTGCAACTGACGGTCCGTACCATTTGGTTGTGGAGGTTTCTGTTCGTTAGACGGTCATCATGACGATTTCTTGGATGGAAACTTATAGAATATCTCTTACGGGCCGGGGACTGGAAGACAGAGGACATGAGAAATTAATCATTCTATTTTATGCCGAGTGTGAAAATTAGATTTTATTTATTATAAGTGTGGTGTTATTATAGTATTATTTGATTTTTTTTTTTTACATAAAAAGGTCTATTTTTGCTTCGAGTTTACATGTGAAAATTATCGACAATTATAAAATCCATAAATAGAGTATTGGATTTAATAATATCAATATTCAAATTCTAATAGTCTTAATACTAAAAAATAAAATTCTAATGCCTCTCTAACAAATGGGGAAGAGGTTTTGAAGATTTCAATACCAGACCTTGCTCCGATTATATAAAAAAACAAATTATATTCATATTAACATTAAAACATACTTCTTTTTTTTAATTTATATTTTTGACAAACTAGGCATCAAGGAAAACAATGTAATTAGTTATTTCTAAAAATAAAAAACACATGTATATTTGATTTGTTGATGATGTTGATGCGTTAATTATATATGCAAAAAAAAAAAGAGGAAAAAATGGAAAATGAAAAACAATAGAAAACTTTTGAGCCTAAGGGGTATGAAAATTGTCGTCTTAATTCCAAGGAGACACCTCAACAATTTAATTTTGGGGTTTTTAGTTAAAAGTTTCATATTAAATCTTGATATAAAAGTTAAAAAAATCAGTAGTTAAAAATAAAAATATATAGTAGTAATAGTAATTGCTCCATTTTCATTTAATATAAAGATTAAGAAAAATAACATGCATTTAGCATTTTAGATATGCAACATTTTGACATTTAAAAATATCTACTATAATTAGACTCAAACATAAATAAAAAGTGAATAAAAAATGAAAAATGTTTGAAAATTTTAGATGTTAGAAAAACATAAAAATATAGTTTTAAGACATGATATGACCTTAATAATGTCTAAATGAACCAACGAAAAATATTACTATTTTATAAAAAAAATAACCCTCAAATCAACCCAAAATGTCAAAAAATAACTCCAAAATCAATTCAAAGAAGATTCTTTAATAAAATTAATCCAAATTATAATATTAAAAATGCTTCAATCTTATTTTTATTAATGTTATTTATTAGAAAATTATTATTATGTTTAATCAATTTAAATTATAATTTTAAATTTTTTTATAAAACTTACATTATTATTATTATGTGTGTTTAAAAATTAAACCAATATAAAAAACTAAATAAATTTTTAAAACCCGTTAAATACAGTATAAAAAATCAAAAGGATTAATCGTCCTGTTTATTTAATGAATACTATTATAAATATTTTTTTATCAAGCCAAGAAATAAGCACATACACGCCTTCTCCTTCTTGCTTCAGGTAACTTTTTACTTTTTAACTTACCTTTGTATCAAATTTTAGTCGTATCTGTTGGGATTTACCTTGAATCTCAAAATCTCACATCGAAAGTTAAGTGAGTTTGAGTTTGTCTTGTATCCCATATTGAGAGTTTAGTAAAGGTATAAGGGGTTTTATATTTATAAATATGATGTTTTGGTTTCTGGTTTGGTAATCCCAGAGAGTTAGACACCAAGAGAATAGCTAAGTGAGTAGGCTATTAAAGGGTATAATTGAGTTTTGGGTTAAGTTTTGAGTAAGGAGTTTTAGGAGACTTTTCTCATTCTAAAAGTCTCACAGTTGTAAAGATTTATTTATTCGTAGATTGTGTTTGGAGTAGGCCATTTTGAGTTGGGTCGAACCAAATATATTTGTGTGTTCTTATTCTTGATTTGAGCTTGTTATTTTGTGTGTGGTTACTGCGTGTGGGTGTTGTTTTTTCTAACAAGTGGTATCAGAACAAGGTTCGAGGTTTAAGATTCGTGGGCCCAAGAGATCGTGAAGCAATGTTTCAAGATATCTAAAGAAGGTATGTCTGGTATGCTTATGCCTAAGTTTGAGATTTCGTTATTTGATGGAAAGAGTAATTTTATGTTATGGCAAAGTACAATTCAAGATCTGTTAGTACAACAAGGGTTGGATCAAGCATTAGAGAGTAGTAAGCCTGAGGGAATGTCTAATGCTAATTGGAATAAGATTCAAAAGGAGGCTGTTAGTACTATTAGATTGACATTAGCTCTAGAAGAAAGTACAGTGTGTTGACTGAGAGTACTCTAAAAAGTTTATGAGATAAGCTTGAAGGTATTTATGCTTCGAAGTCATTGACTAATAGATTATGTTTGAAAATGGATCTTTATTCTCTGAAGATAGAAGAAGGTATGAGTCTTCATAATTACCTGAATGAGTTTAATAGATTGATTTCTCAATTGCTAGCAATTTCTGTTGATGAGTTAAAGATGAAGATAAGGTTTTAATTTTGTTGTCATCTTTACCCAAGTCTTATAGGCCTTTAGTTCAGACTGTGTTGGTAGGCAAGTCTACTTTGAAGTTGGATGATGTGACTGCCTTGTTGCATGAGAATAAAAGGTTTATGAGAGCTCAGAGCTCATCACCTAGGGGGAGTACACTAGCTGTAGAGGATTTTGATCGAGGGAAGACTCAAAAGAGTATTGATGGATCAAGATGGAGATCTAAGTTAAGAGACAGAGATTACAGTGATATAGAATGTTATTATTGTGGTGAGAAGGGACATATCCAAGTGCGTTGCAGGAAGCTGAAAAGAGATATGGCTGCTTTCAAAATGGTGAATGATGAGAAGAAATCAGATAAAAAAAAGAGTGATACTGCTGCTGTCATGTCTGATGATGATGATGTTGTTTTGACAACTTGTGTGGATGAGACTCAGACTTTGAAAAGTGATAAAGGTTGGTTTTAGATTCAGCTACTACAGTTCATGTTTGTAATGATAGGAGTTGCTTTGTGAAATTGGATGAGAATGAAAAGTATGGAGATATTATGATTGCTAACAAAGAAAATGTACAGATTCAAGGCATTGAGAGTGTTCGCCTTAGATCTCACAATGGTGTTATTAAGACACTTCATCATGTAAGGTATGTACCAAATTGTCACTACAATTTGATTACTTTTGATGAGTTAGATTCTCAGAGGTACACATATTATGGTAGTAATGATTGGTTAAAAGTGTATAAGAATGGTAGTGTGATTCTATAAGGGAATAGGGTCAATAATCATTTGTACATGTTTGATGCAGGTTCAGTTACTGAAATGCCTGTGATAAAAAAAAGAAGAAAAGTAAGCGTGTTAGCTTTACAGATACTGTTGAAATATTTGGAGATTTAAGTCAAGAGAGGATTTGTTGGGATTTGCCTTGAATCTCAAAATCCCACATCAAAAGTTAAGTGAGTTTGAGTTTGTCTTGTATCCTATATCGGGAGTTTAGTAAAGGTATAAGGGGTTTCATATTTATAAATATGATGTTTTGGTTTTTGGTTTGGTAATCCCAGAGAGTTAGACACCAAGAGAATAGCTAAGTGAGTAGACTATTAAAGGGTGTAATTGGGTTTTGGGTTAAGTTTTAAGTAAGGAGTTTTATGAGACTTTTCTCATTCTAAAAGTCTCACAATTGTAAAGATTTATTTGTTAGTGGATTGTGTTTGGAGTAGGCCATTTTGAGTTGGGTCGAACCAAATATATTTATGTGTTCCTATTCTTGATTTGAGCTTATTATTTTGTGTATGGTGGCTGCGTGTGGATGTTGTTTTTCCCAACAGTATTAAGACAACCATGACTATATCTTTTTAAACTTTTTCCTTTACCATGTTTGTCTATGTTTAAAAAAAAAAAGGGGCAATCGGTTTTTTTAGTAAACAAAAGCTTCTCCTTTGAAGCTTGCTTTATTTATAATCCCTCCATCCTCTTTTTCAAACTCAATGATATGGAAACCAATTTTTTTTTTATTATCTGATGCAGTTAAAATGTATGGATAATATTTTTTAATTTAAAAAGATATAAGTGATAAAAGAAAATTCAAATTTTTTTCAAATGTACTATCTATTTGAAACATGAATATGGTAGATTTAGTTGGAAATTCTAAATGTACGTGTGTGTGTGTGTGTATATATATATATATATATATTTGAAAAAAATGAGTTTGGGATAAATTTTATCCTGTTTAAATTAAAATAAAAGTGTTGAAAGATTAAAATAAATCTATTTTTTGAAATTTTCAAAGATTTTTTAAAATTAAATAATTACTTGAATAGAATTATTTGGTAAAAGATTTAAATTAAATTAATATTCTATATGTCAAAAATATCAGTTATCTACATAGACATCCACGTGACAAACCTTATCATGCATCCACATATCTTATAATATAATAAATAGATTGTGACCAGTACGATATACAAAATAATTTATTTATTTCATGTGTATATACGTACAAATTAACATTCTTTTAAAATTATATTCATATTTTCAAAATTTATAATATATATAATTTTATATTTGACTAACTTGTCATTAAAAAATATATTTTTTAAAAAAGCAAAAAAAAAATGACATATCTTCACTTTGCACCATCTTTATTTATAATAATATTTATTCACTTAAAATTTATATCAAATAAAAATAAATTACATATCTTTCTTAAAAATACAAATATATATACATATTATCAAATGATGACTTAAATAATAAAAAAAAGTATGAAGATACTTGCACTTTTATAATGTTATTCAAATTGCTATAAGAAATATGAAAAATGTTAGGAGATGTGTGATAAAAAAATAAATTGAAAAAACATTAATTTTTATAAGAATAAACTTCTAATAGTAATAGAAATATCTTGGAAAAAGAAATATGCAAATCGAAAAAATAAATTGCAAAAGGTATAGAATTTCAAAAAGCTGTAAATAAAAAAATAAAAAAATGATATAACACAATACATTTATAATCTTTAATAATAACTCTTGGATGGCATTTAGGAATGAATAGATAGTTTTCAAATTGATATTGAAAAAAATTAAAAGGATATAACAAGTGATAAAAATTAAATCTAATTTCTTGCCCATTTTTTAAATATAAAATTGATAATTAGAGTTGAAATTGATATGAGTCTTTAGACACCTAATTTTGTTTAGGCGTGTTCTAGCCAGTTGAATAAATTTTTTAAAATGAATTTTGAGTTAAAATAACCATGATGCCCTGTGCTCAAACGCAGTTAAATGTGATCAAATTCGATTAAACTTAGTCAAACTCAGGTCAACCATTGAAATTCATAATTGAATAGGACCATTAAGACTTGATATTAATAAAATTATGATTTGGATGCTTGAAAATCTTGATTACACCTCATAAAGGTAAAATTACAATAATGCCCTTTACAGGTATTTTTGTAATTTGACCCTTTTAAGGTTGGTTTTTCATGAAAAGCTTCATATCATCTTTAAATATTATTCTATGAATTTTGAAGTACTGAAAACTTTGATTGCACATTAAAAAAAGTTAAATTTACCAAAATATCCTTTAAAGGTATTTCCATAATTTGACCTTCTCAATGTCAGTTTTTTGCAAAAAGCTTCAAATTATATTTTAATATTATTCCATGAATTTTGATGTATTGAAAACTTTGATTGCACCCCAAAAATGGTTAACTTACTAAAATTCCTTTTAAGAGTATTTTTTAGATCGCTTTTTTGCAAAAAGTTCTTGATCATAGTTAAATATTATTTTATGATTTTTATTCCATTAAAATAATGAAAATAAATACTGAACCATAGGATTTTAGGAAAATCATAGAAAAAGCTAACAAACACTAATAAAAGTAAAATTATCTTTTCTCATTAAGACAGTTGCACTATTGGCCTAGATGGATGTTTTATTTTTTCAAAGCCATTGATATTAAAAGTTTACATCCTAGGGTTAAGATTGCTTTCCTTGGTTACCAAAATTAGGGGAAAAAGACAAAATAACTACAATCCTTGGTTGAAATTGATCCAAGGGCTAAAGAAATGGGTCTTGGTTTTTAAACATATCATTTAGAGCTAGAAAAAAAAAAGGTAGCTAGAAGTGGGAGAAAAAAACTAGAAAAGAAAAGAAAAAAATTTAAAAAAAATTAGAAAAGCTTTATAAGGTAGCCATTTTTGTCAACCTTTTCATACAATTTTCATCTCCATTCCATGTAATTCTTAGTTCCTCTCCATGTAGTTCTTCATTCCAAGAGCCTCATCCCATTTGTAATGATTTACATGCTTTGATTTATGATTTAGATGTGTTCTTAATGATTTTGTTTTGTGATTATATTGTTTGCATGGTTTGATTATATTTTTGTTTAGTCTTCTTGAATACAATTGTTAGATTGTTGATTTATCTTTTGTTAGTTTTCTAAGTGTTTGATAAAAGTTATATTTTAAATAAATGATGGTTCTTCAATTTTTAGATGTGTCCTTGATATGTTTTAGCTTTTAAATTTGATTTTCAATGCTTATAATGTTTGTTATGTGTTTGAATAAATTTACAAAGTCAGCAAGTTTGTGTTTATGGTGTATTAAAATTATTACATAAATAAAAATGTAAGTTTTCAATAGTTTTTCAAGTATTTGAGGAAATGACTGCATAACTTTTTTAGTGTTTGATCTTTTGCTCATACCAAGCATCATACATTAAGCATTTGTCATACATTACCTACAAAAACCTTAATTAGAGAATTAAATCATGAATTCTTTTGCTTGCTTCAAAAGTCCATTTAGATATTAGAGATTTTTTTAGTTCATAAAAATTATGAAAACCCTAAACACATTCTCATGCATTTGCATTTCATTTCTATAAATTGTTACATGCATTAACATTCTTGAATTGTTAATTTCATCCATGTATTTATATTTGTCATTCACACTTTAATCCGTATGCATTAACATTCTTGCATTGTCAATTTCATCCATGTATTTATATTTGTCATTCACACTTTAATCTGTATATTATAATTTGTTACACTCATGCATTTCATTCATATGCTTTTAAAACAGTGTTTCTTTTAAAGAGTGAAAGAAAATTTTATAACATTAGGTGATATTTTAGGTAAAAATAATTCTTGAAATCTGACTTAAATATAAAAGGATTCTCAACAATTATTATTTATGAGAAATATTATCTTAGTTTTATGACATATTATGAAAACTCCTAAAGTAAAGTAATATTTTTATAATTTCGCCTAAATATAGGGGAATAAAGGAAATGTTTTAATACAAAGGATTTTTCATCTTGATCCAAAATAATTAGTTTTGTTTTTAAAAAGTCAAAAATAAAATAATTTATTTTCAAAATATAAAATTTAAAATGATTTGATTTAAAAAAATAAATTTGAAGGGAATAAATGAAATTCAAAGAATAAATTGTCAAACATTAAAGTTAGGACCATTTTAATTAAAACTCAAGGATAATATGCAATGAATTAGTATGGATTTTAATGGACACCGTGGGGTGCTAATTTTTCTCCACTCATAATCGACTCCCGAACCCATCACTATTTTTATAAACTAAAATATATTTTTAATAAAATTTAAACTTGATTTATTATTTTATTAAAAAGATGAACTTTTTATGTGGACAATCATACCTAATAAAAAAGACTAGTGGTGACTCTCTATGTTTTGAAATTTTTTAAATTTTCGTCTAGTGGTCCCCAAAATCATTATGATAACTTGGTGACTCCACTGAGAACATTTTTTTAAAAAGCCAAGCCAAAAATTAATTGCGTGTTATCGTATGTTTTGATTTAATGATCCTAGTTAATGTTTAATTTTAATTCATTGATTTCAATTTTCTTGTCTTCAAAAAAAAAGAAAAACATAAAATTTGAAAAAATAAAAAAATGTTTTACATTTTGTGCATATTTTTAATTGTGTCATTTATTTTAAATTGTTATTTATTTTGTTATTAATAAATTATGGAGTATTTATGATAGGGGTACTTGGAAAAAAAATTAAAGGTTTATATGTTTCTTCACACATAGTTGCATGTGTATTGCATGCATAAGTTCTATACTCAGACTCTATTCCTTTTTTAAAAAAAGTAAAGTAGCTACTCCCTCGTAAGATGAATACTTTCACAATGGCTAATGAAACACTTATAGTCAGATTGAACCTTTTTCATCTGTAGCCTGTAATGGATGAAGATTTGGGTGCCTTACTAGTCTGTACTAGGCAATGATGTGAGGAACAATTTGAGAGCCTTTAGATGTGAAAAATCCAAACCAATGATATAGTAAACATTAGAAAACCAACCTTAGGGAGAACCATGCCAACATTTAAAAAAAAAAATCACCCTAATTAGGACACGTGAGAAACTCACTTATATGACTTGTACTTAAGAGGTAATAATAATGCAAAAAAAAAAAAACTAAAATTTTGAAAAAAAAAAAGGAAAAAAAATCATTTCAAAAAATTTTTTTGACTAACTATTTGATTTGTCTAGTATTTTTTCAAGATTCACATTTTCAAAAAAATATTTTTTAAAGAAAAGAAATAAAAGATTTTTTTCAACAAACAAACAAAAAAATAGGTTTTTTTTTTTTTTTGGTTCTATTAGCCAAATAAAAAGTAGAAATGTAAAAAAAAGAATTCAAATTTTGATCATTTTATGTGCTTTTTTTTTAATAAGAATTTTCTTTTCTAATTTTTATTTCTTTCCAAGGAAAAAAAAAGAAAATGAAATGGCGACTTTGCATGTTATTTTACCCATTGCATTTAATTTGATCCTTTTTTACGTTCATTTTCATCATGTTTTATCTTCAAAAATAATAAGGTTGTTCCTATACTTCATCTCATGCACAAATATTTGAATGATAGTTTCAATTTCATTGGATTTGCATTGTACATGCAATGCATTTCATGCATTTAATATGTCAGTGTATTTCATACAAGTATGCTTTATTATCAAAGTACATATATCTCATTACTCATATAGCATGTCATTATGCTTCAAGCATATACATTCACAAATGATATGATTTTAAACTTGCATTCTATACATTCATTACATTTCATGTAAACATTTCTCATCATTCATGAAATAAGATTTTGCATTCCAGGCGCATGTATTCATAAGTAATATGATTTACACCATACTTGCACTATGCATACAATGCATTTCATATGTCCCGCCACTCATGTAGTAGTACCTTAGATTTTATGCACATAAATTCATAAGAAAATACAATGTACATGCATTGTATTCTAGAAAACTATGTTTGATCATTTATTACATACAATCATGCATAAGATTATTTTCAATCATATTTGCATTCTTCATCATTGCTCTTGAAGATATCCTTACATTCAATGTTTATTCATCAATACATCATCAGGCATTTATTTAATTGCTTTATCAAGACATCTTATTATTTGATGAATAAAGAGTGCTCCACAAAGGTTAAAAAAAAAAAAGTCCTAAAGTTTAGAGAGAGGAGATCATGATCAAAATTTTTTTATGGAGCCCAAGTTGTTTTCAAATTGGTAATAACTTCAAAACATTGAATGTAGGTAAGGATTAAACATTAGGAAATGAAGAAATTAAAAAAAAACAAATATTATGGACACAAAGGTTTAGTTGTTGATTATACAGGGTTTTCAGTCTATCTTATTTTATTCATAATTTGATTTCAGAAACTCTTGAAATTGAATTGTTGATTTTTCAAAAAAAAATGGTTTTTAATTTTGGACTTTATAAATGATAACATATTGACTAGTTACATTGAATTTGTAAATATGATTTTTGTGTTGTTTAAATGCTTTCCAAGTCTTATTTGAAAACAATTTAAAAAAAAAGATAAAAAGAAAAAAAAAAAACCAGTTTGCAATTGTCAGAAAATAAAGCCCCATATAACAAAAAGTGAATATGTTTTTTGAAAAAAAAAAATTCTTATAAGAAAAGGTAAAAAAAATCTTGAAAGAATTTATGATCACTATTAGTGATGCCGAGAATTGATGGTTAAGATATGGAGATTAACTGTAAATAGAAAAACTTATAAAGAAGACAACTCACAAGAATTTGAATAATGACAAAATATGATTATTGGATTAAAAAGGATAAAAGTTCACCACCAAGACTAAAAACTAAGGGATACAGAAACACCACCCTAAGAATTCTAATCAATGATACAAAATAATAAAAGTTCACCATTCTAGGAAATCCATCCAAGAGATACAGAACCTGAAGAAAAATCTAAAAGATTGCTTAAGAATAAAGAAAACTTTATTCTCCCTTCTACCAAAGAATAGTAGAAAATATATAGGCTAGGAACATCCCTTCAAGCATGGAAACTTTTAGATTGCATTGCTAGAATCATGCCTAAAATCATAAGATTTACATTTGAACATAATCTGCCCATTTACTCTTATGGATTACATGATAATAAATCTGACCACAACCCTATCCATATTCATGCTCTTCTTTTCCAACTAATGTGAACACAATCTTCCTATTTCAGCCCACCTTATTTATGTATTTATTTAGTAAACCTGGACCAAGGTTAGGCCCATCTTTTTTTTGGATAAGTCTACCTTAGTTTCAGGCTAAGTTGTATGATGTACAGACACTCCGATGTCAATCTTCTCTGGTTGGAAAAGACTTATCCTCAAGTCTAAACTAGTATTCTTGCCATGGTAGGGTGACAAATCAGTAATATTGGAAGTGAAAGATACTCTATAAGTGTCAGGAAGCTCTATCTTGTAAGCATTCTCCCCAATACGTTAGAGAACTCTAAATGGATCATCTACCTTAGATTGTAATTTACCAAACTTTTTTGGAGAAAATTTCTCTTTCTGCAAGTTAATCCATACTAAATCACATTCTTTGAACTCCATATATTTTCAATGCTTGTTTACTGCCCTTTTATACCTCTCATTCTGCTATAAAATCTTAATTTTAACTTGTTCATGCAATCGTTTGATACCCTTAGCCATTTCCTCTGCATCTCCACTAAATTGTTAATTAGTAGAGAGAAGAACTAAATCTAGAGGACTGATTGGATTCTTATCATATACCACCTCAAAAAGGCTGCAACTAGTGGTTTGGTTTGGTAAGCAGTTGTAAGCAAACTCTATTTGAGGTAAAACAAAATCCCACTACTTGACATTCTTTCCCACATAACTTCTTAGAAGGTTACCCAAGTTGTGGTTGGTTACCTCTGTTTGAGGATGATGAGAAGAACTATACTTGAAATTGGTGACAAGCTTTCTAAAAAAAATGTGCCAAAAATGACTAAAAAACTTAGAATCCTGATCAGACATCATGGATCTAGGAACTCATTGTAGCTTTACAATTTTCCTAAAATATAGATCAAAAAAATGTGAAGCATCTATAGTTTTGTTACAAGGAATGAAATGGGCCATCTTGGAAAAATGATCCATAACCACCATGATAGAGTCTTTTTTCCTTTGAGTTCTAGGCAGTCCAACTACAAAGTTCAGACTAACATCCTCCCAATGAGTATTAGGCATGGGTAGTGGAGTAAACAATCTAATGTTTTGACCATGACTCTTGTCAATGTGACACACTTTACATCGTTCAAGGCATTTCATCACATCTCTCTCCACTTTTGGCCAATAAAACCTATCATGCAAAAGGGCAAGTGTCTTGTCCCTTCCAAAATGTCCACTTAGTGCACCATCATGAACATCATTAATTAAGGCTTGTCTTAAGAAACATAAAGGAATGCAAAGACTATTAGCCTTGAAGAGATATCCATCATGCAACAAAAATTGATTGTATGTTTCTTGCTTGCATTCTTCCTAAACTCGACCAAAGTAAGGATCTGCCTTATAAAGTCCTCTGATCACATCAAATCCAATAACTTTAATAGTCATAGTCCCCCAATAAATAGTATTTTTGATTCAAAGCATTTGCCACCATATTTTGAATTCTTGATTTGTGTTTGATAGTGAAGTTGTAGGCTTAAAGGAACTCCACCCAAGCTGCATGTCTTTGGTTAAGCTTATGGTGGTATTGATAAACTTCAAGACCTCATGGTCTGAATATAAGACAAATGGCTTAGGAAGAAAATACTGACTCAAATGGAATAAAGCCCTATAAATGACGTAGAACTCCTTATCGTAAGTTGAATATTTCCTCTTGGCTTCATTGAGTTTCTCACTAAAAAATGCTATAGGCGTTCTTCCTTGACTTAAAACAGCACCTATTCTAAAATTGGATGCATTACATTCCACTTCAAACACTTGATCAAAGTCTGGTAGGGACAAGATAAGAGCATCAATGATCTTAGTCTTAATGAGCTCAAAGTTGTATTGGGCTTCTTTGGTCCATTTAAATGCTTCATTCTTCAAACATTCAATGATGGTAGCAACAATGGAGCTAAAACTCCTAATGAAGTGCTTATAAAAAGATGCAAGACCATGGAAGCTATAGATATGATACAGAGATGCTGGTGTTGGCCAATTTAAAATTGCCTCAACCTTGCTGGGATCCATCTTTATTCCTTCCTTTAACACCACAAACCTAGAAACACATGGCTAAAAGTAAAGAAACTACACTTTTTAATATTAGCATATAGTTTTTGTTCCCTTAATATGCAAAACAATTGGTGTAGATGATTCAAGTATTGGTCTTCATCTTTGCTGTACACCAAAATATCATCAAAATATACTACTACATATCTGTCAATACAAGGCTTAAATATATGATTTATAAATCTCATGAAAGTACTAGGAGTATTGGATAAACCAAAATGCATTACCATTCATTCATAAAGACCATCTCTTGTCTTATAGGCTATTTTTCACTCATCTTCAAGCTTCATTCTAATTTAATGATAACCACTGCGTAAGTCTATCTTGGAGAAAATAATTGTTCCATGTAGTTGATCTAGCAAGCCATCTAAGCACAGAATAAAAAAGTGATAGTCAACTATGATTTTGTTAATTACCCTACTATCCACACACATGTGCCATGATCCATCCTTCTTAGGTACCAAAAGGGCTGGGACTATACAAGTGCTCATGCTTTCATGCACCATTCTTTTTGTCACCAATTTATCAACTTGGCATTATAACTCCGCATGCTCTTTAGGACTCATCCTATAGGCTACCTTGTTGGGTAAAACAACTCCTGGGATAAGGTCTATCGGTATTGAATATCTCTCATTGGTGATAGACTAACTGGTAACTCCTCTTGAACAACATTTTAAAATTCTGCCAATAATGGTTGTATCACTGCAGAAGGCTCCTTACTATTTTTATTTTCTTTAATCAACACCAGTGCATACATAGTACCACCTATTTTAATTTTTTTTCTATAATTGGCCTTGGTAAGCAAGCTACTTCTTTCCCTTTTGGTTAGTTTGGACATTACCATAGGCTTGGTAAGACCTAGAATGATTTTATATCCATCTTTTACAAATGTGTAAGTGTTGTGGTAACCATCATAAATAATGCTCCTATCATAATGCCAAGGTCTTTTGAGCAGTAAATGGCAAGCAAGCATCCATCAGAGCTACATTACATCACACTCCGTCTTTGTAATTTTTTCCTATGAAAAAAAGAACCAAACACCTCTTACTAACCTTGATTTCATTCTCTTTCTACAGTCAAGATAGCTTATATGGTTAGGGGTGATCCATTACCTTAAGGCTTAATTTCTGCACCATAAAGGTAGAAACAACATTTTCAAAACTTTCACTATCAATTATAACATCACATACTTTCTCATGGGTAGTACATTGAATGTGGAATACATTTTTACGCAACCAATCTTCTTCCTTAGCAGGTGCAGTACTCAAGCTACATTGTATGAGTAAAGATACTTCACAAACATCATAGGTTACCTCTTCTTTCTTTTCAAGGTTTTGATCCTTTTTAGTCAGCTCCTCTTCATTTTTCTCTAAGTCTTCCTCTACTAGCATCACAATCTTGTTGTTTGGACATTTTGAGGCAATGTGTCCAAGCCCTTAACATTTAAAATACCTTCTAGTTTGTGCACTAGACTGAGGCTTGCTTGTTGAGGTTTTATGTTTCTTTTGGGGTTGTTTTGGAATGGGTTTGGAAGAAACAATAGTCTTAGATGAGCCACCTTTATTGATATAGCTTTCTCGAGACCCAAATCTTAAGTTGCTACCATGGGTCTCATTTTGTTGTCTCTCCACTTTAAAGGCTAGCTTGCATACATCATTGAAAGTTCAATAAGGTTGTAGCTGCACCACATTAGCTATCTCAATCTTTAATCCTCTAAAATTTCGGGTAATAGTATGTTCTTCCTATTCCACCAATTCATATTTTAACATGAGATGGTCAAACACAACCGTATACTCCTTCACTAAGAGATCTTTTTATTTCAAGTTATAAAACCTTAGGAAGACATCTTGTTCAAAGTTGTTTAGGAGATACTTTCTCTTCAACTCTTTTTTCATCTCTCCCAAGTTATAATTTTCCTCTTAACTTCTCTTTCCCTTTGCTTCTTTAGATTTTTTAAAAAAAAAAATGCATGCTTTTTGAGTTTGATGGCCATTAGCTTCACCTTATGATGTTCAAAGGTATCATGGTATTTAAATATGCATTTCACCATATGTAGCCAATCTAAGAATTCTTCAAGTTGCATCTTCCTTTTAAACTCATGAATCTCTATCTTCAGATTAAATATGCTAGGTTAAAATTAGTTTCTGCGTAGATAGTCTCTAATTTACTGTGGGTAAGATAGGGTGCTATCATCAAAATTGCTATTGTTTCTATGGTATGGATTAGTTTCTCCTTCACCTTCTTCATTTTTTCTTCATTGTTTCTTTATCTCATTTTTTTTATCTTGTATATGTAGTTGATATTGTAGTTGAAGATCTATTACCGTATTTCTTCTATAAGGGCATCCCTTAGGTCAACATTGGTAGTTGCTACAACATCGATGTTGGCTTCAACCTCTTCTGTTGGTGCTTGATGACGATGACTTGCCATAGCTTTGATACCAATTTGATGTCAAAAATTGATAGTTGAGATATGGAGATTAACTATATACAGAAAAACTTACAAAGAAGACAACTCACAAGAATTTGAATAATGACAAAATATGATTATTGGATTAAAAGGGATAAAAATTTACCACCAAGACTGAAAACTAAGGGATACAAAAACATCACCCTAAAAGTTCTAATTAAAGATACAGAACAATAGAAGTATACCATTTTAGGAAATCCACCCAAGAGATACAAAACTTGAAGAACAATCTAAAAGATTGCTTAAGGATAAAGAAAACTCTATTCTCCCTTTTACCAAAGAATAATAAAAAATATATAAGCTAGGAACATCCCTCCAAGCATGGAAACTTTTAAATTGCATTGCTAGAATCGTGCCTAAAATCATGAGATTTGTATATGAACATATTCTGCCCATTTACTCCTACAAATTACATAATAATTAATCTGACCACAATCACATCCATATTTATGCTCTTTTTTTCAACCATTGTGAACATAATATTTCTATTCTAGCCCACCTTATTTATATATTTATTTAGTAGATTTTGACCAAGGATAGGCCCATCTTATTTTTGAATAAGTCTACGTTAGTGTCAGCCCAAGTTGTATGATGTGCAGACACTTCGGTATCAATTAAGAATGAACTAATCCAAATAAATACTTTTGTTTTTTCTCTAAAAATACTCTTATTCCTAAACCACTTAAATAAGGCACATAGAACCTCAATGTCTCAAGGGTTGTACATTTAAATTTTGAATTTTTACTTGACAATAAATAATGAAATGGTCAATTTGAAATTTTTGGGTTTCTGAAAAACTAAATAAACATGACACCTCTTTAAAGATTCTATATGTAGATATTTTGATAAATGCCAAGGCTATGCTATAGTTTTAAAATTTTCATAAATCAAAGCCACCTAAATCCTTTAAAATACCTAAAAAATATCAGTCTCTACCCTAAAAGTGTTCTTGTCTAGTGTTTTAGGGCACATTGACCAAAAAAAAAAGACTTCATTACCCTTAAAGCAACTTCAGTTATGATCAACCCATCTTTTATTGTGGAGTGACGTGAACTATTTGACACCTTAAATTAATTCATGACCCTTTTCTCACATTAACCTTCATTAGGGGTGATTTGTCAAAATAGGACATCTTTCTCAAATTGTGATGGGGTGCATGCAAAAAAAAAAAAAAAACAAATAAACAAACAAACAAACAAAACAAGAAAAAAAAAAAAGCAAAAATGAAATGAAAGAAAAAGAAAACTTTAAAGAAATTTTTTTTATAATGACATCATGCACTTACGACATTCTAATAAATCCAAAAATAAAAAGGTTTCAATAAATTTATGAAGAAACCAATTAGAGAAAACCAAAGAGTTCAAAGAGAGTTAAAAACTAGGGAAATCCCAAATGAAAAAAGAATTAGGGAAAAAAACCTTGTTTTAAACCATTTTTCAAAAAAAAAAAATCATTCTTCAAATTTGAATAGCTATGCTTGAGATGATAAATGGCCACCTTTCATCATCCTTTCACAAATATAAAAATTTATCCCTTACAACTCCTTTGAGCCTAATAAAAATTTTTTTAAATAAGTCCTGACCAAAAATCACCTTTCATACTAGAAGTAAAAAAAAGATGTGTTTTGGGGTTAACTATGATAAAGTCCAAGAAAGAACCCTATATGTTAAGGCAAAATGTCCATTAAAAGGTTCCCAAAGTTTTGAATTCACTCAAAGTAAAGGAAAAAAAATGAAAGATTTAGAAAATAAGAATAGGGGGAAAAATGAAAGAAAAAAGAACAAAAACGGGGAAAAAAAAGAAAAATAAAATAAAATAAAATAAAATGATTTTATGAAAATATGAAAATAAAAGGATATATGCCTCAAAGTGAATCCTTCAAATGAGAAAGAATGATCATTGGGTTAATCACCTTTAAACACTCATTTTTGGGCCTATTTATCCCTTTCTTTGAAAACCCCAAACCTTGGCCTACATTGTGTCCCTAAAAATATCTATATTAGATCAAGCATGTATGTTTAAATTAAGGAGCTTCTTTTTTAGAAACAACTATAAAACCTATTAACATTTTTGCCTTCCTTCATTACCTAATTATATGTTTGGAACATTAACCCATTTGGATAAATTTGAATTGTTAAATGCATGGTGTAATAATCAAAAAGAAAAAAAAGAAAAAAGAGAAGACGAATGTTACTCTAGGATGAAAACCCTACAAAATGACAGTTTAGAGCAAACCATAAAGGTTTTAAAGCCACTCCTAATACTAAGTGAGATATATGCTAACCAAAAAGAACCCAAACCCTTTGAAAGATCCAAAAATATCAAAGTCCAAAAAGTTTGAAATCCATAATTGGAGATTGATATTGAAATTGTTTAGCCCATTTCCATTCTAAAATAATCTTTCAAAATCTTAAACCCATTTTGGCTAGCCTTGATATTTATCAGAATGCCACATTTAGAGACTAAAAAAGTGTCACAATATTTGATTTTCAAAAAATTCATTCCTTTTAGAAGATTATGTTTCATTTGTAAGCCTAAAAGGAAAAGTATACATCTTTTTTATTTTTTCCAAGTCATGAAGCCTCTTTGATTGAGCCTAAACCTTGATAAGCTAAACCACTCAACCCAATCAGTAAATTATCATTTCTTTTATTTCTAACAAGGAACACCAATTCTCAATATACTCCAAGTCATATTTGTTTGGATACTTCATTATCTTTGATCATGAAATTTAATTATGTGAGGCAATTTTGTTAGTCATTTTAAAAAATTTTGAGTAACTAATTAGGCACTTTTGTAATGAATAAAGAAATCATTTAGACTAGTTTTGATAAAAAAAATATTTTTCATTGAAGAATAAATATTTTAAAAAAATAGATTATTTTATGCACTTATTGAGTAAAAGTAACACAACTATTTCTTTTTTACACAATGTATACATTAAGTTGACAATAATCATACGCATTTGGTCTATTGGAATTAATGATGGAAGCAAGAAAGGAAAAGAAATTAAGAGTGAAAAGGAAAAAAATAAGAAATCTTGTTTGAGAAAGAAAGAGAAAAAAAATGGTAATAAGGAAGATAGGTGAAAAAATAAAGAAAAAGACATGAGGAAATGGAAAAGGCAATCCTTTTAAGAGGAAGTTAAAAAGCTAATTTGATGAGCAAAAAGAAATAAGCAGAATTGAAATTCAAATAATGAAAAGGAAAATGAATTTTGGCACTTGCATTTTCTAAATATCGAGAAAAGAAAAAGGGAAATTTTGAATACTTGGAGTAAAAAAAAAAAAGCAAAAAGAGAAAGAGGAAGAAAGGAAAATTTTGAGAAGAATAAAAATGGATGCAAAAACAATGAACAACAATTCTTAAAAAAGTATGTTAAGATTTTCTGATGATAATGTCATATTTTATTTAATTCTCTCGGTAGTGATATCCGAGTTTTTTACATGTTTTATGATGATATGTGAATTTTTATGAAAACTTCTCAATGGTGATATACAAGTTTTCTATATGTTTTGGTGATGATATATGGATTTTATTAAAACTTTTCGATGGCGATATCTGAGTGTTCAAAGTCTAAGTTTTCAAATCCCAATGGTGATATCCAAGTGTTCCAAACTCCATATTTCATTCAAATCATGATAGTGATATCCGAGTGTTCAAAGTCTGAGTTTTCAAATCTCAATAGTGATATTTGAGTGTTCAAAAGTCCAAAATTTTAAATCTTAATAGTGATATTTGAATTTTTGTCATATTTCTCGTTGGTGATATCAAGTATTATTGAAATCTTCTAATAAAATTTTATTCACATCTTTCGGTGGTGATATCTAAGCATTCAAGTCTAACCTTATTAATTTATTTCAGTGGCGATATTCGAGCTTTCATTAAAACTTTCTTGGTGGTGACATCCGAGCTTTAATCAAATTCACTCGGTAGTGATATTTGAATATTCAAGTTTGAATTTCATTAAATTTTCTCGATAGCAAAATCTAAGCTTTCATTAAAACTCTCTCATTGGTGATGTCCAAACTTTAATCAAATTCACTCAGTGGTGATATCTGAGTATTCAATTTTGAATTTCATTTGTAATTTTCTTGGTGACGATATCTTAGCTTTTATCAAAATTCTCTCAGTGATGATATTCGAGGTCTCTTTGATGGTAATATCTAAAGACATTTGCATTTTCTCAGTGGTGATATCCGAGGTGGTGATATATGAAGATATTTACATTTTTTCGATGGTAATATCTGAAAAAATCTGAGAACCCTTTGGCAACAATATCTGAATTCATTTTGCATTTCCTCAATGATGATTTTTGGGAACCTTTCGGTGGTGATATCAAAAGACATTTGTATTTTCTCTATGGTGATATCTAAGAACTTTTTAGTGGCAATATCCAAATTCATTTTGTATTTTCCTTGGTGATGATTTTCAAAAATGCTTTGGTGGTAATATCCAAAAAAATTTGCATTTTCCTGATGGCAATATCTAAGAACCCTTCAGTGGTAATATCCGAAGTCATTTTGCATTTTCTTTGATGATATTCAAGTTTTTAGTCAAATTTATTTTCAAAGTTGTGGAGTCTTAAATGAATGGAGCTTTCAAATTTGTTTTTAAAGTTGTAAAGCCTTTAATGAGAGGAATATTTCAAATATTCAAAAATGAAAAAATGAAAAAAAAATCCAAAAATCTAAAAATCTAAAAAATAATAATAAAATATTCAAAAATCTATCATAAAAAAAAAAAGAAATAGAAAAAAAGAACTTCAAATTGTAAACCCAAGCAAAATTGTTATCTTTATCTTTGCATTATTTTTTATTCTTAAAATTATACAAAAAGGGATAATTGTAGATACCTAATTTTGTTCGGACACATTCTAGCATATTTTGATAAAATTTTTGAAAATGAATTATGAGCTAAAATGACCAAAATACCCTATTGTCAAACGTAGTCAAACTCGATCAAACGTGGTCGAACTCTGATCAATCTTTGGAATTCATAATTGAATAGGACTACTAAGATTTGAGATTAATAAAATTATGATTTGGATGCTTAAAAACTCATATTGCATCTCATAAGGATGAAATTACCAAAATATCCTCTAAGGGTATTTTCGTAATTTTACTTTTTGAAGTCAATTTTTTTGTGAAAAACTTCAAATCATGTTTTAATATTATTCCATAATTTTTGATGCATTGAAAACTTTGATTGCACCTCAAAAAAGTTAAAATTACCAAAATATCCTTTAAAGGTATTTTCATAGTTGGCATTTTTTAAGTCAAATTTTCATGAAAAGCTCTATATCATAGTTAAATATTCTTATATGATTTGTAGGCCATTAAAGTCATGAAAATAAATATTGAACTAGAGGATTTTAGGAAAATCATGGAAAAAGCTAAAAAAACACTAATAAGAATAAAATTATCTTTTCTCATTATGACAGCTGCATTATTAGCTAAACTGTATGTTGTATTTTTTCAGAGCCATTAATCTTAAAGGTTTACATCCTAGGTTCAAGATTACTTTCCTTGGTCACCAAGGTTATGGGAAAAAGAGAAAATAACTACAAACCTTAGATGAATTTGATCCAAAGGCTAAGGAAAGGTCATAGTTTGAAAACATATCATTTAGGGCTGGAAGAAAGAGGAGACAATTGGAAGTGGGGGAAAAAACCAAAAAAGTGAAGAAAAAATCAAAAAAATTGGAAAAGCTTTGTAAGATAGTCATTTTTGTCACCCTTTTCATGTATTTTTCATCTCCATTCCATGTAATTCTTAGTTTTTCTCCATGTAGTTCTTCATTCCAAGAGCTTCCTCCTATTTTTAATGATTTACATGCTTTGATTTATATTTAAATTTTTTTTTAATGATTTGGTCTTGTGGTTATCTTGTTTTCATGGTTTAATTATATTTTTGTTTAATCTTCTTGAATACAAATTTTAGATTCTTGATTGGTCTTTTGTTAGTTTTCTAGGTATTTGATAAAAGTTCTATTTTGAATAAATGATGGTTCTTTAATTTCTTGATATGTACTTGATACATATTAGCTTTTAGATTTTATTTTCAACAGTTATAATGTTTGTTAAGTGTTTGAATAAATTTACAAAGCTAAAAAGTTTGTATTCATGGTGTATTAAAATTGTTGCATAAATAAAAATATAAGTTTTCAATAGTTTTTCAAGTGTTTGAGGAAATGACTACATTACATTTTTACGTTATGTTTGGATAAATATTAATAAAAGAAAGGAAAGAAAAGGAAAAGAAAGTTTTTTTAAAGGAAAGGAAAGGATACATGTAACCATTATTTGGATAATTAAAATTAATTAAGGAAAGGAAAGAAAAGGAATTCTAACAACCATTATTTGGATAAAGAGTAAAAAAGAAAGGAAATGATTTATTATAATTTTTTTTTTCAATTATAACATTTTCATTGCCTGTGATTTTAGAGCACTCCTAGACCATGATATATTTACTATCTTATCTAGCCTCACAATTGCTGCTATATTAATGGTTTTAATCAAGTGAAATAGGAAGATGTTTTACAAATATGAATTGATAAATTTTGAGCTAGTCTGACATCTCATAAATCTAAAAAATATATTTATTTATATTCAACAATTCATCAAAATCAAATCACCAAAAAATTATAAAAAAAAACTTTATATTGGAAGATATATATGGAACTTACTTGAAAAAAGATATGGCTTTGAAAAAATTACAGGATGATTATGATTTGCTTAGGTTTTTTTTATTAGGTTTTTAGTATTAATAAAAAGATCGACATAATAGTCTTTTTATAAAAAAAATAATTTTTCAACTTTCTTTTCCCTAGCTTTTCTTCCAAATTGGGGTATTAAAAAAATTAGGTTACAAGAAAAACCAAAGGTTATTTGGTTTTCATCTCTTTCCCTTTCTTTAAATTAAATATTTATCCAAACAAGGGAAATGAGGTTTTGTTTCCTTTACTTTCTTTTACTTTACTTTATTTTCCTTCATTTTCCCTCAATCCAAACACACTGTTAGTGTTTGATCATTTGCTCATACCATGCATCATGCATTAAGCATTTGTCCTACGTACATTACTTACACATTAAAACCTTAATTAGAGAATAAAATCATGGTTTTCTGGCTTGCTTCAAAAGTTTATCTAAATATTGGAGATTTTTGTAAAAGTTCATAAAAATCATGAAAATCCTAAAAGCTAACACTAGACCCATTCTCATGCACTAGCATTTCATTTTGATAAATTGTTACGTGCATTAACATTTTTGAATTTTCATTTTCATCCATGCATTTATATTTGTGATTCACACTTTAATTGTCATCCATATATTATAATTTTTTACACTCATGCATTTCATTCATATGCTTTTTAAACAATGTTTTAAAAAAAAAAAGAATTTTTTTTTTTAAAATTAGGTTATATTTCAAGTAAAAATAATTATTAAGATCTAACCTAAATATAAGGAGATTTACAACAATTATGATTTATGAGAAATATTATCTTAGTTTTATAGGATATTATGAAAGCTTTTAGAGTAAAGTGATATTTTTGGAATTCCGCCTAAATATAAAATAATGAATGAAATGTTTCAATGCTAAAGATTTTTCATCTTGATCCAAATAATTAGATTTGTTTTCAAAATTAAAAAAAAAAATAACTTGTTTTCAAAATATAAAATTCAAAATGATTTGATTTCAAGAAAAATGATTTTGGAGAAAATAAATAAAGTTCAAAAAATTAATTTTCAAACATTAAAGTTAAGACCATTTTTATTAAAATTTAAGGATAATATGTAATCAATTGGTACCGATTTTCACAGACGCTGTGGGGGTGCTAATCATTCCCATGCATAATCAACTTTCGAATTTATAACTGTTTTCATAGACCAAAATTTTTTTTAATAAACTTTAAACTCATTTTATTGTTTTATTAAAAAGATAAACTTTTTAAGTGGTTAATCATATCTAACAAGAAAGATTGATGGTGGCTCCCCTTGTTTTGAAAAGCTTTTAAAATTTTCTTCTAATAGTTCCTAAAACTATTATGACATGTCTTATTATTTAGAAATTTAATATAAAAAGACTATATAATATGAAAAGATAATTTTTGTTTGATATAAATTATGATAAAAAAAATATAGTGAGTTTTTGAAAGATTCAAATAAACTTAATCTTTATAGTTTTAAAAGTTTTAAAAAAAATCAGTGTCTTCTAAAGAAATTATCTATATAAACATCCATATGATCAATCTTATCAAGTGTCTATGTATATTATAATATACATATATATATGTATATATATATATATGTATATATATATATATATATATATATATACATTGCTTCCATCTCGAATTGTTGGAGTGTTGTTGCTTTTTCAAGGTTTAAGAAAATATTTTTTACTTTAATATATTTAATATTAAATTTTAAATTTTTATATAAAATTAAAATTTCATGATTTTTAATGTTAAAAAATAAAAATAATTTTAAAACATAACAAATAAAAAAAATTTAGATTTAAAAAAAATGAAAAAATGCTAGAGCTAGATTATAGAATCCTTCCATGATTGAGGTAAAGCTAGAGCTTTCGGCTTTCTTATTACGTCTCCATTCACATTTGATGGAGATATCTTTCCTATTGATTTGGAGTTCCTTTTCTCAAGAAGAGTTGACTTTGTATTTTCGATTTTCCTTTGGCACAAAAGATGTCTTTGATACAAAAGGTGTTGTAATTTAAAAATTAAAAAAAAATTATAAGCATTAGAGTTTGAACATCAAACGATAATAATATTTAATTTTTGAATATTAAACAATATTTTTAGTTCAAACAAAAATAATCCTAGAACTTCCATATTAGAAAATATTGTCAAATTTCTTCTACTAATTGTTTCTATTATTCCAAAAGTAACTCAAATATTCGACCACATGCAATTTTAATTTTTCTTTAAAACATTTGAAGGAAAAAAAAAAAAAAAAAACTCAAGGAAGCATACAAAGAAGTCTGCAACAAATTACTACTGAAGTTATAGCTAGATTTTGCTCTATCAATGGAATATTGCAAATATAAGTCTAGAAACAATGTTATTGCTCAAAATTAAGGTATAAGCCACCCCAAATTTGTTAATACTAAACTATCAAAAAAAATTTTTGTTATTACTGTAGCCTGCTCCATTATTATTTTCCTGTTGCAGTCTTGTTCTGGCCAACATTTATTTATTTTATCTATTATTTATATAAAAATAATTTTATATATTATATTAAATTAAAAAAGTTTAATTGAAATTTTTAAATGAAAAATGAAAATAAAATAACAAAAAGGGAAAAGGATTGAAAAAGGGGAGGCTACGGCATGGACATATTCGTATCCGCAATAAGGCCCAAGGGCAAAAAAAAAAAAGAAAAGAAAAACCTGAATCGTGGTATAGTGATGAAAAAGGCCTGCAGTGAAAATGAAAACTCTCACCGAACCTTAAGGTTTAGCCGCAATTGGAGCCCTGACGCTTTAGATTGGAGCCATAACAATCAGTGCAACCACTAGAGCTTCAAACAACATTGGACCTTGTGACCCAAAAAAGGTCGGCTAGAACTGGACCTTCAACCTACTTGACAAAGCGACCCATATGAGGTCCGATCTGCAACCGCATCGGATCAAGTTAGCCTAACAAGGTCCAATGACTGTTGATCGGGAGCTCCAACTACGCCGCGCCAGACCTTTCCCCACTGTACCGTGGTAGGAAGCTCCAACTATGACGTCAGTTGAGAGCTCCAACCATGCCGCATTGGAGATCTCCCAACCGTAGCCACCTGAGCGATACTTTCCCAACTGCCATCGAAGCTCTCGATCTGAACCCTAACTTTTATGGTAACTTTGACATTTAAATTTAAAATTTCGAAGCGGAAACTAATCGTGGGCAAAGAAATTGATTTAAGTCAACCAATAATCAGTGAATTAAACATGCTTAGACATGGGACAAGATACTTTAATCAAAGTTCAATTAACCAAAGTTTCAATTTGTTTGTTTAAATCACCTAAATAGATTTCTTAGATAAACCAAAATTCCACTAAATCATCCACTGTAAAATCAAACCATGATTTAAAAGATTTTATCCATCATCAAAATTTCAAATGAAATCAGGAACACACACACAAAAAAAAAAACCCATATTGGCGGAAAGAAGGTCTTTTTGTTAACTTAAACACTCAAAATTACCATCATCACAAATTTTTTAAAAAAAAAAAAAAGACGGCAGCTATATCTGGATCAGCCCTAAATTCGATCCGATAACATTCATTGCTCATGCACCAGGAGCTGCATCCTTTACCTTGCTTTGCAAGTAACCACCATATTCCATCGCATAGTCCTTGACATGGCTGGCTGTGTCAAAAATACGGCTTCGTGCATAATCAACTCTGTCTGATCCAGGTGGGTGCATTCCCCTTAAGTAGCGGTACATCCAAGATAACCCTGCCGCGACCATCACTCCGAAGCCGCATGCTGACAAGAACCCAGCTGTGGTTACAAAGAGCACGGTGCCTACTGGGAACCATAAGGGGCTGGAAATGAGGATCAATGGCATAAAAAAGATGAAGCCAAGAATGGTGGCAGTAACTGTGATGCCAGTGAGTATTAGGAGAATTGAGGCAGAAATAAAGAGGGTCAAGAAGCCGAGAAGTTGGGTGGAGTTTGGTGCCTGAGCTTGGATTTTCCGTAAGAAAGTAGAGGTAGTGGCGGTGGGGTTAGGTCCTGGGGCTCTCTGCTGGCTAGGATTACGCTCAGCCATGGTTGAGAGCTCAAAGGGTTTAGGGGAAGAGGAATATTTGCGAGAGAGTGGAATGGGTTGCAGTGTTAAAAGGTAACGAGAAAGACTAGGCTTCGATGACAGGTGTTCGGAAGTTCCGCCCCTGGAAACATACAAGGGACACGCGGAGAAGGAATGGAGCTTTTCCAGTCCCAGGGATGGGTGAGAGGACATTGACTTTTTCTTTTTCAGTAGATTTTGGTGAGCTATTGATAAACTCAATTAGCTAGTTTATTAGGGAAAATTGTTGGATTTAGCTCCAAAGATTGGAAATCTCTCATTTTTTAGATTCTATATACAAAAATGACATATTACATTTCCACTTATAGATCAGAGATGTTCTCATCACTGGAGCTCTACAATTGGATTTTATTCACTACATAAATCTAGATTTCTATAAGCTCTTGAGAGGTGACAAGGAATTTACAGTTTTGCCTTTGGCTAATAGGAAAAAGGAGAAATTGCCGAGCATGAATCCTTTGCTCTAACTAAATTTTGTTCCCTTCGAATTAGGGGTACTTAAAATTTAATTTTAATCAAATTAATCGATTAAAATAATTTAATTTAATTAATTGATCAATCATCGAATTAATTTTAATCAATTATCAAAAACTATTCTTACAAAATTTTAATTTTCAATTAATTTGATTCAAAAACCAAATTAATTGAATTCATCACAATTTTAATTGAATATAATTAAACTCAAATATAAAATTGAAAATATATAAAATTATTTATTTCATTTCAAGTCATTAAAATTCTTAACTTAATACTTTAGTATTCAAATATTTTTATAAGATGATTTATTTAATTTGTTTTAAATATAAAAAATTAAAATTTATTTTAATTTAAATTTATTTTATTATTCAATTAGTAAAAAAAAATTAACCTAACCAATTAAACTCATTTTAATCAATTAATTTTTAAAATTAAAATATTTAATTCGATTAATAAAAATAAAATAATATATTTTTATTAATTTAATTTTAAATAATTCAATTCAAAATTAATCGAAGAAACCGTTAAACACACTTTTCAACCAGGCATGGACCTAACCTAAACAACCCCAACGACCCTCAACTATTTTCATTCATTTGCTTTTTTGGCACTACGATCAAATATTTATCAAGTACATTACAAATTCGCATACTAAAAGAATAGCTTTAAGATAGCTTTAAAACAACCATATCTAAAAACATCACTGAAAATTTAAAAGAAAAATATCCACAGGATACTGCAAATTTTAAAAAAATATATCCACAGGCTAAACTTCTTGAAGAGGGAAGCTCTCGAAGCAAGCCATTGTTTATCCGACATTCCATCCGAATAAATATAACAAATAATCACCCTTAAAAATGATGTTTGCATCTACGTCTAGCATGAAAATGTGTATGACAAATTAACATTGCTCTCTGAAAAACACAATTCCAAATTTTCCTAATTTCCCATATTAACATCCAGCACTAGCAATTGGCAATGATTATCCCATCTGGTCCGAGATAACATTTTCCGAGCCTGGAAAACTTAAAAGAGTCTGAGCTTTTTCCTTTTCACGACATTTAACTAACGGAAACTAAAAGGTGATTCTCAACTCCTGGTCCGAATCGAGAAAGAAATCAAACATGCATATACAAAAGAAACGCCAAAACTACCATTATAGGCCATAAACTCGTTCTACTTACTTTTTTTAGAACATAGTTAATTTGACATGGCATTAAATTATGATTTGGAAGTAAAGAATGGATAACAAAGGTGCTAAACTAAATGATCAAAATATCCTCAAACATGTACCCATTTTCCCAAAGGAGGATTGGTTCATGAATCTATGTGCAAAAATGTGGCAACTCTATATCAACAAGTACTCCTTTCGATACTCACGCACTATAACAGGCACACTTGTGGGAGGGATCTGCGGCACAAATAATATTATGAGTTAAAATCTACCAAATGCAAGTAACCTCAAGCAAGCTTGAGCAACTAAAGCATTTAATTCTCCACCAAGTGCGAATTAAATGATGAACAAAGTGTAAACAATAAAGACAGGCCAAGTTGCATTGGACTTTAGTATCCACGATGCACCTTAATACAAAATCCCCACCCAAAGAAAGGGAAAGATATTTCAATATCACTCACCGTGCCATAATCGGTGACAATCATAGAGATATAATATGACGGAGTAGCATCATATCTGTTGGGGGATCATAGCAAGTTAAGAGGATTCAGAATTATTCAGAGATCATTAAAACAAATCTTTTCTTTCTTTGGACATGAGACATCTAAAGGCTTACTTTAAATTAAGAAGTTCAAGGTTTTCCTTCTGTTTATCAGTCAAATTATCCAAATAATTCACATACACTCTTCCTGGGACCTCTGCTATGGCATCTGGGTCACCTGCAAGATATTCCAGAAGGCTCAAATTGTCTACTTCAGAAAAGATGGTGATATACCTAGAGAAAATGAAAGGAAGTGACAACTATCCTCTCACGAGATTGCTAGTCCGGAATCCAATTGCATTTTTCTTTAAAAACAAATTCTTTTTTTAATGGAAGAGATGGGGGAAAAGGTGGTGGATTGACTTGTACAAACACCAACATACCTAGTTCATTAAAGCAGATTGAATCAAGCTGCACTCTCTCATGAAATTTATATGCTTCACAACAGATCAAAACTGGAACGTGGAATGCATAAGCAACCATAGCAACTGATGCAGTCCCAACCCTCGAATATACAGTCCCGTTAGACAATATTGAGGAAGCACCGAGGAAAACTCGAGTGACTTCATGCATGATATAAGAAATAGCATTTATTTGAGTATACGTGCAACTCAGGCCCTTTGACACCAGCATACGAAGTAGCTTTTGGCCTTCAAGCATGGGACGTGAGTCTATTACCACTACACGGAACTGTTTCCCAAGCTCATGGGCATATAAAAGAATCATTTCAACAACACATGATGATCCATATGTCAGAAGAACATCGCCATCTCTAATCTTTGTAGCAGCATGTCTAACTATTACCTTATCAGCAAGCACTATCTTCTCATTTATGAAACGATCAATGTCAGAACAAAGGGCTGCTTTTGCTTCTGATTCCGTGATAGATGGTGGTAACTTGGCAATACGACTCTTCAGAAACCTTATGGCATTTCCCATGCTCATAGAAAGAGGGCGGCATTCAATCAGAAAAGAAACAAAACCACTAATTTTGGAAGTTAAATCTCTGATAAGGGTTTTTTCTGGTGGTGTGGAATAGTCTTTGATTGCTTCCTGAAATGCCTGCAGCATTGCAATACAACGAGCATTACCTCCTGATAAATCTCCAGTCAAATACTGCAATCCAACCTGACAATTTCATATAAGACACCATTGTAAGGAACTTGAGGTTTCTCTTTTATTAATGTAAAAGATAAGAAAAATATGTTCTATCTACTTTTCAAAATAAATTTGAAACCAGCCTAATTCATCCACCATCAGAATCAATATTCGCAATAAATACCATGTGCTCTCATTCTGAATCCCTTTCCTACAGTATATCCTCACACCAATTAGTGCACCAAAATTTAAAAGAAATTGAGTTAATAAAATCATTAAAGTTTCAGAAAAACACCAAAAAAAGAAAGATAACAAGAAGTTAATGAAGCTGAGCAAAACAAAAGGAGGTTCACGTATCATTCTCAACTATGGATTGACATATTGCAGGTTATCATTCTCCTGGATATGTACTTTGTGTCAATCTTAAAGAAAAGGGGAAGCCTCTGCACCCCCTCCTCCTCTTTTATTTTTACTTTTTCTCAACTTATTTTTAATTTTGCACTCACTTTGTGATGAACCACTATATGTCATTCACCAGAACATGCACAAAGGCAACAGGAAAGGGAACTTTGTGGCCATATAAAGAAGCTAAATACAGTGTTAGAGACTTTAATAGTTAAGCTGCACAAAAAACTAATCTATGAGAGGCTAATTTATTCCCTTCGCTTTCCAATGTCAGCATAGTAACAACTCATCAGATAGAAAGAAAATCAATAACTATGTTTCATTTTACTAGTTCAGATAGCAATAAAAAACTCAATTTAATGCCATGTCAAATTAACTCAATTACTAAAAAAAAGCAATAAATAAACTCAACTGTTAACTAACCATAAAAAACTAATAAAAAGAGTACCTTGTAAACAGCAGGATGCTTCTCATGAAGTTCAAAAAATTTAGACTCCAAATAAGGAAGTTGAGTTCCATTTTTGTGTGGAGGCAGATGGCGAAACAGTTCGACTCTATTCCTAGCTTCAGGTTGATTCAACACAGATCGCCTTTTAGCCTTCCCCACACGACTCTCATCATCAAATTGCATACGTGGAGGAGGAACATCTTTCTTCCTCTCTTTCTCTGCTAGGCGATCAACTCCTATTCTTTCAGAAGCTGCAATTGAAGATGCAACTGGAGGACCATCTTTCTTTTGTGGTGGCTGCTTCACAGGTTTAGAAGTAGCTGCTCCTCCAGATGTGCCAGATTTATTTGCTTCAACTGCAAAATTTAATATTAATAGATTTGGACTATAGACTATTTATCCGTGCAACACGTTGTTGGTAATATGCCCTAAGACCAAACGCATCGATTATGGGATACATGTCATATTATACATATCTATTATTATCAAAGGCATTCTTTATCTATGAGATTCTATACACATGATTCATATTACTTCCTTCTTACAATAAAGTCCTTGGAATAAATATGTTTTGCAAAGGAATTACAATGAGATTGTAGTTATGAGATCATCATTGCATTAAAGCATTATTCCTAAATTGCTCCTAGTCGATGCTTTGTCAAGAAAGGACATTGATAAAAGCTGTTGAGACCAACACATGTTTATGCTCTTGCTTATGAAGCAAGCAACTGATCTCATAAGTTAAAATTTGAGTAAACTTGAGCTAATATATAGGTGCTTGTTACAAAAACAAGTTCACTGAACATGATCTAATATGAGAATGTTATATGGTAGTTCACATATTGTCTATAGCTACATTCTCATGTGATGGTTGTATAAATGATCGTTTGACTTGAGATTACTTATGATTTTATATGATGAATCTGACACTTTGACTTTACTTATAGTTCTAACCAATAATGCGCCAGTCAAGTATTGTTAGGTATAACAAAAGGCATATAAAGATGCATAAAATAATCAAAATAGGATTCATCATCTTGTGTGATCAAGAGAGTATCTCGACTAGTCTTAATTGAATTAACTTGAGAAATATTTGGACAAAGTAAAATAAGAGTTTAGAACTATTCTAAAACTTTTTAGTGAGTTAATTCCAGGACAAGACTAAACATTGTTAAACAAATTGAGTAGACACTAAACCATACTCAATGTTCAAACTGAGATACTCCAAATGCTAATAAAACTCAAATCTGACCCCCCTTAACAATCCCCAAGTGGTGGACCAAAGCTGAACTTTGGCCCTCATTGCCGAGGTTAGGGTATTAGATCTTGTGTTCCGAGAAGGGGAAGGGGTATTTAAGAGTGTCAACACCCCCTTTCCCTTGTGCATTCAAATGATGAAATGATATTAATTATTTATTAAGATCATTTGAGAATAGGTTATGAAGTTATATTGACTTTTTTTTAACAATTGAAGGTCATGGCAATGAAGCCAGCACTAATCATTATCTATAAACATAAAATTGGCTAATTGAAAAATTAGTGATGAAGTAAAAAAGTTTGTTTCATCCATAGCCGAATACTAAAGTTCACAATGCTTGTGTTTATTACCAACATGCTAAAGAATCTCATGGGTCACACACAATAAAACAATTATGAAAGATTAAAATTGAGACAAATTAAGTTGGACTTAATTTATTTTTGGTTTGAGGAAAAGATAAAGTAAACAAGAGAGTGACTTTCCTTACTTAAACTATTCCGCCAAGTATGGGATATTTATGAAAATATACATGTCTTGCATTAAACCTAATATGGTCGAATGCCCCTCTATAAAAAGAACATTAAACCGCCACCCCTCTTGTAAGATACAAAGCATACTTAATGCAAAAATAAGCTAAGAGAAAGTCTAAGCAAAAACTTTAGAGAAAACAAGAAGTTTTGTAAACACTCACTAGCTAGAGTGTGGTTTGTGTTCTTCCCTATCTTAGAAAAGATTCTTTCACAAGAATTTGTGTGGATCACTGTCAGAGGCTGTACACTTGGGTAGCTTTTTGGTTTGGAAACTATTTGAAAGATCACCACCTTGAACCAAAGAGTTTTGGCACACAAGGTATGCCATAGCTGCAACCCATATAGTTTGTATATGTTATATGTTTGTATGATCTTGTTGATTGATCTTGACTTTAGAAACTTAAAAATTTTAAAATTCTGCAACTTTAACTCCGCATATTTATGCTTAATTCCCTTTAAGTGATATCAAAGCCTTGTCAATATAGATTATATAATTTGGAACCTTGTTTAATTGTTCTTGATATCAAAACTGTTTTGATTATAATCTGTCTATTGTGATGAGAAGCTAGAAAAACAAGTTTTTCAATTTTGTTTTGATTTGATTCTTTTAGAATATCAAAATATAATGTCTTAGGATGGTTGGTATTAAATTTCATGATTTATGGGATTAAATTTCATGACTTTTACTCACCGAGATTGAATTTACTTCACGATCAATAAATTGTTCGGGGTTCTAGCAGCCTACTATGTGAAAGAAGAAAATTTTGGTTCTATCTCTAGCTATCTTTGATTTATCTGAAATTTTAGCCCATGATTCTATACTGATAAAGCATTTTTGGTTTAAAATTTGAGAAATTTTAGATGAGATTTACCTGGCCAAATTAGAATTGGTTTGAAATCTGTCCACTACTTCATGCAAAACCAGTGACGTTGGAGAAGAAAAATTAATTCTCTTCTTAGGGTTATTGGTTCGCTACAAAATTTTAACACAAGATGGTAGAAATCTTGCGGGTCATTGTGTTAAATTTTCAAAATTTTTGGAATTGATTTTGGCGCTCAAACGTTAATGACAAAATCTACCAAGAAAACTATTTCTAGCGGCTGCAGATGTCTAAATTGTTTAGATGAATAAAAACCCTAATTTGATTATGGGACTATGCTTTATTGATGCAGCCGGTATTCTTAATTATTAAGAGCCTTTAAAACTTATTCACTAAAGTTTTAATGAAAGCTAACTTGGTAATCAAGTTTGGGAATCTTAGGAAATTAGTTCATCAAGACTTCCAGATTTACTTTCTTGATCATTACGAAAGTAGTCGTTACCTTTGGTTTGTCATTCATAACCAAACGCAAACAAAAGCTTGTCAAGGAGTTGTGAATTCTAGATTGGATGTTCAAAGGGTGCGGCATTATTAGATGCCTAACCCGAAAACCACAAATTACTCAAGGAGGATGTCCTAGTCGCAAGCAAACTTTCCTATTTGGAATAGGATTTGGTGAAACCCTAGATTGGTTCTACTCCATGTATGATTTGGATTCCTAAAAGGCTTTAAGATTTAAAAAATTAGATTTCATTAAGACTCTAAATCAAATTAGAATTCCTAAATAGTTTAGGATTCCTAGTTGCTTTAGAACTAGAATCCTAGTCGGACTAGGACTTCACAAGATTTGTAGTTTGACTTGGATCTTAACTAACTTGCTAATCCTAATTGGATTAGGACTTATATGACCAAAATAAATTAAAATTCTTAGTTGAATTAATAGTCCTAAATAGTTTAGGATATTAATTGCACAACAAACTACAAATCCTATTTTGGTTAGAACTAAACTATTAATCCTTGTATGACTAGGATTTCCCAATATAAATAGTTTGATTTGGATTTTAATTAATTGATAATCTCAAATGCTTTAGGACATGAATTATCAATTTAAATTAAGTATCCAAATTGAATTATAAATCCTAAATGATTTAGACAAATAATTACAAACTATTTATCCTAAAACATGTAGTAGACAAATTCGACCATGTTGTCTTAATTTATCTAGGCTTTAAATAATGACAGAGTGACTTTCCTTGTTTAGACTATTCAGCAAAACATAGGATATTTATGAAAATATACATGTCTTGCATTAAACCTAATATGACCTAAATGTCCCTCTATAAAAAGAACATTAAGCCACCACCCCTCTTGTAAGATACAAGACATACTTGATGCAAAAATAAGCTAAGAGAAAGTCTAAGCAAAAACTTGAGAGAAAAAAAGAGCTTTTGTAAACACTCACTAGCTAAAGTGTGGTTTATGTTCTTCCCTACTTTAGAGAAGGTTATTTCACAAGAGTTCGTGTGGATTACCATTAGAGACTACACATTTGGGTAACTTTTTGACTTGAGAAACTACTTAGAATATCACCACCTTGAACTAAAAGAGTTTCATCACATAAGGTACACACCATAGCTGAAACCCATATAGTTTGTATATATTGTATGTTTGTATGATCTTGTTAATTGATCTTGACTTTAGGAAATTAAAAATTTTAAAATCCGACTGCTTTAACTCTACATATTCACATAGCTAAAACCCATATAGTTTGTATATATTGTATGTTTGTATGATCTTGTTGATTGATCTTGACTTTAAGAAATTAAAAAGTTTAAAATTCCACTACTTTAACTCTGCATATTGATACTTAATTCCCTTCACGCGTGTCCTAAAACCAAAAGGAATTATTAATTTATCATACATTTTTTGGAATTTCACACATAAAGATAAAATTAAAAGAAAAAAAAAAGAAAAATCGAAAGAGAGAAAAGAAGATTCTAGAGTCATTAACGTGTTATTGTGCCTTAATGGAAACAACCGTCTTTTTTTCCAAACTCATTAATTGAACAGTGTTAATCTTATCTAAACCTTCCCAAATTATCTAATGAGTTCTGGAGAGTTCTAGAAGTTAAAAGACCATACTCCATCGCCTCTCTTATTTTTCTTCTCTACTCATCTTATTGTATTTCACCTTGCTTTTTCTTCTTTTATTTTTTTTTTTGTTTTTGCTTATTTCTTGTCATCTTTGTCTCTTTCCTTTCTCTCATGGGTTGCAAAAATTTTTTTATGTTATTTTTTCTTTTTTATTTCTTTAGAATTGAATTTTTATTGGTTTTATTTTTTTTACTAGGTGAATTTGAACAAAACCCATAAAAATTTCATAAAGAACATCCTTTTAATTTGATTTTTTTCTTTTTTTTAATTTTTTTTGTGTGAGATTTTTTATTATGTGTTTTGTATAAAGACTATCCTTCTAACGGTGAATTTCACCATTGCCTTTGTTGAACTCAAATACTTTCACTAGAAACAAGTATAAAGCTCTGGCATTTTTAAAATAATTTTTTAGTTTTTATAAAAACTTATATATCTTTTAACTAACATTTTGGGTTTTAATTTCTGAGCAGGTAACAGTCCATATTGCAATTCTTGGTGGAATTTTAAAAATGAGTTTTGGGATTTTGGCTCAATCTTAGGAAGAGTTCTGGGATGATCAAGGTGATTTAACTTTCAATTGAAAAATCAGTTTTTATTTTTTCTGCAATTAGTGATTTAACATTCAATTGAAATTTTGTTTCACAATTCTATAAGTGGTTTCTTTATTTTATGACTTTGAATAGGAAAAGGGAAAGACAACTTTTGTTAATTTTTATAGGGCAATGTAGCATTTATGGAAAGTCTGTTTCATATATATTTTACCATTTGATTCATGCCTTATTTTTCATTAGTTTATATTTGATTATAAAATTCAGAAGCCTTTTCACATGGAATATGTTTTAGAAGTTCAGCACAAGCCATATAATTTAACCCTAAAGTTCAACACCTTTTTTTTTTTATCATCTAGCAACTCCCATGGCAAAGTGCAAGCTGTCACACTAGTTAAAATTAAAAGCTTCTTGGTGCTAAGGACAAAGCTAAGAAATTAGTGCTAATACAAGACAAATTTAAATTGGTCAGAAAAAGACTACATAATTAAAAAATAGCTAACAAAACTAATGTTTCATTGAAATCTAAAACACCATTACCTATGTTATTTAGAGAGGGCAAAAGAACAAATCAGAACAAGTACAAAGGAAATTCTAACAGGCTTCAACAAGCCATTCAATGATTTCTATGTCACAGGGGGTGGAAACTAGAAACTAGCTAAGCTGCTTGCAAACTATTCATCTAGGCTCATTAGATTAGAAAACAAGTCTAGCTTGAGTTTGATGATGAACTCACTTCATAATAGGTATTTCTCTTTCTATCAAATTAAGAACGAATTAAGTTAAGGAAAGGGGAAAACTTGTAACAGATCAAAACAAGTACTTACGAAAATTTCTATATTAATTACTTTATAACAAAAATTATGGTATTTGTAATTTAAAACATAATTATAGATAGATAAACAATTGCCATATTTCATAATTGTATGTCAATTGAGAAAACAAGTCAAGCTTGAGTTTGATGATGAACTCACTTCATAATAGGTGTTTTTCTTTCTACCAAATTAAGAACCAATTCAGTTAAGTAAAGGGGAAAACTTGTAACAGATTGAAACAAGTACTTGAGAAAATTTCTATATTAATTACTTTATAACAACAATATGGTATTTGTAATTTAAAACATAATTATAGATAGATAAACAATTGCCATATTTCATAATTGTATGTCAATCATGACACATGGCATATTTGAGTCATGCCACATACTTTCCATATATTCCAACTACAATTCTTTAACCTCTTTTTCAATTTCCCAATCTTCCTCTCTAGTGTTTTACCCAATTCCACCATCACTTTTGCAAATAATTCCTAATATGTTAAACTAACCTTCTTAGGTATGAAACGGACAACCAGTTAACCACTTCAAATAATATATAGCATTTTAGACACAAAACTAAAATGCAAGTTTGGACACATTTGCAGACATAGTCCATAATCAATTCAAAATAGCATTACTTAAAAGTTCCTGATAGTCACTAAAATAAAGAAGAGTGTTTTGAACCTTTAGAAGCAGCTTTTGTAGCCCTTTGAGACTCCTGCAGGGCACATCTCTCAGCCTTCGTTGTTTTCGCTTTTAAGGGCTTTGAATTTGATGCTTCTTCCTTTTGCACTTCACTTTTTTCTGCAAGAAAATTTTATTTGAAGAAACCTCATTTATTTCAAATACTTAGAAAGTCTAAAATAAAAAAATTTTTAAAAAAAATAACTACCAGGCAATGGATTCTTAGCTTCCACTCCAGCGACACTTTCTGGTTGCTTCACTGGAGACAAATCAAAACCGCCTCCGGGAAAACTCGACGCATATTTCGCCGAATTACTCCTCCGATACCATCCCAACGATGATTCTGTACCCTCAGACAACTCTCCGTCGCCAATCCGACTGGAAGGTGGCGACGCCAACCCCAACACCAACTCTGAGGGGTTGTAAGTTCCGACAGTCGCATGTTCTCCAGCGTTTTCCCGCCCGGGAACCGGAACTGCTGCAGTGCGCCCACCAAGGTTGTCAGAGAGGTGACGGGGAGGCGGGATCATGACCGGAGAGAGGAAGTTGCTGGCGGGAGAACCGGAGAGCGGTGGCGAAAAGGAGTTTGGAGGACCTGATTGAGACCGAGTAGGTCCAGGCTGCTGCGGCAGCTCGTTGGGGGTGAAGAAGCCGACTTGGCGGACCCTAGGAACGGCACGTGATACACGTCGCGCGTCCATGGAATGTTGCGGTTCGTTCGAAATGGCTGATTTTTGTAAAATAAAAAAAAAAAAGTGAGAGAAATCAATGTTAGGGTTTGGAATTCATGATGAAATTGAATTAAGGGGAGAGAGTTTGGAGAGGAACAAGAAGAAGATAACACTTAAAGAGAGCAAAACGGATTATTTATTATTTACATATGATGCCTTTAAAATGGGGAACTTTTTATTTTTAAAATATGTCCGTACGCTACAGTCCTTGGGAATAAATTTTTAGCGGTGTATGCATGCCCTATTTTTCCTTTTCAGCAAAAAAAAAAAATCTTCTTTAACTTTTTTTAAAAATAAAATTATACTGTACTATTCACGGAGCAATTTTTTGCCAAAAAAAATTAAGTAGTAATTTAAAGCAAAATTACAAAAAAAAAAGTTATGCTGAAAAAGAAATTTTCAAAAATCTTACTACTACTTTGATGGTCCAAATTAAAAGTAGAGTAATTTATATGGTTTAAAAATTAATTGTTTATCATGAATTTTATTACTATAAACAAATAATATTGAATTTTGTTATATACTTTTAATAAGTCATTTAAATAATAATAATAATAATAATAAATATTTATAATTAAGAAAACAAATATAAGAAGAAATTAATGCACAAAATAAAGAAAAAACATTAATTTAAATTAGAGTGATAGCTACTATAACTTTAAATTTAAATGCTAATGTAAATTCTTGCTATCATTATATATATATCATCATATATGAAATTTATTTGAAAATATATAATTATATTATATACATATATAAATTGTCATATTATTTATTATTTAAGTGAAGAATATTAATTAATATATTAATTTTAAGACTTAAAAATATTGAGATTAATTTTACTTTTATTAAAATAAATTGAAATATAATGTAACACTACAATTATTTGTTAATAAATTAATATTATTTCTAGGATAATCATTTAATTTTTCAAAACTATTGTTATAACTAATATTAATATTAATGTGTATTACAATCCACATAAAATATAACAACTACAAAACAAATATTTTACTTATATATTAATTTCAAAAAATAGACTCGCAGCACAACACCTATTTCCTATTTCTAATTTTATAGTTTGTTATTTTTAAAGTTTATATTTAATATATTATTAATATATAAATTTTATATATATTAGTAATGTTACCTCGTTAACAAGTAAATATAAATTTTATAAATTATTAAAATAAATATACAAAAACTAATTTATACAATATCATATAATTTACTAACAATGTTTAAAATATATATAGTGATCATGCATCAAATATATATATTTTTTAATAAAAGACATTTGAAAGGAAAATATTTTGACTTTTTTTATATATATAAAAACGTGTGATTATTTTTGTGATCGTGTGAACACTACAACTTTGGTTAAATCTTAGATGGAATTTTTTTGGTTGTATTGTTCCCATAGTGACAACATTTTTAGTAGGTACCGTGGCATGTAGTGGGCGGTTAGTCTTCCATTAATTAATTTGTAAGTTTATGGAAGACACCATCATAAATCTTGCTTTCTACCACTACATTTACATAATTTCATTCATTATCCCTTCCCAATTCCTGTTCTAAAGGAATAGGAGCCAAATAAATCTGCTGCCGAAATTGGTTTCTTTTTAGACTAGGTTCTTATGATATTTGGTATAAGATTTTGTCATCTATGGGCTTGTTTTGTAGTACTAGAGTTGGTGAATGTTCCATCATGTTCTTCCAAATTAGGCATTAAAATATCCCTACATGGACAAAGTTGAGCCACTTCTCGGTGATGAGTTTTATCACTTTTGTGAGAATGAGATACCTAGATATCAGTGATAAAAAAGAATGGTTCGCTGGTGAAAACACTGGCAATGTGTCCGAGTTTCTTGACCCAAATATCTTCAGTTGCCTGTCAACTCAACTCAAGTTCAAGTACTGCTATGAACTGTGAAGAAGCTACATGATATTGCAGGTCAGCATCTTGGTTGTTACTTCACTAGCAGCTCTCGCTGTTTCTCCGGCCAACAGCAAGAGCTTGAAGAAGCAACATATTATGCTCTCAGGTCAGTTAATAGACACATCATTGTTTGTTTAATGCTACATGTATTGTTAGTTTTAAGCTACTCTTTAGCTTTTTTTTTTTGCGTGCTTTCAGCAAAAGATTGCTCAGGCTCCCAAGAAATGGACAGGGGAAGAGAAAAGACTGCAGAAAGAGGACACTCAGGAGGAAGAGGAGGAGACTAAAGTGGTGAAACCAAATTTGACTCAGAAAAGAATATGTGAAAAGCTTAAGGTCGACAAAGAAAATAAGTTAGGAAATACAGAAATAAGGCATTTACAGAATGCCATAAAGGATTTGGAGACAAGGAGAGTGACCCTTGAATGGAAACTGCTTGAGTTGTATAGTTTAAAAGAAAAGCTGTCATACATTGCTTTCTTGCGGAGCAATTTAGATGGCAAGACTGCAGAAATTGACAAACTCAATTTCACAATTTTTTCGCTGAAGGCTGAGATGAAGGATCTTCAAGAAATTACGAGGCAGGGTAACTTGGCCGTCACGCAGCTAGAGATGGCAAAGAGGATGATAGAGGAAATGCAGATGAAAAATGGCAATGCTAGCCAGATAAAGGATCAGATAGTAGTGCTTGAAAAGCAATTGTCCGCATTTACAGACAACGAAAACTCTCCTCAAGATGCTTTGGTTAAAAAGAGACTTGAAGCTGTTAAAAATATTGAATTACAACTCACTAAGATGAGAAGGAGAAACAAAGAACTTGTGTTAGAAAAAAGGGAATTGTTAGTTCAGCTATATGCTGCTCATGCCAAAATATCTGCTCTTTCTGACATGACAGAGGTAATTTTAGTATTGATGCTTTTAAGTTTCAATTTGTATCTGTTTTCTTGCTACGCCGCTAGCTACAAAATTTAGTATTTGCTGTTGTCCAAATGACTTCTAATCTGCTCGTTCTCATGTCACTCGAAAAATTGAATCGGGATAATAGAAACTGTTAATGGACTTGGAAGTTGGAATTCTTCTATACTAATCAAAATACCAGAACACATTATTGCTTGAATCTGAAAGGTTTGCTTCTTTACTACTGTTGTTGCAGGGTAAGACTATTGCGAAGATTAGTGAACTGAAACATGCCAATGGGAATCTCTCAAAAGAAGTAGAAAGACTGCAGAAGAGCAGATTTGACATGGTTGAGGAACTTGTGTACCAACGCTGGCTCAATGCTTGCCTGAGGGCTGAAATCCAATATCATCAAACATCATCAAGAAAGACCTTGAAAAAGGAACTTCAGAAGGATTCAGACCAGAAACCTTGCAAGATAACTACACAATAATCTGACATGAACAGCACTTCTTCTTACACCTCGTCAACTGATAGTGAAGAGATAGATAGTAGCACCATTGAAAACTCTTCAAGCAGCCAGAGAAGCATTAGCAAGAATTCTGGCACAGGTCATAGCACAAGTTGGAGAAGCATGTATGGTTCTAGTGTTGTTTCTTCACCAGATAAGTCCTCCATAGAAAGTCCTTTGGAAAGAACTGGCATCATACGCAGGTTTTCTACTTCAATGGTGCCTTCAAAGACAGCAATGCTAAGCACTAAACTGGATCGTACATCTAGCAGGAAAAATGTGCCAGTGCTGAAGGATTTTACTGAAACTACGGAGATGCCAAATCTTACAAAAGTAAGGAGAGTTTCTTTCAATGATTCAGTAGAAACAGTTCCATCAGCGAAGATAGTTTTAACAAAATCAGTTGAAGGAGTACCGGATAACAAGGAAATTGTTACTTTGGTCACTGGGCACAGATCAAGAATGAAGGCAGGCCTGCAGGTTCAATCTGCATTGGCTGGAGAGAAACATGAATTTCCATCATCTGAGATCTCTCTGGCAAAGCCAGACCAATCGAGTGATTCAAATAGGAGATCTGTTGACGAGGATGATATTGATGCACGAAAAGTTAGCAGGATTGTAAATGCTCTTCCAGAGGGGGAACTGCATTCAAGCATTTCCAATGCCGTTTCTAATGAAAATAAGATGGATACTCTCACAAAACCTCCTATGTTTGCTGTTTTCTTTTTTATATTTGTATTACTTCTCTATATCTTACATCTTTCTGCCAGGATATACTAGTTTTGACATATTAGTGAAGCATGAGACAGCAAATATTTTTATAAGCCGATATCTTTCTCAAAGACGTTCTTTCACTCAATACAACTTTTTTCACCAAATAGCTCATTATCAGACTCTTCAGTTGCTTGGATAGCTTCAAATTTAGTCTCCAAGTATATAGACTTGTTCAACTTGCACATTATCAAGTATTCTCTACCGTTGAGAGATCATTGTGTTACACTAACTTATCAAACCTTACCCCTTTTTTCTGACCTTTGATCATTCTTCTACATTATTATTTTCTTTGACCTCAATAATGAAGCATGAATCCTCAATTTTTAACATTATTTTTGTTAATCCTTGATTTTCACTTATATAGTTACAACATTAATTTCAATTTTACTTCCTTTCAGCAATGGCATGAAAAGAATACTATTGAGACCATGAAGTTGAAAATGAACTTAAAGATGTCTTGGTGTACAGAGAGAAATGAGAATAGCATAGTTCTTTACTCCCTTCCTATTAAGAGTATCTTCTCATTTCCATCAGGCAACATAGAATAGCAATGACTATTAGCAAATAGAATAACAGTAGGATAATTGATACACTAAAATCATCATATAATATCAGTCGTTTGTCTTTTTCTCAGGTTAGCATTCTCAAATTTTTAACTGTACATCAATACAATTTTTATATCATACATACAACAATAAGAAGGAAATAATGAAAAGTCAGTTCCCTCCTGAGGGAGAAGCTAGATTACAGGCATACTAGTCAGACAGTCATCTAGATCACTGGTAGAAGTCAATCACAATTACCTTGGTCATTTTCAGATCTCCTTCTGTTCACTTTTGTTTCTTATCAATACTAGCTGAGCTAATATCTGCAGCTGCTGCAGCCGCCAATTCCATCAATCTCTCATAGTCTATCTCAGTTGACTTGTACTTTAACTTGAGACCTCCCTGAGTCCATGACTTAATACAAAGGATGGCTTGTGCGCTGTCATGTGGCATACAAATGCGTTGCTTATCAATCTCATCACCTTTACCGCAAAATAGTTCCTCAGGTTTCACTGAAGTTGCTTGGACAGCCAAGAAATCCCTAGCCATAGCAGAGAGCCGAGGGTAGCGTGTACTGTTGACCTTCCACCACTCCAAAACATCTGTCTTTGTAGGAGCTGGAGTCTCTGATAGATACTGAGTGAGTTCATCAGTGGCATTGCTCATGCTTGCTCTTCGCTTCTTTCGAGCAATTTCCTCTGCAAAAGAAACATTTCCTCCATCTTCAATATCTTGAGCAGCGTAGCCACTTGTCATGGATGAAAAAAGGTTGGTACAATAATTTCTCATGAAATGGCCCCTTGCTTCCTCTAGATAATTTTCTGAGTTGAGACTCTCAGGTATGAGTTCACATTTAATTCGGGGATCAAGAATGGCTGTCATGTAGATGAATGTGTTGCAAACTTGGTTGTTGTAACTTCCGAGCTTTTTGGCCATTTCTTCGGCAGCATTTTTTAACCAATCTGGTGGTTGCCGTGTTGCAATTGTATCAGAAATGTGATCCATGTAGACAATAACCATCCCCATGGTAGGCGGGTTGTTTACACATATCTCACTGATGACTTTGTAGAAGGGCTCCAAGTAATTGTGAACAATATTAACTACATTCTTCTCTGCAGCATTCAGCAACATCCCACTACCCAACATCTCCTCATTCTTCCTGATAACAGCATCCATTGACTTCCCAGCCTGTTTCAGTATTAAAAATATTGAAATCAAAGTTTATCATTAGTCACCAAACCGATACCTGAATTGGCAGAATAAAATTATAAATCTCTTGTATCTAGTAAAAAGTTCTTATATGAAAGAAACAAGTACCTTATGGACAAGATCAAGCATTTGGTAATTGCCACTCCACCGTGCTGAAGCATCAAGTGGAAATTGCCAACTGCCTTCATGGTAAGCTGTTGTTAATTGGATGAAATCCTCTGAGAGATCTAAGGATGCATTTAACTCTTGTACAAATTCCCTAACCTTGGCGATAACAGGTTTTGTTGTTCTTAAAGCATCATCTATAATCAAACTCAAAGTACGAGCAGCACAAGGGATATAACAGAAGGGCCCCACTTTCTGACCATCCAACTCCTCCTTTAAAGTATGGCAAGCATGGATAGCATTCTGACTGTTATCATGGGTGCATGAGAGGACTTTATTCTCCATATTGTACATCTTAAGAACCTTTACCAGGGAGTTATACATTTCAGAACCTGTACAAGGGTAAGCTACCTGGCATATATCAAGAAGCACCTTTTGGAATGACCAATTTTCGTCAATCCATTGACATGTGATGCTCATATAAAAGATTTGTTCATAGGAAGTCCAGAAATCAAGAGTGACAGAGACCTTGGAAGAAACCTGTTCCAAAGATACTCTCACATCTTCTCTCATGCTCCTGAAAACTTCGCGAAATACTGCTTTGTACTTCTCACCTGGCCATAGTTGTATTGATGGATTCAAAAATTTAAAGGAGTTCGCTAACCACTTTTCCTCTAAAGTCGAAGGAGGAAGAGTAGCTAAAATGAGCCATTTAATAAGCAACCAGTTCAGATGATCATAATCAACCTGAGGTGCTCTTCCTTGTGGTTGAGGTTTCTTGATTACAGTGGTGGTGGGCTGTGGTGCAGAACTAGTGACAGTCTCCCCTGTCTTATCATATCCGGGATGTCGATTACTAAGGTGTCTTCCTAGATTGCCTTCACAATGAAGGGGGATGATCAGATGGATGAGATAATATAATGAGTGATCATATTGTCATAGCCTCAAACATGCCATAAGCTTGCTAAATGCTACATCCATTGACTCAAACCATGGTAAACAGCCATTTGATTACCAAGGTGCCTTCCTAAATTGCCTTCACAATGAAGGGGGATAATTAGACTGATAAGATAATTATAGAGTGTCATATGATCATAGGCCAAAACATGGCATAAGCTTGTAAAATGCCACATTCATAGAGCCAAACCACGGTAAAAAGCCACAAATGTTGTTTTCAGCATAACGAATTTAATTACAAGAAAACCTAAAGCTCTGTTTGGTTTGAGAAATGCTTTTTGTTTTCATTTTTTACTTTTATTTTCTAGTTTGTTTTCTAGAAAATGTACTTAGTGAACGAAAACAAAAATTGTCTTCTGCAAAATACAAAATAAGCAAAATAAAGCAATTATGGAAATAATTATTATTACTAGCATCTAATTATAAATATATTTATTAATTAATAACTTCCAAAAGTATTCAAATATGGCGCCAACTTCTTAACTTGCAAAACATAAGTAAAAAAGTAACGAATATTCCTTGTTTTCATAATTGAAAACATCTTTTTTTTTTTTATTGTTTTCATATTTGAGCCCACTTTCATTTTTGTTTTCTAAAATCTTATTTTCATTGTTCATTTCCAAACACATCTTCACTTCTTTTTCATTTTCCAAGAAAATGAAAATGGAAAATGCCTTTATTTTCTAAAACCAAACACTACCTAAAGCTCCTCAAAAGCACATCATCGTAAAAAAAAAAAAGATACAGTGCCAATGGATCATTATTCAATAAGAGCATAAAAAGGTAAAGAACGAAATGAAGCAAGTCCGCAGGACTTACCTGTTGCAGTTGCAATAGAATAGCTCTGCCCACAAAACTTGCACCTTCTAGTTTTCCCATCAGGAGCTGTCTCAAAATATTTGAGGTAAACTGATGTCATTGTCTTCTTCCTGGGTTTTGCTGTAGGGACAACATTTCCCTTTTCAGAAGAACCCAGTCCAATATCCATTGGATCAATACTAGGAATGAGTGCCATATCCATCATTGTTTTGTGTTCCATATCTGCTTCAAAAGCAAAAATTCAAGATTATAGACTCATAAGCAAAACATTACTTGAGCATTCAACTTTCACAAGACCTCCAAGGTAAAATAAATCAATAACAAATTGAAAACTATTAAATTTAAAATAAATGAAGCAAACAGCAGCTCAAATGCTCGATGGTGAAGATCAGGTTTCTATCATTTTCAATAACTCAAAAATTCCATTTACCACACCTTTGGTGTCAATAAGTCTCTTATACAAGAAAATATGCAAAGAAATTCATCTTGTCTGCATAGTTCTAGTCAAAAAGGTAAGTTATAACACTATGTAGAAAAAGGTCCTTGTTTAGTTGAATCAAATAAAAAGAAAAAAAGAATACAAGAGTTGCTAAGAAATTGACCGGATATCTATACCACAAACTCAATTTAAGATTTGAATCTTGACCCCCCCCCCCCCAAAACACTGTAAAACATATAACCCTACAGTATCCCAATTTCTCATTATCGAAGTGAACCTCAGTGCAACGTCCAATCTAAATAAGATTAAATTTAGAATCAGTTCTTAATTGCAGGTGATATAAACTCCAGCTCGTGAACTTGTTTCCAAAAACAATTAACTGAATCCACAAATTCTGAGTTAATTACATAACCAAAACACATAAACAAAGCTAGAAGACGACCATTATCAATGTGAACCAAAACTAATATGTTATCCTAAATCACATTAATAAGTTTGATCACTTTATCGTGTATGGTGTCATCCGTGTTGTGTTTAAAATTATCATATATACTCTGAAGCCATATATATCCAGCTAAATTACTTTAAAAAAAAAAGGATTAGAAGATGCCTTTGTAAGTCTTGAAGGCATTGTTTGCACTCCAATCCATTTTGTTTCCAGCTTTCCCACTAATTCTTCCTGTCTTACAAAAATGCAATTTCAAACAAATTAAACTAACTGCAGCTAATGAAAAACGCTTCATTTCTCAACAAAATAAAAATTAAGAAAAAAACTGTTTACCCCAAAAGTTATGACACTGCTAATACCAGCAGAAATTCTACTTGAATTGTTAACCAATCCTAAAATTAAAACCCTTAAAACAAAAGAAAAAGAGATTAGAGGCAGTTTTAAAATATGGGTTTGTTTGTTTGTTTTGAAAGAAAAAGTTTGGGTTAGAGACTAACCTTGGATCAATGAATCTGGGTTCTTGTTCTTCACTTAGTTCTGAGCTTTGAATTTGCAGAAATCAGAGGTGAAAGAAGCAAAAGAAGAGGAGCTTATGGTAGAGAAAAAGAGAAAGGGAAAGAAATGGAGGGAAAGAAAAGAGATCGGCGTAGATCTAAGCTGGATCTAAGCCGATGAAACCAAAGGGAGAGAGAAAAAAAAATAGTAACCATAAGAACAAAATTAAATAAGCTTTAATTTACAGAGCCGCGGAGCGAGTTGAGTCTGCGACGCGGACGCCTATACATCTAAAATCTTAACCCTTTTTTTTATTTTTTATTTTTTTTTTCTTTTGGCTCGGCTGGTGGGTGTGGAAGGCAATCCAACTCGAGCGAGTGGCTCTGCACGTATTGATGTATCAGACTCAGGTGCAAAAAAAAAAAAGACACAGCTAGCTTTCGTGTCCTTTTCTTAATATAAAATAATTTATTTATTGCTCTTAAGAGTCGGTGGTGGCTGGCTCAAGGTTAGGAACAGTTACTAAAGCCTAGTGGTTGGATTTGTTGAGCCTCAGGTTGCCCCGTTGGGCTGGGAGCAAAACAGGTTTGAGTCTGGCTCAAATCAAACCCCATTTCAAATCAAACGTTCAAATTTTGATGGAAATTAAATTAAATTCGGACACTAATCATATATCATATATATATATTATAAGATACATGATTATCTGATCATATTTAATTATGTATAATTATATATGAACAATTTGTACTTTTAAAATATAAATAGTTCTTTAATTATAATTATTTATCAAATAATCTTATTATTTAAATTTTGAAAATGTTTCAAATCTTAAAAAAATTATATTTATCTAAATCTTTTATGTTAAATAATTTATAATCTTTATCTTCATTTAAATAAGATAAAGTTAATAGGATCGTATCAATGAAAAAATTAAAACTTTTAAATCAAATTAAAATTAACCTAAGCAATTTTTATATAAAACATGTTCATATTCTTTATATTACATTTAGCTATGTAAGTAAGTTATAAAATAATTTGGAAGTTTTGGACTTTATTTATTTATTTATTATATATTAAGTAAAGTATGGATATATTTAGATATTATGTTCTTATTATTATATTTGTAATTTATATTTTTAATATTTTTATCTTAAATCAATTGATTTTTTTATGGTAGTCAATAAAATTAAATGTATACATGAAATATGTGTATTGTTATTAATCCATCATGTATAATAAATATATAATCAATTTTTACTTTCACTTTAAATTATTTTTCAACGTATAAATTTAAATAAAGTGTTACAAAAAGATTTTTTTAATAGGTTAAATAAGACCGTATATGCATAACAACATATGATACTTATAGTTATTTTTTATTTACATTACAATAATTTTTTTCAATGTTTCATATGTCCTATGATGTATATAAAAAAACGATAATTATCTATAAAATTCCTTAAGAAAATAATTAAGAATAAAATAAAAAACATTCTTTTATATAGATGATGAATTGAAACTTTGGTGTGGGATTAGATCGACATCACCTGGATAAGAAAATAACAATATATGACAAAATATTCATTAATCAAATAATTAACTTTTAATTAAAATAATGTTAAATTTAAAAACAAATTATATTATTAATTTTTTACCATAAAAATGTAAAAATAAATAATTGAAAAATTACTTTATCTAAATTCAGAATCACACATATCTCTTTTATCTTTTTCAATTTTCTAATACCTTATCATTAGTTTCTTTTTTAATTCAAAAAAAAAATATTACTTTAAGCTTATTAATAATATGTGCTACGTCATTTTATTCATTATTCAATTTTCCTTTAAGATTTATATTGCTTTTGTGATTTTATTGTTTATTTTACTTAGATGATTTTTTTCTTTTGACATTATTTTTATTCAATTCCTTTTTGTTTTTCACACATTTCTTAATTGATTTTTTTTTAATATTTTGATCAAAATCATAATTTAGTAAAGGTATGTCAATACTTCTTTTGTTATTTTATTAATGATTCACTATTATATTTTTATGTTCTTCTAAAAAACCAATATTATATTTATATTCAATTTTTTTTTACTTTTTATTTTATATTTAATATCTCATATTTTTTTCATATTTATTTTCAGCATTTTGATCAAGATAATAATAACAATAATAAAGTCTAATTTTCTTATGACATATTAATTGAATACATATTTATATTTTATGTATGTCATAGTATTTTAAAATTTTAGATATAATTGTAAAAAAAATATACAAAATCTATAAAATAAACACGTATTTAAATACGAAAAATAATTCATGCATAGGATGGGTTCAAGCTAGTTATGAAATAAAGAGAATATACAAAATTAAAAAATGTGTCTTCTTAATACATTCATAAGAAATGTTCAAATCCACGCCTCGTAGTGGTCGTTTAGCCTATAGGCTATAGAAACCCTTATTTGTTTCATAAATAAATAGTGAAGTTATTGTAAACATAATATTTATGTAATATTGAAATAAAGATTGAATAATTAAACAAATATGTTGTATTATATTAACTTAAATTTGATTATATCAAAAAAAAATTTATGTAATAAAATTACTAAATAATAAATATAATATATAATTAAAGATTTCCCTAACTATTAATAACACCTAAATACTAAAGGGATAAAACATAATATTTAAATAACATGATGAATAAAAGATTGGTTACAAAATATCTCAGGTCATCTCATCTCATGCATGAATCTTTTGGCTATCTTCTTCCTCTTAATTTATTTAATAAGTTGATCGATTTCTTACTTTATTATGGCTAGCAATGATATGAATTACATACTTTGCAGTTGTACTGTAATGAATCTTTTACAAAAAATATTTCATAAAATCGATAATAGATCACTAATTTCCAGAGAGAAAAGTTGATAAAACAAGTATTACTAAAATAGGTTATTGTGAAAAATATATATTTTAATAAAAGTTGAACGACATGTTTTATATTTATTAGATCTGATAATATATGTTTTCATGTCATATTTTGTATCATGTTTGACACATGTGATGATTGAATTATTAAAACATGAATATGACGCGAATTATAAAACATGTTTAAATTTTAAACACGAACATAATATATTTACTATATGTGTTATATGCGATATGACACGATTAACACATGTATAATTAATTCGTTTAAACATAATATGAACAAATATAAATAATACAGATATATAAGAATAGATACGACTAACACAAATATATATAAGTAGATAGACTAACATGAATATATACAAGAACACAACTAATATAATAAATAACTATAAATCATTCATCATTTACAACTTAAAAAATTAGGCATATTAATAATATAAAAAATATTGCATATTAAAAAATAAAAAAAATAAATACTCATTTAATATGTATTTAATATATATATATATTAATTTTAATTTATATTACATAATTATATTAATTTTTAGTATCAAATTCAGAATTATAAATTATTAAAGATTAAAGAATAAAATAATAATGTATAGGACTAATATTAATATTTATATTGTATTTATATTATTAATATAAAAAATAATTTTATAATAATTATTAAATGAATATCATAATTAACTATTTAAAATAATTTTTATATGATATTAAATAACTAATTAAGTATCATAATTAAAAAATTAAAAATTAAAATAATCTTTATATGTTTATATTAAATTAAAATAAATATAAAAAATATGTTAAATGTGTTAAATATATTAAATGCATACTTTATGACAAAATTAAATTAAATATGTTATTAATATTGTATCATGTTATGTGTTTAGACTAGTCAACATATATACAATATGAATTGTGTTGAGTTAAAATTCGTACCGACATAAATAAATACAAAACATATTTTTATTAAAACATATATGTTTTTTTCGTATTACATCACCGTATTATATCTGAAATTATTAAGATCTAATATTTATGGTAAGATGATGCTAAAGTCTCGACCATTGATTATTGTTTGATATGGTGTTTGACTCTTTTTTTTATGCAAAAACGAACAATAACATGATTACAAATTTACAAAGGATGCTTTCTTATATTTAAAATTATTAAAAATTAAAATTTAATTACAAAATTAGGAGTCTGACAATCAATAAAAGATATTTACAACTCGTTCAAGTTAATTTCACAACTTATTTAAATAATGCAAAAAAAAAGTAGATTTTTTACGTATATAAAATTTCACCATTTTAACTTAACTGATACAGATTTTTTTGTTAAATTACAAATATAAGACAAATTAAATCATAATCAAGTGATGTAATATTACATCAGTTAATAATCAGACAAGCAAACAAACTAATTAATAAACCAAAATATAATTAAATAAATTCAATGTAAAATTGAATATTATCTAACATCTTTTTGGTTCTAGCATAACATTTGCTAACCAAAGCACCGAAAGCCTTAATTACCGTCAAATATTGGTCCTGTCGACGGTTTCCTCTTTGGTTATCTCAACTCTCAAGTGCCTGCCCCTAATTCTAGCTTGAAGTTGGAAAGTGATATGCAACTTGTGCCTGCCTTCTTGTTTCGTTTTATTGCTGTTTTTAATTTTGTTTTCTTTCCTAAATGCAGGTATATAAAACAGATGTAGAAATATGAAAGGGATGAACAAAACTTGCGTGTCAACCAAACGAAATGTTGCTATTTCTTGCTGAGATTTTAAAGCTGAAGAAAGGTTAATTTAAGAATGTGAATAAACCAGTAAGACAAGTCTTACTCTTTATTAGAGAATCAAGGTGGTGTTTTTTGAACCTGAAAAGCCCTTAAGTCTTGATTGCGTGACTTACCTAAATATATAAAATTTTGATTGCTTGCACGTCATTTTCTTAAATTTTTTCAATATAGGATAATCTTCTTCATTCTTTTTACGTTCTTTCTACCAAACCTTTTTTACTTCGCTCTTCAGTTTGTTTAGGGCCATGGAAATAATGCAATAATATAATTGTTGGGTACAGAACAATGATAATGACATGATTAAATCACTCTTTCACTGATCAAAGTAAGCAAAAGACTGTTGTATGATGTCAATTTCCACTTCATTTCTATACTTTTGTGTATTGTGTAAGATAAGCTAGAATGCTAAAGAACAAACCCTGGCCTTAAAAAATGTAGTGAAAATTTGCCCAAAAACTGTGTGCATTTAGATATGATAATGATCTAATTTTAAATTCAAGCTCCATTTGAATAGCTCCTCTTCTTCCTCGACCTTCTTGACCTCCAAATAATTGCGGAAGGGCTTGGACAGATTCGATATGGAATTTTTGGTGTAGGAATATCAGGGACCCTGCAATCGATGAGTGGCATTTAGGTCATTAAATTTGCAAAATCACCAAGAAAACTTGTTTCCTATCCGGAAAAAGGGTGCAAGAAAATGAGAAAGATCAAAAAAAAAAAAAAATGGTGGGTTCATCTTACTGTAATCCGGAAATCTCAATTTGGGAAAAGTCCATGTTAGTTGAACTGTCTAGTGCTGGTACCATTTCTCTGGTCTTGGCCCTCAGTTGTGGCAATTTAGGTTGCTTAATGGCAAGTACTCTGCAGTTCAAGCTGTTTGTTATGTTGTCCTGGGCGATGGCCAACCTACGCCAACATGCCAAAGAAAACACTGATTCGAGTTAACTTTTTTTTGGTATGAAGATATTTTTGGTCCTCCAATTATTAAAAAAATATCATTTTGATTTCTCAACTTTTATTTAAATAATTTTGATCCCTCTTTGTATTTCCGATTAATTTGATTCAAATAAAAGTGAAAAACCTTTTTTTTTTGCTTTTTTTTGCATAATTTAGGGACCAAAATTGTCTTTATGCTATTTTTTCCCTTGATCATGGTTCAAAGACCGAAAATTACCATCACCAATGCAATCTGCAAACATGATGCATATGCTGCAGTATTTATTGTCACAATATATAAAATTTTACGAGATTCAAAAATGAATTGTTAACTTTGAATTGGGTAATTTGTTTTATTCTAAAAGAATCACTTTCAAATTTTACTTTAAACTCTAAAACTGCTTAGTCATTAATTTCATGGTTGAAAATATAAACAAACAAGAGAAAAAAGTTGTATGTAAAAATACAGTATGCTAATGAATCTGCTGTCAACCAATTCACCAAGTTCCACTTAAGAAATCTAGCCTAGTTTGACAGAAGCCTCTTGATTATCCCATGATTTCAGAACCGCCCCATCCCAAATCCTCATGCTTTAGGGCTGCAGGGAGTTTATTTGTGAAAAGCATCCCGACAAAACAATTACTTACAAACTATATTTGGCATACCAGCTGGACCCAAAAGGTTTTTGGCTGTTTCTCCATCGTTGACATAGCCACATGCTTGTACGTGCTGGGTTTAGTGAACAATGCCTGAAATCTTTCACCCTAAAGCGCAGCCGACGGGGCCTATTTCTTGTTGTCCTTCTCAGTTCTCAGGCATCATCATAATAAATAATTGGCTACAAGTCCCCAAGTTTGAACTTGTTTTCCTCTTTATTTATATAAGTAATAATTGAGTCTCAAAATGGTCTTATGACCATTTCTTGTACCTTCCTAGAAAGCTCCCCTTACCCCTGGCCTTTTCAAAAATACCCTAGAAATAATCTCCCTAATTCACCCGTCCAGCCTCCAGAAGAATCATGATAATAATGACTAGACAATAAAATAATTTATAAGAATGGAATTGACTCACTTGTAGAGAAAGCTCTGATCATGAAGACCAACAACAAGAACGGAGGCTCCAATCTCTCGCACCATGGCCACAATCTTCCTGCCTTCCTGGTCCCCTTCCGTGACAATCATCTCAATATTTGTCTGTAACAAAATTCTCTGATTATGGTATATTTGTGAGATAATTAGTTACATCACAAAAAGAACATTAAAAAGAAGAAGAAGAAAAAGAAGATTCAGTTCTGTGTCTTTATTTCTGATGACAGGAGTTGACTCACGTTGAAGAAATTGGAGTTACATATTTCCTTGAAGGAAAGAGCAAGCTGATAGCCTTGCAAGCGAAGCAGCCTTGCTTTCTTCTTGCCTCTGGATTTAGTGGGAGAGAAGACATGAAGGAGAGTTAGCAAGTCCCCATAGCGAAGTAAATTATGGAGAGTCCATTGGAGTGCTGTTCTTGCTACATCTACATCTTCTACTACCACAACTATTTTCCTTACATCCATTCCCTTTTTTTTCTCTCTTTTTCCCTCCCTCGTAGAGAGACAGACACCTTTTTCCGAGATGGGACAGTGTCAAAAAAGCTAAGACTACAAACGATGGGATTTACCTTTTAAATGAGTTTGGCTCCTTTTTGTCAGAACCTGCAATTTCCCAACGTTGATTGCTTTTTATGGGCTACTCTCTGATCTCTTTCTCTCCCTAGATTAGCCAAAATGGCTGGTTAAGAAAATGTCAAGTGATTACTTAGGCAACTTAATTAAAATATTAGAAACAACCTTGCAAAATGAGAGTAGGTGGACATTTGGACCATTTTGGAGCATTAACATGTTTGTCGGAGTTATTTTATTTATGTGAATATGAATATCCCCCATTTGATTAATTTAGCCTTAAATCTCAATGGCTAAACAAATAAATTTAAAATTTAATTCAATTAATTTATATAATTATTTTTTTAAAAAAATATTTAATAAACTAAAATTTTGAATCCTGTAACTTGTAATTATTTCTTTTATTTTTAGAGTATGACTTTCATAATAAAAAAAATTAAAAATGAATTGACTAATGAAACATAATCAAGGTCCATAATTATTTAATGTTTTCAAGATAATTTATTTCTTAAGAAAATATTAATTAGATGAGAAAACGGCCAAATTGATGGGCATAATGTTGCTTGTCCCTATTGAAATCCTTTTCAATCATTAATGCCTAGTTAATCACTTGATCTTTATAGGTCCAAAAGACTGCCTTTTGATGCTTGATAAATATCCTTCTTTTTCGTGATGTTCCAAATATGTAATTTGCTTTATTTTATTTTTGAAAATGATAAGGATATGAAAGAGCCTCCAAAAATCTGAAGGCATTGAACCAAAATAAACTCAGATATAAGCATGAAAATGCATATTAATTATCAATATTCGATGCGAGTGATAAAGAATTTGATTTGAATAAAAAAAAGCTTGAGAAAGATTATTTCTTTTATAAGGTATAACAATCGAAGCCCAAAATAATTATAAAAAATCGAGAGATTTCAGACCAAATAAAAAAATGCCTACTGGTTCTCCATCCTGATAAAACTTGCGAGCCTAATAATTTGGTCAAGTACCTTTTTAGAAAGTAAAAAAGAAAAAAAAAAAAAAAACTTACTCATATTTTGAAATAGTATTAATTGGAATCAAATACTTTTATTGCTTTGTAAAAAACTAATGACATTTGTTAGTAAAATATTAAAATTTTAATTTTAATAATAGTGAATCAATCATTATAATTTTAAGTAAAAAAAAGAAGTCATTTAACAGTTTAAACCATACAAGGAAAAATAATTTTTTTTCTTATAAATTTCACATTTTTTAAAGATTCAAATATTACATCTTAAAGAAAAAAATAGCTCAAGTTTTAACTGTTACGTTATCATCTTGAGTGCAATTCTTGCTTAAGTTTAATGAAGAAAAAATGGTAAAAAAAAAAAAAAAAAGGATGAGGTGGAACATGAATGAAGACCTTTTCATTAATAAACTTCACTTCTAAAAGGAATTTCAAGTACAAGAAAAATGAAAAAAAAAAAATGAAAGATGCAAATGCGAGGTTCGATCAAGTCATTTTATTTGTTAGAGAAGCGGAGGCATGCATTTAGCGCGTCATTAGCTGACAATGGCCTCTATGTCCCAATTGTATTTGTACATGGAGATAACATGCTCATTAAAAATTGAATAATATATTGTTGGCTATCCTATTACGACTATACTAAATTATTTGAGGTTTTAACTTAGAAATAATGTTACATTTTTTTAAATAAAAATTTGAATTAGCATATTTTTCGTAAAAATAATAATTAATTAGTAAAATATATAAAATTTTAAAAAATTTTATTTGAAATCATAAATTTTTTCATGTAACATAAAAAAATCTATATATGTTAATTTTTATTTTTGTGTTTTTCTCTTTATTTCAGATTAGTTTTTTTTTAATTTTTTATTGCAAAATGTCATTTAAAAAAAAAAAACGAGATGTTCTTTAAGATTTTATTGTTTTAAAAAATAGATTTCTTTAAAGTTTAAGAACCAGAAGTCAATTATTTTTTCTTTTAATACTGTTCTAGCTACATTATTACCAAAATCTTAATTTTTATATAGATCTATTGATGCTATCATCTGATTTTATTTATTAATTTTAATATTTGAAAATATTTTAAATTATTTGTAATTAATCTCTAATATAATGCTGGTAGAATAAAAAAAAATAATGCTGATAAGTACATCATATGCAATGCTAGAGACTGTATGGCATGTTCTCATAATAAAAATGTCACGTGATAAAATGATTTGACATTAATATATAAAAAATTAAATAAATAAAAATAAATGATTTTCCGTCTTCTTTTCCTTTATTCGAAATTTGTACTTTTTCATGTTTTTCTTCTCTTTTTCTCTTGTTAAACTCACTTACTCTACTCGTCTTTAATCTAAAATCAAATTACCTAAAAACCCAATTGCCGATGGTCATCCATCGCATGCTACACCGTTGGCTGTCATCTGTTAGGATTAAGATAATTTTGATTTCAGTTGTTAGATAAAAAAAATCCCAATTAATTAGACATTTATCAAGGAAAGTGAAAGCATAATTAAAATAAATTATCCACGCACAACAGAAATTAATTTAATATAATTTGGTATTTAACTTGTCTACCTCCGTGAATAAAAAAAAATATTCGTTAATTATAAATAATTACTCGTACCTAATCTAACATACAAATTATTTCCAATTAATCTCTATTAAACTCACCATACATATAGATATTTTGATTCTCCTCTAGTATTATAAGATATCTAAATATCAAACATTCAAATATATATATATATATATATATATATTCTAATCCTATGGAGTATCTATCTCAAAAAGTTCTAAAACTCTTTTATATTTTTTTCTTATACGTAGTCATATTGAAAATTTTACTATTTATAAGCATATTAAATTGTCAATTAAGAATATCTTTTTTTTTTAATTTTCTTCTTATAAATTTTATTGTCCATTAAACAATATCTAAAATTTTGAAAAATCTCAAACAAATCTTTTATAGGATTGAGTCATTTTTTTTTTAATAATTTTTATCTCCACTCAAATTTCATTAAATCATTTTTATGCTAGATATGCTTGCCTCTACATGCAATTGAAGTCTCGTAATTATCTTCTTTTACGTCTTTATATATTACACAAATTGATTTTTCTAAACACAAACTCAAACTTTTTTTTTTGAATCAAGTTCCTTCAAGCTTGCCTATTTTCATGTCTCGAACATTCGCTCTAATACCACTTCTTGGGATCATAAAAGCTTTGATTCCAGTTATTAGGCAAAAAATTTTGAATCAATTAGAAATTCATCAATAAAAATAGAAGCATAATTAAATCATAAATCATCCACATACAAAGACAATAATTTAACATGGTTCGACACTCATTTTGCCTATCTCTACAAATGAAAGAAAAGATCTATTAGTTATAAATAATTATAAACAAATCATCAACACTTAAGCAATGTCGTAATTGTTTTGAGACCGTCAGACGTAAATAATTTTAAAATTGAGAACAAAATGAGAGGAGTCGCCACCAATCTTTGTTAAGGTGTGATTGACCACCCAAAAGTTTTATCTTTTTAATAAAACTATAAAAACGAGTTTAAAGTTTATCAAAAAGATAAATTTATGTCTACGAAAATCAGGTTAGATCTAGGAGTCGGTTACGTGTGGGAAAGATTACCACTTTCACAATGCCTATAAATTGGTACCATTTAATTACGCGCTATTTTCGGTGTTGGATAAAAATGGTTTCAATTTGAAATTTAACACTAATTCCCTTTACTTTAAAAAAATAAAATTTTGGTTAAAATTCTTTTTTAGGAATATTGAAGAAATCTTTAAGTTAAAGAATTATCTTAAAATTCTCTAATATTTAGGCAGAATTTAAAATAATTATTTTCGCTTAAGATTAAATAAAATACTCCTTAAAATAAAAATAGCACTCTTTGTAGAAGATGATTGTTAGTGACTCTCCAACATTTAGGTAGAGTACCAAGAATTATTTTCTTTAGAATGTTATTTTTGTTTTATTTTATAATATCATAATTTTAAAAGTAAGTAAATTAAAAAATATTTTTGTGCGAAAAAGTAAATGATGGTATTATCAAATAACAAGTAACAATTAAAGAAAAAGAAATGCAAACAAGTGCAAACAGTAACAAATAAATGTATGTAAGCCAATAAATGCTGTGTATGATAATGAAGTGCAAATTTGAAATTGGATTCTTAAATATAATGAGACCACTTTGACTTCTCAACATCTAGGCGAAGCTTTGATGCGACTATTTATATTTAGGATCCTATTATATCATTATACTTTTTATTTATTAATCTTATTATTAATGTAAATTAAGGATTTGTATGAAAAACTTAATGAAATAAAGTTTCCTAAATACCCCATCATCTAGGCGACATTCGGGAACAAATCATTTTATGTGAGATTTTCACACGTATCCTTAATATTTCGGAATAGATTTAGGGTTTTAAGGGTTTTGGAGTTTGAACGATTTTTCAATGATGGTTCAGAGTTGTGTACCAAATTTGGGATTTTGGATTTGAATTTTAAGGTTTTTGGATTTTAGGGTTTGGCATTTTGGATTTTAGGATTAGGTTTTTGAGTTTCAGATTTTGAGGTTTAGGTTTTCGATTTTAGGGTTTGGATATTTAGGATTTTGATTTAAAGATTTGGGATTTAGGGTTTCAATTTTAGGGTCTGAAATTTGAGGTTTTGATTTTAGGGCTTCAATTATAGGGTTTGAGGTTTGGGGTTTTGATTTTAGGATTTCAGTTTTAGGGTTTAGATGTTTAGGCTTTTGATTTTATGACTTAAAGGGTTTAGGGTTTAAAAAGTTTAGGGATTTGTTTTATGGTTGGAAGGTTTAGGGATTTGATTTTAGGGTTTGAAGGGTTTTAGGTTTGGAGGATTTAGGGTTTAGTTTTAGGGTTTGGAGAGTTTAGGTTTTTGGTTTTCGATTTTAGTGTTTAGGTTTTTTAATTGAAGAAAATACGAACATCTCTAAAAATCTCTAACATTTAGGCAAACTTTCGGAGCAAGTTCGATTTTAGTGATTTTTTAAAATTAATTAAAAAATTTTCATATACGTTCTTTTTATGAAACTTATTATTATTATTATTATCAAATTATTATAATTATTTTATATTTTTTAATTTTAATTAATTTTTTATTTATAATTTTCCAACATCTAGGCAGAATTATATTTTAAAGTTCAAAGTTTTTATTCCCTCCAACATCTAGGCAGGGAATATAAAAAATATTATTTTATACTTATTATCATTTTTTTTTTATTTTTTAAGCATTTTAGTATTTTTTCAGTTATTATCCTACTTTATTTTCATTTTTATTATTATTAAAAACAATCAAATATTTATTTTAACAAATTCAAAAATTTATCATGCATGAATATAAAAAAAATACTCAAAATAACAAAAATAATAATATATAAAAAAATTTTTTTTTTTTACCTGAACCAATTTGATCGGTTCGGTAGTTCAATTAGCGATTCGGGCGGTTTAGCGATTCAGACCGATCGACCGTTCACTAGCAGTTTTTCTGAACTGGTTCAAGACTGGCTGAAGCGGATCATAGGTCGGGTTGTGCGGATCTTGGATCGAATTTGGGTTGATGCACGTATCTCTTTAGTCTAAAACGACATCGTTTTAGGTTTTGCTATTCTATATAAAAGCAAAAAAAAATTTTTTTACTTCATTCTCACCTTTCAGCCAAAAAAAAAATTCAAAACTTTTGGGAGAGCTCCCAGGGCTCTGCCAACGTCCGACGTCAAACCGTCACTCTGGTCACCGCTTCGACCACCACCTGAGTTACCGTCGACGATCGTCATCGATGGTCGAAAATCATAAAAAAACTTTCAGGAGCTTCTTTCAATGCTCTTTTCTTCGATCTGACCTTTTTTTTGCCTGAATAAGCTTCGATTGACGTAGATCGAGGCTTAAATTTTTTATTTTTTTATATAAACTAAAACTGATATATGTTTTTTTTGCAAGTACCTCATTGGCACTGGGTTCCTCCCTACGGGGAGGACTGTGTTTGTTTTATTTTTTTTTTTGTTTTTTTATTTTCTGATGGGTGAGGGTTTTTTGTTGGGGGCTGTAGTAGATATTTTAGGAGGGTAGTTTTTGGTTTACAATGGGGCTTTAATGGGATTTGTGATTAGGTTGGGCAGAGTGTTTGAGGTTTGGGCATGAGAGGGAGTGGTGTTTGGGGTTTCTGGACGTGCAAGAGTAGGGTGTGTAGTATCCAAAAGTGTGTTCGAGAGTGGGGACCTGAACGGGGAAGAAGCTAGGGCTCTAATAGATTGAGTGTCTGGGATGTAGGTTATGGCTGCAGGGGTAGGCTATAGATTGGCTGGTCGGGGGCAAGTGAGGGGACTAGACAAGGGGTGGCTGCAAGGTAGGCCGTAGGATGCTACAGGAGGTTGTAGGGTGGCTAATGCCAAGCATTAGTCGCCCTGCTTTCTACCACTTTTCTTTTTTTCTCTTATTTTATTTTATTTTATTATTTAATTTTAATAAACAAAACTTAAAAATAAAATTTAATCCAGTAGACCCGGATTAAATTTGGTGTCCACAGTTGTCCCTCTTTACGCATTGCTGAGAATCAGGAATAGGGCAAAGATAAAGATAACAATTTTGTCTGGAAGCAAATCATGAATTTTTCAAAAGTTTTTTTTTGAACCACAAGTCAAAAGATAAAAAAAATGACCGGGACAACACCGCGAGTCAAAAAATAAAAAACGACTGGGGCAATACCGTAAGTCGAGAAAAAAAGTGATCGGAGCAACACCACAAGTCAAAATTAAGAATCGATCGGAATAACACCACGAATCAAAATTATGTCCGGAGGTCTTAACGATTATGCTCAGAGGACTTAGAAATCATGTTTGGAGGTCTTACAGAATTAACTAGGACAACATCGCAAGTCAAAATTAAGAATCGATTGGGATAACACTGCAAATCAAAATTATGCTCGAAGGTCTTAAAAATCATGTCTGGAGGTCTTACAGAATTGACCGAGATAACACAGTAAGTCAAAAAATTAAAAATCGATCGGGACAACATCCTAAGTCAAAAAATAAGTGATAAAGACAACGATCGGGACGACATTACGAGTCAAGAAATGAAGAATCAACCGGGACAACACCGCAAGTCAAGAAATAAAGAATCGATCGAGACAACACTGCAAGTCAAAATTATACCCATAAGTTTTATAAAATTGACTGGGATAATACCGCAAGTAAAAAAATAAAAAATTGATTGAAATAACACCGCGAATCAAATTTATACCTTGAAGTCTTAAGGATTATGCCTAGAGGTCTTAGAGAATCGACTAGGGTAACACCACAAGTCAAAAAATAAAGAATCGATTGGGATAACACCACGAATTGAAATTATGCCCAAAGGTCTTAAAGATTATGCTCAGAGGTCTTAAAGATTCTGCTTGGAGGTCTTAAAGATTATGTCCGGAGGTCTTAAAGATTATGCTCGTAGGTTTTAAAAATCATGTCCGTAGGTCTTATAGAATCGACTGGGATAATATCATAAATCAAAAAGTAAAAAATCAATCGGGACAACACTATGAATCGAAATTATACTCGGAGGTCTTAAAAATTATGCCCGGAGGTCTTACAGAATCGACTGTGACAACACCGCAAGTCAAAAAATAAAGAACCGATCAAGTCAACACCGTGAATTGAAATTATACCAAAATGTCTTAAAGATTATGCTTGGAGGTCTTACAGAATCGATTGGATGACACCGCAAGTCAAAAAATAAAAAATTAATTGGGACAACACCGCGAATCAAAATTATATCTGAAGGTCTTAAAGATTATGCCAGAGGTATTAAAAATCATACCTGAAGGTCTTACAGAATTGACTAGGACAACATCGCAAGTCAAAAAATAAAGAATCGATAAGGATAACATCGCGAATCAAAATTATGCCTGAAAGTCTTAAAGATTATGCTCAGAGGTCTTAAAAATCATGCCGTGAGGTCTTACAGAATCGATCGGGATAATACTACAAGTCAAAAAATAAAGAATCGATCGAGATAACACCATGAATCAAAATTGTGCCTAAAGCTCTTAATTATTATGCTTGGAGGTCTTAAAATTCATGTCTGGAGGTCTTACAGAATCGACTGGGACAACACCGCAAGTCAAAAAATAAAAAATCGATCGAGACAACATTACGAATCGAAATTATCCTCGAAGGTCATAAGGATTATGTCCGGAGGTTTTAGCAATCATGTCTGAAGGTCTTACAGAATCGACTAGAACAACATCGCAAGTCCAAAAATAAGAACTCAATCAAGATAACACCACGAATCAAAATTATGCCCGGAGGTCTTAGAGATCATACTTAGAGGTCTTACAAATCTCAAAATCTTTGAATGCTCCTCATAATCAGAGGCAATGAAACTTTAAAAATTTGAAAATCTTTTGCTCAGAGGTCTTGAAAGTTTTCCTCAAGTATTAGAGATTATGCCTGAAAATCTTGCAAATCTCAAAATCTTTGAATCCTTTTAATCATAGGTAATGAAACTTTAAAAATTTAAAAATCTTTTTGAAAATGGCTTTCGTATGATCAGAGATTTTTGAGACTTTAAAGGTCTTGTTTGAATAATGTTCCTCTTAAACAGAGGCTTTAAAACTTTAAAAACATGCCCCTTTTTTTTATATCTTTATTTTTATTTTTAATACTTACAAAGTTGATCATGATACAAATGTCTATTCTCATCAAATGATGCTAATGAAAATGTCAATTTAAATGTCAATGCCAACGTAAGAATACGAATGCTTAATACAAACACATTTGACTTTTTCACAACACAAATGACAATGTTGTTTTCATGTAAATGCAAATACCTTTTTTTTAGGATTCAGATGTCATGATGCAAAAGAAAATTTTCTTATGGTATGAATACAAATGTCTTATACAAGTGCAAATGTAAGTGATGCAAATGCGAATATTTTTCTTGTGATACAGATGCAAGTGATGCAAATGCAAATATCCCTTTCATGATGCACAAGCAAGTGCTACAACTATAAATGTCTCTTTTTATTTTTTTTATTTACAGGTCAAGCGTCTTTTTCACGGTGCAAGCAAAGCAAATACAAAGACTCTTTTGCCCATCCCCTTTTTTTTGAAAAATCTCTGTTCAAATTTTTAATGTTTCATTTTCACGAAAAAAATGATCTCAGTATTATGTACAAAATACTCAAATAATCTCTAAAATTTTAAAAGCGATCAAAAAATTACCCTACATAAAGTATCTTTCTAATCAAATGAAAAAGTTAAAACTCATGACTTTTGAATCTCTTGAGAATTGATAATTACTATTTGGAATACTTATGGATAAGGGATAATTGACAATTCAATCATTTCACTGGTGGGCATATCTGATGAAAAGCTTAACGAGGGTTGCAAGGATTTCTCTTAGGCTCACAAAAGAGATAATTTTTTTACAACACTTTTTCTTTTATTGAAAATGTAATACTTCAATATGAGTCAAAACTAGCCATTACTTTCTAAACAAGATTTGGGAATAGGACAAGGTTGGTTTTTTTTTTTAAATGGAAGGTCTTTAATGGGTATTGGTCTTTCAAAAGGCTTTGTATCAAGATTTTTATTTCGGATAAAACCTTGAAACTCTAAAATTCATTTTGGGGCCTCAAAAATACCTTTAACTCTAAATTGCCCTCTTGGAGTTTTCACCTTAGAGCTATATTTTCTATCAATGAAGAATTTAACAAGTATATACAAATTCAAGGACATTGCTCTTCAATCCAAGTGTCCACATTTGATCAAAATAAACTTTTCAAGGTGTGTAATGTAGGCTGAGGTTAAAGGTTCTGAAAGAATGGATAAATAGGCTCAAAATATATTATTCAGGGTAATTAGACCAAGGATCCTGATGAGCATTCTTTGACTTTCTTCTTTTACTTTTTTTTGAAACATTTAGCTTCGATTTCAGCAACTTTATTCACCCCCCCTTTTTTTGCCATGAATTCTCATTTTCAAGGTACATATTTTTTCTTTTTTTTTTTAATTCTAATTAAAGCTTTAGATTCTTATCTCCAAAATTTCTTTGCTTTTTCTTAGAAATACCCAACTTCATCTTTAGCTATTCACTCTTTCAAATCATTGGGATTCCAATTGAAGTCTTATTCTTTTTTTACCTTAAATTTTCATTTTTGAGGGGCATGTTAGATACTTTCAACATTGAACACTTTTCTTAAAGTTGATCTCTTGAAGATATCCTAATTTTACCCCTCAATGTAGAAAATAATCCTTGGCTGGGGTTCATTTTGAAAAAAAAATAATTTAATAGGCTCAAATGGGTAGCAAGTGGATAATTTTTATGTATGAGAAGGATAGAAAAAAATGGTCATTCATCATTTCAAACATGATCATTTAGTTAGAAGAGCAAATCATTGAAGATGTCTTTTTTTTGTTTTGTTTTGTTTTGTTTTTTTTTTTTTTGATGTCCCATCTTATTTTTTTCACTTAAGGGTTTAATGACAATCAAGTTGTATAAGATCGATCGTATAGTTCAAAAAGGCTTTTTGGGCTCCAAAAATTTTTTTGGCATTCTCTTGGTGAAAGGAAGAGAAAATGTATAAAGGTATAAAACAAATTGTCTTAGGCAAAATGGATTTTGCTTTTTTTTAATCAATGTGCCTTAAGACGAAAAATAAGGGTTACTTGAGAAGAAAAGTTCAAGCATTTTTGTGTCTATGGTCATAAAAAAATTTGACATACATTGAATTATCAATTAAAAATTTGAAAGAGCATTTTAATGATTTATTATTATTATTATTATTTTACAAATAAAATTTCAAAATTGACCTCTTTTACTCGTTGCCCCAGATAAGATTATCACCCCTTTAAAGTATGAATTCAAACTCACATTCCTTGAAGGATTATGATTGATGGGTTAAATCATTTGGGTGATTAGGGATATAAAAGTATTCAAAAAGGTGTAAAGGTATTTGTTGAGCTTTTTCCTAATAGTAATCACCAATTCTTTCAAGAATCTTTCTATTCTTATTACAGAAAAAAACTTTTTTTTCTCTTTTTTTTTTTGAAATCTTGAAAGTTACTTATGTGGGATTTTTTATTCAAACAAATGCATAAAAAGAAAATTCATGAAAAAGATCCAAAATATTAAGTGCTTTCCAAAATAAGTTAGATAACTCCTAAGGACATCATGCACCTGTCATACATAAACAGTGAAAAGATTTAAAATAAAATTATCCTATCTTGTTTTTTCAAAATTTGAGACCTTTTCATTCATCTTAACTCCTCACACTTGGCAATTGGGTGTAGTCATCAACTTTCATTGTTCTATTACCTCTGGAGTCAGAATACCATTCTTGATAATATCTTCAACCTTTTCTTTCAACTATCTGTATTTTTCAGTTGAATGGTCAATTATCCCTATATGATAATCACACTTACCATTGGGATCATAACTCATTGCTGATAGATTTGGTGTTATTTTTAGAAGCACATGAGTGAGATACTGACATTTTATTAGTAAAGATAAAAGGTAAAAAATAGGGATGGACAATTTTTTTTTATCATTCTTTTATCTTTTTCGATTCTTTGTTGGTTAGGTGGTGGGTTCAAATGTAAGCACAAGATCATGAATAGCCATTTGAGGATGGAAATTTGATGAAAAGCCCAAATGCTAGCTTAGTTGGCAAGGATATGAGTTCTGAGATATACTAGCGATGACAGGGTGACGAGGCTGATGAGAAAGATATGGATTGTATAGGATGAAGCTATTGGGTAGATGCCCCTCCATTGTGACTGCTTGCACTTTTCTTTTATTATTTTTTGATGTACTTTTTTTTTCAATATTTGTTGTATCTTTCAACTTAATCCTGTCATTCTTGATTGCATTTTCTATAATCTCATCAGAAATCACCATATCAAAAAAATTTTTGAAGACATTCCCAATCATTCTTTCATAATAAGGAGTGTTTAAGGAATTGACAAACAAAACAGTAATCTCTTTCTCTGATAAGGGTGGTTGTATTTGGGCTGCTATGTCTCTCCATCTATATGCATACTCTTTGAAAGTTTTAGATGGCTTTTTCTTCACATTTTGTAGGGATATCATATCTGGCATCATTTCTTCAATATGCTAATATTGTGCTAGGAAGACCCTAGCCAAATCATTCAAAAAGTAAATCTTATTTCGATCCAATTGAGTATACCATCTTAATGTAGACCCAGTAAGACTATCTTGAAAGTAATGGATCGATAACTTATCATTATAGGTGTGACCTATCATTTTTTTATAGTACATGGTTATGTGTATTTATGAAAACTCACACCCAACCTGCAAGGTATTGTTCGTTTTGACCCTAAAGTCTCACAATTTTATCTCATAAAAGATGCCTCACAATTTGAGATTAAATCTCTCCATATATATCATTCTTTATCCACACATTATCCTGATGTGGGATTGAAGGTGTTACAATCTCTTCATCTTTAATGCTTGACGTCCCTGTCAAGTCGAGTCCTTCCACAGGACCAAATCACACCAGATCATCGTGTACCACTTAGTGACTCTCATGGCTCCACCGTGTAGCACTTAGTGACTCTCACGATTACGGACTGATGATCGTTTTGATACCATTTGTGAAAACTCACACCCAACCTGTGAGGTATTATCCGCTTTAACCTGAAAGTATCATGATTTTATCTCATAAAAGGTACCTCACAAGTTGAGATTAAGTCTCTACATATATATCATTCCTTATCCATACATTATCTTAATGTGAGATTAGAAGAGTTACAATATTAAAGGGCATCTTGTTCTATCATACTTCTCAAAATCTGAAGCTTTAAATTTTACTGAAATAACGAGATCAGGTACTAGAGTAAGCTTGTTAGCATCAACACTCTCATATATATCATGGCCTTCAATTACCTTAAGTCTTTCTTCCAACAGGTCATATTTATCCTTCATCATCATATCCTTTGATGGATCTGGCACCATGTTCAATTTCTTGAACTCGTTAAGATTATCTGTATTAGGCATAGTAGTAGAGTTGTAGAGAGTGAGCCTAAGATTGACATTTGTTTGAACTGAGGGTAACTTGGCAGAAATGTCAGTATAAGATTGATGAGTTACTGAAGGTGCTTATGGCATATAAGGGTCTTGAACATATGTGAACCTAGATGGATACAATAGCGTCTCAACAACTGTTTCCTCCCTTGTCCTGTGAGTTTCAATAAATTTTTTTTTGTCAACTCTGCTAACATTTATTTTAATCTTGCAAACTGTCTGTCTATGTTCTATTGTATTCTCGTAACTATTTTTTTGATCTCTTTTTGGGTTTTTTTTATTCTATCAATTCGACTTGCATTTTCATTTTTCATGCTTCTGGTATTGAGTCGAGTGCTATAAATATGCAGACTTAACTGATCTCGTCTCCTATGATAGCTATTCTTAAACTTTTTATTAATTATCAGAAGTTAGAAATACATGACATGATTTTTATTATAAAAAATCTTTTAGCTTTTAACAAAAGCATATTCACAATCATCATCTTTTATCTTTAGCTATCATGAAAAACAATGAATTCAAACAAATGATGCATGATGTGCAAGTCAAATTTTATTATTATTAAGAAGGGTAAACTTGAGTTTCATCCTATGTTCTAGCTGGATTATCTAAAGACATTCTTTCCTCCTCAAAAGTTTGGTGAAAGTATATTCATAACTGTTACTCTTTTTCACTGGCTTCAATTATTAAAAGTGGACAGAGGCATCAATTCATAAAAAATTCAAGTCAAAATAAGTTTTCATACATTCTCAAAAGTATCAAGTTTACATATTATGAACCATTCGAGGGCTGGGGCCAAAAAGTGCTAGACCTACTCTTACTTCTTTTGTTTCACCTAAAAAATCTAAAAACAGTTAATTATGATTGTTGAAAAGGACAACCCTTTGCTTTAAAAGCTTTTTATATTTTATTCATCATCATGGCCAACCTTATTATTGCCTATAGCATTGTCTGCTATAGCGACATGGATCAATAAAAGGTTTTATGAATAACTGGCTTCATTTTGGTGTCAAAACCCAGATATTCGACTTTTATCAATCTTTGCATCCTATGTTTCAAAGTCGTACAGTCTTCCAAAAAATGGCCTATGACGTCAAAATGATATTTACATCAGGTATTGGGGTTGTATCATTTAGGGAAAGGTAGTTTACGAGGTTCAGTAAGGATAAGGGTAATGATATAGTTTTCTAAGAGCAATGGGTATAACTCTGTGCAGGACATGGGTATTGGATCAATAAGAGTTTTTTCTTTGGTGTTGCTAGAGTTTTTTATCTTATGGTTGGTTTACGTTACTGAAAAAATGATGGTATAGTTGGTCTTAAAATGGATTAAAAAACTCTAGGTCAAAGATTAGGTTGAAAAAATGGTGATTGGATAGCATGCTGAACAAATGATATGAAATATGAGATGGTAGATGTGGATTCAGGTGTGAAATTCTTGAAGGTTGCATGAAATTTGAAGAATGAATCCTATATGCTTGGAAATGAGGTTGAAAATAGTCATAAGAAGGATTTAGGTACGAGTTTGGAATTAGGATAGCTAGTGAAGGTTATTTGAAGCCAGGTGACTCTTTCTTGGAAATCAAACTTTTAAGTTCAGTCATTTGTATAGCTAGTTCACCCATTCCTCTCTTAAGTTCGCTCAAACTTTGATCACTATTCAAATCACCAAATACCTTAGTATGCTTTGAAAAAGTGCTAGAATTAATAAGAGTTGATCGATCTTGACTTGATGAAAGTGACAACGATCTTTGAGGGATAATGATCTCAACCATACTACTACTTTTAACCAGTTCTATCAATTAAGCTATAGTTGTCTCATTTTCTGAAGCTCGAGCCATAGTTCCTCTTGATTCAACTTTAAAGCACTAATCTTTACTTCCAGTTGGTCTTTCATTTTTGCCACTCTAATTTCTACCAAAACAGACATTTTATTTCGGGACTTAAACAAAAAATCTTAGATTATTACCCTTATTGAATGAATGCCATAAAAGCAATTTCTAACTTACATGACACACAAAGTATATTTATGAATATGTGAATATGATGACAAAAGAATGTCATGAAATGCATATATGCCTATGACAATGGATTTTTATATGTACAAGGACCCAAATGAAAATTTTTGTCTACCATGAATATATATGCAAAAAGTGTAATGTTATGTTGTAGGGATGGTAGGACATGAAATGCAATGTATATTCCATAAGACCCTACTATTCATGAATCCATATGCATGAAATGCAATGACATACTTACATGAATGATGAGATGTATACCTATGAATAATGCAACATACTTGTATGGAATGCATGAACCTATCAAGTGCACGTTACATTTTTACATGGAATGCAATACCTGTGTTATACCAACCTAGTGAAACTGACATTACCTTTAAATATATAATGAAATGGAGTGTGCGCACTCCCTATGAAGATGCGTATAGAAGGCATGTATCAACATATGCATAACATGGGATGCATGTATTATCTTATTATGATGTAAATGGGATGGGGTATATTAAAGATCAAATGGAAATGTGAAATATGAAGCAATATTCAAAAAACAGAAAGAAAAAAAAATCTCTCTTTTTTTTAGAAGGAAAAATATACATTTTTTTACACAAAGTAACTAGGACTTGAAAATTAATTTTTATTTGGCCAATAAACAAAAAATTTAAGAGAAGCCTTTAATTTTTTTTGAAAACCTTTTTTTGGCTTGTTGGATAATGCTTAAAAAAAATCACTTTATTCTAAAATATTTTATGAAAATGTAAAATTTGTACAATTACCAAATGAATGAACTACATGTAAAGAGAAAATTTATTTTTTTTCAAGAAAATGCTTTTCTTTTATTATCCATTTTTTAAATTTTAATACATTTTTTTGGTTATTTTTATAAAAAAGTTGGCAAGGCTCTACCCTAAGCAAGCTTCCTATGGCTCATGATATGCCGGGTTAGAATTTATATGTCTAAAAGTTTTAGACTGTTCCTCACATCATCGTCTGTTATAGACTAGTAAGGCTCTTCGATCCTCACCCATTACAGGCTACTAATGAAAAAGGGTTTAATCTGAATAAAAATATTTCGCTAGCAAATACCGAGATTATCACCTCACGAGAGTGTAGCAACTACTTCACTTCCTCCTAAAAAAGATAAAAATCGGGTATAGAGCTTATGCATGCGAGTGAATATGCAAAGTGTGTGCAAAGTAATATATTAATCAAAATAACATAAATAAATCATAAACACATAATCAAAATAAAGTAATAACTAACATACAATTTATTTTATTTATTAACTTGTATGTATATATATTTTGAAAATTTTAAAATAAAGGGAATTAAATTAAATATCAAATAAAACTGATTAAATCCAACAACTATTAATAACGCATAATTAAAATTTTGACCTGACTCTCAAAGGTCTTCAGTGGAGTCACCAAGCTGTCGTAATGGTTTTGGGACCGTCAAACGTAAAGAATTTTAAAATTGAGAAAAAATTAGAGAAGTCACCACCAATCTTTGTTAAGGTGTGATTGGTCACCCAAAAGTTTATCTTTTTAATAAAACTATAAAAAAAAGGGTTTAAAGTTTATCAAAAAGATAATTTTTGATGTAAGAAAATCAGGTTAGGTCCGAGAGTCGGTTACGTGTGGGGAAGGATTAGCATCCCCACAACGCCAACAAATTGGTACCATTTAATTACGCGTTATTTTTAGTATTATATAAAAATGGTTTCAATTTGAAATTTAACACTAATTTTCTTCACTTTTAAAAAATAAATTTTAGTTAAAATTCTTTTTTAGGAATATTGAAGAAATCTTTAAGTTAAAGAATTATTTTAAAATTTTCCAACATCAAGGCAGATTTTAAAATAACTTTTTTCGCTTAAGATGAAACAAAATACTCCTTAAAATAAAAATAACACTCTTTGTGAAAAATGATTGTTGGTGACTCTCCAACATCTAGGTAAAGTACGAAGAATTATTTTCTTTAGAATGTTATTTTTGTTTTATTTTATAATATCATAATTTTAAAAGTAAGTAAATTAAAAAATATTTTTGTGCAAAAAAGTAAATGATGATATTATCAAATAACAAGTAACAATTAAAGAAAAAGAAATGCAAACAGTAACAAATAAATGTATGTAAGCCAATAAATGCTGTGTATGATAATGAAGTACAAATTTGAAATTGGATTCTTAAATATAATGAGACCACCTTGACTCTTCAACATCTAGGTAGAGCTTTGGTGTGACTATTTATATTTAAGATCCCATTATACCATTATACTTTTTATTTATTAATCCCATTATTAATGTAAATTAAAGATTCGTATGAAAAACTTAATGAAATAAAGTTTCCTAAATACCCCATCATCTAAGAGGCATTTGAGAACAAATTATTTCATGTGAGATTTTCACATGTATCCTTAAAGTTTCAGAATAGATTTAGGGTTTTAGGGGTTTTGGAGTTTGAACGATTTTTTTGGTGATGGTTCGAAGTTGTGTACCAAATTTGGGATTTTGGATTTGAATTTTAAGGTTTTTGGATTTTAGGGTTTGCCATTTTGAATTTTAGGGTTAGGATTTCGAGTTTCAAATTTTGAGGTTTAGGTTTTCGATTTTAGGGTTTGGATGTTTAGGGTTTTGATTTAAAGATTTGGGATTTACGATTTCAATTTTAGGGTTTGAAATTTGAGGTTCGATTTTAGGGCTTTAATTTTAGGGTTTAAGATTTGAGGTTTTGATTTTAGGGTTTCAATTTTAGGGTTTGGATGTTTAGGGTTTCGATTTTAGGACTTGGAGGGTTTAGTTTTAAAGTTTAGAGGGTTTAGGGATTTATTTTATGGTTACAGGGTTTAGGGATTTTATTTCAGGGTTTGAAGGGTTTTAGGTTTGAAGGATTTAGGGTTTAGTTTTAGGGGCTGAAAAGTTTAGGATTTTGGTTTTAGGTTTTCGATTTTAGGGTTTAGGTTTTTTAACTGAAGAAAACACGAACATATCTAAAAATCTCCAACATCTAGGCGAACTTTTGGAGTAAGTTCAATTTTAGTGATTTTTAAAAATTAATTAAAAAATTTTCATATACGTTATTTTTATGAAAACTTTTATTATTATTTTATTATATTTTTTAATTTTAATTAATTTTTTATTTATAATTCCCAACATCTAAGTGAAATTATATTTTAAAGTTCAAGGTTTTTATTCCCTCCAACAACTAGGTATGGAATATAAAAAATATTATTTTATTCTTATTATCATTATTTTTTTATTATTTTTTAAGTATTTTAGTATTTTTTTAGTTATTATCCTACTTTATTTCATTTTTATTATTATTAAAAACAATCAAATATTTATTTTAACAAATTTAAAAATTTATCATGCATGAATATAAAAAATACTCAAAATAACAAAAATAATAATATATAAAAAAATTACAAAAAAAAGAAAAAATTTTTTTTACCTGAACCGGATCGATCAATGCTGATCTGTACTAGTCTAATTGGTTCAACAGTTCAATCAGTGGTTCGGACGATTTGTGTGGTCCAATGGTTCAAACTGAATTGACCGATTCACTGACGGTTCATCTGGATCGATTCAAGGTTGGCTAAAACGGGTCATACGTATGGTTGCACGGATCCCGTGTTGGATCCGGGTTGACGCGCATATTCCCTTAGTCTAAAACGACATCGTTTTGGGTTTTGTTCTTCTATATAAAAGCAATTTTTTTTTTACTTTATTCTCACCTTTCAACCTAAAAAAAAAATTCAGAGCTCTTGGGATAGCTCTTGGGGCTCTTTCTGAGTTATCGTCGACGGTCATCATCGGTGGTCAAAAATCACCAAAAAACTTTCAGAAGCTCCTTTCAACATGCTTTTATTAGATCTGGCCTTCTTTTTGCCTGAAATAGCCTTGATCAATATAGATTGGGGCTCAAAGATCGGGACTCAAAGTTTGTATTTTCTTTCTTTTTTTTGTATAAACTAAAAATGATATATGTTTTTTTTGTAAGTACCTTATTTGGTGCCAGGTTTCTCATTACGAGAAGAACTGTGTTTGTTTTTTTTTTTTTTATTTTCTCATGGGTAAGGGTTTTTTGGTGGAGGTTACGGTAGATATTTTAGGGGGGTAGTTTTTGGTTTACAATGAGGCTTTAATGGGATTTGTGGTTAGGTTGGGTAGAGTGTTTAAGGTTCGAGCATGAGAGGGAGCGGTGTTTGAGGCTTCTGGATGTGCAAGAGTAGGGTGTTTAGTATCTAAAAGTGTGTCGATAGGGGGGACCTAAATGGGGAAGAAGCTGGGGCTTTATAGTGGATTAAGTATCTGGGATGTAGGTGGTGGTTGCAATATAGGCTGTAGGTTGGCTGGTCGGGGCATGGTGAAAGGACTAGACAAGAAGTGGCTACAAGGTAGGTCGTAGAGGGCTGTAGGAGGTTACGACGTGGCTGGTGCTAGGCATCAGCCGCCTGCTTTCTGCCACTTTTCTTTTTTTTCTCTTTTTTAAAAATATTATTATTATTATTTAATTTTAATAAACAAAACTTAAAAATAAAATTTAATCCAGTAGACTCGGATAAAATTTGGTGTCTACAAGCAATGAGTCATACCAATTCTAACAAACAAATTAACTTAGACTGATCTCTATCGATCTCAAAACAAAAAAAATCTCCATGCCTATGAAATATTTTGTTCTTCTCGTCTTATGGTGTATCTACAAATCAAACATTAAAACATATACACTCATAAAGACCTTTTCAATATTTCATTATCTTATAAGGTGTCTATCCTAAAAGTAATTTTTAATCAATCTCGAAAAAATCTTAAACAAATCTTTTATGAGATTTGACCACTATTCTCAATAATCTTCAACTTGACTTAAATTTCATCAAATTATCTTCATGCTAGACAAGCTTAGCTCTACATGTAGTGGAAGTCTCATAATCATATTTCTTGTGTCTTTACATTTCATGCCAATTGATCTTTTAAAATACGAACTCAAATTTCTTTTTTAATCAAACTCCTTTAGGCTTGTCTTTTTTCATATTTTGAACTTTCGCTCTAATACCACATATTATGATCAGGATAGTTTTGATTCTAATTAGTCGGCAAAGAAATCCCAATCAATTTGACATTTATTCATGAAAGTGAAAGTCTAATCAAATCATAAATTATCCACACAACAGACAATAATTTAACATGATTCGACATTCAACTAGCCTTTATCTATGATAAGAAAAAAGATTCACTAATTGTAAAGAATTGCAAACAAATCATCAACACTTAAATAATCACTTATACCCAATCTAACAAATAAATTAACCCAAACTGATTTTTATCAATCTTAAAACAAAAAATTAGCATACCTATAAACCCTTTCATTCTCCTATACTTCTATGGCGTATCTACACATCAAACATACACACCCATAAAAGACCTTTTTATTCTCTTTTAGTCATAAGGGTGTTTATCCCAAGAGATCCTGTAACTTTCTTACATTTTTTTCCTATGCTTAATCATATTGAAACTTTTATTATTTATACTAATTTGTCTATCAAAAATATCTTTTCTCTTAGAATTTTTTTCTTGTAAGTCTTATTATCCATCAAGCAATATCTAGTCAATCTTGAAAGAATCTCAAACAAATCTTTTATAGAATTTGAGTAATTATTCCTAACGTTATCAACTAGCATTTACGAGAAGCAAAAAGCAACTTCACAAACAAAAACTCATGAAGTTCTCTATCTATTTCTTAAACTATTTCTTTGTGAAGTATTAAAATAACACATAACAAAAGCATATTTCCTTTTAATTGGGTCAATCTCTCTTACTTTCAATTCATTCCTTAAACTCACAAAAACTATGCTTTTTTTCTCTTACTTGGCAAAGAAGTTAAACGTTTTTTCTTTTGTTTCCTCTAAGCTAAACTCTCAAGGTTAGTAGCTTTTCCTTGCAGCTCGTTTTCTCGTTTTTCAAGATTAATTTAATTTGGTTTTTTATTTGCAATGATCACATTTTGTTAAAAGATTCTGTTTAAAAGAAAATTGAAAAATGGGATTTGTGTATTTCAAATTTTATTTATATTTGTTTGCCTTTGCTTCATAGCTATCAACTGTCAAAAAAGAGAAATGTGGAACAATAAGCAAAGCTTCAAAAAGGATTTGCCTTTGCTTTATAGCTCGTAACTGTAAAAAAAGAGAAATGTGGAACAACAAGCAAAGCTTAAAAAGGGAGAGGATGCATTAAATAGATGAAAAAAACGTAGTGCCATAAGATGAGGATGTAAATTTCAAGAGTTAAAATTAGGAAAAGAAAAGAAAAGAGTTGTTTTGGATTAAGGGGTTTTGTTGCTTTATTGTAAGATAGGCTTGCTGTATGTGTGTGCGTTTGTGTGAACGAATAGAGTTTTCAATGAATTGTTCATGTCTATATTTAATTTTTATTCATTTATTAAGTTTAACAAATGATCTTAAATAATTTTTTTACGTTTGTTTATTAAATAAACCAAGCACGAACAAGGATTTATTTGGTTCATTTATATTTGTCAACAAACTTATTTAAAGTTCATTTAAGATTTATTTCTTTTCGTTTAAGATTTGTTTATGTTCCTTTATGATTCATTTATTATCCAGTAATAATAATAATAATAATAATAATAATATTACATTTTATCCTTTGCCATTTTATTCAACCTCTTTTATTGTTTATATTCATTTATGTTTGTTTATTCTTAATTTTATAAATGTATGTTTGTTTGTTTAAAATTTATTTTGTTAAAAATTTATTTTGTTATGGTTTGTTTATTATTTATTGGTATGGTTGTTTATTATTCATGAACATATTTGATTATATTTGTTTGTGAATAAATTCATTTAATATTTACAAATGAGTTTATTTAATTTAAAATAAATCGATCACACATCAAATGTGAATATTTTACCATTTAAACGAATTGAGCTCAAATGAAACAAAGAATTTTTCTATTAAACATGAATTGATCCCAAATAATTTTAAAAATAAACAAATAAATCATGAAAATATATCCATACATTCATGTTCGATTTGTTTAAATCTCTATATATATAATATTGAGTAAGTACTTGAGATTTTATAACTGAGAAAGAAAAGGGAAATTGGAAAAGGAAGAGACTTTGCTGATAGTAGCAAGACAAAGATAAATAAAGGAAAGGAAAAGCTCGATTCAAAGTGAAAAAAATAAAAAAAGAAAAAAGAGAAAGCTACAAAGAAGGCATAGGGACAATGAACGGCGATTGGTGAAAACTAACTATAAAGCATGAGGCTGGGATGTGTGCAGTCAACTTTTATTAAAGACTATTTAAAAATATATTTTAGCAACGACTAATGACAATGATTTAAAAAAACTATTTAAATGTTAATGATTAAAACTTTAAAATTTATAATTAAGTTATGAAAGTAAAAAATTACTCAAAATTAAATGATTATTTGTAAATTTTATCCATTCAAAACGCATGACAGGACATTTGAAAGCTGGAGGAGAAGTTGCTGAGTGGTGGCGTCAGATCTTTTATGGCATCACCTCGTTGCATGTTCTAATTTTTTTTTGTGTCGCAATTGTTGTTCTTTTCAATCTTTAATTATTATTTTTTAATTTTATTACAGTCTGAGTCCACTTCTCCATGTTTGATCCACTCAGTAATTGGGCCTGTAGTTACGTTTACGACCCAGATTTTATTGAACATGCCCATAAATTAAGACAATATACCACAAATCTATTATGGTCCGCCTCGATGTTAGACGGTCCAACAGTCTAAAAGTCAACTTCAACTGATCCTTCCTTTTGAGCATCGAAGCATTTAACTACGAAGGAATTCACGGATTGAGTCCTATCATCTCAGTTTTGGTTGATTTTTTGAAACTTTTTTCTAAAGCTTCTTTCAGCTTAGCTCATTCAGCCTGAATAGATAAAAAAATATTAAAATATTTATATTTTAAATATATTTTAAAAATTAAATTAGGTATATTTTTTAATTAATTAAATAATATCTCGGATGTAACTTAATTCGGATTTAAAAAACCTTCAAGGTTCAACTTGAGTTGAACCAAGGTCACTGGACCTCATGGATAGTCTACTAAAGAATAAGGATCGGATCAGTATCCATGAATATATATATATATATATATATATATATAATATTCAAATGCAAAAAAGCAAAGAAAAAATATTAAATTATTTAATAAATTTAGTATTTAACAATTTATTAGCATTAAAAACTAATTTAATAAGATTATAATTGTGTTTGTAGATTTTTTTTCCTGCACAATTCTAATTGTATTCATAAGTTTATTTTATTTCGGTTAATTATTTTCTAATTGTGTTCAATTTATAATTACATAAAAAATATTAGTACGATTGAGAGAATATAGTTAATATGGTGACTAAATTAGGTCTCTAAAATTATTCACTAGAACTCCATTTAGTCTCCATAATAATAACACATTTAGAAGATAGAGAGAGAATTCACAGTCTCCTAAATAAAAGTTGAAAGGGTGTTCGAATAGTTTAATTTCTCAAGTCAAAGGAAATGAAAGAAGAAACTAGATTAATTTCTCATAGCTAGATATAAGTATTGTTTGGAGGAAGTAATGAGCTCGATCGGTTAGACAGGTCCAAGCTTGTATTTTACCTGGGGGACTAAGACTCCGGAGGAGTCCAGTTTTTGTATTTTGTCCTCTGTCTCAGGCTTGGATTGTTAAGAGTTTTGGACCCAAGTGTATTATCCAGGCTAGGTCCAAGAAAAGTCTAAAGTGTTGGATAACTGCATTAAAATGAAAATCTTAGTGGCTATCTCAAGTTGACAAGTTTTGGTTAGGCCATCGGCAAACCCCGACTTGTAAAGTCTGCTAATATGGAAAATCTCTCTATTTTTTTTTCTAGGTTAATAACATTAGTAATCTTTAAATTTTGACTTAAATTTTATTTTAATTTTTAATTTTTTAAAGTTTAATTGTATTTTTGATTATTTAAAATTGTTCTATTTTAATTTTTTCCTTTATAGAACCATTTAACATGACGATAGATGTCAATTAATATCATATAATGATATCAGATGGCATCTCATGTGGCAGAAGAACAATCAAAATAAAATTTTTTCAAAGTTTGAGAATCAATGATAAAATTGTATCAAAATTTAATATATTGATTATATATTTTATAAAATATTTAAATTAAAATTATATTTTTATATTTTTATTGTAATATAATTTATTAGTTAGATTTTTTGTTTTTAATAGAAAATAGATTTTTGAAATTAAAATTAAGTTAAAATTTTTAAATTACTTTTTTCAAAAATTCGATATCATTTTAAAACCAAAAAATTTCTATTAAAAATTTTCTTTTATTCATAAATCATAATAAAAAATTATTACTTTCTATCAAAAAAATTTTTTTTTTTAAAATATTAAATATCTTTTACTTTTTCTTTTTCATGTATAATTTATAAAGTATGTTCTATAAAAAAGAAAAAAGGAAAATTAATTAAAAAAATATTTTTATATATTTCAAATATATTTTATAAAATATTATAATCGAAAATATTTTTTTATCTTTTATTATGATATGATTTATCAATAAAATAATATTTTTAATAGAAAATAGATTTTTTTAAAATTAAAATTAAGTAAAAATTTTAAAATAATTTAAAAAAAATTCCATATCATTTTAAAAACTTCAGTAAAAATTTTTATATTAGTTTAAAAAATTAAATAAAAACTCCTTATTATTTTAAAAGATTATGTAAAAATTTTCATATTATTTTAAAAATAGATTTATTAATCTATTTAAAGATTTATTTTCTATTCAAAAAATTTAATTTAAATTTATTTTTTATTAAAAACTTTATATTCATATAAAATAAAAATATATCTTTTTTATAAAATATATTTGAAATCGATATATAAAAGATATTTAATATTTTAAGAAAATAAATTTTTTGGATAGGAAATAACATTTTTATTATGATTTATTAGTCATATAATATTTTTAATAGAAATAAAATTTTTTGTTTTTAAAATGATATAAAATTTTTTTAAAAAGGAATTTGAAAATTTTAAATTAACTTTAATTTTTAAAAATCTATTTTCTATTTTACCTAATAAATTATATTAAAACAAAAAAATATAAAATTTAAATTTAAATTTAATATTTTATAAAAATAGATAACATTTTAAGATAGTTTCATATTTGGTATTTAACTTTAAGAGAATTTTATTTTGGTTATTTCTCTATTACATAAGATGTTAGCTGAAGTTATTACGTAGCACCAGTAGGCATTTATTGTTAATTTAAACAGTTTTATAGAATGACTAAAAGATGACAACTTTAGACTATTAGGAATTTAATTAAATTTTTTTAAAGATTAGGGATTAAAATGAAATTTGAGTTAAAATTTTCATACTACAAATGTTATTAATCCTTTTTTTTTTTTTTTTTTTTTCATTTTAGCCTTGCTTGCCAGTTAACAAGTAAACATCATCTTATTACAATATGAACAAAAATTTTGGTAAAATTTAAACAATTTGGTGTACCAACACAACATTATTCTAAACCTAAAACAAGTTTTCATACTATATTAACTATAGGTTAAAGTTTATGGTTTATCCATTCACCATGAATCAAAACCATAGCCAAAAACTGAGTTGTTATGTCCATTTATTGAGTCAACATGATCAATTCCCTTGGGAGTCTAGCTAGTGCATGCCTAGTTACTATGTCATTTTTTTTGGAGAACTGGTTCGCTCTTTACTAAAAAAGGGCTTGCCCATCATCCCCACTAATGTCCCATCAAGGTATAACTTTAGAACTGAACACTTGGCTTCCTACTTGCTTGGGACCATTAAATATTGCTCACACTTATTTGAGATCATTAAATGCAAGTTGTAGTTACCTACATAAATTTATTATCAATTATCAATTGTTTTAGTCAAGTCACCACATTTAATCTCATATATAAGGTAAGAAGGAGGACCAGGTACGTAAAACCTTAAAACTTAAGCATTTCTTCCATTGAAGCTTACTCTACACACCTCACCTTTTCTTTTCTCCAAAAACCTTAAATATCTCATTGACTTGAGCATCGAAGTGCGTCTTAGAGAACCAACTTCGGCCTTCCTTGACCATACTATCTAGCTACAGGTTTAGGCCACTTCATCTTCAATCTTTCACCAACTCCTTCTAACTAAGACTCTTAGAAAACCATTAAAAATTGATGCCATTGTGGGAATAGACAACCATGTCTCACCATCCCCTCTCTTCTAAAATAGTAACTCTCAAGTTAAATGCAACACCTCACCTACAGTTGTCTCTAATGCAACAACTATGCTATGAACCCCTTTACAAATCCTATCACCAAACCTTTTTTGACGGAATCTTAAGTACGAACCTATCTTTCCATTCCTAGTAACCTACTTTCATTAAATGAATGGATTGCACAACATTTGGATTTTAACAAAACTTGATAAAGTTTTATCTCTAAATATGAAATTAACTCCATCATCAGTCCACACCACTACCATTGGACCCTCAAACATAACATCACAACCATTTTTTGCACAAGTTTAGTCCTTGCAACCCATTAATGCTACTAATTGGCAAAACATTCTCCTTCTAACATCTACCATGCATGTCTCACTTTTTGCCCCTCAAATCCTAATATACCAACCAAACATGTAACAACCTTCCTTAAACTTTTACTAGGCATTAATGACCTAAATCTAGCTTTTGAATGCCCAAGTAGCCATCCAAAAAAGGCTACTTCAACAATATTAACAAGCTACCCAACAACTTTCAAAAGAGAGACCACACCTAAGAAAAAGTTTTGCATCATCTTTTAGAGAACAATTATAAAACTTTACCCACCTTGAAGAAAGCTACCCTTATATTATGTAAGATAATGTTTACCTTAATGATCTCACCATACAAAACTAGACCTACATAAACCCTAACCCTAATAATGAACTTGCCACGTAAGTAACTGCCTTGCATAAGGAGCTTGCTGACCTCAAGAAAAAGAATAATAAACCTTCAATGGCTAGAAGATGACCACAACACTCTCACCCCTATCATTAGATAGGTCGATATCCCTAATTCCCTAAAACTCTCTAAAAAGATATACAATGGGGCCATTGATTCAAAATACCATTTTGATCATTTTAGAACTTTCGTGGATTTACACAATGCCTTTAACACAGTGAAATGCATGATTTTCCTTATAACTATGTAAGAAAAAGCTTGTATATGGTTCTATTTCATAGCCTTAGCCACGATTGATAGTTTTAACACCTTTAGGATGTAATTTTTAGCCCATTTTTTAAGCAGTAAGGTTGTGATATACTCTTCTGTGAGCCTACTAACTATAAATTAAAAACCTAATGAACCTTGTGGTAATACTTGAAGAGGTTTAATGTAGCCATACTAAAAATCAAAGACTTAAACATTAATGGGCTATCAAAGCTTTCATTTCTTGGGTTAGGCATGATCACCTTAGGTATTCTTTGATAAAAATAAGCCTGAGTAATTATACTAGTTCTAAGAAAGAGTTAAAAAGTTTGTTTAAGCTAAAAAAATTAAGGCAGTAGATAAATCTAAAAGGCATGAATAACACTCTGAACATTCGTATGATGACAGTAGAAAAGTAGATACCTCAAGCCAATAATTCCATTGTGATTGCCAAGCCTACAACTAGTCCAAAAAAAGAGATTGGTATAGTAATGATAGCTGTACCTTATAATCACAACATAGCCACTACCAAAATTTAAATCGAACTCTCAATACTATAACCCAATAGCTTGCCCAAAGACTAAACTAAAAACCTAACCAGTTGAAGCCCACCTCCAGAAGATTTGATAATTAACTTTCATTGAAATGATACTGTAATTACCACTCAATTGAGAGGCACTCCATTGATAAGTGCCTAGTCTTCTAAAAAGAGATCAAAAAATTGTATGTCCTTATTAACAACTAACCCACCTGTCATAATGATAACGAAAAGAATCCTCTACCTCATCTACCAACATGGTGAGGGTTCATCTCACTAAGACAATGAAGCCTACCAAGCAAAAGCAATTGGCAAACACCCAGTCGAAGAAATAATCCATGTTATTATATAGGTAACAGAAGACTACGCTAACAGTAAATCAAAGCATAAATCCCATTTGCGTAGTGTTATGGCTATTGATGTGGCTCTCAATAGTTAGAAAATGAAATATTGGTAAGTGTAGTTCTTAGAATATGATATTGATATTATGGTGGATAATAACAAAGATCCCATAGTGGTTTTAGTGATTATTGCCTATTACCAAGTACAAAGAATCCTGATAGATAGTAGGATCATCCGATGTAATACTATACCAAACATTTAGGTCGATGGAATTTTTTTATAGTGATATGAAGCCATCAGGGTTCATCTTTAATTTTGCTAATTAACTGATCGTAGTGAAATAATCTATCACTTTACCATTAACTATAGGACATGAAGAACACAGACTCATAACACTGACTGATTTCATGGTAGTGGATCAACCTTTAATATACAATGTTATTTTTAGAAAACCACTAATAAAAAAAGTTAAGTTGGTTACAATTATTTATTGCTTGAAGGTCAAGTTTTCTATGTCAATAGAGGTGAGATTCAGGAAAGCCAACTAAGTCACAACCACCCAATGCCATCTGTTAAGCCTTGAGTTAACAGAAGGTAGACAAGCCAATAGAGACACCACCTCTACCATAAAAAAAGTCCATAACATAGTCCAACCCCTACCTTGAGTACACCTATAAATCTTACCTTAGCCAAACCTTCAGCATAGACATTTTAGATGTTTGCGATGAAATAAAGGAATCTAAGGCTTGCTTTGTTAAGCAAACTATACAAGTTCAGTTATGCCTACCAAATATAGAGTTGATCACCCAAACGGGCTCTTTGTTGGACCCTAAGGCAAAAGGTGTATTGCACGAATTCTTGTAGTGTTATGTCGATGTGTTTGCTTAGTCTGCTATATATATTATAGGTATCGATGAAAGTATTATCACCCATCAGCTGAATGTGGACCCAATTGTTAAGCTAGTGAAATTAAAGAAAAATGCTTTGCCTTTTAGCGAAAATAAGTAAGTAGAGAAAGTTGATGAATTATTGGCAGCTGGATATATCATAGAAATAAAATATTCGGAGTGGCTCACCAACATTGCCATAGTGAATAAGACAAATGTAAAATAGCAGATGTATGTAGATTTCACAAATTTGAATAAGGTATGCCTTAAAAACAGCTTCCCTTTGTCTTCAGTTAATTGATTGGTTGACTTTTTTACTAGTCATAAATATTTGAGTTTCAAAGATGCATTCCCAAAATATAACCAGATTAAGTTGGCTAGGTCCAACCAGGAAAATACGTATTTTATAACTAAAGAAGATCTCTGTTGTTACATAGTCATGCCTTTTAGCCTCAATAATGTAAGAGCACCTACTAGATGCTAGTTGACAAGATTTTTAAAGAACAAATTGATTGGTCATTGGAGATGTATATGGATGATATGCCAGTTAAGAGCCTTTTCTTGAAATATGTACAAGACCTGATAAAGGGGTTTTTTATCCTGTGACAATATAACATGAAGTTGAACCTTGCCACATGTACTTTTGGTGTAAAGATAGATAAATTTTTAGGTTTATAATTTTTAACAGGGGTATTGAGGCAAACCTTAAGAAGGTAAAAGCCATTTTGGATATGAAACGCATGAATCATTAAAGAGATGAAGAGATTAACAAGTTGAGTAATGGCTCTTAATCAGTTTGTATCCAAGTTGGTTAAAAAGTGTTTACCTTTTTTCAAAGTTCTTCAAAGTGTAAACAAGTTCAAATAAGACAACCTATGCCAGAAAGCCTTCGAATAACTAAAGTAGTACCTTTATTCACTTCATTTTCTCCTCAGCCTTATAAGTGGTAAACCTCTGTATGTTCATTTAGCAGCATTTAATGAAACAGTGGCTGCAGTGCTAGTTAATAAAATAAATGAGAGTCTAGTCCAGTGCATTATGCTAGTAGAGCATTACAAAATAAGAAAATTAATTACATATGGTTGGAAAATATTGCTTTTGTGCAGGTGACAATGGCCTATGGACTGAGACAATACTTTTAGGCACACGTCAATATTGTCTTAACAGACCAACCACTCAAAAAGTTTTGCATAATATTGACACTTAAGGAAGAATGATGAAATAGAGTGTCGAACTTAATGAATTTCACATTGAGTACAAGCTTAGAAAGGCTATTAAAGCCCAGCCTCTAGTTGACTTCATCATTGAATACTTTTTTACCCCTGAAATAGAAGTACTATCATAGTAAAATAAAAAGCACCAACATCTACCACAACCTTAACAAGTAGAACCAGTATAAACAAAAGAGACAAATGGACTAATTAAGACCCTTACACCATCTCCTAATCATCCAACATCCCTCAGTATCAGGCCCCTTACCAAAATAAAATTTAATGTTGTATGTTGATGGTTTCTCAAGAAAAGATGGCTCTGGCGTAGGGATTTTATTGTTAAGCCCTTATGGAGAAGAGTGGCAATATAGCATGTTTTTCAGGTTTTTTATCTCTAAAGATACAGTTGGGTATGGGGTATTAGCTGTACAATTAGAATTGGTTGCCAATATGAACATGAGGATTTAATCATGTACACAGATTTTCAGCTAGTTGTTTACCAGATCAATGGCAAGTATGAAGTTAGAGATCCTATGCTTACCAAATACCATGCTATCATCCACCAACTCAATCAACCTTTCACAATAATAACCTTAAGGCAGGTTTTTCATGCCAACAACACTAGGCTGACTCGTTATCTAAGTTAGTAGCCTCTATTGAGATTAAGGAGCATGGAAAAAACTTTTTAGAGTATATACCGACACCTTATTACTTAAAAGCCCTTACATTTTATGTATAAAAAAAGGTATATTTGGATGACCCCTATCAAAGCTTACTTCAAAAGGGAACACCTTTCTTATCTCGTAGAGTGTAAGAAAGTGTAAAAAATAATAGTTCAATTTACGTTATTATGGGAAATTTTATACCTTCTTAGGTGTTTGTCCTAATAAGAGGTAGAGCATGTTTTAAGAAAAATCTAAAAAGGGGTGTGAAATCACCATATAGGTGGGTGAACATTTGTGCATAAGGCATTGAGCAAGGCTACTATTTGCCTAATATAAAGAAAGATGCTATTGAGATGGTTAAGAAATGTGACAAGTTTTAAAAGTTTGCCAAAATTGCTTGGCAACTAGTAGAAGCATTTATCTAAATTTTTAGTCCATGGCCATTCTTATAGTGGAGCATTGACATATTGGGCCCATTCCCTATGGTGGTTGCCTAAAAAAAGTTTATGATTGTAGCTTGCGATTACTTCACCAAATGAGTTGAGGTAGAATCTATGGCCACCATTACAATTAAAGCAATGGTAAACTTTGTGTAAAAGTTCATTATATGTAGGTTTGGCCTCTCTCACACCATCGTGGTGGACAATGGGTCACAATTTCAGGTGAATAAATTAAAACGATTCTACCATAATTTTAAGGTAACTCTTATGCACAGTTTAATGGCCCACCTTTGGACTAATGGTCGAGTAGAATCTATGAATCAAAAGATTTTAATTGCCATGAAGAAGAAGCTTTATAAAACCAAAGAAGCTTTAGGAAGGAAGCTTTTGACATATTTTGGGCGATTGGAACCATAAACCACTCAGCAATAAGAGAACCATTCATATCAATTTATGGGATAGAGGCAGTAATATTAGCCAATATGGGCGTCAACGCACTTAGATTAGCACATTTTGATCCTACTTAGAATGAAAAAGCTTTGAGGGCCAACCTAGATTTGTTGCAAGAAACCAAAGACTTAGTTGAGGTCAAGATGGCTGCTGAGGCCCAACAAGTCGCTAAATACTATAACTCTCACACCAAGCATAGACATTTTCAAGTGGGTGACTTGGTATTCAGAAACTATAAAGCTAGTTGGCAAGTTGGAGAAAAAAACAGAATCTTTACAGTTATTGGATTTGGAGCATACAAATTAAAAGATGTGGGGGGCAATCCTATACCAAGGACATGGAACACCATTCACTTGAAAAAGTATTACATTTGACAAAATGGCCATCACCAAGTTTATCATAATTATTTTAGGACCGCTAGACAAAAATTTCAACAATTTCAAAATAGGAGAGTTGCCATAAATCTTTTTTGTTTAGTGTGATAGGCCATCTTAAAAAACTTGTCTTTCTAATAAAATTTTAAAATTAATTAAAACTTATTAAAAAGATAATTTTTTATTTGGTTTGCGAAACCAAATTTAGGTTTGGGAGTTTGGTTATGCATAGTGAAGTATTAACACCCCAAAATGCTCGTCCAAAGGTGGTACTAATTAATCTTGTGTTATCATTTAATTTTGATATTTAAAAGTGATCTTCTTAATTCCCTTTATTTATCACAATTTTAGTTTTTTATTTCATTTCATTTTTTTTTATTTTCTCATTTTTTTAGTAAAAATCATTATTTCATTTTTGTTTGAAAAATATATTGGAACCATGTTATTGAAAAATTCTTAAAATGTTCAAGTACGTTAGTAACATTAGAAGAAATTTTCTCACCTAATTAAGAATCACTGCTTAGACTTCTCAAGAATCTCATTTTCGATTGTTCATATTTATTTTTAAAATCATTATTTATAATGCATATAATAAAACAATAAAATATGATGCCTAAAAGTTTATCTAAATAATAATTTTTTTTATAAAAATTCATTTCTTATTTTTTATTAAATAAAGGGTAAATGAGAAATATTTATTGAAATTTATTCTAAATGCTTCAATACTTTGGTGGTATTTTAGAAAAATCTTCTCACTTAGAGATTTCTAAAAAAATCATTACTTGAATTTTTTTAGAATCTCATCATCAAAAGTTTTTATTTTTGTTTTTTGAATTATTAATATTTCACCCTAAAAGTTATATAAGTATATAATTATTCATGAATAGATTTATCTCTTTACAATATATTTTATAAATATTTCACATTTTTATTTCTTTTAAGATAATTGTTCAAATTAAGAAAACTAAATAAGAATTTTTATATTAAAAAGAGCTTCTTAATATTGTAATATTTTAGTAATTTTTCAAAGATTTTTCTCATTTAGGGAGTTTTTGAGAATTGTTAATCGGACTTTCCAGAATCCTATCATCAAAAATTTATGTTTTTATTTTTTTATGGTTTATTAGATTTTTATAATGAAATAAAAAATAACCATACTAGGTAAAAGTAAATTTGTAATCCTAATTATTTAATCCTTTCTAAAGTATTAGTATTTTTATTATTTATTATTTTTACTACAAATAATTAAAACTATTTAAATATGTGTCTATTCTAAAATATGCATGCAAGAATAAATAAACAACTAAGTAAACAAAGCTAAAATAAATTTACCACAAAGTTGGTCAAAATCCAATTCAAAAGAAGGGTCGAAAGGTAATTAGGCTGTAACTTGGGCTTAATGTAGAGCACAAGTTAGGTTAAAAAGCTCTAAACAAATTGGGCTTGGTCCAAATGAGAATAAACTCGAGTCAGGCTAATTCAGGTCGAGCTATGTCGAGTAAGATTGACCTGTCTAGTTTTTTTTTTTTTTTTTTAATTATAGAGCCAAACCTTTTTTTTTTCACCTCATTTCTCTTTTAGTTTTGAAAAAAAAAGTTTATCTTATCCAAAAAGAAATAGAAGCTAACCCTTTCAAACACCAAGATTCAAACAGCTAGCCAGGCCATACTTACCATCGTTGGTTGGTACCATTTTCTCCCTATATTTTCACCATAAGCTCTCCTCAGCTCCCTGATCACCTTTCCAAGCTTAGTTTTTATTCACAATGGCCTAGGTTTGAAAATTGTGATCAAAACTTTAAACCACAAAATCTTTTCCTTTTACTGTTCGATCATTTTGCATTTTTAGTATGTCATTCCCATATCTTTAACCTTCATTTTCAGTTTCTTTGATCGCCTAAAAAATTTTTGCCATTCATCATTGGCCACTATGCCACTGTCGACGTGGTGCTTTTTTTTTTTTTTCATGGCATTGCTTGCAAAATCTCTTCAAACTATCGAATCTTTCATTTTATTTTTGTATTTTCTATGTTTTAGTTGGCTGAAGTTCCTCTCCTTTGAAGAATGTGGTTTCTTTATTTTTTATGTTTTTGGTTATGATAGGTTTCATGTGGATATTGTTTTGGGGTTGAAAAAAATTTTTTTTGGGTTGTTTCAATTTTTAAAGAATAAATTCTTTTTTAAGTTTGGGTGGTGGTGGCTATTAGGTTAAGTTGTGGTGGTGGCCATGATAGAAGGGTTGTGTTAATGGTTTGTTGATGGTGGGTGATAGGGTGTTTTAGTTAGTGAGGGGCGATTGGCAGTTGTACTTCATTGGGTTTTTGGCTCTGGGTGTTTTAGGGTCAATGATGGAGCAAATGGAGGTTTTTGAGAGCAAGCATATTAGCCCAAGGCTTTTTTTTTGGGCCCTTTACTTATCTTCTGTTATGTGTCTTTATTGTAAAATCAGAGCTTAGATGAAAAAAGACATATGAATTCAATTTTTTTTATATTATTGCCTGTTGATTTTAGGGTAACCAGTTTATGATGAAATGAGTGCTAGAAAGTAAAGAATAGTGGAAAATACAAAAGTTGAAATTAGGTAAGCAATTTGAAAGAATGACAAAGTCTACCTGGTGTCAGGACAAAGGGATTTCAAAAGAGGTCTATGATCGAGCTATTGTAGACACTTTTTTTTTTCTATTTGATAGCTCTTAACAAAATGCACTTAGGTTTAAAATTTGAATGTGGGCTTTTATTGCGCTTTCATGCAAAATGATCCAAAAATACTTAATTCTAAAACAAATTTGAATGAGCTTAATTCAATTAAATCAAATTAAAACACTTAAGTTAGCTTAAATCAAAATGTTTAGATCAAACCTAAAAATTGAACAAACTTGAAATGATCTAAACAAAATTAGGCATCTATAGTTGTCTCTATTTGCACCTTACTGAGAATCAGTAATAAGATAAAGACATAAACAATAATTTTTTTCAGAGTTAATGATTCGATGATTTTTGGAAAGACATTTTTTAAAAATTATTTTGTTTTGTTTTTGTTTTTGTTTTTTTATTTTTTAAAATTTTTTTGAATTTTTAAAAAACCCCTCTCATTAGAGGCTCCATAACTTTTGAAGTAAACCTTAAAGCTTCTATCGTTAAAAGCCCCACAACTTTTAAAAATATAAGATAATAACTCATAGATTATACATGAAGCTCTTACAAATTTTAATTGATTTTGATCGAAAGATTTATGAATCTTGCTTGGAAAACTCAAAAACTATTCCCAGAGGTCCTATAAATCTCAATATTAAAGTAAATTCAGCTAAAAAAACTTACGAATCTTGCTCAGAAAACTTAGAGATTATACTCGGAGGTATTATAAATCTTGACACTAAACAAATTCAGCTTGGAAGCTTACAAATCTTGCCTGAAAGACTTAGAAATAATGCTTGAAGGTCTTTCAGATCTCGATATTTATGAATGCTCTTCTAAAAAGAGGTCTTGAAACTTCAAATTTTTAAAATATTCTACTCGGAAGACTTATAAATCTTGCTCAAATGACTTAGAGGCTATGTCTGAAAGTCTTGCAAATATTGATATCTATGAGTGGTCCTCTAAAAAGAGGTCCTAAAACTTTAAAAATTTAAAATATTATACTTGAAAGACTTATGAATCTTGTTCGAAGAACTTAAAGACTATGCTTAGAGATCTTACAAACCTTGACATCTACGAATACTTATCTAAAAAGAGGTTTTAAAACTTTAAAAATTTAAAATATTCTACTTTGAATACTTACTAATTTTTTTTCGAAGGACTTAGAGGTTATACCCAAAAGTCTTACAAATCTCAATATCTACAAATATTCTTCTAAAAAGAGCCTTGAAACTTTAAAATCTTTTTTGATAATAGCTCATCATAAATAGATGTTTTAAAACTTTAAAAATCTGGTTTGAAAATGACTTCTTATAAACAAAGGGTTTGAAACTTTAAAAATATGATTTGAAAATGACTCCACATAAATAGAGGCTTTGAAACTTCAAAAATCTTTTCTGAAAATGGCTTCTTATAGACAGAGGCTTTGAAATTTTAAAAATCTTATATTGAAAAATCTCCTTCTAAACAGAGGTTAAATAACTTTAAAACATATTATATTAACAAAGATCATCGTGAGCAAATGCTAAACAACTTAAAAAAAAATCTCATCATTTTTCACTTATAAAATCTTCTCATTATTGAAGTCAAAATAATTCTTATTCAAGTTTGAAACTTTTTCATATTCAAAATTTCTAAAGTTTTTATCTTAAAAGCTTATCACTTTTTCTATCAAGAAATTTTCTTTCAAATCTTTGATCATCTTAATATTTCATTCATTAAATTTCATTTTCATTTTTTTTCTTTAAAATCCCTTTTTTTCATAAATTTCTTTTTAATGAACATTTTAAATTCTAGAGACACATTTTCTCTTTCACTTTTTCCCCAATGTTTGTAAATCAACAATTATGGTGATTTATCACAATAATGCAAATGCAAATATCTACTTTGAAGATGCAAATGCAGATGATTTTACCAAAATACAAATGCAAATACACTCTATAAATATGTAAATATAACCATTAAATTTTATGCACATGCTCACTAGATGATATGAATACATAGACTGCAAATGATGTAGATGTCCTTTTAATGATGCAACACAACCATTCTTACCAATTATGAAAATGTTATGCCTCTTGATTATGCAAATACAAAATTCCTTATCATGGATGTAGATGCTAAAAAACTTTTTTTTGTTTGCAAAATTCTTTTCTATTAAATTCCAAATCATTCAATTATTCATTTTACCTTATAACATTATTCTTCATTTTCTTTCCAAAAGATTTTCTTTCCATTCCATTTCATCCCATCTTTTTCTCCGTTCTCCTTTCATTTTCATTTTTATTCAAAATTTCCAACCTAAACATGCACAATACATCTTATCAGTACCAAATTTATACCCTCTGGCAAATTTAAGAAAACAAACCACCACTATAAACTCACTACTTTCTGAATGTATCTTGATGAAACATATATTTTCATTTCAAAAAGCAACGGTTTCATTTTCACATTTTTTCTTGCCCCATTATCGTATGCACTTATTCACCCTTTCATTGAAAAATGATCTCATTTATTTTTACCAAAGTTGATTTTTCTTTTTCTTTCTTAGGAAAATTTTTATTTTTTCAAAAGACCAGCTTTTTAGTGAAAAAATTTTTATTTTGTAAATCAAAACTCACCTTGTATTGATGAAAGTCTCATTAAACATAATCTTTCTTTTATGCCAAAATTGATTTCCTTACTATTACAAAATGCCTAACATATAACTTAAAATTGACTAACAAAATTGCTCCATATAATCAAATTTCAAGAACAAAGATAATAAAATATTTCAAAAATGTTACTTTCAAGTCTCTCGACAACTGGTTTTCACTATTACAGATGAAAGATGTGACAATTTTTCTTTTTCAAACACATTGAACAGTTTGTCACATTAAGATTTTAGTTCATTAAGGAATGCCTCACAACATTGATAAGAAAGATGAATGATCTTTCATCTAGGCTTACAAATGAAAAACTAATTTTCTAAATCTATGAATTCTTTAAAAATCAAAATTTTTGAAATCATTTTGAGGTGCAATCAAACTTTGACATCTTTTTAGTTTTCAAGTTTGGCATTATGATAAATGTCAAGACCAGCTATGGTAAGCTCAAAATTTTGGAATGTCATTTAGGAATGAAAGAAGATGGCTCAAAATTCAAAATAGATTTCAAACTTTCAAGACATCAACATTCTTAGATTTTTTAAAAGCCTAAATTGCTTTATACGGGCTTATTCATTAGGCATCAAAATTAGTGTTAAAGTTTTTTAATTTTCTCTATACTACCTTTTGTGGAGTTTTTACTCTAAAGCCACATTCTTCTTTCATTTTCTTGCATTTTTCTATTCTACTCAATTGTTTCGTCATGCACTTAAAAATTTAATATTATTCAAAATGGATGTATAGCTCAAAAAGGATAATTTTCACAAAAAAGAAAGGGTAAAAACTTCATCAGTTATAATAACTTCTCAAGGAAAATGCTCTTTAGTTTAAGTATCTATACTTGATCAAAATAAATTTTTCACAGCTTTAATGTAGGCTAAAGTTTGAGGATCTAAAAGAAAATGATAAATAAGCCCAATGTATGTGTTTAAGGTGATCAAACGAAATATCATTTCTTGTGAATGGTTTCTTTAAATGACATTTGTCGTTTCTCTTGCCATTCCATCACATTATTCAATTTTTAAAATTTTTTTTTGCTTTTTTCATTTTTCTCTTTTTTCTTTTCCACTTGTGATGAAACAAGTTCAAAACCTTTGAAACTCAATTAAATAAATATTTTCCTCTCAATATAAGATATTCTTTCTTTGTTTTTGAGATTGAGTTTTATCTTATATTACTCTTGAATAAATCCCTTATTCTCTTTTACCTCTGAATATGGGAAATGGTCCTTGGTGAAAGTTTATTTAAAAAGAATTCATTTGACTTAAAGGGATAACAAATGTATAATTTTTATATTTGAAAAATGATGATAAAGATGATCATTTGTCATCTCGAACACGATCACGTAAATTGAAGAGTAATTCTCTTTTTACGAATATAAGTTTAAGGAAAATGGTTTTGTTTTTCTTTCAAAAAAATTTTTTCCTTTTTTTTTTTTATATTTTTCTTGTTTTCTTGACTTTTTTTTTTTCATTTCAAGTTCTTTGTTTTTTCTTTTTAGTTTGTTCTAAAAATTTAGGGTTTTTTAGATTTTTCAAGTTTTGGTTTGGATTTTTTAAAATTTCTTAATTGCATGATGACATAATCTCTTTTTTTTTTTATTCCACAACTTATACTTTGTTCCACTTTGTCGAAACATGATTCCTAAAAGATACCATGTTTTAACATGCTACCCCTAATAAACTCATTTAGGGTATCAAATTATTTATATCATTCCATAAAAGAGAAAGATGTAGCACAAATTAAGTTGTCTTAAGAGTAATGAATGATTTTACTCTTTGACCAATTTGCCTCAAGACGTGGAATAAAATAAGGTGAGAATTTGGGCTTTGTGTGGTCGAGGTAATTTGATAAAATTTGCATGTTTTGGTTTTGGCACATTTAAGACTATAGTAAAGTATTGACATATCAAATTACCAACATACAGATTCTCAAAAAATGTCGTGTTTGCCTACTCATTTAGAAATTAAAAAAAGTCTCATTTTGTTTTTTTATTTTGAAATTGACTGTTTCATTATTCATTGCTAGGGGTGTCAACAAACAAAGCTTTCAACGAATTGTTCGTGGACATGTTTGATTTTTGTTCATTTATATTCATTTATTAAGCTTAACAAATGATTTTGATCAACATTTTTACACTCATTTGTTAAACAAATCAAATATGAATAGAGATCTTTTTGATTTGCTTATGTTCAAGAATAAGCTTGTTTAATGTTTGTGAACAAATTTGATTATAATTTGTTTAAAACATTAAACATTGATTATTTTAAAATTTAATATCTTTTATCAATCTACAAATTATCATATATAATTTATATCATTAAAAATTATATATGACAAAGATCGAAATAATTTTAACTTTTTAAAAATTTTATTACTAAATAACTCTTTTTATATCCTTAAAGATTGGATAATAACTTTGAATGAAGTTTGAAAGAATATAAACCTATTTTTAGCAATCCTACATAAGCATAAAAACCAAAACAATGGATGAGTAAAGTTTATAAGTTTTCATCTTTTTCCTTTACTGCACATATGTGCACATATAATAAATCCCTTATCGCTTAACAACCAAAATAAGGGATGGGTAAAGTTTATAAATTCCTATCTCTTCTTTTGTTACGCATTTTGAATCCCACATGGCTTAACAACCAAAACAAAGGATGGGTAAAACCTATAAATTCCTATCCACTTCCTCTGTCGGACATCTATGTATATCTAAATGAATCCCACATCACTTAAGAACCAAAATAAGGGATGGGTAAAGCCTATAAATTCCTATACTCTTCCTCTACCAACATCTATGCATATTTAAATGAATCTTACATCACTTAAGAACTAAAAAAAATTATGGATAAAGATTATAAATTTTCACCCTTTGCTTGTCATTTGTGCATATGCTAATGGTATAGATATAGAAGCCAGCAAGCCAATCCATTAGTTTGATGTGGGCTCTATGGCTTTGGGCTATAATAAACTTTAATTTCATTTACTGGGATTTAAAGTTAGAACTTACTTGTGTTCAGCTAAAGCTTGTTAAAAATAGTTGAACTGAGTTTAAACATATGTTGTCCAATTTATTAAGAGCTCGTTCATTTATAAACTCGTTTATTATTAATCGAATTGAACTTAAACAAGAGAAAATTCAGCTTGGTTCATTAACAGCCCTATTCATTGCTTAGCAAAAAATTACCATCCTTTTATATAACATTAAGATCAAGTGAAAATAAGGTTCATGAATTCAAATTCATGCCTCATAAAGGATTATGGTTGATAAGTGAAATTATTCGAGTGGTTTTGTACATGAGAGTATTCGAAAAAGGTAGATGTATTAGATGAGTTTATTTTTAATAGTAATCACTGATTCCTTTGAGACTCTTATCACTTTTTACATAAAAACATGAATTTCTCCTCTCTTTTTGAGAAATCCCTTTTTTTCAAAGTTTTTTTCGTCTTATTTCTTTTTTTATCCTAATTTTCTTTCTTGATCTTAAAAATTACTTATATGGGGTTTTATTCTCAAACAAGTGCAAATCAATTTTTTTTTTTTTTGAAATTTTCTTAAACAAGAGTTAGAAAATATATTAGAAAAATAATATTTACAAATTCAATCTAACTAGTTGAAATGTTATCATTTACAAAGTTCAAAAATTAAAAGCCATTCCTTTTAAAGAAATAGCAATCTACATTCAAGAATTCCAAAACAAAATTATATACAAAGCTAGGAAGGTAAAGACTACTTGTAATCAATAAACTACGTCTTTGTGTCCATGATATCTATTTTTTCTTTCCCTTTTGGACTTATTTTCTTTGGGATGCTCATTCATTTCCTGTATTAAACTTTTTGAAGTTCATGCCAAATTCATATGAAAAAAAGAAGTAAACTAGAAGACAACTTAGGCTTCATCAATAACTGAGGCACCCTGTGTGCTTTATTTATTGTGTTAAGGAACCAACATGTTTAGTGTGCCCTACATGCTTCATCCATTGCATTAAAGCTCCCACACTAATATACCCAATGTGCCTTATACACCTTATTCATTATGTTAAGGCTCCCACACCAACACGCTCAATGTGTCTTGCACGTTTCATTTGTTGAGTTAAAGCTTTAATGCCAACAAGTTCAATGTGCCCTGCGTGCCTTCTTTATTGCATTACTGATACCATGTCAATATGTCACGGGTCGAGACTTAAGCTCCGAACCCGCGCGGCTCTGAAACCCGAGCATTCACCCTTTCGGGGTCCCAGATCAGCCTGACTGTCACGGTTCACACCCTTGTGAGGTATTGTCCGCTTTGGCCCCCCTGGCCTCACGGTTTTGTCCTACAAAAGGTGCCTCACAAGGCGGAGATGGTGTGAACCCTTTTATACCCCAGTGACCCTCCTATTATGTTCGATGTGGGATTCATGATTCTCCCTTAGGTCCGTGATATTCTTTCGCACCCAACCTCGTGACGCTCTCGTCACGGAGGCTGGCCACCTTACCTACCTCACTCGAGGTGCTCGACGTTGATCGAACGGTTTAGGGCTGGCTCTGATACCACTTGTCACGGGTCGAGACTCAAGCTTTGAACCCGCGCGATTTCGAAACCCGGACATTCACCCTTCCGGCGTCCCAGATCAGCCTGACTGTCACGGTTCACACCCTTGTGAGGTATTGTCCGCTTTGGCCCCCCTGGCCTCACGATTTTATCCTACAAAAGGTGCCTCACAAGGCGAAGATAGTGTGAACCCTTTTATACCCCAGTGACCCTCCTATTATGTTCGATGTGAGATTCAGGACTCTCCCTTAGGTCCGTGACAAATACACCTAATACGCCTTAAGTGCCATCTTTATCTCAACCAACTCTTACACTAACATGACTAAAAGAGGCTCATACGCTAAGATAAAATCGTAACAAAGAAATTACCTTATAAAAGGTACATATACTTGTTAATTTTAACAAGTTAGTTTATGTTTATAAATACGCTCAAGTATTTTCATGCTGCATTGTTCTTCAAGTAAAATCTCTTTTAATTTTATAAACATTATGGTATCATTTTATGAATTAAGTAAGCAAAATATTACACAAATTTAGAAAGGCTCAAAAGTCACAACCTTTCTAGTACTTAAACTACTTAACATATTAAGATAATTAAGTGCATATACATCATTGAAAGTCTAGAAATGACTTAGTCTTCAATATATGAACCTTTCTAGCACATATTGTCTCATGATGATTACATAAGTTACTTAATGATTTTACAAAATTAAGTAAACAAGCACATGCATTAATATTTTCAATCTCTACAATCATTAGTACTGGTAAATATTTAGTGCTTGTTCAACATTTAAATTCAAGGCACGATAATGACCAAGACTACACTTTTTTTATAGCACCAACTTACAAGCAAGTTCTAATGTTTTTAACTTAATCATTTTGTATAGGTATGCACAAAGTTAAGCCCTAATGATATGCATACCAAGTCCAATATAAAGCAGTGGAACCTCAAGGATAAAGAAAATACAAGTGGCTAAGAAAAAATTTCATTTTCATTGATATTCATGAATGTACTTGCATTAAAAAAAAAGTAAAAAATGCATAAATAAAAAGTACAAACACAGCAAAACAAAATTCCCAAGTAGTATTAGGAGGGCCACCATCAGATGTAGGTAGAGGCAGAGGCATCTTTAGTTAACATAATTGTAACAGACTCAATAGAAGAGGGAACAGCCACAGCATCTCTAACTTCTGGCCCATAAGGGTAGGCTTTACACCAGAACTACTAGCATCAAGATCGCTAGCTAGAGCGAGTAGGGCATTTAAGTTACGACTCATTGAGATCTTGTATATCCTTTTAAAAACCCTGACTCCCTTTAGCAGAGCCAAGTTTTGAAGAGATTTCACCTTGAAACCCTTAAGAGGCATTCTTATCTCAAAAAAATCCACCCCATCAAGTTTACAAGACCCATTTACAACTTTAGGCATTGGTTACACGCCCTCAATAGGTTGACTCTCCTAGCGGGCCTTAAGTTTTTTTGGCTTTTATAATCACTCTCTTTATTGCAACAATAATAAAAGAATTATAAGTAAACAAGACAAGTTAGATAATACAACATCACAGTATCATAATTTACACCAATAGCAATATACTACACATGAACAAAATGAAAAACTTACATCTTTTACCTTGGGGAGCCACATCTTTACTTTTCTTGGCTAAACTTTTCCCACCCTTTTCCTCATCTAGCACTTCTTAGACAGCAACAGCTAGTTGCTTGTCCTCTAATTAGATAAGGTAGTAGCTTTAAATGTTCTCATGTATGGCCGCCTCTTGATAAAAAATTTGGATCTCTCTTAAGGCATGAACTTGTTTAGCTTCATCATCTTTAAGCTTAGGGATTTTCTTAGCCAATGCATTGGCATTTGATCATATGATCTTAAATGAAAACCTCACATTTAGCATCTTTGTGCATGCCAGCACATGCCAGTGATAATGGAAGTGGCTATTTGATAATAACTCCACTATGTAAGACCTTTCATATGTTTAAAAAAAGTAGAGCCAACCATTAATCTTTTTTAACATATACAGTGTCAGGATCACATTCACCGAAAACACCCATTTTTGTAATTTACAATAAATCAAGTAGGTGACAAGGATCACCCATATATTCAATGCTATATATGACATCACAACATTAAAGATGGCCAGCACCATATGTAAGAAAAGATGCAGGGATAGGTGAAAACTATATCTAAAGTTATAGAGGAAGAACTTTACCATCCTCTCAAAGTCTCCCACTTGACTAATGGTGAAGCTTCGTAGAGGTAAAGAAATCATGTATATAAGATAGTTGGGATTGATGGCCACACAATCCAGCACTAAGTTTACCATCACCGATGTGGTGTGACAAAGGTAGATATTCGTTGGCCATCTTCTTGAAGCCAAGTCCTTAGGCTCTTCTACCATGACTTTCTTGCCTTTGCCTTTCTTCTCTTTTTTTTTTTTTTTACGGTGACTAAGGCAATCATATCGAGAAGAGAAGCCTAGACTTCTTTAATTACAATATTGTTCTTGTGGTCCCACTACCTTGCCTCGGTTGGCCCTTATGGCTTTTACCTTGAGCAACTCTTTTCCTACCCTTGGCCTCTTAAGTAATTTCCTCATTACCTTGGCCATCGACAGTGGTGGTTGATGCCCTAACCCTTTTCTCATTACTAGAGCTCTCAATCACGATTCTCCTTTTTGGTGCCATTTCTCTATCTCACAATAACAAATAAAGACAATAACCAAATAGAAGCAGAGGTCATTTACCAACAAAACTTTCATAAAAAGACTGAAGAACAAATAACAAATAAGAAAACACCAACAGCACAAGCTCTCTTAAAAGCAAAAAGCATAAGTGTAGTATGAAAATTCCTAAGTATTCTATTTATACCAAGCCAAACACCACGAGTGAAACGATACCAACCTAAATTGTTTGAAGCATTAAAATGACACCTTTGAAATGGCACCATCTTGAATTGCTTCAATTAATTCACGAATGGTCCAAATTAATTCCCCTAAAAACCTAACCTTTCAGTTATTTTCTTTCAAAATAAACATATTCTTTCCTTTAAAAAAATCAGTTCATTTTAAAATTTTACAACCTTTAGCTATGCCTAACCACTTTTTAATCTCATTCACCATGTGTTTTGAACAACAGTACCATTCAGAAACATTGGCACGTGCCTCGTACTGTCCTAACAGACATGTTCCACCCACGTTCCTCCCTGCCAAAGCACATTTTTCCAAACTTTGGACAGTGGTTTGAGGGTGGTCACTTTATAACCCCCCTCAGACTTGGAGGCAATTGTTATACCCATTTACTCGATTAATATGTCAACCCGCTTAGGTGCCCAACTAGTGCATGCCCAGTTGCCACATTATCTCTCTTCAAGAACTGGTTTGCCCTTGTTAAGTAAAAGCTCATCCAACATTCTCATTGACGTCCCATCAAGGCTTCATTTGAGAACTAAACACTTGGCCTCCAACTTGCCTAAAACCATTAAATGCGGCCTACGCATGCTTGAAGTCGTTAAATATAACTTGCAATTACCTTCATAAACTATTTTTAAACTCGACGTATATTTACCATTAATTGTCAACTGTCTCAGTCAAATCATTGCCCTTCAACACATATATAAGATAAGAAGTAGGACTAGATACGTAGGATCTTAAGACTTAAGCATTTATTTTATTGAAGCTTTTTCCACATATCTTACCTCTTCCGTCTTCCTAAAACCCTAAGTATCTCACTAACTTCAGTGTCTGAATGTGTCCTAAAAAATCAACTTTATTGTCCCCTAACCGAACTTTTTGATTACAAGTTTGAGTCCCTTTTCCTTCAACCTCTTCCAAAAAAAACTATCAACGGGGTAAAAGCCCCGTTATGAATCAGTTAAATGTTGCAAAAACTGGCAGCCAAGCGCCAAAAGCAGCTGCATAGCAGCACCTGGCTGCTCAATCGCCTTGACTGTGCCATGCAAAGGAGTAGCGTTCATTAGATGGCAAGCAAACTTTGCTGCCTCGACACTTAAAAGGTCATGTCAAGGTTGACTAACTAAGAACACCCCCCCCCCCACCCCCCAATTTGAAGTTTAAACCGACAGCCTTTAACTGTATACTTTTTCAAGTAGAATTAACCTGCTTTTGCCAATAAAACCTCGACTTTCGGAAGTTATAAATTCAAGTTTTGTGATGTGTGGCTTAAGAAGTTTAATTTTATATTAGATTTTTTAAATTATTTATTTATTTATTTAATTATTTAATAATTTCTTTTATATATATATATCATATTTAATTATAACTGTAACTTAAAAAAATTTACTTGTTTTTTAATTGTTTTTTAAAATCTACGTATTAATGATTAATGGTTTTTTGTTCTCCCACAAAAATTTTATATATGACGATGCTAATACTCAAACATTACGTCATTAACTAATTAATTAATCAAGCATAATTTTTGTCCTAAGTTGTTTGGTATTAGGCACGTATCAAAAACAGTCCATGGGTTAGAAAGTGAAAAGAATGAAAAAGAAAAGAAGAAAAAGGAAAAGCGTGGATTAAGATATAGACGCAGAGTCAATGTAATTAGTATTTGTCAATGGATTCTTTTTCTTTTTATTTTAAGGGATAGGGGGATTGGTGATTGGTGTTTGGTGTTTGGTGGTTGGTGAAGGTGTATTTGTTTTTTTCTTTTTAATTAGTTTAATATAAAAATATGTTATGATTCAATTTATGATTTTTATCCAAATTTTATTATTCATACATAGAATGGTACAAATATATCCATGACTATAATTGTTGTCATGTATATATAATAATTGAATTAATTATTAGATATTTTAAATACTATTAAATATATTTGTGTAATGATACATATATATATATATATTCATTGATAGTTGTTATAATAATATAAAAAATCCTTAAATTTAAATCCTGATAAAAAATTTAATTTTAGCACCAAAATATTTTAAAGCTATTTATATAAATCTTATCAAATATATATTTTTAATAGAAATAGAATTCCATTAAAAAATATTGTGTAAAATAATAATATATTTTTTTAAAATAATAATAATTTTGTATATATTTTTACTGCAAAATATAAAATATTATACTAGCCTTATAAAGATGAACCATGCACTTCGTTTAAACTTATGGTTAAATTAAAATAATTTTTATTGGATATAAAGGAGAAATAAAAATACATTTATCAGTGAATTTTTTATTTAATGCCAAAAAAGAAGTTTTAGAATTCTAAAATCTTAGATTAAAGTTTTATTATATGTGAATTTAATTATTTAATTATCTTTTAAATTTGTTAATTAATTTTTAGTAATTATAATTTGATTAATTATAATAATTATTTAATTAATTTTAATTTAAAAAATTAGAACATAAATAAGCCAAAAGTTAGTTCTGTGGCCAATGCTAGTCAATGATTTGAATATGGATATATATACGTCCATATGATATGCATGGAACAGTAAAAATTTAAGTATATACTACCTGGTTTGAAAGATATTGTTAGAAATGATGGATTATTGTACGTACTTTTTCTACCTAGCTAGGGCCTAGGATGCTGCTAGCCTTGATGCTATGCTTCGGTATGCTGAAGTCAGTTTCTTAGAGTCGCCACTCACCATTTGTCCTTTTTGGGCTCTTGGAAGGCGAAAAGTCATCCATGGATAAACATAATGCTGAAAGCGAGAATATATTCTCATTCAATCAAAGTCATTTCCTGTTTCATCATTGCATGATTAATCCTCTTTTTTCTTTTTTATGTTGGTTGCTTTTAAACAAGGTCTTGCTGGTTGCAACCTTTTCATACCAATGGTTAGTGATGGTAGCGGATCGGATCGGGATGAGTTTTTGTTCGTCTTAAATTCGATTCGATTTTAAATATATAATATTCAAACTCGTATTCGATTCGATATTTTTTTATTTTCAACACCCAAATCTGATCCGATATTATATAAAATTAAATTCGATCCGATCTAAAATTAATAAAATATTATTTTAAATATAAATATAAAATTAAAATATATAAAAATATATAAAATTAAAAAAATATTTTTTTTATATATATCGGGTCAGGTAGGGTTGGGTTTACCTAAAACCCAACCCCGACCTGAACCCGAAATTTTTTTTTTATCATACTCAACTTGATATCCGATTTTTTTTTTTTAAAAAATCGACCTTAAAGAGTCAAATCGAATCGAAACCCGATGAATTCGGATGTTTTTACCTTCCCTACCAATGCTCCATCCCCCTACACAATCCTAGATGCAAATGGCTTAATACAACTCTGTTTTTTCTTTTTCTTTGGTTGATTCTTTTTTTTTTTTTTTTGAGATGGTGTTTAATACGAGAGGATTACTTCAAAAATTATAACAATTTATATATAATAATTATATCATCACATTTGATTGAAACCTAGTTTTTTTTACAATACATGATTTTTATAGTAGAAAATGATTAAATTGTTTTGAAAGTATTTAATTTTCATTTAAAAAAACTATTATCATCTTAGCGGATTGAGTGAGTTGTAAAATTAATTTTAATTAATATTACTCATTTAATTTGTTAATTTAAAATTAGCTCTTTTTCAAATTTGTAAATATATTCTATTTTATTATTTTATGTTTTCAAAATAATATTTATTATAACAAATTCAAAAATAAATTGTTTGCTTTTTTTAACCTTTTATTAATTTTATAGATAATATAATTTTTTTAATTTTCCTTTATTATAATTTTAATAGATTTAATTTTATTTTCTAATTCAATTATCTTTTATGCATTTTATATTAGAAAAATTAATTTATCTATCTATAAATATATTTATTAAGTTAATAATTTAGTTATAACTTATTATGAAGTTAAAAAAATATTACTACTATTTCAAAAATTGTTATTTCATACAATATTACAATTGTTAAGTCATAAAACTATAACGACATCATTATTTGGGTACTTCAAATAAAATAATATTTTACTTTTATTAATATCAAATATATTGATATTTAATTTTTAAAAATTAATAATTATTAATCAAATAAGGTGATTTCAAATCATAAGTGATAAAATCATTATAAAATTTCAAATTTTAATTTTAATTATAATAAAAAATAAAAAATAAGATTGGTATGTATATATATATATATATGAATTTTATAATTTAATGTTAAATATATGGATTTTCACATTCATAAAGTTGAGTTTCAATCACTGTTGTAAATAAAAAACAATAGTAGTGATATACAAGGGGAGATAGCGATATTCAAAGAGCATAACTAACTGTGGAAGGAGAAGGAGAGATAGTAAACTAACACTAGTTGAACACCAAAGCATGCAGAAAGTAGGGGAAAAAAACTTTGTTAAACAATATAATTAGTTAACGTTAATAGGAGTTAATGTATTCAATGTGTAGATCAGTAGAATAGAAATATGGATTTAATAATTAATTGCAGAATCATCAAATTTATACCATTTTTATGGATTTTTTTCTCAATAATTAAGGCAAATTGATTCCAAGATTTTTTTTTAAAAAAAATTTTATAAACGTTTTATGAATCTTTCAATCTCTTACATGCAGTGGTAAACTATTACACGATTGAGTAACTAGGAAGGGAAATGCTAGGAGCAGTCATCTCCAACACTCATATTTTAAAATTAATGTAGACAAAAAGCCACGTTTTCTTTTATATTAAACTTGAAATTTGTTACCCAATATTTCTGTAAACTTCATCTTTTCCTTAATTTGGTATAAACAGAGAGTTTTAAACTTGCTACTTGATATCTCCATTCTCAGACTAAAATACATATCCAGCTATATTTTTTTTATCTAAATTGTGATAATAAAATATATGCATCACGTGTAAATTAATTAAGATATAATATGTTTATATATTTAAAAAGCATAAAAAAATAAATTTCAAATTCAATATTAAATAAAAATCCAACAAAATCATGAATTTAAAAACAATTATAAAAACTATTTTTATATGTGATTTATCACATAATTTATATTAAATTTAAAATTTAAATTCAAGTTACCAAATGCGTTATATCTCATGTCTAAAACTTACCATTAATCATGTATCTATCATGTATCTACAATACCTTTATTAATTATGCTATGCATTTCCTAGAAACGTGCAAATAAAAATAAATGCGTATATAAACAGTTAGATGGAGCAAATCAACTGCGCAAATTGTTTTCTTGAAAAAAAAAAGAAAAAACAAATTGTATTGGCAAGGTTGAAAGGCGGAGTGCTGCTGACGAAATAGGTGATGATATGCTCAAGTAAGAAAGATAAAGGGCAAATAGTAAAGAGTTTGGAACTGTTGTGGGAAAAATAATACTAATTTAAAGGAATTTAAAATCTGAAATGCTTCCGTGTAAATATTGTAAAGATTGGGTCACTCAAAATTAAATAATAGATTGGGAGATCAAAATCAGAGGGCCCACACATCAAGAGGAGCCAAACACCCGGGACACATATCAAGTTTAGGTCCCAGGTTTCTTTCATAAACTCATCCGTGGGGTCCAATTTTTCGCACATTCCTACCCTTAACGCGCGTCATCACACGCTCCAAGTTAGTACTCCTACTTAATTTCTTTATTGTTTTGGAAAATAAGCATTAAAACATTTACATGACACTAGGAAAAGAAAGTAAAAAAAGAAAGAAAGGGGGTCAAAGCCCCATTTTCTTGTTGTGATTAAAATGCAAGTAGCATGACTATTTGGGATTTAGGATTCTCATTATGGTGAGAGATTGTTATGGTGCTATAACATCATTTTATAATTAAAAAAATTAGTCATAAAATATAATTATGACATAATAAAAATAATTTTCATCTTATTTTCAAATAAACTCTTAATTGTATATATGCTTGATGAAAGCCAAATGAGTTATATTAGTTATTATGTTCACATAAAAGAAATGTTTTTATTAAGGAGATGATGTCAATAGTGATAAATAAAAGTCAAATCATGAAAAATAACTTTTTTAATGTGGTCTATCAATATTTTCTTTGACTTAGGATGTTGAAATTCATAATATTTTCTTTTTTTTTAGTTCCAATTATTTAGTAATTAGACATGAAATCTAAATTTATATATTTTTTGTTTTCAAAATTTATGCTTGTTATGGTTACTTTTTTATTTGTTTTGTTATGGTTACTAGTAATTATAGAGTCTTCTACTTTAGGACAAACATTGTTAGCCTAGTCTTTGGGGATTGATTAGTTTTTATAGTAGTTTTGGCACTTGGGTATTTGTCAATAATAGTTAGAGGGTAGTTCAAAAAAAGTTGGTTGCCATGAATGATGTGAAAAACCTGTAAAGAATATGGCAAAACCTTGTCTTGATGGAAGAAGAACTAGATCGAGTGAAGACAAATGGTTGATAAGAATTGGATGAGATTGAAACAAAACTTTTGACACATAGATTGTATAATAGAAATGCTATGGTGGGGGCGCTAAAAGTGGTATAGGGATTATAAAAAAAGGTATTGATGTCCTACATTAATTCAAGTCTAGTTCAATTCAAATTTGCAAACAAGAAAGATAAAGGTGTTAGCTGGTTCATTATGGTCATTTAATAAAAATCTAATTCTATTTCAAAATTTTGATGGAAATCTTAGGCCAACAGACTATGTTTTCAACTGTGATACATTCTGGGTGAGAATTTATAAGCTAGCTTTTAATATGTTTAATCAATGGGTGGTAGAAAGAATAGGCAATAAGTTAGGCGTACTATTGAAGATCGATAACTGCACTACTACATATGAATAAGGGAGTTTTATTAGACTTAGAGTTGAGATTGATATTTCAAAACCACTGAGAAGAATCATCTATATAGCAAGATCACGTAGAGGGGCTGATGTATGTAAGAGAATAAGATATGAATGCTTGCCTATATTTATTATTTATGCGGGACGTTAGGGCACATTGGGATGGAGTGCTCATGTGACGATGAAGGGTATGATACACTATAGAAAGGTAGTTAGTATGGAGATTGGATGCGAGTGTCATCATTGAAAAAATGAAAAAATTTTAATAGAGGCCCATTTGTCCAGAGGAAAAGACACCAAACGCAAGAGCAAAAATGGGGATGAGTAGAGAAAAATTTTGAGGAAAAAATAAAAGGAGATCCACTAGAGAACGAACAATTGTTAAAATAGGTGAATCAAAAGTTGAACATGGAAAAATATGATATCAATAGAACTTTCAAATATGAAAGAATCTAGGGATAACCATGATTTACGTGGTAGTTATGAAAATCCCTTACATGTAGGGATACAGGTGGATTTAGATGGGATAGGGGAAATGGAAGAGATAATAACTAATAGAGGTATGATGGGAATAAAAGAGTTAAGTGGGGACATGATAGGCAATATAAAAGAATTAACTAAGAATAATGAGTAAAAGGGAGACAATGAAAATAGTGATATAAATTCTTTCATTGCACGTGGAATGAAAAGTATGAAATTGGGAAGGATGGTCAATTACAAATAATAAGGGGAAATGGTGAGGACCAGGACAATAGAAAAGACATAGTAATATTTAGGGAAAGGAAAATAGTAGAAACACAGGAGAGTTCACTAAGGAAAAAATGAAAAAGTTGGCTTGAACAGAATAAAATGAGCAAAATAAACCAATGTTGGGAGAGGGAAAGAAACAAGGACATGAACAGGAGTTTAAAAAACCAAATGGGGATGAACATAAAGTGAAAAAACCAAGAAGAGATAGTTTGTCGACTATGGGAATGGCAGAGAATAGTTACTAGTCCTGTCGAGGATAATGAAGTGCATTGCTTAGAATTATTATGAGTTTAGGAACCCACAAGTAGTTAGAACTTTTCATAACCTAATAAGAAAAAAAGATCCCTATGTCATTTACATTAGTGAAACTAAACTATAAGAAAAGAAATTGGACAGAATAAAAAGGACTTGAGGAATGGAAGTATGTTTTAGGGTTAATTTTGAAGGGAAAAGTGGGGGACAAGCCATGCTCTGGAAGAAAGGTACCTAATTAAAGCTTCTTAGTTTTTTTAAGCACCATATTGATATGAAAGTAATTCAAGAATCTGATTAAACATCTTGGAGACTTACAGGAATTTATGAGGAATTTGTAGTAAGCAGAAAAAACAAAACATAGGCTCTGTTAAAGAATCTCAAGAATCAAAATGTGTTACCATGGCTATGCATAGGAGATTTTAATGAAATTATGTGGAGCCACCAAAAATAGAGGGTTTGTTTCCAAAAGAAAAGCCAAATGATCAAATTTTGAGAGGCCTTAGAGGAATATGGACTTGATAATCTAGGATTTAAAGGACCTTGGTTCATATAGGCACAAAAAAATGGTAGTTAGCTTAGTGAAAAAGAGTTTAGACTGTAAGGTGACAAACAAAGAATGGATTAAAAGGCCTTTTGATAGTAAAATTCAACACTTGGTGGTTGAAACTTTGAACCATGTGCCCATACAATTGAGTATAGAAGCAAGTGGAAGCATAAAAAAAATAAAAAAAATTAAGATTTTGGTTTGAAGCTACATGGGCCAACAAAACTGAATGTAGAGGAATGATTGAGATGCATGAGTGGGATGTTGGATGTTGGGGCATGTGAAATCATCCAATGAATAGGTGTCTTGTTAAAGCAATAGCATGTAGAGAGATTTAATAGCATGAGGCAAAAAATCAACATCTTGAAAAATAAGCTATAAAGCCATCAATTGGAAAATGTGTCTGATGATGTTTTTTAAAGGGGAAAGAATATAAGGGAAGAGCTAAATGTGTTTCTAGAAAATGAAAAAGTATTTTGGTGGCAGAGGGCAAGAATAGCTTAGACAGAGGGTGGAGCTAGACAAGAACACTACATATTTTCACACACATGTGTCCTAACGAAAAAAGAAAAACTTCATTAAAAGGCTACAAAATGAAAGTGGGGATTGGTGTGAGAAGAATGAAAATGTTAAAAAAATTGCCACAAGCTACTTTATGAAACTATTTAAGTCTAACAAGACCAAAACTTTCAATAATGTTCTTGAGGTAATGGAACAATGGACATCAGATAAAATGAACAACTCACTCATAGCAGAGTTCAAAGTTGAGAAAGTCCTAAATGTTGTTAAATATATACACCCTACAAAGGCCTTTGGCCAGATAATATGTTTGTCTTTTTCTACCAAAAATTTTGGCATATTGTTAAAGTTGATATTATTAATTTTTGCCTTGCATGTCTTAACGGGGATGAGGATTTAAAGGCTATAAATCACACACACATTGTTCTTATTCCCAAAGTTAAAAACCTCACTAGTATTACATAATTTAAACCAATTATTTATGTAATGTCATCTATAAAATTCTAGCAAAAGTGATTGTCAATCGATTAAAAACCATACTATCCTTTTGTATTAGCCAAGCTCAAAGTGCATTTATTCCTGGGCGCCTTATATTTGATAACATCTTGGTAGCCTATGAATTATTGCACACAATGAAAACTAGGAAACCTGGAAGAGATGGGTTTTTTTTCTTTAAAATTAGATATGAGCAAAGCGTATGATAGGGTGGAAAAAAATTTCCTTGCTAAAATGATGTCAAGGCTGGGTTTTCACGAGCATTGGGTGAATTTGATAATGAGGTATGTTACATCAATGTCCTATTCTATAATGGTTAATGGTGAACTAACTAATTCCTTTAAACCTGAAAGAGGTATTCGACAAAGAAACCATTTTTGCCTTAGCTATTTCTAATGTGTACAGAAAGGCTATCATCTTAATTTCATAGATACTAAAATAAAAGAATGTTGTGTGGCTTACAAGCAAGCAAATCTAGACATAGATTACTCGTTTTATTTTTCATTGATGATAGTGTCTTTTTTGTAAAAATAAAAGAGATCAAAAGTGAAATGATGAGGAACGTGCTAAGGAAATATGAAGAAAGCTCTAGACAATATATAAATTTTGCTAAGTCGGTCTTGTTTTTCAACACCAATACAAAAGATACGAGTAAGGAAAAAGTTAATGAGGTTTTGGGGATAGGGACCACCATAAATCTAAAAAAAAATACTTAGACGTGTCATCTATGGTAGGTAAAGACAGAATGAAAGCTTTTAGAGACCTAAAAGATAGGATGCAAAATCGATTGATTAAAAGGATATGCTAAATGCTCTCACAAGGTGGCAAGGAAGTGTTTCTCAAATCAGTTATGCAAGCGATTCAAATTTACATTATAGGTTATTTTTTGCTTTTAAAAACATTGTGCATAGAGCTAAACAACATCATAAGCAACTTCTAATAGAGGTAAAATAATGAAAAAAGAGAAATCCACTGGATAAATTAAAAAGAAATATGCATACCAAAGAATAAATGAGGGATGGGCTTTTGTGACATGGAAAAATTTAATAAGGCAATGTTGGCAAAACATGGGTGGAAACTTTTAACAAATCTAACAACTCTGGTACATGGAGTTTTCAAGGTAAAGTATTTTCCTAGAACTTCATTCTTTGAGGCAAATTAAGGCAGCAATCCATCCTTAGCATGGTACAACATTTAGGACTTAATTTTAACATTAAAATGGAGAACCAAGTAGAGGGTTAAAGATAAAAGACTAACAAGGGTTTAGCAAGACAAATGGGTGCTGTTCAAAAAAAGCTTCATCATTCATTCACCAAAAAAGGATTGGAATACAAAAGAATTGGTGGAAGAGCTTATTGATCGAAACACAGAATAATGGAAAATGAAGATGTTGCAGAAGAGGTTTAAGTTAGATGAAGTAGAAACTATAAGCTTCATATTATTAAATAAGAAGAAAAGCCCTAATGTGTTAATATAGCATTATGATAAGAGTGAAAGGTACTCTATCAATAGTGGCTACAAACTAATGTGTCATGATGAAAGGAATAACAACATAAGCTACAAAGGATGAAAAGTGGCTATGGGAAAAGATATGGATAGTAATCATACTTAATAAAATAAAAGTATTTTTATCGCAAGCATGATGTATGTCACATTGACCATGTAATGTCTTGCATGAAATAGAATTCACGTGAATGGAACATGCTGTGGATGTAGTAACGATAAAGAAGCAATATTTCATACACTGAAAGATAATGAGATAGTAAAAGGGGTATGGCATCAACTCCACTACACCTAAGATTGGAATAGGTGAAGAATTAGATAAAACTAATGACTAAAGACCAGCTATAGTAGCTAGCAGTCATATGCTGGGTTAATTGGTCGAATAAAAATAAAAAAGTTTATAGGGAGGAAGCAACAATGACCTAAGCTATGAACTTTATTAAATCATACATATAAGTTTTCAACAAAGCCTAAGAGTGAGTGGAACAAGCAAATAAAAACCCAAAGCATAGATGGAAGCCACCTAAAGCCATTTATTTCAAAATTAACTTTGATGGTACACTAATGGGAAGGAAAAAAAAAGAGGAGTGGGTGTTATTATACGTGATTCTTATGCTATTGGATAGACATCATTAATCTAGTATTTATGGATTGATTAGTTTCTATAGTAGTTGTGGCACTTAGGTATTTATCAGCAATAGTTAAAAGGTAGTCCAAAAAAGGTTGGCTGCCATAGATGATATGAAAAACCTATAAAAAGTATGGCAAAACCTTGTCTTAATGGAAAAAAAATTGGATCAAGTGGAGACAAACGGTTGACAAGAATTAGATGAGATTGAAGCAAAACTTTTGACACATAAATCATATAATGAAAATGCTATGGTAGGGACACTGAAAATGGTATAGAGATTATCAAAAAAGGTATTAATGTCTTACATTGATTCAAATCAAGTTCAATTCAAATTTACAAACAAGAAAGACAAGCAAAGGGTGTTAGTTGGCTCAGGTTATTTAATAAAAATCTAATTCTATTTCAAAATTATGATGGAAATATCAAGCTGACAGACTATATTTTCAACTATGCTATGTTTTAGGTCAGAATTTATAAACTAGCTCTTAATATGTTAAATCAGTGGGTGGTAGAGAGAATAAGCAGTAAGTTAGGCAAACTGCTGAAGATGGATAACCACACTACTACTTATAAAGGAGGGAGTTTTATGAGACTTAGAGTTGAGATTGATATTTTAAAACCACTAAAAAAAATTATCTCTATAGCAAGATCACGTAAAGGGGCTGATGTATATAGGAGAATGAAATATGAACACTTGCCCATATTTTGTTATTTATGCAAAATGTTGGGGCACATTGAGATGGAGTGCTCTTGTGATGATGAATGGGATGATATGCTATAGAAAAGTAGGAAGTATGGAAAATGGATGCAAATGTTGCCATCAAAGAAATGATAAAATTTTAATAGAAGCCCATTTGTCGAAAGGAAAAGACACCAAACACAAGAGCAAAAATGGAGATGAGTAGAAAAAATTTTGAGGAAAGGATAATGGAAGATCTACTAGAGAATGGACAATTGCTGGAATGAGTGAATCAATAGTTGAACATGGCAAAATGTGAGATCAATAGAACTTTCAAATGTGAGAGAATCTAAGGATAACCATGATTTATGTGGTAGTTATGAAAATCCCTTACATGTAGGGATATGGGTGGATTTAGATGAGATATAGGAAATGGGAGAGATAGTAACTAATAGAGGTATGATGGGAATAAAAAAGTTAAGTGGGGACACAACAAGTAATACAAAAGAGTTAACCGAGAACAATGAGTCAAAGGGAGATAATGAAAATAGTGATATGAATTCTTTCATTGCATGTGAGAATGAAAAGTATAAAACTGAGAAAGATGGCCAAATACAAATAACGACGGGAAATGGTGGGGACTAGGACAATATGAAAGACAGTAATATTTAGGGAAAGGAAAATAGTAGAAACACATAAGAGTTCACTAAGAAAAAAATTAAAAAAGTTGGCTTGAATAAAATAAAATGAGCAAAATAAACCAATGTTGGAAAGAAGAAAAAGAAACAAGGACATGAACAAGAGTTTAAGAAACCAAATGGGGATGAACATAAGGTGAATAAACTAAGAAAAGATAATTTGTTGACTATGGGAATGGAGGAGACTAGTCACTAGTCATGTCAAGGATAGTGAAGTGCATTGTTTAGAACTACTGTGGGCTTGAGAATCCATGAGTATTTAGAGCTTTTCGTAACCTGATAAGAAAGAAAGATCCTTATGTAGTTTACTTTAGTGAAACTAAACTACATGAAAAAAAATTGGATAGAATAAAAAAGACCTGTGGAATAAAGGTGTGTTTTAGGATCAATTTTGAAAGGAGAAGTGGGGGACAAGCCATGCTCTGGAATGAGGGTACCCAATTGAAGCTTCTTAGGGTTTCTAAGCATTATATTGATATGGAAGTAACTAAAGGATCTGATTAAGCATCTTGAAAACTTACAAAAATTTGTAAAGAATCTGTAGCAAGCAGAAAAAATAAAATATAGGTTTTGTTAAAGAATCTCAAGAATCAAAATGTGCTGCCATGGCTATGCATAGGAGATTTTAACGAAATTATGTGAAACCACGAGAAATAGAGGGTTTTTCTCTAAAGGGAAAGCTAAATGATCAAATTTTAGGAGGCTTTAAAAGAATGTGGACTTGATGATCTAGGATTTAAAATAACCTGGTTCACATGGACACGGAGAAAATAGTAGCTAGCTCAGTGAAAAAGAGTTTAGATTGTAGGTTGGCAAACAAGGAATGGATTAAAAGGCTTTTTAATAGTAAAATTCAACACTTAGTGGCTGAAACTTTTAATCATGTACCCATATAGTTGAGTATAAAAGTCAGTGGAAGCATAAAGAAAATAAGAAAAAGATCAAGATTTTGGTTCGAAGCTACGTCAGCCAACAAGATCGAATGTAGGGAAATGGTTGAACATGCATGTATGGGATATTGGATGGTAGGGCACATGAAAGCATTTAACGAATAGGTGTTTTGTTAAAACAATGGCATGTAGAGAGATTTAATAGCTTGAGGCAAAAAATCAACGCCTAAAAAAATGAGCTACAAAGCCATCAATTGGAAAATGTGTCTGATGATGTTCTTGAAAAGGGAAAGAATATAAGGGAAGAGCTAAATGTGCTTCTAAAAAATGAGAAAGTATTCTGGCAGTAAAAGATAAGAATAGCTTAGACAAAAGGTGTAGCTATATAGAAACATTACATATTTTCACGCACATGTGTCCCAACAAAAAAAGAAAAACTTAATTAAAAGGCTATAAAACAAAAATGGGGATTGGTGTGAAAGGGATGAAGATGTTAAAAACAATGCCACAAGTTACTTCATGAAACTATTTAAGTCCTACAAGACCAAAAATTTCAATGATGTTCTTAAGGTAGTGGAACCATAAATATCAAATGAAATGAACAACTCATTCCTAGTAAAGTTCCAAGTTGAGGAAATCCTATATGCTATTAAATAGATGCACCCTACAAAGGCCCTTGGCCAGATAGTATGCTTGTCTTTTTTACCAAAAATTTTGGAATATTGTTAGAGTTAATATTATTAGTTTTTGCCTTGCATGTCTTAATGTGGATGAGGATTTGTGGGCTATAAATCACACACATATTGTTTTTATTCCCAAAGTTAAAGACCCTACTAGTATTACACAGTTTAAACCAATTAGTTTATGTAATGTCATCTACAAAATTCTAGTAAAAGTGCTTGTCAATCAAATAAAAACCTTACTATCCTTTTGTATTAGCCAAGCTCAAAGTGCATTTATTCCTAGGTGCGTTATATTTGATAACATCTTGGTAGCTTATGAATTATTGCACACAATGAAAACTAGAAAGCCTGGAAGAGATGGGTTTTTTTTTTTTTAAATTAGATATGAGCAAAGCGTATGATAGGGTGGAAAGGAATTTCCTTGCTAAAATGATGTCAAGGCTAGGTTTTCACGGGCATTGGGTGAATCTAATAATGAGATACGTTACATCAATGTCTTATTCTATAATGGTTAATGGTGAACTAACTAATTCCTTTAAACCTGAAAGGGGTATTCGACAAATAAACCATTTTTACCTTATCTATTTTAAATATGTACAGAGGGGCTATCATCCTTACTCCATAAATACCAAAATGAACGAATGCTTTGTGGCTTACAAATAAGCAGATCTAGACTTAGAGTTATTCATTTATTTTCACTTATGATAGTGTCTTATTTGTAAAAGTAAACGGGATCGAAAATAAAATGATGAGGAACGTGCTAAGGAGATATGAAGAAAGCTTTGGACAATATATAAATTTTGCTAAGTCGATCTTATTTTTCAACACCGATACAAATGATATAAGTAAGGAAAAAGTCAATGAGGTTTTGGGGATAAGAGCCACTGTAAATCTAAAAAAATACCTAGGTGTGTCATCTATGGTGGGTAGGGATAGAAGGAAAGCTTTTAGAAACCTAAAGGATAGGATACAAAATTGATTGATTAGAAGGATATGCTAAATGCTCTCATAAGATGGTAAAAAAATGTTTTTCAAATTAGTTATGCATACGATTCCAACTTGCACCATGGGTTGTTTCTTACTTTTAAGGACATTGTGCATAAAGCTAAACGACATAATAAACAACTTCTAATAGAGGCAAAATAATGAAAGAAGAGAAATGCACTAGATAAACTAGAAAAAAATATGCATACCAAAGAATAAGGAAGGGATGGGCTTTTGTAACATGGAAAATTTTAATAAGGCAATGTTGGCAAAACAAAGGTGGAGACTTCTAACAAATCCAACAACTCTGGTATATGGAGTTTTCAAGGCTAAGTATTTTCCTAGGACTTCATTTCTTAAGGCAAATTAGGACAGCAATCCATCTTTGATGTGGCATAGCATTTAGGACTTGATCTCAACACTAAAATGGAAAACTAGTTGCAAGGTTAAAGATGAAAAACTGATAAGGGCTTAGCAAGACAAATGGGTGCTATTCAAGAAAGACTTCTTCATTCATCCATAAAAAGGGACTGGAATGCAAAAGAATTGGTGGAAGAGTTTATTAATTGAAACATGAGACAATGGAAAATGGAAATGCTGCAAAAAAAGTTTAAGTTGGATGAAGCAGAAACCATAAGCTCTATACCATTAAGTAAGAGGAGAAACCCTAACATGTTGATATTGCATTATGATAAGAGTGGAAGGTACTCTATCAATAGTGGCTACAAACTAATGTGTCATGATGAAAAGAATAACAGCACAAGCTACAAAGGACAAAATGTTGCTATAGAAAAATATATGGATAGCAATCATACCTAGCAAAATAAAAGTATTTTTATGGCGAGCATGATATGTGTTGTTATCAACTATGCAATGTCTTGCGTGAAGAAGAATTCACATGGATAAAACATGTAGTGGATGTAGTAATGGTGAAGAAACAACATTTCATACATTGAAATATTGTAAGACAAGAAAAGAGGTATGGCATCAACTCCACTACACCTAGGATATTGATGTTGATAAAAACACTATGAGATTGGAATGGGTGACGAATTGGATAAAAACAATGGCTAAAAACTAGCCATAATAGCTAGCAATCATGTGCTGGGTTAATTAGTCGAATAGAAATAAAGAAGTTCATAAGAAGGAAGTAACAACAACCCAAGCTGTGAACTTTATTAAATCATACATATGGGTTTTCAACAAAGCTTAGAAGCGAGTGGAACAAGCAAATGAAATACCAGAGCATAGATGGAAGCCACCTAAAGCCAATTATTTTCAAAATAAACTTTAATGGTGCACTAAATGGGAAGAAAAAAAAAAAGGGAGGAGTGGGTGTTATTATACATGTTTCACATAGCCTTTTTATAAAAACATGTGTTATTAGGATGGATAAAGTAGAGGATTCGTTTGTAATCGATACAAAAACAGTATGCAGGCTCTATATTTTGTTAAAAAAATGGGGTTGTAGTCCATAGCACTTGAAGGAGATGCATTGGGTATCTTGAAAAAACTCAAAATAATGGAACCAAACATGTTCTCGATAGAAACAATCATTAAGAAGGCTAAGGAACAAAATAAAGAGTTTTACAACATATGAGGTGATGCATATAGGAAGAAAAAGGAATGAGGTTACCCATATCCTAGCTAGTTAAGGATTTAATGCTAGTTTGGACATGTATTCGATTGAAAAACCTCCGTTGTTTTTATGTAATGCCCTTCAGGCTGATAATCTTTATAATGAATGAATGATAACAACTATTTTCTCAAAAAAAAGAAAAAATAGCATGGTTTTCTCCTATTACCATTTAGTTTATTTCCTTTTGCTTTCAAATCTCACCAAAGGATTAATCTATTTGAGTTTTGACCACTTTAGTTTGTATGTTCAACAATTTAATAAAAAAGAGAAACATATTTATTACAATAATAAAAAATATATATAATTTACTTCTAAAACTAATATTTATAAGGATAATTTTTAATCTAATAATAATAAAAAGATTGAAATACGGATTATTGACCACTGATTCACATTAATATGAAAATATTTTTTAAATAAAATCTATAAAATATTAAACTTAAAATCAATTGATAATAATAAAATCATAAAATTTATTTAATATATGTAAAATAACATCACTTAATATACTTTCATCATGTGTAAGCCAAATATAAAATTATCTATTAATAGTAATAGTAGAAAATTATAAGATAAAAATAACAAAACAAGTGGCAAAACAGGTGGCTAATTAATTGCTGACATGTGTGGTATACACGTGGCATCTTGCTGATGTGATAGCAAACATGCTGTGGCAAAACAAGTTTTTGTTGACATGACATAATGTAAATAGCTTACGTGGTAGTTGATTGAATAAAATAAAAGATCAAATTTAAATATAAAAATTACAGATGAAAAAATCAAATTTAAATATAAAAATTATAAAATATTTAAAAATTAACATATTTGAATAATACCACTTAACATTTTTTTAATGTATACAAGAAAATGAATGACGTAACACACTTAATTTTTTTACTTTTTTTTCCATTAGTTTTCCTACCTCATCTTGCTGCTCCATTGATCCTCATTTTTCATAGGAAAATCAAAAGTAAGACATCTTGGATTATTGATCAAACATATGCTTATCCTTATTCTATATTTACTTCAAAGGTTTAGAATTTCAATTAGATTTTAAGACTTGAACAAGTTTTCAATTTAATATAAAATAGATAAATAAAGCAGCGTCATGCATAATATTATTGTTAAACCATTATTTTTTACCTTCATTTTCATAGAAGACCTACCAAAAGGTATCACTGTCATTTGCAAAATTCAAGAAAGGTCATAGTAATTTAATTAGTCTTTGATTCTTAGGGCCGTGACACAGACGCGCACGATAAAAACGTGAGGCTGCTGACACCTCTGAAAGTAACATTTGATTTACCTAAAGGAAAGTGAAATTCATTGCTATATATAGGTGGGTGAGTGGGGCTTTTGGCATTGTTGGAGTTAATTGGCGTAACAACAACTACTGGTTATGGGCAGGCAGCCTTGTTGTGACAAACTAGGCGTGAAGAAGGGGCCTTGGACAGCCGAGGAAGACAAAAAATTGGTCAATTTTATTCTGACTCACGGCCAATGTTGCTGGCGCGCCGTCCCCAAGCTCGCCGGCCTCCGCCGTTGCGGCAAGAGTTGTCGACTTCGCTGGACCAATTACCTCCGGCCGGACTTGAAACGAGGCCTCCTCAATGACGATGAAGAGCAGCTTGTTATTGATCTGCATGCCCGTCTTGGCAATAGGTTACTTAATTTCCCGTTAGAAGCATGCATCATTTTTTCTTCCTTTTTCCATATTGGTTTTGCTTATTTTTGAAGACAAGAAATTCACTTTACACAGCTTTTTGGGGTCTTATATCTAATAATGCAGCATCTACTAAAATGATGCAAAGAAATTCATACAAAGGGGAAAATGAAATAGAACTCTTTTTAGAGAGAAGTTTTCCATTTTCTTTCTCTCCTGTTCGTCCTTGGAATGATGAGAAAATGTTATAAAAGAGTAGTTGATAACAGGGTACCATCCTAAACTCAATTAGAATGAATTTTTTTTTAAGGATTGTTTTCCTGCTATCAAAGGATTAATTGAAGGTACTTGTAGGAATTGTGATTGAAAAGTGTCCACTGTAAGAGTTGAAAGTAATGTAGTTCTTTTCCTAGTAATTACTGACAGAAAAGCATGGCTCTAATAAAACCAAAGCTAAATAAATAATATAATGGGTACAAGGAAATGTAATAAAAAAATTAAAATAGAAAATGCTTATGTCTTAGTAGTATGCGGGGGCAACAGTTTAGAACTGCCATTTTTTTTATTATTATTAACATGATGTTTATGCTTTCATTTTCTTTAGGTGGTCCAAAATTGCGGCAAGACTGCCCGGAAGAACTGATAACGAGATCAAGAATCACTGGAACACCCATATCAAGAAAAAGCTTATTAAGATGGGAATTGATCCTGTTACACATGAGCCTTTACAGAAACCAGACAACCCACAAGAGGCAACCTGTCAAACAAATGATCAGCCAAATCTTGATCCTAAACAACTAGAGTTGCCTAAAGATTGTGGCCATGTCTCTTCAACTACTGATGAATTTAGCCCTCCAACTGAGAATTTCTCGACCGATGAATCCAGGTCATCATCAGAGTCTGGCAGTGATGTTGACCCCTTGATAAACTTAATATGGTCAGAGGCATTTCTCAATGACCTGACATGGAACTTCCCTTGCCCAGATTCCAGGGAACTAGAATACAGTGAACTTGGGTTCTCTTCATCGGAGGAAAACTCCTTTTCATGGTTGTTGGACTATCAAAATAGTGGAGATGATCATCAAAGTTTCGGATTTGGTGGCTTCAGTGAAATTGACATCAATCCCCTTGGCAAGTACTAGCATGCACCTAATAGAAGTGCCTCTTTGCACTCATGTAAAAAAAAAAAAAAAAAAAAATCCAATAGGTCTCCATTAATGGACTCTTTAAGCTTAATTTCCGGTTAAATTATTTATCTTCAGTTAGGATCTCAGAACAGCAAGGGAAATGGAAAAGAAAAGAAAAGAAAAAATAAGTCCAGAGGCCATATGTTTTTAAGATCCAAATAGATAACTTTTTTTTAAGCCGGCCACTGCCTTAATTGAAAAGGATCCAGGCTAAGTGGGTGTGCTGTCACTTTACCAAACAGTAAGGATCTCCAGCCTTTTTAATTTGTTTTCCATGGATGTTTATGATGTGCCCTTGCAGTGGCCTTGTGGGTTTACGATTGCATTAAATAGTAGAAAGAGATGTGCCACCAAATGGTCACCCCACTCCCTTGAAGAGCTGTGTGGTTGAAAGCTTTTTTATGATAAAAGTCAGAGCATTTTCTGTAAAGAAACTGTAGTGGTTTCTGCTATGTAATTACATCTTTTTTGGTTATTCAAAAATAAAAATTATATAAATAGCATATGCCCTTTTTCGATTATAAAATGAAGCTAAGAATTTTTTTTATTTTTCATCTTTTAAATTACGATTGAAATTTAAAATTTCTCAGTCTTGAAATCCGCTTTCATGCTAACAAACTAACAATGAGATTTGCTTTTTTTTTTTTTTAATTTTTATTTTGTCAAGAAAAGTATTACGACACCAACGTACTTGAAAGAAAAGGTCAAAACCTTAGTTAGTTGTAGGTGGCTGGAATCAGAGACGTATATAATATAATTATACAAAGATTAATAGAGTCGTATAATTATAAGTGAAATTAACTTAAAATAGAATTTGTATTATTTGAAAATGAAATTACATGACCTAAATGGTATGGTGTGAAAATTACTTGACCCAAATGGATAAACCTTATTCCTCTCTCAGTGGATGGGTCAATTTTTGTTCATCTTGATCGCAAAAATTGGCGTGGGAGCTTGGCCTTGATCACGGTCAAAGAGTGTCCTACATTTAACATCACCGTTTACTTTGGTCGACTAATACTAATCAAGTCTTACATTACCATCCAAACAAAGATAATTTAATACATATTTTCCCACTAATATTTGTTTTAGTTATCACTGTCTGCCGTTCTGAAATTATAGTCTAATTCATTGAGTATCATTTGGGGTTTAATTCAAGCTAAAAGCCATGAATTTAAAGACAAATGACAAAAAGATAAACTAGGAAAATTAATTATCAAAATTTTGTTGATGATATTTCCCTTAACTTTATATATAGTTGAAAAGTTTTGTCAGTAAATATAAAATTTGTATTAATTCATCAACATCACCATAATTTAAGAAATTCTTTATCCTGAAATTAACAATGGTTTTGAAATTTCTTACTTGGAAACTAACGTCACTTTTACTTAGAAAATCATCAATGATGTCATTAATCAATATGGTTTCAACTTTCCAATAATTACATTGATAACAATTTATAATAATAAAGTTGAAAATATGTGCACTACAAAACTAAGCTTCCATCATCATCATTGGCCATTGCCGAGCAAGCTTGAAGCAGATAGTAATCAGACTCAATCTATGTACTTTTATTTGGTAATTGCTTCTTTTAGTAGATAAAGGGGGAAAGGGATAAAAAAATGTAGTAGACAACTCTATTAGCCGATCATTCTTAGTTCAAGGAAATCATGATTAATAAAATACATATCAGAATCATGGCATGCCTCAGGCCCCGTCCAACAAGTCTAGCTATTGTCCCCTAGTTTTTTAGTGTCTATTTGGGGATCTCGCAAGCCAGCACATTGCTTTTGGCCTAAGAAATTAAAGGTGATTTTAACATACATGAAGTAACTCAGCAACTGTTCACATCATCCTTAAGTAGAGCTACCTAAAAGTATCCACAAAAATATTAGTTGTACTGTCACTGGCTACAAATGCTCCAAATGCTCATTCACCTTTGTTTCATGGACCCAATAGAGTTGGATTATGTAATAAAATAAAAGAGTTTGGTTACAACACCCGATAAAAAGAACATATCTGATAGCAGTAAGAATAAACTGACATGTAAAAGATCATGTTGCCCTGAAACCCTCCTTAATTAGTATGCATATGTTGATTTTATTCTTGATCCGGTGATAAAGTAGTTTGTTAAAGGTTAAGTTAGAGAGCGTATTAGACTTCTTCCAGGAAAAAAAAACAGAAAAAAGGTTTAATTTGATTCTCTCTTTTATACTTTTATACTGACTGTACCTAAACTAACGTGTTCTTTTGACTTATTTAGAACATAAAAACAAAACAAAGAGGGATATGAAGATTGAAGATCCAAAAAGCCATCAACGGCAATGTTACAGATGGTCCCTCTAAATCTTGACAGATCAAACAGCGTTTCCGTGGACTAAAGATGTGCCTGCTTCAAGCAAGGATATAAAAAGGTCGACGGAAACCTATCAAAAACCACATTAATATCTAACGGATCCGCAGCAGAAGAACAGATAAGAAAACACAGCTGAGCATAAAATCATGAATAGCAAAACCTATACATATATATACACACACACGTACACCCACATTACTAGAGTCGTTGTCATGATGTATTCATAACATAATGGCCACTTGAATTTCTTTTTTGGGCATTGTTTATGTATTTTCTCTTGATTCTCAGTGTTTGGACTTTCTATAATATGGCAATGATTGATAATGTTTGGTGCCTTGAAGCATCACAGACCCATTAACCATAAATCCTGGCTAGTGGGGGTGAAGCTCCCTAAAACCAAGGCCAAGTGGAATGCTGAATCACATTAATACTGCTCTATTTTGGGTGTTTAATTTGGTGTCATGTCCTTTAAAGTAATGAAATGCTTACTTGCTTAGTGCATCACTTCCAAAAGCATGCGAGTCTCAATAGCCAATTGCAATGTTTGCGAAGATTTACACTATCGCTTTCTGCGGCCTGGCAACTTAGAGAAACCAAGATATGCTTAGTATTTAACAATGAACTACCAGCATAAGCTTGTGGAGATTTAATTAATTATCTGAGCATAAAAATACATACATAAAAATGTGATAACATTAGGAAAACAAAATGGTGAAAGTGAAGATGGGGATCGGGGAGGGAGCTGGGGGGATGGGAGAGGGTGAGTGCAGGATTGGATGTGAAGGTGGAACTATCACAGGATTTTGCAATTCATTTGTACTGATCCCTGTAGTGTGACAGCAGTTTAGCATGCACCCTCAGCATAAAATTGTCATCAGAAAAATCAACTGCTCCACTTCCGGTTGGAGCCCATGTTGAGCCAGATGAACCACGTCTTGAACTTCTCAAGTCAAAGAATTTCTTCGTCAAGGAATCATAGATGAAAGCGTTCGTGTCAAAGATGAAACTTACACATGAGAGAACAGAGGAACAAATATGAGATCAGATACACATATTTGCTAAACCACAGTCATGGTTCAGACGGTTTGGGGGACTTTACTGATCCCTTGGCACTCTTTACAACGATATCGTAATTGATGGAAGTCAGCTGAGACAAATTATGTGAAAATAAAAACTCCATTGAATTCTACCATCTGACTACAACATTAGTAATAACAGCGCAAATGATGTTAAATACAACATTAGAATTATACAGTTTCTATTTTGTTTTCCACAAAGACAACGATATTTCCTCAATCTCTGGGACAAATTAGAATTCCACTTGCACCAATATGATAATGCTTGAAGATTAAAAAGAAAAAAAACCATAAATTAATTTAGAATGTGTGGGGATACAAAAACTCATCTATAAAAGTTATAGAAACGGCATACAATTATTTCTGATTTGCCAAATTCTAACATTGTGATTGCCCAGATACGTTTTCCACTTTCAGCTATGCCATTTATATTGTCACGGAGTGCTCAAGAAAGGAACCAAAACCATGCACAAGCAGAGTAGCAGGACTTTCATTGCCAACTACTGTATACTGGATAAAAAAGTTGGTTCTTAAGGGTAAGTTACAGAAATCTATAATCCAGACACTGTACAGTACTGAAGTATATCAAGAACGCAAAAAATCTCTTATCCTAACAGTAGTAATTAATCACAAAATAAACTACACCACATATTTAAATGCCAAAGGTATGAATTAGTTGTCAATAGCAAACCTGAATTAGATGTCCACGCCATCTCCAAATCCTTACAGAGTACAGTCCTTCATTACTTAGTTGACTTTTTAGAGCCAAAAGCCAAAAGCACTGCAGCCAAAATCAACTGCAATGCTTCAGAAGCCTTGCACTAAAAATTGTATATCAGACCTAAGAAGAGAAAAAAGCTTTCAAAGTATATCATACAAAGAATAAAACCATTCAGAAGAATAATCAATTAAGTATTTGTACAAATACCAATGTAAAGCAGCAATTACTTCCATGGAGCATACAGCGTCAGCCGCTGCTGCAATAGTGGCAGCAGAATATCCAAACGGAGATAGGAATCCAGCATTTCGTTCTTTCTCATATGTGATAGCTTCATAATGCACTCTCCTTCTAGATATGATGCCAATACAAAAAGCAGGTCTAAAAAGTAAAGTAAAAGATAGAATAGAAACTGACAGCCTATCCTAGGAAAGCATAGGTTCAGACAAATTCGTTATGCATATCCTAAAATCTCTCAACAGCTCAAACACCATGAAAACCTAAACATTCTCACAAAAATCTCAAGGCACAAGTAAAGTGAATTACGTGGTGTAAAAATCGATCACATACTCTTGCCAGTCATCTCGAGCTGTTCCCTCCAAATATCTCAGGTATGCAGCCAATGCATTCAGCACAGAGTTTGTACCACCACCCACAATGTCACATTTTTGCGTAACAAAAAACAGATTTATCTTGTCTCCTTCACTCGATAATTTTGACATTCAAACTGTTTATTTTGGTTCCTGATGGTTTGGACAAATACTCCTTCAATATGACTTCAGCTGGCATCTCTTTCATCAAATTCCAACTCTTTTTTTATTTGCCTGGTTTCTCTTTGATAAATTCCTTAAGATCACTAAAAGTAGGCAGAGCACCTGATTAATATTTCAATTATTAGGTTCCACAGCCATAATGCCTTTGCAAACTATCACTAATGCATGAAAACATTTAAAAATAGTCTAACTGAGGAGAAATTTAAGTACTAATAGCTTTTCAAACTACCACCAAAAACTTGACCCCAGTATAACTCGGTTTCTAAAACAGGTAATTTTGCCAGAGGAAGAGGGGAGATTGGTGGTAACTTAAGTTTTTTAAAGTCCATTATATGTTGCAGGCAGGACCTCCAGTTTCTGCATAGCACATTATAAGAATACAAGGAAAACTTGAGAAATAGAAAAACCAAATAAATTTATCCTTACGTATAATGCAAGAGTTTCACTAAATGATCTGTAAGAAAAATTCAAATACTAACAGAATCAGAAAACATGCCCACCTTAACATCAGTCCTCCACATGACAATGTCCGGAATCCCGTCTGAAGACGATGACGTTTCCAATGCATCCTTGACAACTCCAATCATCTGACGCATTTTGTAGTCTTAACTCTTCCTCAACAAACACATCCGTAGCTTTCACCTGACGATCCTCAGACATAATTTAACAAAAACGAGTCAAAGAAGCCTGACATTTTCATTTTTGTTTGATACGGAAAAATGTAAGATAGAAAATATAGAAAATAACCTCTTTTACAAGCTCTCTGATCATCAAATTGGAGCGATGTTCCTTCAAAGAGTTTCTCAAATCTTCCTATGCGAAGAGAACTAGTTCCAGCTTTTCATCAGAATAACCTAAATATGGTAAAACAATTTCGAAAATTTGAGAATTATTTATCAATATATTAATTATTTAATTATGAATTTTAGGATTTTTTTTATCTATTACTATCAAATTGATAATTCTTGAAATTAAAAGAAGAAATAATGATTCCTGAGTTACCGTAATAGAAAAGTGGTTTGTCCGCAATTTTCAATTTTTCAGGGGAAAAAATGAAAATAATAGGGGTGAAAGAATAAATACTAGAATTTGAAGGGAGAGACAAGAGATAAAACTAAAAATCCAGAAAGACAAGATGAAGGGCATCACATCAGTTTAACGAACTAAAACTGAAAATGGCGCTTCAAATCCAAATTCCATCTTCTTCACTAACGGACTCTATCACCGCCACTCCATCTTCCCAAAACCCAAACTTTCAATCAAATCCCAGAAGCCCACCGTCGACGGACGCACCTCCTTGCCCAAGAAGCCCGCCTCACCGGGGCAAGGGTTTGGTTCCTCCTCATCTTCATCCTCACCCTCCGGCAAGTCAAGCATAAGCAGCAGCAAGCAGGAGCAGAAGGGAAAAAGATAGAGCGCGTGGATAATAAAGCGGCCGCCGGTTGAGAAACCTGCGATTGTGAGCAAAGAAGGAGAAACTAAAGCTAAGGAACAGAGAAAAAATGAGAGCGCTTTTCTACTGGCGAGGTTGGGGCTTGGTGGGATCACTCCTGTGGAATGCATTGTTCTTGCTGCTTCAGGTGTGTCTAGAAATTAATACTATAGTTCTTTTTTTCTTTTTCTGTTTAGTAAAAGTTGTTTTGTGGAGATTGATTTCATTTTGGTATAAATTTGGGTTAGACATTTGAACCTGCTTTCAAGAATACTTTCTGTTTAAGAAATTCGTACATTGAGAAAGTTAAGTTTTAGTAGTTTTGTTGGGTCGTTAGTCATTACAACAATTGCGGATATTATTGTGATCAAAAACTCAAAATTAGCACATTTGAGATTGAATTAAACCTTCGAAACTGCTATACATCATGTTTATTTAGACCAAGAGACAACTTCAGTCTTGTCCAGGTAAGGGCAACGAAGCATATCATTCCATAACAGATTCACTATTTGTAAGCCTCTGGTCACATTTGATTCAGGAAAAAAAAAAAAACACGCACACACACACACATCAATGTCATCATCCATTAGATGATGAACCAGAAACATCAATGGTACAATTTTTTTCTGCTGACGTGCTTGTTTCCAATTGGGTTACTGGTTTCTAAGAATTTGACACCGTACAAGGATGTTTAGGTTCTTCGTTCTTCAGAAAAATGTATGCAAGATTCATCACTACTTTTTGTTTTCTGTCCTGTATTAGGTTTATAATTTTTAATCCCCTGCTTTATTAGAGAATTGGGGCCTGCACCCTGCAGAACTGCTTTCCTAGGCTTTTTAACCTCTGATGATAAATGGATGGTGATTTCATTTATTACAAAATGAAAAACAAGAAGTCTATTCAATGAAGTTGGACATGTCCAAGTATGAAAACGATTTCTGTTAGTGTTTTAAAGCTATGAGTTGTGACCACCAGATAACTTATTAGCTGTTTTATATTTAAAGGCTTCCTACTAGAGGAGTGGGATAAGTTCTTTGTATAATTGTACCCATGTTTCACTCTAACTTTTGTCTTGTTTTCGCTGTAACTAAGGATTTAAATATCGATCGTAGTCACATTTTCGATCACGTCGTGTTTATTACGTTTTCGAATATAATCGAGATTATTACAGTCATTGCGGTCATAAATTTTTTTTAATTTTGCACAATTTGTTATAAAATATAATAATTATAATTATAATTATAAAAATTTTTGTTTAATGTTTTTTTTTAAAACAATTTATGACATCTATGTTTTTTATTTTCTAAATATTTAAATTATAATAAAACATTTATATTTGATTTAGCAACAAGATTTTTACCTGAGCCAAGTTCATATTCAAAATTAATTCTTGACAAATCAAAATATTAACTAAACATAATACGTTAAATACCAAACATCCATATTTAATAAAATTATAAACTTAAAAATATAATAATTTCAAATTTCATCAATTATAGTTATAAATTAATAAGAATTAATCTAATAACAAAAGAATTTACAACAATATAAATACCAAAATAACAAAAAATTATTAAATTTCAGACACAATCATAAATTAATAAATAACAAAATCAAATTATAATATTTACTTTTAATTATTTTTTATCTAACTTATACAAAAAAAATTTATTAAAAATTTTTATCTAAAATCCATATATATATATATATATATATATAATTTCAAAAATTACAAAATTTTAAATTTATATTTTAATAAAATTAATTATAAAATTAAATAAATAAAAACCCACCTACCCACCCTACCTCACCTCACTCAACCCGCGCGTCCCCCCCAGTGTAGCACCCCTCTCCCCCAAAATTTCCCCCAAACTTTGATAACCAGAAAGGGAAGGTAGAAACCCACGTCCAACCTGTGTCCAAAATTTCCCCCAACTCTTTCTTTAAAAATCGACAAACATATCCCATTCTTCATCTATCTTCTAACCTCTTCCAAGTTTCATCCACGCTATCTTTGTCTTCCAAATTGGGTTGTGAACGGAACGCAACCGTTGTGATTGTGAATTCCATTCATAACCTAATTTCGGGTATGTAGCGATGGCGGAGGCTACCGAAACCGTAAAATAGCAGCTGCAATGCCGTTACACATACGCTATTTGAAACCTTGCTGTAACTGTTACATATGGAGTGTTGAAGTACCTGCAAAATGAGAAACTTAAAGACCAAAAATGAATAGTTCATTCGAATAATCTGATATTTCCATAAAGCATATATTGCCTGATTGGTTAATTCTTATCTTTTATTATTTTACATATAATTTTTACATCGTTTGGCTTTGCATGATTTATTTTGCAATGAGAAAAGATCTCTACTTCTTCTCAATGAAAATTTTGACTAAGTGGACTCTTTTGCAGCCACTGCCATCTTTCTTAAAAGAGTATTTGAAAACATCATGTTTCATTCTTTCTGTTATTAATTTAACTATGACTTTAGTCGCTATTTGTTGTCTATTGTTATATTATTGTAAATACTGATAAGTTTCAATCTGTCTTTCGACTACAGCATTGCAATTGCATGCAAGTCACCTTGGGTTGATCACATGAAAGCTCATGCCTTACTATAGGTAAAGTTCTCAATCTCCTGATGGTAGCCTGATAGGTAACATCAGGTACCATACATTAGGAAATAAATGATAGAATTGCTAGACGTCAATCTAGAAATGAGCTTTATACCTGTTAAGAGTTTTAATACTTAATATATCATCCCTTCTGACAGACATCCATTCTTGAATACGCAAATGCCTCTTTTCTAGTGTACAGCTTAAAAACCTAGAATCATTAGAAGTTTCTCACTGTTCTGGATGAGTTAGTCTATGGACTCTCTAGCATTTGTTTGATTAGGTCTCATCATGATTGAACTCCATATGCCGGCTACTTAAGAAGGATCTCTGTTTTCTCTTTTCTTATATTTACATTCACCATGATGGGTTAGAGCAATAGTTTCCCCACTCATTTATTAAGTTCTCTTCTTCCCCCCCTTTTTTTTTTCTCATATTGACTGCTCTTTTTTATCCTTTCTCCTGTTTTTTGATCCTAGCACATAGCTATGAAGATGCTTAAGTCCTAATATCTTTAGGATGTGTTTGATATACAAGATTATGATAGGATGGGATAAGATGATATTATGAATAGGATTAGATTAAATAATATCATCCTATCTTTTATTTGAAGTGAGCAAGGATTAAGATAGTATAATTTATTTATTGGTCAAAATTATCTTTCCTCAAAATTTATAAAATTTAAATTATCGATATAATTTTTAAAGATATAATAAGACTTGTAAGTTCAATCTCATGAATTAAAAATAATTCTCTCTACTTTGGAATGATTGAATCATCCTATACTAAGAGAATGATTAATCCTTTTTATAATCCTATCTTTTGCTTTAAACACAAACTAAACATAATATAAAATAATTAGCATTATATCTTATCTATTATCTTATACACTAAACATGACCTTTAAGTTTTAAATCTTTCGAAACAATAAAATCTACAGGTTAGACTGCTGCATAATGCATTCAGTTGGTTCAGACAACATTTTATTATGGTAGACTTTATTCAGTGATGATCATGAGCCTATGACATACAATTGTGCGCTTGTATATTTGAAACAAAATTTAGTCCTTTTTTGTGTTCCTGGTAAGACAATAATATTGGTAAATGGGCAACCACTGCTGTTGCACAAAATATCTAAAGCAATGGCTCATAACAACAAATTGAGTTACAATACAACCTAAGCTAAAAGCTACTTAAATATATATATATATAGTTATATGTAGATACCCATTTATGTCTAGGGTCAATCAATGTCTTTTTTATGCTGTTGTTGTTGTTGTTATTATTATTATTTTCTTTCATTTTCTCTTAATCTAGGTTTGAATAAGGAAACTGAATCTAGAGTCAACCGAAACAAAGGGAAATTGATTTACATAATCAAAGGACTTTTAATCTGAAATCAAATCAATCAGACAACTTACCAGACCTAGGTCTAATATCACAGTGGACAGAATCCAATCCCATAATTCAAGTCTGGACTGGTTCTGTTCATTTCCTAAATTCTTTATCAAAAGCAGCCTATAAATTGGATGCAATACTACAGAGAAAGGCATGAATGACGAACTTTTGGAAAAGTGGATTGCTAGGTTTAGGGTTTCTGATAGTTGGTTTTGGAAGGAAAAGTTATGGGTTTAAAATTTTAGATTATACGTTTATGAGATTTTAGGTTTATAGATTTTTGGTTGAATGTTTGAAGGATCAAAGTTTATGGAAAAAGTTTGAATTTTTGGAAGATTTCTAGAAAATCTGGGTTTTTGTTTAAACATTTGAATTTGCCAGTTAAATTTTCTAGTGAGGTTTGAAGTTTCCAATAGGATCCCAGCCAATTTTTTAGAAACTGGCGACCAAGTCCAATTTCTAGTGGGTGTTCTTAGATTTATTTTAGAGAAAAGTTAGAGAATTTTTGGGCTAAAGAGAAAAGGGTAAAAGGATTCTAAGAAAAGCCTGAAGGGCATGGCTTTTATATTATGCCAAAACGACGTCGTTTTGAAGAGCCTAGATCCGCGCTTAGACCCATTAACTTGCATGCCAATCCGCACTACGACCTGACCTGATCGCAGGTTTTTTTCTTTTAATTTTATTTTTATTTTCCAATTTTATTTTTATCATTTATTTTATTTTATTAATTTTTTATTAATTATTTTATTGAGTAATTTGTTAAATATTTTTTAAAAATTCCTTCTATTATTTTATTTTTGAAAAACAATATAAAACAAATGAAAAAAAAAAATCTTTTTAAATAAATTCATGAACCTTACCAAACTACTAGAAAATTTTTCATGAATTTAAACTTTACAAAATTTACTAAACTATTGAAAAATTTTATAAATAAATTTTCAAAAAAGATATTTTTAATAAAGATTTTATATTTTATCCTACCAAACTATTGAAGAATTTAATTAGTTTTTCTCAAAAATAAAATTTTTAAATATTTTACAATAAAATCTCATCAAACTATTGAGAAATCTACATAAATCTTACTAAATTATTAGAGGACTTTACTAATTATTTTTCTATATAAAAATACATAAATAAATCCGATAACGAAGCCTCTTCAAGGTGGGACATTAGTCTCTATGAATACTCTTGAGGTAAGAGAATTATCTTAAATTATTACTAAATTATTGAAGTAATTTTATGATTAATTTTTAATATTAAATATTTTGGTAAACTATAAACATATTTAAGATTTGGATAATTTGAAATCAAACTAACACCATCATTTAGATTAGCGTTATGAGAGTGCTATAACCTTTCTCACATGTAACTATACTCTCAAATCTAAAATCTGATTTTGTAGATTAAAATTTACTATTTAAAGATCCTAAGTTAATCTTGAGACTCTTTTTTAAATATGACAGATTTAATTAGATGATCAATCACACCTAAACAAAAAGATTGGTAACAACTCCCTTTAATCCATATCTAGTGATAGGTCTACGAATTTATACGTTATGACAGTTTGACAATTTCACTGGAGAAGTTAAGAGTCAGGCCAGTAAATGATTTTTTATTATCCAAGCCTTGCCTAATAAACTTGAGATTTTTTATTTTTATTTTTTTTTCTTTTTTCTTTTTTCTTTTTTTTCTTTGCTTATATTGTGTTTAGTTATTTATTTATTTATTTCATATATCTGTTATTCATTTACATGTGCATAACATAAGCTCTACACCCAAGCTTTGTCCATTAGGAAGAAGTCAAGTACATAGGCCATCTGGGCTAGCAAAATTCTCACACTCAGATTGAACCTTTTTCACTTGTAGCCTATGGTGGGTGAAGATTAAGATGTGTTACTAGTCTATGATAGATAATGATGTAAGAAATAATTTGAGAGCCTTTTTAGAACTAATCTAAGCCACATATAATTGACCTTAAAAGCCTAACCCATAGATAGAGCTGTATCCTTCCACCCTCTGTGGTTAATCCAAAATCTAGAGTCATGCTGTTATTTTACTTGTTTTTGAAATGTTTATTTTTTATTTTATATTGAGATGACTAACTGGTTTTCTTATCTTGTTTGTTTTTTTTCTTCTTGTGCATATTCATAAACATACATGCATATTGCATATTGTTTTTGCCCTGAAAGTATTTTCAACAAAAGTTTTCATGAAACCCATAAAGCGTCAAGTTTGCGCATCGTTTGTGTCATTCAAATGTAATTCACCCATAAATGAAAGATAAAGTAAAAAAAAAATAGTGGGAAAAAGGGGATTGTTTACCACTCAGTTATATCTCTACTTTGCCAAACGAAGTTTGTTTGCTCCTTAAACAAAATGATTTGAAAAGCCTATTAGATATATTAAATAGCATGGTTCCTTCAAGACAGCGAGCTTTTTGACAGAGGTTAGGGCATATTGCACATTTTTTATTAGTGAAGGTTGAAAACTCACTCATTAAGGTGATGGTATAGTTTTGGGATCCTTCCTATCATTATTTCATCTTTAATGAGGTCAATTTGATGCCAACAATAATAGAATATTCGACTTTGGTGGGTATGCATCTTCAGTATCCAGACATGATGTATGTAAAGAAGCAAAAATCAGGGTATTGTAAAAATCTAATGCATATTTTAGGGATGGAAAAAGAGCTCATAGATTCACATATCCAAGAAAAAAAAAGAAAACATAAGGGTATTCCATGAGAGTTTCTTTGAAACTTTATTGTCAAACATCCAAATGATGATCATGAAATGAAGGTGTTTGCTTTGGCAATATATCGGATGGTCATTTTCCGTAGGATCTTAGGCCACATTGAGATAAAGGTGGTGAATTTATTTGAACATATTGAAAGGGGATGTAATCTTGCACCAGCGATATTGGCAATAACCATCAAATCTCTGAATTTTTGTAGACATAATGATAAGGCTCATTTTTTAAGTTGTACACCACTATTGTATTTACGGATGAAGAGTCATTTTGAATGAAAAAAAAGTGTTGTCTCCAAACTATATTTTTGTAATCGAAATCCAATTAAGAAATTTCATGAGAGTGAATGGCCAAAAGCAAAGACTTGAAAAGAATAGAAATGTCTGTTACAGAAGCTCATAGTTTGTTAGGTGAAATGGCTAGCTTTATGGATGAATCGAGAACCTATGTTGTATCAATGTGAAAATAAGATAGGGGTTTCACTTTTAGGCTTATAAGGGTCAATAGGTTATACACCATTGATGGTAAAAATACAGTATGGAGCTAAACAATTTACTCCTATGACACATAAGTTTGACCAATTTGACTATGTATATAGAGAGCCTAAAATTTTTCAAAAAATTAATGGCATGATCAAAGCATGGAAGAAGCCCATAAGGGTAAGCCCTAGATTATTTACTGATAAAGCCACTGAAAGGTATTTGATTTGGATAGCCAAGAGAAGCAAAAAGGTTACACCTGTGTTTAAAGACTATTTCCAGTTAGTGAATCAAGAGTTGGATAATGTACCTTTAGAGTTAGAACTTACAAGGAAGGAACATGAAGTTGAGAAAAAAAATCGAAAGAAGAAATTTTAAGGCTTCAAGAAAAAAAAATAGTGGAAAGATAAAGCAAAAAAGTTAAAAAAATTCAAGTCCACAAAATTTTCAAAGAATACAACAAGACTCAAAAAGTTATCAAAGAATGAGATTATGCCTTTAAGGAGCTTGTGGAACTACAACAAGAACACTAGAGGTTGTGCATACAAGTGCAAGTCAAAGAAATAAACAACACAGATTTGACTTATGAAAATGAAAAGCTAAAAAGAGAATGCTCCCAAATGGAGAATGATTATGTTGAAACTCAACATGAAAATGAGATGCTCAGAGAGTACATCCAAACACTAAAATAAAAGTTGAATGACCAGAGAAATCATATAATTGCACTCAAAGAAAAGTAGAAAGAATTATCTTATCAGGTATAGTTCGACAAAAGAGAAGGGTTGGGAAGACAAATGTACATAATGCATCTTACAACCCAGATAAGCAAGGCAGTGATTAAAAGGAAAGAAATGGCAGAAAAGGCTGAGATATTGAAAGTTTTGGTCATGCCAGCAAGAAAGTATGGACAGTGATTACTAAACTTTATTGAAGAAGTTAAGGATTAGCATAAGCAAATTAGGCACTTTTACAAAAGAAAAATTTTAAACTTGATGTAAAACAGACTTTTATGGAATAAATGAAAGTTCACTTTTGTTGAAATCTTTAAAACAGAAAATATTTTTCTTCTTTTTTTTTTCAAGCATTGCATTACATTCATTCATGTCAAACATATTATCATTATCAATTTTAAATTATGGTACTAAGGTGCAAGAATAGCTCCACATCCGTATAACACCTAGGCTAGAGCCAAAAAAATGAAGCAAGACAATGCAAACCATTTTGAAAAGTTAAAAAAGGTGCAAAAGGTAATTGAAGGGAAGCTAAGCAAAATTCTTGAGGCTTTGAAAAAAATAAACAAAGAAAAAGCGATGAAGGAAGATATCTTGTATGAAGTTACTGAATCATTATATCTTTCAAGTTTCAATCCACATCAGACCCAAACCATTCCGAGCTTTCAGCCACAGCAAACCATGTTCCCAAGTTATAGCTACCAAAGAATGTCCTATGCACCTAGTCAGGCAAATGTTCAAAGTTACACTAATCTTGTCTTCACTGAAAAGGTAGTCGAGCCAATCTAAATTTTTAATCTAAAAAAAACAAAAGAAAAAGTGAAATTGCATATGGCTGCGTCCTTAGAAAACTCTAAGACTGATCAAACAATGAGCATGATTAAAGAAAGATTACAAGCTGTAAAAGGTATTGACTTGTATGGATCTATGGATGCTATGGGGCTTTGCTTGGTGCCAAATATGATGATACCATCAAAGTTTAAGGTATCGAAGTTTGAAAAGTATGATAGTACTAAATATCCTATAACACATGTCATAATATATTGTCACAAGATGGTAGCACATATTAGCAATGAGAAATTACTCATGCATGTGTTTCAGGACAGCTTAACCAGATCTACTACAAGGTAGTATGTTCAATTGGATATGACTCACATAAGGTCATGAAAAGATTTAACTTGATCTTTCATCAACCAATACTATCACATTATAGATATGGCTCTCGATCATTTTTCGTTGCAAGATATGGAGAAAAAAGCAACAGAGTTCTTTAAGAATATGCCCAAAGATGTCGAGATGTCGCTATTCAAGTACAGCCTCCATTAATAGAGAAAAAATAATGATGTTATTTGTAAGTATTTTAAAGTCATCATATTATGAGAAAATGATAGGGAATGCGATTAAAAATTTTACTGATATGGTGATCTCAAGAGAAATAATTGAAAATGCTATAAAAATGGCAAACTTGAAAGAGAAAAGTCTTCTACCGTTAAAAGGGTGCCTAAAATGAAAAAAAAATGAAGCTCAAGCTATAAGTTTCAAATAACAACAATTCAGAAACTACCTTCAGTCGATCTATCCCACATATCATCATATTGTAAACTATGCTTCCATTTTTTCCTATCAATCGACCATATAACCTTCTTATTCAACCATAACAAGGCCTTTTATTCATCCAATTACCCTAACAAATGGTGTACGAGAATCATGAATCTTGGAAAGACCTACATTTGATCCTATTCTCATAAGTTATATAGAACTCTACCAAGAGCTTTATAAAAACCATTTGATTGCCCTTCATCCCTACTAAATAGCTTAAACCTCTTTATCCCAAATGGTATGATTTCACTACCTATTATGATTGCTATGATAGGGTGGTTGGCCATTTTATTGAGAATTACACTTCTTTGAAGCATAGGGTGCAAAATCTAATTAAAGAATGGCTAATAAGCTTCGATACTAGTGAAAACATAGCACTTAATGTTAACGGGAACCCTCACCTAATCATGCAATCAACACCTTGAATAAGGATGAAGTCATATGAAAAAAGAGTGAAAAAGATTAAAATGTCATTCGATCAATTATATGATGCTCTATATGAGGCTGAGATGATACAATCAGTAGCCTCATACACCGATCGTGAGAGATATATCCCCAATCAAATATGCAAGTATCACAACGGAGCTCTAGGGCACTCTATTAACACCTACAAGTAATTTCATAATGAGGTGCAAAGGTTAATAGATTCCTACCAGATAGAGTTATAGTAAGAGGTAGAAGCCTTAGAAAATGCTAAAGTGACCATGACAAATAAATGGGTGCCAAAGCCTATCACCATCCGTTGTAATGAGAAGCCAAAATCAGTTAAGAATAAGTTTTTCCCCAAACCAGTAATCTTTAAAGTCCCAAGCCTATTCCCCTACAAAGATGAGAAGGTTATACCATGAAAATATGATTGTGAGGTAACAATCTAGGGGTAAGAAAATGTTATCTCAAAATATGAGACTGCCAACATAATCAATGTAGGTGGCATGACAAAAAATGAAAGATGTTATACTTCGAAGACATTAGAGAAAGCAAAGAAGGATAAGGTGATGAAAAAGCAGACCAAACCTGAATTGATCCTAAAAAAAGACATCCCAAAGTCCGTGCCAGAAAAAAAAGCTTGTGAGAGTTTGAAGTTGGTGAAGCATATTGAATATTCTATGGGGGAGTAGTTAAACAAAATGTCAACTAGAATCTCTTTGTTATTACTTCTACTGAATTCAGAATTACATCACAATGCCTTACTGAAGGTGTTGAATCAGACTTATATGACACATAATGTGTCTGTAAAATATATGAACCACTTAGCAAGGAGTTTAGTGGTACCACATCATATAGCTTTTAATGATGATAAGATTTCACCCGAGGGTAAAGGATTACTAAGGCTATGCATATCACTATTAAATGTAAAAGCCATATAATAGCCAAGGTCTTTATTGATAATAGTTTAGCTATTAATGTCATGCTTATTTTTACTCTGACCAAATTACCCATTGATATGTACCATATCCAAAGTAGCCATATGGTGATTCGAGCATTTGATGGGATCAGGTGTGAAGTATTAGGGAACATTGAATTGTCCATGCAAATTAGTCTGTGTTTTCAATATAAAATTTCAAGTTATGGATATTTTTCCATCCTATAGTTGCTTATTATGGAGACCATGGATTTATAAGATAAATGTTGTTCCTTCCTCATTACATCAAAATATCAAATTTAATGTGGAAAGCCAATTGGAGATTGTAACGGGGGAAGAAAATTTGCTGGTAATTCAACCTATAAATGCCTCATATGTAGAAGCTATAGAAAAGTCATTAGAATGCTCTTATTGATCTGTTGAACTTGTCAATGCAGTAGGTAGAGGATTTCAATTCAATAAAATTATGATCAATTAGATAATTAATAAGGGTTGAAATATTAGATTTGTTTTGGATAAAAGTCTGCGGGGGATAAAAGAACCACCAGTGATTGAAGCCAATAGCAGAAGACTAGGTTTGGGCTGTGAAATGAAAGAAATACAAGATAATAGGTGGAAGGCAGGAAATAGGTCGATGTTTATTCCCCGTTTGTATAAAATATTTATTCTTGGAGGATATATGTATCCAAGAGCTAAAAAGAACACTGAAGAAGAACCAAGGTAAGAAGAAGCTTTTGCTGAATTGTCCATTCATATGGTAAGCGAAGATAGCCAAAAGGAAGAAGTGTTGGCTTACCCATGCCCATTAAACTATGAGCTGAAGAATTAAAATGTCACTCAGATGCCTACTATCTTTAATTTTCTTTCACTGTAATTACAATTCCTAATTGCTTATGCCCATAAGCATGTGGATGGTCTCTTATGTTTGGGCCTTTTATTTTTTATTATTTCAATAAAAGATATGAGCATACATCTTATCCATGTCTTTTATTCAATCCATTTTTTCATCAAAGCACTTTGCCAATATTTCCTATTTCACTCAATTTCAGGTCCCCAAATGAATATAAAAATAATCATAAAAATGATCAGGGATTTAATTTTGAAAACTCTATTAATATCGATGAACTTGACACTGAAAGAAACTTCAAAAAATACACTTTGCCTCCAAATTTAATGAGATTAATTGAGCAAAAAAAATAAATCTATTGAGCTTCATCAAAAAATTACTGAGATGATCGATGTGGGGAATGCCGAGAATAGAAAAGAAGTTAAGGTCAATACCTCACTCCCAGTGGTTGATAGATAATAATTAGATGATCTACTTTGAAAATTTATAGATATGTTTGTTTGGTTCTACCAAGATATGTCTAAGCTCAGCACTGAGATAGTAGAACATAGGCTATCCCTGAAGCCAGAATGTAAGTGGATTCAATAAAAGTTGAAAAGAATGAAACCTGAAATGCTGTTAAAGATTTAAAAAAGGTAAAAAACAATTTGATGTGGGCTTTCTGCAAGTAGCAGAATATTCTAAATGGGTGGCTAATATAGTACCTGTCCCTAAAAAAGATGGAAAGGTATAAATGTATGTGAATTATCATGATTTGAACAAGGCTAGCCTGAAAGATAATTTTTCTTTGACTTATATCGATACATTGGTGGACAATACAGCCCAACATTTAGTGTTTTTTTTTTATGGATAGTTTCTTTGGTTATAATCAAATAAAGATAGCTAAAAATGACATGGAAAATATCACTTTCATAACTATGAGGGGAATTTTTTGTTACAAGGTTATGCGTTTTGGATTAAAAATGCTAGGGCAACTTATTAAAAGGCTATGGTGACACTTTTTCACGATATGATATAACAAAGGTTGAGGTGTATATAGATGATATGATCACAAAATCTCGAAAGGAAAATGACCATGTAGCTAACCTTAAGAAATTATTTGAGAGGTTAAGAAAATTTCAGCTCAAGTTGAATCTGTCTAAATGTACGTTTGGAGACAAATCAAGGAAACTATTGGGTTTTGTAGTCAGTGAAAAGGAAATAAAAGTTGACCCAGATAAAATTTGGGTCATTCAAAATTTATCCTCGTAAGTACACCAAATTAGGCTCGAGATTTTTTAGGCAGATTAAACTATATCTCTTAATTCACTTCCTTACTTACTTTCAAATGCAATCCCATCTTTAAACTCTTATAAAAGAATAATCTCGATGAATGAAATGAGAAATGTTAAAAGGCTTTTGATAAAATTAAGTAATACTTATCAAATCTTTCTATATTAGCACTACCTATTTCAAGAAGACCATTGATTTTGTATATAATGGTACATAAAAAATCGATGGAATGTGTGTTAAGACAGTAGAACGAATCTGAAAAAAAGAAAAAGCTATTTACTACTTAAGTAAAAAGTTTACAAAATACGAGTCTAAGTATTCATCATTAGATAAGATGTGTTGTGATTTGGCTTGGACAGCTAAAAGATTTAGGCAGTATATGCTTTACCATACAACTTGGCTTATAGCCAAACTTGACCCAATCAAGTATATCTTAGAGAAGCCATCGTTATCAAGAAGAATAGTTAGATGGCAGGTGATGCTTTCAGAGTATGATATAGTGTATGTGAGCTAAAATGTGATTAAAGAAAATGACATCATCAAATTTTTTGTAGATCAAGCTGCCAGAGATTATGAATCCATGAAACTTAATTTTTTAGATGAAGAATTAATGGCTATCTCAAGGTTAGAATAAGAAAGTGATGATAAAAAGTCATGAAGTATCTTTTTCGATGGGACAACTAATGCCATCGAGCATGGGATTAGAGTAATTTTAGTATCTCTAACAAAACATTACTAACTTGTTATAGTAAGATTGAACTTCAACTGCACTAATAATGTAGTTGAATACGATGTTTATGTTATAGGATTGCACACTACTTTAGATAAAAAAAATTGAAGTATTAAAGGTGTTTGAAGATTCAACTTTTGTTATCTATCAATTAAAGAGAGAATGGAAAATAAGGGACTCAAAACTCATCTTATACCATAAATACATCTTAGAGTTTGCAAGCAATTTGAGACAATCCAATTTGAACATTTTTCCCATAAAAAAATAGATTAAAGATGCTTTAGCCACATTGGCTGCAATGGTGCGAATTGGTAATATTGTCAAAATTCAACCATTAAGTTAGATGTTAGGAATATGTTGATGCATTGTGCCAGTCTAGAGGAGGAAGAAGATAAAAATTCTTGGTATCATGACATCTGCTATATCTAAAGGATTAGTAGCAACCATATCAAACAACAAAGAATGATAAAAAAGTCTTAAGGAGATTGGCTATGGGATTCTTTTTAAATGGGAAAGTTTTATATAAGAGAAGTAGAGATTAAGTATTACTGTGTTGTGTAGATGCGTCTGAAGCCAAAAAGATCATTAGAGAGGTCCATGATAGCATATGTGAAGCACATACAAATGGACATATGATGGCAAGACAAATTATGAAAGCCAAATATTATTTATTAACAATGGAGAGGGATTGCATTAATTATGCTTAAAAGTGTCATAAATGTCAGATTTATGCCAACAAGATTCATGCTCCACCCATTACTTTAAATGTTAGGGCACCACCATGGTTATTTTCTATGTAGGGAATAGATGTCATTGGTCCTATCATTCTAAAGGCATCAAATGGCACTAAATTTATTTTTGTGATAATTAATTACTTCACCAAATGAGTCAAAGTAGCTTTCTTCAAAACTGTAACTTGATCAGGAGTCTGCAAGTTTATTAAGAGAGATATAATTTATAGATATAGACTCTCATAAAGGATCATCTCAAATAATGCAAAGAACTTGAACAGTAAAATGATGCAAGAAGTATATGCTCAGTTTAAAATTAAGCACCATAATTCAGCTCCATATCACCCAAAAATGAATAAGACAGTAGATGCTACAAATAAGAATGTCAAAAAGATTATGTAAAAGATGACTGAAACATATAAAGATTAGCACAAAAAATTACCTTTTGCTTTACATGTTTACCAAACGTTAGTACGTACCTCCACCAGGGTAACTCTATTTTTTTTTTGTTTACAAGATGAAAGTCGTATTGCCAGTAAAAGTAAAAATTTTATCTCTAATGGTCTTAAGGAATGTGGGGTTAGAAAAAGCTGAATAGACCCAAGAGTGCTATGAGCAACTGAACTTCATTGAGAAAAAGAGATTAGCAGCACTCTATCATGGCCAATTATACCAAAAAAGAATTATAAGAGCTCATGATAAAAAGGTTCGACCTCATCAATTTCAAAAAAAAGAGTTGGTGTTGAAAAGAGGTCTCCCAATTCAACATGATAGATGAAATAGACTCCAAATTGAGAAAGATCGTATGTTGTGAAAAGAGCCTTTTCAAGAAGAGCTCTAATTCTATCGGAGATGGATGGAGACGATCTTCCTAATCCCATAAATTCTCATCAAGAAATCTTTGCTTGAGAAAAAAAAAATAGTTCAAGTTGAAAACCCAAAAGGGCGGCTTGAACTAAATGTGGATTATCTAAGTTGAAAACCTACAAAGGTGACTTGAATAAGGAGGATATAGCATCACTTGAAAGGCACACCTAAATCAGTGAATTTCAAAAAGCTCTAAAGTGTTAAGGCATCATATGGTTGAGTCTTTGAAAAAGTCCAAGATTTGTTGTCATGATTATTTGATTGTTCATCTTAGGGCATTGCTATCCCAAATAGCCATCTTTATACACTTTTATTTTGTTCCTTTTCCACCATCTGTAACTTATTCCTTTTCTGAATAAATGATATTCATTTCATCCTATTTATGTTCCATTTTCAATTTTGCTTTTCCATTTTTTATACTTTGCCATAACTAGAAGAAGTGCATAATTCGCATCTCATATTTTGAAATTAGGATAATGATTAATAATTGAGTAATGTCATAAGAGATTATGTATTACTTTAAAAGAACTAAAAGGGACGAGGGCCAAAGATGAAGTCCTTAGAGTATGATATAAGTAATTGATTGTGAGAGCTCCTATTGGGATGCTTGAGTAACAAAGAATGATTTGTAATCTTCTTGCAAGAAGTGTGCAAAAATAAGAATGCAGAAGAAAGTTATTGGAACTTTAATATCACAATTGAGATTTCATTTGCATCATAGATAAGGCATGCATGTGCATCATTGCATTATCACTTGTTTTGATCTTGGCTTAGTTTAGGTCATTTTTTTAACTTACGGTTTAATCCCGATCATTTATATTGATGTTGATTCAAGACCTAATCATTTCTTTGACTCGTGATTCGATCTTGGTTATTCGTTTTGATCTCAGCTTTGTTTAGATCATCTTTTTTATCATGGTTTAACCACGGTCACCTAGCTTTGACCTCGACTCAGTCCAGGTCAATTTTTTAGACTTACAGTTCAATCTCAGTTGTTTAATCTCGACTTAATCCAAATAATTTTTTTAACTTACGATTCATTCTCGATATTTGATCTCGGATCATTTTTTTTACTTACGATGCAATCCCGATTATTCAATCTCGACTCAATCCGAATTATTTTTCTGACTTAGGGCTCAGTCCCGATCATTTTTGCTTACTAATTTGACCCTTATTTTTAGGATGAAATAGAGTGGATGTCTAGGTCTTTACATCATCCCTGTCTAACAGAAATGTGCAAAGAGGGGCAGTTGTAGACGTCTATCTATGGTCAGGGTCAATCGATGTTATTTTTTTATGTTATTATTATTATTATTATTATTATTATTATTTTCTTTCTTTTTATCTTAATCTAGGTTTGAATAAGGAAACTGAATCTAGAGTCAATTGAAACAAAAGGAAATCGATTTGCATAATCAAAGGACTTTTAATCTGAAATCAAATCAATCAAACAGCTGGCCAGACCTAGGCCTAATATCACGGTGGATAAAATCCAATCTCAGGATTCAAGCCTGGATTGATTCTGTCCAATTGCTAAATTCTCTATCAAAACCAGCTTATGAATTGGACATAATACTATAGAGAAATGCACGAATGGTAAATTTTTGGAAGAGTGGATTGCTAGATTTAGGGTTTCTGACAGTTGGTTTTGAAAGGAAAAATTTTGGGTTTAAAATTTTGGATTGTACATTTCTAAGATTTTAGGTTTGCAAATTTTGGGTTCAAATTTTGAAAGATCGAAGTTTCTGGGAGAAGTTTGAATTTTTGAAATTTTTTTGAAAAATCTAGGTTTCTGTTTGAATATTTAAATTTACCGATTGAATTTTTCAATAAGGTTTGAAGTTTCTGGTAGGATTCTGATCAATTTTCCAAAAACCGACGACTAAGTCCAGTTTTTTATTGGTGTTAGGTTTTTTTTAAAAAGAAGTCAAAGAAATTTTTAGTTAGAGAGAGGGATAGAAGGATTCTAAAAAAAGTTTGAAGGGTGTGACTTTTATACTGTGCCAAAATGATGTCGTTCTGAAGAGCCCAGATCTGTTCTAGACCCGTTAACCCGCGTGTCGATCCGTGCTACGATTTGACCCGATCGCAGATTATTTTTTCATTTTATTTTTATTTTTCAATTTTATTTTTATCATTTTATATTTTAAGTTTTTTATTTTATTTGCAGTTTTTTTATCATTTATTTTATTTCACTGATTTTTTATTATTTATTTTATTGAGTAATTTATTAAATATTTTGTAAAAATTCCTTTTATTTTTTTATTTTTGGAAAATAATATAAAAAATGAAAAAAATCTTTTTAAATAAATTCATAAATCTAACCAAATTATTAGAGAATTTTTCATGAATTTAATACAAAATCTATCAAACTATTAGAGAATTTCGTAAATCAATTTTCAAAAAAAAATATTTTTAATAAAGATTTTGTATTTTATCCTACCAAACTATTGGAGGATTGCATCTTAAGTTAAATCTTACCAAATTATTAAAGAATTTAATAAGTTCTTTTCTAAAATGAAATTTTTAAATATTTTACAATAAAATCTTACAAACTACTAGAAGATCTACATCAAAATAAACCTTACCAAATTATTAGAGGACTTTACTAATTATTTTTCTATACAAAAATACATAAATAAATATGATGATAGAGCTTTTTCAAGTTAAGACACTAGTCTCCATAAATACTCCTAACATGAGAGAATTATCTTAAATTGCTATCAAACTATTGGAGTAATTTTAGGATTAATTTTTAATATTTAATATTTTGGTAAACTATAAACGTATTTAAGGCTTGGATAATTTGAAATCAAACTGGTACCATCTTTGAATGGGCATTGTAAAGGTACTATAACCTTTATCACACATAACCATACTCCTGAACCTAAAATTTGGTTCATAGATCAAAATTTACTATTTAAAGATACCTAAATCAATATTAAGACTATTCTTTAAATATGACATATTTGAATAGGTGACAAATCACACATAAACCAAAAAGATTGGTGACGACTCCTTTTAATCTATATCTAACGATAAGTCTACTAATCTATGCATTATGACAATAAATATTAGTCTTTGTTACACCTACATTGCTGGTAAATGATTTAACACTAAAGCATATTTTATAAATAACTATTATATTAATTAAATAAAATTTAGTAAAAGATATTATATATGTGATATTAAAAAAAAAGTAAATTACACGTATACATACCAAATTTAGGTAACATTTTATTTTAATTACCCAATTTTAAAAAATCATAATTTAATCACTAATATTTTTTAAAAAATTATATTTTTATCACTCAATCATTGAAAACAAACAACTGAATGACATTGCTTGCCATGTCATTTGAGATTTGTCCTGTGATATTGTCAAATTATTTGACACATTATGTAGCATTACAATTACAAAAATATATTTTTTTTATTACTTAACCTTTTCAGAGTTTCTATCGGTCCGCTGATACTTTTTACTTCATCGTCCACGTATTTTAGTTTTCACAATTTGCAATTGTCCTTGACACGGTTAAACGATTGTGGGGAAATATGATGTGGGCTCAGTTGAATGTAAAGACTTTGAAGTTGAGCAGGGTGCTTTAGTCAGGAGTCGGAAAGTAATTTGGTCAGACGGTTTGCAGGTGGACATTAAAGGATTGATGACTCTACAACAAGCAACAGAGATGCACAATAAAAGATCAACTAAGTCTGGTAAGACGGTTTGGAGATGGGCAATTAAGCTCTTAAATCGATAGTTGAAGCTTTAAAGTATTGCGTATCAGATTGAGAATGTAATGGATACGATAGCACCCAAGCACAATGAAATTGAATTGTGTTGCAGAAACTAGTAAGCATTGTTGCTTAATTTTTACCCCCCAATAAACGACCTGGAGATTAGATCGATGAACTCGTTACTAGAACATTTACTTGTTTGTTTCGATATGGCCATTTGTGCTCAATTAACTAAAGATGTTCAAAACCATCTGAATTGTAAAAGATCATGCCTTTTTGGACTACCAAATCGTTCGTTCACCGCGTACCAGTTGGTTTCAGTTGCTCGCAATCCGATGCAGTGTTAGGCTAACTGTGTCACTTCACCAAAGTTGTGTGAAAATTGGATGACATGACATGATCCCTTTGTAGGTCCCCTTCTCCTAATTATTGCTCCTCTTCCTCTTTCAATTGCTAATCAATTTGCACCTACTCTTTATCCATTTTTTTAGTATTTAGAGCTTAATTATTTAAAAGGGTAAATTATTAAAGCCAAAAGTATGAAATACAAGCAGTCCACAACATCCTCCAAGGGCCACATGGGAGAACAAATCAAGTAGTAGAACATATAGTTATTGACCATAAAGGTTTAAAAAAAAAGAAAAGAAAAGAAAGAGATGCAAGTAACAATTTAAATTGGTGATTCCTTTTCCTAAATTTTTTTGACTTATCTTTACTTTTCAAATGAGTATTCCCACGCACTTGCTTGAAACTGGTTTCAACCACTTCAGCAAAATGATGGAAAGATAATTTGATTTGATCATTCAGATGCAAATATATATATATATATATATATAATATGTAACTCTTTTTCATATACAAAAGTCATCTTTATTCCTTAACATGTTGCATATCACGCATAAATAGTGTAATAGGATAATCCTCGTGAGTTTATAAAATTTGACTCTTTTTAACTGTTTTTTGCCATTTTAGACATACTTGTTTCTTTAGGTATACTTTTTTTTCCTTTCAATATATATGAAATATGTTGAATGAGATTATAAAGCCGCATGCAATGCTTGGTGATCAAGTCATGCTCCTAATAAATAAGATTAATGGAACTCTAAAATATTTTTTTATTAAAAAAAAAAAAAAAAAGTCCAGACTTAAAGATATAAGGAAAAATTTCGTGTTCACACCGAAACAATTTTTATCTCATAATTTTCCCTAATGAAAATAGGCTAAGGGAGAGCAAGACAACGTTGTAGACCATATCCCATTTATATATATATATATATATATATATATATGGGTCATATTTTATTGGCATTAAGGGGTTTTAGGTCAAAAATCAAGCCTTCATGCGCCGTTGCCCACTACTACTTTTCCACTTTCAGCCACTCTTACCTACTCTCTTGAGTGATTCCAAAAAGTTGAAGAAATGAGGGTGAAATTCGTGTCTTTCCTCAAAAACTGAAACTTGAAAGAGATTTGATATCACTCAATTTGAGATCCAGCTGGTTTTACCTAAGTTATCTTAATTTGACTTCATTATTAAAAACAATGTTAGAATAATGATGAAGAAGGGCCCCTTTAGATAAATATTTTAATTTTGTATTTAACTGTTTAATTTAGTGATCAAAATAATTTTAAAAAAAAATATTAAGATTGAGATTCGAACTCCAACTTTCCTCCCTCTTCCTTATGTAGAGTTTTATTTCCTGAATGATAAAAAAAAAATTTCACTTGAAAATAAAATTCTAAATTTTTTATTATATGAAATAATATATAAAATTGTATTTTATTATACATAATAAAAATTGAGGTTACCAAATATTTTATATTTCAATACAACCTTTTGGATGTGTGGTTTATTTTATAGGGATTTTTTACCTAAATTTATTTTGATGAATTAAATTATAAATATTTTAAAATGATATTTTAATAATTTTAATAATTAAATTTTTGTTCATTTATTTTCAGATTTAATGAATAAATTACAATGAAATAAAATATATAGCCTTAATTATTTCAAGCAATAACAAAAACTTTTTATGTTTGAGTTTTGTATAAACTAAATTTTGACCACTGAAATTAAAATACGGTACTCTATCAAAAAGAGAAAAGTGAAGCACTCTCGGAATCCTGCCTAGCATCATGCCACCTTTGATTGGTTTTCATGGATAGGCATAAAATGGGTGTTAAATAAAATACTGTTTTAAATTGTTTGAATGTTATTAATTTTTATAAAATATAAAAAAAAATTTTGATTTTAATATATTTAACATTAAATTTTAAAATTTTTTTATATTTTCAAAGGTAAAAAATAAAAAATAAAAATTTTAAAATATTAAAAGTAAATATTAGATATTTTAAAAAAAGATAATTTTAGAATATTAAAAAATAGATTAAGAAAAGAAATAACATTTTATGAAAACTTGTGATAATTGAGTGCGAGTAGGAATTTACGATTTTCATTTTTCTGCAATACGTACGTTTCACCCCAAACAGCCAATCATTGCACACCCATGCCATACTAGAATCATAGGTCAGTCACTCATTTCAAACAAAGACACAGTGGGAAAAGAAGAAATCCCCCCCCGCCAATCACTTTATGCATCGAAGCAAGACCGTAAACTGAAAAAGCAAAGGCGTTCAGAAATTCTTCTTCGTAAGTAATACAGTACACTTAAAAACTTTAAAAAATAGAAAAGAAAAAGGAGCTGTACATCATCGTAGGCCTCACGGCGCAAATCCAATAAAGTTCCTTAGGAAAAGGGTCAACAAATAATAACAACGGTGGGTCATTTTGTAGGCACAGTGGCAAAGGGCAGCACATATTCTGGAGAAAACAGCAATGTCGCTTATCAAATGTGCTTAAAACCCTGCCTCTCAGAAACTTCAAGATTGCCACAGCCAAAATGTTACTGTCTGACAAGTAAAAATCTTTTACTAGAATCAAATTAAAAAATGATTTTTGATGAGCTGAAAATTAACCAGGGAAATTGTGTTAGCATTTACATTAGAAAAAAATATATTGAATACATATATTTTTAACAATTTTTATATAAAAAATTACAAATACCAAATTTTAAATTTATTTAATATCATTTAAAAAAATAAGTACATAAAATAATTGAACTTAGTTATAGAATGTATTACTATCAAAAAAATTAAAGAAAAAGTTGGATAGTCAAGTGCATATTGTTTTTTCTTTAACCATAAAAGTTGGGTTCTATTGGGCATGATAATTTTCCAGGCGAAGTGGAAGATTGGGGGTGGAGAAATGAAAGAAACTTGAAAAAGAGGGAATTGAATTGAAGCACAATCTATTCGGTATACAAAAAAAGTATATTATGAATAATTATTACAAAAAAAGGACATATTTAACAAACTTAACTACCTTAACTAATCATATGCATCAACAGCCACCCAAAACCCATATCCAAAGGGGGAAAAAAAAAAAACAACAACAACAAAAAAGACAAGTTAAAATACCAAATCAAAAACATAAATTCAAAAATTTTTAACAGAAAATGAAAATAAAAATTACTAATCAAGCGCATTAGGCCCAGTGCAGTAACTCACAATATGATTCCAAACCCACTGAACTAAGTATTTTCGTCTGATCCCATTCATGTTATACGTGGCACCAAATTTGTCGTTCAATAACTGTCCCATGTAAGAACCTCCACCGCCAGTTCCATAAATACCCTCGCATAAATCCGCTATTTCAACGGGAGCCACGGGGTCTTGCCCCGCGTACCAAGCGTTCACCAATGGGTTGGTTGCCAGCTCAGCAACCTCGTGTCCGATCACGCTTATCATCCCGTCGATTCCCACATCACCGTTGGGTGACTTTAATGGCTTCAACCCCTGCATGTATTCCGGTACGGCGAAGGGATAGGCGCATAATCCCGGGCAAAGCTTCGCAGAGTTACCCACCCATGCGTATGGGAGCGTGTAGCCCACTATGGATGGGAACGTGAAATAGTGGAACCCACAAACTTGGCCGCAAAAATCCTGGACGTGCACGTCATCGGATGTGAGCAATAGGTAGAGCCCACTCTTGGCATTTATCGGCAACGGTTTTGTACTCGCTGTTACGGCGCTTTTTATGACGGACTGTATCGATAAGCGTGTGAGGGACTTTCCGTGCGAGTAAAAACGATCGTTTTTCTCTTCCCCTAAACTCACCGTCCGGGAGATGTTGGAGCCTGTTTGGTCAGTGTAAAGCTGTACGGTCTTCCACCACCCGGCAACCGAAGGGTGCTTGGCATTCACCGCCGATATTGAGTTGATGAACTCGCGGATGATCTTCTTTTGGGATTTCTGCCACCGGCCGTACCAGATTGTGTGGATGGTGATGCTGGCAGTGAGGACTGGTCCCATGTGGTATCTCATGTGGACGAACTCTGATGAGCCCTCAAATTTCTTGGAGCCTCCGAACATTAAATCAGAACTGTTGGGTTTTAAGTGGGGCCATGGACGATATCCGATTACCGGTGTCACTATTTGCAGTGTAGCCACTGCGATGAGTCCGAGAAGCACCGGAGTCCGATGCATTTTTGCTAAGTGGATTCTAAGAGTGGAAAAAAAAAAAGGGGTAGGCTGGAGAACTAAGTGTATGTGGCGATTAGGAGTATATATAGAGAGAAAGAGGGAATTCAGACATTGATTTGAATTGGTCTTTGGGGCTTGAGGGTATTTTGAAAAGGGAAAAAATAGAAAAGGGATTTTCGAATTTTTATGGTGTTGTTGATTTGCGGGTAATGGAGGACAGATAGATTCTTTAAAGTGACGACTGAAGACCAAAGAGAGGAGGGAGTTGAGGGAAGAGGGGTAAGGGTGGCAAACTGGGGCCTGCGGGGTCATAGTGAGGGCACGAGGGTGGTCGTCATCATCTGATCTGTTCAACTTTTTGTTACTAATAGCACATTGAAATATGGCGGGTAAGTGTAGTTTGGGGATTGAGAAATAGTTTTTATGGGTTGTTTGGATTTTCGAGGGACCAGGGATGAACACTGTTTTATCGAGTTACCAACCACAGATGCATCCTTGTCTATGGCTTGGTCACGAGGCTAAAATGGAACAGAGGCTTTAGTTTAACTTTAGTTCAGTGAATTCATTAGTGATTGGTTACTAGATTAGATGATTGAACTTAAAATTGAAATATTTTAGAATGAGAGCATATTTTCCCAAGGCGGAACAAACATATTATTGCTAGTTTTCAAAAATCAAGTGTACCAAAAGAAGACACATGGTTATTCGGATTTATCATTTTGGTGTAACTTTTTAATTTAATAATCTCAACTCCCTCTTCGTGATATTAAATTTACTTAAGTACTTGAAATCTTACTATATCTATACCTATGATGCATTTACTTTTGAAGATAACTTTTTATTTTTTTAACTACATCATTTTAGTTAAAAAGAAAAAAAGAAGAAAGGGCGGCATTTACTATATTTAAAGCAGTAATGCTTTACACAACTAATATGTTAACCGTAAATCTGCATGAATGACTACTTTGTAGTTGTTGGGAGTGCAATTTATGAGCAAACAACCTCATTTAACTGCATGCATATGATGGGTTTTTGTATGCTTTCAAAGCATTTATCACATGTGTTATTTTATTGTCTTCCTTTGCATTTTTAGTTACTTAAAATTATTAGCTTTTTATTGGCCAATTAGGAGTATCAGTTTTATAATGAAGAATACTAATACAAAAAGAGACAGATAAATTTAACCCCTTCTGCCTATTATGTTTAGCCTTCAAATGTTGAAGCATTTGTAAATTTTATCATCTACCGTTTATTCTAACAACTAACGTCACAAAGTACACTTCTAAGATTGAAGAGGTATAAAATTGATAGGAAGCTGCACAACTATAATCTAGTTGGGTTTTTTTTTTTTTCTTAAACCAGAGGTCGAACACACTGCAATCTAGTTGGGAATTGAAGCAGCTTATTTCCACCGAATTTTTATTCACCCAATAAAGAAAAAAAACAGCGAAATGTGAACTGTGGCTCCAGCGTAGCAGAGTCTAGCCCACTTGGCAATTCTGTCCATATAATTAGTCCTTCAACACTCTTCGTTTAATTTACTATGACATCCCCCCTTATGGCCTTTTGCGCTGTACAAATTGCGACGATTGGGACCCTTTTTATGTCTTTAACATGTATAATATATATCTATATATATATATATATATATTTCATGACAATCCTTTAAACGAGGGGCATTCTTGAATTTTCACTGCTTAAATGAGTGCTTACTGTGCATGGAGAGTCTTGGGGGAAAGGCCAAATGGGGACGAAAATCGTGCAAACAAAATTTTAATATATTTCTATAAAAAGAACATAGGAAAAATTAAAATAAAAGCGTTATAGACATTTATTAACTACTGCTCCTATTACGCCTAGGATGTTTCATGGCTGCAGCCTTTTTTTTTTTTTAATTCGAATCTTTTCATGTTTAAAAATATAATCGAATTAAGTCGAATCAATATAATAAAAAATTTAAGTTTAAATTTAACTCTTAACTTGTAATTTGATATTTGATTTAAATTCGATCGAATTTTATTTTTTTTAATTCGAGTTTAATTTATGATCGAAATCGAACTACTCAAATTTATTCAATTAAGCTCAATTAATATATAAAAATAAGTTCGATTATTAAGAGTTCAATTATTTATGCTCGAACTTAAACTTAAATTTAAGATATTTTATTAATTAAAATAATAAAAATTATTTAAATATAAAAACTCAATTACACTCACGAATTACTCAAATCGGATATAAGAATATTCAAACTCGATTCAATCAATGAATCGAATTACTCGAACTCGAATTCGACTCGATAATAATCGAATCAAATTTAAATTTTATTCAAATTAAATTTGAATAATTTATAAATATTAATATATCATTTATATCTCTATTCATGTCTAGTTATAGCAAAAAAAATTACGAGAAAAGGCCCAATGATGTTAATACGAACCGGTTAAGCTCATACAAGAAAAAACATACAAGCAAAGACCCGATGAACAATGAAAAAGTTATGTTAAAGAATAAAGGGTTAATGTCTTTTTCAAACTTTATTAAAGTATCAGCGATTGCCTTATATTTAATTTAAGTTTAATTAAGATATTGACTTAGTACTAAGAAAAATATTCTAAAATTTTAATTCAGATTTTATTACTTAGTTAAATTATATTTTATTAATTGTTTATTTATTAATGTAATAATTAATTAATTCTATAAATGTAATACTTGATTATTAAAGTAATTTTAAAAATTTTCACTTGAATTTGTAATATAACTATTTGCATGATTTTGAATAAGTTTAATTGAATAAAGGGTTAAACTTATTCACTTGAATTAAAATATGAGAAATCTTTAAAATTATTTCTAAAATTTTTAAATTTCAATTTTTTCGCTCTTTGTACATTGGATTACGAATGAAAATTGATTTTAGAAAATTTGTACCTTTTCATTTAAGAAAGAAAATATTAATAATGTATATTTCTTTTTTATACCAAAAATGACGTACTTGAAACTGTGGTTGAAATAGATGTTGTGCACAGCAAAGAGCTTTGCCCTCGTAGTCAATGGAGTAGAAACTAGAAATGATGGTGCCCAAAAACAAGCGGCGGTGGAGGGAGCAAAGGAGGATAGGGGATGAATGGCTGCTGCGCGCTGGGTGCTTGCGGCTAATCACGGAGTAATTTGCGCGGCTCCTAATCATGACCAAGAAAAGCCATCAGCCAGTAGCAATCCCACAGCTTACGTTGAGAGCCATTTTTTTAACATTTCATGAATCATTCTTTTTTATTATAATTCTATAATTTTAATTATAACAAAAACTTATATAAAATTACGTAATTTATAAATTGACTTGCACAATTTTTAAAATTTGATTTTGTAATTATATTACAGTAATTATAAATTTTATGTTTTTTCATATTCTGGATCTCATAATTAACAACTGAACCAATCAAATTCAAAATTCTGTTGTGGACCTTAGTTTTTAGGGATTAAAAGTGCGAAAAAAATTCATTAAAAATTGTAGTGTTTAATTCAATTTAAATTAATATTTTTTATTTAGTTGAATTAAATTTAAATATTAAATTTAATATTAAATTTGAATCGAAATGTAAAAAAAATCGAATTAAATTAAATTATATATTTAATTAATTTTTTATATATTTTTTAAGTTTTTATAAAATAAAAATAATTATTTTATATATACATTTATTTAAATATATTTAAATTTTTATTAAAATAATATATAAAAAATAAAAATAAAATTTTAAAAACCAAATAATCAAATTAATTAATAAAATTTAATTTGATTCAGATTGATTTTAAAAGAAATTAATTCAAATTTAAATTAAATTTTAAAATTTTATAAATTTATAAATTATTAAAAAAATTAAATCAATTCAATCTAAACCATTTTTATTTTTACCGAGAATATGGTTGTTTTGATTGTTACATCACCTCCCCTTTTACATGTGCGCTGTACAGATATCTTTGATATATGTGTATCAGCTACTAGTGAGATAGCATCACGGAACTTTGGTGTGTTAGGCGTGTTCTACCGGGTTACATGTAAATTTGGTGATTCATGTCATTATATTATCTAAATTATTTATTTGTATTATATTTTATACAAAAATTATATATTATAATTTGTATCAATATAAAAATATAAAATTTATTTTTATTTTATTTTATTAAATTTATTTATGATTTTTTTAAAATTTTAAATTATATTATTTTTATATTTTTTATTTATATTATTTTTATATTATATTATTATGTTGAATTTCAAATTGCCATGCTATACCTTCAGCCTTTTTGACTGCCATACGTTCGGGCATATTGCATGTGAAACACGAGCAATGTTGCAATGGTGATTCTTCCGAGAAATCGTTGGGTTTGATTTTGAGTTTCAAACCACAGATTTGGGACTATTTGCTTCATTTTTCATGGGCAGTTCATATTTTGACGTTAACAACTCTATAATTTCTGTCGCATTTTAATTGAGATCAAGATTTATAAAAAACTGTTTGTGACTTGCGAGTACTTATTAAGCTATTTTTTTTCTGCCAGCTCTATTTTTAAAATATTTTTTAGTCACATAATTATTATAATATAATTAATCAATTATATTTTAAAATTACATGAAATTTATCAAAATTTTATGTAAAATTTATATTTATAAATAGTAAAGTTTTACACAATTTTTTTATAATTAAATAATTATAAAATTCTAATAAAAAATTATAAATGAAATCTCCCATGCTAATTGGCACACATTAAATGAGAAATACTCTACTGCACAAAGCCAGTACCTGAGAGGCTCCCTTTGCCCTTTTTTTTTTTTTTTTTTTCATGTTGAGGGTAAATAAAAAAGCAAAGTACTGATGTTGGCGGAGAGGGAAATGTCTACGAAGTAGGTGGGGGAAAATCTATGGAGGTTTCCCTTAAGGCTGTCATCTACAATAAAAGAGAATAAGGGTTTGAGAGAGACGAGAGGAAAAAGATAAGAGTTTGATATTTTTATATTTACAGCTATATACATGAGGGAGATTTGAACTGGTCCACTCCCACTTTGGGTGGGAACTGTGAAGATAAAAACTCCAATCCGATTCGCTGGCTGTAGTTTCAGCTTTATTTCGTGAGCTTTTTGGTAGAAGTCGGTTGGTCTCCCCGTACCATATTCAGATTTCAGAAAAAATTGAAAAAAAAAAAACAAAAAAACTCAAACTTGATTGGGGTTGCAGTATAAATTGCTTGTCCATTCACAAGGGCAAGGGGGTCTAAATTGCTTAATGAAGGAGTGCCAGTGTACATGTTAGGGAAAATAAGTTTATTGTTTCCAAGCCTATTTATAGTTTTAATGGATCCACACAAAGCTTAGGGGGAAGTTTCCGATGGCAAATTTCGCCCTTTTTTGTAACATACATGTTGCGTCTGCTTGTCTTTCAGTGTTTTACATGATGGAATGTCTTTTCCAAAATATCTTTTTCAATATTTATTTACAAGGCGGTCTGATTATGGTAACCCAAATTTTGTTGGCTTAAAAAAAAACCATTAATTTTAAATCAAAAACATTTTATCCATTTTATTTATAACGTGCAAAATAAAAATACGATAGAATGATTTTTTTTCGTTAGTTCAAATTACCTTCTTCTTAAGTAAAGATAATTTTATATTTTTGTTTTTTATTAAAAGAAATTCAAAATTTTTTAGCTACACTATATATAATTTATAATAATTTTTATGATTAAGAGTTAAATTAATTTTTTCAAAAAATTGAATTTTAAAAAATAATAATTGATTTTTAATAAAGAAATTTTAAAAATGAAAAAAATATGGAAAATCTATAATATTTTTCCTCTTATTTTCTCCTATCTTCTTATATGGTTAAAAGCATTTGATGGAACATTAAGAACTTGGTTTCAAACCAAACTTCCTTCTATTCTCCTTACTTGTACTAAAATTTTAACCTCATGATGTAAAAAAAAATAAAAAAAAAAAACCTTGCAAACTGTTGTTAGGTGGGTTGAGTAGTTTTTGTTTTCTTATTTATATTATTATTTGTAAAAATTAATATAAATTAATTATATATAATAAAAAGTAAACAATTTTAATGCTAAGAACGATTTTATGTTTTCCTTTCTTTTTATTTTTAATGGTATAAAATAGAAATAAAATATTTTCCTTTTTATTTTCCTGATCCATCCAAACAAGAAAAGAAATTATTTTCTTTTTTATTCATTTTCTTTTCTTTCAATTTTTTCATCAAAATTTCTTCCCCCTTATATTTTCCTTGAACCAAACAAAGCTTAAGTTTTATAATTAGCTCAATGAAAATGTCTCACAACGTCTAGGCTGGCTACAACTCAGTCCCAAGTAAAATGATACATATCACAAGAATAAGTCAATCAATTTATAAATATAAGCATTAAATTGGCAGTTGAATTTTTATTTTCCTAATTATTAAGTGCTTATATGAATTATGAAGGTGCACTTGGGAATTCATTATGCACAGCTTTCACTAGGCAGGGAAATAGTTAAAAGAAGGCATGAAAGTAGAGAGGAAAAAAGGGATTGAATTTCATAGCTGGTGAGTTAGTCAATATAGCCATGGCCAATTCCCATTACAGCTCAGTGATTTTCAGCTGATTTCCTGTTGATTGAAGTTTGAACCCACTGATTATGGAATACTTCACTCTCAAAAGTGTAAAAAGTTATGGTTTTATAATAATTAAGAGGTCATTTGTTTTTGTTTTCGTTTTTAGTTTTTAGTTTTTGGTTTTAGGTTTTTTAAAAATTGAAAATAAAAACATATTTGGTAGGTTGTTTTTGTTTTCTAAAACTGAAAATTAAATTTTGAAAAGTTTTGGAAATTGTTAAAAATTAAAAAATAATTTTTTTAGTGTTTTTTTTTTTTAATAATTTGGTATTGTTACCTCATGAGCATTGTTCACAAAAATTACAATTAAACCGTTTCAATGAAGCTACAATTATTACATTAATAAAATAAATATTATATTAATATTAATAAATATTATTAATATATTAAATAATATATTAATGTAATTGTCATAACAATTTTTCGTTCAGAGAGACTGCATCACTAGATTTGAAGATGATTTTTGAAGTTATCAACAATCCTTTTTGTAAGGTGTGATTGATCATCCAAAAATATCATCTTTTAATAAAAATCTTAAAATTACCTAAGATTTACTAAAAAACGTTTGGATTTACAAAATCATAATTAAAGCCAGGAGTATGGTTATGAGTGAAAAATGTATTAGTACCTTTATGTCGTATGTTCGAAAAACGATATCAATTAAACATATGTAATCCTCTAATTTGACAATATGGTCTTTTTTATATTTAAATTTAATTTTTTTAAAAAAATTTATGCAAAAATTTTTTTGTTGTGAAATTAATATTATTATAATTTTTGTATTCTATAAACTTTTCAATACTTTGATGAAATTTATAAAAAATTGTTATTTAAAAAAATTAAAAAAAATTGATCATTCACAAAATTTTTGAAATTTTGTCATAAAATATTTTATTTATTTATTTAAATTGATTTTAGGATTATCTCGGTTAAATCTCAAAATTTTATTAAACTGATTTTAAAATTATCCCAATTTTCTAACGATATCCTAAATAAAACTATTTTTTATTTATGATAATTAAGAGATTTAATTAAATATTAATTAATTTTTATTGTGATTTTTTTTGTTTTCTATTATTATTTTTTTCTTATTATTTAAATAAATTTTTATTTAGTAAAAAATAAATTTATTTTGAATTATCCAAACTCTTTGGTGAAATTCAAAAAAATATATATGTTTTGTAATAATTAAGAGATTTATTTAAAGAAATATATTTATTTTTATTCTTATTTTTATTGTTTTATAAATATTTATTTAGTGAAAAATAATTTTTAGATTATCCTGACTTACCAGTATAATCTAAAATATTTTTTATTTGCATTAATTAAAGAAAATTAAACTATTTCAATTTTTTTTAAAAAAATTACATTTTTAGAAGATTTATTCAAATAAATAATTATTATTAGTATTTTTTTATTTTTATTTTTTTAGCAAAAATAATTTCTTGAATTCCCTAACACCTTAGCGAAATTCAAGAAATATTTTTACTTGTAAAATTATGGAAAATAAAATTTCTTTTATTTTTTTCCTAATATTATTATTATTTTGTTTATACTTTTATTTTTAAATTAACATCTTAGTTTTTTTTTACATTTTTTATTATTATTGATAATTATTTTTTAGCAAAAAAAAATATAAATATATAAATATTATCAATCATGAATTGTAAAAAAATCTTAAACAAATAATAAAAAATAAAATCAAAATAAAAATAAAATCAAAAAATAAAAATAAAATGAAAAAAATAAAAGCTTACATATGAGTTGGGTCATCAGCAGGTTAAGCACGAATCTTGTGCCAATCATTCTATAGGTTAGATGCCAAAACAGCATCATTTGGTGACCCATAAATAGGCCATAATCATTTTTTTTTAATTTTTTCTTCCTCTTCTCTATACTTCAAAAGCCTCTTTCTCTAAATTTTTTTTCCTATCGTTGGCCGTCGCAGCTACCCAATTTCCTACAAACTATTTCAATGTTGTTGCCGAAAAATTTAGTCAACCCCAAAAAACTTAAACTTTTTCCAGATTTCGACAAGTTTCTCAGATTTAAGTGGTCGAAAAATTTAAATGACCATCGAAAAATTCAAAGTTTTCCCAAAATCTAGCAACCCAAAAAATTTTCAAAAATTCTTAAATCACTCTTTTTTTGTTCTAAACACTTTTCTTAAAATAGATTTTAAAAAAAATTCCCATACCTCATAGATTGAGGATTTCAAGTTTTTTTTGTTTTCGAATTTTTTTCAACTTTGCTGCTAGTTCCTCCTCTAGGAGTACTATGTTATTTTTTTTGTTGGCATTTGTGTGTGAATGGCTATAACCCAGTAACAAAAAAATTGCTCTCTACATTTTTTTGTAGTGTTCCCCTTTTTTTTTTGTTCCTCTTCCCTATTTTTTGTAGGAAAAGTGCAATGTAAATAGAACTTTCTAAAATTCAAATCCTAGATTTTCTAGGATTCAAATCCAAAATTTTCAAAAGTTTGATAATTTTCACAATCATTGGTGGCCTAACTTTTTGTACCAAGTTAGATAGATGTAGTGTTTTTGTTGCATTAAATGCACTAGCTTTAGGGAAAAGAAAAACCTTTTGGCAGTTTGATTTCAGCTACTAGAGTTAAAACAATTTTTGACTTTTTTCTTTTTCTAATATTATTATTATCATTTATTTTTTTATTTTGGATAAAATAGATGTCTATAGTTACCCTTCTTTGCACATTGCTAAGAATCAAGAATAGGACAAAGATAAAAAAAATGACTATTTTGTCTAGATGATGTTATAAATATGAATACCTTTTTTTTTTTTTTTGAAAAGAAAATTTGAAAGACTCCTTTAAGTAGAAGCTTAACAACTTTTGAAAATTTAAAAACTCCTCTAAGCATAGGCTTAATAATTCTTGAAAATTAAAAAAAACTCATTTAACTAGATGCACTGAAACTTTAAAATTCAAAAGGCTTCTTTAACCAGAGCCAATGAAACTTTAGAATTTAAAAGGGTTCCTCTGACTAGAGGTAATGAAGCTTTAAATTTAAAATGCTCCTCTGACTAGAGGCAATAAAACTTTAAATGGCTTCTCTGATCAAAGGCTATGACACTTTAAATAACTCCTCTGACTAGAGGATATGACACTTTAAAGAAAGCTCCTATGACCAAAAGCAATGCAACTTTAAATGGCTCCCCTAACCAGAGGCAATGAAACTTTAAATAACTCCTCTAACCAGAGCAATGAAACTTTAAATGGCTCCTCTGACTAGAGGCAATAAAACTTTAAATGGCTCCTCTAACCAAAGGTCATGAAACTTTAAATGGTTCCTCTAACTAGAGGTAATGAAACTTTAATTAGAAGATTTGAGAGGACTTATAGATTATACCCTTTAGTCTTATAAATCATGCCTAATTTTGATAGAGTCATCTAATCAGAGGCTCTTAAAATTAAAAAGCTCCTATGACTAGAGGCTATGAAACTTTAAATGGCTCCTCTAACTAGAGGTTATGACACTTTAAAGAAAACTCCTATGACCAGAGGCAATAAAACTTTAAATAGCTCATATGACTAGAGATAATGAAACTTTAAATTAGAAATTTAAAAAGCAATGGTATTTGAAAAATTCCCTTAAATAGAAGGTTTACATCTTTTCTGCTTTTGACTTTTCATTTTGTTGGTTTTGGTTTGTCCTTAGACCCATATACATTTTGTGTCACATGCATGCATGAATGACATTTACTTGCTTTTGCAATGTCATGCAATGAATGATGATCATGATGCAAATGAAGAGACCGTCTTCTTTTTTTTCCCATTTTATGTCATTTTCTTTTAATTCTCAAAATTTCTCATTGTTTGTTTTTCTTTTTCTTTTTGAATCTCATGCATTCCAACAACTGATTAAGTTCAAATAATAAGGTTTCTCTCTATGATTTTCCATATTCAAAGTTTACCATTTTTATGATTTATAGGTCTATTTTCTCATTGACCTTTGTTCCTTGCTATTTTGCTTATCATTTTAAATTTTTTTAAAATAATGTGTGTCTTTCATGGTCATTGTTGTTCATTCATCATCTTTTGAATTTCATGACAACTATAACACATTACACTTTTTTTTTTTTATTGATAGGGTTAAATAAAGGATAAACAAATGTGTTTTTTATTTTAGTAAAAGAGAGAAATGTTTCATGCATTATCTAAAAAGATATAACAAGAAAAACAAGTAATCACATAACGAATATTTAGATCATCATTAACTAATTCATCATGGATTCTTTTTTGAAAACTCTAGATTGATGCCCTTTGACTTTTTGAAAACATTGCAAACCAAGCTAGCCCACTACCAATGAAACCTTCTAGCATGTATTAAGAATTGTCCCACTCTATTCAATGCTTCTAAATTATCCTTTCAAGTTTTTAACTTAAATATCTTTTTTCATTCATTTTACCTTTTCTCTTTTTTTTTTAAGCATAATATTTTTTTACTGTATCGATATTGACTGGATTTGGCAAATCATCCCATCCATTTTTACCAAGATCAGTACCCCACCAAATAAGGCTTTTTTCATCATATATAGGCATTCCTAATTAAGAGTCCATTTTCCTCGAAGATCCTATTGGTTGGGAAGAATCTTTTTCAAAACTAATTCTTTTTCTCAAAATTGTCGAAGGTAAACTTTCTTGTCATGAACTCGTATCATTCTTTTTTGATACAGTTGATCATGGCACAATGCAGCTAGTCTCTTTTCTTCAATGAGATTTAACTATCCATATCAAGTGCGAACCCTTTCAGCTTTTTTTAAATCAACTTTCATAAGAACGCATAAGAAAAGAATTTTAACTTTAATGGGCAACAGTGCCTCCATCCTACATACCAATGAAAATAGTGTAGCTCGTGTAAATGTGCGAATCAAAGTTCGATAAGCAAGTAATACAAATAGCAGCTTTTCATGCCAATTTTATATACATCTATTATCTTTTCAATAATTCTCTTTATGTTTTTATTGACCGCTTCAACATCTCATTAATCTTTGGATGATAAGGTACCGATTTGTGGTGTTTGATTCTAAACTAAACATAGATCTCACTCATCATTTTGTTATTCAAGTTAAGAGCATTATCTGAAATGATCTTTTCTAAAAGTTTATATCAGTATATGATCTCTTTCTAGATAAACTTGCAAACCACCATTCTTATCATATTAGTATATGAAGCTGACTTTACCTACTTTATGAAGTAGTCAATCACCACTAAAATGAATCGGTGTCCATTTGAAGCTTTTAGTGTAATGGACCATGTCACATTTATTCCTCACATAGAGAAATGATAAGGTGTTGACATAACATGTAAGGATGTTAAAGGAACTTGCATTTTATCTGTTTAAATATAACATTTGTGGCATTTTCTAGCATAATCAATATAATCCTTTTTCATCATCAACCCATAATATCATACTCTCATGATTTGCTTAGTCATCATGTGGCCATTTGCATAAGTTTCACAAACACCTTCGTGAATTTCTTTTAGCAACTTTTTGGCTTCAGCAGTATTCACACATCTCAATAGTATTTGGCCTCGACTTTGACAATCTTTATCCCATTTCTCTGACTCATGTTTTTGAAGAATATTGAATATAGGGTTACATTTGGCTGTAAGTTGATAAATAAAATGAGTAGTATAATTCAACCTTTCAAAAATCCCATTACCTCTTTTTGTATGTGCGGAGGTGGTGGCTCTTAGATGACACGTATTTTATCTGGATCCATCTTAATTTTTTTGTTACTAACAATAAATCCTAATAATTTTTTTGAGATTGCACCAAAAGTGCATTTAGTCGAATTGAGCTTAAGCTGAAACTTTTTTAATTTCTCAAATAACTTTCAAAAATTAGCCATATGATTTTCTTCTTCACAGGATTTGGCAATAATGTCATCCACACACACCTCTATTTTTTTATGTATCATATCATGAAATAGAGTTACCATGACCCTTTGATAATTTACCTTAATATTTTTCAAACCAAAAGGCATGACTTTATAACAGAAGGTTCCTCATAATGTCATAAAAGTAGTCTTCTCTATATCTTCTTATGCCATATTGATTTGATTGCCACTTAAAAACCCATCCATGAATGAAAATAGGGAGTGCCTAATGGTATTGTCCACTAAGGTGTCAATGTGAGGTAATAAAAAGTTATCTTTTGGACTTGCCTTATTCAGATCTCGATAATTAACACACATCCTTACTTTGTCATCTTTCTTAGGTACTAAAACTATATTCATCACCCATTCAGGATATTTGACCACTTTTAAGAATTTCGCATCAAATTGCTTTTGTTTCTTTTTTTATTTACAATAACATTTTAGGTTTCATCCTTCTCAACTTTTGTTTAATTAGTTTGCACTTAAGCTTTAGAGGTAGCTTAAGTACTACAATTTTAGTATCCATTCTTGGTATATCTTGGTATGACCAAGCAAATACATCTACATAGTTATATAGTAACTTTATTAGCTTATGCTTTATTGGTGATGACATTGCAGTACTGATCTTAACCTCCTTTTTAGTTTGTTCATCCCTCAAATTCATAACTTCAGTGGCTTCTTGATGAAGCATGATTGCTTCTTTTCTTATTCCATTAATCTTAATAGTTTTGAAGATATTGCATGGTTTTTCACATTCTCTTCACCATCAAGTTCATCAATATAAATAAAATGTTCAAAATCAAATCCTAGAATATTATCATGATGATATTTACATTCATTATTTGAGTACCTGAAAATGTGTGAAATGGATGAAATATTAATGGATGTATAGTAATGCGAGGAATTAAAATAAAAGAGGCAAAAGAAATGGGTAAATTCACTATGCTTGTCATTTATTCAATTGAAAATAAGGAAACAAACACAATTACATGAAATTTAATGCTTTTAACAAAAGCATTTAGCTTAGGTTCAACACATTACTTTAAAGAAAATTTAAAAATAACAAACAGCTCCTTAATATGCTAATTTTTTAGTTTTTCACTAGAAGGAGTAAGATACACCCATAGACTTCTTGAATCTTCGTTCACATTTTCTTTACTCACCATCTGTATCAAAAATTCAGTGAAAATATCCTCCAATGATGATGTAGGCCCCTTTTCTATATTTTTAACTGCCTTTGAATATATATAGCCAACTGAAATGAAAATCTCGTTGAAGCGAAGAAAATACAAGCTTTTAGTTTTTACCTCTTGTCTCAGAAATAGAGCCAACCTTTTTTCTCTTTTCTCTTTTATGGACTTCATTTTTTCTTTTTGAGTTGGCTTGTATCCCAAACTAAATCGATCATTTTTCTTAGGTATTATCCACGGTCACTTCATCCATTTCAAGTCAACTCACACTTGTAGTCCTTTTCTCGTCACTTCTTTAGAGGCCATCTTGGAAGCTTTGGATAGACATGGAGTAGGCACCTTTGATCTTTCAACCACATAAGTTACGTTAATGAGTTCAAAGGATTAAAAAAATATTTTAAGGCTTTTTTAGTTGCTTTAACATATAGTGTAGTAAATGGTTTAGTCACCAGCAGATTTTTTTTGCTAGCAATAATGACCACCTTTTTATTAATTATAAATTTCATCTTCTAACGTAGAGTGGAAGGGATAGCTCATGCCATGTGAATCCATGATCGTCCTAAAAAATAACTATAAGAGGGAGCAATATCCATGACCTAAAAGACTATAACAAAAGTACATAGGTTGATTTGAATTGGCTGCTCGATATCGCATATCACTACATGGTGAGTCCTTTCAAAAGACCTTACTATCATGTGACTCATTTTTGTGTAAGACATATCAACTGGCAATCTAGATAGTGTAGTCATAGGTATGATATTCAAAGAAGATCCATTATCGATAAGCACATTAGCTAGTATATAATCTTTGTATCCTATGGAGATGTGCAAGGTCTTAGCATCTCTCCTACCACCAAGTAAAATTTCATCATCGCTGAAAAATATAAAATTTTTCACTATGATATTTCCTACTAAACAATCAAGTTTCTCCACAAATATTGTGATATTTCTTACTAAACGACCAAGTTTCTCCACAAATGTATTAGGAGCTACATAAGCCTTTTTGAGTACTTTGAACAACATATTTATATGAGGCTCAAAATTTAGCAATAATAAGAACATAAAAACTCGAGCGGTAAGTGATTCAATTGCTCTACTACATTATACTCACTGTGCTTAATAAGTTTCAAGAACTCATAAGCTTCTTTTTTATGATTGGATTATGATATTCTCAGTCTATGATTAAGGCTGCGTAAGTCTCTTAATCATTGGATGATGGTCTATCTTCTTTTTCTAAGCTCATCTCTCCTTTTTTTTTTGTGCTCTCTCGAGTGCTTCTAGGATATAACACCGTCCACTTAGAGTTATGCCCCTTACATCAGTTATATTTGTTACGTTCGTATCACATAAGCAAGATTGAAGGGATCCATTGTTCAAACCTTGTGATATGATATTACAATCATATTTTTAAGGGACTGCCTTGTCAATTTTGTACGAAATGGGTTGGGACCTCAATTGTCATTTTTAGCATAGTTGTACAAATCGGTTCATCAATTTTAGCACTCAATTTCTCATCATAAAAGATAGTGATAGGTTTAAAATTCATTCGAACTAGCTTATTAACCTTAACATGTTATTTTTCTTCATAAAAATGAAAGTTGTACAATTTTTCAAAGAGTATCCCTGAATCCCATAATGATAGCCATAAAATGCTTCAAGATCATACCACTTCTGATATGAAAATTTTAAAGGCTCTATGGGTTGTCAAGCCTCCAAGTGTTTTTGAGATAACTGAAGGAATAGTTTCATGTAAGTCATAGGAATTTGATCAAATCATTATTGCTCTCGCTTATTTTAGGGATTCCTTCAATTAAATTCTATGGTGTTTGACTAAGAAAAATGTTGTAGTGGAGATGCTCGGGGACGAAAATTGATTTGGAAAGTAGGTATATGGGTTTGCACTAGTTGGTAATGGTATAGGTTTTGAAAAATGTTGGAAATGATTGGGTAGGAAGGTTGGTATGTGGAATATAAGTGATATAGAGTAAAAGGTCTTGTTTTGGTTTGTTAGTGGTGATAGCTTGCACTTCTACTTTTTTTTTATTGGTAGTCCTCTTTTCTTTGATATAGAAATAGCACTACATTTGATCTTTTCATTTTTAATGGCATTTTTTATTATCTCACCCGTGATCACCATATTAGTAAAGTTTTTCATAGCATGACTAAAGAGCCTATCATAGTGCAAGGCTTGAAGGGTATTGATGAACATAATAGTTATTTCTTTCTATGTGAGAGAAGGCTAAACTTGGGCAACAACATCTCACCATTTGTAGACATAATTTTTAAAATTTTTGTTAGCCTTTTTTTTTCATGTTTTGCAAGGATAATTTATCTGAAGCCATATCTATGACATGTTTGTATTGAGTAATAAATTCTTTGGTTAAATCTTTCTATGAATGAATACAGCTTTTGTCTAATTGAATATATCATCTAGTAACTGATCTGATAAGACTATCATGAAAACAATGGATAAGCAACTTGTCATTTTCTGTATGTCTGATCACTTTTTGACAAAAATGGTGATATGTGCCAATGAGTATTTGGTTCCATCATATTTTTCAAATTTTGATACTTTAAACTTTAGTGAGATTATCATATTTGGAACAAAACTAAGTTCACTTGCATCAATTATGCCAAAAATATTCACACCTTCAACAACTCGCAGCGTTTATTTTAAGAGATCTAATTTCTATTATGCCTTTAGATTCTCATATTATTTAGACATGCTTTTTTTTTTTAATTTCTCTTGTTCTCTTAGATTATCTAAATCTGGGACCATAATGTGATTAACATGACTTGCGTAAATATGTAGACCAATGTGTCCGTAACTCTATGGTTGAACCATGAATGGAAGTAAATTAAACTGAGCATATGGCTGCCTTTCAAGCTGTGTCATTTATGGATGCACTCGATGAGAAGCTTGAATAAAAGGTGGAGTAAACCCTGATGGATACAATAGATTTCTTTGTCACTGGTGTTTTCTTAAGCTTGAGGCTCTTTTCGATGGTCACTTTTTCAACTATCTCTTTTTCTTTAGTCATTTTTCTTATCATATCCATCATTGCGGCCATTTTTTTCTATTCTCTTATGGGACCTAGTTATTTGTTCTATCAACTCCTATTGAGACCTAATCATTTACTCATGCATCTTAAACTAAGCTTTCTCAATCCTTTTAATTCTAGATGCTTACTTGTTTTTCATGATTTTGACTTGTGAACAAGTGTCGTAGCAATGACAAGTAGTTTAATCTATGTTTTCTGATGACCTAACTATCCTTACACTTGATCGAGTTAAGGAAAACTCTTTGAGATTTGTTATTTCGATGCCTTTTATTTTAATAATAATCTTTTTAATTTATCATTGAATGAAACACACATATGACGCATTAATGAATGAATGCAAAGGATATGCTTGTTATGTATCCAATATTTAATGTCTCATTATTCAAATTGTAATATTACACCTTTAAGTTTGCCATACTATCTTATTGAAGACTCTTTATATTCAAATTTTTTTAAAAAAATGCCCTACATGTTTATACTGTTCATAATCACTATCTAAAAAATTGGTTAAACATTGGCTATGTTGTCCTGGGTAGACTTCTTCTTTTACATGCTTAGCTTTTTGGGCCATGTCTCTTATTTTGAAGTTGACTTCTCTTATTTATTCTACCAAGCAAGTCGTTTAAGATTCTTTCAGCTGACATTCTTCCTTTCAATACTATGCTTATTTGGCTTTAAGTTTGAATTAATCGCGTTCTTCTCTCAAGACTTGAATGGCTTAACGTTGATAGTATATTTGCTATTTCAAGTCATCCTCGAGACCTTACAGTATATTCTTTTCTTTCACAAACTAGCTAGGTTTTTCTTTCAATAGATTGGACTTAAGCTATTATGTATTCTTTCTAAATTATTTAAACTCAGTGGTCATCGAAATGATGGATTTATGCAAGCTTTCAGAAATCTTTTCTTGTTCTCTTTCACTATCATCAGTCTTATCTTTCCACTAATTAACCTCATGCTAAAGTCTATTTTTTTCAAACTCACATTTTTTTTCTTTTTTTAAAATTGCACTTCATAATCCTTATATCTTCAGGGACCTCTTCATAACGGGCATTTTCTTGGTGGCATGGCCTTTCTTTTTTATAACCAACTTTACTTATGATGCATTAACTTTTCCATATCAGATATTCATGTATGGATTTGTCTGTATCCCCCCACGATCCATTCTTCGAGTCTATTTCCATTCTTTGATAATCTCTTTTATCTTTTCAAGAAATTCTGACTCTTTAAAAGAAAATTCTAATTCTCGAAGCCTATGAGTCATCCAAACAAACTACTCTGACCCTAATTGTCAATGAACCATTGTCAGAGCATAACTTATATCTTTCCACAGCCCTAAGAGTGGAACCTACGACTTGTCACTACACTTGTACAACATGGCTTCTCGTGGCATCCATGGAGCCCTTTATATAACCTAAGTATTGGTGAGATTTTGCAAGATCGATACCCATTATTTCTTGGACTTTGATTCTAGCCACTCAACATTGTAGAATTTTTCAATTGGCTTGCTTTTATTACTATAAGTAAGATGAAATTTACCCATAAGATGCTGAAAATAACTTTTTGCCCAAATATAGAGTAACTATGCACACCCTATGAAATGTTTTCCTCTTTTTTAATAGTGAATCAATGATCTAAAAGTTTCTGGTAGTATAGAAGGAACAAGATTGATTTTGTTGTCCACTTACTCAAGGAAATCAATTATTTGATAACTCAATGTACCCAATGACCTTTGGAAAAATGATAAAACCCTATATTGCCAAAGCTATCATTTTTATGCTTTGTTCACCCTCTAAGTGTTTGATAATGTAATCGTGCAAGATTTCCTTTCTTAGACTTTGATTCTGGTCACTCAACATTGTAGAAATTTTCAATTGGCTTGCTTTTATTACTATAAGTAAGATTAAATTTACCCATAAGATTTTAAAAATGACTTTTTGCCTAAATATAGAGTAACTATGCACACCCTATGAAATGTCCTCCTATTTTGTAATAGTGATTCAATGATCTAAAAATTTCTGGTAGTATAGAAGGAACATGATTGATTTTGTTATCCGCTTGCTCGAGAAAATAAATTATTTGATAACTCAATGGACCTAAGGACCTTTGGGAAAATGATAAAACCATAGATTGCCAAAGCTATCATTTTTATGCTTTGTTCATCTTCTAAGTGTTTGATAATGTAATCATGCAAGATTTCCCACAAGATGCAATCACTTTTACTTTTTATTTGGATATATAAGTTCACATTCTAAGTGGGGACCTCAATCATACAAGCAAGTTTCTTTTGAGATCCAAGTTTTTGACCTCGTCAATAGATTTTATCTAGATTGGGAAAATGCAACCATAGCAATGTAATATATTGTTTAATTGTTGGGGTCATATCTATCTCGTTGATTGTTGGGTCATATCTATCTCGTTGAACATGCAACATCTATAAGTAGGGTTTCAAAATTGAACTAAAGCCCTTATCAACCTATTTTTGTAGATACCTCAAGGAATGAAGCAATGTGACTATATTTTTCCTAAAAAGCCATCTTCTTATGAGTTGTTACATAGTGCTAAATCTTGACCAACTTAGAGATGTCATTTTGTTAAAGCCCTAATTTAATCTTTTCAAGCAAAGTTTATTGTTCAAATTCTTTCAAATAGTTTCCCATTCTACCTTAGATTCTTTATGATAGAGTTATCGCCCATATTAGTTTCTTCACATACGGTGGGCTTCATAGCTAAAAATATCATGATGGTGTTTCTAAAGCAAGACCAAAATTTTTTTTACTAATATTGGCACATTGACAAACACATCCCATATGCAATTGTTTATGATAATACATGATCATAAAACAAAAAGAAAGCAAAATAAACTACTGCTAGTAATCGTATTAAAATGAATATTCCCTCATGTGTCCTAATTTAAAGTATAATCTACAAAAAACGGTATGGCTCTATATAAGGTTGGTTTCTTAAAGTTCACTATATGCACAGTTTTTTTTTTAACAAAGGCTAAAAAGGTTCCTAAATTGATCCTCACTATCATTCACTCTGGACTAGTAAGGCCTCCAATCTTTACCCATAACAAGTTTAAGTGAAAGTATTTCGCTAGCCCAAGCGAAGGCATTATAACCTTACAAAAGTGTAAGTACTCTACTCCATCATAAAAAGAATAGATTTGGAACCCAGGTATAGAGCTCGTACATGAATGCAAATGTGCATGTGTGTGAGGGAACACAATGATTATTAATCGAAATAAAATAACAATATAATTATTAACAACATAGAACAAATAACATAATAAAACTAAATGAAACCATTAAATTTTTGCCCTTTTTTTAATCTCATTTTTATCGTAAAGATGAGATAAAGAATTAAAATTAAATATAAAAAAAAACCATAAAATCAAAGTTTGGATGACACAAGTTTAATTTCTGGCTTGACTTTCAAAAATCCACAGTAAAGTCACCAAGCATCATAATGATTTTTCATCCAGGAAGACTCGATCACTAGACTTAGAAAAGATTTTCGAAGTTGCCACCAATATTTTTTGTAAGATATGATTGACCACCCAAAAATATCATCTTTTAATAAAAATCTTAAAATTATCTAAGATTTATCAAAAAAATGTCTAGGTTTGTGAAATCAAAATTAGGTCCCGAAGTACGATTACAAATGAATAAGGTATTAGCTCCCTCACATCGTTCGTTCGAACAATGATACCAATTAAACATGTAATCTTTTAATTTTGACAATATGATCTTCTTTATATTTAAATTTAATTTCCTTAAGAATTTCTTTATGCATAATTTTTTTTGTTGAGAAACTAGTATTATTATTATTATTATTATTATTATTATTATTATTATTATTATTATTATTATTATTATTATTATTTTCATATTCTATAATTTCTCTAACGCTTCGATGAAATTTATAGAAAATCTTTATTTAAAAATTTTTCAAAAAATTGACTATTCACAAAATTTTTGAAATTTTATCATAAGATATTTTATTTATTTATTTAAACTGATTTTAGGATTATCTCAACTTTTTGATGAAATTTTAAAATTTTATTAAACTGATTTTAGAATTGTCTCAATTTTTTTATGATATCCTAAATAAAACGATTTTTTATTGATGATATTTAAGAGACAAAATTAAATATTTAATTAATTTTTATTATGATTATTTTTCCTATTTTTTATTTTTATTTTTTCTTTTTATTTAAATAAATCTTTATTTAGTAAAAAATAATTTTTTGTTAATTATCCCAACTTTTTGGTGAAATCTAAAAATATATATATTGTAATAATTAAGAGATTTATTTAAAGAAATATTTTTATTTTTATTTTTATTGTTTTATAAATATTTATTTAGTGAAAATTAATTTTTAAATTATTTTGACTCACCGGTTAAATCTAAAAATATTATTTTTACTTGTATTAATTAAAAAAAATTAAACTCTTTCAATTTTCTTTAAAAATTATATTTTTAGAAGATTTATTCAAATAAGTAATTGTTATTAGCATTTTTTATTTTTATTTTTTTAGCAAAAATAATTTCTTGAATTATCCTAATACTTTGGCGAAATTCAAGAAATATTTTTACTTATAAAATTATAAAAAATAAAACTCCTTGTATTTTTCCTTAATAGTAATTTTTATCCTTTTATTTTTTAATTAACATCTTAGTATTTTTCTATTGTTTTACATTTTTTATTATTACTGATAATTATTTTTTTAGTAAAATATATATATAAATATTATAAATCATGATATGTAAAAAAATCTTAAACAAATAAACAAAAATAAAAATAAAATGAAATGAAAAAAGAAAAACTTACATATGGGTCGAGTTGTGAGCAGGTTAAGCGCAAATCTTGCATGGATTGCTCTACATGTTAAATGCCAAAACGACGTAGTTTTGGTGGCTTTTAAATATGCCAAAATCATTTTTTTTTATTTTTTCATTCTCTCTCTACTCTAGAGCCTATTTTTCTAAAAATTTTTTCCTTTCGCTGGCTACCGCAACTAGGGGTGTAAATAATACATTAGTACTCGCAAGCTATTCGGGTTCGATTAGAAAAAAATTCAAATTCGGTTCGATTATTGTCGAATCGAGCTCGAGCTCGAGTAGCTCGACTTATCGATAGAGCTAAATTCGAGTATTCTTATATCTGACTCGAGTAGCTCGCGAGCCTAATCGAGCTTTTATATTTAAATATATTTTTATTATTTTAATTAATAAAATAAATCGAGCGAGCTCGAGTAGCTCGAATTCGATCACGAATCGAGCTCGAGCTTGAAAAATAAAACTCGATCGAGTTCGAACCGAATATCGAGCCCCGAGTTATGAGTCGAGCTCGAGCTCGAGCTTTTCACTACTTGGCTCGGTTCGACTCGTTTACACCCCTAACCGTAACTACTCAATTTTTGGGCGACTGCCATAATGTCGATGCCAAAAAATTCAACGAGCATAAAAAAACTTGAACTTTTTTCAGATTCAGACAAGTTTTCCAAATTTCAGTGGTTGAAAAATTCAAACGGCTACTGAAAAATTTAAAATTTTTGAGCATTCGACGACTCAAAAAATTTTCAAACAATTTTCAAAAATTCTCAAATCACTCATTTTTCTATTTTAAACACTTTTCCTAAAATAGATTTTTTTAAAAGAAATTCTCAAACCTCCTAAATCGAGGATTTAAAAAAAAAAAAATTTGTTTTTGGAATTTTTTTTTTATTTTGCTACTAGTTTCTCCTCCAGGAGGATTGTATTTTTTTTTTTTTTTTTTTGTGCTTGTGTGTGAATGATTGTAACCTAATAACAAAAAAAAAATTGCTTTTTATGGTTTTTTTTTATCGATGTTCACTTTTTTTTTTGTTCCTCCCTCTTTTGTTTGCAGGACAAGTGCAGTATAAATAAAACCTTTTGGGATTCAAATCCCAAATTTTTTGGGATTTGAATTTCAGATTTTCAAAAGTTTGATAATTTTTACTAGTATCTGGATTTTTGCTGCCAAGTTAAGCAGATATAGTGCTTTTGGTGCATTAAATGCACTATCTTTAGGGGAAAAAAAATTTTTTGGTAGCTTGATTTCAGTTGCCAGAGTTGAAATAAATTTTTTTTTAATTTTATTGTTATTATTTATTTTTTTGTTTTTGGATAAAATAGGTGTCCACATTAATAAATAATATATTATATTAATATAATAATATATAGTATATGAAATAAATATTAATATTAATATATTAATAAGTAATATATTAAACAATATATTAATATTAATAAATAATAAAATAATATATTATATTAATAAACAATATATTAATAAAGAATATTATATTTATAAATAATATATTAATAAATATTATTATATTATTAATAACAAATATAGTTTAAAAACTTTAATCACTTTTACTTGCATGTTTTTGTTTTTGCATTTCTAAAATAAAAGCATTCTATCCAAATATATTTTCAAATTCAATAAAATAAAAATAAAACAAAACAAAACAAATTTTTTAAAAATATAAAACATAAAACATTAAATACACAATAATATCAAACGATCCCTGAGCAATAAGTATTTTGCTGTCCACGATGCCTTCAATCTTTTCTTCATTTTGAAGCCAAATAATGATTCAGATATTTTCATGATAATTGTCTATCTATCCACCTAATTTCTTTATTGGAAATCACGTTGAGAAAACTTTAAAAAAACAAAGAGCTTAAATTGTTATGTTGTACTATGATTGAATAAAAGCTTGCCGAAAAATGATGGTTGTGGACGTGAATGATGGGAGAAATAATCATTGTAAACCAAAAAGAACCGAAAGAACCCACAAATTAAGACAAAACCAAAGTTTGGGGGGTCACAAAATTTAACTTGACATGAAAGATTACAACAAAAATCAATACTTGTGTTTGATGAAAATGATGTTGTCAAAGTGATTGGAAATGATGCTTATCAGGAAACTAGTTTTTTGTTTATTAAATGCTCATTTTGACTGCACCTCTCAATCATATTTGGCCTTATTTTTCCATTATAGGATTTTTATGTAAGATTGTTCACAGGAAGTGATGTAATTCACAAAGTATCTTTTCCTTGTTTTACACAAGGAAAATTGAATTCTTTTTGTTTTTAATCTTTAGTCTTAAACCTTCAATTTTTTCTAGCTTTCCCTTCCGATTATAAAGTCCATTGACATTGTAAGAAATCGTGTATTTGATTACGGGTGCATATAATTTGGTATTACAGTTATGATTAAAAAAAAAAAACTAGAATTGAAAAGTAAGTTTAGTGAAAAAAAGTTAATGGAGGGCGCAGAGTAGTCAGAAGTATCCCATTACATTAATCGTTCATATAAACATGTTTCTCAAATCCATTGTTCAAATGTTTAAGTATAAGAATGTTTATATAATATATGTATATATATTTTGAATAAAAAGCATCATATAAAATATTTTAGTAAAATTTTATTTTGATTTGTAACCTTGTAATTGTTTTAGTTAAATTACCATTCATAGAAAATGTAGCAGATGTATACGAAAATTCACTTTAGGATGTGCATGCTAAAGAGACGTGCCGATCTCAGACAAGCAAGAGTTTCAGGACTCAAGTGTAGTAAACTATGCACTTATTGTAAGTATAAACCAACTCTTAATAGCATGTGTGCAGATCTATAACTGAAATTGGTCAAGAAAAATGTACTGATGAATGGCAATCACAATGGGCATAAATCATCAGCAGGATAGCCAAGGAAAAGAGAGGCTGCAGGATGTGACGTAGCACCGTCTTTCACTTAGTCAACTTTTTTTTTTCTATCAAAATTTGGTCAATATCAGAATTCGGCCCCCCATAGTAGAAAAATCAGACAAATTATGAGAAAACATTGAAAATTTCACCAAGGTAAAAGCAGAATAGAGGCTTGTCGAGCCTCCGACTGTGATGATTAGTCATGCATAACTCTATATGCTTAGGTGCATAGGGTGGTACAACTTAGGTTTTACATTATCATTTTTTTTTCTAACTTTCCCCTATTGCAAATACATAAAGCTTGCACGATCAGTCTGCTAATTCTGTCACCAGCGATCTGTTGCAACCCGTAGCCTGGACCTAACAAACTCATTGATATGATTGAGAATTTCATTTGTGGAGCTACCTCTTTTACCATGATTTCTGCCAGCATCATAAATGAACTCTCATCTCCAATGCCTCATCACACAATTGATGTTACCAGAGAAATTACCCCAAGAACTGATCTCTTTTCTTCTCCTTCTTTCTTTCCCCTTGTCAATGAAGGTTTATAAGAAGACTACGACTTTAAGAAATTGAGTGTAACTTTTACTGCTTTTCTTGTCATTAAATGAAAATTTTTGAAGAAGCATCCAAACGGACGAAACCTACTCGTTCAAGTTACCAATTAAAACCAGCAGGACACTCATTTTCAATAGGGATCTAACTCTTGCCTTACCCCCAATGCCATACCAAAAGATAGGTCAAACACATAAATGTAAATAAGACTATTGTTACATCAAATACATTTTCTACCTTCATCATGTCTTTATGGCTTTAACACTATCATGAGTTTTCTGTTTTCTTTTTTAACATCCCTTTGCAATTTGCATATAGAATATATGTTTAAAAAAAAGAAAAAATAAATAAATTTTGCAGTGTTAGAAATCATAACATTCTCCAAAAATATTAATATTTAAACTTAGATATGCTAATCGTAATTCTTTATAAATGGTGGTATAAATCAACTAAATTTTGAAACACTCACTCAAACTTAAATTATATATAAAATTCAACCAATAATATGCTTTCATCAAGACTCAAAATGTTATCTCATGGTAGAGTTCAATAATAAAAATTCAGCAACTAGAAATATCCACTTATCAGAAAATCCCTGCTGAGCTAAAAGACTCACTATATTAGAATAACGATGGCAAGCGCAGTACTCGAACATCTAAAATAGTAACCTCCACTTGCATACCGGGCTCTATGGTAATTGAAGTGATTTGCTTCATCACATCTGGTGTGCTATACAAATCGATCAATTGCTTGTGGATGCGCTGCTCAAATCTGTCCCATTCAATAAAAATTTAATATAAACATGCTCAAATACACTATTACATAATTATTTTATAAGATTTGGTTTCATTAATATTTTTAATTTACTTTTAATTTATTATTTAAAAAATATGAAAACATTAATAAAATAAAATTTAATAGTCAAATCAAATATTTAGTAGGTTTAAAATTTAAATTCTAAATCTTAGGACTCTTGTTTTCTCTAATCTTTTTGCTCTTTGTAAAAAAGAAAAAAAAAATACCTTCACCATAAAGAGCCATCCTAGTTGTGATACAGAGAACTTTTATAGGCATTCTAACCAGTCCATTAACCCTATGCTCTCTACCTTTAGCACCATGGATCAAATCATGCACTGCAAAGTGCAGTTCGACCCAAATTTCAGTTATAACAAAAATCAAATTGTTTTTAAAGACATACACTTAACAAAGCATTTTTTTTTTAACAGATATGATGATACCATTCTGCCGTTTTGAAGAAAGTGTGATCCGTATCTTAAGAGGCTCGTGTATTTCCTCAAAAGTTGGCTTAAGGTTCATGTGAATGAGCAATGAGATTAATTTTAATGAAATTAAAAATAATAGTGAAAGTATGATTAATTATTATAATAATAAAATTAATGAGTATATATATTTTGATATAAATATAACAGTGATGATTAAGTGAATTGTAGTAAGAAAAAAATAATTATTAAAGATATTAAATTAAAATATATATGTAATAAAAATTTTAAATTATTTATAATTCATAAAATTACTAAATAATTTAAAATTTATTGCATTATTTTATATCAAATAATAATTTTGATAATAAATAATTAAATTTAATTAATTAGTTTATTTATTATATACCAATAAATTTTACTTATTTATTATTTTACAATTGTTAAATAAAAAAAAACAAAAAAAGAAAACTTTATTTTGTAAGGACAATTTTATTTTTATAATTAAACTTCAAAGATAAAGAAAAAAAGAAAGTTAAAAAAAAAAACCAATGTGGTGAAACAACTAGAGTAAAATTGGCCGGCAGTTGGCCGAGGCCAATCGCGCCACCCGTATGCTCCATTTGGATCTCTTTAATGCATTTGACACTATTTTTCACGGCAATCGAAACCCCACTAGAGAATTCGATGAAATCCAAACAAGCATTTAATAGGTTTCAAGTGTGCATATGCCGTCATGTTTTAATTGTAGTTTCTTTTAATAACTAAATCTATATTCATTTAAAAATATATATGAAATAAAATGAAAAGGAAAAAAAGTATTGAATTTGAAAGAATATGATTACATGGCTTTACGAGGATTTTTCAAATCGAGTTTGCTTCACCTCCAAGATTTTGAAATTAGGTCAAAATATTTTTTTTATGTATTAGTTTAATTTTATATAGGTGATAGGTCAAAGTAAGGGTTTTTTTTTTTGGGTTAATGTGTGATTTAGTCTCGAATTATATCACTTTTTAAGATTTAATCTTTTTTTAAAAATACAAGATTAAATATTAAAACTTTGTTTTTGTCAAATATTTTATCTCACACATTAATTCTATTAATAGTAAATTAATGTGACAAAAAAATAATAATATCATGACACATGTCACATCTGCATTTTGATCAGTAACGTTAGTTAATGATACAAAATATTTGACAGAAATATAATTCAAATATTTAATTATGAATTTTTTTATAAGTATCACATTGTTAAAAATATTATAGTTTAGGGACCAAATTCATATTAACCCTTTTTTAAATTAAAAAACCTTTTAGTATTGGACTGGTCCGTTTCTGAAACGTGGGTCAAACCCCAAATTACTTCAAAAAGCCCAAACCCCATCTTTATACTCAACCGTTTGGGTCAAATATTTGCAAGCACGCCCGCAAAACAGTTGGTCCAGCAAAAAAACCCTAACCTATTAATAAACTCAGCGCCGACATGTATATCTTGTAGAAAGATTTCTTTCTCATTTCTCCATCGGTTTTGAGAAAACAGGCCGCAGCTTCACACTTCCAATCTCTCACTTCTTCCAGGTTTCCTTCTTACTTTTCTTTTTCTCCGTATTTTTTATGTGTAAAAAACTTGCATTAGAATAGGGGCTTAGATTGTTCTTTATTCTGGGTTTTCTTTCTGATTTATTGTAGTACGTTTTCCTTTTTTTATTTGTTGTAAGGATTGATCTTCAATCAAACAAGTAAAAACCCACTAATCTTTAGATTAAAACCTTTTCCATTCCTGCTGTATATTCTATTACTGGAGTCGCTTTATTCTTTCATCGGAAAAGGATCAGCTTTCTGTTTCATATGAGTCTATTTCTTACTTGTTTTGGATAATTATCGGTTTTGAGCTTTGTAAGGAATATGGGAAGTTTTGCTCTTAGCTTTAGTAGTTAGAACTTAGTGATTGAATCCCATGTTGTATTTTATTTCCATAGTTTAAAGATTTTGAAATTTTTGGTTTAATTTTGGATGAGAAGTTCTTATTTATTGGAATTAATTTTTCCGAACAGAAGCAGAAAGTGAAGTTAAGAAGCATGGCGTATGCTGCAATGAAGCCGACCAAGCCTGGTTTGGAGGAGCCCCAGGAAGAGATTCACAAGATAAGGATTACTCTCTCCTCTAAGAATGTGAAAAACCTCGAGAAAGGTACAATTTTTGGTATGCTGAAACGATTATCATTTCATTTATTATGTTATTGTCCCTAATAACAAATTTGCTTTTCCTTGGTGTAATTTCATATAGGATGTTTCTCAATAAGATAGTACTATTTTGTTGATGATATGGATTCAATTGATACACATAGCATTGGTTAGTCTAATGTATTTCTGTTTTATCAACAGTTTGCGCTGATTTGGTTCGTGGTGCCAAGGATAAGAGATTGAGGGTTAAGGGACCAGTGAGAATGCCCACCAAGGTTCTTCACATCACGACGAGGAAGTCTCCCTGTGGTGAAGGTATTTACTTACCTTGCATGTGACAGTCTCTGATGATATTTTGTAGCTTATGTTAATTGCTTTTATTTATACTTTTTGTTTCGTATCTTGATAGCATGTTTTAAAAACCTACTCTGTACTTAACCAATTGTATAGTTCCTTTTTTCTAGGAAACTTTCTGGTCTGCTTGGTAGTCAGAGCTTCATGTAGGATTATATGCATATAACGATTTTATGTGTATGTTTGCCTGGTCGTCTTCCTATTTTGCTGTTAAAAGGCTCCACCATAAATCTGAATTATACATCCGTACATTTTTACTATTTTATTTTGGAGCAATCATCAAGGAATATCATTTGCTACCTTTTTGCATGTTTCAACATATTGAACTTGTCTTAGTAATAGAGGCTTCGAATGCTTGAGCTACTTGGTGCAAATTGTCTTGTTTTTCTACAAAAATGGAGTTTATATATGTTAAAACGTTTTCTTTTTGGTTGGATGCCTTCTGGTTTACTAATGAGTATGATATTGTAATTGTTAGGATTTGCCTTTTAACTATATCTGTTGATTTTATATGTTGGTTACGGCTGGGGTTTGATATGCATGCGGATAAAGTTTGAGTATGCGTAGTGTTTCATTGTAACATGAGTAATTTGTTTTGAAAATTTACAAAACTATTTGTGTGCATTGCAGGAACAAACACATGGGATCGATTTGAGCTCCGAGTTCACAAGCGAGTTATTGACCTTTTCAGCTCTCCTGATGTGGTCAAGCAGATCACTTCTATCACCATTGAACCTGGTGTTGAGGTGGAGGTCACCATTGCAGATTCTTGAATGTTCATCAATAGTTTTTGGACCTTACCTAGTTTTAGTTGATTAGTAGATTTTCATCTAATGTGGCCCTCTCTGCTCTGAACGATCTATTAGTGGTTGTCGGTCTTCTGTAGTTTGTGTTTTCCAATACCAGTGTTGAAGCTAAGATTCTATTCTCTTGTGTGGCACCAGATTTTGTTTTCTTTGTATTACCTAAAGATTATATTTGGATGTTTTAATTTAATGCATTATTTGACATTAAACCAAGATTCATCATTGGCTACTTATTGCTTGGGGGTCGGCAATAGCATTATCATGGAAAATTATTTGCACGCTATAGTAACCAAGACTTCCAACACCAAGAATCATATCTTTCAACAAATTCGTCTATTATGATTAATTACAAGTCATACACTTCAGGCATGCAGAATTTAAAGAAAGGGGGAGAGACGAGTGATTGACCAGCCACGCGAGGTGGTCGACAACTTACTAAAGAGTTAAAATACAATGAACTAAACCAGAATCGTATTAGCTGACAACTATACATTTAAGTTGCAACGAAGTTAAGAGATGCACTGCCCTATCGACCACAGCATTTTGCCAAACTCCGGTACGACCAATATATTGATGGAAGCCCTTAACATTTGCAGAATTGCAGTCAATGTCCCCATGACTGAAGCGTTCCCATCTGTCTAAACCTCTAAAATTTAGCCTCACAGAACGAAAGATATGAATAAAATTTACCATATTAATTGTTATCTGGTATTTTCTACAGGCACTCTCTGATAAATGAATGACAACATGAAAGAACAGGAAGAGAATAAAGTTTCTTTATAAGAAAACATTGCCATCTTGTCCGAGTCACACACAACAAAGTTTAAGGGTATGGTGCAAAATCAGCTAAAAGCACAAATGCATTCAACTCACTCTTGCAATAATTTGAATTGCAGGCATATGGGAGCTCACTGCTGATGATGACTGCTATCACTAGCTTGTTCCATCTCTTCCACATCACCAAAGCGTTGATCATTGATTTGGAGCTCCAAGATTTTGCAAAAATGGGACAATGAGACAAGCCCAAGAAGAAAAGCAACGAGGAAAAGTGCAAAGTTATGCAAAAAAAAATTGTTGAAGTATAACAATGACAAGCTAGATAAGAAATTCCTGTTAGAGATGTTCGATCTAACCATAGCCCTAAAATTTGTTGTTGACTACAATAAATAATAGAAGACATGCTAAATGAGACAAGCCAAACATGGTAGACAAAAGAGACGCCATCAAAAAGAATAGTAAGCATTCAAAAAAAAATTACTCTGAAAGAAAATTAAAACAGAATAACAATAGCAGACAACATATACACAAAAACAAAAATGCTTTTAGAAAAGTTTCAGTTCAAAGGGAAATAATAGATAATACTGACAAAATTAATTTATAGCCAAATAGAAATGGATTACACGAGACCTCCAAGTGCCTTGTAATGAACAGACACTAGCATAGCTCAAGCACTGTCCGAACTAGGTCATGATTACCATTTGAATGACCAATTGACTTTGTCGGATTCTGGGGAAAATGCCATTCCAAGTCATCACCCTCTGGAGACACAATATGTAATTAGAGATGTATAGAACATCCAAGCATATAAAGAAGGCAATCCAGAAGGTATCAATGTTGTCTACCCCATACCTCCAGATTCATCTTCCAATTGATCAGCACTGAAAACCCAATTATGTCCTTCTTCTCCTTCTTTAACACATAAAAGAAAACAGTAAGTTACCAAGCAACCAATGAAGGAAGCATGCCCATACAACAGTAAAAAAAAAAAAATTCTCAATTGACAACTCCACAAGGAAACAGGGTGACAGAACTCACCTTTCATAGGCTCTGGACTTAGATCAGCACACTCACAGAATATCTGAAACAAAGTATCCACTTGCATGGAACAAATGAATATAAAAGTCAGCATTCACCAGACTAAAGATCAAAACAGCATAATAACATTCTACACACTAGTAGAGGAAAAAACTAAAATATACGCACAATGGCTAGCATCTGAAGGAATAAGCCTCGTCTCTGTGACCTTGGATAAATCTAAAACCTCATTACATTCCGAATCCAAGTCCTCAGACTCATCTTCATCAGCTTCAGTTTCAATCTTCAGACAAAAACCATTAATCAGACATGTATAAAGGGAGAAAGGTGCATACTAGATCAGGGCACCAGCAGCTTAACATGGGGGAAAAAGAAAAAAGAAAGAGAAAACTTTCAATAAATGAAAAATACTACATGCGCTTATTAGGAAGCAAAAATGCATATCCCAGTCAAAATATACAGAAAAGTTGACCAAACAGAAAATGAAAATAGATAACACACTGCATTTTAAATTTACAAACTTTAAGATTTATTGATAATAAAAAGTTGGTCATCCTAAATTAGAGTTTAGAGTTTTCCTGGTCCTTCCTATATTTTAATTTTGTTTCCACCCATATTTTGGAAAAGCTCAATGAGACAAAATGATGTTTTATAAGATTGTGCTGGCGGCTACATTCCACATTGAATTCGGTACCTCAATATCATGTCAGTTTAAACTAAGAAATAACTAGCAAGTTTGGAGCCATTGCATTGCCTGTTTCATCAGCACCAATCCATAATAAATTTTATTTTCCGTGGGCTTCTTTTCACGAATCATCGAAATTTAAACTAGCAGACAAGCAGTCAAACAGCCATAAAGAAACAAAACGATAATATTGAATAAAAAAGAACTTACTGCAAAATACAAATTTAAATTTTAGAGTTTTGATAAACTGAAGGCAAAGCATGAGAATGATTAGTTGATAAAATCATATTACAAAACCTAACATAACTTAATAAGAGCAACAGGAAGTGTGTGTTATGAGTAAACAAAGGAGAAATAATAATAATAATAATAATAATAATAATAATAATAATAATAATAATAATAATAAAACCTGAGCGTAAATACAGGGAGAAGAATAGGCCTCCGGGTCCCTTGAAACGGCATGCAGCGACAAAGACAAGAAATTAACGGCGTCGCCCCTTGCTCTGTCCACGTCAGTCAGCCAAACCACTTGCCTGCAACAACCCCAAAATAAAAGGATAAATTCTCAGTTTAAATGCATTAAAATGATGTTGATTACATGCAAAAATTCGAATAATTGTAGAGAGATTCGAAGGTACTTGGTGGTGATGTAGACAATGCCAGGGGATTCCGGGGCACGATTCCCGATTGCAACGGAGACAGAAGGTTGGACGTGAACAAGTTACTCGCCATTATCTGTATCGAGAACTGGCTCTCCAGCATCGTTGCCGGGTCTTGCCGTGAACTGCCTAAGCCCTACCACCACTCTCTCTGGCTTTCATCTGGTGAGTTTTTCTAGGGTTTTCTCGTCAGTGGGGGTGGAACAGTAATGGTCGGGTTTTTTATTTTCGGCCTGATATTGGGCGGTGTTGTTATAACTTAAACCGACGCAACGTGCCACGGTCTACCCCAACGTTTGCTTTCACTTTTTGAGTTTCACAATTTTATCTTTTAATAAAAATTCTTCGATGACGTGAAAATTTATATCTCAAAATTGATTTTAGTATAAATATAGGTTGCATAATTTTTCTTTTGGATTATCACATTCTTCACACTTAAGCAAGAGCTCTCCCACTTCAAAGAAGGCTTATCGTCACCGATAGGACATCATTAGTTCTCTAAAGTTGATTCTCATATTAAATATTATAGTTTACACTTATTTGTAAGATATTTCATGTAAAATAAAATCATAAAAATTTAATCTATATTAATTTATAAGATATTTTATATGAGATAAAATCATGAATGTTTAATTGATTAAAATAAATAATATTTTATAAATTATTATAGATCATGATATCTTATATAAAAATCGATTATGAGATATGAGCAATGTATAATTGAGAATAATGGGCTTTTATTTGAGTAGATAAAATGTTATAGTTTTAGAAAACAGATATAAATTTCATATTAATTATGTATTAAAGTTGATTTTAAAATATAAGTATTTACGTTATCTTAAACTTAGAGGATAAAATAATAAAATTTAATGGATTGAAATAAATAATATCTCACAAATTTATATAAATTATGATACAATACCAAAATTTATATATATTGATAGTTAGACACTTTGATAATGATATCTCATAAATTAATTTGAACCGTCATACAAACGCGTGGAAGCTTGTATCCATTAATGGCAAGACACTTTTTATGCATTTCAATAAAACATTTTCTTCTTTATTCATCGTAAATTAAGTATTTTAATTTTTATCTACTACCCAATTCTTTTAATTATTTTTCCTCTTTTTTTTCTTAAATCTTTTTTTTTTTATGGAGAGTTAAATACTAAAAAATAGTTTTTATTTTTTCCGCCTAATGTAATATAATAGACTAGACCTGTTCATGAGTTAGGTCGAGTCAGATTTAGATTAAATTTGATATAATATTTCAGTATTTTAAATAAATTCAAGTTCAACCTAACTCGATTTTTAAAGTCTTATTTTTTGTTCAAACTTATTCCTACATGAAATAATAAAGTCCAAACATATCCAAAACATTAGTATTTAAAATTTAAAAAAAAAAAAATTTTAAGTTATCAATTTAACTAATTTATTAATTTTAATTAAATTTATAACTCATTTAAACTTGAGTTCAATTTAATTATATTGAATGCAATTTAAAATCAGATCATTCTTTTGTATAAAAAAATAAATTTTATCATATTATAAGTAATAAAACAAATGGGTTGTATTTATTATAAAAAATAACACATATTAACTTTTTCCCATTATAATAAAAATATTTTTTAATTTTCAAACAATACCCGGATTTTAAATGGTAAAACCTAATCTTAATTTTATTTTTTAATCGAATCTTATTTATTTGTTCAAATATATTTAATGAATTTAATATTTATATCAAATCTTTCAAAATTTAAGATAAATTTTTAAATTTGTACGAACAGCTCGAATCAATAAGAAAGTCTATAACAGACCTTTCCTGCCTCCCCACTAAGCTTTCTTATATTTGGAGAATGAAAGAAAATTGACTTTTTCCTTTCCCCCCGAATCTTTTGATTGTGGTGAGTTCAAGGGCTCATTCTAAAAAATTAGTAATATGAAACATTTTTTAAAATCTAATAAAAATAAAAAAATAAAATATATAATAGCCTTTCAAATTCATTTATAAAATTAAAAAATTATATAAATAATCGAACTCTTTTTATATCGTTTAATTTTACCTTAAAACTAAGATTCCTTCAACAAATAACTACAGAATCAACAGCATCGCGATCCTGAATGACATAATTTTTCACTGCAAAACGTTGCAACCGAGAGAAAAAGATACAACTTAAAATGAAACTAAATCGAATGGCAGGAACTCAACTTAAAATGTGTAGACCCCATTACCCATTTGACCAAACAGTAATCAGACATTCTATTATTACAAAAGTAAATGTCATTAAGGTTGTTAATAGAGTATTTTTGGACACAAAATGCCTTTAAAAACACCATAATAGGCTGAATTGTCAAAATTAAGTAACACTAGCCCCATTCCAAGAGGCCATCGGGGAAGGCTAAACTCATTTCAGCAATCCGGTTAGCAATAGTGTAGGAAATGGCTGCACTTTACATTTCAAAATTAAAAGAGTTCTAACTTCTTGCTTCAAATGTTAAATGAAGAACAAATGCGAAAAGATAATTGAGTAGAATCAGATTGAGAAACAAGTTCTTCACTATCATTTCAGACATAACAAAATTTTTAACAGCTATTAATAATATCTTACATCAGAACATCTCACTAGAACAAGAACACAATCTAACTCACTCAAAGCATCCACATCCAGCGAGGATACCCCAAAATTGCATCAACCCACATGCCCAACCTATGCAACAAGAGTGCTGGCGGTTGTAGACTCACTGCAAACCAAGAAGTTGAATCAGTATTGCAACATAAAGCTTAGGGAAAAAAACCATAAATACAGGCATGATATAGAGGGATAGACACACATGGTACATCTATAATCAAGAACAGTACAAAGTAAAGTAATTCAATCACATGGAAACCAAATTAAAATGTCCCTTTCTCCGCTGAAAAGTTTTTCAGGATGATCTAATGCTACGGCATAGATATATACACAGGACATTGCAAGCTAAATCATTTAACGAAATGAAAATTATACAAAATCTAACAATTCCCTCAAATTTTGAATTAGAAATGGTTTTGAGCAACCAATGCAAAGGTATTCATGCATTACAGAGAACCAAACAGACACGATATTCATTGGATCGAAAAAAAACCATGTACATGAATAACCTTTTGTAATGGGATCATGAGATTATGGTGATAACTAATAAATTCATCACTTGCACCATAAGATACTGCATAGCAAGCCAAGACAAACATAACATGAATAAAGGAACAGATTCAACAATCCAAGTTCACCAACTAGACATTAATTGCAACAAAGCTCAGAGTGCGATCTTGAAAAGATGTAAATTGTATTTGGACCATGTACATTGAACGCAATTAGCATATGAAATCACCGTATCACCCATTGACGTTTTGTAAGAACACAAGCAAAAGGATATGAACATAAATGCAGACTTACTATTTCCAGACAGGAGGAAGCTTCTTTGTTTTCTTGTAATAGCGAGCGAGCCTGTGAATCCTGCTCTCAACAAGGATCAACCTGAACTTGGAGTCTTTGTCCTTCCTGTTTCTCTCCAAATGCTTGCGGATGGCAACAGCCTTCTTGATAAGGTGGTACAAATCCTCAGGAATTTCAGGGGCAAGACCTATTGAAACGGTAAAATAACAGCACATAAAAAATAACCCCACAACCAATGCTTTAATCTTTGTCCAGCAAATTGGAATTTGCAAGGGACAAAATGCTTTGTTGCAAGCAAGAGAGGACAACAAAACTGACTAATCATAAAACAAAAGAAAGAAGAATATATTACCGTGAGCCTTGAGGATGCGCAAGATCTTGCTTCCAGTAACGCTCTTAACCTGAGCAATACCATGAGAGTCACGAAGAATGACACCAATCTGAGATGGGGTCAAGCCCTTCTTTGCAAACTTGCAAATGTTTTCCTCAACCTGAACACATTAACGTCAAATGACAAGAAAATATTCACGGGCATTTCTGTCAGCAAGGAATCTGAAAAGGGATTAAGGACTCACATCTTGAGCAGAGATCTTGAGCCAGCTTGGTGGGGTTCTCTTATAAGGGAGAGCTGAGGCAGAAATACCCTTACTGCAACAAAGAGAAAATGTTAATATCTATATAAGTACACGGACAAATACAATAGAGAGACAGAGAGAGAGAGGAAGGGAAAGATACCCGCGACTATGCATGCGACCCATGTTGACGGCGGCGGTGGCGAGACCTCTCTCTTTCCTGCTAAGGTTTTTTAATGGGCAGCCGGCAACAAGACGCTAGCGCAAACCCTAGCTTCCTTTCTATATTTTCACACACTACAAATGGCATGGATGTCCTCGGGCTTGGAATTTTGTTCCCTTTTCTGATCTGGATCAAGAGAAACGTGGACTACACTTTTGTGCTTTGGGCTAAGACCCATGTTCTTTTAGGCCCTTTTTCATTAGAGTCTGATAGGCCTGGATGCTAAAAAAATCAAAGCCTCGCTCGTTTTTTCTTCCTCCGACTTCCCTTCCCCTTTCCAGGGCCCAACAGTACCGCCTCCCTCCCCATCAGGCCAGCACCAATGATGAACACATCAAATAATTGCAAGAATTGAGTGTGACCACGAAAGCCATTCAAGTCAGAAAAGAACAGAAGGTATACATAATTATACCCGCATTTTTTCCCCATTCGGACATAATTGATTTTCTTAGGCATTAAAAGGTATTCAAACATGGTATGTTTTAAATTTTTAAGTAAAAGCTCATTAGTTCATGGCCTATACTTCCCTGAATTCTTAAAATCCATTTGTGGTTGACAGCTTTTAGAGTAATAATCACGTCTAACTTGATTATATCTACCATAAAAGAGAATGTCTCGCTCCATCATACCGTGTCTGAAGTCTGATCCTTCTTTTTTAGTTTATGACTTTATATCAAATTCTCAAACAGAGATATCAATCTCGTAGAAAATTGACGCAATATTTCTTCATTGTTTGGGCCAGGGTTTGGTCAATCATGTTAATGTTTTGGGTCCGTCTAATCTTTATAACCACTCAAGCGGCAGGAATTAATTAATAGCTGCAGAGTCCTTTATTTTATACTCTTTTTTTTTTTTGAAAGGCAAAACCTTTATTGCGGAAAATGAGAATATAGCAACAATCAGCAAGCAGTCGGGGACCAAATTGCCTGCAATATTTGTTGTTGTAAAGGAAATTACTCTCCTTGAGACATGGCACAACCCTAAATTCTAAATTCTCCTTCAGGCGCTGTCACTTATTGGACAAATGCCTAAGCTCCAAATGATAAGAGGAACTGCCCCATTCTAACTTTAATAAACAGCTGAGCTGAGTCAGTCTGGTTTAGAGTCCATTCCCTAACCAACTTCGAGAATCCACAGAAGGGATTAGAGGTCGTTTTTACTAATCATGCCAGCCAGATTGCTAGACATTGGCTTCAACCTTTTTTTGATGAAAAAAAAAAAAAGAAAGAAAAGAATAGTTAATTGCTTTTAGGCTATGATTCTGAGGACAGCGGCTTAGTCAAAAAGCCTCTTGCATTTAATTTCAGTTAGCTTGATTAACAAGTGCCCTGCGGCTTAATTACTTGAATTGGAAGATCCAACAAAGTGATGAAAAGCTACACTGGTGTGCTAAATGACTTGCAAAAGCTACAAAAAAGGAACTTCAGCATAACACTTTGAGGCCACGAGCCCATATTCATTGGCCACAAATTTTCACTTAAAGAATAACTATAAATTATAAGTGTTTTCTTATTCTGTCGGTCTATTTGTTACAAAATACAAATATAATCCATGCCACACCCTTTTGCTACATGAACTCACAATTAAATTTAGGCTATTTTGTTTGTGCTGGTAATGTGCATGCCCATTAGTTTAGTATGTCTTGAAGGAATCGATAATGGATATCCATGTAATCACATGTGATTTAAATTGTTGATAATTTAATAACTGTGTGTACATTGATTTATGAAATTCCAACCATTTATGTAGATAGGATTCCTGTAAGTTCCATATGAATCTCCTAACAAACATATTTCATGAATTAATGTTAAAATCTTTCGATGTTTGACCTCATGCAAATATCCTTAAAGTACCCCAGCCCGTTGAATGATGCCCACAAATAACGCTATATTTGACATCTGAGTTTTATTAAATTATAAAAGTACTGTGTGATGTTAATTTTGTATTTGAAGCACCATCTACTTCCACAGCTAACAGTTGGCAATGTAAAATATCATCCTCTAAAATTCTTTTTTATTTTTATCTGTATTGACAATGCACCTGTTCGTGAAATTTTATTATACTAAAAAACTAAGACTATTTTATTGTTGTTTTCATAATCTACAATATAAAAAATTATTCTCAATTTATTTAATAATTTTTTTAAAAAAATAATATCAAATAAATTTAAAATTCAAATATTAATATTGATAATTTTTTCCTTTATTTTCATATTACAATTTTATTTATACATAAAAAAAAAAAAAACTTCTACAGCCTCATTTATACGAAAAAAAAAAACTATATACCTTTTTATGTGAAAATTAAAATTTTCAAAACGCAAGCAAGGCAATGGATATTGAGGTGGTCGGTGTGTGTTGGGTTTCTTAGACCTACAACCTACAAATAAAAAAAATATTATGTTTGGGTTGCTTAGATCTACAACCTAAAATTAAAAAGATTTCACATTGGATAAAGCCTTCTGACATCACTGAAACCGCTTAAAATCATCAAAAATATCTTGAAAGTATATTATTTATAATTTTTTTTACTATGATATTATAATTATTTAATCATAAAAAAATTATCTAATGGTCTATTAGTTATAAGAGTAGACTTAATAAAAAACTTGGATGGATCTTATATAATTCTAAATTATAATTAATTAATTATACTATAATAATTATAGATAAAATGCTTCCACCTTCTTCTTCTATGCTTCCTTTTCATTAATTCACTTTCTTTAAAATCTCTTCGCCCTTATAGACCACCGTTAATGCCACTACTAGTAGTGTATACCAGACAACCCATCTGCTCTCTGTCACCAACTCTAAACCTCCATGGAGTAGCCACCAAAACGACCATCTACCACCCCAACCAAGACAAGCATATATATCAAACAATCAACAATAAAAAAAACCCCAGCCAATAAAACGTATCAGCATCTTCCTCATAAAAGCAGCAAAAAATTGGTTGCAATGGCTACGAAGGGTGGATGTAAGTGAGATTTTATAATTGAGTGAACAAAATAAAAAGTCACCTAAAATTAGAAAACTAATTTTGTAATTTACCCAAAAAAAATGAATTCATTACTGCTTTCCTTTTAAAACATGGGGGGCATATATTTGAATTTCTCTTTTTTTTTTTCAAATTAAAAATAAAAGTTTATAACAAAAAAATAAGCTTCGATTGGTGATTTTGAATTTAAAAAACTAACAATAGGGATAAACAAGACTAATTAATTAAAACCATTGAAATTCCACATTTTTGGAAAGGAATAAATGAGTAGGTTAATTAGAGAAGATGGCCTGAGCTAAAGGCAAGAAGAGGTGGAGTGGAGTGCAGGCAGTTATGTCAGATTCTGTCCTTTCTGAGCGACTCACCACAATCAGATTGGTCCAACAAATAGAGTAATAAAGTTTGTACCATTTCGCGTTTGCTCATATATCTATTTATTATTGAGTTATATTTAATGTTCGTATATAAATTTTATATATTACAAATAAAATAGTAATATCTTATTTTAATAAATAAATAAATAATTTTATAGAATTTTAAAATAAATATATAAAAATTTTCTGATCAAATTATCTTGGAACTCAATGTACAAGGTCTTACGCTTGAAGTTTCGCGTTAACATAGTAGCTTTTCAAATTCGAACTTCTTTACGGAGCGGGGGAAGGAAGATTTCTCCAATGCACAGAATAACCACATGGCTGACACTCCTAAGTACCGTAACAGACCACCCATAATCAACCATGTGGCATACGTAGTCCTGTGCTCTCTGTCTAAAGTTTCATGGGCCCCATCTTTCTTGTACTGATTGATATGGGCCATCGATACTTTTTTCTAAATCATACTACTAAGACTGGATTTGAATGAAGCGCGATTGAGAATCTTTTTTCTGTAATTGTACGCAGCTATCTATTTAAGTAACATTATCACGATTAAAAAATAAAAATTCTTAGACATAGACCATCTTTGGTTTAATTAAAAAAAATAAGATTCAGTGTGTTTAGTTCAAAAATTTTCATAAATTTTTTTTTAATTTTAATGATGGATATTTTATTTTTATATTTGATTTAAAATAATTTAATTACGAAAAAAAATCAAATTCTTAATAATATCTAAAATCTTGAAATCATAAATCATATCTTATGATATTTTAAGATTTTGAAAGAAAATATGCTTTATTTTTAAATCTAACTTGAATAAAAAATAATAAAATAATTGTTATCTCATTGAAAAATATGTTTGAAAGTGATTAAAACTCAGTTATAGATTTTATACAAAAAAATATTTTTTATGTTATAATTAAAACATTTGGTATGAAGAAACATATTAAATAATCATTTTATACTTTTATAAAATGAATTATTTAAAGCATTTATATATAGAAAATGTCTTAAATAATTATTTTATATTTTAGAGTTTAAGGTTGATGTTTTTATAAAAGAATTATTTAAGGTGTTTTTGTATAAATAATATCTTAAATAATTTTTTTATATTTTTATGAAAATAGTACAAAAATACCATAAATAATCTTTTTTATATTTTAGAGTTTAGAGTTAATATTTTTATAAAAGAATTATTTAAAGTGTTTTTGTACAAAAAATGTTTTAAATAATTTTTTTATATTTTAAGGTTTAGGGTTAATATTTTATAAAAGAATTATTTAAAGTGTTTTTGTATAGAAAAAGCCTTAAATAATTTTTTTATATTTTTATAAAAGGATTATTTAAGATGTTTTGTATTGAAAACGTCTTAAATAATTTTTTTATATTTTATAAAATAGATTATTTAAGATATTTTTGTAAAAAAATTATTTAAATAATTTTTTTATATTTTAAGATTTAGAATTTAGGGTTAATATATTTATAAAAAGATTATTTAAAGTGTTTTCTTTATAAAAACATCTTAAATAATCTTTTTATAAATTAAAAGATAATTATTAAATAATTCATAATAAAAAAAATATTTAAGGTGTTTTTGTATATAAACGTCTTAAATAAATTTTTTATAAATAAATTAAAGAAATATTTTTAATTTTTTTCATGATATAAAAAAAGTGACAAACGTATTAATTAATCTTTTTTTTAACAAATTTTTCTATCAATTTCTTAGACTAAAAAAATGGCCAAATAACTTAATTGATGATATTTTATTTCTAAAAGTATCATTTATTATTTAAATATTTATTATTAATAAAATAAAATAAAAAATTATCATTATATATGTTAAGAAAATTATGATAATTATATAAAAATTAATATTTGTTGATTTTTTCTAACCAAAAGAATAAATTTAAACACAAAATATCTTGAAAATAAAAATAAAAAGCTTTGGGTAGCATACTTTTAAGTCACATTTTTTCTCGAAATCCAAGATTTCGTTAACCAAACTTTCCCTAAATGCATAGAATATACAATCCTAAAGTCCCTATCTGCATTGCAAGTAAACTCCAACAAAACTAAAAAAACACAACCATGGTGACTCACACAGGCAGCGGAGATGCCGAAGCACCTATTGAAATCCTTTCAGACCCAACTTGAGACCCAAATCCAAACCAAACATGCAACCTAACTCGACCTTATTGCCTCTCTCTAAAGTGTGGACCCTAACTCGCATCGTCTCCGCCTTTAGCCACTGCCCTATCCCCCCCCCAACGACACTCCAAAAGATCTCCCACCCAGTTCAAAACCCACTATGCCACCCGCGCCCAATTTGAGGGAACTCGCCGTTGTTAACCTTGAATACGGTGATAAAATTGTTGACGAAATTCGAGATTTGTTTATGAAAATAGCTACATCCTATGGTTATGGAGAAAGAAGAAAATTAAAAAAAAAAAAAGAAAACAAGATATGTGTTTTTAGTGAGGGAAAAGTGACGGGAAAATGAGAAAGAAAGATAAAAATGAAAATAGTTTATTTTTGAGAAAATAAATATTTAAGATTTAAAAAAAAAATTTTTTCCTTAAATGCGCACATGGCTTTCTTTTTCTTGCCACCTATATTATTGACAGATTTAATAGACACGTGTATTTCACTTTCGGATTTTCGTTAAAAAATTCCTTAATTGACATATTTAAAAACATTTGATCTTAATTTAAATTAAAAACTAGTATTTAATCTTCAAATAATCCCAAAGTTAGATTTTAAATTGAGAATTTAACTGAATTTTCACTTACGGGAAGGGTGCAGTGAGTTTGCACCACAATTTTTACATTAATCCAATTTTATGCCCACATTTAAATTATTAGGATTAAAATAATTTTAATAAATTAAAAAAAAAAACAACATCCTATTTCCAGTCACATTATTTTATTGTCTTTAAGCAATTAATTTTTAATATTTTAAATGTTAAACAAAATTAAAATATGCATCAACATAATTTTTTCTTTATTTTTTGATTAATATCTTTAATGATCTTTTTTTTTTAATTTTATTGTCATCATTACTTTTGCATATAAATACATATTTCACTATTACATCATAATAATACTCAATCTTATCACTACTACTATTTTTATTTTTACTAAAATTAATTTCACCAACAATTCAAATAGACCTTAATGATGTGCTTAGTACACGAGATAATGATAAGATATAATAAAATAATATTATGAATAGAATTAGATTAAATAATATCATTTTATTTTATGTTTGATATATATAAATATTAGAATATGATGATTTATTTAATGGTTAAAATTATCTTTTTTTAAAGTTTATATAATTTAAATTTATTAATTTAATTTTTAAAGGTATAATAAAATATGTAAATTTAATCTTATAGAATAAAAATATTTTTTTCTATTTTGAGAAAATTAAATGATCTTATACCAAAAAGATGATTAATCATTCTTGTAATTATATTTTTTTCTTTAGATATAAATTAAATATAATATAAAATAATTAACATTATAATCTATTCATTATCTTATACATTAAATATGACCTAAATACTGCGACTACTAATTTCTTCTCTTACCCAAAGATATGCTCCAGTCAAGTCAAGAGAAAGAGCTAACCATATTGGGTTCAATAGTCCTTAATTTTTTCCTTAATCCCATTTCCTCCTCATAGGTTTTCACAGGTGATGCTAAGAAACTTTAAAAACTAAATAAATGCTTCACTCCTACCAAATTTTGTAAAGAAAATATTGTATAAAGTGGCCTAACCAAAAATTTATGTCAATGAGGTTAATATTATAAAATTATTTTTTATTTACTATATTTTTTACTTAATACAGCATTGAAATAAAATTAAATATAAAAGAAAATATCTCATTATATAATACAATTTTTAACAAATACAAACTTTCTTACCATTCATCTAATGGAAGTTTATCTGAATGATTTCATTAGTGGTGCTATATAATTTTTTTTTTCATTTTTCTCTCACACCAATCAAATTATTAAAAATAATACAAGTAGCTAGATACAATATTTTTTGTTTCTTTTATAATGAGATTATATTTGTATTATGAATAATTAACTACATATAAAAAAAATACAATAAATCAATCATTTATAAATTGAGTTAAACTTATATATAATATGTATTGTAGAGATAATTAAGAAAAAAAAAAAAACTATAGTTCTAAGTGTGATAACAACAAAATGAAAGAAAAAATTTTAACCAAAAAAAAAAGTAAAAAATGTGATTAATAAAAAGTCAATAAAAATACATGCTAAATTTTTTTTCAAATTCACAAATTAAACTTATATTTGCAATGAAAGAAAATTATTAGAATTTCAAATTAAAATGAATGTAAAAGTGAAAATGAAATTTATTTTTAACCCCTTTTTAATGAATTTTGATAAATTTTAATGGTGTAAAAGGAAAAAAACACTAATTCTTTATACTAATTACATAGTATTTATTTTTAAAAATTGAGTGGTTCCATTGCTCTCAGGTAGCTAGTCCACTGCTGCTGTGCTAGTGCTATCTTTTATCAGGGTATTTTAATTGTAAAAGAAAAACTTAGTAGTAGGTTATAGGTTTATGGAAAACATAAGTATATTTTATCCACAAAGATTAGTGTTGTTAATAAGAAAATTTTGTTTCTTCCTTTGTCAATTAAAGTTTAATTTTTGAAAAATACTTTAAAAGTAAAACTTTAAATACACTAAATCAATAACAAGGAAAGAACTTTTAGATTGTCTAAAAAACAGATTAATATAAATTTGAAAATAAAATGCTTCACTGTTTTGTGTGAATTTTTAGTCTAAATCAAATGAATAGTACATTGTGAAGACATTTGGTAGGATGGAATGTGCTTATACTTTTAGCATTTTTAATTTGTTTGAAGCATATTTTTATGTTTGGTATGATAATTTTTTAATGTAATTTTTTTAGAGTGAATATTATGAATAATATTTAAATATTATTGTTAAATATTTAATATAATATTTTAATTTAATAATTTAGAATATAATATCAAACTATCAATGAATTAATTAATATAATATTCGTCTCTAATATAATTAGTTTCAAATGATGATTTGTAATAAATAAATAATTTTTAAATATTATATTATTTAACATATTCATAATTTAAATATTATATTAAAAAATTTTAAAATTTAAATATCATATAAAATATTTTATTATAATTTAAAGATTATTTATAACAATATTTTTCTTTACGGGTATCACTTTATAACATTAATTTGTTAGATAAAAATAAAAAAAAATTACTTTCCTACGTAATGAAAAAGTAAACTCTTTTTTTTTTTCAATATCCTAATCTAACTTTTTTTTTTTTTTGTGTATAACAAACATTATGATATTATCTTCTCAACAATCATATTTCATTGAAATCATGATATAAAAAGATACCAAACTCAAAATATTTGTTTTTAATTGGAAAGAGTCATAAAATTTAGATCGTAGTAATCAATATTCTTGAGTGTGATTATTGTTGTCATTTATAATGTTGTTGGCAATTGCTGCATGCAAAAGTCCTAATTACCAGTCATTGAGTAAAATATTGTTTGTTGTATGAGTAGACATACACTAGGCCAGCTTCCCTTGCGAAGTCTCTTTATCAGAAGGAATGTGGAGAATGCCAGAGGTCAATCAAAGTCTCCTCCTCTTCATCACCTGAACTAGAAACACTAGCATGCAACTAAGCCTCTATTGTTCTTCTTTACTTTTTTTTAAAAAGTCAAAAAATCCAACGGCTCACACTTTTTTTTCTCATGTTTTTGGTTGTAACCTCTCTTTTTGAGCATTATACGTACACCTTTCTACTGATAGAAAGCATGTACATCAGTGCATTTTTGTCTCTTTTTGTCCGAGAAGGAGTGTGACTTGAGAACTGAGAAGGAAAACAAAAAGGACAAAGAAATCCCACTATTGTCTGTGAGACAAGAATCAAACAAACAAGTAACCAGCTAAAAGGATTTAGAAGCATTTTTTTTCTTTTTGTTTTGAAGAGCAAAACATCCCATTTTCTTCTACCATTTTGAGTTGAAAGTTTGAAACCAAAACAATGGATTTCACAGTACCTCTGTTTCTTTTATTTATTCTCCTCGCAACCCAATGTTGTTTCAGTGCAAATACTGAGCTGAGAGCACTCATAGATATGAAAGTTGCTTTAGACCAAGATGACAAGTATCTCTCTTCATGGACCATTAATGGTGATCCTTGTGATGGCTCTTTTGAAGGTATTGGCTGCGACGAGAAAGGGCAAATAGCTAACATTTCTTTGCAAGGGAAGGGGCTGTCTGGCAAAGTCTCACCGGCTATTGCTGGGTTTAAGCACTTGACTGGGCTTTACTTGCATTACAACTCTTTGTACGGAGAGATACCAAGAGAAATAGCTAAGTTGACTCTGCTCAGTGATTTATATTTAAATATGAATAATCTCTCCGGTGAGATACCTCCGGAGATTGGTGACATGGGTAGCTTGCAAGGTTAGTGCTATTATATTTTTGTTTATAAATTTTGAAAGTTTATTTTTTTATTAAGAATCGATTTTTCAAGGTTGGAAAGCTTTATGCTCTTTTTTTTTTTTTCTTGGGGTGTGTATCTTTTTGCTCTCATGCTGCTTCATGTCGCCTATTTAGCATGGGCTTCTTTGTTTTGCACAATGATTTGTTTGCTGAACTGAAAGAATTTCAAATCTTGCTATGTTTGGATTCTGAGAAAATTTATTGACAGACAGTGAGACACACTGGCATCTGCCTCAAAATTACTGTAATATTTCTCATTTAGGAAAACGAAATAACATGGTAAAACTTAAAATCTACTCAAGCGTGCCTCTTATTAACATTTCCTTTTTGTCCCTGCGGCAAACAAAGTTTAGCTCCCAAGGTTGGATGTAGAGCCTTGAGGAACCTGAAAAAGATTGAACTTCTAACCCATGATCCATTTTGTATCTTGGGTCTTTTAAATCTAATCTTCACTTAACTGGATTTTTTTTTCTTTTCTCTTTTTGCGTATACTCTGCAGTTTTGCAGCTCTGCTATAACCAGCTTACAGGAAGCATACCCACACAGCTGGGATATTTGAATAAGCTTAATGTTCTTGCCCTGCAGTCCAATCAACTTACTGGTGCAATCCCTGCAAGTTTAGGGGATTTGGGTACATTAATGAGGCTTGATTTGAGCTTCAATCGTCTCTTTGGTTCAATCCCCACTAAACTAGCTGATGCTCCCCTGCTTAAAGTTCTAGACATCCAGAACAATTCTCTTTCTGGCAATGTTCCTCTTGGTAATCAACTAATCATCTTTTTATTATATTTTTGGTTGATATTTATCTTGATCTTGTGCCAAAAGATGAACTCCATTTAATTTTTTTTCCCATTTGTTCTAGCCCTGAAGAGACTGAAGGATGGCTTCCTGTTTCAACATAATCTGGGTCTATGTGGGTCTGGTTTTTCATCACTGAATGCTTGCAATGCTTCTGATCATATTAATCCAAGCAGACCTGAGGCATATGGACCAAGGGCAACTGGTCTTCCTAGAGAAATACCTGAAACAGCAAATATGCAGTTGCCTTGTGAGCAAACTCAGTACTCAAAGCCATCAAAATCTCAAAGGGGTCCTATTCTTGTTGGGCTAATTGTTGTCTCAGTTGCATTATCAGCTATAGGAATCCTCACATTCACACAATATCTTTTCCGGAAACAGAAGCTTGGTAACTCATATGAAATTTCTGAGAGCCGCCTTAGCACTGATCAAGCCAAGGGGTTTTACAGGAAGAATGGCTCACCACTCATTAGCCTTGAGTATGCTAATGGTTGGGATCCTTTGGCTGATGGCAGGTATTTAAGTGGCTTCGCCCAAGATGTCTTTCAGAGCTTTAGGTTCAATTTAGAAGAGGTTGAGACAGCTAGTCAGTACTTTTCAGAGGTAAATTTATTGGGGAAGAGTAACTTTTCTGCAACCTATAAAGGGATTCTGAGGGATGGATCTGCTGTTGCGATTAAAAGCATCAGCAAAACTAGTTGCAAATCTGATAATGCAGAGTTCTTGAAGGGATTAAATATTTTGGCTTCATTGAAGCATCAGAATTTAGTGCAGTTGAGAGGATTTTGTTGTTCAAAGGCCCGGGGAGAGTGCTTTCTCATTTATGATTTTGCCCCCAATGGGAATTTGCTGCGCTATCTTGATGTGAAGGATGGTGATGGCCGGGTCCTGGAATGGTCCACAAGAGTTTCCATTGTTAAAGGCATAGCCAAAGGTTGGGTTAGTTTTGCCTTTATGTATTGCATGTTAAACGACTGGTTTCTATTTTCTAGTTAGATTTGGTTAATTATGTCTCAATGCTTGCCCATATGGTCTATTTTCTAATTAACTTCTAATTTAATATTGCGGTGATATCAAATGCTTTATGTTTATGATAGACCAAGTTGAGAATCCTTTTTATCAAACTTTTGTGTATATTTCCCTTGTGCTAAAAGACCAAAATTTAGTTTATGGTTGTTCTTGGCTCAGCTTTACTGAGCTATCTTCTTTTCTGGAGCAGGTATAGCATATTTGCATGGGTGCAAAGTAAACAAACCCGCCTCTGTTCACCAAAATATTTCAGCTGAGAAAGTGCTCATCGATCAGTGGTTCAATCCACTGCTTTCGGATTCTGGCTTGCACAACCTCCTTTCTAATGACATTGTCTTTGCAGCACTTAAGGCCAGTGCTGCTATGGGTTACCTAGCTCCTGAATACACTAGTACGGGCCGTTTTACTGAGAAGAGTGATGTTTATGCATTCGGAGTTCTTGTCTTCCAAGTCCTTTCTGGGAAGCGAAAAGTCACTGGCTTGGCACGTCTTGCAGCTGAATCTTGCAGATTCCAAGATTTTATTGACCCAAACCTCCATGGTAGGTTCTTTGAATATGAAGCCGCTAAACTTGCAAGAATTGCTTGGCTTTGCACTCATGACTCTCCTATAGAAAGAGCATCCATGGAAGAAGTAGTTCAAGAGCTGGATAACAGCAGTAGCTCTCTCTAGTTGCTTCAATTCTTACCTGACCAAATTTTCACATGGTGATGATAAGCTGGAGATGATGTGTCACAAACTACTCACTGGGGAAGAAAGGCGCATGTTTGTCTTGTGAATGTTGTGCATTTACTATACCCTAGTGATGAAAATTTTAAGGGGATTTTCTTGTGAAATCAACCTGAGTCTTCGAAAATTTTGTAAAATGGTGGATTTTCTTTTATTAGCAGAACGGTTTGAACTTGAAATATTTTGTGCCTAAATTATGGCTGCGAATCATAAATGTCCTCCGATTGTCCTAGGAACTGGTTTTGAAATTTTAAGCAAATGCCAAAATCGTTAGGCTGGGCCAAACGGGATTTTTTTTTTGGCTTTAGTCAGAATAGACTACTCAGGATCGGGGAGATACATTCTTGAACCATGAAAATTTATCACGCTCCTTGTGCACACCATGAAGCAGAATGATTAATTAGGCTTCTTAATAAGGGCCTATTACTGTATTTTCCTCGCTTCTTGCATTCCTAGTTTTCTATCTTGTAACAGAATACCAACAACATAAGAGAGAAAAGATCTTGGGGAAAACATAACAAGGGCGGTAATGTACAAACCATTGAGGTTCAATCCAACTATTTGAGCTTTGAAGCCTGATTATCTAATCCCATATCTGGGAATCTATTTTTTTGTAGTAAAATAAATTTGCAACATTTTGAATTTGAACAAATTGCTCACGAAGTATGCTACTAGTAGTTTTGTCTTTGTCCTCTCTGTTAACTATGTGCTCGTTTATAAAACAATTTATCAACAGGGCGTTAAGGGCATTTAAGTTCTCAGTTGCAGTTGCTTGGGAAGACTACAGCCTACAAGTCTGCAACGAGTGTAACCACCCGATCAAGAGATGCTCCGCAACTGCAAGTGCAAGTAACTAAATTTACCAAATATTTAGAACGCTGCCTCAGCCTCAGGTCACTGGTGTCTAGAGTCTGGAGTTTCTGCAAACCTAGTTAGAGATTAGGCGAGAGTTGATGATGGAGCCTCAGCCCAAAACAGTGGTTCACTGGGCCTTAAACGAAAGAGATGTTCTCAGAGCCTTAAGAAGGGATGTACCCAAAGAAATGAAAAAGCCTTTGAGGAGGGACGAAGACGACAAACCCACTTTTCATTTTTCAAGTCTTCAACAGAATTATATTACGAATTATCAATTTTTCTATTCTTTTTTCTCCAATCATAGCCTGAATACAAGAAAAAGATGGTTTGTTTCAGTATTTCCTAAGCAACCTGACAATTCCGGGCTCCACATCCTTTGCTAAATACTATTCATCAACTTACCGTGATGTCCAAAATAAAAGAAACAAATTAGCTTATCATGATGTTCCTTTCAATCAGAACTCAGCAGTGCCAAAATAATATATATAATGCGGTATTGGACTATTTACTGACTTGATTAGAAATAGATTACTGTCGATAATCTAAAATCAAGTGATGGGTAATCATGTTTTTTGGGCATGTAAATTTCTGAGGGTCCTGTGGAAGCAAATTTCATGCAATGGGATAAGAACAGAACACTTCTGCAAATTAATCTGCTTGTCTATCATACATTTGAGAAGCTCATATTGACACCATCAGAATCAAAGCACAGTGATCAATCCTTTAACCTTTGTGACAATAATTTACTATATATTAATAGCTATTTACAGATTAACAGCTCTCCAATAAACTAATTTTGACCTATACTAAAGGCCTTTTATTACATTTGGTTGACAGGAAAGCAGGGGAAAAATGAAAATCTGGATTTATCCTTAGCAACCAAAGGAAGCATGCACTGCAAAATCTAAGCTTTGATTCCTTTCCCTTCTGGAAACCTGAGCTTGAACTTGAACACATGCTCTTCCCCAGTGCATTAATCCACCTTTGCAACCCAGTGACCAGTGGTGGATCTTGATGGTTGATTTTGGAGGGGCCAATTATATATATATTTTTTATTTATTACGTACTTGAACTCAGGAATGAGTGTTAGATTTAGGTATGTGTCTAATATAAATATATTTTTTAAAAAAGTTTTTTAATATATTTTGACTGTTTAACCTTTATATTTACATTTATTGGATTGAATACGGACATTTTAAGAAAAATAAAAAATTTGAAAATTTAAAATAGTTTATTTCAAATTTTATCAAATAAAATAAATTAAAACGGTCACAAAAATATGAGAGGATAAGTATTCAGCTAAAAAGAAAAATAATAATCTTTTTGTACTTGGTTGAATATTTAAAACCTTATTTAAAAAACTAAAAAGTTAATTTATTTTTTTAAGTGTATATGAGTGAATGTGACTTAATTTTTGTAACAAGTTCATTACTTTTAAGGGTTTGAGAATAATAAGTATAATAAATAGATAAATTATAATATAATTTTAACTTTTTTAAATTACATGCATAAATTAAGTTAAAAATTAAAAATAAAACTTACAAATAACAATTTCAATGTGAGTCAACTTAATTTAATTTAATTAATTTAAGTGAAATAATTGTAATATATAATATAGGGTGCCCAAATGTTGGGCCGGGGGGGGGGGGGGGGGGGAAGGCCCCTACAGGCCATGCTTATGGTCCTTCGTTGCCAGTGACCGAAAGCTGTTGGACTGATTCTATTGACAAGTAGTCCTCCTCCTATAGGCAGCAATTGAGTTTTCAATCCACCGGAACACCATGAACCTTTGGAAAAAGCATTATAGCCCACAACGTAATTAAAATGTAGAGACTTTTTATATAAATATTTATGCTCTTTTAATTTAAATAAAAATAATAATACTTAAAAAAATAATTATTTATTAAAGACCTATTTGCTAAAGATTTACTTAATATTTTTTCTTTTGATTTTCTATGAGATATGAGATGATTTTTGATTACATAAAAGATGTTATTTAATTGAATAAATATTTAGATTTTATTTAATTTTATTTTGGATGAAATTTATTAGAATAATCAAATTTGATATATTTAACAAATTTTAGTGATCTTGTAGTGACAAATTAAAATTTAGTGATTTATTTAAAAATTGGGTGAAAGCTTGATGACCTGTTATGAAATTTTATGAGTTTAGTTAGATAATATAGTAGATGATATGGTTGATGGCATGACAATCATGGCAGTTTTCTATCAAATTTGCATGAAATATTATTGATATACTTAACAAACTTGAATGATTTGGATGAGTAAATTAAAGTTCAATGATCAAAATAAGATTTAAATATAAATTAGGTGACTGAAATTTACCCTCATTTATGGCACATCATAGTTAGCTAAAAATTAAGGCTCAATTTCTCAAATGGAACAATCTCATGTATTTGAGATAACTTTAACATTTTGTTTATAAAATTATTAGAAAAAAATTATCCATATAAAAACAAGACCCAAATCCAAATAGAAAATTAAAAACCGAACAAATATCCAGTCCACAACAGATCCGGTCCACAACAAATCTAGAGAGCTATTAACATCTAAATCCCTTTTGATTTCTTGTAATAAAAGTAACATATATATTATTTAATACACTGTAAATGAATTTTTTTAATTTACAAATAGGATTAAAAAATTATTTTTATAAATAATATAGAATTAAAATACATATCTTATTTTTTAATATATGATATGTGTCATCTTGCTAATATGGAGTATAAAAATTTTCATGTGAATATATTTGATAATTTTTCAGAATTAATTCTCATAAAAGAAAAAGAAAAAGGATTTAATTTGCACCATATGATCAACTTCGGAGAAACTTTTTTTTTTTTGAAAGTTTTGGTGAAATCTGATGTGATTCGATCTTGACCGTTCAATCGGTTTAAGGCCTTAGAATCATTATGACGCTGCCTGTGTGTGAAAAAGTAAAAAAAAAATAAAAAATTTTACAACATTACCGCCTCTGGACGGAGGTGGACGGTTGGTCATTATTATTATTTTAAAATAAATTGTAGAAATAGAGATGGAAGAAAGGGTTCTCTTCTCCACCTGTTTTCCCACACCAACTGGATCATGAGATCGCTACTTCAGGTAAAATAATTCTACCTCTCTGTTACCATATATTTCTCTTTAATATTTTACGTTTCCTTCATTCATTTTTAGGCCAAACTTTTCCCTCATTTTCTTGGGAACTATGAGAGGAATTAGGGAAAGGATCAGAGGGATTTTATGGGGGATGGAGATAAAAAGAGGGAAAGGAGATATAAACCATCTTAATCCAAGATAAAAATTATATAAATATATAATTATAAAATTAAAAAATTTAAAAATAATTAAAAAATAAATAAATAAATATGTATATATATATATATCAGATCAGATCGAATTTGTTTAAAATTTAATTTTAATTTTTTTTAATAATTATTTGATTTGATTCAAAACATAATTTTAAAAAAAATATTTAATTAAACCGAATCGAATTAAAATCCTCGATATAATATTGGACTACCAACCTTAATAGAAATAGAATTAAGTTGGAGTGGATTTTTCTTGAATGAATATTTTAATATATACTCAAATTTGATTTAACCTAATTTAATATTAAAATATTAATTTGATCCATAAACGGCAATCAAACTAAAATTAATTTAATAACTTTAATTTATTATAATATTTATAATTTTTAATATAAATTATATTTTTATTATACATAAATATAATATTTTTATTAAATTAATATCTTAAATTAAAATATTAAATAATAATTTTATTATTATAATTTATTTAATTATATATATATATATGTGTGTGTGCTGGTCCAGTTGGAGGAGTGCCAACTAAAACTCGAGTCTAACAAAAAATGGACCTGATTTCCGATTTAAAAAAATTCAATCCTACTGAATCATCGGTTCAAAATCGGATACGAGTTATTTTATTATTTTTACATGATTATATGCAATATTCCGTCTTTCAACTTGTCGACGTTGAAACAAAATTGACGGTTATCAAGTCTAAAACACTTTTTTTTTTCCTTTTTGGGTTGAAAACATGTCACACAGAAGTTCCAAGATCAGTGACAGCTACACCGGCTGTTCACTGCACACATTGAAAATTAAAGCGTTCTCTCAATTATCAGAGACACTGCAAAAAGCAAAACCTGATGATCCAGAAGTATGAATTAGCCGATTTTGAAGCCGATGGTTACAAATGGTGGGTTTGAATTTTCAAGACAACCTTTTGTCTTTTTTTTTTTACTGTTCTGTTTTCTTCTTATCAGTTCTACTGCATTTTCCCTTTAATTTCTGAAAGTAAAAACAGTCAAATTAAGAAATTTACATTTACATCAAATTAAAAATATACTATAATACTTTAATTTTACTTTCGTAATATATATAATAGATAATATCATCAATAATTTTTAAATTATAATAAAATATTTAATATAATATTTAAATTTAAAATTTTATTAATATATTACATAAATTATAAATTTATTAATTAATGTGATATCGAAAAGTATTTATCCATCATATATAATTATTTGAAACTAATTATATTAGTGATGATAACATATTAGTTAATATAATAAAATGTTTAATGTAATAATTAAAATTTACAAATTTATAATATGTATTTGAATGCATCGTTATCAAAAGAAGTCGAGATATCTTTTTCAATGCTACTAAAATTCTATTAACTTTACGTAAGCAGGAAACTGGTGTCCTACCCTTACGGAAATCAAAAGAGGAATGGAAATGGTCATATATCTTCCTTCTCGGTAATGTCAGACAAAATCCCCGTACCCCTGGATGGGAGGTTAATGTGACCTACACGTTTTTTGTGTTCAATCATGTGCACGACAATTACCTAGTTATCCGAGGCGCCTTTCCTATCTAAGACTAAGTTTGTATCTATAAGGAATTTGAGTAAAAGAACTTTGTATCCTCTCTGTAAATTATATTCTCATGTGATTAATTTATATTGCTTCTATGTTACATGATTACAGATGGGAGGATGAGCCGCTTTCATGGCTTGAATACTGAGTATGGTTGTCCTCGGTTACTACCTCTCGACGCCTTCACCGCTACCTCCCGTGGTTACCTTGTGGAAGATTGTTTGCGCGTTTTCTGTGAAGGAACCTAAAAATGGTATCTTCACAAGGGAACTTGAGAATTTCTCTCAAAGAGACGTTTGGTTTGTAAAATTTTATATACAGAAAAAAGTGTAATGTTTGAAAAAATACGATATCTAAGGTTTTTTTTATCATTTTTAAAGTATTTTGTAATCAGATTCATTTATTTGATTTTAAAAATCTATGTATATTTATTTTTATATAATTATCATAATTATTTTAATATATATAATGATAACTTTTCATTAATTTTTATTAATAATAAATATTCAGATGATAAATGATATTTTTAGTAATAAAAAAAAATAAATACTTTATTTGATTATTGTTTTTATTTATAAAATATCATTTATTGAGACGTTTGATATTTTTTTTAATAACAAAAATTAGTAAAAAATTATTAAAAAAAATCAATTAATGTATTTGTCATTTTTTATATCATAGAAAAATAAAAATTTGAACCTTTAATTTATTTATAAAAAAATTATTTAAGATATTTTTTTAATAATATTTTTATAAATAAAAAATTATTTAAAAGAATTATTTAAGATATTGTAAAATAAAATGTCCTATAATTCAGAAGTATTCACTGCTTGTCAATGTCAATGGTAATTAGTAAAGTACATAAAAGTTCCATAGCTGCTCACTCAACGAGTTCCTTTGATAATTCCTCCTCTATGCATGAAGTTGCCTGTTTATCCCAAAGGAGATAGAAGGGCCAAGGGAAGCGTGTCATTCTTTCTGACATTACATAGCAGTGCCGGTATTAATCCTCGGAGGAAAGTATATGTAGAATTTAAGCTGTCAATCAAGAATCTAACTGGAGAAAGTCAGGTAGAGAAATAAAACTTTTCAATCTGGAAACTGTAATATTTACGAGGATTTTTTTTTCCTAAAATTTGAAGTTAACTTTCAACTTTTATGATTGACACGGTTAACAAAATATTTGTAATTTTGACTCAAATATTGTTATGTGCAGACGATATTTGGCTGAGTGATTCAGTCAGTGGCTGGGGTTTTATAAATTTTATCTCATTGAAGGATTTTGAAGGCATATCAAAAGGCTTCGTTGTAAATGACTCGTTGATCTTTGAGGCTGAAATTACTGCCATCTCCGAAGTCAAGTATGAGCTATGAAGATTAAAGAATCACTATAGGCTTGTGTGTTTTGCAGACTAGTAGTCTTAAGGTTTTTTTTTTTTTTTTTTTTCTCCTGGTGAAAAGATCTTCATTTTGTATTCTGATTTCTTTTCCCCGATGACTTGATGATAGTTGAGCTTATTGAGTTCGTTTTTGTGACCATATATAAAGATTCATTTAAAAGATGATGAGAGAGACTTTCACTTCACCAGAATATTATTTTATAATTAGACTCTTATAAGTTCTAAAAATAAATCAATTTTTTCTGCACATTTTACGATTGAATCTTTGTAAGTTCTACAAAGTAATTCGGGCTTTCTCCTATGAAAAAATTTGCTCATTTGTGCTAAAGAGCGTGTTCTCTAATAATCCATCAAAAGCCCAAATTAAGCAGAAGCCAGCAAAATCTCAGCTTGTTCTTTGTGGTAAAATCAACTACATCTAGCCTCTCTTTAATCTATATATGTATCCTTGTAGACGAAAGGCTCATGAGAAGATTTGAAGCATCTTTTTCATCTGAAAAACGGTGAAACCTTAGGCATCATATAAATTCTCTACCATAGGTCAAATTGAATAATTCTTCATGCATACTTAGGTTCTGTTCTCTTCGGCCAAGGAAAAAAATTAGAATGTTCTTACACAAACAATTATTCTTCTAAAACGACATGATATTATTGTTTTTTACTCCTAAGTCTTATCTATTTAGTTAGCTCTATTTGGAGTTGGATTAAAATATTTTTATGGCATCAAAAAATCCGTTTTATAATTAAAGTTTGTGCGATAACCCACCAATGGGCTTCAAATGAAACATTATTTGAATTAGTCAACAAACAAATAATTAAAAGAAATTAGAATCACATTTTTCTTAATAAACAAAGAGAAACAAAGCCGCAATTGGTACTCCACGTATCAGGAACTGGGGTGCGTGGCAACAGGAAATGATCCCCTACGTCGCATAGCAATTACGGTCTCTCTCAACTGCAATCCAAACAACTTTTTTAAAAATAAAAATCACTTCATCATCACCACCATCTGGTGACACCAAGATGACAAAAACCCAAATCCTTACCATAGTCCGTACACACCGAATCTCCCCGCTTATCTCCAACCTAGAAATGCTGGTGTTTCAAGTAAAAAAGGGAGATTTCCTCCTCCTTTGATTTGATTTGATTTTTGATTTTTGATTTTATAAACGTTTCAGTTTTTATCGATCGAGAAAAATGGGGAATACGTCTTGCATATTTTGTGCATGCGTCGAACAGGCGAGTGTCGGCGTGGTGGAGAGGTGGGGCCGTTTCGAGAAGTTAGCGGAACCTGGCCTTCACTTATTTAACCCCTTCGCCGGTCAGTGGCTCGCCGGCGTCCTCTCCACAAGAATCTCCTCCCTCGATGTCCGCATCGAAACCAAAACCAAGGTAATTACTAATTCACCAGTTATTCCAATCGACACCTGATACTTTTAACCCCTACATGAATAAGTGCCTAGCTAGTACAATTGAATTCAATTGATCATAATTTTTTGTGTTTGATTAGTTTATTTTACTATTTGTTTTGTTGGTGAGATATCGCACAATATTGTTGACAGTTTCAATTTCCTGTGGGGAAGAAAAAGAAATGGTTATGGGCATAAAAAATATTGAATTTCGTAATTATTGTTAATTATAATTCAATAATATTTACATTGATTTTGTTGCTCTATCAGAAGGAGATAAGTGAGTATGAATATGATAATGTTACATTTTGTAGGACAATGTGTTTGTGCAATTGCTTTGCTCCATTCAATACCGAGTGGTGAATTCGCATGCTGATGATGCATTTTATGAGCTGCAAAATCCCAAAGAACAGATCCAGGCTTATGTGTTTGATGGTAATTTTCTTTGGTTTCCTTTATGCTATCAACCTATATGTTATGCTTTTCATTTTATGGATATCTCCCCCCCCACATACACACAAAACTTCCCCTTTGTTTTATTTCTGTATAGTAAAGCATTGGATTTCTTGTGGTAGTGGTTCGAGCTCTAGTTCCAAGAATGAATTTGGATGATCTCTTTGAACAAAAGGGTGAGGTTGCTAAAGCTGTTCTTGAGGAACTTGAGAAGGTAATACAGGGCATTCTTTTTCTCCCATTTACCCTAATGTACTAAATTACTCACGTGTGGTTAAATTATGTGCATAAGACATGTGCATAAGAGTCAAATTTTCGTTTAGAAACTGTTGAGCTGGTAAACAAAAGAAGATCCATTGATATGTCAGTCGTCTAGTTGTTTCTTTCAATCTGATGTGTCAAAAAATACAGTCAATGAAATACTGTTCTTACACCGCTTTATAATACGAAGGAAGGGTTAGGTTTGTTTTGTTGTCTTGCTCTTTGGCCTGCATTTTCACAGAATATGAATGCATGAGGAGGTGGGACAAACATTTTATTTTGTAAAATATGAGATTTTGAATGCTATGTGATAGATTATGACACTTTTCTATCTAATTGCACTAGAGTGGTTGTGTTTCCATCTGAATTTTTGTTTCCCTTTCTAAATCTAAGTGCTTCCTCTCTATCTTTTATGAGGCTTTTCATGCCATATATAGATTCTGAAATCATGTATCAGGTGATGGGAGAATACGGATACAGCATTGAGCACATACTGATGGTTGACATTATACCTGATGCTGCTGTCCGCAAGGCAATGAATGAGATAAATGCTGGTAATGACATGTACTGATAAAAATGTTCTTGCTTTGTCAAGTCATCTCTTTTGGTTCCTTTTTTTAATACAAGCACATAAAAAATTAAAAAATTTTGTTAAAGATGGGAAATTATTTCCTAAAGTCCAGTTGCTGTGAGAATCATGTCCATCTTCTTTCCTCTCGCTGTGATCGTAAATGATGCAAACTAGAGCACAGTGCCAAGTAATTCACTGACCATGTAAACTTGAGTCAGAATACACTTTAGTGTCATTCATCCAAAGTTGAACAAAGAATAAACTTTGCAATGATTTTGTATTACAGCTCAAAGACTTCAGCTTGCCAGTGTGTACAAAGGGGAAGCTGAGAAGGTGCTTCAAGTTAAAAGAGCAGAAGCTGAAGCTGAATCCAAATACCTGGGCGGGGTTGGTGTGGCCAGGCAGCGCCAGGCAATCACGGATGGCTTGAGGGAGAACATCTTAAATTTCTCGCACAAGGTGGAAGGTACCTCAGCCAAGGAAGTGATGGATCTTATCATGATCACACAGTACTTTGATACAATCAAGGACCTTGGGAACTCCTCAAATAACACTACTGTTTTTATTCCCCATGGACCTGGTCATGTTAGGGATATCGGTGAGCAGATACGGAATGGGCTGATGGAGGCAGCTAGTGCTCAAGTAAACGTTGAATAAATATCATAATACAAAAACTGTTGTTTTGAATTTAAAGAGAAAACAATCAAATAGGTTGGTCTTTTTGCTAGAGTTGTTATATAGTGCTTTGGTCAGTGAGGCAATAAGATTGGATGATGTAAGGGCTGTAAAGAAGATTTAACAATTTGATGAGAATGCTATATTTTTATTTTTATTTGTTTTAACTATCTTTAACCACTTTTTTTTTTTTTAATCAAATCTTTAACCATGCTCAATGACTGAGTATGCATCAATCACTAGCTATTTTTTCATTTCAACAAAAAACCAAAAGCATGCACATCCTTCTTGGAAGAATACTTTTTTGAATGGCCGATGAGGCATTGATGGTTAGTTGACAGGCCATGAAATAAAAACACCTAAAATATGAAAAACATATCGAGATTTTGAAGACGAACAAACATTGATATTTATTTCTACTTTTAGTTCTCACTTACATAACATCATATTCTTTAGATGCATTTAGGGTTCAAGGAGGTAAGCATGACGAAACTAAATCATTATTGGCTTTCTATCAACACTAGCGAAATGCACAGTATTTGCAAGTAGAAAATAAGTTCGATTTTCAATGACTAAACCAATATGTTAATAAAGAAAGAAATCGCGCCTCAAGCGAATGTTCAATGGTGTATTTGCGTTGGTCGGTGTGCTCCACTAACCTTATGATATCCCACTATCACTACCATTGGCCTGCATGCAACAGGAATGGATATTGATTAGTCAAAGTAAGGAATTTTCTCTCTTACGGAAGGAGAGCTATGGAAGATAACAAATTGTATCATCTGCAAGACTTAAGGGTGTCATTAGTTTAAACAATGTAGGGAGAGTGAGTGAGAGAAAGACATCTCACTTCTAGCATAGCTTATGTAGTTTGGAAAATAGGGGAGTGAAAAAGCTGATCCTACAGTGACAGCAAAAGGTAACTGGACTTCACATCCATAATTAGCTACCAATAGCAAGAATTCCATATGGCAACAACAGAAAAGCAACGTAAAAGAAATGGGAGTTTCAAGTTCCATTAAGAAAGGAGATAATTTGGTTACCACAAATATAGGTCAAGAAAGAACATAATTTCTGAGTACTATCAATGTCTTCAAAAGAGACCTTAAAATGATCCTAAACCAAAACAAGCTCAACTACCATTCAAGTACTTATTGAAGGCATTGCTCGACTTCCATAATTCTACCAGTGCTTCCCTTTAGAATTTCTCTTTAAAAAAACACAAAATGCATTAAAAAGTCTGAAAAATAAGTACAATACATGAGGACATTTTTCACAAGAAATGTTTAAGGTCCAAAGCAGAAATTGGAAGTGGCGTACATGTTGAAACCCCACATCCAATGAGATAATGACGGGGCGTACATGTTGAAACCCTACATCCAATGAGAATTACCTCCTTGCATATGTACGTGCAGATATTAGATACATAACCACATACCTATCAATGATTCAGGGGAGGGGGGGCGGAGGAAGTGGCGATCAATTATGTGTGTTTTTGTCAACAAAAGGTAGAGTTCTCTGTTGCTTTCACAAAAATATATTAAACAACTAGAAACATTGAGAGTAAGGATTCATGGGGGTTAAAAAGAGGGTAAATACTTTAGAAGGATGAGGATATCTAAGATTGGTGATGCTACTTGCCCCGTGAACAGGCCCTTGATTGCCTCGGCCGTTATACTCACCAGTTCTGCCTGTGAATTTCTAGAAGAATGACTAGGTCTACCTTGTGAACTACCTGTGCATTAAGACGGATTAAATTATTCAGTGATCCTCTGTATCTATTTTTAGTAGCTCAAAATGCAATTCGGAACAGAATTACGTTCTGGTTGCTTTGATGGCCTCCTAGTACACATACGGCCCTTCGTCTCTTTCTATTCTTTGGCAGACAGTCCAGCTCCAGCATCATGAACTTTAGGGGAAATGCTTTGTTGTTCATTTTTTCACCTTCTATGGTACACTTTGAATTCAAAGGATCCTGATTATTTTTATGTGCAACTGCTGCTACCTTCTCTTCAGTCCCCCATATCTTAGACTCATATTTAACAGTCTGTGCTTCCCTATCACTCTCTTTTTCAGCCCCTTCAAACCTGGCATCACTTTTCATCTTCCACCAACCAGTGCTTCTATCCCTTTTATTAAGTTTCAATTCTCCAGAAGAGCTCATTTGCAGGCGCCCTCCAATAAGGGGCCTAGCAATATTGGCTTTAACGTGCTATGCAAATTGACCCTAAGAGATACAAGGCAAGAGATAAAGAAAATGTATGAGACGTCCAATGAAATTACCTTGACATTTCCTCCAAACTGCAATTATTCATCCCTCCTACACAAGCTACTGCACTCTCCCGGTGAAAGAAATGAACCCAAAATCCTTGCCTTTATTGCCAAAGTTCTAAGATATTTTAACCGTTTTAGTCTCACCATATTGTTCACTGATCTCTTTAAGATTCTGTACATCCCAAGACTTTGGTTTCGCCTCGACATAAACAGTTTTCACCTACAGCAGGAGAGTTGAAATTTCTAACATTTTCCATTATGAGATGATAAGCATGCTAGTTTAAAAGAAAATTTTTCTTAAAAAGCTAAGAAAGGATCTTCTACCCTTGATATCAACAAATATTCCCTCACATTTTTTCTTCTAACAAAAAGAAAAATTGGTAAAGTCCATATAGTGAACATTTTGAACAATAATTTTACAAGTTCAGCGCATCTATCCCATAACATGATCGCATAATTTCTATATTGAGCACTTCACATTCACCATATATTGACCCATAAAAATCTGATTTGGCTCCTTAGAGTGAATGTAAGTTTTTTCTCTTTTATCAGCCCAATGCAGTTCTTTTCTTTTAAGAGCCTAACGTTTTAATCAATGGCATCTTTCAAGAACCAAAAGGTCCAAGCAGTCACCTCTTCTAGCAGGTTTTCCTGCTTCTTTTGATAAACGAAAATTTAGCTTATCCAAAAAAAAAAAAAGTCCTAGCAGTCCACTACAAAAACGAAAAGCCCAAAACACTCACAATCATAACAAGCTTCCAATGAAAAATAACGGAACGCATAACTGTTACGAATATATGGGGTCTAGCCCAATTGGTTTTGGTTAATTAAAAGTTTCAAAAAGTCTTTAGTCTTTAAGAGAGCCTTACGATAAAAAGAAAAGTGAGCAGTTTTGGCGTGAAGGGTGAGGTGCTAAATAGTTAAAAGAAAAACCAAAAATATAAAGCAAAAAAGAAAAATAGAGAGTTAATTGAACGAAAGTTGATTTATGATTTGATTGAGTTAAAATTTTATTAACAAGTTTATGATTCAAAATTTTATATTTTAAACAGTGAAGATCGGATTTGAAGCTCTCTAGAAATAAATTTAAGGTATATTTGTTGAGTCACCTATTTGATAAGATTTATCCAATTATCTCTTTAGTTATTAATTAGCTTTAGTTTTAGCTAGAGGAAAACTTTGTATATCCATTATTTGATAGTGAAAAATTTTCTAGTGGTCTGTGATTTTTTTCTTCTACACTGAAGGAGTTTTCACGTAAATCTTAGTGTTTTGTGTTATTGATTATTGATTGTTGTCTATTGCTGTAGGTTTATTACGATATATTGCTTCTGCGTTGTTGTGTTTATTGTTTTAGACCCAACAAATAATATCAGAGTGAGGTTATTTTAAAATATCGACACAAAAGCAATCCAAGATAGAAGTAAATTTTATTTAAGATCATGGAGGGTGATATGAGTTTCATGATAAAATTAACAGCATCGAATTATTCAATTTAAAAGCTTATGATGGAGGATCATTTATATTGTAAAGATTTGTATGAGCTAGTATTAGTTGATTCGGCTAAACTAGCAAATACAAAAGATGAAAATTAGAAGAAGTTAGACAGAAAGACGCTGGCTACAATTAGAAAATGGGTTGATATCAATATGTTCCATCATATAATACAGGAGACAGATACCTACACTATTTAAAAAAATTGACAGCATTATATGATAGAAAAATAAGTATGAATAAAGTTATGCTTGTTAAAAAGCTTACAACTTTACAATATAAGGATGGACGATCAATTACAGAGTACTTAAGTGATTTTTAAGATGTATATAATCAGATGACTACTATAGAGCTTAAAATGGACAATAAAATGAAGACGTTATTTCTTTTGGGTTCATTGTCAGATAGCTGGAATACTCTAACCGTAATTATTCTTAATTCAGCTTCTGATTACAAGGTGACATTGGAGATGGTAAAGAATGGTATGCTTAATGAAAAAGCAAGGAGAAAAGATTTAGACCTTGAGAATCAAGCTCTGGTCACAGAAAATAAGGGTAGAAGCATTGATAGACTCAAAAAACCATTGTAAGTCTAAACATAGATCCAAGTCCAAAGATAAAGTGAAGTATTTCCATTATCGTAAAGCAAATCATATAAAGTGATGCTATAAAATCTTGAAGTAAGAGCGAAAAAATAAGAAAGACAAAAGTTTAAATGATCGCAATGTTGTAACAGTGAATTAAGATAGTGATTCAATTATTTTGATTTGTATACATTATAATTATAATCATGTTGGTGATCTCGACATTGAGTGGATATTTGACATAGGAACAACATATCATTGTGTTCCTAAGAGAGAATTATTTATAATTTACAAAGTAGAAGATTTTGGTTACACTAAGATGGAAAACAAAAATGTGTCGTAGATTATTGGGATTGGTGATATTATTGAACAAATTAATATGGGTTGCATATTGACTTTGAAAGATGTCAAACACATTCTAGATATGAGAATGAACTTACTTGCTATTAATGTCCTTGACAAGAAAAGATATGAAAGTTAGAAAAAAATGGATAGTGAAATTTTTTCAAAAGATCTATGGTAGTTGCAAAGGAAAAACTATACTACACAATGTATAAGACATGAATGCAATTGAATGGCAACCAGATAAATGTTGTTGAGGATGATGTTTCAGCAAACTTATGGCATAAGAGGTTGGCACACATGAGCGAGAATGGGTTACAGGTTTTGGCAAGATAGTTTCTTATTACCTTGACTAAAGGTATATCTTTTGATTCATGTAATCATTTTTTGTTTGGCAAGTGTCATAGAGTTTTTTTTTGTAAGAGTTCTCAAATAAAAGAAAACGAATTGGAATTGATTCATTGTGATGTATGTAGTCCCATTAAGATTGAGTCATTGAGAGATAATAAGTATTTTGTTACTCTTATTGATGATGCTTTACATAAACTTGGGTGTATATATTGAAAAACAAAAGTTAGGTATTGTAGTATTTTAAAAAATTTTATGCCATGGTGGAAATGATGATAGGGTTGCTTTTGAAGTGTATTCAGATTGATAATAGTGGGGAATACACATTTAAATACTTTGAAGAATATTGTTCAAAGCATCAAATCAGGCATGAGATGACAAAACCTCAAACACCGCAGTAACATAACGTAGCTGAAAGAATGAACTGCATAATTATGAAAAAAGTTGACAAAATTACTAAAACAATTTTGGGGTGAAGCAGTCAACATAGCTTGTTATTTGCTTAACAAATCACCATCAGTTTTTTTTAGGCTTTGACATTCTAAAAAGAGTATGGATAAAAAAAGATGCTTTATACTTTCATTTGAAAGTTTTCTAGTGTAAAACATTCTTGCATGTGTCGAAAGAATAGAGGTAAAAGCTTGACACTAAAACCACACTGTGTGTGTTTATAAGATATGGTGATAAAAAATTTATCTAAAAAGTATGAGATCCAATGAAAAGAAAGACAGTCAAAAGTAATGATGTGGTCTTCCATGAAAAAGAAACCATAGCAGACCTTACGAAAAATGAGAAGACCTCACGGGTTATTATTGAGTGTGATGTTTCAACATTGATAGGGTTTTCACAGGAAAGAGTAACAAATGGTGAAAATGAGCAAGAAACAGAACTTGAAGATATGAATAAGCCAGTCACAGTTAGTAATAAACTAGATGTAATCAATTTTGAACAAAGAGAGCAGTTCTCTCTACCATATAGTGTTAAGCAAGGGGAGTTACTTTTGACATTAGATGGTGTAAAGTCTCAATATAAGAGATCTACCAAAGAGCACAAGTCATCCACCAGGTATCCAAGTCCAGATTTTATTTTAGTTATTAGTAAGGGGGAGCCAGAGAGTTTCCAAGATGTACAGATTACTCTAAATATAGAGTATTAGTTAAAAACAATGAAAAAAAGATAGAGTCAAAAAAATGGTACATATGATCTTGTTAAATTTTTTAAATGGAAGAGGCTATTTAAAAATTCCAAGTTAAAAGAAGATGATAACAAGCTAGTGAGGTACAAAGCTCGATTGACGATGAAAATTTTTTTTTAGAAACCTGGCATCGATTTTGATGAAATCTTTTCTTCAGTTGTAAAGATGAATTCCATTTGAGTGGTACTAAGATTAACAGTTAGTTTGAATCTTAAGCTTAAGCAACTTAATGCTAAGAATGCATTCTTGCATGATAACTTACAAGATGACATTTATATGGATTAGCTTGAGGGTTTTGAAGTGAAAGGGAAATAGCACTTAGTTTGCAAACTAAAAAAAGTTTGTATGGCTTGAAACAAGCTTCACGACAGTAGTACAAAAAGTTTGATTCTTTTATGTAAGCCATAACTATAAAAAAATGGTAGTAGATCTTTGTGTCTATGCCATAAAATTTTTTGATAAGAACTTCATTATTCTCTTATTATATGTTGATGATATATTGATTGTGGGACAAGATGCTGGTATGGTTCATAAGTTGAAAGAACGATTATCTAAATCTTTTGACAAGAAAGATTTAGGTCTAGTAAAATAAATTCTTGTATGGATATTATCCAAGATAGGAAAGCTGAAAAGCTATAGTTGTCACAAGAAAAGTATCTTAAACAAGTGCTTAGTAGATTCAACATGCAATATATTAAATCAGTTAGCAGTCGACTTGCCAACCATTTTCATTTGAGCAAGAAACCTTATCCGATGACTAAGAAAAAACAACTAGCTATGTCTAGTATTCTTTATTTTTTTGTAATTGATTTTTTGATGTATTTTATGGTTTACACACAGCCTGACATTACTCATGTAATTGGTGTAGTGAGCAAATTTCTTTCTAATATGAAAAAAGTTCACTAGAAAACAGTGAAATGGATTTTCAAATATTTGAAGGGCACTTAAAAAATATGCTTGAGTTATGGAGCTTAATAACTAGTTTTGTAAGGGTTTATTGATGCTAACATAGAAGGTGATTTTGATGGTAGAAAATTTACTTCAAGATATTTCTTTATTTTTGTAGGAGGAGTTGTCTTATAGTCTAAATTGTAGAAGTGTGTTGCTTTGTCAATTATAGAGGCTGAGCATATTGTAGCAACTGAAGCAGGTAAAGATATGCTTTGGATGAATTTTTTTTTGAATTGAGATTGAATCAGAAAGAGTATATGGTGTTTTGTGATAGCCAAAATACTTTAGATTTGAGTAAGAATGCCATATACCATGCTAAAATGAAGGACATTGATGTTAGATATTACTTGTTACATTTGGTGATTGAGAAATAGCAAATGCCATTGAAGGAAGTCCATATTGATGAGAATGTGGCATATGTGTTAACTAAAACACTTCCCAGGAAAAAGCTTAAGCTTTGTAATAACTTGGCTGGATGTATTCTTTGGCTAAGGTAAGTTTCAAATGAAACTACTATGGTGATGAATCTCTTCTTAATAGGGCTAAAAGGAGAGATTATTGGGAATATATGGGATCTAGCCTCATGTAATTGGTTTTGACCAATTATAAGGCCCAAAGCCTTTAGTCTTTAACCAAGAAAAAGAGCCCTATAATAAAAAAAAAAAGTAGGCAGTTTTGGTGTGAAGGGTGAAGCATCGAATAGAAAGAAAAAAAGCCAAAAAAATAAAGAGAAAAGAGAGAAGGGATAATGGGTTGAACGAAAGTCGATTTATGATTCGATTGAGCTAAAATTTTGTCAGTAGATTTATGATTTAGAATTCTACATTCTGAATGATGAAGATCGGATTTAAAGCTTTGTAAGAACAAATGCAGGGTATATTTGTTGAGTCACCTATTTGGTGAAATTTCTCCAATTACCTTTCTAGTTGTTGATTAGTTCTAATTTTAGCTAAAAGAGAACTTTGTATATATATTATTTGATAGCAAAAATTTTTTTGGTACTTCATGATTTTTTTCTTCTACACTAAAGGGTTTTTCATGTAAATCTTAATGTGATTTTTTTTATGTTGTTGATTATTGATTATTGTCTATTGCTATTGGTTTATTGTGATATATTGTTTCTACATTATTGTGTTTATTGCTTTAAGCCTAATAATAACATCCATGGATTCCCAACTTGTATCCAACTTCCTCTTCCAGATGCATTGGGGTATGGGCAAAGGTAACTTTAGCACCTCTTGCATTGCCAAAAATTGTATCTTTGGCTTTCTTAAATGGAAGAGTGCAGCCTTTGCATTAAAGTAGGTGTTAAATCTCAAGAAAGCAAAACCATTATTCTTTCCATCATTCTTAGGATCATTAGGTACTTAAATCTCATTAATGTCTTCAACTCCACAACCTTTCAACTTTCCAAGCACCTAAAAAAAGAAAAAAAAGCAAAAATCAGATCAAGAATTTAAGGTTATTGTGCAGTAAAAGAGAGTTTTGACAAGCACATGACTTGATTGTGCATTACGTGATCTAAACTAGCACCTATAAAAGAAAATTGGAAGTGTAGATTGAATTCTTTTGCTCACATCCTATTTGGTCCATGTTTTGCAATATTTCCCAGATAAAGTATATCATGATCACGGCTTATTGATGATTTAGCACGCTTCCCTCTCACTTACATGTATTAGAGGAAAAAAAAAGAGAAAAAAAAACACTATTAGCCATTAATAATAGAAAAGTGATAGATTTTATTAAGGTCAAACACAAATGAATGTTGTATTTAACCTTTATCCCATCCTTCAAGTCAGAAAGTACTTTCTTGGCTTGCTCAAGAGTAGAATATTGAATAAAAGCAAATCCTTTGCTTCTAGGTTCAATGCCCCTTTCCACCATTTTTAGTCTTCCTAATTTTCAAAAATTGCAATCTAAATTGCAATTTCAAAATGAACAAAGATTCCAATAATTTTGGATTTGAATAATTTTAGATTCAATGTTTTTCAGGATTTGGACAATCTTAGGTGCAAATTATTTCGTGTTCAGATTATTTCGAATTTAGTTCAATTTGAGTTAAACAACCTAGAAGGATCAAAATAATTTTAAAATTTTATAAGTTATAGACATTTTTATAATTTTGAACATTATAATTAATTTTAATTTTTATATAATTAAAATAAAAAATTAACAAAACTACAAAAGTTAAAAATTAATAAATTAATAAATTTTATAAAATATTCATTATATAATACTTTTGTATTTTAATATTATCCATTACTTTGGTTAAAAAATATATTATCTATAATTTTTTTAGTTCATCTTATACATTCAAATAGCTAAATAAATACATAAGTCTAATATATAAAAATAAAAATCCAAAACCATTAAACTGCATAAAAAAGCATTTTGATGAAATAAGCCTACTAAATACTTATGTAAATGGTTTTTTATTTTTAAGTTTTAACTCAATAATATATTGGATCATTGTACACTTAATCTTAACCACTTAGTCTAACAAATTTTTATTTTTATTTTTATTTTATTAATTTTTTTAGTCATTATCTATAACTATATATAAAGTTTGTCCCCCTTTATAGATTTATCATTGACAGATCAACAATTTGATTAAAAATAATTTGCGAGTTAATTTGGAAAAATGGCTTTTTGCTTTTTAACATTTTGTACTCTTGCTTCTATATTTGCTCTTTCTTTCATTCAGTCTTTCTCTACTTTTCTTATTTTTTTGTTCTTATAGGTATATTTCTTTTTTTTCCTTACATTTTTCTTCTTCATTTTTTTGGGTATGTTTGTTCTTTTCTTCTTATGCTTCTATTCCTAATTTTTTAGGCTTTTTTTTAGGTCAATGGTAAATTCTAAATTATTGAAACTGTAATTTTAGTTGTTTTTAAGTTTTTTTTTTGTTTTGTTTTTCATGCATTGTTCGGATTGTTATTTTTATGTTTTATGGGTTTGATTTTTTATGTTTTGATTGGTTTGTTTCATGCATGTTAGTCTACTCTATTAGGTGGTGTTTTATTTATTCTGGATTAGTAATCGGAGGTGATTTTTTTGTTCGAAGGTTAGTTTTTCATTTTGTTTTTGTGGTTTTTTTCATTTTTGTGGGTTTTTTGTCGATGAAATTTGTTTTATGTTTTAATTGTTAATTTGAGTTTTTAACATTGTTTGTTTTGTGCATGTGTATAGTTTATTTTATTGTTTCATGCATTATATAGATTCTTACTTTATTGGTTCGTAGGCTTTGGTTATGTGTTTGGATTCATTTTTTTTAATACATGAAGGGTTTTTTTTTTTGTTAAGTTTTTGTTTTGTTTTGAATTGGGTTTCCAACATAATCAAAATAGTTTTAAGGAAAACACTACTATTTTTTAGAGAATATATTAGATATGTGAGCAACCAAATTTTAGATTTCTATTCTTTATTTTTTAGGTTTTTTTTTGGGTTGATGGTGAATTCCAGATTGTTGAAGTGGTAATTTTAGTTGATTTTACATTTTTTTTTATACATTGTTCTTATTATTATTTTTATATTTGTGGGTTTTTTTTTTTTGATTTTTTTTTTTGCATATTAGTTTATTCTGTTATGTAGTTAAGTGGTGTTTTTATTTATTTTGGATTAATAATTGGCGATGGTTTTTTTGTTAAAAGGTTAATTTTTTCTTTTGGTTTCATGTTTTTTTCTTCCTTTTTGTAGGTTTTTGTGATGAAATTTTTTTTTGATGTTTTAACTGTTAATTTGAGTTATTTTTATATTGTTTGTTTGTGCATGAGTATTGTTTGTTTTATTATTTCATGCATTGTACAAATTGCTACAATTACAGGGGTTAAGGTTTTTAGTGGCATTTTTTTAACGTTTAACGGCGTTTATAAATGCCACTAAAAAATTTGTGATGTTTGTAAAAAACGCCACTCAAAGTATCGATTATACACTCGTCACGAAAAGTAGTGACGTTTTCAAAAAAACACCTTAATATTAGCACTGTTTATAACTAAAATGCCATTATTTTAACGACGTTTCTATTTTTGAGACGTCACTAAATTAGTGACGTTTTTATGAGAAAAACGTCGTTGCTTTGGTGGCATTTGTAACTGAAAACGCCACTATTTTAGAGGCGTTTGTATATGAAAATACCTTTATATTAGCGATGTTTATATCTTTGAAACCCTGCTAATTTAGTTGTATTTTTATGAGAAAAATGCCATTACTTTAGTGGCGTTTGTATAAAAAAATGTCACTTAACTAGCGGCGTTTGTTGGTAAGAGTGCCACTACTTTTAGTAGCGTTTTATAATACAAATGCCATTAAATTATTCATTTAGCAACATTGTTGAATGCAAACTCCGTCATTATGTAAAAATATATTTTTTTAATTTCTATTAATAAATTTTATTTTCATTAAAGAGCTTAAATTCAAAAACTGAAATTAATATAAACTTAATTCACATTTAAATATGCATATAATTAATACAAAGTTTAATAATTAGTATAATAATATTCAAATATTTTTAATACATTAACAAAATAAAAATTAAAGTGTATGAAATGGATGATTGCATGCATTTTGCTGATTGCCAATTGATAAAGAAAAATTTTCACCTTGGTCACTAACGTGCTTAAGAACCTATTGAATAATACCATACAATATTTAACACTTCATTGTAAGCTTTTTTTATATTTAAAAATTTAAATATTTACTAAATATAATACCTGAGTTGCCAGAGCACCAAGATCATTTTCTGAAAATTATTGTTGCACAAAATTCATAAGATGATCGAATTGATCATGCAATTGTTGAAATTTTGCACACTCGTGCTCCATTCTAGCACATTTTTCCTTAATTTTGGCACGCTCTTGTTCTCTTTCTGCTTCCATTTGCTAAAAACGTTGTTGCATAATTTGCAACTCCGCTATCAATATTGAAATGTCTCGCGAAGATTGACTTACTAAGAATGTAAATTACTGAGAGCTATGTCTATAGTAAGCAGATGGTGTTGGACCCAATCTAAGGCCTCGGACTCGTCCATGCCTTTTTTTTTCAGCAACTTCTATGAATATCCAAATTTTCATTTCTTGCATGTTGAGAGAACCATCAGATGCTACTTCAATCTCAGTAGCCATTTTCTCTTTCGTTTTCTCCTATGAATTTGTCATATACAACTAACAAGTTTAATGATTAATTGATAATATATTAAAAAGAATAAATATTTACTTTTTGTTAAAATAAATGATACAAAATACAACAATTTCTTGTGTTTCAACATTCATGTAAAATTCATTTTTTTTTTGTATGTTATGCAAAAAAGTTTCACACTTCAATTGTACCACCCATTTCATTCTTTTATACAAAAACATATGTTATTTGATGGGGATACATATCAACCGCAACTTATTCATGCATATCAAACATGTTAATCAAGTATTAAAATTTTGAATAATTTTAATCTCATGTATTTTTATTTTGGCCCTGTAACAACACTATAGTCTTAAACATATGCAAACAATAAAAGCATTTTAGGCTTTCACACATATCGATCATGGAAATCAAATTCAATTATTTTCTCCCAGTTTAATATCAAGGATTGAAGCCATTCAATATGTTGAAAGCCATCCAAAAGTTTAATTTGTATATTTGACTTTTATATGCAAAAATAGTCCTAAATAGACATAAACGATAAATTTTTCTCCCATATCAACCGTAAAAACCAAGTTCAATTAATCAGACAAGTTTAATATCAAGTATTGAAGCTATCCAAACTGTTAAAATACAACAATAACAACAAATTTGTATTTTTACCTAAATATACTTAAACAATAACTTTTTCATACATATCATCCATGTCAACTAGGTTCAAAACTTTTGATAAATTTAATATCATGTATTGAAACTATCAAAACTATTAAAACATAACAATAACTATTAATTTTCATATTTACCTTTTAACGGTAGAAAAAGTTCATTCATTAGAATAAGTTTATTATCATAAACTTACTATTTCTTTTTGCTTTCTTGCAAAAGATCCACTTGTGTGGCTATATTTCTGTTGCTTTCTGCTACCAATCCCAAATTGTTCTCTTTCCTATCATCTATATGATAGAAATACAAATATTACCAACTTAAACCATAAAATAATTTCATTATTTCATTCTACTATACAAAGTTATAAACTAGTACCTCTCATTTTCTTGAGAATCAAAATCTAACTAATTGTTCATATTACCATCTAATCACATTACGGGGTAGATTTTTCATCATCGCCTCTATAGTAGTATTTCGATCAAAATACTTATTCTTCAAATTATGCTTATAATCTTTTCATTTCTTTCCTAATGACTTAAGCACAAATGAAGTTGGTATTTCAAGTGCAAATCTTGACTATAATAATACAATAAGAAAAGTTTGAATAAGTAAACAAAATGTAAAATAAAAATTTTTTTATATCTAATTAATTATATTAATACCTCAATAAAGTTTAAAGCATCTGCCTTAACTTCTTCTGGAACTTTATGCCATGTTTCATAATGAATAGGCAATTTCATTCCATTACGGGCTAGCATGCTTAGAAATCCAGTCAATAGTTGAGCCTTTTCACCAATTGGTTACCTATCAGAGTTTGCAGACACTACAATACGCTCATTAGGAGGTAGTGCAAGCAAGTCTTTCAAAGTTATCCGACCTTTGATCTTCCGTTGACCATTGTTATCAACTACAACAAATAAAAAATAAATTTGTAAAATCGTAATACTTTTATCATTATACTCGAATTCTAAAATTAAGGTATATCATACCTACATTCAAATTTAAAGCATAATCAATTGATGGGGTACTATCTAAACTTGTACCTTTCGTATTGCCAGATCCAATATCAGTTAAAGGGTTAGAAGTGATGAAGTTAAATTTGACAGTACGTTCATTTTCCTCCAAAGGATTCAGTCCATAGCTAATATCTACAGGTGCCGTAGACGATTCTAAATTAATATATCTGATATGTTTTCCTTTCAACCTACTCTTCTGCATTGTAGCTTACCTACATCATAAAAGCGAATATAGAAAAGATATTAGTTTCGAACATATATAAAGACATTGAGAGGTTAAGAAATCAAAACCTCTGATATATAAAGAACATATCGATTTAATTAAATCAAAAGATAATGTATGATTTAAAATACAATAATTATACAATAGTGAATGTGACATTCATTACATACAATCATTTACTACATTATGTCTTAAACACTCGAATTATAAATTATAGATGCACCATTTCATGGTTCATAAATGTCTTCAGTATCATCTTCACAGACCCATTGAGTGTAGGTACTGGAGATATTTTCATCTAAGTTTTATTCAGCAAAAGGATAACATTCAATTCTATGTTTAACATCATCTCTGGTATCTAATCCTATATCAAATAAGTCTCTAGGTATGTTTTGAAGAATAACAAACCAACCCAATTCTTTGAGATCTTCAGAGTAAAATACTTGTTTGACTTGAGATGAAAAAATATAAGGTTCATTGATGAGTTGTTGTCCAATGTGAATTAATCGAGAAAAATTCACTAAGTGTAAATCTATATTGATATTTCTTAATACCTTTTGTACTATTCACATTAGCCCAATCATACCGAAATAAGACAACTTTTCACTTGCCATAAAATCTAACTCAATAATGTCATTAATAATTCCATAATAGTCAATATTTCCCTCTAAAGGGTTTGTGTCCCTAGCACTAGCATAGCTAGTAGATGATGAAGTCACAAAACTCCTGAATTTTGTGTACTTTTAAATCTCTCACGAGATTTAGCGTGAAATCTAAATCCATTAATGATGAAACCTTTGTATCATTTCACAATCTGATTCGAACCATGTGAAAGACACTTCACCTTTTTACTAACAAGCCTTCCACTCCAAACCTATAAAAGTGGAATAAATATATATATGTTATTAATGTTAGTTATACCGTAGGCATTTTATGTAGATTTCTCATAATGGAAAGTTTGGCATTGCTTACAATTGCTCTTAACCATTCATAAAAGTTTTCAACGAACAACTTATCAAGCTTTCGAGGGTTTAATCATCAATAATGTGCAGGATCTCTCAAATTATTTATATACTCACTATAAAGCATCATGATAAAGTATTAACAATAATAAAAAAAAAGACAATAACTTATCAAGCTTTCGAGGGTTTAATCATCAATAATGTGCAGAATCTCTCAAATTATTTATATACTCACTATAAAGCATCATGATAAAGTATTAACAATAATAAAAAAAAGACAATAACTTATGCTTAATATAATGAATAATTTCCTTGCTAAAAAGCTTACGTGCAAAACGATTCAATTAAGTCATGATGAAAAAGAACAGATCGATATACTTGTGCTCAAGATTTATCATCTACCTCCACAATTTAGCTTTGCCTATGGTTGTCTAAATATTTGAAAAAGATAATTGTAGGTAGAGCCTGTATACTATATACCAATATTGCTCGATGGTTTATTAAATCTCGTTTCAACGTTTTTCAAATAACGAGAACAAAATGTCATGTACTCATTTGCTAAATATCCTTTAGTAATAGAACTATTTGGATAACGTTTGTTGCGACAATAAGACTTTAACCTCCCCAAAAACCTATAGCATAAAACATTAATCATATGTTATTTTAAGTAGAGTGGCTTGATCATAAAAAAAAACATAATTAATCTATTAACAAATAATACCTTTCAATAGGATACATCCATCGATAATAAATCAGCCCATCGACTTTTGCTTTATATGGAAGGTAGATAACCAAATGCATCATAATAGTGAAAAAGGTTAGAGGGAAGATCTTCTCTATATAGCATAAAGTAATCGCGACTCGATCTTGAAGTTTGTCAAGCTCTTCCACATTCATACATTTCTGACATAGAGATTTAAATATGTTACTCAATTCAATTACTGCAGAAGTGACTTGCTTTGACATTGATGAACGTAAAGTAATTGAAAATAAGTCTTACATCAAAATATGATAATCATGTGACTTCAATGAAGAAAATTTTCACTCCTTCAAATTCAACATCTTGATATATTTGATGCATAACCATTCGAAACTTTGATATTTTTCAAAACCTTGTAAAGCACATTTTTTTTAGCTTTAAAAATCCTGAAACAAGTAGCAGGTAATCAATATTTATCATTAGGAAGCAACTTCGGATGAAAGTCTGGGCAAATTCCCATATCAACTAGGTCAAGTTGACTCTTTAAGTCATCATTGTATCTTTTATTCACATTGAGAATTATCTCGATAAAATTTTTGTAAACATTCTTCTCTATATGCATCAAATTAAAGTTATGACGTAATAAATTATATTCCCAATAAGGTAACTCAAAAAAGATACTTCTTTTTTTCCACAACTTAAACTCATTGGGGGTCATCTACTTCATCATCATTTTCATCACTTTGAAAATCAAGATCACCAACTTACGTAATATGAGGTCGACACTTTCAAAGATGTCCCTCATTTTTTTTCCTGATAGAGTCATTTTTTCATAAGTGAAATTGATATTTTTAACTTTGACAATATATTAGACCCATAATGGGTAAATGTGATCTCCTCAACTCTTCAGTTCCATCAAATAGATATTTTTGGAATCTAAATCGATGATTATCATCTAATTATCGATGATGTCCCATATAACAAAACTTCTTATCATTAGGTAACCACGTCGAACATGTCTGTGTAGCATAACATGGACAAGCATAACGACCTTTTGTACTTCAACTAGATAAATTCGCTTAAGTAAAAAAATTATTGATAGTCCATAATAAAGTAGTACGCATATTGAAGTTCTCTTCTTTTGATACATCATAGGTCTCAACTCCTTCCCATAATTATTTTAACTTATTAATAAGAGGTTGTAAGTAGATGTCTATATCATTACCCGGATCTTTTTCCTCGAGAATTATCATAGATAATATAAATAACTATTGTTTCATAGCAATCCATGGTGGCAAATTGTAAGGAATCAATAAAACTGGCAAAGTACTATAAGAAGTACTCATAATTTTGAATGGGTTAAATCTATCAATGCTAGTTTAAGCATAACATTTTAAGGATTAGATGCAAAGTTTGGAAACCTAGAATGAAATGATTTTCATGCCAAAAAATCTACAAGATAAGTCAATCTCCATCATCTTTTCACTTCTCATGATGCCACCTCATTGAAGAGTTGTTGAAGTCTTGGTATTAATGAAAAATAACGTAAAACCTTAGCAAACTTTTTTTTTACACATACCTCATTACCTTCCTCATTCAACCTTTCATCAGAGTTTTTATTCACCCAATGAGAAATACCACACAAATGACAAGATTCTTGATTTTTTTTATCCCCCCAATATAACATGCAATCATTGGGACAACTATGAATTTTCTCATATCCGAAACCTAAATCTTTGATCATCTTCTTTGATTTCTTACAAGATTCAGAGATTTTTGTAAAAGGAAACATTTTTTTTCATAAACTCTAATAATAAAGTTAAAGAATTTTTTATCCATCCACATAAGCATTTCAAGTGAAAAAGACGAACACAGAAAGATAACCTTGAATGCTTCGATCCTTCAAAAAGTTCTTCATTCATATCTTCAAGCAACCTATAAAACTTTGATGCTTTTTCTTTAAGTTATTGGTCAGGTACATCTATCCTAGGTTCCCCAAATTCATACATTTCAACATTGGACTGATTAAATTCATCATTTTAGGGAGAATGATTATGAAAATGTTGGTTATGAATGTTAAAAACATCTTACAATATGCCTTTAATGTCATCTGCTATAAAAGATCATATTGGTGTTAGGGAGCCCTTGAAGTTAAAAGAACTCTAGTAAAAGACCTTGATGGTGCAGACTTTATGAAAATACCAATTAACATATCCTGAAAGAAATCCAATACAAATTAAATGTTCAAAAACAACTTGATGCATTGATATTAGCACACTTCACATATGGGCATAATATCATATTATCTTCACTTGTATTCTTAAATGAAAAATTAAGAAAATTTTTCACTCCATCTTTGTACTTGACTTAATCTTGACTTTTGCATCCAACTCTTATCCATTTAGTATTTGCTACATTATTAGACCAAATGTATATAAATAATTTATATGAAAACAAACATGTATAATACTTAAGTTTACTATGTTTTAAACAAAAGATAATAACAAGACTAGTACTTACACAAAACGAGAACTCCTTATTATGAAGTAATTTATTAGCTACCAGATATTATGAATGTTAAAACTCTGTTACTAACGTAGACAGTACCCAAGATTATTTATAGTTAGGGTTCAAATAAGGTAAAATAAGGTGAGTTTTGGAGAAAATTATTTACACCAAAGAGAAAATCACGAATTGAAAAAGTTGAAAGAATAGTTAAATGAAGTAAAAGCTAAAGTAAATAAGTAATGAATAGTCAAAATAAGGTTCTAAAATACAATGCTCGAATACTAAAAGCTGAACGAAAGGGAAAGTAAATTGTACTTGATTTGAAAAAAGAAATAGTATAATAATAAAGATGAAGCTTGAAGTTGGTGATTAGATGGGCTAAGTTTGGAAAGATTTTTATTGGACCGGATTATGAAAGGCATTTACTAAGAAAAACGTCTACAATAATTTTCTCTTAAATATTTTTTGAATATATTATAGGCGCCTTCAACAGAGTCGTGGTAGAGTTGTTTGAGATTATTAAAGGTGTTTACGCTACAAACATGCCTTCACTAATTTCATCTAAATTTTTTATGTATTTATTAAAGGCATTTTTACATAATATGCATTTAATAACTCTCTCATTTTTATCTTACAATATCAGTGAAGATGGTTTTCTATAAAAAACGCCTTTAATAATCTCATACTAAAAATTGTTTAGGATTATTAAAGGCGTCTTATATTGAAAAAGCCTTTAATATTACATAACTTAAATTTTAAAGGGTTATTAAAGGCTTTTATTCCCAAAAAATGCATTGACTAATTCGTTTTATTTTTTGAAGCAATTTATTAAAAGTATTTTTTAGTGCAAAACGCCTTCAATATTTCGCTACTCAAATTTTAAAACAGATAGTAAAGGCATTTATTGTAGAAAACACCTTTACTAAATGCTTTTATTTTATTTTAAGTACAAACGCATTAAATAATTTTCAATTAAAATTATTGGTATTATTAATGGAGTCTTTTAGTGAAAAATACCTTTAATAATCGAGAACGTAAATTTTTTTACTGTTAGTGAAGGCGTTTATTCTAGAAAAATGCCTTCATTGAGTATATTGCATTATGTACATAATTATTAAAGGTATTTTTTGTAATAATTGCCTTCAATAATTTTTTTAAAAAAATTTTAAGATTATTAAAGGCATCTTTTACTAGAAAATGCCTTCAATATACCATTACAGTTATAAAAGGTGTTTTTGCTAGAAAAATGCCTTCAATAATTTTTTTCTAAAAAATTTTGGGATTATTAAAGGTATTTTCTACTGACAAACACCTTTAATAATTTTTTTTAAATTATCTACATAAATACTGAAGGCGTTTCTTAATTATAAATGTTTTTAATAATTTCTTTCTAAAATTTGTTGGGATTATTAAAGGTATCTTTTACTATAATAAACCTTCAATATACCGTTACAAAAATTTTAACATGATTATTTAAGGCGTGTATTCAAGAAAAATACCTTTAATAATTCCTTTTAAATTTTGTAGATAATTAGTGAAGGCGTTTGCAAATAACAACTGCCTTCAATAATTTACTTTAAAAAATTTTTAAGATTATTGAAGGTGTCTTCTACTAGAAAATACCTTCAATATATCACTATAGATGGTTATAGAAGGTGTTTATTCTAAAAAATACCTTTAATAATTCTTTTAAACTTAGTACATAATTACTGAAAGCGTTTGTTAATAACAAACGCCTTCAATAATTTCCTTCTAAAATATTTTAGAATTATTAAAGGCGTCTTCTACTGACAAACGCCTTCAATAATTCTCAACTTTCAATAATCCCTTATAAAAAATTCAACGGAGTTATTTAAGATATTTTTGACCAAAAACACCTTCAATAATCCCTCATAAAAATTTATTGAGGGGATTATTTAAAGCTTTGGTAAAAAACGCCTTGAATAATCACATTGAATTTTTTGTAAGAGATTATTTAAGACGTTTCTGGCAAAAAATACCTTGAATAATTCTAAAAAAAAATGACGGGCTTATGAATTTAAATCATTTTCTTTATCTTCACTTCATGTTGACTCTACATACTTAATCTCCATTTTTCACCAACTCTTTTGACCTCTTATCGACTCTACATACTTAATCTCCACCTCCTACCAACTCTCTCCACCTCTCATCGACTCTACAAACTTAAACCCATTGGCACCCATTTTATTTTACAATTGAATCAAAGTTGAAGCATCAAGACTTTCGTCATTTCTCAAAGGTATTTTTTATTTTTTGTATTTCAATTATGTGTTATCGAGTATGCTTTTTTTGTATTTTTTACTATATTAGATGAATCTAGACTTAGTCTTTGTTACCTTGAAAAGTAGAGGAAGGCTTGAAAATGTTATTAGCAGCACCATTTTTGTTAATGAAACATCTTCAATAGAAAAAACAAATGAAAACTTCATATGTTCTACAGTGAATTGGTGTCTTCTTGATAAATGTGACTATGGAACATGTAGCTAGGGAAGAGCTTCTCTTTTTAATCTAGCAAGCAGTTTATTCTTAGCCTCTTAGATAAAAACATCACAAAAAATCATTCTTTCTGAAATTTTAATGCCTACTTCACTTTTATAAGAATTTCTTAAATAACAATCTGGCTAATCATGAAATGAATTGTATGGCTTTGGCATTGGAAAAAAAGTTACAGTAGATCAATATGCATCTGATGTGAATAATCTTTAAAACATTGTTCATAATATATATTGAGGATTTAAGGTTCAGCTATTAGTAATAGCACTAAGAGGATTCTTTGATGTAAACTTCGAGCACCATTTTTGTAGATATTAAATCATAGATATTAATGTTCTTTTTTCTAGATTTGGTACAATGATGTTAGTTCTTGACTTATTTTAAATTTGTGGATTATAAAACAATTTGGTTGTTGTTTTATTTCAAATATTATTAAATATTTTTACTTTTTGTGTATTTTTACTTTATATGAATCCTTATCATATTATGATTACAAATAAATTAATATTAATAATTAAAAATATAATTCAAAAAAAAGTTTTTATTGACGCCTTAAAATTTATGCCAACGTGTTTTACTATTGAAATATTTCAAGCATACCGATAGTCATCATGGACCATCAGTAAAAGTTAAGATACATAAGGCTATATTGACAATCATTGACTATTCGTAAAAGATATATTGATAAAAACATTATCGGTATAAGTTGAAAAAAATTAAAATATACGAATCTATACTGACGAGTATTAATCATCAGTATAGGTAAAAAAAATTAAAACATATATAATGGTGTTAACCATAGATAAAAGGTATAATGGTTTAACATACAACATATGCTATACCAATAGATATACATTTACTGACAGTTTTGAACCGTAAGTATATCTTTGTAAGCTATTTCGACACCTTAAAAATCGTTAGTATAGGTCTATATTGACAAAAGATATACTAACGGTTAAAAATTCATTGGAATATATATTTTGACTGTCGATATAGGGTTTATGGTGCTATACCGATGAATTTTGAGGTTTTAGCGATGCTTTTTTAAGCATCACTATATGTCAGATTTTTTATAGTGTATGAAATATTACTATTATCATTTATGCATATATTAAATGAATCTTTTGTATGCTTGAAGTATGTGTGCTCTATGAAAGTTGTTGAATAAAATTGGTAGCAATTGGTATCAAAATTGCTAAAGAATTTTTTAACTTTCATAGACACTTGTTTATGTGCCTATCCTTGAGATAGCTTATACCTTTCATGCAAAATTAGGTGTACCTTAAATTGATTAATCTTTATTTTGAAAAGAAAGAAAAATCTTAAAATACAATTTTGCTTGATTTGTTTTGTGATAACATATCTTTAACAATTGGTATGAGCTTGTATTTATGTGCTTAAATTTATGCTTAATTGCTATTAATGTTTTAGGTTCTAAGCACATCTTATGCTAACATGATTTATGAGTAGGTTGCATATCATTCATAATCTTTTGCTCATAAATTTCATGTAGTAAATTTGATGACTTATGCTAAAATGCTAAAATTGGATACATTAGAATACTTTTATACTTTTGTGTTTGAATACATGTATTTGAACTTGATTGTGAACATCACTTGATTACATGCTGTTGAAAATACTCTTGATATTATTGGTATCATATATTTTGTCCCATGCTTTGAACTGATCTCTCTTTCTTTTGCTATAACAAAAAAGGGGTGAGTTTAGTCCTATTTCTTCTTGTATGCTTATAGCAATTGGTCTGGGAGCTTAAACATTTGGTATAAAGGGTTTAAACAAAAAGGAAGAGAAATGTTTTATGAATATATTTGCTAATACTTTTTTGTGTTTATTTGCTTTTGCCTTTTTGCTATGACAAAAAGGGAAAGAAATATTTGGTGAACAAATTTACTTGTACTTGATATACATATGTTTGTATTTTTTTAATTGTTGTATATGTTCTAACATATGTTAGTTAAGTTGCGTTGAATTAAGATGCATACATTGAGAAGGAGTTTTACCATGTGGGAGGTTTTTAAAATGTTTTTCAAAAATCTTAATTATCTTAAAAAAAATTTATTAAGTAAATTTATTTTTAAGTTTTGTCATATCAAAAAGGGGGAGATTTTTAGTCTTGAATTGATATTTATTTTGAAATAACAAAACATTAAGGTAAATAAGCTTGATCAAGATTTTGAAAAAGATTTATTTAGTACAAGTTCTTAAGTTTTATTATTTTGATGTTAAATAAATAATGTGACTTTCAAAGTTTAAACAAAATTGTCTTTATGTTTTCTTATTTCTTAAATCAAAACTATCATTAAACATTATTTATTTGAGTTTAAATGAAAATCCAATTATTGTTTTTAAAGTGAACTTATTCATTTTGGGACTCATTACAATTTTGATAATATTGATTTTGAGAAATAAATTAACTTAGGAAAGTTATTTTACAATAACAAAGTTTTTTAACATTGAACTTGTTTTATTTTTCTGTATTAATTTACAAGTTTTAATATTTGAATTTTATATGATTGGAAAGCTCTTTGAGTTTACTTTCTAATGGCTTAAACAAAATCAAAATCTAAATTTTCTAAGAAAAGTTTTGAATTTTTACTAGCATAAAGGGTAGTTTTGAAAATTCATTATAATTAATATACATTGAATCGGTGATGAATTTTATGTGAATAAAAAGCTCTTTAAGTCTAGTTTCTAAATCTTCAAACAGTTTTTGATTTGGAATTATATAACTCAAGATATGATTAAATTAGTGAATGGAATGCAAAATAAGAAAAATAGTTCAGCTTGACTAGATTGATCCCCTAGCTAAACGAATCAATCCCCTCATTGTATAGATTGATTGGTTCTAGGTTTTAAAGACAAGATCGATCCATTCATGAAGGGATCGATTGGTTTTTTACATAGAATGAAAATTTGGTTCCAGACTTTGAAAAAGGATCGATCACCCGAAAAGGGGATCAATTGGTAGCATGTATGGATCGATTGGTTTTGGCTGTTCACACATGAATTTGTTCAAATTTTAACTAATCCATTCAATCTTCCCATATGAGGGGATCAATCCCCTATGCCCAAAAAAGCTCTAACGACTAGTTTTTCCAAGCTTCTACGAGTATTTTCAACTCCAAACCATCCCCAAACGGCTAGTTCCTCATTTCATCTATATATTAGGCATTTCAACACGCCAAAAAGGTTATTGAATTAAGAGAGCGAGCACCAACAAGCTATACATATCTTTGTATAGAAATCAAGAGTTATAGAGCTAAAATTTCATATCTTTGTATTGGTTGTATCCAAGCTATCATTGTTTTATCCTTTCATCAATTTTTTTTTACTTCATTAGGCAAACACTCAACCTTGAAAGACATTTTAGTTTGCCAAAGTCATTTAGGTTATCTTGTAAACAAGAGGTGAGGCATCTTTTTAATTGTGTAAGAGTAGAGGTTTCTATCTTAAGCCTTATAAAGAAAAATATATGGTTGTATTCTTAATTCAAAATTAATGGATTTAAGCCTTGGTGTGGACAACTAGGAGAAAAAAAATAGATGCCTTATGGAGAAAGACCAAACCTTTATAAATCTTTATGTTTGATTTCTCTATCTCTATCTCTTTATTTTGATTATAATCAATATTTGCTTCAAGTTCATCAATTTATTGTTATTCATATCATATTTTCATATTCGTTTTAATCTTTCAGTCAATTATATTGAAATCTATTTTTAGGAAAGAATTTTAAAAAAATCTAATTCACCCTCTTTTGGATCACCATTCTACCTAAAAAGCTAACAGAAAAGATTGATGACAGGTCATTCATGATATAGATTGATCATAGTAATTATAGTGTTGATATGTCTTCAAAAAGAAAATAAATGGTCTATGGAAAGCATATCTACGTTAATTGCCTAAAGGTTTTAAAAAAGAATTTCAGCCAATAAAAAATTTTCTTAGCCAAAACAATTTAAAAAGTCATAAATTTATTTCTTTGTTGTTCCACATTTTTGTGTAGTGTTTTCAAATTGTGTCTTCTCCTAATAAAATAGGATCTATCTCACTTAAACTATTGTTCTTTGTTATTTGTAAAGTTTTGAAGAGTCAATGATAAATACTTTCAAATTACTTTTTGTTCTTTAACCACTAATTTGATGATATTATTTAGTTAGCATCCTGTGAATGTTTATGTCTTTCAAGCAAATTTACTGTGGTCTTTCTATTTTTAATAGGTTAAATTATAATGTTCTAAAGTTTTTTTTTTATGGTTTTACTATTATAAATAAAGTGTGGTTTTAAGTTGCATTAGCTGTAGTCATGTCTAACAACATAATTTTTTTCCTATTTTCTTTTCTTTAGTATATGGATTTTTTGTAGTTATTACATTATTTACTTACCTTTATCCATTTGTTTTTTTTTCTTTTTTATAGGAATACTTTTGTGTAATAAGATGGTGTAAAATAGAGTTGCATCAATTCTTTTGATAATATGATTTTTATTATTATAGTTAATCTTGAGTAAGTTTTTGTTATATATGAAAGAAAATTGTATATTTTATGTATGATTTCTAGTTTTTTGTGGCTTTTTTATTAGATTGTATTGAATGGTAACATTAATAGTAAATCTTATTAAAGAAAGTATGATAATTTTTAAGAAACTATTAATAGCTTTTTAAACAATAAAGTCAAAAATTGGTGTAAACCAGTGTTGTACAAACTATTTTGATAGTATGATTTTTGTTATTATAGTTAATCTACAAGTAGACTTTTGCTTTATATCAAAGAAGATTCTATGTTGTAATTGTTTTAGTAAATTTGTGTAATTAATTCAATTGTTTTTTGTTTGATGCTATTTATCTATTGTAGTGTATGTTTGGTTATTGCATATATTAGAGTATGCCATTCATTTTTACTATTAATGATGTATTCTTTTGTATAATTGTTGTAATTTTTTTATTTTCTTTATGTTTTTCTTATTTTTAAAATTATGTTGATTTTCAAGCGATTTTGGAGTTACTATTGTCAATATTGGAGTTAAGGTTTGATCTTTTTTTTTTTTGTTTTAGTTTTTTAGTTTATGTTATTTTCATTTTGTCTTGGTTGAGTTTCTTTGGTTTTGTTTATGTTTTTGTTTTTGTCTATTAAGTAGATGTAAAACAAAGTTGTACAAACTATTTTGACAGTTGGTTTATTAAAACTATATAGTTATGTTAATGTTGATGTTGTTGTGATTGTTAAATGAATATTTGTGTTTGATTGTTAAAAAAGGTTTATTTATGATTCTAGTTCATTAAGTTTTATGTATTTAGATTAGATGGTGAGTCATAACAAGCTTAGGGAAAATAGACTTGCAAGATTAGCAAAGATGCAAGCTGATAAGTTTAATCTTTATGAAGTTTACGTTTTTGTTGATTTTAGGAGTCAGACGACTATAAATAGGCTTAAAAAGTTAAATACACTTCGTTCTAATAAAATAAAATGACAAAGATGTTTAATTAGTTCTTAGGCAAGTGATGCTATGTTTGGTGAGGTTAATAATATTGTTTCTCAAACTACTAGTGTTGTTTCTAATCAAGTGAATAATACTAATAATTTACTTGATTTTGCTGTCATACAATCTTTTGGTCATGGTTCTGTGATGAATTCTCTTATGGTTAATCAGAATATAAATCATGTTAGGCTGCATTCAATTGTAGGAAATAATGGTGAGTTAAACACTGTGTCATTTTAATGTTTAATAGGTGATGCAGCTTTTGATTCTTTTGTTAGTAGGCCATAAAATTATGATTATTTTGCTAGTTCTAGCAACTGAAAACTGATTGTAGGTGAAAGCAGTTTAGGTCCTGTTAATAGAGAAACAGCTGGTTATGATTCTGCTATGCCTTTATCCATTGATATAAATTTGAGTGATTATAGCATTATTCATCATCTCGACCATGAAAATATTGGAGTGGTCGGTGATTTCTCTGAGTCATTCCAAATGTTTCATGGTAATTATTTTTTAATGATAAATTTTTTTTGTTTACATTATTTTGTTTTTTATATTTGTAAAAACTTTTTTTTATTATATTGTTAAGGTTCTAGTAGCAATTTGGATACTGCTATTAATAAATTAAATGAAACGAATGGGAAGGTGTTTGAAGACGGTAGCACAGGTCATTTAAGTGAGTAATTGAGTTTTAAAAAATATATTATTGTTATAATATAGAATAAATTAATGTATGATAAACGGCGTCCTTATTCTTCCATATATTATTTGCTTCATAGGAAGATGTTTTGCATCTTATAGTTTTAGAGGTCCTGATTGTGTTTGTCTTTTTTGTGGTGTATATATGTGGTATGAAAGTGAGGATTGATATTTCAAAAACCACATCTCATCATGTGTTCTCACTTTGTTGTAAGCAAGGAATGGTTAAGTTACCTTCTTTTAAACCTACTCTATCTCTTTTATGTGAACCACTTGATTACAAAAGAGGTGTTAGAGCTGCCTATTTTAGAGAGAAAATGAGAGTTTATAATTCAATATTTCAATTTACTTTGATAGGAGGTAAAATTGATTATTTTGTTAAAAATTCAAAGGACCTTATTTTTTAAAATTAGTAGTAGAATCATCATCAAATTGGTTCATTGTTGCCTATTATGGGTTGAAAACCAAAGTTTGCTTAGCTTTACATTTATGAAACAGAGAATGAAGTGTCGAATAGGTTGTTGGCTTTGAGACAAATAATGAAAATCGTATTATTGATCCTAAAATTATAGATAGTTTGATTAAAATGCTTAATGAAAATAATGAAATAGTAAAGGTTTTTAGGATGGCACAAGACAGGTTTGCAGAATCTGATTATATTCTAATGTGTTTAAAATTAATGGGTAACAAAAGTGAATATGATCGTAGTTATTATGCTTCTATTGCATCTGAAACTGTTGGATTGATTGTTAGTGATATAAGAAAGTTTGATAAGCAAAAAGATATTGTCGTTGGGCATAGATCAAAAGGTTTAAAGTGTATTTATGATTTGTATCATTCATTTATGTCTACCTTTATATGGAGAAGATGGTTTTATTCTTGGTTTCTTTTATTCACAGATTATTAATAGAAGTAGAATTAAGAGAGAAACAATTACCATGCGTGAATATTATGTTTACCTTATTCAACAATGATTTGTACAAAGGAACATATTATTGAAAAAAGGAAAGTTATTTCAATAATTTATTGTGGATGCATATTATAGTATTGAAGAGATGAGACTTTAGTACATTAGACAAAATCAAAAGCATTTGAGGTCTGAACTATATAAAAAATTAAATGATGTAATGGAAAAAGGTGATGAACAAGCATATTAGTTGGAAAATGTATTGTTTTGCTAGCTTCTTTCACAAAAAGTCTTCGATATATATTTTAGAATTATCAAAATGCTATGATAGTTTGCAAATATTTTAGGTATCCAGATCTATTTATAACTTTTACATGAAATGCCAAATAGGTAGAAATTAAAAAAGTATTGAGTTTGATTCCTAGGCAAAAAGTAGAAGATAGATTGGATATTATATGCAGGGTTTTTAGGATTAAATTTTGGCATTTAATTGTTGATTTTATGAAGCATGATTATTTTGGCAAAGCTGTTGGTGGTTTGTTTTATACCAATTTTCTTAAGCTTTCAATTCATTATTTTTTAGTTTTTTGTTTAATTCACTGTTTTTTTACAGTGACATACATAGTTAAATTTTAAAAATAAGAACTTCTATATGTGCACATTCTTTTATAGCTTCATCCAAATGATAAATGTTCTTCTTCTGAAGCTATAAACAAGATTATTGTAGTTGAAATTCCTAATGATAATTCAAATTTGTTGGCTACGAAATTGTTAGTTATTTTATTATGTATGACCCGTGTGATGAATAAATAATTGAGCTTCCTAAATGGTAAGAGGAAAATGTTCAAAATTTTTTCCAAAATAGTTTCAAGCTAAAATGGTTATAAAAGAAGATAGATTTCCAATATATCGAAGGAGAGATCATGGTTTTATTGCTATTAAAAATGGTGTTTAGCTAGATAATATTTTGTTATACCTCATAACATTGATCTTATTATCAAGTATCAAGCTTATATCAATGTAAAAATCTGTAGTTGAACAAAGCTATTAAATACTTATTCAAGTATATCAATAAAAGTGAAGATAGAATAAGTACAATTCTTCAATAAGCAATAATGGACAATAATCTAATGAAGAATGAAGAGTGCCAAACATTGATAAGTTCAAAATGTATTTGCATTGTTGATATCTTTCTACTTATGAGGCATGTTGAAGATTGTTTAAATTCTCAATTCATCATAAAGAACTATTAGTTCAAAGATTGGTCATTCACTTGCCAAGAGAGCACAACATTTTTTTTTCTGATAGAGAAACATTGTCTAGAATGGTTTAAAGACCTGATGTACATAGGACTATATTCATTGAGTGCATGATTACTAACAGAGAGTATGAAAGTGCTAGAATATTGCTTTATGCAAATTTTCCTAGTCAATGGGTATGGTATAAAATAGAAATGAAGTGAAAAAGAAAACAAAGTGGAAGGTCTGTAGGAAGAATAGTGTATATTCATCCTACAGCAGGCAAGTTATTTTATATGCGTATATTGTTGAACGTCATTAAAGGACCTAAAAGTTATGAAAAGTTGAGGACTATTGATAGAGTTTTGTATCCAACTTTTTGACGAGCATGTCAAGTGCTTGGTCTTTTAGGAGATGATAGAGAATGGGATAAGGCTTTGTTTCAAGCATTAAAATGGGTTACAAGTCATGAACTCAAAAAACCTATTTATTACAATTATACTAGTTTGTCAAGTAGTAGATCTAAATGCATTTTGGGAAAATAGTTGAAAATTATTGGTAGAAGATATTGAACATTATTTGAAGCAAGCTATTGGTATTATACAATATATCATTCCAAACTCTGAATTGAAAAATTATGTTCTTGTGGCATTAGAATAATTTTTCAATGAGCATTCTGGTTCTCTTGCAAAACATAAACTACCTATGCCTTCTAGTAAAAACATGCATTTAATGTTTGACAAACTCTTGCATGAAGAATTAGACTATAATTTGACAGACTTTTGTCAACAACATCTACAATTATTATTAAATTTAAATGAAGAACAAATGCGAGTTTACAAAGTTGTCAAGTTGTCCATTCACAATAATGAAAGACAAATGTTTTTGGTTTACAAGCATGGAGAAATTAGAAAGACTTATTTGTGGAACATAATTATATCTAGTGTAAAATCATTGAAAAAAATTGTCCTTACTATAGCTTTATCTAGTATAGAATCTTTGCTTTTACCAAAAGGTAGAATAGCTCATTTAAGGTTCAAAATTCCTCTTAATATCACTAATTAGTCTACATGTGAAATAAAAAAAGGAACACAACTAGTAAGATTGATGTAGAATACAAGTCTTATCGTTTGAGATAAAGCTCTTATGATGTATAAAAATTATTTTAAAGCTTTGGATAATTCTTTGAGAGATATTTTTTAAGTGTTGAATCACCAAATGGAAACCAAAAGCCTTTTGGAGGACTAATTATAGTGTTAGGAGGTGATTTTAAGCAAATATTACCTATGATCAAATCTGGACCAAAGATTGATATTGTGAATGCTGCAATAAATTGATCTACTTAAGGCAGTACCGTAAGGTTTTTAGGTTTGAAAAAATATAAGATTATTTAGAAACGATCTTGAAGAAGAATCTAGAGTTGAACATGAAAGTTTTATGAATTGGTTATTGGATATTGGTGACGGAAAGGTTGAAACTATTTCATATGGAGATGAAAAAGAAGCAACATGGATTAAGATACCAAATGACTTATTGATTCCTGGTTTGGATGATCGTGTTGATGCTATATGTTCAGTAGTTGACAATGATTTTCAATCAAGTTTTGTATACTCATTTTATTTAAGTCAAAGAGCAATTGTTACACTATATAAGAGCACCGTTGATTTTGTTAATGCACATATGCATGAGTTAGTTCTAGGGTTTAGCAAGTGTTATTATAGTTCTGACATAATTTCAAAAGCATATAATTCTTTGTTAGATACAGAGTTGTTATACCTTTTTAAATTTTTAAACTCTCTTAAATTTTTAGGTATTATAAACCATGAGTTAAATTTAAAAGTTAGCTATGTTATAATGCTTTTGAGAAAGTTAAATCAATGTTTTATACCAATTTTCTTCAGTTTTCAATTCATTATTTTTTAGTTTGTTGTTTAATTCACTATTTTTTTATAGTGACATACATAGTTAAATTTAAAAAACGATAACTTCTACATGTGCACATTCTTTTATAGCTTCATCCAAGTGATAAATGTTCTTCTTTTGAAGCTATAAACGAGATTATTTCAGCTGAAATTCCTAATGATAATTCAAATTTGCTAGCTATGAAGTTGTTAGTAATTTTATGATGCATGACCCGTGTGGTGTAATGAATAATTAAGCTTCCTGATTGGTAAAAGGAAAATGTTCAAAATTTTTTTCAAAATAGTTTCAAGCTAAAATGGTTATAAAAGAAAATGGATTTCCAATATATCGAAAGAGAGATCATGGTTTTATTGCTATCAAAAATGGTGTTTAGCTGGATAATCATTTTATTGTACCTCATAACCTTAATCTTTTATCAAGTACCAAGCTTATATCAATGTAGAGATCTATAGTCGAATAAAAGCTATTAAATACTTATTCAAGTATATCAATAAAGGTGTAGATAAAACAAGTACAATTCTTTAATGAAGCAATAATGGACAATAATCTAATGAAGAACGAAAAGTACCAAACATTGATGAAGTCAAAATGTATTTGCATTGTCGATATCTTTCTATTTATGAAGCATGTTGAAGATTGTTTGAATTTTCAATTCATCATAAATAACCATCAGTTCAAAGATCGGTCATTCACTTGCCAAGAGAGCACAACATTTTTTTTTCTGATAAAAAAACATTGTCTAGAATGGTTTAAAGACCTGATGTACATAGGACTATATTCATTGAGTGCATGATTACTAACAGAGAGTATGAAAGTGCTAGAATATTGCTTTACGTAAATTTTCATACTCAACGGGTATGGTATAAAATAGAAATGAAGTGGAAAAGAAAACAAAGTGGAAAGTCTGTAGGAAGAATAGTGTATATTCATCCTACAACAGGCGAGTTATTTTATATGCGTATATTGTTGAATGCCATTAAATGACCTAGAAGTTATGAAGAGTTGAGGACTATTGATAGAGTTTTGTATCCAACTTTTTGACAAGCATGTCAAGTGCTTGGTTTTTTAGAAGATGATAGAGAATGGGATAAGGCTTTGTTTCAAGCATTAAAATGGGCTAAAATCATGAACTCAAAAAACCTGTTTATCACAATTATACTATTTTGTCAAGTAGTAGATTTGAATGCATCTTGGGAAAATAGTTGAAAATTATTGGTAGAAGATATTGAACATTAGTTGAAGCAAGCTATTAGTATTACACAATATATCATTTCAAACTCTGAATTGAAGAATTATGTTCTTGTGGCATTAGAACAGCTTTTCAATGAGCATTCTAGTTCTCTCGCAGAACATAAATTGCCTATGCCTTCTAGTAGAAACATACATTTAATGTTTGACAAACTCTTATAATTTGGCAGACTTTCGTCAACAACATCTACAATTATTATTAAATTTAAATGAAGAACAAATGCGAGTTTACGAAGTTGTCAAGTTGTCTATTCACAATAATGAAAGACAAATGTTTTTTGTTCATAAGCATGGAGAAATTAGAAAGACTTATTTATGGAACACAATTATATCTGGTGTAAGATCATTGAAAAAAATTATGCTTACTATAGCTTTATCTGGTATAGCATCTTTGCTTTTACCTAAAAGTAGAACAGCTCATTTAAGGTTCAAAATTCCTCTTGATTTCACTAATTCGTCTATATGTGAAATCAAAAAAAGAACACAACTAGCAAGATTGATGTAGAATTCAAGTCTTATCGTTTGAGACAAAGCTCCTATGATGTATAAAAATTGTTTTGAAGCTTTGGATAATTTTTTGAGAGATGTTTTAAGTGTTGAATCACCAAATGGAAACCAAAAGCCTTTTGGAGGATTAACTATAGTGTTAGGAGGTGATTTTAAGCAAATATTACCCGTGATCAAATTTGGACCAAGGATTGACATTGTGAATGTTGTAATAAATTGATCTACTTTAAGGCAGTACTGCAAGGTTTTTAGGTTTGAAAAAAATATAAGATTATTTAGAAATGATCTTGATGAAAAATCTAAAGTTGAACTTGAAAGTTTTATGAATTGGTTATTGGTTATTGGATATTAGGGATGGAAAGGTTGAAACTGTTTTATATGAAGATAAAAAAGAAGCAACATGGATTAATATATCAAATGACTTATTGATTCCTAGTTTGGATGATCTTGTTGATGCTATATATTTAGTAGTTTACAATGATTTTCAATCATGTTTTGTAGGCTCATTTTATTTAAGTCAAAGAGCAATTGTTACACTATACAAAGGCACCATTGATTTTGTTAATGCATGTATGCTTGAGTTAGTTCCAAGGTTTAGCAAATGTTATTATAGTTCTGACATAATTTTAAAAGCATATAATTCTTTGTCAGATACAGAGTTGTTATACTTTCTTGAATTTTTGAACTGTCTTAAATTTCTAGTTATTGCAAACCATGATTTAAATTTAAAAGTTAGCTGTGTTATAATGCTTCTGAGAAACTTAAATCAAACTTCTAGTTTATGTAATAGATTAAAACTTTTAGTCACTTAATTAGCTTTTCATTTCATAGAAGCTAGAATTATAATTGGTGTTTATACTAGCGAAAAAGTTTTTATAAATAGAATTATCATGACAATTAAGGATGAAAAACTTTTTTTTATCTTTAATAGAAAATAGTTTCATGTGATAATAGCTTATGCTATAACAATAAATAAAAGTCAATGGAAAATATTACATATAGTTGGTTTATATTTGCCTAAACCTATATTTACACATGACCAGTTATATATTGCACTTTCAAGAGTGACATCTCGCTATGGTTTAAAAATTTTGATTCAAAATAAACATAGCATAAAAAATTTTAAAACAAAGAACATAACATATAGAGAAATATTTGACAACTTGGATCCAGGTTGTTACACATTAAATTTCATTGTTGGTTTATGTTTTGTACATAATTTTCTCTTTTTACTTCTTTGTTAGAAATGGTTAATAGTTGGAACCATGATTGTTATGGTGATTATAATTGTATTACTTATTTTTCGATCTTTGTTATATTTGTATTCAAAATATTTAACCTGTATGTAACATATCTATAACCTGAGTTTCAATATGTTTGTAATAATGACCAATTTTGTTTCTTTTATTTTCTTTTATGTGTTTGAACTGAGTATAATCTATTGTTAACTTTTTATGTTTATAAGACTTTTTTTATACTCTTGTTTTTTTTTATTGTTTATGTCATGTATTAGTTTATATATTACTGTTTTGTATTCATAAAGTGTTGCTTTTATTATAGTTGATGAGTCATGAGTCATTTCTTTTGTTTCAACTGTCACAAATCGGAGATAACTTAATTGTGAAAGTTAAGATAGCACGTATTTAGGATTTTATAAACCCTAAAACAAATCATTTATGACTTTAGATTTTCTTGCTATATATGTTGAGGTATGAATAAAATTTAAATAGCTAAATAATTTTACATAATTTGTTTTATATAATATTTTAATATGTTTTTTTTTTTTTGTATAATGCGATGTATCATCAGAAGTTCAGAAGCAAAAAAATTTAAATCAATGCTAAAAGAATGAGGTGTATATGAACTTTCAAGATTCTTGATAAGCAAGCCGAAAACATCTTTTAATTATGTTCGTAGACAGAATACAACCACACTAATAAAAAATTCACAGATCAAACAAATAGAAGTTGATTCAACTATATATCCTCAATACTTTTTCTCATTCCAAGCATATGATACACTTGATGTAAGAGTAAATGAAGATAAATATATGACATGTTATTTAATATTTACTTTCTTTTAAAGCTAGGTTATTACATTTATCACAATTGTTTAATCTCTACTTAGTTTTAATATTTGTGTATTATACTTATTACATCATTGTCTGTATTTTGTTTTTACTAATTGGAATACCTCTTAAACTAACTATACACAGATTTCATTGGACTGTTGAGATCAATAAGTCCTATTAAAGGTGTTGAGATGCAATCATACAATCAAATTGTTGGTAAACGAGATTTAATCATCTAAGAGCTCAAATTAAGAAAAGTTTTATAGTAATGAATATACATCAAGATTTTTTTTCTCATGTTTGATTTTTTTTTACAAACATTGATTTGATTTTCCTCATACAATGGAAAAACTTTAAAAGTAACAATTTAGGAAGACAAAACTCTCATTGATTGATGAAAAAAAACTTTGTGAAAATATTGAAAATCCGATCATCATTATTGTAGGAACAACTGTTAGATGTTATAAAGGTAAGTTGAAAAAAATCTCTTTTTTCTTTCAAAGTTACAAATATAATTTAACTTGAATAATTATATTGTACTCACATTACTATAACTAGGAACAAAATTGTTATAACAAGTGAACCATACATTTCTTCATGCTCTGCAACAAAACTTTATATGGATATTGATACTCCAGAAAGCAAAGTACTAAAAGAAAAGTATGTTGTTTATTCCTTTCAATTATTTATATATAATTTTAATACAATTTGGTCATATCTTCTTTCTAACCTTTATTACCTTAATAAATAAATGTTTGAAAATCAAAGAGCAAAAGTTGATTTGTTCATATAAGAAAATCTTGTTCAACATTCAATTATAAGTAAAATAGAAATGAAACAAGTTTTTATTATGGATCTTCTCAACTTTAATCCAGCTGAAATCAAGGTAACACTGTGTAAATATAGCTTACAACTTTTCTTTAAACACATGATTTTTTGTTTCTTACTCGTATATTTTTTTTATTACCTAAGTTTGAACTCAAAAATATATATAATTGTTCCTCTTTTGTTTACTTAAAATAACAGTTGAGTGAAATTTGTTTTATAGCTTGACTTTCATTTATCCTATCATAGTGTTCTTTTTTCAATTATACCTTTTATTCATCTGTTGTGACAATGAGTCATACAAAACCAAAAAAAAAAGGAAAACATTACCTGCGTTAATATTGTAACAATAAGGAAAAATCTTTTTTTGATACTTGTGGTTGCAAAGAAAAAGGATGGCTAAAATTTCCATAACCGAAACAAATTACCTACATCAAGTATATGAAAGATACTAAGAATAAGTTCAACACTTAACTATGATGGCTTTCGATAAGTGATAAACTCTAGAATATTAGAACCTTTTCAATTTTTTTTTGTTTAATATATTAATAATATAAGCATTAGACTAATTTTGTAGAAGATGATGAATAACCATGATATATATGACATTTACTTTGAAAGAAAGGTTACAAAAAGAGGATTCACATAATTTTAAACGATTAAATCTAAAAGTTTAAGTAGTTGCACAAGAGAATTACATTATATAAAAAACCTAAAAAAAGGTTAAAAATTTTACAAACTAGAAGATAAGATGAAATAAATAAAATGCAAATGAAAATGCCTTTGAAGTGTTTTAGAAAAAAGAAGACAAAGACATGTATAGTCAACATATTTTCAAAACCATTGCCAAGTTTAGCTACTGTTGGATCTGTTAATACTAATATCTACTATATTCGTAACTAGCCAACTAGACAATAGCTTTAATTAGATTTTTGTCTATATTTTTGCTCGATAACTAAATAATAGCTTCAAGATTGTAACATCAAAATAAAAATATGATATTTGAATAATTTAGTTCATAATAGTTAAAATATTCTTTTCTCATTGTTTGCAGAATAATATAATATATGAAAACTGATTAGAATGCTTAGTGTATAAACTCTGTTTTAATCTGTTTTCACATACTTAAAACTCAATGTTTGTTAATTTAGTGTATAAACTATATTTTAATATGTTTTCACATACCTAAAATTCAATAAAATGAACTATATGGATTAAAAGTTTGTTTAACATCTCATTAAAAAGTGAATAAAAAAAAAACCATCAATTAAACCCTAATGATTCAATCCTTAGTCAACTAATAGTTGTTTCCAAAAAAGTTATTCTAAGCATAATAATGTACATTACCCTGATATATGACCATTTGCTGATTAATAGAAAAATTGGTGTTTTTATTGCTTCATATCCAATATGTTCTAGAAGATTACCCAAAATACTAATTCATATATGAAATATATATATATATATATACAATGACTTTATTTTAAACATACAAGTATAGCTTGGCTATACCATTCTTTTAAAATTTTCTATATCCACTGTATTTTTCCTGCTTAGATTTTATTGTCTATACATATCTCATTCTTATATTTGTTTTTTTACTTCTTTTATAGAATAGAAGATTCTTATATACAGCATAAATTATAGATTTTGAATCATCTAATAGATGGCTTTATAATGCATGCAACCAATGTTTAAAAACTTTGTAATCAGATCATGGTTCACTGTATTGTAATGAATATGGAGAAAAAATTTCAATGCTTATGTAAGTTTTTCATGTTTATATTTATTAGATAATGTTCATATTGAAAATTTTGCTTATTTTAAGTTTTTCTCAGCAAAACCAAGCTTAATATAGTTATAAAAGATTCTACAGGGCAAATGAATCTTTTGGCATTTGAAAAACCAGCTAAAAAACTCATTGATTCAACAATTCAAAAAATAACTTCCAGAGAGAAAGTTGACAGGTTTACTCTTCCAACACCAATCATTAAATTGCTTGACAAAGAAAAAATTATTTGAAATGGGATTGACTCAAAGAGATATTAGGTAAGATATACTTGATTACAAACTATTTGACTGTACCAACACATAAGATAATGTAGCTATTGCCATAACTGGAATAAATGAAGAAACTACATCTTCAACTCAATTAGTCCAAAAAAAAAAAAAAACAATTAGTTTCCACATCTCTTCCACCAATTCCAAGTGTAGACCAACCGACCATTCTAATAGAATCATAACATCCAAACTCACGATCAGGAATTCAGATCCCACAAGATTTTTTCTCTAAAGAATCTCCTGCAAAGAAAAATGTATAGCACTATACCTTCCCTGAAGTTTCACTTGTAAAAAAACTAAAGTATACCTCATTAAATTTATATATATATATACTTTTTAATAAAAAATAAAAAAAAGTAATGATATTACTTTTGATTGCTTTATACAAAACGAGAAAGCATGAAGAAAAGCTTGATACATAGCATGAAAATGCTTTTTGTTTGCTACACTTTGTACAAAATAGTAAGTAACTATTTTTCTCATCTTCTTTATATTAAATCATCAATTCAACTATATTATTGAATTTCTTCTTTTACATATAAACGTTGAACTTTGTTAGTCATTTTGTAGATTGCAAATTATATCATTTTGATTTATAGAAAAGACTAACTTGTTAAGACATTTTATTACATGAAGGAAAAAGGATGAATGAATATCATTAGCTATCATTTTTTTTGAACATGTAGATATAACTTTTTTGAATCGAAAACAATGTTGCCATATAAAAAAAAGTTATTGTAAAGTGAACTTGTATATATTCTAAAGCAATTCACTTTTTTTGTAATAGAAATTTTCATTTCTATTTTAGATATTTAACAGTACTAGAAAAACAAACTAACTTTTGAAAATTAGTTTGCAATTCTATCTCGATTATACAAATAAGAAAACTCTTTTTTTGCATATATCTAGCAATAATATATATATATTATTATCTTACATTAAAGTTATAATTTTACAAGCAAATGACATTATTTCATCACATATTTACTATATATGTACTTTTCATAACATCTTCAATACATAAAATTCAATTACAATATTAAATTATTCTACTAAATCATTATTATCAAATGCAAATACCAATTAAAGACAATGTATTAACAAATGTTTACAAAACATAATTCAATTTAGATGTACATTGTGAAGCATTGATAAAATAAAGTGCATAGTATATTATTCAATCATAATTATGATGATAAGCATTTTAACGATTCTAATGCTAATATGTATACACTTATTCACTTTGTATAAAATACAATTATTCATTTAAACATTTAAATACCATATGTAAATATATAATTTTGTCCCAAATTGATTTAGCTTTATTTGATTTTTATACTTGATTTGAATAATTCAATTTAGGTCAATTTATGCGTTTTAATTAGATTAATTCATTTAAAGCTTATCTTGAATTAATTACCAAATTCGATTATATTTGGGTCAAGGCTCAATTTAATCGAAATTAATTTAAATTTTAATTATTTGAACTTGAAGGCTCGGTAAATACCCAAACTTCAATTTTTCGTCCAAATTAAATGTAAAAGCTCAATTTTATTTTATTTTTTGTTATTGTTTTATTTTTGTTATTGTTCTTATTTTATTTATTTATTGAATTAATTAAAAAAATAACAAAATGACAAAAAAAGAAAAAAGCAAATGCAAGAAAACAAAAAAAAAAAAAAAAACAAAATAGGAAGAAATGGCTGGCAATTTGCTCCCGTAACAAGCCAAAATCCTCCGCTACCCTGCCATATCGAAAAACTTTGGACTATTGTTACAAATTGCCAAATAAAAACAAGGATGAAGATACACAGGCGAAAAGGGAAGGAAACAACAAAATTCTTTCCCAAAAACCATTTGACCGTCCTTGAAGGAGGGAGCTTTCAACACTAAAGATCAGTTTCTTATACTATTTGGCTTCATTAATCCCTTCCATAAAAAAATACTCCCACCATAGTTGAATCGCACCCTATTTACAGCCTCAAAAACACAGCAAAATCCTTTAGAGAAATTAGAAGAAACAAAAACAAGATTTCCATTCGGTCACCCTCCCATCACCCACCATTTCCAGTATCTCAAGTCCTAGCTTGCACAAAACCATCCAATACCCACCCCAGCCAAAAACTACCCAAAACCAAAAACCATCTACTAACCGACCCCCATTTACAACCTCCCCAATCCATACAATGGACTACCATAACACCATCAAAGGCAGAAATTTCACCCCAACCAGGTCCAACCCTACACACACCAAACTACCCAGCCTTTCACCATCACCAAACCAACCCTAAACAATCTACCTTCATCCACCGAATACCATCGAGACTACTTCCCCTTTCCACCAACCCATCCTGCCTCCCTAATCCACCACCACTCAAACTAGCCATACCACCCAACAAAACCCCCTTTTGTTTTTCTGAAACCGAAAGCCATACTAAAAAAAAAAAGAAAAAACTTTGTTTTTCTTTTCTCAAAACAATTCATCATAAATCAGCCACAATCTTCCCGCAAGGAGGAACCTCAATAAATCAAAAGCAAGCAAAAGCTAAAATGAAAAAAAATCAAATAAAAAACAAATAACACCAAGTCTGGGATTCGCTAGGTTTGTTTTAGGAGATTTTAGAGCTAGGGAGGAAAGACTGAGCTTCTAGCTGACGGCGACGAGCTTCTGATGGCGACGCTGTAAGGGAGAAAGAAGTGGCTTTGGTAGTGCCACTGTTCATAACAGAGGCATGCAGCTTAGGCAGCATCGAGGGTGTGAAGGGTGGCTGGCAGTGGCAACAGCAGCGGCTGGGTGGTTTTTGTATTAAAGAAGTTTAGAAAGCTTCTTTTTTTTTTTTTTTTCCAGGGAAAGGTTTCTCTTAAAAAAAAATCAAAGCTTTTATTAAACCTAATAATTTAAAATAAATTATAATATGATATATATAAATATAATATAAAAATAATATAATTTAAAATTATAGTAATAACTATAAATAAATTTAATAAAATAAAAAAATAATATTTTTTTTTATTATATAAATTATAACATATAATTTTTATATAAAATAAAATATAAATATATAAATTTTAATTTTTATATGATGAATAATTAATCTAATTTTTATAATGAAAAATAATTAAAAAAAAAAAAAGAAAGAAGTTGACCGGCCAAAACCAACCTAGTTATTATAGCCTATAACCTGTCCAACCTAGACCTGTAGCCCATGACCCATTCCAATAGCCGAACCAGTCTGGATCTGTTTCGGTTGCTGGATTCCATTTGCTTGGGGCTGATTTTGGGCTTCAACATAAAGTTTTATTTGGGTAATTTTTCTATGTACTTTTGACTTTTCAGTAAAATACTTTTACATTATTCATGTTAATAATATATTCATTAAATAAGCATGCTTTAAAATAATTAATAGTGCTCATAAAAATAAATATTTTATTATTATTATTGTTATTGGTGAAGATTTTTATTATTAAATACTTGAATAAAAAAATATAAATTTTTTATTATGAAATTTTGAAAAATTTGAGTAATGATTCTTGTGAGTTTTTTAGGTGAAAAAATTCTTTTAAAATTTACTAAATTATTAAAATATTAAGAAAGCCTTTTCAATACAAAAATTTTCATTTTGTTATTTAATTTGAATAATTTAAAAAATATATGAATAAAATATAAACTATCGATAAAAATATACGCTTCTAAGAAACAAATTCGTTTATGGATAATTGCTTCATGGTATAAAATTTAGGGTGAAATAATAATAGTAAAAATTAATAAATAATGAAAATTTCAATGATGAGATTCTAAATAAATTCGAGTAGTAATTTTAAAGAAATCTCTATATGAGAAAAATTTTTTAAATTATTGCTAAAGTATTGGGATATTTTGGATAATTTTCAATAAAAAAATCATTTACTTTTCCTTATTAAAAAAAAATGAAATGAACTTTTACACAGTATAACAATGTTACAAATTAATCTATGTGCATCACATTTTATTTATGCATCATATTATAAAAATAAACGAAATCTCCAATGATGAGAGCCTAAAGAAGTTCAAGTATTAATTTTTTAGAAATCTTTAGGTAAGAAAATTTATTTAAATACAACCAATTATTAAAGCATTTAGAATAATATTCAATAAAATTTTTTTATCTTTTTTTAATAGAATAAGAAATAGGTTTTTAGAAAATATTATTTAGATTAAATTGTAGACATCATATTTTACTATATGCATGGTAAATATAAATATTAAAGATAAATATAAACCACCAAAATTAGGATTCTTGAGAAGTCCAATTAATGATTCTTAAGAGATCCTTAGGTGATAAAGTTTCTTTTAATATTATTAAAGTATTAAAATATTTTCAGGGATTTTTTAATAAACAAGTTTTTTATTTATTTTTTCAACCAAGATAAAATAAAAATAAAAATATGTTTTCTTACTACAATAAAGAAATTAAGAAAATTAATTTTAAATACCAAAATTAACACTATTTTAGTCAAAATTAAAGGATACACATAATTAATTAATATCATTTTAAAAAGGCACTATAAGGGTCTAATCCTTTTCCATTCGTAATTGGCTCTCAAACCTAAACCATTTTTGTAGACAAAAAAATTTTTTTTAATAAGTTTTAATTAATTTTAAAATTTTATTAAAATGATAAGTTTTAATAGATGAGCAATCACACCTAACAAAAAAAGATTAGTGATAATTTTTTTTTTATTTTCAAATTTGTTTAACAGGCCTAAAACCGTTATGACACGATATTATATATAAATTGTTTACCCATAATTAAATTTTCATTCCTCAAAAACATAAGTATTTAAATTTGTTTTAACCTTTTACAAAACAAAATGAACAAATTAAAATTCCATATAGCATGAGCCCATCCTTTAACAATTTTAAACTATTTCTGACAATCCCAAGCCTAGACTTACACACAACTCAAGACCATTCATTAGCTCAACTTTGCTTAACCCATTAAAAAAAGCCTTCGAACTTTTAACTATCATAAAAACTTGAAAACATCTTTATTTTTTAACTCTTCACTTCTTCTCACAAAAAAAAAAAAAAACTCTTTAAAACTCTAGAAACCCAAATGTCTGATGAATAATAATAAGATTTTTCAGCTTTCCCCAGATGAACGAACATAACAAAGTTCTTCAAAGTCATCATTCGTGGCTCTTTCTCCAGAGATTGTTTAGTAAACTTTTACTAAATTTAAAAATTCTTTCAAAAAAAGTTAATACATGTATTAATTCTTATAGTTATATGTCATTCAAAATCAAAAAATATAAATTCCATAATATTTTAAAGATTTCTTATAATCTATTCTTTAAAAAAAATTACATAGTAAAAAATAAACATGCAAATACAAAAACTATCAGTTGCAAAACTTTTTCTTCAAAAGATGTTTAACAATTGAAAAATATATAGAAAATCTACCCATAAACATATTATGTTATGAATAAATGCTATGCAATTACATAGAAAAATAAGAAAATTTCAATAATTTTAACCAATTTTCTTTTCGATATCAATTTTTTAGAATTAGGTATAGTAAACACTGTAAAAAAATCATAAATCAACAAAAATCTTTAATTATTTATTCTGAAAATTCTATGCTAATAATAAAAATTATTTTCATTGTTCTATCTCTCATTTAACACATGCATGTTCAATTTTAATTTATATATACATATGCTCCAAATGCACTTTTTCTTTTTATAAGGATTGCTATACATTTCTGAATGCAAATATAATAGAATATTAACTATGTACAAAACAACCTTGAATACCAATTTTCCACTTCGTTTAACAAAAAAATAAAAAAGAAGAAAAATGTTTACACAAAGCTTTCTAACTGATGCTTTTAATTTAATTACTGAGAAAGTAGCAATTAATTATATTGTTTATTATATGAAAGCAAGAAACTACTTTCAATACAATTCATAAATTTATTAATGGCTATCTTTTTTTTTTTTATTAGAATATATTGTTATCACCATCAAAAAATTAAGTTATAAACTTTTATCATACTCTTATCACTAACATAATAAAATTGAACTAAATTTTCAGTGCAAACCAAGAGCATTTGTTAACAGTTATATGACAGATGTTCAAATACTAAGAGTTATATATCTTAGAGGTTTATTGCCAGAGATATTCAACATGGATTTGGTACAAGTGAACAACAAAGTCTATTTTTCGAATGGCTGAAAAAATTTCATGCTTACCCATAACATAGAATTCAGGGACTTCTTAATGTTTAAATTCAACCATAACGGCACATTTGATGTTTACCCTTATGTCAGAAACACTACTTTAATGATAAATGCTGTTCTCTAAATAAAAAAAGGTAACAACTTATTTTCAAATGTTGAACTATGTCAAAAATAATAAATTAACTCGATATTACTTTTTTTAACAGATGAATAAGCAAAAAGTTAACAGCAACATCCTCTTAAAGTTATTAAAATAGAAGATTTCATTTCAGATATAGACTCAAACAATGAGTTCCCTTTCTTTCAATACACTATGAGCACAACAAATGTTTGAATATCATATATTCTAGTAAAAAAGAAATATGTTTTATGCCACTTTAATTACATAATATACTTTTCTCTACTTACTTAAAACAATATAAATGTGTTTTTAACATTGATTTTTTTTCATTTTGTTTAATCTGTTTATACACATTAACTATCCTGCATTTACTAATCAAATACACATGTTTTACAAATAAAATGTCAATGCAATCAATTATACAATCAATTTGTTTAAACAAAGTAACATTAATATCTTATTATTACTATATTAATATACATGTTTAAACAAAGTAACATTAATATCTTATTTTTACCTTACTTTATAATTTGAATAAAATTAGTTGTACTCATAATTAACAAAATTTGTACTATTTATATAACAAGTTCCTACAGTGTTTGCCAAACTGTTCCTTCCAACTCACCCAACAAATGTAACCCTTTCAATCCAAAAATAACAAACAGATTCCTTTGTTCAAAATATTGGCACTAACATGAATCATCAAAGAAAAAAATGGCCTGTTCATTATATTTACAATGAAAAAAGCAAATGTTTCTCAAGTGGTTGACAATGTTTTGCAACTAACAATGGGCTCAACCCTGGGGATCAATGTGTTTTTCACATGATTGCACCAAACAAATTTAATGTTTTCATCTATTATACTACACAAGTAAACAACTATGTGAATGCTATCGATGTCATTTTGTCAAACTGTTGTTAATATCTATACTTTGTTAAAATGCACTCTAATGCTTATCCTTGTACGTAGAATATCTTTTGTTCTCTCTTTGTTAGACAACTATTATTGTCTATATTTTGTTAAAAGACATTGTAGTTACCATTCTTGTATACAAAGATTGCTTTTATAACTTTAATTATGTTATTAATTGTTTCTACAACTTTTTAACTTTCAACATAACCAATACTCATTCACTTCCTCTAAAATACAAAAAAACAATGACACTTTAACATTGAAAACACAACAGATTGATCATATTATATAAAGTTTATTTATCTAGTACTTTATCTTTTGAGCACATACTAATTAAAACTTCAATTCACTTTGTTAAACTCTTTAAGGTATAACATCATTACACACAAACTAACATTTTTGCTCCATGACTTTTGTCCAAAATCACAATCCTTTCTTTATCCTTAGAACAGCCATTTCTTTGACTTAAAAAAAATTTTCATTTTAGCATATACTTTTTGGTAATTTTTGTTTAAATTTATTCAACTTTCTTTATCTTTTCAACACATTTTTAATATTAAAAATTCTAAACATATAAATTTTATTTTGATCTTATATACAAACAAACTATTAATATTTTTAATTCTACACACTCCTAACTAATATTTTTCTCTTAACTTTAAAATCATAAAATTAAACGAAATCCAAAACAACAAAATTTCCCATAAATCCAACTACATATATCATTCCATATATCCCTAATTTCAAATATAAAAACATAATATTAAAAAAAAGTTAAAAATAATAAATTATAAAATATCAAGAATACATATTTGAATCATCAATTAAATTTTGTATAAAAAAATTAATAAAAAAATTTACAAACTTCTTAAAACCCATATCCAATCAATCTTTCAAACTTAAAACTATATACACAAATCCAAAACTATAGTTTCGAACACCAATATGTCTATAAACCCAAACCAAATTATAATAAATGCAAATCCAAATCTACTCTTGCAAATCTAAACCTCTATTAAAAAGTATTATCATTTGACTCTTCCACAAATACAAAAACTCATCACTTTCAATTCAAAAAGACCAAACTTATCAAACTTCTGTTATAAACTTCCTTAACACCTTACTGAAACTCTTTCAAAATCTAATTTCTAAACTCAATTTCTATCAAACATCTATTATCTATAAAAAAAAAAAGACTAACAGCAACTATTTTGAGAGTCAAAACAAAGAAATTATGGATGAAGCTCAGTTTAATTATTTAATAATTCAAGTTTTTGGGTTCGGACGAATTTTACCGGTTCTAGTTAATAGCAAGAAATGGAAAACTTTTCAAGACATTAATTACTCAAGTACCTGCATTTTCATGAACGTAGGCTTCCTCACCATTCTCAATTTCATTCCCTGAATCCACCTCACTAACTTCAATGTTCGAATTCAAATTTTTTCCCTGAACACTCCCTTTCTCCATTGTCTCCTCAAATTTACTACACTTCAAGCTAACATCCAAATTATCCGATTTCTCATTATCTTCCAAACCATTTACAGCATTTATTTCGAAATTCGATCCATCTTAACCAATATTTCTGTCACTGAAATTTGATTTATTTTTGCCAACAAATTCGCCTTCCTTTATCTGATTCTGTTGAATTATTGTGTCCATTTCCATGACGGTACTTCCCACATTGTCACTTAGTAGGATTAATTTTGAATTAAATTATTTAAAATTAAATTAATTAATTTTATATTTATTAATTAAATTTAAATTATTAATTTTAAAATTTAACTGATGGATTTAAATTTGATTAATTTGATTAATTAATTAAATTAACCGAATTTAGTAAGAAATGTCTGCTGTAGATAGTAAATGCTTCCTGGAGTCTTCAATTATGAGAGAAAATAAACTATACAACTCTATGTCTTAATTTTATTATTCCATAATTCTACCCAATTTCATTCATTTCCGCCTAATTTTTTATTCCTTAATCCTGTTAAAAACAAATGCAAATTTCATAGAAAAATAATAACGAATCACTCTCCATATACAAAACAGAATTAACAAATTCTAAGTCATAAAAAAATTGAGAAGAAATATGCTTTTAAATAAAAATAAAACTTTATTCTCATGGAGACAAAATCAACGAAGGTAAGAAGAGTAGAAGATTAGACAAAGAGAGAAGAGCAGACGTAGATAAGGCCCCGATCACAGATGAAACTGAGCAGAAGATCGCCAACTGTCCGATTGCATCGTCTTTCTCTCTCCCAAGACCCAAGACCCAGAGTAGGAAGATGTAAAACAGAGAAAAGATTGAAAGTTGAATGAATAAATCGAAAAGATTGAAAGTTGAATGAATAAATCGAGAGATAAAAGATAAAATGTAAATGAAATATTATTATTTATAAATTATTTAAATTTGATTTTAATAAAATTTTAATTTTATTTAATTTTTATCGAATCAAATTAAAATTTAAATAATTTTATTTATTGATTAAATTAAATTTAAATAATTTTATATTCGATTAGAATAATTTATGAATTTAATCAAATTTTTATATTTAAATATATTTTTATTATTTTAATTAATAAAATATTTTAAATTTAAATTTAAATAATTAAATTTTTATTGAATATAAAAATTAAATTTATTTTTATATATCATTGAATTTAATCGTAAATAATTTAATTTTTATGTTCAATTAAATTTAAATTAAAAAAATAAAATTTAATCTTCGAATCGAATTTTAAATTTTAAATTTTAAATTAAATTTAAATTTAAATTTAAATTTAAAATTATATTGATTCGAACCCGAACCTGAACAAAAGAACTGAAGTTGGCTGCTGCGGCAAAAATTTGGCAGAAATAAAATAGGATAGGGTTTTGTCATTTGTGAATACAAATGAAAGAAAGTCTATGAAACGGTGCGTTTCATTATTGCTTAATTCGATTAAATATTCAGTTGTTTCAAATATTTCGAATCCAATTAATTTAAAATCAAAATTCATTCAAAATCATTTTAAAAAATCAATCCAAATTATTTGATGGACTGATTAATTGAATTAATTCAATATCATCTATTAATTCGGTTTTAATCAAAATTTGAACACCCTTATTCAAACTCCTCTTTAGAGTAATCAAACTCCCAATCAATGTAACTCTCTATCTTGTTACCAGCCTTAGCAGCTTCCACAACATTCTTCGAAGATCTTGGATCCTTCATTTCAACCTCCACCGCGTTTTCCACGCTCAATCGGACGACTCGCCGTTTGGCTCTGATCTTCTTCTGACGCATGATAAACTAAATTTCGAAACTCCTCCAAAATTTTTTTTTTCTTCATATTCTTGTAAAGGAAAAAAGGAATAGAACAAGTTTTATAATTATGAGGATTGGCAGGCGAGCTCTTGGACAAGGTCAGAAGGGCAACGCAAGATGCAGACAGAGACCGGAGCGGAGAGAGACTCCCGAGGGTCGAACATTCGGAATCCAAACCACGTCAAGATCATTTGCTCTATATAGGCCTATGGCCGTTTTTTTGCAGGCTGAGGTGACCCAATTCCTCTAGGTATGGGTTAACAGACGGGGGCCGGTTTTGTGAATTTCACTCTCTAGCAGTTTCGGCCTATGGCTATATAGGATGTTCAAGATAAACAAAGCAGAGCCCCTTAATTTGGACATGTTCAACAATATGTATTTTTGGGGGAAGTATAGTCCACAGGACCACAATTAATCGTATGTCATGTAACCATAACTGAATTCGGAGTTTTTTCTTATTAATGTAACTACTTTTAGAAAAAAATATATTTAATAAATTTAAATTTAAAATTTTATAATTGCAATATTTTAATTTTTAAATTATGATCTCTTTGAAAAATTAGTCATTTTCTATTCACAAAATGCTACAATAAAAATAATTTCTCTTGTAATGACATGTTTGAGAGAAAACAAGAGGCATGAGCTAAATGATTAAAATTTATAATAGTTACAACCTCTAAAAAATCTTTTATCTCTATTTACATTGATATAATTAATGTTTAAATGATTTTAGTTTATTTTCCTCATTGTTTTAGTATTACCAAATAATGGGATAGAAACCATTTTTTTTATATCAAACAGTGCAACAGTTAAAAAATAAATTTTCTTCTCAAGCTTCCAAAGAAGACGACAAGCCATGAGGTGGTAAAACCAAAAAAAAAAAAAGATGTTACTACTACTATTATACAAGGGAATTAATTATTCATATGTGTTCTCATCTCATACAGGATGCAATATCAGCGTGAAATTAATGTGAGGTAAATTTTAATTATTTAGAGAGGGAAGAGGGGAAGAGAATGAGGTAGGGATAGCTTTGAAGAAGAAGAAGCTGGTAGCCAAGTGTCCTCCCAACTAACCGTTATCAGAATTTCGGACCCAAATCCAAATCCTAAAATTTTTATGTAAGATTTGACTAGTTTTAGAGACAATTATAATAATAATAATATTATTATTATTAAAAAATTAAAAAAAAAAACCAAAGAAAGGAATCAGTTACTTTATTTTATCAGTATAAAAAGAAGTTTGGGTGAAATCAAATCAGTTAACTATTAAGCGGAAATTACTTCCACTAAGCCGGCAAAAGCAACATTTACATGTCCAATCACAGCTTTTTAACGTCAGCGTAAGTCAAAATAAAAGGGGCACAAGTTTGGGCCATTAAATGTGGACCATTGTGAAAAACTGTCTGCTTTCAAATTTTAACTAAATAAAATATGAATTTTAAAATTTAAATCGGATGATTTACGTGGTAAAAATAATATTTAATAAATTTAAATTTTAATATTGATAATTTTTTATTTTTAAATCGTAAATTTTTATTAAAAATAAATAAATAAATAAGATACTAGTACCAAACTACTAGTACTTTCAAAATTTTAGATGCTCAGCATTGAAAAAAAAATTGGAATCATGAAATCAGGAGAATATTAGGAGATTATAATTAGTTTTTGTAATGAGTATGAAGCATGAATCATGATTATTAATAGCAAAGATGGTTGGGAGATAGGTAGGACGAGTGCCTCTAATTTCTTTTTCTTTTTGGTGAGAGCTAAGTTAAAACTCACACATGCAACGATCCAAATTATTAAGCTCTGGTGAGACTTGAGGGGCCCTAGGCCTAGGCTAGCATCTATCTGCCGTTAATTAGGAAGTTAATTTCAAATTACGCTCAAATTCAACTCAAAGGGTGTTTTTTAAGTTTAACCTTCCCTTTCTTTTTCCTCTCCTTTTACCAAGAATGGAGAAAAGGGATTTTATAAACTGTGAATGACAAAGCAAAAGCAAAGGGTAGAGCAGTATTAAAATTATCAAAGTTAAATTTTATAAATTAATATTAATCTTTGAAATAAAACCTAATTCTCAAAATCTTCTTAGAGGCACCGCTTCAATCAAAAAAGTACCCACAACCACAATTTCTTTTGCTCTTTGCATGATTACATCCCATAGATGCAAGAAATGGCGATCATCATGTTCTCATTATATTTCTGACCACTATGCACACTACGCTTTCTTTCTTTTTTTTACTTATTACCTTTTATATAGAAAAAGTTGATTTCCATAATAGCAGTCCTTGAAAATAAGATCAAACGTCATCTCACATGTCTTACATTATATGACAATTACTTGAATTTCCTTTAAATTCAAAAACTATCAAGAAGTGTATAAGTGAAAAAGGGTGAAGAAAAGATGATATAGAAAAGAACGCTCATCATGAGGTACCATTGAAAGTGTCAAGATTCTTGTAGAATGAGGGTCCTGTCCTATACTAATGATTATACCTTTCTTCTCCTTTTAACAAAGAAAATTAATGGAACGGACAATAATGCATAATACCATACGGTTGAAAAAGTCCCTTCTAGTTGGTGAGCGGTCAGCAATTACTTGGCCTTGCCGACAGGTCCCCTGTCCCTCCCCAAATTCAAGTAGCAACAACAAACAAATAAAAAAAGGTGAGGGTGGAGAGAAATCTACATTGCTGACTTCAGTTGACCCAAAATAAGTAATTTCAACATTTTGTTATGACATGCTGACTGCGAACTAAGGTCGGTAGACAAATCCAACCCCATGCCTGAAGAGAGAGGGGGAAGGCGTGCCACTGCCAGTGGTCGAAGTTCAAATTATTTTACAGGGTTTGACTCCTGTTAAAATGACGAGCTTCTGCCGCAATGGTTTCTACTTTCTAGGAAACTATTTATGTCGAGTTTTGATTTTAAGATATTTTTGAAAACACAAAAAAAAAAAAAAAACAATTACAAATAAAAGTAAGAGATATTTTTTATGTTTGCATTTTTAACACGTAGATTTGAAAAAGAGTAATGAGGAGAAATACAAATAGAGGAGATTTATTTTAGTGATGTCTAATCTTTATATTTATAGATAAATAATGAGGATCATTAGGAGATAACAAAAACAGTACTAAATTGATGTGATATTGAATGTATCAAATCGATCTAATATGTCAAGTCAACATAAATGATAGAATTATCTCTGGTTGTCTACTGAAGGTTTCTAACATGAAAAAAATACTACCATACCCTTTTGACCACCAAATAATCTTAACACTCTGTCCTCCCATTAAGCAGTCTGAGTATCAAATTGCTTAATGTATGATCAACGCACTTGATATAAGGCAAGTAGGCAAAAGGGAATGATGTGAAATTTGATTCTTTGAAACCAATGTCATATAGGGGGATCAGTATTAGGGGACAACTAGATTTGAGCCATGGTCCGACCTTGTGGTTTTCTGATCTTGCATGTGTGTCTTGGGTTGAGTGCACAACTAGCTTGAATGTTGTGAATGTGATAATTGTTCAGAATGTTCCAAGGTTAGCATGGGAGTTTGTCTGGTTGACATGAGACTTATGTTTTATTTTAAGAGTTTGGATTCAAGTCTCTACTTTGAATCCTGATGACGAACCAAGCATCTAGTCTACCCCAAGGAATTGTTCAGTCTAGTCGATCTAACTTGGGATTCATTCGATTTGGCCAGTTTGACTACATTAAATGAGGAAAGAGGTAATTTGAGTAAAAAAATTTAAAAAGAGAAAACAAAAATACATCTTTCATTCTTCAATCTAACACATAACATGATCTGTGTCACTCATTTGATCTAAGACGCAACTATATAAAAGGTTATTAGGATTTTCATTTTTCATCTTTCTGCTTTCTTAGCTTTCAGTCTGATCTAAATTTTTTTATCTCAAAAGCTTTCCTTTTGGCCTTGAAGTTTTTTTTCTTTTTTGCATTTTTCTATACACTTAATCATGTCTTTTAGTACAAGTTTTGGGGAGGCTGAAAATTTCAGGATAAAATATAAAAGAGGTCAACTCGGACAAGACAACGACAATTTGATTACACCATTCATTGAGAACCATAATTATAAGAAGATGGTGTTTTGGTTCAATCTAATGTTCAAGGAAAGGCAATGACAAAATAAAAAAAATGCTCAGGCAAAAGAAAAACGGGTTTTAAGCACAAAGGAACTATGTACTCGGATAGATTTCGACCTACAAAATCCATCACCTTTCCCCATCTCTCAAGTCGATCCATTTTTTATGGTTGACTTTTTTTCATTTTTTATTATTATTTTTTTTGGGATTTAATCACATCAATTTTCTTCTACTTTTGCTCTTCCACCTGTTGATACTCCCGTTGTCACTTCTATTCCCTCTCGATCAGTTGTTATTGAGATCACTTCCTCTCATAAAGGTTGTCACCTCATCCATCTTCCCCTGAAGTTGAGTTGCTCTCAACCACGATTCAACCTTAAAATCCTACTCTTACTTAAGAGTTAAAGTCTTCTGGTAGTAAAGATTTTGACGATGAAAAGGGTTCTAGTGAGGAACAAGAGAAAATGATTACCTTACCTGAGAAAAGTGACAACAAGAAACTAGCCGAGGTCTCTATATATACTCACTGTGACCTCAGTATGATCCTTAAGGACGTGATGAATGAACTAAAAAGTAAGACAAATTCTAGAGACTATCTTACATATGTTCAGTTCATCACATTCGAGCTTTGGCGATAACTTTCCTTTTTCTCATGAAGGGGTATAGTATAATAATATTGAACTCCTCAGATCGGGTCACTAATAGATTAGAGCATATCAGCTTCATGTATATTAGGATTTCTTGGTGGCTGATCTAAAGTTTTCATTTCACTTTTTGTTTTTTTCAATTTTTAATTCTTATAATTTGACTATCACCGAACTCACTCCCAACTTTGTTCGATACATAGTTGCTTTCATCATTCTTTGTCAAAATTTAAACATTCTTTCTTCCCTTCCTTTATTCAAGAAATTTTTTTCTATTAAAATAAGTGGTATTATGTGACGGTTCGACCCAATAAAAAATTGTTTGCTTATTGTCTGAGCTCAATAAAAAATTGAAAACTACTCTTCTTTTGTCTTTAGAAATAAAAAATAAATAAAGATGGTCAACCTAAGGTCGAGGTTATCACCGAGGCTTGAGATATAAAAATTGTGCCCAACACTTTGATGCATTGGTGGTTTTTTTCGTCTTAAATCTATCAAATCAAGATAAAATAATGGAGTATACCCATGAGGGAGAGCTCATTATTGATACCCATAGGCTAACCTCCTACAAAGTAATAAACAAGATGAAGTACTAGAGTAGGTTTAAGGAAACTTGGTAAGATTATATTTTGACCTAATTTTTATCTAATTGTTAGCTTGATTTTGTAGAAATGTCTACCAATGACGACTTTGACTTCATCCTATACCTACATGCCTCCAAACAAGACAAGCCAAAAGAAGATTCAACTTGGAGCCCTATTTTGTGGGGGGACAATGTTGTCAACCTTTCAATATAACACTCTCTAACAGCTCGAAAGATGAAGGCCAGGGCTGGTCAAGACCTTTCATCAGCATAGGTACCCCCTCATACCAAAAAACCAAAGGTGAAGGTCTTTTTTTCCACTTTAGAAAACATTAAAGCTAGGGTACTAAGGCTTAACTTGAAAAAGATCTCTACGAGATTGGAGTATGCCTCTACCGATGATCCCACTAAGAACCTTGATATAGGGAGGAGGTTCTGCAAGGTTACGATCCTTGTTCTTGGTAAGTACTGCCAGACTTCAACTCGGTTTTATCATTGTTCTTCATTTTGTTAAGTTTGAGTTCATTTTATGCAGTCCAACAAAAATTCCAATTGAGCCCCTGAACAACACCAACCAGGCCCTTTACCATGCTTACCTCACTATGGCTCACCTCCTCAAAGTCGAGAATGACATGGCTGTCTTAACCTAAGAGCATAAGAAAAATTTCATGTGGTACTTTTTATCATTATGTCCACTATCAAGGTGACCACAGTGATTGTTTATTCTAGGTCTTTAACCTGCAAAGCCTTCACGTTAAAACATGTAACATAACTCTTTAATGATTCATTACGACCTTGATGGATTGACATTAGAGTCAGAGTTGTCTTCTTCGCTATTTCGCTACTTACAAATTGAGAAAAAAAAAGGATAAGCATTTTGAATGTCGTAATTGACCTTGGTTCCATGCTACTGTAACAAATTCGATCTGTGTTTTTCAGAGTGGTGGCTAGGCCCTTGCACATCAAGGCTTTATCTGTGTCTTGCATCATCATGTTAGTCCTATAAAGTTTTAAATGATTAAAAAGGTTGGAAGTATCATCATAAGTCTCTAAAGTTGACATTTTGAACCCTTTGAGAGACATGGCTTTATCGATTTTTTCAGTGAAAGGCAAGATCTATAGGAACTTAAGCTTATCCTCGAATGCCACTACTTTTGTTTTTAGCTATTTCTCCATGACCTGCATCCGAGCTTTCAGATCCTTATTCAATTGGGGTTTAAGGTTTGTCTATTCGAATTTTTAGATTATGATATGTGTCAAATTGTGACTAGGGTAATGGCGAACTAAAGTGTTATGCTCCTCTTTTTTGGAAGCCGAAAAGGCTTTCAACTCCTTATAGCTTAGTTATCTTACCACAGTTCCTCAACCAGGGGTGATTAGGTTAGGCACCTTCGAAGCTTGTAACGGGGTTATAGTTTGCAGCATCTATATAATGGCTTGTATCTGCTCAATCAAAGTCTAAAATTGTTTTATGGTCGAACTTGTCTATGGTAGGGGAGGTCGTTTTGAGTGCTAGTTGTTGTGTGTTTCTGTTCTAGCCAGAACGGCCGTCTTTCCTTCCTCTAGGGTTCTCTTCCTTGATGGTATTGTTTCGTGCTCAGCTAGTGAATGAAAAAGCCCTTACCTTGTGCACCAAATGTTTGTGTCGAGCTTCGATCTTAGGATATTCCTGAAAAGATAAAAAAGAATGGTGGTTAAAGGCAAATGCAAAAAGTGTTCCTTGCATTTACACTACAATACGCAAGTTAAAATAGGTGAGGTCGGAAGGAAAGTAATGAGGAGAAATAAGAGTAGTTGAGACTTATTTTAATGGTGTCTAGACTTTCATATTTATAGATAAGTAATGGGGGACCATTGGGAGATAATAAGGATAATGCCGAGCTGATGTAGCATTGGACGTGTCATACTGACCTGACATGACAGGTCAACTCAAATGACATAATTACTTCTAATTATTTGTTGAAGGTTTCTAATATGAAAAAAGATTACTATTACCTTTTTGACAAGTAAATACCCCTAACAAAACTTTTTTGGAAATGCCAATCAATGGTGTATCATGGAGTGTGATAGAATAATAAGAAACAAAAGCATGGGGCAATTTTTACTGCTAGTGCTACTATTAAAATAACCATAGTGCATTTGAATGCTTCGCCAAATACTTTTGTTATTCATTATTCATTAGGAGTCGAGCGTGGCACTAGCCAGCCAATGCTGCCAACCATAATTTTTATATGCATACGTATGTTTATTCAGTATATGTATTAATTTGAAATTTTGACATATGCATCTTCAAGTAGAATAATATTGTCCCAAATAACAAAGGATTCATTGGGATACATGCACCCATGACAAATACCATGTATGCCGCTAATACCAGAAACCTGCTGGGTTAGTCAACAATGCTCACAGAAATGTAGAGCCTGCAAAATCAGGTCAAGTTCGTTGCAATATTCCTATCAGCCATCTTGTAGCCTCCTGAAGCCGACCGGTCTCTTTGCTTCCACTTTGCTCAAAACTTTGTAGCAGCCCCGCAAAACTTCAGTTTTCAATCTTTACATTAAAAGTTTGGAAAAAAAAAAAGGGGCCCAGCCTGAGAGCCAGAATGTCACCATATTTGGAATGTCTAAAAGACAAGCTACCGAAGATGATGGGATTAAGCCTGCCTTAACCCCCTACAGATAAACAGAGAGAGAAGGAAAAAGCCCCTTACTCCTTACTTTTCCTTGACTTTAACGACCAAAGCATTGATTCAGACATCCACTCCTCATAGTGGGGTTCCACATTGGCAAAACCAGGCAACCCAATCTATACAGTTGAATCATATCAACAAGAAGTGCCCTTCGGCAACAAAGATATGCTCCCAAGTTCCTCTGAGGTTGACCCATTTGGGTAGAAATCAAAATCCGGTTCACCTCAAGCTCAACAGGTCCAAGTAAACCCATATCTGCAGCAACACAGATACTTTTAAAAATTCTTGACAAATTCTCTATTTGCATTCTTTTGCGGTTATCTGCCTTCAAATCAAGTAAACTGCAAAAATTCCCAGACACATTTTTGTCACTTATGTCATGAACACTTCCCTTTAAAAATTCTTATTAAGCAATGCAGTATTGACATTCTTTTCCAAATTCCAGAGTCATGATTGTACAAAAATAGTAAGCAAAATCACAGTAAACTTTAGCATAGCTAGAGAAGAAAAGGTTTTTTCAAAATCAACATTTTGCCCTTTGTTTGTAACCTTTGGTTACAAGCGTTACTTTGTACACGTGTGCATTCCCATCCATAGTAGTCTTTCTCTTGAAGATCCACTCGCAACCTCTGAGTTTTAATTTTATCCATTTGGGTGGGTCCATCAAATTATATATTTGGTTTATTTGGATTGAGCCAATTCTGAATTTCAGGGCATAAAATCATTTATAAGAATCAGTGTCCAACAATATTTCTTTATATGTAGTAAACTCATCATCTATGAACAATACATCTTTATATATAAGAAATCTTTATTTCTCTGAGGCTTGATGTAACTTACTCTACCTTTTAGAATTCTTGTATATTATGAGCTTTCGGTTGCACATCCAATGCCTTAGTCATAGGCTCTTATTTCATAAGAATATTTTAGTTTGTATTTCTTAAATTATTTCAAGTTTTACTTTATTTTCACTGTCATTTTCTAATATAAACTTTCTTTTTAATGATATGCTTTGAGACAAACCCTTTGGCTCAATGGGTTGATAGATCATGCAAGGTTAGAGTATAGCCATTGAAAATTTAAATTGTAGCTCCCAATCAATATGATCACAAAGCTATATTGCTTTACACGAGTTGCTTGCACATAAAGGAAATCAGAATTTTACGTAGGGCTTTTTGTAGATTCTGACTTGGTTGAATTATCCGAAAACTTCTTCAGATGTAGTAAATCTTGAGCTATCCAAACATCCAGCCTCCAATAATGATATCTAAACAAACAATTGAGTAAGAAAGAGAGACATTGTGGTATCTTAGTGCTAGCTAGAGATTTTACTTCTAATGTTTTTTTTTATTTTTTTAACAAATGAGATAGTAATTATATCATTAAGAGGGAAGGTACAAGCATCAAATTTTTACCCTAAATTTGGATTTTAATAAATCAATTTTAATTTAAAAATAAGTAAAATTAACATAGAAATTTAGTTTTGGAAATGTTGAGATTTTGATATTTTGTCTTGATTCCATTTAATTGAGAGAGTAGTCATCCCCTTTATTTGACCTAGCCCTCTAAACACTAATTATGCCTCTAAGCACCTCGTTTAATCAAATCTACACTTAAATGAGAGCGATGGGAATGAAACTTGTTCCGCTTACATAGAACGAAGGCTCTTTTAACAAGGAGAGTATTTGGCCAACCCCTAATCTATATCCTATTCCAATTATGTTTTATTTTTTGTGACATTTGAAATTGATTCCTTGGACTATTGAACTTATTCAATTAAGTTTTTAAAGTTTCAAACTTTTATTTCAATCATATACAACTTGAGTTTTCCTTTTTTTAATTTTTTACTTGATTATTCCTTTTATATGTGATCCCTTAATATGTTGGTAATAAATGTGAATTTTATAATCTTTATTTATGTAAGATTAGATTAATCAAATTCCTTTACATTCATTATTAATTCTCTAATTAGTCAATACAAATTTTTAGATTAAAATTGATAATTAGCAATTTGTCATGACTATCCAAATATTAAAAAAACTCAATAAGGTTTGTCTAACCTATAAGTGTTTAGTTTCTCAACATAATTCGCTCCTTTCATCATTATATCTATGTAGATAAAGTATGGATTAATGTCTACTTTATATGCATCAACCATACCGAAACTATTAACTCTTCAAATGAATTTTGAAACATTTTCAAAAATTCATTTCACTCTACTCAAAGATTTCATGAGTTAATTATTTTCAAAATAATGAGATTTTTGCCCGATCACTCAAGGTGATGAATTTTATCTCAATCACTCTTCTATCTCCGTATAATTCACACAATACTCAATATCTATCATATTGAGCATCCTAGATTAGAAACTATAGGAATGGTATCAAATTATAACCCTTGTCATACAAGGTAGATAGTGAACTCAAATTAAAGGACCATTTATGCAACAATCATATAAGAATTTTATCATATATAACATTCTCTTATTAAGTCATGTTCAGCATACACTTTTTCTTGTAACAAGCACATATATGTTTAGTTCAAGTGTATTCATATTTCAACTTATGAGATATTTTGCTTACTTCACAATTAAGAGTATAAACATGTATCATTCTCAATAACTTTTATCAATATCCAATTTTTGATAGTGTATCAATTATTGGAACAATTTTAGGAATAATAGATTCATGCAATAAAAATCTCATAATTAAGCCTTCTTTGTAATTTCTTTTGCAGAGCATGTCTTATTCGATAGACTTTAAATAAAAAGTAATAGTAATTTTATATAAACTTATAAATAAAAATAATGCTTAACATGACATGTTGCTCCAAACTAATACACTTAATCATAAGGCATATACTATTACTAACCATGTTTATCTTATATACTGAGAAAGAGTAAGACATTTGGGATGACAGGACTAGAATTTAGTTTTAGACCAAAACAACTTAGAGAACATACCATATCTATCGCATATAATTAAAATTGTCCCCATTTATGTCTAACCCATATTCTTAAATTATGGCCAACTCGTAAATTGAGCTGTCCATTGATTGCAACATGGTAATTATTTTTTCTTTTCATATTTTAGTTTTATTTTGTTGTTTTATTTATTTTTCATTTATTGATTTTCTTATTTATTGGTTTATTCTTTATTTACATACATATTTAAAATTTTAGATTAGAAACATATTTTACTCATTTGCTAACATAAAAAAAAATGGGTTAGTCAAATAAATTTGTAATTTTGTATAATTATATTTATATTGAGATATGATGAGTTGAGTCTTAATTGGATTTAAGAAAAGGAATGTGGGTGTTTGTATGATGTGGGTTTGTAATTGGATATGTTTTTTATGAGTTTTGAGTTTTTATCATTTATGATGTGAATTTGTAATTAGGAGTTTTTTTTTTATTGATTTTGAATTTTTATGATTTATTATTTATAATAAAATAAAATCAAAAAATATATTAATAATAATAACAATAATATAAAAATATAGAAATACAGAATTTAATTTACTTTTTTTTGTTTTAAATATTTTTATAAAAAAATTTATAATTTAAAATAAATTTAAAAAAATCATACATTTGATTAAATGATTAATAAAAAATACAACGCTTATAACATAATATGAAATATTAAAAAAAATGTTATCACAATAAATGAAATACTATATACTTTTTTAATTTTATTTTTTTTTAATATTTTATTATTTTTATCTACAATAGCTATAAATATATTGCAAGCAATGAAAATTTTGACAAAAAAAAAAAATGTCCCTCCCATAACGGTGGTGTAATTCTAGTTTAAATAAAGGTGTACCTTGAGGAGCGGATCAAGTATGAAGGCAAAATCATTCATTAGCAGGTGTTTTAACCGTAGCTAAAATTTTCTTTATGAGAACTCTTAAATTGTTAAATCGCAGTATGGTCAACTTAGTTTTCACATAAAGCTTCTTCAATGAACGTAGGGATAACAACTGTCCTACAAGGATATAAAATGAGATGAGAGCGAAAAAAAAATTTGACATAGATACATGTGCAACGCGTTCTAGTACAATTTAACACCTATTTTTAGTTGCTCTTGATTTCATTGAAATCATAATTTTTTCGAAACTAGGCATTTCTGGTTATGAAAATGGTACACCTAAAGAAATGCTAATATAAAACTAAAAAAATAATACTTTATAGATTCTAGAAAAAGATGATGCATATTTATTTTGCCACCATAGATAGACATCCAGAACAGACTAAAATGAAAGTAGAATGGTTCATACATGACAACTAGGTCTGCAATAAACTCATTCAGAAATATTTTATAATTTACAAACTAAATAAATTGATTATTCATTCCAATCATGCAATTTTGAAATTCTAATGAATATTCTGTGGCTACATCACTATCTATATATGTTCCCTGATTTTCAATTTGAACAGAAGTAAAGATGGACAGACAAGGGAGAAAGAATTCGATCAAATCCTAAAGTTTACAATTCAGCAGGTGGTGAAAGAAAAGCATTACACTTATGGTGCATCTGCAAAGACTTCATTGATGATGTCATCCTCACTGCCGATCATAAACAGCTCTGCATCCTTTTCTTCCTCATCGGAGAAATCCCTCCTGCCAAGCTTTGAATGAGCAGCAATGAATATCATCTTCTGAGCCCTTTCAAGGGCTATCCGTGAGTGTCTGTGGACACATATCCACTTCATCATAGACCAGTTACATTTAAACCCGCATGATGTTGCATGTAGGAAGATAAGCCTCACTGCAACCTTTCCTAATGACTTGTATTCGCTAAGACAAGTTTCCCATACTAGCCTACTGCTCTGGGGGTTAGCAATTTTCATTTTTCCAGTCACAGGGTCTCGCTGTTTAACCTGAACAGCTTGGGCATAGAGTGGCTCTAACCCTTCTGATCTCCATTTCATGAGCTCCATCAGTGCAACATGTGCTTCTTCCCTGGTAACCAAACGAGTTATGAGCTTATCAACATCCTTCTCCTGCTCTTGAGTCAGACACTTGAATGGTGGAAGGTATTTTCCGCTGGTGTCCCGCGTCAAGTAAACCGGATCAAGTATAAAAGCAGCCGACCATGCAGGGTGGTAATTCTTTCTAAATCTCTTTTCGACAATTTTCTCAACAGGTGCTTCAGCAAGGTGGAACTTGGTGCACCATTCCTTCACTTTTACCCTCAACTCCTCCCAGAGAGGGAGGCACTGCCCAATCAATGGCCTATCCACCTCAATTTCATGAGCCATACCTCTGATCAACTTCACCAGTGAATAAACTGCCTCCAAATCATTCCAAAACCCCTCATTTTGGACAAACCCAGCAACTTCCCTGGCAACTGGATCCTCAACACAGATCGCCTTGTAAGAATCGTCCAATACAACCATCTGAAGCACTTGGGAACAGCTCAGTATGTCCTCCAAAATTGCAAAAACATGTGCAATGTTACTGCTGCAATCACATTTGCTGGAAGGAACCCGTATCAACCCAGCACACTCAAGCTCCTGCATCCTATACTTTTGAAAGCTGCTTCTAACTTGCGAGTTATTATTTACAAAATTCGCAAGCTTAAAGGAATTCTCAGTGACAGTCCTGAAAAGGAGAAGCTCTTTGCTAAAATCCTTTATCAAACTAACAAAGCCTTGCAGCTGACAAGATAGATTTACCATCCAATGATTCTGAATCTCCAAATTTCTCAATGCCTTGGCCTTATACTTATCTGAAACTAGTCCGATGCACTTCTGCACATTACTTTCACAAATCCCCGTTACTGTCTCCCACATAACCTCCTCCGCGTACTTGGAAGTCACTGATCCACCAGTAACGACTGCCTTCTGGTACAAGCTGCTCCCATTCGGAAGATTAACACTAAATTTAACCAAATTTTCCATAGAACATGAACTGTTACTACTACTGCTACTATAACTACTGCAACAACAACAACTTTTTCTCTCCCACCCATCAGAAGCCACCTGGAAGAACATTGCATCCCTAAGTCTAGCCTCGGATTCCCTCTTGGCCTCATGAAACCTATTATCAAGCCGCTCACCCGAGAGGCCCCTCCTTGAAACAGCAGGCATCCCAACCTGATTAAGGAAAGCCCGAAAATTTGGGTGCTCGAGGCTAGAAAAGGAAACCGACCCACAACACTCATAGAACCAATCGGCTAACAAATCGAATGCAGAATTTATTTGGCCATTGCTTAAAGCTGGACCTGGAGAAGTTTTAGGACTCTTAAGCTTCTTAACACTATCTTCCAACATTGCTAAGGCATCTAAATCTTCTTTCCCACCAGATAAAACCAAATGCTGCTGAGTCAACCCAGCATTATTTTTATTACTATGGCTCGAGTAACCCAGAAAACGAGTCGACTCAACTATAGCCAACGAGTTGTTGTTGTTATTATTATTATTATTATTGTTGTTGTTGTTGTGACTTACTTGGTTTTGTAAAGGAGAGAAGATAGCAGTTGAGGGACTTCGCTTTCGATGATTATGATGATAAGAAACAGAAGGGGAAGCCAATGATATAGGTAAAGGAGAGAGCGAGGAATTGGGTCTCAGAACGGCGCTAAAATTGGGGCAAGTGCCGCGTTTTAAGTGCTCGGAAGCCGTTCTGGAAGGGTTGGAGGCGGAGAAGACGGCGTCGCACAATGAACACTTGAGTTTAACAGCTTTGGGGAGGTTGGTGTCCGGGTTTCGAACGAGAATTGGTTCCAGGTGGGCCCAGTACCAGGCTCCTTTGCCCTTGGTGGCCTTGGTTCGAACCGTGATGAGTCCCTCGTATCGCTTGTTCAGGGCTTTGGCAGCTAGGTCTTCCGTGGAATAAAACGGGTCTGTTGGCGGTAGAGAGTTTGTTGAAGCCATTTTTAGTTTTAAGGCTGTGTTTGCTTCTAGGAAAAAAAATGGTTTTTTGTTTATTTTATACTCATGGTGAAGACGGACGAAATAGCTTGAAAGAGAGAGTGACAAGTGACAAGGAAAGTATGTAAAGGTTTGAAAAAGGGCGGAGAATGCGGATATAGAAGAAGGCAAGGGAGTGGTATAAATGAAGGAGAAAGGGAGACGAGAGAAAAAAAATAAATAAATAAATAAAGGAATAATAGGGAAAAAGAAGTGGGGGAGGGCCTATTATTATAGTTGTGATGTCAAACTATTCATTGATTAGATTAAAATAGAATTAAAGATGTCACAATTATGTCAAATTCAAATCTTAAATATTGTAAGTTAATGTAACTATATAAAAATTGTTCATTTAAGAACTTTGTCTTCCCCCAAGCAAGAATTACTATTAATAAAAAAAAACTGAATTATTGATAAAGATGTACTTTTTTTTTTTGTCTGACATTAAAGAATATTTTTTATTATCTCTTGTAATTTTCCAATTTTAATTTAAAAAAATTCATAATTTAACACACTAATTTATATAATTATTTTTTAAAAAAATATTTAATAATTTTAAATTTTAATATTTACTATTATTTTTATTATATTTAGATTGTCATCTTTTTATATAAAAAAATTTAATTTCGAATACCAATTTTATAAATGATTAAACCCTAGTATTAACTTTTTGTTGTAAAAAAAAAAGTGCTTTCGAATGCATCCTATTGCTATGAGTCTAGGACAGTGACTAACGCTACGGGAAATTTACCAGTAGCACAAAACTAGTAATGATGATTTTTCTTTAATTTTCTAAAATTATAAAGAGCAACCAAAAGAACTCCAGGTGCTGTTTGGAGGAAGTGAGTCACTCACAAGGGGACAAAACTTGTCACTCGGCCACATTACAAGTTGTAGGGCCGGATTACATACGACTGTTGACAGACATAAGCACATTAGCGTGCATCCCTCGATCAAGTCGCACCTGGAAAATGTTCCCTTTCCCTTTTTTCCCGTCGAAAATGCTTCTCTCTTTTATATTCCACTGGAATTAGATACGTATTTTGTCGCCAGATCCGTATTTTGTTTGAGATAATTTTTTTAATTATATTTTCAATAAAGAAATATATGTGTATTTTTAATAATATATAAGTGTATTTTTAATATAAAATATAATTTAGTTATATATAAATATAATTTTTTATTAAATTAAAATATTAAATAATATATTTATTAACATAATATATATTTAAATTAAATAAATAATAAAATATTTTTGTTATATGTCTTGAGGAACGCGGAAGCAAAACGTTTCAAATCCAACATTCAAGTTATTCAAAAAGATAAAATTTAACTCAATTTATTTTTTTTAAAAAATTCGCGTCTATTACATCGTGACAAATCAAAATTCATCCGATATAAATTATTATATTATTCCTAAATCTTTTTTTTTTTTTTACAAAACTTATCTAATAAATAAAATTTTTAAAAATATAAAAAATTATAAAAAGCTAAATAGTATGACATGTGAATTTATTAAATTATAATATATTTTAATAACATATAAATATAAAATTAAATAAACAATATATATATTTATATATACCAAAATTGTAGCATATCACTCAAAACCTTGTTTTGAACGAAACTTGATTTAAAAAACTCAACCTTATTATCCTCAATTAAAAGAAAGCATATCAATTGAATTAAAACGAATCAAAATTTATCGAATACAAGTTATTTTAACATCTCTATCTCAATTGACTTTTTATTATAAAATTTATGTAATAAAAAATAAAAATAAAAAATTTCAAAAGAAGACAAAAAACCAAAAAAGAAAAAGCTTTAAAATACAAAGAAAATGAAAAAAAAAAAAAAAAGAAAAGAAAAGAAGGAAGGTGTCGCATGGACACTTAAGACAAGGGTAAAACATCTTAAATTCATCTCCAATCCAACTTCATTTAAAAAAAAAATGAATCCGATCTCGATTTAAAAAAAAAAAAACATTTATGTTGGATCAATGTGAACTTAAACCAATTGAATATGAATTATTTAATCATTCATACTTTCATTGACTTTTTTTACAAATTTTATGTAATAAAAAAATTTAAAAATAAAAAGTAAATCATATATTATATTATAACATATATAATTGCTAAATAAGATTTGCTAATGTGGATGTATATGTGGACAGTTTTTCTTTTCGATACATAAGTGATGAAATAAAATAACCTCAAATAATATTTAAATTGAACATATTACGCAGCGAAAAAATTAAATTATCTATCTTTTGTGTGAATCTAGTAAGAATCAAACAAATAGAGCTAGTAAATAAATCATAAAATCACAAACACAATGACACAAGCAGTTTACGTGAAAAATCTCTCCAAAAATAAGGAGTAAAAATCACGAGCAACAACAAATAATCTTCACTATCAAAATAATAAGAATACAAAGTTCTCTCTAGCTACAACTAAAGGTATACAATTATAATATCTCAAGATTAAATAATCTTGGTAAAGAAATAATTTTACAAGAGAAAATTAGAAAAATCTCAGTAAATTTAAGAATTAACAAATACCCATGAAATTAGTAGATAGAAAACTTAAAACCCAATCTTCACCGTTGAAACTTAAAATAATGAGTCATGAACACACTGATAAAATTTTAGCTTAATTAAAAAACGGATTGACCTCCATCAAACTACTTGATCAGAACTGCACAAAGCCCATTTTTCTCCCTTTTTTTTTTTTTATTTTGCCGCCAAACTCTCTTGTTTCTTTTTTCAGTTATATAAGGGTTTAAAACCCTATAGCCAAGCATGAAAGGATTAAAAAATCCTTAGTGAATGGGTTTTAGTTTTAAACCACCTTCACATGAAAGAAACCAAGCCCAACAATAAAAAAAATTCTTAAAACTTCTTTTTCTAATGACACATAAGATATTTAATAATTTTAGATGATTTATCAAAAACTATATTTCAAAAATAATTAAATTATCTAAAATTTTCAAAATTTAAATGAAAAATCAATTTAGATATAAAATAATTAAATAGATAAAATTATTATTTTTATAAGATTTTATTTAAATAAGTAAATTTATTTTTTATTTTTTATTTATGGATTAAATAAATATATTTAAAAAATCATTCGTTGTCCAAATCTTTTTAAGATATATTTATTTGAAAATTTTTTAATTATTCAAAGTTTTTCTTTCTACTGAAAAAATCATCTTTATTTATCAAATACACCTTTAGGTATATCTTAAAGATTGTATAACAAGTAAAACTTATAAATATAGCCAAATATTTTTAACATAGTATATAATCACAGTAAAAATTAGTAATAGATAAACCAATCAAATAAAAGCAATATAAATTAAGTTGAATTATAGTTGCACAAGATAAGATTTAATTAAAGATTTTTTTTATTATTATTAATCTAAGCCGAAGTGTATAAATGAGCTTTTAAGAGTATACATGAGCTCTTATTGAGTCACGAAAACAAAAGGAAATTAGATGAACATAAGATAGAAATTATTGGACCAGAAACAGAAATGACCTTAAGGTCAAAGCAAACATAAAAATTAAATAATTTATTTTTAAAACATTCATCAAAATTTCATGATAAATATGCACACTTATAGATTAATGTAATTTTATCTTTTAAAATTAATTTTTTAAAAATGAAATTTAAAAGTGAATTTTGTTATAATTTAGATATATATGTTTTAAATTTTAAAAATATCAAATATAGTTTTATCTTAATAGATTTCATGATAATCTTTTATTATTTAAAAAGATCAAATTTAATCTCTTCATAATTTATAAATGATTCCTTAACATCTTCCTTAACATTAATTTGATTTTTTTGTCATTATTCTCCACTTTTATGTATTCTTTTTTTTTTTTCTTTCTATATTACAAAGTGAAAATTACATGAGCATTTATTTTTTCTTCTCTAAGTGGTTACGGTAAACTCTCTGTGTTTAACTTTGACTTTTTTTATAAATTACAATATACAAAATTACAAAAATACATGCATATATTCTTATATTTTACTGATATTGTCCAAAGGCTTTTTATCTTTATTTTTGACATTTCACTCAATCAAGTAATACTTTTGATTGTTGGTGTCTTGTGAATCAATAAAATGCCCTCCACTTATGAAGCTATTTCTTTTGTTTTGTTTGGGTGGTCGATTGTATCACTTGAGGTTCATAAGCATAATAGCCAATCCTCATAAAATGGCTTTTTTCTTTTATTTTATTTTTTCCTATTAAGTCTTATTTTTGTTTGGTAAAAAAATTATAATTTGAGATAAAAAATATTACAAGTGCTAAAATTCAAATTTTAGAAATATTATGTCATTTTTTTAAAATGACAATATAAACAAACTAAACTAAATTCATATTCAATGACACTTTATTTAAGTTGTTCTCAATTTATTTATTTCAATTTCTTGTCTAGAATTTAAGCAAGTATATATGTCCAATTTATTACATGGCATATAACATTTAAAAGTGCAAGTTAGTTTAATAAATAATAGGGGTCAATTATATATAAATACATTATGGTTAGGGCCGAATAAATTTGACTCTTGATATTTAAAGAGTGACACTTAACCCCTTTGTGTTTTGCTTTGTTAGCATTACCTTTAATGTTATTAGATCTAACCTTCCTTTCCTTTTTCTCTCAAAGTCATGACACCAACCCACCATTTATCACCATCTCCTCAAGTTTTATCTCTTTCCATCTCCTAATTTACTCACCAAGACACCACTCATTTGAATCTCCTCCATACTCATGAAAGTTTTTACAATATATGAAAAAAAAAATTGCCATCATGCCAAGCACATTGAGTAAAATCTTTTTTTCATAACTTTTTCTCACTTCCTTCTCCTTCCTTCTACAAATCCGATAATGGCCAACAACTGAGAATAGCCCATTAAATCTCATTTTTTCCAATTTATTCTTCTAACTATCTTACTTACTCTTTTCTTTCTATTTTCTTTTCCATTTTTTTCTTATTCAAACTAAAAACTAAAAGTTCCCCTTTTTAATTAAACTCAATCAATTAATAATTTTTCAACTAAAAAAGAAAACTAAATCAAGAGAAATGGTTTTTATTATATTACCATAGACCCTGGAAATCAAGAAGCAGTAGTCAGTTGCTCAATTGTCCTGATATTTTTATTTAAAAAAAAACTCAATTATTTTGAGTTCAATGGATTATTGAATTGGGTCTTGAAATTTTTAATATGTGAGTTTTGAATTGTTTTGATTTTTCAATGGGCTGCTGTATTTTGAAATTTTGATATGTGAGGTTTTTTTTTTTTTTTTTTTTTGAGATAATAAGGTATGATTAATATGCACTTTGTTGGTACAAAGGTGAAAAGATGAAAAAAAAAAGTCAAAAATAAATAAATAATCAGAATTTAAAATTTCATGACATACTCATATAATATGATTTTGAATCCACCTAAATTGTAAAAAAAAAAAAAAACCAAGTTGCAAAGGTTTGGAGGTAAAGAGTAATAAACGATTATGGAAGTTGGAAACAATGAAGAAAAAGATGGAAAAAAAATTGAGAACTTCTCATTATTTGGTTTTAGAGAGAGAAAAGATGAATTGATGAAGAAGAAGAAAAAAAATTTTTAATTAAAAAAAGAAAAAAAATAATGATTTTCAGTAAAAAAATAAAAAGAAGTCATAGAATAGTTAAGTATCATTTTTTAAACTTTAAGAATCATTTTCAATTCATTTCAAATCACAAGATATTTATATGTAATTTACACTAAATAATATTTCTACTAGTTGGTATCCGTTGACTTAATCGAGGTTTGAAATGAGACTTTTGTTTTTAATTCAACCATGATTATTCAATTTTTCTTTAATCTATGATTATTCAAAAAAAATTTTAATATATATATATATATTGTAATGCATTGCCACTAATTTGTTTTTCTTCTCATACTTTAATCATGCTAGGGGATTAAAAACAAACAATATATTCTTTTGCTAATGATGTGTATTTTAACAACGACCATGTTTATAAACAAACATATTCAAACACTTTTGTAAAGGGTTAATGTTACAAATGACTCATAAATTATAGTGAAATATTCATTGTGATATCTAAATTTTAAAATTTCTAATGTAGTACTTGAACTATAAATTTGTTAATTAATATGGTATTTGAAGAATTATTTGTATCATGTGTCATCATTTAGAGCTAACTATATTAGGAGTGAATACTACATTAGTTAACAAATTAATAGTTTAAGTATCACATTAGAGATTTTTAAAATGTTAGTATCAAATTGAATATTTCACTATAATTCAAAAATCATTTATAACATTAACTCTTTATAAATAACATTTTATATAAATAAGCTATGCCGAGGAGGCACATGTGGGCTATGCCACACAATTAAAGCCTAATTGTATATAAGACAAGGGTATAAATGAACAGAGTCAAAGCGATATATTGTCATGTTCGAGTTTGACTTGATTATAAAATTTAAGGCTTAAAGCTCAATTTAACTTTTATTTTTTGTTTGAATTTCATTGGTAATTTATCCAAGCCTCTCAAATTTGGCTCGATAAAACTATAGATATGCATTAAACATTATATTTTTATTTATATGTAATATTAAATATATTAAAAAAATATTAAAATTTATAATTACAAATGTCTCAAATCATGTATTAAAATACTCAACTCGATAGTCAAGTGTTAGGACAAATACCCAATCAAGTAAAATAAAAGTATAAAAAAAAAATAACAATAAAAAATTCCACAAATCTTACTAACAAACTTTCAAGATTACAATCATTAATTTTTTTTCTATCTCTCTCACATACCCAATTTTTGTTGCAACTCCCACAACAACACGCTTAACCCTCAACCTAACTACTCATAAGCATCCTAAAAACAACCCTAAATCAATTTACATAGATAAAAAGTAATTATCAAATAACTTATCAAACCTTACATCCAACAGTTTGAGCTATAACGAACTACTCGGGCTCAAGTAGCTCATTAACAAATAAGGTAAATGATAAAGAATGCAAAAACAATATTAGTTCGAAGAGTTTGAATACAACATATAAAATGTTTACTTTTAATTTTTTTATTATTTACACCATTTGTCATTATTTCAGTCTTTTCTTTAATCATATATCTTGAATAATCCTTAATATAAATTGTGCAAACCCTTAATAAACTACTTGATAGTGAAAGCAAAACGATACTTTGAAGACAGTTTGGTTAAACCCTAAACTACTTTATTTTCTGGTTGAGCTTCAACAATGGAAGACAAAGAATTGAACACTATATGCGTGCTTACTTAAACATATAAATGATAGGAACAATTAACAAATTTAGTCATAAAGGCGGAATGGGGATGAAGTAATTATATTCTAAGTTGTAGTTTTTCCTTAACAATCAATATAAAGAATCCAAGAGCTTTTTTTCATGAGAAGTCAACATTGATAGAAAACTACACCTATGGTAGGTATGTGGATGAGAAAAAAAGTCAAAAAATTAGCTTCTTGGTTAGGATATTTGAAAGGGTGATGGCTCATTTTCACCTTAAAGCAATGCTGTTGTCTTAGCCCACCCCACCCTCGTCGCTCCCTCATTGGGAGTTTTTACAAGTGATAGTGAATACACTTTGGACACAAAAGGTCCCATTCAGTTTGAACCTTTGCTTTCTCATCATATATTGCTATTAAGATTCCTAATTTTGAAGGCAAAATTTTCCATCCTCTACCTTGTAAATTTTACTCTCTATCCTTGACAATGTTCATAAAGTATGCAATCATCTTTGTTCCTCGCCCCTCCTCCTCCCTTTTCTTTTCTTTTTCCTCTCACACTCTATAATTATATAATCTAATTATTATGCATAGTTGGTTTATTAAAATCGAATATGAATATAATAACATAAAAATCATTAACAAACTAATTGATAAGATTGATAATTTATTTGTTTATATTGTATTTATTTTACATCAAATATGTATAAAATATAAAAATTATTATATTATAATTCATATTAATATGTTAAATATGAAATATAATTTTTTATTTTTAAATAAATTTATATATAATTATTATTAAAATTTTAAATCGTATTATTTTATATTTTTATATAATTTTATATCATATTTTATTTAAAATAACATTTAAAAGAATTATAAAACTGAAAAGGTTTACCAAATACAACTAGCGAATTAAGAGGGAAAAACAACCAACTGTTGGTTTTTGTCCTCTCAAGTCTCAAAGTTGGGTAGTGTTAGGGTAAAAATACTTTTCCATCATTATCAATCATTGTTTTTTCAAGCCAGGAAGAATGATTAATTTTTTGATATACGTGCGCACATGTTTTTATTTCTCAACCTTGTATTGTATATTTTTCTTTTTGTGTGGTGGAATCCACCTACCCACTGAATCTGATTTTTTTTTTTCTTTTGGAATGGCTTAATCTCTACGTTATTTCAAGTACTACTAGTCTTTGGATTTGAAAATTAAAAAAACAAATCTACAAATTAACAACTGTCGATATCTTTCAACTAATAAAGGAAAAGGAGAATTAAAAGAAGTCAAACCAAATGGTAGCTGCTCACTTTGGGTTTGGTTGTAATTTAAATCAAAGCTTGTTTTCTCAGGTAATGATGTTTCATATTTTGCTTTTTTTTTTTTTTTATCAAGTGACACATAGATCAACACAAAGAATTATGTATAATAAAAATACTTTTAGTTTATTAAAATAAAATATTATATTTTTTATTGATATGTGCCAACGTAGTTTAAAAATTAATCCATCGTAACATGTAATATAATCACCAAAATATCATATTTTTCAAATTAAAGGTGAAACATTACCAATGTTAGTTGTTTTAAGTTAACTTTTAATAAAAAAAATTAAATTTATTAAAATTGAAATAGAGACAAAATTGAGATAATATAAATATCAAATTCAAATTTTGTTCTAACGAATTGTAATAGAGGGCAATTACATCCAACAACTTCCTTTACACGTTTTAATAATCCAAAAAAAAAGTTTGTAAAATTGTCTAGCACATGTCTAAGAGAGTTTTTAAAAAAACACAGAAAAAGAGCATGGATATTGAACTGATTTTTTTTTTTTTTTTTGAAATTGATTTTGGGTCTCTAACTATTTCTAAATATAGGCCTCATCAAGAGTAATTAGGCCCTAAAAGGTGATTTTTGGGTTGGATCATGGAAACAATCCATTCTTCTTTTTTTTTCCCTTTTGTTTTTTAATCCCAAACCCACACAACCAAAAACCCAAAATGGTCCAAACTCAATCCTAAAATGAAAGCACTTAGTATTAGAGGTATAATCGATTGAGTTCGAATCGATATAATATTATGTTTGAGTTCAAATTCAATTCCAAATTTAAGACTTGAAATTCGGCTCAAGTTCAATCAAGTTTTATTTTTTTAGTTCAAACTCGATTGAAGATAAAAATCAAACTATTTGAACTTGTTCGATTAACATGTAGAAATAAGTTCAATTTTTGTATTTGACAAAAACTCAAGTTTGAAATATTTTATTAATTAAAATATATTAAAATATAAAAACTCGATTAAGCTTGCAAACTATTCAAGTTAAGTGTAAAAATGCCTGAACTCAACTTAATCTATGAATCACGTTACTTGAACTCAAATTCGACTCGATAATAACCGAATCGAATTTAAATTTTATTTAAGTTGAACTTAAGTAACTTAGAAATACTAATGTATCACTTACACCCCTAATTGGCACTCCTCTCCAAACCTGAGCGACAGGGTTTTGCCAAGGTTTTGAGAACCAACAACAGGTATTTTCTTCTCAAATTTACTTGGTTTTCATCTTTTTATTGTGCCAAATTCTTGGAGTATGAAATAATATGATTTTAATTTAGGTATTGGCATTTTTTTTTTTATTCTAAAAAGCATAAATACTATTACAAATATTGATGTCAAATAATAGGTTTTAGTTGCCTTTTGTTATTTGTAATTTTTTTTCCTATTTTTAAAACTAGTGAAGTTTTTGTAAATCTAGGTTCTGATATGTGTTCTTACTCATAGTTTTGGAAGGTTTATGTGTTGTGCTTTTACCTTTTTCCTATCATATGGTTTGTTTTAGAAAATGTTCCTTTATATTTGATGTCCTATACTTTTGATCTATTATTTTCTTTGCCTTGTCGCCTATGATTTTGGTTGCTTTATATGGGAATAAAAAATAGTGTGAAAAAAATTAGCCAATCGTATTTGCATCATAACTGTAGACACCCAATTAGGTCCAGGCCCAGATCAATTGGGCCTGGCCCAAATGGGTAAGCCCAATTCAATTTTATCTTGTATTTTTTTTTCTTCTTCTTTTGTATTTTATGTATTGTATTATTTATTATTATTATTATTATGTATTAATATATGTATATATTTATTTATTTATTTATTGTTAATATTTATGTGTATTTTATTATTTATGTATTATTACTAATATGTATATATATATTTTTTATCTTTTTTATTTTATTTATTTTTGTATTTTTACTTATCTAATTATATATCTGATATTTTTTTATTATTATTTTTATCCTATAATATCTTTTGATTTATCTTTTCTAATTATCTAATTTTTTTTTTATTATTTTGATTTTTATTTTGGAGGGCTAGGATTGAAAGTTGAAGAATCCCACTGGGAGTGGGAATTCAATCAGAAGAGTTCAGATTTGATTCAAAGATTGAATTCCAGTTCAAAGGGGAATTGGGATTGATCAGAAACTCCTGATCAATCCCTATATAAAGCACCTCCTGGAACAGAATGAAACACAAAAAAAACAGTAAGCAAAGCTACTGATTTGAGAGAAAAGGAGGCGTATAGGAAACTAAGAAAAGTTTAGGAGTGTTCTGGGAGTGAGAAAAATTTTTTAGAAATTTTTGGCGAAAATTTTTTTATGGAAATTTCTGGGAAATTTCCAGATTCCGGCGAAAATTCCGGCGAAGTTTGAATTTTTCGGCGAAAATTTCGGCCAACATTGAATTTTTCGACGACCAACCCAGTTTCCGACGAAGAATCCCAGAAACCGGGATCTTCCGACCAACTTCATGTGAAATTTCCAGATTCCGGTGACTTTTTCCAGATTCCGACGAAAATTCCACCGGTGTTCTTCAGTTTTTAGAGAAAAGGGAGAGGAAAAAGGAAGAAGAGAGAGAGAGAGAGAGGAGAAGGGTTCTACCAAAAAATAGAGGGAAGTGCCTTTTATACCCTTTTAAAACGACGTCGTTTTGGCCTTAAGTAACCCAGAGGATCCGCGCGTTTTGTCGAACCCGACCCGACCCGGGCATCGACCCGCTTTCTGACCCGCGCGTGCCAGCCTCCCTCCGAGCCGAGCCGAGCCGAGCCAAGCTACCAAGCTGCTCCCCCGAGCCGTTTCTCTGCCTTGAGCCGAGCCGCGATCCGAGCCGCTCCAGGTTTTTTTTTTTTTTCCTTTGTTTATTTGTTTATTTTATTTTTTATTTATTAGATTAGGTTTATGTAATATTTTTTTAATTTATTTTTATTTATTTTTTATTATTTTATTTTCTTTAAATAAAAATAAAAAATTCCAAAAAAAATATATTTTTAGGGAAAAGTTGAAAGTATCAATTTTCCTTAAGAATAAATTTCCAAAAAATATTTTTAGGGAAAAGTTGAAAGTATCGATTTTCCTTAAAAGAAAAATAAATTTCCAAAAAAAAAATATTTTTGGGGAAAAGTTGAAAGTATCAATTTTCCTCATAAATAAATTTCATAAATTTCAAAAAAAAATATTTTTAGAGAAAAGTTGAAAGTATCAATTTTCCTTAGAAATAAATTTTCAAAAAATATTTTTGGGGAAAAGTTGAAAGTATCAATTTTCCTCATAAATAAATTTCAAAAAAAAAATATTTTTAGGAAAAAGTTGAAAGTATCAATTTTCCTTAAGAATAAATTTCCAAAAAATATTTTTAGGGAAAAGTTGAAAGTATCAATTTTCCTTGAAAATCAAAATTTCAAAAAAAATATTTTTGGGGAAAAGTTGAAAGTATCAATTTTCCTTAGAAATAAAATTTCAAAAAAAGGGTTTTTGGGGAAAAGTTGAAAGTATCAATTTTCCCTACCAAAAAAAAAAATCATTCTTTCCTTCCTTTCTATCTTAATTTTGATTTTGTTTTTTTCTTTTAAATAATCCGACGACGGAGCCTCTGCAAGTGAAACAGTAGTTTTTCTTGCATACTCCTGAAGTGAGGGAATTTTCTCAATTTTCTGCTAAAAGTATTAGAGTCAATTGAGAATAATTTTCAATAATTAATTACTTGGTAAAATTTTAAGGCTTTTGGATAACACAAATTCAAGTTGGTACCATCTTTTGATGGGCGTTGTGAGGCTGCTATAACCTTCCTCACACGTAACCGAACTTTCGAACTCTGTTCTGGTTAGTAGACCTGAACCTATTCTTTTAGGGACCCTTAAACTTAGGTGTTCCCTGAAAGGACAGATTCCATAGGTGACCAATCGCACCTGGATAAAAAAGATTGGTGGCGACTCTTTAAAGTCAATGTCTAGCGATAGATCCCCGGATCTAGATGTTACGACAGCTTGGCGACTCCACTGGGGACCTTGAGAGTCAGGCCAGCAAATAATTTGTGTTATCCAAAAGCCAAATGAAATTGAACCTTGTTGTATATATGTGTTATTATTCATTCATGTTTATTTGCTTTGTTAATTATGTCATTCATATGCATGTGCATAACATGAGCTCTACACCCGAGCTCCGTCCCTCTAGGAGGGAGTAAAGTACCTATTGCTTTCGTGAGGTCTAATGCCTCCGCAGTGGCTAGCGAAATACTCCCACTCAAATTGAACCTTTTCCGCTTGTAGCCTGTAATGGGTGAGGATTAGGGTGCCTTACTAGTCTGTGATGGACAGGGATGTAAGGAGCAATTTGAGAACCTTTAGACTTTGACCTTAAACCACATGTAGTGAACCTTAAGAGTGCCTACACCTAAGATAGAGCCCTTTCTACCCAATGATAGATATACCCTGAAATTAAGACACAGAAAGAGTGTTTGTCTAATCATTTTGATTGTTTAACTTTGTGTATTATTTTTATCATATGTAACATTATGCATCAACATCACTTACGTTTCATCCACGGAACTAACTATGTTATTTGTCTGATTGTATGCATCTGTATTCTTTTCATGATCATGTTTCAACACAATCATTTGCATTCATTTCATACTAGATTTCATTCAAAAAATGTACATTTCATTTGTGTATCAAAGCATCATACATAAGGTACAGCATAACATTTCTAATCATAAGTATGGTACTCAAGGTCCGAGGATAGCTCCATCTAGCGAAAACCCTGCTCATCCATACAACACAAGATCCAGAGCAAGGCAAATGGAAGAAGAAAGTTCTCATAGATTTGAAAAGCTAGAAAAAGCTCAGGAGAAGATTGAAAGTGAACTAAGCAAGATTCTGAAGGCTCTTAATAACATTAATAAAGGAAAAAAAGTTGAAGGAAGTACAAGCCAGCAAGAAGTGGCTGACCCTTTGTACCCTCCAAGTTTTGGCCCACTTCAAGCCCAGTCTGCTCAAGAGGTCCCATCACAACATTTCGCATATCTTGGAATGCCATCAGCTTTCAACCCAGGGCAGTATAATAGCTATATAAATCCTGTCTTCACTGAAAAGGCAGTAGAACCAATTCCTGATCTAGATGATTTAAAAGAAAAAGAAAAGGAAAAGATAAGGGTAGAAGCTGAGGAAAGTTTCAAGATTAGCATGCTAGAGCAAAAGCTAAGGGCTGTGGAAGGATTTAGCTTCTATGGGTCAGTTGATGCTGCTGGGCTCTGCCTAGTTCCTGATGTGGTTATCCCCCATAAGTTCAAAGTATCGAAATTTAAAAAATATGACGGTACAAAGTGCCCTAAAACCCACATCACCATGTATTACAGGAAGATGGCAGCTCATGCACATGATGAAAAACTCTTGATGCATGTCTTTCAAGATAGTCTTACTGGTTCTACTGCCAGGTGGTATGTTCAGTTGGATAAGACCCACATTCGCTCTTGGAGTGATATGGCTCATGACTTCATCAGTCAATATCGACACATCATCGATTTGGCCCCTGATCGTTTATCTTTACAAAATCTAGAGAAAAAGTCAAATGAGTCTTTTAAAGAGTATGCCCAGAGGTGGAGGGATATTGCTTCTCAAGTACAACCTCCTTTGACTGAGAAAGAAACTACAGTATTATTTGTCAGTACTTTGAAGCCTCCCTATTATGAAAAGATGATAGGGAATGCAACAAAGAATTTTACTGACATGGTAATCTCTGGAGAAATTATTGAAAGTGCCATAAAAAATGATAAGTTGAAAGGAGGAGAAACCAAGAAGACATCAGAAAAGAAAGAAGCTGAAGCTCAAGCTGTGAGCTTTGATAGACAACAATTCGGGGGTTATCAACCCTATCCATCCCAAGGTTACTCTCCATACTATCCTGCTGTGAATAACGCCTCATTCTACCCATACCAGCTAGCCCCACAACCATCTTATTCATCCACTTACCGCCTTAACATTCAAGCTCCTGTAAGAACCCAAATTCATCCTACTAACCCAACAAGTGGCTCACGAGAACAACGAACTACTCGAGAAAAACCTGTATTTGATCCAATCCCTATGACTTATACAGAGTTATATCGAGAACTTTATAATAGCCACTTGATTGCCCCCAACCATGTGGAACCGCTTAAACCACCCTATCCAAAGTGGTATGATCCTACAGCCCGCTGTGACTACCATTATGGAATTACTGGTCATTCTACTGAAAATTGTACTGCTTTAAAGCATAAGGTGCAACGGTTGATCAATGATGGAATGGTAAGTTTTGATCAGGGAAAAGCAACGGCACCTAATGTTAATGTACTTAGCGAAAGTCAAGAACAGAAAGGGTTCGAAGAGTCACAATGAATTGAGGGGCAAGATGTCAATAGAGATTCTTCACCTGATCGCATAGGGGGACAATTTTTAAAAAATGGAGATAAGGCTGGTTGAAGGTTTCTTCTGTCATTTTAGGATATCTTTTCAAATAATGTTAGATTTCTTTTTGCAATATGACTTCACTTGTTATCATTTTAATAAAGGCAAGTCAATACATTTCATTACATTTTTCTCTTTCACTTGACCATTACTCCATGCTCCGTTACCTTTCATAGCTTTACATTCTCATTCTTAAATTTCAGATGATGAATATTTAGACAATGATAACAATGATTCTGGGATTTAATTTTGAGAACTCATCCACGTCAATGTGAGGAGATGATTTCAGCAAAAAGTAAGCTGTTACTGAAGGTGAAATAGATATGTCTTGAAGGTGTGCAATCTTTTATACAAGTTCATGAGCTTTGTTCAATAGATGATGTTCAAGAAAGGTATTCACAATTGAGATGAAAAATGGCCATCTTTCTTTTACCATTTGAAAAACCATTTATTGTTACCCCTTTGAGCTTATCATTTTTTTGAAGAACCCCAACCAAGGATCACCCTCTACACTGGAGGGTAAATTTTGAAAAAAAAAAAAGGAAAAAAACACCACAAAAGGTCTCAAAAATGGAAAGAGAAAGAAAAGCAAAAGAAAAATAAAAGCCACACATGACTTGGGGCAAAGTAATGAGAATCCTTTGTGTGAGGAAAGAGAAAAGTAGTGAAATGATGTGGGGGCAAAATGCCAAGCTGCATCAAATGATCCTTTGGTTTTGAACATTTTTAATACATGTTTTGAGCCTATTATATCCTTTTTTTTATGACCCTTCACCTTGGCCTTCATTACAACCTTGAAAAGTCCATTTGGATCAAATGTGAATACTCAACTTGAATGATCATAGGTTGAGCAAAGACATGCTCATGATGAAGCAATGGAATCATGCTACATGAAAGATATGGATGAAAAATGAGAAAAGAGAAAAAAAAAAAGGGGAAAAAATGAGAAAATGAAAAAATAAAAAAGGAGATTCAAATTGAAAACCTGAAAGGGTGATTTTGGTACCAAAAAAAAAAAGATCTAGGTCAAATGGCTCACATGAATGAAAGATCAAAGACATCTGAAGAACCCTCAAAGACTGGGGCAAAGTTCGCCAAGCTCAAGTTGACTTCAACAGTAAATGGAATGAGTTTTTGAAAAAGAATCCTAGATTAATGTTGAAAATTGTCTGAATATTCATCATTTGGACATACCATTCACCCCAATGACATGTATCCAATTTATTTCGTTTTTCATTTGTTTTGTACTAAAACAGATCTTCATTATTTATCTTTACCATAATTCACCTTGTGTTCTCTTATCATTACACCCCTAGAATGAATTGAGAAAATGCTTGATTGCATTGTATTTGTCAGGATTTGAAATGATAATGAATGAATGAATATGTGCTTAAAAGAGTCTTGCATTCATTTGAAAAAAAATCTAAGATGATGGTGGAGACAAAATGAAGAAATGGTAGAAACCTAGAGGAGATGATTTAGAAGGATATATGATGTGATCAAATGAAGAAATGGGGCAGTGATACAATCAAGTGATGAGTACGAGGATGAATTGGTCGATATGACTTGCAAGTTGTGATTGAATGATGAAGACAAAATCTATTTTGGAAAGGTTAATGCTGAGACACCTATGAGTAATGACCCCGTGATGGTGGATGAAACTTGTTTTAAAATTTGTTAGTGCTGAGAAATTCATTGAATGATGGTCAAGTGATGATCGATTGATGAAGCTTATTCCAAAGTATTGAAAAACAGAACAAGGAAGAATCTAAGTGGAAGAGACAATTAAGAGCTACACTGGTTCGATCCTAGAAGAGCAGTGTAATTGGATCCTTGAGGAATCAAAGGGCTTGACACCTAAGAAAGAAAAAAGCTTGAGAAACTTGATTACCATACATTGAACAGGAATTGATTGACCAACATTTGCATAGCATGCATTGAAATTCATATGTATTTGCATAGCATACACTACTTTCAGGAAAGTATAGTGTACAAATTCAAGAAGCAGGGGTGTTCCAACATCCCACATGAAAAAGACAGATATGAAAAGACTTTGCAAGTTTGAGAAGAAATTTGTCAAGTAAGTTCCTAATCCTTGAAATAGGATGTCTCTTGGTATCAGGATTGATTTATAAGACCTTTGGGCATAATCTCCTGAAATCCCTTCAAACACAACTTTCAACTCCTTTGGACATGATTGTCAAGGAGCAATTTACTTTTCCCAAAGTCGTGGTGCCTCTGTTTAGAGGAGCAATTTACTTTCCAAAGTCGTGGTGCCTCTGTTTAGAGGAGCAATTTACTTTTCAAAAGTCGTGGTGCCTCTGTTTAGAGGAGCAATTTACTTTTCCAAGTTCGTTGCCTCTGTTTAGAGGAGCAATTTACTTTCCAAAGTCGTGGTACCTCTGTTTAGAGGAGCAATTTACTTTCAAAGTTCCGTTGCCTCTGTTTAGAGGAGCAATTTACTTTTCCAAAGTTGTGGTGCCTCTGTTTAGAGGAGCAATTTACTTTTCCAAGTTCGTTGCCTCTGTTTAGAGGAGCAATTTACTTTCCAAAAGTCGTGGTGCCTCTGTTTAAAGGAGCAATTTATGTTTCTCAAAGTCGTTGAGCCTCTGTTTAGAGGAGCTTTGGTAAAAAAAACAAAAAAACAAAAAAAAAACAAAAAACAAAAAAACCAAAAAATGTTGAGTTGAGTCTTGATTGGGTGTCTACGTCTTTGCGTAATTTCTGTTTCACAGAAAATGTGCAAAGAGGGGCAGCTGTAGACACCCAATTGGGTCCAGGCCTAGATCAATTGGGCCTGGCCCAAATGGGTAAGCCCAATTCAATTTTATCTTGTATTTTTTTTTCTTCTTCTTTTGTATTTTATGTATTGTATTATTTATTATTATTATTATGTATTAATATATGTATATATTTATTTATTTTTTTTTTGTTAATATTTATGTGTATTTTATTATTTATGTATTATTACTAATATGTATATATATATATATTTTATCTTTTTTATTTTATTTATTTTTGTATTTTTACTTATCTAATTATATATTTGATATTTTTTTATTATTATTTTTATCCTATAATATCTTTTGATTTATCTTTTCTAATTATCTAATTTTTTTTTTATTATTTTGATTTTTATTTTGGAGGGCTAGGATTGAAAGTTGAAGAATCCCACTGGGAGTGGGAATTCAATCAGAAGAGTCCAGACTGGATTCAAAGATTGAATTCCCGTCCAAAGGGGAATTGGGATTGATCAGAAACTCCTGATCAATCCCTATATAAAGCACCTCCTGGAACAGAATGAAACACAGAAAAAACAGTAAGCAAAGCTACTGATTTGAGAGAAAATGAGGCATATAGGAAGCTAAGAAAAGTTTAGGAGTGTTCTGGGAGTGAGAAAAATTTTTTAGAAATTTTTGGCGAAAATTTTTTTCTGGAAATTTCTAGGAAATTTTCAGATTCCGACAAAAATTCCGGTGAAGTTTGAATTTTCCGGCGAAAATTTCGGCCAACATTGAATTTTTCGGCGACCAACCCAGTTTTCGACGAAGAATCCCAGAAACCGGTGATCTTTCGGCCAACTTTCGATGAAATTTCCAGATTCCGGTGAAAATTCCACCGGTGTTCTTCAGTTTTTAGAGAGAAGGGAGAGGAAAAAGGAAGAAGAGAGAGAGAGAGGAGAAGGGTTCTGCCAAAAAACAGAGGGAAGTACCTTTTATACCCTTTTAAAACGACGTCGTTTTGGCCTTAAGTAACCTAGAGGATCCGCGCGTTTTGCCGAACCCGACCCGACCCGGGCGTCGACCCGCTTTCTGACCCTCGCGTGCCAGCCTCCCTCCGAGCCGAGCCGAGCCAAGCTACCAAGCCGCTCCCCCGAGCCGTTTCCCTGCCTTGAGCCGAGCCGCGATCCGAGTCGCTCCAGGTTTTTTTTTTTTTTTTTTTGTTTATTTTTTTATTTTATTTTTTATTTATTAGATTAGGTTTATGTAATATTCTTTTTATTTATTTTTATTTATTTTATTTTCTTTAAATAAAAATAAAAAATTCCAAAAAAAAAATATTTTTAGGGAAAAGTTGAAAGTATCAATTTTCCTTAAGAATAAATTTTCAAAAAATAGTTTTAGGGAAAAGTTGAAAGTATCGATTTTCCTTAAAAGAAAAATAAATTTCCAAAAGAAAAATATTTTTGGGGAAAATTTGAAAGTATCAATTTTCCTCAGAAATAAATTTCATAAATTTCAAAAAAAAATATTTTTAGGGAAAAGTTGAAAGTATCAATTTTTCTTAGAAATAAATTTTCAAAAAATATTTTTGGGGAAAAGTTGAAAGTATCAATTTTCTTCATAAATAAATTTCAAAAAAAAAATATTTTTAGGGAAAAGTTGAAAGTATCAATTTTCCTTAAAAGAAAAATAAATTTCTAAAAAAATATTTTTGGAGAAAAGTTGAAAGTATCAATTTTCCTTGAAAATCGAAATTTCCAAAAAATATTTTTGGGGAAAAGTTGAAAGTATCTATTTTTCCTACCAAAAAAAAAATCATTCTTTCCTTCCTTTCTATCTTAATTTTGATTTTGTTTTTTTCTTTTAAATAATCTGACGACGGAGCCTCTGCAAGTGAAACAGTAGTTTTTCTTGCATACTCCTGAGGTGAGGGAATTTTCTCAATTTTCTGCTAAAAGTATTAGAGTCAATTGAGAATAATTTTCAATAATTAATTACTTGGTAAAATTTTAAGGCTTTTGGATAACACAAATTCAAGCTGGTACCATCTTTTGATGGGTGTTGTGAGGCTGCTATAACCTTCCTCACACGTAACCGAACTCCCGAACTCTGTTCTGGTTAGTAGACCTGAACCTATTCTTTTAGGGACCCTTAAACTTAGGTGTTCCCTGAAAGGACAGATTCCATAGGTGGCCAATCGCACCTGGATAAAAAAGATTGGTGGCGACTCCCTAAAGTCAATGTCTAGCGATAGATCCCCGGATCTAGACGTTACGACACTAACGACCTTTTGAATTTCCTTTTTTTTTATAACATGTTTTACACAATAGGGTTAAAAAGTAAAGAATCAACCTTACTAGCTGAGAATGCACTGGAAGACAGTGATGTAATGGATGATCTTGGTAGGGAAAAGTTTGAATCTAGGTTAGAATCAGATGAGGAACATGTGAAGTTGGCTGAGCCTTCAAAAAATTCTATATATAATAGAGATGGCCTCGTTGAGAAACTAAAAGATATCAGCTAGCCAAAATATGTTGAATGGATGCACAAGCTGTGCTTTGATATTGATCAAGAGAAAGAGGTGGATGTGAATGATGACCTGGCAAAAAAGCTTACTTTCTATACACAGGCATTGGAGGGGACAAGGTTGGCATTTGACAAGTTTAAGTTAATAGGGCTACATTTTCTTAAGCCATATGACTATTACGCAGAGATGGTTAAAGACAGATACATACATGCATAAGGTGAAAAGTAGGCTTTTGGCATAGAAGAGACAGATTGAAGAATCTAAAGAGAGAAAAAAAGATTAAAAAGGCTAAAAAAATTACAAAAAGGTTCAAGTTGGGAAGTTGAAAGAAAAAATTGAATAAAAAAAAAGATTGAGGAAGTTAAGACGTGGAAGAAACAAAGGCAGCGGAGTAGTTTCCCTACAGATAGCAAAGATAGTAAGTTGGAATTAGGTTTTGAGGATGGTAAAGCATTTGAGAGGTCAAGTAAGAAAAGGCTTGGGTATCTCCAAGGGATCGCTTTGGAGAATAGGCACAATAAGGTGGTGGAAAAGGTAAGAATATGAAAAACAAGGAGTTCAGGAATTCTAAGTTTGGATTTGAAAAGAAAAAGGGTTTAAAAAAACAAAACACTGATGTATATACGAATGATCTTAGAAATAAGCTATTGTTTCATCTTTAAGCATACTTTTGATATCCTAATTGAGTAATAGTAGTTTGAAGTCATGACAGAAATCACTATTTTTCAGGTTGAATTTACAAAGAAACCATCTTATATAACATAAGTTACATCATGTAAACTAAGACCATTAGTTTGCAATAAAACTATCAATTGATGCTTGATCCAGCCTTTCATCACTTATGAGAAAAATGACATTTGAAGCATAAGAATTGCATCAAGGTAAGTTTAGCCAATGCTACTCAGGCCCCAAGTACAAACTCATCAACTAGATTTTATGATTTTTTTCCCTCAAGAAATTTAAGTTTTTCCAAAAAATAATGTCAATATGTTATTCGAAAAGGAAAAAAGTACCAATAATGCAAGGTAGTTGGTGTTTCATTGTATATCTTTTGCTTTTAAATTCTGTTCTACCACATTCTTAATTATAGATTCTTCCATAGTTCCATTTACCTTATTAGTACAATGTATTGGAATTCTGAACTCAACATGTTCAATTAACATGATTATAAACATAAAAAGTCAAAGTTTAGAACGAAACATCAATTATGAATATGAGAATTTTCATTTTGATCTGTAACTCTTGCTTGATTTCATCCTCCACTTTCTTATTTAATTTTTCATTCATCAAAAAAATAAAAAGTTTCAACTAGACTTGCTTCGTTGAAATTGTCAAGTTTGGATACAGAAAATACCCAAGCTAAGCTATTTGTTGGTGCTGAGTTTCGACGTAAAAGTATTCATGTAAATATAAAAGAAAAATACAATAGAGGTAAAAGCAGAAGGTGTTCTTTGCTTTTGCACTCTGACGCATAAGTCAATAAAGATCAAATCGATAAGAAAGTAGAAAGAAAAGAAAAATATAGTAAATGGGATGAACTTACCTTTACGGTGCCTGAGTCTTCATATTTATAGGTAAGCTAAAGAGGACTATAAGGGGACAATTAGGATAGAACTGAGCTGAGATGGCACTAACCATGTCAAGTCAGATCGCCACAAATGACAAAGATGCCTATGGTTATCTACTGAAGGCTTTAAGAAGAGAAAAGATCACTATACCCCTTTAACCATCGAATTCCCCTAACAATCTGTCTCCACATCAGGCAATCGAATATCAGATCACCAAATTTATTATCGATGTCCTTGATGTAGGATAGATTGGCTTAAGGAACAAATTGGTAACTTGGCTCATTGAAGGTCGATGTTGCATGGAGAGATCAATTTTGGACGATGACTAGCTTTGAGTCACGATCTGACCTGACGATTATTCGATTGTATGTGTTTTGGATTGAGTGTATAAAAAATTTAAAGATTGCCAAGATCATAATTATTTGGGGTGATTCGAGATTAATGTTAGAGTTCATCTGGTTGTGATGAGACTTGCATGTTTTTTTTTAAAATTTGGATCTGAGCCTCTATTTTGAACCCTGAAAGTAAACAAAACTCTTGGTTTACCTCTGATGATTGTCTAATTTAGATGGCCTGTCCTGGGTTTCATCCAGTTAGGTCGATCTAACAGCATTAAATGAAGAGAGAAGTGGTTTGAGTGAAAAAAATTTAAAGTAAAAAGATAAAAAGATGTCTACCAACCTATTTTCTGACACGTGGCATAGAATATGTCATCCATCTGGTCTGTAATGCATCTATATAAAAGGTTGGTAGGGCTTTAGCTTTTCACCTTTTATTTTTTTTACTATCAATTCGACCTAAAATTTTTTATCTCAACAACTTCCTAACCTTTAAAGTTTTTTCTACACCTATTTCAGTATGTATTTTTAACCACGTCATCTAGTACAAGTTTTGAAAAAGCTAAAACTTATAGGGTAGAGCCAAGAAAAAGTTAATGAGGGCAGTAAGATGATGACCTGATTCCCCCTATTATTGGGGGTCACAACTATGAAAAAAAGGCTTATTGGTTTAACCCAATGTCCAAAAAAAGGCAATAATGTAATGAAAAGAATGCTTGAGCAAGAGATGAGCAAGTTTTGAGCACGTAAGAGCTATGTGCTCATATCAACTTCAAACTTCAACATCCATTCATTTTCTCTGTCGTTCAAGTCAGTTCATCTTCTATGGCCGATCTCTCTTCCTCTTCGATCATTCTTCTTTCTAGGGTTCGAACTCTTTCATCTTTTGCCACTTCTACTATCCCTCTTCAATCAATTTTTTTAGACATTTTATCTTCTCTTGAGGGGTCTGCACCTTGTCTTTCTTTTTTTGAGATCGAGTTACTTTCATCCACTATTCTTCTTTGGGATCTATCTCTTATCTAACATATAAATTCTTCTAACAAGGATAGTTCTGAAGAGGAATAAGAGAAAGGGATCCCCTTGGCTAAAAAGAAGTGATGATGAAGGGAAAAGTTTTGTAAAGTAGGATGAACTTGTCGAAGTCTCTATATATACTCCTTGTAACCTCAGTATGATCTCCAATGACATGATAAACAAGCTAAAAGGTAGGGTAAATCTAGAAGATTGACCTAACATGTGCTCGACACATCACATTCGTGCTCTGGGTACCACTTTCTTTTTTTTTCAAAGAAATGTACAGTATAATAACGTCAAACTCCTCAGACTAAGTCATTAATAAATTAGAGTCACATCGGCTCTATGTATATTGGGATTCGTTCATGGCCAATTTGAGGTTTTCACATCATCCTTTATTTATTTTAATTTTTAATTCTTACAATTTGATCATCATTCAGCTCACCCTAAATTATATTTGGTATATAGTTGCTTTTATTATCACTTATCAACAACTAAATATTTTTCATTCTCTTCCTTTATTCAATGAGTTCTTTTATCTTAAAAAAATATCCTAATGATAGCAGGTGGTTTTATATCATAGTTCGATCAAATAAAAAACTTCTCGTTGATTACCTGAGTTCAATAAAAAATTAGAAGCTACTCTTCTTATTCCTTAAGAAGAAAAAAGTAAATAAAAATAGTGAGCCTGAATTTGAGGCCTAAAAATAAGAAGTACACCAGGCTTTTCTATGGATGTACAGGTGCCCACCTTAGAGATCGAAGAGAAAGATATGGAGGTCATCAAAAGTAAAGTGTCCTTCCTACTCCTATTGATGAGAGTGCTCCCTCTACCCCTGTTACTATTGACAAATAAATTCTATAATTTTTTTGTTTTTGACTTTGTAAATTTTTGACTTTGAGGTCATCTTTCTGTAATGACCTCTCATACTTCAACTTATGTATTTTGTCACAACAAAATAAAAAGAAAATTTTTCTTAAGTTTCAGCTTGGATTCACCATTATTTCTTTTTTATTTGCATAAGTTTAAGATCAAGTAATAGATCTAAAAATAGATAATTAGACTGAAGACTTGCACAATTGCTTAGATCAGATAAACATAATTACAACTTCTAGGTCAAATTTCTTTAAATCACTTAAAAGCAAGCTTACCGAAGATAATTTAATTCGTGTGTTTGCATGTAAAATAATGTAAGTGTGAGCTCGATTTTAATCGATTTACTGGTAATAGAATGGTTTGCATTTCACATCCCATTTACAAAATAATACAAGTGTAAGCTTAGTTTATATCGAGTTACTGATAATAAATCTTTAAGTTATCTACATTCCATATCCTTAGAATAACATCGCCATTCAAATCCTGTAATTTATAGGTTGCATTGTGAACAAGCTCTTTAATAATATATGGTCCTTTCCACGTCGGGGCAATTTACCACCTCAATCATATACCCCTAAAGGTTTAACTTTTTTAAACACCTGGTTACCCTTCCTAATGTGCTTATACTAGACCTTTTTATTATAATAATTGGCTATTTTGTACTGGTAGGCTATAATCCGTATTAGGGCTATGTCTCTTTGTTCTTCGACAAGGTCAAGGTCGGCCCTAAGCACCTTTTCATTTTTTTTTTTTACTTTAATTCAACTCTTAAACTTGGCAGGCCAATCTCAATCACACTACAGCCTCTATTCCAAATGTTAAGTAAAAAGGGGTTTCACTAGTAGGCATCTTCATGGTTGTCCTTAAGGCCCACAAAACTCTTGGTAGTTTATCGGTGCATTTTCTTTTTGTCATGTTAAGTCTCTTTTTTAGAGCTTTTAATATTTTCTTATTTATAGTTTCAACCTACCCGTTGGGCTAAGGTAGGTAACTGATGTGAACCTAAGGTTAATGTGAAGATTTAAGCACTATTCCTTGAACTTTGGATTTTTGAATTATTTGTTATTGTCTATTATTATAGACTAAGGTAATCCAAATCTACAGACTATATTTTTTCACATAAATTTTTTGACTTGTGCTTCTGTGGTGATGGCTAGGGCTTTAGCTTCAACCATTTTATGAAATAATCTACTACTACTAAGATGAATCTCCTTTGACCTATGTTTAGGGTGAATGGTTTGAAGACATCAATTTCCCACTACATAAATTACCACAGGCTAATGATATGAGTGAGCTCATTTGAAGGAAGATGTTGCATATGGATAAATCTCTAACAGTTGTTGCATTTTTTCATTAGTTTGATCATATCCCTCCTGATGATGGGCCAATAATAGCTTACTTTAGCACTTTATAAGCCAAAAACCAAGGTCTGAAGTGACTTTGATATATTTCTTCATGGATTTCTTGGTAAGACATACTCTGCCTCTTCTTCATCAACACATCTTAAATAGGGTAGGCTAAAGGATCTTTTGTATAATTTTTTTGGATCATTATGTACTAAAGGGCCTTTTTCATCAATGCTTTAGTCTGGACTCTTTCATCAGGTAATACTTTCATGATTAAGTATGCTTTAATTACTGTCATACAGGTTTTTTTCTTTGTAACCTATCTCACAAGCTTGTTTTTGATACTTTTATGCACTAGTTCTTCTATTAGAACTCAGTATAGACTTTTCATTCTACTCCTAAAGTCAACTTAGATAGAAAGTCTGTTATTGAATTTTTTGATCTTGGTATCTTTTTCACTTTGACTTTCTTGAAGTCAACTACCAAGGCTAGTGCTTTGTTGAAATACTTTTGAATTCCATCTTTTTAAGCTTTGAACTCTCCATTTATCTAACCAATCACCAATTGGGAGTCACTATAAGTGGTTATGTATTAAACATTCAGCTCGGTTGTCAACCTGAGGTCAGTTATCAATGCCTTCTACTTTGCTTTATTATTAGATGTCTTGAACTTGAATATCAAGATGTATAGGTACTGTAGCCCTTTTAGGCTGATCAAAATGAAGTCGACTTTTCTATCCTAACTTTTAGTAGTTTCATCGACATAAAGCTTCAAATCATCCTTATCTAGGTTTTTTCTTTTCTCAAACTTTCCTTCAAGTTGTATTGAAGTACATTCTACGATGAAGTCTGCCAACACCTATGATTTTAATGTCGATCAAAGTGAAATGTATAGGTCAAATTTACTGGGCTCTATTGCCCATTTGATTAGCCTTTTTGACATTTCAGGCTTCTGTAAAACTTACTTTAGTGGTTAATTAGTCAGGACATAGATCGTGTGGGCTTAAAAGTATGGCCTAAGTTTCCTGGCCAAAATGATAATGTCATAGGCCAATTTTTCTATATCGTAGTAGTTAACTTCAGGCCCTATCAATACTTTACTTACAAAGTAAATCGATCATTGTTTTTTTTTTTTTTTGGATTAGGGTCAAGCAAATACCCTGATCTATGCTAGTTAAGTATAAGTACAATGTCTCGTTAGTCTTTGATTTAAACAGGACAAGCGGAGAGGATAAGAACTCTTTAAGTTCATCAAAAGCTTTTTAGCATTAAAGAGTTCAATGAAGTTAGAGACATTTCTAAAAATTTTGAAGAACGGTAGACATCATTCTATCGATCTGGACATGAATCAGCTAAATGCAACTATTCTCTCTATTAACTTTTATGATTTCTTTACTACAATTGGTGCCTTTATTTCTAGGATTGCCTGAACCTTTCAAGTTTCGCTTCTATCCTTCTTTAGTTGATCATTTAACGAAAGAACCTACCTAATGTAACCCCAAAAGCACTTTCACTCGGGTTAAATCTCTTATTATATTATCTCAAAGTGTTGAAAGTTTCTCTGAGGTCTTCTAAATGCTTAGTTAAACTTTTACTCTTGACTATCATGTCATCTATATATATTTTCATATTGTGCTCGATCTGGTCTTTAAATAACTTATTCACCAATCTTTGGTAGGTTGTCCCTGTATTTTTCAATTTAAAGGGTATGAACTTATAATAGTAAAGGCTTTTATCAGTAATAAAAACTATTTTATTCTTGTTCTTTTTTAATATTTTGATTTGATTGTCATAAAAATAGGCATCTATGAAGTTGAAGAAGTCATGCTCGGCACTATTATCTATTAGCCGACCTATGTTAGAGAGAAAGAAACTATTTTTTAGGCAAGTTTTATTCAAGTTAGTAAAGTCTACACATATTTTTCATTTTTTACTATGCTTTTTGACCATGACCATGTTGGCTATCCACTCAGGGTAGTAGAACTCTCTAATAAAGTCAACTTACAATAATTTGTCAACTTTTTCCTTAATGGCTTATTGTATTTTGAGGGTAAAAGTTCTTTTCTTTTATTAAATTGGTTTTATCTCGGGATTAGTGTATAGTCTATAAACCATCAGTTTGGTATCAATTTCGAGCATATCGGACGGTGTCCAAGCAAATAGGTTGGCATTATCTTTTATGAGTTAGATTAGTTTGTCTTTATATTGGAGCTTAGTTTTGATCGTATGTATTTTTTAGGAATATTGTTTCAGAATGGGATTGTCATGAGATTTTCAATCAGTTAGGGTCGATTTACATCCGACTTTGGTCTTTGGTCAATTATCACTTTTTGTTCAATTAGGTCGAGATCATTTTCTATAAAAATAAATCCTGACATGATGATTAGTTTATTGAAAATTTTATTGAACATATCAATAAAAGTGAAGTACATTCTTTATTTCATGTTATATTTTGGCCAACATATTAGCTTGATCTAAGTAACATCAAAGTGTTCACACATGCTTAAAAGCTCAGTTGTTTCTAATGTTGTCTCAAAAAATAGAACAAGATTAAACTTTTTCAGAGCTTATGAGCTCAAAGCGACTTAAAAGTGAGCTTCTCCTAAGTCAGTCTTACATTTTATGCTTTTGTTGGTGATTTCTTACTTTTTGTATGTTCTCTGTGTTGGTTTTTCTTTACTTTTAACCTCAATATCAATTGAGCTACCTGCATACTTCCCAGTCCTACCCTTCATCGTTATGACGTAACATTATCGTACCATAGACTGTTCTCCTTAAACTTTTTCAATCCCTCTAAATGTTGAAATCTTCACTTTCAAATAAGAAGCTGAGCCTATAAGCCACATAACAAACTAGCTAAGTTGGCCTAATACATGTTATAAATAGATGGGACATCCACTATCATGAATTTTATGACTAAAGTAATTGTCCATGGTTTAGTCCTTAAGGAGATTGGAAGCTTGATAGTCCCTATTACAAGCACTTGCTCATTCCTAAACCTCACTAATGTGGTGGTGATCGGTGTCAACTGATCTTCGCCAAACCCCATTTTTTTCAAACAATTATTGTACATGATGTTAATTAAACTCCCATTATCAAATAAGATTTTTTTGACCACATAGTTATACGCCAAGGTTGTGATCACTATGGCATCATCATGTGGGTATTGGATTCCCTTCAAATCTTTTGAGCTAAATGAAATCAACTCATCTCTCAAGTTTTTTTCTTTTTTGGCTGAAGTGCCTACTATCATTATCATGATCGAGAGCTACCTCTTGTGATCACATTAATCACCCCGATAATTAGCCTACTATTGTCAACTCAGACCTCTTCTTGTTTTAGCTCTTCTTATTGGGTATCCTTTCTTCCCTGCTGTGCTCTTCCCTCTTTGCCCCAGATGGGCATTCTATGGTCTTATCTGTAGTTTATTCTAGGTTGTCTTATCATTGTTATCCCATAAATCTTTTCAATTGACCTTGTCTTATCAGAGTTTCAATCTCATTTTTTAGGTCAACACAATCTTCGATATTATGATTAATATCTTTATGAAAGGTATATTTTTTGTCAGATCCCTCCTTTTGTTTTGTCTCAATGGTTTAAGCCATCTAAGGTCGAGATTTCTTTCAATTTACATCAAAATCCTCTCATGGGAGGTATTTAGTATAGTGTAGCTTTTTTTTTCACTAAGGCTTCTAGCCTTATGTCGTCTCCCTCTTAGAAGATCATAAAAATCTTTACCTTTTTTATGATCGACGAGAAAGAATGAACCTCTCTCACCTAGGCCACTAAAAAGGAGGGATAAGCTTCTCTCATCTCGATTTGTTTTTATTGTAACTTAAGCATTTATGAATTTTTTTGCTATTAATAAGACGTCAGCCAGAGTTTTTGGCAGTTTTAGTGACATGTCAGTTTTAAATGGTATTTTTTATCATTGAGTCCACTTGTTAGTATAATAATAGTGATCATCTGTTCTAGGTCTTTAACCTGTAGGTTTTTACGTTAAAATGCATGACATAGCTTTTCAATGTTTCATTTCGCCCTTGGTGAATTGACATCAAGCTTAGGTTCATTTTCTTTGTTTTTTGGCTACTCACAAATCTAGACAGGAATAAGTGGCTGAGTTTTTTAAATATAGTGATTGACCTTGGCTCCAAGCTGTTGTACCAGGACCAAGCTGTGCCTTTTAACGTAGTGGCTAGACCTTTACACATTAGAGCATTGTCTACCTCTTGTATTATTATGTTAGTTTTATAAAGTTTTAAATGATCAAATGAGTTAAACGTACCATCGTATGTCTCCAAGGGTGAAATTTTAAATCCTTTGAGAGGCAAGGCTCTGTTAATTTCTTCAGTAAAATGTGAGGTCTCCTAGAACTTGAGCTTATCCTCAAATGCCACTGTCTTCATTTTCAGCTCTTTTTGCCTAGCTTGCATCCAAGCTTTCAAATCTCTGTTCAGTTGAAATACATAGTCTATTTGTTTGGATTTTTAGGTTGTGACATGTGTAGATTTGTGGTTGAGGTAGTGATGAGTTGGGTTTGTGTGTTCTTCTTCTCTGAAGGTTAAGGAAGCTTTTACCTCTTCATAGCTTGATTGTCTGACAACGACTTCTTGGCTATGTGTAACTAAGTCTGGCACTTTTGAAACTTGCAGAGGGGTTATGTTTGCAACATCTGCTTGAGAGCTTATATTTGTTCTGTCAGGACTTGAAACTATTCCATGGTCGATCTCGTCTGTATTTAGCTAGAAGGATAAAATGCTGGCTAAGGTGAGTTTATGTTCTAGTTAGGGCGGCTATCTCTCTTTTCTCTTAGGTTCTTTTTCTTGGTGGCATTGTTTTGTGCTCGACAAATACGATATATCCCCTACATGGCACGCCAAATATTGGTGTCGAGTTTCGACCTAAAGGTATTCCTATAAATACATAAGAAAAGTACGATTAGAGGCAAAAACAGATGGTGTCCCTTGCATTTGTACTCTAACACGTAAGTCACTAATATCAAGTCAACAAGAAAGTATGAAAGAGAAAGAGAAAAAATGAATAGGATGAACTTGCTTTCACGAGGCCTTAGCCTTCATATTTATAGGTAAACTGAAAGAGATCATAAGAAAAAAATTAGGATAAGGCTGAACTAAGATAATATTGATCATGTCAAGCCAACCAAATATGTTAAGTTGATACATATGATAAAGATACATTTAATTATCTGCTAAAAATTTTAAGAGAAAAAAATATCAATATATATTTTTTACCATCAAATACCCCAACACTATTGATGACACAAAAGAGTAGAAGAAAAAAATCTAAAGTTTAATTTATCTAAGGATTTAGAATTTAAATTTTAATATCTATAAATTTTTTTATTTTTTAAAATGTATAGGGAACGGAGAAGGTTCCATTCCATGTGCGGTCCATGTGTCTTTGTGAGATTACATTAGAATTCGGCATTAGTAAATTGAAGGTGGCCCCACTTCGCAGTTGTCCAAAAGTCCATCAATAGATTAATGATTTTTTATTTTTTTTTGAGTAAAACAACCCATTAATAATAAATCAAAAACATTATGTAATTTGTCATTTCTAATTAAATTATAGCTTTCGCTCTACACTTCTGCTACAAAAGCTTCTCATCCACTCTTGTTTTCTTCAACTGTGGAGCGCTATAAATAGCTTAATCAAACTCCTGGCATTACCAACACTGGATTAACTGTTGCCATTCTCCTTCACTTCATTTTCTTGTCCCTTGGTTTTTGCAACCATGCTTGATTCTACATTGGATTCGATGGGCCAAGCTTTTTCCAACAATCTTTATGTTTTCTGTCTCTTCAATTTGATCATTGTCATGATCATCGTGGGTTCAAAGCATGGTTCCAACTTCGATCAAGAATATGAAATTCTTCTATCAACATCAACATATGATAAGCAGGATATAGAGGTTAAGCAGTTAGTCCACAGAAAAGAACAAGCAAGGAATACCAGTAGAGCGTCAAGTGCATAGGAGATAGCTATGGAGGATAAGAAAGGGAACAGAAATTATTGCAATGCTAACAATATCGACGATACCGATAAAGATGATGAAAGGGATGATGAGCAAAGGAGAAGAGTTGAAGAATTTATTGCCAAGGTCAACAGAGAATGGAGCGCAGAAATGTTAGGAATGTCCATTTAAGCTTAGAGATGCATCTGACTGTCAATTGTCTAAGCCTTGTACTCTATATACATAAATATGAAAATTTCCAGTTATCAGCTGGCGGTCATGCCTGAATCCTTCCATTTAATTGATGGGCCATGGCTACAGGAAATCTTTTTTCCTTCTTTTTTCTCTCTATGCTGGCCAACTGATGCATTCTTGACCACTAAACTAATAAGTCAATTAGAAAAATGGTTAGGATAAGGCTGTCTTTTGAACGATCCTTAATCCAAATTCAGTCAATTAGTAAAATGGCCAGATTAATAATGGAAACTTTGTTATCATGATGCTGTAATTTGATGAAGGCCTGGCATATTGTTTTTCTTTTCGTCGAACACCAAAAAATAAATGAATAAAACATGCATTTAAACGTCAAATCATTTCGATACACGACACACAATCAGATGAATAGCACAGGTTTCAATCATTCATAAAATTTTACATCAATGAGTAACACCACACTAAAAAAATACACCATACACCATGATGAAAGCCAGAGACTGATCCTAACAACTAGAAATTCTACCTAAACCTAACAAGAGAGTACAATTATGGGTTAAAACCATCTTGGCTTTAAACCTACATTTCCATTGGTAAGAAGCGAATGAGCTTATATTGGTTTTGGACAAGGTTGACTTGGGAGCTTAAATGGTGTCGTGTCCGCATTAAAAAACATAACCAGCTTCCAGCATGCATATGCTATCAACTGGAAACCTCACACTGCGATAGACTGTGGCCCCTCGATTCCTCCTCAGCAGAAGATGATTTATTGTCGATAGAAGAATTTCTAAAGCCCTGGATAGGGTTACCTGAACTGTCTCCATGAAATGATGGGGAGGTGATAATTTGCTTTACTCCAGCATGGGACACCTTAATTTCTTCTGTAGGGCTCACAACAGCTGCCGCAGGTTCAGTTCTCTGTTTCTTGTGCTTCTGCTCCTGCTGGTGACCTGGGAGGAAACTGCCCACAACAACCTGTTCTCTCAAAAGGATTAAGAAAGAAGGTATTAGACAGTGACAGTGATGTGACAACGATCTTTGTACATAGCTAGCGTTGTCCACTGGTCAGGTGGCAGCATTCTTCATCTTTTGCTATAACATATACCATCGACTTTTTGTTAATATTTTATGTCAATATCAAATGTCAGAATTTTGTTTTGGAAATGAGATATCATCAAAAGCATAAGGAAACCTTGTATGCAAAATTAGAACGTTTTTTAACAACTTATTGACCCTCAACTTCTTTGTTCTTTGCCTTGTTTTGTACTATTTTTTAGCATCTTTTATAGATTATATGGTTTTACCTGCACTGGACCAGCAGCTACCAACAGACCAGCAAGTCCCCCTCCTAGAACGCGACCGTCTGTTCCTGCCAAAGAAACACTCATCCCACCAGATCTACTCTTTGTTCCACCATTTTCAGTAGGCATAAATGAACCAGACAAGGAAAGGATCTCAAAACGTCCCTGGAGAAATAATAAGGAAGCTGGATTATTACTTGACAGTGACGAGAAAAAAAAAAAAAAAAAACTTGATAATCACTAACTGTCCAAGCCCGGAAGCATCCTTGTAATACAAAGGCAAAAGGAAGTTTGAGGGAATCTAGGTTGCATCATATGAAGACACGAAGTAGCCTCATAAATGTAGCCATGTTAATATGTGTAATTGAGTTCTACGGAGAATGCCACATGTGTTCTGTGCTTCTTCCAGATTTAATTAAAAATTAAAAGCATCAAAGATATCACATATTGACCTTCTAAGGAAACTAACACCCACTCACGAGTTGTCCCTTTGCCTGAGATGTAAACAAGAACCAGTCTTCTTAATTGGTTTAGTGGGCCTCAATAAAATAAGGGAGCTTAGTGCCTAATATTTTATACATCCTGACGAGTTTAACTCGTATTAGAGGGGGATGAAGGACACACCTCATATGTCAGAGTACCACCAGATGAGGTCGGCTGACGAAGGGTAACATTTGAAATAGTGCCATTGGCAGAAAGAATGCAGATAGCACGAGCTCCTTGCTGAGATAAAGACATCACTTTCATCGTAACATCCTATAAAAATCATAAGGAAAGCATGAGATACTGAAAGCATTAAAAAAAAGTCTAAGAGGTGTAGAAAAAATCACCTTTTAGAATTAAAAACTGCTCAATCAATTTCCGTCTATCATTCACCCCCAAACATCATGATTGAGTTTACATATATGATTCTTGTGCAATTAATACTCACCAAAGAAATAACAAAGATAAAGAAAAATACCACTTAATGTAACATAAATGCATGTCTATGTTTCTATATTTTCTTGATTACAGATATGCACTTATTTGTCCCATTGTTTCTATACACAAAAAAAAAAAAAAATTTACAGCAAGATTTTGTAACAAACCAGGACAATTATAAATATTGTGTTGGAGGGGGGTTTCTTAACAAATTTTTTCCATTCTTAGAACCACAGACTCTTGGAAGGGTGTCAGATTAATAAACCTTAATACAAAGAGGGAGAAAAAAGTGAAGACTTAATAGAAATCAGGAGTGGAATGTGCTTAGGAAAATACCAACTTGAACGTTTTTTAATCATTATATAACTGTGCAAAAGCAAATCCTTCCTCCATTATGAGAAATTATTTCCTCTCTAGAGCCAGATGAATAACAGGGTGGGAAGCAGAAATAAACAGTTCAGAGAAAGTTTTTCTCTGCTTAAAAACAGAAGGAACACTCACAATAAGAATGCCAAATGTAACTTGTAGAGACAAGATATGTTACCAGGGCATACCTCACCAGCATTAACAGTGATCACATGAGGTGTGAAATTGGCCCCCACAAAATATGCGATTCTGTCACCTATATAAGGAATTCAAATTAGTAAATAAAATAGAAGCAGCACATTTTTTAAGCATGTAGATCACATCTCAAAATAAAAGTTTGTCTGATCTACAACTAAACAACTACTTACGGATAAAAAATAGCAGAGAGCATAGTAGAACTTGATGCTCTAGCTAGGTGCCTAAGTCCAAAGAGAGGATGCGAAAAAAATCAGAATCATTGGCCTTAATTGTATTTACCACCCCACTTAGGTAACAAGGTGGAACACTGGAAGAGGTGTGAGTCAAGTAAATATATACATTAATTATGGTGCTCAACTATGGATTAAAGACAGTAATTAGGGTCATCTACTAATTGACTTGGAAAGAAACTAGAAGTCAGCAGTAACTGCACCACAGAACCTGACAAATATTCTGCATACTAAGAAAATTAAAACGAAAAACTTTGGAAAGGTCAATTCAATTTTCAGAAGTATCGCCTAGAGGTTCATGTTTAAGGTCAACTGACCCTGGGCTTGTAGCTGAACCCTGATTCCCAACCAAACAATTCAAGCTCCAAACCAAGATAAAATTTCTGTAGGGTCTTTTAATTTTTACCCCTCCCCCCCCACCCCCGGGAATTTCCCTACTATGCTAGAAATTTCATGCACTGAAGCTAATTCACTTCTCCATTATTGCTTCCTTTTGTGATTTCCTAATACTATTATTAAAAATGATGATTTCCACCATTCATCTCCACAGTCAGCAGGTCAGTTAAAATTAATTGCCAGGTTAAAGAGATGTGGACTTAATCAGTTTCGGTATCTAACTATATTTTACCTTAATAAAGCACAAAGGAAGGTGGCACTGGCACCTTGACAATTATTCTGGTACCTTGCCATTTTTCCCTGTGGAAAGACAAGTACAGTACTCCGGACAAGATAGAGATTCTCCTCGTTTTGCAACACAATCATCAAATCCGCTTGTCTTTCAATAACTACCATTAATTCCAGATATGGGCTAGAATCAGATATAATGGTCCCACTCTCATTTCAAACCCCACAAAAACAACATCCGATTTTAACTCAAAAACTGAAATCAATGAATTATCCATTTATCCCTCTCGCAAAACTCAAAAAATATAATACCTTTAGCTTTTCACACTACCAACCATTGTAACAGTAAAAACATCAGATAGAAACATCTTCCGAGATTCCAAAGCAAAATAAAAAAGGAACAAAAGAAACAATTTATTGCAATCAAAATACCTGGGCCGCTCTCGAGCTCATACTTATGTGAATTTTTTATGGTGTCAACTGACCGCCCTCTTCCCCGTTTCCAAAGGGAAAACTCTCCCATCAGCGGAATCGACGACGATATCGGTATCGGTGAAATTGCCATTGCCAAAGATCCATCTGGTGCGTATTTTCTTGGTCTGCCTCTTTTTTTCTTCATTTCTGAACCGGTGCTAGGTCCCGGCGGCGAAGCTACGGTCGCCGGAGGTGCAGAAGCGGCCTGCATTGTGGGCCCCGCATATGTAGTGGGGATTTCCGTTCTGGGCGCAAAGTGGTAGCCCTCTGGAGCCTCATCTCCTTTCACTGCAACCCCGGGCTTTGGTCCCTCCTTGTCATCCATTCATATATGTTTTAGATCAAGAAAAAACAGGAAAAAAAACCCCAAGCTGCCTAAAACCCCTGTAACCTACGCATTAAAGAGTTTGTAAATTTTGAGTGATCAGATGCTTCAAAAAAGTTAAATTAGAAAACAAATTATCAAAAAAAACAAAAATCAAAATCAAAATCAAAATCAAAATCAAAATCAAAACTTCAGCTCAATTACAGAGAGAAAAAAAAGGCAAGAAACTTGATTAAAATTTCAAACATCAACAGAAACCAGGTTTTATGAGCATGAAATTAGGTTTACTTTTTTTATAAACATAATTTTGTGGCTTAAATCTTCAACATTGGATAGGACGCACAGAGCTTTAAAATGCTGACAAAAAATTCTACAAAAAATCATCAAGAATTACAGGGAAGAAAAATGCAAACTTTTTGGAGTGAGGCAAGAATTTGTTCAGCAAACGAGAATTTAGGGTTTTGCAGAAAAAGAAAGAGAAATAAATAAAGTAGAAAAAATTCTAAAAATTTAAAAAATATAAAAATAAAAAATATAATAAATGATTTAATATTGAGAATTAATTACTAATTATTATTTTAATTGCAACATTCACAATATGAATTTTGGTTAATAAAATGGTTCACGTCCGTCTTAGAAATTTAATAGAAGTGATTTAATAAATGGCAAAGATATAAAAATTTGGGAGCTAATATTTGGGAAAAGAAAATGGCTTTTTCCATTTTAAATTGCCGCTCTTTTAATTATTTAATGCTTTAAAAAATATATTTTTAAAGCTGTAAAGCTAATGGATGCCATCTTCCTTGTCTTTTCAGTTAAACTATTGTTGACTATTCTAACAAACCTTAACTCCCCTCCTTTTCTTTTTTTCACCAAAAACACACAAAGAGAGACGGAACTGTTAATAGATTTGAAAATTTTAGACGCAACATAATAATTAAACATAAAAATAATGTAAACAAATAAGAAACCAATATTATTTTAATTTTGTTCGAAATTTATAAATGAAATTAAAAAATAAATATATATATTTTATATTTAAAAATTGATATTAATTTAATATCATAATTTTTTATATTTTACGTATGTTTAATATGAAATAATAATTAATTTATGATTTGAGCAATACATTAATTTTTTTATACATATAATTATATATAAATATATAATTATTTTTAATAAAAAATAAAAAATTCATATTTATGCTAATTTGTGAGTCATTCAATGCATTTTGTATATAATTATATACAGAATGGTATTCTTAATAAAATACAAATTTTTCATAAACATACATCCGAGTAACATCTAATAAAATAAAATTTGAAGGTAAAAATTTTGCATATATGATCTAATAAAATAAATCTGTTGCATATTTTCATAGCAATATCTAGCATAATTAAATGAAAAAAAAAAAAGGATAAATTGAATCCAAATATAAAGCTGAAACAAATAAAAGGAGCATTTAAAAAAAAAAAAAAGAAAGAGAAACGAAATCAAGAAGAAATAGTGAAGTGTGTATCTTCAAACTCACATTCTAATTTTTAAATCATTTAGTAGATTCTTATTTTAGTGGGCAAAATAACGGTAAAAGATAAGAATATTGAATATATAAAAGAGAATAAATATAATGAATTTAAATTAAATAAATTTTTAAATATAAAAATATATCAAATCATATTCAAGAGTGAAACTCTTCTAAAAAATAGACTTTTTAAAAAGAATGATTGTTCCATTAATAAAAAAAAAATTTATATCCAAAAAAAAATACAAAAATACGAAACCTAAAAGCATCTAAGTCACTTTGCAAATTTTTTACAATTACACAAAGTAATAAATCTATATGTAACAACACAAAAGAAAAAGCATTCTAAGTAGTCGCACTCTTAGGAAAAATTGTGGAGACTAAGTATGCAAAAATAAAACTTTGCCCTAATGCATTATAGATTTCCAAAATACCAAGTTTATATATATATGGGAGGTTGTAAATAATTACGAGAAATAATTCAAAATTTTTTAATGGTTAATTGATTAAAAATAAAATTATTAATAAGAATCAAATTAAGGTAAAAGTAATATCAATTTTAGAATAATTTATGCTTAGAAATGTTCAATTAAGTGATAGTAAAACTTTTTTTTAATATTATTTTTTAAATAAATGAGAGTTAATCTCATTTGTACTGTTCCTTTTTTCCAAAAATATTAGCAATTAGATTTGAGCATGATTTAAGATATAATAAAATAGATTTTGACTTGAAATTAAATTAAATGGAATTGAAATTTTGCTTGAAACCAAATCAAATCAAATTTATTATTTAGAGAATATGTGGAACTTGTCCAAAACATTTCACATGTCAAAAAAATTAGATTGTGACAATTACCTTTTATCTTTTGAAGGTTTTGATTTTTAAATATTTATATAAGATTTATATTTGTCAATTAGAATAATCAAATATAATATGTATTCAATGTATTTGGAAGAAATAAAAAAGAGATTTTGAAATTAATGTAATAATGACAATAAAATTAATTTAATTTGATATACTAAAATTAATTTGAATTGATTTGATTATCTGTTAATCATTTTAAAATTAATATATTAAACATATATACATATATAGTTTAAAAAGTGGAGCCAATAAGTAATATTTTAAAAAATTAGAAAATGTATTTTTTTAATAAATATAATTCAAAAGTTGAATATTTATAATTAAAAAAGAGACAAATTTATTTTATTTACAAAAGATGGCAATCAAAACTTTAATACCTTTAATACGAATTTAATGAGTGTGATTTAAGATAAATAATAAATAATAAATATAATTAATTTAATTTTTTAAATTAAAAATGTATCAAATTAAATAAAATATATTTATTAAAGGACATTTGACATTTTTTAAGATCATTTATACGTCAAAATAATAAATTATCCACCTTAAATTTTTTCTTTTTTGGGTCTAAAATTTTGATTTTTATATAGGAATTAACAGCTTTAAATGTTAGAACTAAACCCTTATTAGATTAGTCAGAAAAATCGTTGAAACATTTCGTCCGGTTCAAAAATCCTTTCATTTAGGAATCTACCGTTAATGCCACTATTTAATATAATAAAGAACTTAGGCTCACATTAGTCAGACGGATTTTTGAAACATTTTCGTCCGGTTCAGGCTCACAGACTACATACACAGCAAAACAGCCAATTATAATTGACCCTTGCCATTACAAACAGGATAGGAAACAAAAAATATGAATAAAACCAATTTGATTCAGTTTCAACTAAGGTTTAGACATCATACTTGTATAAGTGATGTTATTTGTGTTTTGGAAAGAAGAAAAGCAAGCCTTCTTTCCTCGAACGAATGTTCAATCTCTTCAGGAATTTCTTCGATGTCTGGCTTGGTATTGAAAAGTATCGGTGGAGCTGGGGTCATGGCTGTCTGCATCGGAACTGACACTGTTGAAGGTGTAGAAGGTACCGGAATAGGCATTGCCTTTGGCGTTCTATTCTCTTCGTCAACCAAGGAAGTTGTCTTCAAGGGAGTAGTGTAGGACAGGTCATTAGTCTTCTGAATGGCTTCAACATCATCTTCAAGCATGTTTGTCATATTGGCTTTTGATGATACTGTGGAAGAGATGGACGAGAATGGCTTACGAACCACCAATGGTGACTCTAGTTCATTGGCATTTATAGCACTAGAAGAGTGCTTTCGTACAGGAATGTCAGCAATGTCCAGGCCTCTCCTAACTGCAAAATGGTGAGAGTGTAAGGAGATAAATTTATCACACCAATCCAGTAACTTTTGCCTAATGACTGCCCCAAGAAAATAGCATGAACAAATATCCAAGATGCTTTATTGTTAGTTACCCCAGAAAGCAGTTGAGATATTTCTTGGTTGTAACAACTAACAAGCAGAGACAGAGAACTTACCACCTGAGAAAGCTGTAATGGCTTCATCCTGGCGATGATTTAAAAGGTCATTTTGGAATATTCGCTCAGTTTTCTTACTAGGACGTGTTTGGGGAGTAGCCTTTGCGGAGTGAAGTGAATCAGGTTTATGGGTGGGAAGCATTGCTCCTCCCAAGGAGACTCTTCTATTGCTTGCACCTCCACTTGAATACCTAGGACCCTTTTTTACACTCTGGGGCTTTGATGGGCTTGGTTTTGACCCATAGAGTGCCTCTTGCTCAGCTATTAGCTGTCCCTGAAGTTTCTTCTGGTCCTGGAGCACAAAAAGAATACTCTCTGATTACATAAAGCATGGGTTCATAACTTGGTTAAACGGTAGTAAGTATAAACATCTGCACTGCAATTGGGGCATAGAGTGAGCATTAATAGGTTAGAAAAAATTTAAGACTGAAACCAACCGAGTTCAGTTTATTTGGTTTAGGGTATTAATTGATTAGGGAAAGTAATTAATTCGATTAGCTCAATTGGCTTTTGGTGTCCAAAATTAATAATCACCGAAGACATTAATTTATTTTTTAAAACTAATTTATTTAATATAAATATAAACAAGTTTGAAAACATATATTATATAATTTACCTTATATATAATATATTTATGTATTATTTAACTATAAAATAATTTTTATATAATATAAATAATTTATTTTTTAAATAATTAAAACTGTCTCGACCAACCGAATAGACCAACCCAAGTCAATGAGTTATTTAGTTTAGGTCAATGATTTGATTATTTTTTTACATTAATTGGTTAAGTTGGTTTTTGAATTTTAAAATTCAAACAATTGAATCGAGCTCACCCTTAATTGGAGAATAAGGTTAGAATCATACCCGCAACCTACGCCGTTCTTGCTCTTTCTCTTGTCGTAAAATAGTATACTCTTCAAGCATAGAAAGCAGACGAATCTGGATAATGTAAAAGGGTCAGCAGACGAATCCGGATATAGAACATAAAGGTTCAGGGTGAAAGTTATTAGAGTACTTACACCATCATATAAAAATTCAATCCCTCTCTCCTTCTCCCATGCCATGGTCTTTGAAGTCAGTGCCTCCACCATTCCTAGGTTAGTTAATATGATAAAAACAACTTCAGTACTGTGTTAACTGATTCTACTCAAAAGAGGTAGAAAATAGAAACTGATCGAAAGGAACCTAAAAATTGGGCTGCATGATGTGAAATCATTATGACAAAACCATGCTTAGTAACGTGAAGTTTACATTTCTCAACCTTTTATCTTCAATTTTTTAATCACCTGGAAGTTTATTAACCAAGGAACGAGCTTTCTCAGCACGCTTGAGTGTTAGATGAGCACCTTTTCCTGCATTATATCGGTTTTCATCCTGTTGAATAACAGACAATTAAGCAAGGAAATCATAATAGAAGAGCAAAAAATTATACTCTAAGAGATGACAAAAGCTCCCACCCTGTTATATTCCTCAAGCCAGCACTCCTCGTCACATGCCATCAACCATTTCTCCACCTTTTCAAGTATTTCTTTCCTGCTTAAAGCTTCCTCTTTTACCTTAGCAATTTGAAGTTCAATTTGTTCTAGAATAGTAGCAGCATCAATAGCCCCTGGATAAAAAAAGTAAGAGTGACATTCAGTAGGAAGAGAGGGAAAGTGAGATATAACTTATAGTATGAAGACAATAATATAGCATTCGCATGTACCAGACTCGATAGCTTCAATGGCATCTTGTATTGTACTTTCTGAATCTGGAACCAGGTGCATCTTTCTACAGATCTCCTCTAGCTCTGATCTTTTCTTGAGGACAAGCTCTTTCATTTTGCTTGACTTCAACTCTTCCAACCGAGTAACTTCGGCCTCAACCTGCACGGCATATCATATTTACTTCTCTATTAGTCTGGAGGAAAGCAGTTACTACCTTTAGAAATTGTAGGACCTAGAGAAGATCAGTAAACTGACGTTTAAACATGCATCACTTACGTAGTTGATGAAATCCACAGAGAGAGTGTTGGGTTCAGTAATTTCATGTTCTGAAGCAGCTATATTACAGGTAACATTCTGAAACATCTGTTGCTCCTCAATAGGTGTATCCATCAGATTCCATAACTCCAACATGGTAGTTGCAAGATCTTGTAGCTGCCAAGGGTCAAAGAATCATTAGTATAGTCATAGAGAAGCGAGAGGAAGGGGGGGAGGCGAATTTTGCAATATACAAAAAGCTGAAATTAACATTTTACCCTTTGCATCCTCTGCAACTTAACTTCCCGTAACCTTTTTATCAATGTAGCCAACTGCTCAATTGTATTATTGCTAATACTCCAAAATCCTTCGGAGTCACCTAAACTGGGATGGACTGCAGTAACCGTAAGCTTGAAATCCATACCCATCACCAAGCAGAGTGAGTTCAACCTGTAAAGGCGATCCTGAACCTGCTTCAGACGATCACTCTGCACAAGAGAGAGATCAGTCAGTGAGCAAAAGATAAGCATTTGTTTTCATGAGGTGGAAACAATAAAGAATTGAAAAAAAGAAAGTTGACCTTCTCTATCTGAAGTTCATGGAGCTGACTGTGCAATTCTTCAAGCTTCCTTAAGGATAAGTCAGTTTCATCCACAACAGTTTTGGAAGAAATTGATTCGGTGGATCCATAAATCTCATTTGTGATCTTTTCTATTTGCTCTAAAACTTCCAGGAATTGATTTCTTCTTTCGATCTTCTTTTTCTTCATTTCCTCCAATTGTGGAAGAATTTTGCTGAGCTCCTCCTTCAAGCTTCCAACGTTTTGTTCAGGCTGAAAAAAGTTTGAACCATAATATAAGGAAATGGTTCAATCTAATCGGAAAAAGTTTAATCTGAATTTGTTATCTTTTCATTCCTGACCTGCCTAATATGCACTGGCCTCTCGCACATTGCTGAACAGATGGCAGCAAGTTCGGCTTCAGAATCAGCAATTGTCCGTCTTAGCTGAGCTCTACAGCGATTTGCCTGATCCACCTTTCTTCTGTATACTTCCAGGCACTCTCGTTCGAGCTCAAGCAGCATTTTATCCCTGTCAGCATCTGTTTCCCCGACTTCATCCCAGATTATCTAAATTTTTTTAAGGAATCGTGAAAGCGTAAAAATTAATAAAAACAGGAGAGCTGGAAGGCATAATCTCGCCCAAGGGGGGAAAAGGGGATTTTTAGGTACCCATTGTGTGGAATTTTTATCAATACCTGAAGTTCGTATAGAAGGGTTCCACAAGTTGTTTCCACTTGAAGAAGTGGATCACTATGCGGAGTAGACATGTTGAATAATTCCTGCCAAAACCAATATCTTCAGAAATCAAAGGATACCCAAAATTACAAACAATAGAGAAAGCAAGGAGGACCAAAAAAAAAACTGAAGTTCCAGATGGTAAATATAATTGCAAAGGAATGGCCAACACTGATTTGGATCAATTTTAGCCGAAAGATTGAGAAGTGAGAACAATGAAACTGGGAAAACAATGTTGCAGTCGCTAAGTAGAAAAGATGAAGCTATGCTCGCATTGGGACATGAAAATGGATACTTATTTTTTTATTTTCCAACTGCACAAATTCATTCTCCAAATTCATAACTGCAGCACCCAAATTCAATATAGTAGTAGTCTTAGACATTGAAAATTGTTAATATTTTAGGCAAATATGCTGTATACAGGACTCTGGATTCCCATAAGTTTTTCTAAGTTGAATATAAAACGAAATTTAAACTAGGAATTGATTGCAAATAAAATCCTAGGATGAAAATGCCATAGAAAAGAGAAAATGACGATTTGAAAACTATAGATGGCATATGATCCATGATCATCAGGTAACCCTAATTCCATCAAAATCTTACTATAAAAAAAAAATCAATAGCAAGTTCCAAAGCTTAGACCTAAATTTTGAGGTGAAGATCAATGGCAACAGTTTTACAATCTTGATTTCCTCTCAACAACACACTAAATCATGATTTTGTTGCAAAATTTTAGCTATTAATCTTCAAAAATTTCAGAATGAGCTATTACACTAACATAGAACAGTACAAGAATAGGCATCCATTTTCATGAAAATGAAGAACAGGGAATATATTAGACCAAAAAAAAAGAACAGGGGATATAAGCTTTAATATCTCCCCTTGTTTTTTATCTACATTTTATTGCCAGCCAAAAGTAGCAAGAAATTGAAGAAAACAGAGCAAAAACAAAAGAAAAAAAATAGAGAGTTGGAGACAAACCTTAACAAAGAGGGAATGAAACGAACAGTTTTTCCTTTCCAAGGTTTGTTTTTCTTAGAATGAAACTTTTTCCTCAGAAAATGTAGGTTATCCAAAAACCAAAGGGCGAAAATTAAGATTTGAATTTTCGATTTTCAACAAAAAAGAACCAAAGGTCGAGAGAGAGAGGGATTGTAGGCGTTTACGGAAAAAAGACCGTTGAAGAGCGGTTGTAATTGAATTTGCCTTTAATGATGATAGCCTAGGGATTGGATTTGGTAGGAACCAAGACGATTTGAATTTCAAATCTCATGAGGAGGGGGCCCCATCTCATGTGCCTGTTTACACCGACTTTATGTGAACCGTTGGATTAGTTTATGACTTTGTAATCCATCGGTCCAAATTTCTTACATTCACAAGATAAGCGGCTCTGTAGGGGATTGGACATATATATATATATAAGACGAGTTAAATTCTGTTGCCTACCGTGATTCCTACGAAGCAGTCTTAGAGGACCAATAGGATTTTGAGATGAAACCATCAGAAGAAGCGGCCCCCATCCAGTTCGTCTCTTAATTACTGTTTTTATAGATGTTTGATTAAAAATAAATTTAAACATACCAAAAAAATTTAAAGGTAAAAATCGATTTGAAAATTTTCTTTTTCGTACAATAAATCAAATAATAAAAGTAGTTTATTTCTCTAAATTATAAATTTGATATTATCTTTCTCAATCAGGTATCATATGGCTGTCAATATTCCTATCTGCTGCTACAACATGTAATTTCTATCCCAAACGCCCTTTCTCTAAGGAAAAAAAAAAAAAAAGGAATATATCTTACTGTTTCAATTACAAAAGCACGATGATGTGGGACATTCAGACCGAAACACATCAAACTTATGATGAAAAGTTTTGATGGCCCTCAAATTCTCTTCTTATAATTTCGAGCACAAGTTCATTCCAGGTATCAACAGGACCTGGCATGCACCAGTGCAGACAATCTTGAGGTGGAGGCTTTCCATCCGGACCACGTTTTGTGATCTTATTTGGATCGGGGTTCCTATAAGGGCCTGGATGCCCATCATGGCGATACCCAAAGACTTGGGTAATATCCATCAACCTCAACTTGGACTTATTTCTCGCCTTCTTAACAGCACGTTCAAAACCCATTACCTGTTTCTTGTGCATTATATTTGTAAAGCCATTCTCCGCTAATTCACCAGCTGCAAGTGGCTTTACCTTTCCGGTGCATGATCCACCTGTATTCCAAGCCCCACCCTCATAATGATCAGGAGAAAAGGAACGTAGGATAGTCAGGCCTGTGTAATTAGGATATGTAACAATTGCTGACAGAATTGTCTCCACAGATATTCCAAATGCTTCAATATTATTAACCTTCATAGGATGAGAACGATCTGGCCACCATAATTGTCCTCCAACAATCTCATTGTTAAAGATATAGACAGACTGTTTGGCAAACCAGTGGCCAGAAGAAATAACAATCACATCAAAGTTTGGGATGAATTCCATGAAGCTATTATCAGGAGCATCAAGATGCAGCTTGGTAACACCCTCAGGAGCAAAGTCGAATTTTTCAGAAGTTTGATGGACAAGCCAAGAGGACCACATCCGGACAATCATTACAGATGTCGACCTGAAAAACCATCGTTGCATTCTTCGGTTTCCTCGATTTTTTGGAACTTCAACCTGAAATTTTTCCATAATATTTTTCATGAGAAACCAGTCCTAAGGTAGAAAGGAGTCGAAAGATCAATCTATCTTGAGAAAAAAGATGCACAAAATACAAAACTAGTTTCTCACACTTCAGAGTATAGAGTGCTAGAAAATTACTAAAATATTTACTAAAGGTCATAGCACATAAAACCTCTAGCCAGATGAGAAGCCAACCTATTCCTGAACATACCATTGTTCCAATATTTCAAAGCCAGAAAGAAACTGCTGAAAGTGAAACAAGGGATTAAGAGAATCAAGAATGCTACAACATCCTTGCTACAATATCCTTGTTAGAAAAATTATGGTGCAAACTTGCACCAATCACAGAGTTTACTGTGGGACAATTTTTTGTTCAGAAATAAGTGGCAGTTTAAGAATTGCAGATATTTGCCTGCCAGAGAAGACACAGCATTGATTCCATCTGATTTCTAGCAACAGAGTCACCAATGAAAGCAAGTGTCTTTCCTCTCATCAACTCTAGGAACTTCTTTGCATCAAATCTGGGGAGGTCACATTGAGAGGGTTTCCAACGCCAATTCTCATATTCCTTGTCGGGCCTCCCATTACCCTGGCAATTCTGCATCTGTGTAAGGACAGGGCAAGAGTTGTTGGAGTATAATGGCCCTAGTGGATCATAGAACCACTTTCCATGGTACAGGTCACAGCCTAGAGAGTAACCAATCAAAATGCCAAATGAGAATCAGAATCTCAATGACAGAGAGGAGAAAAAAGGTAAGATGCAAATACATAGAAGGATTAGGTAACACTTCCAAGCAAACATTGTTTCTTACACAGACAAGAGATCAAATAGGGATCAATATAGCTGATAGAGTGTATAATGACAATTATCTCTCCTTTTTCTTTGTAAATTATCAGATATTTCCAATAGCAGTTTCTCAGCACATCAAGAGAATTATGATTAAATTAAAAAACTATTATCAAATAGTTCTAAGAGTAGATTACTGATTTGGGACTTCAACATTCAGATGCATCCATTTCTGGACATTGCTACGTAAAATAGATCATTGGCCACAAAACATTTCAGTAATTATATTTTGCATTTCTTCCCTCTGCTTTGTACCATAATCTGGGGGACAAAAATGCATGCAAGACATAAGACTTGAACAAATTTTACACTATTCTTTATAAATAAACCATGTAACAGCAAGCTACCATGTTAGAGACCTAGCATAAACCTTGTGAGAAAACAGAATAAACCAGCATCAACAAGCTCCTATATATTTCCAGTAAAAGATGCAGAATCCACCTCTACTATAACAAAAACAACCAAACAAATAAGTATGGCAGGTAATAATTGACCTAAAATCAGATGTTATATCAAAACAAGCGTAAAGGGAATACTACCTGAATCAACTGAATTGCTCTCAGATGCATTGCTAGGCGCAGAACTGGAAGTGTCCACCTTCTTTTCTGTTGCTCTAGGCGATGGTTCTGAAAGCTCTACAGGTTTCTTCAGCATCTCATTATTGTTTGAATCAAATGAATCTTTGGGACTAGTAGGCAGTTCTAGATTAGACTCAGATGGTATCGAATCCTTATCAACAGAAGATGTAATGGGTACTTGTGCATTTGCATTTTTATCAACAACAGAAGAACTATTTGAACTCATCATGGGCAGTTCTAAATTTGACCCAGATGATGAATTCTTATAATTGTAATCTACATCCTTATCAGCACTTTTATCAAAGGTAGAAGCAGGCAAAACTATTTTCCTATCAACACCATAAAAATAAACTCTAACAGTTGAACCGATCGGATACGAAACTAGAAGCCAAGAAGCAAAAATCAAGAACAATGCTAGTACTGCCACTAAGGATGCAATGGAGGAAAGGCTCCGAGGGAACACAGCCATTTTATGAGAGCCCTTTGGGGAAGCCAATGTCATGGTTTCCTTATCAGATAATTGTTGTTTCTGAAAATGACCCACTAACAAAAAGACTTCCAAATTGGTAATTAAATGAATGCGAATCGGTTTCACATGGCCTAACCCGACTTTTCTTTTTCTATGCAAGAAGGAAGAAAAGTTTTCTAAAGCTTATTGGATCTTCTTCCCTGATTGAGACCTTCTGGTAAATCCTGTTCGCGAATCTCAGAACGGCACATGCTTGTAGAGACTTGAATTCCTCGTTCTTTCCTGAGAAAACAAGATAAATCTCAAACATTAGAGGAAAAAACAAAAAGAGAAAACAAGGTTGCGTGATTCAGATGGTCATTACTTAAACTTGGAAATTCACATTTAAAAAAAAAAAGGAAAATCTTCAATTATTAAGGAAATAGTAGAAATCTTTCAAGATCCTTTTAAAATAGAAACTTCTATGTTTGAAGATAAACACATTATTAATCATTAATTGAATATCTAAAAGAATCTTCGCATTAATGAAAATCCAAAAAAAAAAAAAGGATTTGAACGCCGAAATAAGAAATTTAAAAAGAAAAAAATAAGAAATTGAACTCAGAACTTACAATGCTGTAGAATGGAGAGGATCCGGTGATGAAATGGTGAATTTTTTGGCGCGATCTTAGAGAGAGAGAGAGAGAGAGAAATTGGCACTGAATAAGAGGGGGTAATTAAGGGAAAATATGAGGAATTTTATTATATTGAGGGAGTTTAAAATAAAAATGCGGTGGATTTTATGCTGCACCGTATTTCCATTGTTCCCTGCAACTCCCCAGCTGCCTTGTATTTCAGTATTTCTCAGCCAGAAAGAAGGTAAAGCTGTTAAATTACCGGAGTGCCCACGGTTCCGGTTTTCAAGGTCTCAACATTGCTGTGATTTGCGAATGTTTAATTAATATTTGACTAAAAAAATAATGTGTAATTATTAAACTCTTCACATCTGATGGCCCAAAAAAAAAAAAAAACTTCGCGTCTGAAAAAAAAAATTTCTTCACTTGGATTCTGGGAAGAAAAAGAAACGATTTGGTTAATAGTGTTTTTAAGGAATTCTTTTAAGATTATTAGTATTTATTGTTCCGTATGTTATACTTGTATATTTATTATTTTTATCTATTTTTAAAATATATTTTATAATAAATATTAATAAAATGTACTTTATCCAAATTTTGCATCAACACGCAAAATTTATTCTATATATAAATTTTATTAAATTAATATAAAATTTATTATTTTTAATGTTAATATAAAATTAAAATTATGAAGATATAGAAATTTAATGAAAACTTTAATTTTTTTATTCATCAAATAAATTTATTTATTTTTTAAAATGAATGAAAAATTAAAACTCTAAAAATAAAAGCGATTCAAAGTAAATTTTAAATATTTTTATTTATTATCAAATAAATTCATTTAGTGAAATTTTAAAATTAAATTAAAATTTTTACTTATAAATTGGATAAATTTTAATTGTACTAAAAATATTTACAGTGACATTTAGAAAATAAAATAAACAACAAAACTTATTTTTTAAAATTTAAATGGTTTTTATATATGTACTTTTATATATATTAGTATTTATTGTCACATGCATTACACATAAAATTGTACTTATTTATAAAAAAAATTATATAATGAACATAAAATTAAATACCATATAAATAATCAAAATTAATAAGTGCATATTAATCAATATTTAAATTAACATCTTAAATTTTTTATTCAATGCAAAATTTCAAACTACAAAGATAAAATAATTTAATGTAGATTTTAATTTTTCATTTATCATAAAAAATCTATTAAAAAAGAGTTTTAATGATATTAGACTTCTTATTTATAAATTGAATAAATTAATGAATTGTAAAAAGAAATTTTAATTTTAATTTTAAAATATAAATAAATAATAAAATTCATTTTCATCATTTCAAAAGTTATCCTTAGTTTATACATAGATATTAAGTACAAAAAAAAAAAAAAAAAAAAAACTCTTCTGATATGTTAGCAACACAAATGAAGGCTTAATTGCTTTTTGGCTAAAATAATTAAAAAAATTTTTGAATTTTATTATTTTATTTAAATAAATTTTTATATTTTTATTATATTTAAATAAGCTCTTAACCTTTAATTTATATCAAAACAAATTCTTAATTTGTTAATTTTTACATAAATAAGTTCTTAATATAAATTAATATTTTATTTGAAGTAAAAGCTTATATGAATAAATATAAAAACATAAAGACTTATTTAGATACAATAAAAATATAAAAAGTTATTTAAATAAAATTAAATAATTCAAGGGTGTTTTAGTATTTTAGCCTTGTTTTTTTTTCCTAATATTTTTATTGCTTTCTGAAAATTTTTTTAAGATTTAATAATAATCTATAGAGATTATGTTTTTAAAAATAAAAAATAAAATTGAATTTATTTTTTAATAATTGAAACTATTAAAATTTAAACTTTGATTACTAAAATTAAAGGTTTAACCCTGTTAATATACTGAATTTATTTTTATCTCATTAGCAAGATATATATATATATATATATATATATATATATATAAAATAAATATTCTCCTTAGACCCTAGTAGTAGAATACTTATTATTCAAATTGCTAATTATAGTGTGTTTAGATTATTTATCTTTCTAAATTATTTGTAAGCTATGAGAATATGAGCTATCTTTAAAAGGTGTTTGGTCACGAAATTTTAGATTTTGGGAGGAAAATAATTCTTGAGAAAGTGTGGATTCTTGACAATAGAATATTCTTTCTACTATATAAATGTTAGATTTTAATGTTTGGTTCATAGAATCTCATATTATATAATAAATATTTTTTATTATAATGTCTTTCATTACATATAAAAAACACATAACCAACATTTCAACTATTAATTATGTTATTATAATTAAACTTATGACAACCATTAAACAACAAAAATATAAAAGGTTTACATTTTTATAATATTAAAAATAAGGTAATTTATTATAAGCAAAAAATATATATAAAATAAAGTCAAAGACTACTTTTCTTTTAATTTAAATCCAGTATTTAATCAAAAATATAAAATCAAATATAAATTCAAAGACTATGTTTTAATAAGTAAAAACTACATTTTTCTTATATAAGCGTAATATTTATATTAAACACCACGTTTCTAAGAAAATAAACACTATATTTATAATAAACATTATGTTTTAATAAGTAAAGATTATGTTTCTTTAATAAATGACTGCATTTAATTAAAAACAAGCACTATGTTTATGAAAGTACAAATAAAGTCTTTACTTTGCTTTTATGATGTTAAGAAACCTTACACAAGTTGTAGTTGAATCAAATGCCATTTGACTGATGGTTGTGGTGATTTTGGATAAACTTCAGCTTTTACTAATTAATAAATTGTGAGTTAACTTAATTGTACTTTATTTGAGGACTAATAGTGATACTCTTTTTTGGAAATAATCACACTTTTAGTGCCTAATTCTTGTAAACTATCATGTTATTGTTTAGTAAAAGCCAGTTTGTCTCTCTAACATTTTTATTGTAACATGACATTTAAAGACTACGTATGTTATATTGAAAATGTATTAATTGATATAATAGTATAAAATAATATTATTTCATATTTTTAACTACTTTTCTAATAACAAAAACATAATATTTGCTAACAAAAGTCATGTTTTTTATTATGAAAATGTGATTGATAATCTATCAAAAATCACATTTTTTGTTTCAAAACGTGATTGATAATTAATAAAGAATAACATAATTAATTAAGTATTTTAATTACATTTCTTATATCAGAAAACATAGTTGATAATAGTTGATAATATCAACTATGTTTTCTGATATAAGAAATGTAATTAAAATACTTAATTAATTATGTTATTCTTTATTCATTATCAATCACGTTTTGAAACAAAAAATGTGATTTTTGATAGATTATCAATCACATTTTCATAATAAGAAACATGGTTTTTGTTAGCAAATATTATGTTTTTGTTATTAGAAAAGTACTTAAAAATATGATATAATATTATTTTATAATATTATATCAATTAATACATTTACAACATAACAAACGTCATTGATATGAAAATATTTATTTTATTTTGTTATTATTTTAATTAATCTACAATGATTCATATATAAAAAAAAAATGTTGTGTTTTCTAAAAGAAAAGAAATTTCAAAAACATAAAATTTTAGTTATATACTATGTTTGCTTTTTTTAAACGTTATTTTTATTATATAAAATATACTATGTGTCTAATCACGTGTCAAGTGTCCAATCCTATAGCTAAGATTGCACATTTGCCCAATCTTGTGGCCATGAATGCCCATGTTTGTGTCAAAATGAGTTTTTATTTATCAAGCAATTATGTTGATTTTTAACGGTAAAATAAATTGAAAAAAATTATTATTGAGGTCAAATATGAGATAGAATTAATTTTTCTCTCGAAATCTTAAAAAATCACAAAGAGATGTAAGTTTTTGATTTTGAAATATTTGAATACTATTGAGAATCTTAGAATACCTTTAAGAATTAGATACCATGAACCAAACGTAAGAATTGAATTATGAAAAGCAAGATTCTGGGAGGTAATCTAACTTTTCCCTAAACCAAATGCCATTTAATTGTTTGAAATTTCCTTTTTACCTACTGTTCATTCCGTTAGTAAAAATCAACCCTAATTTCATCAATTTCCACTCTTTTTGTCTCTTTTAAGGGATCTTATAATGTGAGCAATTCTAGTAATATATTGATATGGGACCAACATGGCTAGTCGGTCCTAGTTGTTAAAATCTTATTTTTTAAAAAATAAAACTATTAATTTAAAATATTATACAGTAATATGACATAAATACAATAAAAAAAACATAAAAATAATACAATTTAAAATTTTAGTAATAACTATATATGATTTTATTAAAATAAAAATATATTTAATGTTTTCTTGTTGATATAAATTATGATATGTAATTTCAATGTAAAATGTAAACACCCTATTTTGTCTAAATTTTTTTTTTAAATATTGGAAATAGGTTTTTGGTTGCGAATTGAGCTCAATTGAGAAACTTTAAGCCAAATTAGAAAAGTTTTAATTTTAATTTCATTTAATTTATTTTTGTTTAATTTTACTTGTCTAAAAACAAAAAAAAATTGAAGATTTTGCAATAAATTTTGGTGCTTGATTTATGCAATTAATTCACATCTAATTTATTGGCTAAAATAAAAAATGATTGAATCCTATAAAGAACCGACTGAAAGCAGAAAGGGGGGAAGTAAGGATCAACAGACAAGAAACCATTGTCAAGTGATTCCCAAGAATTCCATAGGATAATTTCAGGCATACGCGGGAGAAAGCACTTCAATAGCTCCAAAACAGTAAATAAAGAAAATCCAATTCTCAAGTAGCGATTTGTAACCTAAAAAAATTCAAGAAAAAATCCCAAGTGCCCATTAACTAGTGGAGCCCTCACCAATCCTCTATTGTTGAACCTAATACCATTTCTTTCATCATCATAATCCAGTCCTAAAACCACCATCACCCATCTCATTTTGTCTAAACCTTTGAACTATCGAAACCGAAGCTTGTCGATAATGAGGTCCCTCTCCCCAAAGTCACCAACAAAATCTTATCCAAGGGTTTTAAGTATTACAAGAAGCACGTTAATGCCACATCCACCAATAAGGACAAAAACACTGACGATGAACTTAAAGCTTGGAATATTGATTTTGTCAAAGTGGTTAAATGTAAACAATTCAGAGAAAAGCTCCATACTACAATAAAGATAAGATAGAATTAGTGGCAATTTTGACAAAGAACCAAGACTAGAAAAAGAATTAAGAGAAAGTTGGTCTGAAAACTACATGTGAGAAATACGAAATTGAATCAACAGTATTAAAGCTTGAAGTGATGGAGGAACATAATTAATAAATGGAAAAATCTTCTTCCCCTAATTTGGTATATATCATCGTGTGCTTTACTTTTAGATTTTATAATTTTTTTTTATCATGATGCTTTATTATTATTATTTTTACTTTATAAGATGCTAAATGGATTTTTTTTTCTTTTTTCTATATAGTTTGATCTGAATTTATTCTTTTTTTCTAATATGATTGTTTATTTATTTATTTATTCTACAAAATGATTGGAGAATTTTTATGGATTTAATTTTTAAAATGGAATCTACCAAACTATTGAAAAATTTCATAAATCATTTTCTTTCAAAAAAATAATAATAAGAGAAAAAAATAATTTTTATCCTCTAAACTATTAAAGGATTGTTTTCCAAATTAAGTCCCACCAAACTATTGTGAAACTTAATGAAATTCTCAAAAATCTTTACAAATAATTTTTGTAATAAAATCTCATCAAACTATTGGGAGATCTTCCTCAAAATAAGTCATACCAAACTATTGAGAGATTTTACTAATTTTTTAAATAAAATGAATTAATAAATTTGACAACAAAACCTTTTTTAGAGTGAGACACTAATCTTTATGAATATTCTTGATGTGCAAGAATTATCTTAAATTGCTACTCAACTATTAGGATAATTTTAAGACTAATTTTCAATATTTAATATTTTGGTAAAAGTATAAACCTTTTTAAGGCTTGGATAATTCAGAATCAACTGATACCATTTTTGGATGGGTGCTATAGAGGTACTGTAACTTTTCCATGCATAACCATACTCCCAAATCTAAACTTTAGTTTCATAAATTAGAATCTACTAGTTAAATATACCAAAGTCAATCTTGAAACTCCTCTTTAAATAGAACAGATTCAATTAGGTGACCAATCGTACCTAAACAAAAAAGATTGGTGGTGACTTCTCCAATCCATGTCTAACAATAAGTCTATAGTCTATACATTATGATAGTTTGGTGACTCCAATAGGGATATTGAGAGTCAAGCCAATAAATTATTTCTTATTATCTAAGCCTTACTTAATAAATTTGAAACTATTTTTTTTCTTTCTTATTTCTGTTTTTTCATTGCTTATATTATGTTAGTTATTCACCTGTATATATGTATCATTTATTTGCGTATACATAACATACAGCTCTATACCCGAGCTTTACCTATAAAAGAGAGTGAAGTAAATATGCCCTCGTAAGATTTTTTATCTTCGTATGGGACTACGAAATACTCTCACTTAGATTGAACCATTTTCACTTGTAGCCTATGATGGGTGAAGATCGGAGTGCTTTACTAGTCTATGATGGACTATGATATAAGGAACAATTTAAAAACCTTTTAGAAGTAATTCAAATAGCATATAGTTAACTTTAAGAGCCTAACCATAGATAGAGCTATTTCCTTCCACCCTTTCTAGTTAACCAAAATTTAGGGTCATGTTGTTAATTTACTTGCTTTGTAGTATTTATTCTTTATTATTTTTTTTAGTGAGGTGGTTAATCGATTTTGTTATCTTTTTTTTTATTTCTTTTTTTATGTATATTCATAAACATACATGCAAATTACATATTATGCTTACTAACCCCTTTTTTTTATTGTGTATGCATGCATTCATGCATCACTACATTCATTCTCATGCATAATCTGATAGGTCCATAAACATTATTCTAAATTTGCACTATAATTATAGGAAATTAAGGTTAGAGGATAGCTCAATACTAATACTACACTCTGGCTAGAGCTAGAAAGATGGAGTAAGACAATGTGGACTAGTTTGAAAGGTTAGAAAAGACCGAAAAAGTAATTGAAGGGAAGCTAAGCAAAATCCTTGAAGCTTTGAAAAAGATAAACACAAGAAAGGCAATAGAAGAATATATCTCACATGAAGATACTGAGCCACTATATCTTCTAGGTTTCACTCCGCATCAGGCCCAAACCATTCCAAGCTTTTAACAACAACAAACCACATTACCAAATTACAACCAAAGGAATGTTCAGAGCTATACCAATCATGTCTTTGCTGAAAAAATAGGTGAGCCCATGTAAATTTTCAAAATAGATGAAATTAAAGAAAAAGTAAAATTACAGATGGTTGTGTCCCCGAAAGACTCTAAAATCAATCAAGCTATAAATATGATTGAGGATAGATTATAGGTTGTAGAAGGCATTGATTTTTATGGATCCATAGATGCTATAAACCTTTGTTTGATTTCAGATGTTGTGATTTCTTTAAAATTTAAAGTACCAAAATTTGAGAAGTACGACGATACTAAATGCCTCATTACACATATTATAATGTATTATCATAAAATGATAGCATATACCAATAATGAGAAATTGCTAGTACATGTATTTTGGGATAGCTTAACCAGGTTTATTGCAAAGTGGTATGTTTAGTTATACAAAACCCGTATTAAGTCGTGAAAAAATTTAACTCAATTTTTCATCAACCAATATCGTCACATTATAGATATGACCTCGAATCACCTTTCATTATAAGGAATGGAGAAGAAAACATCTGAGTCTTTCAAAGAATATACTCAAAGGTAATGAGATATAACTATTCAGGTCTAACCACTCTTAACCAAAAAAAAAAATGATGGTTTTGTTTATAAGCACTTTGAAGTCACCTTATTATGAAAAAATGATAGGAAACACAACAAAAAACTTTATTGATATAGTGATCTCATGGGAGATTATTGAAAAATGTCATCAAGAGTGACAAGCTTGAGGAGAGAAAAACTAATAGTGCCAAGAAAGGTGAGATGCCTAAGAGAAAAGAGGATAAAGCCTAACCGATGAGTCTTAAGGGGCAACAACCCATAAGTTATGCTTTATATTCATCATATGTTTATCCTACTTACTATCCAATAGTCAATAATGTTGCATAAGTTTCTTACCAGCCTTATTTTTCAACCGTGAACAACATCACTCAAAGTCTTCATCAATAAGCTTTTCAAGCACCTGTATATGGGCCTAATCCTATTACTACATCAGTTTTGAGGTTTAACAATCAAGCGAGTGGTTTGAAAAGATCTTGGGATAATTAAGAGAAAGCTCGCATTGATCTTATTTTCATAACCTATACTGAGCTATTTTTAGAATTGGTCAAGAATGACCTAATATCCCTAGTCTTTTTGAAACCATTGAAGCCATTTTATCCTAAATGGTATAATGTTAATACCACATGTGAGTACTATAATGAGAATGTGGATCACTCCATAGAAACCTCTATAGAAACCTGTCATGCTTTCAAACAAAATGTGCAAAGTTTGATTCAAGCAAGCTTGATGAGCTTCAATGAATTAGGTGAGCTGAATATCCATAAAAACCTTTTACCCAACATCCAGAGGCATGACTTTGGGAAGGCTAATTAGAACTAATTATCATTTTAGGATTCTTTGAGAATATGGATTTCTTTTATGTACTTGGATTTTATCTTATTTTTCATCATTTTAATAAAAATGATAGATATGATGCATTTTCATAACATTCTTCTTTTATGTGAATCATCATTATTTACTTTTACCTTCTTATATCTTTTTTCATATCCATTCTTTAATTCTAAATAATGAATGTTCAGATAGTTATGACAATAATTCAGGATTCGACTTTGAAAATGCCATTTGATTGATAGATGAAAATTGTTGATTCATTAGAATTGCTAAATAAAAAAGACAATTCTTAGAAAAAATTTTAAAAGTAATGCAACACATGATCTTTGCAATTGTCTATTCACGAATTTGCTTTTAGTCAATAAATATTCTTCATTGAGAGTATTCATATTCGAAATAAAAAATGACCATATTTCTTTTGTCATTAAAAAAATAAGTAAAATTATCTTTTACTACCCCATTTGAGCCTGTTAAAAATTTCTTTCAAGGAACTCTAACCAAGGATCACTCTCACATTAGGGACTAAAAGTAAAAAAGTTTGTTTATCCTTAGCAATTTCAAAGGTAAAAGCCTTTTATGCTCAATTTTTTTTTTAAATGATGGACCAAAAAAAAAAGAAAAACAAAAGAAAAAAAAAGGGAAAACAAAGAAAATGAAGAGAATTTGTTAGGGCAAAATGTCAATGTGCTTCACATAAAGAAATGATCCTTAGTTTGATTCTCTTCAAATACAATTTGGGCTTGTTTTATCCTTTTTTTTGGCACTTTTTACCCTGGCCTATATTACGTTCATTAAAAGTCTATTTTGATCAAATGTGAATGCTCGATTTAAAGAATCATAAGTTGAATTAAGGTAGATTTGTTATTGAATTGAGACTTTGATCAAAGTGTCATTGATGAATAAAAGATGAAAGAGAAATGAAATGAAAAAAATAAAAAAAAATGTGAAAAAAAAAAAGAACACTTAAATTAAAAATCTGAAAGGACAGTTTAAGTAAAGATAAAAACTAAAAAAAAACTTCATGTGAAGATCCCAAAAACAAAGATGATGTTAATGGTATCATATGTTTTAAGGAGAATTCTGAATTGAAGTTTAAAATTATCTGAATGATCATTATTTTGGATGTTAATATCCTATTTGAATAAATCATAGCATTTTACCTTGGTACATTATTGAGTTGTTCTTGACCCTACCTTTTGTTTTTTTAATAATAAAGACCTATTTTTCTTATTTTTCATTAAATGAACATTCCTTGAATGAACCAAAAAAATGTATCATGTCTGTGACTGGTTTGAATGATGGCAAGTAAATGAATGACATTGTCATAAAGAGTTCTTTATTCTTTTGAAAGAAATCTAAGATGAGATAAATGAAAGAAGTATGAGAAAATGATTTATAAGGGGGTAAACAAAATGACTCAGTGATGAATTTGGTAATAAATTAAGTAATACGACCTGTGAGTTATAACTAGATAAGAAAATTGACATAGATTAGTTGATAAAATTTACTTTGAGATTATTAATACTGAAAAGCTAAGGACTGGTGAAGTCTTGAGAACCTTGTCACCATAATTGAAATTTTATGACATCAGCATTATATACATTGTGTTCACATTTGCATCCTAGATAAGACATGTATTTGTATCATTACAATATCATCATCACTCATTTTCGATCTTGGTTCTGTTCAGATCATTTTTTTGACTCATGACATCATCTCAATAATTCATTTTTTACTTTGACTCTGTCTTGGTCGTTTTATCTTTAGACTCTGGCATTGTCTCGATCATTCATCTATGGCCTCAATTTGATCTTGTTTGCTTTCAAACTTGTAACATTGTCCTAGTCATCCGATCTAAGCTCAATTCAGATCATTTTCTTAACTCATAGCATTGTCTTAGTCATTCATTTTTTACCTTGATTTGATCCTGGTTGGTTCATTTTTCTAACTTTCAACATCATCTTGGTCATTCATCTATGACCTTGACTCAGTCTAGGTTACTTTAAAACTCGCAGCATCGTCCCAATCATTTATTTTTGCCCTCGACTCAGTCCTAATCACTTCATTTCCTAACTTGCAGTTTAATCCCGTTCACTCATTTCAATCTCGACTTGGTCTAGATCATTTTTTTGACCTTTGCAAAACTTCAAATCTTACGAATCTTTCTTTCTTGTGAACCTAAAATCTTTGTGAATCTAGAACCCTTGCAAAACTTGGAATCTTGCAAATCTTTTTTTCTTGCAAATCTGAAAGTCCTTACGAACTTAAGATCTTTGCAAATCTAGAACCTTTGTGAAACTTTAATCTTTCTTTTCTGTGAATCTGAAAGTCCTTGCAAACCTGAGGTCTTTGTAAATCTAGAACCTTTGTGAAACTTGGAATCTTACGAATCTCCCATTCTTACGAATTTGAAAACCTTTGTAAATCTTAAATCTTTGTGATTTTGTTAAACTTGAAATATTGGGATCTTTCAACTCATGTTATGAAACCTCACAAATTTTTAAATGTCCAAATTGTGAATCTTGGGATTTGAGTTGAAATTTTAAACTTTATATTTTTTTTGACTCGTAGTTCAATCTCGATTACCCATTTTGATTTTAGCTCAGTCCAGATCATTTCATTTATTGTTTTGTAGTCCAGTCTCAATCATTTTCCTATTCTAGTATACTTCGATTACTTTTTAAATCTTGACTTTCAAACTCGAACAAAATGGATATCTTTTATCTTTGCGTAGTTCTTGTTTTATAGAAAATGCATAAAGAAGGATAATTGTAGTACCCTATTTTGTCTAATTTTTTTTTTAAGATTGGAAATAGACTTTCGGTTATGAATTGAGCTCAATTGGGAAACTTTGAGCCTAATAAGAAAAGTTTTTAATTTTAATTTGATTTAATTTTATTTTTGTTTAATTTTACTTGTCTAAAAACAAGACAAATGGGGAAGTTTGAAAAAAAAAACGTTGAAGATTTTGTATAAAATTTGGTCTTGATTTATGCAATTACGTTGAAGATTTTTCAGGAAATTTCAATGCTTAATTTATGCAATTAATTCACATTCAATTTATTGACTAAAATAAAAAAGGATTGAATCATATAAAAAACTAATCGAAAGCAGAAATGGGGCAAACAAGGATCAACAGACAAAAAACAATTACCAAGTGATTCCTAGGAATTCCACAAGGTAATTTCAGGCATATGTAGGAGAAAACATTTCAGCAACTCTCAAACAGTAAATACGAAAAATCCAATTCCCAGGTAGCAATTTACAACAAAACAAATATTCAATAAAAAATCCCAAGTGCCCACCAGCTAGGGGAGCCCTCATCAAGCCTCTATGGTTGAACCCAATACCATCTCATCCATCCCCATAATCCAGTCCCAAAACCACTATCACCCACCTCATTTTGTCTAAACCCTTGAACTATCAAGACCCAAGCTTGTCGACAATGAGGTCCCTCTCCCCAACATCACCAACAAAATCTTATCTAAAGGTTTCGAGTATTGAAGCACGTTGATGCCACCTCCTCCGCAAAGACAAGAACACTGATGATGAACTTAAATCTTGGAATATTGACTTTGTCAAAGTGGTGAAATGTAAACAATTCAGAGAGGAGCTCCGTACAATAATAAAAATAAGATAGAGCCAATGGCAATTTTGACAAATAACCAAGACTAGAAAGAGAACTAAAAACTGCATTTGGGAAATATGAAATTGAATCAGCAGCATTAAAGCTTGAAGTGACGGAGGAACAAAATTAATAAATGGAAAAATCTTATTCCACTAACTTGGTATACATCATCACGTGCTTTACTTTTAGATTTTATAATTTTTTTATCATGATGCTTTATTATTATTTTTTTTACTTTTTAAGATGCTAAATGGATTTTTTTTTTCTTTTTCTATATAGTTTGATCCGAATTTATTCTTTTCTTCTGATATGATTATTTATTTGTTTATTTATTTTACAAAATGATTGAAAAATTTTTATATATTTAATTTTTAAAATGGAATTCATCAAACTATTGAAAAATTCTATTAATCATTTTCTTTTAAAAAAAATAATAATAAGAGAAGAATAAAAATAATTTTAATCCTTTAAACTATTGGATGATTGCTTTTTAAATTAAGTCTCACCAAACTATTGGAAGATTTAATGAAATTCTCAAAAATCTTTACAAATAATTTTTATAATAAAATCTCATCAAACTATTGAAAGATCTACTTCAAAGTAAGTTCTACCAAACTATTAAGAGACTTTACTAATTTTCTTAAATAAAATGAATTAATAAAGCTGATGATGGAGCTTCTTCAGAGCAAGACACTAGTCTTCATGAATACTCTTGATGTGCGAAAATTAACTTAAATTACTACAAACTATTAGGATAATTTTAAGACTAATTTTTAATAATTAATATTTTGGTAAAAGCATAAACCTTTTTAAGGCTTGAATAATTTAGAATCAATTGGTATCATTTTTGGATAGGTACTGTGGAGGTGCTATAATCTTTCTCACGCATAACCGTACTTTTGAATCTAAACTCTGGTTTCGTAGATTATAATATACTATTTAAAGATACCTAAGTCAATCTTGAGACTCCTCTTTAAATTTGACAGTTTCAATCAGGTGGTTAATCACACCTAAACAAAAAAGATTGGTGACGACTCTTCTAGATCATGTTTAGCGGTAGGTCAACGGATCTATACGTTATGACATAAATATGATACAAATACATGAATTTTAATATCTTATATGATATAAATACACTCAAGTCTAATTTTAAGCTTCAAAGTTGGGTAAAATATAAAAATGACCAATGTAACATAAACTTTCTGTCAATTTATTATCTAAATAAATAAAATTTTCAATTTGGTACTCCGACTTTCATGATGTCATCTACTTTGATACTAAGACTAACGCCATTATCCAACTTATTAATGTTGCATAAATATCCAATAATATGAGTAAAAAAAGTTTAATCAGTACCATATCATCATCAATTACCACTTCAATATTAAAAGAAAATTTTTAAAAAATTCTAAAAAAATCACAAAAATTCAAAAAAAATTTTCAAAAATTTTAAAAAATTGTTAAAAATTTGACATATTTAAAAAAATTATAAAAATTTAAAAATATTTATATAATTAAAAAATTATAAAAAATTAAAAAAATCTTAAAATTTTAATAAAATCCAAAAATCTTTCTTAAAACATTCATAAAAAAGAAAATTTTTATAAAATAAAATTTCCTAAATTCCAAAAAAAGATTCGCTAAAACTTAAAAAAATCTAAAATTTTTTGAAAAAATCTAAAATTTTTTGAAAAAATCTAAAATTTTGAAAAAAATTATAATTTTTTTTTATAAATTATGAAAATTTTTCATTTTTTTGAATCCTACAATTTTAATTTTTTATATATATTTTATGCAATTTTCAAAATTTTAACAAAATTTGGATTTTTATTAAAATTTTAAGTTATTTTTATTTTTTATTTTTAAAAAATTTTTAATTTTATATTATTTTTAAGAATATTTTAGATTTTTGAAATTTTCTAATTTTTCAAAAAATTTTAGATTTGTTTAAAAAATTAAAATTTTCTAATTTTCAAAAATTTCCAAAAAAAATTTATTTTTATTTTTAATTGTTTTATGTTTTTTTTTTAAATCTGTTTTCAAAATTTAAAAAAATTTTATTTTTATTAAAGTTTTTTTTTTTTTGAGTTTTAAGATTTTATTGGATTTTTTTATTAAAATTTGGAGTTTTTTTTTTAATTTTTTAAGCTTCCATTTTTTTTAAGTTTTATAATTTCTAAAAATATTTTATATTTTTTATAATTTTAAAATATTTCACATTTTTAAATGTTTTTAAATATTTTAATTTTTTTTAGAAAATTTTTTAAAATTTTTTAAAATTTTCTTTTAATACTAATATAACTATTAATGATATGACACTAATTAGATTTTTTGTAATATGTCAACATTTTATTGAATATTTATGTCACATCAATAACTTAACTAACGACATTTGTTTGAAATGCCAAAATGGATGAAAAAATGAAAAGTCAAATATCAAACTGCTAATTTTATCTTTTTAGGTACAAAGTAACAAAAAATTGTGTAGTATATGAGCTATTTTTATATCTAATCCTTCAAAGTTCAAAATTTCTATGGGTCTATGCCAAGTGGGCCAAGGGCTAACCCCCACATGTAGTAAATATTTGTCGGTTATTGAATTAATATTTGATATAAGGTGACTATTTTTAAAATTATAGTGATTTGCTTATGATAATTATATTATTGTATTTTGTAAGCATTTGATGATTTTATATGATGATTTGATTTCCATGTAAAATTATGAAAAACTTTCATTACCAATGTGAGGTGATATGTAAAATTAATAATAACCAATGTTATCTATTTAATATGTATTAAAAATTTGTTTCCTTTTAAAATTGTAATTATTTTATATCATAAATTTTTATATTTTGAAATTAATATTCATTATAACAAGTTCAAAAATAGTTTGTGTATTTTACTTTTTTAATATTTACAATATAATTTTTTTTGGTTATGATTTTAATAGATTAGTTGTTTTTTAATTGAAATATTTTTACATAATTTGTATTATAAAAATTAATTTACTTTATAAATAAACATATTTATTAATTTAACAATTTATTATATTTTATTATAAAATAAATAAAATATTGCTATATTTTACAAATTAGTATTTTTAAATAACATTAAAATCATTAACTTATGTAAATATTACAATATTAATAGTTACTTTCAAATTTTTAAATAAAAAAATATTTAATTTTTAATAGACCAAATACAATAATTTTTAATTTTTCAATGATTATATTATCATAATAATCTTAAAAATGATATCAAATATTACCTAAAATCATTTTTGATATTCCACAATTTCTTTTTATTTCTAAGTGGAGATTAGGATGTTTAGATTTGAAAAATTAAGATGGTTTATATTATTTAAAAAATAAAATCTAAAATAGTTGAAAATGAGAAGAAATAAAAGTTTTATTAATTTAAAATATTATTTATTTAAGTAATTAAAAATAAAACAACTTATTTTCTATTTTAAGATTGAGAAAATAAAAAATTTGAATCAAATAATCCCAGACAAACTCAGGAATTTCACACCATCTTACTCCAGTGGGTCATAAAAACTATTTTAGTCCATTCCAACATCAGCCGCCAAGGCCTACAAACGCTTTCTTTCCCTTTAATAGCCCCCGGAAGCCTAATATCCAAACTCAACGTCCATTTCCTCGGCTCTATCTATACGCACCGAGAAAGTGAGTGCTCGCTTGTCTCCGCCGAGAGTCCGATAATCTGAGGCGCCACTCAAAACCAAATTCATACTACTTTCACCATTCCTCTCAAAATCTTGAATATCATTTTTTTTTAAAGTTTTAAATGGCTACCCAGAGGCTCTCTTTTTTCCCAATTGCGATTTCTACTAGCCAATCTCTACCTTCCAAACGCCACGGTTATTGTCTCTCTCTTCCTTCGAGCTCTCTCTATGGCAACAAGCTTTTACTTGAAACCTCCAATTTGAGCCGTTTCGTCGCCAAATACCATCCCTCAACCACTGCAACGGTGTCGTTTAGCCTCCCAGCGTATGTTCCAACCAACTTCTGCAAATTACTTGTTATTATATTTGATAATTACCGATTATTTTGAACCTTTTTTTTTTTTTCTTGATTTTCTTTTGCAGGAAACCAGAGAGGACATCTTCCGAGAAATCCCCAAAGTGAGTTAATACTATTGAATAAAGATATGCTCATATCTGTCTGTTTACGTATTGTACGTGTAAATATTCGCGTAGATTTTATTTCGTATTAATGGTTGAGGTTTTGTTTACGAGTAATTAATTGTTTGGAATTGGGTGATTCCGATGGTTAGATGGTCTGCCAGATCTATAAAGTCCTTCGCAATGGGGGAAGTGGAGGCAAGGAAGCTCAAGTATCCAAATACGGGGACTGAATCACTTCTTATGGGAATTCTGGTTGAGGGTTAGTGATTTCTTTTAGTATTTCAACTCACTACGTGCTGCTGTATGCCATCATCGTATGTCTTGCTTCAAAAAGTAATTTTGAAAATTTTCTTGCGGAATTCTATGAAAACCTGTTTTTGTTGGGGACTTATGGTGAAGAAGTGTTGCTTGGTAGCAGCCTTATTTGTGATTGATTCCCCTAAGAAATTACATAATTCCGAAGGTGAGTTAGTGTATATTCAAGGGGGACTCTATTTTGAATAAATTTAGCAATTACTCCCTCAATTCAATTAGCAATGGTGGCAAACAATTATTCTCAGTTTTTCACTACTGCAGTGTCCATCGTTAATTTGTTTGGGATTATCACAGTATGCATTTTGAAACAGAAATGTAGTAATAAGTAGGTGCTCTTAATGCTGTAGAGGTATGTAAGAAGTGTGAAAATCTTCTGCTTAGGAATTTTAATTTGATGAGGGTAAACCCACCTCCTCAGCCCTCATCCAGAGAAATGGAAAAAGATATCTTAAATGAGTTAAAATGGACAAAAAACGTGTATTATCTGTGAACTTAAAAGATGTTGTCAATGCAAGGAAGTCGTACTGTATTACCGTTGCCCTTTTAATCTCTTTGATGGTTGAAAACTTTTCAAATGTTTGTGTGACACTCTTTTTCCTGGTAATGTGTCTGTAATGCCTTTATTTTATGTACAGGAACAAGCCAAGCTGCAAAATTTTTGAGGGCTAATGGAATCACACATTTCAAGGTGCGAGAGGAAACAGTGGACTTACTTGGAAAGTCAGATATGCTTTATCCCGGCCCTGTACGTCCTCCATTAACTATACAAGCTCAAAGGGTCCTTGATTGGGTTGTTGATGAAAAACTAAAGTCAGGTAAAAGAAAATTTCTGATTCTTCATTTGTTATATTTATCATGCCATACAGAAGTTTAGACATAGAGTTGGTTACATCATATATGTAAGGATAGATATGGAAACATGGTGTAGCATGATAAATGCAAATTAAGTATGGTTAAGGGCCCCACAATATTGTGGTGTGGAGTTGATCTAATTCTTATAGGTTTTATTTTTCAACTTTCAACTGGAATTGGTTTAAAAGGGAATTATATTGAACTGATGGAAGATTGTAAGACTGATTTGAAAATTAAAACTAATACATAAGTATTAAATCAACAAATGTCATGTGAATAAGTGGAATATTAGTCGCTGCTACTGACCTATGGAGGTGATTTGTGGAAATTATAGATCTTGGGTTCCATAGGAGTCAGTTTGCCTTCACAATTATGGTTTTTGACATTTTCAGGAGAAACGAGGAGGTTGCAATAAAATATTTAGTTTCTTTTTAAAGAAGTTACAGATTGCAAAAATTTATTGTCAAGCTAGAGAAATGACCCACGCGCCTGCGCTTCATGTTTACTAATTTCCTGACAGTTGAGTGGAATCTAAGTCTCTAAAGAACGCAGATTATGATTCTTAAGGATAACTGTTCTAATATTAAAATTTAAGGATGGAACTTGCACTTGTGTATCCTTTTTGCATGATGTGTACAACAGGGTTGGCTTATGATAATTTTGAAGTTCATGATGTACTTGTTTTATAAAATTATGCAATTAACAGTTAACACTGACCCGAACCATCCTATCTGCCACAATAAGATCTCTAAAGGAGGTAATATTTACCTGTGACAAACTCCACACTTCTTCAAGAGCTTCGTTCTCCTCCTTTCTACATGTTTCTAAATGTTTGAGATTTGGTATGAACTGAGCAGGCTTTTGCGAATAATGTAGTTTTTTTTTTTTATATGTTATTCCTTATCGTGCCATTATCTCATCATCTTTGAACTGTAATTCCTATATTTAATCAAGATAATTGTGCCAATTTCAGGTGAAAGTGGGGAAATAACCACAACTTACTTGCTTCTTGGTATTTGGTCAGAAAAACAATCAGCAGGCCACAAGATCTTGGCCAAATTAGGTTTTAACGATGAGAAAGCCAAAGAAATTGTGAAATATGTAAGTCAAAATGCTTCTCTTTAACATCATAGAGCAATAGCCTTAGTGGCTTTGTCATTGACGTGTTATTATTTTCTTTCGTGCAGATTAATGAGGAAATTGTTTTGAATCATAAGTAGGAGGTAAAAAATTTTCTGCGTTTTCGAAGTTTGTACCATCTTTTTGATGCATCTTCCAAATGCTAGATGCTTCTTGAGGGAGCAAGTAATGCAACTTATGAGGGTCTTCTGCCCTTGTTAGTGGTTCAAAGTTTAAACATGAATACTTATTGTTTTTTTGGGAATTAACTGAAAATGTTCAGAGCTTTAAACTTTTCTCAGGAATGTGTGCATAACTGTTGACGAGGCATTTTCAAGCTGCTTATCCAATTTGTTTAAGCTAGATGTTCATCTTTGCATCAATAGCGGATTGTATTCACAACCTTTTTTTTCCTTAATTAATCTGAATGACTTGGCGGAGGAAAAAAAATGTTCCTAGCTGTTGAAAGAACTGCTCTTGGTCTTGGGAATATCCTAGGAAGGAAGGCAATCTCTCCTCCAAGATGGATGGACTTAATCCAATAGCCGAAATAGTCAAAGAAGATGGCATAGAATGAAAGCTGGGAGGGAGGTGAAGATCCTTTTCATCAGTATTTAAGATAACCAGACGGACAGAACAGAATCCCTTATGAAAGAAAAAGCTTCTCATGAATCGGGATAGGGTGCAGGCGATGCCGAATTGAGAAACCTTCCTACCCAATAATCTTTCTAAAGTGCCTAAGGTGCCTTTCTTACCCTGGCGAATCTTTTCCCATCTCTAAATAAAGGGCGTGCAGTAACTTCCCATGTCTGTAGCCGATAGCCAATTCCTGGCTATCATGATTGACTCTATGCCTTGCCTTCCTGCTGGCTGGTTAGCTGTACCCCGGCGATCTCTTATTTAGTTGGTTGGTCTGTCACTGTCTCTCGACTCTCCGGTTAGTAGGTCAATCAATATCGGTTCCTCTCACCAGAATAGAGAAATGGTTAATGATACAATCATCTAATTATATTATTTCATCATTAAGATTCATCCTGTCCAAATAACTAAAATCTCCAAATGGAAGTGAAAATATTATTGAACCGTCAGAATTATTTCAATATCTTTTTTTTTTTTTTAAATTCTTATCCACTGGATGTTTGTGAATAATCCCCTTAGTTTGGTCATGGTTGCTCAAGTTCTTGGATTCTTACAAATTAGAGGCTGTAAAAAAAACGATAAAGTTTAATCCATTTTCTTAATCTAATTTAGGTAGCATTTTATATATTTTAAAGATGATCGTGATAATTTAATTATTAAAATAATTTTATTATTCATGATTTTAAATCATTTTATTTGATCCATAATAATTAAATATTATTGTGCTGAAAATCAAATATAATTATGTTACAATAGATACGCAAATGAATAGTTTTAATATTATTTAGAGATAATAACATAGCTAGTAAATGTAAAATATGAAATGTAAAATAAAGATTCCGTGAACTGAGACCATCCGTCCATCCCTTCTCCGGCCAAACCCACACTAAATCAACAAAAGGGTTTAAGACTTGTAGTTCACTCTACTCTTCCCTTCTCACTTCCCAAAAATCATAATCCCTTCTCTATTTTTCAATCTCCATCCCTCTTCTTTCTTTGTTCCCAAAACCCTACATCTCCTCGACATCGACAATGAGCTACGCGACCTACAAGATGATGCACTGGCCCAACGGAATCGAGTACTACGCCTCCGGCTTCGTCACCCATTGCATTGTGGATTTCACGTCCCAAATTCCTCTCAACCAGACCGAACATCTTGAATCCGAATGGCCCTCAAGGAGCGGCATTGGTACCGTTTCGAATCTCATCGTCACCGCTGCTAACATTCTCAAAATCTATGCGGTCAGGGTTCAAGAAGAGGGCAGCAGGGAAGCCATAAACTCTACGGAAGTCAAGCCTGGCGGAGTTATGGATGGGGAGTCTTCAGGGTTTCTCTCGAGCTTGTTTGCAGTTATAGGTTTGGTTCCAAATCCATAAAACCTTTAAAAATATGTACTAATGCTATATCTATAAGATCAGCCTTTTCTTTTTCTAAGTAGTACTCATTTGTTCCCTCTCTCATGTTTTTTATAGTGTAGATGCTGGTTGCTCAGGGAGTTTTTAGAATGAATTGGATAAGTAGCAGATCCCTTATATTGTGTCTGGTTATTATATTTGCTGCTCTATCTTTTGGTTTCAAAAGCTAAAACAAAACAGGCTTTAGGATGTAAAAGCAATTTTGTATGAATAAAAATATTAAAAAATTTGACTTTCATGGATAGTCAAGACGCATGTGACTTTACTTCTCTATGGAACTGTCATGTTTGAATTGCTGTTACTTGTTTACCATATCATATGCATTTTAATCAACATGGTTTTGCTTTTTCACGATTTGCTTTTACCTTACAGCAAAATATAATTGATGAGAGTACCAAACAACGGAGCATGAAAAATTTTCCCTTCTTTCTCTTTTTGTGTTGTTTTTAAGGTCATGTCTGGTTGTGTGGTTGCTGACTTGCTGTACTTCACTTTGCGATTTTTTTTTTGTTTAAAATTCCATTGCAGATTGCACGGTAATGTTGAATTCCTGGAGGTTTTATCTTCATGAGGTGGTAATGGTGTGAGAAAATACTTATTTATAGTTGGTTGTAATATTGTAATATTGTATATTTATATTTGTATCTCTAATATTAAGTATTTGTATATCTAGAATTAAGGATATAAAATTAGGATAGATAATCCTTTAATTATAGATTCAGTTTTAGGAAGATTTAATTTTTTTGTTTACCCACTAATTAGTTGCATATAAACCTAAGTGCTTGTATAATTTTTTTATGAGCAGTTTTTCAATATACATTCAATTTTACTTTGAATTTTTCATATAGTTTTATTTCTTAGTTTTTTTCACATGGTTTCAAAGCTTTAGGCTTCTCTTGGGAAGAAAATTTTTTCAGCCTTCATTGTTGAATTCTATTTTAGGCTTTTTCATAGCCAAATCTTGTTAAATTTTCTAGTCTTATTTTTTCCTTCTTTGGCCTTCATTGCTTAGAATCGTCTTTGGTTAAACCTTTACTATTAAGACTTATTTTAGTCCTAAGAAAGATAACCATGCCAGAGATAAGAGAATCTGCCGCTATTACCCAATTTGAGGAAGTGACAACTGGTAAAACCATTGGAGTACTATAGAAGTCTTGGGAGCAAAGAGACTTGGATAGAGAAATGATTGAGAAACTAAGAAGTCTATTGAAAACTCTTGAAAAACCTATTGAGATATTTTCTTTGGGTAAGATCACTGATTCAAGTAAAACTTTTGGATCTCATGGATTAAATGTCTCGGTTAAGCCTATTATGAGTTCTTGGGTCATTGACTAAAGGATCACAGACCAAGACACATTCTTCATAAAAGTTTAGCATATATACCCTTTGTCCTAGTAATAAGAAAATTATTATTGCAAATGGTTTACTTACTACAATGGTAGAATTAGGAGATGTTCAAATTAATCTCTCGTTTGTTTTTTAAATGTTTTTCATGTTCTTGGATTGTCTACTAATTTGATATATATACAAAAACTTACTAGAGACATAAATTGTAAAGTGACTTTTTATCTTTCCTATTATGAATTTTAAGACCAGAGTTCAGGAAAGAGAATTGGATTTGCTAAGGGGAATGATGGACTATACTATCTTAAGATATCAAACAACACAAGTTATATCAAGAATACTTTACCTTTGTCATTTATTTCTGAAAAATTTCTCAATAAAGACAAAATCTGGCTTTATTATTTTCGTCTTAGACATTCTTCTTCTGAAATTTTGAAAAATATGTTTCCTTCTTTGTTCAAAGGATTAAATGCTGAAAATTTTCATTGTGATATTTGTGAACTTGCAAAGCATAGATGTGTGTCTTTTTCAGTTAGCAATAAAAGAAGTTCTACTCTTTTTCAAGGATTTAATAGCGGTCGCGATCACATTTTCGATCTCTTCGCGTTTATCACATTTTCGGATATAACAAATATCATTACGATCATCGAGGTCATCGCGATCGTGAATTTTTTTTTTAATTTTATACAATTTGTTATAAAATATAATAATTATAATTATAATCATAAAAACTCTTATTTAATGATTTTCAAAATAGTTTATGATACTATATTTTTTTAAAAAAAAAAAAAATTATTCACAATTTTAGTTAGATTATAATAAATAGAATATCCAATAATTACACAAAAATAAAAATAAATTAATAAGAATTAATTTAATAGCAAAAGAATTGATAACAATATAAATACCAAAACAATAAAAAAATTATTAAATTTCAAATATAAATTTATAAATTAATAAATAACAAAATCAAAATATAATGTTTAATTTTAATTATTTTTCGTTTAACTTATACAAAAAAATTTATTAAAATTTTTCATCTAAAATCCCTATATATATCATATTAAATTATTAATCTCTTAATTTTTTTAATTATAAAATATCAATCCTTCTAACTAAATTTTATCTAAAAAAATTTTAAAAATTACAAAATTTTAAATTTATATTTTAATAAAATTAATTATAAAATTAAATAAAAACCACTATTCCCCACCATGCCACCAATGCACCCCACCCCCCACCCTACCCCCAACGCACCCCACCCCACCCAATCCCACCTCTTCACCCACTGCCCTATTTGAGACAAGACCTAACACCCCACTTCAGTCCCTGATTCTCTTTCAAACAGTCCCCAAATTTTCCTTAAAATTTCCCTTGTTCATCTTCAACATTTTTTATGGCGTCATTCCCTCAAATCAACTCAATCAATTCCTCTTTTTTTCTACATCTCTCTCATATACCTTGATCTTTCTCACTTAGATTCTCGCAAACATAAAGATTAATATTATTCTACAAAAAATTTATAAAAAAAATAGGTAATTTAATTTTTTCATACCACCTTTGATTTTGATTGTTGATTGAGGGTTTGAGGTTGATTTGAATTTGGGTAGCTGTCAATTGAATGGTTGATAATTGATACTATTTTCTCAGATAAATTTTGAAACTGAGAATATGAGAATGAGATTGACTAATTGAGTTATTTTTTCTTTTGACTTTTGTTTTTACTTTTGCTTTTGCAATCTTAGTTGTTTTATTCTGATTTTTGAGAATATTGATAGATTGGGTTGAAACTTGAAAGTTATTTTTTTAATTTGTATTGATGAAAAAATGAGATAGCAGTAATAATGGTCTGCTATGGCCGCTATTCTTTGTTACACTATTTTTTAGCGACCGTTACACATCGTTTTGAGCGTGATTAAATTTTTCAACAGCATTTTTCTTGATAACGGTGGCGGGTGGTGGCACTGCCGTAATTTCGTGATCGCTATTCCATTATAGCACCACTATTTGAATCCCTGCTCCTTTTTACTTGATTTATAGTGACATATAAGGTCCTTCTACAATTTTTAATATTTTTGGTGCAATGTGGTTTGGTTTTTTCATAGATGATTATAGCAAGGTCTCTTGATATTGTTACTTAAATCCAATTAGATGTCAATAGTGTATTTTTAAACTTCCAAAACATGATCCAAAATTAATTTGGAGTGAAAATCAAGAGATTTAGGTCTAATAATATAAGAGACTATTTCAACAAGAGTCTATCTACCTATTTCCAAAATGAAAGGATTATCTATGAGTTATCTTATGTTAATACTCCATAGCAGAATGGAGTAGCAGAGAGAAAAAATAACCATTTATAGCCTTAACCTGAGCTTTACTTTTTCAAAAAAACATACTTAAATCCTATTGGGGGGGAAGCTATTCTCACTGCCACACACATTATAAATAGATTACCTTCAAGGGTTTTGGGATTTAAAACTACTATGGAACTACTCTCACAATTATAACTTAACGTTAATACCACAATCAACCTCACACCTAGGATATTTGATTGTACATCATTTGTTCATGTTCATAGTCATAATAGGGGAAAGTTAGATCCTAGAGCAATTAAGTGCATTTTTGTGGGATATTCATCAACTCAAAAAAGGTGTACGTGCTATCATCCTTCTACCAAAAAATTCTATGTGTTCACAGATATCACTTATGAAGAAAGTAAACCATTTTTAACTTAACCTTATCTTTAGGGAAAGACGTCATTCATGGAAGATAAGGATAAAGACTTTTTTTTTGCTTAACTTGTCATCCTCTTCAATATTTTCATCCGTTAATTTTTTTGAATGTAAACCTGTTTCTTTTGAGTCCAAATCAAACACTGAATTTGAGTCTGAATCCATTCCAAATACAGAAGATGTGACAAAAGATAATATTGTTCTTGATTCTATGAAGGAATTACAGGTGTACTAAAGAAGGAAAGTTTCAAATCTTGAACCAGTACAAGTTCAAGAACTTGATCCTAACTTTGAAAATGAGGTAACTACAGTCTTTGACTCTGTTTCTCAAAATAAGCATGAATATCTTAAAACTATAACTAGTGATTATAATCTACCTATTGCCATTAAGAAAGGAATTAGAGAATTAATTAAGCATCCACTATTCCCAATCTCTAATGTTGTATCATTTGAAAAATTCTCACCATCCCACAAAAATTTTCTTGTGAGCCTAAACATTATTTCTATTCCAACTATATTATTCGAGGCATTATCCAGCGAAAAATAGAGCCAAGCCATGAAAATAGAAATGAAGGCCTTAGAGAAAATTAAGACATGGGAACTTGGAGAAGCTAATGAAGATGCTATTGTAGATAAAAAGATGTACCGGAGATTAGTTGGAAAACTCATTTATCTCTCACATGCAAGACCTGATATAGCATATGTTGTGGGTGTAACAAGTCAATTTATGCATAGTCCTAAAAAAGTGCACCTACAGGCTGTCTACTATGTATTACACTATTTGAAGGCTAATCTTGAAAAGGTATCTTATTCAAAAGAAATTCGGGGTTGGTCTTAGAGGCATATACAGATGCAGATTATACAGGTTTAGTAACTGATAGAAGATCTATCTTAGGCTACTACACTTTCCTAGGTGGTAATCTTGTGACTTGGAAGAGTAAAAAACAGAATGTGGTGGCAAGATCAAGTGCTGAAGTAGAGTTTAGAGCAATGGCTCAAAGAATTTGTGAACTACTATGGGTAAAGATTATCCTAGAAGACTTGAAGATTAAGTAGGATGGACCAATGAGACTCTATTGTGATAACGAGTCTGCAATAAACATTGCACACAATCCTATACAGCATGACAAAACAAAACACATTAAAATAGATCGACATTTCATAAAGGAGAAACTAGACAGTAGGTTGATTTGTACATCATATGTATCAAGCAAGGGTCAATTTGCAGATGTGTTGACTAAAGATCTCAATAGTGCAACGTTTCAAGAAATTATTTCCAAGCTGGAAATGAAAAACACCTATTCACCAGCTTAAGAGGGAGTGTGAGAAAACACTTATTTACAGCTGGTTGTAATCTTGTAATCTATAAATTTATATTTGTATCTTTAGAATTAAGTATTTGTATCCCTAGAATTAAGAATAGAAAATTAGCATAGATAATCTCTCAATTATAAGATCAATTTTAGGAAGATTTAATTTCCTAGTTTACCCACTAGTTAGTTGTATACAAACCTAAGGTGCTTGTATAATTTTTTATGAGTAGTTTTTCAATATACATTCAGTTTTACTCTTAGTTTTTCACACAGTTTTATTTTTTAGTTTTTTTCACAAATGGCTTTAGGAAAAGAGATTCGATTATCTTAGCCTTCCAAGATGCCAAAATTTCGGTCATGGATTTCAATGATTCAATCCATGGACTTCGAACAACATAAGGATATATCTTGAAAAAGGCTATTCATACCCATACTGATGTGTGGAAGCTTTGTCATGCTCCTAGTTTCTAAATATCTTATCTTAGGACTATTTATCCGTTTTATGGTCTGTTTTCCTATATTGGATGCTGACACTCACTCATTGATGATGGTGACTTCTTTTCCAGCTCAATGCATTGTTTTGAGGCCCTAGAGTGGCTACATTTGAAAAGAGCGAGAGAATCATTTGCAAGAAGTCCGTTGGTAAAGGTTGATCCTCAAGGCAGGTGTGGCAGCGTTCTTGTTTATGATTTGCAAATGATAATACTTAAAGCTGTTCAGGTCTCTTTTTGCTTTCTGTATTTTTGACTATTTTATATTTACTTTCTCTATGTCTAATAATGCTATGAAAAAGCATTCATGTGAAGGGAGAAAATGCTAGGTGTTGTTTTTTTTTTCAGTTAGTGCATTTAATGTTAGTCTTTACAATGTGGATTGTTGATTTATAAATGATAGAAAAAGTTCTGCTGTTTGTTTGACAGCATCTTGAGAATAGTAATTGCTACAAACCCTATATTCTGAGAAATTTTGTATATTCAAACTACTATTTCTGTGGATTGGGAGTATTGGTTCTCATCATCATGCTTTAACGAGAATTTATTCCCATAATACAAAAAACAGAATAACTCATGAATTGTTGGCTGGCCTGGACAAAAAAAACTAGCATCTTGTTTTTCGAAAAAAAGGTTTCTGTTAAAAGATTATATTCTTAGCAAATTCTGTGCACAGGTTATTTAAATTGTTTGGAAATCGCACACTTGTACATTTAAAATCACAAAAATCAACATTTTAAATTTAAATTCTCGAGAAATGGGAGGATCCTTGTGTTTGCTGATGTTACAGGTGTAAAGCATCCTTGAGAAAACTTCAGTAGTTGTCTTTTTTCAAATTTTGATATTGGATCTTTATTTATCAGGCTGTTTCTGGGTTTGTTGGAGAGGATGATGCTTTTGGATCTGGAGGTGCAGTTTCTGCTTATGTTGAATCATCTTACATTATCAATTTACGAGATTTGGACATGAAGCACATAAAAGACTTTATATTTGTGCATGGTAAGTTTGAAAAACTATGTCTCTTATTAATTTTAAGATTGTCCTGAAAGTATTTGAGCTGTAACAAGTTAGTGCCCTATTTTTGGATTAAATTTCAAAAAAATCAGTTAGTAGTCTGGAATTTGTTAACTGTCCATATGGACCTCTTTTTTCCTTTTGCATTGTAGTTAAATTTAATGACTTTATAGTTTTTATTACACTGTCACTTTTATATTGGCTACTTGAAATTCCGTTTCTCGGAATACTTGCTAGAATTCTTTTTATCATTCATAATGTCACAATTGAAAGGCTTTTGGTCATGCTAAATACAGCTGATTTGTTTTTGAGACTTTGGCCAATTGCGTTATACCTTTTTTTTTAAAAAAAAAAAAACTTTATTTGAGCTACTTTTTATTTCCTTAAACCTTTCTTTTATTTAATATACATCATCTAGGTTATATCAAGCCGGTGATGGTTATCCTTCACGAGTGGGAACTTACTTGGGCTGGGCGAGTCTCCTGGAAGCACCATACTTGCATGATTTCTGCACTTAGTATCAGCACAACTTTGAAGCAGCATCCCCTCATATGGTCAGCAGCTGTATGTTCTGAACATGATTAGTTCTTCTGTAAGTATTTTATAGCTATCAACAGATTAATATATTTTATGGACCCTGAGCTACAAATAAAATTTTCTAAGGTAAACTACTATTGAATAGTCTTTTGCAAAAAAATCCCTGCTGCCTTGAATCCTTGCTATCTTAATTGAGCTATGACAGTAGTAAGTTCAAATAACTGTGTTTACCGTGGAGTTCAGATCTTGCTAGTAATTATTGATAACAAAATTTCATATAAAACTGACATCATATATAAATCAATGTCTTCCTTCCCTCCATAAAAAGGAAAATCGGCTCCTGGATATGTTCCCAAGGCATATGTGTATGCTTTGATTGACTGCCTTTTCTTTGGTTATTCATTTGAAAAATCGTTGGTTTGTGCGTAATTCCTTGAATGGCGAAAAATTCAAGATCAACTGAAGTAACTTCTGTTATTGAAACCATTATCGGTGGATACCATAAAAGCATAAGGTCAACTTCTTTATGCTAATCTATGATAACAAATTTTGAGGTTTAAATTAAGTGTAAAATTCTAAAGTCTTGTATTTTGTTGTTGTGTTGGAGATTTGTACATATTCTTTCTTGTTATAATGTATAAATACCTAGATTTACCGTTAGATATAAATTAAAGGAGTCATTATTAATTTTTTTTGTTAAGGTATGATTGATCACTTGATTAAATTTATCATATTTAAAGGGAAGTCTTAAGATTAATTTAGGTATTTTTAAATAGTATATTCTGATTTACAAAACCAAATTTTAGGTTCGAAATACGGTTACATGTAAGGAAGGTTATAGTATTTTTACAATGCCCATCAAAAAGATGATATCAGTTTGATTTTGAATTATCCAAGCTTTAAACATGTTTATAATTTATCATAATATTTAATATTAAAAATCAATCTTAAAATTATACTAATAGTTTGATAGTAATTTTAGATAATTTTTTTAGATAGTAATTTTAGATAATTTTCTTACTTTAGGAGTATTTATGGAGACTAATATCTCATTCTGAAGAGGTTTCGTCATCGAATTTATTAACGCATTTTATTTAGGAAAACTAGTAAAGCTCTTCAATATTTTGGTAGGATTTAATTTGAGGTAGATTTTTTCAATAATTTTGTGAGATTTTATTTGAAAGATATTTATAATTTTTTTTTTTTGAGAAAGTTCATTAAATTTTTTAATAATTTGGTAAGATTTAATTTAGAAAGTAATCCTCCAATAGTTTGAAAAATAAAAATTATTTTTTGTTATTGTTTTAAACTTATTTATGAAATTTCTCACTAGTTTAGTGGATTCTATTTAAATCTATGAAAATTCTCCAATAGTTTGATAGAATTCATGAATTAATTTGAAAATATTTTATTTATTTATTATTATTTTTTTAGAAACAAAAAGGAATTTTTGCAAAATATTTAATAAATAATAAGTTACTCAATGGAAGTAAATAAATGATAAAATAAAATGAATAAAAAAACTAAAAATAAAAATAAAATAAAAAACTTAAAATATAAAATAAAATAAAATTAAAATTAAAATAGAAAAAAAATCTATGATTGGGTCAGGTCAGCATGTGGGTCGGTACGTGGGTCAACAAGTCTACATACGGGTCTCGGTCCTTCAAAACGATGTCGTTTGGCACCTTATAAAAGTCAACTTCCTTTGTTTTTCTTCAGAAGCCCTTTGCTCTCTCTTTAGCCCCAATTCTCTTTCTATTCTCTCTAAAATCCCCTTAAGAACATCATTGAAAATTAGAAAAGTTTGTTGGTTTCTAGAAAAATTATCGGAATCCCATTGAAAAATTCAAACCTCGTTGGAAAACTCGTTGAAAAATTCAAATGTTCAACCAAAAAACTCAGTTTTCCCAAAAAATCCCAGAAATTTTTAGATTTTCCTAAAATTTTTCAGATCCCTTCAAAAACCTCCCATAATTTCAATCATAACCCCAGAAATCCAAATCAAAACCCAAAATTCCCAATAAATTTTAAAATCAAAATCCCATACTTCCCAGAAATCTATTTCCAGAGTTGTAACAACCATATTTTTTTTCACTTATTCTCCTCGTGTCCAAAAATCAACCATGTCTTGTTCAATCATATTGCATCCAATTTATAGGCATCTTTAGTCAATTTTAGGAATCAAGCAGCACCAATCTAAGCTTGAATCATGGGATTGAATTCTGTCCTAGCATGATTCCAAGCTAGGTTTTTCCTGATTTGTCTGGATTGAATTTGAAAACCTTTGATTGTGAATTAAACCTTTGATTGTGTATATGGAATTCATTTAATCAAGATTTCAATTTCCTTAATTGATCGGTAGTTAAAAAAAAAATTATGATGATAATGATGATGATGATGATGATAATATAACTATAATAATAATAAAATATAATACAATACAATATACTATACTACAATAATATACTATACTAAATGCTATACTATAATAACAATAATGTAATATAATATAATAATATAATACAATATAATAATATAATATAACAAATAAAAATAATACTAATAATAAAAATAATAATAATAATAATAATTGATCCGATTGACCTCGCACACAGATAAGTGTCTACACTTCCAAAAGTCATTCTTATGATTATTGATATTTTTCTTTTTTCAAAATCTTTCTTATGATGCTTATAAGTTACTTGCAGATCCATCAGCAATTGAAGGTGTTCTTATGATTAGTGCAAATACAATTCATCATCAAAGTCATGAAGATGCCTTCTCATTGTGTAGGCACTTAAACTAGTCTAGCACCTTTTATGGGATTATTTTTTGTTTCATTCCCTTTTTAGATTTTAATTTAGTGATGCATGTTATCTGGGATTTCAAGTTCATTTTTAATACTGTTATAACTTGCAAGTCTTTGTTTTTGCAGTCAGCATCGTGCACTCTTGCTTTGAACAGTCAGCCACACACTCTTTTTGTGATTATGCGATTTTAATTAATTGGTTTGTGCATGTGTATTTGTATAGAATCTAGTTTTTGAAATTGAAAATCTCATAACATTAGGATCTTCTTTCTAACTTAGGCACCATTTGTAATCTCAAAAAATGCTCTTTCTTAATTTAGGCTTTAATAATGTGTATTATAGCTTAAATAAGTTTCTAATAAGTCTTATATCAAATAAATACCATAATCCAAAATGTTCTTGGAATTTAATCTTGACTTCTCTTGAAATTTTTGTTGTTGTGTCACCTTAACAGTTGCAACATTTAATATGCTATACAACAATGTTGAAAATGGTTAGAGTGTGTTGAATCATGCTTATGCATGGATGTGATAGGATTATAAAGCATGTCCAAGTATCTTGTCAACATCACTCGATTTCTATGAGAAAAATGGTGGATTGTATATGATGGTATATCAAATTAGTGCCTTAAGTTGTTCTCATTTTGTGTGAGCATGCTTATCACTAGGTTATGTATACTTATCTAATCAATCTTGAAAAAGAGCTGTTTGACTAATGTATATGCTTTAACTTTTGCTTGTTGGTTTGACAATAATGACTAATCACTACATTAATTGATTAATACCTCACTTTTTTTCACAATGGTATATTTTATTATAGTGGTTTTTTAGATAACGGTTAAAAATGTTATGCATCAATATTTTTTACATTTGATGTCTTGGGGAGAAAGAATAGTTCCATCTTGTTGTTGTAACTGTTATGTAATTGTTTGTTCTAGTTAAATCTAGAGGACTGAGATGTGGTTGTATTATGTTTTTATATTGATGAATCAAGTTCTGAAATGTTGATTCTCTTTAGCTTTTTTTTAAAGTCCTTTTTTGGTTTTTCACACTGATTGTGGTTTTGTTTTTCATTTCAGTCAAGAGCTTTCAAGATCAAGTTTCAATATAAAACTTGATGATACTAATGCAACTTAATTTGTGGTTATTAAATGATGTATCCTTGTTGTCAACAAAGACTGGAGAACTATTACTGCTAACCCTTGTTTATGATGGGCGGTAAATGTTTTTCATTTGAATTTTTTTTTCTGTATTAGTTTCCTTAAAGATGTAAAAAAGAACTCAAGTCTTTTTGGGTATGATGTCACAATTAATTGAATTGGTAGCTAATCATGGTTTTGCGTAGCAATCTTCATCGTGGTGCTAATAAGGGAAACATAGATTAATGAGGTATATAGGTTATTACATTGGTTGATAGTTAAAATTATGAAAATCTAATCTTCATTATTTCTTGATTAATTGACTTTGTTTATTTTAGTTAAATCTCTTATTTTTATAATAAGGAGGGATTTGGGTAATTACACCAAATCCATTAGATATTTTCTCATAATGTGTAAAGAGTAAATTACTCTTTTAATTAGCTATTTTTAATGCAGGAAAATCTTGGGTTTTAAGGCTAAGAATATTTAATCTTTAGCTTATATATTTTTATGCAATTCTAACATGGTAATAAAAAAAAATATAGAAGAATAAAATGGTTTTATTCTAAAGATTTCCTCATAGTATCAGAGTACGATCTAAACTTTTAAAAAATTTCAATTGGAGTCCAACATGGCTAGTGGAAGGGAAAGCCCAACATCGGAGGTTACCTCTATCCTTGGAGCTAGCATTTCTCAATCATTATAGAACATTACCATTCTTATTTGAATATGTTCTTTAGCACAAAAAGGTAATTTTTGAAGTGCCTTGAGCATAAAACTAAAAAAATTAAATTCATGGATTATGGATTTAGGAGCTTTCAGACATATGATTAGGGTTGCATCTGTATTTAGTAAATACAACCTATGTCATAAAAATTTCATAGTTTAAATTGCTGATGGGTCACTTACAAAAGTAGCCAGAATAGATTTTGTTATTATTTTCAAAGAGATAATACTTGATTCTATTTTGTTTGTCTCAAATCTAAGTTACAATCTATTACTTATAAGCAAACTTACAAGAGACCTTAAGTGTATTACTAAATTTCTTTCAAATATGTGTGAATTTCAGGATTTGGACTCGAAGAAGATGATTGGCAATGTTAAAATATGTGTAGGACTCTATGTCCTAAGAGCTAATAATTCTAAAAGATAACATCAGAATACTTCTTATGTGGCTCCATCTTGTAGTAATAATAAAGATAGAACTATCATGTTATGCACTATCAGTTAAGTTATCCAAATTTTTTGTACCTTAAAAGGTTGTTTCCCTCATTATTCAATAAAAATCCTAACAACTTTTATGTGATGTTTGTCAACTATCCAAACATATCCGTACCATATATCTTATTCAACCTTACAAATCATCCCATCATTTTTCAATGATAGTGACTTTTGAAGTCTTTCTAGAGTAAATAACATTACTGGCTCTAAATAGTTTGTCACATTTATTAATGATCACATTATGGTTACTTGAGTATTCCTTATGAAAAAAAACTTAAAAGTGGGCCAGCTCTACTAAAACTTCAACAATATGATCCAAACTTATTCAAAACCAAAATTCAAGTGTTACGAATTGACAATGGGAGAGAATATTATAATTCAATCCTTGGATCATATCTAATGAAGCATAATATAATTCATCAAAGCTCATATGTTAATACTCCTCGGAAGAATGGCATTGCTGAAAGGAAGAATTGACATTTGTTGAAAGTTGTAAGAGCTCTCATGATGGCAGTCCATGTACCTAAGCATTTTTAGGGTGAGGCTGTTTTTACCGCTACATATCTTATAAACAAAATACCTTATCGAGTCTTGAAATTTCAAAGTCCTTGCCAATTCCTTCTCAGTTACTATCCTCACATTCGATTCATCTTGTCTATTCTCATTAAAGTGTTTGGATACACTGCATTTGTTCTTACCAGTCAACAAAACCAAAGCAAATTAGATCCCAAATCCATCAAACGCATATTTCTTGGATACTTGTTGACATCAATTTTGTCCCCAAAAATAAAAATAATAATATTATACGAAATAAAAAAAAATAAATACCAAAAAAATAATACAAAACAAAAAAATACAAAAAAAAATAAAAAACAAAAAAAAAAATCGAGGATGGCAGTGGTGCCATCCCCGGCACCACTGCCACTAGGCCCATCACCCATCCCTTACCCATACCCTGTTCATCCTACCCTATTATCAGAAAATATAGAAGAAATAAAAGAGACAGCATAAAAGTAAAACGACGTCGTTTTGAGCATAGGATCAAAACGACGCCGTTTCAAGCATTAGAGGATCCGCGCGTGGACCAAATTCGATCCGAGATCCGCGTAAATCGACCCGCCAACCCGCATCAGTCACCCTCCAGTCGGTTTGGACGAACCGCCAGTGAACCGATCTGAATCGCTGGATCTCCCGAACCGTCCATTGAACCGAACCGGTCAGATCGGTCCACACCAACATTGACCGGACCGTTGACTGATCCAGTTCAGGTAAATAAATTTTTTTTTTTTAATTTTCTAATATTTTTATATATATTATTATTTTTGTTCTTTTAGGTATTTTTACATATTTATGCATGATAAGTTCTTAAATTTGTTATGATAGATTTTTAATTGTTTTAATAATAATAAAATTGAAAACAAGTAATAATTAAAAATACATATTAAAAATGCTAAAAAAATTATTATTATTTTCCTTGCTTAGATGTTGGAAGGAGTAAAAAATATTTTTCTAAAGAAATAATTTCTCCTAGATGTTGGGGAATTATTATTAATAAATTTTCATAAAAAATAAATATAAGAAAATTTTAAATTAATTTTTAAAAATCATTAAAATCGAACTTGCTTCGAAAATTCGCTTAAATGTTGAAGATTTTTAGAGATGTTCGTATTTTCTTAAAAACGAAACCTTAAACACTAATTTTTAATTTTCAAAATCCTAGGTTTCTAAAACCCCTAAAATCCAAAACCTGCTAAAATCCAAACCTCTAAAAATCTAAAATCTCTTAAATTCGAACCCTTAAAATTCGAAACCCCTAAAATTCAAACCCCAAAATTCAAAATCCCTAAAATCCAAACCCTTAAATCAAAACCTCAAACCCCAAAACCCAAATCCTAAAATCTCCGAACTCTAAAATCAAAATCCTAAACCTTCCATATCCTAAAATTCAAGCCTTAAAATCTTATAAACCTTAAAACCAAATCTTCAAAACCTCTACTCAAGCCCTTACTCAAAACCTCCTAAAAATCCTAAGGACACGTGTGAAAATTCCATTTGAAACAATTTATTCCCAAATGTCGCCTAGATGATGGGGTATTTAGGAAATTTTACTTCGTTAAGTCTTCTCACACGATTTTTTAATTTGCATTAATAATAAGATTATTAAATAAAAAGTATAATAGTAAATTAGGATCTTAAATATAAACAGTCACACCTAAGCTCTGTCAATATGTTGGAGAGTTAGGGTGGTTTCATTATACTTAAGAACCCAACTTTAAAATTGCATCTCATTCTACATAACATTCATTGGCATACATCTGTCAACGTGTTACCATTGGTAATTATTTACATTATTCTGTCTTTAATTTTCATTTACTATTTGATGATAAAATATTAATACTTTTAAAAAAAATTATGATATTATAAAATAAAATAAAAATAACATTTCGAAAGAAATAATTCTTGGTATTCTGCCTAGATGTTGGAGAGTCACTAACAATTATTTTCTATAAAGATTGTTATTTCTTTTTAAGGATTATTGTGTTAAATCTTAAGCGAAAAGAGTTATTTTAAATTCTGCCTAGATGTTGGAGAGTTTTAAGATAATTCTTTAACTTGAAGATTTTCTCAATATTTCTAAATAAAAATTTTTAGCAAAATTTTATTTTTCCAAATGAAAGGAATTAGTGTTAAATTTCAAATTGAAACCATTTTTATCCAACACCGAAAATAGCGCGTAATTAAATGGTACCAATTTTTGGGCGTTGTGGGGGTGCTAATCCTTCCCCATACGTAACTGACTCTCAAACCCAACTTATTTTTTCGTAGACTGAAATTTATCTTTTTGATAAACTTTAAACTTCTTTTTATAGTTTTATTAAGAAGATAAACTTTTGGGTGGCCAATCACACCCTAACAAAGATTGTTGACGACTCCTTCATTTATTTCGATTTTAAAACACCATTTATGTCTAGCGGTCCCAAAATCATTATGACAGCTTGGCGACTCCACTGGAGAAAATTTGAGAGTCAGGCTAAAATTTTAATTATGCGCTATTAGCAATGGTTGGATTTAATTGGTTTTATTTAATATTTAGTTTAATTCCCTTTGTTTTAATGTTTCAAAATATATATATATATATATACAAGTTAATAAATAGAATAAATTACATGTTAGTTGTTATTTTGATTTTGTTATTTTGATTTATTTGGATTAATACATTGTTTCACACACGCTTTGCATATTCGCTTACATGCATGAACTCTATACCCGGGCTCTTCTTTTTTAGGAGGAAGTGAAATAGCTATGCTCTCGTGAGGTGATAACGCTAGTGAAACACTTTCACTCAGATTAAACCCTTTCCGTTAGTAACCTATAATGGGTGAGGATCGAAAAACCTTATTAGTCTATAACAGACAACGATGTGAGGAATAGTCTGGGAATTGTTAGATGCATCAACCTTAACCTAGCATATCGTAAGCCATATGAACCTTGCCGATCTTTTTATAGAAATAACCAAAAATGGATAATGAAAGAAAAGCATTTTCTTAAATAAATAAATAAATAAATTTTCTCTTTACATGTAGTTCATTCATTTGATAATTGTTCAAATTTTACAATTTCATAAAATATTTTAGAATAAAGTGATTTTTTTTAAAAGCATTATCCAACAAGCCAACAAAAAAAAAAACAAAAAAAAAGGGTTTTCAAAAAAATTAAAGATTTTTCTTAAATTCTTTGTTTATTGGCCCAATAAAAAAAATCAATTTTCATGTCATAGTTATTTTGTTTTTCCCTCTAAATTTTTTTTATTTTGTTTCATCTTTTACATTCATACATCATAAAAAATAATACATGTATCCCATTCCATATGCATCATAAAAGGTAGTGTCAATTTCACTAGGTTGATATAATACAAGCATTGTATTCCATGTAAAAATATAACATGCACTTGATAGGTTCATGCATTCTATACAAGTATGCTGTATTAGTCATAATAATACATCTCATCATTCATGTAAACATGTCATTGCATTTCATGCATATAAATTCATAAAAAGTAAGGTCGTATGGAACAAACGTTGCATTTCATATCCCACTATCCCTGCAATATAATATTCCTTACATACACATTCATAGTTGATAAAAATTTTCATTTGGGTCATTTGTACATATAAAAATTCATTGTCATAGGCATATACGCATTTCATGACATTATTTAGCCATCATATTCATGTATTCATACTTCGTGTGTCATTGTTTTTGTGATATTCATTCAATAAGGGTAGTAATCTAGAATTTTTTGTCTAAGTCTTGGAATAAGTTGTCTGTCTTGGTGGGAATCAGAGTCACGAAAATGAGAGATCAATTGGAAGCAAAGATTAGTGCTTTGGAGTTGAATCAAGAGAAATTATGGCTTGAGCTTCGAGAGATGAAATGACAAATGGCTCAATTGATAGAAATGATTAAAAGTAGTGGTATGGTTGAGTTAGTTGCTCCTCAAAGACCATTGTCACTTCCGTCAAGTCAAGGCCAATTGGCTCTCGTTAGTTCCAGCACTTTGCCAGAGCATGCTAAAGCATTGGGTGATTTAAACAATGACTAAGGTTTGGGCAAACTTAAGAGAGGAATGGGTGAACTGGCCATGCAAATAATTGAGCTCAAAAGTTTGATTTTCAAAAATAAGCCAGCTGGCTTCAAACAACCTCCACAAACTATCTTGAGTCCAAACTCGCACCCAAATCCTTCTTATGACCATTTTCAACCTCATTTCCAAGTACCTAAAATTAGGCCCCCAATTTTCATGCAACCACCAAGAATTTCACACCTGAACCTATATCCACCATCTCATATTTCACAATCGCCTGTTCAGCGTGCTATACTGTCACTACCTTTTGAACCCAATCTTCGACCCAAAGTTTTTCAATTCACCTCAAGACCTTTTCGGTAAAGCAAACCAACCATAGGACAAAAAAACTTTGATAACACCAAAGAAAAAATTCCTATTGATTTGATACCCATGTCTTACACAAAGTTGTACCCATTACTTCTTAAAAAATATCTCATTGCCCCAATCCCTGCTGAACCTCGTAAACCACCTTTCCCTAAATGGTATAACCCTAATGCCTAATGTGAATACTATTTTGGTGTTGTGGGCCATTCTCTGGAAGACTACACAGCTTTGAAACATAGGATGCAGGGATTGATGAAAGTCGGATATATGAGTTTTGATGTCAAAATGAAGCCAGTTATTCACGAGAACCCTTCTTTGATTCATGTCGAAATAGTAGGCAGTGTTGTAGGCAACAGTAGGGTTAGTCAGGATGATGAATAAAAAGCTTTTTAAACAAAGAGTTATCCTTCCTAGTAATCATAGTCAACTATTTTTTAGGTGAGACAAAAAGAAGTGGGAGTAGGTCTGGCACTTTTTGGCCCCAACCCTAAAATGATTTATGATGTGTAAACTTAATACTTTTGGAATGAATGAAAACTTTTTTGGCCTGAATTTTTATGAATTGATGCATCTGTTTACCTTTAATAATTGGAACCAGTGAAAAAAAGTGACAGTTGTGAATATACTTTCATCAAACTTTTTAGAGGAAAGAATGTCTTTAGATAACTTAGCCAGAATATATGATGAAACTTGAGTTTTTTCCTTCTTAATAATAATAAAATTTGACTTGCACATCATGCATCATCTGTTTGAATTAATTGTTTTTCATGCTAGTTGAAGATAAAAGATGATGATTGTGAACATGCTTTTGTTAAACCTTCAAAGCCAAAAGATTTTTTATAATAAAATTCTTGTTGTGCATTTTTTACTTCTGATGATTAATAAAAGGTTCAAAGATAGCTATCATAGGAAACAAGTTCAGTTGAGTCTGCACACTTATAACACTCAAGTTAGTACCAGAATCATGAAAAATAAAGATGTCAGTCGAATGGACAGAGTAGAAAAGGCCCAAGCAGAGATCGGTGAAACAGTTACGAGAATGCAACAAAACGTGAACAAACAACTGGCAGAATTAAAACAGATGATAGTGGATTGACAAAAGGAAAAAGAGTTGTTAAGACACACAGGACAAGGGAGGAAATAGCTGTCGAGACACCATTGTATCCATCTGGGTTCACATATGTTCAAGATCCCCATATGTCACAAGCACCTTCAACAACTCATCAACCTTATATTGGTCATTTTATCAAGTTACCATCAGTTTAGACGAATCTCAATCCTGGGTATACTCCTCACGACTTCACTATTGTACATAATATGGATGATCATAAAAAATTGAAGAAATTGAAAAGGGTGCCAGATCCATCAGAAGATATAGTGATGAAAGATAAGTATGATCTGTTGGAAGAGAGATTGAAAGCAATTGAAAGCCATAATGTGTACGAGAATATTGGCACCAGTGAACTTAGTCTAGTACCTGATCTTGTTATTCCATCAAAATTCAAAGCCCCAAGTTTCGAGAAGTACGATAAAACGAAATGCCCTCTAATACACATTATCATGTACTATCAAAAAATGACAGACCACACTCATGATGATAAATTATTGATCTATTACTTTCAAGATAGTCTCACTGGACCTGCAACAAGATGATATGCTTAGTTAGATCGAAGTAAGATTTGCTCTTGGAATGAATTGGCTAGGGCCTTTCTAGCACAATACAAGCATGTTGAAAATATGGTGCCAGATAGGTTGTCCTTACAGAACATGAAGAAAAGATCAACTGAAACATTCAAAGAATATGCACATAGATAGAGAGACATAGTAGCTCAAGTACAACCACTCTTGTCAAAGAAAGAAATTACTGTTTTGTTTGTCAATTCTTTGGACACTCCATATTATGAAAGAATGATTGGGAATCTCTCCAAAAAATTTTTAGACATAGTGATTTCTGGTGAAATTATAAAAAATACAATTAAGAGTGACAGGATTAAGTTAAAAGATGCGACAGATGTTGAAGAAGAAAGTACATCAAAACAGAACAAAAAGGGACATTTACCTAATAGCTTTATCCCGTACAATCCTTATCTTGCTTATCAACCCCATCACCTTGCCATAAGCCATATCTCTCAAAACTCATATCTTTGCCAACCAAGCCAGCATTTAAGCTTTTTAGCAAACTCTCATCCTTAAGTGGTCATTCATGATCTTGTTCCTACATTTGAATCCATCACCCGACTAACAAAAAATCGAAAGAGACCAAGGAATAATCAAGAGAAATTACCCATCCCTATTTCTCACCTTTCGCCTTTGCTAATAGAAGGTCGATATCTCACTCTTGTGCCTCTGAAAACAACATCAAATCCATCAGTAAGGAGTTACAATCTCAATGATAAGTGTGATTACCATATAGGGGCAATTGGCCATTCAACTGAAAAATACAGGCAGTTGAAAGAAAAATTTAAAGATCTTATCAAGAATGGTATTCTGACTCTGGAGGTAATAGAATAATAGAAGTTGTTGATTCCATTCAATTGTCAAATGTGAGAAGTTGAGATGAAGAGGGAGGTGTCAAGTTTTAAAAATCAGGATAGGATGATTCTTTTTTTTACTATGTATGTAGGACATGTGCATTGTGTCTCTAGGAGTTATTTAACTTATTTTGGAAGAATTGAATACTTTGGATCTTTTTCATGAAATTTTTCTTTATGCATTTGTTTGGATAAAAGTCCCACATCAGTAACTTCAAAAAAAAAAGAAAAAAAGTTTTATTTTGTAATAAAGATGGAAGGATTCTTAAAGGAAATGGTGATTACTATTAGGAAAAAGCTCATCAAATACCTCTACACCTTTTCAAATATTTTCATGTCCGTAATCACTTAAATGATTGGACTCATCAACCATAACCTTTCAGGGAATGTGAGTTTGAGTTCAGACCTTAAAGGGTCGATAATCTTTTTCTAGGCAAAGAACAAAAGAGATTAATTTTGAAAGTTTATTTTGAATTTCAAAAATCAGATATTCTTTCAAATTTTTCAATTGATAGTCCAATGTGTGTCAAAATTTTGCTATGACCATGATACAAAAACACTTGAGCCTTTTTCTTAAATAACCTTTGTTCTATGTCTTAAGGCACATTGAGAAAAAGAAAAAAGAATCCCTTTCCGCCTAAGATAATTTATTTCATACCTTTATACCTTTTCTCTTCCTTTCACCAAGAAAATGCCAAAAAAATTTTAGAGCACAAAAAGCCTTTTTGAACTATGTGATCAATCCTATATGACTTAATCGTCATTAGAACCTTGAGTAAAAAAAGGATGAGGCATCAAAAATAAAATAAAATAAAAAAAATAAACAAAAGAGACATATTCAATGATTTGCTCTTCTAGCCAAGTGATTATGTTTGAAATGATGAATGGCCATCTTTCTCTATCCTTCTCGTACATAAAAAATTATCCATTTGCTACCCATTTGAGCCTATTAAATTTTTTGTTCCAAAATAAACCCTAGCCAATGATCATTTTCCACATTAGGGGGCAAAATTAGGATACAAAAGTATCATATAATTGAAAACATCTAACATGCCCCTCGAAGGTGAAAGTCTGGGATAAAAAGTGAACAAGGCTTTAATTGACATCTCAAGATTTAGGAAAGTGAACAGTTAAAGATAAAGTTGGGTATTTCTAAGAAAGAGTAAAGAAACTTTGGAGATAAGAACCTGAGGCTTCAATTAGAATTCAAAAAATAAAACAAAAGAAAATATGTACCTTGAAAATGAGAATTCAAGGCAAAAAAAAAAGGGGTGAGTAAAGTTGCTGAAATTAAAGCCAAATGTTTCAAAAAAAAAGGGGGGGCAAAAAAAGAAAGTCAGAGAATGCTCATCAAGATCCTTGGCCTAATCACCCTGAATAACATATTTTGAGCCTATGTATCCTTTCTTTCAGAACCCTTAACCTCAGCCTACATTACACACCCTAAAAAGCCTATTTTGATCAAATATGGATACTTGGATTGAAGAACAACATCCTTGAATTTGTATATACTTGTTGAATTTTTCATTAACAAAAAAAATATAACTCTAAGGTGAAAACCCTAAAATGACAATTTAGAGTTAAAGTCATTTTTGAGGCCTCATAATGAATTTCAAAGTTTCAAGGTTCTATCCGAAATAAAAGGTCTCGATACAAAGCCTTTTGAAGGACCAGCACCCATTAAAGAGCTTCCTTTAAAAAAAAAAAACCAGCCTTATCTTCTTCTCAAACTGTGTTTGAAAAGTAATAGCTGATTTTGACTCACATTGGAGTATCGTGTTTTCAATAAAATAAGTGTTTTTAAAAAAATTATCGTTTTTGTGAGCCCAAGAAAAATCCTTGCAACCTTCGTCGAGCTTTTCATAAGATATGTCCACCAGTAAAAAGAGTTGAATTGTTAATTACTCTCCCATCCATAAGCTTTCCAAATAGTAATCATCAATTTTCAAGAGAATCAAAAGTTTTGAGTTTTAAATTTTTTTCATTCAATTACAAAGATACTTTATGTGGGGTAATTTTTGATCACTTTTCAAAATTTTCAAGATTATTTAAGCATTTTGTACATAATATTGAGATCATTTTTGGGTAAAAATGAAACAATAAAAATTTTAACAAAAATTTTTTAAAAAAAAAAAAAAGGGTAAGAAAAGTCTTTGCGTTTGCATCGCTTGCATCTGCATCACAAGAAAGACATTTGTATTTGTATCACTTGCATTGGCATTTGTATAAGACATTTGCATTCACACTGCATCCTAAGAAAAGGTATTTGTAGGGGCATCTACATGAAAAGGACATTGTCATTTGCATTATGGACAAGTCAAATGTATCAAACATTTGCATTCTTACGTTGGCATTGACATTTCCATTAGCGTCATTTGATGAGAATAGACATTTGTATCATGTTTGCATTTATCAACTTTGTAAGTATTAAAAACAAAAAAAAAGATAAAAAAAAGGGCATGTTTTTAAAGTTTTAAAGTCTCGGTTTAAGAGGAACCAATTTCAATCAAGATTTCAAAGCCTCTGTTTAGAGGGAACCTTCCTCAGAAAAGACCTTTAGAGTCTCAAAAATCTCTGATCAAGCGAAAGCCATGTTTTAAAAGATTTTCAAATTTTAAAGTTTCATTGCCTCTGATTATGAGGAACATTCAAAGATTTTGAGATTTGTAAGACCTCCGGGCATTATTTCGATTCGCGGTGTTACCCCGATCGATTTTTTTTTATCTTTTAACTTGTGTTATCCTAGTCGATTCTGTAAGACCTCCGGGTATGATTTCTAAGACCTTCGGGTATAAATTTGATTCACGGTGTTATCCCAATTGATTCTTTATCTTTGACTTATGGTGTTATTCCAATCGATTCTGTAAGACCTCCAGGCATGATTCTATAAGACCTTCGGACATGATTTTTAAGACTTTCAGGCATAATTTTGATTCGTAGTGTTATCCCGATCGATTTTTTTTTCTTTTGACTTGTGGTGTTATCTCAGTCGATTCTATAAGACCTCCAGGTATGATTTCTAAGACCTTCGGGTATAATTTCTAAGACCTTCGGGCATAATTCGATTTGTGATGTTATCTTAATCGATTCTTTATTTTTGACTTATGGTGTTATCCCAATCGATTATGTAAGACCTCTGGCCATGATTCTGGAAGACCTCCGGACATAATTTTTAAGACCTCTAGGCATAATTTTGATTCGTGGTATTATCCCGATCGATTTTTTTTTTATCTTTTGACTTGTGGTGTTATCCCAGTTAATTTTGTAAGACCTCCGGGCATGATTTTTAAGACCTCCAAGCGTAATTTTGATTCACGATGTTATCCCAATCGATTCCTTATCTTTTGACTTATGGTGTTATCCCAGTCGATTCTGTAAGACCTCCGGACATAAATTTGATTTGCGGTGTTTTCCCAATCGATTCTTTATCTTTGACCATGGTGTTACCCCAATCAATTCTGTAAGACCTCCGGACATGATTTTTAAAACCTCCGAACATAAATTCGATTCGCGGTGTTATCCCAATCGATTCTTTATCTTTGAGTTATGATGTTATCCCAATCAATTCTGTAAGACCTCCGGACATAATTTCTAAAACTTCGGGCATAATTTCGATTCGTGGTGTTATCCCGATTGATTCTTTATCTTTCGACTTGTGGTGTTATCCCAGTCGATTCTGTAAGACCTCCAGGCATGATTTTTAAGACCTTCGGGTATAATTTTGATTCACGGTGTTATCTCGATCGATTTTTTTTTTATCTTTTGACTTGTGATGTTATCCAGTCGATTTTGTAAGACCTTCGGATATGATTTCTAAGACCTCCGAGCATAAATTTGATTCACGGTGTTATCCCAATCGATTCTTTATCTTTAACTTATGATGTTATTCCAATCGATTCTGTAAGACCTCCGGACATGATTCTGTAAGACCTTCGAGCATGATTTTTAAGACATCCGGGCATAATTTTGATTCACTGTATTATCTCGATCGATTTTTTTTCTTTTGACTTGTAGTGTTATCCAGTCGATTCTGTAAGACCTCCGGACATGATTTCTAAGACCTCTGAGTATGATTTCTAAGACCTTCGAGCATAAATTTGATTCATGGTGTTATCTCAATTGATTATTTATCTTTGACTTATGGTGTTATCCCAATCGATTCTGTAGGACCTTCGAGCATGATTCTGTAAGACCTCCGAGCATAATTTTGATTCACGGTATTATTTCATTCGATTGTTTTTTATCTTTTGACTTGTGGTGTTATCCCAGTCAATTTTGTAAGACTTTCGGACATGATTTTTAAGACCTCCGAGTGTAATTTTGATTCGCGATGTTATCTCGATCGATTCTTTATCTTTTGACTTGCGGTATTATCCCAGTCGATTCTGTAAGACCTCTGGGCATAAATTTGATTCGCGGTGTTATCCCAATCGATTTTTTATCTTTGACCGTAGTGTTATCCCAATTGATTCTGTAAGACCTCTGGGCATGATTTCTAAGACCTCCGAGCATAAATTCGATTCGCGATGTTATCCCAATCGATTCTTTATCTTTGACTTGCGATGTTATCCAATCAATTCTGTAAGACCTCCAGGCATGATTTTTAAGACCTCCTGGTATAATTTTAATTTGTGATGTTATCCCGATCGATTCTTTATCTTTCGTCTTGTGGTGTTATCCCAATCGATTCTATAAGACCTCCGACATGATTTTTAAGACTTTCAGGCATAATTTCGATTACGGTATTATCCCGATCAATTTTTTTTTATCTTTTGACTTGTGGTGTTATCCAGTCGATTCTGTAAGACCTCCGAACATGATTTCTAAGATCTCCGAGCATAAATTTGATTCACGGTGTTATCCCAATCGATTCTTTATCTTTGACTTATGGTGTTATTCCAATCGATTCTATAAGACCTCCGGGCATGATTCCGTAAGACCTTCGGGCATGATTTTTAAGACCTTCAGGCATAATTTTGATTCGGGGTATTATCCAGATCGATTTTTTTTCTTTTGACTTGTGGTGTTATCCAGTCGATTCTGTAAGACCTCCGAGCATGATTTCTAAGACTTCCAAGTATGATTTCTAAGACCTTCAGGCATAAATTCGATTCACGATGTTATCTCAATCGATTCTTTATCTTTGACTTATAGTGTTATCCCAATCGATTCTGTAAGACCTCCGAGCATGATTTTGTAAGACCTTCGGGCATGATTTTTAAGACCTCCGGGCATAATTTCTATTCACGGTATTATTTTTATCAATTTTTTTTTATCTTTTGACTTGTGATGTTATCCCAGTCAATTTGTAAGATCTTCGAGCATGATTTTTAAGACCTCCGAGCGTAATTTTGATTCGCGATGTTATCTCGATCGATTCGTTATCTTTTGACTTGCGATGTTATCCCAGTCGATTCTGTAAGACCTTCGTGCATAAATTCGATTCACGGTGTTATCCCAATCGATTCTTTATCTTTGACCGTGGTGTTATTTTAGTCAATTCTGTAAGACTTTCGGGCATGATTTCTAAGACCTCCGGGCATAAATTCGATTCGTGGTGTTATCCCAATTGATTCTTTATCTTTGACTTACGATGTTATATCAGTCGATTCTGTAAGACCTCCGAGCATAATTTCTAAGACCTCCGGGCATAATTTTGATTCATGGTGTTATCCCGATCGATTCTTTATCTTTCAACTTGTGGTGTTATCTCAGTCAATTCTGTAAGACCTCCGGGTATAATTTCGATTGCGATGTTATCCCGATCGATTTTTTTTTATCTTTTGACTTGTGGTGTTATCCCAGTCGATTCTGTAAGACCTCTGGACATAATTTCTAAGACCTCCGGGCATAAATTCATTTCGCGGTGTTATCCCAATCAATTCTTTATCTTTGACTTATGGTGTTATTCCAATCGATTCTGTAAGACCTCCGGACATGATTCTGTAAGACCTTCGGACATGATTTTTAAGACCTCCTGACATAATTTTGATTCACTGTATTATTCCGATCGATTTTTTTTTATCTTTTGACTTGTGGTGTTATCCCAGTCGATTCTGTAAGACCTTCAGGCATGATTCTTAATACCTACAGGCATGATTTCTAAGACCTTCGGGCATAAATTCGATTCGCAGTGTTATCTCGACCGATTTATTATTTTTTAACTTACGGTGTCATCCCAATTGTTTTGTTTAAAAAAAAAATTCACGATCTGTTTTCGGACAAAATCGTTGTCTTTGTCTTTACCCTATTCCTGATTCTCAGTAATGTGCAAAGAGGGGCAGCTGTTGACATCAATTTTGTCCCCAAAAATAAAAATAATAATATTATACGAAATACAAAAAAATAAATACCAAAAAAATAATACAAAAAAAAGAACAACAGAAAATAGAAAAAAAAATCGTGGATGGCAGTGGTGCCATCCCCGGTACCACTGCTACCAGGCCCACCACCCATCCCTTACCCATACCCTGTTCATCCTACCCTACTATCAAAAAATACAGAAGAAATAAAAGAGTCATGGGGCTCGTGCTTACACCCCATGCCGAGCCTCATGCTTTTCCCCCCAAATATGCACGATTGGAGCTCTATAAATAAAGCTTCTAGCCAAAACAAAAAAAAAATAGAGATAGAAGGGGAGTAACACTGTAAAAATAAACTATCAAAACACACAAAAAAATAAAACAAAAACCACAGTCCTCATATAATCGACGAGGAACCCAGCGTCAAGGAGGTACCTACAACAAAAATAAAAAGGTTATTAGTTTGAGTATTTTTTATAAAATAAAAAGAGAAGAAGAACAAAAAACTTAGAACCTCGATCTACGTTGATCGGGGTCATTTTCGATGAAGAGCAGACCAAATCTGGAAAGATCGCGTCGAAAGGAACCTCCCGATCACTTTTGAAGTTTCTGGCCACCGGCGACGGTAGACCAAGCGGTGGCCGGCGCGGTGCTCCGACTCATCGTCGGACCTCTGCCCAGAGCCCTTCTCTTCTTTTTTTTTTTTTTCAAAAACAGAAAAATGAACTGAAACAAAAAAAGTAAAACGATGTCGTTTTGGGCATAGGGCCAAAACGACGCCGTTTCAAGCATTAAAAGATCCGCGCGTGGACCAAACCTGACCCGAGATCCGTGCAAACCGAACCGTCAACCCGCATCAGTCACCCTCCAGTCGGTTTGGACGAACCACCAGTGAACCGGTCTGAACCGCTGTATCTCCCGAACCGCCCATTGAACCGAACTGGTTAGACCGATCCACACCAGTGTTGACCGAACCGTTGACCAGTCCGGTTCAGGTAAATAAAAAATTTTTTTTTTGAATTTTCTAATTTTTTTATATATATTATTATTTTTGTTATTTTAGGTATTTTTACATATTTATGCATGATAAGTTCTTAAATTTGTTATGATAGATTTTTAATTGTTTTAATAATAATAAAATTGAAAACAAGTAATAATTAAAAATACATATTAAAAATGCTAAAAAAAATTATTATTATTTTCTTTGCCTAGATGTTGGAGGGAATAAAAATTTTTTTTCTAAAAAAATAATTTTGCCTAGATGTTGGAGAATTATTATTAATAAATTTTCATAAAAAATAAATATAAGAAAATTTTAAATTAATTTTTAAAAATCATTAAAATCGAACTTGCTTCGAAAATTCGCTTAGATGTTGGAGATTTTTAGAGATGTTCGTATTTTCTTAAAAACGAAACCTTAAACACTAATTTTTAATTTTCAAAATCCTAGGTTTCTAAAACCCCTAAAATCCAAAACCTGCTAAAATCCAAACCTCTAAAAATCTAAAATCTCTTAAATCCGAACCCATAAAATTCAAACCCCAAATCCAAACCCTTAAATCAAAACCTCAAACCCCAAAACCCAAATCCTAAAATCTCCTAACTCTAAAATCAAAACTCTAAACCTTCTATATCCTAAAATTCAAGCCTTAAAACCCTCTAAACCTTAAAACCAAATCTTCAAAACCTCTACTCAAGCCCTTACTCAAAACCTCATAAAAATCCTAAAGACACGTGTGAAAATTCCATTTGAAACAATTTGTCCTTGAATGCCACCTAGATGATGGGGTATTTAGAAAATTTTACTCCGTTAAGTCTTTTCATATGATTTCTTAATTCGCATTAATAATAAGATTATTAAATAAAAAGTATAATAGTAAATTGGGATCTTAAATATAAACAGTCGCACCTAAGCTCTGTCTAGATGTTGGAGAGTTGGGGTGGTCTCATTATACTTAAGAACCCAACTTTAAAATTGCATCTCATTCCACATAACATTCATTAGCATACATCCGTCAGCGTGTTACCATTGGTAATTATTTGTGTTATTCTGTCTTTAATTTTCATTTACTATTTCATGGTAAAATATTAATACTTTAAAAAAAATTATGATATTATAAAATAAAATAAAAATAACATTCCGAAAGAAATAATTCTTGGTACTCTGCCTAGATGTTGGAGAGTCACTAACAATTATTTTCTATAAAGATTGTTATTTCTTTTTAAGGATTATTGTGTTAAATCTTAAGCGAAAAGAGTTATTTTAAATTCTGCCTAGATGTTGGAGAATTTTAAGATAATTCTTTAACTTAAAGATTTTCTCAATATTTCTAAATAAAAATTTTTAGCAAAATTTTATTTTTCCAAATGAAAGGAACTAGTGTTAAATTTCAAATTGAAACCATTTTTATCCAACACCGAAAATAGCGCGTAATTAAATGGTACCAATTTTTAGGCGTTGTGGGAGTGTTAATCATTCCCCATACGTAACCGACTCCCGAACCTAACATGTTTTTTCGCAGACGAAAATTTATCTTTTTGATAAACTTTAAACTCGTTTTTATAGTTTTATTAAGAAGATAAATTTTTGGGTGGCCAATCACACCCTAACAAATATTGGTGGCGACTCCCCTTATTTATTTCGATTTTAAAACACCATTTACGTCTGACGATCCCAAAACTGTTACGACAATACTGCCCGAATAAAAAAGGATACAAGTGTTACTCACCAATAGCAAAGAAATTTTACCATTCCATGAATGTTACTTTTTTTAAAAATCAACCTTACTTTCTCAAAACTGCTATTTAGTGGGAGAACCAATCATACAAGATTATCAACATTGCAAAGATCCTATTACTGAACCATTAAACACTCCTCAAACTTCTTTTTACATCCAAAACATCCAATTAGATCCTTCAACTCCCTTTCAAGTCTAAAAATCCAACTAGACCCTCTAATTCCCTTTTAAGTCCAAAACATCCAACCAGATCTTCCAAGCTCAAAGCTTACGCAAGGGAAAACAAATAAAAAATTAATTGTCTATTCAAGAAGACATAAAACTCATAAGGATCTAGGAGAATATACACCTTTAAAACAAAACCAAGAATCTAAATCAATTCCAGAGATACTTGAAACCAACACAAGTAACATTCGTACTAAATTTGATTCATTTGAATATTTTGATGATCTTGATCAACTAATTACTCTAAGGAAAGGTGTAAGATCATGTACTCAAAATCCAATTTGTAATGTGGTTTCTTATGGAGGTTTATTACCCAATTATTAGGTTCTTGTTACTATACTAAATAATATGCAGATTTTTAATAATATTCATGAAGCACTCATGCAACCAACATGGAAAATGGTTGTTTTGAAAAAAATTAGGGCTCTAGAAAAGAGCAAAACATGAGAGATTTCAAAATTACCTAAAAAAAAAAATCTAGTTGGGTGCAAATGGATTTTTACTATTAAACATAATCAAATGAAAGTATTAACAGATTCAAAGCTCACCTTATAGCAAAAGAATTTACTCAATCTTATGATGTTGATTATAAGGAGACATTTGCTTCGATTTCTAAACTTAATTCAATCTGGGTGTTATTATTATTGGCAACAAATCTAGATTGACCACTTCACCAGCAAGATGTCAAAAATGCATTTCTTAATAGTGACTTAGAAGAAAAAGTTTACATTAAAATCCCTTTAGGATTCAAAAACTAGGATAATTTTGGCAAGGTATGTAGACTTCAAAAGTCTTTATATGGTTTCAAACAATCCCCACGTACATGGTTTGATAGACTAACAAAAGTGATAAAAAGTATGGTTTTTCACAATGCTAGACCAACCACACCATGTTTAACACCATGTTTGTTAAACATTCACCAGAAGGAAAAATAACCATTCTTATTGTCTATGTAGGTAACGTTATTCTTATTAGAGACTATGTGGAAGAAATTAGTAACCTTAAGAACCTCATAGCCAAAGAATTTGAAATTAAAGATTTGGGATACCTCAAATATTTTGTTGGCATAAAGGTAGCTTGTTCAAGGAATGACATCTCTATTTCATAGTGTAAATATGTCCTAGACTTACTAAAGGAAATTGGAATGCTTAGATGCAAACTTGCTGACACCTCTATGGACACAATGAATAAGGTAGGAATGAAAGAAGGAAGTCTACCAGCAGATAAAGGCAGATATCAAAGACTTGTAAAAAAACTTATCTACCTCTCTCATACAAGATCAGATAGCAATTTCTCAATTAGCATGGTAAATAAAGTCATAAACAACCCAATCGAAGAAAATTTGAAGGCTATGCATTGAATCTTAAAATACTTAAAGAAGAGTCCTAGCAAAGGGTTATTTTTTAAGAAGACATCATGTCAAAATGTTAAAATTTACATTGATGTTGATTGGGTTGGATCCGTTACTAACCGAAGATCAACTATCAGTTATTGTACTTATGTGTGAGAAAATTTGGTTACTTGATGAAATAAAAAGCAATCTGTGATGGCTAGAAATAGCACAAAAATTGAGTTTAGAGCTATGTCTCATGGCATATGTGAAGGAATTTGGCTGAAAAGGTTGTTAAGGGAGTTAAGGGTATCTGCAACAGAATCCATAAATATATTCTATGACAACAAAACTGTCATAAGTATAGCAAAGAATCCAGTTCATTATGATAGGACTAAACATGTGAAAATTGATTATCACTTCATTAAAGATAAGATAGAAGAAAAAATTGTTAGATTAGTTCATACTCTCACATGCCTCCAAACTGTAGACATACTCACTAAAGCTCTCTCTCGAAACAACTTTAAAAATTTGAAGTCCAAGCTAAGCATGATTGACATTTGCCACCTAGCTTAAGGGGGAATGTAGAAATCTAATCTTTATTATTCCTTGATTAACTGACTTTATCTATTTTAATTAAGTCTCTTATTTTTGAATAAGGAGTGATTTGAGTATTTACATCAAATCCATTAGATATTTTTCCATTATGTATAGAGAGTAAATTACTCCTTTGATTAGCTGTTTTTAATACATGAAAATCTTAGATTTTAAAGCTGAGAATATTCAATTTTTAGGCTATATATTTTCATGTAATTCTAACATTGTAATAAGAAAAATATAGAAGAATAAAACAGTTTTATTCTAGAGATTTATTCAAAAATTGTTGTAATCTTTAATAGGAATATGAAAATTAAACATGCATAGAAATGGCAATAACGAGGTCCTATTATTTAGAAGCATTAGAATGAGAGTAAGGAGTTCTATTATAGGCACGTCCATGATGATATAAGATATTTGATAAAATTGCTTTCTTATGTTTATTGATTTGTTACTATTTTGTTCAAGAACATGGTTTTTCCTCCTGGAAATTCTTTGTTCTTAATTTAATTTTCCTTGTTTATTTCACTTTAGCAATTTATAAATAAACTACAACAAACTAAACTTAGTTTTGTTTAATAAGTAATTCCATTTTTCTCTAGTAAGTCATTGATGGAGTAAGCTAAGAAAATATATTGCTTATTAAAGACTGCTTGATTTTTTTTCTTGTTTGGAAGTCAAAATAAAAAAATTGTCAACAGAAAAATGCCTTTACTCCCAACGAGACTAATGTTGTATGTTGTTTGAAATGTTAAGTTATAGTGCACATCTCTTTTTCTTCATTTGTAGTCATGAAATGGTAGATGTTTTTATATTGCTTGTTTCTTAATTCATTTTTTTCTCATTCGCAGGGTTATGCAAAAGCTTGATCTTTCCAAGTCTAAGGCTTTAGTACTTACTTTGGTTAGTTAATCTGTTAGAATTTTCATGAAAATGCAGTTATGTATATTTTTCAATATTTTATTTCCATTGACTAGTTATGTTTGGAATTTTGTTGAAATTGATTTAGGACATTACAACACTTGAAAACTTGTGCAATATAGCAATGGATCGGGATAATCAGCTTTGCCATCTGGTTTGAAGGAAGAGGTGTGTATTCTCATCAACATCTATTCAATATTTTTTAAGCTAAGATAAAATTATTATATAGGGTGTTTGGTTCATAGATTTTTAGATTTCAGAAAGGAAAGTGTCTTTGACAAAAAATGACTTTAAAGGGGAATGGGTGATTCCTAGGTTTGTTGACCTTAGGAATGAAAGGTTTTTATATTTAGTTAGAGGAATTTAATGTTACCTGATGAGGTCTTTTACTATATTATCATTGATAACATGTGAATAATACGTGACAAACATGAAAATATAAAAATAACTTATTTAGTTAATATATTATAAGATTTTTTTAATTACAAATTATTTATATATTTAGTTAAATATTTTCAAAACATTTTCTAGGTTTTTGATTATATTGAAACCAAAGAACTAATAAAAATAAATTTTTTTTATAATATATCATTAACAAAGACTAAGGTTTTAATTTTAAAAACTAATAAAAATTTTTAATCTTAAAAACGTAATTTTTGTTGAAATCCAATAACTAATAAAATTAAAATTTTTTATAATATATCATTAACAAAAACTACGTTTTTAATATTAAAATCATAGTCTAATATCCACTTTAGCCTAAAATCTCAAGATAGGATAAAACTATGTTTTTTTCTTACAATCTTAGTGTTTTTATAAAATAGACTACATTTTTTAGCTAACAAATGTAGTTTATCTGTTGATTGTTTATAGCGCCTCAGTCCACTGTAGAAAACTTAAAAAACAATTATCTTTTTTTTCTTTTTATTATTTTTTGAATGAAAGAGTATATCAAAATAAATAGGAATAGTAAAGTTCCTTATTAGGAAATAACCTACAATAAAACAAAAAAAAAAATGATAAAAAAAATAGAATTATTTTATTCTAAAATAGAAACAAATTCTTAAAAATTTGACAATCATAATAGTTGATTAAATTAGAAGAATAAATGAGAAATACTTCCAAAATAAATTAGGAAACCAAGCTGCATTAATGTAGAAGAATCGGATATGCATTAATGTAGGAGAATTAAATTTTTACACTCCCCTCAAGCTGGGTTATGAATGTTATTCATACTCAGCTTGGATTTCAATCCATCAAAAATGCTTCTAAGAAGAGTTTTAGTAAGAATATCTGTAATTTGAGAACTTGTAGGGATATAGGCTAGTTTGACTCACCCATTTTCTATCTTTTCCTTTATGAAATATCAATCCAGCTTTATGTGCTTGGTCTTATTATGATAAACAGGATTTTGGGTAATACTTATAGTAACCTTATTGTCACAAAATAATATCATAGATGTCATAGTATAAACTTTTAATTCTCCAAGTAACCTCATTAGCCAAATTCCTTCATAATCACAAATTCCTTTATAAAACATTGCTTTAAACTCAGTCTCAGCATTGCTTCTAGTTACAATAGCTTGCTTTTTACTTTTCTAAGTGACCAAATTACCCTAAACATAAGTGCAATATCTACTAATGGACCTTCTATTTGTTATTGATCCAACTCAGTTAGCATTTGTGTACATTTTAATTGCTCTGTCCATTGATTTCTTAAAGTGTAAACCTTCATCGAGACTCTTCTTTAAGTACTGTAAGATACGATGAATAGCATTAAAGTACTCTTTGATTGGATTATCCATGTATCTACTCACCATCCTTATTGCAAACCCGATATCAGGTTGTGTATAGGAGAGGTAAATAAGCTTTCTAACTAGTTTTTCGTATCGCCCTTTATTTGTGAAAAAGCTTCCATTTTCATTCCAATTTATTTGTTGAGTCCATGAGTGTATCGATAGGTTTGCATCCAATCATGTTGGTTTTTTTTAGTAAATCAAGCACACACTTATGCTAATACACTAATATTCCATTCTTAGACCAAGCCACTTTCATATCAAGAAAATATTTAAGGAAAGCCAAGTCTTTTATTTCAAACTCCTTTGCAAGAAGTTTCTTTAAATCATATATTCTTTCTTTGTGGTATCCAATGATTATGATATCATCCATATAAACAATAAAAATGATTTTTTTCCTTCATTAGTGAACTTAACAAATATAGTATGGTCAGATTGATATTAAGGGAATCCATACCTTTTCACTGTCTTGGTCAACCATTCAAACTAAGCCCGAGGAGATTGTTTAAGTCTATACAAAGATTTTTAGAGTTTGCACACTTTGCCTATGTTGTCTTGCCTTTTGAAGCCAAGAGGAATTTTCATATAAGCATCTTCCTTTAAGTCACCATTTAAGAATGTATTCTTGATGTCAAGTTGGTAGATAGGCCAATCCAAGCTGGTTGCTAGTGACAATAAAACTTTGATTGAATTGAGTTTAGCTATTGAACAAATGTTTCCTCATAGTCTATCTTATAAGATTGAATGAACCCCTTTGCAACAAGCCTAGATTTGAACCTGTTTATACTTCCATCTACATTGTGCATTATTATGAAGATCTACTTACATATAATCAAATTTTTCTCTTTAGGCATATTTTAAAATTTTCATGTCCCTGCCATCATTTCTTAAAGAATTGCTACCTTATAATCTGGTTCATTAAGTGCTTCTTGAATATTTTTTAGAATTTACACATTGCCAAGGTTAGTAGTAAAGGCTCGAAAGTTTGGATTTAACTTTTCATATGAGATATACTTATAATAAGGTATTGGAAGCATGATCTCACACATTTTTTTAATGTAATAAGAATGTCAAGGTCACCAACTGACTCATAAGTTTCAGTTTTAGATTTAATAGAGACATTACCTATGTTAGTTTCAAGTTCTTAGAAACTTGGATCAGGTTGATTCTTAGTGCTTGGCTATGTACAATTGTCCATTTCTTCTTGCGTTTTTTACATCATTGAGTAGACTATTAGTTTTTTTATTTTTTCTTGCATAACTTTAGGGTTTGAAAGTCAAAAGTTGTTTGAACAGGTTAGGTTTTAGAATTTGCATTGTTGATAGGTTGGGTAGGTTAAAATTTTGGTTTTGAAAAGACTAGTTGAAAATCTAGTTTTGAAAGGGCTGGTTAGGAATTCAATTTTCAATGAGGGGTTGATTAGGAAATTCAAGGGGCTAATGGGGAAATTGGCAAGTTAATAGCTAAGAATTGATATTTTTAAGTAATATTCTCCCCTTGAATATCATTCTTGCTGTAATATGAAAGATTTTCAAAAAAAGTGACATCCATGAGCTATAGAATTTTTTTATGATGGGTGAGTAACACTTATAACCCTTTTAGTTTAGGGAATAACAATGGAAGATGCATTTAAAGACTTTGGGATCAAGCTTGCTATAGTTTTGTTGGCTAATATGAATAAAAGTAATGTAGCCAAAGAGTTTGATAGAAATGGAAGAGATCAATCGAGTTTGTAGATAGGAAGCAAAGAGAATTTGACAAGGTGTTTTAAAGCCAAGAACTTGAAAAGGCATTCAGTTAACCAAATAAGTTATAGTGAGGATAGCTTTTCCCCATAAATGTTTAGACACATTAAAATTCAACAAGACAGATATGGTCAATTTTATCAACAAGCAGTGTCTCTATTGCATTAATGTTTTTTTTTTTTTGGCTTTAGAAAGAAAGTGAAAGATTATACAGGTGAAATAATAGAATCATCAGCCACGCTTCTTCTATAAAGATGATAGCATCACTTTCACATTTGCCATAATCTATGGATTTTGGCATCACAAAGCTAGTTCTGAACATTTAGGCCTTATTCATGATTTCTTGTTAAGTATTTGGTCATGGCATGGCATAGCATGCTACCCATTAAAAGGACTTCTCTTTTAAGGCTTTTAGCCCACAATTCTATTCCAAAGCATTGACAAAATTTCAAACCCTATATATAGTTTCAGTTGATTTTACCAAAAATGAAAAATAGAAGAGAGCTTCAAACTGGATTCAACTTTTGACCTTGTGCTAGTTAATTAAAGTGGCATTTCAAGATTTTTTTTTTTTCTAAAATATTCTTTTTCGTTTTATCTTGTAAGTTTTAGTATAGTTAAATTGTGAAGCATATATATATATATATATATATCTATATTTAAAGGTTGCATTAGGTGCATAGATTTTGAAAGTCATAACAATATTGGATCTATATATAATACTTCTTTTACGTACAATTTAGGCTTTAAAATTAACATAGAAGTTTAAACCTGGATTAATTGAGAACATGAAAGTAGAAAGTGAATGAATCCAGGGATTGGACTTTGTCTACTAATTAATATACGATGATGCATTATTTGTCCCATTATCAAGTCAACTGTGAATCTAACATCTTTCTAAAGTTTGTAGACCTAAGTATTTGGTTCCATTAATTCTTTATTAAACTTATTTATTTTTTTTAATCTAAATCTCTCACATGAATTAAAAAAATGTCAAATGTAAAATCTCAATCTGTGTCTCTAGTATTTGATGAGTTATGACCCCCACACAAAAATTCACCAACCCAAAAACTATTCTCCACTACTACCCTTGTGACTTGAATCAAAGTAATTTGCTACATCCAAAGATAAATGTTAATTTTGATACTAATTATTGGGGTATTTAGTGGTCAAAAGGATATAGTAATTTTTTTATGTTAAAAACATTCAACAAATAATTAAGGGTAATTTTGATATTTACGTCGACCTAACATGTTAGGTCAGTATTGTTCTTATTGTCCTTTAATGGTCCCCTATCACTTATCTATAAATATGAAAGTCTAGGCACCATAAAGGTAACACACAACACTCCATCTTTCCCTTATTACTCTATTTTCAACTTTATTCTTTTTAACTTGTGCGTTGGAATGCAAACGTCGGGAACATTTCCTGCCTTTACCTTTAACCGCTCTTTTTTTTTCTGTCTTTTCAAGAATACCCTGAGATTGAAACTTGACATAAACATTTGGCATGCTAGGTAGGGGTTTTTTTTTTCATTCATTAGTCAAGCACAAAGTAATGATGCCAAAGAAGAGAACCTTAGAGGAAGAAGAGATGATCGTCTTAACTAGAATATAAAAACCTATCATAGCCAACATTTCGTTTGACTTGTCCAACCATAGGCAAGATCAACCATGGAATAATTTCAAGCCTTGATTGAATAGGTACAAGCTTTCAAGCAGATGTTATAAATCATAACCCTGTCACAAGTTTCAAAAGTGTCTAACCTAATCACCCTTGGCTGAGAAGCCATTATCAGACAACTAAGCTATGAAAAGGTGGAAGCCTCCTCAGCATCAAAAGAAGAGGCGCACAACACCCTAGCCCACCATCACTCTAGACATAATTCAACACATGTTATAACCTAAAAATCCAAACAAATAAACCCCAAACCTAACCAAACAAGAACATGGAAGCTTAGATGTAGCCCATGAAAAAAGAGCTAAAAATGAAAATAATGGCATTTAAAGATGAGCTTAAGTTCCTAGAGACCTTGTCCTTTATCAAAGAAATTGATAGAGCCATACCTCTCAAAGGGGTCAAAATACCAACCTTAGAAACCTACAATGGTACTTCTGACCTCTTTGATTATTTGAAAATTTATAGAACTAACATAATGATGCAAAAGATAAACAAGGCTCTAATGTACAAAAGTCTGGCTACCACACTGAGTGCATGGCTTAATCCTGGAACAATAGCCTGAAACCAACATCAATCTTGACGTTCAAGAAGCTCAGCCACTATTTTTTATTTAGGTTTGTGAGTAGTCAAAGAGTGAAAAAGATGACTCTAAGTTTGATGTCAATCTACCAAGGTCGAAATGAAATTTTAAAGAGCTATGTCACACATTTTAACCTGAAAGCTCTACAATTAAAGACCCGAAGCTAACATTGTTGCGTCTATTTGTCAGCCAAAATACAGTATGAAATGAAAAATACCTACCAATTTCACTATATACATACTCAGTAAGTTATCCACAATACACTAATTATCACGTTGAGATATTTTTTCACAAAAAATGATTTCGACCTAACAGAACAAAAAGAGATAATTGATCAAAGAATGGACTCAAACAAAAATCATCATGAGTAAGCCAAATCTCTTGTAGCAATTCCATTTTAGGATAGTGTCCCTGAAAAGTATATGCAGATTAAAACTAAACTTTAACATAAAGATCAATCAATTCAACTCCTAAAATATAATATCAACTTGTTTACCTAGACACTATCAAATATGCCTAGTATTGATATCGAAGTGATGGTCCATAGGCTATATACTAATCGTAAAATTAGTTCAGCAAAAGAAGAAAACATTTATCCTAAAAAAAAAGGGCTATTGAGGAGGAGGTCAATCGATTACTACAAGCAGGCTTTATCAAAAAGGTCTACTACCTTAAATGAATAGCCAATGTGGTCATGGTAAAAAAATACAGTAAAAAATGAAAGATATGCATCCACTTTATTGACCTAAATAAAGTATACCCAAAAGATAACTTTTTTTTCCTTAGCATTGATCGACTGGTGGATGATAGTGCTGAGCATGGCCTCTTCAGTTTTATAGATGCCTATTCTAATTACAATCAAATTAAAATGCCAAAGGATGACGAGGAAAAGATAGCCTTTGTTACTGAGAAAGACCTTTATTGCTATTAGGTGATGCCTTTCAAACTAAACAATGTAAGGGAGACTTATCAAAGGCTAGTAAATAAGCTATTTAAAAATTAGATTAGTTGTAATATGAAAGTATATATGGATGATATGATAGTCGAAAGTAAGAGCTTGATTGAGCACCTGAAAGACCTTAGAGAGAGGTTCAACACTTTAAAAAAAATACAATATGAGGCTTAACTTAAGCAAATGTGCCTTTAGGGTCACATTAGGTAAGTTTTTAGGTTACATGATTAACGAAAGGGGGATAAAGGCAAACCCAAAAAAGGTTCAGACAATCTTAAAGATAAAAGCACTGACTTCAGTGAAAAAAGTGTAGAGGTTAACTAGCAGAATAGCTATCCTGAGCCGATTTATGTTTAGGTCAGTAGAACAATGCTTGTTATTTTTCAAAATTTTCAAAAATGTCTTTGACTTTAGGTAGACCCTTCAGTGTCAAAAAGCTTTTGAAGAACTCAAAAATTTTTTATCCTTTCTACCCATTATGTTAAGCCAAGGCTTGACAAAACTTTATAACTATACTTGGCCATTATGGACTAAGCCATCAGCTCGATTTTGGTATGAGGGGAAGAAGAAAAGCAAAGATCAGTGTATTTTGTGAGCAAAGTACTAACAAGGCAAAAAATTAACTATAGCGATATAGAAAAGATAGCTTATACAGTTGTCGCTTTGGCCAAAAAATTCAAGCCATATTTTCAAGCCCATGTGATCCATGTATTGATCAACCAACCATTGAGATAGGTCTTATAGAAGTTAGAAATGTATGGGAGGTTAATCAAATAAGTAGTAGAGCTCAACGAATTTGACCTATATATTCTACCTAAGTTGACCTTAAAATCCTAAGTGCTAGCAGACTTTGCCATAGAGCTTATCTTGGTACAAACTGAAAGATAACTTGAGGAAAAACAAAACCTTGAAATTCAAAAGTTGGAAGCTTTATGTTGATGGTTCGACCATGGACCATAGCAAAAAAGTCAACTTTATTCTAATCAACCTGGAAAGATTACAATACCCATATGCTTTGAGTTATAAGTTCAGAGCATCTAACATTGAGATAGAATATGAGGCATTAATGCTAGCTTAAGGTTGGCAATTGAGCTTAATGTTCAATATATAACTGCATATAGTGATTCTTAGCTAGTAGTCGGCTAAATAAATAAGGAATTTAGAGCTCAAAAAGATGAAATTCAAAAATATATGGATAAAGAATTGGCATTAGTGGCTGCCTTCAAGAAGGCTGAGGTAGAGAAAATATAGAGGTTAAAAAATTTGCTAACGGACTCTTTATCTAAGTTGACTTTAAGAATAATAATAGAAAGTCTAGATCAAGTCTTGATAAAAGAGTTGACACATAAAAGCACCCAAGATAAGCTCGTAAGATAGATCATAAAAAAAAACCCGGATGACATCGATTAAGGTATATTTGGCCACTGAAACACTACCTAAAGAAAGAATTTGAGCTAAAGCTTTGATAAAAAAGGCTCCTCAGTACATGATGATTAAGGAAAAATTATACAAAAAATCATTTAGTCTATCTTATCTAAGATGTATTGATGAGAAAGAAGTAGATTACGTCCTACAAGAAATTCATGAAAAAAATATGCAGAACCAACGTTAGACCTCAGCCAGTAGCCTACAACTTACCTAGGCAAGGCTATTATTGGCTCATTATTAGAAAGGATGCAATTGAACTAGTAAAAAGATATGATAAATGTCAGAGGTTTGCTCACATGCAACATCTCTCTTTGGCTGAGCTCACCCTTATCATCAGCTCATGGCTCTTCATGAGTGAGGAATGGACGTTCTTGGACCATTCACCCGTTCACGGGCTAAAAGATATTTATCTTAGTAGTAGTAGATTACTTTACAAAATAGCTTGAATCCAAGGCCTTAGCCACTACTATAGAGGCCCAAGTTGAGAAATTTATATGAAAGAATATAGTCTATAAATTTGGCTTACCTTTATCCATAATAATAGATAATGACAAATAATTTGAAAACCTAAGGTTCAAGAAATGGTGTTCAAACCTTCACATTGACCTTAGGTTCATGTTGGTTACCCACCTTCAATCCAATGGATAGGCCAAAGCTATGAACAAGACAATATTAGAAACTTTGAAGAAGATACTTAATGCAGCGAAAGAAAAGTGAGCCAATGACCTACCATGGTTGCTATAGGCCTTGAGAACAACCATGAAGGTACCAACAGGTGAAATTCCATTCTATCAGACATTTGAGATAGAGGTTGTGGTACCTGTTAATATCAATATTTCAAGCTTGAAAGTTTAATTAGGGTTAGAAGAAGAAAATGACAAAGAGCTTAGGGCTAACCTAGACCTCATCGAAGAATATAGGGATATAGCCCTAACACGGATAGTAGCTTATCAGCAAAATGTGGCCAGTTATTATAATAAAAAGGTTCTACATAAGCACATCGGGAAGGGTGACCTAGTACATAGAAAAATTAAAACTTTAAAAGTAGATGACCGAGGTGGTAAATTAGCTCTAACCTGAGAAGGATCACATATAGTTAAAAAGATTGTCCATGACTCGACCTACCAACTACAGGATATGAATGGCAACAATTTTTCAAGGACATGGGATGCAAATAATTTAAAGGTCTACTTTCAATAGCTCAGTCTAAACTGAGCTTACACTTGTATATTGTATTTGAATGCAAAAATTAAATTATGCTCAATGAGTTTATGCCTAACTGATCTAACAAAAGTTAACCTAGAACTTAGATGGATTCTCAAGTTAATTTAATCCAAGTGATTACATAAATCTTCAATTCAATTAATCAGACTCAAATTTCTTTAAACCATGCTTAAACTTGTGCGAGTAAAGAAAATAATTATAACAGAATGAGCTAAAGCTTGGACTAAATTGAACAAAAGTTTTTATTTAATTTTTTATTAAGTACAAAAAATGTCAAGCAGATCATTCCTATCCGAGGTCATTACAAAAACTAACCTCATGCATTAGCAAAAATATACAAAAGTTAAAAAAAAAAAAGAATCACATGTCAGCAGTAACAGTGTCCTCATCAACAGGAGTAGCAGTGACGACTTTAGCCTCTTTCATTTCATGCTCGGCACCCAAAATGACCTCAAGCTCAACATTATTATTTTTTTCCTTTTCATCCTCTCTTTAAACTGATTTGAAAGAGGTCTTGATGTGATAGTATTGATATTAATATCAAAGAGGTCAAGGTTAAAGGCAAAAAATTAAAATTATGCCTCATCTTTGGCCAACTAGAAGGCGTTCATCATATTTTTTCAAGAGAACTCTACTTTTATTTGAAAGAATTTATTAAAGGCCCTAAACTTCTCTACATCCTTTTTCTTCAATTCTTTTCTTTTTCTCTCATTGTCTTTCAGCTCAGACCTCAGCCTTATTATCTTAACCTGAGCATTGTTGAGCTTAAGCTTAAGCTACTCCTTCATTGACTCAGCTAAGGCTTTATCAACCAAGATGATCTTTAGCTTTGCTGTCAGTTTGTCATTCATTTTTCTCAACTCAGCCTCTTTTTTGTGTGACGCACTGAGGCTGGACCTGACATTGCCCAAAGTATCCAAGCTTTTCTTGTGTTCTTCATCCAGGATAGCCATATTTTTCTTGGCCTTAAGTAAATAGACCATAGTGAGGTAGGTGTGGTGGAAGGCCTGGCTACCGTTCTTTAAGAGTTGAGGTGGTAATTTCTGTTGGACTATGTAGAACGAGCTTAAACTTAGCGAAATGAAAAATAATAAGAAAATTGAGCTAAATATAGTTAGTACTTACCAAGATGATGGACCATAACTTTGCAAACCTCCTTGCTATGGTCAAGTTGAGGATTAGGTCATTAACAAGAGTGCACTCCTAGCTTGTACAAATTTTTTCCAAGCTAGGCTTTAACACTCTAGCCTCAAAATTCTCTAGAATAGAAAAAGAAACCCCTACCTTTAGTTTTTTGGTAAGACAAGGTGCTGGTGCTAGTGTTGATGTTGATGAAAGATCTTGACTAGCCCTAGCCTTAGTCTTTCAAGCTATAAAAAAATGATGCAGTGAAAGGTTGACAACCTCGTCCCCCTCGTAAGACTAGGCCCAAAATTGAATTTTTTTTTGCCTTTCTAGGGCCTCGAGACATGCTGGTACAAGTCAAAGTCAAAATCATCATTAGTAGCCATCTTTGCAAAACCAAGCTAATAGTTAGATAAAATTATGTTAAAATAAAATCCTACAAGATTACTTTAAACCTACCACAATACTTTATCTTGTTTATTACTTCAAAAGAGGTCAGCCTATAAGCATCAATAACGAGCTCTCTTTATATATGTACTTTGTTATTTTATCGTAATCTAATAGATTTAGGATGGAGAGAGCTACTGATAAGTCCATAAAAGCATCCGGCATACTTCTTATTTCCTAGCCTCAACCTCGGTAATGACTTCAACCTTAAATTGGCCATTTTTATTTATTTTTTGTTTCTGAAGGCAAAAAAAATAGCTTTCAGTTTTTTATTATGCTTGGACAATCGACCAATAACTTCTTATTGGATCAAACTATTACATAATACCACCTCCTATCACTGAGGTACGTTTTAATGGAAAAAAAGAAACTATATGCAAATGTTGACAAAGAATGATAAAAACAACTAGGTACCATACAAAATTAGGGGTAAGCTGGGTGATAATTAAATTATAATAATTAAAAATTAAAACAAATAAAGAATGAAGTGAAAACCTTAGACCGACCATGAAAAAATCCCAATACACAAAGAGCTTATATGGCTTCAATCTATCAGTGACCCAATCTAAGAAGTTTGACATTATTATATTGTACCTCTTTAAAAAAAAAAAAAGTCATCACCAAAGTACGAAAGTGTTGAGCTAAACACATGTTAGGATAGGCTTTAGGATTTGCCCAACCCTTTAATTTACTCATCACATCCTTGAGGATCATATTGAGATCATAAGAAGTATATACAGGGATTTTGATCAGTTCATCTTGCATCGCCATCATTTTTTCTAACCGAGGTACTTCCTTTCCTTAGTTCTCTTTGAAACCTTTCTCATCAAAATCTTTACAGACAGAAGACTTTAACTTGTGAGAAAGACTAAGATTTTAAAGTGAAACTATAGCTAAAAGTAACTCAACTCTAGGGAAAAAAATAAGGTGAAAACCCCTTAAAAGAGGAAGAAATCTCAATAAGAATTAATTGAGATGGGATAAAAGTGACAATGAGAGCATCATTAGGGGAAAGAATAGAAGTAAAAAATTGATGAGATCAAACCCAAAAAAAAAAATGATCAAAGATGAAGGAAGGTCGACCATAAAAGAGGGACCAACATAAGAGATACAAAAAACTAGTGGATTCTACAAGTTAAAATTTATCTGAACACACAATTCCTCTATGATCAAAATTCGTTCTCCTTTTGCTTGAACATTTTTTTCATTTTATCGCTGTCTTTCCTTGGACATCAAGTTAAACCAGTAGGCTATCCTCTTATAATTATGACCTTCGATGATTAGTGGAATCATATCGTCATCTTGCTTGAGCTGACCCATTTAGGTTCTACCTTGTAACTCTCGACCTCCCTAGAACTTACTCTAGAAGACATAGTTAAAAATACATATTGAAGAAAGTGTAAAAAAACTTTAAGGCCAAAAAGCTTTTAAGGTAAAAAAAATTAAATAAGATTTAGAGTAAAAAAAGTAAAAATGTAGAAAACTGAGGCCCCAACAACCTTTTATATAGCCGTGTGACAAATCAGATGTATGGCATAAATCATGCCATGCATCAGATTAAAGATGAACAAACATCTTTTTATCTTCTTTGTCTAAAATTTTTCCCTCAAACTACTTATCTCCTTATTTAATACAGTTAGATTGACCAGACCAGACAAACCCCAGGTTAGATAAACTAGATTGGATGAATCCTAACTTAAATCGATCAAATTGGGCAACTTCTTAAAATGGATCAGATGCCCAGCTTGTCACCAGAGTTCAAAGTAAAGACCCAAATTCAAACTCATGGAATAAAACACAAGTCTTACATCAATCGAATGAACTTTATTACTAACCTTGGATCATTCTAGATAATTAACATCTCGGTGACCTTCAAGCCGACCATCCATTCAACTCAAGACATATGCGTAAGATTAAACCCTCACTAGATCAGACGATGACTCTTGGCTATTTATCTCTTGATATCGATCTCTTCTATGACGTCGGCTTTGAAGAATCACGTGCCATGTCATCTTTCTCTACCTACCTTATCTATGTGGAGCGTACTAATCATACATCAAGTAGTCTAATACTTAGACTAATTGATTAAGGGACAAAATATTGTAGGCATTTAGTTGTCAATATGGCATAGTAGTATTTTTTTTTTCTTATTAGAAGCTTTCAACAGACAACCAGAGGTAATTTTGATATTTGTATTGACTTGACATGTCAGGTCGGTGTAACATTCTCAGTGCCAGTCAACTCAGTAGTGTCGTTATTATCCTTTAATGGTTTCCTATCACTTATTTATAAATATAAAGGTCTAAACACTATGAAGGTAACACATACCACTCTATCTTTTTCCTATTACTCTCCTTTTGACCTTATTCTTTCTAATTTACATGTTGAAGTACAAATATAGAGAACACTCCCTACCTTTACGTCTAAGCACCCTTCTCTGCTGCCTTTCTGAGAATAACTAAAGACCAGAACTTGGTACAAACACTATCTTTTTTTTTTCACAGATGATGTAATTTCATCATCATTAGCTTTGCTTCCAATTAGTCAACTAATCTCATTCAATCATGATAAAGTTCAAGTGCACCCTTTTTCTTAATCTCAAATTAAGCATCACATCTCCCTTGGTTCAGTCAAATTTTCTTCCACTGACTTCTTTTTTTCATTTATGCCTATATCTTTACTAAGGTAGATTTGTTATGCATTCTATATATAAAACAAGATTAGTTTAATTGTGTGAAAGGTAGCTCTAGTCTCTATCTTTTTTTTTTTAATTTTATTTCATTAAAAATGCCTTTTCTCACTTCGGTTACTTGTGATATCGCATTTTTAGAGAGCAAAAAAAACTTTGTAAATGATGAAAGAATTAATTAAAGCAAATTATTAACATTATTATAAAAATCTCAAAAGAAGTGTACCATTTTAAGTCATAACAATGGAGGCATGAAACTAATAAGGAAAAAAAATCAAACTATATAAATTGAAAAGTCTTGTTACATATATTAAGTATACAAAATTTGAAAAAAGATAATAAATTTTGATATATTTTTTAGATAGATATTTTTAGTAAAAATTTTGACAAAATTTTAAATGTTGAATAAATATATATCAAATTTGAATTATAAATGATATTTTAATCATTTATATATATTATTGATCTTCATATTAAATTTCATCAATTTATTGATTTGGACCTTTTGTTAAAATTTTTATTAAATCATTTTTATGAAGTAACATTCAAATTTCGCCTAAAAATTTTCAACAATCAAACTAATCCAAATCAACAGGAGATTGATAAGATAAAATAAACATTGTTCTTTTGATAAAGTTATTGATTTAACTCAATTAATAATGTGCATAAAAAAACCAACTAATAAGAAAAAAGATGATGCTTATAAAAATTCAAAAAGAAAAAAAAAATTATGATATGACCTTACTTCATTGTAGGGAAAAAAAACAAAACAAAATAACATCTAAAAAAAAAGTGTTTTTTTTCTTCCAAATAGACTAAAAAAGGTTAATTGCTCAATTTAAGATTAAAACATTTTAGATGATTGCTTAATTTAAGACTAAACTTTTGCTTTATACGAATAAGGATTAAACGTTATCGAGTTGTAATAATATAAGATTTTTTCTGACAAAATTGAGAAAGTGCACTACAAACACCGTCAACTCAAGTGAGACATTGAATTACTCAGCACAATAAGCCAATAGGGTTTTTTTTGCTGATGTGGCAATATTGTCTACATATTTAAGATGATAAACTATTAGTTTAAATCATAATTTTGAGAAAAAATTTCTAGTTTAATTAATTTACTTCTAAAAAAAAATATCTCTTCATTTTTCCTCAAGTTGCCTCCTCCATAAACTCTTATAACTTTTGGCAACTTTCGGTCATTTGCCTTGCTTGTTTATCGTAAAAAAATCTCTATCATTTTCCAATGTTTTTCAAATCAACAAAAACTTAATAGCCTAAGCACTACCAATCTCATTTCCAGCAATTAGATTTGACAAAACCATATAAGTTCAACCTTAAATTAGAGTTACAAAGCTTTGACTCAACCAAAAATTCTTTTCACCTTCATCCATGGCAAAGCTAAGGTTATTTTAATTTAAGGTAAGATTGCTTTTTTCTTAACCAAAACCCTAGAAATAAAAAAAATTGGGGAAAGGTTGATGGTTTTGGATATTAAGCATTATCTGTTGGTAGTTTAAAATGTGGTGCATTCCACATTGGATAAAAAGATTTAATTATTGATGAATAAAATTAAAATTAATTTTTGATTTAATTTTATTTATATTTTAAATAATTATGTTTGAATAGAAATAATTATTATATGATAAATGATCATAACTATTTGAATATAAATAGATTATTATTTATAAATGTCATGATTATGCAAAAGGTCACAACCGTTTGAATGAAAATTTATATTTGTTAATTCATTATAAATAGATTTTTTAGTACAATCATTTTCACTACTTCTAATTAGAGAGTTTTGAGATTTTATTGCATCTTAGAGGCATAATTGCCTTTAAAAAGTGTTCTTTATGCCTTAAAAGAAAATTTCTTTTCTATTATTTCTATTTCTTATATATTTTTTTAAACAATTTAAAGGCAATTATGTGAAATTCATATTTCATATGAGAAAGATACAAGGAAATATTAATTGGTAAAATTGACTTTTGAGACATTCATGTTTATAAGATTGAAGGGAATAATGGTAGACAAAGACAAAGACATTTCGAATTGAAACAAAAATTATATCCTAGCTTGTTTTATTAGCAATTCACTTGAATTCTTTTGGGATAACAAAATTTTCGTAACAAGTATAAGGTATTTTTTTATTAATAAATTTTAGGTTATAAATTCATTGAATTGAGTATTTATTGAATTGCATTGATGTTGATATCTGAATATGATTGTAATAATCTAGATTAAACCTCTACCAAGGTGTTTAAAAAAAATTATTATAATGCAAATCCAAGTATATGCTCTAACTTGATTTGATCCATCTGTACATATTTTATAACTATTACGATATTACTAGAAATACTTCGATATATTTTATGGACCTTAAGCTAGAAGTGAAATATGACTAAAGTATACTATTATCGAATAGTCCCTAAAAAAAAAAAACCCTATTGCCTTAAATCCTTGCTATCTTAACTGTAGTAAGAGTTATGTGTAATTGTAGCATCTATTATCTGGCACAAATGTGTGTGTTTAATTCCATTTAATTAGTAATAACATCAAGATCATGGGCATGGTTTGCCATATAAGACATTGAAAATTTTTTAATAAAACCTAATTGTTTAAATTGTTAAGATATATGTTTCATGAAAATTAAAATACTCATATATTTGAATAATTACCATGGTATGCATGCTATGAAGAACATAAATTTATTTTTATTAATTGCACATATCTTGGATTTTGAGTTTTTGAAAGAGACCATTGAAACATGAGATTACTATTAAATTGATTGTAGTTTATCCATGGTATGACACAATCACTCGATGATTATGGATTATTATTGTGAAAGCATTACACTTGAAAAAGTTAAACTATATTTTAACCAAGAAAAAGAATGAAAAGATAACACATTCCTAAATAAAGTCCATGTTATTAAAGGGTTAAGCAAAATTATGATTTTAGAATTATTTAACCCATTTCATTATTGGACAAATGAATTTATATGGGCTTTATAAAAGAAGAGGTTAGAGTATTTTACAAATGTTATTATCAATAAAAAAGTGATTTTGACTTAAAAATTAAAAAAAAATCATATACGATTTCTATGATTAATTTTTTAGTCAAAGGCAAAATAGTGTGACGGAAAAGCATATACTTTTATAACCAAGTGCACTATTTGATGAAAATAAAATCTTTTATTGAAATGTGTTATATAATGGTTATAAGTTTGACCAAATGATACTATTTTATGCATAATGATTCTTTGGAATCATGTTTCATGACTTGCTTTGGTATGGTGATCTAGATTTAAATATATTGATCACAAAATAATTGTAAAAGTATTTGAAATTTGAGGTTTTCAATAGCCATGAACTTGAAATTGGCAATTGGACAGTTATTATGTCTATCAGAAACTTGTGGATAACATTTGAGACAGTTAGTTTTCACTAAAAGTCATAAGTATAAATGAGATAGCCTTAATAACAAAATCTACATGATTTAAGGTATGATGTTGATTATTGTGGTTGGCTTAGAATTGCCATAAGCTAAAATTGATGCCACAATCTTGATCATGTTTTGCTAATATTTGGTTATGTACATGGTCTAATTCATGACTTGCATAAATTATTTACATTTCATGGTTTTATTAAAAGTTTTGAGATAGTGATTCAAATATTTTGTGAATAAAAAACATTTATAGCAAGGTGAATTCTGTTTGACCCATTTGGGTGATGGACATGGGTTTGCTCATGGTAATAAAATGGTTAACAGTGTCCATGATGAAATAGATTCATAAGTTTCATTATATGGCATGAAAGTTTTAAAAAGATACTATAGAAAGCATGAGTTTATAAAAAGAAAAAATAATTTTAAGAGTGATTATATTTAATATTATTCTTATTAATATATACTTTTATATTGAGTTTAAATAAAAGTTTTGGAACTTTTATGAGGAAAAGAAATATCAAGATATATAATATTTACTAATTATCTTTCACTAAGAGTGGATTTGGAAGTCTCCTACTTAAAAAAAAAAATCACCTAGTAGTGAAAGGATAAATGAAATGACAACTTGATTGAGTATATAAGATATCTTGGTAATTTAATGGGACATTCTTTAATAAAAGAATGCATATTTTCACATGGTGGGATGATAAGAATCAAAAGAAATGAAACTCACCATCATAGTGTTATAAGATTTTAAGTATAATTTTATGAACAAATTATACAAGCTAGTAAGTTTAGTACACTTATAAAAGTAAAATCATAAAAAGATTTTTAAAAACCTTAAAAGGACAAAAATGACTTGGTTTATTCATTAAATTTATCCAATTGTACTAAAAATATAATTGTATTAAAGATTTATAGAAGTATGGAAATTGAATGGTTGAAATTTATGAGTATAGTGTTGTGGCAACAACCAATACCAATTATTTCTTAAAATGACAAGAATGAGATAACAGTGTCTAGAGCATATAAATGATATGCAAAATAAAAAGTTTAAACATATTAGCCTGAAATGATTATATTAGAAATTCAATCTCATTTGGGGTTAATTACCATAAAAGAAAATTGAATTCCAAGATATTTTGTTAGTAGTACTACAAGTAAAATAAATTTAAAATGGGAACCCAACTTTGAATTAGTAACCTCTAATTACACAGATTAATGAGTAAAAATAAGTTATTGTTATGTGTTTGTTAAGCACTACTAAAATCTATTCAAATTTTAGAAACTAGTGTGATCCATTGCCTGAAGAGGATGAGGTTTTATACTCTTAATAGAGTTTATTATTTAAATGTTTAAAACAGTAGAGATATAATAAAAACTCTACTTATATAAATATAGAAGTAGTGTTACTACAACAAGAAAATTCGAGGTCTCTCTTGTAAATATTTATGAATAAAATAAGTATATGGCCATAATAGTGCTAAAGTGATTATGTTTGTTATATATTCAATTTTAATACTAAGAGTTGAGGTTTAATTTGTAAACACCATCAATTTTTTAAGAATTCTAAGATATATATGTTAATTGAAGGTTTAAATCAACAGATACCTTCTTATATTCATAATATTTATTTGAATATAATGTGGTGGATTGTTGATAGTTTAGAATGTGGTGTATCCTACATTGAATAAAAAGATTTAATTATTGATGAATAAAATTAATTTTTGTATTAATTTTATTCATATTTTAAAGAATTATATTTGAATACAAATAATTATCATACGATAAATAATCATAACTATTTTAATATAAATAAATTATTATTCATAAATGTCATGATTATATAAAAGGGTTATAATCATTTGAATAGAAGTTTATATCTGTTCATTTAATATAAATAAATTTTTTAATATAACTATTTTTATTACTTCTACTTGAAAAGTTTTGAGGTTTTATTGTATTTTAAAGATATAATTATCTTTAGAAAAGTAGTTTTCACGTCTCAAAACTAAATTTTTTTTATTATTATTTCTATTATCTTATTTATTTTTTCTTAAATGAGAACATCTCTGGGAAGGATGCCCAAAACAAATGTTCTTTTGCAAACTCTAATCTTTGGAAATAAAATGAAGACAGAAGCAGCCATCATTAAGCTGCTGATGGCCGGTTTGAATTACATTCGGAGATTCGAAAGGGAAATGACTGCAAAGGCCTTGTTAGAGTGTAGCAACTTTAATGGGTCGATGAATTTGCAAAGTTCCAGCTAAGGAGAGAGATGGGTTTAATTCCTTTCTGGTTTCTTCCTTTTGGGCTTTAATTATTGTTTTCTGCAATTTTTATATCATGATTTATTTTAGATTGAACTCATTAGGTTTCAGATCTTTCAAAGGTTCGTTTTGCAATTCCAAGCCCTGATATGTATATGGCATAATATTATAGATGTATAAAGTAAATGACATGAATTGAGCGACATTTCACAATATTGCATGGCCTTTCATAAATCATGTCTTATAGATATTCCTTTTATTTTAATCCTATTTGTTGATCTCTTAAATTTATGAAATGGTTTTTTCATTAGTTTTTCTCCGAAAAGGTCATTTCAGATATAAACAAATTGGAGCAAGCTAGTAGGTGAGATATACATTTTTCGAGACAAAAATTACGTGAAGATTTATAGGTAAAATTTGTGAAATTATTTATTAAAAAAAGAGTAAATAAAAACTTTAATAAAAAAATTCAAACTAATAGATTGAGAGAATGTAATGTGAAAATTAATAATATACAAAAAATTATTAAAAATATTGTTTATAATTTAAATTTGATCGATACTTATTCAATAAAAAAAATTCAGTTAATATTTTTATTAAAAACATCAATTTAATAAATATATCAAAATTTATTAAATTTTTTTCAAAATTTATAAGCTTGATTTATGTGATGAGATTTTTTTAATCTATCGATTTTATTTTTATTTACTCATTTCTAATAAAAAATTTCACGAATTTCACTTATAAAATTTCATATAACTCTATTCCATATTTTTTGTCCCAAATCGTTAGTTTTATATTGATTTTTACAAAGTTAAAAAATAAAATTTGGTTTTAGTATATAACATTAATTTTTTAATAAATTTAATAGTTCATAATTTCTAATATTAAAAAGTAAAAAATTGTCAAAAAAAATTTTAGATATAAAAAAGATATTTAAGTGTTGAAAAAATAATATTAAAATATTTACTAAAATAATAAAAAACTTAAGACAAAATATAATATAATAAATATTGTGACTCATGGAATCAAGGTGTAAGAGCAATACTATTTGTATTTCATCATTATCTGACTTGACTCATTTAAATTTGATAATTTCAGATATAATATAATAATATGATATAAAAATAATACGAAAAAAGTTATATATATTAAAAAATATATTTTATATTTATTCGTATCGATACAAATTTCAATACAATATAATTCGTGTCTTATACGTGTTGACATATCTGAACATATGATATGACATGAATAATACATTTAATTTAATTCTGTTATATGAGCATACATTTAACATATTTTTTATATTTATTTTAATTTAATAAAACATATAAAGATTATTTTAATTTTTAATTTTTTAATTATGATACTTAATTAGTTATTTAATATCATATAAAAATTATTTTACGTATTTAATTATGATACTTATTTAATAATTATTATAAAATTATTTTTTATATTAATAATATAAATACAATATAAATATAAATATTAATATTAATCCTATGAATTATTATTTTATTTTTTAATCTTTAAAAGTTTATCATTTCGAATTTGATACTAAAAGTTAATATAGTTATGTAACATATATTAAATGGGTATTAAATTTTTTTATTATTTTAATATATAAGTACTTTTTTATATTAATATATGTCAAGTTTATTAAGTTGTAAATAATATATAGTTTATAATTATTTATTATTTTAGTCATATTTTTGTTTATATTCGTATTAATCGTGTCTATTCATATGCATTCATATTAATTGTGTTTACTAATGTATATTATCATTCGTATTTATTTATGTCATATTTAAATGAATTAATTATAGATGTATTAATCGTGTCGTGTCACGTATAATAAATATAATAAATGTATCATATTTTTATTTATGAGTTAAATATATTTTATAATTCATGTTATATTCGTATTTTAATAATTCGTATAATTTATATATATCAAATACGATATAAAAATACGAATTATTAGATCTAGACACATTGTTTTTGGATACAGTAGATAATTAATATAGAGCTTGGCGACGAATGATGGACCATGATGAATGAAACACTTAGCTTATACTTACTAGATTCTTATACTTTAGGCAAATTAAACAATATAAAATTAAAATAAATTTACATAATAGAAAATATTTTTGGTTTTTTTTGGTAAGTTTTTATAAAAAATTGGTATTTTGTAATTCCCCAAATTTAGTAAAGCATTTGGTGTACTATTCGTCATCTAATTAATAACATTATTATTGAAGTTCAAGTGCTCTTTCAAGCCTCGTTGGATTTATTTTTATGTAGCAATAAAAGGGAAAAAGAAAGCCTAGTTGGGTTTTTATTAAAATATTACATATCTTTTTTTTTCTTTTTTTCAAATATATTTTGTAAAATATATTTTATAAAGAAGGAAAAAGAAAAAATAAAAATAATTAAAGAAAAAATATTCCTATATTTCAAATATTTTTATATTTCATATAATTTTATAACATATTATAATTTAAAATAATTTTTTATTTTTATTATGATTTGATTTATTAGTAAAATAATATTTTTAATAGAAAATATATTTTAAAAAATTAAAATTAAATTAAAGAATTCAAAATCCTTTTTAAAAATTTCTATACATTTATAAATAAATAAATAAATATTTCTATATCGAGCATAAAAAATTAAATAAAAAAACACATATCATTTTAAAATATTAATTAAAAATTTTCATTTCATTTAAAAAGAAATTAATCGATTAAAAAATATATTTTCTATCCAAAAAGTCCATTTTGAATTTAATTTTTATTAAAAATTTTATATTTAGATAAAATAAAAATATTATTTTTAGTAACCTGATTTCTTTCCCTTATTGAATCAGCAACGATAATGGCCGTTTAAATTATCAATATTTTACTTTTTATAAATATAAAGTTTTAATAAAGAATATATTTAAAATAAAATTTTTCAATAGAAAAAAATTATGAATAGATTAATAAATCAATTCTTTAAACTGATATAGAAATTTTTGTTTAATATTTTAAAATGATATGGAATTTTTTCAAAAGGATTTAGAAAATTTTAAATTATTTTTAATTTTAAAAAACTAATTTTCTATTAAAAATATTTAATTAATAAATTATATTACAATAAAAATAAAAATATATTTTAAATTTAATACTTTATAATACATCTAAAATATAAAAATTTTGAGATTGTAATATCATTATTCCTTAAACTTTGAATGCAATTTTATTTTGATCCCTCTCTCTGTTATGTGAGACGCTAATTGTTGTCATTAATATGATATCAATTGAAATTTAATGTCAAATTAGATGGTTTCATAAAAAAAAAATAAATAAATAAAACGATTTTAGGCAATTGAGGATTTGATTTGAATTTTTTTAAAATTAAAAATCAAAATAAAATTTAAATACTACGAATGCTATTAATCTTTTAATTTTCATAAAGGATCTAGCTAGCACAAATTCCTCCTCTCGTGGCATCTTCATTATATTATGTTCATATTGACATTGTACAGCTCATAGTTTCACGATTGACTAATTAAGATTTAGTTTTTCTCATAAATGTTCTTAATTTTTTTATAAAAAAAAAAAAATTAAGTAAGAAGAGGTTATCAAATTCTAAGATTACAGCATATCACGGTTTTTAACAAAGATTTGCATTCAATTTATAGAATCATCCATCAAAGAGGATTGCTCGCATTCTTACTAACTTAATCAATATTCTTTTTTTATTTATTTATTTTTATTTTTTTACATACAAAGTCTTATCCTGAGAAGAGAAGGAAAATATGAGAAAAGATCGTAAACGTTGTAATTCGAATCGTGAATAATACTTCTCTGATGGCATATACCAATTGAATTAAATTATAGGTTAAGTGGATGCTCCCAGTTTTCCCACTCTTTCGTCTCCTCTTTATGGCCCCTGATATCCCATCTGCTACAAGCGATTGGTTTCTAATAATATCCAAAAAGATTGTTAGAGATAACATGTGATGGGCATCTTACGATACAAATTTGCGCCGCCCCCATTCCATGAATTCTTTTTCTTACTTTATAAAATATTCGTCTTAAATGGATTACCTTATCTTTAGGTTATTTAATAATAAAATCTCGAAGCCAGCCAGCGTATCTCTGGACGAATTCTCTGCTAGCGTCCACCAGTGGCTGCCGCAGCAGCTTGATGGAAGTTTAAGGAAACAGGCATGATCCTCACCCTTTTGAAGAGCAGGGAATCAAATTTTTATCGCTGAAGCAAACGTTAAGTCTCTTAATGAATTAGGGTTTTATGTGAAATACAATGGGAGTGCATGAAATGAAAACTGAGACGCGTAAAAAGAACAGGCAAGGCATGTTGAATAATGAAAGGGGCTTTAGGTCTCTCTCGTGCTTGTGGATTATATCTTAGTTGATCATGAACGCCCACCAGAGGGAACATAGAAGCAAAGGTGGCAAGGTTAAAAATGGATGCCATTGATGTTTTTCATCTTAAGTCTGTAACTCACAAATCAGTGCCAAGTTGTGGGTCTCGGGGCCTATCTTTATTTTGCATTGGCTGTTTCTTAAATTAATGTTCCTAACCTTTAAACCACAAAACTGAAACTAAAATTAGTATCTATTAACTCGAAATAATGCTGAATAAAGTTAGTACGACCACTTTTAGCGAAGTTTGACCGACCAAATCCAAAACCAAGGTGCTCTGAATTCTCAAATCCCTCTTTGACACGAGACATACAGAGAGCAGGTGAACAAACCTTTTCAAGCTCAGGAATGGTGCAGTTCGGAGGTTTGGTATTGTAGCAAACTCTTCTAATCCACTTAGCACCAACAATATATAGGAAAAGATTGCATACAAAGTCTAATGTAGAACGGACCATTGGAGTTATTTCGGAATGGCAGAGAAGGAAGCCACAGGACATTCTAACAAAAGGAAAATCAGGCAGCCACCTTCAGTTCCATTCCTTTGGGAAGTGAGGCCAGGAATAGCAAAGAAAGATTGGAAACCAACAGCTTCTTCAGTTACTACAACATTACCACCTCCAACTCCAATCAAGCTTATAGCCTCAGTTCCCTTTAATTGGGAGGAAAAGCCCGGTACACCATTATCCAGCTTCTCCCAGCCTCCGGTGGAACCAGCAGCTGTGCCCCCATCAGCAATGCTCATGACTCTGCCTCCACCTCCAGTATACTCTCCAGCCTATTTTAACGGCTGCAACAGCAATGATGATGGAAGTGATGGCAGTGATGAACAACAAGTGGTGTTTGAAATGGATCTCGAAGCATTTGGTTTTGAAACAGATGATTCCTTTAGCTCAGCTCCATCCCTCTTGGCAAATTGCCTTGTAGCATCAACGGCGATTTCCACTGCTGTTCCAGTGCAGAAAACTTACCAGACAGATAACAGTAGTTATCTGGAAACACCTCCCTCACCAGCTTCGGATACTGAAAGTAGTACAAGCAGCTATGCAACTAGCACTTCAAGCCTTGTAGGGGCTTCTTTCTTGGAACGCCTTTTTCCATTGCTTCCACCTAATTCTGGTTTCCTTGAAAAGGTCAGGTACCATGACCAGGTGTCTCATGCACAAAGTGATTTTGATTGTGGGAATAATAACACTGTAGTCATAAGGAGGCCACCAACACTAGGAGAGTTGATAATGATGAGCAGAAGGAAGAGTTATCAAAGAAAGGCTGTTCAAATAAGAGAGAAGCATCTATCAATGGTAATTCTAAATATTCCCGTTCCTTGTTTTGCCATTACTATTGCCTGATTAAGCTGCTATAGAACAACTGGGAAGTATGTCTAAACTCTAAAACAAAACTGCTTTTTCATTAAAGGAGCAAAAAATTATGCATTTCAAATGATCTTTCTTTTCTTTTGTCCAAAAACCATCCCCTTTTGGAACTAGCATAGAAACAAAAAAGTTGTATTTCTAATTATCTACTACTTTGCTCAAGATCTGCTAATGACATTCTACTCTTGCTTGGATGAAACTATGAAAGGAATTTCTTAAGGAAAGAGCTCCCGGATGCTGCATCTTTGGAACTGGCATCAAATTGATCGAAGGATTGCAATTGAAGAAGTTCCAACCAAAACTGAAATTCTTGTAGAAGAGGCCAAGAGGTTCAATCGGCTTTACTGTTCAAGACCACCCTAAAAACAGTACACCAAGAACTTCAAAATCATTAGTCTTGCTTCAGAAAATTAGGATGTAAATGATTTTACAAGCCTGGAATGTAACAATGTTATAATCAAGCTGCAAAACTTCAAGGGAATCCTCTATGTTGAAGATCCAACCTAGAAATTGTGCATGCCTAAACCCTCTTGTTTAGCCACAGAAGGAATATCTATGACAGAGAAATCCTACCAGTGATCAATGCAATTAGCTTGAATTTAAAAGATATAAAGTATTTTCAACTGCATGATGTACGGTTATCAGCAACTTTTCTAGTCCATTCCACAACTACAGGAATATCCTCCTGACAACCATCCTGGTTCTATGTGATGGCAAGCTGAACCAGGAGTTACATTGATATTAGCCACATTCAATAGCTTATCCCATAGCTCAAGTTCCCCTTTCTCACTGTAAGAGGGGATTAATTTGCTCATATCAGCCCAACAATACAAGCCAGCACTGCTATCTGCACATCTAATGCCTCATACTTCCCGAGCATATTTTGTATCCACTTTTTATTGGTCTCAATATATTCCTCAATGAATCTTGTATCCAAAAGCATTGAAACTAATAACTTTTGGATCGGAGCAAAAATAGAAGAAAACCTAGTTAACTTTCTAGAAGCAGCCAAAACATTCTCATTAAATGAATAGATCATTCTAACCGTAAATCCTGGAAGAGAGAGGTCCTTTGATAGCCCATAAGCTATATGAACCCTGTTTTTATCAAAATCCTCTGAATCAAGAACTTCAGCCATGCTGACAAAGTCTTCATTCCCACACATAGACCCTGCAAATATTTCATCTGATATGATATGGATAATCTTTTCTCGAGCAAAGTCCAAAAGATCATAAAACATCTTCTGAGAAAGTAGACTGCCAACAGGATTTGCAGGTATGAAAGGAGAATTCCCTGAATTTTTGTTTCTCATTTTCTTGTCTGGTTGAATGCTTGATCAAGTGCAGTGATACTTAAACATGAAATTGTCAGTTCTGCGACAATGGACAGGTATTAGCTCCACTCATGTTCGCCATTTCACATCCTTGTCAAAACTGCAGAGACTTTTTCTAATTAATCTAATAGGACCATTGTTTTTCCTTTCTTTCTTACTATACCCTTTTGTTTGTGCGTGTGCATGTTTTTTTTTTTTTTTTTGGGGGGGGGGGAAGTGCTTTCCAGTTCAGAAAAGAGTATTTATAATCATATAAAGTCTCGGAACGAAGGTCAAATAGTTATAAGGTGTGGGAACAAGAAATGCATTTCCATGATCTGCTAGGCAGAAGCATAATGTCTCAATTGCCGGAGATACACTAGCAGTTAAAACCATCTGTGAAAGTTCAAATGAGACAGCTCCTCCCATAACACGAGACATAAAACCTGCCATAGCTTGCAAAATCCAAATAACAGAATAAATAGAAATAACACCAGACAGTCTCAAAGGCATTCCCAGTGCATCAGTCTAATTCTTTATGTATAAAATGATTGTTGCTAAACGTGATAATCGAAAGGATAAACTACAAAAGCATACTGCTTCCATCATAGCCCCACATCTCTTAATCTCCACCACCAATATAAATGAATGTGAGAAAAAGATATGAAAGTTAGCTCCATTATAGAAAGACTCAACAGTCTATGAAATACAAATGCAAATATTCAGTTTGCAACCATCTCACAGTTCCAAAAAATGTTGGGCCCCATAATCAGATTTTGACAACATTCACTGGTTTAAAGCTAAACTAAGAAATTGTTCTTACATAGCATCTCTGATTCTTAAGCTCTTAAACCAATTAGATTTATTCATTTTCCATGTGTCCTTATATGATAACAATTAACACAGGAAAACATACAAATTTGTATCCCTCCACACATTTTAACCTCTCTTTTCCACCAAAGATGATACACAAAAGTTCTAAGAAATCGTTCATTATTCCCAATGAATATTTTAACTTATGATTGATAACATTTTCACCCATAGACTGACAAGAAATAATTCAACCCCAAATATCTAATTCATTCCAAAAAGCAACAATTTGAGTGATTACTTTAGAGGGAAGGTTTAAAATGTTAAAGATCCATTGTTCCAAAATGTTAAACGTTCAATAAAACCAATAAAAATTTTTTAAAGAATTATAGAGATGTCGAAATTACCAGTTTGAGTTCCATTATTCCATCAAAAGGATGGTAAGTGGCAATCACGCTAATGCTCAAATCACCATCCTCTCTTCCCATTATCGAACATCCATTTCTCAATTAAATCAAAACACAACTGGGAAAAAAAAATTTAAAAGAAAGAAACAAAAAATAAACAATTACAATTAATATACGCCACGCTATAGAACTATGTTTAAAACTTAAAAGCAATGCTTAATCTATTCTCTGACAAGCCAAGCTGGATAAACTCATCCGGGTTACCTATTCTATCATACGGATTTCCGAGGCCCTATCCAACTCGATATAATACGGCGAGTCGTTCGGTTTTGCGAACCAGTCCAATCGAGCCGCGGTCGCTCCGTTGGGTTTTCGGAGTTGAACTTCTAGTTCTGGGTTGAGGTGTTGGAGAGAGCGGGTCTGGGTCATGACCTGCGGGAGAGGAGAAATTTGCCGTTTGAGAAAGAGTGAAGGTTAGGCAAGTGAGAGGCCAATGTACGGATATAATCCATTGAGATTGACTCGAATTAAACTCGAGCTTCAACTTAGTTTAAAATTAAATTTGAATTCGATTATATTTTATTACTTTAATTTAAATTTAATTTAAAATAAAAATTAAATTATTTAAATTTATTCAATTAAATTTGATTAATATATAAAAATAATTTTAATTTTTATATTAGATAAAAAAATTAATTATTTATATTTAAATAAAAATATTATTTAATTAAAATTATTAAAATATATTAAAATATAAAAATTTGATTAAGTTCATAAATTACTTTAATTATATATAAAAATATTTAAATTTGATTTAATAAATAAATTAAATTATTTAAATTTTATTATTCATATCCGGGGCGGGGCGGAGCGGAGGAGGCAATAATCCTTGTGTACGCTCATAGGACCCGTGAAGCCATTATTGGTGGTAATTGCCTCTGGTATGCGCTCCTCTACTTTTGGACATAATTGAGATTTGGGTTTGATGTGTAATAAACTAAGACCCAAGTGCGTTATAACCAGGTTAGACCAAATTTCATTGTTTCATTCTTTCATTTGAGAAGTTGAAAGTTACTGTTGTTATTTATGAATATTCAAAATTTAATTTTAATTAAATTAATAAATCAAATTAATTTAATTCAATTAATAGATTAATTATTAAATTAATTTTAATTTATTAAAAAAATAATTTTAAAAAATTTTCAATTTCCAATTAATTTGACTCAAATCAAATTAACAAAAATTTTAATTGAAATATAATAAATTTCGAATATAGAACTAAAAATACATAAAATAAATTATTTTATTTTAAAAATTGTTAAAATCTTTAACTTAATATTTTAATATTTGAACATTTTATTTAATAATTTTATTTAATTTATTTTAAATGTTATAATTTTTACCTTAATATTTTATTGAATGATTTTATTTAATTTATTTTAAATATAAAATAAAATTATAATTTAAAATATAATTTAAATTAAATATATTTATTATTCAATTAACTAAAAAAATTAACAGAATTAATCAAATTTAATTGGATGATTAATTTTCGAATAAATTTGATGAACAAAAATAAAATAATAAAATTTAATTAATTCAATTTTAAATATTTCGATTCACTTCAAAATTAACCAGTCTAACCAAATTAACACCAACTACACCAGACCACCAAATGTAGAACTTCTACCTTTACTACAAAATGAAGAACTTCCAGCTTTACGGGCTTCGCAAATCCAGGCTTTATCGGCCTGGTCTTTTAAGGTCGAATGATCCATGGTCACCTCGGACATGCCACAGCCTGAACGCTTTGAAAAAAAAGCCCGCACTTGGCAGATTGGAAACTTGATAAAGTTCAATAGTGTAACCTATTGAATTTCAGATCGCGGAACCGGCACATGAACATGACTTCACATTATGAATCTATTTCAAAAATGTAGCACGTCCATATACCACAATCACAACGGTCAATAGGCTCAACGTTTTAGTCGCAAGATGAGTGCAAAACAGTTCCAACACATTGATAATTCATCCTAGATTGCAGTTGCTGTTCGTAATCTAAAAATGTAGAGCATGTGTTCATGTGAGGGAGGGAATGTTCAAGTTACCAACCAACCCCACCTCCCTCAGAAAAATAATAGAAGAAAAGAAAAAGGAAACCTTTTAATATAACAGGAACTCATTCCTCGTGCCTATGGTCTAGGACACTGGCTCAGCATTGTGCCACCCCTTGGTGCATGGTGGAATGGTCATGAACTCATCAAATTCCTTTACATGAATATCGCAGCACTTCCACTGCAAAGAGATAGGGAGTCAATAAAGGTTGGTAAAAAGGAAAAGGACATGCTAACAATATTTAAAATATTGTAATGACTAACAACATTTCATCATAACGAAAGATTATTGCTTACCCCTCTCATTCGGTCATGGAAAACAGCAGGCCCAGGATGGTAATTGCATGCAGTATCATGGTTATCTTTTTCTTTGAAAACTTTACCACATCCTTTATTTTTGCAAGTCTGAGTCTGGTTTATATCAATTATCTTCTTTGGTGGAGGAGAAGACCCCTGAAAATCTGCACTGCCCTCAGCCAGTGCAGCTGGGGTAGAGTTCAGTTCATTGGGCTGTGAACCTACAAAGTACAGTAACATGCTTCAGCTCTATATATGATTGCATAGCAACGTATTTGAACAAGATCAATTATTTTCCCTACTAGAATAAATAATTAATGACTTCAACTTCTAAGATATCCAGAATATTCAGATATTATCACTTAACGCTTGCAAAAAGTAAACCCCAAAACTGAACAACATGACCCAGTGAAAGTTCAGCTTTCCTTGGAAACCAACCATTAATCGTATTCAGGTTTCTGAAGGAAACCATGGTTTGAATCAAAGACTCCAATAGTTTCCTTTTGCAGCAAGTATTATTGTTGGAAGATTACCACACAATAAAATTACAAACTAAAATATTTAATTTTGAGAGATAATTAAATGACTTGCCAATCTCTCAAGACAAAAATGGCATTTACTCTCACCAAAGATAAGAGAAGGATGATGCACTAGCAAATTTCTTTTAACCACTTGACACATGAAGTTAGTATATTGACCAAGGAAAAGGAGTACCTATATAACAACGTATTCAGCTTTTTATCAGTAAAATCATAATGTGCCATTGTGCCTATTTAAGATCATATCCATGAAAATAAGACACCTAAATAACAACTTTTTATTTTTTAATATGGTAAAGCAGACATGAATTGCTGATAGTCTAAAACAGTAAGTGAGAAAGAGCTACTGATACCATGCCCATATAACAACATATTAAGCTTTTTCTCAGTGAGATCATAATGTGCCATTGTACCCTATTTAAGATTATATCCATGAAAATAAGAGACCTAAATGACAATTTTTTTTAATATGGTAAATCAGACATGAATTGCTGATAGTCTAAAATATTGGAGTGAGAAAGAGCCACCGATACCATGATCAGAGCAAAAGAAACCCTGACGACACCTAGGGCAAGATTCTTTTGATGTTGGAGTGGAAGCAAGAGTAAAAGCAGGACTAGAAGTTGGATAGTTCTTCGAAGCAGCTGGCTTAGTTAACACTGGTTTCTCGATTGTGTGCTTACCTGTCTTACATCTGCAGTAAAAAAAAAATTGAAGAGAAACTAATATTAACTAGATGCAAATAGATGATTAAAGTTATCAAGCATTGAACTTCCTCTTCCTATATTACCTACTCAAGAACAGCAGCATGAATCATAGTCCAAGACCTAAAGGAATCAACACAGGTACATACCCTGGAATTTCTAGGAATAAGCTGAAATCATGACTTCTTTTTTTGCAACAACTCCACTCTTTAATTCCATCATGAAATATAGGCTGGAAAAAGAAATTAAATTTGCGTTATCAGCTGAAAATGAAGATGCATAGGATATTTTTAAAATAATAAAACCATTTATTTTCATAAATTTCTATTTACGGCCTGATTGCATAAATTTGCCCATGCAGCGGAACCAAGCCAACATGCAAGACAATAAACAAAAAAAAAAAAAAAAAAAAAAAAAGTCAGCCTGATCCACATGACATAATGACATTCCAAAATTCATATTAAAAAAAAAAAAAAAAACAACACTAATATCATGTCAGGCACTGTAAAAGTCATCACTGTTTATGATTAGTAACCCTGATTCCAGTAGGGACAAAAAAAAGGATAAACCATAAACACAAGCTGAAAGTTATCACTCATTGTAGAAAAAGTAATAGAATTAGTTAAAACTATAAGCTTTTGCAATTAATAACAAAAAGAACAAGTTATTCAGTCAAATTTTGGCAAACATTTCGCATAAATCCACGGTTACATTTCCGAAACTGCAAGGATAGAAAAGAAGAGGGATAACGCAAACTTGCCCAAGTTATAACTGGGAACCGAAAATCACATGAGGAAACATTATTTTAGCCAAATCTAGGTCTAAACTATGCAAGCAAAAAATCAAAAGTATCTTCGTAATCTATAAGAAAAAAAAAATTCAAATTGTCGCATTTCAAGACTAAAAATATTGGTCAACAAGTGGTTCAATAGATTCTGATTTTTTATTCGAATGTTTCAATTAAATGGTCAATACATCAAGTCGTTGTATTGAAGTGATGTAACGCACCGATAATTGGTAATTCAATCACAAGCTATCAAAAAAAAAAAAGGAAAAAAAGAATAACAAAGATTTAGAATGGGTAAAATGAGAGGCATACCGAATCGTGGTATGTGCAGGAACCTTCTGGATTATCGTCTTCGGTGAACGTAGCGTTGCAGCCGATTCGCTGGCACCGATGCTTAACAGGTTGATCTGCCATTTTTCTCTTTTACGGAATGGTGGGGAAATGGAAAGTCATGCGAGCTGTATTTTCTAAAAGTTTATGGTTTCCTGTGTTTACCTGGGACTTCAGATTCGCTGCTCTGGTACTGGCCCTCCTTTCCATCGATCTTTCTAGAATGCCACGTGGAAACATCTTGGCCGTTTATCGAATTTTGTTTTCCTCGTTATTTTTTTCTGCCGACAGTATCAACGGTTTGCAAGCGAGCTTAAAATTTGCATTGCTTTGCTCTTTCTTTGAATAGAAGTTATTTTATTTTATTTTTATATAGAAACGCATTGAAGCCCATCAACTCTTGGGCTTTAAAGTTTTCAAGACCCATCTAAAAAAATATGAAAACAGAAAGAACCAGAAAAACCAAAATAGATGAGTTAGTTTAGCATTTCTTACGCGTGTCGAAAAAAGTAAAGGTGAAAAAAAAAAAGAAAATTAGAAATTGATTTAAAATTATAGTATTCGATTTAGTTTAGATTAATTTTTTATTTAATTTAGATTAAATTTAAATATTAAATGTATATATTATGTTTAAATCAGATTTTGAATTAGAAGATAAAAAATTGAAAAAAAAAATCAAATTAAATCAAATTTTATATATTTTTTAAATTTTTATAAAATAAAAATAATAATTTTATATCAAAATTTACTTATATATATTAAAATTATATATAAAAATTTAAAATTTAAAAATCGATAAATCGAATCGAATTGTAAAATTTGATTCAGACTGAATAAAAATTTGATTTTGATTTGGATCAAATTTTAAATTTTCATAATATTATATAATATTAAAAAATTAAACTTAATCCGATACAATCTAAACCATTATTTTCATTGAAAAAAATATATTTAAAAGGTATTGTGAAAAAAATACGATTAAAATTTTTAAGTATTTAGTAAAAGGTGTTGTAAATAATTAAAATATTTAAATTTATATATAAAATATTAAAATATTAAAAATATAGAGATAATAAAATAATTTTCATTTTAAAAGCACTTTTTCATCATTTAGGAAGTTTTTTGGTTTGTCAAAATTCTTTATAGTTTAATATTATGTTTGAGTAAAAACAGTTTTTAAACCAAAAAAACTACTTTCACCAGCAATACCAAATGAAAATTTAATAACTGATATGTATATTACAAAATCTGTTATCTAAAATGCAAAGCTAAAATTGAATAATCCGCAGGCTTAATCTAGCAAAACAATGAGCCAACCGGACAGCTCAATGAATTCTACATCTGAAACAGTCCCTAGATGACTACAACAGTATATATACATCCTTCGCATATAAATAAAAGAAATGCAGTCATCAATTGACTCAAAATTATTATTATTATTACTTTTTTGAAATAACAATTGACCCAAAATTATAAATCACTATAAACTGTAACAAACTCAATGACCCTGTTAAATATAGCTCGATAAAGATGTAGATTTTTTTTTTTTTTTTATATTTGACATTACTGAAGATTAAATCTCAAAAAAAAATCCAAACATTCTAATAACAAATCACCCCTATTATAATTTGTACAATCGAAATATGTAGCTGGGTACAGCACAGATTCATAAATTTGTCACAAAAGGAGACATCTTTTGTAAATTATAATCGACTGTAACTCATTTTTGTCGAGCTCGAGTAACCCTCCAGCAGTAATTTGTGCATAGGGATTACAACGCACAGCATGACACAAGGATTAGATTGAACTCGTGAGTGGTCAAAATACAAAATCATATACAAAGAATAATAAAGAATATATATAAATGTACAAGAGAACTTTCAGCTGACTTCCAATGGAACCGACACCGTGAAGTGTTATCAGAAACCCCAACAATGATATTGGTAGTGCTATTAAACCCTAAATACTTGCAGATGACTAAGCTCTATGGTGTAACACCAGTATAACCTGACGACCATAACATGGTAGGTCACAATAATCTGTTATGTGCTTCAATGATGGAACCTTTCTCCTGCAAAACATTAGTAAATAAAATGATATAAACACATGAATCTATATTCTCTAAAAAGCAGTTACTGTTTTAACTGCTCAACATTTGAGAATGTTTAAATCGAAAAAGATTGCCATGCAATGTTTATTTCAGTAAACACCAAAGGTTTCGTTTGTACAATTATGCAACTCTGATTTAAAGCTGAAAACAACTAAAAGGCCTTCCTACATTAAATACTTTAAGTTCGCTTTAGCTAGAATCTATCTATTAAATACTTTCTGTTAATATGGATCTTCACCTGGAGTAGCATGAAAACTTCGGTAGACAGAGTCAATGGGTGAAGTGATATCACTATAGATACTAAAAGAAGACAAATGCTCATATCCAGGTTTAAATTTGTTTTGATGGAAGTCTATAAGCAGAGGAAAAAGGTAGATAACTTAATGGTAGTTCATGATGGCTTAACCTTATAAACAAAGATCTGTCATTTTTGTCACGGTCCACACCATTCTGCAAGGTATGTTCGCCTCTACGCATTAGGCATCATGGTTTTTCCCACAGAAGGCACATCTTAAATTAAAGATGGTGTGAACACTTATATGCCCAGTTGAACTTATATACCCAGTTGAACTCTATTAGATTGCTGATGTGGGATTCACCACTCCCACTGGGGATCTTGACACGCTGAGGGTGCACATGTGAGAATAATGTACATGCATAAAAACAGAAAGAAGAGAAAGAGACCTCATTTTGTGAGCTGCTCTCTGAGGGAAACCATTGCAAAAGAACACCCAAGTTCATCACATTAGGTATCAATTTGAACAAAAGAGGAGTTGTCACCTGCAGAATCATAATTTGCGACCAGTAATGTTGCAGGCTTGCAGCCAAGAAAGGGGGGTAAAGAAAAGCATACCATAAAGCTTCAAACAGTAGTTTTCATATCAGAGAAACTTACCAGACTAAGAGCTGTTATTCCAAGAAGAAGAAGATACATCTTTCCCTTCAGCATCAGCCAAATTCAAGTCAATATTGCAAGAAAACAATTGCAATGATAATGAAGTTAACACATTCTCAAAAAAATTAAAATATAAGTTATTAGAAAGTGTCAGAATGGAAGCAACAAAAGAAATATGCTACTGCTATGAGATTTTATTGCAAAAAAAACCTCATTTAAATGTAATTTGTTGCTGAACCATTTCATGCATTACTGAAGCATCACAAAAAATTATTCTTCTTTTTCTTCTATGTGGTAGAAACAGTCGTAATGAGGCTCTCTGAGTAGAAACCCCCCTCCCCTCACTGGGCACTCCTGCTTCCCAAATAAATAATCAAAATGCACACTCAAAAACCACCTTGCATAGAGGCATATGACATCTTCATTCACTCACTGCCCCTTATCCACTTCAAATTCCAAACAACAGCAGATTTAACTTCAAGGCCTCCAAGTATAGTAATAAAAGCATAGAACAACAACTCCATGCACTTGGTTGTTGTTTTCAACTCACACTAGACCAGTTCTTTGGTATTAAATTTGCATATTTGATTCTCAAATGATTTTTGCATATAATCTGACATATTTATTCTTACCTCAAGCACAAAATATGGTCAAATGTCAGTCTATATAAAGATTCTAAAAAGAATAATGCAAGGATAAGTAATGAGATCAATCATAAAGAAACAAGAAAAAACTTTATCGTACATGCAAAGACACAAACATGCACATTTTTACAGGGCAAGAAAGAGATAGGTACCTCAACAAGGTGAAGATTTGAGGCGGAACTTAGAAGAACAAAAGCAAATTCTCCAATTTGAGCAAGCAACACTCCAAACTATATCATAGATGTACAAATAGCAAGTATGCACAAACTATGTAAAACAAGATGTTCTTTCTGCATTGAGTGAGCAAACAAACTTACATGGAAAGATGTCCTGAAACTATATCCGAAAGCCTTAATGACCACAGCAGCAACAGCTGTCTTAACAACAATAACTAGAATAACAGCTGCCAATAATATATCCACATGGTTCCACAGAAAACGTACATGTATGAGCATCCCAATACCAGAAAGGAAGAGTGCAGAAAATAGATTGCGAATTGGTTCCACCTACAAATTGAAAAAAGTATCATATCCAGAAAAAGCATTAATTTCATCATTCCTCCTAGAATAGAAACATGACTCATAATAGAGAGAATCCTGCATTAAACAAAGGAATGCAGCCACTTGAGCCACTTATCCTATTTAAGACTCAATCTCCCATAACAAACTGCATACTTTATCTATTGTCCATAAACAAGTGAACCACTAGCATAAATTAAGATGAATAATGAATGAACCCTTGACTGAAAATACAACAGACCAGGTGCATTCATAGACGTTCATTTGTGCCCCTATAGACTAAAAAGCAAACAAGGTAAGCCTTAAAAACTTTTAAGTAACTAACTGAAAAGTGAAACAGCATAAAATCCTTCAGAGAAAGCTAAAAATATTAGATTAATGACATAGGTAAGGACCCTGTCCATAGCCAGTGATTACATGGTCTAAAGTATGCTGTGCAAAGTCAGTAGTAGATATCATAACTCCAGCAACAAATGAACCCAACTCAAGGCTGAGACCCAGCTTATCACTGCACTGTGAAGATTACAAAAGTTCAAGAGTGTTAAAAAGTTGTTCTGAGATTTTACATGCAGTGATACAGCAGTTGTAATCATGGCAAGCAGAACAATTACCCAAGCAGACAATAAGCAGAAAGCCACAGCAGCAAGCTGATAAAGTTCATTTGTCTGGATCATAAATTGAAACCAAAATGAATTAATATTTTAAAAACTATACAAAAAAGGTTACAAAGAGTGAGATAAATATGTTAAAAGAACTTACTTGAGATGATATCTGTTCATTAACTTTAGGAAGCGAGGAACAAACAACCAAGACAATACAGATGCAACAGTAAGATATATCGATAATACCAGCATCCTGACATTGATCATTAGTGAGTGTCAGATTCCAAACCTACCCTTTATGTAAAGTCAACCACCAACAATAGATCAAAAGCTGCTTTTGGGAAGAAGGGATAGAAAAGGAAGGATCACAATAAGAAAAACGGAATAGGTGGAAAAACCAAAAGAAACTTACAACTTTCCTATTGAAATCATCCCATGTAGTAAGCCACTGCTACCACCCAAAACTGGGAGCAAAGCAAATAACAAGCCAACAGCACAATCCTGAAATGACCAGAGTTAAGGGAATGAATGGAAACTCAGCAATAAAATCAAGGTTCTGAATCCAAATTGTAATTAAATTGTTGATAGGTCATCACTTCTCTTCAACCTGAAAAATTAGAGTCCCAATAGTAACTTGACCATGGAGAGCATTAGTGCTACTCTATTCAACTAAAAACTTCACAACCTGATAAAAATATAAGAATGGATGACTATTAGATGCAACAAGTAGCAACCAAGAATAAAAGAAAAATACTAGTATTGTAAAATGGTATAGAAAAACACAATTGCAGTTGATGACATTGAGAGGAAGGAGCCAACAAATACACCCTCAGACAATTTTGCTCCACATAACTGCAAGATTGAGAGATGTCTAAATTTAGCATCCATTTTACAGCTGTTCTTAATTGGAAACCCAAGCACTTGCAACACCATACCACTGCAATTATGCCAGACAAGAACAAAAATATCACAATTTGAACTAGTCCCCCAAAGACAGCAACTGGCCCCACAACTTTTAACTGCAATAAAAATTATTTGGAACAGCTTTCTTTAAATGAGATACAGAAATTTCTAAGCAAGCTAAAGCATCTGACAAATAAGAACTCAACGAATTTGAAAATATCCTACCTTTGCCAAAGAAAACTCTAGCCCAAGTGCAAAAAGAAGAAAGACAACACCAAACTGTGCAACAGTTTCAACCTACAAAAGAAGAAAAGAGAACGATCATATCACCAAAATAATAACAATATGGAAAACCCTATCACTGATTGCAAATTTCTGCAAACAGGCATCAAAGAATGAATTTTCGGATGATATAGTTTAGGCATTATTAGTTGCTATCAGTTGAAAATTTTCAATGTATAAATGTAAAGGAAAAAAAAAAACATTTTTGAGGATATAAATTTCAACTGCGAGTCTCAGGAATTTGTTAACAAAGGAAAAATGATCTTCCAAGGCAACATCTTTGCCAGATGGCTCATAAAGCATGTTCCCCTTCACATCAGTGAGGCTATCTCAACAGTAGAAAATAGTGCATACCCCAAGACTGAGTCATATAATATTTTGATTTTAAAAAACAACAATCTCAAGCTATTAATAACAACTAACCTGTACCATTTCACTAATGAATTTCAAACCTCCTGGTCCAATCAGTGAACCCGCTAGAAGATATCCCACAATAACCTATCCCATGTATACATTTAGGAAAAGCAAAGAAATGCAATTTCTGTTATTACAACATCCTTGGTATAGCTGCATATCAAACTCAAGATAAAGTAAATGGTTATTCAATGCAAAGTGAAACAAATACTAATTGCAGAGATGCAAACCGGTTGCCCCAGACATGAAAAGATAATACCACCAATGGCAGCAGAGACTATGACAACCACCAAATCTGATATCAATCTGCCCAAGGGTAATACAATGTATTACAGCTTCGTTTTATTTTATATTAAACAATTTACTAAGGATAATGCGAGGATAAAGGAGATGAAGATGCTAACCTCAAATCAACTTGGAGTACTGGATACTTGGATTTTTTATTTGAGATTACAAAGACATTATCCTACGATCAAAGAAAGGATTAAATTATAAAAAACAACCTACTTCAAACTGTGTTATAGATCCTCATATAAACATAAGAGAAAGAGGTAACATACGGTCCACCTTTTTGTCAATCAAGGTCGTTGTCTCATCCGAATCTTCTTTTTCCAGGGAAAAAACATCTTGAATCTGGAATGAACTTGTGCCACTATTGAAAATTTAGTATGTGGAAAAAATTGTTAAGTCATAAAAGTAAAAAACATTATCTATTCAATAAAATGTTTTTTGCTCCAAAAAGAAATGCATTTCCATACTTTGCCTCTTGAGTATCATTTCTCTTCCCCTTCTCATGAGTGATTTTAGCTACAGTCTCAAGTACAGCCTGGAAACATATCAGGAAGCATTTTAAAACAGACAATAAAAATGAACAACTACGCAGAAAACACATGGATTACTTAGGAAAGAAGGTAATTAAGGGCATATTCTACTTCTAACATGCAAGATATACAAACCCAAACTTTCCTCAACAATTATAGAAACATCAATCACTAGCCATTACATTAACCAATATTTGGATATCATGATCTAAGCATATACATAAGCAAGATCCCTCACAAGATTGTTTTATTTATTCCTTTAAATTTAGAGGCCTACTAAAGTTTGCGGAAAGATTTGAAAAGAACAAATATAGCAGACTTTTATAGTTGATCTCAATCCAAAACCATAAATTTAGAAAAAATTAAAAAGAGAAATCGGGTAGAGTCAACAATATGCGCATGGAAGAATGAAACTACAGAGGAAACATTACAGTCCAGTTTCCTTAGTATTGAAACAATGAGAAAGGACTTCAAAGGAGAATCAAACCTACTTGCTGATCAGCTACACTAGTATTGAAACTGCTTGCATCAGATCCTAACAAAAGTTAAGAAAAAAAAAAAGAAAAGCAAATAGATATCAGCTAGAAAGCATTTAAAGAACCAATCAACCACTTGATCAATTAACTGCAAATCTTAAATCATACAGAGAACTAGAGAAGATGATAGAAAGATGTATGAACAAAAGGAAATTGAGAATCTAATTTGCTTAATTTCGAGACCAAACATTTTTCCCATCATACAGAGAACTAGAGAAGATGATAGAAAGATGTATGGAGAAAAGGATATTGAGACTCAAATTTAATTTCGAGACCAAACATTTTTTTCCATCCTTTTCCATCATGAATTCAAAAAACAAAACAAACTAGTCTCATTGCTATGTTTTTACTTCAGTGTCCTTTTATGAAAACTTTATTTTAACTTCTAGTAGAATATATGGGCGCTTTTATTGAAAGTTTAAATTTCAAATTGAGCCTGCATTGTTTGGTGAAATTGCTAGACTTGCCAGCATAAGCATCATGATCCAACGGTTTGTTCGTTTTTTTTCTTTTCCTGAGTTTTTCTCGGCATATTAAAGCATTCAAACATTTGAAAGAACTATTATAACCAAAAAAAAAAAAAAAGAAGTACAAAAGCTAACCTTCAGGTTGATCATTTTCGGAGAACTCTTTCTCAAGAACCCGATCGAACATTTTGGCAATACTCCCTTCTCCGGTACTCGTCGACGACGAATTCGCAAGGTTACCATAAAACCTTTCTCGGATTTCCTTATCAGATCTCGCCACTATGCATATCCTCGCGTGTAACAGTATCAACACCAAATAATAAACGCATCCAAACACTCCACGTCTCGAGGAGATAATCGCCATCGATTCCGTAAATCCCTCTCTCTCTCTCTCTCTCTCTCTCTCTCTCTCTCTCTCTCCCTTTTTCTTCTACTTTGGAACAAAATTTGCAGAGAAAAGTGAAAAAAAAAAAAAAAAAAGGCAATGCAGTAGGGAATGTGTTAGAGAAAGTCGGTTAATTTGAAATCTGGATCGAAGAGAGGGAGGTTTACAGACGTAGCTGGGTTCGTTAATTGGGATTTAACTGTCCGGCGGGATCACATGTGTGACGATAGCAGGTCGATTAATATTAAAGAAAATGTTTTTCTTTAAAAAAAAAAATGCTAATTATTATTACAGGGGAAATAAGATGAAAAGACATTTTCTAACCATTTCAAAACCTGGAAAGTTTTTGGTTAAATTCATTTTATTATGTTTCCATTGTTAGAATTAGACTTTTATGTCACGAGTTAAATTTAATTACTACTGTAATAGTACGATGAATTAATCAAGCTCTTATACTTTAAGTGTTCTTAGTACCTGTTACGTCTAAATTATTACTATTATTATTTTGCGCATTCAAATATTAATAAATTTTATGTTTATAATTTTTTTTTCAATGCAAAATATATCATATTAATTTTAATTTTAATATTTTTATCATTATTTTTAAAATTAAAATTTTAAAAATAAAATAATTCAAATTAATTTTAATATTTTTTTAGTTTTGGAATAAATTTATTTAATAATTTTTTTGATTAAATTAGAATTTAATTATATTAAGACTATAAGTATGTGATTATTTGCTTTTAAAATATATGTAACTCTAGTCCTTCCTAAAAAAAAAAACCCGAGTTCTTCCACTTTATTAATAACTCTATTTTTTTTTTATCATCAATAATTTTTTCTTTTACAATGGTGAATAAATATTTAATATCGTCAGCTGGTAAAAAACATAAAAATTATCAATGCGTCAACAAGTCAACCTTTAAGACCCCACATAAATGAGAATGTTGTTTATGGTTGGTGCGTTACAACATTTACAAGGGAGATGTTGAAATGTTTAATCCCTTCATTACCCAAAAATAAATAAACATGATTAACCTTTGAAAATGCCATGAACTTATCCTTTAGAATGCGGGTCGTGACATCCGTTGCCAATCTTTTGGGCTGCAGGAGCTAACTTTAGAAAATGGACTGAAACAACCGGGCTAATTTTGGGCTCGCGATCCATCTATCTGTCACAACTCACAAAGTCTAAAAGGTCCATTTCCACAGTATCACCCATACCAATGTGTAAAATGACCTGTCACTTGTTGCATTCACTGCATTGAGAGAGCGTGTTCTCCACAAGTTCGTCACCCAATTTTATGCAAAGATAACCCCCGCATTTGCCATCCAAAGCCGGAGACGCAATCGCAAAATTCTCAACAATCCAACTCAGAGTTCAGATAAACTCTTTGGATGGCGTCGACTATGAGCACTTACGGTTCTGGCGTCTTCCAAAATGTTTCAATGGCTGTGGGGCTGAGGCTCAAGCGAAGCCCTGGTGTTGCTGTTGGTGTTGCTACCACTAATGCAAGGCCTAGGCGCTCAGCGGCTGTGGTGGTCAGGGCAGAGGGTCAAACCATAAACCCGGAAATAAGGAAGACAGAAGAGAAGGTGGTTGACTCTGTTGTGGTCACTGAGCTTGCCAAGCCGGTTACTGCTTATTGCAGGTTGGTTCTCACTGTTTATTAAGTATTTCTTACCATAATATTGATTTTTTATGTGGCTGAATTTCAGTATAATATCATTAATTATACTTCAAGGTCTGTTTATTTGGTTTTGTATTGTTTAAACATAGATGTTGGAGGTCAGGAACTTTCCCCCTTTGCGATGGAAGCCATGTAAAGCACAACAAGGCTACAGGGGACAATGTTGGGCCTTTGCTCTTGAAGAAGCAGTAGCAATTTATAATTGGTTTTTCTATCATGGTTTTGGTTTCTCATGTTAATTTTGATTACTGAAATGTTTACTAAAGTTTTCATCTGGAGAACGATGTTTGTGTTGCTTGTCTTTTGATTGGGTTGAGCTCTCTGCTTTCATATTGCTTAGTGTTTCCTCAATTATGTTTTCATACACCATCAAATGCAAGCAATATTGCTGCTCTTTAAACCTTAGACGGCCAGACATGTAACAATATAAGAAGAAACGGTAGATGTTATGATGTCAAAGGAGTACATTAAGACTCTGAGAGTGGGAATCCTTTTTTGTTTTACGAATGATTTATTGTGAAAGGGATGATTTGAATTTTGCAGTTAATTACCTACTGTGACATCTTGACTCTAATAACTGGAACAAAAAGAAGCAATAAGCCATGGCTCCTAGTTAATCTTTAAGTGATGCCAAGATGTATGCCTTAGTTATTGATTTTGGTTCTTTTTCCCTACTTGGTTTGGTTACCTTGTATAGCCACACTAGAAGGAAAGAGTTTTGGATTGTTGCATAGTCAACTGATATGTGACCAAGGATTTTGGCCCAATGGTCACCCTAGCACTACAGGGGTCTCTCACTGCTTATAAGCTATGCCATCAAAGCCCAAGTGGTTTTATATTTCCCCCAACAATACATTAGAAAAAAGAATTTTTTTTCTTTTTTTGTTATTTAGATTTCAATAGGTTGAGAAGTTGTAAGAAAATATTTTTTTATAAATTTATTAGGTCAGATGTAAATAAAAAATCTTAAATCCGACCAAAGAGTGAGAATATATTTAACAAAATCCAAAAATCCCTTGATAATAAAAATATATATTTCATTTAAATTGTCTACCAAGGACCAATAGCATCCAAGGTTTCATTTACGTTCAATTTATATTTTTGCTATTTGTTAAAAATAAAAATGTGAACTGATCAACCTGTAAGCCTCTATAGTCTATGCTTTGATGAAATTTCAAGTATTTGACTTTTTTTTATTTGAAACGAAAAAAAAAAAAGAGTACTAGTTGACTTTTTCTAATTTTTATTTCTCCCCTATGCACATGACATTGGAGAAATTGGTGGTGATATCAGTTTGGTTCCCTTTGAATTATTAACAACATAGGCGGAGATCACTGAAATTTATGCAATTCACGTTGGGTTAGTTAATGAGAGTAAACCATAAGATGGAGGCACCGATGTCACTTATAATTATTCCAATCTTTAGAATAAGCTGCCGTCCATGTGATCAAAATTAACACCACTGAATTTCCAGCAAAAAAGAAAAATGTAAAAGGATAAAAAAGTCCTTAAATTAAAATTTAATAATTATTCAAATTTTTATTATTTTTTCTATCAATTAAATTGTCAAACCTTTATTTTCATTAATTGAATTCTTATTAAAAAAATAATTAATTGTTTTCATCCAATGAAAAGTTTAATTGAATGAAATATATATACATATAAAAGTACAATTGGAGGATAATAAATATTTAAGAGTTTACTTGATTTGAAATTAAAAAAAAATTAAAATTTAATTAATTATAATAAAATATTATTATTAAATTTTTGTTTGAAAATTTTTTTGACCTTTATACCAAAGAAAAACAACTTTGAAAGGCATCAAGGAAAGCAACCTCCCTTTTCTCATTGAGTATCACGGGGTGATACATAAGTTCAATCAAAATAATTGAATTTATTTTTCAGATGATTAACTCTGTATGATCGTGTCTAGCCGATTAGCCAATAAATTGCTAGATAAGGAAAGCAAGGAAGAAGAAAAGAATCAAAAAAGTGGGAAAAAACAAAAATGATAAAGAGGGAAATAAAGAAATGGAAAGGAGAGAAAGAAGAGGAAAGAGGCACTTGGCTAGCCTTAAGATAGATCCATTATCGGTCTGTTTTGGACCGATCAAATCAACCACCAATAGAAGCTTTGAAAAAAAAGACTTAAGGAGAAAGGGGGAAAAAAAATAAAGGAAAGGAGGAGATATATAAAGGGTTACGGGAGAGAGGTGAAATTGGCCTACCACTAATCTAGTGCCCTGAAATAGATTTGTCGCCGATTTGGCTCTGGTCGACCAGCACATTTCTTGTTCCTTTTTTTTTTTTTCTCATTTTGGCTCCCCCTTTCTCTTTTTTTTTTTTTTTTTCATTTTTTTAAGTATCAATCTAACATAAATAATATAATTTAAGAATGAAACTATTAACTAACCTTTAATATTTATATAGAGATGAATATCTAGACCACTTTGAAATCAACCAAGATAGATATGATGAGGCAATTTAACTAGTGCTACTATTGGAATTACTTCACCACCGACTAATTAGCCGGACAAAACCAACCGTTCATTAAAGACAAAAGGAAAAAAAAAATAAAGTGATGTTCAAAGTGACAACGCTCTATCATCATTGGATACTGAAGGGTCTAAAGAACCCATAGTGGCATAATTAAAGTAAACGATTAATGTCGATTTAAGCAGACAAAAAAAAGCGATGAAATTTATTATTAATTTAATCTCAATCTTCCCATATCTTATTATTATGTTGTAAATATACACGGTACTTGATAGATCATCTATTAATTCTTTGCCAACAAGAAACAAAGCATTTGAAGATTCCTTCCCTTCTCCTTTCCTAAAAGGCAACCACCTGCTAACCTCTAAACACACCCACGTATATATTTTTTTTTAATATTTAGGTTGGTTTAAACCTAAGCCATAAGAAGCCCCGGTTTAAAAGTATTTTTTTACAAATATTAAATATTTAAAAATTATAACAAGTCTTTGATTTTTTTTTTTAATAATAATGGATTGTTGCTTATTTGTGTTTTGTTTGAGGTGGACAAAAAGGGACATTTAAAGAATAAGAGATAAGAGATCATGCATTATTTTAACTTTGGTTGAAATTCCTTAAGCACTTCTGCTTAATATCATAGACTATTCTCTGCATCACTTGTTAAATTCATAGCAAAACAATTTATTTCCCTATAAAATTGACGGAAAAATTTGGCAACTTCTGCCCACGTCATCTACTTCTCTCTTGTCGGTGGGTCAAACTTCAATACGCCAATTTTTTTTATATAAAATCTTTTTTTTTTTTGACAAATAATACTATACCGAATCGAAATCAATTTGTTTAATTTTTTAATATAAGTTATTTTGAACTTTTATATTTAAATTTAAATTTGAATTGAATATTTTGTTAGATTGAATCGATCTAAATCAAAATTTATAGGTTTAATATAATTTTATTTATTTTTTTTTAATTTTTTGTTTTTACTTTTATTATTTTTAATATATTTAAATAAAATTATATATGAAGTATTTATTTTTTATAAAAACTATAAAAAAAACTAATAAAAATATTATTTAATTCAATTCAATTTTTTTATTTTCTTACTTTATGATCTAAAAATAAATTTTGAAAAAAATTAAATTAAATAAAAAAATCAATTTAAATTGAATGAATGTTATAATTTTAAATTGATTTTTTATTTTCTTATTTTTTTTTCTTTAGCTTTAATTTTATTATATGATAAAATGATACTTGTTTCCGATGATCAAGTTTCACCAAACCTTCAATTGCTGTCCAAGAATCACATGATCCAACCGCCAAGTTTATAAACTTGTTATTGCTATCTTCACATAAAAAGCTTGTTGCAATATTTCATCATTTTACACTGCAAGCAATTAATTGCACAAAAAAAAAAAAGTGGCAGTTTTGTAAATTAATTGGAAAAGATAGCAAATGAATATATCCTTTTCCTTCCAATCAAACAATATGTATACACAAGTTTTTAAACTTATGTAATTGAAATGATTCTTTCATTTCTCAAATAATTGCTTGCTTCTATAAAACAACTTTGTCAAATATACACCAAAATATATGCAAATTATTGTTGTTAAGGCAAAAAAAAAAAAAAACAAAGGGCATTTACCTTATCCATCAAAGGCAAAGCAATATCATGTGCAAAAACGATCCCATTTACGATGTTTCTGGATGTGGGCGCAACTTGAAGCCCTTCTACCATTTATGTCCTGCCAAGTGTCCAATTACTAGCCGATTTGTCACCATTTTCAGACACACACCCTATAATTTCTCTTCACTTTCCCTTGCAAAATTCCAAAAGCAAATTTGTCGCCACTCATCTTGGAATGGTAACGGTCCCATCTTTCTACTGGAACCCATATCAGAGAGTGCCACGTATGTCCTCACAGCTAGCCACAGCTGCACCTGATAGCACCTCCCAATGCCAGCTTAATTGAATTTGTAATTAGATTAATGGTTGAAACGATCTGGTTTCGCGCCCATCAACGACAGATCTAACAGGTGTAAAGGTTTCGTGTCATGCCCCGTAGCTTGACCTCCACTCGGCGAAAGTTGCATCATTAGTCAATTTTCGGAGCTTTTGACTTTTATGTGTTTCATCATCACCATTTAACTGTGATGAAGGAGGATTTAGAAATGTTGATTTGGAAATTTGAATGTACGGACAGCTTATCTGTGATCATCAGATTATTAGACCGTGGAAAAGCTTCTTTTCATTTTTATTTTTTTTGGTTTGCATTGTAAAAACGAAAATATAATTAGCTGAGTGTTTTGGCCCTTCAAAATGGTATGTTAATGATTTTGTTTATGCAATTGTTCTTACTAAAAAAATAACATTTAAAAAAATTAAAATTAAAATTTCAATATTTATTTTTTTATCCATAAATTGCAATATTTTTGTACTAAAAAAATAATTTAAGTGAAGTTCAAATATCAAAGAAATAGAAATTAAAAAAAAGTTAAAATTAAAAAGAAAATCATTGAGTTGCTAGACTTCATTAAATAAAAAAAATATAATATATAATATAATAACTTTTTTCCTAACCATTTATTAACCGCTAAGAGTATAATTTTTTATTTTAAAAAAAAGAAGCTGGAATCATGAATAAATAAATAAGCGTTTGAATTAAACAGTAAGATACTTAAACCTTAAATAATTAGTAATTACTAGTATATTTTTAATTAATAATATAAACTTTATTAACTAAGTAAGTTTTACGCTATTTACTTTTGCATCAGAATCTATGCTGTCTAACTCTATTATTTCAATGCAAATTTTAACTCACAAAAGTACTTTCCTTTTCCCTGAAAAGAGAAAAGGAAACTTACAAATTGGGACAATGCACACCATAATAATTTAATTTGCCACCATACCATGATATATACATTGAAAAGGAAATACATTTTAAAACTTACTAAGAAATAAATCAAAAGTATTTTTATACCCTTAATTTTAAATTAAAATTTCAACTTGTTTTTGTTTTAATAAAACAAAAGGAGAGAGAAAGGAAAACGAGGACATATATTTGTAGCATTAAGTTGGGATTATTTTCCTATAATTTTTTATTATAATTTTATAATTATTTAATTATAATACAAAATTATATAGAAATTCATACTTATAAATGTGAGTTTTATATAAAATTTTAATGAATTTCATATAATTTTAGATTATGATTAATTAATTAATACAATGATAAAACTTTATAATGATAGATAATAACAGATACACTGATTTGTTTAGGTTGGGTTAGGATATATCTTATAAATGAATTCAAGTAAGATATTGGTAATAACTTTATGTTTGGTACATAAGATATAATAAGATAAGATAAAATGATAATATAAAGAAGATTATATTAAATAATATCATTATATTTTATATTTGATGTATACAAAAATTATGATATGATAAGATAATTTATTTATTTGTCAAAATTATTTTTTTTAAGTTTATATAATTTAAATTATTAATATAATTTTTAAAAGTATAATTGGACATATAAGTTTAATCTTATGAATTAAAAATAATCATCTCCACTTGAGAAGAATTGAATAATTCTATACCAAAAAAATATTAATCATCTTTGTAATCTTTATTTCTCTCTTTAGATAGAAATCAAGCACGATATAAAATAATGATCATTTTATTCTATTAGCAATCTTACACATCAAACATAATTTTAGAGTATCTGATATCTGAATCCAATAATAAATAATTTATTTTTAATATTTATATTTATTTTTTAGTGTATGCATAATGATTTTTTTATAATAGTGTATGCATTGCTTATAATTGATAAATTATTTTTAAAATTATATAAATTGTTTAAATATAAATTTTATTTTTAATTTTTTTATTCAATTTTAATTAATATAATACATAAAATAATTAAAAGTATATTTTTATTATTAAATTCAATCAAATCAATTTTTTTAACGAGTAGTAGCATTTTTAATTCAAATAAACATATTCAAGTTTTAATCAAATTATAACAAAATATTGTTCATTGAATTCGAGTAAGATATAGATATTATATTTTTATAATTAGATTTGAGTATGAATATTTCAAAATTAATAAATATTTGACTCTTGACATTTTTAATTAAAAAGTAAACTTGACATAGTCTTTTAAAATGGAATTTGACCATTTAAAATTTAAATATGATTTTAACAACTTTGTTTTAACTTTTTCACTATTCCTTTTCAATTGTCAATAAAATGTTTGTTTTAAATTGATTAGCTTTGGACGACATCTAGCAGGTTGATAATTTTATCCATAATCAAATTTGATCTTAACAAATTGAATTTAGCTTCCTTTCAGTTTATCTTGATGGCAAGGTATTGCTGACGATGTGTCTCCTCAAATTCTCTCTTTTTGTTAAGATGAAATTTGTTAAAAATTGAAGTTGAAGTAAGGATGAATGAGTACTTTTGATTTCCATCTTAATAAATTTTATATCATATTATATATATATATATATTTTTTTTATTTTTTTTTTTCGGCTAGATATTTTATTTCATTTTCAATCAATATTTCCTGGTGTGGCGCAAAATCAAATTATTCTTGGTGCAGTACCCTGATTTGAAATTCTTCGAGAGAAACTCTTTTCAGTTAATCTACGGCAAGGTGGGAATCAGCGGACGCTACACACCCTGTCGGTTGCCCTGGAAGCCAGTAACCACAAGCCCTTTTTACTCTCCGCAGCCAATTTCTACCCATTCAAACTCCCGTATACAAATACAACTTACTCCAAAGTCTCGAAGGCTCGACGCTCATAAAAGGAAAAAAAAAAACAAAAAAAAACTTGCAAAAAATCAGCACAACTTTGCCACTTTAAATGCTCCATGAGCCACACAGCGTCAGAACCCCAAAACCGCAGTCCTCGCTCCTAGGTACTATCCTCTCACCATCTTTGCCTGTCACTTACTTCGGCCAAAACTTCCAAAAAAAAGCTGCTCCCAAAGAGATCTTGATGCTTCCAATCTCGACCCCAAAATCCCCTTCTTTTCCTAACTCCAGCGCCCCTATATCCTCCCCTAATAAAGCCAAAACCCTCGAACTGAATTCAGTCGAACGCAAAACATCCTCTAACTCTCTCCATTTGCAACCTTATTTCATTTTACCCAGCCTTAATCGCTTATGGCTGCTCCTTTTCATCATCTCACTCCAGATAATCATCCTCCTCATGGTTCGCGGCCTCCCTCTCTCCCATCGCCGAACCCACTTCCCTTCCCCTTTATCCGCCGATCAGAAACTACTCCAAAAATCGACTAACTTTTCATCAACCAATCCCTCTTACTCCCACCACCTAAAATCCACCGACATTTCGATTTCGTCCACTGTTTCGCCATCCGACCAGTGTTCCTCCGGTCGTATATTTGTCTACAACTTACCGGCTGTTTTCAACCAAGAGTTATTAGATAATTGCGATGAGTTGGACCCATGGCATTCACGTTGCGAAGCTTTATCCAACGACGGATTCGGGAGAGAAGCCACGGCGTTATCCGGCGTCGTCCCGAAGGATTTGATCCCAGCATGGTACTGGACCGACCAGTTCGCCATGGAAATTATTTACCACAACCGTATTTTAAACCACAAGTGCCGTGCGATGGAACCCGATTCCGCGACAGCGTTTTACGTTCCATTTTACGCGGGACTCGCCGTTGGAAAATACTTGTGGTTTAATTATGGTTCAAAAGATCGTGATAGTTACTGCGAGATGATATTGAAGTGGGTGAAGGATCAACCGCATTGGAGCCGTTCCGACGGCTGGGATCATTTCATGACGATGGGGCGCATCACATGGGATTTCCGGCGGTCCGAAAACGAAGACTGGGGCTCTAGATGTATCTACATGCCAGGTATGAGAAACATCACGCGTCTTTTGATTGAACGAAACCCCTGGGACTATTTTGACGTCGGTGTGCCTTACCCCACCGGATTCCACCCCAGATCGGACTCCGACGTCTTGCAATGGCAAGACTTCGTCCGTAACCGCAACCGCAAAACCCTCTTCTGCTTCGCTGGTTCGCCACGTGGCACCATCAAGAACGATTTCAGGGGCTTGCTGTTGAGCCATTGCAAGAACGCGTCCGGGTTATGCCGGCCTGTGGACTGTGCGGGTACCCGCTGCTCCAACGGCACTTCCGCGATCCTTGAAACGTTTTTGGATTCCGATTTTTGCTTGCAGCCGAGAGGCGATAGTTTCACCCGCAGGTCAATATTTGACTGCATGGTGGCCGGTTCGATCCCGGTTTTTTTCTGGCATCGAACGGCTTATCTTCAGTACCAATGGTTTTTACCAAGTGATCCTGAGAGTTACTCTGTTTTTATCCACCGCAACGAGGTGAAAAACGGAACATCCATTAAAAGCGTGCTTGAGAGTTACAGTAGAGAAGAGGTGAAGAAAATGAGGGAGAAAGTGATTGAATATATTCCTAAGTTAGTTTATGCAAAACCTCAAAAGGGTTTGGAGAGTATAAAAGATGCATTTGATGTTGCAATTGATGGAGTGTTAAAGAGAATTAAGGAGCAAGAGCAGCCTGGATACAAGTGGAAATGAAAATGTGGAAGGTGAGGGTTCAAACAAAATGTGGAGAAAATAGGATTATACAGAATATTTAATTTTTTCATTTTTAAAGATTGGAATAGGGGCATATCTATTCTTTCGTCTTACAGTGTTGTATTTGTGTTTTTGTATAATAATAATAATAATAATGACAATAATAATAATAATAATAATAATAATATACTCCTAGTATATTTTTTCTTTTGTGGATGTTTATTCTATGAGCGGCGACGGCGATTACAGATGTAAATTTTTTGTTGGGGAAATACATATGAGAGTTTCAGAATTATTACTGTAGCAGCAGTTGGGGAGGTTTTAGAGTTGAAGTGGATGGTGCTTGCTGCTGCTGCTGCCCTTTTAGGCTTTTACCAGAAGGCTGAGAATCTTGAGATAATGGGAAAGGACCACCATGTTTGGGGTGGTCCTGCAATCTTTGGCTGGCTGGAAGATTGAAGAGGATCGGGCTAATAAGGATGGGAGGAGTGGGACAAACATATTAAGCATGGTAGGACAAATTAGATTTGTGGGAATCATATGTAATAGTATTATTTTTATTTTTTCTTTTGGTACAGGGTCAAGGAGGTTTGGGAAAACTGAATCCTGCTTCCTGAAATTACAGAAGGGTCATGCACGTATAATTATGATATTTAGGATTGGTTTCTTTGAAAGATTACGATGAATTTGTTAAGATATATCTGCTTCACAATCTTAATTGTTATAATTTTCTTCTTTCTTAAAATAAAAAAAAAAAAATCATTTTTCTTTTTTCTGAAGGTTTTCCAGTCTAGTCTAGTCTAGTTGAAAATTTTTATACTATTTCTTTTATTCCCTTGTTCGTTTTCTAGTTTGGTTTCGTTGTTGAAGAAGTAGTAGTAGTAGTAGCAGCATAAAAAATGGTGGATTGGACATCGGGCAATGAGCAGGTGGCACAATTTGTCCGCAGCAGCAGCAGCAGCACTGAACACCCAAATAGCTGAAGTTGGAAGAAGGTATCGGTCTTCCCCAAATTGGCTTATGATTGGAATTGTCATATTAGAGGTGAAAAAAAAAAGTTAAAAAGAGCTCGTATAATATATACATTATTATACTTGTCTTGAATCGCATTTGCTATCGGTTCTTGTTGAGACTTGAGAGAGTGTTTGGTAGGTAACGGCTTTTTACATAAAAATTGTAATAACCTTTGAACATCTTTAATGGCGGGCCTCTTAGGGAAAAATGGCATAAAAGCAACAAGGAATCTCAATCTTTTGTGACTTTTCTCAATTCTCTTTTCTTTTTCTGTGTCAAGCCACTCCTGCACTGCTTTTCTTTTCTATAGAAAAGTATTGTAGGCCTGTCGACAAGGGGAAAACAATAGAATTGCATGAGCTTTTTTAATTAAAAAAATACATTTAATCACTTTCACCAAAAAAAAAAAGAGAAGAACATTAAATTACAATGCCTCTGATGGATGAATCATTCTTGTCGAACTAACAATGGAAATTCTTTTTTGGTAGGGTAAGTAATAATCAATAATATACTAACTAGAAAAAGACAAATAATTTTATAACAGTACAACAGAGACGTGGAGTCGAAGATCAGTTTCAACTTTCAAAACAAAGTGGAAAATACAAAGTGGTCTCAAATCTCAATGGATGGGAAACAGAGAATGGCCATTTTATATTTCTATTTCTCTGAATAACAATGTCTTCCTCTTCCCTATGCAAACAGATGATTAACGAATACATCAACAAACCTTAGAAAATTTCTTTTTCAAAGCAAAGGAGATAAATAATATCCATATGAACAAATCATATAAGCTCAAGTGTCAGCGTCAATGTAATTTATTAATAGAATACTAAATTTTAATTTTAATAATTAAAAGTTTAAATTTTAACAATTTTAAATATAAAAAAATTCTCGTGAATACCGACAATGGTAGGAGTAAGTAAAAATCAGTTTAAATTTTTAAATCGATCGTATTTTGAGTGAAATTTATTGAATAGATTTGGTTTACTCAGTTTTGATTATAATTGATTTTTTAAATTAATTAAATTGATTAATTTAGTCGATTTTTAATTTTTAAAACTGATAACCGTATTAATCGAATTAATTAATTTTTTAATAAGTAAAAGTAAAAAAATTAAAATAAATATTTTTATTTATTTTTTTGTAAAATATTATTTAAATTATTAAAATTTTTAATCATTTAATTTGAATGATATTTAAATTTAAATTTTATTGAATTAAATTTGTTATTAAATAATTATTCATCATAAAAATATGATAAAAAAATAAGTTATTTAAGTGAACAGATTAAATTAAATTAATTTTAATTAATTTAATTATGATTAATTATTTAAAAATATTTGATCAATTTAATTATTTATTAAATAAAAATTAATTAAATTAATTATTAACTTTTTTAAATCCAACCGATGAAACCATCGAATCAATCTATTGCTCGCCCCTAGACAATGGAGCTATCACCTAATTTTTAAATTTTTGTTTGCCAATTGTAGTCTTCCAAAGTTAAAAGTTACTATATATACTGTGGAACAGAAGGTTTTTTTTTTTTTTAATTAAATTATTTAGATCATTTTTTTTTGTTCCAAAGTCGTCGGCGACAATCAAGGGTAGAAACCCTTGAACTGCTTCTGCATGTGATTTGCCACTAAATTTAAATTGTTTCAACTGGTGGGTCTAGGTGAAATTTATGTTGAAACCTGTTGAATGCGATCTTTCTAAGTTACCGGCTACAATGCAATGAGAAGTATTTGCTCTAATACACACTGACCCGTCAGTGACACTCAAAATGCTTAGGTTCTCCACAAAATGTATTAAAAGTTCGTGGATCTATAAGGATGCTCGGACTTCAATCCAGATCTATTATTAATATTTGATTAAATTAATTTATAAATATATAAAAATATTTAGAATGAAAATAAAATAAAATAAAATAAAATATTAAATAAGTAAAATAATATAAAACCACTTTATTTTTTCTCTTCACAAAAAAAAAAAAAAGTTTGCCGGCAACAAACCTAAATGTAGACTGAAAGACAAGACAATTGTAAAGGTAACACCTGTACCAATTCATTTGCATTCTAAGCCACTTTTCTGAATTGGTTTCATTGCCTCCTTTGAAACTTTGAGTATCTCTATGAACATGTTCAAGCTCCTTTCATTTGTTAAAATATATCCTTTATATCTTATCACCGAGTACTTCCAAAAACGATATCAACAAAACGGGTGAAAATTTCATACAATCATATCAAATTGAAGGGCAAAAGCTGTAAAAAAGAAGAAAAAAAAATAATCTACTGTACTGCTGACAGAATATCTGTTCAATTCCATTAACAATGACTTTGACAGTCTTAGAGTGAGCCTCACAAGCCTTATGCCTCTTGTGATAATCTTTGGAGGAGCTAAGATCCTTGTTACAACCAAAAACTTAATAGCAAGGAGTATGAAAATTTGAGCTTGTCGTTCGAGTTTCCTTCACCATCAAAGCTAGACGAACTAAAGAAACAACAGAAGTTTCCTTAAAAAATTTCCATCCTGTGCATCTGTACAATCAGTCAATCTCCTTAGCTTAAAATCAATGAGTGAAGATTCCTGACTGTTAAGCAAACCAAAATTACTACCAAACCAAACTCTAGAAACCCAGAAAAGCAAGCAGACCCAAAAAGTAAGCAAACCAAAATTACTATCAAACCAAGCTCAACTTCCACCTAACGTGTTCATCTGCCTTCTAAGTTGGAGAGTAAAGTTGGTGATGATTCAGATGGGACTTCTCATCATTATCATCGAAATTGAGGCTCCCCTCCTCTTCAAGCTCTATATAAACTTCACTTCTTTCCTTGCCATCCAAATCTTTTGAGTTTTCAGAATGAAATTTGGATTGTTTGCCACTTGATGGAGAATTAGTTTCCTCTTGTTGTTGCATTTCTAATTCTATCAATGCTTGCATTCTTGCTTTCTCCCGGTCACTTGGATATGTGCAGTAAAGGAATGAGTAAATAAGGCAACAAATTGCCATTGGAATCCCACTTGCTGTGTAAAGTGCCTTAGTGAGTGATGCAGCATTCTCTCTATTCATCTCAATCACCATGGAGTCTGATGATCCTCTGCATATTGGTTTATAGCTGTAAACATGCTGAGCCAAAACCCAAATATAGGTGGAGCAAAAGATGCCAGTATAGACTCGAAAGATTGATCCAAGGCATAGATGCTTGTTTGAGATTTCTTATGGACAATCTCTGCAAATATTGGATCGTATACACCATTCATATACCACACAATCTCATCAAAAGCAGATATATTATTGCAATTATAATTAGAACATTCAATGAAAATACGAAACAATTGGCTAATGCTTGCATCAATGAATGCTCAACATGTAGCAGCACTGCAAGTAAAGGATTAGATCAATTTGGCCTATAGAATAATACCACAATTGTGCATAAAAATATCTGAATATAGCACCAGCAAAGCCAAAGAACATGGTATTGTTTGTTTGTCAAACCAAATACTAATTTTGCACAGTTTTTAATTTTCAGTGAAATAAGCATCTAGAAACTATTGATCAATTGCTTCCTATGAATAGTGCCCCTAGGTTCCACAATTCAATGCCATTCATCTTCTAGGTCCATCATTTTACTATCACTACCAGAGCACTGAAACTACTAAACTTGTTAAATTCAACATCTACAGTTTGAATGTGGTTTTCAATGTAGGCAACATACTCTTTTGTCCCTGAAAGATTTCTACACGAATTCAAATGAATATCTTCATCATCTGTAAGTGAGTGGGGAATCTAAACTAAGTTCTATATGAGGCTGCGTTAAGTCATACAATTTAGAACCTATATTTTCAGAGAAAATGATATGTAGTCCACTTGTAATTTTTCTTGTCCTACTTCTTACAGTGATCACTATCCTTTGACTGAATATCCATGCCAAATCCATGTTACTTTAAACATAGTCTTTAAGGTGAAATAGTTTAATTTTGACACCATATCTAGTAGTGTCACTTGCATTATTGTGCTGTGATGAACGATAAAAAAGCAATTTTTTTGGACTTCATTGTCTTTACAGTCAAACCCAAACATGATAAATTTATCACCAAATTAGTTATTGGAAATATTGAAAAGTAAGATGGACCAAGAAGATGTACTTGTTAGTTGCTGGAGCATTCCAGGATATGCACAATCCCATGATTGAAAAAACCAAACCATGCATAAATGCAGTGAAGGGATCATCAGGTAATGCCAACATCAGAACTGCTGCTATAGGGATTGCAGAACCTATGCTTATCTGTGAAAGTATAATTCTCCCAGAATTGGGCAAGCCTTTCACTAAAATATCTCCCATCCTTCCAACAAAGAGACCACCAAGTAAATTTGAAACTAGAAAAAGGGTCATGATAAATGCTGTTGTTTCATGGGAGAAGCCAATAAGTTCAAGCCACATTGGGGCAAACGACCAAGCTGACCGAGGGAATGATCCTGCAACACTTTGAGCAACAATAATTTGGAAAGTTGGGATTCTCATAACTGACTTTTCTTGTTTTATTATGTCCCTCACTTGATTTGAAAAGGACATACGTGAAACATGTTTTTTGGCTTATCATTGCTATCAGAAAATTGTAGATCCTTAGCAAAAGATGGACCAAGATACCAACTACGACATTGATTATCCAAACCAAATGGAAAGCAAATCTCCAGCCAGGTATCCCCATGATAGTTTTTGGTGGAGTCAGTGAACAACACAGCCCACCTAGGATGAGCCAATGTTTCCTGTTAGTTGTAGCCACCCAAAAGCGACATCATGGTTACTTTCATCAGTTGAATCAACAACATGGGACTGAATAGCGGGTATGACAATTGCAAGTCCAACCCCATTCAAACCTCTCAAAACTGCAACCCAATGAGCCAAATAAATAATTTTTGATAGGTTATGCACCTGATGATGCCAAGGAACAAGTAAGTCCTTTTTTTCCTACAACTATCCATCCAATAAAAACAAAGCACCAGATAAAATTTTGCTACACGTCTAAGATCCAATAACAAAGAAAATACAAACTCATTTTACGCATATATAACATGGAAATCATAACACTATGCTCAATGAACTCACCATTTCAGACTTTAGTGTTTCCAAGCTTTTTTTCATATCTATATTAGATTGCAAGTTTTGCACTTCTTGAACTCTCTTTTTTATCTTTTGCAAGCTGGGAAAGCCTCTTAATTTTTCTTGATACTTCTGCACTTCGTGGGTTGTATTGCAAAGCTATTTGGAAGGCCGTTAAAGCCTATAATAATTTAATATTTAGAATATCAGCATCATAAACAAATAGCATCATCTCTTCATCAAAGTTTGGAGGGACCTAGGAACTTACATCATTATCTTGTTCCATGGCCTCTAATTTGCATCCTTTCCGAAAATATCCCTGGAAATATACCAAAACACACAAATTAAACAATTAAAATTGGATGACTATCTGAAGGCAATCACCATCGGCCCCATCACCACCCTCCAGAAAAAAAAAAAAAAAAAAAAAAAAAAAAAAATATATATATATATATATATATATAATCTACCTTTTCCCATTGAGGATTCAATGTGATTGTTGTCTCAGCATCAGTCAGTGATTTATTAAGTTTAATCAAATTTAAAAATGCTGCTGCTTGATTGCTAGTTCAAGAAAAGAGAAATACATTGAAATTCTAGCATTGGTGCAAAAAAATAAAGGAAGAATACAGAGGTACACATCCAACTACATATCTGGAACATGTAGAGAAGTCAAAAAGGACAAAACCTAATTACAGAAAATGAACCAACATTCATCAATAATGGCATAAAATTAAATAACTAAAATCAGGTTTAGCTTCCATTTATATGCTATTTCTTATTGAACACACACCAATAAGGTACTTGAGTGTGTTTAAGACATTATTAAATACTGCCATCCGGGAATCAAGCAATCAATTAAACAAAATTTCAAATATTAACAACCCATACGCAAAAAGAATAAAAGTCCAAGCATCCTGTTGCACTGTATCATACTAAAAAGGAAATGCATTATGATTTCTTCCACACTTCATCATACCACAGCAAATGGTTGATACAAACGAGATAACACCATACATTTTACAACACAAATAAATGTCTTAATGTCAAGGCTCTCAAGAATTTACTTATGGACATGATGTTTAAGAATTGTAAGCAGCAGTTAAGTCTTGAGATGGTAGCTTCTAATTTCATCTTCAAGGATGCTTGAAAATTCACTGAGTTTTAGATAAGAAATTGAAGGAACCATGTTAACATGTAACCCAAAATCCAAACAATTCAACTATCAAACCAAACTCTGGAAACCCAAAAAGAAAGTAGAAAATGACAAAAAATGTAAAAGTTTAAGATTTTATTGACGTTTCTCGAGAAATAAACAAATTGGAGAAATCGGGAAAGATCGATGGAAAATCGAAAGAGGAACCTTGATGACTCTTCAGGGGAGATTACTATTCGCCATTCCCTTTGCTCTTTGGAAAAACTAAAATTTCATCGTTACCTTTGCATTCCAGTAACGGAGACGCTTTTTCTTGTTACCCGTTAGGGTTTAAAACGAGTTTCAGAAATGTGTAAACAAACAACAAATTAATTAAAATGAGTCTTTTTCACTATTCAAAATCTCTACAATTTCAACAAAAATTTTGAGTTTTTCAATTTTGCTACTTAAAGATGAGCATGTTCCTATGTATGAGAGGCAATAGCACAACATGCATGAACACGGCGGTGTTAGTAACATGCATCCATAACTTCCACCGCAATCATGACCCAGCCTTTGGCATCAGAAAAGGCTACATCAGGCTGAGCACCGCCATCTTTAGCGACCTCTGCTCCGCTCTCTTCTCCGATGACCCTGCCAGATCCCTCATCATGCTGGCCTCATTCCTTTTGCTGTTGTCTCACCACCGTCTTTTTTTCACCGGTAAATCCCTCAATCCGCCTTCCCGCTATTTGGCATACTCTCCCACTAGAAACTTATGGGAACAATCATGGAAATGCTTGTGAAATGGCGAAAATTAAACCAAACATACGTTATCCCCAAACCTATCCTCACAGCATTTTTTAATGACATTGCTTACGTGGATAACAAATTGGAGTTGAAGGAGATGGGGATTACTTTTGTAAACAGTTACAGGTTATAGATTATAAATCGTATATGGAATTAAAAGATTAATAAATAATAATTATATAGAATTGTCTTTAGGAGGAAAACAACTACCTCTTCCTACCCCTTGGGCTTCAGCTAGACTCGATTATCCATGGGCTATATAGTAAAATCGACATGTAAGCCAATGGAGTGGGCTTGGATGAGAATGGAGAGGTTCAAATAATATCAGAGCTCTTTGTATTCTACGAAAATTTAGAATTTAATTTGTAACTCATATAAATTTAATTTTTATATTATTTTAATTTAATAATTTATTTTGTTATTTTTTTCATTAAAAATGTTGATATGATAGTTGATTTGATGATGTAGGATTAACTTTATTGATGTAATGTTAATATGTTTACGCGATAACTTAGATGGATGAAATCAATTATTAAATTATGTAAATATATTCATATAAAATTTAAAATTTAGTTTTTATATTTACACAAAATTTAAAATTTAATTATTCTAGTATAAAATTAAATTTTATAAATTTTTTGGATTTTTAAAAATATTAAATTTATTTTTTTAATATCTTAAAATTTTTAATTTTATTTTTTGAAAATTTTTGTATTTTTTCGAAATTTAAATTTTTATTTAAAAAAATATTTAATTTTAGTATTTTTAATTTTTCAAAATTTTTATAAAATTTTCATATTTATAATTTTTATACTTTTTAAAAAGTTTTTATAATATTTTATTTTTAAGAGATTATAAATTTTAAAGTTTTTACATTTTTTTTAATTTTATTCAAGTAAAGAATAAACTGAAATAAAAAACTATTACCTCAAATTTTTTGCTCTTCCACCTCAATATATATCAAAATAAAAAAAGGTTAAAAAACCCCTCTTCTTTATTATTTATTTATTTATTTAACAATTAAAAATATAGAAAATTTCTAAAAAGGATAAAAATATAACAAATATAGAAAATATTATGAAAATTCCAAAAAATTAAAAACAAAAAATTAAATATTTTGATAAAACAAAACGTTAAAATTTAAGAAAATAATAAAAAGAAATTATTTTTATTTAAAAAATTAAAATATTGAAAATGTGCATTTAATATTTTGAAAAACCTAGAAAATTTTTAAAAAGTTTTTATTTTTAAAAAAATTAAATCTGATTTTAAACAAATCATAAATACATTTTTTTAATTAAAATATTAAATTATTTTTTTTGAAATATGAAAAATTTTTAAAAAATTCGAGACTTGATTTTTTATTAAAAATAAAAAAAATAATTTTTATTATTAATTGTATCAACATTATTATTTCAACTTGTAAAATGATGATATTTTTATGAAATTATACCATAGGGACTAAATTTCAAATTTCGATGAATATAGTGATAATTTACATAATTCAACAATTAATTTCATTTATCTAAATTATCGTATCTACAAATCAACATCACATTAACTAAGTTAATACCCTGTGTTATCAAGTCAACAAACACATCAATATTTTTAATGGCAAAAATTGACAGAATTAGTAATTTGACTAAAATTATCAAATCAAAATAGTTCAAGAATTAAATATTTATGAAATACAATATAATGACTAAATTTCAAATTTTCACAAAATATAAAAACCTTTGGCATAATTTGATTGAATGAAGAGAGTTGCATTTCAATCCAAAATAAAAATTTAAATTTAGTAAACAAAAAAATATAATAAATTTATAAAAAAAGTTATTTGTACAAGTAAAATTTCCTAAAAATAAATAAAAACAACATAAGTTTTATATGTAGCAAATCATTTAATTATATGTCTAATTCAGATAAATGAAAGTCATGTAGCCATATTTGATATAGTATAAGTGGAAATTGAATGATATTATTATCTTTTCAAGATGAAGGCGATTGTAGATTATGTTTAAAAATTACTATTTATTGTTGTGTTCTGATTCATTTCTATTAAATGAGATCCATCTAAATCAGAAAGGAAATCTTCTCATGCTATAACCTCATCCATGTATGAACAATTAAAAAGTCTATAGTACCAACAATATACATATATATATATATTATGTCAATTTTTTATATTTTTTATCTTGTAAACATCAATTTCTTAGATTTAATAATTCGTATATTTGTATCGTATTTGTATTGCATTAAAAACATACAAAACATGAAAAATTATTTTATCAAATTTGTGTTATATATCAAATACAAAACATATTTTTTATTTTTACCAAATCTATATGCAATTTTTCTTAAAAGTTTAAATCATATATATATATATATATTTGTATCATTTTGTACCGTATTTAAATTTATCATGTTTATAATTTTTTCAATAATTCAAAATTTCTATTGATTTCTATGTTTACTTATGAATGGACCCTTCATTAGCATGTTGTTGGATAAGATGCTAATCATTGAATGCGTTTGATACACCTCTTTTATTATATGAACATGAATATGAATGTAATCTTTCTTTCATTTTCTATCAAACATTCAAACAAAAGCAAATCTTGCATGAACAATTGAACATTGCATACCTTTTACTGAAACTTGCTGCTAGGCACCAAAAAAAGACCCCAAACTCATGACCGCACAGAAACCTTAGCCTTTTCTCTTTCAGTTAACCCTAAATGGTTCGTCTTAATCGTTACCGCAATATTCTTTCTCCTTCAGGTATTTCTCTTCCTTTTCTCTTCATCCCTCTGCTTCTCCTTTGCCTTCTATCGCAAACGTTTCCAATCGTCAGACTCTTATCCCTCCATTAACATCTCTTCCCCCTCCCTTGACGATCCATGTCAAGAAGGTAAAGTTTGTCTATGATCTTCCACCTATATTTAACAAAAATTTGTTGCTTGATTGTGTTAATTTAAACCCCTGAACGTCCCTTCGCGATGCGGTAACATTAGAACCAGATTCAGGTTCGCCCTTTTACATACCTTTTTATGGTGGGCTTGCGGTAGGTAAATATCTTTGGTTCAATCACATTTGAACCAACGCCAAAGCCCGCGATGATGATTGTGAGAGGCTCTTGAGCTTTTTCAAGGATCAACCCAACCGGAAAAGATCAAACGGGCGAGGTCATTTCATCACGTTGGGACGAATCACGGGGATTTTCGATGGGCTGCTAATCAGGGATAGACCTAGAATTTATAATCGGTAGGGGGAAAAATATATATAATAAGTTAACTAAAATATATAAAAAGAGTTATTTTAGTATACATGAAAATAATATGTTACAATTGATTTTTACGATTTTTTATATTTTGAAAGCAATGTAAAATCTTTTTATTTGTTAATATTACAAAATATATTTTTTTTTATATATGTAAGCAAACAATTAATCATCCAAGAATTTTCCATTCGACTGCACAAACGGTTCTTCACAATCTTCATAGCAAAAAAAAAAAAAAAAAAGTTAACTAAAACATATAAAAAGAGTTATTTTAGTATACATGAAAATAATATGTTACAATTATTTTTTACGATTTTTTATATTTTGAAAGCAATGTAAAATCTTTTTATTTGTTAATATTACAAAATATATATATTTTTATATATGTAAGCAAACAATTAGTCATCCAAGAATTTCCCATTCGATTGCACAAACGGTTCTTCACAATCTTCATAGCAAAAAAAACTCTTTCATCTGATGGAATAGAAATTGATAATATCAAAACTAATTCCACAAGTAAGTATACTAATGGATACACAAAATATTTGTTTGTCTCAACAAGTTTCATGAAAAGGTCACTAATACTTTTCAAACTTGTACATGAGATTTTAAATTAATAATGTAAGTTTCAAGTTGATTATCAAGAACTAATAGCTCCACATTAGAACATTCTGTTGGATAAAATTGAGCAAGACAAATCAACTTTCCTTTATCAAAATTTGTAAAAGAATCAAAGGATTTAAATAAGTCACACAAAGAAATAACTTCATATTTACCTCAATAAAATGATTGCTGAGCTGTTAAAGTTGTATATCAATCATTGTATAAAACAACTCAACTTGATAGTAATGTAAATTTGTCATTGTTATAGCATTGCATCAAGGTCTTTCACGAGTTACAAACATATCATTCATATTTGGGATACTAATATTGTTTTTCTTACAAAATAAAGAAAAATCTTTATGCAAAAATTCCTATCTATCATTTTTCATCGTTTATAGTTATTGCTTTGCTACTTTTACTAATGCCATCACATTCATAATATCTTAATCTCGCTTTTATAATGCCAAGGATAATTCATTTGTAATCCCCAAGATATTTTTCATCAAATGCAAGTTAAAAGCAAAGTCAAAAGATTGAGTCAAATCTAATAAGGTAGAAGCTTCACCTCTTTACTCTAAGCTATTCACATTTTTCACAACAATTTCAAGCACATCAATGATGGAACTAAACATAAGGATCAAATTTATCAGAGTCTCATAATGTGAACCCCATCATGTATCCCTAGCTTATTGAAGATTTATTTCTTGGTTTAAACCTCTTATCGTAGAAAGTTCATCGATTCGTAATGCCTCAATAACTTTTATCAAGTTATTTTTCTCAAAGAACATCTCTTCATTTACATGAAGCCCTGATATATTCACCATATTTGTCACAATGTTGAAAAGTAAAGCAATTTGAACATGATTCTATGCTGTAGTTACAAGTGTCAATTGAAGTTGATAAGCAAAACAATGAACATAATAAGCATATGCATTATCTTTCATGATTAAAGTTTTTAATCCATTGAATTCACCTTGCATGTTGCTTGCTCCATCATAACCTTGCCCATGAATTCTTAACATACTCAAATTATGCTTAGAGAATAATGCTTTAATAGCTATTTTAAGTGATAAAGTAGTTGTATCACTAACATGTATTACACCCAAAAAAGTTCAATAACATGCCTTTTAAAATCCACATAATGCAAAGTAATGGCAACTTGTTCTTTGATTGAAACATCATGAGATTCATCAAGTAAAATAAAAAATAATCGATCTCCAAGATCTTCCATGATAGTATTAATAGTCTCAATTGCTGCAGCACGAACAAGATCTTTTTTAATATCATGTGCTATCACATTTGAATTTTTTGGTGCATTCTCCAAGATGACACTATTAATGGTTTCATTATGATTGGCAAAAAATTTTAAAAAATTTAAGAAAATTTCCTTAATTATAAGAATTCTCAGTTTCGTCGCTACCACAAAATGTCAAATCTTAACATAAAAGAAAGCAAATATAATCAAGTGTCGTAGTTAAGTGAACTCAATAATCTTTTTATGCTTGATCAAATTATTTTGCAAAAGCAAATTGAATATGTTGCTTTTGATTTAGCAAATCTTGACAACACTTTCAAATTTTGTTATGAGCACTATTAGGACCTTTAACATGAGTATCAAATTTTTTTTTCTTTTTTCAATTTGTGAATAATTTGAAACAAAACAATCACCACCTGCTTGCTTTCCCATATATGTTCTATAAAAATAACAACACAAATAAAAAGCGTCTCTATACTATATTCCAACCAATTAGCATAATCTTTGAACTACGTAGAATAAAATAATGTAATGCTTTTCCAATTTTTCTTTGAGAAAAATTATATTCATAAGGTTGACATAGACCTTTTTGCAAATAAGCTATTTGAACCTTGTCTTTATTATTAGCATTATTATCCAAAATTTTTTTTTTGTAACCCAGGATTTGAAGAAAGATCATCTAAATTTAATTCAACATGAACTTGCTTTGTCCAATGTTGTATGACGCCAGTATTAATTCCAAATGATTCTTTAAAAATTGATTTTCTCTTAATAAGATATTCTCCATAACTAATTAAATTAAATAATTTAGTTTATGTAATTTATAAAAAATAAGAACACATATTCAAAATATAATTATGCATATTAATAAAAATCAACTCACCCTATATTTGAAATATATGAGCAAAAATGCAATTCATATACTGTAATCATACTGCTATGCAAGAAATTGGATAAAACTTCTAACTAATTTTATAATCTCTATATAAAAATTAATCTTTGTCAAACTTAAAGTTATTAATTGAATAAGAAATAACTAAAAAAAATAAAGAAAAATATAAAACACAAAAAATTCAAACATGATAAAAAAATATAAATGCTATCAATAACATGAATACATGATCAAATTATTTCATCAATATAACAAATTTCAAATAATAAATAAACATTATATATAAAAATATATAAAAAAATTGATTGACTAATTATAAAAATATATAAAAAAGTAACTTACTTAAATATCTAATTAGAAGAAGAAGATAACCAACTTGTAATTTATTTCTTTACTTTAAAGGCTTTCTTTTTCCTCTTTTTACTTCTTTAATTTTCTTCTCTGATTGTCTCTATTTTTGTTTAAAAAACTAAAAGTTGTAAGTGGGATAGACGGAGGAAAATGAAAAATTGATTATTTTTATTTACAATCCATTCATTTGCTTTTTTTCTTTAATAATAATCTTAAAATATTTTTTTATTCAAAAACCTATCACTTCTAATTAATGTAAGTTTAACTTTTACATATATTATATATATTATATATATTTTTAGTGGAAACATTATAAAGAAATTAAACTCTTTTAATATTTTTATAATATATTTTTAAAAGGACAAAAATCTTAATGGGGCAACTACCTCCAATGCCCCCACTGTGCATCCGTCCCTGCTGCTAATAATGATTGGGGTTTTAGCTTTTTTAACATGCCACCCATGCAAAACATTATCCGTCTATTGATTGAGAAAAGTCCCTGGTACTATTGTGATATTGGTGTTAGTTATCCTACTGGATTTCACCTAAGATCAGACTTTGATATATTACAATGGCAAAATTATGTAACAGAGTAGCAAAACTCTTTTCTGTTTTGCAGGCGAGATACGACAGAAAATCAAGAACGATTTTCGCAGAATCTTACTTAGTCACTGACACAATGAGTCATGCTCGTGTTGGGTTAAATAATATTTTATTCTTCACAAAATATATTTTTGATAATATTATATACAATTAAAAATATATAATTTAATTTAATTTAATTTTTTTTATTTTTTATTTTAAAATTTAATTCAAATATAATATATATTTAATATTTAAATTTAATTCAAATCAAATAAAAAATTTATTCAAATCAAATCAAATATTATAATTATAAATTAATTTTCAATTTTTTTCTCTCCCATACTTTCATGTTGCTTTTCTAAAGTTGAGGACAAAAGTGTGAAGGGTGCGTTCTTTCTATTTTTTTTTTTTTTGGTTGTATTGTACTTGATCATGTATCCTTTTTAGCCACAAATTTGTAAGATTTATTGTTCGCGCAACTTCAGCTGGAGAATACAAAGGTGTGTAACGTAGCTACTAGGATTCGTCCAGTTTTGCCATCATTATTTCGCCTGGGTATGGCAGAGTCTAATCTTATTACGCGACAAAACAGTCCATTGCTATTAAATAGGACAACTAGTGTATTTATATAATATAAAATATTAATCATTTGTATATTTATATTATATTTTATATAAAAATATATTGTGTTAATATAAAAAAAATATAAATTATATATTTTTGATTTTTTTAAAAATTCATAATAATTTTTGTTAAAATTTTAATATATCATTTTTATAATTATTTTATATCATTTTTGTATTATGTTATTATGATATATCTCAAAATGAAAGGTGTAATTCGATAAAATCAACATGCATAAGTAATGGTCTTTACATTTAAACCTGATGATTCGTGTATTTGTATCATATAAAATATTAAAATTCTTGTATACATATCATATTTTATATGAAAATTATATATAATAATTCGTGTTGATATAAAAGTATGAAATATATTTTTTGGTTTTGTTAAACTTATATAGTTATTATTAAAATTTTAAATCGTATCATCTTCGTATATTTTTTCATATCATGTTTATATCGATTCACCATATTATAATTTAAATTGTCAGAACTGTCACATCAATTTCATCATATTTACTATTAATGACGAATTGCAAGTGAAGCCTGAAAGGGCCTTGGCCTTTAAATATTTTGAATAACCTTTAAAAGGCGTTTGATTTTTGAAATCTTAGATTTCAAAAGGGAAAGTAATCTTCAAGGAAGTGAGAATTCCTAGGAAGAGGTGATTCTTCTGTCATAGAATGTTCGATTCCTATGTTTGATTCACAAAATCTCAAATTGCGTAATAAAAACTTTTTATTATAATAATCGTCATTACATGTGAATAACACTTGATAAACATTTAAAATGCCAATTATGTTATTAAAATTAAATATGTGACAACCATTAAACAACAAAAATAAAGAAGGTTTTCATTTTTTATTATGTTAAAAATATGGTGGTATATTATGAATAAAAATACATATAATAAAGTTCAAAGACAACGTTTTTTAAAATATAAATGTAATCTTTGACAAATAAAAAAATTATTATAAACAACCACGATGTTTTTGTTATATAAATGCAGTATTTGATAAGAAACATGACGTTTCTTTCACAAAAAGCAATGTTTAATAATGAACCAAGCATTACATTTTGGTTTATAAACAAGTGCACCACATATTGGTTTTATAAACATAGTCTTTTAATTAAAGACGACATTTATGGAATTATAAACGTAGTGTTTGACAATTAAACAAGCATAATGTTTTAAAACTATAAATGCAGTCTATGTACAAAGACCACATTTCTAACATTAGAAGTGTGGTGTTTAACAAATCATAAAAATATTTGATTTAACAAGCACAACGTTTATCAAATGATAAATGTAGTGTTTGATATTTTTTTATAAACTTCTTTTCCAAAATCATATTACGAGTCTCTTGACATCTTTTGATTTTTTTATACCCTAAACCTTACATTGTCGAATCTCAATCATTGTAGCCATATTTGCCATCGTTGCTGTTGTCATCATTTCAGGCAACAAATCATTTTCTCATTGTTTTTATTTTATGAAATAATGTAAATAAGAAAGTATTTGAAGATTGTTCTTATTTTATTTGTCTTTTTCTTAATGTTCTTATTTTATTTGCCTAGTATCCCATTCCATATTTATTTGTATATAGATAAATTAATATGATGGATTTTTAAAAACACATGTCTACTTCAACCAAACATGAAGAAGAATGTTTGGTTGACACATCATGTTAAAAAAAAAAAATTAGGGGACGATCTAAATTGTTTCAAGTAATTGAGAAAAAAATACATGTCGAGTTCAATGCAGATGACCAACCTATCTTAAGTGTGGGTCGAAGATGATTAGCCATATTGAATGTCTCGTCAATGAGACGATATCTATTAACTACAATAGTTAGAGGAATATTCCAACAAAGAAAAAAGACTATATATGAAAATTGATTGTGGTAAGTTATATTAATGAAATTAAAATTATTGCTCAGTTGATGTCTATTGCTTATGGAATGCAAGTACACTGCTTTGTTCCAATGTATTATTTTATTCTTTATAGGAACGTTTTGACGTACTGACTAAGTATAAGAAAGTTATATTACAATCTGCTGGTTTGAAATTCAAAAACCATAAAGGCAAATTGACTTAAAAATATATATTACCTAATGTTGACAATTTTAAACTTTTGGCTTATCCCTGGCCACATATTCACATGCAATTAGTGATGTAGAATAGACGAAATTTGTTTTAACTTGGTTATAAGATGAATTCAATGTATGCATAGTAATCTTTTTTTTTTTTGTAGAAAGTTATTAAAGATCAATTGTTATTAAAATTGTTTGTTTCATGTGTTCTTAATATGTGGTAATTCTTGTTCTATTTTGTCACAAAAAATCAAAGAAGCCCAATATAAAATAAGGGTCCAAAAAAAGTATAACCATTGAGTATCAAGAAAAGGGTATGCAAATGTTAAACATGAACTTGTAAGCTTTTTTTATTGTGTATTATACACTTGGTTAGGGAATTTGAAATTCATTTACATTTCAGTTGCAAAACTTATATTTTCATACGACTGTAAGAAACATTAGGTTCAAGCAACGAAATATCAAGATGAGATGTTTAAAAAAAAGCACATGCATAAACAATTAAATAGTATACTAATGAAGCAGCTAATGAAAGGCTAAGCAGATGGTAAGTTTAAAAATATCTTGTTTTCTACTCCCCACTTGTGCATGTTAATATATCATATTAACTTATGTAAGCATTTTGTGTTTAAAGACGACTTAGTCATAAAATGTACATTTTGTGTTTAAAGACGACTTAGTCATAAAATGTACATTCAATGAAATTAAAATTGGTGAAGGCATAGATAAGTTGACCTTAGCTTTCAGTTTTAAAGATAGACCTGACCATGTTAAGGGTGTTGTGAGCTTTATTTGTCCAACAAAATTTTCAAAACAAAACCTAAACCTTGCACATCTAAGATTGTTGAATTGAAATCTATAATAGTTTAGCAAAATGAATGAATTACTGAATTGGAGGCACAATTGACAGCTATGGCAACTTACAAAATGGGTTAATCATTTATCGACAATATAGGAAATGAATTTATGGAGAAAGCTTTTAACCAATCATCTCTTCTGGTAATATACATTCTAACTTAATTAATTGGATTTTTTGGTTATTATGATTTGATTTTATATGGATACACTTGAATTTTGTATATTATAGGTTTTAGAGATCGAGGTTAGCCAAATTTCACCTATAAAATATAGTATACATGTTTAACAAAATATAAATTTCACCTATAAAATATAAAATAGATAAATAACAAAATAAATAAAATAAAATAACCTTGGAGTAGCTCGACTTAGCGTGACGGAAGAGCGGCTTGAGAGATAGAAGTGACTGGACAGCTTGATATGTGACTCAGCTCAGCGGCTCAACAACTGCTAAGCAAAATAGGTAAATGGGTTGAAGCGCTACGGGTTAGGTCAGATTTCGGGTGACACATGGATCCTGCCTACTTTCAACTTCCCTAAAACGGTGTCATTTTAAAGTAGTATAAAAGGTAAAAATTTCTCTTTTTTGCCAGATGCTTCACCCTTTTTTCTCTCTTCCCTTCAGTTTTCTCTGTCTCTCTCTAGACACGAAGAACAATAATGGAATTCTCGCTGGTTTCTGAGTTTTATCGCTGGAGGGTTTTTCATCGAAAAAGTCGTTGAAAAACTTGAATTTCACAGAAAAATTCATCGAAATCTGGAATTTTTCAGAAAAAAATCGTTAAAAATTTAAAAAAATTCCTAAAAATCTAAATACCACTTCTGCACTTTCTAAACACCTTTTTTTGCTTTTCTTTTCTCTCTGTTTGCTTTTTGTATTTTTTTATATTTTTTGTGCGTGTTTCTGATCTATTTGTTTTGTCTGTCTGTGAATTTATAGATTGTAATCCGAAAGTCCTAAACTAATAGTCTTTTCTAAGTTGTAATTTCAACTTTTAATCCCACATAAACTCCTAATTTCAATCCCATTTAAACTCTTATTTTTTCATTTTTTTCAGCCTTTTCATTTTTTTAATTTTTCCTTTTTTACAAAAATCAAATGTAGACCCCTGAACAGATTAGGGTGTCTACAGCTATCCCCCTTTGCATATTTTATGTGAAACATAAATTGTGCAAAGACATAGACAACCCCAATCAACTTGACTCTTCCTTTTTTTTATTTTTTATTTTTAAAAAGTAAACAAAATTCCTTTAAACAGAAGCTCAACGACTTTAAAAAATAAAATGCTCCTCTAAATAAAAGTACCATAACTTTGGAAAATAAATTGTTTATTTAAACAGAGGCATCATAACTTTGAAAAATAAATTGCTTCTCTAAACAGAGGCACCACAACTTTGAAAAATAAATTGCTCCTATAAATGGAGACACAAAGACTTTAGAAAATAAATTGCTCTTCTAAACAGAGGAGTCATAGATTGTGTCTGAAGGAATTTGTAATAAAAACTCAAAGATTCACAATTTGAGTTCAAAAATCAAGGTTCAGATTTGCAAGAACCTTTCATTTTCGTAAGAATTCATTGAAATTTGATTATCAAAATTTCAGTTTCATAAGGATTTAAATTTGTAAGATCTTAAGATTCGCATTTGCAAATTGCAAAATTCACTTCCAACATTTAAATATTCTCATTTGAATTTTGAAGATTCACATCCAAAAGTTCAAAGCTTCTTAATCGAGTTTAAAGGCTCACATTTGATAAATCTTAGGATTTCACACCTCAAAGATTCTCATTCGAAATTCAAAGATTCTCATTTGAGTTCAAAGATTCACATTCAACAAATTTTAGGTTTCACACCTTAAAGATTGTCATTTGAAATTCAAAGACTCTCATTTGAGTTCGAAGATTCACATTCAACAAATTTTGGGTTTCACACTTCAAAGATTGTCATTTGAAATTTAAAGATTATCATTTGAGAACTAAAAAATTCTCATTAAAAGATTCATAATTTTTCAAAATTATGCATACAATGAATGTCATGATCAATAATACAAATATTTTCTTAATAATGCAAATGCAGCAATTTAGATTCTCCCAATACCATATTCTTAACCATGATTCAAATGTTTACTGCATAATGCATATCCAAACCAAAGTTTTAAACATTCTCCAAAAAAATAATGCCAATGTAATGCATGTAATGCAAATATCAATGTTACGAAATTCTAATCAAAATATGGTAATATGATCCTCAAGACTCCACCATATCACGTTTTCTCCTTGTTTAGCTTCTCAACACTTTGAAACAAGTTTCATCAACTGATCATCATTATTTTCATCACTTGATCATCATTCATAGGCTTCTCAGCACTAGCAATTTCAAAATAAATTTCATCCATTGCCCCATATCATTTAAGCACAACTTACAGGCCCCTCAGTACTAGCCATATTGGAATAAATTCTATCCCCTATCACTTGGTCACCAATTATAGGTTTCTCAGCACTAACCATTTTAGAACAAATTCCATCCATTGGTCCACATTATTCTCACCATTTGACCACAACTCACAAGTTATGTCGACCAATTTATCCCTATATTCATCACTTGGTCATATCACCTTTTTAGGTTTTTACACTCTCTTCATTTGTTGACCAACCTATCGTCATATTCATCATTTGATCACACTGTGTGTCGTCTCAAATCATCTTTTTTAAGTTTTTACCATCTTTTCATTTTTCTTTTATCATCTTGGATTTATTTTCAAAGAAATACAAGACTCTTTCATGAACATTATCATTTATTTATCATCATTTCAATTCTTGACAAACACAATGCAATCATACATTTTCTTGATTCATTCTGATGATGCAACAATAAGGGAGCACAAGGTGAATTAAGAGAAAGATAATCAATGAAGAATAAGTTTGGTACAAATAAATGGGGAAAAAATAAGTTAGATGCATGTCATTAGGATAAATGACACAAATGGAGTAACAATATCCAAACAATGAATATTTAAACAACTCTGAACATTAATCTAGGATTCTCTTTCAAAAACTTATTACATTAATTGCCAAAATCATTTTGAGCTCATCAAATTTTATGTCAGCTTTAAGAGATCTTCAAATGTCTTTGACCTTTCATCCATGTGTCTAACTCTTAACTCAGAGATTTTTCTACCCAAATTACCTTTTTGAGTTTTTAATCTGAGTCTTTTTTTCTCTTTTTTTCATCTTTTTTATTTTTTTTATTTTTTTATTTATTTTTATTATTGATATCTCTTCTACATTAATCTTTAACACACGTATCAATTCGATTACCTCATTATAAGCATGTCTTAGCCTAATATATGATCATTTAATTCAAGCATTCATATTTGATCCAAATAAACTTTTAAAGGTAGTAATGTAGGCCATGGTGAAGGGTCATGAAAGAAATGGATAAAATAAGCTCAAAACATGTGTTTAAAGGGTTCAAAACCAGAAGATCATTTCTTGTCATTTGAAACAACTTGGTATTTTGCCCCTTTCTATTTCATTTCATTATTTTTTCATTTTTCCATCCATTCATCATAAAAAGATTCTCATTACTTTACCCTAACTTATTTGTGGCATTTTTCTTTTTTCTCTTTTTTTCATTTTGCTTTTCTTTCTCTTTTTGAAACCTTTACGATCTTTTATCTCTTTTTTTTTCAAAAAAATACCTCTCAGTGTGGAGGGTGATTTTTGGTCATGGTTTTTTAGAAAAAAAATCATAATAAGCTCAAAGGAGTAGCAATGAATGGTTTTTCGAATGGTAAAAGAAAAATGATCATTTTTCATCTCAAATGTGAATGCTTCCCTTGAACTTTATCTATTAAACAAAAATAAGCTCATAGATCTTTATACATTTTCAAGACATATCCACATCTGCTAATAGTTAGCTTTTTTTACTTAAATACTCTTATCAAATCAATGTGAATGAGTTCTCAAAATTAATCTCAAAATTATTATCATTGTCTAAACATTTATCATCTGAAATTTGAGAATGGAAATGAAAAGAATGAAAGGTAACAAAGTACAGAACCATGGTTGAATGAAAGAGAAAATGTAATAAAATGCATTATCCTTGCCTTTTATTAAAATAATAACAAATGAAATCCTATTGCATAAAAAAAATCCTAACATTACTTTAAAAAAAAAAATCCTAAAATGACAAACAACTCTTAACCAACCTTAACATCTTTATCAAAATTATACCTTTGTACAATCAGGTGAAAGATCTTTATCGACATTTACCCCTTAATTCATTGCAGCTCTTTAAGTCTTTTAGGATCAATGTATTTTTTATTCTCACTCAGAGCATTGACATTGTGATTAGGCAATGGATTGCCACTAACATTAGGTATTGTTGCTTTTTCTTGATCAAAATTTATCATCCTATCCTTGATTAACCATTGCACCTTATGTTTCAAAGTAGTGTAATTTTCAATAAAATGGCCAGCAATTCCATAGAGGTAGTCATAATGGGTTGTAGGATCATACCATTTGAGATAAGGTGGATTGAGTGGCTCCACACGGTTGAGGGTAATTAAGTAGTTGTTATAGAGCTCTCGATATAACTTCGTATAAGTCATAGGGATTGGATCAAATATAAGTTTTTCTTAGGTAATTCGTTGCTCTCGTGAACCACTTCTAGGCTAGCAGAATGAATTTGGGGTTTTATGGGAGATTGAATGTTAAGACTGTATATGGGAGCTTGAGGGCCAAAAATAGATTGATATATTGATGGGTAAGATGGTTATGGTATGGGTTGGGATGGGTAGAACGAAGTATTATTCACAGTAAGATAGTATGGGGAGTAACCTTATGGATATGGTTGATATCCCTTGAATTATCTGTCAAAACTCATAACTTAAGTTTCGGTCTCTTTCTTTTCGATGCTTTCTTGGTTTCTCCTCCTTTCAACTTACCATTTTTAATGGCATTCTCAATGATTTTGTCTGAGATCACAATGTCAACAAAATTCTTTGTTGCATTCTCTATCATCTTTTCATAATAGAAAGATTTCAGGGTGCTAACAAATAACACTATGGTCTCTTTCTTAGTTAGGAGAGGCTACACCTGAGAAGCTACATCCTTCCACCTCTAAGTATATTCCTTAAATGATTTATTTACCTTTTTTTTATATTCTATAAAGACAAGTGATCGGGGGTTAAGTTTATGATATGTGGATACTGACTGATGAAATCATGGGTCATATCACTCCAAGAATGAATGTGGATCTTATCCAATTAGACATACCACATAGCAACAAAGCCCGTAAGGCTATCATGCATAAATAGTTTTTCATTATTAGCATAGGCTATAATTTTTCAATAGTACATGATAATGTGAGTATTCGAACACTTTATACCATCATATTTTTCAAAATTTGATACTTTAAACTTTAAAGAAATAACTATATCAAGACTAAACAGAGCCTAATATCATCCACAGAACCATAAAAATTAACTTTTTTTACTGCTCGCAACTTTTCTTCTAACATACTAATCTTCTAGTCAGTTTTTGAGTCCCTCAATGACTCATCCCTTTTTTATTTTAACTTTTTGTTCTCTTTTAGATCGTTCAAATTAGGGATCTAAACTGGTTCTACTACCTTTTTTGTAAAGACAAGATTTATATAACTCTGATATTATCCAAGGTTTGAAGTTTATGGTATTTCAGAGTATGTGTACTTTACAGAATGAGTGAACTATTGTGGTAACGGGTCTTGTGTGGACTAGGCTTGAGGTGGCCTAAAACTAAGAGGGTATAGTAGGTCATCCACCTCTTGTGATGGATGGTCTTATTGGCTAGTATTTTTTTTTATACCCTTTCCCTTATTTAATTTGTTCAAAGCATCCAAAATCCTATTTAACCTATTTTTAGCTTCTCTTGAGCTTTATTTATCCTCTCGAGATGATTAAAATTTTTTTATTCCATTTGTCTGGCTTGAGCTCTTGTATTGTACTGGTGAGTTAATTGTGTGAGATTCTTGATTGGTGGAGCTATCCTTGAACTTTGAGTACCAAAATTATGATCAGAAATGAGATGCTATGCTTTATGTTTAGTATGTTGATGCATGAATGGAATGTGGATTTTCATGGATGAAATGAGAATGATGCAAATGATATTGTTAAAACGTGATCATGAAAACAATGCATAGAATGAAATGATACGATGCACAAAATTAGACAAACAAAATGGTTAGTTTCATGGATGAAATGAAAGTGATGTAGATGCACAATGTTACATATGACAATAAAAATGATGCACAAAGTTAGACAATCAAAATGGTTAGCAAGTCACAAATTATTCTTTCTTATGTCTTTATTTCGGGTTATATCTATCAATGGATAAGAAGGGCTCTATCTTAGAGGTGGCCTCTTAAGTGCACATTATATGCAGGTTTAGGTGATTTTGACAACTAAAGGTTCTCAAATTGTTCCTTACATCATAGTCCATCATAGACTAGCAAGGCATTCTAATCCTCACCCATCATAGGCTATCAACGAAAAAGATTCAATTCGAGTGGGAGTATTTCGTTAGCCATTACAGATATTATCATCTCATGAGAGCATAGGTACTTTACTCTCTCCTAAGAGAGATAGAGTCCGGGTATAGAGCTCATGTAATGTAAATGCATGTGATAGTGTGTGTGAAGGAACGTATATGTTCCATGCCCCAAAAATAAAATACAAGATAAAAAAATGTTAGTAAACAAAAAACACAAATCATCACAATTTAAAACTATTAGACCAAATAATAGAATAAATTTAAAAATTATGGCTTGAATATCTAGCTTTCCTAGTGGAGTCGCCAAACTATTATAACGTTTAAATCCGTAGACCTATCGCAAGACATTGACTTGAGTAGTTGCCACTAATCTTTTTTATTTAGATGCAATTGACTATTTAAGGAATCTATTCTCTTAAAGGGCTCCCAAGCTTTACTAAGGGTCCCTAAAAGAATAGATTTGGATCTACAAATCAGAACGAAGTTAAAAAATTTAGTTACATATAGGAAAGGTTATAGCACCCCTACATGCCAATTAAAAGATGGTACCAACTTAATTTTGTGTTATCTGATAAGCTTTAAAATTTTACCAAGTAATTAATTATTAGAAATTATTCTTAATTAACTATAATACTTTTGGCAAGAAATTAAGAAAAATTCTCTCACCTCAAGAGTATATAAGAAAACTATTGTTTCTATTGCAGAGACTCCATAATCAGATTATTTAACATTAAAAATTTTTCAAGAAATGAGAAAGGAATGATGATTCGACTTTCGATATAGATCTTTCTTTTTGTTTTATAAGAAAAAAACTCATGCTTTTATATAAGAAAAATTGATACTTTTAACTTTTTCTCAAAAATATCTTTTTTGAAAATTTTTATTTTTTTTTCAAGAAAAATTAATACTTTCAACTTTTCCTCAAAAATATATTTTTAAAAATTTTTATTTTAAAGAGATCCTTAAAAATTAAAGAATATTTAATTAAATGAATAAATGATTTCAATTTAATCCATAGATAAATTGGCAATAATAATAATAATAATAATAATAATAATCATCATCATCATCATCATATTAATAGATAAATAACAAAATAAATAAAATAAAAACAAAAAAACCTTGAAGCACCTTGACTAAGTGTGACTGAAGCACAGCTCGAGAGACAGAAGCGGTTGGATGGCTTGATATGCGGCTCGACTCAGCAGCTCAATAATGGCTAAGCAAAATGGGTAAACAGGTTGAAATGCTACGGGTCGGGTAAGATTTCGGGCGACGTGCGGATCCTGCCCACTTTCAGTTTCTTTAGTTTCTCTAAAACGGAGTCATTTTCAAGTGGTATAAAACGTAAAAATTTTCTTTTTTTACCAAATAGTTCACTATTTTCTCTCTCTTCCCTTCAGTTTTCTCTACGTCTCTCTCTAGACGCAAAAAACACCAATGGAATTCTTATCGGTTTTTAGGTTTTATCACCAAAAACTGAGTTTTTCGTCGAAAAAATTGCTGAAAAACTTGAATTTTGCTAGAAAATTCATTGGAATATGGAATTTTCCAAAAATATTTGAGAAAAAAAATCACCAAAAATTTTAAAAAATTTCTAAAAATCTCAAGACCATTTTTTCACCTTTTAAATACCTTTTTTTGCTTCTCTTTTCTCTCTATTTGCTTTTTGTATTTTTTTTTATATTCTCTGTGTGTGTTTCTGATTTATTTGTTTTGTTTGTCAGTGTATTTATAGACTATAATCTAACAACCCTAAACTAAAAAGGATTTTTAGTTCTTTCTAAGTTTTAATTTCAACTTTTAATCCTACCAAACTCCTAATTTCAATCCCATTTAAACTCCTCCTATTTTTTCATTTTTTCCAACCTTTTCATTTTTTTAAAAAATTTTCCTTTTTTACAAAAATCAAATATAGACCCTCAGATAGATTGGGGTGTCTACATTTTTCATTTATACAAGTCAAAAAATTTTCATTTATAAAAGTCTAAAATTTTTCATTTACACAAGTCCAATTTTTGTTATTCATATGTGGCTCATGTCTAAATTCAATATATGTTTGATTTACATAGATGATGTTTTGGTGTTAAAAATATAGTTTTTAACAACAAAAATGACATTTTATGTCAAAAAATATAGTGTTTGAAGGTTTATAGAACATTATCAATTTGATGTCAACTAACAAGAATAATTTTTTTGTTAAAAAATGTAGTATTTGTGTAAAAAACTATGTTTCTTTGTTAACAAAATGTATTCTATATCTTTAAAGATGATGTTTTTGTGTTAAAAATGCAGTTCATGTTAGTTTATCAAATTTTAAATTGAACATGTTAACTAACAATGACAACGTTTTTATGTTAAAAATGCAGTCTTTGTTTGTACTTTAGATTTTAAATTGAATTTTATCAATTTTATGTTAAATGGACAATTATGATCTATATAATTTAAAAAATATAATTATAAAAAATGTAATTAAAAATTATCAGTTAATGTTAATTTTATGTCAATGTTATGTCTAAACATTTGAAACTATATATTTTATCTATAATTTAAAAATGTAATTATAATATTTCAACATTACAAAGCAAATACGATATCCATAATTTAAAATAGCAATGTGTGTCTTGTAGGAGGAAAATCAAATGATGATCGATAAACATTACATTCATTCAATTACTTTCGTATGTAATTCTTTCAAAATTCAATTGGTAACGCAAAGAAGAAATCAACTTTATGAGTATCATTTAAGATATACTATCGAGTAAAAAACATTTCATCTCAAGGGAATTCGTCTAGTTGCATGATTTTAGTGAATAGTGACATCCACTTATCACTTCCCTTCTTTCTTAAAGAAAGATGAAATACCTTTGATTTCCTGTGTTGTCTCACAATATACAGCCTCGATATTGTTTATTTACTTGGCCAATTCAACTAATCCATCAGAGCTCCTAGAACGTTTCTTACTTGATAACGTTTTACTTGTGGTAGATGTTGTCACACAAGCTGAACTTTTAACTTCATCATCCTCTAATCTTTTTTCATCCTGATCAGTATATGTTTCATTCTCATAATACTCAAAGTTAGCATCATTATCAGTATCAAATGATTCCATAGCATCAGCTACTACTTCAGCTCTTATTCTAGTAGCTCCGTCTTTATCAAAAATCTTAACAAAGTCATCAAAGCGAAGAAAAGATTTGTTCTTTAACCCTCTAGCATAGGGGTGAGTCTACACAAAAGTTAAATAAAATAGATTTAAATATGTAAAAAATATTTTGATAAAAAATTAGCAATTAAAGTAATTTCTACATTCATATTAACTACTTACCTAACTTACTAATAAAAAACAAGTAATTAAAGTAATTTCTACATCATATTAACTACTTACCTAACTTACTAATAAAAAACATACTGGTCAACAGTTACACATTTGTCCCATTGTTCTAGTCAAATCCATTTGCATGGGTTATCATATCACAAATAGCACGATACTGTCTCTTCAATAACTTTACCCTTGACTTAATGTGTGGGTTTACTTTTAATTGTGCTTGAGAAATTTTAGCCTCTAACATATTTTTTAGATATCCTAGGTAACCAATTCAAAATGTTCCATTATTAGCTTTTCATTTAGGATACCAGCCAAGATATATAGGCATTGGACAAGTATGGCATCTTTAGTCTTTGTCCATGTGTGATTAACAATTAATAAGGTTTGTTTGTCTTTTTTGGATGTACTTTTTATGTTGGTAGCAAATGATGACATTTTGATATCTTAATAATATAGTGAGACATCATGCAATAAATGTATATCACATCAAAAACAAATGAAAATGAACTAATAATTAGTGAATGAAGAAAACCAATAAACATGGTAATAAAACAAATATTATTGCAAACAATAGTTAACTACATTACACACTAAAAAAATATAAAACAAATGTAGAAACTAAATAGTACACTCAATATATCAAACACACAACAATTTCAGCAATCAAATAGAAAAAAATAAAAGAAATTATCCTTTGGATTGCAATCAATTCATGAACATCCCCTCTGCTAGCTTGTTTCTAAAGTCAGTTCAATTATCACTTGGCTTAACGTGCCTAATCAAATCTTCATGATCATCTCCTCCTGCTTGGCTATTACTAATTTCAACAACATCACATTTAAGAGGGTCAATTAGAATATTGACTTAATAAAATTATGAAGAAGGTAGCAAGTAGAAATGATTTTACATTGTATCTTAATTGGATAAAATGATTTCTCTCTTAAAGTTGTCTATCTATCTTTCAATATATCAAAACATCTCTCGATATAATTTTTTACTTGAGGGTGTTTCATATTGAAATATTCTTAGGTGTCGTAGGTTGGTGTCTTGGCTTTCAATTATTTAAGTGGTATCTTTGACTTCTATAAGGTATCAAAAAATCTTTCTTATTTATATATCTAGTATCACACAAATAGTAAAAACCTAATTCATTGTCACAATATTAATATGCTTTTAAAATGTGTTCCATGGTATAACTAAAACCAAAATATTAAAGCTAATATCTTGTGGGATCTTTAAACTATTTTTATATGTAATGGCATCCTTAAGCACTCGCCACTAGCTACACAATCTTTCCATCCCAGTAGAACATAAATGAATTGCATGTCTAGTGTGTAAATGCGAAAAACATTGGTATCAATTTTATTATTCCTAATTCTGTACCTAGGCTGTCACCTGAGTCTATATTCACCTTTATGTATATTCCATCTAAAGCACCCAAACAACACTAAACCCAATAACTCTAATTAATACATAATACAAAATTAAAATTTATTAATATTTATTCAAAACAAGCAATGATTAATGCATCACCTTTAACCAATTCTCTTTATTATTTATTGAATTCTCTGTTATCTGTTTTGGTTTTTTAAGCAACAGGAAATGTAGTCTCAAAACAAAATCCAATACAACATGAAATTGTCTACTAATACGTATGATTGGCAATGATGTGAAGGAAACTAATAACCATTTCTTTTATTGACATATGTTTACATGCCTTTATTCATTCTACAATTATCCATACTCTATATATAATTCTCATGGACCATTTTATTTAAGTTCAATGACCTAATTTGAAGTATATTAAGAGTTCATCAGCATAAGAGTCCTTTTTTAAGTTTCATAGTAACTAATGTCACAACAACAATAAGTAACAATTGAAACAATAAATAACAACAATAAACATACTCGTTCATTTGCAAAATAAGCACTGTTACCAATTGTATATTCATTTTTATTAATAAATGAGTCATAACTATTTACAAGAAAAATCTTTGTTAATGTTGGAAAATGTGTCAAAAGCAACAATATACATTTGGTAGATTGAGATATAGACACATCCAATGAAAAACAAATAAGAAGAAAACATTTGATTAGATAAAAAATAGTAAGAAAACATTTGTAGACCAGGAACACAAAACCAATAATAAGAACACATATGATAGATTAATAACTTTTCAATCAAGATCTAATCCAGATCTATCAATATAATAAGAAGATATCTGATGCAAACAAATAATACAAAACAAATCATACAAAATAGATAGTAGACTGACCATATAATGTTAAAAGATAAGATAAAATGAACTACACAAAAATGAAATTATAAATTTGAAAGGTGATGTTGTGTGAAACAGAAAATATACGATCTAGGGTTTGACTGGAGTTTTGCGATATTGTCTGAAAAGGAAATGTGGTTTGTATATTGTTTAAATATTAGTTTATTTTGTTATTTTTTTTATCTATTATCAACAACAGTTTGAAACTAAAAAAATGTGATCATTGTTAGTTATTATGTTTTTAGGTTATCAATTACTACGTTTTTATAATAAGAAATATAGTTATTAATATTGAGAAAATTTTATTTTTATCAAATACTATATTTTGTACATAAAAAATGCAGTTAAAAATATCTTAAATATTCTATTATAAATATTATATCTATTACTACATTTTTACACTAAGAAAAATTATTGATATTGAAAATATTAAATTTTTTTTGTTATTTTTTAAAAATGATCAACTACACTTCGTATGTAAAAAACTTAGTACTTATAAAAATAAAAACTATGGTTTATCAATGACTACATTTCTATAACAAGAAATGTAGTTATTGATATATAGAAAATTTTTTATTTATCACTTACTTCGTTTTTAACATAGGTAACGTGGTTAAAGTATCATCAATATTCTATTATAATATTATATCTATAACTACGTTTCCCAACTAAAAAGTGTAGTTGATATTAAAAAATCTAATTTATTTTGTTCTTATTTTAATTAATCAACTACGTTTCATACGTAATGTAATGTTATTGAAAATAAAAAAAATCTAAAACCCTAAATTTGTAGTAATGTACTAAATTTGTTATTTTAAAAATGTTGTTTTTATTATATGTAATCTATTACATGTTCAATAATTGGTAGATGTCCAATCATGTAGCTAGGAATGTAGTTTTACCTAATTGTATGACTATGAATGTAGCTTTTCGTGTTAGAATAGATCTCTATTTATCATGCAATTACATTAATTTTTAAAAGTAAAATAGATAAAAAAAATTTATATTGAGGTCAAAAGTGAGACATAATTTACTTTCTTCTAAGAATCTTTAAAAACCTCAAGAAGAGATAGGTTTATGATTCCAAGCTATTTAGACACTACTGGAAATTTTAAAATACCCCTAGGAATTATATACCATAAACCAAACTAAGAAATTAGATTATGAAAAGCAAGATTTTGGAGGGATAATCTAACTTTTCCTTGAACCAAACGTTCTTTAATATATAAACTATGCCAAGACAAATAGATTAGAAGCAAATGATGGTATCTATGACTGAAACATTGCAACAATACTCTATTTGACATGGATTGTGAAGATTTTACAATTAATTTTGTTAAAACAAATTAATTTTAGCAAGATAATTCTAGGACTCAATGTCAAATATATATTATATACTATAATTATTTCATATATTTATATTAAATTAGATTAAATTGGCTCTAAAATGAAAATTGTTATTTTTTCATTTTATTTTTAACTTAATTTTATGTATTGTTATTTAAGAAGAATAAAAATCATATTATAATTTATCTATTTATTGCATTTACAATCATTATTCACAAAATTTTAAAAGTATTAGTTTTATCATAAATATTAAGTCATATTCATGTACATTTAAAGAAATAAATTAACTTTCTAATTTTTTCAATAAAGTTTCAAGTCTTCAACCAAGTATCAAAGATGCAATGTTTTCTTTTTAACCAAACACTTATTTTTTTTTCATATTTTATTATCGTTTTTAATTTTTTTTCTCTTCATAAAACCTTAAAAAAATTATGTTAATTGTTCACATTTTTTGTTTTCGTTTAAGTATACGTTTTTAATACATTTACGATAAATATAAGTATGGAGATCGAACAATTCAAATATATAAAAAAATTTTAAAAAAATGAGCATAGCTGTGTTGGATACATATTCATGTCTGACACTCACTCTTAAGTTCAAGTAACATAATAAATAAAACATATATATAATTTTAATCAACCATTCCAAAAACAAAATGTCAAGATTTGTTATTACATACTTTACATACAAAAAGACATCACTTTTATTTCTCTTTATATTTGGAAGTTCACTTTTGATCTCCCCCTCGTTATATCTATACTACCTTATATAAAAAGGATCCTGAAGGATCCTTAAACTTACATCTATATGGTTTTTCTTTCCTTCACATTGGTTTTTTCATTCCGACCGTTTTGATGGCTGAGCAAAAGTGGAGATAGTCTGTCACCAACAAAGTCCCACTCACTTATTCCCCGAACGATGTTCTCCCATTCTTTTTCCTTTTTTCTTTTTCTTTCTCTACATCTTCATTTTTACTTTGCAACTAGTTTTAGGGTTTTTCTATCTCCTTTCCTAGATTCTCGATTTTGTTTCCAGCCTTGACAGATCAAGATTTTTTTTTTGTACGCTCTTTTTTGATCTAACCTTTTTCCAATTTAGTTCTTTTCCAGTCTGCTTCTTTTAGGAATATTGTCTTCTTCGGCAAGGGCTTTAAGGGGTTCAAAGCCGAAGAGGTCACAAACTTCCACATTTATTTCAAGTCTAAATAAAAAGTCAATTTTATTATTTTTTTAAATACAAAATCACAAATTTTGGTTATAAGGTCAATATTGTATAGAGTTCTAATAGGAATTAGGGTTGGTGAAACTAGGTTTTATATCTGATCATATTTATATACTATTTTACCTGTTTTATTTAATTGATATTTAATATACTTTTTTGCTCTATTTATTGTACTTTAATTTCATAATCAATTTTGCATATGTCAGGTTAAGGTAATAAATAGATAAGTTAAACCTATGTTTTGTTTTATTTTTTATTTTTTAAGTTTTTAGTTGGTGATTTTGTTATTTTATGAGCATGGATTTGAAATGTAGAGAGGAAAGTTGTGGTATGAAGACACCAAAGAAATCAAATAAACAACAAAGAGGTAGAAATTCAAGGATGAAGGGTACATGAGGCATTAGTAGCAAAGTTATGATCTTTAGAGCTGATAAAATTGATTTAAAAAGCTTAGATATGCAGCTGAGAAACATTTGAGCAGGGTTTGGTCTAAAAACATTGAGAACTAAAGGGTTATAGAGAGGTCGAAGATTGATTTGGCTAAGTTGGATTTAAGGTACATTATAGCTCATGGAACCTATAGAATAGTGTATCGTGCCACTTATGATAATCAAGATGTTGCAAGTAATTTTTTGTATATTTTTTTTAATTTAATCTTTTGTTAAGGATGGAGACAGAAGAAAAGAAAATTAAAAACACATAAACCACCTTAAAAGAGAGAGAAAAATTAGAAAACCATATGAAATAGGACAAGTTAAACTTGCAATCAAAGAAGACTCCCTAATAAAAATTAAGGAAGCCTGAGACTCTGTTCAAGGGGTGTTTAAATCAAACAACACAAATTGAATTACACTGTCAATTCATGAACAGTCCATTTAAGGTCATGTGAAAGCCTCTCATCTATATTCACATGCACCACAACAGAACAAAAAACTCTATTCTTTTATAAGAAGTTCATCGAGAACTAATTTCTTTTTCTATTTTCATATTATGACTTTGACTGAAGTTAAGGCACAAAGGATGTTATGTCTTTTATTTTTTGAAGTGGTATATTATTTCATCAACTTCATGTTGTGATCATGTACATGCCTTTGATCAGAAGATATTTATCAATAAAATGCTTTCCTTTATATTTCTTTTTTTTGAAGGCTTTATTTTATTGTTTTGAAGAAATTAAAAAATCTTAAAATTTTTATGACTTTGTAAAGTATTAGATGCACTGATCTTAGAAGATTTGGTTATTATATTTTGTTATGCGCTTTTTAGCCATATGATGTAGGAAAACAAATTATTGTTTGAATTTGACTGCTGAGCAAAAGAAATTTGTCATAGAGATTTGGCTACCTAAACTTAGAATTGTAGTTTGGAATGCCCAAAAGTGCATGAAGGATTGCAAATATGTGAGGGTCTTGGTAAGTAGCTGCCCTTATTATTTTGCCAACCATGTCTATATCTTTCTTGCTATACATTTTACTTTTCTTCAATTTTATATGCAATTTATCTAAACATTATTCGTAAAAAATAAAGGAAATGGCTTATTTGTTAGGAGTGTGAATTGAAATTATGAGTGGGGAAGCGAGGTAAGGAGCTGTGATAGACTGATAGTTTGATTTGAGAGTATGATTCTTTCCATAGCTATATCTTTTTGTTCGTTTATATTTAGTTATTTATTTAGAGAAGAAGAGAAAATAAAGAGAGTCCTGCATTTATCTTTTAATTTTTTTTAATATAACATTCAGATTGAACATTCTGTCATAGCTTGAAGAAAAGTGGAAGCAACTTGTATAAATCATTGTAGATTGGGTTACAGTTGATGGATAAAATGTTGCTACTAGGCATACTCATGTGAAGCAGCTTTTTGCATATTATGATAACTAGGTTTTGTGAACTAAATCTTTGAATCAATAATGCTATGAAATCTGTCTAGAATTCTTCTTATTTGTGTGGAAACACCCACAAAGGCTTGTATGTAGTATAGTTTGAAGTCAATGAATATTCTGAAAGAAAACTCTGTAAAAAATTTAGCAGACATTTTCTATGTTGTAAAGTGATTTTGCCAATATGTGAAATGATCATTAACTTAAAACAAAATATATAAATAGTGTTGATTTGGGTTTATTGTCTTTTTGTTTTTTTTATGGAATATTATACTATACATCGTTAATGGAGTTTTTAAACTCCAACAAGTAGAGTAAAATATTGTCAAGTTTTGTTATTTATTATGTTAATTTATCAATTTTTTAATATATTTTAATGGAATATGTGACAATTCCCTAACTTTGCTAATAGAGTTTAAAATTAATATGAGTATTTATATTTATTGATATGTATATGATTTATCTTATTTTTTGTTTTTGGTTGTTGAATTATGTGATTTAATGTAAAGAGAGATGAATTCTGGTAATATAGCACTAAGTATGAAAATTAAGGTATCTTAATTATCCATGGATGTTGAATTCATTTTCTAGGTTTTGGTTGGAATTTAGTGTTAGTTTTATAGATTTGATTTCATTGTATATTCTTTACATTTCTTTTCTTCATGTTGAACAATCTATTTTAGTTTTTTTAGAGATACAAATTCTTTAACTTTGCTTCTTGGATTAATATATTTGTTTTTTTTTTTTTTTTTATCTTTGATCCATTACTCTTTATGGATTGATGGATGGTGTTATATTCATTTGAATAAGGTATTTTCATGCTTTAGTTATAATTGTTTACTTCATTGAGTTGAACTTATTTACTTATAATTGGACATTTTTATCAAATGATCGAAAATGAGAAATTTATCAAAAAAATGTTTTATTTTATTAAGACTTAGCAGTTGTATGCTTCTGAGGTTTCTTGTACAAAAATATATTAGTGCCTATGTTGTAACTTTTAACTTAAACTTGTATTTAATTTGAAAACAAGGGATTAGTTTAGTTATATATATATATATATATGTATATATATATATATATATAATCGTTAAATTAGTTTGGTTTATGATGGGAAAAAGTTTGTCCTCGTGTGCTGTTTAACATGCTGTTTGGTTTTATTTGAATAGTAATTTTGGTTATTAATTTCTTTTGTTGTAGAAAATTTCAAGTTTCACAACAGCGAAAAAACGAATAGTTCTGATTCAAAGGAGAAAATATTCGAGATATTTAATCATAAATGTTAACTTTTTTTTTTTAAATTATTACTTTATATTAACTATATATATCACTCAAATTTTAAATTCAAATAAATATCAATTTAATAAAATATAAAAAATTATTATAATAAATCGGACGAAACCGAACCTCTTTACTAGTTTTACTTTAAAAGCTTCATGCAAATTGCTTCCCCTTAATTTATATCTTTCGTTTGAAATAATAGTACCACATATAATTATTACTTATTTTGTAAAAAAAAAATATGTAAGTACTTTTTATTTAATACGAGAAAGGAAAATAGAAAAAATTAATATGTTTCCAACTAAATTTTTTTTGTTATTCACAATGGCAAAGTTTTAAATTAAAAAAAAAAACTATTTTTTTACTTTTTCATTTACCGATATTGTATTTTTCTTTTTTCCATCAAAAGCATAAAAATATTAAAATCTTAAAACAAAAAAAGAGTATTTCACAAAAAAAAAAAATCAGCAAAGAAAACCTTGCAATTTCAAAGAAAAATCTACGTATAATATCCAAATAAGTCTTCCATAATTACTTTAAAATACAAATAAATCCTTAATTTTTTATAACTTTTACTTTATTATAATTAGAATTTTGACAAGATAAAATATTCAAAATTTTAAATTTTTTTTTAATTGGATGATTTAATTTGTAAAAAATATTTATTAAATTCATTTGAATGCATTAAATGACAAATATTTAAGAAAATATGTTTTTAAAAATTTATCAATTGGATATTATTCATCTAATTTTAAAATTTAATGAGTATAATTATAATAAAATAAAAATTTTATAATTTTAATTTCATGCAATAAAATATCGTGGGCTTATTTGTTTTTGAAGAAAAGTTCAAGGGTGAATTTGCATATTAAGCCAAAAACTTAATATGTTACAATGCTAAATGACAGATGTGCCCTTATCTTTTATCTATCGCAATCTTCCCTTTGTTTTACATTCATTAATGTGCTGGGTTTTTCTTTTTTTTTTTAATAAAATTTTCCTCTTCATTTTCAATTTTCATCAATTGTCGAGTTTTCTTCTTTCATCCTTCTTGTGCGAAAAAGGGTATTGTCATTTCAAGTGAATATGGGTAAAGCAGCGTTTGTTTTACTCTATTTTGGCTTCATATTCATCCTTTGTGAAGCCAAATCAATCAGACAGAAGCCTCAAGCTTTTGAATCATTCAATGTCAGTTATATACAGGTACCATTACCAAATACCAACAATCCCTTGTCAATAAAATTCTCGTATCTATGTGTTTGATTGTGTTCTTATAAATGAAGTTTTTTTTCCCTTTCTTATGACAACATAAAAAATGAGAAAAGAACTTGGGGAGCTGTTCTTACTCGGTGATTATTTCAACGAGCTGTTCCTCAACCAGTTATACTCGAGATCAGATCAGTATCGCTTTTGGGGATGCTTATGGTAATCAGGTTCGTTTATTTATTTTTTCTTCTTTTATCCACTTTCTTTCACTATCATGGCTTTTCATGTTTTAGCCAATTTATTGCTAATTGAAAATTAATATGGGATGAGAGTTATTTCAGGAGAGATATTAGAGTTTAATTAGTTTTTGGAACAATGGAAATTGTAAAATTAGTGTTAAAAACTCCAAGGGATGACTTTAAGTGGATCAAAGATCATTAATTTTCGTGAAATTTGTTTTGTTTTTCTGCTGAACTTGCTTTCAGCTGCTTGTGATAGCTGCTTAGGTTGATGTTATAGCAAGGTTTATAGATTGCTTTCGGCTGGATGGAAATTTGCAATTTTTGATAAAAGGGCAGAACTTTGTGTTTCATCTATATATCATCCATGGCATAAGGTTAATCTGTTTGCAGTGAAAGCATGTTGCAGAGGGATGAATTAGGCAAGGATAATACTTGTTTTCTTAATATAATACATTATATGATCTCTTTGTCTTTTAGAAAGGGAAAAATTTTGCGTCTTTGATCAAATTCAAGTATGTTTTTGCATCTTGAAAATATGAAAGCATTCCCCATGGAGGTTTATTGGGTATTACCAAAAAAAATGAACGTGTAAAACCATCTTCACACTTTGGTATTTGAGATGCTTTGTGACATGAAACTGATATGTTGGAAAAGATAATGATTGTTTCCCCTGATAATCAGATATATGCACCAAGGTTGGATGATCCATCCACTAGGACATTTGAACGATGTTCTTCAGATACGTTTGAGATATATGGACCATGTGCATATCAGATCTGCTATGTCTATCTCTATCGTACTGGACCCGATGGTTGGAAGCCAGAGAGTGTGAAGATTTATGGTTATAATTCAAGGGCTGTTACCTTTTACTATGACACCTTCATTCCTGGCGGCAATTGGTATGGATTTAATTATTGCAACAGTGCTTCTACTTCGCATCGACAGATTGGCCAGAGATCATTCTTATTTATGATTCTTTTGTTTGTTCTCTGTGCACTCTTATAAGTAGGTCTTGGCAAAGTCCCTAATACCTATATTAGAAAAGATTGTAGAATGTTATATGAACTATGAAGTATGCACCACTATTAACATTGTTTTTTTTTTTTTCCTCTCAAGTATGATATTCAGTGCTAACTACAAACTCTTGGCACTGCAATTCATTCCGGTTAAGAACACTAGACTGTTGCATGTTGGTTACCAAACTGCATGTCTTTATGTTTATTGCAAATTTTGGAGGATAGTATCTTGGTGGAAAGGGTGGTGCTGGTTGGATATTATTTTTTCAAAACTGTATGAACAGCTGACATGTTGAGAAATAGCATGTAACGGAGTATTACTCTCAGTTTGTCTATAAACAGTAGCTGTATCATTTGCCCAGACGGCCAGAACTGTGTGATATTCGAAGACGGTCAATGAAACTTGAATCCAAGAGGTTGAGAGTTCACTCTCAGTGCACATTTTGGATATTGCAGCTACTGTATATTGGTTCCAAGAATAATGTTGTGGATGTTGCACAAAAGGAGAAATGTTGAGGAAGTTGATCAAAAACCTTATGTTAATTTGCAATTTAGAGATTTGGTTATCTGAACTATTCGGTTCAATCACTAGCCATAGGTTGCAATGGAGATGTTTCCATAAACCATTAACAACAATTGTTTCCACAAACTGCAAGCATAAGAATGACATACATGGATTGATCAATTAAATGAGGTATTGTTTTATTTTCATTTAAAATGAATTAAAATGGATCATGGTTTTAATTGTTTTATTTTTATTTATTTTTCTTTAAAAAATAAAATAAATAATAAACGCATCAACAAAATAAAACCTTAAATATGTTTTAGACATTCAAGATAAAAAAAAAAATATGAAATCCAAAACTTATATCCAAAATGGGTTCGGCTTTTTTGGCCGACGGCCTTCTTGGGGGTGTTCTATTTGGTCAATTTAACGGCAAACAGCCAAGTTAAGTAGGGTTTCACATCGAAGTCGAGCACACCGCCAAAGCTATAAGATAGCAAAACCCTAACCCTTTTTTGTTTCTCTCTCCCTCCTGCTCCTGCATTTTACTGCAACATACTTCTGCAGCAGGAGAAAAAAGCTCTCTGTCTCTTTCATATCCTCTAATTTGTTTTCTCTATATATCTCTTCAAAGGTTTTGATTTTTAGTTTATAACAACCTAATTTAAAATGCCTTCTTTAGCTTTATCTGATATCAAAGAGAAGAAAGAAGAGAAAAAGATGAAGAAGAAGGTTGCTCTCGAAACTCCAGAAACCGAGAAGAAGATGAAGAAGCTGAAGGAACCGAAGGTTAAACAAGCGGAAAATGATTCGGAGGTGAAGAAGAGTAAGACGAAGCGAAAGGCGTGGGAGCTCCACCTGGAAGAGGAGGAGAGGAGCGAGACAAGCTCGGAGCTTGTTGAGCCGGTGGATGTGAAGGAGAAGAAGAAGACAAAGAGAGCGAAAGTGGAGGAAGAGGAAGAGGAAGATGAAGGGAAAAGTGAGAATCCCAATGCGATTTCGAGGTTTCGGATTTCGGAAGCGGTTAGAGAAAAGCTAAATTCGAAGGGGATTGAGTCGTTGTTTCCTATTCAGGCAATGACTTTTGATATTATTCTTGATGGCACTGACTTGGTTGGACGCGCACGAACCGGTCAGGTATAATCTTCGTTTTGATTTTTTTTTTCCAAACATTCGTGCACTTATTTTATTGGCTGCCAATTTTCTAATAGAATTTTACCGTTTGATATGATTGTAGTTTGATAGGAACCATGGATTTCTTATGAATGTTCAAGGTTTTTATCTGATAACTATGCTGTTATTGATGTGACTATCAACTCCATAATTTTGGGAATGCTGTTGATATAGCTTATGAAGGAAACTTGTGTTACAAAAATCTCATATGAAATGCATGGTTTAAATCATATTCTCTTTTTGCCTAATTTTGAAGTTTAACTTTGATTAATATATTACGGATGTCAAGCTATGTTGGCTTGACCGATATTGGTTAATTCAATTCAAACCATTGTTGTGTGACTGTTTCTAGAAAGTTCTCTTCTTAATTAGCTCATTGGCCTTGTTTGCTATTTTATAGGGTAAGACACTGGCCTTTGTGTTGCCTATATTGGAGTCTTTAACAAACGGCCTTGCAAAAACATCCAGGAAGACTGGATATCGAAGGGTACCAAGTGTTCTGGTACTTTTACCAACCAGGGAATTGGCTAAACAGGTATAGCCCTATGAATCTAATTCTCTAGACATCAGATTCTTTGATTGTGCCCTTCTTTTGTCTGACGTTTATGATAATTAACCTTTTGTTTCTAGGTTTTTGAGGACTTTGAAGTTTATGGCGAGGTGTTAGGGTTGACATCATGCTGTTTATATGGAGGAGCTCCTTAGCAGACTCAAGAGATGAAACTAAAGGGAGGGGTTGATATAGTTGTTGGGACACCCGGCCGCATAAAGGTAATCTGTTGCCGTTATTCATCCAAGCGGTTTTGCTAGTTTTAGAGATGTCATTAAATTCTATACTTTTTAAAAATACCCAATTATTTGATGATATTTGATGTCCCATTGATTATATGATGATATTCGATGTCCCACTGCAAATGATGCAGGATCACATAGAGAGGGGGAATATTCACTTAGGCTCTTTGAAATATCGAGTTCTTGATGAGGCAGATGAAATGTTGAGAATGGGATTTGTTGATGATGTGGAACTTATATTAGGCATGTATTTCTGCAAATGCTATTTTTTTTGGGTGGTACAAGTTTTGTATATGAACGTTAGAGAAGTAGAATACATTGTAATGTTGTGCACAGGCACAGCTGTGCCTTTGTTCCAATTATTGATACCATTGATCCCTGTGTGCATCATTTTGCTGTCTGATTTGCTTATGTTAACGGTTTTAATTTTCCAGGCAAGGTAGAGGATGCAAGTAAAGTTCGGACACTTCTTTTTAGTGCTACCTTGCCGGACTGGGTGAAGGGTGTATGTTTCTTAACCCTTTTATTCATTGCAGCATTTCTATTAGCTCGGTTATCTGCTCCATCTTTGAGAACATGAATTAAAAATGTAAATTGGATATTGTTCCTCTTTATTTACCCTTCTGATCAAAATCTCTTTTTTTTTTTTTCATTGCCAGATTTCTGCAAGGTTTCTTAAAACAAGCAAGGAGACTGTTGATCTTGTTGGTAATGAGAAGATGAAGGCTAGTACCAACGTTAGGCATATTGTCCTGCCGTGTTTTAAGTCGGCAAGGTCGCCGCTGATCCCAGATATTATTCGTTGTTATAGCAGGTTGGTTTCTAGTTTTAAAATAACCATTAATTATACAATTTAGATTTCTGTTTGATGGGTTGGCTGAGTCATTTTCTTCATTTCTCCTCTTTGTCAACGGATATGATTCAGTGGTGGACGTGCTATTATATTCACTGAGACAAAAGATTCTGCTTCTGAGCTTGCTGGCTTGTTGCCTGGATCCCAGGCTTTGCACGGGGACATACAGCATGCCCAACGTGAGGTAGGGTGTTATTTAGAGTATATATATCATTTTTCACGCTTTCCTAAAGCAAAATAAACTCTGTTGTTTTACTATTTCTCATTTTGGTATGAGCTTGCAGGTTACCCTTTATGGGTTCCGGTCAGGCAAGTTCATGACATTAGTGGCTACAAATGTGGCAGCACGGGGATTAGATATCAATGATGTACAGTTAATTATCCAGGTATGTTTGGATACACTTGTTTTACCAAAGTTTATGACGTGTTTTTGATTCCTTAATGTTTATATACCATTACTTCTATTTCAGTGTGAGCCTCCACGTGATGTAGAAGCATACATTCATAGGTCTGGATGAACAGAGAGAGCAGGTATATGATAATTTAGCTCTTCTTTTTTCTTTTGCTATTGAGAATATGATAAGATACTGAGAGTTACTAAAATTTCAGGCAACACTGGAGTTGCTGTCATGCTTTATGATCCTAAAAGGTCGAACATATCTAAGATAGAAAGAGAATCTGGTGTAAAATTTGAGCACATATCTGCTCCTCAGCCTGTGGATATTGCTAAATCTGCTAGTGTAGAAGCAGCAAAAATAATAACCCAAGTCTCTGACAGGTGTTCTTGCTAATACTGATCTTTGATCTCTTCTTTGTATGTTGTCAATTAACCTCTATGAGATTAGTGTAATTCCTGCCTTGAAGAATGTAGCTCTGGAGCTATTGGAAACTTCTGTTCTATCGGCAGAAGATCTACTTGCCAAAGCACTAGCCAAGGCTGCAGTGAGTTCTCTTCCTCCCCCATAACGGACCTGTTGATTCTCTTCATATTATGAATGCTAACTTTCTGGTGTTTGTATTGTATAAGTAATAATTTAACTCTGGTTTCCATTTTTGGTTGAAAAGACCTAATTATTGCATGATTTTAGGGTTATTCTGAGATAAAGAGCAGATCCCTTCTAACGTCTATGGAGGACCATGTTACATTACTTCTTGAAGCTGGAAAACCTATTTACACACTTTCGTAAGTTCATGAAACTTTCCTCATTTGTTTATCTTTGTAATTGATATAGAATCTGTAAAAAAGAGATAGATAATCACTAGCAACTCAAGGACTTGAAAATTCTTGCAAACAATGAATTATATACTTAAATTTCAAATATCAAGATGTCTCAGTGTCTCAATAATCTCAATAAATAGAAAAGCTACTGAGAATTGAAATAGCAGATTTTTATATGGTATCCAAAACCCTAATTAATTAACCTAAAATCCAGTAAGTATGAATGTTGAATGAGTTGAATCTATGAAATACAATATTATATGAGAATCAAGTCCTAAATACTTCTTGGACGATACAATTCCTCTTTTATCATCCTTTTCTGCATTAGTAATTATTCTCATCTTCTCTTGTAAAAATTATTTATTTATTTTTACCTTGGATAAAATAACTAGTTGGTTTGAGGAACTTTTTGATGTGCACCATTAATTTTTATTTTTTGCTACTGAGCAATCTAAATTCGATTAATTCATCCTGACCCCATTGTTTTCATGTATTAGATTTGTTTTTGGTGTCTTGAAAAGATTCATGCCTGAGGAAAAGGTTCAGTCAGTGCATGGTCTGACCCTTACTGCTGATGGAATGAGTGCAGTTTTTGATGTTGCAGAAGAAGATGTGGAAACATTTCTAAATGGTATCTTTATGGTCTAGTTTGTGATTGTTTTGAGGCATTTGTACTTGATATTTTTTCTTGTTGCTCCCTAGCCTACTTATTCTTTGGGCTGTTACCTCTGTTGGAGCGTCATTTCATCATATAAAATGTGTATATGTTTCTCTTAAGTTATGTGATTGGTGGTGCTTGGTCTAGTCATGTTCAAAGTTCTTTTTTTTCAAGTACTAGTTTTTTGTTAGTTTTCTTCTGCCAAGGTATTTGGTTGCTGGTCTTCTTGGATGATGGGATTCTTTTTTTTTGTTTCTAGCTAGCATTGTTACTAGTTTGTAATCTTGGGTTTAGGTTGTACACCTTTTTCTTGCCTTCTGGTTTCAGGTGCTGAAAATGCAGCGAATGTTAGCTTAGAGGTGCTGAAGAAAGAACTGCCACGTTTACAAGAGAGAGACCAGTCAAGAGGGAGATTTGGTGGTGGACGGGGTGGTTTTGGTGATAGAAGTGGCGGTGGTGGTAGGTTCTCTGGTGGCAGAGGTGGCCGAAGGAATGATAGGTTTTCAAATGGTTTGGGTGGTGGGCGAGGCCGCTACAATAGCAAGAAATGGTCTTCAGCCAATACAATAGGCACTCGAGGGAAATGGCTGGCAGTGTAGGCAAAATTACCTCTCGAAGATGATGAAGATAATGTTCAATAGAAACCTACAACATTTTATCTAGTTTTCCATGTGTTGTTAATCTGTAGATTTTTTTTTTAATTATTATTTTAGTTTATTTATGATTATTAAGTGTAAGTCCTGGGGATTTTGCCTTCCTCCCCAGTCACCATATTTTTTATACTTTGCTGAAAATGTAAGAAAATTACATTCAGGTATGTATTCTTTTCCTGCAACCATAACATTAACAGTGAAAAAAGAATATAAAAAACTCAAAGGCATTGCTGTCTGAAAAATTACACTTAAACAGTAATGATGGGATGAGAATTGATTATAATTTAGGAAACGAAATTCGTGGATCTTGAAGGGAGGTTATGCTGTGTAAGATGTGGATTATAGAGGAGAGAACAGAAGCGTTTATTCTATATTTTCTGCGTAGGTTACTCCTACTTATTTCTTTTTTGAGTAGATCAAAATTCAATACAATTTTATATTTATGTAAATATTGGAGTATGACTATCAATAAAATCCTCTAAAATTTCGTGTGGAAATTATATTTTTGAGTTTAAAATTTTAAACTAACGTCTTATTTACTAATTTTTTTATTTTTACATTTATTTAAATAATATAATATTGTTTATTTGTTCTTCACATGGTGTATTTGTCAAAGAGAGTTTAAAATTTTCGTTCAAAACTGTCCTCCGAAAATCTAATGTTTCTCGAACTGCATCGCTTCTCCTGATACGGTTCAAGCTTGAGCTGATATTCTTTGTATCACTATTATTAATCGGTGGTAACAGTTTCTGATATAAACAGAAAGAGGCTGCATTATGCAATTTTGATGGAGAATTTTCAAATATTCTTCTTGTCTTTAGGCCTTTAGCAAACTTTATTACATATGAAGACAAAGGGATGAAACAGAAAACCATGGGCCAGAAATATATGCTGAAGCCGAAAGGCAATCAGCTGCAAGCCCAAAAGCTTAAAAAAAAAACCACCTATTTAGTTCAATCACTGCTGGTGTGTGTTCTAGTATGGGTCAAAATGCAAACCAATGGAAGAGATCAAAGGCAATCCCCTCGATTCCTTAATTATTATCCTCACAACACGACCGTGAACCACTTCAAGTCTGTGAAGCCTCTTATATCCCACTGTTGTCCCTTCCACTAGTTTCTTCTCATCTACGTAAATTTCATGCCTTACGATCCTTTGTCCCAGCCCAATTGCTTCTTGAATTCTGATCACATTGAATCTCAGCCCTCCACTGGGTACTCTGATTTCAACCCAATGATCCTTTCTGTCACCATCATTCCTTGGCGCCCAATATGTCCAAAGATGATCACTGTCTATCGCATTCTCGGGACCAAAACCACCACCCTTTCCCCCTCTTTGGCTGCTAGCTTTTGTCAAACATTTCTCTGCCAAATTGGTAGAGAATATTGTGTCAATTGCACTTCTAAATTCTTTTAATCTGTGAACATCTGTTTCAGATATAAGCCCTGTTGAATTGGGTGGTACATTTAGTAACATGAGACAATTTCTGCCTACAGAATTGTAGTAAATCTCTAAAAGCTCGCTTAGCTTCTTGGGTGACTCTGATTTATGCCAAAACCATCCTTTTCGGATTGAAACATCACACTCTGCAGGCAACCAGTTTGTCCCTTTTTTATCACCCGTATTAAGATAACTGCATTATTGAAACAAAGGAACTGTTAGCTGGGACGTTCACAGGTCACATGGATGACTGTTTTGACAGAAAAGTGGCATCTAATGGGATACAGTCACTGATCTAAGTTGTTTAGTTAACCCCAAAACTTCTACTTTTGACGGTTGAAAAACTGCCCTAGCTAGCTTAAGGCTGTTAGAAACTAATTAAATCCAGAGATTAGATATGTTATTTAACTAATTAATCAACACAAGTTAAAAGTGACTGGAATATGAGAAAAAGGAAAAGATGTTTCCTTTCAAATGACTAACATATACAGTTAAAGACACTACAATTTATACCAAACTTCGAAATATTTTGTATTCACATCTTGTTCTTACTCAATTATGCTTGCATTTCCGATTGACAGCGAGGTACTATTGATGGTAGACCAGCTCGTGTTTCCGGCAAATCCTTGCTCATTTCCCACCCATCTCACATCGGGACCGGCATCTGAAAATATATTGATTGAACTCTGCAACTCTCTCACCATTGAAAACCAATCTGTGAAGTAGTAGGACATGTTCTTCTCATTTTTACCCTTTGCTCCATCAAACCATATCTCCTGCACACTCCCATATCTGCCAAATGCATATGACAACACACCAAATTCAAGTGCATTAATAATGAGAAATTTAATTAAAGACCGTCAGACTACAGGACAGCTGATGGACAAAAAGAAAAGGAACTTCTCTAAAAAATATTTTCCCTCTTATGGTTTTGAAAATTTGTAAATAATAAATGGAAGATCAATAAGGTTAAAAGAGATTTTGTTTTTAATCTTACTTGTTAAGCAGTTCTTGCAACTGAGCTAAGTAGTATTCATTGTACTGCAAATCATGTCCATATCTTCGATCATGGCGATCCCAGGGTGACAGGTATAATCCAGCATCGATGCCGCCATGAGCCTTGACTGCATTGACAAACTCTTGGACCACGTCCCCATGGCCATTTTTCCAAGGACTAGATATAACAGAATGATCAGTATATTTAGAAGGCCACAAGCAAAAGCCATCATGGTGTTTTGCAGTGAGGATCATGAGAGAAATCCCCGCCTCTGAAGCTGCGGTAACCCATTGGTTGGCATTGAGACCAACAGGGCTGAATATGGATGGATTTTCTTTCCCGGTGCCCCATTCGGAGTCTGTGAATGTGTTGACACCAAAGTGAAGGAACATTATGAGCTCTCTTTGTTGCCATTTCAATTGGGAAAATGTTGGAAGTGGTAAGACCGGAAGCGGTGGTGTTGGGACTTGTTCACGCCGAGAAATGGCCAATTGTGACAGTTGAAGTACTACGATTATGCATAAAGAACACAAAAACTTAGCCATAATGCTTACGGGTCTTTTTTTCTTTCCCTCCCTGTTTGTCTAATCTTATATGTTAATAATGAAGAGATAGATAAAAAAGGCTTGGATGATATAGGATTTGGACCAAACAAAAATAGGTTGTGAGAGATTCTCTGACAAAAGAGAAAAAAAACGAATGTAATAAAGCTTTTTGATTAGAGTTTTGTTTGGTTCTTCTATTGTCAGGCTGGCTTCTTCGTAATTTTAGGAGTGAATTGTTGACAGCATTCACGGGTTGCATTGGCGTAATAACGGTTTAGGTATTTATATTTGATGCTGGATAACTTTTTTATACATCATTCATGAATAAGGTAAAAAATAAAGTTCTTAAAAATAATATTTTAAGTGCATAAATCAACCAAAAAAAAAAACCTATTATTAGAACAATGAATCTTATTGGATTAAACTTGAGCCATTTGCTACTTATATGGAACCCCACTAACAGCACCAAACAGAATGCAAGAAACAAAGTGGGTTAGAGGCGATTTGGACTTAGCATGTTAACATAAATGACATTTAGTGGGGGCGGAAAGTTCAAAATGGATCCTTGAGGCCTTCTCTTTAATTTGCAGCAACCCGTCGACCACAAAAAAAAAAGGTTGGCATTTGGCTCCCAAGAAAGAGCAAGAAAATAAAAGATAGTGGGACTCAGAGGAAACTACTAAGTTTAGGGAGAGAAAGTTGGAAAAGAAAATTAATAATTACTTTTATAAATTAAATATTTAAAATTTATGAGTATTTATTGATAAAGGCTCTTGAATTTTAAAATTTATTTATTCAAAATACTGAAACATATGATTCATTGATAGTATATGTAATTTATACATAAACAGTACATCAAATACTAATTCTTATACAAATATAATCCAATTTTTTAATGAAAATTTCAGAAAAAAAAAATGAAAATGAGAATGAGACGGCCCATGCTGTTGGAGATGTCGGCAGCCCACTTTATTCCATAGCTCAAGCTGAACAAACCATTGCCATCTTCCTCTTCAAAAACTGAAAGGACGCCCTGTTGGGTTGATACTTGATATGATGAGATCTGCAGGCTGTATTAGCCTGGCTTAAGTTATAGATAAAGCCCATCTTAATTTCTAGGAGACGGCTTAAGGTCCTCCTTGAAACTATACCCTGGCGGACTGCATGAGGATTTAAATCCAATTTTCATTACCGAGGATCATTTTCAACAATCTTTTTTGGTAAGCAATGATTAAGAAAACAATGTAAGTCTTCAGTTCTTTTTTGTTAATATCTTATGAACAAAACTTGTTTATCGTCTTACAACTTGTAGAAGCTCAAAAGATATTAATATTGGATTAGTTTTGATCACCATTATATGTTTAATTAATTATGTCTTGGTATTCATTGAATTAATAATGATAAGGTTATGATAAGCCTAGAAAAGAAAAGGATAATAAAAGATTATGATATTAAATGTTGTTTCTGTGTATTATTATTATTATTTAAATGAGTTTGAATAAAATAATTTTGTTACAAATGGCTATACTACTTGCTCCCGTAGGAAAGAGGTTTAAGAGTAAAAAAATAATTAAATTATGTCAATTGATTTTTAGATAAGTTAACATGATATTAAAATTGATGATTGGAGATTATGAATTGAAATGAGTTTATGTTTATAATTTTTTTCAATCAAATAAATATAAATATAAAAATAAAAGGTCCAAAGATAAATTAAAATTAAAAAATAATTTTAATTATGAATTTTAATAATATTGAACTCAATAAATACTTGAATAATGAGCTTGTCATGCGGGTGCTTTTCTTGTCTTCTCAGCTCATTGACATTTGACACACCTGAATCTTAATGGGACCATGGGAGCCTTGCTAATTAATACTAAAAAGGTTTTTAAAAGAAAAAGGCAAAGAGGGGAGAGACAAGCAGTCCCTTGTCCCTTGTCCCTTGTCCAGCTTTTAGCGCATATTAAAAGCTTTACATCCCATTGGAATTGAATCCATCGTCTCTTCACTCTTGAAAGAAACAGTCTTTGCCTCATGGCCTCTTCTTCAATGTGCGCTGGTGGATACAGGCTCTGCTCTTGCATTAGATTTTCTCTTAATAGTTTTTTTGGCCATTAGAATTTCCCCTCATGGTGCTGCCCATTTTGTACGAGGATGTGATGGCTAGGGGCCTAAGGCCTTGTATGATAACTTATGCTCAATGGGGTTTCATATACGATAGGATCTCTCTACATGATTCAGAATTTTGAAATATATAATAAATCAAATAATTCACGTATATTTTTGTATCTCGCGTTAAATATATTACAGTTATACGAATATAAGACGAATTATTAAATATATCAAAATTTTAAATATGAATACGATACATTTATTATAGATATTACACGAAATAAAACACAGTTAACACATTTAAAATTTATAAAATATCATATGATTTAACATGATTAAATCCGAATAACATGTCTAATTTATAACATATTAATTTTTTTTCTTCTCATTTTTTATCCCTTTTTCTCCTTCCTTCAAATTTTCTTCGCTCGTACCAAACATAGCAATACTCTTTGGATCAATCAATTCACACAAAAATTCTTTAATCCAAAAACATACAGAAATTAAAGTAAATGCAATTCTTTGAGAAAAATTTCTTCTTCGTACAGCAGCAAAACTTGTTAATCACTTTTCACAATCAACTCAAATATCTTTTCAAAATCTTATATTTTGTTAAAGTGGTATTATTTGTTAAATTTTAGATTTTTTGTGAATTTATATTTAAGTTAAACCCCTTCATTAATTAGCAATTGATTTTAGATTTGATACTTGACATAATCTCATAACGTATAAATTCATAGACATATAACTAGACACAACTTAAAAAGTCACCATCAATTTTTTTTATCTAAGTACGATTGATCACCTAATTAATTTATTCTTTAATAGTTATCCTAAGCTTGATCTAAGCTTTTAAAAAAACAAGTTTTTAGTCTATGTTTTAGAATATGATATGAGAGTTCAATTACATACGAAAAAGTGATAGTACTCTCACACATCTATTCTAAGATGGTACAATTTAATTTTAAATTATCCTTAGGATCTATGGATCTAATGGTCTTTTGTTAAATTTTAAATATTAAAAATAATTTTTGAGATTTCTCCAATGATCTTGCAAAATTTCTCATTTAAAAAATACTCAAGAATTCAATTCATTTTCTTGCAAAAGCTCCATCATCAGAAAAAAAGTTTAATCATTTATTAAATTTTGCTTTATTGAAAACATATTTAAAATTTTCACCATTTGGATTAAATTTAAAAATATTTTTTCAATTAAAATTTTTTTAGATAATCATTCATTATGATTACTAAAAATTTCATCCTCGAATTTACTTTACTTTGGGTAAATTTTCTATATCTAAATTTTTATTGTATTGAGATATATCTAAATTTTTACTATTTTAAAAATATTTAAAAATATTTTATTACCTAAAGATTTATAAGAAAATCAAATATTTTTAACTTCTTAGAATTTCATTTTCGAAATTTATTTTTATCATTTCTAAAACATCTTATTTCTATCTTTATTGTTTAAAATATCATTGAAATTTTATCTAATTTTACTATCATTATGGCAAAATTTAAAAATAATTTTTTCATCTAAAAAATTTTTAGAGGATCAACCATTTTTGATCTCTTAGAATTTCATTAAATTTACCTTATTTTTGTTTATAAGATTTATTTTGTTATTTCTAAAACTTTTCTAAATTTTGATTTTTTAAAATTTTGATTTTTTATGGTTGTTTGTAAGCAAATAGCAATATTATTATTAAAATTTTTATCTAAATCTTTCACCATTCTAGAGAATTAAATAGATACTTTTCATTTAAGAATTTCTATAAATTCAACCATTCTTGATTTCTAGAATTTCATTATTTGACTAATGTTCATTTGTTTTTAAGAATTCATTTTTGTTATTTTTATTCTTAATTTTCATAAATTTTTTATGTTTAAAATTTTCACCCAAAATTTCCACCTTTCTAGAAATGTTTAGGATAAAAATTCTCATGTAAAAATTTCTAAGATAATCATCGATTTGTGATTTTTAAAATTTTATAATTGGTTTTACGAAAGATTTTAATTTCAAGATTTATTCTATTATTTTTTTAAAAAATTTTAATGTGATTTTTTTATTCTTATCATTTTTGTTATCAAAATTTTTTCTTAAAAACTCCGTCATTCTAGAAAATTTAAGGAAAACTCCCCTTATAAATTTTTAAAATTTTAATCATTCTTGATTTTTTAGACTTCTAATCATTGAAATTATTATAATTTATTTTCAGTAATTTAAAGTTTTTACTTTAGTTTTTTTATTTATTATTATTATTTTATTAATATCAAATAATTAAAACACTTTTTCTAAAACTATGCATCAAACAAAATAAATAAATAATCAATTAAAGAATGAGAAGACAAAGGCTAAATAAAATAAAAAGATAAAGTACCAAGTTTAGATGGTACGTACGTAGGCCGTGGGCTAGTGAGCGGGTCCACCAGCCTTTCTTTTTTCTTTATTTCCCCTCTTTCCCAGGAACCTCCAAAAATTGATAGACCTCTATAGCTTCCTCCCACCCTTTTTTTGTTGTCTCCTCTTTTCAATCTCTAACCAATGGTGAGACTTTAGGATCCAAAAATCAAGCGTCCACCACCAACAATTCCAGAACATGGATTGTCACTACTGAATTGATCATCGTTGTTGCCGCTATTGTCATCGTTCTCTGCCTCAGAGTATTGCCTACAACTTCATCTTTTCATCATTACCTTTTTTTTCTGCCTTGACTTGTCCAAAAGCTCAGGTAGCCCAGAATTTGGTAACTCTACAATGACAGTCTGCTGTATGTTACCGTTCACCTCCATCGATCGTTGTTGTACTTTGTTGTCATGCTAACTATTAACATTTTCAATTTCCTTCCCAAGTTAAACTCGAAAAGCCTTTCCTTCTGATCCTTCTGATTCTGTGTTGGTCCTCTATATTGATGCTAAAATTTTGTTTCTAACCGTGTATTGTTATTGGCAGGAAAGTCAAGCTTGAGTGCTGAATTGTGATTTTTACTGCTTAATTGAATGTTGGTTTTTGGTTTCTATATTCTGCCTCTATGTGTTTATTGTGTGACTTGTGGTTTTAGGATGATAGGTTTGCAAGTGATAAAAGGATCTAAGGTTTTCGATTACTATCTGTTCTGGTGGGATGGTTGGTAACTGGGTTTATGTTGCAAGAGTGGTGGTGGAGTTGATGCTGACAAGGGTGCAAGAATATTGGGCTTGGCTTACTGTTTGGGAGGATAATTTTAGAGTTTAGGTTTCAATGGCTGGTGATAATGGTGGAATAGTGGGCAACAGTCGATGATGGTGAAAATAATTCAAATTGCTGGTGAGTGATGGACTTAGATGGGATTGTGGTTTGACTTTTCTTTCGGAAACCTGGTTTTCTGGGATTAAGCACTAAAATGATGGGTTTGCTCCTCTCTGTATTCGTGATTGCTCTGTCTTTCTGTGTTTTTTTTTTTTTTTTTCTATTCTTTATTGATCGCAGGTTTTTTCTTTTTTTTATAGACTTGACTTAGGAAAGTTTTAGATCATCCATGATTCAATCTTCATCTTCAAAAATTTTTGTATTATCACAAAAAGAAATTACAAGTTAAATCTAATTCCAATTTTGATAACACCAAACTTTGTTACTGATCCCTCTTTAAATTGATTATCAGTAGATTTCATTTTATCTTTTTTTTAATTAATTTTTTGACATTTTTTAAAAATAAAAACACTAATAAAGATAAAGTAAAATAAAATAAATATTAAAGATAAATGAACTTAAAATTAAAGATAAATCAAAATAAAAAAAAATTAGATAAAAAAATAAATGAAAAGTAAAAAAAAAAATCAAGATAAATATACATATAGATAAAATAAAAATAAAAATCATAAAATAATTAAAAAATAAAAATATAAAAGATAGATAATTGGGCTTGAATTGGTTTGGGTTCAGATAAAATAAGTTGTCTATAATTTTGTTTTTAGTAAAAAAAAAGTTTTTATTGAGGTTTGTTTTGAATCTTTTAATTTTATGTCAAAAATGGAGTAAAGTTATAATAGTTGAGATTTTGTCTTGTATTTTACATTGAGAGTTTAGTAAAAGTATAAAGGGTTTTACTTTTATAAATAAAATGTTTTGGTTTTAGTTTAGTAATCTCAAATTGTTATACACTAAAAAAAAAAAATAGTTAAGTGAGCAGGTTATTAAAATGGTATAATTAAGTTTTAGGTTAAGTTTTAAGTAAATGAGTTTTTGGTGACTTTTTTCATTCTAAAAGTCTCATAATTATAAAGAGTTATTTGATAATGAATTGAGTTCGGAATAGGTCATTTTAGTTTAGGATGAAACAAATATATATGTGTATTTTTATTTTTATTTTATGCATACTTTATTATTTATATGTGTCGATACTACACGTGTTTATTGATTTTTCAAAAATATTATCAAAACGAGGTTCGAGATGTAAAAGGAGGAGGTAGACCTAAAAGATCGTGAAGACAATGCAAGTATTTAAAAAATATGAAGAAGGTATGTTTAGTATACTTATGCCCAAGTTTGAGATTTCTTTATTTGATGAAAAGAGTAATTTTATATTATGTCAAAGTACAATTCAAGATCTATTAGTACAATAATGGTTAGGTCAGGCATTAAAAAAAAAAGTCTGAGGGAATGACTTACAATAATTAAAATAACCTTCAGAAAAAAGCTGTTAGTATTATTAGATTGGTCTTAGCCTCAGAGATAAAGTACAGTGTATTTACTGAAAGTACTCCGAAGAATTTGTGGGATAAGCTTGAGGGTTCTAAAATAACAACAGCTTGCTATTTTGCCTTGAATCTCTTAATTCCACATCGAAAGTTGGGTAAAATTATAAAAGTTGAAAGTTTATCTTGTATCTTACATCTAGAGTTTAGTAAAAGTATAAGGGATTTTATCCTTATAAATAAGATGCTTTAGTTTGAGTTTGGTAATCTCATAAAATTACATACTAAGAAAATAGTTAAGTGAGTAGGTTATTAAAATGTGTTATTAAAGTTTGGGTTAAGTTTTGAGTAAGGAGTTTTTGGTAAAAATTTTCATTTCAAAAGCCTCACAGTTATAAAAATTTATTTGTTAGTGGATTGAGCTTTGAGTAAGCTATTTTAGGTTAAGTTGAAATAAATATATTTATGTATTCTTATTCTTATTTTGAGCTTGCTATTTTATATATGGGTGTTGCACGTGCATATTGATTTTTCAACAAATGGTATCAGAGTTATCTTGATCCCTAAAAAGTGGTATTAAAGCGAAGTTCAAGACATAAAAAAAAGAAAGATAGGCCTAAGAGATCGTGAAGATAGTGTAAGTATTTTAAAATGTCTAAATAAGGTATGTCTAATATACTTATGCCTAAGTTTGAAATTCTTTTATTTGATGAAAAGAGTAATTTTATGTTATGGCAAAGTATAATTTGAGATCTATTAGTACAACAAGGATTATATTTCTATTGATGAGTTAGAAATGAAAAGAAAGCTTTAATTTTGTTGTCATCTTTGCTAAGTCTTATAAACTTTTAGTTCAAACTTTGTTGGTGAGTAGGTTTACTTTGAAATTGGATAATGCGACTGCTTAATTGCTAGAGAATGAAAGGTTTATGGGAACACAAAACTCACCACTTGGAGGGAGTGCATTAGCTGTAGATGGTTTTGATCAAGACAGGACTAAAAATGGGGTTGATGGATCAAGAGAAAGATTCACGTCAAGAGACAAAGATTATAGTGATATAAAATGTTATTATTATGGTGTAAAAAGACATCCAAATGCGCTGTAAGAAGCTGAAAAGAGATATGACTACTTTAAAAAATGTGAATGATGAGAACAAATCGGATGAAGGATAGAGTGATACTGCTATTGTTGTGTTTGATGATGATAAGGTTTTTTTGATGATTTATGTAAATAAGACTCAGACTTTAAAAGGTAATAGAGGTTGAGTTTGGGATTCAGATGGTACAGTTCATATTTATAATGATAGAAGTTGCTTTATGAAGTTAGAAAAAAATGAGAAGTATGAGGATATTATAGTTACCAATAATGAAAATGTGTAGATTTAAGACATTGAGAGTGTTTATCTTAGATCTTATAATGGTGTTGTTAGAACGCTTCATCATGTAAGGTATTTATCAAGTTGTAGCTACAATTTATTTGATTGTGGTGAGTTAGCTTCTTATGTATATATATACTATGGATGAAATGATTGGTGCAAAATGTACAAAAATGGTAGTGTGAATTTATAAAGGAATAAAGTCAAAAATCATTTGTACAAGCTTGATGGAAGCTTAATTATTGAGATTCTTATGATGAAAGAAAAGAAGAAGGGCAAGTATGTCAACTTTGTAGATATTGTTGAAGTGTTTGAAAATTCAAGTCAATAGAAGATTTGTTAAGGTTTACTTTAAATATCTTAATCCCATATCAAAAGTTGAGTAAAGTTATAAGAGTTGAGAGTTTATCTTAGATCCCACATTAAGAGTTTAGTAAAAGTATAAAGGATTTCACTTTTATAAATAAGATGCTTAGGTTTTAGTTTGATAATCTCAAACAGTTAGACACTAAAAAAATAGCCAAGTGAGTAGGCTATTAAAAGGGTGTAATTGAATTTTAGGTTAAGTTTTGAATAAAGAGTTTTTGGTAACTTTTTTTGTTCCAAAAGTCTCATAGTTGTAAAGATTTATTTGTTAGTGGATTGAGTTTGGAGTAAGTCATTTTGGGTTGGGCCAAAACAAATATATTTGTGTGTTTTTGTTCTTATTTTACACTTATTATTTTGTGTGTGGGTGTTGCACATGCGTATTAATTTCCTAACAAGTAATATTAGAGCTATCATGATACCTAATAAATTGTTGATAATGGTCCTAATAAACTTCCTAATCTATTGATAGTGGTTTTATGCTTCATCTAAGAAATTAACCAATTATTGTCCATAAGCTCCAACTTGTTGCACCCATATCTTCAATTTTGTAACTTTCTTTTTTGTTTTAGACGTCTTATTAGCAGCCATGCAAATCTGATTAAACAAATGCCTCAAATGCTCATGTTTTACCACATATGCATTCTTTAATTGTTCATTATTGTCAATATACATTTGGCATTTGTTAGTTAGAACAATCACTTGTGTTATGCATTGATCAATCATCTCTTGAAGCATCTGATTATGTCTTTTCACTCAACCATATCTCATATCTACATCTATGGAAGGTTAAATGCAATCAAAGTTTTCATTAACTCGTTATGAATTTTTTGATTAGTTGAAAGCCAAGTTAGAAGAAGTCTAATGCCAAAAGAGAGATTGTTTACCTAGGGATTATGTGTCAAAATTTCTTGAAATGGTGCATCTTGATCTCTAACAGAATGACTTAGCAGATTTGGGTAGCATTTGGAAGCATTTGAATAGAATAAGGTAAGAAGCATTCGATAGTAAGTATAGGGATATGGCTTTACTTCTTTCAGTTGTGGTAGACAACAATCTAATTATGGCCATGGTACAGTTTTGAGATCCATCATATCGGTGTTTTGTTTTCACTAAAATGGATATGGTGTCAACTATCAAAGGCTACATGGTGTTACTTCGATAGGATCTACCGAATCTAGACAAAATTTATTAGACAAACAAGATAGGTTATCGTAAGAAACTGGTCGAAATGCTTGGACTTAGTTTACCTTAAGTCAATATATATGTTACGTTAAAAGGTAAGAGCAAAGAGATTTTATGAAGCTTTTTACGAAACTTTATTAAAGAACATTTAGATGATGAGCAAGGCATGATTGCAATGGTTTTAGCCATATATGGGTTGGTAGTTTTCCTGAGGGTTGTAGGCTACGTTGAAGTCACCGTGTGGACTTTGTAGATCAAATTGAGCATAAGATCAATGTGGCACTAGCTATTTTGGTAGAAACCATCAGAAGCTTAAATCATTGTCGTTGAAATGAGCAATGACATTTCAACTGATACGTGAACTACTTTACATTTGGATGAAGAGCCATTTTGAGTGCATAAAAAATAAGTTACATAAACCTTACTTCATTTCCAGTATTACTATTAAGAAATTTTGCAATAGCAAATGCCCAAAGGCAAGATCAAAAGAAGATTGGATTTTATATATGCGAAAAAGTTTACTAGTCAAGAAGTAAAATGAAGGGCACTATGGATATAACATAGATTTATAGAGCTATAACTAGACTTAACTTAAGGAGTCGTCATTAATCTTTTTTTTTTTTAGGTACGATTAGTCACTTAACTGAATTTATTCTATTTAAAAAAGACGTCTCAAGCTTGAGTCGGGTATTTTTAAAAAGTAAAGTCTAGTCTATGAAATCAAGCTAAGTTCGAGAGTACAGTTATTTATAAGGAAAGTTATATCACTTTTATAACACTCACCAAATGATGGTATCAACTTTTCATGTTATCCATTAAGCTTTTTAAAAAAACTCTTACCAAATAATTAATTATTAAAAATTATTTTTAATTGACTTTGATATTTTTAGTAAAAAATTAAGAGAATTCTCTCACTTCACGAGTATACAAGAAAACTATTGTTTCTCTTGTAAAAGCTTCATTGTCAGATTATTTAACATTTTAAAAAATGAAATTCTAAGGAAAATTTGATTCTTTAACTTTTTTCCTAAGAATTTTTTTTAATTTTATTTTAGAGAAAAGAAAAAAATTGATGTTTTATTTAAGGAAAAATTGATACTTTTAATTTTTTTCCAAATATTTTTAAAAATATTTTTTTAAGAAAAAATGATACTTTAGCTTTTCTTTAAAACTTTTTTTTGAAATATTTTTTATTTAAAAAAATTGATATTTTAACTTTTTCTTAAAAATATTTTTTTAAAATTTTTTATTTTTAAGAAAAATTGATACTTCAATTTTTTCTCAAAAATAGTTTTTTAAAATTTTTTATTTTTAAAGAAAATTGGTACTTCAATTTTTCTTTAAAAAACTTTTTTTGAAATTTATTAAAAATATTTTAATTTTCCTAAAAATAAAAAATATTTGAAGAAAATCTTATACATAAATGAATAAATAATATTAATTTACATAAAAAGAAATAAATAAATACATAAATAAACAAAGAATAAAAAAAATTTTGGCTCGACTCTACAGCTAAAGAAGGAATTGGTTGCAGACTCAAGAAACCGGTTGGATTAGCTCTAAACACGACTCAACTCGACTTGAATAAAGGTTTATGGGAAAAGGTTGTCAGTTTGAGTTACGACTAGACCAGATTTGCCAAATGAAAAACACGCAGATCTTAGGTAAATTTAAATCGAAAATAACGTAGTTTGAGAGCACTATAAATGGCCAAAATTTTGTTTCTCTTTTTAGAATCTCTTTTTGTTTTCTTTCTTTATCTACCTTTTCTTTTTATTATTTCTCTCTCTAAAAAAATTGAACACATGTTGAATATTTGTCAATTTCTGGAAAATGGTCACCAGTTTCTGAAAAATCACGCTAAAAAATTCAAGTTTAGCTAGAAAGTTCAAACGGTTTCTAGAATTTCCAAAAAAATTTTCCAAAAATTTTTAAAAAAACCTTGCAAAAACACCTAAATCAACCTTCTGGATCTTTCACTAACATTATTTACCCCAAATTAAACCGAAGCAACTCCAACAAATCAACAAATTTTCATAAAAATCAAATTTCTTCCAAACCATAACCTTTCTGCCAAACTAACTTTTCTTGACTTGATTGGTGTTTTGATGAAGATCAAATTCTTCAAAAATAAAAAAATCCATCTTATCATCGAATAAAAAAATGGAATTTATCTAAAAAAAATCTTTCAGTTTCAATTCTGATAACATAAATTTTCAATTATCTCATTCTTTGCTAAATCCCACCATTTGATCTTCACTAGTTTTTGTTCATTGATCTTTGGCCCTTTCACTTTTCCTTTTTTTTTTAAAAAAAACCTAGTTACATAAAATATTTAAAGATAAATGAAAAATGAAATTAAAATTAGAGATAAATCAAAACAAGAGTTTTTTAAAAAATAAAATAAAATAATTAAATAAATAATCTAGATAAGTAAAACACCTTCATATGGATAAAATAAAAAAAAATAACGATGATAATAAAAATAAATATTAAAACCTAAAAACAAAATAATATATATAAAAATGGATATTTGGGTAAGGATTGGTTTGGGCTTGATCGGATTCGACCTAATTGATTTCAGTTCGAACCAAATAAGGGGTCTACACATGATATTAGAGCTCAGGTTTTGTAATGTTATTCTTGCATGTTACCTCTTTCAAGTTTGTCATATAAAAAGCTTTTGTTTTGGCCTATTATAATGAAGGTCTATTAAAATAGTATTATCTAAAATCTATTAAATCATAAGTTTTCTGTGATTTTATATTCAAATTGAATTCCTTCATTTATTGTCAATTGGTTTTGGCTAAATTTAATGCTTAACATATATATTTCATTCCACAAAATAAAATACTTTAATTTTATTTATTATAACAAAATACCCAATACCCATAGCATCGGCAGACGCGAACTGCCAAATGATAAAAAAAAAAAAGGATAAACGCCACATACATCCCATGTGATATTTGTGTTCTCCATATTTACCCCTTAAATAAATTTTTTCTTATAATCTTAAGATTTTTCTATTACCATAAAAACTTACATAGTTAATACCTTATATACTTTTATCACATGTTTAAATTAATTAATATGAAATTTCAATTACACCCATATTCTAAATACACTCATGCCCATTGTTTCATCTCTAATCTTGCTCAAAGTCTACCATAATTATCTATTTCGCAAATTCTCTCTCTTTCTCTCTCTTTATGAAAATCTATACACAAAAAACAATACTAAGAAAAAATTCAAAATCTTTCACATATAAATAATTTCAATTTTCAATTTAGATTTTAGGGAGCATTTGGTCTGGAAAATATGAGATTTTCTTTTGGAATGTTGCTGTTGGGTACAAATTCTCACATTTGGTTCAAGGATATTTGATTCCTAAGGGTAATCTTAGATTCTCAATAGCACCTAAAGTCTTGGAAGTAGAAACTTACCTCTTTTTGTAGTTTTTTAAGATTTCAGGAGAAAAGATACTTTTATCTCATATTTGACCTGAATAAAATATATTTTCTTTCTATTTTACCCTTTTGAAAAATAACGTATCGTAAGAAACTTAATTTTTTTTTTTTATGAATGTTGTATTGAAAACAAATATCACAAATACTGCATTTGTTGGAAGCTTTAATGTAGTATTTGAGTTTTTTTTTTTAATTGAATACTTTTTTTATTTTTTCACTCTAATATTGCATTTGTGAGCTTTAAAATGCTGTAATTGTTATTATTTACTACATTTCTTTGATTTGATATGCAGTATTTGACAACTCATTTATTTTCCCACTCGAATATTGCATTTAAATGGTTTAAAACGCGTTAATTATGATTAGTTACTATATTTCTTTGAGTAGAAATATAGTATTTGATTATTGCGTCTCTTCCCCATCTTTCGCTTGTATTTGTTTAATAGTTGTTTGTCATCTCCACTTACATTCTTAAAAACAAAATAAAAAAATATTTTGTTTATTTGAGTGGAAAAATGAAGTGACCACTCACAAAAAAGTCTCTTTTTCCATGTTTTAAAATTATTTTAATTGTTTTCTCTAACAAAGTCGATTAACTGCCACTTTAATGGGTCTATCAGATTGTGTGACTCAGGTGAGTTGGTCCTATTTATTGTGTTTCTATTCATAGGAATGCAATATTTGAGTACTTTTTTTTTATTTTTTTACTCAAAACAAATGTTTTGAGGCAATGATGAAATAATTGTGGATTATTTATTCTGTTTCTTGGAAGATAAATGCAATAATTGAGTATTATAATTTTTTTAAACATATAAAAAGCTCAATTTTGCGTTTCTTTGAACATAAATGTAGTAATTGATCATTGTAATTTATTTAAAATAATCAATTACTACATTTTTTTGAAGTTAAACATAATAATTGTTCATTGAAAATTTTTTGAAACATGTGTATAATCAATTACTACATGAAATTAATGCAATAATTAGTGACTAATTTTTTTTTAATAGTTGGCTAGTCAAATATTTCGTTTCTATGATATGAAACACATTATTTATTGATTTTTTTTTATTTGACAAGTTGTGTTTGTTATGTAGTAAAGGACATTATAGTAAAAATTATGATTAAGTAATTGTAGATTCCCCTAACCAAACATGGGAATCTAAAAATGAGATTTCATGAAAAATCACACTTTCTCGGAGATCATATTTTCTCTTGAAATATAAAATTCTGTGAGCCAAACGCCCCTTTAAGAGTTTTTATTTTTTTTCTCGAACAAATTCTTACTCTAACTTCTTAATCTACATGGATTAAACTTCACCAACCGATTTAAGGTTTTGCAACAAAACACAAATTGTTTCCTCCCTAATTTAATCACTTTACTTTTACATAACATCGTCATTTTGAGAACCCATGAAAGGTTCAATTCTTGTGGATGAGGTAAATTAAGGCTAAAAAAGAGTAAAATTTTGGTTAATTCTATATATAACAGTGATTTAAATGCGAGTTCCAGTAAAAAAAAAGTGCAAAACAGAGGTGGGCAAGAAGTGAAGCAAAAACAAAATCTGACTAATTCATGTTGAGGAGTGTTGATAGGGTTGAAGGAGGTTGATAGGGTTCATATCATGTTTAAATTAATGATGTAGGTTAATTGGGTTCATATCATTTTAGAAAATAATGTGGAATTTGGATCCCTAGATAAACGGTCTGGTGGATTCTTTATCTTATAAAGGCTTCATTTAGATGAACAATAAAATTAATTTTGGTAAAATTAAAAACAATGGTGAAAGTGAGATTAATTGCTTTAACTGTGAAGATATACTTTTGGATGTAAATGCAGTTGCGGAAGTGAGGTGAATTATAGTTAAAAAGAAAATAATTATTAAAGATATTAAATTAAAATTTATATGTAATGAAAATTTTAAATTATTTAACATTTATAAAATTTAAAAATTATTAAATTATTTTATGATAAATAATAATTAAAAATTAATAAAAAATAAAAGTTTATTGTATAGTAATAAATTTTATTTATTTATTAGTTTCTTATATTTCATATTTTTTTAAATAAAATACAAAAATGCAAAAATAAAAATAAAATCAAAAGGATATCTTGGTATTTGTAATATAAAATAAAGGACAAAAAAAGAAAGAAAAATGAAAAGCTGAGTTTAGTCTACCACTAGACCAAATTCCGTTAATGAGTAAATAGGGGTTAAAAACCCATCGTGTTGCTAATGGATGTCTATTACCGATTGACACAAAGTTTTTTTAGCAACAGTACCTTCAATGGAAGCTCAATTGATTCCAAACATAGCCTAAATACTGCTTCAATCTTTTTAAGTTAAATAGTCTTTCATTCCGGTGGATTCTTGAACTAATTATAGTAATTTCGGTTTTACAAATTCCTGAACTCATTAAATACTCTTTCAATCTCTTTCATTTTTCTTTTTTCTATTTTTGCCATTAATCTTTTTCATTTATCTTGGTCTTCAAATAAGCAATTTAATACTCTTTTAATTTTTTTATTTTATTTTCAATTGAAACTAGTTTTTTTAAATTGGAGAAAGGATAAAGAAATTTAAGGTGAAGAATTTTTAGATCTAATATTAAAGTGTTTGGTTTTCATAGGTAATAATGACAAGATTTGAAATTTTAAGCCAAAAAAAGGTTTTATAGTCATTTCGTTAATTCATTAACGGTGTAAGTCCTTATGATAACATAAAAAAAACCTCACGATTATAAGCAAGAAAAATATTACTTAGGAGATAAATGTTGGAAATGCAAATACCATAGGGAATGTATATGAAAAAAAATCTTGCCTCTCAATATCCATACTTTCTAGGAAATGACTATAACCAGAATAAAAACCAGAACTAGGAGTAAAACCGGGGTATGAGGAGGGTGAAGGGATAAAACAACCATCAATAATATTCAATTGAATATGTTACACAACAAAAAATTCAAATTATAATATCTTTTGTAAACCTAGTAAAAATCAAATAATTAGAGCAATACTAACAAGAAACCAGTTATAGCAAATAAATCACCATACCATGCATAAATACATGGACAAGCAATTTTATGTGAAAAATCTCCATAATATGAAAAGTAAAGGTCACAAGTCACCAAAGAAATCTCTACTATAAAAAAATAATGAGAATACAAGTTTTCTCTACCTATAATTAGAAGCATATAATTATAATATCTCAAGATTAATCAATTTTGACAAAAAAAAAAAATTATAAGAGAGAATTAAAGAAATCTTACCAAAAGAATGACTTAACAAACACCCATGAAATTTACAAGTAGGAGCCCAATTTTCACTATTTAAAATAAAGAATAAAATTACAATCCTATTGGAATATATATATTTTTGAAGTATTTATTATAAAAAATTATTGATTGATTTGTTAATTTTATTGATAAAAAGGATGGAAATCAAATTTTAAAACCCACCACCAAAAAATGTTTTATTCCCCTACACTTCAACAGAATCGTATTCAGAGTTTTGGGTCTATATAAACAAATTGCATCGGAAAAGAAAACCAAACCAAGCTAGGCAAGCCTTCTCTCTAATATCACCCTGTCATAAACCTCAAGATCCACAATGCAAGCCACAAAGGATAACAAGGATCAGAAAAACAAATTGGAACAAGTGTTTCGATCTTACTCTAAGCAGGGCAGCCTCACCAGGGACCAGCTCAAGGATGCTTTTGAACATCTAGGTGCACTCACGCCAAACAAGCAAGTTGAAGAGGCCATGGACGTTGCCGATAAAAATAAGGACAATTTGATCGACTGCACCAATGAGGAGTTGGATTCCCTTGTTGAATATGCTTAGAATGAAAAATTCATGTCAATATGATTAAATTCAAAATACATTTTTTTTTAAAAATTCATATATGGTTTTTTTTTTATATTTTTACATTTTGTTATCGTAAATTTGTTTAAAATTGTTACTTTTGGTATATCTTGCTTCATTTGAAATTAATATTCAATAGCCATAAATTTATACATTCAACAAAATGATCACTTTGAGACAGATTCATGGCAATCCTTTTCAGGCAGTCTGATCCATCCAACTAGTAATATGTTCTGATCATATTTCAACAAACCAAATTTATTTCTCTGACACATTCCAACAAAAAAAAAAAGATTTAAAAAAAATTATAGCTACTACTTGTAGTTATCTTCAAATTTCGTGCTCTATATATCATATACACATATCAATTATTTGACTATTCACCAAAGTTATGACCTGTGCTGTGACGACAGAAAGTTCTTTGTTTTTAAGCCTTTTTTTGTTAAATAATGCTACACTGGAATGCGCTTGACATCTGTCTCCCTACAATCAATTCCAGTTTGATTTTGTAGAGCAGGAATGTGGGTTCCATTTTGTTACAGAATAAACAGAGTATCGGCATCGCTGGTGGTGTGCTATTTCGTCTCGCGGCCAGCTGCCACTCAATCGCCATTTCGGTTTGGTGTTTCATTTCTGTTACTCCTACTAGTACTCTTTTTTTTTAAATAATTTTTTTAATGAAGACCATTCATTTTAATATTTATTTAAGAATCCTTTCTTCCCCAATTAGGACGATTTGCTTATATTCTTTAGCTAATATATATTATCGTTTTTTAAATCATCACGATAATTTAATTATTATGATAATAAGATCATTAAAATGATTTAATTATCAATAATCTTAAATTACTATGTATAATACAATATTATAAATCACTAATATTTTTAAATAATTATATTTGATATTATATGAAAAATAAATCAGATAATATAAAATATCTAAAATAACCTTGTAAAAAAAGTAAAATATTTAATACTTATTAATTTAATAATTCATAAAATAATTAAATATTATTTTATATAAAATGTTGAAAATAATGACTCAAATCTCATAAGAGATTTGTTTGAGATTTATTAGAGATTTATTTAAAATTTGTCAGATATTGCTTGATGGATAAGAAGACTTACAAATGAAGAATTCTAAGAGAAAGATGATTCTTAATAGGTAAGTTTGACTTGCAAGAGAAGAATTCTAAAAGGAAAAGGATTCTTAATAAGTAAGTTTAACTTACAGGAGAAGAATTCTAAGAGGAAAAGAATTCTTAATAGGCAAATTTGTATGGTTATAAATATGTGAAGTCTCTACAGGGTCATGTATGAGAAAAAGATGTAAGAGAGTTGTAGGATTTTATGGGATAGACACTCCTTAGAAGTATTGGGGCTCTACGTCTCATGGGTATGTATATTTATTTATGAGTGGATTAGAGGAGACTGAGAGGGTTCACATGGTATGATGTATGAGAGTATATTGGTATATGTTTGGTTATGTTGAAAGGGTGTACAAGGGTTTGGGTTTGTGTTTGTTTGTGTTGAGAATACTTCATAGGACTAGAGGAGATTGAGAGTGTCTTATGAGTATTGATTGTTGAGTGAGGTAGATAATTTGATGTATATTTGTAATTCTCTACAACTAGTGGATCTTATTTTTCATTCGTGAACGTAGGTTGATTGAATCGAATCATGTTAAATTATTATCTTTTGTGTGTTTGATTTATTGTTTGATTTCGCTTCCACTGGTATGATTAGATTAAAGGCTTTTAGCTCAACAAATAGTATTAGAGCTGTGGTGTTCCCCAATATAAAACTATAAAATATAAATAAATTTTGATAAAAATAATTTCTAAAAAAATATTAAATAAATTTGTTATTTTTTCTAATCAATATAAATTTATAACATAAGAATTTTTTAGAAAAAGTGATTAAAAAACTGGTTTTTTAAAATTTTTAGTAGCCAATTTCTTGAGTAATTTTAACTATCTTATCATCTTAGTGATTTAAGCTTACTATCACATAAAATTTTTAAATTGTTGCCAAACAAGGTGATGTGATCACTCTCTTACTGATATTCGGCTATTAGTGTATTTGCTGTAAGATTGTCAATATTACTTGTATTAACTCCCAACTATCAAGTGATCATGTATAGTATTTAAGCTATGTTTCGTTATTGTTTTTTTTTTTTTTTTTTTTTTGCTTTTGGAATATGTTTGGTTGGTGTTTTTATTTTTTTATTTTATTAAAAATAAATAATAAAAGGTAAAAAGAAAAATGAAAAAAAAAATACAAATCAATAAGGAATATAAGCATATAAAAGATTTCCTTTTGCAAATAAATAAAGTTTTTATTGAATTCAAACCAATTCATCTTGACTTGTGGTACGTTTATCACATTCTAACAAAGAATTATTTTGCTAGAGGATGGGAAAAAAATTGAATTGAATTTAATTGATTCATATAATTATTCTTAAAAAATTATATTCAATAAGTTTGAATTTAAATTTTAACTCTTTTTTCATATATCCAAACTTATTGTAAAATATGTTTTTTGTAACTCAATTATTAATTTTTTTTAATTGTCTGTATAACTAGCTGTTGGTCGTAAAATATTTGTGAATATCCAAGCTATTATTTTTGCAAGCCGTCGATTAAATGAGCATCAATATCTAAGCTATTATTGTTGCAAGCCGTCGATTAAATGAGCATCAACCGCCAACTGTACACCATACATGCTCATGCAGGCCTTCCATTGAATATCTAAGCTATTATTGTTGCAAGCCGTCGATTAAATGAGCATCAACCGCCAACTGTACATCATACATGCTCATGCAGGCCTTCCATTGATTTACGCCCTATTTAAACCCTTCCAAGATAGAGGGAGTCAACGACTCTGGTTAATTTTATGGGTTGCTCCTGTGAATTTAAGCAATAGCTAGCCCTCTTTTCAGTTTTCAGCTATATGAGCATTCTCTTCGCCACCATGCTATCTAGGCACCTGCATTCAACTCTTTTGGAAATTATTGGATTTCCTACTTTTATTCTTGTAGCATTAATATCGTTCGAAGCTTTGTTTATCCTTCAAAAATGGAATCCCTTTTTCCACTTCCTCTTACCATCTTGCTTTCTCCTTTTCACCCTGAAAACCTACCTCTTGAACTCAAAGCCTCCTCCCGTCTATCTTGTAGACTTCTCATGTTACAAACCACCAAGCTTCTGTAAAGCCCCTTTCTCTTCCTTCATACAACACGCTTCCATGATCGAATCTTTCGACTGTGAGAGTGTAGAATTCATGGCCAAAATCTTAACCTCTTCGGGAATATGCCAAGAGACCTATCTTCCTCCAGCCTTACACAGCATTCCTCCAAAAACCCATCAACAAGAATCCATTAAAGAAGCCGAAATGGTGCTCTTCCCTGTAATGGATAATCTTTTATCCAAAAGTAAACTATCTTCTCATGACATCGATATACTGATTGTCAACTGTAGTGGTTTTTGTCCCTCACCTTCGCTCTCCTCCATTATCATTAACAAATACTCAATGAGAAGTGATATTAAGAGCTATAACCTCTCTGGTATGGGGTGCAGTGCAGGAGCCATTGGGATTGATTTGGCAAAAAATCTTCTCAAAACTCACAAGAACTCTAATGCCATAGTTCTTAGCACAGAAATCCTATCTAGCGGTTGGTATTCAGGTCACGAGAAGCCTAAGTTATTCCTCAGCTGCGTTTTCCGGATGGGCTGCGCAGGAATACTGCTCACAAACAAAATAGAAGCAAGAAACACAGCAAAATATAAGCTTTTACACAGTCTAAGAACCCAAAGAGCCTTTGACGACAGGGCTTACTTCTTGGCATTCCGTGAAGAAGACTCTTGTGGAAAACTTGGGGTTACGTTCAAAAAAGATTTACTACAAGCTGTAGGAGAAACTCTCAGGTCACACATAACAATCCTTGGTTCCCAGATCTTGCCTTTTTCGGCGAATTATGGCATGTTGTTTCGATCATTCAAAAAAAATTCATTGATAAATCAGGGGAAATTTACATGCCAAGTTTCAAGAGTGTGATACAACATTTCTGTTTGCCAACTTCAGGAAGGCCACTGATAAGAGAGGTAGCCAAAGGGTTAAAGGTTAATACAAGAGACGTTGAACCTGCTTTGATGACACTGCATAGGTTCGGGAACCAGTCATCTTCTTCATGGTGGTATGAACTAGCTTACATGGAGGGCAAGGAGAGAGTGAAGAGAGGTGATAAGATTTGGCTTCTTGGGTTGGGTACCGGGCTCAAGTGCTGTAGCTTGGTTTGGGAGTGTCTAAGGCCTATAGTTGAGGAGTCCAAAAGAAGCCCATGGAGCGATTGTATACACCTGTATCCTGTTGAGGCCATTGATCAAGGTGTCCAACCTGATGCTCTCTATTAGTCCAATTCTTATCATTCATGGTCAAGAATCAAGATTATGTTTACTTTCCATGATTCATTCATTGATACAGTATAATTTATGCGCATGGCGCATGTCACAACTTTTACAGTTATTTAATGGTAATTAATGATTCAAATTAAGGAGAAATGAGAAATAAAATGGCTAAATTTTTTTTAAAAAACTCTTGAATTATTTTATTTTTTTAAAATAAATTCTTATATTTTTATTGTATTTAAATAAGTGATTTTTTTTATTTGCATCTAAATAAATTTTTACTTAAAAAAATTGATTTATATGAAATATTTATTTAGATATAAATTAAAAGTTAAGATTTTATTTATATATAAATTAAAATAAAAAATTTATTTAAATATAAATAACTTATTTGTATGCAAAATAAGTATATAAAATTAATCTAAATAAAATTAAAATGTTCAGAAGTTTTTTTTTTTTTTTTTAGGTTAATAAAATTGTGTTATGACCCATGGACACGGTTTTGTAGAAGTTACCACAAAACCTTGACATGACTTAACCACAATGACAAAATTCAAATTAAAATCAAATTTATTAATAAAAAATTAAATTAATTATGCTGAATTTTGAAAAAAAAATATAAATTGATATTTTAAAAAAATAAAAAATATATTTGTACCTTAAATTTTTAAATAATATATAATTTATACTATAAATATTATATTTTGTCTCATATTAATCAAAACTTTAATTTCACTAACTATATTAATTTATATATATAACATTTAATAAATATTATTAAATTATGTATTCATTGCATATATTATTAATATCTTTTTTAATATAAATTAAAAATATATATATTACTTGAACTGTAAAAATATATTAATTATTTTTTGTAAGGTGACAACCACATAAAAGACTATATGTTTTTATTTAATAAATAATATTCATATAATAAAATTATATTTATTAGATATTATATAGACAAATAAAGTTAATAATGTTAGAATTTAGATTAAAATGATATTTTATTTAAAAGTTTATAATAGAAATTATATATTTTATTTTTTATATGAATTTATATTTATTCTTAAAATTCGTATAAAAAAATAATTAATTCCATTTAAAACAAAATTTATGTATTTATTATAAGTTAAAATTTTATATTTGTAGTTAAACTATTTTAAAATTTTATGATAACTCTCACATCAAAAGTCAAACAAAATTATCCTTTTAAATCTGTTCCGACGGAAAATGACAAAAAAACAAAAATAGTTGACTCTTAAGTTTCGGACAGGCTGTGTAACTAAAAAAAAATGATGATAGGACTTTTGGTTGCACAATCATTTTTTTTTTTTTCTATTCCTGACAGTAAAATTGGTAATCTCAATCCTCTTAAAGATTGGCAATCTCATCCTGTTCAAGCGTCATATGACAGTAAAATGAGCATTATAAAAGGCCGAACAGTTTCAAATACTACAAGAAGAAAAATAAGTGCCCTTGATGATCAACCGAGGATCCCCAGTAGCCAAGGGCTGGGCTCTTACTATTCTTGCGTTTCAATTTCCAACCAACACAAGTGTTCACTTATTTAAACTTCACCACATGTATCTGGATGGGAATCAACTTTACAAAAGGGCTAAAATAGGACCTTAACTTTATACTTACAACCCATAGGAAAATACAAGCACAAATGGTTGTTGTTCTTACAGAAATTAAAAAACAAAAAATGAAAGATTCATGATGCGTAAGCCGGATTAACATAATAGCATCATTTGAGGGAATGTTAGACCAAGCACTAGGGTTCCTGATAAAATATACTCTGATTTGAATAATCACCTTGGGATGGTGAACAATTTGAAATAGTACTAAAAAAGCAGGTGGTTAAATGCAAGCAAGCGCAATTTCAATTATCAAAATATTCTACCAAACACTTTTATCAAAGGGGATGACCCCCTGTTCTCATGGTTAGAACTTGACAGCATGAAAGTTTTTGCACAACCCACAAAGCTGAATGTTGACCAAGGATTCTTGATCAACCATTTAACGAAGATGAATATGCCAACTTTTTGAACCAGCCAACCTAAATTTGGAAGGGACGAGTACCCTTCCTTCACCATCCTCTAATTCAAGCGTCAGTTTTTTTCTTGCTGAATAGAACTGAAACTAATGCCAACGCTTGTATTGATTGCCTAAAATAAATCCCATTCATTTTACTGTTACATTGCAAGCATGTTGGCAATTTTTATGCAATTTGCAGTTTTTTTTCTTTAATCTCCAACGGTCAAAGCAGGCATTGCTCGATATAAGTCTGAACCATGAATGATAAAGGTTAGATCCCCTTCATATTTCCAACCAATCATCTTCAATGCAGCTGTTAAAACTGTTCACACATGAACTTCAGTGGTGTTCATTCCATGTGTGAGTGGTCAGCTTCAGCCAGGCCTTAATAGTGCATTGAGGATTGTTAATAGGACAAGTACTGGAGGTTAGCTAGCTGAACGCAACTCAAACACGGTACGGTGAAAAGGTCCGTAACTTACAAGTGGTGGAGCAGCAAGAAACTTAAAAGCCAAAAAGTTGAAAAGATAAAAAAGCAGAGAGCAACTTGTTTAGATCAAAGAAAACGGATGAAATTGTCACATGATGGTCCCATCAGTAAAAATACAAGTTATCATTATAAACAAAACCAGATACTAATGGCATGTGAGAAACTTTAGAGAGAAAATTTGAGGGATCAGTGTCTTGATTTGCATCTTCACAATTTTGATACAGAAAGGCAACAATATTTTGTAATGTATTAATATGAATTTGTAGGCCATAGCAGTAACATCAACAAAAGAGCAAGTGGTAAGGAATTGAAAACCATTGGATTTTAGATGGAAAACAAAATTACTAAGATTTCTTTACAATGAGCATCCACAAAGATGATTAAACAATGATCTACGGCAACCAAGCTACTGTTTGAAGAAAATTTACCGCTGGGCACTAAAAACTCACCGGACCTTCTTACGAGACTTAAATGGGTATCGTGATGGCGGTGATGGGGAAAATTCGGTTGGTAGTTGAGGCGGCTCTGCCTCACCAGTGAGCATGCCCACAACCTCCTTCATGGAAGGCCGGCAAGCAGGTGATTTTTGCAAACAAAGCAACGCAACTGTGATACACAAAAGAGCCTGTTCCCTGTTCGGAGACTGTATACTCTGGTCAACCAAATCAATCAGCTTTCCTGTTCGCCCAAGATGCCGCGCCCAAGAAATCAGATTGGCCCGCTGAAACTCCGACATAGGTGAGCCTGTAACCTGCAGGGGTCGCCTCCCTGCTATCAAAACCAACAGTAGAACCCCAAAACTATAAACATCACACTTCTCTGATAGATCCCCGCCGCCACCGTATTCAGGAGCAACGTAGCAAACGGTTCCTCTCATACTGGGCGTACTGCTAATACCACCACTCTTAGGAATCTCCCCACTGAATGAATCATTACTGTTCCGGCGAGCTCTCCATAATTCACCACTAAGCCCATCCCATAACCAATCCACACTTCCAAAGCTACCTTTACTCCTACTTCTTTTACTCTTCTTCTTCTTGCTCTCTGTATACAATTCGTCATCAACTGGCGACCAATTCTCCCCACCAACAATATCATCACTATCGTACATCCCCAACTGTCTCTTCTTCTTCTTCTTCTTTTTATTCTTTTTCGCAAGCTCTTCGCAGTACTCCTCTTTCCACCACTCCCTTGCCGGTCTCCTCTTCTCCTTCTTTACATTCTTTTCCTTATCTTCCTCCATTGACACCCACCATTCCAATCGTTTTGTACCCTTCTTCTTATTCTTCTCCAATTTGGCATTCGTTTCACTACTCGAAGAAGCCACCGAAGCAATCCAATCACTACTAGGTCTCTGCTTCTTAATCTCAGTCCCAATCCATTCCATCACATAATCCTTCACTTTCCCATTCTCCGTCACCGCCCCGGTATCTTGCTTCCACCACCAATCCCTACCGGAACCATTCCTCATCCCTTTCCCACACTGCTTCCCTCCACTCATCAATTCTTTTCCACTCTCCACACTAGCCCTATCGAAATTCCCCTCCGAAACACTCCCCTTCTCCATCATTTCAGGAGAGATCGCAACTGCCACCCCCACTGTCTCTGGAGAAACTGCAACTGTAACAACCTCCGCATTTTCCGGCGATTCCATAACCGAACCCGGCGATTGATCAACCGCCAAATTGAACTCCTCAGTTCCTGTAGCCACACTCTCAGTTTCTGCAACAGATCCATTATCCTCAACTATTTCAATTTTAATTTCCTCTGATTTCAACCTTGCTAATCCAAAATCCGCAATTTTGGCTGAAAAATACTGATCCAACAAAATGTTACTAGGCTTAATGTCTCCGTGAATTACCGGAGGATCCAATCCGTGGAGATATTCAAGTCCCTTGGCAATATCAACAGCAATCGAAAACCTTTGTTTCCAGTTCATTAATTCTGGACATTTTCGATGAAGCAAGGCGTCTTGTAGATTGCCGTTAGGCATGAGCTCGTAAACCAGGAGCATGCGGCGTCGCTTTCGTTCGTAAGAGAAGCCGAGGACTGAGACGACGAGGGAAGAGTCTAGTTTTGAACCGAAGAAGAGCTCGTTTTGGAACTCGCGTTCTCCTTGGAGGGAACCGGCGTCCATCATCTTGACGGCGACGGTTTGATTGTCGTTTTTGTTGGGGTGGTGGTTGTTAGGGATGGTGGCGCGGTAGACGGAACCAAAGCCGCCTTGACCGAGGAGGCGAGAGGTGGAAAAGGAGGAGGTGGCACGACGGAGGATGGAGTAAGAGAACCGGTGTGGAGGCTTGGAGTCGGCAGGGACTGTACGTTCACGCCGGATTTTGCGAAGGCACAAGGATAGAACTAATAAGATTGAAAAGGCCGCTGTGACGGCTGCAACGGGCGGGAAGATGAGTTGCGTGGGTAAAGGATGCTGGTGGTGGATCAACGGCGGTTGCTGCTGTGGAGGCGGCAGCGGTGGGATCGAGCGTGACATTCTGTAAGCAGAAAAATTTTCTCCCTCTCCTAAGAAAAGAAAAAAGAACTGGGAAGATGATTTTAAGTGGATTGAAGGGAATAGAAGTGAGGATGGAACATAATCTGGTTAGGGGATTGGCGCCGAAGATTGGTTGAAAGAGATTGGGTTGTTCTCAACTGGCTTTTGTGATGCTTTTGTTTCGGTTGTTGAAACTGGCGAGGCCTTTTTTGAGGGGTTGCCTGTATTAATTGACAATGACGAAAAGATATATCATTACACCTAAAAAAATAAATATCACCCTCTCTTCTCACTTGTAAACATATGTCATTTCCTCTGCCCCACTTCAGCTCTTTTAATTCCCTCACCACCCCACCACCCCCCCAAAAAAAAAAAAATAAAATAAAAAACCAAACAAGCAAATAAAATTACTGTTGATCACTTTGAGCTTACAAACCAGGAATATCATAATTTTTTTAATTTCCTAATTTATCCTTTATGAGATTCAAGAACATGTTAGGTGCATGAATTCGTTATAATCTGTAAGTATTAATAAAAATCTCATGCCAAATAATTCAAAGATTATCTTCATTTCAAAGGAAGAATTATAAGGCGACCTTGTAAAGGAGATTATCAAATCTATTGAACTAAAATAGGGTTTAAAAGAAAATGTTATTCCCTCCAAAATCATCCAATCCAAGTCAAAATTACCAAGTTATATTGAAAGTTAGAACTTTGGAATCCTTCATGCTTTTGCCATTGTTTAACTTTGATATCAAAATTGAAATCCTAACTTCTTTTTACCATATATATATAAATATATAAACTTCATGCTTAAAGTTTGGCGTTTGTGTTTTTGTGAATTAAAGCACAAGAATATGCTTTTTAAGAGAAGCTGAGGAATCATTCATAATTTTTCCATTTCTGAAAAGGGGTTGTGACTGATTCAAAGAAGGAAAAAACTTAATCACTTGGAATATGAAAGGCAAGGGTGAAGGTTGACTAATTACCAGCAATCAAAATGGAAGAAGAAAACCAGCTTAGAGTCATCCACTTATATAAACAAAGTGGGGTAGGTATTAATTTCTTGTTTTCTTCTGCTCAAACTTTGAAAACCTTGGGCCTCTTCCACGCTTTGTGCCTCATACTCACCTTTCACATTTTTGTGATTCTTCTACCATTTGCTTTGACCTTTTCCTTTTATAGTTTTTACTTTTAATTTGATGAGTAAATAGTTAATATCACTACTACATTTTAATTTGAAGAAAAAAAAAAGTCTTTTTTCATTCTAAAATTAACAGTTAATATAATATTTTAGCAAGAAGACTAAGGATTTGTTGTTTTTGTTTTTATTTTTCTTTAAAATCCAAAGTGGGTTGCCAAATGACTTTTTCTGTGTTTGCCCACATTATCATTCCGATTCTAAAATATTTTACTCAAAATTTTGGGTCATTATCAACTCAGTTAACTTGTGTATATCTGGTCAAGTCGTTTCTTTTTTTTTTTTTTTTAATTCATCATAAGAGATCATGATTAGTTTTGTTTTAAATTAAAAATTTGAGATTAAATTTCAATAATTTTCATTATTATTAGCCAAATGACATGGTTGATTTATCAGATTTTCCTTTTTTCAAAAAAATAAATTTATCAAGGCATTGATAGAATTATGTTTACAAAAAACAGTTTTTAATCGTTAAATTAAAAAAATTTTAAAAAACATATAAAATTAAAATCCAAACCCTACCACCATCGTCTCTTAATCAAATGTCATACATGATAGTCTCTTTAATATTCGAATTTAAATCATCCTCTACTTTTTCTTTTATTTTACAAAGCGGGGTTCCCTCCCCAACCCCCAACCCCCAACTCCCATCCCTCTTTATTTATTTTTTTCCCCTCTTTATCTGTGGATCAAAACCAGAAACGTGGTCATGGCCTCATGGGCCTGCAAGGACGGTTTGGTAATTTAGAAGGGTAGCTTGACTAATTGCTTTGCCCTTTTGGCAGTCAAATTTGCTCCTTTTTTTTTTTTTTTTTTTTCCAAATAGAAAATTGTGAAAAAAGCGGAAAGAAGCAACGAGATACAATATCGATACTTTGGACATAAAACAAAAACATTTCTCCTTATTAAATATTTTTAATTGAAAAAACAAAGTTGAATTCCATTGTTGAAGAGAAAAAAAATGTGTATATATATTTTTAATGAGACACATCCATAAACTATTATTATTAAATATTATAAATATAATATTATACTATAATCTAATTAATTATTATTAATACTTAAAATTCAAAGACAAGTGATTGAAGGCAAACATACATACCATATAGATAAAAATCAGTCTATTCTCAGCTTTTTGATCTAATTGTTATTGAATTCTTAAAAAAATATATAGGTCTTATTTTGAATCAAGATTTTCTCTCTCTCTCTGTCTCTTTTTTTTTTTTATGGGTTGTACCCATTTTATGTTAAAAAATAAAAAAATTAATCTACACAATCATCACAAAACACTTGACTTAAAATAGTTTTATTTCCCATTTTTTAACGTCATAATATTATTAATTTCTTTGGATTGAAAAAAAAAAATCAAACAATCCAATCCTACTACAACGAAAGTATTTTTTGAATTTAATTAATTTAAGAGATGATATTTAATAAATTTAAATTTTAATAATTATAATTTTTTATTTTAAAATTATGATTTCTTTTATAAAAAATACTCCTCCAAATTTAATTAATCTAATTTTATTTATTTATTTATTTTTGATTTTGTACTTAATTCTTTGGTTTTTTTTGGTACGAGGCACTCTTCTTTTGTCCCTAAACGAGCAGGGATATTTACTTACCCGTGTGTGATTCTTTCATTTTATTAATTATATTATGCTAACTCCTTTTTCTTTTATGTAATTAGATTAGATGAAAAAAAATACTTTAATAAGGTTGTATTAAGGATATATAATAGGATTGTGAATATGGTAAAATAAGATTATAATTATCTTATCTTATATTTAGTGTACACATAAAAAATAAAATTAAATTACAAAGAAATTAAACCATCCTTAGTATGACTAATAATAAAAAAAATTATTTCTAATTTTATGAAATTAAATAATAAATGCTTAAACATGACTTAAAGGTATTAAATTATTTGAAATTCGAAATAGGTTGGGTGACAAAAAGAATGTAATATAATATGCAAATTTTAAGAATAAAATTGGTCAACAGTTGCGCAATCTGCCAAAGTTTTGGTTTTAATGACTATATAAATTTTAACATCCTCAAATACAAAAAAATAAAAAATAAAAATAAAAATTGTATGTATCGTATTTTTTTTTTAATAGTTCGTTACTTAAAAGCAACTTTGTCTTGTTTAATAATTACACTTTTGACATCAGGACAATTCTTTACCCATCTCTTGACTCAGCCATTTTTTTTAGCAAATGGGACGCCCTATTTGCCTCATGAACTACATGTTTATATCAATGATCGAACTACATGTTTATATCAATGATCGTGCATGAGTCTTAGATCAAGAAAGTCATGTGACGGGAATTACTTGAGATGGTACGAGCAATGGACTATGAAAAATTGGAATCGAGGTCTTAAAGGTACATATTTTACTTAAATGTACAGGTTAAGGCCAAGGTCAAAATGTAAGAGTACACTTAAAATGAGTTGCATGGCATTAGGTATGATGATTGCTCGTTGAAAGGTTGTAGAATATCTCAAGATGTGGTGTGGGCAGTTAGGCATAGAAAGGCCAAAAACAACCTTGAGACAAGCCAGGCACGCAAGCATGAAAGAGTTTAAAGAAGCCTGAAGTAGGTAAGGTGTGCCGACATTGAAGAGTTTGGCGATGCCTGAAGGTAGGCCAAGTGCATGGGCAACACAGGTTCGAGAAGGAACAGGCACGGGTACAGTAATGGGCACTGTAACACCCAAACGAGGAAGATTTTAAAAGGCCCTAGTTGTGGGCAAAGTGGCATTCTGATAAAGAAGGCTCTGGAACCTTCTAGGTACGGCAACTCAGCGAGAGTGCGCAAGCTATTGCAAACCCGAGGCTTAGCAGGGAGCCTAAAACCAGAAAAAATCTAGAGACGCCTTAATCGACCCTGTTGGAGCTTGAAGACCCTAAAATTATCTAGAAGGACTATAATAGCCATACATTTGGATTCATCATAGCCACAAGTATTATGGAGGCTGAAGTATAAATAGAAGAGCCTATTATTCATTTGTAAGTAAGAAACAAGAAGTTACACAAGCAACAATAGAGAGAATATACAAGTTACAAGCTATACAAATAGGTACAAACAATTCCTAGACTTAACGATACAAAAAGACTTGGGGATAGGCATAAGAGAGTCATTGTAAGGGCATTGAATAATTGTATATAGCATCAAGTAAATAAAAGTACAATTACTTTAATTTTCCCTCTTAGTTTTCTCTCGAGCTCCTAAAAAGCTAATAGAGTGCATAGCATAAGTGCTTTGCACAGAGTTGAGAAAAAGGCAAACTTAGGCATACGAATGGTAGTTTGCAGCGTAAGGTCGTACTGGTGCTAAGCTTAAGCTTCCAGCCTGTGACAATTGGTATAAGAGTAGGTCCCGACCATGGTGAGATCAAAGTCAGTTCTAACCAAAGTTGGTATCAAAATAGGTTTCGAACCTTGGCTACTATCGGTGTTGGTGTCAGTTCAAGTGCATGGGTAGCTTAGTGTGCTAGTGTACCAAGTATGCTATTAATTTGTAGTAAGGAATATTGTTTAGGCGATTACTTGTTGTCGATGCCTAGAATAAGGCATAAGGTTGTTTAAGTGCTTTTTAGGAAGTTACGGGAAATCTTTAGTTCGAGCTTTGTAATTATGGTACGCATGCAAAAGCATGGCCAATGACCCTCAGGTGAAATGCATAAGTGATGTACAAAAAGACTATCCACCCATAAATAAGGGAAGAAGAACTAGTTTGAAGGACCTGTTGTCGTCTATGGATTCTCGGTTGGTAAAGTACAAGTTAACCATAAGAGATTTAAGGGATCGGTTTGGGGACACTAAGGATCACATCTAAGAGCTAAATTCAACATAGAAAAAACTCAAAGAAGAGATACATGGTGCCTTGACTCGAAAGATAGAAGTGCTCACGCAATATAATGAGGCTCTAAAGGTTTAGGTGGTGGTTTTGTGGGAAAAGCTAGAGCAACTTAGGTGGGAGTTTGCTATGTTTTGAGTTGCTATGGTGAACGTGGGTTTAGGACTTAGGGTAGAGGTGCTTAAGCTAAAGCCATTTATAGGAAGTCACTCTACCAAATAAGTTGACAATTTCGTGTGGTGTATGGAGTAGTACTTTTAAATGGTTAGTACAACGGATGAAGTTAAACTAAACACCGTTGTCATGTACCTAACTGATGTGATCCTATTATGGTAGCGTCGAAAGTGCGATGGCATGTAATGAGGAAAGATTGCAATCACCACATAGGATCGGTTTGTGAAGGAACTAATGAGACAGTTTAAGTCAGAGCATGCGAAAAAAAAAAGCTCAAGGGTAGCTTTGCTGGCTCACTCAAAGGGGAAGAGTATAAGACTATTATCGAAATTTTTTAGAATCGTCACTTATGGTTCCTAGTATGGGTAAGCAGGAAGTTTTGTTCTACTTCCTTGATGGGTTAAAGCCATGGGCAAGAATTGAGTTAAAACGGTGTAGGGTCTAAGACTTGAGTTAGGCAATTGTGATTGTCGAATCGTTAGTCGAGTATGAGCACACTAACTCTCTAAAGCTTAGGGATAGTAGCTTGAGTGAGAGAGACAAGAGTAATAGCTCTTCATCAAAAGATGAGACTGAAAAGAAGCTCTGACATTACAAGGTAAGGGTTAAAGAGCTTAACAAGGATAAAGGTAAGGAAAGCCATTACCATTAACTACTTTTTTCGTTTGGAACCACATAAGCCCAGGGATTGCCCACAACGAAAGAAGCTTGTAGCCATTATGAGGATTTATGAGGAGTTCAATAACAAGAGTAATGGTAAGCATTAGTACCTTGAAGATTTTACAAGAGCATTGAAGCTAGGTGTTATCCAGTTATCAAGATGAGGGACTTCTCAAGTCGTCGATGAAAATGATAAGAGTGGCTGTGGAGATCCACTAGTTAAACCAACAATATCAACAGAGTGTGGCCATAAAGAGTCACTAGTCAAACCAAATGGATCAATCAAACCCTTCATTTAAAATGCATAGCAAACGACTCTTAGGAGGAAATCGATTTTACAACAGATGTTTTAGCATTAAGGCAAGAGAAAGGGACAAACAAAATTATGTGCCAAAAACCATTGGTACGACGGACAGACATTGATTCGATATGCGCGTGTGGTAAAAGATTAGCATTCCTCTAGCAATGAGGGCATTGCTAGAACGAGTGGAGGAAAATGTTATGGATGTATATGAGTCATAGACTAAAACAATCATGTGATAGGATTTACTCAAGATGGTATGAGTAATAAACCAAGAAAGATAAGAACTAAGACCCTAAAGGCATATACTTTACACAAATGTGCAAGCTAAGGCTAAAGTCGAAGTACAGAAGTACACTCGAAGTGAGCTGTATAGTGCAAGGTATAAAACCTATTTGTTAGAAAGTTCTAGAACACCCCATGATATAGTGCAAACAGTCAAGCATAGAAAGGCCTAGAACAGCTTGGAGATAAGTTAGATATACGGGCATGGAAGAGTCTAGAGAAGCTTGGAGGTAAGCCGAGTGTATAAGCATCAAAGGTTCTAAAGAGATTAGGCATAAGTACAGTACCAAGTACTATAGTACCTAAACAAAGAGGTCACTAAAAGGCCCTAGTTGTGGGTAAAGTGGCATATAGATGAAAAAGGCTTTAGAACTTGTTAGGCTCGAGCATTCAACAAGAGTGATCGGACTCTTCCAAACCCTAGGCTCAATAGGAAACTTGAAACCAACAAAATCTAGAGAGATCTTAATCAACCCTATTAGAGCTTAGAGACCCTAGAATTGTCTAAAAGGCCATAATGGCTATACACTTAGACTCATTATAGCCATAAGTATAATGAGGGCTCAATTATAAATAGAAAAACCTCCCATTCATTTGTACATAAGAAGCAAGAAGCTATACAATCAGCAATAAAAAAGATATACAAGTTAGAAGCTACACAAATAGGAACCAACAAATCTTAGACTTAGCCATACAAAAAGATTTAGGGATAGACATAGAAGAGTCATTATAAGGATATTGAGCAATTGTATATAGCATCAAGTAAATACAAACACAATTGCTTTAACTCTCATTCTTAGCTTTTTTCCAAGCTTTTAGGAAGCTAATAGAGTGCACAATACAAGTGTTTAGCACAGAGCCAAGAAAAAGGCTGACTTAGACATATGGATGGTAGTTTCTTATCTAAGGTTACATGGGTGCTAGGCTTAAACTCCTAGCCCATGACACTTACATGTCCAAAATTTGAAAGCTTTCAACCTTAGTTGAATTTGATTAATTAGAGAACCAATAGGAGACAAATTTTTGTCCAGTCACCCTATCTATTATAAGATCCCTAGTATATCCCTTTCAACTTTAATCTTGTAAAACTTTAGTTCAACCACCAGCTTTACAGCTTTAACTATCGCAAGAGTCTCAATAGTGGCTAGGTCTCGATTGTTAGAAAAAATAAATAAGAGAAGAGAAATAATACAAAAGAATAGTAGCTTTAAGGCATTAAGAGTACTTTATTAAAGATGATTATGCCTTTAGAATACAACGAAACCTCAAAACTCTTCAAGCAGAGTAATGAAAATAACTATACTGAAAGATCTATTTATAATGAATGAACAGACATAAACTTCTATTCAAATTGTTATGACTTTTTGTATAATCATAACCTTTATGAATAATAATTTATTTATATTTAAATAGTTATGACTATTTATCATATGATAATTATTTCTATTCAAATATAATTATTTAAAATATGAATAAAATTAATACAAAAATTAACTTTTTTCATTAATAATTAAATCTTTTATCTAATGTGGAATGCACCATATTCTAAACTACCAATAATCTCTCACTAGTTTAGAATGTTGGTGCTTAATCTTTAACCTTTCACACAAATAAAAATTATGAGTACAAAAAGGTATTTCTCGATTTAAACCTTTAATTAGTATATATATCTTAAAAATCAAATGAAGTTAATGGTGTCTGCAGATTAAGCCTCAACTTTTAGTATTAGATTTGAAGATATAACACACAAAATGCTTATTTATTCTTCTGTTAATTTGAAGATATAACACACATAATACTTACTTATTCTTTTGTCAAAGGTTTATATCTGTTTTAATACTATTATAGCTATGTGCTTATCCTATTCATAAACATTTACAAGAGAGACCCTAATTCTTCTTGTTAAAGCGGCATCACTTCAATGTTTAGATAGGTAGAGTTTCCATTATGTCTTTATTACTTTAAACATTTAAAACTCTATTAAAAGTATAAAAACTCATTCTTTCCACGCAATAGATCATAGTAGTTTCTAAAATTTGAATAGATTTTACTTGTGCTTAACAGATACATAACAATAACTTATTTTTACCTATTAAACTTTGTAATTAGAGATTACTAATTCAAAGTTAGGTTTCCATTATTGGTGTTTAATAGTAAGGGTTTAAATCTATTTTACTTGTAGTACCACTAACCCAATATCTAGGAATTCAAATTTTTTTTTATGGTAATTACCATCACTTGAGATTGAATCTCTACTATAATCACTTCAGGCTATATATATCCAAACTTTTTATTTTGCATATCATTTATATGCTTTAGATATTATTGCCTCATTCTTATCATTTTAAGAAATAGTTGGTATTTGTTGTGGCTACAACTCTATACTTATAAATTTCAACCATTTTGTTTCCATACTTTTATACATCTTTAATACAATTATAATTCTAGTGCAATTAGATAAACTCAATGAATAAACCAAACCATTTTAGTTTTTTAAGATTTTTAAGGACCTTTTTATTATTTTACTTTAATAAGAGTACTAAACTTATTAGCTTGTATAATTTACTCATAAAATTATACTAAAATTTTACAATACGATGGTGGTAATTTTTATTTTTTTTTATTCTTATTATCTCCACCATGTCCAAGTATGCATTTTTTTTTATTAAAGAATGTCTCATTCAATTATCAAGATATCATATATACTTAATTAAATTGTCATTTCATTTATCTTTTCACTATTTGGTGATTTTTTTTTTTAGTAAGAAATCTCTAAGTCTACCTTTAGTGAAAGATAACTAGCAAATATCTTAATATTTCTATAAAAGTTTCAAAACTTTTATATTTTAACTCAATATAAGAGTTTACATCAATAAGCAGATTTTAAATATAATCATGCTTATATTATTTCCCTTTAAGGCTTTTTATGTCAATTTATAAATACTTATATGAATTTATTTCATCATGGATACTATTAATAATTTTTTATTACCATAAACAAAACCATTCCAATCACCTAAAATGATCAAATAGCATTCCTTTTGCTATTATGAAAATTTTTATATTTATCAGATCTTTAAATCACTCATGGCATCCAAAGTACATATACTTTAAAATTTTCACTATATAAAATCATAGATGATAAATTATTTGTACAATCCATGAATTAGACCATATACATAAAAAATTACCACATCATGATCAAGATTGTGGCATCAATTTTGGATTATAGCTATTCTAAGCCAGCTATAATAATCCACGTCATACCTACAAATCATGTGGATTTAGCTATTGAAGTTATTTCATTTATAGTGATGGCTTTTAGTGAAAATCAACTATCTCAAATGTTATCATGAGTTTCCAATGCATATATTAATTGCCTAATGGCCAATTCTAAGTTCATGACTATTGAAACTTCTAAACTTGATTTCAAAATTTTATGAAAACTTTATTTCTCCACCATTGTGTAACCTAAGTATATATTTCTATTACTTACCACTTTTAATTGGTCATAACATTTTTTATTATATAATAAATTCAAACTTTATTCATAGGACCAATATACCTATGTACAATAAGAGTCCATAGTATATTTAACTCCAATTTTAAATAATTTCACAATCATTTTGTGATCAATATATTCATATCTAGATCACCATATCAATGCAAGTCATGAAACTTGAATTTGAAGAATCATTTTCATAAAATAACATAAACAATAATTATAATATGAGTTATACTCATATTTCATGTAAAAACTTGTAATAAATTTATATCGTTGATTGGCTATCTCCAAGTCTTACGATTTTTACAAGCCAATATTATTATCTAAGCTCATATATTACTATAATGTATAACCAGCCACATCTTTGCCATTGTTGTAAAATTATTGAAAACTACGAAAACTTATGCACTTTTCATTTTAACAGGTCATTGTTCTAGGTACAAAAGCAAAAATGTCTTCATTGTCTTTAACCAATAATGTATTAATTGGATGATGACATTCTATCTATAGCCCATATCTTTCTTAACATATAAGAAAGAAAATTTCATCCCATTCATTTCATTTTCATAATATATGGTAAATTCTACCAATGTTCTTCATGCTATCACAAAATGGAATTAAACGTATACATGTACTGGTGCTTTTTGAATGCTGAATTTGCATGTTTTTTTTTTATTTATAAATATGGCTAATTTAGACATTGATGAGCATCATTCAAAATGCTAGTAACTGACAAATGGTTCAATATTTTTAATGACATACCATTTCTTTTAATCAATCATCTAATTAGCCCAAATTATTGGTCAAAATTTAGTTATGATACTAACATAAAATTTACAAAATATAAGGATGCCATAGATCTACACACTTAATGTATTTTACATTACCACCAACCTTAATTCTTCATGAAATTATATATTTATTGCATATAATAAATTTGCATTAACTTATTACATTATAAATTCAAACAATTTATAAATGCTATCATCAATGGGAATAATATTTCGAAACCTAGACATTTATAAACCTAATAGTTATAATAATTTGATATTTTCTTTTTAAACAAGCATCTTTTTAATCTTGTACTTTTTGTAAGCCAGTTTCATCAATCATAATTATACAACAAGAATATTTATGTTCCAAATTCTTGAGTTTATTTGTCTTACTTGTTTTGGTTATTAAACACAAATTGAGTTGTACTTTAAACTTGTTCTTTGCAATTGTTCACAATAAAATTTTATTTTGTAAAATCACTTCTAGTATAATACACCCAGCAAGCAAAATACATCACATTGCCAATGTTTTTTATAATAGCAATTATTTGGTTTATTATCCGTCAATTAATTCATGAAACACCATATCTTAATAATAATTATTCATATACATCAATTTAATTTTAATTGGTTTTCATGAAAATTAAATATTAGTCAAAATTTGAACCAATAATAAATTTTTTAAAAAATATCAACCTTTGATTTATAAATGATCAATAATGATAAAACCATACAAATAGTTTAACTTAATTTATTATCTTAATTTTGGTGTCATGATTTAAAAATAAAACTAATTTTGCAGCAAAGTCTTATTGTCGGCATATATTCTCCACTTACATATAATTTTTTTATGGTAAATTCTTTTACCTATTTTTGATTATTTTTATAGAAATCACATGACAATTTGCCTGTTCTATATATAATCAAAACATGACAATTAAACAATTGGCCATTTCATTAGAACCCAATTTAATTTGTTACTTGATAATAAGTGATAATTCCTTTTATTGTAGATCAATTCATGTTTTTCTTTTTTATGTTTTTAGGCTATTTCCCATCCCAATCTTTATAAACATCAATTTTTAAATAGATATAATACAATTCATTAAACTTAATTATGGAGCCAATTTTAGTATATGCATAAACTTATGTAATGTAATCAATATTTTGCATATTATATTTTGACTTACACGCTAATGAAATTAATTGTTAATGTGTTTATCTCATTCAGTTAATCTTTTTACTAGCAATTATGCAAAAGATAAAATACATACATCGAATAAGATCTTTATGAAAATTAACATTTGGTTAATGAAAACATTAATCCTTTAACACTTTGAGCCTTATCTAATATTGATCTTTAAATCATGTCAATTTTTTTTCCTTGTATCTTTCTCATGCGTAATATAAATTTCTCATAATTACTTTTAAATTGTTAGAAAAATAAATAAAAGAAGAAAAATAATAAAAAAAAATTTTGACTTTGAGACGTGAATAATATTTTCTTAAAGGTAATTATGTCTCTAGGATATAACAAAATCTCAAAACCCTTCAAGCAGAGGTAGTAAAAATATTTATATTAAAAGATCTATTTATAATAAATGAATAGACATAAATTTTTATTCAAATGATTGTTAATTTTTATATAATCATGATCTTTATAAATAATAATCAATTTATATTCAAATAATTATAATCATTTATCATATTATAATTATTTTTATTCAAATATAATTATTTAAAATATAAATAAAATTAATATAAATATTAAATTTATTTATCAATAATTAAATAAAATATATTACATTTTATACTACCAACATCAATAACCTGTAGCCTATTATTTGTTTGCACATGGCTGCCATTACATCTCCTTTCTAGTTTCTAGCCACCATGCCTATTCCCCCACGACCCTTTGTTGTATCACAGGCACCATCAAAATTCAGCTTGATGGCAGCTTTTACATGTACCTGCCATTTGCATGTTGTCTTGAAGCATGTTTTTCCTAGGATTTTTACACGTGTTTATATTCCTCTAGGTAGTCCCCTACAAACTTTGTTGTATCCTGATATTTCCGTAGCTTGTTGTTTACAACCGCTACATTTCTGCTGTTCCATATTGTCCATGCTGTTGTTACAATCTTTTCTATCTTTGCTATATCCATTTTTATAACTACTGAGGACATCCACTCTTCTACATTCTGCCAGTGTTGCCCCTTTATAGCTTCATTCAGCATGGCTTCTCTCCATACCTCTATTGTGTGCAGGCATGTTTTAATTGCATGAAGAATTGTTTCATCCCCTTTCTTGCATCTCGGGCATAACGCAGATTCCAGCAATTTCCTTTCTTTCAAAGTAGCATACACCGAGAGAATCTCATGGCTCATCTCCACGAGAAGACATGTATTTTGTTTGGAAAATTGATCTTCTATAGTTTACCCTAGAAATCCACTCCATGTTCTCTACATGCATCACTCGTAGTTGCATGACTTGCTTGTAACACCCGTAGCTGTTTCTGACACTGTATTTACCATCCTTGGTATGGTGCCATATCATCCCATCCTGAGTGTCCACATTGCTTAGTGGGATAGACATGATATTAGCTACCATTTCCCTTTGGAAGAAACTTTTCAGCTTATCCACATTCCACTTGTTGGTGCTTGCATAAATCAATTCACTCATCATTGTCTCTACAGGGTTATCACCTTCTTTTGGAGCTAGGACGAAACTTCCTTCTTTCGATACCCATGGATCATTCCAAATTCTAATTTTAGCCCCATTTCCAACTCTTTACCATATTCCATGGCTTAGGAGTTCTTTCTCCATGCAGATACTTCTTCATATATAAGATGGATTCCTTCCCACCCTTACTTCAAAAAATAAGGAATTAGGAAAATATTTTCCTTTAAGCACTTTATACATCAATGATGAAGTATTGTGTAGAAGGCGCCAAACTTGCTTGGCCAATAAAGCCACATTGAATTGCTCCATTTCCCTAAACCTCATACCTCTCCCACCTTTTCCCCTGCACAACTCCCTTCACGACAACCAATGATCCCTTTGCCGTCCCTACCTTGCCTTCACCAATACCTGCTCATTGTTATATTAAGTTCCTGGCATAGCCTTTTTGGAAACATGAAGCATGACATTGCATAAGATGGCATTGACTGCAACACTGCTTTGATAAAAACTGTCTTACCCCTAGTTGAAATCCACTTCTGGTTCCAACATTGTACCCTTTGCCTTATCTTGCCCACAGTGCCTCTAAACACTCTCTTTTTCCCTCTCTTAGTTATCATAGGAAGGCCAAGGTACTTCTCTGAGTTACTAGTGACCTGTACTTCTAACATACTCTTCACAAACTCTTTTTTGTTTGTACTAGTGTTCTTGCTGAAAAACAACTCTGATTTGTCATAGTTTATCTTCTGCCCGAAACCTTTTTCATAAATCTTTAGCAGGTGTCTCACCCTTTCGCATTCTTTTTGGTTTACTTTCATGAATAACAAACTATTGTTTGCAAAAAAAAGATGAGTGATTCTAGGCCCATTCATACTGGCATGGACTCCATTAAAATGCTTTCCCGTTGAGCTTTGGCCAAGATCGTTGATAGACCTTCATCCTGTCTAAGCACCTTAGATGGGTGGGTATACTCTGAAGCTTCATGGATCTTTTCAGGTGTAAATTTTGACCCTAGGATATTGTTTATCTCATTCGTTACTCGTGGTATTATTGCCTATAAGATCACATCACATTCGATTATCCCTTAGCTCTGGAATATCTCCTTGAAATACTCCATGGCCTATTCGGTCATTACATGATCACCTTCATGTCATTCACCCTTTTCGTCTTCTGCACCACAAATTCTATTTGTTCTCTTTATTTAGGATGCACATGCATGAAAAAATGTGTGCTTTTATCCTCCTCCTTTAGCCATGTGACTTTGGATCTTTGAAACCCAGAAGTTTTTTCTTTTTTCAGTAAACTTTTCAACTGATTCTTCATTGCCTCCTACTTCCTTACATCCCTATCATTGTTGCTACGTAATTAGGTGATCTGCAGCTCTTTAGTTAGCCTTTTGATTTCTGCATGTAGGCCATAAAACTGCCCCCTACCCCACTTTGTCAGCCTTTCCAATAGCTTCTCAATCCTCTGTTCCAAGCCCATCTCTCGATCTTGTTGTCGATTTTCCTTAACCATTTACTTGCATTTAGGTTTCTTCACCCACATAGCCTTAAAGTGGTTCCTCTTAAATCTTCTCCCTTCTTGCGTTGGGCAATACGTCCATTTGAATCCACCATAATTGGACAATGGTTAGAGACAGGACTAGGCAAATGTACCACTGTGAAATCAGGAGAACAACTCCAACCAACTAGAGTTCGCCACTGCCAGATCAAGTCTCTCCCAAACCCTATTCTTTTATGATGATCCTCTACTCCATGTAAATCGTGACCCCTTAAACCCCATATCAAATAGTCCTATTTCTTATACCATGTTTCGAAACTCTACCATTTGCCTTTCAAGTTTGACTCCCCCCATCCTTTTCATTGTCCCACAATATTTCATTGAAGTCTCATGGGCATAACCAAGCAAGTTGATTCTTATTGGCCTACCGTCTGAGCGTGCTCCAAGCCTTATGTCCTTATTTGGTGTTTGGCTCACCATAAAAACCTGTTAAACACCATTTCTTCCCTTCTAAATCCTTGATCATCGTGTCTATATGGTATTTGGAGTAGCTTATCAACCTTACGCTCAACTCTTTCTTCCATTTCAAAAGTAATCCTACACTTCTCCCATTTGCATCCACCCGAAGCATTTTGTGCATGCTACATCTCCGTCTGATTTTATCTAATTTTGCTACACTAGAAATGGTCTCATTCAAGAAAACCACTTTGGGATCTTCCTTCCTTAGCATTTTCTGAAGGGTTCAAATTGTTATTGGGTTCCCAAACCTATGGCAGTTCCATGCTAGGCACTTCATTGCTCTCGATGGGACTGGTCACCAGTACCTACCGTTTGTTCAAAAAATCCTTCTGAATCTCACATTGGTTCTTTCTTACTTCGTTTCTCCACCCTGTCTATATCTATTGCTATAACACCATCCACTTCATGCTTTCTTTTCCCTGCTTTTAAAACAAATCTTTATTGTTCCTACTTAAATTCTCGGGCTAACTTTTTCCATTTCGTCCTTTATAGTAATTTCTTGCTTTTATCCACGTTGCATGGGCTACTTACAATTTGTATGTTTTCCTTTTCTCTTCCCACGTTCCCTGCTTTCACGCGACATCCTCCAAATCACATTTTCATGCACTTTGTCGTGGTCCCCACTAGTTACAATTTCATACAACTTGTCAAGCCTATTTAACTCTTCCATATTGTGGGCCTTACCATATTTTGATTTCGGACTATTCAGCAACTGTCCATTGATGTTTGTAAATGGCACCTTACCTTTGTGTGTCAGGCATGTCCCTTCATCCTGGCCTGTTATCTGACTTGCCCATCATTAAATAGTACCCCATGACGTCCCATCCAGTACCTCTTTTATTTTCTTTATTTTCATCCCGTCCTCTTTTAAATCCTTAATATTTAACTCACCATCACCTTTAGCCAGGAGAGAGATAAATGTCATTTAAAACTCATAAAAGTATATTAAAAAATTTATATATATATATATATGTTAAATATTATTTAAGTTCAAAATTATTAAATTTTTAAAATTTTTTATACATATATAAAATATTTTATTTAAATTTTTTAATAATATAAATTTTTTTACTTACACATGAATCATATTTTAATAATTTTTTTTATTTATTTATAAATTTTAATCAAATCTTACCTCAACTCTCTCATATGAATAAATCATATCAACAACTCCTTTAAGCAAATACCTTATGAAACCTCTCGAAATTTGATTGATTTATTTGTTCTCTTTCTAGATGCGAAAGAAAAAAACTTATATTTAGCAAACAATCAACACAACGTTATTTTACTTTTTTTTTCCTTTTCATAATAAATCAGCTAAACTAAGAAAAAAAAATAGCATTGAAATATAGTCCAATATACATACATTATTGGATCTTTTGAATAACAGTCAAAGAAGACCTTATGAAAATTGAACATTTTCGACTCTTTCGTGTGAATAAATCTTATCAATATCTCCTTTAAGTTAAATAATCTCACATCATTAGTGCGCTTTTAGGCTAAGCCATAATACTCAATCTTGTCACCTAAGTAGTTTCAATGATCCTTCAAGCTTACACTCCAAATTGACTCAACATATCGTCCACTTAGATGTTTCACTTTTACATATTATCATAGACTCGTTGCATTCAAGTCAAATTTTTTAGTATCGGTATTCAAGCACAAAGAGTTGATGAACGTAACTAATCTCCGATCTGTCAATAATTTCTCTCCTAGTAACACCACTAAAATTCAAACTCGTAATCTTGACTTTAATATCACTTGATGAAGAGATAAATCATACTTGAAGCTCATAAAAGCATATCAAAGAGCCCATACATATATGTTAAATACTATTTGAGCTCAAAAGTTTAAGCTATTAAGTTTTTGGATCCTTCATGTATATATAAGACATTTTATTTAAATTTTTTAATAATATGATATTCTTTATTCATATATGAACCATATCCCAGTATCAACTACTGAAACCGTGAGATCAATATTATGCAAATCCTATCTTTTACGTTTTGTATTAGCCCCCGATTCTCTTACGTTTCCCCATTGCAAGTTGTGAGCTGCTCCAACGCCATCTGCCGCCACATCTTGTCCTCCATCACTGGCATTATCATCCCTTTGCTATGAAATTCTGGATCCACCCTATAGCTGTGACCTCCTCTTTCCCATGCAGCCTCCATAAATTTAAGGGGTGAGGCCCTATGCCATCTGCTATTTTTAGTGTTCCTTCATTGCTTCCTTGTTAAAAGGCCTTTTTGTACGAAGCATTCCTACCAACCATGTTTTCCCCTCCTTAGCCCTGTTTCCACCGTCTCCTATATCAAAAACCACATACTCTTTCTCTTTATCTGTTAACTTCAAATTCTTTCACAACGAATCCATTATATCTTCCATCCTCTTCTGACTGTACTAAGAACTCTAAATTCTCCCTATGGTATGTAGATAACTAACTACTAGGATAATTCGATCAAGTTAGTCTTAAGGAAATAACTCCCTTGTAACTAGAACAAGACTCTCTTACTCCCATAGAGAAACCTTAAGAAGACTAATTATTTGTTCTTGTAATTAAATGTATTATTATACCAAACAAGATGATTATTATGTATCTTAGTCGCTATATTTCCAACTCTTTACCATTTCTATCATCTATTGTTCTATTAAATCAATATTAGATTGCGTAAACAAAGATATAACTAACCAATTTACTAACACAGACGGATGAGTAACAGTAGGTGTGTAAGCTAGCAACATAGAAAAACTATGAAAGGCTCTGCCAAGGATGATTGTATTGATCCACAACCAAAAAAATTTGGGAAAAAAATGCATTACTAGAGCTGTTCACAGCTTGCATCCACGGCTTTGACATTGGTTGAGACAAGAGACACTGTAAGAGGCATTTATCTCTACTAGCAGTATGCCTTCTCAGACTACTTATGCCTGATGATTCAATCTCATACATAGGCCTGATGATCTAATATCACATATAGAGGTAAAAACTTTCAATAAATAGTTTATGAATATATTTAATTTCTATTTATTTATGTTTATTTATTAAATTTAATAAATGATCTTGAATAATATTTTTATATTTATTTATTAAATGAATCAAACAAGAATTGAGATTTGTTTGATTCGCTTATGTTCATGCACAAATTTATTTAAAATTCGTTTAAAATTTATTAGTTTATTATTCATTTATAATAATAACAATAAAATTATATTTTTATCTTTTACCTTAATTTGATTTTAAGATTCATTTATATTCGTTTAGAATGTTTGTTTAAATTTGTTTTATTATAATTTATTTATTGTTTATGAACATATTCTTTTACATATGTTTGTGAATATGCTTGTTTACTATTTATGAATGAATTTGTTTAATTTAATCGAATCGAATACAAAACAAATATAAACTAAAAGTAAATATTTTATCATTTAAACGAACTAAACTCAAACGAATAGAATGATTTTCTTATCACAACTAAGTTCGAACATCTCTAAAAAAAAAAAAATAAATTATAAACATATATTTATTTGTTCATATTCAATTCATTCACAATCTTACTCTGTAAACTTTTCCTGCAAAATTTATGGATGATTTTGCAATTAAAAACAATCTTTAAAGAAAGGACATTTGAGATCAATCTCATCATATTGACCAGAGTTTCAAGAGCAAATCTGGAAAGGCGACAATCAGGAAACGGATTGTTAAATCCTTTGGTAAGTGATTCATATCTTGGGCCCATTATTATACTACACGAGACAAAAATAAATAAATAAATAAAAACCTTTCACATAGTCTCGACTGACAGTGGGATTACTTTCATATTCTGGTTGAAATTTTTCTTAAGAGCGCGGCTGTGAGTACTTGTATATTGTTCATCATTGATAACGCTTTCCCCTCAGTCATGTTTTGAAAATGAAAGTGATTAGGTAGGCATCATATACATAACCCACCACTTTTTGAAAGTACTCAAACGGACCCAACCCCTTACATATGGAAAGAAACCATCATGAAAGCATGTCTCTATATATGCTTATTTGTGACAATTGCCTTTTTTGTATCAGTCACTGCATCTTGAAGGTAAATTTTACCACATGTGGAGGCTTAAAGTATTTTACAGAAAACACAAAACAAAAAGAAAAAGAAAAGACAATGACCAAATGAACCACTGTCACTCTAGACAAAACTGCCATGCACTTTCCCGAAGATAAGCTGTGATTTGCTTGTAGTATTATCATTTGTACACTTTTATGGGAAGTATGACATATATAGGCTGCTAGAGTGATGTCATAAATTTTCTCCAAGCACCTTTGCAATAATGTTAAAAAAAAAATTAAATGTTACAATACTATTTTTTATTGGTAACAAATGATTATATTTCTTCATGTCAGAAGCATATTCAGATTAAGTTTATGTTATGGCTATATACAGCGTATTTTATTATTTTTTTTATCAAAAGTGCTTCAGTATTTAAAAAAAAATCCGAAAATAAAAAAAAAAGTAAATGGCAAGAACAACAATCAGAAAAACCATTTGTCCATCTTCTGACTTCCTATACTCAGCACTTGATAGGATTCAAAACAATTTCAGCTTTTACTATTCACCCTCGCTGCATACATTCGATTTCCTCTGCCAACACCCAGTGTCTGAAAGATGATCTACACCTCACAAAAAGAAATAAGGCATTATTAAATTAATTCAGCTCCTTCTCATTTCTACCCAAACAACCTTAAAATTCCTTTTTATTTGTTCCTTCAATATTGCATTAATCTGCAGTACCCAAAAGCCTCAATTGCACTTTTAGCACTATATAAAACTAATAAGAGAAAGGGGAAATGGAAGCAAACGAGACTCCACATTGTTTGGTGCCATGATAAGGCACCCAAACAACAAGACTCGTTTGTTGATCGAGTCGCAGATATTACCACTATTTGAAGCAGATACACCCCTCCTTTATGAAGCTGCGACCATATGGCATTCTCAGGACGTTAGTGGCAGTTCCACCTGCATCTCTCAATCTCCGCCATTTGACATCCTATCATAAAACCAGAGTCAATAAATGCAAGGATATTACTCTGCAACTACAACTATCTGTGCATGTTTTACCATCATGAGACATGTATGTAAGAAGTTCAAATGAACATTGGATTACCTCCCACTCCGTTTCTTGCCAATTTTTCTTTAGATCAACAACTATGAAACTGATGTTATCAGAGCTTTCTTGTCCCAAACCCAGGCGAGTAAGCAATGTAGTAGTAGGTGTCATAACATATAAATTCATAGATTTATCACTAGACATGAATTAAAAAAGTCACTATAAATCTTTTTTGTTTAAATATGATTGATTATGTGACAAAATTTATCCAATTTAAAGAAAAATTTCAAAATTGATTTAGATATTTTTAACTAGTAAATTCTTGTCAACGTAATTAAATTTTAGGTTCAAAAGTACAGTTATATGTAAGGAAGGTTATAACACTCTCACAGTGTCTATTAAAAGATGATATTAATTTGATTTCAAATTATACAAGCTTTAAAATATTATTTTTCTTAGTATTCCTAAGTACCAAGTCATTCTTCTTAATATTCTTACGTTGAACCCTTTTGTTGTAATAATCGGATATTTTTTGTTGGTAAGCTACTATCCGTGTTAGAGTCACGTCTCTCTATTCTTCAATTAGATTTAGGTAAGCCCTTAAAGCCTTTTCATTTCTTTCCTTTGACCCTAACTTGACTCTCAAGCTCGAAAGATCGATCTCAATGGGCACCATGACTTTTGTTCTGAATGCTAAGTGGAATAGGGCTTTTTTTGTGGATACCTTGGTGGTCGTCTTCAAGGTCTATAGTACCCCAAGGAGTTCATTGGTCCATTTTTTCTTCGTCTCATCCAATCTCTTTTTTAAAGTATGCAATATTGTCTTGTTCGCAGCTTCAGCTTGTCTATTGGACTAAGGGTGGGTGACTAATGTAAACCTTAGGTTGATGTGAAGGTTTGAACACCATTGTTTGAACTTTGAATTTTTGAATTGTTTGTCGTTATCTATTATTATGGACCAAGGTAGGCTGAACCTGTAGACTATGTTTTTTCACATAAATTTCTTGACTTGGGCCTCGTTGTCGTGGTTAGGGCCTCAATTTCTAACAATTTCATGAAGTAGTCTACCGTTACCAAAACAAATCTTCTCTGACATATGACCAGCTGAATGGTCTGAGGCAATCCAGTTTTTACTATATGAAGGGCTAAAGGTTGATAATGAAAGTGAGCTCGATTGACAAAAAAAATTGCACGTGGTTAAACCTCTTGCATTTGTCAATAGCATCCCTTCTGATGGTAGGCCAGTAATAACCCTACCTGAGCATTTTATAAGCAAGTGGTCGAGGTCTAAAGTGGTTCTCACATATTCTTTCATGAATTTTTTTCAAGATGTAATTCACTTCTTCGTCATCCATAAATCTCAAATAATACATGCTAAAAGATTTTTTGTATAACTTTTCATTGATCATCATGTACCGATGAGCTTTCCTTATTAATGCTTTAGCTTGGATCTTATAATTGGTAGCTTTCTCGTAGTCAAATATGTCTTGATCAGGGTTATCCAAGTTTTTTTTTTCCTTGATCTATCCTACAAGTTTCTCCTCGATGCTTTTCTGTACCAATTCTTCCACTAGGACTTGGTCTAAATTTTTTATCATTATTCTTGAGGCTAGTTTAGATAGGAAGTCTGCCAACAAGTTTTCAAACCTTGGGTTTTTTTTTTTACCTTGGTTTTTTGAAAATAGGTGACGAGGGCAAGTGCTGTCCATATATCTCCAAATTCCTTTTTCCTAGGCTCTGGACTCACCATTTATCTGTCTAACCACCAGTTGAGAATCACTATATGTGATTACATGCTAAACATTTAGCTCAACTACTAGTCTTGAATCGACTATCAGTGCTTCATATTTCACCTCATTGTTGGATACCTTAAATCTAAACTTCATGGTGTATTGATATTATAGTCTTTTGGGGCTGATCAAACTGAGGTCGATTCCACCACCATGGCTTGTGGTTGATCCATCGATAAAAAGTTTTTACTTTTTTTTATAGCTTCCTTATTTTTTTTTTGGATATTTATTAAAATGGGTTGACGTGAGCTTTACAATAAAATCTACCAATACTTGAGACTTTAGGACTGACTTGTGAAGTATGTGCAAGTCAAATTCATTGAGCTTTACCATCCGCTTAATTAATCTCCTTGATAATTTTGGTTTTTGTAAGACTGCCTCAGCCATTGATCGGTTAATACATTTATCGTGTGGGCTTAAAAATACGACTTGGGTTTTCTTATTAATGTGACGACTGTATAAGTTAATTTTTTTATTTTGCTGTAATTATCTTTGACTTCATCAATACCTTACATAGTAGACCAGTCTTTACCTCCTTCTTCATGAGCCAATACCAAGCTAATGGCCTAGTATGTGGTTGCTAGATATAAATACAAGGTCTCATCGAACCTCGACTTGGAGAAGATAGGTGAAGAAGATAAAAACTTTTTGAGTTCATCGAATGCTTTTTGACATTGAGGGATTCACTTCAAATCGGATATAATTTTAAAAATTTTAAAAAACAATGGACATTGTTTTACCATCTAGACATGAACCTGCTAAAGATGGCTATTCTTTTTGCTAGTCTCTACATATCCTTTATTGAGGTCAGTATTTTCATATCCAAAATTACTTGAATTTTTTTTGAGTTCACCTCTATCCCTCTTTTATTGATCATATAGCCAAGGAATTTGTCTGACGTGACTCTCAAGATGCACTTACTCGAGTTAAGCCTTATGTTGTAGTTTTTTAAGGTGTCAAAGGTCTCCTTTAGGTCTTTCAAATGCTCAACGCAGCTGTTACTTTTGATTATCATGTCATTTACATATATTTTCATGTTATGATTGATCTAATTTTTAAAAACCTTATTAACTAGTCTTTGATAGGTCACCCTTACGTTTTTTAAGCCAAAAGGTATTATTTTATAGTAGTAAAAGCCTTTCTCAGTGATGAAAGTTGTTGTCTCCTTATTTTTTTTAACATTTTGATTTGGTTATAGCTAGAGTAGGCATCCATAAAGCTAAGGAGGCCATGCTCGATACTATCATTCACTAGTCAATCTATGCTAAGAAAAGAAAAACTATCTTTTGGGTATGATTTATTAATGTCGATAAAATCAACATACATCTTCCATTTTTCATTGTATTTTTTTACTATGACAACATTGGCTATTCAGAGTAGTAAACCTTTATGATGAAGCCCACTTGTAATAATCTATCTACCTCTCTCTCGATAAACCTCTATTTTTTCAAGGTAAAGGTTTTTTTCTTTTACTAAACTCGTTTCATATTTGGGCTAATGTCAGCCTATGGATCATCACCTCAGTATCAATTTTAAGCATATCAAATGATATATGTGCAAATAGGTCGATGTTATTTCTCAAGAGTTGAATTAATTGTTATTTATATTCAAGTTTAGTTTCAATCTGCATGTGTTTTTCAAAACTTTTTTCCTAAAATGATATAGACACAATATCTTTTGTTGGCTCAACTCAATTTTCATCTGAGTCAGGTCTTTGATCAATTATTTCTTTCTATTTGGTTAAATCGAAACTATTTTCTACAAATATAAATCCCGACGTGACAATCAGTATATTTTTTTATAAGTGATCAGAGCATAAGGCTAAATAAAATGTATTTCTCATTTCAATTTTTGTTTTGGCCAACGTGTTAACTCTGTCCAAATTACATGTAAATATTTGTGCCAACGTAAAGGCTTAGTTACCTTCAAAATCATTTTAAAAGTTTAAAAATGAAATAAAAGTTATATCTTCTTTTGGGGCTTAAGAGCATGTTCCTTTTAAGTCAATTTTTGTTGTAAGTTTTTACTTCTATTTTCTTGCTTCTTCTTAGTTCCTGTTGCTTGTCTTCTTTCTTTAGCATTCTTGGTCTCAAATAGGCTACCAATCTGTTTTTCAATCCTCATTTTATCGTGACATAACACTGTCGCACCATGAATTGATCTCCCCTTGTCTTTCCAACCTTCTTGAAATGTTAAAAATTTTACCTTTAGATGGAGAGTTGAACGTATGAACTGCATAACAGATTGACTAAGTCAGCCCAATATCATATTATAGGCAAATTAGACGTCTATTACCATAAATTCTATGATCGAAATGACTTTTCTTGGTTTCGTCCTTAAGGAGATTGATAGTTTTTTCATTAATACTTGTTCGTTCCTAAATCCTACCAAGGTTGTGGTGATTGGTTGTAACTAATCCTCTTTAATAGTCTTTTTTTCTTGGTGGTGTGGTACATGACGTCGGTTGAATTCCCATTATCGAATAAAATCTTTTTGATTACATAATTATAGACCACAGCTATGATTACTATAGCATCATCATAGAGATGTTGGATTCTTTCCAAATTCGTCAGGCTAAATGAGATCGGTTTATCTTTATAATCTTTTTACTTTTTTGCTGAAGAGCCAATGGCCACGATCATATCTGGGTTAAACTTTTTTTTTACCAAGATTAAGCTCCCTCTAGTAATCATATTAATCACTTTGACGATTGATCTATTATTATTAGGTCAGCATTTTTCCTGTTTTTGCTTTTCTTTTTTCAGACTTATTCTCTTTTATTTTTTTTAGCCTACCTTTTTTGTCCCTTATGGATTTTTTTTCGATCTTATCTATAATCCAATATGTTCTACCATTCTCTTATTTGGTTTACAAACTTCCTCAACTGACCTCTTATGATCAGAGTTTTAATCTATTTTTTGAGGTTTACACAATCTTTAATGTTATGACCTATGTCTATATGAAAGGGACATCTTTTGGTTAGATTTTTTCTTATATTCTGCCTCAGTGGCTTCAACCATTTGAGCTTTAAATTCTTCTCGATTTGCATCAAAATCCTCTCCTAATAAGTATTTAGTATAGTATAATTGGTTTCTCCACTTTAGTTCTAAACCCTATGTTGTCTTCCTCTTAAGGGAGAATCACAAAAGTCTTTACTTTTCTTATGATCGAAGAAGGGGATAAGCCTCTTTTACCTCAATCGTCGATAAAGGGGGATAACTCTTTCTAACCTCGATTATTTTTTATTGTAGCTTTAGCATTTATATATTTTTTAGCTATAAGTAAGACGTCGAGCAAGGTCTTAAGTGGCTTTAATGATAAGGTCAACTTTAGGTGTTACTATTTATTATTGATACCACTTGTTAGGGTAGCCATAATGGTTCTTTGTTTCAAGTTTTGTACTTGTAAAGGTTTCATGTTAACATGTGTGAATCCGGCATTGGTGGATTGACATCAAGTTTAACGAAATCTTCTTCATTATTGGCTGTATACAAAATGAAAAAAGAAAAAATTGCTGACCTCTTTAAATATTATGATTAACCTCGATTTTAAACTACTATACCATAACTAAATCGTGCTTTTAAGGGTAGTAGTAAAGCCCTTAAATATCAAATCTTCGTACACACCTTATATCATCATGTTATTTTTATAAAATTTTAGATGATTGAAGGATCGAAAGTATTATCATAAGTTTCTAAGCTTAACATTTTAAACTTTTTCAGAAGCATAACTCTCTCGATCTCTTCGGTGAAGGACAAGGTTTTTAAAAATTTGAGCTTGCCTTTGAAAGCTACTGCCTTTACTTTTAGCTCTTTTTCCATAGCTTACATCTAAGCTTCTAAGTCTTTGTTTGGTTGGTGCTCTATTTTAGTTTATTTTGATTTTTAGGTCATGGCATGTGTTGAGTTATGATTAGGGTGGTGGTGAGCAAGACTATCATGTTTTTCTTCTTTGAAGGTTGATGAGGCTTTCACTTCTTCATAGCTCGATTGCCTTTTTACAACTTATCGACTAGAGGTAATTAAATCGAGAACCTTTGAAACCTAAAGTGGAGTTATAGTCTGTAACATTTATTTGAGAGCTTGTATCTACTTAGTCAGAGCCTAGAACTACTCCATGGTCGGTCCAACCTATTATGGGATAAGTCGTTCCAAGTGCTAGCTATTACGTGCCTTTATTCTGGTTGGAACAATCGTTTCTTTTTCTTTTAAAATTCTTTTTCTAAGAGGCATTGTTTTGTTCTCGACTAATGAATGAAAAAACCTTTACGAAGAGAGTCAAATGTTTATGCCAAGCTTCGATATGAGAATATTCCTAAAAAAATAAAAAACGAGAAAAAAACGATCAGATATAAAAACGGGGAATATTTCTTGCATTTGTACTTCGATGTGCAAATCAAAAATCAAGATGAAATAAATAAAAAAAAAAGAAAAATAAAAGGTTTAAAATAAGATTCTCTTCCTAAAAGGCATTGTTTTGTTCTCGACTAATGAATGAAAAAATCTTTATTAGGAGCATCAAATGTTTGTGTCGAGCTTCGATATAAGGATATTCTTGAAAGAACAAAAAGCGAGAAGAAAATGGTTAGATATAAAGATAGGAAATGTTTCTTAGGATTGTACTTCGATGTGCAAATCAAAAATTAAGATGAAATAGGTCAAAAAAAATAAAAGGTTTAAAATAAAATGAAACTTTGAATGATAATGCTTGAATGTTTATATTTATAAATAAAAAGTAGAGAGTTAATGGGAAACAATAATGACGTAATTGAGCTGGTATAACATTTAGTATATCAAGTCAACTTATCATGTTAGCATGTTAGGTAAGTATAAATATTCAAAATATCCTTAATTATTTGTTAAAGGCCCTTAATGAAAAAAAATGTCATTATACTATTTGATCCACTAAATACCCCGACAAAATAGTATAATGTATTTTACAGTATATAATTTTCGAAGCACTGGATGTCAACCAAATTTGGGGGTGTTCCCACACCATCGAGCCCGAAGAAATTGGCTAAAATGTAAAAACAAAACGAACCTTGTGATCAAAACTTAAAGGAACTGCCTTCTCACCGCGGCTGAGGATGGCACGTGAGTCACCGCAATTCTCGACCATGATGTGCTCCGGTTTTGACAGGGCCACCACGACGGTGGACCCGCCGAGGGCCACCTCCATCGGATGGCACCCACAGTGGGAATCCGCACTCCTAGCCCACTCCTACATGCGCACGTGCCCGTTGCCACCTCATCGGTTCTCTTGAAGCTCTTTTCATCGTTCTTCTCTTAACTCTCTTCATGTTCCTCCCCTTGTGAGCTGCTGTCTCTCCTCCCACGTTCGCTTTCTCTCGTGCATTTCACGCACATCAACTCTTCCTCTACGAACACGTGCATCTTTTCCCTGCACAGTCCTGCCACCTGCAGGAAAAAACCATCCGAAAGCTTGATGGGGAAATTAGATTGTAAAATGACAAGGTGGCCCCTACACCAAGTTAAAAGCCCAGCCTTGTTTGGAGAAAACTAGCAAGCGCCATTATATTTTTTGGAAGCTTCTTTTTCTTTATAAAGTTTTTCAATTTTCCAAAGGAGAAGAAAAGCAATTAATTAGAAAATTAAGTGTTAATAAATCAAAGCTTTAAATGAGGGCTACACTGACCGTCATAAAAAGCGAAGAAATGCGCAGGTATATTGAGATTAATGTCCGGCCGGCGGAGGCTGGTTCGTACAGAAACGGATCCTCCATCTCACGTGACCTCCCCGATATCGACATTGTCCCGAACACCGGCCCGTTCGTGAAGCCGCTTTCGGTTCCTCGGCCATCGGCTCGACCTCCTTGCTGGAAAAAGTACACATGGTGTCAGTCGCCAGATGATCACCAGCCTCCACCATACGGAGTCGCTTTCCCTCGGGAACACAACCTGAGCTCTTTGCAGGATCCTCTCTTTGGCTAAAACTTTGTGACGCCCCCAAACCAGACGCTGAAATTGCAGCAAGCCTCATAATCTCCATCCTCTGTAGCCGCCATTGCCGGCACTTGGCTGCCGTATCATCATCATCATCATCATCATTGTCACTCAACATTCTCCAATAAACCTCCGTCATTGAAAGTTCTCAATAAACAACCAGAATCTCCTCCAACTAACTATTATCCAATAAAATTTCCCCCGTAACTTCCCCCCACAATAGTCAATAGGCAATCGTCTCAGTTAAAACATAATAAATGAAAAAACAATGCATAAAAAAAGGGGAAAGAGAGTAACAGAGTGTTTTTTTGTTGAATTGTTTTTTAAACGTATGAGAGAATAAGGCAACCTGTAGCCTTTTGTTTTATTTCTCGTGCAACTTGTAAACCTTATTCAGGGCAAGCTGCCCTTGCTGCCCAATGGTATACGTTACCGACGACCATTTGCCTCCGTCCTGACAGGTGTTTACCCGGCACTTCATCTTTCCGTAGAACGTATTCTCATTGCTTTCCTGTATAGTCAATTTCGCGTATCGCGATATATCTGGGTTGAGGAGGATCTAGAAAATGGACAGGACACGTTTCAATTAAGCTCCGACAAGTGGGCCCTAACCTCTTTGAAAATGAACAAACGAAACATTCTCATTCCCGTTTTGAATTTTACCGTCCTTTTGACGTAACGTGATTAAATTTATCTATCATTTGATTTTAAATATTTATTTTAATAAAATAAAATTAATATAAAATTTTCAATAAAAACTTTTTAATTATAATAATAATAATAATTATTATTATTATTATTTTTAATTTTATCACAATTAATCTCGTCAATTATTCAAATTAAATCTTAATCCGAAACGTCTAATTAAATAAAGTTATGGGGATGGACCACGTTTCATCTTTTGCAGGTTTTTTTCATCGGAAAAGAAAATAGATAGGTTCCTTTAATTTTTTTCTCTCGCCTGGAATTGCGCCGCTTATACACATGGCAGATTGTGGGAACTCCAGCATCTCGCAGATGACTTGGGGGGTCCATCATTGACACATTGGAAAAAGGCTTGTCCGAGAAATAAAGCTAGCGTCACAGGTAACTGCAACGGAAGTGCATGCGACTTGGCCTTTGCTGTGGACAAGATTTTGAACTTTCTGGAGGAGCTTGAAGTGGACCATCGTAAGAACAGGTAGGATTTGTTACATTTGTTAACAGCACTGGCTGTATCTCTAGCCTTTTTCCTTATCTAGTTAGTGAAATCGGACACGTAGCAATTTTGGAGTTAATGAAAAAAATTTGCCATGCAGGATATCGTGGGATGTTAAGAAAGTTTCAAACCTGAATTTCATCTTTTTTATTTTATTTATCTAAATTTTATTGAGTTTAATATATTTTATTAATTATTGATGGTAATTGCGTTTGTAAAAATTAAAATTTTAAATTCAGAATGTTTGACATTTTCATTAATGACGTGACTTATTAATTTAAATAATTCTTTTATGTAACGTTATTTTTAATGCATATATATTTTTGGACTTTAAAACGTTTTTATGAAATTATAACTATATTTACGAGTAAAAATATTTCATAATTAAATAAACAAATCAATTAATATATTAAAATATAAAATCGAACCAAACATGTAAAATAGATTCTGATTTTAATATCTCAAAATTATAAATCTTCTCCTCATCACTTAAGCAATGCTTCATTGATATGTAGATTTTAAAACTTAAATGTTCATATTTAAGGATTATTATTTCATATATATATATATATATATAATATGTACATGTGAAAACTGCTTATGCTAACCTTTTTTTTTATATATATAAATGCTTTTACATATATTATTTTTTAATTTTTTTTTCTTTACATTGATGTTAGAAGTTGAAGCATGAAAGTTTTTCTTGCAAAAAAGAGTTAAATGCTCAAATTGGGATTAAACATTTAAGTGATTGCTTAATTTAGAGCTAAATATTTTAATTTATACAAATAAAGATCAAACGTTATCGATTAGTAACAATATAAATTTTTTTAACAAAAATTGAGATGTGAATGATATGTGCTGTAATAATGCATAAAAAAAATAAAAGTCAACTGATTAAACAAAATCTATATTGATTTAGATTTTTTTTAATATTTTGTCAAAAAATATTATCAAATGAAAAGTTATTTACATAAAAAAAAAGTTTTACCCAAATAAAAAAACCAAAAACACACCAAACTTAGAGCAGATCGTTGTTAACCTAATCACTTAAACAAGTTTAAAAAAAAACATTAACCTTAAATATTTTTTCTATTTTAATCATTGATTCTGTTTTAATCGTTAATTTTGCTAGTTGATTCTATTCAAAGAGTTGTTCAGTTCAATTGTTTAAGGTTCAATCGTTGATTCTATTTATATCTTCCAATAGTTATTGTAATAATATTAGGCTCCATAAAATAGAAATTTGGAAGGTTAGTTATTTTTTTATTAAATTTGTGTGAGGCAAATAATGTTTGTGCATTTTTTGGTTTTGTTGTTCTTAGGCATTATGTAGTTTAGGGTTTTCTGTTGTTTTTCATAATTAGGCAATTTGTGGTTTGTTGTTCTTCATTACATGAATTTAATTTTCTTGTAGAGTCAGGTGGTTTGCCCCGAAAGTATAGAGAAAGTTCAAGTTAAGGAACTAATTGTGACAGTATTGAAATTTAATACTTCTACTTATATTTTCCATTTAATGATGTGATATGTGAAATATATATTGCTTTAGATGTCATAAAGCCACTTAGACTCAAGTTAGGGATGAGATATCTTTTCTTTTTTCCCTTACAAAGGCTTATATCTTTGAAGAAGAACCGTTATGATATGTGGCTAATCGTAATTGTTTAAGTAGCCTTTTGTTTCTTTGCCCTTATATCTATTTTAAGTATTATAATCTCGAATTCCCAATTCACAAGCCAACTACTAACTTTAGAACTTGTTAAAGCTAGTCAAATATAATTTTTTTGTTTCTATTTGGCTTTTTTTTTTCTTTCTTTCTATTTAGAAAAATAGCCCTAATATTTTTATAAGAAAATTTACTGTACTAATAAGAATAATAATGTAACAAAATAGGTAAAAAAAAATTTTTGTGCACATTTTTATACTTATTTTTGAAGAACGAGATTCAGGATGTCTTGGGACCCAAGGTGGGCGACTCGAAAGTTGGATGAATGAGAAATTTAAAAACAGGGGCTAATATAATTTTAATAAAAACAAAATAAGGAGTTTCTATGAAAATTTTTTAAAGTATGATTGATCACTCAAAAATTTTTGTCATTTTAATAAAAACATTTAAAATAGGTTTAAAAGTTTTATAAAAAAAACAAATTTACTGACTGCGAAATTAGATCCGAATCCAAGAGTCAATCATGAATGTGAAAGGATTAACTCCTCTACAGTACCCATCAAAGAAGATATCAATTAATTACACATTATACTTTAATTTTATTAAAAATGGTATTATTTCCTTACACTATGTTTAGATAAATATTAATAAAAGAAATGAAAGGAAAGAAAAGAAAGTTTTTTAAAGGAAAGAAAATGATATACGTACCCCTTGTTTAGATAATTAAAATTAATAAAAGAAAGGATAAAAAAGTGATTCTAACAACCATTATTTGGATAAAAAGTAAAAAATAGAGGAAATGATTCATTATAATAATTTTTTCAATTATAACCTTTCATTGTTTGTAATTTTAGAGCACTCTTGGACCTTAATATGTTTGCTATCTTGTTTGACCTCACAATTGCTGCTATTTTAATGGTTTTTAATCAAATGAAACAAAAAGATATTTTACAAACATGTATTAATAGATGATTGTGAGCTAGTCCAACATTTCATAAACTCAAAAAAATATGTCTGTTCATATTCAATTATTTATCAAAATCAAATTATCAAAAAATTATAAAAAATTTTTATATTAGAAGAGACCTATAAAATTTACTTGAAAAAAGAGATGGCTTTGAAAAAATTATAGCATGATTGTGATGTGGTTAAGTTTTTTTTTTTTACTAAGTTTTTAGTATTAATAAAAAGATGGATACAATAGTTTTTTTAATAAAAATATAAATTTTCAACTTTCTTTTTCTTAGCTTTTCCTCCAAATTAAGGTATTAAAAAGTGAAGATTACAAGGGAAACCAAAGGTTATTGAATTTTCACCTCTTTTCTTTTCTTTAAATTAAAAGTTTATCCAAGCAAAGGAAAAATTTTTCTATTTCCATTACTTTCCTTTATTTTCTTTTCCTTTCCTTCCTCTCCCCTCAATCCAAACATACTGGTATGCTATGTTTGGATAAATATTAATAAAAGAAAGGAAAAGAATGGAAAAGAAAAATATTTAAAGGAAAGGAAAGGATACATGTAACCTTTGTTTGAATAATTAAATTTAATAAAGGAAAGGACAGGAAATGAATTCTAATAGCCATTGTTTGGATAAAAAGTGAAAAAGAAAGAAAATGTTTCATTACAATAATTTTCTTCAATTATAACCTTTCATTGCTTGTGATTTTAGAGCACTCCTAGACTATGATATGTTTGCTATCTTATCTGGCCTCACAATTGCTACTATATCAATAGATTTTAATCAAGTGAAATAGGAAAGATATTTTACAAACATGTATTAATGGATTTTGAGCTAGTCAATCATCTCATAAACCTAAAAAATATATCTATTAATATTCAACCATTCATCAAAATCAAATCACCAAAAAATTATAAAAAATTTTTATATTGGAAGAGATACGTGAAACTTACTTGAAAAAAAAGATGGCTTTGAAAAAATTATAGGATGATTGTGATCTGCTTAGTTTTTTTATTAGGTTTTTAGTATTAATAAAAAGATGGACATAATAGTCTTTTTATAAAAAAAATATTTTCAACTTTTCTTTCCCTAGCTTTTTCTCCAAATTGGGGTATTAAAAAAATTGGGTTTACAAGGGAAACCAAAGGTTATTTGGTTTTCAGCTCTTTCTCTTTCTTTAAATTAAAAATTTATCCAAACAAAAAAAGGGGGTTTTGTTTCCTTTGCATTCCTTTATTTTACTTTTCTTCCTCTTTTTTCAATCCAAACACACTATTAGGTAATATTTGGATAAATATTAATAAAGAAAAGGAAAGGAAAAGAAAGTTTTTTAAAGGAAAGAAAATGATATATGTACCCCTTATTTGGATAATTAAAATTAATAAAGGAAAAAAAAAGAAAATAATTCTAACAATCATTGTTTGGATAAAGAGTGAAAAAGAAAAAAATGATTCATTATAATAATTTTTTTTAACTATAACATTTCATTACCTGTGATTTTAGAGCACTCATGGATCATGATATGTTTGTTGTTTTGTACGGCTTCACAATTGATACTATATCAGTGATTTTTAATCAAGTGAAATAGAAAAATATTTTATAAACATGCATCGATGAATTTTTTGGCCACTACATCTCATAAAAACATTACATTTCATAAACCCAAAAAATATGTTTATCCATATTCAATCATTCATCAAAATCAAATCACTAAAAAATTTTTATATTGAAAAAGATATGTCAAACTTACTTAAAAAAAGAGATAGCTTTAAAAAAATTACAAGAAGATTATGATGTGGTTAGGTTTTTTTTACTAGATTTTTAGTATTAATAAAAAGATAGATATAATAGTCTTTTTATAAAAATAAAATTTTTTCAACTTTCTTTTTCTTAGCTTTTCCTCCAAATTGGGTATTAAAAAAGTGAAAATTATAAGGGAAACCAAATGTTATTGATTTCCACATCATTCTTTTTCTTTAATTAAAAGTTTATCTAAACAAAGGAAATGTTTTTCTATTTCCATTACTTTTCTTTATTTTCCTTTCCTTTCATTCCCTTTCCCTCTATCCAAACATAGTGTTAATGTTTAAAATTAATTCCTCTTCCTCTTTTTTTTTTCTTTTTGAAAACAAAAACAAATCAAATTTTAAAAACAAAACCTTTGTTTTTTTTTTTTTTTTTTGGTGTTAGATTAAGATGAAAACTCCTTATATACGAAAACACCTCTTTCACTTTCCTATAATTAGGTAGAGCTTTAAAATATTTCTAATTTAAAGGTTTGAAATTACTTTACTAAAAATGATATAACACCTTATATAAATAATAATCACTAAGAATCCCTTATAGTTAGGCCATATCTTGATGACTATATTTAATTAAGATTTTACTTATTTAAAATAAATTTCTTTTAAAAACTTATATTTAAAAATGAATGCATGATGTACATGAATATAATATATAATGAATGCATGATATGAATGACAAGGTATGAATATATAATAATTTAATAATACATGTAATAAAGTAAAATAAAATGCAAATGCATAATTGGTTTTAAGGTTTTCTAGGTTTTGGGGTTTGGGTTGGTTTAGGGTCTAGGTTAAGGTTTATGGTGTGATTTATGGTTTGGGGTCGTTTTGGGTTAAAGGTTTGATTTAGGGTTTAAGGTTTGCTTTAAGATTTGGTGTTTAGGGTTTAGTGCTTGGTGTTTAGGGTTTAAGGTTTAAGGTTTTGATTTAGGATTTAGAGTTTTAAATTTTGGGGTTTCAAGTTTGTGGTTTCATGGAAATGAACATGTGACAAAAGCATGACATTGAAAAATAATTATAAATTAAAATGTTTACAAAATTAAATTACATACATGTTGTGCATTAGAACTTAAGAACAAAATGGATCAAACATAAAAAAAACTTTGAATTTGGATTGAATGTTCCACCGTTTGTTCATCATTAAAACCCAACCAAACAACTTTGAAAATAAGCCAAACAACCTAATAACCTAGCATTTTTTCCATTGAAAATTTGTTTTAATAATTCAAAAACTTGCCAATCATCACAAAAACATAATCTTATACATGAATAAAAGAATTATCAATCACCAAACATAGAAACAAAGTTTGGCCAAACAAAAGCTCCATCATGGCCGAACCTACTTAGCATTCCTTTAAGCATTTTCTTCATCTCCTTTCATTCAAATATGCATTATTCACTTCATCTCACAATTTTTTTTTTCTCCTATGCTTGACAAACTCTCCTCTAGTTTTCTCATACAGCAACGTCCCCCTTAACCTTAAGATGGTGGAAATATCTATTTGAAATTGAATATTGACCCTAGGATCAAAAAATCATCTAATGGCTCAAATTTCTTTTTTGTTTTTATTTCAAAGAGCAAAATTTAGTCATTGGTTCAAGATTCCTAACATGATCCAATGGTCCAAGATGTACACTGTAAATGTTGGATTTTTGCTGCCATTAAAAGCAAGTGAAAAGATAATTTTGCTTTTAATACAAAGTTTTTTTGTTTTTAGGCCATTTTCTTGCAAATGAATGTTCTCTTTTTTTTTTTTTTTGCAATTTTAAAACACCAAAAGTCATAAAATATTATCAAATTAAGATTTAAAAATTTTCATGAAAATCTAACTCATAAAGGTCAAATTACGAAACTACCTTAATGGGTATTTTAGTAATTTTATACCTCTTGAGGTACTGTTATGATTTTGAATATACCAAAAATCATCAAATATTATAAATAATTAATCTGTAAAGTTTCACAAAAAATTGACTTTGGAAAGGTCAAATTACGAAATTACCGCTAATAAGATATTTTGGTAGTTTTACAACTCCTAAGGTACAATCAAGGTTTTCAAATTTTTAAAAATTATCAAATAATATCAATTCATGATCTGGAGCATATAAAAAAAGAATGAGAGAAGCCAAATTATTTTTCAATTGCCATCTCTACCATGTCCACCATGAGCAATTTTACTCGTTTCTATCAATTTCAACCTCAAAATACTCAATTCTCTCTTCAACTACATATTCGTTGCAATAACATCAATTTCACAAACGTTTTCCTTCAACTTTGAAATTTCATGTTTCAAACTTTGAACATAGCTATATAAAAATTTCTCTCTTTTTTAGTTCTAGAATAATCTTTTTTGCTCTTTTGAAAATTTTAGAATCATGTCATAAATGAAATCTACAAATAATGTCCTACAATCACACTAAAGAAATATCATCAAATTTAGTGAAAAAATATAAATTTTATTACAAATTTATTTTGTTCATAAATTTATCAAATAATGTAGGCATCCATAAAATCTTCTATCAAGATTGCTATTCATCCAAAAAGTTCACCTAGCTACCTTCATATTGCAGTAACAGAAAATGTGTTCTCTTTCAAACTCTTATTATATAGGATAATTAGCTAAAATTAACTTATATGTGTTTATATAATAAGACCCTCCTCTATAAACCCTGCAATTTTAATATTTTGAAAAATAAATTCAGAGAAATCTTAACCCAAATTAAAGCATGAGAAAAACCTAAAATTTTTACTAACCTTGAATTTACATTGCTAAATGAACTGATATTTGAAAAAGACATTGTATTTAGATGCTACTTAAACATAAAGTTTTCCTCTTTTTATAGTGAAAAACGAGAAAAAACAAAAAGATTTATAGCTCATAAACCTTAAGCTCTCTGATTCTCCAATAGAAAGGATAAAGAAGAAGAGAATTGAAATAAAATAAGCTTAGGGAAAAAAAGCACAAGCTTTTCCATCTATCATTCCATGTAAGCAACTTAATTCATTATCATATTTATCTGTAATGGCTTTTAAACGTAATGGTGGGTATCATGTACATCCTAGTTTTCATTTAAAAAAAATTTACATTGTTACAAGTTGATAACATTTGATCTTTATTTGTACAAATTAAAACGTTTAGTTTTGAATTGAAGAATCACCCAAATGTTTAATCTCAAATTAAGCATTTAGCCTACAAAAAATAAATCAATCAAAGGTAATTTTTAATTATTTATTTGATATTAACAAAATGGTAGATTAGAAGAATTTTGATTACTTTCTTTTAAAATTGCCATTATTGTTAATTGGTAATTGTAATTCCTTGCAAAAATGACAAATATCATAAATTTCAATTCATTTTTTTGGGCTATTTGGAACATTTTTAATCTAATCTAATCTACTTCAATTAAACATTAAACTTATAATGGCAAACTTGAGTTAAGTTCTTTGTTTAAGTATTCTTTTAACATTAAATTAATTTAAGTTTTCTTAACATCAGGCTTTTCTTTCCTTGTTGAATATTAATTGGATTGTGTTGCTTTTGTAATATAGTCTTATTGAATGTTTATTGAATTTTATTGGCTTTGCTTTTTGTAAAGTACTATATATTGTTTTTGCCAACTCTTAAATTTTTGGATGATGATCTTTAGTTTAAAAATATCATTAAAACCATTTTATATAATTGTTTGTCATCCAAGGTATTATCTTTGCTTTAGTTTTTACTTTAATAGGTGAAATCCATTAAAGTGCAAAATATTGAAGTCTTTTAAATTCTAGTAGAAATTTATTAATTGAAGTGTTTGCATTCAAATGTAAGATTATACTTGCATTTAAGAATAAGACATATATTCAAGAATAAGAAATATATTCTTACCTAAATTTTTTAAAATATATATATCTATATATACTGGTAAGCATCCCAATCATTGCTGCAGTTTTTAAAATTTTATTTTATTTCATACTATAATCAAGGGTGAAGCTAAAGGGTAGGCAAGGGCCACAGTTTCCTAAAAACATTTTCACTTTTATTATATTATAGGGCCCAGGCCCACCAAAATATTACTTTGGGCCTTTTTTCCCTTTTGAAATTATTATTTGGCACCCTCTTTACTCAATTCTTGCCTTTGCCCTTAACTATAACTTTCATAGACTTTTGTCACAATATAAATTGAATGATTAAAACCTAAAATATTTTATATAAATATATTTGTAATAACAAATAGATGTAATAGCAAACAGTTCATAGAAGTTTTTCAATTGAAAATATGTAAAACTATTAATAATATAATATAAATCTTTTTTTGTAGAATTTAAATAGGTAATCTTCTTTCATGGTTGTGGTGTATTTCTCATGTTGTAGCAATTAAAGAAAAATCAATAATGAGTGAACAATTTATTTTACATATGTCACGAATGTGTTTAAGTATAGGTAATTATGTAACTAATATGTTTTGACTATTTTACACCTCAGTAAAGTTCAACCCTCTTAAGCTATTGATTATACCTTATATGATCAAGTCTTCCACTTTCAACATTGATAAATGCATCAACCAGTAGCTCTTTATTATTCCTTATGTAATCAAGTCTTACATTTTCAACATTAGCAAATGCATCAACCAGATATTGATGGAAACAAGTTTTCATCCTTTAACAATGAACTTTAATGTGACAATTGTTGTTGAACCAAATACTTATAATATTCTCTCATTGTGACATAGCTAGCTCCATTTTCCCTACTTTGAAAATTTTCAATAATGTATATTAACACTGAACATCATAAATAGTAATTTTAATAATTTAAGTATAAAGTTAACAATAGCTTAGTAGATATTGTATTACCATTTTTATTTGCAATATATTCTTTACAAATTAAAGAAATTAATAACAGGTTTATTGGAAAAACATTTAAATATGTATATTAAAAAAACAAGACATAGTAATTAACATGTATATATTTTATTTCTAAATCATTGTGTAAAAGTAAATTATAGTTTAAAAAACATGTAATTAATAGCATAATAGAATTTTTTTTTTTCATAAATCAATAGTCTATATAACCATAAGAAATATGTAAGATTATCTAGGACTTTAAAATAAAGGTAACATTGGAAAACAAATATTTTTAGTGCTTTCATTTGAAAAAAAAAAAGAATAAATATAAAATGGTACTAACAACTCAAATCGTTATGAAAAAGCATAAATTTGAATGGATATGAAATATCTAATAGTTGCATTTTCATTTAAAACCAATAAGCTAACAATTATCACAATTGCCAAAAGTATCTAATGCCTAAAATTAATCTTAAGATCTCTACAAAAAGCACATAAGTCAAGATACAATCATGTATTGAGTTTTTGTTCAACAAAATTACATGAAATGTAAACAGGAAAAAGATTTCAAAGATACTCACCTAACAATTAGAATAAAGAGATTGAATCCAATTTGTAAATGACAAAATTAACATTTTTCTTAACATGTAAATTTGGTTTCATTTTTTGGCCCTTAATTAAAATTCAATGATGACAATAGTAAACAAAAAGAAAAAAATTCACAGAAACCAACTCATTATAAATTGTCAATTGCAATATAAATTCCAAACATAATTAGTTAATGATAATTGGGTTTAATTTCAAACTAATGAACATATCGCTTAGATAAAAAGAAACTACAATTAGAATTAATGAAACAAAAAGGAAGTTTATTCTCGGTATAAAAAGAAAAAGCTTGCAAAGTTTTAAAAGGTCAGATTTTTACCTGGAATGAACCTCCTTCAAGCAAGCTTTTCTCAAACTTTTTTAAGTATACAATAATCTAATCAGGATTCTTTAGAGGAATTAACATAGTTATGAAATGTAAATAAAAAAAAAAAGATTTCAAAAAGGATTACCTAACACTTTAAATAGAAAGATTAAATCCAAGATATTTGATGTGAGCTACATTTGTGGGATAGACACATAGATCAAGAACAAAGTTTTAATATTCATTCAAAGGATAAAGTTAACTTTTTTTAACAACATTTAAATTTGGTTCATTTTCTTTCATCACTTACTTAAAAACAATGATGGCAGTATACAGAGCAAACAAAAATGAGAACGAAATGAAAAAAAATTCGTAGATATCAAATCATTAAAATTTATGTCTGATGTAATATACATTCCAAACTTTATTGATGAATGATAAATAGATTTAAGTTTAAAAATTATTATCATTACAATGATTTGAAATTTTGTAATAATTAATCAAAAGTATAATGTATAACAAATAACCCATCAAACTCATGTACATATATCTACACTGATTGATTAGATATAAGAAGCTACAAATGAAATTAATCAAATAGAAGGGAAACTTATTTTGGGTATTGAAATAAAAAAGCTTGTAAAATAGTAAAAGTTGGGATTTTTACCTTTAACAAGAAACTTTTCAAAGCATTGTAGTCTCAAACCATCCTTAAAAATCAATGGCGCAAATGATTGAAAAAGGCCTCGTATTCTTTTATTGCAACAATTGGGTAGCAAATATTTTGATTTGTTAAGGTGAATAAGGTAGAAGAAATAAAGGGATTATAGTTTTTTTAAGGATGGATATTTGATTAAAAAATGAAGAATCATTTTTTAATAAATGTAATAAAAAAAATTGATGTAAAGAATGGGAGAAGGCAAAATATTTTCAAATCAAGATTAAAAACTTCCCTTTGATAGGTTTTTTTAGATTCCACATTTAGTGGATTCTTCCATCATTTATTTCAAAAAACAAAAACTATTTAGCTAGAAAGAAATTAATGAAAATTAAATTGAGAAGGAGAGGAATGAAAAGATCAAAAAATTGAATAAATTTCTAACATATATATTTTAAAAAAGATTGACATTAATGCATCTGATAAGGGAAGGGAGATAAAAGGATAGGAATGAAAAATTAAAAGGTCATATGAGGAATATAACATTGATGATATAGCATGTAATGAAAGATAAAAGTGTAAGAATGCAAAGGAAACAGTTGAAATGTCAAAGGAAAAAGGTGATATGGTAGTGCCAAATGTCACAATTCTAGACAACAGGTGATGAAAATATATATATGTATATTAGATATGATAGCTAGGACTTTTCCTAGCTTTTTGAAGCACTATGAAAGGTCTAGGATGCACAATGAAACTGTTGAGTTTCATTTTATTAAAACAAAATGGATGACTTATTATCTTTGAAAGGTCTAAGATGCACTTATTTAATGTTTATATTCAGGTAATGTGAAAAAAATTAACGATTTTTAGTTTTAAGTTGCAGATTGTTGTGATAATATTGATTTTTTCGTTTCTAAAAAAATTAACTTCATTTTTTTATAGTTTCATGGTATTAACTATTTCATTCCTTTTCAAATAACTATTACTCCTTGAAATTGCATTTGCACCTAAAATAGAAAAAACGAAGATAATTTGTAACATGAGGTTTATTAGAGAATTTGATATATTGAAGTTTATTGCTAAATCATTTCTACTTTAGATTTTTAAGGATTTCTAAAACCTTTGATGTCTCTGTATAATTGCAATTTTATATAAAAAGACAAAAACCTAAGAAGAAAGATTTTTAATCTGCTAGCTTGAATGCATCTAAACTTTTTTATGGTTAGCAAAGCAGTTATTTAAAAAGAGCACTTAAATGAACATAAAGTTTCCTTCAATCCATTCAAGTTCTTAATGTCATTTTAAGATATGACAGCCAATAAATTTGGAGTTCAAATTTCAATATCTATAATCTTTTTTTGAATGCATCCTCTTATGTATAAAAAAATCAAAATTTGATAATAATCCTTGTACTCTATCCAAATTTAAAATTTGGTCCATTTATTATAATTCATAAAATTGTAATCATCACACTATTTTAATTTGACAATCTTAATTCAATCATTGACTTCGTCAAATTTTTATTGTTGAAAAAACTGACGAGATTCTTGTTTGTAGATGTTGACTTTATTATCACAAAATTAATTTTGTTGACATGGCATTGATTTCATTGATGTGGCAAAATAAGTTAATGAAATCAATTGTCAATTATACTAATGATTCATGTACTCACATAAAATATAAATTTTAGTTTCTCTTAAATAATTCATAAAAATCGTTTCTTCATTTAAATTGAATTTAATAATATTGATTTAACTATTAATGTGATCTATTAATGTTTATTAACTTTACTAGTGTGATTGTTACATTTTTAGAAAAACATCTTAAAATTTTAAAATTTTAAAAACTAATTGTTTAGTTAATTGCTTAAGCCTAGGAAATGTTGTTTCGTGCATTAACACCCAATAAATAGAGGACACGTGGATTATGCACAAAGATAGAATTTCAAATGATCAAAAAGATTGTCATTATTAAGAAGGGTTGCTTTTAATTACTAACTCTTCAATCTTGTTTTGCATGTACTGGCATTGATGATGAACACATATCACCTAACCATAACCTAAAATCATAATAATTATATCTTAGAACTTATTTCCTAATTACCTCTAAAATTAAAATTAAAGTCCATCTGAGTTGTATAAAAATTGAAATTTAAACTTTCCAGGATAACTTTAATATATTATTAGACAACAAACCTGTGCTTCATTGTGAGAATTTAAAATATGCATTTATATAATTCAATGTTAAAAACATAATTATAAAATATAAGAGTATTTATGTAGTGCAATATTATGGTATGAACTTTTTTTCAAATATAATTTAGTGTTAAAAAAATACATATGAACTTTAACAAAGAAAGTATTTCATACCATAAGAGTTTCTGCTTCCACTTTATCATCCTAAACACCACCAATGGATGCAAGACTAGGCCATATTATGTTGCACCACTAAAGACAAACTTTATCCCACCGTAATCTATTTACAACATGTTTGGATTTACAAAACCAAAATGCAGAATTGTTATATTTGGATTTCTATAACAAAAAGGTAAAGTTAAAAGGGATAACAAATATAAAGATGTCTATATATAAGTAAAGCACAATTCATTATAAAAGAGAATTGAGCTTATTATGGTTAAAAAAACCATATATTTTTATAGTTAGGAAGATTAAGAAATAATTCGGTGCAAAGTCATCTATAGTCTACTTTCAATATCACCCAGATAAATAAGGATCTAAAATAGGACAAAAACCAATTATGAGAAATAGAGCTACATTTTAAAAAGGTACAATGATGAAAAACTTACATTGGTGGAACAGTTGGACATAAGCCTATGGGAGTTAAATTTAAAAAATTATATGATATAAATTTTCATTATGAAATGAAATTTTATTAAAGCACATGAATGTAATGAAAAATTAATGTACATACACATCTATATATATATATATATTAAAGTATCTCAAATGGAGCAATGACAATTGAATTCATATAAAACAAACATAACAATTCAATTCATATAATTAAAACCTATTGTACATTTACACCTTTTGAAAAAAAAGAGAATTAAACATATACATTAATAAAATTAACCTCAAATGAGCTCATTAATGTTTTGTCTCAAGTTCTAAGCTTGACTTGTTATTTGGTAAAAGCTTTTCCATATAAACTATAATCACTGCACCACTACAAAAAAAGCTCACGACTTTTATTTACTACTATAAAAATGACTTCACAAACTAAAGCTCTAACTATGAATCCAAATAGAAAAAATGAATTGCATTATATATTTCACAAGAATGTATGTTAATGATAAATATAGGCAAAGCTAATATTTTCATGTAATTCTAAAAGAGTAAAAGATCGCAAGCTTTTTTAAATAACTTCAAGAAGCAATATGAAAGATCAAACTATAAGCTAATATGGTAATACTTAGTAACTGAAAGCTAAAGTCATGTTATATATATATATATTCATTCTTACTCTTATGCTACCATTAATTGAACTTTTCTCAGCATAACCAAGGTTGCACACTTATAATAATCAATGTCACACCCTTCTTAGCTACATAAAAGTTAGAAGCATTCTGTAGTATATCTAACATAAAATTTAACATGTTAAAAGAATTTATAAACCTGACTAAGATTGTGAGAAAGGTGTTCAGAGTTGATCTCTTCAAAAAGAATAGAAATGTCAAAAAATTAGAAAAGAAATAATAGCAAGAAACAAATCGATGGTAATTTAAAAAAGAATAATCAAAACAAAGCTTATAAGACTAGCAAGCTTAACTCCATAAAAAATAATATAGAACAAATGCGATGAGTGTAGAAAATCGTAATCCCATTAATAAAATATAAAAGTATGTAGTCTTATATTATTTAAGTTGTAAAAATCTACAAATTAAGCAAAATGTAGCAATCTATTTACCTTTTGGTGGCAAAAAGAGAAAACTTTCCTTTTTTATATGATTTTAAGCATGATAAACTTAATGCCAAAAGAGCTTTACCTAGAATTAGTGGTGATAGCAACAAGTTGGGTGGAGACGAGTTTTTATTTATCCCATACCCAACTTGACTTTATAAAATAAATATATGAACCTAACTTAATCCGTTATTAAAATATTATTTTTTTCAATACCCAACTCGATATATATAAAATCATAATCGACTTGATATGACTAAAAATTAATTTAATAATTTTAATTTAATTTTTTAAAATATTTTTAATATAAATTATATCTTAATTATACATAAATATAATATTTTTATACAGTTAAAATATTGCATAATAATTTTATTTATATAATATATACATATATAAATATAAAATTAAATAAATAATAAAAAATTTTTTATATATTAGGGTATGTCATAACGAGTTTACATAACATCCAACCCCAACTTTATTTTAAAAAAAAAACCACCTCGACCCAGCTCGAAACTCAATTTAAAAAAACAACCCTATAGGGTCAAGCCTGATGGGTTAAGGTATTATTGCCTACCTTATCTAAAATAACCTCGAACCTAATGGTAGATGTGCTTCCTGTCAGCATGAAAGAAAAAAAATCCCCAAACTGAAAAAATAAAACCTACTAAGCCCAAAAACAAAAATGAAATTTCAAGTTTTTGTTTATGAGATTAAACTTTTTAAGAAAGTAAATGAGAGAGATCAAGTTATATAGATATAACACTTCATAATTTTTTAACACCAAACCTTTTTTCAAACCTTTATAATTTTTAAAAATGAATGAAAAATTATTAAATATGGAATGTCAAGCATTTTAACTGTGATAACTTTCACATTTGTTATGCATTATCATATCCCAATCTCATTACCTAAATAAAAATTATTTTAAAAGGAAAAACCAAGTGAGAACAACATTCAAACACATTAACCAAATACACAAAGTAAGATCTCCCTCTGGTTTTCATTTTTAACTTGTATTTCATGGGTTAGTGATAGACAACATGCAAGTATATAAATGTTATATATAAATGGTTGTTAATTATAAATCAAGAACTTCAAATGGTTTTTGCACCCTATTTGGTGATATAGTTGGATTCTTCAAATTTTTAAGACAAATCTATATGATTATGATACTTTACCTCTTTCATGAGGAGAAAGATTTTCTTCAATTAACTACAACAGCATATGCCCAAAATCTTAACAAATTTTCATCCTTCAATGGTGCAAAAGTGACTATAATATAATAAAAGAGTTCATGGACCTTAAGCTACAAATTTCTTTCTTTCCTTAGCAAATTGAAGACCCGTTTAGCTAAATGGTTAAACTTTAACTTTACAAAATGTGATGATTAATATTTTCATGAGTGCTTAGCTAACTTATGAAGCTATACCACCATGACCGAATGCAAACAAATATCAAATTGACATTTTTATAAATATATTGAAAGTAATAAACTAATTATTGCCAAAATTAAATGATCAACAAAACTGAATGCTAACCAATATAAATAGAGGAAAAAAAACACTTATAACGATTATGAAAGATATTTAAATGTTGAAATTAATATTAAAATCTCTACAAAAGTCATTTATTTCAATATACATTTATCTATTAAGTTCTTTTTCAAACGAACGAACATAGTGATGAAATGTAAATAGGAGAAAGATTTCAGAGATGCTTACAGAACACTTCAAATATAAAACTAAGCCTAAGATGTTTGATGTGCATTGCATTTGTGGGAAACATAAATAGGTCAACATCAATGTATCAAAAGTCATTCAAAAGGATAGGTTTAACATTAGGCGTTTAAATTTGGTTTCATTTTTTGTTATTACTTACTTAAGTTCACTAGTAATAGTATACAAAGCAAATGATTAGAAAAAAACTTAAAGCAACTAATTGATTAAGCATAATGTCATGTGCAAAATGGATTCCAAATGTAATTCATAAATGATAATTTGGTTTAAATTTCAAAAGTAGAAGATATTAGCAATAATCCTTCAAACTTATGCACATAATATACAGGAATAGCTTAGATATAAGGAAAATTCAAATGGGATTCATCGGACAGAAAGTAAGTTTATTTTGGGCATACAAAGAAACAATTTTTCAAGTTCTTCAATGAACAATTAGTAATTCAAACATTTAATTTTAGAAGAAATGCATTATTCTTATAAACAACAAAAACTTGGAGTTTGATAAGAAGCTTTATGGTGGTGCCATCAATGAAGTGAATGGTGGAAGTGAAGGGCTTGAACTTGGGGTGAAGAAAAAGGTAAACAAGAGAAAACAAATTGAGAATTTCACCCAGCTTGCGCCCAAGGTTTTGCAACATATATATTCATCAATCATAAAAAATTCAAAATTCCAAAAATAAATAAATAAATATATAAAGAAAAAGCATATTACTTTCAAATGGAATGAATGAAATGAATGTTGATTTCGACATCATTAAACTGAGCCCTAAACTCTGCAGCATTGAACATCGATCTATGTATCACCATGGTCTATTTTCCCTTTCTTTATCTTTCTTTTTCTTCACCATACCTCCCCTTTCCCTTTAAAACATCAAACTTTTTTCCCCTCTTACCTTTTTCTTTCCCTTTATTTTTTTTTTTCGATTTTTTCTTATTATCTCTCTCAAATAAGTTACTACCTTTTTTTTTTTATAAAATTGTTTGCAACTCAAAGAAGAATTCTCACTACCACTCCAATTTAATCTATTCCTAAACTTAAGAAAAAAGAAAATCCTTTTCTCATTATCTCTTTCGATTGCCTATTCTACTTTTTTTTCAACTTTATCCTATTCTACTTTTTTTTCAACTTTATTGCTTTTTTAAACCTTTTAGCTAAAATGTTATTCCTTCCCCCTTTTTTTTTAAGCTTTTAGACCCTTCCTTTTTTTTTTTTTACCATATATCCTTAGTAAATGATAAATCCTTTTTTAATTCTTATTGGATAGGTGTCACGCAGCCATTGTACCTTCCCTTACATTGTTTTTTCCTTTTATAGAACTAAAGCAATACATTTAAGTACCTTTGCCTTCACTTTTGCCAGTTATGTTCCAACCAACAAACTATAAATATTTCTATAATAAACAAAATCTCCCAATTTACCTTCAATTTTTTTTTAGACATAGAATAGCTATCCACCAAATTACAACATGAAAGAATATAGGGATAGCTTTTATATATTTTACAGATTATTGATTTATCAAGGTATAATTGTTTAGAGAATAAGATTTAAATTGATTCTTTAAGTAAGAATACATGTACTTTACTATTGATTCAAAGCCAATGAAGCGTTGGTTTAGTGGTAAAAAAAGATTTTGAAATCTTTTAGTTTCAAGTTTCATTATGTATAGATTTTGATTTTCTAATTGTGTTTTATTTTGTTAATTGATTATTAAATAATATATAGATGTAATAGTTAATTATGATTGTAACTTCTTTTATATTTTTAATTTTAAAAAAATTTCCAAGGATTGATATCATTGAAGAAAAGCCAAATCAAACAATTATATAATGCTAAAGGAATAGGAATGTAAAGACACTTATGGAATATGAATGGATATATGATTTAATTTTGATGGTTTAACATATATCTTAATGCATTTGGATATATAACACTTCTATAATCTTGAGGTTATTATAAGTTTAAGTTTTAGGTTATTTAATTATGATTTAATTTACTAGTTAATTATTCAATGATTGTAATTTAATTATAATATAATAGTTGATTATTCAATTGATTATATGAACGTAATACCTTATTATAATGCATTTGAGTATTTGATCAAATAACAAAGTGTATAAAACTATAATTCTAAGAGTTAAATTCAAATTCTCTACCTCCAAATATCATATCTTATCAAAAATTAAAAAATGTATATTTTATCTAAATAAAAAAGTATTTCACTTTATAGTTTACTATTTTCTTATCTTTCATAGAAAGTATAGAAATTACCTAAACATTTGACATTTATAATCTAATAGGAGTATTACATTGATAAAAAGCGCATTAACACATGTTAATAAAGACAAATGGAATTAGGTTTTGAAATTTTGTATTGAAAATATTTGTTTATATAACCTTCTTTTATTCTTGAAAAGTTGGTAAAGACCATTTTTTTCACTAATAAAATTATTTATTTATTAGTCCTATGTACACCCATATTATGTGGGTGAAATAAATAACAAAATATTTTAAAAATTATTTTAAAAAATTAAAAATTAGTTATTTTAATGTACAAAGGAAAATAATTGTATATATGTACAAATTTTTAGAATGGAGAAAAAGTAGAGAGAAGTTAATTAAATAAAATGACTATAACTCCATTTACAAAAAATAAATTAATAATATAATCTTGTTAATATATTTTATTTATTATATAATTTAATTTTCTTATGTAATTTTTTGACTAAATTAGAGTCGCTTGAGTCATAACATCAGTTTAGTATAGTTACACCATGAGTTCAGCACTTAGGAGAAAAAATTTGTGATGGCTCAGAAACACTATAAGGCCCAGCAGTAACGTGAAGGCCCATCTGGCTCGCTAACCGGGTCATCATCAGCTAGACCCTGACGGTGTCTGTCCTTTCGCTTGCCGCGGAGGATCAACAAAGCGACAAGATTCTAACAAGTTCAGAACAACTCAAAGTTCATGAATTTTCATCCATTCGTATCCATCATCAATAAAATTAACGTTTGACATTTCACAACTTAATCCCCAGAGTTCACTCAAGCTCGATGCAACTACACATGCTCTCAGGTTAGCAATGCCTCACCACAAACTTTGTCACATTTTTCTCTACGTTTTTTTTTTTTTTCCCATTATTATTCCTTTATCTTTTTTGAAATTTCCCGTGTATTAGCATTCGAAATTTTGCACTGTATTATTATTATTTTCATGTTTAATGAGAAAGCTGAAAAATTTGTGGCAAAATGGAAGTAAAAAAATGTCTAAATTGCATTGTTTAATTTTTTTGTTTTTTAAAAACAAGAAGAACAAACGATTGAATAGTTAATTGAATTTGGCTGAATTTGTTGAATCTCCTTGGTTGATTTTAATTCTAATTTTTTAACTTGAGCCATGCCTTACTATTTTCTAAAGTGTTTTCCCTTTCCATGTTTGGCTACTACTACAATAATCATTTACAATTAGTCATGTTGAAGTGAAATGCAAGAACAGAATATGTGTTCTACTGAGTGGAGGTGAGTGATAATAGCTTTTCTTGGAGTAAAAAAATTTCAACTAACAACACGGGACAAAATCAAAACATATTCGACAGAAGCCGTTGATATAATATTTGTCTGAATTTGTGATTGTTATATAATCACCAATGCTGATTCATAGGTGTGTTTGCATGGTCATGCTTGTTAAGCCAACATGGTTAGGACTTAGGACATCATGCATTACACCGCTGCTAACTGATAAAAGCAATTAGTTTTATGCCAAAAATAGGCAGTTGATGAGATCAAAGAATTGGTCAAGTCAGATGATCTATCAATCTGAAAGAAGACCTAGACCCTTTACTTTAATCTGAGAATAGGCTTGCACAACTAATATCATGAAGTTGCAATTAAGAGTAGTAATAGGTTTGGTTGGATGTAGATGCTTGACTAATCTTTGGGCCTCATCCTGTCATATATGGGTCCTACTTCTATAGAGTTTCAAGGTCTTATTTGTCGATCCTAGTCATGCAAAGCTAAGATTGCCTTGACCCAAGTGTACAAGTCCCATCATTAGTTTTCCAACATGCTGGGATTGTCAAAATAAAGTGTAGTGCTGTCTGATTGGGGAATGCTGCAATTTGATCTAATTTACCATATGGACCAATCATTCAAAGTTCATGCGTTACAAGCGGTATTGGGGGGAAGCTTCGATGCAGAGGCTGGTGGGAATAGATTTGGGAAAGTCCATATCTTATGTAGTAATAGGGAACAATGACGTGATTCTCCAAAAAGATTAAGGAAGAAATCAAAATTTTGTTGGGTGTAGTAGGCCGTATTTGTTGTTAAAATTTGTTGAATTTAAGTTTTGAGCTCATTGGGTACACCCTATAAAATATCAAACACGTTAGGCTGAAATCCTTATTTATCAGATGCAACCATTGTTGATTCAGCTTGTTAATTTCCATATTTTCGCCAGCCTCAGCACTATCTTCACCGATTATCGTCCCAACTACCTAAATTTCTTTAGCAACTTATTTTTCCTTCTAGCTTTTCCAACTAGGCTGTCGGTTGAGGCAAAAGCTCATATCTAGTTGTGAACCTATGATAAGGGCCTGAATATGAAAGTGAGCAGCCAGTAACAACTAGCGATTCTTCTGGAGAAACTCTTTCTAACTATCATGATCACCTCTACTTGGGCTTAGTCCAGTCTACTTCTTTAAGTTGAGCCCAATTTAACATGATACCTAATGATCCAAGCTCAAGCTTTGTGCCATTGATCGTGTTCGAAGGCCCATTAACATTTTATAATCTCCCTTATTTTCTTATTCTTTTGTTTTTTAAATCGAAAAGATCTCCCTCATTTTAATAAAGAAATACTAGTTTGTCTGAAATTTTCATTTATGGTTTATAACTCAAAATATAATCGCACCCTTAATAAGAGGTAAATTGGAGCAAAACAATTCAATCGATTCAAATCATCAGCTACTATCTAATTTACAATTTTTTTGGTACATTAGTTAGTTTATTTATGTTCTTTTCTCAACTTCTGCTGATATGAGTTTGAACAAGAAATAGATCTAATAAATTTAAAATCCTATGGTGACAAAAATATGAAAGTAACATGGTTTAAAATTTTAATAAAAATCATATATAGAATTGATAAAAACTAATAGATATAATTCATGTTTAACAAATTTATATAAATTTTAACACAAATTTTATATTTTATATTTATTTAATACAAAATAAATATACATAAATACTCAAATTATTATATTTACAAAAAGCTAGGAATCTAGGCTAAGTTAATGTGTAACCCAATATAAGTCCATGACCAAAAACCCATTTTTATCTTGTTTTTTTGATGGATTAAGATGATGGACCTTGAAAGCAATCCAACCCGAGAATGAAAGCAAGACCAAGGATTTTGGGTTGGTCAAGGACTTAAGCCCACAAGCATTCATTGAAACCAGGTCTCGTGGGGAATACAATTCCACACTTGTGCTGCTAAAAGAAATTTCAGTTACAGCAAAAAAAGAAAAAGGAAATTTCAGTTTAGAATCTTTAGGTGAAAGAAAACCAAAGGAAGTTGCAAACGGGTTGCAAGCCAAACAAGTGCATAAAGAAACAAGTTAGTAGCATAAAGGAAGCGGTTTTCATCCATTATCCATGTCTGTGAATGAAGGCAGAGGAAAGTCGTGCAACAGTTGGAGTGCTTAAACAGAAACCAGCTAAGATTTTCTTCATAATCTTTGCAATATAAATAGGACTTTTAAAGAAGGTAAAAAAAGTTTCACAAATCGTTTTTTATGTTTATGTTTATTTGAATCTTTAAGCCTTTGTTTTTCAATGTTAATTATTTTTTCAGCATTTATTTTTTACATTGTGCTTGCCAGAAGGGAAATATGAAGGAAGACAAGAGGATGGGAGGAAAAATTACTCTATTTTCATCCTTTCTTTCGTTTGGTTAAAGAAAAATAGGAAGATTAGGAGAAAATGAATGCATTTGTACATTTCTCTTTCTTGATCTGTTACATATGTAAAAATATATAAATATTATTAATAATATGATATATATATATACACACACTTGAGTAGGATAAAATAATTTTTTTTTTTTTAAGTTTGTATCTTATGGTAGATTGTATGAAAAAAAAAAGGTAACAGAAAATTTAAAGGAATTTTGAAAAATCACTTCATTCGAAGGATTTTCAGACCTCTTGAAGTTTTTCTTAAAATTTGAATTTCTTTTTTTTTTTTGGGCAAAACGAGACAAATAAAAGACAATTAGCGTATAAAGTGTAAAAGATTCCTTGCTTTGATGTATGTTTATATATAATCCTACCATAACATATGGGCGTACGAAATCAGAGTCAGCTTATCCCAAAGCACATGGTTCGAAGTCAGTTGTCCCAATTTGTTGTTGATGATATGATCATTACACAATCTGTTTTCTTTACATCACAATAATCCAATAGAATGAGCAAGGAACATTAGTTAGCTACATTGTATTCTACTGTGATCGTCACTGTTTCTTCATTTCTAATCTACTCTATGTATATATATATATATATATATATATTGGTAGTAATGTTTTGTTTTTGGTCATGCATGTAATAACGGTTTTACATTCGTCCGACAAATTTAAAAAAAAAAAAAAGTCGTCATCAATCTTTTTAGTTAGATGCGATAGGTTACTTATTTAAACACAACTTTTTAATAAAATTTTAAAATTGATTAAAATTTATGAAAAGGATAATTTTGAGGTCTACGAACTAATTTATATCTGAAAGTAGGTTATGTGTAGAAAATGATTAGTATCCCTACAGCATCCATTTAAAATGGTACCAATTAATTACGTGTTATTTATTAATTTTGATAAAACAGTCTTATTTTCGATAATTAAAAATAATTTCCTTGATTTCCTTCGTTTATTGAAATTTTGATTTTTTTTATTATTGTTCCATATTTATTGTTCAAATTTTATTTGAGAAAAATAAATTAAAACCCTTTTAATGAAATAATTCTTAAAATATTTCAGTACGTTGGTAATATTATAAGAACTTCTTCTCACCTAGAGATTTTTTAGGCATCGCTTCTCGAAATACCTTAGAATTTTATCATCGGAAGCTCGAATTTACTTTTCACAAAAACTTTATTAGGCATACAATGCAAAATGTTAATATGTTTATGCATGTATTTTATTCTTTCTTTTAGAAATTTTATTGATTGTTGTATTTTGTTTCTTTTTTAATTTAAATTTTTGAAGAAAAAAGGAATTTTTATTATATTGAAGTTTTTCTATAAATATTTCAATACACTGGTAATATTTAAAGAAATCTTCTCACTTAAAGATTTCGTAAAGCATCAATACTTGAAATACTTTTAGAATCTCATAATTGGATAAATTATTTTTCTGTATTTATATTATTATTTTTCATTTATTAGTAAAAAGAAAAAATTTTATTGCATTGAAAGTTTTTATATAAATACTCTAATATACTGGTAGTATTTAAAAAAAAATCTTTTTACCTAAAAAAATTTTAGATATTACTACTCGAAGTACCTTTGAATCTCATTATTGAATAAAATTTTTTTTTCTATATTTTTTATTATTTTATAAGGTTTATTCTAAAATTAACAAAATTATCAAAAATTTTTATTATATATTTCATCATTTATTTTTATTAATTATTATTATAAACAACAAAAATTTATTCTTGTAAATTTGAACATTTTAACATGTATAAATATTAATAATAAAAATTTAAAATAACAAAAATAATATATCAAAAAAATCAAAAAAAAATTCAAAAAAATTTTTTTTTACCTGAACCGGACCGGTCAATAATCCGATCAACATTGGTATGGTCTAGTTGGTTTGACGGTTCAGAGTCGATCTAGTTTAGGTTCAGCGGTTCAAGGACAGTCCGATTGGGTCTGGGTTGGTTCAATTGGATCGATCAGAGGTTAAGGGAAAAGCGAGTCGTTGGGTTGAGTGCGCGGATCCTTGGTCAGATCTTGGGTTGACGTGTGGATCCTTTACAGTTCAAAATGATGTCGTTTTGACAGTTACTGAAATAATGTCATTTTGAGGTTAGGTCTTCTATATAAAAGTCACAATTTTTTTTAGCTCATTTTCTCTCCCTTCTCAAAAAAAAAAAAAAAAACACACTCTTCTCTCTCTTTTTTCAGAAAAAACCTAATAGGGCCGACCGATCATTGTCATCGTCATCGCCATTTCTACCACTTGTGGCTGACCACCATCATCAGTGATTGAAAATTTTTTAAAATTCGCCCAATACTCTTCTCAGCCTCCAAAGTCCAAATTTGAGCCCGATTTTATGAAAATAGGCTCCAAATGGCGTAGAACTAACCTGAAAGGTTCGATCAAATTTTTTTATGTTTGTGTTATTTTTTTTTTGTTTGGTGCTATGGTCCTCGTTTTCAGAGGTTGAGTTTTTTTGCTTGATTTGTGTTTCTTTGGTTTATTTTGTCTTGGGTTTTTGTTTGACAAAAAGTTTTTTTTTTACGAATCTGGCAGAATCTTTTTTTTTTTGCTTTTACAGGGTTTCTGGTTTTTTTTTTAATCAATAGCTCTTTTTTTTGCAAAAAAGTAAGCTTTATTTATAGAGCTTTTTGGGATTCAAATTTTAAATTTTTTAAGATTCAAATCCTAGGTTGTCAACTGATCTGTAGAATTTTGGTGGCCAAAATCTACATTGCCAAGTTAGGCAGGGTGTTAGGTGGTTGTCGGCAGCTAGCAGTGGCTACGATTTTAGACTTTGGGGAGAGTGTATTTAATGCGCTCATATTTTTTTTAAACTAAACAGGAAAAAAAAAAGAAAGAAAAAGAAAGAAAGAAAGAAGAAAAAAAAAGAAAAAGATTATGTTTGTGTTTTTTTTTTTGTTTGGTGCTATGGTCCTCGTTTCCAGAGGTTGAGTTTTTTTGCTTTTTTTGTGTTTCTTTGGCTTATTTTGTCTTGGGTTTTTGTTTGACAAAAAGTTTTTTTTTTTACGAATCTAACAGAATCTTTTTTTTTGCTTTTACAGGGTTTCTGGTTTTTTCTTTTAATCGATAGCTCTTTTTTTTGCAAAAAAGTAAGCTCTATTTATAGAGCTTTCTGGGATTCAAATTTTAAATTTTTTGAGATTCAAATCCTATATTGTCAATTGATTTGTAGAATTTTGGTGGCCAAAATCTACATTGCCAAGTTAGGCAGGGTGTTAGGTGGTTGCCGACAGCTAGCAGTGGCTATGATTTTGGACTTTGGGGAGAGTGTATTTAATGCGCTCATATTTTTGTCAAACTAAACCAAAAAAAAAAATAAGAAGAAGGAAAAAGAAAGAAAGAAAAAAAAAAGAAAACATAATAATAATAATACAAAATAATGTTTACAACTGCCTCTCTTTGCCTATTTCTAAGAAACAAGAATAAGGCAAAGATAAACAAACAACCATTTTGTTCGAAAAAGAAACGTCAACATAAAATTGTCTTTTTTTAAAAAAAATTTTAAAAAGCTTTTTTAAATAGAGGTTTAACGATATTTTTAAAAATTTAAAAAGCTCATCTAAGTAGAGGTTCAACGACTTTTAAAAATTTAAAGAGGCTCTTCTAAGCAATGGCTTAACGACTTTTAAAAATTTAAAAAGACTTCTCTAAGCAAAGACTCAACGACTTTTAAAAATTTAAAGAGGCTTTTCTTAACAAAGGCTCAACAACTTTTAAAATTTTAAAAAGGCTCTTCTAAGTAAAGGTTCAATGACATTAAAAATTAAAAAGGCTTATTTAAGCAGAGGCTTAACGACTTTTAAAAATTTGAAAAGGTTCCTCTAAGCAGAGGCTCAATAACTTTAAAACTCTCATTTTAGAAAAGCTCTTCTAAGTAAAGGCTCAACGACTTTAAAAATCTCATCTTGGAAAAGCTCCTCTAAGAAAAGGCTCAATGACTTTAAAATTTTAAAAAAGCTCCTTTGAGTAAAGGCTTTACAACTTTAAAAATCTCATCTATTCTCGAAACTAAGTTCTTATCTTTGAACAAGTAAATTTCTCTCTTTTGAAATCTTTTGTTAGATTATTATCTTTATTTAAATATCAAAATCTTATTTTTCATTAGGGAATGAAAAGTCTCTGTCTTTTATAACTGTTCATGGATGCATGTACTGAATGCTTTAAATACAATGCATGTAATACAATCAAAATTATTCATTGTAGTAAAGGGTTCTCAAAATCTTCACTTTTTTACTTCTTTTATTAGAATTGTCAATAATTGCCATATGACCAATCTGTTCTTAAGATTTGACCATTGTATTCTTTTTTAACAATTTTTTTCTTCTTCAAAAGTCTGCAACATCAATGTCTTTTCATGTTTTTCTCATCTTTTTTCATTTACCTTTGTCAACTTTTAAAAAGTAATGCTAAGATTTTTTATTATTTTAAGTTCGAGACAAATAAAATGCAATCACACATTTCTCCTATTTATTTATAAGGTGAATAAAGATATCGAATGAGATAAAAGAATGGATAAGTGTTATTAAAGGAAAGAAAACATATTTTATTAAACTAATATTAACTATATGGTAATAAAAGTATTTGGGTAAGGATAAAGGTACCCAATTAATGATGACAAGATAGTCATGAACAAAATATTCTTGGATTCTTTCTCCAAAACTGAATTAGATGACTTCTTTGATTCTTTAAAGTTCATCAAACTACACTTGCCCCTTATGGGTTCTTCTTTTGATGATGCTTCTCATTTGCATCCAAGCTGCCTTTTTTAGGTTTTCAGCTTAGATATGTCATTCTTTTTCACTTTTTGTTTTTGCTTTTTTGTTTTTGTTTTTTTTTTTTTATTTTTTTAAGCAAAATATTTCTTTACAGCATCTGAATTTATCAAAGTAGGTAAATTACCTCCATCCATCTCTGTCAAAATCAATGCTTCACCAGAAAATGCCTTTTTACCACGTACAGGTCCTTCAAATTTGGTGTCCATTTTCCTCTATTGTCATGTTGATTTGGAATGATCTTTTTCAGCACTAAGTCTCTTTCTTTAAAGTGATAGGGATGGATTTTCTTGTCATATGCTCTTATCATCCTCTTTTGATATAATTGACCATGACAAAATGCTATAAGTCTTTTCTCTTCAATAAGGTTCAATTGTTCGTAGTGATTCCAAGCTTATTTTTCTTCTTCTAACTCTACCTCCATCAACACTCTCAGCGAGGGAATTTTTACTTCGACTGGTAGTACAACTTCCATTCTATATACTAAAAAGAATGGGGTGGCCCCAATAGATGTTCAAACTGATGTTCTATAGGCATGCAAAGCAAAAAGTAACTTTTCATCCTAATCTTTGTAAGTATCAGTCATTTTTTCTAAGATTCTTTTGATATTCTTGTTTATAGTCTCCACTACCCCATTCATCTTTAGATGATATGGTGCTGAATTACAATGATGGATCTTGAATTAGGTGCACACTTCATTCATCATTTTGCTATTCAAGTTTTTTGCATTATTAGAAATAATCATTTTTGAAAGTTCATATCCGTATATTATCTCTTTTTTTATGAAGTTGCATACTACGGATCGGGTTATGCTAGCATACGATGCAGCTTCTACCTACTTTGTAAAGTAATCAATCATCACAAAGATGAATTTATGCATATTTGAAGCTTTTGAAGTAATAAGACCGATGACATCCATGCTTCAAATAGAGAATAGCTATGAAGGTGCCAAAACATGCAAAGCTGTTTGAGGGGCGTGAATCTTGTCAGCATAATATGGCATTCATGGCATTTTTTGGCATAATCAATACAGTTACTTTTCATTGTCAACCAATAATAGCTAGCCCTCATAATTTGTTCAGCCATCATATGACCATTTGCATATGCCCCACAAATTTTATCATGCACTTCTTCAATAATCCTCTTCGCTTCAGCTGCATTCACACACTTTAAGATTACTTGATCTCGACTCCTTTTATAAAGAACATCTTTATCAAGAAAAAAACACATAGCCAACCTTCTAATAGTCTTTTTATCATTTTCTATTGCATGTTTTGGGTATTGCTAATTTTTGATGCATTACATAAGGTCATAATACCATGGTTTCCTATCAATTTCTTTTTCGATACTTGAACAATATGCTGGTTCATCCTTCACATCTAGCTTGATAGGTTGGATCTCAGTATTTGTATCTATTTTAATCATTGCAGCTAGAGTAGCCAGTGCATCAGTAATTTAGTTTTTCTCTCTAGGCAAATGCTCAAACTGAACTTCTTCAAATTATTACCAACTTAGAGATGTATTTATGATACCGAATCAATTTAGAATATCTCATTTCCCATTCTTTTCGTAACTGATAGATGACTAGAGTTAAATCTCCAAACACATCTAACACTTTAATCTTTTTTTCAATTGCTGCTTGTAACCCATAATACAGGCCTCGTATTCAACCACATTATTTGTGCAATTAAAATTCAATCTGGTCATGATTAGATAATAATGTTCATCGAGAGATATTAAAATTATCCTAATACCATGATCCAAGGCATCAGCAGCTCCATCAAAATACATCTTCAAAGACTTTCAAACAGGTTTATTTTTTTTAATGACCATCACATCTTCATAAAAAAAATCTAGTTTCATTGGCTTATAATCTTTGGTTGCATGATAGGTAAAAAACTCAGTTATTGCACTTCTTTTAATAACCTTTTGAGTCACATAAATAATATCATATTCTAAAAGCATAACTTGTCACAGTGCTATTCTCCCCGTCAATGAAGGTTTTTTGAAGATATATTTAATAGGATCCAACTTTGCTATGAGCCAAGTGGTATGATAAAGCATGTATTGTCAGAGCCTTCGAGTTGTCCAAGCTAATGCACAACACATCTTCTCTAATGGTGAATACTTAGACTCGTAATCAGTGAATTTTTTACTCAAGTAGTAAATTGCTCGTTCTTTCCTGTTAGTTTCATCTCTTTACCTTAGCACACGTCCATTTTCATGCATTATTAAGTATAGAATCAAAGGTTTTCCCAGGATTGGCGGTACCAATACAAGTGGATTTGACAAGTATTCTTTGACCTTATCCAAAGCTTCTTGGCATTCATCATTCCATTCTCCTGGATCATGTTTTCTAAAAAGCTTAAAAATGAGATTGCACTAGTAGGTAAGTTGAGAGATCAAACAAGCAATATAGTTCAATCTCCCTAAGAAACCTTGCACTTCTTTTAGGGTACGAGGAGGAGATAAGTTTCGGATAGCTTGTATCTTATCTGGGTCCACTTCAATTCCTCTTTTACTGACCACAAAGCCTAATAATTTTCTTAATTTAGCACCAAATGTACATTTAGCATGATTCAACTTCAGCTGAAATATTCTTAACCTATCAAATAACTTTTTGAGATTGACTACATGATCCATTTTTTCACGAGATTTTATAGTCATATCATTCATATACACTTCTATCTTTTATGCATCATGTTATAAAAGAGAGTCACCATTGCTCTTTAGTAAATAGCACCAGTATTTTTTAACAAAAAAAGTATGACTTTGTAACAAAATATCCCCCACATGGTCTCAAATGTAGTTTTTTCCATATTATCTCGAGCCATCTTGATTTGATTATAGCTTGAGAAGCCATCCATAAAGAAAAATGTGAAGTGCCTAACAGTATTATCCACTAGAGTATTGATATGAGGTAAAGAAAAGTTATCCTTGGGACTCACCATATTTAAATCTCGATAATCGACAGACATTCTCACCTTTCTATCCTTCTTGGGAGCTGGCACTATGTTGGCTACTCATTTAGCATATTTTACCACTTTAAAAAATCTAGATTAAATTACTTTTTCACATCTTTTTTAATTTTTAGCAATATTTTTGGCTTCATACGTCTCAACTTTTGCTGTATTGGCTTGCATTTTGATTTCAAAGGTAACTTATACTCTACAATATTAGCGCTGAGTCCAGACATATCCTTGTAAGATCACGTGAACACATCTACATATTCTCGGGGTAACTTTTATAGCTTCTACCTTTCAGTTGATAAAATGAATGTACCAACTTTGACCTCTTTTTTATTTTTATTGTCTCTTAATTTCACTAATTTGATAATTTCCTAGTGGGGTTCAATTGGCTTATCTTCATGTTCTATTAATTTTAACAAATCAAGAGGCAATGTGTAATTATCTGAATCTTTCTCATTATCAAGTTCGTTAACATGAATTAAGTTTTCGAAGTCAAATATGAGATTATTGCCATGATTATCTTCGTGTTCATTATTTAATACCCTGAAACGGGTAAGATGAAGAGAATATTGGCACACAAAATGGAATGGTAAAAAAATGATTAAGGGAGAAGAAAAATGATCCGAATGAATGAAAATGAAAGCAAATAGAAAAAATACAAATGTATTTTCTAAGCTTTTTATTAAAACAACAAACGTAATCACATCATAAAAAATCTCCTAATGCTAATAAAAAGCAATTAGAGATTGAAAGTTTCACAGTATATTACTTTTTAAAATTTTTAAAGACAACAGGTAGCTCTATAACTTTTTAATTATTTAGCTCAAAATCTAAAAGACAATGGTGCATGAATAGCTCTTCATCTTGACTATTTTTTTCTTCATCATCCATCATTTTAATGGCTACCTTTGAAAACTTTTCCACGAATCTTGCACTTAGGGCTTCAAGTAAATCTGGGTAAATATATCATCTAAAGAAAAAAAAATCATAAAGGTATGAAATGATCATAGGCTCTGACTCTGGCTCATATCCCTTAAGATTAGTCATTCTTTTATCTTTTTTCCCATTCACTATTTTCATTTTATCCCCTATTGTTGGCTTATATCTTAAGTTGAATTTATCTTTCTTATCATATACTACTGATGGCTCTATGATTCCTTACAGGTTCTTTTCTAATCCAATTTTAGGTTACTATCCCATTTCAGTGAGCTGCTTAACGATCATTTTAATAGTCGTAGACAAGTGTGACAAATATAATTTAGATATTTCAGCCATATATGTTACGTTAGCAATCTTGAAAGATCTATATGAGCATTTCGAGGCTTTATTTGCTACTTCTACATAAGGACTATTTACCGATTGGATAACTAATAAATCTTCTTCTTCTACCACACATGTCAATTTTTCATCAATAATGAATTTGACTTTTTAATGCAATAAAGATGGAATAACACATGCTAAATGAATCCACGACCTACCCAACAAGCAACTGTATGAGGGATAAATATAAATAACTTAAAATTTCACATTAAAAGTGCATGAACCAATCTACAATGGCATTTTTATATCTTTCAGCACCTTTTTTTAGGTCTCATCAAAGGCTCGAACTATCATATGACTAGGTTTCATGTAAAATTCATTCATAGGTAGTTTTACCAAAGTAGTCATGGGCATAATATTGATGGATGAGCTATTATAGATCAAAACCTTATCTATTATATGGCATTTACATTTTACAGTAATGTAAAGAGCCTTAATACTTCCTCGACCTTCAGGAAAAATCTCTTCATCACTGAAAGAGATATAATTTGAAATTATCAAATTGCCAACAAGCTATTTTATGTATTCAACAGAGATATTGTGGGACACGTATGCTGGATTAAGTACCTTTAATAGAGCATTACGGTGTGACTCTAAGCTTAGCAATCATGATAATAGTAAAATTGTAGCTAGTATCTTGTTCAACTGTTCTACCACACTGTACTCATTATGTTTTATTAGCTTTTAAAAATTCATAAGCTTTACTTTAAGAGATCGATTTCTGACATTCTATATTTGAGATTACGACAAGATTATTCTAACTTTCTTTTTTTTCTTTCATTTTTGCTTTATCTTTTTTGACTTCTCTAAAGCTTTTGGAGTATAACTTCTCTCACTTCAGGTCATACCTCTTATGTTCATTATATTTGTAGTATTTGAATTGACCACAACATTATGATCATACTTTCATGGTACTATTTTATCTTTTTGATATAAAAAAAGCCAAAAGCTTTAATTATCACTATTGATCGGGAGATGAGTTTTTCTGGCCTCGGTGTTGACTTGTCATCATAATAAATAGTTACTGGTCTATGCATAAATTTATTCTTTGAATTAATGGTAGACACTTCAACTTTCATCAACTCTTATCTTTCTTCGTAAAACTCTATCCGACCCATATCCATAAACTTCTGCACCTCTTGACAAAATTGGTCATAACTTTATTTGAATGTCCTAAAGCACCTTTGTGATAATCATATTTTTTTATGGTATTAACCTCTCTGGAGCAATTTTTAGGTTTTATTAACTCTAACATATTAGCCTTGACCAATGCTTCAAACACCTTAGCCATTGGAGTTTTAACTTCATCTATCCCTATTTTCATGTAACTTGTTTACCTATCAATCAAAACATTTATTGATGGTCTGGTATGGTTCAGTAGAGGGTTTCCATTAATATTTGGAGTCCCTTATTGGTTGGTTTCAAAGTTTAACACTCCTTCATTGATTAACCCTTGCGTATTACATTTTAAAACAGTACAATTCTTATTAGAGTGACCTAGGTTTCCATAATGATAATCACAATGCACGTTGGGATCATACCATTTAGAAAACAGAAATTTTAAAAGTTCAACAATAATAAGAGTGAGTAAATATTTCTCAACAATTCGAGGATACAAATCTGTGCATGTTATGGGAATGGAATTGAAAGTGAGTTTTTCTTGGGTATTTTTTAGGGCTCTTGGACCATTATTTAGACTAGGTCTAAATTTTGGTCTTGTAGGTGCAACGAGACGATTTTAGGGATGGCTGAAACTGAAGTGGATAAGCTGGTGGTTGTAGTGGCTGGTATGGTTGATATGGATGAGGGATAAAGGTAACATTGTTTAAGGAAGGGTAATGGGTTTGGTACACTGAAGTGAGGTATGAAGTGAAACCTCTGAATTGTTGGCCCATATAGTTCACTGCTTAGGTTTCATTTTCTTTTTTTTTTAGTGTTGCACCTCTCTTTGCGCTGCTTGTTTCTCCTGCATCAAACTTTTTATTCTTTATAGCATTTTTAATAATCTCACTCGATATCAGCATATGTGTAAAATTCTTGGCTGCATTACTTATCAGCCTTTCATAGTAAAGTGCTTTTAGAGTGTTCACAAATAAAATAATTATCTTTTTCTCGATAAAAAAAGATTAAACTTATGCAGCCATATCTGTGAATCTCTATGCATACTCTTTAAAACTTTTTGTTGTTTTTTTTTTTTCATACTCTGTATAGATAGACAGTTTGGAACCAGATTTATGATATGTCGATATGGTATAAAGAATGTCCTAGTGAGCTCTTACCAGGAATGAATACAAGTCCTATCTAGTTGGACATACCATCAGTTGTAGATCTTATAAAATTATCTTAAAATACGTGCATAAACAACTTCTCATCATGAGCATGTACTGCCATCTTATGACAATACATAGTGATATGGGTCATCAGACACTTTGTGCCATCATATTTTTTAAATTTAAAAACTTTAAATTTAAGTGAAATGACCATGTCTGGGATCAAACATAGCTCGGTTGCATTCATGGAGCCATAAAAATTCATTCCATCTATGGCCCTAAGCTTTTCTTTTAATACTTTCATCTTTTGTTGGACACTAATATCTTTTACTTTCTCGAATGTCTTTATCCCTAGCTTTTTCTCTTCTTGGGACATCCAAATTAGGAACCAAGATTGGTTCGGGTGATTTTTCCATCATAATGGGATTAACAAAAATTTGAAATTATCCTAGAATAGGTGTCAATGTCATTCCTAGATAAGGATTGAAATATCCACTTGGAGTAAAAATTTGTACTCTAGTTCCTTAAGAAGGTTGAGAAGATCGTGGCTCAAACCTTAGAGGGTAAACGGGATCTACCATATCTAGTGATTGCTCTTGAAAGCTGAGATTTCTTTCCACTACTTTTCTCTTGTCAAGTTTCTTGAGCATATCTATTATTATATTAAGATCCATTTTTAGTTCTTTCTGAGTTCTTAATTCTCTCAAATCGACTAGCCTGTTTTTGCTCCATGATTCTTGTTTGAATCTTAGTATTGTAAGAATGATGAGTAGGTTGAGTTAAAATTTTCAGTGGGTAAGCTATTCTTGAACCTTTATTATCACAAATTTTTAAAAAAAAAATAAAAATACCATGTGTCAAAAATTTTATTTTAATTATTTTGAAAGAAAATAAAAATGGTGTAAATGATGCATGAATGCAAGTGAGAAATATTTACTCTTGGACAAATTTCAACACTATAAATTTTCATTGATTCCATATAACTTTTATTACATGAGATTTATCATCATAGAATTATATCCATAAAAGCATTTGACTTGTTCATAATGGTCTTTCGCCTCGTCTAGAAAGTTCACCAGGCACTGTTCATATTTTCCTATGGGATTGACCTATTTTCTTAATGCTTTTACCTTTTCAACCATCTCCCATACTTTTTTCACTACCTTGCAAACTTGACTGGTTATGTGCTTTATGTATTGTTACCTCCCTAAGCTTTTTACTTTCTATCTCATATGGGCATATCCTTTTTAATCACATGTGAAGATCTAATCTTTTTCCTTTCTATGTCACTCATCTATTATTGCTAAAATATGGTGCTTATGATCTTATAGTTGTAACTCCAACCCTTGGATTATCTAATGAAATGATTCTTTTTCGTTTAGTACTTTAAGGTGCTTTTTTTCTCTCTTTTGCGAGTATGGCTTTTAACATTTTCTTCTCCTTTTGGCATTCCACCAATCTTGCTGAAGCTATAAAGTATAACCCTTTCCAATTTTGGCATTCTTGAAAAATTTTGGTGGTATTCTCTTGCTTTTCTTGAGCTTTGCTTTTTTATTGGTTCATTTCCTCTTGGAGCTCATCCATTTCATGTTGTCGACTAAGGTAAGACTTGGTGACTTTTTCGATTTTGAATTAAACTCGCAATCTTTTATTTTCTTGATGCAGATATTTCAAATCATTATTAGCCATATCTTATTCTTTTATGATATTTTCTAATCTACTCCTTTGTATTTTTGCTTTATATTTCAACTATCCCACTTTCTCATGAAGTTTCAAATTTTCTCTTTTTATTTCTTTTTTTTTTTTTCAGTAATTCTTCCTTGACAAGCTCAACTTCTGATAATTGCACTTCTGTCGAAAAATTAGCCAATTGGTAGAGCTATCATCAAGAGAGAGTATTATGTCTTTAGGCCACTTTGTTTTCCAAATCTGATAATCAGGAGTGACTTTATCGATGAGAGGCCCTAATCTCATTTTTCGTATTTTTTTTCATGCTTAGATTAACTACTTCGAGATTTTTGGTGGATTTGGTTTCCCGTAAGTGAATTATACTTGGACCAGAACATGAGTGGCAAGAATAAACTGATTTGCACCAAATTGCCTAAACACCATCAATGGAGCATAACTTGCAACACACCATAGCCCTAACAACGATATCCATGGCTCGTTTTCTCCACGATACAATAAGGGCACACGAGGCATCCAAGGTGTCATCCATTCAATTTTATCCCTAGTAAGCCTTTGTAAGAATAGAATCCACTCTTTCTTGGTCTTTAATGTCGGCCATTGACTTTTGTAAAACTTTTCGATTGGTGCCTTGTATTGAATATACAATTTTTAGAATGCACTCTTCCCACACTTGAAATGACTTTTAACCCACACATCAATAACGGTGCATATCCTATGAACTGTCTTTTTCCATTTCATCGATAGAAATTCAATGATCGGATGGTTTCTGCTAAGATTATTGGTGCAGGATTAATTGTTTGGATTTTAATTTGCTCGAAAAAATCCATCACAGTTATCTCAATATAACCTAAAGCTTTTGAGAAGATTATCATGCCATACAATGATAGAGCAAATACAGCCATGCCTTGATCATCATTTAAATGCTCTTGAATAAAATCTTAGAGAAAATCTCAACAGATACCGAGATGTTCACCTTAGGCTTTGTAAAAGAATCTATGGTTTGTACTTTTACCCCTATAAGCTTTGTCAACTTTTTACAATAACCTGATTTTGACTTTCAGATAAACACTTTATCCGGACACTGTAGTTTTATCCCAAGCAAAATCAAATACTTTTTAATAGTTGGCACCAAATCCTCATGATTAAAAGTGAAGCATCTATAGGATGAATCCTAAAACTGTATAGTTGCCTTGACCAACTGTTCATCAATCACTACTAAAATTAGGGATGCAATCTACTCATATTTCTTATAAAAGCTTCTTTTTTTTTCATTTAACTGACCCCAGATGGTGGTTAAGTCCTTTAAATCATTCTGTGATCCAAATATACTTTTTTGGTAACTCAGACACATAACTGGTAGGTAAGTAATCTCCACTCTTTTGCTAGGCTTCTTTTGACCAAATATATACTTTATTATATGGCTTACAAGGGACATTGACTAAAAATGAGTAATTCTGTAGTTCTACGGAATCCATGAAAATTTTTTGGGACAAAGATGTCCTAGAACAAATACCTTGATGTAGAATTATATGATATGATTAATGTAGAAAAAAAAAAAAAACAAAATTGAGTTAGTGAGAATGTGATTTGAAATTTAAAAAAACATTTTTTTGAGATTTTTTTGTTTTGTTTTGTTTTCATTTTTTGTTTGTGTTTTTTATTACACATAACCTTTATTCCTACATGTTTTGGGCTTAGGTATTTTCTACAAGAGGGTGGGTGAGGCTCTACCTAAGGTTAGTTTTCTAGGCTTATTATATGCTTAGTTCAAATTGATATATGTCTAAAGGCCCTCAAATTATTCCTCATTATCATTCATGTTGGCTAATAAGACACCTCGATCCTTACCTATTATAGACTACAAACGAAAATGATTTAATTTGAGTGAAAGTATTTCGCTTGCCATTGTAGAGATTATCACCTCACGATGACATAGGTACTTTACTTCCTCCTATAGAGGAAAGAGCTTAGGTATAAAGCTATGCATGAGGTGCAATGTGTCATTATGTGTGCATATGTTTCCTAATTTATTGAGAATAACACATAAAAAAAAAGGCATAAAGGGGCATAGTAAAAGAAACGTATGTGAAATTTTCTTTTATGGTTTGTTTTCGATATTGTTTTTGCTTTTTTTTTTTTGTTTTTTGGTTGCTTGAATAAAAATCTAGGAAATCAAAAATTAAACACCGATTAAGATTGTTTAAATCAAAATTTAAGGATAACACGTAGTTAATTTTGGTCTGACTCTAAAAAACAAATGGCTTCTCCAGTGGAGTCGCCAAGCTGTCGTAACGGTTTTACGTTTGTCCGATGAATTTGGAAACAAAAAGGACAAAAATAGAGTCGCCATCAATCTTTTTAGCTAGGTGTAATTGGCTACCTATTTAAACACAACCTTTTAATAAAATCTTAAAATTAATTAAAATTTATTAAAAGGATAATTTTAGGTTTGCAAACCAATTTGAGTTTGAGAATCAATTACGTGTGTGGAAGGATTAGCACCCCCATAGCACCCGTTTAAAACGGTACCAATTAATTACATGTTATTTATTAATTTTGATAAAACAGTCTTATTTTTGGTGATTAAAAATGATTTTCTTAATTTCTTTCGTTTATTGAAAATTTGATTTTTTCTTTTATTATTGTTCCATATTTATTGTTCAAATTTTATTTTAGAAAAATAAATTAGAACCATTTTATTGAAATAATTCTTAAAATGTTCCAGTACGTTGGTAACATTAGAAGAACTTTTTCTCACCTAAAGATTTTTTAGGCATCGCTTCTCGGAATACCTTAGAATCTCATCATCGAAGGCTCGAATTTACTTTTTGCAAAAACTTTATTAAGCATGCAATGCAACATGCTGATATGTTTTTTTATGTATTTTATTCTCTTTTTTAGAAATTTTATCGATTATTTTATTTTATTTTTTTTAATTTAAATTTTTGAAGAAAAAAGAAATTTTTATTATATTAAAGTTTTTCTATAAATATTCCAATACACTGGTAATATTTAAAAAAATCTTCTCACCTATAGATTTCGCAAAACATTATTACTCGGAATACTTTTAAAATCCCATCATTGGATAAAATTTTCTTTTTCTGCATTTATATTATTATTTTTAATTTATTAGTAAAAAGAAAAATTTTTATGGTATTAAAATTTTTTATATAAATACTCCAATACACTGGTAGTATTTTTAAAAAAATTTTTTCACCTAGAGATTTCATAGGTACACTACTCGGAGCATATTTGAATCTCATCATTGGATAAAAATTTTCTTTTTCTACTTTTTTTATTATTTTATAAGGTTTATTCTAAAATTAACAAAATTATCAAAATTTTTTATTATATATTTCATCATTTATTTTTATTAATTATTATTATAAACAACAAAATTTTATTATGGTAAATTTGAACTTTTTAACATGCATAAATGTTAATAATAAAATTTAAAATAACAAAAATAATATATCAAAAAAATCTTTAAAAACTTCAAAAAATATTTTTTGAACAAGACCGGTCAACGCTGATTTGGTCTGGTTGGTTTGATGGTTTGGAGCTAATCTGATTCGGGTTCAACGTTTCAAGGATGGTCCGATTTGATCTGGGTTGGTTCAGCTGGACTGGTCAGAGACTGAAGGAAAAACAAGTCGTTAGGTTAGATGCGCGAACCATGGGTCAAATCATGGGCTAACATACGAATACTTTACAGTTTAAAACAACATCGTTTTGACAATTACTGAAACGACATCGTTTTGAGGTTAGGTCTTTTATATAAAAGTCACAATTTTTTTTAGCTCATTTTCCCTCCCTTCTAAAAAAAAAAACACTCTCCCCTCTCCTTTTTTAGACAAAACCCAAGGGGGTTGGTCAGTTGTCGTCACAATCGTCACCGTCGTCGTCGATGATAAAAAAATTTCTAAAATTCACCCAATACTCCTTTCAACCTCCAAAGTCTAGATTTGAGTTTGATTTTACGAAAATAGGCTCCAAACGGCACAGATTTGGCCTGAAAGGTTCGGTCAAAATTTTTTTTGTGTCTGTATTATTTTTTTTATTTGGTGCTGTGGTCCTCGTTTCTAGTGGCTGAGCTTTTTTTGCTAGATTTGTGTTTGTTTGGTTTATTTTGTCTTGGGTTTTTGTTTGACAGTAAGTTTTTTTTTTTGTGAATCCGGCAGAAATTTTTTTTTTTTTACTTTTGTAGGGCTTCTGGTTTTTTTTAATCGATGGCTTTCTTTTTTGCAAAAAGAAAAAGCTTTATTTATAGAGTTTTCTGAGATTCAAATCTCAAATTTTTTAGGATTTAAATCCCAGATTGTCAACTGATCTGTGAAATTTTTATAGCCAAAATCCACGCTATTAAGTTAGGCAGGGTGTTGACGGTTGTCGACAGCTAGCAGTGGCTGTGATTTTGGACTTTGAGAAAAGTGTATTTAATACACTCATAATTTTGTCAAACTGAACCGAAAAAAAAAAGAAGAAGAAGGAAAAAAAAAAGAAAGAAGAAAAAAAAGAAAAAAAACAAATATAATAATAATAATAATAATAATAATAATAATAATACAAAATGGTGTTTACAATGCACCAAGATTTTAAGTATGTCACACACGTGGATTTTCACAGGAATACTTAAACCATGTAATACAAGAATTGAAATGCTTAAACCTAGTTACTTACTTTATGTTCATAATTCTTCTTCATAGTTGTTTAATGTATATATTTAAGATTTATTATTTTATTCCAAAAAATGTGATTATAATTATAATAACTAAACGAAAATAAACATGTAGTAGTAAATTGCTTGAACGGGTCAAGTGGGCTTAATAACACCAATTATTTGATGTTTTCCTACAACAAAGCATATGCTAAAAGATTATAATCAATTAGCCCACAAGTAATAAAGCAAGTGATTATTAGTTTAGATAATATGTATGTTAAAATTTTTTAAAATTGTGAATTTAAAAAAAAATAAGTGTATAATATTCTCTTTTTGTGAGTTAAGTACATAGAGGTTAGAGGTTAACGGTAAATTAAAATTTGCAAAAAAGAATAAGAAAAAAAAAAACATCACAAGTAGTTCAATAATGTAGGACTAGGGGGAAGGAATTATATCCATAGGGTAATGCTTACATTGAAATGTTGGGGGTCGGCTTTGTCCTCCAGATTTGAAGACATTGATTGTTGGGGTTAGTTGATAGAGATTTGGGAAGGATATGCATTATCCTTTAAAAAAAGATTAGGAAGGATCGATGCAACCCCCACCTTGCCTATTATATGTCCTAAATCTAGGTGATGATCTGGCCTTTCGGCTACGATCAAGAATTTGGACCCAACCCTACCAATTATTGTTTAAAAATATACCAATCTAGATGGGTCAAATGATCTTAATTTTTTCTTGTTATTATTATTATAATTTTCTAAAAGAATTGTTACCATTATTCTTGAAAACTCAGTAATTGTGTGTTGGTGCGATCACCAATTATACTTTTTTATTAATTAGTTATGTTCTTTTTATACAAAAAAATTTGAGTTTGAAAATAAAGATATATGCTATATGTTTTAAATTTTGAAATTTAAATACGTTAAATGTTTTTTTTTAAGAGTGAATGATTTTCTAACTTGATTTGATAAAAAGCAAGCTGGGAATTAGATGTTATACATTTATAACGAATGAAATAATGAACAATTAACAACATCTTGTCCAGCTCATGTATATCTGTTATGTGTAAGAATTAATAAACTAGCTTGGAAATAAGGGCTTAGGGCTTACTTCATATATTTTGGAGATCTTCCCTCGATACTGTTGGTGGGTGTTGGCTACTTTCCATTCTTTTTCTGGCCATTTTTGTTGTAAGCACTAAAAGATTAGGGATTATAATATTTCTAAAAAATATTATTCGTTTATCCCTTTAATCTTATTATATGATTTATCGGGGTGAGAAAAAATAAAATAATAAAAATCAATTTGAAATTATATTTGTTTAATTTGGATTGATATTTTTATTTAATTCAGATTAAATTTAAATATTAAATATATATTAAGTTTAGATTGAAAAGTGAAAAATTTTAAAAAGAAAATAAATTGAATTATTTATTTTTATTATTTTTTATATATTTTAAATTTTTATAAAATAAAAAAATTATTTTATATTTAAATAAATTAAAATAATATAGAAAATAAATTTAAAAACTGGTAAATTAAACCAAATTGAAAAAATTGATTTGAATCGATTTAAAAAAATTTAAATTAGATTTGAATTGAATTTTAAAAATTTATAATATTATGTATTATCTATAAAATTGAATCAATTCCAATTTGATCCAAATCGTTATTATTTTTAAATTTATCCATAAATTGATAAAATTTTCAATTTATTTAATAATTATATGATAAAAAATATAAATATTTAAAACAAAATTAATGAGCCAAGTAACATTATTCAAGTAATTGAGCTTTCATGTAATTGAGAGCATAAGATTGTCAAATTGTACAAAGAAATGATTACGGTTTTAAAGATGCACGAAAGAACTAGGTAATTAATTAGGCTACCCTCATTTGAATATAATTAGAAACTAAACTTCCGCAAATTAATTAAGGGTGAATGAATATTAACAAGTTTGATGTAATATGAAATTATGATCTGATTTTGATTTTGTGAGAGTTATCATGGAATTTTCGCATCAAATTAAGTTTAGGTTAATTTTCACGAAATCAAATTCATGTGATAAGAATCTGTAAGATATACATTATGCAGTAGAGTGTTGTTATTTTTATTTGTCTTTTGATTGTACTAATGAAAATTTTGTATTAAATATTTGAATCTTTTCTCTTGACTATATACTCCAATAACATGTGGATAATTTTTTTTTTAATTAAATCCCAAGTAAGTGACTAACTTTTGCCTTGTTAACATAGAAAATTAACATTTGTTGCAAAAAAAAAAAAATTATAATATACAATTAATTGGTGTAATAAGCGTGCTACATGTGTCAAAAATAAAAAGTAATGCAAATTAAATTTGCCCCTTACAAACTATATAAAGTCAACTAGGACTAGGAGGTAGTGCTTGTTAATTACATATTTAATTAAATCCGTCTCATCACACTCCATTCAACTTCTAAACATTTTCAATCGTTTGTGAACATTAGACGGTGAAGATTCGTCTCCCTTGTGTGAATGCATGTAAGTGGGGTTACTTTTGTGCAAAGCTACAGTACCTAAAACTTGAACCCAAACTTTTAACAATGGCTGGGGAGGTCATTTCTCTTTCAGCATTTGTTTATTTGAAGAAAATTTCGAAGAAAGAATCTGTGGCCCCATTGAAGAATTATCACATTCACATATACATATTACATACCCTAATATAAGCTATCCCCTTTAACTACCAATTTTAATTTTTTTTCCCAAGAGACAAAAAGCTGGAATTTGTGAATAATATTTGCAGAATGTTTCCTTTACAACAAAGCGATGACCCGGTGTACCAGACTTTCTCCAGTTCTAACCAACACAAAATCCCTCAAGATCTGATTACGGGTCATGCTTCACTGGAAGGCATGGGGAAAAGCCGGAGGGGGAAAGTCTGTCAAATGGAGGGTAGTACCGAAGGGTTTCCTTGTGATAAATATAAGAAACAGAAGTTGCATAGGGAGCTTGAACGCCAAAGGAGACAAGATATGGCCTCCCTTTATGCTTCACTTCGATCTCTTCTCCCTGATGAATATATCAAGGTAAAAGCTTCTCACAATCAGGTCAAATTTCATGGGGTTGTACCATTTTTGACATAAAACTGGTTCCCTTAATTAACCTCTATTTCTTTTTTCCTTTTTTCCTTACCCTTATGATCAATTTCTTCAAGACTTTTTCTTTTCCTCATATTACACATGCAAATTTGCGTGGACTGTGGAGGAAGGGAAAGGGTAGAGCTTAAGATTTTTTTACTTAAATTCCTGTCACTCGGGTTGTACATATCCACCCGGAAAAGAAACAACAATTATGGCTTTGATGGAGTTGTACATGTTCATTCCGTAAAAGCTTTAGTATGCGTTTTGATGGGGTTTCAGGGAAAGCGCTCGATGTCGGATCACATGAACGAGGCAGTGAATTATATACAACACTTAGAAAAGAAGGTCAAAGACCTTGATGTTAAAAAACATGAAACGAAGAGAGTGTCCAATTTGGCTTCTCTTGTCTCGGGAACTGAAAGTTCAAACCACTGCTTCATAATCCGACCATGCTTGATAGGTATCGAGATTATGTTTCGTTGTGGCTTCAAGGAGCAAGACTTGCCCCTATCAAGAGTATTAGCTGTTCTCGTTGATGAAGGACTTCCAGTTGTTAGTTGTGTTTCCACCAAATCAGAAGAATATTTACTTCATACTATCCAAACCGAGGTGATTTTTTTTTTAGCAATTTCTTTCTATTTTAAAGTTGTTACAAAAGCAATCGGTTTCCTTATTTCATTTCACTTCATAGGTCAATGATCCAACAAGCGTCAATCTATCCGGGCTGCAGCAGAAACTATCCAAGCTAGTGAAGTAATAAATTAAGTAACTTAATTTGTATTTGTGCTTGATAGGGATTGATCTCTTCACCACTGGCATTGACTTAATCTGACTTCCAATTTGAGAAATGGACTTCTTTTTATCCGTCTGATCTGTATATATAAGTTGTGATATCCACTTATTGCAGCCTCGGAATGTCAAGGAACTTTGCTGGAAAGAGGAAATGTTAGACATCCTCCATAACAGTTTTTTTTTTTTCTGGAAAATGTGTCAGTGCAATCCTTATCCTTGCGATCAACTTTCCCCTAATTAAGACTTCTTTCCAGCATTGCATTGCTTCCTCTTGCGGTCCAAATGAAATTGCCAGAGTTGGTATTGAGACATTGCAACTTGGATGGTAAAGTTAAGGTATCCGTATCAGTAGTTCGATGGTAAGTTCACTCATAGGTCACTGTATTATGTGTCTAAAAATATGAACAAAATTTTCACTTTCCAAAACTCTCAGTTGGGGAGCAATGACAATCTTCTAAAAATTTCAGCTAGGGAGGAACTTCACCTGAAGAGTGTGTAGTCAGTGGCAATAAACCGTTCTCTTTTAATTTCTTGTCTTGCTTAAGTAGTATGAATTCATAATTGATGAATTGGATCGTCTAGCTAGATATTTGCCTCATTTGCATATCATCAAATGCTCAAGGAATTTCCCCTCTTGTTAATAAGAGAAGGGATATTCGATCAACACTGTAATTAACTATATGAAAATCTAATTTATGACTAGATATTGAATAATTAATTAGTCATGTACTCTATCACTCCATTATAGGACTTATTATCATAATTAAGATTGTGTACATGGGAATGCAGTAAAGGGGTGTCTCTAATTTGCAATCTTCTAATTAATCGTAAGCTAAAATTATTCATCACATCTGTGCATTGAGCTTAAATTTCATAAAAATTTATCTACTTGAGATTGTATTATATAGTGGTGACTACTGTCTGCAAGTATATTTACATGTATATTTTATGAATTTGTTTTTCCATAGTCTTGAGAATGGGTTAAATTTATGAAGCGTCACACTAATTAATTACATGATGGGTTAGATACACCGACTTGTCCCCATATGCCTGAAATATATTTATATGACCAATAAGATATTGTGTTCTATTCTTCTATTGATATCCCTTATCTATGATTTGTTATTCAGGAGAAAATATTTCCAAATATCTGTCAAATTATCTATGCCAGCTCACATAATCTCCACCTCTTTTATTTTTTCAAGGTCTGCCAACTCGATTGTATGGGTGAACTAAAATCAAATCAAAAACCTGCTTCAAGACAGATTGTTGTGATAAATATTTCTCCCAAGCATGTGTTACATGCAATCGCAGCCCCATTGTCCATACTAATACATACATAAAATTTTTTAAGCTTTACATACATGGTTCTTAATTTTATGCTTAGATGATTAATTGAAACTGGCATTTTACATTCATTTTCACTATGCAAACAGTTGATGCAGGTTCTAGAAAGTTAACAGAAAATGGAAGACATTCTGTATTTTTTTATAATGCAGAATTATTCCTAGAAAACTCTCTTACATATATATGGTTTGCTGACTCTTTGGTTTGACTTAATTATTTTATGGAAATATGTATGACGGTGGTTCCATTCCATGTACCTAAAGTAATCGTGCAAGTAGACATACAATTTGTCATTCTAATCATAAAATTTATTCTTTTATTTATTTATTTTTTGCAAGATAAATTAAGATATCTTTAATTAATTGAATTCCCTTTTGCAAGAAGGGAAGATTTTGCTAAGCTTATAATTAAGGTTATTTAAAAATTCATAACATGTAAATTCTTTCTCTTTTGATTCCAAATGATTCTATCTTCTGCTTTAATAATGATTTCCTGAATGGTTGGTATGCATGTCATTTATAGCATCAAATGGTCAAGTCTCACAGTATTGTAGAAATATAGATATGCAGGATTACTGCAAAGGATATCCCTCAATTACATGGTCTTGAAGTATATTTTCCCAAAGCCTCGTTTAGTTGAGTTCAGCTTCTGGTGATATTTACAAAATTGATGCCTTAATTCTTGTGAATACCTCGTTTTCAGGAAAGCTGTTTATTACCAAAAAATGCGTTTGGTTCGTCGACGAGGGAGTGAGTGTATATATGTGTGTATATATATATATATATATATATATATGGGACGGTACTAAAAATTGGTCATAGAAAACAAGCGAAATCATAATTGATTTGTAATGGTGAATGCTGGAATCATATTGTCTGCCTATGTCTAGGAAAAAGTATGTTTCTTTTTGTTTTATTTGAGCTACCTGATAGTTGTTCTGGCTTTTCATTCAGAATTATGGTTGAGAAATGAGAATGGTGATTGAGTTTAACATGATTCAAAGGATGGCAAACATTTTGCACCACAAAAAAAAAAAAAAAAATGTGAAACATATGTTAAAATTAATGGGACAAGCATGATCAGATGCGCAAGTTGTGAGTTGGCGGCCGTTGGCAAAACTGTTTAGACATTTTACCAATTACCAAATCATATATTATTGGACAATAGGTGATATGTTTTGATGATGCTAATTCGGCTAAACGATCGAACAGAACATACTGCATTCTTTTGGAACATAGCTAGTTTTGATCGGTCAGCACATATGCTTTCATTCTTCTTTTTTTCTTGTTTAATTGTTTTTGGCTGATGACTGACATTTAAGCCACCGAAGAATGACGAACGAGTTTAAGGCCAGAGGGCAGAAAATATTAGAGCTTTCAATGAAGGAAAAAGGTAATTGACTATTTGGCCATTGGAGATTTGGAGTCAATTAAAATGTTAAACCTGTCAACTTCAGAAAGGAACAAAGGGCTTTGTTGCGACTAAACTTATAATTGCAAATAGTGATATTTTAAATTTTAATAATTTATATTTAGTAAAAGGAGTATTTTGTCGACGTCACTCGTCCTAGAAATCTTTGACTTTATATTCCCTGGATAGTGCTAGGTAGCTGGTCATAATAATGCTGCACCATTATAATTTTTTTGACGATAGATTTTCTTCATTCCATAATGGAATAAAGAAAATGGTGGCATTAACTCCTTATACATTAGTCCTTGTAACTTTGATCCTTCTATATCTTTAAATTCTACTTGATCTTAACTTCATTTTTGTGCATATGTATTGAGGAAGTCAAGATAATAAAGGATCTCTATTCATCTTTAAAAGAAATTTTAAAAAAAAAAGATAATATGCAATTAAATTAAGATTTAATTTGTTCTACCTAAATCTTACTAGTTATTGATACTTGTATTCAATATTCTCCCCATCTTTCAATTATTTTTACTATAGTTTATTAAATGTTTTAAGTAAATCATACTAGGAACCCCTTTCATCATATTTATCTAGTTACGAGGGATTAGTGTGGTTTGTAAATAGAGGAGTTTTCTTTTTTATTTCAATCAGAATTTGATTTTTATAGAAAGTATTTTGAGAGAATAAGCATGAATGCACCAGATCGATATGGGAGAATGCATCTTTAACATCATTGAAAAGAAGATTAAGTTCAAGCAAAATTTGAAGATACCCTTGACCATATTATAAAAAAAAAAATTATCTTGTAAAACCTTTTCCATTTTAGATAAAATCCATTATATAAAACACCCAAATCGGTGACCAAATTAAATAGTGCTGTGGCAACCATATTTTTATCTCCAAAAAAGAAGATTAAGCAACTCACTAATTCAGCAATTCTTTACAAGAAGTCTCTAATTTAGAACTTTAATATTTAAGGGATTATCTTGGAGGATAGAAGTAAAGGCAGAAAATGGATAAAAGGAGGTTAAAACAGTAATTTTAATGGAGAAGAGGCCAAAATAGAAATTTTGATGGAACCAGTCCCTATAAAATAAGGGAGTTGAAATTTGGGGATGGCCCTTGCCTCCTGTTCAAGGATATTTTAAAATTGCTATTAATATATATATATATATATAAATTTTCTTTTGATTATAATTAAGTTGTAGACTATACAGTTTGATAAAACAAAAATGAAAAAGAAAAGAAAAGAAAAAGAAAGGCTGGAGACAATAGACTTAAATCTGATCAGTTTTTTTTTTTTTTTTTTTTTTTTTAATGAAAGGAAAGATGTAATTACGATTTAATTATTGCTTAATTCACTTAGATGTAAAATGAACTTGTGATTATATTCATCAAAACATATATGATAAATTATTTCATTAACTGTTAGTGGAGATTTTAGATTCTGTAAATAGAGTTAGTAGGGTGATACATATTTTTTATAAAGTGTATTTAAAAAATTAAAAAATAAAACATGTATCAATATCTTGATTTCATTTATAAAATTAAAAAAAATTACATTGACATAACATCAAATATTAACTCAATGTATATACAAAATTACAACTGATGAATTACAAAGGTTTTTATATCTAGATATCGTAAAGATGATTCAGACTAAGACTAAATGTTTATACAAAGCAAAATGAGACGATATCCCTCAAATTATTGGTCAAAATCATTTTAATTAACTTGTCAACTTTCAACTATAATATAAGCAGGCCATCCCAAATTAAATCACATTGTTGAAAGAAATTCGTTGCGACTAAAAGCAAAAAGGGCCCAGCACTTAACATAATCAGTACGTACTAACCATTACAAAATTGGCAGCTAAGCAACATAAAATAGTGATAGAAATTGAAATTCGTTGGCCCCATGGCCAATTGGCCATGCCAGTCACCACTGCCTGCAAATAAAATACATTGAAATTTCACATCCGTAGAGATCTTCCCTTGATACTGTTGGTGTTGCGGCTTATTTTATGTTCTTCAACCTACCAAACCCCGGAAACTGAAAGGCCTCTTTTTTCTGGGTTCTTTAATCTTTTCCGAAATTAGTTAATGCATGCATTTACAAGCATGAAAACGTTTTTGAAATGATTTTTACTGTATATTTGGCGTCTCACATTTACATCGCAGAAAAAACAATTTTGCTGTTTGTTTTGGCGCTTTTTTTTTTTTTTAATGATATCACCATATTTATATAGTTGAACAACTTTCAAATTACTTTTAAATTGATATATTTGTCAACATAAATTTCTAAAATTTCGGCATCTTTTCTTTTTGTTGCTTTTATGTTTTTAATAAAATAATGTTTTTAATTAGTAATAAGCACATGGTTAATTTTGTGGTCCTCAATTTAAGTATGAATACAGCAAAATATTTGACTTATTAATCACCTGTCACCATGTCAAAAATTAAGAAACTTTCATGATTCATGTTTCCTACTTTATGTTGAAGAGACAGAAAGAAGATTATACAAAATAAAATCATTTTGTTTATCTTTTTGGCCTTCTTAGAGATAAAAGTGTAAACAATAAAATTTTCAATGAATTATTTATGAATATATTCAGTTTTTATTTGTTTATATTCAATTATTAAATTTAATAAATAGTTTTGTACAGTATTTTTATATTCATGCATTAAACAAACTAAAAACGAATAGAGATATATTTAGATCATTTATATTCATAAATAAATTCGTTTAAGATTCATTTAAAATTTATTTATTAATAATAATAATAATAATAATAATAATAATACATGTTTACTTTTATCTTAATCTTATTTTAAGATTCATTTATATTCATTTAAGATTTATTTGTTTAAATTTATTTAGTTATGGTTCGTTTATTATTCATGAATATGTTGGTTTATATATGTTTGTGAATATTTTAATTTAATATTTATAAATGAGTTCATTTAGCTTAATCGAGCCGGATATAGACTGTATGCGAACATCTTATCATTTGAACGAATTAAGCTAGAATAAATAGAATAATTTTTTACTAGATACAAACAAGTCGGAATATTTTTAAAAATAAACAAATAAATCAAAGACATTAGTTCTTTTATTCATATTTGATTCATTTACTACCCAACCTATAGTTCATACAAAATTAACCATTCCAACATAGCATAAATTTAACTTTAAATTACCATATTAATTTTTTTTTAATTGCTATCTATGGGTCATCATTAAATTGTGAATTATACACGCCAAGGGAATTCTTTTTAATTTTAAAAAACTTTAATAATTTTGCTTTCAATATTTGGACGAAGAATTTTCTATATTTAATATGCCTTATATGTGTGGCTTTTCAACTAATCCAAGATATGCATGCATGCCAAAAAAAAAAAAAAGGTACATTTCATTATTTATTTATTTATTTGGAAAATTTAATCCATGATCTCTATTTTTTTTTATTATTTTGGTTTTATTTTGGTTCTACTTTAGTTTTCAATTTAATTTGAATTCTTAACTTTTTTAAATAATTTCATTTTGGTCATTCCCTCAAATAATTTTGTTAATATTGACATAATTTTTACGCTAGTATATTAGTTATAATTTTTTTATTATAATATTATAATTATCCAATAAAAATAAAAATTTATGTAGAGATTTTTCACTTTTGAATATAAATTTCATATAAAATTTTGACTAAATTATGATCGATTAATTATACTTTAATTATTATAAGTGTGAATGTGATATGTCCCAAATTACACAACACATCACATGGACATTTTGTTGGCATTGCCATGGGGATATTTTTAAAACATTAATGAAAAAAAGCTGTTAAAAAGATCAAATAAAACTACTTTAAAAGATTAACGATCCAAATAAAATAATTCAAAATTTAAGAATGGAAGTGAAACTAGAAAAATAAATTAGAAACCAAGGCAAGAATGAAATCTACCTGTAGACACTTAGTTTTGTCCGGCTTGACTTGAATTTGTTTAATTTTTAAATTTGATTTTAACATTTTAATATGGGGCTAACTTAAATGGGATTTAATTAAATTAAACTCATTCAGATTTGTTCCAAATTAATCGTTTTGGAATCAATTTGCAAAATTTAAATAATTTAATTCATGTTGATTTGGCTTTTGTTCGATTTTTATATTTGATTCAAATAATTTAATTTAGACTAATTTAAGCACGATAATTGAATTAACGTGTTTCAAACTTATCTCAAACTAATTATTCTTGAAACATTTTTAGTTTCAAATCAAAATTCAATCACTTGGGCTTAAAGGCCTAATAGGAGCCCAAATCGATTTTTTCAGCCTAAAGCTCCAATTTTATACCTAAATTAAGCTTTTAACTCCACTTTTATTTTTATCTTTATCTTTATCTTTATTTTTATTTTTTATTTTTATTTTTCAAAATTAATTGAATTAACAAAAAATTAAAAATTACAAAAAAAAAAGCAAAAATACAAAACAACAAAAAGCCAAAAGAATAGAAATAAAGGAAAAAGACAACCAATGGGTAATGATTGCCAAGTAATTGCACGGACCATTACCTTGCAACAGTACCCTCAAAGTGCTTGTAGGTCACAAAAAGCTAAAATGGGACTGCACATTTTCATGGATAAATGGAAGACAATTCATGAAGAAAGGTAGCTTGGACACAGCCATATAGCCTTTCAACTAGAACAAACCCTTAGCACCAAGCCTTTTCTAGCTTTTTCCATTGACCAACTTCCACACAAGAACCCCTAGCCTTGGCTCACGTTAGACCATCTCCAAACTCCAACCTATATCCATTCAAGACACGATCACCATCTTCTTTGGCCAAAATTTATGCTTAAGAACCCCTGTAAAATCCTTCCCTACACCAAACCCTAGTCTTGCCACAACCGACCCTAGAAGCACTTACATATAACAAACTCATGAGAACTCTATCACTAAGCCTGAAGCCTTAACCAATCTTAAAACTCACGCTTTACAGCTCTCATCTCCAACCGTTCCTCACCTTACCAGACCCCTTATAGCAAATCACCCAACAACTCCTTAACCCCAATGCCAAAATCCTTTAACAAGCCAATACCCCAACACATAGCACTCATTCAAAACCCTCATAGCACCAATCTTTATCATTTTCCCTAGCATCGCGCTCTATACGCACTCTAATCCAAAGCCATAGCCTTTGTATGTCTCAAACCCTACTAGCTCTAATTGAACCAGCTGCATTGACTCCTACCCTTAAAAACAAGCCCTTTCACTATTCTGGTCGATCTCAAAACCAATCTATGGTAGAAACCCCGACCTTACTTGCACCTTTTACTCGCGTAACGCCAAACCCATTCTTAGCTTTTTACTAATCCCAACCCTCAAAACACCCTAACCCTAAGCTGCCACATTCACCAATTTTGCCCTGTGTTAGCTTCAACCTATGCCCTTGCCATCATAACCCAACTCGCCCTTACGTCATCAAAACTACCCCCTGCTCGTGTCAACCCTAACCGAATCTCTTCATCGGCTTACCTCTTAACACTAAGAGCTTCAACTACTAAAGCACCATTCCTAGCAACCTTAAACTAGTCCTAGGAGCACAAGCCATTTCACGGCTACCATTGTTACAAGATCACCATGGCCATTACCCAATCTCTATCAACCCTAGAACATCCTCTGCTTGTATCAACCTCAATCTTGACACATAGCTTTCACAAGCCTACCCTATCGCCTAGCCAAACCTCCTATAAAATCACCCCAACCACACATAGACAGCTAATCATCCACTAAAAAACCCTTAGCCAAAAAATAAAAAATATACAGTCATCCTTTGAGGAGAAACCCAACAACTCTAAGTAACCTTATAAAAAAAAAAAGGCTAGATCCAGTAAAAAAATAAAAAAAAAGAAAAAAAGGGAAAAAAAAAGGAAAAAGATAAAGGCAATGGCTGACGCCGGATGTGTGGTAGCGGTGACAACCCTGGAGCATCGAGACTTTTAGGTTTTCTATGAAGATGATATATATATATTTTTAAGAAAAGATTGGAAATGAAACTTAAAAAAAAAAAGCTTAAGAATTTATAGCTTAAAAAAAAAAAGATAGACACCTAACGGGTTAGATCAAAATCAAAAGGCCAATCTAACCCGCAATCTAAGTTGACTTGCTCAACTTGTGGCCCATGACCCAGGCCCGACTGAGGCTCTATTTGGATTTGATTCAATCTCATTTGACTTACTTCTATTTCTACCCACCATAGATTTGGTCTAAATTTCAAGCATAACATTTGATAAACTCCATGTGACCCACTCTTTACTTGTTTATTTTACATATATTTTTTATATAAATATATATTTATTATTATCATTATTTTTTAGTGTTGGTAAGGAGAGTTATATAGATTATTTTCATTTTTTAAAAAAATTATTATATGATTAAGATTATAATTTTAATTTAACCTTATAAAATTATACTTATAATGTAACAAGATCAAAGTTGAATGAAAATCTTCAATGATGAGACTCTAAGAAGTCTGAGTAGTCATTTTCATGAATTTTTTAAGTGAAAAAATCTTTTAAAAATTACTAAAGTATCAGAATATTTAGAAATTTTTTTTTAATACAAAAATTTTTCATTTTATCATTATTTTTAGTTTAAGTACTTTTTTTAATAATATAAAAATATACATCTTTTGGAAATAAATTTATTTATAAATAATTATATTATTGTATCACTTATATATATTAATAATTATTATAAAAAGTAAATGAAATTTTCGATAATGAGATTTTAAAAAAGTTTGAGTAGTGATTCTTTAAAAATCTCTAGATCAAAAAATTTATCTAAAATGCCGCAAATGTATTAGAGCATTTAGAATAATTTTTAATAAATATTTCTTATCTGTTTTAATAAACATAATAAGAAATTAAATTTTTTTAAATATTATCGGGATTAAATTATAGTTATCTTAGCTTTTTATATACATTTAAAATATTGGTTTTAAGGATAAAAACAAATCGCCAAGAATGGGATATTTGGAAAGTTTGAGTAGTGATTTTCAAGAATTCCTTAGGTGAGAAAAATTATTTCAATATTACCAACATATTGGGATATTTTAAGATTTTTTTTAATAACAAAGTTCTAGTATATTTCTCAAATAAATTTGAATAATAATAAAAATTAAAATTAAAATATGTTTTTTTCTACAATAAAAAAATTTTAATTAAAAAAATTAATTTTTAAATACCAAAATTAAGATAATTTTAGTCAAAAATTGAAAGATTATACATAATTAATTGGTACCCTTTTTTTAATGGGTGTTGTAAAGGTGTTAATCTTTTCCCATACATAACTGACTCCCGAATCCAAATTATTTTCGCAAACAAAAAAAATTATTTTTTTAATAAATTTTAAGATTTTATTAAAAAAAATTTTAATATATGGCCAATCACTCTTAGCTAAAAAAAATTAGTGGCGACTCTTATTTGTTTTTAAATTTGTCGAATGGCTAACTATATTTATTTGTATATGAAATAAAATTCTTCCTAAAAAATCATTATGACACTAACTATATTTATTTGTATATGAAATAAAATTCTTTGTAATAATAATTAGGTATTTTATGCTAAGGGTGTCTTTAGAGGTTCAATGGTTTGGATTTTCTAAAGTTCTTGGGGTTGATAGGTACTCAAAACATTGATCATGATCATTTTTTGATGGTTGTTGTAACGGTTTAGGGTCCGCTAAATAAATTTGAAAAAAAAAAGAGTCACCACCAATCTTTTTTAGTTAGGTATGATTGGCCACATATTAAAACTTATTTTCTTAATAAAATTTTAAACTTAATTAAAAAGACTAATTTTGGGTCTGTAAAAATAATTTGAGTTCGAAAGTCAATTATGTGTGGAGAAGGTTAGCACCTTTATAACGCCCATTAAAAAAATATAATTAATTATGTATTATCTTTTAATTTTGACAAAAAGATCTTAATTTTGGTATTTAAAATTTAATTTTCTTATATTTTTTATCATAAAAAAGCATATTTTTATTTTTAGTTGTTTGCTTGAAAAATAAAAAAGAACCTTACACATTGAAAAATCCCTAAAAATGTTCTAATACTTTTGTAATATTAAGAGAAATTTTTTTACTTAAAGAGTTATTAAGACTCACTACTCAAAATTCTCAAAAATCTTATTTTCGACAGTTCATATTTATTTTCAATAGTTATATTTAAAAAGCTTATTGTGAAATATGATATCTATAATTTAAATTTAGATGATACAACAACCTATTGTGAAAATTCTATCCTCGATGGTTCATTTTTTTGCTTTGTGCTCTTTACGACAACTCAGCTTGTTTATAGCTGGTTGTCCTCTAGTGCATATAGGCTTCACATGAAGAAAAAATGTTTATTTCTTTTTGGTTTTCACGGTTTCAGCCTTTTTTTTATTTGGATCCTCTTCTTCATTTTTTGTCTCTCTCTCTTTTTTTTTAACTCACTTGCCTTTTTCATAGTCCTATGCAAAACCAATCACCATTACCTAAATGGGCTTATTTTTCCTTTATTCTTTTTTTTTTTTCCATTTTAAGCTTTTTTTTTAAATTTTAGCCTAATTTTTTATGCATGTTTAATGTCTTATTTAGGCCTTTGTTTATAGGCTTTTTTATACTTCGGACCATGTTTTGATTTATATATCAAGCTTCTAAATGGGCCATGAATTAGGCTTGTAAATGGGTTTCTAAGAGGGTCACCTTATGGGCTTGAAATGGGCTTGGCTTAGGTTGATTTGGGCTCCATTTGAGGCTTCGTAAATGGCTTTTTAAATTTTACATTATGGGTTGCCCATTAAGCTTTAAACAGGTCATAATTTGGTTGGGAATTAAACTTATAATTAGACATTCTTTCGAGTTACAAATGGGCCTTTACTTGGGATTTTTCCTTTTTATCAATTTCAAGCCTCATTTGATGGTTAGCTTAGGTTTTCAATTAGGGTAGAAAATAGATCATTTTAAATTACCAAATTTAGGTTTCATTTTGAGATTTTGTAAATAGATTGTGTAATGAGTCTGAAAAATAAAGGTCTCGGACCATGTGCAAAACAAGTCCTGATTGATAATATGAATTTATGTCGGACAAAATTAGGTGTCTACAGTGGTTATCCAAATATGTGTCTAAACTGTCATCAACATATTGTTTGATCATAAACAGCAACTGAAGAGTCTATTCATCATTAAAGGAGAATACTAATTTGAGATCATAATCCTAGAGATTAATACTAGAGATATTAGAAATATCATGTATCATTTTAATGAACTTTTTGTCAAACTTAGGGCAATTCTTTGCAAAATGACCTGATTTTTCGCAAAAAAAAAAACATTTGTTGGATTTTTTTTCAGGTTTTTTTTTCTTTCTACTAACTTGAATCTTTGAAACTTTTTAAGCTTTTTAAAGAGTTTTTTTTTTGTCTAAAAATGTGAAAGCTTCTAGGGTGTTTGAACACATTGAACTTTTTGAAATATTTTTTTGTCTTCTGATGACAAAGTTATGAGGTGTCTTTAGAAAAATATTTGATCTATAAACCAATAGATGAATAAGCACATGGTCTATCCATTTTTCTGAAGTTATTCACCAAGTCTAAAGTGTACTTATGCTCTTTACAAATCTTGTTAAGGGCTTTTATCATAACTTTATAAATGTCACCAAGGTTCATGCTTCTTAAATCAAGAGTTCAAGATTAAGCTGAGTTCTTGTCTGTTAGGTAAGTTTTTCTGAAATTAAGTTGAGAAAATTTTATTTCAGATTAACATCATCAAAACCACTAAGAAGGTAGAAATACTGAGAAAACTATTGGTAATATATGTCAAAATCTTTTAAATGGAATGAATAGCATTTCAACTTAAAAAATTACTCTCTGATCTTGTCTATTTGATGAACGTCGTAGCCATAAAATATTACAAAAAATTGAAATACGGCTTTTGTATTTGTTGGACATTGGAGAAACTATAACTTTTTGCATTCACCAAAATTATCCCAAAAGTTCTTAAAGGTTTCAACCAGTCTTGAAACAAAATGGATTAAAACTTTTTGCATTATGAGATTGGAATTGGAATTCAATTCAACTAGTCCCCATACAAGAAATTCTTGGAATCTTAAGTGCCATTAAGAAAGAGAAATGTCATCAATTTAAAGATTGAGAATCTAGATGACGATGAGTAACTATAGGACTAAAGAAGATGATGAGGTTACTGGTCACTATCTATAGGTTCTGGGTTATGAACTTTTAGATTATCATCTAGGACTTTAACTATTAAATGTTATGAAAATCTATGGGAGTATCTCAATAGTATCATTAAAAAAATACTTCATCAGAGTCTAAATATGATTCATCTCTAGTAAAAAAGATATTTTTAATTAAAAACTAAGAAATATTTTCTTATGCCATTTGCTAGAGTAAGATGGCAAAAATATTTTGTGCGAAAGAAATCATAAGCTGGATTGTTTTGAAAGGGGTGAAAAAAAAAGGTATTAGTTAAGGGTATGAGGTAATGGATGTGGATGGAGGTGTGAATACCAATGTGCTTGTTTAGGTTGGTATTGGAATGGGATGAAGAAAGGTTTTGGAGGTAAAAGTGAGGTGTATCATTGGTAAAGAGTATCATGCATTCCAGTGTTAACTAGGGCAAAGATATTTTAGCTTGAAAGCTTATTGCTATTGTTTTTGACAGAGTTGATTCTAAGACCTGTAAGCTTAATCTTGAGACTTTTCATTTCTATTTCTCTTTCAACAAAAATATAAGTGTAGCCATTGTTGGATTCAACCAGTTGTCTGAGCTTTGATCTATAGTATTCATTCTTGCCTAGATGTCAAAAATAATATTTTGGAGATTGACAAGATTTTGGTCAAAATGTTAGTTCACTTGGTCTAACTTGTTATCTATCTTATGCAGGGCTACATTTTGAATAATATAGTTTTTTATTTGCTAATTCACGACCACTTTTGCAGGAGAAATTCTTTTTTGATTTCCATTTTCATCTCTATCATGGGATTTGGGATTTTTGGGATATGTCTGTATTGATCTTTGTTGAATTCCTAAAAAAGAGGAAATTTTGCATCATAAGAAGATCTAATAGATTGCATCATGCAAATTTGAGGAAAAAGTTAAGAAGAAACATTTGGAACAACATTGTTGAATTGTTGTTTACAACTTTTCTAAAGCTTAGCCTTTTCTGCATCTTCTTTAGCAATGTAAACAAAACCAATGGCATAATAGGGTAAGGGTTTTCTTGGCTAAGGTTTTGGCTTTTCAAATGTTTTCTTTGAAAAAAATAGTTGGGGATTGTCTGGCTTCTTGTGTTTGGGATAAATGACATACTGATCAATTTTTTCCTGATGGTTCACTAAGGAGATCCACTTCATGCTCTTCATTTTCAAATCTTTCTTTTAGCTTTTATTGAGAGGATTTTCATCTTGGTTTCTTTTTATAATACAAAGAGTACTCTTAGTTACTTGTAAATGCATAGTGATAAACTATACAAAACATAAATATGACATTCGTCCCATGTATTTTAAATTTCAAATTAAATTTTAAATTAAAATTTTATTTTCATTAATCATAAATTTTCTTTACAAAATTACCTTTAAATAGAAAAAAGATAAAGAAGTGGGTGGTAAAAAAATGTAAGAATAATTTTAAAAAAATGAAATATAAATTTATGACAACTAAAAATATACAAATAAAACAATGTTTACGTGACAAAAAGAGTATTATACATACACTATTTGATAATTACACTATAAAAAAAAAAAGAAAGAAAAGAAAGGTAAGTAAGCTAATGCCTGGAATTAAAATACTTAAAAGTAGGCACTTTGTTGAAGAATCAAAGAACCTCACATTAAAAATTCAAACTTTAGAATAGTAAATGAATAATCAAATTAGATCATAATTAAGTTATGATCATTAAATAATATTAACTAATAAACTAAAACATAATTAAACAATTAAACGCATACATACATAATGAGATTGTTTGAATTTAGGATCTCAAAATTTTAAAATTTCTTCTTTGTCATTAAGCTAAAATCTTACAGGAAGTAAAATAGTATACTTACCCACATATCTTGCATGCTTAAATACTAACAAAATTGCCATGTTAGTTTCTTTTGTTTTTTTGTTTTTTACGCATCATCAAGGTTCATTTAATAACATCTAATTTAACACTAATGTATGCTTTTGTTATTCATAAATTTAGACATTTATGAATAGTATTTGATGTTATTTAAAATCTTGAATCTAGAGTCATATTTATTATTAATTAATTATAAATTAAATCCAAAATGATCTAATTATTCACAAATTTAATTATTTATGAATATATGATATTTATGAATTCAATTAATTGTGTATAAATATATTTAATATAATTTAAATTTAACATATTTATTATATAATCTAAATATACATGAATCAAACTACGTTGATGATAACTTATTTAACTCGACAACACAAGTTACATCGCTTCCAAATATATTCTTTACAAAATCTTCAACAAAAAAATAAAGAATAAAGTAAATTATAAGTTAATAATATATCAAAATTTTTTATTATATTATTTATAAGAACAAAATTTTTTATATTATTAATTTAGAAATTATGATTTGTTATTATACCTTAATTTGTTTCCTTACATTCCAATATTAGAATAATTGATAAGTGTTTGAAGAATGGTAAGTAAAGTTGTTTTTAAAAAAAATTAAGTAACTTGACGTTGGGATACTCCATATTTTAACTAATTACATCAAATTTATCTTGCAATCCACTTTGAAAGCTCGCGCGTTGATTTTCGCAGGAAAAAAAAAAAAAAACCAATTTTTCAAATTCTAAAAATATAATGCTTTTCCAAGTTTATTGAACCTCATTTATTCCAATCAAATTATTTGCCAATTAAGGGTTTGAGAATTGTGTTTTCAAGAGCCATTTTATATTTTACTCATAATCGGTATTTTTTTTTAAGTCCTTGAAGTTAAAGATGTTATCGAATTTATTAAGCTCTTCTTTTTCAATTTACCGTCTCCCTTTTTCTTTTTATTTTTTGTTTTCTCCCTGCCCGTCGACATAGCCTTGCTGTCTGCCAGGACCACAAAGGAGAGGCCGGCAAAGTTCGAGAACGGGGAGTGGAAAAGAGAATCGAGAAAGTGGGGCAGAGAATCGAAGAAGGGGGAGGGTCGTCGGAAAAGATAAATCCGGCATCGACGAAGTCGAAAATTAACCTAAAAGGTCTGATCCGACTCTATCAACGTCAAATCAGCCCAAATCTGATTGACCAACACTCCATATCCCTCACCCTCTTCTCTCTCAAACTTTCGGGTTTGAGGGTGTTTCGGAAAAATCAAAAGAATGATGTGTCATTTTTTATTGTTTATTTTTTAGTTTTGTGTATGTGGTTTGTGTACGTAGTAATAAAATAAATATATTGAAGTCGAAGAAATAACCCAAACGAAAGGCAAAATTCAAACCTAGGCCCACTGCTAGCTAGATCGTTAAGGCAAGGTCCCATTCTTTTCCTTGACCTATGAAATGCCTTTCTAACACCCGTGAGAAATGCTTCCCTAATTAACAAGCACTAGCTGATGCTCATGCTCTCCAAAAAAAAAAAAAAAAAAGAAAAATCAAACACTTAAACTGCAAATTTAGGATTATAAATTCTTAAATTCAAATCTCATTCTATGCAGATTTAATTATATTTTAACTTGTTAGTTCAATGACTGTAATTTTATTATTATATAATAATTAATTATATGAATATAATACTTAATTATAATTTTAATGTTTAATTTTAAAGTCTTAGATTTAAATCTGAAAAAGATAGTGCTGGAATTAATAAATTAACGTGAAAAGATAATCTCGAATGATATGTCCAATTGGCTAACAAATCTCATTAAAATCATTTAAACATTGCGTTGTTATCGATATGTTTATCTTTTGGAATAGTGGTAATGCAATATTAGTCTTTATATATATATTTAACTTTTGTAACAGTGCAGCACATTTATGAGTTACTTTCCTTTACATATTAACAAAAAAAATCTTTATCAAGTAACCCGAACATTTATCTCAATATTCATCACCCGATGAATTTAAAATCTCTACCATCAGAGTGGAAAGGGTAACTACATATCCCATTAGTGTATATTTTTAAAAAATAAATAATTCATATAAAAAGTAATAAAAATGTGATAATATTTTAAAACAATTAAGGAAATTTAAAAATTTCACTGAGCATGCTTAATAAACAAACTCATAAAATAATAATATTTTTATTTTCCTTCAAATAAACAAATAGGAATATTTGATTTCTTGAAAGGGAAGGCTTATAAAACAAGGCAAATCCATATAGATACTTGATTTTTTTAATTTTTAAAACGAGGGTAGGTGGCTTAATTATCAGCTGTACAATATATAAAATGCAGTACTGTCCACAAGGGGCTTTATAGCATGGGTAGAGATATCTCATGATCTTAATTATACTTGCCTGAAGATTATAAGGAATCTTGACATCTTAGGCCCCATCCAAGATCTCACACCCTAGCAAACGTGTCCACTGCTTTTAATTGCCTGCCTCTTATTACCCCCTCGGGGGAAAATCTTGTCTACAATCCCAAATCCAAACAAGCCGTAAATGTTCCTTTTGCACCTAAGCCATGGATGAGATGTTCTTCCATGTTTCTTAATTCCAATTCCAACCCTCAAAAACACAACCGAATAAGATTTTGGATTATGTTCCCATGGATGGCAGTACTAGTAATCTGTACACTAATAAGGGAAGTAGAGGCCTACAACGAAAATTATTGGCAAGTGACAAAAGCGAAATTAGCAATGATGATGATAAGAAAAAGCTGATGCATAGGGATATTGAGAGGCAAAGGAGGCAAGAAATGGCTACCCTTTATGCTTCTCTTCGAACTCTTCTCCCTCTCGAGTACATCAAGGTGAACAGCTTGTATTCAATTTTTAATATTCTTTGTCTAATTATACATCATATGCAGAAATTACTTTTCTAATTAATGGATACCCATTTTTGCTTTTTTACATCACTGCTACTGCTGCTTCTTCTTCTATAATGGAAGAAACTGCATTCTGGCTTTGGCATAATTATGAGTTTATGGTTTTTCATGGGGTTTCAGGGAAAGCGTGCAATATCAGATCATATGCACGGGGCAGTGAGCTATATAAAAGACCTGCAAAATAGGATCGATGAACTGAATGCCAAGAGAGATGAGTTAAAGAAGCCATCAAGTTCAAGTGGCTTTGACCAAGGAACGAGCTCTAACGACTCTTGCCCACGCAGTGCTGTAGTTCGCCAATCATTTGATGGTGTTGAAGTTTTGATCAGAACTGGTCTTGGAGCTCAAGCTTTGACCCTATCAAGCGTGCTAGAACTACTGCTTGAAGAAGGACTTGATGTTGTTAGCTGTATTTCTACCAGAATTGATGGAGGACTGATTCACACCATCCAATCTGAGGTATTATCGTTCATTGACTACTAGGTTTTGGTGGGTTTTTACGGTTATCAGGCTGCTAACCAAGTGCATTAATTGGCTGTTACAGGTCAGTGATCTGACATGCGTCGATGTACCTGGGCTGGAAAGGAAACTAAATGAAGAAATTTCATCCTTGAATCGAATTTCCAGCTACTAAACCATAAGTTCTTGTTGGAGATTTTTCCCATCACAGCTCCCACATTTTGATTATGATTTGAGTAAGGTTGGTCTTTTTTTTCTACTTAGTACGACCCATATAATATATCTGATATATTCCATATCATTTGCGACTCTGCGAGGTTTTCTGATTTCAGAAAAACTTGGTAGAGAATATGTATTAAGGTAGTAGATCGTCTCTGAAAATCTCCAGAAGCGAGAATGGTCTAGGTCTAATTTTGTTATTTTTGCTGTTATCACATGTATCAGAGGAGTAGAGTTTAATGAGATTTTGTTATTATCATATTATCCCTTAATTTTTCAGATAAATGAAGTGATAAAACTAGGCAGATATTTTCTTACATGTCAATGAGAACTAGATCAACTTCATTGTTAAACCAATATTCTTAATTTTATGCTTGATTGGATTCAGCTCCACCATATGTTACTGATATCAGAATCTCAGGATGGCTTTAGTTGTGTGGTTTGTAGGATAATTTCAGCCATTAGAGAGGCTTCCTTGCTATAAAATCATCTAAGACCTATATTTTTCCAATATGTGGCTGACAAGACACTGATAGAATTACTGATGCAACTCATGACATACATCTACAATCAAGCAGAGTAGTCCTTGGCTCCTTGCAATAGAAAATGGTTGAAGATTTGCTATTTTATTATGTGTGATATATACAGAAATTAAATTTGCTATTGGAGTTTTATTTTCCTTGGCATCCGCTGGAATTAGGATTTGATTTAGTAGGGATTAGTGTTTGCTTCCCTCTAGTGTCAATATTAACCAGCTTCTCTATATATTCCAAGGAAATAATGAAGTGAATTATTGACACAAGTTTTATGTTGTTAGTCCTGACATTCATAATCAGTTCTCCAAATTCCATAGAACTAAATTTTGCATGAGCTCTTTCACCCAAGTTGATAAGTGATACAATTAGCATTAGGCATTATAAGTTCAATTGCAATCTTATTTACATCGTATTTCATGTTACCTTTTATCGAGCTGCAAAGGAATTTCCTGTAATCTTTAAAAAGTTTCAGTAATTATCACCCATTTTATACAAGTAATTGTAGATTATGAGAAAGTTTACCTAATTCAGCAGCTGCTACCTCAATATTGCTATATATACATGGCAAGTTGCTCAAGGTCAACAAAAGGAAATCTCAACCAAAACATGAAAATAAAATTTGAATAGAACAACTTATATGAGCTGTTCAAATGAAACTCAGACATACCACCAACTTGTATTAAAGTAATTGCATTATCTTCACAAGTTGCAGTTTTTTGGTAGAAGAATAACTTTCAACATTCACGAGATTCGATTTTGAACAGAGTTATTTCATTAAAAAAAATCCATTTGATATGATTTTGCCAGGTGCGATTTCTATATTCTGTTTCAAAATTGTAAACCTTTGTAGGGAGTTGCTCCTATATGCATGTGTTGAAGAGAGTTATCTCTCAAATTTTGGTACTTGCTAGCTTTAGTTACAATATTGTAGCGCATGCCAAACATTTTTAGACTGGGAAGTGGGAATTACTATAGATAGATGATCAATAGTCATACAATTAATCAATAGCATCATGAGTTATCTGGCAACAAACCCAAACTAATTAACTTCCTCTTGCTTATGGTAATGAACTGCAATGCATATCTTAATCATTCTTTCACAACCTGAATAAAATTTAAAGAGGGTGCGTATGACATATAGGATCCTCCAAATTGAAGTCATTCTGGAAAAACATATTTGGAGTTATATACGTTTTCTGCATTTGAAGTGTATGTGGTTGCTTTTGGAGGAAATGGTTACAATAACTCGAGACAAAGATATATACACATTTGGAACAAATAGAGTAATTATATATATATATATATAAAAGAAAAATATGAGATTGATAACCATGCATGAGCCTTTCATATCATATATAGATGGAGGCAATATTGACTTCAATTACTACTAGTCTTTCCAAATATTCAAATTAAGGTATGCATATCCAAATCCCTTACGAGGTTCTTGGTTGAAGACATGGTATTGTATTTGTTTAATTTGTTATGTTCCAAACCTCAAAATATATAGAACAGGAAATTGTTTGTGAATTTTCTTTTGTTTATGGCCAATATTTTTTTATTTGTTCATTGCTGTTGTATCTTTGATTTTTGGTAAATCAACTAGAGATAACAGCTAAACGACAAAGAAATGACTTGAACTTATCTTGAAGCTATTATTTTATATCTGCCGCCATCCTCAAAGGAAGAGGGAAAGGAATCCACCAAACAAATAATAAGGTTTCTCTTCATTATTATTCTTACTATAGCCAAAAAGTGTATCGTTCATTCATACATAGGCATGGCATATGATTAACGTTTCCTTTCTTTTTATAAAATTACTATTATTTATTTATTATTTTATTCTTAACATGTGCCTCCCTCTGCCTAATAATGTGACTAGAAATGCGAACATTAGAGAAATGTATAAGTTACAGACAGCCATGGATGATGGACAACTCTGATTGGAGTTTTCTTTTTGTTTTTGTAAAGAGACTTCTTGAATGCGTATTTATAATAGGGATTGCCTGCAAGGGTAAAGGTGGTAGCGACTTAAAGGTGTCAGTTCAATACTATTTTTTAATGTGCTATGCAGGCACAATCCATGAAGATTAAGGATATAATTCAACATGACACGTATTTTGTAATTTTCTTAAGTCATGTCATGCTAAACACAATATTATTTTTTATGCTGAGCTGGGTCAAGTACAACCTATTAATATTTTTTCAAAATTTTAATTATTTAAAAAAATTTTCAATCTATTATTATTAAGAATAATATGCAACAGATAATAAATATAGAATGAAATAAAAAGAACACATAATTTATGTAGTTCAATAAAATATCTACATTCACAAAAATGGGTAATAGAATCCACTAAATAAATATATTAAAATTGCAATCCTAATATTTAAAAACACACACACACATGTGTATCATCTATCCAATGTTTAGTAATACACATATCATTAAGATTTTGCCAATTGGTCCAATATGAGAAGTAAGTGAAATTCTAAAGGAAATTTTTAATAAACTAGATATTAAAATTTCTTTAAAGAAAATTTTTTTTAAAAGCATATAATCTATCAGTATTTCTTGAAACTGATTTATAATTGGATATTATACCATTTCTAATTAAATAATTAAAACATTTATCATCTATAAAAACAAATGGCTGCTCAAACTATATTATAAATTTAGCTAATTGATTACGTCAATTATCTTGTAAAAAATAAAATGCACCTAAAGATTTATTAGATGCTGACTAAATGTAGTTTGTGTGAAATCATTCGAAGTAGCAGATGTAGCTTTGTATTTTTCTTGATGCCTTTTCATATAACCAATCTCTCTTTTTGTTTTACAATTATTTATATATATATATATATGTTATAAGTTTGAATATTTTGATCATATAATTTTGAAAAGAATGTTAATGTATTTTATACGCATAAATTCAAATAAATAAAAATAATTCATATATTGAACGGTTCACAAACTAGTTAGATATAATTTATCTATCAGTAATTTAAATGTTTAATAAGTAAATTTATTTAATATAATTTTATTTTATAAATTATCCAAAAATAAATATAACTTCATTATAATATAAAAAATAGTATGAATACATTCAAATACTAGAAGCTCATGCCCATTTATAACATTTACGGAATAACATGGCACGGCACATTTGAGCTTATGTTTCATGTTATACTAACTCACGTGCAACATATTGGTACTGACCTTTAACGGGTTGTATCGACTCATGAATTTAAAAACATTTAACCCAACATAACACACATATATGTATCGTGCTTTAACTCAGCTTGATTATTTAATAATAGATCATACTAAATACAACCTATATTGCATCAAATCATATCGTGTTATAAGACACCCAACCCATTTGACACCTTAGGCGACTGCGTATATATGGTGGGCTACTTTGGGAAATATTAACGGTATTCCATTTTTTTTTTCTAATTTTTCATTCTACACTCTTTTTCTTTTCTTTTTTTTTTTTTTTTTTGTTGTTGAGAATTCCCATTTTTCACTTTTTAATTAACGCTTCAATTGGATTATTTTTTTGTTCTTTTAATAATTTAATCTAATTTCCGTTGGGGCACTTACCTACAATTAATCAACTAAACGTATAATTTACCCAACCATTTTTTTATTGTTCCTTTTTTGGCACAAACCATATGCCTTAATATTTCTTGATTTGGTACTCACCACCATTAGATAGATGCAACAGTCTTGGATCAATGACGTTTAACGTTGATAACCATGCATCAGGCACTAACTATCTCCTGAAAATATCAAAGTTCCCAATGATTAGCAATTCTCACAGCCCCTCTCGATGATCACCAAATTGACAAATTGTTTGAGTTCATTAGAATCATTACTATTTTGGTAAGCAATTATTAAACTTATAATTGGAGTATACTTCGTGTGCCAAGATGTCTTCTTCTGATATTATGAAATTTTGCAACGTTTGTATGGCCCATTGAAATTTGAGATTACGGTCAACTCAATTTCGGACAAGCACTCAAATTAGACAATCAGTAAATCTCAGTTATACGAACATCCCAATATTCTTTTGGGTTCAATTTCCGCCGTTAAGAGCAGTATATGACATTCAACTTTCCCAAAAGCGGATGGCATGAGAGAGAACTTAATTAATTTGATTGTATTCTAGCTAGGGTTTAGAATATATACCACATATAACAGCACTAAAGATACAAATGAGGAAAGGATTGGGTGAAGTTGCATGCACCCAGACCTCAACTCATTGTTTGGTATCACTTTTTAAGAAAAAAAAAAATTCAAAGCCTCTCGTTTGCCTTTTTTCCCCATTGTGGAAAGCTTAACTTAGGGGTATGCCCAACAATCCATGTAAAAGATAAGTTATTAAAATCGAAAAGAAAGAATTAGGCCTAAACCACAATTTGAGTTAACAGGATCCCGGATTTTATTAGTAGTTGGGGGGACGTAGGGCATTAGGAAATAGGGACCCTATTTATCGTAACGTTGCCTTAATTGATCAACGCGTCCACACAGATACAAAAGCCCGTACAAACTTTCGAAAAGAAAGTCCTTTTTTCTATACAATTAGAGAGGGGAATCTTAAAAAGTAAAGGGGTTGGCCATCATTAGAGACAGTTCTACGAACTAATAAACAAATCATCAATGGAAAAGTATTAGCCACACTCGTTAGGCTGCTTAATTTTTTTAATGATGATTGTTTTGAGATCAACAAATAATTAATCAAGTGATCACTCACCCTCTCAACGACATTGGTTTCTCTTTCTTAAAGCGATTAGTGCTTGCTCGATCGACATGATTATTGAGTTCACACACCTAATAACCACTCCTTATTATAGAAACAAACAATGTATTTAATCAGAGAGCAACAGATACGAAACAGCTACTCTAATATTTGTATTTTACTTTGATTTTTAAAATCTTTATAAATCATACGCCTTTCCAATAATAGATTCCCCATAATTATACCAAATTCATATCGTCATTGAGATCTTTGCATTGATGCTGCCGCCTTCCTGTGCCATACGTACACAATATTTAATTTTAGAAGAATTCCCTTCTTCAAGATCATTACTGGTGACAATTTTAAATTTCCTTTATACAGTCTTTTTGAAATGATTTTTATAATGGATATGGAATTGGTGCTTCAAAACAATATGTCACGTCCATGTTACATTAATTTTTACAAATTAAGGACATAAACATATTTATTCCAAGTATAGATTTCCTTGGTGTGGACACATTCAAATTGCGGCAAAAATGTAGTTGTAGAAGATTCTTTTTTGTTTCCCTCTGAAATTTGACTTTCACAATCTACTTGCACTCGTGCCATATTTTTATTTATTTTCAAATAGAAAATATCATTATTCTTTGCTTTTACCATTTGCATATGATCAGTCAAAAAATTTGTACCCTACGTAATTAGAAAAAAAAAAATTTTGGAATAAGAAATTAATTAAATATATTTCAATAGACAATAGACAAAGTGATCTTACTTAATTGATGCGACCTGTAGGAGTAATAGAAGCATGAATTTAGAACGACAAACATATCATGAAAGAAACAACAAAGGAAGACAATGCTTAGTCCAATATCATATTAAATTTTAAAATGATTTTCCAATAAAAAACTAATTGATGAAGTGATTGTCATATTCAAGTGTAAAAAATAATCCTAATTTAACTAATTTGGGATTTTATTTTATCACCAATTTAATGATGTTTATATAACTCTTCTTGACCAATTCTTATGTTGAGTTTTGGTTGTACAACTACATAATTAGTAGTATAGTATTTATTAATTAAAAAATGCATCTTGTTAACATTATAAATGAAAAGTGTAATGATGATTTGATATTTTGCCTTTCTCGCATGAAACAATTCTCTTTCACGTCTTATCATCTTCTTCCACCCATGAGAAACCAAACTTTTTGTTCACATACCATAATAGGTATCCTCCAATATTAAGAGACGGGGATATTTATACAAACGAAAGAGAGACAATATGACAAGATATCGATGAGCATTTGGCTCATATTTGATGATATTTGATAATCAAATCAATCATCTAAAGTTGGAATGACTTTATTTTCTTTAATTTTTCTAAAATCGTTATGAAACGTGCAAAAAAAAACAACTGTCGACTTACTATAATCTAAAAAAAAAAAAAAAAAAAAGGAAGAGATTTAGATTTGGTGTAATTTCTGCAGTAACAAGGAGAAAGTTACCCACAACCAAAACTTTTACACGCTGCCATGGCTAAGCCAACGTTTTCCCATAGGTTGCTTGTGAAGAGATTGCGGAGAATCTTTTTATTATAGGCCAATTAATGAAAGAGGCGCAAAGTAAATACTTATACCAATGTCTTGATATATACTGCATTACCCAATAATATTAATTAAAATAAAAAAGTTATAATATTAATTAAAATAAATTAATTTTAAAAATATTTAAAAATAATTTTTTTTATAAAATATCAATCATTATGATGTATCTGTTTATTCAATGTTTCCTTATCCCTGGAGCAGTCTTTGTTCATTGTTTCCTTCTTATCAAAGTGACGACTTCTGTACGAAATCTCTGATATTCCCCACTACGTAGATTTTGTGCAACAAAATCTGACATCTGGGGAAGCTTCCGTAGAGGGAAGTAATCTAACCCGGAGAATGGGAAAAGGAAAACGACATAAAAATTTAGCGGCTCCCAACAATAATGATGGGAATGCTGGTGGCCATGATGCTAAGAAGATCATGCGCAAGGAAACCGAACGGCAAAGGAGGCAGCAAACGACCAAGCTCTATGAAAAACTTCGATCGCTGCTCCCTCTTGAGTCAGTAAAGGTCAACGAACTATCTCTTTATTTATTCCTTTTTTTTTTCCCTTCATTTGTCCATTAACTTTACCAAGTTTAGAGTAGTATTCTCCAGAAATAGCTACCCTTTACACATTCGTACATCTTTATTCAAATTTAGCACTCTTTGGAGTTTTAAGATCATAATTTTTTTTTTTTAAAGTATTCTTTGTGGAAACAATTATGTATTGCTAGGGTTTTCTTGATGGGTGGGGGGTTACAGGGAAAGCAAGCTGCGTCCGATCACTTGAAGGAGGCAGTGAATTACATAAAATATTTGAAGAACAGGATCCAAGAATTGACTGTCAAAAGAGATAAGCTCACTAAGTTGTCCAATTTGAGTGGCTTGGATCAAGGGAGTGCTAGTTCATCTGATAACTGCTCCCTGATCAGCTGTGTTGCAGTCCATCCTTATTGGAGCGGAGTGGAGATTGTGATAAATAGTAGCTTTGGAGACGACAGCTGGCATCTCTCCACAATGATGCAAGTTATCCTTGAAGAGGGGCTCCACGTTGTCCATTGTGTCTCCAGCCAAATAAATGATGGGTTTTTGCACACTATTAGTCTGAGGTGTATAACTCCATTTAATCTCCCCCGCCCCCCCCCGCCCCCCACCTTACACCCGTCCTTTTTTCTATTTTTCCATAATTAATTTCTAGTTCTAGGATTTAATTACGCTTTGCAAGTTTTAGCATTGTTAATTGTCTAATCAGAAACATGTGTTTTTCTTTGTTGAATATGTCTTGCAGGTTAGTGATCCAACAAAACTTGATCTACTCCGGTTGCAAAGGAAACTAAATGATTTGATCTCATATTGAGATACGCTTGTCATGGATGCCATGACCGCTGCTCTATTGGGCATTGGATTGCAAGGGCGACCCGTTATATGTGTACTTCCACATCTCATGATATATCTATAACTTAGCTTCTGGTACTTTGTTTTGCTCTTCTATCTGGTTAGAACTTGGAAATATCGATCTGTAGTTGTATTGTTGGTGGCCGGTTTTGTGTGGAATAAGAAAATCTAATAGTATCAATTATGAAACTCCCTGGATATTAATTAACTATTTCCAGGGAATGTATTGTGTTAATTTAGAGAAATGAATCTTAGGGGGAAACTATGGCTAGTTAGAGTAGAACAGAAAATAAATTCTGAAAAAAAAATATGAACGTGTTCCATGATTGAGAAAAAATTTGTTTACTTTAATTAAACATCATGTTCTTGGCCTTTGAAGTGATACCAGATACATTGGCAACTTCACGAGTCCAACTTGCTTTGTGACATATTGGTAAGTTGATTATTGCTGCAACTTGCAAGATAACACTTAACATCATTTTGATTTCTACTTTTAATTCAAGAACATTAATTCTGACAATTTCATTATATAATGGTGTATGTAATAGAACACTTTGTTTTTAACTGCTCTATTGTGTGAACGCTACAAAATTGTGGTAAAAAAATGCTGGACATATATAAATATATATATATTTATATATGTCCAGCATATGCCTTGTGTATATTTTGATGTTCGTATGCTTTATAATATGTGTGTGATATCTTATTTAGTGAAATCAATCGATTGAAACTCTAACTTTAGACTAATAATGTGTGGATGGTACTTTACATTGATGGATACACTTTCTAGCCAATTTTGCATGCCTCCTTGCTCATTAATGACACAGTTTTTGCCATACACTGATCAACTGGAACAGATAACAAGTTGCTTGAGAATGTTTTTAGTAGCGGTGGTAGGAAAAAGGGTTGTCAGTGAGACTGAGACCCCATAGAAGACCAGGAAGTGATCAGCAGTTTGAAACAGCAACCACTTGAGAACAACATTGATGCCTGCTACAAATATATCTTAATTTGTATACCGAAAAAAAAAAAGACCCATATATTGATTAGTAACAATGACAATATCTAATGAGCAACAAGAAAGAAAAAAATGACAATGTCCATTGACCATTACAAACAAGTGAAATTACAAAACTTTTGATGTGATAAGTTGGTAAAAACAAGTGAAGCACTTTTACATGACTGAAGTCGGTAGTTAGCTTAGGTGATAGTCTTTTGGTAGATATTATGTTAACTATCAAGAACCTGACCAGATTGAATCTTGTGTTGATTAAGAATGGGGTGGTTTATAGAAAGAAAGGGATTATCCCATTGTGTGTCTCAACCATTTGAACTGAAAAAAAAAAAAGCCGAATCAACAGGTCAAAACTTAGTGCTAGACAACCATTTCACCATGTAGGAATATTAAGTTTCCTTTTCTACATGCTGTATGTAAAAATTCCTTCTGGTTTGTTAAAGGCTTTTGCTGATCAGTGATCAGCAAAAACTGTTTCCTAATGCTACTCTTACAGTCTTACCCTCATGCCTTTTAATTCTCTCTTGAAAAAGAAGCGTTTGAACTTAGCTTAGCATTTCTTAGAAGTGGTATAAGCTGTTAGGCCAAATTTAAATTGTCGAGGTCTTCTCTACAATGGTAGTAATTCGGTATCTTTATACATATAGAACATATATATGTTTTTTTGTTTTATATATATATATGTATATATATATATGTATGTATATGTATGCCTCCTTCCTCCTTTTTAGGTATGACAAGTGCATTGATATGTTGGGCATTTATAAGATATGTCAGGAGGTTAATGATGGTAGGGCGCAAACTTTTTGTTTTTCATTTTCAGTGTCTCAATCCAAATTGCAGTGCTTGATGATCAAGCCAAGCATTTATCTTTATTTCAGTTGGTAAATATGTGTACATTACTAGCATCTCTCATTATGGATGGTTTGAATTCTTCAAATTCATGTATGTTGCTTTCTTCGTTAGATTTTTTTATTTATTTTAAAATTGTTTTTTTTATGCCTAATTCAACTGTGTCCTATCGATCTTATACGTTTAATTGGGATTCTGCAATAGCCTTACCAAATTAATAGTATATTCATTACTACTAATTTGGTAAATAGTTCTATAAAGCCAGTTAGTTGTCTCTTCTCCTAAATGGTTTTATATATAGAAAAAGAAAGTTGGGACAGAAATTATTGCCAGAAACATTACCACACTTGAACACTGTGCTCCTTGTTGTCTTTATATAATTTATTACCACTCTTTTTGTGCCATTTGAATATGCTTTGGCAAACCAGTTGGATTTTTGGCCCAAATTTTTCCAAGCTAATTATTAGTCCATCAGCTTAAGTACAATATGATAATATTAGGGCAACCATGGACAGCTAACCCAACGAATCCTTGAGCCCAGATGTCCAAGCCACCCTTAACACGTCTCTCCCTCTTTGTTTCCCAGCTATAAAATGAGGTGGAAAGTTCAAAGCATCCTATCGCCTTTTATGTATAATATCATTAGGGATATTTTTAGATTTTGTTTGAGTTTAAATTTTTTAGATAATTTTAAGAGTGAAATACTCTACATCTGCATTTAAGATTTTAAAATACTTAATCATAAAAATCGAAATTGGATTGATAAAAAAAAACTCTCTTTAACAATTGGATTAACTTTTCCGGGTCCCCACCATTTGTCTGGTGTAAAAATTTGTCAACCTCTGCTGTAAATTTTTGGACTCTTGTTTCTTATTTGATCTTAAAGAATAGTCCGTTCTCAAATTGACAAAAATATTAACTAATTCTAACTGATTAAAACCCTTGCGTGCAGTGATTCCTCTTTGAATGAATTTGGTAGGCTAATTGTCCATGATGTATGTCCTTTTTCTAACTAATTTAAACTTAAAGTTCAAGATCATGCGGTGGAAGATCTTTTAATTGAATTGCATTATGCTAAATTATGACATGGTCAACCAAATCAATGCTCCAGATATATTGAAAGCTGTTGTTAGGGTCTATCACTTTCATATGTACATATGGGCTGCTGAACCAAGTAGTTGTTGGATTTGAAGGAGTCGCTTCCATCTAACGAAATTATTACTATAATTAAAACCATGCTTATCACATTACCATTTGATTAATCGTGCTGTTATGTCACAGAAAATAAAGAATAATAATCGTCAAGAATGTTTAAAGAGTGATAGAATATTGTGATGTTTCCAATGGGAAAACAGATTAAGGCGAAACGTCAAGAGCAACAATTCAATTAGCTTAATTCAAGGCTGTTTATAATAGAAATGTATGCCTCATCTTGTTTTCACACCCCATTATACTCCAAATTCCTTGACTTCTTAGGCTGCCTTCTGTCTTCAGTGCAAGAAGCTATATATTTTCTTCTTCACTTATCTCCTATAATATTTGCTTGCTGCTTTGTATCCCCAACCTGTTTCATTTTTTTTGTTTGACACCTCGTTTTTCACCGCTCTTAACCTTTCTGCCATAGAAACTATGAACTGGAGATATTTATTCTGTTGCATCTATCAACAAAAAGAAGACCAGAACAGGTAGGTTTTCCAGGAATATATATATATTATATTTATATATAAATATCCATTTAACGGTTTTGAGAAGAGCGTTTCTGGGTTATTAATTTGCTTTTCTATTTTTTTATTTTTTGTATACTTTTGCTTACAGGGTGAATAAGAGAAGGGATTACCCCTGGGAAATATACTCTCTCAAGGAGCTTCTGTACGCAACAAACAATTTCCACAACGATAACAAGATTGGTGAAGGCGGATTTGGAAGCGTATATTGGGGTCGTACAAGTAAAGGCGTCGAGGCAATTATTAAATGTTTTACTTTAATTTCTCTCTTGCTTAATCTTCGTATCTAGTGGAAATTAACTAATTATGGTATATATAAACTTATATTAAATACATAGTATTTGTTTTTTTTTAATTATTTTGTTAATTTTGTGTAGAAAACATGGTGTTGCAGATAGCAGTAAAACGACTTAAGGCAATGACTGCAAAGGCAGAGATGGAATTCGCGGTGGAAGTGGAGATTCTAGGGAGGGTAAGGCACAAGAATTTGTTAGGTTTGAGAGGGTTTTACGCCGGCGCGGATGAAAGATTAATAGTCTACGATTATATGCCTGAGCATAGTTTGATCACTCATCTGCATGGTCAACTTGCCGACGATTGCTTACTAGATTGGCCACGCAGAATGAAAATAGCCATCGGTTCAGCCGAAGGTGTAGCGTAAGTAAAACAAAACTTTCTTAACTTGCAAGAAACTTATGGAATTTATTCTTCAAATTGTTCGCATATGGTGAATGCCAAATTAAATCAAAGATTAACAACATAATATATATTTGATACCATACACTGCATAGAAAGAGAATTAGATGATTTCACCGTATCACTGACCAAAAATATATACATCTATATATATATAGAGTTAGCAACCCAACTCGAGCTTGATGGGTTTCAATCCGATCACATAAGATTAATTTTTTTTTTTTGAAATTCAGGTTTTAGGTCAGGTCGGAGTATTATTAAAGAAAAATCGGTTTTGGATTTTAGACAAACCAAACCCGATATTATATTAAAAATTATTTTTTTAATTATTTTTTATTTATATATAATTATATAATTATATTTAAAAAATAATATTTTATTAATTTCGGATCAAGTACTATTCATACAAATATCAAATCGTATTGGATTCGAGTTTTTTTATTATAAAAATCAGGTCGGATTCGGGGCTAGCAAAAACCCTCCCCGACCCGTTGTCATCCTTTTATATATATATATATATATATATATATATATATATATATATATGATTTAAGTAAACCGACAATGTTGCTTGATGCTGATTGCTGACATAGTGAGATTTTCTGTATAGTCTAGTTTCAATTAATTGATCAGTGGAAATGTTATTAATCTACATATTTCCTTTAACGACTTATTTAATATGTTTTTGAGGCCGTCCTAATTTAATTTAATATGTCGTTTTATTTATTTTTAAGGTACTTGCATCATGAGGCCAATCCTCATATAATACACAGAGACATAAAGGCCAGCAATGTTCTTTTAGATACAAACTTTGAAGCAAAAGTCGCTGATTTTGGCTTTGCAAAGCTTATACCAGATGGTGTTACGCATATGACAACTAGGGTCAAGGGGACTCTCGGATATTTGGCCCCTGAATATGCAATGTGGGGGAAAGTTTCCGAGAGTTGTGATGTTTATAGCTTTGGCATTTTACTTCTCCAGATCATTAGCGGAAAACAACCTTTAGAGAAACTCCCAGGGGGGGTGAAGCGGGACATAGTGCAATGGGTCACCCCGTATGTGCAAAAGGGTGCATTTGATCATATTGTAGATCCCAGGTTGAAGGGAAAATTCGATCGAGCTCAGCTTAAATCTGCAGTCATGATTGCAATGAGATGCACCGACAGCAATCACGAGAATCGGCCTAGCATGTTAGAAGTAGTGGAGTGGCTTAAGGATGGTGTGGGAAGAAGAAGAAAAGAGGTGACTAATATTGAAGACATGCTTGAAGAAGAAGATGCAGACAATGATGAAACTGATACTGATTTTGAAGGGTTCAGAATGGTACAATCTGAAATAAGAAGAAAATGGACGTGTTAAAAGAAAGATTTGAATGTTTAATTTATTTGTTCTTTTCTTTGTGTACCTAATTTGCAAGAGATTGTCAATCTCTTGGATGTTTTTTAATGTCGTTTTAGTTAAAAAAAAGTGAAAAACCATATGTATATGACTAGGTCTTAATTTGGAATCTAATTAATTTTATGTATTCTTCTTTCTTTCTTCATTCGTTTTGATTAATTAATTAAAAATTGCTTGTATAGTTTCTCCTATGAAACACAACAGGAAGGACACAGTGAATCGCTTTCATTCGAAGAAACAAAGCAGGAGTTGGTCAAATTTTTACTATTTGGCCTTACCTTCACCAGTACTCTATAGTCAGAGAAATGAAGATAAATCTAGATATATTAGTGTAAATAAGTCCAACATGAGAAATGATTTGGGAGCCAATCTGGGTCCATCCCCTTCGCTTCAAAAATCGAAGTTTTCCACCAACCGCCCTCAAAAGGTAAATCCATTTTAAGAAAGACACGGATCCAACTGGCGAGCAGCCTTCCGATTGGATTTTGATCATGGGCTTTCCTTTTCCTAGCTAAGGTTTAGGTTCCAATGGGCTTAGAGTTTTGTGGCCTGCTCAGAAGGTCTTGTGTAAACCCTGTTTCGAGTTTGTTTTAGCCCATGTCCTCTCTTTTTGGATTTAGATTGGTATGCAGAGCGAATGCACTGACAATTCGACGTGGATGGTGATAGATGATTAATGGCAACCAGAGGCAAAGAAACATTCCATAATTCCAGTGCACTCTACTAACTTGTTAAAGCTTTAGTTTTGACCTTTTCAATAGGCTAAATATACTAATTTACTAGCAATTTCTAGTTTCCAGAATTATATATATATATTTCTTTTTTGTATATATTCTTTCTAGGCAGTGTAGCTATAGATGATTATAGAATATTGGGGCTCTGACTTTCGCAAGTGCGATTTTAGAAATTCCATAAATGGCTCAAAGTCCATTTTATTAGCATGAAAAGGACTTGAAGGAACGTAAGAGTTCATTCCTCATACAGCATATACGGGCCCTTTGATTTTGACCATGCGTTGCTTCAGCTGCACAAATGTTGAGTGTTCTTTCCGTTTACATTTATACAGAGAAACTCTTGTTTACCCTCATCCATCACACTCAATTACTTAAAAACAAGTCCAAGAAAATAGAAACCCCAATAGCAGATCCCCTTTCTTTTTTTCCTATTTTCAAATCCTAAAGTTGATGGGGCTTCTGAAATGCTAGAAGTGGAGACGGCCCTTAGTCTTGGGTTTTTGGATTAATTATTAATTACGAAAAGTTGATTCCTGTATATTTAAGAATTAATAAACAATTAAAAACATTATACAAGTGAAAGTATATCATTTATAATTATTACAATATAATTAATTAATAATAATATAATATTGTATAAGGTCCCAAAAAATCATGCAAAACTCACTTTTAAATGGTGAATTTTTACATAATTTTTTATTATGATTGTTTAATTATAAAATTATAGTAAATAGAATTATAAATGAAATGCTCCTGTTATGAGTATTTGTAAATAGAAAAATCAAATGGATCATGTCGAGTCGATATTGCTGGGAGCATATCACTGACACTCATGATAAAATTTGTATGTTAATGAATCATGGTGGTTCAATATTATTATTTAATTATCGTGCTTGCACTATTCAAAAAGCTAATAACATAGCCCAACACAACAAACGTCTCATAACCTTTATGGGTCATGAAGTGCTTGACATAATACTATTTTTCGTGTCAAATTAGATCAAACACATGTCTCATAACCTTTGCTTGTCGTCCTTTTGCACCATAAACTTTCCAGATGAGTCAGATGCTTCGGGTTCTGTTGCTGCGCTAGCCATTCCTACAGGTCAGGAAGCAGTCCTTGTGGCCTGGAAATATTGAGACGATTGGGACAGCCGGACAGGCCTTATATTTGAGGAGGCGTTTGGACTTTCAGGAGGTTAATGTTGAGAGAAATCATGGAGAGGAAATAGAGGTGCCCTGGAGAAGCAGCTGACCTTACAGAAACTAGTACCACTGCTAATTAATCAAAAAATCGGACATATCAATTTTCCTATTAAAGGGGAAGCAACATGCTGCTTCCATTAAAGGTGTGGCAAAAGATTTTTCAAAGTAGTTTTAAATGCTACACTACTCTCAATTAAAAAAAAATTAGCAGTTAGGACAAGGAGAAAAGCTAATTTAAGGCTTTCAGAATTCAGAGCTCGAAAGTGAATGCAAAACAATGAATAATAGCCAGATAATGCTCCATTTAAGTTGTTTTAAGGGTATTATAATTCCTTGAGGTTCACCCAGGTTGATGATGACGGATGTTTGCCTTGAAAATTACTGAGAAAAACAACAATGCGCCTTTGCTGCTAGAGAATGTTGGTAGAGAAAATTCACAATGTATATTTTGCCTGCAAAGATCCCTAGAATAATGTTGGGACATAGCAAAGATAAGATGCCCGACTTTTCAAATCCCAAGGTGCATGTTTTTTTTTTTTTTATAGTGAAAAAGCTAGGTACCCTATCTGCTAAAGTGCTACATTATAGGACTTTAGAACATTATTGATGTTAGTAGTAATAGTAAATATATAATTATATCTGCATAAATTAGATCGGTTTAGTAGTCTCCCCGTGATCAATTGAATCACGACCATTCCTAACGTAAAAGCAATGGCTACCTGTGTTAAAGCAACTGATCATAGTGGTTCGAGAAAGCATTTGCATGTGTAGGCTTTGATGGGAACACATAACACGAGAGAGAAAGATAAAGAGAGACCTAGCTGCAGAAGATCGGTGAAAAGGACATCAGCCGGCCTACAAACACTAGGGTTTTCAAGTAGAGCACAGAGAGGTTTCTCACATGCCATATTACTTGTCATTCTCTGTTTTCCAAGCTAACGGTTCGTGAAATTTAAGCTCTTTATTAATATAATATATATATATATATATATATATATTAACAACAATGCTAAAAGCAGCTTAACAATAGGAATTGAACAGTTGCCTTTATAAAGCGTCACATAATGTTTATTTTAAAAGCGAAAATCGACTATCCACCATACAAATAGGCTGGGATTGAAAGCCTTCACAACTTCAATCCTTCTTTTCTTTTCTTTCGGTTAGTTAATGATTTTCAAGGTTTTTCTTCTCTTTTGTTTTTGGAGTTTCCGCTCTTGAGTCTTCTCGAAACTCTGGTCTCCTTCATAAATCTTTGAAAACATATCTCCTCTAGTTTTTTTTTTTTTTTTAGAGCTTCACTTCTCTTTGATTTTTTAAATTTTAAAAACTTGAAACAAACTCACATTACAAAAAAATGACGTATTAGCGATAGTTTCACAGCGACCGTTCACTTACAAATATCATTAGCTTTCGTGGTTTTATAAAACTTTAGGTATTTATTATCAAAATATCACTAAATTTTTAAATAACAATATTGATACTTATAAACGTTACCCAAGACTAGATATCAGTGACATTTCTAGATAAAAATGCCTTAAATAATTTTTATTAAAAATTTCAGTAAATAATAAAGGTGTACTTTTGATAGACAATGTATTCAATAATCACATAATAAAAAATTGTATGAGATTATTGAAGGCGTTTTTCACAAAAAAAAAAAAACACCTTTAATAACTTGACAAACAAATTTTACAGGCTTATAAAATTATTTGGATCATACGGATGTTTACCATCAGGTTATAGATTCGATCCCTCTCTTTAACCTTTTTTTAATTTTTTGCATAGATTATTTGTAATTGATTATTCCAAGCATTTTCTTGGCAAAAACGCTTTCACCAATTGCTTTAAAAAAATTTTCAGATAATATTGAAGGCGTTTTTCACAGAGAGACACCCTTAATAATTTATAAGCTTTTTGGCCTATAGATACTTGAAGGCATTTTTTACTCAAAACGCATTTAATATTGTCAACGATAAATTTTAATGGGCGGATTATTGAAGGCAATTTTATCCAAGAAACGCCTTCAAAAATATTTTAGTTGGTATTATTGAAGGCGAATTTTGTATAACAACGCCTTCAATGTTTTTTGTTAGGGATGATTGAAGGCATTTTCTTGCTAAAAATGCATTCATTAATCCTATCAAAATAACATATTTGATATTGTATATGTGTAGTCATTTGTAAGTTTATGCCCAGAAAAATATTTGTTGTTAGTTTTATATTTATGCCTAAAAAATATTTGGTTTATATATCTGATACTATGAATTAAATTTTGGAATTTACATAATGAACATTGTTGTATTTCAATATATTGACTACACATCCAAAATTAAAACTGATATCATTGTCATATTAATATATTTTTATGAAATAATCATACTTAGTAATTTATTAAATACACATAGTGTATTCATATTAAGTATAACATTAATATTAAACCAATACCTCAATGTACAAACTTAAAGTTTTCATTCAACATGGCATCTTAAAAACATTATAACAATTTGTTCCATATATATTTACATTCAACCAACAATGTCTAACCTAAAGGTTTATCAACATTGATAAATGATAATACATAATCACACCATTCTTTATAGATTTCATCTAGTTCCTCTTTCGAGAAACTTTCTTTACCCTTCCACTAAAAAAAAATAAAAAGTAAATGTTAAGAAATGAGAACATAATGTACCTTTATATTTTTTTGAAGATATAAGGAGTTTATGAAATTTATACTAATCTTAAATGGTGTGATCATAAAATCATGTAACACTATCTCTCGCATGAAACGAAGGACATAATATTCATATTCAGTATTATCGGGTTGACGAGGTACCTAAAAATTAATTTGAGTAGGTTTAAAAAATATTTATCTACACAAACTCATAAAAAATTGTATATTTCACATTTACCAGTATGACACCTATTTCGATTTTTTTATCTTCTTATCGAATATAGATATTACCCTAAATTGAAACGAAAAAAATTTACTTAATACATAAATAAAATTACTTATGAAGAAACAGAAGATATATAATATAATAAAGTGTAATATCTCTTTATAAAACTTTGAATATCAGGGTTAGGTATGGCCGTTGGATTAACTGAATTAAATAAGTATGGCATTAAGGATTGGGTATCAATCACAATCAGCACCCAATGATGATTACAAAATAATAACAATGATATACTCAGATTACGCATCTGATCAAATTTGGGTGAGGTTGGAGTAATTAAGGTTGGAATATAGTTATTGCGTATTATACGGGAGTAAATAATAATCAACCGATCTTTTCATGTATATGATCACATGATTAGTATGATACGCGACTGTGCCACTCTACTCACTAATGAAGTTGAGATCAATGAATCTAAATTTATTAGTCAACTGTCTCCTTTTGACCTCTCTATATAGAAAGCTGTACGATAACAATCAACATTGTTAGTTAGTATTACACCTTAATATAGATTATTACATATTGAATGTGCATATTTGTATTTATAAGCTAACCTCATATAAGTAACGATATCAATAGCTGATAATTCATTCAGTTCACAAAATTCTTTTACCTCATCCACACTAATGTAAGAAAATAATGGTTTATCAAATAACCTTTCCTCAGACTCAATGTTTATGAAGTTTCTTCCAGATAAATGTTTCAGCAAATATTTGGATAACTCATCCATGAAAGCTTGAGCAAGGGTCATACTGTAAGTCTAAACATCCTGCTACAATATTTAATGAAGTATAAGTACTAAAATCAAATTAATCAATATAATAAACAAATTAATATTCAAATTATAAACAATATCATACTTCTTGGGTGGTAACGGAGGATGAGATCGCTTCTTTACTTCCAACGGAAGCTTCTTGTATGGGGACGATGCTATTAGGTCGACCTACTGGCATAACCTACTACATTGCATCCAATATAGCCTCCAAAGCAGCGAGTCTTTTTTGTTGGTCATTGAGGCGTTGCTCCTGGTCATTAATTTGTTGTTGTTGTTGCTCAATTATTGCTTCACATTGTGGATTTCTCATTTGTGAGGTTTTTGGATGTTTACCAAAAAACGTTGATGGCAAGACAAATTTTGCCAACCCCATGAACCTGACCAGGCCTTTCTTTAGCGCTTAATGCTAAAGAGAAAGGATCTTCGCCATATTGGGTTACCACTTCACCATATTTGACTTTGACAGCATATCATCCTGAAAGATAATAATCAGTTGAGCTGTAACAACAAATTTATACAAGCTAGTATACAGTCATGGATACAACCATAATGCCAATCATACATTATATAAAAAAAGCAGTTATACATACAATCTTTTTTGTCATTTCCTTGGTTACTTCATCTCCGAAGGATCCATCCTTCCGTGATGTCTTTGTTTCCAGACATCCCATTTGAAAACTTTTATGCTAGAGCTCATTGATTCCTATTAAATTATCACAATAAAAGAATTAAAATGTATGAAATAAAATGTTCATAAATATTCATTAATGAGTATAAAATAAGTGTGCGAATACATACAAGCTGATACTTCATATTTTCATATCCTTTTTTTACTATCCGATGGTGATATTATTGTTTAGCCCGAATGTCCCATTGTTGTTTTTTGATTTTTGACAAAATCAAAAAATTACGTCAATCACATATGAAAATCAAAAGCTATATTGCATAAAAACTTATAAATAATTTTTAATGAAAATAGGTTTGCGTAATGAAAAATCTTTTAAAAATCGATATTGAACAAAATTTATCAAATCTTCAATAGTTATGACATTTGCATATGCCGTAGGTGGAACCAACACATCACCTTCACCAGCTAGCAATAAAATATATTGGGTCATCAATTTGCTTTTAAAGTCTTTTAATACTTTCCTAATAGATTACAACATAATCTTTTTACACTCAATTGGAAAGTCAAACCGTTCCTAAATAAGTTAACACGATTAGTATGAACACATTGAATTTTAATTAATTGATCATTTAACAAATTTTATGAAATAGTTGAATAAACATACCGCAATCGAGTATCATATATCATCCTTGAGATCATTAAAAACACGTCGTCAATCGGTATATGTAATTGAAATCATATGACGGACGATAGCTCTAATATGAGTAGTCATCTTGACAGCTTCTTCAGACATAGACTACCCACTTTGATTGAAGTGAACATGAATATTTGTGTCAGTCACTTTGATTTATTTATTTTGGGCCTTTTCTTTTCCTTTTTGGCCTATATGTCTGTCTTGTGCATGTTCATTAGAAGAAGAATGATGTTGTTCGGAGTCCATAATACCTGCAATATTGATCATAATTATATGAATTACATAACATAAACGTCTAAATTGAACAATGTGCGTAATTTAATACAACCACTACCATACTTTATTCAGAAACACCATTTAGCAATGTGCTAAGACACACCCTTCAGCAAACCACTCAGAAACACCATTCAACATACGATTCAGTCCTTAAATTTCAACAAACCCATTCAGTAAAACAATATCAAACAACAATATTGCGTAAACCATTCAATATATATATCATTCAGACCCCCAATATCATACAATACCATTCGACAATATAATATCAAACTACAAGGTTCAGCAAACCATAATATATATTGGCGAACTACATAAAAACAACATAGTTGCAATATGAATAGAATCTTGGACAATTATGCTTACGGTGATGTTAATGAAAATATATACACGCATATGTCAATATTAAGGAACCGAAAAAATAAAAAATCTCTATCCAATATTGTAAATAATACAATAAACTAAAAAAAAGACTTATCGATAAAAACAAAGGTGTGCAACGTTGATTTGTTGAAGGTCGATGACGATGATAGGGATAAAGATACCAATGGTGTGATAAAAATGTGTTTAAGGGTTTAATTGAATAACTCAGCTTTTAATCGTTCTGTGTACCAACAGTCTGCAGATTCCCATATTCAAGGCAAAGAAATAAATATAAAATTAATTATTAAAGGTATTTTTAATAGAAAAACATCTTTAATAATCCCCTAAAAATATCTTCAGAAGATTATTGAAGGTATTTTTCACAAAAAAGATGCCTTTAATACTGAAAAAGAAATTTCAACTAACTTATAAAAGGCGTTTATTCTAAAAAAATACCTTTTATAATTCATAAAAATTATTAAAGGCATTTTGAGTAGAAAATCGCCTTCAATAGTGATGGATTTCAACTATTTATTACAAATTATGGAAGGTATTTTCTAATAAAAGACGCATTTAATAATTCAAAAAAAAATTTAAGAAAAATATTGAAGGCGTTATTATATGCAAATGCCTTCACTAAATATCTACAAAATCTAATAGAAATTATTAAAGGCATCTTTCTTGAATATACGCTTTCAATAACCGAATTAAAATTTGTGTAGCGGTATATTGAAGGTATTTTACAGTAGAAAACACCTTTAATAATTTCTAAATTTTTTTAAGAAAAAATATTGCAGACGTCTATTATTAACAAATGCATCAGTAATTGAATACTAAGTGTGTAAAGGTATATTGAAGGTATTTTTTCAAATAAACGCCTTCTGTAACTATCATCGTATATTAAAGGTATTTTATAATAAAGGACACATTTAATAATCCCATTATAGTATATTAAAGGCATTTTACATTAGAAGACGCCTTTAATAATACCCAAAATTTTTAAAAGGGAAAATATTGAAGGCATCTGTTATTAAAAAATGCCTTCCATAATGGATTGCTCAATTTAAGAGTATATTAAAAGTGCATTTTTGAATAAATGCCTTTCATAACCATCGTGGTATATGGAAGGTGATTTACTATAGAAGACACCGTTAATAATTAATAACAAGGATACTTAAAGGTATTTTTCTTTAATATATGCCTTCAATTATCATTTTCCAGTAGAAGACTTAAAATAAAAGCACTTGGAAATTATTCAATGCGTTAGTACCTAAAATAAAATATAAGCATTTATAAATGGCGTTTTTTTACAATAAATGCCTTCAGTAAATTACAATTGGAATAATGAAGGCATTTTGCACTAGAACACACCTTCAGTAAATTACAGGTGTTTTCAACACAAGGTGCCTTTAATATACCCAAACGGTGAAGGCATTTCTTGTAGAAAATCATCTTTATTGATATAAAGGTGTTATTGAAGGTGTATTATGTAAAAATCACCTTTCATAAACACACAAAAAATTTGATATGATGTATTGATGGCATTTTTTGTGTCGTAAATGCCTTTTATAATCTCAAACAATTCTACTACAACATTGGTGAATGCGCCTATAATATATTTAAAAATTATTTTGGATGGAATTATTGTAGGTATTTTTCTTAGTAAACACCTTTCATAATCATGTCCAATAAAAATCTTCCCAAACTTAGCACATCCAATCACCAATTTCAAGCTTTATATTCATTATTATACTATTTTTCTTTTCAAACCAAGTACAATTTACTTTTCCTTTATTTTAACTTTTAGTATTCGAGCATTGTCTTTTAGAACCCTAGTTTGACTATTCATAACTTATTTACTTTAGCTTTTACTTAATTCGACTATTCCTTCAGCTTTTTCAATTCGTAATTTTCTTTTTGGTGTAAACAATTTTCTTTAAAACCCACCTTATTTCACCTTTTGTCAACCCCAACTACAAATACTCTTAGGTATCATCAACGTTAGCAGCAGAGTTTTAACATTCAAGAGCTCTAGTAGCTAATAAATTACTTCATAATAAGGAGTTCACATTTTGTGTAAGAACTGGTCTTGTTATTATCTTTTGTTTAAAACATAGTAAACTTAAGTATTGTACATGTTCATTTTCATATACATTATTTATATACATTTGGTTTAATAATGTAGCAAGTACTAAATGGATAAGAGCTGGATGTAAAAGTCAAGATTAAATCAAGAGAACAGAGATTGAGTGAAAAAAAATTTTTATTTTGCATTTGAGAATACAAGTAAAGATAATATGATATTATGCCTATATGCAAAAGACATCAATTTCACTTATGAAAAAATGACTCCATCAAGAAAAAGAGTGAATGACATCTTTGAAGTTAGTGATAGTCATACAAAAGTTGGTGATCTTGATGTTTAAAGTGATGAAGATGATGATGAAGTAGATGACCCTAACGAGTTTGAGTTGTGAAAAAAAAGTATATTTTTTTAATTTCTTTATTGGGAATATAATTTATTATGTCATAACCTTAATTTGATGCACATATAGAAGAATGTTTGTGAAATTTTATGGGGACAATTCTTAATATAAATAAAATATTCAAGGATGACTTAAAGAATCAGCTTGACTTAGTTGATATGGGGATTCACCCAGACCTTCATCCAAAGTTGCTTCCTAATGGCAAATATCGATAGCCTGCTGCTTGTTTTGAGATTTTTAAAGTTAAAAAAAAATGTATTTTGTAAGGTTTTGAAAAATGTCAAAGTTTTGGATGGCTATGTGTCAAATATATTAAAATGTGTGAATCTTAAAGAGCAAAAACTTTCTTCTTTGAAGTCACATAAGTATCACATTTTGATACAAGACTTACTTTCAATTACTTTGTGCTTATCAATGTCAAAGTAAGTCACTTTTGTGGTAATTGAATTGAGTAATATATTTAAATCTCTATGTTAGAAATGTATGAATGTGAAAGAGCTTGACAAACTTCAAGATCGAGCGGCGATTATTCTATGCCATTTAGAAAAGGTCTTTCATCCAAACTTCTTCACTATTATGATGCATTTGGTTATCCACCTTCCATATGAGACAAAAGTCAATGGACGAATTTATTATCGATGGATGTATCCTATTGAAAGGTATTATTTGTTAATAGATTGATTACGTTTTTATTGATGATCAAGCCACTCAACTTAGAATAACATATGACTAATGTTTTATGCTATAGGTTTTTGATGAGGTTAAAGTCTTATTGTTACAACAAACACTATCCAAAAGGTTTTATTGTTGAAGGATATTTAGTGGAAGAGTGTATGATATTTTATTCTCGTTATTTGGAATATGTTAAAATAAGATTTAATAGATCATCGAGAAATGTTGGTATGCAACATATAGACTTTGCCTACAATTATCTTTTTCAAAGTTTTGGACAACCCATAAGCAAAGCTGAAATGATGGATTTAGATGATAAATCTTGGGCACAAGCACATCAATATGTTCTTTTTCATCATGACTCAATTGAATCGTTTCGCACGTAAGTTTTGTAGCAATAAAACAATTCATGAAATTATTATCTTTTTTTTATATTGTTAATATTTTTTCATGATGCTTTATAGTGAGTATAGAAATAATTTGAGAGATCCTACACATTATCGACGATTAAACCCTCGAAAGCTTGATAAGTTGTTCGCTGAAAACTTTCATGAATGGTTAAGAGCAATTGTAAGTAATGTCATACTTCCCATTATGAGAAATCTACATAGAATACTTACAGTATAAATAACATTAATAACATATATATATTTATTTCACTTTTATAGGTTTAGAGTGGAATGTTTGTTAGTGAAGAGGTGAAGTGTCTTTCACACGGTCCGAACCTTATTGTGAAACGATACAAAGGTTTCATCATCAATGGATTTAGATTTCACACTAAATCCCATGAGAAATTTAGAAGTACACAAAATTTAAGAGTTGTTATGACTTCATCAACTACTAGCTATGCTAGTGCTAGGGACACAAACCATTTAGAAGAAAATGTTGACTATTATGGCATGATTATTGACATCATTGAGTTGGATTATTATGGCAAGTGGAAAGTTTTTTTATTTTGATGTGATTGGGCTGATGTGAATAGTGCAAGGGATATTAAGAAAGATCAATATAGATTAACACTTATGAATTTTTCTCGATTAATTCACACTGGACAACAACTCATCGATGAACCTTATGTATTTTCATCTCAAGTTAAACAAGTATTTTACTCCGATGATCCCAAAGAATTAGGTTGATTTGTTATTATTCGAAACACATCTAGAGACTTATTTGATATGGGGTTAGATACCAAAGATGATGTTGAACATGAAACTGAATGTTATCCTTTTGCTGAACAAAACTTGGATGAAAATATCTCCAGTACCTACGCTCAGTGGGTCCGTCAAGATGTTACTGAAGATATTTACGAACCATGAAATGATGCATCTATAATTTGTAATTCGAGTGTTTAAGACATAATGTAGTATTGGCTAGTATGTAAATAATGTGACATACGCTATTATATAATTATTGTATTCTAAATCATACATTATCTTTTGATTTAATTAAATCGATATATTTTTTATCTATCGTAGGTTTTGATTTCTTAAATTGTCAATGTCTTTATATATGTTGTAAACTAATATTTTTTCTATAATCGTTTTTATGATGTAGATAATCTACAATGTGGAAGAGTAGGTTGAAAGAAAAACATATCAAAGATATTAGTTCAGAATCGTCTACGGCACCTGTAGATATTGGCTATGGACTGAATTTTTTAGAGGAAAATGAACGTACTGTCGAATCTAACTCCGTTACTTCTCACCTTTCAACTGATATTAGATTTGGCAATATAAAAGGTACAAATTTAGATAGTACCCCATCAATTGATTATGCTTTAAATTTAAATGCAGATATGATATACTCAAATTTTAAAATTCGAGTATAATGATAAAGTATTGTTATTTTACAAATATATTTATTATTTGTTGCAATTGATAACAATAGTCATCGGAGGACTAGAGTCCAGATAATTTTGAAGGAATTGTTTGCACTAACTCCTAAAGAGTATATTGTAATGTCTGCAAACTCTGATAGGCAACCAATTGGTGAAGAGGCTAACTATTAGCTAGATTTTTAGGCATGGTAGCCTATAATGGAATGAAATTGCCTATTCATTATGAAACATGGCATAAAGTTTCAAAAAAAGTTAAGGTCGATGCGTTAAACTTTATTGAAGTATTAGTATAATTAATTAGATATAAAATTTTTTTTATTTTACATATTGTTTACTTATTCTAACTTTTCTTATTGTATTATTACAGTCAAGATTTGTATTTGAAATACCAACTTCATTTATGCTTAAGTCATTGAAAAAGAATGGAAAGAGTATAAGCATAGTTTGAAGAATAAGTATTTCGATCGAAATACTACTGTAGAGGCAATGATGGAAATCTACTCCGTAATATAATTAGGTGGCAATATGAACAACTGATTAGATTTTGGTTCTCAAGAAAATGAAAGGTACTAGTTTATAACTTTGTATAGTAGAATAAAATGATGAAAGTGTTTTATGATTTAAGTTGATAATATTTGTATTTCTATCATATACGTAATTATTTTTTATGATAGAAAAAAGAACAGATTGGGATTGGTAGCAGAAAGCAACAGAAATATAACCACACAAGTGGATCAAAAACTTTTATAAGAAAACAAAAAGAAATCGTAAGTTTATGATAATAAACATATTATAATGAATGAACTTTTTTAGCCATTAAAGGGTAAATATGCAAACTAATAGTTATTGTTCTTTTTTAATAGTTTTGATAGTTTTAATACATGATATTAAACTTATCGAAAGTTTTGAACTTAGTTGACACAGATGATATGTATGAAAAGTCATTATTTACGTATCTATGCCTTTAATACAGATTTGTTGTGATTGTTGTATTTTAACAGTTTGGATAACTTCAATATTTGATATTAAACTTGTCCGATTGATTGAACTTGGTTTCTACGGTTGATATGAGAGAAAAAGTTATCGTTTTTGTTTGTTTGGGAGTATTTTTGCATATAAAAGGCAAATATACAAATTAAACTTTTTAATGGCTTTCAACATATTGAATGGCTTCAATTCTTGATATTAAATTGGGAGAAAATAATTGAATTTTGTTTTCATGATCGATAGGTGTGAAAGCCCAAAATGATTTTATTGTTTGTGTATGTTTAAGACTATTATGTTGTTACGGGGCCAAAATATAAATATATGAGATTAAAATTATTCGAAATTAAGTTATTATTTTATTGACAGGCTTGATATGTATGAATAAGTTACGGTTGATATGTATCATATCAAATAACATATGTTTTTGTATAGGAGAATGAGATGGGTGGTACAATTAGACGTGTGAAACTTTTTCGCATAACACACACAAAAAATATGGATCTTATATGAAGGTCGAAACACAAAAAATTATAGTAATTTGTATCATCTATTTTAAGAAAAAATAAATATTTACTCTTTTTAACATATAATCAATTAATCATTAAACTTGATAATTGTATATGACAAATTCACAGGAGAAAGTGAAAGAGAAAATGGTTGCTGAGATTGAAGTAGCATTTGATGGTTCTCTCAACATGCAAGAAATGAAAAATCGAATATTCATGAAGTTGTTGGAAAAGGTAGGCATAGAAGGGTCCGAGGCCTTGGATTGGGTCCAACACCATCTACCTACTATGGATATAACTCTTTGTAATTTACAATCTCAACAAGTCAGTCTTCGTGAGACATTTCAATTTTGAGAGGGGAGTTGCAAACTATGCAACAATATTTCCAGCAAATGAAAGCACAAAGAGAATAGGAACGTACCAAAATTGAGGAAGAACATGCTAGAATGAAGCAAAAGCGTGCTAAATTTTAGCAGTTGCATGATAGATTCGATCATCTTATGAATTTTGTGCAACAATAATTTCCAAGAAATGATCTTGGTGCTCCACCAACTCAGGTATTATATTTATTAAATTTTAAATTTTTAAATATATAAAAAGCTTATAATGAAGAGTTAAAAATTGTATGGTATTATTCAGTAGATTTTTTAATACGCTAGAGACCAAGGTAAAAAATTTTCTTCATCAATTGACAGTTAGCAAAATGTACGCAGTTACCCATTTTGTACATTTTAATTTTGTTAATGTATATAAAATATTTGAATGTTATTATACTAATTATTAAACTTTGTATTAATTAGATGTATATTTAAACATGAATAAAGTTGATATAAATTTCAGTTTTTAAATTTAAGCTCTTTAATGAAAATAAAATTTATTAAAAAAATTTTTAAAAAAATACATTTTTACATAATGACGGTGTTTGCGTTCGTTGTGGGTTACTAAATGAATAATTTAGTGGCGTTTGTAGCATAAAACATCACTATGATTAGCGGCGCTCTTAACAAAAATGCCGCTTGTTAAGTGGCATTTTTCTCATAAAAACATAACTAAAGCAACGACATTTTTCTCATAAAAATACCATTGAATTAGCAGCATCTTTAAGGTACAAACGCCACTAATATAGAGGCATTGTCAGATTCAAACGCCTCTAAAATAGTGACATTTTCAGTTACAAATACCATCAAAGCAATGACTTTTTTCTCCATAAAGTAGTTTCATCTTAATAATTTAGGGATGAATTCACTCAACTTGAGATCGAAATCATTTATCTGAACAATCTAAAATATTTTTCTAATAAATAGCTATCCAACTATCAATTCAATAGGAAATTGTTTTAATGTAATGGTGTCCTCTTCTCAATTTAAAATCTCCTATAAATCACGTTTCTAGTTTTAATTTCTAGAACCTAATAACCGTTTGATTCCAAGTTCAAAGTCTATAAGAAAGTTGAACAATTACTAATATTTAATTTTTACCCAGCAAAACAAATAGTAAAAGAATCTTGCAGCAAATATGGCATCTCTATACTGTTGTCTGTAGCCTCCTCTCGTTCTTTTTTTTTTTTTTAGAGCTAAAATTGGTCTATTATTCCATTTCCTTTGATTTAATTGTGTAATTTTTGTTATTTTTATCTTTTATTGGAACAGCATCTTAGATATATATGGAAGCATTGGTAGAGAGGACTTGTTCTTAAAAAAACAAAAAAACTTTGGCCGAAAACTTTAGACATTTGACCAAAAAAGGAAACCTATGAAAAGCGGTTTCCAGTTTTCATTATAAAAGCTTATACAATGTGGCTTTTTAACGGGGCAAGTCCTTAATAGCTTCTGGCAAATTGACTTTCCCTGACCTTGCCATTTTTAATCAATCAATAACCCATTAACCCCCCTAAATAGGAAAAAAAAAAGTGAGGCCTGGTGAATGAGAAATTTATAAGAACAATATATGGTCAGCTTTACAGCGGATGCATACAAAAGGAAGACCCCAAGGGAGAGAGCAAGAGAGAGAATGTGTGGCAATGTTTGAAACCATGAATAGTAAAGCAATCACGAGAGAGCATAACATAGGATCAAATTTCATGTTCGATCCCGCGACTTCCACAACCATATATATATATATATATATATATAAATATGGCCACTATAAATGATGTTACTTCTCTAAAAAATATATGCATTTTTAATGAAGACAAAATTTATTGGTGTAAAATTTAGTCATTACAATTGATAATTGAAAATAAACATTTTTTAAGTCATCACTTATAGTCACAATTACGTTCATTACTAATTTATCACTATTTTATTTGTACCAAGTTTTATAAAATTGTCACAATAACTCATTTGTTTCAGACTAAATTTTTTACTTAAAAAGATTAGAAAAATGAACGGAATAGGACCAGTAGGTTATCACAATAACTCACTCTACCTGTGACAAGAAAATGAATTTTAATGAAAGCAAAACCGGTCACTATAAGCATGTTCTGCTGTCACTCCAATTATTCATGGCGAAATTTTTACGTCGTCACTTGGGGTTACAACCACTTATGTCACAATAACTCCAAACTTAGTATTAAGTTTTTTATGAAAAAGGGAAAGAAAATAAAAGCTGGTTTGGAAAAAAAGAAGGCTTCAGTGATGTTCTGACCTCCTGTTCATCGAAGCTATTTCTTTCTGTCAATGCTTCTGTTGTATGAAAATAAGGATTCTTTTTTAAATCCAAACTCCCATGGAAGCCTAGGAAGAAAGGGTCCATATATAACAACTATAAGAGTTAAAATTCCTTTCTTAAACCGGTTACGTTTTTGCTGCATAAGAAGCGTTCATGTTGTATTTTTTTTGCCCGCTGGTTGCTTGCTTGAGGGGAAGGGCCGATAAATCATTTGGCGTTTTTGGTTTCTTTTCCCGCGTGAAGTGCATGTACTAGAACATAAAGCTCCATCATTTTTGGGACTTTTTAATTTCAGCATGAAGACACATGTATGGCTTTTCTTTGCATGATGGATGAATGAGGGGCTGGAAAAGCTTTACATATTTATGATATTTCTTTGCAAGTTGGTCGAAAATGGGGAAAAGTTGGATTTGTTTTTTTTTTCTTTTCCTAGACATGAATTTACTGCATGGGTTTGATTAGGGTTTTAAAGGAAAAAATAACAACAAAAAATATAAAATAAAATAATGATAAATAATGATAATAATAATAACAATAATGTAGTTAATAAGTAAAATATAAAGAAAGTTTAAATATAATTAAATGTTTTTTTTTTAATTTTGAAACCTGCTTAGGTGTTGAAGTAATTTTAATATCGAGTTTTAAAAAATTAATTTTGCCTAAATGTAAAAAAATTATTAAATAATATGAATGAAAATAATAAAACGTAAATAAATAATAATAATAATAATAACAATAACAATAATAATAATAATAAAATTTTAATGAAAAAGAAAATATATAAAATTATAAAAATTTATTTTTAAAGAAATTATAAAACAAGTTTTTTCCGAAAATTTGCCTAAATATTGAAATTTTTAGAGAGGCCATATTATTTTTAAAACTTAAACTAAACCCTAAAATGAAACCTAAACTCAATATATAAACCAAAATACAAATTACCCTCGATACCTAAATCCACCAAAAACCCCAAAACTATCCTAAATTTTTTAAATTTTTTGTGAAAACCACTTATAAAATAATCTATTTTTGAATACCACCTAGAAGATAAGGTATTTAAGAAATTTTATTTCATTAAGATTTTTCATATAATTCGTTAATTAAAACAATAATAAGGTTAAATAAAGGAATAAAAAAGTAAAAAAAAGGGACCTTAAATATAAATAATCGCACCTAAATTATGCCTAAAAGTTTGAGAGTCCAAGTGGTCTATTTATATTTAAGGACCAATCCCAAGTCGTCTCACTTTATTACTTATGACACACATTTGCATACATATTTGCATTTATTGCGTATGTACATGTATGTTTTAATTATTGATGTTTATGACTAACTATAGTATTTTTCATTTTTATTGCATAAAAAGTTCCTCAAAAATTTTATTTAAAAAAATAATAAATTAAAACAACATTATGGGGAAGATAATTTTTTATACTCTACCTATATATTGGACAATTGTCAACAATTATCATGTGTAAAGAGTATTATTTTTTATTTTTAAAGGAATGTTGTGATAAATCTTAGATGAAAATGACTATCTTTGAATTCTGCTGATATGTTAGAGAATTATAAGGTATTTTTTTAATCTAAAGGTTTTCATAATATCCTTAAATAAATATTTTTTTAATGGATTTTATTTCTTCAAAATAAAGGGAATTATATGGGCACTGTGGGGTGCTAATCATTTCTCATGCGTAACCGATTTCTAAACCCAATTTTATTTTTGTAGATCAAAATTATCTTTTTAATAAACTTTAAACCCGTTTTATTATTTTATTAAAAAAATAAAATTTTTGGGTGGCCACTCACTCTAAAATAGATTGGTGGTGACTCCTCATTTTCTTGATTTTCAAATGTTTATATCTAACGATTGAGTTTCTGAACCGATACATTATAACAGAAACGACTGGGACTAAACCATAAGTCGAAAATGAAATGACCGAGACAGAGTCATGAGTGAAAAATGATAGGGACTGAACCATAAGTCAAAAATAAAATTGCCAAAATTGAACCACAAGTCGATAATGAAATGATCGAAACTGAACCATAAGTTGAAAATGAAATGACCGAGATTGAGCAATAAGTAAAAAATGAAATGTTTGGGACTAAGCCACAAGTCGAAAATGAAATTATCGAAATTAAGTCACCAGTTAAAAATGAAATGATTGGGAGCTACTTTTTTTGCCACTATAATTTTGAAAATGAATGTTTAAATGTTCTTTAAAATAAGTAAATTGACCTGAAACAGATAAAATGTTGTTAATTGATCGTGGACCAAGCTATTATTGCAAAAATTGATGAATACAATTAATTGTCACTAAGAATTTCATCTTTGGACCTAAAACAAGCAAGAGGTGGAATACCACAAAGAGAAAAGTGTACCCACTAAAAAAGTAATTTGTGTAATTGGCACATGCTTTCTTAAACTGCCTATAAAAACCACATTCTGGCTTTTATCTAGATAATATCCAACAATAGCTTCCATGTAAGGAATAATGGACTTAGATCTTAAAAATAGCAGTGCCTTCACTTGCATAAAATATCACCAAAAGATTCTAAAATTATTCAGATATCACTTTCAAGTGATTTTGGAAAAGCTCGTATCACCACCAAAAAAATATTTCGAATATCACCAACGAAGAGAATGCAAATATCTTCAGATATCACCATAGAAAAAAAAATACAAATTCAGACTTGAATCCTCAAATATCACCACTGAGTGATTTAAAAAAAAAAAACAATCACAACCTTTTCTTAATTAGTGCCAACATCATTACACTTAATAATCTTATCTTAATGTTAGTTAAATTGGCTTTAAATCTCATCTTGGTGCCAGCTAAACTATACTTAAAATCTCATCAGTGCCAACTTAACTATGATTAAAATTTGAGTGCCAACTAATTTAGGCATAAATTATCTTTATGCTAATTAAACTAGACTTAAATCTTATTAGTGACAGCTAAACTGAACTTAAAATCTGAGTACCAGCTAAACTGGGTTTAAAAATCTCGATGTTAACTAACCTGAGCTTAAATCTCATTTTAACTTATTATCATATCTCATCTTTTAATTCATTTCTTCAACAATCCCTTTTATTTTTGCATATTCTTTTTTGACTCTTTAAACTATTTTGACATTTTTACCTCTTGTCAAACTATTTTCTCTTCTTATTTTTTTTTTCTTTTCATTGATATACTTTCTTTTTTCCTTTTGCATTATTTTTGTTCAAACTCTTTTCTCAAAGACTTTTTTCTTTACATTTCCACAACTTAAAATGTTCTTCCTTTCTTTTTTTTTTTTTTGATATTTACAAAATTGACAAATGCAATCATGACACAAATACAAATGCAAATGTCTTTTCTATATTGCAAATGTACCTAATGAAATTGCTTAACAAAGATGCGAATGAAAAATTTATCCCAATGATGTAGATGACACTGGTATTTCCATGTAGATGCCCCTATAATGATACAAATGCAAAATTCCTTTTTTATGACAAAAATGTATCCAACAAAGATGCATTTATAAAATTTTTTTAACAGTAAATTTTCATTTCATGAAACAAATGTCATTTACAAAAATGTAGATCCCACTATCAAATTTATGCAAATGCTCATTATATGATACAAATACATGACTTAAAAAATGATTCATATGCCCTCCTAATGATGCAAAGACAAATATCTAATGACGAAAATGACTTTACATGATTTAAATGCCCTAGTGATGCAAAAGCCTAAAAATTCTCTTTTTTTTTTTATTTGCAAAATTCTTTACTCTTTATTGTCAAATCATTCACTTATTCTCTTTCCCTCATCAAATCATTTTTCATCTTCTTTCCAAAAGATTTTATTTTCCATTCCTTCCTATCTTTCTCCCTATTCTTTCATTTATTTTTCCTTTTGTTTCCTTTACATTTTTATTTTTGTTTTCTTTTCTTCCCAACCATGATTTCTTGACTTTCTTTTCACTTTCACTTTTTATTCCCGTTTTTAAACCCAATAATGTAACATACATACAAGTAGTTCCCACTTTGTACTCCATTGTAAATTCTAAAAGACAAACCCACATTCTTGCTATTCTTTGATTGCATCTCGATAGAACTTACTCAATGCAACATAACTTCTCATTTTAGAAAGAAACACTCCCCTTTTCATATTTTCTTACCCAATATCTCATACACTTATTCACCTTTCCATTGAAAATGGTCCCATTTATTCTAAAAAAAAAATTATTTTTTAAAAAAACTAATTTTTTAGTGAAAAATATTTTATTTCGTAAATCAAAACTCACATTGCATTAACATAATCCTCACTAAACATAATTTTTCTTTTACATCAAAATTGATTTCTTTACTCTTTACAAAAATGCCTAACAAATAACTCAAAATTGCCTTACATAACTAAATTTTATAATCAAGGAAAATGCAATATTAAAAAAAAGCCTTTTAAGTCCCTCGAGAATTGGTGTTCACCATTATGGATGAAAGAGGTGATATTTTTTGAACAGATTGAATAGTTTATCATATCAAAGTTTTGGTTCATCAAGAAATAAATCAAAACTTGATAAAATGAACAATCTTTCATCTAGGCTTACGAATGAAACATGAATTTTTGAAAAAGTATAAATTCTTTGAAAATCAAACATGTTTGACACTCTTTATGGTCTCCAAATGTTGCATTTTGATTGATCTCAAGTCTAGTTGTGATAAATATTCAAATTTTTGAAATTAATCCTTCTGATGGATTTTAAGGCATCAACCTTCTTCAATCTTTCAAAAGTATAGGTTGTTTAATACTAGGTTCTCTTACTTCACTTGGAATCTAAATTGGATTCAAAATTTTCCAATTTACTCTAAAATGCTCACTTTTTATTCCTATTTTTAAACCCAATAATGTAACATACATACAAGTAGTTCCCACTTTATACTTCATTGTAAATTCTAAAAGACAAACCCACATTCTTGCTATTATTTGACTGCATCTCGATAGAACTTACTCAATCCAACATATCTTCTCATTTTAGAAAGAAACACTCCTCTTTTCACATTTTCTTGCCCAATATCTCATACACTTATTCACCCTTTCATTGAAAATGATCCCATTTATTCTCATAAAAAAATTTATTTTTTCAAAAGACTAATTTTTTAGTGAAAAATATTTTATTTCGTAAATCAAAACTCACCTTGCATTGACATAATCCTCACTAAACATAATTTTTCTTTTATATCAAAATTGATTTCTTTACTCTTTACAAAAATGCCTAACAAATAACTCAAAATTGCCTCACATAACTAAATTTTATGATCAAGGAAAATGCAATATTAAAAAAAAGCCTTTTGAGTCCCTCGAGAATTGGTGTTCACCATTATGGATGAAAGAGGTGATATTTTTTGAACAGATTGAATAGTTTATCATATCAAAGTTTTGGTTCATCAAAAAATAAATCAAAACTTGATAAAATGAACAATCTTTCATCTAGGCTCACGAATGAAACATAAATTTTTGAAAAAGTATGAATCTTTGAAAATCAAACATGTTTGACACTCTTTATGGTCTTTAGATGTTGCATTTTGATTGATCTCAAGTCTAGTTGTGATGAATATTCAAAATTTTGAAATTAATCCTTCTGATGGATTTTAGTGCATCAACCTTCTTCAATCTTTCAAAAGTATAGGTTGTTTAATACTAGGTTCTCTTACTTCACTTGGCATCCAAATTGGGTTCAAAATTTTCAAATTTGCTCTAAAATGCACACTTTTTATTCCCATTTTTAAACCCAATAACGTAACATACATACAAGTAGTTCCCACTTTATACTCCATTGTAAATTCTAAAAGGCAAACCCACATTTTTGTTATTCTTTGATTGTATTTCAATAGAACTTACTCAATCCAACATATCTTCTCATTTTAGAAAGAAACATTCCCCTTTTCACATTTTCTTGCCCAATATCTCATACACTTATTCACCCTTTCATTGAAAATGATCCCATTTATTCTCACAAAAAAAATTTATTTTTTCAAAAGACTAATTTTTTAGTGAAAAATATTTTATTTCGTAAATCAAAACTCACCTTGCATTGACATAATCCTCACTAAACATAATTTTTCTTTTACATCAAAATTGATTTCTTTACTTTTTACAAAAATGCCTAACAAGTAACTCAAAATTGACCAACAAAATTGTCTTACATAACTAAATTTTATGATCAAGGAAAATGCAATATTAAAAAAAAGCATTTTGAGTCCCTCGAAAATTGGTGTTCACTATTATGGATGAAAGATGTGATATTTTTTGAACAAATTGAATAGTTTATCATATCAAAGTTTTGGTTCATCAAGAAATAAATCAAAACTTGATAAAATGAACAACCTTTCGTCTAGGCTCACGAATGAAACATGAATTTTTGAAAAAGTATAAATTCTTTTAAAATCAAACATGTTTGACACTCTTTATGGTCTCCAGATGTTGCATTTTGATTGATATCAAGTCTAGTTGTTATGAATATTCAAAATTTTGAAATTAATCCTTCTGATGGATTTTAGTGCATCAACCTTCTTCAATCTTTCAAAAGTATAGGTTGTTTAATACTAGGTTCTCTTACTTCACTTGGCATCCAAATGGGGTTCAAATTTTCAAATTTGCTCTAAAATGCTCACTTTTTATTCCCATTTTTAAACCCAATAACGTAACATACATACAAGTAGTTCCCACTTTATACTCCATTGTAAATTCTAAAAGGCAATCCCACATTTTTGCTATTCTTTGACTGCATTTCGATAGAACTTACTCAATTCGACATATCTTCTCATTTTAGAAAGAAACATTCCCCTTTTCACATTTTCTTGCCCAATATCTCATACTCTTATTCACCATTTCATTGAAAATGATCCCATTTATTCTCACAAAAGAATTTTATTTTTTCAAAAAACTAATTTTTTAGTGAAAAATATTTTATTTCGTAAATCAAAACTCACCTTGCATTGACATAATCCTCACTAAACATAATTTTTCTTTTACATCAAAATTGATTTCTTTACTCTTTACAAAAATGCCTAACAAGTAACTCAAAATTGACCAACAAAATTGCCTCACATAACTAAATTTTATGATCAAGAAAAATGCAATATTAAAAAAAAGCCTTTTGAGTCCCTCGAGAATTGGTGTTCACTATTATGGATGAAAGAGGTGATATTTTTTGAACAAATTGAATAGTTTATCATATCAAAGTTTTGGTTCATCGGGAAATAAATCAAAACTTGATAAAATGAACAATCTTTCATCTAGGTTCATGAATGAAACATGAATTTTTGAAAAAGTATGAATTCTTTGAAAATCAAACATGTTTGACACTTTTTATGGTCTCCAGATGTTGCATTTTGATTGATCTCAAGTCTAGTTGTGATGAATATTCAAATTTTTGAAATTAATCCTTTTGATGGATTTTAGGGCATCAACCTTCTTCAATCTTTTAAAAGTATAGGTTGTTTAATACTAGGTTCTCTTACTTCACTTGGCATCCAAATTGGATTCAAAATTTTCAAATTTGCTTTAAAATGCTCTTTTTACGGTTTTTACCCTATAGCCCCATTTCTTTCTTCTTTTTTTTTTTGTTTATTGGTTATTCCATCATGCATTTTAGATTTCCAATTTCACCTAAAATGAGTTGATAGATCAAATAGGTAGCTTGGCAATGAAAGAAAGTAAAAGATTCACAAGTTTTATAATAGTTCCTAAAAAAAATCCTTAATTTAAGTATTTATGCCTAATCCAATATGAACTTTTTTAGGGAACTAACGTAGGCCAAGATTTAAGGTTTTCAAATAAAATGAATAGATGGGCCTAAAATAAATGTTTTAAAGTGAGTAAACCAAGGATCATTCTTTCCCATTTGAAAGATTTTAAGGCATATATCTTTTCATTTTCTCATATATTCCATTCAAACATTTTATTTCTTTTCTTATCCTTTTTTTTCTTTCTTTTTTATTTTGTTCTTCCCTTATTATTTTTCATTTGTTTTTTCTTTCACTTTCTTTCCCTCCTTTTTTTTTTTTTCTCTTTTCTTTAAGTGGATTCATAACTTTTAGAAACTTTTTATTGGATATTTACCCTTAACATAAAAAATTTTTTTTCGACTTCACCATATTTAAGCCTTGAATACACCCATCTTTTGCCATCCAATATGAATGATCATCCTTGGTCTAAGTTCATTGAAAAATAATTTATCAAGCTCAAAGTGATAATAAGTAAATACTTTTTATTTTAGTGAAAAGACAATGAAAAATGGTCATTTGTCATTTTAAACATAATCACTTAAATTAAAAAGCAATTCTTACTAGGAAAATGAATTTAATGACAATTGTTTTTTGGATTTTTTAGTTTTCTTGTTTGACTTCGAGTTTTTTTATTTTCTCTTCTTGGTTTCTTTCAAAAAAATTTTTTTTTTTAGAATTTTCAAGTCTTTGCTTGGATTTATTCAAATTTCTCAAATGCATGATATCACAATCTTTTTTTTGGTTTTTTTTTATTATTTTCACATGCTTCTATAACTCACACATCAATCTATTTCGCTAAGCACATGATTTATGAAAAATGTCCCACTTCAATATGCCAACTCAAATGAAAGCCCAAACAACAATGACAATCACATTGATGAACTCACTATATGTCTCAAATACTTCATGTAATTCAAACAAAAAGAAAGGTTATGACACAAACTAACCAAGTAAGGACAATGAGTTAACTTGCTATTTGGGTCAATGTGCCCTAAAACTTAGAATAAGGTAAGGCCAAAAATAAGGTCATTATGTGTTTGAGGTCATTTGATGAAATTTGAGTGATTCTAGTTTTGGCCCGTTTGAAACTGTGGCATAGTTTTGACATATCAAATTACCAACATCTGAATTTTTTAAAGAAAGTATTGTGTTGGCCTGATCTTCTAGAAATTAAAAAAAAATCTTTTTTTTTAATTTACTGTCTCATTGTTTATTGCTTAGGAGAAGATGATCATCATTTTATATTACAATATGATCCGGTGAAGACAAAGTTCACGAATTTGAGTTCATGCCTTTTAAAAGGTTATCATTGATGAACAAAATTAGACAAGTGGTTTAGAACATGAGAGTGCTCAAGGGAAAGTGTAAAGGTATTAGATAAGTTTATTTCTAATAGTAACCACAAATTTTTTCTAGACACTTGTCACTTATTCATATAAAAACATAAATTTCTCTTATCTTTTTCAAAAGGCCCTTTTTTTCTTTTCTTTTTTTTAGTCTTCCTTCCTTTTTTTATTCTAGTTTTCCTTTATAATCTTGAAACCTGCTAATATAAAGCTTTATCCTCAAACAATTACAAATCAATTTTTTTTTTTTAATTTTTCTTAAACAAGAGTTAGAAACTATGTAAAAAATAATACTTACAAATTCAATATAACCAATCAATATGTTATCATTTACAAAGTTCGAAAATTAAAAATATCCATTTTTGAAGAAACAACAGCCCACTTTCAAGAATTTCAAAAATAAATATTATGTATAGTGCTAGAGACATCAAAGATCATTTGTCATAATGGTTTTGTGTCCGCCCGATGAATTAAAAAAAAAAAAAAAACGAAGTTGTCACCAATTTTTTTTGGTTAGGTGCGATTGGCCACCTATTAAAATATATCTTTTTAATAAAATCTTAAAATTAATTAAAATTTATTTAAAAAGATAATTTTAGAGTCTGCGAAACAATTTGGTTCCTAGAGTCGATTATGTGTGGGGAATGATTAGCGATCCCACAACATCATTTTAAAACGGTACCAATTAATTACATGTTATCCATTTATTTTAATAAAAACAGTCTTATTTTCAGTATTTGAAAAATAGTTTCCATAATTTTTCTTATTTATTGAAATTTTGGTTTTTTAGTATCTTTTATTATTTATTGTTTTGTTTTTATTCAAGAAAAATAAATTAGAACCTTTTTATGGAAATAATTCTTAAAATGTTCCAATATGTTTGAAACATTAAAAGAACTCTTTCTCACCTAAAGATTTCTTAGGTATCATTTCTTGGAATACCTTAAAATCTCATTCTTGGAGGCTCAAATTTATTTTTTATAAAAATTATGTTGTGCATGCAATGCAAAATGCTAATATGTTAATGCACACATTTTATTTTACTCTTTTAGAAATTTTAGTGACTTTATTTATTGAATTATTATTTTTATTGTTTTATTGAAGAAAATAGAAAATTTTATCATATTGAAAATTTTTATAAATATTTCAATACAATGATAATATTTTTAAAAAAAATCATCTTACGTAAAACATCACTACTTAAAATACTTTAAGAATCTCATCCTCAGATAATATTTTCTTTTTCCTCATTCTTATTTTATCATCAACTTTATAATAAAGAAAAGGAAAAATTTTAATGTATTGAAAACATTTTATAAATACTCTAATACATTATTAGTATTTAAAAAATCTTTTCACTAGAGATTTCGTAAGTATTACTACTCAAAGTACTTTTAAATTTCATCATCGGATAAAAATTTCCTTCTCTTACATTTTTTACTATTATTTTTTATTTTTTTGTTGTTATTTTATATGGTTTATTCCAAATTTTAACAAAATTATCAAAAATTTTAATTATGTATTTCATTGTTTATTTATTTATTGATTAATTATTTATTACGACAAAATTTATTCTAACAAATTTAAACATTATAACATGCATAAATATTAATAATAAAAATAATATATATATAAAAATTTTAAAAATTAGAAAAAAAAACTAAATTGGACTGATCAACAGTCCAGTCTGGGTTGGTCTAGTTGGCTCGATGATTCAGACCAAATTTTTGGCAATTCGATATCTATTCAATTAAATTGATCTTAAGATGAGGGGAAACCAGGTCATGGGTTGGTTGTGCAGACCTCAAGTCAGGTCAATGGGTCACTCGTGGATCTTTAGGCCTAAAAACGACATCATTTTGGCCATTTCTTAAACAACGTCATTTTAGCTCGCAGTTCTATAAAAAGGCCAATTTTTTTGTTTCATTTTTTTTGTTTTTTCTCTTTCTACTCTCTCCCTCTCTCAAACTTTCTCTTTTTAAAACCCTGTCGACCATCGTTGCTCTCAGAATCTGGTGACGGCGTGCCTTACCATTCGTCGATTGCCATCCACTATTATCGACGATCAAAAAATCTCAAAAACTATCAAATAGCTCCCCTTGACTCTTTGAACCCAAATATAAGCCTATTTTATGAGAAGTGGCCTCGAACTATGTAAATCAAAGCCTAAAGTTACAACCAAGATTTTTTTTTTTAAAAAGGCACTGAGATCCCACTCTAAGGATTATGCGTTTTTTTGTGGTGTTTGCTTGATTTTTTTATCAAGATTTTTTTGAGATCTAGCAAAAAAAATTTTTCATCTGGTTTTTCATTTTTGTTGTAGGGTTTTTCTTTCTGATCATCTCCCTCGCTAGGTTTTTATGGCTCTATTTATAGAGTAAAAAAAAAGATTAAAATCTTAAAAAATATGGGATTTTGTGGGATTATGGCTGCCAGCTGCCAATGGCTGTCAGAATGGTTACCGGTGGTTATCAGGCAATTGGCAGAAAAGTTACTAAAAAAATAAAATAAAAAAATAAAAAGGGAAAAAATAAATAATAATAAAAATATAAATATAAATATAAAATAGGTGTCTTCAGCTGTCTCTCTTTGCCAATTTCTGAGAATCATGAATAAGGCAAAGATCAAAAGATAACCATTTTGTTCAGACAAATACATACAAAAGACAGAAATTGAACATAAAGTTTTTCTTTCTTTTTTTTTTTTTTTAAATTTAAAAGATTCCTCCAAGGAAATGCTCAACGAAAATAAATTAAACCATTAAAAAATAACTTTGAATATCACCATCGAAGGATAAATGATCACGGATATCACCACTGAGAATATATGAATGACTTTAGATATTGCTACCAAAGAAAACTCAAATATCACCATCGAGAAAATGTAATTCAAGTTTTAACACTCAAATATCACTACCGAGAAGATGCAATTCCAACTTCAATACTCAAATATCACCATCGAGAAGATGCAAATGACTTCAAATGTCACCATCGAAGGAAATTTGAATATCACAATGAGAAAATGCAATTCAAGCTTTAACAGTCGAATATCACTACCGAGAAGATACAAATGACTTCGGATATCACCATCGAAAGAAACACGGATATCACTGTAAAAAAAATACAATTCAAGCTTTAACACTTGTATAACACCACCAAAAAAATTTTGAAATTATCTTGGATATCACCATTAAGAAAATGAAAATTCATACTTTAATACTCAGATATCACTGTCGACTGGTTTTGAAAATGCCTTAAATATCACCATTAAAAAAATGAAATTCATACTTTAATAATCAGATATCACCATTAAAAAAATGCAAATGTAGAGAAAGAATACAAATTCAAACTTTAAACTCGAATATCACTACCAAGTGATTTTAAAAATATCTTAAATATCACTATCAAGAAAATAAAATTTATATTTTAATATTCGGATATCACCACTGAAAGATTTTAAAAATGCCTTGAATATCACCATCAAGAAAATGAAATACTTTAATACCCGGATGTCACCAACGAGAAAAAGAATATAAATTCAAACTTTAAACTTGGATATCACCACTGAGAAAATATAAATGTAGAGGAAGAATGCAAATTCAAATTAAACTAGGATATCACCACTGAGTGATTTTGAAAATGTCTTGAATATCACCATTAAAAAAATGAAATTAATATTTTAATACTCGGATGTTACCACAAAAAAAATGCAAATGTAGAGAAAGAATGCAAATTCAAAACTCGAATATGACTACTGAAAAAATGTAATTCTATACTTTAGTACTCGGATATCACTACTAAATACTTTGAAAATAATTTATCACAATATGTTTCTTGGCTGATGCCGATTTCACTGGGTTAACAACTTTTCTGCTAACTAGATTGGGTTTAAAGCTCTCATCTTGTGCCATCTCATTGAAATCCTAAAAATTCTTAATCTTTTGAATTTGTTTTTACTCATTTCTTTTCTTTTTTCTTTTTTAATGTTTCCAAAATTGGTGAAAACCACTATGATGCAAATGTCTTCTTTTAAAATGATGATGCAAATGTTTTTTCTTAAAATGATGCATATAAAATGCAAATATCTTTTCTTAAAATGATGCATATGAAATGCAAATGTCTTTTTTTAAAAAGATTTAAATGTCTTTTCTTAAGATGATGCACATGAAATGCAAATATTTTTTCTAAAAATACCAATGCATGCATTCCTATCAATGATGGATAAGCTAATTATGCAAATGCAAAGTCAAAAGATTCAAATGCTCAAATTTTTTTTCTTAAAAAAAATCAAGTCAAGATATGCAACTGCCTAAAATCTTCTTTTGTTAAATTTTTTAAAGTTTTTTCTTCTTTCAATCCCAAATCTTTCATCTCATTTCAATTTCAAATCCTTTCTTTGCTACTCATTTTTCATCAATTTTTGCTTTATTTCTTCCCAATTTGGATTTCTTGACTTTTCTTTCCATTTTTTCATTTTCAAATCAAACATGTATATGATCAACTTGAACTTAATGAAAGAGAATTGAAGAAAATAAGCTATCGAACTGTGGTGAAACTCAACTGATTAAACATACTTTTATATTAAAAAAGTGTTTCTTATAGTGCCATTTATTTTCCTTAAAGTTCTTTTTTCAAAATTTTATTTTCCTTCCTAAAAACATTTCATTTTAATGATAAAACTCTCACAAAAAATTGCCTTAGTCAACCTTTATGAAACAATGTGACTCTTAAGTCTTTAAAAAAATGATGATCATTATTATATACATGTTTGAATAGAATGGCAATTCCATCTTTTCAAACGACTTGGATGATTAATTATCAAATTGAGGTCTGCATTATTAAAAGGGGCCTCACGACTTGATATGCAAAATTAAATTTTTATCCAGGCTCAACAACAAATTTTTTTGGAATGTTCTCTTGTGGTTAAATAAGATTTAACACCTTTTTTAGTATCATAATGTATTATTTTAATAGATGTCAAAAGCAGCTGTAGTAAATTCAAGATCATATTGAAAAAGGCCAAGATTTTCTATGTTAACCCTTGCATACATCTCAATCATTAGTTGCAATGAGCTTTCATGTTGCAATCTCATTATTGCTCTAGATGGCCCATTTTCGGGTTTCCACCCTAAAGCTTCATTCTTTCTTTTTTTTTTTTTTAGTTTTTTTTTTACAATTTTATTGTACACTCAAATACTCTTGTGAAAGAAAATTTTGCAAAAAAAATAAAAAAAAGTGAAATTGGTCATAAGGATTCTATAAGGAAAAAATTCTTCAGTTCAAGTATCCATGTTTGATCGAAATGATTTTTTCAAGGTATGTAACACAGGCCAAGGTTCGAGATTCTTAAGGAATGAATAAATGAGCCCAAAACATGTATTTGAAGGTGATTAGACCAAGGATCATTTCATATCACGTAAAGGACCTTTTTTGGGCATTCATCCCTTTTATTTTTTTAATCGTAATATTCATTCATGACCTTTTTTTCTTCATTTTTTTATTTTTTCTCTTTTTTATTGCTTCCACTTTTTCTATTTCTTGCATATTCCAATATTTACTAAAATATGTTCAAAACTTCTAAAACTCTCCTACAACTTAAGGCATTCTTTCTTTATTATCGAAGCATGGCTTCATCAAATAGATCTTTCTTTGTATTTTTTCTTTAATGTAAAAGATGATTCTTGATCAAGGTTCATTTAAAAAGAATTCACTAGGCTCAAAGGGGTAGTAAATGAATAATTTCTTGTTTGTAAAAAGATAAAGAAATATGGTCATTTGTCATATCAAGTCTGATAATTCATGCTGAAGAGTGATTCCTTAAAAGATCAAAATTTTATTTTTATCACCTATTTTTTTAACATTTTTTGTTTTTTTTTTCACTTTTTCTTTTTGAAATCTTTTGAATATCTAGAATGCATGATGTAACCATCAATATTTTTTCCTATTATTATTATTATTTTTTTTTCACAACTCATATGACAACCAATCTTTATCTTATCTTGGTAAGTCAACAAGGTTTATATGACAATGCAAATCATGTTGAAAGGGTTTATTTAGATCTTGATTGTGCACATCATCACTAAATTGGATAGTGGCATGAACTAGGTAATTTTGGGGCAATTGCAAATCATTATCTTCTATCAATCTGCCCCCTAGATAAAAAAAAAAGATGCATTTATGTATTCGCAACTATCTAAATGGCTTTTTGTTTGAAGCATAATCTTGACACCTATCAACTTACCAGCATCTAGATAAAAAAAAGTATCATATTTATCTGATTTTCAAAGAACTCAAAAAGTTTTTTCAAATTGATCATTTTAGTTTTCGTTGTCTTAACAAGATGCGTTATAAAGTTCAAACTCGTATCCTTTGGAGCATTAAGGTTTTTCAAGTGATTTTACCATAAAAAAAGCATGAGAATATTTTATTTGGATAGATTCATAATAACAATCACCAAATTTTTTGAGATTTTTTATTATGAAAAGAAAAGAATTTTTTTATTATTTTATAAAAAAAAGCTTGAGATAAAAAAAGAAAAAAATGCTCTCTCAATTAGTATTTAGATTCAACTTTTATACAAGTCATGAAGTTCATATATATGTCTAATACAAAAGTGAAAAGGAAAATAAAAAGGGCACACTTTTCGAATCAATCCGCCTCTTTGTAACACCAAATGAAGTATCTATCATTTTTATAGAAAAGCCACAAAACCATTCTCTAATTCTTCATTACATCCAAATTATTCATATCAATGCTTTAATACCCTTGGTTCACCTCTTTTCCAATACATCAAGTTAGAGATATTTTAGCTACATGATGATCCCTATTAGTTTCAAATTATATTTTTTCAGCTTTAATGAGATCTCTAACCTTGTATTTTAGTATAAGGCAATTCTCTATTGAGTGACCTATTTTTTATTATAGTAATCACATTTTGCATTAGGATCATACCATTTTAGGTAAGGAGGTTGAAGGGATTCTAGACGCATAAGCTCCAAAAGTGGATTTTGGATAAATTAAGGTAATAATTCTATATAAGATATGGGAATAGGGTTGAAAGTGGTTCTTTCTTGGGTATTTCTTAGGGCTTTTAGACCATTGCTTAGATTGGTTCTCCATTCTAGTTTGGTAAGTGCAACAAGACAGTTGTATGAATAAATGGGTGTCCGAAAAAATAGTTAAAAATGAGATGGATAAGTTGGCTGTTGTAGTGGCTGATATGGCTGATATGGATGAGGGATGGACGTAACATTATTTATGGGAGGGTAATAGGTTTGGTACACTAGTGTAGGATATGGCGTGAAACCTTTAAACTGTTGCCTCACATAGTTCACTGTTTGGGCTTCATTTTTTTTTCTTTTTGAGAGTTTCACCTTTTTTTGCTTCGCTTGTCTCCCCTAGCTTGCCATTTTTATGACATTTTTAACAATCTCACATGATATCACCATATATTATAAAATTCTTGATTGCATTGCCTATCAGTCTTTCATAGTAAGGTATTTTTAGGGTGTTCACAAATATGATAGTTGTCTCTTTTTTAGTAAAAAGAGGTTGTACTTATACGACCATATCTCTCAATCTCTGTGCATACTCTTTAAAGCTTTCTATTACTTTTTTTTCATGTTCTATAAATATAGATAATCTAGAGCTGATCTATGACATATCGATATTATGTAAGGAATGCCCTTGTGAGCTCTTGTCATGAATAAATACGAGTCTTGTTTAGATGAACATATCATCTGGCTGTAGAACCCGTAAAGCTATATTGAAATATGTGTATAAATAACTTCTCGTCACAAACATATGCCGCCATCTTATGATAATACATGATGACTTGAGTCATTGGATATTTTGTGCTATCATATTTTTTAAATTTTAAGACCTTGAATTTAGGTGGAATGAACTCGTTTGAGACCAAACAATGCTCAACTACATCCATGGAGCCATAAAAATCTATTATCTCTATTGCCTTAAGTTTTTCTTCTAATAATTTCATCTTTTACTAAGCACCAATATCTTTTACTTTTTCAAGTATCTTTATCCCTAACTTTTCTCTCTCTTTGGGATCATCCTAGTCAAGAATCAAGATTGGCTTGAGTGATTTTTCCATCATAACAAGATTAGAGAATTTTTAAAACTATCCTAGTATAGATGTAGATGTCATTCTTAGATAAAAATTAGAATATCCTCTGGGAGTAGAAATTTACACTCTAGTTCCTTAAGAAAGTTAGGTCAATCGTGGCTCAAACCCTGAAAGGTATATATATCCACCATGACTGACAGTTGTTCTTGAAAGCTAGAATTTTTTTTCACTACTTTTCTTTTATCAAGATTCTTGAGCATGTTTATTATCTTATCAATATCTCCTTTTATTTCTTCTTGAACCTTCTCCATCTTTTCAAATCGACTAGCCTGTTCTTGTTCTATAATGGCAAGTAGATTGAGTCAAAATTTTTAGTGGGTGAGCTATTTTTGAACCTTTATTATCATAAATTTTTAAAAATAAGAATGTCATGTGATGAAAATTTTATTTTTCATTTTTATGATTTTTTTTATAAAGAAAACAACATTGGTGCATATGATGCATGAATGCAAGTGGGAGATATTTGCTTTTGGTCAAATTTCAGTACTAAAAATTTTCATTGATTCATACAACTTTTGTTACATGAGATTTATCATTGTATAAGAGGATGAGCAAATCTTAGTTCTATGGGATTCATAAAAAACTTTTCAAGAGAAAGATGTCTTAGAGCAAATACATCGATGTAGAACTATATGATATAATTTATGTAAAAAATAAAAAATAAAAAAAATTAAATTAAATTAATGTGAAGATGTGGTTTAAGATTAAAAAAATATTTTTTTGCAAGCCTTGCCTTTTTTTTTTTAATTTCCCCTTCCTTTTTTAATCCAACCCTCCAAAGAAAGAGCTGTTAATGGAGATCTTCTACTACTTTTGTGTTCGATTCATTTATCCGACCTTCTTCTAAGGGGCCCAAGTTTTCACATCAGTTTACTACTTCATTATTGGTTGAAATATCTTTGTGGTTAATTGAGGGTCTATTTGGTCAACACATTAGCTAAATTGATAAGATATAAAATATTTTATTTGTAAAATTTAAATTTGATTTTGTTGTTATTAATTTTTAGAAATGATGGATAAATCTAATTTAATTTTTTTCAAACTTGTAATCTACCCAAATCTTAAAATTAAAAAAAAATATATGTTCACTTCAAATTTTTATGTAAAATAAAATTAAAGTTATGTTTTTCTCCTTTTTTTTTTTTTTATCAACAAAAAAATGTAAAAAATTGAAAAGTTTTTGGTCCGTTACCTAACGCTACATATATGCTAGCTCCTACTATTAGAACTAGAGAATAAGTTAACATTCTTTAGGAAAAACCCAAGATAATGTTTTTGAGAATAAATGCTCAAATTGAAATAACCATGGCACATTTTATACAAGTCAATTTTTTTTTTTTTATGGTTTTGATTGCATTGGTTGGTTTTAGATATAAAATTTAGTTTATTGTTATAGTACTGCTTTGATTGGTCTTATCTTTTTTGTATAATTACAATCAATAATACTTTATATAAAAGTGTAAAAGTTTATAATCAATAATCAATGAAGTTGGAGAAGAAGTAGAAGAAAAATTAATGCTCAAGAAGAAAGACATAAAACTATTAATTAATTATTATATCAATAGTATGAATTAGTATTCATTGATTTGAAATAAGAATTAAGAACTTATCTTATGTTTATGAAAAAAGTTTAAAAATATTAATTAAACTTAATAAAAAATTTGAAACCTTAGTTTCTAACAATAAAGAAAGGTCTAGTCTACCAAGTAAAAGTAATGTTAGGCAGCGCATCTTCCTTTATAAAAATTTGATGCTAATCTAATCAAGTTGTTAAGGAAGGGAAGAAAGAAAGGAAGAAAAGCCAAAAATAAGGCAAAAAGAAATGGCCATAGAGAGAGTGATTGGAGCAGGGGCATGGATTCGAAGTGTCCACATCGATGGAGACCTCAGCAACCAAAAACCTTTGCACACACTCTCTCTCACGCTGATCCGCACACTCAGACAGAGTCTCCTCTCCCTCCCTCACTTGACGCGGGAAGCCGGAACCTTCCCTCTTCTATCTTTGAATAACCAAAAAATAATAACAATAAATGCTCTCCAGAAAACAAAGTAGGAGCCGCGTTTTGCAGTGCCAGTACAATCATGACCCTCCTACCTCTAATCATGCGCATAAACTATTCTATATTATTATTATTAATAACATTAATGTTTGGATTGTTATTGAATTTAAAATTAAATATTTTATTTGATACAAATAAAAGATTATACGTTTTAAATCCGTAATAATGTGAAAATTTTTTAACAGTTTAAAGAGAGTAAAACAAATGTGTCGTTAACTCTGAACTGAAAAAAAAAAAAAAAACACAGTTGACCAAAAAAATTAAACTAACAGCTGCTGACTGATACAAAAAGTAAAAAATTTTAATTTTTTTACTTTTATTTTCTTCTCCCTCTTATTTCTTTACCAATTTTCTTTTAGGAAAAATATTTAAATGAAATTTTTTTAAAAAAATTCATGAAAATTTTTATTCAAAATATTAAATAAAAATTAAAATTAAAAATCAAAATTAATAAATTAAAAATATCATTTTATAGATTACGTATACAATATTTTTTAAAAATTTTAATATATTTTTATACAGATATTTTTAATAAAATATTAACAAAATTTTAAAATTAATAAATTAAAAATATCATTTTATAGATTAAATATACAATATTTTTTAAAAATTTTAATATATTTTTATATAGATATTTTTAATAAAATATTAATAAAATTTTTATCATTGAATAAATATAAATCAAATTTGAATTAGAAGTAATATTTTTAATTTTTTTTTTTCGTATTATTGATCTTATACTAAATTCTATCAATTTATTAATTTAAATTTTTTATTAAATCATTTTTAAAATAAAACTTCAAAAACTTATCCTAAAAAATTTTATATAAGTTTTATCCCTCTCTCTTAGACACTCATACGTCGGACTGCCTCTTCCGACCATCGCTTGCCGGCGATGTAGGTGTTTATTTGTAAACAAAAGCTATAAATACTAGAGCACAGTTAAATAAACATATAAAGAGGGCGATTCTGAGGTGGATGGAACTATAAGAGAGGTGGGTTCATGAGGCATCCAATGTGTGAATTCCACAAGACCCAATGCTATGGGAATAACGAGTTATAATCAAACATGTCCACAGAACACTATACATGTCATATATGCCAATGGTACCCATTCCTGGTACAGATTTTATGATACACCTTAAAACAAGTGGACTTATTTTTGCATATTTAATGTTCAATGCATGCAGCATCCAGGACAATATGAATATTACAAGAATTATGATGACCTTGAGGCGAGATGACTTCTATATTTCTTTTGTTTTTCTTTTTCCTCCTCGTAAAGTTAATGGAATTTTGAAAATTGTCTGCCATAGATTCATTTTCGCCGAGGACATTACCTATGTGAGGATGAGGTTTGCCTTGCCAAAAAGTTTATTGTCTTTCAATCTGAAGCTGAACTAAGAGTGACTTGTTGGGGCATATAAATTTTGTTATTCTTTTTTATTATTTGAGCGTGTCCTTAGTTAGCTTAAGTTTTCTTTTCTCATATTCAGTTTTTATGTTTTTTTCTATTATATCCTTTCATAGGTATATTACCACTGAACATGGAGGTCGCATGTCTAGTGCACGGGTAGTGCTGCTTTACAAGTATGTATCATCCTTCTAATTAGTGGACTCTTTACAAGCTGAATTTTCTCACTGATATATTCTTTTGTAGATGTGTTAGTCAGTACTTCTTTGTTATTTTGTTAATTAATTGTACTTTTTACAGATACCAACAAGCTTTCGGTATCGTCGAAGTAATGAAGATAATCGTCATGGAAGGGGACGAACATTTCGGCGTGAGCCATCCAATAATGACTATCAGCTTTCCATGGTCATTGAGGCAAGTTTGGAGTCAGCCAGTGATCCGCCATCATCATCTACTACGCAGGTGGTCTGTGATCATTGAAACATAAATGATATTGATCCACTTGTTCATCCTTTTGAATTATTATCTACAATAGATTCGGAATCATCTTCAAGATACCTTCAAGCATTGGGGGAGGCTCTGGAGTGCACCTTTGCAAGAATCTTGTTTTCCTCCTCACCCCCGACTTCCAGCACCAGTCAACAAAAGCCTAAACATGGCTCAGAAGGTTTGCCTAATAACACCATGGCAGCACATCTACGTGGCTAGAAGAATGACAATACAAATGTTTTGAGTTTAGTTCAGGCATGGCCAGTGACGATCGAAGGAGGCAGTTTGGCACCGAATTCTGAGTTGTCATGGGTATGTGAGAGAGAACTCGCAAAGAGAAAAGAGGGAGAAGAAAATCAGAGTGAAAGAATAAAATTTTTAACTTTTTTTAGATTAGTATAATATAATTATATTTTTATGTAATTTTATATGAAAATTATGTGTTATAATTTATATTAATATAAAAATATAAAATATTTTTTTATTTTATTAAATTTATATATAATTATTATTAAAATTTTAAATTTTAAAATTTTAAATTTTTTATTTTAAAATTTTATTGTGTTAAGTTATATTTATATTATATTATCATATTATATTTTAAATTATGAGATTTAATTTTTTATAAATCAATAACTGTTAAATTTAATTTTTTTTATTGTATTTAGATGTGTAAGCAAATAGAGTTTTTGATGAACTGTTAGTGAACATGCTTAATTTTTATTCGATTATATTCGTTTATTAAATTTAACAAACGATTTTAAATACTATTTATGCATTTATTTATTAAATAAATTAAATATGAACAGCTGTTTGTTCTTTTATTTATGTTCATGAATAAATTTATTTACAGTTTATTTAAAATTTATTCGTTTATTATTTGTTTGTTATTCGTTTATGATAATACTAATAAAATTATATTTTTATTTTTTATTATAATCTTATTTTAAGGTTTGTTTATGTTTATTTGAGTTCGTTTATATTTATTTAAGGCTTGTTTATTTAAATTTATTTAGTTATAATTTATTTATTGTTTATAAATATATTTATTTATATATGTTTATAAATATGTTCTTTTAATATTTAAAAATAAATTTATTTAACTTAATTAAATGAATATAAATTAAATACAAATAATTTATTATTTAAATGAATAAACATAAATAAATAAAATAATTTTACTAACAAATATTAATTAGACACGAATAATTTTAAAAATAAATAAATCAACATAAATATACTTTCATTCAATCATATTATATTCATTTAAAATTTTATTACAACTCAAATTAACAGCGTGTGCGTTTTGTTAAAAAAATTATATTATTACGGATCAATAATATTTAATCTTTATTTTTATAAAATAAAAATTTTAATTCTGAATTGTCAATCACTCGAATATTTATTCTCCAATTAAGCATTTAACTTTATTTATTAGTACAAATTGATACTCTCCCTCTCTCTGCTCTCTCTTACTTGTCAAAATCACACATCAATAATAACAATGTGTGGTTGTATTAAGTGATAATTAACTGAAGGGTCTTATTCACGGCAGCTCCACAATCTCGACTTTTTCTGCTACTTCTTTCTTGGCCTAGATGTTTGCTTTAGCATGCTATGATTTCCTATGTTTTTCAACTTTCCCATTGGGAGATACGCTGGCAATCAAAAGTCCAAAAGAATCCACAAAAAGCCTTCTGGAGTTTTGGCAAGAAAACAAAGATAAGACTTTGAGAGAGACCATTATCTTCAACCAAGCTAGTTCCACAGTAATGGTGCTTGTGCTTCCTGTTCCTGTTCTTGTCTAAGGTTTTTTTTTTTCTTTCTCTGGCTATCTCTTGTTTGGGCCCATTTGAGATGGGTGACAACAAAGGAGATACAACCAAGAAGCAAACACCCCAGCAAACTCATCAACAACAACAACTCTCGTCTTCTCCCAAAGAGGCCCTTGAGGAGTCCTCAGAATCAGGGCAAAAGCATCTACAGCAACTATCAGCTGTTGTGGAAACGGCCACTGGACCTCCTTTCATCTCGGCGCCTTTATATGTCCCAACTGGTACAACTTCTCCCTATGAACAACAATACGAGTCAGTCAATCCTAAGAGACCTCGATACAACAGTGGCCAATGGAAACTACTTCCATCCCCATCTTCCTTACAATCACAAACTCAAATGGCTATAATCACCAGCGAATCAAGCCCGTCACCGACCACAAACCCTATAAATCCACAATCCCAAGTTCATACCACAGCCGCTTCCTCCTCAGACACAGCCTCATCTCCACCCTCCTCTCCCCTCCCGTCCACGACCGCAGGCCAAGAAACCAACAAACCAGAAGGAGAGCAATTTCATAACCAATTCAGAAAGGGGAAATATGTCAGCCCCATTTGGAAACCGAATGAAATGTTGTGGTTAGCAAGGGCTTGGAGGATTCAATATCAAGGTGGGTCTGATGCGTCGGGCTCTTCTTCAAGAATTGGCCACCAAGAGACCGGTCATGTTACAGGCAGCGATGCTGCAGTCCAATCCACAAGAAGCAAAACTAGGGCTGACAAAGATAGGGCAGTAGCGGAGTTTTTAAACAAACATGGGATCAGTAGAGATGCCAAAACTGCTGGAACTAAGTGGGATAATATGCTAGGTGAGTTTAGGAAAGTGTATGAATGGGAGAGAGGAGGTGAAAAAGAACAAGTTGGCAAGAGTTACTTCAGACTTTCTCCTTACGAGAGGAAACTGCATAGATTGCCCGCTTCCTTTGATGAGGAAGTCTTTGAGGAGTTGTCTCAGTTCATGGGGCCTCGCATGAGAACTTCTCAAAGCAGAGGAGCTTCTGCAATTGCTTCTAGTGATGATGCTCGGCCAATTCTTTCTGGTTCTAGAGCTCTGCTTCCTCCCCCTCCTTTCAAAGAAGATGAACTTCCTCTGTCAGGTAAGTAAAGATCCTTTTGTCTTTTTTTCTTTTTGTTCTCAATATAGCTAAACCAAGACGCTGGTGTTATTTTATGTTATCTCCTTTAGTGAGGACTAAACAACTGGTAACAACTAGTGGAGGTGATACCTTCTTTCATGGAACTAGAGGAAGCCTGTTAGGATTCGACACTTCACTAGACGTTGGTGTTGCTCTCCCTTATTCTTCTTCTTCAAAGGAACTTCGTAGAATTGGGAAGATAAGAATGACATGGGAGGAGTCAGTTAGTTTATGGGCAGAAGAAGGTGAGCACCATAGAGGAAGAGTGAGACTTCAAGGTTCAAGCTTTTTGAATGCAGATGAACTCACATTCTTTGATGATGCCGTGGTAGCTTGCACAATGGAAGCCTTTGAAGATGGCCCTCTAAAAGGTTTCACTATAGATAGATTCGTTAATGGCCAGCAAGTGAAAGTCTTTGGCAGGAGAAATTCCTCAGCAGCTTCTGCATCTTCTGGTACAAACATATTTGTTAATGTTTCTTATTCTGGAACTGTTCAGAAATTTCAATCTAAAAGTCAGCCTCTCTCTCTCTCTCTCTCTCTAGTGACACCAGGTTTCATTGAAAGAGCTCAGCTTCCGTTTGCAGAACCCTCTATTAGATGTGAGTCCAATTAAAACTATTGTTCATTTTACGAAACATTGAGCCTCTTCTTTCCCTAAGGACGCAATCTAGAGCTTGAACCTTGTTGAATTAGAATCGAATGTCTTGACTGCCTGATGGCTGCCTAGGAGAAAGTGCTTCTATTAGCCATTATCATGTTTAAAATTTGTTGCTAGTGTACTGAATTTTGGATACATGCATGCGTTAATGAGATTATTGTTTTGGTTGCTACAGCAATGCCTCCATTGGAGTTCCAAGATCCGACAGACTACTATGTGGGGTGCCTTCGAGTTCCCCCAACGACACTGCCTAGCTTGTTTGAGCTTTCATGGCACTTACAAGAGCCACTACCCGAGGAATACCGATTTCCCCTAAGGAGAGATGTGTACCGAGATTTGCCACCTGGTAAAGAAGCTTTATTTACTATTTCTAATGAACTGTTAGATTGTAGAGCTATCCTATATGATATTTTGAGCCCAATTATCCGCACCAACCCTAGTCTTAGTGCAGCTACTGCCACAGGCAGAGACTCGTATATTGGCCTTTGGGATGATTGCATCAATAGGGTTGTGTCCAAATTTTGTTCCGTGGAAATGGTTATTATTCGAAAACCTTCTTCGTCATTGACTGAGCCATTGCAGGATCAATGGCCGAACGTGACAGGTTTTGTTAGAAATTTTTGCTTGTGGAGGGGAGAGGAGACTGATCAACTGAGGGAAGGGCAACTTGACCCACCATCTTCTATTGTGGAGAAGCTGCTATGGACTTACATGGATCTTCCGTATCTATTAGGCTATTATGCTGTTGGCTACATGGTAACATTATGCGCATTAAGCCGGTCACAAGATCGCATTATCAGGACGGATTTATATTCAGTAGATCTATCCTCCCCCTCGGAGAGACTAAAAGCCCTAGTGCCTTGCTGTAGAATAGCAGGCCTGTTACCTTTGCTGGCTGATCGATGCTTCAATAACGTCAATAATGTTGGCTCTTACAAGCAGTTCCTATTCAGTGATTTTGAAAGAATTGATTTGGGGAATGGAAGTAAAATGGAAATGACACCAAATACGGTGATAAGATCATTCTCGAGCAAGAAAAAATGGGCAGCAGTGAAAGAAATATATAACATCTTGGATCATCGAATTCCACACTCTGAATTTATTTGTCGGGCATCTGAGAAGGATCTTACATTAGTGTTTAAGCCCAGAGGGTGCAAATCCAGGCCCATAAACTGTGACCAGCTTGTGGAAGCTCTCAAGTACGTGACAAAAGCATTGGTAGCTCTGCATGACTTATGCTTCATGCACAGGGACTTGTGCTGGGACAAAGTGCCTAGAAGGAGCGACAGAGAAAACGAATGGTTCGTTTGCGGGTTCGAGGAGGCAGTGGGTGCACCACAAATAAACCCTCACCCAGCGGTAACTGCGGAGGCGGGTGGAAGGCACGCTCCAGAGATGGGGAGGGGGTTACATGGGGTGAAAGTGGATGTATGGGGGGTAGGCCACTTGGTTAACACTTGTGGGCTCACGAACATGCCTAAAATGCTGAGGGAGTTGCAAAATAGGTGCATGGATCAGAACCCAGAGCAGAGGCCAACTGCAGCTGATTGTTACCACCACTTGCTGCAGGTGCAGTCAGCCTCATCCAGTGCACCCTATTGAAGTGACACGATGACAGATTAACAATTTACCAATATTTTTCCATACCTAGTATTAAGAATCCTTTTATGTCACATTAATTAATTTATGTAGCTGGGCTTAGCTTTAGGTCTTTGAGATATATGTTACATATTTTTTTTCCAGTGGAATTCTGGACGGCTGTGTTGAATATGTGTGGTGATTGTTTTGGTACCTTAAAATTGAATGAGAGGTTGGTGGCTCTATAATCGGTTTTCGAGGGAGGAGGGTCTGATAAACGGGTAAATCTGGTCTGAGATTTTGTAATGAAGATTGGCGGCTGCTGCCAAAGGGCGGCTCCTCGGTTTGAACAGTTAGTCCCTTCGTATCAAATCAAATCAAGATCTGTAGTGGTTTCTGGTACTTCTCGTTCCCTTTTTTATGACGGGGTTAAAAAAAAAGTAATTAGTAACTGTTATGTGTTGCAGTGTTTTGGTTTTTGGATTGATGTATGATGTATCTCGAGAGATGATATTTGCGAGATGGCAGTGTTTGGTACATCGATGATTCCAATATTTAATATTATTGATATTATATTTTGTTTGAAAATTATAATTTATGTGTAGGAATAAAAATATGAAATATATATTTTTTAATTTTGTTAAATTATTATTGTTTTAAATCACGTTGATGTCGTATTATCTATCCTATTTTATATTATTAAATTTAGTGTTTGGTGATTTAGTTACCCACTGCTGCCATAGTAAATATTGCAGCACATGTCAATTTGTTGGGGTTTGCTTTTCTTTCTCTTTGGCAAACATTGTTCAAATAATTTCATCTAAATCCGGTTTTTCTAGAATAGTCTGGTAAAGGTTTAATTACTCAAAGTTGATTTTAATAAACTGTACTAAAGTTGTTAGCATATGGTTTGAAAATAAACGGTGTAAAGAATTAAATGAAAGGTGATGGCATGGCTACCTAAAAATTTTAGATGAAGAAACTAATTGGTAAGATCGAGATATTCTAATCTTTAATTAAAAAAAATTTTGGTTTATTTATTGTCAATTAATTTTAAATAAAAATATCATTAGCAATTATCTATCGCTGTATCATTTCTTTTGGCCACCCAAAAAAAAAAAAAACTAATGTTATATCATACTGGTATTTTTCACCCCTCGTTGATAGACTTACTAGATTGGATGATGAATTTATCTTTGCACGGTGGAATAAAATAGTGTTATAATACATGAGGAGAATAATTAATATTGTTTTAAATTTAAATTTTAGTAAATATAATTGTTTTTTATTTTTATAATGCGATATTTTTATATTAAAAAAAGTCACATTGATTAGATTTTTAACTAGTGGTTTTAGTTAAATGTAAAATGTTAAGGCCTTCAATTTATTTTATAAGTTGAATAGTAAATAGTCAAACTTTTTAACCGTCAACACATAATTTTCTTTTAGCCTCTAATTCTAACAAGTGGCATAAAGACATTCATTAGGGGATATTTAAATAAATATTTTCTAATTCAATTGTAATGTTTGGCAAATGTATATAATAATTATCATATATATCAAATTAAAAATTAAAAGCAAATTACTAAATACGACCATTATACTTTTTTTTTAGAGAGTTGGCATCCTTTCATCTACTAGTAAATATAAAAGCATTTATGAAGTCTAGTAAAAGTGCTTCCATGTCCATGTCTCTCTCTCACAAGTGCTACATCTTTCTCCATTGATGTTGCACTTACATGGTATCATGCTACATAGCCATTGACAAGCACATATGGTCCAGCTCCAAACGGCCAGTGACCTCCACTTGGAGCCAGTGTGTTTTCCATTAGGCTTCACACCCCAGAATAACTCCCAACCACTGTCGGCTCCCTTTAACGTTGCGATCATAGCTTTGTATAAACTTTACAAGAACAAAAGATACATATAATTCCTCCCCAAAACTTTTTTCTCACCACCTGTATTGGATCACGTAGCCCTAAAGATTGGCTGTTGCCTGAATGTGGGTTACAATGACAGAACTCGGGCGTAAATCAGAACCAATGATACCAGCAACTTTCTTGGGCAGCTTATTTATTTGAACGCCTCCTCTCAAATGTTAAAGGAATCCTAGTAAAAAGTTGCCTGCTAGGCTTTTTCAAGGTATCTTTGAATAATTATTGTAGATTAGGACCATACAAAATAATGGTTTAAACTTTAAAGCGAGTAAATATACGTCGTGATTTATTGACAATTGTAGTTTCTCTTTTGCCATCGAGGGTCTTTCGATTCAGCTTTTACGCTAATCTCTTTGCAGATGTGGGTTGCTATTTTAGTATAATTTAGCCCAAATCAAGCCTAGTCGAGCATGAGCCCAGCTTTTCTAGGTCTTTCTTCAGCCCGTCTTTTTGGGCTTACTTTCCTGTGGTATGTAGTCATCATAGGCAAGGCCCGTGGACTGTTTGAACCGAATTTTCTCCAACTCTTTAGTTATTACTTGTTGTCCAAGAACTCGTGTGGATTTCTTCTTCCTATACAGGAGCAAGGATAGTGGTTTATTGGATCCTAAAGTCAATATGCTTTTAGATAGTGTTTATAATGAGGTGATTGCTGAGGCGATTTATTTATGAAGATTAAATTATCATATTTGATAATTTTTTCATAATTTTATATGATGATAATTTTAGATCATTAAAAATAATTAGATTATTATTTTAGAGAGTAATTTAATTCCCATTTAAAGGGATAGAAAACTTTAATCATCAAGATAAAATGATATATAAAATTTAAGAGTCAATAATATTCAATTAATATGTGAATTAAAAGTTTTTTTTTTAAATTAATTGTAATTATTTTATACTATAATTTGTATATTTTCAAATAAATATTCATTGTAATAAGTTTAAAAATATTTTGAGTGATTTTTTTAATTTTTTAAAATTTATATACAATATATTTTTTATTTTAATATATAATTTTTATTTTATAATTAAAATATTTTTTGCATAATTTTATACTATAAAAACTAGTTTACTATCAATAAATATATATTTAATTTAATAATTTAATTATATTTATTATGAAGTAAATAAAATATTATTAATATTTTATATACAAATTATTATCTTTAAATAACATTGAAATCATTGATTTGTGTAACTATTATAATGTGTATAATTATTTTAATACTTTTAAATAAAATAATATTTGATTTTTAATATTACCAAACACTGTAATATTTAATTACTAAGAATTAATAATTTTTAATCAAATAAAGTAATTTCAAATTATGAGTGATAAGATTACTATAGTAATAGTATCATCTTGATGATTAAGTTACCATTGTGATTTTGAAAATAATATCAAATAATACCTTAATGTAAATTTGAAACAGAATATATTTTTTAATTATGGCATGTGATGTTACATGTTAATTATCTTTTTTTGTCAAATACTTTATATTTAATAAATTTTGTTTAAAATTATTAGCTTTTTAAGTGAAATGGTGATTTAAGAATAGGTGAATTGGATCCCTCCAAATTTGTTCTCAAAACTAGATTTCAATATAATTGAATTAAAATTAATATCAAAATATGATGCAAATAACAATAGATTGATAAACTATAAACAAATATAAACTATAATAAAAATAAAGAGATAGGGATAAAGAAAACAAACACAATGATTTATAGAGATTCGATCTTTCTCTACAAGGTACCTACGTCATCTTTCTTGATTGTCCATACCACGGCTTTAATTCACTAATTGAAGAAAAACTCTTATGAAATACAAACCTATCTTATATTAAATCTCTATATTTTTCTTAAGGCTTAGATAGCAACATCTACCTTTACAATATTAAGAGGATACGCCACATCTTGCTTACAAGATAACCCAAATGATTTTTGCAAACTAAAAATACCTCTCAAGGTTGAGTGTTTGCCTAATGAAGTACAAAGAAATTTGATGAATGAACAATAACAATGATTTAGATACAGCAAATACAAATATATGGATTTTAAAGCTCTAAAACTCTTGATTTCTTTGAAAGAATAAAAATATGACTTGTTTGATCTTGCTTTCTTAATTTATCAATTTTCTTGGTGTGTTGGATGCCTAATTTATAGGGAAAATGAGGAACTAGCCGTTAGGGATGGTTTGGAAGAAAAAAATAGCTGTTGAAGCTTGATAAACTAGCAATTGGAATAATTCTGGGCATAGGTGATCGATCCCTTTTTGGTACCAATCAATCCCTTTTTCAAGTGATTGATCCCCTAGTTTGGGTGATTGATCCATTTTTAAATCCTAGAGCAAAGTTTTTATTCTGGATAAAAAACCAATAGATCCCTTTTTGAGGGGATAGATCTTGTCCAGCAGGGTGATTGTCTCCTATTTTGTACTTTACTAACTAATTTCATCATATCTCGAGTTATACAAATCAAAATTAATAACCGTTTGAAGATTTAGAAAATAGACTTAAAGAGCTTTCTATCTATATAAAATTCATCACCTAACTCAATATATACGAATTATAGTAAATTTTCAAAATTACCCATTGTGTAATTTTTAGACAACTGCAAAGTGTCAAGTAAAAATTCAAAATCTTTTCTTAGAAAATTTGGATTTTGATTTTGTTTAATCAATTAGAAAGTAGACTCAAAGAGCTTTCCAACCATATAAAATTCAAATATTAAAGCTTTGTGAATTAATACAAAAAAATAAAACAATTTCAATGTTAGAAAACTTTGTTATTGTAAAACAACTTTCTTAAGTTAATCTATTTCTCAAAACTAATATTATCAAAATTGTATTAAGTCCAAAAAGAATAAGTTCACTTTAAAAACAACAATTGGACTTTTATTTAAGCTCAAATAAATAATCTTTAAAAATAAATTTGATTTGAGAAATATGAAAACAAAGAAAAGGTTTGTTTACACTTTGAAAACATATTATTTATTTAGTACCAAAATATAAAACTTAAGAACATGTACTAAATAAATCTTTTTCAAAATCTTGATCAAACTTATTTAGCTTAAGGTTTTGTCATTTCAAAGTAAGGATCAATTCAAGGCTAACAATCTCCTCTTTTTTGATATGATAAAATTTAAAGATAAATTTGCTTGATAAAAAAAACTTTTTTTAATATATCTAAGATTTTGAAAAATATTTTGAAAAATTTTCCCTTGAACAATGCATAACAAAACTCCACCTTAATTAATGCATCTTAATCCAACACAACTCAACAAATATATGTTAGTTAAATATATGAAATAAGTACAATCAAACATATGCATGTCAAGTATAAGCAAATTTGTCCATATGATATTTTTCCTCATTTTTGTCATAACAAAAGAGTATGAGCATATTAATGAGCAAATAAACATAAAGAGGCATCCTTAACAAATATATTCATGAAATGTTTCTTCTTTTTTTTTGTTTATGCTCTTTATACTAAATGTTTAAGCTCTTATATCAATTATCATAAGCATACAAGAAGAAATATCTCCAAACTTTTCACTTTTGTATCATTTCAAAAGAAAGAGAGATCAATTCAAGATATAAGACAAAATGCTTGATACTAATAATATTAATAGTATTTTGAATGCATGTAATAAAGTGTAATATGTACAATGAAGTTCACATATATGTATTTAAGCACAAAAGCATAAGCGTATCCAATTAAAATGTTATGGCACAAAATCATTCATTCAACCAACCAAATGAAATTTATGAGCAAAAAGATAATAAATGATATGCAACCTACTCATAAATCATGTTGTCATAAGATGTGCTTAGAATCTAAAATATTAGTAGTAATTAAGCATAAATTCAAGTATATGCATACAAGCTCATACCATTTATTAAGGATACCAATTGTTAAAGATATATTATCACAAAGCATACAATTGTTATCACAAAACAAATCAAGCAAAATTATATTCTAAGATTTCTCTTCTTTTTCAAAATAAAGATTAATTAATTTAAGGTACACACAATTTTTTATGAAAACTATAAGCTATATTAAGGATAGGCATATAAACAAGTGTCCATGAAAGTTAAAAAACTCTTTAGCAATTTTGATACCAATTGTTACAAATTTTTAGCAATTTTATTTAATAACTTTCATGGAGCACACATACTTCAAGCATATAAAAGATTTATTCAATACATGCATAACAACATTATTTCATAATCATATCCTATCCAAAACAAATATTCAATCATCATGTTATAGCAAAGAATTATACAAGCATGGTTTTTTAAGCATGATGAACACATATGTTATAGCAAAGAAATAATGAAAGCATAATTATTCAAATATATTCTTATTTATTTCAATGCATAGCAATGAACTTAATCTAAGCATATGCAAGTATCAAATATATATTTCAATCAAAATCATACAAGCATAGGAAAAAATATTTCAAATCACATATAGTAATATACCAACAAACATTCACACATAATGTAGTGTATGCTATCTCAATGATCTCAATCAATGAACATGTTCAAATAAATCAATCTCTTTAACTTATATCCATGTCCAAAGATTCAAATGAATATTCATGCAATAAAAACTTTTAATCAAAGCAATCAAGAACTAGACATGAATATTAATCAATCCAAGCATTTAATAAAGTTAAGACAAATTTTATCAAGTAGCTTGGTGATTAATCTATGCAATGTGTCTATATATTCAACCACAAAGTCATATATTTGCATATATCAAAGCAAGCATTTTTATGTATTGAAACTCATACATCATATCATAAAGTTGATACATTTACCTTTATCTATGTCAAGCTTTGTTGTTGTGCTAATTTGACTTGAATTCTCTAATCCACTTCATTTGAGCAAAACCAAGTTTGATTGGAGATGATGACATGCTTTGCTTGCTATACTTAAAATTCCAAAAATGTAAGCTCATTCATGCTAATTTCAAGTTCTCCTAGCATAAACTTAGAAAATATTCTTGACAAATGAATGTTCATTAATAGCATCAAGAATATCAATTGATAAAAATTATACCAATTGATAGAAAATAATTTCATATTCTAAGTCATTATAGGTAAAAAAAAATTTTGCTCATTAAGCATAAGTTGCCAATTTGCTTGCAAATCATTCAAAATTAACTAAAGCTATAGATCATTCATCATAATAAACATTATAAAGCACAATGGTGGCATTAAAGCAAAAGTTCTTAAGTAATGTGCAAAATATTAATCTTTATAAATCATTTATGAACACAATGAGGACATGTTCAATAATTATGTATATTCAAGAAATCACCAAAGAATATATCAAAATAAAATTTAGGCTATATGAAAATAAAAAACTTGGGGAAGACATATTTATCATAAAAAACATATTCAAGAAAATTTTAGCATAAAAATATATATATGTCTACACAAATTATAAGTCATAATCAATAATGACTTAAGCTAAAAATAAGTATCATAAGAAATTCATTTACTTGAGTTATGTTACAACTGTGTCAAGTAAAGAAAAATCACATTTATCATATATGCACACACTTGACAAGAACAATAGATGAACCAATAACACATATAATTTAAAAGGCAATTAGGTCATCAATTTAAAAACACAAATCAAAGAGATATAACATTTAAGCACAAGAGCAAGCATATTACAAAAGTATTTCACAAATTAAGAAAAAAACAATGTAAGCACTTTCAAATCATAAGTATGAAGATCAAGTCAAACCAATCATCATATGAGCACATATCTTGACCGAAAATATAGAAGAACAAAGAATCAATATATATCTTTTAAGCATATAAATTTCATCAATTCATCAACATAAGAGAAGAAATAAATCTTGAATTAATAAGGATAAAGAATTAAATCATATTTCAAGACTATTTCATAAAAAATCAAAAGATGAACAATCAAACATCAATATTTATGATTTAAGCACAAGATGATTATCAATTTATAATATCACAAATCAAGAGTTAAAACAATCGAGAATAAAATAGTCAAGTTTAAATAATATTTCATAAGATTCCAGCATTACTAACAAGTGAAACAATTTCAAACATCATGATTATATAGGCATGTTCAACAATCATAAATCAATAGGCATAAAAATCACAAAAATCATTTTTATCATGCCAAAATCATGCAAACAAATATATTTATGCAAAATACAATAGGATAATCCCTTTAAAGCTTAATATTTTCAAGATTTTTATTTTGGATATTTTGAAGCTCATTTTTGTTTGAAAAAGATCTTGAAAGATCTCATAACTAGTCAAGCTTATTTTTAACCAACTTGAACCATTCCAACAAATTTCAAATGATAAAACAAAATTGTTCAAGTGATCATTTGGTATTAGAAACAAAGAAATCAAATTAATTTCCATATTTCCTTAGAAAAAGGCTATTAAGATGGGCAAATATGTTTAAATACACATTTTAAGCTCTTCAAACCATTTAAAAAGTTTTATATCACACTTTGAAAAAGTTCAAATAGTTTTTATGCCCATAAAATGTTCAAAAACAAGATTTGATATTTTAAGCTTCACAATCCATTGAAACTTGCATATAGCACTTATGAAAATTTTAAACTATTACAAGTTATCAAGTTATTTTTGTTTGAACAAGTTTAAATCATTGAATTCAAGATATTCAAATTTATTTTCATTTAAAAACTTTCTAAAGCAATATTTTATATTTTAAAGCTTGATTCTAGCAAAAGTCAATTTCAAAACAAAACATAAAATTTTAAAATTATTAAGCTTTGAGTGCTCTCCCTAAGTTTGTACATAAATATAAAAATAATTTAGCACATAATTAATCACATTAAGCACCGATAATAATTTCACAAAGCATGCATGATATCATCAATATCCAACATTCATATACACAATCATGCATAAGTACAAGTTCTCAGAAATGCCAATTTTATAAATAATATCAAAATATCAAGATTATTTATGCAATCCCAATATCAATAGTATTTACATGTAATCTTACAAATTCATTAGAGCATTCATGAATTTTTCTAAAAATGTATCTCAAACAAATAAATATTAAACACAATATCAACAAGCATGAGGAATATATTAAAATCATGCATTCAAGAAAAGAAATAAATGCCTACTCAACTCAAGCTCATATATATCAAATAAAATTGGTATATTCAAGATATATCAACAAAGCATATACCAAAGTCCATTAAGCACTCAATGTCTAACAAGAATAGCAACCAATTTCATATTCACTTAAAATAAAAGTTTAGAAACTATCCATCTCCATTGTATGTCTAAAGTATTCAATATTTAATCTCACATTGTAGCTCATTATTCTAGCACACCTACAAGAGAAATCCTCATTTGATTTTTGGTACTCAAATTGTTTTGGGTCCTTGAGAGTTAATCACAATATCTCATGTTTCTTTTAAAACCCATACTTACCCAATTCTAAATGAAACTTTTCTCTTTATGAAATAAGTATGGATAATATTATCATGAAAATTACAAAAATTGTATTTAATCATTTTAGCACTTAAACTCTTATCTAAAAATTCTTATTTTTCATTCATCAAAACATCAAATTTCTTTTTCAAATCAAAATTTTCTTTTTCTAAAATTTCATACCTATTTTGAGAGCTTTTTAAATCTATTTTCAACTTTTCATTTTCTTTTCTAAAACAATTTTTGCATTTATCAAAAACTTGTTCTCTACATTCAACTTTGAAATCATTTTTTTATATTTCATTCTTATTGACTCAAATTTCATAACTAACTCATCAAAGGTATTTTACAATTTATCAAAAATATATGAATTTCAATAAATTAAGTTAGAGGTTATCTTCGACTCTTCAAGAGCCAAGAGCCATGAGCCATGAGACATGATACATTTTGGTTGAAAATTTTTCTTTCATATAGCTCATCTAACTTCCTCCATATCTCATTTGAAGTGGAACAATTTGAGACCAAGTTGAAGTAGTAAGCATCTAAGGCTCCATAGAAAATGCACTTGACCTTTGCATCATCCATTATCTGTTTCATGTAGTTTGTATCTTTGAAAAGAGTTTCAAGCCTTTTTTCAACTACATTTCAAGCTCTAAAATCTTGAGCCACTATAAACACCTTCATCCTTATTCTCTATTTACAAAGCTCATATTTATTTAACATTGGAGGTTTGAGGACTTCATCACCATCTTAGAACCTAAATTGAGCCATAGGATCTTTACTCAAAGTGGTTAAACTTATAAAAAGAGACCAAAACTCTGATACCAATTGTTAGCTTTTTAAGTGAGATGGTGATTCAGGATGGGGGTAAATTGGATCTCTTCAAATTCTTTTTCAAAACTAGATTTCAATTAATTGTTGAAAATTAAAACCAATATTAAAATATGATGCAAATAACAATAAATTGATGAACTATAAGCAAATATAAACTATAATAAAAATAAAGAGATAGGGATAGAGAAATCAAATACAAGATTTATAGAGGTTCGGTCCTTCTTCACAGGGTAACTACATCCTTTCTCTTGGTTATCCATACCAAGGTTTCAATCCACTAATTGAAAAGAAAAAACTCTTACAAGATATAGACCTATCTTGTATTAAATCTTTATTTTTTTCTTAAGGCTTAGATAGCAACCTCTAACTTTGAAATATGAAGATAACCCAAATGATTTTCACAAACTAAAAATACCTCTCAAGGTTGAGTGTTAGCTTAATAAAGTATAAAAAAATTTGATGAATGAACAAAAATGATTTGGATACAATAAATACAAAGATATAGACTTTAAAGCTCTAAAACTCTTGATTTTTTTAAGAGAATGAAAATATGACTTATTTGATCCTGCTCTCTTAATTCATCAACTTTCTTAGGTGTTGGAGTGTCCAATTTATAGAGAAAATGAGGAACTAGCCATTGGGAATGGTTTGGAAGAACAAAATATCCATTGAAGCTTGATAAACTAGCCATTAGAATGATTTTGGGCATAGGGGATCGATCTCTTTTCGGTACCAATTGATCCCTTTTTCAAGTGATTGATCCCCTATACCTGGTGATCGATCCCTTTTCAAATCTTGGCATAAAATTTTCATTCTAGATAAAAAAAACCAATCGATCCTTTTTTGAGAGGATTGATCCTATCCAGCAGGGTGGTTGTCTCCATTTTTACACTATACTAACTAATTTAATCATATTTTGAGTTATACAAATCCAAATTAAAATTTGTTTAAAGATTTAGAAACTAGACTTAAAGGGCTTTCTATCCATATAAAATTCATTACCTAATTCAATGTATACGAATTATAGTGAATTTTCAAAACTACCCCTTATGGAGTTTTTAGACAACTGCAAAGTGTCTAATAAAAATTTAAAATCTTTTCTTAAAAAATTTGGATTTGAATTTTGTTTAATCCATTAAAAAGTAGACTCGAAAAACTTTCGAACCATGTAAAATGCAAATATTAAAGCTTTGTGAATTAATATAAAAAAATAAAATAAATTCAATATTGAAAAACTTTGTTCTTGGAAAACAACTTTCTTAAGTTAATATATTTCTTAAAACTAATATTATAAAAATTGTATTAAGTTCAAAAAGAATAAGTTCACTTTGAAAATAATAATTAGACTTTTATTTAAGCTCAACTAAATAATCTTTAAAGATAAATTTAATTTAAGAAATATGAAATAAAAGAAATGTTTGTTTACACTTTGAAAAACATATTATTTATTTAGTACCAAAATATAAAACTTAAGAATATGTACTAAATAAATTTTTTTCAAAATCTTGATCAAACTTGTTTAGCTTAATGTTTTGTCATTTCAAAATAGGGATCAATTCAAGGCTAATAAAAATTTAATCATCCAAATCTTCTTGGTAACTTATTAGTGTTAATTCTTCACTGAATAAGTTTCATGCAATTAATGCAATAATAAAGTGGACTCATGTTTTATAGTAATAAAAAAAGTAGGAAATTGTCAAATTTATCACTGTATTGAATTGGTGGTTTCATATTTATTATTCTATTTTTTTTTATATAATTTTATTATTTTATTATATTTTTATGCAATTCTAGTCATCTATGGATTGAAATAAAATATTCTATCTAAACTAAAAGATATTATTTAAAAATTTCAATTGTTTTTTAATTTTGGTTATATGAAAAAGTAAAAAATATATTATTTCAAAATTTAAAGATAATACCAATAGTTAAACAAAAATAGTTAGATTGTTTTTCTAAAAATTAAGATTATGTAAAGTTTGTTCTATGTGCAAACTACACCACATTAATATAAAATTTATTATTTTTAATGTTAATGTAAAATTAAGATTATGAAAATAAAGAAATTCAATATAAACTTTAACTTATTTTTACAAATTTTGACTTGTTTATTTATAAAATAAATTCATTTACTTTTAAAATTAATGAAAATTTAAAATTTTGATGATAAAGCAATTCAATATAAATTTTTAATTTTTAATTTGTTTTTAAATAAATCTATTTAACAAAATTTTTTTAATGAAATTAAACTTCTTACTTATAATTTGATAAATTTTATTAGAAAATCCATTTAACGAAAGCATTTAATTAAATCACACTTCCTACTTATATCCGATTAATAATAAAATAATTTACCATGGCAATTTAGAAATATATAGGACAACACTCATCATTTTCGTCAGTTCAAAAGTTTTCCTATATCCATACTTTTATTTATACTAATATTTCTTTTCACGTGCTCTGGTGAATACTTGTGTTTTATCTATTTTTTAACAAATAGCCATAATTTTACAAATTAATTAATTAATTAAAATTCAATTTTATAATATAAAATAATTATAATTTTATAAAAAAAAATTAATTAACACACTAAATAAATAATATTAATTATTATTAATTTTACATATTATTTCATTTCAAAAATAAAAAATTTGCATCCTTTTAAAAGGAAATTAAATCACCCTCTAATTAAAAATATTTTTTAGTTAACCCATAATTTATTAAGGAGCCCAAGGGTTACAAAGCTACTGATAGCTAGCAAAGAGAAAATTCAAAGATTATAGTGTAAAGCAAATTAAGCAACAAAGATCACGTAAATGTAAGTAGTAGCAGGCATGTCATACCAGCTAACTAGTACAATCTAAGAGTGAGCAAAATAACAAGCAGCAAACTAAAATAAAAAATGCGTATGATAAGAACCACCCCACATGAGTTTCATCCAAAACCTCCAGGAACCAATTGTGAATAGTAAAGGTAAATTATGTTAGAAATAATAATTCAAATCTCATAAAAGATTTATTTTGAGATTAGTTAGATATTGCTTGATAGATAAGAAAACTTACAAAAAAAATTTTTTAAGAGAAAATAGATTCTTAATAGGTAAGTTTGTATGCTTATAAATAAGTGAAGTCTTTATAGGGTTAGGTATGAAAATAAGATGAAAGAGAGTTATAGGTTTTATGGAATAAACACCTTATAAGAGTATTAGAAATTTATGTCTTATGTGTGTGTATGTTTGAATGTTTGAGAGTAAACTAGAGAAAACTGAGAGGGTCCACATAGATATAGTGAATGTGAGTGGACTAGAGGAGACTAAAAAGGTCCACATCGGTATAGTGTATGGGTGTACATAGGTATGCGTTTATTTAGGTTAAAAATACTACATAAGATTAAAAGAAATTGAAAGGGTTTATGGGTATTGATTGTTGAGTGTTTATTGATATGAATTATATGTTTTTAATTCTATACAACTAATGAATCTTTTTTCTTATCCATGGACGTAGATTGGTTGGGCTAAATCACATTGAATTATTGTCTCTTATGTGATTGCTTAATTGTTTAATTATGCTTCTATTAGTGTAATTGGATTGGGGTTTTTTGGCTTATCAAATGGTATCAAAGCTATGATGATCCCTTACAAGTGGTATCAAAGTATGGTTCGAACCATGAAAAGAGACCAGTCCAAAAAAGCTTGACTAAAGGAAAATGTTCGAGTTCGTGTTTTGAAAATTAATTTGCATGAAATGTGAAGACATACAAGAAAAGATGATTGTGAGGCTTTTATTGCAAGTAGAGCCAAGTATGTGTAATTTGAAAATTGATGATTGATAAAATTTTAGTCAAAGTAGAGATTATTGAGAATAGTACCTTAAATCCCATAAAAAATTTGTTTGAAATTGACTAGGTATTGCTTGATTAACAAGAAGACTTGTAAAAAAAAAAAATTCTAAGAGGAAAATTATTCTTAATACGAAGTTTGTATACTTATAAATAGATGAAGTCATTATAAGGTTAGATATAAAAAAACAAGATGAAAAAAAGTTGTAAGATTTTATAGGATAGATACCTCATAAGAGTACTAGAGATTTACGTCTTATGTGTATGTATGTTTGAATATTTATGAATGGACTGAAAGAGACTAATAAGGTCCACATAGGTATGGTGTATGTGAGTGGATTAGAGGAGACTGATAGAATTTACATAGGTATGGTGCATAAGTACACATAATTATACATTTGTTTGGGTTGAGAATATTTTATAGGATTAGAGGAGATTATGAGAGTCTATGAGTATTGATTATTAAGTACTTATTGATATGATTGTATGTTTGTAATTCTTTACAATTAGTGAATTTTTTTTTCATCCATAGACGTAGGTTGGTTAAACCAAATCACGTTAAATTGTTATCTCTTATGTGATTGATTAATTATTTAATTATATTTTCACTGGGTGTAATTGAATTGAAACTTTTTCACCTAACAAGTGGTATCAAAATTATGATAATCCCTAACAAATCATGCTTACCAAAAACGAATTGTGAACAACACCCAACTTGTGAAAGCCAATGGCGAAACCGACCACACTATCATATAGAATAGAACCACAGAGTAGAACCACCGCCAAACAGCCACAAAACATTAACTGTTAATTATCATCGAGTTCTCTTCGTTCCATTTCTATCAAACTTGTTAATAATGATGTTTTCTTCACTTGCAAAGGACAACCCAAGGCATTTCCCAAGTTTCCATAATTTGATAGTCTCATCACTATGAAAAGAATTTATCCAACGAATATAATTATTTGAAATGCAGTTATCTTTTTAAAAAATACACAAGATATAATAAAACAAACTGAAATCTTTGAATGATCATTCTTACTACTCCATTTATAGTTTTTATGTTTTTTTTTTTTTTTTTTTAGTTGATCAGTTTCAATGATCTAAAATTATTGTCATATAAAATCATTAAGTACTTATCAAATAAAATAATTTAATCACCACATATAAATTATCATGATTTTTACATTAAACATTTCGTAGCAAATACGGACAGAAGGAAAACATTGCTATTTTATTCATTATTATAGAAACTAGAACTTCAATAATTGGTCCAATTGAAAAAAATTGATACTTGCGAATAATAGTAAGCCCAGTTTCTACATTGGCCTAGGACTACGCTTAGGCGTATACCTTTACCTTTCAATATCCTATTACGAGATCACTATGAGCCAGTCCTCTCGGGCCTACCCGGTAGCCTAGGGCTTCGTTTATTTTGTATCGGCCGAACAGCCCTTCTAAAGAAAACCCAAAAAATTGACTCCAAGTCCAATATCGTGATCATATCTTTATTTATTTATTTTATAGAAGATCGTGATCGTATCTTGGCTCTCAAGCACGGGTTTTTGATTCCTTTCCAAACTTGAATTTTAGGTACGTTTCAACTCTCTCAACCACAAAGCAAAAATATTTCTTTGTGCCACATAAACTTTGAATAACATTAAACGGCTAGTTACGATGGTTATTAGTTAATTTCTCATTTTAGTACTTAAAAGTTTATTCCTGATCCTGCTTTGTACCATAGTTATATACATACTGGAAAATAAATAATCTTTGGGAGTTCTATTGTAGCGTAGAGCTCTTTAGGAGTTAACAAATCAATGTGAAAAAATGCTCATATAAGATAGATAGAAAGAAGAATTTGATTTAGATAAAATCTGAAAAATATTCTTTGATCGTATTAAAAAAATGAATAAACTTCAACACTAGTATGTCAATGGAACCATTGAAGCTGCAAGAACTTTCCATTTTTCCTTTTTATTCAGGTCTTTTGAGAATGGATTGAGAAGGGCTTCAAGAAAGCTGCGGAGTGGAGGTGAGTTGAACCTGTCACAAAATAGGAAACCGTTAATGGCGTTGGAGTTGTGATTTGGTGACACACTTCAAGGCTTAAGTCAGTCAGATATTGGTGCTGTATGAGGGATTTCGCAGTTGTCTCCTAGAAGAAATTTAACACAGTCCAAATTAGGGTGCTAGTATTGATGGTGAAAGCGATCCCATATCTAATCGGGAAGGGATTGGACTATAATTTTATAAAGATTACACTTCCCATCTGACTAACTTTTTTCAGACAGAACCATGAGGGCAGTCTCGTCAAGCCCTCATAGCGCCAGGTGGCGAAGAGCCGACTTTGAGGTGCCAAACCTTCCTGCCGATGTGAGCTCTTGGATAAGATGAGAGCGGACAGTATCTCATAACGATCTAACAATCCTTGCATCAACATTGTCTTCCTCCTATATAGTCGTCTATGTTATCCATAGTTCAGACATTTACCATCCAACCATTTATGCCGTTTGGAAAGAAAAGTAATATGTGGTCAATTTGGTGGAGCAAAACTCTTTAAAAAAATGACAAATGTGTCGATATCAGGACTTTTATATTTTACTATGTACTTTATTCCGTGATGCATATGCAAAATCTAAACTTTTTTTTTTTTTTTGTAGAACTCAACAACAGACATGTACAACATGTCACATTAACATAAGAAATCGACCGCTACACTACATGGCAAGCAACAATTTTCCGAAACCTGTTTTGAAATATTTGTCTCGTCTAACGATATGTCCAAACCACGAATGGCGTTTTATTTTGCACGAATCGAACTCTACATTAAAATTTTTGAAACAAAGTTCCAAAACTTTTGTCATTCCCTTGCACTAGTTCCTATCACCTTTTATTTTTATTTTGGCTAGATGACGAAGAAATTGAATGCAACTGGTCGAAATAAAAACCAGTGAATGAAAGCCACCCGCTTATGATCTTCATTAAGAAAGGTAACAACTAATGCTTTAATCAATTTTTGAGAAGGCAAGTTACGTGGCCAAATGCTAATTAATCTAGTGATCTTAATTATAATTGAATAACTATTGATTACCTATAGTTTAGAGGAGACAAAGAGATGGAAAGAGAGTGATGAACATATTCGTCGTCTTCCCATTTCACTGTCACACCATGTAGCCAAAAGAAAAGACAAGAAAATAGAAGAAATAAGATTTTGCCTAATTGATTAACCGTTATGTGTGTTGCACATCCCGGCACGTAATTATGGAATAGGATCTTATGTAAAAATATCACTTAATTATGGAAAAAAAAAACCAAGTATCCCAACTTGATTTCATCATGCCCTTTTATCGTTACATGGCTTCTAAATAGATAGCTTTAAGTGAGGTGATCTTGTAAGTGATGTTGGATATTAAATATTATCATCCGAGTAATCGAGTGAACTCCTGTTTTGCCTTCTTGCTTTTACCATATTGAAAATTTATTGTCCTTCTTGTCATGTTCCATAGAAATAACAGAACGACAAAAATATACATATTAGCAATCAAAAGCAGCATATCCAAAATAGAAAACAATAAATTGAGCAGCCCTAGGTATGAAAAAAGATAATTTTTTTTAGCATTAATTGGATTAATTAATTAAATGGTGTGCTAAGTTTTATGCATTAAACTAATGAATGTGGGGATAGCATTTGAATTTTGGCTTTGTTGGTTTTTTTTTTTTTTTTTTTTTTCCTTTTGTTTATGAATGTTTTATTCTTTTACTAGAGTTATCTTCTAATTTTACTTAACCGATCTAATTTGTCCATACCTTATCCAATGAAAATTTTAATGTTTATTAGGATGGAAGAAGTACTAAGCCACTGGACAGATAGTGTTCATGTGCATTTTCTGAAGTGGAAGTAAATCTACCGTGATTGAAAGAGGCACTATAAATGAGTACTGTTCATGCAGTTTCACATGTGGTGTGGGGGAGATCTTCTCCAAGTGGGAAAAGATTAGTTTGTCTGTTTAATCCAACCTTATATACTTATATCATCTACCTGTTTTGGTTAATCATAGGTTTGAGGTCAAAAGATCAAAGCTCCAAGAAAAAGGGAAGAAAATTAAAACAAAATGCAGGAGTAATTAAAAAAAAATCCTATTTAATAAATTGGATGATAAATAGAATAGTAATTAGCTAGGAGTATATGCTTGAATTAAACATTGAGAAGTCAGAAGAACAATTCATATATATATATATATATATATATATTATATGGTTCAGCATATTATAGAAGGTAATGTCAATGCTAAATTATTTATTGTTGGGAGACGCATAGGCTTCAAGTCAATATTTTGAAGATAAGGGCAATTTCAAAGTCATCACTTGACAAAATTCACATTATTAACTTCATGTGGTTTACATATATATAATTAAATTCACTTCCTGATAACGTAGATTGTCAGGTTGAATTGTGTTTGAGAGGAAGAGAAGGCATACGATAATGACATATATATGATCAATAGAAATCTCAAATATTGATTTTTTTTTTAAGAAAAAAAGGAGTTAAAATTAATTAAGTTCAAAGAGTGTTGTTGTTTGCAAAAGCCACAAGGGGCAAACTTAACGTAGGACAGATGCATGAGTAGAGAAATCGAAAGTGTGATAGAGCAAAGATATCTAACAAGGGATGGGTAGAGATGGATATTGAGAGATTCTAGCACCCTGTTCCTCTGAATTAAGAGGAGGGAAGGTGGTGCCAGAACAAACAACGAATGGTTCCACGTGATGCGGGCCTTTTGGAAGGGAGTACGGGAATGGGACTGTCATTGTCCTTACTTGCGGCGGCTGTGCGTCATTGACAAACAAAAGCAGTCGGAGGAGAGAGATTCGGTTTGCCCTTCTCTCTAATTTTCTTCATCACCTATTGTAGTTATAATCATATAATTCCTCCGAATCCCTCCAATTTTAACCTGCATGCTAATATGATGAGAAAACCGCTTCTTCTTTTGGAATAGGAGGGAGAGGGTAATGGATCGATCTTGATGGGAAGGGATGAATATTTCACGATATCACTCTTTTTTAATTTTTTAATTTATCCTTAATCTTTTTATTCTTTATATTTATCCAACCAAAAAAACCATTAGGCATATAAGTTCATTTGGACCCGTCCCAACTTCCACACACTAGTAGAAATTTCATACCAACTGATCTAGACATTAGTAAAACTAATGTTATCATTCTTTATTATTCATAGAAGATACGGTATTTTAGACTACTAGATACGGTAGTCAATGGGGGTTAACTGGCAATTATGCTTTAATCCAAAATATTTTAAATAGAAGATCGCGGTTAATAAGTATAGGACTGAAATAGAGAAAAGTAGGCAAAGTTATTGCAATAGTTATGTGAATGATGAGGATATAATTAGATGGGAATTTATAGACACACACACACTCACACACACACACAAGCCCCTCATTTTCAAAAAATTGGAAGGATTACTATTTATATCATGAAAAGAATGTTGCAGCATTTAAGGGCAAACACCACGACAATGTTGCTTTTGCATTGTATACACCACAACCTTCCAAATCTCTAGCTATAAAAAAATAATTTTAAAACGGAATAAAATATTTGCAGAAGAATACATTTTACAGTGAAAGCTCTGCCAATCCTCAATGGATTCTAGCACCCTGTTCCTCTGAATCATGCAATCGGTGGGCCAGCTCGTCCTTTGGATTTATTTCACATGTAAGTCCAGACACTTCAAAAGGAACAATTGGTTGATGCAAGCAAGCTATTACAGCTTCGGATCATGAAATTTGTGGTTGGAAATGAAACGAATGATCATGAAATCTAATGGCATCTTTTTTTTATTTAAGAAAATTTGAATTCTCTTTTTGTAAATCTTGAAATGTAGATATTTTATGTGGAGAAGGATTAATTATGTTCCGTGGTTAACCAAACCCAATAAATCAAATGGGAGTGAGCAATATGTATCTAAGGCTAACTACAAGGTTGTTAAGAGACCTTTAATATAAACACAAAAATGGTGGCTAAAATTAAGTCCCATCTATCTTTCAACATCTGTTCAACCTGTTCCATAGCTAGCTAGTCCGTAGCCTCCACCCCCAGCCTTTACTTGCACACTTTGGCAACCATTTCAACGATGATTTGGCGATAGGAGTAGAGTTGAGAGACCCTAATGGCCCATCTGCTGTTCATGGCACTTTTTTCCATTAACGGTAACGTGAGGTGAGGTTCATTTGGATAGTATCTCAATGAGGTGGTTAAGAGTTTTCAATCTTATCGTTCTTTCATTTGGAGATTAGAGGGGAAAGTTTCAGTGATTTATTATGTTTTAATGTCTTGGTGTAAAATTAAAACATAATACATTTAGATTTTTTAAAAAAATGATAGCAATGAATGTAAACATTTCATTTTATCTGCTATTTTCAATATTATTATTCCTCGCGATTAATTTGATATTGAATTTTTAATTGTGAAATTAAATTCTAAATCCAAACTAAAAGATCTAACATAATTTTTTATTTGTTTTATTTATTATTTATCTTGTTGGTCGAAGTCAATGAAAAAAAAAAGAAAAATCGAAATTGATACATTAGATGTTTTTTTAAAAAAATTGTGATTTTGTATCGAAGATTTAAAAATTAATGATTGAGGTCGATTTAAGAATTACTTGATTGCCAAATTCATAATATGAAGGGAATTTTCAGAGTGTTAAAAATCGGATCTTGATAGAACCGGTTGATCAGAAGCTTTCCAAATTGGTATGGCATCCAACACCTATAAAATTCATCGGCAGCTGCAATATGGAGATCTAGAACAATAATAGAGAGCAATTCAATGAAGCAACAGAGAGAGCAATCGAGACATCAAATTGAGCATACATAATAATAAAAAAAAAAAATCAGAGGCAATGGAACCAACCCAGAAAGCCCATCATTCCCCAAGTAGCTTTCGATTCAGAAACCCAGGCAAGAAATCCATACCCAGAAACCCATTCCCAGCAGTTTAATCAAGCACACAGAAGAGTAACAAGCAATCAACATTTAATCTCACAGATTCGGAATACAGAAACAAACAGAGGGGGGAAACAAGTCAGAGTCGAACAACTCCAATTCAGTAATTAGCCTCCCATAACCAGAAGAACCCAGATTTAATCCCCAAGATATACATAACCCAGCAAAATTTCAATTCCCAGAAGCAAAAACCCATAAATCAAGTCAACCCAGAGCAAATTCAATCAGACCCGAAACCCAGCAAACCCGAAAACAGTATAGCACAACCAGTAGCAAAGACCTCAACAATCGGCAACCAAAATCCACAATACACACAATCATGAGATAATAGCAACACACACCATAAGGCAGAAAAGTAGACACACGGACAGCAAAAAAGGGGAAAGCTGGGTTTAGGGTCTGTCACGTTCTTGTATTTTTTTGGGTTTCGATCCAAACATGTGCTAGATTAGAGAAAGGAGAATCCGGCGATTGTTTTCTGGGCTGTTGAGATTTTTCGGTTCAAGTTTGGAAATTTAGAGAGGTGGCTGAGGTTTTGGGTAGCTAGGGTAGAAAGACAACAGCAAGGGGAAGAAGAGGGCTTTCCCTGTGGTGGCACACAGAGTACCGGCGCCGGATTCTGGATAAGTAGGCGGCAGTAGCAGCTTACTTCAGTTTAGTTCCAGGAATTATAAAGAAAGTCGAAGAAATTTAGAGAAAACGATAAGGAAACTGATGCCAGAGAGAGAAAGCTTTAGATAAAAATGAAGGAATAGATAGTTTTTCCTTTAATCGAAAAAGGAACACTACACCGTTTTACTTAGCTAAGAGAACCAGAGTTTTTATTTAGGGTGACCCGCGTGCCTACCCATCTGCGCCCCGACCCGTTTGAATCCATTGCGGTTATATTTTCGGTTTTGTTTTGTTTTATTTTTATTTTGTTTTTATACTTTCTAAATTTTATTCCTTTAATTTTTATTTTTTAAAATTTTCTATTTTTCTATTCCATTTTTTTTATTTAATTTGATTTGATGAAAAGAAAAAGAAAGAAATTTTTAGTTTTGTGAAATTTTAATTGTGTAATATATTTGTATAATATTTTTTATGATTATTTTAATGTGAATTTTCTTTTTGTGATTTGTAAATAAATAAAATGGTTGTAAATAAATTATTTTTTTATAAAATATTTAATAAATCCGATGATAAAATTTCTTTAAAGAGATGACAAGTTTTTCTTGAATACTCTATGTGAAGAAAATTTTGTTTTCTTGAAAACATAAAGATTTTTTTTCAACATCTAAATATCAAAATTAATTAAAATAATTGATAAAAATCATTTTTTAAACTTAGATAAAATAACATAGATTAATTAGGTACTAATTTTGGACAATTGGAGTAGGCTAAAACATTCCTTACACATAATCAACTTTTGAATTTTGTTACAAAGATTTAAATTAAAAAAAATATATATATATATATTTTAAAACCCTTAATTAAGTTTAGGATAATTTTTAAAAGGATAATTCAAAGAGACGACGTGTTTTTCTTGAATATTGTGAAGAAGATTTTGTTTTTCTTTGAAAACTTAAAGATATTTTTTTAATATTTAAATATCAAAATTAATAAAAATAATTAATAAAAACCATGTTTAAAACTTAGATAAAATAACATAGGATTAATTAGGTATTAGTTTTGGACAATGGGAGGATGCTAAAATACTCATTACATGTAATCAACTTTTGAATCTTGTTATGAAGATTTAGACTAAAATATATATATTTTTAGGAACCTTTAATTAAGTTTAGGATAATTTTTAAAAGGATAAATTTAATTAAATAACTAATCACATTTAGATAAAAAAAATGGTGATTACTTTATTTTTTTACGTCAGGCTCTTGAATTTAAATTTTATGATAGTGGACTGTCTTTGATCAAGCATTCAATTGCTTTATTTTTTGACATGATAGATTATTATTGGTCGAGTAATCAACTGTCATATTCAATCTCATTGTTATTGTTGTATTTACATTTAAATACATATTTATATGATTAATTTTAATCTCATTATTACTTTATCTAATTTTACTATTACAATAATTAATCTTATCACTAACATCGTTATTTTTTATCTTACCATCCATTTAAATGTATACATTAAAATTGACAATATTTCAAGTAGGAGTTTCCACCAAAATTTGCAATTGGGTACTGATATGCTGATGCTGATGTAGTGAGCCAAAAGCTTTGATGCGCACAAATCCTATGTAAAATTTAAGGTTCGCTGTGTAGGGTTGGGTCGAGTTTTGGTAGATATCTATTTGTACCGGAAGGCCATACCTAAAATGAATAACCTAAGCCGGAGTATGAGATAAAACATGTTTATAATAACATTTTTTTTGCATAGAGGATAAAGGATGAAGATGCTGAAATTCAAACTTTCATCTTACATGTTTCTAAAATTTCTTAATCATTAGACTAAAAAACTGAAGACAAATATAATTTTTGCAATGAATGAAGATGCCTGCAAAAACTAATAGTAATTAAGTACCCTAATTTTGTTTTTACATGAGGAAAGGTAATTCTATTGATAGCATTTCCATATTATCAATTGAGATACAAAAAATTTAGCTGATCGACCCCTTTATTGGGTTCCTTATAGTATCTCTTGTCTTGCCTTTTGTTCATCACTAGAAGGCTTGTCACCCGACACCATAAACATATAAACAAAAGAAAAAAAAAAAAAAAAGAGGCATTTTCCTTTAACTTTGCCTTTTGGTCTTCCTTTTAACTCGTAGCAAAAATCCCAACTCTTCAATCTCTTTTCTTTCCTCCAATCAATATCATTCTCTTGGCAGAGAAAGGCAAGTGATATGCCAAGATCTGTTTTACAATGACACCTTTACTAGGGCAGTAGAAACTAGAGACAACACCGGTTCAGCTATTCCTCTGCTGAACCCAGTTTGAGAATACTTCAAGAGTGTTCATGTCAGCTCTGTAATGCTTTTGTGTGAATTCAAGCAGCATAGGCCATGTAAAATCTGGATATACTCTGGGGCTGTACGCGTCCACCAACTCTGTTGGTGGGGTAACCACTTTATCACCCTTTGGACACAAAAAGAAAGCAAGAGATTTTCTTGGGGTATGGCTGTTCACAACCGCTCGGTGCAAGCAACTTTTGTATCTCCCATTTGACAGAGCCTGAAAAGAAAAAAAAAAAAAAGAAAAAACCATCAAGCTTAAGTAGGATTAGTCCAAAATTTTTTTAAGCCTTTAATCAAACAATTAATACAGTAAAAAATTATGTTTGCATTACTTGAAAAGTATCTTACCATGAAGGTGTCGCCAATGTTAACGACAAATGCTTCAAAATTTGGGCTAACTGAACGCCATTCATTGTCTACAAACACTTGAAGACCACCAACGCGGTCCTGGTGAAGGATGGTTAAAGAAGTTGGATCGCAATGAGGTCCTGTTCCTAAAGTCAGGTCTGGTTTTTGGCAAGGTGGATAGTAATTCAGCCTCATTATTGAATCATTTTCCTCAAAAAATTCCCTGAAATGTGCTCTGCCTACGCCCAGACTAATGGCTAAAAGCTCCATGATCCCTAGAGAAAGCTTGCTCATGGCCTCGCAGTAGTCCTGGTAAACCCTCCTACAGAAAACATGACAGTCGACAGAAAAAGGACAAAGAAAGCTTTTACAGGAAAAACATCTTTCTCTTTATTTTTTAAATATTAACATCCGAATTTCTTACCCAAAATGCCTGAATTGATCTCCCATTTTATTAACCAGGTAGTCTTCAACCATGTTGGATGAGTTTTTCTCAGCTGAATAGCGAAAAGAAAGTGTTTCCTTCCATGGCAGCTTGGAGGAGAATCTACCAGTGAAGCTACTAGCATATCCACAGTGCTCACCAAGTTTTCTCTTAGCCTTTTGCTTTTCACTGAGTGGCAATTCAAAGAAGTTATCCATGTACTTATGAGCATCAGCCAGGAGCGTTGCATCGACTCCATGATTAACTACAAGAAAGAAACCATGCTGCTGACATGCTTCGCCGACAAGCCTTGAAGCTTCTATTGCAGCAACAGGGTCACTAGACAGGAAGCCTCCTAGGTCAATGAGTGGTACTTGGAATTCTGGCGCATTAGCGCAAGGCTTTTCGTCGTCAGGCCATATAAATTGTTTTGGTATGTTGGATTGATATTTAAGCACAGAGGCATCGAAAACCAGTTGTTTTTGCTCATCTTTTCTTTCATCTATCGTATGGTGAGGGATGGAGGCTTTGTTGGAGACGCTGTCAATTGCCATTGCATGAAAAATAAAAAGATGGATAGATAAATGACTGATTTTGAGAGTAGTTAAAGGCCGTAAGAGATGAACTGAGACAGAGAAGGGAATAGTCAGTTAGTAGAAAAGAAGAGGAGGGAGCGGCGTAAGTTTGGGAGGTGTGATGAAAGAAACGCCAAGGCCGCTTTCATAGGGGAAATCAGTGAACAAACATTGGAATCTTATAGCTCCTTTCTCCCTCCCTCTCTCTCTCTCTCTCTTGAATTTATTATTATTATTATTTATTTATTTTTTGCAAACAAGGGCTACTCAAAAGGGAGAATTGTAGTGTTGGTGCTTCCTCAATTGGAAAATTAGGCAATCTGCTACAATTTCTAGGGAGCATTGTTTTTTTTATAGTTTGCCAGGAAAGCGTTTCCCAATGGTATTTGGCGTTTTATTTGTTAGAGATATACGAATGTCACCTGCTATGACCTCACTGTCTTCTAGCAAGGGGGTTTTTGTGTCCTTGTCGGACCCATAAGGCTCTGTACCTAAAGGCAAAGCCCAACCTGAGACAGCAGTATTCCTTCATTTACGGGAAGAAATCCTTTGAGCTAGACCCAATGATAATGAAAGGATATGCCATATACGTGAGAAAGCACCCCCAAACCATACGGTGAATTCAATTTAATTCTCTTGTTACAGTCTAACTCATCATCATTTTCAATCTCCTTTCCTGTGTATTAATCCTGCTAACAAGCACTTTAAAACATACAGGCATGAATCATATTAGACTTGCAAAAACAGGGAATTATGTTGAGACAAAAATCAAAAAGTACTTGTAATAAGTAAATTTTTTAGCAGGTATAGCTTTACCAGAATGAATTCCTATCAAACATGGTAGTATTACAAGGACAAGACAGAAAATTTTCTGTTGGAAACAAAATGACAGAAACTAACTAGCCTGGGAGATAGCTTTCAAATTTCATGTCAAGGAAACAGCAGTTACCACAGGATTTTGAGCAGCACACACTCTCATCGAACTCTCAATGACTCCTGGTACGTTGAGTTTTTTTTCTTTTTTTTTTTTAATTTTTTCTATGGGTGTAATGGGGTTTCCAAATTGTGTTGAGATTTCTATTTATAAGGTAGGTTCCTGGGACCAAATTTTGAATCCAAGGCATGCACGTTTCCTAACATTTTTTTCTTTTTCCCCGACAAACCTCAATTTTCTTGATGACTATCTGATTTGTTGCCAACATCTTGAGTTCACAAGTTTAATGTGTGTCCGCCCTGTAAGAGAACTTATTGACTCAAGCAGAGTAACATTGAAACTTAGGTAAACTGTGTTAATCATTGTCATCTTTTGGATTCTTGTGCCTATTGTTTTTTGCTAAAAATACGATGAAAATGCATCATTATTATAGATTTGTATGAAGATGGTATCATGTTTCCAGTTAAACCCACACTAAAAAAAAACACTATTACAAATATATTACTATATTAAGCTAAGAGATAGATGGCAAAAATATAAATGGTGAAAGCTTCACATTTTGGTATATTAATTATCAATAATAATCCAAAAAAATAATGCAACCTAAAGCCCTACTACCCCACCTCTTGCAATTCCCATCAGACGTTTAGATGTTGAATGAATTATTATTTAATTTATGCCTTTTTTTTCTGTTGGATTTTTTTTACTATAATCAGGAAAATGCCAGAGTTCACAAGCTCACTGCCTGCTGAACAAATTTATTTTTAACTTAAACTGCCTACGACTACAACTTAATTTATGTAAAATTAGCAGTTGTTTTTATGTTTTAATCCAGAGCTACGGGACATATTTTCTGATTTCAGTCGTTGCGTTTTTATTTTTCTTAATTGTGGTCCAGAATTTGAGTGTTATGTCACGCAATACCACCTACTACGTTTTCTCTATCAATTTCTTATTTCTTGTTTAGCTACCTATATGTATAATATATAAAGAAGAATGAAAAAGAAAGAGAGAAAGAGAAAGTATTAATACCAAGTTTTACCAACTCACTATTTTATAATAAGTAAATTATATTTTTATATCTGAATTTTGAAAAAAATGTATAAATTGATATTGAGATAATTAATCATTTTGCTCTAAACTATTGTATTTTTTCTAATGTGGTACTTAAACAAAAAAATTTTTCTAATCAGATGCTTAAACTATATTCTATATACTAAATTATCCCAACTCTTAACATTGTTAAAGAAAAAACACTGACATGGCATGAAAATCCAATAAGATATTGAATATGTCAAAAAAATCTAGTCAGCACTACATCATCAATGCCATATCAACATTAAAAGAAAAAATTCAAAAATTTTCTTAAAAATTTTTAAAAATTATAAAAAAATAAAAAAATGTAGCATTTAGAGAAGCCAAATTTTAATAGCCCATTTTCAATTTACTTTTCTCTCTAAAGTCTAAACTTCTCTCTACTAAATGAATCACCAAGCCAAGAACATTGACTAGGAATCCTAGAAATCGGCCACCCTCTTTTGTTTTTGCCATCATTGTATAGCACCATTGGTGGCCATCGATCTTACCAAAAGCCACCGAAAGTCATTCCCCTTCTTCTTTGCCAACCATTTCTTTTTCTCCTTGCTTCCTTCATTTTCTACCCTAGCCTTTCAAACTCTTTCCCTTTTCTTGTAAAGAGGTTTTCAAAGAATGCTTCCAGAATCCAAGATCAAAATTAAAAAACTATAACTTTCATTCCCTTTTTTGCCACTGGGTCTGCTACTAACACAAAGTCTTTTCTAAGAACAAAACTCAAATGTCACAACCTTAACTTGAAATTCTAATGTCAAAACCTTAATCTCTATCATCATTTTTTGTGTGTTTTATTTTCTATGATTGTAGGTGTGGATTGTGGTTGTTTTTTGTTGGGTTTAGGTATGATGTGTTAGATTTCTTGGTTGTATGTAGGATTTGGATTTGGGGATGCTAAATTGTTTGTAGGTTTTCTCAGGTTGATGAGATTTCTAGGTTTTGGTTGCTGAATTGCTTTGGTTTTCTATATGTCTCGTGACTTTTTATTTTTGCTTATAATTGATTTTGGCTTGAAGCTACTGATTTGGCTTCTGGGCTTTTGCTTGAATGCTTTTAGTCATCTATGTTGGAGCTTGCTTTGGGGTTGACTTGATTTCTGGGTTTGGGTTTTGCTTCTTGTGTTGTTGAAATTGTGGGTTTTGCTAGGTTTCTTCACTTTTTTGATACTAAGGCTTTTTTGTTTGTTGCTTGATTGAAAATTTCTGACTTGTGTTTTTAAATTTTTTTACTGAGAAATTAGGTTTTTGATTTTGGAAAGGGATATGGCAGAAATGATTAGGCGTGGCTGATGACTCTGAGAAATTTTCATTGCCTCTGTTGATTGTGAATTTTGCTGTTCCCCTAAATTCCCTTCTGATTGAACTTTTTTTTATTGCCAATCTCTTTTCACCAATTGTTTTATGATCGAGATCCTCTTTTCTTTCACTATCAGTTTTGATGTTGATTTATAGGGACATAATCCTAATTTCAATCAAAGTCCAAGAATTTAATTCTTTCCAATTTGATTTTTTCAACAGATCTTTATCCTCAATTTTTTAAAATATTTTTTGAAATTTTTATATAATTTATAAAATTTTTAAATTATTTTAGAATTTTTAAAAATTTTTAAATTATAACATATTAATCCAAGCTCTAATACCACTAGTTATATTAGCTTATATATGCAGCATTTATAAAATATTATTAAGTTATGTATTCACCACACATATTACCAATATTTTTTTCAATATAAATTTAAAATATTTTTTTACCTAGATCGTAAAAAATGTCTAAAATCAGTTAATCATTATTTGTCATGTAACATCTACATTAAGATAATTTTTACAAAATATTTAACATTTTTATTTAACAAATTACATACGTATAACAAAATTATATTGGTTAGATATAATATGAAAGAGTTAATTTAATAATATTAGAATTGGAATTAAAATTATATACATTTGAAAGTTTAAGGTGTAAATTGTACATTTATTTTTTTTAAGTACCAATTTGTACATTTTTCTAAAATTTAAGCACTATAAATATAATTAACTCTTTTATAATATTTTAAAGTTAGCTTTAGCGATTAAAAAAAATTAAAAATAACTAATTATGTTTAAATTATAAAAAAAATTAGATGAGAGAGATTATTCCATTTTATGATCAAATATGATGCAAATTTTAATAAATATTTAGAGATCGTTTATTGAAAGAGATTATTGATTATTGATAACGAAACATAACCTATAAGTAAGATATCTAATTCTTACTGATTTAACCAAATCTTTTAGGTATCTAAGATTTGTTTATTATTAATTTAAAAAGAATTATTTGAATTTTTAGTAAGAATATATACACCAATAATTGAAACAAAATAAACTTAATTTCATAATTTGCTATATTAAAATTAAATGCCTCTTTTGTTTACATAAGGATAGTTATTTAATTTACAACCATATGGTTAATTTAAAGTTGTAAATTATTCAAATCCTTGATACAATTACCAAATATATTGCAAAATAAATTAATTAGTAATTATTAATAAAATTTTTATACAAAATGAAAATCTATATCTCCAATCTAAGGCCTCATTTGCACTGTATGGCACTTTTAGCGACGATGCAGTTGCAATCAAAATGTTTATCCACTACAATTTATTCAACTAAATAAATGTATGGGCCAATAAAAGAATGACCAGTATAGACACCCCAATTTGGCTAGGATTTTATTTGGGTTAATTTTGTTAATAAAAAAATAAAAAAAAATAAAAAAATAAAAAAATAGGTAGTTGAGTTTGTGTGAAATTGCTGGAACTGATTTGTAAAGTTGGAGTTGTGTTTAAGGTTAGAATTCAAAGGAAATTGGGATTCCTTTCTAGATTGGAGTTCTCAAATTCAAAACCCTATAAATACATGCCCACACAAATCACACAAACACATAAAAAAAATTAGGGAGAGAGATAGAAATCAAAGAAAATAGTTAAAAAAAATTTTTGAAGATTTTTTGAGGTTTTAAAAAAAAATTTAAAAAAATATATAAAAAATTCTCAAATTCAGACGACTTTTTTCAATCTTTGTCTTAAGTCGAGCCAAGCCGAGCCGCTTTTTAAGCCATCCTAGCTTTTTTTCTGCAGTCAAGTCGAGCCTTCTAGTTGCTGTACCGAGCTGTTTTCCTGTTTGGTATTTTTATTATTTTTTATTAATTTATTTTATTTATTTTCATAGTATTTTTGCATGATTAAATTTAGAAAAAATAAAATATGTAAAACTTAATAAAATAAAATTTGAGAATAAATAATAATTATCCAACAATGAAATTTTTAAAAATTTTAAATGGTAAATTTTTATAAAATTTCTAGGTATAGGAATTTTGTCTAATTTGTCTCAAATTGTGGAATAATTTAGATAAAGTTTTAATAACAATAATTAATATTTATTTTCAAACAAAAAAATAAAAAATTAATAAAAATTAATAAAAATTTTGGAATTAAATATAAATTACCTAATGATGAGGTTCTTAAAAATTTCAAATGATAAATTTTTAAGAAATCTTTAAGTGAGAAATTTATCTAAATTTGTCTCAAATTGTGGTATAATTTAGATGAAATTTCAATAAAAGTAATTGTATTCTTTTTCAAATAAAATTTTTTTGTTGAAAATATTTGATAATTATCCAATGATGAGATTCTTAGAAATTTCAAATGGTAAATTTTTAAGAAATCTCTAGGTGAGAAATTTCTTTAAATTTGTCCTAAATGGTGGAAGAATTTAAATGAAATTTCAAGAAAAATAATTGTCATATTATTTTCTTTCAAAAAAAAAAAAAAGAAGAATTTCTAAATATGCCAAAATGGTGAAAAATTTAGAAATTCAAAAGAGAAATATTTCTAATTTGGCCCAAATAATGGAATAATTAGATGTATTTTCAATAAAACAAAATAATTAAACCTTTTTCCCAACGATGGAGCCTTTTTGAGAAAAAAATGAGATTCTTTAATACTCTTGAGGTAAAAAAATATTTTTAAGAATTCTACCAGATTTATGAAAGAATCTTATGAATTATTTTCAATATTTCAACATAAAAATTTGAAGCCATTAGAATCAAGACCTTAGGATAAATTTAAAATAATATGGTACCATCTTTCGGATGGGCATGTACAGGTGCTATAACCTTCCCATATGTAACCGAACTTTCGAACCCTGTTTTGGTTTATAGACCCGACCCTATTCTTTTAGGGACCCTTTGTCAAGCCTAGGAGCTCCTTAAAAAGATAGATTTCTTAGGTGACTAGTTACACTTAGTTAAAAAAAAGATTGATGACGACTCTATTTATTTGTTAAGTCTAGTTATAGATTTACAGATCTATATGTTACGACAGTTTGGCGACTCGACTTGGGATAGCCATAGAGAGTCAAGCTATAAACTTTTAAATTTATCCTATCCTTTGATCTAATGGTTTTAAATTGTAATTATTTGTTTACTAATGTTTTGCTTTTTTGACTTTTATTTGATTTATTAGGGCATAAAACCTATATGTTCCTTCACACACACTATCACATGCATTTGCATTACATGAGCTCTAAACCTAGGCTCCGTTTTTCTTAGGAGGGATTAAAGTACTTATACTCTCGTGAGATGATAATTTCTGCAATGGCTAGTGAAATATTCCCACTCAAATTGAATCATTTTCGTTGGTAGCATGTGATGGGTGAGGATTGGAATGCCTTACTAGTATGTAATGGACTACGATGTAAGGAACATTTTGGGAACCGTTAGTGATCAAACTCACCTAACCTTACATATAGTGTACACTTAAAAGGCTAGCCTTAAGATAGAGCCATTCTTACCTGTTGATAGATGTAATCTGAAGATAGGACACAAGAAAAAATGATTTGTGATCTAACTATTTTGTTTGTTTGACTTTATGCATTTACATTATTATGTCATGCATCATTTTCATTTTCATATGTAACATTGGGCATCTGCATCATTTTCATTTCATCCATGATAATATATATTTCATTTATACATCAACATATCATGATAAAACATAGCATTTCCAATAATAATGCAATTGTGGTATGCAAGGTTCAAGGATAGCTCCACCAAGTAAAAACCTCACTCACTAATATAATACAAGGGCTCGAGCCGGACAGATGGAACAAAAAAATTTCAACCATCGTGAAAGGATAGAAAAAGCCCAAGAAAAACTGAAAGGGGAGTTGTGTAAGATTTTAGATGCCTTGAATAAGTTAAATAAAGGGAAATAAATAGAAGGGACTACTACCCAACAGGACCATCCATCATAAAAGGTAGATAACCCTTTGTACCCTCTTGATTTTGGGTCGCATCAAGCCTAATCCACATAAGACCCACCACCATAGCAGTTCACATATCCGGTAGGATATACATACCTTGAAATACCATCAGCTTCAAACTTAGGGCAGTACCAGAGTTATGTAAATCTTATCTTTACTGAAAAGGCTGTGGAACTTATGCCAACCTTAACTTGGATAATTTAGAAGAGAAAAAAAAACTGAAGCCTAAGGAAAAGAAGACTTTAAAAGCTAAACAGGAGATGAACTTGTCAGAGGAAAGATTATAAGTCGTAGAGGGCATTGGTTTTTATTGTTTTGTAAATGCTACTCGGTTCTGTTTAGTCCCAGATGTGATTATTCTTTCGAAGTTCAAGGTGCCAAAGTTTGAGAAATATGATGGTATTAAGTGTCCAAAGACCCACATTACCAGGTACTGTCAAAAAATGACTACATATGCTAATAATGAAAAATTATTAATGCATGTATTTCAAGATAGCCTCACTAGCTTTGCTACTAGGTGGTATGTCTACTTGGACAAGACTCGTATTTGTTCTTAGAATGATATGACCCATAATTTTATTAATCAGTATTGGCATATCATAGATCTAGCTCTTGATCATTTATCTTTACAGAATATTAAAAAAAATGACTCAATCATTTAAAGAATATGCCTATAGGTAGAAGGACATAGCTACTCAGGTACAGCCTCTTCTAACTAAGAAAAAGACCATCGTGTTACTTATCAGCACTTTAAAATCTTTCTATTATGAAAAGATGATAGGAAATATCATAAAGAATTTCAGTGACATGGTAATCTCAAGTGAAATCATTGAAAATGTCATTAAAAATGGCAAGTTGAAAGGAGGGGAAACCAAGAAAACACTAGAGAAGAAAGAGGCTGAAGCTTAAGCTGTGAGCTTTGATAGACAGTTCAGGGGTTTTCAATCTTATCCACCATAGGATTACTCCTCATACTATTCTACTGTGAACAATACCTCATTTTACCCATACCGGCTAGCCTTATTGCATCTTACTAATCCATATACCAACCTGTTTTCAGCCCCCAAACTCCCATATATAACCTTAACATTCAGCCTCCCGTAAGACCTCATATTTTTTCTGTTAGCCCATTAAGTGGTTTACGAGAGCAATGAAATGCCCGAAAAAGACTCGTATTTGATCCAATCCCTATGACTTATACGAAGTTATACTAAAAGCTCTATAACAATCACTTGAACCATTTGGAGTCACTCAAGCCACCATATCTCAAGTGGTATGATCTTACAGCCCACTGTGACTACCATTATGAAATTATTGATCATTTCATAGAGAATTGTACTATCCTAAAGCATAAGGTGCAACGATTGATCAATGATGAAATAATAAACTTTGATCAATGAGGGGTAATAGCACCTAATATTAATGGCATTCCATTACCCAATCACAATATCAATGCTTCAAGTGAAGATCAAGAACGAATGTGATTTGAAAAGGCTTGGTCAGCTTCGATGAATTAAGAAGGCAAGATGTCAATAAAGATCATTCACTTGATTGTATAGGGACATAATTTTGGAAAAAGATGTTAAGGCTGATTGGAAGTTGTTTGTTATTTTAGGATTTCTTTTATGTAATAAGATTTCATTTGTTATCATTTCAATAAAAGATAAGCTGATGCATTTCATTACATTTTTTCTTTCATTCAACCATTGTTTCATGCTTTGTTACCTTTCATAACTTTTCATTCCCATTCTCAAATTTCAGATGGTGAATATTTGATAACAATAGTTTTGAGATTTAATTTTAAGAACTCATTCACATTGATATTTAGAGACTATTTGAGCAAAAGAAGCCAGCTACTAGCAGATATGAAATAGATATGTCTTGAAGATGTACAATATTTTATAAAAATTCATGAGCTTATTTTTGTTCAATAGATGATCTTCAAAGAAAGCATTCACATTTGAGATGAAAAATGATAATTTTTTTTTTACCATTTGAAAAACCATTCATTACTACCCTTTTGAGCTTATTATGATTTCTTTTTCTAAAGAACCCCGACTAAGGATCACCCTTCACACTGGAGGATAAATTTGAAAAAAAAAGGTAAAAGATAACAAAAAGTCTTAAAGATAGAAAGCAAAAAAAGAAAAAAAAAAGCAAAACAAAGAAAAGAGAAAAAAAGAAAAAATGAATGCCACACATGAGTTAGGGTAAAGTAATGAGAATCTTTTTATAAGGAATAAGATGAATGAAAAGAGAAAAAATAGTGAAATGATGTGGAGTGTGGCAAAATGCCAAATTGCATCAAATGATCCTTTGGTTTTGAACCCTTTAAACACATATTTTAAGTTTATTTTATCCATTTCTTTCATGAACCCTCACCATGACCTACATTACAACCTTTAAAAGTCCATTTGGATCAAATGTGAATGCTTGAATTGAATAATCATATGTTGGGCTAAGGCATGCTTGTGATGGAATAATGGAATCATGCTATGTTGTTTTATAGATTGATCAATAATGGGTGGAAAAATAGAATAAAGAGAAAAGAAAAAAAAAAGAAAAAATGAAAGAAAAAAAATGAAAATAGAGAAAAAAAAAGAAAACTCAAATTGAAAACCCAAAATGATGATTTGGGTAGAAAAATCTCTAAGTTGAGAGCTGAACAAACAGTTCACATGAAAAAAAGTCAAAAACATCTGAAGATCTCTCAAAACTAGGGCAAAGTTTAATGAGCTCAAAATGATTTTAAAAGTCAATGAAATGAGTTTTTAAGAAAGAATTCTGGATTAATGTTGAGAATTGTCTAAGTATTCATTGTTTGGACATTGGTACCATTCAATGCCATTTCTAATGATATACTTTGAACTTATTCCTTTGCCTATTTATTTTTGTACCAAACTCACTTCTCATTGATTACCTTTCCCTCAATTCATCTTGTACTCTTTTATTCTCAAAATAAATTGAAAAAATGTGTGATTGCATTATATTTGTCATGATTTGAATGATGAATGAATGATAATGTGCATAAAAGATTTTTGCATTCCTTTGAAAAAAAATCCAAGATGATAGGGGGTAAAAAAATGATGAATAGATGTTTGAAACTTGAAAAGATGACACATGTATGGTGATGGATTGATCGATATAACTTGTGAGATATGGTCAAATGATGAAAATAATGTGGATCAATGGACAAAATTCATTCTGAAATGGTTAGTGCTAAAAGCCTGTGAATGGTTATCAAGTGATGAATATAATGTGGATCAATTGACAGAATTTATTTTGAGATTTACTAATGCTAAAAAGCCTATGAGTTGTGATTAAATTATATAGGGCGATGGACGAAATTTATTCTGAAATTGCTATTACTGGAAGGCCTGTGAATTGCGGTCAAGTATCAATTGATGAAACTTGTTCTAAATGGTTAGTGTTGAAAAGTTGAAAAAGAAAGATGAAAGATGGTGGAGTTTTGAAAACTATATTACCATAATTAATTTCATGATATGGATATCCACATTACATGCATTACGTTTGCATTATTGTTTGGAGAATATTTGAAACTTTGGTTTGGTCGTGCACTTGCATTATGCAGTAAACATTTGACTCATAGTTAAGAATATGACATTTGTAGTAATGTGAGGATCTAGATTATTGTATTTGCATCATTAAGAAAGCATTTGCATAATTGATCATGACATTCATTACATACAAAATTTTGACTTTGATAAAAGTTTGAAAGTCATCTAGAAAAGATATTATAAATATTTTGATAAGGTCTTTTAAGACAAGATTGTGAATCTTCAAATGAGAATCTTCGAATTTCAAATGAGAATATTTAAATTTCAAATGAGAGTCTTTGAGTTTTCAAATGAGGATTTTTGAGTTTTGAGTTTGAAATGAGAATCTTTGAGGTGTGAAACCTTAAAATTTATCGAATGTGAATCTTCGAACTCAAATGAAAAGCTTTGAACTTTTGGATGTGAATCTCCAAAATTTGAATGAGAATCTTTAAATGTTGGATGTGAGCTTTGCAATTTGCATGCAAACCCCTGAATTAAAACTTTGGATGAGAATCTCACAAATACGAATCTTGAAATCTTGCAAATCTGAATTCTTGCATATATGAAATTTTACGAATCCAATTCTTGTGAAACTGAAATTTTGATAATCAAATTTCAATGAATTCTTGTAAAGCTAAAAGGTTCTTGCGAATTTGAACATTTGAATTTCGAACTCAAATTGTGAATCTTTGAGTTTTCATTACAAATTTCATCAGACTTGATTTATAACTCCTTTTGACATGATTGTCAAGGAGCTTTTATTTTTCAAGTTATTGTGCCTCTATTTAAATGAGCTTTTATTTTTCAAAGTTGTTATGTCTTTGTTTAGATGAGCATTTTATGTTTCAAAGTTGTTGTACCTCTGCTTAGAAGAGTTTTTTATTTTTCAAAGTCGTTGTGCCTCTGTTTAGAGGAGCTTTTATTTTTTAAAGTTGTTGTGCCTCTGCTTAGAGAAGTTTTTTATTTTTCAAAGTCGTTGAGCCTCGACTTAGAAGAGTATTTTATTTTTCAAAAGTCGTTGAGCCTTTGCTTATATGAGCCTTTTATTTTTCAAAGTGTTCAAAGTTGTGAGCCTCTATTTAGGGGAGTTTTGTGTCATTCAACAAGTTTGAGTGTTTGATTTAAAAAAAAAACAAAAAAATGGCAAAAAAAATGAAAAAAGATAAATGTGTTGGGATGATCATATACAGGGTATTTGCGTCTTTGTACAATTACTGTTGCATAGAAAATGCACAAAGAAAGACAGCTGTAGACACTTCAATCTGTCTGGGGTTCTACTTGGGTTAATTTTGTTAATAAAAAAATAAAAAATATAAAAAATGAAAAAAATAGGTAGTTGAGTTTGTGTGAAATTGTTAGAACTAGTTTGTAAAATTAGAGTTGGGTTTAAGGTTGAGATTCAAAAGAAATTGGGATTTCTTTCTAGATTGGAGTTTTCAAATTTAGAACCCTATAAATATCTGCCCACACAAATCATACAAACACATAAAAAAATCATAAAGAGAGGCAGAAATTAGAGAAAACAGTCAAAAAAATTTTGAAAATTTTTTTGGGGTTTTAAAAAATTTTTTTTTTGAAAAAAATCTAAAAAATTGTCAGATTTTGATGACTTTTTCTAGTCTTTGTCTCAAGTCGAGCTGCTTTTTAAGCTATTCTAGCTTTTTTTCTTGCAGTCGAGCTGAGCCTTCTAGCCGTTAAGCCAAGCTGATTTTTTGTTTGGTTTTTTTATTATTTTTTATTAATTTATTTTATTTATTTTCATAGTATTTTTGGCTGATTAAATTTAAAAAAAATAAAAAATGTAAAACTTAATAAAATAAATTTTGAGAATAAATAATAATTATCCAATGATAAAATTTTTAGAAATTTCAAATGGTAAATTTTTATAAAATTCTTAGATGAGAAATTTTGTCTAAAATTTTTTCAAATGGTGGAATAATTTAGATAAAGTTTCAATAACAATAATTAATAATTATTTTCAAACAAAAAATAAAAAATAAAAAATATTTATAAAAATTTTAGAATTAAATACAAATTACCAATTATGATATTCTTAAAAATTTCAAATGGTAAATTTTTAAGAATCTTTAGATGAAAAATTTCTCTAAATTTATCTCAAATGGTGGAATAATTTAGATGAAATTTCAATAAAAGTAATTGTATTCTTTTTCAAATAAAATTTTTTTATTGAAAATATTTGATAATTATCTAATGATGAGATTTTTAGAAATTTCAAATGGTAAATTTTTAAGAAATCTTTAGATGAGAAATTTCTTTAAATTTATCCTAAATGATAGAAGAATTTAAATGAAATTTCAAGAAAAATAATTGTGATATTATTTTCTTTCTAAAAAAAAAGGAAGAATTTTTAAATAGGCTCAAATGGTGAAAAATTTAAAAATTTAAAAGAGAAAATATTTTTAATTTGGCCTAAATAGTGGAATAATTAGATGTATTTTCAATAAAACAAAATAATTAAACCTTTTTTCCAACGACGAAGCCTCTTCAAGAAAACAAATAAGATTTTTGAATACTCTTGAGGTGAGAAAATATTTTTAAGAATTCTACTAGATTGATTGAAGAATCTTATGAATTAGTTTCAATATTTCAACATAAAAATTTGAAGCCATTAGAATTAAGATTTTATGATAAATTTAAAATAATATGGTACTATCTTTTGGATGGGTATGTAGAGGTGCTATAACCTTCTTCACATGTAACCAAATTCTCAAATTTTGTTCTGATTTGTAGACCCGAAACTATTCTTTTAGGAACCTTTAGTCAAGCTTAGGAGTTCTTTAAAAGGATAGATTCCTTAGGTAATTAATCACACCTAATTAAAAAAAGATTGATGATAACTCTATTCATTTGTTAAATCTAGTTATAAATTTATGGATCTATATGTTATGACAATCAGTTATTATTTGATGATCGACCAATGGAGATTTTTTTTTTCATTTTATCTTTTAAATTTTATTATTATTTTGAAAATGTTTTTACAAATTTTTTTATTTTTATTTAAAAATCATAAAATAAGTTTGTTAATTTAATATAATAAATAAATTTTATTATTTAATATATTAACAATAATTTGAATTAATTTATTATTTATCGATAAATTTTATATAATAAATAAATTTTGTAAACGTTAAATAATTTAAAATTTTTACTATAAATAAATTTTAATATAATATATTTAATGATAATTTTTTTTATCACAATTCATCTTATCACCATCATTAATTTTGTATTTAAATGCATATTTTATTATTAATTTTAATTTTATCATTATAATAATTAATCTCACTTTAATTATTATTTTTAATCTCATAAAAATTAATCTTATCATCCTTCTAAATGAAATCCTAAAATCTCTCCATCACCTTATAAATATCTTCGAAAGGGAACTTTGCACTTTTTGTATAATTCCTAAATTGAGCACTTAAACTAATTTTGAAATCCCTATTCTGTCATTAAGTGGAGGACAAAAGGTGGCAATAACAGGTGTTCGGTGGACTTGACACAATGTGAATGTCATTCACACGTACGCACAAAAAATGCCATAACGAATTTGCCCAAAACTTGGTATCTAAATTTGACTAAAGACAACTATTTCTAAGATATAAATTTAGATTAATTGAAGTGGAAAGAAAGTTCCCTTTAAGCTGAAGTTCAGAGGAAAAGGGAAAAGAAAATTATAAATTGGGATCAAATCCCAATTTTAAAAATTCAACTCATAAAAAAATGGGTGGGAAATGTTAACCCTCTCTATATCCACCAAAAGATTGCTTGCTTTTTGCCCCATTTATACCATCAATGACTGGTGGGTCCAAAAAAATACTACTATGATTTTTATGACAAACATTGAGCACTCACGCTGACAAACCCGATTGATTTTGCTTCCTGAATTTAGAGAAAAGAAAGATTACCGGGGCCTTCAAGGATTCAACTTCAAAAGATTATTAACCAGTTCTGTTGTCTAGCAACAAATGTTTTTAGCAAATGTAGAAGAAAAGCTTCATTTCCTTATCAATTAAGATTTGGTATTTATATGAAATATTTTGAGAGTAGAATTTTAAAACTCTGTTTAATAAATACTTTTATTTTTTATTTTTAACTATTTATCTTTACTTTTTTTTTTTCAAATTTTATGTTTTGCTTTTTCATTCATTTAAAAAAACAAAAGTTTTATTTAACAAAGTCTAAATGTATCATGTCGATGGGGTGAAATCTACCCTTAAAATTACTTAAAAATTTAAATTTTAAAAAATTTTAAAAATATATTTTTTTATAATATAAAAATTATAAAAAATTATAAAGTGAACCGATAGTGAAATTTTTAAATTTCACAAGTAAGATTTAAAAGGTGACACATATTTCTTAGGTTATATTTAAAAAATATATAAAAATTAATTACAAATAAAAATAGCACATGTGTCAATATCAAAAAATATCTTGTGAAATTAAAATTTTACTCTAAAAATATATTAAATACTAACTTTTAGACTTTCACCTTTTGACCTAATGGTTAAGAGGTTTTGAGGAAGACATGCCATCCCCTTTCCCCCTTGTAAGGGCTTTGCCCTCTTATGAATCAAAAAAAAAAAAAAAAAAGTACTAACGCTTAAAATTTTCATTAACAAATTAGAAGGTTATCAAATATGGATTCACGTTATAATTAGGTATATATAAATGAATAGTAAATGCATATGATAAATAAACTTAAAAAATAAAAAATACTTATTAATATACGCCTTGTAAAATTTAAAAATTTTGGTTTATTATTTAAAAATTTTGGTTTATTATGTATAAAATACTAATCCTTTATGGTATCTACTTTTTTATATATAAATACACTTTAAATATTTCTCATTTTTAAAAGTACCCTTTAACTTCAAAATTAACAATAGTAATGTTATTATTTCATGTGATTTTTACTCCTAATAATAACAAATCAAATCACCATTCTTAAAATTTTATATTATAATGGAAAGTCAATTTTGTGAAAATAAACTTTTTTTTAGAGAAAGAAAAACATTGTTAGGTGTGAATTACATTGATAATTTAAGAAACGGTAATATGACAAGATATAAAAATAAATACAAAAATGATACAATTTAAAATTTTAATAAAAATTTTACATAAGTTTAATAAAAAATGTATTTCGTATTTAATATATTGATATGAATAATAATACAATAATTTTTATATTTTACACATATTTAATATAAAATAAATAAATATGAATACATAAATTATTAAATTACGATGAAAGTATAATTAGGTGGAAAGGTAGTTAGATGAAATCACATGTTTTGGAAATAAAGACAAATTAACATGTTTAAGTAGTTGACATGCACAGTTGCATGCAATACGGCACTTATTTATTAAGATCTTTATTTTTTTTCCCATTCATAAAATATCTCTTTAGTGGGAACACCTATTTTGCTTATAAAATCGTCCAGTCTAGTACAGCATCAGCAATATACCAAAATTGAAATAGAAACATGCACTTCATTTTCATCATGGTGGGAATCAAAATTATTAATTCGTTTCTTGTACCAAAAAATTATTAATTCGTTTTTCCTTAAAAGGACAACAACATTTTCCCTACCCTATGAAGCCTCCTCTAGAGCTAAGTTTTCCTCCCATTTTGCAAGCCACATTAGGGAAACATTATTCGTTATTATTTCAGCTTTTACAAATCAAATAAAGCAAACAATGTTGGCTTTTTCACTCTTGAAAAGCTCAATTTACATAAAATAAAAGACAATATACTTAATAAATATGTTATTCTCCATCAAATTAAACATTCATATATATATATATATATAATATTAAAAATTAGTATAGTTAATAAGAAAAGAAAAAAAAATTTGCCAAGTAAGGTTCGATTCTTATTAAAAGCAATCATTGTATTTGATAGCAAAGTTATTATCTTTTCATCCTTTCTTTAGTTTGATAGGAGATATATAAGAGTAGTGAAGGAAAATAAATAGATTTAAGCATTTTTTTTTTATCCTCTGATCTAGTGTCCAAAAAGGTTTCAAACGAAGACATTTTCTAATCACTTATTTTCAAAAAAACTAGTAAAAATTTTCAGAAATCGAATTTCCTAATCACTTATTTAATTTATTTTTGTTACGATTGAATAAATGTTTATTGATTAAAAAAATAAAATAAATTTATTTAATAATTTTTTAAGAAATTATTTTAATAAAATTTTATTTATATTTTGCAGCTTTTATAAAAAAACATTTAACTTTTTATAAATTGTTGATCTAATAAATATTTAATTTTTACTTTTCTTTTTGCAGTGTTACTTTATATATATTGTACTCTGATTTATTTTTCATAAAATATCAAATATAGTAATTAAAGATTAATAATAATTTATAATATTACACCAAATATGATAATTTAATATTACTAGTGATCAAATCACCTAGGTGATTTTATCACTATGATAATTAGATTACAGTGAGGATCTTGAAAATAAAACCAAAGACTATCCTAAAAAAATGATTTGGCTTAGGTCAAATTTAGGATACCATTGATCATAATAATAATTAAAAAAAAAAACTTAGAATTAAGAAAAATACAGCCAAAAATACTATGGAAATTAATTAACTTGGAGTGAAATAGGATGATAATGGAAAGTAAGAAGAATAATGGCGAGCATTCTTGATGTAAGTGTGATTAACTGTATCAACTAAAACATGACAAAGATATATAGAAAAAGGAGAACATCGAATTAAACTTATGGTTTCACGTTTTCTTCTTTTAAAGTTGAGTTAATAAGTGGAAGCAAAGCCAAACATATATAATCCCATCAAACTAAATCATGAAATCAATTGACCCTTTTGTTTTTATGAGTGAGAAAGAAGAAAACACTCCAACATTAGAAACTCCACGCCTCAAATTTACTTTCAAACAAAAAATCATATATCCCTAACCATCCCCATTAATTACTTGACTTTCACATATCCCGACAATATCTCGTGAAGATTGATCACTTCTATAATGCTCAACAAAAACTAAAGCCAATTAGCTTAGAAGACAATAAAATCGAACATGAAATTTAACTTAGTTGATATATGCAATTACTTTTAAAAGTTGATATCCAATAAGTTTAAGATTCAAATATCAACACTCGCATCTTTTTTTTTTTATTCTTTAATTGCAATCTCTTTTATAGAAATATATATATATATATATATAAATATATTCTACAGCATTCCTAATTTGATTTGATCAACCATCCTACTAATTTGATTTTTTGTTTTAGTGTTTGCCGACGTATATTGTTGTCCAAACTATGTGGATTTTCAAGAGTATAAAGCATTCTTTATTACTAGAATTTGAAATAGTATATGCATTTATAATGCAATATCTATTATCACTTATTAGTTACTTCTAATTATAATCACATATCTTTTGTGCTTAAAGTCTTTATAACTCATAAAAGTCAAGGTAGACATATGATATGTGCAAAGTATACTTTAGTGCCCAACTGTATAGTGGAAAACAAGTATCTCTTCAACAAATTAAAGCAAAATTCAAACAAAATTCTTGTATGGTACGAGTTTGTGGTAACTGCTAGTTCCACTTGAACTTGTTGAATCATTATTGAAAGGCATAATGAAGTGATGACTTGTTCATATGAAAGGTACTTATAATGTAGGTTTTGACTACAACTTTTTTTTTTTTTTTACTCAAAACTTGTTGATGACTCATGAGTGTGTTCCTGTCATGTTCACCTTTTTTCTTCATTTTTTCCCTTCAAGAATCAAAGTTTGGGTGCTTCATATCGCCAAGCACCCCACACATAATTCAATTTCAACTATACCATCAAAAAATTAACTAGTCCAAACAAACAAGGACCAAGCAAATGGGTTTCTAAAACTTGATAAAACTCAAGCTAGGAAATTTACCAATAATCCCAAATTAGAAACGCTAGAGGACAGAGGAGAATAAGGCAAGGGAAGAGGGGTTGAAGAGACATCAAAGGTCCATCACTACAGGCAAGTAACATGATAGTGGAGGTGTCACAATGTCGTGCACATAAAAGGTGGGGCAAATTAATTAAGGTTCTCTCCAAGAGCAAAGAGCAATCCCATGATATTGATAGACCCAACAAGGTTGGATCTATGCACAAACTATAGTTAAAGAGTCGTGTTCACAATTAGGACAAACACAGTTCCATCCTCTTATTTATCCACTAAAAGGATTGCTTGCTTTTCTCCCTATCTCTGCCATTATTTGTTGGTGGGATTTTAATTCACTTTACAAATGGGGGGCAGAGACAATCTGGATTGATTTTGGTTTTGGATTTTTGAAGAAAAAGACGGGGCTTGGTGGCAATGATATCAAAAGTGAGTGTTCTTATGCCCAGCCTGGAATTGCTTTGCTATTTGATCCAGTCCATTTTCACCCATAAACATAATAATTCTTCTTTTCTCTTTGATTTTGGTTTTTCTTTCTTCTAACTTTATTGCCTTGAGGAATCAATCTTTCTCTTCACCTTGCTTCAACAAGGGAAAAACGCAAATATATTTTCTACGCCTTCGTTTTTTTTTCTTTTTTTTAAACCAGTTTTCTACACTTTTTTTTAGTTGTCAACAACATCCAACCACTTTTAAATACAACGATTATATTATCTACAATTATTATATTACAATTAATTAATCTTAATTTTGAATTATACGAGATTCATTAAAATTTTATATTGAACCTTATAGAACTTTACATAATTTTTTATAGTTATTAAATAATAATAATAAGATTATAATAAAAAAAATTATAGATAAAATGCTTCCCAAATATCCACGACGCTTTTTTTTTTCTTTTTGATATTATGAACTTTTAAAATTTAAACTCTTATAATTGAAGTTAAAAATTTAATATTCTATCAATAGATTATAATCATTAATAATTGATTTTTTTTTTGTCATCATAAGTCGAGAATTTCTTTTATTTCATAATAATAATAATAATTTTTTATTGAAGCACAGCTGACGTGTTTTTCTCAATAAAATTTGAACTCACGTTTAGATCAAGTTAAGATTATCGTAAAAAGAACAACTTTCTATTTGGCCATGGAATGACTAAAGAGACTAGCTGTTCCCTACATGTTCTTATTATGTTTTTGTTCAACAGTTTGTTCTTGTCACACCTTTGCAAAAAATGTAAAGTTTGAAAAATCGATGTTATTTGATATGTTTGGTTAGCCATTTCAAGTTGAACCCTTAGTTGCTGTAGTTGGCAATGACATGGGGACAAACAAACAGGAAAGCCGGCATCTCTTTAGATTTCCATATGCACTGAAAAATGACGGAAAAGCACGTTTCTAGAAACCTCCTTGAAGAATTTCATTTCAGGAAGAGAATATATTCAGGCAGTGTCACATCCAATGAAAGGTAGAAAAAGTATAAGAAAGAGGTGACTGATACAAAATGGTAGTTATGCAAAGCCAAGCACACTGTCCCAACTTGCTTTCTTATGTTTGAGAGCGTGCTGTGCCATTATGTCACTTGGGGTTTTGCCGGACAGCGTTGGCTCGCATTTCATAGGGAAGAAAAAAAGAAAAAACCTAGGTGGTACGAGGGAAAACATTTTTGACATCAAAATTTGCATGGTGCTCATGTCGTGTCAGGCACATCAGGCAGATCAGCAGGTGAGCCAGAGGTTGAGGCCTGCAGACTAGACGTGCTGGCGGGTATCTGTGCGTAAAGCCTAGCAAACGAGCTCAGAACGCCCGCCCGACTTACAGGCCAGCCCATGAGACCAAAGCCTGGCATACAAGCTGCCCGCACCACATCCAGAAGGGCCCAAGGTGCTGGACACGCAAGGGAAGCTTCTGGAAGCAGGCAGAATCAGCTGGAGCATCCTGGCAGATTTGGTTGACCCTGAAAATCAGGAGTTAGCATCCTGATTGATTGTAATCTGTATAATCCCATGATTTTAGCCTTTATTCTAGGGATATGCCATTAAGTTGTAGCTGGAGCCTCAACTATAAATAGAGGGCTGCTCCACCCTCATTGGTACACCATCAAACACTTCTGTTTCAGTGAATACAAGAGCATTTCTAGAATTCTATCTTCTTGTCATGTTTCTCTTTAACTTGCGTAATCAGCCCTTTCCATTGTTCTAATGCCCGCACGCTTGTGTTTTAGGCTGACTTAGGCATAAAAGAGGAGATTCCAAGCTTAAGGCCGCACGGATTCTGAGTCTAAGGTCGGAGCTCGTGACAGTTGGTATCAGAGCAAGTTCGATTCTGCGTGTTTGTGTTGTGCAGGTTAGATCGTGATTGAGGAGATGGCATCCCAAAGCGACGTTGCTAGCCAACAACGAGAGGCCCAGGAGCATGGCCGGGGAAAAGGCAAGAAAGCCAGTTCTAGAGATATCTGATCTACCATGGATGGTAGGCTGGCCAAGGTGGAGGTGACCGTAGGCGACATGGGGGAGAAGCTTGAGGAAGTAGAGACTCATATTGCATCGCTAGACTCCATGGGGAGGAGATCCAAAGTGAGCTAGAAGCTGCTCTCAACAAAGGCTTGGACGTGTTCACCAAAAAGAATAAGACCTTGGAGGCTGAAGTGCGGACCTTGCGCGATGGCATGAAGGCCATGCGCCAGCGGATGGAAGAGCTTACTAGTGAGCTCGTTACTTGCAAGACTGCCATTGGGAATGGCATGTTTGCTGGAGTGTCCAGATCCAGATTGGATGTCCCCAAGCCTAAGGAGTTCAAGGGGACTAGGGCGGCCAAGGAAGTAGACAACTACCTTTGGGGTATGGAGCAGTACTTCCAGGCCATGGGCATGCAAGACGAGGCGATAAAGGTAAGCACCGCTGCTATGTATCTCACTGATGTGGTCTTATTGTGGTGGAGGCGTAGGTGTGATGATGTCAAGCGTGGGAGCACCAAGATTGAAACCTGGGCAGAGTTCCAAAAGGAGTTCAGAGAACAATTTTACCCGGAGTATGCCGATGATGAGGCGCGGGCAAAGTTGCGCAGGCTGAGCCAGCAAGGGGACATAAGGGAGTATGTCTAGAAATTCTCTGAACTAATGCTACAGATCTCAGATCTAGGTGAGAATGACGCCTTCTTTGCTTTCATGGATGGGCTGAAGCCGTGGGTGAAGCATGAGCTACAAAGGAGGGGAGTTCATGACTTGGCTAAAGCCATGACTACTGCTGAGGCCTTAATAGAGTTCAAGCCTCTGAACAAGTTCGAGTCTTCCAAGCCCAAGGGTAAGGGCAGGGACGATAGGGACCGAAAGAAGCAGTCCAAGGGGAAGGACCGTGATCGGGAGTCCAAGGATGAGGACCGAGACCGTTCAACCAAGGATGGCGAGAGGAAGCCACCAGGAGGCAAGTGAAAAGTAAAAGGGGACCGAGAGCCACTAGCATGCTACCTATGTGGAGGGAGCCATATAGCACGTAATTGCCCGCAGAAGGGCAAGCTGGCTGCTGTAGACAAAGAGTCTGACGTGGAGCCAGAGTCAGGGGCAACAAAGCTTGGGTCGTTGGTGCTCAATGCTATCCAGAGTAAGGGGAGTCGCAAGCCAAAGGGCTTGATGTTTACGGATCTGATGGTTGCGGGTCAGAAGGTGAGCTCACTGGTGGACACAGGTGCCTCACATCTTTTTATTTTAGGTGATGGAGCTCGAAAGCTCGGACTAAAGGTGCAGAAAGGGACTGGTACCATTAAAACGGTGAACTCCAAGGAGGTTCCAGCCATTGGAGTAGCACGGGGAGTGGAGTTACAGCTTGGAGACTGGAAAGGCAAAGAGACCATTGAGGTAATACCCTTTGACGACTATGAGTTTGTGATTGGGTTGGATTTCCTTGTTCAGATTAACGCCCTCCTTGTGCCTTTTGTCAATTGTGTTTGCATCTTGGATGCACAGTGCCAATGCCTAGTGCCATTGAGGAGAGGGTCTGAAGTTGGGTCACGGGTGGTGTCAGCCATCCAATTTGCCAAGGCGGTAAGCAGACAAGAAGACACCTTCTTGGCAGCCCTGAAATATGATGAGCTAAGGGAGAAGGAGATCGAGTCACCCTTGGAGGTGCTAAAGGTGCTGAAGACTTTTAGTGATGTAATGCCCGTAAAGTTGCCTAGCAAGCTACCACCTAAGAGAGAGGTGGACCACAAGATCGAGCTGGTGTCCGAGGCCAAGCCACCAACCAGAGCCCCTTACCGAATGTCTCCACCAGAGTTGGAGGAGTTGAGGAAGCAGCTCAAAAAGTTAGTTGATGCTGGCTTCATCAGGCCATCGAAAGCACCCTATGGTGCACCGGTTCTATTCCAGCGAAGCATGATGGGTCGTTGCGACTGTGCATAGACTACTGGGCTTTGAACAAGTTGACCATCAAGAACAAGTACCCCATCCCACTCATTACGGACTTGTTCGATCAACTTGGGAGCGCAAGGTGGTTCACCAAGTTAGATTTGAGGTCAGGCTACTATCAAGTCAGGATCGCGGAGGGAGATGAGCCAAAGACAGCATGTGTCACTCGGTATGGTGTGTATGAGTTCTTGGTGATGCCTTTCGGACTCACGAATGCCCCAGCAACGTTCTGCACCCTTATGAATAAGGTACTTCAGTCATTCCTTGATCGATTTGTTATGGTTTATTTGGATGACATTGTGATCTACAGCCAAACTTTGGGAGAGCATGTAGACCACTTGAGACAGGTGTTCGAGGTGTTATGGGCGCACAAGCTGTTTGTCAAGAGGGAGAAGTGCTCATTCGCCCAGTAGGAGATCCCGTTCCTTGGCCACATAGTGGGAGGTGACAGGATTCGCATGGATGAAGGCAAGATACACGCCATCCTGGAGTGGCAACCGCCAGCCAAGGTCACTGAGTTGAGATCGTTCTTTGGGCTGGTTAACTACTACAGGCGCTTCATCAAAGGTCACTCAACAATAGCCACGCCATTGACTGACTTGCTCAAGAAAAGGAGAGCAAGAGAGTGGAGCGCAAGGTGCCAGGAAGCCTTTGACAAGTTGAAACGGGTTGTGACCGAAGAGCCAGTCTTGGCCTTGCCAGACCATGCCAAGCCGTATGAGGTGCATACGGATGCATCAGACTTTGCCATAAGGGCGTGTTGATGCAGGAGGGACGTCCAGTCGCGTTTGAGAATAGGAAACTGAACGAGATTGAACGTAAGTACACGGTCCAAGAGAAAGAGATGACTGCAGTGGTGCACTGCTTGCGCACTTAGCGCCATTACCTATTGGGGTCGAGGTTCGTGGTGAAGACGAACAATGTGGCGACCAGCTACTTCCAGACGTAGAAGAAGCTGTCCCCCAAGCAGACGGGATGGCAAGATTTTCTTGCAAAATTTGATTTCCAGATGGAGTACAAGCCGGGACGGGTGAATCTAGTGGCAGACGCCCTGAGCAGGAAGGCTAACCTTGCTGCCATTAGCCAACCAGAGGGGTCACTGGTGCCGTGCATCAAGAAAGGACGTGCGCATGATCCTACAGCCAAGGCTTTGATGGAGTACGTCCAGCAAGGTAAGACTAAGCGGTTTTGGTTGCAGGATGGTTTGTTGTACACCAGGGGCAGTAGCTGTTTGTGCCGCAGCACGAGAAGCTCCGCAAGGAAATTTTACAAGAATGTCATGATTCAAGGTGGGCTGGACACCTAAGAGTGAGCCGCACCTTGGCGCTGATCGAGGACCAGTACTACTGGCCGCACATGAGGGACGATGTGGAGGCCTATGTGAAAACTTGTCTTGTGTGCCAACAGGACAAGGTGGAGCTCAAGAAACCAGGCGGTCTCTTGGAGCCATTGCCAGTGCCAGAACGACCATGGGAGAGTGTTTCTCTGGACTTTATAGTCGGTCTACCCAAAGCAGAAGGGTTTGGAAGCATCATGGTAGTGGTGGACAGGTTTTTCAAGTATGGAATTTTCATTCCAGCAACCAAAGAGTGCCCGACCGAGGAGGCAGCTCAATTGTTCCTGAAGAACATGGTTAAGTATTGGGGAGTGCCGAGGACCATTGTTAGTGATCGGGACGGACGGTTCACGGGCAGGTTCTGGACTGAGTTGTTCAAGCTGTTGGGGTCAGACTTGAACTTTTCCACCAGCATGCATCTGCAGACCGATGGGCAGACAGAACGAGTGAATGGACTATTGGAGGTCTACCTTAGGCACTATGTGAGTGCCACACAAAGGGACTGGCCAAAGCTGCTAGATACTGCGCAGTTTTCCTACAACTTGCAAAGGAGAGAGGCAACGAACCAGAGCCCATTTGAGGTTGTGACAGGGCAACAACCACTAACACCCGGTTCGATTGCTGCAGGTTATACAGGGTCGAATCCAGCAGTATACAAGTTTGCCAAGGCATGGCAGGAGCAAACTGACTTGGCCAGAGTTTGTCTACATAAGGCAGCCAAGAGGTCGAAGAAGTGGGCAGACCAGAATAAGCGGGACATGCAGTTCCAGGTTGGAGACTTGGTGTTGGTGAAGCTGCATCCCATTGTGCGCCACAGGGGGCTACACAAAGGCCTAGTCCGGAGGTATGAGGGACATTTTCGAGTAGTCAAGAGGGTAGGCAAGGTTGCCTACAAGCTGGATATGCCACCCAAGCTGAGGGTACACCCGATGTTCCATGTGAGCATGCTCAAGCCGTTCCATGAGGATGAGGGAGATCCAGGACGGGCAGAGTCAAAGCGTGCGCCATTGGGAGCAAGGGCCTCATATGAGAAGGAGGTCCACAGCATCATAGTTGATCGGGAGGTGAGATGGAAGAACTATCAACCAAGACATAAGTACTTGGTGCGCTGGAAAAGACTTCCAGACAGTGAGGCGAGCTGGGAACTAGCAGATGACTTATGACAGTTCGGGGACCAGATCAGGCAGTACCATGCAGAAGACGCAACGAGGGCGTTGCGCAATCAGGTGGGGGAGAATGTCACGCCCTGGGCGGGCGCGCCAGGCACATCAGGCAGACCAGCAGGCGAGCCAGAGGTTGAGGCCCGCAGACCAGACGTGTTGGCGGGTATCTATGCGTAAAGCCTAGCAAACGAGCTCAGAACGCCTGCCCGACTTGCAGGCCAGCCCATGAGACCAAGGCCTAGCATACAAGCTGCCCGCACCACATCCAGAAGGGCCCAAGGTGCTGGACATGCAAAGGAAGCTTCTGGAAGCAGGCATGATCAACTGGAGCATCCTGGCAGATTTGGTTGACCCTGAAAATCAGGAGTTAGCATCCTGATTGATTGTAATCTGTATAATCCCATGATTTTAGCCTTTATTTTAGGGATATGCCATTAAGTTGTAGCTAGAGCCTCAACTATAAATAGAGGGCTGCTCCACCCTCATTGGTACACCATCAAACACTTCTGTTTCAGTGAATACAAGAGCATTTTCAAAATTCTGTCTTCTTGTCCTGTTTCTCTTTAACTTACGTAATCAGCCCTTTCCATTGTTCTAGTACCCGCACGCTTGTGTTTTAGGCTGACTTAAGCATAAAGGAGGAGATTCCAAACCTAAAACCGCACAAATTCTGAGTTTAAGATCGGAGCCCGTGACACTCATGCTTGTCTTAGTTGTACCATAAGAGGTAATCGGGACACTGCCATTGGATTGCTCCGAAGTCTTAATCATGGGAAATCTAATCAGCTCAAATGGAACCTACGAACTAACCTCGACAGAGTCATGCCAGCTTGTGTCTTCTGTGCTTGTCATAGATACTCCATCAGATCGTGTCTTCAAAAAGGGTTGACCATTTTGCAAATCAGGATGGATCAGTCAGTTTAACCAGAATGGCCAACGTGTTTTATCAGTTATCTCATTCCGATACCAATAGAGAATGCTGCAGACTACATGCAACTGGTAACTGAGTCACAGCAATGTCCACGAGCGGCATGGAATTTTATGAATTGACCATTCAGGTGGCATTTGCCTTGTTAGTATGCGTCGTGGTATGTTATTGCACCGGCTCTTATCAACACCATCGATCCCACTTATCCTTCATTATTTGCGGGATAGTCTAACAAAATCAAATGCAGATGCAAATGCAAATGTAAATGAAATCATACAAGAGGGCCGAGAAAAAACAAGGGAAGCATTAAGATGATAAACTACAGTGTAAATTGAAGATTGCACCCCTAAACCGCAGGTTTCAGTATCTCAAAAGGAGATGCGCAGAGGCAAGAACTCACATTCGTGTGGAAAGAGAGGAAAGGGCATGGGTGATAAGGCTTGGTTTGCCAAGCCAGAAGATACATTACCTTCCACATCAGTCCAAATGCATCGTCCAGCTATCTGTGCATATATTTCAATCTTTTTTTCACTGAATCTAGCATTAGAAGCTAGATGTTTTATTTCCACATAAATATTTCACAAATTCCACAATGCCAGACTAACTAGCATAAAAACAAAACTGAACAGAGGCCATGAAAGAAGGAAAGCTCAACCATCCTAGAGACACTTTAGATGGCAGTTGATAGGCAAGGCTCAGGATGAGCGTGGTTTCTGTGATGACTGTAGGTTTCTCCCTTCCTGTTAAGTCCTTCAGCTTTGATACTGACAACGCCAAATCTGAAATACAACCAAATGATTCATTCACAAATTGCCTAAAGGAATATAAAAAAATGATCACGAGCATACCTATTAATGGTTTCAATGCCGCTTGGGCATCCATGTCCTGCTTAGAAACATCTGGTTTAAACTGTTCAATGTAGATTTGAATGGTAGCACCAGCTGAACCAGTCCCGTGTAGTATATGAAATTTAATCATATTAGAAAGAGTGTAAGGATATGAACCTTCAAATCTGAGTAAGGGAAACAAAGCCCTTTACTGATAACCGGAATATAATCCTTGAACTATCTGTGAAAACAAATGGAACACCTTGCTTTGAGGCCACACTTCTATCCACCTAAAAATTCAGACACAATCAATATTAGACTCGCCAAGCATAGAAATTAGAAGATAGTATAGTAATATGTTGAAGGAGCTCAATCATTTTTTTGGCACCCTTAGATTCACATTCCTGAACCGCAACTCACATGAATTAGGGAATGCACCTTCTCCAAAAACAAGGAATTCCCAAGCTGAACTGAACTAGAAACTATAAGGTCATGCCAACTTGGTTCAAAAGGCAGCTCTCATGCTTACTTCATAATCATATCTAGAAAAGAAGTTTCTTCCATTAGTTGCCCAGTGTTCTTTGACAACATCAGAGACACACACCAATTTCTCCCCTGGTTTTTTGTCTTTGTTTTGATATGCAATTATTGGGAGCCGAGCTAAAACAGCCCTGCCATTGACAAAAATAGAAATCATTATACTTTGACCCAATGAACAAGTTAACAGTGAATAACAACATTAACAAGCATCATAAACAAGGAATAGTTGCCTTAAAACACAAATTAAATCACTAAGGGTGAAAACACATTGTGGGAGTAGCAGTAATCCAAGTATTCAGGTCCATTATGAAATTATGAAGAAACTGCATAAGTAACTAAGCACCCAAAGAAATTAATGCAGGTGCTTGGATTGAGAGAAGTTGAGAGGACAAAGAAAGAGACAGATTAAACCGTTTCTTTTGTAGAGATAGTGAAGGAATAGAGATATGTGAAAAGAAGAGGAGTGTGCAAATGATATTTTCTCCTTTTCCTCCCCTTTTGAAAATAATCAGATTTGAGAAATTTGAAGAAATGACCCTAGCTAAATTTAATTATTTAGCTATTCAAAAGTGTATCAAATATTAGACATTTGTAATTTTGCCTCCTATGTTTCTCTCCTCTTCTTTTTAATTTGAATTCGCCATCATATTGTTGAGCTGTGAACTTTTAGAAGCAAGCAGTAATTGCACCAAAGTTGCCATTCCATGGTAGAATAAACCCAGAGACCTTAATAATAGACTTTGATTTACAAGCTAGGTTGTTGAGATGTCATCAGATGGCTATGATTTTGCTTCTATAATGCTTGTCAGAACTTGTGGTAACAAAACCTTAAACTGTAAAAGAATAACATATTTAGAAAGTGAGCATAAGGATTCACACAAAAAACTAAAAGTAGCACAATGAGTAGAATAAGTGTATTTGAACATTTGTAATATAAGGTGTATAATAGCAAAACCATGTCAAATTGAACGTGGTTCAGGGGGGGAAAGAGAGGACTGGAGTCAGAATACTCAAACTAGTTGAGATTGGCAACATAATTCATCTTCACCATGGCCATGATTGGAGACATTATACTCTAAATAATTCATGCAGTCAACTTTATGTTGGGACTGATGACATTATTAAGTTAACATTCCTGATAAGACAAGAAGTCTCAGTTTTTTCCTATAAAAAAAAGTCTCGTTTTTAGCAAATGTAAGAAATTTGATTAAACAGTCAGTAAATTAAAACAAGCAATTACCATATGCCATCCTTCTCACAAATGTGATATGATCCAGTACCAAAACTTTCTTCCCCACAAATTAACAACTTCCCAGCATCCATAAGATTTCCAAAGAATTTCCAGCCAGTGGGAACCTAAAACAAAAAAATCCAGTAGTTTGTTTGAAGAAAGTATCCTTAGAATATAATCCCTTGTCCCTGTTATATGGCTTTTCTTAGAAGATCAGAACACATTAGTTGAGAAAGGTGCTTACCTCAAAAAAAGTAAGACTTAATTTTTCAGCAACATGATCAAGAGCACCACTGGTTGGCATGGATCAAGCTAAACCCTGTAAATGCGAAACATAAGTAATCTATCTCTGGTTAAAAACATGAAAAGCAAATCTGCTTAAATTTGGTACCTTAGGACCACTCTGGAAGTATGGGATTGCTTCTTGTGCATTTGCAGCAATAATTGCAACTGAGTCTGAAGGGGTAACAAAAATTTTTTTACCTAGAATCATGTTTCTGTCACCATCCCCTCAGTAATAAGGAAACAAGGTAATTGTGATTCAACACACAAGAGTATACCGACTCCACCTTTTATGCTAAAACACAATCAAGTAATTTTTGTTCTACAAGCTTGGAGTAGGAAAGTGACTGAAAATATATAATAACTACACACCTAGAACAGAGTCAAAGAAACGACGTAAGTTAATTTAAATAACCAAGATATGATTCTGCTATAAGGTACTTCAGCATGTCAGCCACAATATAACACACAAGCTTAGCATCAACCAGGTCACTCTTTAGGCCCCCAAGTCCCAATTCTAATTAAGCTTCCCACCAAATTGAGTCCAGTCTACTCGAGAACAGGACATCCCATTAATTGTATATACCTATCTTTTGTGCCCCTCTAAGTGAGTATATTCTATCTATTAAGATTGGCTCTTTGTATCAGTACCACCATGGTTAACCTTTCAACTAGAGATGTCAATTTTACCCATATCCAATGGGAAACCTGATTTTTTTCTCGAATAGGGATGGGGATGGATATTACATTGTGAGTATGGGGATGGGGACGGGGATGGGGATGGGTATGATTTTAAATTTTTATTGAATACGAGTATAGGGACAGGTAATATAACACCCGTCCCGTACCCGTACCCTTCATATATATGTGGGAAAACACTTATTTACAGTTGGTTGTAATCTTGTAATCTGTATATTTATATTTGTATCTCTAGAATTAAGTATTTGTATCCCTAAAATTAGGATAGACAATCCCTCAATTATAGGATTAGTTTTTTAGGAAGATTTAGTTTCCTAGTTTAACCTTTAGTTAGTTTTATATAAACCTAAGATTCTTGTATAATTCTCAATAAGCAATTTTCCAACATACATTCAGTTTCCACACTGATTTTTTTCTTAGTTTTTTCACATGGTATCAGAGCTTTAGGCTTTTCTTGGGAAGCAAAATTTTCAGCCTTCATTACTGACTTTTTTAGGCCTTCATTGCCAAATCCTATTTAGGCCTTCATTATTGAACCCTTTCAAAAAAAGATATCACTATCACCCAATTTGAGGAAATGTTGACTGAAAAAATCACTGGAGTACTACAGATGACTCAGAAACAAGGAGAGTTTGACAAGGAAGAGATTGAAAAGCTGAAAAACTTATTGAAAATCCTTGAAAAGCCTACTGTGGTATGTTCTTTGGGTAAGGTTTCTAGTTCAAGTAAAGCTTCGATTCTCATGGATTAAATCTCTCGGCTAAGTCTACTACGAGTTCTTGGGTCATTGACTCAGGAGCCACAGACCACATGACACATTCCTCACAAAAGTTTATTACATATAACCTGTGTCCTAGTAATAAGAAAATTGTTGTTGCAGATGGTTCACTTACCACAGTGGCAGGATTAGGAGATGTTCAAGTTAATCCCTCGTTTGTTCTCAAAAATGTTCTTCATGTTCCTGGATTGTCTACTAATCTGATATCTATACAAAAACTTACCAGAGATATGAATTGCAAAGTAACTTTTTATCCCTGTTATTGTGAATTTCAGGACCAGAGTTCGGGGAAGATGATTGGACTTGCTAAGGAGAAGGATGGACTATACTATCTTGAGACATCAAATAACACAAGTAGTATCAAGAATAGTTTACTTTTGTCATTTCTTTCTGAAAAATCTTCCAATAAAGACAAAATCTGACTTTATCATTTTCGTCTTGGACATCCTTCTTTTGGAACCTTGAGAAACATATTTCCTTTTTTGTTTAAAGGATTAAATGTCGAAGATTTTCATTGTGATGTGCAAACTTGCAAAGCATAGATGTGTGTCTTTTCCAATCAGTAACAAAAGAAGTTCTACTCCCTTTTACTTGATTCATAGTAGCATTTGGGGTCCCTTTACAATTCTTAATATTTTTGGTGCGAGATGGTTTGTTTCATTCATAGATGATTGTAACAGGGTCTCTTGGGTTTTTTTACTTAAATCCAAATCAGATGTGAATAGTATGTTTTTAAGCTTCCAAAATATGATCCAAAATCAATTTGGAGTGAGAATCAAGAGATTTAGGTTTGATAATGCAAGAGACTACTTCAACCAGAGTCTATCTACCTATTTCCAAAAAGAGAGGATTATCCATGAGTCATCTTGTGTTAATACTCCATAACAGAATAGAGTGGCAGAAAGGAAAAACAATCATTTACTAGCCACAACCAGAGCCTTTCTTTTTTAAGCAAATGTACCTAAATTTTACTGAAGGTAAGCTGTTCTCACTGCCACACATATTATAAATAAGTTACCTTCAAGGGTTTTGGGATTTAAAACTCCTATGAAACTACTCTCACAATTTTATCCCAATCTCAATACCACAAACAATCTCACACCTAGGATATTTGGTTGTACATCATTTGTTCATGTTCACAATCATAACAGGGAAAAGTTAGATCCAATAGCGATTAAGTGTATTTTTGTGGGGTATTCTTCAACTCAAAAAAGATATAACTGCTATCATCCTCCTACCAAAAAATTCTATGTGTCTGCAGATGTCACTTTTGAAGAAAATAAACCATTTTTTACTCACCTTATCTTTAAGGGGAGACTTCATTCATGGAAGATAAAGATAAAGACTTCTTTTTGCTTGATTTGCCCCCTTCTTCAACATTTACACCCATTAATTCTTCTGAGTCGAAACCTGATTCTGCTGAGCCTAAGTCAAACATTGAATTTGAGTCTGAACCCATTCCAAATACGAAAGATGTGACAAAGGATAATATTGTTCTTGATTCTATGAAGGAATTACAGGTGTACTCAAGAAGGAAAATTCCAGATCCTGAACCAGTGCCAATCCAAGAACCTGATCCTAACTCTGAAAATGAGGTAACTATAATTTTTTACTCTATTTCTCAAAATGAGCAAGAATCTCCTAAAACTATAACTAGTGATTATAATCTGCCTATTACCATTAGGAAAGGAACCAGAGAATGTACCAAGCATCCACTATACCCAATCTCTAATTTTGTATCATTTGAAAAATTCTCACCATCCCACAAAAATTTTCTTGTAAGCCTAAACACTATTTCTATTCCAACTACATTATCCGAGGCATTATCCAGTGAGAAATGGAGGCAAGCCATGAAAATAGAAATGGAGGCCTTAAAGAAAAATCAGACATGGGCACTGATAAAGTTGCCAAAAGGAAAAAATCCAGTGGAGTGTAAATAGGTTTTCACTGTAAAATACAAGGCAGATGGTACTGTTGAAAAGTATAAAGTCAGGTTAGTGGCTAAGGGTTACACTCAAACCTATGGAGTGGATTACCAGAAAAAGTTTGCTCCAATTGCCAAGATGAATACAGTTAGGATTTTGTTATCATTGGCTGCAAATTACAATTGGCAGCTTCAACAATTTGATGTAAAGAATGCTTTTCTACATGGTGATTTGGAAGAAAAAATATATATGAAAGTTCCACCGAGATTTGGAGGTCATCTAGAAGCAAACAAAGTATGCAGGCTGAAAAAAGCTTTATATGGCCTTAAACAGTCTCCTAGAGCTTGGTTCGAGAGATTTGCCAAAGTGATGCTAGCAATGGGATATAAACAGAGTCAAAGAGATCACACATTGTTTATCAAGCACTCTGATTCAGGGAGAGTCACAGTTCTATTAGTGTATGTTGATGATATAATTGTAACTGGAGATGATGAAAAAGAGAGAGAATCTCTAAAACAGTGTTTGGCTAGAGAATTTGAGATAAAAGAGTTAGGAAGATTGAAGTGCTTCCTAGGAATTGAAGTAGCTCACTCACGGCATGGTATTTTCATCTCACAACAGAAATATGTGATGGATCTTCTGAAAGAAACTGGAAAGCTTGCATGTAAACCTGCAAATACCCCTATAGATCCTAATCATAAAATTGGAGAAGCTAATGAAGATCCTGCTATAAATAGAGAGATGTACCAAAGATTAGTTGGAAGACTCATTTATCTCTCACACACTAAACCTGATATAGCATATGCTGTGAGTGTGATAAGTCAATTTATGCATAGTCCTAAAGAAGTGCACCTACATGCTGTCTACCGTATATTGCACTATTTGAAGGCTAATCCTGGGAGAGGTATCTTATTCAAAAAAAATTTGAGGTTAGTTCTAGAAGCATATACAGATGCTGATTATGCAGGGTCAATAACTGATAGAAGATCCATCTCAGGCTATTGTACTTTCTTAGGTGGTAATCTTATGATTTGGAGGAGTAAAAAACAGAATGTGGTGGCAAGATCAAGTGTTGAAGCAGAGTTCAGAGAAATGGCTTAAGGAATTTGTGAACTACTATGGTTAAAGATTATCCTAGAAGACTTGAAGATCAAGTGGGATGGACCAATGAGACTCTACTGTGATAATAAGTCTACAATAAGCATTGCACATAATCCTGTGCAACATGATAGAACAAAACACGTTGAAGTAGATCGATATTTCATAAAGGAGAAACTAGATAGTGGGTTGATTTGTACACCTTATGTATCAACTAAGGGTTAACTTGCAGATGTGTTGACTAAAGATCTCAGTAGTGCAACATTTCAAGAAATTATTTCTGTGGAAAAATGAGAGTATATTCAAAACTTGTGTATTGAATCATACAAATACCATAGATTTAAATACAACTAGCTAGAGAGTAAACTAGGAAACTAAATATTCCTAAATCTAATCCTTATAATCAAGGAATTGTCTATCCTGATATTCTGTCCTTAATTCTAGAGATACAAATTCTCAATTTTAGGGAGATACAAATATATACAGATTACAATCAGCAAATTACAAAATACAATCACTTGTAACTAAATGTTTTCTCACACCCCCCCTCAAGCTGGTGAATAGGTGTTTTCCATTCCCAGCTTGGAAATAATTTCCTGAAATGTCGCACTGTTGAGGCCTTTAGTCAACACATCTGCAAGTTGACCTTTGGTTGATACATATGGGGTGCAAATCAATCCACCATCTAGCTTTTCCTTTATGAAGTGTCGGTCTACTTCAATGTGTTTTGTTCTGTCATGTTGCACAGGATTGTGTGTAATGCTTATTGCAGATTTATTATCACAGTAAAGTCTCATTGGTCCATCCCATTTGATCTTCAAGTCTTCTAGAATAATCTTTAACCATAGTAAGTCACAAATTCCTTGAGCCATTGCCCTAAACTCTGCTTCAGCACTTGATCTTGCCACCACATTCTGTTTTTTACTCCTCCAAGTTACAAGATTACCACCTAGAAAAGTGCAGTAGCCTGAGGTAGATCTTCTGTCAGTTACTGAACCTGCATAATCAGCATCTGTATATGCCTCTAGTACCAACCCTGAATTTCTTTTAAACAAGATACCTCTCTCAGGATTAGCCTTCAAATAGTGTAGTACACGGTAGACAGCCTGTAGGTGTACTTTTTTAGGGCTATGCATAAATTGACTTATCACACTCACAGCATATGCTATGTCAGGTCTAGTATGTGAGAGATAAATAAGTCTTCCAACTAATCTCTGGTACATCTCCTTATCTACAGCAGTATCTTTATTAGCTTCTCCAAGCTTATGATCAGGATCTATAAGGATACTTGCAGGTTTACATGCGAGCTTCCCAGTTTCCTTCAAAAGATCCATCACATATTTCTGTTGTGAGATAAAAATACCATGACGTAAGTGGGCTACTTCAATTCCTAGGAAGTACTTCAATCTCCCTAGCTCTTTTATATCGAATTCTCTGGCCAAACACTGTTTTAGAGACTCTTTCTTTTTCATCATCTCCAGTTACAATTATATCATCAACATATACTAATAGAATTGTGACCTTACCCGAATCTGAGTGCTCGATAAACAGTGTGTGATCCCCTTGACTCTGTTTATATTTCATTCCTAGCATCACTTTGGCAAATCTCCCGAACCAGGCCCTAGGAGACTGTTTAAGGCCATATAAAGCCTTTTTCAGCTTCATACTTTTTGTGCTTCTAGATGATCCCCAAATCCCGGTGGAACTTTCATATATATTTCTTCTTCCAAATCACCATGTAAAAAGGCATTCTTTACATCAAATTGTTGAAGCTGCCAATTGTAATTTGCCGCCAAGGATAATAAAATCTTAACTGTATTCATCTTGGCAACTGGACCAAAAGTTTCCTGATAATCCACTCCATAAGTTTGAGTGTAGCCCTTAGCCACCAGCCTGGCCTTGTATCTTTCAATAGTACCATCTACCTTATACTTTACAGTGAAAACCCATTTACACCCAACTGGATGTTTTCCTGCAGGCAACTCTACCAGTTTCCATGTGTTATTTTTCTCTAAGGCCTCTATTTTTGTTTTCATCGCCTGCCTCCATTTCTCATTAGATAATGCCTCAGATAATGTAGTTGGAATAGAAATAGTGTCTAGGCTCACAAGAAAATTTTTATGGGATGGTGAAAACTTTTCAAATGACACAAAATTAGAGATTGGGTATAATAGATGTTTAGTACATTCTCTAGTTCTTTTCCTAATGGCAATAGGTAGATCATAATCACTAATTTTAAGAGAGTCATGCTCATTTTGAGAAATAGAATCAGAGACTGTAATTACCTCATTTCCAGAGTTAGGATCAGGTTCTTGGATTTGCACTGATTCAGGAGCTGGAACTTTCTTTCTTGAGTACACCTGTAATTCTTTCACAGAATCAAGAATAGTATTATCTTTAGTCACAACTTCTGTGTTTGGAATGGGTTCAAATTTAGAATCAGTGTTTGACTTGGACTCTGAAGAAATGGGTTTAGGCTCAAAAGAATTAATGGGTGAAACTATTTTGGAGGAGGATGACAAGTCAAGCAAAAAAAAGTCTTTATCCTTATCTTCTATAAATGATGTCTCCCCCTGAAGATAAGGTTGAGTAAAAAATGGTTTACTTTCTTCAAAAGTGACATTTGCAGACACATAAAACTTTTTGGTAGGAGGATGATAGCACTTATACCCTTTCTGAGTTGATGAATACCCCACAAAGATACACCTAATTGCTCTCAGATCCAACTTTCCCCTATTATGACTGTGAACATGAACAAATGATGTACAACCGAATATCCTAGGTGTGAGGTTGTTTGTGGTATTAAGGTTGGGATAGAATTGTGAGAGTAGTTCCATAGGAGTTTTAAATCCCAAAACCCTTGAAGGTAACCTATTTATAATGTGTGTAGCAGTGAGAACAGCTTCTCCCCAGTAAGATTTGGGCACATTTGCTTGAAAAAAGAAGGCTCGGGTTGTGGCTAGTAAGTGGCTATTTTTTCTCTCTGCCACTCCATTTTGCTGTGCAGTATTAACACAAGATGACTCATGGATAATCCCCTCATTTTGGAAATAGGTGGATAGACAATGGTTGAAATAGTCTCTTGCATTATCAGACCTAAATCTCTTGATTCTCACTCCAAATTGATTTTGGATCATGTTTTGAAAGCTAAAAAATATACTATTCACATCTGATTTGGATTTAAGTAAAAAAACCCAAGAAACTTTGGTACAATCATCTATGAATGACACAAACCATCTTGTCCCAGAAATATTAAGAACTGTAGAGGGACCCCAGATGTCACTATGAATCAAGTAAAAAGGAGTAGAACTTCTTTTGTTGCTAATTGAAAAAGATACATGTCTGTGTTTTGCAAGTTCACAAACATCACAATGAAACTCTTCAATGTTTAATCCTTTGAACAAGGAAGAAAACATGTTTTTCAAAGTTCCAAAAAAAAGGTGTCCAAAACAAAAATGATAAAGCCAAATTTTGTCTTTATTGGAAGATTGTTCAGAAAGAAATGACAAAGGTAAACTATTCTTGATATTACTATGTTGTTGGATGTCTCAAGATAGTATAGTCCATCCTTCTCCTTAGTAAGTCCAATCCTCTTCCCCGAACCCTGGTCCTGAAATTCACAGTAAGAGGGATAAAAAGTCACATTGCAGTTCATGTCTCTAGTAAGTCTTTGTATAGATATCAGATTAGTAGACAATCTAGGAACATGAAGAACATTTTTAAGAATGAATGAGGGATTAATTTGAACATCTCCTGATCCTGTCACTGTAGTAAGTGAACCATCTACAACAGTAATTTTCTTAGTACCAGGACATAGGGTATATGTACTAAACTTTTGTAAAGAATGTGTCATGTGGTCTGTGGCTCCTGAGTCAATGACCCAAGAACTCTTAATGGACTTATTTGACACATTTAATCCATGAGAATTAGAGACTTTACCTGCACCAGAGTCCTTACCTGAGTGTGCCAATGAGCATACACCAGTAGCCTTTTCAAGAGTTCCCAATAGGCTTCTCAGTTTCTCAATCTCTTTTTTATCCAACTCTCCTTGTTCCTGAGACTTCTCCTAGTTTAACTCCATTGCAGTCATGTGAGCTTGTCCTTGATTTCTTGGTTGTCCTCCTTTATAACCCCATTCTTTGCTTGAAGTGGAAGGTTTTCCATGTAGTTTCCAGCAACGATCTCTGGTGTGTCTTGGCTTCTTGCAATAGGTGCACCAAAGATTGTCGCGATTTGAAGTTTTAGCCGAATCACCTTTCCCATTCTCACTGACTGGTAATTGTTCTAAGCTTTGGTTCTTCCCACCATTAGAGACCATAGCAGATCCTTCTACATGCACACTGTCAAGCATCACTCCTTTTCTGCTCTCTTCTGCTCTAACCATGGATATCACTTCATTTAAAGAAGGCAGATCCTATTTTCCCAGAATTTGGATTCTGACTTGATCAAACTCAACATTCAGTCCAGCAAGAAAATCATAGACTCGATCTTTTTCAATAAATTTCTTCAAAGTTGTTGCATCTTCACTGCACTTCATTTCTATGCATCGGTAGTGATCCATCTCTTGCCAAAGATTTTTAAGAAGAATAGCATACTCTGTGACTGATTTATTCCCTTGTTTGAGAGCTGCAGTCTTGATCTTGACTTCATAGACTTGAGCAACATCTTTAACTTTGGAATAGGTTTGACGAATTGATTCCCAAATGTCTTTGACCGTGGATAAAAACATACAAGTATCACTAATATCTAGCGTCATAGAATTCCACAGCCATGACATAACCATAGAATCCTCTTCATCCTAAGCCTCAAATTTTGGATCTCCTTTCTCAGGATCAGTGCCAAGAAGATGGCTCAATTTTCCTTTCCCTTTTAGAAAGGTTTGAACCAACTGAGACCACTTCAAGTAGTTTTTTCCAGTCAACCTGTATGCAGCTTGGATATTTTGTAATTCCGCTGTGGTTTGACCAGTTGTTACTTCTCCAAATCGAGTAGTAGTTGCAGATTCTGCTATTTCTGACATGATTACCTTTCTCAGGACTGAAACAAGTATAGGCAATGAAGGCCAAAAAGGAACAAAATAAAAGTATGACAGACTTAACAAAATTTGGCTATGAAGGCCTAGAAAAAAAAATTCAGCAATGAAGGCTGAGAAATTTTCTTCCCAAGAAGAGTCTAAAGCTCTGATACCATGTGAAAAAATGAGAGTATATTGAAAACTTGTGTATTGAATCATACAAACACCATAGATTTAAATACAACTAGCTAGAGAGTAAACTAGGAAACTAAATATTCCTAAATCTAATCCCTATAATCAAGGAATTGTCTATCCTGATATTCTATCCTTAATTCTAGAGATACAAATTCTCAATTTTAGGGAGATACAGATATATACAGATTACAATCAGCAGATTACAAAATACAATCACTTGTCACTAAATGTTTTCCCACAATTTTCAAGCTGGGAATGGAAAACACCTATTCACCAGCTTGAGGGGGAGTGTGGGAAAACACTTATTTTTGCTGGTTGTAATATTGTAATCTATATATTTATATTTGTATCTCTAGAATTAAGTATTTGTATCCCTAAAATTAGGATAGACAATCCATCAACTATAGGATTAGTTTTTTAGGAAGATTTAGTTTCCTAGTTTAACCCTTAGTTAGTTGTATATAAACCTAAGATTCTTGTATAATTTTCAATAAGCAGTTTTTCAACATACATTCAGTTTTCACACTGATTTATTTCTTAGTTTTTTCATAATATATTTATATATAATTGTGGGAAAACACTTATTTACAACTGGTTGTAATCTTGTAATCTGTATATTTATATTTGTATCTCTAAAATTAAGTATTTGTATCTCCTAAAATTAGGATAGACAATCCCTCAATTATAGGATTAGTTTTTAGGAAGATTTAGTTTCCTAATTTAACCCATAGTTAGTTGTATATAAACCTAAGATTCTTGTATAATTCTCAATAAGCAGTTTTTCAATATACATTCAGTTTCCACACTGATTTATTTGTTAGTTTTTCCACATGGTATTAGAACTTTAGGCTCTTCTTAAGAAGCAAAATTTTAGGCCTTCATTGCTGACTTCTATTTTAGGCCTTCATTGCCGAATCCTGTTTAGGCCTTCATTGCCAAACCCTTTTAAAGAAAGATATCACTACCACCCAATTTGAGGAAATGTCAACTGAAAAAATCACTAGAGTACTATAGATGTCTCAGAAACAAGGAGAGTTTGACAGGAAAAAGATTGAACAACTGAAAAACTTATTGAAAATCCTTGAAAAGCCTACTGTGGTATGTTCTTTGGGTAAGGTTTCTAGTTCAAGTAAAACTTTCGGTTCTCATGGATTAAATGTCTCGGCTAAGCCTATTACAAGTTCTTGGGTCATTGACTCAGGAGCCACAGACCATATAACACATTCCTCACAAAATTTTAGTACATATAACCTGTGTCCTAGTAATAAGAAAATTGTTGTTGCAGATGATTCACTTACTACAGTGATAGGATTAAGAGATGTTCAAGTTAATCCCTTATTTGTTCTAAAAAATGTTCTTCATGTTTTTGGATTGTCTACTAATCTGATATCTATACAAAAACTTACCAGAGATATGAATTACAAAGAAACTTTTTATCCCTCTTATTATGAATTTTAGGACCTGAGTTCGGGGAAGATTATTGGACTTGCTAAGGAGAAGGATGGACTATACTATCTTGACACATCAAATAACATAAGTAATATCAAGAATAATTTACCTTTGTCATTTCATTCTGAAAAATCTTCCAATAAAAATAAAATCTGGCTTTATCATTTTCATCTTGGACATCCTTCCTTTGGAACTTTGAGAAACATGTTTCATTCTTTGTTAAAAGGATTAAATATCGAAGATTTTCATTGTGATATTTGCAAACTTGCAAAGCATAGACATGTGTCTTTTCCAATCAGTAACAAAAGAAGTTATACTCCCTTTTACTTGATTCATAATGACATTTGGGGTCCTTCTACAATTCTTAATATTTCTGGTGCAAGATGATTTGTTTCATTCATAGATGATTGTAACAGGGTCTCTTGGGTTTTTTTACTTAAATCCAAATCAGATGTGAATAGTATGTTTTTAAGCTTCTAAAACATGATCCAAAATCAATTTGGAGTGAGAATCAAGAGATTTAGGTCTGATAATGCAAGAGACTACTTCAACTAAAGTCTATCCACCTATTTCCAAAAAGAAAAGATTATCCATGAGTCATTTTGTGTTAATACTCCACAGCAGAATGAAGTGGCAAAGAGGAAAAACAACCATTTACTAGCCACAACCCGAGCTTTTTTTTTTCAAGCAAATGTACCTAAATCTTACTGGGGGAAAGCTGTTCTCACTGCCACACACATTATAAATAGGTTACCTTCAAGAGTATTGGGATTTAAAACTTATATGGAACTACTCTCACAATTTATCCCAACCTCAATATCACAAACAATCTAACATGTAGGATATTTGGTTGTACATCATTTGTTCATGTTCACAGTCATAACAGGGGAAAGTTGGATCCAAGAGCGATTAATTATATTTTTGTGGGGTATTCTTCAACTCAAAAAGGATATAACTGCTATCATCCTCCTACCAAAAAATTCTATGTGTCTGCAGATGTCACTTTTGAAAAAAATAAACTATTTTTTACTCAACCTTATCTTCAGGAGGAGACTTCATTCATGGAAGATAAGGATAAAGACTTCTTTTGCTTGATTTGCCCCCTTCAATAGTTACACCCATTAATTCTTCTGAGTCGAAACATGTTTCTACTAAGCCCAAGTCAAACACTAAATTTGAGTCTGAACCCATTTCAAATATAAAAGATGTGACAAAAGATAATATTGTTCTTGATTCTATATTCTATGAAAGAATTACAGGTGTACTCAAGAAGAAAAGTTCCAGATCCTGAACCAATGACAGTCTAAGAACCTGATCCTAACTCTGAAAATGAGGTAACTACAATTTTTTACTCTGTTTCTCAAAATGAGCATGAATCTCCTAAAACTATAACTAGTAATTATGATCTGCCTATTGCCATTAGGAAAGGAACCAGAGAATGTACCAAGCATCCACTATACCCAATCTCTAATTTTGTGTCATTTAAAAAATTCTCACCATCCCACAAAAATTTTCTTGTGAGCCTAAACACTATTTCTATTCCAACTACATTATCCGAGGCATTATCCAGTGAAAAATGGAGGCAAGCCATGAAAATAAAAATGGAGGTCTTAGAGAAAAATCAGACATGGAAACTGGTAAAATTGCCTAAAGGAAAAAATTCAGTAGGGTGTAAATGGGTTTTCACTGTTAAATACAAGGCAAATGGTACTGTTGAAAGGTATAAAGTCGGGTTAGTGGCTAAGGGTTACACTCAAACCTATGGAGTGGATTACCAGGAAACGTTTGCTCCAATTGCCAAGATGAATATAGTTAGGATTTTGTTATCATTGGCTGCAAATTACAATTGGCAGCTTCAACAATTTGATGTAAAGAATGCTTTTCTACATGGTGATTTGGAAGAAGAAATATATATGAAAGTTCCACCGGGATTTGGAGGTCATCTAGAAGCAAACAAAGTATGCAAGCTGAAAAAAGCTTTATATGGCCTTAAACAGTCTCTTAGAGCTTGGTTCGGGAGATTTGCCAAAGTGATGCTAGCAATGAGATATAAACAGAGTCAAGGAGATCACACATTGTTTATCAAGCACTCTGATTCAGGGAGAGTCACAGTTCTATTAGTGTATGTTGATGATATAATAATAACTGGAGATGATGAAAAAGAGAGAGAATCTCTAAAACAGGGTTTGGCTAGAGAATTTGAGATAAAGAGCTAGGAAGATTGAAGTACTTCCTAGGAATTGAAGTAGCTCACTCATGGCATGGTATTTTCATCTCACAACAGAAATATGTGATGGATCTTCTGAAAGAAATTGGGAAGCTTGCATGTAAACCTATAAATACTCCTATAGATCCTAATCATAAAATTGAAGAAGCTAATAAAGATGCTGCTGTAAATAGAGAGATGTACCAAATATTAGTTGGAAGACTCATTTATCTCTCACATACTAGACCTGATATAGCATATGCTGTGAGTGTGGTAAGTCAATTTATGCATAATCCTAAAGAAGTGCACCTACAGGCTGTCTACTGTATATTGCACAATTTGAAGGCCAATCCTGGGAGAGGTATCTTATTCAAAAGAAATTCAAGGTTAGTTCTAGAAGCATATATAGATGCTGATTATGCAAGTTCAGTAACTGATAGAAGATCCACCTTAGGCTACTGCACTTTCTTAGGTGGTAATCTTGTGACTTGGAGGAGTAAAAAATAAAATGTGGTGGCAAGATCAAGTGCTGAAGCAGAGTTCAGAGCAATGGCTCAAGGAATTTGTGAATTACTATGGTTAAAGATTATCCTAAAAGACTTGAAGATCAAGTGGGATAGACCAATGAGACTCTACTGTGATAACAAATTTACAATAAACATTGCACACAATCCTGTGCAACATGACAAAACAAAACACATTAAAGTAGACCGACATTTCATAAAGGAGAAACTAGAAAGTGGGTTGATTTGTACACCTTATGTATCAACCAAGGGTCAACTTGCAGATGTGTTGACTAAAAATCTTAGCAGTGCAACATTTCAAGAAATTATTTCCAACCTGGGAATGGAAAACACCTATTCACCAGCTTAAGGGGGAGTGTAGGAAAACACCTATTTACAGTTGGTTGTAATCTTGTAATCTGTATATTTATATTTGTATCTCTAGAATTAAGTATTTGTATCCTTAAAATTAAGATAGACAATCCCTCAATTATAGGATTAGTTTTTAGGAAGATTTAGTTTCCTAGTTTAACCTCCAGTTAGTTGTATAGAAACCTAAGATTCTTGTATAATTCTCAATAAGCAGTTTTTCAATATATATTCAGTTTCTACACTGATTTATTTCTTAGTTTTTCCATAATAATTAATAAATAGCTTTTTATTAAATAATATAACTTATTATTTTAGATTAATTAGAATTAATATATTTTTATTAAAAAATAAAAAATTACCTAAATATACAAATTAAAAATAAAAAAAAGCTAAAAAATATATTTTGGTTTTTATTTTTTTAAAAAAGCTATGGGTATGGAGATTACTCATACTCATTAAATACCCGCAAGGATGGAGATAAGATAGATTTGAAATATTCGTTGGATATGGGTACGGAGATGGGTATAATATGAAAATCTAGGGATGGGGAATACTCTACTCTCCCCATACCCTACCCATTGACATCCTTACAATTTCAACTTTAGATACAAGCTTTGCAACATTTTCCTCTCTTAAAAGGTGGAACACATACAACTAAATATATTCCTGATTAAGAGAGGTGTGTGAATGAGACTCCCAATTCAGCATTAGGGAAAAAGGATGTAGGAAAGGAAGAGAAGAGAAACAAAAGGAGACAACTCACATGAGTTAACAACAATTAACAACTTGCCTAACTTCAATAAGAATCAATGTTTCAAGAAGAAAGGAATATCCTATTCCATAAACTAGCTTGTCCTAGAAATGATAAAGACTATTTTGACAAAGAAAAAGGATAATTTATGGTTATCTAAAGCCCTTGCACAAAGCAATTGGAAACCTAAGATTAATAAGCAAAGTCAGACATTCAAAATAAGAATTCATCAAGTTTAGAATATAAAGGGAGGTTCATGAAAGCTCCAAATTTTCAACCATTAAGTTCCAAGTTTTGTTCTCTTTCTTCCGTACTTCTCTAGTTTTGAAGCCAAACTTTTGGATTTTTCCTCTTTCTTCCATACTTGTCAAGATTTAGAAGCACAAAAAAAATTAGAAACATGAAGATATTAGTGAATGAATTATTTTACATGCACAACAAACTGGACAAATCTTAAAATACAAGAAAATTTAACACAAATTTCTTTACCATCACTTGCTGCCCCAAAATCATGTCCATTCTCACTATACAAAAATATTGACCAAATCCTTTGCATATCTGTTTTGGCATACGTGTTAGAAGTGGTACAATTTTATATTGTTGAAGTAGAATCTACATTTTTAGTACGTAGTGATTAGTGACTATCTTATGTAAGATTATGATCTGGATAACCATGCACAAAATCCTCAAGAGGCACTCCATTCAATATAGAATCCTACATGACACATCTAACATCTACAGTCAGGAACTTCATTAGCAATTAGGTTATAGTATATTTCAGATATTTCGTATGCATGACATACCAGGCTAGCTCCTAGCTTGTCCACAAAAATGGGTTTTGCATAAGCACCAGTAACAGCATAAATGGCATCAAATACATATCTAAAAAGTAACATCTCATACAGTAAAATTTATATTATGTTTCTTCGCCCAAAAAGGAAGAAAAAGAAAAGGCTCAAAGTGAGAATAGGCTGGCAACAATTCTATAGATATCACAAAGCCTTGCCCGGATGAAACAGATTTATATGCATCCTTACAATTTATAATAAACTTCCATTTCAAGTATATTGCCTAAAGAACATTCATGAGAAGAATTGAGAATGTTCATTACATGGAGACCAACAACTCCACACAAGATCCTCAATAATGTGGTCCACTGAAAATATGTGACTTGAAAGAAGATACAATTTGTTGTCATAGACATATTAAGGCATACATCTGATCTTTCTCAAGGCCACTTCATGTTCTACTTCATAGTAAGTAATCAACACCTGAATTGAACAAATATAAAACAAGCTACGAAGTAGCAAGCAACCTTATACAACTGATACTTTTTCCTGCTTAGTCAAGGGCACAAGGTATACCTGAAGTCTGATCTCGAGAGAAGACTTCTGATGAGTTGGAAATCAAAGACACTCTGCATATAATCCCATAATATTATTGACAGAAACACATGAAGTTTTATCCAAAATTTTAGAATGAGATGGCTGATTTTTTTCCCTCACCTCCATTAATTCCAAATAGTCAGAAACTGGATCGATAACCTCGACACCGAAGTTCCACACTTTCTAACTCCAAGACGAGAAAGGTCGACATCAGGAATCTCAGCCATTTCAATCTCAGAGATCTGCAAGGTTTTTCCACTTTCAAACATCAAGCAGGAAATATTCACTCATAAAAAAACACTTCATTCAAACAAATGAAATGGCTGACCATGAGAAATGGTCAAGAACAGAAAACACAAGTGTGAAACTGAAATCACAACTGACTCCAATATTGAGGTAGCAACAAGTCTAAACAGATCACTCAGTTTTGGAGTTTAAACAGTAGAGTTTGACTACACCATTCCATTAATATTAAAAATTGAACAATTATAGAGAGGTTTAAAATTTTGGGAAATCTATTATGTGGATCAAGGAAGCAATCAAGCAGGCTTGTTTTTTCCTTTCCATTTTTTCCTAGACCTGGCAACATTTGAACCTGGAACTAACCCCAATCTCATTCTTGAAATCGAATGGCTGAATACAGAAAACAGTATGTGATCAAGATTTGCATACCCCTACACATCAAAGATATCTGGGAAAAGGTAGCTACACCAGAGAATAAGTGGATTCACGACTCATTTGTGTGTCAAACTCTAGCCTGAGTTTTTCTTGCACTAATTCTACAGGTGTTCGTCTCAGGCCTCTTTAACCAACCAGGAATTCACTCTTCAAACGAAAATGTAAAATATAACAGTAAATCCAAAACATACAGAAAGGGTATACCCATATACCTTGTCAGCGATGGATTCAGGTGCAGGTTGCCCACTGCTTTAGTTAAACTAGAAACCAAGTGGACGAACAAAATGGCATTTAAATTCAGAAATATACAGTGGAGATGCAATTGACGTGGCACTGTCAAATTTCAATACATGGAACATAGCTCATAAATCACAATTCAACCAGAGAAGTTGCCACAGGTGGATTAGGAATAAACCTTGATATCCCAGTCATATTTGAGGCCTCTAGGATTATGGCTTGCGCTCATGATAAATCCACCATTGGCCCGAAGGGAAAAAAAAAATTGTTTAATTTAGTGGTAAAAATACATAAACGTGTAAACATTGAAATCATGCATGGAAATCAAGATGAAAAGAAACATGCTTGCCTTCCTCTTTCGAATGACAGCAGAAACAGCTTGTGTGTACATAATACCTTCCCTGCGATGTCATATTCCATCTTTAATTTTCCATCACAGAAACCCAACATCCCAGGAACAGTTTTGAACAGAGTGAAGAAGCAGAAAAGTTTCTTAGCAACACAAAACAGTAGCTAAATATTTCAGGGCAGACCCAAAATTTGATTCTACATTAACCTTTTTTTTCCTAAAGGATGATTAAAATTTCTTTAGAAATTAGATAGATTGCATTATACTTCTCTACAGAGAATAGATCAACAAATTAAAGCGCCAAGTAATCGAAATTCTTGTTTCACCACCCCTCAACTACAAGTCTGGGATAACTGTTGAGATCAGAAAATACAGCATATTGACTGGACCACCAAGTAACATATAAAGCCAGTGTTGTAAATGGAGTATGCCCCATCCTTCCTTAGTTATATTCTTTAATAAAATTTAACATCTGGAAAACATTACTATGCCCATAGTTATCTAATGAAGAATATAACATTTTTTCAGAAAATTCATTAAGACGTAAACAATTAAAGGTGGGATGACAAAATCAGACATATTTCAAGTTTCAACTATCATTCTTCCCTGAACAATGGTGACACTACTGAAGAACACTCACCTGCCAACCAAAATTTTTCCAACTCCATTACCAACAGCAATTTTGATAATTATCTGCATTTCAAATTCAAATATTCTAGAAGTCAGTCAAAGAGACCAATGTTTTCAAGTACATGCATGATACATGAGCAGGGATGATTTTGTTTGTGTTCTTTTCTGTTCTAGTCCTATTTGCTATGTGAACAAGAAATTTTAGGTTTGGTATGGCAAAAGAACTTAAACCAAATCTAAGCAGAACAATGCACTGTTTTAATCAAGTACCAGCTCAAAAAATAACCTGTTAAGCTTCACGGCTAAAGTAACGTCCGTCACCTCCTAATACTAACATTCCATTCTTGTAATCCTCGGGTGGCAATGAATTAAAGAACGCCTGCAGTCACACGAGTTCCGACCCATCAATGCATGTAGGCACTAAAACAAATAATATGAATGCCATAAAAGAAATTTGCAAAAATTCAAACCTGGATCCAATTGGGAAGGCAATTCTCTTGGATGAAAACTTTAACCTGCAACATATAAAATTGTACATAAAACCAAAGCAAAGAACTACATTGTATTTGATGTTAAGCAATTGAATCCCAACCCAATTTCAAAGCAAACTGCTTCAATGTTCATCAACAATAATGGCAAAGTCACCAAAATTGTACTGTGGGTTCTTGTCTTACCTTAAGCAATAAAAAATAAATTTTTTGAAGCAAAGTAATACAAATAATTATGATAAGTAAGAAAATTTTACCTTTTTCCGAAGCCCATTTGTCCCAGTCTTCCAGCCTTCAATCGGCTTAGTGGGAACTGAATTTATCTGTGCATTCAAATAAAGCCAAAACCACTGTTTAAACTACCAAAAAAAAGAAGAGAAAAAGAAAGCAAAGCCAAAAAATATGCAACTTGATGCCTTCAGGCTCGGCAATGGTGGCGGAGGAAGAAGAAGAGGAAGCTTTGAAGGTAAAAGAAGGAGAGAGGGATACTGAAAGAGAATTCCTTTTGAGAGGGAAGCGAAGGGTATAGAGATGAGAAGAAGAAGGGATGGGAGTGACATTGGATGATCGTTTCGATGATCTGAAAGCAGCGGAGAAGAAACCTTCCAGTGTCATAGAATTGCAACAAGAAATCACATCTATATAACTTTAGCCTTTCTTCTGTCGAGGGATGGAGGGGGTGGTTTGTTTTGTTTTGTCTGGAAGGACTGCTTCCCACCTATATTATTTGCATATATTGATTTTTACAAAGCTTTAAAAAAAATTATTTTAATATATATAATTTTAAATTTTAAATTTTTTATAAAATTAAAATTTCATAATTTTTTATATAAAAAAATTTTTAAAAATCAAAACATTTGCTTTAAAATATAAAAATAAAAATAAAAGTTTTAGATATTCCAAAAAAAAAAGACATAATTTTAGTAAAAAAAATGAAAAAAAAAATGGATAGAGAGAGTATTATTATTTTTAAATGGAACAAAACAAAGAACATAGATGAGATCTAAGCTTTTTACTCAAATTTCTTTGGCTATAAATTTAGGGAAAACAATGAGGAATTGGCTGCCACATTTACTTGAGAAATGTTTTATCTTGACATCTTCATTCTTTCAATGTGAATTGCTTTTCCCTCCCTTCACTTATACCTTTTCAATTTCTCCTATGTAATAATAATCTATAATCTATAATAATATATAAAAATGGTCCCTTTTTATGTTTGTTTTTGAAATGTCAACAATGTAATAACAATTACATTGGCCGATTATTTTGAGATGAAATTGTTTTTAAGTTTGAGTGTGTACTTCGCACTTCTCTTTTTTTTTTTTTATTGTTTTAGTCTTTCTTTGTTTTTCTTCATTTTCTTTTTTTAGGTTAGTTTCTTCCTTTTGTCGAATGTTTCATTTGTTCATTTTTAATTTTTTTATTGAAGGAATAATTTTAGATAATTTAACTCAAAATTCAAGTTGTTTTAATGTTTTTCTTTGTGGGTATAGATATTTGCGATTTATTTTTTTTGTTTTTCATACATTGTATATATTGTTATTTTTATGGTTTTGGATTTCATTTTTGTGTTTTAATTTTTTTTTCATGCATTGCATTTTTTTTCATGTATGATAATTCTTTTTGTTCAGTTGTGTTTTTTTTTTTTTTTAGATTAGTAATCGAAAGTATTTTTATGTTGAAAGGTGAGTGCTTTTCTTTTGTTTTTATGTTTGGTTTGTTAAATTTTTTATCAATTTTTTTTTGTTGTATGAAGAAATTTGTCATATTTTAATCTTTTATTTGAGTTATTTTGCTGTTATTTTTTGTATACATGTGCGTTGTTTATTTTATTGTTTTCTATTTTACATACATTATACAGGTTGTCATTTTTGTAGTTTCTAAGTTTTGGTTTTGTGTTTAGATTAGTTTTGAATTGTTGTTATAATGCTTGTAAGCATTGGTTTTATTCGTGGTGGAAGTTTTTTTGTTGTTCTATTGTTGTTATAATTTAACAAGTTTATTGTTAAATGGTTTTAGTTTGTTTGTTACATATAATTGTATGTATATGTCTAAGAAATACTCTAAATACCTAAAATTTCAGTGTACTTTTTTTTATATTTACTTCTAACTTCTTAATTTTGGTTTGTTTTAACTATAGTTAAAACTTGTCCAAAGTGATGGTAGTTGAATAGATTGTGATTATATAACATAAAGTGAATGATATGCAAAAGAAGAAAAAGGATTTGTGGAATCTAGAACTTTCTTTACTATGTTGGGTGAGTATGGATATCTTCTGTTATTCTATTGTTATACAATAAGATTTTTTTAGCAATTTTGTTATTTCAATTCTTATTTTCTAAGCAAACAAAAATTTTGAATTTTAAAATTTTAAGTATTTTAGTCGTAATTAAATGATTTTATATAATTTGAATCATTAGTATCTGCAATGACACCATGCCTAAACATTAAACGCTAATACCTTTTTTATAGCAACCTTTGAAGTTTTTTGTTCAAATATGGAAAAGAACTTGTAGGTAGTTAGACTTTATGATTTGCATTTTGATAACTAGAGATTCTGTTTTTTAAAACTATTTATCATAAGTTAGAATGTTTTTGTTGTAAATAATATTATTATTTGATTTATTTATTAAATTTACTAAATGATGTCAAATTTCAGTTTATGCATGTTGTTATTAATTAAAGTTTGGGAGAATGTTTAAAATTTTAAAGTTGTTAATTCAAAATTGGGCATTAAATGGTTACTTTCTATTTAATTGGAGTATAGAAGGTTCTGTAATTGTTATATATTATTGTTTTGTTTATTATTTATATTTGTATCTGTGTTTGTGATTGATGGAGTGTATGTGGTTTTTACTTTGATTTTATTAAGCTTTTTTTTTTATTCTTATAGTTTTGTTTTGAATTTAATGATGGTTTTGTGGTTTGTAGAAATTTATTGATTTTGCTGTTATTCTAGGATTTTTGTTGTGAAGACTCAAGTTAAGGTTTGGTTATGATGTTATTGTTATTCTTTTATTTAAATTGGTTTTTGTTTTGGAATACATATTTTTTTTTTATTTTTGTTGTAGTTTTAGTAGTTGATGTGTTACACGATTGTATAAACTACAATGAATGTTGTTCTGGCAATGGGATAATTTGTTTATAATTCTGAGATAATTTTTTTATAAGTGGTTTACGTTTTTTTGCATGGTTTAATTGATTTGTATTGGAATTTTTTTTTTTTACATGTATGGGATTATATTATTTTAGATTTGTTGTATTGTTGGTTTTCATATTTTTTGTATTTGAACTATTGGTATAATGGCTGTGGGTGTTGGTTTTATTCGTGGTAACAATTCTTTTGTTGTTTTTTTGGTGTTATAATTTAACAAGTTTATTGTTAAATGTTTTCAATTTGTTTGTTGTATATGATTATTGTAGACACCCATCTGTGTCCGAGGTTGATTGGAGCCGTTTGTTATTATTTTGTCATATTATATAGTTTGGTATAGTATTATATTATGTTATGATTACAATATTATATTATGTTATATTTTATTGTAGTATATAATATTGTTATCATATTATTATTATTATTATTATTATTATCTTTTCTTTTTTTTCAAAGTTACGATTAAGCATGGAAACGAAAATTTGGAGTTCAATCCACATAGTCAACGATGTTAATTCATAATTAGAGGGGTTTCAGATTCAATCCAGATAGATTGCTAAAACTTAGCTATATCGCCTATAAATTGAACTAACATTATAGAGAACAAACAGGGAATGAATTTTGAGGGGAAAACAGTTGACTTTTGAGAAAAATTAGTGTTCTGAAAAATTTTTGGCAGTAAAGAATTTTTGAAATTTTGGCTTTTATCTAGGTTTGATTTGAAGTTTTTGAGTTTGGATTTAGGTTTCTGGAGTTAAGATTGAGGTTCTAAAGAGTTCTTGGAGGAATTTAGGTAAATTTGAGATATTTTTTGGAAAATTTAGGTTTAGGATGAATTTATGAATTTTTCAATGAATTTTTCGATGGAAGGTTGAATTTTCTAGCCAGTTTTGGTTGAATTTTTTGGTGACTTTTTCAGAAACCAATGAGATTTCTAATTTTTGGTTGAAGTTTTCAGTGGGATTCTTGGGGAATTCTAGAGATAGGTTAGAGAATTCGGTTATTGGGAGAGAGAGCAAAGGCTTCTGAGGCCAAAACAGTGAGGAGTGGCCTTTATAGCAACCCGAAACAACATCATCTTGGACAGCCCAGGATCCACACTTGACTTTGTGACCTACACGTTGACCCGCGCATTGACTTGACTCAAATTGCAGGTTTTCGCTTTTTCATTTTCATTTTATTTTTTGATTTTATTTTTTTTAGTTATCTATCTTAAGTTTTTTATTTCATTTTCAATTTTTTTATTTAATCTTACTGGTTTTTATTTTTAAAAAAATCTTTTCTTTTTGGAAAATAGAAGAATCAAGAGATGTAAAAAAAATAATAATACAAAAAAAAATCTTTTCAAATCAGACAAAAAATAATAAATAAAAAAATCTTTTTCAAATAAAATTTCTTACAAAATAAATTTATGAATCTTACCAAACTATTAGAGAACTTTCATGAATTAAATCTTTATGAAATCTACCAAATTTTTAGGAAATTTCATAAATCAGTTTTTTCAAAAAAAATAAAAAAATAATTTTTTTAATCTTTCAAACTATTGGAGGATTGCTTCCAATTAAGTCCTACCAAGCTATTGGGAGACTTAATGAAATTCTCAAAAATTTTTAAATCTTTTTATAAAATCTAACCAAACTATTGAGAGATCTGTATTAAAGTAAATCCTACTAAACTATTGAGAGACTTTATTGATTTTTTTGAATAAAAAAACCCTAATAAATCTGATGACGGAGCCTCTTTAGAATGTGACACTAATCCCCATTAATAGTCCTAAGGTGAGAGAATTATCTTAAATTGCTACCAAACTATTGGGACAATTTTAAGACTAATTTTCAATATTTAAATTTTGGTAAATTATAAACATTTTTTGAGGCTTGGAAAATTTGAAATAAAACTGGTACCATCCTGTGGATAGGTGTTATAGGAGTGTTATAACCTTCTTCATGTATAACTGTACTCCTGAACCTAAACTCTGATTTCGTAGATCAAAATTTATCATTTAAAGATACTTAAGTCAATCTTGAGATTCTTCTTTAAATAGGACAGATTCAATCAGGTGGCCAATCATACCTAAATAAAAAAGATTAATTGTGACTCATCTAATTTATGTCTAGCGGTAAATCTATAGATTTATACTTTATGATAGTTTGACAACTTTGCTAGAGAAATTGAAAGTTAGGCTAGTAAACGTTTTCTTATTATCCAAGCCTTGTTTAATAAATTTAAAATTATTTTCTTTTTATTTATTTCCTTTCATTGCTTGTATTTACTTAGTTATTCATTTATTTATTGTATATATCTGTCATTCATTTGCATGTGCATAATATGAAGCTCTCCATCTGAGCTATATCTTTAGGAGAAAGTGAAGTACCTATACCCTTATGAAATCTCATGTCTCCACATGGGCCTGCAAAACACTCCCACTCAAATTGAACCCTTTTCGCTTGAAACCTATGATGGGCGAGGATTGGAGTGCCTTACTAGTTTGTAATGAACAATGGTGTAAGGAACAATTTGGGAACTTTATAGAAGTAATCTAAACCACATATAGTTAACCCAAAGGCCCAAACTTAGATAAAGCCACGTCTTCCCCTTATGTTAGAAAATCCTAAATAAGACATATGATTGTATGTTTGTTTCACTTGTAAGACTATGTATATATTTGTATACTAACTCTGTATGTTGATATCTATATTTATGTATTTTTTACTAATTCTTTCCTTTTATCATGCATTCATATTATTAGATTCATCATAAGGAATATTTGCCATAAAATAATTTTTAATAAGAAAAATCTCAGTTATATTCATGGAAAGCCTAGGCAAATTTTTTACTGGCCTAAAAAAAGAGTCTAAAAAATTGAAGCTTGCAAACAAAAGGGTAAAAGAAGAAGCCCAAACACTGAAGCAAAAAAAGGATGGATGAAGGAATTTATGCATTGATCTTACTACAACAAGGTCATCCATTAATCAGGAATTGGCCTAACTATTGTAAGAAAATAGATAATTGTAAGCAAAACTATAGGAAAGAGACGCAATGCTCTTTGAAGCCCAAAAGCACATCCAGATGGTAAATGGAGTAGTGATGGGAATCAAAGCACAAATAAAGGCCATGACTGAAAAATGTGGGTAAGTGAAGGAAGCATATGTGCAGAAATATAACTAGTTGAAGTCCTTGCTTGACCAAATCCTTGTGGCTGTTTACAAAGCCAAATACATGGTAGAAATGATTGAAAAGTAGAAAGTAAAAGTGCCATCAATGGGAGTACATAATCAAAAATTGATAAATTTCTTTAATGAAGTGCAAAACCAGTATCAACAAGCCATGGGTTTTTTTTTTCAGTAGTTCTAGACTTTTAATGGATGTAATGTTAGATTTAATTAAAAATAACCTTTAATTCAATAAAGATTTTATTTGCTAACAATTGTTATGTGGTAGATTTTCCTAATTTTATTTATGCATTGTGTTTTAGTACTCCTTTTCATTATATTATAGGAAATCAAGATTCAAGGATAGCTTAACACCAGTACTACACTCTAGCTAGAGCAAGAAAGATGAAGCAAGATAATGTAAGTCATCTTGAAAGGATAGAAAAAGCCCAAGAGATATTTGAAGAAAAATTAAACAAGATTCTAAAAGCTTTAGAAAAGATAAACAGAGGAAAAGCAGTAAAAGAAGACACCTCACATAAAGATACTGAGCCACTGTATCCTCTAAGTTTCACTTTGCATCAGGCCTAAACTATTTTAAGCTTTCAGCAATAACAAATCACGTTCTCAAATTACAATCAAGAAAATGTTTAGAGTTATGTCAATCTTATTTTCATTGAAAAGGCAAAAGAACCCATTCAAATCCCTAAAATGAATGAGCCAAAGAAGAAGTGAAGTTACGAAATAGCTACACCCTTAAAAGACTTTAAGACAGATCAAGCTATGAACATGATAAAAGAAAGACTGCAGGCTATAAAAGGCATTGATTTTTATAGATCCATGGATACCATCAACCTCTGTCTGGTTCTAAATGTTGTGATTCTTTTAAAATTTAAGGTACCAAAATTTGATAAGTATGATGGTACCAAATGCCTTATTACACATATCACAATGTATTATCGTAAGATGGTAACTCAAGCTAGCAATGAGAAGTTACTCATGCATGTGTTCTAAGACAACTTAACTAGGTCCACTGTAAGATGTTATGTCTAGTTAGATAGAACTTGCATTAAGTCATAGAAGGATTTGACTCAAGCCTTCATCAATCAATACTACCACATTATAGACATGGCTCTTAATCGTCTTTCATTATAAGGGATAGAGAATAAAACATCAGAGTATTTCAAGGAGGATGCCCAAAGATGGCAAGATGTCATTGCTCAGGTACAACCTCTCTTGATGGAGAAAAAAATGATAGTGTTGTTTGTAAGCACTCTAAAGTTGCCATACTATGAGAAGATAATAAGGAATACAACTAAGAATTTTATCGCTATGATGATTTCAGAGGAGATCATTAAAAATGCAATCAAGAATGGTAAATTAAAAGAATGAGAGTCTTTTGCTACTAAAAAAATTCCTAAAAAAAAGTAAGACTCAAACTGTGAGTTTTGACAGGTAATAATCTAAAAACTACCTTTAACCAATCTATCCCACATATCATTCTCTTACAAGTCATACTTCTGTTGTATTCTACCAGTCAACTCCATGACTTTTTTATCCATCCACACCTAGGCCCTCCATTCGTCCAACTACCCTAACAAGTGGTGTACAAAAATCACAAAATTAGAAAAAAACCTACATTTAACCTTATTCCTATGAGCTACACAGGTATGTGCCAAGAGCTTTGTAAGAACCATTAGCTTTACAATAACCATTTGATTGCTCCCATTTTTGTAAAACAACCTGAACTTCCCTATCCCAAATGGTATGACTCTACCACTCACTGTGACTATCATTTTGGGGTGGTAGGTCATTCCACAAAAAATTGTATCCCTTTGAAACATATGTTGCAAAGTCTGATTAAAGAGGGGCTAATAAATTTCAATATTGGTGGAAATACGGCATTTAATGTCAGTGCTAACCCATCACCCAATCATTCAGGGGTATAATTTTTGAGAGGTTGATTGAAACTGCTTATCATCTTAGACTTTTTAAAAATATAGATTTTCTTTTATGTACTTAGATTTCATCTTATTTTTTTATCATTTTAATAAAGTGACGGATTTGATGCATTTTCATGATATTCCTCTTTTGTGTGAAACACCATTATTTATTTTTACATTCTCATACCTTTACTCATATTCATTCTTTGATTTCGAAAAATGAATATTCAGATAGTCATGACAATAATTTAGAATTCAATTTTGAAAACCTTATTTGATGATCTGATTAATAGATGGAAATTGTCGATTTATTAGGATGCTGAATAAAAGGATAAATTTGAAAAAAATTTAAAAAATGATGCAACATATGATCTTTGTAATTATTCACAAGTCTACTTTTAGTCAGTAAATGTTCTTCATTGAAAGTATTCATGTTCGAAATGAAAAATGACCATCTTTCTTCTATCCTTAAAAAAAAATAAAATCATCATTTGCTACCCCATTTGAGTTTGTTGAAAATTTTTTTCAAGGAACCTTAACCAAAGATTCCCCATACTATGAGGCAAAAGTCAATAAGTTTGTTTACCTTTTGCAATTTTAGGGACAAAGCCTTTTTGTGCTTAAGTTTCTTGAAAAATGATGGATTAAAAAAAAAGAAAAAATAAAAAAGAAGGAAAAACAAAAGGAAAAAAAAAAGGGAAAACAAAGAAAATAAAGAGAATTTGTTGAGGCAAAATGCCAATGCACTTTACATGAAGAAATGATCCTTGGTCTTATTATCCTTTAAATACAATTTGGACATATTTTATCTTTTTTTTTTGGCACCTTCTACCCTGGCTTATATTACGTCCCTTAAAAATTTATTTTGATCAAATGTGAATACTTTATTTGAAGAATCATGAGTTAAATTAAGGCAAATTTGTTATTGGATTAAGAATTTGATCAAAGTGTCATTGATGAATAAAAAGAGAAAGAGAAATGAAAAAAAATGAGAAAATGTGTGCAAAAAAAAAAAGAGAAAAATAGAATACTTAAATTGAAAACCTAAAAAGGTAGTTTAAGTAAAGAAGAAAACTTAAAAAAGCTTCATGTGAAGATCCCAAGAACAAGGATGGTATTGATGGAATCATGTTTTTGAAGGAAAATTCTGAAATGGAGTTCAAAATTGTCTGAACGATTGTTAGTTTGGATGCTAATATCCTATTTGAGTAAATCATGGTATTTGGCCTTGGTGCACCTTTGAGTTGTTCTTGGCCATACTTTTGGTTCTTTTGATAATAAAGACCTATTTTTCTTATTCTTCACTAAATGAACATTTCTTGAATGAACCAAAGAAATGTTCATGTCTGTCACTGACTTGAATGATGGCAAATAAGTGAATAAAGAGTTTCCATTTTTTGAAAGAAATTTAAGATGAGATAAATGAAAGAAGTATGAGAAAATGATTTACAAAAGGGCAAACAAGGTGACCCAATGATAAATTTGATAATAGATTAGTTGACACGACCTATGAGTTATGACCAGAAGAATGACATTGATCCATCGATAAAATTTACTCTGAGACTATTAACACTAAGAAGCTAAGAAGAACTGGTGGAGTCTTGAGAACTTTGTCATCGTAATTGAAATTTCATGACATCAGTATTATATACATCCTAGATATGACATGCATTTGCAATGTTACATTATCACTTACAAGTCATTCCAATCTCAGCTTAGTCTAGATCATTTTCGTGACTCATAGCATTGTTCTGATAATTCTTTTACGACCTCGACTTGGTCTTGATCACTTTCAAACTTGCGACATCGTCTCGATCATTCGTATTCAACCTTGACTTAATCTTGATCACTTTTAGGCTTGCGACATCATCCTAAGCATCCAATCTTGGCTAGGTTTAGATCATTTTTTTGACTCACAACATTGTCTCTATCATTCACCTACGACCTCGACTCGGTCTTAGTCACTTTCATACTCGTGGCATCATTTTAGTTATCTGATCTCTACTCAATCTAGATCATTTTTAGTCCCCCGACATTGTCTCGGTCATTCATCTATGACCTCGACTCGATCTTGATCATTTTTTTGACTCACTACATCATTTCAATAATTCGATCTCGATTCAACCCAGATCATCTTCCTGACTTATGATTCAGTCCCGATTATTTTCACTCGTTGATTTGACTTTTGGAATGAATGGGTGTCAAGGTTTTTGCATCATCCCTATATGATAGAAATGTGTAAAAAGGGGCAACTATAGACACGCATTTATGCCTGAGGTCGATTAGGGCCATTTGTTATTATTTTTGTCATATTATATAATCTGGTATATTATTATATTATGGTATGATTATATTATTATATTTTTATTATATTATGTTATATGTTATTGTAGTATATAACATTGTTATCATATTATTATTATTATTATTATTATTATTATTATTATCATCATCATCATCATTATTTTCTTTTCTTATTTTCAAAGCAACGATTAAGCATGAAAACGAAAATCTGGAGTTCAATCCATATGATCAATGATTTTAATTTATAATCAGAGGGATATCAGATTCAATTCAGACAAATTGCTAAAACTTAGCCTAAAATCTTGCTCGAGCAGAATCCAATCCAAGATTCAAGCCTGGGATTGATTCTATCTATTTTTTAAAATTTGTTCTAAAGTTGCCTATAAATTGAACTAACATTACAGAAAACAAATGGAGAGTGGATTTTGGGGAAGAACGGTTGATTTTAAGGGAAAATTGGTGTTTTGGAAAATTCTTTACAATAAAGAATTTTTGAAATTTTGGCTTTTATCTTGGTCTGTTTTAAAGTTTTTGGGTTTGGATTTAGGTTTTTAGAGGTAGGATTAAGGTTCTAGAGAGTTCTTGGAGGAATTTAAGGCAAATCTAGGGAAATCTAGGATTTTTTTTGGAAAATTTGGGTTTATGATGAAGTTATAAATTTTTTTATGAATTTTCAGGCACAAGATTGAATATTTCAGCCATATTCTAGATAGTTTTCCATAAACCAATGGGTTTTTCAATTTTTGATTGAATGTTTTAATGAATTTTTCAGAAACTAGTGGGATTTCAATTTTTGATTGAAGTTTTCAATGGGGTCCTTGGGGAATTATTGAGAAAGATCAAATGATTCGATTGTAAAAAGAGAGAGTAGGGGCTTCTGAGGCCAAAATGCTGAGGAGTGGCCTTTATAGCAATTACAAACGACGTCGTCTTCGACAACTGAAGATCTGCGCTTGACCCCATGACCTGGACGCTGAGCCGCTCGCTGACCCGACCTAAATCGTCGATTTTTTTTTCATTTTCATTTTATTTTTAGATTTTATTTTTTTAGTTATCTATCTTAAGTTTTTTATTTCATTTTTAGTTTTTTATTTAATCTTATTGGTTTTTATTTTAAAAAGGAAAATATTTTCTTTATGGAAAATAGAAGAATCAAGGGACGTAAAAAATATATAATATAAAAAAAATTCTTTTCAAATAAGACAAAAAATCTTAAATAAAAAAATCTTTTTCAAAATTAAATTCTTTACAAAATAAATTCATGAATCCTACCAAACTGTTAGAGAACTTTCATGAAATCTTTATGAAATCCACCAAACTTTTGAGAAATTTCATAAATTAATTTTTTCAAAAACATAAAAAAATAAATTTTTTAATCCTTGAAACTATTGAAGGATTGCTTCAAATTAAGTATTACCAAATTATTGGGAGACTTAATGAAATTTTCAAAATTTTTTAAATCTTTTTATAAAATCTAACCAAACTATTGGGAGATCTACCTTAAAGTAAGTCCTACCAAACTATTGAGAAACTTTATTAATTTTTTTGAATAAAAAAATCCTAATAAATTTGATAACGAAGCTTCTTCAGAGTGAAATACTAGTCCTCATGAATACTCTTGAGGTAAGAGAATTATCTTAAATTGCTACCAAACTATTGGAACAAATTTTAGACTAATTTTTAATCTTTAATATTTTGGTAAATTATAAACATTTTTTAAGGCTTGGATAATTTGGAATCAAACTGGTACCATCTTGTGGATGGAAATTGTGAGGGTGTTACAATCTTTCCTATATATAACCGTACTCTTGAACCTAAACTCTGGTTTCATAGATCACAATATACTATTTAAAGATACCTGAGTCAATTTTGGGATTCCTTTTTAAATGGAACAGATTCAATCAGGTGGCCAATCACACTTAAACAAAAAAGATTAGTGGCGACTCCTCTAATCCATGTCTAGCAGTTGATCTACAAATCTATATATTATGATCATTGTATATATATGTCTAAGAAATACTTTATATATCTAAAATTTTTGGATTTTTTTTATATTTACTTCTAAATTCTTAATTTTGGTTTGTTTTTACTGCAATAAAAACCTGGCCAAAGTGATAGTGGTTGAATAGATTGTAGTTATGTTAGTTTTGAATGCATTTTATTTTGTTTTATTTCTGTTGTGCTTTTAATAGTTGATGTGTTATACAATTGTATAAACTGTGATGAATATTGTTGTGCTAATAGGATATTTCATTTGTAATTCTAAGGTGGCTTTCTTCATAAGTGGTTTTTTTTTTTTTGCATAATTTAATTAGTTTGTATTGAAATTTTTTTTGCATATATCGAATTATGTTATTTTATATTTGTTATGTTGTTAGTTTGCATGTTTTTTGTGTTTGTTTTAATAGCATTCATATTGATCAGTTACTATAGCTACGTAAACAATCAAGTTAAAGATTGACGTGATGTTGTTATTTTAATTATAATCATGTTAGAGTTTTTGTTTTTAATTAAGGTGAAAATGATTTTGTTTTGCATTTTCGTGTTATTGGGTGCTATTAGAAGTTTTATATTACTATAGTTAGTTGGATCTGAGTTTTAGCCAAGTGTAAAGTTGTTTTACTCTGGGTAATGATTGATGATTATGTATGGTTGAATTATTGCAATTATTTTTTATTTACATATTATTTTGTTTTGACAAAGTGGTAGCCAAATGTATTCTATTTAAGTTTTTATGTTGAAAGGCATGATTTTGTAATATTGTAGTAATACTTTGATAATATAGCATTTTTTTCAATTTTTTAAATGTTTGATAGTTTATAGGATTTGTATTTTTTGTAGTTTTTTAACAGATTTTGTGTTTTGGATATGATTTTTTTTTTTGCAATGTTTTAAAAGATTTGTGTAATCAGTTGTGTTGTTTTTTGTTTGATGCCATTTTTCTATTATGGTATATGTTTGGTTTATTGCATGGATCAGATTATGCCATTCGTTGTTACTATCAGTGATTGTTTTGTTTTATATAATTAATGAGATTGTTGTGATTATTATTTAAGTTTGAGATTTGTATTTGTAATCATATTTTTTTTCTTATTTTGTTTATGTTTTCATGGTTTGTAGAAATCTGTTAATCTTGAAGTGATTTCAAAATTCTCCTAGTAAAGATCGAAGTTAAGGTTTGATCATCTTTTTTTTTTGTTTTTGCTTTTGATATGTTATTTTGGATTTGCTTTTATTTAGTGTTATGTTTATTGTTTGATGAATTAGTACAAAACTGTGTTTTGTAAACGGTTTTATTTGTTATTATAGTAAATATTAAGGCTAGATTGATGTTGCTATTATTGTAATTATTAGAATAGTGATTGGTTTTAATTGTTAAAAGAGGTTTATTTGTGGTATGTGTTTTTGTTAAGTTTTTTGTAATTATTTTTGTTATTTCTTTACAAGGTTTTAGGCTATATTTTAATGTTTGTTATTTTTAGAAGGTTTTGATATTAGATTAGATGATGAGTCATTACAATTTTAGGTAAAATAGATTTACGAAGATAACAAAAGCATAAGTTTATGAGACTAATCTTTATAAAGTTCCTATTTTTATTGATTCTCTAAGTCAGTGGACCATGAATAGACTTAAAAGGTTAAATATATTTCAATCTAATAGAATGAAATGATGAAGGAGTTTAATCAGTTGCAATAGAGGTGATGTTGTGTTTGCGAAAGTTGATAACGTTATTTCTCACAGTATAAAAGATGTTCATGATCAAGTTAATAATAGTAATAATGTTGTTGATTCTGCTATGGTTCGATGTTTTAATGATCCTTTTATGCTAAGTTCTGATATGTTTAATCACAATATAAATCATGTTAGACTACATTTTGTTTTGGGAAATGATGGTGAATTAAACACTGTTTCATATGAGTGTTATCCATCCTTTGTTTCATTTATTAATAGACAACATAGTTATGATGATCTTGCTAGTTATAGCAATTTCAGAGTGAATGTAGGTGAAAGTAGTTCAATACCTCTTAATAGACAAATAAGCAACAATGATTTAAATATGCCATTATCTATTAATGTTGATCCAAGTGATTCTAGCAATATACTTGATATAGATCATGAAAATGCTAAACTAGTTGTTGATTTTTCTAAATCATTCTGAAGGTCTCATAGTAAATATTTTTTGATAATAAATTTGTTTTTTGTTTTTTGTTTTTGGCTTGTGTTATATCTTTATTAATATTTGTAAAAGTTGTGTTTTATTACATTAAAGTTTTGAATAATACTATTGATCAATCAAATAAGGCAAATGGGAGGTTGTTTCAAGGTAGCAACATAAGTCATTTAAGTGAGTGAATTAAATTATAGGAAATATGGTACTATAGAATAAAATAATGTTTGATGAGTAACATCTTTATTCCTGCATATTTTATTTTTTTAATAGGACAATGTTATGCACCGTATAGCTTTAGATGTCTTAATTGTGTTTGTCTTTTTTGTGGGGCATATATGTGGTATGAACAGAGAATTGATATTTCAAAAAATACATCTCATCTTGTATTCTTTCTTTGTTGTAAACATGGTATGGTTAAATTACTTTCTATTAAACCTACTCCAAGTTTCTTAAATGAGCAACTTGATTATGAGGAAGGTGCTAAAGCTGCCTATTTTAGGGAGAAAATGAAAGTTTATAATTCAATGTTTCAGTTTACTTTAATAGAAGGTAAAATCGATGATTTTGTTAATAATTTATAAGGACCTTATGTTTTTAAAATTAGGGGATAGAATCATTATCAAATTGGTTCATTGTTGCCTATTATGGATTGAAGACCAAAGTTTGCTTAGCTTTACATTTATGATATAGAGAATGAAGTGTTAAATAAGATGATGGCTTTGAGAAGAAATGATGAAAATCTTATTGTTGACACTAGAATTGTTGATGGTTTAATTAATATGCTTGATGAAAAGAATGAAATATTAAGGCTTTTAGATGGCACAAGATAGGTTTATAGATTTTGATTATATTCTGATGTGTTTGAAATTGTAAGTAGTAAAAGTGAATATGATTGGAATATCGTGCTCCTACTACATCTGAAATTGCTAATTTGATTATTAGTGACATAAAAGAGTTTGATAGAAAAAGAGATATTGTGATTGAGTATATGTTAAAAGGTTTAAACTGTATTTTTGATTTGCATCATTCATTTATGGCTATACAATATCCATTGTTATTTTTGTATGGGGAAAATAGTTTCAATTTTGGTATCTCTTATTCACAGCCTATTAATAGGAGTAGAATTAAGAAAGAAACAATTACCATGCGAGAGTATATGCTTATGTTATTCAATAATGGTCTGTATAGAAGAATATATTATTGAAATGAGGCAGGTTATTTCAATAGTTCATTATAGATGTCTATTGCAATGTTGAGGAAATGAGACTTCAATATATCGAATAAAACCAAAAATAATTGAGGCCTGAACTATACAAAGGAATGAAAAGATGCCATGGAAAAAGGAGATGAACAAGTAGACCCTGTTGGAAAACGTGTTGCTTTACTAGTTTTTTTCACAAAAAAGCCTTAGTATTTATTTCAGAATTATCAAGATGCTATGACGATTTGCAAATATTATGAGTATCCAAATTTGTTTATAACTTTTACACGCAATGCTAGATGGGTAGAAATTCAATAAGCATTAAGTTTGATTCCTAGACAAAGAGCAAAGAATAAATCGGATATTGTATGCAGAGGTTTTAGAATTAAAGTTTGGCATTTGATTAATGATTGTAAACACCATTTTGTATTTTATTATTATTATTATATTTTTTATTTTTTTCTTTCTTTTTCTATTTTTCTTTCTTTCTTTTTCTTTCTTCTTCTTTCTTTATCAGTATAGTTTGACAAAATTTTGAGTGCATTAAATGCACTTTCCCTAAAGTCCAAAATCACCATGACAGTCGCCTAACACCTTGCCTAACTTGACAGCGTGAATCTTGGCCACCAAATGTCCACCATGCTAATTGAAAATTTAGGATTTGAATCCCAAAAAATTTGGGATTTGAATCCTAGAAAGCTCTATAAATAGAGCTCATTTCCTGCACGATTAAGAGAGAGGAGGAGCCATCGATTAAAAGCCCAAAAATTTTGCAAAAGCAAAAAAAAAAAAATCTGCCAGAATAAAAAAGAAAAGCTTTCTGTCAAAGAAAAAAAGAGAACTAAAAAACCATAATCCCCAAGTAGGGGAACCCAACACCAACATAAAAAAAAAATAACACACAAACACAAAAAAAATTTTGGCCAATACTTCCATGCAAGATCTGCACCATTTGAAGCCTTTTTTCGTGAAATGAAAGTTGGATCTATATTTAGAGAGTTGAGGGAAACATTTTAGGTGATTTTAGCTTTTTTCGACCACCAGCAACGACGGTCGGTGACCTGTGCCGGAGCGGTGACAGCAACCGACCAGCCACCCTGTGTTGTGGCTGAGAGAGAAGAAAATGGTTTTTTTTCTGAGAATTGAGAGAATGATTGGAAAAAAATATTTTGGCTTTTATATAAGTGGCCAATAGCCAAAACGATGCCATTTCATTTAAACACCAAAACGATGCCATTTTAGCCCATGAAGATCCGCATGTTAATCCGTGGTCCACGCACTCGACCTAATGACCCATCCATCCCTTAACTTTTGATTGAACTAGCTAAACTGACCCAAACTGAACCGCTGGACTTGACTGAATCGTTGGACCAGACCGTGCATTGATAAAATCGTTGATCGGTTTGGTTCAGATAAATTTTTTTTTAATTTTGTTTAGATTTTTTATATATTATTTTTGTTATTTTAAATTTTATTATTAATATTTATGCATGTAAAAATGTTTAAATTTACCAAAATAAATTTTTATTGTTTTATAATAATAATTAATAAAAATATATAATAAAATATATAATAAAAGTTTTTGATAATTATATTAATTTTAGAATAAATCTTATAAATTAATAAAAATTGTAAGGAAAAAAATATTTTTTTGTTCGATGATGAGATTTAAAGGTACTCCAAGTAGTGATATCTACGAAACTTATAGGTGAGAAGATTTTTTTTAAAAATACTACTAGTGTATTGGAGTATTTGTAAAAAATTTTTAGTACAATAAAAATTTTATTTTTATAAAAATTAAAAAGTAAAAATTAACTAATTTATTAAAAAACAAAATTAAAAATATTAATAATATAAATAAGAAAAAAGAAAATTTTATCCAATGATGGGATTCTAAAAGTACTCCGAGTAATGATGCTTTACGAAATCCTTATGTGAGAAGATTTTTTAAAAATATTACCAGTATATTGGAATATTTATAGAAAACTTTAATATAATAAAAATTCATTTTTTTCTTCAAAAATTTAAATTAAAAAAATCAAATAAAACAATTAATAAAATTTTTATAAAAAGAGAATAAAATGTGCGCATCAACATGGTAACATTCTGCATTGCATGCACGATATAGTTTTTTTACGAAAAGTAAATTTGAGCCTCTGAGAATGAGATTCTGCATATTCCAAGAAGTGATGTCTATGAAATCTCTAGGTGAAAAAAAGTTTTTCTAATGTTATCAACGTACTAGAACATTTTAATAATTATTTTAATAAAAAGGTTCTAATTTATTTTTTCAAATAAAAAATGAAACAATAAATAATAATATATATAAAAAAGCTAATAAATGAACAATCAAGGAAATTATTTTTCAAACACTGAAAATAAGACTGTTTTTATCAAAATCAATGGATAACACATAATTAATTGGTATTATTTTAAATGGGTGTTGTGGGGGTGCTAATCATTCCCCACACGTAACCGACTCACGAACCCAAACTATTGCGCAGACCCTAAAATTATTCTTTTAATAAATTTTTATTAATTTTAAGATTTTATTAAAATGATATGTTTTAATAGGTGGCCAATCGCACCAAGCAAAAAAAAAGATTGGTGGTGACTCTGTCATTTTTTATTTCATTTCCAAATTCATTGGGCAAACACAAAACCGTTACAACAGCTTAGCGACTCCACTGGGGATGCCTTTTATTTTTTAGAGTTAGGCCAAAATTAAGTACGTGTTTTCCTCAAATTTTGATTTAAACAGTCCTAATCGGTTTCTTAGATTTTTGTTTTTCACTTTTAACAAAAAAAAAGTAAAAAATAAATCAAAAATAAAAAGAAAAAATTCACACACGTTTCTTTTACTATGCATCTTATGCTTTATTTTTATGTATATATTACTCTCAACAAATTACGATACATTTGCACACAATAACACGATGCATCTCATGCATGAGCTCTATACCCGAGCTCCGTCCTTTATAGGAAGAAGTAGAATACCTATGCCCTCATGAGGTGATAACCTTTGCAATGGCAAGCAAAATACTTTCACTCAAATTATACCATTTTCGTTCGTAGCCTGTAATGGGTGAAGATTGGGGTGCCTCACTAGTCTAGCATGGACGACAGTGAGGAACAATTTGGAAACCTTTAGATATGTGTCAATCAAAATTCAGCATGTAATAAGCCTAGGAAACCAGCCTTAGGTAGAGCCTCGTCCACTTTTTTGTAGGAAATACCTAAGAATAAAAGTTGTGTGTAATACAAAACAAAACAAAACAAAAAATAGCAAAACTCAAAAAAATGCTTTTTCTCAAATCGCATCCTCACACTAACTCAATTTTATTTCATTTTTTTTTACATTAATCATATCATATACTTTTTTATCGAGATATTTGCTTTATGACATATTTCTCTCAAAAAGTCTTCATGGATCTCATAGAACTACAGATTTGCTTATCTTCAGTCAGTGTCCCATGTGAGCCATATAATGAAGTACATATTTGGTCGAAAGAAGCTCAACAAAAGAATAGAGATTGCTTGCTTATCGACTATGTGTTTCAGCTGTCCAAAAATGTGCATTTGGATCTCACACAGAATAATTTAGAAGACTTAACTGCTATCTAGGGTCAGTTAAGTGAAGAAAGAAAAAAAAGCTTTTGTAAGAAGTATGGGTAGATTGTATCCTTTATTCCAGTAATGATCGATGAACAGTTGGTCAAGGTAGCTATATAGTTTTTGGGATCTATCCTATAGATGCTTCATTTTTAATTAAGAAGATTTGGTGCCAACTATTGAAGAGTATTCGATTTTACTTGGAATAGAACTACAGTGTCTAGATAAAGTGTTTACCTAAAAGCTAAAATTAGGTTATCGTAAAACGTTGGCCAAGCTTATGGGGGTTAAATTGGAAACCATTGATTCCTTCACAAAGCCTAAAGGTGAACATCTCGGCATTCGTTGGGACTTTCTCTGAAACTTCATTCAAGGGCATTTAAATGATAATCAAGGTATAGTTGTGTTGGCTCTAGCATTATATTTCATGATAATCTTCCCAAAGACTTTGGGTTACATTGAGATAAATGTGGTAGACTTTTTTGAGCAAATTGAAACCCAATCAATTAATCCTACACCAGTAGTTCTAGTTGAAACCATCAGGTTATTGAATTTATATCAACGAAATGGAAAATGATGGTTCATAAGGTGTGCACCGCTATTATATGTATAGGTTAAAAGTTATTTCAAGTGTGGGAAGAGTGCATTTTCAACGTCGTATCTATGGAACAAAGCACCAATTGAAGAATTCTACAAAAGTTGATGGCCAACATTAAAGACTAAGGAAGAGTGGGTTCTTTTCTTACGAAGGCTTATCGGGGATGAAATTGAATGGATGGTGCCTTGGATGCCTCATGTGCCTTTGTTGTATCATGGAGAAAACAAGCTGTGGATACCGCTGTTAGGGCTATGGGGTGTTGTAAGTTACACTTTGTTGATGATGCTTAGGCAATTTGGTGCAATGCAGTTTGTTCCTACTACTCATGACCTAGTTCAGTTAGTATTCATTTATGGGGAACCAAATCCACCAAGAACCTCAGAGTAATTGATCCAAGCATGAAAAAAAACATGAATAATGAGATTATGACCTCTCATCGACAAAGTTACTCTTGATTATTAGATTTAAAAAGTAAAACGGCCTAGAGACATAGTACTTCCTCTTGATGATAGCTCATACCAATCGGCTAATCTTTCGACAGAAGTGTAATTATCAGAAGTTGAGCTTGTCAATAAAAAATTAGAAGCTAAAAAATAAAAAATAAGAAGAGAAAATTTAAGACTTCACGAAAATGTGAGACAATTGAAATATGAAGCAAAAATATAATAGAGCAGATTAGAAAAGATCATAAAAGAATAAGATATGGCCAACAATGATTTGAAAGATCTACACCAAAAAAATAAGAGATTACGAGTTTAATTCAAAATTGAAAAAATCACCAAGTCTTACCTTAATCGACAGTGTGAAATGAATAAGCACCGAGAGGAAATGAACCAATAAAAGGGCAAAGCTCAAGAAAAGTAAAAGGAAGCCACCAAAATTTCTCAAGAATGCCAAAATTTGAAGGGGTTATACTCTACAGCTTTAGTAAGATTGGTGGAATGCCAAAAAGAAAAGGAAAGGTTGAAAGCCATGCTCGCAAAAGAGAGAAAAAAGTATCTTGAAGTACAAAACAAAAAAGAATCATTTCACCAAGTGATTTAAAGGTTAGAGATGCAACTGTGAGACCACAAGAGCCATATTTTAGCAATAATAGATGAGTGGCATAGAAGGAAAAAATATTGGATCTTCACATGTAATTCAAAAAGAGATGCTCGCATGATATGAAAAGCAGAAAGCTTAGGACGGTAACAATATATAGAGCACATGACTAATCAAGTTTACAAGGCAATGAAAAAAGCATGGGAGATGGTTGAAAAGGTATAAACATTAAGAAGAGAAGTCAATCCCATAAGAGAATATGGATAGCACCTAGTGAACTTTCTAGATGAGGCGAAGGATCATTATGAACAAGTCAAACGATTCCATGGATATAATTCTAGGATGGTAATATAATTTTAGGATGGTAAATCCCATTTAATAAAAGTTGTATGAAATCAATAAAAATTTCTAATGTTGAAATTTGTCCAAGAGCAAATATCTCCCACTTGCATTCATGCATCATGCACATCATTTTCATAAAATAAGTGAAAAAATAAAATTTTCAACACATGACATTTTGATTTTTTTTTTTAAAAAAAAACTTTATGGTAATAAAGGTTCAAGAATAGCTTGTCCACTAAAAATTTTGACCCAACCTACTCGTCATTCATACAATATCAAGACTCAAACAAGAATCATAGAGCAAGAACAAGCCAGTCAATTTGAAAGAATTGAGAAAGCTAAAAAAAAAACTAAGAGGGGATTTTAGTATAATAATAGATATGCTCAAGAAACTTGACAAGAGAAAAATAGTGGAAAAAAATCTCAACTTTCAAAAGCAATATCTAGATATGGTAGATCTTATTTACCCTCTAAGGTTTAAGCCATGACCAACCCAACCTTCTCAAGGAACTAGAGTACAAATTTTTACTCCCAGTGGATATCTCAATCTTTATCCAAGAATGACATCTATACCTATTCTAAGATAATTCCAAAATTTTATTAATCCCGTTATGATAGAAAAATCACCTGAACCAATCTTGATTCCTGACATGGATAATCCCAATGAAAGAGAAAAAATAAGAATAAAGACATTCGAGAAAGAATAAGATACCAGTGCCTAATAGAAAATGAAAGTATTAAAAGAAAGACTTAGGGCTGTAGAGAGAATGAATTTTTATGGTTCTACGGATGCAGCCGACCTTTGTTTGGTCTTAAATGTAGTCATTCCACCTAAATTTAAGGTCTTTAAATTTAAAAAATATGATGGCATGAAATGTCCAATGACTCATATCACCATGTATTATTGTAAGATGACAGCACATATCCGTGATGAGAAGTTGTTAATGCATATATTAAAGGATAACCTTATAGGATCTACAACCAGATGGTATATTCAACTAGACAGGACTCATATTTATTCCTGGCAAGAACTCACAAGGGCATTTCTTACACAATATCAACATATTAGGGATCTAGCTCTAGATCGTCTATCTTTATAGAGTATAGAGAAAAAAGTAACTAAGAGCTTCAAAGAATATGCACAAAAATGGAGAGATATGGCTGCATAAGTATAGCCTTTTTTTCACTAAGAAAAAAATAACTATTTTATTTGTGAACACCCTGAAAATACCATCTATGAGAGAATAATAGGTAATGCAACCAAGAATTTTACAGATATGAATATATTTGGTGAGATTATTGAAAATGCTATAAAGAATGACAAGCTCGATATAGGAGAAACAAGTGGAGTAAGAAAAGGTAGAGTTCTCAAAAAGAAAAAGAATGAAGCTCAAGCAGTGAACCATATGGGGCAATAGTTCAGAAGTTTTACACTTTACCCTACACTAGTCTACCAAACCCGTTACCTTTCTGTAAATAATGTTACCTCTATCTCTCATCCATATCATCCATACCAGCCACTGCAACCACTAACTTATCCATCTCAGTTTCAACCAACCTTTCAGACACCCACCTATTCCTACAACTGTCCTACTGCAACTACAAGACTAGAATGGAGACCTAGTCCAAATAATGGTTTGAAAGCCCCAAGAAATACCCAAGAAAAATCTATTTTTGACCCCATTCCTATGACATACATGGATTTGTAACCCCAACTTGTTGAGAAATATTTATTAGCCCCTGTTATTGTTGAGCTTTTGAAACCTCCATTTTTCAAATTGTATGACCCTAATGCGTATTGTGATTATCACTATGAGAACTCAGGTCATTCCACTAAAAACTGTACTGCTTTGAAGCACAAAGTGCAAGGGTCAATCAATGAAGGGGTATTAAACTTTGAGACCAACCAACAAGGGACTCCAAATATTAATGGGAACCTTTTACCAAACCATACTAGACCATCAATAAATGCTTTGATTGATGGGCAAGCAAACTATGTGAAGAGAGGGATAGATGAAGTTAAGACTCCAATGGCTAAGGTGTTTGAAGCCTTGGTTAAGGCTGATTTGTTGAAGCTAATAGAATCTCAGAATTGCTCTAAAGTGATTAACTCAATCGAGAGTTGTAGTTATCACAAAGGTGTTTTGGGGCATTCTATCTAGAGTTATCACCAATTTCGTCAAGAGGTCCAGAAGTTGATGGATATAGGTCAGATAAAATTTTACGAAAAAAAAGAAAAGTTGATGAAAGTTGAAGTGTCTACTATTGATTCAAAGAATAAGTTTATGTGTAGACTAGTGATAATTTATTATGATGAAAAGTCAACACCGAGGCCAAAAAAACCTATATTCTGACCAATAGTGACAATTAAAGTTTCTGGCCCTTTTTCATATCAGAATGATAAAGTAGTACCATGAAAGTATAATTATGATGTCATAGTTAATCCAGATACTACAAACATAATGGGCGTAAGAGGTATGACTCAAAGTAAAAGATGTTATACTCTAAAAGCTTTAGAGAATGCTAAGAAAGAGAAAGTAAAAGTGAAAGAAGAAAAGGAAAGTCAAAATAATCCTATTGCAATCCCAGAAAAAGAATGTCAGAAGTTGATCTTTGAAAGTGAAGCTTGTAAATTTTTAAAGCTAATAAAACATAGTAAGTATAGCATGGTAGAATAGCTTAACAAGATGCCAGCTAGAATTTTACTATTATCATTATTACTAAGCTCAGAGTCTCACCGTAATGCTTTACTGAAGGTGCTGAATCAAGCAAATGTGTCCCATAATGTCTTTGTTGAATATGTGAAATAGCTTGTTAGTAATATGATAATTTTAAACTATACCTCTTTCAGTGATGAAGAGATTCCTCCTGAAGGTCGAAAAGGTACCAAGGCTCTTCACATTATTGTAAAGTGTAAGAGTCATATAATAGCTAAGATTTTGATTAATAATGAGTCATCTATCAATGTTATAACTATAACTACTCTAGCAAAACTTTTATTGATGGATCTTATATAAAGCCTAGTCATATGATAGTTTGAGCCTTTGATGAGACCCGAAGAGAGGTGTTGAGAGATATAAAAATGCCATTATAGATTGACTTATACAATTTTAATGTAAAATTCCAAGTTATAGATGTCTCTTCTTCAAACAGTTGCTTGTTAGATAGGTCATAAATTCATATGGTGAGTGTTGTTTTATCCTCATTGCATCAAAAAATCAAATTCATTATTGATAAAAAATTGACATGTATGGTAAGAGAAGAAGATTTTTGATCACCTAACCGATAAATACTCCTTATGTAGAAGTAGTAGATGAAGCCTTGAAGTACTCATATAGATCTTTTGAGATTGCTAATGTACCGTATGTAGTAAAAAGATCTAAAGTATATTTTCCACATCTGTCTATGACTTCTAAAATGATCATTAAATAACTCATTGGAATGGGAACTTGGAATTAGATTAGGAAAGAACTCCAAGGAATCATAGAGCCACCAATAGTTTATGACAAGAAAGATAAATTTAGCTTAGGATATAAGCCAACAATAGGGGATATAATAAAAATGGCAAATGAGAAAAAAGATAAGAGAATGGCTAATCTTTGAGGATATGAGCCAGAATTAGAGCCTATGGTCATTCCATACCTCTATGATTCTTTTTGTTCAAGAGGATATATTTACCCAGATTTGCCTGGAACCCTAAGTGCAAGATTCATGGAAAAGTTTTCAGAGCTGGCTATTGAAATGGTGGATGACGAAAAAAAGAAGAGTCAAAATAAAGAGCTGTCCATGCACCATTATCCTTCAGATTTTAGGTTAAATAACTGGAGATTCATATAGCTGTCTGTTGTCTTTAAAACTTTTAAAAAGTAATTTATTGAGGAACTTTAAATCCTTAATTGCTTTTATGAGCATTGGGTGATCTTTTATAGTATTTTTATGTTTGTTGTTTTAATAAAAGACTTAGAAGATGCATTTGTATTTCTTCTATTGTTTTCATCTTCATTTTGCTTTCTATTTTCTTGCCATTCCATTTTTTATGTCAATATTCTCTTAATCTTACCCTTTACAGGGTCTCAAATAATGAACATGAAGATAATCATGGCAATAATCTTGGATTTGATTTCCAAAACTTAATTCATGTTGATGAACTTGATAATGAGAAAGTTTCAAATAACTACACACCACTTCTTGATTTGTTAAAATTAATAAAACAGGAAAATAAACTAATTAAAGCCTACCAAAAAATTATCGAGTTATTGAATTTAAGGGACAATGAAAATAAAAAAGAGATCAAAGTTAGTACATCTCTTTTACCAACTGAAAGGCAGAAGCTAAAAGAGCTGTTTCAAAAATATATGGATGTGTTCGCATGGTCTTACCAAGATATGGTAGGACTCAACACTGATGTTGTAGAGCACAAGTTACCTTTGAAATCAGAACGTAAGCCGATGCAGTAAAAACTAAGGCATATGAAGCCAAAAATGCTGCTAAAAATTAAAGAAGATGTGAAAAAGTAGTTTGATGCAAGATTTTTAGAGGTGACAAAATATCTTGAATGGGTAACCAACATAGTACTAGTTCTAAAAAAAGATAAAAAAATAAGAATGTGTGTCAATTATCGAAATCTGAATAGGGCAAGTCTTAAGGATAATTTTCCTCTACCTCATATCGATACCCTAGTGGATAATATAGCTAGACATTCCACATTTTTCTTTATGGATGGCTTCTCAAGCTACAATCAGATCAAGATGGCCCGAGATGATATGAAAAAAACCATATTTATGATTATGTGAGGGACATTTCGTTACATAGTTATGCCTTTTGGGTTGAAAAATGCTGGCACTATTTATCAAAGAGCAATGATGACTCTTTTCATGACATAATGCATAAAGAGATAAAAGTGTATGTGGATGATATGATTATAAAATCTCATGAAGAAAAGGATCATGTAGTCAATCTTAAAAAGCTATTTGATAGGTTAAAAAGATTTCAGCTGAAGTTGAATCTTGCTAAATGTACATTTTGTGCCAAATCAAGAAAACTATTGGGCTTTATGATTAGCGAAAGAAGAATTGAGGTGGATCCGGATAAGATACAAGCCATCCAAAACTTATCTCCTCCTTGTATCCCAAAAAAAGTGCAAGACTTTTTGGAAAGATTGAACTATATTGCTTGTTTCATCTCTCAACTCACTTATAAGTGTGATCTTATTTTCAAGCTTCTTAAAAAACAAGATCTAAGAGAATGGAATGATGAATGCCAAGAAGCTTTTGATAAAATCAAAGAATACTTATCAAATCCACCTATATTGGTACCACCAATCTCAAAAAAACCTTTGATTTTGTACTTAACAGTGCATGAAAATTCAATGGGATGTGTGCTAGGGCAAAGAGATAAAACTAACAAGAAAAAACTAGCAATTTACTACTTGAGCAAGAAATTCACTAATTATGAGTCCAAGTATTCACCATTAGAGAAGATGTGTTGTGCATTAGCCTGGATAGCTCGAAAGCTCCGAAAATACATGCTTTATCACACTACTTGGCTCATAGTAAAGTTGGATCCTATTAAATTTATTTTTGAGAAGCCTTCATTGACATGGAGAATAGCTCGGTTGCAAGTTATACTTTCAGAATATGATATTATTTATGTGACTCAAAAGGTTATTAAAGGAAGTGAAATAGCTAAGTTTCTTGCCGATCATGCAACCGAAGATTATGAGCTAATGAAACTAGATTTTCTTGATGAAGATGTGATAACCATTGAAGAAAATGAACCTATTAGGAAGTCTTAGAGGATGTATTTTGATGGAGCCGTTAATGCTTTAGGCCATGGTATTGGGGTAATTTTAATATCTCCCGATGAACATTATTATCCCATCACAGCCAGGCTGAATGTCAATTACACAAACAATGTGACTAAATATGAGGCTTATGTTATAGGCCTGCAAGTAGTGATTAAAAAAAATCAAAATGTTGGATATGTTTGGAGATTCAGCTCTAGTCATTTATTTGTTACAAGAAAAATGGGAAACAAGAGATTTCAAGTTGATTCGGTACCATAAATACATCTCTGAGTTGGTCAAACTATTCGAAGAAGTTCAATTTAAGCATTTGCCTAGAAAAGAGAATCAAATTGCTGATGCACTGGTTACTCTAACTGTAATGATTAAAATAGATACAAATACTGAAATTCAACCCATCAAGCTGGATATGAAGGATGAACCAGCACATTATTCAAGTGTCGAAGAAGAACTTGATGGAAAGCCATGGTATCATGACATTATGCAATACATTAAATGCCAACAATACCCAAAACATGCAATAAAAAATGGTAAAAAGACTATAAAAAGGTTGGCTATGAGTTTTTTTCTAGATGGACATGTCCTCTATAAAAGGGGTCGAGATCAAGTGCTCTTAAGATTTGTGAATGCAACTGAAGTGAAGAGGATTATTAAAAAAATGCATGATGAAGTTTGTAGGGCACATGCAAATGGTCATATAATGGCTAAGCAAATTATGAAGGCCAGTTACTATTGGTTGATAATGGAGAATGATTGTATTAATTATGTTAGAAGATGCCATAAGTGTCATATCTATGTTGACAAGATCCATGTTCCTCCAATAGCATTACATGTTTTAGCTCTTTCATGGCTATTCTCTATATAAGGCATGGATGTCATCGGTCCCATCAATCCAAAAGCTTCAAATGGGCATAAATTCATCTTTGTGATGATTGATTACTTCACGAAATTGGTAGAAACTGTTCATATGCTAGTGACTCGATCTGTGGTATAGAAGTTCATAAAAAAAGAGATAATATATAGATATGGGCTTTCAAAAATAATTATTTCTAATAATGCCAAAAACTTGAATAGTAAAATGATGAATGAAGTGTGCACTCAGTTTAAGACCATCATTGTAATTCGGCACTATATCGTCTAAAGATGAATGGGGCAGTGGAGGCTACAAATAAGAATATCAAAAGAATCTTGAAGAAAATGACTGATACTTATAAAGATTGGCATAAGAAGTTGCCTTTTACTTTACATGCTTATAGAACATCGGTTTGAACATCCATTGGAGCTACCCCGTTCTCTTTGGTTTATAGAATGGAAGCTGTGCTACTAGTCAAAGTAAAAATTTCCTCGTTGAGAGTCCTGATGAAAGTAGAGTTAGAGGAAGCAGAATGGGTTCGAAATCGCTACGAATAATTAAACCTCATTGAAGAGAAAATACTTATAGCACTTAGTCATGGTCAATTATATCAACAAAAGATGATGAAAGCACATGACAAAAAAATCTATCCCCATTGCTTTAGGGAATGAGACTTAGTGCTGAAAAGGATTCTTCCAAATCAACATGACTATTGAAAAAAATGGACACCAAATTGGGAGGACCCGTACCTGGTGAAAAAGGCATTTTTTGATGGGACATTAATTTTGACAGAGATAGATGGAGGTGATTTACCTACTCCGATAAATTCAAATGTTGTAAAAAAATATTTTGCTTAAAAAAGAGAACAAAAAAATAAAAAAAAGTAAAAACAAAAAGTGAAAAACAATGATATATCTAAACTGAAAACCTAAAAAAGATAGCTTAGATACAAAGGAAAAGCACCATCAAGAGAAAATCCCACAACACAGGAGTAAGTGTAGTTTGACGAACACTGAAGAATCAAGGAAGTAATCTGATTTTATTTTAGAAAACAAATTTGAGAATATTTTGTTCATGATTACCTGATAATCATTATATGGGTACCTTTGTTCTCATATATGCATTTAGTATCAATCTAATGAAATTGCTATCTTTTCTTTGGAAATAACGCTTATCCATTCCTTTATTCTCATTTGATATTTTTGTTCACCTTATAATTGAGTAGGAGAAATGTGTGATTGTATTTTGTTTATCTTGAACTTAAATTGATGAAAAGAAAAAACAAACACGAAAGATCTTAGCATTACTTTTTAAAAGTTGACAAAGGTAAATGAAAAAGAATGGGAAAGGCATGACAAGACATTAATGTTGCAAACTTTTGAAGAAGAAAAGTATTGTTAAGGAAGAATACAATGGTCAGATGTTAAGAATAGATTGGTTAGATGACAATTATTGAGAATTCTGATAAAAGAAGGAAAAACTTAGAGATTTCGAGAATCTTTTTACTATAATAAATAATTTTGATTGCATTACATACATTGCATTTAGAGCACTCATTACATACATCCATGAGTAGTTATAATAAAGATAGAGACTTTTCATTTCTTAATGAAAAACAAAATTTTGATGTTTGGATGAAAATAATAATCAAACAAAAGATTTCAAAAGAGAGAAATTTACTTGTTCAAAGATGAGAACTCGGTTTCGAGAACATATGAGACTTTTAAAGTTATTGACCCTTTGCTTATAGGAGCTTTTTCAAGATGAATTTTTAGAGTTGTTGAGCTTTTGCTTAGAAGAGCTTTTTCAAGATAGATTTTTAAAGTTGTTGAGCTTCTGCTTAGAAGAGCTTTTTTCAGATAAAATTTTTAAAGTTGTTGAGCCTCTAGTTAGATGAGCCTTTTTAAATTTTTAAAAGTCATTGAGCCTTTACTTAGAGAAGCTTTTTAAAATTTTTAAAAGTTGTTGAGCCTCTGCTCAGATGAGCCTTTTAAATTTTCAAAAATATTGTTGAACTTCTGGAGCCCTAAAAAAAAGATTTTATGCTTAATGTTTCTTCTTTCAAAACAAAATGGTTATTTGTTTATCTTTGCCTTATTCCTGATTCTCAGAAATAGGTAAAGAGGGGCAGCTGTAAACACCATTTTGTACTTTATTATTATTATTATATTTTTTATTTTTTTTCTATTTTTCTTTCTTTTTTTTCTTTTTCCTTCTTCTTCTTTCCTTATTCAGTTTAGTTTGACAAAAATCTGAGTGCATTAAATGCACTCTTCCTAAAGTCTAAAATCACCACCGTCAGTCACCTGACACCCTACCTAACTTGGTAGTGTGAATCTGGCCTACCAAAAGTCTACCATGTCGGTTGAAAATATGATATTTGAACCCCAAAAAGCTTTATAAATATAGCTCATTTCTTGCACGATTAAGAGAGAAAATAAGCCATCGATTAAAAGCCCAAAAACTCTGCAAAAGCAAAAAAAAAAATTCTGCCAAATTAAAAAAAAAAAAGCTTTCTCTCAAAACAAAAGAGAACTAAAAAACCACAGTCCCCAAGCAGTGGAACCCAACACCAGCATAAAAAAAAAACACAAACACAAAAAAAAATTTAAGCGAAACTTTCAGGCCAGGTCTACGTCGTTTGGCCTTTTTTTGTGAAACAGATGCTAGATCTGTGTTTAGGGGGTTAAGGGAAATATTTTAGGTGATTTTAGCTTTTTTCGATCACCGACAATGACGGTCGACAACCGATGGTAGCAGTGGCGACGATAATCGGCTGTCCACCCTATGTTTTGGCTAAGAGAGAAGAAAGGGATTGTTTTTTTTTTTAAAAAGAGAGAATGACTGAAAAAATTTTTTTGGCTTTTATATAAGCTGCTAATAGCCAAAACGACACCGTTTCATTTAAACACCAAAACGATGTCGTTTTAGCCCCTGAGGATCCGCACATCAACCTGTTACCCAATCTAAGGTCTGCACACCCGACCTGGTGATTCGTCCATCCCTCAGCCTTTAATCGGTCTAGCTAAATCGACCCAAACTGAATTGTTGATGCCAAATCGAACCGTCGAACCAGACCGTACATTGACCAGACCAGTCAGGTAAAAAAAAAATTTTTAATTTTTTTTAATTTTTTATATATTATTTTTGTTATTTTAAATTTTATTATTAATATTTATGCATGTAAAAATGTTTAAATTTACCAAAATAAATTTTTATTATTTTTATAATAATAATTAATAAAAATATTTAATAAAATATATAATAAAAGTTTTTGATAATTATATTAATTTTATAATAAATCTTATAAATTAATAAAAAATGTAAGGCAAATAAAGAAATTTTTTATCCGATGATGAGATTCAAAGGTACTTCAAGTAGTGATACCTACAAAATCTCTAGGTGAGAAGATTTTTTTGAAATACTACTAGTGTATTAGAGTATTTATAAAAAATTTTCAATACAATAAAAATTTTTTTTTATAAAAATAAAAAAGTAAAAATTAACTAATTTATTAAAAAAAATAAAATTAGAAATAATAATAATATAAATAAGAAAAAAAATTTATCTAATGATAGGATTCTAAAAGTTTTTCGAGTAGTAATGCTTTACGAAATTCTTAGATGATAAGATTTTTTTTAAAATATTACCAATGTAATAGAATATTTATAGAAAAACTTCAATATAACAAAAATTCATTTTTTCTTCAAAAATTTAAATTAAAAAAATCAAATAAAATAATTAATAAAATTTAAAAAAAAAAGAATAAAATGTGTGTATCAACATAGTAACATTCTGTATTGCATGCATGACAGTTTTTTTTACGAAAAGTAAATTTGAGCCTTTGAGGATGAGATTCTACTTTATTCCAAGAAGTGATGCCTAAGAAATCTCTAGGTGAGAAAAAGTTCTTCTAATGTTACCAACGTACTGAAATATTTTAAAAATTATTTCAATAAAAAGGGTCTAATTTATTTTTCTCAAATAAAAAATGAAACAATAAATAATAATATATATAAAGGCTAATAAATGAACAATCAAGGAAATTATTTTTCAAACACCGAAAATAAGACTATTTTTGTCAAAATCAATGGATAACGCGTAATTAATTGGTATCGTTTTAAACGGATGTTGTGAGGGTGCTAATCCTTCCCCACACGTAACCGACTCCCGAACTCAGACTGTTGCGCAGACCCTAAAATTATCCTTTTAATAAATTTTAATTAATCTTAAGATTTTATTAAAAAGATATATTTTAATAGATGGCCAATCGCACCTAGCCAAAAAAAGATTGGTGACGACTCTGTTATTTTTTATTTCGTTTTCAAATTCATCAGACGAACACAAAATTGTTATGACAATGATTTAATGAAGCATGATCATTTTGGCAAAGCTATTGGAAGTATGTTTTAAAACAAATTTTTTTTCAGTTTTTAATACACTTTTTTAAATTTGTTATTTAAAAATTAGTCAACTTAATGTCTTTTTTTTTACAGTGACATACATAGTTAAATTTAAAAAATGAGATCTTCCATATGTACACATCTTTTATGGCTTCATTTAAACAATAATTGTTCTTCTTTTGAAGCTATAAATAAGATTATTTCAGTTAAAATTCCTGATCATATATCTAATCCAAATGAGGTATGAAGCTATTAGTAATTTTACGATACATGGTACATGTGGTGTAGTAAATAACTGAGCTCTATGTATAGTGAAAGAAAAGTGTTTAAATTTTTTTTTAAAACAGTTTTAAGGTGAAACAATTATAAAAGAAGATGGATTTCCAATTTATAGAAAGAGAGATCATGGGTGTATTGCTATAAAAAATTATATTAAACTAAATAATCACTTTGTTATGCCTCATAATGTCAATCTTATTATCAAGTATCAAGCTCAAATTAATGTAGATATTTGCAATCATATAAAAGCTATTACATATTTATTTAAGTATATCAATAAAAGTGCTAATAGAATAAGAGCAGATTTTCAAGCAAGCAATGGTGAACGACGAATTGATGAACAACAAAGAGTTATGGGTATTGATAAGATCAAAATGTATTTAGACTATCGATATCTTTTTACTTATGAATCATGTTAGAGATTGTTTGAATTCCTAATTCATCATAAAGAACCATTAGTTCAAAGATTGGTTATTCATTTACCAAGAGAGCATAATGTTTTTTTTTTTAATAAAGAAATGTTGTCTAGAGTGATTCAAAGACCTGATGTTCACAAGACTATGTTCACTCAATGGATAACTGTTAACAGAGAGGATGAAATTACTAGAACATTTTTTATACAAATTTGCCTACTCAATGGATTTGGTATAAAACAAAAATTAAATGGAAAAGAAGACAGAGTGGGAGATCTATAAATGGAATAGTATATGTTCATCCAGCAACCAATGCGTTATTTTATATGTGTATATTGTTGAATGTGATTAAGAAACCCAAAAGTTTTGAAGAATTGATAACTGTTGATGGAGTTTTGTATCCATCTTTTTGGTAAACATGTCAAGTGCTTGGACTTTTGAGAGATGATAAAGAACAGGATGATGTTTTGAGTCAAGCATTAGAATGGGCTACAAGTCATTAACTCAGAAAATTATTTGTAACAACTATACTTTTTTGTCAAATGGTTGATTCGAATGTATTTTGGGAAAACAATTGAAAATTATTAGGAGAAGACATTGAGCATAGGTTAAAGCAAGCCATTGGTGTGAAACAGTATATCATTCAAAACTCTAAATAAAAAAAATTATGTTCTTGTGGCATTTGAATAGCTTTTGAATGAGCATTTCACTTTTTTGTCATAACATAAACTGCCTATATCTTCTAGCATAAACATGCATTTAATGTTAGACAGACTCTTGCATGAAGAGTTGGAATATAATTTGGTAGATCTTCATCGATAGAATTTACAATTTTTATCCAATATAAATGAAGAACAAATGTAAGTTTATGATGCTACCAAACTATCTATTCATAACAATGAAGGGTGGATGTTTTTTGTTTATGGACATGGTGGAACTGGGGGACATATTTATGGAATACTATAATATCTGGTGTGAGGTCATTGGAAAAAATTGTTCTTGTTATGGCTTTATCTGGCATAGCATATTTAATTTTACTTAGAGGTAGAACAGCTCACTCAAGGTTCAAAATCTCTCTTGATATCACTGATTCATCAACATATGAAATAAAAAAAAAAGAACACAGCTAGCAAGATTAATGCAAAATACTGGTCTTAGTGTTCGGATGAAGCTTCTATGTTGCAGAAAAATTATTTTGAAGCTCTAGATAAATTTTTGAGAGATGATTTAAGTGTTGAATCACCGAATGGAGTTCAAAAGCCTTTTTTACGGGTTAATTGTGGTTTTCGGAGGTGATTCTAGCCACATACTACCTATAATTAAATTTGAAACTATAATTGATATTGTGAATGCTGTAAAAAATAGGTATGTTTTGTGATAGTATTACAAAGTTTTTAGACTTGAAAAAAAATAAGTATTAATTTGTTATATCCTCCTAAAAACATAAGTCTTATTATAGTTCTGATACAATTTCAAAAGCATTAATTTTTTTATTTGATATAAAATTGTTATATCCTCTTAAATTTCTGAACTCTTTTAAATTTTCGAGTGTTGCAAATCATGAATTTAAGTTGAAAATTGGTTGTGTCATAATGCTTTTCGGAAGCTTAAACCAAACTTATGCAATGGAATAAGACTTTTAATCACTCAATTAGCTTTTAATGTCATAGAAGCTAGAATCATAATTGGTGATCACATTGGTGAAAAAGTCTTTATACCTAGAATTGTCATGACAATTAAGGATAAAAAATTACCTTTTGTCTTTAATAGAAAATAGTTTCTTGTCAAATTATGTTATACTATGACAATAAATAAAAGTCAAGAGCAAACATTGGACATCATTGGTTTATACTTGCCTAAACATGTGTTCACACATGGCCAATTATATGTTACTCTTTCAAAAGTGACATCTCATCATGGTTTGAAAATTTTGATTCAAAATGAGCATAGCATAAAAAATTCTGAAACAAAAAAATTACATATGGGGAAATATTTAACAATTTGGATCCAGATTGTTACACATTAAATTTCATTATTGTTTTTGTTTTGTGCACAATTTTTTTTTTGTTTTCCTTCTTTTTTAAAAATGTTATTATAGTTGGAACCATGGTTGTTATAGTGATTATAGATGCATTAATTATTTTCTAAATTTTGTTATGTATATGTTAAAAATGTTTAACCTGTGTGTGACATATCTATAGTCCAAAATTCAATAATTTTGCAATAATGACTATTTTTCTTTTTTCTTTTTACTTTTATGTATTTCAACTAGTTAGGATATGTTGTTAACTTTATATGTTTATTAGACTTTTTTTTATTCTACTTGGTTTAATTTTTTATATCATGTATTAAACTATATAATGTTGTTCTGTACTTATAAACTATTATTTTTATTATAGTTGACTAGTCATGACTCATTGTCTTTTATCACAACTATCATAATTCAGTGACAACCCTATAGTAAAAGTCAGAATAGCATGAATTTGGGATTTAATAAATCCTAAAACAAACTAGTTCATAACTACAGACTTTCTTGCTATAGATGCTGAGGTATGAAGAAAATTTAAATAATCAAATAATTTGACATAAATTGTTTTATATAAATTCTAATATCCTTTTATAAACATTTGATTTTTTTTCAGAACAATGCGATGCATGTTATGATTAGAAGTTCAGAAGCAAAAAAATTTAAGTTGATGCTAAAAAAATATGGTATATATGAACTTTCAAGATTCTTGATAACCAAACTGAAATCATCTTTTAATTCTGTTTATGCACAAAATACAATCACACTCATTAGAAACACATAAATCAAAGAAATAGATGATGATTCAACTGGGTATCCTCAACATTTTTTTACCTTTCAACCATATGATGGACTTGATGAAAGAATAAATGAAGACAAATATATGACAAGTTATTTAATATTTATTTTCTTTTAATGCTACACTATTACATTTATTACAATTATTTAATTTTTATTCTCTTTCAATACTTCTGCATTATATCTATTATACTACTGTCTATTTTTACTAATTTTAATTTCTTTTAAATCAATTCTGCAAAGATGCTATTGATTTATTGAGATCAATAGGTCTTGTTCAAAATGTTGACATGCAATCATACAAACGAGTTATTGACAAGCGAGATTTAATCATCCAAGAGCTAAGGTTAAAAAAAAGTTTGTAAATTGATGAGTATGTAGCAAGCTTTTTTATCTCATATTCTATTTTCTCTAATTAACACTTATTACATTTTTGTTATATATTAGAAAAACTTTAAGAGTAACAATTTAGGAAGATAAACTCGCACAGATAAATGAAAAACAATTCTATAAAGATGTTCAAAATGCATTGTCATAGTTGCAGAAGCAACTATTAAAAACTATAAAGGTAGATAGTAAAATATCTTTTATTCTTTTCAAAATACCAAATTTAGTTAACTTTAATAATTTTGTGTCTTCTATTTTGTTATAACAAAGAATAAAATTATTATTATAAATCAAGCATACATATTTTTTTGCTTTGCAACAAAAGTTTATGTAGTTTTGTATATTTTAGAAACCAAACAACTCAAGAAAAGTATGCTATTAACTTCTTTCTACAATTTTTATACAATTTTAAACACTTTTATTATATCTTTTTTCTAACATTTATTATTTTAACAAATAAAGGTTTGAAAATGAAAAAGTAAAGGTTGAGATCTTTGCACAACAAATTCCTGTTGAACATGCAATCATAAGTAAAGTAGTAATAAAGGAAGTTTCTATTGCAGATCTTTTTAGTTTTAATCTAACTAAAATCAAAGTAGGAGTATGTAAATATAGCATGTAAGTTTTCTTTAAACAGTTAATTTTTTTTGTTTCTTACTTGCATGATATACTATTACTTAAGTTTAAACTTAGAAGAAAAATAGTTGTCCTTTGTTTATTGAATATAACAGTTGATTAAAATTTATTTTTTAGTCAAACTTTTGTTTATCCTATTATAATCTTGATTTTTTAATTATACCTTTTTTTTCCTTTGTTGTGATTATGAATGGTATAAAAAAATTTCTACTTGGTTTACTATTGTAATAACAATGTAAAAACATGATTAAAACTAAAGTATTTCTTTTACAATATTCTTTTACCATTCTTTAGATGAAAATATATTATATAGAAACTGATTGGAATGTTTGCTATATAAATTTTGCTGTATAAACTATGTTTTAATTTGTTTTCATGATGGTTAAAACTTAATGTTCATCTTTATTACGTATACTCTTTTGTTTTATAATTTTCTTATCAATGGTTACATAAAATGAACCATTTGGATTTACATTTCTCTTAAATGTTATCAAGTTGAAGAAACCATTTTAATTTTTAATTATTGATTTGATTAATTAAAAAAATTGACATATCAATTAAATCCTGAGTGTCTAGTGCTTAATTAATCATTTAATGGTTATTAATAGAGAAATTGTTCCAAGGCTAACAATATATATTATGCTGATGTATCATCATCTACTAATTGATTGTGGATGATCATGAAGATTGTTGGTTGGTATATAAAGAAATCATCTATACAATGGTCTTATTTTAGACATGTTGGCATAACTTGAATATAGCATATATTTTCTTGCTATAAAATAAATAGCAATGCCCAAAAATTCATATTTCCATGGCTCCTATTTTCATATTTTAATAAAGTTTTGTAATACCAGTTCATAATATGAGTTTTAATTTGTAAATTTTAATAGTCTACTTATTACGTTAGACTTTTCTTTCTTTTTTGTTTTAGTTGTATAATAATTGAATGATCATAAATTTTGACTATTGTTAATTTGTTCTTTATTGTGTATCTAACTTGTGAACAAAAAATTGATAAAAAACAAAAAAAAATAGTATTTAATATTAGCATATTGAGAATATTGTGATGACATGTTTCAAACTTAAGTTTTTCTTTTAAAATGTTCTTCTCAAATTGTTTTTTTCCTATTCAATTTTCCTTGCTTCAACAAATCTTGTTCTTATTTTTTTTATTGCTATCTTCATCAAATTTTCATCAGTTTCTTATTGCGTTAATTTTTCTTTTAATTTTTGTTTTAGTAGTATAATACTTTTGTGATCCTAAATTGCTGCTATTGTGTTATCAATTATTAACTTGTTTTAAGTTGTATAGTTAATAGGACAACAAAAAAGCAATGAAAAGCCAAAAAAGATCATCTATATTAATTTGTTTAAAACAATGTAAAAACATATTCCAAACTTAAAACATTCTTTTACAACCTTCTTTGTTCATTATTTTTTCACTATTTAGCTTTTATTCTACATGCATATTTCATTGTTATATATATATATATATATATATGTTTTACCTTTTTTTACAGAATGAAAGATTTTCATGTACAATAAAAATTATAGATGTTGATCCATCTAATGGATTGTTTTACAATGCATACAACCAATGTTTGAAAACTTTGCGATCAGATCATGGGCCATTATACTGTAATGAATATGGAGAAAAAATTCTAATGATTCAATAAGTTTTTTGTAATTATATTTGTTGGACATTGTCTACATCAATAATTTTGCTTATTTAAAGTTTTTGTCAGTAAAATCAAGCTTAACATAGTCATAAGAGATTCCACTAAACAAATAGATCTTTTAGCATTTAGAAAACCAACTAAAAAACTTATTGATTCAACAATTCAAAAAATTATTTCCAAAGAGAAAATTGACAGGTTTAGTCTTCCAACTCCTATCATTGAATTGTTTGACAAAGAGAAAACTCTTGAAATTGGATTGACTCAAAAAAGCATTACAGAAAATATCTTAGATTACAAATTGTTAGATTTTGCCAACACAAAAAAAAGGACAAGATGTAGCTGCTGTTGGAACTAAAACAAATCAAGAAGCTACATTTTCAACTCAGTCACTTAAACAATAAGAAAGAGAGCAACTAGTTCCCATATCACTTACACCAATTTCCCATGTAGAAAAACCGACCATTTCAATGCAATCACAATCTCTAAACTTACCATAAACAATTTAGATCCCATAAGAGTTATTCTTTGAAGAATCTATTGCAAAGAAAAAAGTATAGCACTCTAATTTCCTTGAACCTTCAATTGCAAAAAAACTAAGGTAAACATCATTAAACTTTTAGCATTCATAGATACTTGGAAATAATTTGTTAGTAGTTTTAATTGCTTTATACATAATGAAAAAGCCTGAAGACAAGTTTGATATTTATAACAAAAATGGTTTTAAGAGCTTGCAATATTTTTGTCGTACTTTTTTGTAAATAGTAACTACCCATTATTAATCATGCTTTTCATGTTGTTATTCTACTTATTTTGTCTATCTTAAATGATAAATCAAATTTTATTATTAAATTTCATCATTGACAAGTAAATGTTGAATTCTTTTAGCAACTTTGTACAATGCAAATTAAAGTAGTTTGATTTATAAAAAAAGGTTGACTTACTAAGACATTTTTAAAAAAAAAAAAAAAAAGATGAATGAAGATTATTAGATACCATTTTTTTTTAGCATGTGAATACAGTTCTTTTGAATTTGAAGACAATGTTGCCATACAAAAGCAAGTAACTATGAAGTAAAGCTATATGTGCACAAAATAATACAATTTTTTTTGTGAAGATAACAAAATTTTACTTTTTTTGTAAATATTTAACAGTGATGGAAAACAAACTAATTTTTAAAAATTAGTTTGAAATTCCATCTTTATTGTACGAAATAGATTAACTACTTTTTTTTTGCATATATATGGCAACAAAAAAAAGTATGTATTATTGCCTTTCATTACAGTCATGATTGTAGCAATAAACTGTATTAGTTCATAAGATATTTAGTATTTATGTATTCTTTATCATAACTTCAATAGATAAAATTCAATAATAGAATTAAACTATTCTACTTAATCATTACATCTCAATAAAAAAATATTAATATCTATACATTTATTATCTTTGTATAACATCATTGATACAATTTTTTTTTTTTGCAAAATGCTTACTGATTTGTCATAATTTTTTAACTATGTTCTGCTTAAATAACTTATTAAAAATTATTCACAAACTTAATAATTTTTTAAAATATTTTTGTAAAAAATAAAAAATTATCAAGATATCACAACTCCAATACAAAAACTAAAAAACTCCTTGTCCCATAAACCCATATACTGAGCCCTTTATATCCCATATACCCAGCCTCTTCAATCAACCTAAACAAAACACCGAACCCACCAAACTACTTTAACTACCTCTATAAAATAGCATGCAAACCCAAATAAAACTCCATATAAAAACCTAAACATATAACTTCATCTCTATCAAATACTTAGTACTAACAAAACCAAATACCCATTACCTATAGAAAAAAAAAATGGGCACCAACAATTATACTCTTGTTAGAGGTGCTATAAATCCAAATGAACTTCTACAATTTACAATCGTTTTGCAACATCAAGATATATTGCTTAAGATCTTCTGTTGAAAAACTTTCAAAGGCAACTCCAATTAATTTTAAACTATTTGTGTTTCCCTATTGTTATAATTTCATCCTTAAAAAATGCATGCATAATTTTTTTTCTTGTTTTCCCCCTTTGATGTTTGATTTATATCTCACTTTCTTATATTTATCATATGTTGGCATTTGTTCTTATTTCTTTTACTTTTAACATTCATAGATACTAAGAAATAATTTGTTATGATTTTGATAATTTTAACTTGGACTATTTAAAATAGAGATTTGTAAAATGAATTTCTTTTGGTTATAACTATATGCAGGAAGCATCTTATTACAATTGACAATATGTTGCATTCTGAAATTGTTTTTCTACATAAAAATTTATACTAAGGAAAAACTTTCTTATTCTAGAGTTAGGACAAAATGCAAGTCTTGGAAAATACTTACATCCAATTTATAAATCATCAATCAATGATAATTGCTGCAATAAGAATAAAACCTAAATTGTACAAATCAAGTATTCAAACCTTATTAATCTTTTATAATCAATCCAAACAAAAATTTAATCAATTAAATGTATAATTTTATTTTATTTGTATATCTAAACAAAAAATTTGTAGATTCAATTTTGTTTTGATATCCACTTTTTTGATCCCGCAAAAATGTTTATTTCATAAATTTTGGCATTTAATTATAAGCATAACATTGATAACATTGACTATAAACAAGTTAACTTTATGAATGTTTCTTGCATTTAATTTATTAATTTTTTTTTCTGCTGATTGTACTACTCTTATGTACATATATATTGAATTTTGCAAAGAAATTGGAATGATGTTATGATTTTCTTAAAAATCATCAAGTAATAAAATGATAAGAAATTGAGTTAAAACTTTAATCAATCAAACTTAAAGTTTTATCTTATTTCTATATCTTAAGAAAAAAAAAAGCCTAAAATATTGACTATTAAAATTCTATCATTATAAAATCGATATTATTAACTATTAACATCCAGTTAATTTTTAACACAATTATAAACCAATCTAGAAAGTTTCAGCAAAAAATGCAAAGCCTAAATACAAGTTCACTTTTATTAGACTTTACTATTTAAATATCATTTATCATTCTAAATAGTTTTAATAATTTGATTCAATATCATTTTATCTATTATTATTATGTTATAATGAATTCATTTTTAATATAATCATAAACCAATTGTTTTTACTATACTTTATTATCACAGGAATGTAAACACCATTTTGTATTATTATTTTTTTTCTTTCTTTTTTTTTCCTTCTTTTTCTTTCCTTTTCCAGTTCAGTTTGACAAAAAGATGAGTGCATTAAATGCACTCTTCCCAAAGTCCAAAATCACAGCCACTGCTAGCTGCTGGTAGCTGCCTGACACCCTGCCTAACTTGATAGCGTAAATTTCAGGCACCAAAATTTCACAGATCAGTTGACAATTTGGGATTTGAATCCCAAAACATCTGGTATTTGAATCCCAAAAAACTCTATAAACAGAGCTTGTTTCTTGCAAAAAAAAGGGTGTAATCGAAAGAAAACCCTACAAAAAAATTCAAAATAAAAAAAATAAAAAAAAAACTTTCTATAAAAAAAAGGGAACAAAAAAATCACAGTCCCCAAGGTAAGGGAACCCAGCACCAGCATAAAAAAAAACACAAACACAAAAAAAAAATTCAACTGAAACTTTCAGGCCAGATCTATGTCATTTAGAGCTTTTTTTTCGTAAAACCATGCTCAGATCTGGACTTTGGAGGTTATGAGGTAAATTTTGATGTTTTTTGAGATTTTTCGACTACCAGCACGGTGATCGGAGTTCATCCGCAACAAGGAACATGGCGACCATCACGGTGGACAACCATCGACCCCGACTTGTTTTAAAAAAAGAAAGGTTTTTTTTTTTTTTTTAGAGAAGAAGGAAAAATGTGCTAAAAAAATTTAACTTTCATATAGAAGTCTAGCATCAAAACGATGCCATTTCATTTAAAAGCCCAAAATGACGTTTTAAGCCAAGATCCGCGCGTCGACCCGAAACCTAACCCGAGATCTGTGCACCTGACTCAGAGACTCGTTTCCTCTTTGATCTCTGACCGATCTAACTGAACCAACCCAGACCGAACTAGACTGGCGTTGAACCATTAAACCAACCAGACCGGACCAAGCCATCGAATCGATCGGACCTGTATTGACCAGACCGTTGACCTATTCGGTTCAAGTAAAAAAAATTTTTTAAAATTTTTTTATATATTATTCTAATAACATTTATGCATATTAAAAATATTTATATTTGTTAGAATAATTTTTTTGTTGTGATAAATAATTAATTAAATATATAATTAAAAATTTTGTTAATTTTGTTAAATTTTGAAATAAACCTTCTAAAATAATACAAAATTAATTAAAACTACAAGGAAAAAGAAAAATTTTTATCTGATGATGAAATTGAAAGGTACTCCGAGTAGTGATACCTACAAAATCTCTAGATGAAAAGTTTTTTTTAAATACTACCAGTGTATTGAAATAATTATGAAAAAATTTTAATACAATAAAAATTTTCTTTTTATAAAAATAGTAAAGTAAAAATTAACTAATTTATTTTTAAAAAAAAGAGTGATAAAGGAACAAAGTAATAAAAAATGAAAAAAAAAAGAAATTTTATCCAATGAAGGGATTCCAAAAGTATTCCAAGTAGAGATGCTTTAAGAAATCTCTAGGTTAGAGGATTTTTTTTTAAATATTACCAGTGTATTAAAATATTTATAGAAAATCTTCAATATAATAAAAGTTCCTCTTTTCTTCAAAAAAAAATAATTCAATAAATAAATCAAAATTTCTAATTAGTAAAATAAAATGTGTGCATCAACATGTTAGCATTTTGCAATGCATGCACAACATAGTTTTTTTACAAAAAATAAATTTAAACCTCTGAAGATGAGATTCTACGATATTTCGAGAAGTGATACCTAAGAAATCTCTAGGTGAGAAAGAGTTCTTCTAATATTATCAACGTACTGAAACACTTTAAGAGTTATTTCAATAAAAAAGTTTTGATTTATTTTTCTTGAATAAAAAATGAAACAAAAAATAATAAAAGATATAAAAAAAACTAATAAATCAAAAATCAAGGAAACTATTTTTCAAACACCGAAAATAGGATTATTTTTATCAAAATCAATGGATAACACATAATTAATTGGTACTGTTTTAAACGGGCATTATGAGGGTACTAATCCTTCCCCATACATAACTGACTCTCGAACCCAGACTATTTCACAGACCTTAAAATTATCCCTTTAACAAATTTTAATTAATTTAAAAATCTTATTAAAATGATAAGTTTTAATAGGTGGCCAATCGCACCTAGTCCAAAAAGATTAATGGCGACTCCATTTTTTTCTTTCATTTTCAATTCATCGGGTGGACACAAAATCGTTACGATAGTTTTACAACTCCATTGGGGATGCCATTTATTTTTTAGAGTCAAGCCAAAATTAACTACATGTTATCCTCAAATTTTGATTTAAACAGTCCTAATCGATTTCTTAGATTTTTATTTTTTGCTTACAATAAGAAAAAGTAAAAACAAAAATAAATCAAAAACAAAAAGAAAAAAATTCACATACATTTTTTTACTATGCCTCTTATGCTTTATTTTTCTGTGTATATTACTCTCAATAAATTAGGATATATTTGCACACACAATGATACGATACATCTCATGCATGAACTTTATAACCGAGCTCTATCCCTTATAGGAGGAAGTACAGTATCTATGCCCTCATAAGGTGATAACCTCTATAATGGCAAACGAAATACTTTCACTCAAATTGAACCATTTTCGTTCATAGCCTGTAATGGGTGAGGATCGGGATGCCTTACTAGTCTAGCGTGGATGACAGTGAAAAATAATTTGGGAACCTTTAAACACATGTCAATCTAAACCAAGCAAATAACAAGCCATAAGAAGCCAACATTAAGTAAAGCTTCACCTACTACTTTTTTTAAAAAATACCCAAGTTCGAAACATGTAAGAATACAAAAAAAAACAAAAAAATCTCAAAACAAAAAAAAAGACCTTTTTTTTTCTCAAACCACGTCATTATACTAACTCAATTTTATTTTTTTTCTTTTTCCTCTTACATTAATAATATCATACAATTCTGATCAAGATATTTTCTCTTGGACATCTTTCTCTCAAGAAGTCTTCATGGATCCCATAGAACTAAAGATTTGCTCATCCTCAGTCAGTGTTCCATGTGAGTTGTATAATGAAGTACATGTTTGGTAAAAAGAAGCCTAATAAAAGAGTGAAGATTGCTTGCCTACTAGTTATGTCTTTGAGTTATCCAAGAATGTACATTTGGATCTCACACAGAATGATTTAGAAGACTTAGCCACTATCTGGGGTCAATTAAATGAAAAAAAAAAGAAAACTTTTGTAAAAAGTACCGGCATATTACATCCCTTATTTTGGTAATGATGGATGAACAGTTGATTAGCGCAACTATACAGTTTTGGAATCTATCTTATAGATACTTCACTTTTAATCAGAAAGATTTGGTGCCAACTATTGAAGAGTATTTGATTTTGCTTGAGATAGAACTACAGTGTCCAGATAAAAGTGTTTACTCAAAAATAAAAATTAGGTTATCGTAAAAAATTGGCTAAGCTTATTGGGGTTAAATTGGAAACCATTGATTCCTTTGCAAAGCCTAAAGGTGAACATCTCGACATTCATTGGGATTTTCTTCAAAACTTTATTCAGGAGCATTTAAATGATGACTAAGGCATAGTTGTGTTTGCTCTAGCATTGTATGGTATGATAATCTTTTCGAAGACTTTGGGTTACATAGAGATAATTGTGGTAGACTTTTTTGAGCAAATTAAAACCCAAGCAATTAATCTCGCACCAGCAGTCCTAGCTGAAACCATCAGGTCACTGAATTTCTGTCAACAAAATGAAAAAAGATTGTTCATAAGGTGTGTACCGCTATTATATGTGTGGATTAAAAGTCATTTCAAGTGCAGGAAAAATACATTTTTAAAGCCGTATCTTTGAAACAAAGCACCAATTGAAGAGTTTTACAAAAGCCAATGGCCAACATTGAAAACTAAGAAAGAATTGGTCATTTTCTTGCGAAGGCTTACTGGGGATAAAATCGAATGGATGGCACCTTTGATGCCTAGTGTGCCTTTGTTGTATCATGAAAAAAGTGAGCCATGGATACAATTATTAAGGCTATAAGGTGTTGTGAGTTATGCTCCGTTGATGGTGCTTAGGCAATTTGGTGCAAAGTAGCTTATTTTTACCACTCATGGCCTGATCCAAGTAGAATCATTATGAGGAACTGAATCCACCAAGAACCTCAGAGCAATTGATTCGAGCATGAAAAAAATCACAAAAAATAATATTAGGGCTTCTTATCAATAATGTCACCCCTGATTATCAAATTTGAAAAGTAAAGCTACTTAAAGACATAATACTCCCTCATGATGATTGCCCACATCAATTAGCTAATCTTTCAAAAAAAGTACAATTATCATAAGTTGAGCTTATTAAGAAAAAATTAAAAGTTGAAAAGTAAGAAATAAGAAGAGAAAATTTGAGACTTCGCGAAAAGGTAAGACAATTGAAATATAAGGTAGAGATACAAGGGAGTAAATTGGAAAAAGTCATAAAAGAACAAAATATGGCCAACAATAATTTGAAAGATCTGTACCAAGAAAATAAGAGATTACGAGTTTAATTCAAAACTAGAAAAGTCACCAAGTCTTACTTTAGTCGACAACATGAAATGGATGAGCCTCGAGAGGAAATGAGCCAATAGAAGGGTAAAGCTCAATAAAAGCAAGAGGAGGCCACCAAAATTTCTCAAGAATGCCAGAATTGGAAAGGGTTATACTCTATAACTTCAACAAGATTGGTGGGATGCCAAAAAAGAAAAGGAAAGGTTGAAAGTCATGCTTATAAAAAAGAGAAAAAAATATTTTGAAGTACTAAATGAAAAAGAATCACTTCACCAAGTGGTCCAAGGGTTAAAAGTGTAACTACAAGATCATAAAAGCCATATTTCAGCAATAATAAATAAGTGGCATGGAAGGGAAAAAGATTCAATCTTCACATGTAATTTAAACAAAGATGCTCGCGTGAGATGGAAAGTAGAAAGCATAAGGAGGCAACAGTACTTGAGCACTTAACTAAACAAGTTTTTAAGGCAATGAAGAAGGCACGGAAGATAGTTGAAAATATAGAAGCATTAAAACGAGAAGTCAATCTTGTAGAAAAATACGGACAGCATCTAGTAAACTTTTTAGATGAAGCCAAGAATCATTATGAGCAAGTTAAACGTTTTTATGGATATAATTATAGGATGATAAATCTCATGTAACAAAGTTGAATGGAATTAATGAAAATTTTTAGTGTTAAAATTTGTCCAAGAGCAAATATCTTCCATTTGCATTTATGCATAATTTTTTTTCAAAAAATAAAATTTTTAACACATGGTATTTTGATTTTTTAAAATTTTTTATGGTAATAAAGGTTCAAGATTAGCTCACCCATAAAAAATTTTGACTCAACCTACTCGTCGTTCATGCAACACAAGAGCTCAAATAAGAATCATGGAACAAGAACAAGTCAATCGATTTAAAAGGATTGAAAAAGCTCAAAAAGAGTTAAAAGAGGATCTTAATAGGATAATGGAGATGATCAAGAATTTGGATAAAAAAAAATAGTGGAAGGAAATCCTAGGCTTCAAGAGCAATTGCCAAACATGACGGATCCTATATACCCTCCAAGGTTTGAGCCACGGCCAACCTAACCTTTTCAAGGAATTAGAATTCAAGTTCCTACTCCCAAAGAATATTCCAATCCTTATCTAGGAATGACATTTGCACCTGCTCTAGGACAGTTTCAAAACTTAGCTAATCCTGTTATGATGGAAAAGTCATCTGAGCAATCTCGGTTCCTAACTTGGATGATCCTAAAGAGAGAGAAAAGCTAAGGATAAAGATACCTAAAAAAGTGAAGGATACTAGTGCCTAAGAAAAGATGAAGTTATTGGAAGATAAGCTTAGAGCCATAGAGGGAATGAATTTTTATGGCTCCACAGATGTAACTGAACTTTGTTTAGTCTCAGACGTGGTCATTCCACTTAAATTTAAGGTCCATGAATTTAAAAAATATGATGGCATGAAATGCCCAATAACTCATGTCATCATGTATTGTCGTAAGGTGACAGCACATACTTGTGACAAGAAATTGTTAATACACATATTTCAAGATAGCCTTATGGGATCTACAGTCAAATGGTATATTCAAGTAGACAAGACTCGTATTCATTCTTGGCAAGACCTCACAAGGTATTTCTTACACAATATCTGCATGTCATAGATCTAGCTCCAGATCATCTATCTTTACAAAGTATGAAAAAAAAAGCAACTGAAAACTTCAAAGAATATGCACAAAGATGAAAAGATATGACTGCACAAGTTTAGCCTCCCCTCACTAAGAAAAAAATAACTGTTTTTTTTGTAAATACCCTAAAAGTATCGTATTATAAGAGATTGATAGGTAATACAATCGAGAATTTTACAGATATAGTGATATTAGGTGAGATTATTGAAACTACCATAAAAATGGTAAGCTTGATGTAGGAGAAACAAGTGGTGTAAAGAGAGGTGCTGCACAAAAAAAATGAAGCCCAAGCGGTGAACTATATGGGACAACAGTTCAAAGGCTTCACACCATATCCCATACCAGTGTATCAAACCCATTACCCTCTCATAAATAATATAACATCCATTCCTCATCCATATTAGCCATACCAACCACTACTACAACTAGCTTATCCACCCTATTTTCAATCATCCTTTTGGACAACCACCTAAAACTATCCTGCTGCACTCACTAGATCAGAATGGAGGCCTAATCCAAGTAGTGGTCCGAAAGCCCTAAGAACTATCCAAGAAAAAACCATTTTCGATCCTATACCTATAACATATGCGGATTTGTACCCCTAACTTATTGAGAAACATTTTATTATCCCTTATTATTATGGAACCTTTGAAACCTCTGTTTCTCAAATGGTGTGATCCCAATGTGCATTATGATTATCATTATGGAAACCCAGGCTATTCTACTAAAAACTATACTATTTTAAAATGTAAAGTGTAGGGGTTAATTAATGAAGGGGTGTTAAATTTTGATACCAACCAATGTGAGACTCCAAATGTTAATGGAAACCCTCTATCGACCATACCAAACTATCAATAAATATCTTAATTTATGGGCAAACAAGTCACGTGAAGGAAAAGATAGATGAAGTTAAGACTTCGATAGCTAAGGTGTTTGAAACCTTGGTCAAGGCTGATATATTAAAGTCAACAAAACCTCATAATTGCTCTAAAGTGATTAACTCAATCAAGAGCCATAATTATCACAAAAGTGCTTTGAGGCATTCTATCAAGAGTTGTCACCAATTTCATCAAGAGGTGCAAAGTTCATGGATATGGGTTAGATAAAGTTTTACGAGGAAAGAAAAAAGTTGATGAAAGTTGAAATGTCTACCATTGATTAAAAGAATAAGTTTGTGCATAAACCAATAACAATTTATTATGATAAAAAGTTGACACTGAGTCTAAAAAAGCCCATTTCCCAACCAGTAGTGACAATTAAAGTTCTTAGCCCTTTTTCATACCAAAATGATAAAGTAGTACTGTAAAAGTATGATTGTAATATTGTAATTAATCCAGATACTACAAACATAATAGGCATAGGAGGTATAACTCGAAGTGGGAGGTGTTATACTCTAGAAGCATTAGAGAAAGCTAGAAAAGAAAAAGCAAAGGTGGGAGAAGAAGATAAAAGTTAAAATAATCTTATCACAATCCCAGATAAAGAATATCAAAAGTCGATCTTTGAGAGTGAAACTTATGAATTTTTAAAGCTAATAAAACATAACGAGTATAGTATGGTAAAATAATTGAACAAGATGTTAGCTAGAATTTTGCTATTGTCATTATTGCTTAGCTCAGAGTCACACTGTAATGCTCTACTAAAAGTGCTTAATCAAGCATATGTGTCCCACAATATCTCTGTTGAATATATGGAACAACTTATTGATAATTTGACAATCTTAAACTATATCTCTTTCAGTGATGAAAAATTTTCTCCTAAAGGTTAAGGAAGTACCAAGGCTCTTCATATTACTATAAAATGAAAAAGTCATATAATGGCTAAGGTTTTGATCGATGGCTCATCCATCAATGTTATGCCTATGACTACTTTGGCAAAACTATCTGTTGATGGATCTTATATAAAGCCTAGTCATATGATAGTTCGAGCCTTCGATGGAGCTCGAAAAGAGGTACTGAGAGACATAAAAATGTCATTGCAGATTGGCCCGTGCTCTTTTAGCATGAAATTTTAAGTTATTGATATCTCTTCCTTATACAGTTGCTTGTTGGGTAGGCTGTGGATTCATATGACGGGTGCTGTTTCAATTTTTATTGCATCAAAAAGTCAAATTCATTGTTGATGAAAATTTAACATGTGTGGTAAGAGAAAAAGATTTACTGGTCACCCAATTATTAAATACTCTTTATGTAAAAGTAGCAGATAAAGCCTTGAAGTGCTCATATAGATCTTTTGAGATTGCTAATGCAATATATATGGCTAAATGATCTAAATTATATTTGTCATACCTGTTTACGACTACTAAAATGGTCGTTAAACAGCTCATTGAAATGGGATGGTAACCTATAACTGGACTAGGAAAAAACCTGCAAGGAATCATAGAGCCACCAGTAGTATATGACAAGAAGATAGATTCGACTTAAGATATAAGCCAACAAAAAAGAATAAAATGAAAATGGTGAATTAGAAAAAAGATAAGAGAATGGCTAATTTTGAGGGATATAAGCCGAAGTCAGAGCTTATGGTCATTCTATACCTCTATGATTCTTTTTGTTCGAGAGGATATATTTACCCAGATTTGCCTGGAACCCTAAGTGTAGGATTCGTGGAAAAGTTTTCAGAGATGGCCATTCAAATTGTGGCTGACAAAGAAAAAAAGAGTCAATATGAAAAGTTGTTCGTGCACCCTTGTGCTTGAGATTTCGAGCTAAATAACTAGAAAGTCATAGAGCTACCTATTGTCTTTAAAACTTCTAAAAAGTAATGTATTATAGAACTTTAAATCCCTAATTGCTTTTTATGAGCATTAGGTGATCTTTTGTGGTGTCTTTATATTTATTGTTTTAATAAAAGACTTAAAAGATGCATTTTCATTTTTTTCTATTGTTTTCATTTTCATTTTGCTTTCCATTTTCTCTTTTTATCATTTTCTGGCCATTCTATTTTTGTGTGCCAATATTCTTTTTATCTTACCTTTTGCAGGGTCCTAAATAATGAATACGAAGATAATCATGGCAATAATCTCGGATTTAATTTTGAAAACTTAATTCATGTTTATGAACTTGATAATGAAAAAGATTCAGATAATTACACACTACCTCTTGATTTGTTAAAATTAATAGAACATGAAGATAAGCCAATTGAACCCCATCAAGAAATTATCGAATTAGTGAATTTGAGAGACAATCAAAATAAAAAAGAGGTTAAAGTTGGTACATCCCTTTTACCAACTGAAAGGTAGAAGTTAGAAGAGTTACTCTAAGAATATGTAGATGTGTTTACATGGTCTTACTAGGATATGCTAGGATTCAGCACTGATATTGTAAAGCATAAATTACCTTTGAAACTAGAATACTAGCCAGTATAGCAAAAGTAAGGTGCATGAAGTCAGAGATCTATTGAAAACTAAAGAAGAGGTGAAAAAATAATTTGATGCAAGATTTTTAGAGGTGGTAAAATATCCTGAATGTATAGCCAATATAGTGCCAGTTTTCAAGAAGGACGAAAAGGTAAGAATATGTGTTGATTATCGAGATCTGAATAAGGTAAGTCTCAATGATAACTTTTTTTACCCTATATCGATACCTTAGTGAATAATACTGCTAGACGTTCCACATTTTCCTTTATAGATAGCTTTTCAAGTTATAATCAGATTAAGATAGCTCAAAATGATATGGAAAAAATAACATTTGTGACAATGTGGAGGACATTTTGTTACAAAGTCATACCTTTTGGGTTGAAAAATACTTGTGCTACTTATCAAAGAGCAATGGTGACTCTCTTTCATGACATGATGCATAAAGAGATAGAAGTATATGTGGATAATATGATTACAAAATCTTGTGAAGGAGAATATCATGTAGTCAATCTCAAAAAGCTATTTGATAGGTTAAAAAGATTTCAGTTGAAGTTGAATCCTACCAAATGTACATTTGGTGCTAAATAAAAAAAAATTATTAGGTTTTGTGATTAGTGAAAGAGGAATCGAAGTTGATCTAGATAAGATACAAGCTATTTAGAACTTGTCCCCTCCTCGTACCCTGAAAGAGGTGTGAGGCTTTATGGGAAAATTAAATTATATTGCTTGCTTCATCTCTCAACTCACTTATAAGTGCGATCCCATTTTCAAGCTTCTTAGAAAACATGATCCAGAAGAATGCAATGATGAAGGCCAAAAAGCTTTTGACAAAATCAAAGAATACTTATCAAATCCACTTGTGTTGGTACCACCCGTTTCAGGGAAACCTTTGATTTTATACTTAATAGTGCATGAAAATTCAATGGGATGTGTGTTGGGGCAAAGAGATGAAACCAACAAGACAAAATGAGCGATCTACTACTTGAGCAAAAAATTCACTAATTATGAGTCCAAGTACTCATTATTAGAGAAAATATGTTGTGCATTGGCCTAAACAGCTCAAAGGCTCAGACAATACATGCTTTTATCGCACTACTTGGCTTATAGCAAAGTTAGATCCTATTAAGTATATCTTCGAGAAACCTTCATTAACAGAAAGAATAGCGCGGTGACAAGTTATGCTTTCAGAATATGATATTGTTTATGCGGCTTAAAAGGCTATTAAAAGAATGCAATAGCTGAGTTCCTTGCTAATCATGCAGCTGAAAATTATAAGCCAATGAAACTTGATTTTCCTGATGAAAACGTGATAGTCATTGAAAAGAATAAACCCATTGAAGAGTCTTGGAGGATGTATTTTGATAGAGCTGCTAATGCTTTAGGTCATGGTATTGGGGTAATTTTGATATCTCTTAATGAATACTACTATCCCATCAAAGCTAGATTGAATTTCAATTGTACAAATAATATGGCTGAATATGAGGCTTGTGTTATGGATTTGCAAGCAGCAATTGAAAGGAAGATCAAAGTATTGGATGTGTTTGGAGATTCAGCATTAGTCATTTATCAATTATGAGGTAAATAGGAAATGAAATATTTCAAGTTGATACAGTACCATAAATACATTTCTAAGTTGGTCAAACAGTTTGAAGAAGTTCAATTTGAGTATCTGTCTAGAGAGAAAAACCAAATTACTAATGCATTGGCTAATCTAACCACAATAATCAAAATAAAGACAAATACTAAGATCCAACCCATAAAGCTGGTTATGAAGGATGTACCAGTGCATTGCTCAAATGTTAAAGAAGAAGTTGATGGGAAACCATGGTATCATAACATTATGCAATACATTAAAAATTAGCAATACCTAAAACATGCAACAGAAAATGATAAAAGGACAATCAGAAGGTTGGGTATGAGTTTCTTTCTTGTTGAAGATGTCTTTTATAAAAAGAGTTGAGATCAAGTGCTCTTAAGGTGTGTGAGTGCAGCTGAAGCAAAGAGGATTATTGAAGAAATGCATGATGAAGTTTATGGGCACATGCAAATGGTTATTTGATGGCTAGACAAATTATGTGGACTTATTACTATTTATTAACAATAAAAAATGACTATATTAATTATGCTAGAATATGCCATAAGTGTTAGATCTATACTAATAAGATTCACGTTCTTCTAATAATTTTGCATGTTTTGGCACCTCCATGGTCATTCTTTATGTGAGGCATGGATGTCATTAGTCCCATTACTCCTAAAGCTTCTAATGGGCATAGATTTATCTTTGTTATGATTGATTACTTCATGAAGTGAGTAAAAGCTACATCGTATGCTAACGTGACCCAATCCGTGGTATGCAAGTTTATAAAAAAGGAGATGATATGTAGATACAGGCTTTTAGAAATGATTATTTCAGATAATGCCAAAAACTTGAATAGTAAAATGATGAATGAAGTGTGCACTCAATTCAAGATCCATCATCATAATTTCCCACCATATCGTCCAAAGATGAATGAGATAGTGGAGGCTGCAAACAAGAATATAAAAAGAATCTTTGAGAAAATGACTGATACTTACAAATATTAGGATGAGAAGTTACCTTTTACCTTACATGCTTATAGAATATCAATCCAAATATCTATTGGGGCCACTCCATTCTCTTTGATATATGGAATGGAAGCTGTGCTACCATTTGAAATGACAATTCTTTCATTGATAGTCCTAATGGAAATCGAAATAGAAGAAGTAGAATGAGTCTGAAATCGCTATGAGCAATTGAACCTCATTGAAGAGAAAAGACTTACAATACTTTATCATGGTTAATTATATCAGAAGATGATGATAAGAGCATATGATAAGAAAATCCGCCATCGTCGCTTTATGGAAGGAAACTTAGTGCTAAAGAGGATCTTTCCAAATCAACATGGAATCGAGGAAAATGGACACCAAATTGGGAGGACTTATACATGGTAAAAAAGGCCTTTTTTAGTGGGGCATTGATTTTGGCAAAAATGGACGAAAATGATTTACCTACTTCAATAAATTTAGATGCTATAAAAAAATATTTTACTTAAAAAAAAAGTAAAAAAAATGAAAAATGATGACATATCTAAGCTGAAAACCTAAAAAGGCAGCTTGGATGTAAAAGGGAAACATCATCAAGAGATGACCTTACACAACAAGAGCAAGTATAGAATCAAAGAAGTCATCTGATTTAGTTTTTTAAAAAAAATCTGGGAATATTTTGTTCATGATTGTCTTATGAGCATTATTTGGGCACCTTTGTTTTAACTCAAACACTTTGTCATGCACTTATTATCAGTCTAATGAAATATGCTATCTTTCTTTTGGAAATAATGCCTATCCATTCCTTTATTCTCATTTGATATTTTTGTTCACCATACAAATAGGAGAAATGTGTGATTGCATTTTGTTTATCTTGAACTTAAAATGATGAAAAGAAAAAGAAACATGAAAGATCTCAGCATTACTTTTTAAAAGTTGACAAAGGCAGATGAAAAGGATTAGAAAAGTATGACAAGACATTGATGTTATAGATTTCTAGAAAGAAAAATATTGTTGAGGAAGAATACAATGGCCATACGCTAAAAAATAGATTGGTCATATGGTAATTATTGAGAATTTTGATAAAAAAAGCAAAAAGTGAAAGATTTTGGATCCTTTTACCACAATTAGAAATGAATGATTTTGATTGCGTTACATGCATTACATTTAGAGCACTTAGTACATACATCCATGAGCAGTTATAATAAAGACAAAGACTTTCCATTCCTTAATGAAAAACAAGATTTTGATCTTCAGATAAAGATAATAATCAAACAAAAGATTTTAAAAAAGAGAAATTTACTTGTTCAAAGATGAAAACTCGATTTCGAGAATATATGAGATTTTTAAAGTTATTGAACCTCTACTTAGAGGAGTTTTTCCAAGATAAAGTTTAAAGTTGTTGAGCCTTTGCTTAAAGGAGCTTTTTCAAGATGAAATTTAAGTTGTTTAGCCTCTGCTTAGAGGTGCTTTTTCAAGATGAAGTTTAAAGTTGTTGAGCCTCTACTTAAAGAAGCTTTTTTAAGATGAATTTTAAAGTTGTTGAGCTTCTGCTTAGAAGAGCCTTTTTAAATTTTTAAAAGTTGTTGAGCCTCTTTTAAGATGAGACTTTTTAAATTTTCAAAAGTCGTTGAGCCTCTGCTTAGAGGAGCCTTTTAAAATTTTTAAAAGTCGTTAAGCCTCTGTTTAGATGAGCCTCTTTAAATTTTCAAAAGTTATTGAGCCTCTACTTAGAGGAGCCTTTTTAAATTTTCAAAAGTTATTGAGCCTCTGCTTAGAGGAACCTCTTTAAATTTTTAAAAGTCGTTGAGCCTCTGCTCAAAAGAACATTTTAAATTTTTAAAAATGTCATTGAACCTCTGTTTAGAAAAGCCTTTTAAATTTTTTCAAAAATAAAAGATGATTTTTTGCCCAACATTTCTTTTTCGAACAAAATTGTTGTTTGTTTGTCTTTGTTTTATTCCTAATTCTTAGAAATCGACAAAGAAGGGCAACTATAAACACCATTTTGTATTATTATTATTATTACTACTACTACTATATTTTATTTTATTTTTTTCTTTCTTTTTCCTTCTTCTTCTTTTTTTTTTTTCGATTTAGTTTGACAAAAATATGAGTGCCTTAAATGCACTTTCCCTAAAGTCCAAAATCACAGCCATCGCTAGCTGCCGACAACCACCTGACATTCTGTCTAACTTGGCAACATGGATTTCGACCATCAAAATTTCATAAATCAATTGACAATCTGAGATTTGAATCTCAAAAAATCTAGGATTTGAATCCCATAAAATTTGATATTTGAATCCCAGAAAGCACTATAAATAGAGCTTGTTTCTTGTGAAAAATGGGAGCACTTGAAAGAAAACCCTGCGAAAAAATTTAAAATAAAAAAAATAAAAAAGTTTTCTGTAAAAAAAAAAAAAGGGGGAACAAAAAAATCACAATCCCTAAGGTAGAGGAACCTAACGCTAGCATAAAAAAAGCACACAAACACAAAAAAAAAAAAAAAATTCAACCAAAACTTCTAGGCCAAATTTGCGCCATTTGGAGCCTTTTTTCGTAAAACCAAGCTCAGATCTAGGCTCTGGAGATTGTATGGAGCATTTTGATGTTTTTTAAGATTTTTTGATGATCAACACGGTGGTCGAAATTCACCAGTGGTGAAGAGCACGACGACTATCGTGGCGGACGGCCACCAGCCCCTAACCTGTCTAAAAAATGATAAAGGTTTTTTTTTTTAAGAAGAAAGAAAAATGTGTTGAAAAAATTTGACTTTTATATAGAAGTCTAGCCCTAAAATGACGACGTTTCATTTAAAAGCCCAAAATGATACTGTTTCAAGCCAAGATCCACATGTTAACCTGAAACCCAACTCAGGGTCCACGCACATAACCTGAAAACCCGTTTCCCACCTCTGACCAATCCAGTTGAACTAACTCAAATCGAACCAGATTGACGTTGAATCGCTGAACCAATGAGATTGGATCGAGCCGCCAAACTGATCAGACCCGCGTTGACCGGAATGTTTATTAGTCTGGTTTAGGTAAAAAAAAATTTTTTTATATATTATTCTAATAACATTTATGCATATTAAAATATTTATATTTGTTAGAATAATTTTTTTTGTTGTGATAAATAATTAATTAGTAAATAAAAATATATAATTAAAATTTTTGTTAATTTTGTTAAATTTTGAAATAAAACCTTATAAAATAATACAAAATTAATTAAAAATGTAAGAAAAAAAAATTTTTTTATCCGATGATGAGATTCAAAGGTACTTCGAGTAGTGATACCTATGAAATCTCTAGGTGAGAATACTTTTTTTAACTACTACCAGTGTATTGGAGTTTTTATAAAAAGTTTTCAATACAATAAAAATTTCTTTTTATAAAAATAGTAAAGTAAAAAGTAACTAATTTATTAAAAAAAACAAAGTGATAAAGGAATAAAGTAATAAAAATGAGAAAAAAAGAAATTTTATCTGATGACAAGATTCTAAAAGTATTTCGAGTAAAGATGCTTTAAGAAATCCTTAGGTAAGAGGATATTTTTTTAAATATTACCAATGTATTGAAATATTTATAGAAAATCTTCAACATAATAAAAGTTCCTCTTTTCTTCAAAAAAATAATAATAATTCAATAACTAAATCAAAATTTTTAAAGAGTAAAATAAAATGTGTGCATCAACATGTTAGCATTTTGCATTGCATGCACAACATAGTTTTTTTTTTATTAAAAGTAAATTTGAGCCTTCGAGAATGAGATTCTACGATATGTTAATAAGTGATGCCTAAGAAATCTCTAGGTGAGAAAGAGTTCTTCTAATGTTACCAACATACTGGAACGTTTTAAGAGTTATTTTAATAAAAATGTTCTAATTTATTTTTCTTGAATAAAAAATGAAACAATAAATAATAAAATATATAAAAATAATAATAAATAAAAAATCAAGGAAATTATTTTTCAAACACCAAAAATAAGATTATTTTTATCAAAATCAATAGATAATACATAATTAATTGATACCATTTTAAATGGGCATTGTGGGGGTACTAATCCTTCTCGACACGTAATCGACTCTCGAATCCAGACTATTTCGCAGGCCCTAAATTATCAATTTAACAAATTTTAATTAATTTTAAAATCTTATTAAAAGGATAAATTTTAATAGATGGCCAATCGCACCTAGTCAAAAAAGATTGGTGGCGACTCTATTTTTTTCTTTCATTTCCAATTCATCGAGCGGACACAAAACTGTTACGACAATGAACTTCCAAAAAATTTTAGTCAAAAGTACATGACATTGTTCCAACTTCAACACCTGTACAAATTAATAGTTTTCTCCCAAATTTATTCCAAATGCAATTAGAAAAAAAACTAATAACCGACTATGTTTACAAAATAGATGGAAGGAATTTGTTGAAGCGCATAATTTTAAAAACGAAAACATTATTATAACTTTCAAATACAACAATAACATGAATCTTGAAGCTTTTTTGCATACTAAATCAACTGCTACATCAAGTAACCTACAAGAAAAGAAGGTAAAATGTTCATTTGACATTCATTACATTTATTTCTTATACACTTAAATTATACTTATTGTTTTCTCTATTGCTTCAACTAAAGAAAAACAAAAAAAATAATTTACAACTTTTAATTCTAATTATCATGTAAAAAATGAAGATGATGCTTACTATAACAATCTTGTGTTCAACTGCTTGATGACCAACATAAATGTTGGAATAAATCCCATCTTGGTAAAGAATTACATATTAATTACTACCATGAATTACAATATAATGTCACTTAAGAATAAAACTGAATAAACCATGTATTTAAAATATTTACTAATAATTTTTTATCATGTTGTATATACAGAATATACCAGCTTCTTTCCACAAGTATCTCCTAGATCAACATATTTTAATCACTTTATTGATTTTTGAAGAAAATAAATCCTCGACTATCCATTACAATGCCCGAAACAAATCATTCACTAAAGGATGAAAGAAATTTATCATTAATAATCATCTGAAAGTTGGTGATTACTATCTCTTTGACATATTCAAAACCAACACTGTCTTAATTTTTATTTATCCTAATTATGAATAATATTTTTCAATATTAAGTTTTAAGCTTTAACTTTAACTTTAATATTATATTCATAACTTTAAGAATATTTTCTCCATGATTATGCTATAAATCTTATTATTTTGACGATTTTAATCAAGCCACGGCATAGTGTAAGCATTTCCCTACTTCTATAAAATGATTGACCCTCCTATATCCTTTTTCTTTTCTATGCAAATAAAGGTAAGGAAACTATTATAATCTTTTCAATTTCTCTCATGTAATAATAATAATAATTCTATTGTATATATAAAATACACCAGCTTCTTTTCATAAGTGTCTCTCAAATCAACATACTTTAATCACCTTATTGATTTATGAAAAAAACAAATCTTGGACTATCTATTACAATGCCTGAAACAAATCATTCACTGAAGAATGGAAGAAATTTGTCATTAATAATCATTGAAAGTCGGTGATTATTGTCTCTTTGGCATATTCAAAATCCACACTTTCAAAATTTTTATTTATCCTGATTATGAATAATATTTTTCACTATTATGCTATAAACTTTAACTTTAATCTTCTATTCATAGCTTTATGAAAATTTTCTCTATGATTATGCTGTAAATCTTATCATTTTGATAATTTTAATCAAACCTGTGGCATAGTGCGGATATCTCCTTAGTTTTATAAAATGATTGACCCTCCTATATCTTTTTTCTTTTCTATGCAAATAAAGGGAAGGATACTACTATAACTTTCTCAATTTCTCCCATGTAATAATAATAATAACTCTATAAAATGATTGACCCTCATATGTGTTTTTTTTATTCTATGTAAACGAAGGGAATGATACTACTATAACCCACCCTAAGCTAGCAATAAGAAAAAAAAAAGTCAAAAAAATAAAAAATTAATTTAAAATTATAGTGTTTGAGTAAGCCATAATTATTTTTTGATTTGTTTTAGATCAAGTTCAAATATTAAATATATAAAAATATATATTAATTTTGGATCGAATTTCAAATCAAGATTTGAAAAATAAAAAAAAAAGTCAAAATGAACTGAATTATATATGTTTATAATTTATATATATTTTTAAAATAAAAATAATTATTTTATAGATAAATTTATTTAAATATATTAAAATCTTATTAAAATAATATATAAAAAATTTAAAAACTGATGAACCGAACTGAGCTCAGTTCGGATTAGATTGGTTTCAAGTAAAGGTCATTTCGAATTCAGATTGAATTTTTTTTAAAAAAAAATTATAATACTATGCATTATTCAAAAAAAATAAATAAATTCAATTCGATCCAAATCATTATCACCCTATACCATGCTACGCACTAAATCATACATAACTACAAACTATTAATGACTCTTTTTATCGTATTTTCTTTTTATTTTAAAAATAAAGTGATACTTTATTGTAATATTTTAATTATTGATTTTTAATTAGACTATTTTGAATTTCAATTTATAATTGTTAATATTGTTTTCTATCTCTTTAATTACAATTAAAATTTATTCCATTTTGGTCGATTCAATTTCTTTTATAATAAATTTATAATATATGATTTCTCATAGTGTTTAAAAAAACTATTTAGTGTTTGATAATTAGTATATTTGTGTTTAGAGGTGTTTATGGATCGAGTCGGGTCAGATTTGAGCTGAGTTCATATTTGATATTAATAACTTATATATTTGTTCAGATCCGACTCGAAATTTTGGGTTTTAAAATTTTCTCAATTCCAATCCAAATTAAAAAAATCCCATCCCACCCATTAAATTTACTTTATATAATAAAAAATTAAAAAAAAAGTGATTAAATTAAGTTTAATGAGATTATATTTAATTCACATAATATAAATTATACATATATATTAAAAATAAAAATTATACAAAAATAAAAATTAAGTTTAATAAAATATATGTAATTTTTATTTTTAATTTATATATATATGAATTAATTTATATATAATTCACATATATAAATAAAAAATATATATATGTGAATTCAGATCAGGTTGGATTAGGCTTAAATTTTAAATTTTTTGTCCATGACTCGATTCGAAATTTAAACGAATCTAAAAATTATATCAAATTTATTTAACGGGTTTTAATTTTTTGTTTAAATACTTTAAAAATTTGAATGGACTTTTGGGTTTGGGTGAGTAATCTGTCCCTGAACAGGTTTGTTTGTGTCTATTTATTTTGTGTTTAACATGTATAAAATAAAAAAATTATTATGATATAATTCATATTAACACACTAAATACAAAATATATTTTTTATTTTTATTAAATTTAATTTTAGCTAAAATTTTAAATTATATATTTTTATATCATATTTAAAATTATAAAATCTACTTATATACATAGCCAAATATATTGTTTCTAACCTGGCCGTGACTTGGTTTCTTCTTTCCTTCTCTACATTCTCTCTCACCATAATCTCAGTTTCTCAACTCCTCCAGTGGTGCATGAAAAAGATAAAATGATCCACTCCATTGTTTTCCTTATTGTTTACAGATCAATCGATTTCTCTATTTCCTAGGTAAACCCAAATCTATCCTTTTCATCTAGAAATGAAAATTAATTAAATAAAAAATTCATATAGTAACGGGAGAGAAGGGGAAAGAGGTTCGAACTGGCCCAAACCAACTAAACCAAACAACCCATTGATCCGAATCATGGGCTACAAAATTTATTTGAACCAAGCATCCAAATTCCCACGATTTTTTTATATGAAAAGTCAAAACTAAGGATATATATATATTTTTTTTTTGGTTATAAGAGAGATCGAAATTTAAGGAATTAAAAAATTTTACGAGTACGAAAAATTGAATTCCGATAATTTATTTTTTAAAAAATAAATGCATTATTTAAACTAAATCTCAAATTTTACAATTATTTATATTATAACGAAGCATCTGGATACAAGTGTTGCAGTACTTACTAAGCTTCCCAATTGGGATTACGAATTTAATATTGGGGCTACAGTTGTGCCGATGGACCGACACGGAGGGAGCTTCTATGGCGCAATTTTTTAGGAGGCGCCTGACTCCGAGTTCCTAGCAATGTCCTATTGGATCTTAATGAACCGAGTCACCAGTTACACCATTTTTCGTAAGGGGAACAGCCACAACCTTTTTCGAGTGAAACACAATTTACTTCTTTGGCTGCGTATTGAGCTTCAAAATTAACCAATAATCCAATACAATGATAATTCCCGTCAAACACAATTTAATTTTTGATAATTTTTGAAAAACTTCTTTCTACTTTGAATGTGAAAATATACAAATACAATATGTTTAAGTGGAAGTACAAAATTTGATATTTAAAACGGGCTGGAGTCTTATTCAACTTTTAACCAATTCTCCAACGTTTTGTTATAAATATTATGATCATATTCCCTTCTATTTTCTCCACATGATTGGATTCATAGATGGGTCTTTAAGTTCATAATAATTCCTTAAACAATAATTTAAATATTAAAATTTGACCAATAAATTAATTTGATGTTACCTGTATAAATAATAAGACAAAGGAATGTTAAAATAAACAATAGTTTTGAATTTAAATTTAAATTTTATTCATTCATATAATTATTTTTAAAAATGACGTTTAACAAATTTATCTATCTAAAATTTAAATTTTAATATCTTTTTTTATTTTTAAACTGTGATTTATTTTATAAAAAGACAACAATTTTCTGTTTTATAGTTTATAATATACGACATACATGCTTCATATTCTCAATGTTCTCGCCATTACAATAAATACTTAAACGAGAATGGAAAAGGATTATTCCTACCAAAGTAATATATACTTAAATGAATAATTTCATCATTGCTATTAAGAGAGAAAAGAGCTAGGTAAGAGAGAAAGAGAAAAAGAGAGAGATAAAATTATCATATTGATACCTAAACTTTCATTTTGTTATTATATTGATTTCTTGAATTAATGTCATCAATTAATTTTATTGATGTGATATAAATATAAAATAACATACTGATACATATCAAAAAATTTAATAAACACCATATTATTAATACTACATCATCATTAAAAAAATTCTCAAAAATTCTAAAAAAGTTTTAAAATTTTTTAAGCGTTATAAAAAATTCAAAAAATCAAACAATTCTAAAAACATTTTAAAAATTTTCAAAAATTTTAAAAATTCAAAAATAAATTAAAAATTTTTATAGAAAAATAAAAATTTAAAAACTTAAAAAATTCTAATAAAATTTAAAAAATTCTTAAAAATTTATAAATTTTTAAATAAAGTCTAAAATATTTTTAAAAATTCTAAAAAAATAAAAGAAGCTTAAAATTTTACAATAAATCTCAAAATGTTAAAAAAAATCCAAAAAATAAAGATTTTAATAAAAATTAAACTTCTTAAAATTAAAAATAGTTTAGAAAAAATCTAAAATTTTTGAAAAAATACAAAAAAATTTTTTAAAACTCTAAAAATTTGTCATATTTTTTAAATTCTACAATTTTATTTTTAAAATTTTTTTCAAAAATTTTTGGAATTTTATTAAAATTTTAAATTTTTTTTATTTTCACAAATTTTAAAATTTTTAGAATGTTTCAGATTTTTTAAATTATTTAATTTCAAAATTTTTAAAAAAATTTAAATTTTTTAAAATTTTCCAATATTTTCAAATATTTTTATACTATTTAGTTTTCAATTTTTTAAGTTTTTGAAATTTTTTTAAACTTTAAGAAAATTTAATTTTTATTAAATTTTTTAGCTGTTGAATTTTTGGATTTTTTAATAAATTTTCTTGAATTTTTTGAATTTTTAATAATATCACAAATTTTGTAATTTGTAAAAATATTTTATATTTTTAATTTTATAAAATTTAAAGTTTTAAAAAATATTTTAATATTTTTTAAAAACTTTAAGAATTTTTAAATTTTTTTTATAAAATTTAAAAAATTTTAATAATATTTTAGAAATTTTCAAAATTTTTTAAAAATTTTCCAATTATTTTAAATTTCTTTGAAATTTTTAAAATCTTTAACAAATTTTTAAAAATATTTTTAGAATATTATAAATTTGTAAAGAATTTTGAAGAATTAAAAAAGTTTTTAGTATTTTTTATTTTTTTTAATTTTAAAATTTTAAAAAATTTGTTAGAATTTTTTTAAAAAGTTTTTTTTAATTTTTTTGTAGAATTTTTAGAATTTTACAATTTTTTTAGAATAATTTTAAATATTTTAATTTTTTTTTTGAAATTTCTTTTTATATTGATATAACATTGATGACATGAAGCTGATTGGAATTTTTGCATATGTCAACATCTTTTTTGATGTTTTTGCTATTTATCCAAAATTAATTAATGACATAATGTACTAACATGATAATGGAATAAAAATTTAAGTACTAATCTAACAATTTTTTTTTTTTTATGTATCAAACTAATAAAATGTTTATAAATTAGAGGTAATTTTTATATTTAACCTTATTATTAATTGACAAACAGAAGAATGTTTAGTGTTCATTTGGATCGAGGATGAGAGTGATTTTTGTAATATTAAAATTAATGGTAGAAGTGATATTGATTATTATAATAGTGAGATTAAAATCAATGATGAAGAGATGTGTTATGATGCAAATGTGTCAGCGGTTATGAAATAAATTGTAGTGAATAAAAAAATTACTATTAAGAATATTAGATTAAAATTTGTATGTAATAAAAAATTTAAATTATTTAATATTTATAAAATTAATAAAATTGTTGAAAAATTATTGAATTATTTTTATATCAAATGATAACACTTAATAATATGATTTTATAAAAAAAATTATGAAAACTTTTAAGTATAAAAATTAAAAGTAAAACAAAATTAAAAAAGTAATTTTTTATTGTTTAATATTTTATATATAATTTAATTTTTTTTCTTTTATTATGAATTTAATAGATTAAATTTATTTTTAATTTAAATTTTTTTACATAATTTATATTATAAAAATTTATTTACCTATTAATAAATATATTTATTAATTTAATAATTTAATTATATTTTATTATAAAATAGATAAAATATTACAAATATCTTATAAATTTTTATCTTTAAAATATAAAAATTATTAATTTATGTAATTATTACAATATATATGATTTTTTTTTTACTTTTAAAGAAAATAATATTTGATTTTTAATAATATCAAATAAAATAATTTTTAATTTCTAAAAATTAATAATTACTAACCAAATAAAATAATTTCAAATCACAAATAATAAAATCATTTTACTAATAAAAGCATTTCAATAATTACATTACTATAATTATTAAAAAAAAAAACCAAATAGTATTTAAGAGTTCATTGTATATCTAAAAATGATTCACTATAAATTTACTATCCAAACAAAACAATGAAACCTTCCTTCGTGTCTCATTACTAAAATTATTAATTTAAAATATGATACAATAACATAATATTAATATAATATAAAAATAAAATATGATAGTAATATTATTTAAAATTTTAATTATAATTATATATGAATTTAATAAAATCAAATAAATATATTTTATATTTTTTATCAATACAAATTATAATTTTTAATTTTTATATAAAATATTATTTAAATATATAAATATTAATATTTTATACTATATAAATATATAAATATTCAAATCCTAAGATGTACTTGCTGCGACTACATTGAAATCCAAATCCGGCCTTAAATTGATTTACCCTATTGGAGTGGAAGTGTGGGTCGCACCCGAAAAAAAGCAATGAGATAATTAGCCCGAGGGTGAGGGCAACAGGTAGCCCACGCCTAGCAACTAGCAGCTAGCAGCTAGCAGCTAGTAAATTTTAAGAAAGGCCAACGCCCAGCGGCTTGGCCTCACTGGGGTGTTAATAGCATAATTGAACCTTCACGCTTGTTCAGGACTATCAGAAGCCGGGTAGCACTCAAAAATCCTGTGGATGTTTGGCCCTTCATTTTCCCAGACAAATAAAAATTACGAGTGGGAATATTAGTTTGTCATTTTCCACTGAGACAATAACAATTATTCACCCCTTTGTTTTTTGGTATTTCAGGAGGAATCTTTCGTTTGAAGCGGATATAAATAAATTTTCTTTTTATAAAAGACTGTAGTTTGAAAATATAAAAAAATTATAGATGTTGGAATTTTTTTTAATTTAAGCTGACGTAATATTTGACAAAAATTTTTCTGGCAAAAAATCCATATATGACAGAAACTTTTAATTATTTTTTAAAGGAGAAACTTTTAATTAATTAGAGTACTTTTATTCTCAAACTTATAATTAATTTTTAATTATGTAAAATTTTGTCTAAAAAACTATGCAATTTAAATATTATTAAAATTTTAAAAAGTTACTGCTACTTTTATTTATTTGAAACAAAACGATTTGAACCAGTCTATTCTATATCATTTATCGATCATCCAAAGAAACACTGCAATGCAAATGTTACTATTATTGTTTAATATTTCAACCATAAGATTACGGTTTAATTAAAATTTGTCTCATAAAGAATCACATATATCCTCTTTCCAATTTCCATCTCATGACTCCTGGTAATTATTTGATTTTTTTTATTTGGTCAGTTTTATTATATATTTCATCTTTTTATTTTAATTTTTTATCACTAAAAATTTGAGAAAAATATTCTAAAAACTTTGTATTAAACGGGTTTATACAAATTTATATTAGTTAATTTTAGTTTAGCAATATGCCTAATACTATAATTATGGTGAAATTTATATTGAAACATTTTGGGATAAAGGGCACATTTGGCGTTGTATAATAGACGAATTTTTAATTTTTTTCTGTGATTTAATTTAATTGAATTTTATCATTGTACTTTCAATTTTAATAATTTTTTTTACCAAAGTTAATAAAAATAAAAAACATTTTATAAAAATTTCATTACTATATTTAAACAAGTTTTAAGTAAAGCAGAAAATACAATGTAAATATTTATCATGTTACAAATTGTAAACTTGACTGATCGGGTTGGAAATTTTTTTTTTTTTTATGTAACTTTATATAAAAATAAATAATTTTCAAATATTAAATTTAAAATAATTTTTTTCTTAATAAATTAAAATTTAAATAAAAAATAAAAAATTATAATCCAAGCAAAATTGCAAGTGCTATTGCTGGAAATTGAAGCATAATTTCAACATCCTCAATTTCGACAAGTCTGTGTCTATATTTTTACTGTATTTGGATAGTAATATCATTTTTTATTATTCCTTTCGTCTCAAAATATTTATCTTATATTGATTTTTATAGAGTTTAAAAAAATTTTAACTTTAATGTACTTAATATTAAAATTAAAAAAATTTTTTTATAAAATTAAAGTTCATAGTTTTTAATATCAAAAAGTAAAAATAAAAATAATTTTAAAATATGAAAAAATAAAAATTTTAGATGTTAAAAAAATACAAAATAATTTTGAAATATTAAAAAAATAAATAAAAAATAAAATATAGTGAATATAAACTTATTTTTAAATATACTAACATGATATTTTATTTTATAAAATATTTATAAAAATTAACATTAAATAAATTTTAAATTCAAATTTTAAGCGCATGACGAGTGTTTCTGTAAAAAAAAAAAAAATTGTATGAAACAATATGGGGCTTATAGCCTAGTACCCCTATAAGTCTATTTCTTGTCTTATTAGTAAGGCAAGGCATCTTCAAAAAAAATTACGAGCTTAGTATTAAAACAAATTTAGATTTTTGAATTGGAATTCGAAACCTTCGTTTCTAAACTATAAATTATAATGTGTGATTGTTTTTAAGTACATGTATTCAATTCAAAGTGCAGCAGTTAAGTATATGTACCTTCCTTTTAGAAGAATATAAGTATAATCTTATTACTTACTTTGGGTATAAATATTCTAACAAATGATTTTGTTTTACGAAGAAACGAGGAAAGAAAAAAAAAAACGAAAATTAATAATGAGAGCAGAGTGAAGAGACTGGTATGGTCCTCTCTATCGAGCTAGCTAGGCTACATTAGAGACTGTTCCTTTTCTCCCACCATTGTTATTGTCAGCTGTGTTCGACCTCACCAAAACTAGGACGACATATCGTTTTGTCATTGGTGGGAACCACAAGTTTGGATTTTTTTCTGAGAGTTTTTCTCATACCAACCAATGCCTTGTCGAAACGTATCAAGCTCATGAAAGCCTTCAAATCCATGGGAAAAAAGCAAAAAGTTTAAATAAGTGACAAGTAATGAGTTATGACCCAAGTTCACTGTACAATGAGATGTCAAAAGGACAATTATCATGAAATCCTACGTACAACATTCGACACGTAGCATTTCATGTCTCTTATGCAGAGAGAGAGAGAGAGAGAGAGTGAGAGAAAAACCGGCCCCACTAGATGCAGTCAGTTAAAGATGTTTTGATTTATTTATAAAAAATAAAAACTCAGTTGGAGAGACTTAAGAGTGGAAGAGAAAAAAAGTATAAAAATAGATATGAAAATAATATAATTTATTATTTTAACTGAAATTTGTTTGATAAAAATTAAAAAAGGTATTTATATTTGATAAATAGGATATGAATTTAATATAATAATTTTTATATTTAATATAATATAAATAGAATAAAAATATACAAATTATTAAATTTATTCTACAAAAACAACCAATCTCTTTGATAAAGCGAGATCCATGTGAAAATGGAAATCAAAAGTAGCTATACAATACTATATTCTATATGCAAGCGAATGTAAAAAGCTCCGAGTATCAGTTTGGTTTCTCCACTTTAATGGAACATAAATTAAAAACTCATTGTTTTTAATTTTTTCCCACTTAATTTATATTTTTCTAAGAACATGGTAAATAACGACCTAGAAATTAATAGTAGCATATTTGAGTGTAACATATATATAGCAAGTATTTGTTATTGAATTGAATTGATTTCATAACTGATAAAGCATGAGATGAGATCGAAACTTTAAGGTTTAGATTTTAGTTTTCCAAATACAATAAAGAAGGAGTATATTTGTGTAGAAACGGATAAAAATCTTTATATATATTTAAATTTATATTTAATGTATTGTTAATATATATTATATCTTGTTAGTAAACTAAATAATAATATCTAATAAAAATTAGTTTTAAATATATTTTGTTTAGAATTATGTCATAAAAATTAATTTTAAATATATAATTAAGATTAAGTATATTTTTTTTTATAATTTTAAAATTTTAAAATTTTTTTTTTTTGAAAACATTTTTAAAAAAGAGGAGAAAAACAAAGAACCGAAACTATGTATTTTACTGTGAACATTTTTTGTTTTCATGAAAATGGGTCAATTCAAAAGTCATCCAATCTTGCAGTTAGTAAAAATTCAAAAAAAAAAAAAACTTTACTTTTGGTAAAATGAATAAAAAAATATCAAAAGTGACAGACGTATACGCTTTAACCACTGTATCCTTTCCTCGCTATTACCAAACGAAAACCATAAACCCAAGAGGAAGGGAAGTAAGAACATCGTTGTTTCACTACTACTAGTATTTTATTGTTAAAATTTTTGGAGTTTTTTTTTTTTGTTGGCTTTATTTCCCACAAATGGGGAGAGGAAAAGTGATGTTGGAGAGAATTGAGAACAAAATCAATCGCCAAGTAACTTTCTCCAAGAGAAGGAATGGTTTACAAAAGAAAGCCTTCGAGCTTTCAGTGCTGTGCGATGCTGAGGTTGCTCTCATCATCTTCTCCAGCCGGGGCAAGCTCTCTGAATTTGGCAGCAATACGTAAGATTCTCTCTTAATTTCTTTCCCTCCCTCTCTCTGTCTCTATTTCTGCAGCTTTGTTTGCTAATATTGCATTTGTTTTGTTTTGTTTTGCAATCCATGACTGATCACGATCAAACCCAAAAAATCTTGCCATCCCTGGAATGATTTAAATGCAACTACTGTTCTAATAAGATGCCTACATATCATCTTCCTGCTTTTAATTATCAAAAGTGAAGAGAGAGAGAGAGAGAGAGAGAGAGAGAGAGAGAGAAGGATGATCATTTGTTTGAATTGTTTCTTAAGAACCTAACAGAGAGGACGAGAGAGTGAGATTGGGGGGGGGGGGGGGGTTCATTGCTTCCTATGATCTTGGAAATCACTGTGAGCTGCAATTTGTGCGGGTCTGATACCTGTTTGGAGATGACAACCATTGGTTTCACAACTCGCTTTTCTTTGTCCTTTTTCACTATTTTTTTTCTTTCCGTGCTTTGATCTGTGTCCGCCATGATAAAAAACCCTTGTTAGATACACGATTCTTGTCAAGTAGATTTGGACAGCCCATGGAGTTGAGTTGAATGCGCGATGAGGGTTTCTGTCCCACTTTTTTTTTTTTTTTGACAAAACCAAAATATCTGAGCTTCATCCGTTCGTCAAAGACTGTAACTAAAATAAATGGAAGAAAAGTAGTGTTTCCCTGTTCATACTTCAAACTTTTGCACATGTACTGATACTGGGTACTCATCCTTTTTTGCTCTAAACTAAATTCTTTGCCTCTAGGGTTTCCATATTCTTGATTACCTCACTTCTTTTTCTTTATTTGGAATTTTTTTCTTCTATACTAGTAATTATTTTCATGGAATTTAATTTTTTTGGACGCCTTCTTTCTGCATATAGGTGGGGTAAAGCAAGAAACTCAGTGATGATTGACATTGTACATTTGGTGTTGCTTTTCACATTTAAAAATTAGTAAAATGGCACTGCTGATTAATAAATTGAAAAAAATTCAATATTGAATTTTTAATCTAAAAATAATTTGACACTTCACTAAAAACCAAGTACCGAATAAATATTTTGTTGATTTTTTAAAGTACTTTATATCGGCTAAAGTTAAAAAAATTAATCGAAAGAGTATAAAATTAAAGTAATTAAAGGATAAAACTTTTTAAAATAAAATGATTGAATTCATTCATTAAATAACTTTAAATTACTTAAGATTTTAAACATTTTTTATTGAAAATCTTTCAGTTAAGTTGTTTAAAGACTGAAGTATCAAATAGAAAAGGTTAAATCATTAAAAATTAAAATTTTAAATTATTTATCAACCGCAATTTTAATAAATTAAGCTAGTCAACTTATCTTCCATGCCTTCTTTATGGTTTTATATATAATATACTACTAGTTTTAAGTGTGTACGATACACGAGTATATAATTATATATAAAAAATTAATTATAATATAACTAATAATTTTTATATAAAAATAAAAATTTTGATGTAAAATAAATAAAAAATAAATATTAAAGATCAATATGTAACTAAAATAAATTTTTAAGAAAATTTTGTAATAAAATTATTTACCATATTCACATGAAGATCGATATGTATTAAGTATTATAATTAGTGTAAAGTTTACAAAAATAATAAGTTATGAACCCAAATTTATTTAAAACTTTTTTTGGTAAGTATATTTTTTTACCTCGTATATATAAAGAACATATTATGACCAAAATTTAATAATTTTAATTTTCAAAAAAGTCTTGAAACTATAAAAGCATGAAGTGTACACAAAAACAATTTTTTTTGTTTATGGTTGACTGTATATTTGTATTATTTTAATGAAAAAGAAATTAGATCAATAAAAGATAATTAAGCAATAGATCAAGTCTTGGACAATGTCATTTTAAAAACTACAAAGTAGTAATAAATGCAATTCAAGTTAATTAAACCAAGAAAGAAATAAAAATTAATCTAAAAAAGAAAAGCAGGTTATATAATTGTAATATTAATCAAGACAAAATTGAATAGAAATGGTAGTTAATTTGACAATTTTGATCCCTTTTGTATTCAAAATGAAAACATTTATATTATTAAATGCGACCATGATCAATATGATCATGATTTTAATTTTGTCATAGTGGAGAGTGATTCATTAGTAATTATTTATGAAATCACAAAGGCAGATTATACATATTATGGGATATAAAATTTTAATATGTTGAATTTGATTTCTTTTTGTGCATTTTGTCATTTCATTCATACTAAAAGAATTGTTTATTTTTTAGCACACCACATAACTAAAATTGAGTGTAAGATTAGTGACCAACATACCTAGTTAGGGTCACTTCCAAGCCTGATTTCTAGACTCATGCTTTTTTATGTTAATGAAAACTACTTTTTTTTTTGTAAAAAATTGAGTGAATAAAAGAGAAACAATACCAACTACCAAATGTGATAAAATGAAAGCATATGAACACAAAAGCGAAAAAATAAAAAACTTGTTGATCAATATTTAGCATTGTTGTTAGTATAATAAATAGTAACTGAGAAATTAAAAGAATAATGTAATTTGACGAAAATAAAACAATGAAAAAAATCAAAACCAAAATAATTCATTTTCATAAAAAATTAATATAATTGTATGACAAAAATTTACCTAATTCCAGATTGATATATTTGGATGGTAACCTTTTAACACTCTTAGTTTACATGATTTTCTATTTATAGTAAGAATTAGAAAGCCTTTTATAAATTAATTGAGAGTAATTTATGCATAGTAATTATAATGGGTTATTAGAGAATATATTTTAAAATAGTAAATTATGTTGGTAAATATGTGTAATTGTAATTAATACTTATATAGAAAGAAATATAAAAAATATCTTTATATGACTTATATATCATTACATAAATTATTTCTTAATTAAATATTAAAATTACAGATATCAAATAGTCAATATTTTTAATGTATATTTTTTATTTATAGTGTTCATGTTTAGTATTTAAAATTAAGAATTGAATTTATTTGAAAATGATTTAAATAATTGAATTGTAACATAACTATAAAAGATAATAATATTCAATATTTATAAGAAAATAAATATACCTAAATTAGTCAAAATAAATATCTTTTAAATTAATAAAATTTATATGAAAATAAATTAAAATAATTAATGCCGCACATATGTAAATATTCTAGACCATCCACACGTCAAAAAAATAGATCATCCACATTGGATTTTTTCCTTTTTTGTTAAATGCTTTAGCTTTTATATATTTATATAAGATAAGATATAAGATTAATCGAGAGTAATTTATGTAGTGCAATTATAATGGGTTATTAGAGAATCCATTTTAAAATAGTAAATTATGTTGGTAAATATGTGTGATTGTAATTACTACTTATATAGAAAGAAATATAAAAAATATGTTTGCAATTAATTAGGCCTTTTATTTTATGAATTCTTAGCATTATATGACTTATAAATTCATTACATAAATTATTTCTTAATTAAATACTAAAATTACGGATATCAAATAATCAACACTTTTAAAGTATATTTCTTATTTCTAGTGTTCATATTTAATGTTTAAAATTAAGAATTGAATTTTAGCACAAAAAAAAAAGAATTGAATTTATTTAAAGTGATCTAAGATTATTAAATTGCAGCATAATTATAAAAGGTAATAATATTTGATATTTATATGAAAATAAATATACCTAATTTAGTCAAAATAAATAACTTTTAAATTAATAAAATTTATATGAAAACAAAGCAAAATAATTAATGCATGACATATGGCAATTATTTAAGATCATTCACATATTAAAAGAATAGATTATCTACATTATATATTTTTTCTTTTTTGTTAAAAGTTTTGGTTTTTATATATTTATATAAGATTTGAGAAGTCAATTGATATTTTTAATTCATAAAGAAAATTTTAGTTATAACATTCTAATTTTTGCTTTTTGATTGCAATATACTGTATTACTCTTTTTTTATGTGTAAGTATTACTTTTATCTTTTGATCAATAAAGTTTCTTTTCTTTTCTTTAAAAAAAAAAATCACTTCACATAAAGTAATGTCATTGACATTTGAAGAATACATGTATATATACATTCTATGGCATGAATGTATGTATATATTATTACGGGGAATTAGATCTTTAATGATTTTTTTTCACATTTAGTGATGTTTACAAACATTGTTAAAATATTAATGGTGTTTGTAAAAAGTGTTGGCTATTCCTGTGTCGAAAAAAATAATGGTATTTCATTGTAAAACGCCATTAACTTAATGACTTTTGCTAACACAAATGTCACTAAATTTAATAGTGTTTTCTGCTACAAACATTGCTAAATTAGGATATTTATATTTTTTAATTTTTATTATTATAATTAAATAAAAATGATAATATATATAAATGAACTTAAATTCATAAATTGAATATTATAAATATTTAAATATCTATATACATAATTTGTTTTAATATGCATGTAATATAGTTTAATACATACAATAACATTCAAATTATTTTAGTACGTTAACCAAAAATTTAAAATGAATAAAATTGATGACCGTATAGATTTGGAACATGCCATTTGATGAAGGATTTTTTCACATTGGCCATAGCGTGCTCAAGAACCTATTGAATAAAGTAATAAAGTTTTAACATTTAATAATAAGCTATTTTTTATATTAAAAAATATAAATAGTTACTAAATATAATACCAGAGTTGGTGGGCTACCTAAATTAGTTCTTGAAAATTGTTGTTGCACAAAATTGATAAAAGTGTCGAATCGATCATACAACTGTTGAAATCTTATATGCTCTACTTTCATTCTAGCACGTTCTTCTTCACTTTTAGTACGCTCATGTTCTCTTTCCATTTTCATTTACTCGAAATGTTGTTGCATAGTTTGTAACCCATCTTTCAATATGGAGATCTTTTACAAAGATTGGCTTGCTGAGAATGTAAATTGTTGAGAGTTACATCCATAGTAGCTAGATGGTATTAGACTCAATCAAAGGCCTTGGACTTGTCCATGTCTTTCTTTTCTAGACTTTTGTGAAAATTCAAATTTTCAATTCTTACATGTTGATAGAACCATCGAATGCTGCTTCAATCTCTGCGATAATTTTTTCTTTCGTTTTCTCTTGTAAATTAATTAGATAAAGCTATCAAGTTGAATAATTACTTGATAATATATTTAAAATAATAAATATTTACTTTCTATATAAAATAAATCCAACAAATTACCATAATTTCTTATGTTTTAATATTCAAGAAAGATCTATTTTTTTGTATAAGTTAATTGAAAAAGTTTCAACGTCTAATTTGTTTACCCATTTCAATCTTTTACATAAAAACACATTATTTAAGCTATCCAAACTATTAAAATAGAATAATAATAATAAATTTATATTTTTACCTTTTAATTAAAAGGTTTTAAATAGACTATAAATGATAACTTTTTCATATATATCAACTGTAAAAATTAATTCAATCATTTAGACAAGTTTAGTATCAAGTATTTAAGCTATCGAAACTGTTAAAACAGAACAATGACAGTAAATTTGCATTTTTGCCTTTAAACAGCATAATTTTCACACATATGAACCATGAAAACTAAGTTTAATCATTCGAATAAGGTTAGTATCATGTATTTAAGTTATCAAAACTGTTAAAACAAAACAATAATAGCAAATTTACATTTTTGCCTTTTAATGGCACAAAAAGCACTAAACAGATATAAACGGTAACTTTTTCACACATATAAACTATAAAAACCAAGTTCAATAATTCAAACAAGTTTAATATCATGTATTTAAGCTATTAAAACTGTAAGCTATTAAAACTGTTAAAATTAAACAATAATAGCAAATTTGTATTTTTACCTTTTAATGACGTAAAAAGCACTAAATAGATGTAAACGATAATTTTTTTCACACATATAAACTATGAAAACCAAGTTCAATCATTCGAACGAGTTTAGTATCAAGTATTTAAGCTATTAAAATTGTTAAAACATAATAATAACAGCAAACAAAACAAAAATAACAAATTTACATTTTTACTTTTTAACGGCATAAAATGCATTAAATAAATGTAAAACGATAATTTTTTCACACATATGAACTATGAAAACTAAATTCAATTATTCAGACAAGTTTAATATTATATATTTAAGCTATCAAATTGTTAAAATAGAACAATAATAGCAATTTTGCAATTTTGTCTTTTAATGACATAAAAAGCACTAAATAGATGTAAACGATAACTTTTTCACACATATGAATCATGGAAATCAAGTTCAATCATTCAGACAAGTTTAGTATCATGTATTTAAGCTATCGAAACTGTTAAAATAGAACAATAACAATAAATTTATATTTTTATCTTTTAACGATATAAAAAGTACTAAACAGACGTAAATGGTAACTCTTTCACAAATATGAATCATGAAAACCAAGTTCAATCATTCGAATAAGTTTAGTATTATATATTTAAGCTATCAAAATTGTTAAAATAGAACAATAACAGCAAATTTACATTTTTGCCTTTTAATAACATAGAAAGTACTAAATAGATGTAAACGATAATTTTTCACACATATGAATTGTGGAAACCAAATTCAATCATTCAGATAAGTTTACTATCATGTATTTAAGCTATCGAAACTGTTAAAATATAATAATAACAACAAATTTACATTTTTGCCTTTTAACAACACAAAGTTTTTAACAAACGTAAACGGTAATGTTTTTATGCATATAAATTGTGAAAACCTTCCTCAATCATTTGGACAAGTTTAATATAATGTATTTAAGCTACATAATTGGTTAAAATAGCAATAACTAAAAATTTACATTTTTATCTTTTAACTGTACAAAAAGCCACAAACAGACGTAAACGGTAACTTTTTCTCATATATCAATCGTAAAAACTAAGTTCAATCATTCAGATAGCTTTAATATTATGTATTGAAACTATCCAATTTGCATTTTGACCTTTTAATAGCACAAAAAGTCATAAACAAACGTTAACGGTAACTTCTTCACACATATCAATAGTAAAACTCAAGTTCAAGCATTTGGATAAGTTTAATATCATAAACTTACTTTTTCTTTATGCTTTTTTACAAAGCCTTTTGATCCATTTGTGTGGCTATATTTTTGTTGCTTTTTGCTAGCAATCCCAATATTTTTTTTTCGTAATAAAAAATAATTATGTATATAGTAAAAATATAAATATTACCAACTAAAATCATAAAACACATTTATTATTAAAAATAATATTAAAAGTTATAAATTATTACCTTTCATTTTCGTGAGAACTAAAATCTAACTAATTGTTCATATTGTCACCTAATAACATTACAAGGTAGCTTTTCCATTGTGGCTTCTACAGTACTATTTTGATCAAAATATTTTTTCTTCAAATTATGCTTATAGTCATTCCATTTTTTTCCCAATAACTTAAGCACAAATGAAGTAAGTATTTCAACTACAAATTTTAACTATAACAATACAACAAAAAAAGTTATAATCGATAAACAAAATTTAAAATAATTAATTTTTTTTTATGTAATTAATTATACTAATACCTCAATAAAGTTTAAAGCATCGGCCTTAACTCTTACTGAAACTTTATGCCATGTTTCATAGTGAATAAGTAGTTTCATTCCATTACGGGCAATTATGCCTAGATATCCAACCAACAGTTGAGACTCTTCATCAATTGGTTGCCTATCAGAGTTTGTAGACACTACAATACATTCATTTGGAGGTAGTGCAAAAAATTCGTTCAAAGTTGTCCAACCTTTGGTCCTTTGTTGACCATTGTTATCAACTACAAAAAAATAAAAGTCAATTAGTAAATTACCAATACTTTAATGATTATAATCAAAATCTAAATATGGGGCTTATGATTCTTGCATTCAAATTAAAAGCAGAACCAATTGGTGGGATACTATCTAAACCTAGATATCCTATATTGCTAGATCCAGTATCAATCTAAGGATTAAAAGTAATTGAGTTAGAATCGATAGCAAGCACATTCTCCTGCAAAAGATTTAGTCCATGTGAAAGATATTTCACTTCTTCACTAATAAGCTTTCTATTCTAAACCTATAAAGATGAAATAAATATATATGTTATTAATTTTATTTATACCCTAAGCATTCTATGTACAATTCTTGTAATGAAAAGTATAGCATTACTTGCAGTTTCTCCTAATCATTTATGAAAGTTTTTAATGAAAAACTTATCAAGCTCTCGAGGGTTTAATCATTGATAATGTACAAAAGCTCTCAATTTATTTTTATACTCACTACATGCAACAAGATAATGTATTAACAAGAAGAAACATAAAATAAATTATGCTTAATAGAATGAATGATTTCATCGTAGAAAAACTTACGTGCGAAGCGATTCAATTGAGTTATGATGAAAAAGAACATATCAATGTGCTTGTGTGTAATATTTATTATCTAACTCCACCACTTTAGCTTTACCTATTGGTTGTTCATAACTTTTAAAAAGATAAGTGTTGGCAAAGTCAGTATGATGCATACCAACATTTCTTGATGGTCTACTAAATCTCATTTTAACATTTTTCAAATAACAAAAATAAAATGTTATATACTTTTTTGCTAAATATCTTTCAGTAATAGAACCTTTTGGATAACATTTGTTGCGACAATAAGACTTTAACCTCTCAAAAAATCTAGGACATAAAAATTTGTCATATACCTTTTTAATTAGAGTGATCTACATTAACAACCTAATCACGCTATTAACAAATAATACCTTTTGATATGATACATCCATTGATAATAAATTGATCTATTGACTTTTGTTTCATGTGAAAGGTGGATAATCAAATGCATCATAATAGTGGAGATGTTTGAAAAAAAAATTCTCTAAATGATGTAAAGTAACCGTGACTTGATCTTAAAGTTTGTCAAGCTTTTCCACATTTAGAACTTTTCTGTAAAGAGCTTTAAATATGTTATTCAATTCAATTATCACTGAAGTAACTTATTTTGACATTAATAAATGTAAAGTAATGGAAAGTAAGTTTGTATCAAAATGTGATAATCATGTGACTTCAACGAAGAAAATCTTCACTCTTTTAGACTCATACATCTTGATATATTTGATGTATAGTCGTCTGAAACGTTCGTATTTTTTAGAACCTTGCAAAATACATCTTTTTGAGCTTTAGACATCCCAAAACAAGTAGGAGTCAATTGGGATTTGCCATTATGAAGCAACTTTGGATGAAGGTCAGGATAAATCCTCATGTCAACTAGGTCAAGTCGACTCTTTAAGTTATCATTTGATCTTTTATTCACATTAAGAATTGTCTCAATAAAATTTTGCAAACATTTTTCTCTATGTGCATCACATTAAGTTTATGACATAATAAATTATATTCCCAGTAAGATAACTTAAAAAAGATACTTATTTTTCATAACTTAAACTCATTGGAGTCATCTTTTTCATCTTCCTCTTCATCACTTTGAACATTAAGATCACCAACTTGAGTATCAGTATCATCAATTTGAGTAATTTGAGGTCAAACACCTTCAAAGATCTCCTTCACTCTTTTTTTTTTATTGAGTCATTTTTTCATGAGTGAAATTGATTTCTTTTAACTTAACCTGATATTAGACCCAATAATTGGTAATGGCACTCTTTTCAACTCTTCAGTTCCATTAAAGAGATGTTTTTAAAATCTAAATCAATGATTATCATCCAACCATCGATAATGTGCCATATAACAAAACTTCCTATCATTATGTAACCACTTTAAATATTCTGCATAGCACAACATGGACAAGCATAACGACCTTTTGTACTTTAACTAGATAGATTTGCATAAGCAAGAAAATCATTGATAGTTTATAATAAAGTAGCATGCATATTGAAGTTTTTTTTTATGCATCATAGGTTTTAACTTTTTTTCATAATTGCTTTAACTCTTTAATAAGAGGTTGTAAATAGATGTCTATATAATTACTCAAACTTTTTTCCTTGAGAATTATCATTGACAGGATAAATGACTATTGCTTCATGGCAATCTATGATGGTAAATTGTATGGAACCAATACAACTAGCCAAGTACTATAAAAAGTACTCATCACTTTGAACGGGTTGAACTGTTAGATGTTAGTCTAAGTATAACATTTTGAGGATCAAAAGTAAAGTCTAAAAATTTTGAATAAAATGATTTCCATGTTAAAAAATTAACAAGATGCCTCAATGATTCATCATTTGTTCGCTTGTCATGATGCCATCTTATAGAATTTACAGTTTTGAAAGACATGAAAAGTCGTTGAAGTCTTGGTATTAATGAAAAATATTGTAAAAACTTTATAGCCTTCTTTTTTATATGGATTTTATCATCATCCTAATTCCACCTTTTATTGGGATTTGTAGCCAACCAATTGGAATTGTCACACACATGACAAGAATTTTTATTTTTTCTATCACCCTAATACAACATGCAATCATTGGGATAACCATGAATTTTCTCATATCTAAGACCTAAATCCTTGATTATCTTCTTTGAATCTTTATAAAATTCAAGAATTTTTGCAAAAAGAAACATTTTTTTTCATAAAACTCTAATAATTAAATCAAAGAGTTTTTTGTCCATCTACATAAGCATTTCAAATGAAAATGACACACACAGAAAAACAACCTTGAATGTTTAGATCTCTCATAGAGTTTTTCATTTATATCCTCAAGCAACCTATAGAACTTTGATGCTTTTTCACTAGATTGTTGGTCACTTATACCTATACCATGTTTACCAAATTCATTTATTTCAACATTTGACTCATTAAATCCATTATTTTGGGGAGACAGATTATAAAAATATTGGTTATGAATGTTGAAAGCATCTTGCAACATGCCTTCAATGTCATTTTATCTAATAGAATCATGTTAGTGTTAGGAAGCCGTTGAAGTTGAAGAAACTCTAGTCGATGACTTTGATGGTACAAAATTTTCATGAAAATACTAATTAATATATCTCGAGAAAATCCAATACAAATTAAATATTCCAAAACAACTTCACGAATTTGCCAATCAATATTAGCACACCTCAAACATGGGTATAATATCATATTATCTTCTCTTGCATTTTTCAATGCAAAATTAAAAAATTTTTTCACTCAATCTCAGTACTTTTGACTTAATATTGACTTCTGTATCCAACTCTTATCTATTTAGTATCTGCTACAATATCAAACCAAAGATATATAATTAATTATATGAAAATGAACTGTAACATAATTAATTAGACTAACCCTAAATCCAAAAATAATAACAAGTCGATATCACCAAACAAGTTATTTAAATAGTTTTGTATATTCTACATGATATAAAGAAATGAGTTGGCGTGTCTATATCATGCATGTAATATGGCAAAATATGAAATCAAGACAAATAGAATATTCTCAAATATTGTAAAGAAAGTATATGTTTAAATTGAACAAGAATGGAATTTGAAATTTGAAAGACTAAACAAATACTTGTGAAGAGTATAAAGGTTGCACACACTTAGGCCTACCTCAGGGGATAAATACTTACAATTCTCTGAATCTAGATCAAGTTGCAAAAAAAACTTTTTTTGATCACGTATATACGATAAAAAGATAATGTTAATGTGCTAATTAATTAATTAGTATGCTAAGCTAAAAAATAATGTTATTGTTTATATATATATATATATATATATATATATATCTCAAATTTCCTACATTTCAACAACCAAATGAAAAATGTAGCCATTCAACAACCAAATGAGTAAAGTTTCAATATTTAGTGTTGAAAATTGGGATCAATGGAGAAGACCAAAACCTAGTTTCTTTGGACAAGTCACACAAAAAAAGTACTGATCATCCATTTGTACAACAAAATTGTATCTATTATGTTTATAACTTGATAGGAAATGCCACTTATGACTATTTTACTTGTGAATTTTTAAGTTAGAATCTTGTCTGACTTTACTTGTGATTACTTTAGATAAATAATATATATTTATTTGAACTAGATTTAAAAATATTAACTTAATAGATTTGGTTGATCATTTTAAATATAACATTATACAAATCCACATAAAAGTGGAGAATCAAATATTTGACATGAGTACAAGGATCAACCAATCAAAAAGTTTAACCAAAATTGTTCATGCTTACCTAAATTCTCAGAAACCTCTAAAATGTCATCAAGAATGATAAAAATAGAGACTTTAAAAGAACATGCATCAAGAGAGTTTCGAACATCAAAGTGTGAATTGTTGTAGTTGTCAAGAAATAATCATTGACATGCTAAGATCTCCATGAAAACTGGAAAGGCCAAGCATGATATTAACATATAAGAAAGTGAAAATGGAGAGAGATTAAGAAAAAAGAAAGAAAAACTTTAAAATGAAGAACAAAGTAAGCATATTACCTAAAATTAAGGCCTAAGATTGTCTAATGCTGTAAAATTTGCTTTTTTTATGTATGGCATGAGAGATATTGAGATCCTTCAACTATCAACAAGACTTTTATATAAATATTATCAAATAGGGGAAATGAAAGTTCTAAATATCACATTTTGAAAACTCACACAAGGCGAGAGCTCAAACATAAGACCATTTGATCCTACAATCTTAGAGCCTCCACCTTACCACCAATAAGAGCTTAAACTTTTTGGTGATTTTTAGCAATACCCAATACTACGATTATAATTAAAGTTAAATCGATAGATTTTATCATAATTGTTCATCTTGCTCAACCATATATTCATGTTCCAAACAAGAACATATAAAATTATCCAAATAATGCTTTTACCAAACTTAAATTACTTGCTAATTTGAACCCCTTTGATAGTATGACACTTCTGTAAGACCTCGAACAAGGAAGAAAAAATAGAGAAGAAAAAAAGGTTGGTAGATAACAAGAAGCAAACGTCATTGGTAACTATAAAACCTCGACAGAAGATATTTAAGGAGCAACGAAATAGTTAATTAGCTAGTGGAAAAATGAGGTAGAATTCATCTTGATTGATATTTACTAAGAAATAATAAAGAGAGTAGTGAAAATACTAGTAAAAAAACTAAAAAAATAAAAATGCCAAGGAAAGTGCGAGCAAAATGATCGAAATTATTATGAGTTAATTCAATTGTTATGGTCTTGGTGCCACTTTCATAGCAGTTGCCACAAGGCAATTTTAAAGCAAAGTGCAATATCGTAGTAATTTTCATATTTTCTTATTACTTGTTTCCTTCCTATCTGCTATAATTATTGGCATTTACGGGTCTACCCAAACCATCAGCTCTTAAGAATAAGAGACAGTATGTAGATTACACAAAATTAAGGCTTGGGATTGTCATGTATTGTAAAATTTGCTATTCTTATATATGGTAAATTGAGATCCATCCTCTATCAAAAGGACTTCCATATAAACATTGCCAAATACTAACGGAATGAAAATTGTAAATATCATATCTCCAAAGACTCACATGACTGAAAATCAAACACGATCATACTATCTTTGAGCCTCTACTTTACCATAGTAAGATCTTAAACATTTTTGTTGATTTTTAGTAATACCGTTACTACTATCATAATTAAAGCTAAATGGAATAATTTGATCACAATTGTTCATCTTGCTTAGCCAAATATTCATGTTCCAAACAAGACCATAAAATCATTTGAACAATGTTTTTAACAAGGTTAAAATACAATCGTTATAAAGTCAACATCTTAGTGAAAGTGGAAAAAAAAAAAACCCAAACAAAATAAACAAGGCATGTCATGATAAGCTTGAAACTAAATCAAGCAAGCAATTTTTCCCTATTATGGTGAAAATTAAAAAAAAAATGAATTGAAAGTTACCTTCTTTGAACCTTTTGACAGGCTAACACTTCTGAAAAAGAAAAAAATTAAAAGAAAAAAAAAATGTGAAGCTTTAAGCTTTAAACAATGCAAGAGGGAAATTTGAAAATCTGAAAATGAAAAACTAGGAAATCTAAAAATGAAAGACAATTTTGTTAGGGATTACCACACACATGCAACACTTATGAATAAAATAGCAAGCTCAAATCAAGAATAAGAATACAAATATATTTGGTTCAGCCCAACTCAAAATGGTCTACTAACAAATAAATTTTTACAATTGTAAGACTTTTAGAATGAGAAAAGTTTTCAATAACTCTTTACTCAAAATTTAACCCAAAACTCAATTACACCATTTTAATAGCCTACTCACATAACTATTCTCTTGGTGTCTAACTATCTAGGATTACTAACCCAAAATCAAAATATCTTATTTATAAGGGTGAAACATTTTATACCTTTACTAAACTCTCAATATAGGATACAAAACAAACTTAAAACTGTTATAACTTTTGATGTGAAATTTCGAGATTCAAGGTAAATCCTAACAAATCTTTCCTTGACTTGAATCTCCAAACACTTCAATAGTATTTGCAAAGCTAACACGCTTATCTTTATTCCTTTTTTTCATCACAAGAATCCCAGCAATTAAGCCTCTATCAAGCATGTACAAGTGATTTTTGACCCTATGCCATTGTAGAATCATACTACCATTCTGTATATTTTCAACGAATCATTACTATCATAATATATGTACTTCAAGAAGCTAACTTACCCAAAGTAATCAAATTGTAGTTATAACTTGGTACATATCTTACATGATGAAGCGTTTTAACATCATTGTGACATCTAAGGTGAACACTCCCAATGCCTTAAATCTAAACCTTTTCATTGTTAGCAACCATAATATCCTCATACTTTTCATTCTCATTCAACTTCACAAAGTAACTCCTATCATTGCAAACATGAACTATAATAGCTGAATCTAAAATCTAACCTTTATCACTTTTTAAAATTTAAGTCTTATCCATACAACTCGTTAAAACGACATCATCATCATTAGACACAATGGCAACAATATCACTCTTTCCTTCATCTAATTTTTTCTCATCATTTGCTCTTTTAAAGTAGCTATATCTATTCTCAACTTCTTGCAGTGCACTTGGATGTCTTTTTTCATCATTATAATAACATTTTATGTCATTGTAATCTCTGTTTCTTGACTTGGATCTTCTTTTTAATCCATCAATTCTCTTTTGAGTCTTTTCTCGATCAAAATCTTTTACAGCTAGTGTACTCTCTCTAGGTAATGAGTTTTATGTTCTTATAAACCTTTCGTTCTTAGGCAACAAGACAATCACATCATTCAACTTTAAAGTAGACCTACCCATTAACACAGTTTGAACTAAAGGCATATAAGACTTGGGCAAGGATGACAATAAAATTAAAGCCTTCTCTTCATCTTTTAACTCATCAACAGAAATCTTAAGTAATTAAAAAATCAATCTATTAAACTCATTCAGGTGATTATGAAGACTCGTATCTTATTTCATCTTTAGAGAATACATATCCATCTTCAAACATAATCTATTAGTCAATGACTTCGAAGCATAAATACCCTTAAGCTTATCCTACAAACTCTTCGAAGTACTCTCAATCAACACATTGTACTTTACCTATGGGGTTAGCGTTAGTCTAATAGTATTAAAAGCTTTCTTCTAAATTCAATTCCAATTACCATTTGACATTACCTCATGCTTACCTCTCTCTAATGCCTGATCAAACCCTTGTTATACTAACAGATCTTGAATCATACTTTGTCATAACATAAAATTATTCTTTTCATCAAATAACGGAATCTCAAACTTAAATATAGGCATACTAGACATATCTTTTTCAAACATCTTGAAACACTGCTTCATGATCTCTTGGGTTCACAAATCTTAAATGTCGAACCTCGCTTTGATACTACTTATTGGGAAATTACCACAGCTCTGATACCATTTGTTAAATATCACCACACACATGCAACACTTACGAACAAAATAGCAAGCTCAAATCAAGAATAAGAACACAAATATATTTAGTTCGATCCAACTCAAAATGGCCTACTCCAAACCTAATCTACTAACAAATAAATTTTTACAAATGTGAGACTTTTACAATGAGAAAAATCTCAAAAAACTCTTTACTCAAAACTCAATTACACTTTTTTAATAGCCTATTCAACTAGCTATTCTTTTGGTGTTTAACTATCTAGAATTACCAAATCAAAGCCAAAACATCTTATTTATAAGGGTGAAACTTTTTATACTTTTACTAAACTCTCGATGTAGATACAAAATAAACTCAAAACTCTTATAACTTTCGATATAAGATTCTGAGATTCAAAGTAAATCCCAACAAATTTGGGAATAATAGGGGAAAAACAAAGAAATGAAAAAAGGAAATTTGGGTAAGGATAGGGCTCGATGAAATTGGAGTCAAATTTAGTGGTATTTGTATAAAAAAACACCATTAAATTATTTTCAACAAGTTATTTGTGGCGTTTATGTATATAAACGTCACTAATTTTTACTAATTAGTGGTGTTTTGAGATACAAACGCTACTAATTTTTATTTTGTAGTGGTGTTTCTATTACAAACGCCGTCATATGAATATTTATTAGCATTTGCAACAAAAATACTGCTAACTTTTAAAAACATGAAATTTAGTGGCATTTATTAGTAAAATATTGCTAAAAAACTACCACATTTAACCATTTTTTGTAGTGTATATTCACACATACATATATATACATATATATAAATATAAATATATATGTATATATATATATATGTATATATATATATGTATGTATGTCTAGGTATTTTTAATTCAAGTAGAGCTAGTATGATATTTTTATTTAGATAATCCTAGAAAAGGTTTTTAATAAGAGTACAACCAATTGGAACGTGTTCTACAATTTTAATGAAAACTATAGTCTATATTTCATAAAAAAAAGTACACACATACACACACATCTATATATTTTTCCTTTCGTCTCATTTTTTTATTCATTTTTTGGGATATTTTAAATTATATATATATTTTTTAATATCTAAAACTCTTATTTTTTTATATTTTAAAATTATTTTAATGAATTTTTTTTACTTTTTAACATTAAAAATTATGAAATTTTAATTTTATAAATTTTTTTTATAAATTTTAATATTAAATATATTAAAATCAAATATATTTTTAAAAATTTTCGTGAAAGTCGATAACACTAAAATAATTTGGTACAAAAGAAATATATTAAAAAGAAGTATATTAATTCGGTGGCATTTCTTACGATACAATGTGATTATCACTTAAAAGCACATGATTTTAGAAATTTTTGTATGGTTCTACCTAATAAAATTTAAGCGAAAAAAGATAGATTTCAATATATTTATAAGCAAGATTAAGTTCTTAATTTTCAAGGATATGCTTTTAAGGAATAAATTCGAGATGCACCTATTTTTACATTTAGTTAAGACGAATTAATTAAAAATTTTGAACTTTAAACTAGAAAAAGTTAATTACAATATGTTGTTAAACTAGCCATTAAATAAAATATAGTTACATGGCTTTTCTTGCTAACAAGTAACGCCGGTCTTTGACATAAATTTGGTTTTATGAAAATTTAGGTGAACAGATTTACTTATTGTTAGAAGTTTAATTTTTTTTTTTTTTTTTGGCTTTGGACAATAAAATATGATATTTTGGGTTAACATAATTTTGAATATTTCGTATGTGTAAAAAAAATTTTAATTTTTCTTTGGGTTTCAATCTTGTTTTTAATTTTATTCTTATTTTTTTTAATAGAAAATTCCTTTCTATGAAAAATAATGCTATTAAGTATACATGTTTCCATTATAAATTTATATCTTTAAAATTGAGTAAAGATAAAGAGAAAAGTAAAAACCTATAAAAGAAAAAAGATGTATAATTTAAAATAATTATTTTTAAAATTCATTACATATAAAAATTATTAATTTATACTTAAAAAATAAAAATATTAGCAGCGAAGCAAGGAAAATTTTGCTAGCATGTATTAATTAAACGTAATTGTTTCTTCCCGTCTCTTCTTCAGTGTGCCTCAAACCCTGGAAAAATACTGGCAGCATCGTTACGCCTCTCAAGTTAATATTGCTGAGAATGAAACACAGGTAATTTACATTTTAATCGTTATTATGCCTCAAACCCACTTTTTTAAATACTTTTTTTCTTGTTCAATGCAGACTCTGCACCAAGAGGTATTGAGGTTAAAGGCAAAATATGAATCTCTTCAGCGCTGTCAAAGGTAATTGACATTTGATTTAACTTGATCAATACGACAAATGCAATGATTTATATTTATAAATTAAAGCCTTCCTATGAACTTAATTAACATATATAGTCATTTAAAATTATGTTTGGTGCATAAGATAATAAATAGGATAAAATGATAATTATTTTATATTGTATTTGATTTATATCTAAAAAAAAAGATACGATTACAAAAAAAATTAATTATCCTTTTGGTATAAGATGATTTAATCTTCTTAAAGTGAAGATTATTTTTAAGCAATGAGATTAAACTTATATATTTTATTATATTATTAAAAATTATAACAATAATTTAAGTTGTATAAAATTTGAAGAAATATAATTTTGGTTAATAAATAAATTATTTTATCATAATATTTACATACATCAAATACAAGATAAGATGATATTATTTAATCTAATCTTATTCATAATATCAGTTTATCCTATTTTATCATAAATTTATGTACCAAATACATCTTATATATATTAATTATCTGAAAGCACACTGATTATAATTGGATGATAATGTATTTTTGAAGGCATCTTCTTGGAGAAGAGCTTGAGACACTTAGTGTAAAAGAGCTGTATAAAATTGAGAAACAGCTTGACAGAACTCTCTCACTGGCTAGACAGAAGAAGGTAACTCATGTTTCTAAATTCAATTTTGCTTTTATATTCAATCGGTTGAAGTAAACAGCATGTGATTCTGTGATTGTGTTTAATTGTGTAAGAACCTAATTTTAAAACAGATGGGACATCACAAGGAAGAACAGAGGAGTATATGCTAAAAGTTTTTATATCATCAAATGAAAACATATGGCCTTTTATCATTGTTGGTGCAAAAGTTTTTGAATTGTAGGCTTCCTTCTTTTGAAGCCCTTTATTATTTTCACGAAGTATAACATCGACAATTATCTTAAAACTTTTAGAAAATATTTAAATTATAAGTAAAAGTTTATATTATATATTTATTGACATCGATTGTAACTGTTAAAATCAAGGGAAAGTTCAACTGTAATGATCTTTTGTTGAAGGCAAACAATTTCATTTGTAACATTTCTCAGATTCATCATGAAATAATCAAGATTTATTCTAGAGTTAGGAAAAACCTGAAAAAACTGTATTTATGAAGCTATCTAACTAAAATTACAATGAGAATGCCAGTTGCTAATATGAACAGAGTCTTTGCAGTTATTTCATATCATTGAAAATTTAATTTCTTGATTATAAATGCAGGTGCAGCTGTTGTTGGAACGAATGGAAGAGTTACGCAAAAAGGTTAAAACAACGTTAGCCAAATGACTTTGTTTGTGATGATTTTTTTTTCAGTAAAAAATTTTAAAATTTTGAAAAATTCAAAATGAAGGTATTTTAATTTTTTTTTTCAAAATGTTAAAATTTGTAATTATTTTGTTTAGATAAATATTTCTTAAAAAGAAATTTAGTCTATTAAAATTTGCTAAGATAAAAAAAAAAATTACAAAAGAAGAATAATGATATTAAAGATAAAAATATATAAATAAAATATATAATATAAGTGTCAATAGATTTGTAAAAATATATAAATATTATTAATAACATAAAAAATATATATTATAGTTAGATAAAATGAATATTTAATTTTTTTTGAATTTTTTATTTTATGGTGAGCCATGTACAAAAGAAAAAGAGAAGATTTAGAGGAATTTTGAAAAATCACCTATTTGGGTGAAATTTCAATAGAGTTGAAATTCCATTTAAGTTTTAAAATCTTCTCTTATTTTTACCTAAACAAGTAAATTCATTTTTAGACTTTTAAAAAACTTGATTGAAATAAAACTTCTCTTCTAAACACCTCATCCAAACATAGCATCAGAGCATGATCTCATGAGTTTCAGTGGCTTTACCTAGTTTTTGGCACAATTCCACTGCAAATAAGAAATGAAAACTTACTCATCCTTGGTTAAACATTGTATCATGCTTATGGTGTTTCGTATGAACCATCAGGAACGTGAACTTGAAGACGAAAACAAACAGCTCAAGTGTCAGGTTAATTTTTTTTCCTTAAATTCCTATATGTATTCAGTGTCTGCTTTGAAGTTTGCACTTGTTTAGCATATTTTTGGTAGAATGATAATTTTGCTCCTTAGGGTATTTTCAGCTAGAGTTTTTTTTTTGGATAAATTTTCAGCTAGAGTTAGAGCAATGTTTTCAAGCAGCTCAAGGGTTAGGAGATCCTAACATAGAAGTCGGTAATGAATATAATATGCCTCCTTTACAAGCTAATCATGCCCAGCAAGAACCCTCCATGCCGATGGGGTAAGATTTTACTCTTCTTCCAATTAATTAATTTATAGATTTATATTTGATACATTTTCAGTATACAAATAGTAAGTTATGAGTGAATCACACAATGACACTTTATAAAAAAATTAATTCTAAATATATTTTTAAGACTAAATATCTTTATTTTTTATGATTTTAAAATTTTAAAATTAATTTTTTTTAATAAAATATCATTATATAATTCACTAACAATATATAATATTTATATACTAATAATTATTAAATATAAACTCTTAATTTATTATCTTTATCGGGGTATTAGTTAAAATATTAAGGTTGTGATAATTGGTTGCCAATTTCAATTTCTTTCACCGATTTTCCACCCCTAAATGATCTTAGTGCAAGTTGTATTAATTCCCTGAATTTATATGCTTGTTTATATGCTTAACCAAATGTGAAGTTCCTTCACTCAAGAAGTTGAAGATATTATGAAAAAAATTCCAAAGTTTTGACGTTTTATAAAGAAAAAAGAAGTTACTTATCTCATTGCAAATATCATTTTACTTCTAGTTCTATACTAACAATTAATTAACTTGAGAAAAGACGGATAAGGCAAAAATCGCATATCTTGGATGTCCAAAATCATGACAATTTTTTTATTATTATTATTATTATAAGCAAATAAGGGTATGATGAATAGCCGCATTTGAAACAGGTACCATCAGTTTATTCCCCAAAGGGTTACCGAAGATTGGGCGGATGGAGGTGCAAATAAGTGTACTGCAGTATGGCTTTGATCCTTTCAACCTCAGCTGCTATGTGCAAGACATTCTTCATTATATATGATTCTTATCTTAACTTCCAATAATACAATCTCCTACTTAGTGATGATTTGAGTGCTAGAAAAGCTTCATTATCATCAGCGAAAATGAATGAAATTAGATGGACCAGTATATTTATATCCTTAAAGAATACTTAAACCTAATTAATAACTATGGAATTGGGATCAAATTGCTGTAGATTTGAGGATCTGCACTTCAAATTGGGATCAACCTACTTCTTCCATGCTACCCTTTAGGCTGATAAAGTAAGTTCCTTTCTAGCTAGTATCCTTCGTAACTGCTTTTGCTTGTGTTTGGCTTTCTAGATGCATGTGTCACGGACCTAACGAAGAGTCATGAATCTCACATCGAACATAATAAGAGGGTCACTGGGGTATATAAGGGTTCACATCACCTTCGCCTTGTGAGGCGTCTTTTGTAGGACAAAACCATGAGGTCAGGGGGGCCAGAGCGGACAATACCTCACAAGGGTGTGAACCGTGACGGTCAGGCTGATCCGGGACGTCAGAAGGCTGAATGCCCGGGTCCCGGAGCCGGGCAGGTTTGGAGCTTAAGTCTCCACCCGTGACAAGTGGTATCAGAGCCAGTCCTAAACCGTTCGATCCACGTCAAGCACCTCGAGGGAGGTAGGCAGGGTGGCTAGCCTCCGTGATGAGGGAGTCACGAGGTTGGGTGGGGGAGAATGTCACGGACCTAAGAAAGAGTCATGAATCCCACATCGAACATAATAAGAGGGTTACTTGGGTATATAAGGGTTCACACCACCTCTGCCTTGTGACGCGTCTTTTGTAGGATAAAATTGTGAGGTCAGGGGGGTCAGAGCGGACAATACCTCACAAGGATGTGAGCCGTGACGGTCAGGCTGATTCGAGATGCCGAAAGGGTGAATGCTCGGGTCCCGGGGCCGTGCGGATTCGGAGCTTGAGTCTCGACCCATGACACATGCATTATGCTAGAAATCTTTAAGGGAGTATTTGGATCAGAAGAAAGTAAAATTTTTTATTGAAATCTTACTTTTTAGAATTTAATTTTTCAATTCAGTTCATCAAATGTGATTTTAGATGTTTTTTTTTAAATTTTTAATAGTGTCAGAAAAAAATACGGGCAAGTTAAAAACTCTTATTTTCCTGAATTTTTTTTTAGATTTCAAAAGAAAAGTAAAATTTTATCTCATTATCGATAATTAATTACATTTTCAGATTATATTATCTTGTTTAGTCTCCTAAAATTATAGAGTAAATGTGTTTTTTGTTATATTTATATATCATAACGATTTTGAGATTGCTAGATAAATGTTAAAGAATCAAATCAAAACCAAGGGAGTCACCACTAATTTTTTTTGTTAAGTGTGATTAGTCAATTAAAAAGTTTACCTTTTTTAATAAAATCTTAAAGTTTATTAAAACTTATTAAAAAAATAAATTTTGATCTATAAAAAATAAGATTAGGTACGGGAATATGGTTATATGTGAAAAATGATTAGCACACTTATAACTTTTATTTTAAAATAGTACCAACTAATCATATGTTATTTTTTTACTTTGATAAAAATGACCATGATTTGGATATTTAAAATAATTCCCATAATTTCATTTATTATTTTTTTTTTTGTAAAATCCCTTTAAAGCATTTTATTTAGGAATAGAATGGAAATTTCTAGTGTCAAAAAACTTTACTAAATTCTTCTATATCTAGGTGAAATTTTGAAAAATATCTCTTCACTTGGATTCTCATAATAATTCTTAAAATATAGTGTAATATTCTTTTATAAAAAAAATAATTATTGAAAAGTTTTCCAATCTCTAGGTAAGGTATTGTGAATTATTTTTATTCAAAAATATTAATTTTTTTATTTTTGAAAATTAATTTTTAAAATTTTACTTCATCACTTCAATTTATTATCATTGAATACCATGAATATGATGCAATATACAACAAATGATAAACATAAAATCAGACCATGCAAACAATTAATTTAATTTTATTCTTTTCAAATCTTTTTTTTTTTTCATGTCTTTTATCAGTATTTCTTCAATAAAATATGAAAAAAAATAAAAAATTTTAATGATGAAAAATTTTCTTGATTTTCCAATGTCTAGGTAAAATTTAAGAAAATTGATCATTTGCTTAAGAGATTCACATAAATATTTTTGAAAACTAGGATAATATTCTTTTGTAAAAATTAATTATTTGAATTCCCTCCAATTCAAAATCATATTTTCATATAGAAATACTATATTATTTTTATTTCTAAAACCCTCTTTTGAAAATCATTTTTGAATCACAAAATTTTTTACATTTCATTTTTTATTCAAATCATATTTTATTTCATTATACATCCACGAGCAAATTAATTTTCAAGAATATATTTGTATATTATTTATTACCAGTTATTATTATTATTTTTTTCACAAGTCCTAAAATAGTATTAACAACCATACAAAAAATTAAGGACTCATGAAAATAAATAAACAAAGGAGAAAAAAAATTTACCCTAAATAAAGCTTTTGGATTAGAACCCAATATGATCCAAGTCATGAACTAAATTTTATGGGCTAAGCTTTGTGGATCAGCTACCAATTGGTGAGCCTAAAGTAGATTTGGATTGGGTTAGTGAGCCAGGTCGAGCCACCAATTAGTGGATCGGGTCAAGTCTAGCTTCCTTTTCCTTTTTTTTTTTCTTCTTCCCAAATCTTTCCATTTTGAACCTACCTTTTTTTTCTCACTTTCCCCTTCTTTTCCCTTTTTTTTCTTAGCTGAATCATTTTTCTCTCTCTTTTTTTTTTCTTTGATCAAAATGTGCCATAAGTCCTTGTATTTTTTGAATTTTGGGAATTTAGTCCTTTTAATATAATTCAAAAGAAATTAGTCATTGTACTTTTTAGATTTAATAATTTCAATCCAATTGTTAACAGTGTTAAATTTTATCCATTAAATTGGTTGATGTGGATGTTGATTTGCTTGTGTGTTAGCTGAAGCTGCTCATGTGGCATTTTGATTGGTTGGTGTTAAATTTCAGTGATGACGTGGATTAAAATATTTGCCATTTGGCTTAGATAAATCCATGTTAGCTCATTAAACATTATTTTATTTTTAGATATTATTTATGATTAATATATTCCTAATATCATTAAAAAAAAACTCTAAAATTCAAGAAAAAAATAATTAGTTACTTGAAAAATTTGCAAAATCCCTAATCTCAATAATCTCCAACCCTAATCAGAATCCCATTTGAACAAAAATCCTCAAAATTGAAACAAATTTTAACCTTAATCAAAATCAAGAAATAAAGAAATCCCGAAGACTTCTTCACGCTTTAACCCTAATAAGAATTGTTGCAAGAATAATAGATTAAACACTTTGATTTAAGCCAATGGAATAAAATATTTGTTTTAATGGGTATAAGAAGCTAAAAATATGAAAGATCAATTGGAGGTCCGGATTAGTGCTTTAGAACACAATGCAGATGAGTTTAGTCATGACATTCAAAAGATGACTGAACAATTCACCAAGTTGACGAAAATGGTTGATAAACTCAAAGAACTTAAGTTAGTGCCTTTTCAAGGGTCCTTACTAGTTTTAGCTTAAGTAAGTCCTATGAATTCATAGAGTCACGATCAACTAATTTTTACTGGCCCCAATATATTTCTTAAGCATGCTGAAACATTTAGTGGTTTGAGCAATAATGAGGGTTTGGATAAGATCATGAAAGGGATGAGTAATCTGAATACACAAATGTTTGAGTTTTAAAATCTGATTTCCAAAATAGAGTCATCAGGTTCTATACAATCTTCACAAATAATTTTCAACCCGAACCTGCATTTAAATCGTTTTCATGTTTGTTTTTTACCTCCTCTCTAAGCATTTAGGATTAGGCCCTAAAACTTTTTACAGTCTTTAAAAAGTTCACATCTGAACCAAAATCTTCAGCTTTTCATTCCCCAAATCACCTGTTTAGCCAATTTCTTAACTCTAAACCTTGGTACCATGATCGAATGCTTAGACTCCTAGCCAATCTGTTGCCCAAAAATTACCCAAGGAGAAGAAATAGTTGGATCCTATCCTTATTTTATATGGAAAACTCTTTCCCTATTTGCTTGAGAAACATCTTGTTGCCTTTATGCCTTTGAAGCCTTTAAAGCTTTCATACCCAAAATGGTTCAACCTATATGTAAAATGTGAATACTATGGTAGGAATGTTGACACTCTATTAAGAATTTTAAGGCTTTCAAACACAAGTTGCAATCATTTATAAATGCGAAATGGTTGGATCTAACAACAATAATGGGTTAAAGATCTAAGAACAACAAGAAAGGGATGGCATGATGATAAACATGGATGTGGTTTTTGTTTAAAGAGGGACTTTAAGTGATAGTTTGTTAGAAAAATGAAATGTTTTGTGAACTTCTTTAGTTTGGAAATTTATTTATTTATTTTTATATTATGTTGTCTTTTTGAACTAGGATATATGAATTATGGCTTGTCTCTAATTCTTGCCCCTATTTCAATTTCTACACCTTTCACTAAATAACTTTGTCATTCTCACATTCATTCATTCATTTATATATCCACTTAATAAAATACAATTCATGTGTGCTTTAAAGAGAAAGAGTTTTTTTTAGAATAATCTTAGCGATTTCTTTTAAGGATCAAGAGAATATTGATTTGATAAAGAGGCAGATGAAAGAGATTATCGAAGAACTTTTTGCTCAAAGAAATGATCAATTCAAAGAATTTAGCTTAAGATCCTAAAGGGAGAACTCATGGAATCTATATGCACAAAAGAGGAGGTATACTTTCCTAGAAAAAAAGATTCAAACTATTGAAAGTAAGGTTAAATCTTGTGTACAAAAAAATCCTAGCTAGCTCTGGACATGATTATTCCACTTAAGTTTAAGGTTCTAACATTTGAGAAGTATGATGGAATTGGATGTCCTGAGACATATTTGGTTCAATACTATCCAAAATGGTTAAGTATGCTCGTGATGAAAAGCTACTTATTCATATCTTTTAAGAAAGTTGCTAAATTATTACTTAGAGAGATTTATCTTGAGCATTCTTAAAGTGATATCAGCACATGTTAGAGATAGCTCCAAATCGATTGCCCTGTAAAGTATGAGAAAGAGCTCTAATGAGAGTTATAAAGAATATACCGCTAGATAAAAAAAGGTAGCACCATAATTTCAACCACTTTTAATTAATAATGTAGACACCCAATTTGGTCCAGGCCCAGATCAATTGGGCTTGGTCCAAATGGGTAGGTTCAATTTTATCTTTGTCATTTTTATTTTTATTTTTATTTTATTTTATATTTTATGTATATCCTATGTATTTTATTATTTATGTATTATTAGTAATATATATATATTTTATTATTTTTTATCTTTTATTTTATTTATTTTTGTATTTTTATTTATCTAATTATATATCTAATATTATTTTTTTAATTATTTATCCTATAATAATTTTTTATTTATCTTTTTCTAATTATCTAGTTTTTTTATTTTGATTTTTGGAGGGCTGAGATTGAAGTTGAAGAATCCCACTGGGAATGGGAATTCAATCAGAAGAGTCCAGTTGGATTCAAAGATTGAATTCCCGTCCAAGGAGGAATTGGGATTGATCAGGAACTCCTGATCAATCCCTATAAAAGGGACCCTTTGGAACAGATGAAGAACACACAGAAAACAGTAAGCAAAGCTACTGATTTGAGAGAAAAGGAGGCGTATAGGAAGCTAGGAAAAGTTTAGGAGTGTTCTGGGAGTGAGAAAAAATTTTTATAAATTTTTGGCGAAAAAATTTTTCTGGAAATTTTTGGGAAATTTCTAGAATCCGATGAAAATTTCGACGAAATTTGAATTTTTCGGCAACAATTTCGGCGAACATTGAAGTTTCCGGCGAAGAATCCCAGAAACCAGCGATCTTCCGGCTAACTTCCGACGAAATTTCCAGATTTCGGCGTCATTTTCCAGAATCTGACATCGGTGTTCTTCAGTTTTTAGAGAGAAGGGAGAGAAAAAGAGAAGAAGAGAGAGAGAGGGAGGAGCGTTCTGCCGAAAAAACGAAGGGGATTGCCTTTTATACCCTCCCAAAACGACGTCGTTTTGGCCTTAAGTAACCAGATGATCCGCGCGTTTTGCCGAACCCGACCCGACCCGAGCGTCGACCCGATTCTGACCCGCGCATGCCTGCCCCCTCCGAGCCGAGCCGAGCTGCCAAGCCGCTCCCCCCGAGCCGTTTCCCTGCCTTGAGCCGAGCCGAGCCGAGCCGCGATCCGAGCCGCTCCAGTTTTTTTTTTTTTTTCTTTGAATGTTTTTTTATTTGTTTATTTATTTATTATATTAGCTTTATTTAACATTCTTTTTATCTCAGTTTTATTTTTATTTTTGTTTTACTTTTCTTTATTTTTTATTATTTATTTATATTTTTTATTATTCTATTTTCTTCAAATAAAAATCAAATTTTCCAAAAAAAAATATTTTTAGGGAAAAGTTGAAAGTATCAATTTTCCTTTAAGATCAAAGTTTCAAAAAAAAAAAAATTTTTGGGGAAAAGTTGAAAGTATCAATTTTCCTTAAAAATCAAAATTTCAAAAAAAAAATTTTGGGGAAAAAGTTGAAAGTATCAATTTTCCTTAAAACTCAAAATTTCCAAAAATATTTTTAGGAAAAAGTTGAAAGTATCAATTTTTCTTAAAAATATAATTTCAAAAAAGGGGTTTTTTGAGGAAAAGTTGAAAGTATCAATTTTCCTTGAGAATCAAAATTTCCAAAAAATATTTTTAGGAAAAAGTTGAAAGTATCAATTTTCCTTAAGAATAAATTTCCAAAAAATATTTTTAGGGAAAAGTTGAAAGTATCAATTTTCCTTAGAAATAAATTTCCAAAAAATATTTTTGGGAAAAAGTTGAAAGTATCAATTTTCCCTACAAAAAAAAATCATTCTTTCCTTCCTTTCTATCTTAATTTTGATTTTGTTTTTTCTTTAAATAATCCGACGACGGAGCCTCTGCAAGTGAAACAGTAGTTTTTCTTGCATACTCTTGAGGTGAGGAAATTTTCTCGATTTTTTGCTAAAAGTATTAGAGTCAATTGAGAATAATTTTCAATAATTAACTACTTAGTAAAATTTTAAAGCTTTTGGATAACACAAATTTAAGCTGGTACCATCTTTTGATGGGCGTTGTAAGGGTGCTATAACCTTCCTCACACGTAACCGAACTCCCGAACCCTGTTCTGGTTTGTAAACCTGAACCTATTCTTTTAGGGACCCTTAAACTTAGGTGTTTCCTGGAAGGACAGATTCTTTAGGTGGCCAATCGCACCTAGATAAAAAAGATTGGTGGCGACTCCCTAAAAGTCAATGTCTAGCGATAGATCCCCGGATCTAGACGTTATGACAGCTTGGCGATTCCACTGGGGACCTTGAGAGTCAGGCCAGCAAATAATTTGTGTTATCCAAAAGCCAAATGAAATTGAACCTTGTTGTATATATGTGTTGTTATTCATTCATGTTTTAGTTACCTTGTTAATTATGTCATTCATATGCATGTGCATAACATGAGCTCTACACCCGACCTCCGTCCCTCTAGGAGGGAGTAAAGTACCTATTGCTTTCGTGAGGTCTAATGCCTTCGCAGTGGCTAGTGAAATACTCCCACTCAAATTGAACCTTTTCCGCTTGTAGCCTGTAATGGGTGAGGATTAGAGTGCCTTACTAGTCTGTGATGGATAATGATGTAAGGAGCAATTTGAGAACCTTTAGACTTTGACCTTAAACCACATATAGTGAACCTTAAGAGTGCCTAAACCTAGGATAGAGCCCTTTCTACCCAATGATAGATATACCCTGAAATTAAGACACAAAAAGGGTGTTTATCTAATCATTTTGATTGTCTGACTTTGTGCATTATTTTCATTATCATATGTAACATTATGCATCAGCATCACTTTCATTTCATCCATGGAACTAACTATGTTGTTTGTCTGATTGTATGCATCTGCATTATGTTTCGGATCATGTTTTAACACAATCATTTGCATTCATTTCATATTAGATTTCATTCAAAAAAATATACATTTTATTCATGCATCAAAGCATCATACATAAGGCACAGCATAACATTTCTAATCATAAGTATGGTACTCAAGGTCCGAGGATAGCTCCATCTAGCGAAAACCCTGCTCATCCATACAACACAAGATCCAGAGCAAAGCAAATGGAAGAAGAAAGTTCTCATAGATTTGAAAAGATAGAAAAAGCTCAGGAGAAGATTGAAAATGAACTAAGCAAGATTCTGGAGGCCCTCAATAATATGAATAAAGGAAAAGGAGTTGAAGGAAGTACAAGCCAGCAAGAAGTGACTGACCCTTTGTACCCTCCAGGTTTTGGCCCACCTCAAGCCCAGTCTGCCCAAGAGGTCCCGTCACAACATTTCGCCTATCCTGGAATGCCATCAGCTTTCAACCTAGGGCAGTATAATAGCTATATAAATCTTGTATTCACTGAAAAGGTAGCAGAACCAATTCCTGATCTAGATGATGTAAAAGAGAAGGACAAGGAAAAGGTAAGGGTGGAAGCTGAGGAAAGCTCCAAAATTAGCATGCTAGAGCAGAGGCTACAGGCTGTGGAAGGATTTAGCTGTTATGGGTCAGTTGATGCTGCTGGGCTCTGCCTAGTTCCTGATGTGGTTATCCCTTATAAATTCAAAGTACCGAAATTTGAAAAATATGACGGTACAAAGTGCCCTAAAACCCACATCACCATGTATTGCAGGAAGATGGCAGCTCATGCATATGATGAAAAACTCTTGATGCATGTCTTCCAGGATAGTCTTACTGGTTCTGCTGCCAAGTGGTATGTTCAGTTGGATAGAACCCACATTCGCTCCTGGAGCAATATGGCTCATGACTTCATCAGCCAATATCGACACATCATCGATTTGGCCCCTGATCGTTTATCTTTGCAAAATCTGAAGAAAAAGTCAAATGAGTCTTTTAAAGAATACGCCCAGAGATGGAGGGATATAGCTTCACAGGTACAACCTCCACTGACAGAGAAAGAGACCACAGTGCTGTTTGTTAGCACTTTAAAGCCTCCCTATTATGAAAATATGATAGGGAATGCAACAAAGAATTTTGCTGACATGGTAATCTCTGGAGAAATTATTGAAAGTGCCATAAAAAATGGCAAGTTGAGAGGAGGAGAAACCAAGAAGACATCAGAAAAGAAAGAAGCTGAAGCTCAAGCTGTGAGCTTTGATAGACAACAATTCGGGGGTTATCAACCCTATCCATCTCAAGGTTACTCTCCATACTATCCTACTGTGAATAATGCCTCATCCTACCCCTACCAGCTAGCCCCACAACCATCTTATTCATCCACTTACCGCCTTAACATTCAAGCTCCTGTAAGAACCCAAATTCATCCTACTCACCCAGCAAGTGGCTCACGAGAACAACGGACTACTCGAGAAAAACCTGTATTTGATCCAATCCCTATGACTTATACAAAGTTATATCGAGAACTCTATAATAGCCACCTGATTGCCCCCAGCCATGTGGAACCACTTAAACCACCCTATCCAAAGTGGTATGATCCTACAGCCCGTTGTGACTATCATTATGGAATTACTGACCATTCTACTGAAAATTGCACTGCTTTAAAGTATAAGGTGCAACGGTTGATCAATGATGGAATGGTAAGTTTTGATCAAGGAAAAGCAACAGCACCTAATGTTAGTGTACTGAGCGAAAGTCAAGAACAGAAAGGATCCGAAAATTCACAATGAATTGAGGGGCAAGATGTCAATGGAGATAAGGCTGGTTGAAGGTTTCTTCTGTCATTTTGGGATTTCTTTTCAAACAATGTTAGATTTTTTTGCAATATGACTTCACTTGTTATCATTTTAATAAAGGCAAGTCAATGCATTTCATTACATTTTTCTCTTTCACTCGACCATTATTCCATGCCCTGTTACCTTTCATGACTTTACATTTCCATTTTCAAATTTCAGATGATGAATATTTAGACAATGGTAACAATAATTCTGGAATTTAATTTTGAGAACTCATTCACAGAGGAGATGATTTGAGCGAAAATAAAGAGGGTAAGCCATTACCAGAGATGAAAGAGATATATCTTGAAGGTGTGCAATCTTTTATACAAGTTCATAAGCTTTGTTCAATAGATGATGTTCAAGAAAGGTATTCACAATTGAGATGAAAAATGGCCATCTTTCTTTTACCATTTGAAAAACCATTTATTGTTACCCCTTTGAGCTTATCATTTTTTTTTTGGAAGAACCCCAACCAAGGATCACCCTCTACACTGGAGGGTAAATTTTGAAAAAAAAAAAAAAAAAAAACACCACAAAAGGTCTCAAAAATGGAAAAAGAAAGAAAAGCAAAAGAAAAATAAAAGCCACACATGACTTGGGGCAAAGTAATGAGAATCCTTTGTGTGAGGAAAGAGAAAAGTAGTGAAATGATGTGGGGGCAAAATGCCAAGCTGCATCAAATGATCCTTTGGTTTTGAACATTTTTAATACATGTTTTGAGCCTATTATATCCTTTTTTTTATGACCCTTCACCTTGGCCTACATTACAACCTTGAAAAGTCCATTTGGATCAAATGTGAATACTCAACTTGAATGATCATAGGTTGAGCAAAGACATGCTCATGATGAAGCAATGGAATCATGCTACATGAAAGATATGGATGAAAAATGAGAAAAGAGAAAAAAAAAAAAGAAAAAAAAAGAAAAAAATGAGAAAATGAAAAAATAAAAAAGGAGATTCAAATTGAAAACCTGAAAGGGTGATTTTGGTACCAAAAAAAAAAAGATCTAGGTCAAATGGCTCACATGAATGAAAGATCAAAGACATCTGAAGAACCCTCAAAGACTGTGGCAAAGTTCGCCAAGCTCAAGTTGACTTCAACAGTAAATGGAATGAGTTTTTGAAAAAGAATCCTAGATTAATGTTGAAAATTGTCTGAATATTCATCATTTGGACATACCATTCACCTCAATGACATCCAATTTATTTCCTTTCCCATTTATTTTCTACCAAAATAGATCTCTATTGATTATCTTTACCATAATTCACCTTCTGTTCTCTTATTGTTTCACCCCTAGAATGAATTGAGAAAATGCTTGATTGCATTATATTTGTCAAGAATTGAAATGATAATGAATGAATGAATATGTGTTTAAAATAATCTTACATTCATTTGAAAAAAATCTAAAATGATGAAGAAATGGTAGAAACCTAAAAGAGATGATTTAGAAGGATATATGATGTGACCAAATATGATGGGGCAAATCTTGAAAAGCGATACAACCAAGTGATGAGTACAAGGATGAATCGGTCGATATGACTTGCAAGTTATGAAGACAATCAGTGGACAGAATTGTTTTGGAATGGTTAATGCTGGGACATCTATGAGTAATGACCCAGTGATGATGGATGAAACTTGTTTTGAAATTTGTTAGTGCTGAGAAATTCATTGAATGATGGTCAAGGGATGATCGATTGATGAAGCTTATTCCAAAGTATCGAGAAACTGAACAAAGAAGAATGTGAGTGAAAAAGACAATTGAGAGCTACATTGGTTCGATCTTAGAAGAACAGTGCCATTGGATCCTTGAGGAATCAAAGGGCTTGACACCCAAGAAAGGAAAAAGAGCTTGAGAAACTTGAGTACCATACAGTGAACAGGAATTAATTGGCCAACATTTGCATAGCATGCATTGAAAATCATGCACATTGCATAGCATACACTACTTTCAGGAAAGTATAGTGTACAAATTCAAGAAGCAGGGGTGTTCCAACATCCCACATGAAAAAGACAGATATGAAAAGACTTTGCAAGTTTGAGAAAAAACTTGTCAGGTAAGTTCCTAATCCTTGAAATAGGATGTCTCTTGGTATCAGGGTTGATTTATAAGACCTTTGGGCATAATCTCCTGAAATCCCTTCAAACATAACTTTCAACTCCTTTGGACATGATTGTCAAGGAGCAATTTACTTTTCAAAGTTCGTTGCCTCTGTTTAGAGGAGCAATTTACTTTTTCAAAGTCGTGGTACCTCTGTTTAGAGGAGCAATTTACTTTTTCAAGTTCGTTGCCTCTGTTTAGAGGAGCAATTTACTTTCCAAGTTCGTTGCCTCTGTTTAGAGAAGCACTTTACTTTTCAAAGTCGTGGTGCCTCTGTTTAGAGGAGCAATTTATTTTTTTCAAGTTCGTTGCCTCTGTTTAGAGGAGCAATTTACTTTTCAAAGTCGTGGTGCCTCTGTTTAGAGGAGCAATTTATTTTTCAAAGTTCGTTGCCTCTGTTTAGAGGAGCAATTTACTTTTCAAGTTCGTTGCCTCTGTTTAGAGGAGCAATTTACTTTTCAAAAGTCGTGGTGCCTCTGTTTAGAGGAGCAATTTATGTTTCTCAAAGTCGTTGAGGCTCTGTTTAGAGGAGCGTTGGAAAAAAAAAACAAAAAAACAAAAAAACACAAAAAAAAAACAAAAAACAAAAAAGAAAGACAATGTTGAGTTGAGTCTTGATTGGGTGTCTACGTCTTTGCGCAATTTCTGTTTCACAGAAAATGTGCAAAGAGGGGCAGCTGTAGACACCCAATTTGGTCCAGGCCCAGATCAATTGGGCTTGGTCCAAATGGGTAGGTTCAATTTTATCTTTGTCATTTTTATTTTTATTTTATTTTATTTTATATTTTATGTATATCCTATGTATTTTATTATTTATGTATTATTAGTAATATATATATTTTTTATTATTTTTTATCTTTTATTTTATTTATTTTTGTATTTTTATTTATCTAATTATATATCTGATATTATTTTTTTTATTATTTATCCTATAATAATTTTTTATTTATCTTTTCTAATTATCTAGTTTTTTTATTTTGATTTTTAGAGGGCTGAGATTGAAGTTGAAGAATCCCACTGGGAATAGGAATTCAATCAGAAGAGTCCAGTTGGATTCAAAGATTGAATTCCCGTCCAAGGAGGAATTGGGATTGATCAGGAACTCCTGATCAATCCCTATAAAAGGGACCCTTTGGAACAGATGAAGAACACACAGAAAACAGTAAGCAAAGCTACTGATTTGAGAGAAAAAGAGGCGTATAGGAAGCTAGGAAAAGTTTAGGAGTGTTCTGAGAGTGAGAAAAAATTTTTATAAATTTTTGGCGAAAAAATTTTTCTGGAAATTTCTGGGAAATTTCCAGAATCCGACGAAAATTTCGACGAAATTTGAATTTTCCGGCAACAATTTCGGTGAACATTGAAGTTTCCGGTGACCTACCCAGTTTCCGACGAAGAATCCCAGAAACCGACCATCTTCCGACCAACTTCCGACGAAATTTCCAGATTTCGGCGTCATTTTCCAGAATCCGGCACCGGTGTTCTTCAGTTTTTAGAGAGAAGGAAGAGAAAAAGGGAAGAAGAGAGAGGGAAGGAGGAGCGTTCTGCCGAAAAAACGAAGGGGATTACCTTTTATACCCTCACAAAACGATGTCGTTTTGGCCTTAAGTAACCAGATGATCCGCGCGTTTTGCCGAACCCGACCCGACCCGAGCGTCGACCCGATTCTGACCCACGCGTGCCTGCCCCCTCTGAGCCGAGCCGAGCTGCCAAGCCGTTCCCCCCGAGCCGTTTCCCTGCCTTGAGCCGAGCCGAGCCGAGCCGCGATCCGAGCCGCTTCAGGTTTTTTTTTTTTTTTTCTTTGAATGTTTTTTTATTTGTTTATTTATTTTTATTTATTATATTAGCTTTATTTAACATTCTTTTTATCTCAGTTTTATTTTTATTTTTGTTTTACTTTTCTTTATTTTTTATTATTTATTTATATTTTTTATTATTCTATTTTCTTCAAATAAAAATCAAATTTTCCAAAAAAAAATATTTTTAGGGAAAAGTTGAAAGTATCAATTTTCCTTTAAGATCAAAGTTTCAAAAAAAAAATATTTTTGGGGAAAAGTTGAAAGTATCAATTTTCCTTAGAAATAAATTTTCAAAAAATATTTTTGGGGAAAAGTTGAAAGTATCAATTTTCCTTAAAAATCAAAATTTCAAAAAAAAAATTTTGGGGAAAAAGTTGAAAGTATCAATTTTCCTTAAAAATCAAAATTTCCAAAAATATTTTTAGGAAAAAGTTGAAAGTATCAATTTTTCTTAAAAATATAATTTCAAAAAAGGGGTTTTTTGAGAAAAAGTTGAAAGTATCAATTTTCCTTAAGAATAAATTTCCAAAAAATATTTTTAGGGAAAAGTTGAAAGTATCAATTTTTCTTAGAAATAAATTTCCAAAAAATATTTTTGGGGAAAAGTTGAAAGTATCAATTTTTCCTACAAAAAAAAATCATTCTTTCCTTCCTTTCTAGCTTAATTTTGATTTTGTTTTTTCTTTAAATAATCCGACGACGGAGCCTCTGCAAGTGAAACAGTAGTTTTTCTTGCATACTCTTGAGGTGAGAAAATTTTCTCAATTTTCTACTAAAAGTATTAGAGTCAATTGAGAATAATTTTCAATAATTAACTACTTGGTAAAATTTTAAAGCTTTTGGATAACACAAATTTAAGCTGGTACCATCTTTTGATTGGCGTTGTGAGGGTGCTATAACCTTCCTCACACGTAATCGAACTCCCGAACCCTGTTCTGGTTTGTAGACCTGAACCTATTCTTTTAGGGACCCTTAAACTTAGGTGTTTCCTGAAAGGACAGATTCTTTAGGTGGCCAATCGCACCTAGATAAAAAAGATTGGTGGCGACTCCCTAAAAGTCAATGTTTTAGCGATAGATCCCCGGATCTAGACGTTATGACAAATAAAAAGCTGAATTTTTTATTTATGGATACCCTTCTTTCTCCCTATTATGATAAGTTAATTGGTGATACATCCTCAGAATTTATAGATTTGCTATTTGTTATGGGAAGAATCGAAGATGGGATAAAAAAGGAAAAAAATTATGGATGCCAATTCAAAAATTCATAATGAAAGTTTGAGAGATATTTCTGATGAATACGCCAAAAAAACAATTGTTAAAGGGAAAAATAAGTGAAACCTTGTCATGATATAGAAAGATTTGGTAAATGACTATTCTTACTGGTCATCGTATTGTTCCCAATTGACATCTTAGGTTGGTAATGTTCCTTAAATATTTCATTCCTATGCTTTAATTTCTTCACCATAAATATTAATAAAATAAAAGATCAACCCAGACCATTCACAAAGTTGTAAGAAAAAAAGAGTCAAGATGTATCATTCACTCTTAATGTTTTACACTGAACTTTTCACTTATAAAAAAATCATACAATTTTCATTATCGCCATAAAGACCAAAAAGCCTTCTTACTCGAAATTATATGATTTGAATGCTTAGTGTAAATTCTATAATGAGGTTGATGGGCATTACATAGAAGATTGTATTGCCTTTAAAGATATAGTTCATGCTTTGATCAACACAGATCCGATAACATTTAAAAAACTAGTTAGTGGTTATGATGATTGACAGCAATAGAATTAAGGGTCAATGATGCAAAAGCTGAAGCACCAAGTGAAGAACTTCTTTTTGTAAATTTGAATGTCATCTTAAGAGCACTATTGGAAATGTTAATTTTTGGGTTGAGTCTGAGTGTTTACATTGAATGAATGGATATCGTGCATCATAGTGTCTCACGAATTTATAAATATTGTCATTTGAGGTTCTTAATTTCTTTTAAATTTTGGATTTGTAGGTTTTCTTTGAAAAAAAATAGTAAGAAGGGGAAATTGTTGGATTTGAATAAAGTCCCACATAATTAAGTTCTAAAGTTATAAAAAGAGAAATGCCTTGAAAAAAGAGAGAAAAAGGAAGAAAAAAGAGAGGAATAAAAAAATAAAATAAAATAAAAAGAAAAGTTTTTGTGATAAAAGAAAAAATTATCGAAAGAATTGGTGATCGCTATTAGAAGTTTGTCAAATGCCTTAACAATTTTTCTAAAATCATTCAGTTGATTCTGTCCATTAGCCATAACCTTTCAAAAACTATGAATTTAAATTTGTGAACTTTACCCTTGCCTGATAATGTTATGGTATCAAAACGTAATAATTTTCTCCTAAGCAATGAATAATAAAATAGTTAATTACAAAACACAAAATAAAAAAAAATTAAGATTCTTAGAAGATCAAGTAAACATGACATTTTTAAGAATTCAGATGTGATAATTTGATGTGTCAATGCTATGCTGTAGCTCTAAAAATTTTCAAAATCAAAGCCATTCCAAGTCTTATAAAATGACCTTAAACATAGTAACTTTTCAGCTTTTACCTAAAAATTAGCTTGGTCTTGTGTTTTGTGGGCACGTTAATTAAAAAAAGATGTTTTTGCTCTTAAGATAACTTGAGATATGATCAACTCATTCATCCATTTTTTGTCGAATGACATGGACTATTTGACTCTTTAAATGGGTTCATTCCATATGACCTTTTTTCTCGTAATAATTTTCATTAAGGTTGTTAAAATATGACATCTTTCATAAATCGTACTACTAGCAAAGTGGATTAATGTAAAAGTTATGGCATGCATGTCAAAAACAAACAAAAAAAGAGAAAAAAAAAGAAAAAAATGATTATGACATCATACACTTAAGAAATTTGAATAAATCTAAATAAAGACTTGATAAATTCAAAAATTTTGTAAAAGAAATAAGAACAAAAAGTGGAAGCCCAAAATGAAAAGGCTAAAAGAAAAGTCAAGATAACCCAAATCTAAACTAAAAAAAAAAAAAAGAGAAGAAAACTTTTGGAAATAAAAAACTTTTCTTCAAATTCATTTTCCCTAAAGGGAATTGTTCTTTAATTTAAATGATTATACTTGAAATGACAAATGACCGTCTTTCATCATTCCTTCACAAATGTAAAAATTTATCTCTTACTATCCCTTTGAATTTGATAAAATTCTTTTAAAATAAACCCTAACTAAGAATCATTTTTCACACTAAAGAGCAAAAAGGATACATTCAGGGGTTAAAAACAGTGATGTCTAAAAAGAGAATCCCATATATTAAGGGTAAAGGCCTAATATGAAAGTTTTCAAAAGTTTTGAATCCACTTAAAGAAAAGAAAAAAAAGAAGTGAAGGAATGAAAAAGAAAAGGTGAAGAAAAAAGAGCAAAAAGAAAAAGGAAAAAAGTGAGAAAAGAAGAAGAAAATAAAGAAAAGGGAACAAAAGAAAAGAAAAAAAATGAAATGGTGAAAAGCACAAAAAAATGACAAGGAATATACCCTAGAGTGTTTTCTTTAAATGAAAAAAATGATCATTGGTTTTAATTATCCTTAAACACTTGTTTGGGCTTGTTTATACCTTTTTTTGAAAACCCCGAACCTTGGCTTACTTTATGTTTTATGAAAAATCCATATTGGATCAAGTATGTATGCTTAAAAATTAAAGAATTTCTTTTAGAAAAATGACTATGAAACCTATGAACCTTTTGGTCCCTCTTTATTACCTAATTTCCCATTTGGAAGTTAGCCTTTTTTAGATAAATTTAAATTTTTAAATGCATAGTATAATAATCAAAAATTAAAAAATAAAAATAAATAAATAAAATAAAATAAGATGAATGTGGTTTTATGGTGAAAACCTTACAAAAGGTCGGTTTAAAGCAAACCTTGAAAGCCATTCATGATATTAAATGAAATATATGCTAACCAAAGCAGCCTAAACCTTTTGAAAGATTTGAAAATATTAAGGTCTCAAAAGTTTGAAAAAGCATAAAAATGGGTTGATTTTGAAAATTTTATTCTTTCATTCCTAAATGACCTTTCAAAATCTTAAACCGTTCTAGCTAATATTGACATATATCAAAATGTCACATTTTGAAGCTAAAGAAAGTGTCAAACATTTTTGGTTTTCAAGAGATTCATGTTTCTAGAAAAATTTATGTTTTATTTATGAGCTTGCATGGAAAAATATACACCTATTTTTTTCCCTTCAAGTGGTGAAATTCTTTTGAATCAATAAAAACCTTTGTATGCTAAACCATTTAATCCTTTGGGAAAGAAAATTTTCACCTCTTTAATTTTTGGTAGGGATCGCCAATCATTGAGAAAATTTAAGCCTAGTTAAGCTAGTACCCAATGAAAATTTAAGCCCAATCTGGTTGGCACCCATGAATATTTAAGCCTAGTTTAGTTAATACCCAATAAAAATTTAAGCCTAGTCTAGCTAGCACCCATGAAAATTTAAGCCCAATTTAGTTGGCACCTAATGAAAGTTTAAGTCATTTAGCTGACTTCCATGAAAATTTAAGCTTAATTTAGTTGGCATGCAATGAAAATTTAAGTCAAGTTTAGTTGACACCTAGATTTTAAGCCCAATTTAGTTGGCACCTGGGTTTTAAGCCAATTTTAGTTGGCACCCATAAAACTTTAAGGCTAGTTTAGCGGGCACCCAATTAAAATTTAAGTCCAGTTTAGCTGGCACCTAGGTTTTAAGCCTATTTTTTTTGGTATTTAAAAAAAGATTAATTCTAGTTTAGCTGGCACCCATCCTAATTTAAGCCTAGTTTATCTAGTACCAAATAGATTTTAAACCCAAATTAGTTAGTACTTATGAAAATTTAAACCAAGTTTAGCTAGTGCCCATAAAAATTTAAGGCACAATTTTTTTGGCATTTGAGAAAGGATTAACTAGCACTTATGGAACTTTAAGTCCAATTTAGCTGGTACCTATAAAAAGTTAAGCCCATTTTAATTGGTATTCAAAATTTAAGCCAAGTTTATCTTGCACCAAATAGATTTTAAGTCTAGATTAATTAGCACTTATGAAAATTTAATCCTAGTTTAGCGAGCACATAAGCCCAGATTAATGGTGACCTTATTTGACCTACGGTTCAATCCTGATTACCTTATTTGATATGTAGCTTAATCCTGATCACCTAATTCAACTTGTGGATCAATCTTGATCATCTCATTTGACTTACAGTTCAATTTTGGTCACTTCATTCGATTCGTAGTTCAATGCCAGTCGCCTCATTTGACTTTTGGTTCAATCTCGATCATTCTTATTTCTTAATTTATGGTTTAGTCCTAGTTATCATATTTTTTAACTTACGGTTCAATCCCAAATGTCTTAAGGAAATGGCTAAAAAAAAAGAAAAAAATGAAAAAAAAAAGAGAATGAAATAAAAAAATTTTCTTCTTAGGAAAGTAGCATTCAGACAAAATTGTTTTGTATATTATTGCATTATTCCTAATTTTTAAAAATATGTAAAGAGTGGTAGTTGTAGATATCTAATTTTATTTATGATATTTTATCATTTTTATTTGAGCTCATTTTTGCAATTAGGTTCTCACTTTTATATTTCGAACCCATTACATGGCTCACTTTTAAATACTTCGTATGAGGTCGAATATGGCTTCACAGTGAGGTACGTTACATAGACCCAAATGAATGCCTAAAATGACCTAATAAAAGGCTTGATAAAAGACTCTTTAGCCCATTAATAGTTCATTGTTGGTCATTAAATAAAAAAATAAAAAAATATATAATAAATATAAGACATTAAATAAAATCCAAATAAAAATATAAAATTAAACAAAAAATATATAAAATAATAAATATTAAAATATTAAAATATTTAAAAAATGTATAAAAATATACAATAAAAAAAGAAGCTTGTCCCAAAACAAAATCATAAGAGTTTATGAGATATGGCCCAATCAAAAAGCGTAAGGTCGCAACAAAACATGGCCTAAATCCAAGAATTAAAAGAGGCCCATTCAACCTAGCTCGAAGGTAGAAATCATGTGAAGAAGAAAAGGAAATCATGCCTAAAACATAGGCCATGATGTGAAAAACTGTTGCTGTAAAATAGGGGGGAACGGCATAAAGTTGGGAACGTGGGCATGAGTAGAAACAAAAAGAAAAACTAAAAACCAAAAATTAGAGGAAAGATTAATGTGAAGCAATAGTAAGCAAAAAAAAAATACTAAGAGAAGCATTCAGCAGCAGAAGCAAAAAAAAACTAAAAGAAAAAAAAAGAAGGCATTCAAGCACCAAGAGAGGAAAAGAACAAGCTACAAAGCTAAGTAGAAGAGAAAAAAAACTGACAACAAAATAATAAAATTGGGTAAAAATGAAAAAAGAAACCAGTAAAAAATGAAAGGTGGCCGGTTAAAGAGAAAGGGAGAAGCATATAGGTACCAAAAGAAGACAAAAAAAATCAAAAAATAGAAAAAGAAGGTAGTAAAAAAAAGGAAAAAAAAACTGAAAGCAACGATGAAAAAAAAATTAAAAAGAAAAGAGAAAAACAAAGAAGGTAAAAAAAAGAAAAAAAATCAGACATGAGTAGCAAAAAAGAAAAAAAAAATTGGCAGATAGGAGAAGAATACAGTAACATCCACAAGAAAAGATAACCAAAAAAAAGGGAAAGACGTTTGCAAAAAAAGAATAGAAGATTAGTAGTAGAACAAAAACAACCTGAAAGAATAGTAAGGAAAAGAGACAAAAAAAGAAGAATGAATAAGAGGAAAAGAAAAGTAGAAAAATCCCAACAACCTCAGGTTGCCAAGAATGAGGAAACCAGGATTAGAAACTAATAGTTTACAGGTATAAGTTTAAGTTTTTATTTCCTCCCTTCTTGTTTGTTTTTACATATGGATGACTTGCAGATGCCTAGAGCTCCAACCCTTTCATGCTTTTCTGGTTTTCTTTTCTCTTACACATGATCTATTGGAGTTCACAGGTTTGTTCAATATTTACCCTTTTTTTTTTACCATTCATGGGGTTTTAAAATCTTCATTCTTGATCAATATTTACTAGTGAAAGATAGCTTGCACCACTTTAAAAATCCCAAGGCTTTTCTGTTAATGTTCTGTTGCATGAAAAATGTTTTTTTTTTCCCTTTCTTTCTTGAGAGAGTTGAGACCAAAAGTTATAAAAGCCTAGGAAGAGAATCGCCTATGGAAAGGGTAGAGGTTTAAAGTTTGGCTGTCCTTTTTTCTTTTCGCTTGGTCTTAGTTCATATACATTGTTATCTCTCCCATTGCATGTGGATAAGCCGAGAGCTTTATGAACTTAAAAACTATAGAAGAGTTTTCCCAAGCATAGGCTTGAGGCATGTAGGTCTAAAAATCGTCAAGTTTCCCTTTTATTTGTAACTTTAAAAGAAAAAGGCAATCAAGGTAGAATAGAATAAGTATTGAAAGTAGGATAAAGACGGTAATGGCTAGGCTTAATGCACTTTATTTATTTTGCTTATTTTCATTTTGCCCATTAGTTATTTAGTTATTACTTGAACTATTTTAGAAAACTATTTGTTTTACTTTGCTGCTTTATTTCCCACTTTTGTCATGGAATTAGGATGAAAGTTAAAGAGGGTTAAAATGGTTTTTTAAAAATAAATAAATAAATAAAAATAATAAATAATAAACATAGAAATATTAATAGAAAACTTAAATCATATGAATGTTTGAATAGCTCTATGCATTATTATTGTTATTATTATTTATTATTATTGTTGTTACCAATACATGACTATTTTAGCTTATGTTTGATCTTGGTTTTTTAATGGCTTTACTCATGTACTATATTGCTGGTTAGCATGCTTACGTGATTATATTTATGCATTTTCATTAGTATTTGTGTTTTTCATTTTTTTAAAAAAGATAAATAGAATTTCTAAAAAATAATGATGATAATAATAAAATTTCAAAAGAAAAAAAAAAGATATTGAAATCTCTACCTAGATATTGTAGATAGTTTAATGTCAATTTTTTTAAAATTTTTTAATTTTGCTTAAATGTTGAGAAATTATCAAATAATAATAAATAATAATAATAATTTTAATGAATAAGAGAAAAATATAAAAATATAAAAATTCTTTTTTAGAGAAATCACAAAAAATGTGAGTTTACTCCAAAAACTTGCCTAGATGTTAAAGATTTTTTTTAGAGAAGTTCGTAAAAATGAAATCTTAAACCTTAAATGAAACTTTAAACTTTAAAATGAAACCCTAAATCCTATAGGTAGACTCAAAACCTAAATGAAATCCTGAAACCCTCAATTCACTCAATGCCCCCAAAACTATCTTAAAATCCCAAGGATTTGTGTGAAATCTCTTGTAAAATAATTTGTTCTCAAATGCTACTTAGAAAATAGGGTATTTAGAAAATTTTATTTCATTAAGATTTTTCATACAATTCCTTAATCAAAACAATAATATGGTTAAATAAAAGAAAAAAAAATGGAAATGAGATCTTAAAAATAAATTGCCGCACTCAAACTTTACTTAGAGATTGTAGAGTCTTGGTGATCTATTTATATTTAAGGACCTGGCCTCAAATTTGGATCCTATCATCACTTATGACACGTATGCATATATTCATTCGTAGATCAATGTTTGCACTCATTATGCATATATATATTAATTATCATTGTTTATAGTTAATTATCACATCTTTCATTTTTGTAAAAAGAAGTTCTTTAAAAAATCGATTTCAAAAAATAAATAAAATTCAAATACCATTTCGAGAAAAATAATTTTTGGTACTCTACCTAGACGTTGGAGAGTTTTCAATAATTATCATTTGCATATAGTGTTATTTTTATTTTTAAAGGAATTTTGTGACGAATCTTAGACGAAAAGGACTATTTTTTACTTCTACTTATATGTTGGAGAATTATATGATATTTTTTTAATCTAAAGATTTTCACAACATTCCTAAATAAAGATTTCTAATTGATTTTTTTTTTCAAAATGAAGGAAATTATTATTAAATCTTAAATAAAAACTAATTTTATCTAAAATTATAAATAACGCATGATTAATTGGTACTAATTTTTATAGGCACTACAGGGGTACTAATCTTTTTTCACACATAATCGACTTCAAACTCAATCCTATTTTCTTAAACCAAAATAATTTTTCAATAAACTTTAAATCTGTTTTATTGTTTTATTAAAAAGATAAATTTTTTGGGTGGCCAATCACTCCATAAAAAAAATTGGTGGTGAGTCCCCATTTTCTTGATTTCAAAATTTTTATGTTTAGCCATTGAGTTTCTAGACCAATACATTATGACATTCATCCCTAATTGGCTTATCATGCTAAGTAAAAAATTGACACCGATTTCTTTGTGTACATCATATATTTCAATTATACATTCTATTATCAAGCTAATCACATTTTTAAGGATAATCAAACTTTAAGACCATGATTTAGATCAATATCAATATTCAACATTCATGATTATATTAGATGTACCTGATGATTGCTGTAACCAAAGAAATGCCTTTTAGGATTATCATCACTTGTTGAAGTGACTCGAAGAGCCTTTAATCTGCAATAATAATACACACTCACCTCTATAATAATAGGTTACTAGAACAAATATGAATCTATTGTCAATTCAATAGTTGGACATAATATCGGAGTTAAAAAAAAACAAATGTGAATCTGTTGTTAGTTTGGAGTTTAACATTATTTGGACCCCTAGCTTTTTTGGTAAACCATAAACTCAATAATGTTAAATATACATTTAAACTAAAGATGAAAGTTACCATTTTTAGATTTGTTGTAGTTTTCCATTAGTTTCTTTTTTTTTTCTTCAGTTTTAGACAAGCTCAACCTAATCAAAATGCCATAAAAGACAGTCGAATGTGTTACAATAAAAAATCACTACCTCTAATAGGAAATCACTGCATCTAACAAGAAATCACTGCATATGGCCATAATCAATGTAACATTGTAAAATTTTTCAAGATGTTGAATGTTACAACCTAGCTCTTCCAAAGCTCTATACAATCAACAATAAGACCTCTTAAGGGTTATCATTCTTTTTAAGCTCATAATCTCACAATACAAATCTTTAAAGTATTTTTACAAACTTAATGACTTCTTTAAGGTTGGCTATTTGCTAATTTAAAGTACAGATGAATGATATAAAAGATATCAAGAGAAAAATGAGTAAAAGATTGAATTTTCTACTATTTTCGTACAACAAGAAGCTATTTAATGCTTAAATAAGACAAATGGTGAAAGTAATCAATTTTTTTGGCTCTTACTAGCTTTTAATCTAGTGGGAGACTTCATTTTATACGTAAAAAGGAGAAAAGAGCTATGGGTTTCATTTAATGTTTGGAGCCTTTACAATTAACAAAAAAAAAAGTGATTGTTTGAGCTTATCAAGATTGAACCGATCAATCCTGTCTTTAAGGGGATTGATTGGTTCTTACTTGAAAGCCAAAATGTACAAGCTTTTAAAATAGACCTGATTAATCATGTGACATACTCAATCGATCTTGTCGCACTCCTGATCGATCTTCTATGCTGCATGATCGATCCATTTTAATGTTTTTGAAACAAATTTGGCTATTGGATAAAAAATCGATCAATCCACATAGGGGGGATCGATCAAGTCTTGAAACCCTTGAACCAATCGATCAAGTAAAGGATGGGATTGATTGGTTTTCATAAAAATTACACGAGAAAGCTTTTTGGTTGAAAATAAATCGATTTTTTGAAAAAGGGGATCGATTGGGTGCTTGAAGGGATCGATTCCTTTCATGCATTTTTGGCCAAATTCATTTTTTAAAACATGGAAAAATTATTGTTTTTGCTCCAAAAACATTTTTAACTAAATAAAAAGGCTAGAAAAACATTCAAATTAAGTTCAAATCAATTTATATCAAAATTAGCAAATTTTGTTTTGTCATTTGAAAATACTTATCATTTCAAGGCTAACATACTCATTCATAATTTCCTTTAGAACCCATTATTGATTAAAGATTATTCTTTTATTTCTATGATTTATTGAAATTTTATAAAAAAGAAATTTAACTAATTAACATTTATTATTTATTATTTCTTTTACTTGAGAATAAATGTAAATCATCAGTGTTAGAATCTTTTTTTCAATTTTTCCATCACTTTGATAAGTTTTGAATGCATTTTTACATATATGAACCTTTTACAAAATTCACTTCTTCGCAATTTTTTTTAATTTCATGATTTAGACAATTTTCATTATTCCTAAGCTTAAAAAGTCATTCTCATTATCTAATAATTTCTTAATTAGTAATTATTCTTATTTTGTATACTTATTCTTTGTTACTCTTTTATTTTGGGACCTTTGATATCAATTTTATATTATTATTATTATTATTCCAAATTTTCATCATTTTAGCAAAAATTCATAGAAAAATTTTGTTCACTAGAAAATTATACATTTGTAATTCGTCTAGAATTCATAGTTGATTTTATTCTATTTTTATCCCTAAAAAATATTCTAAAATGTTAGGATTCCAATTATTTGATTATCTAATTTTTTTATTATTTTATTTTTATTTCAACATAAATATTATTGGAATTTTCTTTTAAATTCACCATCATTATGGTAGAATTTAAAATTTTTATTTACTAGCCGCATATTTGTAACCATTTGAAAATTTATTGTTTGAAATATATTTTGTTTTTTTCTTTTATTATTTTTAATTTTTTCATAAAATTTGTTACATTTTATGGTAAAATTATTATTATTATCTAAATAAATTTTAATTTAACACTTTATCTAGTAATTCTATTATTATTATTTCATTTTTATTTAGATAAATATCCCATGCTCAAATAATTTTAAATTTTAAACAAGCATATATTAAATATAAAAAATTAAAAAAATTACGTAAAATGGTCAGTCCAATCGATCAACGTCCAAAAATTACGGTTTGATCGAACTAAAATGATTTTCAAGGGATTTGCAGCGATTTTGTTTGGTTTTATTAGTTCAGCTTGTAGTTCGATTAGGCCGAAGTAGTTCAGCATATGGTTCAGTCAGACCAATTAAGGCTAGTCAGCTAAGCTGGGTGTAGGTCAAGTGTGCGAGTCGATGCGTGAATCCCTTTCCCAAAATGATGTCATTTTGACCTATTTTTTATAGCTATAAAAATAAAAAAAAATTCTAATTCATTCTATCAATTTTTAAGAAAAAAAAATGACCTATTTTAGCCAAACAAAGTCCAACGGCTGATGTTCACTATCAACCCTAAATCTAGTTAGTGTAGTCATGCGTTGCCGTTCACTGTCAATCACTGTCATTAAAAAACTTCTAAAAACACCCCACCAACTCATTTTTCTTTCCTTTTCTCATTTATAAGCTTAGTTTTTGCTAAAACTCATCTTAAATCCCTAGATATGAGCCTAAAGGTCATGGTTTCTAACTCAAAAATACTATCCTTCCTTTTTTTTGACCACCGTTATCCCTTTTTATATTTACCCCTTACCAAAACTTTTTTCCTTACCCAAAAGTGCAACCTCAAAACTCCTAAATCTCCTTTGAGTCCACCCCAAAACCAAAGCTAGACTTTCATTTCCTTTTTTTTTTTGCTTGTTATTGTAGTTTCCCAAAAGGGGATGTAGATTCTTTTGCTTTTTTGGTTTTTTTTTGTTCAAGTTTCAAGCAAATGGGTTTTTGGGTAACCTAGGTTCTACTGAGGGTGAAGGAAAATATGATATTTTTCAATTGGCAATAGTGGTTCAATGAATGGCTAGAGTGGTGTTGTGCCATATATATTTTTTAATTACCCTCTCATTTATTTGTTATTGCAAGCTCAATGTAAAGAGTCAGAAAAAGTTCAAATCCCAAAATTTATGGGATTTGAAATTGACTTTTTAAATATTTTGTCAGTGTCTTTTTTTCATTGAATTTTGTGCTGCTAAGTTAGGCAGTGATAAGTGGCTTGCAAGAGGTCTAATAAATATATTGAAGACCTTTGAGGTAGAGGAAAGAAAAGAAACAAGAAAGAAAAAAAAATATAATAATAATATAATAATAAATAGTTAAATTAAATTGGATTCATAATAAGTTTAATCAAAATATCTAAATAGGCCTGGACAAAAACTATGAATTGATTGGCACTTATTTTTCTAGACAAAATAAATGTCTACAACCATCGTTGAAAACTTCAATAGTGTTGGAAAATTCAACAAATTTTCAAATTTTGACAAAATTTCTAAATTCTAGTGATAAAAAAATTCAACCAATCTTTGAAAAATTATACTAGCTGTAAAAAATTTAAAGCTTTTCAAATTTTGATGAGCCTAAAAAAATAAAAAAAAAAATCTCAAAACATCTTTCTCATTTTCCTAAACATGTTTCTCTAATTGGTTTTTCAAAGAAAATTCTCAAACAGTTTGGATTCAAAATTTTGTTTTAGATTTTTTATATTTTTATGTTTTTTGTTTTTTTCTTGTTGGCTCCCTTCAAGGATGTGGTAGATTTTTTATAGCTTTTTTTTTTCTTTGTGTATGTTATTTTTGGTAGATTTAGGTAGAATGGCAGTGGGGTTTTTTGCTTAATTCCTCTATATTTGTTTGCAGCATTTGAAAGCTCAATTTATAGAGTAGAATGAGCTTTCAAATTGTATGTTTTAAAGCATTGTTGAGGACTTTTAGGGTTGACACCGGTGACTTTGGTTGCCAGATTTGGTATTGAAAGGTGAGTAGATGTTGGGGTGGTTAGCAGTTGGTGCATTGAATCCACATGGATTTTGGAGGAGGAAAGAAAAAAAAAAAGAAGAAAAAAAAAGTAAAAAAATATAATAATAATAATAACAATAATAATAATAATAATAATAATGTAATAATGAAAATGAAAACTAAATATGAAAATAAATAAAAATTTAAAAGTTTAATAAAATTTAAAATGACCTAGTACAAAAATAACCTAATAACTTCAATTAATGTATTCAATTAGACCCGAATGGAATCAAGAATCGATTTGGATTTATTTTGATACAACACCCAATTTTTTGGATAAAATAGATGTCTATGAAACTCATTTGAAATCATTAACAAATTTTTTATGTGAGTTTTGAATTTTTATGCAAATCTAAAAAAACTTGATGTTAATCTCAAAGATATTTTAATGTGAATCCTTAACCTCAAAATGAATCTCGATGACCTTTTGGTGTGAATCATGAATCTTGATACAAATCTAAAAAACCTCGATATAAATCTCAAAGATATTTCGATACAAATCCTGAACCTCTAAGAGAATCACGAGGACATTTCGGTGTGAATCTCAAAGTTTGATGCGAATCTTGAAAATCTTTCGGTGTAAATCCTAAACTTCAATATGAATCTTGAACCTCAATGCAAATCTTGAGAATCTGTCAATGTGAATCCTAAACCTTGATGCAAATCTCGAGGATCTTTTGATGTGAATCCCAAATCTTAATACAGATCTTTAAAACCTTTTGACGTGAATCCTGAACCTTAATGTAAATCTAGAGGATCTTTTGATGTGAATTCTGAATCTCATGTGAATCTCGAATTTCAATGCCAAATATGAAAACCTTGATGTGAATCTTGAAGAACTTTTAGTGTGAATCATGAATTTCAATACGAATCTAAAAAACCTCAATACGAATCTCAAGGACCTTTTAGTGTGAATCTCAAAACTTTCGATATGAATCTGAGATTTCAATTGTGAATTTTTAACTTTTTTATTTTTTTAAGGGAGAATCTCATAGCCTTTGAATAGATAAGTTTTTCAAGTACCATAGCCTTTGGTTAAAGGAGCAATTTCAAGTATCATAACCTCTAGTTAAAGGATTTTTTCAAAATTAGATATGATTTGTAAAACCAAATGGCATAATCTATAAGACTTTTGAAAAATTTTCTTTCCTGTACCATAGCCTCTAGTTAGAAGAACATATGTAAGGTGCCATACCCTTAAGTTAGAAGGTTTATTTAAAGTGTCATAGCCTCGAGTTAGAAGAATTTTTTTGAAAATTACTTTTTGTTAGAAGAGTTTTTCAAAACAAATTTGTTTTACAAAACCTTTTTGGTTGATTGTCTATAAAAAAGGAGTTTAAATGTGCTTGAGATAATATATAGTCACTACTTGTTCAAGTGTGTGATATATTTTCAATGTCCGTGCTTTTCTAGGTGATTTTGGATGAAATAGTCATCTTTTGTCTTTGCTCTATTCCTAATCCTCAATAATAAGCAAACAAGGGTAGTTGTAAACACTTATTTTGTCAAGAGAAATTCAGAATTATTTTGAAATGAATTTGAAATGATTCTTGATTTCAATTGGGTAAGCTTTAATATGTTAAATGGCCTTATCGAATTACCTTTTATTGGTTTAATTGGATCTTGTCTTAGATCAATTTTTGTTGAGTCATATTTGCATAAGTTGAAAACAAGTCCAATTCAAATTTGATTGTGGATTATACAAGTTCAGAGGCCTAAATTCGTCATTAAGCCCAAGTCAATTCTTAAAGCCCAAGTATTTAAGGCCTATCAAAAGTTAATTTTAATTTTTTGTTTTTTTAATTAATTTATTTACTTCATTGTATTTTGTCTTTTTTTCTCTTTTTTGAATAAAAAATCAATCAAATAAAAAAAAACCACTCTACACCCAAAGTCATCGACACATCCCATAAAATTCTTTTTAAAATCCTCTTCTATCCTAGGAAACTTGGGATTTGAATTCCCTACTAGCTCTATAAACTAAGCTCTAACACATTAGAAAAAAAAAATCCAATTTGAAAACAAAAATCTCGATAAAAAAAACAAAATATCCTTACACTGCCAAGACTTATTGTTACCACCACCACCAAATCATAGCCACTATCACCACCATCAAACCAGAGCCCATCAAAATTTCACTCACCAACAAATAAAAAAAAAATCCTTATATAAATCTAGACTCAAGACTTGATTATATTCAAAACCAACACTCAAACAAGCAAAACTTGAGACACCCAAGATATAAAAAAAAAATAATAATAATAAAAATAAAACCTAGCAAAAATAAACCATCCACATCCTTGAAGGGAACCATAAAAAATTTTCTATTTTCTATTTTTTTAAAGGTAAACAAAAAATAAAAAAAAAACAAAAATAAAAATTTATCTAGGTTGATTGAGTTTTTTGGGAAATCTAGCTAAGGAATTGTTTTTAGGAAGTTAAGAACGTTGTTATGGAGTTTTTTGGGATTGTTTTTGCAATTTTTTAAAGTAGTTGGAATATAGAAAATTTAAATTTTTCGACAGTCGATTGAATGTCTCAACCACTAAAATTTGAGAAACTAGTCAGAATATGGAAAATTTTGAAATTTTTTAGCGCTAGTTGAAGTTTTGGCAATGGCATGGTGCTGATCAATTGAAAATTGGATTTTACAAAGACTGGCGAAATGTGTTTTGATTTTTTGTCAAAAGGAAAAAAAATAGATTTACGATCTTTTATAGGTTTTTCAAAATAGCGTTATTTTAGATGTTAAACTTGCACCCAACTCATCAAACCCATGCACTGACTTGCACTTCAACCTAAAGCATTTGGTAAGTTTTCCTTTTTTCTTTTTCTTTTTTGATTTTCTTTTTATTTTATTTTACTATATTTCATTTTTAGCTTTTCTTTTTATTATTTTTAAAATAAATAATATTTTTTCAAGAAATAAATCACAATTAGTAATTTTTAGCAAAAGTCAACAAAAATAAAAATGATTAAATCTTTGTTTTTAAAAAAATAAAAATAAAAATAAAAATATAGTAATTAATGGAATTTGAAAGAGTTCTCTATTTCCTCAATTATTATAAAAAAATTTCTTGAATTTCACCTAGATGTTGGGATAATTTAAAGAGTTATTTTTGCTAAGAATAAAAATTTTTATTGATAATAAATAAATTTTAAAAAATTGATTATTTGGATAAATCTTTGAAAAATATTATTTTTAAAGAATATTGAAAGAATTCAATTATCTTTAATTATTGTAAGAAAAAATATTTTTGAATTTCACTACAGAGTTGAAATAATTTAAAAATTATTTATATTAAATAAAGATTTATTTAAATAACCAAAATAAATAATAAATAAAAGTGTTTATTCGATTAAATCTCTTAAGTGAAAATTTTTAAAAAATTTGGAAGTGTCTTATTTTTTTAATTTTTACTAAGAGAAATAATTTTTGGATTTTGCTAAGAAGTTAAGATAATCTAAAAATCAGTTTTACAAATAAAAATTAAAAAACAAAATAAAAAAATCTCATGATGAAATTTTGAAAATTTTTGAATGTTTAACTTTTTTGAAAGTTTTCTCAACGAAGATATTTTCTATGAATTCTGTCAAAACATTAGAAAATTTATAAAATATGTAAATAACACATTTTTAGAAAATAAAAAAATATTTTTAGGAAATTAATTTTAAATATTGAAAAGATCATATTATCAAAATTAAAGGATAATATATGTTTAATTGATATTGTTATTTAAGCAGGCGTTGTAAGAGTGTTAACACCTTTCTCACTTATAAATATATTTTCGGATTCAATGTTGATTTCACAAGCCAAAATATTTTTTAGAAAATCTTAATTAATTTTGAGATTTTTATTAAAAAATGATATTTTGAGTCATTAATCACACCCCTACAAAAAGATTTATGATGACTTCATAAATTTTTTTCGATTCTAATAATTAAATCCCTTAAACAAAAAATCATTACAATAGTAGTAATTTAGCTCCATAAAAAAATGAAGTTAGTAAATTGTCTATTGAAATGTTTTCTTAAATAATTAGCCAATAAAATCACTTGTCAAAGTTTACCAATATGAAAACTCGGTGCCATTATGCACATAGGTCAAGAATTAAAGGAGGCACAAGCAAGATTATTAACATCATCTTGGATAACATTTAGAATTATTTTTTTAATAAAATGATATGCTTTAATATAAGTTGTTTTGATATATTATTTTAAATTTTTTGATTTAGTATAAATATATTTATAAGTGTCGTAACGGTTTTGTATCTGTCCGATGAGTTTGAAAATAAAATAAAAATAACGGAATCGCCACCAATTTTTTTTGGTTAGGTGCGACTGGCCACCTATTAAAACATATTCTTTTAATGAAATCTTAAAATTAATTAAAATTTATTAAAAGGATAATTTTAGGGTCTGCGTAACAGTCTGAGTTCAGGAGTCAGTTACGCGTGGGGAAGGATTAGCACCCTCACACCGCCTGTTAAAAACGGTACCAATTAACAACGTGTTATCTTTTGATTTTGATAAAAATAGTCTAATTTTTTCTGTTCAAAAAATAATTTGCTTGATTTTTTATTTATTAGAAAAAAAATTTTATTCTCGAGAAAAATAAATTAAAACTTTTTTATTGAAATAATTCTTAAAATGTTTCAGTACATTGGTAATATTATAAGAATTTTTTTTCACCTAGAGATTTCTTAGGCATCGTTTTTCAGAATACCTTAGAATTTCATCATCAGAGGCTCAAATTTACTTTTCGTAAAAAATGTCATGCATGCAATGCAAAATGTTACCATGTTAATGCACACATTTATTCTCCTTTGTTAGAAATTTTATTAATTATTTTATTAATTTTTATTTTTATTTGAAATTTTGAAGAAAAAAGAATTTAATTATATTGAAGATTTTTTATAAATATTTTAATACACTGGTAATATTTTACAAAAAATCTTCACCTAGGGATTTTTTAAAGCATCTACTCGAAATACTTTTAGAATTTCATCATCGGATAAAATTTCTTTTCTTCTAATTTTTATTACTTATATTTTTAATTTATTAATCAATTTTTATTTATTACTTTAAAAAAAAAAGAAAATTTTTATTGTATTGAAAAAATTTTTTATAAATACTCTAATACACTAATAGTATTTTAAAAAAAATCTTCTCACCTAGAGATTTCGTAGACATCACTACTCAGAATACCTTTGAATCTCATCATAAAATAAAAATTTCCTTTTTCCTACATTTTTTTATTAGTTTAGTATTATTATTAAAATATTTATTTTAAAGTTAATAAAATTATAAAAAAACTTTTATCATATATTTTACTATTTATTTTTATTGATTAATATTATAAAACAATAAAAATTTATTTTGGTAAATTTAAACATTTTTTACGTGCATAAATATTAAGAATAATAATTAAAATAACAAAAATAATATATAAAAAAATCTAAAAAAATTTTTTTTCATCTAAATCGGACCATTGACGTGGATCCGGTTGGCTCAGCAATTTGGATGCGGTTCGACGATTTTTTTTAGCAGAAAGCTCTCTTTTTTTTTGCAGCCTTTTTTTTTGCAACGTCACTCCTTCGTTTTTTTTTTCTTCATTGTCCGGTCGGAGCTCTATTTATATAGCTTCGACAGTGCCCTGTGCCTAAGGGAATGGCACAGGGCTAGGCATGAGGGTGCAAGCACGAGCCCCATGCCTCTTTTATTTATTTTTGGCAACATCTGACAGTGGTAGAGTTAGGCAATATGATGGGTGGTAGAGCATGGATGGTAAGGTAAGGTGAGGGGTAGGTGGTAGGGCATAGCGGCAGTGGTGCTCGGGAAGGCACCATTGCCATCCTCGATTTTTTTTTATTCTTTTTTTTGGTATTTTGTATTTTATATATTTTATATTTAATAATATATATTTTTTTTGCCGGACAAATTTGATGTCCACAATAAGTATACATGAATTTGTACATAATAATATTACAATAATTTACAAAATAAATATGTATTTTTTAAAAAACTAAATAAATAAGTTTAAAAGTATAAAAAATAATATCATCAATTTATTATGATATTTTTAAACATTTAATTTGATTATATGATATTTAAATGAGTTTTTTTATATAAATATTAAGACAAAGTTAAAGAGATGAAAAAAAAAGAAGAAAACTTTAACTTCATAATTGTTTAACTTTGGGAGTACAATTGCTTTTATGAAAGTGATTAAAATACTAATGAATTTTAGTTTGAAAAACAAAAAAAAAGACAAGATATAGTAAAAAATAAAAAAATCCAACTTTTAAGAATTATTTTGATTAATTTATAAATGATCAAACAACAGAAAAATAATTTAAAAATTATAAAATATGTTTCACATACTGATTAAAATAAGTTAACATATCAAAATTTATAAAAACCAATTAAAACTAATAAAATAATTAATAATATCTAATATTAAATTTGGTATATAAAATTATCTTAAATACATTGTATTTTAATATAATTAAAATATATCAATCAATACGATATATACCGAAATAAAATTTACAGCATACAAGCATGCATCATTTTCATCGGATCTGACTGCAACATGCTACGTCTCAAAAATATTTCTTACCTACCTATTCCATGATAATTAATAATATTATTAATCTAACTACTTATGATAAAACAAAAATTGGTCCCAACTATTTTTCTTGTCTCTGCGCACCGGACGAGAGAATATATTATACCAAATCCAAATCCAAAACCAGATATAGAATCTGAAATGGTTTTCTTTTTCTTTGTTGGTGAGACGGTTCTGAGGCTTATAAAAGGTTCGGACAGCAGCAGGGATCTTTCTATTCTGGGGAAAACATGTGCCACCAGGAAAATTCTAGGGGAAGGTAAGGAAAATCAGAAAAGCAATTCTCATTTAAGTAGTCGATTATTTTGGTGGGGAATTGTCTGAAAAGAAATTCAAAATTGTCTCCTTGTTGCTGTTGTTATAAGTCACTGTAAGTAAAGAAGGTCTAAAATTAATTTTCTTTTTTACAACTTTGGTTCTTTGAATTGAAATTTTCTTAGGCTTTGGTTAGATTCTACGGCACCTCCATAAAATTAAATAGGGTTCTGGCACCCAACTGCAACAAGGGGATGCATTTGATTAGCACTCTAACAGTATAGTTAGAGGTCAAAACCCCCATTGCAGACCAGAAGGGAAAGATTCAATGAATCATTGAACTTTAAGATCATTGACTCTTTTAATGTAAAATTGAAAAAAAAAAAGAATTTAATTATTGCAATTCACTTTTTTTAATAGGGTAGTCGACTATCATACTTAATTTCATCGTTATTGTTTTTTTTTTTATATCATACAAAATTTTTTTACTTTTAAATTAAAATTAAATTCATAACACTAACACTTCATTTTTTTAATTTAAAAAAAAATTATGTAACTCTTATATTAATATAAACTGAATTTTTTATTTATATATTCTTTTGAGATTATATATATATATATATATATTCTTGTACTTTTAAGAAATGAGGATTTACCAAATTTTATTATCTTGATTCTTTTTTAAAGAGGGCCAATGTTAACATGTTTATGGATAGTTGGATACCCCATTATGAAGCCTTAGATATTGTTTATTAAAATGAAAAAAATTAAAGTTAATACATTTTTGCTCTGATAACTAAAAGAATTTATGCTTAAATTACTTTGTGACAAATTAAATGCTATTTGCTTTGTGAAGGCTAATTGCTAATTTTAATTAATGAAAATTGATTTTTTCTTTTGGGTTCACATGTTTTTGCATAATAAATTAAATATATTTTTTATTTTTATAATCTTTGAAAAGATTGATTAGCATTGCCTGTGTAATAGCGATTCTTTATTTAATATATTTAAATTAAAATTAAAAAAGAAGAAGGAAAAAGAGGCTTTATCAAGAAAAAAAAAAAAATCCCAAAACCTTATATTGCAGTTCCGATCAAATGAATTCTAGCACAAGTCTGTTTACCTCTTCATTGTTATATAGAGGTTTTTATTCATAATTATTTTAATATTTATCTATCATCACTTGATCAATTACATTAATTGTTTTCAAGAGAAAAAAAAAATAAAAAACTAACAAAGCCAATGGTTAATTATTGCTCGAATTTGCCTATATATTACAGATGCATTGTTTTGTTGGATAATAATGAAGCCAATTCAAAATCTATGTTCTTTTTATAGAATAATAATAAAAGCCAATTCAGAATCTATGGTTGACAGCCGCAGCCTTGTTGTCAAAACCAGCGGCTTGATTTTTCAAATTGCAATCCTTGTTCTGCAAAAAAAAAAAAAAAAAAAAAAAAGAAAGTCAAGTCATTTGATATATTTTATACGTATGTTGTTAAGATTAAAGCTGCATTTTTCATAAAGTGATAATTAAATAAATTTTAAAAAAATTCAACACACTAAATTTATTATGATTTATTCTTAAGGTGAAAGTTTTATCCACTTTGCAATAGAATTTTTCGCTACGATAAAAATACAAATCTTATCAACATATTTACTTTGCATAAAAATTTACGTTGAGATAATAATTAATTTCTGGGTAACTTAGTACATAAAACATTCTTTATTTCTCTTTAACAATAAGGAGATTCTTTAAAAAAAAAAAAAATTGGACCCTTCCAGATGTGCCCTAGATTTGCAACATGGTACCTTAGATCATATGATGACTTTATTATTGTTAAGGTTTTCAATCATTTAAGCATATAAATTTTAACTGTTTGTTGCAATAAAGTCATGTTCAATTATTTATCACAAACAATTAAATTCACGTTAAATATTGGTACTTATGTTGCTTTGAATTGAAAATTGTGGCCGGGTGTGGGACTCACAACAAATGAACGACAATCCTTATTTTATATTATTTGATTACGATGTAATAAAAAAAATTGTACATGAAAACTTTACTCCAAATTAAAAAATGGAATAAAATGAAAAAAAAAAGTATATATATCTATGATAATTAAAATTTCCTTAAATACATTTTAAGGCTCATTTAATTTTTAAAATAATTACCTTAATATCTTTTTATTTAAGAAAATATAATATTTTGAAGAAATAAATTTTTTGATACAAAAGAGTTTGCAATTTGAAAATATGAAAATAATTATATGTACTAAAATTTGAATTTTAAAATTATTAAATAATATTTTAAAATAATTATATTAATCAATTAAATTAAATTTTAAATTAAAAAAATTTATTTTTTTCATTACTTTGATTGAGAATACAAAGAATAAATATCATATTGAAGTAGAAGTTAATTATAGTAAATTATAAAACTACTATTTTATTAGACAAAACTTATGTAAAATTATTTAAGTAAAATTTGTAAAGTTTTATTTTTTAAATTGATTTAATAAAAATTTTAATTAAAAATGCAAACCATAGATTAATATAATTAAATGTGAAGATTAATAATATAAAAATATTATTTATAATTTAAATTTATTCGATAAGATAAAATTTTTGTGAATATTTTTATTAAAAAGTTTATTTAATAAATATATTAAAATTTTTTTAAATTTTTTCAAAATTTACATGATTAATTTATTTGATAAGATCTTTTAATTTATCAATTTTAATTTTAATTTTTAATTTTTATTTACTTCCTAATAATAAACAATTTCCCAAACTTTACATATGAATTTTAACGTAAGTCTTTTTCCTATTTCATTAATCCTTGCATTTTTCTCACACCTTACATATTATGTAATAGTAAACGTAGCTAAACATAAAGAGTGTTTCTTCCTGGAAGAAAAAAAAAAAAAAAGGGCTTTTCAAAAAAATAAAAGACAAAGAGAAGCACAAAATATTCGTTTCTCATTTTATTTTTACTTCACGTGATTGTGTCAGCTCAATAAATTTGTCAATTTTACTTGTCAACTTTTCTTTTAAACAAAAATTCTTCAAGATTGGCAACCACGCCCCTCTCCAGACACGCTTCTTTCTTCTTCCTCTCCTTCTTCTATCAAACACACGCACAGGAAAACCCAGAGCCTTTTTTTTTTCTCTGCTTAAAACACCGGGTTTGTTCTTTCTAATTCAATCTCCATAAGTTTCCAAAATGGCTGGGAATTTAACTACAGGTTCGTCTCATTTTCTTGATTCAAAATATTCATCTTGAATTTATTTTAAATGTTGTGCCATTTTTTTTGTCTGGGTTTTGAGTTGGTTTTATACACCCAAGATCATTTCTCTCTGGGCTTTCATCTTTCTTTGATAATGGGTTTCTTCTCCTGTGATTGTTTTTTTTTTTTTGCTGTCAGTATTTGAGATGATAGTTCTTTTCTTTCATGTTTCAAAGTTTGTGCTTTATTTGTTATCAAATTCTATGTGGTATTTGGTAGAACCCATCTTTAACGAGAATCTTAGAATTTTTGCTTTGAGGTTGGATTTCTTTCAATTACAAAGATATATCTGATATGATGGTATTTTGATTGCTTTCTAAGTAAGTGATTTTAATCTAATTTGGTCAAAAATTTTATTTCTTGATACTTACATGTTGGCTAAATCTCATGCTTTGTATAGCATACTAACTGTGTACTGGATCTGTATAGCCTGAATTGACAGTTCAAAAAATCAAGATCTTAGAGTAAAAAAGATTGCTTTTCAATTAGGATGAAGTGGGAATTGGATACATTTTCTCGTCAATCCCAATGGCATTTCTGATCTGTTTAGAAAGACATTACTTTAAATTTGTACTTCACAATGGATGGGCTAGTCTAATGTTTTCAAGTGAACAGATTGGCCTAGGACTAGGAGAGGCATATTGGCAGAGAGAGTTTCTATTTTTTTTATTTTCAGTTTGAACAATGTTAGGAAACATCTGTGATATTGGGCAACTGCATATTGTAGATGGAACTGAAGATCTTCCTGCTAATACAAACGGGAATTCTGCAAATAACAATTCACTAGTTGTTTGCTTTGGTGAATTATTGATCGACTTTGTACCAACTGTTGGGGGGGTTTCTCTGGCTGAAGCTCCTGCCTTCAAGAAGGCTCCTGGTGGTGCTCCAGCTAATGTGGCTGTTGGTGTATCCAGATTAGGGGGATCATCAGCTTTCATAGGCAAGGTAAATTCAAACATCAATCTTTACTCTGTAGCAGTCACTAGAATAATTCTATGATATTTCTGTTTCTCTCTGTTAGATGAAATTTGCTTACCTTTCTACCTTTCTCTGTCTGTTATATTGGTGTAAACAAAAAGAACCACTTTTTACATGCTAACTCTCAACATCAATCTTCATAAACCCCCCAAATTTGTGGCAACAGAAATGTGATGTTTGTCAATAATGAAATTGAATTATTTTAATGTTTGTCTTTGAAACTAACTTCCGAAGCCATTGAATGATATGATTAAGAAATCTCTCTTTCTGCCAAAGTTGTCTGCTTTCAACCTTGTTCTGTTTTAAAACTAACCTATGTTTCTGAAATAAACTTTCTATAAACAATAGTGATTGAAGGATGCTGTCTCACAACTGAAAATTTGTAGCTCCAGCACTTATTGCTTTTTGTTGCAAATTGCAATCACCCGCTTTTCTTTGGATCATGAAATTATTGATGTCAATGAACATTGCTTCAATTTCCAAATACTTTGCAATTTTGTATCAGGTAGGTGAAGATGAATTTGGCTACATGTTGGCTGACATTTTAAAGCAAAACAATGTTGACAATTCTGGCATGCGATTTGACCGTAATGCAAGAACTGCATTGGCATTTGTTACACTCAGAGCTGATGGTGAACGTGAATTCTTGTTTTTCCGTCATCCAAGTGCTGATATGCGTCTTCATGAGTCAGAACTTGATATAAACCTCATTAAGCAGGTTTTTTATTCTGCATTTCTCATCTTTGTTCCAATTAGTACACATGAAAGATTGTTTAGCAGGATTTAGGAATTTTCTGATTTCCAAATAATATTAATTGCAGGCAAGGATATTTCATTATGGTTCTATTAGTTTGATTGAGGAACCGTGCAAGTCAGCTCACCTTGCAGCAATGAACATTGCTAAGAGGTCTGGCAGCATCCTCTCTTATGATCCAAATTTAAGATTGCCACTGTGGCCATCAGCAGAGGCTGCTCGGAAAGGCATAATGAGTATATGGGATCAAGCAGACCTTATTAAGGTATGAATTTGTGATTTCAAGACTCATACATGAAGTGTCTTGCTACTGCATTCATTTGCGGCTAACCTATGAAAACGCAGGTAAGCGAGGATGAAATTACATTCTTAACAGGAGGTGATGACCCTTATGATGATAATGTGGTGATGGAGAAGCTGTTTCATCCTAATCTTAAGCTTTTGGTTGTTACTGAGGGGTCAGCAGGTTGTAGATATTACACCAAGGTAAGATTATTGTCTATTTTACTTTTCCTTTACAAAAAAAAAAAAAAAACATTACTTGATGTTATGAATTTCACTAACTATTCTCACAATCCTATTAGCTCCTTATGGCTAGACTTTCTATCCTTGTCCAGTTCAAAACATCTGATGCACTTTTTTTGTGGAGCTATAAAATGAATAAAAAATTTTAATTGCTCCTTGACTTCATTGTATTTGCGAAGAAAATTTTACAGAGTTAATGCCCTCAACTGAAAATTCTATGGGTTCTATCATCAATGTGATTAAATTATCTAATGGTGGAGATGCATGATAGTCATTAGTCACTGCATGGAAGTAACTGTTATGATTTGCATAAAGAAACTTAGATCAACCTATATATCCTCTGCAGGCATTCAAGGGCAGGGTTTCTGGCATTAAAGTTAAACCTGTTGACACAACAGGTGCTGGTGATGCATTTGTCAGTGGCTTACTGAGCAGCCTAGCTTCTGATTTAAAGCTATTTCAGGTACCTATAGTTTTTACATACGTTAAGATGGCTCATTTATTGTATCTTCTTTCCTAATGGTTATTTATAAATTCCACTTTTAGTAATTTATATGAATCTCAACAGAATCTGATCATTAAAAAACACAGTTACCTGTGGAACAGTATTATTAGTGCAATTTAAATGATCTTTAAAGGGGAAGAGGGTGTTGAGGATTTGAGGTTCGCAGACCAATACTTTCCAGTGGTATTCACCTAAATCTAGTAGATTAGGTGATTGCAATTGTGCATTAGATCCTGAAGGACTTTTGCTTCATCTGCAAAATTTGTTTTATGTATTGCAGCAGTTAAACTAAAAAAGTTGTAAATATATTATGACTATACTTTATTCTAGAGTTACGATACCATAGTCTTGTCTGAAACATATATGTGAATTTGTCTTTTTACAGGATGAGAAGCGGTTAAGAGAAGCTTTAATTTTTGCAAATGCCTGTGGAGCTATCACTGTAACAGAGAGAGGTGCAATTCCTGCTCTGCCCACAAAAAAGGCTGTTCTTGATGCCTTAACCAAATTTTATGCTTCATAGAAATTAGTAGAGATCCTAGTTGGTATACTTTGTTGTATTAAGCTCTTGTAGTTTGTCGTTTCCATGCTGAAGTTCAGAGGACAAATTGCTCATCATAGAACAAAATAGATTTGTAGGCTACAAATTTTCTTTAATCTGTTTGAGCTAATTTTGTTTATTCAAGTGTTATAGAAGTTTGATTCATTCAATAAAACTAGTTTTTCTGTTCCCAAACTATGATCTCTTTTGTATAAAAGAAAATTGAATAGTCTGGTTGTGAGGTTAGCTTCACATTGGAATGGATGATTGCTAATCCATCTTCACTTTAGCATTCAGCAATAAACTACGATAGAATAAGGCCATTTTCAACGGTGCAACACCGAATAATCCTTGTTTCAGTTTTCAGATCGAGCTATGGAACTCATCTCGGATTTCAGGAAACAGTCCAGGGGATTGAATTAAGTTCACTTATAGGGTTAGGGTCGAACCAAACATTGATATGTAGAGGTCCAGTCTCAGGGTGAGAGTTGATATAGATGATTTTAAGCCACGTGATTGCTTGGCTCAAGTGATAAGAATAGGATGGAATTTGAATAGAGATATTATGATCGCTTGGCCCAAGCCACCTGGAATTTTCTGCGTTCCGAAATCACATACAGTTGATGTCTTGTTCGTTCTGAAATCACCCTCAGTTCTAATTAGTGGAAATTCTTTGTTCTACACCAAAAATGAAGTTTGATTAATGAATTAAAATAAGCTATAAAGATCACTTTTTAAAAAGAAAATTCATTGAACTTTTTATATTGAAATTATTGAGAAAAAAAATGAAATTTATGAGATGGTAAATTTCCACATCAATACTCAATTCTAGTTCCATTGGCTATAATTTATTATGGCTATAATTTTTTCAATCTGTTGACTTTTTTAAACCTTTTCCATACGGTCTGCCCCCCACCTTTTTTTTTTTTTTTTGCTAAAAATCAACAAATATGTTAATACCCAAGCTTTTGCTTTAGCCGCGTTAAGTTTCGTGATTGACACTCAAATTTTATTTGACTTCAAACTTCAAACTTCAAACTTCAGTCCGAAATGATTTAATTTTTTATTGATCCAAAATATTCAACTCAAATTGACACAACCATTTGCGTAAACTCCAATTCTACGAACTCCTAATTTCAGAAGTTAAGAAACGCCCCAAATCAGACTGGGTTTTTATTTTTGAGCCAAAGGACAGATTTACCACGTGCTCGGCATGTGCCACTCCCCAATCGAAGGGCCTGCTTTATCCGGCCATTGAAAAATGATTTCCGCATTATCGGAGGGTCAAAGATGTTAACGATTAAGGTATTGAATGGATAAAATATTTTTTATTTTTATTTTTAAAATTTTATATTATATTTATATTTATATTTATATTTAAAGAGTATTTTAAATTTAAATTTATTTTTATTTTTGTTAATATTTAATGAATATAAGTAATTTTTATTTCTATAATTCTTTTAAAAAATAAAAATAAAAATTTATTTTTTTAAATTTAAAAAAAATTATTTTACATATTTCTATAATTTTTAATAAATATAGTAATATATATATTTAAATAAAAATATATTAATTTTAATTAATTTAAAATAAAAATTTTATTTATTAAATATATATAAATATATATTGAATATAAATGGAGGTCGAATACTATATTTTTCATCCTTAATTTTATATTCAACAAAAAATTTAAAATCATACAAAATTTTTTCTTCCCAATATAATACGCATTCCCATAGTCTATCCAATAAAAAGTCGAATTTCCTATGAAGAAAATTCACACGAGGATATGCGCATCCTTGGACCGGACCACTGAACCGGTACGCCTGCCTCCCCAGCACTAAGGTATCGATTAGCCCCGTCGGTCCTCATTATCCCCTTTTTCCTTTTCATTAATAGGAAAAACTCAAGAATCGCTTACGATCAGAAACGAGGATAACGATAAACCCTCACGTTTTTTTTTCTCCATTTTCTGTCAATTGAAGAAAGCGAAACCAAAAAAGAAAAAAAAGAAAAAAAGACAACAATGCAATAGTTTCAGAAATGAAACGAATAGACTTCTTTTATGTAAAATCAGATCAGACGAATCGTAAGAAAGTTTTCCATTTTGATTTATAGTTTCGATTTCAATTCCAAACATAAGAAAAAGAAGAAAAATGGCCTCGAACCCTGCCCTGATGCCTGAGATCGGACCCGATGGACTCGCTAGGGAAGCTCCTGTCATAGCCTACACCGAGAAGGTCGATTCTCATTCTTCTCTTCTCTCTCTTTGTTTCATGTAAATGCTTTGGTCGAAATTTGATAGCGAATTAGTACTTTTTTTTTGCTGTGGCGACAGATAATCGAGGAAGAGCGGCTTCAGCTCAAGAAGTATGTTCACATTCTTAGTTCTAATTTTCTATTTTTACGTATGTGCATTATTTCATCATTTTTTTTCTCACTTGCCCGAGTTCAATTGTGGTAAACCTGGCCTACATGGATGATTCCCTTAAATGCTGGATTTTAATTCAATAGTTGTAAGGGAAGTCTTCTTCTAATCCAGCACCTGGTTATGTAGAAAAAGAGAAAGAGATAGATATCCGAGTTTTCTATAAATTGTTAGCCTTTAAGAATTAGTAGCTTAAAGCCTTAAACTGTAATTCACTATTTCAGATCAAGAGGGATGGGGGGGGGGGGGGGTGATGAGTGATAGTATATAAGATTTTCTTCAGAGTTTGGTACTACTTAAAACGAGAATTGAATCCTATATCTCAATTTGTTTTATCTTTATTGCTTCAATTAAGTTATTATCATTCAAATCTAAAACAGATTTCATTTGTGCTTAGTTTTGAACTCTGGCATTTTTTTTTCTTTAAATTTCATGAGTTGCTTTTACTAATTAATATTGAAAAACTTCAATTTGACTATCTTTTTTACTAAATTAAACAAGTGTTAGAAATTTTTTTTTTGTCTTTGAATTCAGGTCTTAAAATATTAAAATTTTGTTTGCATTTAATGGTTTAATTTTCCAGCGTGTAGCATTTACTTGTACAAAGGTTGAAAGAGGAGTATGCCTTATAAAGTTATTATTTCTCTTCTTTTATGTTCTTTGAGTTTGTTTCTCATGATTTCATTTGTTGAGGAATTTTGTCTGATCTCCTTTAATGCACACTTTCAGATACATAGAAGAAAATTATTCTAAAATTCGTGATGTTGAAAGAGAACTAGCAAATCTTACAATGGAGATTAAGCTCACTGCTGGACCTAAAAAAGCGGGTTGGTGTGTTGTTGCTATTATATGAAATATTTCTTCATTTATATGTATTTTTCTATAGTAGAGTGACTCCTCCATTTTATGTGTGGTGCATACCTTCAGCCCTTGAACATATGAGAAAGAAAATTGAAATGTCAACTGAGAGAATACGCATTGCTAAGCAGAAGGAAGAACAAGCACGAAAGGTTGTTGCATTCTCTCTCTCAAGTATAATTCAGCTTGTATCACGGCCTTGTATCTCATCTTTTCTTAATTGAAGTTGAGTTCTCTTTATTTTCTGACACTCTGCCTGCTTCGAAGGGACAGCAATACTAGTTTGATTAGGGACCTTATGGGCCAAATCATAAAATTTTAACATGAAAAAACTTTCTAACGAAAATGTTCGGATGGTAGTGAACCCATGTAAACCCATTTTATCTGAAATGAGGGAATTTGCATCTTAGTCTTCCTGCATGTGATTATAGGATTGCAGATTGAGATAGATTTTGAAACTTGCTTATACACTGATGGGTATGGTTGTATTTATTAAGGTTGAACTGGTTTTTTGGACTTGCGAGAGGCTATTGAATAATTTTTTAGTACTTTTACAATCCATTTTATCAGCAAGCAATTTGCCTCCTATCTTCAAATTGATAGCAGCTTTTTTATGCATATTTCAGATTTGGGAAGCAGCATTGAAAGCTCTGAAAGATGAGGAAGGAATTAAGCAGAAGTTATGTGAGGACTTAAACAATCTGGTACACTTCTTTGCTATAGGTGGATAAGCAGGACTTAATGGACTGTGTAATAATTTGATGCTTGTCGTTGATAGGTTCAAGAAAGCAGTAACACTCAGTTTGCTCGACTTGAGGAGTTGAAAAGGCGATTGGAAGCTCTGAACCCAAGTAGAGCATCAACTTTGTCACATCAGGTAAGCTTTCTTTCTATTTCACCTTATTATACTGCATGTAGCACCCAATAATTATACGGTCCTCCATGAGGAGAAGATAACTGCTTTACAACAGTCATTAGAATTGGCACATCACCTGATGAAAAAATGGTTCTCTTTTATTGTAAGTTCTTGTAATTTTCTTGTGCTAATCATTTTTCCATTCACTGTGTTATAAACTGGATTGATAAAGAGGCTTCATATTAAAATGGAAAAGATATTCATGTGTGTGCATGTCTACAAACTCAAGAGAACCTTTCCTGACCATTTAGTGTAGGCCTTGTTGATTCTTTGTTTTTAAGAATGCCTATATCAATTCTCTGATCTGCTCATGTTGAGCCAGGTTCATTTTGGAAATGGGCTATTCTTAAGAAGCCAAACTAAAGGGCCTGCTTACTAAAGGGCTACATTCTTTGGCAACATTTTTTGTGTTTCTTTTATATTGTCATGCTTGTGGATTATTACAAGTACTGGTATATGCGTGTAAATCATAGAAAGATTGTTGAAAGTTTGCACTTGGATAATGTTTAGGACATGAAAGCAATTGGATTCGCACAGGGTGCTCCAACTGTAGATGCTTCCTCAGCTTCACAAATAACAGAACCGGGCTCTACTGTTTCTGAAAATGTACCTAATCAAGGTAATGGTGGAAACGTTCTAGCTATGGATGGGCAGAATCAACTGCCCACAAATGATGCAGAAGTAAAAGGAAAGAAGAAAAGCCATTTTCAAGGAAGAGTAAAGGGGATTGGTGCCATGCCCAAGAGTAGAGGATCTGCAGCTCCTGGGTGGACAGGAGCAGGGTTTGATGTGGATGCTAGAACTTAGAAGCATCATTTCAGATATTCTCTTTTCTTTGCTGAAGGATCAGGGCAAATTAACAGTATTTGTTCATGTTCTGGGGTATCACTAGTATTTCTCCCCCATTATTTTCTTGATCTTTACCCTTTTATTTTTTTCAATTGCATATAGCTTGTTGATGTGAATGATGCCATTTGACCTTTCTTTCTTTTTCATTTCCAGTACTGATATATGTCATTAGTATTTTGTCTTAAAGCAAGGAATTATTTAGAAACTATCTCTTTAAACAATTAATAAAAATGGAAAATTTTCTCTCGCTTTGGTATCAAAAACTGGTCCTGGGGCCCCCCCTTGTTTAGGGAATGGGAAGTGGTGTTATTGGATGATATCTTGGTGGGAAACATTGGCAAGGAACAAGAAATTGGAACAAATAAAAAATTTGATGAGCTGACTTGAACAGCAACACTGCCTTGAAGAATTCTCTGCAAACTCTAGAGACGTGGCATTTATCTCCTTCAGAACTACGAGCTCATTTCATAAGGCGGCTGCTCGAGTTTCAATCATTCCAATTGAATTCTCTAATGGAGAAAATTCAAGTGATTCAGAGTTTTATCACCAATAGCCAATTGAGCAGTGCAGGGAATGAGCCTTCAGTATGAAGAACAGTCCTCATCCGTTGGTCTTCCAATCCACCCTAGGTTTGGACATTTTTTGTGAATGGAGTATCCAACAAGAAGCGGTCAAAGACACGTTCAAGGACAGTTCCAGCGGAAAGGGAAAAGATTCTCTCCGTTATGCTTCCCAAATCTTCATCTTCCATGACTAGATCAACAATCATTATTTGCTGCAGATAACAGACTCCAGGCTGCAACTCCTCAGCCTTCACTTGTTTGGAAACATGAATAATGTGCAAGGTCTGAGACGAAGGTTTGGGAAGAGAGTGTACACTGGAGCTGCTGCTAGCTGACTGCCGAGTTGCTGATTTCAAATTCAAAGTGGTCCTGAGTAGATATCAAATTTGTCCGGGTTTTGGTTTAAATTTTTCGATTTTAACAAGTTTATGGGCCAAAGCCAGATTTTTTTTTCAGGCCCGAGCCCATTGTTTAATTTTTAATTTTAGTTTTAGTTATATTACTTTTATCAAAATTCAATAATATACTAAATAATAATTAATTAAACATTACTCAAAAAATATATAATACAAAAAAAAAAAAAAAAACAAAGGCTAAAAAATAAAAAAACAAAAGGGCCAGTGGTAGTTGTAATGGGTGTCATGCACCACACAATTGCCACCCTTTGCACTCGAGCCCTATGCACTTAACTGCATCTCACACCCAAACCCTTTGAGGCTCGTGCACCATGCCCATAACAGTCACCTACCCATACCTTACACCATCGTAGAGTCCTTGAACCTCCATTGTAACGTCACCAGCCTACCTAAAGCCCTGTAGCATTTACCCCCGCACCGTGACCTAAATTCACTAACCTTCCTATTTAATAGCTAAAATCATGCTTTAGCGACCACCTACCTAGGCATAGGGCCACGATTGGAGCTTTATAAATTAAGCTTCGTGGTAGCAAACCAAAAAAGGGGAGACTTGAAAGCTAACCCAGATTTCTATCAAAAATAACCTTAAAACAGAGAGAGAGAGAGAGAGAGAGAGAGAGAGAAAATCCTACAAAAGAAAAGAGCTTTTGCAAAAAAAAAAAAAAATCATTGCAAAAAAAAAAGGTAAGAAATAAACATGAAACAAAAAAAAAGAAAAACAAAGAACAGTCCTTTTGGTGAGGGAACCTAGCTTCAGATTCAACAAAAGGAAATCAAGATCCATAAAAAAAAAAAATTTTGGCCGAAAGTTGAAAAATAAATTTAGATCGTTTGGAACTCTTTTTTGTAAAAAAGGGATCAAATCTATAAAGAAGAAGGCGGAATGTGTGTTTCATTTTTTTTTTTTTATGTTTTTCAATCATCAGCTCCAATTGATGATGATGATTGGCACAATAAAACGGCGATTGATTTTTTGCAATCGGTCAATTCTTGATTTTTTTGGGTTCAGAGTATTTTTGGCTTTTTTTAAGAAATGAGAAAAATGAACAATTTTTTTTGAGCTTTTATATAGGTAGCTAGGGGTCAAAACGACATCGTTTTGAACCCCTAAGATCCGCGTGCTAATCCGCAACCTGACTCGAGGTCCATGTGCCCTGACCTGATTACTCGCCTTAGCACCTAGCCTAAGTTGGTCCAAACGAACTGCCAGTGAATTGGTTTCGAACCAATCTAAACCGGCCAGAACCTCATGATCTGCCTCAGACCGCCATAAAAATCTGCTCAAACTAGGTGAACCAGCTAGAACTGTTGACCGATTCGACTTTGGTAAAAAAAATATTTTTTTCTTTTTTTTTTTGAAAATTTTTTATTTATTTGATATATATTATTTTTGTTATTTTGAGTTTTATTATTAATATTTATGCATGTTAAAATTTTTAAATTTGTTAAAATAAGTATTTGTTGTTTTTAATAATAATAATTAATAAAAATGAAAACAAAAAGATAAACAAAAATAAATAATCAAATATATAGTTGAATTTGTTGATAAAATTATAAAATAGTAATATAACATTAACAAATATAATACTACTAACAATAATAAAAATGAAAATGATTTCTAAATTTGATTTTTTTTAAATTTTAAAAAATAAAAAAATTAATAAAATTAATAAAAAATGTAAGAAAATGAAATTTTTATCCAACGATGAGATTCGAAGGTACTTCGAGTAACGATATCTTGGAAATTTTTAGGTGAAGATTTTTTTTTTAAATACTATCAATGTATTGGAGTATTTATAAAAAAGATTTCAAAATAATAAAAAAAAATTTTTTTACTATAAAATAGTAAATAAAAATAAAATGATAATAAAAAACGAGGAAAAAGAAAATTTTATTCAATGACGGGATTCTAAAAGTATTTTTAGTAGTGATGCTTTACGAAATTCCTAGGTGAGAAGATTTTTTTAAAATATTATCAATGTATTGAAGTATTTATAGAAAATTTTCAATATGATAAAAATTTCTCTTTTCTTCAAAAATTTAAATAATAAAAATAAAAAAAAGTTTCTAAAAACAAAATAAAATATGTGCATCAACATATTATCATTTGCATTGCATGTATGATAGTTTTTTTATGAAAATAAATCCGAGCCTTCGAGGATAGAATTCTAAGGTATTCCGAAAAATGATGCCTAAGAAATTTTTAGGTGAAAAAAAGTTCTTCTAATGTTACCAATGTACTAAAATATTTTAAAATTTATTTCAATAAAAGGGTTCCAATTTATTTTTTTTGAATAAAACAAAATAACAAAAAATAAGGAATAATAATAATACGAAATCAAGATTTCGATAAATAACAAAAATCAAGGAAATTATTTTCAAACACTAAAACTAAGAATGTTTTTGTCAAAATCAAAGGATAACATGTATTTAATTAGTACCATTTTAAACGAGCACTGTAAGGTGCTAACATTTTCTCACGCATAATTGACTCCCGGATCTAAATTATTTTGCAAACTCTAAAATTATCTTTTTAATAAATTTTAATTAATTTTTAAATTTCATTAAAATGATATGTTTTAATAGGTGGCCCATTACACCTAGCCAAAAAAGATTAGTGACGACTTCGTTTTTTTCATTTTTATTTTCGTTTCCAAATTTATCGAGCGTTTCCAAAACCATTACGATAATTTGGTGACTCCACTGGGGTCACCATTTTTTCGAGAGTCAGGCCAAAATTAACTATGTTTTTATCCTTAATTTTTCTTTAAATAGTCTTAATTGATATTTAATTTTAAGTTCGTAGATTTTAATTCTTTTTTTCAATAAAAAAACCAATCAAAAAATAAATAAAAAAAAATAAAAAAAGATTTCAAGTGTATTTTTTATGTTTTTTGTACATTTATTGTTTTATTTTTCTCAATAAATCAAGAAACATTTACATAAGCAATGACATGGTGCACCTCATACATAAGCTCTATACCGGGGCTCTATTCCATATAGGAAGAAGTAAAGTACCTATGCCTCGTGAGGGGATAATCTCCATAATGGCAAGTGAAATACTTTCACTCAAATTGAACCATTTCCATTCGTAGCCTGTAATGGGTGAGGATCAGGGTACTTTACTAGTCCAACATGAACAATAGTGAGAAACAATATGGGAATCTTTAGAAGTGTGTCAATCTAAACCAAACATGTAATAAGCTATAGGAAACCAACCTTAAGTAGAGCTTCGCCCACCCTTTTCTAGAAAATACCTAAGTCCAAAACGTGTAGGAAAAACAAAACAAAGCAAAATAAAACAATAAAATTAAAATTAAAAAAAAATTAAAAAACAAAACAAAAAAAACTTTTATTTAAATCTCAAACCACATCCTTACACTAACTTAATTTTGTTTTCTTTTTTTTTTTTTACATAAATCATATCATATAGTTTTGTATCAAGGTATTTGTCCCAAGAAGTTCTTCATGGATCTCGTAGAACTATAGATTTGTTCATCTTTCGTTAATGTTCTATGTGAACCATACAATGAAGTGTATGTTTGGTCGAATGAAGCCCAGCAAAAGAATGAAGATTGCTTACCTATCGGTTATGTGTCCAACCTACCCGAAAAGGTGCATTTGGATCTCACACAGAATAATTTAAAAGAATTAGCCATCGTCTAGGGTCAGTTAAGTGAAGAAAGAAAATTTTTTTTTGTAAAAAGTATGAGCAGATTGCATCCCTCATTCTAGCGGTGATCGAGGAACAGTTGATCAGGACAGCTATAGAATTTTAGGACTCATTCTATAGATGCTTTACTTTTAATCAAAAAGATTTAGTGCCCATTATTGAGGAGTATTCAGTTTTGATTATGATAGAACTATAGTGTTTGGATAAAGTGTTTGCCCAAAAATCGAAATTAGGTTATCGTAAAAAGTTAGCCAAGCTTATGATGGTTAAAGTCAAAATCATAGGTTCTTTCGCAAAGCCTAAAGGTGAACATCTTGGTATCCGTTCAAGGGCATTTAAATGATGATCAAGACATGAGTGTATTTGCTTTGACATTATATGACATGGTGATCTTTTCAAAGACTTTAGGTTACATCGAGATAATTATGGTGAACTTTTTTGAGGAAATTGAAACCCAAACAATTAATCCTGCACCAATAACCCTAGTCAAAACTATCAGGTCATTGAATTTCTATTGATGGAATGAAAAAAAAATGATTTTAAAGTGTGCACCGCTATTGTATGTGTAAGTCAGAAGTAATTTCAAGTGTGAGAAAATGCATTCTCAAAGTCGTATCTTTAAAATAAGGTACCAATCGAAGAGTTTTACAACAACCAATGGCTAACATTGAAGACTAAAGAACAATGAGTTTTATTCTTCGAAGGCTTACCGAGGATGAAACAGAATGAATGACGCCATGGATGCCCCGCGTGCTTATATTATATCAAGGAGGAAATGAACCATGGATACCACTATTAGGATAATGGGGTGTGGTAAATTACACTCCGTTGATGGTATTGAGGCAATTTGGTGCAAAGTAGTTTGTTCTTGCCACTTAGAATTCACTTACGGGGAGTCCAATCCACTGAAAATATCGAAGCAGCTAATCCAAGCATAGAAAAAAATGTGAAGAATGAGATTAGGGCATCTTTTTAACAAAGTCACTCATAATTATCAGATTTTGAGAGTAAAATGACTTAGAGACATGGTGCTCCTTCTTGATGATAGCCCATATCAATAAGCTAATCTTTTGATGAAAGTACAATTATTAGAAGTCAAGCTCGTTAGAAAGAAATTGAAAGGTGAAAAGGAAGAAATAAGAAAAGAAAATTTGAGACTTTATGAAAAGATGAGATAGTTGAAATATGAAGCAGAAGTACAAAAGAGTAGATTGGAAAAAGTCATAAAAGAACAAGATATGGCCAACAATGATTTGAAAGATTTGCATCAAGAAAATAAGAGATTACGAGTCAAATTCAAGACTGAAAAAGTTACCAAGCTTACCTTAGTCGACAATGTAAAATGGATGAGCTTCGAGAGGAAATACATCAATGGAAATGCAACGCTCAAGAAGAGTAAGAGGAGCCACCAGAATTTTTCAAGAATGCCAAAATTAAAAGGAGTTATACTCTATAGCTTCAGCAAGATTGGTGGAATGCCAAAGAGAAAAGAAAATGTCAAAGGATATGCTCGTAAAATAAAGAAAAAAGCACATTGAAGTGCTGAATGAAAAAAAAAATTACTTCACCAAGTGATGCAAAAGTGGAGTTGCAATTTCAAGATCACAAGAAACATATTTCAACAATAATAGATAAGTAGTAAAGAAAGGAAAAGGATTGGATCTTTACATGTGATTCAAAAAAGATGCCCGTATGAAATAAAGAGTAAAAAGCTTAGGAAGGTAGTAGTACATAGAGCACCTAACCAGTCAAGTTTGCAAGGCAATAAGAAAAGCATAAAAGATGGTTGAAAAGATAGAGGCATTAAGAAGAGAAGTCAATCCCATAAGAGAATATGGACAATGCTTAGTGAACTTAATGGACGAGGTTAAAGATCATTATAAGCAAATCAAACATTTCTATGGATATAATTTTAGGATGAAAAATCTCATATAACAAAAGTTGTATGAAATCAATAAAAATTTCTAGTGTTGAAATTTATCCAAAAGTAAATATCTCTTACTTGCATTCATGCATCATGTGCATCATTTTTAACCATATTCTTTTAAAAAAAATTCACAAAAAAAAGTATAAAAAAATAAAATTTTCAATGTATAGCATTTTGATTTTTTTAAAATTTGTGGTAATAAAGGTTCAAGAATAACTCACCCACTAAATATTTTGACTCAATCTACTCATCATTTATACAACACCAAAGCTCAAATAAGGATCATGAAACAAGAACAAGCTAGTCGATTTGAGAGGATTGAGAAAGTTCAAGAAAAACTAAAAAAGTATCTTAGTAAGATAATGGATATGCTCAAGAATCTTAAGAAAGGAAAAGCAGTGAAAAAATATCTCAAATTTCAAGAGCAATCACTAGACATGATAAATCTTGTATACCTTCTAGAGTTTGAGTCACGGCCAACCTAACCTACTCAAAGAGCAAGAATGCAAATTCCTAATCTTGAAGGATATTCTTATCCTTATTCAGGAATGACATATGCCCCTACTCTAGGACAGTTTCAAAATTTTGCTAATCTCATCAAGGTAGAAAAATTATCCAAGCCAATCTTGGTTCCTGACTTGAATAATCCCAATGAAAGAGAATAGCTAATGATGAAGACATCTAAGAAAGTGAAAGATACAATGCCTGACAGAAGATGAAATTATTAGAAAAAAGACTTAGGGCCATAGAGGGAATGAATTTTTATGGCTCCACGGATACAGTTGAGCTTTGTTTGATCCCAGACATGGTCATTCCCCCTAAATTCAAAGTCTCTGAATTTAAAAAATATGATGACACAAAATGTCCAATGACTCATCTCACCATGTATTGTCATAAGATGACGGCACTTGCTCATGACGAGAAGCTATTGATGCACATATTTTAAGATAACCTTACAGGTTTTATAGACAAATGGTATATTCAATTGACATGACTCACATTCATTCCTAGTAAAAACTCATGAGGACATTTTTTACATAATATTAGAATGTCTAGATCTAGCTCCAGATTATTTATCTTTATAGAGCATGAAAAAAAAGGCAACAAAAAATTTTAAAAAGTATGCACGAGATGGAAAGATATGGCCACGCAAATACAACCTCCATTCACTGAGAAAGAGACAACTGTCTTATTTATGAACATTTTGAAAACACCTTATTATGAAAAACTAATGGGTAATGCAACCAATAACTTTACAGATATGGTGATATCATGTGAGATTATTGAAAATGCCATAAAAATGGTAAGTTTATTGTAGGAGAGACAAGCGGAGCAAAGAAAGGCAAAGCTTTCAAGAAGAAAGAAAATGAAGCTTAAGCAATGTACTATGTGGGACAATAGTTCAGAGGTTTCATGTCACACCCCATACTAGTGTACCAAACCTATTACCCTCCTATAAACAATGTTACATCCATCCTTTATCTATATCAGTCGTATCAGTCATTACAATAATTAGTTTATTTACCTCATTTTTAGCCATCTTTTCAGATGTTCACCTATTCATACAATCATCCTGTTGCACCTATCAAACCAGAATGGAGGCTCAATCTAAGTAGTTATCTGTGAGCCCTAAGAAATACCTAAAAAAAAACCACTTTCGATCTTATCCCTATGACATACAGATTTGTACCCTCGACTTGTTAAGAAACATTTATTAGCCTCTATTATTGTTGAACCTTTGAAACCTCCATTTCTCAAATGGTATGATCCTAACGCGCATTATGATTATCATTATGAAAACATGTGCCATTCTATAAAAAATTGCATAGCTTTAAAGTGTAAAGTGCAAAGGTTAATAAATGAAAAGGTGTTAAACTTTGATACCAGCCAACGAAGGATTTCAAATGTTAATGAGAACCCTCTATCAAATCACACTAGGCAATCAATAAATGTTTTGATTGATAGGTAAGCAAGTTACGCAAAGAGGGAGATAGATAAAGTTAAAACTTCAATGGCTAAAGTGTTTGAAACCTTAGTCAAGGCTAATATGTTGAAGTCAATAGAGCCTCAAAATTACTCTGAAGCGATTAACTCAGTCAAGAACTACGACATCACAAAGGTGCTTTGGGGCATTCTATCAAAGTTATGATCAATTCCGTCAATAGGTGTAGAAGTTAATAGATATGGGTCAGATAGAGTTTTATGAAAAAGAAGATTTGATAAAAGATGAAGTGTCTACCAGTGATTCGAAGAATAAGTTTATGCATAAATTGGTAACTATCTATTATGATGAGAAGTTGACCTGAAGGTCAAAAAGCCTATCTCCCGACTAATAGTGACGATTAAAGTCCTTAGCCTTTTTTCATGCCAAAATGACAAAATAGTACCATGAAAGTAAGATTATGATGTCATAGTCAGTCCAAATACTACAAATATAATGGGCATAGAAGGTATGACTCGACGTAAGAGTTGTTACACTTTTAGAAATGTTAGAAAAGAAAAAGCAAAGGTTAGAAAAAAATAAGGAAGTTAGAGTAATCTAGTGGTAGTCTCAGATACAGAATATGAAAAGCTAGTCTCTAAGAATAAAGCTTGTAAATTTTTAAAACTAATAAAACATAGCTACTATAACGTGGTAGAATGGTTGAACAAAATGTCAACTAAAATTTCACTATTGTCATTATTGCTAAGCTTAGAGTCGCACCGTAATGCTTTACTGAATGTGCTAAATCAAGTATATATGTCCCATAATATCTCTATTGAATGCGTGAAACAATTTATTGATAATCTGACAATCTCAAACTACATCTCTTTCAATGATGAAGAGATTTCTCCTGAGGGTCAAGAAAGTACTAAAACTCTTCACATTACACATTACTATAAAATGTAAGAGTCATATAATGACTAAGATTCTGATATGCAATAGCTCATTAATCAATGCTACAGGTATGATTACTTTGATAAAACTACTTATTGATGGATCTTATATGAAGCTTAGTTATATGGTAGTTCAAGCCCTTGATGGGACCTAAGAAGAGGTGTTGGGATATATAAAAACACCATTGCAAATTGGCCTTTACATTTTCAATGTAAAATTTTAAGTTATAGATATCTCTTCCTCATATAGTTGTTTATTTGGTAAGCTATAGATTCATATGATGGGTGCTATTACATCTTTATTGCATCAAAAAGTCAAATTCATTATTGATGAAAAGCTTACATGCGTTGCAGGAGAAAAAGATTTACTAGTAACATAACCAATAAATACTTTTTATGTGAAAACTACAGATGAAGCCCTGGAGTGCTCTTATAGATCTTTCGAGATTGCCAACGTAATATATGTAGTTGAAAGACCTAAATTATTTGTCACACTTGTCTATGACTAAAAAAATGGTCGTTAAATAATTTATTAGGATATGATGGCAACCTGAAGCTGGATTTGGAAAAAATCTACAAAGAATCATGAAGCTGCCAGTAATATATGATAAAAAGAACATAGTTGGCTTGGGCTATAAATTGACAAGAGGAGACAAAATGAAAATGGTGAACTAAAAGAAAGAAAAGAGAATGGCTAATCTTAGGAGGATATGAGCCAAAGTCAGAGCTGATGGTCATTTTTTACCTTTATAATTCTTTCTTTTTAAGAGGTGGTATTTACCCAAATTCATTTGAAGCCCCAAGTGTGGAGTTGATTAAAGCTTTTTCTAAGCTGGCCATTTAAATGGTGGATGGGGAAGTAAAAATGAGTTAGGATAAAAAGCTATTATACACCATTGCCCTCTAAATTTTGAGTTAAACAATTGAAAAGTCATTGAGCTACGTGTTATCTTTAAAACTTTTAAAAAGTAATGTACTGTGAATATTTAAATCCCTAATTACTATCTATGAGCATTAGGAGATCTTTTGTGGTGTGCTTGTGTTTACTGTTTTAATAAAAGACTTAGAAAATGCATTTGCATTTCTTTTATTTGTTTTCACTTTCATTTTTTGATTTATTTCGCTTTTCATTTTCTTGCCATTCCACTTTTGTGTGCCAATCTTTTCTTCATCTCACCTATTTATAGGTTTTCAAATAATGAACACGAAGATAATCATGATAACAATCTCGAATTCGATTTCAAAAATCTAATTCATGTTGATGAACTTGATAATGAAGAAGATTCTAACAATTACACACTGCCTCCTGATTTGTTAAAACTAATTAAACATTAAGATAAGCCAATTGAACCCTACAAAAAAATTACTGAATTAGTGAATTTGAGGGATGATGAAAATAGAAGAAAGATAAAAGTTAGTACATTTCTTTCACCAGTTGACAAGCAAAGGCTAAAAGAATTACTTTAAGAATACATGGATGTGTAAGCATGATCTTACTAGGATATGCCAAAACTCAGTACTAATATTATAGAGTATAAATTATCTTTGAAATCAAAATGCAAGCTGGTACAATAAAAACTAAGATGCATGAAATTGGATATGCTATTGAAAATTAAAGAAGAGATAAAAAAGTAATTTGATGCTAGATTTTTGGATGTGGTAAAATATCCTAAATGGCTAGCCAATGTAGTGATGTTCCTAAAAAGGATGAAAATATGAGAATGTGTATTGATTATCGAGATCTGAATAGGGGAAGTCTTAAGGATAATTTTTCTCTACCCCATATCGATACCCTAGTGGATAACATTGCTAGGTATTCCACATTTTCCTTTATGGATGACTTATTAGGCTTTATTCAGATTAAGATGGCTCAAGAGGATATAGATAAAACAATATTTATGATTATGTGGGAAACATTCTGTTACAAAATTATACTTTTTGAGTTTAAAAATACTGGTGCTATTTATCAAAGAGCGATGGTGACTCTTTTTCATGATATGACCACAAAGAGATAAAAGTGTATGTGATGATATGATTACAAAATCTTGTGAAGAAAAAGATTATGAAGTTAATCTTAAAAAGTTATTTGATAGGTTGAGAAGATTCCAACTAAAGTTGAATCAAACCAAGTGTACATTCGATGCTAAATCAAAAAAATTGTTGGGCTTTATGGTTAGTGACAGGGGAACAAAAGTGGATCCAGACAAAATATATGCTATTCAAAACTTATCCCTTTCTCGTGCCTCAAAAAAAGTGTGAGGCTTTATAAGGAGATTAAACTATATTGCTCGTTTAATCTCTCAACTCACTTATAACTGCAATCTCATTTTCAAGTTTATTAGAAAACATAATCTAAGAAAATGGAATGATGAATGCCAAGAAGCTTTTGATAAAGTCAACTAATACTTGTCAAATCTACCCGTATTGGTACCACCAGTTTCAGGAAAGCCTTTGATTTTATACTTAACAGTACATGAGAGTTCAATGAGATGTGTGTTGGGGCAAAGAGATGAAACCAACAAGAAAGAACAAGTAATCTACTACTTGAGCAAAAAGTTCACTGATTATGAGTCCAAATATTCACTATTGGAAAAGATATGTTATGCATTAGCTTGTATAGCTTGAAGGCTCAAACAATACATGCTTTATCACACTACTTGGCTTATAGCAAAGTTGGATCCCATTAAACATATTTTTGAGAAGCCTTCATTGACAGGGAGAATAGCGCGGTGACAAGTTATGCTTTTAGAATAAAAATTGCTTATGTAACTCAAAAAACTATTAAAGGGAGTGCAATAGTCGAGTTCCTTATCGATCGTGCAGCTAAAGATTATGAGCCAATGAAATTGGATTTTTTTTTAAAGATATGATAACCATTGAAGAAAATGAACATGTTGGGAAGTCTTGGAGAATGTATTTGGCTGGAGTTGTTAATACTTTGGGTCATGGTATTAGGACAATTTTAATATCTCCTAATAGACACTATTATCCTATCATGGTAAGATTGAATTTTAATTGTACAAATAATGTGATTGAATACAAGGCTTATGTTATGAGTCTGCAAGCAGCAATTGAAAAGAAGATTAAAGTGTTAGATGTGTTTGGAGATTTAGCCCTGATCATCTAAAGTGAATAGGAAATGAGAGATTCCAAGTTGATTCAATACCATAAATATATCTCTGAGTTGGTTAAGCAATTTGAAGAAATTCAGTTTAAGCATTTACCTAGAAAGAAGAACCAGATTGTTGATGCACTAACTACTTTGGTTGCAATGGTCAAAATAGATGCAAATACTAATATCCAACCCATCAAGCTAGATGTATAGGATCTAATAGCACATTGCTCAGGTGTTGAAGAAGAAGTTGATGGGAAATCATGATATCATGACATTATACAATATATAAAAAGTCAGCAATACCTAAGACATGCAATTAAAAATGATAAAAAGATTATCAGAAGGCTGGTTATGGGTTTTTTCCTTGATGAAAATGTCTTTTATAAAAGAAATCGAGATCAGGTGCTCTTAAGTTATGTGAATGCAGTTAAAATAAAAAAGATTATTGAAAAAGTGCGTGATAGAGTTTGTGGGACACATGCAAATGATCATTGATGGCTAGACAAATTATGAGGGCTGACTATTATTGGTTGACAACGAAAAGTGACTGTATTGATTATGCTAGAAGATGCCATAAGTGTCGTATCTATAGTGATAAGATTTACACTCTTTCATTAGCATTGCACGTTTTGGCTCATTCATAGCCATTTTTTATGTGAGGCATGGATGTCATTGGTCCTATCACTCCAAAAGCTTCTAATGGGTATAAATTTATCTTTGTGATGACTGATTATTTCACGAAATAGGTAGAAGCTGCATCATATGCTAGCGTGACCTAATCCATAGTATGCAAGTTTATAAAAAATGAAATAATATGTAGATATAGGCTTTCAGAGATGATTATTTTTTATAATACCAAAAACTTGAACAATAAAATGATGAATGAAGTATGCATTCAGTTCAAAGATCCATCATTGTAATTCGATATTATATGATCCAAAGATGATTAAGGCAATAAAAGCTGTAAATAAGAATATCGAAAGGATCTTAGAAAAAATGATTGATACTTATAAAGAGTAGCATGAAAAGTTACCTTTTGCCTTGCATGCCTATAGAACATTAGTCTAAATATCAACTAAGGCCACCCCGTTCTCATTGGTTTATGAAATGGAAGCTATGCTACCAGTTGAAGTGAAAATTCTCTCATTGAGAGTTCTGATGGAAGTTAAGTTAGAAGAAGCAGAATGGGTTCAGAATTACTATAAGCAGTTGAACCTCATTAAAGAAAAAACACGTATAACACTTTACCATGGTCAATTGTATCATAAAATGATGATAAGAGCACATGATAAGAAAATTCACCCTTATTTATTTTAAGAATGAGACTTAGTGCTGAAAAAAGATCTTTTCAAGTCAACATGATAATAAAAAAAAATGGACACTGAATTGGGAAAATCCATACATGATGAAAAAAGCCTTTTTCGGTGAGGCAATAATTTTGGCAAAATTGGATGGAAATGATTTACCTACTCTGATAAACTCAGATACTATGAAAAGATACTTTGTTTGAAAAAGAGAAAAAGGAAAAAAATAAAAAAGTAAAAAAAAGAATGACATATCCAAGCTAAAAACCTGAAAAGACGGCTTGGATGTAAATGAGAAGCATCATTAAAAGATGACCTCACAACACGAGGGCAAATGTAGTTTGACTAACTCTGAAGAATCGAGAAAGTCACTTGGTTGAGTTTTGGAAAAAAAATCAAAAATATTTTGTTCATGATTATCTTATAATCATTACTTGGATACCTTTGTTTCTACCCAAACATTTTTTTTGCCATACTTATTATCAGTTTAATGAAACATGCTTTCTTTCCTTTGGGAATAATGCCTATCTATTCTTTTATCTCAATTTGTCATCTTTATTCACCTTACGAATGAATAGGAGGAATGTATGATTGCATTTTATTTGTCTTGAACTTAAAATGATGAAAAAATAATAACATAAAAGATCTTAGCATCACTTTTTAGAAGTCGATAAAGGCATATGAAAAATGACGAGAAAAGCATGACAAGACATTAATGTTGCAAACTTTTAAAAAGAAAAATATTGTTGAGAAAGAATACAATGGTTAGATGTCAAGAACAAATTGGTCTTATGACAATTGTTAAGAATTTTGATAAAAGAAGTTTACCATATTTGGAAATGAATAATTTTGATTACATTACATGTATTACATCTAGAGCACTCAGTACATGCATCCATAAATAGTTATAACAAGGATAAGGACTTTTCATTCCCTAGTGAAATATAGAATTTTGATTTTCGAGTAAAGATAATAATCAAACAAGAGATTTCAAAAGAGAGAATTTTGCTTGTTCAAATATGAGAACTTGGTTTCAAGAAAAGATAAAAAATTTTTAAAGTCATTGAGCCTCTGCTTAGAGGAACTTTTTCAAGATAAGAATTTTAATGTCGTTAATTCTCTACTTAAAGAAATTTTTTCTAAATGAAAATTTTAAAACCGTTAAGTCTCTGCCTAGAGAAGCTTTTTTTTTTCATGATGAAAACTTTTAAAGTTGTTGAGTCTCTGTTTAGATAAGACTTTTTTCAAGATAAAGAACTTTTAAAGTTGTTGTGCCTCTACCTAGAAGAGCCTTTTTCAATATAAGAATTTTTTTTTTAAAGTTATTGAGCCTCTATCTAAATGAGCCTTTTTCAAGATGAGATTTTTTTTTAAGTAGTTAAGCCTTTACCTGGAAGAGCCCTTTTTTTTAAGATGAGAAATTTTAAAGTTGTGGAGCTTCTATCTAGAAGAATTTTTTTCAAGATGAGATTTTTTTAAAAAATTGATGAGCCTCTATCTAAAGGAAGATTTTTCAAGCCTCTACCTAGATGAGCCTTTTTCATATAAGAATTTTAAAGTTGTTAAGCATTTGCCTAGAAGAGCTATTTTAAGTTTTCAAAAGTTGTTGAACCTCAAGTAAAAGAAGCATTTCAATTTTATCTTTAAAGTTTTTCGATCTTTAATGAGAGGAGCCTTTTGATTTGGTTGGATCAATAAAAGAAATAAAAAAAATCTTTTAACTCCGAATAATGTTATTGTCTTTGTTTTTACCCTATTCCTGATTCTCAGCAATATACAAAGAGAGGCAATTATAGACACTAAGTTTGTCTGAGTTTCAGTTTAAATTTTTTTATTTTAACGAGTTCGTGGGCCAAAGCCCGATTTTTATTTTGGGCTTGACCCCGTTGTTTAATTTTTAACTTTAATTTTAGTTTTAATTCTATTACTTATATCAAAATACAATAATATATTAAATAGTAATTAATTAAACATTAATAAAATATATATAATAAAAAAAACAAAGGCTAAAAACGAAAAAAGTCGGTGGCAGTGGGTGCCGTGCACAACACCACTGCCAGCCTTTGTCCACCCATTGCACCCAGAGCCCTATATACTTCACTGCCTCCCATGACCAAACCTTTTAAAACCTGTGCACCATGCTCTTAATAGTCACCTACCCTTACTTTGCACCACCCTATAGCCCCTAAACCTCCACTATAGCACCATCAGCCTACCTAGAGCCATGTAGCACCTACCTCTTGTACCCTGACCCAAATCCACCAACCCTTCCACCTAACAGTCAAACTCATGCCTAGAGACCACCTACCCAGGCATAGGGCTATGATCGAAGCTCTATAAATAGAGCTTCGTGGTGGTAAACCAAAAGAGGGAAGACTTGAAAGTCGACCCAGATCCTTACAAAAAAATAACTTAAAAGAGAGAGAGAGAGAGAGAAAAACCTACAAAAAAAAATGAGGGAGCTTTTGTAAAAAAAATAAAAAACACAATCCCTCCGGTAAGGGAACCTAGCACTAGATTTAACAAAAAAAAATCAAGATCTACAAAAAAAAAAGTTTTTGGCCTAAAGTTGAATAGCATATCTAGGCCATTTGAGACTCTTTTTGGTGAAAAGAGGATCGGATTTGTAAAGAAAAAGGAAAAAGGTGTGTTTTAATTTTTTTTTATGTTTTTCGATCATCGACGGTGATCGATGATGGTGATTGGCTTAACGAATGACGATTGATTTTTGGCAACTGATCGACCTCTAGTTTTTTAGGTTTAGAGTGTTTTTGACTTTGTTTTCTAAAAAAAAAAGGAGAAAAATAGACAAAATTATTTTTTGAGCTTTTATATAGGCAGTTAGGGATCAAAATAACATCCTTTTGAACCCCCAAGATCCATGTGCTAGCCTGTGACCTTACCCAGGTTTCGTGCACTTGACCAAGTCACCCGCTTCAGCACCCAACCTAGGTCAGTCCAAACGAACCGTCAGTGAACTGATTTCAAATCGGTCTAAACCGACCGAAACTCTGTAAATCACCCCAGATCGTCATCAAACCTGCTCAAATCGGGTGAATCAACCATAACCATTGACTAGATTGTTGATCGATCTGGTTCAAGTAAAAAAATATTTTTTTTCTTTTTAAATTTTTTTAGATATATTATTTTTGTTATTTTAAATTTTATTATTAATATTTATGTATGTTAAAATTTTTAAAACTGTTACGATAAATATTTGTTGTTTTTAATAATAATAATTAATAAAAATGAAAACAAAAATAAATAAACAAAAATAAATAATGAAAAATATAGTTAAAATTGTTGATAAAATTATAAAATAGTAATATAACAATAATAAATATAATAATACTAACAATAATAAAAATGAAAATGATTTCTAAATTTGATTTTTTTTAATTTTTTTAAAAATAAAAAAATTAATAAAATTAATAAAAAATGTAAGAAAAAGAAATTTTTATCTGACGATGAGATTCAAAAGTACTCCGAGTAGTGATAACTACGAAATTTCTAGGTGAGAAGATTTTTTTTTAAATACTACCAGTGTATTAGAGTATTTTTAAAAATATTTTCAATAAAATAAAATTTTCCTTTTTTTTGGCTATAAAATAGTAAATAAAAATAAATTAATTTGTTAAAAATAAAATGATAAAAATCTCTATGTTAAAAGATTTTTTAAAAATACTACTAGTGTATTTGAGTATTTATAGAAAATCTTCAATATGATAAAAATTTCTCTTTTCTTCAAAAATTAAAATAAAAAATAAAGTTTCTAAAAACAAAATAAAATATGTGCATCAACATATTATCATTCGCATTGTATGCACGACATAATTTTTTACAAAAAGTAAATTCGAGCATCCGAAGATGGGATTCTAAGGTATTCCGAGAAGTAATGCCTAAAAAATTTCTAAGTGAGAAAAAGTTATTCTACTGTTATTAATATATTGAAATATTTTAAGAATTATTTCAATAAAAGGGTTATAATTTATTTTTTTCGAATAAAACAGAATAACAAAAAATAAGGAATAATAATAATAGGAAATCAAAAATTTGAAAGATAAGAAAAATCAAGGAAATTATTTTCAAACATCTAAACTAAGATTGTTTTTATCAAAATAAAAAAATAATATGTATTTAATTGGTACCAATTTAAACGGGTGTTATAGAGGTATTAATCATTCTCCATGCATAACCGACTCCCAGATCCAAATTATTTTTCAAACCCTAAAATTATCTTTTTAATAAATTTTTGTTAATTGTAAAATTTCATTAAAATGATATATTTTAATAGGTGACCAATCGCACATAGCCAAAAGAGATTGATGACGACTCTTTTTTTTATTTTTATTTTTTTTTCAAATTCGTCGGGTGTCTCTCAAATCGTTACGACATCTTGTTTCGTGGGGACAACAAAAAATGAAAAATATTCTGTGTGATGACCATTGAATGTTGATGAGTGCATGGTATATGCATCAGATCATGTTACAATATTATTATTTTTTAATTAAAAATGAAACATACTTATATATATTAGTTTTTATTACATGTATAATTTTTATTTTTAAAAATTTATTTTAATAAATAATTTTTTATATTATGATAATAATAATAATAATAAATATTAATAATTTAATTTTGATTTTGGCATAATATAAATAAAATTTGATAACTTTTGATATAATTTTAATTTCAATAACCTTTTATAAAATTTTGGTAACCTTTTGATAATTTATGATATAATTTTGGTAATCGTTGATATAATTTTGGTAATTTTTTTATAAAATTTTGGTAATCTCTTAATATAATTTTAATAATATTTTGATAACTTATGATATACTTACGGTTATTATTGATAAAATTTATATCATCATATATTTAATAATGGATACTTGTAGGAAAATACGGATTCAGTTTTAATAAGATAAATTTCTTTTTATATAATTATATATTTAAATTTAAAATTTTTTTCACTAAATTATTTTATTGGATAGATTTATGGTACGTTTATCTTAGCCTCCCCAGATGAAATTTTTAACTCCTTTTCTATTAAAAACCAATGTTCAATTCTTAATAACTTTAAATATAAAAAAATTTTGTCAATGATTGATAATTAATTTATCATTAATTTATTATTATGTTACTAGCAATTTGCTACTAAATGATCAATAAAATTTGCTAAATTATCAATGATTATTACTAAATTGGTATTGATTTATTACTAATTTATAAATGATTTACTATTAAGTTCTAACTTATTTACTATTAAATTATTGATGATTTACTATTAAGTTACTAATGATTTGTTATAAAGTTATAATTAATTTACTATTAATTTATCAATTAATTTACTACAAAGTTATAAATGATTAATCAATTTACTACTAAATTATTATTGATTTACTACTAAGTTATCAATAATTTATATTTAAATTATCAAAGATTTACTATTATGTTATTATACATTTATTATTATGTTATCAATAATTTATTACTTAGCTTTCAATTATTTACTACAAAATCATTATAGATTTATTACTAAATTTACCATGATTCATTTTCAATTTATCAATGATTTATATTAAATTATCTATGATTTACTATTAAGTCATATTTGACTAACTACTACTAAGTTATGTTGATTTACTTTTAAATTTTAAATGATTAACTACAAATTATCATTAATTTACTACTAAGTTATTTATGATTTACTACTAAGTTTATTAATTAATTAATATTAAACTAAAATTAATTTACTATTAAGTTATCACTAATTTACTACTAAGTTATTATTAATTTATTATTAAATTATCAATTATTAACAACTAAGTTATCACTTATTTTTTTACTAACCTATCATTAATTTACTAATATTGTTATGCATTTACAATTATGAAACATAAAATTTAAAAGTTCACTAACAATATATGAGATAATTTTCTTTTTATATAATAACATTATTATTTTATTCAAGTTTAGAATTTTTTTCACTTATTTTTTTATTGAAAAGATTAATACTAAGTCCATCCTAACCCCCAAAATGAAAGTTTTGACATCATTTCTACTAGTAACCAAGGTTAAATCCTTGACAACTTCAAGTATAAAAAAATTATCAATGATTGATAATTAAGTTATTAATTATTTACTATTAAGGTATAAATGATTTACTATTAAATTATCAATGATTTATTACTAATTTATGAATAATTTTTCATTAAGTTATAAATGATTTATCATTAAATTGTTGGTGATTTACCACTAAGTTATTGATAATTTATTATAAAGTTTTAACTAATTTACTACTAATTTACCTATGATTCACTAAAAAGTTTATTGTCATAACATTCAAGTCTAAAAACCTGCTCATTAGAGAAAAAAAAGAAATAATCACTACTAATCTTTTCTTATTTAGGTGTGATTGGCTACCTATGTGAATTTATCCATTTTGAGGTTATTCTAAACTTAACTAAAGATTTCTAAAAATGATAGATTCTGATCTACATTAACATAACTAAATTTGAGAGTCAGTTACGTGTAAAAAAGATTTTAGCACTCCAACAACCCCTAAAATTAGTATCAAATTAATCATATGTTATCTTAGCTAAGCCTTAATCAAAGATGATTTTTATTAATTTTAATATTTAAATATTGAAAAAAAAGTCTTTAGGCTTTTCACCAAAAAAATATTTTTTATCTCAAGAGTATTCAAGATAAAATTATTGTTCACTTTAAATGATTTCGTTGTCGAATTTATTAAATATCTTATGAAAAATCAAATCTCAATTCTTTTTATTTATTTACAAAATAATGTCATACAAAAATACTATCAAAATATCAAGCAAAAATATCATAATAAAAATCATGAAAAATATCATAATAAAATCAAGCAATAATATCATAAATCATGCAAAAGTATCATAAATCATGCAAATGTACCATAATAAATCATGTACAAATACTATAAAATAAATATGCAGAAATTAAAAAAAAAAAACTTCCAAAAACAAAGCATTTTTTCTTTTTCTTTTTCCTTTTCAAAATAATTAAAATTAATATAAGAAGAATAATAAAAAAAAACAAAATTAAAATAGAAAACAATAAAACAGAAAAATAATAACTGAAATAAATAAAATAAAAAGGAAAAACTGTAACTACCAAATGAGTGAGGTCAGGAACTGGATACCCAGCTGGATCCTAGAGTAGGTCAGACTTGGTTCCTCTTAGTGTAAAATGGCACCGTTTCTCTTCCGTCATGAAACCCCAAATTCAGCTTATTTGCTTTATTTTCTCTTCTCAACTTCTCTTTCTACAATCGAAATCTTTCTTTTCTCCAACTTCTCTCTTTAACAGTTTTAAGACCAATGGCCAAAACCCAAAGACATCCCAAGATCCAATGAACTTGCCGTTGTCTCCACCATTCGACCACCACCAATCGCCGTACGCTAGTGACTGCAAAACCCTAAATAACCCTTTGCCAATTTGCCTCGTCCCCCTCTTTTCTTTTCTTTCAAAATCTTCAAAATCTTTCTAAATTTTATAGATCTAAATCCAAACCAACCTAGACCACCACTGTTTTGGCTATCTTTCATCATCTAAGAAACTGAGAGAAGACTCTTCACTCTTTCATTAGCCTTTTAGCCATTAATTTAAAGCACTAGAACAAAAAAAAAAAAAATCAAAAAGAGCCTTTTTTTTATTTTTTGTGTATTGCCTGTATGATTGAATGTTTCGATTCTGGGTTTGGATTTATAGGGTTGTGGCTGTTGAATTTCTTGAGTGTTTGACCTTTTTGCGTGCTCTAGAAATTGTCTCTGTTTCAATTCCTTTCTTTTGTTTTGCTAGATACTGTATTCTTGCTAGGAGTTACTTGATTCTGTTTGGATTTTCAATTGCTCTTTTGGGTTGATCTGGGTTTTTGTTTCGGTTCTTGCTGCTATTTGATTTTTTTTTTTTTTGGACTTTTGGTTCGATTCTGGGTATGGGTTTGGTAGGTTTTCTGTTTGGAGGCTTGTTATTGAAGTTATGTGCTACAGAATTACTTGAATATTTTTGCTAAGTTCCTCTATTTTGCTTGATTTTCTCTTTGCTTGCTTTGTTTGTTGATTGAGGCCCTCGGCTGTTGTATGATTTGCCCATATGCTCTCCCTCAGTAACATTGGTACTGGTCAATCTATATAGGAACTTAAGACTAAAAATATCTAAGATGCAATTGAGAAAAAATATTGAGGAATCCAATTTATCAAAAGATTCGATTAAATTCCTTTCTTTTTTCACAATTTTGAAGCTTAAAAATTTTCCAAACACAAACCCAACAATTAATTTTCAAATCTTGACGACAAAATCACAATATAAAAAATCTACATTTAATATCAATATCCTTTTTTTTTCCTTTGACCAACAAATAAAAAACAAAAGAAAAAAAACAAACTATTTTAGGCCTTTTTTATCGGGTCTTTAAATCCAATGGCATAATTGAAACCCCAAATTAAATTAATGTTTGATACCTAATAATATCGATAAGATAAAATAAAGTATTTACAGTTATCATTTTTTTTCATATTTTTAGTGAAAAAAGAATTATATAAAGATAAAAAATATCTATTTTGTTCACATTAAAGAAATTTGTAAAAGTTCTTATCAACATAGGCTTTGAAATTTTAAAAATCTTAATTGAAAAAACTTCAAAAATTGATTTTGAAGAGCCTCTCAAATTACACCTTGATGTTTTGACAATACACTGAAAATGTACTTAGAGGTTTTAAAAATGAGATATTCCAAGGTTTTCAAAAAAAGACATCTAGAGGCTTTAAAGATGATACATAGAGATTTTTAAAATGTACTTAAAAGTTTTAGAAATGAGATACACGGAGGTTTTGAAATAGGTTTTGAAAGATAATACGCGAAGGCTTTTAAAAAGAGATATTAGAAAATTTTAAAAATGATATTTGAAGATTTTTAAGTATGATACCCAAAGGTTTTCAAAAAGATACTTGAAAGTTTTAAAGATAATACTCAAAGGTTTTTAAAGATGATACTTGGAGAATTTTAAATATGATACCGAAAGGTTTTAAAGTTGGTACCAAAAATTTTCAAAAAGATACTTGAAAGTTTTAAAGAATATACCAAATGTTTTAAAGATGATACTTAAAGATTTTCAAAAAGATACTTAGAAGTTTTAAAAATGATACCCAGAGGTTTTAAAATATGATACATGGAGATTTTAAAGATGATAATCGAAGTTTTTAAAATGATACTTGGAGGTTTTAAGAACAATACCTAAATGTTTTTAAAAGATTATTCTTATCATTGAAAAAGCTCTTCCTTAACAGAGGCTTTGGAACTTAAGAAAAAATCAAATCTAAAAGAATACTATGAGGTTTTAAAGATCATGCCTTAGGGTCTTATAAATTATTCTCATCTTTGAAAAAGCTTCTTCTTCACAGAGGCTTTGAAACTATATAAAAAAAATCTCTTCTAAAATAAAAATATCTCATCTTAAAAAAGGCTTCACCCATTAATCAAGACTCAACACTTTTACAAATCTCATTTGAAAGTTTTTCATAACCAAAAATTAACACGTTGTCATGAAAATTTTTCCTAAATTGAAAATTGAAATCTCTTATTAGAAAAATTCTCCTCAATCAAGGATCAAAATCTTATATTTCCAAATTCTCAACTTTTAAATCCAAAGTCAAACCTAAATATGTAATGAATGAAATGAATGACAAGCATATAATGCAAATAAAAGCCAATGTCATGCACATATAATTGTGGTAAAAAGATCTTCAAGCCCTTTTTCATTTTCTGTAACATAACTTTAGAATTGGCTAAAAAGTTTCATCAATTAGTTTTCATGGACTACAACAATCCTTCAGCACCTTCTTTTGACTCGAAACATTTTATTTTTCAATACCATTCTTCTTTATCCATTGATTTTCTTTAATCATTTACCTTGGCCATTTTCCTTGTCTTAAAAAGTCACTCTTATCTTATGGATTTGAAAATCACTTATTTCTTGTCCACACCAATTCATGTCAATTCAAATATAAATATCTTCTCAACAAATACCCAAATATATCATTTTATCCTCATAATATTCAAATGGCAGCAAAAAAAATTTGCTTCAGATAACCATTCCATGATATTAAAAAAGCATATTCTTTTGAAAACATGTGATCGAACTCTTGGAAATTGGTGATTACTGCATAGAATGATGGAGGTAAATCATAACTTGGTCTTTCTAAAAGGATAAAATGGTTTAACATACCAAGATCTTAATTATCAAAAGAGATTTGGCCACTTGATAAGAAAAAAAATAAATAAATAGTATTTCTTCATCTTGGCTCACAAATGAAAAGCTATCTTTCAAGACACAATTCATTTTTGCACTCTCTTAATTTTTTGATATAGCATTTTAATAAATGTGAAGATTGACTATGGTAGGCTCAAAATTTCTAGAAAAGAAAAAAGCTTCAAATTTTCGAACAAATATTCAAACTAAGGCTAATCTTTTTGGATTTCTTAAAGGTTTTCAAGGTTTATTGGTTCATTTAAAATACCTTTTTCTAATGAAATTGCATGATTTTCTTTCAAATTTTCAATCTTGCTCTAGTCTGCCTTTTTAGGTTTTCACCCTAGAGCTTCATTCTTTCCTTTTTTCTTTTGACTTTTCTATAATGCATTGAAAACTCAAAATTCATCCAAGTCAAAAAGTAATGGTGATTTCCTAAAAAAAAGTTCTTTAATTTAGATATCCACACTTGATCAAAATGAGTTTTTTAAAAGATGTAACATAGACCAGGGTTTAAGTTATGAAAGAAAATGATAAATGGGTCCAAAAATGTATGTTTAAAGGTAATTAAACCAATGACTATTTATTTTCCCAAAGACATTTGTCATTTCCATTTCTCAAAATATGCATTTTTATCTTTTCATCTTTTATCTTTTTTTTTTTTTTTTGGTTTTCATTTCTTTTATCTTCTTTTTTTCTTTGCTTTCACTTTTGACAAATTAAGTTCAAAATTTTGAAACTCTATTTAATACAAAATTTTCCTTTGACTGTAGGCATTCTTTTTTTTTCCTTTAACTTTGGATCTAATATTTTTTAAAATAAAATGCCATTCATACTTGTCTCCTAGTGTAAAGAGTGATATTTGGTTACGGTTTCTTAAAAACAAATTCAGTAGGCTCAAAAAGGGGTAATAAATGGATATTTTCTTTTTGTGAAGTGAATATGAAAGATGACCATTTATCATATTAAATATAGATACCTCTATTGAAAAGCAATCCTAGGAGAATTTTTTTTCTTTTTGAGTTTGAAATCATTTGAATATCTCGTATGCATGATGTTACAATCAATTATTTTCTTTTCATTTTTATTTTGTCTTTTTTTACAACTTAAGCTTGAAATGTATCATCTTACTACATCAAATGAAGTCCTAAAGTAATAATTTTTATTTTCACAACCCATACCAAATGTTCATATAATTTTCATTCAATAAAAGATGAAATAAATGCCATCCAGATTAAAAGATATTGAAAAAAATTGGATAATTTGGCTTTTTGGTAAATTTGCCCCAATATATGGGAAAAGAAAAATTTTAGGATAATGAATGAAAAAGAGAAGGAATATTGCATAAATCAAGATATTGAATAAGAATATTGAGGGAATATGGCCTTTTCAATAATTATGCTACAAGGAAGAAATTGAAAAGTTTGAGCTTTGTGAAGAAACTTGAGTAATGATGTGTTTGGAATAGTCTTAACACTTATCAAATTATCAAAATCTAGAAACTTTAAGACAGTGCCTCATGTATTGGTTTACAAAAATTTTGCAAATTTCATTGCTTCTAACCTTAATGAACATTATTAACATTGAAATCCTTTTGGTTAAGTGAAAATCAAGATTGTAAAACTTGGGAAGTCAGGCTTTAAAGTGGTATAATTCTCAATTGAATTGGAATATGAACTAATAAGTAGGTATGCTCATTCTTAACAGTAATCACTAATTTTCTCAAGACTTTTTTCACAAGCAATGTAAGAATTCATATACAAACAAAATTGAAAGCAAAATTTAGGCAAAAACTTAAAATTTTGAAATCTTCTCATAAATAAATTGTTTGATACTTCACATCCAAAAGAAAACTATTGTAAAGTAGATTACCATTGCTCTATAAGTTTCATAATCAAGGTTCCATTATTGATGAGATCTTCAATATTTTCTTTCAGTTGCCTGCATCTTTTAGTTAAGTATTTAATTGCCCTCATATAGTAATTGCATTTACCATTCGGATCATAGCTTTTTGTTTATGGATTTAGCGTTATTTTCAACGGCATATAGATGAAGAACTAGTGCTTTATTAATAAAGGCAAAAGATCAGGAATTAGGATTGGAATTCTTTCTTGATTATTCTTTGATTTTCTTTGGTTGGTTATTGGTTAGGTACCAAATTGAGTGAGAGAGGCAAGGGCAGTTGTTTGGAGATAGAGATTTGTATGAAAGCCTGACTGCTGGACCTATTGACAAAGATAAGGATTTTGAGAGAGGTTGTTTATGGAAGGCTAATAAGGTTGGTACATCAAATAGGGATAATATGGGGTAAAGCTTTCAACTTGTTGCCCTTCATAAATCATAGCCTGATCATGTCTTTTTTTTTTTGTCACATCATTTCTCTTTGCATCATTTGTACCACTTTCTTGTAGTTTGCCATTCTTGATTGCATTCTTTATTATCTCCCCAGAAATCACTATATTAGTATAGTTTTTAGTCACATTTTCGATCATCCTTACATAATTTGGGGTTTTTGAAGTCTTGACAAACATAATCGTAGTCTTATTTTCAGTGAGTGATAATTGAACTTGGGTAGCAGTACCCCTTCACCTCTGGGTATATTCTTTAAAGTTTTCAATATCTTTCTTTTCCAAGCTTTGTAAGGACAAGCAGTTTGGTGCCAAATTTATGATATGCTTATATTGTGTGATAGATACCATTGCTAATTCCCTCCAATCATGGATGATAGATTTATCCAATTATACATATCATCTTGCTACAGAACCAGTGAGATTGTCTTAGAAGACATGAATAAGTAATTTTTCATTATGTGTAATGTAACCATCTTACGATAAATATTGTGACATGTTATGGGGCATTTAGTTTTATCATATTTCTCGAACTCAATACCTTGAATTTGGGTGAATCACCACATTAGGAGCTAGACATAGTCTAGCAACATCCATTGACCTATAAAAACCCATCCCTTTAATGGCTTAGAGCCTTTCTTTAATGAGATCCATCTTTTGTTAAGACCTTGAGTCTTTTTTAGTTTCTTATGCACCCATTTTTAGCTTTTTCGTGACCTTTTGAGTCATCCAAATTAAGAATTTAAGTTGGACCAGATGTTTTCATATCAAGGTTATAAATGATGTGTCCTTGAAAGTGAGCATGAACAATTGTTGAAGGCATGTCAGAATGCATATGTGGGTATTCTCTAGTGAATGGCATTTATGGTTGGGTCTCTTGAGATGTTTAAGCTTGAGATGGGCCAAAAATAGCTGGATATAGTGGATCATCAACCTCTTCAGCCATTATTTTCCATTTGTTCAGATTTTTCAACAATCATCTATATTTTCTAATTGTCTTTTTATCTTTTCTTGTGCCTTTTCCACCTGTTCAATGTAAAAAGCTTGTTTTTCTACCATAATTCTAGCTTGATACCAAGTGTTGTATCACTTCAGATTGTTAAAAAATTAAGCTATTCTTGAACCTTTATTACCACAATTAAGGCACCATATTATGAGTGAATATGCATGAATGAGTACAATGTAACATAATCTAAAAATTTAATGATGTAACATAATCTAAAAATTTAACTATGATGATGCATGAATATACAGTGAAAGAAATGTGTTAGTAAATTTAATAGATACAAAAATAAAGAAGGAAAAAATATAATTTTCAAGTAAAAGGTACAAAGTGTCTTTTCATATGTCTTATTTTAGGGTTTTTCTATACAAGAGGGGTATGACTCTAACTTAGGTTCGAATTCTTAGGGTTTATTTACATGCTGGGTTTAAAGGCGTTGATAGTCTAAAGATTTTCAAATTGTTCCTCATATCATCGTCCATTATAAATTAGTAAGACACCCCAATCTTTACCCCCATTATACGTTTAAATGGAAATCAAATTGAGTGAGAGTTTTCGCTTATTCACACAAAGGTTATCACTTTACGAGAGTATAGGTACTTGCTCCCTTTTAAGAAAGGACAAAACTCAGGTTTAAAGCTTATGCATGAATGCATGTATAATGTGTGTGCGTGTGTGTGTGAAGAAACATGCCAACCTATTTTTATTCACAAATCCAACATCTCAAATCAAGTACTATAGAATACAAACAAATAGATTAGTATACATGAAAAATCAAAAGCTATAAAATAAAAAAATTGGTTAGTACACATAAAAAAATAATAAATAATCACACAAAAAAATCATCAAAACAAGGCTTAAGATAATATATAACTAACTAATGGCTAGATTTTTTAATATCCCTAATGGAGTCACCAAATTGTCATAACGTTTAACTCCAAGAACATGTCCATTAGACACAAAAAATAAGGTCGTCACCAATCTTTCTTATTTAAATGTAATTGGTCATATATTTTAATTTATCCATTTCAAGGTTATCCTAAGCTTGAGTACGGATCCCTAAAAAGAATGGATTCTGGTCTACATCAATAGAACTAAGTTTAAGAGTCGATTATATATAAGAAAGGTTTTAGCACCCCCATAACACTCAAAATTGCTAGAAAATTAATCACATGTTATCTTATCTAAACCCTAATCAAAGATGGTTTTCATTAATTTCGATATTTAAATGCTGAAAAAAGTTTTTAGGCTTTCAACAAAAAGATATTTTTCTCACTTCAAGAGTATTCAAGATAAACTCGTTTTTCATTTGAAAGGGATACATTATTTGATTTATTAAATATTTTATGAAAAATCAAATATCAAATCTTTTTATTTATTACAAAATAATGTCATACAAAAATATTATCAAACTATCAAGCAAAAATATCACAATAAAAATAATGAAAAATATCATTATAAATCATGCAATAATATAATTAATCATGCAAAAATATCAAAATAAAATCATGCAAAAATATCATAAATTATGCAAATAGACCATAATAAATCATGTATAATTATTGTAAAATAAAATATGCAAAAATAAAAACAATCCATACAAAAATCAAGCATTCGTTTCTTTTTATTTTTCAAATTAAATTAAAATTAATATAAAGAGAATAATAAAAAAAAATTAAAAAAAAAAACAAAAAATAATAAATAAAATAGATAAAATAAATGAGGAAAAACCTACAACTGCCAAATGGGTCGAGTCAAGAATTGGATACCTGCATGGATCCTAGAGCAAGTTGGACTTGGTTTTTCTTGGTGCAAAATGGCACTGTTTCTCTTCTGTCATGAAACCCTAAAATCAACTTCTTTGCTTCATTTTCTCTTCCCTACTCTCTCTTCAATCAAACTCTCTTCCATCTCTAACTTTTTTATAATAGTTTTATGAATAATGGCCAAAGCCTCAAGACAACCTATAATCCGTGAACTGGCCATTGTCTCCACCGCTAATCGTCGTACGCTAGTGATCACAAAACCCCTAATAACTCTTTGTTGATTCGTCTCATCCCCCCCTTTTTTTGTTCAAAATCTTTCTAAAATTTTGTAGATCTAAATCTAAACCAGCTTAGATCACCATTGTTTTGGCTGTTTTTCACCGTTTAAGAAACTGAGAGAAGACTCCTCACTCCTTCATTAGCCTTCTAGCCACTGAATCAAAGCACCCAAACAAAAAAAAAAAATCAAAAGGAACCCCTTTTATTTTTTGTGTATTGCTTGTATAATTGGATGCTTCGGTTTCTGGGTTTATTATGAGGTTGTGGCTGCTAAATTGCTTGACTGTTCGATCCTTTTGTGTGCTCTGGAAATTGTCTCTGTTTCAATTCTTTTTTTTTTTTTGTTGCCTGATGCTTTTATTCTTACTGGAAGTTACTTGGCTCTGCTTGGATTTTCAACTACTTTTTTGGGTTGATTCGGGTTTTTGTCTCGGTTCTTGTTGTTGCCTGATTTTCTGGACTTTGGGTTTGGTTCTAGGTATGGGTTTGGTGGGTGTTCTGTTTAGAGGCTAGTTATTGAAGCTATGTGCTACAAAATTGCTTGAATATTTTGGCCAAATTCATCTGTTCTGCTTGATTTTCTTTTTGCTTGCTTTGCTTGTTAATTGAAGTTTAAAAAGTTAACACAAATCCAACAATTAATTTTCAAATCTTGAAGATAAAATCACAATTTAAAAAAACTTGCATTTAATTTCAATTTCACCCTTTTTTTTCCTTGACCAATAAATAAATAACAAAAATAAATAAAATAAATAAAATTATTTTAAGTTTTGGGCTTAAATTCCAATGGCATAATTGAAAGTTCAATATCAAATTAAAGCTTGAAGTTCAATAATATCGTTAAGATTTTAGACAAAACAAAATATCGTTAAGATTTTAATAATTAATTAATTTATTATTAAATTATTATTAATTTATAATTAAATTATTAGTAATTTACTATTGTGTTATATTTATAATTAATTATCAATTGATTAATAATTTATTACTAAATTATCAGTAATTTACTATTATATTTTTATATATTTACTATTATTTAATCATTGATTTACTTTTTAATTTTTAATTAGTTATCACAAAATTATCATCGATTTATCACTAAATTATTATAAATCACTATTAAATTATTATTAATTTATATTAAATTATGCATAGTTTACTATTAAGTTATCATTAATTAATAATTATGTTATTAATAATTTACTACTAAGTTATAATGATTTACTTTTAAGTTTTCAATAATTAACAACTAAGTTTTCAATTATTTACCACTAATTTATAATTGATTTACTATTAAGTTAGTTATGATTTACTACTACCAATTAATTACTATTAAACTAAAATTGATTTATTATTAAATTATCATTAATTTACTATTAAGTTATCAACGATTTATTACTAAGTTATTAATAATTAACTACTAAGTTACACTTATTTTTTGTTAAAAGTAACTTTGATTTAGCATTATAGTGTTATGCATTTACAAGTATGTTGTAATTGATTTACCATTAAGGTATTTTGCATTTAGTATTGTGTTATTACCGATTTACTAAAAAATTATTAATTATTGACTACTCAACTATTATTAATTTACTATTAAGTTATCACGAATTTTTTACTAAGTTATCAATGATTACTACTAACTTACACTGATTATATTTAAATTTTCAATGATTAATTACTAAGTTATTAATTATCTACTATTATCTTAGCATTGATTTGTATATATCCAAAAAGAAAACAACTACAATGCATGCTAGATGATGCAAAGAATAAAGGAAGAAAAAGATTAAGTGCAAATGACTAGAAAAGTATGAGCAAATGCTTTTAATTTACTATAAGTAGTTTAACACATAATAATAAGTTAAAATCATAACTTTTTATACTAATGCCAGTATTAAATTAAATTAAATAAAGAAAAAAATTACATAATTGGTTACTTAACTATTGCAGTCTTTTTAAAATGGGTTACTAAAGTATTAAAATTTTCAATGCAGTCACTAACGTTTGAATAAGTGTTTTTTTGGGTCACTGTATTGTTAAATAGTAACATTTATCTGACATGACTTAACTTATCAGAAATGTTTTTGCTGATATGGCCCATTTTTTTTCCATATCACACACAAAATTACAATTTTTTTTAATTTCTTTCCTCATTTCTCTGTTTATTTCCCTACTCTTTTCTATTCATTCCTTTTTTGTTTTTTTGCTTCTGCTTCTTTGTTTCTTCTCTTCTGATTAAGAATTGAAAACCCTAATATGAGTATTCCCTTTTGTCATTGTGGAATACTAGCTAAGTTGAAGACTTCCTAGTCAAATGACAATCTTGAATGAAGGTTTTTGGGTTGCAAGAATTATATGTATTCATATAGATGTTGTTTCTTCAATCGGTATGATTCGTTGATTGGTGATCACACAAAAGTTGTGCTTATTGGGCTTTTAAGAAAAGTGAGAATCGTTAATAGCCAATGAAGGAAAAAATGTGTACTGTGGATTTTGTTATTGGCCTGTTATTTGATTTTCACTTTGATTAAGCTATGATATAATGGTTTAAGGTTGTTTAGTGTTTAAAGTTACATATTATGGGTTTTAGGGTAATGTTTTAGGTGCATTAGGCACAATGGCATTGAAGGATTCTGGTTTGTTGTATGTTTTGTATCTAGTGTTAATGAATGATAGTAGCCACTGAATGGGTTTTAGAACATCTGTTAGGTGCATTATACAATGTATCAATTATTTTAGGTTTTATATTGGTATCAAAAGATCATTTTTTGCATCAAATGGCAGCTATACTATGTAATGGATTATATTATGTAATGAACTCAATATTTTAAATTATTTAGCTATTTTAGTATGCTATTGTAGTAAATGAACTTAATGCTATTGTAGTAAATGAACTTAATGCTATTGCAGTAGATCTCTATTGCTGTACCCTAAACTTGACTTTAATGAACATGTAACTTTAACAAATAAGGCATTAATAATTATAACTGATCTAAAAACATATCCTGTATTGATGATAAAGAAACTAATAAATAAAAAACCAATAAACCGATAACAAATCTAAAAACATGACTGTATTGATAATTATAAGGCATTTGCATCATCCTGGTCAAATGTAGTTTTAGTAAATATGTTGGACTTGAAATAAACTTCTAAACATCAATACATTTGTATTCTTCTTACATGTATACATTCCTTACATGTATACCTTTACTAACAAAAATAAACTTTTTATCTACAAAAAGAACCTTACATCTACACCATTATCAAAAAGAAAATTGTTGCTAATCAAACATACCAAAAATAAGGCATTTATGTTAGATCAATATCCTAAACAAGTCACATGCACAAAATACCCTAACCCAGTTATGTAAAAAAAAAAAAAACTCCTCTGCAAGTTGTTGTTGGTTTTTCATTTATATGGTTTTGGCTTTGTTGGTCCTTTAACACCTCTTTTGTTTCGTTGAACATTGGTTGGAAGCACTTTTCTCTTAGCAGCATGCTTAATCAAGTACTTCCATTGCACTTGCATTCTTTTTTGGTTGGCTTTGGTACTTGTAAGAGTTTCAATAGGTTCAGAAACTCCACTTGGTCCAGAGAAAAGATTTTGTTGTGATTGAAAAACTTGACTAGAGCCTTACATAACAATATAATAAATGATTCAATATTATGATTAAGGGTTTTTTTAAAATGGGTTTAGGGTAGACAAAATAATTACTTACACCAAGCATCCATTTAACAGTGGTTTGAGGTGGCTGAACATGCTCTTCAGATCTTTTAGTTGTTGTGGTTTGAAGTGGTTGATGTGGCTTTCTAAATCTTTTAGTTGTAGTTTGAAGAGGCTGAGGTGGCTTGCCAGATCTTCTAGATATGGTTGGAGATGGCTGAACTCCCTAAAAAATATATTAGATGTGTAAGTATTTAGATTAAATGATCCTAAACATTTGTATTATATATTACATTTTCAGTGGTAGAATCCTTAGCCTTTTGGTTAGGAGTCCTAATAGCTCTTTTCACTTGTAAAATGGAAATAATAAAAATAAGTTACTATATTTTGTTTATTATTATCATTAATGAATATAAATCAATAAACCAAAACACTCACAGATAACTTTCAGACATTTTTTCTTGTTAGTCCAACAAATCTCCTACTTACATTCAACCTGCTATTACCATCAATCTCTGCTTTGCATGTCATCGCATTATGCCATGGTTTTTCACATTTGCTACAATTGAGTTTCCTTTTTCTCTTACTAATTATGAACTGACTTCCATCTATTTAATTTGTTTTCTTCCTTCTATTCTTATGTGGTTTTTTAGGTAGCTTTCTTAGAATGGGTAGTAGTATTGGTTTTAGGGTTTCATCTTTTATCCATTGATTTGCACCTATGATAAGGCAAATGAAGTTGGAATATTTATTGACTTGTGTGGTCTTGCTGTAGCAAGGATGGACATAATTTTCAGTCCTTTCTTTGGACAATAACATGGCTTAAATAGCATGCATGCATAGAATCCTAATGAGATCCCATTTTCTTTATGAACAGGTATGTAATTGAAGGTCCACCATATGCTGGTTTGATGGCCCACATGTTATTTGGTATCTTAGACCATCAGCATGTTTTGGCCATCTCTTACTTGACTATAACACAATCTAATCCAACTTTTTTTATATTTTGGGGTAAAGTGGTCCTGAATACTTTTTAGTGGCTATACTCTTCAAGATAATCCTTTACATTAATTTTAATGTAACAGTCTCCGTCATTGTCAGAATAGGCTTATCCATTTTATCCAAAATAAACTTGTTAAAAGACTCATTTAAATTATTTAAAAGCATGGCCTAGTTAACCATTATTGAGAAGTAAGACTTAGACCATTAAGCTAGATCTTTTCCTTCAAGCCATTTGTATGCGTCAATTGACAAGGCTTTCATTTCCTTCATTACATCTTCATACTCTTTTAAGTAGGCAACTCTAATAGCTTTCCACAAACAGTCATTTAATGCTTTTCTTTTGTTTGCAGGGTTTGATTTAAAATTTGTATACAAATGCCTAACACAATTTTTGTGTTTAGCATTAGGCACAATATCCATAAGTGCATCCATAAATCCTTTCCGAAAGAACAAAAATATAAATTGTAGTTACATACCATAACTTAATTTCATATTAAAAGGAACTAATAAAAAATTAAAAGGATAAAGTTCAAAGCTTTTGTTTTCTGACATAAAAGTCTAGTCATAAGAATTTATAACTTCAAAGTCATTTTTTAGCAAAAGCAGGAGCTAGTACCAAGAGTCATAGTTTTCACTTTCAAAAGCTACATAAGTCAGTGGATAGATGCAATAATTTGCATCAATCCCAATACCTACCAATAAAAATCCATTATAATATCCCTTTAGGAAACAACCATCAAGATTGATAATACGCCTATAACTAGTTTTGAACCCATCTTTGTATGCTTGTAAACAAACATATATCCTCTTAAATAATCTGTAATCTAGGAAACAAATTGTAATGATTCCTTCATTGCTTTGCTTGAGGTCTTCCAAAAACTTGTAAATCTTATAATATTATTCTTTGTGATTTCTATACACAATTTCAAGTGCTCTTTGCTTAGCCCTAAAACATTTTGTTAATGACATACTAATGACATAATTTATTATCACATCTTGTTGAAGGGAACTTAATGAGTATTTTGGATCAGTAATAAACTTATTAACATAATGTTGACCTATCCACTTAGAAGTCATGTTTTTGTTTTTCATGTCCTTAAGACATGTATGTTTAGAAACATAAGTCTTGATCTACCAAGTATGGTCCAATTGGTCTTTTGCATTGAATTTCACCCCTTATAGTTTCCACAGACAACCTTTATTATAGACCACCTTAACCCACTTCTTGTCATTCTTTTCAAACTTGACATTATACATATTTTTCCTCTTATACTATATTATGGCTTCTTTTAACATCTCTCTAACTTAAGATTTTCCATATCTATTTCACTATTAAATTTTGGCTATCTACTGACACCTTCTTAATCAGATTCATGTGCATTATGCAAAGAATTTGATTTTTCATATTCCTCTTCATTTGCACTTGCTCAAACACCTAAACCACATCCACTATAATACTATCTTCATCACCTAAAACCATATCTCTCTTAATTTCCAAATCTACATTGACCTCAAAATTGTGATCATTATCATCTGCCATATTATACTCATTCTCATTAAAATTGGAATTAGAACTATCACTATCATTTTCATCTTCCTTCATATTACATCTTACTTATGTTTCTATTTCAGTGTTTGAAGCAACATCCACATGTACTTTCTTAACAGAACTAGCATTGACATTATGTTCATCAATGACAAACTCATCTTCTAAGTACACATGGAAGTAATGATTTTTAGGCATGCTCACAACCATATTGACAACATCAATAGCTATTCTAAGAGGCTTAATAGAATCACTACTAAATGCCCCCATAGACAGTTTCCAATAACATCTCATATTACCTGTGTAGCCTAACTCCTCAATCATATTATTCATTTCAATCATTAACATAGAGTCTACATGGCATAAATCAAAGTAATCAACCCTTTTTCCAATATAAATCATATTAGGAGTATACAAAAATTGACTACTATGATGAATAACAGTTGAGAAATAGTTCGAGTTGTGCTTTGAAAAATTATCAAATTTTAAAATTCTAATTAAAGGGTTATTTTGATTTAGACATAAACCTTAATAGCTTAAACACTTTAATTTTTAATAAAATATATCATAAAGTTATATATATATATATATAGATATAGATATAATACAATAAAAGCCTTCACATGCCTCAAAAAGCATTCAAATCCAAACATGGCTCCAAATACCTCCCCAATACACGACAAGCAAACAATAACTATATAGCTCACTCAGCATGACATGATGCACAATAACAAATGACTTGGTAGAAACATGTGTCCATAATAATAATAAGAAACAAAGCAAAACCAGTTCATTCATGTATAGGCAAAAATAACTATAAGAAAAATGTGTCCACAACAACCATATTTAATGCTCAAAATAAAACCAGTTTATTCATGTATGGGCAGAAACAAAACTAGTGGATTCATGTATGGCCAAAAAAAAAAAAATTAAATAAACAAGTTCTATTTGTATCATAAGAAAGCATATGGTCCCCTACCACTTGACGCATCCTTTTGATCATTACTTGCCTAAACCTAAATTAAACCTTAACATAACTACCTAATTCAATCCTACACCAACTAAAATCTTAAACCCTAAAACAAAATAACAAAATAACCTAAACCCTAAATCTTCTTTTAATCATAACAACGTAACCCTCGATAATCCTGAACTTGAAATTGTAATTGCTAATTGCTGCCCTAATTGCAAAATCTTAAATTTTCTTTCTAAATTGCAAAATCCCCTAACCCTAATTTCTATTGTCATCGTTTAGAGAAAACCTACTTTTTAAAACCCCAAACCTAAATTTGTTTTCTTTGAAGCAAAATCTCTAAATCTTACTTGTATTATTTTATGATTTGGCCACGTACTTGGTCTTTTGTTTGCCATGTAAGCAAACCATTTCTAAACAGTTAAGTCACATTAGATAAATGTTATGATTTTAATGGTACAGTGACAAAAAAAAATTTATTCAAATGTTAATGACTAAATTGAAAATTTTAATACTTTAGTAACCATTTTAAAAAGATTGCAATAGTTAAGTGATCAATTATGTAATTTACCCTTAAATAAATATACACGATATATATTAAGACAACGTTTCTAAAATACTCTTCAAATTTTTTAGTTCATAGAAAAATAGTACATATTAAGATAAACTTTGTTGATGATTTAATTGAATTATTAGTGCATGCGTTTTCATATATGTTAGTGAAGTACAATTGTATATAAAAAGATTGAAAATTTTGAAGTGTTTTGTCACCAATGAAAATAATGAACTTTGCCATATGTTTCTATATTCAACTATATAATTTTGAGTAAAAATTTTTTTATGTATATGATAAAATCGATGAAAACAAATTTACTAAAATAAATTTTATAAAAATTAACAAACAATAATTTTAAAAAATATTAAATTCACAATAATTATTTTCATATTCTCTATAAAAAATTTCTTCTACTAAACAAAAAATGGTATATTTTTAATTGTTATTCATTTTTATTATTATAATTCAAAATGACTTTTTTGATATTTTGATGCAATTAACTTTTCCATTTGGAAAGAGTAAAAAATATTGGAAGGGGACATAATGACTCAAATAATGCTTAACTTTATGCTATTTTCCTGAATGAGTATGAACTATAACATCTCTTTCGAATGAAATATTTGAATTGTTTATCTCAACCCATATAGTGGCAACTTGATCAACAAATGAACGATTATAAACTTGTTAATCTAAATTAATATTTATGTATTACGAATTTCAAATTTCTCAAAATAAAATATATCCTTTAATCTATGTTAGACTTAGATAGAAGGATTTTTTTTTTCTAGAATTATTATAAGTAATTACTTTTGCACTTAATTTTCATTGTGTTGTGTTCTCATTCTACCTTGAAATTTATTATCAGTGTCATAAAAGTATAGCTAAAATAACATGAATTAATTAACTCAAACTTGAAACAATTCAAAACTCAATTTAAGTATAAATAAAATTTTTACTCATTTTAAATTTTAATTTAATTAAAAGTAATATAATGCACATAATTATAAAAATGAACTAACTTGACTTGATTTTAACTGATTTTAAAATGTCAACAACTTAGGGCTGATTTGGATGTCAGTAGGCTTCAAGTGAGGTGCGAATAACTTAACTTTCTAACACAATCACATGTAAATATTTTCTAGATAACATCACATTTGCTATTTTTAAATCTTTTGATCACCTTAAAGAGTCAATTTTAGATTGGGAGTTAAGGATCAAGTAGACCACCGATATCCCAACTGGATCTTTTTATCTGTAAAAAACTTTGTTTATTCTTATATTGCCCTAATTATATTTCTATTCACTAAAAAAACTTAACATTTGTTTTTTTTATTTAAAAACTATGAAGTAATTTTATTAATATTTAATTTAATATGATAACTTAATAAATAAATTTTATTATTATAAAATATATTTTATTATATTTTAACTAAAATTTGATAACTACATGAATAATAAAAATAAAAATAAAAATATTATTTGATATATTACTACTATTTTTATTAATTTTTAATTATTTATTAATAAAATTATTATTTGACATAAAAATAAAAAATAGGACCTTAAATTTTGTGAACAATACAGAGTTGAATTTGTTGATTCTCATATAAAAAGATATCAAATGGGATACATAAAATTGGCATGTCCAGTAACTTTTATGGCATTTGAAACATCTTCCTAGTTATATCGTCAATGTTTTAGATAAACCTCTTAGAGAAGTTGAGGGTCTAGTATAATGCGATGCATGATTTGATCAAAATTATGATTTTATAAATTAGGAATGAGAAATTGTCATCCCATTCAATCAAATTGAGATGCCTTAGATTTGACATGACATGTTTCTTGGGAAGAGTAACAACTTTCATCGTACTATGCTCTCTAAATAGTAACTTTTCTCAAAATCTCAAAAGGTATTAAGTGGAAATCCTATTCTAACTAAAGATTTTTGTGGTTTTAAAGGATCTGGCAATAAGAGAACCAAGAATGAAGAGCTTTCGCCTTTTTTACTCTTTTGTTTTACGAATGTTGGTTTTAAGAATGAGTGATTACCCTTCTTTGACCTTTATTGCCCAACCTAAGTGCAGACATCTAATGCATTCCACTTATTGAACAGGATTTTATGGTTAGTTTGCAATCCCTAGATACCGAAGATGTCCTTAGGGTAATCTTGTATTTCCTATAAGGTGGTGAGATAATTTAATAAATTTTCAATTATTTAATAATTTTATAAATGTTAAATAATTTAAAATTTTTATTTAATACAAATTTTAATCTAATGTCTGTAGTGGTTATTTTTTCTTCTCATTATAATTCACCTCACTATAATTGTTGCTTTTGCATCCAAATTCATATCCTACCATTGATTTTAATTTTACTGCTACCATAAGTAATCTCACTACTGGAGTAACTAATCTCATCGCCCATCCAAATAGACCTTTAATAGTTATATAAAAACTGAAATGATTGAGCATAATCAAAATCCGAATTGAAAGAGCAACTTAATCTAAATCCAATATTTTTTCTTCATCTTCTGTAACAATTTAAAAGTTCTTTATTTACATTTTTGCTTTCATCTTCAATACTTTATTTTTATTGTTTTTGTAGTTGAATTAGTTACTTAATTTTAAGAGTATTTCTAAAGTGAAATTGCAATTATAAGTAATTGAGTATACTTCTTTTTTATTAAGAATTAGGACAATTTTAAATTTAACTTTTTAAATAAATAAAAGCATGCACCAATTATTGAGTCAAATTTTCTCAATTGCATAAGCGAATAATCGAGTACACTATAAATAGAAGTATATGATAAACTTGACTCAAACTAATTGGTCACTGATTCTAAGTCTACAATCTAACTTGAAATTATGAAAAGTTAAAATTCAAAATGACTGAAATACTAAATACATAATTAAATAAAGATTTATCACATGAATTTTGCTAATGAATGCCATTAACTCACTTTTAAGTTAAGTTAAATTATAATTTACAATAATATTTTTATATTAAATGTAATAGTGAAATTAATTTGGTGAATTTCAATTCTTTTGAGAAAACATTACCTAATATGACAACTTTAAAATTTTTAATAAAATAATGAATATTTTCCAATTGACATAATGGAGACAATGAAGAAGTATACAATGTTTCTCCAAATAAAAGAGTTTCATATTAATCCTAAAGAAATTTGAAATCAATACATTTATATATTTTTCATTGAAACATCATATAGCATTAACCTTATTTGTCATATAGAAAAATGGAGTTATACATAGCCAATCAATCTTTCATCTCATTTTCCCACTTAGGATAATCTTCCATTGGTGCTTGTATCAATTAAATGTAATTGTATATTTTATTAATTGAAAGCTTAAATTTTCTTTTATTTAAAAAAATTTATTATACATAAATTTTTATTATATAAAATATTAAATAGTTAATTTTGAAAATTAAAATAAAATAAATTCCTAACCTTGGTACTTGTCATGTTTTCTTAAGAAAATTTCAATTCTAAGAATAACAAACTTGTTATGAAATACGTAAATAATTTATAATGATTTCATTTTCAGCATTAATAACATAATTTTTTATGAATGAATGTAATTTTGGTATAAACACATTCTCAAGATAGTTCCAATGAATTTTGTCACACCTTAAAAGAATTCATCAAAAACAATTAATTTTACTTCACTTGATAATTTTTTTAGTTATAATAATTCACGTTAAATCGTTTAACCACTTGGATGACAAAAAAGAAAAGAGCAATTTAATACAATTGAGAAAGATTAAATAATTTTGAAATATATATTAATCATGTATATGGATATTAAGATAGAAGTTTAGAGAAAATTAAATCAATTATTATTTCAATCAAGATGAATAATCCTTATGGCAATTTATAGCCAATCTTGAGTTACTATTAGCTCCACCACCTCCTAAATCATCTAATTCTACAAATGAAAATCCATTTAAAGTGTTTAATAAATCACATTGTGCTAATTGTTGGTGGAGGGGATGTAATAGATTTGATTTTGATTTTTGTTCATGAGAATAACAATTATAAAATTATAGAGAAAAATATAAAACAGAAATTAATTATAGAGGTCAGACTAAACTGTAAAAATGATAATTTAAAGAATTATTTCGAGGGACTAAAAAATTTAATTATGTTATCAGTGATCAACTTATGAAACATATAAAAAATAAAATCATTAACATACATATATAGTTAGTATATTAAAACAAAAAATTGACAGGTAAAAAATAGAAAAAAAATGCTTAAATGACTTAATTATGATTATATTTAATGAATTTATTTATTAGCATAAATTAAATATACAAATGTTTTTACATCATCTAAAGAAACAAATTCCATATAATTATTTTATTCCTATGAACACTAAGCTTTAATCTTGTTCTACTTGTATTTTCATTTAATAAGAAAAATCATTTTACTTATAAAAAGGAGTCTAATAATAAAAAAGTCATTTAACTTAAAATTTATAAAAAAAATTACTATTGATATTTTAATCAATCACTTTTTAACATTTTTGGAATTAAAATTTTAGTAAGGTATTTTAATCAATCACTTTTGGTATATTTAGTCTAATTATGAAAAAGTCTAATAATAAAAAAAATTCATTTAAATTAAAATTTATAAAAATAGTTACTAAAGGCATTTTAGTCAATCGTTTTTAACTGTTTTGGAATTAAAATTTAAAAATTTTTAGTTTAATTTTACATAAATACTATTTTTAATTCTATATGTGCCATATTAGACAAAAATCTATTAGTCATCAGATGCATCATTGTACATGTTAAAAAAAAATACTAGTACTATTTGTGCCAAGCCCCGATGTGAGAATATTCTTGGAGGAACAAAAAACAGGAAAAAAATTATAAGATACAAAGGCAATGAATGTTCCTACATTTTCACTCCAACATGTAAGTCAGAAATCAAGATGAAGGAGGTCGAAAAGAGAGGAAGATAAAAAGTTTAAGACAAGGTGGAACATTGGATGATAATGCTTGGATGTTTATATTTATAAATGAAAGGTAGAAGGTTAATAAGGGACAATAATGATGTGGTCAGACTGATATGGCATTGAGTGTGTCAGCCTGACATGACATGTCAAGGCAGTGTAAATATCCAAAAAGCCCTTAGCTCTCTACCAGGGGCCTATTATTACGAAAAAGGCCATTATACCCTTTGGATCACTAAATGCCCATAACATTCTATCCCCCTATCATGTGGTCTAAATATTAGACAGTTGGGTGTGCTATGAGTTCGTTTCACATAGGTCAGCCAACTTAAATGAGGTCATGAAAGATCTGATCTTTTATGGCTAAGGTCAACATGGAGGTCAGCATTAAGAGATAATTAGCCTTTTACTATAGCTTAAGGTGATGTAGTGTGCATTGACCTGTTGTGAGTCTGATGTTGCGCGTGTGTTTTGGGTTGAATGTATGGCAAATTTGAAAGTTGTCAAAATATCATTTGTTTGGATGATTTCGAGATTAAGAGGGGAGCTCGCTTGGTCGATATGAGACTTAGGACATTTTTTTTCAAAAGCTTGGATATGAGTCTTTGTTTTGAATTCTGGTGGTGAACCGATCGTTAGTTTACTAGGTTGGCTCAGTTTTGGAAGCCATTCGATCTGATTGAGTTTGGTAGTTGAGGTCGCAGTAAATAAGGAAATATGTAATTTGGGTGATAAAATTTAGAGTGGGAAAGGTAAAAAAATGTCTTCCAATGGCATTCTGACACGTGGCATAATCAGGTTGCTCATCTGATTAGAGGCATGACTATATAAAAGGTTATTGGGGCTTTCATTTTTCACCTTTCTATTTTTTTACTCTCTATTCAATCTAAATTTTTTGACCTTAAAAGCTTTTCTTCTTTCTGACCCTACCATTTTTTTTCATCCATTCTCTCCATTTTCGTTTGTACATTCTCTTTTCATCATGGCTTCTAATTTTAGTTTTTGGGAGGCCAGTAGTTTTAAGGTAAAGCCTAAGAGGGTCAACTTTGATAAGATGACAATGATCTAGTCCTAACAATTAACAAAGGTTAGGACTATCACAAGAGTGCTTACTAGCTTAATCCCATGTCCAAAGAAAGGTAGCGATAAAATGATAAGAATGCTCGAGCAAGAGAAGAACATGTCATAAGCATGAAAGAGCTATGTGCTCAAATAGATTTTGATTTGAAAAATCCATATTTTTTTTCTATCTTTTAAGTCAATCCATCTTCTATGGCCAACCTTCTTTCATCTTTGACTACTTTCTTTTTTAGGGTCCAATCTCATCAATTTTTTTCTTCTTCTACTCTCTAACCCATAAATGCTTTTGTTGTTTCTTTCATTCCTCTTTAGTCAACTCTTGTTGACATCACCTCTTCTCTTGAAAGGTCTCCTCTTCTCTTTTTTTCTTTTAAGGTTGTGGTGCTTTTAGCCACTGTTTCATCTTGGATTCCTACACCTATTCAAGAGTTTAAGTTTTCTGATGATGAAAAAGGTTCTGAGAAAGAGCAAGAGAAAGAGAGTGCCCTTGATGGGAAAGATGGTGACGAGAAAAAGAGTTTCTTGAGGCAAGACAAGTTGGCCAAGGTTCTTATATATATTCTTTGTGACCTCGGTATGACCTCTAAAGACATGATAAGGGAACTAAAGGTAGGGCAAATCTCGATAATTGCCCTAATATATGTTTAGCTCATTACGTTTGTGCTTTGGTGATGAACTTTCATGTTCCTAAATATGGGTATAGCATATTATAGTTGAACTCTTCAAATGGGGTTATCGATAAATTAGAACCATATTGGTTCTAGGTATATTAGGATTTATTTATGGTCAGTATGAGATTCTCACTTCATTCTTTATTTGCTTCAATTTTTAATTTTTATAACTTAACTATCACTCAACTTATCCCTAACTATATATGGTACATAGTAGTTTTATCATTCTTTATCAACACTTAGATATCTTCCTAATCTCTCTTTATTTAGAAAATTTTTTTCTATTAAAAAACATTATGGTGATAGGAGGTGGTACTACATTATAGCTTAACCCAATAAGAAGTTGTTTGCTGATTATCCAAGCTTTATCAAAAATTGAAAGCTGCTCTTCCCCTACTTCCAAAACTAAAAATAAAATAAAAATGACGAGAATGAGGTCAAGGTCAAGATTGAGGTTGAGTTTGAGGCCTGGGAAGTAATAAATGAGCCCGACCAATTTGTAGATTTGCCTATTACTTTCTCTATCTTAGACTTATCAAATTGGAACAAAATAATAGAGTACACTTGTAAGGGGAGCTCATCTTTGATGCCCAAAAACTAACCTTTCCCAAAGTAATAAATGAGATAAAGTACTGGGGTAAGTGTAAGGAAACCTCATAGGATCTTTATTTTATTTAATTTTTAATTTAACTCTTACCTCAATTTTTGTAGAGATATCTTCTTTCAAGAAAGACTTTAATTTTTTCTTTTTTCAACATGAGTCCAGGCCCAAAAAAGCCTAAATAAAAAGATCCAGCTTGGAACCCTCTCTCATGGGAGGAATAAGGTCATCAACCTTATAATGGATAAGCCATCAAGCTCCCCAACTCAGCACTCTTTTACTAGCAAAAAGCATAAAACCATGGCCTACAAAGAGCTATTCTCAGCAACTTCCCCTTTTACAAAAAAGTCAAGGATCAAGGCCTCTTTTTCTACCTTATAGAATTAAGAGTTTGGGGTTTTAAAGCCTAACTCGAGAAGGTTTGTATGAGGCTAGAGTACAATCTAGTTGATAACCCCATCGAGAACTCCGATGTAGCCAGGAGGTTCTGCAAAGTCGTGATCCCTCCCAACAATAAGTGTTGTTTAACTTCACCTCATCCCATCGTTATTCTATATTTTATTTTGCTAAGTCTGAGATCATTTTATGCAATCTTTCAAAAACTCCCCTGCACCCATGGACAACACCACCTAAGCCCTCCATCACACATATCTAGCCATGGCGCACTTGATCAAGGGCAAGAAAGCTATGACAATCCTAGGTGAGGAATACAAAAAAAACTCAGATGCCTTAGGAAATATAAGGTCCAACTTTAATGCATTTCATAAAATAAAGGTTAAGCAAAATAAAATGATTGATAAGCTAACGGCCAGGTAGAAAAGCATCTATATCGAGAAGGCTAAGCTAAGCTAAAAGTTGGTTATGTTCAAGCTGAGGTCCAAACTAGGGCTAGGAAAAAAAAAGAAAAGTTGAAAAAAAAAATCGTTGAAGAGTTCAAAGCCTTCGATGAATTTTTCAAGCTCTAGATGAAATCTTTAGTAAAAATGTGATTGGTGCCTTCGAGCTGGCAAAGAACAAGGTGTAGTTCAAATTTACTGAGCTCAACCTCAATCTCTCTAATATTGACTTAAACAATATCAAATTAATGTCTCCTTTAAATCAGTTCGATGAGAAAGAAAAAGAAAGAGGGGATGGAGATGATGCACTAGACGTCGAGCTCAAGGTTACCCTGGGCTTTGAGGTTGAAAGGGTATAGTTAAGAAGGGACAAGCTGATGTTGCTGGTACTATAGTTGAGGATGTTGTGCCATTGCTATTGGTATTGATGCTACTGATGTTTAGCTCTTTTTTATTATTATTAACTTTTGTAAACTTTTGTAAATTTTTTTGTTGATGTATGACGTCAGGTTTTTGTTGTGACCTCGATTAAAAATCACTCTATAAAACTTATGTCGAATGATAATTTTTGTACTGACCTGCTAACATTAATAGAAAGCAAAATTATTTAGTTCAAGTTTTAGTTCGGTTTTACTTTTCCTTTACTTATTTAATTTAAATTTGAAGTTTAAGCTTGGTTAACTATTAAGACAATGTCATGATTTAAGTTTTGTGGATTTAGCTTGGGCAATTCAAAATAACTTAACCAATAGTCAATTTGATTTAAAATAATCCAAAGTTTTAGCTCAGTTTAAGTGAGCTGAAATTCACCTAATTGTTCAAGAATATCTCAAATCAACTTGAGAATCCATTTTGATACAAGTCTTAGGTTGGATTGCATTAGGTCGTTAAGGTTTGAGCCCAGAGATTAAATTAAACATTGTCATATTCTAACTATTTTAAGTCAGATATATCAGGTCGAGGGCATTGTTTTAAGGTTGGCAGTGAACATGAGTGCTATCAAGTGAACATAATCATTATGACATCATTGATTTTTTATTATAAGTATGAGCTCAGTTTAGTCTAAGCTATTTATAATATACCTTTAAGTTATTTACATTCCATGTCCTTGGAATTATATCACCGTTCATGTTCTGTATTTTATAAGTAGCGTCATTGACGACTTGTTTAAGCATATATGGTCCTTCCCAGATCAGAGCTAACTTGCCATCTCAATCATCAACTCTTGAGGCTTTAACCTTTCTAAGTACTAGGTTGTTCTTCTTGATATTTTACATCAGACCCTTTCATTATAATAGCTAGACACCCTTTGTTGGTAAGTTGCTATTCGTGTTAGAGCCACATCTCTCTATTCTTCAATTAGATCTAGATTGACCCTTAAGGCCTTTTCATTTTTTTTTTTTGACCTTAACTTGACTCTCAAAACTGATCTTTATGGGCACCATAGCTTTTGTTCCAAATGCTAGGTGGAATGGAGTTTTTCTTATGGGTACCTTAGTGGTTGCCCTTAAAACCCATAGTAATTCGGAGAGTTTATTAGCCTATTTTCCCTTTGCCTTATTCAATATCTTTTTAAAGGCTCTAATATAGTCTTATTAGTAGCCTTGGCTTATCCGTTGGACTGAGGGTGGGCAACCAACATAAATCTTAGGTCAATGTGGAGGTTCAAACATTATTTTTTGAATTTTAAATTTTTGAATTGTTTACCATTACCCGTTATTATAGACCAAGGTAGGACGAACCTATAGATTATGTTCTTCTTCATAAATTTTTTAACCTAGGCCTCTATTATAGTAGTTAGAACCTCGACTGCTTGTCATTTCTTGAAGTAGTTTATCGTTACTAGAACAAATCTCTTTTGTCCTGTGGTAGAGGTGGATGGTCTGAAGACATCCATCCCTCATTACAAGAAGGGCTAAAGTCTAATAATAAAAGTGAGCTTGATTGATAAAAGATGTTGCACGTGGGCAAACCTTTTGGCATTTATTGCATATTTTCACCAGGTAAGTGGCATCCTTTCTGATGGTGGGCTAGTAATAACCTTGCTTGAGCATTTTTAGGCAAATGGCTGAGGTCTAAGGTAGTTCCCATATATTCTTTTATGGATTTTCTTCAGGACGTAATTAGCTTCTTCATCATCCACATATCTCAGATAAGGTAAGCTAAAAGATCTTCTGTATAACTTTTCATTGAATATCATGTGCAGAGAAGCATTCTTTATTAATTTTTACATTAAACCCTATCATTGGACAACTCTCTTGTAGTGAAGTATGTCTCGATATGGGTCATCTAAGTTTTTTTTTTAATCTATCTTACAACCTTCTCTTTGGTGCTTTTTTATACCAATTATTCCACTAGAACTTGGTCTGAATTATTTGTCAATATTCTTAAGGCTAATTTAGATAGGGTAGCCATCAAGTTTTTGAACCTCGATATTTTCTTTACCTTAACCTTTTGGAACTAGTGATGAAAACAAGTGCTTTATCTAGATATCTTTGGATTCCCTCTTTTCGGGCTTCGAACTCACCATTTATCTAATCGATCACTGATTGAAAATCGTTATATACAAGTATATGCTAAACATTCAACTCAATTGTCAATCTTAAACCAACTATTAGTGCTTCATATTTAGCCTCATTATTGGATGCCTTGAATCCAAACTTCAAGGCGTATTAATACTATAGTCCTTCTTGGCTGATCAAGATGAGGTCGGCTCTACCGCCCTAGCTTATGGCTGATCCATTGACAAAAAATTTTCATTTTTTTTTCTTTCGTAGCTTTTTCATTCTTTTCGAGTTGTTTATTAGGATGAGCTAACGTGAGCTCTACAATGAAATTTACCAACACTTAAAACTTCAGGGCCGATCTATGAATGTACGGGTTAAATTCATTGAGCTTTACCGCCCTCTTAATTAATCTCTTTGACAATTCTAACTTCTACAAGATCTGCCTTAGTGGTTGATTAGTGAATACATGTATCGTGTAGGCTTGAAAATATGACATGAGTTTTTTTACTGACATGACGATCACATAAGTTAATTTTTTAATTTTCTTTTAATTTATCTTTCACTTCGTCAATACCTTACTCACAAAGTAGACCAACTTTTACCTTCCTTGTTCTTCATGGACCAAGACTGAGCTAGTGGCCTAATTTGTGATTGTCATATATAAATACAAGGTCTCACCAAACCTCGACTTAGAGAGGATAGGTGGAAAAGATAGGAACTTTTTAAGTTTGTTGAATGCTTTTTAACATTAAGGGGTCCACTTGAAATCGAAGATGTTTCTGAAAATTTTAAAAAATGGTAGACATCATTTTACCAATATGGACATAAACTTACTCAGGGTGACTATTTTTTCAGTTAGCCTCTGTATGTCTTTTACTGAGATCAATGCTTAATCATATAGCCAAGAAATTTTCTCGATTTGACTCTAAAAGAACACTTACTAGGTTAAGCCTCATGTTGTATTTTCTTAAGGTGTCAAAGGTCTTCTCGAGGTCTTTCAAGTGCTTGAAAAAACTTTTACTTTTGACTATCATATCATCCACATATACTTTTATGTTGTGGTCGATCTAATTTTTAAAGATCTTGTTAACCAACCTTTGATAGGTTCCTCTGTATTTTTTAAGTTAAAAAGAATCACCTTATAGCAATAAAGGTCATTCTTAGTGATGAAAGCTATTTTCTCTTCATCTTTCTTCAATATCTTGATTTGGTTATAGTCAGAGTAGGCATCCATAAAGCTAAGGAGCCATGCTTGGTACTATTATCCACTAATCGATCTATGCTAAGGAGAGAAAAATCATCTTTTGGGCATATTTTATTGAAGTTGGTAAAGTCAACACACATATTTCATTTTTCACTATGTTTTTTTACCATGACCATGTTGACTATCCATTTAAGGTAGTAAACTTTCTTGATAAAGCCTGCTTGTAATAATCTGTCAACCTCTTTTTTGATAGCTTTTTACCTTTCTAAGGTAAAAGACCTCTTCTTTTACCTAGTTAGTTTCACGTCCGGGCTAGTGTGTAGTCTATGAACCATCACCTTGGTATCAATCCCAGGCATGTCAGACAGTGTCCATGCAAATAGGTCAACATTATTTCTTAAGAGTTAAATTAATTATTCTTTGTGTTAAAGTTTTGTTTTAATTTGCATGTATTTTTTTGAAATATTTTCCCTAAATGATATAGTATAAGGTCTTCTATTGGCTTAGGTCAATTTTCATCTAAGTCAAGTCTTTGGTCAATTATTTCTTTTTATTCAGTTAAGTTGATACCATTTCTTACGAAGATAGATCCTAATGTGATAATTAGTATATTATTGATAAATGATTAGAACATATGCTGAATATAATGTATTTCTCATTTTAATTTTTGTTTTGGCTAGTATGTTAGCTTGATCCAAATGACATTTAAATATTTATGCCAACTTAAGAGCTCAGTCACCTTCAAAATCATTTCAAAAGTTTAAAAAATGAAATAAAAGATGTATCTTTTATTAGAGCTATTGAAGCTTAAGAGCTTAGTATAACTTAATAGCATGCTTCTATCAAGTCAATTGTATGTTGTAAGTTCTTACTCTTATTTTTTTACTTTTCATCAGTTCCTGTTGTTTGTCTTTTTTCTTTAGCATTCTTGGTCTTAGTCAGGTTGCCAATCTGCTTCCCAATCTTTTTTTTTCATTATCATGATGTAACATTGTCGTGTTGTGGACTATCCTCCTCTCACCTCTCCAACCCCTTGAGGTGTTAAAAATTTTACCTTCAGATTGGGAGCTAAGCCTATGAGTCGCATAACAAATGGCTAGGTAGGCCCAATATCATATTGTAGACAAATAGGACCTCTACTACTATGAATTCTATGATCAAGATGACTGTCTTCGATTTCATCCTTAAGGAGATCAGTAATTTTATAGTTCTTTCACTGGTGTTTGCTCATTCTTACTAAGGTTGTGGTGATCAATTAAAACTGATTTTTCTTAATACCTATTTTTTTATGGTGGCATAATACATGACGTCGGTCGAACTCTCGTTATCGATTAGGATCTTCTTGACCACATAATTATATACCACAATCGTGATTACTATAGAATCATTATAAAGATGTTAGATTCCTTATAAATCTTTCAAGCTAAATGAGATCAACTCATCTTTTCAATATTTTTTTTTGTTGAAGAGCCAATGGCCATGATCAACTTGGGTTAGACTTTCTTTTGGCTTAAGTTAAGCTTTCTCTAGTAATCACATTAATCACTTCGATAATTGACCTATTATTGTCAAGTCAGCCTTTTTCTTGTCTTTGCTCATCTTCTCAGACTTTTTCTTTCTTCATTTCTCTGGCATACCTTTCTTGTCTCTGATGGGCTTTTTTCGATCCTATCTATAATTCAATATGTTCTACCCTTGTCTCCTTTGGTCTATAAATCTTTTTAATTGACATCATCTTATCAGAGCTTTAATCTCATTTTTGAGGTCAACCCAATCATTGATGTTATGGCCTAAGTCTTTGTGGAAGGCACATCTTTTGGTTAGATCCTTACTCATGTTTTGCTTGAGTGGCTTTGGCCATCTGAGCTCTGGGTTCTTCTCGTTTGCATTAAAATCCTCTATTATGAGATATTTAGTGTAGTATAATTTTTTTTTCTACTAGAGCTTCGAACCCATGCCTTTCCCTTTTAAGGGAAGATTGTAAAATTCTTTGCCTTTCTTATAACAAAAATAGGGGATGTGCCTTTCTCACCTTAGTTATTTCTCATTGTAGCTTCAACATTCATATTTTTTTCAGCTACAAGTAGGATATTAGCCAGAGCTTAGTTGCTCTAATGATAAGGTCAGCTTTAGGCGGTAATTTTTGTCATTGAGTCCACTTGTCAGAGTGGCTACAACGGTCGTTTGTTCCAAGTTTTTTACCTGTAGAGCTTTCAAGTTAAAATACACATTATAGTTTTTCAGGGATTCATTACAACCTTGGTGGATTGACATCAAGCTTAATATCGTCTTTTTCATTTTTCGACCGCATATAAATCAAGACAATAAGGAATGGCTAAGCTTTTTAAATATTGTGATTAACCTTAATTTTAAACAACTATACCATAATTGAGCTGTGCCCTTGAGAGTAGCAACAAGGCCCTTACATATCAAAGCTTTGTTTACACCCTGCATCATCATGTTAATCTTATAAAGTTTCAGATGATCGAAGGGATCAGAAGTACCATTGTAAGTTTCTAAACTTGGCATTTTGAACCCTTTCAGAGGCATCGCTTTATCGATCTCTTCAGTGAAAGGTGAAGTCTCAAAAAATTTGAGCTCATCTTCGAAAGCCATTGCTTTCGCCTTTAGTTGTTTCTCTATAGCTTGTATCCGAGCTTTTAAGTCTTTGTTTAACTAAGGCTCTAGGTTAGTTTGTTTTGATTTTTGGGTCATGACATGTGTTAATTTGTGACTAGGGTAGTAGTGAGCAAAAATGTCATGCTCTTTTTCTCTAGAGGTCGAAGAGGCTTCCACCTCTTCATAGCTTGATTACCTTTCCATAACTTTTCAGCTAGGGGTAACTAGGTCGGGAACCTTCGAAGCCAAGGATGGAGTTATAGTTTGTAACATTTGTTTGAAAGCCTGTATCTGCTCGATTAGAACCTAGAATTGCTTCATAGTCATATCAGCCTATTGTAGGGCAAGTCAGATCGAATGCTGGCTATTGTGTGTCTCTATTTCAACTGTAATGATCGTACTTCCTTCCTTTAAAGTTCTCTTCATATGTGGCATTATTTTATGCTCGACTAATGAATAGAAAACCTCCTACCAACACACTAAATGTTTATGCCGAGCTTTGATGTGAGAATATTATTAGAGGAACAAAAAGCAAGAAAAAAATGGTTAGATGCAAAGGCAAAGAGTGTTCCCTGTGTTTACACTCCGACACGTAAGTTTAAAATCAAGATGAAGAAGGTTGGAAAGAAAGGAACATAAAAGGTTTAAGATAATATGAAACCTAGGATGATAATGCCTGGATGCTTATATTTATAGATGAATGATAAAAGGGTCAATGGAAGTCAATAATAATGTGATTGAGCTGATATGACACTGAGTGTGTTAGGTCAAGTCGAAGCAAATGTCCAAAATACCACTGATTATCAGTTAGGAACTCTTTATGAAAAAAAAATCATTATACCTTTTAAATCACTAAATGCTTCTAATAAGTACTAAACAAGTTACCAAACGGTCCCTCGCTTGTGTAGCTTTTAGTTCTATATTTTTTGAAATAACAATGTGACTATGAGGGAGGTCTGAGGAGAGACTGACAAATGGGAGTGTTGTGGTGTTGTGGCTCTAATCGCAGCTTGTCATGGGCATCCTAGACTTGTCTTATGTAGTGCGTGGGCCGGGCGATGGAACTTGGAAGCTAAAGCTATTATTGTTAGCAGAGGCCCCATTCTCTCTACGCCTAATAAATCATGCAAATAATCATAATTCTACCTGAGAATGAGATAAGACGGAAAAAGAGGATGGGACGTAGAATTTGCTTTCAACTCACAACTCCTTCGAAGAATAATTTTATTGCCAATTTTTTTTTTTTTTAAGGAAAAAAGAACAAACAAATTGATTGCCAATGATGTTGAAAACAATTTCTCTTCCGAGGATGATAGGCCTGAAACAGGTACTAACCCATTTAATAAATAGGCTTGCTTAGACTGCTCAAGCCCGTCCTTTCCAAATTAGCTGGACTGTAGGCCCAAAACTGATCTCTTCCTAATGCAAATCAATGAACCCTCTATCCATACCATAGGCTATATCCTTCTGGCTCTTCGAAAGAAACATTGGAAATTCTGGAATTAACTGAAGACGTTACTCTATGCATGCTCGAATGTGCTAGAAATTTTCAGTCAAGTTTTCAAACTATGCTTAATGCTTTTCGATCAGTACATGGAGACAAGATTGCTATTTGGTTCTTATGAATGCACAGAAGAAAAGATATTATTACTACAAAAACATTAAAACAACTACAATTTCCACTTATCTTTCACTTTTCAGATACCATGCAAGGACAGATGATACATCGGAATTCAAAGTTCCGGGAAAACTATTACATAACGATATTTAACCCTATAATATATATATATATATATATATATATATATACTTATAAGTTACAAACAGGATATAAAAAATAACTAATACTAAGTAATACTAGTAGTAATAATGGGACGGCCAAGAACATTTACGTAGCATTATTCCTGGTACGAAAACCATTTCAGCGGCGCAATTATACGAAGGTTGAAACTAATTGATGAGATGAGCACGAATAATAACATTTCGATGTCCAGAGACCTGCCTGCTAGGAACAGCGGTTTTCTGGCAGTCCAAGGAACAGTTCTGTCTCTACCTCTGAGCTCAGGCCGCTATAAGTTGCAGCTTTCTTTTCAGTTGATGGCTGCGATTGCTCCCCACCACCCTAGAATATTTACAGTGAATAATTAAAATATCAACTACCATTACCAGGAAACCTGACACATAGCAATGGGCAACTCCTATTCACTCTTTTATCATTCAGAAATCAGAATAAAACCTAGGTTTGGAACATGCTCACTTAATTATAAGAACATGAAGGTCATGACTCATGCCGGGCAGTAAATATTTTGGAATGATGGATCACCTTTGCAGATAACTTTGCATTCTCTTCTCGTAGAAATCTCTCCTGAATTGAGATGAACATAGGAAACTTTATTACATAACATTGACACTCCTAATATTCGATAAGCATACTGTTGCAACTTGTTTAGCCATCATACCTTAGCTTTTAGTTGCTCCATCTGCTCCTTAAATAAATGGCCCTGCAACATATAAGACATGACAAATTCATTAGCTTTAAATTCACTTATTAGGCTTTGTATGAATCGATATTTTTGTTATTTGCTTTTTACTTTTTTTTTAAATAAAATGTTTTTAAAAATGACTATAAAACAAGATGTAGATATAGAGCACAAGCATCAATATCAGACGGAGCTTTATGTTCCCATATTTTGTTGCTGAGATATGACATACATAAAAAAGGGCAGTTCAATTTGCTGGTTACAAACCTTTCTTGCCCTGATGTTTCTTAAGCTTCGTTCCAGCTGGCTTTCAACCTCCAGAAGTTCCTCTACAGAGCACGAGCCAAGGCTTTGACCCAACAGCTTCCTGAGATAACAAAATTTCCAAGTTCAGATAGATCTCCTATTTCGAAGAATTGCTAAATAAAATACATGTCTGGAAGAAGCATCGAACTAAAATCATTAACCTTTGAGAAACTTCAAGAAGCTCAATCTTCCTGGCCATATTTTCTGCTTCAAGCCTCAGTTGCTACATGTCAAATGCATAAGCAAATCGGAAAGTACATATGTACTTGTTAAAGAACGCAATGAATTTCATAAAGCGGTACAAATTATGATAGATTCATATTCAGTTCCCCAAAAACACAGTTATCATGTTATCATATCACAGAAGCTAAATGATTATCATATCTGTTTGAACACATTGTAAAATAGCATCCAATATATGATAACCATTTAAAATCATCTAAAAATCTTATAATGGCCTCACGAAAGTTTTATTCTTAAAGTAACTGGCAAAAATATGCCTTGTTTATGTTTTCCTCTAGGAATTAAATAGTTGCTAACTTACATAAATATTAGGGAGGATTTGTCGATGCATCGAAACTTGAAAGGCTTGAACCTTATCTCCACACTCAAAGCAGATTCTTGAGTGAACAGTCAGGAACTCAGGATACTTTTGTTTTGAGTTAGCAATATTTTATGAGTTATGACTAGAAACATGAGTTAGTCCTAAGCCAGGCATCCAGACTTTAGGATTTCCAACATTACGCTAAGAGACAGAGAAATGAAATCATAAGAATGAAGTTTACGTCGTTGCATGCTACGACAAGCATACATTTTGTTTTTCTTATCTGTTCATAACTTGTCATAGCAATCCATCATCCCAAAAAACAAATCACCTAAATATTTTTATTTTTAGAACATACTGTACTATTGCCGTTTCGAGGTTTTAGATTAAGTAGATTTAAAACTGAACATATGGAATATAAGTTTACTAATCACAGAAAAACGGATACTAATGTGATCAAGTTGGATGGTGAGTAGTATCAAAGAGTAGTCAGTTTCAATATTTAAGATCAATTATTCAGAGTAATACTGAGATAGAAGTGGATGTCAAATATATGATTCAAGCAAGATGAACAATATGACATAGTACGTTAGGTGTGTTTTGTGATCGTAACATGACTTTAAAGTTAAAAGCGAATGTATAAAACAATTGTAAGGCCTGTATTTCTATATGGAACTGAATGTTGGGTTGTTAGGAAACAACATAAGAAGAAAATGAATGTAACAGAGATAAAGATGCTTAAATGAATGTGTGGTAAGATTAAAAGAGATAAAATCAGAAATGAAGAGATTCAAGAAAAATTATAGTTTGTCAAAATTGAAGAGAATATGAGAAAGGGCCGTTTGAGATGGTTTGGACATGTAAAACGTAAGCCTAGTTATACACCAGTTAGAAGAATTGAGTCTCTAAATCTACGAGAGATCAAAACCTCTAGAGGTAAACCACAAAAGACATGAAAGCAAGTAATAAAAAACAATATGATAGTTAAGAAATTAGATAAAAAAGTTGTTCATAGAAATGAGTGGCGCAAAAAAATTCAAATTACAACCTAATATGATTCCCTTATTTGATTTTTTATACAACTGACTCCTAAATATAAGATATAAGATTTAGTATGTTGCTGTACTCTTCAATTGTCAACTAAAACTAAAGAGTACTTAATTTTATTCTTCACCGTGATGATTTCTTATTAGTAGCATATATGGTTTCTTCATTCCAGTCTTCAAGAAAGAATTTTTATATTTTCTCCTAATGTTTTGAAAATATGCAATTCAATTATAAAATGCTTCTCCAATGTATATAGTATTTACATTTTTTTCTTTGTTTGATTGACCTCATAAAACGTCAAAATGGTTAGACCAAGGGAACTCAGTGGAGTTCATGGACAACATTCCACCGCCAAAGCCTTCACTCCAGCAGCAACAAATGCTTCGCCCACAGGCCAGTTATGTAACCTTAATTCTTTACAAATTTGACCTTCAACTATTTCATTTGACTAAAGCACACTTCAGAAATGCTCAAGAGAAGGTGAAAAGGGTTATGAAAATCCTAGAGTAGGATTCCAGAAAACAAAAGCTATAAAATTGGACAATGATACTTTCATTTATTCCTACATCTATAACCACTCTTCAGAAATTTCATTCTGCAATGAATTATAATGAAGATGCAATAGAAAGTTTTTAACTGTGACAAGTACTTTGTAACCACTCGCCAAAAATTTCATTAGAGTAAACTAGCATGAGCCTATAAATATTCAGTGTATATCATGCCTCACCTATTTTGAACTGTGATAAGTACTTTGTACCTTAAACCACGAGTTTGAAAAACCAGTTGCAGATACTTAGCAATGCTTTAACCTAATCATTGTTGGTAACCATTTTTCTTTAAAACATAGAGGAAACTTACTTTAGATTAAAAAATTCGTAAACATTTGAACAATCAAAGGTTGAGGTCTAACCCGAGTGTATCGTTCCATTTCAGGCTTGTCAGTTTGGGCTTCTTTGATGTACTTATGGTATCGTTCTATCGTCTTTTGCATGCTGATGCATCCAAAACACAAAATGAAATCAGTCCTTGTTATATCTATTTGTAAGGAATAAGAAAAATCAAAAGGCCACTAGCATAAATAAATTATTCTTTTATGTCAATATAGATGAAACATATATCTGTCAGCTTTATAGGTTGCAAACAAAAGATAAGATTAAGAAATATTTAACCTACAATATATATATATATATATATATAACACCATATCGAGATTAAATTCTTTTATTAATAAGTATTTTCAGTAGAATGAGCAAAGTGTACAACATGTGTGCACTATATCTACTAATGGATCAATGGTCATCACTCATCATGCAGTACGGGTCCCATCAGCGCAGGATTCGCAACACTTTTTCATGGTGTATTCTCTCCTGGCTTGAATCTTTTGTTTCTAAGCCAAATGATTTATTAATAAAGAGCCAAAAGGCTAGAAAGCTAAAGTAACAAGACTAGCAAAAGCATAACAGAAAGTCAACTTCTAGACTGACAGTACCTAAAGGTAGAGTTAGAACCTAATTTATCCACAAAAAAAAAAGGTAAAAATCTAAATAGATACACCCGAACCAGAAAAACTAGAATCTTATGGCTTGAACCTGCTGTCTTATACTTATTAACCCCAGGCTTTTACCTTCGCCTATACAATTTCAATTTGAAAGGCCTCTCGTCTTAACTGTATTCTAGTACTCCAAATTCCACATAATATGAAATTTAATCTAGCATTTCTCAATAAAATAAGCATAATCATATTTTTTAAATATATCATAAGGGACATGATTCACCCTACTAACCCGGCTCTCTAAAAGCTTCACCGGTTGCAAGTGAAATAATTTCTTTATATATATATATATATATATATGTGTGTGTGTGTGTGTGTATGCATGTGTGTACATATATGTATATATTTTGAATGTTAATATCCTTTATTATTTCCTATATAAAGCATTGAGAAATTGAGAGTTCAGATTGTGCATGAGAACCTAGAAATTCATCTATTACAGGGGGAAAATATGTCTTGTTTCTATACTACATATTTACATGTTTCCTGTAAAAGTAATTTTATCAGATCTTCAGTAACAAGAAGCCTCTATAAATGACTAAAAAAGGATTTGGGATTATGAATATTTCCAAACAAAAGTGACCAAAAGAGATCTTTCAACTAAGATTATGCTTGTGTCGAGATGTACAATGCTTACAAATGGAAGGAGGTCCCAGATTGGTTGGTGGCTTCTGTGGAATCATCAATTCTTATTTCATTTATATTAAGAATTCAGATTGAGCATGTGAAACATGGACATTCATCTATGCAGCACATGAAAAAAATTGCTTGGCTTTCTGCTACACTATATTAAATTCAAATTGAAAGGAACATTAGAAGATTCAGTAACTTTAAGCTTCTATAAAGGCAAAAAAAGGATATAGGATTGCAAATATATCCAAATAACAATGAGCAAAAGAGACTTTCTAAGAAGAATGCCAGTGTAGACGTGTACATTTTTTGCGGAAAGGAGGTTCCAAATTGATTAGAGGGCTTCTGCGAATGCATTGATACTCAACAACAAATATTAGTCATCTTGGAAACAAGGAAGTTATAATTTCATTGACCAGTTCTAGATGCAACATTTGACACATATACCAGGGTGTCGATTCTATAGACCTAGGGTTTTTACATCATTTTTTTCATTGAACTTGTCCATATAGCTAGATGTCATAGACATCTTGTAGCAACAAATTCTTCTACCATGTATATAGAGCATCACATCCTAGCTAAAAGCCAGCGGAGCCTCTTCATCACAGAAAACCAACGCCAATATATTACAATTAACTTTACCATTTTTTAATATAACATGACTTTGCATTTCTTATGAGTATAGTTGATACTCATAGCTCAAAATGAAACTATAGCTGGAACCACTAGATCGATGCAATGATAATATATAATCAACATCAAAGTCATAGACTTCCAGAACAAAGTGTAAATCACATTATCATAACTGAAAGTGTCACATAACAATTCTATTCTAAATTGGTTTCACAGAAAGGAGTCGATCAACCAAAACAAAGCTTAAAGATAGAAAAGTATCGTGTAATAAAAGCATATGATATTCAACTTAATTGCAGTCCGATGTATATTTGAAAGCCCCCTAACCTTTGCTGCATAAAGATTTAGCCTCAAACAGAAATGGACAAAATCAGAATAATCTAAAGTCTAAGTCTGAGCCAAAAAGTCAATGCCAACAAATTAAAACCTGAGGAAGGAGGGAGAAACAGGAAAATTGATTGATAGGTAAAATTACTGTCAGATGCAACTACTAATAACTAAGAATGTATTATATGATTTTTCCTCCACTTAAGCCAGTGTAAGGCCTCACTCTAACAAAGACTTATAAAAATAAATCTATGTTAATTCTAGACTTATGTGATCATTGTATATCTAATATTGTGAGAGAGAACAAACATGCAACCAGGCTAAGGCTTGTAACCAACAATTTGGTTATAAACTTCCAAATAATCTAGAGTTTCATGCGTTGAACCTGGGGTTTTGCTAACCCAAATGGTTCACCCACCTTCCTTAAGGGGTGGTTTCCAATAAGGCTGGAGTTCAATCCCAGTACTTGCAAATTCTCTTTTCCCAATTTTCTTTAGGTCGTGGACTTTAAGTACCAAAAAAAAATTTAATGTGTTTTTCTTGCTTCACCAAAATAATAAGTAGTCTATAAGTTACTACTACATGATATTGAAAGTATAATAGGAATGTCCCAGTACTTTCTCATCGGCTTGTTGGTCAACTCACAGTAATTTGCAATTTTTAAACCATACAGTCAAGTTTCAGTACAGAAATCTATATATAGACTAGAAACTACCCATCCTTTTTTTCAGCTGTATTTGTTTAATAAAAAAATCGAATCTTAAATAACAATGTATTAAAAGTGTAAATAAGTTAAAACACTATTAAATATTTAGTTCAAAACATTATGAACGAATGAAGATCTTATAGTTGTTGATTACATAAGTCTACACAAGTTACAAAAAAAAAAGTACCATGTCCAAGACTAGATTGGACACCCTCAGCCCCTCCCTTTCCCACACACCACGACTCACCATATTTTTCTCTCCCTCCTATATCTCCTTTTCTTTCTTAATCCGTCCAATTGGCCTTAGCCAGCGGTATGCCGCCTCCCCCTCTCCCCTCCACTTCTTCTTTTTTTGTCCTCCCATACCTCTTCTCAGAAAAAAAAGCTCAACATTGTTTATAAGATTTGACAATGTCAGCCATGTCTTCCGAACACATGTCAACCAACCATTATTACGCCTTTAACATTCATAAACTTATAAGTATGCATAACATATCAGTTCTTAATGTAAATGGGGTTCCAATTTTATGTTGCATTTTACAGGAATCCCCAATACTTAAATTTTCTTTATCAATTATTTCAAAACAGCCAAAATAATTATTGTCTTAGATTTCTAGTATTTTTCACTTTACTTTCCTTTTGCATTTGTGATGATTCAAACTATGAAACATCAACATGATAAACTCCCAACTAACCAAACTATATTTCCTTTCAACAAAAAGAACTCCCAAATATTCATTTAAAAAAATAAAGCAAAGAACAGAACGGTGAAGCTAGGTAAACATCAGTGAAGCTAACATAAAGCACTCTAGCCGGACAATAGTCTTTCCAAAAAAATATTACACTTTCAGCATATAAAATTCATGACCATGGCCTATAGCACAAATAGACAATAGAAATAGATTGGCATAAATCATATATACTTTTCCCCTTCAAGAGTTTTTTTTTTTTTTTTTTTTTGTAATTTTATGACCAGATCAATTCCCATCAAACAAAAATTGATTACCACAAACTCTAAAATTTAATTAATTAGAGCAAAAGAAAGCAAACAAAATAATGGTGCAAGTAAACACCAGAGAAGATAACATCATGCATGCACTAAATGGAAAATCAATGGAGATAGCCCTTCCTGTAAGCATGTTAGATTTCAGAAGAAAACTTGTGACAATGGCCACCAACAGACAACATAAATAGATCATGCTTTTCCCTTTCCCTTTCCCATTCATGCAGTGTATTTGGTAATTTTGTATTCTCAATCATGTGAATTAAGTCTCTTAGAACAATGCATGCAAGATTTGAACCCCGCTTCAAAGTAGAAATGCACTGATTCATTAATTTAACAAATACTAGGAACACATAAGTAAGATAAGATTGTTAATTTTCATCAAGTTAATTCATGTACTTCAAATTTAAACCTACCATGCGAACTAATTCTAAACAGGATATTTGATCCATTCTTGCCCCAACAATTCATCTAAACCCTTAACTAGGTTAGATTAAAGAGTTGAAAGAAGTTAGTTCAAGAAGCAAATTTGTAACAATTATGAAGAAAAAGACAAATCCCAAAAGTATTTTCCATTTTACTAATGCAAAACGATGGTTTCGATGAAAATCTAGCTATTGAACCAGAACTATATATCAATGGCTGGTTCCCAGCAACACTAGCATGGCATGCAACTGGCTATTCAAAAAGCTTTTGCGAAAACCTAAAAGACTATCATTAGAAGACGCATTGACATTCTTAGACAAGGATTGAAATAAAGCTGGTCAATGGAGTTTCAAGGGATGAGATGATCTACTTCAAGTCCTCAACATATTGGAGAGAAATTATTTCTTAAAAGAAGGAAAGGAAACCCCAAAATATTATAAACAGAAAAGTAGAAAGTAGAAACACATGAACACAAATAAGGATTCCAAGGACTTTGACCATAAAACTTATATACTCTTTTTTGGTTTGTTCCCTCAAAAGTTGAGAAAAATCCCAAAACCGTCAAAAAAAAAAAATCATCAAGCGTAAGATTGCCAAATAAAGTATCAAAGACAAAAAAAAAAATCCACCATAAATGTGCAACTCTTTGAAGATTGTTCATAGAATCTTTGACAGTACAAACAATATAAAACTGAATTTTTGGGAAAGATATGATTGAGACCAAGAGAGAGAGAGTGAGAAGAGACAGACATGAAAGTCCTCCTACATATCAAAGCAATTATAGCCCCACATCACCAGACACCCTCAACTAGAGGAAGTAACTGCCCATACTTTGATGCTACAACACGCGTTCATATATACGACCTCCAGCAAAATATCTAGAAAATCGACGTTATGAATAAAAAAAATGAAAATTAATGATGGAACATACTCAGAACTTGAGAACTCGTAGACTCTTCCTTTCTGTGAAAATATGATGACAGCAACTTCAGCATCGCAAAGAACAGATAGCTCGTAAGCCTTCTTCAACAGCCCGTTTCGACGCTTGGAGAAGGTCACTTGCCGGCTTGTTGCTTTTTCAATTCGCTTCATCTGAATTTTCCCTCTCACCATCTCCTGCTTCCACCATGAAAACTCATATGTTTAAAAATGCAGAAAACCCTAAAGCTTAAAACAGCAAGAAAGAAAACTCACCAAATTTAAGAAGAAAAATATTTCAAAAATTCCTCGAGTTAAGCCCAGATATAAAGGCAAATATGCATAAATATTCATTAGAAATTAAAGCTTCAACCCAGAAATATAAATGAAGAAAATAATCAACATTTTGGAGAGATTGATGACAATCAACAGCAGCAAGAAAATTTTTATTTTTTAAAAAAGAACAAGAGGAAAAATAAGGAAAACCCTGAAATTCACAATTTAAGAAAGTACAGTCTACAGAGAAAATTTTCTACCAAAAAAGCAAAAAAAAAAAAAACAAAAGAAGAAGGGAAGAATCAGAGCTGTGAAAATTGCAAAAAAAAAAAAAGTTCAGAAACCCTAAAAGGATTCACAAAGCAAAATCACTGAAGATCCTTCCATTGTTGATGTATCACTCCCTTTATTTTCTAACCACAAACCCTACGTTTATTATTTTTTTTCTTTTTTGACCTTATTCATACATTTTTCTATTCTCTTCTTTCTTTTTCAGGGGTTGAAAACTATAGAAAATGAAATGATCAAAACGGATTCATTCAAACCCAAACAAACGACAAAACAAAAGTGATTAAAAATGATTCAAAAGACTCTGAGCCAGGGGGCCTTATGTTGTTTTGGTAAAACTTTGGAGGAAAAAAAAAAAAGAAAAAGGAAAGTTAGAAAGGAGTAAAATAAAATACAAAGTGTTCAGACAGAACAGAAAAAAGAAACGATAGGAAAATGGTATCTCGAGTTTTGGACAACATCATCGTGTACAATGACGTGAGCGTTTGACCAATGGCTTCTCGACACAGCATCATCTTGATCTACCGATGGTAGCCGACTGGCACGTGTCTCGAATTTTATGGAGAGTCATAGAAAACTTCTACGACTCCGAACTTAGAAGTTCTTTTTTTTAGTATTTTATGGTCTTTTTATTTACTTTTAACATAATTAATTAGGAGATATTTTTATTTTACTTAGGAAAGCAAATTGGGTGGGACAATTCCTAACTGCAAGGGAAATTGTGATTGGTCGAAGATGGAGAAAATGTATTGGCTGAAACTTGAAATAGTAGGTTTTTTTTTGTCACAGAAATAGTAGTTTAGTATATGCAATTTTTGGACGTGGCAGAGGGCTAATTATTGCGGGCAGGGTCTTTTTTTGCCGATCGGTGGTTTTGTCTTTGGGTTTCTCTTCCTCTGTATTTGGGCTCCTTCAATATGCGGGCTATTACAGACCACCGCTCCTCCTTGCCTGTTTACCATAGACAAGGAAAGGGTAGCAGACAGGAAGAAAATCCAAGTCTGAGACTTCTCTCAAGAGGGAAATTTAGAGATTGAAAGAAGATCGCTATGCAAATAAATAGTTAAATAGAATACATGTATTATAAAAACAGTTACAGTTCATTTCCTGGCTTTCTAATTGATTTTATTGGGTTTGAAGTGACATATAATAAGATAGAAATAATATATCACAATAAATTTATAATAAATAAATAATAATTAATAATCAACAACATAAAAAAAATAAAATACATTATATACATTTCTTTTTGTCCAAGGTTTAAATTTTATTTTATTTTATTTATTATTTATTCAGTAAAAATATTTTAAAAAGGCATAGACTTAGTTAAAGAAGAATTATTCAGTTTGATAAAAAGTTTTTTTAAAAAATAAAATTCAATCTCAATCCAACTATCAAATAGACTCCTTAAAGAATCTAATCATAGTTGAAACACTGTTAGGACTTGGAATCTCCTCTATAAATTGGTTCCAATATACACAAAAAAATAATAGAGATTAGAGAGAAAAATACATAAAAAAGAGAGCAAAACAATAGAGGAAGGGCAAAATAGTTTCTGGTGTTGGAAATTTTTGTTTTAGTTTGCATCTAAGTTTTCTAGAAAATTGAGAGACACAAAAAATCAGAGGCAAAAATAAAGAAAGCAATTGAATCCAAATTTTTTAGAAAAATTTATGGCAAAGGTTTTATTTTAGTTTTGAAAGAGTTTGTTTCTTTCTTGCAGCCGAGTGGGCCACAAGTTATAGCTCCATATGAGCTTTTTTTTATTTTTTTATTTTGCTATTTTGGTATTTTATTTTATTTTATTTTTAGTTTTATTTTTTTATTTTTGTTGTTATTATTTTATTTATATTCTACATGATTAAATTTTAAGAAAATTAAAAAAAATTATAAAAATAAAACTTTAATAGAATTTGAAAAATAAGTAATAATTATCCAATGATAGAATTTTTTTGAAATTATAAATAGTAAATTTCTATAAAATTTTTATGTGAGAAATTTTTTCTAGGTTTGACCCAAATGAAGGAGAATTTAGATAAAATTTTAATAAATAATAATTAATAAAATTTACGAATTGAATTAACAATCACCTAATGATGAGATTCTTAGAAATTTCAAATAATAAATTTTCTAAGAAATTTTTAGATAAAAAATTCTCTAAATTTATCTCAAATGGTGAAATAACTTAAATAAAATTTTAATGAAAGTGATAGTATTCTTTCTCAAATACAAATTAAAAATTTAGATGAAAATATTTGATAATTATCCAAAGATGAAATCTTAAGAAAATCACAAATTGTTGAATTTTCATAAGATTTCTAGGTGAAAAGTTTCTAAATTCATCCCAAATGGTGGAAGAATTTAAATGAGACTTTAAAAAATTACTTGTCATATTATTTTCTTTTTAAAGCTTAAAAAACTAACAAGAGTTTAGATTCTAAATAGAACCAAATTGTGAAAAATTTAAAAATAAAAATAAAAAATAAATTCTAATGATGAAATTCTTAATAATTGCAAATAGATGATCATTTAAGAGATTTATAGGTGAGAAAATATTTGTGGCCCAAATTGTAGAAGAATTAGATATATTTTTAGCAAAGAAAAATTTAATAAAGAAATTGATTAAGCTTTTCGACGATGAAGCCTCTTCAAGAAAACAAATGGGATTCTTGAATATTGTTGAGGTGAGAAAGTATTTTTAAGAATTCTATTATTTTGATGGAGAAATCTTAAAAGTCACCTTTAATATTTAAACATTAAAATAAAGACCATTAGAACCAAGATAATTGTTAAGATAATTTAAAATTAAATGGTACCATTTTAAGATGGGCATGTAGGGGTGCTATAACATTCCTTATATAAAACTGAACTCCTTAATTATATTCTAATTAGTAGACCAGAATCTATTCTTTAGAAAACTTTAATCAAACTTGGGAGCTCTTTAAAATGATAGATTTATTAGGTGACCAATCATACATAGATAAAATATTACTAGCGACTCCTCTTATTAAGTTTGGCTATAGATTTACAGATCTATACGTTATAACAGTTTGGCGACTCCATTGAAAAATTGAGAGTTAGGCTATTAATTAATTTTGAATTATCCTAATTTTTTTAGTTTGCTTGGTCTTAAATTACTAATCATTTTTTGTTTGCATTTATTTATTTATTTATTTATTCTTTAACTTGGCTTGTGAACATGGCGAATAAAGATATATATATTTTTTCACATACACTATCACATGTATATACATCACATGAGCTTTTTATCTTGGCTCTATCATCTTTAGTAGAGAGTAAAGTACTTACACTCTCGTGAGATGATAATCTTCGTAATGGCTAACGAAATACTCTCACTCAAATTAAATCATTTTCGTTTGTAACCTATGATGGGCGATGATTGGAGTGCCTCACTAGTCTGTAATGGACAATGATATGATAACAATTTAGGAATATTTAAATTTAACCCAAACCACATATAGTAAAATAGAAGAAGCTAACTTTAGGTTAGGGCCATATCTACCAATCATTATAGTGTAACCCTAGTTAGGACATATGAGTGGACCTTTTGAGTTTCATTCATATCACATTTATGACTAATGCTATTTTGTCCTTATTGATTAAGTTATTATATGTTGTTTGTAGTATTCTTATTTCAGCATCACTAGCATATGTATTCATCCATGCCTCATAATGTGACACGTTAGTACTTGCGTTCATACATTACTGTGTATATATTTGTGTGTTTATGAATCATAGTTTGTTATGTCAAGTATTAAATGCATTCATACATTCCTGCATATAGGATTCTTAAAAAAGTTAGATTAAAAAGCTTCTTTGCATACACATTTAGTAACAGAGCATGCTAATTATAGTATAAGGTTTAAAGATAGCTCCACCGTCTAAGAGCTTAGTTCAACCCTTCACCATCAATACAACACTAGAGCTTGAGCCAAGCAAATGAAATAAGAAAATGTAAATTGTCTGGAAAAAATAAAAAAAACTCAAGAAAAACTTGAGAGGGAATTGAGCAAAATTCTAGAAGCTTTAAACAAGTTAATCAAAAGGAAGGCTATAGAAGAAGATGCCAGCCCACAAAACCATCCGTCACAGGATGTTGTTGATCCTCTTTACCCTTCTAGTTATGGGTCGCATCAAGCCTAGTCTATGCATAATGCACCACCACAACAGTTCACATACCCTATATGGTATACATACCTCGAAATGCCATCAGCTTTTAAATCCAGGGCATTACCAGAGTTATGTAAATCCTATCTTTATTGGGAAAAATAATAGAGCCAATCCAAGTTCATAACCTGGATAGTTTCGAAGAAAAAGAGAAATTAAAAATAAAAGTGGTTAGATTCAATAGCTGATAAAAAGATGATTATACTTTAAAAAAAGCTACGAGTAGTGGAGAGAATTGGCTTTTATGTTTTCGTGGATGCTACTAGCTCTGTTTAAACCCAGATGCCATTATTCCTTTAAAGTACAAAGTACCAGAGTTTAAAAAATATAAAGGTATAAAGTGTCTAATGACTTACATTACCATATACTATTAAAAAATGGCTACCTATGCTAATAATGAAAAGTTATTAATGCATATATTTTAAGATAGCCTTACGAGCTTTACTGTTAGATAATATGTCAACCAGACAAGACCCGCATTCACTCTTGGAGTGAAATGGCTTGTAACTTTATCAGTTAGTACTATCATATAATAGATCTAACTTATGATTACTTTTTCTTGTAAAATATGAAAAAGATGGCAATTGAATCATTTAAGGAGTATGCCCCAAAGGTGAAAGGATATACCTACTCAAGTTCAATCACTTTTGACTGAAAAAGAGACTATGGTACTGTTTGTAAGTATTTTAAAACTTTCTTAATACGAAAAGATGATAAAAAATGCAATGAAAAACTTTACTAATATGGTGATCCTGGAAGAAATTATTGAAAATGCCATTAAGAGTGGCAAGCTTTAAAAATGAGAAACCATTAAGAAATGAAAGTTGCCTAAAAAAAAAGAAATTGAAGCTCAAGCTATAAGTTTTGATAAACAACAATTCAGAAGCTATGCTTTATATCCACCACCTATTCAACCTGCTTATTATCCCACAGTTAATGGTATTATGCAACCTTTTACCAACCTGTTCCACAACCAGCTTACCCACCAACCTATTAACCAATCTTTTAAATACCTGCATATGGGTTTAAGCCTAACAATCAAATGAGTGATTTTAGAAGATCACAAAATAACTAAAAAAAGGTCCACATTGATCTTATTCCCATAACTTACATTAAAATATTTCTAGAACTGGTCAAAAATGATTCAATATCTCCAGTTATTTTAGAACTATTGAAATCACTTTATCTTAAATGGTATGATGCTTACATTACCATATACTATTAAAAAATAGCTACTTATGCTAATAATGAAAAGTTGTTAATGCATATATTTTAAGATAGCCTTATGGGCTTTATTGTTAGATAATATGTCAACCAGACAAGACCCGCATTCACTCTTGGAGTGAAATGGCTTGTAACTTTATCAGTTAGTACTATCATATAATAGATCTAACTTATGATCACTTTTTCTTGTAAAATATGAAAAAGATGGCAATTGAATCATTTAAGGAGTATGCCCCAAAGGTAGAGGGATATACCTACTCAAGTTCAATCACTTTTGACTGAAAAAGAGACTATGGTGCTATTTGTAAGTATTTTAAAACTTTCTTACTATGAAAAGATGATAAAGAATGCAATGAAAAATTTTACTAATATGGTGATCTCGAAAGAAATTATTGAAAATGCCATTAAGAGTGACGAGCTTTAAAAGGGAGAAACCATTAAAAAATGAAAGTTGCCTAAAAAAAAAGAAATTGAAGCTCAAGCTATGAGTTTCGATAAACAACAATTCAGAAGCTATGCTTTATATCCACCACCTATTCATCCTGCTTATTATCCCACAGTTAATGGTATTATGCAAGCCCCTTACCAACTTGTTCCACAACCAGCTTACCCATCAACCTATTAACCAGTCTTTTAAATACCTGCATATGGGTTTAAGCCTAACAATCAAATGAGTGATTTTAGAAGATCACAAAATAACTAAGAAAAGGTTCACATTGATCTTATTCCCATAACTTACATTAAAATATTCCTAGAACTGGTAAAAAATGATTCAGTATCTCTAGTTATTTTAGAACTATTGAAATCACTTTATCTCAAATGGTATGATGCTAATGCCACATGCGATTAATATAACGAAAATATAGGTCATTTTATAAAAACTTACCCTACTTTCAAACATAAAGTGCAAAGTTTGACTTGGAAAAACTTGGTGAGCTTCGATGAATGGGTGGCCAAATGTCAATAAAAATCATTCGTCTGATCATACGAAAACATAATTTTAGGGAAAACAAAGATGTTAAGGCTAGTTAGATGTTGCTTGTCTTTTTGGGACTTTTTTCAAAGTAATGTTAGGATTTTTTATGTAATAAGATTTTATTTTTTATCATTTTAATAAAAGGAAAGTTGATGTATTTCATTGCATTTTCTCTTTCATCAAAACCATTATTCCATGCTTTATTATTTTCCATGTCTTTTTATTCCCATTTTCAAATTTTAAATAATGAATATTTAGACAATGATAACAATAATTTTGTGATTTAATTTTGAAAACTCATTCATATTGATAAAGTTTAATCTGTGGAGAATATTTGAGCAAAAGAAGCAATCTGCTAGTAGATATGAAACATATATATCTTGAAGATATGTAATTTTTTATAATGATTCATAAGTTTATCTTTGTTCAATAGATAATTTTCAAAGAAAGCATTTACATTTGAGATGAAAAATGATCATATTTTTTTTACCATTTAGAAAGCCATCCATTGTTACCCCTTTGTGTTTATTATGATTTTTTTTTTTTTAAGAACTCCAACCAAGGATCACACTCTATACAGGAGGATAAATTTTGGAAAAAATCTACTTAAAAAAAGAAAGAGGCAAAAGATTACAAAAAAAAAATCTCAAAGATAAAGAGCAAAAAAATAAATAAATAAAAATGAATGCCATAAATTATTTGGGGCAAAGTAATAAGAATCTTTCTATGAGGAATAAGTTAAATGAAAAAAAAGAAAAAAGTAGTGAAATGATATGGAATGGGGCAAAGTGCCAAGTTGTATCACATGATGGGAAATGATCCTTTGGTTTGAACTCTTTAAACATATGTTTTAACCCTATTTTTTTCATTTCTTTCATGACCCTTCACCATAGCCTACATAACTACCCTTAAAAGTCTATTTTGATTAAATATGAATGCTCAAATTGAATGATCATGTATTGAACTAAGGCATACTTGTAATGAAATAATGGAATCATGCTATATTCTCGTGTTTTAAAGATTAATGTGTAAGAGATATCAATAATGGATGAAGTAAAAAATAAAAAAAATGAAAAAGTGAAAAAAATGAAAAAAAGTGAAAATATGAAAAGTGGAAAAAAATGATAAATGATAAATGTAAAAAAAAAAAAAAGAAAAATGAGAGAAAATGAATACTCAAATTGAAAACTCAAAAGGGTAAGTTGGGTATAAAAACATCTGAGCTAAAAATTAGATGGATAGTTAAATATATGAAAGATCAATGTCATCCAAAGATCTTCCGAAGCTTAGGCAAAGTTTGATGAGCTCAAAATAATTTCAAAAGTCAATGGAATGAGTTTTTAAAAAAAAATTTTAGATTAATGTTAAAAATTATCTGAATATTCATTGTTTGGACAATACAATCCCTAGTGATATGCTTTGAATTTGTTTCTTTGCCAATTTATTTTTGTACTAAACTCGTTCTTGTATTAATTACCTTTCTCCCAATTCACCTTGTACTCTCTTATTTTTACATTCCCAGAATAAATCAATGAAATGTATGATTGCATTATTTTGTCATGATTTGAAATGATAATTAATGAATGATAATGTTCATAAAAGATTCATGCATTCCTTTGAAAAGAAATCTAGGAGGATAGAGGCAAAAATTAAAAAAAAATGAAAAGATGAAAGAAGCCTGAAAAGATGATTTCAAAGGACATATAGAGTGACCAAGTGATAAATATGGTGATGGATTGGTCAACATAACATGTGAGTTGTGATCAAATGATGGAAATAATGTGGATCAGTGGATGGAATTTATTCTGAAATTATTAGTGCTGAGAAGCTAAAAAAAGGAAAATATGAGATGATGGAGTCTTAAGAACCATATTACCATAATTAATTAGAATTTTATGACATTAATATTAATGACATCTACATTACATGCATTACATTTGCATTATAGTTTGAACAATACATGTATATAATTTAGTGAATATTTAAAAATTTGATTTGGCCATGCATTTGCATTATATAATGAACATTTAAATCATGGTTTAGAGTATGGTATCTGCATTATTGTGAGAATCTAGATTTTTGTATTTGCACCATTAAGAAAACATTTACGACATTATAATGACATTCTTTATATACAAAATTTTGACTTTGATGAAAGATTAAGAATTTTCATGATAAGAAATTTTGAACTTTTTGAGGAAAGCTTTTTAAGATAAGATTGTGGATCCTTGAACGAAAAAATGTTTAATGAAGAAAACGTTTAGAATTTTAAGGTGTTAAAGCCTTTTTAAAGAGCATTTTTAATGTTGAGAAAGATTTGTAAGACCTTCAGGAATAATTTCTAAGAAATTTTGAATGAAAATCTTTGAGTTTTAAATGAGAATATTGAAGTTTTAATGTGACTTTCTAAAGTTTTCGAATGAGAAGCTTTGAAATTTTGAATGTGAACCCCTAAATTTTTTCAATAAGAACCTTCGAATTTAGATGTGAAATGCTAAAATTTATCGAATGTGAATTTTTGAACTCAAATGTGAATACTTGAAAATTTGGGATGAAATCCTGAAGTTTTTAAATAAAGAATATCGAATGTGAAACACTAAGTTTTTAAATGAGAATCTTTGAAATATTGAATGTGAAACACTAAAATTTTTGAATCAGAATCTATGAAATCTTGGAAGTGAATCCCTAAAGTTTTTCAAATAAAAATTTTAATTTTTTAATGTGAATATCTAGAATTTTAAAATGTAAATCTTTAAATGTTAGATATGAGCCTTGTAATTTTGATGCGAATCTGAGTTCTTGTGAATCTCTTAATTAAGCTTTAGATGTGAATTTCTCAAATGTGAAATTAAAAATCTTACAAATTTGAGTTCTTACAAATCTCTGAATCAAACTTTGGATGTGAATCTCTCAAATGTGAAATTGAAAATCTCGTAAATCTTTGTCTTGAAAACTTGAAAATTTTTGCAAATCTGAGTTTTTGAGAATTTTTGTGTCCTGTGAACCTGAAAATTCTTGTGAATCTAAGTTCTTGCAAATCTAAAATTTTGAGAATCAAATTCATGTGAACCTGAAATCCTTAAGAATAAAAATTCTTCCGAATCTAAAAATTCATGCGAACTTAAAATTCTTATGAATCTGAAAGCCTTGCGAACCTTTGAACTTTGTGAATCTTTGAATTGTGAACCTTTGAATTTTGAAATGGTGATTATATGAACTAAAATTATGAATCTTTGAGCTTCAACTTGCACTATTAATTGTTGGATTACGACATTCTTGATAATTTCAAATTATGAATCTTTGAAGTTTTAAGATTTTGTAATTGTTTTTAAGCTATATCCAGACATAATGGATATTTATATCCTTGCACAATTCTTGTTTCATAGAAAATATGTAAAAAGGGGTAGTTATAGATATCCTATTTTGTTCGAGGTTTAAATTTTACTTTATTTTATTTATTGTTTATTTAGTAAAAAAAAATTAAAATTGGCAAAGACTTAGTTGAAGAAGAATTGTTTGGTTGGATGAAATGTTTTTTAAAAAAATAAAATTCATTCCTAATCCAACTATCAAATAGACTCCTTGAAGAGTTTAATCCTAGTTGAAACATTGTTTGGACTTAGATTCTCCTTTATAAATTGGTTCCAATATACATAAAAAAGTGACAGAGATCAAAGAGGAAAATACATAAAAAAAAATAGAGCAAAACAATAAAGGAAGTGCAAAATAGTTTCTGGTATTGGAAATTTTTGTTTTAGTTTACATATAAGTTTTTTAGGAAATGGAGAGACACAAAAAATCAGAGGCAAAAATAAAGAAAGCAATCAAGTCCAAATTTTTTAGAAAAATTTCTGACAAAGGTTAAAAATGTTTGATTCTTTCCTGTAGTTGAGTCGAGCCTTGTGTTGTAGCTCTAATTGAGCCGTTTCTTTATTTTGGTATTTTATTTTTGGTTTTATTTATTTATTTATTTTTGGTTCATGTTATTATTTTATTTATTTATATTCTGCATGATTAAATTTTAAAAAAAATTAGAAAAAATTTATAAAAATAAAACTTTAATAGAATTTGGAAAATAAGTAATAATTATTCAATGATAGAATTTTTTTGAAATTACAAATGGTTAATTTATATAAAATTTTTAGGTGAGAAATTTTTTCTAGATTCGACCCAAATAGAAGAGAATTTAGATAAAATTTCAATAAACAATAATTAATATTTATTTCTAATTTTAAAAAAAATAATAATAATAATTCAAATTCAATAAAATTTAGGAATTGAATTAACAATCACCCAATGATGAGATTCTTAAATTTTTCAAATGTTAAATTTTTTAAGAAATCTCTAGATTAAAAATTTCTCTAAATTGAACCCAAATTATAAAATAATTTAGATGAAATTTTAATGAAAGTGATAGTATTCTTTCTCAAATATAAATTAAAATATAAATTAAAAATTGGTGTGAAAATATTTCATAATTATCCAAAGATGAAATCTTAACAAAATCACAAATGGTTGAATTTTCATAAGATTTTTAGGTGAAAATTTTCTAAATTCATCCTAAATGATGGAAGAATTTAAATGAGACTTCAAAAAAAAAAATACTTGTTATATTATTTTCTTTCCAAAGATTAAGAAACTAACAGGAGTTTAGATTTTAAATAGACCCAAATAGTAAAAAATTTAAAAATAGAAATAAAATTAAAAAATAAATTTCAATGATGAAATTCTTAGTAATCACAAATAGATGATCATCAAAGAGATTTCTAAGTGAAACCGTATTTCTAATTGTGGCCTAAATGGTGAAAGGATTAGATATATTTTCAACAAAGAAAAAATTAATAAAGAAATTGATTAAGCTTTCAAACAACAGTTTCTTCAAGAAAACAAATGAGATTCTTGAATATTCTTGAGGTAAGGAAAAATTTTTAAAAATTCTACTAGATTGATGAAGAAATCTTAGAAGTTATTTTCAATATTTAAACATTAAAATAAAGACCATTAAAACCAAGATAATTGTTAAGATAATTTAAAATTAAATGGTACCATTTTAAGATGTGCATATGGGGGTGCTATAATCTTCTCCATATGTAATTGAACTCTCGAACCCTATTCTGATTAGTAGACCAGAACCTATTCTTTAAGGACCCTTAGTCAAGCTTGAGAGCTCATTAAAAGAATATATTCATTAGGTGACTAATCACACCTAGATAAAAGATTGGTGATGACTCTTTTGTTAAGTCTAGCTATAGATTTAGAGATCTATACATTATGATACACACCAATATTTACATAGAAAACTCTCCAGTGTAGAGAGAAAAAATCATGAACCACTAGAAAAATCTCCACTATCAAATAATAGATATATAAAGTTCTCATTTAGCTAAAATTAGAGCTAATCAACAACTAGAGAGATAATTGGAGAAATATTACCAAATATGTGACTCAACAAATACACCTTGAATTTATTTCTAGAAAGTTTCAAACTTGATCTCCACTGCTCAAAATGTAGAACATTGAGTCCTGAACGTACTAACAAAATTTCAACTTAATTGGACCACAAATTAACTTACATTCAACTGACAACTCTCCCTTCTTCTTTTTTTCTAGTTTTTTTTTTCTTTTGGTTTTGACACCATACCCTTTTTTTTTTCATTCATGCCAAAAACCAACCCCCACCTATTATTATGTAGGGCTTTTATTCCTTGGTCAAAGACAAAAGGTCTATGGCCTTTAATTGGTCAAAAGCAAATGGGGTTGGACCCTACATACATAACAATATCCTATTTTAGGCCCATTATGAGGAGATTCATCACCATAGTAATCTTATTTAAAACTTACTTTGGCCAAGAAATCTATTTTGAATAAGTTACTACAGAGTTCAAGCTTTTTTCTAGGAAGTATCTTAGTTAACGTATCTACTGCATTCTCATCAATATGGATTTTTTTCAACTGCATCTGTTATTTCTCAATTATCAAATGTAGCCAGTGATATCTAACATTAATAAACTTTGTCCTAGCATGGTATATGGCATTCTTACACAAATCTAAAGCACTAAACTATCAATAAAACACTATATACTATTTCTAATTCAACCCTAATTCAGAAAGAAAATGCTTCATTCAAAGCATTTCTTTACTTGCTTCATTTGCTACAATATATTCAACCTCTATAGTTGTTAAGGTAACACACTTCTGCAACTTAGACTGCCAAGACACAACTTCTTATGCAAAAGTGAATAAATCCCTTGAAGTAGATTTCCTACCCTCAAAAGCACCTATCATGTCAACATTAATAAACCGTTCCAGAATTGGTTATGTAGTTCCATAACTCAAGCTCATTTTTTAAATGCCCTTCAAATCTTTGAAAATTTATTTCATTGCTTCCCAATGAACCTTTCATAGATTAGAAAGAAATCTCTCACTACACTAATTGCATGAGCAATGTCAGGCCATGTGCAAACCATAAGATATATTAAAGAACTGATTGTAAAAGAATAATGAATACTAGACATAGCTAGTTGCTCTTTCTTAGTCATTGGACAAGATTTTTTAGATGAAAATGATTAGCAAATGGAATGCTAACTGATTTAGCATCCTGCATGTTAATCTACTAAGTACCTGTTCAACATATTTTTTTTTGTGACAATCACAGCTTCCTACCTCTCCTATCATGAATAATATCCATACTAAGAATTTGTTTTATTGGACCTAAGTATTTCATGTCAAAGAACTTAGACAATTATTCTTTTAACATGCAAACAATAGCAGCATCTTATCCCATAATCAACATATCATTAACATATAATAAGAGAATAATAAAGTTATCATCAAAAAAATTTTTAACATACACACAAGGATCTGATGCCTTTTTTTATAGTTATGACTCACTATAAAAGAATTAAATTTTTTGTATCAGTGTCACAGAGTTTGTCTCAAACCATATAACATTTTCTTCAGTTTGTGAACTAAGTGTGTCATAATAGTTTTGGGGACTGCTAAATGAAAATTTTAAAAGTTTTAAAATAGAAAGTCACCACCAATTTGTTTTGATAGGTGTGATTGGCCACTTAAAGAATTTATCTTTTTAATAAAACTTTAAAATTAATTAAAATTTGTTAAAAAGATAAATTTGATATATGAAAATCGAAGTTGGGTATATGAGTATAGTTATGCATTGGAAAGGATTAGTACCTCTTTAGCACCATTTAAAAACAATACCAATTAATCATGTGACATCTTAGGTTTTGAATAAAATTGGTTTTAATTTAATATTTAATAATAATTTCCTTTTGTTTTTGAAAAAAGAAAATCAATGTTCACTACAACAAATTTAGCCATTAGTGATGCATAGAATAATGTCACTAAATATTTATTTTTTGTCACCATATATATTCTATTACAAAAAATTAAATGTCATGACATTAGTCACCTTTGCACCATTGCTAAAAGTCTAATGTGATGATACCAAAACATTGTCATCTATTGTGAATCTAAGGTGACAATAAAATCATATGTCACCTTACATTTTATTTTTTAATGACGTTAGGTTTTATCAGCTATTTATGAAAAAAAGTCATTAAATACTGTAACCGTAACAAAATAAATGATAAAATCTTATATATTAGTGGCGAAAAGTAAATCGTCACAGTGTTGGTGATTAACATCACGTATAAGTGTAAGATAACATCAAATGTGATAATAAATCAAATGTCACCTTATGTTTTATTTCTTTGTGATGTTAGGTTTCGTTAGCTATATATGAAAAAGAAAAGTCATTAAATGCTATAATCATCAAAAAATAAATGATAAAATCTAATATATTAGTAACGAAAGATAAATCGTTATAGTATTGGTGACAAAATTAACGTCACCTATGATTATAAGATAAAGTCAAACATGACAATAAAATCAAATGTCACCTTATGCTTTTTTTTTTTTGTATGATGTTAGGATTCGTCAGCTATATATGAAAAAAATATCATTAAATGCTATAATTGTCACAAAATAAACGATAAAATATTTTATATGAGTGAGAAAAGATAAATCATCATAGTATTGGTGACACAATTAACGTCACATATGATTATAAGATAATTTCATAAAAATTTCATAATGTTACTAAATATACGTAAAATGTTTAATTTAGGTGACAATATCTTAAATTTGTATTAATTAAATTCGTCACCAATTATAAATTTATTTTCGTCATTGAGATAAATATCATTAGTTGAATATAACGATACTATAATCGTCTTTGAAAATATTTTCGTCACCAATATTGTTCTTACAAAATCCTATATAAATAAAAAGAAATGATAAAGTATCATCCAAATATTTGCATTAGTTTTAAATGTAGTACATTCTTTAAAGTCAAATTCTAAAATCATATAAAAATAATATTGTCTAAAAAATAAAAAATATCGAAACTATGAAATAGATTATGATCAAAAACATGTCTTGAATCTCTCAATCCAATTCTTATGTTAAGGGTGATTGTGTTGATTATAAATTTGTGTTACTTGAAGTTGCAACAAATAATTAATAACAATTATTAAATGATAATAGATACAATAAGATTAAAATAAAACAAGACTATGGGATCCATTAGAATAAAGTATACAATAACTCACATTCCAGTCAATTGACAAAAATATTATAATCTAATAAACATAAAAATTAACTTGGCATTATCATTCTAGAACAAGCTTTACACTAAGTTGAAGGTAGTATTATGTTTTTCTTTAAACATAAAAAGAAATGATATCAAATTTACTATGTATCTTTCGCTTTCCTACTTAACTTCAATGGATTGGCCTCTACTATTAATGTTAGAATCTTGCCCACACAGGACAACCTCAGAAACTATCAATAAGTTTCTTAGATTTTTAAAAGTTAGAAAAAAACTAATTGACAAATAAGACAACCTAAGAAATTTCAATCCACAAAACCTCCAAAATCAAACATAATTAATAATGAAGTAAATAGATCAATAGGACATCAAATGGCTTCATCAAACTTGCTTTCAATCTTAATGAAAAATTTAATTTTTATGATGATTAATTTTCTTGAACTACCATCTCCCATTTAAATTAGATTATGAGCATATACACAATGACTTATTTAAGTATATACCTAGAAATTGGGGGATGGGCACTTGGATTCTAGGAGCTACTAAAGCATTTGTCATAACTTCAATTTAAGCTTGAAAAAGCCCAAAAGTTTACTTGTATTGTTAAAGCTCTTCTTGTGTCTTTTTAAGAGTTCTAAGTTTGTAGCACTTGTAGATGAGGTTTTACCAGTAGGTTTAGGTCCGTATCTAAGTCCTTTGATGTATCTCAACCTAGTACCAAGTACTTCATCCACTATAGCATCAATAGTTTTAGGTTCTGTTCTTTATTCAATAGGAATTGATTTTAACTCCACCATTTTCTCCTAGCATTTAACAAAAATCTTATTACCTAAAAAAATCATACATAAGCTATTTGAGCCTTAGGTGTTGGCCATCTTTTATTCTCTGATGAGTGAGTTGCCTTAAAAAAATTCCATCCTATTAGGTTCTTGGTCATCCTTACATTACAAAATTGTAAATACAATAAAAGTGTTTGTGACCTAAAAAGTTATTGAAATAGAAAACAATATTGTTTAACAATTTAGGGAACTTAAAAATTATTCAAAAAGTATTCAGACCTACTTCTTGTACTTTTCAAATGACTACTTCTTGTACTTTTCCCCAAAAACTTTCAGAAGACAAGGACTTTCTCATGTCATTTAACTTCCTCTTTTTAGCCTCTCCAACATCCTCATGGCAATTGTTTTCTTGGCACTTCTTGAAGGTGGCCTAAACTGCTGATGCTGTCTACATCCTTTACATGACGTTTTGATGAAAAATCATCATTGATATGACCATCAAGGACAGCTCTAGATACCAATTCTCCTTGAGACTCAACACTTAAATTTCTAGATAACCTACCATGATTTATGTTCCTCTCACCACTGTTGTCGCCAATCTTTCTTATTTGCTCATTTATAGAATTACTATTTTTGCCAACTCCATTCAAAAAAGGAAATGCAAATAGAAACACTAAGTGCACAATCTCACAATGCATCATTTAAAAAAATGAAAGAATGGTAATTACAAGCATATATATATGCAACAACTATAACTAGCTTTTACAAATAAATAGTAAGTCATTATTCTCCATCGAAACAACTAGAAGGGATACTTCATTTTGCAATTCACACATTTTCTTTATGCAGTAGTGCATATGCATAGGATGCCCATTCAGTAATCTAACAAGTTCTCACAAACCGTAGATTTATTATCTTAATTTCATAAAATATAAAATAAATCACATCATAATGTCCAAGAATGGTTTGTCAAGTTAGCGAGAATATCATGTTATTTTATTTCAAAATTTATGTTTTTGAATAACATTTTTTATAAAAATTTTATGCAAAAAAACAATGGTGTTGCAATTAACAAATAATCAACAGTGATAATCCAAAGGCATAAACATATAAAATAATTGCAAACAACAATCCAAAAATGAATAGATGCAAATAGATGCAAATAGATGCAAATGGATGCAATACATGATGATAAGATGCAATTTCGAGATCAGATATTTAATTATAAAGAGGCCACCTAAACTCTCCAACCTTTAGGAAGAGTTTAGATGCAACTATTTATGTTTAAGATCTTATTTTTATTTCTATTATTTTGTTTAATCTTATTATTGTTTGGGTTAAGGACTTGTATGAAAAACTTAATAAAATAAAATTTTCTAAACGTCCCATCCTCTAGGCGACATTAGAGAATAGATTACTTTATAAGAGATTTTCATACGAATCTTTATAATTTTAAGATAGTTAGCATAGGCCAAGGTTACTAGGCTTGAGTAATTTTGGAGTCTAAATAATTTGGGGTTGTAGATTTGAGTTAAATTTAAGGTTTTGGTTGGTTTTTAGAATTTAGGGTTTTTTTTAGGGTTTTAGGGTTTAAGGTTTCGGGGTTTAAATTTTAGGATTTAGGATTTCAAGATTTTTAGGGTTTTGGGGTTAGGGTTTAAAGTTTAGGATTTTAGGATTTCAAGGTTTTCCATGATTTTTATAAACCCCTCTAAAAATCTCCAACATCTAACTGAACTTTCAAAGTGGGCCAAAAAATCATGGTTTTCGACCTTGTTCAATTAACATTCTAATGTGTAAGCAAATGCTTAATGCATGATAATATTTATGATAATTAAATGTTAAATATGAAATTAAAGTATTACAAATGATAAATGAAATTAAACTATCATGACAATACTAAGGCATTTTCACAAGAACAAGAAAAACATATTAAATGACTAAATTCTCATTTTATCAAATACTTAGAAGATTCTTACAATACTATTTTTTATTTGGAAAATTTTAATTACACATTTAGAAAATAAATTTTATTAAAAACATTTATCAAACACAAAATAAACTTCTTAAATGAAAACCATTTTATCCAAGCAAATTCATTTATTGAATACTAAAATGCATAAAAAAAAGAGTAAATAAATGATAAGTAAATAATTGAGCAAATAAAACAAGGTATTATACCCCAATGAATTGGGTTAAACCCAATTTAGAGTCCAAAGCTAATTCAATGGGTTGGTTGGGCTAAAGCTAATTGGGCAGAAGTGCAAGCAAATTGACCAGGCCAAGTCAATTTTTAGGCTTAGGTTGGTAACTATTTTATTTTTTGCTTCTTTTGTTTTGAATATTTGAAGTTTTACTTTTCAAACCCTTATTTCTTCTTTTTTTTTTCTTTCTTTCTCTCATTCTTTTTCTTTTTTCCCTCTTCATTTCCCTTTTTTTCTTCTTTTTTACTTTTTCTATAAAAAGCTTCCCTTCATTTTTTTTCTTTTTTCTTTTCTTTTCCTTTTCTTCCCAATTGTCGATCTTAGTTCCTTATATTTTTCAGTTTCTTCCCTTTTTTTTCTTCTTTTCTTCTCTCTCTACTCATTCTCTTTCTTTTTTTTCTTTTTAAAGAGCCTAAAATTAAAACTTTTTCGATAAAGCTGAAATAGGCTAAAATTCTTTACTATTTTGCCTTCATTTTTGTTAGTGTTTGGATTTTTTTTTGTGGCTTGGTTGTTATTTTTTACTTGATGTAGGGAATGGTTTGAAGTTCTTAACGATAGAAGATTAATGATGGTTATGGGGTAGGGATGAAATTTTTTTTATAGTTTGATGGTAGTTTCGGGTAAGGGTGACATGTGAAGGTTGTGGATGGTGTTTTTTGGTGATGGGTTGCATGACTCACAATGGTGATCAGAGGTTGGTGTAGGTAGGAGGTGGGCTATGAAAGGCATTTTAGGTATGGTGGAGGTCAGTAGAAAATTGGTGGATGCTAGTATTAGTGATATGGTGGGTGTGTTTGAAGGTGGCTAGAGGTTAGTTTTGGGATTCTGTTACGTGTTTTGTTTGGTGCTTTAGAGAGGGGCTAGTGGTGGCAAATGGGTGAAGATGGTTCAATTAGAGGCTAGGTTTTTGGTCATTATTTTGGTTGAGGGTCGAAAGTGATGATAAAGCTGTTTGGTGGGGATGAATAAGGGTGATAATGGCTCTATTCGGATTGGATTCGGTTCATTTTTTGGATAATGTATAACATTATGAAAATTTAAAATTCAATCCAAATCAAAACTGAACCTTCATTCGACCCAACCTGAATCGAACCAAATTTTACTAGTGTTGATGATGGTGGCAAGAAATGAGAAATGGATGAAGAGTTAGGATTACTACTTTTTTTTTGCTAATTCAAGGATAGCTGAATGGTTTATATTTTTTTTTATGTGTCTTCTCTGTTAGCCAAATGGCTTATCCTCTGATATAAATTCTTCTTGGAATTTTATCAAAAACCCCCCAGAAGCCTTTTTCATGCACCTATTTATGAATTTAATTTCATTTAAAAAAGGGGATTAAGATTTTTGGTTTGACATTGTAGTAATGGCCATTGCAATTCTTGGTTCATTGGCTTAAACGAATTATTGGACCTAAAATTGTAGTTTGGACTAGATAAACCAACTTAGGTTTTTATTGGGCCTTCAGGCCCAAATGGCATAAAATCGAATTGATCAGCCAATGCAAAATAATCTTGAATCTTTAATAAGTAATCAATATAAGCTCAGTTTTGAAAATGATATGTCTGAGCCAAAATCAAAATTGAACACGATAAAATTATCTCACATAAAATTAGGTGTTTACAGTTGTCCGTTTTAGGACATTTTTTAGAATAAGGAATAAGACAAAGACTAAGACAACAATTTTATTGAAGTCAACGATTCAAGGATTTTTCAAAAGCCTTTTTGTTTGTTTTAGTTGTTTTTTTTTATTTTTTTAATCTTTTTTTTTCTTTTTTTTGGTAATTTTTTGTTTTTTGTTTTATTTTGGATTTTTTTCTTTTGTTTTGTACTTTTTTATTTAAAATTTTTATTTAATTTAATTTTGTTTTATTTTTTGCAAATTTGTGGATGAATTTTAAAAGCTCAAAAATCTTTGAAAATAAATTTAAGAGTTTTTTTAAGCAAAGACTCGACGACCTTTTAAAATAAATTTGGAAGCTCCTTTAAAAAAAGACTCAACAACTTTTAAAAATAAATTTGAAGGTTTCTTTAAGCAATGACTCAATGACTTTTAAAAATAAATTTGAATGTTTTTTTAAGCAAATGCTCAACAACTTTTAAAATTTTATATGGGAAAATTTCTTTTAAATAAAGGCTTAACAACTTCAAAAATCTCATCCAAGAAAAACTTATTTAAAAAAAAGCTTAACAACTTTAAAAATCTCATATTGGGAAAGCTTCTTTACACAAATGCTTAACAACTTTAAAAATTTTCATATGGGAAAAGCTCCATTAAATAAAAATCTCACCTGAAAAAAGCTCCTTTAAACAAAAGCTCAATAACTTTAAAAATCTCATATTAGGACAAAGCTTTTGCGAGTTAAGAAATTGCAAATTCAAAAGTTTTTCTTAACCACAACTTGATCAATCATATTTTGAATCTATTTAGAAGCATTTCCAATCTTTTTTTGGTACACTCAATTTCTCATGACAAAGTCTAATCTTTCATTTATTGTATTATTACAATATGCATGCAATGGTGCGACAAATGCAGAGAACACCATGCATGTCATATGACTGTTCAAATATTATCATGTATTCAAAATTATAGTAGCCAAGTCCTTATAATCAACCTTGTTTTTCAAATTCTAGACATAACTCTTAATTGTTCTTATTCATTTGTCATCTCTTTTTAAAAACTTTTGGTTCCTTTCTCTTTTTTTCTTTTTTCTTATTTCACATCATGATTCCCTCATGCTTCTATTTGCTTAAGAGATGTTCATTGTATGTTTATAATCCTTAGATATTGGAATTTCCCTTAATTTTCCTTCCCATTTCTTTTCTTGGTTATTCATTTTTTCTTTTTTTCCATTTTTCATTCATCTCTCATTTCATTTTTGTTATCCTCAAATCTTTTCAAAGTAACATCAGGGTTTGTTATGAACACTACCGATCATTAGCTTAATTCCATGATGGATGTAATGAATTCATGACAAAAGATAGAAAAAAAGAATTCTATCACAAGAAAAATATATTCATTACTAATATGAAGGGAGTACATTAAGGCATCAAAAGAAGGCATAAGCCTTTGATATACAAAAAAAAAAAAAAAGGTAATTAAATGGATGAAAATTAAAGAATCATTAGCAATTCCCTAGATAATAAACATTTGGACAATTCAGATCAAATTTATCCAGATCTTTAATAAAAAATTCATCCCATCGATGACAATGATCTTTTTAAATTCATCAAACTAACATCAAAACTTATGATCTAAGACTAATGTAAACTTACCTTTTAATTCAAATCATTTTTTGTCACTGATCATTTGTGCACCCATACCACTTTCTTGGGCTTTCAACTCTATTGTACCCTTTTTACTTCCTTACATTTAGGCTTTTTTTTTAGGTTTTCAACTCAAATGTCCTTTTTTTTTTACTCAGATCACCCTTTTTAGGTTTTCAATCTAAGTTTTTTCTTTTTTTTTTCCTTTTTCGTTCTTTTTTTTTTTTTAGGCTTAATGTTTTTTACAGCATCTGAGTTTATTGGATTTGACAACTTATCTTCATCCATTTCTACCAAGATCAGTACTCCACCTGAAAAGTCTTTTTCACCATATATGGACCTTTCTAATTAATTGTTCATTTGGTTTAGTAGGATATCTTTTAGGACTAGTTCACCTTCACGAAGCATCTAGGTTGTATCTATTTGTCATGTGCACGGATCATTCTTCTTTGATACATTTGGCCATGGGAGAATGCCATAAGCCTTTTCTCATTAATGAGGTTCAACTATTCAAAGCAACTACAAACCCATTCCACTTATTCCAACTTTACTTTCATTAAAACTCTTAATGAAGGAATTTTCAATTCAATAGGTAGGAAGGCCTTCATCCTATATATTAGTGAAAATGTGGTGACCCTAGTAAAAATGCAAACTAATGTTTTGTAAGCAAGCAAAGTAAAAGATAATTTCTCCTACCAATTCTTATAACTGTCAGTCATCTTTTCTAGTATCTTCTTAATGTTCTTATTGGTTGCTTCCACTGCACTATTTATCTTGGAATAGTACAATACTAAATTATGGTGTTCTATTTTGAATTGTGTGTAGACTTCTTGCATCATTTTATTGTTCAAATTATTGGCATTATCAAAAATAATTTGTTCTAAGAGTTCGTACCAATAAATTATTTCTTTCTTGAAAAACTTAAACATTACAACGCTTGTGACATTTGTGTAAGAAGCTACTTTGACCCATTTCATAAAGTAGTCAATCATTACAAAGATAAAGCAATGCTTATTTGAAGCCTTTGGGGTAATGAGTCCAATTACATCCATTCCCCATATTGAAATAGCCATAGAGGTGCCAATACATTCAACAGGACTGAAGAAAAGTGAATTTTATCTGTATAAATCTGACACTTATGGTATTTTTTGGCATAATTGACACAGTCACCTTCCAATGTTGACCAATAATATCCTGCCCTTATGTCTTATCTAGCCATCATATGTCCATTGGTGTACACCTTGTACTCTTTCACACACTTTTTTAATAATTTTTTTAGCTTCACTAGCATCTGCACATTTTAGAAAGATCTGATCCCGACTTTTTTTATAAAAAATTTTCTCATTAAGAATGAATCCCATTGCCAATCGCCTAATTATTCTTTTGTTTTTTTATGAAAGCATGCTCGAAATATTTCTAATATTTGATGTATTACATAATATCATAATATCATGCCTTTCCATCAACTTCTTCTTCAATGCTCGAGCAGTGTGCTGGTAATTCTTAAGTTTGCATCCTAATGGATTGAACTTTTGTATTTGTATTTAACTTGAACATTGCAGCTAACGTAGCCAAGGCATTAAAGATTTGATTTTCCTCTCTAGGGGTATGTTGAAACTGGATCTTTTCAAACTGTTTGATTAGCTCGATTATCTACTTTAGATACAGACTAGCTTATGCTCTCTCATCTTTTATTCACCTCGTGGCTGATAAATGACTAAGGCCAAATCCTTATACATCTCCAGTGTTTTAACTTTCTTTTCAAAAGCCATTATAGACCCATGAAATAGGCTTCGAATTTTACCACATTATTAGTGTAATTAAAACCTAGCCTGGCATTGCAAGGATAATAATTTTCAACAAAAAATATCAATACTGCTCCAACACCATGCCCCATAAATGTTAAATGCCTTATTAAAAACCATTTTCCATGCTCCATTTATAGATTTTTCTTTTTCAACTTGTAAGACTACCATTAAGTCTTCATATAGGAATTTGAACCTTATGGGTGCATAATCATTAGCAACATGATTTATGAGAAAGTCGACTATCACACTTTTTTTAATGGCCTTTTGTGCCATATATATAGTGTCATATTCTAAAAGCATCACCTGTCATCTCACCATCCTTTGTGACAAAGATGGTTTCTCAAATATGTACTTGAGAAGATCCAATCTTAACACCAACCAAGTCATATGATAGAGCATGTATTGTTTGAGCTTATATGTTGCCCACACTAATGCATAACATATTCTTTTCAGCTAAAAGTACTTTGTTTCATACTTAGTAAATTTCTTACTTAAATAATAAATGGCAGTTTTTTGCTAGTTTCACCCTTTTACCCTAGTATACATCCCATGGAGTTCACATGAATTGTCAAGTACAGAATCAAAAGTTTCCCAACTACAGCTAGTACCATCATCGGTGGATTGGACAAATACTCTTTTATATTTTTGAATGCATTCTGGCACTCTTCATTCCATTCATCAGGATGACTTTTGTGGAGTAAATTAAAGACAAGATTACATTTTGAGGTAAGTTGAGAAATAAAATGGGAAATGTAATTCAACCTCCTAAAGAACCATTTCACCATTTTTTATGTGTATGGCGAGGACAAACTTTTAATAGCATGAATTTTATCTAGGTCAACCTTAATTCTTTTTTTGCTGATAATAAATCCCAAAAATTTTATGGACTCGACCCCAAATGAACACTTTGCTAGATTTAGCTTGAACTGATACTTTCATAACTTTTCAAAAAGCTCTCTAAAGTTGGCAACATGGTTCTCTCCTTCATGAGATTTTGCTATCATATCATTGACATACACCTCTATTTCTTTGTATATCATGTCGTGGAAAAGAGTCACCATTTCCTTTTGATATGTGGTGCTAGCATTTTTCAATCCAAATAGCATAACTTTATAGCAAAACGTGCCCAAAATTATCACAAAATGTAGTTGTTTCCATGCACTTTTGTACCATTTTGATCTATTCATAGCAAAAAAAAATCATCCATGAATGAGAATATAAAATGCTTAGCAATATTATCCACGAAAGTATCAATATGAGGCAATAAAAAATTATCTTTTGGGTTAGCTCTATTTAGATCCTAATAATCTATGTACATCATACTTTTCCATCCTTTTTTGAGACTAGGACTATATAGGCTACCCATTGTGGTACTTGGCTACTTCTAAAAAGTCAACATCAAATTGCTTTTTAACTTTCTCTTTGATTTTTAATAGCATCTTAGGCTTCATTCGCCTCAATTTTTTTTTGCATTGGCTTGCATTCTGGCCTTAAAAGTAGTCTACACTCGATAATATCAGTACTAAGCCCAACATGTCTTAATACGACCATGCAAACACATATATATATTACTGAAGCAAATCTTTCAACTTTTCCTTTTCAACTGGTAGAAGTGATGTACGATATTAATTTCCTTTTTATTTTTCTCATCCCTTAAATTAATCATGTTTGTAGCTCCTTGATGTAGTTCTATCAATTTTTTTCTTGCTTGCATTAAACTTAAAAGATTAATAGGAAAGCATAGTCCTCTGAATCTTCATCATTGTCAAGCTCATTGATGTAGATGAAATTTTCAAAACCCAGAGTTATTATCAGAACCATTCATAAGGTTCATTATTTAGAGACTTGAAAATAAATAATATTGCAAAGGTATAGGTGGATATATCAATGGAAGCAAAAAGTAAAAGTAATTTATGCTAAGAAATGTTTAAACAAATGGAAATGGACAAAATAGAAAGTAATGAATGCATTGCATTTGTCATTTTATTAATGATGATGTACAAACTTCCCTCATGCCACTAGGCAAAGGTAATTGGGGATCCCATTTATTACATTAGCTAGGTTCAAAGATAATAAAAACAAAACAAGTTGCATCTTCTCATGGGTTCTAGAATTTACAACCAAAAGGATAAACAAAAACATCTTCGTCCATTTCTTTCTCTTTTCTTTCTTTCATTTCTTTTATCTACATCTTAGAAAAAGTCACCTCTAAACTTTTTGTTAGGTTTCCATTCTTCACCTTCATCGATCTAGGGTGAGCATACCTACTAGAATGAAATGTATCATAGAGATAAGAGAAATCCATTTTACTCCCATTTAGCTATTGCACTCTTTGAGGTGGGCCATTCTTTTTTTTCCACCAACATCTTCCTTCTATCAACAATAATAGGTTTATAACCTAGGCCAAACCTCTTTTTATGTTCCATAGCAATAGCCATTTTCATTCCTTGTAAGTTTCTACCAAACCATTTCCCGATTGCCACCATCTTCCAATTGTTTGCTTGACAACCATTTTTGTGGTCCTTGATAAATGCAAGACTAATATTTTCTAACCTTCTCCCATATATGTAACACTGACAACTTTAAAAGCTCGAAATGAGTATTCCAGCACCTCATCGTAGCCTCAACATAGGGAGTGGTCAAGGTTTTGATCACTGATTAGACGAATCTATAAGTGCACAGGCCGTACAAGTAATAATAGTGACATTTCAGTTATGATATTGTCTTATAGAGATTAGGTAAAGAAATTCCTAAGTTAAGTGCCTATTATCCCCATACCATTTCTAAATTTAGTTCAATCAAAATAAGCATGAAAAATAAGCTATTCTAGGAAAAAAAAATCAAACAAGATATCATATATTCTTATGTAAACAATGTAAGAATTAAAAAAGACATTGCAAATTGCACTTTAATGCTAAACATGGAAAACCAAAAATCAACAAGAAAATTGGATCTAATGTGCTCTATATTGAGTAAAATTGAATTATAATTGAAAGAATATTGAGTGAACTATAGTAAAAGTAGAGTTAAAGTACATGTTATGAAAGAAAATTGCAAGTTCTAAGCTAAAAACATGAAAATAGAAACTACATTTGAAAGCTGAAAATTAACAATTCATAGAAGAAAAATTAGATATGTTATTCTCTCGAGGGAATGAACTTAAACTGAGGTAAGGTAACCTAAATCAACAAATTCACTATAAAATCCAGTAAGAAAATCATAGCAAAATAGAATAAAATAAGTTCAATGAATTAACAACTCTAGATCTACTAAAAATAGAGAAAAACATAACACTATCAACCAAATTCATCTAAACAACCATCAAAATCAAGAAATAAATCACAAAAAAATGAAAATAAGTAAGATAAAAAGTAAATCTAAGAGATTAAAGGTTGGAAGAAGCAAACAATTCACCTACAGAAGAGAAGAACCAAGCTCCAACTTAAATTGCACACCTGATCTTCACTGCCTCTAGAATTTCAACCTCAAAATGCGAGAATTAACTGTATTGGTTGGGAACAAATTTGATGCTAATTTTTTACTTTGTTGAAGCCTAATGAGTTATAAAACTATAAAAAAAATGAAGCAAAAACAAGTATGAAATGATTGTAATCTGATTAAAACATTGCAACTAGGTCAAATGTGAAAATGTAAAAACAGATTTGAGATTAGCAAGAAAACTTCAAGATTTAAGCTAGAAATCAATTAAATTTACAAGTTTCATTGCCAAAATCGTAAAGGAAACCAAAAAAAACTTCAGGAAATGTAAAAGTAAAATCAAAACCAATTGAAAAACATAAAGATCAAGGGCTGTTTGGATGCTAAGAAAGTAAAATGTAGTAAAAGAAAGTGTAAAAATTAAAAAAATAAGAAAAATAAAATTCTAAGCTAAATTCTTTCTAAAATGATTGGCTTTACTCCTATTTATATGCATGTGAGTGATGAATTGAACCCCAAAAAATCTCTCAAAAAATTTAAAAATGATAGGTCTTCTAGAAACTTCTTTGCTCATTCCTCATATTTGGTACACTACTAGATATAAGGCTTATTTGTTCTTCATCAATTGTAAGCCTTCTTTTCATGCATTTTTTCACTTCCAAAAAGTCCAAGTTATAGCCAATAGGAACTCTCCATAATGCCATGTCATTACCCTTTGAAGTCTTTTTCAAATCACTAAAGAATGGTGCCAACTTCACATGAGCATTTCACGCCATAAGCTTTGCTACCTTATGTGCCTATTCTTGCTTCACCTTTCTTCATTTTAGCTGCCAAGAACTCAATTTATTCAATGAACAAATTTATCATTAAAATTACTAGAACAATTCTAGAAATAAACTAAAAAAATTATAGAAAAAAATCAAGAAAACTCTCTTATAAGCAATGTAACTCAATGACACTAGTTTAGGCCTTTTTCACAATTTACAACAAAGATCCTCCAAAAATGTATCCAAATTGACCAAAATTTCTCATTTTCTCCATTTTTACCTACACATGAGAAAAATGTGCATTTAGGACTATTTTTGCTATAATTTGCATGGAACAAGCTAAAATATAAGCAAAATTACATTAAAAAATAGCATGAAAATACTAAAATTTTAGTGCAATCAGCTACTAGTAAATCTTTCTTTCCATTTAGATAAATTTTTTTTCCTTCAACAATAAATTTTATCTTCTAATATAGGGATGATGGTACAGCACCTGTTGTAAGAATCCAAGGCCTACTTAGCAAGCAACTGTAAGATAGAAAAATATTCATCACTTGAAATTTCACATTAAAAGTGCATGGTTCTATCTGTAATGGAATCTTGATGTCCCTTAGCACTTCTTTTCGAAATCCATTAAAAGCTTTTAGCACTATATGGCTATTCTTCATATGAGATGGATTAATTGGTAATTTTGCTAGTATCATCATAGGCATGACATTAATCGATGACCCATTGTCAACAAGTACCTTTATCATTGTATGAGTTTTACATTTGATAGTAATATGAAGAGCTTTCACACTTCTTCATCCTTTGGGTAATATTTCATCATCATTGAAGGATATAGAGTTTGTAGCTACTATATTTCTAACCATATGGTCTACATTCTTAACTAAAATGTTATGTTCTACATAAGTTTGATTCAACACTCTTAACAAAACATTATGGTACGACTTAGAATTTAGCAACAATAATAGTAAAGTGATGCAAGCAGGTATCTTGTTTAATTGGTCAATGAAATTATATTCACTATGCTCAATGATTTTAAGAAATTCATAGGCTTCTTTTTTTATATCGACTTTTTGATTTACACCTCTGGACTTACCATTAGTTGAGCCATTTCACCTTTCTTTTCTTTTTCTTTTCCCACTTTACCCTTGCCCTTTTTTTTTTCTTTTTTACATTTTCAAAGTGTAGCATCGACCACTCCTAGTTATCCCCCTTATGCTTGTTATAATCATGGCATTATCTGAACTATCCAAAATAGCATTGGTATTAAGCCCTTGAACCACAACATAATAGTCGTATTTTCAAAAGATTGCCTTGTCGTTTTGATAAGAGAAGGAGCTAGGGAGATAAATTGTTAATGCTAACTTAAGGAGTGAAATATGTTTTTTTGCTATAAGTTTTGGCTTCTTATCAAAAAAAAAATAGTTAATGGCTTTAGGATAAAAGTCTTACTAGAAGGCTCTTCTGCTATCACATTTACATTTTTGTCAGACTCAACATAAAATTCCATCACATGTGCATCTATCAAATTTTACAACAATTGGCAAGAGACTTTGCATTCTTGAATAGAGTGTCTAACCACCTTTCTATGATATTTGCAAATATAAGCAAGATCATCATGATATTTATCGACATTCTGAGATACTGCTTGAATCATATTTGTTTTCACAAAATAATCACGTACCCGTTTGAATGGAGTTTTTACCTTGTCTACCCATATTTTGATTTTTACCTTTTGTTCAAAACCTATAGAATTTGCCATTTTCCTAGCATGATTCGAAAGAGGGTTCCTATTAACGCTTGGTTTGTTCTTAGTACCAAAATTTAACTTCTCATTTTTTATCAAACCTTGCACTTTATTTTTAAAGGCTGTGCATCTTTCAATGGAATGTCCCACATTCCTAAAATAGTGATCACATCAAGCGTTAGAGTCATACCATTTAGGGTATGGTGGTTTTAGAGGCTCTAGGCAAACAAGAGTAATGAGATGAGCTTGCAACATTTATGGATACAAGTTTGTAAAGGACATTGGGATTGGATCAAAGTGGGTTTTTTTTAAATTATTGCATGAACTCCTTTAGTTATATGTTTGGTTGATTTTTAGGGCAAAAGATTGAGTTGTTGAAGTGGAGGTGTAATTAAGCATTTAGGGATGAAAACCAAACTGATATGATGGTTGGTGAAGTGGTTAATAAGAGTAGAGTCCTTGTGACACCTAATTTATAAAGGGTAATAAGGTGGAATAAATTGGGTAAGGCTAATATACAATGAAATTTCTAAGTGATTAATTCCCATAAGTCATAAAATGTGTTTCTCCATCCTTCTTCTTAAATGACATTACTTTTTGGAACTAAAGTATCACCCGCCTCAATCATACCACTATTGATGGTATTTTTTATTATTTCATCAAAGATCACCATATCTATCAATTTTTTTATTACATTACCAACAAGCTCATCATAATAAAGTGCCTGAAAAGTATTGATGAAAAGTATTGTTATCTCTTTTTCAATCAAAGATGGTTGTACTTAAGCGACAAGATCTCTCCATATATAGGCATATTCTTTAAAAGTTTTGTTGGCTCCTTTTTTCATGTTTTATAGTGATAGCTTATCATGTCCAATACATGCTTGGATTGAGTTATATAAGCTCTAATGAGGTTTTTCTAGGAATGTATACAACTCCCATCCAATTGGACATACCATTTAGTCGTAGACCTAGTAAGGCTATCCTAAAAATAGTGGATCAAAAGCTTATCATTGTGTATGTGACCTGCCATCTTACAATAGAATATTATGATATAGATTGATGGACACTTAGTTCCATCATACTTTTCAAAATCATGAGTCTTAAACTTTAGTAGAATTACTAAATCAGGGATTAAATTGAGTTCGTTTGGATTGATATTGCCAAAGGTATCCCTTTCTTGCATAACTTTTAGTCCTTCTTCTAGTAAGTCATATTTGTGTTGAATCTCTTCTTTCTCTTCTAACTCTAATATACCTTTTAATTTCTCTTGCTCTTTGGGTTCATCTAGGTTTAGAATAAAGAGTGGATCAATAGGACAACATCATGGATTCCACCTAAATTATCCTTGATTTTGTTATTAATTAGCCAGTAGATTCATATTTATGAAAGGGTAAGGTTGCTCACTCATAAGCGGTGGATACACTACTTGAAAAGCTTGAACATGGGGTGATGCAGACTCATGTAGGTAAAGTGACTCTTCTCTAACAATATTGTTTTCTAAGGGATGATTTTCCTCTCTTGTAACAAAGGTTTCAACAACATCTTTTCCTTTGGCCATGCCCCTTATCAACTCTCCTAACTTCATCATTTTCCTATTCATCTCTTCTTGCATTTCAGCTATTCATTCTCACATATCTTCTTGAGCATTTTCCATTATTTCCATCTTGGTTGATTGTTCATTTTCCATAATTTTGACCAGTGCTCATGTATTGTATATACACAAAGTATGCTGATTCAGATCCTTAGATCGAGCTATCATTGAACCTTTATTTATTAATCATATGACATGATATCATTGTTATTATTAATTTTTTTTATATTTTATGTATGGAATCTATGCAATGCAATGCAAATTAGGTATTGTTCTATATTAATCTAAGCAAAAGAACTTTTATTAGCCACAGGAATACTTGTACATCATTCAACCATCCTTACATTAAAACTATAAAAACATTTAACCTAAGCATATTACTCCCTAACCTCACATAAAATATCTAACAATTACTAGCATAACCCTAGGTTAAGATGATCTCATGTTCAAGTGCTTCCGTTCTCTCTACCATTGTACTAGCCTTTTGGATAGCCTTGTTGATATGAGAAGTCAAGGGCTCTACATATTGTTTTCTCCCTAAGCTTTCCACTCCTCATATCTCTCAAGCCTTGACTTTCGTGTTGTAAACATGGGCCTATTCATTCTTCATTTCTTGCCATTTAGTCAGAATCTTATCCATGTGATTTTGATTCTCAACTAGTTGGCTTTCCAAACTTCTCAGCTCTTATTCCAATGTCTTTTTCTCTTTCTACATAGCAAAATTCCTACCTCTTTTTCTCTCAATCCAGCCTTCAATTGCTTGTTTTCTTTAAAAACTATATAAAACTTATCCTTCCATGTCTGTCGCTCCTGAGTGAGTGAGGCAATATCTTTCTTATTCTCTGAGCCCTACCTTACCAATGCTCTATTATTTTTCTCAAATACTTGGTCTCCCTCTTTGATCCTATTGAAAGCCCAACATCTATTCTCAACTTTTTTTTTCTTGATGTAGGTTTTCAAAATCCCTTTTTAACACTTTTCATTCTTTGGCTAACTTTTATATTGCATCATTTTTCATCATCAAGTCATACCTCAATTGATTAACTTGTTCCATCATCATCATCTTCTCGTTCTCCACTGTCTTCCTTTTAATCTCAAATTCTTACTAGGCAATCTTAAAAGCTATCAGTATGGTATAAATGTGGGGATGAATAGTTGATCTGAAACATCTATTAGCAAAGGCCTAACTTCGTTGACCTTTTTCTTTCTCTAAGTCAGGTACTTTTACACAACATTATCTGTATACCTAGTTGAGTTCATTCGATTAATCTGTTTCTATGCTTTAATGACCTTTCAGACCTTTTTCATGTAATTAGACACCCCATAATCAAACTCGACCAAGCTGAGTCCATGAGTCATAGGGATGAATTGTAGGGAATTATATTGACTTTGGACCATAAAAAGCATAGCTCACTATACCCATATCCTTAGTAATGGCAACCACGACTTGTCTTTACAACTATACAGTATGGTTATGGGAAGCGTTTATGGTGCTATCTATGCTACGACTTCACTAGTGAGCTTTAGAAAGAATGTTATCCATTGTCCTTTCATCCAATCCATCTACCATTCCTTGGTGATGCTTCCTTAATAAGAACAAAGTGAGTGAAGAAAGGTCGAACTGATATCTTTTCTTTTCACCAAAAATGACTCCAAATCCAAATATAAAGCAACTTAGCATATCCTATGAATCGTCATTCATCCTTTATTTGAAAAAAGTTTAATGATCTGATAGTCTCAGCTATGATGGTTGGTAATGGATTTATGCTTGATGAAGTTGATCACTAATACTTCTTTTTGACAAAATATTTTAGGGAATATTATTAGTCCATACATAGCTAAAGTGAACAAATCTAATCCACAGTCATTATCCAAATACTTCTTTATATGTTCTAACAAAAATGTTGAGGGAACTGTCTCTCTTTATTCTTCTCCTTCTTGGGCTTATTTATTTCTTTAACTCTACTTACATAATCTTTGCTAATTTATTTCTATATTTGGTGGTTTTTTGTTATTTTCATTAAAACTTGTCTTGACTGATAGATTCTATATGAAGCAAGAATGAGTACTCTTTTATTGTGAGGGTTAAGTCCTCTTGGTTAAACACGAAGCACTGATATGATGAGTCCTAAAACTACACTATAGCCCTAATTAGTGATTTATCAATCTTCACTGACATGAACAATGCCGCATCCTTATAATTTTTTGAAAAAGACTCTTTCTTCTCTATTCCCCACTATCTTCATATGGCCTTTAACTTAACTAAGTCACTCTGACTCAAATTCACATATACTGATTCCAAAAGTGAAAAGACATGACCAACCCTTAAATAGTCATTTTTTTTCCTAGGTGTTTTCTGATTGGCTCTTTACTTCTAAATAATTCCTAAAAGAGGCTAATATTATCAATGGCTTCATGAGCGGTTCTTTTACTGATGACTAACCCAAAAAATATCCCCTAAAAAAATGATCTCTTTATGATGCATACAACAAAATTAAGGACAACAAAAAAATTAAATGAATTGGTAATCAAAACAAATAAATAATCCAGCATGGAAATAACATAACAAATATATAATACAACAAAACATATACAATGTCTTGATTTTTGGTAATTTTTCTAAAAAAGACGGCATAGCGCTACCTTAGGCTGGCTTTTTATGGCTCGTGATATGCTTAGTTGGGATTTATTCATCTAAAGGTTGTCATATTATTCCTTACATTATTGTCCATTATAGACTAGCAAGGTATCCTGATCTTCACCCATTACAAGCTATAAAAAGAAAGGGTTCAATTTGAGTGGAAGTGTTTCACTAGCAAATATGGAGATTATCACTTCATGAGAGTGTAGTGACTTAACTTCCAACTAATAAGAACAAATCTCGGGTCTAAAGCTTACGGATGCAAATGATTATGCAAAATGTATGCAAAGAAATATTTAATCAAAAGCAATATAAGGGTAGAACAAATAACAAAATCAAAGTAAGATACTAACTATCATGCAATATTTTTTAAGAAATAAAATGAATGTAAGTAAAATCAAATGTCAACTAAAACTATTAAATCCAAAACTTCGAATAACATAAGATTAATTTTTAGCTTAACTCTCAAAATCTTTCCTTAATGGAGTTGCTAAGCTATTATAATGGTTTTGGAGACCGTTAGACAAAAATTTTTAAAGTTTCAAAACAGGAGGTCACTACCAATCTTTTTTTATACATGTGATTTGCCATTTAAAGAATTTATCTTTTTAATAAAACTTTAAAATTAATTAAAATCTATTAAAAAAATAATTTTGGTCTATGAAATTTAAAGTCATGTTTGGGAGTACGGTTATGCATGGGAAATGATTAGCACCTTTACAATGCCCATTTAAAAATAGTACCAATTAATCATGTGTCATCCTAGGTTTTGGATAAATTTGGTTTTCATTTAAAATTTAATAATAATTCCCTTCATTTTTTTTTTTAAAAAAATCAATGTTATTAAAAATCTTTATTTAGAAATATTATGAAAATCTTTAGATTAAAAAAGTACATTAAAATTCTCTAACTTTTAGGCAAAACTTAAGGATAATCCTTTCTACCTAAGATTCACCATGACATTCCTTTTAAAATAAAAATAACATTCTTTACAGTTGATAATTGTTGACTCTCTAACATCTAAGTAGAGTATTAAAAATTATTTCTCTCGAAATCTTTTTTTATTTTTATTTCAAAATTTATGTTTATAAATAATATTTTTTGTAAAAATTTTATGTAGAAAAACGATGGTTTTGTAATTAACAAAGAATCAACAATGATAATCAAACGACATAAACATGTAAAATAAATGCAACAAAAAAATCCAAGACAAATATATGCAAATGCATGCTATGCATGATAATGAGATGTGATTTCAGGATCAGGCCTTAAATATAAATAGATCATCCAAACTCCCTAACCTGTAGGCATAATTTAGGGGTGACTATACATGCTTAAGATCCCTTTTTATTTCTATTATTTTGTTTAATCTTATTGTTGTTTTGGGTTAAAAAACTGTACGAAAAAACTTAATGAAATAAAATTTCCTAAACATCCCACCCTTTAGGCGACATTCGAAAATAGATTATTTCATATGAGATTTTCATATAAATCCTTATAATTTTGGGATGGTTAACATAGGCCAAGGTCATAAGGCTTGAGTAATTTTGGAGTCTACATAATTTAGGATTGTGGATTTTGGTTAAATTTTAGGTTTTGGTGGTTTCTAGGATTTAGGGTTTTGTTTTAAGGTTTCATGGATTAAGGTTTCAAAGTTTCAGGGTTTAGGATTTAAAGTTTAGAATTTTAAGATTTCAAGGTTTCCATAATTTTTACGAATCTCTCCAAAAATCTTCAACATCTAGGCAGACTTTCAAAACAAGTAAAAAAATCATGGTTTTTGACCTTGTTTAATTAATATTCTAATCTGTAAGCGAATGCTTAATGCATGACAATATTTTATGACAATTAAATGCTAAACATGAAATTAAAGTATTACAAATGAAAAATGAAATTAAACTATCATAACAATACAAAGGCATTTTCACAAAAACAAGAAAAACATAGTAAATGACTACTATTTTTTATTTGAAAATTTTTAATTAAACACTTGGAAAGCATATTTAGAAAATAATTTTTATTAATAAAAAAAAATTATCAAACACAAAATAAACTTCCTAAATGAAAACCATTTTATCTAAGCAAATTCACTTATTGAATACGAAAATGCATACAAAAAAGTAAATAAATGATAACTAAATAATTGAGCAAATAAACAAGAAAATATACCCCACAGAATTGAGTTAAACCCAATTTAAAGTCTAAGGTTGAATTAGTGGGCTAGTTGGGATAAAGCTGATTGGGCAGGAATGCAAGCAACTTAACCAAGCTAGGTCAATCTTTAGGCTCAGGTTGGTATCTAGGTTTTTTTTTTTTTTTTGAAATTCCTAATTTTGACTTTTTAAACCCTTATTTTTTTTTCTTTCATTCTCTTCTTCTTTTTCTTCTTTTTTTTTTCCTTCTTCTTCTTTCCTCTTTTAAATGTCAAAAGCTTCCCTCCCTTTTTTTTTTCTTCTTCCTCCCTTTTTTCTCTGAAAGTTTTCATCCATTTTTTTTTCTTTCCTTCTCTTCCCAATTGTTGATCTTGGTTCTTTTTTTTTTAGTTCTTTTTTTTTTCTTTTATTTCTCTTCTCTTTCTACCTTTTTTTCTTTTTAAAGTGCCTGAAATTAAAGCTCCTCCTACAAGGCTAAAACAGGATGAAACTTTTTACTATTTTACCTTATTTTTTAGTGGTGTTTGGATTTTTTTTGTGGTTTGGTTTTTATTTTTTTTCTTAATTTAAGGAGTGGTTTAGAATTCTTAAGGATGGTAGATTGATGATGGTTATGGGTGGGGATGAAAATTTTTTTATGGCTTAATGGTAGTTTCAGGTAAAGATGAGGTGTGAAGGCTGTAGGTGGTGTTTTCTGGTGATGGGTTAGGTGGCTCATGGTGGTGGCTTGAGGTTGGTGTAGGCAGGAAGTGGTATGTGAAAGGGATTTCAATGATGGTGGAGGCTGGTGGGGAATTAGTGGATGTTGGTACTGGCAATATGGTGGGTGTGTTTGAAGGTGGCTAGAGGTTGGTTTTGGGATTCTAATGGGTATTTTGCATGATGCTTTGGAAAGGGGTTGGTGATGGCAAAAAGGTAAGGATGGTTTGGTTAGGGGCTAGGATTTTTAGTTATTGTTGAGAGTGATAATGAAGTTGTTTGGTGAGGATGAACGAGGTAATCTTTACCTGGTGAGGAAAGTTTTTTATGTAGTGCTGATGATGGTGGCAAAAAAAGGGAAATGTATTAGAAGCTAGGATTTTGTTTTTTTTTTTTTTTTTTTGCTATTTTAAGGATGGCCAAGTGGTTTCTATTTTTTTTTTTTTTTTGTATCTTGTCTGTTAGGCAATTGGCTCATCCTTCATAATGAATTCTTCTTAAAATTTTATCAAGAACCCTTAAAAGCCTTTTTCACGCTTCTATCTATAAATTCAATTTCGTCTAAAAAAGGGGATTGAGATTTTTGGCTTGACATCGCAGCAATGGCCATTACAATTCTCAGTTTATAGTCCTAAATGAATTCTTACAATAATGCCAGAAATGAAAGTTAGGGGTAAAACAAATTAGCTGAAAATGGAGTTAGCAATTTAGGGGGAAGAAAAAGCAATTTGGGGAGAAAGAAAAGTGAAGAAAGGTTACTGCCATACAACCAACCCTCTGATCTTTTTTTTTTTTTTTTTGCTTTTTAAAATGTATTTGGGTTTTAGGTTTACAAAAACAAATATGGGCTTTCGGGGCTTTTGGGCTCATACCATAAATTCAACCTATTACTAAATTGGGCCTCCAAATTGAAATTGGGCCTAAAATTGAACTTTGGACTTGAAAAACCAATTTAGGTTTTTATCGGGTCCTCAGGCATAAATGGCATAAAATTGAATTGATCGGCCATGCAAAATGATTTCGAATATTTAATACGCAATGAATATGAGCCCATTTTTTAAAAATGATATATCCGAGCTAAAATCAAAATTGAACACAATCAAACTATCCTGAACAAAATTAGGTGTCTACAAAGTGCTCTTTCTTTTTTACTTCAAAACCCTTAAGTTGATTCATATAAATCTTTTTTTGCAAGTCACTATGCAAGAATACAGTTTTGACATCAAGTTGCTCAAGCTCAAAATTCGAATTAGTTACTAATCCCAATACAATTCGAATGAAACTCATCTTCATAACTAGAGAAAATATCTCATAAAAATTGATGCGAATTTCTAAAAAAAATCTTTCACCACCAATCAAGCTTTGTACCTTATTAGCATGTCACCATCTTTTTTCAGCTTGAATACCAATTTATTCTTCAACGACCTTCTCCCTTTCGAAACTTTAATAAAATCTTATGTACCATTTTTTCTCAATAACTTAATTTTTTTCTTTCATTGCCTTTAACCAATGCTCTCTATCAGAAGTAATTTGCATATCTTGGAATCTCTCTGGCTTCCCCTCACTGGTAACTAAAATAAAATTTAGACTTGAATACCTGGTGGATGGTCGGTGCTCTCTGGTTAATCTCCTAAGTTAAGGCTCTACACTACCTGATGCTGAAGGTAGCTCTCCCTACTCAACATTTTCTAGTAGAAAAGGTTGCTCTCCCTGCTTAAAACTAGTTGCATTTAGTTCATCACTAACTGTGGCTTGTTCATTTCTATAAAAAAGTTTTGTCTCTTGCTTATTTCTACCATTTATTGCTCTTCTAGGTGGAATCCTTGTCGATGTTGAATCATCACACTTAACAATAACTTATGTAGTCTTTTCACTTTTCTCAAGGCTATTATGGTTTCTTTTTTATAAAAAACCACATCTCTTCTTTTTACATTCTTTCTCCTTTTTGGATCCCATAAGCTATAGTCAAATTTCTAATCACCATATTCAACAAACACACACTGTGTAGCTTTACCATCAAGCTTTGACCTTTGTACTTTCGGCACATGCATGAATGCTTTACATTTGAAAATCTTCAAGTAAGAGTATGAAACATCTTTTCTTGTCCACATTTTTCTAGTATGTTAAAGCTAAAAAAAACTAATGGTGATCTATTAAGCAAATAACAAGTTATATTTACTGCTTCACCCCAGAATGACTTTGGTAATTTTATCATCCTTAGTATACATATGACATTTTTCATAATGGTGTAGTTCATCCTTCTAGCTTACACTATTATGCTGTACTATTCTAGGTTCTATGTCTTATGCCCAATCTTATACTTTGAATAGTATTCTTCAAAGTCTTTGAATGTGTATTCTCGACCATTATTAGTCCAAATACACTTCGAGGGGCAACCTTATCATCATTTTCATCATGGCATGAAAATTTTGAAAAGACAACAATAACTGGCTTTTGTTTTTCAACATATACATCTAAGTTTTATATAAAGCATCACCAATAAAAATAACAAATACTTGCTACCATTTAATGACTCAACCTCAATAGGACCATATACATCAAAATGAATCAATTCTAATATATTTCTTTTCTTTAAAAATGCTTATGAAAAAAAAATTCTACGATACTTGCTATACAAACAATGATCACATGAATCAGCAAAACATACCTTTAGTCAAGAAAATGAGAGGCTGTTTTGCCAAAATCTGTAACCCCTTATCACTTATGCGTGTCAGCCTTTTATGACATATATTTGTTGAAGCATCACCATCAACGGTATTTATCTAGTTGTCATTCAATTGCATTCATGTCTTATACATTATGCAGTATAATTTTCCTTTTGCAATCATCATAAATCATTTAAAAAGCTTCTACTACCCATTTTTTTGTCGATTTTTATATTCTTTCTTACTGAGAACATTAATCGCAAATAAGTTTATTCTTATATCCAAAATGTGTATGGTATCCCTCAAAGTCAACATACAACCCGTACTAGTTTGTACAATAATATTATCGATCCTAATAATTTGTGACACACTCTTGTTCCCATCTTGGTGCAACCAAAGTCTCTTACTTTATAAGTTATAAACAACTCCTTAGGAACATAATGATATGTCACTCTTGTGCCAACTATCCATTTAATGTCAAGATCACCAACATGATTACAATCGTCATGTGTACAAATCAAAGTAACTGAATCACTATTTAAATTCACTACTACAACATTACCATCATTTGAACTTTTGCCTTTCTCATATTTGTGCACTTGCTTCAAGATTTTGTAGTTTCACTTTATATGATCGGGTTTACCATAATAGTAGCACTTTATTTTATTTCTAAACTTGGATCTATATTTGGACGTACTACAGCCTTTTGAGTTCTAATCTCTATGGATATTTCTACCCCTATTCTTTGTGACAAGAACTTGATTCTCAGAGTCTAAATCTTTTTGCTTTGCTTTTTCATTAAGCATGCTATCTTTTACCATCTCAACTTCACCTTATAGTTAATAGTTGAAGTAAAAATAGTCATAACTAGAATATTCCAATTGTCTAGCAATACACCCAAAAAAAATAACACCTTCATTTCATCATCCATTTTAAGGTCCATAATAGTCATCCGATTGAATATATCTTGAAAATCACTCAAGTGCTTTGTAATTGATCATGCATCCTTATATAGTAATGTTGCAAGATTTTTAACAAGCATAACTTTATTCATGCATATTTTTCTCTCATACAATACTGTTAATTTTTCTAAAATGGTGTGGGCATTTATCTCTTACGCCACATGATAAAACACACTAATATCAACCCATTTCTAAGTGTGGCTAGCATCTTTCTGCCTAACTTCTTCTAGCTTTCATATTTCATATCTGTTATTTTAGTTAAATCACTCCATATCAGCTCATACAAATCTTTATAGTATAAATAATCTTCTATTATTGGTTTTTAAATTAAATAATTTGATATTGTCAATTTTATTATAAAACCTATATCTCTCTTCATGATTTCAAATAAAAGTTACCTCTGTCTTGAGTTGTTACTGTATCAATGTCTAAAAAATAACCAATTTTGATACCACTTGTTGGATCTGAAGTGACAATGTAAAAGCAATATATCACAATAAACCCATAACAAATAGACAACAATCAATAATAAAAAAAATTCAGGAAAAATAAAGCACACTAAAATTTTTGTGAAAAACGCTCCAATGTAGAGGAAAAAAACTACAAACCACCAAAAAAATCTTTACTATCAAATAATAGATATACAAAGTTTTTCTCTAGCTAAAACTAGACTAATCAACAACTATAGAGATAATTAAAGAAATCTCACTAAATAAGTAACTTAACAAATACACCATGGATTTGTTTATAAAAAGTTTCAAACTTGATCTCCACCATTAAAAATGTAGAACACTGAGTCATGAACGTGCTGACAAAATTTTAGCTCAATCAGATCACAGATTGACTTTTGTTCAATTAGCAGCTCTCTTTTCTTCCTTTTTTCTTGTTCTTTTCTAGTTCCTTTCTATTTTGGTTTCAATGGTACACCCTTTTTTTTTCATTCATGCCAAAAACATGCCCCTACCTTTTATTATGTAGGGCTTTTATTCCTTAGTCAAAGACAAAAGGCCCATGGCCTTTAATTGGTCAAAACCAAATAAGTTGGACCCCACACACAAAATAGGCTTTCTTCGAGTTGAGGAGTAAAAATACTTTTAAGAGCCTTTAGTGGATTCATTTCCTAGCATATCATCCTCATCATGGTAACTACTATGTGTCATTTGCCATATTTGAAGAATTATTATCTTAAACCATACTAGCAATAACCCAATCTTCATATGGGTTCCATGAAAAATAAAAAAAATTTACTGATGAGACCCTCATGAATAAAAAATAACTCAGATGGACCATTTTCAGCATCAATCCTTAGGTGTCTACTCTTTTAATTTGTGCAACTATAGAGGATGACCTCTTTAACATTAATAAAGAACATACATCAAATTAAGAGATAAATCCCAAAGGTAGTTGTTATACAACTTTTATCTCAAAACTAAACACTTGCTAAGAATAATGGTAACCTGAACAACAATAACACAATTGAAAAACTTGTTCCTAGAAATACAGGAACTCATTCAATAACATTGCCCAAATGCAAATGAGTTGTTTCCATAGTTAAAAGAATATAATGTATGACATCTTATTCGAAGGGATATAACAAATCATTCGAATTATTGTCTTTCATGAAAAATGCCACCATGAATCATCAACATTAGAAACTTGATAAGCATCGAAGAAAGAATCATTAGCATTACTAATGCCAAAAATAGATATTTTAATAACATTATTGATAGCACCAAAATATAAATAGTTTTAACATGTTAAAATGGTGCTAAAATTTAAAATTTTAGATGATTTTTGGTGCTTTTCATGCTATTTTCACGGCTTTAGGTTTTTTAAGCACAAGACTCATTTTCCTACAAACCATACATATAATCATGCAAAGCTCACATTCGAGCCAACCATGCAAGCATAATGCTGCCCACCATTGGTCCAAATTCAAGCACGCACAAACCCAATTGAATCCTAATCCATTCAGCCAAGGTGGATTTGCAAGATATATGTGTTTCTTTGATAAGCCGTGAAACAATGACACTATCACATTCAACTAAGCAACAAAGAAAGAAAATTTACAAGCAATGGCACTTTTCAAGCTTAATCTATTTGGCCAGGAGGTGTTGGAAGCCAATCTGATACTTTTGCTTTATCCTAAAGAGTTTTGACAAGATGAGGGCATTGTCACTTTAAAGATCAAGAGTTTGAATAAAATGCAACTTATCTTTTCTTGAAAACTCATCTTAGCTGAACCTATGGGGAAGCTTGATCAAGATTATATCATATAAAGATCAAGGGCCAAGATCATCCCATTTGGCCAAAGCATTTCAAGAATAAGAGTTTGATTTTTGTATGCAACCTTAAAGATTAAGATAGAGCTTTATCTCCTAGTTTTTGAATTAACTTCAATCATTTGTGAAGCCCACCCCTTTGGCCATACCTATGCTTACAAATAGGCAAGGCCCTTCACTTGTTTTATCATCCCACTCCTTACTTATCTTCTCTTTTTAGTTTCTTTAGTTCTTTATCTCTTTTAGTTAAGTTATTGGCTTAAATGACAGATTTGCCAATAGCAAAGCTCTAATTTTTTAAATGCCTTTTCAATCAAAAAGTATTTCATTCAACAATCTTTTTTTATTTTTAAGATTCCATTCTTGTTCTTGTTTTCTTTAAATTCACACAAGTAATCTTTAGTTTTCAATACTCAAGTTTTTTTTTTTTTTGCAAGATTTAACCATTATACATTTTCTTGTTCTTTGATTTCTTTCATGCAATCTTTATTTGTTCAATTGCAATTCAATATTCTTAAGATTTCTTGTTTGCAATCTTTTAATTCTTGTTTTATTATATTTAGTCTTTGGCAATAATCTTTTACTTCTCAAGTCATAGTTGGTGAATTTAAGATCTCTACTCACACATCACCTTTAATTTTTACTTGATCCCTATAACCCTAAATTTTTAATTGTTTAGATATAAAATCTTAGCCTTTCATCTTCGGTAATTGTGAGCAACCTAAAATTCTTTTTTATAATCCATGAAAAGATAATACTAGAATACTTCACTTTATTACTTGATCTATACACTTGTAGATTTTACATGAAAATCAACAATCAAGTTTCTGGCATCATTGTTAAGAATTAAAGTGGTCCTCGCAATATCTATAAAGAATTCCTATGCTCTTAAATCTAAACACTTTTTATTTTTATTTGCTCTAATGTGTTTTTTTATTATTATTATTATGTTAGATCTTTATTACTGTGAGGCCAGAATTTTTAGGGACTATGCCAAGCCATTATCTGAATACTCCTACCTTCAACCAACATTCCAAAGTCCTAGACCGTTAAGCATTAATGAAAGGTATGATAAAGATCCCCTTGTAGCCATAACTCCACAATTACAATCTTTAGCTGAAAAGGTAGATGTGCTTAAAATCAATCGTAATCATAGTCATGCGCATTCAGTCCAAAACTTATTTGATGATTTTCATGTCTACGATAGGGAATACTTTAGTGATAATTATCAAAATAATCAGTCTAACTTTTACCTAAACACATATACTCAAAATTGAGAGGATGATCCTAGTTATGTATGGGAAAATAGTTAAAAGCCATCATCCACATATAGCCTAACCTACTTTATGAACCATCCATCATCTAAACATTTTCCTTCATATGATCTACCATCTCCTCCTTAAGAAATAAAACCTTCCCTTGATGAATTCATCCAAAATCAGGCTATCCTCATCAAAACCCAAATTACCAATTTGAAAAGCCTGAACAAACATGTAGATCCAAATTGGTTGGGTGAAGTGAAGTCCATATTAAAAAAAGATTAGAAGAAAGAAAAATAGGTGTATGTTGTTAATGATAATGATGAAGACCTAATGGATGAACCCATGGTGGAAAAGCTACCTAGCTTTGTGAAACTACTTGAGGAGGATCTTGATGAGTGCATTCAAAAAGAAAACTTTGAAGAGTTCATGAAAGATTTGATTTGAAAAAAGAAAGATATTGATGCTAGTTGCAAAAACACTTTTGGAAAATGTACAACCTATTAAGGATGAACTACAAAAAGAGTATGAGATTGAGGAAAATCACAAAGAAAAGCAAGATGATAAGGAGCTTATTGTGATCAATATGCCAACATTTGTTAAGGTGGTAGATTTTAAGGATGAGGAGCCAATTTTGAGATCTAAACCTCAAAAAGGGCATAATATTAGTCTCACTAAAGTTAAGCCTATGATTTACAACCTGCCTTTGCCAATTCTCCAAGCCTATGAAAATCATGATTTGAAATTAAATAAGGTGGATAAGCCAGTTGATGAGGGTTGTTTGGTTAATGAATTGCTCAAACCTTTAAAAACACCCCCATTAAATATAAGGAAAAAGATGGTAACACACCAGTCATTCTAATGAAACCTACCATAGATGAACTTTTAACCTTAGAAACTAACCCTATAGTTTCCATGGTTATACCTCTTTTGCTAGTACTGAAGCCAGTTTTCTCCTATCGTAGTCTAGTTGTAATAATGACATTACTAAAGGTGGAAAATTTTGCCATAATGATTGAGCCCTACTGCTAGTTAGAGTCTATTGATGAAGATGTGGTAAGAAGCAAAACTATTAAATGAATAGATTCTTATGTTAAGTATGGGGTTGTTATATAACCTAATGCACAAAAGTATCGTCCAACTTGACCAAAACTAACACTGCTTGAGAGGCAATCCAAGTTCTACTCTAATGGTTATGATTTTTTTCTTTTATTTTTTTAGGACATGTATGTTTTAGTGTTTTTATTTGAGTTTTATTTAGGATGAAAAGAAGCAAGGAAGATGCATCATAGATATTCGACCTTAAAAAATTTTATGGAGTATTTTTTTTCCTTTGAGTTTCTTAATATATGGTTCCATTTAAGTGTGGGGGAAAAATAAATTTTTGTTTATTTAAACTCATCTTTTCTTTCAGAACAAATTTGACTTGCTAAACTTCATTATGGTATTTTTTTAGTTGGAAATTATATATATATTCTTATGAATGACTAAAATATGATACGAAGTTTAAGTATAAATATAATGAAACTTGAAAGAACTCTTAAACATGTCTTTGCTTTGAATATGATTTTTATGCATGCATCTTTATTCTCTTTATATAAAATGCTATAATTTTTGTGAAGGTTTATGAAATATGGATTTACATGAAATTTAAGATTTGAATAAGTGTTCTGGAATTCACCTATTCAACCCTTGAAGCAAAATCATAGATTGTATTTGACTTAAGAGATGATTTAGGCAATTCTTTAAACTAGTTGAGCCTTTTTCAAGCCCACCTTATGATCAGCATCCCTATAACCCTTATTGTTAGCCTTTATATTAATCCTTTTTCTTTGTTTACTTAACCACATTATAAGCCTAATAAGCCTTTTAACTATTATTCTTTCTTTTATTGTCCTAACCCACTGTACTTACTTGTTTATCAAAGACATAGTCTTATATTTGGGAGGAATAGACGTGTAAGGAAAGCATGGAAATTGGCAAAAGCAAAAGCAAAGCCTAATATAGCCAAAAATGGCTATCATTAAAAAAAATGCCAAAAATACAAAAAATAAAGAATACCTCACAAGTTAAAGTCTTAAAAAGAGCCCCCAATTAATTCAAAGTCTAAGAAGTTTAAAGAAAAAGTAAGCTTAAGGTTTTAAACCTAAAAATTTATTTTTTCTTATATTAACCCAAGCCTTACATTACATGTCTAAAAGACATTTTGATCTTAAGTTGAATATGTAGGTCTAACATTAGTGGAGAGGGATGAGAAAAATGGACATATGAAACCTATTCTAGTTTTAAATTGAAATATGATAAAGTGTTTTACATTCTATTTGCTTTAGTTATATGGATGATTTAGAGATGGAGTAGATTTGTATGTATGATTAGCATAAGTCATTGAAAGCTTGCTTTTAAAAGACATTCTCGTGACTCTATATTTACTCTTAACTTTGTATTATGCAACAGTACATGTTAACAAATTTTTTTCAAGCTTTGACTTTTAGGATGGTTATGATGTTCTTTAGTTTCGTTGATTTAAGATTTGCTTAAGGACAAACAAAGATTCAAGTGCGAGGGCGTGATAACACCAAAATATATATAGTTTTTACATATTAAAATGGTACTAAAATTTAAAATTTTATATGATTTTTGGTGCTTTTCATGCTATTTCCATGGCTTTAGTTTTTTTAAGCACAAGACTTATTTTCATACAAGCCATGCATGTAATCATACAAAACTCAGAGTTGGGCCAACCATGTAAGCACAATGCCAGCCATTATTGGTCCAAATTCAAGCATGCACAAGCCTAATTGAATCATAATCCATTCAACCAAGGTGGATTTGCAAGATAAATGTGTTTTTTTTATAAGCCATGAAGAGAATGACTTACATAATGACACTATCACATTCAACCAAGTAATAAGGAAGGAAAATTTACAAGCAATTGGACTTTCCAAACTCAATCTATTCGACTAAAAGGTGTTGGAAGCCAATTATGATAGTTTTGCTTTATCTTGTAAAGTTTTGACAAAATGAGGACTTTATCACTTTGAAAATCAAGTGTTTGAATAAAATGCAACTTATCTCCTCTTGAAAACTTAAATTAGCTGAACCAAGGGGTAGCTTGATCAATATTGCATCATATGAAGATCAATGGCCAAAATCATCTTATTCAGCCAAAGTATTTCAAAAATGAATAGTTTGATTTTGTATGCAACCTTAAGGATTAAGATAGAGCATTACTTCATAGTTTTTGAATTAACTTTAAACCTATGCCTATAAATAGGTAAGGCCATTCACTTGTTTCATCATCCCACTTCTCACACCTCTTCTCTCTTTAGTTTCTTTAGTTCTTTATTTCTTTTAGTTAAGTTTTTGGCTTAGGTGACAGATTTGTCAATAACAAAACTCTTGCTTTTTAAATTCTTTTTCAACAAAGAAGTATTTCATTCAAAGATCTTTTCTTGTTTTTAAGATTCAATTCTTGTTCTTGTTTTCTTTAAATTTAGCATAAGTAATCTTTAGTTTTTAAGATCCAAGTTTTCTTTATTTTCTTTGCAAGATTTGACCATTATACATTTTCTTGTTCTTTGATTTCTTTCATACAATCTTTATTTCTTTAAAAGCAATTCAATATTCTTAAGATTTCTTGTTTGCAATTTTTTATTCTTGTTTTATTATAGTTAGTCTTTGGCACCAATCTTTTACTTCCCAAGTGACATATGGTGAAATCAATATCTTTGCCCACATATCGCCTTTAATCTTTACTTGATCCTTGTAAGCTTAAAACCCTAAATTTCTAGTTGTTCAGATAAAAGATCTTAGCCTTTCATCTTTGGTTAAACAATCCAACATTCTTTTCTATAATCCCTGAAGAGATGATAGTGGAATACTTATTATTTGATCTTTGCAATTGCAGACTCTATACAAAAAGTAACAATCAATTATCATAGCCCCCTATGCATTACCTTATTGCATAACTCGAACCAAATATGGTGCATGTTTTTTTTTTATCCATAAACAAAACCTGATTAAAATAGTGACAAATATATAACATCCTTGAAACTTGTTTAAATTATTTTTTTATGGGGTTCACGAATTTGACTTTGTTTTGAGCTTTTAGCATAAAGGTACGTATAGTTTGGTTTAACAATGTTAATGTTGAACATGCAAACCAAGCCATTGTGCTAGACAAAGGTAGCAATTGGGCCAGAAGAATGGGTAGCGAACCAAACAACGCCAAGCGATGGCCAATGTTGATTAGAGATGGTAACCTAATTTGTACTTGACGAGTTCTAACTTAATTCGACCTCTTATAATTTTTGTTTTTTAAAAATTGAGTTTAGGGTTAGATAATAGTAAACAATTTTACAGTCAAATTTTAGATAAACTCACCTCAACCCATCCCGATATATATAAAAAATTTTATTTTTTAATTAATTATTTAATTTTATATTTATATATATTTATATAATTTTTTATTTATATTAAAAATAATATTTTATATTTTAAAAATAATATTTTATTAATTTCATATCGGATAGGGTCGAATTGAGTTCGAGATGAATAAAAACCTATCCCATTTTGACTCGTTGCCAACCATAATGTTAATGTCGAAACTCAAGTTTGTTAAACCTCCATAACTTGACGAATTAGCAAAATGAATGAAATTTTAAATGAAATAAAATAGGAGATTTTTGGCGCGTAAATTTTTTTGATATACAAGTAAAATGGAAGCAAATTATCATTTAACAAAGGCAGAATAAGTATAATAGTTAAATTCTTTTCAGAATGAAAGAAGGGGTTTTGGATCCCATCAAAATGATTCAAAATTAATGTTATAGATAGATTATCTAACATTCTGTACATTCACAAACATTGGTGAACCAAGTACGAATGTTTGGCAGAACAAACTTGATAATCTTATTAACTTATCTTACATTCCCGCTACTAAACGCCCTCTAACATTGTTTGATAAAAGTGTAAATGACGTAGAAAATCCATCCAGAAGAAATACTTACTGTTACATTAAGACATTGCTACAGCCAAATGATTGTGATTAATCAATATCATTCTCTTGATAAGAAAGAATCGAAGCATTATAGAGGACCACGTATCAAGCATTAAAAGAAGTCGGTCCTCACAAAACAAGCTTGGCAAAACACGTGTCAGCAGGGCCAGTCTAGTCTGCCAAAAAAGCAGACCCAAAAGTTCGGGTTAGGAGGGACCACATCCGAGCGACATTAATCCCACTGATACTCTTCGAAGTATCCAACCCAACCCCAAATATCAGCGCAAAAAATTGTTAAAGATGATAACGGTTTTAAATTGATTTAATTTTTAAAAAATAATATATAGAATTATAAATTTGAAAATTTTAATTCAAATTGAATTAAATTTTTTAAAAATTAATCCGACTTAAATTAAATTATATTAAATTATATCGATTAAATTTATTTATTTTAAATTTTAAATTTTTTTTAATTTTTTATATATTACTTTAATAAAATTTTTTAATATATTTAAATAAATTTATTAATAAAATAATTATTTTTATTTTTTAAATATTTAAAATAAATATAAAAATTTATAATTTGATTGATTTTTTTTTCAATTTGTTATATCTCGAAATTTAAACTTAATATATATATTTAATATCTAAATTAAATTCAAATTAAATAAAAAATTAATTTAAATAAAACTAAATACTCCATTATGAATTAATTTTCAGTTTAATTTTTTTCTTACCTTTATAAATTTTGGTTTGTGAGGTCAGCATCCCTAGATACACATGCCTATATCACGTGACAAGTACCCGTGACCCACATGAAACCACTCGGTTAGGTCCACGGGCCACCCCCACACCCCCTCTCTATGCCTCAACTTTTCTTGTTGACCCACCATTAGAAAAAAGACCCACTGGATCCAACCACACGCGTCCCCAAAAGATGGGACCCACATTCCACGTGCATATCCGAATATCACGTGACCCCACCATCAGTGGGACCAAAAAGTTTTCTTTCGAAAAAACATTTCACGGAGAAAAATGAAATGAACAGTGAAGATGAAGATGGAAGAGCAGCCAACAGCACAGCAAGAAAAAGATTCAAATGATAAAAGCCCTTTGAATAAATGAAAACCCAGTTTTTTTTTGCAATTTTTCTATTGTCCTACAAATTACAAAATAAAAACAAAAAAACTACCCTAAAACCTCTAACTTTGTATCATCAAAATCAAGAAACTTAACCTTCTTCTGGGCTTAAGGCTTTGAACAAGGCGTTTGGTGATTTGCAGGACGACCCAAAAATTGAAGCTCTCTCTTGTCAAGAATCTCCAAAGAAAATTCCCTAAGCATCTGCGTAGTACTATTACTAGAACTATTATTACCATTACTACTACCGCTAACCCCAGTAACACTTGTACCACCTGAACTAGAACTGGGCACAACACTTGACTCCATCGAACCAACACTGGAACCCCGCACCTCTGGCTGCATAGCAGACACAAACCTAGATATTGGTCGACCTGCAACGTCAAAAAACGGTGTTGCAGTTGCTGGAATCGTCCACAACCGTGCCTGGTTTGAACCAGGCGCAAAATTAGCAGCAGCAGGAAAAACACCAAAAGTACCCATAGGCCATATAGGAACCAACCCTTGTGAATTCACATTGACGCTGCTATAAGTGATAGGAGCAATCGGTGCCAATCCTGAAGAAACCGAACTTTGATGCTCGTTAACGTCAATAAACTCACTATTTGATGGCCTCTTCCTACGTTTTTTTGGCAAGTCACCATCTTGTTTCCCTGAGGAAGTTGGTATCTTGACAGTGCCATTAACAGACACAGCAATAGCAGGGATCGTGCCTGTGCCTGTAGCTTCGACAATAGCTGGTTCCGCGCGTTCTAACAACCACCCGATCGTTTCACCATCGGACTTGTGACCCAGTTCTCTGGTGAGCTGAAAAATCCTGGCCGCACAAGTGGCAGGGATGCGGATCCTACGGCCACGGCCTTCAACTTTTGTATGACGGTCTGTTGATGGGCGTTTTGGGACAAAAGAGCGTTCGGTTTGGGCAGCAGGCGAGACTTGAACGACGGTTGGGTTAGTGAATTCTCGTGGCTCCGTGTCTGTTAAGTCTTCTTCTTTCATGGGTTGGTTTGGGTCCATTACGGTTGCCTCTGAAGGTGAGAAACTTGGGGTAGTATTGTTGCTTTCTTCTTGTTGTTGTTGTTTATCGATTATGAAGGTGTTGTCGTTGTTGATGCTCTTGTCGGTTTCATCTATGGTTTGATTTTGGTTGCACGCCATCTTTTACACAACAGAGGGATTATTAACCTATCAACAAACCCACAAAAATATAAACAGGATTAGCCTGAAAGACGAGAACATTTATCAAAGATTTACTTCTAAAGAGAGTCTAATTTCTAGTCAGGAAAAAGAGTTGACTGAGTTTTGAATTTTAGCTTGTTTTCGTTTCCTATCATACTGTGACAGAGATTAGAAAGTATGGGACATGTGACACAGATTATTAAATAATTAAGAAGAAAAAAATAAATAAAAAGGTGAAAAATAGAAAGGAATAAACCCTAAAGAGGCAGCCCTACCTTCTCTGCAGGATAAAGAAACACGGGGGCCCAAAAAGAGGAGTATTTATTTAGAGGGGAGAATAAATCGATGGCTGGTAGTATCCCTCTTCACTCTTAGGGACAGGAGATGGTGACACGTGGTGGTTGCTCTTTTTGATAAGATGTCCTGTTTCTGTGTTTTCAATTAGGTCAAAGTTGGTGATCCACGAACTGATCTTTTACTCCTGTGAGAAATTTTCTTTTCCTTTTTTTTTTTTTTTAATTTTTGAGAGGGCTTTCCATACACCTGCTGTAACGCCTACTTTGGCGAGTAATCCTCGCGAGAAGTATTTAAATGAAAATTTTTAAGTGACATATATGAAATTTTTTATTAAAAATAATTAAATAAAAATTATAAATTATAAATTAAAATTGATAAATTAAAATATTTTGTTACATAGGTCAGTATGTAAAATTTTAATAAATTTTAATAATTATTTTTAAATAGATATTTTTAATAAAATATTAATAAAATTTTTATTATTAAATAAATATTGATAAGATTTGAATTATAAATAATATTTTTAATAAATTTTTTATATGTTATTAATTTTTATATCAAATTTTTTTAATTTATTAATTTTTATTTTTATTAAAATTTTCATTAAATCATTTTTCAAAAAATTTTTTATAAATTTCACTTAAAAAATTTGTTACTTTTATGCAATCTATAGAGCCATACGTAAAGCGTAAAGGCAAAATCCGACGGGAGAGGATATCAAAGGAAATGGATTGATTCATTTCTTTTCTTTTTTTTTTTTTGTTTTTTGGTCAAAGATTCAATTTCTTTCTAAAGTTTTAAAACTGGAATCTGGTGACTCCTTGGGTTCAAATGTCAACCCAAAAATGCTCGAGCTCTATTGATATAAACAATAAAAACCATGGAAAGAGGAGATTAAAAGGGTTGGTAGCTTTCTTTTGCAAAGGGAAATCGCTGTTTTATTCTCCCGAGTCACAACACTTCCCAAATGGATGGATGTCGACCTTTTTATGAGTAGAGGCACTACGAATAGTTCCAAGGCATCACCCAATACGGAGATTGCAACCCCGTACGATAAGTGGTTAGTCCACACTTGGCAGCAACAAATATCTATAATGTTCTGTAGAGAGGTGAAAAGGATAATAGAATTTACAAAACTTCAGTTAGAATGTGCATTTTGCAGTCCAGGCCGGGGATTTATTTTCCTTTGAAACTTTAGAGAAAGGGAGAGATGAAAGATTGGCCTATGATCCTGGAAGGGTTGCATACCATATCAAGTGCTAAATTTCAATATTAAGACTATATCTTTCTTGATTTGTAGGATCACTTTGAAGATGTCAATCCAAAATAATACTATTACATCTAATCCTGATAATTTAAAACACGACATGAAAACATGATACGATATAAATAAAGAATTCAAAAATAATAAAGCTTAAAATTTTAAAAAAACCATAAATAAGTTTAATAAAACAAAAAAATTTATATTTTATATCTTTGTGTCAACACGAACTGTGACACATAATTTTTATATAAAACGTGACATAAATATCATATTTTACATGACACGAGATAACACAAATTATCAAATCTAATTACATCAGAATCGTTTCGATAGATGAGAGAATATAAAATAAGCCATCATATTTCTTTCAATGTTACCATTTGCATTTCAGCATACAAGCCAAAATAAAATCAATCAATACAAATCTCCAACGAGTCACCTTATCTTGCTAATTTGCTATGCCAGGACAATTTCCCTGTAAATACTTATGTGGTTTCCTTGGCATTTACCTCGTTAGGTTGTCAAGTGGCATTAGTTAGCAACAACCATTCTCACAGGTTGACAAAAATGGTAGTAGTAGCATTAGCCTTCCGAGTGTAAAATCTTCGGTACATTGAGTCAACTTCAGTGTGATAATAGGTAACTGGTAATAGGAGGACTGTTCTTGCTCGTGACAAAGTCCTTTGCTCCATATCTCTGCATCAAGAACTTAGTCTAATGAAAGTTGCTTCGTCATGTGTTGTTAATAACATCCTCTTGGCATTTTTACTTCATTGGGCAAGACACCTAGGATCTTCTCATAAAAAAAAGATGATGACAAGAGGATTATACAAACTATCAACAATTAGAATTATAATGCACAAAGTTACAAACTGTCATCAATTGTGCTAAGGAGTTCAAATCTGAATGGCACAAAAACAGAATAGACAGAAGTGAGCAGATGACAGATTTTGGGACAGAAACTGCAATCAAGTATGTTAAATATCTTACTATGTTCCTTTCAAGTGTAGATTTTCTGTCGTTGAAATGTGAATGCAAGAATACAAGAAAGGGGTATAGACCTCTGTTCCTCTGGCAATTCCAATTCCGTAATTAATTGGCTTCCAATTTTGAGTTGACTGCAGTCTTTCCGAACTTCATTATCTGAAAGAATTGATTTTAGAGCTTAGACTTCAATAGTTTTCTGATTCAGAGCTGTGTACCTCCACCGCTCCTTCTCCACGAAGTCTGCATCCAGGAACCGAGCAATGAAAGCCCAAAGCTTATAAATATCCTGAAAATTGGCTAGGAACCCCAATGCAGCTGTAACCACAGCTATTCCCATGTTATTTTTGCCTTTTCTCTTGTTTCCATCCGTACCTTTGGCTTCATTACTTCTTCTCTCAATCACTTCGTCCTTCTCTTCTTGATACTTATCTGCAAACCATATGTGGTGTAGGAACCCATAACTTAGAGAAATGTTGCTCCGATCTGCTAGCTTCTGTACAAGAACAGGTTCGATTTTTTCGCCCTTCCAATCAAACACATTGAATGCGATTGCTGGACCCCGATCAAATTTTATCTTTGGGCCATATATTCTAACCAGGGGAATCCCATTTGTATTAGGATGCTGGAGTTTCAACAGAGCATGCACAAGCCAATTGATGAGGCACCTTGCTCTATTACTAATTTTTACCTGTCCTAAAGAATCCACCTGATCCATACCCCTACATTCAATCTCTTCTTTGCCTTTACGATTATCCTCTCGAATTATATCAATAACCTTCTCTGATTCTGAAATTTCAGTCGTTTCCAACCCTTTCAGTTTTTCAGTAATTTCTTCATGTTGAATCTCGTAAGTTTTCCCTTCTTCAAATCTTTCAGACTGTGAAGCTTGGACAGGAATAGTAACTGAGATGGAGCTTGGTGTAGCTAATTTGTCTACTTCTGTGTCGGTGCCTGGAGATTCAGTTCCTGGACGAAACAGCTTCTCAGCTGGGATAAGACCTACCATCCCTGAACTGGTGGAAGTTTCCAATACCGGAATGGTTGATTTCTTGGCGAAGAGGCATGCGAATCCTGAAGGGTTTTCTCCAAAAACCTTGTAGAAAGAGCAAATGAGGAAGTCCGGACGAAAGAGTGAGAGGCCAAAGCAGTCCATGTCTTTTGGTCCCAATGCACACGCATCAATCAACACATGCCATCCATTTTCCTGTGCGATACTCATCCAGAGGTAGGGATATCTGGCTCCAGTCATCCTGGAATAAAGTGGGAAGACAAAAAGACCTCTTTTTTTCTCCTTCTTCTTCATTTCCTTGCTTACAACCATTTTTCTCAATTTTGATGCCTGAATTCTCAGCCTTGGCCATGAGAATTCAGCTGACATAACTCTAGCCCCTTTTTTCTCGGAGCTGTTGCTCATGGCTTCAATTGCCTCGCTCTCATAATCATAGACTGTTAAAATCTTTCTATTAGACTGGAAGGGGTATGATTCTGCTAGAAGTTTGAAAGCTGATGTCTTGTTTGCGGTGAAAACCATGCAGTAATCATTTTCTGAAATATTAAGAAAAGTCATGATCCTCTTCCTGATCGCAGATTCCAGCTCTGATGCTGGTCCACCATGTAGTAGTTGTGTCTTGAGATTCCCTGTCTTGTAAGTCACACCAAAGAAGGGAATAACCAAAATTGGAGAAGGTGATTGTGCTGGCACAGGGGAGGAAGAAGAGGCAATTCTGAATGTTGGAGACTCGTGTTTTTGTAGTTGAGAAAAGGAGAAGAGGCCGATGCCAAGATAATCAAGGCAGGTATGGTCGGAAAGCAAGAGATGGTAATACTCATGGGCTCGTATTTGGTCAACTTGATAGGTGTCAGAGTACTGTGGGTAAGCATTGGTGAATTCAGCAAACGATTCTTGCACAGATGGAAGAGATTCATGGTTGGTGAATTGGGCGTTTGGGAAAACAGAGGAAGTAGTTTTTGATGCAAAGTCACGGCGACAAGCTGCAGAAGTGCTGGTGGATTTGGAGGCTTTGCTTTGAGGCTCATGTGCGCTGGCAAAAGGAGATGGACAGCAGCCATGGAGGCATACTTCTGATACCTCTTTTTGGCAAAGCGATTGCATTTTTCTGTTCTCTTCCCTCATTGATCTTGATATTTTCTCATTGGTTTCTCCACCCTTTTCTTTATTGGTTCCTTTCAAATCAGCTTTCATGGTTTTGTAAGAATATTTACACCCTAAAAATTGATGCTTTAATTTGTTTTATATACATGTTTTTAAAATTTAAACAGGGTGGCTGACCAGTCAGCCGCGAGTGAAGTCATTGAACAAGTCAGTTTTCCAAGTTGACCTATTCTTCTCTATCCTATGTAGTTGACCTCCACATTTCCACACTTCAGGGACGTCTTCCCTCTTTTTCCCAACTCCTATCTGCCGCCTGATTTCATTGTGAAACTGTCAATGCCACATCAAATCATTTTAAAAGATCGCATGGTGGAAATTCACTTATGTACAGGACCATTAACGAGCGGCGGTGGTCATGTTCATACAAGATCATATCTCTGACACATGTGGTTCCTACTGGTAGATGTGAACTAATGATGGTCATTCTCCTAACAGAGATTTAGCAGTGATATGATATCTTTTTCATTTCCGGAAACAGAAAGCAACAACCAATGTACTAGTGGACGACATAACGGCCTTTAATTCCGCCGGCATTATCGATGTTTATTGTTGGATGAAAAAAAAAAAAAAAAAAGAAGCCTCTTTAGAATGCATGGAAGTTGCTTCAAGCCAAAGACTTTGAGGTCCTAAACAGTTTTGTCCCCGTTCCTTTGCTTTGCCCTCTGCCTCAGCCCCAGGGAGTTTCTAGACGGATTGTGACTTTGGGGTCAATATTGTATAAACCAACAAAAAAATGCCTATCTACAAAATCAAATGTACGAAAATATAAGCTACGACTTCTAATCAAACATAATTTTTATTACCTTGCAATAATTATATTTAACTGTTTGTTTCTTACATTTAGAGTTGTAAAGTGTACTTTGGCAAAGAGAGTAAAGCATTGTTCCTTGATATTATTCCGTGAACTGCTGTCCATAGAAATATTGTTTTATGAAAATATTATTAGTATGTGAAAGAACTGTTTTGTAAAAATACTATTCTAGTGAAATAACCTTTAATAGAGTTGTTTCGTGGAGTAATTTTTATCAAAACAATTTTATTATTTACTTTAAATTATTTTTACTATATATATGTGATAATATGATTCTTATAACTTTTAAAAAATTAAAAAACGAAATATTAATAATCAAAATCAAGTCTCTTTTCTTAATTTTGTTGAGATATTCAGCTGGAAAATTAGCATGCGAAGCCGCAAAGTTTGTCTTAACTTATTCATTATTGGTCTTAGGCAATGATTAAAAGGGAAAGTTAAAAGGAGCTACTCCACGGAAAAAGGAAGAAGGGGGTAGTTGAAATTTTGCTAACGAAGTAACCATGACTTGTGGATAACTTCACAATTAAATTTGCTCAAACCACACTTTTTCCACTATTTTATATATATATATATATATAAGTATATAGATAATGAAAATATATATTTTTATATTTTTATATTTTAAATCTGTAACAATAGTTTAAAAGAAGATAGAAAAAAATGAAATTAAAAAAATACATACTATGAATTAGTATCTCGCTCCTTTTAACTATTGTTATTTTTACTAGAAATAGATTCGCAGGTTAAATTTTTTAAACGATTTGCATAATAAATTTAATAAAATTGAGTATAATTTTGTTTATAATTTTTTAATAAAAACAATAACCAATGAAAATTTATAAATTAATTTGTATATAATGTAGTCATTTCATTCTCATATCTTATATAAAAAATTCAAATCCACACTTTTAAATTTATTTTTTCAAATATAGTTAATAACTATTAAAATAAATAACTAAAAAAAAGATAACATTAAAAAGGAAAAAAAAAAAAAGGAAATGAACAGAGTAAAAAGAAAAAAAGAGAGCTAAATTAAAATATAACGTGGACTTGAACATGTAAGGATGATAATGTGTCGAGTCAAAACATTTTTTTTTTTTACCCCAAATCTTATTCGACTCTAACTCAAATCTGAAATCGAGTTATTATTTGTAATTCCCGAGAAAGACCAAAACGAAGCACCCCAAACTTATCTCTAACTTGACCTTGTTTTTAAAGAAAAAATATATGTCACAACCTCGACTCGATCCCGATTTTCAAAAGAAAAAATCACCTCTATTGAATCAAGATAGGTCAAAACTCATCAAATACATATTGTTTTTTCATCCTTACCTTTAATAATTTATTTTATTACAAAATTTATCTAATTAAAAAAATAAAAAAGACAAAAACAAAAAAAAAAAAAAGCAAAATAGGGGTGCTAGGAAAACATCTCCATTGATGAATTTTCTTTTCAAACATAATTAAAAATAATAAGAAATAAAATAAGCTAAAACTGAAAAAAAAAAGAAAAAGGTTAATGCCAAAAAAAGAAATCAAAATCAAATAGGATCGCCACATGAACAATTTCATTTATAAAAAGCAATAAGTTAGGTTGATGTAGATTTAAACTTACCTCGACATTGATCTGACTCTTTAATAATTTTATCAAACTTTGATTTTAACTTGACATCAGTTCCTTTTATACTTAACTCCAACCCAATACATATATGTGTAACATGCGTCCAACCTAATTTGATCCAAAATTAATTCAATAATTTTAATTTAGTATAATATATATATAAAAAATAATTTTAATATAAACAACATCTTAATTATATATTAATATAGTATTTTTATTAAATTAAAATATTTAAATAAATTTATTACTATAATACATATGTAAATATAAAATTAATTAACTAATAAAATATATTTTTATGCATGCTTTAGGATAAAGCACCGGAAACCCACCTCCAACCCTACCATAATTTTCAAAAAGAAAAAATCACATCATCCCAACCATATCTCTCTCCCCCCCCCCTCTCTCTCTCTCTCTCTCTCTCTCTCTCTCTCTCTCTCTCTCTCTCTCTCTCTCTCTATATATATATATATATATATATATAATTGAATCAAAATGGGTAGAAACTAGTCAAAAATGGATTATTTTATGATTCTTATATCTATTGACAACTTATTTTTTTTATAAAATTTATCTCATTAAAGAAAAACAAAAAAAAAAAAAAGTGAAGGGCTAAAAAAGAAAAAAAAAAGAATCCAATCAACGTATGACATGACAAATTTATTGGTCATATATTTTTATAAAATTTAATTATAGATTTTAAAAAAATACAAAAACTAAAACAAGTTGAAAAAACCAAATCCAAGTGCCACACTGACACCTCCATTAGTATTTTTTTTCTTTCAAAATAATCTAATTTAGAAAAAAAAAAAGAAAATAATGGAAAAATTTTTTAATCAATAATATCAAATGAACCTCATATAAAATTTTTTAAAATTTCAAACATAATTAAAAAATATTAAAAATAAATAATAAAAATACAAAAAAATGTTAAAATTAAAAACAAAAAAAGAAACAAAAATTTTTAATCAATAAAATCAAATGGACCAACTTTAAAATTAAAAAAAAAATAAAAAATACATTATTTATTAAATATAGAGACTAAAAAGGAAAAAGATAAGAAAAATAGAAAAAAAAAAAGAAGAGAAAGTGATGTGTGGAAGGACTTAGTGAGGTCAAAATTTACAAAAATTAGTAGTACTAAAAGAATGACCAAGCTTCGCCTGAGTTACAATTTTTTTATGTCGATGAAATATAAATTATATAATTTTTTATTTAATAATAAAAAATAAAAATTTTAGTTTTTTTATTTTAAAAATATAATCTTTTGACAAATGTTCGAATTGTGCTACTCAATTGTAATTAAATAGATATTAGCTTTTATTTTAAATAAAAGAGATTACTTTAAAAAAATTATATAAATTAAATCAAAACCTAATAATATATATATGACTTAAACTTATTTTTTAAGGAAAAACCAATAGTTTCAATATGGTATGAGGGGGCATTATAGTAATTTTATCTAATGGTGGTGGAAGGGTATTTTTGTAATTATGATTGCAAAGCATTACAATAACTTTAGTCAAATATGGTAAAATAGGTATTTTAGTAATTAAAATGAACATTATAATAAATTTAATTAATTCTAAAAAAAAAGAAATTATTATCGATTTGGAAGCACGTTATTCAATTGTCAAGCAATTAAAATGGCATTATGATAATTTTTAAGGAGATCACTTTCATATAATTGTATTAAAATTTAATGCATAATTATGAAATAATAAAAAGGCATTTTCATAATTATAGCAAGAGGGTATTATAGTGTTTTTAGTAAATTATAATATAAAGGAAGTCATAAATGTGTGCAGTTATATTTGTTTTAATTTTTAAAAGAAATTTTTTGTTTCATCTCTTTTTCTTTTTCTAAAAATTAATGAATGACCTTTCTTTTTACCTTTTTGTTTCAAGTTTTTATTATTTCATTATTCCCAAAGGTTTTGCTTATTATTTTTTTTTTTTTTCTTTTTCTTTTCAAATTTCATATTGCATCTTCATATAATATCTTATCATTTTGTTTTCTTTTTGTGTTTCTTTTGCATAAATTACATTGGAATACTATAATAACATAATGAGGTATTTACTTCAAGACATCTTTCAATGAAGTTTCTTTTCATGGATCCCATAATGTCATAAATTTGTTCTTCATCCATGAATACTTTATATGAGTCATATAATGAGGTGCATGAATGGTATAAGAAAACCCAACCAAAAGAGAAGAATTGCTTACCTGTTGGTTATGTATCAGGATTACTTGAAAAAGTGCATCTGAATTTTACACAAAATAATTTAGAGGATTTGGCTATTATATGGGGTTAGATAAGTACAACCTCTTTCGATTTGCTCGAATAGATCCACCACTTCTATCTCAACGTGTCCTAAAACCTTGGGGAAGATGACCAACCCATATATGGCTAAAGCAAATGCATTCATTCCCTGGTCATCATCTGGATGCTTGATAATGAAATCTCAGAGGATCCCTCATGGAATACCTTTGTGATCACTTTTTTCTCGAATGTATGAATCTATAGTCTCATTTCCCACTCCTAACATTTGGCTCAATTTTCTGTGACTCCCTGACTTATATTTTTTCATGTATGTTCGATCGTATACAATAGATGCATACCCATAAGAGTCGAGTACTCCTCAATTGTTGGTACCAGATCAACCTCATTAAAGATAAAACACATGTAGGAAAGATCCTAAAACTATATCATCACCCTGATTAGTGAGTAGTCAACCTCCACTAACAAGAGATATGCTATGTCCAAACTTCTCACAAAAGGTTTTCTGCCTCGAATGGGTCATACCACTCCATATGTCTGATAGGCTTTTCAAGATGTTGTGTTTAAGGAGTAAGTGGACTTCTACTGATAGTGTAAAGATGTAACTAGGTGGTAAACAATCTCCTTCTTCTAACTGTCTCTTTTTTTATTCAATCTTCACCTCTATAAGAGAATCACATTTGAATAGCATAGATGAGGCACAAACTTGACGTTCTGTGGAATCCATGATGACTTTTGCTGAAATAGTTTAGGGCAATAAATTGCTCCTCTAAACAGAGGTACCACGACTTTGGAAAAGTAAATTGCTCCTCTAAACAGAGGCAACGAAACTTTGAAAAATAAATTGCTCCTCTAAACAGAGGCAACGAAACTTTGAAAATTAAATTGCTCCTCTAAACAGAGGCACCACGACTTTTGAAAAGTAAATTGCTCCTCTAAACAGAGGCAACGAACTTTGAAAAATAAATTGGTCCTCTAAACAGAGGCAACGAAACTTTGAAAAATAAATTACTCCTCTAAACAGAGGCAACGAACTTTGAAAAATAAATTGCTCCTCTAAACAGAGGTACCATGACTTTGGAAAAGTAAATTGCTCCTCTAAACAGAGGCAACGAAACTTTGAAAAATAAATTGCTCCTCTAAACAGAGGCAACGAAACTTTGAAAATTAAATTGCTCCTCTAAACAGAGGCAACGAACTTTGAAAAATAAATTGCTCCTCTAAACAGAGGTACCACGACTTTGGAAAAGTAAATTGCTCCTCTAAACAGAGGCAACGAACTTTGAAAAGTAAATTGCTCCTCTAAACAGAGGTACCACGACTTTGGAAAAGTAAATTGCTCCTCTAAACAGAGGCAACGAACTTGGAAAAGTAAATACTCCTAGACGATCATGTCCGAAGGAGTTGAAGGTTGTGTTTGAAGGGATTTCAGGAGATTATGCCCAAAGGTCTTATAAATCAACCCCGATACCAAGAGACATCCTATTTCAAGGATTAGGAACTTACCTGACAAGTTTCTTCTCAAACTTGCAAAGTCTTTTCATATCTGTCTTTTTCATGTGGGATGTTGGAACACCCCTGCTTCTTGAATTTGTACACTATACTTTCCTGAAAGTAGTGTATGCTATGCAAATGCATATGATTTTCAATGCATGCTATGCAAATGTTGGCCAATTGATTCTTGTTCAATGTATGGTACTCAAGTTTCTCAAGCTCTTTTTTTCTTTCTTGGGCGTCAAGCCCTTTGATTCCTTAAGGATCCAATTGCACTGCTCTTCTAGGATCGAACCAATGTAGCTCTCAATTTGTCTTTTCCACTCACATTCTTCTTTGTTCAGTTTCTCGATACTTTGGAATAAGCTTCATCAATCGATCATCACTTGACCATCATTCAATGAATTTCTCAGCACTAACAAATTTCAAAACAAGTTTCATCCACCATTACTGGGTCATTACTCATAGGTGTCTCAGCATTAACTTTTCCAAAACAGATTTTGTCTTCATCATTCAATCACAACTTGCAAGTCATATTGACCAATTCATCCTCGTACTCATCACTTGATTGTATCACTGCCCCATTTCTTCATTTGATCACATCATATATCCTTCTAAATCATCTCCTCTAGGTTTCTACCATTTCTTCATTTTGTCTCCACCATCATCTTAGATTTCTTTTCAAATGAATGCAAGACTCTTTTAAGCACATATTCATTCATTCATTATCATTTCAAATCCTGACAAATACAATGCAATCAAGCATTTTCTCAATTCATTCTAGGGGTATAATGATAAGAGAACACGAGGTGAATTATGGTAAAGATAAATAATGAAGATCTGTTTTAGTACAAAACAAATGGGAAACGAAATAAATTGGATACATGTCATTGGGGTGAATGGTATGTCCAAATGATGAATATTCAGACAATTTTCAACATTAATCTAGGATTCTTTTTCAAAAACTCATTCCATTTACTGTTGAAGTCAACTTGAGCTTGACGAACTTTGCCCCAGTCTTTGAGGGTTCTTCAGATGTCTTTGATCTTTCATTCATGTGAGCCATTTGACCTGGATCCTTTTTTTTTTTTTTTTTAGTACCAAAATCACCCTTTCAGGTTTTCAATTTGAATCTCTTTTTTTATTTTTTCATTTTCTCATTTTTTTTCTTTTTTTTTTTATTTTTTTCTCTTTTCTCATTTTTCATCCATTGTTGATATCTTTCATGTAGCATGATTCCATTGCTTCATCATGAGCATGTCTTTGCTCAACCTATGATCATTCAAGTTGAGTATTCACATTTGATCCAAATGGACTTTTCAAGGTTGTAATGTAGGCTAAGGTGAAGGGTAAAAAAAAAAAAAATGGATATAATAGGCTCAAAACATGTATTAAAAAGGTTCAAAACCAAAGGATCATTCGATACAAGTTGGCATTTTGCCCCACATCGTTTCACTACTTTTTCTTTTCTCACACAAAAGATTCTCGTTACTTTGCCCCAAGTCATGTGTGGCATTTATTTTTCTTTTGCTTTTCTTTCTCTTTCCATTTTTGAGACCTTTTGTGGTGTTTTTTTTCTTTTTTTTTTTTTTTTTTTTTTACCCTCCAGTGTAGAGGGTGATCCTTGGTTGGGGTAAAAAAAAAATGATAAGCTCAAAGGGGTAACAATAAATGGTTTTTCAAATGGTAAAAGAAAGATGGCCATTTTTTATCTCAATTGTGAGTACCTTTCTTGAACATCATCTATTAAACAAAGCTCATGAACTTGTATAAAAGATTGCACACCTTCAAGATATATCTCTTTCATCTCTGGTAATGGCTTACCCTCTTTATTTTCGCTCAAATCATCTCCTCTGTGAATGAGTTCTCAAAATTAAATTCCAGAATTATTGTTACCATTGTCTAAATATTCATCATCTGAAATTTGAAAATGGGAATGTAAAGTCATGAAAGGTAACAGGGCATGGAATAATGGTCGAATGAAAGAGAAAAATGTAATGAAATGCATTGACTTGCCTTTATTAAAATGATAACAAGTGAAGTCATATTGCAAAAAAAATCTAACATTGTTTGAAAAGAAATCCCAAAACGACAGAAGAAACCTTCAACCAGCCTTATCTCCATTGACATCTTGCCCCTCAATTCATTGTGAATCTCCAGATCCTTTCTGTTCTTGACTTTCGTTTAGTACACTAACATTAGGTGTTGTTGCTTTTCCTTGATCAAAACTTACCATTCCATCATTGATCAACCGTTGCACCTTATACTTTAAAGCAGTGCAATTTTCAGTAGAATGGCCAGTAATTCCATAATGATAGTCACAACGGGCTGTAGGATCATACCACTTTGGATATGGTGGTTTAAGCGGTTCCACATGGCTGGGGGCAATCAAATGGCTATTATAGAGTTTTCAATATAACTCTGTATAAGTCATAGGAATTGGATCAAATACAGGTTTTTCTCGAGTAGTCCGTTGTTCTCGTAAGCCACTTGCTGGGTTAGTAGGGCGAATTTGGGTTCTTACCGGAGCTTGAATATTAAGGCGGTAATTGGATGAATAAGATGGTTGTGGAGCTAGCTGGTATAGGTAGGATGAGGCATTATTCACAGCGGGATAGTATGGAGAGTGGCCTTAGGATGGATAAGGTTGATAACCCCTGAATTGTTGTCTATCAAAGCTCACAGCTTGAGCTTCAACTTCTTTCTTTTCTGATGTCTTCTTGGTTTCTCCTCCTCTCAACTTGCCATTTTTTATGGCACTTTCAATAATTTCTCCAGAGATTACCATGTCAGCAAAATTCTTTGTTGCATTCCCTATCATCTTTTCATAATAGGGAGGCTTTAAAGTGCTAACAAACAGCACTGTGGTCTCTTTCTCTGTCAGTGGAGGTTGTACCTGTGAAGCTATATCCCTCCATCTCTGGGCGTATTCTTTAAAAGACTCATTTGACTTTTTCTCCAGATTTTGCAAAGACAAACGATCAGGAGCCAAATCGATAATGTGTCGATAGTGACTGATGAAGTCATGTGCCATATCACTCCAAGAGCGAATACGAGTCCTATCCAACTGAACATACCATCTGACGGCAGAGCCAGTAAGACTGTCCTGGAAAACATGCATAAAGAGTTTTTCATCATGTGCATGAGCTGCCATCTTTCTGCAATACATGGTGATGTGGGTTTTGGGACACTTTATACCGTCATATTTTTCAAACTTCGGTACTTTGAACTTATAGGGGATAACCACATCAGGGACTAGGCAGAGCCCAGCAGCATCTACTGACCCATAACAGCTAAATCCTTCCACAACCCTTAGCCTCTGCTCTAGCATGCTAATCTTGGAACTTTCTTCAGCCTCTACTCTCATCTTTTCCTTCTCCTTCTCTTTTAAATCATCTAGATCAGGAATTGGTTCTGCTGCCTTTTCAGTGAAGACAGGATTTATATAGCTGTTATACTGTCCTGGGTTGAAAGCTGATGGCATTCCAGGATAGGCGAAATGTTGTGGCGGGACCTCTTGGGCAGACTGGGCTTGAGGTGGGCCAAAACCTGGAGGGTACAATGGGTCAGCCACTTCTTGCTGGCTTGTACTTCCTTCAACTCCTTTTCCTTTATTCATATTATTGAGAGCCTCCAGAATTTTGCTAAGTTCATTTTCAATCTTCTCCTGAGCTTTTTCTATCTTTTCAAATCTCTGAGAATTTTCTTGCTCCATTTGCCTTGCTCTGGATCTTGTGTTAAATCGATGGGCAAGATTTTCGCTAGATGGAGCTATCCTGGAGCCTTGAGTACCATACTCATGATTAGAAATGTTATGCTTTATGTATGATGCTTTGATACACAAATGAAATGTACATTTTTCTGAATGAAATCTAGTATGAAATGAATGCAAATGATTGTGTTAAAACATGATCATGAAAATAATGCAGATGCATACAATCAGACAAACAACATAGTTAGTTCCGTGGATGAAACGTAAGTGATGTTGATGCATAATGTTACATATGATGAAAATAACACACAAAGTTAAACAATCAAAATGATTAGACAAACACCCTTTTTGTGTCCTAATTTCAGGGTATATCTATCATTGGGTAGAAAGGGCTCTATCCTAGGTGTAGGCACTCTTAAGGTTCACTACATGTGGTTTTAGGTCAAAGTCTAAAGGTTTCCAAATTGCTCCTTACATCCTTGTCCATCACAGACTAGTAAGGCACCCTAATCCTCACCCATTACAGGCTACAAGCGGAAAAGGTTCAATTTGAGTGGGAGTATTTCGCTAGCCACTGCGGAGGTATTAGACCTCACGAAAGCAATAGTTACTTTACTCCTTCCTAGAGGGACGGAGCTCGGGTGTAGAACTCATGTTATGCACATGCACATGAATGACATAATTAACAAGATAAATAAATAGGAATGAATAATAACACATATATACAAAAATGGTTCAATTTCCTTTGGCTTTTGGACAACACAAATTATTTGCTGGCCTGACTCTCAAGGTCCCCAGCGGAGTCGCCAAGCTGTCGTAACGTCTAGATCCGGGGATCTATCGCTAGACATTGACTTTCAGGGAGTCGCCACCAATCTTTTTTGTCTAGGTGCGATTGGCCACCTATGGAATCTGTCCTTTCAGGGAACACCTAAGCTTAAGGGTCCCTAAAAGAATAGGTTCAGGTCTACTAACTAGAACAGGGTTCGGGAGTTCGGTTACGTGTGAGGAAGGTTATAGCACCCTCACAACGCCCATCAAAAGATGGTACCAGCTTAAATTTGTGTTATCCAAAAGCCTTAAAATTTTACCAAGTAATTAATTATTGGAAATTTTTCTCAATTGACTCTAATACTTTTAGCAAAAAATTGAGAAAATTCCCTCACCTCAAGAGTATGCAAGAAAAACTACTGTTTCACTTACAGAGGCTCCGTCGTCGGATTATTTAAAGAAAAAAAATCAAAATTAAGATAGAAAGGAAGGAAAGAATGATTTTTTTTTTGTAGGGAAAATTGATACTTTCAACTTTTCCCTAAAAATATTTTTTGAAAATTTCGATTTTCAAGGAAAATTGATACTTTCAACTTTTCCTCAAAAACCCTTTTTTTGAAAATTTATTTCTAAGGAAAATTGATACTTTCAACTTTTCCCCAAAAATATTTTTTTTTGAAAATTTGATTTTTAAGGAAAATTGATACTTTCAACTTTTCCCCAAAAATATTTTTTTTTGAAATTTATTTCTGAGGAAAATTGATACTTTCAACTTTTTCCCAAAAATATTTTTTGAAAATTTATTTCTAAGGAAAATTGATACTTTCAACTTTTCCCTAAAAATATATTTTTTTTGGAATTTTTTATTTTTATTTAAAGAAAATAAAATAATAAAAAATAAATAAAAAGAATATTACATAAACCTAATCTAATAAATAAAAATTAAAATAAACAAAGAAATAAATAAAATCAAAAAATTCAAAAAAAAAAATCAAAAAAAAAAAAACCTGGAGCGGCTCGGATCGCGGCTCGGCTCGGCTCGGCTCAAGGCAGGAAAACGGCTCGGGGGGGAGCGGCTTGGTGGCTTGGCTCGGCTCGGCTCGGCTCGGCTCGACTCGGAGGGGGCTGGCACGCGCGGGTCAGAAAGCGGGTCGACGCCCGGGTCGGGTCGGGTTGCGGCAAAACGCGCGGATCCTCTGGGTTACTTAAGGCCAAAACGACGTCGTTTTGGGAGGGTATAAAAGGCACCTTCCTCCGTTTTTCGGCAGAACGCTCCTCCCCCTCTCTCTCTCTTCTTCTTTTTTCTCTCCCTTCTCTCTAGAAACCGAAGAACACCGGTGCCGGATTCTGGAAATTTTCGCCGGAATCTGAAAATTTCACCGGAAGTTGGTCGAAAAGTCGTCGGTTTCTGGGATTCTTCGCCGGAAACTGGGCAGGTCGCCGGAAACTTCAATGTTGGCCGGAATTTTCGCCGGAAAATTCAAACTTCGCCGAAATTTTTGCCGAAATCTGAAAATTTCCCAGAAATTTCCAGAAAAAATTTTCGCCAAAAATTTCTAAAAAATTTTTCTCACTCCCAGAACACTCCTAAACTTTTTCTAACTTCCTATACGCCTCCTTTTCTCTCAAATCAGTAGCTTTGCTTACTGTTTTCTGTCTTTTCTGAACTGTTCCAGGAGGTGCTTTATATAGGGATTGATCAGGAGTTTCTGATCAATCCCAATTCCTCCTTGGACGGGAATTCAATCTTTGAATCCCACTGGACTCTTCTGATTGAATTCCCACTTCCAATGGGATTCTTCAGCCTTCAATCTCAGCCCTCCAAAATCAAAATAAAAAAAAACTAGATAATTAGAAAAGAAAATCAAAAATTAAAAATTAAAAATAATATCAGATAATTCGGGAAAAAGAAGATAGAATTAACAGATGATTAAAAAAATAATAACAAATAAAATAAGATAAACCCAAAAATATATTACACAAAAAAAATAATAATAATATATAACTGTATAAATAAAATACATATAAATCTAATCTGAATAAAAATAAATAAATAAATAAAGATATACATAATAATAATAATAATAATAATAGAATACATAAAAGAAGAAAAAAATATACAGGATTGAAATGGGCCTTACCCATTTGGGTCAGGCCCAATTGATCTGGGCCCGAACCCAATTGGGTGTCTACAATCACCCATTACAGGCTTCAATCGGAAAGGGTTCAATATGAGTTGGAGTGTTTTGCAGGCCCATGCGGAGACATGAAATCTTACGAGGGCATAGGTACTTCACTCCGTCCTAAAGGTAGAGCTCGAGTAAAGGGTTTATGTTATGCACATGCAAGTGAATGAAAAATAGAATAAGCATATATTTAGGCTAATATAGATACTGAATAATAAGTCAGACAAATAAATAATAATAAAGTAGATATAAGCAATGAAAAGAAGTAATTTCAAATTTGTTAGACAAGGCCTAGATGATAAGAAATCTTTTACTGGCTTGACTCTCATAATCGTCCCCAGCGGAGTTACTAACCTGTAATAACGTATAGATCCATGGACCTATTGCTAGACTCGAAATGGAAAAGAGTCACCACTAATATTTTTTGGTTATGCGTGATTGGTTACCTGATTAAAGCTGATCTGCAAAACAAAAGTTAGGTTCGAAAGTCGATTGCGCATATGAAAGGTTATAGCACCCCCAAAACGCCTATCCAAGGGATGACACCAGTTTGATTATGAATTATCTAAGCCTTGCTTATTATTTTTTATTTACCAGATAGTAAATTTTATACTTCCATTTTTTTAGAATTTTATTTATTTATTTATTTATTTATTCATTTTTTTAGAAAAAGACATAATAATTTTTTTCTTTTTTTTGAAAAAAATAGAATAAATTTTCCTCTTTTTTTTCTAAAAATAATAAAAAATTCAAAAAATAAAATATGGTTAAAATAAATCAAAAAATAAAAATAAAAAAATAAAAAGAAAATGAAAAAAGAAAAATTTGTGGTCGGGATGCGGGTCAGCGCGCGAGCGTTTAGGTTGATGCGTGAATCTTGGCTTACTAAAACAACATCATTCCAGGCAACTATATAAGCCAATTTCCACGCCTTTCTTCAAAAATCCTTCTGCTCTCTCTCTCTAGACCGAGAAGCTCTGTCTTTTCTCTAGAAATCTCCACCGAAAACTTCAATCAAAGCTAAAAAATTCATTGATTTCTGGAAAAGTTACAAAAAAATTCAATCGAAATTAGAAAACCACTAGTTTCTGGGAAGTTGGCTGGAATGTGATCGAAAAATTCAATCGGTTGCCAGAAACTTCATCGAAAAATTCATATTTTAACGAAAAACTCAACCAAACTCAGAAAATTCAAAAAATTCTCAGATGATTCTGAGCCCTCTTCAAACCTTCTATGACCCTAAATTCACCTTAAAAACTTGAATTCACCCTAGAAACTTGAATTCACCTCCAGAATCCACAAATTAACTCCAAAACCCTAAGATCAAATCCCAAAAACCCTTAATGCCAAAATTTTCTCAAAATTTTTCCAACAATTTTCTCTCTGTTCTCCTTGTTTTTTGTGTGTGTTTCAATGTGTTAGAATTAGTTCAATTTATAGGTAGCCTAGGATCAATTCAAGAAATGAACAGAATCAATCCCAGGCTTGATTCTTGGGATTACATTTTGTCCAGACGAGATTTTAGGTCCAAAATTTTAGTAATATTCATTTGATTATGTGTTGACCCAAAAATATGGTGATTCTGATCTATAGTTACGTGCGAATTTAGTAGAAAAGGAAATAAAAAAATAAAAAAAAAATAAAAGTAAAAATAATAATAATAATAATAATAATAATAATAATAATAATAATAATAACAATAACATAATCTAATTGGACTAGAATGGGTTGTAATGGGCCTAGTCGAGTTTAACGAAAATGGGCCCAGCTAGGTTCGACCCAAGATGGGCCCAATTAGGCCCGGACCAGAATGAGCCCAGTTGGGTCGAGATCAAAATGGGTCCAATTGAATTGAATAATAATGGGTTCGATTGGACCCAAATCAAAATAGGTGTCCGACTGGGCTCGAATCAAAATAGGCTCGATGAACCCGGACCAAAATAGGTGTCTACAGCTGTGATATTGGATTCTTATTACAAGTTACAGTTTATATATTGGAGTTATAAGAAGCTCTATAGGAATTATTCAATAGAGTTTAGAATAGTTACAGATAATATATTCTCTTTATGATGAATATGCTGATTTGGCAAAGTTTCTATTTGTAGTACATCCTTGGTTGTTTTTAATAGTTCTAATGACCAAACTATTAATGAGGGATCTAGCATAGCAACAAGTTTACATAAAAAAAGATGTTTGAAAGGCAATTCGTTTATTTTAAAGTTTAATTTTTTATTACTTTTTTTGTAATGTTTTGTTATAAATTCCTATACATTTGAATATTTTAATTAGGAATTTGATACTTTTAACATTAAGAATGGTGTTACTGTATCAAAATCTCAATTAGAGCGATATTTGGAAGAACAAAAGCTTGATAAGACATAAGAGTTGAATGTTTTGCAATTTTGAAAGCAAAAACCAATTTTGGTATCCCAAGCTTGCTAATATGGCGTGAGATATCTTGAGCATTCCTGTTTCTACAATAGCATTTGAATCTATTTTTAGTGTTGGTGGTAAGGTTCTCAACCAATATCATAGCTCGCCTAAGCCAAAAATTGTGGAGGCTATGGTTTATTATAAGGATTGGTTATTTGGAGAAATTGCTTATGAGAGCTTAGATAGATTGTTAGATGGTGTCATCAATTTGGATATTAGGAAAGAAAGTTTTTTTTTAGTAAATTGCTTGACTTCATCTCAAGTTAATTGAGTTGTGCTTACTCATTGAATAACTTTTAAATTATCATTGTTTTCTAAATTATTGTTTTTTTTTTAAACTCTAAAGCTAGTAGGTTGGTATGTCTTGAATTTGGTATGATATTTGAAGTTTAATGATATGTTATATCTACTATGTATTCATGTATATCAGTGTTATTTGTATACATTATGTTTATTCGTGTAAATCAATATTATTCATGTTTTTTCATGTTATATTTAAACGGATTAATTATATATATGTTAATCGTTTCATGTCGCGTATAATATATATAATAAATGTGTCATAATCATATTTAAGATTTAAACACATTTTATAATTTATGCCGTATTTGTGTTTCAATAATTGGTGTCATTATACGTGTCGAACACGACACAAAACATGATATGAAAATACAAGATATCAGGTCTAAAAACATAAAAGACAACCCAAGACATCCACACGTGACCAAATTGTTATAAGCATAAGAAAGGCTTTAACCCTTTTTTTTTTATTAAGAAAGTTAAAAAAAAAAACTAATTTACCCAACAAGACCCGTGAGAGATGAGTGATGAACAGGAAAGCTTAAGACATTCATGGACAATAAGAAAAAAACAGCTTAAAGTTCACTAAAATCAATAAACAAGAAAAAAAATGAAGTTATAAACCCCAACTATCATAGATGCAAGCTGAGTTTTCCTTGGTTTCCATGGATCAAACTTAGGTAAAACATCCCATTTTCCTAACAGTTCATACGCACGAGGAAAGGGATACAGTAACTATAAAAAGATTGAAGCATTCAGTTTGCATACACAAACTATACAAAAAAAAAAGCAAGAAACAAACAGCTTGTAGCGTGGACAATAATCCCAAATGCTGTAAATCATATGTAGAAATAGTAAGCCAAAAGAACAATAAGCTTCAAACCTACATACATACCATAAATTGAAACAAGAGAGTAAACATGGTAAGAAAATAGTTTCAAACTTTCAAACCATAAAAAACATAAAGAAACTTCAGCTTTCATACATAGTCTATATGTAGGTAATGGTTAACAAACGTAAAAAGATGAGGTTTTTACCTGGACATACCACGCACAAAAAAGAAAAAAAATACAAGCTTTAAGATTTCCCTAAATGAATTACATATAGAAAAAAAAAGACAAGACAAGATCGAAAATTTTTCGAACCAGGTTTTTTTTTTTTTTTAACCTCACATAAAAGAACATGGACATGAAATACCATAACAAAAAGGTTTAGGAAGACTACCTTTCTCAAGTTTCCCTTTAAGTTCTAGTTTTTTTATCTTTTCAATCAAGCTTTCCTTTATCCCTCACTTTTCTTTTCTGTGTTATGGCTCTTATCTCTTTTTTTTTTTTCTCCCAACTCCAAGACCTTCTTTGAATGCTATTTTGTGCTTTTGTGTTTTTTCTCTTTTTGTTTTGTTTTGTTTTCCTTTTTTTTTCAAATGGTCTCTAAACCTCTCTCAAAAAGAACCCTTCTCTATTTCTTTTAACCTTCTTTTTGTAATGCCAGAAAGCCTTTCTTGCCAAGTTTCATCCTTTGTTTTTTTTTTCCCCTCTCATGCCCATTGTTGGCCACTAATAGTGTTTTTCTTTTTTTAGGTTATTGTTGTACTGGTGTCATAGACCTTTAGCTTGTTTCAAGCGAATCATGTCTCTATTGGTGGTTTCTTCATGCAGCCTTCACATGATCAACCATTACAGCTGGGCTTTCCTTTGGTTTTGTTTTACTTTTGGGCTGGCTTGTTTCTTCCTTTCTCTTGTTTTATGATTGTCTCCATTTTTTTTCCATGCATCACGTGAATAAGCTACTTCTCTTCCTCTTTCTTTCTTTTATTTGGGCCTCCAAAACCTCCCAACTTGCTGCTTGTTGTATAGCCTTCCAAACGTTGTTTTCATGCATGCCACCCTACGTGAAAAAAAAAGAACAAGTAACTAATGATGTGTTGGTTCAGTGTTAAGCAATCTGGCTCCCAGTGGACTTTACTTTCCAAAGGCAAAGGTTCGAAACTTGGAAAAGATCCTTGTTGGAAAGAGAGGTAACCTAGGTGATCATTGTTCTTAGATCACTGATGCTCCACTTCCCGGAATGGTGACACCATTTCCATTACCATTTTCTTACCAAAAAAAAAAGAAGAACAAGAAGTCCCTTTCTAGGTCTTTCATTCTTTTTTGTCTTGGGCCATTTTATGAGTTCAATTTTTTTAGATCATTTTGGACTTAAATCTTGGGTTTTTAAATGGACTTCTTGTGGGCTTCAAATGGGCTTATCCTTTGGTCCCTTAATAAAAACATGGTTTTTGTTTGAGTTTTTCGAATGGGCTCTAAAATGTGTTGTGAATGGACTTGGTTCGAGTTTTGTTACTACGACCATCTAATGGGCCATATGTTGAGTTTTTGAATGGTTGTGTAATAGGCATTTAAAAATAGATCATATCATGAGCCCAAAAATACCATAACATGTACCCACGTCGGGTCTCCCATGCTATGGGTCCAAAGCCGAATTAAACCTAGCATGAGTTTATGTAAAACAATCCAAACCTTAGACGAAATCAACATACCCAAAATGATAAAAAATGCTCAGGATAAAATACAATGTCTACAAAGATAAATGCCACGTGTACATATATAAAAGCAGATACAAGGTTCGAATTCGCAGCAACTCTGCTTTTATCACCACCAGACAAAATAGTGCTAGACTTTTCTCCTGTTAACAAAGAAATGATGGCCTTTGTCACTTCAAACCGGTAATTTATCAGTTTCTTTCGAGCAGCCTTGAAGGAGGCTGAGAATTAACAGAAAGATATTCAGTACAAGACGTTCCAAGTGATAAACTCCCGATGATGAATAGATACAAAGAATTATTGCATAGTTAACAAAACTTCTGTATCCAACAAATGGATGGAAAGGGGGTTGATGCTTACAGTGTTTTTAGCATATATATATGTGTGTACATATATATATATATGTGTGTACATATATATATATGTATATATATTATTTAGCTCAAAGAACCTTTCCCCTTAATTAATTAATCATCCAGAACGAAGAAGGAAGGTGAACCCCAAACTATTTATATATAGCCACGGAAGAAAACTGAAATAAGAAAAAAGTAATTACAGAAAAGCTGAAATTTCCCTGGAGAATCCAATCTCCATATTATGACCCTATATATCTAGGAAGATCTTTCCTGTCTATAGCTTCAGAGCGCCAATATTGAGCCTTGGACTTATTAGACGGCTTTGCTGTTCGACTGTTCATCTCCTATTACATAACTAAGAAGAAGAGAAAAAGAAAAAGAAAAAGGGCCAAAGTCCAGTATGCAAAAGTATAAATCTTCTTCGGTTTCCTGTTTGAAAATATGATGTTATGATACAAGGCTCTATTAATTTGAAGAAACTTCGGTGTGTATGGCTACCTCTACGGTTTCCTGCCAGTTGAAGGAATGATCTTGATAACAAGGCCAGGGAAAACATCATCAGGGTCATGGATGTGAGGGTTGCGCTCAACGATAAAACGGTCGCCGCACTTTTCGCTGATTGTGTGAAGGGTCTCTTTCTCTCCTACGACATATATTTCATCACAGGGTCGTTTCAGGAGCTGGCTGCCTCTCACAGGTTCATCTGACACAGTATTTGCCCTAATGGAGCCTATTAATATTAAGGCCAATAACGCTACGGCACAGTACCGCGAGGCTGCATCAACTAGCGGCGTAGATTTCTTCATGGTTTTGCTTGAGAAAGAAGAGGAAACCATGGAAAGAGAGAAAAAAGAGATTGGGTTTTCGAATCTTGATGTAAAAGAGGGAACAATAGGGGAATACAAATAGGATAAATAAGTAAGTGCCTTTTATAAATTAATTGGACGTTTGCGTTGGTAGGAAGTATGGTTCGAGGAGGGCAGGAGAGGACAGGAGTATTTCAATATTATCAACAATCTATTGAAAAACATTTGATGTTGCTGAGTTTAATATTTAATCCTAATGTTAATAATTTATATTAGAACTTATGCATTGCTTAGTATTTTATTGGAATGACTAGAACTAAAATCTTTGACGCTTTGGGCAAGTTCATAACTCAGGAAGAAGCACCTTATAAAATGCCCAAAAATCACGACAATTTGGTCAGCATGAATCCGTTTGAACCCAACATCGACCAACAAAATTGTGATGTATTTTTTTTTTTTTTAGTTTCCAATCTATTATTGAGCCTACTATTATACTTATTTGATTGAAAAATATTATTGCACGTAAATTTTTTTTTAAATTCATAATTTTCAAACATAAATTTTAATAACATTCTAATTGATTTAAAAATCAATTAAAATGTAATTGATTTAAAAATCAATTAAAATGTAATTGATTTGTAAGAAACTTCAAAATTGAGATCATATTCAATTTCCTATCCAGAAACCTAATTAATGTGATAATTAGTGGTCATTGATAGTAACTTATATCATAATTAGTGGTCTTCGTGTCATTAGATTGTGAGGTGAAACATTGAGGTGGAAATCTCAATTATTTGATAGTAACTTATATCATTAATTGTTGTAATGAACTTCCTAGTATCTTGTCCAAAAAAAAAAAAAATCCTAGTACAATATTTCCATAATATCTCAGTATGATGCAATTAATTAATTAATTAATCCAAACTACATGTTTTTTTTGGCGCATCTTCTACTTTCTATAGTGGCATATAAATCCATGGCTAACATTAATGATAAACAGATAATTCATGCATATGCTTCTTAATTATTTAAGAGACTTTTTCTATCATTTTATCAATTTTCCTCAAGTGGTTTGCTATTGCTTTTTGTTTCTTTTATAAAAGAGGCACGTCTAAAAAAAAAAAAAAAACAATTGTAAATGATAAGATTTAAATTTAAAACTTATTAGATAGTAATTTTTAAAAATAATTATATAAATTTATTAAGTTAAATTTCAAATTTTATTATTTTTTCTTTTCATTATAATTTGACATGGGCGATATATAAGATCAGAAGACTTTTTTTTTTTTTTAATAATTACATTTTTTGCTTTAACGAAAACAAACTACATAAGATATTAGGTAACCGTCAAAACAATACTAATAATTTTCCTTTTTCCTTCATATTTTTTCTACAAATTGTTAAAGGATTTTTCAATGGATATTAGTTAAGGCACGCATACCTATCATATATTCCAATCATGATAATTGGAATATCCTAGCCAAGCACCAGCAATAAGCATGTAATATATGTTTTATTTCGGCTTAATTTTTTTTTGGATTTAATTTCTTCGCTATTTATGATATAAAGGATCATTTCTGAGCAAAATTTAGGTGAAATTTTTTATATGAAATTTATAGAAATGATTTAATAAAAATTTTATTAAAAAAATTTAAATCAATAAATTGATAGAATTTAATATAAAGACTAATAATATGTAAAAAATTATTTAAAATATTATTTAAAATTCAAACTTGATTTATATTTATTTGGCAGTAAAAATTTTGTGAATATTTTTATTAAGAATAATTATTTAAAAAAATTTCAAAATTTTTTTAAATTTTGTACATTTGATTCATATAATAAAACTTTTTAATTTATTGATTTTGATTTTGATTTTAATTTTTAATTTTATTTATTATTTTAATAAAAAATTTTACAAATTTCATTTAAAAAACTTATCTTCCTCTAATGTAAGGGAAATTATTAAGTAATTAAATCCACCACTCCCCTTAAAAATTCCATTTATCAATGGCATGTAACAGAACATATCACAAAAATCCTTTGTGAGTGGGGGTGGCGTAGTGCGAGTGTGGGTGCGACTTTGTGTGTGAGCGTGGCGAGTTGCGTGAAGCAATTGTGGCCTTCCCACTCTCCACCTTTGAGAAAAATTCTATAACCATCAAAACCCACACTGACCCACTAATCTATTTGTAAAACCCATCTTAAGGGGCGGGCTAATAATTATATATATAATTAAACATCATAATACATATAGTGTATTTATTTTATATTAAATATATAAAATATAAAATTTATTATTTTATAATTATTGTCAATAAATTAAAAATAAAATTTATTTTTTATTTTTTAAATTTATATAATTTTTATTAAAATTTTAAATAACCATATTTTTTTATATTGTATTTACCGGAAATCTAAAATTATCAAATTTACTTTTAATTATTTTTTCTACTGCTATGATCTGTGTCGTTGGAGAAGTCGTGGGACCAAAAACGGATTTCCAACTAGAGTTTTGTTTGAGTCTCCGCGTGCAGAAGAAAAGGCCAAAAGTAATCATCCAAGCTGACCAGTGACCAAGTCCATTTTAAAACTGTTCAACGTTATGGAGGTCCAAAAGCCATCATTCTCATATTCTGATATCCATAGCCAAAAATATATGCTTTATACTTTTGGGTCATGATTAAATATTGATCAATGTCTTGCGGATTTGGCAATTCAAAAAAAAAAAAATGTAGGGTCCATCCAAGTTGACAAACGAAGGTGGTAGGAAAATCATCTAATCGGTGGTGTTTTTAGTCTCGTTATGGCTTGAACCTAAAAGATTACCCGGTTCTTATTCAAACAGTTATAGATTTCAATTGAACGAAAGCATTTTCGACTTAGCATTTGGTTAACTTAGCTCTCACCATTTTCATCGGAAAAGCTTTCGCGGCCTTGCAAAACAACAACCATTGATCCACTTTTTTTATTGTCTAATTATGTGCCACGCTTGCAACTACACCTTTACGCCATGTTTAGTTGGGTGTAATATCCATTTCAGTCTTCTGATTCATTTTTTGAAAACAGAATAATTTTTCCAACTGATTGCACTATTCCTTGAAATCGTCAACTATTCATTTTTGGCTCTCACCTGACAATGATAACTTCTTGGCCATTCATTACGACCCAGAATTAGATAAAAATATTTTTTTGACCATCTTACCCTTACATAATATTAAGTATTAAATAAGAAACATTAAAATAATATTAAATATTATTAAAATTAATTAAATGATTTTAAGATAATACTAATAAGCATTAAATTATATTAAAATTATTAAATAATATTAAATATTTTCATTAATAATAAAATTTATTAATTAATAAAATAATATTTAATATTTAAATAATTTTAATTTATACCAATATTAAATGTTATTTAATTGATTTTAATATTATTTAACTAATCTTAATATTATTAAATTAATATTTGATATGAATTAATTAATATTAAGTAAGTAAATAATATTACAGTTAATTAAATAATATTAAATTTAATAAATTAGTGGTAAAATAATTAACTAATATTAAATTATTTAAATTATTTAATTATGTAATATTAACAATTTTAGAATTAACTAAATAATATTACATTTAATTAAATAATATTAAATTTATATTTATTAAGTAATTTTTATTAATAAAATTAATTAAATAATTTTAATATTAATTAAATAATTTCAATATTATTAGTATTTAATATATTAAATTAATATGTAATATTAAATATTAATTTAATAAAAATTATTTTATTTAATATTTAATACGAATTCTTCCTCAATTCTATTCTAAAAAACCAAATTTCATAATACATATTTTATTTTATTTTTTTCTATTTTCTATTCTCACAAAATACCAATTCTATTCCCCTCTATTTCACTCCACAAACCTAACATGCCTTTAAGGAAATAATTTTCGTACCTACACAGCTTTAATTTGTCTCTCTTTGGGTTTGTGGCAGCTGCTTTGCCTTAACTCGTCTCTTGGGCGTGATTCACGATTTTTGAATTTTTTTATAAAGGATGTCATGAATTAAAAAATTTATAATATTATAAATATTAAAATTTAAATTTTAGATTTATTGATAATATTTGATGATGATAAATACTTAACCTTTGTTAGAATATTATACAAAGTTATTAAAAAGGTCCAAAATAAGTATGATGCACAAAGGCTTATCGAAGTAACGTCCTCAGGGGAAAAAAATAAAATTCATCAACGAAAGCAGAAATACTCAAAATTCATGAGTGATATAATATCAATTATTATGCCTTCCGTTTGCATCAGCATCCATATACATCTATACATATTTTCGGTTCAATGGGCCATCTTATGCTTGGTCCTATTGGAGTCAAGTAATATATATATAAAATTGAATTGCAGTAAGCACCACTAATTTTAGTGGGAGGCTTAAATCGAAGTTAGCATTGCTTATCTTGAAACCTTTCAACCACATTTTTATGCTTGGAAATTATATGAAGTCACCAAAGGATAACTTCATTTCCTGTTAACTTACTCAACTTAAATGATCAAAAGCAATTAGATTCAATACTAATTCACAAAATTTTTAATTATCCTATAGTAGCTATTTGTAATTTATTAATCAACCCATCAAGTATAAAAATATATTTAATTAAGGATATTTAAGGGTTATGAAAGCGGGAAAAGTCCTTATTAATAAGGAAAGAGGTACCATACTATACACTAACCTTGGGTAAAATTATGGACATTAAATGTAAAAACTTAAGTTAAATGTATTTTATTATTTGATTAATTCAAAAATTAACTAAATTAATTTTGATTTGTTAAAATTTTGAAATTAATAAATTTAGTTTGGTTAATGAAAATAAAATAATATAATTCAGTTAATTCAATTTTAAGTAATTTGATTCAAAATTAATCAAATCAACTAAATAAACACTCATAATAGTACTATATATATATATATATATATATATTAGATTCCTTTTATTTTGTGGAAATTGACTTTTAGAGAATATTTTTTGGAAAATATTTATATTTTCTAAAAAAGTAGAAATTTTTTATTATTTGGATGAGTTAATGAAAAATATTTTATGTTATTTAGTTGTTTTCTAGAAAATCATTTTTTCAATAATATTAATATAACTATTAAAATATTAAAAATTATTTATTATTAAAGTATATTGAAATTATTTATTATTAATATTCAAGAATAATTATATTTTAATAGTATTATTTAATATTAAAAATATTATGTTAATATAAAAAAAATACTTAAAATAAATCTATTTATTATTCTTTATATTCGTATTTTAAAATATTTAAAATAGTATTACTATTCTTAAAATACTATTTTTATTAATATTAAAATAGTAATATTTATTATTAAAATATTTATAATATTAAAATATTTATATTTTATATTATAAATACCTATTATTAAATCATAACAAAATCTTTTTTATTATATTTATTATTTAGTAATATAAATACCTTAATAAAAAATATAAAATTATATATTTTGAACTAAAAATAATAAAAAATTATTAAAATATTCATATTAAAAAAATAATATTCATAAACGCCTAATTTTGTCTAATGTCGTTTGAGAGCACTTTGAGTCTCGATAATTTTGGATTTGTGGTGGGCTTTGAACTAGTCATTTTCTTGTGGATTTGTTTGTATTTTGGGTTTCTTAATTCAAAAGCCTAATTCTCTTTCTTTGAGTTAATTTCAGTTTAATTTTTCTCATTATTAGGAAATAGATAAGATAAATCAAAACTAGAAATTTTGATGATAAAATCTAAAATGAAGGTGAGTTTGAATTTAAATATTATTGAGATGAAATCCTTATCAAATTAAAATTTTGAAAGCAATCTCAATCTTGGTGGATCTTATCTTACTCAAAGAGCTTTTATATAAATAAATTCTACTAAACACAATCACATAAGAAATACAGAGGAAAAAATAGCTTCATCACCATTCTTAACACACTACCATCTCTATATGCCATCTCCACCATCATTGCCATAAATTTATCACTACCACCAATTTACCATTGCCAGCATTGCCCATCATCACATCCATTACCTATTGTAAAAAACACAGACATGAAACACATGCAAACAGAAACAGAGAAAATAAGTCGGCCAAAAAGAAAAACCACCCTCTCTTGTCACCTTTAGCTTGCGAAGAATCCACCATATCCATCCAAGCCACGACCTCCAACAAGCTCACATCTCAAATTCACCACTATCTTTAAGCCATTTAGAACCTAATCCCTACCATATACAAATATACCATAGCCCACATAGTACACGACAAACCCAACTATAATAACGTATAGATCCGTAGACCTATCGCTAGATATAGATTTAAGGAGTCACCACTAATTTTTTTGTTTAAATGCAATTGACCACCTAACTGAATCTGTTCCATTTTAAAAAGGAGTCTCAAGCTTGACTTTAATGTCCTTAAATTATAGATTTTAGTATGCGAAATTATATTTAGGTTTGAGAGGGTGGTTATACATAAGAAAGGTTATAGCACCCTCACAACGACTACCTAAAAGATGGTACCAATTTGATTTTAAGTTATCCAACCCTTAAAACATCTTTATAGTTTACCAAATAATTTAATTATTGAAAATTGATCTTAAAATTACTCCAATAGTTTAGTAGTAATTAAGATAATTTTCTCACCTCAAGAGTATTCATGGAGACTAGTGTTCTATTTTGAAGAGACTCCATTGTCAAATTCATTAATGCATTTTTCCAAGAAATTAATTATTTGAAAACAAATAAGTAAAATCCTCTAATATTTTGGTAAAATTTTGTTCAATGCATTTCCTCCAATAGTTTGATGGGATTTTTGTTTAAATTTTTTTTATTGCTTTGTTTTAAAAAAAATTATTAAATCTTCTAATAGTTTAGTAAGATTTAATTCGATATTTAAATCTTTCAATAATTTGGTAAGATTAAAAAATTATTATTTTTTAAAATTTATTATGGAAAATTTCAATCATTTGGTAGAATTTATAATTTAAAAATTTCTAAACCTATGAAAATCCTCTAATTGTTTGGCAAGAATCATGAGTTTACTTTGAATTTTTTTTGAAATATTAAAACAAATAAAATTTACATAAATAAAATAAAAAAATTAACAAAACAAAAAAATCAAATTTAAATAAATGAAATGAAAAAAAAAAGAAAAAAAAAAGACGGTTTGCCTCAATTTGCTAGACGCGGCACAGCTGTAGAAAGGAAAACTGACTGGAGCAACTTGAAATCACAACTAGCTTTAAAAAACAAGGTCAAGAGTCTAGTCGCAACTGGATCAGGTTGGGGAATGAGGCGACGCAGAGTCCTAGCTTCTTTAAACCCAAAACGCTGCCATTTTGCAACAATATAAAAGGGTAAAAATCTTTTTTTTTTCTCAGAATTCTTATTGCCTCTCTTTCTTTAAGTTAGTTTTCTCTCCTTTTTTTTTTTTTTTATAAAAAATCCCAACTGGTAAGTTCAACCAACCAGCCCAAACCCATATTCTAGCATCGAAAAATTTAATCGATTGCAAAAGTTCAAAAATTTCGAAAAAGTTTTACAAACTTATAATCCGACAATAGTGAAAACCCTTCGGCTGCTTTTGTGTATTTTTGACATATTCAAATTTACATCAAAAAGTTCAGACAAGAAAGCCAAAAATTCAACCTAATCCTAGAAATTCAAACAATTCAACTAAAACCCAAAAATAAAAAAAAATCCAAAAAATTCCCGACAATAAAAAATCGAACTAGAATTCAAAAACCTAGAATTTTAATCCAAACTCCATAAAAAGAACCAAAATTAAAATCAAAACCCCAAAACAAATCAAACTCAGAAATTCCAAGCAGTACCCAAAACCCAACAATAAAAAATCAAACCTCAAGAATTTTAAAACCCCAAACTAATTTCAAAAACACTAAAAATCCAAAACTAAAAGCCTTAAAAACTTTCATTGTTGTAATTTCTTCTCCTCATTTTTTTTTTATTGCCTTTGTCATATAAGGATTGAAATCCTAATTCAACTAGGATCTTCAAGATTTTCAAATTTTCTTTCTATGTAATCTGTCTTTTTTATTTATTAATTGGGAATCAAGTTTTTTCCAAAATTATTCAATCAATTAATTCAGGATCTAAGGTTGAATCCAAACCAAATCCCAAATTTCCTATGAATTTACAAATTTACACAGTCTTTTTTTTTTACTTCTTAACTTTGACCAATACTTTGACTTAAGAAATTAAAAAATAAAAATTGCAATTAAAATGATAGAATTGATATTGACCAAAAAACTAAAAATTAACATTAAAAGTTTGGGCTTTTCAATCTTTTTGCTTAAATTTCATCAACTAAGGCCCAATTACAATTTTGCTTGAAATTTAAGCCCATTTTAATGTCAAAAAAATTCTCAAACAAAATAGAGTATCTATATTTACCCCTCTTTGTGCATTTTTTGTGAAATAGGAACTACATAAATATCAAAAGACATCCATTTTGTTTAGGTTCAAAAAATTTGAAAATTAAAAAATTTTTAACTTGAAATCTAAAAATTCACAATTTGAAAATTCAAGGGTTCATTATTATATTCAAAGGTTCACAAAACCTTAAAGATTCGTAAGATTCTATAACAAAAATTGAAAGATTCCAAGACTCAAAGGTTAAAAAAAGATTCAAAAATTTGTAAAAAGCTCAAAAAAATTCACAAAATATTCACGATTCATAAAGATTTCAAAGTTTGTAAATGATTCAAGATTTTTAAAGTTCCCAAATTTGTAAAGGTTTCAAGATTCATAAAAGTTTCAAGTTTCGCAAAGATTTAAAGATTCGCAAAAACTTCAAGATTTTTAATGATTCCAAGATTCGCTAATATTTCAAGCTTCACAAAGATTCTAAAATTCGCAAAGATTTCAAGATTCAGAAATGATTCAGGATTCGTAAAGACTCTTAAGATTCACTAAGGTTCCAAGATTCACAAAGATCTCAAATTCGCAAAAGTTCCCAAGATTTGCAAATGCATCAAGATTTGCAAAGATTCCCAAGATTCACAAAGGTTCTAAGATTTGAAAAGACTCCAGGATTTGCAAGAATTTCAAATTTACAAGAATTTTAGTTTCTCAAGAAGTTCAAGTTTATAAGACTTTCAGATTTGCAAGAATTTCAACTTCATCATTGTAAAAATTCACAATTGTAATTTTAGGAATCAACGTCCAAATTTTCTAAATTCACATACAAAATTCAAAGATTCACTTGCAAAATATTTTTGTTAGTGATTCACATCTAAAATTCAAAGTTTCACTTTTAAAAAATTCATGAATTCACATCAAAGATGTCAAGGCTCACATCCATAATTTAAAGATTCTCATTAAAAATTTTAGAGACTCACACCCAAAAGTTAAAGATTTTTAGTTGAAAATCTTAAGAATTCACATTCAAAATTTCAAAGATTCACATTAAAAAAACTTTGTTGTTTCACATCCAAATTTTCAAAAGTTCTCATTCAAAAAAAAATTTATGATTTCACATCCAAAATTTCAAAGAGTTTCATTAAAAAATTTTAGGGTTTCACATCCATAATTCAAATATTCTCATTTGAAAATTTTAGAGATTCACAATCAAAATTTCAAAGATTCTTATTAAAAAAAATTTAGTGATTCTGCTCGAAAGTCTTATAAGTAGTGGTTATTTTTTAAAAAGGCTCTTTTAAACAAATGTTCTATAACTTTAAAAGTTTAGAATATTTTTCTTGTCCAAAAAAAAAAATCTCATCATGAAAGATCTTCTTCATTCGAGGATTCAAAAGTCAAGCATTTTTTCCCACCAAAGTCAAAATCTTTTATACGATAAATGTCATGATAATAATGCAAATGCCTTCTAAATGATGCAAATGCAACAATCTAGATTCTCACTAAATGATGCAATTTCATGTCCTAAACAATAATGCAGATGTCATATTATAATTCAAATGTTCACTATATTATGTAAATACATGCCTCAACCATGATACAAATGCATGCTCCAACCATGATGTAAATGTAATTATCAAAACAAGGATTCAAATATTCACCAAATTATGTACATGTACTTGTTCAAACAATAATACAAACATAATATGTGTAAGTAGATGTTACTAAATCAATGCCATGAAATTTCAATTATGGTAATAAGGTTCTTAAGACTCCACCATCTCATATATTTCTTTTTAAGTTTTTAGTACTAATAATTTCAAAATAAATTTTGACAACTAATCCACGTCATTTTCCTCATCTGGTCGTAACTCATCGGTTAAATTGACTAATCCATCACTGTATTCATCACTGGGTCATGTCATTTGCCCTTTTTAAATCATCTTCTCATGCTTCTTTCCTTTTTTCATTTTTTTTGTCCATATCATCTTTGATTTCTTTCAAAGGAATGGAAGAGTATTTTACGAACATTATCATTCATTTATTTATAGTCATTCTAATTCATGATAAATATGATTCAATCATACATTTTCTTAATTCATTCAGGGTAGAGAATAATAAAAAAATGTGTATTCATTATCAAAATGAAGTCTGGTCAAGAACAAATCTAAGATGAACAAAAGCAAAATACTCTAACTGTTTAAATGGGATATCAACATCCAAAATAATAACTATTCAAACAATTTTGAATTCTAACTCAGAATTCTTTCCCAAAAGCACATTCGATTAATATTCTTGATCTTTAAGTCAAATATTATCCACATCTTTGGGACCCTAAAATGAAGTTATTTTTCCAAGTCTCCATTTTTATTTAAATAGCCCTTTCAGGTTTTCAGTTTAAGTATTCTTTTTTTCTCATTTTTCCTTTTTGCTTTTTTTTTTTTTTGCTTGCACATCTTTTTTCATTTTTTCTTCTTATTTTTTCCCCTTGATCCATTACTGGCATTTCATTCAAAATTCCAAACAATTCAATTGTAAACCTATCTTAGTTTAATTCATGATTCTCAAATTAGAGCATTCATATTTTATCAAAATAAATTTTTTCATGTATGTAATGTAGACTAAGGTGAAGGGTTATGAAAGAAATGGATAAAACAAATCCAAAATGTATTGAAAAAGTAATCAAACCAAAGATCATTTCTTTTCATGTAAAGCACCTTGACATTTTGCCCCATCAATTACTTTTTCTTTTTTTTTTTCTTTTCATTCTTTTTTATATATTTTATTTTGCACTTTTCATCATTTTTCAAAAAATATCTAAGCACAAAAAGCCTTTGCCTTTGAAATCATTAAGGATCTTCACTTTCTTTTTTGTGAACAAAATTTTCAAACTTTACCCCTCAATGTGGGGGTGGTATTTAGTTAGGATTTTTTGAAAAAAAATTTAATAGGCTCAAATGGTGTAGCAAAGGATAATTTTACTCTTTATGTGCAAGGTAGAAAAAAGATGGCAATTTCTCATCTCGAACATGAATACTCTCAATGAAATACATTTATTGACCAAAAACAAAGATAACATACTACATCGATTTTACCTTTCAATAAGTGAAATTTTTTTGCTAAATTTATCTTCTTTTATTTAGTAATCCGAATAAATTAAAAATATTAACTTATCAATAATATCAATATGAATGATGCTTTTAAAAATGAATCTTAAATTTTTATCATGATTGTTTGAATATTCATTATTTGAAATCTAAGAATGGATATAAAAAAAGGTATGAGAAGGTAAAAACATATAATGGTGATTCATATGAAAGAGGAAATATCTTGAAAATGCATCATATCTATCATTTTTATTAAAATTATGAAAAATAAAATGAATCTTAGTACATCAAAGAGATTATTATTCTAAAAAATCCTAAAATGGCACACAATTCCAGTCAACCATTTCATATCCTTCCTAAAATTATGCTCCTATGTAACCGGTCAAAAGAACTTTATTAACATTCAGCTCCCTTGATTCGTTAAAGCTTACAAAGATTGCTCAGATCAAACTTTATACCTTGTACTTGAAAGGAGGGCATGTTTTCGTAAATTGACCCACATTCCCATTATAGTAATCTTATGTGACATTAACATTATACCATTTGGAATAAGGTGACTTTAATGGTTCCAAATGAATTAGAGACAGTAAGTTATTCTTGACCAATTCTAGGAATAACTCAATATATGTTACGAGTATAAGATCAATGCAGGCTTTCTTTTGGTTGTTTCTAGATATTTTCAAACCACTAGCTTAGTTGTTAGGCTTTGAAACTAGTGTACTAACAAGACGCAGCCCATATGCAGGTGTTTGAAAAGATGGCTGTGGAATAAGTTGGTAAGAAACTTATGTAATACTATTAACAATAGTGTAATAAGTAGGATGAGCAGGTTGTGGATATAAAGTATAACTTCTAAATTGTTACCTCTCAAAACTCACAGCTTAGGCTACAAATTCTTTCCATTTAGGCATCTCTTTTTTTTTTTTTTTGTATTGGTGGCCCTCATTCTTCAAACTTGTCATTTTTTATGGCATTTTCAATAATCTCCCCTAAGATCACCATAATAGCAAAGTTTTATGTTACATTCCTTATCATCTTTTTATGATAAGGTACCTTTAAGGTGCTAACAAATAATACTATAGTCTCATTCTTAGTCAGAGGTGGTTGAACTTAAGTAGCCATATCCCTTCATCGTTGGGCATATTCTTTGAAAGATTTTATTGCCTTCTTCTCCATGCTTTGTAAAAAAAGATGATCATGAGCCAAGTCAATGATATAGTGATACTAATTAATAAACACTCGAGCAAGCTCCTTTTAAGAGTGGATGCGAGTTTAGTCTAACTGAACATACCCCCTTACAGCCAAACTAATAAGATTGCCTTGAAATATATAGATTAATTATTTCTCATTACTAGTATAAGTGGCTATCTTTCGATAGTACATAGTAATATGTGTGATAAGATATTTAGTACCATTATACTTTTTGAACTCTAAAACTTTAAATTTTAAAGGAATCACAATATTTAAGACCAAGTAGGGGCTGACTGCTTCCATGGAACCATAAAAGTTTATACCTTCAACGGCTCATAATCTTTCTTTCAATAGGCTCATCTTTTGTTTAGACTTTGAGTCTTTTGAACTATCAATTGCCTTCAACTCCAACTTATCCTTTTCTTTTGGATTGTCTAAATCTGGGACTTAAACTGGCTTTACTACCTTTTTTAATGAAATTAGGATTGATATAGTTTGAATGTTCCCTTGATCTGGTGTAGATGGCATTCCTAAATAAGTACACCTTACAAGAAATGTGAACTATTATGATGAAACACATTGGGTGGACTGGACATGATATGAGCCATAGCTAAGAGGATACAAAGGGTTAACAACATCTTATAATGGATGATCTTTAAAGCTTGCATATTCTTCTACAGCCTTCTATTTGTTTAGTTTGCTTAGTGCTTCAAAGATTTTGCTCAACTTTCTTGTAATTTCTTCTTAAACTCTCTCTAATTTCTTAATGCGACTTATATTTTCTTGTTTCATTTGTCTGACTTAAGCTCGTATGTTATACTGGCGATGAGTTGGTCAAGCTATTTTTGAACTTTGATTTATCACAATTAGAGTATATATTTAGAGTGATGTTTATGAAACCATCTAATTATACATAAGAATGAATGCATGAATGCAATAAGGAGGATTTACCATATAACAATTGTTAACAAAAAAAATCTTTATTGAATTAAAAGTTATTTATAAGTAAATCCAATATTACATACATGAAAAGTTTAGAATTTATTAAGGAAAGAAATTTTGAATTTATTGATATTGACTTTGCACTTCATTAAGGAAATCTAACAATTCTTAGTCATATACTCCTACTTGTGACACCCTTCTCTTTCATTCTTCAACCTTTTTTACTATATCCTTGGCTTTGTAAGTAGCCATATTGATTTGGTTAAGCAGATACTCCAACTGGTCATGCTTTCTCACATATACCTCATTTATTTACTCATATTTTTCATTCAAACCCCCATTTGTGTTCCAATTTCAACCATAACGCCATTTAGCATTTGAATGTGCTTTTATGCCTTAAAGAGTGCCTATTCACTTTCTTACAGCTTTGCTTGCAATTATCTATTTTAAAAAAAAAAATTAGGTTAATTCTCGAGTGATGGATGACTATCTTTTGTTAAGGTCAGTGAACAAACTCTTCCATTCATCTTTTTCTTATTTAAGTGTTTAAACTTCTCTTTTTAGCCTTTTGTTTACAAGTTTCAACTCTTTAGCCTCTCTTTTCAAGTCGGTAGAAGACTTTGCTAAGTTTTTTATAGATGTAACAAAAATTCTTCTTATTAAAATTATTTTATGGTAATCATTCCTTATGATAAATCTAATGGTGTAAATGTATGCATAATAAAAAAAGAGGGTTAGTATACACATAATATATACAAAGAACAATATATTTACAAGCAAAATAGTAATACATGTCCCATCATGTGTCTTATTTAAGATTTTCTAATACAAGGAAGGGTATGACTTAACTTAAGTTCATACCTTTAGGATTTATTTACATGCTAGGTTTAAAGTTTTGACAGTCTAAGGGCTTTTAAATTATTCCTTACATCATTGTCCATTATAAACTAACAAGACATCTCAATCCTCACACATCATAAGCTACAAATGAAAATAATTCAATTTAAGTGAGTTTCGCTAGCCCATGTGGAGACATAAAATCTCATGAAAACGTAAGCACTTTACTTTCTTCTTAAGGGACGGAGCTTGGGTATAAAGCTCATGTTATGTACATGCAAATAGACGACAATATATAACATGATTTTAAAATAAAACACATGAGATAAAGCAAAAGTTTATTAAATTAGGCTTGGATAAGATGAAATCATTTACTAACCTGACTTTCAATATCTCCAGTGGAGTTGCCAAACTATCATAATGTATAGATCTATGAACCTATTGCTAGATATAGATTTAAAGAGTCACCATCAATATATTTTATTTATGTATGATTGGCCACCAAACTAAATTTGTGCCATTTTAAAGAAAAGTTCCAAGCTTGACTTAGGTGTCCTTAAATGTTATATTCTAGTATATGAAACTAGATTTAAGTTTGAGAGTACAGTTACACATGAAGAAGGTTATAGCACCCTAACAACATTAATCCAAAAGATTGTACTAATTTGATTTCAAGTTATCCAAGTTTTAAAACATCTTTATAGTTTACCAAATAATTTAATTATTAGAAATTGATCTTAAAACTACTCCAATAGTTTGGTAGTAATTAAAATAATTTTCTCACCTCAAGAGTATTCATGAAGATTAATATCCCACTTGAAAGAGGCTTCATTGTGAGATTCGTTAATGCATTTTCTAAGAAATTAATTATTTAAAAATAAATCAGTAAAATCCTCTAATAGTTTAGTATGATTTTATTCAATGCACATCCCCCAATATTTTAGTGAGATTTTTATTTGAAAATTTATTTATCACTTTATCTAAAATAAAAAAATCATTAAATCTTCCAATAATTTGGTAAGATTCAACTCGAAATTTAAATCCTCTAATAATTTGATAAGATCAAAAAATTATTATTTTTTAAAATTTATTATGAAATTCTCTATTCATTTAGTAGAATTCGTAATTTAAAATTTTGTAAACCCATGAAAATCCTTTAATCGTTTGGTATGAATCATGAGTATATTTTGAATTCTTTTGAAATATTAAAAAAAATAAAATTTACATAAGTAAAATAAATTAAAATTAATAAATAATTAATAAATAAAAATAAAATAAAATAAAATTTAAATGACTCAAATGAAATAAAACATAAAAGGACGAGTGGCATGATTTGTTAGACGCAGTTTGGCTGCAGAAATGAAGACTAGCTAGAACTGTTTCAAATTGTGGCTCAGTTCAGCTTGGCCATTAAATTAAAAGAATCGGCTCAAGAGTTGGGTCGCAACTAGATCAGGTTGGGCAAAATGGGTGACACATGGATCCTAACATTTTTAAACCTAAAACGTTATCATTTTGCAACAATATAAAAGGGTAGAAATCTTTTTTTTCCTCAAAATTCTCTTACTTTCTCTCTCTAAGTTAGTTTTCTCTCCCTTCTTTCTAAAAAACCACAATCGATAAATTTAATTGGCTAGCCTAAATCTAGATTTTGACATTAGAAAATTCATTTGACTATCAGAAGATTAAAAATTTTTAAAAAAGTTCACAAACCTAGAATCTGCTCATCATTAAACCCTTATAACATTGTATTTATTGCTAAAAAAATCAAATTTTCACCAGAAAGTTCAAACAAGAAACCCAAAAATTGAACCTAATCTCAAAAACTTATCTAAAATGAGATAACGGTGTAAACAGGTAATTAGATAATAAAGGGAGACAAACTGGGTTCTTAGGTTTTATGGTCATTTCTTGAAAAGAAGCTCTTTAATTTTAAGCAACCATGTTTGATCTAATATAGATTTTTATTGAGACGTAATGTAGGCCAAAACTCAAAGTTTAAAAAAAAAGGATAGATAGACCCAAAATAAATGTTTAAGAAGATTTAAACTAAGGATCATTTTTTGAAGAATTCATTATAGGGCATTCATCCTTTCATTTTCCCATGCTTTCTGCTTGACCATTCATTTCATTTTCTTTCCCCTTTTCATTTTTCTTTTATTTTGTTCTTTTCTTTTCTTTTTTTTTTTCATTTTTCTCATTTTTTCTTTATCTTTTTCCTTTTTTTCTTTATTATCTCTCTTTTTCTTTTTTTCTTTTTTTGTTCTTCTTGTTCTTTTCATTTTCTCATTTTTTTCTTTTTTTCACATTTTTTTTTCCTTCAAGTGGATTCAAAACTTCAAAAACCTTTTATCGAATATTTGCCTTCAACATATAAGGTCATTTCCTTAGACTTTACCATACCTGACCCTTAGGTGCATCCTTTTTTGTCACTTAGTATAAAGGGTGATCCTTGGTAAGAGTTTATTATAAATGCAATCTTATGAGGCTTAAAAGGAGTAGCAAGAAATAAATTTCTATATTCATGAAATGATGATGAAAGATGGCTATTTATCATCTCAAATAAAGTTGCTCAATTTTGAAGAGCGATTTTTTTGAAACAACAAAGTTTGAAAAAAGTTTGTGTTTGGTCTCTTTTTTTTATTTGTTTGGGATTTCTTTGGTTGTTATTACTTTCTTTGAACTTTCTAATTTTTTTTCATAGTCTTTTTATAAATTTATTAGAATATTTTTATTTTTGGATTCATTCAAATGATGTCGCAATCAAAGATTTTTTTTCTTTTTTTTTCTTTTCATTTTTCTCTTCTTGCTTTACCTTTTTTTTCTTTTATTTTTTTTACGTGCCTCTACCACTATTCGAGAAAAATACCTTATTTTGACAAATCACTATCGATATAGGTTAATGTAAGAAAAAGGGTCATATGGAATGAATCCATTTAAGGTATTAAGAAGTTGATGTCACTTTATAACAAAATACGGGTTGATCACAATTCAAGTTGTCTCAAGGGTAATTATGTTTTTCTTTTTAATCTATGTGCCCCAAGTACTACGCAATGATAATTTAATGGGTAAAGAATTGAGAGGCTAGTATATTTGTAGTTATTTAGAAAGACTTAGGTGGCTTCAATATTGGAAAATTTGAAGCTATAACATAGCCTTGCCACATCAAATTATCACATTTAAATTCTAAAAAAAATTTCATTTTTTACCTAATTTTCTAGGAATATCAATTTTTTTTTTTTGAAATTGGTTGTCTCATTGTTCATTGCCTAAAAACAAATTACACCCATATTATATCATAATATTATGAAGTGAAGACAAGGCTGATGAATTTAGGTTTATATCACTTGTAGGGTTACAGTCGATGAGTAAAATCATATAAGTAATTTAAAAATGATATGATGGCATTTGGTGAGTTTATTCTAATAGAGATCATCAACTCTTTCAAATTTTTTCCATCTTTCAGTACAAAAGAAAGCTTTTTTCTTTGTTACTTTCTTTTTCTTCCTCTTATTTTTTTTTTTCAAAGTACTTTTCATTTTATGATTTCAAAAATTAATTATGTACGGCTTTTATTCAAACAATTATATAAAATAAAATTTCATAGAAAAATCCAAAGCATTCATTTTTTCCAAAATTAATTGTAACAAGATTAATCCAAATAACTCATAGGGATACCATACGCATGTCATACACAAAATGGTTAAAGGTTCAAAAGAAAATTATCCTATCTTGATCTTTTAAAACTCGAGATCTCCTTACACATTTCAACTCCTCACATTTTGTAATCGGATAGAGTCAACTTCTATTATTCCATAAGTTTTTGAGTCAAAATACCACTATTGATAAGATCTTTTTCCTTTTCTTTCAGCTGTCTATATTTTTTAGTTGAGTGACCAATTACCCCCATATGATAATCATACTTGCCATTAAGATCATAACTCCTTACTGATGGATTTGGTGTTATTTTCTAAGGCCTAAGAGTGAGGTACCTATCTTTATTAGCATAATCAAAATGTGAAAAGTAATCATTAAAAGTTTTTCTTGGTCATTTCTTGGTCTTTTTTGGTTATTTAATGGTTGAATGGTGCGCTCAAGTGTAGGAACAAGATTGTGAATGGCCTTTTGAGGATGAAGATTTGCTAAAAAACCCAAATGCTGCATTGATTTATAAAGATATGGGCTTTGAGAGATACTACCTATGACAAGAAAGTGGGGTTAATAAAAAGGATAAAGATTACATGGGATGAAGTTTTTGGGTAGATACCCCTCAGTGTAACTATTTGCACCTTTCTTTCATTTTTTTATGTACTTTCCTTTTCAACATCAGTTGCATTTGTTAATTTAATCTTACCATTCTTGATTATATTTTTTTATCATTTCCCAAAAAATCACCATGCTAGTAATGTTTTTGGAGACATTCTCTATCATTCTTTCATAATAAGGAGTGTTTAAGAAATTGACAAGCAAAATAGTAATTTTTTTATTTATCAGGGGTGGTTATACTTAGGCCACCATGTCTTTCTATTTGTATGCATATTCTTTGAAAGTTTCGATTGACCTTTTCTTCATGTTCTAAAAAGATAATCTATCTGGTGTCATATCCACTATATGCTTGTATTGTGCAATAAAAGTATAGGTAAATCATTTTAAGAATGGACTTTGCTTTGGTCGAACTGCACATACCATCTCATTACATATTTGGTTGACTATTCTGGAAGTAATGTATTAAGAGTTTATCATTGTGGATATGGCCAATCATTTTCCTATAGAACATCTTGATATGTGTAATAGGGCATTTTGTTCCATCATATTTCTCGAATTTAGGAACTTTAAACTTTTCAGGGATAACTAGGTCAAGAACTAGGCTAAGCTCATTGGCATCAATATTCTCAAAGACATTGTTTTCTTCCACTACTGTGAGTTTCTCTTCTAACAATTTATACTTGTCTTTCATCTCTATTTTCTCAACCAGCTTTGGTACCCCTTTTAACTTTTTCGTTCTTTGGGATTATCCAAATTAGTTATCACAATGGGATCATAAGGGTAGGCCTGAGATTGGCATTTATCTAAAATGGTGAAGGTTTGTATAAGCACTAGTACAAGTATAAGCCTAGTGGTCTATTAGTGGTGCTTATGTTATATGAGGATTTTGAGCATAGGGATGTGTGAACCTAGGTGTGCACAATGGTTCCTTAATAGCAACTTCTTTCTTTACCCTAAATATTTAAGCAATTCCCTTTCCTTCCAAAAGCTTTAACAATATCTGTTTTAAATCCATTAACTGTCTTTCAATATCTTGTCGTATTTCCATAACCTTTTCTCTCATCTTTTCTTGAGCCTGTTCAATCCTTTCTATTCTAGCCTTATGATCTTCCCTATTGTGAACAAAACTAGTCTCGAAAGATTTAGCAAGAAATCAACACTATTGAACCCTTATTCTTCGAAAAAAGCAAGATCAACTTTACTTTTCATGATGATGAATGTGCCTAACATTATCATGGATGTATCAGTAGTGCAAAATGCTATTGAGATGCATAGATGCTTGGAATATGAACATTTACATACATATGATGCCTAAGTAACAAAAATCATATTGTCTATGTAAATGTGTATGCAATAGGACAAAACATCATATTACAATGGTGGTGGATGTGTTCACATAAAATGCAATGTCTACAATGCATATTTTATCAAAATCATATCACTTGTGAATCTAATGACTGAAACATGATGCCATACTTAATGAGTAATGAGATGTATATCTATGTCTAATGTAACATACTTATACGAAATGCATTGACATATGATATGCATGAAACACGTTTACATGAAATGTAATGTATTTATTATGCAAACCTAATGAAATTAACACTACCATTAAGATGTGCATAAGATTGAATGCATGTTCTATCTATTGAGATGTACATAAGATAGAGTGCATGTACTATCTAATTAAGATGTACATGAGATAGAGTGTATGTACTATCTTATTATTTCCAACTTAAAAAACTTGATAAAAATATATGTAAAAAGGATCAAATGAAATACAAAGCGTGGAACAATATTCAAACTTAGAAATCTTTTTTTTTTCTTTTTCTATAAAGAGGAAAACTTTAAAAATCTTCATTTTTATTTTTTTATTTTTTTAAAAAAATACACAAAATGACTAGGATTAAAAGATTTTTATCTATTTTCCATTTTTGTTGTTTCATTAGGCCAACAAAGAAATTAAAAAAAAAAAAAAAAAACTTCTTCTATTCATTGTTTCTTTTTAAAAATTTTTGTTTTGTAGTTTTTGTTTTTCTTTTTCTTTTTGTTGAAAAATATGAACAAAAATACTTTTTTTTTTAAAGATGCAATTCCTGTACAATCACTAGACAAATCAAACAATGTGTCAAAAGAAAATTTTATTGGAAAAATGTTTATTTTCTCTTATATTTTTATTTAGTTTCTTTTGCATTATTATTACCCCCAAAATAAAAATTGCTTCTAATGTTCCTCATGTGTCCTAATTGGGATAATTTCGAGAGATAAGGTATGGCATGTCTTTATCTAAAGCTGGCTTTCTAAAGCTCACCATATGCTAGTTTGAGAATTGACACATCTAAAAGTTTTCAAATTGTTTCTCACATCATCCTCCATCACAAACAATGTGGCACCTCGACACTCACCCATTGTAGACTACAGAGAAAATGGTTCAATCTAAATGAGAGTATTTTGCTTGCTATTGCGAAAGTTATCACCTCACAAAAACATATGTACTTTACTCTCTCTGGGTATAGAGCTCACGTATGATATGAAATATGTCATTGTCTGTGTGAGAGAAAATAACATCGCAATCTCTATCTTATATGCCCCCATAATTTATTGAAAATAATATAGGCACAAACATAAAACAAGTAATGAACCAATGACATAATTAAAATGAAATGCATGTGATTTTTTCTTTTTATTATTATTGGTTTTTTAAACAAAATCAAAATCAAATAAATTAAAGTTGAATACCAATCAGACCATTATATCAAAATTAAGGATAACACATAATTAATTTTGGCCTGACTCTAAAAAAGGGCATCCCTAGTGGAATTGCCAAGCTATAGTAACGATTTTAGGGACTACTAGATGAATTTGAAAAAAAAAAAAGAGTCGCCATCAATTTCTTTTGGCGATGTGTGATTTGTTACTTATTAAAATTTATCTTTTTAATAAAATTTATTAAAAAAATAATTTTAAGGTCTGCAAAATAGTTTAGGTTCATGAGTCAGTTACTGTGAGGAAAGATTAAAACCCCCTTAGCATCTATTTTAAAAACAGTACCAATTAACCATATGTTATCTTTTAATCTTGACACCAATGATCTTACCTTTGGTATTTAAAATTAATTTTTTTTATTTTCTTTATTGTAATAAAAAAACATATTTTATTTTTTAATTGTTTACTTGAAAAAAAAAATAAGAACCTTACATATTGAAAAATCCCTAAAAATATTCCAATACTATGGCAATATTAAGAGGAACTTTCTCACTTAAAGATCTCTTAAGAATCACTACTTGGACTTTTCAAGAATCCCATTCTTGGCAGTTTATATTTATCTTCAATATTTATATTTACTATGCATATAATAAAATATGATATCTGTAATATAATCCAAATAATATTTTTTAAAAATTCATTTCTTATTTTATTTATTAAAAAAGATGAGAAATCTTTTTTAAAAGTTATTCTAAATGCTCTAGTACATTGACGGTATTTTAGATAAATTGTTTTACCTAGAGGTTTTTAAAGAATAACGATTGAGACTTTTTAAAAATCTCATCATCGGAGATTTCATTTATTTTCATAATTGGCATGTATAAATGAAATATGATGCATATGGATTAATTTGTAACACTATTATATTGTATAAAAGTTCATTTCATTTTTTTTATAAGGAAAAGTAAATAAGAACTTTTTCAGTGAAATTGTCCTAAATATCCTAATACATTGATGATAATTTAGAAAAATATTCTCGCTTAGGGATTTATTGAGAATCACTACTCGGACTTCTCTAGAACCTATCATCGAAAAACATTTCTTTTTTTTATATTTATTATGAAAATTTTTTAATTTTTCATTGTATTAACAAGATTAAATATTTATTTCATGATCCAAAATTTTAGACATGCATGAATAATAAAAAATGATAATAATAAATAATTTGGTCGAAATAAAATAAAAAAATTAGAGAAATAAAATAAAAAAAAACCAAAAATAGTTGGTCAAACCAATCAACGATTAAAGAATAATAGTTCAGTACGGTTTGAGCGATTCAAGCCGGTTCAACTAGTTTAGACTAATTCTAGTTGCTGAGAAAATGGGTAGTTCAATAGTGTTATCATTCACCATTGGTTCAATTAAACTTGTCTGAGGTTAGTAGCAGAAGATAGAGCACCAGGTCAGGTGCTTGAATCTCGAATCGAGTTAAGTCCACACACGGGTCACCTAGTAAGGTTTTTTTTTTCTTTTCTATATAAGACAAACTTTTTTTTTACATTCATTTCAAACACCTCTTATAAAAAAAATTTCAAAAACCTTTCAATTCTCTCTAAAACATCTTAGAATTTAACTACTTATTGCTGTGTTGATCATTGTTCTTCCACTGTTTACAAGTTTTCTCCACTATTTCAAACCTTGAACTAACCCCTTAACCTCACAATTCTCTTCTCTTAACAAATAGGAAATAATCTCTTTTCAAAACATTTGGAGCCTAAAAATTTCCATGGCTGACATTTCCTTTTTATTTCATGATTTTTTGCTTTGCTTATGTTGTTCCTTTCAAGGATGTGGTTTTTGTGCTACTTTTCTTTTATATGTGCATGTTTTTTTTTATGGTTTTCAATTGTTAAGTTGGATGGGTTTCAGGTAGGTTTTGGGTAGTTTTGGGATGATTCAATTGTTTAGTGATTTGGTTATAAAGGTTGTAAGGATTGGAAACATGAACTGTTCTCATGGGATTGGGGTGGCTTGGTTCAATGGTAGGTAGGGAAAGGGAAGTTTTGAGGTTGCTATTTCAAAAGGTTTGGGTGATGGTTACTGGTTCTAGTTGAAGTTGAGTTGGGTTTTGTGTTGAGGTGTTTTATGAGGGTTGGTGGTTGGTGTGGGCAAAGACTAGGTGTGTGGGGACTAGTGTTGGCGTAGGGACTAGTGTTGGTGCTAAAGGTTGGAGCTACGTTCTAAAAGGGTCTTGGTCGAAGGTTATGGAAAGGGGTCTAGGGAACTTTGGTTTTTTCTGTCTAATTTGGTTGAAGGATTTTACTATGTTTTGAGGTTGTGAATAGGGTATGATTTGACTATGGTGGAAAGATTTTTTTTTTATGAAAGAGATTGGTGAAGCAAAATGGTAAAAAGGACAGGGATTTTTAATGTTGAAAGCTTCTTCCCTGTAGGATGGCCGAATGATTTTTAGGAAAAAAATTTTTGCTCATTTTCTTCCTCATTTGCCAAATAATGCTTATGAATTTTTTTCTGTGAATTGGGGTTGCAACAGTCCAAGGTTTAATAACTCTTTAGAGCTATAGGGTAGTGGCCAATATGCTACTAGTTACAAGGTGCAGGATAATGGGACTTTAATTAATTGCTGGTAGTGCCAACTTCAACCTGTCTTTTTACTTTGTTTTTTTCTTTTTAATTTTTCGTTTAATTAAAATAGTTAAATAAAATTGGGCTTTTGAATTATTGGGCTTTAAATTGGTTTTTGGACCTTTAATAATAGATTTGGATTTTTAAAAAATGTTATAGGCTAAATTTGGGCTTTGAAATGTAATTTAGGCCTTCATAATCAAATTTAGACTTATTGAATTTTGACTTTTGGCTTTTAAGTCCATATAACCCAAATAGAATTGAATAAGATTTAACCCATATAAAATGATTCAAAAGCAATTAAACCAAGATAAGCCTAAACGAGTAAATCCAATTAAAATGCTTAAATTGACCTAAATCAAATTATTCAAATCAAGTGTTAAAATTGAAATAAAGCAGAATCAATTAAGATAAAACTAGGTATCTACAACAATATTTGAGGCCCTAAAGAAGAGATTGGATTTGGCCAAGGGCAAGTGGGTTGATGAACTCTCTAAAGTATTATAAGTCCTGAAGACAACTATAAAGATCTTTATAAGAGAAACCCTTTTCCACCTAGCATTTGGGACAGAAGCCATAGTGCCTGTTGAGATCAACCTCCTGTGCTTGAGAGTTAAACTCAATTCAGATGAAAGAAATGAAAATGCCTTAAAGGCTGACCTAGATTTGATTGAAGAACAAAGAGACATGGCTTTAACTCGAATAGCAGTTTACCAACAGAGGGCATCTAACTAATACAACATGAAAGTCTGATGTTAGAACATTAAGAAAGGCAACCTAGTACTTAGGAAAATTCAAGCCTTAATAGTCAATGGCCTAGGTGGCAAGTTAGCACCACCTGGGAAAGGTTTTACGTGGTTAAAGAGGTCATCCATGATGCAATGTATAGATTATAGGACATGAATGGTAGTGTCATCCTAAGAACATGCAACATAGATAATTTAAAAGTATACTACCAATAGCTCAGACTTAGTCAAGCTCACACTTGTAACCCAAAAATTATTTAATGAAGTTTGATGATCATGTTCACTGTGAGTCTCAAAATTAGGTTTTGTTTAACCTAATATAACCTCGGCTAAGTATGACTCGAGACTTGAAGTCAAATATGTTTGCATTTGTTCTAACTCCTAAGCTTAGGTTTTAACCGACCTATGTGGTCTGACCTAAGACTTGTATCAAAATGGATTCTCAAGTTAATTTAAAACATTCTTGAATATTTGGTTGAAGTTTAACCTCACTCAAACCAAGTTAAGACTTTGAATTATTTTGAATCAAGTTAACATTTGGTCTAGTTATTTTGATTTACTCGAGCTAAGTTTATTGAACTTAAGCTATAAGATTATTCAATGAATTGTTGTCTGAGCTTAAACTTTAACTTTTTTACTTAAACATTAAAGAGGTAAAAAGAGAGAAATAAGACCAAACTGAGACTTGAATAAGAACTTTATTTTCCATTAATTATTAACAGATCAGTATAAAAAATTAGTATTTAACATAAGTTTGATAGAGTGATTTAATTCGAGGTCATAATAAAAATCCAACCTTATACTTAAATGAAAATTTACAAAAAATCAACAAAAGAAAAAAAAGAAAGAGGCCCTTTAAGCTCTTATTTGGTCAGCATAAGTAGTGCAGCAATAATAGGCCCCTCATCGACCTTGGGTGTTAAGGCAACCTTGAGCTCAATGTCTATAACTGCATCTTCATCCTTTCTTCTTTTTCAAAGTAATGTGAAGGAGATCTTGACCAGATATTATTCAGGCTAATGTCAAAAAGGTCGAGGTTGAGGTTAGCATACTTGAATAAAACCTTTTTTTTTTGTAAGCTTGAAAACACCAAAAATGTTTTTTCCTTAAAAACTCTATCTGAAGCTGAGTGAATTCTTTAGTGGTTTAAACTCTCGAACAACCTTATCCTTGTAAACCTTTTTGGCCTTTTACTTGATTTCTTTTTTTTCCTTCACTTTAGCCCCCAACTAGGGCCTCAGTTTAACAATTTTAACTTTAGCTTGGCCTATTTTTTTATGGATTCTACTGATGTTTTCTCAATTTGTATGCCTTTTAGCTTGACTATCAACTCATCTATCTTATTCTTTTGCTTGACATTTTTTTTGTAAGAGATGCTAAGAATGGACTTAAGACTACCTAGGGCTTTGGTGCTCTTCTGATGTTTCTTACCCTAAACAATTAGGTTTTTCTTAGTTTTGAGCATATGAGCCATGGCCATGTAGACGTCATGCAAGGCTTGGCTGGCGTAGGTGATGGGCTAAGGTGAAAGTTTTTTGTAAACTATAAAAGCTGAACTCAAACATGGAAAAATAACAAAGTCAATAATAATGAAAGAACTGAGCTAATGTGAAGTGATACTTACCATTGGAAGGATCACGAACTTGCAAAACCTTTTTACTACATCAGAATTCTTCGATGGGTTCTCACTGAGAGTGTACTTTAGATTGGAGTAGACTTTTTTTGAGTTAGGCCTCAAAATTCTAGGCTCAAAATTCTTCAAGGCGAAAGATGAGGCTTCAGTCTTTGACTATTTTATAAGATGAGGAGGTTTCATGGAAAGCTCTTGGTGTACTATTATTTTGTACTTACTTTTGATAGTGATTGAGGGTTATGTTAAGGAGCTCAATTGCTTATTCAGCATTAGATTCACCATTTTATTTCCCTCTTAGTAGGGGACATCGATTTGGATCTTATCATTCTGACCCTTTTTAGGCCTTCATTCATGTGAAAAAAGGAAAAAATCGAGGTCTTTCACTAGATTGGAAGACATCTCTACGAAACCAAGTTGAAAGTTATATAAAAAATTAAATTAGTTAAAGACCCTATAAGGTTACCTTACAATTACCCAAGTACTTAGACTTGTTTATCACTTTATGAAAGGTTAGCTTGTAGGTATCTATGACCAATTCCCTTTTTCAAGTGTATTCTATTATTTTGTCACAATCTATAAGGTTTAAGATGAAAAGAGCAATAAACACATCGATAAATTGTCGAGCTCATTTATTATCTCACATGCCTTAACTTCGAGCTTATAATCTTTATTTTTCTTTTGGAGGTAAAGAAAAAACAGCTTCCAGTTTTTTATTAAGCTTGGGCAGTCCACGAATAATTTTTTATTAGGCCAAGCTATAATGTAAAACCGCCTTTCATCACTTTGGTGTTTTTGATAGAAAAAAACTCCTTAAATAGAGAAAGGTTAGGAAAAATACCTAACTGTTGACACAGAATTATAAATCCTATTATGTACCAAATTGAGTTTGAAGTGAGCTAGGTAATTATTAAATTATAAGAATTAAAAATTAAAACAAATAAAGAATGAAAAGGGAATCTCAAACTGGTTACCATGGAATTTCAATATACCTAGAACTGATGAGGCTGTAGCTTATTGGTGACCCAATCTGAGGTATTTGGCATTAATATACTATACCCTTTTCTGGAAAGCAAAATTTCACTCATAGAGAATGAACGTGATGAGCTGGACACATATTTAGGTAATCTTTGGGATTAGCCTTGCCCTTTAAGTTTTCATCATGTTCTTAAAGATTATACCTAAAAAGCATCGGGTATACATAGGAACCTCAGCCAGCTCATTTGGTTCCAAATAGGTCTTTTCCTTACCACTGCCTTCCTTAGCAAAAGTATTCTCCTCTACTTGTTCCTTTTTAAAACCTTCTTCATCATCAGAGCCTTCATCGTCAAAAGATTCAAACTCTTAATCAAGAGCAAAATTTTGAGTTAGAATAGTAATAAAGAGCACTACAACCTTAAAGAAAGAGAAAGGATGAAGAAACTCCTTGAAAGAAGAAGAAACATCAACTAGTGTTAACTGAGAATGAAGGGAAGAAATGATAAGAGCATTTATAGGACATGAAGCAGAAGAGAAAAAAGGTTGATGAGACTGAACCTTAAAAGAGAATAATAATAACAAAAAAAGATCGATCATAGAATGTGGATCAACTAAGAGATGGAAAAATAAGAAAGATTTTCTAAATCAAAATCTATCTGAGCGCACAGCTCATCCACATTCAGGACTTATTCTTCTTAAGCCAAAACATTTTTATCAATTTTTTGCTACCTTTCATTAGACATGGAGTTGAGCCAATCGGCTATTTTTCTATAATCCTGACCTCCGATGATTGGTAAGACTAGATTGTCGTCGTTGTACCTGAGCTGACCTTTCTTTAGCTCTACCCTGTAACTTTTTTCATTTTGAGAACTAATGCTAGAAGACATGATGGAAATAATATGCATCAAGGTAAGTGGAGAAAACAATTGAAAGAAAGAAAACTATAAGGTTGAAAAAGGTTGGAAAGCTTTTTAGGTTAAAAAATTTAGGTCGAATTGAAAGTAAAAAAGTAAAAAAGTAAAAAATGAATATGCTAACAACCTTTTATACAACTGGGTCCCAAATAAGATAAACAACTCAAATTGTGCCATGTGTTAAGATACCATTAGAAAGCATCTTTTCACCTTTCCTACTCTAAATTTATCGCCCAAACAACTTTTTTCCTCATTAAATGCGATCTCAACCACTTAAATCAATCAGATAAGCCAGACTAAACAAGACCCCAAGTCGAATTGTTTGGTGAATTGATGGCCAGGTCACCTCTAGAGTATAAACAAGGATTCGAGTTCCTAAAAATGTTTATGTCTTACATCAGCTAGATGAACTTCGTCAGTTGTCCTAAACCCCCTTGTCTTTACCTCGAACCATTCAAGATAGAGACACTTCAATAACTTCTAAACAAGCAATATACTTAACCTAAAGCACATCTGTAAGATCAAACCCATACCAAGACAACCCAAATTGAACCAAATAACAAACATAACCCTTTGATTCTTACCTTCACATCAGTCTCATGCATTTATGACCTTAGCCCAAAGGAAGTCGGATATTTGGCAATCCCCTTTAAGCCAACAACATATACAAAATAAATTAATCATATACCCAATAGTCTGATACTCAGACTACTTGGTGAGGGGACATAATATTATGGGTATTTAGTGGTCAAAAGGGCATTGCGGTCTGTTTCCCCTATTAGAGGCTGTCAACAAACAGTTATGGGCATTTTAGACATTTGAGTTGACCTAACATATCAAATTGGCCTGACACATTCAATTTTACATCAACTTGTCCACGTCAGTATTGTCTCACATTAGTCCTCTACCTCTTACCTATAAATATGAACATCCAATTATTATCATTACAGGTTCCATCTTGTTCCAATTCTTTACTTTTCTCTCTTTCTAACCTCTCTTATTTTGATATTTAACTTACACATTGAAGTCCAAACACAGAGAACACTTACTACCTTTGCATCTAACCATTCTTTTTTTTCTCTTATAATTTCATGAATACCTTCAGATCGAAACTCGGCACATACAATTTCCATCACTAAAAGTCATAAAACCCCAACATTCTTTATATATTTAGGTATGGCAAAAGCTACTGCATAACATAATGACCTATCATTCTGTTAAGCATCTAACTTACAATCAATTGGTAGTAAGCAGAGAGGCCTAACCTGAATATAAGGCTACAAAAAATTAAAAATTTATTAGATGTGGGATAACCCACTTTAACACACCCAACCACTTATTATACCAAAAAAAAATACAGTGTCCATTATACCCTAATTTTGAAACTACCTTTGGTCATTAAATCTCTACTTACACAAATATTATACCATGTATGAGAGTCAAAAGCTTTTTTGTGGCTTCAAGGAACATATACCTTTTCTATACTTGGCATATAAAAATGAGTTGAAAGTCTATTGTCATCATCCCCTAATAATTTCCATCCCAGCTTGGCAAGCAATGCTTTATTCATGTCTATTGTCTTCCTTATACCAAGGCCACCAAATTTTTTAGGTTGAGAGACCTTATCCCACTTCACCAAAGGAATTTTATTATGTCCTTTTAACACACCTCATAAAATATTTATAGTAAGGGCATCTTTGGCTACCTCTACTAGTAACTTTGTAGATTGCATAGTATAATTAATTTGTAATTGTACCAATAACTTAATAAACTAAAATAGTTCAACTTGCCAATGAGAGTTGATTAGCCTTCCTAGTACTTAACTTCATTTTAATCTTATCAATCAAATATCTGTAAGTCTTCCTTTTATTTAATTCTCTAATTTTTTATTTTTTTTTACATTTGATTCATTTAACATCTTATAGTTAGATCATAGGTCCTAAATTGAAGTATTACTAGAATTTTTAAAGCTTATAAAAGATCAAATATCTCTTTGGGTTTTGTTTCTAATTACAAGAAATTTAAATATAGATTTTTGGTTTTTTTTGAATTTTTAAAATGTAATTCTCACTTCTTAAGTTTATTGAATTAGTCATGAATTATGAATGATTATGGTATACATAATGATCATGGTATATATACATTATGTGTGTCTTTTTCTATTAATATATAAGTAAATTTTAGTTATTTATACACAATCTATGTAACTATAAATTATCAAACATATTGTAGTGTAATTTTTTTTAACTCTATAAACAAGATTTCTTCAAGGTATATTTTGAAAAATAAAAATTAATTAAAAAGAAATGAGACATATGTTAATCTATTAATTCTACTTGTAAAGTTAAAAATTTTATTAACAATGTATCAAATAATTTCTCTTTAATATATTATTATTTTAAAAAATAAAAATATTCACATTAGTGACCGCAAAAAAGCATAATAAAACATAAAAGCAAGCATTTTTTTTTAAATAACTTAAAAGATCTATAATTTTAATTTTTATGACTAAAGATCTATTTAAATGACATGATTTTTGCTCGAAATCTAAATCAAATGAATATACTATTTACATTAAAAGAATCTTTAAAGGATCAAGGAAGGGACACATATACTAACATTTGAGTTTTTTTAGTTTTTTTAGTTTTTAAGTGGATTGTATATTTGGCTATGGGTTTTTGGTTTTTTATATACAAAACTCTAAAATAATTTGTTTATTTGTGGGCTATGAATTTGTAATAGGTTTTTTGGGCTGAATTTTAGGTTAAGCCTTTTTAATTTAGACTTTAAGATTAGAAGTTAACTGTGCCAAATAGAAAATATATTTTAAATCTAAAAGTGATGAGAAGATCCTCATAAAAAGTGAATAGAGGATCCAAAATTTATTTTGTTTGAATATGTTTATTATTAAATAAAAAATAGCAAAATATTTAAAATGTAATAAAGACTAAACTAAGAAAAATAAAAAATATATTTTTTATTTTGCACACCAAGTTTCCAACCTTAAAGCCAAATAAAAAATATAATAAGACCTAAACTAAAAAAGTGAAAAAAATATAATAAAGCCTAAATTAATAAAATGAAAAATATGACTTTTAATTATATGAATTAAACATAATGAAACAATAATTATTTAAAAAAGTATTTCTTAAAAAAGGATTTTTTAAAAAAAGTTAAAAGTGTCATTTTTTTAAATATTTTCTGCAATAAAAATAATTATGGATTTTTATGAAAAGTGTTGAGAGGATCCAAACTTTATTTTTGTTTGGATATGTTTATTATTAAATATAAAATAGTACAATATTAAAAATATAATAAAACCTAAACTTTCACAACATAACACAAAAAACCAAAAACAAAAATGTAATAGTAGCATATTAAAATTTTTAATTTTAATATATTTATAATATTTAACATGTAGATTTAATTTATTATTATTATTTTTAAGTTAAAAACAATCATGTATACAAAAAATAATGAAAAAAACCTTTAATAAAAAATAATCAATCCTTACTAAGTGGGGCTGAATTCTAGTATATATAAAAAAGATAACGTTATACCTCAAAACTAAAAGAAATTATATTTAAGAAACTTAAAGCAAGTAGTAGTATCATATTAAATTATCATATTATTTGAAATATTATTTAAAGATAGAACTAATTTTTCTCAAAAAATAATGTTTATTTGTGATAATATTTTAAAAATATATAATAATGTATTTTTTAAAAATTTTATAGAAAATAATATATCAAATATATATTTTTAAAAAACATTTTAGCTATTCTCTTTTGTTTCTGAAGAAAGCTAGTCTTAATGTTTTTAAACACTCATGAACCCGACCATTGTAATAATGTTAATAATCCAACTTATAAATTTTGTGACTAAAAGAAAAACAGAAATAAAGTTGGAGCCACACAGCGATATTTTACAGAAGTCAAGGGTAATAAATGATATTTTGAGAATTCTCAGGGGCATTTTTATTAAGTTTAACGGGTTTTTCGGCCGAAAATTCGAAAGTGTTTTTTTGGGCCAAAAAAGCTCAATGGGTTTAGGCCAGCATGTTTTAACGGGTTAAGTCGGCTATAAATTAGTAGATTCAACCTCTTCTATTTTCTCGTATGGTTAGGGCTTTAGAGAGGAGAAGCAGAGGAGGGAAGTAAAGCTTTCCGCAAAAACCCTCGAGAATCCACACTCTCCAAAGTTTCTTTAGGACGATCTACAATGGCGGACGACGACTATAATGACATGGATATGGGGTTCTCTCTCTCTCTCTCTCTATATATATATTTATATTCATTTCTTATCTTATTTTATTTTTATGTATTACATTCGACAATTTGATTTTTTTTTCCAGTTTATGTTGAAATTCGGATAAACAAAGGAAATCCAAGAAGTTGGTTTTTTTTTTTTTTTTTTTTTTAGCTTTTGTTCGTCAATTGTTTGAGAAACCAATGTGGTTTTTCTCTTCAAAAGTTTCTTGTTGGGTATGGAAAATTTTCTTTTATGAACCCTAATTTTCTAAGCAACCAAACAGAGGGTAATTTTTTTTTTATCTTTGTTTTGCTTTCGTCCTTACTTTTTTTTTTTAAAGGATTTCGTCTTTACTGTTAAAATTGCAGCATTGTGTTTCTTTTTGTTTCTCAAGAACTTAACTCTGGCTTGTTGAAATTGTTGCTACAGATATGAGGATGAGCCACCAGAGCCTGAGATTGAAGTTAGGATCCATTTATTATTATTATTATTATTATACATTGTTTGCTTAAAGAGATCCTATGTAATTGATAAAGTTATTTTCTGTCCGATGAATTGTCTTTATGGTGGATAGGAAGGAGCCGAGGAGGATTTGGACAACAATAACAATGATGATGTTCCTCTGGAACCTATTGAAACTGAGGAAAAGGAAGACCAGGATGCTAAAAACAAAACTACTCGCAAGACATCAAAGTACATGACCAAATATGAGCGTGCTAGAATCTTGGGTACCCGCGCCTTGCAAATCAGGTTAGCTTAGTAAACTTTAGATTCTTTTCTTTTTTTTTTTTTCGAAGGGGGGCTGGGGATAGGGTTTAGCGGTTCCAATTCTGTTTTCTGCTTTAACAAATTTTTTTTCTTGAGCAGTATGAATGCTCCTGTTATGGTTGAGTTAGAGGGTGAGACTGACCCACTTGAGGTATTATCTGCGTTTCTTGTTTTCAATGCCTCCTTGTTCTATTCTTCCTTCGAGAAAATTGATAAAGCTGTAGCTGTATCTTAGCTTGATAATAAAGCCAGTTGAATGCTTTACGTGACTGCCACACTGTTTACCTATTTGACAATACATGTTTTGAATATTAATATGCATAAAATGGACATCGGCCTCTATTTCATTATGTTCTTTTATTGCTCTAAAGTTTTTAGATTGTATGAAGGGAATCGGACTCTAGATGCATTTTTTACCTATGATTTATATAGAATTGAGACTAAAAGAAAGAGTGAGGGATGACTATTTTTTCTGAAATACTATTTTCTCCAACTTAGTTTTGGAGGGTGTAACCCTGTTCAAACTGTCTACTGTCATGTTATCCACAAGGCTCCTTCCTCCTTTTAGCAGTCAGTGTGCAATATACACATGATACTGCTAACAATATTTGAATTGGTTTCTTGTATCTTGTTTTTCATTGTGGCCCTATTTGTTCCTCATTGTGGCAGTTTCTTTGCTGGTCACAAAATTTATAATTTATCTTCTTTTCTTGGTCTGCCTGCTTTCCAGTATCCAATGCCTGACCTTGAAAATTTTAAAACTCATAAGAAAGTTGTTTATGGTCACATTTCTGTAATTCATAATGATCTACGTCATTAGACTGAGAAAACTTCATGTCATTTATCCAACAGACTAATATTATTTTACTTTTTCTTTGCTATAACTCTTATTCTTTTGCATATATGTTAGATTGCCATGAAGGAGCTTCGAGAGCGGAAAATACCCTTCACCATACGGCGCTACTTACCTGATGGAAGGTGAGATTTTGTTAAGAAAGAATTCTCTTCTAGTATTCTACATGGGAGCAATGGATCATCAGGCCTTAGCTACTAGTTTTGCTTTGTACTTCTAAGGGAAGAATGGAAAGAAAACAAGGAAAAACAAAGGTGGTGGGGCTGTGGATTGTGATCATGTTTTTATTTACTCGCTTTCTTTTTAGCATTTCTGATTAGCATTTGGTTCAACATTTCAGTTATGAAGATTGGGGAGTTGATGAGTTGATTGTTGAAGACTCGTGGAAGAGACAAGTGGGAGGCGATTGATTACAAGTCATTTGTTAATGGAGGAATATGGATGTGCTAGTTGGGTTGTGTGATTGTGGTATGTAAGAGTCGCATTTGTTAATGGAGGAATATGAATTGTGTTCTTACTTCTAGATTGTTGTGTGGTTGTGGTAACTCTTAGATTTGGTCTGTAAATTTAAAAGGACTAATTGAATGAATCCTTTCGAACTATATTAGTAAGACTCATTTTAAAACCTGTTCTGCTTTTGACTTAAAACAACATGAATGTGGCTTGTAATGGCCTTCAAGTAGGATAAAGCCTTTGAAATTTGTTAGAGATTAGCCGTTTCGCATGTAACTAGGAGGTTTTCTTTCCTATTAAATCCTGTTCTTGGAAAAAAAAAAAATTTTGGATTATTTTCTGTCTTAACCATTTTCTCCAGAGATTAGTCCTCTTTCATGAGTTAATAACAATGCTTACAATCGCAAAAAATGTCTCGAATTCCATAGATGTGATGATACCCGATAATCCTTTAAATCACATCTTGAGGGTTATTCTGCTTTTAAAACCACGAAATGATAATTAAGGTATAATAAGTTTATTGGCTATATATTCATCTTTTTGTGAGAAAATCATCAGTCATCACTCCTGATATATTAGTTTAACATTTGAGGAAAATCCTAAAGAAGATGAGGGGAATATGTTACTTTCAAATTTAAAGAAAATGACAAGGGTTCTGCTATCAGGATCCCTAGGAAACATCCGATAGGAAGCAAAGAATTACCAATGCTAAGGCATCTATTTCACCACCATTAATGAGTTATTTTGAGATGAATTATTTGAGTTATTTTCAAATTTAAATAGGTTATTAAACAAGCACAGTGAAAATTTGTTTCCACGCTTGTGAATATTGATATTAAACACTGGTCTAATAAAAATGCGAGTCTGAGGCCGAAGAAGAAGAAAAATAACTAATTAGTTGCATTTGCTTTAAGCTTTCGGTATTTGCTGTATCTTTTGGTAATACCAAACCGGGAGACCTATAGGGTTTTGATTTGGTGTCTAAAGGATTTTTTTTTTTTTTAATATATGTGAATAACGATCATGTGGAAAGACGTATCACAAAATAGTGCTAGTTATTGAGACAACATTTCAAAAACCTGTATGACATGTTTTTCTATGAAGCTGACAATATACAACAGATATACCATGATCAGGTGCCCCCGAATTTCATTTCTCTTTTTGTCCGAAAACAACACATCTGACTAGGTTTACCACCCTCCTACTCCTCTTGGCTCCTCTTCTTCATTCGAACTGACTTCTACTTTTGAGGCTACAAAATAAATTTCTTCAAGATGGGGCTTTCCTTTCCATTGTTTTTAGGAACTTTCTTTTCCAGAATATCAAACGCATAGATAACAGTTACTCATATGGAGATAATCATGAAAGCGGTACTTATTTGGGGGAGTACTCAGGGCATACATCATATGTAGCTCTAGCTAGACACCTGCAGGAGATGGAGGATGGTTTCAAGAACTCCTCATTACAGGTCAAAAAATCAATCGACTTTAACATGAATAGTACTTTGTGATTGCCTAAGCTTTATTTTTATTGCTGTATATATTATATATTATAAAAATTATCCTTTAAATTTTATAAAAGTGAAAACAAAAATTTTATATTTAATTTATTGTCGGTGTATAAAATTTATATATTATTGAGAGTTAATAAAAATCTATTTTTAATACTTAATGAAGTGATATTATTTTATTGATTAACAATATATAAAATTTATATATTAACAATATATGAAATATAGATTTATTTTTAAATTATATATAATATTAAAAAATGGCGTTTTAGAAATATAAAATAACCTTGTAATGAACTTTAAAAAAAAAAAAAAAAACTGATCATCCGCTTGGCAAAGAGCAACCGACTGTCTTATCAATAGTTCATGAACAAAATTTGGTCACTAAGCTATGAATGACATTTTTGGCAAAAAAATAGGCATGAAAAATCAAGAGGAAATCTATTACTCTTTCCCAGATTGCTTGGGTAATCAATTACCTTGAGGAGCAATCGACTGTTCTAAAAATTCAAAATTTTTGGATGTTAGACGTGCTCTTTCATTCTAAAGATGATTTTTCTTCGTTCAAATGTGCCTATTCGTGGAGAGGTGTTTAAGACATCTTACTGTAAAGGAAATTCAAGGGGCATTATCTTTTGGTTTATGACTCATTAACAAATGACTAAGCTTTTTTTAGTTGTCTTTCTTTTTCTCCCGTTTAACTCCCCTATGTCCCGCTATCCCTCCTCCTGGAGAAATGATTAAGCTACATTGCAAGGTAGCCTTTCCATTGCTGAGAATTCTATGGAGTTTTTCTTTTTCTTTTTCTTTTTAAAGTTCAAATTTTCTTTCCATCTGCTTCGTTCAAACAGCTCTAATAACTTATTGACAAGAAAACAGCTTACAAAAATTCAAGCTACCAAAGCCTGTTTTTTGCATCGGAGGATTCTTGCAAGTTAAGTTGCTGGGTAGAGTTCAGAGTCAAGAAATGGATGGTGTATATTATATATGTTATCTCTTAACTTCTGAGCAATATCTTGGATGATTTAAGGTTTTTTTTTTCCAATCATTAACGTACTAGAAGCTGCTAGCTAAGGTATCAGAATAAAAAATCAGTACCTTCATTTTGTGACGGTATGTGAAGTGAGCTGAAGCGAGGCATGTTGATGCGCACTTCTTCTATCAGTAAAGAAATTAATTTAAGATGTAGTTTTAATTTTAAATGAAGCAGGGCTAATGTTAGAAACTGTTTACCCTCTTCGGCCTGCTCTGAATTAACTATGAATCAATCAAGGCCCAGGATACCATAGCTTTTCTTCATTGAGATTTAAATTGCAAACCCTGCTTTGTTTTAGGCATAGTCAAATTAGAATAACTATTTCTGAATATGTAAAATCGGTTGACGCTGTGCAGTATCTCCCATGTCCAAATTGTTGGACGGCTACTTTACCAAGATATGATGCCCATAGGGAGGTGTGCTTTGAAGTACTTGCCTGAAACAGAAAATGTATGTTTTCTTCAGGTTACATAAAGGGACAATGGTGCATCTTCTCTTTTTCGTAGGTTCACTGCAAGATTATTACAGAGGCACAAGAAGTAGGGAACAAATTATATTGAAAACACAACTTCGGGCTGGGACAGCTGGTGCTAATGATGCGGATGACGAGCCCCCCCCCCCCTTTCACCCTGAGAAAATTGTTCATGACACAGTTTCCTCTACATTAATCAGATGCAGCAGACACCTGCCATCAATTTTGTTTCTGCAAATAAGAAGATGGTGCACCAGAAACACTGCAAATTTTTATCAAAGTTATACACTAGCATATGTTTGATATTAGTCGGTTCACAGAGTAAATGTCCATTTGTATTTGTCATTTTGTAGCTTAAGCGATGCAACTGAGCCATGATGTGAGCAAGATGTCAGCTATGAATCAAATGTAGTGACAATTTAATGACTATTTACTTCGTACTTTAGGGTGGTTACTCTTTTCTTAGCTGCCGTTAAAGCAACCCTTTTAGTCACCCACCGGAGGATAAATAACTAAAACCTATTGTAGTAGCCTCCGGACCTTCAGCTTCACCACAATATTTTGCTTAATTTTTTTGGCATCTAAGTTCCCATCGTTACGTTATTGGTCAAAATCGTAGCTACAGACATGCATTGGATTTGTTGTGTCAACAACATCGGGATAGAATGTAAGCCATCTGCTATGGATATTAGATGCTTGTTCTCTGTTTTTTACCCCATTCCCGCAAGTCAAGGGTCTCAAGACCACAAATATTGACGGTACAAGGAATCATAGAACTGGCCAGCGAAACATGTAAATATCATATTAATAAGAAACTCAAATTCGTTCAATAGATTACACTTGCAAGACTTGCTGGAAAACCTTAAAAAAGAAAAAAAAAAAAGATAAAAGGAAAACAAAAGAAAGGAAAAGGTCACTAAATACCAATTGAAGCACAAAACAAGTGATGTCACAACAATGTCATATAGGGAGGCCGGAAAAGAAAAAACAATAAAGAAGAAAAGGGCAGCTATTTCAAATATTCTGTACAAGGATTTGCCCAAATACTCACCCAGCACAAGTAATTGATTGGGCCAAACTATGCTAGTCATGCCTTCCAGTCATAATCCATATTATCGTCAAGGTCACTGTTAAAAAACCCATTTTCCGCGAACTCATGAGCTATATCCGGAACTAAATCATCCTGCAAATGGAGATTCTGAGTAAAATCAGGCGCTTTCTGGTTGAATCCATTGTTGCCACCAGCTGCTGAAGAGTCGCTGTTTGAAGCAGCTTTAAAACTGTTGCTTCGACCAGATGCAAGCCCTGAAACACTTCCAGACACATTAGAGGTAGCCGCAGCCGGAGCAGGGTTGTTGCTTCCAAGGCCCACTCCATTTCTTCCCACACTACCATTCCCATTCTGCCCACTCAGGGACTGCTGTTGAACTCCCGCATTGTTATTAGACATCTCATGGAGCAGCTGTTGGATCATTTGTGGTTGTGAAGCCTGTTTACCCTGGGAGGACTGCGGATGGTTCTGTTGGATTAAGTTATTAGTTTTTAACGTATGCTGCTGCAGTTGCTGCTGCTGTTGTGACTGTTGAGCAGGTAAATGGGGACTTGATAAGCCACTAACATGCAGGGTCTGCATGGATCCTGGTAACAAGGTAGCAGGCCCTTGGAAGTTTGAAGATGGACCCTGGTTAGAATTATTGAAGGAAGATGAGGCTTCCTGATGAAGTGACTTGGGGTTTGAATTCATTGAATTTTGCCTAAGGAGCAGATTCTGGTAGTTAGTAAGTGCCAAAGCAGCTTGTGCTGAACCATTTAAAGTTCCTCGACCAACCATGTGATGGTTGTTGCCCATTGTATTGTTTATACCAGGATGCAATGCCATCAGCTTATTGAGGGTATTCCTGTCAGTTGGCAGACCCTGAACATTTGCCAGCTGCTCCACTTCCTGTATTTTTTGCATTTGGAGCTTGGCTGCAGTGGCATGTCGAGGATAGTTTTTCAAGCCCTCTGCAAATATGGCGTTTAAGCAAACAGATGGTTAAAATAAAAGCTATAAATGGTTTTTTTCTTGATTCACATAAACTAAACCATAGTCCCTAACCAATAGGAAGATCAAACATAAGAACCACCAAAGTTTTAGCAGAACAAAGATCCAGAGATATGGAAATGGTAAGTATAAAAGCCACCAATTTCCCCTCAAACAATTTTCTTCAGTAGATAGCAAATTTCAAACTGGTGAAAACAGAAGGAATATAAGCAGTTCATTGTGAAAGAATCGGAAAGAAAACAAAAGGCTGTCCAAAAACTTCCGTTAAAAGCAAAGCATCCAAACATTCTCCCAAACAAAAGGAACAGAAAGCAGGTGATGCCAACAATTTTTATAAGGCTGATGAAGATTTTTCTTAAATAAAAAAATGAAGCACTAGCATGAGGCAGCTGAAGACCATTCTCATGTTACATAAAAGGCTTTACTGCCTCAAGGATACGTCTTAACTAAATACCAGCCAATCAAATAGAAACAATCTTGGAATTATTTCATTTTCTTAAATAAACAAGAGACGAAAGTATGCCGTATTATATCAGAGTTAGGGCAGTCGCCTACTATAATACAATTCCATGATTGTGGCTAGCAGATATGATGAACAAAAGAAAAATCATTAAAATGTCTGAGGTCAGAATGCCAAAAAGGCACAACTTACCAATTGGCCCAACCTTGTTTTCTCGACAAATATCTATCAGATCTTTCATGCTGTTGACAACCTCAGCAATCTAAAAAATTATGCAAAAACTAAAAGGAAACTCAGAAAATAATATTTATTTACCATAATTTAAATGCACAATGCTAAACTGTACCTGCAAACATCTCACATATCTTTTTGAAAAACCCAAGTCATTCAGCGACTGTAACTCCAGACTTTTCACAAGCTGTCGTCCAGCTGTCAGGACCCTGAGAGAAAGCAATCAATGTTGTATCAGCAAAATCCTAACGACCAGTTATTTGATCTAAGTAACATGCAAAACAAAAATAAATTACTCACTATAACCTATGTTAATTTAAAAAATATCCAGTCTAAGGTCCAACTAAAAGCTCAGTTAAAATCAACACTACTATTTCAAGACCCTGCAAAATCACTTTTTGGGTTGTGACCCTATAGCTTAATTGCACTGAGTAGGGTAAACCACATAACCAATCGGAAGAGCTTCACACTTCCAAGATTTCTCAAGTAATGACTTGGAGCAACTTACCTGCTTAAAATCTTAAGAATTCCAACTGAAAGAATCAGATAAGTAACATCAATTCAAAGAGTTAAAAAAAATCCCCATTTGTATGATTAACTCACATATTGCTGTTTGTTTGCAAGTCCTGCTGAGAAACCCCCTCAGATCCACCTTCAGAAATTGTGCTCTGACATTTTTGTGCCACCTGAAGTAACTGGTTTACCTGCATGATTTACAAGTTCAAGTTATATCATGTGTAAGAACTTAAACAAAATGAACATATGATCAGGAAATAGCAAACCCATAGGTAGTTTAAGATGTGTTTTGAACAGGGATAGCACAGTTAAAAGGAATGCAGTTTTACAGATTAAAGGAATAAAATGAAAGCAACAATTTACATTTTTTGGCCTGCTCCTTTTAAAGGTGCACGTCAACTGGGTACTATTTTGGTCTTTTTATGTCATTCTCCCGAACACTATCAACAGATTCAGAGCAACATTTATGGTGTGTCTGGATGGAAGGGGACTAAAAGAGAGAATAGTGAAATGGAGCAAAGGGTTTACCCTACCTTGTTTGTAACTTTTTTTTAATGGAGGGGGTGGACTTGGAAGTGAACTAAACCTACCTCATATTTGAAAATTGGAATGGTTTGAATTAAAGTATTCCACTTTGAAGCATTCAACTAGCACTTCGTTTAAAACACAATTTTCTTTTATTTTAGTAATGGTTTAAATAGAGATGCAATTGTAATAGCACATAAACTCTCTAGTTTACTCTACTCTACACTTCCAAACAAGGTAAAGAATACTTGTTCAGTGTACTCTTCTCACTTTTCAACTGATTTGCTCTAGTATCTTTTACCTTCAGGTCGCAAACAGACTGCTAAAATACTTCAAACTCCTCTGTTCATAGGAATTTAAGTACCATTAATATTCAAGCTCCGTGCTAAAAGTATGTCTTTCTTGTTCCATAGATCCCATACACAGGGCCAACAATTGGTATTGATCACTTCTGAAACAATAGAACCCCTCTAGAACTGACCTGAAAAGATCATCCCATGTATTTCATCCCTAAAGGACAGAGTTTCACATTTTACCCAACTACATTTATGATGTGGGATGGACATATGCTAGTTGAGGGATTGTTATCTAAGACTTTATTTCATATTTTACAGGTTTGATTGTAATCTTTAAATGTATTTAGGTTATTGTAAATCAATCAGTATTTTATTTCATTTTTTTCCAAGCGTTTGGGTTTTAGGGTTATATTTTATATTTCTCATTTTATTAAGGTTTTAGGTTTACCTATAAATACTGGTGTTATTTTAGTTTCAATTAGGTTTTGGATGAGGAATATTTGAGATTTTGAAATATTGATTATTGAGATTTCCTCCATTGATTCTTGCTGGTTTTCTCCCCTAGTTCTTCTGTTTCTCCCTCAATTTCCACACTCCCTCCCTAATTTTTTCTGTCTATTTCTGATTTTCCTGCTAAGTTTCTATTTCTTTCTTTCCCTGACTTGTTCTACGCCAATTTGGTATCAGAGCTAGGCAAACCAAGTAAAGAAAATAACATAAGGGTATAAGAACAGCAGTTGCAGGTTATGAGTAAAGATGTTGGCCATTGTTAATAACTTACAATTATCCTACTTATACAATTTCTCTTCTTCTTTAAAAACTCAACTACAACTTTATGTCCTATAAAACAATAATTATATCTGGCACTAGCACCCATCTTGTTATCTACCAAAAAAAAAGAGAGAATTATCTTAGGAATATAAACTAACCCAATTGCATGATAACATGTATTATAGCAATAACATCAAATGCAAAAGAAATTGAAACAGAGTTTACACAGGAATCATGGATAAGAAGTTACAGCTTATAAGGTGCAAATCTGAGTACCTGAGGTGCAACTAAACGACGAGGAAAAAGTTCTTCATGTCTCTGTGCACAAAACTCCCAAGACAATATCTGCGAAACAGAAAGTGTCAATAGGTTATTCCCTACATTACAGCAATAACTACTGCAAAATGTGAAACAGCTTTTCATTTGACCTTTAAGTCCTGAGTGAATATGATGCGAAGCTGACCCTCATGAACAACACGAAGCTGCTCATATACACTCTCCTGAACTGCTTTTCCATACTCCAACATCATTATTCCAGAAGGAGATCTATACTCACGAGGCAAGTCCAAAAATAGAAGCTCATCAAATACTCCACTGCCAAATTTGATTTCATTAAGTCTGGGAATTACTTCAAAAGTTGCCACTGTAAACATGAGAGTAATTAGTTAATCAAAATCCAGTAAGTGGTTAGATGCTAAGTTGCAAGATGATTATAAGTGATTTTTGAAGTGAAAAAATAGATCAAAGCCGCAGGCACAGGGCATATGTTCTCTAACTAGTCAAACAATATAAGGGTTTTAATAATGGAGTCTATAAATCCAGAGAATGTTACGATACAATACATATTAACTTCAAACCATTGGTATATAATGCATTGTCCAATTGAGAGGACGAGAAATGATTCTAAAAGTCATAACCCTAAAAATTCAAGAAATTCCATTTCCATCTTCAGTCCACTATGTCAATATATGGAAAGAGAAAAATGATATTCTATAATCATGGAAGTCTGAAGGAGATAAAACTGAAAATCAATGAAAAGAAAGCAATGAATTTACTACGAAAGGCATTCTCTAACAAACACAAACTAAGGAACATCTTTTTCTCATATCCTATTTCTAAAAGGTAATTCTACCAAATTAACTAAAAAGGATATTCAGTTCAGAATATAGGAAATGCTCATAAATCTCTTACCAAATCCCCTTCCAGACTTAGACCCACAAATGTCACACTGCCAGGCATCCTGAAATTTACATGCAAGAAAGTAAGAATTTTACATATTAGAAGACAAGCATGTAATTTAAGAAGCAAGGTGATGGATAGTATTATTTATACAAGATAGAGAGAAATAGCACAAAGACTAACCATAGCTGCTTGAGGGAAAACACCAAGTGCATGACTTCCAACATTATCATACTGTGATAAACACCACCTTTTCTTTGCACGAGGAGAATAATACTCTGCGACAAATTTCCTCCAGTATGCAATAGTATTGTCCTACAAAATAAGTAGACGTAACAGGATTCAAAACAACTTTGAACCGCAGCACTTACTACGTTGAAAATGTGTTGATGTCAAGACTGTAACAACAAGATAATTGAGCATGCATAAGAGCATATACTAGATTTCTACACTAAGTTAAAAATGAGATAACTTCATGACAGCAACAACAAGATAATTGAGCATGCATAAGAGCATAGAGCAGATTTCCACAAAAAAGAAAGCAATCTTATTAGGATTGAAACTGTTAAATGAAACCAATTAAAATATGAGACTTAGCCACAAGAAGCAGTAGATAAAAACATTAACTCACAGGTGGCCTTTGACGTTGGTGATATAGGTATTGCATTAGCCGGCGAGCACATACACCACCATCAAAGGGACGCTTCATTGCAGCTATTTGCTGAATGCCCTGCTGTTGCAATTGCTGCCTCAAATGCATTTGTTGCTGCTGTTGCAAGTGGGCTCTCTGCAATGGTGGCATTGACTGCAAAATTTTTTGCTGTTGCCTAAGTCTCTGCTGCTGGATCAAAGCTTGTAATTGAGGGTTTTGACCTTGCAACAGCATGGAATCCTGTCTTTGCAACAGCTGTTGCAACACCTGCTGTGGCAGAACGTCTTCTTGCTTGATATCTAGTCGAGGTTTCTTCTGCACCTGGGATAGATTACTAGGGTCTTGCAGGAAGGACCCTGGGACTCGTGGACCCATGGGAAGTGAAGCTTGCCCAGTTTGTGATGGGGGCAAAGATGTAGCACTTGAGGCCCCTTGCTGCAGCTGCTGACTCTGCTTCATTTGTTGGACACTTGGGTCTTGATGAGAGCCCTGCTGGCCTACAGAGGACCCATCAATGACCGATGAACCTGAGATGCTTATATTGTTCGAAGAAAACGACATGGGTGATGCCGGTAAGCGCATAAATGAATCTGTATTAATGCTAGCACTTCTCTGCAAGTGGGCACCTCCTGAAAATGCCGAATTTGCATCTGTTACCAAAGAACTTGCCCCAACACTAAGTCCTGAGTTTGCCAAACCGTTCAGCACATCACTGTTCATGTCCCCCAAAATCAGACCCAGATTAGGATGCCCAGTTCCAGGAATTGAATTAGATGAGTTCTCATAAGGTGAGCTCAAGTGAGAGTTAACTACAGCCTGGGACTGCCCATCTCCTCGGAAGAAAACTCCAGAGCTTGAGGAAGATTGGGTTAACCCTCCAGCCATACGAGAAGATGCCATTGGAGGCACCACCCCCTGGTGGCTGGAGTCTAAATAACTTTCCAGAGCCAGGCCTTTCTAATAATAAATACGCCCTCAACAATTTGTTGCAGAGATCTATAAACAACGTATAATAGAGAAACAAGATAACAAAAATTAGAATTCGAATTGCATGCGCTTCAAGAGGACAAAGTTAAAATTTTTCAAACAGCATTCCACTCAGATAAATCAATCAAGACTGGAAACACTGAAAAAAAGCCCCAAAAAATTTCCAAGAATAATCCCCACAATTTTAAGGAAACAAACTTCCCTAACTGTCCCCTCCGCTGCCACCCCACACACACACACCAAAATAAAACCCTAATTTTGGCAACTTACTAAACCGAGAATGTCTAACTATAATACTAAAAACCTAAAATCGCTGCACTCTAAAAGCACATATCAGAGATCAAATCACTCTACTACTCGAAATTTAGATTAATCAAATTTTAGTCCCAAATTGATCACACACATTGAAAATCCCATAGTTTAATCAAACTCGAATTAGAAAAATGACGAGCCCAAGCAGAACCAACAGATTAACTAAGGACTTAATATCAAGTTAAACAACAAGATCAAGAAATAGCAAGCAGGAATCAATTCAGAATAAAACAAATTTTACAGGAAAAAACAGTAAACTTTCATGGTTTGGAGATCGATCAAAACATATTCGAGCTAACAAAATCAATAAACTACTTGAAGTAAAAAAAAAAAATTGATTAAACAAAAATTAAATAAAATAAATTACTAATTAAGAAAAAGAAAAGGAAGCTACTAACCTCAAAATCGCGAGCTGGAAAAGAAAAAAAATACGAAAGCAAACGTTACTTTTTTCTTTTTAATTTTTATTACTTAATTTGGAAAACTGAAAAAATTGGTAGAGAAGGAGAGTTTTCAAGGAGGCTGTTTATATACCTAGCGGGAATGGCAGAGAGGGAGTTACCGGCTGCACCGGTAATTTTGCCCTCTGTCATTGAATGTGTCAGGTTTAATCAATGACACGTGTCCCCGCAAGATATCCCGACGAAGTCGGGTTTGGTGGGACAGTGGTGACGGGAGCCCGTGGAACAGGTGGCAAGATCTCCTTCGTTGATTTCAAGGCCGCCTATGATAGATGGTGAGGATATCCTATTTTAGGTAGGTCAATAGGGGGAATGCCGAAGTTGTCCGCAACAATTTGACGTTGGGTACAGATTTTGTTTAATCCGACCCTTCCATGTTGTCTGATTCCAAGGAGAAGTATGACGTGGCAGCATCTGATTGGGTAGTAAAAGTGAGCGTTTTGAGATTTGGGCCTACAGGAGTGTGAGCTCGGGATTTCACCGTGTACAGAAACAAACAAAGCCCCGTGTGGGTTTTGCCAGAGTAAAGATAAAAATATCTTTTAATTTTTGTGTTAACACGGTTGAAATTGTTTAGGATTTCATTTATAGTTCTTTTAATATTATTTTGTAATTAATTAATCATTAATAAAAAGTTATATAAAAATTCGTCATTTAAAAATACAAATTTTACATTAATTTTTTATATTAAATTATAATTAATTATATTAAAATAATTATAAATAATATATTTTTAATTGTTTAAACATATATGATTATTAATAGCGGAATAATTTATAGATGTTTTGCGTTGGAGAAGCAATGATACCGTCACACGTCTGTCACAGCCAATAAAACACGTGAACATTATTTGTGTTTTCTCTATTGGTTTCCTACACTTACTAATTTAGCAAAAGGTAGAGTGGGTAGAGTTTAAATGGCCCCACTGCTTATGCTTGCAGTCATTATATATGCCTTTTGGAGACAATACATTTATATGTACTTAATTAATAATTAAAAAGTTTTTGTTAATCAAAATACTACAATATAATTTCTTGGTTAATGTTAGAATTAAAATTGTTAATATTGTATGGGACGACATTTCAATTTTTTTAAATGTGATATTTTGATATCAATTATTTTAGCATATGATTTTCTGATTTTTTGATTTAATATAAATATATTTATAAATATGCATGAATTTATATATTATAATACTATTAATAATTTACAAAATAAATATATAATATTTTCAAAAAATCAAATAAATAAGTTCAAAAATATAAAAAATAATATTATAAAATTTTCATAATATTTTTAAATACTTAATTTGAACATATGATATTTAAGTATTTTTTTATACAAATATTAAGATAAAAACAAAGAAATAAAAAAATTAACCTTAGTTTCATGATTGTTAAACTTTAGAAATGAAGTACAATTAATTTTTTAAAAGAGATTAAAATACTTATGAACCCTTATTTGAAAAAATAAGTTACTAAAAAAAATAGAAAAACTTAATTTTTAAGGATTATTTTATTAATTAATTTGATTTTTATTAAATTAAAAATAATCAAATAATAAAAGACAAATAAAAATTATAAAACATGTTTTATAGTCACATATCAATCGAAACAAATTAATTTATCAAAATTTATCGATATTAACTTAAATCATAAAAATAATAAGTATTATTTAATATTAAATTTGATACAAAAAATATTTTTAGATGTATTATATTTTGATATAATTGAAACATATCGATTGATACAATTGATATCAAAATGAAATTAATAACTATGGTTAGAATTCAAACTACATATTAATTATTAATGCATAATTAAAATTAGTTTAAAGTATCATAATCAAGAGAATCACCGATCCATTGAAAAATACCATCTTTTATGGATCATTTCCTTCTTTTCGGCCTTCGTTTAGCCCAAATAACAAAATAAGTCCTTCAGCCCAAGAAAAGCAAAACCCATGTTAGATTAGGTCTATTATTTTGCACGTTACTTTATAGATTTTTAAATTTTGTAAATAAAAATTAAAATATTGTCACACCCATTTTTAATTTATTATATTATTATTATTATTATTATTATTATTAAATAAAAATATACAAAAACTTTAAATAAAAAAATTTATTTCGTAGATATCATAGAGTTTTTAAATTTTATCAATAAAGTTAAAAGTTGTTGCATAATCTATTAAAATATATTAAAATAATAATTAATAAATAAAAAAACGCATGCTAATATTTCTCATCTATGGGTTTACAAAGTCAAACCATGCATAAAATAATAACCAAAAGCATAAAAAAAGAAAAAAAAATCGAATATTAGAGCTCAAATAATGAAAAAAAATTCGAGCCCAAACATTTCAGCCCAAAAACTCAAATTTCGGCCCATCTTCGCCTCAATCTCTGGTCGGCAGGACAATTCCCAACAACAACTGATTCTCTCTCTGCTTAGATTCACTCTGGGTTTTCCTGGCTTGGACGAATCCTATTTACCTAAATGGATCGGGTAAGGGATTGGCTCCCTCATATTGAACCACATGCTTTGATCCGTCTCTGTCACCACTTCGCAGCCGGTAATTGCCTTCTCCATCCTTCTTGCAATTTAGCTTTTTCGATTTTAAAATTTTCCCTTTTTTTTCTTCTTTTGGTGTGTAGAGATCGGAGGCTTTAGGTATTTCATTGGTTGAATTTTCGATAACACTTCCTTATCTTGGTAAACCTCTTAAGGTCGTAATTTTTTCCAAATTTGTTGTTCAGTTTTTTAAGGCAAATTTAGATTTAACGTTTGTGGTAATATATGTAGCTCCGATACATCAAACGACTCTGCCAGAAGGTGCTGAGTAAATCATTGTAATGTAACAAAATTAGACATTTAAATTCGTGTATTCGTATAGTGTCTATTTCACGTCAAGTATACTAAAACTTTGGTTTCACAATTGGCATCCAGCCAAACATAATATTTTTTTGTCAAAATTATATACAGGTCTTAGTTAAAATTCTAAACCGTGTTTTTGTTTATATCTTCTTTTTTTTTTTTTTTTGTTTGTTTTCATATGGTATCAATTTTTGTCTAAAATTGCTAGTTCTACACAAAATCTGTCCGTTGCTTATAAGGAAGATTTGGTTTGGGCAACAATGTGTTTTATTGCGAAATACAAACACCACCTCTGTGGTAAAAATCCCCAATCCACTACAAAAAAAAAAAAAAAAAAAGAGGGAATTTAAAGCTGCTTTTCTATTGAGTTATTGACAATTTAATTTGCGGTGGTTTATCATCTGTGAAATTTTGTAGTTGATGTTAACGCAAGGTGAATTATCTATACTCGGATATTGGAATTTGCCAGATGGCCTATCAAAAAGGTGATGTACTTGATTGGTTTAAAAGTAATATAGAACAAACTGGTCTGTCTGATTCAACAGACACCCTCTATTTCCCTCAAACTGCAGGTAAGCTTTTGTTTTAAAGGGAAATAATCTTACACAATGTGTGTGATATTTGAAATGATGAATAATTAGCTACTAAGAACGTCATAATACTAGCAATTGTATTGTTGATCTCTGTGGCTATGCCTGGTTTCTTGCTTTCTTGTTTCATTGGACCCACCAAGACTAGGAAGCCTCATGATGACAGTTATCCTTGCTGATAAAGTCTGGTTGTGGTCATGCTATATACTTTGGTTCAACTCCAATTGGCTGGCTGACCTTGACACTGTAACTATCATTCCCTCTTTGGCTCCTAATGGAACGGGAAAATAATTTACAATGATCATTGTGATTACCTTTTTAGAAGTGAACATGTGTTTGGTGACGTAGTAGATAATCTAAAAGCTTATAATAATAAATGGTGTCTGCCTGGGCGATGAAATGTGAATTATTGCTAATATACAGGTGCAATGTTTTCCTTTCAGTTATGGCTCTTTAAACTGCTCGGTCTGGGTCTAATGTCAAGATTTCGTCATTATTTCAGATTCTGGAAGATGCGTCATCAATGTTTCCGGATCCAAACCCAACTGCCAATGAGACAAGCATGAGATATGCATATAGCGAAAAAGATAAGAGCCTGGATAAGAGCTGTTTCAAACAAATTTAGAAGGAAGAACTAAGAACATGCATGTAACTTACCTACATTCTGTTAATTTGCTTTACATTGTTCACTGAGCTATAAAAGTAAGTTGATAATAGAGCATGATATTTAGATGCCGAACCTGCTTCACATTGTCCTAAACTGCTGAAGGCACAATTATATCAACAACTTCTGTCTCTTTTGACTGATAGAATTCAATTGGATCAAAATGCAATGACTGAGGAATGTTTGTTACGTCAAATGAGAATGATTTAGTGGAATCAGAATGTTACCTGAGATCATTCATCATGGGAATTTCTAGAGGCACTTCCATATCACACACCTAATTTAGAAAATGAAACTATTTCAAGTTGAATTCAGAGGCAGGCAATAATAAAGCTAGTAAAATTATTAGACATGAAATACTCAAGAATCCAATTAAAAAAAAAAAAAAACACACCCTTTGGAGAATCAACGGCAGGGATATATTACTTGATAAAGACAGGCATGGGGACATGAAGGTCCCACCGTTGATAAGCAAGAAAGAAGAGTCAAAACGATGATGAGTTATTATAGATATTTAATTTTATCCTGATAGAATTTGGTCAATTGTGAAGCTCTTAGAATCGAACATTTCTTTAATTTTAGCAAGTTTTTTAAAATAAAAAATTAAACCAATTTGACCAAAATGTTTTTGGGTTAAACTTGATCAAATCTAATCAAATTTAGTCAAAATCGATTAAATTTGACAAAATTTGAGTCAATTTTTAAAATTCACAACTATTTGGAATCAGTATGACTTAAAATTGAGATTTATGGTTTTAAAGTACTAAAAACCTTGAGCGCACTTACAGAAAAGCAAAATTACTAAACTACCTTTAAGGAGTATTTTGTAATTTGACTTTTTTGAAATTAGATTTTCGTAAAAACTTTCAAATCATGATTAAACATTTTTTTTATGATATTTGATGCAATTAAAATCTTGGTTGTATATTGGTAAGTGTGAAATTATCAAAATATTCTTTAGGAGTAATTTTATAATTTGACTTTTTTAATGTCAGATTTTCACAAAAACCTTCAAATCTTAATGTTATATTATTTGAGAATTTTTTATGCTTTAAAATAAAAAAAAATGAATAAAAGACCTTGGTTCTCCAAGCAAGTTGCATATAAACGAAAAACTTTCTAATAAGGGGTAGATAGGTCTTTTCACATGATTTCAGCAACATTAAAAATGCAATCTTTGGTCATGAGTATTTTGAGCCATAGGATGATCTTGAGGGGCTGGATCCAATGGTGAAAAATGGCTCATTGCATAACAAAACAAGAGAGAAAGAATGTCCATTAGATGGAAATTTGATCCAAGGGTTTGCATGACTTGTGCATTAGATATTTATGTTTGATTAAGGGCTGGAAGGAAGGAGAAGGCAGTTGAGAATTTAATAAAAAAAAGTAGAGGAAAAGAAAACAATATAGAAAAATTCTTGGAGAGCTTTGTGGAGGTATAATTCTTACAATATTTTTCTTTGCATTTCATTAAATTCCATTGCATTTCATATTGTTTATCTTTGAATTTTTTTATTTTGGTGAAGAAAATTCATAATTTTCATCTCTTTTAATCCAAGCTTGAATTAAGATTTCATCCAACTAAATAATAGTTTAGATTGAAAGTAAAAGGATCAAGCAACATTAACACAAAGTCAATCATTGTTGGCCATTTGGAGGTTCGGCCAACACCATATCACCATGGCCATGCCTCATTTTGGTTCTCTTTAATCTTTTTTTTTTTTTTTTGCTTCTAATGATGTTTGTGATGATTAAATTGTTAGTTCGTTTGGTATTTACGTTAATTTTGATTAATTTAATAGTATAAGTTTGGTGTTTGGTTATATGTGTTTATTTTCATGGTTTCTTCTTTGTTTAGTTTGCTATATGTTTGATAAAATTTCATGCATGATAAAAATATCTTTATATTATGGTATTATGAGGTTTTGATGCATGATTTGAGTAAATAAAATGATGGAAGATTGTTGATGTTGCCATGGAGTTTTTGGCCAAGTCATTCCCATGCTTAGCTGAAACTTATTATTTGTAAAATAACCAAACATTGCTTGTTTTCCATATGTTTGTTTGTGTTCTTATTTTATTCTTTAAGTTTTCTATGTATTTGATCAATTTTCCAAGAAATAAAAATGTTAGATTAGTGGATTTTTAGATTGTTTTATGATTATTTGCATGAATTTCAAAAGAAAAAAAAGTGGTGGTACATGTCTTTTAAATTCTTTAAAACCTTAGTATTTGATCCATTTTCATCATGTTATTGCATGTATGTTTAGTTTGTAATATATTTTAAAAAATGCCTAGATTTATAATAAGTTTGTTCCATAATCATGTATTTTTCATGCATTAATATTTACATTTTTATCAATGGCATTGTTATAATTTATTTTTGTCATGTGTATTTTACATGAAACCCAAAATTTCAAACCCCAAATCCTAAATCCCTAATCCAAACCCTAAATCCTAAACCACCATCCAAACCCTAAATCACCATCGAAACCCTATAACCTAAACCTTAATCCAAACCCAAAACCCAAAACTCAAAACCACCATCCAAACCTAAAACCCAAAACCTAACCCCTAAACCACCATATAACCTAAACCCTAACTAACTATAAACCCCTAAATCTTAACGAAGACCCTAAACTAACCTTAAACCCTAAACCAAACTTAAAACCTGATATCTTAAATCTAAACTCTAAACCCTAAACCCTAAATCTCAAATCTTAAACTCAAACCCTAAACCCTGAATCTTAAACTAAAACTTAAGCCTCAAACTCTAGACCAAACCTTAAACCTAAATCCTAAATCTCAAACCCTAAACCTTAAATCTAAACCCTAAATTAAACCTTAAACCTTAACTTAGACCCTAAACCTATTTTAAATCCTAAAAACCCGAACCAACCTTCAAACTCTAAAACCAAACTTTGACTTTATTTATGCATTCACATATCATTTTACTTTATTGTTACATGCATTCATATTTTGACATTCATGTTTAACCATCATGCATTCATCATTGTTGTTATGTTTAAGCATATCATGTATATATTTTCAAAAATGAGTTTTCAAAAAATAATATTTTTTTAAATAAAATGATATCTCAAGTAAAAATAGCTTTCAAGATTTGATTTAAATATAAGAAGCTCTCAATGGTTATCATTTATGCAAGATATTATCTCGGTTTTATGGGACAATTTGAAAACTCTTAAATTAGAAATATTTATGAAACTCTACCTAACTATAAAAGAGTTAAAGAGGTGTCTCAGTGTTTAAGACGTTTTCATCTTGATAAAAAAAATGCTTTGTTTCCAAAAAAAATTTTAAATGGGTGTTAATATTTTCAAAGGAATTAGTTTATAAACATTAAAGTGGGACCATTTTTACTGAAATCTATTGATAACATATAATTAATTGATACCATCTTTGACATGCGCTATGAGGGTATTAATATTTTCCCATACGTAACTAACTCTTAGACTCAACTCTGATTTTTGTAGATCGTAAAATATTTTTGTAATAAACTTTAAATTTGTTTTAATTTTTTTATTAAAAGGAAAAATTTTTGGATAATCAATCACACCTTAAAAGAAATTAGTGACAACTTTTCAATTTTGTTTTTATTAAAAATGATTTTTATCACCCCACTCGTTTTTTATTCTCTAAGTTTAGTGGTTGGGTTCCTCAAACTTGAACGTTGCGACAACTGTAATAATAATTAAATTAAAGAACCAATCTATAAAAAAAGAGAAGTAAAGCTTGCAATGATAGGTTTTTAAAGGGACAAACCATTTAGAAAAGGAGACATTCCCAATTATAATGTCATCCTAACCATCATATTATACCTCCATTTCCTTTATTATCTTCATCTTTAACTTATTAGGCTTACCCGTCCACACTTTTTGTCATAACAAACAATACTACAACTTAATAAAAACCACTAATATTTTCTCAGATGCCACTATTGTTATGTTTTAAATAGAGTAAGGTTGTACAAGTAATGTGAACGTATCTATTTATATCCAATTTTAGTCTTTTTAAAGAATAAAAAAAATTTTCAAATATAAATTCAATAATCATTAAAACTTCTGACATTTTATTATAAAAAAATAAAATTTGGATTTTTTATTTTAGATCAGTTAAATTTTAAATATTTTGTTCAATTGAATTCTTAAACATTTATTTTTACTACAATTAAGTCTTCGACAGAAAAAAATGGATATTGGCGTTTAATTAATTTTCATCTAATAAAAGTTTAATTGATAAAAATCAATATTTGAGAATTTAATTAATTATAATAAAATTATAGGGGTTTGGATAATTATTGAATTTTTATTTAAGAGACTTTTTTTACCCTTTAGCTTTTTATTTATTTATTTATTTTTATATCTCAATGTATTATTTCAAACAACCCAATAACTTGGTTTAGATCCAAGTTTATAGAGCAAGTATAAAGTTTGATAACTTCTACTTAGTATTGTTAAATTGATGGTATTGTTAAATTTATGATTTACCTCCTGTATATTAATTTACTAATCAACTTAAATACTTACATATATATATATATATATAGATATAATAAGGATATAAATCAATTTTATCCACATGGGTTAACTAGTTACATTGACAACAACATGAGCTGTATATATTTTTTTTTCATTCAAAATTCCATACTTGTGAAGGGTATTTTGAAAGTAGAATATGAATGCATCAAGCTGATCTAGAAGACTAAATCTTTAAGATCTTTTGTGAAAGAGATTAAATCAAGATAAAATTTGTAAATATCTCTAATCGTATTATAAAAATATATATAAATCAACTTCTAAAAATTTAAACTTCACTGTTGGCAGTGTTACGCCTGAAGCAATAATCACAACAATACAGAAGTAATAGACAACAATCAATAATCAAATACGTAGGAAAAATAAAGCACACTAAGATTTACGTGAAAAACCCTCTAGTGTAGAGAGAAAAAACCACGGGCCACCAGAAAAATCTTCACTATCAAATAATAGTTATACAAAGTTCTTCTCTAGCTAAAACTAAAGCTAATCAACAACTAGAGAAACAATTGAAGAAATCTCACCAAATAAGTGACTCAACAAATACACCCTGGATTTGTTCCTAGAGAGTTTCAAACCCGATCTTCACGTTCAGAATGTAGAACTCTGAATCATAAACCTCCTGACAAGGTTCCAACTTAATCGGACCACGGATTGACTTCCGTTCAACCAACTCTCCCTTCTCTTTTTTCTCTCTCTGTTTTTCCTGGCTTTTCTTCTTTTTTTGCTTGGTTTTCGACACACACATAAAACAACCCCACCTCTTTTTTATTAAGTAGCTAGGATTCTGTGTAAAATAAAAGATCAAGGCCCATAGCCTTTACTTGGTCCAAAACCACTAACATGGGACTGGACCCCATTTTCCTAACAATCTCCCCCTCCAGTCCCATTAGAAGGAGATTCATCACCATAGCAATTTCATTTGGAACTTACCTTGGCCAGGGAACTCATTCTGGCCAAGTTACTGCAAAGTTCAAGCTTTTCCCTAGGAAATATCTTAGTCAACATATCTGCTACATTCTTATCAGTATGGACTTTCTTCAATAACATCTGCTGTTCTTCAATCACTGAACGTAACCAATGATATCTAACATCAATGTGCTTTGTTCTAGCATGATACATGGTATTCTTACTCAAATCTAAAGCACTCTGGCTATCACAAAATACCACATACTCTTTCTGATTCAACCCCAATTCAAAAAGAAAACATTTCATCCAAAGCATTTCTTTACATGCTTCAGTTGCTGCAATATACTCAGCTTCTGTAGTTGACAAAGCAACACACTTCTGCAACTTAGACTGCCAAGATACAGCTCCTCCTGCAAAAGTGAACAAATACCCTGAAGTAGATTTCCTACCATCAAGATCGCCTGCCATGTCAGCATCAGTAAACCCTTCTAGAACTGATTGTGAAACTCCATAAGTCAAACACATTTTTGAGGTACCCCTCAAATATCTAAAAATCCATTTCACTGCTTCCCAGTGAACCTTTTCTGGATTAGAAAGAAATCTGCTCACTACACCAACTGCATGAGCAATGTCAGGCTTTGTACAAATCATAAGATACATTAAAGAACCGACTGCAGAAGAATAAGGAATACTAGACATAGCTAGTTGCTCTTCCTTAGACACTGGACAAGATTTTTTACTTAGATGAAAATGGTTGGCAAGTGAACAGCTAACTGATTTAGCATGTTGCATGTTGAATCTACCAAGCACTCGTTCAATATACTTTTCCTGTGACAACCACAGCTTTCCAGCTCTCCTATCCCGGATAATGTCCATACCAAGCTTTGCTGGACCTAAATCCTTCATATCAAAAGACTTAGACAATTGTTCTTTCAACCTGCAAACCATACTAGCATCTTGTTCTACAATCAACATATCATCAACATATAATAATAGGATAATGAAGTTACCATTAGGAAATTATTTAACATACACACAAGAATCCGCTGCTATTTTTTTATAGCTATGACTCACCATAAAAGAATCAAACTTTTTGTACCACTATCGCGGAGCTTGTTTCAAGCCATACAAGCTTTTCTTCAATTTGCAAACTAAGTGCTCTTTTCCTTTCACTTCAAAACCCTCAGACTGATTCATATAAATGTCCTCCTGTAAATCACCATGCAAAAATGCAGTTTTAACATCAAGTTGCTCAAGTTCAAGATTCAAACTAGCTGTCAATCTCAGTACCACTCGAATAAAACTCATTTTTACAACTGAAGCAAAAATCTCATCAAAATCGATGCCTGGTTTCTGAGAAAAACCTTTTACTACCTATCGAGCTTTGTACCTCACTAGTTTGTCACCATCTTTTTTCAACTTGAACATCCATTTATTCTTTAATGGCCTCTTCCCTATTGAAAGTTTAACAAGATCATAAGTACCATTCTTTCGTAATGACTCCATCTCTTCTTTCATTACTTTTAACCAGTGCTCTCTATCCGGAGTAGCCTGCACATCTTGAAAGCTTTCTGACTCCCTTTCACTGGTAACTAAAATAAAATCTGAACTTGGATACCTGGTAGATGGCCTGCGCTCTCTAGTAGATCTCCTAGGCTAAGACTGTATATCACTTGATGCCGAAGGTAGCTCCCCCTGCTCAACACTCTCAGGTAGAGAGAATTGCTCCTCCTGCTCAAAACTAATAGCATCTGGCTCATCACCAACTGTGGCTGGCTCATTCATATCCCTAAGTTTTGTTTCTTGCTCATTTTTACCATCTGTGGCTCTTTCCTATGAAATCTCTGTCGGTGTTGAAACATCACACTCAACAGTAACTCGTGTAGTCTTCTCATTTTTCTCAAGGTCTGCTATGGTTTTTTTTCATGAAAGACCACATCTCTGCTTCTGACTGTCTTTCTCTTTATTGGATCCCATACCCTGTAACCAAATTTTTCATCACCATATCCTACAAACACACACTGTGTAGCTTTACTGTCAAGCTTTGATCTCTGCTCTTTCGGCACATGCATGAATGCTTTACATCCAAAAACTTTCAAGTGAGAGTATGAAGTATCTTTCCCTGTCCACACTCTTTCTGGAATGTCAAAGCTCAAAGGAACTGATGGTGACCTGTTAAGTAAATAATAAGTTGTGTTGACTGCTTCACCCCAGAATGGCTTTGGTAATTTTGCCATCCTTAACATATATCTGACTTTTTCCATAATGGTGCGATTCATTCTTTCATCTATACCATTATGCTGTGGTGTTCCAGGTTCTGTCCTCTCATGCTTGATCCCATGCTTTGAGCAATACTCTTCAAAGCTTTTAGATGTGTATTCCCCACCATTATCAGTTCGAATACACTTCAAGGGTAACCCTGTCATCATTTCAATCATGGCATAAAATTTTTGAAAATACTGCAGTACCTGACTTTTGTATTTCAACATATACACCCAAGTCTTACGTGAAGCATCATCAATAAAAGTAACAAAGTACTTGCTGCCACCTAATGACTCAATCTCAATGGGACCACATACGTCAGAATAAATTAATTCCAATCTATTTTTTTTCTCTAAGAACTTTTACGAAAAGAAACTCTATGATGCTTACCAAACAAACAATAATCACATGAATCGATAGACATACCTTTGGTCAAGGGAATGAGAGAGTGCCTTGCCAAAACCTGTAACCCTTTTTCACTTATGTGTGCCAGCCTCCTGTGCCACAAGTTTGCTGAAGCATCATTTTCAACACTATTTACCTGGTTACCATTCAATTGCATCCATGTCTTATACATTATGCAGCATAGTTTTTCCCTTGCAACTACCATAGATCTTTTGAGAAGCTTCCACTGTCCATTCTTTTATCGGCTTTCATATCCCTCCTTATCAAGGACATTAATAGCAAGCAAGTTCATTCTCATATCTGGAATGTGTCTGACATCTCTCAAAGTCAACATGCAGCTTGTACTAGTTTGTACAACAATATCACCAATCCTAACAATCTGTGACACACTCTTGTTTCCCATCTTGGTACAACCAAAGTCTTTTACTTTGTAAATTGTAAACAACTCTCTCTTAGGAACACAATGATATACCGCTCCTGTGTCAACTATTCACTCAATGTCGGGATCACTAACATGATTACAATCACCATGTATACAAATCAAAGTAACTGAATCACTATCTGAATTCACTGCTGCAACATTGTCATCATCTGAACTCTTACCTTTCTCATCTTTTCACTCTTGCTTTAAGATTCTACAGTTTCGTTTTATATGACCCGTCTTACCACAATGGAAACACTTCACTTTACCTCTAGATTTGGATCTATGTTTAGACTTACCACAACCTTTTAAGTCCTGACCTCTGTCGATGTTTCTACCCCTATTCTCTGTGACCAGAGCTTGATTCCCAGAGTCTACATCTTTTCACCTTGCTTCTTCATTAAGCATACTGTCCTTTACCATCTCCAATGTCACCTTATAATCAGGAGCTGAATTAAGAATAATCACAACTAGAGTATTTCAACTGTCTGGCAATGAACCCAAAAGAAATAATGCCTTCATTTCATCATCCATCTTAAGCTCTATAGTAGTCATTCGATTAAATATATCTTGAAAATCACTCAAGTGCTCTGTAACAGATCGTCCATCCCTGTACTGTAAAGTTGTAATCTTTTTAACAAGCATAACTTTATTCATACATGTTTTTCTCTCATACAATGCTGCCAATTTTTCCCAAACAATGTGAGCATCTGATTCCTGCGCTACATGATGAAACACGCTGATATCAACCCATTTTTTGATTGTAGCAAACGTTTTTCTACCTAGCTTCTTCCAGCTTTCATCTTTCATATCTGCTGGTTTAGCTGAATCATCCAATACTGGCTCATACAAATCTTTGCAATATAGGTGATCCTCCATCATAGGCTACCAAATTGAATAATTTGATGCTGTCAATTTTATCATGGAACCTGTATCACCCTCCATGATCTCAAACAAAATTTACTTCTATCCTGGGTTACTTCTGTATCGATGTCTCAAAATAAACCTCGCTCTGATACCACTTGTTGCACCTGAAGCAATAATCACAACAATACAGAAGCAATAGACAGCAATCAATAATCAAATACGCAGGAAAAATAAAGCACACCAAGATTTACGTGGAAAACCCTCCAGTGTAGAGGGAAAAAACCACGGGCCACTAGAAAAATCTTCACTATCAAATAATAGTTATACAAAGTTCTTCTCTAGCTAAAACTAGAGCTAATCAACAACTAGAGAAACAATTGAAGAAATCTCACCAAATAAGTGACTCAACAAATACACCCTGGATTTGTTCCTAGAGAGCTTCAAACCCGATCTTCACCGTTCAGAATGTAAAACTCTGAATCATAAACCTCCTGACAAGGTTCCAACTTAATTGGACCACGGATTGACTTTCGTTCAACCAACTCTCCCTTCTCTTTTTTCTCTCTCTGCTTTTCCTGGCTTTTCTTCTTTTTCTGCTTGGTTTTCGACACACACATAAAACAACCCTACCTCTTTTTTATTAAGTAGCTAGGGCTCTGTGTAAAATAAAAGATCAAGGCCTATGGCCTTTACTTGGTCCAAAACCACTGACATGGGACTGGACCCCATTTTCCTAACAGGCAGCACGTAAAATCCTATGCCCTTGATTATCTTATAATGAACATGCCTTTATTCTCGATTTTGATTTGGTTGAAAGAGCAATGGTGATTGAATTCAAAACGCAATTAATATAATATTTTTAAAATATAACATTTAATATGTCTAAAATTTAAATTTGAAAATTTTTTTATTATTATAAAAAATTAGGATATAATTAATGGAAAATTTTGTTTGTATAAAATTAATTTTCGTTGGCAAAACATTTATCAATGAAATTTATCAACAAAAATTTCTATCGATAATAAATGACTCGATAATACCATTCTATCTGTGATTTTTAAATTTCATTGGTAATTATCAATGCATAATTTTGTTAGTAATATAATTATTTTTCGATAAATATATTTAAATAAAATCATAAAATTTAGTTGAAAAAGATAAAATTTTGTCAATAATCCATTGAAAATCTATCGATAATCAATAAGTAATCTGTAGGTAATCCATCGGTAATTCATCGGTAAAGGTTAATTTCTATCAATAAAAAAAATTTCGTCTGTAAAATCTATTGATATAATCAAAATTTCATTGGTAATTTGATTAATTTCTTAAAATAACTATTTAATAAATCTTTAAATTAAAAATAAAACATGTTTAGGGTTAAAGTTAAATTCACATCATAAAGTTTAAATCCACATAAATTCTAAAATAATTCAAATTATAAAATTGAAATTCATAAAATATAATATTTGAAAATAGCCCAAATCATCATTATACAAGTCCTAAAATACGTATCATTATCCTGCATCTCTTGACCTAGAATCTACGTTGCCATCAATAGATTTGAAGGTACCCTTGATTGTATTGGAGGAAAATGTCTAGATCCCATTAATTGCATCATCTGATCCATGAAAGATCTAAATTTAGCCTTCAGCTTAGTCTTTAACTTGTCCATTTGTTATTGTAACTAACACCATGTTTGGATTAAAGGGAGGGGAAAGAAAGGAAAGGAAAATAAAGGAAAGTAATGGAAATAGAAAAACCCTTCTTTTGTTTAGATAAACTTTTAATTTAAAAGAAACAAAAGAGATGGAAACCCAATAACCTTTAATTCCCCTTGTAATTCTTACATTTTTAATACTTCTATTTGGGGGAAAAACTAAGGAAAGGAAAGTTGAAAAGATTTTATTTTTATGAAAAAACTATTATATCTATATTTTTATTATGACATTAGATTTGATTATATAACTGACACATTCTACAAAGATAATTTTTTTTATGAGTATTTTATATAACACCATAGTTTATAAATATTTTATGATTTTTCAAGTCATAACAACAAAACAAGTTAAACTATTGTTAGAATAAATTAAAAAGATGAATTAAATACAAAATTAAGAGTAAATCAATAATTAGCTAATATATCTTATCGTATTAAACATCCTCAATTTTGTTCAAAAAAATTTGTTTATACAAGTTAGGTAGTATAAAGATATATTTGTATATTATATGTTATTTTATAAAAAAAATATTATATTGGTAAAAATATTATAATAAATTATTTCCTTTCCTTTTTATCTAAACAATGGTTGTTAGAATTCTTTTTTTTTTTCTTTCCTTTATTAATTTTAACTATCCACACAAGGGATACATGTAGCATTTCTTTTCCTTTAAAAAACTTTCCTTTCCTTTCTTTTTTTTTTCTTTCCTTTATTAATATCTATCCAAACATAGCATAAAGTTAAGATGGTCCAGATGATAGATCTTTAACTAAGTTAGACATTGCTATAGCATTGAACTGATTAGAGTAAAATAGGTTATTAGATCTGTTTGTAGATCCAAAGCATATACATGAATGCATGAAGCTTCAACTCTTTCGATCGCTTCAGTCTATGCCTGTAGATCGAAATTTGGATGATCAAAAGAGTTTTCACCATATTTATGAGATAATGAACAAGCATAGATCTCTTACAAAAAATTTAAAATAATTATCATTCCATTTTACCTCTATTGCTTAAGCTATCTAGTTTAATAAAGTAAGACAATTTGAAACAATTTACAACATTAAAATTTGCTAAAAAAAGAAAAAAATCTAGACAAGTCATGATTAAATAAGTAACAGTTTTCAATCTTTCACAAAGTCATTGTATCTCAATACACACAAAATACTATCTAATTTAATAAAGAATTTCTTACAAATTTTAGGTTTTGAATTACTATAAAAGTAGTTCATCAATAAGTACAATACACAACAAAAATTGCAAAGTAACATATGCAATAGTTTTCATTTTTCACAATTCATTGCATCTCAATACAAACAATACATTACCTAGTTCAATAAAGAATTTTCTACAAATTTTATACTTTGAATTATTATAAAAGTAGTTCATCAAAAAACACAATACATAACAAGAATTACAAAAAAAAATATGTTACAGTTTTCACCTTTCACAAAATCATTGCTTCTCAATACACACAATACATTATCTAGTTTAATAAATCAAAGCAACTTAAAAGCATTCACAAAGTCATTACAAAGTCACATACACTAACAATTTTGAACTTGTTTTCAACAAAATCACCATGTCCTTCTAAATGTTTATAAGTGCGATTGAACCATTCTTTAAATATAGGTTGTTGTTGTATCTTAATTGATTACATTCATTTAGAGACATATTCAATGAAATATGCAACAATGAAATTTCTATAAAATTCAAATGTGATAATAAAAATAATTCCTAAAAAAGACATCATACCATTCTTTTTCTATGAACAGGAAATGCAATTAAACTGCTATTGTGTTTTATAATACTTTTTTCTTTTTGTGTTTGATGATTTGCTTTTGTTTTAGTAGATATGTTTTGTCATTTTGAAGTGCTCTATACATTCTTAATAAGAGTATCCTAAAATGGAGTAGTGATCCATTTCCGTTCCATCTTTCTGTAATATATGATGTTATCAACTCCACATCCTTTTATTGCTAATTCTCTATCGTCTGACAACAAATCTTTTGATTCTTAGAAATATTGTTCTAAGTACATTTAATTAGAGCATCATCTGACTTAGCCCACTAACATTTTTTCTAATATAATAGATAAGAATGTAATAAGTCATTGACATGAATATGAACTTTTCATTCAAATAAAATAAATATATACAAAAAATAAATGTCCAATTACTACCTTAAATTTATCAAACATTAAATTCTTCACTAACGTAAGAACTTTACTCCATTTTAGCTAAGGACCAATAAAATTCCCTTGAATTATGCCTAAAATTATTGAGTTAATCAATAATTGCTTAAAACAACTATTAAGATCTATTTGTTATTAAGATTAGTTAAAGTGCACGAAGAATTATTTAAAAACCAAATAACAATAAGAAAAAATTAATAGTAAAAATGTAGTTCATACATATCTCCTAGCGAAGTAATCCACACCTACTTGTCTATATTTGTAGGTGCTAGTAAGCCTTTGTTTGCCCTTTAGTCCTTTGCCTTGTTATCCTCCTTTCTTTATTAAGACTAGCATCTGTTCACTGCCTAACAGGTGGTTCCTTAATGGATGATGTATTAACTTGATGCTTTGTTCATTGATCATTTATAACCGATGCTGAAGATGACCTAAAAAGTGAATCATCTGTCATCAATGTTAAAGATAACCCGAAACTATATTAACTCTCGTCAATCCTACTGTATATCCACCTTAAGTGTTAGAGCTCTTTTAACGATGTCCTATTATACTGCCATATAGAACAAAAATATTTCATAAGTAATCCAAAAGCACAAAGAAAAAGCAAATATATAAAATATTATGTTAGTACGAGAACATTAGATGAACTGAGCAAAAAAATATAAAATAAGCATGTAAAACATTGGCTAAATCGAGTAAGTATTATATTTAACGTTACATACATTGACCAAATCGAATAAACATTATATATAGTATTAAAAGGCATGCTAAATACATCAATCGCTACTAGAATAAGCAAACTCATATGTTTCATCATCATCATTATCACTATCTTCTACTTCTTATTCTTGTTCTTATTCTTATTATTCTTTTTTTTTTCTAAAATTGCTTGTAATAAATCTATCTCTTCATAATCCTCAGCAATAAGAATTGTAGGATTATCAAACATTTAGTGGAATAAAAACTTCAACTTCTTGGTACATGTTTTTATTGAAATCAATTATTTTTTTCTTCATCTTCATTATTATTAATGAGTTGATATGTACTCTTAGCCTTCATTTTGAACACTGTCCACTAATAATTTTGATATTTTTTTCTAAAAAAATAGTTTGTATATGAAACTTGATATACTTGCTCAGTCAAGACAAATGGTTCATTACTAGTAAGCATTGAACTATGTTTAATTTCAACAAGACTATGACAAAGGTCCATTCTTTCACCTTTCTTTATGTCAAACCAATGACTTTTAAAAAGTACAACATGTACACCAAAGTACTTTTACTTAATGATATCTTCTAAGATACCATAAAAGTTATGATCATAATCATTTAACAACTTCATTTCACACATACACCATACTTTATCATCTTTTGAGTTTGGCCATAGTTAGCTATATGAAACTTAAAGCCATTCACAAAATAACGTTTGAAACACCTAACAAGCATCTTGGGTCATAAGCTATCTCAACTAGATGATGATCAATTTTGTCATTTTACTCTTCAACCTATCTAATAGTAAAACATTAAAATTAATCATTCTTCAAATTTATATGAAAATATAAATTCTATTCATATTTAGTATTATGCTCTAAACTTACAAATTATCCTAGCCATTGCGAAAATCTTACATCACATACTTTTTCTAATTTCACATCACTTATATTCATAAATTTATTTTTTGTCAAGTCATCAAATATCCTATCATTATCGATTTTGAATTAAAAAAAAATTGTCTATCTACTGGCAACATACATTTTAGAGTTGACATAGTACTTACTCAATGTAATGATATATCTTTTCGTAATTCAATAAAACATATAAGTGTGTCATGGCATACCCATCTGTTAATAACAATCAAGATTTATCTTGTTGATCTAATGATTAGCCAAAATGAGAACATCCTCTAAATTTTACAACCCCCTCATCATCACTTCGTGAAACTCGGTTCAATCTTGTATACATATTTGGATCAAAATAAAATGGGTAGATAGTGGATATCTCCTTGATAACATATGCCTTATATATGGATGCTTCAACAAATACTTGATTGGTGCATTTTTCTTAAGATGATAGGAAACCAAGTCATTATCATAGCATAACATAAACGTAATTAAAGAAAAATTAAATTAATCAACATTAATGACTAACAATTGAATTATATTATCCCTAAAACAGATACATCTATTAATAATGAATAGGTCTATCAATTTCTACCTTGTTAGGCAAGTAAATCGATAAATGGTCCATAAAATCAAAGAAACCTAGAGGAAAAATCTTTTCTAATTTGTAGATTATTTCCATAATATTTTTTTTCCTAACACTTTCATGAGATTTACATGTATTTTAGTAGAACATAGATCTCTGAAAAAATAAAATAACTTAATAATTGTATCCCCAACAAAGTTAGGCACCAAATTACGAAAGGCAATTAAGAGTAATCGTTACATGAAAAAATGGCAATCATGACCTTTCATCCTATAAAACTTGTAATCAGTCATGTTTATGTACCAAGTTATGTTAGATGCAAAACAATCAAGAAGTCTTAATTGTTTAACCCATGCACAAATATCTCTTTTCTACTCTTTGCTTAAAGTGTAAAAAACTTTAGGCATGAAAACTTTCTTATTCCTCTTCAGATCTAGTCTAGCATTTATGTTATCTTTGGTTTTGCCCTTAACGTCCATTATTATGTTAAAACCATTGTCAAAGACATTACACTTGATATGTATCATATTAAGATTGTGCGAAATAAGGTTGGCATGCCAATTGGGCAACTTCTAAAATATATATTTTTTCACCCAATTATGACTTTTACCAAAATGTCTAACTTTTGATCACTATATTTTATGCCAAATGTGATATCATGAAAGTTATTTAACCAAGCCAAAAATTTTTTACCTAATAATGGAATAATAGGGGAGTCACACTCAACTCTTTTTGGAAAATTATCTTTTACCTTCTAAAAGGATGATTAAGAGGCAAAAGCAAAAGATAATAAAAAAAAGTAAGGCTTTTTACTATGATCCAATCGAAAAGACTTTCTTTGTCCCATGCAATAAAGATATGATAAGTTTTCATTAGTGCTCCATCCAAATAACATATCATATGCAAAAAATCATTAATTATCCATAAAAAAGTTATCCTCAAACAAAAAAAAAATTTTCATAGGCATTATACATCATAACATCATTTGACCACAATATTTTTAACTCATCTATTAAAGGAAAAACATCTATATTTTATCCTTAACTACTCTTTCTTAAAATGATCATAATCATCATGATATATTCTTGCTTTATACATATACATAACCATGGCTACAATTTGTATAACACAAACACTATTGGCTAATAAGAGTATGATTTCGCACTTGGATTAAATGGACAAAAGCCATTTGTACATAATCTTAGTTTTACATTTCAAATTTCAAGTAAAAATGATTCATGGCTATCATTGAAATGTTCTTAAACTTCACTATCAATAAAATGTCGAAACACACCATCATGACTTTGGTTATAGACATGCCATGACATATATTCAGCAGTTTTAGTTGACATATAAAGTCTTTGAAGCCTTGGTATCAGTGGTATATAACATGACATTTTATAAGGAATTTGTTTCCTTGTCTTACCACTAAACTTATTCCTTAAATATCAAGGATGACCACATACCAAACAATATGTCAAATTTGTTGCTTTATTATAAAATAACATGTAATTGTTTTCGCATGCATGAATTTTCGTGCAACCAAGTTTAGGTTTCATCATTTTTTTTTGGTAATTTGTCATTCAATGGCAATATATCCTTCACTATGTTTATTTGACAATCAAAACATGACTCATGTTAAATTCTAATTTACAATTTAAAAGTTGCAACATAATAGAGAGGATTGCGTATTTGGTATAGCTTGACCACAATAGTTTGTCCGCATCATTCAACAAATAATAAAAGTGTATCGAGTCAGGACTCAGATCTTTCTCATCAACTTTTACTCATTAGCATGAGAAGCATACACCCTAAAATCTAGATAAACAGTATCCATAACCATTTTAACATACAAATTTTGTATTCTTACTTCACTAATTGGTTTAAATATATCTTTATTTATTGATGGTTGTTCTATTTCTAACTCCCCATGTGAGACCCAACTCTTATAACTAAAAGTGAGCCCTTTTATAATAAAAGTGTGCATACATAACATTCGCTTTTAAAAATGTTTTGTTCTTACATTGTACCCAAAGACACCTAATCTTCCTGTTACTTACAAAGTATGGTTGAAAAAAAGCATATATGATAAATTCTTTCACACTATCAATGAAGTTTTGACTAATGTATTCATTTATATCTAAACGAGTATACATCCAAGAATGATTTCTGTCCATTTTTTAATCCTAATTGAATCATCATAAAGGTCTAAAATAACTCTTAATATATTAAATTTAAATAGGAGCAATTATTGGTATACTTTACAAAATTATCTAAAAGATAACATGAATAATTATTGGTCTACTTTACAAAATAGTCTATCAATGACACAAAAAGTCTTAAAAAATCCATATGCATACTATAAAAACAACAGTTTTGTAAACAATAACAATTTAAAAGTAGGAACAACTTTTAAATGATTAACTTAAGCTACCTATATCACCATATTAGTAATTATTGGTCAACATTACAATATTGCCCACGTAGGACACAAAAAAGTCTTACAAATTTCATAATACACTAACACCTTCACAACCAAGTCTAATGTTCAGCATAAAAATAATTTATTTTGATATAAATGACTAAAGAGTACTTTAGATACTGGGTTTTTTAGTGCAATTCGAGAAGTTGTAGGAGATTTTTTTTTAGAACTTCTACGAAGCTTGTTCTACTTTTAAAGTCAATGAAATAGAAAATAATAAAAGTAATTATCATGAAAATGAATGAAAAAAGCATATTCAATAAAAAGAAAAGAATAAAAAGCATGTATAATCTTCCTAAATATATAAATTAAAAAGTTTCATAAATAAGTACGATCTATACAAGTTTCAGGGATATCTTCAGAAACAACAACATCAATATTAAAATGATGTAAACAATATTGAAGAAAAGAGACAATGCAAATAATTAAAAATTTTGATTTACTCGATTTTCTCATATTTATTGATTTAACTACATAGATGTGTTGGTTTGTTTAGAATTATAGTAAGCTTACACAAACTATGTAAAAGTGAAATGAATCATTTAAGGGGCGCTTGGTTCGTAGAATCTTGAATTTTAGGGAAAAATACGACATTCGTATTTTTTTTTTCATTTTCAAAGCATCCTATGTTCAGATTCACTCATTTGGTTAAAGGGAATCCGAATATATTACTTCTTGAATAATTACCATAATCTCTTTGACATATATAATGGCTTCTTAACATATATGATGACAACTTTTTATTAGCTTTGATTAGTAATAAATATCAAATGATAAATGATGCCTTTAATAGCAAAAGAAGAAAAATATGTTATTTGATTGCTATTTTTATTAATAAAATATCATTAATAAAAAAAATTAAGGATTATTTAATACGTTTTTTGTTAGAAAATGCCTTAAAAAAATTATTTAAGTCATTTTTTATCAAAAAATAACTTAAATAAATGTCATTTAAAAAATATAAGGGGATTATTTAAGGTGTTTTTAAATTAATCTCTAATTTTTTTAAAGGGGATTATTTAACCAAAAACGTCTTAAATAATGCCCTTTAAAAAATATAAAGGGATTATTTGAGGTGTTTTTGATCCAAAAATACTTCAAATAATCTCTTTTAAAATGTATCAGGGGATTATTCAAGGCGTTTTTGGTCTAAAAATACCTTAAATAATCTCGTAAAAGTTTTTAAAAGGCATTATTTAAGGTTTTTTTTGTCAAAAATACCTTAAAAAATGCCCCTCAATTTTTTAAACCGTATTATTCAAAGTGTTTTAAAAGGTGTTTTGACTTTAAATGCCTTAAATAATCCATTTCATTACTTATAAGATTGAAGTGATAAAATTAAAAAAAAAAAAAACTAAAGTAGCTTAGTCAGTTAGATTATATGGCTATTTATATGGCTATTAACCATAACGTCGTAGGTTTGATCATTTCCTTTAGTGTTTATTTTTGGAGATTACTTATAAGATCTTTTTTGGAATTTTGGAATTATTTAAGGCATTTTCTAACCAGAAAACACCTTAAATAATGCTGATCAATTTTTTTAGGGGATTATTTCCATTCAATTTTTTGTAAAGAATTATTTAATGCATTTTCTGGCCAAAAAAAAATCTTAAACAACCCAAAAAAAAAATGAATAGGATTATTTAAGGCATTTTTGCTCAAAAAACACCTTAAATAATCTTTAAAAAATTAAATAAGATTATTTAAGGCATTTTTCATGCAAAACGCCATTAATTACAATATAAAAAAACTTTTTTAGCAACAACAATCTATAACTAACTTGTAGTCACTTCCAAACATGCTTTTCAAAATGATAATGGCTATTTTTTAATTTTATATTCAGGTTAAATTTAGAAATAATGCAACTTTCTCTCCCGAAATCCTAGAATACCACAGAGAGAGGTGAGTTTTTTATTTTGGAACTTTTGAGTACTATTGGGAATCTGTTACTATCCCTTGGAATTAAATTATCTTAAATCAAATGTTGAAATCAAATACTTAACAGTAAGATTTTAAGAAAAAATGCATGAATTTCCCCAAATCAAATGCCTCTTTAATTGTTGATTTTGATACTTAAAATGATAAATCGTCTGATGGATCAATGTTTTAAAACATTGTGATTGCTAAATAATGAAGTAAAATAGCCTTTGTCAATTGAATTATTATCATTTTCTATCGATTGAGTGAACCCAATTCCTAATAAATTGCATTGAAAATGCTTAGCCTTTAGATTGTATGGAAATTAAATTGCTAATAAAAGTAAACAATATAAATTTAAAATGCATAGGAATTTAAAGGATATGAACATTTAAGTTGCAATAATTGTAGAAAAAAATGAATTTAAAGTATTTGAAATTTAGATATTAAAAAATTTAAATTGAAAACATCCATTGAGTTTAAGGAAATTAAAATTATAAACCTAAGCTAACATTACTATACTATTTACAAGTTAGAGACATGGATTGGCAGCAATATAAATTACCAACTTAAAACCTTAAGTAACACAATAAGAATCAAACAACATGGAAAGGCAACAGTTCCCTAATGGAGGAGCTGCCACAGCCCCATAACTACCTCTAATGCTTTTATATATAAAAACAAAAAAATTGTTCCAACCTACTCCCAATAATAAACCCCATGTTGCTATGTAAGCTAAAAGTAAAAAAATCAAATACAATGTAATTCAAGGCACCGCACCCACTATGAAGCAAAAACTAAAGGCTTTTTATCTTTCCTAAATGAAAACCGACATGGCAATAAAATTTAAACTTGAAATTAAAATAAAAAATAGAGAAATAGAAGAAGAAATCAAACACCAAATCCAAAAATAATCGCAAAAAAAGGCAAAAATATCAAAGCTAAAATAAATCTAAGTCAACAACTACTAGCATGAAAATAAATGCAAAAATATTAGAAAATATTAGATTCAATTAATTCAACCTAATGACATCCATATACTATTCTTATTTAGCTTAAATAACCTTTAAAGGTAAAGTAAAAAATAAAATAAAAATAACAAAGTTACAAGCAAACCTCAGACTAGCTTACAAATAAGATATATAAAGGAAACACTAACAATGCAAACAATATTGAAACTGACAATGCTTATGCAAGAAGATAAAAGATGGAATGTATCTACTACAGAGCCAATGATAGGAAGAGAATAAAGGATGACAACCAACAGAACCCGATGGAACTCCGATTGTCTTCTGGCAATGGGAACGAATGTTGCACAATAGAGATAAGGGGAGAGTGACAGGGATCGACGAAAAAGAAAAAGGTTTTGGATTTTAAAAGAGAAAATAAGAAATAGATTTAGGGATTTAATTTTTATAATATTTACTAATGAAAATTTTATTGCTAACCAAATTTTATTAATTTATTTATTTTTTACAGCTTTAATTTATTCCTATTTTATTTTTTTATCAAATTTTTTTGTTGATAGAATAATTTGTCAATAATTTGTTGATAAATATGTTATCAATGGTTTATTTTGTAGGCGATTCTCGCGTCAATTTTTTCCACTCTAACCAAATATTTACCTATAAAATAGTAGTGAAATTGTTTTCTTCGACAAATTTCATTGGTATTTTATCGATAATTATTGAGTTCTTTTATAATTATATTCCATCAATTATTGGTCGATAATCCGTTGTTAATTATCAATGAAAAATTTTGTTGATAAAATTTCATCCATGTTGAACAAATTTCTAATAATATACGCTTAAATTATGATCTTTTTTTTAAAAAAAACCATTAATAGTTATGAGATAAACTAGTGTTACATACATAATTAATTTTATGAGCTGGTATCAATTGAAAGTTGGAACATTGAATTTTAACTTATTATATATATCAATCGTAAACACTCAATTTTGTTTGAGACGATTCAATTTTAATCTATTTTTACATTTGATTTTGACATTTGTATTTACATCTATTTAAATGCTTATTGAATTTATTTGTAAGGCCTACAAAGATTTTGTTTTAAATGTATATCTTAGGGTTGTTTCTATTAAATCAGCTTCTCAAGATCAATTTTGAAGGGATTATTTTGTATGGGTCAAAAGTTAATGTTGGGCCATTTTGTAGCCTAGGTCCCAATTATAAATCAAAATCCTAAAAAAGGTCTAAATTCTTTAAGTCCAAAGTTTTTTTTTTAAGATTAATTAATTAGAATATCAAAATAAAAAATACAAGAAGAAAGTTGTCTACCATAGTTAAACGTGGCAATAATTAGGGGTGTAATTAATAAAGTTCGAGCTGATACAATGTCAAGCTTGAGCTCGACTCAAAATTCAAGATTCAAAACTCGATTTGAGCTTAATTGAGTTCTATTATTTTTAGCTCAAGCTCGATTTTTATCTCAAGTTAAATTGAGATAAAAATTGAGCTACTTGAGCTCACTCGATTAAGCTCATTTAACATATAAGAATAAACTCAATTCATATACTTGATAAAGTTTGATTATTTGTGTTAGAGCTCTAGTTTGAGATTTTTTTCAATTATTTTTTATCAAACCTAATAAATATTATATTTTCAAGACAATAATAATAATAATAATAATAATAGCAAGAAGAAGAAGAAGAACAAGAAGAAGAAGAAGAAGAAAAACAACAACAACAACAACAACAATAACAACAATAACAATAATAATAATAATTTACACAACAACCAAATCTAACCAAATAAAAATCCCTCAATTCAAATACAACACACAAATAAAAGACATAATTAAACTTAAAAATTAAAGTCCTAACTAAAAGAAATTAAATATCCAATTCATTATGATTGCTTTCACTAGTCAGTTTGTATATTTTGGTAAATTTGAATCCATAATATGTGCAATTGGCTATTTATAGTATCTTGTGAAAGAGTCCAACCTCAAATTATTACATAGCCAAATACCTCTATTTTTCTAGTTATTCAACTACATGCACTATTAAAAGAAAATTTTAACTATGTGCCCAGTTACATTGCCAAGAATTCTTTTGCATAAAGCATACCTATGTAGGAATATAGGGAGAAGGACACCTAATGTGGAACACCAACAAGGGAACTAATAGCAATGGTAAAAGAAAATAAGCATGGATAAGCTGAGCATTATGAATTAACCAATGTGGAATATAGGGAGAGAGACAATTAATGTAGAATATTAATAAGGGAACTAACAGTAATGGCAAAAAAAATGAGCATGGACAAGTTAAATTACTTTGCCCCCTTATTCCATGTTAACCATAGCTTGGTGCAACTCTGTCATCTTTTCTTAAAAACAAGACAATTACAATTACAATTACAATGACATTACAATTGCAAAAATTGGTGAAGAAAAAGGGAACATAATACATGGTAATAAATGGATAGTAAGCAAGAAGCTGTAGCTATAAATCAATTTAAGGAAAAAATGGATGGACATAATAGATTAAAACACATAGATATAATTTTAGGATGAAAATAAAGGAAAAAGAAATAGAACAAAGATATCAGACATGTGAATTTTTTAAAGTAAACAAGTCATATCCTCTCATTCAAGCAAAAGTTAATGCCTTAACAAACATTCAGCCACTAAGATGAGGAAACCAACAACAAGATATTTCATGTTGGAAAAATTGATTGGAAGAAACTCTTCATAAAACAAGGTAATGTTAAAACCAAAATAATATAAGAAAGATAGAAATTATATAAGAATGGTTGAATTTGAAGTTCCAAGTTTTCCTTGCTTTGGCGTACAATTCAACTCACCACTTATGGCTTAAGAATTAAGAAAATAATCGAACAACATTCAAGCATTCAAACTAATGAACATAATTTTGAAATTATTAATAAAGTGCTCAAAAGGAACTTATTTTAGCATGCTAAAGCAAACTAACAAGCATCTTATGATGAGCTTAAATTAGTCATTCTAGTTTCTAAATAAGATCCATGATGAAGAGCTTTACTATAGGTTTAATCTTGCATTTGTACCCAAATAGGACCAGTTCAGCATTTGTTTAAACAAATTGAGTTTTTTCATGCACTTTTATTTTCCATAAGTTCAAAATCAAAAGAATGTGAAACAAAAATTTCTCATAAGTTCTTACATTTTTTCATGGTAAAATTCAAACTTCTCTTTGGAATCACCTTTTTTGTTCCATCAACCTGCTAAATTGCAAAGAAGCATATTTCTTATTACTTTTCAAAAAGGAATATAAACCTAAAAATTTCTAATGTGAGAAACATAATAAAGCCCTCGAAAAAAGAAATTTGACAAAAAAATATGATAGTGGCATAATGACAATTAGACAAAAATCCCAACCAACAAGAAATGCAAGGAAAGAAATGACCCAAATTATTAAATATAAGGAGTCACAGGTTTATGTTTGTTCTTTTCAAGCATAAATGGACACAGATAATTAGTTACCTTATTCAAGGGATAACTTAAGCACTGGAGATTTTGTTGCTGAAAATGATATTGGTTTCCCTATTATTGCTATTTATTTTAATGCTCAAAGAAAAACATCTACAAAAAAATGCTAGGGAATTGAGATATTGTTAGGATTTTAGGACTGGAGGAAATTAAGAAAATTAGGCGTCGCTTAAGGAAGAGCAGTTAGGAGGGAGAAAGAAAGAAAAATGCATTAGGGTTTTCTAATATTAAGGGTAAAATGGTAAATTACTAACTATAATATAAAAACTTAATTAGGCTCATGAGATACTTATGTCGGATATTAAAATGCACAAACTCGACTCATTCAATAACTCGAGCTACTCGAGCTCAAGCTCAATTCGACATGACCGAGTTAAATTTGGGTTTTATTGGAGGTGAATCTAAGTAGCTTATAAGCATTGATGTATAATTTACACTCTTTGTGGCAATTTTTTTCCTTTTCTTAGACACCTCATTCCTGATTACTTTCCACTTTTAACTCCCTATTTTTTCTCTTTAATTTAGCCTTCCTAAACCATACAACTGACCATCATACCATCCACTAATCAATCCAATGCCACAACCTCTAAACAATGTAACCTGACACTAAAGATCATACAAATAGAACAATTCACCAACAGTCACCAAAACTGGATTTATCAAAACCTAAAAAGATTCAAAATCCCAACCTCATCAATGAGCTTTGGTTTCCATAAAAGAACTTTCTACCTCTATTACCACCAAAACCGACTTCTACCAAAATTAAAGTGCCACACACCCCTAACACCACACCTATTTTCAACAACTAAAAAAAAAAAACCACACCCCTGAAATAAGCCACAGCACATAAAAAAGAAACAAAAACACAAAAAAGAGAAAAAATGGTAGTTGTGGTGTAGGTGGGATTTTTAGGCTTAGGTGAATTTTGATATGTGTTTGGCTCAGACTTGGTAGGATGAGGTAGCTGTATGGAAAAGGTGAGAGAAAAAATGCCATAGTCAATGGTGACATAATAATTGGCTGTGAATGGTAGTGAGTTTTTTGGAACTAAACGTGAAAAGAATGAAGGCAAGGATACTAGAATTTCAAGACAATCGGATGATGGCAAGAGGGTAAATGACAATTCAAAGTTTCAGTTTAAAGTTTTAGATTTGTGATTCTAGGGGTATTTTTCAAAAAAATAGAGCTTGAATCGATGAAGAAGATGAAGAGCTGAAGTTGTGGTGAAATTTTAAAGTAGAACAACGACCAGCCGATGATAGCTAGTGGCGATGGTGCAAGAGGTCGACACGAAAAACTAAAAACCACAATGGTTGTTAGTTTTTTTGAAGTTGAGAGTATTTTTTTTTAAAGAAAGAAGATAGAATGAGTTTAAAAAAAATCCATCTTTTATAGCTTTAAAAAAAAAAAAAAAAAACTAGACGAGCCAACTTGACTTGAGAATTGTTGAAACTAATCCAACCCATTCAATAGCCTAACCTGCTTGGATCTTTCTTTGGTAGCTGGACTCTATTTGCTTAGTCCTAATAAGCACATGAATTTGGGTTCAACATAAAGCTTTATTTGGTATAATTTCTATACATCGTTTTAGCTTTTTCTTTGAATGTTTTTATATTATTCATGTCAATAATACCTTTATAAAACATGTATGCTTTGAAGTAATTAATAATGCTTATGAAAATAAATATTATAGATAATTACATATTTTGAGAGAATTTCTATTATTAAATGTTTAAAAAAATAAAGGTTTTTCCAGTGATAGGACTCTAGAAAGTTTGAGTAGTGATTCCTAAGAATTCTCTAAGTAAGAAAAATCTTTTAAAAATTGCCAAGGAATTAGAATGTTTATAAACCTTTTTCAATACAAAAATTTTGATTTATTTTTCACTTAATTTGAGTAATTATCTTAAAAGAAAAAACATGTAAAATATTTATAAAATATATATTGTGAAGAAATAAATCTATTCACAAATAATTATATTGTTTTATAACTTTTAGGGTGAGATATTAATAATAAAAAAATAAAATTTTGAGGATAAAATCCTAAAGAATAGTGATTTTTTAGGAATTTCTAGGTGATAAGATTATTTTAAAACGCCACTAAAATACTAAAGCATTCATAATAATTTTCAATAAAAATTTTCATTTACCTTTTATTTAATAAAAAAGATAAAAAAAAAAAAAAGATAAGAAATGAATTATTATAAAAGAAAAAAGAAAATATTATTTGGGTTAGATTATGAGTATCTTTTCATTATTTATATTACAAATAATGATTTTGAAGATAAATATAAACCATTGAGGATAAGATTTTAGAGAAGTCCGAGTAATGAGTCTTATGAGATCTTTAGGTCCGAAAAGTCCTCTAAATATTACTAGAATATTGGAACACTTTTGGAGTTATTCGATACACAAGGTTTTTACTTATTTTTCTAGCAAAAGATTAAAAAATCAAAAAGATTTTTTTTGTTGTTGCAATGAGAAAAATTAAGGAAATTATTTTTTAATATCAAAAGTAAGACCACTTTTGTCAAGGTTAAAGGATAACATATGGTTAATAAACATCGTTTTTAAAACGTATATTGTAGGGGTGATAATCCTTCTCTATGTGAAATCGTATTTTCGAATCCAACTTTACTTTCATTGATTATCTTTTTAATAAGTTTTAATTAATTTTAAAATTTTATTAAAATAATAAGTTTTTTTTATGGCCAATCACACTTAGTAAAAAGAATGGTGGTGACTCCTTCAGTTTTAAAATTTTAAAAATTCATCTAGCAATCCCAAAATCATTACGATAGTTTTGCAACTCCACTATGAACATAATTTTTTGAAAGTTAGGTCAAAATTAATTATATGTTATCCTTAATTTTGATTTAATAGTCTTAATTGGTATTTCACTTTCATTTCATTTCCTTGATTTTGATTTTGTTTTTTTTTTTTAAATAACAACAATAATAAAAAGGAAACATCACATGCATTTCATTTTAATTATATCATTTATTCATTTATTATTTTATGTTTTGTATATATGTTTTGTATATATTATTCTTGATAAATGGAGTAATATTAGAACCTCACTCAAATTGAACTATTTTCACTTATTGCCTATAATAAATGAGGATCGAGATGTTTTACTAGTCTTACATGGATGCTAAACTTTTAGACGCATATAAATTCGAACCAAACATATACTAATCCATAAAAGGTTGACCTTAGGTAGAGCCATACCAATCATTTTTGTAAAAATTACTCTAATAAGGATACATGTTAAACACTTTGATATAATCTATATTTAAGGTAATAATAATGCAAATAAAACTAAAATTTTGAAATAAAATAAAATAAAATAAATAAATAAACATTTTTTCAATAAATTTTCTTCTGACATGTAGTTCAATTCATTTGGTATTTGTCAAAATTTGCATCTTTAAAAATATTTCCTTTTAAAAAAAATAAGATTTTTTTTTTTTATTTTCCAACAAACGAAAAAAAGGGCTTTTCTTAATTTTTTTGTTTATTAGCCAAATAATAAAAGCAAAAGTATGAAAAAAAAATTTAATTTCATAAAAAAATTTTCTTGAATTCTTATTTCTTTCTAAAAAAATGAAAAAAAGAAAGAATAAAATTTTTTATGTTTGAAAGTCATTTCACCCTTTGTTTTTCATTTGATTCTTTTTGTGTCCATTTTTATCATGTTTCTATTAAGAAATAATAAGGTCCTAGATACACTTCATTTCATACATATTTGAGTGGTAAAGCCAATTTCATTAAATTTGCATAACACATGCATTACATTTCGTGTAAACATGTTTTGTCATTCATATGATATGTTAATGCATTTCATATAAGTATGTTTCATCATTCATATACATACCATTATTCATGTATTATTTCATTGTGTTTCTTGCATATACATTCATAAATGGTATGATTTTAAACTTGTGGTATACAAACATTGCATTCCATCAAAGCACATCCTCTTATGAAATAAGACATTACATTCCATGCATATACATTCACATGTTTGTATTGTACATGTACTACATTTTATATAAATGTGTCTCATCACTTAAGTACTAGGACATTACATTTCATGTGCATATATCTAGAAATGATGATTTCCATCACACTCACATTGTAAATACACTTCATCTCATGTAAATATATTTTGTTATTTGGTTGTATACGTGGATAAATAATATGATTCTCATTGTACTTGAATGATACATGTATTACATTTCAGGGAAGCATGCATAATCTTTATTGCACACACATTAAAAAATTATCATGGAAATACCATTTCATTTATGCATTTATTTAGTTGTTTTCTTATGACATGCCATCATTTGATGAATAAAGAATACTCAATATGGGTGAAAACAAAAAAAAAAAATACCTAAAGTCCTTGAGAAAAAAAATCATGGCTATGAAAATTTTGATAAAGCCCAAGTTGTCTTTTAGTGTACTTTTTTTTTTCATCTGAGTTTGGCAAGAAGTTCAAAATGTTGGATAAAAGAGAGGATTGAGCACCTTGAAGTGAAAATAACATTATGGATGTGAAAGGTGTAACTATTGATCACAGATGATTTTTGGTCTTTCCAGTGTTGCATATAATTTTGTTTTTAAAATTCTTAAAAGTGGATTGTTGTTTCTTCAAAAAGGAATAGTTTTTAATTTTTGGACTTTATAAATAATAACATATTAACTAGTTAGATTAGATTTGTAAATATTGTTTATATTTTGTATATATTTTCTAACCTTTATTTGAAAAAAAATTTTTGAAAAAGAAGAAAAAATAAAATAGATGTGGAATTGCTTGAGAATAAAGCCCCATATAAATAGTTTTCAAGATAATAAAAGAAAATTAGGATAAAAAGAAGTTAAATAAAGAAAATTTGAAAAAAAAAAAGGCCTTTTTAAAAATTTGAGAGCAATAGATGTTTTTCACAAAAAAATGATGAGAGTCTCAAAGGAATTAGTGATTAATATTAGAAATAAACTCATCCAATACCTTCGCACCTTTCTTCCAACACTCTCATGTTCCAAACCACTCAAATAATTTCATTCACTAGGCATAATGCTTTAAAGAACATGAATTTAAATTTGTGAACCTTGTTTTCACTTAATCATACTGTGGTATAAAATGGTGATAAATATTTTCTTAGGTAATGAATAATGAGACAATCAATTTAAAAAAAATTTGATTTATAAATAATCAGGTAAACGCGACACTTTTTTAAAGAATTCAAATGTTGGTAATTCGATATGTCAAAGCTATGCTATAGTCTCAAATGTGCAAAAACCAAAGTCACCCAAATTTCATCAAATAATCTCAAACACACAAAGGCATAATTCTCACCCTACCTTGTTCTATGTCTTGAGGTACATTGACCCAAAGGCAAGCCCACTTATTACCTTTAAGATAACTTGAGTTACGGCCAATCTTTTTCATTTGTGGAGTGACTTGAACAATTTGACATCTTAAACAAGTTCATTAGAGGTGGCATGTTAAAGTGAGAGTATCTTCTATGAATTGTGTTTTTGGCAAAGTGAATTAAAGTATGAGTTATGAGGGCATGTAAAAAAAGAAAAAAAATAAAAAATGATTTTGTCATTATGCACTACAGAAATTTGAATAAATCTAAAAAAGACTTGAAAAATCTAAAAAAAAAAAAAAGCTAAATATTTTGTAAAAAAAAAAACTAGGAAGCCAAAAAAAACCCAAAAGAGAAAGTTGGGAAAACTAGAAAATCCTGAAGAAGAAAATTCTTAAGAAAAAAAAATTTCTTTAGATATATTTTCCTAAAAGGAATTGCTTTGCAAATTAAGTGGCTATACTTGAAATGACAAATGGCCTTCTTTTATATCTTTTTACAAATATGAAAATTATTCCTTTTCGACCCCTTTAAGCCTGATGAATTTTTTTTAAATGAACCCTGATCAAGGATCACTATCCACATTAGGGGGCAAAAAAAATATATTTAAGAATCATGCATAGTGTAGTCATATTCCAAGTATAACAGAATAACCCTACATATCGACTGACAAATATCTAATAAAATGAGTTTTCAAAAAGTTTTGAACTTAGTCAAAAGTGAATATGTGTAAACAAAAAAAATGCAAAGAAAAAAAAATAAAAGGCAAAAAGAAAAGAATAAAACGAGAGAATGGCTAGTGTAGGAAAATGAAAAGACAAATGTCTTAGAGAAAATCCTTTTTATGATATGAAATGATCTTTGTTTTGCTCACCTCTAAACACCTTTTGGGCCTATTTATCCTTATCTTCAAAACACTAAACCTTGGCTTACATTACATGCTTTAAAAGGTCCATTTTGATCAAGTATAAATGTTTAAAATGAAGAGTTTTCCTTTATGGAATCACCATATAGTCGATGAGTTTTTCATCTTTTTTCATTGTCTAACTATCCGTTTAAACCACTAACTTGTTTTAAATGAAATTTTGATTATGAGGTGCATGATGAAACAATTAAGAAAAATGCATGAAAAATGAAGGAAAAGTGTGGTTCTAAGGTGAAAGCTCTAAAAGAGGCAATCTAAAGCAAATTTGGAAGACTTTAAAACCACTCTAATGCCAAGCAAAATAATAAAGATCAATAAGAAGCAACTTTTAAAAATCCAAGAATATCAATACCTTCAAGGTTTGAAATCTACTAAAGAAATTGATTTTGAGAATTTAGGCCTTCTTCTCTAGTTACTAAATGACCTTTTAAAATTTGAGACCCATCACAGTTGACTTAGACATTTATCAAAATACCATATTTTGAGGCTAAAAAAAGTGTCAAATATATTTGGTTTTTAAGGGGATTCATGCTTTTTTAAAAAATTCATGTTTTATTTGTGAGCCTAGATGAAAAAGTATACATATCTTTTGTTCCCTTCAAATGGTGAAGCTTCCTTAAATGAAATGAAACCTTAACATGCTGAACCATTCAATCCGTTCAAAAAAAATTGTCACCTATTTCATTTCTAATAGAGAACATCAATTTTCAAGAGACTCTTAAAGTCACATTTGTTTGGATATTTCATTATCTTAGAATAAAAAATTTAATTATGTGAGGTAATTTTGTTAATTAATTTAAAAAAATTTAAATGACCATTTATGCATTTTTATGAAACATAAAAACCCATGTTTGGGTGTAAAAGAAAATTATCAAATCATGAAAACCTTTAGACTGGTTCAAACTTAAGAAAGAAAATTATTTTTCATTAAAAAATTAAGAAAAAAAATTTTGGGAAAAACATGGTGTTTTGTCTTCTTATTTTGCAATCAAGTCCTAAATGCAGGTCAAATATTATATTTTAAAAATGGAAATAAAAAAGAAAGCAAGTTTGAAATGAAAGGAAAATCAAGAGAGCTTGTTTGAAAAGCAAAGAAGGTAAAAATTGGTAAAGAAACAAGATGGAAATAGGTGAACGATTGGGAAACGAGTAAGTTGAAATCCTTTTAGAAAGAAGTCAAAAACTTAATTTGATGGGCAACAGGGAATAAGCAAATTTGAGAAAGAAAAATTTTGAAAAAAAAAAGTATTTTTAGTGTTTACCTCTTTCGACGAGCATGTGCATCATCATTTTAAATATTGGTGTTTACATCCATGTTGGGGTATATGTTCCATAAGAATTTTTGCATTTGCATAAGTATTGGCATTTTTTAAATGAAATTTTGTAGTTGCAATGAGCATTTGCATTATTGAAAAACAATTGAATTTGTAAATTTGCATTTATATCTTTGGTACATCTATATCATGTATGAACATTCACATTTGCATTTGTAAGGGCACTTGCAGATAAATATTTGTAATTGTATCTTTGTTAGATACATTTGCATCTTGAAGAAAAAAATTTGCATTTGCATCATTTTAGGGTAATCTACATGGAAAGAATATTGACATTTGCATCATAAGGATAAGTTTTGCATCTGTATATTTGTCGAGTACATTTGCATTATGGAAAGTCATTTGCATTGCAATCACTAGAAAAGAATTTCTCATTTGTGATTATTTGCATTGGTGTAGAGTTATTCACGTTTTCACCATTTATCTTGAGATTAGACACTTACATCATATTGCATTTGTCAATTTTGCAAACATTTAAAAAAAATAAGAAATGTTGACATTCTTTTGAGTTTTGGAAAAAAAATAAAAGCAAAAAAGAAAAGGAAATTATTAAGGAAAAAAGTTTGTCAGAAAAAAAAAAGAAAAAAGAGTCAATCAAAAGAAAAACAAAAAAAAGAAAGGAAAAATAGCAAAAAAAAAAAAAACTCAAAAAGAGATAGGAAACTCTACCATGAAAAGGAAAAAGAAAAAAAAAAAAAAAAGAAAAAATGTTTTGACAAGAAGCTAAAATGTCAAAAAAGTTTGAAGACATGAAAAAGATATATAAAAAGCTGAGGGGTTGTTTAAGAAACAAATTAAAAATATGAGATATGATAACAAGTTGAGATTTTAAGCTCAGTTTAGCTAGCACCAATAAGATTTAAGTCTCGTGTAACTAGCACCAATGAGATTTAAGCCTAATTTAGTTGGCACTTAGATTTTAAGTCTAGTTTAATTGGTACTAATAAGATTTAATGCCTAGTTTAGCTGGCACTCAGATTTTAAGTCAAATTTAGTTGGTACACTAATTTAAACCCAGTTTAGTTAGTACTGATCAAATTTTAAGCCTAGTTTAGTTGGTGCCTAGATTTTAAACCTAGTTTAACTAGTACTAATAAGATTTAAGCTAAGTTTAGCTAGCATCGATCAAATTTTAAGCCTAGTTTAGAAGGCACTTATCAGATTTTAAACCTAATTTAACTGGCACTCAGTTTTTTAAGCTCAGTTTAGCTAGTACCGATAAAATTTAAGCTAAGTTTAGCTTGCACTAATCAAATTTTAAGTCCACTTTAGTTGGACCCATATTTCATTAAAATTTCTCGATGGCAATATCTAAGCTTTCTTCGATGGTGATATTTAAAGTCATTTGTATTTTTCTTCAATGGTGATATCCAAAGACATTTATACCTTTTCTAGGGGGTGATATCTAAGGTCACTTCGATGGTGACATCCGAAAACATTTACAATCTTTCCTCGATAGTGATATCTTAAGACATTTGAATTTTTTTATTGGTGATATCTAATCTTTTTTCAGTGGCGATATCCCAATTCTTTTCAATAATGATATCCTAAATCTTTTCAAAATTCCTAATGGTGATATATGAGTTTTAAAATCTTAAAAACTGAAAATTTAAATTCTTTAGAAAAACAAATTTTTAGAAAATGATTTGTAAGTCTTCCGAACATAATCCCTATGACTTTTGGGCATCGTCTTTAAGTCTTTCAAGCACAATCTCTAAGACCTTGAAGCAAAGAGTAGAATAATTTGTAAGTCCTTGGACATAGTCTCTAACTCATCGAGATAGAATATTTTGAATTTCAAAGTAGTGGAGCTTCCTTTTATAAAAGCATTCACAAATATCGAGATTTTTAAGAACTCCAAGTGTTATCTCTGAGTCCTCTGAAAAATATTCGTAAGTCTCTTAAGTTGAATCTATTTTATTATTGAGATTTATAAGACCTTCAGGCATAGTCTCTAAGACTTTTGGGCAAATATTAGAATGATTTGTAAATCTTCTGAGCATAATTTCTAAGTCCTCCAGATAAAGATTAAAATAATTTGTAAGTCTTTTAAGCAAAATTTATTAAGATTTATAAGACCTCAAGACTCAATCCTAAGAAAGTTATCGAAAAAAATGGAAAATAAATAATAGTTAGACACATTTTTTTAAAGAAAAAAACTGTTGAGAATTTTTAAGATTTCCTAGATAAGAAAATTTTAAAGTCCTTTGGACAAGATTTGTAAGTCTTTTGAGCTATATCTATTATATTGTCCAGATTTGTAAGGCTTTTGGGCATAATCTCTAAGTTATTGCGTTATATTTTCAAAAGTTATGGAGCCTCTAATGAGATGAGCTTTTCAGTTTATGTTCAAAAGTTACAACACCTCTAATGAAAAGAGTTTCAAGAAAAAAAAATCCAAAAATTCAAAAAAAAATAAAAATTAAAAAAAACTTTTAAAAAATTATGGAATTGTTAACTCCAGATAATATTATTGTCTATGTCTTTACTCTATTCTTTATTCTAAAAAATGTGTAAAAAGGTACAGCTGTAGGCACCTAATTTTGATTAGACTCATTTAAATTCCATTTCATATTAAATATTTTTGGATCATTTTGCATGGGCCAAATTCCAACTTGTTTTAATTTTAGGTTAATAGGGCCTAAATCCATTTTCAATTTTTAAAAACCCACATCCATTAAAGCCTAATTTCAATCATAATTTTGATAAAATATATAAATAATCTTAAAAAAAGATGAGACAAAAACTGAAGCATGGTGCTGACTAGCCCTTTACACTTACAAACCACCCTACATTCTCCTTTCCACTAGAAAACCGTTACTTTATTTAAAAGAAGAACAAACAACATAAGGAAGAGATGAGACAATTTTCACATAGCAAAAAAAGCCACCATAATCCCTTACCATTTGGCTATCATTGAATGCCACCACTATCGTCACTCCTAAAAACACCTATTGCCAAACTGAAACTTATCATCCATCATCAAAATAGCCCCCAAACTGAAATCTCATAACCCTTCCAAAAATATCCCATTAAAGCCTTTCATTACATTTGTAAATTGAAAACTCGAAAAACAGTAACCTTATTACCCCTACAAACTATAACTTACCATTACCAAAACCCATTCCTAGCATCATCCTACACCAAATTACCCGCAGAAAAAACAAACCATCACTAAAAAAATAAAAATAAAAATTCATAGTCTTAACAATCGGTGAGGAACTAAGCAACAAAAAAAAAATCAAAGATCATGATAGGTAGAGTCCTCACCGAATGTGAGAAAACTAGTCTAATAAGAAACAAAAATTAAAAAAACAAAAACAAAAACAAAAGAGTAAAAAAGACTGTTCAATAGGGAAAAAATGAAAAAATAATTAAAAAAAAAATGAGAAAATAAAAAAAAGGGCAACGCATTGGGCACGCTGAAAAACTAGTAGTTATGATGATGAGACTTTTAGGTGATCTGAAAAGGTGAAAAGGTAGAAGGGAAAAAGAGGAATAACATACTGAAAATATAAAAAAATCAAATGGTGGAAAAAGATGGAAAAATGTGAGAAGCCAAGGACTTTAAGTTTAGATTTAGGAAAATCCAGTCAGACTTGAAGAAAACAAAGCTTGGAACAGTGGTTAAAAGGCTAAAGAGAGATTGTGGCAAAATTTTTAGAGGAAATGTAAGTTGGCTGGTGGCAATCGATGGCGATGCCTACGATGACCAGTGGTAGTCGACCATCATTTTTAGGTTTAAAGAGGGTTGTTTGATTTTTTTTAAGGAAAAAAAAAATGAATGAAAAAAAAACTTAAGCTTTTCTACGGCTTAAAAAATTAAAAAGAAAAAAGGAATAAGCAAGTTAGAGTTGACTCGAATTGCCCATAAACCTAACCTGGTTACTGCTGACCTAACCTGCACCAAGGTTGACCCAGATGCTTGTTTCATTTAGGCCATTTAACTTTCTTGTATGGGCTCAATTCAAAGTCTATTTGAGGTATATGTGTGTTTTATAACTTAGGCTTATATTATTAATGTTTATATGCGTTCATAAATTTTTAATATATTGATAGATATGGAAATTAAATTAATTTAAAAAAGAGATAATATTTTTAAATAAAAATAATTTTTGGATCTTCGCCTAGATATTGGAAAGAACCAAATTAATTATTCTTTTTGTTTTAAATGATTATAAGGAAATTTTGCAAATGGAAAGTTAATTTTCTTAAATTTCACCTCGATATTGAGGAATTAAGAAAATTTTCTATCACTAAATATTTTTATCAAAGAAATAATGGTAAGAAGTATAAAAATAAAAGATTTGAAAAAAAAAATTGCAGTGTATGGTTTTTATTTGTCATTTATATATGGTATTACATGTATCATAGTCAGTAATAAATGTGAAATGAAAAAAATAAAATTTTGAAAAAATGATTTTTAGAGACAAAAGCTAATATTCCTAAGCAAAAACAATTTTTGGGACCCTATCTAGATATTGAAAGGATTTCGAATAATTATTCTTTATAAAGGAATATTGTGCCAAATTTTAAAGAATATCATGAAGTCCAAGTAAAGAAATATTCATTGGAGTTCTACCTAGATATTGGAGAATTAGAAAATATTTTAATACAAAAGATTTTCATTTTATTCCTAAACAAAAGGTTTAAAAAAAACAAACAAAAAATTTTTACAAAAAATAAAATTTGAAGGAATCATTTTTTAAATATTAAAAGTAAGACCATTTTTATCAATAGTAAAGATAACATGTGATCATTGGTACCGTTTTGTAAAATAAGCATTATGAGAGTGTTAATTCTTTTCCACATGTAACTGACTCCCTAATCTAACTTTGTTTTTCGTAAACCAAAATATATTTTTAATAAACTTTAAACTCATTTTATTTTTTTATTAAAAAAGATAAATTTTTAGGTGGCCAATCACACCTTCAAAAAAGATTGGTGGTGACTCCCTTTTATTTTAAAACTTTTAAAATTTTCATCTAGCAATTTTTAACATCATTATGACATTCATTACCTTGCTGATAGTAAAGATTTCCCATCGTCCAAAAGGGGGAGCCAAAAAAAAAAATCAATTGAGGGAAAGCAAAAGTTCATGAAAAAAGTCCCAACTGTAACCAATTTTCATATGGCCTGAAGCCAAAACAAACCTTTGAACCAGCCTATCTAGAACTCTTCACCACCATTACTAATCCAAGCACCACATTTGGGTCATCATTAAAACAACCTCCCTAAACCATACAATCAACCACCACACTATCCACCAATCAACCCATCACAACAACCTTCAAATGATACAACCTGATACTAAAGATCATACAAACAAAATAATTCACCAACAATCACCAATATTGGATTTGCTAAAACCTAAAAAGAACCAAAATCCCAACCTCACTGAGGAGCTTTGATTTTCCCAAAAAAAAAAAAAACCTTTTGCTTCCATTACCACCAAGACTGCCCTCCACCAAAATCAAAATCCCACAAACCTGCAACACCACCCACTTTCAACAACCAAAAATAAATAAATACATCTTTGATGAAAGCCTCAGCGTATAAAAAAAAAAGCAACAACATAGAAAAACAATAGAAAAGTAAAAAAAAAAAAATGTAGCTATGGTGTTTCGAATAGGTGGGATTTTTGGGTTTAAATGAATTTTTAGGTGTGTTTGGCTCAAACTTGGTAGAATGAGGTAGTTTTACGAAAAATGTGAGAGAAAGAAAAAAAAACCCCATTGTCAGTAATGGCATAATGATCGACGGTGAATAGTAGTGAGTTTTTTGGATTTGAATGGTGAAAAGGATGAAAGGGAGGAAATGAACAGCATACTAGAATTTCAAGACAATTGGACAGCAAAAATAGGGTAAATAGAGGTTCAAAGTTTTGATTTATAATTTTAGATTTGCTACTCTGGGGATATTTTCAAAAAAATAGAGCTCGGATCCATAAAGAGGATGAAAAGCTAAAGCTGTGGTGAAAATTTAGGTTAAAATGACGACTTGTTAACTGTAGCTAACAATGGGCCAACATCGAAAACTAGGAACCATGGTGGTTGCTTTTTTTTAAAAAAGATAGAACATAGAATGAGTAGAAAAAAAATCCATCTTTTATAGCTTTAAAGAAAAGAACCAGGTGGGTTAACCCTACTCAAACCAACTTGACCTAAGAATTGGTAAAGTAGACCTGACTCATTCGACAACCCAGCTTGCTTGGATCCTTTCTTGGTAGTTGACTCTATTTGCTTAGGCCTAATAAACACATGAAATTGAGCTTCAACATAAGGCTTTATTTGGTATAATTTCTTTACATCTTTTGGGCTTTTTATTTAAATGTTTTTATATTTTTCATGTCAACAATATCATAATAAAACATGAATGCTTTTGAAGTAATTAATAATGTTTATAAAAATAAATATTATAGATAATTACATATTTTGTGAGAATTTTTATTATTAAATGTTTAAAGAAAATAAAGATTTTTCTAATAATGAGACTCTAAAAAATCCGAGTAGTTATTCTAAAGAATATCTTAGGTGAAAAAGGTCTTCTAAAAATTACCAAAGAATTGAGATATTTAGAAACTCTTTTCAATACAAAATTTTGATTTATTTTTCTTTTAATTTGAATAACTATATCTTAAAAGAAATAAAAATGTAAAATATTTATAAAATATATATTGTGAAGAAACAAATCTATTCATGAATAATTATACTGTTGTATAACTTTTAGGGTGAGATATTATTAACAAAAAAATATGATTTTTTGAGGATAAAATTCTAAAAAGGTCTAAGTAGCAATTTTTTAGAAATCTTTATGTGAGAAAATATTTCTAAAACACCATCAAAGTATTAAGGCATTTAGAATAATCTTAATAAAAAATTTTCATTCACATTTTTTTAATAAAAAAGATAAGAAATGAATTTTTATAAAAAAAATTATTTGGGTTAGAGTATGAGTATTATTTTATTATTTATATTACAAATTGATTTTAAAAATAAATATGAACCGTCGATGATAAAATTTTTAATAAGTCCGAGTAATAAGTTTTAAAAAATCTTTAAGTAAAAAAATTTCTTAAAATATTACTAAAGTATTAAAATATTTTTATAAATTATTCAGTACACATTGTTCTTATTTATATTTCAAGCAAAAGATTAAAAAAGCAAAAAAAAATATTTTTTGTTGTAATGAGAAAAATTAAGAAAATTATTTTTAAATATAAAAATAAAATCACTTTTATCAAAATTAAAAAATAACATATGATTAATTTATATTATTTTTAAAATAAGTGTTGTGAAAATAATAATCTTTTATCGTTCGTAATCATACTATCGAATTTAATTTTATTTTTGTAAATATAAAAATTATCTTTTAAATAAATTTTAATTAATTTTTAAATTTTATTAAAATAATAAAATTTTTTAAATAATTAATTACATTTAATAAAAAAATATTAATAATAATTTTTATAGTTTTAAAATTTAAAAAATTCGTCTCAATTTCAAATCTATCACGACATTGGACAATTTGGCCAACGTCAAATTAAGCAAAAAAATGTGTCACATCTATACTCCTATAGATAACAAAGGATCCTTAAGGAGCCTATGGGCGACAATTGTCTTTCTTTGTTTTTCTTTTTAGGGTTTTCCTAATTGCTATTTTTAATTATTCTTTTATGTTTATAGAAGCTTCCGCCCTCTTCTCACAACCTTTAGCTTCATTCTATTACTTTCTCTGTCTCTCTCTTTCAGATTTTACCTTTCCCTATTTTTCCTTTTTTTTTTTTTTTGCTTTTTACCAGATCTTTGGGTTTCTCTCTAATAAACTTATACAGAAAGAAAGTAAAACTCCATTGGATGATCTTGCCATTCAGATATTTGCGTTTAGTCTTTTTTCAAACGTTTTCTTTTATGAGTTTATGGATTTTTTAATGTTTCTTTTCTGTATTGATCATTGCATGCAGAATTAAGATTTAAGATTTACTTCGCTTTCCTTTTTTGATGTCAAAGAAGGTTATCTAAGTAACAACATGGAGGATCCGTTAATAATGTGCCAGGTTAAAACGGTGGATGGTGTCAAAAGAGTGGAAGAAATCATTGTCGTTAAAGGGGTTGATTGTGTTCAAATGGGTCTATTGGATTTAAGCGCTAACTCGTGTTACTTGTGGGACCTGAGTCACAAGAAGGCTAGGTAGATGTTAAGAACGACAGAGAATATAGTCCTTAAGTCGAACTCGAGAGATGGTGGAGCCTTCTTGGGTAGTATCGCAATGCTGCATGATGAAAGGAAGGTCTATTTGCTCCATTGTGGTTATTACATGCTAGATTATTGGCAAGAAAAGGTTCAATCTGCTCAGAGGAAAAGCAATTGCCTTGCACTTGCAGGTACCATTCCCTGTTCCTACTTTTTTACTTAACTTTACTCTGTTGAGAACTGTCCAAATTTGAAAACATGCAGAAAAGTTTTTGCAGTTCTCTGCCTTATGTTTGAAAATGGAACTTACCCATGTCCAAAATTATGTCCATTTTGTTTTTTTTTTTTTTTTTTTTTTTTTTTACAAATGAAATTGCAAGGAAAAAAATTACAGGTATTAGTATTTAAATCTGCCGAATTTCACACGTCAATTGTGTTGTGTGATGAACTATAACTAAACAGTTTTCAAAGCTAGGAATGAACCAAATTTCCGACAGTTGTGATAGTGTTACTGAATTCCTCTGTTTCTTTCAAATGTTTTTTAGGTGATTACTGAATTCTGCAAATCGATAGGGGCTGATGCTAAATAAAGGCAAGGATTGATTCGTCTAGCCAAGAAGAATGGGGAAAGGCTTGGAGTCCTCGCATTATGATGACCACACACGTGTATTGTCTTTGACCATCAGAATATATGTTTTAAAAGTTATTGAAACAAAAATAAATAATACCTATTGATACTGACTATTGTTATAAAATATTAGCTAAAATGTTAAAAGCAACATAGGTCCTCAAAGCCATATTAATTTACTGTCCTCAAATATTAGCCATTGATACTTACTACCTTTGTATGAAAATCAAGTTGTGAAGGATTTAAAGGATGTTCACTTAGTTGTTGAGCATTAATCATCTTATTGGAGAGAATAAATGGAAGGACCTTAGCTTTCATTATAATCAAACGTGAGTCTCTTAATTTTAATTTATTATATAATTGAAATTTAGTTATACATGATTTATTTCTTCCTTTTTAATTTATTTGATTTGCTTTAAGGTTTGGGTTACATGAGCTATAGAATGTTATTTGTTATTGAAATTTGAAATATCTAAATTGAAAAAACTAAATACTTTGGTATTTAGTTTTTGTTTTTTTTGGTCACATGAGATGCATTTGTCTACTATTATTTTTTCCTTTAACCTTTATGTATTTAGTTTTATATTATTAAGCATAGATATTATTGCTTTGAATAGAATTAAAGCTTCATTGGTTAATTACCTTGGTAGAGTCGACCAGATATTGGTGATGCAGATATCCTACCTGAATTTGAAGACCTTCTATCAGGGGAGATTGAATATCCATTACCTATTGACAAGTTTGACAGAGCAGAAAAAGAAAAAATTTATCAAACTGAAATGTCAAACAATGCAAGTGAAGTGGAAAGGTTGCACAATTTAGTCAAGGAATTGGAGGAGAGGGAATTGAAGCTTGAGGGTGAATTGCTTGAGTACTATAGTTTAAGAGAGCAAGAATCAGATATTATTGAATTACAAAGGAAGCTCAAGATCAAAACAATTTAAATTAACATGCTAAATATTACCATCAACTCCATGCAGGCTGATAAAAAGAAGCACTAAGAAGAGATTGCACATGGAGCTTCTGTAAAGAAGGAGATGGAGGTAGCAAAGAACAAAATTTAGGAGCTATAACGGCAAATTCAGCTTGATGCTAGCCAAACAAAAGCTCAGTTATTGTTTCTCAAGCAACAAGTCTCTAGTCTTCAAGCAAAAGAGCAAGAAGCCATCAAGAATGATGCTGAGGTTGAGAAGAAACTGAAAGCTGTGAAGGAGTCAGAAATGGAAGTAATAGATCTTAGGAGAAAGAATAAAGAGCTTCAACATGAAACGAGGGAGTTAACTATTAAACTGAATGCTGCTGGAGCAAAAATAGCCTCCATTTCCAACACGACATAGTTAAGTCGCATTGAACTCTCCTATGTATCATATTCTCAACTCAGGTATGGGTTAAAAGCCTTTTGGTCCTAACTATGTACTAATTTGCTGAGCAAGAGCAACATAAGAAAATTGCAAACTGTCGAGGAATTCGAGCTACTTGGTGGGTTCATTTGCCTGAAAACAAACATTAGTGCATCTAAATTTTATCTAGATGACTATTAGTCAAATATTTTATTGACGATTCTCAGGAAAGGCTTAGATACGGATTTTTTAAAATGATTTCACAAGTTAAACAAATCAAGCCTAGGCTCAATTTCTAATTTAGTGCTTAGTAATATTTTAGGTGCTGGATCATATTCCTATATTAAAAAAATCCCTAAGGAATCATTGGATTGACACGTCTTGTTTGTATATTTAGGTTTTTGTTTGGGTTGTTTGAATTAGGCTGTGAATTCTTTAAAAGGGTTTTGCAGTTGACAATTATCTAGAAGGCCAGTGAATTTTTTTTTTGTTTTATTATTGAGGATATTAATAAGTTGCATGAAAGATATGGCATTGTATGGAAATGGGAAATGGCATGTCACGTATTTGCCAAAAAATAAATAAAAGGAAGGATAAAAGGTTTTGTGAAAAGCAAAGGGGGCAAGTTGTTTGGAAAAAAAAAATGTGAGAGATGGAGAGAAGCTAGGAGAGGAAGAAAATGAAGAGAAAAGGAGTAGAGGGATCCAAATAGAAAAATAACAAATGTTTATCATTCTATTTTTTTTTTTCAAATCTTTACTTTCATTTTCTGATCTTTTTCATGCTTTTCCACCTAATGCTCTTTTTTTTTAAGGTCAGATTGCTGAGTTTACGCTAAGACGACAGAAAAAGGGAATAGAGAGGTGCGCCAGAGCCCATATGGATAGACACATCACAAGCTCTATTAGCATCAATGACTTGCTTAGTAGTTTAGTCACTTTGTTTTCTCTATCTTTTATAAAGTTTTACCAGTTATCACAAAAAAAAAAAAAAAAACTACTTATTAAGTTAGATGTAAGAAGAGGAAAGAATTATAAAAAATTAAGCTTTTCAATTTTTTACTCTCATTATTTTACTTATAATTATTAATTTTGAATTTTTTTCTGTGTATTTTTTTAATCAAACCTTAATAAATTTTTAATTTATTTGATGGTGAGCTTTAATGTGTCTGTTGGTTGTCGATTTTTTCCCTTAGTTCACATAAAGTTGACATATGTGAGTGATGAATTTATATTTCACTTTTGTCTTTATCCTAGGATAATAGAAAACATATGTATGTTCTGCGTTTTGATTCAGATCAAACATTGTTGTTGTATTTTAGTCTTGTCAAAATGTTTTTTTTTTTTGTTAATGCTAAATTTGATTGTCTGATATCAACTTAGTGTGATTCATTGCACTACAAAATATAAATTCATTGGATGTATCGCTGCACTATGTTTCATTGCACTGTAAACATCACGTGTATGAACTTTTTGTTTGGTTTATTCTTTTGTTTCTTTGTTACTTTTACATTGCTTTGTCCATTTTTTACCTATAATTGAATTTTGTTTCTTAGCCATTTTTATATTGCCTTCTCTGTTTTACCTATCATTGAATCAATTTTATTTCATTACAACCTCATGTCGTATTTACTTTATCAAATACGTGAGAATACAAATTGTATATTTTAATATTTTTAACTAAACCAACAATTAATTTTTTTTATTATCTCTTCAAAAATTTTGTGCTACTAATAAAACTTAAAAAAAAAAAAAAACTTTAAAAAATCCGGGGGGAAGTAGGGATCCCACCTTAGTTGTAGATAAAAGGACCGGAACCGCATGCATCAGATTAGCGGATTTGATTAGCTTTGACTTGGAAGACAAATAACGTGTGCCGCTGCTGGTGTGTCACTAAATTGTGAACACCATGGTGTTTGCTTTGTGAAAACATGGCATGGCAATACCCCCTCCCTCCCCTTTGCCGCATTGCCTCTTTCTAGAGCCTAGTGAGCAGTAGCGTCCCATATTTCTCCATGGCCCTCTCTTCTAGCTACTTTTTATACAAATACAATGACAAATCATTTGACAATATGGGAATATTCAACATCAATGATTTTTCTTGTCGTCCTAACAATATACTACAACTTGGTTTTTATTATTTTTATGTGCAATATTATTCTCAATTTTATATAAATATATAAAAGACAAAGCTTGTAGCATAAAAGGAAATAATTTTATGTAGATAAGTTACATTTTTGACATGTGGGATATCATAGTTAAATGACATGTGTTATATAATTAATAAATTTGATTATATAATTAATTTTAAAACAATTTATTATGGCTAAATTAACTATATTTAAATACAATATTCTTGCCTCGTATAAATTAGTTATAATTAAGTTGATCATTAATTTAAAAATAAAATTTAAATAGAAAGCTAATAAATCATGAATAATTTTGCATATTTACTAATCTTTATTTATGATTATATAAACATATTAATTTAATAGAATAATCTAATATATACAAACACACACACACACACACACACTAAAAAGATAACTTCAATATATTAACTTGAAAAAAAAAAAAACAAAATAAGTCTATGTATGTAGAGTAATTTTTTATACATGAATAGTGTCAAATGATGTCATATGTTTTGATCATAATCAATAATTCAAATTTCAAAATTAAAATTACAAACTAATTTAATCTTAATATCTTTTCAATTATTGTCCAAAAAATATTGTTACCTATTGGATGGCTTTAATTTTTTTTAAAAAAAAAAACTTTTAAGTATGAATATTTCTTCCTTTTTTTTTTTTTTTTTACAATAAAAGTCTTATAGGCCATGCATTCAATAGCTTTAATTTGTTTTGAATTTTCTAAAATTTGTTGTACTTACATTACCTTAAATTTGGGTATTTTATTACAAAAATAAAAAGAATCGATAGGTCAAATTATATTATTTAAAAACCTTAAATTTGGGTATTTGATTACAAAAATAAAAAGAATTGATAGGTGAAATTATATTATTTAAAAATTTAAACTCTATAATAATATGTAATCAAGGAGACCATTTTTTTATAATAATATGTAATTGATTAATAGCTCAATTCTTAATGTTCACATTTATGAGTTTGTATGTTAGCTATATAAATAATGGTGATATGATAAAGTTGATACATACAACAACAACTGTTAAAAATTTTTCCTTTGTATTCTTCTATTCTTTTCTACCCTTGATACATTATTTAAATGATGGTATGACTTTTTGATATTTTACATCAATTGTCTACATTTTATAATAAACTTTAAAAGGATCTTGTAAAATTATAACTATGTGAGTATTATTATTTTTTTTGTGACATGTTCTTTTTTTTTTTATTTAGTACTATATTTTTGTAAATATATTTTCCTTGATTATTCAAGTTAGAATTATTAGATTAATCTTAATTATGATTATTTGATTTTTTTTCTTTTTATTTCGGTTTTGGTTTAGTGTTCTTAAATATTTTACTATAAAAACTAATTGATAATTAATCTTTTCTTTTTAATTTTATAGTTGCAAGGTTTTCATATTAAAACAAAAAAGTTATAATGTTAAAAATGAATGCGAATAATGATAATTTTTTTTTAATAGACCTTTTTGAATGATTTTTTTATTTATTATTAATATTTGGCACTTATGTGTTTCTACCTCTTTGATAAATTCATTATTCAATTTGTCAAAAAAATGATAAGAAGTCTACTTTTCTCATTTTTTTATTTGATTATTAAGTATTTTATTTGTAATGAGTAGGGAAAGAGACTATTCTTCATTAGTTTTATTTACAGTTTTATTTTTTATTTTTTGTATGTGATTCAATAGAAAATTTAACCAATTTGATATTATTTGAACTTATATTAGGTTTTCAACTCAAAATTCATACATATATAATAAATCTTTGGTTCTTTTTTTTTTCACACATATATAGTAAATCTTTGATTCTTTTTTTCTCAAACATATATAATAAATCTTTGGTTCATCATATACTTCAATATATAATTATTTTTTTCCTAAAAACATATCTTACAATGTTCTAATTTATTAAAATTTTGAGTTTTAATAGCAATAAAATTTTTTTAATAATATGATTTTATGATTAATATATGTGTATTCGAATTAATAAAAAGACAAATAATTATTAAAATGAATCTTGCATTTTCTATAATCGATTTTAAAAAGTAGGTAAAATCGCTTTGAAATCTTAAATTAATTAAGGTAAATTTGATCACACTTATGAAAAAATGCTTAATTTGATTTTTTATTTAACTTTTTAATTACATGTAGTATCCATATGCTAATGAGTTTTTTTTAGGATATTATTTGGATATATGCATATATAAATTTTATTTTTTGTTAAAAATAATATTTTTATGTATAATTATATAAAAATAACCCATGCTAAGCACGAGCCACAAACTAGATTATTTCAAGTCTCAACCAACTTTTCTCTCATTATAAAATGTAAAATATGGTAAGTATTAAATATCTTATGGTGTCACAAAATGTAAATATTAAATCATGCATCGCAAGGGATATATTTTTTAATAATAATAATAGAATTTATATTTAATATACTGTTAGTATATAAATTTTATATACTATCGATAAATTAAATTATGATCCTTATTAATGATAAAATGTAAAATTTTACTAGCCCTTAAGATAAATACACAAAAAAATTAAATTTTTTTTTAAATTTCATTAATGGGTACTTGACATCATTTAATTTATTGTTAGTGTATAGAAGACAATGTATCAAATAAAAACTAATAATAATAATAATAATAATAATAATAATAATAATAATAATAATAATTAATGTCATAAAATGACCCATAAATTATAATAAAATATTTAATGTGATACTTGAATTTTAAAAATTTATAATGTGATATCAGAATTATGAACCAATTAATAAAAATCAGTATTCACCCTTAACATGGCTAACTTAATATGTAATAGAAAAAAAAACCTTCAAAATACTATATTAATTAATAGATTTAAAATTCTTGCATGACAGTAAAAAATTTTTAAATTTAGATATCAAATTAAATATTTTATTATAATTTAAAAATCATTTATAATAATAATAATAATAATAATAATAACAACAACAACAACGAAAACCAAGAAATGATCATATTATAAATATGAATGATCATATTCTAAATTATAATAATAATAATAATAATAATAATAATAATAATAACAACAACAACAACCAAGAAATTATCATATTATAAATATGAATTATCATATTTTAAACGTTAGGTCACATAGGTACAGATATGCATCCATTGCATATATCTCATCCAAAGTAGTTTCCTTGTTAATTCCTACTTTCTTTATCATTTGATTAGTGGTTAGATTTTCGTTTTCGGAATTTTAATAAAATTAAGATATATTATAGAGACCTTCAACCCTCCCCCTGCCACTTGCTTTGAAAGAAAAAGAAATCAAGTGATCAATCGTAATCCATCCTAATAATAAAAGTTATGAAAATTACGATAATTAAATATGTGAAAATTGAGTGTGTGCTTTTAAAAAAGAAAAAGAAAACAAAAAAACTATCAATCTTCCAATGGATTTTTTAATGAATATATATACATATATATACATACATATATATGGTGATTTCCTCCAAAGGAAAAAGTTCAATGAACTTCTAAAAAAGAAACAAATACTATTAATTTGGTTATTTTTATTAAAAATAATTATCATTAAAATTAAGAATTTTATATTTTATTAACAAATCAGCAAGTGTTGGTTACATGATTGGCTATTTAATATATATATTTTTAATACAAGACAGCTAAATTTTCAAAATTGGTGAAAAACATCGTTAATCTAATATTGCTTCACAGACATGTAAAATTGTGAATATATTACTCTGTATACCTTTCTTTTAAAATAACAGCGTTTCGTAACGAACAAATTCAGCAAAATTAAAATATTATTTAAAAAAAAAAAGAAGAATTCAACGATTGTAAATTTGCAATGTCGGATTACAAGACATGCCATGCCCACTGTGGGATCACATCAGCGTGCTGTTGGAAACCTGCAGTAGGGGCCATTGCTGAGATTTATGGCTGTAATGCTCTAATGCTCTTATAAAAGTATTGATGATGATCTTGATGATTATAGAAAGAGACAACAGCCAGCCATTCCCACCAGATGTAAGTTCAGAGGTAAATACCACATGTCACCTCGACAGGATACCTCCCAACGCATCCCGTACCCGCCAGGGGATTGCTTTGCAGTTTGCACCCATCGAACCCTACTTCCTTTTTATTTTTTTTTAACATAAAATCCAAGGCAGATAAGTTGTTTCGGCCCTTGATTGAGAGCAATACGTGCCTAAAAAATATTTATTGATTGTATTTGAGATTAATATCAACAAAAAATGATCAACGAAATTCGAACCTTAAACATTTATTATAAGAAAAGCAAGCTCAATCAATTAAAACAACTTCTCGTTAGCCTTTCTTTTCTTTTCTTAGCAATCATGAATTTTTTTTTCCTTAAACAACAATCAATTCCGATTTGACACTTTCTTTTTGCATATAGAGATCAGAGAAAATTTTGACAAAAAAAAAATCAAACTTTACATCTCAATCCTCGTTAAGAAATGTAATGATATAGAGTTAAATTTGCGTTGTTCTATTCAAGAATGTAATTGGGGAGAAAAAGCAAACTACGTCTAATATAGTTCCACGGCCATTGGATTGATTAAGAATGTAATGGTGATTAAGATCCCTATTAAAGTGTGAAGAGAAACGTTCATAACAGTTAGGAGACTCATTAATTTTGACACCTCTATATGGTCTAAAAATTAAGTGCGCAAAAGAGAATGAACAATAAATGGAGTAAAGGTTTGACCCAATAGGTTAATGACCATAAATATTAGTACTAATTATTTTTTATTTTTAAATTATATTCTTATTTTAATTGTAACAATTAATTATAAAGCATTAAGAGCATTCTTGTTTTGGTTTTTGAAAGTTTTAGAAAATTACAAATGATTGTAGAGAGATAACTTTTATACTATTATTTCTTGTAAAAATGGAACGATAGAATCTCATTGAGCTCTTTTTCCATGTTACAGACAAAATGATTAGTTGATAAAATGAAATTAAGTACAAATTAAAATTGAATATGATGAAATGTAAAAACTATTTAAAGAGTATAAAGATTAAAAAATCATAATACAAAAAGGATCTATACCCAAAGCATAAAATCAGACCATCATAATTGATGCTGAGAATTGATAGTTGAGATATTGAAGAGTAATTACAAATAGAAAAAGCTCACAAAGGAGATAATTTATAATAATTTGAACAATGACAGAATATGATTATAGAATTAAAAAGGATAAAAGTTCACCACTAAGACTAAAAAATAAAGGATACAAAAATACCATATTAAGAGTTCTAATCAAGGATACAAAACAATAAAAGTTCACCACTCTAAGAAATCCACCTAAAAGATACAGAACTTAAAGAGCAATCTAAAATATTACTTAAGGATAAAGAAAACTCTATTTTGCCTCCTACTAAAGAATAATAGAAAATATATAAGCTAAGAACATTCTTCCAAGCATGCAAACATTCTTCCAAGCATGCAAACTTTCAAATTGAATTGCTAGAATCATGCCTAAAATCAAAAGACTTGTATGTGAACCTATTTACTCTTGCATATTACATAATAATGAATCTAACCATAATCTCATTCATATTCATGCTCTTTTTTTTCAGTTAGTGTAAACACAATCTTTCTATTCCAGCTTACTTTATTTCTGCATTAATTTTATGGATTTGGACCAAAGATAGGCAAATCTTATTTTTGGATAAGTCCTCTTTACTCTCAGCCCAAGTTGTAAGATATGTTGACACTCTAGTGTCAATCTCTTCTAGTTATAAAAGACTTGTCCTTAAGTCTGAATTAGTCTTCTTACCATAGTAGGGTGACAAATCAACAACATTGAAGGTGAAAGGTACTCTAAAAGTGTTGAAAAGCTCTATCTTGTAGGTATTTTTTCTAATGCGTTGGAGAATTCTAAATGGACCATCTGTCTTAGATTGTAATTTGCTAAATTTTCATGAAGGAAATCTCTCTTTCCATAAGTTAATCCATAGCAAATCACTTTATTTGAACTGCACATATTTTCGATGCTTGTTTGTTGTCATTTTATAATTCTCATTTCATAGCAAAATCTTAGCTTTCACTTATTCATGCAATTGTTTGATACCCTTAGCCATTTCTTCTGCATCTCTACTAAATTGTTGATTAATAGGGAGATGAGCTAAATTTAAAAGGGCTGATTGAATTCTTACCATACACTACCTCAAAAGGGTTATAACCAGTGATTTGACTTGATAAGCAGTTACAGGTAAACTTTACTTAAGGTAAAACAAGATCTCACTGTTTGATATTCTTTCCTACATAACTTTTTAGAAGGTTGTCCAAGTTATGATTGGTTACTTCCATTTGATCATTTATTTGAGGATTATGAGAAAAACTATACTTGAGATTGGTGCCAAGATTCCTTCAAAAGGTGTACCAAAAATGGGTAAAACACTTGAAATCCCAATCAGACACCATGGATCTAGAAACTTCATGTAGCCTCATAATTTTCTTGAAATATAGATTAGAAACATGAGAAGCAACTATAATTTTGGTACAAGAAATGAAATAGGCCATTTTAGAAAAATGATCCACGACCACCATAATGGGATCCTTATTCTGTTAAATACTTAGCAATCCCACTACAATGTCCAAGCTGATATTATCTTTTCCAAAATGTTCTTCTAATACACCATCATGAAGTTTGGTGAAAATGGCTTGTCTTTGAGGGCTGTACAGGTAGTTAGCTTTGAATAGAAAGCTATCATGTAATAAAAATTGGTTATGTGACCCAAGCTTGCATTTTTTTCAAATCTATCAAAATAAAGAACCTTCTCATAGAGTTCTTTGTGCACATCAAAGTCAATAACTTGATTAGTCATAGTTCTCAATATAGAGTGCTTTAGGCTCAAAGCTTCTACCACCATATTAGAAATTTTAGATTTGTGTTTGACAACAAAGTAATAAAATTAAAGAAACTCCATCCAAGTTACATGTCTTTGATTGAACTTGTGTTGGCTGTTAATAATCTTTAGTACCTCATGATCAGAATATAGAATGACTTGGTAATGAAATACTGCCTTCAAAAGAATAAAACTTTATAAATAGTATAAAACTTCTTATCATAAATTAAGTACTTTCATTGGGAATCATTAAGCTTCTCACTAAAGAAGGTAATTAATTTTTTTTTCTTCATTAAAGCAAGCATCTATAGGGGCTACATCACATCATACTTCATTTTAAAGTATTTCTCTATAGAAAATGCAACCAAATAATATTTGTTGATCTCGATCTGATTTTCGCGTTACAACCATGACAACTTGTAGGGATGAGAATGTTTCATGTCTTTTTGATCCAGTTGCTACACCAAGAGAGTTGATGCCTCATTCTCAAAGTTGCCACTAGTAATAATCATTTTCACACCACATATCATGAGCAATGCACTTAGTGTGGAATTTATTCTTGTGCAACCAGTCTTTTTTCTTTACATGCATATCACTTAAGCTGTATTATATAATAAATGAAGATTCAAGATCACCATAAGTCTCTTTAACATCCTCTTTAAGATCTTGGGGTGGCTACTTCAATATATTCTCCTTTAACATCTTCAAGATTTTTATCTTCAACCAATATAACTTTTTTGAGATTTGGACACTCAAAATGTATAGGCCCAACTTCTTAGCTCTTGAAGTCTTTTTCGATTTGAGTGTTGACAGCACTAGATTGTGATTTGTTAGGAATGACTCCTTTTTTCTTTAATGGTAGATTTAAAAGGGGTTTGGTAGAAACATTGATCTTAGATGTGCTTTTCTTTTTTAATGTATTCTTTTATCAAAAGATTTTTTTGCTCAAGTTATGAAGCCTAAGAAAAATATTTACCAAAAGTTGTTTGAGAGATACTTCTTCTTTAACTCTCTTTTCATCTTCTCTCAAGTTGTAATTTTTCTTTTGCTTTCTTTTTCCCTTTACTTCTTCAAATTTTTTCACCAAAAGGATGCATGTTTTCTAAGTTAGATAGCCACTAGCTTCACCTTGCAATGTTTTTGGGTATCATGGTATTCAAATATACGTTTCATCGTATTTAGCCAATCTAGAATTCTTTAGGTTGCATCTTTTTTTGAACTCAGGAATCTCTATCTTTGGATTAAATATGCTAGGTTAAAGTTAATTTTTACGTAGATAATCTCTTACTTGTCATGGGTGAGATGGGATGCTATCATTAGAATTATTATTGTTTTCATAGTATGGATTAGCCTCTTCTTCATCTTTTTCGTTTTTTTTCATTACCTCCTTATCTCTTCTCTCTTTCCTTATATATGCAGCTGTTGTTAAAGTTGAAAGATCTGTTGTTGTATCTCCTCTATAAGGGCATCCTTTGGGTCAACATTGATAGTTGCTGTAACGTCGGTGTTGGCTTCAACCTCTTCTGTTGGTGCTTGACGACGATGACCTACTATAGCTCTGATACCAAATTGATACTAGGAATTGATGTTTGAGATGTGAAGATTAACTGTAAATAGAAAAATTCACAAAGAAAATAACTCACAAGAATTTAAATAATTGTAGAATATGATTATTGGATTAAAAGAGATAAAAGTTCACCGCCAAGACTAGACATTAAGGGATACAAAAACATCACCCTAAGGGTTCTAATCAAGGATAAAAAATAATAGAAGTTCTCCACTCTAAAAAATCTACCTAAAAGATACATAACTTAAAAAACAATCTAAAAGATCGCTTAAGGATAAAAAAAACTCTATTATGTCTCCTATAAAAAAATAATAAAAAATATATAGGTTAGGAACATCTTTCAAAACATGAAAGCTTTTAGATTGAATTGCTAAAATCATGCATAAAATCAAAGGATTTGTATATGAATCCATTTACTTTTGTAAATTACATAATAATAAATTTCACCATAATCCCATCCATATTCATGTTTTTATTTTTCAATTAATGTGAATACAATCTTTTTATTCTAATCCATCTTATTTTTGTATTTATTTAGTATATTTAGATCAAACATAAACTCATCTTATTTTTTAATAAATCTTCATCAATTTTAACCTAAACTATAAAATGTATAGACACTTCAATATCAATAATACATAACTTTGGATCTATTTGAGAGTCTCATTATTCTTACCTCATGGAAGACTGTTTTTTATGATTAGACTCTAGTCGAGCTCTCAAATAAACTCTTGGTAAATTTTTTAGAAGATTTTTGTCACGTGAATGCATTAAAATTTGGATTGGCCAATTACCGATTACTTTTTTAAATTATAAAACTAAATTAAAATCATAATTCTATATTATATTCATATATGATAAATCCCGAACATTCAAATAAATAAATTAATTAACAAAGCAAAAATTAATTAAACAATTTCAACATACAATTAAATTAAAAATGACAAAAGTACAACAAAAATAATAGTAAACCATTGGGAATAAAAGCATTCTTCCTCCCCGTAACCCCAATTTTAAATGCCATTTGGTCGGTATCCTGTCCCCAATACCCTGCAATTATTTGATTATTACTGCAATAATTTACAATACTAACACATTTCAACATTAATTTTAATTATCCCAAGAATTAAACACTTAAAAAACCACTTTATAAATAATTAAATATCCTATTGGAGTTTGGACAAACCAATACAACAAGAACGACAACCGGCCTTCTACAACTGGTGTGGTCTAAAGGCCAGTGAGTTGCACCGTCCCAATCCAAACTACGTATGCACCAGAATATTTTTACCACTCACACGTAGGGAGGACATTATGAACGGCTTGGAAAATGCCACGTGTGTATCAAGTCCTTCACACGTGTGGGAAGTGTCGGTGGCTGACAACAAAGTCAAACCTCATAGAAAGAAAGAGAGAAGAGAAGACAGTGGCAAAAGAAAGGAAAGTGAAGCGTAAAACAAAGCTGCAATGGCAAGGGGCACCCTGGATTTTGTTATGGCCGTTAATTGCACCTAGCATTTGACACGTTCCAAAAATTTACATCGCGTTTTTACCGCGATTTTTAACGGGATTGTATTTTACTTGTAGTAATTAGGAGATCAAAGGAAAATGCCACGTTGTGTAGAAAGTTATCTGGAAAGGATAAGTAAGTAGTGGGCTTTTGACTTTGATTATAAATTCATTAATTGGATTTCATTCAAACTTGATTTAATTCATTAATTTTTTAAAATTTAAAATTATTATTTTTTATATATTATTTTAATATAATTTTTTATATATTTAAATAAATATAAATAAAACAATTATTTTATTTTATAAAAATTTAAAATATATAAAATTAATAAAATATGTAATTGATATAATTTAATTTTTTATTTTTATCTAAAAATTTAATAAATTTAATACATATTTAATATTTCAGTTTATTTCATATCAAATAAAAAATTAATTCAAATCAAACCAAAAATTAAACTTTAAATCAAAATTTGATTTTCTCTTTTTTTTTTTTCTTTGCTCACCCGTTTCCTTTTGTACCGTTCGAACTTCTACCGTTCTCTCAAAACAGCCCACGTGTCTAACATCCTATCCTGCATTTATCAAAATCATCCGTCCAAATTATCAGGTCAATGATTGGAATTATTGAGATTATCACGAACTCCCCGATATACCCCTCAAAGCCATACGTGTATAACCACCAGAATTCCCGTACTTTTATTACCTAAACCGTGCTGCAGTGGAATATTAACCCCTCCCCCACCCCCAAAAAACACAGACCCAGAGTTTGGTATGAAGACACGGTTTGGCGGCTTTTGTTGTTAGTTTGCCTATCTTTTTCCCGTAGTAAAATAAAATCATTTCATTTCATTTTATTCATCATTTTTTCGAATATAAAAAAGATAAATATTAATACTTAAGTAGCAACTGCAGCTCAGTTAGCTGTCCACTCGTTTTTTATTCATTTTCATTTTATTTTCCTTCTTCTCTTTTCTCTTCTTACACTGAGTTTTCCAGGGAGCAGAGAGAAAGAAACGAATTCATAATTTTGAAAAGAAAAAATTTTCATTCCACTTGATTATATTTTTTTCCCACTGTTTGACATAGATTTTGCCGGTAATTTCCTTGGGGAAAATCGCAGTTTCTGAGAGCATCATTTTTTCCCTAGTTAGTTCGGAGCCATTTTGGTTACATTTCTGTTGGAGAGATCTGAGGTTTTCTTCTGGTTTTAGTCAGCGATCTGGGAGTTTGGTTTGGTTTGGTTTTCTTGCAGGGAAAGAATCGAAGATATTCTGTTCTGATTTTTTTTCTTTTTCTTGCCTTTGGTAAGACGCCATTGGCTGTTGTTGAAAGAAAAAGGAAGAAGGCGAAGAGTTGTAGTTTCTTTTATGTCTTTGTATTGTAAGCTTTTATTTTTTGTCTTTGTAAATACGCGTGGGCGTAGGAGTAGGACTCGTGTAATGCTGGGGTCAGAGTCTGAGAGTCTCTCGTAAAAACATCCTCTTAACTACTTTTGTCTGAAAAATACCTCTCCATGACTTCTGATACAGATCACCCATTTCCACTACTTCCAGAGATCTAAAAACAATCCCAGTGCTCCAGTAAATATCCTTTATTTTTTTTTAGTGACCGAAACCTTACATATTATAGTTAAAAAAAAAAAAGATGATGAGACTGAACACTATAGCGACAGGGCTGTCCCCGGTGCCAAATGGCGACTCAGCTTTTGGCGGTGGAGGTGAACCGGCTGCTAATGATTGGGAGCTTACACCCGGAGGCATGTTGGTACAAAAGCGAGACCCGAACTTCGATCGAATCTCCATCCCACCACCGAATATTAGAGTTAGAGTCAAGTACGGGTCCATCTACCACGAAATCAGCATCAATTCTCAAGCTACATTCGGTAAATTTTTCTCAGCTTTCACCAGAAAAAAAAAAAAAAATATATATATATATATGAAACTTTTTTTTGTTTGTTGGGTTTAACTCCGTTGAATTAATTAAATTCAAGTTATTATCTTTGGGTTGTTTTTGGGATGGCAGGGGAATTGAAGAAGATGTTGACAGGGCCAACAGGATTACACCATCAGGATCAACAGCTGTTATACAAGGACAAAGAGAGGGATTCCAATGCGTTTCTGGACATGGCAGGTGTCAAGGACAAGTCCAAAATTGTTTTAGTTGAAGACCCAATTAGTCAAGAAAAGAGGATATTGGAGATGAGAAAGAATGCCAAGATGGAGAAGGCTTCTAAATCCATAACTGAAATCAGCTTGGAAGTCGATAGGCTTGCTGGCCAGGTATATAATATTGAAATTTGCAGTTATGAGCTTTAAAATTCGTAAGATATGACTTTGAATATATGAAGGTTAAATTCTTTTGGTTGGATATTGCACAGGTGTCAGCCCTTGAATCAATAATTTCTAAGGGTGGGAAAGTGGAGGAGAAATATGTGCTTAATTTGATTGAGCTGTTGATGAATCAGTTGCTTAAATTAGATGGGATTATGGGCGATGGAGATGTCAAATTGCAAAGAAAAATGCAGGTAACGGAAATTTCAATCTTCTGTCATAAACTCATAATCATTCATTTTCCAAAATTTAAAAGATAAATTTATATTTGCTGTGCTTTGAATTTGATATTATAAAGTTTTATGTATCGGGCGGGATTTAGAGCCTTGTTTATTTGCCATTGTTGATGAAGGTGAAAAGAGTTCAAAAATATGTTGAAACATTGGATATGTTGAAGATTAAAAACTCAACGCCTAGCAGCGACCGAGGTGATCATATGGAGACGCAGAATCAACATAGGCATTCGAATGGGCAAAAACTAGCCCCAATCAAAGAGCAGCAATCTAGGCATTTTAACGGGCAAAGACTAGCACCAATTCAAGAGCAGCAATCAAGGAACTCAGTTGCACATTTGCCAATCTATCAACAATACCAGCAGCAGCAATCAAGGCATTCAGCATCGGAGGGGGTCGTAGTCACCACGAAATGGGAGACTTTTGATTCTTCCCCTGCATTGTTGCCGGTCTCCTCAACATCTACATCTACATCCACATCAACCTCCAATAAATCAGTCCAGCCAAAGTTCCCTTGGGAATTCTTTGACTAAGTACTATGCCGCGTCTCCTTTTACTTGTGTGTGTGTGGATGTGCTTTGGGTTCGTGTTCCAGTTGGGTTTGTTATCTCTTCTTCTTCTTCTTCCATTCTTTTTGTGCTTAAATTTTCTTGGGCAACCACCCCCCCCCTTTTCTTACATCTGTCATCCAGTTCACCAGAAAATAAATGGGGCTTCCACCATAGTGATGATTATTAATTACTATGATGATTAAAGTTAAAACTGTTAATTCTCCTTTCTATTCTATTGTCGTTGAATTCATATTTCAATTTGCACTGTCCTTTTGATGGTGACAAACACTTACATTTGTAGACTTGTTAATTGAGATACTAAGTTTTTAAACTTCCGGATGAAGGGGAGCTGTATTTTGGATGCCTGATGTGTTAATTTTCTTTTAATGATAGAAGTTGTCAGGTTCCATCCTAATCATTAAATTAAGAATATAATATTTTATTAACAAATCACATAATTCTTTAACAATCATACGGTTACCGTGTTAATCTCATTTTCTCCGTTTCTTGACCAAATGGAAGAACCAGTTCAATTGTAATTTATTTGTTCCCCTAGTTTACAACAAGAATATAGTGGTTCGTTAGTATTTAATCTTATTACCATGCTGACTTTGGGGCTGCATATAATGACAAAAAGGGGCCGGTGTTAAACGGATGGGATTTTGGTAATCTATCAGCTAACCCATATCCAATGATGGGAAGCCAAGTCTGATAAAAAGTTCCAAGGAAATGAAGACGGTGGATTAATTTAACATTCTTTTTACAAATTTCACTGATTCCAATTTCAGAAAACGTTCCTTATTTGGTCAAGGGCTCAAGGATTTAGGCCTATTACCTACTCAATATATAGACGTACAGGCAGGGTCAGACACATCGAATGGCGTAAACAATAAGAATACTCAGGCTGTTTTGTAAAAATTGTCTTTTAATAAATATTTTTAAAAAGTATTTATATTTTTTAAAAAGTCCAAAATTTTTGTTTTTTTTATGAATTAATGAAAAATATTTTTTATTATTGAATTAATTTTAAATTTTTTTTACAAATAATATTAATAAATACTTAAAATATTTAAAATATTTATTATTAAAATTATTAATATTCAAGAATAATTATATTTTAATAATAATATTTAATATTAAAATATTATATTCATATAAAAATAATAAAATAAAACTATTTATTATTCTTTATATTAATATTTTAAAATATTTAAAATAGTATTATTATTCTTAAAATATTATTTTTATTAGCTTTAAAATAGTAATATTTATCATTAAAATATTTATATTTTATATTAAAAGTATTTGTTATTAAGTCATAACAAAAATATTTTATATTTATATTTATTATTAAAATAGTAATATAAATAACACCTTAATAAATAAAAATATAAAATTATATATTTAAACCAAAAATAATAAGAAATTATAAAAAAATATTCATATTAAGATAATAATACTATTATATTATTTAACATTAATTATTAAAATAATAAAAACATTATTATTTTATTATTTATTATTAAAATAAGAATATAATACTATTTATTATTAAAATATTAAAATATTGATGTAAAATAATATACAAAATAAAAATATTTAAAATTGAAATATCAAAGATTTTTAATGTTAATATTTAATTTTTTATTAAAATTAAATAAAATATTTTTATTAATATAATAATATTTGAAGTTGAATCAAATCAAGTTTGAGTTTAAAATATTATGTTCAAAATTTTATTTGAGTAAAATTATAAAAATATTTAAAATTAAAATATTAAGAGACTTTAAATATTAATTTTTTAATTTTTTAAATAAAATTAAATAAAAATATTATTTATTAATATAATAATATTTTGGATATGATTAAATTTTAAAAATATCATATCCAAGGTTCGATTTTATTAAAATTATACTCAAATACATTAACAAGTAGTTTTACTTATAAACAAATTTTTTTAAAAATTATCTTATCCTTTTCAAAAAAAGAAAAACAATTAATTATTTTAGTTTTTGTTAATAAATAAATTATTTTCTATTGACTAATTAATTTTTTATCAAATAAATATCTAAAAATATAAAAATTATTTTCTGCAAAACAAATTAAACCTGAATTTTATCGTTTTTCATGCATTGTGAAACATTATATTATTTTACCGTTTTGCATTGTTATTTGGAAGGGTAAGAATAAGAAATGAGTCGCCCTATCTGGTTCAACCCTGCCAAAGAGGATGTTGGCTTAAGGTAAATGTATGTACTGTCACATCTTAAAATTGACTTCAAAATGATTTTCAATAGAAATATATATTCTTTTCGTCCTGTGTCTGTTCGAGTGATATTGGCTTTTTATGATATTTATAAAAATTGATTTTAATATATTTAATTTATATAAAATTAAAGTTATATAAATTTTAATATAAAAAATAAAAAAATTATAAAAATAATTTTAAATAAAAAATAAATATTTTAAATGTTAAAAAAATAATTTTGAGACATAAAAAATAACAAAAAAATGAGATGAAAAGAATAAATATTTTGAGATATAATCTAAAAAAAGGTCATGGCCGTCATTAACATAATAATTCAGAATGGCAAATTGCCAGTAGGAAGCAAATCATTTGCGCTTGATACATGTAGACAAACATCTCCATGGAAAGACGGAAAAACGAAAAGATGACCCCTTCAATTCTGATTAGCATTACACGGTCAAAAAAAAAAAAAAAAAAAAAAAGGTGGTGATCTAACATCCAATTGAAATGATGATAGCAAGTTTGAATAAAAAATACAAGATAGCATTAAACATGAAATGTTAGTAAAAGAACATCAATAATTGTTCGAGAAATATGAACAATAAAGGATCCGTTGTCTAACTTTACCCTGAAAATTTGATAAAGCATCATGGAGGCAGAATTGTCAAATTATGCAAATTTGACGTAACAATATGGACCTTTTTTTTTTTTTTTTTTGAGATTGTGAATGTCAATACAATTGTTGGACATTAAGATATTAACTTTTTCTAACGCGATAATATCATGATTTTTTTTTTGAACAATTGATGATGTGAAATTGTGGACACCTATTTTGTCAATAATAATAATAATAATAATAAGTAAAAAAAAAAAATTTTAACTCTAGCAGCTGAAATCAAGATGTTATAATAATTTTTTTCTCTTTTGATACCGACTAATTTGACAGCATTAAATCTAATGACCAAAAATCACCATACAAGTCTCCAAAATTTTTCATAAAAAGATTCCAGAAGTTTTATAAATAGAGCTAATTTTTGTAAAATAGGGAGGGACAAAAAAAGGAAAAGAGAAAACTAAAAAAAAAATATAAAGTAATTTTTTTTTTTGGTTTACTAGGTCATAGCTATATTAAAAAAAAAAACACTATAGTCCTCCCAAAGAGGAACCACTAGTAAATAAATAAATAAATAAATCATTTGCAAAAGCACAAAAAAAAATCTTTTAACCTAAACTGAAAACCATCATCTAGGAATCTTGGGATTTTTTTTTTTTTGAAAAAATTTGCTTTAGGAAAAATGTTTAGAATAGAAAAAGAAATATTTTGAGAATTTTTAGGAATTAAAAAATTTTTTTAGGTCACCGAAAGTTGAAAATGTTTGAATTTTTCAACGACCTTTGAATTTTTTTACAACCGAAAACTAGGATAATTGTCAGGATCTAGGAATTTTTTATTTTTCTGACACCATTGCAGATTTTGACCATCAGTGTACAGTGATGACTGACCAAAATCTGGATTGTTACGGTGGCTAGCGAAAGAGATAAATTTTTAGAAAGAGGCTTTAAAGGTAGAGAAAGAGGGAAAAAAGAAAATAAAGAAAAAAAATCATATTTGAGCTAATCATAGAACAATGAAAATGATGTCGTTGAAACCTAAGAATCCACACGTTGACCTGACAACCCGACCCGAGGTCAGCACAACCGAATCGTGACCCGCTTCTTCTCATACTTCTGATCGGTCCAATTGAGCTTGTCTAGATCATATTAGACTGATGTTAATTGGATCGTTGATCAGTTTGGTTCAGGCAAAATTTTAAAATTTTTTTTTGAATTATTTTATTATTATTTTAAACTTTTATCATTAATATTTATGCATGTTAAAATGTTTAAGTTTGCAAGAATAAAATTTTATTGTTTTTATAATAATAATTAGTAAAAATAAAAGAAATAAATAAATAATGAAATACATAGTTAACATTTTTTATAATTTTGTTAAAATTTAAGATAGACCTTATAAAATAATGATAAAAAATAATAATTAATAATTATGATACCAATAATAAAAAATGGTTTCTAACCTTTGATAAATTTTTAAAATTAAAAATAAAAAAGTTAAAATAACCAAAAAATAATTAATATAAATACTAAAAAATTAGCAAAAATGTAAAAAAAAAGAAATTTTTATCCGAAGATGAGATTTAAAGGTATTTTAAGTAGTGATTCTTACAAAAATTTCTAGGTAAGAAGATTTTTTAAAAATATTACCATCGTAATGGAGTATTTATAAAAAATTTTCAATACAATAAAATGTTTTTTCCTATAAAGCAAAAATAAAAATAAACTAATTTATTAAAATAAAATGACAAAATGTGAGAAAAAAATTTTTACTTGATGATAAGATTCTAAAAGTATTCTGAGTAGTGATGCTTTACGAAATCTTTAGGAGAAAAGATTTTTTTTAAATATTACCAATGTATTAGAGTATTTATAAAAAATCTTCAATATGATAAAATTTCTTCTTTTCTTCAAAAATTCTAATAAAAAAACCAATGAAATTTCTAAAAGTAAAATAAAATGTATGCATCAATATATTGTCACTCGTATTACATGCATGATTTTATTTTTATAAAAAGTAAATACAAATCTCTAATGATGGGGTTTTAAAGTATTTTAAGAAGTGATACCTAATAAATTTCTAGGTGAGAAAGAATTCTTCTAATGTTACTAATTTACTGAAACATTCTAAGAATTATTTTAATAAAATGGTTCTAATTTATTTTTTCAAATAAAAATGGAACAATAAATATGGAATAAAAATAACAAGAAATCAAAATTTCGATAAACAAACAAAATCTAAGAAATTACTTTTTAAACACCGAAACTAAGATTATTTTTGTTAGGATTAATGGATAACACGTAATTAATTAGTATCATTTTAAACATGCGCTATGGCTGGTACCCTTAACTTGTTGAGAAACATTTACTGGCCCCTATTATTGTTGAACCATTAAAACCTACGTTTCCCAAATGGTATGATCCTAATGTACATTGTTATTATCATTATAAAAACCCATGCCATTCTACTAAGAATTGTACTGCTCTGAAACGTAAGGTGCAATGGTTGGTTAATGAGGGGATATTAAACTTTAATACCAGCTAATGAAAGACTTCAAGTGTTAATAGAAACCCTTTACCAAACTACACTAGACCATCAATAAATATTTTGATTAACGAGCAAGCAAGCTACATGAATAAGATGATAGATAAAGTCAAAACTTTAATGGCTAAGGTGTTTGAAGCTTTAGTCAAGGCTGATATATTGAGGTCAATAGAGCCTCATAATTATTTTGGAACGATTAACTTAACCGAGTACTACGACTATCACAAAGGAGCTTTAAGGTATTTTATTGGGAATTACAATCAATTTCATCAAGAGGTGCAGAAGTTGATGGATATAGGTTGGATAGAGTTTTAAGAAGAAAGAGAAGATTTGATGAAAGCTGAAGTGTCTACCATTGATTTGAAGAATAGGTTTGTGTGTAGATCAATGGCTATCTATTATGATAAAAAGCCAGCTCTAAGGTCAAAAAGGCCCATTTCTCAACCAGTTATGACAATTAAAGTCTCTAACCTATTTTCCTACCAGAATAACAAAGCAGTATCATAGAAGCATGACTATGATGTTGCAATCAATCCAAATACTATAAACATAACGGGCATAAAAGGTATGACTCAGAGTAGGCGATATTACACTCCAAAAATGCTAGAGAAAGCTAAGAAAGAAAAAGCAAAAGGTCAAATAAAAAAAGAAAAGTTAGAGTAATATTGTGGCAGTCCCTGATAAAGAATGTCAAAAGCTAATCTCTAAGATTGAAACTTGTGAATTTTTAAAGCTAATAAAACATAGTGAATATAGTATGGTAGAATAGTTGAACAAGATATCAACTAGAATTTCATTATTATTATTGTTACTAAGCTCAGAGTTATACCGTAATACTTTACTGAAGATGTTGAATCTAGCATATGTATCCTATAATGTATTTGTGAAGTACTTGGAATAGCTTGTTAGTAATTTTCCAATCTTAAATGACATCTCTTTCGGTAATGAAGAGATTTCTCCTTAAGGTCGAAGAAGTACTAAGACTCTTTATATTACTATAAAATGCAAGAGTCATATAATGGCTAAGGTTTTAATCGACAATGGGTCATCAATTAATGTTATACCCATAACTACTTTGGTAAAATTACCTGTTGATAGATCTTACATGAAGCCTAGTCATATGGTGTTTGAGTTTTTGATAAGACCCAAAGAGAGATGCTAAAAGATATAAAAATGCCATTACATATTGGCTTTTACATTTTTAATGTGAAATTTCAAGTTATGGATATCTCCCCTTCATACAGTTGCTTGTTACGTCAGTCATGGATTTATATGGCAGGTGTCGTTCCATTCTCATTATACTAGAAAGTCAAATTCATTGTTGATGGGAAGCTTACATGTGTGGCAGGAGAAGGATTTACTAATAACCCAATTGGTAAATAATTTTTATGTAAAAACGATAAATAAAGCCTTAGAGTGCTCGTATAGATCTTTCAAGATTGTCAACGTAATCTATATGGTTGAAGGATCTAAATTATATTCGTTGTACTTATCTACGACTATTAAAATGATTATCAAGTAGTTTACCAAAATGGGATGGCAACTTAGAGTCGGACTTGGGAGGAATCTACAAGGAATCACGAAACCACCAGTAATTTATGATAAGAAAGACAGATTCAGCTTGGGTTATAAACCAACAAAAAGAGACATAATGAAAATCATGAATGAAAAAAAAAAAAGAATGGCTATCCTTGGGGGATATGAGTCAAAGTCAGAGTTAATGGTCATTCTTTACCTCTATGATTTTTTTTTTTCGTTTGAGAGGGTGTATTTACCCAGATGCACTTGAAACCCCAACTACGAAGTTAAGGGAAGCTTTTTCTGAGATGACCATCTAGATGGTGGATAAAGAAAAAAAGAAAAGTTAGGATGAAGAGCTATTTGTTTGTCATTGCCTTTAGATTTTGAGTTGAATAATTAGAAAGTCATAAGCTGCCTGTTATCTTGTCAACTTTTGAAAAGTAATATGTTGTGAAACTTTAAATCCCTAATTGCTTATTCCATGAGTATTAAGAGATCTTTTATGTTATGTTTCAAGTTTGTCATTTTAATAAAAGACTTAGAAAATGCATCTACATTTTTTTTTCTATTTACTTTCACTTTCATTCATTCGATTCATTTTTCTTTTCATTCTGCCTTTATCATTTTCTTGGCATTCCACTTTTGAGTGCCAATATTCTTTTCATCTCACCCCTTGTAGGGTTTCAAATAATGAACACAAAGATAATCATGATAATAATCTTGGATTCAATTTCAAAAATCCAATTCATGTTGACAATCTTAATAATGAAGAAGATTAAGATAATTACACATTGCCTCCTAATTTGTTAAAATTAATAAGACACAAAGATAAGCTAATTGAGTCCCACCATAAAAATATCAAATTAATGAATTTGAAGGATGATGAAAATAGAAAAGAGGTTAAAATTGGTATGTCTCTTTCACTAACTAATAAGCAAAGACTATAAGAGTTGCTCTAAAAATATGTGGATGTGTTCGCTTAATCTTACTAAGATATGTCAGGACTCAGTACTGATATTGTAAAGCATAAATTACCTTTAAAATCAAAATGTAAGCCAGTACAACAATAGCTAAGGCACATAAAACCAAAGATGTTGCTAAAAAGTAAAAAGAGCGTGAAAAAGTAATTAAAAGCTGGATTTTTGAAGGTAGCAAAATATCCTGAATAAGTAGCTAATATAGTGCCTATTCCCAATAAGAATGAAAAAGTGAGAATATGTGTCGATTATCGTGATCTAAATAGGATGAGTCCCAAAGATAATTTTTATCTACCCCGTATGGATACCCTAATGGATAACACTGCTAGGCATTCCACATTTTCTTTTATGGATAGCTTCTTAGGCTATAATCATATTAAGGCTCGAAAAGATATGGAAAAAATAATGTTTGTGGCTATGTGAGGGACATTCTATTACAAAATCATGCTTTTTGAGTTAAAAAAAGTTAGTGCTACTTATCAAAGAGTTATGATAACTCTCTTTCATGATATGATGCATAAAGAGATAGAAATGCATGTGGATGATATGATCGTAAAGTCTTGCAAAAGAGAAAATCATGTTGTTAACCTCAGAAAGTTATTTGATAGGTTGAGAAAATTTCAACTAAAGTTGAACCCTGTCAAATGTACATTCGATGCTAAATTAGGAAAACTATTAGGTTTTGTGGTTAGTGAAAGGAGAATTGAAGTGGATCCAAACAAAATATATGTTTTTCAAAACTTATCTCTTCATCCTACCTTAAAAGAAGTGTGAGACTTTATGGGGAGATTGAACTATATTGCTCGTTTCATTTCTCAACTCACCTACAAGTGTATCTCATTTTCAAGCCTTTTAAAAAACATGATCCAAGATAATGGAATGATGAATGCTAAGAAGCTTTTGACAAAATAAAAGAATATTTATCAAATTCACCTGTGTTGGTGCTGCCTATTTCGGGAAAGCTTTTGATTTTATGCTTAACAGTGCATGAAAACTTAATAGGATGTATGTTGGAACGAAGAGATGAAACTAACAAGAAAGAACGAGCAATCTACTACTTGAGCAAAAAAGTTCACTAAATATGAGTCAAAGTATTTGCCATTAGAGAAAATATATTGTGCACTAGCCTGGACAACTCGAAGGCTCAGGTAATACATGCTTTATCATACTACTTGGCTTATAACAAAATTGGATCCTATCAGGTATATCTTTGAAATACCTTTATTGATAGAGAAAATATGTGATAACAAGTTATGCTTTCAGAATATGATATTGTCTATGTAATTCAAAAGGTAATTAAAGAAAGTGCAATAACCGAGATTGTGCAGTTGAAAATTATGAGCCAATAAAGCTTGATTTTTTTAATGAAGATGTGATAGTCATTGAAGAAAATAAACATATTGAAAAGACTTGGAAGATGTATTTTGATGAAGCTGCTAATGTTTTGGATCATGATATTGGAGCAATTTTGATATCTCTTAATAAACATTACTATCCCATCTAGGCCAGATGAAATTTCAACTATACAAATAATGTGATTGAATACAAGCAGTAATTGAAGGGAAGATCAAAGTGTAGGATATGTTTAGAGATTCAGTACTAGTCATTTATCAGTTATAAGGTGAATAGGAAATAAAAGATTTAAAATTGATATGATACCATAAATATTTCTAAGTTAGTCAAGTAATTTAAAGAAGTTTAGTTTAAGCATTTGCCTAGAGAAGAGAACCAGATTGTTGATGCACTGGCTACTTTAGATGCAATGATAAGAATAAATGCAAATATCGAGATCCAACCTATCAAACTAGATGTGAAAAATGTACCAGCACATTGCTCGAATGTCGAAAAAAAATTGATGGGAAGCTATGGCATCATGATATTCTTCAATATATCAAAAGTCAACAATATCCAGAGCATACAATAGAAAATGATAAAAGGATTATAAAAAAGTTGGTTATAAGTTTCTTACTTGTTAGAGATATTTTTTACAAAAAGAGCTGAAATCAGGTACTTTTAAGATGTGTAGATGTAGTTGAAGTAAAGAAAATTCTTGTAAAAATATATGATGGGATTTATGAGGCACATGCAAATGATCATATAATGTCTAGACAAATTATGAAGGCTGGCTATTATTGGTTGACAATGGAAAATGACTATTAATTATGCTAAAAGATGCCATAAGTGTTAGATTTATGCTAATAAGATTCACACTCTTCCATTAACATTGCACATTTTGGCTCATCCATGACCATTCCCTATGTGGGGCATGGATATCATTGGTTTTATCTCCATGAAAGCTTCAAATAGGTATAGATTCATTTTTGTAATAATTGATTATTTCAAAAAATAGGTAAAAGCTGTATCGTATGCTAGTGTGACCTAATCCATGATATGCAAGTTTATAAAAAAGCAGATAATATGCAGATATGAGCTTTTAGAGATGATTATTTTTTATAATACTAAAAACTTGAACAGCAAAATGATGAAAAAAATGCACACTTACTTCAAGATCCATCATCGTAATTTGGCACCATATCATCTGAAGATGAATAAAGCAATAGAAACTGTGAATAAAAATATCAAAAGAATATTAGAAAAGATGACTGATACTTACAAATATTGGCATGAGAAATTACCTTTTGCCTTGCATGCTTATAGAACATTAATAACAACTTTTACTGGGGTCGCACCATTTTTATTGGTCTATGGAATTGAAGCTATGTTACTGGTTGAAGTGAAAATTTTCTCATTGAGAGTTTTAATGAAAATAGAGCTAGAAGAAGTAAAATGGGTTTAGAATCACTTTAAACAATTAAATCTCATTAAAGATAAGAGACTTACAGCGCTTTACCATAGCCAACTGTATCAGAAAAAGATGATAAGAGCACATGATAAGAAAATCCACCCTCATCACTTTTGAGAAAAAAATTTAGTATTGAAAAGGATCCTTCTAAATGAATATGATAATTGAAAGAAATGGACACAAAATTGGGTAGGTCTATATGTGGTGAAGAAAGCTTTACTTGGTGGTACATTAATTTTGGCAGAAATGGATAAAAATGATTTACCTAATATGATAAACTTAGATACTGTAAAAAAATACTTTGCTTAAAAAAATAAAAAAGAGAGAATATCTAAGTTGAAAACCTGAAAAGGTGGCTTGGATATAAAAGAGAGGCAGTATCATGAGATGACCTCACAACACAAGGGCAAACATGGTTTGATGAGCTCTGAAAGATCAAGGGAAGTCATCTGGTTGAATTTTGAATAAAGAAATCGAGAATATTTTGTTCATGATTATCTTGTAATTATTACTTAGGTACTTTTGTTCTTACCCAAACACTTTTGTTGCCATACATTTATTATCAGTTTAATGAAATACGCTTTCTTTTCTTTTAGAAATAATGCTTATCCATTCTTTTATTTCAATTCGTCATTTTTGTTCACCTTACGAATGAATGGGAGGAATGTGTGATTATATTTTGGTTGTCTTAAACTTAAAATGATGAAAAAATAATAATACGAAAGATCTCGGCTTTACTTTTTAAAGGTCGATAAAGGTAGATGAAAAATGACAAGAAAAGCATGACAAGACATTGATGTTGTAGACTTCTTAGAAAGAAAAATATTGTTGAGAAAGAATACAATGGTCAGATGTTAAGAATAGATTAGTCCTATGACAATTGTTGAGAATTGTGATAAGAGAAGCAAAATGGTGAGAGATTTTGAAAGCCTTTTACCATAAGTGAAAATGAATGATTTTGATTGCATTACATGCATTGCATTTAGAGCACTCAATACATGCATCCATGTTTAGTTATAACAAGGACAGAGACTTTCCATTCCCTAATAAAAACAGGATTTTGATCTTTGGGTAAAGATAATAATCAAATAAGAAATTTCAAAAGAGAAAAATTTACTTGTTCAAATATGAGAACTCGATTTTGAGAAAAGATGAAGAATTTTTTTAGTTGTTGAACCTCTATCTAAAGGAGCTTTTTTCAAAATAATTCTTTTTTAAATTCATTGAACCTCTGCTTAGAGAGCCTTTTTCAAGATAAAATTTTTAAAGTTGTAGAGCCTCTACTTAGAGGAGTTTTCTCAAGATGAAATTTTAAAGTTGTTGAGTCTCTGCTTAGAAAAGCTTTTCCAAGATAAATTTTTTTTTAAAGTGGTTAAGCATTTGCTTAAAGGAGCTTTTTCAAGATGAAATTTTTAAAATTATTTAGCCTCTACCTATAGGAGCCTTTTTTAAGATGAAACTTTTTTTAAAAGCTGTCTCTACTTAGAGGAGCTCTTTTCAAGATAAGATTTTTAAAGTCGTTGAGCTTTCTTCTTAGATAAGTGTTTTCAAGGTGAAATTTTTAAAATCATTGAGCCTCTACTTAAAGGAGTTTTTTTTAAGATGAAATTTTTAAAGTTGTAAAGCCTTTACCTAGAGGAGCATTCCCAAAATGAAAATTTTAAAGTCGTTGAGCCTCTATTTCGAGGAGCTTTTCGAGATGAAATTTTTAAAGTCATTGAATTTTTAAAATTATTGAGCCTTTGCTTAGATGAGCTTTTTCAAGATGAAATTTTTAAAATTGTTAAGCCTCTGCATAGAAGAGTTTTCATTATCAAAATTTGTAAGTCCTTCGGGTAGAATATTTTAAATTGTCAAAAGTTATTAAGTCTCTACTTAGAAGAACTTTTAAAATTTCAAAAGTTGTCAAGTCTTTGCTTAGAGAAACCTTCTAAATTTTCAAAAAAATAAAAAAAAAAAAAGAGAGATTGAAAGTGTTCATAGTTATAACATCATTCAGACAAAATAGTCATTTTTTTGTCTTTACTCTATTCCTGATTCTTAGTGATGTGTAAAGAGAGGTAACTGTGGATATCTATTTTATCCAAAAAATTAATAATAAGTCAAAAAAAGTAAAAAAAAAAAATTTTGGTTTCAACTCTGGCAGCTAAAATCAAGCCGTCATAATGGTTTTTTTCTCCCCTGACATTGTCTAACTAGCAGTATGAAATCCAGTGACCAAAAGTCATCGAACAAGTCTCCAAAAATTTCCGCAAAAATGATCCTCGAAGATTTGGGATTTGAATCCTAGAAGTTATATAAAAAGAGCTAATTTCTGCAAAATAGAGATGGACAAAAAATAAGGGAAAAAAACTACCAAAAAAATATAAAGCAATTTTTTGGGTTTACTAGGCCATAGCTATATATATATATATATATATAAACACAGTCCTCCCAGAGAGGAACCACCAGTAAAAAAAAAAAAATCGTTTACAAAAGCAAAAGAAAAAAAGCTTTTAACCGAAACTAAAAACCATCATCTATGTTAGCCTTGAATTGATCTTTATTTTGAAATGACAAAATATTAAGCTAAATAAGCTTGATCAAGATTTTGAAAAAGATTTATTTAGTACATATTCTTAAGTTTTATATTTGGTACTAAATAAATAATATGTTTTTCAAAGTGTAAACAAACCTTTCTTTGTTTTCATATGTCTTAAACCAAATCTATCTTTTAAAGATTATTTATTTGAGCTTAAATGAAAGTTCAATTGTTGTTTTTAAAGTGAACTCATTCATTTTGGACTTAATACAATTTTGATAATATTGGTTTTGAGAAATAGATTAACTTAATAAAGTTGTTTTACAAGAACAAAGTTTTCCAACATTGAAATTGTTTTATTTTTTTGTATTAATTCACAAAGTTTTAATATTTGAACTTTATATGGTTGGAAAGTTCTTTGAGTCTACTTTTTAATGGATCAGACAAAATCAAAATCCAAATTTTTTAAGAAAAGATTTTGAATTTTTACTTGATACTCTGTAGTTGTCTAAAAACTACATAAGAGGTAGATTTGAAAATTCACTATAATTTGTACACAATGAAATAGGTGATGAATTTTATATGGATATAAAGCCCTTTAAGTCTAGTTTCTAAATCTTCAAATGATTTGTGATTTGGATTTGTATAAATCAAGATATGATCAAATTAGTAAGTAGAGTACAAAATAGGATACAATATAATAGCTTAACTAGATTGATCCCCTAGGTTATAGGATCGATCCCCTAGCTGAACCAATCAATTAGGTCCCTTACCTGATCGATTAGGTCATGTTTTTCAAGTGAAAAATGGCACAAAACTTGAACCAATCGATCTCCTCATGGAAGGGATTGATCTGGTCATACCCAGAATGTGTCCAATAGCTAGTTTCTCAAGCATTCAACGGCTATTTTCTTCTCCCAAGCATCTCCAACGGCTAGCTCTTCATTTTCTCTATATATTGGCCATTCCAAAACACCAAGAAGGTTGATAAAGCAAGAGAGCAAGTGCCAACAAATTATATTTACATTTTCTTTTAGAATCAAGAGTTTTTAGAGCTTAAGTTCAATATCCTTTGTATTTCTTGTATCCAAAATATTGTTGTTCTTCATTCATCACATTTTCTTGTACTTCATCAGGCAAACACTTAGCCTTTGAGAGGTATTTTAAGTTTGCATTGTTATTAAGTGATTTTGTAATCAAGAGGTGAGGTGCCCTTTTGAATTTGTGGAATTGAGAGGTTACTACTTAGCCTAGAAAGTAGAGAGTATAAAGTTTCTATACTAAGCCTTTGTGAGAAAAAGATAGGGTTGTAATTTCAATTCAAGTATAATAGATTAAATACTTAATGTGGACAACCAAGAGAGAGAACATAAGTACCTTGTGGAGAAGGATCGAACCTCTATAAATTCTTGTGTTTGATTTCTTTATCCTTATCTCTTTATTTTGATTATAGTTCATATTTGCTTATAGTTCATCAATTCATTATTGTTTGTATCATATTTTGATATTGGTTTAATTTTCATCCAATTATATTGAAATCATTTGTTTGGAAAAAATTTGAAGAAATCCAATTCACCCCTCTTTTTGATCATCATCTCACTTATAAAGCTACAATCTAAAAAGCTTGGGATTTTTTTTTTGAAAAAATTTGTTTTAGGAAAAGTGTTTAGAACAAAAAAAATGAGTATTTTAGGAATTAAAATTTTTTTTGGGTCGCCGAAAGCTAAAAAAGTTTGAATTTTTTGATGACCTTTGAATTTTTTGACAATTGAAAACTTGGATAACAGGTAGGATCTAAGAATTTTTTTCATCATTATTGTAGATTCCAACCACCAGTGCACGACGTGGATCGACCAAAATCTGGGTTGCTACGGTAGTCGACAAGGGAGATAAATTTCTAGAAAGAGAGGCTCCGAAGGTAGAGAGAGAGAGAAGAAAAAAAAAATAAAGAAAAAAAAATTAGATTTAGGCTATTTATAGCTCGACGAAAACAATGTCATTTAAACCTAAGGATCCTCGCGTCCACCCGGGGTTCGCAACCAACTTGCGACCTGTGACCTTCTCCCCTTTAGTCCTCTGATTGGTCCAACTGAACTGGTCTAGACTGGCGTTGATCGAATTGTTGATTGGTCTAGTTTAAGTAAATTTTTTTTTGAATTTTTTGAATTATTTTTTATTATTTTTATTATTTTGAATTTTTATCATTAATATTTGTGCATGTTAAAGTGTGTAAATTTGCTAAAATAAATTTTTATTGTTTTTATAATAATAATTGGTAAAAATAAAAGAAAAATAATGAAATATATAGTTAAAATTTTTGATAATTTTGTTAAAATTTAAAATAAATCTTATAAAATAATGATAAAAATAAAAATTAATAATTAATAACTATGATACCAATAATAAAAAAATATAAAATTTTAAAATTAAAAATAAAAAATAGTAAAAATAACCAAAAAAAATTAATATAAATAATAAAAAATTAGTAAAAATGTAAAAAAAGAGAGGATATTTTTATCCAATGATGAGATTAAAAGGTATTCTGAATAGTGATACTTACGAAATCATGAGTTGAGAAGATTTTTTAAAATACTAACAACGTATTGGAGTAATTATAAAAAAGTATTAAATACAATAAATATTTTCCTTTTTTTCCTATAATGTAAAAATAAAAATTTATTTATTAATTAAAATAAAATGACAAAAAGTGAGGAAAAAGGAAATTTTATTCGAGGATGTGATTTTAAAAGTATTCCGAGTAGTGATGCTTTATGAAATCTTTAGGTGAAAAGATTTTTTTTTAAATATTACTAATGTATTGGAGTATTTATAGAAAATCTTCAATATTATACAAATTCTTTGTTTCTTAAAAAATTCTAATAAAAAAGCCAATGAAATTTCTAAAAGTAAAATAATATGTGTGTATCAATATATTGTCACTTGCATTGCATGCATGATCTTATTTTTATGAAAAGTAATATGAATCTTCGAAGATAGGATTCTAAAGTATTATGAAAAGCAATGCCTAAAAAATCCCTTAGTGAAAAAAAATTCTTCTAATGTTACCAATTTATTGAAACATTCTAAGAATTATTTCAATAAAAAAATTTTAATTTATTTTTCTCGAATAAAAATAAAACATTAAATATGGAATAAAAATAACAAGAAATCAAAATTTCGATAAACAAAGGAAATCAAGGATATTACTTTTTAAACACCGAAACTAAGACTATTTTTATCAAGATTAATGGATAATATATAATTAATTGGTATCATTTTAAACAGGCATTATAAGGATGCTAATCATTCACCACACGTAACTGATTTCTGAACCTAAACTATTTTGTAAATCCTAAAATAATCTTTTTAATAAATTTTAAGATTTTATTAAAAAAAATAATTTTTAATAGGTGATCATTCATAGCTAACCAAAAAATATTGATAACAACTCCATTTTTTTGTTTTTTACTTTTATTTCCAAATTGTCAGATGACTATAAAACCATTATGATAAAATTTTTTTATTAACAACGTGGTTAGGATGGAAGGTTCAAAATTTTATTTTTCTTTTTTCTTCTTCTCTAAAACTATTAGGACAAAAAAATTTTATTAACGTGGTCAAGATGGAAGGTTCAAAATTTTCTATTTCTTTTTTTTCTTCTTCTTTCTAACTATTACTCTTTCACAACTACTTCTCATTTTCTCTCTTTTACTATTCCTATCATCTTTCCGTCTGAATTTCCGTCGAAGTGGCTGAATTCCTCTTCATACCTCAATAAATATGAGACTGAGAAATTACTAAATAGCCTTGTTTTATGAAAAGGGGTTAACAATATTATTTGTCCATTACCAGGAGTTTATTAAATAGCCATGTCTAAAGGACAATATCTAAAAAAAAAAAAAAAAGTAAGAGGAAGAAATTGGACTAGATGTGAGTTGAGGAGCAAAGACTAAACAGTGAAGAAATGAAAAGGAATTTTTGGTATATTTGTAAATTTAAAATATGATATAATGATATGATATAAAAATAAAATAAAATAAAATAATAATATAAAACGAAGATACAAAAGTGATATGATTAAAATTTTAGTAAAAAACATATATAAATTTAACAAACTAAAAAATATATATTTTATTTTTTGGTATGAATGCGAAATTTGTCATGTAATTTTTATTTAATGTATAATATAAATATACAAATTATTCATATTTTACATTATATAAATGTACTATTTAGCTTTTGGAAAGCATAGTCAGGCTCCTTAGTATATCGCATATGTATTAATAACACCACGTGGACATTGGACGCCTATTTTAAGGATATATAAAAATAATTGAATGGTTTTCTTTAAACAAATGATTTCAAATAAACTGAAGAATTATACATTGATTTGAAAAATCCCCATTTGCCACCCATGTCCATGTGTTAAGGTCCTCTTATTTATAATAACTTCATTTAAACAAGGGAAAGAAAGAAATAGTTACGTGGATAAGATGATAGAAAAAAATGGAAAAGAAAAAAAATTTTGGGCTAAAAAAATTATTTCTATATTTTCACGATAGCAAAATCAATATAATATCAATAAATCAATGTTCATGAAGATGAACAATTAACTTTAGTAACAATTAGATTAAAATTTGCAATCTAAAAAAAAAATTCAAAGAATTACATGAATTAACAATCTAATTTAGGCTCCGTTTGTTCCAAAAAAAAATGATTTTCAAAAGATGATTTTCATATTTTTAAGTGTTTATTTCATAGAAAATTGGTTAGTCAACAAAAAATGACTTACTTATCAATGAAAAATAAAATTATTTTTTAAAAAATTATCTTACAAATTTAAAAAGTAGAAGATATTTTTCGAAAAAGAGCGGAGTATAACTAATTTTTAATATTTTTTAGCATAATTTTACTTATAAATAATATTATATAAATAAATAATATTATACAAATAAATAATATTATATAACAATATATTAATAAATAATATTATACGAATAAATAATTTATTATTAATTTAATATATTAATAAAAATATTATAATATATTCATAAATAATATAATATCAATAAATATTATTATAAATAAATATATACTAATATATTAATATTAATAAATAATACTATATTAATAAGTCATATATTAATAAATAATATTATAATTATTAATAAATAATATTAAAAAATATTATAATCTATTAATAAATAATAATATTATATTAATAAATAATAATATAATAAATATTATCAATTTAATTAATAATATTATAATAATGTATGAATAAATAATATATTAATAATAAATAATATATTAATATATTAATAAATAATATAAAAAATAATAAATAGTTTTATTTTAAATATTTTTTATATTAACATAATATTTTAATATTAAATAGTATTATTAAAATATAATATTTTTGAATATTAATAATTTTAATAATAAATAATTTCAATATATTTTAATAATAAATAAATTTTAATATTGTAATAGTTATATTAATATTATTTGAAAAAAAAAGAGAATTTCCAAAAAATAATCAAACAATGAAAAATATTTGTCATTAACTCATTCAAATAAAAAAATATTTTTTCAATTAAAAAAAATGTAAATATTTTGTAAAAATTATTTTTCGAAAATAATTTTTTACGAAAGAAACAAAACCTTAAAAGAACGCATGTTTCATCTATTTGCTAAAAATAATCTTGGAGGGTTTAAGCCATGCCCCAACAAGATTCGAGCTAGATATACAACTTATTTAGATGATTAAATTAAATTAAAAGAAACGAAGGTGATGACAAAATATTATTAAATCACACTTTACTAAATTGTATGGTTTGCGGAAAGGACAATAGCTGCTGGGAAAGGCTACACCGTCGGTAAGCTCAGGGAAATTGCAAAAAAAGCATCGATGGAAAAACGTGCTCCCTAATCAATAAACTAAATATAATTAGAAATCTTGATAATATTGTTGTATATCAAAATATTTGTGAGATCAGCAATCTTTTGGTGTATGATCTTTCAACTAAAATGATTTGCTGCAAAACCAAATGGTTGCAATGTCTTTATCTGGGCATCCTGGGGCAAAGCAAACATATGCTATACTATGGAAAATATTAAAGCATAAAGTCAGCAAAAAGCAAAGCTAAAAATGTACTGGTCGTAGTTGGTACATGAATATATAAAATTGAATCGATACCAAAAGAAATGGGTAAAGAATTAGAAAAAGAAAAGAACAGAAGTTGCAATGGTTTCAATTTAATGCAACTTGAATCTCCTTTAAAATTATTTATTTTCAATTCATAAAAACAACAAAAGTGTTCGACAAACTTTATTAAGCATCTCATAATTAATTTACATCATCAAAATCTTTTTAATGTTATTTTTACATGACATTCTACATTCTTAAATTGAATGGTGTAAATTAATACTTATTGAAATTTCTATGAAAATTTATTTGTATTCTCTCAATATTTATGATTTTATATATTTATTTATGAGTCCAGATTTATAGTTTGAACATCAAGTAAGCCCACACAACAAGAACTTATATAGAAAGATGCCAACTTTCCATTCAGGATTACAAAGATGGGATGTCCATTCGTTCAAGATGAACCATCATAATTTAGCGTTGTATTCCTCCAAAATGAATAATGTAATTGAAGCAACTATCCAAAATATCAAGAAATATTGGAGAAGACAATTGATACTTATAAAGATTAGCATGAGAAATTATCTTTTGCCTTGTATATTTACAGAACATAAATTCACACTTCTATTGAAGCTATCCCATTTTCATTGGTATATGGGATAGAGGTCATGTTGCCTATTGAGGTGAAAATTCCTTTGTTGAGAGTTTTGGTGGAAGCAAAACTAGAAAAAGCAAAGTGGGTCCTTAGTCTCTTTGAACAATTAAATTTCATTGAAGAGAAAAGGCTTACATCATTCTATCATGGCCAGATGTACCAAAGGAGAATAATGAGGGCATATGACAAGAATATGCGACCTAGACACTTTAACAAAGGTAAGTTGGTTCTAAAAATAATCTTGCCAAGCCAATATGATATAACATGGGAAAATGGACACCTAATTGGGAATGTTCATATGTGGTGAAAAAGCCTTCTAGAGTGGAGTCCTGATTCTAGTGAAAATAGATGGAGGTGAATTATCAAATCTAGTAAACTCAAATGTTATGAAAAAATATTTTGCCTAAAACTCAAGAAAAAAGAAAAGAAATAAAAAAAAAGAAAGACAAAATAAGAAGAAGAAAAAAAAGGATAAAAATAAAAAAAATAAGAAAAAAGTTAAAAAATAAGAAGAAGAAGAAGAAAGGACCTAGATTGAAACTTGAAAAAGACAGTCTGACTTAAAAGGGGGCATCTGAGTTCAAAACTTGAAAAAACAACCCAATGGTTAGGAGAAAGTAAGAAGGATGCAATGAAGTTGAAACTTGAAAATACAACTTAGTTATAAGAAGTGTCATAATGTTTGAGTTTGGAACCTATCTATTAAATAAAAAATATGGAGTTGCCACTAATATTTTTTTATCTAGGTGTGATTGGTCACTTATGTAAATCTATTCTATTTAAGGTTATCATATGCTTGACTAAGGGTCTCTAAAAAGAATAGATTCTAGTCTACATTAACAAAAGTAAGTTTGAGAGTTAGTTACATGCATGGAAGGTTTTAGCACCCCCACAATGCTCAAAATTGGTACCAAATTAGTCTTATGTTACCTTATCTAAGCTTTAATTAAAATGGTATTTATTACTTATTTTTATTAATTTTGATATTTAAATATTAGAAAAAGTCTTTAGGCTTTCACTCAAAAAAAATTTTCTCGTTTCAAGAGTATTCAAGATAAACTCGTTGTTTACTTAAAGAAATTTTGTCATCAGATTTATTAAATATTTTATCACAAATAAACCAATTTATTCACCTTTATTTATTTACAAATATTAATTACAAATAATGGTACAAACATATCTACAACTTTCTAATAATAAAATAATATATTTACACTTTTCTAAAAAATTCAATTTAGCTTTTATTTTCATAAATTATATCAATAAATCAATCGAAATAAAAAACAAATAATGAATAAATAAATATAGAAATAAATTTGTTTTTCGTTATTTGTTTATTTATGGTAAATATCGAAATAAAAACTAACAAAACAAAATAATTTCATAAAAGAATTACTATCACAAACATTATCCTAAGCCACATTAGACAACAAATAAATATAATATCACAATAAATAAAAATAAAAAAATATACCCGATCAATGCTCTTGGACCAACTTGAAATAAAACCTACTGTCAAGAAAAATTTTGTTTGACTTTATTTGCTTTAATATTAGATGTATGGCTCTTTCTTTTGCTTTATGATTCTTCTTAATTGTTATTGGTTACTCAATTGCTTGTTGTCTTGCTGAATTGCCTTATGATCTCTTCTTCCAATTGCTTATTGATTTTTCTTCTCCCCTTACCCAAGAACTTGTTCTTCAAAACTCAAAGCTTTGTGTGTATTGATGATTATTTATTGTGTTGCTTCTTGATTCTCTCTTCTTTTGAGTTGGTTTTCTCTTTTTATAGAGATTGGATCCTTTTTCAATTTGAAAAATTTTAATGCCAACCGAATCTATCAATATCCTTTCAAAATTTATTTTCCTTCTTTGTACAAACATGATTCCCAAGAATTACCAAAATCAAACTCAATTTTTAAATTTCAAAAAATCCTAATCTTTTAAAAAAAAATCAAAATTTATGTTTTTTTTACCATAAATAAAAATAAAAAACACTCTTGATCTTTTAAATTTGGGCTTAAAAAATTATTTTTAAAATCCAATTTCGAAATGTAAATCGAGACCCAATAATATCAAAAAGACCTTGACAAAATTGAATGTCAACAATTATCCCTTTTTGCACAATTTTTATGAAGCAAGAATTGTACAAAAATAAAAGACATCTATTTTGTTCGAGTTAAACATTATTAAAGAAAAATTGAAAAACCTCATTCTCAACAGAGGCTTTGAAACTTTGAAAATTTTAAAAGTTCCTCTTTAACAGAGTTGTTGAAACTTTAGGAATTCAACATATGAAAACTTCCCATCAACAGAAACGTTGAAACTTTAAAAATTCAAAAAGCTCCCCCTCAACAAAGGCTTTGAAATTATAAAAATTTAAAAGGCTCCTTTAACTAAAGGCATCAAAACTTTAAAAATTTAAAATCGAAAAGCTCTTCATCAATAGAGGCATTGAAACTTTAGGAATTTAAAAGACTCTTCTAATCAAAAGCATTGCAACTTTAAAATTTTAAAAGTATCCTCTAACTAGAGGTAATGAAACTCTTAAAAAATGAAAGAGTTTCTCTAACCATAGGCTATGAAATTTTAAACATTTACAACCAACAGACTTCTTTAACCAAAGCCTTTGAAACTTTAAAAACTTCAAAGTCAAAAACTCATGCTCAACAGAGGCATTAAAACTTTAGAAATTTAAAAGGCTCTTCTAACCAAAGGCATTGAAACTTTAAAATTTTAAAAAGCTTCTCTAACTAGAAGCAATGAAACTCTTAAAAAAATGAAAGAGCTTGTTTAACTAGAAGCTATGAAACTTTAAAATTTGCAATCAAGAAACTCATTTAACGAAAGGCTTTGAAACTTTAAAAGAAAAATCAAATATAAAAGGTTTTATAGATCATGCCTAGAGTTATTGGAGATTATGCCTAAAGGTCTTAAAAATAATGTTTGGAAGTCTTACAAATCATTTCTTATCTTGAAAAAACTCATTTTCAATAGAGACTTTGAAACTTTACAATTAACACTTTTCTTTTCATGTACTAACATAGTTAGGCTTAAATTCTCAATTGGTACTATGAGCTTAAGATTTAACTAGTGCTAGCTAATCTGGGCTTAAGTCTATCATGTGACAGCTAATTTATACTTAAATCTCATCCTATGCCAACTAATTTAGGCTTAAATCAAATATTTGTTTCTTTCTTCACCTTAAAGTTTTGTAAAAAATGCAAATATCATGATATGAATGCCAATGGATCCTACCCAGATGTAGATGCAAATACTTATCTCATCAATATAAATGTAAACACTTTCCAAAAAAAAAAAAATCAAATGCAAATATCTATCCCAATAAATTAGATGCAAATGTCCTTTTTTCATCATCTTTCTTAATATATTGAAAAAAATCTTAATTAAATGATGCAAATGTTTGTAAATGTCAAAGATCTAAATGCTCACCAAATGATGCAAATGTATTATTCTAACTGTGATGCAAATGCAATATTCAAATAATGATTTAGATACTCACCAAATGATGTAAATGCATAGTGTAAACAATGATGCAAATGCAATATTCAAAACAATGATTTAAATTCTCACCAAATGATGTAAATGCATAGTCTAAACAATTATGCAATTTATAAATTCTCCAAATGATGCAAATGTATGATCCAAACAATTATGTAAATGCAAACATCAAAACAAAGATTTGTATATTCACTAAATTATGTAAATGTAAATTTCAAAACAAATAATTTTTGTTGCCCCAGCAAGGTCACTCTTGTTATATTGATTTGGAAATCATCTTTCTCCCATCCACCAAAATTCATATATGTAACAATTTAAATTTGAATGTTTTTCAAAAACTCCCAAAAGAATGGTAACAAAAATTACCTTAAAATAATAAAAAATTATCCCACATAACAATTTTCCATGACTAAAACAAAAATGTACCAATTTTTTAAAAACATGTGACATTTAGGTCTCTTAAAAACTAATGGTTACTAACTAGAATGAATTAGGTGAATCACATCTTGGTTTTTTTAGAAAGATAAAATGGTTTGTCACATCAAGATTTCAATTACTAAGAAAGATTTTGTCATTGAATAAGAAAGAGAAGATTAATGTTTTTTCATCTAGGCTCACAAATGAATGTTCAAATTTATTAAAAAATGATTTTTTTAAAGAATAATCAATTTTGGCACTCTTTTCGATTCTTAATATGTGGCATTTTGACAAATGTCAAGTCTAGTTATGATAAACTTGAAATTGATGAGAAAGAAAAAAAAGGTTTAATTTTAGAATAAATCTTTAAATTGGGTTAATCTTCTTATGTTTCCCAAAGGTTTCAAATGCTTATTGGCTCATTCAAAATGCCTTCATTTAATGCTTCTTGCTTTGTATGTAATTGCATGAGTTGTTTTCAAAATTACAATCTTGCTCTAGACTGCCCTTTTCAAGTTTTAACTTTAAAGCTTCATTCTTTGCTTTTTCTTTGTTACTTTTTCATCATGCATTTAAAAACTCAAAATTAGTCAAAAATTAAATAGTGAAGGTAATCTCCTAAATCTTTTTTTTTTTAATTTAGATATCCATACTTGATTAAAATAGGCTTTTTAAAAGATGTAATTTAGACCATGGTTTAGGGTTTTGAAAGAAAGGATAAATAAAGCCAAATGTGTTTAAAGGTAATCAAACTAAGAATCATTTTTTTCCCAATAACCTTTGTCATTTCCACTTCTTAGAACATACATTTTTATCTTTTTTTTTTTATCTTTTTTATATTTTATCATTTTATCATTTTCATTCCTTTTTCCTTTTTTTTTCTTACTTGCTTTCACTTTTGACAAATTGAGTTTAAAATTTTGGTACTCTATTTACTACAAGATTGCCTTTTAACTGTTAGCATTCTTTTTTTATCCTTAACTTTAGATCTAATGTTTTCTCAAATAAATTATCATTTATACTTGCCTCTATTTTAAAAGGTGATCCTTATTTAGGGTTTCTTCAAAAAGAATTCAATAAGCTCAAAAAAGATAGCAAATGGATATTTTCTTTTTGTGAAGGGAATATGAAAGTTGACTATTAACTTTTTATGTGAGAGAGTGATCCAAGAAATGAGTGAATTGAATTTCTCCAAATTCTTTTCTAAAAATAAAATTCAATATAATTAAATTAAAATTAAAATCAATATCAAAATATGATGTAAATAACAATAAATTAATGAACTAGAAGCAAATTTAAACTATAATCAAAATAAAAAGATAGGGATAGAGAAATCAAATGCAAGGATTTATAGAGGTATGGTCATTCTCTACAGGACACCTATATCTTTTCTCTTACTTATCCATACCAAGGTTTCAATCCACTAATCTTGAATTGAGAAAACAACCCTATCTTTTTTTTCTAAAGCTTAAGATAAAGACCTCTATCTTACACAATCAAGATGATACCTCACCTTTTGGTTATAAGATAACCCAAATAATTTTTGTAAACTAAAATACATCTCAAGGTTAAGTGTTTGCCTAATGAAGTACAAAGAAAATGGTGAATGAAACACAACAATATTTTGGATACAAGAAATTACAAAGGATATTGAATTTAAGCTTTAAAACTCTTAATTTCTTTGAGAGAATAAAAATTTGACTTGTTTGATCTTGCTCTCTTGATTCATCAACCTTTTTAGTGTGTTGGAATGCCTAAATTATAGAAGAATTGAAGAACTAGCCATCAGGGATGGTTTGGAGTTGAAAAAAACTATTGTAGCTTGAAAAACTAGCCATTGAAGCTTTTCTGAGCATAAGGGATAGAAGGTTTTTGATAGATGATTGATCTTTTGCCTTACTCGATCGATCCCTTTTTATACGAGATTCATCCCTTTTAGTGTTTTTCAAATTTATTTTATTTCTGTAAAAAAAATCAATTAATCCATGACAATAGGGGATCAATTGGTTTAGCTAGGAGATCGATCCTATAACTCAAGGGATCAATCTGGTCAAACTGAGCGGTTATCTCCTTTTTCGCACTCTACTCACTAATTTGATCATATCTTAAGTTATACAATTTCAAATCAAATGAATATTTAGAAACTAGACTTAAAAGACTTTCTATCCATATAAAATTTATCACCTAATTCATTATATATGAATTATAGTGAATTTTCAAAACTACCCCTTGTGTAGTTTTTAGACAACTACAAAATGTCTAGTAAAAATTCAAAATCTTTTCTTAGAAAATTTGGATTTTGATTTTGTTTGATCCATTAGAAAGTAGACTCAAAGAGCTCTCCAATCGTATAAAATCCAAATATTAAAACTTTATGACTTAATACAAAAAAATAAAGCAAATTCAATGTTGGAAAACTTTATTCTTGTAAAACAACTTTCTTAAGTTAATCTATTTCTCAAAGTCAATATTATCAAAATTGTATTGAGTTCAAAATGAATAAGTTCACTTTAAAAACAACAATTGGACTTTCATTTAAACTCAAGTAAATAATGTTTACAGATAGTTTTATTTTGAGAAATAAAAAAACATAAAGAAATGTTTGTTTAAACTTTGAAAATTATATTATTTATTTAGTACCAAAATAGTAAAACTTAAGAATATGTACTAAATAAATCTTTTTCAAAATCATAATCAAGCTTATTTAGCTTAATTTTTTATCATTTCAAAGTAAGGATTAATTCAAGGCTAATAATTAATTCTTTTAGGGCTTCAGGTGCTACCAATTCTCTCAAAAGCCAACTTTTCTAAAAGCAATTGTTACTACGAAGACGCATACCCTAGCCTTATAGTGCATTCAACATACATAAGCACCTACAGAGTTTGAGCACATGGAGTTGATGGATGTGGCCAACCTCTAATCTGTCAATAATATTTCCTCTAGCAACACCACTAGGACTCGATCCCATGACATTGGTTCTGATATCACTTTTAGGACCTTAGGCACTATTAACTCTCTCAAAAGTAATTGCTGTTAAGAAGGCACATATCCTAACCTTACAGTTTATTCAGCATACATCAGCACCCACGACGTTTGAGCACATGAAGTTGATGAACGCAACCAACCTCTGATCTGCCAATAATGACCATTTATCATATCAAAATAGATGCCTCTATCGAAAGGAATTCTCATGAGAAGACTTTTTTCTTTTTGATTTTGGAATCATTTAAATATTTCATATGCTTGATGTTATGATCAATTATTTACTTTTCATTTTTCTTTTCCTATCTTTTTTTACAACTTAAGTTCAAAATTTATTATCTTACTCCATCAAATAAATCCCAATGTAAGAATAATCATTTTCACAATCAACACCATATGTTTATATAATATCCATTCAATAAGAGATGAAATGAATGCCTTCAAGATCAAAAGATGAAAATTGGATATTTTGGCTTTTTGGTAAATTGCTCTAGGATGTGGTAAATGAAAATTTTGGGGCAATGAATGAAAGAGAAAAGGAATGTTGCATAAATCAAGGTGTCGAACAAGGATTTGAAGGGATATGGCATTTTTAGTAATTATATCCTAAGAAAGAAATTAAAAAGTTTAAGCTTTGTGAAGAAACTTGAGTAGTGATGTATTTGAAATAGTCTTTACACTTATCAAATTACTTATAATCTTTAAGAAAGTGCCTCATCTATTGACTTACAAAGAATTTTTCAAAAAAAAAAAATTGTAAATTTCTTTACTCATAGCCTTATGAAGATCATTAACTTGAAAATCCCTTTTTGTAAAGTGAAAAACAAGATCGTGGGACGTAAGAAGTCATGTTTTGAGTGGTGTGATGCTCAATTGAATTGGAGTATGGAATGGTAAGTGAAACAACTAGGTATGATCATTCTTGATAGTAATCACCAATTCTCTGAAGATTGTTTCCACAAAAGTTTTTTTTTCTATAAAAAAAACAAATTTCAAATATGGAAAAAAATTATTTGAGCTTTTATTGTAAAACAATCTTAAATTCAAAAAGATGAAGAAAATATATACAAATACATGTGTTCAAAACATAATGAAAAACTAGAAGTCATATTCAAAACTTATGTATCAAAACCAAAAAAAAAAAAAAAAAAGCAAAGGTTGCCCTAAACAAATGAAATAATGTACACACAAAATACATGTATTCAAAACATAATGAAAAACAAGAATTCATATTCGAAACTTATGTACCAAAACTGAAAAAAAAAATTGCCTCAAACAAATGAAATAATGTTCACACAAAATGTTTACATGGATAAAAAAATGTATATGCAAATAGATATATACAATACATAGTAAAAATAAGAATTTATATTCAAAACTATGTACAAAACTAAAAAGGGCAAAGATTCTCCCAAACAAATAAAATAATGTACATACAAAGATGTTTATATAGATAAAAATGCATATCCAAATACATGTGTGTAAAGCATAGTAAAAACAATAATTAATGTTCAAAACTATTTACAAAACAAGATTTCATATTCAAAGCTATTTACAAAATTGGAAAGTCAAAGGTTGTCGCCAAACAAATAAAATAACATTTACATGGATAAAAATGTTTATGCCAATACATAAATGCAAATACATATATGCAAATACATAGTAACAATAAGAATTCATATTCATAACTATGTACAAAATTGTACATACAAAAATGTTTACATGGATAAAAATATATATGCACATACATGTATGTAATATATAGTACTAACAAGAATATATATTTACAACTGTTTACAAAACTGAAAAAAGGCAAAGATTATCCCTAAACAAATGAAATAATGTACATAAAAAAAATGTTAAATGAATAAAAACATATATGTAAATGGATGTATGCAATACATGTAACAACAAGATTTCATATTCACAATTATATACAAAATTGAGAAAAGTAAAAAAAAAAATTACCCTTTAATTTACAGTTAGGCATTCATAACTTTTTATATATGAAAAAGTGAAATGAAATATTACATGAATGAATGGACAACAAAAATATATGTACAAATGCAAATATGTAATGGATATGATCCTAGATCATATAACAAAAAGATAATATATTTCATAATCTCACCTATTTTCCTTTTTTTTTTTTAAGAATAAGAAAAAATATAAAAAACAATTTTATTTTTTACAAGTTCAAAATTATCTTGACAAAACATAGATATAAACAAATATAAGGTGAATGAAAAAAATAAGTCATTTCATGTGTCCTATATTAGGGTCTATACAAAGAGGAATGGTAGGGCTTTAGTTTAGGGTTGGATTCTTAAAGTTTATTTACATGCAAGGTTCAAAAATTTTGACAATCTAAAGCCTCCCAAATTGTTCCTCACATCATTTTTCATTATAGATTAGTAAGACACCTCAATCTTCACCCTCCTTTATAGGCTCAAATGAAAATGATTCAATTTGAGTGAGAGTTTTCGCTAGCTTACATAGAGGTTATCATCACATAAGAGTATATGTACTTGCTTTCTCTTAAGAAAATACAAAGCTCGAGTCTAGAGCTTATGCATGACTGCATGTGTAGTGTGTGTGAAGGAACATGCCAACCTTTTTATTTACAAATCCAACATTTCCAATCAAGACAAATAGATTAGTACAAAAATCAAAAGCTACAAAATAAACAAATAGGTTAGTGTATATAAAATCATAAATAATCACATAATAAAAACTATCACTTATGATAACACATAACTAATTAATGGCTTGACTCTAATATCTTTAATGGAGTCACCAAACTGTTATAATGTTCAAGTTCAAGAAGTTGTATATTAAACACAAAAATATGGAGTTTCCACTAAATTTTTTTATTTAGGTGTGATTGACCATCTATGTAAATTTATATTTTTTAAAGTTATCCTAAACTTGACTAATGGTTTAAAAAAAAATAGATTTTAATCTACATAAGCATAACTAAGTTCGAGAGTTGATTACATATTAAAAAGATTTTAATACCCCTACAATACCCAAAATTGATACCAAATTAATCTTATGTTATCTTATCTAAGTCGTAATTAAAATTATTTTTATTACTTATTTTTATTATTTTGAATATTTAAATATTTTTAAAAAATCTTTAGACTTTCATCAAAAAATAAAATATTCTTATTTCAAGAGTATTTAAAATAAACTTGTTGTTTACTTGAAGATGCTTCATTTTTAAATCTGTAAATATCTAATTTTATCTGTGTTCTTTGAAATGGTCTCATTTTGTATTTGTTTGGACGTCTCAAATAAATTGATATTTAGGTTCAAGTGGGTTTGATTGTAAAAGTCCAAAGTCCAATTCAAATTTTGCTTGAATTCAATCCAATTTAATTTAGGCTTAAAAGCTAAAGGTTTAAATCAATTAGGTTTGAAAGCTTAGAACCCGATTTTCTATTTAAGGTATTTTTTAATCAGGATTAATTAGTTAATTTAATTCAAAATTAATTAAATTATTAATTAAAAATGCAAAAAAAAAAAAAAAAGAAACAAAAATTGAAGCAAGTGTCGTGTCGTGACCCTATCCAGCCCCCTCTACCTCAAGTCCCAACCACCTTACTTCGCCATAAACATACTTTCATATCCAAGACACCAATTTCCTTATCGGACCACCACAATTTTCTTGTCTCTCCACTTGTCCCAAAATCCTTTTTAAATGGAGCCGAAAATCAAAAATGGGAGGAAGCCAATGTTTTCTGGAAAAAAAAAAAACTTTGCCCAAAGCTCACCATTGCCCACTGCGTTCACCAAAAACCAAAATTAGTCATCCAATTTCAATCATACAAACCCATCAATAAATGCAACCAAGAACCAAAACCAAAAGGCAACCACAATCGCCTATAGACCACCTCGAAACCACTAACAACGAGACCATTGCTTTCCACCCCTAATAGGCCTATACACAAACCAACTTTGCCACCACCACTTCAGAAACTCATTCAGACATAAAAAAAAAAAAAACAAAAACAAAAAACAAATTCCATGGTGAGGAGAATTAGTGCCGAAAATCAAAGAAATAGAAACAAAACACATGTAAAAAGAAAATAAAAAGAGATCTCGATTTTGGGGGGTTTAAAGAGGTTTTGGTCCATGTCTTTCGAGAGGAGGAAGGCCAAGGGTGGGGGAAGAACATGTGGAAGCTCGGGGTGTTTGGCACGATGAAGAGAGGTGGTTTTGGCTTTGACACCCATGGATTCTCGACTTAGATCTAGGGAAATCTAAGTAGACAGGGTGAATGTGAAGATTAAAAGGAAACATTTGGTCCATTTTGGGGGTCCAACCAACTCTGACAAGTGGCAACTGGTGATGGCGAATGATAGCAGTGGTGATGGAAAAGCCACTAGACTCAGGGTTTCAAGTTTAAAGAGAGTGTCTAATTTATCTTCCTTTTTTTTTTTTTAGAAAGAGAGTGTTGGTGTTTTTTTCTTTTTTAAAGGGGTAGATGAAATGGTGAAAAAATTGTGATTTGTAGGTGAAAAAATACATGAGGGTCTACGTATGGACCAGACCAGATCCGGGACAACGTGCCCAACCCAGTCCGGCCTTTGTTGACATCCATTGACCAGTTTAGTTGAACTGCCAAAAAATTGCTTGAACCGAATCGCTTTCGGTTGCTAAGGGCCATTCTTGAATTGGTCTGGATGAATCGGTGCCAAATCGCCCAAGCCATTAAACCGAACCCTCTTTTAGCATTTGAACTGCCTGAACTAAGCTAAACCACCCGAACTAGTGAACCGGACTAGTGAACCGCTCCTGGACGGTTAACCACCTTTGATCGGTCTTTTTGGGTAATTTTTTTTGTTAAGTTATTTATTTGTTTGTTTATACATATTTAATTTTTAAAGGTTTTTAAAAAATGAATATACATTTTAAAAGAAGAAAGGCATTGATTTTTTTAAGGAAAAGAAAAACTTTTAAAAATGAAAAGTTTTTCGATGATAAGATTCTAACGAAATCTGCACAATGATACTTTATGAAATATTTAGATGAAAATTTTTTAAAAATATTATCAGTTCATAAGAATATTTATAAAAAAATTTCAATAGAAAAACCTTTTTCTATAAAAAAAAAAAATGCATAAAATGTGGAAGAAAAAGAAAACTTAATAAAAAAATTTTTTTTAAAAAAGGGATAAATAATTTATAAAAAATAAATAAAATAAAATAAAAGGTAAATACATAGATAATTGGTGCATACCTCTTATGAATATTGTGTTTCATTATTTGCATTGTATCTATATAATTCAATTATGAAAAAATAGATGCAAATCTCTGAGGATGAGATTATAAGAAAATCTAAGTAGAGATGCCTAAGAAATATTTAAGTAAGAAAAATGCTTTCAATGTTACCAACATACTAAAACATTTTAAGAGTTTTTCAATAATAAGGTCCTAATTTATTTTTTAAAATAAAATAGAAGAACAAATAAAAAATAAAAAAGAGAGAAAATTTTGTGAACATAAGTGAAATAAAAAAAATGACAATGAAAATAAGAAAAAAAATTATGACAAAAAAAGGGAAGTTAAGAAAATTATTTTTAAATATCAAAATTAAGAATTTTTTGTCAAGATCAAATGATAATACATAATTAATTTACATTGTCTTTAAAATGGGCACTATAAAGATACTAATCCTTCCTCATACGTAACTATACTTTTAAAGCCAAATTGTTTTCACAGACCTCAAAAATTATCTTTTTAATAAAGTTTTAATTAATTTTAAGATTTTATTAAAAAGGTAAATTTTAATAAATGACCAAAAAACATTAATGGTGACTCATTATACTTTTAAAATCGTCTAACAGTCTCCAAAACCATTATGACAACTTGATGACTCAACTAGGGACATTTTTTTTAAAGTCAGGCCAAGAAATAATTATGTATTATCCTTAATTTTGATTTAATAGTTTTAATTGATATTTAACTTTAATTTTCTTGATTTGAATTTAAAACAAAAAATAAAACAGCAATAACAACAACAAAAAAAAGAATAATAATAATAATAATAGTAATAATCACTTGCATTTCATTTTAACTATGTCATTTGTTCATTATTTATTTTGTGTATGTATATTATTCTCAATAAATTGTAAGGTATCTAGGATAGAGATTGTGGTATTTTTTTCTTTCATACACATTATGACACATTGTATTTCATGCATGAGTTCTACATCTTGGCCATGTCCCTCACAGAAGGAAGTAAAATACCTATACTCTCATGAAATGATAACCTTTGTAATGGCATGTAAAATACTTTTACTCAAATTGAATCATTTTCGTTCATAACCTGTGATGGGTAAGGATTGGTGTGCCTTACTAGTCCGGTAAGGATAACAGTAAAGCACAATTTGGGAACCTCTAAATGCAAGTCAATCCAAACCAAACATATAATAAGTTGCAAGGAGCCAAAATTAGGTAGAGCCATGCTGATATTTTTTGTAAAAATTACTTAAATAAGGACACATAGGGAATACTCTGATACAATCTATATTTAGAAGGTAATAATGATGCAAAGAAAATTAAAGCTTTGACATACAATCTTTATTTAGGGAGTAATAATATGAAAAAATATTTTCCTCCAATAAAAGTTTATTTTAACATGCTGTTCAATTTTGTCTACTGTTTATCAAGGACTCACATTTTAAAAACAATAAAAAAATTTTAGAAGGATTTTTTTGTATATTTCAAGAAATAGAAAAATAAAAAAAAAAAACTTCAATTAAAGGAATTTTTTTAATTTCTTAGTTATTGGCCAAATAATAAAAGCAAAATGTGAAGAAAATATGGAAAAAAAAAAAGCTTTGAATTTTGGTCATTCTATGTGCTTTTTTTCATAGGAAATGTTTTATTGAATTCTTATTTCTTTCTATAAAGAAAAAGGTAAGGAAAAATTTTTGATTTTGAATGTTATTGTATCTTTCTCATTTCATTTGATCCTTTTTACATTTATTTTCATCATTTTTTCATATTTAGAAGTAATAAGATTGTACATACACTTTATTTAATGCATAAAAAGCTAAATGTCAGTGTCAATGTCATTGGATTTGCATAATACATGCATTAAACTTCATGTAAACATATCTTATCATGCATATGGTATGTTAGTGCATTTTGTATAAGCATGTTTCATATTCATATACATACCATTATCGATATGGTGTGTCATTATGTTTCATGCATATATATTCACAGATGATATGTTTTCAGACTTGCATTATACACATATTGTATTTCATGTAAACACATCATCTCTCATGAAATAAGACATTGCATTCCATGCTTATATATTCACATGGTTTTATTGTACAGATACTAGATTTCATATAAATGTGTTTCATCATTCATACGAAGCATTACATTTCATGTGCATATATTTAGACTTGATCCAAATCCAGGGTTCATGCATCTGACCCTATTCGCCTTTTATTAACATCCATAACATCCATTGATCGATTTAGTTGAACAACCAAAAACTTGTTTGAACCAAACCACTTTTAGCTGCTAAGGACAAATCTTGAACTGGACTGGATGAACTAGTGGCAAATTGCCTAAGCCGTTGAACTATTAACCTTTTTTCAGCATCTGAATCGGCCTGAACCAACTGTATCACCTGAATCATTGAATTGGATCAATGAACCGCTCTTGGATTGTTGACTACCTTTGATCGATATTTTTGGGTATATTTTATTTTTTTATTAAGTTATTTATTTGCATATCTATGCATATTTAAATTTTAAATTTTTTTTAAAAAATGAATGTATGTATTTTAAACAAGAAAGATGTTGATTTTTCTTAAAGAAAAAAAGTGAAAAATTTTTCGATAGTAAGATTATAAGGAAATTCACGCAATAATTCTAATGAAATTTTTAAATGAGAATTTTTTTTAAAAAAATATTACCAACGTATTAGATTATTTATAAAAAAAATTCAATAAAAAACCTTTTTTCTACAAAAATGCATAAAATGTGGAAAAAGAAAAAAGAAAAATTAATAAAGAAGTTTTTTAAAAAAAGGGATAAATAATTTATAAAAAAATAAATAAAATAAAATAAAAAGTAAATACATATATAATAAATGCATACGTCTCTTGATTATTATGTTTCATCATTTGCATTGCATCTATATCATTCAATCATAAAAAAATAGATGCGAACTTTGAAGGATGGGATTCTAAGAAAATTAGAGTAAAAATTCTTAAAAAATCCTTAAGTGAGAAAAATACTTTCAATGTTACCAACATACGGAACATTTTAAGAGTTTTTCAATAATTAGGTTTTAATTTTTTAAATAAAAATGTAATAATAAATTTTAAAAAAAATAAAAAAAGATGAGAAAATTTTGTGAAAAGAAGTGAAATTAATAAAAATGACAATGAAAATAAAAAAAAGACAAAACTATAACAAAAAATGGTAGTTAAGAAAATTATTTTTAAATATCAAAATTAAGACTTTTTTGTCAAGATCAAAGGATAATATATAAATAATTGGTAACACTTTTAAAACAGGTGTTGTAGGGGTGCTAATTATTACTCACGCATAATCGTACTCTCAAACATAAACTATTTTCACAAACCCCAAAAATTACCTCTTTAATAAAGTTTTAATTAATTTTAATATTTTATTTAAAAGATAAGTTTTAATAAGTGACCAATCGTACATAAGCAAAAAAAATTGGTGACGATTCTTTATGTTTTTAAAATCATATGGCGATCTCCAAAACCGTTATGACAAGATTTATTAAATATCTTATGACAAATAAATCAATTTATTCACTTTATTTATTTACAAATATTAATTACAAATAATAGTACGAACATATTTACAACTTTATAATCATAAAGAAATATATTTACACTTTTCTACAAAATTCAATTCAATTTTTATTTTCATCAATTAAATTGATAAATCAATCAAAATAAATAAAATGAATAAATAAAATATGTAAAAAATAGAAAAACAAAATAATTTCATAAAATAATTATTATCACAAATATTATACCAAGCCACATTAAACAACAAATAAATATAACATCATAATAAAAAATAAATAATCAATGCTCTTGAATCAACATAAAATAAAAGCCTATAGTCAAGAAAAATTATGTTTGACTCTGTTTGCTTTAATATTACATGTAAAGCTCTCTTTTTTGCTTTGTGATTCTTTTTTATTGTTATTGGTTGCTCAACTTCTTTCTCAAAACTCAAAGCTTTGTGTGTATTGATGATTGTTGATTGTGTTACTTCTTGGTTCTCCCTCATTCTAAGTTGGTTTATATATATATATATATATATATATATATATATATATATAGATTGAATCTTTTTTCAATTTGAAAAATTTTAATGCCAACTAAATCTATTAAGATCCTATCAAAATTTATTTTCCTTCTTTGTAAAAACATGATTCCCAAGAATTGCCAAAATCAAACTTAACCTTTAAATTTCAAATCTAAATAAAACTATAATCTTTTTAAAATAAATCAAAATTTATGTTTTTTTACCATAAATAAAAATAAAAAACACTTTTAGGCCTTTAAGTTTGGGCTTAAAAAAAGACTTTTAAAACCTAATATCAAAATACAATTTGAAACCTAATAATATCAAAAAGACTCCAGACACAACTGGTTGTCTACAAGAAGAATTAACATCAAGAGTAGATTGAATTGAAAGGTGTGTCTACCTCAGTCTTAGATTATGGGGTGTAGGAATTAGTTCAATGAGGTCTGAAAGATCAAAGTCACTAACGGGATGAGTTTTTGAGAAAGGATCTGGATGGATTTGATTTAAATTGTCTAATTATTCTGTGTTTAGGGAGTTAATAATTTACCTTACGATTCCTATCTTTTTTAATTACTTATGCCTCATCTTGGTACTAAAAAAATTCATTCTCCCTTTAATAGTAATGAATATCCTTTTTTTCTTTGATCAAACTCTTTTGACCCATCGTTTATCATGAATTCATTACATTTTCCATAGAATTAGGATAATGATCGATAATGTTCACAATGGGCTTTTATGATACCTTGAAAGGATTTAAAGATAACAAAAAATGAAAAAATAAAAAAGAAAAGAAGAATAGAAACAAGAAAAGAGAAAAGAAAATGAATAAGTAAAACACAGGGAGACACCAATATTCAAGGTTTTCAAAGAGATAGAGAATATAACCTATGCTAATAGATGTTTTATATGAATCATGATTTGCCAGTCAATTCTGCAATTGCCTAAATTGGGAAATAAATGAGAAAAAAGAAAAAGGAAAAATGGGAAAACAATAAATAAGAAAAAGAAAGTTTCTAAAAAAAAAATTCAAATGAATTATACCCAAAATTTGAAAGAAAAAGCTAGTAATGAAAACCTGGTTGCTATAATTTTCAATTCAATGCATGGTATAAACCAAAAGGTTACATGGTGCACATGGTGTTCTTTGCTCATCCCACTCATTGCATGCATATTTTAGCATATAAGAAATGTAAGATCAAACTTGGCTATGGGAAAATTGAGCATACCAAACAAAGAAAAATGTTTTCAAATAGAATTCAAATTAGATGTATCAAGTCACGGTTAAAGAATACCTTTGGATTTTCAAACACAACCTGTAGATGACTTTTTCTTAAGATTTTTAAAATTTTTGAGCCTTTATTTAGAATAACTTTTTTCAAGATGAGATTTTTAAAATTGTTGACCATTTGTTTAGAATAGCATTTTTCAAGATAAGATTTTTTAAAAAGTTGTTGAGCATTTGTTCAAACAAAACAATTTTCAAGAAAAAGTCTTTTAAGTTGTGGTGCCTCTATTGAAAAGAGTTTTCTTTTCAATTTATTTTCAAAGATTGTGGAGCCTCTGATCAGAGGAGCTTTTGAATCGATTTTTAAGTTTATCACGTTAGTTATTAAAATTATAAAAAAAATAAAAAAATTCAAATAAAAAAAAAAAACAAAAAAATTAAAACTAAACAAATAAATAAATCTTCGAGTTGTTGGTCCAAATAAAATTGTTGTTTTAGTCTTTACCCCTATCTCTGATTCTTAGTAATATGTAAAAAAGAAAAGCTGTAAATACCTAATTTGTCTAGAACAATTCGATCTATTTGATTTTGATTTTGATTTGAATGCACAAATTTGGAGTGATTTAGACTTCTTAATTTGACTAGGCTCATTTTGACTTCATTTTAAATATTTGAAGATTATTTTGCATGGGCTAAAACCTAATTCAATTCAATTTTAGATCAATTGTGCTTGATGGCCCAATAAAAGTCTAAGTAAAATTTTAAGGCCCAAAATCCAATTATAAGCCTCAATACAATCTTAAAACCCAATTTCATAAAGATTGAGATTAATTAAAAAAATACAAGAAAAAGGTTAAAAAAAAAGAAACAGATTCCTTCTTCTCAAATTTTACTTTTTTATCCCTTAATTTGCGAACACCATTTTCAACTAACCTATTTTATTTCCTATTTTCACGTTTAACACCATCGTAAAGAATCTTTTAAGTCAATGAACTAAAAATGCATTAATTATTATTGCAATAATAGGCCAAAAACTTCAATCAACTTTTTTAGGCCAAATTTAATTATGCATGGAAGAAGATCATAATCTGTGATCCCTAATAAAATCCTAAGCCATACATAGCAGAAGAGGATTTACGAAAGAAAAAAAAAAGCAAAAAAATAAACTTGGCCATCCTTCAACCACAAGTTCTCAACACCCAGCAAACTACCAACACTCACCATCCCAACTACAAACCATTAACATCTATCATCCCTCACTAAAGCCAATAAATCGTAAACTACCCACTGGTAGTTCGCTTACCCTAACAAATAACATTTTGCCTCAATTGACCACCATCACCATTAATGAAATCCCATTACAGCAAACCACCACCAAACACCACTAAAAAATGCCCCAAACCTGCCTAGATAAGCCTTTTACTCCCTCACAACTTAGCTAAAATTTCGTCTGTTAGACACTAAACTATCTTTCTCCACCATCATTTTAAAAAAAAAAAACAATATTCCTACCTAAAATTCTTAAAACTTAAAAACTCAAAATAATATTTTTTTTCCTTTGCAAATCATGAAAAAAAAAAAAAATCATAATAGTCTTTACTTAGGTAAATAACCCTACCAAACATAAAATTATGTAAAAAAAAAAAAAAAAGAAGCTCGGTGGTTTGGGTTAATGCTTAGAGATTATTGATGAATTTTTAAGGTTTAACAAGAAGTAAGAAAGATGAAAGGTAAAGAAAAAAGAGCCAACAAGACTTGCTCTGAATGGTGGAAGTTTTAGCTGAAAAAAGGAGACTAGATGTGACAAAAAGAAAAAAAGAAAGAAAAAAGAAAAAAGCTATGATCAGCTGAAAGAAATGAAAAATAAGAAAAAAAAAAGTGGGGAAAAAACTGGCATTTAAGTAAGAGGGAGAAGAAGAAAAAAAGGAAAGAAAAAAAGGAAAAAAGTTTTTAATTGTAAGAAGAATAGAAGCAAAAAAGAAAGAGGAAATACTTTTAACTGGGAAGAAAAAAAAGAAAAAAAAAAGAAAGAAAAATGGTACATTTAAAAAGTTGAAATGGCTTAGGCTTTTCAAAAGAAAAAAAAAAAAAAAGAAAGAAGAAGGAGAGCTAGACTCGACCCGATGTAGCTTTAATCTGGCACAAAAGTCCACTAAATTTGGGTTTTCTTTTTGCATTAATTCATCTTTGGTGTAAGCCCAAAGCTTAATTTGGTATTTTTTTTGACCTTTTTTTACTATGTTGTTACATGTATTTAGTTATTTTGCCATTTATTTGTATTTTAATATCGTTTTACCTTAGATTTTTTTTTAAATAAATATTTGTGTATGATTAAAGTTGTCAAAATAAAATATAAGGTAAAAATAAATTATAATAATTTTGTTGCTTAAAAATATTATCTTTTTAAAAGGGGTTTTAGAAATAACAAATAGAATAATATTTCTATGTTAAAACATGATTTTGAATATTTTACATAGATATTGGAAGGGGATCAAATAATTATTTTTATAAAAGAATATTGTTTTAATTTAAAAAATATATATTTATGTGAATTTCTTAAAAAGATTAGCATTTTTTTAACTCCACCTAGATATTAAAGAATTAAAATAAATAAATAAATAAAAATATTTCTAACACCAAAACTATCATTTCCTTCTTAAATAAAATTTATTTAGAAAAGAAATGTAATTGCATACATTATTTAATTTATACTTATAGTCTCATATTGTCATATATGTATTTTAGGCGTTAATAAAAAAAATGTAAAATAGCAAAAATCCAATTTTCAAAAAATATATAAAATAATATTTCTAAATAATGATTGTGGAGATCTTGTTTAAATATTGGAGGGAATTCAAATCATTTTTTTAAGGAATATTATTTTCATTTTTATGAAAATTAATTATGAAAATTTCTTAAGTAAATGATTGATTTTCTTAAATTTCATCTAAATATTAGGAGAATTAAAGAAATTTTTTGACACAAAAAATAAATAAATAAATTTTTTATCATTAAAATTTTTTTAAATTAATAATGAAAAGAAAATAAAATTAACGATTTATAAGACGAATTAAATTGGTCATTCACATTTGTAAATTTGTTTTTGCATCATTTATTTGTTTCATATTACATCATAAATTTTATAAATTAATAAATGGTGATTTTGAAAAATTATTTTTATTAGAAATAAAACTTAATATATTTAAGTAAATAATTCTTGAAAACCCTACCTAGATTTTATGGGGTTTCTCAATAATTATTTTTAATAAAGAAGTATTATGTCAAATTTTAAGGATTATTATGAGAATCTCAAGTGAAAAAATATTTTTTGAAATTTCACTTAAATATTGAAGAATTTAAGAAATGTTTTAAAGTTTAAAATTTTCATTTTATTTCTAAATAATAGGTTTTAAGCAAATTTTTTACAAAAAAAAAATGTGTTAAGGGAATTACTTGAAGTATTAAAATCACTTTTATCAAAACAAAAAGATGACACATGATCAGTTAGTACTGTTTTTAAATGAACGCTGTGAGTTGCTAATTTTTTTTCATGCATAGCTATACTTCTAAACGTGACTTTGTTTTTGTAAATCTAAAAATTTTTTATAATAAAATTTACTTAATTTTAAAATTTTATTAAAATGATAAATTTTTTAGTTAACTAATCATATCTAATAAAAAAAATTGATAACGACTCATCGAATTTTGATTTGATTTCTTAAAATTCATGTAGTGATTCTAAATCTAAAATTACATTGTCATTCATCTATCATAATGAATAATTTGATAACGCATTAAAGTAATGCTAATAACCGTGAGTAATATTAGTTTTTTACTTTAAATAATACATTTTATAATTTTCTAACAGGTAAATGTACTTTTAAGAAGAATCAATAATACAACTTTTATTAACTAAGCTAACCAATTATATAATTTCATAACTATTTCAAGTATATATGTATAACCAAAAAATTAGAGCAATCACTTTTTCTTATATTTTGTAAGCCAATAGTGTAATTGATAACAAAATGATGCCTTGCTGCTTCTTATTAACATCCATAACAATTGATGTTTTTTATTAAAAAAATATAATTACAATAATATTTAGTATTTTTTTCAATGTAATAAAAATAGTTCATAACACTATTTATTAATAAGAAATATGTAAAGGTGATAAAAAAAATAGTAATATCATTTTTCGTTGTCTTCTTAACAATATGAGCAATTTAATAAGAAAAATATATAAATGTGTAATAACAAATGGTAATTTATGAGATTTTATAGAATGCAATAGTTTCTATTTAATGCAACTTGAATGTCCTTTAAAATTATTTATTTTCAATTCATAAAAACAACCAAAGTGTTCGATAAACTTTATTAAGTATCTCATAATTATTTTTATATAATCAAAATCATTTTAATGTTATTTTTACATGATATTCCACATACTTAAATCGAATGGCGTAAATTAATTCTTATTATAATTCCTATGAAAATTTATTTGTATCCTCTCAATATTTATGTTTTTATATAATTATTTATATGAGTCCAGGGTTACACTTCGAACATCAAGTAAGCCCAGACAATAAGAACTAAGATGTCCACTTTCTATTCAAGATTATTGCCATTCGTTCAATTTCCTTCAGGCCCTTGTTATTTTTTCTTTCCCTGGATTTCTTGTTGACAAAGGAAGCCCAAGAGCTGTACTTGAAAACTTAACCAATAAAGGTTTTTGTGCATGGACTTCACTTCAGGCCCTATTTTCAGTCCAATTTGCTTGTAATTTCCTTGTTCTTGTGGATATGCCTAAACATGGGTTGCTGATTCAATCTTTAAGGAATAGAAGTATAAAGTTGAAACCCAGAGTTAAAAATGAAAAGGAAAAACAGGTGTAATTGTGATGTAATTGATAAGGGTATATCTGATTGTGCACAGATGGCTTTTGATTTGTTGCTTTAAGCCTAATATTAAAGTATTTTTTCTCTCACATTTTCTTACCTTTATATCAAATTATTTAAAGATTATGAACAACTTTAACTACCATCCATGTCAAAAGCTAAAGTTCCGTCATGGATCCACAGCATATAAAACACTTCAAAAAAAAAAAAACAAAATTAAAGCTAAATCAACTATGGTGCAAGAAAAAATGAATGGCAAATAGAGGAGGGATTGTCCCGATTTCAAAGAGAAAAGCTTTTTCGCCACTACTTTTTTCTTTTCTTCGAATATTTTAGGATCTAGATTTAGAAAACTGCATACACTTATCGTAATTGCCTCGAATATTATTGCAATCTTGGTTGTAGTGATCATGCTACAGTTGGCTAAGAATGACGCGTTTAAGATTATTGAGCATGCAAATATTACACAACTTTGAATTTCTTTTTTTTTTTCTTTATAGAAAGGAGAGGAAATGCGATATGCATTTATTTATTTTTTTAATTTAAGTTTTAATATCTATAATTTTTTAATCTGTAGATTATGATTTAATTTAAAAAAAAAAAACTGGTTGTAATATTTTAATAACATATCACTTACTATTTTTTTACTATAATATTATAATTATTCAATCATAATAAAAAAATATGTACAAATTCACTACTCATAAAAATGAATTTTACATAAATTTTTAATAAACTCCATACAATTCTTAATTATAATTTATTAATTAAACTCTAATTATTATAAGTAACATGTTACTTAATATTTTTCTTTTCTTAAAAATTTACATTATAATTCCTTTTCTTAAACCCTAAAAATGAACTAGCCGATCATTGGTAGCATATCTACCATCCTAAAAATTTATTTAAATTCCAAAAAGCAGAATCGAATTATCTATGTTAGTTTGAAAATGCTCCATATCTTTTTCCTTTCCACCCAATGACAATTGAATAGTTGTCGGTCATGTAATCCAAATAGAATACTTTTTCATCTTTTTCACGAATTTTTTAGAGTATAGTTCCCTACGTTAAAGGAGTTCCCAATTGACACGGAACCATAGCCGCATGCGCAGCCAAGGCTGTCTCAAAAATGCATGACGATGGAGCCAAGATCCCGGATTGCCAAAAACTGCCTTGAATTTGGTTGTGAGCCTGATGCTTCGCTTTCATTAGCCGTTTGTCTCCACAAGAGGGCGCCGCTATCTCTGCTGTTTGCCATTATCCCGTAATATTCAATTATATATATATATATATATATATGTATGTATGTATATATATTCCTTCTCTTCATATCTTCTTTTTCTGGCGGTGGTCCATTCTTTGAAAATGACCCTGTTCTGGGAATCAACGTCTAATCTCTAAAGTGCTTCTTTGCCTAGGAGCAACCTGTGCGAGGGATGTATTTGTAGTTATCCCTCCCAATACTGTTAAGATAATGTTTCCTGATGTAATGCAATATAGCTAGCTGTTCAATCGTGTTAGATTTTTTTTTTTTTTTTTTGCGGTGATGAGTTTTGGATTTCGTAAATCTTTTCTTGGACAACGAGATAGAGAGTATATTCAAGTCTATATATTCTTGGATTTTATTCTCGCGTAAGATCAATATCATAACTAATGAGTAATGACGTCCGAAGGTTTCACGTAAAGGTGATATCCGGTTCGATATTTTACAATATAGATAGATACAACTTTAATAATATTATAATAAATTAACTCAAATAAATTCAACTACGTCAGATTTAATGAATTTATGAAAAATATTATTGAAAGAAAAAAAGATTTTTTCCCATTTTTATCCCGAATATGTTGATCTTATGCTACGCACGAGATTTTTATCACTGATCTTTACTAAGAAAAAAATAGTTAGATGCTTTGGTTTTGGTCTTTTTTTCATTTTCGTTATTTTTTTGAATAATTCATTTCTATTTTTTGTTGTATATATCTTTATCTTTTTGCAACCAAAAATTTATATACCCCTAAATTAAAATGAATCTCAGAAAATCAAAGAATTGACATCTATTATTTATATGGGTTTGTTTTTGGGTTTTGCTTCCAGTTGAGCTGTTCTTTGAGCATGGGCCATAAGTTTTTTAGGTTTTTATATAAATTAGCAAAATAATTTAACGATGTCGTAGGTCAAATTCTTTTTATTATGTCGACTTAATTGATTTTTTATTATAAAATTTACTTAATCTAAAAACAAAAAAAATGTGAAAAGTAGCAAAAAACAAATGGGTACGAGATATGGTTATTTCAATTGGTCTTAATTTTTTCCACATAAGTTATCCAACTTAAAAAAATAAAAAATTTAAAAAGATAAAAAAATGAAAATAAATAAAAAATAAAAGCTTATAGAGTATAGCATATGGGTACTTCTATTAAATTTCAAATGTTAATTTTTTAAATTAATATATCAATAATCACTTTATTAATATAAATATATATAAAACAAAATTAATAAAAAAATATATATACTTATATATATATATTTCAAAATCGATCATGACAAAACACCCTACGCGTGCTTTCATCTCGATCTCTTCTTTCTTTAAAAATGGAATCCTATTTCAACTTAACCTCGATTTAAAAAAATAGTTTCTTTATTAATTGAGATAGATCAAACTTGTTAAATATAAATTACTTTGACATATCTATTAACCAACAACATTTTATAGTAAAATTGACCTAATTAAAAATAAAAAAGCGGAAGGAAAAAAAAACATGCAGCTTACATTTGATATAAAAAGATAAAAAACCATTAAAAAATTTTTATTGAATCTTCTTGAAAATAAAAAGAGAAAAAGGAAGAAAATGTATAAATTTTGATATCATTTGGCTCCTCAAAAATAAAAGATATTTATGAAAACATTTAAAAAATAAAAATAAAAAAATTACTCGTGATGCTAAAGAAATAAATCTTGAAAAAAAGATTTCAATGAAAAAAATTTTAAAAAGTAGGTTGCATTAAAACAAGACTTTTAACAAAATACATAAAAAAATAAACAGAGAAAAAATAAAAAATTTTCAAACTGGGTTTGAAGAAAAAAAAAAAAATACAGGTCCTGTTGTCAAAAACAAAAAAGTGGGCTTCCAGGAAAAAAAACTTGGACGTGGGTCCCATCTCTTAAAAAATATTTGTTTAAAACATTAAAGCATTACACGTGTCAATCTCTAAAAAAATAATGCAAATGACTCTCGGTGCACCGTGCATATTGGTACATATATATCGTTTATTCATAAGATGGTTACATGTATAGATGAATTAAATCTCAATTATAAACAGAGTATTTGTATTAAATGAAAAAAAGGAAATGTGGGTCCATAATAAAAGGGTAAAATTTTAAAAAATAAAAAAATTGATTGGGAAATAAATAAACTAAAGTCTATGTTCTAAAAAAAAAAAAAAAATATAGGCCTTGCACCCTTAAAAACTAAAAAAAAAAAAGAGCAAATGAGCCTCACAATTTAAAAAAAAAGAAAAGAGAAAATTAAAAAAACTAGATGAAAAAAAAAAAAAACAAAGGAGTGAGAGCCATACCAAAAAAATTTTCAAACAAAAAAAAAATGAGACGCACACCTTTTAAAAATTTTAAAAAATAAAAGATACATAAACCCTATCAAAATACAAAATAAAAAATAAAAAAAGAAAACAAAAAGAAAAAAAATAAAATTAAGTTGCGGATCCACACCAAAAAATTTTTTTTAAAAAAGTTGTAAGTCCTACCTTTTTAAATTTTTTAAAAAATAAGTGGGCCCCACCAATAAATAAAAAAATAAAAGTTAAAAACTGTCTTATGACAAGTCATATGGTTGACACGTGGCAACTTCAGGTTGAAATTTGCAAAATTTATATTGCTGATAGATATATTTTTGCTTATAAGTTGATCCTTGTGTAACAATTTTTTTTGACAAAAAGATAATTATTTATTTTTTAAGATTTTTGTTGAAAATTTTCAATGAATTTAAAAAACAAATTCAAAGGATAAGGCTAAAAAAAAGTTCTACATATACGTGTTGCCTTTCAAAAGAAAAGCAAAAAGCTTATATTGGCCATATGTTGAAAGCAATAAGCTTATATTTGCTATTTGTTGAAAAGAGAAATAAAATAGAAATAGGTCAAATTATGCAATTAGTCTTTGTATTTATATGAAATTTAAACTTTAGTTTTTATACAATAATTTAAAGAATTTAAATCCTCATACTAGTTTAATTTAATAATATTAGTTCAATTGATAACAGTATTAGTTGATCTCCATTAAATTAGCTAACGTGATATTGATTATAATTGCATGTCTAAATGAATGGTTTTAATTAATTTTTTGAAGTTTACATGGATTTTATTTTTTTACATATATATATATATACACACTTTATTCACTTTTACTTCTGAAATAAAAAAAAATACCAAAAAAATAAAACTAAAACAAAAATAAAATAAAATGAAAAAAAAACATATTTGTTTTATCAATCCCTTGTTTTTCAAACCCTTTCAATCCCTAATTTCCCCAAATTGAAATCAAAACCTTAGACAAGTTTGACGATGAACTAAAAGAATTGGATTTGAACTATGACATCGATGAAAAAGGCCTAACTCGTTTGGTTTTTTACTGTCATGATTTTTAATTAGGTTTAATATTTTTGTCTTTTCAATTTAGAGACATTAGGTGAAACTTTAACTTCATTTTTGTCAATTTGTTATTTTTGTTATTTTTGTGCTTATCGAAGGAGAATATAATAATTGTCAATGATGTATGATTAAAGGTAATTTAGTTAAGTTAATATTTAGGGTTATGTTTTGTTAATTATGTTAACAAACAATTAGTTTATTTTTGTTATTAAAGTTATTATTTAGGTGATTCGAATATGGCTTAAGATTTGAACCAAATTATTATTAAAGTAGAAAATTAAAAGATCAAAATAGAGAAGCCTTATTGATGATGATCCCTCTCAACTAATTTAAAATATGTTTATGTGGAAAGAAAAAACAATGTTCACTTATGATTATGGAAGTGATCCAGTGTTTTATTATTATGGAAAGAAAGCTCCTTTAGTTATTTCAACAAGTAATGAGAATTCTAAAAGGAGATTTTTTAGATGCAACAACTATAGACATATTTAAGGTTAGTGATTGGTGTTTTGTGCTTGGTTTGTTTTGGATTATGAACTTGATTTAAGGTTCGTTTATTGAACTAGTTTGCACTTTGTGATATTACATAACAAATACATATACTGTTTAATATTTACAGATTAATCGATGTCAATTTTTTGTTTGACATGATTGGGCAATTGAGAATGAACATGTAAAAAAAGTTTCATGTAAGTTTAGGGATGACAATAATGGTTTTAAGAAAGAGAATTCAATATTGAAATAAGAGAACAAAATAGTGAAAAGAATGAATATTGAGTTGAAGAGTGAAAATGATTGTTAAAAAACAATAGATAATAGATTAAAGATGGATGACTTATTTGATGAAATAACTATATTGAAAGTTGAGAATGAGGTGATACATGAAAGATTGAAAAATGTGATGATAGATGTAAGAATGACAGTGAAAGCAAAGAGGCTATTAAAATAGCTTTTATATTTATAATGTCAATATTGTTGTATTTTATATTTGGAGTGAGAAATGATGATATGATGAAGAATAATTTGTTGGCTTTACCACTAATAATTATGTATGATTGATATTAGAGGTAATTGTATGTAAGGATTTCATGTCTTGAATTATTAACGAAAGATGTTATGTTTTATTGCTCTACTCATTGTGTTGTCTTTAAAATTGAGTCAAATTTAGAACATATATATTTTTGTCAATGCTCTACTTTCATTTGTCAATAAAATATAATACATTTAATTTTAGTCATGAACAAAACATATAATTTTTATTCTGAAACATAATGTTGAATAATGGTTTGTTCTGACCTAAAATGTAACTTTTGACCCAAAACAAAAAACATAATGTTGACATACAATGCCAACAAACACTTCAATCTAATTGAACCTAAATGAAGTAAAATTGAAGTTCTATTTGACATGTTGACATACAATGCCAAAAAACACTTTATTCTGTTTTAACCAAATTACAACAAAATGCTGCTAAAAACACTTCATATGATTGAACCTAAATGAAGTATAATTGAAGTTGTGTTCAACATACTATCTGACTAAACCTAAATTACTTAATATATTGTCAAGCATGCTATTGGATGTTGGTTCAACGTTTTATTATGCTACGTTGGTGTGGATACCACTACATTTACATTTATTATATTTTAAATTTTTTTATTTGTTTGTGCATACAAACAAATAAATCAAAGTAAATGTCAAATTGAATATTCTAACATTGATATAATAAAAAATATATAGTTTTAAGATTGTCAGCAATTGATTCCTAGTAATGTATGACCCAGACATCATATCTTCCCTTCTAATAATGAACTCACCATGTCTACAAGGTTGTTTTTAATGAAATACAATAAAGCAAAATTACCATAATCTACTTAGAGAATATGTATAAGATAAACAAAAAAATAGTTACATTAAATACTGATGTTTTACTATTCAAATCTTAGTATAAGCTAATCCTGTCTTGGTATGGCCATGATTTTTTTTTTTTCTCTTCTTGAACTCTCAACATTGATCTAGGCAATTGATTGAAATAGTAAACATAATAACAACTCAAAATTGATACACAAAAAAGAAAGAATTATGTGAAATGAATAACAGTTTTTCTTACGTTGCTAGGATACTCTATTTCTACAACTTTAGGATTAAAGGACTTTGTTTGCTTGTTTTAAGACTTTGATATCTTAACAATGGCCTACAGTCCACATGAAAGAGTTAATATAATATTTAGAACTAATACACTATAACAATCAAGGAAAAATGTATAATAAACAAATTTATATACCTTATTAGGATGTCCTATTTTTGCACCATCAATATTTGTGGGCTTTGTTCTCTTTTTCTAAGGCTTTAAAGTTCCATCAGTGGCCTATAGCAAGTAAAAACAATTAATAACAACAAAGGCATTGAATGTAGTAATAGCCTTACAAATGCATTAGATCTAGTAATAGACTTACAAATTCTGCTTGTTTAGAATATCCTAACTTGTTATGACCTTTTTCATGACAATAACCACACATCATCTTCTCCACCTTTGACAAGTTGGTTATACTCTTTGGTTCAAATGGTTCCTTTCTTTTTTTCTCAATAGGTCTATCAAGCATTCTTTTGATTGAAAGAGGAAAAATTGGTTCATGAATAGATATGGGTTAAAATAGTCTTCTTCTAATAAGATTTAATGTGCACTTATATATACATAAATAAGTTTCTCTACTAAACCATGAACTTAAATAATTAAGAGGATCAAATCTTTCATATAGTATTACACTCATAGCATGCTTACAAGAAATTTCACTTTTGTCCCATTTACTACATAAACATGAATGCTGCTGTAAAATGATAATGTAACTCTCTTTTTTCTACATGAAGTATATTTTCCTAATAAACTTCATTGTTGACATTGCTTGACCATTAACTTCTCACTTAGCAGACAGCCTTTTTAATTTTTCAAGTTTATCTATAATCCTTGGTACATAATCAGTCTTTCATTTGCCTATATACTCCTGTTTTTGAACCATTCTCTTCATCGCATATAATCTAATATCCTCTAACATGCTAATAATGGGCTTACACCTAGTTTCTAAAATCACACCATTAAAAGTTTCACATATGTTGTTATCAATAACATCATATTTAATGATGTCATAAAAGAAAGCTTGGCACCAATTTGGACTAGCCATTTTTCTAATAAATCTTTTTTTGCATTCAAACCTCTTTAATGCTTTCTATAACTTGCAACTATTTTTGAAATTGTGGCTAGTTAGATGACCTAGCACATTTTCAAAGTTTTTTCTTTTATACTTCTTCTCCCACCTAGTATAGATATGCCTAGCACACATCTTTTGCTCAACAAAAGCTAAGATGTCCTTAACAATTACTATTAAACTTTATTAAGAAAAATAAAAGTGATATTAACAGAATTCTATAAGATGACCATTTATATAATTATATGACAATAAAGTTTAATTTGCATACTTTTTGCATATCATTGATTATTGACCATTCAAGTCCAAATTCAGTTTCTAAATCAACACACAATTGATCAAAAAATCATGTCCAGGTGGTAATAGTCTTTTTATCCACACAATAGCCTATGTAATTGGGAACATTTGATTGTTCCCATCTCTTTTTATAACCACAAGCATTTCCCCTTAACTAACCTTTTAAGAAAGCACTCATCAAATCCATAATATGTCTACACCCCCCTAAAAATCCTTGTTTTAAAGCTCTAAAACACATACATTTTCAAATGTAGACACTTCATCAAAGAATTTTTTTTTTGATGTAACAAAAATAATGTCTCTAGGATTTGTTAAACTTAGCTTTTTCACATAATCATTCAAAGCATTAAATTCTTTTTTATATTTTTCTTTCATTTTTTTAATCACAATACCCTTTGTTGCTCTGCACACGTCATAAGAAACAATAACCTTTAACTCTTTACTCATAATTGCTTTCAAATACCTGAAGCTAATAAAGGGCATAACAGTAATTTGTTCACCATATTTGTTTGTAATCATAAGGGTTATCACCCTTATATTTTTTTGATGTGATCATACATAAATGCTCAGACACATATATCTTATTACTACTGCACCAAGAATATAAAATAACCCACTTATAGCCCATCCATTACATACTATTTTAACTCTTATTTTATCATTCCTTTTGAACTTAAACTTACATTTTTTTCTTGTTGAAAATTCACAAAAAGTGTCTTTAAACTGCTTTAAATTTAAAAATTTAAGTCCAAGCGCAAAATTTGTAAATGGCAATTCTAGATTATAATAAGATCTACTAGAATGAATTCTTTATGCATCATTTATATTAGACTCATCACTAGTGTCTACATAACTGCTAAGGTTTGATAATTCAAAGTAGTCACTAATATACCCATCAACCTTATTAGTTTCATAACCTTCACCACTAGTATTACCCTCACCACCATTATTATCTTACCACTAGCATTAACCTCATTACTATTTTTACCCTTATCATTAACATCTGATTCACCAACACAAAATTGTTTTACCTTTTCAATATACACCCTTATATGTTGCCTTATAACCTCCAACTCATCATCATTATCTAAATCATCATTACTCACCCATTTTGCATCTACCAAACAATCATTATTAGCATCACTTGAATTAGTATTCGCATGACTAACAACCAACAATTGAATTAACTTCATTTGCATCTAAGTCATCATTCAGTTCTTTAGCATTCTCATCATCCACATGCCCTTCCTCCCTACCTTTGACATGATCATCAATCACATTAATTTCATTTTCATTCCCTTTATTACTTTCATTATCTTTATTCAATTTATCCCTTTTTGAATTATTGTAAAAATCAATTAAGGTAGATGTGGGTTGTCTAGTAGGCTTAGTATTTTTTATTACAATCACTTTATCATCATTTAAGTCATTTACACCTTTACCAACATCAATTGGTTCAAGTAAAGCATTTGAAATTTTACTATCAATTTGACAATCCAAATGTCCAACATATATATATGTAGACATCTAATTTTGTCTGGATTAATTGGAATAAATTTGAATTATATTCACAATCTAAATGTGTGTATTAAAATTTATTTGGATATTTTGATCATGTTCATTATATATTATGCATGTTTATTATGATTTATTATTATTATTATTAATCTAAAAAAATGGCTTCAACTTTATCAATTGAAATCAAGTTGTTATAGTAGTTTTTTTTCTTCTTCCCTCCTTAGAATCAGTGCATTGAATGCATTGAAAATCACCCTACAATAAATCAAATTTTAGAACAAAAGTTACTGGCCAAAAAATTCTTCACTTGTGCTAAAAATTCTTCATTGCTGCCTAAAAGTCTTATTGAATCCCAAATTTTCTTGGATTTGAAGTCTAATTTGGGTCTATAAAACTAAATCATTCCATGATCAATCTCTCAAGAGGGTACCCAAAATAGAACGTTGCCAAATCCAAAAAAAATTTCTTTGAAAAAACCAAAAATCCAAAAGAGAACCTTGCTAAAAAAAAAATTTGAAAATCAAAAGCTCGTTACCAAAACTTGTTTTTTTCCTAATCTCTTATTTTTTTTTTCAAGCTTTCCACCACCGAAGAAAAAAAAAAACACAAACACCACATCTCCAAAGGGACCTAGTAGCAAAAGCATAAAACAAAAAACAAAGATTTTAAAAAAATTTAAGCAAAACTTTGGAGGTCAATCTAGTTTTTTAGATGACATTTTTAGAGAAAGAAGCCCAAATTGTTATTATAAACATGCCATTTACCCCAAGGCCTTAGCCAATTAGATTCAGACTCTATTTGAGCCCAGTTGATGAATTTTTTTTTTACTTTTATTGGTATTGTATTTATCTATAAATATTTTTATCTTATTTATCCTCTTTTATTTTATTATATTTATTTTTTATTTATTTAATTTCAATTTTCTCATCTTGTTTATGATTTCTATTTTTTTATCTTGAGTTATATTTTCATATAATCTAATTATTTCCTAAAAAAAAAAAACAAAACAAAAAAGAAAAAAATAATCGAAATAACTTGAATTTTGAAATCTGGGTAAGGCTATCCTTTAGTGATATCAGTGATAATCCTCATAAAAAATAATTTGAGATTAATTTTAGAGATAATTTTTAGATTTGGTTGAAACAAATCTAATCCTAACCAGATTAGAACTCTATTAAATTTTCTTATAAAGGACTTGTAGTTGACAAGGAAAAACAAGAAAAGAAAACAAAAATTAGTAAGAGGAACCCAAGAGGGAATAATAAAAATGAGAGGAAAATTCAAGTGATTGGTTTTCAGCTTAAGTTAGTCTTTCGAAATTTTTTTGGTTTTGGAGTTGATTCATCAGGAATGAAAAGAGGAATTGGTAGTATGGGTTTTGAAAATTTAAGTTAGAGATAAAAATTGAAAGCTAGGAACAATCGACAAAATTATGAAAAACATATAACAAAAAGGTAACAAATACTGAAGCAATTCATCAACAAAATTCCAATTGAGAAATCCTAAAACCAAGTAATACAACCCATATCCAGTAAATACACCATAAGATAGCAAGCTAAATATCATCAAACTTAAACAACATTGCAGTCAATTATCAATAAACACAAAGTTACAAAAGTTTGCAAAAATTTTATCTTGGTAGTATCAACCACCTCTGATTGAGAAAGAGACCATAATAGAGGGATGTAGCTATTCAAGTTCAACCATGTCTGATTGAGAAAGAGATCATGGTGTTGTTTTTTAATACTCTAAAAGCACTTTACTATGAGAAGATGATAGGACATGCAATGAAAAACTTTGCTAACATGGTGATCTTAAGAGAGATTATTGAAAATACCATTAAGAGTAGCAAGCTTGAGAAAAGAGAGACCACCAAGAAAGGAAGATTGCCTAAAAGGAAAGAAGCTAAAACCTAAGCGGTAAGTTTTGAAGACTAATAGTTCATAAGTTATACCTTATATCCCTAACCAGTTTATCATTTTTACTACCCTGTAGTTAATATATTGCCCCTTACCAACCTATTCCACCATCAGTTTACCCATTCATTTACTAACTAGATTTTCAAACACTTGCATATAGGCCTAGTCATACCACTACACTAATTTTAAGGCCTAATAACCAAGCAAATGGTTTAAAGAGATTTTGAAATAACTAAAAAAGAGATATATTGATTTTATCACAATTACTTATACCAAGTTATTCCTAAAACTAGTCCAAAATAACCTAGTATCTGAAGTTTAATTAGAACCATTGAAGCCACCCTATCCTAAATGATATTACGTTAATGCCACATGCGATTATCATAATGAAAATGTGGGTCATTCTATAGAAACCTACCCTATTTTCAAGCATAAAGTGCAAAGTTTGGTTCGAGCAAGATCAATGAGTTTCGATGAATCAGGGAGGCTAAATATCAATAAAAAATCTTTTGCTTGATCATCTAGGTGCGTAATTTGAAAATGATATGAAAACGCTGGGTGAAAGTTGTTTATCATTTTTGGAATTCTTTTAGAGTAATGCTAGGATTTTTTTTATGTACTAAGATTTCATTTTTTACATGTTAATAAAAAAGGCAACTATAATGCATTTCATTACATTTTCTCTGTCATCCAAACCACTATTCTATGCTTTGTTATTTTTCATATCCTTTTTATTCTCATCCTTTAATTCCAAATGATGAATGTTTAGACTATGATAATAATAATTTTGGGACTTAATTTTGAAAACTCATTCATATTGATGAGCTTGATCCTTGGAGATTATTTGAGTAAAAGAAGCAAGTTATGTAAAAAGAATAGATATTATTCATGGAAAAATGAAATAGACATGTCTTGCAAGCATCCATTAGTCAGTCTTTGCTCAACAGATGGTATTCAAAGAAAACATTCACATTTAAGATGAAAAATGGCCATATTTCTTTTTGGTTCATAAAAATAAAATTATCCATTGCTATCCCTTTTGAGCTTGTTATGATTTTTTTTTTCTAAAAAACCCCAACCAATGATTGCACATTGAGGGCAACTTTTGGGAAAAAACTTATTCAAAAAAGAAAAAAAGGTAAAAAATAACAAAAGGTCTCAAAGATAGGGAATAAAAAAAAAGAATAACCCCTTCAAAAAAAAAAGAAGCAAATGCCACAAATGACTTGGGGGGCAAAGTAATGAGAACCTTTTGTAGGGAATAAGATGAATGAAAAAATAAAAAAAGAAAAATATGAAATGATGTGGAATGGGGTAAAATGCCAAGTTGCATCACATAATGAGCATTGATCCTTGGTTCAAACCTTTTAAACATATGTTTTGAGTCTATTTTATCAATTATTTTTATGACCCCTCACTATAGCTTACATGACAACCCTTAAAAATCTATTTTGATCACATGTAAATGCTCGAAGTGAATGATCATATATTGAGCTAAGGTATGCTTGTAATTATAATAGAATTGTGATCTATTCGTGTTTTAGATATTGGTGTGTGAGAGTTATCAATAATGGATGAAGTAAAAAAATGAAAAATAAAAAAATGAAAAATGAAAAAAATGAGAAATGAAAAAAAATGAAAAAAAAAAAGAGAGAAAAGCAAAACTCAAATTGGAAACTTAAAAAGGTAATTTGGGTAGAAAAGCATCTGAGTTGAAAATTGGATGGTAGTTAAATATATGAAAGATCAATGTCATCTGAAGATTCTCCGAAACTAAGGCAAAGTTTGATGAGCTTTAAATGATTTCGAAAGTCAATGGAATGAGTTTTTGAAAAAGAATTATGGATTAATGTTAAAATTTGTCTGAATACTTATTGTTTAGACATTGCTTTACCATTCAAATACTTATCCTAGTGACATACTTTGAATTTGTTCCTTTGCCTATTTATTTTTTGTACCAAACTCATTTTTGTGTTGATTACCTTTCTTGCAATTCACCTTATCCTATTTCATTTTGCATCCCTAGATTAAATTAAGAAAATATATGATTGCATTAAATTTATCATAACTTGAAATAGTAATGAATGAATGATAATATCCATAAAAGATTTATGCATTCTTTTGAAAAGAAATCGAAGATGACAGGGGCAAAAAGAAAATGAATAGATAAAAAAAGCTTAAAAGAATGACTTGAAAAGGCAAATGGGGTGACCAAATGATGAATATGATATGGATTGGTTGACATAACTAGTGAGTTATAATCAGATAATGAAAATAATGTGGGCCAGTGGACAAAATTTGTTCAAAAAGTGTTTGTGTTAAAAAGATAAAAAGGGAAAATATGAAATGATGGAGTCTTGAGAACTTTATTACCACCATTGAAATTTCATGGCATAAATTTTAGTGACATCTATATCACATACAATGTGTTTGCATTGTTGTTTGCACAGTACTATACATAATTTGTTGAATAATTAGATTTTTGTTTTAATAATTACGTCATGGTTTGGACATGCATTTGTATCATATAGTGAACATTTGAATCATGATTTAGAGTATGGCATTTGCATTATTGTTTAGGATATGCATTTGCATCATTTAGTGAGAATTTGAATTGTTGGATTTATATCATTTAGAAAGCATTTGCATGGCAATCATTATATAAAAAATTTTGACTTCGATGAAAGATTGAAAATTTTCATGAAAAGAAATTTTGAACTTTTTGAGAAAAGCCATTAAAGATAAGAATTCGAATCCTCAAATTAGGAAAATATTTTATAAAGAAAACATTGAAAAATTTTTAAAGTTATAAAGCTGTTGTTTAAAGGAGCTTTTTTCAAAAAAATAGCCATGATTTATAAGATCTCAAGGCATAATCACTAAAGTCTTTCGAATGAGAAGTTTTGAAATTTTGGATGTGAAACACTAAAATTTTTTTATGACAATAATTAAAATTTTGGATGTGAATCTCTAAAGTTTCTAAATGAGAATCTTGAAAATTATTTAGATATGAATTCCAAAAGTTTTTCAAATCATAATCTTTGAATGAAAACTTTTCAAATATTAGATATGAAACACTAAACATTTTCAAATGAAAATCTTTAACTTTTAGGGCGTAAATCTCTAAAATTTTCAAATATGAATCTTTGAATGTTGGATGTGAGTTTAAAATTTTGATACAAATCCTTAAATTCAATTTTGGATGTGAATCACTAACAAAATTTTTTTGAATATGAATATTTGAATGTTGGATATGAGCCTTAAAATTTTGATGTGAATCCCTTAATTGAATTTTGGATATGAATCTCTCGAATATGAATATGAAAATTCTTGTAAATCTAAGTTTGACGAATCTTCAAAATCTTGCAAATCTAAAAATAATTGCAAAACTAAAATTCTTATGAATCTGAAAATTCTTATGAATCTAAGTTCTTACAAATCTTTATGTCTTAAGAATCTGAAAATTCTTGAATTTGAGTTCTTGTGAATCTTTGAGCCTTATGAATCTAAGTTATTACGAATTTAAATCCTTACGAATCTGAATTCTTGTGAATCTAAGTTCTTGCGATCTAAAAAATCTTATGAACTTAAAAATTCTTACGAAACTGAAAAATCTTGCGAACCTGTAATTTTGTGAATATGAAAATCCTTATGATTCTTAATATTCTTGCAAACCTGAAATTCTTGAAAATCAAATTCTTGCAAATCTGAATTCTTGGAAATCTTTGAACCTTATGAATGTTTGAATTGTGAACCTTTAAATTTCAAATTTGTGATTTTTTTAACTTAAATTGTAAATCTTTGAGTTTCAACTTGTATTGCAAATTTTTGAATAACGAAATTTTTGAATGCTTCAAATTATGAATCTTTGAAGTTTCAAGATTTTATAATTGTTATCAAGTCACAACCGGACGTAATAGGTGTTTATATCTTTGCAAAATTCTTGTTTCATAAGAAATATGTAAAAGAGGCAGCTATAGACATCCCATTTAGTTCGGGACCCAAACCAATTCAACTCAAACTTGATTTAAGCCCAATTGATGAATTTTGTTTCTTTTTTACTTTTATTGGTATTGTATTTATCTGTAAAAATTTTATCTTATTTATCTTTTTTTATTTTATCATATTTATTTTTTATTTATTTTAATTTTAATTTTCTCATCTTGTTTATCCTTTTTATTTTTTATCTTTAGTTATATTTTCATATTATCTGATTATTTCCTAAAAAAACAAAAACAAAAAAATAAAAAAGAATAAAATAATCCAAATAACTTGAAGTTTGAAATTTGGCAAGGCTATCCTTTGGTGATATCGATAATCCTCATAAAAAACAATTTGAGATTAACTTTAGAGATAATTTTTAGATGTGGTTGAAACAAATCCGATCCTATCTAGATTGGGACTTTCTTAAATTTTCTAACTTGTAGTTGACAAGGAAAAACAGGAAGAGAAAACAAAAATCAATAAGAGGAACTTAAGAAAGAATAATGAAAATGAGAGGAAAATTTTAGTGATTGGTTTTTGGCTTAATTTAGTCTTTGGAATTTTTTTTGGTTTTGAAGTTGATTCATCAGGAATGAAATGAGGAACTAGTAGTATGGGCTTTTAAAGATTTTAGTTGGAGATAAAAATTGAAAGTTAAGAGCAATCACATAAAAAAAATTGAATAGAGAAGCAACAAATACTGAGGCAATTCATCAACAAAATTCCAACTGAGAAATCCCAAAGCTAAATAATACAACCCATATCTAACAAATACACCACATGATAGTAAGCAAAATATCATCAAACCCAAACAACACAGCAATAAAATATCAATAAATGCAAAGTTACAAAAGTTCACAAAAATTTTGTCTTAGCAGTGTTAGCGTTGGCACAACTCATGGTGAACAGTGCACTTATGGAGATCAGAAATGGTAAAAGTGCTGAGCAAAAGAAGGTGAGCAACATATTTAGAGATCAGCTTGATCAAATAGTGAAAGAAAGTTGAAACGGTAATGGAAAGGTTGTAGCTTCAACTAGCAGATCTAGGCAATTTTGGATGTTTTTGAAGGAAACTAATTTTAGAAAAAAGGAGAAAAGGTTGAAATGAGCTTATAGAGATCTTTTGGAATGATTTCAGTGATGGCAAGTGCTAACTGATAGTAGTGTGTAGTGGCAGTAGCAATGTGCAGCCATCGGTTTCTATATTTGGCTTGAGGCTTGGCTTTGTTCATCTAGGAACTTAGAGTGAGAAAAAGAGATAAGCTTTTTAGAGAGAGAAATAAGGCAAAAAATAGGAAGAAAATGAAAATTTTTAAAGATACTTAAGTCAAGCTTGAAATTTCTCTTTAAAATAGGACAGATTCAATTAGGTGGCCAATCGCACTTAAATAAAAAAGATTAGTGGTGACTTATTAAGTTAAGTCTAGCTATAGGTTTGCGAATCTATATATTATGACAGTTATTAAGGAGGTTGAGAAGAATTTTTTGGTGAATTTTACGCAACCAGAGACAGTGGCCAATACCAAATGAGACAATAGCTTTGGAGTTGATCGATCGAATTTTGGATTAGGCCAGGTTTAAAGAAAGAAGCTCTTTTTTTTAGAGTGAGAAAATAGAAAAAATGAAATTAAAAAAATTTTGGGTTTTTATAAAAAAGGGGGAAAATAATGTCATTTTAAAGGAAGAGAATCCGCATGTGGACCCGGATTTGACCTGAGATCTACGCACCCAAATCGATTCTAGGCCCCTTTTCAATCATTCTAACTAAACTACTTTTGAACTAAACTAATTGCCTTTGAACCGTTTTAAATCATTGAACTACTATACAAACCGTTTTAGACTAGTTTGAATCATTTTAAACCACTTTGAATTGCTCAAAATCACTCTAAATTGTAAAAACAGCCTTGAATCACTTTTGAACCAGTTGAATCACCCTTGGGTCATTAACTGTGTTGATTAGGGGCATTTTCGATTTTTTTTCATAATTTTTTTAATTTTTTTAATTTTTTACTCATTTTTATATATTTTTATAATTCATATATTTATTTTTTATGATTTTTATTTTATTTTTGTGTGAACTTTAGTAAAGAAAATAAAATAAAATAAAAAGTTGTACCTTTTCAAAATACTAAGGAAAAAGTTAAAATATCAAATTTTTCTATTTTTTTTAAAGATAAATATAAATTAAATTAAATTATGAAAAATGCTAGGAAAAAAATTGAAATATCAAGTTTTCCTAAAATATCTTTTAAAAATAAGAAAGATACAAAATAAACATACATTTTGTTTCAAAAAATTTTGGAAATATAAATTTTGAAATAAAAAAAATTAATTTAAAAAAATACTAAGAAAAAAGTTGAAATATCAAAATTTTCTTGTAAATGAATTTTTTAGAATATTTAGGAAAACTTGAAATATCAGTTTTTCCTAAAACTTAAAATGAAAATTTTTAAATCTTTCAATGATGGAATTACTAGAAAATTGCACTAGCAATTTCAATGTAAATTCCTAGGTAAGGTATAATTTTCTAAAAGCTACTAAATTATTAGAGTATTTAGAAAATTATCCAATATAAAATATTCTAATAAATAACTAATAAAACCAGTTTTGAATTTAATGATAGAGCCATTTAAAAGTATCAATAGATATCATAAATACTCTTGTGGTAAGAAAATATTTTTGAATTTTTGCTAAAATATTAAAGCGATTTAAGAATAATTTTCAATATTAAATTTTTTTGAAAATATTTTTAAGAATTTTATCAGGTTTAATGGATAATATAAAATCAATTGGTATCGTATTGGGATACGTGTTATAAGGATGCTAACTTTTTTTATACGTAACTGTACTCTCGAACCCAACTTTGATTAGGAGTCCATTTTTCTTCAAAATCCTGTTGGTTAGGAAGAATCCTTTTCAATGCTAATTCTCTTTCTCAAAATTATCGAGGGAGAACTTTCTTATTATGAGCTCGTATTATTCTTCTTTGATATAATTGATCATGGTAAAGTGTAGCTAGTCTATTTTCTTCAATGAGATTCAACTATTCATAATGAACATGAACCCATTCAGCTTCTTCCAATTCAACTTCTATGAGAATACGTAATGAAGGAATTTCAACTTCAATGGGCAACAATGCTTCCATCTCATAAACAAAAAAAAAATGGTGTAGCTCTTATAGATGTACAAATTGAAGTTAAATAAGCATGTAATGCAAATGGTAACTTTTTATGCCAATCTTTATACACATTTGTCATCTTTTCAATAATTCTTTTTATATTTTTATTGGTTGCTATAATTACCCCATTCATTTTTGGACGATAAGATGCTGATTAATGATGTTTGACTTTAAATTGAGCATAGACCTCACTTATCATTTTATCATTCAAATTAAGAGCATTATCTAAAATGATCTTTTTTGGAAGTCTATATCGATATATGATCTGTTTCTTAATGAACTTGCAAACCACCATTCTTGTCACATTAGCATATGAAGCTACCTCTACCTACTTTGTGAAGTAGTTGATCACCACTAAAATGAATCAATGTTCATTTGAAGCTTTTGGCATAATAGGCCTTATCACATTCATTCCTTACATAGAAAAAGGCCAAGCTATTGACATAACATGTAAGGATGTTAGAGGAACTTGCATCTTTTCTACATAATTTTACATTTGTGACATTTTCTAGCATAGTTGATATAATCCTGTTCCATCATCAACCAACAGTATCATACTCTCATAATTTACTTAGTCATCATATGGCCATTTGCATGAGTTCTATAAACACCTCCATGAATTTTTTCTAGTAACTTTTTAGTTTCAGTAGCATTCACATATCTTAATAATATTTGTTCTTGATTCTTTTATATAAAGTTTTTCCTTTTCAAAAAGAAACCCATTGCCAATCTTATTAGAGTTCTTTTATCATTCTTTAATATGTGCTCTAGGTATTACTGATACTTAACATATTGTAATATGTCGAATACCATGGTTTCCCATCAACTTCTTTCTCAACATTTGAACAATAAGCTAGTTTTTCTCGTAAACTCAACTTAATGGGTTGGATTTTAGCATTTTCTTTTATCTTGAATATTATTGCTAATATAGCTAAAGCATCAGCCATTTGATTCTCTTCTCAGGGTAAATGATAAAACCAAATATTTTTAAATTTTTTGATCAATTCTGATATTTACTTTTGGTATAAAATCAACTCTAAATCTCTAGTTTTCCATTCTTTTTGCAACTGGTATATAACAAAGGCAAAGTCTCTATAAACTTTCAATGTATAGGCTTTTCTTTCAAGAGCAGCTTGAAGACCCATAACACATGTTTCATATTTTACCATGTTATTGGTACGATTGAAACTTAGTTTTACAGTGATTGGGTAATAATCTCCTTTTGGAGATATTAAGACAACTCTTATACCATGCTCCAAAGCATTTGATGCACCAGTAAAATACTTTTTCCATGTATCTTCATTAGTCTCTTCTTCATCTATGTGCAATATAGACATTAAGCCTTTATCTAGAAAATTGAATGTCACAGGTACATAATCTTCATAAAAATGTCCTGTAAGAAATTCAACAATAGCACTTCTTTTGATTGCCTTTTGGGTTACATACATAATGTCATATTTTGAAAGTAACACTTGTTATCTTACTATTCTTCTTGATAATGAAAATTTTTAAAAGATGTATTTGATTGGATCCAACTTCACAATGAGCAAAGTGGTATGATACAACATGTATTGTTTGAGCCAACGAGCTATCCTAGCTAGTGCATAGCATATCTTTTCCAATGGTGAATATTTGGACTCATAATCGATAAACTTTTTACTTAGCTAGAAAATGGCTTGTTCTTTCTTTCTTGTTTCATCATGTTGCCCCAAAATATATTGCATTGATTTTTCATGCATCATCAAATACAAGATGAGGGGTTTTTCAAGATAGGTGGCATTAATATTGTTGGGTTAATTCAACCTCTCTAAAAATCCCTTTCCCTTTTTTTATGTGCACAGAGGTGGTAGCTCTTAGGTGATGTGCATCTTATATGGATCCACCTTAATTTATTTTTTACTGATGATAAATTCTAGTAATTTTTTTAAGGTTGTGCCAAAAGTGCATTTAGCTAAACCTCAATTTCTTTTTTACTGATGATAAATCCCAATAATTTTCTTGAGGTTGTGCTAAAAGTGCATTTAGCTGAATTAAACTTGAGTTGAAACTTTCTTAATCTCTTAACTAACTTTTTGAGATTAGTTACATGATTTTCCTTTTCATGGGATTTGGCAATTATGTCATCCATATACACCTTTATTTCTTTATACATCATATCATGGAATAGAGTTACCATGGTTCTTTGATAAGTTATCCTAGCATTTTTCAAACTAAAGGGCATAACTTTATAGCAAAAAGTTTCCTATGATGTGACAAAAGTAGTCTTATCCATATCTTCTTATGCCATCTTGATTTGATTGTAGCCTAAAAAACCAATCCATGAATGAAAATAGGGACTGCCAAGCAGTATTGTCTACTAAAGTGTCAATATAAGGCAATGAAAAATTATCTTTTGAACTTGCTTTATTTAGAACTCGATAATCAATACACATATTCACTTTGCCATCTTTTTTAGGTACTGAAACTATATTCACCACCCATTTGAGATATTTGGCCACTTTTAAGAATCTCGCATCAAATTATTTTTTCACCTTTTTTTTTTATTTTCAACAACATTTCAGGTTTCATCCTTCTCAACTTTTGTCTAATTGGTTTGCACTTGAGTTTCAGAGGTAGCTTATGTACTACAATTTTAGTATCTAGCCCTAGCATGTTTTGGTACAATGAAGCAAATACATTCACATATTCATGTAGAAACTTTATCAACTCCTGCTTTATTGGTGATAACATTGAGGTACCAATTTTAACCTTTTTTTTAGTTTCTTCGTTCCCCAAATTCACAACTTCAGTGGCTTCTTGATAAGGCATGATTTGCTTTTCTTCTTGTTTCATTAATCGTAGCAGTTCTGGGGATATTGCATGGTCTTTACATTTTCTTCATCATCAAGTTTACCAATATAAACATAATTTTTAAAATCAAATCCTAGAATATTATCATGATGATCTACACATTCATTATTTGAGTACATGAAAATGAGTGAGATGGATGAAATATTGAGGGATGTATAGCAATGCGAAAAATTGAAATGAAAGAGGCAAAAGAAATGGATAAATACGCTGTCCTTGTCATTTATTCAATTGAAAATGAGAAAACAAACACATATGCAAGACACTTAACACTTTTAACAAAAGCATTTAGATTAGGTTTAACACATTACTTTAAAGAAAATTTAAAAATAATAGAAAGCTTCTCAATATGACAATTCTTTAGTTCTGTACCAAAAAAGGTAAGATTCATTTATGAACTTTCTAGATCTTCGTTCACTTTTTCTTAACCCACCATCTGTATTGAAAATTCAACGAAGATATCCTCTAATGATGCTATAGGCCCCTTTTCTATACTTCCTGCTATATCTAGATAGATATAGCCAGCTGAGATGAAAGTTTTATAGAAGGGAGGAAAAGACATGCCTTCAGTCTTTACTTGTTACCTTAGAAAATGAGCCAACCTTTTTTCTCTTTTTTCTTCCATTTATTTTTCTTTTTCGAGTAAGCTTGTATCCCAGTCCAAACTGATAATCTTTCTTAGGTATTATCCATGGTCATTTCATCTCTTGTAAATTAGTCCCACTTGTTGTCTTTTTTCTGTCACTACTTTAAATGCCCTCTTAAAAGCTCTGGATAGACTTAGAGTAGGCACCTTTGATCTTTCACCCATATAAGTTGTATTAAAGAATTCAAAGGATATAGAGGAACATTCTGGGAATTCCTCAGCTGCTTTAATATATAATACAGTTGATGGTTTAGTGACCAACATATTTTTTTCATTAGCAATAATGACCACCCTTTCATCAATTATGAATTTCAACTTTTGATGTAGAGTGAAAGGGACAGCTCATACCACGTGGATCCATGGCTATCCAAAAAGATAGCTATAGGAAAGAGCGATATCCATGACCTTGAAGACTATATCAAAAGTACATAGGCTGATTTAAATTGGTAACTTGATATTGCCTATCACTTTATAGTGAGTCCTATCAAAAGCCCTCACTATCATATGACTCATCTTCATGTAAGACATGTCGATAAGCAACCTAGATAGTATAGTCATAGGCATGACATCTAAAAAAAATCCATTATTAATAAACAATTTAGCTAGTGTGTGATCCTTGTATCTTGTAGAGATATGTAAAGCCTTGGTATCGCCTCCACCATTAGGTAGAATCTCATCATCGCAAAACAGTAAAAATTCCCAACTGTGATATTTTTCATTATGCAATTAAGTTTCACCACAAATATATTATGAGCTACATAAGCCTCATTAAGTACTTTGAGCAAGGCATTTCTATGCAGTTTAGAATTCAACAATAATGAGAGCATAAAAATTTAAGGTAATAAGCAATTTAATTGCTCAACCACACTATACTTATTATGCTTAGTAAATTTTAAACACTTATAATCTTCTTTTTCTGTATAGAATTCTTACATTTTTTATCTAGTAATGGGGACAAGTGAGTCTCTTGATCGTTGGGTGGTCTATCTTTTTTTCCTTTGCTTTTCTTTTTCATGCTTTCTCGAGTGATTCTGAGATATAGCACTGCCCATTTCGAGTTATGCCCCCCACACCAGTTATATTTATTGTGTTTGCATCATATAAGGGAACCATTATACAAACCTTGTAATATGATATTACAATCATATTTCCAAGGGACTGCATTATTAGTTTTGTATGAGATTAGGCTAGAGACCTCAATTGTCACATTTGGCATAGTTGTACAAATTGGTTTATCAATTTTAGCACTCGATTTTTTATCATAAAAGATGGTGACAGGCTCAAAATTAATATGAACTGGTTTATCAACTTTAACACCTGATTTTTTTTATAAAAAATGGTGCCAAGCTCAAAATTTATTCGCTAAAGCTTGCTTTTGGATAAATCTTCAGTCATAACACTCATTGAACTCTCTTCATGTTCCTTGTAAAATTCAACCAAGAAAAAATCCATCATCGTCTGTAATTCCTGTCTAAATGCATCATAATCTTAAAAAGAATGATCAACTGCCCCCATATGAAATTCACAAGTTTAATCAAGATTATATGTGAAAATCTCATTTTTTATGTTTTCAGGTATTGGGCGAATCATATTGGTTTTCATTAGGGAGGCAAATATTTAATCCATAAGGGTTCTAATCTTGTTTACTTCTTTTTTGATGTTTTGAGTTATCTCACTACTTAAAAGCATTTACTGATCCTTCACCATAATTGGATGATAGATTGGCTTTGATAGTTAGTCTAGCCTTTGTTATAAAATTAAAAATTTCATTATCAATTAAGCTTTGCACTTTACATTTGAAAGCTATACAATTTTTTAGAGAATGGACCTGAATCCCATAATAATAGTCACAGGAAGTTTCAAGATCATACCACTTCGGATATGGAGATTTTAAAGGCTCTATGGGTTATCGAGCCACAAAGTGTTTCTAGAATAACTAAGGAAATAGTTTCATGTAAGTCATAGGAATTAGATCAAACCATTGTTTCTCTTAATTATTTTGGGGTTCCCTTTGATTAAAGTCTATGGTGTTTGATTGAGGGAAAGGTCGTGGTAAAGATACTCAGGGATAAAAATTGATTTGGAAGGTAGGTATCTAGGTTTGTACTAGTTGGTAATGGTATGGGTTTTGGGAAATGTTGGAAATGGTTGTATAGGAAGGTTGTATATAGGATATAAATGGCATAGAGTAGAAGGTCTTAGTTTTGTTTTTTCAGTGGTGATAGCTTGCACTTTTACTTTTTTCTTTTTCGGTGGTCTTTCTTTCTTTGATCTAGAAACATCACCCTCTTCAATCTTTCTATTCTTAATGGCATTTTCTATTATCTCACCTGTAATCACTATATCAGTAAAATTTTTCATGGCATGACCAATGATAAACTCTTTAAAGTTTTCATTAATCTTATTTTTCATGTTTTGCAAGGACAATCTATCTGGAGCTATATTTGTGACATGTTTATATTGAGCAATAAATTCTTAGGCTAGATCTTTTCATGAATGAATACTACTCCTATCTAATTAAATATATTATTTGACAGTTATTCTGGTAAGACTATCTTGAAAACAATGGATAAACAATTTGTCACTGTCTGTATGCCTGGTCATTTTTTGGCAAAACATGATGATATGTGCTATGGGACATTTGATTCTATCATATTTATCAAATTTTGGTACCTTAAACTTTGGTGGGATTACCAAATCTAGAACCAAACTGAGTTCACTTGTACCAATTATGCGTAAAATATTCACACCTTCAATAGCTCGCAACCTTTCTTCCAAGAGATCGAATTTCTATTACGCTTTTATATTCTTAGATTGTTCAAATGTGTTTTTCTTTAGATTCTCTTGTTTTCTTGGATTATCTAAATCTGGGACCATAATGGGATTAACACGACTTACCCAATGTTTCAACCAATGTGTTTTTGACTCCGTGGTTAAATCATGAAGGAAGAAAAATTAAACTAAGCATTTTGCTGCCTTTTGGGCTATGTCATTTGTAGATGCACATAATGAGAGGTTTGAGCATAGAATATAGTGAACCTTAGTGGATACAATGGATCTTCTCTATCACTGGTGTTTTTTTAAGCTTGGGGCTTTTTCTCAATGGTTACTTTGTCAGCTACCTTATTTTTCTTGGTCATTTTCCATATCATGTCTATCATTGCAGCCATTTCTTTTTTAGTATCTTTTTAAGACCTAGTCATTTGTTCTATCAACTACTATTGAGAACTAATAATCTTTTCTTGCATCTCAAACTGAGCTTTCTCTTTTTTTTTTCAATTCTATATGCTTGCTTATTTTCCATGATTTTGACTTGTAATAAGTGTTGTAACGATGATGAGTAGTCTGATCTATGTTTCCTAATGGCTTAACTATCCTTGCACTTGGTCGAGTTAAGGGAAACTTATTGAGATTTGTTATTTCAAGGAACCTTTCTTTTAGTTCTGATGCATTTTTTTTAAAAATTTAACATTGGATGAAACAGACATATGTTGCATGAATACATGAATACAAAGGATGTGCATGTTATATGTCTAATATTTGCAAAAGATTTTAAGTTTAAACTTGGACCACCAAATCACAATGTCTTATAACTTAAATTGCAATATTATAACTTTGAGTTTGCCATACTATCTCACTGAAGACTTTTTACATTTAAACCATAACATTACAATATTAAAAGAAGTGCTTCACATGCTTGTACTATTTATAAGCACTATCTAGAAAATTGATCAAGCATTGGCTGTGCTATCCTGGGTAAACTTCTTCTTTTACTTGTTTAGCTTTTTGGATATGTCTCTTGCTTTAAAGTTGACTTTTCTTATCTGTTCTACTAGGTAAATGACTTGAAATTCCTTCAATAGACATTTTTCCTTTTAATGCTATGCTTATTTGGCTCTAAGTTCAAATTTATCTCATTCTTCTCTCTAGACTTGAATGGCTTTACGTTGATAGTGTATTTGCTATTTCAAGTCATCCATAAGACCTTGTAGTATCTTTTTTTCTTCCATAGATTGGCTAAGCTCTTATTCTTAATCAATTGATTGGGCTTAAGCTGTTCTGCATTCTTTCTAAATTCTTTAAGCTTAGTGGTCGTTGAAATGATGGATTTATTCAAGCTTTCAAAAATCTCTTCTTGTTCTCCTTTAAGCCTTCAACATTTTGCTTTACTATCCGTAATCTTTTCTTTCCACTCATTACTTATTCTAAAGCCTTTTTTTTTCAAGCTCTCATATTTTTTTTTCTTCTTCAAATTTACGCTTCATAATCTTCATATTTTCAAGAACTTTTTATGATAGGCACCTTCTCGGTGGCATGGTCTTTCTTTTTTGGGACCAACTTTGCTTTTGACGTGTCACCTCCTCTGTATCAAATATCCAGGCATGGCTTTGTTTGTATACCCCCCATGATCTATTCACTGGGTCTGCTTCTATTCTTTGATAATCTCTTTCACTTTTCCCAAAACTCCTAGTTCCTCGAAAGAGAATTCTAATTTTTAAAGCACATAAGTCATCGAAATGAATTACTCTAATCCTAATTGTTGACAAATCATTATTGAAGCATAGCTTATACCTCCCTATAGTCCTAAAAGTGGAACCCACAGCTTATCACCACACTTGTATAGCATGGCTTCTCATGGCATCTATAAAGCCCTCCATATAACCTAAACACAGTTGAGATTTTGCAAGATTGAAGCCTACTTTTCCTTGGGCTTTGATTATGGCCACTCAACATTGCAAAATTTTTCAATTGGCCTACTTTTATTACTATAACTAAGATGAAATTTACCCATAAGATGCTAAAGATGACTTTTTGCCCAAATATAAAGTAATTGTACACACCCTATGAAGCGGCATCCTCTTATTTGATAGTGATTCAATTATCTAAAAGTTTTTACTAGTATAGAAAGAACATGAATGATTTTGTTGTCCACATGCTTGAGAAAGTCAATTACTGATAACTCAATGTGCCTCAGAACCTTTGAAAAAATGATTTAGCCAAAAATTGCCAAAGCTATCATTCTTATGCCTCATTCATCCTCTAAATGTTTAATGATGTAATCATGCAAGATTTCTCACAAGATTTAATCACTTTTTCCTTTTGTTTGGATATATAAGTTCACATTCTGAGTGTGAACCTCCATTATATAGGTAAGTTTCTTTTGAGATCCAAGTTCTTCACCTTGCCAATAAATTTTATCTAGATTTAGAAGATGCAACCATAACAATGTAGTATACTCTTCGATCATTAGGATCATATCTATATTGTTGAACATGAAACATTTATAAGCAGGGTCCCAAAACTGAATTGAGCTCTTATCAATTGATTTTTCATAGGCACTTTAAGGAGTGAAACGATATGACCATATTTTCCTTCAAAAGCCATTTTCTAGGGGTTGTTACACAACATCAAATCTTGACCAATTTAAAGATGTTATTTTGTTGAAACCCTAGTTTGATTTCTTCAAGCAAAGTTTCCTTTTCAATACTTTCACACAGTTTCCCATTCTGCTTTGGGTTTTTGATGATAGAGTTATCACCTCATTAGCCTCTCATACATGGTGGGATTCAAAGCTGAGAACATCATGATGGTGTTTTTGAAGCAAGACCAAAAACTTTCTAACTGATATTGACACATTGACAAGCACATATGATATGCAAGTGTTTACGATGATGCATGATCATTAAACAAAAAGAAAGCAGACCAGATTAGAGTTAGTAATCGCATTAAAATAAATATTTCCTCATGTATCCTAATTTAAGGTATAATATACAAAAATGGTATGGCTCTATATAAGATTGGTTTCTTAAGGTTCATTATATGCATGGTTTGGTTTTTAACAAAGGCTAAAAAAGTTCCCAAATTGATCATCACTGTTGTCCAATCTAAACTGGTAAGGCCCTCGATAGCAGAAAGGGTTCAACTTGAGTGAAAGTATTTGGTTAACCTAAGCAAAGACATTATAACATCATGAAAGCGTAGGTACTTTTCTCCATTCAAAAAAAGGATAGATATGAGAGCCCGAGTATAGAGCTCCTGCATAAATGCAAATGTGCACATGTGCGAGGGAATGTAACAATTATTAATCAAAATAAAATCAACAATGTAGACACCACATTTAGTCTAAGGTATTGTTTAAATTAATTTTAGGATTCTAGTATTTTGTTTAGTTTAAGATTATTTATTTTGTTAATTAATTAATTTATGGTTTTTTTTTTAAGAAAAGTTTGATTCGGTTTGAAGTCTAGTGTTTTATTTGAAAAAAAGAATGCATTGATTTGAAAGGTGGACTTGGATTAAAAATCTAAAATTGACTTTGATTAGGAGATTAAAACCAAGAAAACCATCTCCTATTATGATTTGAATTAGAGGCCTATAAAAAGATCGTATTAGGATTAATTAGATACAATCAAGAATTAATTAGAAAAAATAAAGAGAGAAAGAGCAAAAAAAAAAAGCAAAAAAATTAAAGTTTTTTATAGTTTTTTTGGTGTTTTGGGTTTAGATAATTAGGATTTTCTTTTGGGGGTTCTTGTTGGGAAAAAGGGTTGATAAGAAACATAAAAGGGATGCATTCAACAAAAAGTTTTGGCAACAAAATTTTTTAGGGTTTCAAAGAAACAAGAAAAAAGACAATGTAATCTATTTTTTTTCTTCTTTATTTGTATATCTATTTATGTTACTTAGTTGTTTCTATTTCTTGTTTTATGCATATTTAAAATAAATTTTTATAATAAATTAATGATTCCTACCAAATTATTGGAGGATTTTCATGGGTTTAAAAATTTTAAATTAAGTTCTACCAAACAATTAGAAAAGTTCATAATGAAAATAAATTGTTTTTAATCCTGCCAAACGATTGGAGGATTCAAATCTTGAATTAAGTTCAAGCAAATGACTAGAGCATTTAATAAATTTTTGACAAATTAATTTTTAATTCTACCAAATGATTGGAGGCTTCAAATTTCTTTTAAATCTTACCAAATTATTGGAGGATTTAAAGACCTTTATTTTTAAAATTTTCATAAAAAGATTTTCAACAAATATCCCACCAAATGATTGGGGGATATGCATTGATATAAAATTTTATCAAACGATTAAAGGATTTTATTATTTGCTTTCAAAAAATAATTTCTTAGAAAATATGTTAATGAATCCGATGACGAAACCTCTTTAGAGTGAGACATGAGTCTTCATGAGTACTCTTGAGATGAAAAAATTGTCTTAAGTCACTACCAAACGATTGGAGTAATTTTAAGATCAAATTTTAATAATTAAATTTATTTGGTAAAAATTTAAAAATATTTAAAGGCTTGTATAACATGAAATCAAACTGGTACCATCATTTGATAGGCGTTGTCAGGGTGTTATAACCTTTTTCACATGTAATCATACTCCCGGATCTAGCCTTGGTTTTGTAGACATAAAATTTACCTTTTAAAGATACCTAAGTTAAGCTTAGGATTTTTTTTAAAAAAGGGACAAATTCACTTAGGTGACCGATCACACCTTAGCAAAAAAGATTGTTGGTGACTCTTAAAGTCGGGTCAGCTATAAGTTTACAAATCTATACATTATGACAATTTGAAAATTCTGCTGAGGACAACCAAGAGTTAGGCCAGTAAACTTGTGTTATCCAAAGCTTAAGTTAAAATTTAAAATTTTTCTTTGAATGTTTTGTCAATTTATAATTATACCATATTTTTTTATTCACTTACATCTACATAATATAAGCTCTGCACCCGAGCTCCATCCCTTAGGAGAGAGTTAAGCACCTACACTCTCATGAGATTTCTTATCCCCACTCAGGCTAGCGAAATACTCTTACTCAAATTGAACTTTTTTCATCTATAGCCTGTGATGGGTAAGAATTGTTGTGCTTTACTAGTCTGTGATAGACAATGATGTAAGAAATGATTGGGAACCTTTAGATTTAACTTAAACCACATATAGTTAACCCTAAGAAGCTAATCCTAGGTTAGAGCCATGTCTACCTATTATTAGAATGTAACCTAAGTTAAAACACATGAAGGAACTTTAGTAGTGCCATTTGCTTAAAGTTTGTGATAAAGTTGAAAGAGTTTGAGTTTTATTCTCTTTTTTGTGTTTTTATATGGTATTCATACATTTATTCATCCATGTGTCATTGAATTTTTATGTATCTAGCATCTAATGTGTGCATTCATCATTCATACATCATTATAAGGCAAACATTAACTCATGTATCCATTCATACAGTCATTTGTTCATTCATGCATCATTATAGGGCAAATATTAACTTATGCATCCATTCATGCAATCCTTTGTCAATCTATACATCATTAAATTATTATGTGAATGCATTTATTTATCCATTCATACATCATTGAATTATTGTGTGTCACATTCAATATATGCATTCATTTATTCATTCATGCATATAAAAAATTATTTATAACAAGTTAGGATGATTCTTGGCATTTAGTAACATATTATCCTAATTGTGGTAAAAAGGTTCGATGATAGCTCAACTTCATATCAAGCTAGAATTATGGCAGAAAAACAAGCTCTTTGCTTCCAAAAGATGGAAAAGGCATAAGAAAAGATGAAAGGGGCAACTAAAAGATATGGCTGAATTACTGAAAAATTTGAACAAAGAGAAAACAATGGCTAAATAGATTGATAATCCAATATACCTACTTAGCTTTGGCACATATTCCAAACAGACATCTCAAAGGGCTCAATATCAAATGCCATTTATAGCAAGCTACCCTACATGCATACTAACATGCTTGCAACTGTTACTCATACTCAGTTAGCTTCTATTCTTGATCCAACTCAAGTTTTTAATCTGGATGATCTAAAGGAATAAGAGAAGTTAAAGAAAAACATAGTAGAAAACAAAGAAGACTTTAAATTTCAACAAAAAATGAATCTTGTTAAAAAAAGCTTCAAGTTATTAAGGGGATGGATTTTATGGTTCAATGGATATTGTTGAACTATGTTTGGTTCTTGATGTGGTTATTCCACCCAAGTTTAAAGTTTTTTAATTTGAAAAGTATAATGGAACCAAATGCCCCATAATACATGTTACTATGTACTACCACAAGATAGCCATATATGTGCATGATGAAAAGTTACTCATCTATATTTTTCACTATAGCCTTTTTAGATCTACTTTAAGGTGGTATATCCAATTAGATAGGTTCCGTATTCGTGGTTTGAATAGGGCGTTCATCACACCATACAAGCACATCATAGATTTGACTCCAGATCATTTATCTTTACAAAGTATGAAAAAAAAAGACATTGAAAGCTTTAAGGAATATACCTAAATATGAAGGGATACTGTTACCAAAGTTTAACCATCACTCACTGATAAAGAGATCACGATTTTGTTTGTCAATACTCTTAAAGCCCTATACTATAAAAGAATTATTAGAAATACCACTAAAAATTTTACTGATATAATGATTTCTAGATGATGATAAAAAATGCAATCAAGAATAGCAAACTTAAGGGAAGTGATACAGATGATGCAAAGAGAGATAATGCACCAAAGAAGAAGGAAGAAAATGCTCAAGTTATGATTTATATGGAGCAACAAGCTAGAAATTCCATCCCATGTCAGCCTTATTCAATGTACCCATCTTATTACCCTTACATAAACAACCTCTCCCAAAACTTTTATCTTTGCCAACCTATGCAACAATTAGGCTTTCATGCAAATTCTTATCCTCAAACAGTAGTCATTTAATTTGCTGCCTAATTAGGGAGCAAGCTAAAAAGGTCAAAGAATAATCAAGAAAGAATTCCAATCCTAATTCTTGACCCATTGCCTTTACTAATAAAGGATAAATTCCTTACTCCTGTGCCTCTAAAAATAACCCCAAATCCATTAGCAAGAAATTATGATTCAAATGGTAGATGTAATTATCACATGGGAGCAATTGGACACTCAACTGAAAGATATAGGTAAGTGAAAGAGAAAATTAAAGAATTTATCAATAATGGCACTTTGACCATAAAGCTTATGGAGTAATGGAAATTTGCTTTATAATAGCTTTTCTTTTGGATATATGAAGTATCAAACAATTTGTGGGAAGATTTTAAAATTTTTAGTTTGTTGTCTAAGTTTTACTTTGACATATGCATGAGTTTTTGCTTAAGTTTTGCTTTCAATCTTGTCATATAAATTCCTGAATTACATGTGAAAAATAGTCTTGAAAGAATTGGTAATGATTATCAAGAATGAATATACCCAATTGCAACTTGTTTATACTCTAATTTAGTTAAGAATTGCACAATTCTAAAGCCTAACTTCCTAAGTCTCACAAACTTGATTTTTACTTGACCTAGAGGGATTTCAATGTTAATAATCTTTAGTAAAGCTATAAGCAATGAATTTACAAAATCTTTGTAAGCCAATACATGAGGTACTCTCTTAAAGATTCTAGATTTTGGGTAATTTGATAAGTATCAAGGCAAGCCTAAATGTAACTTAACCTTTCCAACTTCTTTCTTGAGATATAATCACTGAAAAGGCCAAAACCCTTAATATCCTTGTTCCACATCTTGATATATGCAATATCCCCTTTTATTTCATTGTCTTAAAATTTTCTTTTACCCACACTTTGGGGCAAGTTTACCAAAAAGTCAAATTATTCAATTTTTTCAATATCTTTTTCCTCTATATGGCATTGATTTTATCTTTTGATATGAGTTGTGAAAATCAAGATTGTTACATTAGAAATTCATTTGATGTAGTAATTTCAGCTTGAGTTGTAAAAAAAAAAGAACAAAAAAAGGTCCAAAAAAGAATTGGATGTAGTATTGTGTGTATGAGATATTCAAATGATTCCAAAATAAAAAAATATATATTTTCCTGAGAATTGCTTTTCAATGAAGGTATCCATATTTGATATGATATATGGGCATATTTCATTTTCCTTTCACAAAAAAAAAAAAATTCATTTGCTACCTCTTTTGAGCTTATTGAAAATTTTTTGGAAGAACCTTAACCAAGGATCACCCTCCACATCGGGGGACAAGTATGAAAGGCATCTATTTAAGAAAGCAATGGATACAAAGTTAAGGGCAAAGAAAGAATGCCTACAATCAAAAGGTAATTTTTCAAAATATCGGGCTTAATTTGTCTAAATATGGAAAAATAAAAAAAAAAGGAAAAAAGAAAAGAAAAAGATGAAAATGCATGTTTTGAGAAAGCAAAAGGAAAATTTCATTGAGAAAAGAAATGATCCTTGGTTTGATTACCCTTAAACACATTTTTAGGCCTATTTATCATTTCTTTCAGAACCTTAAACCCTGGCCTATGTTCGTCCTTTAAAAAGCCTATTTTGATCAAGTGTGGATATTTAAATTGAAAACCTTTTCTTTAGGAAATCACCATTACTTTTTTATTTTGGATGAATTTTGAATTTTTAAATGCATGATGGAATAGTAAAAAAAAAAGATAAAAGAAAAGAAGATTGAACAAAACTCTAAGGTGAAAACCTAAAAGGGTAGTTTAAAGCAAAATTGAAAACAACTCAAGCAATGTCATTAGAGGACGGAACTAAATGAAAATCTTTAAGAAATTCAAAAAGATGAACCCTAATTCGAAGCTTTGTCTTGAAAATTGAACCTTTCTTTCTTTCTAAAAAATTTTGAGCTTATCACAACTAGTCTTAACATTTGTTAAATTAGCATATCAAGAAATTAAGAGAGTAGAAAAATGGATTATGCTTTAAAGATGATTTTTCATTAGTGAGCCCAAATGAAGACATATTGATTTGCTTTTTCTTGTCAAGTGGAAAAATCTCCTTTAAGACTTTGGTATGTTGAACCATTTCATCCCTTTAAACAAACCAAGTTAAGATTTATTTTCATCATTCTATGTAATAATCACCAATTTCTAAGAGATTCAATCACATTTTTCAAAATAATACGCATATTTTTTTATCATGGAATAGTTATATGGGCAATTTCTTTGGTTGTCATAACATTGGGGTCTTTGTTGTGAAGACATTTATAGTTGAATTGACATAAATTGCTGTGGGTAAGAGATAGGTGATTTTAGATCATTATGGTAAGAAAGACTTTTTTGGAACAAGGAAAATGGTTAAGGTAAAAGGTTTGAAGAAGGTTTATAGATAAGCTAAATGGTTTGAAAATGGAATGCTTTGAGTCAAAAGAAGGGGATAGAGGATTATTGTTGAAAACCAACTAGTTAGCTAGTTCTAAAACTTTGTGATAGAAAATGAAAAAGGGCTTAAGCACTTATTTACCACAATTAAAAATTCATGACATTGTTGTCATAACGTCTAGATTCGGGGATCTATCGCTAGACATTGACTTTAGGGAGTCGCCACCAATTTTTTTTATCTAGGTGCGATTGGCCACCTATGGAATCTGTCCTTTTAGGGAACACCTAAGCTTAAGGGTCCCTAAAAGAATAAGTTCAGGTCTATAAACCAGAACAGGGTTTGGGAGTTCGGTTACGTGTGAGGAAGGTTATAGCACCCTCACAACGCCCATCAAAAGATGGTATCAGCTTAAATTTGTGTTATCCAAAAGCCTTAAAATCTTACCAAGTAATTAATTATTGGAAATTATTCTCAATTGACTCTAATACTTTTAGCAGAAAATTGAGAAATTCCCTCACCTCAGGAGTATGCAAGAAAAACTACTGTTTCACTTACAGAGGCTCCGTCGTCGGATTGTTTAAAGACAAATCAAAATCAAAATCAAAATAGAAATCAGAATAGAAAGGAAGGAAAGAATGATCGTTTTTGTGTAGGGAAAATTGATACTTTCAACTTTTCTCCAAAATAATTTTTTTGGAAATTTATTTTTAGAAAAAATTGATACTTTCAACTTTTCCCTAAAAATATTTTTTTTTGGAAATTTATTTTAAGGAAAATTGATACTTTCAACTTTTCCCTAAAAATATTTTTTGGAAATTTATTCTTAAGGAAAATTGATACTTTCAACTTTTCCTCAAAAATATTTTTTTTTTTTGAAAATTTATTTCTAAGGAAAATTGATACTTTCAACTTTTCCCTAAAAATATTTTTTTTTGAAAATTTTGATTTTTATTTAAAGAAAATAGAATAATAAAATAAAAAAAATGAAAGTGAAAATAAATAAAAATAAAAAAACAAAATAAAAATAAAATAAAGATAAAAAGAATATTAAATAAACCTAATCTAATAAAAAAAAAAAAACCTGGAGCGGCTCGGCTCAAGGAAGAAAAACGGCTCGGGAGAGTGGCTTGGCAGCTCGGCTCGGCTTGGAGGAGGGTGACACGCGCGGGTCAAAATCAGGTCGACGCTCGGGTCGGGTCGGGTTTCGGCAAAACGCGTGGATCCTCTGATTAACTTAAAGCCAAAACGACGTCGTTTTGAGAGGGTATAAAAGGCAGTTGCCTTCGTTTTTCGACAGACCGCTCCTCCTCTCTCTCTCTCTTCTTTCCTTTTTCTCTGCCTTCTCTCTAAAAGCTGAAGAACACCGGTGCTGAATTTTGGAAAATGTCACCGAAATCTGGAAATTTCGCCGGATGTTCGTCGAAAGTTGGCCGGAAAGTTGGTCGGTTTCTGGATTCCTTGCCGGAAACTGGGCACCTCGCCGGAATCTTCAAATTTGCCAAAAATTTGGCCGAAAAATTCAACTCTCGCCGGAATTTTCTTCGGAATCTGAAAATTTCCCAGAAATTTCCAGAAAAATTTTTCGCCAAAAATTTCTAAAAAATTTTTCTCACTCCCAAAACTTCCTATACGCCTCCTTTTCTCTCAAATTAGTAGCTTTACTTACTATTTTCTGTGTGTGTTTGCATCTGTTCCAGGAGTCCTTTATATAGGGATTGATCAGGAGTTCCTGATCAATCCCAATTCCTCCTTGGACGGGAATTCAATCTTTGAATCCAACTGGACTCTTCTGATTGAATTCCCATTCCCAGTGGGATTCTTCAATTTCAATCTCAGCCCTCAAAAAAGAAAAATGAAATAAAAAAAAATAATAGATAATTAGAAAAAAATCAGATACGGATCAAGAAAAGAGAAAGAAAAAAAATTATTAACAGATAATTAGGAATACAATAAGATAAACCAAAAAAAAAATATTACAAGAAAAAGAGAAAAAAAATTAATAATAAAATAATAATAATATAATAATATATATAACTATATAAATACAATACATATAAATATTAATAGAAAATAAATAAATAAATAAAGATATACATATATTAATATATAATAATAATAATAAATAATAAAATACATAAAATACAAAAGAAGAAGAAAAAAAATACAGGGTTACAATTGAATTGGGCCAAGCCCAATTGATCTGGGCCTGGACCCAATTGGGTGTCTACAACTGCCCCTCTTTGCACATTTTTTGTGAAACAAAAATTGCGCAAAGACGTAGACACCCAATCCAGATTCAACTCAACGTTGTCACTTTTTGTTTTTTTGTTTTTTAATTTTTTGACCAAAGCTCCTCTAAATAGAGGCTCAACGACTTTGAAAAATAAATTGCTCCTCTAAACAGAGGCACCACGACTTTGGAAAGTAAATTGCTCCTCTAAACAGAGGCAACGAAACTTTGGGAAGTAAATTGCTCCTCTAAACAGAGGCACCACGACTTTGAAAAATAAATTGCTCCTCTAAACAGAGGCAACGGCTTTTGAAAAGTAAATTGCTCCTCTAAACAGAGGCACCACGACTTTGGAAAGTAAATTGCTCCTCTAAACAGAGGCACCACGATTTTGAAAAATAAATTGCTCCTCTAAACAGAGGCACCACAACTTTGAAAAGTAAATTGCTCCTCTAAACAGAGAAACCATAACTTTGAAAAATAAATTGCTCCTTGACAATCATGTCCACAGGAGTTGAAAGTTGTGTTTGGAGGAATTTCAGGAGATTATGCCCAAAGGTCTTATAAATCAACCCTGATACCAAAAGACATCCTATTTCAAGGATTAGGGACTTACCTGACAAGCTTTTTTTCAATTTTGCAAAGTATCTTCATATCTGTCTTCTCCATGTGGGATGTTGAAACACCACTGCTTCTTGAATTTGTACACTATACTTTCCTGAAAGTAGTGTATGCTATGCAAATGCATATGAATTTCAATGCATGCTATGGAGATGTTGGCCAATTGATTCCTGTTCAATGTATGGTACTCAAGTTTCTCAAGCTCTTTTCTTAGGCATCAAGCCCTTCTATTCTTCAGAGATCCGATTACACTACTCTTCTAAGATCGAACCAGTGTAGCTCTTAATTGTTTTCTTCCACTCATATTCTTCCTGTAACAAAAAATCTCTTCCCAGATTCAATGTCCTAATCAGGAGCTGAACATCTCGATTCTGTCTTTTTCACTTTTGACTTATTCAATGTAATGTAAAGATATTTTTATGTTGTTATTCATTCATCAATCATTATTTCAAACTCAAAAGGTAAGAATGCATTTGCATATGTCTTTCATGATGGGGTGCTAAGAAGAAAGGAATATGAATGGTTGGGAAACAAGCATCAGAAAAAGGCACAACAAATGAGATAAAATGTTTTTTTATTAGCAAAATGTTGGCAAACTTTGGCCAAGAAAGAACTACAATGATAGGTATTGGGACAAAGCCCAAAATGATCAATCAGATAATCATGATAACACCTCTCAAAGTCTTTTCTGAAAACCCAACCCTCTGATGTATTTAACAATTTGGAACTCTTCTGAATTTGCTAGCCTCCATATCAACGAACTTTTTAAATTCGATGTTGTATTCTTCTTATCTAAGCCGCATTTTCAGGTTTTCAACTTAGACAAACCCCCTATGACTTAAACCGCCCTTTTGGGGTTTTCGCCTTGAGTCTTCCTTTTTCACTTTTTTCATTTTTTTCATTTTTTCTATTTTTTCATTTTTTTCATTTTTTTTCATTTTTTCATTTTTTCATTTTTTTCATTTTTTAATTTTTTTTTATTTTTTTTCAAGCATAGTATTTCTTCACAGCATCAGAATTTATAGGATGGGGTAAATCATTTCCGTCCATCTCAGTTAGTATCAGTGCTCCACCCAAAAAAGCTCATTTCACCACATACGGCTCTTTCCAATTCGGAGTCCATTTTCTTCTACTATCGTGTTAGATTGAGAGAATTCTTTTTAAGACCAACTCTCCTTCTCGAAAATAACGAGATCGAATCTTCTTATCATGAGCCCTCATCATTCTCTTTTGATACAGCTGACCATGGCACAACGCAGTTAATCTCTTCTCTTCTATGAAATTTAACTGCTCATAACGTTCTCGAATCCATTCAGCTTCTTCTATCTCAACTTCTTTTAAGACTCTCAGAGAGGGGATCTCTACTTCCACTGGTAGTACAGCTTCCATCCCATAAACCAAAGAAAATGGAGTTGCCCCAGTAGAGGTACGAACTGACGTTCGATATGCATGCAATGCAAATGGCAACTTCTCATGCCAATCTTTGTAAGTCTCGGTCATCTTTTCCAAAATCCTCTTTATGTTCTTGTTGGCTGCCTCAACTGCCCCATTCATTTTCGGACGGTATGGTGCTGAATTATGATGCTTGATCTTATATTGAGCACATATTTCTTGCATCATCTTGCTATTTAGATTCTTGGCATTATCTGAAATAATTTTTTTCGAAAGTCCATATCTACAGATGATCTCCTTTTTTATGAACTTACAAATCACGGAGTGTGTCACATTTACATATGAAGCTGCTTCTACCCATTTTGTGAAGTAATCTATCATCACAAAAATGAATCTGTGCCTGTTAGAAGCCTTTGGGGTGATTGGACCAATGACATCCATGCCCCACATTGAAAATGGCTATGGTGGTGCCATAACATGTAAAGCAGACGACGGAGCATGAATCTTATCAGCATATATCTGGCATTTATGGCATTTATGAGCATAGTCAATGCAATCATTCTCCATCGTCAACCAGTAATATCCCGCTCTCATAATCTATCTTACCATCATATGTCCACTAGTATGTGCCCCACATATTCCATCATGCACCTCTTCTATGATTTTTTTCGCTTCAGTCTCATTTACACACCTCAATAGTACTTGATCCTTGCTTCTTTTGTAAAGGATATCCTCGTCCAGGGAAAAGCTCATAGCTAATCTTCGGATGACCCTTTTATCATTTTTTGTTGCATGAACTGGATACTGCTGATCCTTGACATACTGTAAGATGTCATAATACCAGGGTTTTCCATCTTCTTCCCCCTCTACATTAGAACAATACGCTGGTATATCCTTAACATCTAACTTGATGGGCTGAATGTCGGTGTCATCATTAATTCGAATCATTGCAGCCAGAGTAGCCAATGCATCAGCAATCACATTTTCTTCCCGAGGTAAGTGATCGAACTGGACATCTTCAAATTGTTTTGTCAACTCTAGAATATACTTATGATATGGAACGAGTTTTGAGTCTCTCGTCTCACATTCTCCTTTCAACTGATATATGACTAGAGCTGAGTCTCCAAACACTTTTAATACTTTCACTCTTCTATCTATAGCAGCTTGCAGGCCCATGACACATGCCTCATACTCAGCGATGTTATTTGTGTAATTAAAATTTAACCTCGCTGTTATAGGGTAGTACTGTTCTTCTGGAGAAATCAAAATTACCCCAATTCCATGCCCCAAGGCATTGGCAGCTCCATCAAAGTACATTTTTCAATATTTTTCTCCATGCTCCCTTTCTTCCAGTTAGGAAATAGTCATCAAGTCTTCATCAGGAAATTCTAGCTTCATCGACTCATACTCTTCAGCAGCACGATCTGCAAGAAATTCTGCTATAGCGCCCCCTTTTATTGCTTTTTGGCTCACGTATACAATATCATATTTTGAGAGTATTACTTGCCATCTAGCAATTCTTCCAGACAAAGAAGGCTTCTCGAAGATATACTTAATGGGATCCAATTTCACTATGAGCCACGTAGTATGGTAGAGCATGTACTGTCTGAGTCTTTTGGCAGTCCACGCTATGCACAACACATTTTTTCCAATGAAGAATACTTGGATTCATACTCTGTGAACTTTTTACTCAGATAGTAAATAGTTCTCTCCTTTCGACTAGCCTCGTCTTGTTGCCCCAGTACACATCCCATCGAATTTTCACATACAGTTAAGTATAAGATTAAAGGTTTCTCTGGAACAGGTGGCACCAATACTGAAGGGTTTGATAAATATTGCTTAATTTTATCAAACGCCTCTTGACATTTTTCATTCCATTTTCCAGGATTATCTTTACGGAGAAGCTTAAAGATGGGATCACATTTGTAAGTAAGCTGAGAGATGAACCGAGAAATGTAGTTCAATCTCCCCATAAAACTTCAAACTTCTTTTGGTGTGCTGGGAGGTGACAAATTCTGGATGGCCCGTATCTTATCGGGATCGACTTCAATTCCTCTTTCACTGACTATGAAGCCTAGCAACTTCTCTGACTTTACCCCAAAGGTGTACTTGGCTGGGTTTAATTTTAGCTGAAATTTTCTCAACCTTTCAAATAATTTTTTGAGGCTGGTGACATGATCTTCATCCCTACAAGACTTTGCAATCATATCATCTACATACACTTCGATCTCTTTGTGCATCATGTCATGGAAGAGTGTTACCATGGCCCTTTGATATGTTGCCCCAGCATTCTTTAACCCAAAAGGTATGATTTTGTAGCAGAAAGTTTCCCACATGGTCACAAAAGTAGTCTTTTCCATATCATCTGTAGCCATCTTTATCTGATTATACCCCGAGAAACCATCCATAAAGGAGAAAATCGAATGCTTAGCCGTGTTATCTATTAGTGTGTCAATATGAGACAAAGGAAAGTTATCCTTTGGGCTAGCCTTATTCAAATCCCGATAGTCCACACACATTCATACTTTTCCATCTTTTTTAGGAACTGGGACTATATTGGCTACCCATTTTGGGTACTTAGCCACTTGTAGAAAACCTGCATCAAATTGTTTCTTCACCTTCTCTTTAATCTTTAGTAGCATTTCGGGCTTCATCCGTCTCAGTTTCTGCTAAACTGGCTTACATTCTGGCTTTAAGGGCAATCTGTGCTCCACTATCTCTGTGTTTAACCCTGGCATATCCTGGTAAGACCAAGCGAATATATCTACAAATTCTTGAAGTAGGCCTGCCAATCGTCGCCTATCTCCCGATAAAAGTGAAGTACCTATTCTGACCTCTTTCTTATTTTCTTCGTCTCCCAGATTCACTAAGTCCACTACCTCTTGATGAGGCTCAATTGGCTTATTTTCTTGCTCAATCATCCTCATTAGGTCCGGAGGCATAACATATTCTTCAGAATTCTCTTTATTGTCAAGTTCATCAGTATTAATCGAATTCTCAAAGCTAACCTCTTGATTATTATCATGATTATCTCCATATTCATTTAAAGACCTGAAATTGAATGAAATGGGATATGTTGGCAAGATGTGCTTGGAAAGATGGAAATAATGAAGGCATAAGAAGAAATGAATGAAAATGCATCCTTTTTATTTTTATTAAAAATAATAAATGATGAATGGCCCAAACAAAAAAAGATCACCCCATAGCCTTGGGCAAAAGCTATTGAGATGTTACAATTACATTGTATCAAAACCAAAAGTCAAAGGCATTTTGATGGCACTCAAATTGTTTAGCTCATAATCTGGTGGACAAAGGCGAACCCACTCCTCTTGATTAACCCTCACTTCATCTTCAACAGCATTAATGGCTAACTGGGCAAAATCATCTTCCACACTTTTCCTTACATCTGGGTTCATGAATCCTCCAGGTCTGAAGGTTTCATATAAATGTGGGATAAACATCAGTCTTGGTGTCTTTCTTGATGGCCTCCTTTTGACTTCCCACTCTGTCATCTCATAGCCTAGGCCCACCCTATCGCTATTGTCTGTTATTGTCGGAGGTTCTTTAATTCCTTGTAAATTTTTACCTAGCCCAAGTCTTGGATACCAGCCTTTTTTGATGATTTGGCTTACCACTATCTTTGAAAAAGGCTGACTTTGAAATCCTTCTCCTATAGTATTGACCAATTCAAAAGACCGATAGGAGCATTCCAATGCTTCTTCAGCAGCCTCTACATATGGAGTGTTCAATGGTTAAGTCACCAGCATGTCTTCCTCTCTAACTACTACTACCAATTGACCTTCTACATTGAACTTGATCTTTTGATGTAAAGTAGAGGGCACAGCTCCTGTCATGTGAATCCATGGTCTTCCTAATAAACAGCTGTAGGACGGAGAGATGTCCATCACTTAAAATTTTACATTAAAGGTGCATGGCCCAATTTGTAAGGGCATCTCAATATCTCCCAGGACTTTTTTTTTGGTCCCGTCAAAGGCTCTCACAATCATTTGACTATCCCGCATATAAGAATAATCGATGGGTAGCCTTGCCAAAGTTGACATAGGCATGACATTGATGGCAGAACCATTATCGATAAGGACTTTAGCTATGATATGGCTCTTACACTTTACTGTGATATGCAGAGCCTTAGCATTTCTCTTTCCCTCCAAAGAAATCTCATCATCACTGAATGAAATATGATTTGGCATGACTAAGTTTCCAGCCAGGTGATTCACATATTTGACAGACACGTTATGTGCCACGTATGCCTGATTCAACACTTTCAGCAAGGCATTTCGATGTGGCTCTGAGTTCAGCAACAGTGATAACAATGAGATTTGAGCTGGCATTTTATTCAACTGTTCCACAACTGAATATTCGCTATGTTTTACCAGCTTTAAGAATTCACAAACCTCTCTTTCTGATACTGGCTTTGGCTGATCTTTTTCAGGCTCTATCTCTGGATTATTTCATCTTTCTCCTTCTTTAGCCTTCTCCCTTCTAGCCTTCTCTAGCATTTCTGGGGTGTAACATCTCCCACTTCGAGTAATGCCTCCTACATCAGTAATATTAGAAGCATCAGCTTTGAAGACCTCTTCTTTTTGCCCCTGTACTACAGTGTCACATCCATATCTCTAGGGTACAGCTTTATCATCTTTGTATGGAAAAAGGGTCGGGACTTTAAAAGTTATCGGCCTAGGGAGGAGCTTGTCTATGACTGATTTTGATTTGTTTCCACACTGAATTGTCACTGGTTTAGGAAACAACTTTTCAGGCCTATCAGTCATGCACACCTCAGCATTCTTCAAGCTTTTTTTTTCTTCGTAGACCTCTATCTGATGTGAATTCAGGAGTTTTTGCACCTCTCGGTGAAACTGTTTACAGGTCTCAATGGAGTGGCCTCTTGCCTCACTATGATACTTACAACTAGTACCAGCTATATATGTTCCGTGATAGCTGTGTGGACTTACCAGTTGTATCATGTCTACTTTTCGTAAGACATCAAACAATTGATCGAGAGGTGTCTTAATATCTACCACTTTCTTCTTCACATGGCGCTCATGCTCTTCACCTATAGCATTCACATTATGATTTGGCAAAGGATTGCCACTAACATTTGGTGCAGTCATCCCTCCAGTGTCAAAGCAGATCATCCCATCCTTGATCAACCGTTGCACTTTGTATTTCAGGATAGTGCAATTTTCGATAGAGTGACCAGCAATCCCATAATGGTAGTCACAGTGGGCGGTGGGATCATACCACTTGGGGTAAGGTGGCTTGAGGGGTTCTAATTTACTTGGAGCAATCAAATGATTATTGTAGAGCTCCTTGTATAATTCCGTATAGGTCATGAGAATAGGGTCAAAAATAGGTCTTTCACGAGTGGTTCGTTGCTCCCGCGAGCCACCAGCAGGGTTAGTTGGGTGAATTTGTGGTCTTGGGGTAGGTTGAATGTTAGAACTGTACATGGTGTTTTGGGGTCTATGAGAGGTTTGATAGGTTTGGGGGTATGGTGGTTGGTATGGGTGAAAAGAAGTGTTATTTACAGTGAGGTGATAGGGCAGATATTCTGGTGGGGGGTAGGGCGAATAACCCCTAAGTTGCTGTCTATCAAAGCTCACAGCCTGAGTTTCAGTTTCTTTTTTCTTCGAGATTCTTTTGCTAGATGCTTCATTCCCTTCTAGCTTACCATTCTTGATGGCGCTCTCAATGATTTCTCCCGAAATTACCATATCGGCAAAATTCTTTATTGCATTCCCTATCATCTTTTCATAATAGGGAGGTTTTAAAGTGCTAACAAATAGCACTATAGTTTCTTTCTCGGTCAGAGGAGGCTGTACCTGAGAAGCAATATCTCTCCACCTCTGGGCATACTCTTTAAAAGATTCGTTTGCCTTTTTCTCCAGATTCTGTAAAGACAAACGATCTGGGGCCAAATCGATGATATGTCGATATTGACTGATAAAGTCATGCGCCATATCACTCCAAGAGCGAATGCGAGTCCTGTCCAGCTGAACATACCATCTGGCCGCAGAGCCAGTAAGACTGTCTTGGAAAACATGCATCAAGAGTTTCTCATCCTGTGCATGAGCTGCCATCTTCCTGCAATACATGGTGATGTGGGTTTTGGGGCACTTTGTACCATCATATTTTTTAAATTTTGGTACTTTGAACTTATGGGGGATAACCACATCAGGAACTAGGCAGAGCCCAGCAGCATCAACTGACCCATAGAAGCTAAATCCTTCCACAGCCCTTAGCCTTTGCTCTAGCATGCTAATCTTGGAACTTTCCTCAACTTTCACCCTTATCTTTTCCTTTTCTTTTTCTTTTAAATCATCTAGATCAGGAATTGGTTCTACTGCCTTTTCAGTGAAGACAGGATTTATATAGCTGTTATACTGCCCGAGGTTGAAAGTCGATGGCATTCTAAGATATGTTGGATATGCGAAGTGTTGTGGTGGAACCTCTTGAGCAGACTGAGTTTGAGGTGGGCCAAAACCTGGAGGGTACAAGGGGTCAGCTATTTCTTGTAATGGGAGAATTTGCTGGCTTGTACTTCCTTCAACTCCTTTTCCTTTATTCATGTTATTAAGAGCCTCCAGAATCTTGCTTAGCTCACCCTCAATCTTCTCCTGGGCTTTCTCTATCTTTTCAAATCTTTGGGAATTTTCCTGCTCCATTTACCTTACTCTAGATCTTGTGTTGTATGGATGAGCAGGGTTTTCGCTAGATGGAGCTATCCTCGGACCTTGAGTACCATATCTTAGAATCAGTAAATTGGCATGATCATCACATGGTTATTTTGTAAGTGTAATGAATGAGAATGCAATGAATGAGAATGTAATGAATGAGAAATACATGTATGCAAAGAACATTTGCCTCAAAACGGTATTCAACTAAAAAATTTCATTTATTCCAAAAAACTTTGGTCTACATTGAGTTTATCATCCTAGCATTATAACCATAAAATTGTTTGATCTGTTCATACTGGGTCTTGGCTTCTTCTATGAAGTTCAAGAGACGCTGTCCATGTTCTCCTACTGGGGCCACCACTTGTCTTAATGCCTCTGCCTCTTCCACCATCTCTCTTGCCTTACGCACTCTTTTATGAATTTGGGTTGTTAAGTGCTCAATGTATTTCTGCCTCTCTAGGTTCTCTCTTTTACCACACCAGACTTGGTATGATAATTCTCTATGTTCTCTAACCAATGCAGCAATGTGGTCTCCTTGTTCATCCAACCTTTGACTTAGCCCGCTCAAATAACTGTTTAGCATGTTAATTTCTGCCTGTGCTTTAGTACTTTCTTCTTCCAATTCGGCATACTCTTGCTTCAGTCTTGTGTTTTCCTCAGTCAGCTCGACAATGGTTATCTCTTTGGCCCTTTCTCTCACACATAGCCTCTTATGCTCCTGGTGTAACCTTGCTAGATCTTCAATAGCTGTATCTCGTTCTCTAGCAATCTTATGAACTTTAACTTCATAATTTTCAGCTCTACCTTTCCACTGGGCTTTTTCTTCTTGAAGTTCTTGAATCTCTTTCTTTAACTTGATCTTTTCAAATTCAAATTCTTTTGTTGCCAGCTCTAACTTTGATGGTATCTCTTCAAGCTTTTCTTCTGTCGGTGGTTGAGAGACTTCATAAGTGAATACCATTTCTTGTCTTCTCTTTGTTCTCCAAACCAAGTAACCTGGAGTGACTTTTTCAGTGAATGGTCCAGGACTCACTCTTTGGGGATTTTTTCATGCTTTGATCATCCCATTCATCCTCTGAAATGCTTTAGGTTCACTGTAAGAGAAATCTAACTGATGAAGCCCATAAGTCATAGGAATAAACTGTTCTCCCCCCAATTATCTCCTCACTAAGAGTGGTGCATAATTCGTCACTCTCCATAAACCCAGAAGTGGAACCACTGTATTATCTCCACATTGGTATAACATAGGCTCTCGATTCATCCATGGGGCTAACCATCTCACCCTGGCACCTTCCAACTTTTACAAGAAAGTTATCCATTCTTGTTTAGACTTCTGCTTTGACCACCCACTTTCGTAGAACTCTTTGATCAAAAAGCGATTACGGATATAAATCTTCGAGAAAGCACCATTTTCTTGTTCAAAATGGCTTTTCATCCATACGTACAATAGCTGTATGCATCCTATGAAGCGCCTTCCATTCCGACGATAATAACTCAAAGATCTGATAGTCTCTGTTAATATCACCGTTGAAGGATTACAGCCATTGATCACACTCTCAAAGAAATCAACCACTGCTATCTCAATATGTCCCAAAACCTTTGGAAAGATTACCAGTCCGTATATAGCCAAGGCAAATATGTCTAACCCCCGTTCTTCATTGACATGTTGCATCAGAAACTCATGAAAGAACTTTCAAGGTAGGTAAACCTGTTCTTGTTTCTTCTTTGTATGAGAATCCATAACTTCTTTGTCTATCCCCATGAGTTGAGCTAGACTTTTACGAAATCTTGACTTATGTTTTTTGACATATATCTTGTCAGGAGTCTTTAGATGCAAACCCAATAAGATCGAATATTCTTCTATGGTGGGAGTCATATCAGCTTCGTTAAAGATGAAACACCTGTATGCAGGATCCCAGAATTATGTTACAGCTCTAATTAGTTGATCATCAACAGCCACTGCTAGAAGGTGTGCTATATGCCCATGTTTCTGGCAAAACTGCTCTTGTCTTGACAGACTCATCTTCTTCCAGATATCCACTAAATCTTCTAAATTATTCTGTTTGAGGAGGATGGATGTTTCTTGAGACAGAGTAGACTCATACCCAATTGGCAAGCAATCTCTCATCTTCAGTTGAGTCTTTTCTGATAAGGCCCTTACTTCATTAGGTGTCCCACAGGGTGCTAATACTGATTAAGAGCAAACTAGGCGTTCATTGGTGTCCATGAAAAAAATTTGTTGAAGACCGTTTTTCAAGCAAATGTTCTTTTATGCAACTTTATGATATGTGTATGAACCAATGCAAAAGAAATAAGAAAAAGGTTAGTATACCCAGAAAAAGAATAAATAACTAAATAAATTTAAACATCACACAAAGTAAAAGGGATTAATCCTATGCTTTTGGTTAATTCTATCAGGGAAGAGTGATGGCTCTATCTATGGGTTAGGCACTCTTAAGGTTCACTATATGTGGTTTTAAGGGTCAAAGTCTAAAGGTCCTCAAATTGTTCCTTACATCCTTGTCCATCACAGACTAGTAAGGCACCTTAATCCTCACCCATTACAGGCTACAAGCGGAAAATGTTCAATTTGAGTGGGAGATTTCGCTAGCCACTGCGGAGGCATTAGACCTCACGAAAGCAATAGGTACTTTACTCCCTCATAGACGGACGGAGCTCGGGTATAGAGCTCATGTTATGCATATACATATGAATGACATAATTAACCAAGCAAATACACATAAATGAATAATAACACATATATACAAGAAGGGTTCAATTTTATTTAGCTTTTGGATAACATAAATTATTTGCTGGCCTGACTTTCAAAGTCCCCAGTGGAGTCACCAAACTGTCATAACGTCTAGATCCGGAGATCTGTCGCTAGACATTGACTTTAGGGAGTCGCCACCAATCTTTTTTATCTAAGTGCGATTGGCCACTTATGGAATCTATCCTTTTAGGGAACACCTAAGCTTAAGGGTCCTTAAAAGAATAGGTTCAGGTCTACAAACCAGAACAGGGTTTGGGAGTTCGGTTACATGTGAGAAAGGTTATAGCACCCTCACAACGCCCATCAAAAGATGGTACCAGCTTAAATTTGTGTTATCCAAAAGCCTTAAAATCTTACCAAGTAATTAATTATTGAAAATTATTCTCAATTGACTCTAATACTTTTAGCAGAAAATTGAAAAAATTCTCTCACCTCAGAAGTATGCAAGAAAAAGTACTGTTTCACTTACAGAGGCTCCGTCGTCGGATTGTTTAAAGACAAATCAAAATCAAAATCAAAATAGAAATCAGAATAGAAAGGAAGGAAAGAATGATCGTTTTTGTGTAGGAAAAATTGATACTTTCAACTTTTCCCCAAAAATATTTTTTTTTGGAAATTTATTTTAAGGAAAATTGATACTTTCAACTTTTCCTCAAAAATATTTTTTTTTTTTGAAAATTTATTTCTAAGGAAAATTGATACTTTCAACTTTTCCCTAAAAATATTTTTTTTTGAAAATTTTGATTTTTATTTAAAGAAAATAGAATAAAAAAATAAAAAAATGAAAGTGAAAATAAATAAAAATAAAAAAACAAAATAAAAATAAAATAAAGATAAAAAGAATATTAAATAAACCTAATCTAATAAATAAATAAAAAAAAAACCTGGAGCGACTCGGCTATAGGCTCGATTCGGCTCAAGGAATAAAAACGGCTCAGGAGAGCGGCTTGGCAGCTCGGCTCGGCTCGGCTTGGAGGAGGGTGACACGCGCGGGTCAGAATCGGGTCGACGCTCAGGTCGGGTCGGGTTTCGACAAAACGCACGGATCCTCTGATTAACTTAAAGCCAAAACGACATCGTTTTGAGAGGGTATAAAAGGCAGTTGCCTTCGTTTTTCGACAGACCGCTCCTCCTCTCTCTCTCTCTCTTCTTTCCTTTTTCTCTGCCTTCTCTCTAAAAGCTGAAGAACACCGGTGCCGAATTCTGGAAAATATCACCGGAATCTGGAAATTTCGTCGGATGTTCGTCGGAAGTTGGCCGAAAAGTTGGTCGGTTTCTGGATTCCTTGTCGGAAACTGGGCACCTCACCGGAAACTTCAAATTTGCCAGAAATTTGGCCGAAAAATTCAACTCTCGCCGGAATTTTCGTCGGAATCTGAAAATTTCCCAGAAATTTCCAGAAAAATTTTTCGCCAAAAATTTTTAAAAAATTTTTCTCACTCCCAGAACACTCCTAAACTTTTCTTAGCTTCCTATACGCCTCATTTTCTCTCAAATCAGTAGCTTTACTTACTATTTTCTGTGTGTGTTTGCATCTGTTCCAGGGGTCCTTTATATAGGGATTGATCAGGAGTTCCTGATCAATCCCAATTCCTCCTTGGACGGGAATTCAATCTTTGAATCCAACTGGACTCTTCTGATTGAATTCTCATTCCCAGTGGGATTCTTCAACTTCAATCTCAGCCCTCCAAAAATAAAAATAAAATAAAAAATAATAATAGATAATTAGAAAAGAATCAGATACGGATCAAGAAAAGAGAAAGAAAAAAAATTATTAACAGATAATTAGGAATACAATAAGATAAACCAAAAAAAATATATTACAAGAAAAAGAGAAAAAAAATTAATAATAAAATAATAATAATATAATAATATATATAACTATATAAATACAATACATATAAATATTAATAGAAAATAAATAAATAAATAAATAAATAAAGATATACATATATTAATATATAATAATAATAATAAATAATAAAATACATAAAATACAAAAGAAGAAGAAAAAAAAATACAGGGTTACAATTGAATTGGACCTTACCCATTTGGGCCAAGCCCAATTGATCTGGGCTTGGACCCAATTGGGTGTCTACAATTGTTTTTTGCATTACATACATTACATGCATGACATTCATCTCATTCATTACATAGTCAATTAACTTTGGATTTTGATTTTTAAAGGTTGAGAATTTAAAAATATGAGATTTTGACCCTCAATTGAAGAGAATTTGTTGATATGAGATTTCAATTTTTGATTGAGAGAAAATTATCATGACAAAAGTGATAAGTTTTTGGCTAAGAAAATTTTCAAAATGAGATTTGTAAAAGTGTTTAGCCTTGATTATGGGGTAAAACCTTTTCCAAGATGAGATGTTTTATTTCAAAAGAAATGATTTTTTTTTTTAAGTTTTGAAATCTCTATTAAGGTGAAGCTTTTTCAAATATAAGAAATAATTTATAAGACCTCTAGGTATAATTTGTAAGGCTTCTGGGCGTAATTCTCAAGACCTCCAGGTTTAATTCTTAAGACTTTCGTGCATGATTTGTATGACCTCTAGGCATAATTTTTAAGCTTTCGGGTATAATTTTTAAAACCTCTGGGCATAATTTGTAAAAGCCTTCGGCAAAATTTTTAAGACCTCCAAGCATAATTTGTAAGACCTTCGAGCATAATTTTTAAGATCTCCAGGCATAAGCTCACAAAAACTAAGGTTTGAAAAAATAAGACCTTTTGATAAGATTTTGATCCTCATATGAGGAAAATATTGTGAAGATGAAGTTTGAAACCTTTGGATGAAGAGAATGACTTTAATAAAAGTTGGTAAATCTTGGTTAAAATACTTTTCTAGTTTTAAAGTTTCATATCCTCCATTTATAGGAGTTTTTTTTACCATAAAATGAGAATTTTATATTCGAATCCTTAAGACATTGAATTTTATATTTGAACCTTTCAAATGAGAATATTTGAATCTTGGATGTGAAATATGAATATTTGAATCCTTAATGAGAATCATGAAAACTTATGCAAATCTCAAGAATCTTTTGGTGAGAATCCTGAATCTTCGATTTGAATATTTGAATGAACCCCCGATCTCCTTCATATAAGAATTTTTTTTTATTTTTTCAAAGTTATGAAACCTCTATATAAAGGAGCATTTAAATGTTGAGATTTGTAAGACTTTTAGGAATAGTCTCTAAGTCCTTCAAGCAAAATTCGTAATTCTTTTAAACTGAATTTATTTTTGTATTGAGATTTGTAAGATCTCCAAGTGTAATCCCAAGTCCTTTGGACAAGATTCATAAGTCCTCTGGGTAGAATATTTAAATTTTTACATTTTTCAAAATTATTGAGGCTCTAATGAGAGAAACATTTTATATTTCAAAGTTGTTAAGCCTCTATTAAAGAGGAACTTTTTTAATTTTATTTTGTGACTTTTTTAGGCCCGAATAAAATACATGTTTTTTATCTTCGCACAATTCCTATTTCACAAAAAATACATAAAGAAGGACAGTTGTAGACACCCCATTTAGTCCAAGATATTTTTTAATTTAATTTTAGTAATTTAGTATTTTGTTTAGTTTAGGATTATTTATTTTGTTAATTAATTGATTTATGGATTTTTAATAAAAAGAAAAAGGGGAAAAGTTTAATTCGGTTCGAAGTCTAGTGTTCTAATTGAAAAAAGGAATGTATTGATTTGAGAGATGGACTTGGATTAAAAATCTAAAATTGACTTTGATTAGGAGATTGAAACCAAAAAAACTTTCTCCTATTGTGATTTGGATTAGAGGCCTATAAAAAGACTATATTAGGATCAATTAGATACAATCAAGAATCAATAAAAAAAAAAATCAAGAGAGAAAGAGTAAAAAAAAAAACAAGTAAAATTAGGAGTTTTTCTTATAATCTTTTCTGGTGTTTTAGGTTTAAATAATTAGAATTTTCTTTTTAAAGGTTCTTTGTTCGGAAAATGAGTTAAGAAGAAACATAAAATGGAGGCATTCAACAAAACATTTTGGCAGTAAAATTTTTAAGAGTTTTGGAGAAACAAGAAAGAAGATAAGATAATTGCTATTTTTTTCTTCTTTATATGTATATCTATTTATGTTACTTAGTTGTTTCTCTTTTTTCTTTTATGCATATTTAAAATAAAAATTTATAATAAATTCATGATTCCTACCAAACTATTAGAGGATTTTCATGGGTTTAAAAAATTTAAATTAAGTTCTACTAAACAATTGGAGAATTTTATAATGAATATAAGTTGTCTTTAATCCTACCAAATGATTGGAGGATTCCAATCTCAAATTAAGTTCTACCAAATGATTGGAGCACTTAATAAATGTTTGAAAAATAAATTTTCAATCCTACCAAACGATTAGAAGATTCAAATTTTTGTTAAATCTTATCAAACTAATAGAGGATTTAAAGACCTTTATTTTCAAATTTTCATAAAAAGATTTTCAACAAAAATTCCCACTAAATGATTGGAAGATATGCATTGACATAAAATCTCACCAAACGATTAGAGAATTTTATTATTTGCTTTCAAAAAATAATTTCTTAGAAAATATGTTATGAATCCGATGATAGAGTCTTTTCAGAGTGGGACGCAAGTATCCATGAATACTCCTAAGGTGAGGAAATTATCTTAAATCACTACCAAACGATTAGAGTAATTTTAAGATCAATTTCTAATAATTAAATTTACTTAGTAAAAATTCAACAATATTTTAAGGCTTGGATAATATGAAATCAAATTAGTATTTTCATTTGAAGGGTGCTATAGTTTTTCTCACATATAACTGTACTCCCAGATCTAGTCTTGGTTTCGTAAACATAAAATCTACCTTTTAAATACACCTAAGTTAAGCTTAGGATTTCCTTTTAAAAAGAGACATATTTACTTAGGTGGCCAATCACACCTTAAAAAAAAAGATTTGTGGCAATTCCTAAAGTTAGGTCAGCTATAGGTCTATAGATCTATACATTATGACAAATAATATAATTAGCAACAACATAAAACAAATAAAATAAAATAATAAAACTAAATGAAACCATCAAAATTCTACCTTTTTTTAATCTTATTTTTATTCTAAAGTGAGATAAGGAATTAAAATTAAATATTGAAAAGACCATAAAATCAAAGTTTGGATGACGCATGTTTAATTTTTGGCTTGACTCTCTAGCATCCCCAATAGAGTTGCCAAGCCGTCATAATGATTTTTTGTTTAAAGAAACTCGATCACTAGACTTGATGAGAAATTTTCAGAGTCACCATCAATTTTTTTGGTAGGATGTGATTGGACACCAAAAATATCATCTTTTAATAAACACCTTAAAATTAATTAAGATTTATTTAAAAGATACTTAGGTCTGTGAAATTAAGATTAGGATCGAGAGTACAGTTATTAGTAAGGAAGGTATTAGCATTCTCACATCGCCCGTTTGAAGAACGGTACCAATTAAATTTGTGTAATCTTTTAATTTTTACGATATGGTCTTCTTTATATTTAAATTTAATTTCTTAAAATTTATTTATAGAAAAAAAAATTTTTTTGTTGTGAAACTAGTATTATTATTATTATTATTTTCATATTCTATAAATTCTCCAACATTTTGATGAAATTTATAAAAAATCTTTATTTGGAAACAATTTTGGGAATTACAAAATTTTTAAAATTTCATCATAGGATATTTTATTTACTGACTTTAGGATTATCTCGAGTCTTTAGCAAAATCCCAAAAATTTATTAAAGTGATTTTAGAATTATCTCCAGTCTTTAGCAAAATTTCAAAATTTTATTAAACTGATTTTAGAATTACCCTAACTCTTCGACAAAATTTGAAAAATTTTAAACAAATTTTAGGATCATTCCAACTTTCTAATGAGATCCTAAAACTTTTTTCTATTGATGATAATTAAAAAAATGGGATTTTTTCAATTTTCTTAAAATTTTTACTAGAGAGATCTAATTAAATAGCTTATTTTTTTGTTATTTATTTATTACTATTTATTATTTTCATCATTTTTTTATTATTTAAATAAATCTTTATTTAGTAAAAACAAATATATAATATATATTTTGAATTATCTCAACTCTTTAGTGCAATCCAAAAACATATTTTTGGTAATAATTAAGAGATTTATTTAAAGAATTATTTTTATTTTTATTCATTTTGATTTTTTTTTATATTGTTTAAATAAACTTTTTATTCTTATGAAAATAATTTTAGATTATCCCAACTCTATAGTAAAATCTAAAAATTTATTTTTACTCGCAATAATTAAAAAAAATCAAACTCTCTCAGTTTTTTTTTTAAATTACATTTAAAAGATTCATTTAAATAATTTATTATATATTTTTTATTATTTTTTTAGTAAAAATTATTTCTTAAATTATTACACACTCTAGTGAAATTTAAGCAACATTTTGCTTGCAACAAAATTTCAATTTTTCTTAAATAATTATCTTTTATGCATATTTTATTTTACAAATCTATATTTTATTTTAATTCTATTTTTTTTACTCATTTCTAAAAGAATGAATATTAATAATAACATAAAATAATAATAACAACAATAATATCATTAAAAAATCAACACAAAATAAATAAGACAAAAAATAAAAAGAAAAAAAAATTAACCAAACGGGCCATGTCAGGTAAGGGTCAAGGCACAGGTTGGCATGGATCTGGATGCCAAAATAGCATCATTTTGAAAGGTCAATAAAAGGCTCAAAATCATTTCTTTTTTATTTTCCTTTCTTCTTTCTCTCTTTTTACCCTAAAGCCCTTCTTTTTCTCTAAAATCCTCCCTTCACTTGTTGACTACCCTAGTAACCCAGATTTTGATTGGTCGCCGTCGAAAAACTTAACTGATGCTGGAAGACTAAAAAAAAAAAATCTAGATTCTATCCCTTTTTGTAGATTTCGGTGGTTACAAAATTCAAATGGCCATTAGAAAACAAATCGATCATTGAAAAATTCAAACATTTTTTAGAATCCGACAATCCCAAAATATTTTTCAAAAATTCCCAAATCACTTCTTTTTCTGTTCCAAACACTTTTTTTAAAATAGATTTTTCAAAAAAAAAAAAATTCTAAACCTCCTAGATGAAGGTTTCTAGTTTCAATTTTTTTAAAAAATTTTGTTTATTAAATTTTGTTTATTTCTGCAAACAAAATTTTTTTCTTTGCTGGTGGTTCCTCTTATGAGGATTGTGGTGTGTGTTTTTTTAGTGTTTGTGTGTGTTTTTCTTTTCTTTTTTTTGTAAAACCCCAATAGCTAAGATTGCCATGTCTTTATTATTATTTTTTTTAACAGTGTTCTCCGATGTTCCCTCTTGTTATTGTTTTCTATCCAAAATTTGCTTGATTTAAAAGGTTGATCTGAAATCAAATACTAGATTTTCAAAGATACAAACCCTTGAGTTTTGCTTCCAAATTAGGCAGATGCAATAAGCTTTTAGTGGATTAAATGCACGAACTTTGGAGAAGGAGAAAAGAACCTTCTGGTAGCTTGATTTCAATTGTCAGAATTGAAATGATTTTTGAGCCTTTTTTTATTATTTTTTTATTTTTAAAAATTTTTTTGAGCAAAATAGGTGTCTATAGGTGGAGTTGAGTTTGGAGCTTGGTTTTTCTCTTTTTCCTTTCCTATTCTTGATGCATCATATCTTAGTGATCATAGTATGTTGGACAAAGATATTCTATAGAGTTCACTCCCCTTTGTTGGAAAGGAAGAAAACTAACAATAATCATATAAAGAGTAGAATAAATGAAGCCAACATCAATACATAGGATTTGAATTTATTTTTTCATCACCCAAATCGTTAGCATTTGATAATTAGCTAATGATAATTGTAGAAAGCGTGTTATATAATATAAATACAAAATTCTTATTTATGTCATTAGAATGCTTAATGATATGTCTCTAATACTAACACTAGAACGCTTAATGTTTCTTTCTTTAAATATAAATCTGAACGTTTTCTATTTTTTATTTAGATTTTTTTTTCATTGTTACTCTTCATTTTTTTTATTATTCTTTGGATTTTCCATATCATTGATAAGTCAGTTGACATTGTTGGATTAAGTTAGATTAGATCAACAGTAAGGAAAAGAGACAGTTTATAACTTCCTTGTTAGTTATCACAACAAATTAACATTGTTAACTTTCTATTATTTGTGAATTTGTTTTTATGCAACTTGTAAGTACTTGAGTTTTGTTAAAGGATAATCTTAATTCAAAGTGAGTCAATCATTTTGAATAATCTTAATTAATTTTTTGATGCTTAAGTGTTAACCTCTATATATTTTTATTTATCTCTTATAATCATTTTATTTTTTTATATTTATATATGTACATATTTTGTTATTTGTATATTTATATTTTACTTATTTCTGTTTTGTTACATTATTTATTATTGATATAATTTTTGACAAAAAAAAATGTAAATTTAAAGTTTATTGTAACGAAGCGCTGCTAATTGATCTAGACTATAATAAAGTTACAATCTAAAACTATGATTAAAGTTATCGGGACAAAAAACACTTATGATAAGATTTTTGGGATTGATGACTTCTCCAAGTTGAAGCTTTTTTAAAACTTAATTGTATATAACTAATACTATACACATCCTTTTGATGCAGGCATCACAAAATTTTGTTACTAAATATAACAATCATTAAATCAAGTCATGATTATGAGATTGTAAAATATTTTTAATCCTATATATGTAGCAAAATGAGATTATAATTTTCACGAAATTTTAAGCAAATAATGCCATAAACAAAAAAACAAAAAAATCTGATCCCTGTAGATATCTAAGGGGTAGATATTTTCTTAAAAGAAAAAAACATATATATTAGTCCCACTTTATCAAAATGTGAGTTAAATAATGCTACCATATCTGTAATTAATGAGAAGTGTTGAGGTAGTGGCGGTTAATTAAACAAAAAGGAAATGTGGTGATGACGACAAAGGAAACTTTGAACAAAATTAATTAAAAGCCCCCAAAAAAGTAGACGACGTCGGCCCGTGATATATTCGAACGTTCTGAGAGAGGTAAAGTGGTGGGCTGTGACTTGTCGCCCCTATTACTGTTTCTATTATCCCATATTCAAGAGTCAAGATCATGGATTTGTCTTTGAAAATTTTTATTCTCTTCTTGAAAAAAATAAGATAAGAATACAAACTATTTGAAAGCTTAAAGTTATAAAAAAAAAAAAAAAGTTAAAAGAGAGATATGATCATCCTTCGTTCGTGCAGAATGAGCATATATATGTATATTCAATTTATTTTTAATTTAAAAAGATCATAATTTAAAAATAAAAAATTTTAATTATTAAAAATTTTATTAAAAATATATTAAACATAATTTTTTTATAATTAATTAAATAAATTATTTAAATTAAATTTCTATTCACATCTAACTCTTTTTTTTGGGTAATTCTCCCCTTCTTTTACTGTCGTGCTGTTCAACGTGCTTTGCTGACTCGCACATGTAGAAATTCTTTTAATTTTAATATTTCTTTTTTCTTCTTTGTTTTTTATGATGTTGTCCTGACATGGAAATTTGGCATATTGGCAATTTGCATGACCTCTTCGTTGGGTATATGCATGGGCCACGCCGCCCACTTTCAGCTCCAAACAAAGACCCGACCGTCCTTAAAATTTTTTTTTTCTTTTCTGTTTGTCTATTTATTTTTTTTATCTGATAATATATATTTTTCTTTATTTCGTTGATATTAGTTTAATTATTATTATCAGATAATAAAGAATAATATTATCTTTAGTTTGATTTTATAAATTATGTAACCCTAGAAGATAAGGCGGTAGACCTATGACATGCATTGGACAACGAAACTTAGACTAGGTATAGGATTGATGATAATCTAATTAATTCGATACTAACAGCTCTAGCAATCTCAGGTTTCCCATGATTTGCGATCCCTAGAAAAGAAAAAGTATCAAACTTAACCCAATAAATTACAACAATTAAGTTACATGCACCTTTACATGAGAAAGCAACTTTAAAAAGAAATTTTTTTTTTGAAGATAATGAATCTGTTCCTTTAAACAGATCATTTAGAATAAAGAACTTGTTCCCCAAAATGGATCAAGAATCTGACGCTTAATAGTCAGTCACTAGTCCTGAGGGAGACGTACACGGCTTTAGTTTGCCTCTTCATTGTCGCCAAGAAGCCCAACGTTGACACGGAATTGTGGCCATTATTCAAGCAAATTAGCCACCAATATCTACTTCTTTCAACGGTTTAAACTTTTTTAGGGAACCCTGGCTTAACCAACAATTATCCCAACGAGGGTTCGGTCTCTCAACCCTACAGGATTGTTCCGGTGGCTGTCTTGTCTCCTTGAGGGGCCGGTCTTCTGGTCATTGTCCACCAAAACCGTTGACATTCATCACTTGAATTTTGGGAAAAACTTGGATTAAAATTTTTTATTAAAATAATTTAATATAAATTAAAATATATTTTACATAAATAAAATGTGTAAAGTTTAAAAAAATTTATATATTTTTTAAGTAAATACTTTTATTAAAAATTTTAACAAAAATTTTACAATGAATAAATATTAATTAAATTTAAACTATAAATATTATTTTTATAATTTTTTATAATATTATTGGATTTTTCATTGAACTGTATAAATTTATAAGTTTAAATTTTTTTTATTAACATTTTTATTGAATTATTTTTAATAAAATATTTTACAAATTTTATCTAGTTTTGTCCCGACCATGGTTCGGTCTCTCAATCCTACAGGATTGTTCCGGCGGCTGTCTCGTCTCCTTGAGAGGGCGCTACTATCTCTTTAGCTCTCTGCTTTGGTCTTCTGGTCAGTGAACCGTTACATTGATCACTTGAATTTTGGGAAAAACTTAGACTTAAAATTTTTTATTAAAATAATTTAATATAAATTAAAATATATTTTTAAATAAAATGAGTAAAATTTAAAAAAATTTAAAAGAAATTTATATATTTTTTAAGTAAATATTTTTATTAAAAATTTTAATAAAAATTTTACATTGAATAAATATTAATTAAATTTAAATTATAAATATTATTTTTATAATTGTTATAATATTATTGAATTTTTCATTGAACTGTATCGATTTATAGATTTAAATTTTTTTTATTAACATTTTCATTGAATTATTTTTATTAAAAAATTTTACAAATTTTATCTAAAAAATTTCATCTAGTTTTGTTCTTGAATTTTGGCTTCACTGAGCATACTACAGTAATTACGCACATAATTAACATGACAAATTTCACTTTTTCTTTTCTTTTTTTTCTAACCACTGATGAAGAAAAAAATTTTTTTTTGACTAAACTACATACATGGGTACTTAAATATTAGCTTATAGAAACTGTAACTCTTCTCTTTTCTTTTTTTTTTTTTTTTTTCCAACTATAATCATATTTTTGCCCATTGTCTTATGTTCAAACTCAAATCATCTCAATGTAAGAGAACTGCTTGAGTTCAGATCATGTAGATATATAAATAATTTTATCTTAATTACAACAATAACGACATACTGCATAGAGTTTATGAGTTAGCATTAATCTTGGTGATCCAATATTGATAGAATCAAGGCGTTTCAAATATTTTATGATTGTAATTTACAATGACTAACTAGCAAGAAACGATAAGACTAAATTTTGGATTGCCATAAATTTAGGGATCGCCTGATATTTTTTATTTGTTTTGATAAGGGAAAAGAGGGTTTAGGGATAACCTGATCTTACTCATTATTCTTCAACTAAAGAATTTACAGGAAGGATGAGGGTTACAATGGTGGAGGAGTGGTCCAAACGCCAAAATTATCCATTTTACGGGATAGTGACTTTCACCAAGGGAAACCCCGTGAAATTACATACATCTATATTTATTTATTTATGTCATTGACACAAATCCGTAATCATGGTAATTAATGGGCCTTACTACTCAAGGCAACTCTGTGAGGACAACTCTCTCATACGAGCTGGAGGGATTTGAAGAGAATGGATCCGTCACATGTATCATAAGCACTATGTCAAAGAATTGGAGTTATAACTAATTTATTTGAATTCTTTTGAGAGATACTTTATTCTAAAATATGCACTGTTCAATGAAGATTAAACTATTCTAGGCGGTTCTGCAAGAACATCATGGTATTATTATTTCTGTTTATATTACATTAATTTATTTTTTTTTTAATCCAACACCCCAAGTCTTGGTTAATATTTTGGTATTATTTATTTATTTATTTATTTATTTTTCTTGAAAGGGCTGGAAACATAAAATTGATGCTGCAACTTTGAATATAGCATTTATCTAAATAATAATTGGCTTTCTTGTGCCCTTTCACAAACAACTTGAATTTGCGTCTTTTCATTTGGGTTAAAAGATTACGTTTGACCACTAGCAGCATCAAAGTGTCCCTCGCCTGAATGAAACTGGCTCTTTCCATTAATGGCTTGTGACCTAATAACAGGCCTATGCCCGTCCAACATGTTGTAGGAAATGCTATATATGATTACTCTCATCAGTTTTCTTGGTTCTTCTCAAAATGTAGCAACTTTACTTACTTTTTCTTCTCTTTTTTGGATTGGATAATCGTGTTTGTCGAAGAATTTCTCCGAATTTGTATTATATGTTCGTTGCTGTCTGTTCAAAGACTTGCTTATTCATTGATTAGTATTATCTTGTCTCGGGAAATTATGATGCCAATTATTGAGATGGTAACGGCTTGAAAACGATGTAATCTAAACCTACTGCATGCACGTTTCGCCGCAATAATTTTGGATTACCCCCTTGCAACACTAATAATTTGATAAGATTTCCCATCTTACTCTGTTTTTATTTTTTAATCTTTTACAATCTACATAGTATTTTGATATTCGATGCTGATTTTTTTTTCTTAAGAATTTAATTCAATAATGTTGTCCACCTATGATGAGGCTAATCGATCAATTTTGTTGACATCATGTGTTAGCTCAAATGATTATATTCAATAAAATTAGCTACCAAAACACATAAATATTCATAATTAAACTAGAGATTCATGCAGCTAAATGGTGATAAATAGAAGAAGCTGGAACAGCTTGTCAGCATAATATGTACGTCATCAATTAATCAGTTGAAACTTTGAAAGTAAATGAAAAATCAAACACGTCCAAACCCACATCGTACCATCTGCCAAACTTTCACCTTTTAAATAAAGCAAATCGAAGAAGACTTTCGATTTGATATAGTCAAAATTCATGTTAGAATTTATTTTAGTGTAAAACAAAAGCATGCAAAAGCAATGATTTTAGACACCAAAGAAGCATACAGCAGTTGAGCAAAAACAAAAATTGCACGAACCTGTATGAATTATTTTCTAGATATACACAGAAATTATGTACAGTGGATGTTTGATATATATATATATATATACACGTAATATATATACACGTAAAGCATGTTGATGTGTAAATATTCTTTTTATTTTTCAAAAAAAATTGTTCAAAGGGAAGACTTTTGCAAATAAAAAACTGGCTTACTTAGAGGACATGTGATTATGGACGTTAGCTATGAGATAAGCCCCTGTAACGTTTATCTAATATATATATATATATATATATATATATATATAAGTATATTTTAAATTTCATTATTTCATAAAATTTCATAAAACATAAGGTTTTCTTCAATTATTTTGATTAATTGTCACATGTGGGACTTGGGTTCCTGTTTGACTATGTTTAGTAATTATTTAAAGCCATTTTTCCCATGAAAGGCTTAAATTTTTAAGTATTTATTTCACATAATTAATATTATAGTCTCATTCACAATGAGATATGTACCAAGAGATTTATACTTTTGTTTATATTTTCAAATTCAGTAAGTCTTATAAGATCTTTCAAATCCAATTTGCCAAGCTAAAAAAAAAGTATATTAGTTGCAAAGGAAATCAAGTAGGTTTCTCTAAGAATAATTTCCACAGAAGATCTCCCAAGTCATTGATTTAAGTCACAAATTGCTGTAAAGGCATGTGAATACAACTTACGCTCCTGGCGCTGGGGCTGATCACCCAACTCAAGTTGGTTTTAGAATGTTGGGTGTACTTGCTTCCTATTTCGAATAAAAATTACTATTCCATATGGTGGACTTATGCTTCTCTAGCAATTATTGAGCTCTTTGGTGCTTTAATTTCCTTCAACTATAACAAATTGATTGGATCATTATCTTGAAGTTTTGACAATGTTTGCAGTGGACAAATATTTCTCTTTCATGGCCTAGTTGAGCCATAATCTGTATCAAGATTCGCCTCATCATCCTTCACGAAGCCTCACTGTCTCTTCCAAATTCATAAGAGATCATGATGAAATTCATTGCCCTATATAATATATATATATATATATATATATCTATATATAATATAATTGAAGCAGATCAAAGCAGAAACTAATTTTATTGAACCGCCAAGCTAATAACCCTATAGCCTGTCGAATCTTGCATGGGGATTGCTGGTTGTATACTATATGTTAATAATAATTGATTGCTTTAGTATGCTGGAATCTAAGCATGCTTGATAGTGAATCATGACCGAATCTTGTCTTCAATAATTTGACTCAGAGAAAAAACAAAAAAAAAACAAAGTATTGAATTAATTAATTATTAATGTAGTTTACACATAGCATTTTAAGGAAGAAGAGGCATTTCATTGCCCTACCAACCGCCCAACAATTTTTAGGAGTATTTTACCTCCCTACTCTGGTGCTTCGCATTTCTAAAGAGGTAGACTATCCCATCCACAAAATATTATTGTATCCTAGAAAAATAATTTGGAGTATGAAATAAATTTTATAAAGAAAATTATCAATATTTCACCATGTAATTAAACTTGATTTAAAATAGGTGTAGTTTATATATATATATATATTATTAATTAATACAGGGATATATGCATTAGGATGAGGTGTCCAGTGTTTTTTTAAGGGTCCAGTTCAATGAGAAACATTCTGCTTGTCCAAATACTTTTAGATTAATAAGTTTTTTATCTTTATATATTTTTTTTATCTTCTCCACTAAATAAATCATGAGTAGATATTACATAACAGTGATTTCCGAATTATCATCATAAAATTTTTATTTTCATCTTTTTTATTTTAAAGTTTTTTTTTTTAGTTTTCTTAGCATAAATCGCTGTGATAATCACTCAACAATACTTGTCTTTGCAAACTAGTCCATATAACTAATTTATTTTTAGTGTGTAATTATATATTCAGATGATCTTATTCACTATTAATCGATCATATATAGCAAAAGAAAAGTAGAAAACTCTTTTGTTCCCGGTCGTAGGCCATTGCTCAATATTTAATTTGGGTCAAAGATATATTTGTCGAGTGCATTTATTTTTAAATTAAAAGTATTAATTTTTTTTTGATAAAAAAGAATTACGAAAGTAATTAAATTATTCAATCTCTCAGATTAAAATAAGATGTATTATACCAATAAATTAAAATAAATTATTGTAAATTATACATTCGAAATAATTTTAACAAGCGATTACCAATAAGATTCGAACTAAGATTTTTTTATCAAAAAAAGATAATCTTAACTAACTAAATAAATTATTTGTTGATATTAAAAGTTTAACTTTGTTTTCCAATTGTTGAAAAAATAATTTTTTATAAGGCATAATTGTGAGAACATTACAATAGAAAATTGTTTATTTAATCTTATAATCAAACCTTCAGTTAATTCCCATAAATTTGATGATTGACTATTTTTTTTCCTCCCACTCTTAATGTGTATAGTTTTTTTTAACTCCGAAAAGAAAAAAAAAATTCAGATTTAACGATTGAGTAATAGTACATAGTAATGAAAAAATATATACTAATCCCAAGATCAGCCAGAGAGATTAAGAAAGAAACAAGAAAACAGTTGGTAGGATCTCTCTTTCTGCATGTGGATCCTTAAAATTTATTTGCTGACAACAACTTAAAATTTGCTGGAATCTGCTCCTGCCATCAACTACCCCTTTATCCAATATAAGTACTACTAGTAGATTAGTACTTTGTGGTTGTCAAAAATATGTCAATCATAATATATATATATATATATAAACATTTCCGACTTTTAAGATTTTTTTTTTAATTATAAGTATAAATAAAAATTACAAAATAAAATAAACAAGTAAAATTAACAAGAAACAAATCAATATATAATACTCATAATGAATTAGTTTAGGCACTACAAGGTTTTTCTATCAGTTAATCGTTTTGGGATTAAATTTAAAGTTAGCATGAACAATTTTTATAAAATTACACAGGAATTAATAAAAATTATAATCATAATCAAATGATCAAATTAAATCATATATATTATTATATTATAATATGCATAAACATCTGATTAGGTTTGCCACATTGATATTTATGTTGACAACTTTTTTAAATAGCATATAGGATAGTTTTTTGTTAAAGAGTATAGCTTCTTTTAATTACAAATTGAATAATATTAAATTTATTCAAATATCAAAATTATTCAAATTATAATTGTAAATCAAAGTAATCTAAACATATTTTTTAAAAAAATTAAAATTTTGAAATATGAATTTTATCTAAATAATTTTAATTTTTTACCATATAATCTTATTTTATTAATGATTTAATTATAGAATTTTTCAACATGTTTTAAAACTATAAAGATTAAGTTTATTATAATCTTTCAAAATTTTAATATATTCTTTTTTCTTAATTTGTATCAAATAAAAATTATCTTTTCAAAAATTTGTATAAAATATTAAAAATTTAAATAATCTTTTCATATCAAATTTATAAATAATAAGATTTATAATCATCTCAACGTTAATTGTTAATTTTACATTTAAAACATAGACAAAATTTAATTTAATTTTTATCACTTATTATATCCATTTAATTTTTTAAAAATCAATTTGAAAATTATTTATTTATTCCTAAATGTAGTCCGGGAGTTATTTTATAAATTAAAAACTATAAATATAATGAATTATATCATTTTTTATTTTTTGATTTACAGTTTTTCCGAGTTATGCTACTATTACAATTTATTTATTTTGGTTGGTATCTTTCTTTTTTCAAGGTATAATCTATTACTACGGCAAGTTTATTCTTATGAAAATTAATATTTTTTTAATTTATTTTTCTTTATTTTCATACATTTTCTAACTTTTTTTTTCATATTTTGTATAGTAATTTAAATAAGATTACAAAAGTGAGTGCATTCTAAACTTTATTATTTAATTTATCATTTGAAAATATATATATATATATATGTTTTTGTTCTTTAAAGAAAGACATGTAATTTATTTTTATTTGATATTTTAGATGTATAAATATTATTGCAAACAAAGATGGTGCAAAGTGAAAATATGTCTTTTTCTTACTTTTTTAAAAAATTTAATTTTTTATGACAAGTTAGTAAGATATAAAATTTTTTATATGTTATAAATTTTAAAATTTTTATTATAATTTTAAAAATAATATTAATTTATGTTTATATACACATAAAATAAGTAAAATTATTCTGTTTATTAGGTCATAATCTAGTATATATTATATTACAGAATACAAAGATATTTGATAATGTTTGTCATGTAAACACCTACGTGGGTAACTTATATTTTTTATATGTAGGGTAATGATTTAATTTAAATTTTCTACAAATAATCTTAGTCAATTAATTATTTAATTTAAAAAAATATTTGAAAGTTTCAAAAATTATATTTATTCTAATCTTTCAACAGTTTTATTTTAATTTAAATAAGATAAAATTTATCTCAAACTCACTCTTTTCAAATATATATTTATCTCTATTTAATAACACATACAACAAAAGCCTAAATTTATACTATTATTATATTTTTCAAATTAAAAATTTAAAAATTAAATCTTGCTCAAATTATTTATTACAGATTAAATTTTAATACAAATTTAAATTTAAAAAATTCATCTTATTTGATTCAAATTTTACTAACTATGTAGATATATATCATTTTAAATTTTAAAAACATCAAAAGGGATATTGTCACCTTCATGAAATTCCTTATAACGAACTTATATATGACAAATTAGTTATGTCATTCATTTCAAATGGTTACGGTTACTCCCCTTTCTTGCCTTTTAAATGAAATTCATTTATTGTTAATGGTGTCATTATAGTGTTTCAAATGCACCATATAATAGAAAAGGCATGTGATTTTTACACTTTCGGTTGAAAGTAATTCTTCATTATTACATGTTTATGTAATTAAGATGTTTTTTTTTCTTAATGCATCAGTAATTAAGATAACTTATGCACTGTAGTTATATACCAGTTATGCAAGAAGGCCACATTAGCATTGCGCAGACTTTTGAGTTTTGGTAATATTTAGTAGAGGTGTAGAACTTCGTAACGAGTAAGCAGACTAATCTTCTGTTTTCATGGCTATTACTTTGAAGTCCATTCATATTTAGAAATCGTGACATTCTCAGCTCGATGCATGTTTGTTTATAGTTGTTTTTCTTTCAATGTCTTTAATATTTAGAAATTCGTGGTTTCAACCTTTCAGGAGGCTCATGATTTTGGGTTGCCGAAGATTTTAAATGGATTGAGGCTAGCAGCACATTATGTATTCAAGAAAAGAGGTTAGTATGTAACATTTTTTATTTTTATTTATATGGAGCTCCTGAGACTTGACTAAAGAAAATACCAATAACATTGGTTTTGTTATTTTTATTAAAATACTTAATCATATATGAAAATAATAGTGTAACATTTTCGGTTAAAATTGCTTACATGTGAATATTTTCACTTAATGATAAATAAGACAAAGCCTAAAATTATACTATTATTATATATTTTTTAAATATCAAAATTATCAAAAAAAAAAAGTCTTACCCCTATCATCCATTACAAATTAATTATAATTGAATTTGAATTTTAAAAAATCGTCTTCTTTGATTCGGATATTACCCTAACTTTTTCACTTTTGCTTTTCTTGTTCCGATTTTGGATAGTTTTATTGTTTTCTTTTTTCTATTGATAAAAGAATTCAGCCTTAAAATGAAGAATTTTAGCCTCATCTGTCTACTCATCTATTAAAGGGTGACTATTTTTTTTTTGCAACTTTGACAGGATACCTTCCTTGCTCAATTTCTTTTGCAAAACTTAATATCCAACGAAAAGTAAAAAATGTTGCAACACTTTTTCATTTAGATAAAATTATAAGAGTGTCATCAATTTTTTTTTTAATTAGATGAAATTAATCACTTAAAATATTATTTTTTAATAAAAGTCTTAAGATTAATTAAGATTTATTTAAAAAATATTTTGATATGTGAAATCAGGATTAAATCTGAAAGTACAGTTACAAGTGAAAAATGTATTAGTATCCTTAAATCGTTCATTTGAAGAACAATACCAATTAAATATATGTTATCTTTTAATTTTAATGATATAGTCTTTTCGATATTTAGACTTAATTCTCTAAAAATTTATTCATGAGAAATTTTTTTTTTATAAATTTTATTATTTATACACTCTATAAATTCTTCAATGTATTGGTAAAATTTACAAAAGATATTTTTATTCAGAAAATTTTTCGAAAAGATTGACCATTCACAAAATTTTCAAGATTTCATTATGGGATAGTTTTTAAACAAATTACATGTATAATATACATCATTATAAACTAATTATAAATATTTTATTATTTTTTTGAAATTATTATAATTGTTGATTATTCAAATAAAGTTTTTATTTCTAAAATAGGTTTAGGATATCTCAATTCTTTGATGAAATTCTGAAAAATTAATTTTTTTAATAACAATTAGGGAAAATAAGACTCTTCCAATTTTTCTTAAAATTTTTCACTTAAAACATTTAATCAAATAAAAACTTTTATTTATTTTTTTAGTTATTTTTTATATTATTTATTTATTTTAGTTATTTAAAAATTTTTATTTTTTCAAAAATAATTTTTAAATTTTCTCAACTCATTGGTGAAATAAAAAAATATTTTTATTTGCACTAATTAAAGAAAATTGAGCTCTTTCAATTTTCTTTAAAAATTACATTTCGAAAGATTTATCCAAATAATGCATTATTTTTCTTATTCATTTATTATTTGTAAACGTTTTTAGCAAAATTATTTCTTGAATTATCTCAATATTTAGGTCAAATTCGAGAAATATTTTACTTGCAGTTGTTAAGAAAAAAATTACTCTTTCAATTTTCTTTTCCTTAAAAAAATTTAATCATTTTTATTTTTTGTTAAATTTGACCAAAAGTCACTATTTGTTTTTTGTTTTTTATTTTTATTAAGATTATTACTTGTTTCCTTAGAAAAAAATCATTTATTTATTTTCTTTAATAAAAATAACAATAAAAAAAGAAAAAATAAAATAAAATCAAAATTAAAAAATAAAAAAAAATAAGAAATAAGAAAATTTACATATGGGTTGAGTTGGAGCGCGAACTCGCATACAAGTCTAGTAGGTTTACCTATGGGTCAGGGATGCCTAAAACAACATCGTTTTAATAGCCTATTTAAAGGTCTAAATTGTTTTTTAATTTTCTCTCTCTCCTCCCTCAGACTTTCTCTTTCTAAAAATCAAAACCCTTTAGCCAATCGCTGTGCTTACCTAGTTTCCAATCGATTGTCGCTTACTGTCATTGGAAACTTCAATCGACGTCAAAAATTTTAATCAAATCCTAGAATCTAATAGTTTTCCTATATTTTAATGGTTAAAAATTTCAATCAATTGCCTGGAAACTTAATCGACCATTGGAAAATTCAACCGGTCATTGAAATATTCAAATTTTTTCAGATTTTGACAACTTAAAAAAATTTTAAAAAATTCTCAAAAGTATTCCAAAATAATCCTTTCAGCCCCTTAAACACTTTCCTTCAATTAGTTTTTTTTTTTTAATTGCAAAATGCCTAGATCAAGTTTTTCATTTTTGGTTTTTTTCTTCTAAAATTAAAAAAAAAATTTCTTTAATGGTTTTGGGTGTGGTTTTTTGGTTGTTTTTGTGTGTGTGACTTAAGTAAATTTTGGTAGAATGGCAAGTTGGGTGTTTCTGTCAATTGCATCTCTCTGTGAATTGCTCTCTCTTTAGAGGCTGGATTTATGGGGTTTAATAAAAATCCAAATCCCAAAAAATTTGGGATTGAGGATGATTTTTCAAAACCATCGAAAACCTTATTGCAAAATTTGTCAACGTTTGGTATTGGGGCTACTTGATTTCAGCAACTGAAATTGAATTTTTTTTTTTTTTACTTTTGTTGCTTTTTTCTTTTTACATTTTTACTATCATTATTATTATAAATATAATATATATATGTAAAACAATCTAATTTTAATATGTAAAAATTGGATTGGACTTTTGAGATTTAACAATTGACCCAAATAAAATTAAATGTTTATAGCTATCTTTTTTTGCACATTACTGATAATAAAAAATAAGATAGACAAAAAGACAACAATTTTGGCTGAGCAAACACATATTGAACATGATTTTTTTTTTTTTATAAACTCTTCTAACTAAAGGTTCCATGACTTTAAAATTGAATAAACTCTTTTAACTAAAGGCTTTACAATTTTGAATTTAGAACTTCAAAGGTCTTACAGATTATGCCCCAAAAGTCTTATAAATCAAGTCTCATTTTGAAGGAGTCTTTTAGCTAGAGGTAATGAAACTTAAAAAAAATCCTTTAATCAAAGGCTATGATATTTTTAAAAACTTTTCTAACCAGAGATTATAATACTTTAAAAAAACTCCTCTAACTAAAGGCTATGAGATTTTTAAAATCTCTTTTAACTAGAAGCTATGAGACTTTAAAAAATTTTGAAAGATCTTATATATTATGCCTTTTGATATTACAAATTATACCTAATGTTGAAATAGTCCTCTAACTAGAGGCTTTTAAATTTAAAAAACTCCTCTAACCAGAGATAATGAGATTTTAAAAAAACTCCTCTAACTAAAGACAATAAGATTTTAAAAAAACTTTTCTAAACAAAGGCTATGATATTTTAAAAAACCTTTTTTAACCAAAAACTATAAGACTTTTAAAAACTCCTTTAACCAAAAGTTATAAGACTTTAAAAAAGTCTGAAAAGGTCTTAAAATTATACCTTTTGATCTTACAAATCATGCTAATTTTTAAAGAATCCTCTAATTAGAAGCTTTTAAATTTAAAAAAGTTCTTTAACCAGAGGCAATGAGACTTAAAAAAAAACTCATTTCAACAAAGGTAATGAGACTTTACAAAAACTCCTCTAACCAAAGGCAATGATATTTAAAAAATTCTTTTAACCAGAGGAGATGATATTTGAAGGATTCCTCTACTTTTGAAAATAAACTTGAATAGAAACACAGATATCGCCACAGTATTATAACTTTGGATATCACCACCGAAAGGTTCCCAAATATCACCACCGAAGAGAATGAAAAATATTTTCAAATATCATCACTAAGAAAAATGCAAAATGACTTTGGATATCACCATCTAAGGGTTCTCGAATCTCACCATTAAAGAGAATGAAAATGCTTTCGAATATCACCATCGATTAAATGCAGATGACTTCGGATATCAACACTGGAGGAGTTTAAATAAAATTCAATCTTAAATAAAATTCAATCTTAAATATTAGGATATCACCACCAAGTAAATTTGATTAAAGCTCAGATATCACTATTAAGAGTTTTGATAAAAGTTTGAATATCATTATCGAGAGAGTTTGATTGAAAGTTGGATATCACCACCAAGAGTTTTGATAAAAGCTCATATACCACCACCGTGAGAGTTTGATTGAAGGTTGGATATCACCATCAAAAGTTTTGATAAAAACTCAGATATCACTACCTAGAAAGTTTGATTGAAAGCTCATATATCACCATCGAGAGAGTTTTATCACCATCGAGAGAGTTTTAATAAAAGTTTAGATTTTGCCACTAAAGGATATTTTAATGAAATTTGGACTTGAATACTTGGATATCACCACCGAGTGAATTTGAAAATTTAAACTTTGAATACTCGGATATTGCCATTGAGGTTGAATGAAATCTGAAGTTTTGAATACTCAAATGTCACAACTAAGGTTTGAAATTTTGTAATTTGAACACTCGAATATTGCCATCTTGAAGTTTTAATCCATATATCATCACCTAAACATGCAGAAAACTCGATATCACCATGAAGAAATTTGAAAAAAAATTCACATACAATTATAAAATATGAAGAAGACTCAGATATTGCTACTGAGATATTTGAAATAAAATTTGGCATTATTATCAAAAACCTTAACATAGTTTTTAAGAATTGTTCGTTGTTTTTCATCCATTTCTATGCTTTTTAATTTTTTTTAAATCCAACTATTCAAACTTTCCTTTTCTCTTTTATTAATATTTACAAAATTGTCAAATGTAATTATGATGTATTTCCTACAAACAACACAAATACTAACATCTTTATGCAAATGCATGAATTCAGGTCATGATGGAACTTTTTCAAGATGTAGATTCTTAATGCCAGTGAAATGTTAATGTCAATTTTTTTTCTTTTGATGCAAATACAGATGTCTTTTTCATGATGCAAATGTAATTACGCTAATATTTCCTTGAAAGGTACTTATATAAATTTGTAATATGATGATGCAAATGCTTTCCAACTATAATGCAAATGCAAATACTTATCTTAATGATGCAAATTTCTTTTACAAAATTATTTATGTCATAACAACACAAAAGCCTTCTAACTAAAGTGCAAATGGTTATCTCAGCGATGCACTTACTTTTTCAGCGATGAAAATGCATGCCAAAAAATGCAAGTGCCAAAATCCCTTTTTCTTCTCATTTTTCTAATTTTAATTTTGTTGATTTCACTTTGGTCATCACGTTAGCTCTTCAACTTCCTCTTAAAATGGTTTTCTCTTCTATTTCCTCACATATTTTCCTTCATTCCTTCACCTATCTTTCTTATCCTCTTTCTCTTTTCTTCCTAAACAAGATTTCTTATTTCTTTTTTCTTTTCACTCTTAATTACTTTTCCTTTCTTGCTTCCATCATTAATTCCAATGCACCATCTACGTATAATTACTATGAACTTAATGTACGCCTTACATAAAAGTCAAGAAGACAAACAATCGTGTTCCTATTTTTGAATGCATGAAAGAACCTATTTTTCTTTTCACCAATTTTTTTCCTTTAATGGATGGCATTTTTTACTCAAAACTAGTCTAAATGATTTCTTTATTCACAATAAAAATGCACTACTAGTCATTCAAAATTTTTCAAAATATACAATAAAATTACCTACATAATTAAATTTCATAATCAAAGATAATGAAATATTCAAACAAATGTAACTTTAAAGTTTCTTTAAAAATTGGTGTTCCTTATTTAAAATGAGAGAGGTGACAATTTTCATTTAAAAAAGAAATGGTTTAGTAAATCAAGGTTTCGGTTCATTTAAAAGTGCTTCACAGCTCAAAAGGAACAAAAGAGATACATACTTTTTCATCTAGGCTCACAAATGAAATATAAATTTTTCTAAAATGCATGAATTCCTTGAAAACCAAATAATGCTTTACCTTTTTTTAAATCTTTAAATGTGATATTTTGATAGATGTTAAAATCAGCTATGAGATACTCAAGATTTTAAAAGGTTATTTAGGAATGAAAAAAAAAGCTAAAATCAATCATTTTACTAGATTTTAAATGTTTAGGGCATTATTAACATTCTTAATCTCTCAAAAGTATAGGTTGCTTCCTATTAGCTTCTCTTACTTTGACAGGTATTAAAATTGGTTTCAAAGTTTTTAAATTTGCTATAAAGTACCCCTCATCTATTTTTTAGGGCTTTCACCTCAGAGCCTTATTCTTTTTTTTTTTTTTTTTTTTTCATTTTGGTTGATTGTTCCACCATACACTTAAGAATTTAAACTTTATCCAAAATGGCTTGATAGTTCAAATGGGCAACTTGACCATGAAAGAGAGCAAAAGATTCAAAGGTTTTATGACAGTTTCCCAAGGAAAAGCTCTTTAATTTAAACATACATGCTTGATCCAATATGGACATTCTAAGGATAAAAGATAAGCCATGGTTTGAAGTTTTCAAAGAAAGAAATAGATGGGCCCAAAATAAGTGTTTAAAGGTGATTAAACTAAGGATTATTTTTTTTTCACTTGAAAGATTCACTTTAGAGCATTTATCCTTCCATTTTTCCCTACTTTCTACTCAATCATTTTGTTTATTTTTTTCTTTTTTTATTTTGTTCTTTCTTTTTTCTTCTTTTAAAGATCTAGCATAATCTTGACATGTATCAAATTACTAGCGCCTGAATCTTTAAAAATGCCATGTTTGCTTAATTTTCAATAAATTCACAAAAAAAAATTTAAATTAATTTTTCGATTGTTCCTTGCCTAGGAATAATATATCTATCATTTCGTGTTATGGTATAATCAAATGAAGCTATGGTTTATGGAATTCAAATGTATGCTTCTTGAAAAGTTATAACTCTTGTCTTATTTAATGTTTCATAGTGCAAAAGTGTTTGGAAGGCAAATGTAAAGAGGAATTTAATGGGATGAATTCATTTTTAAAGTGATCACCAATTCTTTTCCAACTCTTTTTTACTTTTATTACAAAAGAGACTTTTTAAAAAATATTTTTTCTCTTTTTATGATTTTGAAACTAATTATGTGGGGTTTTATTCTCAACCGAACCTTTTATTTTTGTTAAAAAATCCTAGAAATCCATAATTCATACCCAAGTAAATAGGAAAAATTCAGACCACAAATCCATAAAGTAACACAACATACAAAAGTTCACCCAGTCAGACATCTAAATTTAACCAGAATTCACATCCTCAAAGCAATACTATAAATTGCCCTTAAACTACATGTTACCCTCTTTACCTAGAAGTCAAACATTTTTTCAAATTTCCTAAACTACCTTGAATGTTGGATCTTATAGGACCTTACCATATTTTAGCAATTCAAGTATATTCTTCGTCTAGCTCTTTCTTCATCCCAAAGTTTAAAAATCTAACTTTGATAAGATTTCTAATCTTGTATTACAGTTCAAGATAGTTCTCTGTTAAGTGTCCTTGATTACCATTATGGTAATCACACCATGTATGAGCATTATATCATATTGTGCAAGGAGGTTTAAAAGGTTCCATATACATAGATGCCAAAAGGTTTTTTTAGATCAGTTGGTTTAGTAATTTAAATCAAGTTATGGAAATTGATTTAATCTAACTTTTCGCTTACTTATTTTTTGATCCTTTTAGATTATTTATCTTTTTGTTAGGCCTTATAACTGGCTTGACAGTAGATGTATTGTTAAGGCTAGACATATAAGCAAGTGTTTGGAGAATAAAAATTGGCTAAAAAATTAGTGTTGGTGCTTGTTGATAGAGATAATGGGTTAATGCTACATGGGCTTGATATATAGGGTAATGATAAAGCTGGGTGAAGTTTCAAGTTGTTGCCCCTCGTAGCTTTCAACTTAAGTTACATTTTCACCATTCTTTTTTGTATCAATACTCTTCCCTTTCCTAAGCTTACCATTCTCGATAGCATTTTTTACTATCTCTCCAGTAAGCATCGTATCAACAAAGTTTTTCATGATATGACTGATGAACTTATCATGGTATAGGGCTCGAAGGGTGTTAAAAATATAATAATTATTTTTTTCTTGGTCAAATGTGGATGTTCTTGCATCGTAAAATCTTTCTTTTTATGAGAATATTCCCTACTGGTTTCATTAGACTTCTTCTCCAAATTTTGAAGAAATAATCTATTTTGTACCATATTTACTACATGTTTATATGTTGCAATAAAAGCTCAGACAAGATTCATCCAATAGTGGATTTTGCTTTGGTCCAATTACACATTCCATTTTGTTACAAATTTGATCAAACTATCTTGGAAACAATGTATCAAGAGTTTATTATTGTTTATATGTTTGGTTATTTTTTGACAAAACATGGTAATATATGCCATAGGGCATTTGGTTCCATCATTTTTTCCAATTTTAGGCACTTTAAATTTTGGTGAGATTACCAAATCTGGAACCAAACTAAGTTCATTTGCATTAATGGTGCCAAAAACATTCACATCTTCAATAACTAATAGTCTTTTTTTCCAAGAAATCAAATTTAGTTATGGCTTCATACTTTCAAAATGTTTGGACATGCTTTTTTTCAATTTCTCTTGTTCTCTCAAATCATCTAAATTTGGGACCATTATATAATTGACATGACTTACCCCAATGTTTAACCTAACATGTCTTTGACTCTATGGTTGAATTGTAAATAAAGGTAAGTTAAATTGAGCACATGGTTGCCTTTCAGGCTATGTCATTTGTGGAAGCACTTGATAAGAGGCTTGAGTATAAAGTGGGTTGAACCTTGGGGGATATAATGGATCTTCTTTGTCACTGGTGTTTCTTGAGGTTGAGGCTCTTTCATGGTGATCAATTCTTCGGGTAACCATTTTCCCTTTAGTCATTTTCCTTATCATATCTATCATTACAACCATTTCTTTTTTAGTCTCCTCTTGAGACTTAGATATTTGTTCAATAATCTCTTGTTGAGACCTAATCATCTGCTCTTGTATCTTCAACTGGGTCCTTTTTGTCTTTTCCATTCTAGATGCTTGTTTGAAGAGGTGTTGTAATGATGAAAAGTGGGTTATTCTTTGTTTCCTGATGGCCTAGCTATCCTTGCACCAAATGAGTTAAAAGAAACTTTTGAGATCATTATTTCGAGGCTTTTTTCTTTTTATTTATTTTCAAAATCCCATTATGCTTTTTTTTAATCTAAATTTAAACATAAAATGTAACATAAATATGATACATGAATACACAAATGCAAAGGAAGTTTATGATGATGCATGATCGAGAAACAAAAGGAAACCAAGGCAAATTAGTGTTAACAATTGAATTAAAATAAATGTTCCTTATGAGTCCTAATTTAAGGTATGATTTACAAAATTGGTATGGCTTTATTTAAGGTTAGTTTCTTAAAGTTCATTATATGAAGGTTTGGAATTTAATAAAGGCTAAAAGGTTCCTAAATTGATTTTCCATGTCATCTATTGTAGACTAGTAAGGCCCTCAATCCTCACACATAATGAGCTACTAATGGAAAGGGTTTAACTTGAGTGATAGTATTTCCCTAGCTCAAATGGATGCATTATAACCTCATATAAGTGTAGGCACTATACTCGCTCCTAAAGGGATAGATTTGAGAGCTTGGGTATAGAGCTTGTACATGAATACAAATGTGTACGTGTGTGTAAGGGAATATAACAATCATTAATCAAAATAAAATCAACAATGTAAATATTACATAATTAACAACAACATAAAACAAATAAAATAACATAATTAATTATAACAAAACTAAATAAAGCTATCAATTTTTTTTGAATTTTTATTTTTATTCTAAAATAAGATAAGGATTTAAAATTAAATACGAAAAAATTATAAAATCAAAGTTTGGACAACACATGCTTAATTTTTTGGCCTAACTCTTAAGCGTCCCCAGTGGAGTCGCAAAATTGTTGTAATGATTTTTTGTCCAAGAGACTCAATCTTAAAGAAAATTATAAGAATTGTCACTAATTTTTTTAACTAGATGCAATTGGTCACCTAAAATATCATCTTTTAATAAAAATCTTAAAATTAATTAAGATTTACTTAAAATATGATTTGGTCTGTGAAATCAGGGTTGAGTCCGAGAGTATAGTTATGAGTAAATAAAGTATTAGCATCCACACATCGCATGTTCAAAGAACAGTACCAATTAAACATATATTATCTTTTAATTAAATATGATATAGTCTTTTCAATATTTAGACTTAATTCTCTAAAAATTTATTCATGGGAAAAAGCTTTTTTTAATAAAATTTATTGTTTATGTACTTTATAAATTCTTCAATGCTTTAGCAAAATTTACAGAAAATATCTTCATTTAAAAAAATTTTTAGAAAAGTTGACTCTTCATAAAATTCTCAATATTTCGTCATGAGATTTTTTTATTCACAAATTAAATGTTTAATTTACATCATTATAAAGTAATTATAAATGCTTTGTTATTATTATTTTTAAATTATTATAATTATTACTTGATGATTATTCAAATAAAGTTTTTTTTTTTTTGTAAAATTGGTTTAGGATTATTTAAATTTTTTGGTGAAATTCCAAAAAATTATTTTTTCTTAATTATAATTAAGGAAAATAAGATTTTTTCAAATTTCCTTAAAAATTTTCACCCAAATGATTTAATCAAATAAACACATTTATTTTTTTTTAGTTATTTATTTATTTATTTTAGTCATTTAAATAAATTTTTATTTCAACAAAAATAAATTTTAAATTATTTCAACTCATTGGCAAAATCAAAAAATAATTTTACTTGCACTAATTAAAGAAAACTAAACTCTTTCAATTTTTTTAAAAAATTATATTTTAAAAGATTTATCCAAATAATTCATTATTTTTCTTAATCATTTATTATTTGCAGAATTTTTTTATAAAAATAATTTCTTAAATTATTCTAACATTTAGGTGAAGTTCAAAAAATATTTTACTTAAGTTGTTAAGAAAAAAAAAGTACTCTTTCAATTTTCCTTAAAAAAATTTAAACATTTTTATTTTCATTAAATTTTACTAAAAATCACTATTTTTTTGATTTTATATTTTTATTAAGATTATTACTTATTTCCTTCAAAAAAAATAATGATTTATTTATTTTCTTTAATAAAATAACAAAATAAACAAAAAATATAAAAATTAAAATTAAAAAAGAAAAAGAAAACAGAAAACTTACATACAAATTAGGTTAGAGCACAAGTTGACACACAGATTTAGCGGATTTGCCTACAGGTTAAGAATGCCCAAAATGATGTCATTTTGGTAGCCTATTACACGCCTGAATCTTTATTTTTTATTTTTTCTCTCTTCCCTCGGGTTCTCTCTTCAAAATTCAAAACCCCCTCACCGACCTCCATGCTTACCTAATTTTCAATTGGTCACTAACTACCATCACTAGAAACTTTAATCAGCGCTAAAAAATTTAATCAAATCCTAGAATCTGAAAGTTTTCCAAATTTTGGTGGCCAAAAAATTCAATCGACTGCCAGAAAACTCAATCGATCATCAAAAAATTCAACCAATAGTTGAGAAATTCAAAATTTTTCAGATTTCAATGACCTAAAAAAATTTCAAAATTTTTTTAAAAAAACCAAAATGATCCTTTTAGCCCCTTAAATACTTTCCTTCAACTACTTTTTCAAAAAAATCTCAAAATGCTTAGATCAAGTTCTTTTTTTTTTACTTTCAATTTTTTTCCTTTTGAAATTTTTTTTAAAAGAAAAAAAAAGGCTTTTTATGATGGCTTTGGTTGTGGATTTTTGGTTGTTTATGTGTGTGTGACTTGGATAAATTTTTGTAGTATGGTAGGTTGGGTTTCTACCTATTGCTTCTCTCTGTAAATTGCTCTCTATTTAGAGACTGGATTTATAGGATTTAATAAGAATCCAAATCCCAAAAAATTTGGAATTGAGGATGATTTTTTAAAGCCACCAAAAACCTTATTGCAAAATTTGTCATAGTTTGGCATTGGATAGCTTGATTTCAGTTGCACAGGTTGAAATTATTTTTTTACTTTTTTATTTTTGTTGCTTTTTTATTTTTTTTACTATCATTATTATTATAAATACATATAAATATGTAAAATAATATAGTTTTTAATATGTAAAAATTAAATTACAATTTTTAGATATAATAATTGATTCAAACAAAATTAGATATCTACATATAAGTTAGTATTTCTTAAAAATCTAATATAAAACAACTAATTATATATGCAAGTATACTAAAAAATTAATCTTTGAATAGATAAATTAGATTTATAAGTATCAATTGCTTTTTTATTCATAAAAGATTAATATTATATTATTTAATATATTAATTGATAATTTTTCTCTTAATTACTTCATTTTATGGATCAAATGCACCATTTTCAAATTTAAAATTGATAGTTAATAAATTCATAAGATACTTTATCTAAAATATAAATTAGTATCTATTTGAAGAAATTCAAAAAATAAGTAGCTTCTTATTTTTAATAATATCTTTTGTTTTTTTTTTTTCAAATATTAGTTTAAATTTTATCATTATTATCTAGAAATAGTTTAAAATTATTTCGCTTTGCTCTTTTTTATAATATTTCACTTTACTCTTTGCAAGCATGCAATTTGCATCAACATGTTAAGGCTGAACCATCTGGTAAGCCTAGATTTTGGTGAGTCGTGCAAATATTTAAATTTAAGATTTATTGAAGCCGAGGCAAAAGAATATATATATAGGAGTAGGTTATCATTTACATTATTTTGACATATCAATTTATAGTTTTTTAAATACATAAAATTTATTTTTATTTAATATAAAATTTTAAATTTGCGTATATTACTATGGAAGATAAAGAAGATGAAAATTAAAAGAAGAATTGACTAAGTAAAAAATTAATTTTATTTTTTTATTGGACAATAATTTTGTTAATCATATCTTTAAGATTTTTTTATGACCTTTTTCAAAATATTTAATTTTCTTATGAAATGAAAGTCGGATATCTATCACTTTTATATAGTTCATATTTTTTGAAAACTTAGACATAATCATATTAAGAATACTAATTTTATGTGTATAATATTTAATTTAATAAATTAATATGTGCATAGTACATGTCACAAACTGATTTTTAACATAAATCAAGGAAAAAACAAAACAAACCAATATCTAATTGAACTAAATCCAAACATTTAATGGGAGTTGAAACCTGAAATCTAAAGATTTCAGAACATCACCTACTAAAGCCTTAGACGAAAATCATTTTGTCATCATATTCCTTTTTCTCAAATCCTTGCTGTCATCGGCTGTTTGATTCGAATTAAATTTAGCACACTCATATTATCACATCACCTACTTTTCAATTTTATCAGATTCTTGGAAAGCTAAAATGGAAATAGCGTAATAGATTTTTACTGCTTTCTGATGGAATGGTTGCTAGTAGGAAATCAAACAAATAGAATCGATTCTAATCCAAGCTTTGTTTGCTTTATTCAATCAGGGTTGACTTTTTTTGACTCTTGAGGTAAATAAATAAAGAAAAATTAAACAAATTAAAATCAACGGTAGTCAACTGTTATTATTGTTTTTAATTTTAACACCGTCCAATGAAGTTAAGGAATAATAGCATAAAAACTTTGTAGAATTCCAAATCAACAGATGGATTTTTAAATTCAAAGATTTTACATCCCATGGTCCCAACTTTAATCCATCAACGAAACATAACTTTTTAAGTGGGAGCTTTCTTCTTTTTTTTTTTTTTTAATCAGAGTCTTGAACATCACTCTGAGTTGGATCGACTTCCATTAAAATGATTCTGCAAGTTGAGTCTACGCCTGTGCCACTTGCACTCTGCATCCGCATATGTTCCTTTGGTTATCACCTCAAAGATTCTCTCATTTTCAAGGCTTCCATGCATACATAGTTTCCTTTTCTCTCTCTCTCTCTCTCTCTCTCTCTCTCTCTCTCTCTCTCTCTCTCTCTCTCTCTCATTTTAATAAAAAAATTACATGTTAAAAAAATAAAATTTAACTCAATTTATGCATACAAATACTATAATAAATCCAACATTCAAATCTCAATACTTAAAATTTTTTTTTTCTATCCTGCAAGTAACCACTTCTTTTATATATAAAAAAAGTACTAGTTCTTCTCAATAGCTTAGAATCAAACACACACTTAGAAATTACTAGAATCTAAAATCTGATCCAAATTAAACGCAATGTTCTAACGTTATGGTTATATGTTATGCCAATGCCAATTTGACTAAGTCCTTTAGGCAGCTGCCGGCCGTCTGAAATGGGGTAATACGTACGTGGTATGACTCATGGACTTTCCAAACTGATAATTTAGGTTTTAGACATTTACTGTACTTGCATACAACAAATCTAATTAATGTTTTGTTCTCTTACTCTTTGTAGCTTTTCCGAAGTTAAGGTTAGTTAACGTCGTGATAAATTTCTCATGTAGAAACTAGAGGATTAAAGTAGATCCACTAGTGCAAACCCACACAAACTTCAAGATCTCGTGATAAACAAAAATTACTATTTGGATACGCGCTACATAAAAATTTTTGGATTACTCTAATTTCTTTTTCTTATTAATAAAAAATGACAAGGTAGCCCGACATCGTATCATTTCAATACTTTTGAGAAATATACCCTTTTGGGATTTTTTCCGGGGGAGTCACAGCCCTTGTACGCATAGCTCAATAAACTAATTAAACCTATAATCGTGCGCTTTTTTTTTTTTTTTTTGTTAAAGGGATAGGAGATGCGATGGTGGTTCCAAACACTCATCTTACATGTTTTCTTAATTTTTTAAGTCACTAGGTCAAAAGCTAAAAGGCATCCTATAATCATGCTTTAATTGTGATTTCCTTGTAATTTTCGCCTATGGGATTGTTGAAGTCTTAATGATAATTGTTACCCCGTTGTAGAACTCATTGATAGTATGAGTGAGACACTTTCTATAGCAAGCGTAATCTTTTTTACCAAGAGTTCCCACAAATAAATGCAAATATCAATTTCACATAATGACCGAATCAAGCTCTATCTATTAAGTGGCTTCAAATCTTTTAAAACTTACATGAATCATGCCTCATTGCCTATTGTGTTGTAGAAAATGTTTTTGGCTGCAATTCTGCTCATGTATCATGCGATCAAATTAAGAAAAACGTCTTCTAGAATCCTCATTTTGATTTTCAAATTTGGTTGATGTCGCAGCTCACCTGGCACTCTTCATGCCTGGTTATGCTGAATTTGGACAGCTTCAAACTCATTCAAGGAAAACACTTTTTGTTTTTCCTTATGAAACACATTAAAAGGACCCAAACTAACACATTCATTCCTTTTGTGCAAGCCTGAATGAGTGGTGTCGACGGTTATGTGCTGCTAAATTTTTGGCGTCGGGAGTCGGAAACTTAAGTTTCGCTCTTCAGATTGTAAACTTAGAATGAAAAACTGTCTTCATAGTCAAGAGAATAAATAAAACAATATTAGACTTTGAATCAAATTGGCTACTAGTTCCCTTTCGAACTTGTTTAGTATATAACTCTAAAAACTCGGTACAGTACAGAGAATGGAGGGTGGCATAAATCTAAATGACAGCTTTGCCCCTTGTAGGAAAATAAAAATTGAATAACTTCCCTTTTTTATCCCTCCCTTCGGCTTAAGCTATGCAGGTAACAGGTTAGACAAAACTCAGAAAAGATTAATTAAACGAGGCAATAGTGATCTGAATCGCCTAGAGAATCCTCCTTGATTTCTGCTTTCTGTGGCTTCTGTTGCCCAACTTCTTTGCTGTCATCAACAACCACTACAGATCCGGTCAGCTCCTTGGCCTTTTCAGCCTCAAAATCCCAATTTGTCCTAACCAAGACCACCATCATGGTCAGCATACATGAGCCCTGGGCAGCCAATAGTCCAAGCCACAATCCCTTGAAATCAAATCCTGCAAAGAAAGCTAGCCATACTGCCACCGGCATACCAACGAGGTAAAAGCAACCAAGGTTTATGTTTGCTCCTTCTTTTGGCCTGGCTGTGCCTCTTAGAACTCCACAACCTGTAGTTTGTGGGCAGTTTCCAAGTTCACACAACCCGATTATAGGCAAAACAAGAGAAGTTAATGCTATGATCTCTTTATCATCTGTAAACATGCTAGCCCATATGTTCCTAACCATTACCGCAAATACAAGTGCTGAAAAGCCCAGCATGAAGCCACAATAAAGGCCTACAAAGGCGGCGAGTTTGGCCTTTGTGGGTTGGTTTGCACCGAGTTCATTTCCAACTCTTGTTGATACACTGAAGCTTAGGGAAGATGGGAATATGTAGATTAACGATGTTGTTTGAATCAAAATGCCCATTGAAGCAACAGTAGCTTTGGGGTTTAACAACAACCCGCATAGAAGAATCATGATCTCGTACCACCACCATTCAAGGCAGACTGAGATGCAGCTCGGAATGGCCAAATTCAACAGCGATTTCCATTCTTTAAAGCACTCCATCGAAAATCCTCCCCATGTCTTTTTGTGGACTCCAAAATAGAGGATATAGATTATTAATGAGCCTATAAGATTGAAGTTAGTCCATACTCCGCTAAGAGCAACTCCCTTGATTCCTAATTTAAGGTGTGACACAAGAAGGTAATTAATTGGTATGTGCAGAAGAATGGATAAAATGACGCAACATGTTAAAGGTAGAGTTATGGATTGGGTTCTAAGATAGATTCTTAATGGGTGCAGAAGAGACTGAGCTAAGAGGTCAGGAACAGAGTAAATAAGATATGATTGCGCTTCTGTGGCTAGAGTTTCATCCTGACCACAAAGTAAGAGCATTCTCCTCATGTTTATCCATAGAAGAGAAATGGGCAGTGAGGAAACCAAAAGCAAAAGCACCGTTCTTTGCAACGTGATCCCGAGAAGGGTATACTTTCTGGCGCCAAAGGCTTGTCCACAAATGGATTCCATTCCCATGGCAAGACCTGAAAGAATAGAGTACCCGCTGATATTAGCAAAGCCAATGGCAAGTGAACCACCTGCCAAGGCAAGCTCACCGAGGCGGCCAAGAAAGAGCATGGAAATCAATGAGCGGCAGTATAACATGAGCCCCGTCAGTATCATAGGAAGAGCTATCTTAGCTATGGAAGTGGCTTCCTTGACTGCAAGAGGGACAGAATGGGCCCTGTCTAGCTTCTGGGTCTGGATTGTTAAGTGGCACCTTTCTTCTTGTTTCGATGTTGGACTTTTGGGGATAAACAGTTCGTAAATATTGGACCCTTCCGAGTCTTTGATTGAGAGAAGGTAAGGAACTTTTGAATCACATTTGCAGGAGTGATGAGAGGATGTAAGCTGGCACATCTTTTTTCTATTAGAAATGCTCAGAGGGATCGAGCGAGAAAGACAGAAGAGGAGAGAGAGTTTTGCGGGGGAGTTGTACAAGGGGTGGAGTAGAGGGGTTTATAGTGGATTTCAAATTTGCTTCGAACTTCACACGCATTCAACTAAGCCAAGAATAACCCACTTTTTTGTAAGCACGTAGATGTCGTATTGACCGAACCGCCTTTGAGGTGCACAGGAGAGTAGGGGCCAGAAAGAAGAAAAATTTACTTTGTGAACTAAGATTCGAGATTAATGACTGGGTTCTTTTTTTCTGTTTATGTTTCTCACAAAACGTCTTCAACCCAAATTTTCTATTCACATTAGAAATCTAACAAGGGATTTTGCAGACAAATATGCATCAACTATGAGGATTAAAAAAAAAAAAAAGGAGTCAAAAGTGTTGTCGTGTGAAGTATTCAGGTGGAAGCTGTAGCACACAATTACTAGCTTAATGTACTGATAGCATTATAACTATAATATTACAATTATTTAATCATAATAAAAAATTATGTGAAGATCCATCATTTATAAGAATGAATTTTATATAATATTTTAATAGATTTTATATAATTTTAAAATTTAATTAATTAATTAATTATAATATAATTATTATAAATAATATGCTCTCCCTCATCATAATTAGGACAAAATTGGAGATTGGACTTTCATACATGACACTTTTTGCAATGTACAAGGACAATCAATATTGTCTGGACACTAAGGAATTTTTACGTTTCTTTTGGTGGAAGATTAATGTATAGCCTTCTGCTACCCTTAAATTGTCCGCTGTGGCTATACGGCTTATCGATTGCGCCACTTGTTTAACACCATAGTTTATTGATCAGTCCAAAAAAGCTATTGTCCATTAGCCTCTTATTCTTCTCCCGCAATAGCCAAATTAAAACAAAAAAAAAAGGGGGGGGGGGGGGGTTAGGGGTATGTTTCATTTCTTGTTGAATTTGTGAATTCGAAGTATATGCCTGCTAGAAAGGTAAAAATTATACCAATTTCTTTCAAATCATTGACACTCTTACGCACTTTCTGAATAGGGTTGGGAGGGCCCTCAGGGACACTTTTAGTTCAGTTTATTGTTTCTGTTGATGGTATTGTCCAGGGCAAAGGACAACGTATAAGGGAATAAAAGGGGGCATGTACTTCAAACCCATTTGGGGTGGTGTCTCCAGTGTTTGGCAATCACCATTGTCAGGTCGGCTGCTGTAGGGTGGGGGGGTGGGATTTGATTGAATTCCTGCTTTTGCACTACAAATATCCTATATAAGACCAAAGAATATTGTCAAATGGCCGACAGTGAAGGCTCCATAGATGAGTGGGTTGGTATATTTTGCTATATCTGTTCACTCCCAAGCCCTTCACAACCAGAGCCTGAGCCCACAGTTTGGGACCCTTCTTTTGACCCAAAAACTACGTAGATACAACGCCGTAGTCACTAAAAACGTGTGGAAAATTCTACAAATGGAAAGATTGCGGCCTTACATGACTATAGCTTTTTTTCATATATGACAATTATTGTCGTGATGTCATATAAAATATTATATTTATATTATATTTTATATTAAAATTTATATTCATATAAAAATATAAAATATAATTTATTTAATTTTATTAAATATATTTATAATTTTATTAAAAATTTAAATTATATTATTTTTATATTTTTTATTTATATAATTTTTATACCAATCAATTTCTTTTGTACTTTACTTGACTATCCAAAAATTGAGTTCCCATTTCCTTTTCGAAAGTGTTGCTTTTAAACTGAGTCTATGCGAATGCATTTACACCAACAACTTTTAATTCATTGTGTGACTTGGGGGTCTTCCACTGTTCGGTCGATACCTTGGAAGCTTAAGCTTGATATAATAATTATAGTACATACTTGATTCAACTTCTATTTACGACCCAAGAAAATAAAACAGCGACAAAAGTATGCAAAGGCCAAGGGAAAATCAACATGCATGGCCTGGTCACTGCCGAAAGACTTGACTCGAAAATTATATTGGACTACCAAATGGTATGGTTTAGGATTGTCCATTAATCAGTGGCGTAATTAAAAATTTTATTTAGCAGGATCGTTACACTTTTTATTTGTTTTTCCATTGTCGAATCTCTTATTTTCTTTCATTTTTCAAACATATAATAGCTTTTCACCAGATCATCTTCTATTGGTTTAAGTAACAAATTCTTCCATATTTTTTAAAACATTATTTGTATATTTGCAATCTGGCAAAATTAAAACTAGTTTTAACATTAAAAATCTAATAAATAAATAATAATATCTACATTACTATCTCTACATTTCATTAATTATATTATTTTATTGCGTGTTATGTTAATTTTCATTTTTTCCATTGCAGTCAATTTACCCTAAATTTTATTTTATTGGAGTCAATGTTATGTTGCTTCCCCTTTTTTTTTTTTCAGTGGAGTCAATTTATCCTTAAATTTTATTTTCAATGGTTCAATTTATTAATCATCCTATATTAATTCATATATTATACAAAAAATTTGTGAATTTAAGAGAATTACTAGTAATTATCATTTGGCTACGTACTTGTCATTAATTATAAATTTAAATTTTCTATAAGAGATAATTATTTCACAAAGTAAATTCATTCCAATTTATTAATTTTTTATTATACAAAATGTTACTTGTTTCACCTAAACCTATATAGTGAACAATAATTTATTGTTAACTTTTGTATTAAGGGGATAACTAAATTAATTCACTTGTTAATGTTTTTGGTATCTTAAGAAGATCAAAGTCCACATGGGAAATGGGTATTCGAATCTTGAACCTTGTTTCTTCCTCCTTGGATGAATAATAACCGTTATTGGGTCAAACATCGAAATCCATAGTTTTCTTTTTTTACTTTATTAATCCTAATTAATGATGATTGTAATAATAATAATTTATTTAGAGTGTGTTTGGTTTAAAAAATTCATAAATTTTTTTTCTTGGAATTTTGACGGTGATATTTATTTCTCACATAGAATAAAATATCTTATTTCAATAGTACTTAAACTCGTGAAATAAAAAATTCACCTATATCTATGATATTTTAATATTTCAAAAAAAAAAAAACTATCTTATTTTCAAAAAATTTTCTCCTAGAATTTTGATAATGATATTTATTTTTTATGTTTAGTTTAAGATAATTTGATTATGAGATAAAATGTTAGATTTTTAACGGTACTCAAAATTACAAAATTAAAAATTCACTTTTTTTATGGTATTTTAGAATTCCAAAGGTAAAGTTATCTTATTTTTAAATTTAATTTAAATAAAAAATTATTATATATTTATTATTTTTTTGAAAAATAAGTTTTGAACTCAGTTTTAATTTTTTTATTTAAAAATTTTTTTCTTATTTTTAATAATATATCCTGATATTATTTCATGTATGAATTTGGAAAAAAAAGTAAAAAATTCTTTTAAAACGGTGGTAGAAACTTCCCGACAATTATAGTGAATAATATTTTTTACTCTTTTGAAAAATAAATTTGAATAAAAAATTTTTAAAATTTGACCTAAATAAAAAAAATTCTTGTAAAAATTCAATTCATTACGTCAGAAAAATTGGTAATAATGTATGAATTTGGAAAAGAATTGATAAAAGTAAGAAAATTAAGAATGGGAATTTGAAACGGTAGTAGAAGCTTCCCGACAATAATGAGTCTTGGATTGCTGGAACCGTAAAGAAGTCTTGCAACGATGTGATAGTTTGATTAATCCGCAATCGGCTGAATCCCAAGCATCAAGCATGGGAGCAAAACATTATTACTTCATTGTTACTTCACGCCCAACACCGGTTTAATTTGAAAGGTCAGAAGAAGGTTGTTAAGAGACAAATTCTTTATTTCCCCTTCCCCATTGTCATTTTAAACATGGAAGACTTTCCACATTTTAGTTATCATAAACTTTACACTTAAATATTTAAAAAAAAAAATAAAAAGCATTATTAATTTTATTTTGATACTGATTATATCGATCAATACATTTTAATTATATCAAAATATGATACATTTGAAGATGATTTTTCATATGAAACTTTGTACTAGTAATACAAATTATTTTTGTTGATTTCAACTAAGTTTGATGGATTAACTTGTTTCAGTCAGTATATGATTATGAAATATATTTTGTAATTTTTAATTTGTTTGTTATTCACTACTCAGTACTTATTATTTATCGAATTTTATCGATGAAAAATTTTCATAAATAATTATCGATAAAATATCAACAGATTACCAACAAAATGAAAAATATAAAATTATCAATTTATTATTAACAGATTACCAACGAAAATCACAGACAGACTTTATTCCTTTGCTAAGATGTCAGCAAATTTTTGGTGTGAATAAAAAATTTTAGAATTGAACATATCAACGAAATTATCCATCGGTAATAAAATCGACAAGTACTTTACCAATGGAATAATTCCGTTAGTAAATGATTTTTGTGAAAAATTAAATAAAAATAAATAAAAAATAATGAATACCACTTTTTTTTTATTTTTTAGTTTTAAAATCAATCGCTGGATTACTAACAAAATTTCTATCAGTATCCTATCACTAATTTTTAATTAAGGGTTAAATCCCTAAAACTCTCTTTTTAACATTTTATCTCCTTCCATAGTCTCTCTTCCCGATCCAACCTTCTTCTGGACAGCCATCTCCTTTTCCATCCTCAATTCCTCACCTTCAATGGCTTTTTGCCTCCTCCACTGTTCACCATTACCAAGGCAGCAAGATTGAGTAACGTATTGCCAAGGATAAAAAACCACATTGTTTCACACTTCGTCACCTTTTTTCTTTGCCTCTATTCTGGCATAGGTCTCATTGTGATCAAACGCATCATGCCCAACATGAGTCTCTTTGTGGAGAAACACATCAAGCCGCCTCCTCACTTTGCCTCTGTTTTGGCATGGGTCTCCTTGTATTGATCGGATCGCTGGTATTGTTCGAAAGGTAACAAATTTATCAATTTTTAAAGTTCATTATATGTTTATCGTTATTAAGCTGAATTAATATCAATTAAACTACTACGGTTCCAATTAATTGCATGATATCTTTTTACCTTATATCGAAATTTAGAACTGGTGGTTTTTAATTTGATTCTTGATAAAGATCAATGGAGAAATTTTTATAAGGTAAAACAAGTGAACTTTGAAAAAAGGAATTCATATTTAGCTTCCAAAGAACCAAAAATCAAAATGATGCAAAATAATTTGTTCTTGTTCACACAAAGGGAATTATGGCATTTGTGTCATCATTAGTATAGAAACAATGTTGTGGCCATTAGTTGTTAGTGGTGAATGAAAGAGATTGCCACACTAGCCTCTTTTCAACAATCTTTTAGATTTGAAAGCAAGAATTTCACACAAGCTCACATTAGAAGTCACACGTCTTTGGCTTTTTCTTGTTTCCTTCTCCAATGAACTTGGGAATATAATCAAAATGTTATTTCCATGTTTAACATGTTGAATTGTTGATACGAGCCCGTGCATTGGAGGTAAGTTTGGAATTTGCCTATTGTGGCTATATATTCATCTTATGTTCAATGCCATAAAGATTTTAAGAAGTTGCCAACGAATTTAAAAATACAAAAGTCACCATAAATCTTTTTTTATTAAACGGAATTCGGCACCTATTAAAATTTGTTTTTTAATAAAGTCTTAAAATTACTTACAACCTTGTCAAAAAGATAATTTTTTATTTTGTAAAAATTATTTAGGTTTGGGAGTATGTTTACGAGTGGAGAAAGATTAACACCGCTATGTTGCCTGTTTGAAAAATGATACCACTTAATCATGTGTTATCCTGCTTATCCTCAATCAAAACAAAACTAAGCTAGATTGGAAAATAACATGCTAGAGATCATAGTACATACTTACAATGATCAAATTCTCATAAGTTTTTCATAAATTGCATGATAAATATAACTTAGAGAAAATTGTAAGCATAGATTAAACATAAGAATAATTAATGAATAAGTTACCTTTCAGTTGCAAATTTTTTTGTGTGTGTATAATCCATTTCATATCAATGTGAGACATTCAATTAAAATTATGCAAACATGAAATTAACATATCACCATAATGCATGCACGAATTTCATAAGTTTGCTTTTCACATCTCTCTCCACTAATGTAGCCACACTTAACTAAAGATCAATAGGTCTTTATTAAGCTTCTAATGTAAGGGTAGGGTTAAGGTATGATAAAGGAATATTTAGGCTCATAATTCTAAACATGCATTACTTGGGATCTTTTTATTTTTTATGAAAGAACTTTCAAGAGAATTGTACACCCCAACCTAAATTTTTCTTTCTTTGTAACTTCATCTTTTTCACCTTTTCAATCTTTTCTTTTATTCTTTTTAAAATTGCATCAAGCTTTCAAATAGAATTTTTGTTTCTTTTCACTTTGCTGAATTCTATTCTTCTTTATCTAAAAGTTGGTTTTAGCTTTTCTTTTGCTCAAATATAATTTTCACACTACTTTTTTTTTTCTTTTTTTTTTTAAACTCCACTTTTTCCTTTCAATGAAACATAGCTATCATAATTAACTTCAAAGATCCATATGCAAAAAGGGTAAGGTAGAAAGATAAAGATAATACTCAAGGGATGTGCTTAAATCATGTAGGTTAAAAGCAAGGAAATAATATATAAAAGGCTCAAAAGGGGTTACTAAGGATAAACAAAATAAGGGTTCGCTTGAAAGGCTCAAACGATTCAAAGATGACCTAAATCATCTCCCTAGTTAAGTGTAGTCTATGATTTCGCCTCAATAGATACTTAAACAAATTCTAAAACCAAAACATAATTTTAAAATTAATGTAATCCCATATCTACATAAACTTTAACTAAAGATGCATACACCTCCATAATTAAGACTAACTGCTAAAAAATGTGAAAATATCACAATTAAAAAGAAAAAACCTCAAAAACTTATCTCATGTTGTCACTACATTCATTCTTTTCTAATAAGCTATATTCCAAGTCAATTAAAATTCTATAATTGGATTATGAGAAAATTAAAAAAAAAAAAGCATTATAATGTTTAAGGCATGACAACTTAGCTCAAAATAAAAAATTTTGAAAAATTTACACAAATTTTCTTGCCCTTAACTGAAGTCAGAATTGTCCTCAATGTGTAGAATAGAATAATAAAGCACAAAAGGGAAAAGAGATACTCCCCGAATCTAAATTTGTAGGAATTGTAAGAATTCTCCATGTGTCGCACATCAACCTAGTTTCCTTGTTCCTTATTCCTAAAAAAGTAAAAGCAAACAATACAAGCATTACATGTTCTTAATAAAAACTGAAATAAAGAAATCTAATCCTAAATATGAAAAACTTGAAAAATTAAAACTTAGGTTCCTTGCCAAGTAATGCTAGATATAGTCAAGCTTAACTAACTACCAAAAACTCTTTAAGCACATAAATTTACCACACCTTTCTTGGTAGAATCATCCATCCACTTAACTGTATTCTTTTTCACAATCTCATTCATTGGATGATGCTCTAATAAATTAGATCGGCATGTTTCAACAAATGCAATTTCCTTATGGACATTTTCTTTCTTCTTTTTAGCTGTTATTACATAAAAGGAACGTACTTACAATTTCGTACTAGCAAACTTATCTTTTCTACATGATTTTACATCATTCACTTTATTCTTCTTTTTTGTTGGACTCTTATAACTTGGCTTTGGCTTTACCTCATAAGCTCATTCTTCATCAACTTTGCATCTCTATCGAAGACTTATTTTAAATCAATTTTTTCATTAATAAAGGGTCACTAATCTTGAACATAATGTTTCTTTCTTGAAATATCATGATTAGCTCCCCATTGTAAACATGGCCTTCCTAGGATAATAAGAGCTTCCTTATCATTAACTACGTCAAGCACCACAAAATCAATAAAAAAAGCATACTTATCTATTTTTACATAGTTAATAGCAACTGTAGTCCTTATGTCACAGACTTAAGGGAGAGTCCTGAATCCCACATCGAACATAATAAGAGGGTCACTGGGATATAAAAGGGTTCACACCATCTCTTCCTTGTGAGGCGCCTTTTGTAGGACAAAACCGTGAGGTCAGGGGGGGTCAGAGCAGACAATACCTCACAAGGGTGTGAACCGTGACAGTCAGATTGATCTGGAATGCCAGAAGGGTGAATGCCCGGGTCCCGGAGTCGCACGGGTTCGGAGCTTAAGTCTCGACCCGTGACACTTACACTTTGATCTAAATTCTATTTTGATCTTTAAACTTTAAAAAGTTCTAATTAGATCCTTAATTGCCTAAAGTTGTCTTATTTTAATCCTTTTGTCTATCGAACCAACTAAATTGATGGCAAATACTAGCTGTTATCACTTGATGATGTTAGCTAGCATCTTATATGGCAGATAAGGGATCAAAATAAAATTCACTCAAACTTTAGAAACCATAAACAAAACAAACTCAAAAAATTTATAAATTTCATATATATATTTTATAAAACATTAAAGTTAAAATTATATTTTTATATTTTTTGTTTTTATATAATTTATTAATTATATGTTTTGTTTTTAATAGAAAATTTTAAAAATTCAAATTAAGTTAAAAATTCAAATTCTTTTTTAAAAAATTCAATATCATTTTAAAAACCAAAAAATTATTTTCTATTAAAAATATTATTTTACTTATAAATCATAATAAAAATATTATTGTCTATCCATAAAATATATGTTAAAATATTAAATATCTTTTATTTTCTTTTTTCAAATATATTTTTAAAAAATAAATAACAAAGATAAAATTAATTCAAAAAAAATTGATTCAAATTCTTTTTTACAAAATTCAATATCATTTTAGAAACCACAAATTATTTTCTATTAAAAATATTATCTTACTTATAAATCATAATAAAAATATTATTGTCTATCCATAAAATATATATTTTAAAATATTAAATATCTTTTATTTTCTTTTTTCAAGTATATTTTTAAAAAATAAATAACAAAGATAAAATTAATTAAAAAAATTGATTTTTATATATTTTGAATATATTTTATTAAATATTATATTTTGAAATATTTTTTAATTTTTATTATGATAATAATTTTGTTAAAATTGAATATCATTTTACAAAATTAAGTAAAAATTTTTATATAGGTTTAAGAAATTAAATAAAAACTCTATATCATAAAATATTACGTAAAAAGTTTTAAATTATTTTCCAAAATAGTTTTTATTCAAAAAAATAAAAATTTAGATTCATATAAAATAAAAAATATAATTTAAAACATTTTTATTTTTTTTAGAAATCATATTTTATAAAATATATTTAAAAAGGAAAAATAAAAGATATTTAATATTTTAAAAAATAAATTTATTGGATAGGAAATAATATGTTTTATTATGACTTATGAGTAAAATAGTATTTTAAATAAAAATTTTTAGTGTATTAAATTTTTAAATGGAAATTTGAAAATTTTAACTTAATTTTAGGTTTTGAATATCTTTTTTCTATTTAAAACAAATATCTCTCTAATAAGTTATATTAACCAAAAAAATGCAAATATAATTTTAAATTTAATAATTTTAGAAAGCATGTATGAAATATATAAAATTTTGATATAGTTTTTTATTTGGTTCCTAAACTTCGAGAGAATTCTATTTTAGCCCCTCATTTGCCACGTGAGATGTTATTTGATGTCATCACCTAGTGCTAGCTGGCATTTGCTATCAATTTAGATAGTTATATAAGCAAAAAGGACCAAAATAGGATAATTTTAGGCAATTAAAGATTCGACTAGAATATTTTAAAGTTTAAGGACTAAAGTAGAATTTATGTCAAAGTTTAGAAAGTATAGATGTTATTATCTCATTTTCACCAAAACATTTTCTACCACTCTTTTGGATACTTCACAAATCTATCATCTAGTTGAAGACAAGTCTTAAAAGGCTTCACTCTCTAATATCAAGTTGTATAAAAATAGAAAAATGCATTAGGTTTATGCTAGATCCTAAATCACATAGAGCTTTTTCAAAGAAAATAAAGCTAATAGAACAAGGAATAGAAAAACTCCTTAGATCATTAAGCTTGGTGGGCAAATTTCTTTGAAGCATAATGCTACATTTTTCAGTAACTATAACTTTGTTAAATTCTTGAAATAGAACATCAAAATCAAGCTTCTTTACTTGTGGAGTGATATCAAATGATAGCTTATTTGGAACACACATTCTAGGAATCAGCTTCATCTTTTCCTTTACTTTTACTTCTTGACATTTAAAATTAGCAACTTCGTCCATAAAATCTAAATCCTTAATTTCAGCCTTCTTTTTCACATCTCCTTGTTTTTCATCATTAGCCATGACTTCCTGTTTTTTTTTTTTAAATTTCCTCATCCACTATCACATCATCAAACACTAGTTTCATCTTATCTCCTACTATGAGTTTTTCTTTCCTAATTTTAATTTCCTTATCTTTAATGCCCACTAATGTCGAATTTTTTTCTTCAATAGGATCTTTCTCAATTGCTTCGTCCTAATCCACTAAACCCTTCTTTTAATAAGATCATTTTCCATTACCTTTACAAACCTAGGCATCTCCACCATAATTAGTTTCTCCATCATGTCATCAGAATCATAATCATAATCCACCCTATTTTTATCAGCTTTTTTTATCATTTGATGAATCAATGAAATTGTATTCCTTTTTACTTTACCTTTTTGGATTTGTTTCTGTGTTATTTGGCAAAATGCTTTAAGGATGGCTATGTAAAGCATTGGCTAATTGACTTATTTGCAACTCAAGATTCTTTATGGAGGCTATTTAATTTTGGATAGTGGTCGTTTGGGCTTGAAGGATTTGGTTGAACATCTCTTCCAAGATTGTTTATTTTCTTAAGGTGGTAAAGGAGGTTGGTATTATGGAGGTTGATGTTTGGTATTATGGGGGAAGTGGTTGAAAACTATAGGGTAAAAAGGTTTGAAAATTGAATTACAAGTTTGGCCTTGGTTAACCCATGAGAAGTTTGGATGGTGTTTCTAACCTTGGTTATAGATGTTACTATCAGGATTATATTGTTGCTTGGGTGAAGCAACATATTGGACTATTTCAACATATATAGGATGCCTATCACTTGAATGGTTATCCCCACAAATATCACAAGTAAAGAAAAGACTTTGAATGGATTGGACTTGGGAAGGGATGGGGTTGGTTCCTATAGTTTTTACCTTTTTGTCTAAGGCTACAATTTGTGAAGTTAAGGTAGATATGGCATCAATCTCATAAACCCTAACATTTTTCTTAGAGACTAAGCTTTCATTAGAACACTAGTAGTTATTCATTGCCATATTTTTGATCAATTCATAAGCCTTATCATAGACTTACTCATCAAGGCACCCCCATCAACAGCATCAATGGTGGTTTCAATCTACCACACTAAACTATTGTAAAAAATTTAGATTTATAACCACTCAGGTAGACCATGGTGTGGGCACTTCCTTAACATTTTCTTGTACGTCTCCCAAGCTTTATACAAGGATTTAGACTCAAACTGCATAAAAGTTATGATATCATTATGCAATTTTGTAATTTTAGCAAGAGGGAAGAATTTGGTAAGAAATTTCTTTACTAGATTATCCTATCTAGGTAATGGATCCAAGAGGAGTAGACACCAACCAGCTTTTTGCCTTATGCCTAAGTGAAAAAAAAAACAATTTTAGTTTTATGGCATCATCAATAACACCATTTTGTTTAAAAGTATCACAAATTTCCAGAAAATTAAACAAATTTAACTTGGGGTCATTACTAGATAACCCACTAAATTGAACTAAATTCTAAATCATGTTTATGATAAATGGCTTTAATTCAAAGTTATTGGCCTGAATGGCCTGCCTTTTAATGCTATGTTGGATGCCATTTAATTGTGGGATAGTATAGTCCCTAAGTGTTCTCTAATTATCTTGATATTTAGCCATAAGTGGATTAAGAGTTGCTTTCTTTTTACCCCTTTTTATCTTTTCAATAGCTTTCTTTATTTCCTTATCTAAGGACACTAAACTAGAACTCTCAACTCTTGGCATACAAATCAATAAGTATCAAAGAAATTAAAAAAAAAAAGTAAACTCCAAATTATAAAATAGATTATTAGTATCAATATTGAAACAACTGCACCAATCCCTGGCAACGATGCCAAAAACTTAATTGACATTCTGCAAGCGTACAAATCATACAAGTAGTAAGTTAAGATTGTTCTCACGGAGATTGAAAAAGAGTGATTCAGGTATTGAATTTGGTTCACCTTTCTTATATTTGGAGAATTCAATATAGAGATGCAATTACTTATTAAATAATTAAAACAGAATCTAAACAATGCAATTAAACTTATAAACATGCAATAACAATGAATTAATATGAATTTAAACCTAAAAAGGACCCTAAATATGCAAACTATATGCTTTAATTGAAATCAAGAACTTAAACTTATGAATTAACTAATATAGTAACCTAAATAAACAATTAAACATGCAAATAGAACAAATTAACATGAATCGCATAAGCAAAGATGAATTAACACATAACCAAATTTAACTTGAATCAATTAAATTTAAACTTGTGCAATTTAACTAGTTGAACCTGAAATAAGCATAAACTTTAGAAGTCTTAAGCAATAAAAGCAAGATAAACTTAATTAAATTCTAAAACATGTAATTGCTATAAATTAAATTTAACTTAACTTAATACTTTAAACCCAAAAATTGATTCAACTAATTAACATGCAAGATTACTAAGTTAAAACTTACCAGCTTCATTGAATCAATTATATTACTGATTAAACATAGCAACATGCAACCAAAACAAATTAAATTATCTTAACTAACCCTAATTAATACATAAAATATGAAATTAAACAAATTAAACCTAAGAATATGCAATCTAATCAATTAATCTCAAATTGATTAATAAACAGAACATCCAAATTGTTTTAAACTTTCTAAATTAAAACATGTAAACATCAAATTAAAGAAAAATAGCAAGTAAATTGCATAAACTAAACTGATTTTAGAAAAAATAAGAATAGAACTTAAACTTAAAAATAGAAACTTGAATTGCTTTGAAAACTAAAAGAAACTTGAACAAATTTAAATTTCTATGAAGAAAAACTTGAAAACAATGAAAACTTAAAAGAAAACTAATGGTCTAAAGATATTGGTTTGTCACTCTAATCGTACTTTTTTCTCTAACCTAAGCTAGTTATTTATAGGAAAAAGATTACAAGTAACCCTAAAGAGATAAGTAAGAGAAGTGGCTGGCTTTGATATGATCTTTTGAAGTTTGACCAAGCTTGAACTCTTTCTCGAATAATGTTAATGAATAAGATGGTGGTTTTTTTCTCTGTAAGGGGCACTGAACCTAGACGATTGCATCTCTCTACCTTTAAACATTTTCTTTAAAGGTTTTAGTAGCTTTCTTTTCCATATTTTGTAATGACAAACAGTCTAAGGCCAAATCTACGATATGTTTATATTGTCTATAGTTTGTCATCATGGGCATAGGTAGCAATCTTTCGATAATACATGGTGACGTAGGTCACCAGATATTTAGTTTCATCATACTTTTCAAACTCTGAAACTTTGAACATTGGCAAAATTATCACATTAGGCATCAAGCATAATCTAAATGCATCCATTGATCCATAAATATCCATCCCCTAAATGGCTTGTAGCCTTTCTTCTATCAGATTCATTTTGTGCTAGGATTTTGTGTCCTCTTTACTTTTGAAGCACTTGTTTCAAGCTTTTTTTATTCCTTTAGATTAACTAAATAAGGGAAATTGATTGGATCTGATGATTTCATCCTTGTAGCCGAAGTAGCATGCCCTAAAAGTTGAATAGGTCTTTATGTTGTTGGCATGAAAGTGTAAGTGAATAGACATTTCCCAATGAAGGGCATAGATTGTGGTTGTACTACTTGAAACATTTGGGCCTGATGTGAGGTAAAACCCTATGGATATAGAGGGTAATCATCATCATCTTGTCATTGGTGTCCCTCTTAAGTGGCTTTTTCCTTCATTATTTCTTTTTTTTTTGTTCATTTTCATCATTATTGCCATCATTGTAGTTAATTGTTCTTTTATTTCTTCTTGTGCCTTCTTGATTTTTTCCATCATATTGGTTTGTTATATTTTCATAATCCTAGCTCATGTATTGTACAAATGGTGGACAAGTTGATTTTAAACATTAGGTAGTTGATCTATCCTTAAACCTTCTATTACCACAATTTCAAAATCAAGATCCTCTATGATTTATTTGTAACAAAAAGAGTTTTTTATTTTATGACAAAAAATGTTGGCAAGAACTTAAAATTTTTTTATTTATAAAATCCTATTCATATGTAAAAAATGCTATGTACAAATGCATATTTGATGCATGAGATGCAAGAATGTCATGATCATTTATAAGTGATATGAGATGAATTTTCATATATACATGGTCTAAAGAATTTTTAAAAAATCTTAGTAATTCAAACTCTTTTTATATTTCTTTTTCTTTCAATAATCACCATATTTTTTTAAAAAATGGCAACTTATTTATTTATTTGGGAAATGGATCTAAAAAATGACTAATAATAAATAAAAAAAAATACTGTTATCACTTTTTAATATGACAACCACCTTATTTCCTTCAAGACTTCTTTTATTTCCTTTTTTAGAAAAAAAAAAACCAAAAGAAATTTTTTTTACTTTATTTTTTGTTTTGAAAAAAAATGACAAATGATAAAAATATTTTTACCCATTTTTTGAACTATGACAACTTTTTTTTTTATTTTAGAGAAAAGATCTATGTAAAAAATTCTTTTTAAAGAAAAAGAAAAGTTTATCCTTTATTTTTTTTTAAAGAAAGAAAAAAACCATTGTTTACAACTTTATCAAATGCAAATTTTTGTTTTAAAAAAACCATGGAAGATATAGAATAATTTAAATTAAATGAAAATAAATAAAGATTTTTTTGTGAAATTTTTGCTTTAATTTTTGGTAGTAATATATAACCATTTTATTATTAATCCAAGAAAAATTTTATGGAAAAGACAAATTTGCGCTCACACGTTATCATTCGAGTGATTTCTTACAAAAAGATCCACATGACTACCTAAGTTTGGCTCCTTAAGGCTTATTATATAACTAGTTTGGATTGAAAAGCTTTAAGAGGTTCCCATATTGTTCCTTTTTGTCATCCTTGCTGAACTAGTAAGATACCTCAATTCTCATTCATCACAAGCTACAAATGGAAATGGTTTAATTTGAGTGGAAGTATTTCGTTTGCTATTAAGGATGTTACCATCTTATGAGAGTAGAGGTACATTGGTTCCTTTTATAAGGGACAAAGCCTGGGTACAAAGGTCATGTATGAAATGTAATGTGTTATCATGTGTGTATAAAGGAAAATAACATTGCAAACTCTATATTAAATGTCTTATAATTTATTTAGAATAATATATATAAAATATAAAATAAATAATGAACAAATGAAATAGTTAAAATGAAATGCAAGTAATCATTTTTCTTTTTATTATTATTATTATTATTATTAAAGAAGCAAAATCCAAATTAAGAAAATTTAAGTTAAATACCAATTAAGATCATTAAATCAAAATTAAGGAACATAATTAATTTTGGCTTAACTATAGAAAAATGTCCCTAGTGGTATTACTAAGCTATCATAATAGTTTTGAAAAGTCGTCAGATGAATTCAAAAATACAAGAAGTCGCCATAAATCTTTTTTCACTAAATGCTATTAGTCACATATTAAAACTTACCTTTTAATAAAGTCTTCAAATTAATTAAAACCTTATTAAAAAGATAATTTTTGGGTTTATTAAAATAGTTTGGGTTTGAAAGTATGGTTACTATGAGAAAAGATTAACACTCCCACAGCGTTCGTTTTAAAAACATTTTCACTTAATCATGTGTTATCCTTTAATCTTATAAAAAAGGATCTCAAATTTGACATTTAAAATTAATTTCCTTAAATCCCTTTTTGTTATCAAAATTTTGATTTATTATTACTTTTTATTTTCTTCACAAAATTTTCACTTTTTATTTTTCTTTTAAAAGAAATTATTTCATTTTTATTTAAAAAAATAAATTGAAACCTTATTGAATAATTATCAACATCAACGTTAATGAACATAATTAAGTTTGGCTTGACTATAAAAAAAAATCCCAGTGGTATCCTCAAGCTGTCATAACAGTTTTAAAAGGTCGCCAGACGAATTCAAAAACACAAGGAGTCATTATCAATCTTTTTTGGCTATATGTTGTTGGCCACACATTAAAATTTACCTTTTGATAAAATCTTAAAATTAATTAAAACCTTATTAAAAAGATAATTTTTGGGTTTATTAAAACAGTTGGGTTTAGGAGTATGGCTATGCGTAAGAAAGGATTAATACCCTTATGGCACTCGTTTTAAAAATAGTACCACTTAATCATGTATTATCCTTTAATCTTGTCCAAAGTGGTTTCAATTTTGATATTTAAAATTAATTTCCTTAAATCCTTTTTTGTTATCACAATTTTGATTTATTATTATTTTTATTTTCTTCACAAATTTTTTCTTTTTTTATTTTATTTTAAAAAATATTATTTCATTTTTATTTAAAAAATAAATTGAAACTTTATTAAATAATTTTAAAAATGTTTCAATACTTTGGTAACATTAGGAGAAATGTTTTCACTTGGATTTTTTAAGAATCATTTCACAAATTTCTTTAGAATCCCATCTTTGGATGCTTGTATTTTAATTAATTAATGCAAATAATATCCGTGCATCGTTATATGTAAATTTATTTCTAAAAAAACTCTTTTCTTTTATTTCTATTCCATATTTCAAATTAAAAAAATAGGTAAATGAAAAACCCTTTTGTATTGAATATTTTTCTAAATACTCTAATACTTTTATAGTATTTTAGAAAAATATTCTCATATAGAGATTTTTAAAGAATCACTATTTTAGTATCTCATCATCGGAGAACTTTTGTTTTGGTTTTAAAAGATTTTTTAATTTTTTTTAAAAATAAATATTTATTCAAAAATTTAAAATTTAAACGTGCATAAATAAACAAACAAATAACTTAGAAAAATATAAAAAATAAGGAAATAATAAAAAAATTACCTATAAAAGATCAAACAATGTTGATAAATAATTTTACAGTAGTTCAAGAGTGGTTCAACTGGTCCAAGTGCAGGTCATGCAATTCAACAGGTGGTTCAAGAGAAGTTCGAGTGGTTTAGGCTAGTTCAAAAAGTAGTTCAACTGGATTAATTCATGGTTGGTTGTCAATTGCCAAATGTAGGCAGGCACGCGGACCTTAGGTTGAGTTCACGCGTGGGCCTTATGGGTTTTTTCTTTCTATAAAAGCCAAAGTTTTTTTTTTTTTACTTCATTTCCCACTCTTTTCTCTAAAAAAAAAAAAAAAAAACTCAAAACTCTCTCAAAACTTCAAAGACAAAGTGCCACTCTTTACTAGAAATTGACCAATGATTACCTTATCGATCGTTGTCCCTTATCGTGGGCTATCGATTACCAGTGTCGGATCTACACTAAAATTCATGCACTTCTTCCTTTCAATCCTCTCATTTTAAATCATGCTTGAATTTTCCTAGATTTGCTTTAACAGCCTAGATCTGAGTTAAAAAGTCATGACTTTCTCCTTTAACTACTCCTTTTTCATCACTCATATCACTTTTATCCTTTAATATGCCCTTTTTTTTTTTTACACAAGACCTTTTTCTCTTTCAAAAGTCAAGGCCTAAAACACACAATAACACCTAAAACCTGAAACTTTCTACCTTTTTTTTATTTTTTTATGATTCTTTTCTACTACTAAAGTTCCCCTATTGGGTATGTGTTGGATTTTTTTTTTTTTTTGGTTAGGTTGTTCTTTTGGTTCTAATCATTGTGGTTTATGGTGATGGTGGTCAAGTAGCAATAAAGGATGGGATTGTTTTTTTTTTTTTATTTATGTTTACTTTCCTTTCGTTTGGGTTTATTTGAATATGAAGCAATATTGCAAAAACTGGTAATGGGTAGTTTCAGGTGTTTGTTTTTAGGATTTTAAGATCCTGGGTGAGTTTTGAGTGGTGTGCGGCATTTTTTATGATGAATTCTGGGTTGTCAGCTATTGATGAATGTGATGTGTGTTGTAGTGGGTTAAGGCATTTGACAGTGTTGGTGTTGGTTGAGGGTTTTAGCATTGTTGCAAGGGTGAGGGTTGGTTTAACCGATAGTGGTAGGAGGAAATTTTGGAAAAATCTTTTTTTAGTTCCCTATACCCTTTATGTTGATTTCAATTAGGTTTTATTGTGTTGATTTTTAGACCAAATCCTTTAGTTTCAAGGATTAAATCTCATTACCAATGCATTTTCTGCTAGTCACGATGGACGATGGTTGTATTAGAATTAAAATGTTAGGGTGGCTAGTAAGAAGATAAGAATTTAACAAGGGGTGAGACTATCAGGGGTAAAGGAGGTTGAATAGTGCCATGCATGGTAGCTGCTCTAGCCTTTATTTTTTTTGTTTTGTTTTTCATTTTTCATTTTTAATTTTTAATATTTTTTTTTTGTTTTTTTTTTTCTTAATTAATCAAATTGATTATACTAAAATAGGTTTAGCCCTAATATTGAATTTGGGATTGCAAACCCATTAGACACTTAGGCTTTTAATGAACTATGCAATTGGAAATAGATTGGATCATAAACCTAGAAAACTCACACCAAAGTTCAATTAAGTTCAATAAACTTAAAAGGCTTGAATCTTTAATCAACCTATCTCAATAATTCACAATCCAAAAATGAACATTAAATCGACTTGGTAGAATTTTGAATGTAAGCTCAAAACCTGAATTAATTTGGAACACAAAATCATCAAACTAGACAAAATCGGTGTCTATGTTCAGTTCGTAAAGTTGACAATTTGTAACCACTATTTACTTGTACAAACATAGGAAGCATGGAAGATTCAGTTTTCCTTTCTTTGACTGCTTTATTGTTGGCCTTATAGGTTTATAGCTACTTGTCTCATCCCTTAGTTGATCATTTAAATATCCTTGAGAAAAAGCTACTTTAATTATCTTTTGGAATGTGCCCTTTTCTTTTTCCTTGATTTTGTAGAGTAACATTTAGACTTTAATTTTAGCATAGCATTTAGATACTTGTTCTATAATGTTTGTTTGTTCCTTTTGGTTATCTTGAGTTTTTTTATGTGAAAAACTTGATGATTGAAATCAAAGAAATTATTATTGAACAAGGTTTGCTTGAATTTGTAGTCAATATTGTCTAGTTATGTAAAGCTTGATTAGTTTTTTGTAGAGTTGCTTCCTAACATATGTTGAGGTCATATCAAAATATAATGTGATGTATTTGTCATAGGTAAACATAGAACTGGATTTTTATTTTCAGTCAAGACTAATAATGAAAAATACATAATTTTGATCTAGACCTTTAGTTTTTTGTGAAGACAAGATTCAACCTATAGTTATTGTTAGAAGTCATCATTTTAAAGGAGCTATTAATCACTTAGTAAAAAAATTAAGCATGATATTTTTTAAGCCATGCTTGGTTTCCTTTCAAAAATAGTTTTGTTCTCTAAACTAATTGGTATTGTTATGCTATATATTTCCATTTTTCTCTTATTAAAAAAAAATTTCATCAAATTTGATAGGGTTTGTTCATTGTTTTGTTTGTTTCATTTCCTCATCAAGATAATGGATGAGACTAATACTTTTGAATACTATTTATCACTTTTGATGATTAAATAACCATTCATGGCTAAATGCCAAGTTCAAGATGTGAACTTTGCTTAAATGTACAATGTAGGATTTAATCTTTCAATTTTACAATCAATTTAAGATATTTTAAGAGCATTTGTGGCAATGCTGTCCTAATACAAGTCTAACATGAGAAAGGGGTTGTGGTAGGGTTGGTACAAGTCTAAAAAATCTATAATGTTAAAAGCAAATGAGATTGTACATCGGGAGTGTAATTAAAAATTTTAAGGATGATTTTTAAGGTGTTTATTTCATGAAAGCCTTTTAAATATTACAATAAAATTCATAATAAAATATATTTTAGTTATATATATAAACTAAAAGAAACAAAGGATTTAATTTTGTTAACTTTATTTACCTTTTAATTTTTCCTATTACAGTGTCAATTGTCTGCTTTGTTTGGTTCCTCTATAAACTTTAACTTGCAAAGGCTTGTGTCTCTTTAATTCATCACTTAATTTTAATGAAATCTCAATCTACTTTAGCATGCATATCATGCCATATTCATGGAAGGTTTGTCAAGAAACAAACCAACACGCGCAATACCAATACATACAAACAATAGAGTAAGCCCTAAATAATAAGAACACATAAATATATTTGTTTTGGCCAAACCCAAAGTGACTTACTCCAAACTCAATCTACTAACAAATAAATCTTTACAATTGTGAGACTTTTGGAATGAGAAAATCACCAAAAATGCCTTACTCAAAACTTAACCTAGAATTCAATTACACATTTTTAATAACTTACTTATTTGGCTATTTTTTTGGTGTCTAACTATTTTAGGATTATCAAACTAAAATCAAAGCATCTTATTTATAAAGGTGAATCCTTTATACCTTGACTAAACTTTTGATGTGGGATACATAAAAAACTTTCAATTCTTATAACTTTACTCAACTTTCAATGTGGGATTAAGATATACAAGGTAAACCTCAATAAATCTTCCCTTGACTTGAATCTTCAAACCCTTCAATAGTATTTACAAGTTTACACACTTGCCTTTTTTCTTTCCTTTCATTAAAGGAATCTCAACAACTAAGCCTCCATCAAGCATCTACAAATGATTTTTGACCCTATTCCTTTGTAGACTCACGTTACTATTTTTTTACACTTTGCAGCAATCATTTCATCTATAGTATGTATATCCATGAAAAGGTAACTCACCCAAAGCAATCAAATTGTAGTTACAACTCAATACATACCTTACATGACAAAAAGTCCTAGCAACACTATTGTGAGATCTAAGGCAAACACTTTTAATTTCTTGAATTTGTACCTTTTTATTGTTGGCAACCAAAATATCCCCATACTTCTCATTCTTTACCAACTCCACAAAGTAACTCTTATCATTGCAGACATGGACAATAGTAGCTAAATTTAAAGCCCAACCTTTATCACCCTTCAAAGTCTGAGTCTTATCCATACAAGTTGTCAAAAAGACATCATCATCATCAAACATAATAGTAGTAGTATCACTTTTTTCTTCATTTGATTTCTTGTTATCATTTACCTTTTTGAAAGTAACCATAGTCCTTTTTAGCTTGCTGCAATGCATTTAGATGTCCTTTATTACCACAATAATAACATTTTATATTACTGTAATCTCTATTTCTTGACTTGGGTCTCCTTTTTAATCTAGCAACCCTCTCTTGAGTCATCCTTTGATCAAAACCCTTTATAACTAGTGCACTCCTTCTAAATGATGAGTTTTATGTTTCCATAAACCTTTTATTATCACATAATAGGGTAATGACATCATCTAATTTCAAAGTAGACCTACCTACTAACAAAGTTTGAACTAGAAGTCTATAAGACTTGAGTAAAGATGACAACAGAATTAAAGCCTTTTCTTTATTTTCTAACTCAATAACATAAATAGCCAGTAATTGAAAAACTAACATATTAAACTCATTCGGGTGATTATGATGACCAATACCTTTTTTCATCTTGAAACATAATCTGTTAGTCAACAGCATCAAGCATAGATGCCACAAAGTTTATCCCATAAACTCTTTAGAGTACTCTCAATCAACATACTATACTTTAGCTTTGAAGCTAAGGCTAATTTAATATTACTAATAGCTTTCTTCTGAAGCTTATCCCAATTACTATTAGATATTCCCTCAAGCTTACTATTCTCTAACACCTGATCTAACCATTGTTGCACTAATAGATCTTGAATAGTACTTTACCATAACATAAAATTACTCTTTCTATCAAATATAGGAATCCCGAACTTAGGCATACGAGACATACCTTCTTCAAACATCTTGAAATACTCATACCATCTTCATAATCTCTTGGGCTTTATCACTTTTCATGTCATGAACTTCACTTTAATACCACTTGTTAAGAAATAAACAAACACACGTAGTAACAACATAAACAAACAATAGAGTAAGCCCAAGATAAGAATAAAAACACAAAAATATATTTGTTTTGGCCCAACCTAAAGTGGCCTACTCCAAACCTAATACACTAACAAATAAATCTTTACAACTGTTAGACTTTTGAAATGAGAAAAGTCACTAAAAACTTCTTACTTAAAACTTAACCTAAAATCCAATTACACCATTTTAATCGCCTACTTAGCTATTTTTTTGGTGTCTAACTATTTTGGGATTATCAAACTAAAAATAAAGCATCTTATTTATAAGAGTGAAAACCTTTATACCTTTACTAAACTCTCGATGTGAGATATAAGATAAACTCTTAACTCATATAATTTTACTCAACTTTCGATGTAGGATTAAGAGATTCAAGGCAAACCTCAACAATATTCTTAGCATGAATGCATTAGAAAATAATACAATACCAAAAGTTCCTGAGGCCATTTGACTTTTTTCTTTCTTACATATGATCCTAGCACTATTATATTTACCTAAGCAATGTTGATGAATTCAAATAACATTGATGACTGAGATCTCTTGAATCATCAATTCAACTGTTTATAAATCACATGCATTTTTTGGCAAAAAAATGCATTAGTTTCTTGGAACTAAATAGAATAATATATGTACACACATGAACTGTGGTTGTTTGATTATTTTTAACCTAATAAAAATAAAATTAATACTGTGCAAAAAATTTTGTATCCATCTATTTAGTTTACATATATTTTTGACAATTTGGTACATAGTCTAACTCTTTTGGTTCTATTTTGTAAGTAACTTTATTGTACGTTGGAAATACTTGATCACTTGACTTACTCGTATTATCAAATGTTTGTATAGAATTTGTAACATATATGTATTTTTGTGTTTTCATTTATTTAGAATTCATAAACAAATTTTTAAAATATTATATATTTTTTTATAAATGAAATAAGTGTTTTGTTTATTTAATTTTTTATTTAATGTATGTTTTAATATTCATATTATTACTTTAGAAATAAATTTTAAAAACTAAAATAAACAAAATAAACAAAATATAATTAAATATGATCGAAAAATAAGTATTACTGACGAAATTTTAACCATTACCTACGAATTTTTTTAAAAAAGATTGACAATTATTTTTGAAAATAATTATTAAAATAATATACTGATGGAAAACTTATTTTTACCTATGAAATATTCTGTCTGTAAATTACCAATTGAATTGTATTACTGACAAGTCTAATGCCAACCTAAAAATTTCATCAATAAATCCATCAGTAATGTTATTAGCTACGAAAAATGAAGTATTACTGATGAAAATTTTTGTAGATAATACTTTATTTTCTGGTAGTGATTGTTTGATTTTTTTAACCTAATACAAATAAAATTAATTGACAAAATAACCTTTGAAAGTTGGGTTTTTCTTTTTCTTTTTTTTTCTTTTTACTTTTGGTTGTAACTTGTTTTCTTTTATACTTCATTTTTTGAAATCAAAGTTCATAAATATTTCAATCTGTTTCAAGAAAATATTCGTACTCCCTCTCTAAAATTTAACAATCATGAAGTTAAGGTAATTTTTTTCCATATATTTGTTTTTATCTTAATATTTACATGAAAAGGAAAAATACTCTTTCAAATATTATATGATCAGATTAAGTTTTTAAAAATATCATGATAAATTGATGATATTATTTCTTATAATTTTAAATTTATTTATTTGGTTTTTGAAGATATTACATATTTATTTTGTGGATTATTAGTAATATTATTATATAAAAGTCTACATATATTTATACTAAATTGAAAATTTTGAAATAACATACCTAAACAAATGGTACTAACATATACCATTTTTTAAAGAAAATGAAAATAGTGTCCGATATGATACTAACAATCTTGAATCTAACATGTACTTATTATTTTTTGGTACAAAGAAGACTGTGTGTGAGAATATGAAAAGAGATTGCTAGTGTTAAGATTTAAACTTTAGATTTGTTGGGCTTCATTCATATTTTAAAAGTAACTTCATAAACTAACTGAGTTAATTTCTAGTTTTAAGATATAGTTATTTGAATGCGTGTATCTTTGCATTCAAATTATTTATTATTTTTTTATAATAAGTGAAAATTAGAACTTAATTTTTTAAAACAATGAAAAGCATGCATGATTATTGAATCAAATGTTTGGGGGTACTTTATTCAAATTATGAATGGAACATTAATTTATTTTTGAAATTTTCATCATCCTCTTTGAAATTAATTGGGTTTAGTACTCTCCACAGTTTTCTCTCATTTGTTCTTAAGAGGTAGTTGATTTTGTGCGATTAGGACTCGTATTGGTCATTGCACCTTGTAAAAGTTTGGGCATCCATTAATGCCTGTGACACTTCTAATCAATCCATAAGATGAATCACTCTACCTTAGGAGGTCAGTTTTCCTATGCTATACTTTTGTGAATATCCTCATATAAAATGTCAAAGGACTTAATGAACTTTTGAAATAGAAGGAAGTAGATAGAGAATTAGAAGACTACAAGAAATCATAATACACTCTTCAAGAAACTTGACAAGGTGTTTATTAATGATAGATAGATAACTCAAATAACGGATTCTATTGTGGAGCTTTTTTCTCTTAAAGTCTCAGATCAAGCCCTATTTTATTTAGGATGAATATCCTATGATAGTTTCCAACTAGGCTTTTTAAGTTCTTGAATTTCTAGACAAAACATCCTAAATTTATAGGCTGGTAGAAGAATCATGGCAACAGTGAATGAGTGGTAAGCCTATGGTCAGATTGCACCTAAAGCTTAAAAGATTAAAGTAGGTATTTAGAAAGTTTAATTTTTTTCAATTTGGGAATCTAGTACAAAAAGTAAAGACTAAAAGGAAAGACTTGGAAAGGGAGAAAAAAATCGCACTGAAACTTAAATAATTATTTCAAGCTAATAAGAGCATGATAAGGCAAAAATCCAAGATTAAATGGCTACAAGAAAGATATCAAAATACTAGTTTTTTTCATAAAATAGTGGCACAAGTCAAAGAAGAAACACCATAAAGTTGTTGTATGACAGCAAAGGGGAATAGTTTGGAAACACTTTCACAAATATCTAATGTGATAGTAGGATTTTTTAAGAAGTTGTTGGGTATAACTAATGAAAGTCACTTAAATATTTCTTACAAAATTTACCATTTGAAATTTCTAAGAATTTCATCATTGGGTAATTTGTATTTAATTCCAAAATTTTATTAAATTATTTTTTATTATTTTCTTTTTTTGTTTGAAAATAAATACTAATTATGGTTATTGAAACTTTATCTAAATTATTTCATCATTTGGGACAAATTTAGAGAAAATTTCTCACCTAGGAATTTTATAGAAATTTGCATTTGAAATTTCTATAAATTCCATCATTGGATAATTAATATTTATTCCAAAAAAATATTTTATTTTGTTTTATATTTTTTATATTTTATTCCAAATTTTAATCATGCAAAAAAAAAAACTTTAAAAGTAAATAAATAAAGTAAAATAAAAAATACCAAAACAGGATTGGCTCGGCTTTAGTGACTTTGGCGCGGCTTGGCTTCAGGTTTAAAAGACGGCTTGGAGGCTTGACATATGGCTTGGCTCAGCTAGAAGGCTCGGATGGTACACAGGTCAAAGAAACGGGTTGACATGGGGGTCGGGTCACCCATTAGAAAACACATAGATCTTGGGGTTTGTTACGCTCCAAAATGATGCCGTTTCCTGAGGGTATAAAAGCCCTAAGTTTTGACTTTTTTGTCAGACCTCCTATTTTCCTTCTTTCTTTACTTCCCTTTTCTCTCCCTCTTTGTCTACAAACCCAAGAACATCGATTGACATTCATTGGATTCTAAAAATTTTCGTCGAAATCTGGGTAAGTTCACCAAAAGTTCATCGAAGGTTAGTCGATTTCTAGAAATCAGTTGCCAAAAACTAGGAAACTTGTTGAAATCTGGAAATCTCACCAAAAAATTCAACTGACATAAAAACATTCATCCAAAAATTCAACTGGCATTGAAAAATTCACCAAAAGACTAGAAATTTTTCAAAAAATTTTTAAAAGATATCATTTTTTTTTATCTAAAAATTTTCCAAAATTTTCTAACCATCTTTTAACTTCCCTTTACATGCTCCTTTATATTTCTCTGATCTTTGTTTCTATTTTTCTCTTTTTTTCCACCCTGTGTTGAGGCCTGATGCACCTTTGTATTTATAGGGTTCAAGTTCTTAGAACCCTAAACTGAAAAGGAGTTTCGATCCGTTCAATTTTCAATTATGAGTTTATCCCAACTTTGATAACCTCACAGAAACAATCCAAAATGAAATCCAACCACCTAGAAATTTTCCTAATTTTTTGTTTTTACATTTTTATTTTTAATTAATAAAAATAAACAAACCCCGAACAGATCGGGGTGTCTATAATTACTGTGATTTAAATAGAGCTAGCCTTAAAAATAATTTTCCTCTACCTTATATTGATACTTTGGTGGATAATATGGCTTGACATTCAGTACTCTCTTTTATGGATGGATTCTCTGATTATAACAAGATAAGAATGGCCCAAGAGGATATGGAAAATACCAACTTCATCACTATATGGGAAACTTTCTATTACAAAGTCATGCCCTTTGGATTAAAAAATGTCGAGGCAACCTACCAAAGGGCTATGGTAACACTCTTTTCATGATATGATGCATAAGGAGATTGAGATATATGTGGATGACATGATTACAAAATCTCAAAAAGAAGAGGATCATATAGCTAATCTAAAAAAATTGTTTGAAAGGTTAAAAAAGTTTCAGCTCAAGTTGAATTCGACCAAATGTATATTCAGAGCCAAGTCAGGGAAATTGTTGGAATTTATAGTTAGTGAAAGAAGGATAAAAGTTGACCCAGACAAAATTTGGGCCATTCAGAATTTATCCCCTCCAAGCACAGAAAAGGAGGTTTGAGGATTTTTAGAAAAATTGAACTATATTTTTTGATTCATTTCCCAACTCACCCTTAAATGTGATCCTATTTTTAAGCTCCTCCAAAAGAATGATCCTGGTGAATGAAATGAAGAATGCCAAAAAGCTTTTGACAAGGTCAAGTAGTAGTTATCAAATCCTCTGATATTAGCGCCACTCGTTTCAAGAAAGCCATTAATTCTATATGTAGTGGTAGACAAGAAGTCAATGGAATATGTACTAGGGTAACAAGATGAATCCAGTAAGAAAGAAAAAGCTATTTACTACTTAAGTAAGAAATTTATAGAATATGAGTCTAGGTATTCATTGCTCGAGAAGATATGTAATGTTTTGGCTTAGACAGCTAAAAGACTCAGGCAGTACATTTTCTATCATACAACTTGGCTTATAGCCAAACTGGACCCAATCAAATATATCTTTGAGAAGCCGTTGCTATCAGGAAAAATTGTAAGATGGCAAGTGATGCTTTCAGAATATGACATAGTCTATGTGAGCCAAAAGGTAATCAAGGAAAGTGTCATTGCTGAATTCTTTGTAGATAGGGCTGTTGATGAGTATAAACCTATGAAACTTGATTTTTCAAATGAAAAATTAATGGCCATATCAGGAGTAGAAGAAAGCAATGATGAAAAAAAAACATGGAGGATGTATTTCAATGAGGCTGCCAACACCTTGGGGCATAGGATTAGAGCAGTATTAATATCTCAAATAAAATATTACTATCCCATAACGGTAAGATTAAACTTCAACTACACCAATAATGTGGCTGAATATGAAGCTTGTGGGATTACATGCTACTTTAGATAGAAAAGTTGAGACATTAAAAGTGTTCAGAGATTTAGCCTTGGTTATCTATCAATTAAAGGGTGAATGTGAAACAAGGGATTCAAAACTCATCCCTTACCACAAATACATCTTAGAGTTGTGTAAGCAATTCAAAAATATCCAGTTTGAACATTTGTCTCATGAAGATAATTAGATAGCAAATGCTTTGGCAACTTTAGTTATGATGGTGCAATTGGCAATATTGCTAAAATTTAACCCATCAAATAAGATGTGAGAAATATGCCAATGCATTTTGCCACCTGAGAGGAGGAAAAAGATGGCAATCCCTAGTATCACAACATTATACGATATCTAAGGCATCAACAGTACCCAAATCAAGCAACCAAAAATGACAAAAAGGTCTTAAGGAGATTGGCTATAAGATTCTTTTTGGATGGGCAAATTTTGTATAAGAAAAAAAGAGATCGAGTGTTACTACGTTGTGTAAGTGCCTCTGAGGCCAAAAAGATTATCAGGGAAGTCTATGATGGTGTATGTGGTGCACATGTTAATGGACACATGATGGCTAGATAAATTATATGAGCTGGATATTATTGGTTGACAATGGAAAAAGATTGCATTAATTATGTTTGAAAATGTCACAAATGTCAGATTTATATGACAAAATTCATGCCTTACCTGCCCTCTACATGTTATGGCACCACATTGGCCATCTTTTATATAGAGAATGGATGTCAATGGTCTTATTATCCTAAAGGCCTCAAATGGAAATAAATTAATTTTATGATGATTGATTACTTCACTAAATAGGTTGAAGCTGCTTCCTTCATAACTGTGACTAGATCAGTGCTTTGTAAGTTCATAAAAAAAGAGTAGTCTATAGATATAGGCTTTTGGAGAGGATCATCTCAGAAATGCAAAGAACTTGAATAGCAAAAAGATGCAAGAAATATATGCTCAGTTCAAGATTAAGCACCATAATTTAGCTTCATATAACCTAAAAATGAATAAGGCAGTGGAAGCTGTAAATAAAAACATCAAAAAGATTTTAGAAAGGATGATCGAAACATACAAAGATTGACATGAGAAATTATCATTTGCTTTAATGCTTATCGAACCTCTATGCGCACCTCTACCAGGGCAACTATTTTTTCCTTGGTTTATGGAATGAAAGTTGTACTGCTAGTAGAACTAGAAATCCTATCTCTAAGAGTCCTAAGGGAAGTGGGATTAGAAGAGGTTGAATGGGTCCAAGAACACTATGAACAATTAAATTTCATTAAAAAAAAATATTAGCAATGCTTTGTCACGACTAGTTATAACAAAAGAGAATGATGAGAGCTCATGAAAAAAAGCTCCGATCTCAGCAATTTTAAGAGGGAGAGTTGGTATTGAAAAGAATTCTTCCAAGCCAACATGACGATAGGGGAAAATGGACTCCAAATTGGGAAGGACCATATGCTGTAAAAAAAGTTTTTTCAGAAAAAGCTTTAATCTTGTCAGAAATGGATGAAGATGAGCTTTCTAACCCTATTAATTTTGACGTTGTAAAAAAGTATTTTGCTTGAAAAAAAATAAAAACAAAAAAAAAGAAAAGAGCTCAAGTTGAAAACCCAAAAGAGCGGCTTGAAACAAAAAGAAAAAACAAACAAAAACAAAAAAATAAAAAGAGAGAAGAGGAGTTCAATTTGAAAACTCAAAAGGGTGGCTTGAATTAAATGAAGATGATATAGATATGGCATCACATGAAAGGCATACCAAAGTTAATGAATTTCGAAAAACTCTGAAGTATCAAGGCATCATAGTTTGGTTGAGTTTTTGAAGAAATCCAATGTTTGTTGTCATGATTATCTGATCATTTATCTTAGGGCTTTTCTATCTTAAAAAGCCATCCCTATACACCTTCATCTAGTTCCTAGCCATCATTTGTAATTTATTACTTATCCAAATAAATGATATTTGTCCTATTCTACACTTTTAATACATATTTTCCCTTTTTATTTATGCCCTGTCATGAATAGAAGAGGTGCATAACTTGCATCTCATATTTTGAAATTAAGATAATGATTAATAATTGAACAAAGTCATAAAAAATTGTGTGTTACTTTGAGAAAATTGAAAAAAGACAAGGGTGAGCTCCTTCAAATAAAAGAAAATTACAGATTTCAAAAGCTTTCCTTGGGGTGAAGATAAATACTTATTCAGGGTAATAAAAGATAGTTTCTTTACTAGAGGTGAACAAAAGTGAAAATGCAAACAAAAGCCATGAAGGCCTTATTACCACAATGGATACTCCATTTGCATCTTAAATAAGACATACATTCATATCATTGCATGATCATTCATCACAGGTTCTGATCTCGTCTCAAGCCAGATTAGTTTAGACTTACGGCATTGTCTCAGTCATTCATCTATGACCTCAACTCGGTCTTGGTCACTCTCAGACTCATGACTTCATCTCAATTATCTGATCTTGATTCAGGCTAGATCATACCTTGATTCATGGTATCATCTCGATCATTCATCTATGAGCTTGACTCGATCTTGGTCACTTTCAGACTCTTGGTATCATTCCAATTATCTAATCTTGACTTAAACTAGATCATTTCAAGACTCACAGTATCGTATCAGTCATTCATCTATGACCTTGACTTAGTCTAGGTAACTTTCAAACTCACGACATCATCCCAATTATTCAATTTTGGCTCAGGCCAAATCATTTCAAAACTCATAACGTCATCCCCATCATTCATCTATGACCTTGACTCGATCTAGGTCACTTTCAAATTCACAACATTGTCTTAGTCAATCGATCTTGATTCAAGCTAAATCATTCCTTGATTTGTGGCATTGTTCTGGTTATTAATCTATGACCTCGACTCGATCCTGGTCACTTTTAGACTTGTGGCATTGTCCTAGTCATCTGATCTCAGCTCAGACTATATCATTTCAAGACTCGCAGTATCATCTTGATCATTCATTTATGACATTGACTCAGTCTAGGTCACTTTTAGACTCACGACATTGTCCCAGTCATCCGATCTTAGCTCAAACCAAATTATTTTCAAATTCATGATATCATCTCGATCATTCATTTACAATTTTGACTCGATCTTGGTCATTTCTAGACTCATGGCATCATCTCAGTCATCTAATCTCGATTCAGGCCAGATCATTTTTAAACTCATGGCATCATCCAGGTTATTTACTCTTGATTTAGGCCAGATCATTTTCAAACTCGTAGTATCATCTCGGTCATTCAACTATTATCTCGACATGATCTTGGTCATTTTTTGACTCGCAACATCATCCTAGTCGATCTCGATTTAGCCTAGATCATCTTCTTGACTCACATTCAATTTCGGTTAGTTTCACTCACTGATTTGACTTGAACAAAGTGGTTGTTTAGGTCTTTGCATCATCTTTGTCTAACAACGATGTATAAAGAAGGATAGCTGTAGATACCCATTTGTGTCCAGGGCTAATCAAGATTAAATTTTCTTATACATATTATGGTAATATACTATTACTATTAGTATTATTATATCATATAGTATAATATATTATATAGTAAATTATTATTACTATTATTATATTTATCATTATTCTATTATACCATATTACTATTATGATTATTATTATTATTATTTTTTCTTCCTTTTGCCCCAATCTGCACATGAATAAGGAAATCCGGATAAGAAATTAGGATTAGAATCCCACCAACGTGGTCAAGGTTTTAATGCAAGATTGGATCCGTATGATTGCTAAAATTATGGGAACTAAATTCATGCTTAAACAGAACTCAATCCCAGGATTCAAGCTTGGGATTGATTCTATCAGTTTCCTAAAACTAGTTCTAAGGTTGCCTATAAATTGGGCTCACAATAAAAAAGACAGGACACAGTGAAAAAGAGGGTAGCAAATTGCTAGTGATAGTTGTTTATGAAATCTTTGGTAGTAAGGTTCTGAGTTTCGATTTTGAAAAGGTTTTTGGAATTTTGGGTTGATATTTAGGTTTTTGGAGCTAAGGGTGAAATTTTGGGAGATTTTTGGAAAAATTTGGAGGTTTTTTGGGTTTTTCTAGGTTAGGATGAATTTTTTTATGAATGTTTGAATTTTTTGGTTATCTTTCCAGCAAAGGTTGAAGTTTTTGGCCATATTCCGACAAAATTTCCAAAAACCGATGACTAATTCCAGTTTTCGGTGGGGTTTTCAGCTGGGTTTTAGAGAGAAGGCAAATAATCTTAAAGCTAGAGAAAGAGAGGGGATTGAGCTTCTGAGGTTGAAATGCTGAGCTTGGCTTATATACTAACCCAGAACGATGTCATTTTAAACACCTCAGATCCGTGCATTGACTCGACAACCTGCGTGAAGATCTGCGAACATACCCGATTCATTCCACAGGTTTTCCTTTTCCATTTTCTTTTTCTTTTTTTCTTTTTATTTATGTTATATTTTTAATTGATTTCATTTTATTTTATTTTTAATCTCTTTTATCTGTTTTATTGATTATTTTTACTTGTGTATTTTTATTGACTATTTTATAAAATTTTATGGCTATTTTTTTAAAAAATAAATAATAATAATAACAATGAGAATAAATAAAAATAAAAAAATCTTTTCAAATAAAAAATATCATAAATCAATTTTCAAAAAAAAAAAATATCGAAATGAAAAAATTATTTTTATTCTCTAAACTATTGGATGATTGATTCAAATTAAGTTATACTAAACTATTGGAAGATTTAATGAAATTCTCGAAAATTTTTCATAAAATCTTTTTGCAATAAAATTGCATAAAACTATTAGGAGATCTACTTCAAAGTATGTCTTACCAAACTATTGGGAGACTTTACAATTTTTTAGAGTAAAATAACTTAATAAATTTGATGACGAAGCCTCTTCAGGGTGAGATACTAGTCTCCATGAATACTTTTGAGGTAAAAAAATTATCTTAAATTGCTACCAAACTATTGGGACAATTTAAAGATATATTTTCAATATTAAATAATTTGGTAAATTACAAATATGATCAAGGCTTGGATAATTTGAAATCAAGCTGGTACCATCCATTAGATAGGTGCTGTGGGGGTGCTATAACCTTCATCATACATAACTATACTCATGAACTTGAAATCTGGTTTCGTAGATCAAAATATGCTTTACGTGGTCAATCACACTTGAACAAAAAAGATTTGTGGCTACTCTTCTCACCTATGTCTAGTGGTAGGTCCACAGATTTATACGTTATGACAGTTGTAAGGTAACGTCAAATGTGAGAATAGAATCAAACACCACATTATGCTTTTTTTTCTTTGTGACATTAGTTTTCATTAGCTATTTATGAAAAAATGTCATTAAAGGCTATAATCGTCACAAAATAAATGATTAAATCCTATATATTAATGATGAAAGATAAATCGTCACAGTATTAGTGACATAATTAACATTATTTAATCCTATATATAAAAACATTTTTGTGAAATAATCTAATATAGTGTTCTAGTAATTCCACCAAATATTTTAATTGGTTTTTAAATGTAGTATATTCTTTAAAGTCTACCTTAAAATCATATAGAAATAATATTGTTTAAAAAACAAAGATTCATAACTATGAAAAGGTAGTTATCGAAATCTTATCTTCAAGCTCTCAATCCAAATTTTATGTCGTGGGTGATTGTGTTGATGGTGAGTTTGTGTTACTTGAAGCTGCAATAAATAAATAATAGCAAATATTAAAACAAACCACAATACACACAATAAGATCAAAACTAATATAAAAAAAAAACTAATCCATTTTATGCATATGAAATTTTTAAATAAGGCCTTACCCTATATTAAAGAATAGGTCTTATCAAGAAATTGACAAGTAAATTTTTCAATCTACAATATTGATACTAATCATAGGAAATAGACAAAAGATGGGTGGTTTATGTTTAAACGAAAAATCACCATTGCTTTAAGCCTATTTTTAAATCATATCAGATAAATTATGGGAAAATTACAATTGCACATGCTTTCAAAGTTATTGTCATGTTTTGATATATCTTGCATTGCAAGAATGACATTTTATCATCCAAATCAAGACAGAAAGGTAGAAGTTGTAATAATTACTTAAACTAAGATATAAACATGCAAACAAATAAAGCAAAAAGACACAGACACATCATAGGTAGCCACATCAAATCAAGAATCACAAGAATCGGGCAAAGGCCCTTTGATAGAAAATTTGAAGATGAAGCTTTCTTTTTACATATATAGTTGTAACTTGCTATAAGGTAAAATTTGTAGTAGTAGGACTGTGGGAGTTTTTGTAACTTTGAAATTGACAAGTAAACTTCATAAAGACTTAGCAAATAAAAAAAAATAATTGATTTTTAAAAATTGAGGGATAAAAAAAAGTACCAATTCTCACTTTTGAATTAGGTATCAAAGAAAGCCTAAATATATAATGCTTGCAACATCACAACCACAACAGAATCAATGTACCAAAAGGCACCACCGGCTAGATATATAGTGCTTGTAACATCACAACCACAATATAATCAAGTATATACTTGAAAATTTGGGGATAAGCACTTGGATTCTAGCAGCTGCTAAAAAATTTGTCATAGCTTCAATTTGAGCTTAAAAAAACCCAAAATTTTACTTATATTGCTGAAGTTCTTTCTTGTGTCTTTTTAAGACTTTTTTCTAAGTTTACAGCACTTACAAATGAGGTTTTAGTATTAGGTTTAGGCTTGTCTCCAAGTCTTTTAATGTATCCCAACCTAGTACCAAGCACTTCATCTACTATAGCATCAATAGTTTTAGGTTTTGTTCCTACTTCAATAGAAACTGATTTTAGCTCCACCATTTTCTCTTAGCATTAAAGTGAAATCTTGGTTAACTCAAAGAACCATACTACAACAATAAAATTATAACTCTTAATTTGAAATTTCTTACATAGGCTGTTTAAGCTTCAAGTGTTGACCATCCTTTATTCTCTGAGTAATGAGTCGTCTTAAAAAATTTCATCCTATTAGTTCTTCATCATCCTTGCACTGTAAAATTGTACATTTAATAAAAGTGTTTGTGACAAAAAAAGTATTCAAATGGAAAACAATGGTGTTGAACAATTTTTGTAACTTAAAAATTTATCATGGAATAACAACTAGCCATAAAAGCCCTCGATCCTTAGTTATAAGTTAACTTGACATTTTTTCTAACTCTTGCATTTGTCTCACACCTCCTTTTCATTTAAAAAAAAAAGAAATAATATCAATATATTGATGTTTAATATTTGAGCAAAATTAATAATTGTTATATAATTGCCTTAAATAGTTAAACATAATTGCTAATCTAATATCAAGACATGAAAACTTAAGAAAATAATAAGAAAAAGCAAGCTTTCATTAGGTTGTTGCTTCATTTGAATAATTCTTATATATTGATGTTAAGTATGAAAACTTAAGAAAATAATAAGAAAATGTCAATTAAACATAAATGTGGATAAGAAATAACTTGGTATTCAGGATCACTAAACAAATCACAAAGCTCTTCTCAATTTTCTTGAGTCAAGTTATTCTTTGATGGGTTGTTTTGGCATGCCACTTTAACAGTTGGAAACTTTTTAAAGTGCAAGTGGATCTTGTATTGTTGATTTCTTGGTAATTTTGATAAAATTGACAAGATAGATGTCTTAACATAGTCATAATCTAATTTAATCTGAAACTTTGTCTAAAACAGAAAATGAATTAATTGATATATTCAAAGAATATAATTTCAAAACTAACCAATAATAACCTTGTAATAATATTTTGCATTTACATTAAGTCTCTCAAAGGCATGCAACTTATTTGTATCCTTCATAGCTTTCCATTTTGTTGGGATCGGGATGAATTGTTGAGTAATGACTTTAATTTCAAAAGATAATTTAGCTAATTGAACTTTACAAATAGGTCTACCCTTAGTTGTTGGTATGTTTATTACTAGCATGTTTTTCCCTTTGATAAGTTTTGCGAGTCCCATCCCTCGAGTTGGGCCTCGTACCTTTTTAGATAGTATAAAAGCTACATCTACAAATCACTATATTAAACTAGCATGGTGAATTGAAGCTTTTATTAATATAATCCACAACCCCATCATGAAACAACATAGCTTCGCAAGCTATGAATCTAACCTAAAGCTTAAAACAACTATCATGAACCAATGCAAAACCTCAAAAAAATTACAAGCACCTATAACTTACATTAACTACTTGCCCATAAATTACGAGCAAGCTGTTAAGGCTACTTTCTTTGGAATGGCCTTTATGTCTGCAAGGTAATCAAATTTAGAACTAACACTATGTTGTTTCAAGAAATAATACATAATACATTCATTAAAAATCATATTATTTAGCAAAACCCCTTGATGCATATGGCATTCTTTATGCCTTTAGCAAACCAAAAATGCATATACATTGCATGAAATGATTTCATACCAAATTTTTCAATAGATGAATCTTGATTAGCTTCTTGTGGTGATTTCATTGTCTCATGAGTTGATTAGACTTGCTCTGGTGATTCCATTGAGTCATTATCTAATCAAACTTGATGTAGTGATTCCAACGAAGGACGTTGCATAGCTATTGCATTAGTTGACTGAACTCGTTGTCCAATAGCCTTTTCTTACCTCTTTTACAGGTGCTGTTTTAAAGTATAGAAAAAAATTGTAAATAATCATCTATCTGTAGTATAATAAAATTAAAAAAAAAATAGAACACAATAATTAATATGCTAATTACCTTAAATTAGTTGTAACAATAATAGTTATAGGCCAAAGATTTAAACAAATTTGGTAAACATTATTTAAAAAGTAGTTATCTAGATAAAATAACAAGCAATATATAAAACAACTATTAATGTTAGAAAAAAAAATAATATCAGTGTAGTATTTATCATAATATAAGAGAAAACATAAATAGTTACAATATATGATTTATATCACTGTCATATTCATCATAATCAAATTCCTCTCTTTCACTACAATCTTCAAAACCTTCTTCACCATCTTGATCAGATTCTTTCATGGACACATCATTAAGTATTTCGTTTATTTTTTTTTCATAAAATCAGACTTAATGACATTAGGAGCAATATTATCCCTATCCAGTGGTCTTTTGTTTTCATCAATTTGTATAATCTTATCATTGTCAAACAATTCATTCGCTTAATCTATTTGATCTTCTTCCACATCAAACATTTCACCAACTTCATCATGTTGCATCTCTAGAACATCATACAAGTGCCTATGATAAAACTTTTGCACTACTCTCTCATTTTTCCCTAACTTGGTATCATCCAAGTAAAACACTTGCTTTGCTTGAATTGATAAAATAAATAGGTCATTCTCATACCAACATTTATTAACATTAAGACTTACTAAATGACCATTTTTATGAATTCTTTTTTTTTCTTCTAACAAGGTCAAGCCACTCACACCTAAACAAAATAACTTGACAATCTTTTATATAATCTAATTGAATTATATCAATAAAAATATCATAAAAGTCAATTTGTTTATCTTTATGAATGCCTTCAACCATCACACCATTATTTTGACTTTTCAAATGAAAATTATGTCCTTTCATGTGATACCTAACCTCATTAACAATGCAACATGTATACTTTCAAACACATCTATAAGGACCATAAGCTAATGAAAGTAATTCATCAAAATTTCTTTAGAACTTTGATCTTGCAACCTTGTAACTTATCATTTAAAGAACACAAGTCAACATAAATATTATTAAAAGTATTTTACAATGTGTATTGTTATTCAATAAATATAATTTACGTACGAGTCTTTTAAACCATAAGGGAAATTGCTCTTTATTTTTTTCTTTGATAGATAAGCTACTTTGCATTTCAAGCTCTATTTTATGTTTTTTATAACACAACAAAAATAATTAAGATGGAAGTTAGCTTATTGAAGTAAAAGTTTAACTTACTTGAATAATTAGATATCGAAGACAACAGACGTACTCCAAATATGGTTTAATTTCATCATAATTGTTCAATCTATACCATTGAATCTTTTCAAACTCTTATTGTGACAAGACCTTATATTTTAATGCTCCAAAAGGGTGAACACTTCTTGCAAAATCAACTAGCCCATTCTCATTCACCTGATTATCTCTATCATAGTTTCTCTCTTCTCGATTAAATTTTGTCTCAATCCTAAAAATATATATAAAACAAAATGTTAAGCATTCACTAGAAGTATATGCCTCAATTATACATCTTTCTGGACTAGCTTTATTTCGTGTATACATCTTGAGTTTACCTAAGAACCTATTAGTAAGAAAATAAAAACTTTATTAGATTTTATTATCACTTTAAATACTTTGAAATTTAAATTTGTAAAACTTTTGTCTACCTTTCAATGGGATACATCCAGCAATAATGCACAGGTCCTCTAAGCATCATCTCGTGTGGCAAGTGTACAGCCAAATGCAACCTTACATCAAAAAATGTTGGAGAAAAAATTTTTCCAACTTACAAAAAATGAGGACAATGTCTACTTGTAAATCTTCCACATTTTTTTTTTCAATGTCTTACAACACAATCTTAAAAAAAAATTACTAAGATCATCTAGTGCTTCAAAGACATTTTTTAGTACAAACTTTATAATAGCAACTAGAAGTAGTCTTTGTAAAAGAATATGACAATTATGGCCCTTCAATCCTAAAATCTTACCATCATTTACATTGGCACATCGTGAGATGTTTGTTAAAGTGTAATATGCATGAGGCATCATTTTTTGTTAAAGTGTAATATGCATGAGGCATCAAGTTAAAACCATTTGAAAGCTTTTTCAAGTTTAGTTTTTTGTTTTTTTTCATATCCTATAAATCTAGCATAGCACTTATTGTATGCTTTGTCTTTCCTTCAATATTACACAAATATTTTTCTCAATGTGCATGACATTAAGATTCTATCATAGCTTTAGTGTTTGCCAATAAGGTAATTTAAAGAAAATACTTTTTTTAGTCCAATTCATTTTTCTAGGAGTTTTCTTTCTATTCTTTTTGTTTGGATGCTGTCCAGCCAAGTCTAACATTTCGTGCATTATGTGCAAACCAGTCATTCTCTTTGTTAAATTCTTTCTAAGCATCTCCATTTGCTGGATGTCTTAGTGTATCATCATCAATACACTTCTCCTCATGCCATCGCATATCCTTTACTGTTTTCTTAGACATAAACAATTTTTGGAGTCTTGGTTTCATGGAAAAATAAACACAAGACTTTTCAAGGAATTTGTTTGTCAATAACTTTTCACCTTATCGTTCCACAAGCAGGATAACTTTGTTTATCTTCAAACTCCCCTAAAATAGAGCATAATCATCTTTGCATACATGAATTGGCATATAATTAATTCCTAGGTATCTCAAAGTTCTCGTTGCCTCATAGTATGATGAAAGAATTGTACTAGTAGAAAAAGCCTCGCTCAATAGTCCCAATATTATACTTATTGCCTTATTGCTCATTTGATAATAAACCTTTATGTGGAATAATTTTACAATAAACTCTAACCTAGACATGTTGGTGTATTTTGGCTATAGTCTATATTGTGCCCCATTTAAAAGTTTGTTGAATTTTTTGGCATCTTCTTCACCCAAATTAGAATTAAAACTATGATCATCTGTAACTACTCTAGAAAATACATCTTCTAATAGATCTTTCATACCATTATGCAAAGGTTCATCATAAACAATTGTTCTTTCATAAAAACTAGTACTCCCATTAGATTGATTACCAAAAGTTGACATTGTGAAATTAGATTGCTCACCATAATAAATCTACTTGTTATAGCTCTCTAATATACCTTTCAAAAGCAAATAATCTTCTACCTTATCTTGACTTCTAATAAATACATTTAAGTACTCGACAAAGATAATGAATTTTACATTTAGCTCCCATTTTGGTACAAGTAAATTTCATAAAAGTTGAAACTCTGACAACATACTTATTAAAATACTTAGACTCCATCATCCAACTTTTATCCATGTTAATCATATGTTCTTAAAGAATTTGAACACCAAACAAAATTACTTTATGAAATTGGGCAACACAAAAATCTAGACACAGAGCATGTGAAACATTCATAATAATTCAATCTAAACTAAACATAATATAATTCAATCAGTATAACTATGTATATAATGTGGCCTAAACATTATTGAAATATTCCTATTCCATGAACATGCACATAAAAGGGATCAAGGTTCATTCCATATGTATATCTGCTCAGATAAAACCTAAGGCTAGTGCATCACACAAGGATTTGGTTAGCAACTAACAAGAAATAATGTAACTTAAAACTATATTAAAATCCTTACTTGTTTTTGTTTTTGACAATCTTCAAGTGGTTCAAGCCAAAGAGAGAACTTTTTTTTACAATCTCTACAATAGAGTAACATGTTGCAAAACATCAAACATTACAAAAAAAAGTATAGGTAGAAGTAGAACTGAGAAACAAAGGCAGCATAAGCAACATAGGTAGACAAGTAAGGAGCAAAGAACATTCTTACTAAAATTAACTTGCCCAGGCAATTCAAAACAAAACCAAATAAGGAAGTGTTAACTGAAGAACTCTATGCTTAAGCATGCAATGGTTCATGCACTGTCAACAGATTATCTTAGCAAGATTATCAGTGCATTATCTTAGCAATTGCAAAGTATTACAATTCAAAAAATAATAACCAGCATCTACAACTCACATGAACTATGACCACAGTATTTGGATTTTTTTTTTATCAAGCCAACAAATAGAATATAAAAGCACATTAGAATAGAAATTACAACAAATTAGTAGCCCATTCAACATATGATAAATAAAACTTGTAGTGATGCGTTTATAAGAAGTCCTTATCTTGCTCTGTAATTTTTAAATACATATACATATATACATGTATATGTATATATATGTATATGTATACGTATATGTATTGTATTTATATAATTAATGTTTTGGAAATTTAAAATATGTATATTTTGGTAATGTATATTATTGGTTGGCACGTGGATTGCATGATAAAGACCTTAAGTAATTGGTGATTTTTTTTACATTTTTTGCCTATCAAAAGGGAGCTAGAAAGTAGGGCATGTTTGAGCTGATGAGAGACCACTATGAATCTAGCAAATTAAAGGTTAAACCTTCATTTTTTGGTATCTATCTCTACATTGAACCTCTGAACTACAAATGGGGAAAAGTTGAAGAAATTCGAAGGCATATTTTGAACTTTAAAAAATCAAGTAGCTTAACAGAGTTTATTGTCTCACTTCAATTTTGGATACCTGTACATATAAATTGAACAATTGGACTTGGACTTTGGGTATTCTAATCGAGTGAAAACTAGTGAGTTTATTCTTTGAGAAAGGAAATGGCTACTATGGCCCTAACTACTATTAAAAAACATTTAACCATTTCTAAATATTTCAAATACTATATCTTATGTATACATAGATGGATGCTTTTGATACAAAAGTTAAGAGGGGAAGCGGTTGTAATAAGTTATCTATTACTGTGAATAACTTCTGGTGTGAATGTGCTTTGTTTATTCTATTCAAACATAATGCCTACATCTTAAGTCAACTTCCATTAAAAACTTTTTAACTAAATTGATTTCTAGTAACTTTTTTCAAGCATATTTCTAGTAAATTAACAAGTGATACCATATAGTAGAAATCTGAAAAGTAATAAATATATTTTATCATATGTTAGATTTTATTTAACTACTTAATTTATTGTTAAAGAATTGAATTGAAATTTTAATCTTTTATGAAACTTATAGGTAAATTTATCATTGCATATATCTTTGCCTGTGGGGAGAAAGAGTTTTACCTTGCCTATTCATGTGAAGAGATCTATGCCCTATCAAGTGATTATTTTTCATTGTAAGGTCGAACTGTACAAGCATCATTCCTTGGAGGTTAGTTAAGAAAATTTTTCTCTCTCACTTCCTACTGTTTCTTTTGTCATTGTTCCATTTTAATTACTATTGAAAAGCTTGAACTTAAGGGAACTTTAAGCTTTTTGTATTTATTTCTTTTCTTTTTGGTTACATTTAAGTGATGGTATGTCAAAAGATGATTAAAGTTCAAACTTCTATATTTATGGAGAACATTTTTTCCTATTTCTTTTGAGCCTGTATAAAATATTTTCTCAAGTCAATTTCATTAGCAGGTCTATCTAGGGAGAAAAATTAGATGCTTCAGGTGGGACTTTCTAATTGTTTGATTTGAATCAGGTGATAAGTTCTTAGTGGATAATCTATCTCCAAAATTTTTATCACTCTTATTTCTTGCTTCAATTGACATAATACCAAACTTAACAACTTTAGTGTGATAGAATGATTTATTAGGAATAGAAATCTTATCTTTTGGCTATCTAGAAAATTTAGTTGAAAATAGTAATCCAAGCTTGTGGTCAATCTTTTAAATTTAGTAGCCAAGTGTGACAATCACTAGACAATGTTGACTGTAATAAACAGTAAACAAGTTCTAAACAACAAGACAAAATTTTGTTGATATTACTTGACAAGTTTCATGCCATATAATCCTAATCCTAATCTTAATATATAGAAATGATGGGTTACACCTCATTCCATTACATACAAGACGAGTTAGAGATAGACAAAAGTTGCAATGTTTAAGAGCTGATATTGTTTTTTTCTTTATGGGTATGAATTTATAGGATCCTAAACTTGGGAATGAAATTGGAACCTAAAAAAAGCTCTAGTGAATGGCAATAGAACATATGATACAAGCTTTTTTGCAACCTTCTAAGGATGACTAAACCTGAACATAATTTTATATTGATAATTAAATGGAGAGACAATTTATATTGTATAGGCCTCTTAAAATGGTTTGGTGGTTATGGCCTATAGGTGATTCCAATAACATCAAGTTAAATAGCTAAGCTATTTTGTTTTAATCTAAGAAACCCGTGCCCAGGCTAGGTTAGGGGAGAGGAACGGGTGAGCAAACATATAGGACAAACTTACAAACACTAAAGCACTTAAAATAATCAGATCATCGAGTGATCATAGAGATAGAGCAAATAATAAATCAATTTATTCTCATCAACAAAAAGGCAATAAAGAATAGACTAAACAAACTAATTGATTGATCAAAATACATAGTTGTAAAAAAGCATAGTTTTATATGTACATATCAATGGTTCGTAACTGAAAATTTACTTTTTCTACTACAATATTTTCTAGTCAATATCATAGCAACACTAAAGTTCAATAGTTTTGATAATCACAGGAAAGAGAATAAAAAAAAGCCCTTGAAGTTTTCAATGATAAGAACAAGGAGAAAGCATAACTAGCTAGCAAACTAATAGAGGTGAATTTTGTTCTTATTACTGAAATTGGTTCTTGATTGGCTGTTTTATGGGCTAATAACATTTCATTCAATAGAAGGATTATTTTTTTCAATACCAAGGTCAGAATTGAGTTATACATAATCCTCGAAAGTGGGTCCTTATCATGCAAGTTGTCATCTCACTCTTTTTTAAAACAAAAAATACTTGGAAGCCCTATGCTTGAATATTAACAACCTTGGTAATGGAAAGTCATCTTTTTCGTTTTAGACAAGTGAAAAGATCCCAAGAAATTATTAAATGCTTTTTTATTTCCATAAAACCTTCTTAAAATTGTAAGTGCACACATTTGAAAAGAACTTCTTACCATTTTCAGAGACCAAACAAAATAGAAATCAAACTTCAATGAAAAGGGTTATCTTAAAACCAAAACCCTTGTCATCATTTTCGCTACTCTAAAAGCACTAGAATTATTCCTAATTATTTTAAGTATTCTAAAAAATGTTTGAAGTATACCTCATTAAATTTACACTATTTTCAACCCAATCAGAAACAACATTAAAAAAAAAAGCCTAAAACAAAATATTAACTAAAATTTACTTCAATCAACATGTAAAAGACATGAAGACAAACCTAGGCATGCTTCTAGTCAATAAGCAATGACTAAATTTGCTTCACCTAACCATGGTCGACAATGGCTTGAAAAAAACATAGGAGATAGGCCTTTAGCCAACAAAGTATGTGTCAATATCATTAACCACCAAGAAGAGCAAAAGAGAGTATAAGAGTTTGAAAGAGAGACAGGTTTGGCAAAAAGACAATCCACGAGATTGTTAGCATGGTTTTGGAGGGAGTGTGAAAAAGCTAATAAAAAATCCAAAATAGTGTAGTTTAGGAGTTTAAGGGAAACTTGAATTAAAATTATTTTTTATATAAAAGTCACAATTTGTGGTTCAATAGTCATATGCCAAGGAAATATTTGATTTCTTAAAACTTTTTATATAAAAGTTACAATTTGTCATATTTGATTTTGAAGAAATATTTGATTTCTTTTTAGTCAAACAAAAAGTCAAGGTAATCAAATTATGACCACATTTGACTATATAAAATTACGCATTTTCAAAGCAAAAGATAATAAAAAGACATTAGCTTGGTAATTAATCTATAGATTAAATCTACATCGATTCAACCTATAATCCCATTATTACAACCTTGCTAGTGGCAATAAGAATTCTAATAAAATAGTTGATTATCATCTTATATACATTGGTGTGTTGAAGTTTAAAAATTCTAGTTGTGATAAATTTTTTATGTTAATGCTACCTAAATAAATTATACATTATAAAATTATGAACTTGTCTATTGACAAAATTTAATCTCAATAGCTTCAATGTCTAAGTAGGGATATTAATGGGTAAAATATGTATGAGTAGAGTATCATCCATTCTTAAAGGTAGTGCCTCCAAAAATATTTTGAAAAATTTTTAATACATATATATTTAAAAATAATTTTTTAATTTAAAAAATTTCTTTTAACAAAAATTTTAAATTAGAAATTTTTAAAATTTCTTTTAAAATTATAAACAATATGTGTATTTTAAAACTTTTATTATATGTAATTTTAATTCATTTTCTTTAATTATAAAATTTTAATATATGATTACATAAATACATTATGCTTAATAAAAAAAAATTCTTAAATAGGTATAATACTAGGTATATATAAGCTAAGTCAAATACACTTATAAATAATATATTAATTTAAACTTATTAGTGACGGAAAAATAACATCACCTAGAATCCAAAATGTTACAAAAAAATTTCCCATCAAATTAATTTGGCGATAAAAGTTTATCACATTTATGTTATCATTATATTACACCAAACATTGATGTGATGATAATGTCATTAATAGTTAACTAAAGTGTTCAATTTGTGACAAAAATTATTAGAAAAAATTCATCACAGATAAGATTTTAAATTGGTGATTAAATTATAACGTCACCTAAAATAAAAAATGTCATAAAGAATTTTTCACCAAATAAAATTGACGATAAAAGTTTGTGATATTTATGTTATCGTTATATAACATCAAATATTGATGTGACAAAATTATAATGTCATTAATAGTTAACTAAAGTATTCAATTTGTGACAAAAATTAATAATGTCACTTAAAATCTATCAGAAAAAATTTGTCACAAATAAAAATTTAAATTGGTGAGAAAATTATAACGTCACATAAAATAAAAAATATCATAAAAATTTCCTATCAAATAAATTTGTAGATAAAAGTTTATGACATTTATGTTATTGTCATATAACATCATACATTGACGTGAATAAATTGCAATGTCATTAATAGTTAACTAAAGTATTCAATTTATGACAAATATTAATCACATCACCTAAAATCTATTAATTCATCATAGATAAAATTTTAAATTAGTGACACAATTATAATGTCACTTAAAATAAAAAAAAAATCATTAAAAAATTTTTCACTACATAAAATTGACAATAAAAGTTTGTAATATTTATGTTATCGTCATATAATACCATAATATAAAAGTGACGAAATTGTAATGTCATTAATAGTTAACTAAAGTACTATATTTATGACAAAATTTGATAACGTCACCTAGAATCTATTAGAAAAATTTCATTATAGATAAAATTTTCAATCAGTGACAAAATTTAAACGTCACCTAAAATAAAAAATATAACAAAAAAATTTTTCACTAAATAAATTTGGCAATAAAAGTTTGTGACATTTATATTATCGTCATATAATACCATACATTGATATGACGAAATTGCAATATCATTAATAGTTAACTAAAGTATTTAATTTATAACAAAAATTAATAACGTCACCTAAAATCTATCAGAAAAAATTTATCACAGATAAAATTTTAACTTTGTGACAAAACTATAACATTGTCTAAAATTTAAAAAAAAATGCCACAAAAATATTTCCCACCAAATAAATTTGGCAGCAAGATTTTGGTGATGTTATTATGTGATGATTTTTTATATCATCATATAAAATATCAAAACAATACAAAAGGGTGACAAAATATATTTTATATATTTCATCACCTTTTACATAGTTTGTGTGATAAAATACAATGCGTCACTTAGAAAAAGTGTCACAAATTGCCAAATTTGTTGTATTGTGAGCAAAGCGTATGACAGGGTGGAATGGGGCTTCATTGAGGCAATGATGGGGAAATCAGGTTTTAACCCAAGATGGATATCATTGGTGATGCATTGAGTAAGATCTGTTAAGTACAATGTAGTGATAAGTGGGAATGTAACTGATTTTTTACCAAGAAAGGAGTCTCCAGCAGAGGGACAATTTGTCACTTTATATGTTTTTTATTTTTTCAAAAGGATTATCAGCACTTTTTGCTAAGGTTCAACGAGATGGACTGATGGAGGTGTAAGGGCTAGTGTTTCTGGACCCCGGATCACTCACCTTTTTTTCGAGGACGATAGCCTGTTGTTCATTAAAGCAAATCAAGTTGAAGGAGAAATGGTGAGACACTTTCTAAAGGTATACGAAGAAGGTTCAGGCCAGAAGATAAACTATGATAAGTCAGGTTTATTTTTCAGTAACACTAGCAGAAGACAGCAGGGGGTTGTGAAAGACCTGTTTGGTATTCAGATTACTCATAGTCCTGAAAAATATTTAGGACTACCTATGATAATCGAGAAAAGGAAGCAAAAAGCGTTCAGAGAGATTGCTGATAGACTGCAAAAGAGCATACAGAACTGGAATCAAAGGCCGATATCTGATGGGGGTAAAGAGGTTTTCATCAAGGCAATTCTACAGTCCATTTCTTCACATGTAATGTCATGCTTCTATTTGCCAAAAACCCTAACTCATGAAATGAACATGCTGGTGAGCAAATACTGGTGGAGTCGAGACAAAGAAGGGAGAGGGATCCACTGGTGGGCATGCAAGAAGCTTTGCAGAAGTAAGGATAAAGGGGGCATGGGTTTTAGGGAGATGGACTGTTTCAATAAGGTGTTATTAACAAAATAGGGTTGGAGGATGATGCATAATACCTCATCCCTTGCGTTCAAAATACTCAAAGCAAATTACTTCCACAAATCATCGTTCATGGGAGCAGAAGTGGGCAGCGCTCCCTCATATATTTGGCGAACTATTTGTGTCGAAAGCGAGCTACGCCAAATGGGCTTAAGATAGAGGATAGGCACGGGGGGGAATGTCCGAATCTGGACTGACCCGTGGTTACCCAGGACTGGAAGTTTTATCCCATTTCCAAAAAAGAGTGTGAACCCACGTGAGTTGTGGGTCCGAGAGCTACTTGATGAAACAATTATGCAGCGGAACGTGCAAATATTATAAAATCTATTTTCATAAGAAACAGTAGAGGACATTTAATCCATTCCTGTTAGTAGGGTGAAGGGGAATGACGTGATGGTCTGGCACTTCAATAGTAATGGGAAATATAGCGTGAAGAGCAAGTATAAGCTTCTAACTTCTTTGTGGTCCCAACGCCAAGTGTAACACCCATATAATAGGGAGAGGGAGGTTATGGGAAGGACGGATGTGTGGAGGGAACTGTGGAAGACAAACTTACCAAATAAGGTAAAGGCGTTTGCTTGGCATATATGCCACGAGTTTCTTCCTGTCTATGCCAAGTTGAAGGAGAGAAAGATCATCGATGTAGAAACCTATCTGAGGTGCGGTCTAGCCGATGAGACAGTTCTTCATGCAATTGTGGAGTGCGTGCGTGCATCTGAAATATGGAGGGATGCTCAATTTAATACACATATGGCTGATCCTTCTTGGAGGAACATGATGGACTAGCTAGAATCTATTGCATCAAGGGCGGATACTGATGAGTTGGAAAAAACTTTGATCACCTCATGGGCTATACGGTTTAACCGTAATGAAGCTGTAATTAATAGTAACCAGCGGTCCCGCCAGCAAACAATAAAATTTGCTCTCAACTGTATAGAGGGGTTCCAACGGGCACAAGAGAAGCAAAGGAATGGGGTACAAAGGAATCAGATAGTATAGAGAGTACCAGAGGAAAACAACATAAAGCTGAACTTTGATGGGGCTCTTAATGAACGGGGGCGTATTGGAGGGCTCGAAATTGCCTGGGGGAAGCAATGGGGATGTGGTGCAGGCAGATTAGAGGGTGCAAAGAAGCTACTATGATTGAAGCCTTGGCTGCCAATGCAGCAGTGGAAATTGCAGCTGAGATGGGTTATCAAAATATTATCCTGGAAGGTGACGCCCTGAATGTTATAAATCAAGTTAAGCAGAATGAACAAAACCTAGGTCCGTTGGGAAGCATCATCGAGGAAATACAACTAGGGTTAAATACATTCAATAGGTGGTTGTCAATATGTTGGGCGTGAAGCAAACAAACTTTCCCATGAGCCTGCAAGAATGGCTCCGGAAAGTAGGTAGGATAGTTATTGGGTAGAGGACTTTCCTTTGAATATTTGTATGCTTGTTGAAGCCGATAAACTTGAAATCTGAATAATGAAATATCTAATTTTAAAAAAATCCAATAAAACTACTATATAAAACTAACTTATGCACTTATATATATATATATATAGATAAATAGAGATATTTGAGAAATATATAAAAGAGAACAAGCCAAGATAACAAGTACAAATAGGAACCTTTTGTTGCTGACAGTATGAACCCTCTTTAAAATTAATATAGGGTACTATTACCAAATCAAAATAAAACAACTACAAACCCATGCACAAGTTTCTTATTAACCAAAGGAAACTATATATAGATGTCATGCATAGCTACTATTTATGTAATTTAAACCCCAATTAACTAACTTATTGGAGCTTCTTCATCATTGGATATTCGGATGCTAGCAGCGATGCTGTCATTCAAAATGAGGGCCGAAGCCGAACATGGAATCTACGAAATCATCTCCCCAGTTCTGCAATATAAGAGCCAAAATAAAAGCTTATTAACAGTAGTATGATTTATTGGTATAAGGTTAAATTTTCAATTTTAGTAATTAGAGTTCAATTCGAACATGATAACTTCAATTATGTAAAAAGATAAAATGAAAATTGAGCTAGGTTTGATTTAAATGTAATCAGCCATAATTCTTTTGTACTATTTCAACAAATGAAAGCTTGACAAATGATGACGTGCCTGATTATCTGATGAGTCATCTCCAGAAGTAGGAGCATTGTCCACTCGGAAAACGGAGCTGAGCTCAGAGTCAGCCAAATGTTCTTCTCCGCTTTGCTGCTAAACAAATTAAAATAGATGGGTATGAGAATGTGGCTAAGCGTGTTATATATAACTTATAAAACAATAGCAAGGAAAAAATTTTCTGTTGTTTTCATCCAATTAACTCATTCACAATCAAATGAGTTGGTTATTAAACGATGTGAGAAATTACATTTATAGCAGATCGATATAGAGTGGAAATTGAACTTGCCTGATTAGTGTTTTGATTAACATTAGTTGGATAAGATTCATCCGAAGTATATTCACCGCCACCAACGCTGGTGTTCATCAACTCTTTATTACCACTTTGCACCTGGGCAGATCAACGAATGTGAGAAAAGGAGGGGGGTAGCGTAATGGAGGAAAAGATGGAGAGGGATGAGGGATCCTTATTTGGGAATCTGGAAAATAGTGGACTTGCCTGTCCAAGAGCTTGCTCACACCAAGGAGCGGTTTCTTCTAGAGACAAGAATTCAGAACCCACAATTTCGTCCAGAGTGGGGTAGATTTCCGGAAACAATGAGCTGCTAGCAAATTCAGGTTTCTGCTGGACGCTATCCCCACCAACTTGTTGCTATACCAATCAAAAGTTCAAAACCAATTGTTTGACAAGAAGATTTTTCAAGTACCAAACAGAATGAAAAGAATATAACCAATTTGCTTAGCCAAAATATACAAAATTAATAACATTGCAGGAATACAAGTGTAGTACCTCATTAAGGAATTGATAGTTGTTCGACTCAGAGAGGACGTCACAGGGGTAACTGTCACCAGGTTGTTGAGAAAGACTTATGTTGTCAAGATTGGAATCATTATTCATCGGATGATCAGAATTATAATCAGATACTCCTAGATTGCCAAGACCTGGCAACACCGAAGTGTTTGCTTGTTGGTTTGCTGCAGTGTAGGTTGGTGAAACTTGCTTTGCGCCATCTACTACTGTGGATGAAAACTCTCCTTGAGAATTAAAACGAAAAGTTTGATTGCCCATGGCTTCAAAGTTCATATTCTGATTGTAAGTTCCATTCATTGAGCCATAGCCACCATTAAGACGGGTTTGACCCATTCCAGTGAGCTGTCCATCAGTAGTCAATCTAATCCCGGCATAGGTATTATTATTGGTGCAACTAGAATTCAGAGTAGGGTAGGAAGTGCTAATACTTCCTATGTTTCCAGTGCCCAGAGTAGAACTCGAAGAATGAAGGCCGGGTGAGCCAAATCTGAACTGGGATGAGGAATCAGCAGTGTAAAAATATGGCCTTGCTTGAATTTGCTGTTGGTACGTGTGCATTGAGTTTGCACCGTTCATCGAGCCATTTGGAACATTGATTAGGCCACCATACAAGCCACCATTTAGTGACAAATTCGATCCATTTGCATATCCCAGGCTATTACCCTGATAGAGAGGATTCGTCTTGCCAGAGACCTGTCGCTTGTTAGCTTGATTGCCCAATAAACAGTATTGTCCATATCCCTGTGGCTGAGCAGAGTTGCTGCTTGAAGCATTTTGATTAGGAAAGAGTATGGATCCAAGGCTAGCAGCATTATGAGCTGAAGGACTCCTCCCATATCCTGCTTGGGATGTTAACCCCCTCATTTGTTTCAGTTCTTGCAATCGCGAATATTCTTGGGCAGTTTTTAACAACAATGGATGGCCAGATGCAATGCTTGACTTAAGGACACTCTCAACGAAGGCCTTTGATGAAAAACAACTCCTTTCTGCTACACGCTTTAAGAAGATTCGATACTTCTGCAAAATTTACATGAGCGAATGGATGCATTAAGGATTACAAACCATCCTTCTTTTGGTCTAAACAAACAGAAACACCCAGTCCTAATCTTGTATAAGTTACTCGTTTTACCTTCTTTTGGTCAATGAAGCCTTTAATCGTCAATATGTACGTGAATATCTTTCTTTAGCATAGTTTTCTTGCATTGCATTAATCATGGATGTAATTCAGCTTTATTTAATGCATGTTAATGTAAAAGTGTAAGAAGTTTTGTTTTTTTTTTTTTAATAAAAGTGCAAGAAGTATTTAGAATGTAAGGAAATGATCATAAATCCAAAAATCTTTTACTTTTAAGAGCATATTGACTGCTGAGAGAGGACAACATATTTTTTCTGTACCTTTGACCAAATGTGCTTCAGATTTAACATCTCCCACATTCATCAGTACAATATCTCTTTTTTCCCTTCATTTTTCTTTTTTTAAGTTTTAATCGCCTTCATTATAACTGGTCCTTGACTGGGCAAAAAAAAAAAAATAGTCATAGAATAATTTCACCAATATCTCTGAACTTGGTATGATTAGAAACATTCATCAGTATTTGTAGTACATGATTAATTAACTAAATCCAATATTGATTCATTATATAGTGGTAATTTACTTTACCAAATGCAATTTGAAAAGTTTATACATGGTGCAATTTTTTAAAAAAGAGTGGACTAGACATCGATCTTTTATATTCTTCTGGGTTGATGCAAAATTTTTCCTAGTTTTAGAAACGAAGATTTTAATTAATATCTATATATCTTGAACATATGTGTACGGTAGGTGATTTCCTCATTATATCTACTATTATGTAAGTTGTCTAAACTTGTATATATATATATATAAATTGCTATTATAACACAAACATCAAAGTACTAGTAATGTTTTTTTCTAAATTGATAATTGATAATTGTAACAGTCTCTCTTTAGCTTTTCCTATGATATAAATGTTTCATTTTCTATTTAGTAAAAGCATAGTTCTTGAGAAATATGATAATCAAGGGGTAGTAACCAGATAATTAGCCAAAAGCAAACCTGTAAATGACTAGCCACATTTTCTCTAGTTAAGCCTTGCACGTTCATATGCTCAAGAATCTTCTTGGGGACAGCTTCTGCTTGTGTTAAACACAGTGAAAAAAAATACCACCAAAATTATCATCAGTTACCAGCAATTGAAGGTAGCTAGGAATTTTAAATCATAATTATACAAAAATAGAGTAAGGAGGATAAAAACAAAATAGAATATATAAGTGTGTGTGTGTGTGTGTGTATATATATATATAGATACAGATATAGATATATATTAGCAAGATATCCCCATACTTTCCAGGCCAATATATCTTAAGGCTTCCAAAAACTGGTTGTGAAGTGAATTTGTCCAAACCACCTTGCCCTTTCTGGGGGAAGATGCAATTTCTTCTTCTTCTTGTTGATCATCCTTGTCCTTCCTTGATGCCTTTCTTTTGGATCTCCTTTTAGTATTATTCTTTTCGTCATTCACCGAGGACTCAGATATTATTATTTGACCTTTAGATAATTTTCCAGCTGAGGACGATTCCCCTTCAATGCTTCCAATTTCCTCAATAAAAACGGATTTACCTTTCTTAGCTGCAATTGTATATTGCCATACATTTTTCAGATCATCAGGGTTTACGGGTTTAACTATAAAAAATACAGCTCCTCCTGCTAAACTTTTTAACATGACGCTTTCTTTGTCATCTGAGGACATTACTGCACGCACAACATATATAATGAGATGGAGTTAAATATATATATATATTTCTTCAATTGTTGGCCTATATATGAATTAAATCTTTTATTTAAAAATAAATCTCTTCTATGTGTTAACTATTCTTTAATAAATTATTATGAGAATATTGAAGTTAAAACTCCCTCCCAAAGAACTAATTGGGTATGATAAATACAACTTAAAGTTAACTACTTAAATTATTTTGCGTATACAGAGAAAATGCTATACTTACTGATGACGGGCACTTTAAATTCTTGGTTGATCTGCCTTTGAAGCTCAATCCCATTCATTTCAGGCATATGGAGATCAGTGACGACTAGGTCAATGCTTGGGTGTGCTCGAAGAGTGGACAAAGCATCTACCGGAGTTTTAACAGTTGCAACTGATATATTTATGCATAAATATAGAAAAAAAAAATTATGGGTTCACAATTTCAGTTTCTTTCATTAGGATATTTTAAATAAAATGAAGCACGTCATCAGCAAGTATGATGTAATTCCTTGATCACAAAGGGTAGACATGAGAAATTGTAACAAGTTTAATTCCTTTAATTTGTTTTCCTTTCAAAAGAAATAGAGATTCAAATTTGAAATCTTTCCTCTTTGAGAAAGATGAGTCTAAATACTAAGTTATTCTAGGGCAAAATATGTGAAAAAATTATAAAAAAATAAAGAATTCTGTGACTTAGTGATCTAATTAAAGAAAAGAGATTAGAGAGAGGGAAAATAGTACAAGAACAAAATGGTTGTATTTTGGTCCAAAAAAGAGAAGGTAAAAGGAAACACATGCATGACCCAAATATTTACTTCTTGCTTTGAAAAAACAAACTATTTTCGCAGATTTATTCGATTATGGTTGATGATAAATAAATAGATCAAAGTGGAGTCAAATCTCATCCAACCTTTTTATTTTTAATCACATCCCATGGAATTCTGTCTTATTAACGAATGACAAAACCTTTTCCAATTTTTTTTTCTTCTGAAAGGAACAATTTTTTCCTTCTCAATACATTTCGTTTTTCTTTTTTTTTTTTTTTTTTTACCAACCATGATTAATAAAAATGATCCATTTGAATTGAACATATATTAAAAGAAAGATAACAGATGTGAGATAAATTGAAAAAGAAACCTCAAGCTAAGGAAATGGGATTGGGAAACTTGTTAGAAAACAAAAGAAGAAAATATCATCCATAAAAAAAAAAGAATATATATATATATATATATCCATTGTCATCACATTGATAAATCAATGAGACACAAAAGGATTTAGGGAAAGGATTATGCAAAAAAAATATATATTAAGAATATATATATATATATATATATATATATAGACACACACATATAAGAATGATAAAAGTTTTAGCTTATTCATATATAATAAGTTTGAAGACCCTAATATGTATGACGTTCTTGTATAATCTCACTACTTGTAAAAATGATAGAAAATGGAAGAATTGAAAAAATAGGCTTTCAAAGCTACCGCTCATGATTTATATTTAGCACTTATATAATCAAAATGATGACATCCAATTTCAGGAAATGAGAAAGGAAAATATTGAAGGATAACCCATTTTATGCATCTTTCTATGAAGTTAGAAAAGTGAAAAAAAAAAAGTCATTGTTACAAAAACAAAACAAAAAAAGATAAAATCCATTAATAAGAACGTGATGGAATCACCGATATCCTAAATTATAAAGGAAAATAGAAAAAGAAAATGTTGTGAAACCCAACAGTACCAGATAGAAATAAAAAGATACAGCCTTAAAAAATAATTAGCATGCATGCAAAACCTTTATAAAATCATAGTATTTATTACTATGAGAGCCAAAAACAGCAGAGTTAACAAAAGAAAGCCTAATACAAGATAGATCTCCCAGAATAATCATACCTTCATAACGCCACTGTTTTAACATGGAAGAGATGATTGCGAGAGAAGTGGAATCATCATCCACTACCAAGATTGAGATTTTCAAAAGAGATGAGTTCATTGTAGAGTTTGAAAACTCTTTTGTATTTGATCTCTCAGAAACCAATTTGCTTAGGTAAACTCAATTGATTTTGAAGCAACAATGACAATATTTATACTGTGACTACCCAATAAAGTAAGCAATTCGTGGATGCAAATTAGGTGCTACAAATGGCAGCCAATTGGTTTTTATGGACAGAAACTGTGGTACTTACATCCGATAAAAAAATAAAAAATAAAAAACCCTTCTTTATTTATTGATTTCAACTTCTAGTTTTTTTTTTTTTTTTTACCTCATCAAAATTAAGAGTAAACATGTAGCTGAAAATGCGAGGACAACATGGTTGAATTCGCCCCTTGAATTTTTACAATAATAAATGTAAAAAATCCAGAACAGAATCTAAATTAAATGCAATTTACCAAAAAAAGAGGTTCTTATTAGGAATTTTTTTTTAATGAAGATTTCTCAATCTTTTTTTCGTCTGTCACTTCCTAAATTCAACAATCTTTCCACTTTTGGAGTTATTTTTATGATCCTCTTCACAGTGTCAACCATATTTTGAATTTGTTTAAGAATCTATTTACTTTATGTAAATTTAAAAGGAATTTAAAAATCAAGTCTACCGGAATAAATTCTATTGTTTATATGCTCGTCGACGTTTAAGCTTTCATGTGTGAAGCAAAGATTGTTGAATCCCTTGTAAAATCCAACATTTCGAAACATAAGAGAGTGCATATATATAATTAAGTAAATTAAAAGGTTGAAGAAGTTAGAGCCTCAATCTTTTTTAATAACTAAATTTGAGCTCAACAAGAAAATTACTACCCAATCACTATTTGTTAGTAATAAGTTTAGTCAATTCCAAAGGAGTGACTATAATAACCAGGTAGCTAGGGTTCTTAATCAAAGGCACTAGTTGAAGAAATTAATTAACAATGTCGCCCGGTCAAAACAATCCAACAAGGATGAAAATAACTTCGTACTAGTATAGTATAATTGATGTGTTTATTTATTTTGATATCGCGAATCTATAATTAAGAGTAAAAAAGAAACAAATAAATAGAACTAAATATTTAAATGGCCCAAATAACTGTATACTGATTATTGTTTGGACGGAAAGAAACAAAAAATTGGTAAACAAAAAAGCACAAATGCTTACTAATTAAAGTCAAAGAAGTAGTTCCGTACAGGATTCACGGCACTCAACATTTTTCAAATACCACTAGTATAGGTTTCAAAATCTTGTTAATTTATTTTTTTCATTCACTTGTTCTTCTGTTATAAAATGACATTGTAATCTCATTTTTTTACAACAAATTTATCTTTTTTTACTGTCATTTTTTAAAATTTATTGTTAATTTATTTACTGTCCTTTTTCTTTTTTTTTTTTTTTTTGTCTTTCTATTTTGGAACTTTAAACTCTAATGTGTTTACTAGTCTTCCAATGTACAAGAAATAGTTTTTGATGTTTCCTTGGCGTTTATGATTTTGAATAAATTAAAAGCCATTATAAATGTAGCGAAAAAAAAATTAACTTTTTTTTTTAATATTCATCATCAAGAATCAAGAGGGAAAATTTGGCGTCGAAAGAGGTGATCAGAAGCTTATACAAAAACCACACGACCCCCACAAAATGGTAGCACGTGGCAACAGTGTGACTCCATTTGTTGGGCCAGTAAGGAGGGCTTTTTTCTGGACCTCATCCTTCCATAAAGTAAAAAAAAAAAAAAAAATTGCAAAAATAATGTGGATTTTTCTAATGCTTATTCAACAATAAAGAAAATTTGTTACCTTCTTTAAAATGGAAGGCAAAGATTGTTTTTCCCATGAATTTAGAAAAATGCCAAATTACACACAAAATCAGAACAACACTAATTAATTGAGAAAAGGCATAATAAAAACTATGTTCTCTGCCCACAGTTTGTTTGTAAAACCATTTCCCAGGCCGATTAGAACAAATGATTTCCATCTCTTTACTTTGACAAAATTAACTTTTTAACCCAGGGAGGAGCTCAACGCTTCTAATTGTAATCTCTGTTCTCAGTAATTAATGTGTAATGACTGAAATTAACTAATTAATATATACTTTATAAATCTATTGCTTCAGTATCATTAATCGGGTAATTTATTAATAAAATATTAAAATTTTAACTTTAATAATTAAAATTTAAATTATTTTAATTCGAGTAATAAATAATTTATAAATAAAATATTAAATTTTTAATTTTAATGGTCAAATTTTAAATCTTTATAACTTCCGTTAAAAAAAAAAAATCCATTGCCTGACCTTCCACTGTTTTGGTTTGTCTGCTAATAAAAATCCAGGTAGCTGTTTATCTAAACGAATTAAGATGTGTTTGACTATCAATTTTATCTTTTTCTCACTTACTTTTTATTTTTGTTACCATAATAAGTGCAAATAATAAAAAGATTATAATTGATAAACAAAAATGAGTGAGTAGTTTTCTAATTGAAGGAAAAAAATGAACTTTAATTTTTATATTATTACTAATGAATTCTTGAATCACATGATATGCAAAAGGAAAAAACTAGAACTTTAAAATCTGATCAGATAATAATAAGTTTGTATGAATACTATAATCCAGCTTTAATCTGTTCATATAATGCCCACAACAGGATACCAATCAAGGTGTCTCTAACCAAGCTTTTCAAAAGGCCTTCAACCCAGCCATTAGACAGCTTCGGATGGATTCTTCCCTGCATATATAACACCACTCATGTGCCCCTTTCCGATCACCCCTACCACTGTCTTGCACTTATTCACATTTTTGCTCCGTTTTAAAGACCACATAATATACTAAAAAATGCAGCAGCATGTTACCATGTAAGAGGATCATCAATCATAGCAAATTTAGGTGACAAAATTAAAGTAACCTAATAATCGCTGATCTAAGGCATATAATCCGAGGACATTTTCTAGTTAATTTCCAATTGTTTTGGTTGTACAAACTATGAATACTTACAGTGTCTCGCTCATGTATAAGAGGCTGCAGGAGTGATGGGTATGAGAAGCTTAACCGGTCATAAAGTTGAAATGTATCATTTTCGTTGTTCTGTTCCTGCAATGCAATATAATAGTAGATAAGAGATTTAAGATTTTTAACATTGATATCCAATCAAAACCAATCATCTTTTGGATATAATATATATATATATATATGTACGTATGTATTAGAGTACTCCATCCTTATCAGCTCACGGTTTCCATTATCAATAAATTTCTTCTCCCTTGGAGCAATGTTTATACATAGACCCAAGGATTGTGCAGTACTGTGCTAGTGATGGACAATAAAATATATAAACCATACCAATGTAGCAGTATGTTCTACTCAAACATTACGTCAAATGAAAGCTTATCACTAATATTAATTCAAAGCATGCATACATTTCCTTGACAGGGAGTTGCAGAAAATATGTAGAAATTTTCGAAGTATGTATCTTTTACTTTTCCTTTTTTCTTGACTGCATACACCTTGGCCTTATGTAAATTATGTATTTAACCTTGACTATGAACAAACAACTAAACTAAATTAAATAATGAAACAAGGGACATGGACCATATGAAAATATAAATGGGAAAGGATAAAACCTTGAGATCATTCTTAGATATATAAGACTGAATTTTGTCTAGAATATTTTTCAATATGATTGATCCAACGTTCATTTGTGAACATGAGGTAGAATCATTTAAAAAGACTATTTACAACCCATAAAGAGATCACAAATTAGCTCATTTAGGGACCCAAAATCAACTCGGATTAAATCCGATCAACAAAGTTAAAATTACACAAAACTTGATCAAAATAAATAAACCCTTAGTTAATTCTCAAAATTCACAACCTAATTGGAATCAAAGTGTTTTAAAATTAAATTTGGAGATTTTTAAAACACTAAAAATTTTTAATGCACTTGGGGAAGTACAAAATTACTAAAATATACTTTAGGGGGTATTTTCATAATTTAACCTTTTTGAGTTTGGATTTTCATGAAACTTTTAGATTTCAATTTTATAATTTTTTTGATTTTTTGTGCATTTGAAATCACAGCCTTACCCCGAAAAATGTGAAATTACCAAAATACCATTATAGGAGTATTTTTCTAATTTGGTCTTCCAAGCTTGGATTTTCACAAAACTTTTCAGATCTTAATTTCAAAATATTTCATGATTTTTGGTACATTTGAAATCACATCAGTACCCCAAAAAGTATGAAATTACTAAAATACCCTTATAGGGATAATTTTGTAATTTATCTTTTTCGAGCTCGGATTTTCATAAAACTTTTCAAATCTCAATTTCATAATATTTCATGATTTTTGGTACTTTAAAATCCTAAAAATGAGTATGAGAATATTAATTTCTAAGAAAATGATCCAAATACCTAAAACTTTGCACTATAAATAAAATGGTCTTTCCATGGATTTAGAAAATCCAACATTTTTAGCAAATAATGTAGACCATCAAATCTCCTATGGAATCTTGATCCAATGGCTAAAATTTACACCTAAACAAAAAAAGAAAAGAAAGAATGAAAGTAAAATAATGAAAAAGGAGAGAAAAAAGAAAGGAAACAGTAAAAAGAGAGGGGACCATCTTATGTCCTTCATGTGAGTGCATGGACAAACACATACAGAGAGAACATCCAGTAGAAAAAAGGCTAAGTTGCTGCCACCTGTAGACATCGATTTTGTGCGGGTCTACTGTTTTCATTACAGTATAATATTAATAATTTTAATAATAATAATAATAAATAAAATAATTATTAATTATATAAAAAAAATAAACAAAAAAACAGAAAGTAAGGTGGTTGGCGCTGCTGTCGCCCCCGACCAGCCACCTTATTGCCCTTTGACCAGCCCCCTGTCTACCTACGCTCACCAACCTATAGTCACTTACAGTCACCCTACAGCCACCCAAATCCCTTTTTGAACCTATTCAAAAACTCTCAACTTCTTCCCCTTCAAGCTCTCTCAGACCCCCTCTTAAAAAACTTTTGAATCTCTTTTTTCGAAGCTTCTCCTTCGGAACCCCTTTGAAAAACCTTCAGAGATACTGCCCTCAGCACCCTTTTGTTTTAAGCTCAAACACCAAACCAAACCTCTCCTTTTAACAACCTCAAACAGAACTCATACCAACAAAAAAAAAACACAAACACAAACAGAAAAACAAAAACAAAAAGACACACACAGTCCTCCCCGTACGGAGGAACCCAAGGCCAAAGCTACCTGCAAAAGCAAAAAAAAAAAATAATCACGTTAGTCTTGTTTCAACAAAACAAAACAAAAAAAAGGAAAAAAAATAGAAGAACATAAAACTTTGAACCCCGATCTACATTGATCGGGGTCGTTTCTGATAAAGAAGAGATCGGATCTGGAAAGATCATGTCGAAGCAGCTTCCTGATCACTTTTAAAGTTTTTGGCCACCGACGACGGTGGACCAAGCGACAGTCAGTGCGATGCTCCTGCGACCGGACGACGAGATGGTCAGACCTCTCCCTAGAGCCCTATTTCCTTTTTTTTTTTCCTTCTGAAATAGAAATGAGCCCTAAAAAAAAAAAACTAACTTTTATAGAAAACATTAAAAGCAAAATGACATCATTTTGAGCATAGGGCCAAAACGACGCCGTTTCAGACCAAAGAGGATCTGCGTGATGACCCGGATCCGACCCGAGATCCGAGTAACCCGACCCGACGACCCGCTTCAGTCAACCTTGAACCGATTTGAGATGAACCGCCAGTGAATCGGTCTAAATCGCTGGATCACCTGAACTGCTAATCGAACCGTTGAACCGGTCAAACCGACCCAGACCAGCGTTGACCAGACCGTTCACCGGTCCGGTTCAGGTAAAAAAAAATTTTTTTTAAATTTTTTTCTAATTTTTTTATACTATTATTTTTGTTATTTTAAGTTTTATATTTATGCATGAGAAATTTTTAAATTTGTTTGAATAAATGTCTCATTTTTTTAATAATAAAAAAAATGAAAACGATTAAAAATATATATTAAAAATGTTCAAAAAATATTTATTATTATTATTTTCCCTACCTAGATGTTGGAGGGAATAAAAAATATTTTTCTAAAAAATAATTCCACCTAGATGTTAGGAAATTATTATTAATAAATTTTCATTAAAAAAATTATAAAAAATTTTTAAATTAATTTTCAAAAATCATTAAAATTGAACTTGCTTCAAAAATTCACCTAGATGTTGGAGATTTTTAGAGATGTTCGTATTTTCTTAAAAACGAAACCTTAAACACTAATTCTTAATTTTCAAAATCCTAGGTTTCTAAAACCCCTAAAATCCAAAACCCCCCCCCCCCAAAATCCGAAATCGCAAACCTTTAAACTCTTAAATCCAAACCCCAAAATCCAAAATCCAAACCTTTAAATCAAAACCCCAAACCTCAAAACCCAAACCCTAAAATCTTCAAACTCTAAAATCAAAATCCTAAACCTTTCATATCCTAAAATTCAAGCTTTAAAACCCTCTAAACCTTAAAACCAAACCTTCAAAACCTCTACCTAAGCCCTTACTCAAAGCCTTCTAAAAATCTTATTGACACATGTGAAAATTTTATTTGAAGCAATTTTTTTCGCATGCCGTCTAAATGATGAGATATTTAAGAAATTTTACTTCGTTAAGTATTTTCACACAATTTCGTAATTTGTAGTAATAATAAAATTAATAAATAAAAAGTATGATAGTAAATTGGGATCTTAAATATAAACAGTCGCACTTAAGCTCTGCCTAGATGTTGGAGAGTAGGGGTGGTCTCATTATACTTAAGAATCTAACTCTTAAATTGCATTTCATTTTACATGACATTCGTTAACATGCATATGTTAGCATGTTATCATCGATAATTGTCTGCATTATTTTCTCTTTAATTTACTGTTCGATGATAAAATATTTTATAATAAAAAAAATAATACTTTAAAAATTTTTTTTGTGATATTATAAAAAAAATAAAAAGAACATTCTGAAAGAAATAATTCTTGGTACTCTACCTAGATGTTGGAGAGTTACTAACAATTATTTTCTATAAAGATTGTTATCTTATTTTAAGGATTATTGTGTTAAATCTTAAGCAAAAATAATTATTTTAAATTCTGCCTAGATGTTGGAGAATTTTAAGATAATTCTTTAACTTAAAGATTTTCTCAATAGTTCTAAATAAAAATTTTTAGCAAAATTTTATTTTTCCAAATGATGAAAATTAGTGTTAAATTTCAAATTAAAACCATTTTTATCCAACACCGAAAATAGCGCGTAATTAAATGGTACCAATATATGGGCGTTGTGGAGGTGCTAATTCTTCCCCACGCGTAACCGATTTCCGGGCCCAACCTGATTTTTCGTAGACCAGAATTTATCTTTTTGATAAACTTTAAACCCGTTTTTATAGTTTTATTGAAAAGATAAACTTTTGGGTGACCAATCACACCCTAACAAAGATTAATGGCGACTCTTTTTTATTTTTTTTTATTTTTAAAACACATTTTACGTCTGGCGGTCTCAAAATCGTTATGACAGCTTGGCGACTCCGTTGGGGACTTATTTAAGAGTCAGGCCAAAATTTTAATTATGCACTATTGACAATTGTTGGATTTAATTGATTTTATTTGATATTTAATTTAATTTCTTTTATTTTATTTTTTGAAAACATTCATGTTAATAAATAAAATAAATTATGTGTTAGTTATTACTTCATTTTGATTTATTCATGTTATTTTGATTAATACATTACCTTGCACACACTTTGGATATTCACTCGCATGCATGAGCTCTATACCTGGGCTCCATCTTTTTTAGAAAGAAGTGCAGTAGCTACACTCTCGTGAGGTGATAACCTTCGCATTTGCTAGCAAAATACTTTCACTCAGATTGAACCTTTTTCGTTAATAACCCATAATGGGCGAGGATCGGAGAACCTTACTATTCTATAATAGGCGATGATGTGAGGAATAGTCTGGGAACCTTTAGACATACAAATCCTAACCCAACATATCATGAGCCATAGGAAGCCTGCCTAGGATAGAGCCATGCCACCTTTTTAAAAAATTACCAAAAATTAGGACATTATACGTTATATTATTTTGTCGTATGGTTATTATATTATTTTTCTTACTTGTTTGTTTTGAATTCTTGAGTCATTTTATTTTATTTTATTATTTTTTCTTTGATTGTGTGCATTATATTTGAATATGTGATATTTATTTTAGGTCAATCATTAAAAAAAAAAAAAAGGCAAAAGAACATTTTCAAAAATTAAGAATTTTTTCTTAAATTCTTTGTTTATTGGCCGAATAAAGACTAATTTTCAAGCCTTATTTATTTCATTTTTCCGTCTTAAAACAAAAAATTTTGTATTTTACTTCATTTTTTGCATTTCATGCATCATGATGAAATAATACATGTATCCCATCCCATGCGCATCATAATAGGATAATATGAGCATTCCATCCCATCCACATCAATGGACAGTGCATGCATCCCATGTTATACATTTGTTGATAAATGATACATGCCTACCATACGCGTCTTAATAAGTAGTGAGCACATTTCATCTCATTACATGTTTAAAGGTAGTGTCAGTTCATTAGGATGACATAACACAAGCATTGCATTTCATATAGAAATATAATCAGCACTTGATAGGTTCATGCATTCCATACAAGTATGCTGCATTAGTGATAAGAATACATCTCGCCATTCATGTAAATATGTCATCGCATTTCATGCATATAGATTCATGAATAATAGGGTCGTATGGAACATACATTGCATTTCATATCCCACCATTCTTGCAACATAACATTGCAATTTTTGCATACACATTCATGGTTGATGAAAATTTTTATTTGGGTCTTTGTACATATAAAAATCCATTGTCATAAGTATATATGCATTTCGTGACATTCTCATATTCATGTATTCATAAACATACTTTGTGTGTCTTTGTTTTTGTGATATTCATTCAATAAGGGTAATAGTCTAGAATTTTTGGTCTAAGTTTTGGAATAAAATGTCTATCTTGGTGAAAATCAGAGTGACGAAAATGAAAGATCAATTGGAAGCAAGGATTAGTGCTTTGGAGTTGAATCAAGAGGAATTATGGCTTGAGCTTCGAGAGATGAAACAACAGATGGCTCTATTGATAGAAATGGTTAGAGGTAGTGATGGAGTTGAGTTTATTCCTTCTCAAAGATCGTTGTCACTTTCGTCTAGTCAAGGTCAATTGGCTCCCGTTAGTTCCAACACTCTGCCATAGTATGCTAAAGCATTGGGTGATTTGAACAGTGATCGAAGTTTGGGCAAACTCAAGAGAGGAATGGGTGAACTAGCCATGCAAATGACTAAGCTCAAAAGTTTGATTTCCAATAAGGAGTCACCTGACTTCAAACAACCATCACCGACCATCTCAAGTCTTAACCCGTACCTAAATCTTTCTTATGACTACTTCCAACCTCCTTTCCAAGCACTTAGAATTAAGCCTCCAAGTGACATGCAACCTTCAAAAATTTCACACTTGAATTCACGTCCCCCACCTCACATTTCACAATCGCTTGTTCAGCATGCTATCTAATCGCCACGTTATCAACCCAATCTTCAACTCAGAGTTTCTCAATTCACCTCGAGACCAACTACACCAGCATTTTTTTAGCAAAGCAAACCAACCATAGGACAGAAAAACTCTGGTAATGCCAAAGGAAAAGCCCCTATTGATCCAATACCTATGTCTTACAAAAAGTTATACCCGCTGCTCCTAGGGAACTACCTCATTGCCCCTATCCCTGCTGAACCTCGCAAACCACCTTTCTCTAAATGGTATAACCCTAATGCCCAATGTGAATACCATTTTGGTGTTATGGGCCATTCTCTAGAAGATTGCACAGCTTTGAAACATAGGGTGCATGGATTTATGAAAGCTGAATATCTGAGTTTTGATGCCAAGATAAAGCCAGTTATTCACGAGAACCCTTCTTTGATCCATGTCGAAATGCTAGGCAGTGCTGCAGGTAATAGTAAAATTGGTCAAGATGATGAATAAAAAACTTTTTAAGCAAAGAGTTGTCCTCCCTAGTAATCATGTCAACTATTTTTTATAGGTGAGACAAAGGGAAGTGGGAGCAAGTCTAGCATTTTTTGGCCCCAGCCTTAAAATGGTTTATGATGTGTAAACTTGATACTTTTAGAATAAATGAAAACTTCTTTTGGCTTGAATTTTTATGAATTGATGCCTCTGTCCACCTTTAATAATTGGAGCCAGTGAAAAAGAGTAACAGTTGTGAATATACTTTCATCAAACTTTCGAAGAGGAAAGAATGTTTTTAGATAACCCAGCCAGAATATATGATGGAACTCGAGTTTTCCCATTCTTAATAATAATAAAATTTGGCTTGCACATCATGCATCATCTGTTTGAATTCATTATTTTTCATGTTAGTTAAAGACCAAAGATGATGATTGTGAATATGTTTTTGTTAAACCTTCAAAGCCAAAAGATTTTTGGTAATAAAATTCATGTTGTGCATTTTTTACTTCTGATGATTAATAAAAGGTTCAAGGATAGCTATCCTGGAAAATGAGGTCAGCTAAGTCTGCACACTTATAGCACTCGAGTCAGTACCAAAATCATGAAAAATAAAGATGCCAGTCGAATGAACAGAGTAGAAAAGGCCCAATGAGAGATCAGTGAAATAGTTACGAGAATGCAACAAAACATGAACAGACAACTGGCAGAATTAAAACAAATGATAGTGGAATTGACAAAAGGAAAATGAGTTGTTGAGACACACAGGACAAAAAAAGAAACAGCTGTCGAGACACCATTGTATCCATCTGGGTTCACATATGTTCAAGATCCCCATGTATCACAAACACCTCCAACAACTCATCAACCTTATATTGGCCATTTTGCCAAGTTACCATCAGTTCAGACAAATATCAATCTTGGGCATACTCCTCACGACTTCACTACTGTGCCTAATATGGATGATCATAAAGAATTGAAAAAATTGAAAAGGGTACCAGATCCATTAGAAGATATAGTGATGAAAGATAAGTATGATTTGTTGAAAAAGAGATTGAAAGCAATTGAAAGCCATAATGTGTACAAGAATATTGGCGTCAGTGAACTTAGTCTAGTACCTAATCTAGTTATTCCATCAAAATTTAAAGCCTCAAGTTTCGAGAAGTACGATGGAACGAAATGCCCTTTAACACACATCACCATGTACTGTCGAAAGATGACAGGCTACACTTATGATGATAAATTATTGATCCATTACTTTTAAGATAGTCCCACTGAACCTGCAACAAGATGTTATGCTCAGTTAGACCAAAGTAAGATTTGCTCTTGGAATGAATTGACTAGGGCCTTTCTAGCACAATACAAGCATGTTAAAGATATGGTGCCAAATAGGTTGTCCTTGCAGAACATGAAGAAAAGATCAACTGAACATTCAAAGAATATGCACATAGATAGAGAGACATAGGACCACCCTTGTCAGAGAAAGAAATTACTGCTCTGTTTATCAATCTTTGGACACTCCCTATTATGAAAAAATGATTGGAAATATCTCTAAAAACTTTTCGGACATGATGATTTCTGGTGAAATTATAGAAAATGCAATTAAGAGTGACATGATTAAGTTAAAAGATATGACATATGTTGAAGAAGAAAGTACATCAAAACAGAATAAAAAAGAGGTACAAGCAGTCATAATGGATGGGCATCTACCTAATAACTTTATCCCGTACAATCCTTACTCTGCTTATCAACCCCATCACCCTGTCATAAGCCATATCTCTCAAAGCCCATATCTTTGCCAACTAAGCCAGTATTTGAGCTTTTCAGCAAACTCTCATCCTCAAATGGTCATTCATGATCTTGTTCCTACATTTGAATCCACCACCCAACCAACAAAAAATCAAAAGAGACCAAGGAATGATCAAGAAAAATTATCCATCCCTATTTCTTACCTTTTACCTTGCTAATAGAAGGTCGATATCTCACTCTTGTGCCTCTGAAAACAACACCAAATCCATTGTCAAGGAGTTATAATCCTAACGATAAATGTGATTACCATATGGGGGCAATTGGTCACTTAATTGAAAAATACAGGCAGTTGAAAGAAAAGGTTGAAGATCTTATCAAGAATGGTATTCTGACTCTAGAGGCAATAAAATAATGGAAGTTGTTGACTCCATTCAATTGTCAAATATGAAAAGTTGAGATGAAGAGGGAGGTTTCAAGTTTTGAAAATCAAGATAGGATGATTTCTTTTTGATTTTTTACTGTATATGTATGACATGTGCATTATGTCTCTAGAAGTTATCTAACTTATTTTAGAAGAATTGAATGCTTTGGATCTTTTTTATTTTCTCTTTATGCATTTGTTTGAATAAAAGTCCCACATAAGTAACTTAAAAAAAAAAAAAAAAAAAAAAACAAAAATAAGAGAAAAAGAAGTTTTATTTTGCAATAAAGATAGAATGATTCTTAAAGGAAATGGTGATTACTATTAGGAAAAAGCTCATCAAATACCTCCACACCTTTTTAAATACTTTCATGTCCCTAATCACTTAAATGATTGGACTCATAAACCATAACCTTTCAGGGAATGTGAGTTTGAGTTCAGACCTTAAAGGGCCGATAATCTTTTCTTGGGTAAAAAACAAAAGAGATTAATTTTGAAAGTTTGTTTTGAATTTCAAAAATTAGATACTCTTTTAAATTTTTAATTAATAATTCAATGTGTGTTAAAATTTTTCTATGACCATAGATACAAAAACACTTGAGCCTTTTTCTTAAATAACATTTGTTCCATGTCTTAAGGCACATTGAAAAAAAGAAAAAAGAATCCCTTTCTGCCTAAAAAAATTTATTTCATACCTTTATACCTTTTCTCTTCCTTTCATCAAGAAAATGCCAAAAACTTTTAAAGCCCAAAAAGCCTTTTTGAACTATACAATCGATCCTATATGACTTGATCGTTGTTAGAACCTTGAGTAAAAAAAAAAAGATGAGGCATAAAAAAATAAAAACAAAAAAAACAAAAAAAAAACAAAGTAAAAAAAAAAAGAAAAAAACAAACAAAAAGGACATATTCAATGATTTGCTTTTCTAGCCAAGTGATCATGTTTGAAATGATGAATGGTTATATTTCTCTATCCTTCTCATACATAAAAATTATCCATTTGCTACCCATTTGAGCCTATTAAATTTTTTGTTCCAAAATAAACCTTAGTCAAGGATCATTTTTTACATTAAAGGGTAAAATTAGGATACATTCAAGATTAACTTCAAGAAAAGTATCCGATATTGAAAACGTCTAACCTGCCCCTCGAAGGTGAAAGTTTGGGGTAAAAAGTGAACAAGGCTTCAATTGAAATTTCAAGATTCAACAAAGTGAATAGCCAAAAATGAAGTTAAATATTTCTAAGGCAAAACAAAGAAACCTTAGAGATAAGAATCTGAAGCTTCAATTAGAATTAAAAAAAAAATCAAATAAAAAAAAGAGAAAATATGTACCTTGAAAATGAAAATTCAAGGAAAAAAAAAAGGGTGAGTAAAGTTGCTTAAATTAAAGCCAAATGTTTCAAAAAAAAAGAGGGCAAAAGAAGAAGGTCAGAGAATGCTCATCAGGATCTTTGGCCTAATCACCCTGAATAACATATTTTAAGCCTATTTATCCATTCTTTCAGAACCTTTAACCTTGGCCTACATTACATACCCTAAAAAGCCCATTTTGATCAAATGTGGATACTTGGATTGAAGAGCAATATCTTTGAATTTGTATATACTTGTTGAATTTTTCGTTGATATAAAATATAGCTTTAAGGTGAAAACCCCAAAAAGGCAGTTTAGAGCTAAAGTCATTTTTGAGGCCTCATAATGAATTTTAGAATTCCAAGATTTTATCCGAAATAAAAAGTCTCGATACAACGCCTTTTGAAGGATCAGTACCCATTAAAGACCTTCCTTTTTAAACAAAAAAAAAAAAAGCCAGCCTTATCTTCTTTTCAAATCTTGTTTGAAAAGTAATTGCTAGTTTTGACTCACATTGGAGTACCACGTTTTCAATAAAAGAAGTGTTTTAAAAAATTATCTCTTTTGTGAGCCCAAGAGAAATCCTTGCAACCCTCGCCGAGCCTTACATGAAATATGCCATCAGTGAAAAAAATTGAATTGTCAATTACCTCACCCATGGGCCTCCCAAATAGTAATCATCAATTTTCAAAAGATTCAAAAGTCTTGAGTTTTAAATTTTTTCATTCAATTGCAAAGATACTTTATGTGGGGCAATTTTTGATCACTTTTATTGAAGCATTTTGTACATAATACTGAGATCATTTTTTTGGTGAAAATGAAACAATGAAAATTTAAACAAAAAATTTTTAAAAAAAAAGGAAGGGCAAGAAAAGTCATTGCATTTGCATCGTTTGCATCTGCATCACAAGAAAGACATTCACATTTGAATCACTTGCATTGGCATTTGTATAAGACATTTGCATCCACACCATAAGAAGAATTTGTGTTTGCATCATGGCATCTATATTCTAAGAAAAGGTATTTGTAGGGGCATCTACATGAAAAGAACATTGTCATTTGCATTGTGAAAAAGTCAAATGTATCAAGCATTTGCATTCTTACGTTGGCATTGACATTTCCATTAGCATCATTTAATGAGAATAGACATTTGTATCATGTTTGCATTTATCAACTTTGTAAGTATTAAAAACAAAAAAAAGGGGCATGTTTTAAAGTTTTAAAGTCTCTATTTAAGAGGAACCGTTCTCAATCAAGATTTCAAAGCCTCTGTTTAAGAGGAATCAATTTCAATCAAGATTTCAAAACCTCTATTTAGAGGGAACCTTCCTCAGAAAAGACCTTTAGAGTCTCAAAAATCTCTAATCAGGCGAAAGCCATGTTTTAAAAGATTTTTAAATTTGTAAAGTTTCATTGCCTCTGATTATGAGGAGCATTCAAAGATTTTGAGATTTGTAAGACCTCTGGGCATAATCTCTAAAAGTCTCTGCGCACAACTTTCAAGATTAAAAGATTTTCAAATTTTTAAAGTTTCATTGCCTTTGATTATGAGGAGCATTCAAAGATTTTGAGATTTGTAAGACCTCCGGACATAATCTTTAAAAGCCTCTGCGCATGACTTTCAAGGTTAAAAGATTTTCAAATTTTTGAAGTTTCATTGCCTCTGATTATGAAGAGCATTCAAAGATTTTGAGATTTGTAAGACCTCCGGACATAATCTCTAAAAGCCTCTGCGCACGACTTTTAAGATTAAAAGATTTTAAAATTTTTAAAGTTTCATTGCCTCTGATTATAAGAAGCATTCAAAGATTTTGAGATTTGTAAGACCTCCGGGCATAAATTCAATTCGTGGTGTTATCCCAATCAATTCTTTATCTTTCGACTTGTGGTGTTATCCCAATCGATTCTATATGACCTCCGGGCATAATTTTGATTCGTGATATTATCTCGATCGATTCTTTATCTTTTAACTCACGGTGTTATCTTAATCGATTCTGTAAGACCTCCGGATATAATGTCTAAGACCTCCTAGCATAATTTTGATTCACTGTGTTATCCCGATCGATTTTTTATTTTGACTTGCAGTGTTATCCCGGTCAATTCTGTAAGACCTCCGGGCATGATTCTGTAAGACCTCCGGACATGATTTCTAAGACCTCTGGGCATAATTTTGATTCGCGGTGTTATCCCGATCGATTCTTTATCTTTCGACTTATGGTGTTTCCCAATCAATTCTGTAAGACCTCCGGGTAGGATGTCTACGACCTCTGGGTAGGATGTCTAAGACCTCCGGGCATAAATTCAATTCGCGCTGTTATCCCGATCGATTTCTTATTTTTCAACTTACGGTGTTATCTCAATCAATTCTGTAAGACCTCCGGGTATGATTTGTAAAACCTCCAAGCATAAATTCGATTCGTAATGTTATCTCGATCAATTCAATATTTTTTGACTTACGATGTCATCCCAATCGTTTTGTGTTTTAAAAAAAAAATCATGATTTACTTTCGGACAAAATCATTGTCTTTGTCTTTGCCCTATTTCTGATTCTTAGTAATCTGTAAAGAAGGACAGCTGTAGACATCAATTTTATCCGGGTCTACTGTTTTCATTTCAGTATAATATTAATAATTTTAATAATAATAATAAATAAAATAATTATTAATTATATAAAAAATAAACAAAAAAATAAAAAAACAAAAAGTAAGGTGGCTGGCGTTGCTGCCGCCCCCGACCAGCCACCTTACAGCCTTCTGACCAGCCCCTTGTCTACCTACGCTCACCAGCCTACAGCCATCTACAGCCACCCTACAACCACCCAGATCCCCTTTTGAACCCATTCAAAAACTCTCAACTTCTTCCCCTTCAAGCTCTCGGACCCCCTCTAAAAAAACTCTTGAACCCTTCTTTTCGAAGCCTCTCTTTCGGAACCCCTTTGGAAAACCTCTAGACATACTACCCTCGGCACCCTCTCATTTTAAGCATAGACACCAAACCAAACCTCTTCTTTTAACAACCTCAAACAGAACTCATACCAACAAAAAAAAAAACACAAACAGAAAATAGAAACAAAAAGACACACATAGTCTTTCCCGCAAGGAGGAACCCAGCGCCAAAGCTACTTGTAAAAGCAAAAAAAAAAAAAAACAATCACATTAATCTTGTTTCAACAAAACAAAATAAAAAAAAAGAAAAAAAAAGAGAAGAACAGAACACTTTGAACCCCGATCTACATCGATCGGGGTCGTTTCCGGTGAAGAGGAGATCGGATCTGGAAAGATCACGTCGAAAGCAGCTTTCTAGTTATTTTTAAAGTTTTCGAGCATCGACGACGGTGGAGCAGGCAACGGCCAATGCGGTGCTCAGGCGGTTGGATGGTAAGACGGCCGGACCTCTCCCCAGAGCCCTCTTTCCCTTTTTTTCCCCCTCTTAAACAAAAATGAGCCCTAAAAAAAACTGACTTTTATAGAAAACATTAAAAGCAAAACGACATCGTTTTAAGCATAGGACCAAAACGGTGTCGTTTCAAGCCAAGGAGGATCCGTGTGTTGACCCGAATCCGACCCGAGATCCGTGTAACCCGACCCAACGACCCCTTCAACCAGCCTTGAACTGGTTCAAATGAATTGCCAGTGATCTGAACCATTGGTCACCCGAACCGTTGACTGAACTATCGAATCGGTCAGATTGGCCCAGACCAGCGTTGATCGGACCATTGACCGGTCTGGTTCAAGTAAAAAAAAATTTTTTTCTAATTTTTTTATACTATTATTTTTGTTATTTTAAGTTTTTATATTTATGCATGAAAAATTTTTAAATTTGTTATAATAAATGTCTCATTGTTTTAATAATAATAAAAATGAAAACGATTAAAAATATATATTAAAAATGTTCAAAAAATATTTATTATTATTATTTTCCATACCTAGATGTTTGAGGGAATAAAAAATATTTTTCTAAAAAATAATTTCACCTAGATGTTAAGGAATTATTATTAATAAATTTTCATTAAAAAAATATAAGAAAATTTTAAATTAATTTTCAAAAATCATTAAAATCAAACTTGCTTCGAAAATCTACCTAAATGTTGGAGATTTTTAGAGATGTTCGCATTTTCTTAAAAACAAAACCTTAAACACTAATTCTTAATTTTCAAAATCCTAGGTTTCTAAAACCCCTAAAATCCAAAACCCCCCCAAAATCCAAAATCTCAAACCTTTAAACTCTTAAATCCAAACCCCAAAATCTAAAATCCAAAATCCATAAAATTCAAACCCTTAAATAAAAGCCCCAAACCTCAAAACCCTAAACCTTTCATATCCTAAAATTCAAGCTTTAAAACCCTCTAAACCTTCAAAACCTCTACCCAAGCCCTTACTCAAAACCTCCTAAAAATCCTAAGGACACGTGTGAAAATTTCATTTGAAGCAATTTGTTCCCGAATGTCACCTAGATGATGGGGTATTTAGGAAATTTTACTTCGTTAAGTATTTTCACACGATTTCGTAATTCATAGTAATAATAAAATTAATAAATAAAAAGTATGATAGTAAATTGAGATCTTAAATATAAACAGTCGCACCTAAGCTCTACCTAGATGTTGGAGAGTCGAGGTGGTCTCATTATACTTAAGAATCCAACTCTTAAATTGCATTTCGTTTTACATTACATTCATTAGCATATATATGTTAGCATGTTATCATTGATAATTGTCTGCATTATTCTCTCTTTAATTTACTGTTCGATGATAAAATATTTTATAATAAAAAAAATAATACTTTAAAAAAAAAATTTTTGTGATATTATAAAATAAAATAAAATAAACATTCCGAAAGAAATAATTCTTGGTATTCTGCCTAGATGTTGGAGAGTCACTAACAATTATTTTCTATAAAGATTGTTATTTCATTTTAAGGATTATTGTATTAAATCTTAAGCAAAGAGACTTATTTTAGATTCTACCTAGATATTGGAGAATTTTAAGATAATTCTTTAACTAAAAGATTTTCTAAATAGTTCTAAATAAAAATTTTTAGCAAAATTTTATTTTTCTAAATGAAGGGAATTAATGTTAAATTTAAAATTAAAACCATTTTTATCTAATACCGAAAATAGCGCGTAATTAAATGGTACCAATTTATGGCCGTTGTAGGGGTGCTAATCCTTCCCCACGCGTAAGCGACTCCCAGACCCAACCTGATTTTTCATAGACCAAAATTTATCTTTTTGATAAACTTTAAACCTGTTTTTATAGTTTTATTAAAAAGATAAACTTTTAGGTGGCCAATCACACCATAACAAAGATTGGTGGCGATTCTTTTTAATTTTTTTATTTTTAAAATACATTTTACGTCTGACGGTCTCAAAACCATTACGATACCACCTACAACAAAGAAAGACAAGAAAGAGGTTAGTGGCTGGCCAAAAAAGAAAAAAGAGGTACATGTGCAATAGAAAAAAAGAAAAAAGATAAAGAGTATTGAGACTTAGGGAGGATAGGTTTGAGGAGGATAAAAAGGGGACTCTTGAAAAAAAAAATTTTTTTAGAATTTAAGAGAAGAAGCCAAAAGCCAAAAAAAAAAAAAAGGCAACCAAAAAATGCTTGTATGCGTTGAGGGTGAAAAAAAAAGAAAATCCTAAAACCAGTAGTAAACTAAAGCAAAATAGAACATAAAAAAAATTTGTAGCAAACAGAAGAGATGTAAGCATGTAGTAGAAGATGGGAAAGGTAAACAAAAAAAGATAGAATAAGGGTAAAGTGAAAGGAGACATTCAATATAGCAAACAAAAAGAGAGACAAGAAGTAGAAACGGGCAAAAATATAAAATTGAAAGTAGCAAGAAAACAGTAAAAAAGTAAACAAAATACTAAAAAAAAAAGGAAAAGAGTAGAAAGAAGAAGTTGGAACATGAAGCATTTGGCAACAAATTTGAAAAAAATGAAAGGTACCATTCTGTAACTTTTTTTTTCTTTTTCATGGAAATGTGAAGTTTACTTCTTTTACTCCATATTTTTTTTGCTTATGCATAGTTTTCTTTTCTATGTGATAATTGAAGCTTATAAAAAGAAAACAAAAAAGTTCATAGCTCTTCCTCGATGATTGGCGTAAAAACAACATGATAGCTTTATTTAGGAAAACCTAAAACTAAGGCCAACTTACGAAGTGCCTCTTACGAAAACAAAACAAGAGTTTTTTTAACTTTCTTCTAACATCCATTAGGATATAGGTTGGTTTTCTAGTTTAATACTTTTGATTCAAAATTATGTTTTTCTATATTTTATCATATGCCATTTTCATAAGAATAAAAGAAAGAAACAAAGAATATTTGGGACTCATTTATTACTGTTCATTATTCCCATTTTATGGTTTGGCATATTTTGCTTCATTGTTTTATTTATTTACAATTTTTATTCTTCCTTTGCATGCTATGGTTTGGAAGAAATAGAAATGTTTAAAACCTTTCTATTTATATGTCTTGTTTTGGATTAGGCATATGCATTTTATAGGTCCAATCGTCTTTTTAAGTTTCTAGTGTTAGATAGGATAAGGATATGATAAATATAAAAAGTCTTTTGAAAATGGTGAGGTTGGGTTTGGCCTTACATATTTTTGGGCATGTGATTGTTATAATAAGCTTGATTACTAAGCTTGAAAATAATAATAATAATCATAGAAATAAGTAAGATAATGTTGTAGACACCATTTTATTATTATTATTTTTTTTCTTTTTTTTTTCTTTTTCTTTTTTTGGTAGTGGCTCTGACAGGCACCTACAACTATGCTGTTAGTAGCTTTGACAGCCATCAACAGCCGTTCTGACAGTTAGTGGCTGCCCTAATCCTAGGCCATCAAATCTTAGATTTTGATCTTCTTTTTGCTTTATAAATAGAGCAATGAAGCTAATAAAAAAAGGAAGAAGAAAGAGATATGCCTTGCAAAAAAAAATTTTTTTAAAAAGAAGCATTCTGCCAAAGAAAAAATAAAAAACACAGTCCCTTGAAACAGGGAACTAAGCGTCGAGAGCCCCTACAAAAAGAGAAAAGAAAATCAATCTAAAAAAATAGAATACCAAAAAAAAAGGTTTGGCCAAAACTTTGAAGGTTGATTCAGATCATTTCAGATCTTTTTCGGTTAAAAAAAGGTTGGATCTGTGTTTAAGGGGTCGATAGGAGTTTGGGGGTGAGTTTTGCCATTTTTTGATGATCGACATGACAGTCAAAGTTCGCTGCTGGCAAGTAGCACGACGATCGTCATGGCTGACAACCACCGACCCCTGACCTGTCTAAAAGAAAAGAATAAGAGAGATTTTTTTTTTGGAGAGGGGGAGAAATGAAGTAAAAAAAATTTGACTTTTATATAAATTGCCAATAGCCAAAATGATACCTTTCAATAAGGACGAAAACAATGTCATTTTAGCCTAACAAGATCCACATGTCAACCTGAGACTTGACCCGAGGTTCGCGTAGCTCACCCACGACCTGCTTCTTTATTTGACTTTTGATTGGTCTAGATGAACAGGCACATATTGAACCAAACTGATGTTGAAATGGACCAGACCAGACAAAACCATCGAACCGCTAACCGATCTGGTTCAAGTTTTATTTTTGAATTATTTTTTATATATATTATTTTTATTGTTTTAAAATTTATTATTAGTATTTATACATATTAAAAAGGTTTAAATTTGTTAGAGTAATTTTTTGTTGAAATAATATAAATAAATAATGAAATACATAATTAAAATTTTTTATAATTTTTATTTTTTTAAAATAATAAATTTGAAAATAATAACAAATGCAAGAAAAAAAAAATTTTTATCTAACGATGAGATTCAAAGATACTCCAAGTGGTGATACCTACGAAATCTTTAGATGAGATTTTTTAAATACTACCAGTGTATTGGAGTATTTATAAAAAATTTTCAATACAATAAAAATTTTCCTTTTCTATTAATAAAGAATAAAATTAACTAATAAACTAAAAATAAAGTGATAAAAATTGAGAAAAATAAAATTTTATCCAATGACGGGATTCTAAAAGTATTCCAAGTAGAGATGATTTATGAAATCCCTAGATGAGAAGATTTTTTAAAATATTATCAGTGTATTTAAATATTTATAAAAAATCTTCAATATAATAAAAATTTCTTTTTTCTTTAAAAACTTAAATAATAATAAAAAGATAATAAAAATCAATAATAAAATGTGTGCATTAACATATTAGTATTTTTTGCATTACATAGATTTTACGATAAACAAATTTGAATCTCCGAGAATAAGATTCTAAGGTATTCCGAAAAGTTATGCCTAAGAAATCTCTAAGTGAGAAGAAGTTCTTCTAATGTTACCAATGTACTGGAATATTTTAAGAATTTTTTCAATAAAAAGGTTCTAATTTATTTTTGAATAAAAATGAAACAATAAATAATAAAAGGTATGAAAAAGAAAAAACCAAAATTTCAATAAACAAATAAAATTAAGAAGATTATTTTTAAACACCAAAAATAAGACTATTTTTTATCAAAATCAATAGATAACAAGTAATTAATTGGTAACATTTTAAAAGGGTACTATGAGGGTACTAATCTTTCCCCACACATAACCGATTCTCGAACCCAGATTGGTTCGTAGACCTCAAAATTACCCTTTTAATAAATTTTAAAATTTTATTAAAAGGATATGTTTCAATAAGTGGCCAATCGTACCTAGCCAAAAAAGATTGGGGGTGACTCCGTTTTTCATTTTTTCTTCTTTTCATTTATAAATTCATCAGGCGGACACAACCATTATAACAGCTTGGTGACTCTATTAGGGATGCCATTTGTTTTCGAGAGTCAGGCCAAAATTAACTACTTGTTATCTTCAAATTTTGATTTAAATAGTCTTAATTAGTATTTAATTTTTAATTCCTAGATCTTTTTACTTTCAATAAAAAAAATAGCCAAACAAATAAAAAACAAACCAAAAAATGAAATGAAAAAATTCACACGCATTTCTTTTACTTTCCTTTTTTTTCTGTATGTATTATTCTCAATAAATTAGGAAACGTATGCACTCACAATGACACGATGCATTTCATGCATGAGCTCTATACCCTGGCTCTGTCCATTATAGGAGGAAGTAAAGTATCTACACCCTTGTGAGGTGATAACCTTTCCAATGGCAAGCAAAATTTTTACTTAAATTGAACCATTTTCGTCCTTAGCTTGTATTGGGTGAGGATCGGGGTGCCTTACTAGTCCAATATGGATGACAGTAAGCAATAATTTGAAAACCTTTAAATGCATGTCAACCCAAACCAAGCATGTAATGAGCCGTAAGATGCCAACCTTAGGTAGGGCTTTGCCCATCTTTGTTTTAGAAAATAACTAAGTCGAAAATGTGTAGGAATAAAAGTTGTGTAATAAAAAAAAACACAAAATAAAAAAAAACATTTTTAAATCTCAAACCACACACTAACTCAAATTTGTTTTCTTTTTACATAAATCATATCATACAGTTTTGCATTGAGGTATTTGCTCTAGGACATCTTTTTCTCGAGAAGTTTTTCATAGATCTCATAAAACTATAGATTTACTCAAATCTCATGTAATAAAAGTTGTATGAAATTAATGAGAATTTTTAGTTTTAAAATTTGTCCAAGAGTAAATAACTCCCACATACATTCATGCATCACGTGCACCATTTTTTTTTCAAAAAAATTAAAAATGAAAAATAAAATTTTCAACACATGCCATTCTGATTTTTTTTATTTTATGTTTAAAAGAAATTTATGGTAAAAAGGTTTAAGAATAGCTTGCCTAACAAACATTTTCGACTCAAACTACTCATCATTCATAAACACCAAATCTCAAACAAGAATCATGGAACAAGAACATGCTAGTCGATTTGAGAGGATAGAGAAGGCTCAAGAAGAACTAAAAAAAGATATTGATAAGATCATGGACATGCTCAAGAATCTTGATAAAAGAAAAGTGGTGAAAAAAAATATTAGCTTTCAAGAGCAATTACCAAACATGGTGGATCCTATTTACCTTTCAGGGTTTTAGTCGCAGTCAACCCAACCTTCTCAACCCGGAGGATATGCTTATCCTTATTCAAGAATGACATCCACACTTACTCTATGACAATTTCAAAATTTTACTAATCTTGTTATGTTGAAAAAACCACCTGAGCCAATTTTGGTTCCTGATTTGGATGATCCCAAAAAAAGAGAAAAGCTAGGAACAAAGACACCTGAGAAAGTAGAAGATACCAATGCTCAGCAATAAATGAAATTACTAGAAGAAAGACTTAGGGCTGTAAAGAGAATGGATTTTTATAGCTCCATGGACGCAACTGAGCTCTGTTTGGTCCTAAGCGTGGTCATTCCACCTAAATTCATGACTCTTAAATTTGAAAAATATGATGGCACAAAATGTCCAATGACCCATATCACCGTTTATTGTCGAAAGATAGTAGCACATGCTCATGATAAGAGCTGTTGATGCATGTATTTTAGGATAGCCTTACATGAACTACAGCCAAATGATATGTCCAACTAGACATGACTCATATTCGTTCCTAGCAAGAGCTCATAAAGACATTCCTTACATAATACTTATATGTCATGATCTAGCTCCAAATCGTCATCTTTATAAAACATAGAAAAAAGGCAATCGAAAGCTTTAAAGAGTATGCACGGAGATGGAGAGATATGGCTGCACTAGTACAAACTCCTCTCACTGAGAAAGAAATAACTATGTTGTTTATGAACACCCTGAAAGCACCATACTATGAGAGACTAATAGGCAATGCAACCAAAAACTTTATAGATATAGTGATATCAGGTGAGATTATTAAAAATGCTATAAAAAATGGCAAACTCAACGCAAGAGAGACAAGCGAAGTAAAGAAAGGTGAAACTACCCAAAAGAAAGAAAATGAAGCCTAAACAATGAATTATGTAGGGCAACAGTTTGGAGGCTTCACGTCATACCCTGTACTAGTGTACCAAACCTATTACCCTTTCATAAACAATGTTACATCCATCCCTCATCCATATCAACCACTACAATAACTATCTTATCTACCTCATTTTCAACTATCCTTTCGGACACCCACCTATCCTGCTGCACCTACCAGACCAGAATGGAGACCTAGTCTAAGTAGTAGTCCGAAAGCCTTAAGAAATGCTAAAAAAAATCACTTTTAACCTTATTCCCATACCTTACACTAAATTGTTACGCCAATTTATTCAGAATCAACTTTTGGAGCCTGTGCATTTAGAACCCCTTCAACCCCCTTACCCAAAATGATATGATCCTAATGCAAAGTGTGATTACCATAATGAAAATCAAGGCCACTCGATTGAGAACTATCCCACACTAAAATACAAGGTTAGAGATCTCATTAAAGTTGTAAAAATAAATTTTGAAACTAATAGTGATTATTGTGTCGCTAAAAACTTTTTTACCTTGATGTATTGGAAAAGAGGTGAACCAAGAGTGTTAAAGCAGTGATATGAATAATTTGGATGCAATGGACAATTAAGGAATTAAAAAATGGTTCTATGGTTTTTTTGGGAAAATGATGGTTCGTTTAGTGTTGCAAAGAGGAAGATTGATTAAAAAAAAAAGTGCCTCTTTTGTTTTTTTTTTTTTCACTTCTATATTAGACATGCATACGAATTTCATGACTTATATAAAAGTTGAATCTGAATGCTAATTGAGAAATTTTTTTTTGTCTCAAGTTTTTTTCATAATAAATAGTCTCAAAAATTTTGGTGATCATTATTATGTATCTATCCAAATAAAATATTCTTGTGTCCTTTTCATGTCTAAAAATCACTTGAAAAACTTTAATGCTTCAAAAGATACAATTTTAAACTTTGTGATACCTCTTATTAAGGCGACAAACACTGAAATGACCAATTTGGAAAAACCTTCTGAGTTCATTAAAAATCAGACAAATATATGCTTTTTTTTTCTAGATGTTGGTGAGTTGATAAGTGTCAAAACTATGCTTCAAACAAAAAGTCATAGCCATGAATACGCAAATGCACTTTTTTTCTCTAGAGGCATATTGACAAAAGAGAATGATTTCCAATTGCCCTAAAATTACCTAGTTCATGTCACTATCCAATTTGGTGATGATGTGCACAATCAGGACCTAAATAAAGCCCTTTCAATATGATTCTCATTATCACATAAACCTTGTTGACTTACGAAGATAGGATAAAGATTGGTTGTCATATGAGTTGTGAAAACAAGAAGAAAAAAAAAAGAAAAAGCAAAAGAAAAAATATTAATGGGTACATCATGCACTCTAGATATTCAAATGATCCTAAAAAGAGAAAGTGAAAAAAAAAACAAAAAAATTGATAAAAAAAATGAGAGGTGAGAAAAATAAAATTTTAATTTTCATGGAATCACTCTTCAGCACAAAGTGACTAGGCTTAAAATGACAAATGGCTGTCTTTTTTTTTTATCCTTTCACAAATAAAAAATTATCCATTTGTTACCCTTTTGAGCCTAGTGAATTCTTTCTAAATGAACCTTGATCAAGGATCATCCTCCACATTAAGGGAAAAACACAAAGAAAGATCTATTTGATAAAGTCATGCTTTGATAACAAAGGAAAAATGCCTTAAATTGTAGAAGCAAATGTCAGGCAAATTAAGTTTTAGAAGTTTTAAACATATTCCAGCAAATGTTGAAATATACAAGGAAAAAAAAAGAAGAATGAAATGATTGTATGTTTTGACTAAAGAAATAAAAGGGATGAATGCCTAAAAGAAAGTCTCTCACATGATATAAAATGATCCTTGGTCTGATCACCTTCAAACACATATTTTAGGCCTATTTATCTATTTCTTCAGAACCTCAAACCCTAGCCTATGTTACATATCTTGAAAAGTCTATTTCAATCAAACATAAATACTTGAACTGAAGAGTTTATTTCTTGTAGAGTCCTCATGACCAATTTTGCTTTTGTCCATTTTCTTTGTAAAATTTTCTCTTTCACACGAGCACTTAAGTGTACGATGAAATCGTAAAAAAAAAAAAGCAAAAAAAGAAAGAAAAATGGAAGAATGAAGCTCTAGGGTGAAAACTCGAAAATGGGCAGTCTAGAGTAAGAATGAGATTGCAACATGAAAACTCCTTGCAACCAATGATTAAGATGAGTGCAAGGGTTACCATAGAAAATCTTGGCCTTTCCTAATATGATCTTGAATTTAGCATAGTTTGTTTTGATATCTATTAAAATACCACATTATGATACTAAAAAGAGTGTCAATCTGATTTAACCACAAAAAAACGTTTCAAAAGAATTTGTTATAGAACCTGGATAAAAATTTAATTTTTCATATCAAGTTGTGAAGTCCTTTTGACAATTAATCATCCAAGCCATTTGAAAATATGAAATTGCTATTCTGTTCAGATATGTATATAATAATGATCACCATTTTTTAAGAGACTTAAGAGTTAAATAAGGTTGACAAGGTAATTTTCTTTTATGAATTAAAATAAAATGTTTTTACGGAAGGTAAATAAAATTTTCAAAAAAACTTTGAGGAAAATAAATGCCACTATAGGAAACATTTTTTTTTAATCATTTAAGTTTCACCACAATTCGATGGCTTATTTATTTTCATCAAGTTCAAGTTGATCATATGCATGTTTAATTTAAAGATGAAAAAATAGAAAGAAAAGTCGAGAAATCCAAATTATGAAGAAAGAAAGCAAAATTGATGAAATGAACAACAAGGAAAGGATTTGAAATTGAAATGAGATGAAAGATTCGAGATTGAAAGAAGAAAGCTTTGGAAATTTCAAGAAAAGAAAACTTTTGGGTAGTTACATATCTTGACTTTGGTTTTTTTAACAAAAGAAAATTTTGATCATTTGAATCTTTTGACTTTGCATTTTCATCATTAGCTTGTCCATCATTGATAGGAATGTCTACATTGGTATTTTTAGAAAAAACATTTGCATTTCATTTGCATCATTTTGAGAAAAGACATTTTCATCAATTTAAGAAAAGACACATGCATTTCATATGCATCATTTTAAGAAAAGAAATTTGCATTTCATTTTCAACATTTTGAGAGAAGACATTTACATCATAGCTGTGTTCGTCAATTTTGGAAACATTAAAGAAGAAAAGAAAAGAGTAACAAAATATTTTAAAAAATTAAGAATTTTTTGAAAATTTCAATGAGATGGCACAATATGAGAGGTTAAATCCAATCTAGCTGGCAAAAAAGTTGTTAACCCAATGAAATCGACATCAGTCAATAAAAATATTGTTTGAATTTACATTCTTTTTGGTGGTGATATCTAAGTATTAAAGTATGAATTTCATTTTCTTGAAGGTGATATTCAAAACATTTTCAAAATCACTCGGTGGTGATATTTGAGTTTAAAGTTTGACTTTACATTCTTTCTCTACATTTGCATTTTCTCAATGATATCCGAGTATTAAGGTATGAATTTCATTTTCTTGATGGTGATAATCAAGACATTTTCAAAATCACTCGATGGTGATATTCGAGTTTAAAGTTTGACTTTACATCTTTTTTCTACATTTGTATTTTTCTCAATGATATTCGAGTATTAAGGTATGAATTTTATTTTTTTGATGGTGATATTCAAGACATTTTCAAAATCACTCGGTGGTGATATCCAAGTTTAAAGTCTGAATTTGCACTCTTTCTCTACGTTTTCATTTTCTCGATGGTGATATTTAAGTTTTCTTCGGTAGTGATATCTTAGTGTTAAAGTTTGAATTGCATCTTTTCAGTGGTGATATCTGAGTGATAAAGTTTGAATTGCATCTTCTCGATGGTGATATTTGAGTGTTAAAGTTTGAATTATATCTTTTTAGTGGTGATATCTAAGTGATAAAGCTTGAAATATATTTTCTTGATGGTGATATTCAATTTTCCTTTGGTGGCAATATCTGAAATCATTTGTATATTCTCGATAATGAGATCCGAGTGTTAAAAATTAAATTGCATTTTCTTGATAGTGATATTTGAGTTTTCTTCAATGGCAATATCTGAAGTCATTTGCACATTCTCGGTGGTGATATCTGAGTGTTAAAGCTTGATTACATCTTCTTGATAGTGATATTCGAGTTTTCTTCAGTGGCGATATCTGAAGTCATTCATATCTTCTTGGTGGCGATATCCGAGTTTCCTTTGGTGGTGACATTCAAAGTTATTTTTTGACAATTCAATTTAAAGTTATTAAGCCTCTACTTAAAAGAGCTTTTTCGAAGATGAATTTTTAAAGTTATTGAGCTTCTGCTTAGAGGAGCCTTTTTCAAGATGAATTTTTAAAGTTGTTGAGTCTTTGCTTAGAGGAGCCTTTTTCAAAATGAATTTTTAAAAATTGTTGAGCCTTTGCTTAAAGGAGCCTTTTCCAAAATGAATTTTAAAGTTATTGAGCTTCTGCTTAGAAGAGCCTTTTTCAAGATAAATTTTAAAGTTGTTAAGCCTTTGCTTATATGAGCCTTTTTCAAGATGAATTTTAAAGTTGTTGAACCTCTGCTTAAAGAAGCTTTTTCCAAGATGAATATTTAAAGTTGTTGAACCTCTGATTAGAAGAGCTTTTTAATTTTTTTTTAAAAATAGTTTTATGCTCAATGTTTCTTCTTTTCGAATGAAATGGTTGTCTGTTTGTCTTTGCCTTATTCTTGATTCTCAGAAATAAGTAAAGAAGGGCAGCTGTAGACACTATTTTATTATTATTATTATTATTTATTTTATTTTTCTTTCTTTTTTCATTTTTCTTTCTTCTTTTTCTCTTTTTCTTTTTTTTTCTTTTTCTGGCAGTGGCTCTGATAGTCACCTGCAACTATATTGTCCGCAGCTTTGACAGCCACTGGTAGTTATTCTGATAGCCAGTGGCCACGCTAATCTTAGGTTACCAAAATTTTAGATTTTTTTAGATTTGGGACTTCTTTTTGCTCTATAAATAGTGCAATGAAGCTAGTAAAAAAGGAGAAAAAATAAGGGATACCTTGAAAAAAATTTCAAAAGGAAAAAGAAGCATTTTACCAAAGAAAAAATTAGAAACACAGTCCCCTAGAACCGGGAACCCAACACCGAGAGCCCCTGTAAAAAAAGAAAACAAAATCCGTTTAAAAAAATAACATACCAAAAAAAAAGGTTTGGCCGAAACTTTAAAGGTCGATTCAAGTCATTTGGGACCTTTTTCAGTAAAAAGGAGGTTGAATTTATGTTTAAAGGGTCGAGAAGAGTGTAGGGGTGAGTTTTGGCATTTTTCATTGATCGACACGGTGGTAAGAGTTCTTCACTAGCAAAGAGCATTATGGTCATCGTGGCTAATAGCCACCAACCCTTGGCCTATTTAAAAGAAAAGAGGGAGAGATTTTTTTTCAAAGAGAAGGGGAGAAATGAAATAAAAAAAATGGCTTTTATATAAGTTGCCAATAGCCAAAACGATGTCGTTTTAATAAAGACCAAAATGATGTCATTTTACCCTAGCAGGCTTCGTGCATCAACTCAAAACTCGACCCAAAGTCCACGCAGTTGACCGCGACCTGCTTTTTTATTTAACTTCTGATCGATCCAGATAATCGAACTAGACCGATGTCGAACAGGACCAGACTGGACCAAACTGTCGAACTAACCAAAACTATGTTGATCGAACTGTGACATGTTCGGTTCAATTTTTTTTATTTTTTTGTTTTTTTATATATATTATTTTTATTATTTTAAATTTTATTATTAGTATTTATGCATATTAAAAAAGTTTCAATTTGTTAGAGTAATTTTTTGTTGAAATAATATAAATAAATAATGAAATACATAATTAAAATTTTTTTATAATTTTTGTTTTTTTTAAATAATAAATTTTAAAAAATAACAAATGTAAGAAAAAATGAAAATTTTTATTCGACAATGAGATTCAAAGGTACTCCGAGTGGTGAAACCTACAAAATTTATAAGTGAGAAGATTTTTTTAAATATTACGAGTGTATTAGAGTATTTATAAAAAGTTTTCAATACAATAAAAATTTTCCTTTTCTATTAATAAAGAATAAAATTAACTAATAAACTAAAAATAAGGTGATAAAAAATGAGGAAAGGAAAATTTTATTTGATGATAAGATTCTAAGAGTATTCTGAGTAGAGATGCTTTAAGAAATCCCTAGGTGATAAAATTTTTTTAAATATTACCAGTGTATTAGAATGTTTTATAAAAAATCTTTAATATAATAAAGATTCCTCTTTTCTTCAAAAACTTAAATAATAATAAAAAGATAATAAAAATCTATAATAAAATGTGTGCATTAACATATTAGCATTTTTTGCATTACATAGATTTTACGAAAAACAAATTTGAGTCTCCGAGGATGAAATTCTAAGGTATTCCAAGAAGTGATACCTAAGAAATCTCTAGGTGAGAAAAAATTCTTCTAATATTACCAATGTACTAGAACATTTTAAGAATTATTTCAATAAAAAGGTTCTAATTTATTTTTGAATATGGAACAATAAATAATAAAAGGTATAAAAAAAGAAAATACCAATATTTCAATAAACAAAGCAAATTCAAAAGATTATATTTAAACACCGAAAATAAGACAATTTTTATCGAAATCAATAGATAATATACGTGATTAATTGATACCGTTTTAAACAGGCACTGTGAATGTGCTAATCTTTCCTCACATATAACTAATTTTTGGACCCAGATTGGTTTGCAGACCTCAAAATTATCCTTTTAATAAATTCTAATCAATTTTAAAATTTTATTAAAATGATATGTTTTAATAGGTGGCCAATTGCACCTAGTCAAAAAAGATTGGTAGCGACTCCGTTTTTAATTTTTTCTTCTTTTTACTTCTAAATTCATCGAGCGAATATAAAAACCATTACGACAAATATAAATGTTTATTAAAAGTTAAAAGGTATAAAAAAAAATTTTAAAATCCCTACTTAGAGTTGGAAGGAACAAAAGAAAATTTTTTGGGTAAAAAAAAATCACGCTTAGCTATTGGGAAATTATTAAATAATAAGATAAATAATAATAATAATAAATAATAATAGTAATAAAACTTTTAATGGAAAAGAAAAATAATGGAAAATTAATTTTTAGAGGTTGTGAAAAATGAGTTTATATTGTAAGAATAAAAAATTTCCCTTTTTTAAAAGAATTATAAAAATGAGCTTACTCCTAAAGTCTATCTAGTTGTTAGAGATTTTTAGAAAAGTTCATAAGTTTTTAAACTTACCCAAAACCCTAAACTTGTTTTAAATTTCTAAAGAGTTGTATGAAAACCTTTTATGAAGTAATCTATTCCTAAATGCCACCTAGATGTTGGGGTATTTAGGAAATTTTATTTCATTAAGAATTTTTATACATTTCTACAAACTCAAAATAAATTTGTTTTATTAAAATATAAATATAAAAATATAAAATAATAAAAATAATCGAACGAGATTTTTAAATATAAAAAGTCATACCCAAACTCTACCTAGATGTTGAAAAGTCCAAGTGGTCTTTTTTTATTTAAAGATTCGATTTTTAAATTCACACTTGATCATTGTCATAACGTTTAGATCCAGGGATCTATCGCTAGACATTGATCTAAGGGAGTTGCCACCAATCTTTTTAACTAGGTGCGATTGACCACCTAAGGAATCTATTTTTTCAGGGAACACCTAAGTTTAAGGGTCCCTAAAAGAATAGGTTCAGGTCTACTAACCAGAACATGGTACGGGAGTTCGGTTACGTGTAAGGAAGGTTATAGCACCCTCACAACGCCCATCGAAAGATGGTACCAGCTTAATTTTGAGTTATCCAATAAGCCTTTAAAATTTATCAAGTAATTAACTATTAGAAATTATTCTCAATTGACTCTAATACTTTTAGCAGAAAATTGAGAAAATTCCCTCACCTCAATAGTATGCAAGAAAACTACTGTTTCACTTGCAGAGGCTCCATCGTCGGATTATTTGACATTAAAGAAAATCCAAAGAAATAAAAGGGGAAAGAAAAATTATCGTTTTTGTGCAAGAAAAATTGATACTTTCAACTTTTTTCCAAAATATTTTTCAAAAATTTTAATTTCGAGGAAAATTGATACTTTCAACTTTTCCTCAAAACCTCTTTTTTTTTTAAATTTATTTTTAAGGAAAATTGATACTTTCAACTTTCCCTCAAAACCTTTTTTGAAAATTTACTTTTAAGAAAAATTGATACTTTCAACTTTTCCCCAAAAATATTTTTTGGAAACTTTAATTTCGAGGAAAATTGATACTTTTAACTTTTTCTCAAAACTTTTTTTGAAAATTTATTTTTAAAGAAAATTGATACTTTCAATTTTTCCTCAAAAATATTTTTTTTTGAATTTTATTTAAAGAAAATAAAATAATAAAATAAAATAAAAATAAAAATAAAATAAATAAAAAATAATAATAAATTAAACAATTCTAATGATAATAATAATAATAATAAAATAAATAAATAAAATGAAAAAAATAAAAATTGAGAACGGCTCGACTTGAGGAAGAAAAACAGCTCGAAGGCACGGCTCAGCTCGGCTAATGGCTCAGAGATGCGGGTCGAAAGCGGATTGACGCTCAGGTCAGGTCGGATCTTGGCAAAACGCGCGGATCCTCTAGGTTACTTAACGCAGAAACAACGTTATTTTGAGAGGGTATATAAAGCTGATTCCTTCATTTTTTCAGCAGGACCCTCTTTTCCTCTCTCTCTCTCTTTCTTTCTCTTCTCTCCCTTCTCTCTGAAAACCTGAAGAACTCCGATTGAATACCGGTCGATTCTAGAAATTTTCACCAGAATCTGGGTTTTTCGCCAGAAAGTTCATCGAAAAATTGATTGATTTCTGGAAATGGTTGCCGAAAACTGGAAAGTTGGTCAAAAAATTCAAACTTGGTCGGAATAGTCATCGAAAAATTCAATCTTCGTCGAAAAATTCAATCGAAATATGGAAATTTTCCAGAAATTTCCAAAAAAAATTCAAAAAAAAATTCTCCAAAAATTCCTACCGATTCCTAGAGCTGTTCTAAATGCACCAAAACCTTTTTAGCTTTTAAATCTTCTCTGTGTCTGCCTTATCTCTCAGCAGTAACTATTTTTCTGTCTGTTCTTCCTTTGATCCGTGGGTCTATTTATAGGGATTGATCAGAAGAGTTTCTGATCAACCCAACTTTTCTTGGGATTGAGATTCAATCATTGAATCCAATATGGACTCTGATTGAATCCCCATTCATGGTAGGATTTTTCAAAATTGTTCCAATCTCCAGTTGAAAAGGAAAAAAATATATATTAATAGATAATTAAAAGGAAAATAACCAGATAACAGATAAATGAAAATAAATAATAGATAAATTATAATATATAAATAGATAAATACTAATAAATACATATATATAATAATAGATAAATAAAATAAAAATAAATAATAATAAATAATAATAAAATAATAATAATAAATAGTAATAATAAAAAATATAAATATAAATAATACATAAGATACACAGAAGAAAAAGAAGAGAAAAAATATAAAATAAAAATAAAAATATAGAAATATAAAATACAAAAAATAAAATAAAAAATAATGGGCCTTCCCATTTAGACCAGGCCTAATTGATCCAGGCCTGGACTAAATTGGGTGTCTACAGCTACCCCTCTTTGCACATTTTCTGTGAAACAGAAATTATGCAAAGACGTAGACACCCATTCAAAACTCAACTCGACCTCTTTTTTTATATTTTTTTTGTGTTAAAGATTTGATCAAAACTCCTCTAAGCAGAGGCTCAACAACTTTGAAAATATAAACAAATGCTCCTCTAATAAGAGGCTTAACGACTTTGGAAAGATAAACAAAGCTCCTCTAATTAGAGGCTTAACGACTTTGAAAAATAAACAAAGCTCAGAGGCTTAACGACTTTGAAAAATAAACAAGGCTCCTCTAATCAAAGGCTCAACGACTTTAAAAAATAAACAAAGCTCCTCTAATCAGAGGCTCAACGACTTTGGAAAATAAACCAAGCTACTCTAATTAGAGGCTCAATGACTTTGAAAAATAAACGGCTCCTCTAATCAAAGGTTCAATGACTATGAAAAATAAATGGCTTCTCTAATCAAAGGCTCAACGACTTTGAAAAATAAATGGCTCCTCTAATCAGAGGCTCAATGACTATGAAAAATAAATGGCTTCTCTAATCAGAGGCTCAACGACTTTGAAAAATAAACGGCTCCTCTAATTAGAGGCATCACAACTTTGAAAAATAAATTGCTCCTCGACAGTCATGTCCAAAGGAGTTGAAAATCGTGTTTGAAGAAATTTCAAGAGATCATGCCCAAAGGTCTTATAAATCAACCTTGATACCGAGAGACATCCTATTTCAAGGATTAGAAACTTACCTGACAGGCCTTTTCTCAAATTTGAAAATGTCTTCACATCTGTCTTCTCTATTTGGGATTTTGGAATACCCCTACTTCTTGAATTTATGTAGTTTATGCTATGCAATGCATATGAAATTCAATGCATGTTATGCAAATGTTGGCTAATTAACTCCTATTCAATTGTGGTACTCAAGTTTTTCAAGCTCTTTTCCTGGGCATCAAACCTTTTGATTCTTTAAAAACCAAATTACGCTGCTCTTCTAAGATCGAGCCAGTGTAGCTCTTAATTGTCTCTTATACTCACATTCTTTCTATAAGAAATCTCTTTCCAAATTTAATGTTCTTATCAGGAACTGAACATCTCGATTCTACCTTTATTACTCTTAACTTATTCAATATAATGTAAAAATCTTTCATGCCATTATTCATTCATCAATCATTATTTCAAACTTAAAAAGTAAGAATGCATTTGCACATTTCTTTCATTATAGGGTATTAGGAAGAAAAGAATATGAATGGTTGAGAAACAGTCACCAGAAAAAAAAAAAAACACCAAGGGTGAAATAGAATGTCTTTTATTAGCAAAATGTTGGCAAACTTTGGCCAAGAAAGAATTACAAGGATAAGTGTGGGGACAAAGCCCAAAAATGAACAATCTGATAATCATGATAACATATCTCAAGGTTTTTCTAAAAACCCAACCCTCTGATATATTTAACAACTTGGAGCTCCTCCAAATTTGCTAGTCTCCATGCCAACAGATTTTCAAATTCGATGCTGTATTCTCTTTATCTAAGCTACCTTTTCAGGTTTTCAACTTAGATAAACCCCCTATGACTCAAATCGCCCTTTTAGGGTTTTCGCCTTGAGTCCTCCTTTTTCATTCACTTTTTCTTTTTTCTTTTTTTTATTTTTTTATTTTTATTTTTTTCTTTTTAGTTTTTATTTCAAGCATAGTATTTTTTCACAGCATCAGAATTTATAGGATAGGGTAAATCATTTTCATCCATCTCAGTCAGTATCAGTGCTCCACTTGAAAAAGCTCATCTCACCACATACGACCCTTCCCAATTCGGATTTCATTTTTCTCTACTATCATGTTAGATTAAGAGGATTCTTTTCAAGACCAACTCTCCTTCTCGAAAGTAATGGAGTCAAATTTTCTTATCATGAGCCCTCATCATTCTTCTTTGATATAGCTGACCATGGCACAGTGCAGTCAATCTCTTTTTTTCTATGAAATTTAACTGTTCATAGCGTTCTCAAATCCATTCAGCTTTTTTTAACTCAACTTCTTTTAGAACCTTCAATGAGGGGATCTCTACTTCTACTAGTAGTACAGCTTCCATCCCATATACTAAAAAAAATGAGGTTACCCCAGTAGAAGTGCGCATTGATGTTCGATATGCATGCAGTGCAAATGGCAACTTCTCATGCGAATCTTTATAAGTCTCGATCATCTTCTCTAGAATCTTTTTTTGTTCTTGTTGGCTGCCTTAACTGCCCTATTCATTTTCGGACGGTATGGTGTCGAGTTATGATGTTTGATCTTATATTGAGTACATATTTTTTGCATCATTTTACTATTTAGATTCTTGGAATTATCTGAAATAATTTTCTTCGAAAGTCCATATCTATAGATGATCTCTCTCTTTATGAACTTACAAACCACAGATTGTGTTATGTTTACATATGATGCTGCCTCTACCCATTTTGTGAAGTAATCTATCATCACAAAAATGAATTTGTGCTCATTAGAAGTGTTTGGGGTGATAGGACCAATACATCCATGCCCCACATTGAGAATGGCCAAAGTGGTGCCATAACATGTAAAGTAGATGGCAGAGTATGGATCTTATCAACATATATCTAGCATTTATGGCATTTACGAGCATAATCAATGCAATCACTCTCCATTGTCAACCAATAATACCCTACTCTCATGATCTGTCTCACCATCATATGTCTACTGGTATGTGCCTCACATATTCTATCATGCACCTCTTCAATGATTTTTCTTGCTTCAGCTTTACTTACACACCTTAGTAATACTTGATCCTAACTTCTTTTGTACAGAACATCCTCATCCAAGAAAAAGCTTATAGCCAATCTTCGGATGACCCTTTTATCATTTTTTGTTGCTTGAACTGGGTATTGTTGATCCTTAATATACTGTAGAATATCATAATACCAGGGCTTCCCATTTTTCTCCTCTTTTACATTGGAGTAATGAGCTAGCATATCTTTAACATTTAGCTTGATGGCCTGAATGTCAGTATTGTCATTAATTCGAATCATTATAGCCAGAGTAGCCAATGCATCAACAATCAGATTCTTTTTTCGAGGTAAATGATCAAGCTAGACATATTCAAATTGTTTTATCAACTCTAGAATATACTTATGATATGAAATGAGTTTTAAATCTCTCGTCTCCCATTCTTTTTTCAATTGATATATAACTAGAGCTGAGTCTTCGAATACTTTTAATGTTCTCACTTTTCTATTTATGGCAGCTTACAAGCCTATGACACATGCCTCATATTCAACGATGTTATTTGTGTAATTAAAATTTAATCTTGTTATTATAAGGTAGTATTGTTTTTCTGAAGAGATCAGAATTGCCCCAATTTCATGTCCTAAGGCATTGGCAGCTCCATCAAAAATACATTCTTCAACACTTTTCTTCATGCTTCCCTTTCTCCAGTTGGGAAATAGTCATTAGGTCTTCATCAGGGAATTCCAACTTCATTGGTTCATATTCTTCAGTAGCACGATCTGCAAAGAATTTTGTTATAGCGCTCCCTTTTATTACCTTTTAACTCACATATATAATATCATACTCCGAGAGCATTACTTGCCATCTGGCAATTCTTTCAGACAAAGAAAGCTTTTCGAAGATATATTTAATTAGATCTAGTTTTGCTATGAGCCATGTGGTATGATAGAGCATATACTATCTGAGTCTTTTAGTAGTTCACACTAATGCACAATACATTTTCTCTAATAAAGAATACTTGAACTCGTACTTTGTGAATTTTTTACTCAGATAGTAAATAACTCTTTCATTTTGGCTAGACTCATCTTGTTGTCCCAACATACATCCCATTGAATTTTCACATATTGTCAAGTATAGAATTAAAGGTTTTCCTGAAACAGGTGGTACCAACATTGGAGGGTTTGACAAGTATTGTTTAATTTTATCAAAAGCTTTTTGACATTTCTTATTCTATTTTCTCGGATTATTCTTACGGAGAAGCTTAAATATGGGATCATATTTGTAAGTAAGCTGAGAGATAAACCGAGAAATGTAGTTCAATCTCCCCAGAAAATCTCAGACTTTCTTTGGTGTGCTAGGAGGTGACAAATTCTGAATGGCTCGTATCTTATCTGGATCGACTTCAATTTCTCTTTCATAGACCACAAAGCCTAGTAACTTCCCTGACTTTACCTCAAAGGTGCACTTGGCTGAGTTTAATTTGAGCTGAATCTTTTCAACCTCTCAAATAACTTTCTGAGGTTGGTGACATAATCTTTATCCTTACATGATTTTACAATCATGTCATCTACATACACCTCGATCTCTTTGTGCATCATATCATGAAAGAGTGTTACCATGGCCCTTTGATATGTTGCCCTAGCATTCTTTAACCCAAAGACATGACCTTGTAACAAAAGGTTCCCCACATAGTCACGAAAGTGGTCTTTTCCATATCATTTATAGCCATTTTTATTTGATTATACCTTAAGAAACCATCCATAAAGGAAAAAATTGAATGCCTAGCCATGTTATCTACCAGTGTGTCGATATGAGGTAAAAGAAAGTTATCCTTTGGACTAGCCTTATTCAAGTCGCGATAGTCTACACACATTCATACCTTTTCATCTTTTTTAAGAACGGGTATTATATTGGCTACCCAATCTGGATACTTGACCACTTGTAGAAAACTTACATCAAATTGTTTCTTCACTTCTTCTTTGATCTTTAGTAGCATTTCAGGCTTCATTCGTCTCAGCTTCTGTTGAACTAGCTTACATTCTAACTTTAGGAGCAATCTGTGCTCCACTATCTCCATGCTCAACCTTGGCATATCCTGGTAAGACCAAGCAAATACATCTACGAATTTCTAAAGTAGGTCTACCAAATGTTGTTTATCTTATGATGAAAGTAAAGTGTCAATTCTAACATCATTTTTATTCTCTTCATTTTCTAGATTCACTAAGTCAACTATCTCCTAATGAGGCTCAATTGGCTTGTTTTCTTATTCAATTAATCTCATTAGGTCCGGAGGCATAACATATTCATCAAAATTCTCTTCATTGTCAAGTTCATCAGTGTTAATTAAATTCTCAAAACTAACTTCTTGATTATTATCATAATTATCTTCATGTTCATTTAAAGACCTAAAATTGGATATGTTGGCAAAATGTGTTTGGAAATATGAAAATAATGAAGACACAAGAAGAAATGAATAAAAATGCATCCTTCCTAATTTTTATTAAAAATAATAAAAGATAAATGGCCCAAACAAGAAAGATCACCCCAATGCCTTAGCTAATAGCTATTGGGATGTTATAATTACATTGTATTAGCTTCAAAAGTCACAGGCACCTCGATGGCACTCCAATTATTCAGCTCATAATCTGGCGGACAAAGGCGAACCTACCCCTCTTGATTAATCTCTCATTTATCTTCAATAGCATCAATGGTTAATTGGGCAAAAGCATTTTTCATGCTTTTTCCTGTATCTGGGTACATGAATCTTCTAGGTCTGAAAGTCTCATACAGGTGTGGGATAACCATTAGTCTTGCTGTCTTTCCCGCTGGCTTTCTCTTGATCTCTTATTTTGCCATCTCATAGCCTAGGCCTAACCTGTCGCTATTGTCTATCATTGTCGGTGGTTTTTTTATTCCCTGCAAGTTCTTACCCAGCCCTAGTCCTGGATACCAGCCCTTGTTGATGACTTGGCTCATCACTATCCTTGAAAAAGGTTAATTTTTAAGTCCTTCACCTATAGAATTAACCAATTTAAAATATCGATAGAAGACAGCTTCTACATATAGAGTATTCAATGGTTGGGTCACTAACATGTCTTCTTCCCTAACTACCACTACTAATTGACCTTCTACATTAAACTTGATCTTTTGGTGCAAGGTAGAGGGCATAACTCCTACCATGTGAATCCACGGCCTTTCTAATAGACAGCTATAGAATTGAGAGATATCCATTACTTGAAACTTTACATTAAAAGTGCATGGCCCAATTTGTAAGGGCATCTCAATATCCCTTAGGACTTCTCTTCTGGTCCCATCAAAAGCTTTCACGATTATTTGACTGTCTTTCATATGAAAGTAGTTAATGGGTAGCCTCGTCAAAGTTGACATAGGCATGACATTGATAGCAGAGCCATTATCAATAAGGACATTGGCTACGATGTGGCTCTTACACTTGACCGTGATATGCAAAGCCTTGGCATTTTTTTCCCTCCAAGGGAATCTCATCATTGCTGAGTGAAATATGATTCGGTATGACTAGATTTTCAGTCAGGTGATTCACATATTCAACAGATACATTATGTGTCACGTATGCCTGATTCAACACTTTCAACAAGGTATTTTAGTGTGGTTCTGAGTTTAGTAGTAGTGATAGTAATGAGATTCAAGCTGGTATTTTATTCAACTATTTAATAACTGAATACTCACTATGTTTTACCAACTTCAGAAATTCATAAACCTCTTTTTTTGATATCGACTTCAGGCGATCTTCATCGGGTTCTATTTCAAGATTATTCTGTCCTTCTCCTTCCTTAGCCTTCTCTCTTCTAGCCTTCTCTAATATTTCTGGAGTGTAACATCTTTCACTTTGGGTAATACCTCTTACTTCAGTTATATTGGAAGCGTTAGCTTTGGAGACATCCCTTTCTTGCCCTTGAACTACTGTATCATAGCCATATCTCTAGGGTACAGCTTTTATCATCCTTGTATGGGAAAAGAGTCAAAACTTTAAAAGTTATCAGCTTGGGAATGAGTTTGTCTATGATATACTTTGGCTTGTTCCTACAATGAATTATCACTGGCTTTGGAAACAGCTTTGCAAGCTTATCAGTCATGGATACCTCAACACTTCTTAAGTTTTCTTTTCTTTTATAGACCTTCATCTGGTATGAATCCAAGAGTTTTTGCACCTCTTAGTGAAATTGCTCACAGATTTCAATAGAGTGGCCTATTGCCCCACTACATATACTCTATGATAACTGTGTGGACTCACTAGTTATATCATGTCAACTTTCCACAAAATATCAAACAGCTGACTAAGAGGTGTCTTAATATCTGCCACTTCTTTCTTCACATGGCGCTCATGTTCTTCACTTATAGCATTCACATTATGATTCGATAAGGGATTGCCACTAACATTCGGTGCAGTCACCCCTTTCGTATCAAAGCAAATCATTCCATCCTTGATCAACCGTTGCACTTTGTGTTTCAGGGCACTGTAATTTTCAGTGGAGTGACTAGCAATCCTATAATGGTAGTCATAATGAGTTGTGGGATCGTACCACTTTGGGTAAGGTGGCTTGAGGGGTTCTAACTTACTAGGAGCAATCAAATGACTGTTGTAAAGCTTTTTATATAGTTCTGCATAAGTCATTGGAAATGGGTCAAATACAAGTTTTTCACAGGTAGTTCGTTGCTTTCGTGAACCACCCATGGGGTTGGTTGGGCGATTTTGAGGTCTTAGGATAGGCTGAGTGTTAGGACTGTATATGGTATTTTGAGGCCTAGGAGGGGTTTGGTATGTTTGGGGGTAAGGTGACTATACAAATGGTTAGTATGGGCAAGAGGAAGTGTTATTTACAGTAGGGTAATATGGCAGGTATCCTGGTGGTGAGTAAGGTTGATAACCCCAAAATTGCTGTCTATCAAAGCTCACAACTTGAGCTTCGATCTCTTTCTTCTTTGGGACTCTTTTGTTGGATGCTTCAGCTCCTTTCAACTTGCCATTCTTGATGGCACTCTCGATAATTTCTTTCGAAATTACCATATCAACAAAATTTTTAGTTGTATTCCCTATCATCTTTTTATAATAGAGAGGCTTCAAAGTGCTAACAAATAGTACTGTAGTCTTTTTCTTGGTCAGAGGAGGTTGTACTTGAAAAGTTACATCCCTCCATCTCTGGGTATATTCTTTGAAAGACTCATTTGCCTTTTTCTCCAGGTTCTGTAAAGACAAACGATCAGGAGTCAAATCAATAATATGTCGATATTGACTGATGAAGTCATGAGCCATATCACTCCAAGAGCGAATGCGGGTTTTGTCCAACTGAACATACCACCTTGTAATAGAGCCTGTAAGGCTTTCCTGAAAGACATGCATCAAGAGTTTTTCATCATGAGCATGGGCTGCCATCTTTCAGTAATACATGGTGATGTGGGTTTTAGGCACTTTGTGCCATCATATTTTTCAAATTTTGGTACTTTGAACTTATGAGGAATGACCACATCAGGGACTAAGCAAAGCCCAATAGCATCGACTGAACCATAGAAACCAATTCTTTCCACAGCCCGTAGCCTTTGTTCTAGCATACTAATTTTAGAATTTTCTTGAGCTTTCACTTTTATCTTTTCCTTGTCTTTTCCTTTCAGTTAATCCAAATCAGGGATTTGAATTGGTTCAACTGCCTTTTCAATAAAAGACAGGATTCACATAGCTATGGTAATGTCCTAGATTAGAAGCTGATGGCATTCCAGGATATGTAGGATATGTGAAGTGTTGTGGTGGAACCTCTTGTGTAGACTAGGCTTGAGGTGGACCAAAACCAAGTGGATATAAGGGGTTAGTTCCTTCTTGCAAAGTAGGGCCTTGTTGGCTTGTGTTCTGTTTTATTCCTTTTCCCTTATTTAATTTGTCGAGAGCATCCAAAATTTTACTTAACTCATTCTCAATCTTTTCCTAAGCTTTTTCTAGTTTTTCAAATCTGTGAGAGTTTTCCTACTCCATTTTTCTAGCTTTAGCTCTCGTGTTATATCGATGGGTGAGGTTGCTTGGTGGGGCTATCCTTGAACCTTTAGCACCACAATTATGATTAGTAATGCTATGCTATGCTTTGTGTATGATATGTTGATGCATGAATGAAATGTACATTTTCATGGATGAAATCTAATATGAAATGGATGCAAATGATAATGTTAAAACATGATCATGAAAATAATACAAATGCACAAAATCATATAAACAACATAGTTAGTTTCACAAATGAACTAAAAGTGATGCCAATGCATAATGTTACATATGATAATGAAAATGTTGCACAAAGTTAGACAATCAAAATGATTAGATAAACCCCTTTTGTGTCCTAGTTTTAGGGTATATCTATTATTGGGTAAAAAGGGCTCTATCTTAGGGTTAGGCACTTCTAAGGTTCACCTATATGTAGTTCAAGGCTAAAGTCTAAAGGTTCCTAAATTGCTCCTTACATCATTGTCCATCACAGACTAGTAAGGCACCCTAATCCTCACCCATTATAGGCTGCATATGAAAAAGGTTCAATTTGAGTGGGAGTATTTCGCTAGCCACTGCGGAGGTATTAAACCTCACAAAAGCAATAGGTACTTTACTCCCTCCTAGAGGGACGGAGCTCGAGTATAGAGTTCATGTTATGCACATGCATATGAATGACATAATTAATAAAGTAAATAAACATGAATGAATAATAACACATATATAAAAAAAGGTTCACTTTTATTAGGCTTTTGGATAACACAAATTTATTTGCTGGCCTGACTCTCAGAGTCCCTAGTGGAGTCGTCAAGCTGTCATAACATCTAGATCTGGGGATCTATCGCTAGACATTAATCTAAGGGAGTCGCCACCAATCTTTTTTATCTAGGTGCTATTGGCCACCTAAAGAATCTATCCTTGCAAGGAACACCTAAGTTTAAGGGTCCCTAAAAGAATAGGTTCAGGTCTACTAACAAGAATAGGGTTTGGGAGTTCGGTTACACGTGAGGAAGATTAGAGCACCCTTACAATGCCCATCGAAAGATAGTACCAGCTTAATTTTGTGTTATCCAATAAGCCTTTAAAATTTACCAAGTAATTAACTATTAAAAATTATTCTCAATTCACTCTAATACTTTTAGCAGAAAATTGAAAAAATTCTCTCATCTCAAGAGTATGCAAGAAAACTATTGTTTCACTTGCAGAGGCTCCATCGTTTTTGTACAGGGAAAATTAATACTTTTAGCAAAAAATTAAAAAAATTCCCTTATCTCAAGAGTATGCAAGAAAACTACTGTTTCACTTGTAGAGGCTCCATTGTCGGATTATTTGACATTAAAAAAAATCTAAAGAAATAAAAGGGGAAAGAAAAATGATCGCTTTTGTGTAGAAAAAATTGATACTTTCAACTTTTCCTCAAAATATTTTTTAGAAATTTTAATTTCGAGGAAAATTGATACTTTCAACTTTTTCTCAAAAATCCATTTTTGAAAACTTATTTTTAAGGAAAATTGATACTTTCAACTTCTCCTAAAAAAAAAACCTTTTTTGAAAATTTATTTTTAAGAAAAATTGATACTTTCAACTTTTTTCCAAAAATATTTTTTTGGAAACTTTAATTTCGAGAAAAATTGTTACTTTTAACTTTTCCTCAAAACCTCTTTTTTTTTAATTTATTTTTAAGAAAAATTGATACTTTCAACTTTTTCCCAAAAATATTTTTTTTGGACACTTTAATTTTGAGAAAAATTGATACTTTTAACTTTCCCTCAAAACCTTTTTTGAAAATTTACTTTTAAGGAAAATTGATACTTTCAACTCTTCCCCAAAAATATTTTTTTTGAATTTTATTTAAATAAAATAAAATAATTAAATAAAATAAAATATATATATAAATAAAATAATAATAAAAATAAAAATATTAAACAATTCTAATGATAATAATAATAATAATAAATAAAATAAAATAAATAAATAAATAAATAAATGAAAAAAAAACTTGGGAACGGCTCGGCTAATGGCTCGGCTCGACTCAGCTTGAGGAAGAAAAACGACTCAGAGGCGTGGCTCAGGGGTGTCGGTTCGGCTCGACTAACGGCCCCGAGATGCTGGTCGACGCTCGGGTCGGGTCGGATCTTGGCAAAACACGCAGATCCTCTGGGTTACTTAATGTAGAAACGATGTCGTTTTGAGAGGGTATATAAGTCTAATTCCTTTATTTTTTTAACAGACCCCTCTTTTTCTCTCTCTCTCTCTTCCTTCCTCTTCTCTCCCTCAGAAAACTCAAAGAACTCCGGTTGAATGTCCATCAGATTCTGGAAATTTTCATTGGAATCTGGGTTTTTCGTCGGAAGTTCATCGAAAAACTAATCAGTTTCTGGAAATTATTGTCGAAAACTGAGAAGTTTGTCAAAAAATTCAAACTCAGCCGGAATAGTCACCGAAAAATTCAATCTTCGTCGAAAAATTCAACTAGAATCTGGAAAATTTCCAAAAATTTCCAAAAAAAATTCAAAAACAAATTCTCCAAAAATTCCTACCGATTCCTAGAGCTATTCTAAATGCACCAAAACCTTTTTAGCTTTTAAATCTTCTCTGTGTCTACCTTTTCTCTCAGCCAGTAACTCTTTTTCTGTCTGTTCTTCCTTTGATCCGTGGGTCTATTTATAGGGATTGATCAGAAGAGTTTCTAATCAATCCCAACTCCTCCTTGGATTGAGATTCAATCATTGAATCTAATATGGACTCTGATTGAATCCCCATTCACGGTAGGATTCTTCAAAATTGTTCCAATCTCTAGCCGAAAAAGAAAAAAAATATATTAATAGATAATTAAAAGGAAAATAACCAGATAACAGATAAATGAAAATAAATAATAGATAAATTATAATATATAAATGATAAATACTAATAAATACATATATATAATAATAGATAAATAAAATAAAAATAAATAAATAAATAATAATAATAAATAGTAATAATAAAAAATAAATATATAAATAATACATAAGATACATAAAAGAAAAAGAAGAGAAAAAAATATAAAATAAAAATAAAAATATAGAAATATAAAATACAAAAAATAAAATAAAAAACAATGGGCCTACCCATTTGGACTAGGCCCAATTGATCCGGTCCTAGACCAAATTGGGTATCTACAATTATCACTTACATATGTTTCATTTTTTTAAAATTAATGTACTTATTTATAATGCATATATATATATGTTTGTTGATGTTTAATATTAATTATATTATTTTTTATTTTGTTATTGCATAAAAAGTTTTCTTAAAAAGATTTTTTTTTTTTTTTAGTTTTGAACAAATGAAATTAAAATAACATTCCAAGAAATATGATTGATTAGTATTCTACTTAGATGTTAGAAATTCATAAATGATTAACATTTACAAAAAGTGTTAGTTTATTATTTTAGAAAGAATGTTGTGATAAATCTTAAGCAAAAAGAGTTATTTCAAATTCTGCCTAAATGTTGAAGAATTTGGAAGTAATTCTTTAATTTAAAGATTTCTTTGATATTCCTAAATAAAAAACTTTACTAAAATTGCTTTCTTTTTTTCAAAAAAAAATAATAAAAGGAATTATTATTAAATTTCAAATCGAAACCATTTTATCCAACAAGAAAAAAAATAACGCATAATTAATTATACCAATTCTATAGGTGTTGTGGGGGTACTAATCCTTCCCCATACGTAACCAACTCTCGAACCCGATCTTGTTTTCACAAACCAAAATCATCTTTTTAATAAAGCTTTAAACCCACTTATTGTTTTATTAAAAACATAAAATTTTTGAGTAGCCAATTACACCCTAAAAAAGATTAATGGCGACTCCTTTTGTTTTTTATAATTTTTAAACTATTTTTACGTTTAGCGATTGAGTTTTCGAATCGATACATTACAATAGCTTGGCAACCCCACTGAGGAATTTTGAGAGTCAGACCAAAAATTTTAATTATATGCTATTATAATTGTTGAATTTAATTGGTTTTATTTGATATTTAATTTAATTCCCAGATTTTAATTTTTCCAAAAAATATATATACAAGTTAATAAATAAAATAAATTTTATGTTAGTTATTATTTTGTTTTGATTTTGTACTTAGGATTTATTTATGATATTTTGATTAATATGTCACTTTGCACATTCTACATATGCATTTACATGCACGAGCTCTAGACCCGAGCTCCGTCCTTATTAGGAGAAAGTGAAGCAGCTACGCTCTCATGAGGTAATGACTTTTGCACTTCCTAGTGAAACACTTCTACTCAAATTGAACCATTTTCGTTAGTAGCCTATAATGGATGTGGATTGGAGAGCTTTACTAGTTTATAACGGATGATGATATGAGGAATAGTCTAGGAACCTTACATAAATAAATCCCAACCTGGCATATTGAAAGCCATAGGAAACCTGCCTAGGGTAGAGCCATGCCATCTTTTAGAAAATTACCAAAAGTTAGGATACTATATACATTCTATTATTTTGTTGTATAGTTGCTATATTGTTTCTATTACTTATTTGTTTTGAATTATTGAGTCATTTTATTTTTTTATATATTCTTTGATTTTCTTACTTACATTATATAAGGATTATATTTGAAGATAGGGTATTTATTTTAGGTCAATCATCGACAACACATAAAAAAAAGGAAGAAAAAAAAGAAAAAGAAAGAAAAAAAGAGTTCTCATGGAGCCATTAGCGGTGTTGACTTTTTGTAAAAATTATTCAAAAGTCCAAAGTCATTCCATTTTTTTTCTTTCATAAAAATTACTCAAATTAGGATATGTATGGCACTTTGATACAGTTTGTGTTTAAGAGTAATAATAGTGTAAATAAAGTTAGGATAAAAATGAGGCAAAAAAAAGAGCAAAAAAAATTAGGATTGGTAAGAATTTTGTTTTCTTTTTGGAATTTAGTCATTCCATTCATCATTAAGTTTGTTTGTATATTTTTGCATTATTCCATTTTTGTATATATCTTTGCATCATTATCATATTCAAGCATTCATAAACATGTCGCATGCAAATTAGGAATTGTATCTTTCATTTAGTAAGAATAATAGCATAAGCATTATTGGTATTAAACCTTTGAGATAATATTTTTGTAAGTGGGTATTAGAAGTTGAAAATATAAAAGATCAATTGAAGGCCCGAATTAGTGTGTTAGAATGAAATCAAGATGAGTTTGATCATGACATCGAGAGGTGACAAAGTAGCTCAATGAGTTGCGAAGACCATGGATAGACTCAAAAAATTTATTTTGATGCCTTCTTAAAAATCTTTACCAATTTTAGCCCAAGTGAGTCATATGGATTCATGGAGTCATGATCAATAGATTCCTGCTGAGCTCAATACATTTTTCGAGCATACTAAAGCATTCAATGGTTTGAGCAATAATAAAGGTCTAGACAAGATCATGAAAATGATGAGTGATCTAACCATTCAAGTGTCTAAGCTCCAGAATTTGATTTCCAAGATGAGGTTACCAAGTTCCATGTAGCCTTCACTAATTGTTTCAAGCTCAAACTTGCATTCAAATTCTTCTCATGACTGTTTTAGCCTCTTTTCCAAGCATCTATGTTCATGCCCTAAAACTTCATACAATTTCTGAAAAGTCCATATCTAAACCAAAATCTTCTACTTTTCATTCCCCAACCACCTGTTTAGCTAATTGCTCAAGTCTGAACCTTTGCACCACTATCAAATCCTAGGACTCCTAGTTAACCTATTACCTAAAAATTACCTAAGAAAAAGAAACAGTTAGATTCTTTCCCCATTTCACATGAAAAAAAATTTTTTATATCTATTTGAGAGACATTTTATTGTCCCTATGCCTTCAAAGCCTTTAAAGCTCCCATACCCAAAATATTTTAACCCACATTCAAGATACAAATACCACGGTAGGAATACGAGGCAATCCATTAAGAATTGTAAGGGTTTCAAACATAAGATGTAGTCACTCATAAATGTGAAATGGTTCGATCCAACTACAGTAAGGGATTAAAAGATCTAGGAATAATGAGAAAAAGATGGCAAGATGATGAATATTAATGGAACTTTTGTTTAAATAGGGTCTTCAAGTGATAGGTTTATGAATTTTTTCTATTTGAAAAATGTTTTTATGTTGATATGATGTTTTCTATTGAACTTAGATATATGAATTATGGTTTATCTTTCATTTTCACTCCTTCGCCAATTTTCATACTTTTCACTAAAGAGCTTTGTCATTTGTGCATTTATTCATTCATTCATTCATCCATTCATCCATATATGTATCTATATAATGCAATTCATGTGTGCTCCAAAATTGGGAATTTTTTCAAAAATAATTCTTACGATTTCTCCTAAAGGTTAGGAAAATATTTGATTTGAAAGGAAAGATGGAGAATATTATTGAAAGACTTTGTGTTCACGAAAATGATCAACCTAACGGACCTAGCTTAGGACCCATAAGGGAAGAGTTGAAGAATCTAAATGAACAAAGAAGGTATAATTTCTTAAAAGAAAGAGTTTAAGCTATTAAAGGTAAGGAAGAATCTTTTGATGCAAAAGAATATCACTTAGATTCAAATGTGGTTATTCTGTCCAAGTTTAAGGTTCTAACATTTGAAAAGTATAATGGAACTAGATGTCTTAAGACACATTTGTCTCAATACTATCACAAAATGGTTAGGTATACTAGTGATGAAAAGCTGCTTATTCATATTTTTCAAGAAAGTTTGATTAAAGCAGCAACCAATTGGTATTATATGTCAAAATCTTTTTGGTTTAAGTTGGTGACCTTTCAAATAGTTTCTCCAGCCAAAAAGCTACCAAAGTGTTCAGCCTCTAATGGTGATCCATAGAAACATTTGTGAAAGAACCTTCTCTAAGGTATGTGATAACACTTATAAATATATTGTTTTACAAGTTCAATTTGGTTGGAAAATTTTAAGTTTGATTGAATTCAATGCATTTAATGTTTGTTTTCTTGATTTTTAGGTTTTATACTTGGAGTAAGATTTCTATCATTTTCATGCAAGAAACTATACAAGATCAAGGCAAGCATTATCCTCGTAATCTTGGCCATGCATGTAAGGATAGAATTGACTTAGACTTAGAGTAAAACTGCTAAATTTGACTTGAAGTAGGAGTTATGATGCCATGAAAATACCTACAAGCATTTGGCTATATCAATTCTAATAGGATTTCATGCACAAGTGTGATAATTAAAGAGTTTTATTTAAGCAAATGACTCTAGCCAAGACATTCAACCAAGAGATATTTGATGTAAGAATGACTCTTTTGATCAATCAATCAATCAAAGAGTTGTGATTTAAAAAGGATTGTGCATGATAATTATCAAGAGATTGGATGAGAGACAAATACCTAGTCAATTGCAAGCCTTCAACAAATCTATCAAGAATTCAAGATCAAGATAAGCATTTTCTGATCCAATGTCTAAGATGAAAGAGTAAAAGGCATGATCAGCCAAAATCATTCAACTTGAAGAATCCTATTTGGCCATGACTCTTTAAAGATCAAGATAATTTCTATCCTCAGTATTTTGATAAGACTAAACTTGTAAAGTCTTGTATTCACCCTATGGCAGAACCCTTCACTATAAATATAGAGGCTAGTTCTTGGTTCAAACAGTCTTCACATCCCATTCTTTTCTTCTATTTTCAATTATTCTAGTTCTTTAATTTTCTTTTCAAGTTTCTTTGTATTAGGCTATGGTGACAGATTTGAAATAATTCCTACGATTTCTTCTAAGGGTCAGGAAAATATTTGACTTGAAATGAGAGATAGAAAAGATTATCGAGAGACTTTGTATTCAAAGAAATGATCAACCTAAAGGATCTAGCTTAGGACCTATAAGGGAAGAGTTGAAGAATCTAAATGAACAAAGAAGGTATAATTTTTTGGAAAAAAGAGTTTAAGCTGTTGAACGTAAGAAAGAATCTTTTGATGCAAAGAAATATCAACTAGTTTCAGATGTGGTTATTCCATCCAAGTTCAAGGTTTTGAGATTTGAAAAGTATAATGGAACTAGATGTCTGAAGACACATTTGTCCCAATACTGTTACAAAATGGTTGGGTATGCTAGTGATGAAAAGTTACTTATTCATATTTTTCAAAAAAGTTTGATTAAAGCAGTAGCCAATTAGTATTATAGTTTTGAAAGTAGTCAAATTCATACTTGAAGGGATTTATCACGAGCCTTCTTGAAGCAATACCTGTATATGTTTGAGTTGGTTACAGACCGATTAACCCTTTAAAATATGAGAAAGAGCCCTAATAAGAGCTATAAAGAATATGCTATTAGATGGAAAGAGATGACGTCGCAAGTATGACCACCTTTTACCAATAGGGAACTAAATTCCTTGTTTGTGGATACATTTTTTTCTTCCTATTATGATAAGTTGATTAGCAATTATCATAACGTATAGATCCATAGACCTACCATTAGATGTGAATTAGAGGAGTCACCACCAATCTTTTTTTGTTTAGGTGTGATGGGCCACCTAATCGAATCTATCCAATTTAAAGATAAGTCATAAGGTTGACTTAGGTATCTTCAAGTAGTCGATTTTGACCTACGAAACCAAATTTGAGGTTCAAGAGTACGGTTACGCGTGAGGAAGGTTATAACATTCTCACAGCTCCCAATAAAAAATAGTACCAGTTTGATTCCAAATTATCCAAGCCTTAAAACTGTTTATGTTTTTACCAAAATATTTAATATTGAGAATTAACCTTAACATTACCCTAATAGTTTAGTAACAGTTTAAGATAGGTCTCTCACCTCAAGAGTATTCATGGAGACTAGTGTTTCACTCTGAAGAAGCTTCATCGTCGAATTAATGAAATATATTTTATTCAAAAAAAATTAGTAAGGTATTCCAATAGTTTGATAAGATTTCCTTTGAGGCAGATTTCTTAATAGTTTAGCGAAATTTTATTTGAAAATATTTATAGAAATCTATTCTTTTGAAAAAGTTCATTCAGTCTTCCAATAGTTTGGTAAGACTTAATTTAGAAAGCAATCCTCTAATAGTTTGGAGGATACAAATTATTTTTTTTATTTTTTGAAATTTATTTATGGAATTTCTTAATATTTTGGTGTATTCCATTTTAAATTAAATCCATGAAAATTCTCTAATAGTTTGGTAGGATTCATAAATTTATTTGAAAAGATTTTTTAATATTTTTTTAAAAAAAAAATATTTAATAGATAATAAATCACTTACTAAAAATAAATAAATAATAAAAGTAAGTAAAATAAATAAAATAACTAAAATAAATAAAACAAATAAATTTAAAATATAAATAAATAAAAATAAAATCAAAAAATAAAAATAAAAATAAAAAAAGAAAAACCTACAATCGAGTCAACTTGAAGCGTAAGTCAGCATGCGGATCTTATTTGGGTTCACACAGATCTTGGGTATGCAAAAACGGCATCGTGTTGAGTTAGTGTAAAAGCCAAGTCCTCTACATTTTCCTCAAAAGCCCTTTGCTCTTTCTTTCTTTAGTCGAACAAACTCTCTAACTTCTTTCTAGAGAAACCCTGAAATTCAATCAAAAACTGAAAATACCGTCAATTTTTGGAAAAGTCACCGAAATCCCAATGAAAAATTCAAAGTCCATAAAAAAATTCACCAAAAAATTCAAATATTCAAGAAACAAATGCAAATTTCCATAAACTTTTCAGAAATTCCCTAGAAATCTCCAAAAAATTCAATTAAATCCTAAAACTTCAACCTCCCTCAACGATTCAAACCTAAACCAGAAACCTCAAAATCCACCTTTCTCAATGATTCAAACCTAACCCAAAACCCTTAAAACAAACCCAGAAACCTAACTCCAAATTTTCATAAACCTAATATTTCAACAACTTGAACCCAAAATTTTTTTCCAAATTTTTCCATGTTTCATTTGTCAAATTGTGTCCAATTTATAGGCCTCATTAGCAGAAATCTTAAGAAGCAAACAAAACCAATCTAGGCTTGAATCCTAAGATTGGATTCTACCCAGCCCTGATTTTAAGCCTAAACCCTTTCTGATTTGTCTGGGTTGATTATGGAATCCTTTGATTTGGTTCTGAATTAAGACCCTTTGATTGGACAAATTGAATTAATTCTAGATTTTCGTTTCCTTAATCAATTGTCAATTATGAACAAAAGAAAAAAACATAAAATAATAAAATAATAAAATAACAATAACAACAACAACAACAATAATAATAGTAATAATAGTAATGATATAATAATATATTATATTATAAAGTAATAAAAACATAAACAACTATAATAATAATATAATATAATAATAATACTATATTATAATATGCTATAATACACTATAATAATACTAGTAATAATAATAATAAATAATAATAATAATAATACAAAAACAAAAATCAATCCTAATTGGCCCTAAATGCAAATGAGTGTCTATAGCTACCCCTCTTTGCATATCCTTATTAGATAGGGATGATGCAAAGACCTAGAAATCCATTCTATTTTGGTACAAAAATAAAAGTTAAACCAGTAAGTGAAAATGACTACGAGACAAAAGGGTGATCTGGATCGAGTCGAGATCGAACGATCGAGATTGAACTGTAAGTTTAGAAAGACGATTTGAATTGAGCTAGGACTAGATGACTGAGATTGAACCATAAATCTAGAAAACTAACCTAAACCGTGTCAAGATCGAATGATTGGGATTGAATTGCATGTTTAGATAACAATCTAGATGGAATCAAGATCGAACAACCAAGATTGAACCATAAGTATGCAAAACTGACCTAGACCAAGTTAAGCTCCAATAACTGGGATTGAACCATAAATCTGGATAATGATCTAAATGGAACTGAGATCGAATGACCAGGATTGAATCATTGGTTAAAAAAATTGACCTAGACTGAGTCAAGATCAAATGACTGAGATTAAACTGCAAGTCTAGATAATGATCTGGATGGAATCAAGATCAAACGATTAGGATTAAACTATTGGTCAGAAAAATAATTTAGACTGAGTTGAGATCGAATGACCAAGATTGAAATGTAAATCTAGATAACGATCTAGACGAAACTAAGATTGAACGATCGAGATTAAACCACTGGTCTAAAAAACTGACCTAGACTGAGTCAAGGTTAAATGACTAGGATTAAACCATAAGTCTGGATAACAATCTAGATAAAATCGATATCGAACGACCTAGATGAAATCGAGATCAAACAACTGAAATTGAATGCCTGATCAAAAAAATGATCTGAACTGAGCTAAGATCGAATGACCAAGATAGAGCCACAAGTCAGGAAAATGATCTAGATTGAGTTAAGATCGAAAATGAGTGATAAGTGATAATGCAATGATGTAAATGCATATCTTATCTAGGATGCCAATGTAGCATTAATCTTGGTACTAAGGCTCAGATAACTTTATTCTATATTCTACATATTTCTTGTAAGGAGATTACAAACCATCCTTCGTTGCTCAGGATAAGCATTTATCTTTGTCCTAAAGGAAACTTTTAAAATTAGAGACTTTATCTTACTTTAAGGATTTCAACCTTGACCTTCGTCCCTTTCCATTCTCTCTAAGTAATACACAATCTCTTATGGCATTACTCAATTATTAATCATTATCTCAATTTCAAAATATAAAAGGCAAATTATGCATTTTTTCTATTTATGACAAGGCATATATATAAAAAAAAAGGCAGCTATTGAAAGTGGAACATAAATAAGATTAAATGTATATCATTTACTTAAAAAAGAAGCAAATTACAAATGATGGAAAAAAAACAAGATAAAGTTGTATAAGAATGGCTTTTTGGGGTAATGGTGCCTCAAAATGAACAATTAGATAATCATGACAACAAATCTTAGAATTCTTTCAAAATCTCAGCTATACAATGCCCCAGTGCTTCAAAGTTCCTCAAAATTCACTGGTTTTGATACGTCTCTCAAGTGATACCATATCTTCCTTATCCAAGTCACCTTCGTAAGTTTTTAACTTACATAACCCCCACTTAGTTCAAGCTGCCCTTTTGGGTTTTCACCTTGAACTCTCTCTTTTTTTTGTTTTTGATTTTTTTTTTGTTTGCTCAAGCAAAGTATTTTTTCATGGCATCAGAATTTATGAGATTAGAAAGATCATCTCTATCCATCTCTAACAAAATTAAGGCTCTTTTTTAAAAAAAAAACCTTTTCTACTACACATGGTCCTTCCCAATTTGGAGTCCACTTCCCACTGTCATCATGTTGACTTAAGAGAATTCTTTTTAACACTAATTCTCCCTCTCGAAATTGATGAGGTTGAACCCTTTTGTCATGAGCTCTCATCATTCTTTTTTGGTACAACTAACCATAACAAAGCACTGCTAATCTTTTTTCTTCAATGAAGTTTAATTATTCATAGTGCTCTTAAACCCATTTAGCTTCGTCGAACTCCACTTCTCTTAGGACTCTCAAAGATGAGATTTTTACTTTCACTAGCAATACAGCTTTTATTCCATAAACCAAAAAAAATGGAGTTGCCCTAGTGAAGGTACGTACAGATGTTCGATAAGCATGTAGAGCAAAAGTTAATTTCTTATGTCAATCTTTATATGTCTTAGTCATCTTTTCTAGAATCTTTTTGACATTCTTATTTACAATCTCTACTGCCCCATTAATTTTTGAGCGATAAGGAGCCAAATTATGGTGCTTGATCTTGAATTGAGCACATACTTCCTGCATCATCTTACCATTTAAGTTCTTTGCATTATCTAAGATGATTTTTTTTTAGAGTTCGTATCTATAGATTATTTCTCTCTTGATAAACTTACGATTACTAATCGAGTTATAGTTGGGAAAAAAGCTATTTTGACCATTTAGTGAAGTAGTCAATCATCACAAAAATGACTATATTCCCATTTGATGCTTTTAGGGTGATTAGACTAATGACATCCATTCCCCACATAAAATATGGCCAAAGTGGTGCCATAACATGTAAAGCAGTAGGTGAAGTATGAATCTTATCGGCATAGATCTAGCATTTATGACATTTTTTAGCATAATCGATTCAATCTCTCTCCATTGTCAACCAATAATATTCGACTCGCATAATCTATCTTGCCATCATATGTCCATTTGTATGCATATCACATACGCCATCATGCACCTCATTAGTGATCTTCTTGGCCTCAAAAGTACCTACATAACACAATAATACTTAATCTCTACTTGTCTTATACAAAACTTCCTTATCTAAAAAGAATTCCATAACCAATCTTTTTAGGACTCTCTTATCATTCTCTATTGCTTGATCTGGGTACTATTGATCGTTTAGATATCGTATAATATCATAATACTAGAGATTTCCATCATTTTATTCCTCTAAATTAACATAATGCATCGATATTTCCTTGACATCTAAATTGATGGGCTATATTTTAGCAATATTACCAATCTGTACCATTGCAGCCAATGTGGCCAAGGTATCTGCAATCTGATTTTTTTCATGAGGCAAGTGTTCAAACTGGATTGTCTTGAATTGTTTGCATAACTCTAAGATGTATTTATGATAAAGGATGGATTTTGAATCCCTTGTCTTCCATTTACCTTTTAGTTGATAAATGACCAAAATTGAATCCCCAAACACCTTTAATGCCTTAATTTTTTTGTCCAAAGCAGCATGCTATCCCATGACACAAGCCTCGTATTTAACCAGATTGTTGGCGCAGATGAAGTTCAATCTTGCTATAACAGGGTAACAATATTCTATTGAAAATATTAAAACTACTCTAATCCCATGCCTTATAGCGTTGGAGTCCCATCGAAATATATTTTCCATGTTTTTTCCTTATCATTACCCTCTTCTATCCCTGAGATGGCCATTAATTCTTCATCTAAAAAATCAAGTTTCATGGGCTCATAATCTTCAACGGCCTGATCCGTAAGAAATTCAGCAATGACACTTACTTTGATTGTCTTTTGGCTCATATAGACTATGTCATACTCTAAAAGCATCACTTGCCATCTTGCAATTCTACCTGATAATGATGGCTTCTCGAATATGTATTTAATTGGGTCTGATTTGGCTATAAGCCAAGTCGTTTGGTAAAGCATATATTGCCTAAGCCTTTTAACTATTCAAGCTAAAGCACAATACATCTTTTTTAGTAATGAATACTTAGTAATGAATACTCAAGTAGTAGATAGCTCTTTCTTTCTAGCCAAATTCGTCTTACTATCCCAGCATACATCCCATCAATTTTTCATGCATCACTATATATAAGATCAATGGCCTTTCCGAAACAGGTGGTGCTAAAATTAGAGGGTTTAACAAGTATTGTTTAACCTTATCAAAAGCTTTTTGACATTTATCATTCCATTCATTGGGTTTGTTCTTTCGAAAGAGCTTAAGAATCACACTTGAGAGTAAATAGTGAGATGAATCGAGAAATATAGTTCAATCTACCTAAGAAACCTTAAATCTTTTTTGTTGTGTTGAGAGGAACTAAATTTTGAATGGCGCAGATTTTATTCGAGTCGACTTCTATCCCTCTTTCACTAACTATAAATCCTAGTAATTTCCTGATTTAGCTCTAAACGTGCATTTGGACGGATTCAACTTAAACTGAAACTCCGTTAACCTCTCAAACAATTTTTTAGGTTAGCTGCATGGTCTTTTTTTTTTGAGATTTTGTAATCATGTCATCCACATATACCTCAATCTCTTTGTGCATCATATCATAAAGAAGTGTCACCATAGCCCTTTGATAGGTTGCCCCAGTATTTTTTAGTCTAAAGGGTATGACCTTGTAACAAAAAGTTCTTCATATAGTGATGAATGTGGTCTTTTTCATATCATCTTGAGCCATTTTTATCTAATTATAGTAAAAAAATCCATCCATAAAAGAGAACACTGAATGTCGGGCCATATTATCCACTAATGTATCGATATGAGGCAAAAAAAATTATCTCTTAGGCTTGCTCTGTTCAGATCTTGATAATCTGCATACATTTGTACTTTTTCATCCTTTTTAGGGACGAGAACTATATTGGCTACCCATTCAGGATACTTGGCCATTTGCAAAAAGCACGCATCAAATTGTTTTTTTACCTCTTCTTTAATTTTCAGTAACATTTTTGGTTTCATTCTTTTCAACTTTTGTTGGACCAACTTACACTCACGCTTTATGGGTAGCCAATGCTCCATTATTTTAGTGCTTAGCCTAAGCATGTCTTGGTAAGACCAAGCGAACACATCTATAAATTCTTGAAGCAAATTCTTTAATTGTTGTTGATCAACTGTCGAGAGTGAGGCACTAACCTTGACTTTTTTTTTATTCTCAACATCACCATAATTGACCATTTCAATAACTTCTTGATGAGGCTCGATGTCATAACATATAGATCCAAAAATCTATAACTAGACTTAATAAATAGAGTTGCCACCAATCTTTTTAAACTAGGTGTGATTGGCCACCTAATGAATCTATCCTTTTAAAGAACTCCTTAGCTTGACTAAGGGTCCCTAAAAGAATAGGTTTGAGTTTACTAGCCAAAATAGGATTTGAAAGCTTAGTTACATATGGGGAAGGTTATAGTACCCCCACATGCCCATCCAAAGGATGGTACCATTTAATTTTAAATTTATCCTAAAGTTTTGAGTCTAATGGTTTTAACTTTTAATGTTAAATATTAGAAATAATTCTTAGGATTCTTCCATCAATTTAGTAGAACTCTTAAAAATATTTTCTCACATCAAGAGTATTCAATAATTCCATTTGTCTTCTTGAAGAGGCTCAATCATAAAAAAAAAATTTAATTATTTTTATTCTCGATTATTTTTATTTTTTTATCTTTTATTTTAATTTTTTTTTTGAAAATATATCTAATTATTCCACCATTTAGGCTAAATTAAAAATATTTTCTCTCTTGAATTTTCAAAATTTCCACCATTTGTGCCAATTTAGAAATTTTATTTCTTTTTTATTTTTTTATTTCTAAATTTTCACCATTTTGGTCAATTTAGAAATTCTCTTTTTTAATTTTCTTCTCTTTTTTTTATTTTTATCTTCAGAAAAAAATAATATGACAATTTTTATTGAAATTTCATTTAAATTCTTCCATCATTTGGGACAAATTTAAAGAAATTTCTCACCTAGAGATTTTTTAAAAATTTATCATTTGAAATTTTTAAAAATCTCATCATTAAACAATTATCAAATATTTTCAACCAAAATTTTTTTTATATTTTATATTTTTTTGTTTAACAATAAATATTAATTATTGTTATTGAAATTTTATTTAAATTATTTCACCATTTAAGGTAAATTTAGAAAAAATTTCTTACATAGGAATTTTATAGAAAATTTTTATTTGAGATCTCTAAAAATTCCTTCATTAGATAATTAATATTTAATTCTAAAAATTTTATTTTTTTATTATTTTTTCTAAACTTAATCATGCAAAAGCACCCCTAAAGATAAGTAAAAAATACCAAAAAAAATGAAACGGCTCTGTTCAAAGGTTCGGCATGACTCGACTTTAGTCATAAAAAGTGGATTGGTGACTCGACTTAGAAGCTCGGCTCGACTCAGCTTCGCTGAAGGGGTTTGGTTTGGCATGCGTTGGTAAAACGGGTCATGCTCGGGTCAGGTCACCCGAATAAAAATATGTAGATCCTAGGGTCTTCTTAAGGCAAAAATGGCATCGTTTTGTGGCCGATATAAAAGACAAAATTCATTTTTTTTTTTTAGATTTCCCTTCCCTTTCTCCTTTCTCTCTTCCTTCTTTTTTCTCTCATTCTCTCTTTATAAATCTAAGATTCTGATTGAAGCTTTATCGAAAACTAGGAAAAACACGTCAAAAACTGGAAAATTTCATCGAAATAAATGAATTTCGTCAAAAATTTGGCTGAAATCTGGTAAGTTTATAAAAAATTTCCAAAAAAAAAAATTATAAAATTTTCTTAAAAATTCCCCTAAAAAGTTTTGGCTACTTTTGTGTGCTTTTCTCTACCTTTCTATCTACATTTGTGTTTCTGTAATTTGTAATCTATTTGATCAATGTTTTTGTATTTTTCTCTCTTGTTGTGTGTTTTGATTAGGGCTATATTTATAGGGACAATCAAAAGAGTTTCTATTTGATTGTTATTCACTTTTTGACCAAATTTTCATATTATCCCATAATGTTTATCCCTTATAGATTTAATCTATGTGTACTTCTGCCAACCTCATTCATGGCAGAATATTTGTTTCTAACCCCTTCTTTTATTCTTTTTTTTATGACTATTATATCTATCACCACTAATTTTGATAATACAAAAAAACTAATGATAAATCAAATCGAAAAAAAATCAAAGATAAATCAACCAAAATAAGAAACAAATAAATGGATAACCAACAAAAAGATAAAACCTAAAAATAAATAAATAAATAATTGGGCTGAATAGGTTGGACCCTATGGAGCTAGGTGACTTTAGCTACCCCTTTTTGCACATTTCCTGTGAAATAGGAATTGTACAAAAACGTAGACACCTTTCATGTCCAAATAATCATCCCAACATGTTCATTTTTTTGTTTTTTTTTATTTTTTTAATCAAATACTCAAATTGGTTGAATGACACAAAACTCCCCTAAGTAAAGGCTTACAACTTTTAGAAAAATAAATATGGCTCCTCTAAACAGATGCTCAACAACTTTGAAAAAATAAATAAAACTCCTATAATCAAAGGCTCAACGACTTTGAAAAAATAAATAAAGCTCCTCTAAACAGAGGCTCAACCATTTTAGAAAAATAAATAAAGCTTTTCTAATTAGAGGCTCAACAACTTTGAAAAAATAAATAAAGCTCATCTAAACAGAGGCTTAATAACTTTGAGAAAATAAATAGGGCTCCTCTAAATAGAGGCTCAATAACTTTAGGAAAATAAATAGGGTTCCTCTAAACAAAGGCTCAAGGACTTTGGAAAAATAAATAAAGCTCCTCGACAATCATGTTTAGAGGAGTCATGATCAGGTCTAATGAAATTTATAATGGAAACTCAAAGATTCACAATTTAAGCTCGAAATTCAAAGGTTAGCAATTCAATGATTCATAAGAATTTTCAAATTCATAAGAACTTTTCAGCTTTGCAAGAATTTACCAAAATTTGAGTTTCATAATAATGTGATTTGTAAAATTTCAGATATACAAGATTTCAAGATTGGCATTTGTGAAATTCACATGCAAAATTTTAATTCTGGGATTTGTATGCAAATTACAAGGCTCACATCCAATATTTAAAGATTTAAATTTTGGAGATTCACATTCGAATTTTGGAGATTCACATTTCAAAAGTTAAAAATTTCAAGGATTCACTTCCCAAATGTCAAAGATTTTGATTCAGAAATTTCTCACTTAAAAACTTCAGGATTTCATCCCAAATTTTCAAAACTCCTCATTTGAATTCAAAGATTCACATTCAATAAATTTTAGTATTTCACCTCTAAGTTCAAAGGTTTTCATTAAAAAATTTAGAGATTCACATCCAAAAGTTAAGTTCAAAGATTCGTATTCGATAAATCTTAAAGCTTCACATCTCAAAGATTCTCATTTGAAATTCAAAGATTCTCATTTGAAAACTAAAAAATGCAAAGATTCTCATTTGAGGATTCATAATCTTATCTTAAAAGACTTCATCAAAATATTCAAAACTTCCTTTCTAAATGACTTTCAAACTTTTATCAAAGTCAAAATTTTGTATGTAATGAATGTAATGATCAATGATGCAAATGCTTTCTTACTAATGCAAATGTAACGATCTAGATTCTAACAATACTACAAATGTCATATTCATAACCATGATTCAAATGTTTACTGCATAATGCAAGTGCATAGCCAAACCAAAGTTTTAAATATTCTTCAAACAGTAATGCAAATGCAATACATGTAATGTAGATGTTAGTGTCATGAAATTCTAATTAAATGTGGTAACATGGATTTCTAGACCCCACCATCTCACATTTTTCCTTTTTATAGCTTTTCAGCACTTTAGAACAAGTTTGGTCAACTGATACTCATTATTTTCATCACTTGATTGCTATTTATAGGCTTCTCAGCACTAACAATTCTAGAACAAGTTTCATCTATTACCCCATATCATTTAATCATAACTCATAGGCTTCTCAACACTAGCAATTTCAGAATAAATTCTGTCAATTGATCCACATTATGTTCATCACTTGATCACCATTCACAGGCTTTTCAGCACTAGCCATTCTAGAATGAATTTCGTCCATTGATCCACATTGTTTTCATCATTTGACCATATCTCACAAATTATGTCGACCAATCCATCATCATATTCATTACTTAGTCACACTATGTGTCATCTCAAATCATCTTTTCAGGTTTTTACTATCTTTTCACTTTTTTTGTCCCTATCATCCTAGAATTCTTTTCAAAAGAGTATAAGAAACTTTTATGCACATTATCATTAATTCATTATCATTTCAAATCATGACAAATATAATGCAATCATATATTTTCTCAATTTATTCTGGGGATGCAACAATAAAAAAAAATAAGGTGAATTAGGAGAAAGGTAATTAATGAGGAACGAGTTTGGTATAAAAACAAATGGGCAAGGGAAAAAGTTCAACGTATGTCATTAGAATAAATGGCATTGAATGGTGTAACAATGTCCAAATAATGAATACTTAGACAATTCCTAACATTAGTTTAGAATTCTTTTTCAAAAACTCATTCCATTGACTTTCAAAATCAATTTTGAGCTCTTTGAACTTTGTCTCAGCTTTAAGAGACCTTTAGATGTCTATGATCTTTCATATATTTGTCTATCTATCCAACTCTAGCTCAAATATTTTTTTACCTAAATTGCCTTTTCGGGTTTTTAATTTGAGTATTCATTTTCTCTCATTTTACATTTTTTTTCATTTTTTTCATTTTTTTCATTTTTTTTATTTTCTTTCTTTTTTCATTTTTTTATTTTTTTCATTATTAATATCTCCCACCAATCTCTAAAACACAAAAACATAGCACAATTCCATTGCTCTATCATAAGCATGCCTTAGCCCAACATATAATCATTCAATTTGAGCATTCACACTTGATCAAAATAGACTTTTAAAGGTTGCAACGTAGGCTGTGGTGAGGGGTCATAAAAGAAATGGATAAAATAGACTCAAAATATGTGTTTAAACGATTTAAAACCAAAAGATCATATCTCATCATTTGATGCAACTTGGCATTTTGCCCCATTCCACATCATTTCACTTTTTTTTCTTTTTCATTCACCTTATTCCTACAAAAGGACTCTCATTACTTTGCCCCAACTCATTTATGGCATTCATTTTTCTTTTCTCTCTCTTTTTTTTTTTTATTTCTATCTTTGAAACTTTATGTGATCTTTTGCCTCAAAAATTATCCCCTAGTGTAGAGGATGATCCTTTGTCGGGGTTTTTTAGAAAAAAAATCATAATAGGCTCAAAAGGGTAGCAATGAATGATTTTTCAAATGGTAAAAGAAAAACAATCATTTTTCATCTCAAACATGAATGCTTTCTTCGAAGATCATCTATTGAACAAAAAGAAGCTCATGGATCTTTATAAAAGACTGCACATCTTTAAGATATATTAATTTTACCTTTGCTAGTAGCTGGCTGTTTTTGCTCAAACAGTCCTTTTAAATCAATGTGAATGAGTTCTCAAAATTAAATCTTAAAATTATTATTGTCATTGTCTAAACATTCATAATTGAGAATGGGAATAAAAAGATATGGTAAATAACAAAGCACAAAATAATGGTTAGGATGAAAAAGAAAATGTAATGAAATGCATTATCCTAGCCTAAATGATAAAAAAAATGAAGTCTTATTGTAAAAAAAAATTCCTAACATTACTTTGAAAGAAAACCCAGAATGACAAAAAACATCCAACCTTAACATCTTTTTCTTTTCCAAAATTATGCCTCTAAATGAAAGATTTTTTCTTGACATCTGGCCCCTTTAATTCATTATAGCTCTCTAAGTCTTTATAGATCACACTCATCATTGATCTTCACTAGAAACATTGACATTGTGATTGGGCAATGGGTTGCCACTAATATTAGGTGTTGTTATTCCCTTTATATCAAAATTTATCATTTCATTATTGATTAATCGTTGCACTTTATGCTTCAAGGTAGTACAATTCTCAATGGAATGACCAATAATTCCATAATGGTAGTTATAGTGAGCTATAAGATCATACCACTTAGGATAGGGTAGCTTGAGCGACTCCAGATGACTGGGGACAATCAAGTGGTTGCCATAAAGCACTCAGTATAACTTCATATAAGTCATGGGGATTAGGTTAAATACGAATTTTTTTCGAGTAGTTCGTTGCTCTCGTGAATCACTTGTTGAGTTAGTAGAACGAATCTGGGGTTTTGCTGGAGGTTAAATGTTAAAGCTGTATATAGGAGCTTGGAAGTTGAAAATGGGCTGGTATGCTAATGGGTAAGATGGCTGTAAAGAAGGCTATTATGGGTTGGGTGAGATAATGTTCATAACAAGATAGTATAGGGAATAACTTTATGATCGATAGGATTGAGATCCCCTGAACTGTCTATCAAAGCTCATGGCTTGAGCTTTAGTCTCTTCTTTCTTAGCATCTTCTTGGTTTTCCCTCCTTCCAACTTGCCATTTTTAATGGCATTCTCAATAATTTCGTCTAAGATCACCTTGTCAGCAAAAATTTTTGTCACATTCCCTATCATCTTTCCATAATAGAGAGATTTTAAAATGTTGACAAACAAAATTATGGTCTTTTTCTCAGTCAAATGAGGCTGCAACTGAGTAGCTATGTCCCTTCACCTTTGGGTGTGCTCTTTAAAGGATTTAATCACCTTATTTTCCATATTCTACAAAGAGAGGGGATTAGGGGCTAAGTCCATGATATGTCGATACTGACTAATGAAGTCACGGACTATACCACTCCAGGATTGAATATGAGTTCTGTCTAGCTGGACATACCACCTAGTAACCAAGCCTGTAAGGTTATCTTGAAAAGCATGCATTAATAGCTTGTCATTATGAGTATGGGCAGCCAACTTTTGACACTACATGGCAATGTGGGTCTTTAGGTATATTACACCATCATATTTTTTAAACTCCAAAACCTTGAACTTTGGAGGAATAATCACATCTGAGACTAAATAGAGCCCAGCAACATCTATTGAACCATAAAAACTAATGCCCTCTATGGCTCGTAACCTTTCCTCTAACAAGTTCATCTTTTGTTCAGCTTTTGAGACTTTTAAAGTCTCATTCCCCTTAAGCCTCGATTTTTTCTTCTCTTCTAGATCATCTAAGTTGGGGATTGGTACTAGTTCCACAACCTTCCCAGTAAAGATAGGATTTACACAACTCTAGTATTGCCCTAGATTTGAAGTTGATAGCATTTCAGGGTATGTATATCCTACTGGAAATATGAATTGCTATGGTGATGGGTCTTGTGTTAATTGGGCTTGTTATTGCCCAAAATCAAGAGGGTACAGAGGGTCATCCATCCCATATGATGGATGGTCTTGCTGGCTAGTGTTTTCTTCTATTCTTTTTCCTTTTTTTTAACTTATTCAAAGCATCCAAGATTTTACTCAACTTGCCTTTTAGCTTCTCTTAAGCTTTCTCTATCCTTTTGAGATGATTGAAATTTTTTCATTCCATTTGTCTAGCTTGAACTCTTATATTATATTGATGAATTGATTGTGTGGGATTCTTAGTTGATAGAGCTATCTTTGAACCTTGAATACCATAATTATATATTATTATTAGAAATGACATGCTTTGTGTTTGGTATGTTGATGCATAAATGAAATGTTCATTTTTATGGATAAAGTCTAACATAAAAATGATGTAGATGCACAATGTTACATGTGACAATGAAAATGATGCATGACATGATAATGCAAATGCACAAAGTCAAACAAAATGGTTAAATAACAAACCATTCCTTTTTGTGTCCTAACTTCAAGTTACATCTATCAATAGGTAGGAAGGGCTTTATCCTAAGGTTGGCTTCTTAAGTGTAGATTATATGCAGGGTTAAGAGATTTTGACCACTAAAGGTTCCCAAATTGCTCCTCACATCATTATCCACCATAGACTAGTAAGGCAGTTCAGTCTTTACCCATCACAGCCTACCAGCGGAAAGCGTTTAGAGATATTTTTTCTTGTATGCTTATTGTAATTGATATAGGAGTTTAAACATTTGGTATAAAGACCATAAACAAAAGGGAGAAGAAATGTTTTATGAATATATTTGTTAATGAATTCAAGGTTAATAGAAAGGATTCAATTTGAGTTGGAGTATTTTGCTAGCCATTATGAAGATTATCATATCACGAGAGCATAGGTAATTTACTCCTTTTTAAGAGGGATCGAGCCTGGGTATAGAGCTCATGTAATGCAAGTGCAAGTGATAGTATGTGTGAAGGAACATATAACTATCAACTCCATAAATCAACTAGAAAACAAAAAAGGAAAAATGTTAGTAAACAAATAATTACAATTTAAAACCATTAGATCAAAGGATAGGATATATTTAAAATGTTATGGCCTGACTCTCTATAGTGTCCCTAATGGAGTCACCAAACTGTCATAACATATAGATCCGTAAATCTATAGCTAGACTTAACAAATGGAGTCAACACCACTCTTTTTTAATTAGGTATGATTGGCCACCTAAGGTATGATTGGTCACTTAATGAATCTATCCTTTTAAGGAGCTCCTAAGCTTGACTAAGGGTTCCCAAAATAATAACTTCAGGTCTACCAACCAGAACAGGGTTTGAAAGTTCGGTTACATATGAGGAAAGTTATAGTACCCCCACATGCCCCTTCAAATGATTGTACCATTTAATTTTAAATTTATCCTAAAGTTTTTATTCTAATGTTTTAAGTTTTAATGTTAAATATTGGAAATAATTCTTAAGATTCTTCCATTAATCTGGTAGAACTCTTAAAAATATTTTCTCACTTCAAGAGTATTCAAGAATTCAATTTGTTTTCTTGAAGAGACTTCATCATAAAAAAAATGTTTAATTATTTTTCTTTTCGATTATTTTTATTTTTTTATTTTTTATTTGGGTTTTTTATGAAAATATATCTAACTATTCTACCATTTGGGCCAAATTAGTAAAATATTTTTCTTTTCAATTATTGAATTTTCCACCATTTAGGCCAATTTAGAAATTTTATAAATTTTTTATTTTTTTATTTCTAAATTTTCCACAATTTGGATCAATTTACAAATATCTCCCTTTTATTTTTTTATTTTTAAATTTTTCACCACTTAGGTCAATTTAGAAATTCTCTTTTTTAATTTTCTTCTCTTTTTTTTTATTTTTTATCTTCGAAAAGAAAATAATATGACAATTATTTTTATTAAAATTTGATTTAAATTTTTTCACCAATTGAGATAAATTTAAAGAAATTTCTCACTCAGATATTTTTTAAAAATTTACCATTTGAAATTTCTAAAAATCTCATCATTGGACAATTATCAAATATTTTCAACCAAAAAAATTTTTTATTTTTTATTTTTTTGATAATAAACATTTATTATTGTTATTAAAATTTTATCTAAATTATTCCACAATTTGAGGCAAATTTAGAAAAAAATTTCTCATCTAGGAATTTTATAAAAATTTATCATTTGAAATATCTAAAAATTTCATCATTAGATAATTAATATTTAATTCTAAAAATTTTATTTTTTAATTATTTTTCCTAAACTTAATCATGCAAAAATACCCTTAAAGATAATTAAACACATAAATAAACAACTAAATAATAAAATAAAATAAAACTAAAAAAAAAAAATTGGCTCGGCTGAAGGGTTCGGCGTGGCTCAGCTCCAAGCATAGAAAACAGCCCAATGACTCGACTCAAAAGCTTAGCTCAACTTGGCTCGGTTGAAGGTGTATGGTTGGGCGTGGGTTAGTGAAGCGAGTTATGCTCGGGTTGGGTCACTCGAATAAAAACATGCGGATCTTGGGGTCTTCTTAAGGCGAAAATGGTGACATTTTATAGCCGATGTAAAAGCCAAAATTCATTTTTTTTCTTCAGATTTCCTTTCTCTCTCCCTCTCTTCCTTTTTTTCTCTCGTTTTTCTCTCTACAAACCCATAATTTCAAACCTCATCAAAAACTAGGGAAAACATGCCAAAAACTAGAAAATTCCACCAAAAAAGATGAATTTGATTGAAAAATTGGCCGAAATCTAGAAAATTTCCAAACAAACAAAAAACTATAAAATTTTCTTAAAAATTCCCCTAAAATTTTTTGGCTACTTTCATGTGCATTTCTCTGCCTTTCTATCTACATTTGTGTTTCTGTAATCTGTGATATGTCTAATCAATGTTTCTATATTTTTTTCTCTTATTGTGTGTTCGGATTAGGGCTATATTTATATGGACAATCAAAAGAGTTTCTACTTGATTGTGATTCACTTTTTGACCAAATTTTCATATTATCCAATAACATTTATCCCTTACAGATTGAATCCATACATACTTCTACCAACCTCATTCTCGGTAGAATAGTTGTTCTAACCCCTTCTTTTTTTTAATGACTATTATATCTATCACCACCTAATTTTGATAATACAAAAAGACTAATGATAAATCAAATGAAAACATTCAAAGATAAATCAATTGAAATAAGAAACAAATAAAATGGATAACCAGCAAAAAGATAAAACCCAAAATAAATAAACAAATAAATAAATAAATAATTAGGCTTAATAGATTGGACCCTATGAAGCCAAGCCTAATTGATTTAGGCCCAGACCAAATAGGGTGTCCACACTTGATAGATTTATTTTCCTAATCAATTAGTCTCAATAAATCTGAAGGCAAAGTGTGTTCTTCAGAGTCCTCTCCAGTGTTGAGTTCATCAGTATTAATTGAATTGTTTAAATTAAACCCTTGATCATTGTCATGATTACCTTCATATTCATTTGGAGACTTAAAAATCGATGAAATAAGAAATATTGGTGAGATGCTTTGATGGAAGAATGGATGGAATAGAAGAAATGGATAAAATGCATGCACTTATCTTTTATTAAAATAGTGAAAAATAAAAAGCCCAAACATAAAAGATCATCGTAATGCTTTTGGGCATAAGCAATTAAGATTTGTAATTACATTGGGAAAAGATCAGAAACAATAGGCATTTGGATGACACTTTAATTTTTTAGCTCATAATTTGGTAGGCATGAGTAAATTAACATTTCCTCCTTCTGGCTATTTTCACCTATCATATGAATGGACAATTCAATGAAAGCTTATTCCCACCTTGGTTCTTCTCTGGTATCCTCTTCAGATCCTAGATACATATATCCTTTAGGAGTAAATGTTTCATTCAAGTGAGGGTTAACCATTGACCCATTCTTTGCCTTTCTGTAGTTGTCTTGCATTTCTTCCATCTCATAATCCAGACCTAGTCTTTTGCTATTATCTTTAATTTTTTGTGGCTTTTTTATCCCTTGTAGGCTTTTGCCTAAACTGAACCCAATACTCTAACCCTTATTAATCATTTGATTGATCATAATTTAGTCGAACTTAAGCCCTTCACCTACTACATTGGCAAGTTTAAAAGATCGATAAGAGCATTCCAATGACTTTTTTGTAGCTTCTACATATGAGGCATTTATAAGCTAAGTTACTAGCAAATCTTTTTTTCTAGCTACAATCACCAATTAACCTTTTATATTAAATTTGATCTTTTGATGTAATAAGGAAAGAACAACATTTTCCATGTAAATCCATGATCTTCTTAATAATCAACTGTAAGATGAAGAGATATCCATGAACTGAAACTTTATGTTAAAAACACATGGCCCAATCTATATGGATAACTCAATATCTCCTAGGACTTCACATCTGGTCCCATCAAATGCTCAAACCACTATATGATTGTTTTGGATGTAAGACCTATTAAAAGGCAATCTAGTAAAGGTAGACATAGGCATAACATTAATAGCTGATCCATTATTAATAAGAACTTTAGCTATTATATGGCTTTTACATTTAACTGTGATGTTCAAAGCCTTAGTGCTTCCTCTACCTTTCGGTGAAATCTCATTATCACTGAAAGAGATGTGATGTGGTACCACTAAATTCCTTGCCAAGTGATTTACATACTTTATGGACACGTGTGCCATATAAGCCTAATTCAATACCTTTAGCAAGGCATTGTGATATGGTTCTAAGTTTAGTAGAAGTGACAACAAAGAGATTTTAGCTGGCATCTTGTTCAATTGCTCCACTATAGAGTATTCACTATGCTTTACCAGCTTCAAAAACTCGCAAGCCTTTTTTTTTAGCACAGGCTTTTGGTTGTCTTTCTCTAAGATCAATTTCAGCTCAATCTATTTTTTTGTCACTCTTTTTACTTTCTCTAAAGTCTCTGGAGTATAACATGTTCCACATCTGATTATGCCTTCTACACTTGATATATTGGTAGTCTTAGATTTTGGCATAACTTTTTTTTACCTTTGGACTATTACCTCACAACTATATTTCCATGGTACATCCTTCTTATCTTTGTAGAAGAACAGTCTTGGGACTTTGAAGGTTACTTGTTTGGGCACAAACTTATTTCCAACTGATTTCAACCTTTCATTACAGTAGATGGTATGGGTTTCAGTACCCATTTATCTGTCATAGCCACTTCAATATTTTTCAATGCCTCTGATTCCTGATACAAATTTATCTAGTAGGAATTCATTAATTTTTGTACCTCATTATGAAAATACTAGCAATTCTAAATGGAATGCCCCAAAGCCCCACTATGATACTTGTATCTTTGGTTCGGGACACATCTCTTACAATAAGTACATAGGGCTACTAGTTCTATCAGTCTAGCCTCATATAAAGCATTATATAACTGTGCAAATGACATGTTGATCTCCTCCACTCTTTTTTTTATATGCCTTTTATCTTTATTCAAAGCATTAACTGCATGATTATGCAGTGAATTCTCGTTGACATTAGGTGCTGAGTTCCCACTGGTATCGAAGTTTGTCAACCCTTCTTTAATTAAATTTTGCACCTTATGCTTTAAAAAGTAATTCTCAGCATAATGGCCATCCACTCCATAATGGTAGTCATAATAGGTAGTGAAATCATACCATTTGGGATAAAGAAGTTCAAGCTATTTAGTAAGAATAGGGGTAATCAAGTGATTCTGTAAAACACTTGATATAGTTTAGTGTAGCTTATAGGAATAGGATCAAATGTCGATCTTTCTTGAGTCTGTGATTCTCGAATACCACTAGTTGTGTTGGCCGAGTAAGCAGTAGATCTTGTTGTGGTTGGTTAAGAATGTCATGTAATTGGTTGAGAAGGTGAAGCAAAAACATGATTTATAATGTGATGATATGCAGGATAGGTTGGCCGAGTGAGCAGCGGATCTTGTTGTGGTTGGTTAAGAATGTCATGTAGTTGGTTGAGAAGGTGAAGCAAAAACATGATTTATAATGTGATGATATGCAAGATAGGTTGGCCGAGGATAATTTCAAAATTTTTACCCTTTAGGACTCATAACTTGAGCCTCACATTCTTTTTTCTTAGGCACTTTTTTAGCAACAGAGAATTCACCCCCTTCAAGTTTGCCATTTTTAATGGCATTTTCAATTATCTCTCCAAAAATCACTATATCGATAAAATTTTTAGTCATGTTCCCTATTATCTTTTTGTAGTATGATGAATTTAAAATGCTTACAAACAATACTATTATTTTTTTCTATTATGAGAGATTGCACCTGAGCAGCAACATCCTACCACCTTTAGGCATATTCCTTAAAGGACTCGGATGCTTTTCTCTCCATTCCTTGCAATGAAATGCAATCAAGAGCCATATCCATAATGTGGCAATACTGATTAATAAAAGATCAAGTTAGATCCTTCCATGACCTTATGCAAGTCCTATCCAACTGAACATACCACCTTGTAGTAGATTAGGTTAAGCTATCCTGAAAAACATGTATGAGCAGCTTCTTATTGCTAGCATGTGCTACCATCTTACAATAGCACATTATGACATGTGTAATAGGGCACTTTGTACCATCGCATTTCTCAAATTCCAACACTTTAAACTTAGGTGGGATCATCACATTTGGTACCAAACAAAGCGTTACAGCATCCATGGATCTATAAAAATCTATACCTTTCGTAACTCGCAGCTTTTCCTCAATCATCTCATAGTTTGACCAGTCTTAGAGTCTTTAAAGGACATAACTATCTGTAACTTCTCTTTTTCCTTTGTCTCATCTAGATTAGGGATTTGGATGGGTTCAACTGCCTTTTCGACAAAGATAAGTTTATTACAACTCTGTACATTCCCTTGATTGGACGCATAAAGCATCCCTAGGTAATTGTAATTCAAGAACATGGCCTGTTGTGGTTGAAAATTTGGAGTAGTCTGGGTCTGATGTGGACCAAAACTTGGAAGATATAAAGACTCAATAACTTCATCCTCCTTAACTACTTTCCGTTTATGTACTTTTTTAAGGCTTTCAAAATCTTACTCAATTTTCCTTCAATTATCTCTTGGACCTTTTCTAACTTTTCAAAATGGTTTGCATTATCCTAGTCCATCTTTTTAGTTTTAGCTTGGGTGTTATACGAATGTGTAGCTATTTTTGTACCTTAGTACCACAATTTAAAATCAGTGATCATGATATGATAATGAATGCAATGCAATGCAATTCATGGACAAAAAAGAAAGAATAAGAAAATATTTGCCCTTTAAAGATTTCAACAAAAGTAAATTCTCATTTATTCCATAAAAGTCTATTTTACATCAAATCTAATACTTTCTTTTTATAAAAGCACCGAACTTGCTCATATCGATCCTTAGCTTCTTTAATGAAGTTTAACAGTCGCTATCCATACTCCCCTGCTAGTATGATCAAAGCTCTCAATGTCTTAGCCTCCTTCGCCATTTCTCCTGACTTATCCATTACCTTGCCTATCCAAGCTGTAAGATATTTTATGTACCTTTGTCTTCCCAGCCCCTCTCTTTTATCGAACCACACCTGATAAGATAGTTTCTTGTATTTTTTTATAAGTGTCATGATGTGATGTTTTTACTCATTCGACTTTTATTTTAGTGTTTGGATGTATTATCTGAATACTTTATGTTTATGCTGAGTTTTAACACAATCATCCTCCATTTGGGAACACTTTTTTTCAGCTTTTCATTCTTACAAGCCAAATTTATGTTTTTTATTTCTTGAGCTTACTCCTGTATATGTAACCTCTTATATTCTTGCTGCAACTCCATCAACTCCTTAAGGGCATCATCCTGTTCTCTAAAACTTTTTGAGTTTTGTTACATTCCTTGGAAATCTTGTGGACTCAAACTTTTAATATTTTTTCACTTTGTCTTTCCATTGTTCCTTTTTTTCTTGAAGTTTTAGAATTTCTTGCTTCAATTTCTCTTTCTTTACTTCATGTTCTTTCTTTGTAAGTTCTGACTTTAAAGGTGTTTTACCTATCTCTCAGTTCACTTTCTAGCAATGGTCTTCGATCATAGATGCAATCTCTTGGCTCCTTCTAGCTTTCCAAGTCAAATATCCCTCAGTGGCTTCATCAGTAAATGGTCCAGAGCTCACCTTTTTAGGCTTCTTTCAGGCCTTAATTATGCTATCAATCCTTTGAAAAGTTTCAAGTTCCCCATATGAACAGTCAAACTGGCTAAGCTTGTATGTCATAGGAATAAATTGTTCAACTCCATGCTATCTCCTTACTATCAACGGTGCATAGCTTGTTGATCCCCATAAACCTAAAAGTGGAACCGCTATCTCATCTCCACATTGATACAACATAGGTTCTTGGTTTATCCATAAAGCTAACCATTTCACTTGACAAGCTGTGAGCTTTTGTAGTAGACACTTCCATTCTTTCTGGGTATTTGCTTCTGGCCAATTACTCTGATAGAATTCCTTAACTGGAATTTGACTATTAAAATAAAGCTAGGAGAAAGCACTCTTCTTGCATTTTAAATGGCTTTTTATCCACAAATGCAATAGTGGTATGCAACCCATAAAATGTGTTTTGCCATTTTGTCTAAAAATTTTAAAGATCTAATGATTTTTGCCAATATAGCTGATGATAGATTATAGCTTTTTTTCAATTTGCTCAAATAAATCCATCATTTCTACCTCGATGTAGCCTAAGACCTTAAGGAAAATAACCATCCCATATATGGCTAGAGCAAATACCCTAATTCTCTGATCATCATTTGGATGTTTGATAATGAAATCTCAAAAAATCTCTCGTGGAATACCCTTATGCTCTTCTTTTTCTCGAATGTATGAATCTATAAACTCTTTTCCTACTCCTAAAATATGAACCAGCTTTTTATGATTCCCTGATTTATGCTTCTTCACATACATTCTATCTAGAGACCAAAGATACATACCCACTAAAGTCAAATATTCTTCTATTGTTGGCACCAAGTCAACCTTATTGAAGATGAAACAACAATAGGATGGATCCTAAAACTATATCATTGCCTTAATGAATGAGTTATCAACTTTTATTGACAGAATATATGCAATATGCCCAAACTTCTAACAAAAAGCCAACTATTTCAAAGGAGGCATGCCATTCCATGTATCTGATAGGCTTTCAAATCATTTTATTTAAGGAACAAATGAACTTTTTTTGATAATATAGAGATATAACCAGGCGGTAAACAATCTCTTTTTTTTTGTTGCCTATTTTTTGACTCTATCTTCACATCTATGGGTGAGCACATTTGAAAAGTATAGATGAAGCGTAAACTTGACATTCTTTGGGGTCCATGAAAGCTTTTGTTGAAAGTATTATTAGGGTAAAAATATTATGTGGTCTACATGTATGTTCATGAATATACACAAAAAGAAAAGAAATAAAAGAAGACAAGACATCAGTTAGTCATCCCAATAGAAAATACAGAATAAACACTATAAAGCAAGTAAAATAACAATATGACCCTAAATTTTAGGTTAACTATAAAGGGTGGAATGACATGGCTCTACCTATGGTTAGGTTCTCAAAGTTAATTATATATAGTTTGGATTACTTTTTAAAGGTCCCTAAATTATTCCTTACATCATTGTCCATTACAAATTAGTAATGCACCCTGATCCTCGCCCATTAGAGGTTACAAGTGAAAAGGGTTCAATTTGAGTAGGAGTGTTTCGCAGGTCCATGTGGAGACATGACATCTCACAAGGGCATAGTTACGTCACTCCCTTCTAAGGGTGGAGCTCGAGTGGAGAGTTTTATGTTATTCATATGTAAATGAGTGATAGATATATACAAATAATAAATTAATAACTAAGCAATTATAAGCAATGAGAAGAAGTAAATAAGAAAGTGAGAAAATAATCTCAAATTTATTAAGCAAGGCTTAGATAATAAGGAATCATTTGTTGGTTTGACTCTTCATGTCCCTAGAAAAGTTGCCAAACTGTCAAAATGTATAGATCCGTGGACCTACTGCTAGATGTGGATTAAAGGAGTCATGACCAATCTTTTTTTGTTCAGGTGTGATTGGCCATCTAATCAAATATGTCCCATTTAAAGATAAGTCCCAAAGTTGACTTATGTATCTTTAAATAGTAGATTTTAATTTACGAAATCAGATTTTAGGTATAGGAGTATGGTTATGTGTGAGGAAGGTTATAGCACCCTCACAACACCCATTAAAAGATAGTACCAATTTGATTTCAAATTATCCAAGCCTTAAAACTATTTACATTTTTACCAAAATATCTAATATTGAGAATTAACCTTAACATTGCCTCAATAGTTTGGTAGCTATTTAAGATAATTCTCTCATCTCAGGAGTATTCATAGAGACTAGTGTCCCACTCTAAAAAAGCTACATTATCGAATTTATTAATATATTTTATTTTAAAAAATTTGTAAGGTCTTCCAATAGTTTGGTAGGATTTACTTTAAGACAGATCTCCCAATAATTTAGTAAGATTTTATTTGAAAATATTTATAAAAATATATTCTTTCGAAAAAAGTTCATTGAGTCTTCCAATAGTTTGGTAAGACTTAATTTAGGAAGCAACCCTCTAATAGTTTAGATGATAAAAATTATTTTTTATTTTTTAAAATTTATTTATGAAATTTTCCAATAGTTTTGTGGATTCTATTTAAAATTAAATCCATTAAAATTCTCCAATAATTTGGTAGGATTCATGAATTTATTTGAAAAGATTTTTTTAATATTTTTTAAATAAAAATATTTAATAGATAATAAATCACTTACTAAAAATAAATAAATAATAAAAGTTAGTAAAATAAATATAAAATATAAATAAATAAAAACAAAATCAAAAAATAAAAAATAAAAAAAAAACTTGCAATCAAGTTAGGTTGAAGCACGGATCGGCAAGCGAATCTTATTTGGGTTCAAGCGAATCCTAAGTATGCAAAAACAACGTTGTGTTAAGTCAGTATAAAAGCCAAGTTCCTTGCACTTTCCTTAATATCCCTTTGCTCTTTCTCTCTTTTTAGCCAAATAAATCCTCTGACTTTTCTCTAGAAAAACCCTAAAATTCGATCAAAATTGAAAAATATCACCAATTTTTGGAAAAGTCACTGGAATCCTACCAAAAAAATTCAAAATCTACCAAAAAATTCATCGAAAAATTCAAATATTCAAGCAAAAACCCAAATTTCCAAAAATTCCTCAGAAATCTCCAAAAATTCAATCAAATCCTAGAACTTCAACCTCTCTCAACGATTCAAAACCTAATCAAGAAACCTCAAAAACCACCTTTCTCAGCAATTCAAATCTAACCCAGAACCCCCAAAACAAACCTAGAAACCTAACTCCAAAATTTCAGAAACCTAATCTTTCAGTAACTTGAACCCCAAATTTTTTTCTAGATTTTTTCATGTTTCATTTTGTCAATTTGTGTCCAATTTATAGGCCTCATCAATAAAAATCTTACGGAGCGGACAGAACTAATCCAGGCTTGAATCTTGAGATTAGATTCTACCCAATCCTGATTTTAAGCCTAAACCCTTACTAATTTGTTTGGGTTGATTACAGAATCCTTTGATTTTGTTCTAAATTAAGACCCTTTGATTGGACAAATTGAATCAAGTCCAGATTTCTATTTCCCTAATCAATCGTCAATTATAAACAAAAAGAAAGAACATAAAATAATAAAATAATAACATAATAAAATAACAACTAAAACAACAACAATAATAATAATAGTAATAATAGTAATAATAGTAATGATATAATAATATATTATATTATAGAGTAATAAAAATAAAAACAACTATAATAATAATACTATACTATAATATGCTACACTACACTATAATAATACTAGTAATAATAATAATAATAATAATAATAAATAATAATAATAATAATAATAATAATAATAATAATAATAATACAAGAACAAAAATCAACCCTAGTTGGCCCTCAACACAGATGGGTGTCTATAGTAATACTTTATCAGAGTTTGCAAATTTGTTGTTTGCTATGGACATAATTGAGAATGGGATAAAAAGGGAAAGAATTATAAATGCTAGTGATGAAAGGAGGGGAGAAGTTTTTGCTGAACAAGCATAAGAAACAATTATTGAAGGGCAAAGCCAAGGAAGCCTTCACATGATACAAAAAGACCAGGTAAACGCTCATATTCAATGGCCACCATATTGTTCCCAACTAACATTTTAGGTCAAAAATTTTTCTCAACCACTTTATCTGTGTTCTCCAATTCTTTCACCACAAATATTTACAGAACAAAAGATCAACCCAAGCCATTCACAAAGTCGTAAAAGAAAGAAAGTCAAGATGTATCATTCACTTCCAATATCTTACGATGAGCTATTCACCTTATCGGTCAAGAATCATATGATCTATGTTATTCCTGTAAGACCTAGAAAGCCCCCGTACCTGAAGTGGTATAATCTAAATGTTAAATGTGAGTTTAACGATAGGGTTAAAAATATTCCATAGAAGACTGTACTGCCTTTAAGGATACAGTTCAAGCTTTAGTTGATGCAGATCTCATAAAATTTAAAAAATTGATTAGTGATTTTTGATAGTGGGAAAGTTGCGGGTCAATAATGCTAAATTTGAATCATTAAATGGGAAACCTTTATTTGTAAGTTTAAGTGTCATTTCGAGAATATTATTGGGAATGTGAATTTTGGGGTCATGTTTGAGCGTTTGCACATTTGCATTGCATGAATAGATCTTGTGCATCAGGAGTGTTCCATGAATTTATATCATCATTTAATATTTTCAATTTTTGTTAAATTTTGAACTTGTAATTGGTAAAAAAGGAGAAAATGTTAGATTTGAATAAAGCGTTACATAGTTATATTTCAAAGTTATAAAACAAAGTACTTTGAAAAAAGTGAAAAAAAAAAAGACAAAAGATAAAAAAATGAAGAAAAAAAAATTTTGAGTCTCGTATGAGTTGGCGATCACTATTAGGGATTTGTCACTTACCTAAACTTTCTCTCTTAAGCCTTTCAATTGATTTCATTCAACAACCATGATCTCTTAAAAGCTATAAAGTTGAATTCGTGAACCTTTCTTTCACCTGATAACGTTATGATATCAAAAGATAATATTCTTTTCCAAGGCAATGAACAATGAAACACCTAATTAAAAAAGGAAGAAAAAATTTTGGATTCCTAGAAGATCAGGTAAATATGACATTTTTTTTAAGAATTCATATGTGGTAATTTGATGTGTCAATATTACGCTATAGTTCCAAAATTTTTGAAATCAAAACCAACCTAAGTCCTATAAAAAGACCTCAGATTTATCAATCTTTTTAGCTTTTTATCCCAAAATTGGCCTGGCTCATGTTCTTTCTCATTCATTCACGTGACCCTTTTCTTCTAACAACTTTCATTAAAGGTGGTTTGTTAAAATGTGGTATCTTTTATGAAATGCATTATTGGTAAAATGAATCTAGGTATGAGTTATAAGAGGCATGTCAAAAAAAAAAAAGAGAAAAAGAGAGAAATGAAAAGAAAAGAAAAATGGTTATGACATTATGCACCTAGGAAATTTGAACAAATTTCAATAAAGTCCTAACAAATTCAAAGTTTTGGAAAAAGGACAAGGAAAAAAGTCCAAAATGGAAAATGCAAAAAAAAAACTATTGAAATGAAAATCTTTCTTCAAGATCATTTTCTAAAAGGAATTACTCTTCAATTTAAGTGTTTATACTTGAAATGACAAATGGCCATCTCTTATTATCCTTTCACAAATGTAAAAATTTATCCATTGTTACCCTTTTGAGCCTGATTGAATTCTTTTCAAAATAAACCTAAGGATCACCCTTTACACTGAGGGGCAAAAAAGAACACATTTAAGGGTTAAGAATGTGGATGTCTGAATGAAATCTTATATGTTGAGGCAAAGGCTCAATATAAAAGTTCACAATAAGTTTTAAATCCACTCAATGAAATAATGCAAAAAAAAAAAAAAATGAAAGGAAAAAAAAGAATAAAATAAGGAAAAAAAAAGAAATGAATAGGTGGAAAGCAAAAAAGAATGGACCTCAGAGTGTATCCTTTGAACGAAAAAATGATCATTGGTTTTAAATACCCTTAAATACTTGTTTTGGGTCTTTCTATCCTTTTTTTTTTACAACCCCAAACCTTAACCTATGTTACAATCTTTGAAAAGTCTATATTGAATCATGCATGAAGGCTTAAAATTAAAGAGTTTCTATTGAAAAAATGACCATGAATCATTTGGGTCCCCCTTTATTAAATTTTTTGTTTGAACCATTAACCCCTTTCAGACAAATTCTTTTTCTCTTTCAGATTATGTTTAAGTTTTTTAAGTGCATGATGTGTAAAAAAAATAAAAAAATAGAAATAAAAATGGCTCTAGGGTGAAAACCTTCAAAAAGGTAGTCTATAACAAATCTTGAAGGCCATTCCTATTTCTAAATGTGGTAAATGCTGAACAAAGATAAGCCAAACCTTATTTAAAGATCTAAAATATCAACATCACAGAAGTCTAAGATAAGTTGATTTTGAAAATCTCAAATTTTGTCTATTTCCAAATAACCTTTCAAGATCTCAAACCCAACTAATCTTAATATATATCAAAACGTAGCATTTGGAAACTAAGGAAAATGTTAAATATGTTTGGTTTTTAAGGAATTCATGTTTTTAGAAAAGCTTATGTTTCATCTATGAGTTTGCATGAAAAATTATATGCCTCTTTTATTCCCTTCAATTGTTGAAACCCTTTTGAATAAACAAAAATCTTTGTTTACAGAACCATTCAAACTATTTGAAAAAAAAATTCTCAACTCTTTTATTTCTGATAAGGATTGCCAAATTCTAAAAAATTCAAGCCCAGTTTAGTTGGCCCCCAAGTCTTAAACCTATATTATTTGGCACTAATAAAGTCATAAGCCCATTATAGCTGGCACACAAGCCCAAATTATCTGGCACTAAAGAAGTCTCAAGCCCAGTTTAGCTAGTGTCAAATTGTAAGCCCATATTATCTGGCACTAAATAAGTCTTAAGCCCAGATTAGCTGAAATATAAGCCTAGTTTAGCTAGCACATAAGCCTAGATTAGTTGGCACATAAGCCCAGATTAGCTAAAATGTATACACCCCTTTTATCTCCTTTAAGTGGTAAAGTCTTTTCGAATCAACAGGTATCTTTGGGTGCACAATCATCCAATCGATTGAGAAAGAGATTGTTCACTTCTTTCATTTCTAATAGGAATTGTCAGTTTCTCAAAAAAATTTAAGTATACACAAAAAGTTAAGCTCGATTTTATCTGGCACTAATGAAGTTTTAAGCCCAACTCAATTGGCACCTAATAAAATTTTAAGCTCAGCTTATTTGGCATCAAAGAAAGATTTTAAGCCCAATTTACCTAACACCCAATGAAGATTTTAAAGCCCAGCTTAGCTAGCTCCCAATGAAAATTTAAGCCCAGTTGATCTAGCACGCAATGAAAAGAATTTTTAAACCTAGATTAGCTAGCACCCAATTTTAAATCCAATTTATCTGACACCCAATTTTAATCATAATTTAGCTGGCACCCATTTTTAAGCCTAGTTTATTTAACACCAAAGAAATATTTTAAGCCTAGTTTATTTGGCCCGTAATGAAAGTTTAAGCACAGTTTATCTAGCACCTGATGAAAATTTTGAGTCCAGTTTAGTTGGCACCTATTTTTAAGCCAGGTTTATCTAGTTCTTGATAAAATTTTAAGCCTAATTTATCTAGCATTTAGTGCTAATTTAAGCCTAATTTAGCTAGCCCTCAATAAAATTTTGAGGCCAGTTTAGCTAGCATCTAATTTTAAGCCCAGTTTATCTAGCTCCCAAGGAAATTTTAAACCCAATTTAGCAGACTCTAAGTAAAATTTTAAGCCCAATTTAGTTGACACCCTTTTTAAGCTCAGTTTATCTGGCACTAGGGAAAGTTTAAGCCCAATTTAACAGGTACCATAAAAATTTAAATCTAATTTATCTGGCATTTAGTGCAAATTTAAGCCCAGTTTAGTAGGTCCCTAGTAAAATTTTAAGCCTAATTTACTTGGTACCTATTTTTAAGCCCAGTTTATCTAACCCCCAAGGAAATTTTTAAGCCTAGTTTATCAAGCCCCTTAATGAGATTTTAAACCCAGTTTATTTGGGACAAAAGAAAGATTTTAAGCCTAGTTTGTCTAGCACCTAATTTTAAGCCCAATTTAGCTTGCCTCTAATGAAATTTTAAACCTAATTTAGTTGGTACATAAGCCTAAGATCAGATAGCACGAAACTTAGATTAGTGATCACTTTATTCGACTTGCATTGTTATCTTGATCATTTTTTGTTTTTCAACTTACGGTGTCATCTTGGTCACGCTTTATTTTTTCACTTGCGGTGTTGTCGCAATTGTTCTTTATTTTTCAACTTATAGTGTCATCGTAGTTGTTTTTTATTTTTTGACTTGTGGTGTTAGCCCAATTGTTTTCTTATTTTCTAACTTATGATGTTGCCATGGTCATTTTCTTATTTTTTGACTTGCAGTATCATCTCAGTCATTCTTTATTTTTTGACTTGAGATATCATCCCAGTCATTTGTTATTTTTTGACTTGTGGTGTTGTCCCAATCATTTTCTTATTTTTCAAGTTGTGATGTTGTCTTAGTTGTTCTTTATTTTTCAACTTGTAGTGTCGTCATGGTCATTCTTTATTTTTTGACTTACGGTGTTGTCTTAGTTGTTCTTTATTTTTTGACTTGTGGTGTTGTCCTTGTCATTTTCTTATTTTTCAACTTGCAATATCATCCTAGTCATTTTTTATTTTTTGACTTGCAGTATCGTCCTAGTCGTTCTTTATTTTTTGACTTGTGATATAGTCCCAATCTCGGTCTTCTTTATTTTCTTCTAACCTATGATGTTGTCCGAACAAAAAAGCAACAAAACAAAACAAGAATGAAAAAAAAAGACAAAAGATAAAAAAAAATGAGGGAATGAAGGGAACAAAGGTTCTCTCTCTCACTCGAAAGCATCATCCAAACAAATTTACCGTCTATGTCTTTGCATTATTTCTGATTCACAGAAATATACAAAGAAGGACAGCTATAGACACCAAATTTTATCCAGAATATTTTTCAACATGATTGACCTAGGGCTCATTTGTAAACATGGGATGGAACCATTTAGAAAGACCATTTACTACCCATAACAAGCCCACAAATTAGCCTATTTAGGGACCCAAAATCAACTCAGATCAAATCCGATCAAACAAAGTCAAAATTACATAAAACTTGGTCAAAATGGATAAAGCTCAGTTTAATTCTTAAAATTCACTACCTAATTAGAATCAATGTGGTTGAAAATTAAATTTAAGATTTTTAAAACACTAAAAATTTTTATTGCAGTTGGGAAAGTATAAAATTACTAAAATACCCTTTAAGGGATATTTTCATAATTTGACTTTCTCGAGTTTAGATTTTCATAAAACTTTTTAGATCTCAATTTTATAATATTTCATGATTTTTGATGCATTTGAAATCACAACAGTACCCCGAAAAGTGTAAAATTACCAAAATACCCTTATAGAGGTATTTTCATAATTTGGCCTTCTAGAGCTCAAATTTTTACAAAACTTTTCAGATCTCAATTTCATAATATTTCATGATTTTTGGTGTATTTGAAATTACAGCAGTACCCTACGATGTGTCAAATTACTAAAATACCCCTATAAGGGTATTTTTGTAATTTGGCTTTTCTGAGCTCGAATTTTCACGAAACTTTTCAAATCTCAATTTCATAATATTTTCATGATTTTTGGAACTTTAAAATCCCAAAAATGAGCATGAGAACATTGATTTATAAGAAAATAACCTAAATACCGAAAACTTTGTACTAAAGGTAAAATGGTCTTTCCATGGGTTTAGATAATCTAACATTTGTAGTGAATAATGTGGACCATCAGATCTCCTATGGAATCTTGATCCAATGGCTAAAAGTTACACCTAAACAAAAAAATAAAAAAAGAAAGGAAAGGTTGAAAGTAAAATAATGAAAAAAAAAGAGAGAAAAAAAAAGAAACAATAAGAGGAGAGGGGACCATCTTATGTCCTTCATGTAAGTGTATGGACATAAACATATGAGGGGAACATCCAGTGAGAAAAAGGCTAGGTTGTTGCTTTCTATAATAAAGATAGACTAGGGGTTGTGGCCAAAAAAAAAAAAGAGATGCAAGTGTAACAAAAAAATAGGAAGGAGATAAAAGAGTATTGAGACTTGGGGAGGACAGGTTTAAAGAGGATAAAAAAAGGGCTAATGAAAACAGAAAAGAGTTTTTTTGGAGTTTAAGAAGAGAAGTCGAAAGCTAAAAAAGGGAAGGATGAAGGTAGCCAAAAAATGCTTATATGCGTTAAGGGTTAAAAGGAAAGAAAATCCTAAAACCAGCATCAAACTAAAGCAAAACAAAATGCAAAAAAAAAAAAAAATTATGTAGCAAATAGAAAGGACATAGACATGTAGTAGAAGATGGAAAAGCTAAACCAAAAAAGATAAGAGAAGATGAAAGGTGAAGGGTGAAGTGAATGGAGGCATTCAGCGTAGCAAATAAAATGGGAGATAGTAAGTAGAAATGAGTAGAACTATAAAACCAAAAGTAGCAAGAAAATAGTAAAAGAGCAAACGAAATATTAGAAAAAAAGGAAAAAAAAAAGAAGTTGGAACGTGAAGCATTTGGCAACAAATTTGAAGAAAAATAAAGGTACCATTTTGCAACTTTTTGTCATTTTTTTTCCTTTCCATAGAAGTGTAAAGTTTACTTCCTTTTACTCTATAGTTTTTTTTACTTGCGCATAGTTTTCTTTTCTATGCAATAATTAAAGCTTATAAAAAAACAAAAAAGTTCACAACTCTTCCTCAGTGATTTGCATAAAAATAACATGATAGCCTTATTTAGGAAAACCTAAAATGAAGGCCAACTTATAAAATGCCTCTTACAAAAACAAAAGAAGAGTTTTTTTAACTTTGTTCTCACATCCATTGGGATATGGGTCAGTTTTTTGGTTTAATACTTTTGATTCAAAATCATGTTTTCTATATTCTATCATATGCCATTTTCATAAGAACAAAAGAATGAAACAAGGAATAGTTGGGACTCATGTGTTACTGTTCATTATTCCCACTTTATGGTTTAGTATATTTTGCTTCATGTTTTATTTATTTACTATTTTTTATTCTTCCTTTGCATGCCATGGTTTGGAAGAAATATAAATGTTTAATACCTTTCTATTTATGTCTTGTTTTGGATTAGGCATATGTATCTTTTAGGTCCAATTGTCCTTTTATGTTTCTAGTGTTAGATAGGATAGGGATATGATAAATATAAAAAAGTCTTTTGGAAATGGTGAGGTTGGGTTTGGCCTTACATATTTATGGGCATGTGATTGTTATAATAAGCTTGATTACTAGGCTTAAAAATAATAATAATCATTGAAATAAGTAAGATAATATAAATGTCTATGAAAAGTTAAAAAGTATAAATAAAAAATTTTAAAATCCCTGCCTAAGTATTGAGGGAATAAAAGAGAATTTTTTGGGTAAAAAAAAAATTTCACCTAGCTGTTGAGGAATTATTAAATAATAAGATAAATAATAATAATAATAAATAATAATAGTAATAAAAATTTTCATGAAAAAAGAAGATAAAGGAAAATTAATTTTTAGAGATTGTGAAAAATGAGCTTATATTGTAATAATAAATTTTTTTTTTTAAAGAATTATAAAAACGAGCTTGCTTCAAAAATTTGTCTAAATATTGGAGATTTTTAAAGAAGTTCATAAGTTTTTAAACTTACCCAAAACCCCAAATTTGTTTTAAATTTTTAAGAAGTTGCATGAAAACCTTTTTTGAAGTAATCTGTTTCTAAATGCTGTCTAGATGTTGGGGTATTTAAGAAATTTTATTTCATTAAGAATTTTCATACATTTCTACAAACTCAAAATAAATTCATTTTATTAAAATAACAAATATAAAAATATAAAATAATAAAAATAATCGAACGAGATTTTTAAATATAAAAAATCACATCTAAACTCTATCTAAATGTTGAAAAGTTCAAGTGATTTCTTTATATTTGAAGACATGATTTTTAAATTCACATTTGATCATCATTTACATATATTTCATTTTTTTAAATTAATGTACTTATTTATAATGCATATATATATATATATATGTTTGTTTATTTTTAATATTAATTATATTATTTTTCATTTTTTTACTACATAAAAAATTTTCTTAAAATCTTTTTTTTTAATTTTTGAGCAAATAAAATTAAAATAACATTATGAGAAATATGATTGATTGGTACTCTATATAAATATTAGAGAGTCATCAATGATTAACATTTACAAAAAAATGTTATTTTATTATTTTGAAAAAATGTTGTGATAAATCTTAAGCGAAAAAAGTTATTTCAAATTCTGTATAGATGTTGAAGAATTTGAAAGTAATTCTTTAATTTAAAGATTTCTTTGATATTCTTAAACAAAGAACTTTACTAAAATTACTTTCTTTTTTTTTTTCAAAAAAAATATTAAAAAGAATTATTATTAAATTTCAAATCGAAACTATTTTATCCAATATAAAAAATAACGCATAATTAATTTATACTAATTTTATGGGCGTTATGGGATGCTAATCCTTTTCATACGTGATCGACTTTTGAACACAATCTTATTTACGCAAACCAAAATCATTTTTTTAATAAAATTTTAAATTCATTTTATTATTTTATTAAAAAAATAAAATTTTTATGTGATCAATCACATCCCACAAAAAATTAATTACGACTTTTCATATGTTTCATAATTTATAAAATATTTTTATATCTAACAACCAAATTTTCGAATCAATAGGTTACAACACCGACGAATGATTGAGAGTCCTAGACTAAATTTCTCACTCCATTTCAGAGAATTCCGAGCCCTTTCAAGCTGTAAAAACAGATCCGGAAGTGATAATTTCTTTTAATTTTTGCATCACAAAAGAAAACAACGTAGCCTTATCAATCATGAATCATGAGAAAGGACAATTGGTACAATAGTACCGTTACAAAATCAGGTCCAGGTTTTCGAAATAAAGCTTATTAAAATAAAAATCAGTATCCCTGGATCATATGTGGGGGAACTAAAATACACATACAGTTATTTCAATTGGACGATCCCCCAAAACTATTTAAGCACCAACTTCGTCAGATGATTTTCAAGCATCTCGAAACTGCAAATCAATGAAATTTCTCAAAAGTTGGGGTTCGCATTTCTAATTTTTTGGAACAAGAAGCAAATCTAATGATTAGTTTATGTGAATTTGACTACCTCGTCTCCAAAAGGACGTTTGCAATCAGAGGATACTTTCGAAGAGAAATGTGCCAAAAGTAGACGCAATATGCTAGAGCAGTTTGACCCCCCTGCCATTTACATGAGCAACAAAAAAACTAAGCCCTTTCACTAGCACACAACAAAAATGTGCACAAGACATTAAGGCTTACCCAAGTTTTTGCTACGACCAACGGCACCATAAAACCCAGTCCCACTCAAAGAAAACATATTTGACCGTAATTGCTGGCCATTGTCAACATCATTGGATGTGTACATGATCCCAGCTCTGAAAATGATCTCTGCAATAATTAAAGTTAAGATGTGGAATGAAAATTTGCTGACACCCTATTTCTTTATTCAGTAATCCATCAGGACTCAGGCAGTGGCTGACTCATTCCCAAAATTCACAAAAATCATCAAGTTTCCGGAAGTAGAATTTCAAATGTTTGACAATTTTAGGAAAGATTCATACAGGTTTATCCAATTACCTGTTTATAATAACTCCACTAGGTATAATTAGTCATGAATTAATAAATTCGCAGACAAATAAGATCAAAATGAGGATTTCATGAAATCAATTCTTGTTGCTTTCAATCTTCTACGTCCTCCTAAAGGCATTCAACCGAATCCCACAGAAAAGTAATCCTACAAAAAAAAAAAAAAACCAACTTTAAATGACTTGACTGCTTCTGCAGAGTTCGACCACCATATTGTCAGGCCTGACAGCCCTCACAACACGCTCCACGTCAGCAGCTGATTCCGGGAAAATATGAGCAGCACCCACCTGCATATCGCCTCTGGTTCCACAAACTCGGTCCTCCAGGCAGGAACAGGACCGAACTACCGCTTCTCAACCAACACTAATGTCCCATTCTCTGCCAAGTCCAATAACTGAGGGTGAGTTTGTCCGATTCTGGCAGTTGTTTCTGTTAAAATATCTGCCCTGAAGTCGAAGTCTGGTGGTGGCGGTTTGATGGAGACCTTGAAGGCTTTAACAGGTTTTCTAGTAAGGAATTTTGGGTTTGCATAGAAGATTGGAAAGCTTGATTTGAGAACTGAATCCTCGGACGGGAGAAAAATAACTAAAAAGAATGAAAGCAGCAAAGTGAGTTTGTTAGTTAAAAGCTCAAAAACTTGGTTGTTGGTGTTTGTGTTCCTGGTTTGGATAAGAACAAGATTCACACCTTTAACGGCTACATGTTTCTTACTTTACTTTTTCTTTGGACAGAGTCTTTCATTTAGTAGAAGAAAGAGGATTATTTCTTTTTTTTTAAAAAAAAAAAAAAGAAAAGAGTCTTTTGATAATTAATTAATTATTGAGGGTTGGACTTAAAGGTTACTTAGTTACACATAAAGAAAATAACAAATAAAAAAATAAATATGTACACTCATTTTGTGGGTGAAAAAAAAATGTGAAAAATGTTTTGGAAGAGAAGAAAATAGATGGTTTTTAAAGATGAAATTAGTAATTTAATATATATATATATATAAAGGCATGAACATCATTATTTTATTATTTGATATTGTGATTTTATTTATTTTTTATTTTTTAAACAAAATTGATGTTATTTTATTCGTAATTTTAAATTTAACATAAGACTTTGTAAATAATATAAATAAATACTGTTAATTATATTCAAAATTTTTCGTATAGCTTTTTATATTATATTTATCTTTTTATATTAATGCTATACCATCTATGTGTTTAAATTGAATTGAGTTAATAAGTATGGATCTCATATATCAATTTTATTTTACAGATAATACTTCTTTTATCAATAAATAATATTTTTAATCAGAAATTTTATTTTTCTTTGGAGAAAAATGAGAATATTTTCCTTTTTATAATTAAAATCTTTAAGAAAATTACAGCTGAGCTAATCAATATTAATATATTAAATATAAGAGTTAGCATTTTCTAACACTATATATAGCTAGCTAGCTTAGTATTTTCTAACACTATATATAGTTAGCTAGCTTCTATTATGACTATAATATTAGAAGGCATTAAAGCCCACTTCCCCTCTTCCAAAACCCGAAAGAACAAGTTGATTTATAAGTCAAGTATGCTGTTGAAAGATCCAATTGTTTTGGTTCTTGAAACATTTTCTTACAAGAATTTAAATGTACCTTGAATAGAATCTTGCAAAGATTGCTTCCCACAATATTATATTGAGGACAGCCCAACATTCTTAATTTGCCCTAACCCCTATTCTAGTTTTAGGATTAGTTCTTTTCTTTTCTTTTATAGTAACCACATACCCACTAGTAGTAGTATAATTTTGTAATGATTGATGTAAATATTGCGGGGGCCCGGAAAAAAGAAATCCTAAAATAAACAGGGTATTTCCAACGTTTCTCCTCTCCTCCATGCAAAACTTCAGAAAATCGATAATTATCTTACGACTTCAGGTTTTCACATGTATTAGTCTGCTTTCTTTTTTTGTTCCTTTTTAATGGTTGGAAATTTGAATGAATTTTATTTTCATATTCATAATAATATGGCAATGTGGGTCCTTTTCCAGGAGACGCAGAGAAAAAGTCCTGATATATCTATCTATGTTAGAAGATTCTGTAAACTGCTGCAGATTGGAGATTGAGAGGGAATTGTCCCCACTCATAAATAACTAGCAACCGTCGGATCTAGAAATTTTTATTTACATTTATAATATATAGAAAAATTAAAAAACTTGAAGTAATATATTTTTATATTATTAAAATTATTTGTGATAAATTTTTATATATAAAAATATAATTTTATCAATGTTAATATTGTTAAATATATATAACCTAATAATTATTGAATAAAAACTGTTAATGAATTCATTAATGCTGTTAATTTTTTAATCTTTAAAATATTAATAAACACCCAATTTTAAACCTTGGGTCCAACTCTGACCAGACCGGAAGACAATTGTAGCAACACAATTTCAATGCCATGTCACTTACCACCTCCTATCCCATTTGGAAACGAATTTACCTTTCCACGTGTATGGATGATGATTATCTTTCCCTAAAATCTTAAAAACAGAAAAGTAGCTCGAATGTACTGCAAACATTTTTTTTTTTCCTTCTCTTTAGGAAGATAAAAAGGCATCGTTTGCATGAATGAACAATTAATCAAATTATTACGAGGGTTGGCACTGAATGTTAGGATTAAGACAAATTTAATTTTAGTTGTTAAATTAAAAAGTATTAATTCAATTAAATAATTAAATCAGTGAAATTATAATTAAACAATCAATTAATTATATAAAATTTAATAATTTAATATAATTCAATTTAATTGACCATATTCACAAATGAAAGAAATTCATTAATTATAAAAAATTACAAATAAATTAAATTATCAACAATCAATTCCAAACAAATCAATAATTATGAATCATTTTATTCTCTTTTAATCTTATTGAATATGCTAAACTCAAATAATCATATACCCATGTGGCTCACCCTACATATGTGAACCTTCTCATATTCTTTTAGTTCATTTAAATATAAATAGCCATAAGAATTTTCTCAATCTCATGTCTATCTAATAAAATCTTATAATTTTTTTATATTTTTCTTTCATACTTAACCTTGTAAAAACTCTCAATATTTATAAACCTATTAACTTGTCTATTAATAATATCTCTTTTTTTTAAAAAATTTTCTTTTACAAATTTTCTTCTTTCTCAAGTAATATCTAGTTAAATTTTTTAAAAAAATCTTAATTAAATCTTTTATGAGGTTTGAGTCATTATTTCAAAAATATCTATATTAACTCAAATTTTATCAAATCATTTTTATACTAGACATATTTGACTCTACTTTTAATCGAAGTCTCGTAATAATCTTTTTTGTGTGTCTTCATGTTTTATGTAAGCCAATCTCTCAATCACAAACTCGAACTCCTTTATTAAATTGAGCTCTTTTAAATTTGTCTCTTCTCGTATCTAGAACCTTTGCTTTGATATAAATTATTAGGAATATCATCCATAAAATTTTGAATATGGCTTTAATACCAATTATTAATATCACGACAGCTATGATTTTAGTTGTTAAGTTAAAAAACCTCAATCCAATTCAACAATCAAGTCAGTGGAAGTATAATCAAATAATTAATCAACCACATTAAAAACAATAATGTAACATGATTTAGCCCAATCAATTTAGTCCATAGATGGAAAAAAAAAAGATCCACTATTATAATGAACTACAAAATATCAGATTATCAACAATCAATCACAAACATATTAATACCTATAAATCTTTTTATTATCTTTTAGTTTTATGAAGCATTCTCAACCTAAATAAACATATACCTATGTGATTCACCATATATATGTAGACCTTTTCATTCTATTTTAATCCAGTTGAACATATACACTTATAAATATCCTTTCAATCTGTTCTAATCTTATGGAATATCTACCCAATAAAACTTTATAATTTTTTTACTGTCATAATGTCTAAATCCGCAGACCTATCGCTGACATTGACTTGAGGAGTCACCACAAATCTTTTTTATTTAGATGTGATTAGCCACCTGACTGAATTTGTGTCTTTTTAAGAGAAATCTTAAGCTTGACTTAGGTATTCTTAAAAGGTTGATTCAATGTCTGCAAAACCAGAACTAGGTTTGAAAGTACGATTATGTATGAAGAAAGTTATAGCACCCCAACAACGCTCATCGAAAGATAGTACTAGCTTAATTTCGTGTTATCCATTTAGCCTTAAAAATTTTACCAAATAATTCATTATTGAAAATTACTCTTAATTAACTCCAATACTTTTGACAAAAAATTAAAAAAATTTTCTCACCTCAAGAGTATACAAGAAAACTATTGTTTTCCTTATAGAGGCTTCGTCATCGGATTATTTAATATTAAAAATCTTTCAAGAAAGGAAAAGAGAAAAACAAAAAAAAAAGAATAATGCTTCAACCTTTGATAGGGATCTCTTCCATTATTTTGTTTTATTTTATTTAAAAAAATTCATACATTTATACAAAAAAAATTGATACTTTCAACTTTTCCTTAAAAATGTTTTTGAAATTTTTATTTTCAAGAAAAATTGACACTTTTAACTTTTCCTTAAAAATATTTTTTTTTGAAAATTTTACTTTCAAAGATAATTGATACTTTCAAATTTTCGTCAAAAATAGTTTTTTGAAATATTCTTTTCTTTAAATTTTATTTTCAAGAAAAATTGATACTTTCAACTTTTTCTCAAAAATACATTTTCAAAATTTTTTATTTTCAACAAAAATTGATACTTTCAACTTTTCCTCGAAAATACCTTTTTTAGAATCTTTATTTTTAAGAAAAATTGATAATTTCAACTTTTCCTCAAAAATATTTTTTTTTTGAAATTTTTATTTTAAGAAAATCATCGAAAAATTAAAGAATGTTTACTTAAATAAATAAATAATTCAAATTTAATCAATAAACAAATAAGCTCAAAAAATAATAATAAATAAATAGATAAAAAAAGAAAAAAAAATCAACCTTGACAAGGCTCGGCTCGGCTAAAATGGAATGCGGCTCCAAAAATAGGTACGACTATAGCAGCTTGGTGTGCGACTCAGCTCAGCAGCTTAAATGGGGCTAAGTGAAATGAGTTAACAGGTAAAGATGTTGTGGGTCAAGTTGGACCAAAGAAAACACATAGATCCTACCTTGCTTGTAACCCAAAATGGTATCGTTTCTAGGCACTATAAAAGGCATTGATTTCCCTTTTCCCTCAGATGCTCAATTTTTCTCTCTCTTCTCTTCTGTTTCTCACTCTAGGTGATTTTCGATCATCGTTTTTCGTTGAGTATCGTCAAAAAAATCATTAGTCTCTGGGTTTTATCGTCGAAAACTAGATTTTTTGTCAAAAAATCATCGAAAAATTTAAATTTTCACTAAAAATTTCATTGGATTCTGGAAATTTCTAAAAAATTTTCAGAAAACTTAGAAAATTTTCCAAAAATCCACTTAAAACTATAAATTTCTCCAAGAACCTTCTACTAAAAAATATGATTTTGATTACTCTCATTTTTTCTCCCTCATCTTCTCTGATTGCTAAAGGGTATATATAGAGTTAGGGAGCAAGGGTTTTGAAAATCAAAATCCCTATCTTTCAATCTGTTTATCCCCGTTTAAAAAACCTAATTTTTTTTTATCTGTTTTCAAAATTTAAACTTTCAATCCTAAAGTTTTACCAGGACTAAAATTTCACTTTTATTTTTTTTTTAAATTATACTAACCTTATCTAAACCCACTGGGAAAACAAATCCAAAAGTGGGTGTCTACAGTTACCCCTCTTTGCATATTTTTTGTGAAACAAAGATTATGCAAGGATGTAGACACCTATTATGACCTTATTTAAGAAAGACAACACTTTAACATAGATTAGATCGAGTCCGAAATGAAATGACCTGAAAATGGATCTGACATAAGTCAAAATTCAACATAAAATAACTTAGACTGAACTATAATCTAAAATGAATAACTTAGACTGAGTTGAAGAAATATTTGACATAAGTCAAATCCGAAGACAAAATGACCTGGATTGAACCAAAGTCTAAAATGAATAACCTAGACTAAGCCAAAGAAGGATTTGACATAAGTCAAAATCCAAAAACAAAATGCTTAGATTGAACCAAAGCCTAAAATTAATACCTTGGATTGAGCCAAAGAAGGATTTAACATAAGTTAAAATTTGAAAATAAAATGACCTGGATTGAACTTAAGTCTAAAATGAATAACCTGGATTGAGCCAAAAAAGGATCTGACACAAGCCGAAATCCGAAAACAAGATGACCTGGATTGAACCAAAGTTTGACTTTACAACAATTACGAAATTTCAAAACTTCAAAGGTTCATGATTTGAAGCATTCAAAAATTCCATAATAAAAAATTTTCAATGCAAGTTGAAACTCAAATATTCACATTTGAGTTAAAAAAAATCACAAATTTGGAATTCAAAGGTTTGCAATTCAAAGATTCGCAAAATTCAAAAATTCACAAGAATTAAAGATTCATGAGATTTTTAGATTCGCTAGAATTAAAAATTCATAAGATTTTTAGATTCGCAAGAATCGAAGATTCGTAAGATTTTCAGATTCGTAAGAATTGAAGATTCGCAAGACATTCAAATTTGTAAGAATTAGAGATTCGTGAGATTTTTATATTAGAGATTCACAAAATTTTCAGATTCACATTTAAAAAAAGCTTATAGAGATTCATAGCTAGAGTTTCAAAGGTTCTCATTCAAAAATTTTAGAATTTTATCCAAAATTTTCAAGATTCTAATTCAAAAACTCTGGATATTCACATCAAAAAAATTTTAAAATTCAAAGATTCTCATTTGAATTATTACAGATTATTCTTGGAGGTTTTACAAATCATCCTCATCATCGAAAATATTTCTTCAAAAGGTTTTCACAATTTTAAAATTTGGAATGTTTTCCTTGTCAAAAATCTCATCATCAAAAATTTTCCTTTTCCTACCAAAGTCGAAATTTTGTATGATAATGATGCGAATGCTTTTTCAATGATGCAAATGCAACAACCTAGATTCTCACAATAATGCAGATGTCATACTCTAAACCATGATTCACATATTCATTACATGATGCAAATGCGTGACTAAACCATGATGCAAATGTAATGCAAATGTCACCAAAATCAACATCATGACATTCTAATTGATTGTGGTAATAAGGTTCTCAAGACTTTATAATCTCACATTTTCTTTTTAACTTCTCAGCATTAACATGTTCAGAATCAATTCACCAATTTCGTTAACTAATCCATGTTATTTTCAGCATTTGGTCACAACTCACATATTATATTAGTTAATCCAGTACCATATTCACCACTTGGGTACTGCATTTACCTTTTCAAATCAACTTCTTGATCTTTTTTCATTTTTTTCATTTTTTTACCCCTGTCATCTTGGATTTCTTTTCAAAAGAATGCATGAATCTTTTATGAATATTATCATTCATTGATTATCATTTCAATTTATGACAAGTACAATGCAATTATATATATTTTTATTTATTATAGGGATGCAAAAATGAGGGTAAGGTGAATTGAAAGAAAAGGGAATCAGTATAAGAATAGGTTTGGTACAAAAATAAATGGATCAAGGAACAAATTCAAAGCATGTCACTAGGGTAAGTGTTTGAATGGTATAACAATATCTAAACAATGAATATTCACACAATTTTAACATTAATCTAAGATTTTTTTCAAAAACTTATTCCATTGACTTTCAAAATTATTTTGAGCTTTCACACTTTGCCCCAGTTTTAGAGGATCTTTAGAAGACATTGACCTTCCATATATTGAACCCTCCTTTTAGTTTTCAGCTCAAATTTTTTTCACTTTTTTTTCCTTTTCCTTGTCTTTTTTTTTTCCTTTTTCTTTTCATTTTCATTTTTTTTTTCATTTTTTCATCCATTGTTGATATTTCTCACACATTAATCTCTAAAATACATAACATGATTCCATTGTTTTATCATAAGCATGTCTTAGCCTAATATATGATCATTCAATTTAAGCATTCACATTTGATCAAAATGGACTTTTAAAGGTTATAATGTAGGCTATGGTGAAGGGTCATGAAAGTAATGGACAAAATAGGCTCAAAACAAATGTTTAAAGGGTTCAAACCAAAGGATAATTTCTCATCATGTGATGCAACTTGGCATTTGCCCCATTCTACATCATTTCACTACCTTTTCCTTTTTCGTTCATCTTATTTCTCATAATAGGGTTCTCACTATTTTACCCCAAATCATTTATGGCATTCATTTTTTATTTTTTTTGTATAAGGGGTCCTTTTTCTTTTCACTCCCTATCTTTGAGACATTTTGCGATCTTTTGTTTTTTCTTTTCCAAGTTTTTTTTCTAAAATTTACCCCCTGATGTAGATGGTGATCCTTGGTTAGGATTTTTTTGAAAAAAAATCATAACAGATTCAAAAGAGGTAACAATAGATGATTTCATTTTTATAAACGATAAATGAAAGACGATCATTTTTTTCATCTCAAATGTGAATGCCTTTTTTGAAGATCATATTTTGAATAAAGACAAACTGATTAGATGTCTTTAAGACATGTATATTTTTCATGAATTATATATGCTCATAGATTACCTTCTTTGCTCAAATAATCTTCACAGATCAATATGAATGAGTTTTCAAAATTAAATCTTAGAATTATTGTTTATAATTATCCAAACAGACACCATTTAGAATTTGGGAATGGGAATAAAATGAATATGGAAAGTAATAAAAAATAATGAAAAAAAACTATAATGAAATGCATCAACCTGTCTTTCATTAAAATAATAAAGAATGAAATCTTATTACATAAAAAAAATCTTGGCATTACTCTAAAAGAAATCCAAGCAACTTTCAGCCAGTATCAACATCCTTATCCTTCCCCAAGACTATGCCTTTGTGTGATCAAGTGAAGGGTTTTTGCTATCATTTGATTTTTCTGATTCATCGAACCTTACCAAGCCCTTTCGGATCAAACTTTACACCTTGTGCTTGAAAAGCAGGGTAAGTTTTGATAGAATGACCCACATTCCTATTATGGTAATCACACATGGCATTAGCATCATACCATTGGGGATAGGATGGCTTTAATAATTCTAGAATAACAGAAAATACTAAGTTTTTTTTAACCAATTCAGGGAATAACTTAATGTAAGTCATGGGGATAAGGTTAATGTGTGCCTTTTCTTTATTATTTTAGAATCTCCTTAGACCACCTACTTGGTTATTAGGCGTTAAATCTAGGGTAGTAATAGGACTAGACCTATACGTGGGTGTTTAAAAAATTGGTCAAAAGACTGGGTGTGGAATAGGATGGTAAAAGACTAGTGCAACATGATTAATAGCTAGATAATAAATAGGATAAATTGGCTATAGGTATGGGGTATAACTTTTGAATTGCTGTCTTTTAAAACTCACAACTTAAGCTTCATCTTCTTTTCTTTTAGACATCCCACCTTTCTTTGTACTAGAGGTCTCTCTTTCTTCAAGCTTGCCACTTTTAATGGCATTCTTTATCATTTTCCCAGAGATTACCATATCGGTAAAATTCTTGGTGGCATTCTCAATCATTTTTTCATAATATGAAGGCTTCAAAGTACTCATAAATAAAATAGTCATTTTTTTCAGTAAGAGGTGGTTAAACTTAAGCAATTACATCTCTCCACCTCTGTGCATACTTTTTAAAACTTTCAGAAGGTTTCTTTTTCATACTTTATAGAGATAGACAATCTGGAGTTAAGTATATAATGTGTCGATATTGGACGATGAATGCCTTTGCCAAATTATTTCAAGACTAGATACAGGTTTAGTCTAGCTGGACATACCACCTCGCGGCTGAGCCGGTGAGACTATCTTGAAACACATGTATCAGTAGTTTCTCATCATAAACATAAGCAGCCATTTTATAACAATACATGATAACATGAGTTACCGGGCATTTTGTCCCATTATATTTTTTAAATTCAAAGACTTCAAATTTTGGTAAGATGACCACATTTGAAACTAAGCATAGTTCAGTTGTATCTATAGAGCCAAAATAATCCATTCCTTTGATAGCTCACACCTTCTCTTCTAAAATGTTCATTTATTGAATGCTTGGTTTTCCATCACCTTAAAAGTTTTCATCTTCAATCTCTGTTTCTTTTTAAGATCATCAAAATCAGGGACCTTAATTAGATCACATGCCTTTGCCCTAAAGGTAAGATTAGTGTAGTTATGAAATGGCATTTCAGGATATGCCCCAAAAAATAACATCCATAGGGCTTGCGTATTTTGAAGAGATTGGCCTTATTTGGGCCAAACCCCGAAGAGTGTAGAGGATCCATAATATCTTATTTCTTATTTGAATTTAGGGTTTTTTTTACTATTTTACCTTTATCTAATTTCTCTAGCATCTTCATCATTTTTGCTAACTTCCATTTTAACTCCTCTTTGAGCTTTTTCAATCCTATCATATGGGTACTTTGTTTCTATTCCATTTACCTTGTTTACGATCGAGTATTATACGAGTGACGTGCACGTTGGCTTGAATCTGTCGACGGTCGAGCTATTCTTGAACCTTTGATTACCACAAATTAAGATATTTACATTACTACATGCTCATGTCATGAAAAACAAATAATCTTAATATGATTTCAAGTTAACACATGTGAAATGAATGCCAAAAATATATACAGCCTAATGTTATCCTATTTTAAGAAAAAAAATTCAACTAACATGCATCTTATCATTACAATTTATACAACATGACAACAACAGTTAATTTCCCCTCAAGAAAAATCAATCATTGTAAAAATGTAACTTAGCTATTGGATTTTTCTACGAAAAGGGAAGGTAAGGCCCTAACTACATGTTAGGTTCCTTATACTCACTATATGTAGTTCAAGGTTGATAATCTAAAGGTTTTCAAATTGCTCCTTACATCATTATCCATCACAGACTAGTAAGGCATCCCAATCCTCGCCCATTACAGGCTACAAGCAGAAAAGATTCAATTTGAGTGAAAATATTTTGCTAGCTACTACGGAGGCATTAAAACCTCACGAAAGTATAGGTATTTCACTCTCTCCTAAAGCTATAGAGCTCAGGTATAAAGCTTATGTTATGCACATGCATATGAATGACATAATAAATAAATAACTAAACAAAATTTTTTTTAAAAAAAAATTAATTTTATTAGGCTTTTGGATAATACAAATTTATTTGCTGGCTTGACTCTCGGCATATCCCCAGTGGAGTCGCCAAACTATCATAACATTTAGATCTGTAGATCTATCACTAGATATTGACTTGAAGAGTAACCACTAATCTTTTTTATTTAGGTACAATTGGCCACTTAACTTAATCTGTCTCTTTTTAAGAGAAACCTTAAGCTTGTTTTAGGTATTTTTAAAAAGTAGATTTAATATTTGTAAAATTAAAACTAGGTTCGAGAGTACGATTACGTGTAAAGAAGGTTATAGCACCCCCACAACGCCTATCAAAAGATGGTACCAGCTCGATTTAGTGTTATCCATTTACCTCAAAAATTTTACTAAATGATTAATTATTAAAAATTACTCTTAATTGACTCTAATACTTTTGGTAAAAAATTAAAAAAAAATTTCACCTTAAGAGTATACAAGAAAACTACTATTTTTCTTGCAGAGTCTCTGTCATCAAATTATTTAATATTAAAAAAATTTCAAGAAAGGAAAAGAGAAAAACAAAAAAAAATAATGCTTCAACCTTTGATAGAGATCTCTTTCATTATTTTGTTTTATTTTATTTAAAAAAATTCATACTTTTATACAAGGAAAATTGATGCTTTCAACCTTTCTTTAAAACCATTTTGAAATTTTTATTTTCAAGAAAAATTGATACTTTCAACATTTTTTCAAAAATATTTTTTTGAAAATTTTATTTCAAGAAAAATTGATATTTTTAACTTTTCCTTAAAAATGTTTTCTTTTTAATTTTATTTTCAAAGATAATTGATACTTTCAACTTTTCCTAAAAAATACTTTTTTGAAATCTTCTTTTTTAAAAAAATTTTATTTTCAAGAAAAATTGATACTTTTTATTTTTCCTCAAAAATACTTTTTCTAAATTTTTTATTTTAAAAAAAAATTAATACTTTCAACTTTTTCTCGAAAATACATTTTTTGGAATCTTTATTTTTAAAAAAATTAATGCTTTCAACTTTTTCTCAAAAATATATTTTTTTAAATTTTTATTTTAAGAGAATCACTGAAAAATTAAAGAATGCTTACTTAAATAAATAAATAATTCCAATTTAATCAATAAATAAATAAGCTCAAAAAAATAATAGTAATAATAAATAAATAGATAAAAAAAAGAAAAAAAATCAACCTTAACACGGCTCGACTCGACTGAAATGGAATGTGACTCAAGAGATAGGTGCGGCTAGAGCGGCTTGGTGTGTGGCCTGGCTCAACAGCTCAAATAGGGCTAAGTGAATCGGGTTAACAGGTAAAGGTGTTGCGGGTCGAGTCGAACCAAAGAAAACATGCAGATCCTACCTTGCTTTTAACCTTTTTCCTTCAGATGCTACTCCCTCCCTCTCTCTCTCTCTCTCTCTCTCTCTCTTCTCTTTTGTTTCACACTCTAGGCAATTTTCGATCATCATTTTTCGTTGAGTATCGTCAAAAAAATCATTGGTTTTTTGGGTTTTATCGTCGAAAACTGAATTTTTCACTAAAAAGTCATCGAAAAATTTGAATTTTCATGAAAAAATTCATCGGATTTTGAAAATTTCTAAAAAGTTTTCAAAAAACTTAGAAAATTTTTCAAAAATTCACTTAAAATTACGAATTTCCCCAAGAACCTTCAACTAAAAAATTTGATTCTAATTACTCTCATTTTCTCTCCCCCCTCTTCTCTGATTGCTAGAGGGTATATATAGGGCCGAGGAACAAGGATTTTAAAAATCAAAATCCCTATTTTCTAATCTATTTATCCCTGTTCAAAAAAATCAAATCCTTTTTCTGATCCTGTTTTCAAATTTTAAACTCTTAATCCTAGAGTTTTACCAAGACTAAAATTTCACTTTTATTTATTTATTTATTTTTAATTACATTAACTTTATCTAAAACCCACGGAAAACAAATCCAAAAGTGGGTGTCTACATTTACATCTTTCTTTCATACCATATTCCATAAAAACCTCTAATACTTATGAACATATAGCTTATCTATCCAAAAAAAAATTTCTCTTAAAATTTTTATTTTGCAAATTTTTTTATCAAATAATATCTAATTAATTTTTAAAAAAATCTCAATTAAAATTTATTATGAAATTTAAGTAACTATCATTACATAGACCAAGCGGAAGTTTTGCATGCATAAAACCTGGTGATATTGCCTTTACCAATGGGTTGAATAATGAGACCTTAGATTTTAATGGACAATGGAAGAAGCAATGGTTAATAACTACTGATGGGCCAACTTTGATAGTATATATAATAATACATAAAAATGGGACAATCTTATCGATATAATCGTCTCCAGATTGCAGAGCTTTAACCTAAAGCTATAATTGCACTGAGATTTATTGATAGCTGCAGTTTTTCGTGGGAGATGGACTATCTTTGCCTTTAATTCTAGCAAAAGTTTGATGGATGTCTTTTTTCAATAATAATAAAAGAAAAAAGACTGAGAGGCAGGGACCAATCAACCCTGAAAACCCACAACTGTAAGGTTATTAGCATGTCTAGAAAAATTGGGGGAGGAGAGGGATGAGTAAACCTTGGGGTCAAAGGCACAAAGGAGTAGTTCAAAATTTTAAATTCAACCAGAAATGATAGAGGTAGTGGCATATGATTTTGTCGCAGCAAAGAACATGGGAGAGGGAAAATAAAACTAACTCTATTTGATCCGGCCTTTCTGTGTTTAAAGTGGTGAAAAAGGAGCTATATATCCCTCGTCTGAGTTTTGGTATGTCGATAATAATAGTACCCAACTTTCAAAAATTAAAGCATAAAAAATATGGGCGACAATAATAATTAAGTCAAGCAATGCTATCATACCAGACTCATCAAGTACATGCTCAAAATGGAAGGCACATGTAGGTATGACTACCTCTTTTGACAACGTGATTAGTAAATAATATTATTAATTACTTAAATGGGTTATTAATTAAAATATTTAAGCAATTTTTATTCGGAATATCCATTTTCAATGCAAACTTCATATTTAGATTGTATTTTTTTTTATATAAAAAAGATTGTAATTTAAAAATAATGAAAAAAAATTACATATATTGAATTTAAATCTTAAATTTATATATTTTGCTGGACAATAAATATGGCCCAAAATAGATAGTTAAAATTTTTTAAGTCATGAGATAGACTGACAAGGGGAAGTTGAGAAAGCCAATTGATAAAAACAAATTAGAAGTTTTATCTCTACTTATATTTCTTAAGAAAGGGTAAATAGAGCTTCTGTAGATGAGTAGCGAAATGAAAGAGAAATAATGATGTGGACATTAGACAAAAGAAAAGCAATGATTGTTAATTAATATCATGAGAGATGTATGTGTATATATATGATGATCATATAAGTCGCACTCGCTGGGATCTTTTACTGAAAGGCACAACCTAACCTTTAAAAAATAAATGAAGGGGGAAAAGGCATACAATTCAGTGAGTGGTAAGCATGACCTAAATTTATGATCACCAACCATGAGAGTTGTGAAAAGAAAGTTCTAATTGAAAGAATTGAAAGACATAGAAAGATAGATGGTATAGGAGTAGGAGCATATTGGATAATGGATATTAGATATAGAAAGAGAGGGCGTGCAGAAACAGGTAAGTTACAGCTAATCCAGTTTTAAGTTTTTGAGTCCAATACGTGTGCGCTGTGTAGCCTGTATCTTACCACCACATCACCAATGGTATTGTCATAGAAAAGTGTTTGGTTTTGTCAAAAGGGTTCCGCGAATTCCCCACGCCTTTCAGTATTGGTTTATTTCTCCTTATAAATCGAACCCAATAGCATCCAAAACAATTTAGTCTTAAACCCTTCTAGCGCATATGCGTGATTGCTTTCATATATATAGACAAATATGGCCAATCATTCAACGAATTTTCCCCCAAAGGATCAGCCATCACCCACCCCAACTGTCCAAATCCCTGACCCTTCAGTCTCTCTCGTGCAGCAACAGCAAGACCTGTCGCCAAAACCTTCATCTGCCTCTGCCAACCCACAAGACCCATTAGCGAAACCTGTTCAATCTCCAGCCAGGATGACTTTGAGCCATCAGCCACAAGACCAATCGCCAAAATCTCCAAAACCTAGCAGCGTGCCAGGCATCCCGACGCCGACGCCAAAACCAAGGCATGTTCAATCTCCTGGAAAGTATTCATCGTCGGTTCTCCCTGGCTCCGGAAGGCATCCGCCTTATCGGGGAATACGAAGCAGGAGCGGCAAATGGGTATCTGAAATACGCGAGCCGCGTAAAACGACGCGTATATGGCTTGGAACGTATCCGACCCCTGAAATGGCAGCTACCGCGTATGATGTGGCCGCTATTGCCCTAAAAGGTCCCGACACGGATCTAAACTTTCCGGATATGATTCTTTCGTATCCAAAAGTGGCTTCTACCTCCGCAAGCGATATTCGGGCTGCAGCTGCTAGTGCGGCCGCTTCCAGGCTACCCAAGCCTGATACAGGATCTTCAAAAAACTCAAAAGAGGACCAGGCGAAGCCTGAAAATGAGGGTACCCCGTCAAGTACTTGCATGGAGTCTGGTTCCGGTCAGGAATTTATAGATGAGGAAGAGCTTCTAAACTTTCCCAATTTGATGGTGGATATGGCAGGAGGAATGCTTGTAAGCCCTCCCAGCTGGATAAACTCACCACCCTCTGATGATTCACCCGAGAATTCAGATGTAGAAAGCCTATGGACTTACAAATGAGACTCAAATTTTACTATTAAAGTGATATTACAAGGTACAAAGAAATGTATAAGCATGCGATTGAAAACTAGATTATGATCAGTAATATGAAGACAGGAGACAGTCTTTTTTCTTTCTTCTCCTTCTCTTTTCTCCTACCCTTCTGTTTTTGATCTCTTTGAGGGGTTAGATGCCCCATGGCTGCAGGTGTTTTGCAGCTGATTAGTTTGGCTTGGAATCAATTTGCTGTGAGAACGTTTAAAACTAGCCATAAAAGTGTTAAGTGCTTTTATCTGTTTTAAATCTAGCCATAAAAGAGTTTAGTGCTTTTATCTGTTGCTATCTTGTGGGTTATATATTTCAGAGCTGTCGCTGCTCTTAAGCCTGCTTGGGGTAATTAAACCAACAGTCCTTGTTATTCTTTTGTTTTTCCCCAGTAGTTTCCAATAATGCAAGTGTTCTGATCAGCTCGCTCCCCAGGTGGAATCAATTTTCTCGTACGACAGCTTCTCATCCTCAGAATTAGAGTTTCACCTTTTCTCTGATTTTCTTTCACCTATTGCTCCTTTTACAGACCTATTAATTTGGCAAATTTTTAAGTATTAATTTCGATCACCTTAGTGCTTTGCATGAAGAAACTAAACTAGGATATACATACTTAATATCAGCGATCTAAACTTGATATATACTAGTATTTCTTAATACTTAAGCTACTGCTGAAAACTTGTCATGAGACACGGATTTTGAAGCTGGAAGCCCTACAACTTTCGGTAAGAAAAAGGACCCAAGGTTGGAAATAAGATGCTTTATCCTGTTAACGGTATAAACTGTTTTACAAACACACATTTTTTTTTCTTCTGAATGTTTTCATAATGATATGGTAGATGTAAGATAAGCAAGCTCCGTTATTTTGCAACTTCAACCCAGGCTTCTTGTTTTGTTGGTATAATGCAGCGTTAGTACAGTTGGTAAAATGTTTGTTAATTACGGGTGAGGCCTAATTACTAACTAATATATATATATATATATATATATAGATAGATAGATAGATAGATCAACAATATATACTCTTTATTTACGAGACATGTTTAAAAATAGGTCAAGTTTTGACTCCAACCATATTTAAGGCTGATTTGGTTTTAAATTATTTAAAATATATTATTTATATATATATTATAATTTATATTATATAAAAGATAAATATATAATATTATAGTGTATATATTAAAAATTATTTTAAGTTATCTATGTTTAAAAATTTAATAAGTAAAATACTAAATTTTAAATAAAAAAATCATTTTTTTTTTAATTTGGCCTAATTTAACAGCACCATTGATTAATCTAGATGGTTTTAAACAAAATTTGAGATTTAAATTATTACATCGAATCAAACTTCAGCAAACATGTAAAATCTTGATACAATGCATGTCTAGATCCAATTCTAATTCAATCCATGGATACTAGGTAAGTAGTGATTTGCTTACACAAAGCAATCTTATACACCATTAACGAGTCGTGGGAGTATTCTTGCTAGTTGGTAGAGTGCTTTATTTTTTTATTTACATTTAGGTGATTTTTTATACTCAAATGGATTTGTATTGATACTATTGCTTTGAATTTTATCTTTGGTAGTCTTGACTAGTTTTGTACCCTCCCTCATGGTTGCTTTAATGCATTTTGGCTTAGAACAAAAAAAAAAAAAAAGTCGTGGGAGTATATATACGGTGCGGGCATTTTTGCTATCGACGCCAGTTACACTTTTGAAATCCAACCAGGCTTGCATACCTGACGATGTTTGCTTATTACAGTATATATCTTCCGATTTATATGACTGTCATAAGTAGCTAACGAATGTTATGATAATGTAAATAAAGTGGGAGAAAAAAAAAAGTTTCATGTTTTTAAGACATTTTGATCACTGAATTTATTTGATAAAATTCTCATAATTAATTAATCTTAACCCGCTCATTAGTCATCATCATACTGCTAGCGGTATCACTAAAACCTCTGTCTATTACATTTTGTGAGTAATATGACCAATCATAACCATTCTTTACCTAGAGAAAAAGGCAAAATTTGTGGCGAAAGTCATGGAAAGAAGTCTCGATCACAAATGTTTAACCCCGAAAGAGATAAATTTGTAATGCTTTTGGAGGTATTTCCTTCCATGGGATCACATGGGTCGTTTGCCGTTTGAATGAACTTATTGCTTATAGAGGAGACTATCACTAATCAAGATATATATAAATTACTTCATCCTTGGGTCCCAATTTTGCAAGTCTCATAAAAATAATGCATTAGTAATTAAAACATTTTATAAGCATGAGGAAATAGTAATTAACTCTTTTTACATATAAGAAAACATAAATTCAAATTTTAATTTAACTGATTCATATAAATATTTTTTAAAAATGATATTTAATAAATTTGATATTGAAATTTCAACATTTACAGCATTTTTCTTTAACCTAAGCTAAGGTTCACTTTGTACAAAAAAAAAAAAAAAGAAAACTTGCATTAATCAATATATAAATAATATAATCAATAGCTTCAACCGATCTATCCATCAACAAAAAAAAGCTTCCATTGATCTTATGCCATTTTCGTTTAGCCCAACCTCATCCCATTTATTTTCTTCAGCTAACACTATTATAACAAATTAAAGGGAAGAGGATTTTTCTACAACTCATGAAGTTAAAAAGAAATATAGATTTTGTTTGAACGTAAGTCGGCAATGAAATTTGCTGCGTAGGTCAAACTGCGCTTGCCTCCTAAATGTGAAAAAAGCTAGAAAGTCGAACAAAAAAAGGTAAACTTATAGCAGAAAAAGACTCGTCGATTGAGATGTTCATGAACTTGACTTTTTTTTTAAAATGTTCTATTCAAGGCTTGTTCCATTGGATACAAAATTTTTAAAAATATATATTAACGTTTTAATATTTAAAAAATATCTTTTGTTAATAATTTAATATTTCAATCCCAATTGAATCTGATTCAAAATTTTATATACAAAGTTTGATCCAAATCGATTTAGTACTGCAGATCGTACAAGCTGTAGGAATGTCTCTTCATCACGTAAAAGGTTGAAATAATTAAGACATATGATAGGAGAAAAACAACCGACAACATTATCCCGGCCTGGTAATATCAGATTTCATAAGACAATGACTCTACAAGACTACAATGTCCCAAAAGTTAGATTTGGTTCTTCAACATCAACTGAACAAAGAATCACTAAATTTTGAGAATCGATTACCTCATGAATTTAAAGGAAAAAAAAAAAAAGAAATCTTTTTGCAACTTTCATTCAAAAACCACGGTTATAGAAATTGGTATAAAGCAGCCAGTCAACGATTATTGTAATTAACAAAAAGTAATAAATATACTAAAAATCCTTTATTATTGAAAGATGTGATTATCAATTAAAATATATCTCAATCAGAAAAAAGAATCTTAACTTAATCAGCAAGTTTTCCGATGAAGTTGTCGCGTTAAACCTAATCATACCATTTAGTTATATGTCGAAAGATTTTGCCTCTTTGATGTTGTTTTACTAATCGGGTGGGACATGCAATCCTGTAACATTAAACAAACTGATAGATGGGCCAATCTATCATTGATGGCATGAATTTTTCACATTTTCGAGTTCAGGTAAATTTAGGTCGAAAAGTGACTGAACAACATTGTACTAGGACTAGTACTGTTTTATTTTGTTTTTCTTCGTTGCCTGTTGTTTATCGACTGTTTCTAGCTCTCGTGTGTTTCTAAAGCTTTCAACAGTGTTGCCCTAAAAATCTAATGAACCAAGAGTAGTAATCTCTGATTATCCAGCCACAGACATACCACCATGCAATAAAATAAAGGGAAGAGTCCAAATTATAGCTCAAATTGCAGGTCCGGTCTTGTTGGCCAACTAGCCCAAAAAAAAAACCACAAACAGCTCAGAGTTTTTACACCTTTTGGGCTCTTTTAAGAAGTGTTATTTGAAGGAAAATATCTTAGAAAAGTCAACATAAATTTAGAAAAATATGGCATGGCAGATCAATCTTTCTGATTTTCTTTCCTCTTCTACGGCGTCCGTGTGAAAAGGAGCTTTCAAAGTACACAGGACCAATATTTTTGCTTAATATCAAAGTCTACGTTGCAATGTCGGCAAGCTAGCTGAAAGGAAGTTAAGGATTCTAGACCCACCAATTCTTATTGTCAATTTGATAAAGACTAGATTAAAGACATGCAAGCACATTAAGGATATATATTCTTATTAGAATAGTTATATAAAAACAATTCTAATAATAATAATGATAATAATAGGGATTATATAAGATGAAATTTGCTACATATATTATGATTTAATATTGAATTTCATCACTACGCTTTGATTTTATTGATTTTATGAATAAAAATAATAAAATTGAAATATATAATAGGATATTATATTAATGAAAATGACATATTTTGTCACTGTCGATTTTGTTAATTTTTGGACAAAAAATTGATATTAAAAATTTCATGGTATATTGTATTAGCATAAATGATAAATTTTCATCAATTTTATTATTTTTATGTCGAAAAGGTGTAATAACAAAATTTAATGAAAATCAAAATAAAATAATAAAATTTAATATTGATAGATAGTATAATAATTTTATTTTTTTAATCTCATAATAATACGATTGTTAAGATTTCATAATTTTTCTTTGGTGCAAGCTAGTGCCAAGTAGTCTCATAGACCAAGTCAATGCAGGCCCTACTAAGAATGAAATTATCTGAGCAAATGAGAAAATTAACGAGAAGCAGCACCATAGGGTTTACTTAAAGAAAGTGAGCTCTGGGTTGAAATTTTCAAAAAAACAAGCCAAGCCAAGAATTCAAGTCAAAATACAAAATCATCTAAGATTCGGCCACTCACTTTTAAGTTCTTTTGCTCCCCATGTTTTAAATTTGTATCTTCAATTTGTCGCTTTTCATCAAGAGATCAAAATGGTGGAGCCTTCATAATGGAATGGGTGAACCTCAAAAATTTTAACCCTCTTTTTCAATTTGTTTATACATTCTTTTTAGGAAGAAAAGATGAATTCAAGTCTTTGTAAAAGTGGATGAATGATAGTCATAAAAGATTACAATAATAATAATGTCGGTCCTCAACCAAAATAAAAACATTTTTAAAAGATGTAATTATTTAATTGATGTGGTGTAGATATCAGGCCATGATCAACTTGATGGGGGAGGGATGCCTATACAAAAACCGGCCTACAAATAGAAATTGGAGTTGGAAGAAAGCAAATATAGAAATGATAATGCCACATATTAGGAAATGTGGTTTCCTTTCTAGAGGATGGAAATCATTGGTTTTACCCTTTTTTTTTACTAGAAGTAGAAATAATTTGTCTTGTGGGAATGAAACATGGTCTATCTCTGACCCCTCTTATGCCCACCCATTCCCTTCTCACTTTTCTCAGGCTTTTTTCCACGGCCCCCGCAAAAGCTAAGATTTTCTCATCTTCCTTGCTATATGTATTTAAGAGAATAAATGTAACTATCCACAAGGTTAAACCAAGCTACTTAATTAACATATGTTCCATATGATTATTACGATGGAGTTAGTAGTAATTCTCTGCTAAGTACATATAATTAATAGTTGATTAGGGTAACAAATTATGTCACTTTTTCAATAAATTGTAAATCAACCTAATCAACCCAACAAGTCAATATCTTTAAATTCAAAGCTTGCTTTTGTCTTACCTATATATATTGATGTAATTTTTGTCTGATGAGATTGGAGCATGTTAAATTTAAGTTGAAGAACGTGTCAAACCTATCACAAAGAAAAGATTAGAGAATGCTAGAGATAATATTTCGAAACATGTTCACTATTTAAGTTAATCAAATTTTTTAAGAGATAAAAGAAAGCAGAAGAGAGAGTAGATTGAATAGGGGCAATGTTGAGAGTTCAGAATATTTTATATCTAATGTAATTCTCCCTTTTATACCTCATAGATTATTAGAGGTGAAGCTATGAGAGGTAGGCAAGGATCATGAACCCTTAAAATATATTCGACCTCCCTTTCCTAATTCAATTTACTATTTGATTTTTTTTTTTAATCATTGTTTGGTTTTATCCTTATAAATGATGACGTGATTAATTGAATAAATGGTTGTCTGTCTTAAAACAATATATGAACATTGAAGATGTGATAGTCATAATTGTATTGATGTGATTACTAAACTATAACAATATATATATATATAGCAATTGAAAAAAAAAACTAATGAAAGAAGAAAAGATGCACAGGAACCACATCACCCCTACCCACTAGTCCCGATATTTATGCATTACTATGATTTTTATATTAAAATATTATAGTTTACAAATGCTATAATAAAATAAAATTTATCAGGCTTGATAGTTGTTCATAATTTGCCCGCATACTATGTGGGCTTATCTGCTATTGGATAACCTTACTTAAGCAGAGAAACACTTATGGACCCAGTGGGCAGTGGCACATAGAAAGACCATAAGCCCAGTCCTTTCTGAACCACCGACTGGAAAGGATCTTTCAGAGTTTGGGTCTGGTTTAAATTAAATTAGAAGTTTTTGGGAACGCATGAATTTTAATCATTTAAGAGTAAACCGTCCTGTTTGTAAATAAGTCTATGCAATTTCTTATTTCAAAAAAAAAAGTCTATGCAATTTCTTCAAGGCTCGACTGACAGAACACTTGTAGTTCAACTCATTTTTTCAAACTAAAAAATTGCATAAACAGAATGAAGATTTCAATGAATTTATTGAATCAGACAAAAACTTTGACCAAGTCTGGAATTAATAAGGAAGCCCAATCTGTCCCAGGTCATCATCCAGGACCTTTCCCTTTTCACCATCAAGCAAGACCCCACCTATCCGAAAAAAGCATCTCTACTCTCAAATAAGGTAAATGTCATTTCCAGGTTCAAAGCTCTTGTTTCTAATTTTATAAATATTATAAAAACAAAATCCAGGCTGGTGTTCCTACTTGACTCAACCTCAGTTGGTCTCCAGCGGAAAGCCAGCCAGCCAGCCACTTGGTGGGGGGGGGGGGGGGGGGGTACGTTTCATTGGCACGAAAAAAAACCTGCTAAGGAAAGGCAACAAACGAGTGACTTAGAAAAACTAAGAAAAAGAATTCACCACTCCCTCTCGACGTACGGAATTTCACGACTTGATAATTCCATGGATTATCCAAGGGGAACACTTTCCATACGGTTTTGATAAAACCGGATAAACGGTTGGGAGAAATTTTTTTTATCCTTTTCTGTTATTCATGTACCAGTCTTCTTAAGGAAGGCACAATTTTGTTATCTAATAATAGTATTATTATTTAGTTACATTTACAATTGTATATGATCAAATTATTTAACTTGTTAGTTTGTGTAATATAAAAATACTATTATTTTGTTACCTTATATATTTATCTATTTCAAAATTATTTTATTTATTATTTTTTGTAATAAAAAGTAGCAATATTATTTATTATTCTTATATTCATTTATAATATGTTGATTTATCCAATTTTTTGATAAATTTATCTAATTATATATTAATTTATTTGTTTGATTTAATTAAATGATTTTATATATTTTGATTATTATTAAAACTTTATTTATACAAATAATTTATATAAAATAAAAATTGGTTAACTCTGTAGCCGGTCATAAGCTTATGGGAAAAAGGAGCTTATTCTTGAACTTCCCTAATTATCCAGCAATTACAAGTAAAGCAAGTGGGAAACGGACCCAATTGGAAGAAAAAGCGTCATATTATGAGAAGCACCCCAGAGTTTCTTATTAAAATGAGTAAATAAAATTTTAATAAAAATTTTAAATTGATAAATTGATAAAATTTAATATAAAGATCAATAATATATAAAAAAATTATTAAAAATATTATTTATAATTCAAATTTTATTGAAACTTATTTAACAATAAAAATTCTATTAATATTTTTAATAATAATGTCTATTTAATAAAATTTTATACACTTAATTTATGTGATGAAATCTTTTAATTTATTAGTTTTGATTTTTAATTTTAATTTTTATTTACTCATTTTTAATAAAAAAAATTCACTAATTTCATTTATAAAACTTCATGTAAGTTTTTTTCTCTAGAAAATATCTATTTAATAAATATATTAAAAACTTTTCATATTTTTAAAAATTTTGTATAGTTGATCTATATAATAAAATCTTTTAATTTATCATTTTTAATTTTTAATTTTAATATTTATTTACTCATTTTTAATAAAAAACTTCACCAACTTCATTTATAAAACTTTATGTGAGACTTTTTCTCCTTAGCATAGAAGAGTTAGAGGTGGAGTGGGGGAAAGGGGATTTAGGCCATGTGGTCCATACACTGTAACATTAAAAAAATAAATAAAATAACAGTCTCAAATGAGTTTTTTCTTAAAAATTTTATTCCGTAATAAGGGTACTGTAAGAACAAGTACATGCAAGATATATATACGAACATAATCATATATACTTACTTATTAAGTAAAAGTAGAAATGAAAGCCTAAATTGAATTACTGGTCATTGAATAAAATCACAATATAGTAATTGTTCGTATTCACAGCATAAGTCCTTCAACACTAAAACAAGAATTCATCTTAAGAGTTATACAATACCTATCTAATTGTTCTCTCTCCTTTTATTTTTATTTCTTTTGAGAAACATTTTTCTTTTTTTTTTTTTTTTGTTAAATGGCCAAATGCCTTTTTATATGGGAGATATGGCCAACAATTTCTTTTACATTTAAACCTTTGTAAATTCTTTTACATTTAAGCTTTTAATAGTTAAACTTTAATATTTAAGCCTAGGGCAATTTTTCATTCAGAGAAATAAACTACCTAATGACAGTTACCCATTATGGGTGTATCTCTAATTTCCTTCATCTTCCACTCACATATAATGGGTGTCAAACTTTCATGATCTTCAGAATGTTTTTTTTATTCTTTGTATTAGGTTCATACAAATAAATAAGCAATGCAACCAGCATACTTCAAGAGCTCAATTGCTATACAACTATTAGGTGCATATAGCAGCTCATAATCATATCTAGTTACTTATATAACTATTAGGTATATATATTAACTTTCAAATACAAGTAGAGTAAGTATGCAGTACCCTAAACCCATTTAGCCACATTTCAAATTTCTCACGATCTCTCTTTTATCATATTGCATGATATACTTGTGTATTCACAATTATATTTGATATTTCAAACATAATTGGTCCACTTGTGAATACAACCAAAAATGACACCAAAATGATATTTTCTTTTTCTAGAATCTCTCCATTTCAATTCAATTGTTATCAAAATATATCCTATTAGATCGAATCATTCATGATCATTGACAACAACCCAAAATAGCTAACATTGAACTAAAACTTGAAGAAATAGTTAAAAGTATTTAAGGGTACTAAATATGAGATCTTTTAATCTCAAGGGTCTCACACAACAAAAAGCATAGATCTATTCTTCTGTTACCTTAGTTGGTTGAACAATACATATGTAGTATGAAACACATTCTATGGTATTACTCTCTTTTTCCTGAGGAGCATATGTCTTTCATCATTTATATATCAATATTGTACAGTTGATAGTTCAAATATTCATAGTATCAAACCTGAGTCTACAACTCTACTTGATTTCATATAATCAATAAAACTTCCACCTGTCGTTTAAGACAGACAAAGAAAACTATGGGATTATTCACTTTCGATCACAAATCTCAATATCAAATGACCTTATCTTGATCCCTTATCAAGGTGATTCCATTTTAAACTTAGTCTTTCGATCTATAACTTAAAACTAATCTCATCTCTATAGTACCAAACCATTAAGGTGATTGCCTGTGTGAGAAGGTCAATTATCTATTTGGCATACCTTTCAAATCATATTGTATATGTACATATATATATACATGTGTGCATGCATCACAAAACGAAGTACTAAACTTTAATGAAATAATTGTATTCAATATAAGTCAACTTAAATGGAAAAATATCATACATTGTTCATATAAAACTGTTCAATCAGTATATATACATAAACATCTACGTAATCTTAAAGATCTCATGTGGCTATTAAACACATCTTTAGGTATAGACTTAGTAAATAGATTTGCAATAATTTTATATGCAAAAATGTACTGCATGTTGACTTTTTTTTGTGCAACCATGTCTCTTACATAGTTATATTTGGTATCTATATGTTTGATTTTATAATGATATTTAGGGTCCTTTGTGAATGCGATTGCAGCTTGATTATCGTAATTCACCAACACTAAGTTAGACTCATCCTTTTTAAATTCCAAATGATTCAAAAATCTCTTAAGCCAAACAACCTCTTGTATTATTAATGAAAATGTTACAAATTCAATTTCCATTGTGGATAATGCTATACAAGTTTGTTTATTATTGTTCCATGAAATAGTCCTACTATTCAGTAAAAGATATAGCCAGAGGTAAATTTTTTTTCATCTAAATCTCTTTCCTAATTGGCATCTGTATAGTCAACTAAATGCAAATCATTTCTTTGCTAGCACAAAAAATAATCCACAGTTCCTTTTAGATATCTCAATATCTTTTTAACGGGTTTGTAATGAGGTTGATCTGAATTTGATTGATATCTACCTATCATACCCATGGCATAGCAAATGTCCAGTCTTATGCACATTATAGCATACATAAGGCTTCTAACAACACTAGAGTAAAGAACTTTTGCCATTTGTACCTTTTCTTGTGGAGTTTTAGGATACATTCTCTGACTAAGGCCTTCATTTTTTGCCATAAGAGTATCTATCGACTTACAATCTTGCATATTGAATCGTTTTAGAATTTTCTTAATGTATTACTCTTGTGAAAGAGCTAACAACTTCTTGGAATGATTTCTCATAATTTTTACACTAAGTATGTAAGCTACTTCACCATGTCCTTCATTTCAAAATTTGAATACAACCAAATTTTCACCTCAACGATATAGTCATTGTCATTGTTAGCCAACAGCATTTTATCCACATAAAGTGATAAGATCACAAATTTATCTTTGTCTCTTTTGACACACACAATAGTCTTCATCAATCATGATAAAATTATTTGAAATTATAACTCAATGAAATTTAATATACCACTACCTAAAAATTTGTTTAAAATTGTAAATCAATTTAAATAGCCTACACACTTTATGTTCTTAACAATTGTCAATGAAACCTGTAGGTTGTTCCATATAGATTTTCTTTTTTAATCTTTTGTTTAGAAAGGCAGTTTCACTTCCATTTGATATAATTGCAAATTTAAATTGGCTACAATGGCTAGTATTAAGCGTATTAAGGTAAATCTCACAATAGGAGATAATGTTTCTTTATAATCAATTACCTCTTATTAAGTATACCCTTTCGCTACCAAACAGGCCTTATATCTTTCAGTTATCCCATCTGACTTACGCTTAATTTTAAGAACCCATTTGTTCATAATCCCTTTACGTCTTTTAAAAAGATCAACCAATTCTTAAGCATAGTTTGATATCATACTCCATTTTTTTCTTTCATTGCTTTCATCAATTTTTCTTTTGTAAAAAATGAAAGAGCGTCTTTAACATTTCTCAAAATCTTTTTCATCTTATGGGGTAATCAATAATGCTTCCCTTTCTATGTCAAAATGACATTAGGGAATATTTCCACGATTACTTCACCTGACTTGTGATTTTTGAAAAACTAATTTACCAAATTCATTTTTTGTAGTCATGCTCCCACTTGGATGAGATAATATTAGTTCTTGATTAAGAACATGCATTAATTGATTTAGAACTAACAAATCATTTGCTTATTCAATCTCATAAAGAGACATTTCTTGATCTATCTCACCTCTCTTTAAAAATTCACTTTTTAGAAAAATGGCACCTCAAGATTCAAATTATGTTACACTTGCATTTGACTATTCACCTATGAATATGTATCTTTTTTAATGCTTGGAGTATCTTATAAATATACTATTTTTTCCTTGAGGGCCTTGTTTGCTATATGGATAAGCGATCTCATGTACATAGGCAACATAACCCCATAGTCTCAAATTATTGAGATTAGGTTTTTGCTCAGTCCATAATTCATAAGGGGTAAAAATAACTAACTTGGAAGGTACTTATTAAGTATATAAGTAGTAGTTAATAATACATCATCCCAAAAGGTGATTGACAAATTTGTTTGAGCGATCATAAACCTCACAATTTCCAAAAAAGTCTTATTTCTTCTCTTTATAACACTATTTTATTGTGGAGTCCTTAGAATGGTCAACTACCTATCAATACTCTTTCATCACATAATTATCTAAACTAATCAAATAAATACTCACGTCCTCAGTCCATTCTTAATGCCTTAATGTTTCTATCTAATTAATTCTCTACTAAAGTCATACACTTTCTAAAGCATTCTAATGCTTCAGATTGTGAGAAATCAAATAAACGAACTCGAAACGTGTAAAATCATCAATGAATGTGATGAAATATTGACCTCATTTTCTTGACCTAACATTCATCAAGCTACAAATGTTAGAATGTATCAACTCTAATAGAATTTCAGCTCTAGTTCTTTTACCAAATGGTTTTCATATCATTTTTTCTACTAGACAACTTTCACATAATGGTAAATTGACTTTCTCAATAGGGCCTAATAATCCCTTTTTTGCTAGTTTATCCATTCTTTGCTGACTTATATCGCCAAGTCTATCATGTCAAATATTCGCATCAGAATCAATTATAAGAGAAAAGCTTAGATTATTGTATAGAACAATATCTAACATAATACGACCATCTAACAAATATCTGGATCCATAATAAGGTGTATCCAAATGCAAACTTAAACCAGTACAATTAAAATTTTAAAAAAAATCATATATTAAAAAGAATAGTGATAGAAACCAAATTGTATCGAATGTTAAGAAAAAAAAGTACATCATGTAGGATAAGGGTTTTTCACCATACATGCATAACTTGCAGGTGCCAATTCTCTTTACTTCAATTCGTGAATTGTTTCCTACATAGATTCATTATGTTTAGCATAGAATCTAACGAAAATCCATGAACACATTTTTATCTCGTGTTACATGGTTTGTGGCCCTTGGGTCTTATTTGACTTATTAGATTCACGAGCAAAATGACCTTTTTTGCCATAATTAAAGTACTTGACTCTTTATTTATTCTTTTTAAAATGAGCTTTGGGACCTTGTCCTTTATCGATTTAGCCACTCTTTGGCCTCATAGGAGTTTTCTCTTTGTTTTCAACATATGGCCAGATTTTGAAGCTCGAAGCTTTGAAATAAATGATGTCATATAAGCATTAACATTCGATTTAGATATTTCCATATGCTCTTCTTCTAGTTGAAGATGACAAAACAACATCATTGAAACTTTTTATACTCTCATTATGGGTAAAGTGCACCTTCATATGTTCCAGCTATATGACAAAGAATAGATAATTGCTTGAACTTGTTGTTCATTTGTCATAATATGGCTAACCTCATTCAGTTCACATATCATGTTTGACATATCTCTCACATACTATCTCATATTATGATTAAACTACTTCTTGTATATGTCAAACTTGATAGTAAGCTATCTCGGTTTAGTAATTAAAGTTAAAACAAACTTTGTTTTTAGGGCACTCCAAATATCTTTGGCTACTCCATGAGAATAAAACTCACGCATAATATAATTCTCCATACCGTTAAGCAATATAATGCATGCAATGAAGTTTTTCTTTTTTTAGGCCTTGTAAGCTTTTTGGTACCACCTATGTTAAGACATCTTCTCTTTTTCAACCTCATCAAAAACATTATTCAGAACATAAAAAAAATCTTGTTCTTTAAGTACATGCTAGATTTTCATATTTCAGATCTCATAATTATCCCCATTCAACTTCTCAACCTTGTTTAACTCAGTAACAATATTCTTAGAAGTAAAAACCATTTTAAAGTATAATTCTACATTCAAGAGACATATGCACTAATTAATGCCTGGCATTATACACTTTTCATTTTACCACAATGTCATAAATAAAATAGTGACAATCATTTACACAAAAATGAAATCAAAATGTACTATGTTCACATTCAAACTTTATTTTTTAAATGTGTTTGATTATCACTAATTTTTTTCATTATGCAAAATCAATTATTCTAAGATAGAACAAATCATTTATCTTAGAACTCCCACTAATCATAAGGTTATCAACATATAATCAGTTGCATATATATTGATTTCACATAAGCAAGTTTTATAAAACATAGTCTGAATCCATAAATATGTTCAAATATATATATATATATATGTGTTGAATGTTAACTAAACATATTCCTAATCATTTTGAATAACTTGTCTAAAAATAAGGATAGATTTTAAAAATTTCTCTTATAGTTCGGCATTCACATTGCCCATCATGAAGGTCTAAGAATTTTGTGTTTCCTATTATGGAGACTTGGGTAGATTGAAAGGGTCATGCTATTTTTTGCTCTCATCCTCACGTATTCCATCATAAAATTCTTAATTAATGTTTCATACTTAGGATCACTCTCCAAAGACATCCAGATATCTTGGATAAAATTCTTTTGTCTTAGAGTTAAAAGCGTATCCATCAACATTGCATTCTTGATCTGATTATTCCTAATGTGTATGTAGCCACGCAAGATTAATTATTGGACCATACCATTAATTTTGATGATATGCTTCTCAATATCATCATTTGATCCATTTGGTATTGCATTAATTCCACCATCAATCCAATAACTCTAAAAAATTATGCTTGTGTCCTTATAATGATAAAAAGCCTCATGAAAATAATCATGATTTTCTGTAACAATATAGGAGAAAAAAATCATGAATTCATAAGTCAACACAAGTAAAAAAAATGACTAAGACTCATCTCAATCATTCTTCTGTGATCCAACATCCCAAAGTCAATCAAGAACAAAATTATTTTTTTTTTATTTTTTTAAAAAAGAAAGGAATTTGAATGCCCTAAATAAAGCATTTGAATGCTTACTTTTTTTTTTTTTTTTTTTTTGAAATTTTGCCTAAGACATTTAAATGCCCTATTAAAAAATAAAAAAAATTGATCAAAAATAGCAATACATCAATGGCATTTTCTCTTCTTTTTTTTATTCTAAGAATTATCACAACATTAATTATATTAAAAATATAAAAATTATGTCAACTCTTATGAATGTTTGTAATCATGCAAGAATATATTATGTTTTTTGTTATGAAAACATACAAACAAACCAGAACACAAGCCAACCTGGCTTTGATACTAATGTAAAAAAAAGGTACATACAAGATATATATATATATATACACGAATATAATCATATATACTTGTTAAGTGAAAGCGAAAATGAAAGCCTGACTTGAATTACTAGTTGTTGAACAAAATCACAATACAAAAATTATTCCAATCTACAATGTAAGTACTTCAATACACCGAAGCAAGAATTTCTCTTGAGAGTTATATGACCCCTACCCGATTGTTATTTTTCTTTTTACTTTTATTTCTTTGTGAGAAACCTTTTTTTTTCTTTTTTTTTTGTTAAATGGTTGAATGCCTTTCTATATATGAGATATGGTGGTAGTTTCTTTTAAATTTAAGTCTTTGTAAATTTTTTTGCATTTAAGCTTTAACATTTAAGCCTGAGGTAGTTTTTCATTCAGAGAAATAAATTACCTAATGGCAGTTACCCATTATGAACATATCTCCGATATCTTTTAGGTACTTTTAATCTTATTTGCCTAAATAGAATATTTTATGCCACATTCCAACCATGTTGTCTCATTCTCCTAATAAAGAAAGAAAACTTATCTAAAAAAAACTCCCAAAAAGGATGTCCAGACTAAATGTGTCACCGTCCATATCTTAAATATATTATTTAATTCCATAATTACATAAAACTTGTTTATTTTTAGAGAGATTAAGTATAAGTCCCTTGGTCATTAAAAAAAAACATGAGTTCATTGGAATGTTCTCTATATAAAAAAATTGATGTTAATAGTATGCCTCTTTCAAACCAATTTGTTGCAGAAGACTGTAGACTTTCAATATTTACTGTGGATGAGGGTTCTACTATAGGCAAGAAATCTAGCGGTTATAGTCCATCACTCATCTCCTATTGGCTCCAAGAATGGACAATGGCAAAGCTTTTGTGTAGACACAAACTTTTTCAGTTTGGAGCTAAATTTCAATGTCACCAATTTCATAAAAGTTGTAAGCCCTCTCATATAGATTTTCTTAGTAAAGAATCTTTCTTTGAGCAAACCACCATTATGACGTCTATAGACACCTCATTTTGTCCAAGATTTTTTTGGAACAAAAAAGAAGAAGTTTCAAGCACAATAGGAAAATTTTTAATTTTAATTTGATTTGATTTGATTTTACTTGTTTAAAAAAAAGTCAAAAGAGAGATAGAGAGAGAAAAATAAAAAAATGAGTGATTTTGGCTTGATTCATGCAAATCCTGTAAAAAGAGAAACTCAAAATCAAATCACAGATTATAAAATCGTAATAAAATCATAATCAAATCACATGTAATCATAATCATAGATTTGTGGGTGATTAAATTTTCAAGTTTTGTTTATTAATATTAAAATTAATTAATAATTAAATGTAATAATTAATAAAAACAAAAAAATTAGAAACAAAAAAAAAAAACTGGGGTGGCAATGGTGCCTTGCACGGCACCACTGGCCACCCACCCTACTACCAGCACCATACCCTGTCTCGACCATACCTTGCACTAATAAAACCATCACTAACCACCACCTACTCCACCCACCTACCAATTACCCAGCCCCTTAAAACTTTAATTTTCTCCCCAGTGCCATCTCTCTCCCACCAGTTAGCTTGCCCAAAGTTCTTTGCATACCCCCAACCCTCAAAGTCCCAGCCTCTATGCACCCCACGAGACCTTTCGGTGTGTTTTACCCATAAGCACTGACCCCCATCACAGACCTTTCCCATCAAACACACACTACCTTCAGACACCCAAAACCTAAAGACTCCTATGATAAAAAACCACAAGCTCCGGTTACCCAGAAACCCAACTCTCAAACCCCCTAGAAACCCCAAATCTCTTATACCTAAAAAAAAAAAAAAACCATGACCCTAGCCTCTTTATCTTTTCCCTGATAGAATCCACACAAACACCCAGCCACTAAAAAATAAACAAACAAACAAAAATCCACAAATAGTCCTCATCGTAGGGAGGAACCTAGTGCCAACCTCTCTATAAAAATAAAGGAAACACATCAATTTTAGTTTGTAAAAAAAGAAAAAAAGATAGAAATTTTAAGCCCCAATCTACGTCGATTAGGGCTGTTTCTGGCAAGACGGACACCAGATCTGAAAAGATCACATTGAAGAGAGGTTCTTCAAGTCTTTTTTTCATTTTTCGATCATCGACCAACACCGACAGTGACCCTAGATGGTAGCCTACCCGATGATCGAAGGTCGGACACCGGTAAACCCTTGGAGCTCTTCTTGGAGCTTTGATGGAATTTTTTTTGAAGCATAAAAAAAAAAGCCAAAAAAGAATTTGAGCTTATATTAAAAATGATAAAGCCCGAAACGATGTCGTTTTAGACTAAGAGAAGATTCGCGTGTAAACCCGAATCTAACCTAGGATCGATGTGACTCGACCCGATTACCCATCCTTCAGCTAACCCTAAACCGGTTCAATTAAATCGCTCGTCGAACCGCCCCTTATCCGGTTCAATCCGACCAAATGCTGAACCACTCAGACCGGTCAAACTAGCGTTGACGGTTTGGTTCAGGTATTTTTTATTATTTTTTTATTTTTTTATATTATTATATTTATTATTTTTAGTTTTATTTTTAATAGTCATGGATGATAAAGTTTTAAATTTGTTAGAATAAATATTTGATTATTTTTAATAATAATAAAAATGAAAATAATAAAAAATAAAAAATAATAATAATAATCTAAAAATGATAATAAGAATAGAATTTTTTTTTCTGCCTAGATGTTGGAGAGAATAAAAACATATCCTAAAACATAATTCCGCTTAAATGTTGGGGAATTATAAAAATTAAAATAATAATAATAATAATTTTTCATAAAAAAGGAAATATCTGAAATTTTAATTAATTTTAAAAAATCATAAAAATCGAACTTGCTTCGAAAATCTCCCTAAATGTTGAGGATATCTAGAGACATTCATGTTGTATTTAAAATTAAAAATAAAATAAAAGACCTAAACCCCAAACCTTCTAAATCCCAAAACTAAAACTCTAAATCCTTAAAACCTTAAAACTAAAATTCTAAACCTTAAGTCCTAAAATCAAAACCCTAAACATCCAAACCTTAAAACCAAAACCCCAAACCTCAAACCCTAAAAATAAAAAACTTAAACCCCAAAATTTGAAACTCAAAACCCTAATCCCAAAATCCAAAATCCTAAAATCCAAAATCTTAAAATCTAAAATTTTAAAACCCCAAATTTGGTACGCATTTTCGAATCATCACCCAAAAATCACTCTAACCTCTTAAAACCTTGACCTAAATCTATACTCAAAACCATCCTGAAACTCTAAGGATGCGTGTGAAAATTTCAAGTGGAATAATTTATTCTCGAATACCACCTAGACGATGGGGTATTCAAGAAACTTTATTTCATTAAGTTTTCATGCCATACCTAAATTGGCTTTAGCCATCAAATTAAAATTAATAAATAAAAAGTATAATAATAAAATGAGATCTTAAATATGAATAGTCACACATAAGCTCCACCTGGATGTTGGGGAGTCAAGGTGGTCTCATTATATTTAAGAATTCAATTTTTAAATTTGCATTTCATCATCATACATAGCACCTATTGGGTTACATGCACTTATTTGTTATTGTTTGCACTCACTTGCATTTATTTGTCTTTAATTGTTTGCACTTATAAGAATCTAATTTTTAAATTTGCATTTCATCATCATACACAGCACCTATTGGGTTACATGCACTTATTTGTTATTGTTTGCACTTGCTTGCATTTATTTGTCTTTAATTTTTATTTGCTACCTGATAATACCATTAATTACTTTCTTATATAAAGTATTTTACAAAACAAAAATATATCTTTTAAAAATGTGAAATTATAAAATAACAAAAATAACATTCTGAAGGAAGTAATCTTGGTACTCTGTCTAGATGTTGGAGAGTCACCAACAATTATCTTCTACAAATAGTGTTATTTTTATTTTGATGGATATTGTATTAAATCTCAAGTGAAAAGAGTTATCTTAAATTCTGCCTAGATGTTCAAAAATTTTAAGATAATTCTTTAACTTAAAGATTTTCTTAATATTTCTAAATAAAGAAATTTAGCAATAAATATTTTTTAAATAAAGAGAATTAGTATAAAATTTTAAATTAAAATCATTTCATCCAACACTTGAAATAACACATGATTAAATGGTACCAATTTATGGGCATAGTGGGGGTGCTAATCTTTCCCCACACATAACCGACTTTTGGACCCAACCTGATTTTCGTAAACCAAAATTTTATCTTTTTGATAAACTTTAAACCTGCTTTTATAGTTTTATTAAAAAGATAACTTTTTGGTGGCCAATCACACCCTAACAAAATATTGGTGGCAACTCCTTTTATTTTTCTTGATTTTTAAAACTATTTACATCTGGAGATCCCAAAACCATTATGACAAGATTTGATTTACTTGCCAGAATAAAGACGAATTGAATCTCTATAAAACGGTATTCAAGCACACACTCAAAGAGGGGAAGCATTAAAAAAAAAAGATGATACAAAAACTTTTGAAAGAAAAGAAAGAAATTTATTTAGCAACCAAGAGGTTTTAGGTTTGATTTGTTTAGATTTTCTAGATTTGGGATTTGGTGTTTTTAGGTTTGAATTTCTATAAGGTTTTGCATTCTAGAGATTTTTTAATTTAGCTTTCTATACAATTTGTTGGGTTTATGAAAATTCTCTATCGACTTTTGGGATTTATTTGTCAATTTATGGGCACCTATAAATCAGTTATAGAGAAGAAAGAAGAATAATCATTTTAGAAATAAAGGCATACTCAAATAATTCTGAAGAAAAGCCTAAAATTTGAGGCACCTAGATCTGTGTATTTTACCTGTACAACCCAACCCAATCGCGGGTATTGTCTTTCCATTTCCACTCCATTTTCTATTTTGATTTTATTTTTCTTATTTTATTTATGTTATTTTGTTTATTTTTTTACTCTTATTATTTCTTATTTTAAATTGAAAAAATACATTACTTATTATTATGATTTTTTTTCTTTGTGAGTTTCATTTTACTTATTTATGAAAAAAATAATAATAAAATGTTTCTAAAATTGACTTAGGAATCCTACCAATCTACTGGAAGATTTTTCATAGATTTAAATTTTAATGGATTTTACCAAACTATTAGAGAATTCCATAAATTATTTTTTGATAAAATATCATATTTTCATGTTACCAAACTATTGGAGGATTGCATCTTAAATTAAATCCTACCAAACTATTAAAAGATTTAATGAATTTTCTCAAAAATTAACTTTTATAAATATTTTGCAATAAAATTTTACCAAACTATTGGAACATTTGAGTCAAAGTAAACCCTACCAAACTATTGGAAGACTTTACTAATTATTTTATTGGATAAAACACATTAATAAATCCAATGACGAAGCCTCTTCATAGTGGGACACTAGTCTTCATGAATACTCCTGAGGTGAGAAAATTATCTTAAATTGCTACCAAATTGTTGGAGTAATTTTAAGGTTAATTTTCAATATTAAATATTTTGGTAAAATATAAACATATTTAAGGCTTGGATAATTTGAAATCAAAATAGTACCATCCTTTAGATGGACATTATGAGGGTGCTATAACTTTTCTCATACGTAACCGTACTATCGAACCTAAAATCTAGTTTAATGGATTAGAATCTATTATTTGAAGATACCTAAGTCAATCTTGGAACTTCTCTTTAAATAGGATAGATTCAATTAGGCGGTCAATCACCCTAAACAAGAAAGATTGGTGATGACTCCTTTAATCGATGTCTAGTGGTAAGTTTATGGATCTATATGTTATGACAATTTGGCGATTCTACTGAAGATATCAAAAGTCAAGCCAGTAAATGATATCTTACTATCCAAGCCCTGCTTAATAAATTTGACATTTTTTTATTTCTTTCTTATTTCTTTTTTTTCATCGTTTATATTATGTTTAGTTATTCATTTATATATATATATATCATTCAGTTGCATGTGCATAATATAAGCTTTACACCCAAGCTCTGTCCTTTAGGAAGAAGTCAAGTATCTATGCCTTCGTGAGATTTAATGTCTCTGTATGAGCTTGCAAAATACTCCCACTCAAATTGAATCTTTTTCGTTGTAGCCTATGGTGGACGAGTATCAGGGTGCCTTACTAGTCTGTGATAGACAATGATATAAAGAATAATTTGAGAACATTTTAGAAGTAATCCAAACCACATATAGTTAACTTTAAGAGCCTAATCATAAGTAGAGCCATCTCCTTCCACCCTTTAGAGTTAGCCCAAAATTTAGAGTCACGCTATTATTTTGCTTATCCTATAGTGTTTATTTTTTTTATTAAGATGACTAATTGATTTTTTTATCTTGTTTATTTCTTTTCTTCTTGTGCATATTCGTAAACATACATACATTGCATTACATTCATTCATGACCATTTATTCACTTCAAATCGTGTCAAGATCACTTATTCTATATCGTCGTACTAAGGTGTAAGAAGAGCTCAACATCCGTATAACTCCTGAACTAGAGTTAAAAAGATGAAACAAGATAATGCAAACATTTTGAAAGGTTGAAAAAGGCTCATGAGGTAATTGAAGGGAAATTAAGCAAGATCCTTAAAGCTCTGGATAAGATAAACAAAGAAAAAATGGTGGAGGAAAATGTCTTGCATAAAGTCACTGAGTCACTATATCCTTCAAATTTTAGTTCACATTAGACTCAAGCCACTCCAAGCTTTCAGTCATAACAAACCACGTTCCCAAGTTATAGTTACGCGAGAATGCCCTATGCACCTAGTCAAGAAATGTTTAGAGTTACACTAATCCTATTTTTGTTGAAAAGATAGTTGAACCAATTCAAATCTCTAATCTGGATGAGGTAAAAGAAAAAGTGAAGCTGTATACAGTTACATCCTCAGAAGACTCTAAGACTGATCAAACAATGAGCATGATTGATAAAAGATTACAGGTTGTAGAAGGCGTTGACTTCTACGAATCCATTGATGCTATAGGGTTTTGTTTGGTGCCAAATATGATGATACCACTAAAGTTCAAATTACCAAAATTTAAAAAGTACGACGATATTAAGTATCCTATTACACACATCACAATGTATTCTCGTAAAATGGTAATGCATGCCATCAACAAAAAATTGCTCATGCATATGCTCTAAAATAGTTTAATCGAATCTACTACAAAGTGATACATTCAGTTAAATAGGATTCATATTTGATTATGAAAAGATTTGACATATTCCTTCATCAATCAATATCATCATATTATAGATATAGCTTCTGATCATCTTTTCTTACAGAGTATGAAAAAAAAAGGTAATGAAATCATTCAAAAAATATGTTTAGAGATGGCAACATATAGCCTTTCAAGTGCAGCCACCCTTAATTAAAAAAGAAATAATGATTTTATTTTTGAACATTTTGAAGTCACCCTATTATGAGAAGATGATAGGGAATGTAATAAAAGGTTTTACTGATATGGTGATCTTAAGAGAGATTATTAAAAATACCATCAAGAGTGGCAAGCTTGAAGAATGAATGGCCAATAGTGCCAAAAATGGGATGCCTAAGAAGAAATAAGCTGAAGCCCAAACGATGAGTCTTGAAGGGTAATAATTTAAAAGTTATGCTCTATACCCACCATATGTTCATCTTGCTTATTACCCAATAGTCAATAATGTTGCATAAATTCCTTACCAGCCTTATTTCCCAATATGAACAATATTGCTCTAAGTCCTCATCAACTAGCTTTTCAAGCATCAGCATATGGGTCTAATCCTGTTACTCACCAATTTCAAGGCCTAACAATCAAGTGAATGGTTTGAAAAGATCCATGAGCAATCAAAAGAGAGCTCACGTTGATCCTATCCTTATGACGTATACTAAGCTATTTCCAAAATTGGTCAAGAATTACCTAGTATCCCAAGTCTTTTTGAAATCATTGAAGCCACCTTATCCCAAATGATACAACGTTAATGCCATATGTGACTACCATAACGAGAATTGGGTTTCTCTATAGAAACATGCTTTACTTTCAAGCATAAGGTGCAAAGTTTGATTCGAGCAAACTCGATAAGCTTCAATGAATCAAAAAAGTTGAATATCCACAAAAGCTTTTTGCCCAATCACCTAGGGTCATAATTTTGAAGAGGTTGATTGAAATTGATTATCATCTTAGGATTTTTTAAGAATATAGATCTCTTTTATGTACTTGAATTTCATCTTATTTTTCATCATTTTAATAAAAGTGACATGATACATTTTCATAACATTTTTTTTTATGTGAATCACCATTATTTACTTTTAACTTCTTATACTTTTTTTCCATATCCATTCCTTGATTCCAAATAATAAATGTTCAGATAGTCATGACGATAATTCAGGATTCAATTTTGAAAACATCATTCATGATGAAGTAATTGATAGATGAAGATTGTTGATTCATTGGGACTGCTAAATAAAAAAAAAGATAAATCTAGTGAAGAGTTTTGAAGAGATGCAACACATGATTTTTATAATTATTCATTCACAAGTCTACTTTTGATCAATAAATATTCTTCATTAAGAGTATTCATGTTCGAGATAAGAAATGGCCATCTTTCTTCTATCCTTAAAAAAAAAAAGTAAAATCATCCTTTGCTACCCCATTTAAGCATGTTAAAATTTTTTTTTGAGAAATCCTAACCAAGGATCACCCCTATATTCAGGGAAAAATTTGATAAGCTTGCTTATCCTTAGTGATTTCAGAGGTAAAATCCTATGGTGTTCAAATTTTTTTTGAAAAATGATGAAAAAAAAGAAAAAAAAGGAAAAAAAAAAGAAAAAATTGATGGGGTAACATGTCAAGGTGCTCTATATAAAAAAAAATGATCCTTGGTTTGATAACCTTTCAACTATAATTTAAGCCTATTTTGTCTATTTCTTTCATAACTTTTCACCTTAGCCTACGTTATATCCCTTAAAAGTCTATTTTAATCGAATGTGAGTACTCAAAATAAAGAATCATAAATTGAATTAAAACAAATTTGCCATTAGATTATTTTAAATTTTAACAAAGTGTCACTAATGAATAAAAGAGAAAAAAAATGAAAAAAATGATGAGAAAAAAGTGTGCAAGAAAAAAATAAAAAAAAAAAGAAAAGAGAGAAAAAAACACTTAAATTGAAAACTCAAAAGGGTGATTTAAGTAAAAATGAAAGCTCAAAAAAATAACTTCATGTGAGGATCCTAAGAATGAAGATAATGATTGGCTCAAAGATTGAGAATATTGATGGAATGTGTTTTTTAAAGAAAATTCTAGGTTGGAGTTCAAAGTTGTCTAAACAATCATTATTTTCGATGTTAATATCCCATTTATATTCATAGCATTTTGCTTTTATTTATTTTTGAGTTGTTTTTTACCATACCTTTTTTTCTTTCAATAATAAAGACCTATTTTTCCTATTCTTTACCAATTATACATCCCCTGAATGAATAAAAAAAATGTATCATATTTGTCATCAATTAAAATGATGGTAAATAAATGAATGACACTATTCATAAAAGATTTTTTTCATTCTTTTAAAAGAAATATAATATGAAAGAAGTGAAAAAAGCCTGAAAAATTATTTAAAAAGGGCAAACAAAGTGACTCAGTGATGAATTCAGTGATAGATTGGTTAACATGACTATGAATTATGACCAAATGAAAAGAATGACATAGATCAATTGATAAAATTTGCTTTGAGATTGTTAATACTGAGAAGCTAAGAAGGAATGGTAAAGTCTTGAAAACCTTGTTACCATGATTAAAATTTCATGACATTGATTTAGTAACATCTGCATTACATACATTATGTTTAAATCCTTGATAATTGCATCCCAGATAGGACATGCATCTGTATCGTTGCATTATAAGTTATCACTTATTTTTTATCTCGGCTTGATCCAAATCATCTTTTTGACTCGCGGTTCGATTTCGGTCATTCATTTTTTACCTCAACTCAATCTTAGTCACTTTGTTGTTTTGACTCGCGATTCGATCTCAATCACTCATTTTCGATCTCAGTTGATCAGATCATTTTTCTAACCCATGATTCAATCTCGATCATTCATCTTTGACCTTGACTCAATCTTGGTCACTTTATCTTTTTGACTCTTTTAATTTTGTTATGAAACATTTGCGAATCTAGAACCTTTACGAAATTTGAAATCTTACAATCTTTCAATCTTGTAAATCTAAAAGTCCTTGTGAACTTGAAACCTTTGAGAATCCAAAACCTCTGTGAAACTTGAAATCTTGTAAATCTTCCATTCTTACAAATTTGAAAATTTTTGTAAATTTTTTATGAAATTTAGAGTATTGGGATCTCTCAACTATTGTTATGGAACCTTGCAAATCTTTGAATTTTCAAATTGTGAGTCTTTGGATTTCAAGCCAAAATTTTCAATTTTATTTTTTTGAATTGCGATTCAATCTCAGTCACTCATTTCAATCTCGGCTCCGTCTAAATCATTTTATTTTTAAACCTGTGGTTAAACCCTGATCACTCATTTTGATTTCAGCTCAGTTCAAATCATTTTATTTTTAGACCTATAGTTCAATCCCGATCACTCATTTTGATCTCGGTTCGATTTAGATCATTTTATTTTTTTGACTCACGGTTCAATCTCGATCGTTCAGTTTTGATATCGGCTCGGTTTAGATCATTTTATTTTTTTAACTCATAATTCAGTCCAAGTCACCCATTTTGTTCTCTGTTAAGTCCAGATCATTTTAATTTCTTATTTCATAGTTCAGTCTTGATCATTTTTCTATTTTAATATACTTCGATGAATTTCGACTTGGACTCAGTTTAGTTGTTTTCACATTTTTATTTTGACTTCAACTTTTGAACCCAAACAAAATAGATGTTTTTTATCTTTGCGCAATTCCTATTTTACAGAAATTGTGAAAAAAGGGCCAACTATAGATACCCTATTTTATCTAAGATTTTTTTGGGACAAAAAAAAGAAGCTTCGGGCCCAATAGGAAAATTTTTAATTTTAATTTGATTTGATTTAATTTTACTTATTTTCAAAAAAAAAAAAGTCAAAAGAAAGAGAGAATGAAAGAGAGAAATAAAAAAATAAGTGATTTTGGCTTGATTCATGCAAATCTTGTAAAAGGAAAAATTCAAAATCAAATCATAGATTACAAAATCACAATCAAATCACAATCAAATTAAATTACATACAATCACAATCCTAGATTAGATTTACTTACCAGAATAAAGAGGGATTGAATCCCTATAAAACGGTATTCAAACATCCATGCAAAGAAGGGAGAGCATTCAAAAAAAAGATAATACAAAAAACTCTTAAGAGAAAATAGAGAAATTTGTTTAGCAACTGAGAGGTTTTAGGTTCTAGGTATGATTTGTTTATATTTTTAAGAATTGGGATTTGGTGTTTTAGGGTTTGAATTTCTGTAAGGTTTTGCATTTTAAAGATTTATGGGTTTAGCTTTCTATACATTTTGTTGGGTTTTTGAAAATTCTTTGTCGGCTTTTGGGATTTATTCGTCAATTTTTGAGCACTTATAAATCAGTTAGAGAGAATATAGAAGAATAACCATTTTAAAAAGAAAAGCATACTGAAACAATTTTGAAGAAAAACATGAAATTTAAGGTACCTAGATCTATGTGTTTTACCATGCACAACTCGATCCAATCGTAGGTCTTCTCTTTCCACTTTTCATTTCATTTTCTATTTTGATTTTATTTTTCTTATTTTATTTATGTTATTTTGTTTATTTTTATTTATTTTTATTATTTTTATTATTTTTTGTTTTAATTAAAAAAATACATTACTTATTATTATGATTTTTTTTCTTTGTAAGTTTCATTTTACTTATTTATAAAAAAAAATTATAATAAAAATGTTTCTAAAATCGATTCATGAATCCTATCAAACTATTAGAGGATTTTTTATGGATTTAAATTTTTATGGATTCTATCAAACTATTAAAGAATTTCATAAATTACTTTTTGATAAAATATCATATTTTCATCCTATCAAACTATTAGAGGATTGTATCTTAAATTAAATATTTTCAAATGAAAGATTTAATGAATTTCCTCAAAAATAAATATTTTATAAATATTTTATAATAAAATCTTACCAAACTATTGGGAGATCTGCATCAAAATAAACTCTATCAAACTATTAGAGAACTTTACTAATTATTTTACTAGGTAATATACATTAATAAATATGACGACAAAGCCTCTTCAGAGTGGGATACTAGTCTTTATGAATACTCATGAGGTGAGAAAATTATTTTAAATTGCTATCAAACTATTAGAATAATTTTAAGGTTAATTTTCAATATTAAATATTTTGGTAAAATATAAACATATTTAAGGCTTGGATAATTTGAAATTAAACTGGTACCATCTTTAGAATGGCTGTTGTGAGGGTGTTATAACCTTTCTCACATGTAACCATACTCTCAAACCTAAAATCTGATTTAGTGGATTATAATTTATTATTTAAAAATACCTAATTCAATATTGAGACTCCTCTTTAAATGGGATAGATTTGATCATGTGGGCAATCACTTTTATACAAAAAAGATTGATGATGACTCATTTAATCGATATCTAGCGGTAGATCTACGAATCTATACATTATAATAATGATGTCTTTAGATATGAGATAACTGAACTAGCAATTCAAAGGAATGCAAGTTGCCTAGTTGCTTAATAAGAGCAAGAGGGGCATCTAGTCTTTGTATCGGTCATGAGGGCGAACAAAGTTGCAAAATACCAAGGTGTAGCAAAGGTGTTGAGAGTCGAATGGCCTATGCCCATGGTGGAAGGAGGAGGTGCCATTACTTGGATTGCACTAAAAGTGCCGAGGGAAATACCCATTTTGCACAGCACATAATAGTGCTTAGTCTCTCTAGGATTCTTTGCTTTTGCACAAATGTTACAGAAAAGCTAATGTTGGTAATGCAATTAACCTACTCATAAATTTTGTCTAAACCTAGATCAAATTTGAACCACAATCTAGTTAACTGCATTTCAACATAAACATCCACTAATTGAATTCCATTCTTTATTGTCAATATGAGTGGCCCTTACTCTCTTCCCTCCACTCCTTCACATTTAGATCAACAATATGAATTGTAAAGAAAATTGAAGTACAAACCAACTTTGGTTCAAATGAACAAAATGCTTTAATTATAAACAAAATGGGAAGTTTTACTTAAAATCCTTTTGAGTGATTGAAATCAGAAGCCGTCTGAGTCTTTAAGCACTCGTTTCTTACCAACAAAACTCAAAGATGAACGGGAGGTGAATAAACTCTAGGTTCTTGTTACTTGGCTTCATATCCTTCCTCTAGATTATTCAGGATAGAGCTTAGTTTGGATTGGTTGCACAAATAATATTTTAATAAAAATGGAAATCAAATGAAGTGAGACTATCTTTGGGAGTTTGTTTGTCACATAGATGGGAAAAGAATAATAACAATGATGTGGCATTAAGTATCTCGTTTATGTAAATAAGATTATAAATACCTTTATTAGGAATAAATATTTTATTTTATATTAGTGCAAAAAAAAAAACTCTATCTCAAACTCAACAAAACCAAAGTCGCTTTTGTATTTTTTGCGGTCGTTGGAAAGGATTTAATTGTCAACCATGTGTTGGAAATCGTGTGATGTCACTCTGAAAAGGTATCTTTGGGGTTGCCACCTCATTTTTTCCCATTTGTTTTCCATATAAGTTTTCGTGAAATTGTAAGTAGTTTTAAGGTTTGGTGTATTCATATTTTACAAAATATTAAAATTTATATATTTATGCTATATTTTATTTATATAATTAAATATTATAATTTATATTGATATAAAAATATAAAATATATTTTTTTATTTTATTAAATTTATATATAATTATTAATAAAATTTTAATTTATATCATTTTTTATTATATTTTTATCATATTATCATATTTTATTTTAAATTATAAAATTTACAAATAACTTTCTCATCCATAATTCATTGTCAGTTTTTCTTAACTGGTCAAAAAAATTCTTTTTTAAAAAATATTAGACTAATATATTATTTCACAATAAAAGTATGTCATAAGTTTTAATGAAAACTTATATTAAATTTATAAATTATTCATCAAAAGAGATTATTAACAAAAGAAATTAAATATAACTTTTTATTGATTCATATCAATTCAACAAATCTATCGACTTAAAAATTTCTTTCTATAACTTTTTTTCATTCTACTACTATTTTTTTTTTTTAAATTGCACCTAGAAAACTTATTCATGGTTTTGAGTGAGTATGACAAGATTGATTTCTTAATTGCTCATTTTTTGTTTCAAATAGGTTTGGGTATCATTTGAATTATAACTTCTAAATCAATCTTTACTAGCATATGTCTAATTCTAAAATTTAAATTTAATATTCAATTATTTAAATAGTTAAATTATGAACTTGGTTAATGATTTGCATAAACCAAATAGAAACTAACGTTCATTTGAATCATTATTATCATAGATGAAGATATTTAGAGTACATTAAAATTTTGAAAGTTATATCATTAAATTAATAAGTGTTTATATAACTATTAATATATATTTAATTTTTTTTTTTTTTAAGGAATAGCAATAATAATAGTTTAAACAATACAAACTCTTAACTTCATAAAACTCATAATATCCCTTTACATATATATGCATATACATATATATATATATGGATTTATATTTGATACATAATTTATATGTAAAATTAATACATCAATAATAAACTAAACAATTACACCTCATAAAAAATTAATCTTTAATATTTTAAAATTAAATGTATTTACTTTTTATGATTTTAAAATAGTGCTTCACAGATAAGAAAAGTTGTTTTATCATTTGTGATGCAATAGCTAAGATGAGGTCAAGGTCCATTCAAATAGTTAGATTGTGTAAAATTAAGGTTTAACATTCCATTTATATTATATCTAATTCTTAATTGACATGTGTTAGCTCAAAGATTTGGAATAAATCAAAAGGGGGGTGAATTGGTTTTTAATAAATTTTTGAAGTACAATATTCAATAAGCACAAATTTGCTAAACAATTAAACACAATAATTGAAAGTAAATGAGAGATAAGGATAGAGAATATAACATCGAGATTTATAGAGGTTTGATCCTTTCTTAGGCATCTACGTCCTCTTTCTTAGCCTCTTTTACCAATGAGTTCAATCCACTATAAGTGTTGAAGATTACAGCCAAGCTTCTCTAAGCTTTACAAACTCAGCACACTATACACTTAAGGGTTATCCTTCCTCTTAAGTTTACAAACTCATAATACAAAAATATGAAATGTTTTGCAAACTCTAAGAACCTCTCAAAGGTTAGTTGTTTGCTAATTTGAAGTACACAGTGGTATAGACAACAAAATAAAGAAAGACTGATATGAATTTTCCATTTTTCTAACTTGGAACAGCTTTGAATGCTTGAGCAGATTGGTAGGTGAATGGCAATAAGTTTCCTTGGCTCTTATTTTTGTTGGTCTACAATGGAATGCTTGATTTATAGTTAGGAAAAAGTTGAGAGCCGTTGGATTGCATTTAATGCTTTAAACCTATAAAAATTTAGATAAAAAAATAGTCGTTGAGAGTTGTTAGCCTTCAGGAGATCGATCCCTTGTCATAAGGGATCGATTGGTTTATGTTGGAGAAGGCTCAATTTTGTGCCTGATTTACCTTACCCGATCGATCCCTTTAAGAAGGGATCGATCCCTTTTTTGGGTTTTTGAATTGGGAAACATTCTGTTTGAGCAACCGATCGATCCCTTTTAAGAGGAGATCGATCATTTTTTTGGGTTTTTAAACTTGGGAAACATTCTATCTGAGCAATCAATCGATTCCTTTAAGAGGAGATCGATCCCTTGCTTTAGGTGATCGATCCTTTATGTGATGGGATCGATTCATTCTGAAAAATTACACGATACAAACATTCTGTATGAAAAAGTGATCGATCCCTTGAATGAGGGGATCGATCCATTCAGCTTGAAACCCTAACCAATCGATCCTTACAGAGAGGGGATCGATCGATTTTTGTCAAATCTTGAGAACTTTCGATTCTGGTTGAAAACAGGATCAATCCCTTCTATCAAAACTTGCATAAATCATGTTTTGTTCTGAGAATTTGAGTTGTATTGATTCTCAAATGAATTTTGGCAAGATAGAATGGTGAAAAAATGTTCAATTTAAGCTTAGACAATATTGAAATAAGTTTGGCAAATTTTTTATTTTTTCAAAACAAAATTCTTAATCAATTCAAGGTCAACAATCTCCCCCTTTTTTATATGACAAAACCAAGTGAAATATTTGCTTAAAAACATTTTTCCTTTTGAAAAACAAGCTTCCCCTTAATCTATGAAAAACCAACTCCCCGTAAAGAATATAACTCCCCTTGAATTTAAGCATTAGTTATAACTAACTAAGCAAACTCAATATCACCAAACCAATATCATTAGAGTCATCAAAGCAATTTTTCATACAATATTTCTCCCCCTTTTTGTCATAGCAAAAAGGATGAAATAAAGCAAAATGAAACCAAATGAGAGAAAATCAATTCAAGGCCACTTAATCATCAATCATTAAACAACACAACAATAGCACACAATAATAAAATGAAAGATATATTTTATTGATATAAAGATCAAGTGCCAATAGTTACAAACCAAAATGTAAAGTTAGATTTACAAAATATAATAATGTGGGAAAACACAAGGGATGACACTAATGAAGTTCATTGTGGTGGAAGTGGAGAATGGAAAGACTGATGAGGATGAGAAGAGTGAGAAAATGGTTACCTTATGTACGAGTATGTAGATCTCATGTTCTTAACATTAGCTCGAAGATGGCAAACTTATGTTACCAGCTCATGTTAAGTTTCTTCTATAGTCTCCAATCTAGTGTTTATGTTGCCAACCATTGAATGCAAGCTGTTTATCTGAAGCAAGACCATCTCTAAGGTTCCTTAAGTGTGGAATGGTTGGGTAGGGAGTTCATCTTGTTGTTTAGGCATAGCCATAGGTTCTTGCTCTTCTCCCTTTTCTTGTGTAACGTCAATGTCACCCTTTTTGACCCATAATCCAACTGTATTTTGATTATACCCTATGTTATGCAGTGTAAGAACTCCAAGAATACTAAAGGGGTCATTGAAGGTCATTTGCTTATCTCCTCTAGTGTTTACCTCCAAATGCCTCAACAAATTACTGATTGCATACCCATATACCAAAGTGTAATCTTTGTTATGCATCACTCCCATCATATCATGAAAAATGAAATGCACCAAATTTGGTTTATGTCCATTCTTAATCTTATACTTCCACTAATAATCTTGCTTCCTAATGGTGGAGTACTATGTCCCAAAAGGTGATAAAACATAGGTAACAATGAGGTGGAGCAATCTATCATGCATAGGTAACCTAGAAGCTTGAGTGGGAGCAACTTGTAGAGTTTGACTGCTAAAGATGTATTATGCAAGTTGCACTATGTCACATTTAGTGTCTATTTATCCCTCATCATCTAGCTTGAATGCTTTAGCTAACACTTACTTAGTGACTAAAATTTTCTTTTTCATCACATAAGTTCTAAACGTATCAAGATAATGCCTATTTGTTCCTTCAATCTGCATACAACTTGCATTACTATAGAAAACTCTTACTAAGTTCTCAAATAATAGGGCCTCCATACATAAGTAATATAGCCAACTAAATGCCTCAAAGATATGTAGGTAAGGGAAGTCTATGGATCGAAAGAAATCTAAGGAAATTACCCTTCCGTGCTTGACTTCCTAATGGGCAAAGTTCATATCATATAGATCCTTTACCTCTAGACTATTAAAGTTTTGATTGAAGAATGACTTCATCGTGGAGCTTGAAGCCTCCCATGAGGGGTTCTTTCGTCTGGCAGTAACTTTGGTTTTTAGGACCATTTTGAGGTGAAATTAATGGGTTTCAGGGAGAAATTTTGGTAAGAAATCAAGTTGGAATAAAGGAATCGATAAAAGATGGAGTTAAGAATGAGCAATTTTTTGTGAGAAGTGTTTAAAGTTTAGAGAGGATGGGAGAGGAAATCTGAAATGATCAGTGAAATTGAGAGAGACCCGACTTTATTACACCTAAAAAGCATGATTCGATTGATTGGTTGAAGCAGGGGATCGATCGATTATGGGTCTTTGCATGGAATCGATCAATCTATTTTGAAGGAGATCGATCGATTTTGTTCATTTTAGACTTCTTATAGCTATTGGTTGAATATCTGATCGATCTTGTCCTAAAGGGGATCGATCGGTTCATGGGTTGAACAAAAATTGGCTATTGCCTACTTATTCGATTGATCATTTACTAAGGGGATTGATCGATTCCTTATGTTTTCCCTTTAATATGGCTATTGGGTGAAGAACCAATCGATCCATTCCAAAAAGAGATCGAATGATTTGAGCTGTAGCATTTTTTTTTAATAAAAAGATTTGAAAAACATGCATTATGATCATTCAAGCATACAATCATGCACAAATTATAGAAAAATTTAGATAAACACACATTAGATTAATCAATAGTGTACTATTCATCATAACATCAAGAAATCCACTTCAAGGAACATTCATCCTGTCAAGTTCACTTTTAATTGCATAAAATATATCCTTATCAAGAGGTTTTATGAAGATATCAGCTAGTTGATGCAAGATATCCATATATTCAAGCACAATATCACCTTTTTGAACATGATCTCTAATAAAATGATACCTAATTTCGATATGTTTGGTTCTAGAGTGTTGAATTAGATTTTTGGTGAGATTGATGGCATTAGTATTGTTACATTTAATGGGAATATGATCCATGGTTATTCCAAAATCCTTCAATTGTTGCTTAATCCACAAAACTTGGGCACAACAACTTTCGACTGCCACATATTTAGCTTCGGTTATAAATTAAATAACACTATTTTATTTTTTGAAAAACCATGATATAAGCATATTTTCAAACAATTAATAAGTACCAAAAGTGCTTTCTTTTATCAATTTTGCACCCACCAAAATCAGCATCGGAATAGGCATGTAAAGCAAAAGATGAACCTTTTAGATACCATAATCTTAAATTAAGGGTGTCCTTAAGGTACCTAAAAATTTTTTTGACAGCAGATAAATGTGATTCTCTAGGTGAAGATTGAAATCTAGCACATAAACATACACTAAACATAATATCATGTCTACTTGTAGTGAGATATAGCAATGAACCAATCATAAACCTATATAGTTTAGAGTCAATACATTTACTTCATTCATCCTTGTCAAGTTTTGTTGAAGTGCTCATTAGTGTTAAGCAAGGCTTTGATTCTTCTAATCCAACCTTATAAGTAAATCCTTGATGTATTTGGCTTGATTGATGAAGGTGCCACTTTTGCTTGCTTTACTTGTAGTCCCAAGAAGAATGTGAGTTCTCTCATCATGCTCATTTCAAATTCACCTTACATAATCTTAGCAAATTCTTGACAAAAAGTTTCATTAGTAACACCAAATATAATATCATCAACATAAATTTACCCTATGAAAATATCTTTTCTTTTTGTTTTAATAAAAAGTGTAGTATCAACCTTCTCTCTATTAAAATCATTTTCTACCAAAAAATTTGACAATCTTTCATACCAAGCTCTAAAAGCTTGTTTTAAATCATATAATGCTTTTGTCAATTTATACACATGATTTGAAAATTTTGGATTTCAAAATTGGGAGGTTGCTCACATACACTTTTTCATTTATAAAACCACTAAGAAATGCACTCTTGACATCCATTTGAAAAAGCTTAAAATTTTTAAAACATACAAATGCAAGCAACATTCTTATGGCCTCTAACCTTGCAACCGAGGCATAGGTTTCATCATAATCAATTTTCTCTTCTTGACTATACCTTTAAGCTACCAATCTAGCTTTGTTTCTAATAACATTCTCATGTTCATCCATTTTATTCTTAAAAACCCATTTTATGCCTATGGTAGGATGATCATTAGGCCTAGGTACAAGATTTCATACTTGGCTTATTTCAAATTGGTTCAATTTTTTTTGCATGCCTAATATCCTATGATCATCTCTTAAGGCTTCATCTATATTTTTAGGTTCAAAATGAGATAGGAAGGTAACATAATTGCATACATTATAAGAAGATCTAGTTCTTACCCCTTGAGTTGGATCACCAATGATTTCATTATCTTTGATATACCTCATTTCTCTAGGATGATTTGGCTCTCTCTCTATGTGTTGTGGCTCATCCAAAAACTCATCAACTTCCTTTTGATTCTTCTTTTCAATGTCATGAGGTGCATCATTGATCCTTTTTTGAAGTATACCTACATCATCATCAAGAAGCACCTTTCTCGAAAGTGGGTTAGACTCATAAAAAATAATATGTATAGATTCTTCAACCACTAATATTCATTTATTAAAAACTCTATAAGCTTTTGAATTCAAAGAATATCCTAAAAAAATCCCTTCATCATTTTTTGCATCAAATTTACCAAGATCATCTTTTTCATTGTTCAAAATAAAGTATTTGCAACCAAAAGGATGAAAATAGCTTATGTTAGGCTTTTTTCCTTTAAAAAACTCATAGGAGATTTTTTTTCAAAATTGGCCTAATCATAGCTCTATTTATAATATAACAAAAAGTATTTATAGCTTCTGCCCAAAAATATCTAGGTAAATTATTTTCACAAAGCATGATTCTAGCCATTTCTTTTAAAGTTCTATTTCTCATTTCCACTACCCCATTTTGTTGAGTTCTAGGAGCAGAAAAATTGTGGCTAATACCATTTTCACTACAAAATACATTAAAGCCAAGATTTTTAAATTCCTTTCCATGATCACTTCTAATACTAGTAATTGAATAACCTTTTTCATTTTGTATTTGTTTGCTAAAAGTGATGAATTTTTCCAAAGCCTCATTCTTTGAATGCAAAAGGAGAACCCATGTGAATCTAGTAAAATCATCAATAATAACAAACTCATATTGTTTTCCACCAAGACTCATTGTTCTAGTAGGGTCAAAAAGATCAATATGAAGTAGTTAAAGATGTCTAGTAGTTAAAATGCAATTCTTAGGTTTGAAAAAAGTTCTTCTATGTTTTTCTTGAGCATATGCATCACAAACCTTGTCATTTTCATATTTTAACCTTGACAAACCAACAACCAAATCTTTTTGAGAAAGTTTTGAAATTACATACATACTTGTATGTCCAAGCCTTCTATGCCAAATCCAACTCTCATTTTTTTTTTAGCCATAAAATAAACATTTTTAAAAGATAGATCATTTAGATGCACTACATAAATATTTCTTTGATGATGTCCAACAAAAATAAGTTTGTTAGTTTTGATATCAATTACTTGACAGCACATGGATTCAAACACAACCTTAAATCCTTTATCACACAATTGACTAATGCTAAGCAAGTTATGCTTGAGTCCTTTCACAAGTAAAAATTTTTAATAGTAGTAGAAGAATTGTTACCAATTGAGCCAATCCCTTCAATTTGGCCTTTAGAGTTGTCACCAAATGTAACATCTCCTCCACTTTTAACTTTCAAGTCCTTAAAAAGAGTTTTATCCTCGGTCATATGTTTTGAACATCCACTATCAAGGTATCATGAATTGTTCTTGCTTGAATTGACTTTGTAGCAATGTTCATCCACCTACAAAAACACAATTAAATTTTTAATTTGGGTACTTAAATTTTTTTGGGTCATTGAATGTTAGTACTAACAATTTTTGTGCCTTTTAAAATACACTTTATTTTAGTAATCTCATCTTGAGATGTGCTAACTTCTTTTGGAATCCACACTCTCCTAATGAGCTTACCTCTATAAGTGATTTTTTTCAAGGGACAATATGGTATTGAATGACCCAATTTATGACAATGTGCACATATGCTGGATGAATCATTTAGCTTAATAAAGAAATTCTTTAAATGAGTTTCTTTGTTACCACCATTATAACCTAGTCCATCTTTGTCAAAGAAAGCTCTTTATGTTTCAAGCATGTCATTAAACTTTTAATGTCCTATATAAAATCTAGAAAATGAATTATGCAAATTTTCATTTTTCTTAGTCAAGTCATTGACATTCAATTTCAAGAGTTCAACTTCCTTTTCTAAGTCTTCTTTTGCTTTAGTCAATGATTCATTTTCTAATTTCAATTTAGAGACTATTTTTTTTATATTTCATGTTAATGTTCTCAAATTCTATAGCTAACTCATTATAGGCATCTTGCAGTCATCAAATGTGTATGAATTTAAATCACATGAACTAGAGGTTACCTTGGACTCATCAAAAGTCATGAGATATAGATTGACTATTTTTTATTTATTTGATTCATCATCAGAGAAGTCACTATCACTCCATGTTGCTACCATAGCTTTCTTTTTTGGCTTTATCATGTTTTACCTTTTTCACAAAAGATAATCAAGTTTAATGTGATCTGGTTTGTTGTATTCATAACAAATAATTGGGTCCATTTCTCTCTACTTGATTCCCCTTTAGTCATCTCCTTTTGTGATCTTTTTCTATTGAAAAACTTGTTCATTCTCATGAACTTCTTGAATCTTTTTGCAAACATGGCCATCTCTTCATCTTCATAATCTTTCTTTTGTCTAAATTTTTTTTCATCTTCTTGAAAGGTAGATTTAAAAGTAATGCCACCTTTCTTGATTGGTTCTTATCCCCTTTTGATCTTCATTTCATAGGTAAGGAGAGAGCCTATTAGTTCATCCAAAGAGAGTGTGTGAAGGTTTTTAGACTCTTCAATAGCTGGCACTTTGGCTTTTTAGCTCTTTGATAGACTGTTAAAAATTTTTTTCACCATTTTCACATTTGAGTAAGTCTTTTCAAAAGCCTTTAAACCATTAATGATGTCGGTGAAATGATTTGACATCTCACTAATGGTTTCATCTAATTTTATCTTGAATAGCTTGTAATCGTAAGTGAGCATGTCAATTTTTATCTCTTTCACTTGGTTAGTACCTTCATGAGTAATAGCTAGCTTATCCTAAATTTTTTTTACATTTTTGCATAAAAAAATCTATTGTACTCACTTGGCCTCAATGCATAAAATAGTGTATGCATTGTTTTGACATTGAGTTGAGCCATCTTCATGTCATTGACATCCCATTCACTCTCTAGCTTGATCATTTCCTTACCATCCACCATCTTTATTGGAATTTGAGGACATTTACAATAACCCTCCAGACTTCATAATCATTAGCTTGAATGAACAACCTCATCCTAGTCTTCCAATAGGAGTAGTTGTCACCAGCAAAAAGAGAAAGTCTAACAATTGAATGCCCTTCACTTTCAAGAGATGTTGCAACTATTTCATTTGTCATAAGACATACCTCTTGTTGGTCAGTATAGTTGTTATAGCTTGAAGATAGTTCTTTCACATTGATTACCATATTTTTTTGAACCATTTTCAGGATCACTCTTGGGCTGTTAAACCTACAAAAAAAGAGTACTATCTTTGATACCAATTGTTAGCTCAAAGATTTGAAATAAACTAAGAGGGAGGGTGAATTGGATTTTAATAAATTTTTGAAGTACAATATTCAATAAGCATAAATTTTGCTAAACAATTAAATATAATAATTGAAAGTAAATGAGAAATAGGGATAGAGAATATAACACCGAGATTTATAGAGATTCAGTCATTTTCTTAAGCACCTACGTCTTATCCCTTAGCCTCTCTTGCCAAGAAGTTCAATCCATAATAAGTGTTAAAGATTACAACCAAGCTTCTCTAAGCTTTACAAACTCAACACACTATACACTTAAGGGTTATCATTTTCCTTAAGCTTACAAACTTACAATATAGAAATATGAAGTGTTTTACAAACTCTAAGAACCTCTCAAAGGTTGGATGTTTGCTAATTTGAAGTACACAGTGGTATAGACAACAAAATAGAGAAAGAAATTATATGAATTTTGCACTTTTCTAACTTGGAACAGCTTTGAATGCTTGAGCAGATTGGTAGGTGAATGGCAATAATTTTCCTTGGCTTTCATTTTTTTTTTGTTTGCAGTGGAATGCTTTATTTATGTTAGGAAGCAGTTGAGACCCATTGGATTGCATTTAATGCTTCAAACCTGTAAAAATTCAGACAAAAAAATAGCCTTTGAGAGTTGTTAGCCTTCAAGGGATCGATCCCTTATTATAGGGGATCGATTGGTTCATGTTGAAAAAGGCTCGATTTTGTGCCTGATTTGCCTTACCCGATCAATCCCTTTAAGAGGGGATCGATCCTTTTTTTTGGGTTTTCAAACTCGAAAACATTCTGTCTGAGCAACCGATCGATCCCTTTTAAGAGGGATCGATCTTTTTTCTAGGTTTTCGAACTTAGGAAACATTCTATCTGAGCAATCGATCAATCTCTTTAAGAGGGTATCGATCCCTTACCTTAGGTGATCGATCCTCTATGTGATGGGATTGATTCATTTTCTGAAAAATTACACGATACAAACATTTTGTATGAAAAAGTGATGATCCCTTGAATGAGGGGATCGATCCGTTCAGCTTGAAACCCCAACCAATCGATCCCTACAGAAAGGGGATCGATCGATTTTTATCAAATCTTGAGAACTTTAGATTCTGGTTGAAAACAGGATCGACCCCTTTTGCTAGGGGATCGATCCCTTCTATCAAATTTGCATAAATCATGTTTTGTTTCGAGAATTTGAGTTGTTTTGATTCTCAAATGAATTTTGACAAGATAAAAGGGTGAAAAAAATATTCAATTTAAGCTTAGACAAAATTGAAACAAGTTTGACAAATTTTTTATTTTGTTAAATCAAAACTCTTAATCAATTCAAGGCCAACAACATATTATACACTTCAAGTTATGATTTGAACCAAATTTAGTAATAAAATTTGTCTAATTGTTCAAGAAGCTTTAGCAATGAGACCATGTGCTTAACATTAACTACATGCATATGTACCTTTTTAGATATGTGTATATATGAAATACATGTTGATTACAAATTTTGTTTTAGTTCGTTGTTAATTACGAATCCTATTTGTAAAAGAATAAATATTAATTATGAAATTAATTATAATTTATCTATCTTATTTTATATTTTTTTATAGAATTTTAAAAAATTTATTTTAACGTATTTTGTTTAATTTAAAACTTTTTATAAATTATTTTTTTTATAATTTTTACTTGTAAAAACAAAAATTACGAAAAAATTTAAAACATAAAACAAAAAGTTTTAGATCTTAGATTAAAATTTAAAATTTAAAACATAAAAAATGAATAAAAACTAAATGAAAAGAGTATAATATAACAAGATTTTAAATAATACATATCTACAACTCTATGAAAAAATCAATAAATAAAAAATTAACAATTTTATTATTGAATAAATATTGATAAGTTTAAATTTTATATATTAAATTCTATCCATTTATAAGTTTAAATTTTGTGTTAAATTTAAAAAATTAAATTAAATATCTTAATCTAAATTTTGTCTAGTTAATCGTGCGAGTAAATTGTCTCCTCATAATGCAATAGATAATGCTGAAGCTGACCCTTTTGACTCCGACAGCCACAATTGCATTCTATCCAACGTAAAAAACAAAATCTAAAACTTTAGCAGTCAAATTGTTAAATACCAAATCCGAAAAAGAAAAACATGTCAAACAGACACGTGCGTTATCCTGGTTGATCCACAACTAGTCTGAAAACAGGGGCAGCTGGCTGAGGAGCCCAGTCTTGCTCTAAGAATCCGTCTTATTCCCAAATCTCTGTAGAAAGCGCGGATGCCAACCCCTTATCCCACAAAGCCACAGCCTGGATCCTCTTCAATCCCGCGTTCGCCCCTTTTTTAATCTGTAAAAATCCTCACTTTTAAAACGATCTGCAAAACTTCAGATATATATATATATATATTTATATAACGCCATTTCACTTCACACTTCTTATTCACATTTACTAGTGGCAAAAGCTCATCATTTTTTTTCTTTTACTTCCAAGGCTTTTGTGAGCTTACTCAACTGAAAGTTGACAGTTATTAAACTTCTCAGTCAATTACTCAAAGTCCAACGTCTGTTTAACTGAAAGTTCAACTTCTTTGAATTTCCTGTTTTATTCGTTCTTTTTTGAAATGGATTTTTTTTGTCAACTTTATAAGACAGTCGATTCTGGATCGGCTTCGTCACCTCCGTCGGATAGTGGAAGTGGCACTTGTCGTCCAAAAAATTTTTCAGATGAAGATGTGATGTTAGCTTCGAGTTATCCGAAGAAGCCAGCGGGGAGGACGAAATTCCGGGAGACTCGGCACCCGGTGTTCCGTGGAGTCCGTCGGAGGAACTCCGGGAAGTGGGTTTGTGAAGTGAGGGAGCCTAATAAGAGGTCCAGGATTTGGCTGGGGACTTTTCCAACCGCGGAGATGGCGGCTCGTGCACATGACGTGGCGGCGATAGCACTGAGAGGAAGGTTAGCATGTCTGAACTTCGCGGATTCTGCTTGGAGGCTTCCGGTACCCACTTCTAGTGATCCAAAGGACATTCAGAAGGTGGCGGCAGAGGCGGCGGAGGCTTTTCGACCGGCTGAGCATTCGGATGGGAACTGTGGAGATGATGCAAAGAGAGGTGAAGAGACGGAGGTGGAGAAAATGAAAGTGTCTGAAAATGGGTTTTATTTGGACGAGGAGGCGGTGTTTGGGACACAAAAGTTTTTCGCAAACATGGCGGCAGGTATGATGATGTCTCCTCCTTGTTGTGGGTACGACGGGGATGAACATCAACTTGATGCTGCCGATGATTATGTACCTCTCTGGAGTCATTCAATTTAAATTAGATCAATTTTAGGCGATTCAAGTATATACAGTTGGGACACATTATTACTGTACTATATCGACGTAGCGTGGCTTTTTCTTTTGTGTCTGTACTTTAATATTTTTATAAGTACGGATAATATTAGGGGGAAAAATAATAGATTCACAGATGAGAGTCAACGTTTTTACATAAAAAAATCAAAATAAATAATTGTTGGACAAAATTTGTCATGAAATTAAAAAAATATCAATGCATGAGCAAATTTTTGAATATATATATATATATTCTAATCAAAAGCCGCAATTTAAGGAAGCATCGTTCTAGTAGAATTAGTATTTTTGTTTTTTACAAAGAAGACTTAATCTGTTAATATGAAAAATAATTATAGATATTAAAATTTAAATATTAAATTTTTTGAATCAACACAAACTAATTTTATCAAACTTTGATTTTGTTTATTGAAAAAAATCGCAAGAAAAAGCACAAACAAGCGGTTTAACTTGTAACTAGCTGGCACTAATTTGAAAGAATTTTCATTGACAATGGTTTTTGCGTATAATTAATTGAATTCAACGACAAATTATTGGAATTATTGTGAGTGAATTAGACTATCCGACATTTGGGATGTGCCTTTTTTAAAATTAACTTCAAAAGATGTTTTTTAAATTAGATGATATGGATTTTGCTGCTGACATCAGTATGAACTAAGGCTTATGAATTCTCCTCAAATGTGGATAATGTGGGGTCAGCGAATTCATAAGAAAAAAAATTTGTTAATAATTTAGAAATATTACTCGATTGAGAACGCGCTTCTACAACGGTTACCCAAAGCTTTGTGCCGAAATAAGAGGGAAGTACAGGGGATGTTCAGTTTAAAAATTGCCCCCAATGCATCCAGGATTTGCTTAACCTTTGTGCTATGTGATGTGATGTGATGTGATACCAGTGAAGAATCGATCCTGCCGTGTGTGTTAGGCAGGCTGTTAGCCCGAGGCTTAGCCAACTTTTGATAGAAGCATCCCGTTGTCAGCTTGGCCCAAATAATAACAAAGTTTAATTCATATGGGCCTTATCTCCTATGTTTCTGAAACGTAAAGCTTAAGACTTTGAGTTGGCTTCAGGGAAATTCATTGAAAAACCTCGGACAAACTAAATTCAATGTAAAGATGATAAGAATGCTTACATATGCCACCGTTCCTTGGCTTCAGGGAAATTCATTGAAAAAACTCGGACAAAATAAATTCAATGTAAAGATGATAAGAATGCTTACATATGCCATCGTTCCTACAGAAGACTGACTAATCAAACAATGCAAGTAAAACATGCTGGTTGAAAGATATAACACAAAAAATTTACAATGAAATTGGATTACCTTTATGAATATACCGATCATCGCGAGAAAAAACAAAGACAGAGAGTCTAACAAATTGGACTTCGAATTACAGTGCATATCCTTGCATTGCGAAGAAATTTCAACCGTCAGCAAACAAAATGCGAAAGAGGCTGGCCATGTTAAGCATTCTACAAAAACGCATAGACACGAGGAGCCATTAATATTTCATTCACAGGATGGCTTGATCAAGGGTGAGTTTGGTCACTTGATAGGTTGCACCATTTGGTTAGTGCATGCGTCCAAAGAAGAAATATCACTTTATTTTCTTAAGGAGTGTTGAAGTCCTCAACTCCGCATCATCCCTGACAAAGCTCCAGCAAATGTATGTAAGAGGGATACTAGTACCATGCCAGAGAGCATGAGCATCCACAAACCCCCTATAAGGTGGGAAGTCGTATATTTCCAAGAGCACAGCGAGGGTTCCTCCCACTACGAACAGCCAAACCTTCCAGCGCGATGGATGGCTAGTTACACCAGCCCAAACTCCCCAAATGAGAAGTTGAGCTACACCCATGGCCATACAAACTTTCATATTTAGACCTGCAAACAGATCTGACTTGTCAGAAAGGATGCCAAAATGAACCGATTGTTAAGTGATAATCAATATTCAATAGTACTCTTTAATTTAAAAAATAAATAAATATAGTTATGACAAAAAAGATAAAATGATTGGCTAGAAGAGTATTTATGATGAAAGAATATCTCAGCAAAGAGATGGGCAATTCAAAAAGATACAATAGAAAGAAAGTTCAGGTGGATCCAAATAGTTATTAGGCAGCGCTATTTTAAATTTAGTCAGCACTTTTTGAAATAAAAAAATCAAACTGAATCAGTGCTTCCACAATTTTATTGTATGCAAGGCCCAAGACTAGAGGCTAATTGAATGTTGATAATCCTTTTCAGTGGATAGAGGTTAATAAACAAAGAATTACCGTAATCAAGTTTGTAAAAGTTCAGATACAAGATGTGTGTTGTCACAAATGCAATTAGCGGAGCAGCAACCATCACTCTTGAAGCTTCATCTCTCACATCAAACGCCCGTAGTATTGCTAGAATAAGACTGAACCCAACTAATGCAACAGCAGATGAATAATCTAGCTTCTCTGTCAACTCAACATCTCTACAGTTAATTAAGTTAGAGAACGATAAAAAAATCAACAATATTATACAATGATTATAAGAATAGTTATCTCAAAGGCCAACTATCTAATTATATCTTATTCTGTTTTCAGAGAAATATTGATTATTCAACCTTTCTTAAATTATCACCGACTCATCTCCCTTATGGACATCGGAAATCATTGTTGACAGTGAGTTGCGCTATAAATGCTGTGGTGAACACATGGTCAAAACCTTTTCACTCAAATTACTTCACGAAGGCGTCTAAAGAGGCTTACATGACTAAGAACCTGGCCCAGGCTCTGGTTCAAGAAAATTTCTCCTAATGTATTAGGTGAAATTTATCCATTGCCAACATTCTTTAAGTTGTGACATCAGGAAGGACCATTGAACCCTCTTTTAAAGTTACCCTAGTACTACAACCAAATAGTCGCTTAAAGATTACTGGTCCAAAGGAACATAAAGAGTACTGCTTACCGACTGTGAAAAACAGCACTCCAGAACCAAAAGTTCATTGCCAGGATGGCATAGATGTGCCACAAGCCAGTATATTCATAATAAGTCCTTTTATCAGGCCTCAAAGGCAACTTATAATTCAGAAGGATAAAAAAGGAAAGCCAACCATGAAACTGTATTGCAAGGCTTAGTGCGGAGAAAGCTACAGCAACGGGTTCCTGAAAACACCCGAATAAACCATCACTAAGACACTAAAAAGAACAACAATCCAAAAAACAACATAACAACGATACAAAGGTGATATACTAAGAACCTGAATCCCATAGACACGTCGAAAAGGCCATTTTCCATGATATTTGACCGGTTTGTCACCAAGTTTCTCTCTCTGTTCCTCTCTAGCAATCATACAGTGGTACCGACAATCAGAACGACAGTCCCACTGCTTCCATTTCTGATAAAGGGGCTCTTGTAAATACCATGGCCCATCAATTGGTTTTCCATCAGATGAGAATTTACAGTGTTGAAAGCACCTTTCCCCCACGCACCCACTTTTCTCACACTCCTCCAAACAAGCCCTAATAAATGAACAAACCGCATAAGAATGGCCGTAACAACCTCATGAGAATCACAGTCAATTTAGGGATAAGGTCGTCAAAATAACCCAAAAGAGAAATATTCTAAATACAGCAATTTCAAACACCATAAAAACTGTAATTATTGCTTCTTTTTTAACAATTTCTTATTTTAAGTGCCACCACTTACAAAATTCAATCAAAGTAGAATTGAATTTAAACAGCCTAAAACATAGATTTTGCATCTCAAAGTAAATTCACCAATAACTTTTCGTCCATTTTTCCTTCAAAAAGAAGAAATTAAAACAAAAAGGTAGCTCTTTCAACAAACAGTACAAACATTTTCAAAAACAGAAGTAAAGAACAAAACTTTTTTTAATTGAAGCTCCAAATTTTCTTGCGAATAGAATTAAACAAAAAAAAATATATAAAGCGAATCGAGAGAAGGAAATCGAGTGAACTTACTTGTAAATCGGATCAACATCACCTTCACTGGCGTCAAGTGAAGGAACGATAAAGGAAAGAGTAAAAAATAGCAGAATCATACGGCAGGGAGCCATTTGATTCACTGCAAATAAAGAAAAGGTCAACAGAGAAAAAAAATTATTCGTGATTTTTTCTACAGAATAAACGACTGCTGATAGAGGTTCCAGAGATGACGTTGTAGATTCTTTCCCATGGAATCGAAAAGAGACAGAGAGAGAGAGAGAGAGAGAGAGAGAGAGAGAGAGAGAGAGAAAGGGTTCGATTTGAAGAACCGGGTTGAGCTGGTACAACGAACTCAGTGGCGAAAGAAAAAGAAAGAGAAGGGAGAGTGGGAGTGGGAGGGGAAGTGGGGGGACAGAGGTTAGTCGGTATTAGGGAGAGAAAGAAAGAGAATCATCGAGTTATGGGCTTTTTTTTTTTTTTTCTTATGGAGAATCGTGACCGTATGAAAGGGGGCAGAGAAACCAGAATCTCGTGACGAGCTGATCTCCGTAGCGATCCATCGAATGACAACTGGATATCCGATGTTGTCTAATTTTACCAAAATGACATCCCATTTCATACGTAACGACGCCTATGCCCCTCGTCATTGACCATTCTCGTACGACGCCGTTTGTTTACTGTCTTCCAAAGCCGTTGCTTCCACGTGCTAGAACCGTAACCTTAGTTGAAGATTAAGCCAAGAAATTGGACAAAAATTCTCTCTTATATGCTTGTCCATGGCCACTGCCTCCGCTTATTTAACCGTGGCTCTCCTTCACAATGCCAGGCCCTATGTGTACTTCATGAACTTGATTGTTATTTGTATTGAGTTTCGATCCAAGGGTGTTTTAGTAAAGGTGGAAAAGAAGACTAGTTAGGAGTTAAATGTAAAAGTAAAAAGTATTTTTTACATTTACACTCAACATAGAAGTCAAAATAAGTAATGTAAAAAAAAATAGTAAGAGAAATTAGAAGTAGATTGAACTTACTTTAATAATATTTGAATATTTATATTTGTAGATAAAAGATAGAGAGTCATCGAGAGAAAATAAGATCGTGATCGAGCTGATATAGTAATGAGTGTGTAGGTCAGCATAAATATCGAAATTACGTCTTACTGTCTACAAAAGGCTTCTAATGAGAAAAAAAAAAACTATTATGCCTTTTTAACCACCAAATGCCCCTAACATTTTATCTCCCCATCTAGCAGTCTAAATATCAAACTGTTGGGTATGCAATTGACACATTTTCGTACTAGCTAGACAAGTAAAAAAGGACGACGTGAAATTTGGTTCCTTGTAGCTGACATTACAATAGAGGTCGATATTGGAAGATAATTAGTCTTAAGTCATGGTTTGACCTAATGGCGATCTGATTTCATGCATATATCTTGAATTAAGTGCATAGCCAGCTTGAAGATCACCGAGGTCCATTGTTCGAGATGATCTGAAATTAGTGTGAAAGTTCATCTAATCGATGTGGGAATTATGTTTTATTTCAAGAATTTGGATTCGAATTTTCGTTTTGAACTCTGACGACGAATCAAGCAATCGGTTTGTCTGGAAGAGCCATCCAGTTTGGTTGATCTGACTTGAAGTTCATTCGATTTGGTTGGTTTGATGGCAATAAATGAGGAGAAAGGTAGTCTGAGTGATAAAATCTAAAAAGGGAAGACGAAAAGACTTCTTCCCATCTATACTCTAACATGTGGCATAGTCTATACCATTCATTTTATTTAAGGCACGACTATATAAAAGGCCTTTAGGGCTTTCATTTTTTACCTTTATGCTTTCTTTGCTCTTTGTCTTATATGAATTTTTTACCTCAAAAGCTTTTTAGCCTCAAAATTGTTCTTTTAATTGCCCATTTTCTTTGCTTTCTTCGATACATATTTTTAATTATGTCTTCTAGCTTTAATTTTTAGAAGACTAGGAGTTTTAGGGCAGAACCTAAGGGGTTAGCTTGGGCAGGACGACGACAATCTAATTTTGCCAGTCATTGAAGGTCGTGATTGTCAAAATATGGCCTTTTAGTTCAACTCGATGTAAGAATAAGGGCAACAATAAAACGATGACAATGCTTAGGTAAGAGGAGAATGGGTCCTGAGCATAGAAAAATTATGTGCTCAAATAGATTTTAAGTTATAAAATCCATCTCATTTTTTCATCTTTCAGATTGGTCCATCTTCTATTATCGACCTTTCTTCATTTTTAACTATTTTTTCTTTTGGGGTCCAGTCTCATTAGTTTTCTTTTACTTTTGCTTTTTCACCAATAGATGCTCTCGTTGTCACTTTCATTCCTCTTCGGTCAACACTCGTTAAGATTACTTATTCTCTTAAGAGGTCTTTACCTCACCTTTTTGCCCCAAGGTCATGTTACTTTCAACAACAGTTCAATCTAGGGATCTTACTACTACTAGGGAGTTAGAGCCTTTTGGGGAAGATTCTAACAATGAGAAGGGTTTAAAGAGGAACAAGAGAAAATGAATACCCAGCTAGGGAAAGTAATAACGATGAGGGGTGTCCTACAGCGTAGGATAAGAGAACTAAAAGGCATGGCTAATCTTGAAAAATATTTTAACATGTGTTTAGTTCATCAAGTTCACACTCTAGTGATGACCTTTCTTTTTCCTAGAGAATGGCATAACATATTAATACTAAACTCCTTAGATCGAGTCATCGATAAATTATAGCCATATTGGCTTTATATATGTTAAGATTCATTCATAGCTAGTTTGAGGTTTTCTCATCATTCTTTATTTATTTTAATTTTTAATTATTATAATTTAACTATCACTCAGGTCACTCCAACTATATACGATACATAATAGGCTTTATTATTCTTTGTCAACATCTAGATATTTTTCCTACTCTCCTTCTATTTAGGAAATTTTTTTCTATTAAAAAGCACCATAGTGACAGAATGTGGTATTATATAACAACTTGACCTAATAAAAAATTATTTGCTTATTGCCCAAGCTTTATGAAAAATTAAAGGCTGCTCTTTCTTTGGTTTCAAAAGTAAAAAATAAATAAAAATGGTTAGACTGAGGGGACAAAATAATAGACTACACTCGTAAGAGGAGCACGTCATTAATGCCTACAAGTTGACCTTTCTTAAAGTAATAAATGAGATAAAGTACTAAGATAGGTGTGAGGTAACCTTGTAAGATTTTATTTTAACTTGATTTTTATCTAACTGTTAGATCGATTTTGTAAAGATGTCCATTAACAAAATCTTCAATTTCTCCCTATTTTAGCATACCTCTAGGCCCAAAAGGGCCAAAAGTAAGAAGATTCAACTCAGAGCCCCATTTTATGGAAGGGACAAGGTCATTAACCCTACGGTGGGTAAAATATTGGGCATTTCGACCCAACACTCCCTCACCATCTGGAAGATGAAGTCCACAACTCATCGAGAGCTTTCCTTTGTAAAATTTCCTTCCGCTAAGAAATCGAAGGTTAAGGTCTTTTTTTCTACATTAGAAAATCTTAAGAAAAGGGTCTTAAAACCCAACTCGAAGAAAATTTGTACAAGGCTGGAGTATACTCTTGTCGATGACCCCATTGAGGACCTCAACATGGCAAAGAGGTTCTATAAGGTCACAGTTTCTCGCTTTGGTGAGCACTATTTAACTTCACATCAGCTTTTTCGTTGTTTTTTATTTTTGTTTTTACTTAAGTCTAAATTCATCTAATGTAGTCTAACAGAAACTTCCACCTTACCTTTTGGACAACACCACTTAGGCCTTTCACCACGTCTACCTTGCTATGGCTTATTTGCTTAAAACTGAAAATGATATGGCTACCCTGAGCGAAAAGCATAAGAAAAGCTTGAACACTTTAAGTAATGTCAGGTCTTACCTTAGTGCATCCCATAAGAATGAAACTAAGCAGAGGAATAGGAATGATGTGCTAACAACGAAGTTAGAGGCCATCCTAATTGAGAAAGCCTCGGTTGATTCTATAAAAAAGCAGGCCAAGCTTAAGTTCAATGATATTCAAACCGAGATAACAAGGTTAAGGTTTGAGTTGGAGGCTAGGGAAAGGGAAAAAAAAAAACTAAAAAGAAAAAACTATTAAGGACTTCAAAGCTTTCAATGAATTCCTTTAACTTCAAGTGGAGTTCTTCAGGGACAATGTGCTAAATGCCTTCAATCTGGCCAAAGATGAGGTGCAATTCAAATTTACAGACCTCAACCTTAATCTCTCTGATATTGATATCAATAATATCAAATCAAAGCCTCTTCCAAGTCAACTTGAAAAAAAGAAAGAGGAAAAAGATGATGATGGGGCAATGGATGTTGAACTCAAGGTAGCTCTGGGAATCGAGCACAAAGTGGACAAAGTTATGGAGGCTGAGGTCATTGCTACTACTCCTGTTAATGAGAGTGTTACTGCTACTATTGCTGCTGCTGATGTTATTGATGCATAATTTTTTCCTTTTAGCTTTTTAAAAATGTTTTGTTTAAAAATGCTGATATATGAGGTCAGTTTTTGTTGTGACCTTAAAAAAAAATTTTTGTTGATAATTTTTATACCTATCACACCAATAGAAAATGTATATTTTGTTCATTTTGTTCAAGTTTTGATTCGATTTTATTATTATTTTTCTTTATTCGCATAAGTTTAAACTTGGTTAATCATGGTAACACGAGTTCTGTAGATTTACTTTAGGTTATTAAAAAAAAAAAAAACTAGTGTTTAATTTTATTGAAATTGATTTAATCAAGCCTAATTAAGTGAGCTAAAGATTTACCTAGTCACTCACGAATATCTCAAATTAAATTAACTTGATAATCCATCCAAGTTTTAAGTCAAATTTTGTTAGATAGATTGGGTGTGAGCCCTGAGTAAGTGTAAGCTCTGAGTAAGTGTAAGCGTCATCAAAGGAACGTAATTTGATTTCTATATTCAAGTACAAAGTGTGAGCTCGATTTAGTTTGAGCTATTGGTAATAAACTTTTAAGTTATTTGCATTTTACATCTTTAGGATGATGTTACCATTCATATCCTACAGCTTGTAGGTCACTTCATGGATGATTTTCTTGATTACATATAGTCCTTCCCAAGTTGGGTCTATTTTGCCACCTTAATTATCTACTCTTGAAGCTTTAACTTTTCTAAGCACTAAGTCACCTTTCTCGATATTCTTACGTCGGACCCTTTTGTTATAATGGCTAGACACCCTCTATTGATAAACTGCTATCCGTGTTAGGGCTATATTTTTATGTTCTTTGATTAGGTCTAGTTTGACTTTTAGAGCTTTCTCATTTCTTTCTTTTGACCTTAATTCAACTCTTAAACTAAAAAAAGTTGATCTCAACAAATATCACAACCTCTATTTCAAGTGCCAAGTGGAATAGGATTTTACCTGTTGGTACTTTAGTGGTAATCTTCAAAGCCCATAATACCCTTGGTAGTTTATTGACCCACTTTTCTTTCGTTTCATCCAGTCTCTTTTTTAGAGCTTCTAATATTATCTTGTTTATTATTTCAGCCTATTCATTGGATTGAGGGTGAGCAACCGATATGAATCTTAGGTCAATGTGAAGGTTTGAACACCATTTCTTAAACCTCAAATTTTTTAATTATTTGCCATTATCCATTATTATGGACTGAGGTAAACTAAATCTATAAACTATATTTTTTCATACAAATCTCTCAACTTAAGCCTTTGTAATAGTGACCAAAGCCTCAGCTTAAGCCATTTTATGAAGTAGTCTACTGCTATTAAGATAAATTTTCTTTGACCCATAGTTAGGGTGAATGATCCAAGGATATCCATTCTCCATAGCATGAAGGGCCACAGGCTAATGATAGGAGTGAGCTCGATTGAGGAAAGGTATTGTACATAAGCAAACTTCTGACATTTATTACATTTTTTGACCAATTCAGTCATATCCCTTTTGATGGTAGGCCAATAGTAGCCCTGTCTAAATATTTTGTTGGCTAATGGTCGAGGTCTAAAATGGTTTTCACATATTCCTTCATGGATTTCTCTCAAAATGTAATTTGTTTCTTCTTCATCAACACATCTTAGATAAGATAAGTAAAAAAATCTTCTATATATAATTTTTCCTTGATCATTATGTACAGAAAAACCTTTCTCATCGATGTTTTAGCTCAAATCCTATTTTTGGGTAGTGTTCCCATGGTTAGATATATTTTGATCAGGGTCATCCAAGTTTTTTTTTTCATGATTTGCCCTATGAACTCTTTCTCAGTGTTTTTGTATACCAGTTCTTCTACTAGAACTTGATTTGAGCTTTCTGTTGTTATTTTTTAAGTCAACTTAAATAAGAAATTTGTTAGCTAGTTTTTAGACCTTGATACTTTTTTACCTCGGCTTTAGTAAAACCAGCCACCAAGGCTAATGTTTTGTTCAGATATTTTTGAATTCTTTCTTCTTAAGCTTTGAACTCCCTATTTATCTAACCAACAACTAATTGAGAGTTACTATACATGGTTAGATATTGAACATTCAGTTCGAGTAGCAATTTTAAGCCAGTTATTAATGCCTTATATTTCGTTTCATTGTTAGATGCTCTGAACTCAAACCTCAAAGTGTATTGATATTGCAGTCTTTATGGGCTGATCAGAATAAGACTGCCTCTTTCATTGTGGTTTGTGGTTGGTCCATCAATAAAAAGCTTCTAACTTTTTTAGTCCAAGGTTTCTTCTTTTTTTTTCATGTTGTCTTTCAAAGTAGACTGAAGTAAACTTTACAGCAAAGTCCATTTGCACTTGAGATTTTAAAACTGACCTGGATGGTATGTGTAAGTTGAATCACTAAGCTTTACTACCCATTTGATTAATCTCCCTGATATTTTTAGCTTTTATAAGACCTGTCATAATGGTTGATCAGTTAGTACGTAGATCACGTGAGCTTGGAAATATGGTTTGAGTTTTATGACCAAAATGACAACTGTATAAACTAATTTTTTATACCATTGTAGTTAATTTTTGGCCTTGTTAATACCTTACTCACAAAATAGACCAGTCTTTGCTTCTTCTCTTTTTCTCAAACCAAGATCAAGTTGATGGCTTGGTTTGTGATGGCTATGTATAAGTACAAGATTTCGTCAGACCTTAGCTTAAACAGGATAGATGGAGATGATAAGAACTTTTTAAGTTCTTTAAAAGCTTTTTGGCACTAAAGGATTCACTTGAAGTTAGAAAAATTTTTAAAAATTTTAAAAAATGGTAAACACCATTTTGCTTACCTGGATATGAATCTACTTAGAGCGACTATTCTTTCAGTTAGTTTTTATACTTCTTTTACTGAGGTCGGTGCTTTCATATTTAGAATTGTTTGAACCTTTTTTGGGTTATTTCTATTCCTCTCTTATTAATCATATAATCGAAAAACTTACCTGATATAACCCCGAAAACATATTTGCTTGGGTTAACCTTATATTATACTTTCTCGAGGTGTTAAAAGTCTTTTTGAGGTCTTCCAATTACTTGGCCAAGCTTTTGCTTGTGATTATTAAGTCATCGACATAAACTTTCATGTTGCGGCTAATTTGACTTTTAAAAATCTTGTTGATCAACCTCTGATAAGTCACACTTGTACTTTCAATTTGAATGGCATCACTTTGTAATGGTGAAGCCTTTTTTGATAATAAAAGTAATTTTCCCTTATTGTCCTTTGACATTTTGATTTAGTTGTAACCAGAATAGGCATTAATAAAGTTGAAAAGGCCATGCTTGGCACTATGATCCACTAATCGATCTATGCTATGAAGAAAAAAACTATCTTTTGAGCATGCTTTATTCAAGTTAATAAAGTCAATACATATCTTTCATTTTTCACTATGCTTTTTTACCATAATCACATTAGCTATCCATTCGAGGTAATAAACTTTCTTGATAAAGCCTACTTGTAATAATCTATCGACTTTTTCCTCAATAGCCCTTTGTCTTTTTAAAGCAAAAGTTCTTTTCTTTTGCCAAACTGGTTTTACCTCGAGATTAGTATGCAACCTATGAACCATTACCTCGGTATCAATTTCAAGCATATCGAATAGTGTTCAGGTGAATAAGTCAAAATTATTTCTTAAAAATTGAATTAACTAATCCTTGTACTAAAGTTGTATTTCAATCTGCATGTGTTTTTTAAGGATGTTATCCTAAAATGGTATAGTTATAAGATCTTTAGCTGGTTTAAGTCAATTTTCATCCGAGTCCAGTCTTAGTTCAATTATCTCTTTTTGTTCGATTAAGTCAAGACCATTTCCTGTAAAGATTTAAGGATGCTATCCTAAAATGGTATAGCTATGAGATTTTTAGCTGGTTAAAGTCAATTTTCATCCGAGTCCAGTCTTAGGTCAATTATCTCTTTTTGTTCGATTAAGTCAAGACCATTTCCTGTAAAGACAGATCTCGACTTTATGATTAGTATGTTAGTGGTAACTTGCTTAAATATATGGTTGAATTGGCATGTATTTTTCATTTCAAGCTATATTTTAGCCATCATATTAGCATGGTCTAAATGACATGTAAATGTTTACACCGGTTTAAGAGCTCAATCATCTTTAGAGTTACTTTAAAAATTTTAAAAATGGAACAAAAGATGTCTTTTCTTAGAGCTTAAGAGCTCAAAGTGGCTTAAAAGCGCATTTTCATCAAGTCAGTCTTACGTTGTACATTTTTGCTCATGGTTTCTGTAGACACCCTAATTAGTCCGAGCCAAAGTCCATTGGGCCTAGTCCAATAGGGTTTGAGTCTAAGCCATTGGGCCTGGTCCAATGGAAGGTAAGTTGGCCCAAAAATTTTTATTGGTTATTCTGAACCTTTTATTTTAATTGTTATTTAAAGAAATAATGATTAAAATTTAAAAAATAATAATAAATAAAATTTTTAAAAAAGAAGGTTCTACCGATTGATGGTAGAATCTTTGATGGACTCAATTAGTATGGGATATGTGAAATCCTATCAAATTGTGGACTTGTAATCAAACAAAAATTCTCTTCTAATTCAGCCTATAAATATAGGCTTGAACAGAACAGAAACACAGGAAGTAAAGAGAAAATAGAAACACCAGAAAGTAGAAATTAGAAAACAAAGAAAAACAAGAAGCAAAAAAAAAAACATTTTTGGGAGTTTTTTTATAAAAAAAAATGTTTGCAAAAATTTTCAGATTTCGACAAAATTTTTAGATGCCGGTTGAATTTTTCGATGAATTTTTTTACGTCGGTTGAATTTTTCGACAAGGTTTTCCAGACTTCGATGAAGATTTCGATAAGCATTGAATTTTTCAATGACCATCCGATGACCCAACCCAAATTTCGGTGATTTTCTCCAAAATTTGATTAAAGTTCAATTAGAGTTCATCTTATTAGAGAGAAAGAGAGAAAAGAAAGGGAAAGAGAGAGAAAGAGAAAGAGAAATTTGAGGGGAAGAGCTGAAATTCAGCCTTTTATAGCATCATCAAAACGACGTCGTTTTGGCCTTTAAAAAAACCCAAGATCCGCACGTTTTCATTTGGGCGATCCGACCCAAGCACCAACCCGCGCTTAACAGCCGATCCTTGGAGCCGAGCTGCGTCCCCTAAGCCGTGCCTTCAAGCCGTTTTTTATGCCTCAAGCCGAGCTATTTTTTTTGTATTTTTTAGGTTTTTTTTTAGTATTTTATTTATTTATTTTTATTTATGTGTTTATTTTTGGTATTTTTGCATGATTAAATTTAACAAAAATAAAAAATAAAGAAATAAATTTTGAGAATAAATATTAATTATCCAATGATGGAATTTATAAAAATTTTAAATGATAAATTTTTATAAAATTCTTAGGTGAGAAATTTTGTCTAAAATTGTCCCAAATAGTGAAACAATTTAGATAAAGTTTCAATAACAATAATTAATATTTATTTTCAAAATAAAAAAATAAAAAATATATAAAAAAATTAAAATATAAAAATTTTTGGAATTAACTACAAATTACCCAAGGTTGAGATTTTTAGAAATTTCAAATGGTAAATTTTCTAAGAAATCTCTAAGTGAAAAATTTTCTCTAAATTTGGCTCAAATTGTGAAATAATTTAGATGAAATTTCAATACAAGTAATTGTATTCTTTTCCAAATAAAAAATTTAGGTTAAAAATATTTGATAATTATCCAAGGATGAGGTTCTTAAAAGTTTCAAATGATAAATTTCTAAGAAATCTCTAGGTGAAAATTTTTCTTTAAATTTGTCCCAAATTATGGAATAATTTAAATGAAATTTCAATAAAAATAATTATCATATTATTTTCTTTCCAAAAAAAAAGAGAAAAAAAATAAAAAAATTTCTAAATAGGCCCAAATGATGAAAAATTTAGAAATTCAAAAAGAGATAATATTTCTAATTTGGTCCAAACGGTGGAATAATTAGTTATATTTTTTACAAAAATAATAAATAAACTTTTTTTATGACAAAGCCTCTTCAAGATATCAAATGGGATTCTTAAATACTCTTAAGGTGAGAAAGTATTTTTTTAAAAGTTCTATCAGATTGATAGAGAATCTTAAAAATCATTTTCAATATTTAACATAAAATTTGAAGCCATTAGACTCAAGACCTTAGGATAAATTTGAAATAATATGGTACCATCATGTGGATGGGTATGTGGGGGTACTATAACCTTTCCCACATGTAACCAAAATTTGAAATCCTATTCTGGTTAGTAAACTCGAACCTATTCTTTTAAGAACCCTTAATCAAGCTCAGAAGCTCCTTAAGAGGATATATTCCATAGGTGGCTAATCACACCTAGTTAAAAAAGATTTGTGGTAACTTCATTTGTTAAATCTAACTATAGATTTACAGATCTATATGTTATGACAGTTTGGTGACTCTACTGGGGAAAGCCATAGAGAGTGAAGCCATAAACTTTTAAATTTATCTTATCCTTTGGTCTAATGGTTTTAATGATTTGTGTTACATGTTTACTAACATTTTTTTTCCTTTTTTGACTTTTATTTTTTTAGGGCATGAAACTTATATGTTCTTTCACACATACTATCACATGTATTTGCATTACATGATCTCTATACCTGGGCTCTTTCTTTTTTAGGAGGGAGTAAAGTACCTACACTCTCGTGAGATGATAATCTCTGTAATGGCTAGCGAAATACTCTTACTCATATTAAATCATTTTTGTTGGTAGCCTATGATAGGTGAGGATTGGATTGTCTTACCAGTCTGTAATAGACGATGATGTAAGGAATAATTTGAGAACCTTTAGTGGTTAAAATCATCTATCACTGCATGTAGTTCACCCCTAAGAGGCCTAACTAAGGATAGAGTCATTCCTACTCATTGATAGATGTAACCCGAAGTTAGGACATAAAAAGGAATAATGTGTAACTTGCTAACCATTTTGATTGTCTGACTTTGTACATCATTTTCATTATCATATGTAACATTGTGCATCTGTATTACTTTCATTTTATCCATGAAACTAACCATGTTGTTTATCTGATTTTGTGCATTTGCATCATTTTCATGATCATGTTTAATATTATCATTTGCATCATTTTCATTTCATCCATGAAGATCCATATTCTGCATCATTTTTATGACCATGTTTAACATTATCATTTGCATCATTCTCATTTCATCCATGAAGATCCACATTCCATTCATGCACAAACATACCATGCATAAAGCATATCATTTTTTATCATAATTGTGGTATCACGATTCAAAGATAGCTCCATCAACCAAGAATCTCACATAATCAAAGCTCTATTAACCAAGAATTCCACATAATCAACTCATTAGTACAACACAAGAGCTCGAGCCAGACAAATGGAACAAAAAAACTCTAATTATCTTGAGAGGATAGAGAAAGCTCAAGAAAAGCTAGAATGGGAGTTGAATAAGATTTTAGAAGCTTTAAACAAATTAAACAAGGGAAAAGGTATAGAAGAAAGTACTAGCCAACAAGACCATCTATCATAAGAGGTGGATGACCTACTGTATCTTTCTAGTTTTGGGCTGTCTCAAGCCTAGTCCACACAAGGTCCACTACCATAATAGTTCACTTATCTTGTAAGGCACACATACCTTGGAATGCCATCAACTTTAAACCCTGACTAATATCAGAGTTATATAAATCTTATCTTTACAGATAAGGTAGTAGAACCAGTTTAGGTCTCTGATTGGGATGATTCAAAGGAGAACGAAAAGTTAAAATCAAAAGGAGGTGAGTCACTGAGGGACTCGAAAGCTTACCAGAAGATTAGTATGCTAAAAAAGAGGCTGCGAGCAATGGAAAGAATTGGTTTTTATGGTTCTGTGGATGCTATTAGACTCTGTTTAGTCTCAGATGTGGTTATTCTTTTGAAGTTCAAAGTGCCGAAGTTTGAAAAGTATGATGTTACAAAGTGTTCAAAGACCCACATTACCATGTACTATAGAAAAATGATAGCCCATGCTAATAATAAAAAATTATTGATGTATGTATTCCAAGATAACCTTACAGGCTCTGCTGTTAGGTGGTATGTCCAGTTGGATAGGACCCACATTCGCTCTTAGAGTGATATGGTCATGACTTCATCAGTCAGTATCAACATATCATAGACTTAGCCCCTGATCGTTTATCTTTGCAAAACATGGAAAAAAAGGCAAATGAATCATTTAAGGAATATGCCCTGAGGTGAAGGGATATAGTTTCTCAGGTGCAACCTCTATTGATTGAGAAAGATACCACAGTGTTATATGTCAGCACCTTAAAATCTCTTTATCATGAAAAGATGATAGGGAATGCAACAAAAAATTTCGCTGACATGATGATTTCAAGTAAAATCATTAAGAATGCCATTAAAAATGGTAAGTTGAAAAGAGGAAAAATCAAGAAAGCGTCAGAGAAGAAAGAGGCCAAAGCTCAAGTTGTGACCTTTGACAGATAGTCTAAGGGATATCAACCCTATCCACAAAGTTGTTCTCATACTATCCTGCTGTGAATAATACCTCATCTTACCCATACCAGCCTATACCATAACCATTTTACTCATCCACATACCAGCTTATTTTTAGCCTTCAAGCTCCCATATACAGCCTTAACATTCAACTTCCTGTAAAACCTCAAATTTGTCCTGTCTAGTAAATAGTTCACGAGAGCAATGAATTACTTGAGAAAAACTTGTATTTGATCCAATTCCCATAACTTATACGGAGTTATACCAAGAGCTCTATAATAACCACTTGATTGCCCCTAGTCATGTAAAGCCACTCAAGCCACCTTATCCCAAGTGGTATGACCCTACAGCCTATTATGACTACCACTATGAAATTGTTGGCCATTCCATTAAAAATTGTATTACTCTAAAGAATAAGGTGCAACTATTAATCAAAGATGGAATGATAAGTTTTGATCAAAGAAGAGTGATAACACCTAATGTTAGTGGCAATCCATTGCCTAATCACAATATCAATGCTCTAAGTGAGAATCAAGAACACGTTGATCCAAAAAAGCCTGGAGAGTTATAGTGAATTAGGGGGCAAGATGTCAATCCTTCACCTGATTGCACATGGGCATAATTTTGAAAATGATGCTATGGCTGGTTAAGAGTTGTTTGTCATTTTATGATTTTTTTTTAGAGTAATGTTAGGATTTCTTTATACAATAGGATTTTATTTGTTATCATTTTAATAAAAGGCAAGGATAATGCATTTCATTACATTTTCTCTTTCATTCAACCATGGTTTCATACTTTGTTACCTTTCATACTTTTCATTCTCATTCTTAAATTTCAAATGATGAATATTTAGACAATGATAATAATAATTTTGAGATTTAATTTTAAAAACTCATTCACATTAATCTGAGGAGATTATTTGAGCAAAAGAAGCTAGCTACAAGCAGATGTGAAATAGGTATGTCATGAAGATGTACAATCTATTATAATGATCCATAAGCCTATTTTTATTTAATAGATGATCTTCAAAGAAAGCATTCACATTTGAGATGAAAAATGATCATCTTTCTTTTATCATTCGAAAAACTATTCATTGCTACCCCTTTGAGCCTATTATGATTTTTTTTTCTAAAGAATCCTGACTAAGGATCACCCTTCACATTGAGGGATATTTTTTTTTTGAAAAAAAAAGAGGCAAAAAATTGTAAAAGGTCTTAAAGAGAGAAAGAAAAGCAAAATGAAAGAAAAAAAAAAAGAAAAATGTCATAAACAAGTTGGGGCAAAGTAATGAGAATCTTTTTATGAGGAATGAGATGGAAAAAGGAAAAAAGTAGTGAAATGAAATGGAAAAAGGCAAAATGCGAAGTTGTTTCAAATGATAAGAAATGATCTTTTGGTTTTACACCCTTTAAACACATGTTTTGAGCCTATTTTATCCATTTCTTTCATGACCCCTCACTATGACCTACATTACAACTTTTAAAAGTTCATTTGGATCAAATGTGAGTGCTCGAATTGAATGATCATATGTTAGGCTAAGGCATGCTCGTGATAGAATGATAGAATCATGCTTTGTTGCTCTATAGATTAATGTGAAAGAGATATCAATAATGGGTGAAAGAATGAAAGAAAGAAAAAAAATAAAAAAATAGGAAATATGAAATGAGAAAAAAAGAAAACTCAAATTGAAAACCCGAAAAGGTAATTTGGGTAGAAAAATCTCTGAGTTGAGAGTTGGACGCATGGATGTAAAGGTCAAAGACATCTGAAATTCCCTCAAAGCTAAAACAAAGTTTAATGAGCTCAAGATGATTTTGACAATCAATGGAATGAGTTTTTGAAAAAGAATCTTGGATTAATGTTCAGAATTATTTGAATATTCATTATTTGGATATACCATTCATCCCAATGACATGCATCTAACTTATTTTTTTTCTCATTTATTTTTGTACCAAACTCATTCCTTATTGATTACCTTTCTCTCAAATCACCCTGTGTTCTCTTATTGTTGTATCCTCAAAATAAATTGAGGAAATGTATGAGTGTATTATATTTGTCATGATTTGAAATGATGATGAATGAATGACAATATGCATAAAAAAATCTTGCATTCTTTTGAAAAGAAATCCAAGATAACAAGAGAAAAAGGAAGAGATGGTAGAAACCTAAAAAAATATGATTTAAGAAGGCATATGGTGTGACCAAATGATGAGTATGGGAATGAATTGGTTGATATAGCTTGTCAATGGTGATCAAGTGATGAACATAATATGGACTAGAGGATAGAATTCATTCTAAAATGGCTAGTGTTGAAAAGCTTGTGAATTGTGGTGAAAATAGTATGGGTCAATGGATGAAATCTATGTTGATATTGCTAGTACTGAGAAGCCTATTTTTTTGTGAGTTGTGATTAAATGATATAGGACAATAAACGAAACTTGTTCTAGAATTGTTAGTGCTGAGAAGCCTCCAAATAATGATCAAGTGATGAAAATAATGATAATTAGTTGATGAAACTTGTTCCAAGGTGTTAAAAAGCTAAACAAGGAGAAAACGTGAGATGGTAGAGACTTGAAGACCATATTAACACATTTTGATTAGAATTTCATGACGTTGATATCTGCATTACATGCATGGCGTTAGCATTATTTTTTGGAAAATGTTTGAGACTTTGGTTTGGATATGCATTTGTATTATGCAGTAAACATTTGAATCATGGTTAAGAATATGGCATTGTGAGAATCTAGATTGTTGCATTAGCATCATTGAGAAAACATTTGCATTATTGATCATGACATTCATTGTATGCATAATTTTGAGTCATTGAGAATCTTTTGATGAGAATTTTTGAGTTCTCAAAGGAGAATCTTTGAATTTCAAATGAAAATCTTTGAGGTGTGAAACTCAAAATTTATCGAATGTGAATCTTCAAACTCAAATGAGAATATTTGAGGTGTGAAACCCAAAATTTATCGAATGTGAATCTTTGAGTTTCAAATGAGAATCTTTAAGGTGTGAAACCCAAAATTTATCAAATGAGAATCTTCGAACTCAAATGAGAATCTTTGAGTTTCAAGTAAGGATCTTTGAGGTGTGAAATCCTAATATTCGTCGGATGTGAATCTTCGAACTAGAATGAAAAGTTTTAAACTTTTGAATATGAATCTTCAAAGTTCAAACTTTTTGGATGTGAATCCCAAACATGAACCTTTGAACTTGAATAAGAAGCTTTAAACTTTTGGATATGAATCTCCAAAATTCAAATGAGAATCTTTAAATGTTGGATGCGAGTCTTGCAATTTGCAAATGCGAATCTTGAGATCTTGCAAATTTGAATTCTTGAGAAACTGAAGTTTTGATAATCAAATTTCAATGAATTCTTGTGAAGCTAAATGGTTCTTATGAATCTGAAGCTTTCGAACTCAAATTGTGAATCTTTAGGTTCCCATTACAAATTTCATCATATTTGATCTATGACTCTTTTAGACATGATCATTAAAGAGTATTTATTTTTCAAAGTTGTGGTTGTCTCTGTTTAGAGGAGCAATTTATTTTTCAAAGTTGTGGTTGCCTCTATTTAGAGGAACAATTTATTTTCCAAAATTGTGGTGCCTTTGTTTAGAGGAGCATTTTTATTTTTCAAAAGCTGTGTACCTCTATTTAGAGAAACATTTATTGTTTCAAAGTTATTGAACCTCTGTTTAGAGGAGTTTTGTTTAACTTTTTCAAAAAAAATGAAAAAAAAAGAGATGAATGTGTTGGGATGATCGTGTGCAGGGTGTCTACGCTTTACACAATTCATGTTACTTAGGAAATGTGCAAAGAGGGACAACTGTAGACACCCTAATTAGTCTGGGTCCAAGCCCATTGGGTCTGGTCCAATAGGGTTTCAGCCTAAGCCATTGGGCCTGGTCCAATGAGGGGCAAGTTGGCCCAAAAATTTTTTATTGGTTATTCTGAAATTTTATTTTAATTATTTTTTAAAGAACTAATGATTAAAATTAAAAAAGGAATAATAAATAAATTTTAAAAAAAATGAAGATTCTGTCGATTGGTGGCAGAATCCTGGATATACTCAATCAGTATGGGATATGTGAAATCCCATCAAATTGTGGACTTGTAATCAAACAAAAATTTTCTTATAATTTAGCCTATAAATATAGGCTTAAACAGAATAGAAACACAGGAAGTAGAGAGAAAACAGAAACACCAAAGAGCAAAAATGAAAAAACAAAGAAAAATAGAAAGCAAAAAAAAATTTTTTGGGTATTTTTTTATAAAAAAAAATTTTTAGAAAATTTTGAAAAATTTTCAGATTTCGACAAAATTTTCATACGTCGATTGAATTTTTTGATGAATTTTTCAACGTCGGTTGAATTTTTCGACAAGGAATTCTAGAATTCGATGAAGATTTTGATAAGCGTTGAATTTTTTTACGATCGTCCGATGACCCAACCCATATTTCACTGATTTTTCCTAGAATATGATTAAAGTTCAACCAGAGTTCATCCAGTTAGAAAGAGAATGAGAGAAGAGAAGGGGAAAGAGAGAGAAAAGAAAGGAGAAATCTGAGGGAAAGAGCTTAAATTCAACCTTTTATAGCTTCATCAAAACGACGTCATTTTGGCCTTTAAGAAGACCTAGGATCCGCGCGTTTTCCATTTGGGTGGCTGGACCTGAACGCCAACCTGCTTTTGACCTACGCTTGACAGTCAATCCTTAGAACCGAGCCGAGACGAGCCAAGCCACGTCCCCTAAGTCGCGCCTTCAAGCTGAGCTGCTTTAGCCACAAAGCAAGCATTTTTTGTATTTTTTTTTTTAGTTTTTTTTATTATTTTATTTTATTTATTTTTATTTATGTGTTTATTTTTGGTATTTTTACATGATTAAATTTTTTAAAAAATAAAAAATAAAAAAATAAATTTTGAAAATAAATATTAATTATCTAATGATGGAATTTATAGAAATTTTAAATGATATATTTCTATAAAATTTTTAAGTGAGAAATTTTATCTAAATTTATCCCAAATTGTGAAATAATTTAGATAAAGTTTCAATAACAATAATTAATATTTATTTTCAAAATAAAAAAAATTAGAATATTAAAAAAAACATAAAAACATAAAAAAATTTTAAATTAAATACAAATTACCCAAGGATGAGATTTTTAAAAATTTCAAATAGTAAAATTTTTAAGAAATTTTTAAGTGAGAAATTTTCTCTAAATTTGGCCCAAATTGTGAAATAATTTAGATGAAATTTCAATACAAATAATTATATTCTTTTTCAAATAAAAAATTTGGGTTGAAAATATTTGATAATTATCCAAGGATGAAATTCTTAAAAATTTCAAATGGTAAATTTTTAAGAAATCTATAGGTGAGAAATTTTCTTTAAATTTGTCCCAAATTGTAGAATAATTTAAATGAAATTTCAATAAAAATAATTGTCATATTATTTTTTTTCCAAAAAAAAATAATAAAAAGAATTTCTAAATATGCCCAAATGGTGAAAAAATTAAAAATTCAAAAAGAGAAAATATTTTTAATTTAGCCCAAATTATGGAATAATTAGTTATATTTTTGACAAAAAAATAAATAAACTTTTTTTTGACAACAGAGCCTCTTCAAGATATCAAATGGGATTCTTGAATACTCTTAAGGTGAGTAAGTATTTTTTTTTTAAGAATTCTAGCAGATTGATAGAAAATCTTAAAAATTATTTCCAATATTTAACATAAATTTTGAAACCATTAGACTCAAGACCTTAGGATAAATTTGAAATAATATGGTACCATCCTTTGGATAGGCATGTGGGGATGCTATAACCTTCCCACATGTAACCGAACTCTTGAACCCTGTTCTGGTTAGTAGACATGAATCTATTCTTTTAGGGACCTTTAGTCAAGCTTAGGAGCTCCTTAAGATGATAGATTCCTTAGGTGGTCAATCACACCTAGTTAAAAAAGATTAGTGATGACTTCATTTGTTAAATCTAGCTATAGATTTAGGAATCTATATGTTATGACAGTTCCTACTTGTTTTCGATTTTCATTATTTGTCTTTCTTTAGCACTTTCAGTTTTGATCGAACTGCCAATCTACCTTTCAGTCTTCTTTTTATTATTGTGACATAACACTGTTATGTAATGGACTAATCTTGCCCAACCTTTCTAACCATTTTGGTGTTGGAAATTTTACTTTCAGATGAAGAGCTGAGCCTATAAGTCGTATAACATATTGGTTTGGTCTACTTAATATCATATTGTAGGCAAATGGGACATTCATAACCATAAATTCTATGACCGAGATGATTATCCTCGATTCTGTCCTAATAGAGATCGATAGCTTGATTATTCCTTTCACTAGTACCTATTCATTCCTAAATCTCACTAGTGTTGTAGTCATCAGTTGTAGCTAATTTTCACTGATTCCTATTTTTTTCATAATACTATAGTACATGATGTTGGTTGAGCTTTCATTATCGAACAAGATTATCTTGACTACATAATTATATACTACAATTATGATTACTATGACATCATTATGTTGGTGCTAGATTCTTTTCAAATTTTTTGGCTAAATGAGATCAGTTTATTTTTTCAATCTTTTTCTTTTTTTATTGAGGTACCCACGATCATGATCATACCTAGATTGAACTTTCTTTTGGCCAAAGTTAAGCTATCTCTTGTAATCGTATTAATCATTCTAGTGATTGACCAGTTGTTATTAGTTTTACCTTTTTCTCATTTCAACTTATTTTCACAAACTTCTTTACTTATATTTTGTAGTCTCCCTTCCTCGCCTTGAGTGGGCTCTCTTCGATTTTGTCTATAATTCGTCCTAGGTTAATCTTATATTCACTACTCCATAAAGCTTCTCAATTGACCTATCCTAATCAGAGCTTTGATATCATTTTTTAAGTCAACATAATTTTCAGTATTATGGCTTGTGTCCTTATAAAAACCACATCTTTTAGTTGGATCTCTCTTTATGTTCTATCTTAATGGATTTAGCCATTTGAGCTTGGGATTTCTTTTAATTTGCATCAGAATCCTCTTTTAGGAAATATTCAGCTCAATGTAGCTCCTTTCTCCACTAGGGCTTCTAGCCTTATGTCATCTTGCTTTTAGGAGAGGATCATAGAAATTATTATTTTTCTTACGATTAAGGAGGAAGGATGAACCGCTTTCACATAGGTCACCGAGGATAGAAGATGAGCCTATCTCAACTCGATTATTTCTCATTGTAGCTTTGACATTTATATACTTTTTAACTATAAATAGGATATCGGCCAAAGTCTTAGGTGGCTATAGTGATAAGGTCAATTCAAGTGGTACTTTCTATCTTTTAGTCCACTTGTTATGGTGGTTACAATGGTTGTTTGCTCCAAGTCTTTTACCTACAAAGCTTTTACATTAAAACGCATGACGTAGCTCTTTAAAGATTCATTACAACCTTGGTGGATCGACATCAAACATAAAATTATCTTCTTCATTCTTCGACTACTTACAAATTGAGACAAGAAAGAGTGGTTGAGTTCTTGAAATGTTGTAATTGACCTTGGTTCCAAGCTACTGTACCAGGATCGAGCTATGCCTTTCAAAGTAGTAGTAAGGCCCTTACACATCAAAGCTTTGCTTGCACCCTACATCATCATGTTTGTCTTATAAAGTTTCTAATGATCAAAGGGGTTAGAAGTATTGTCGTAGGTTTCTAAGGTCGGCATTATGAACTTTTTGGGAGGTATGACTTTGTCAATCTCTTCAATAAAAGACGAAGTCACCAGAAATTTAAGCTCGTCCTCAAAGGCCATTATTTTTTTTTTCAACTCTTTCTTCATAGCCTAAATCATTACTTCTAGGTCCTTGTTTGGTTGGGGTTTTAAATTTGTTTGTTTGGATTTTTGGGTTGTGGCATGTGTTGAGTTACGATTGGGGTAATGGTGAATTAGGGTATTGTGCTCTTATTCTCTAAAGGCCAATGATGCTTCCATATTTTTGTAGCTTGGCTATCTTATTGTAGTTTCTCAACCAGGGTTGATTAGGTCAGGCACTTTCAAAGCTTGTGGTGGGGTTATGGTTTGCAATATCTACTTAAGGACCTGTATTTGCTCGGCCAAAGCCTGGAATTCTTCCATGGTTGGGCTAGTTTGTGATGTGGCAGGTCGATCTAAGTGTTGGCTATTATGCATTTTCATTCCAGCCGGGATGGCTGTCTCTCTTTCCTCTAAAGTTCTCTTCTTAGGTGGTATTGTTTTGCACTCGGCTAGTAAGCAGAAAAGGTCCCCTACTTGGCATGCCAAATGTTTGTGTCGAGCTTTGATCCAAAGGTATTCTTGGAAAGGTAGAAGAAAAGAACGGTTAGGAACAAAGGCAAAGAGTGTTTCCTATATTTGCACTCCAATGTGCAAGTCAGAACGAGTGAGGTCGAAAAAAGAGTAGTAAAAGGAATTATAAGTAGATTGAACTTGCCTTAACAATGTCGGGACATTCGTATTTATAGATAAGAGATAGGGAGCCATCAAGGGACAATAAGAACATGGCCGAGCTAACATGGCACTTGGTACAAATGTCAAAATTACCCTTGATTATCTGTTGAAGGCTTCTAATGAGAAAAAAAGTATACTATGTCTTTTTAACCACCAAATACCCTCAACAATTATTTTTTGAGATATTATGTAACCCCATTTCCATCCAGCAAGCATAAATATTTAAATGCATGCTTTTTTTATTATTTTGTTGTTGCAGGCAACAAATGCTTTGCATGCAGTTAGTGAGCGGTTGGTCCAGGATGCTTTGGATTATCTAATGAAAGGCAGAACAACATTAGTGATTGCTCATAGATTAAGCACAGTTCAGAATGCCAACCAAATTGCTCTTTTTTCTAGTGGCCATATATCAGACCCGGAGACCCATTTTGAATGGCTAGCTAGAAAGGGGCAATATCCATCATTAGTTGGCACCCAAAGGCTTGCATTTGAATAATATTGAGTTCCATTGATATCATTTCCCAAACGAAGAAGATTGAAGAGAAGAGGAAGATCTTGTCTAGACTAGTGGAATAACCAAAAAAGCGACTAGTAGCACTGACTTTCATGCCAATAAACTTATCCAACTTATAGGCAAAGTTATTATTGGAGGCCCAGATGTCGTGATCAAAGGTTGGGCAATGAGATTCGATGCGAGACTGGATTTTACTCAAAACAGAAAACAAATGAAGGTTACAAGTAACCCGAGTTTTGTTGAGCATTGTATAATTTTTTTTAAGAGAAATGCTCTTACAATTGATATATTAACGAGTAAAATTGTAAGAAGTAACGACATTGTTTTTCTGTAGTGAAAGTTGCATGCTTTCAAGAAGAATTAGATAAGGTGATGACAACATTCAGTTTGGCAAGGCATTCAGTGAGAAGACCAAGAAAATAATTCATGAAGAAAATATCGATAGGGTCAACAGATGCTACCCCAACCAATTAATATTACTTTAAGTAAGCATAGCTTGCCTTGACAGATTCTTGGTTGATATTCCCTTGAAAGAGCTCAGGAACGATGTCAATCTTCAACAACGGTGGCAATGGCAATCCCAGTAACTTGGTTGTTGCACTTGTCAGTGGAATATCCGGTGCAAAACTAGCTGAAAGTTGCTTGGCGTCTGTGATTTTTGAACCAGTTCCTGTTCCTGTTCCCCCTTCCGCATTGTACTCAAAGTCAGGATATCTGGAAATTACAAGCTGGCAAGCTCCCAGAGTCTTGAAGCTAACACTGCAGACATCAGTCTTTGGCAGTTGGGTTTCAATGGATTTGGACGTGGTGGAAACAGCTTCGCCTCTGTTTGATACGTAAGAAGAGAAGGCAACAGTTTTCGTTCAAAAACTTGGTTTTCTTGGTGGGACCTGGCATAAGATTGGAGGTTCCAAGGAAATCATTTTACAACCCAATTGTGTTGGGAATGGAAAGCTAGCTGTGTTTGTTTTGAGGACTAGAAAGTGAAAGAAGAGTAGCACACGTATTCTTGCGATAGAACCATGATCAGCTAATCCATGTGGAATAACCAAAAGCACTAATTATTTTATTTTAATGGATGAATCGAGTATATCACAATGTGAGGTTGGTTTTTGTTAGACGGTTGGGACCTCATCTTTTACGCTATGCAAAAATCATGGTACATGGTGAAATTTCGTCCATTTGATGCAATGATGGTGATTTGTGAGGCAAGTTGGCACTGAATTAAATGTTTACATTTTCAAAATTTATGATCAATGGGAGCGTGAAGAATTTGATTTTAGGACAATAACGTGAAGAATTTGACAGAGCTCGGTGTCAAAGTTGCTGAAACATTCAGAGTTTGGCCAAAATAACTGGAAATCGAACCGGATTATGACTATGTTTGGATGGACGGTAAGGAATAGCAGAGTGAGTGCTCTCCATTGCCCCTTTTTAACTACACCTCTTTCCAGGCCATCACAAATATTGGTACAAAATATCAACCCAACATATGATACGTTAATTGCCAATGTTATCCACCAGACCATCATTTTGTTCAGGTAATTGTTACAATTACTCTATTATCAAATTGCAAATAGAAATTCCCATCAAAGCGACCCTCCTAATAGAAGTTCGCCTTTCAGATTTTGTTTCTTTTCGTTTCCTTTTTCTGTTTTTAAAGTAGTTTTCATTGGTATCCACAACTTCGATGGATTGGCATGAATAAGAGAATATTATGGCACCTATTAACCTACCTAATGACAATAAACTCAACAAATGGGACTCAGAAAACATAACAAGGGAAAAAGGATACATAATATTACACTTGTTGCTTTTACAATGCCAAAATATGTTACCAGGAAAACTTCACGCTATACCTTTATATACGAAGTAAAACCCCAGCAGCCACATCTTGTTACTCTCTTCCTACCTATAGTATCTACTAGTGAAAAAGCTAGAAGCGGAACTCCGAGTGACATAACTCTCAATACCACTCACTTGAAGCTGGTGCTAAGCAACGGGAATCAGAAATATGGACACACAACACTAGCTAATACAAGAATTAGCTATAATAACTTTTACATAGAAATTCAGTTTCTGCAAATATTGACCTCCATTAGAACTATCCTGACTCACACTGACACATCAACACACAAGGGATGACCTGAGGGATGTGTCAGTTGTGAGATTTGTGCATGATGCCCATCGGATAACTGATTCAGACAACAAGAAATCAAGTTGTTCTCGCCCACCATGACCAATGGTCTGGTTCCTCTTGCCGTGAAAGGCCAACATCCTAAACCCACTTGATCCCCGTCCTTCTAAATTCCGCTGTCTTGGCCTCAATGTCTCTAGCCTTGGGCCCACAGCAAGTACATGAATCTGGCAATATAAGCAGCTTATCCAAGCCTGCATCTGCAAGATGATGGAAAACATAATTTCAGATACCAAATGTATGAGAACAAATCTTAATATAAAGATTTGTAAGACAAATTACCTCCATGAATTCTCTCCATCCAGGTAATGTTGGTTGATAAATCTAATTTGCAGCTCTTTTGTTCAACCACAGAACTAGGACTGAAGAAAGCAAAACTTGGCATTAAGGGAACACGGGAAGAAAATTCTAAGGTATCAGAATTACTGCTCCGGAAAGAAAATCCACCCGATGCAAAGTAAGGAATAGATGGCTCCACCAAGAAAGAAGAAAGTGATGATATGCATGTTAGTGCAGAATCATAAATGATGTGCGATCCAGCACCAAAGCTGATATCCTGATCCCTAGACAAAGAGAATGAGCCACTACCAAACTCCCACTCTCCCCAACTTTGGTATACAAGCTCGCTTGATTCTTCATGAGAAGATTCATCATTCTCCATCCATAATTGATCTGAAAAAAAGATGATTGAAAGTTAAGCTTCTTGAGAAGGGGGCAATTCCAGTAACAGGAAAGAAAGGGACACCCTGAAGTAACTTCTTGAGGCCTAGTGGCCTACCTATACCAGTCAGCCAAATAGGTTAGTTTATTCAATTTAAGAAAGCTAGTATAGAAGCCGTTGGAATTCCAAGAATTATGGCTATGGTAAAAGCACAGTTCCAACATGAATTGCATTGAGAAATTACAAATTCCTTTAATACAGCAGCCACTTAAAAACTTTGCCTTCTTCCATACATGACATTAAGAGAAGGGGCCGATTTGAACAGTCGTGGATCATGCTCATAATGGACGATATTATACAGAAAGAGTAATCACATTTATTGTCAGCTTATATGAATTAGGAAAGAATTTTGAATATTCCAGCCCAGTTTACACCATCTTAATTTGGTTCCCTTGAACTGTTCTAGTGTTATATTAGCAAATGATGAGATTGGCCTATCCGTTATACGTATTTCTGTTTACTTTATTAGGCACTAAAGAAAATGATTAAACTACTATTCCAACACCATCTGCATGCCCCAATTAATTTACAAACAAGTGGTGAATTTCCAACCTACCTAAAACCTACAGAGCAGAGTCCTTGAAAAGGATCTGTATTGAGCATTCCCCTGACTAAATTCTTTGCAGAATCAGAAATGCAATCCCCAGGATCTGACGGGAACTGCAGATCTGCTGCCCTCACAGAATCAAATATCCATGACTTAGGGTTCATTTGGATGGATGATAAGATTTTTATTTTCGATGAGATTAAAAACAATAATAGAAATGAGATTAATTACTGTAGTAATGAGATTAAATATTGTAACGGTGAGTTAAAATTAGTGGTAAGATATGTGTTTGGATGTAAAAGTAACGGTAGCGATAAAATGAATTATAATAAAAAGAACAAATGACTATTAAAGATATTAGTTTAAAAAAAACTAACAAATTATTTTTTATTTATATTTTAATATTAATTAATATTTAATATATTAAAAATTTATTCAACATATATTAAGTTATATTAAAATAATAATAAAATTTTAAGTATTAAAAACTATTTTTATCTATTTATTTTTAATAATAAATAATGCATTAAATGACGGAAATATTTTTGTCCTTGCACTACACTTTTAAGGATAAAAAAGAAACAAAAAAACTTAGATAGGGATATTTTTGAAAATAAATGCTGAAGTGAGTTTGGAAATTTTCACCACAAACTTGGGATTAAGTGCAGTTGATAAACACCAACCGCACTGACCCATGTTATCCAAATGCAAAAATTGATGCGGTTAAACTCATAAAGTGTTTCAATCGCACCTCAAATGGGGGTGTCCCACTAAGAAGTATGTACAGAATTACCCCGGCACTCCAAACATCAGCAGCCTGATTATATCATCCTGCCAAAACCTCAGGTGCCGTATAAAATGGACTCTCAACAGTTCCATGCAAATGCTGCCCTGTCGGTAACAAAAGCCAAAATAGTTTTAAAAAAATAGGAACTTCAAAATTTTTGAGGAAGTAAGCAAGCACCATGAGAAAAATGTTCTTGGTTAGAGAAAGGGAAAGAAGAAATTGATGACTCTACCAGGCTCAATATGCGTTGCAAGACTAAAATCTGCTAGTTTAATTGGTGATGATGAGGCTTTTGTGGCTAAGAGGATATTCTTTGGCTTTAAACCTCTATGGCCAACCCTAGTTTCATGACAATATAGGACCACTTGCATCATATACTTAAAGAGAACTCTAGCTTATGACTCTGAGAAATGCCCATACTTCTCAAACCGGTGGTAAGCTCCCCTCCTGCACAAAGCTCCATCACCAAATGAACATAGTCCTCATCTTCATAAACAACCTTGAGATCTACAACATTTGGATGCCCTGATAACCTACTCATTATTTCAATTTCAAGCTTGACACTCCATGCATCATCATAGGTTACTAATCTATCTTTAGATAATGCCATCACCTCTCTTGTCAAATTATCTGACCAAAACCTAATAACACTAAATTGACTGAACCCAATTGCTCCCCAAGAGTGTATTGATCCTTCAAATTTGCAGTCTGGTCTGTCTCCAAAATTGTTTCACTCAAGCTTGCAACTTTGTAGCAATTACAAAACAGCTTTGAAGTTTCACTGATGCTGCTGCTCTTGGCAACAGCCATAACACTTTCTAGCTGTCCAACCAATCCGAAAATGATTCAGAATCCCAGCTTATTACCCTATGTTTTTGGCAGCTTGTAAAAATTAGTCTCCACAAAAACCAAGCTAGTCATATTTTCCATTCACATGAACCTTCACAAAGTTGAGGTCAAGACTCCTAAAACATAAGACTTTCATAGCCACTTGTGATCTTTGACAGCAACACTTACCTTGAAGAACACGATACCAGAAATCATGACAGCATGGTTTTAAAATGTGAATAGTGGGCCACAAAACATCATAATCTTAAACGCACAGCTAAGGATTCACCTTAGTTCTCATAAGATTACCTGGATCTGTAAAACAATTAAAATTGTCAGATTTTAATCAAGCACTTTAATTCAGCTTCCAAAAAAGGCATTCTTTGTGGATTACGCTGGAAACTATAATACCGTGCAAGTGCAATTTGAGAAAAACCATCATTCCATTAATATATTTGGTTAGCTCAACAAACTTTAATCCAAGCTCAAAGAAGAAAATGAATCACATTCTAACATCATATAAGAAAATAAACTAACACTATTATACTAAAACCTCAAGAAAAAAATCACCCATTGAAAACCCTAATCACCTAAAAGAACCAGCCATTGCAAACAAAATCACCTCAACACCTCAAAAGCACCAATACTCCCTATGATTAAAGGCCAGAAAATCACAAAACAAAACCATAATTCAACCCAAATCCATCAAATTTTACCTCAAAACAAAGCATCCCCCGATCCAAAATGGTCCCTTTCCCACAAACAGAGAAACAAAAGCCCACTTTTCAAATTCAAACATCCAAAAAACACATACAAAAGGTACTACAAAGATTATATAGAGAGAAACAAACCTGGGTAAGATGAAGAGAGAGAAAGAACACCACAGAAGAAGAAGAAGTCCATTGGAGCAGTGATAGAAAGCTCCCCCCGACAGACCTCTCTCTGTGAGCTCTTTTTTTTTTTTTTTTTAAGTTTGTTTTTGAGGATTTTTCTCAAAGGGAAGGATGAAGAGTTGAAACATTGCTGTAAGGCTTTGAGGTACGAGTGTTTATTCAGTTGGTTTAATTACTTTTGAATGAAATTATTTTAAATTATTTTATTTTTATTAACTAAATTAAATTTTTTAATTTAAAAATTAACTGACCGAGTTTGATTAATTTTGTTATTAATCTAATTATATATATTATATTACAACATATATAATTATTAAATAAAATTTGTAGATGTGGATCCTATGGACAATTTCTCTTTTTTATAAATAAAAAAAATTTTAAAATTTTTCTTTATAATAACACATAAATTACTTATTAATTTTAAATTATCTATCAAAAAAATATATTTAAAAAATTATTGAATTATCTCAAATTTTTAAAATTTAAATGAAAAATTAATTTAAATTCAAATAAAATTCCCTTCTTTCATATATCACCCCATCTCTGTCACATTTAACAAACCATGAAATGCACCTTCCTTCTATTAAGGCTTTCTGTGATACACGGAATCAAACTCTATGATGGCTTGAATCGCTTCCTTATAGATGTTAATATACTCATATTTTCTCTATCTAGAAACATAGCAAAGAGGGCGACTGTCTTCTTTCTAAACATCTTTAAGAGTAAGCAAGTAAGCAAGGGCAAGTCAGTTTGGAAGAACATGAGTATCTCAAGCCCCTTCCTCTCCTCTTTCAGCTAGCCTGTCTTAGCCCCTATTTAAAGAAAGTGTATCAGTGGGGCGTAGACTGAGTATAAGTAAAAGTCTACTCGTCTTTCCAAAGATAGCGAGTTATCTTCTCAAGCAAAAACAAGTTTTCAAACTTAATGACATGGCTTCTGTCACACTACACCCTTAACTTGGCTCCAATCACTCAAAAAAAAAAAAAAATCATTTCAAAGTCTCCCCTTCATCCTTTAACTGTTGCCTTCTGTTATGATCGCCATCATTTCTATTGTGCAATTTTTTGTGCTTCTCTATCTAAAAGCAAAGCACCATTAATGTCAGCCAAACGTTAGAATTAGACTGCCAACCCTCTAACTCAAGATTCCAAAATTGTTCCATCTCTTTGAAATCTTGACTGCTATATCAATCATGATATATATTTTTCATTTTAACGTATCTCAAATTCCCACCCACATCTTTGTTTTTTGAGAAGGCTACAACTAATGTGTTTTTTTGCTGAGAAATCGTGGCAATTAAGGGTGCAGAACGTGCTAGAATTCTTTAGTGCAAGGCTGCTAGCTCCACTACAGGCAATTCAAACATTATTTTTAGCAGGCCTTCGCAACACCCGTGTGCTCTTATGACTTGGATGATCAACTACAGACTCTCTTTTTTGCTGTAATGAACTAATCAGTTTGATTGTTAATTCTTATAGTACTAACTATTCAAAGATGCTGCACTTGAGCATTTGGCGTTTAATGATTGCTGCATAATATCTCTCTATTAATATGAGACTGAGAGAGAGATTTGGGCACTAGAGGTATTCTTTGTGTGAATTTATATAATTGGGTTTTGCTTCTGTTGATATTGTTGTTTCTCTTACTTTTGGTTTCCAATTTTCCAGGTCAATTACATACATTTAATTCTTTTTCTATTTTAAATATAGGCTCCTAATCTTTTTTATATTTTTTCAGTAATTTGATTAATTCACAAAGGTACATAATACATGCACAATATATTTTATTGTTCTTATAAAAAATAATTTTTCTTTTTTCTTTTTTGTATTTTGATAAACATTTCTTATCTTTTTTCTTATTTTGTTTAGCAATTTAATCAAGATCACAAAATTAAAAATATGCTAATATATTTTTATTATTATTGAATTTATCATTCAACAATATTTTTGTTATTTTAAAAAATAATGTAAGGTTCATTCAATTAATCTTTGAAAATATAAGAAAATTTCAATTCTCTTCCTTTATGATCTTGGAAAATTAGATTTGTATCAAATTCATGGTTTTTTCATCTCTTTTGAAAATATTTTCAGGATCTTGAATTGAATTTTTTGTAATCTTTACAGGAAGGGTGACCTCAATTGAACAATTCTTGCAAAAGTTGTTCCCTTCCGTATACAAAACAATGAATGATGAAACCAAACATGAGAGCGAGTATTACAAATTTAATAGCTAGCTATTGACCCTGTTCACCTCTTCCCTCTGCTACTTTGGTAGATTGCTTCGTTACTTCAATGGTAACAAGGATTTTTGGACGAAAAGCTTTCGTATGTTTTGGAGGCCTTGCTTTCTTTGCAGGCTCAATTTTCAATGGTATTGCCATGAATGTTGAACTTATAACCATTGGCTGTTTACTAATTGGTGTGAGTGTTGGGTTTAAATTTGAAGAATTTTATTTTATTATTTTAACTATTAATATTTAATATATATTAGAAAATTATTTATTTTTAGTTTTTCAAAATTTTAATTTTCTTATAATATATCTGATATATATGTTTTAATAATTTAAATATAATTTTAGAAAGAATAACAATTTATATGTATTCATACATATTTAAATAGATAAAATTATTTTAACTTTTCTTTTCGACAAGTAAAAAATTTTTCAAAATTTCTCTTTATAATAATACATAAGATATTTTTTAATTTTAGATTATTTATAAAAAAATATATTTAAAAAATAATTGAATTATTTAAAAATTCCAAAATATAAATGAAAAATAAATTTAGATTTAAAATAATTAAATAGATAAAATTATTATTTTTGTAAGATTTTATTTAAATAAGTAAAATTGATTCTTATTTTTTATTTATGGATTAAATAAATATATTTACAAATCATTGGTTATCCAAATCCTTTTTAAGATGTATTTATTTGAAAATTTTTTAATTATTCAAAGCTTTTTTTTCAACTGAAAAAAATTATCTTTATCCATCAAATATACCTTTAAAAATATCTTAAAGGTTGTATTACAAGTAAAAATTATAAATATAGTCAAATATTTTCAACATAGTATATAGTAACGCTAAAAATTATATATATATATATATATATATTACAACATACATTGGCACTTCAAAAGATTTATCACATGGATGCTATATGGATATTATTTTTGAATGACATATAGAATAGTTTTTTAAAATAGTAGGATAGTTTTTTTTATTATTATTACAAATTAAATAATATTAAATTTATTCAAATATCAAAATTATTCAAATTATAATTGAAAATAAAATCAATTTAGAGATATATTTTTTAAAATTAAAAATCTGAAATATGGATTATATTTTCATAATAAATAATTTTAGTTATTCATCAAATAACCTTTTTTAAAAATTATTTAATTGTCAAAATCTTTCTAACATATTTAAAAATTATAACAATTAAGTTCATCAAATCTTTTAATAACTTTTTTTATTTTGATTTGAATTAATAAAAAATTCTAAAAAATTTACATAAGACTAAAATTCAAACAAATTTTCATACTAAATCTTTAAATAATAAGTTTATCAAAAGGATTATATCCATATCAACTTTAATTATCAAATTTATATTTGAAATATACGTAAAATATTAATTTCATCTTTATTACTTATTATATCCTTTTTAAATTAAAAAAATAATTTAAAAATTATCTATTCAATTTTAATTGTCACTAAAAAATTATTCTACAAATTTAAGACTATAAATGTAATGTATTATATCAATTTTTTATTTTTTTTCAATTTGCAACTTTTTCCAATATATATGTTATTACTTTTGTAATTTATTTTTGATATATAATTTTTTTCAAGATATATTTTGTTATTGTTTCAATTTTGTTCTTATGAAAAATGGTTTTTTTTCAATTTTTTTCTTTTATTACATATCTTTTAATATTTTTCATATTTTATACATCAATTTGATAATATTACAAAAGTAAAAGTATGTTAATACTTCTTTTATTATTTAATTCATCATTTAATAATATATATGTTTTTATTTTTAAAGAAAGAGATACTTTATTTTTATTTGATATAATCTTTCAAGTGTATAAATATTGTTGTAAATAAAAATGATTTTAATGAAAGACATATCATTTTCCTTTTTACTTTTTTCAAAAATTTTATTTTTATAACAGTTAGTATATATAAATTTTATATATATTATAAAATTTGAAAGAAATTAATTTGTATGTGTATATTTATAATAAATAGGTAAAATTATTTCATGTATCGTACGGATCTTAATTTAGTAATAATATGTTAAATTATGTTTTAAAATTTTTATTTAAAATAAATTAAATAAAATTATCTAATAAAAATATTTAAATATCGAAGAATTAAATTAAAAACTTTAAGTAGAAATGAGTAAGTTTATTATTTATAATTTTATATATAAATTGTATTACATTTTAATTAAAATTTGGATTAATTTTATTTTTAATCAGATTAATGAAAAATAAAAAAGTTTAAACATTTATTTTAATAATTAAGCAAAATTAATTTAATAATCCATCAATTAATCAAATTAAATACTCCTATCTTTGGGGTATCACTGTTGGTTACTTCTTTTTTTTTGTCCATTGTTCGATTCTGTTTTTTTAAATGGAAAGAGAAACTCTCTTACCTCGGACCTCAAGTTTTAGTTTAATTATGATATTTTTACTAAAATGCGAATATAGTCAATTTACGCAAGTCCCGTTAAACGGCGGGTTGACATCTACCAACCTGAAACGTTTCGCCTTTCTCTCTAATGAGATGTAAGATTCATTTCCATCGCTAAATCCTATCCAATTCTCCGTCACTAATTTCCCTAAAAAATCCCTCTTTATTTTTCTAAAAGGAGCCATATTTGCAAAAATGGAGTTGGTGAATCTCGGGGTTTCAGTTCGAGGTAAATACTCTTTAACCAGGACTTAGTTAATCATATGAAGGCCTTCAAGATTTCTTTTTTTTTTTTTTTTTCTTTTTTTAAATCTAAGTTGGTTGCATAAGATGAGCATTCAACCTTCTGGAAATGGGAATTTTGGTATTTGTTCTATTATTGTTTGATCATTGCTGGAAAGTTTGTTTAAGCAAAGTTCATCATAAGCAGCTGTATGACCCAATTTTGACATTCGAGAATAGATTTTTTTCTTATGCTCAAGTTTGAAATTAGGTCAAGTTGTGTAATAGGGTGTAGATGTGATTAGGGATATGGGTTTTTGTCCTTGACCCTTTTGTTCTGTTATTTGTTGGAGAAGAAATTAATTGAATTTTGCCAAAGTAGAGTAAAAGTGTTTTATAGTTAGACGAGTATTTTGTTTGCTAATGAGTTATGAGTTGAAAAGGAGAAAAGAGTTAGCTAGATTACGTGAGCATTTAGGTTAACGATAACAATGTTTTGTTTTTGCCTAGATTTGAATTGAACTACTCCTTATGACTTGAAGGATCTCATTAGATGTGAACACAAATTTGCTTAACATTGTAATGCTGTAGACTGTCCTACTGAACCATGCACGCCAATGGATGCTTGCAAACCACTCAGACTATGGCTGCTTTTGTTGAAAATGATACAAGACATAATTATGTCACTGATATACAAAAAAAAAAAAAACGGTGTATACACAGTTTCCTTCTCTTTTTCTAGTAATTTCATTCTGGTTTGTTTTTTCTGCTATCCAGTGTTTCACCTTCAATTTTTTTCTTTACCTGTTTTTTCGAGAAGTGGCATTCTGACTAACCCTTTTGACAAAGGAATTATAAACGGCATGTATGAGTTTGATGTTCGCAAGCCTCTGCAATTTTGGTTTGAATCCTCAAACTAGACTTTATGTGGAAAGTCTTTTATTTCATGATCATCACTTGGGTTTCTTAACATCCATGCCGTGCAAGAGAATGGAGGTCCTCAAAGACTAGTTGACATCACAAGGCTTGTGCCAGATATCTCTAGGCATTACTTTCAAAGTCCTTCTAGAAAGGCACTTTTTGTGGAATCCCCTTGTTGAGAGGTTTTTATGCTGCACAAACAATCTCTCTATCCTTTGGAGCTTTATGAGTCAATGATGTGATTGCAACAGTACTATGTGTGCTTCTGATAGAGTATGTTACAAGGTTTTATTACAGCCGTCCAAAGGTAACCTTCCCTTTTGCTCTTCTCAACAATTTGAGGATTGGTTTCACCATGGACTCTTCATTGATGCTTTTAAGCTTGCCAGTTGATTATATCCAGTTGTCTTGATGCTTGCTATGATCATTAATTCTTAGTAATAGTTTATAAACCTTTCAATTTTCCTATAATGTATATTTTCTAATATATATTTTGCCTTATTCTTCTGTCACATCCTCTTTTTCCCAGTTTCGAAGCTACCTATTTATTTTCTTCCCTTCTGATTTGTTCTAAGTTCCCCTATGCTTCTTTTCTTGTTGCTGTATGTATGTAAACTGTCTTCTGCTTGCATGTTGGTGAAGCAAACTCTCATGCCAAAAATTATTAATGTGTTGATGTATTATCCTAATTGTTATGTTGAAAAGCTTGTAACTTGGTGACCCAGGCATACGTCTCTCCCCATGGTAACTTTCATGCTGAATTGGATGTGATCTTTTCCTGTTCGGTTTGCTTACTTGGAGAAACTGCAGTAGTAGTTCTGCAGTAGCTAATTTGTGTTGGCATAATTCTACTTCCTTTCTGTTCTTGAAACTGTGAAAGATAAAGCTATATAAAGATATATACCATTGGAGGCATAAACTGCTTAGAGGATGCTGCATGATGCTATAAGACGTGGGTAGTTTGGAATAAATATTCCAACTAGCTTTGCATTATTTATTTAATACTGTGCCAACTAATATTGTAAGAATCCTTTTGGCATATCATGTTCCCAAGTTCCAAAATTTTGTTTCTCTAGTCTCCATTAGAGATTAATGACATTTTTCTGTGCATGCCCTCTTCGTAACCATTTTATACATGATATGACCAACCTTGTTGCATTATTTGTTGTTGATCTTGAGGTAGCCCCTAACCCTAATCTTCCCGAATAGACAAGCTTGGGTGGTCTATTTACTATTATGATGGTACTCTTGATCAATCTTGGAAGTTGATATTTTACTACATTTTTTTTGGTACCTTAGGTTGTTTAGGCTTTGGTTTATGAGCAAGCGCTACTTTGTCACGAGTCTTGATGTGTCTCTTTAGGAAGATTTATTAACTGGTCTTCTAGTTTCACCGTCCTTGATGGTGCCTGCTCTTTAATTTCTCAAGTAGCAATTCTCAACTCTTAATTCCAGCAATCAGGTTCAAATCTTATGTTATAGGCCGAATCAATTAAAATAGGAAATGGGCTTAGTAGCTCTTGAGTCCAATAGTGCCAGCCCATCTAATGTATGTTGTTTTACATTTTTATTAAGTTCGTTAATACCAGGATTTGTTGTACGGGCCTTAACGATGGGATTAATTACAACCCAGTTGAGTTTCTATCTGTGGGAGAATATTTAGTATGAGGAATGATTGTAAAGGATTCATTCTGATGTCAATACAATTCTTGAATCTTCTCTTACATATTCTATCGGCCTGTACCATCTTAGTAGTCTCGAATTAAAAAAAAAAAAAAAAAAGATGGAAGGCGTAACGCATAATCTTGTCTCTCTTTGTAGCATGCTTAGGCAATATTTTGTGACACTTGAATTTTGTGTGTGACCATGCTAGGGAGATGATTCTTATAATTAATTCATTAGTATGTATGTTTCCTTAAACCGATTATTAGAATTGGATTATCCGAAATGCATTGTTCTTTTCTAGGAGGATACTGGCTGAGACCCTTTGTTGTGACCTCTTCACTGCTAAATAGATAGAATTGAAAGGAGAAGGAAATTTCTGATGAAAACAAGAGATATAAACGTAACCATTCTGTAAAGCCTGAGAAGTAACAGGCTTCATCCTATCTATATGGATTAAGTGATGACTAAATTGTAGACTTGCAGTCTTTTACCTGTCGAGATATGAGATTTTTTATTCTATTTAAAACAAGGTCATTGGAGTTATTGCCTTTAAGGTATCTATTTGAATGAGTGATGCGATAGGCTTTACTGAAATTAAAAATGACAACGATGATGTGGGTGAGATTGGATATTATAATGACAAGATTAAAATTAATAATGAAATATGTGTTTAAATGTAAATGTAATAGTAATGGGGATATGAAAGATAGTGGAAATGAAAAATAATCATAAAAAATATGTGATTAAAGTTTATATATAATAAAATTTATAAGATATGTTTGATATTTTTGAAATTAATAAATAATTAAAATTTATAATATATAATGTTTGTGTTTGTGGATTTATAATGTTGTAACTATTCGTTATATATAATTACTTATATATAAAATTATCTGTGTAATTACTTATATGTACAAATATATTTATTTGTGTCTTTATTTAAAATTTTTGTTATTTATTTGTTTTTTATGTAATTCTATAAGTTTATTTAATACTTTAAATAAATAATTAGAATATAAATTAAAAAAAAAAAAGATTAAAAAGAGAAAGAGGGATAGTGGCGAAAACATAGAAGTTTTTTGTTAGATCTTAAGGCTACAGTCTCAAATCAGAAGTACGATGCCATTGAAAAGACTGTAGTGGCTTATTTATGTTAACCAAAGAGCATTACAGTGCTGCGGTAGGACTTTCCGACTGCACCTCACTAGCATGAAACAAGGATCCAAATGGATCCTAAAACAATTAAGCACGTTCAAATGAAGCATAAGTAATAATTACTCACAAAATCTTACCATTAGATTGATAATGGAAAGTCATATTTAGTATATAAAATTATGAATAATATAGGGTTATTATAATATTTTATATTATATTTGATTTGTATATTTTTTTATAAAATTATAAAGATGATTAATTATTTTTTATATAAAATGATTTAATTTTTTTAAAGTAAAAAGAATTATTTTTAATTTATGAGATTTAATTTTATGTTTTATTATATTTTTAAAAATAATATTAATAATTTAAATTATATAAAAAATAATTTTGATCAATAAATAAATTATTTTATCATAATTTTTGTAAACATCAAACATAAGATATGATAATATTATTTAATTTAATTTTATTCATAATATTATTTAATTTAATTTTTCATAATTTTATATATCAAATACATTTTAAGGTTCCAATTTTGGATTGAGCTCTCTTCTACTTTTTTTTTTTTTTCTAAATTCAGTTATTGTTGCTATAACATGTGTAAGATTTATTAATGAATTATGGAAATCATACTTTGAATAGTGATTAAAAATATATTGAAAAGTAAAAGGAAAAATCAAACCCTCTAAATTTCGAGGTTGGTATGTATAAGGTTTAACATCATTCGAATTTTCTCTTTTACTAAAAATTGGACTTTTTCTTTTACTCTTTCAATTTTAGACGGTAGCCTTTTCTTTTTTTCTATGGGAATCCATAAAAATATTTTTCCTTTGAAAAAAAAATCATCATGACGATATTTGGAAATTAGATCAAATTTATAGGTGCGTCATCCATTGATAAAGTATTTGAAAAAATAAAAAAATTGGGCCAAGTCAGGGAGGAAAATAGGCTGGGTCCAATTATTGGGCGTGCGTGTTCCTTAATCTAGTCCACTAGTTGTACTAGTTCCTTTCAGGCTCTTTAGCAAGGCTTGTAGTTGTTCAGGCAACAAGTTGTGACGCCACCGAATCGCCGCCGGGGTAACCCAATAAAATTATAAAAGGTTGTTTCTCTCTCTCTCTCTCTCTCTCTCTCTCTATTTGTATATATGTAAAGCTAACACGATGTTGGTTCCTCCTTGCTTCCTTTCTGCACTGCTGCCTTTTTCCTCCTCTCTCCCACGGACCAACAAAACAAACAGGCCGCAGGCAGCACTCCTATTCCTTCTCTAAAACCGTTCTCTTTCTTTTTCCCTTTCAATTGGTGCATCATCACTGAAGCTTCTTCTATTCAATCGATTGTTACTGAGACCAAAAAGATAGGCGATTATGGATTTAGACGGCGGCAACAGACGCGTCTTCAACCGACTCGGATCTCCATCTGCCGCCCCAACAGACTCCTCCAAACACCAGAAAGTTTGTTACCATTGGCGGGCCGGTAAGTGTACCCGTTTCCCATGCCCTTTCTTGCACAGCGAACTGCCTCATTCTTCGGGCCCCATCACCGCTAACGGATCGGGTGCCCCCAAACGTTTCGCCGATGATTCTGGATTCTCGGGCCCGGCCCCAAGACGAGGCCCGAACTTCAATAATAATCATAATAATAGCTGGGGGAGAATGGGGCCTAATAAAGTGGTTAGAAAAACGGAGAAAATTTGTAATTATTGGGTGCAAGGGAACTGTAATTACGGAGATAAGTGTAGGTTCTTACATTCTTGGAGTTTAGGGGAAAGTTTTACCATGTTGAATCACCTTGATGGGCACCAAAAAGTAAGTTTCTTTACTTTTTTTTTTTTTTTGTTTGTGGTGTTAATTCTTGGGAGTATGTGACTCTGATGATGATGACGGGTTTATTTGTGGACAGGTTGTTAGTGGAATTGCATTGCCAGCGGGTATGGATAAGCTCTATACCGGGAGTAAAGATGAGACTGTGAGAGCTTGGGATACCAACTCTGGTCAGGTTGTGCTTAATTTGTTTAAGCATGAGACTTTAATCAATACCAACTATGTGTCAGGACTTGATTAAGCATGAGACTTTAATCAATTGCAAGAACAGAAATCTCCATAATACTGTTATGAAATTTTCTATGTTATCATGTGTGATCAAATTATTGAAGAGAAAGATGCCAAGAGGCAATTGCTTGTTGGAAGTGTACGTATGCATAATCAGGTAACTTAATTAATGCTAATAAAATCACTAAATTGCTAAAAATCCAACGGATAATGCAGATTACCATCTAATTATTATGATATGAAAGTAAAAGAAGTCACTTATAGATGGAAATTACTGCCTAACAGTCTTCATGTGCTAGTTTTCAACAGCAATCATCATTTAGGTAAATCCTCTTAGTTATTATGTTTTTGTCTGATGAATTCTCTGTGACCTTTTATGTAGTGTATGGGTGTGATTCCTCTTAGTGGTGAAGTGGGTTGCATGATCAGTGAAGGTCCTTGGCTGTTTGTTGGTATACCGAATATTGTCAAGGTAAGAATTGAGGCAAATTCCCTACCAGATGTTTCTTCTTTTTTATATTGTTATCTCATTTCAACTTAGAAGAATGATGTTTTTACCATTACTTTAACAATGATCATTTTGCAGGCATGGAACACCCAAACTAACCTAGAGCTGAGTCTTAGCGGACCTGTTGGGCAAGTTTATGCTATGGTTGTGGGTAATGATTTGCTCTTCGCTGGTACACAGGTAATGTTTTAAATATTTGTACATTGTTCTTATTTTCTTATTTTATTTAAAATTCCTTGTTCAGTATGTATGGTCAGTCACCTTTAATCATCATGTTTTCTGCTATGGGCTCTGCCATATTATTGTGCAACAACAATTCATGAAATTGAGGCATGTTCTTTTAGGTGGTCTGACAATGATCTTCTCATAAAATTGCCACTTACCTTGAAAGAACTGTAATAAGATGAACCTAAGCTTTCAAAAGAGCCCTAGATTTTTGAGGAGTCCAAGTTGATATTTGTGCTCGATGAATCTCACTCTGGGAACATGCTTATGTCATTTGATGGACTACCATCTCTCTTTTTCCCTAGCACTCTATTCCCGATACTCAGGAATCAATATCTGTTTTCTGCAGAATGGGACCATATTGGCATGGAAATTTAATGCTGTCACCAACAACTTCGAACCAGCAGTATCACTTAAAGGTCATACCCTTGCAGTTGTATCATTAGTTGTTGGAGCTAATAGACTATACTCTGGTTCAATGGACCATTCTATAAAGGTTAGGTAGTTTTAGTCTTCCAAGTATTTGATATTGCTGTTGAGAAACTTTGTAGTTTCAAATCACCAATTAATAGTATGTTTTGGTGTTATTCCTTTATTTCCTTTTTTCTTAAAAGGATTATAATTTTTACTAACATATTAGTTATTTTCTTCTAGGTCTGGAGTCTGGAAACTTTGCAATGTCTACAGACTCTGACAGAGCACACTAATGTTGTTATGTCCTTGCTATGCTGGGAACAATTTCTTTTATCTTCTTCATTGGACCAAACAATAAAGGTTAGTGCTATTTTATGGTTATTTGTATCATTTTTATTTTGTTACTTTTTCCTGCCATTAAAGGTAAAGTTGTTTGAATTTTTTTTTATTTTTGTCCAGGTGTGGGTAGCTACTGAAAATGGAAACTTGCAAGTAACATACACTCACAATGAAGATCATGTATGTTGTTTCATTAAGACATTACACATGCTTTATTTTGATTTAATGCAATTAGTTGTTAGAAGGAAAGGGATTTGAGGACAGAGTAGAAGGAAAAACTGAATGTAGAGGAGAGGAGGTCATCGACGGTCTTTTGGTTGTGGTTTATGTAAGTTGTTAAAGGTGACAGTGAATAAAAAAATGGAGAATGAAGCTTTGATGGTGGTTATTGAATATGACGACGGTGATTGAGGGAAGAAAATGCTACTTAGCTTTGTTTGGTGAGTTTTGGTGAGTTAGAGAGGTTTCCGTGCTCTGTATTTGAGTTGTTCAAGTTACCTTATGGGGAAAAGGTTTTCGGAGAATGTTGGGAATGGAGAAGAGGATAGTTGATTTTGAGAGGCTTTTAGTTTGTATCAACTTGCTTTTCTAGCTGATGCTTTCTGGTTTTTGGTTAATTTAGCCAGGATCTGTTTGAGTCTTGATGGTTCCACCAATGTTCTTTGGTGTAAGTTTCTCTTCTATGCTGAAAACAGTAATTTAGAGGTATAGGAAAAAAAAATGAAAAATAGAGAGAGAAGATACTAATTCTTCTTGCCAAAGTTTTTTGTTTTTGAAATTTCTCTGAGTGTGAATTCCTTTTAGGGGGTGTTTGGTTCATGGATTTTTAGATTCCAATAGAGAAAGTGATTCCGGTGAAAGTGATATTGAAGGGAAATGTGTGGTTTTTGGGTTTTCTGGACCTTAGGGAATATAAGATTTTTGTGTTTTGTTAGAGGAAATGCAAGATTACCTAATAAAATCTTTTACTATATTGTCATTGATGACACGTGACATTTATAACACATGACACTTATAACACATGACACGTGAATAACACGTGAATAAACAAGTGATTTATTTAAATTTTTATGTCACCATAAAAACTGCCTTAGGAATATTTATTAACTTCAGGTGGTATTAAAAGCCATGGTGTAGGAAGTTTGCTCTTAATCAAGACAAGTTGTATTTGGAGCTTTGACTTCTACTTGAAAAAGTTGGATGTAGATTGTAAGATGATTACGTGCAGGATTAAATTTAATTTGTGTAGTCAGGTCTGGTTCTAAAAGTTTCTTGGATTTTTTGTAGTCAAGATAGCTTGATCTTCAATATCCATGCGTCTATTCTAGATATAGATCATCATCAAAGTTTAGATTTGTCCACTCTAGTGCAAAATGCAAATGCTTTGGGGATTTTTTTTTTTTTTTTTGTGTCTTAAATGAAAGAGATAGTAACGGGGAAGGTGTTGTCTATCTCATGGTTTAGTGCACCCGACAGAATAAGTTTTTAATTATTTTGGGAGAGTGGTTCTGTTAGAAGTATTATGTGCATTGTAGGTAGATTTTCGAGTAAAAATACAATCCTAAATGGTTCCAATTCTGTCTTTCAGCGTTTTAATTGTATTTCCTAGGATCTTGTGAAATGTTTAACACTTGAACTGTTGGCTACTCTTTCTAGGGTCTGCTTAATCTTCGTGGAATGCATGACTCAGAGTCCAAGCCTGTCTTGCTGTGCGCATGCAATGACAATTCTGTCCGGCTGTACGATCTGCCCTCGTAAGTTTTAATGGAGACTTGCTTTTATCTTGGTGCACATCTATTTTTTGTTTAACCATTTTGGGTCCTATCATGGAAACATTGTTTTTTCTTTCCTTACGAATTGAAGGTTCTCCGAGAGGGGTAAAATTTTTGCCAAGGAGGAGATTCGTGCCATTGAGGTAGGCCCTGGTGGCCTTTTTTTCACCGGCGATGGAACTGGTTTTAGAGTGTGGAAGTTGGCAGAACCAATTGCGACGTCCTGATGCGTTGCATCATTTTATAACAATATTCATCATTAGGGTTTTTTTCTTTTTTGGTTAATTGTTTTATTTTTTTTCATCTTTTTGGCAGCTTTTTAAGTTTTCTGTAGAAATTACAAGTTAACAGAACAATTTTGTTCCTGGTGGAATGTTTAGTAGCACCAAGCCCTTCGCCTTGGTGTGTGCCATAAGTTAATATAAAGAACGCTTAATAACGAATAAACTCTAGCAGTCAGACGATTCAATATCCGTTGGAGATAATTAGTTGTAATGTGCCAAATTGAATTGGTATTTTTAGAGGATGTTGTCTTCCTCACGTAATTGTTCATCAAATGCCTCCAATATCTCATGTGAAAAAATTGCGAAACAAAAAATTTACTAGACGTATATAGCCATAGGTTTTTAAAAAGTCCATTTTCTTATACATACCTTCTACTTTTCATATGCCACAATTTTGTTAGAATACTTTTCCCCCAATTCATCTGAAATGTTCACATACATACAAGCAGTATCGAAGTCACAGATTAAACATAACCTTAATGGCATTGCCACCACCGATCGCTGGTTTCTAAAACGTCTTCCACCTCTCTCTGAGAAAACCCAAACCTGTGGGTTATGAGAGGCTTCACATCAATCTTACCGCTTATTCTAAACTCAAGGCACAAAGGCAGTGTGTTCTTTTACCGGAAGATTCCAATAACATCAACCTTCCTGCATTTAAACCATCATCATCCAACGAGTGGTGAAGGCACAAAATAGCAAAGACTCCTGAAATCATAGGTTTAATCTCTACAAATCACTGTAACACTTTGATGCAATTTTCATTTGTGAGTACTAGGTTCCAACAATTCACTGTCTAATTCCCCGACAATGGATCACAACTAAACCATACGTAATGCTATAACCAAAATTTTCAAATGAGTTAAATAAATCATTAAAATAAGTAACTTGCCGTTGCAGCAGCTGGAGTGGGACGGACGGTCATCTCGGAATGGCCTATTCCCACAAGGCAAACATTGCTACCGGCACGAGTGGCACTCAGACAGTTTGACATCGTTTTGTTAAAGCCAGCACAATTAAAGCTTACATCTACTCCTGCTCCCATTATTTTACATATTCTTTATACTTCTTCAGGTATGTCCTGTAATATAATGAAATTAGAACATAAAACTGTCTAAAAGTCAGACAATGGAGTAAAAGATCCTCATGACGTTGTATATTTGACAATCCTTGACTTGAAATTTAAATGAATAATGACATTTGAAATAATGATGATTCAGAAAGAATTGAAATGAAGAGAATTTATAGGCATAATTTGCTAGGCAAAAGAAAAAGGGACTTTAAGGATGTTATGAACCTGAATATTAGTTCAAACTGTAACAAATCCATCAGCACCAATATCCTTGGCAACAGAGAGTCGATTGTCATCCATATCTACAATGACAATTCTAGGTGCCCCAAAAGCACGAGCTGCCATCAATAGCAACGAGGCCTATCGGTCCTGCACCCCTGACCAACACATTTGTTTCGACCAACATTAGCTCGGCGACAAGCATGAACCGCTAAGCTCAAGGACTCACACATCACCCCTCCTTCCAAGCTCACATTGTCTGGCAGTTTGAAAAACAAATTGGCAGGATGCACAACCTACGTCAAAAATCAACTTATGCATTACCTTAGCAGTCCAAAAGATATGATTCCATCAAATTCATTTCCAGTCCCTTCAAAGAAAATGACCAACGTTGCATACAATATGATGCCAATGCATGTTTATTTTTAAATGAGAACCACCACATTTTCATCATTGCCTCGTAGCATGATGCCAGACATACTTGAACATTAGCCAAACCTTTAAAACCAACTTGACTGTAGGACAAATCTCCCATGTTTATGCTAGCTTTGAAGAGGATCGCATAATTAGATTGCTTTTATAATGCATAGTTTTTTTTATTATTTTTTTATTTAAGAATATAGTTTTCATTCTCTACATAGTAGGAAAATTCTTTGGCTTGTTAGTGTTGTAAGGTCTCACATCAAGCATGAGTTTAGATGTAACAAAATGACATTTAGAACTACAACAAACATTATATTCAACATAGACCACAATAGAAACAACCGAGTAAGCTGTTAACCGAGTTTGTAACAATTTTAGACACAAGAATCCCAATTTACATTGACAGAATTGTATCCTTGAAGCTTTTTGAATCTGAAAATCAAAGACTACCCATTAGTAAACCTCTAAATAAACTTGAGAATTTTTGGATCAAGGTCCCCTCATAATATATTGTCACCGTAATAAGAAATGCAGCACCCTTAGTTTCACGCTTTCGATGGTTTATTTAATAAGCTATATGTAGTTGGTATTGTAGTAGTAAAATGAAGCACCAGTAAATAAGCTAGAACCCACGCTGAAATGCAGCTTATAGGTTCACCGGATGAGCAAGAGAACCATGACTCGGTGGAGTGGCAAAAAACTTCATTTCACGGCATAGATTGTATCGCCAGCAAAGATCCCTGGTTCCAAAGTCCCACGCTCTCCAGGAACTAAATTCTTGACTGCCCTTCCAACCTCCTCTATGATCCCAGTACACTCAAGCCCAATCATCATTGGTTCTTTCACCCCAAAATCCATACATCCCAATTTCTAAAACACAAAAATTTACAATAAAACTAATGGCAAAGATCAGTAAAAGGATGAATAAATTCATTTTGGTCATCTTCCTGAATAATTTTCCTTTTGATTGGCAAAGAAATGAAGGTAAGGAATAGAAAAGCAGTTTAGAAACGGAGGCAAATTTACTCAAATCAAATACCTGTAACAAGACCAAAAATTTGTCTTTGATTCATTTGTTATAGTCTCAGCAATAAAACGGAAGCTTTGTTAAACTATCAAAATCTGGAAATCTTAGTAAGAACCATATTTGATTAAGGACAAAACTTGAATGAAGTTTTATGTGAAATTCATATTTTATGTGAAGTTCATGAAGTTAATTATTAAAAATGATTAAATAAAAATTTTAATAAAAAATTTAAATCAATAAATTAATAGAATTCAATAAAATTTTTAATAATATGCAAAAAATTTTTTAAAATTATTATTTATAATTTAAATTTGATCGATACTTATTCATCCATAAAAATTATCAAAACTTTTAATAAAAATATTAATACAAAAAATATATTAAATTTTTTTCAAAATTTTCACAAAACAAAAACTTTCAATTTATGGATTTGATTTTTTTTTATTTTAGTTATTACTTAACCGATTTTAACAAAAAAAAAAAAAAAAACGTCACAAACTTCATTTAAAACTTAATTTAAATGTTTCCCATTTGATTAATGTATATTAAAAAAGCAAGAACTAGCTGCAAGAAGGATATACCTTTAGGTAGTGAGCATCACTTACACAGATACCAACAGCTTTCATACTAACTCTGGAATCATAGGGTCCTTAAATAAACTTTTTTAAGGAACAAAGGAGTAGTAATCAATCAATAAGAAAGAAAATGGACAAAAGAACATGGTAAACACTGATCATAAACATCATACCAAGAGGAGGGAGGTTGAATGGTTGAATCTTGAGGGTGTTGAGACCCACAAGACAAGCAGCAATGTTTTATTCTTCTCCATTTTTGGCTTCTTCATGGGATTTCCCTCTTTTTCTCATTTTCTTCACACTTGCACAGTTTCAAACTGTACTTTGTTTAGAGGGGACTGGATTTGTGCTCAAAGTTTTTATTATTTTTAAAAGTATCTCTTTTAAAAAATGTTTGTGAATAAGAGGGGTGGAAAGGAATCTGATGCAAGGAGAGATACGTTGTGGATAATAAACAAATATTAATGGTATGATTTTATATACGAAGAGTAGCTTTGCTTTCCGCGACATCTCTTCGGAAAGAACTTGATATTTTGCATTAGGTTGATTTTCTCATGTAAACATCAAATTTATTTGGATTCTCTGGATTTTAAATTTTATCAAGTTTTATCATGTTTTTGGGACCGAAAGGTTCGATTTCAATTTCCTTGACTCATGGCCCAAGACAAAGCTCATTTGATGGCTCATTTTTGTTTATTTAGCTTTAGTTTAATTTTTATTTGATAATTTTTAAATGGTATTAAAATAATTTTTTTTAAAAAAATGGGGGTACAATGATGGTGGGTGCCGTGCACTGCATGGTATCCCAGTTGCCTAAGCCACCACCAACTCCTTGAGCCACTACCTATTCCCTGAGCCACCACTTGCCCCCTGAGTCATCAATTGCCCTAACAGCAACAACTGTCCCCTATCGTTATCTCTCTTGCAGTCAAAAAAAACTTTGCTAGAAAGAATAAAACATAGGGAATAGAAAACAAAAAAGAAGACTTTTCCAAAATATTTAAAAAAGAAAAAAAACCACCAAAAAGGGGGGAAAATTCTACAAAAATTTACAAAAAAAGAAGAGTTTATGTCCAACCAAAAAAAAAAAAAAAAACCTTTCTAGCCTACAAAAACAACAAACCAAAACCAAACATAGAAAACTCAAAAAAAAAAAAAAAAACATAGTCCTTTCGAGCAGGGAACCAACACCAAGGAAAAAAAAAGTAACTAGTTTTAGATTTTTTTTTTCGGGTTTGAACCAAAGGGGTTTACTTAGATCTAGGTTGTTTGGGATTTTTTTTTTTTTGGTTGAAAAAGAGGCTAAATTGTTAAAAAGAGGTTGAAATGAGCTTTTAGGGAGTTTTTTGGGCTTTTTGACAATTGACATGGCGGTTGGCAATTGACAATGATGAAAAGCATGGCAACCAGTAAGGTGGAGAGCTATGGTTAGTACGACGAAAGATGATTGGATTCTAGGTCTGTTGGGGAAAGTTGACAGAGTTTTTTTGAAGGTTTTTTTTTAAAGGATGAAAATGAGCTAAATAAATATGGCTTTTAGATAAAAGAATGAGGCCTAAAACGATGCCGTATAGGCCTTTTGGATCCACGTGTCAACCCACTAATTGATTGAAAACCCCTGCACCTAACCCGCCACAGCCCCCTCATTCAGCTTTCAACCAATTCAATTGAACCGCTCATCCGAAACCAGACCGTTGTTGAACTACTAGTTTCCTTACCAAATTGAGGTAATCTAATCAAATCGAACCGAAAGCTATTGAACCTCTCTAGACCGATCGATTCAGAAAATTTTATATTTTTATATTTTTTATATATTTATTTATTATTATTTTGTTATTTATTTTCTTGTTCACACATATTTTAATTTTGAATTTTCCAAAAAAAATACATTCTTTTAAAAATAATATTAAAAAATGAAAATAATTTCTAAACTTTTGATAAGTTTAAATGTGAAAAAAATTAAAAATAATTAAAAAATAAAAAAAATTCTTTTTCGATGATGAGATTTTAAGATATTCCAAGTAACGATGCCTACAAAATATTTAGGTGAGAAGATTTTTTTTTTAAAATACTACCAGTATATTAGAGTATTTATAAAAAATTTTCAATACAATAAAAAAATTTTTTTTTTGTAAAATAAAATAAAATAAAACAAAATTGAATAAATAAATAAATAAAAATAATAAAAAGTAAGGGAAAAGAAAATTTTACTCAATGGTGAGATTTTAAGATATTTCAAGTAGTATTACCTTAAAAAAACTCTATGTGAGAAGATTTTTTTAAATATTACTAGTGTATTAGAATATTTATAAAAATTTTTATTTTCTTCTATGAAATATATAGAAATTAAAAAAACCAATATTTTGTTAAAAAAATAAAATATATGCATTGATATTTTATCACATTGCATGCATGTCCTTGTATTTATGAAAATTAAATATGAGCCTCTAAAATGAGATTCTAAGGTATTACAAGTAACGATGTCTAAGAAATCTTTAGATGACGAAAAATTCTTTTGATGTTACCAATGTATTGGAACATTCTAAAAATTCGTTAAATAAAATGGTTCCAATTTATTTTTTTCGAATAAAAATTAAGCAATAATAAAAAATAATAAGAAAGAGAATAAAAAATTAAATTTCAATAAATAAAGAAAGTTAAGGAAATTATTTTTTTAAACATCCAAATTAAGACCATTTTCATTAAGATCAATAGATAACATGTAATTAATTGATACCATTTTAAAAGGGTACTATGGGGTGCTAATCTTTCTCACGCATAATCAACTTTCAGATTCAAACTGTTTTGTAGACCTAAAAATTATCTTTTTAATAAGTTTTCATTAATTTTAAGATTTCTAAAAAGATTAGTGGAGGAGACTCCATTTTTTTCTTGTTGTTTTCAAATTTGTCAGGCAGCTCCAAAATAGTTACGACCATTTGGTGACTCCACTAGGGAAGTCATTTTTTTTAAAGTCAAGCCAAAAATTAATTATGTGTTATTCTTAATTTTGATTTTAACAGTTTTAATCGATATTTAATTTTATTTTTACTTTTCTTTTAATAAAAAAAACAATAAAAAAAATCAAAAACAAATTGAAAGCAAAAAGGAAAAATTTTATTCGCATTATTTTTTTAACTTTGCCTTTTGTTCATTCTTTATTTTATTTTTTTTGTATATATTATTCTCAATAAATTAGGAGATATTTGAACACAAGATGACATGTCGCACTTTATGTATGACTCTATACCTGAGCTTTATCCCTTATAGGAGAAAATAAAGTACATATGCTTTCTTGAGGTAATAACCTTCACAATGGTAAGGGAAATACTTCCACTCAAATTGAAATTTTTTCATTCATAACCTATAATAAGTGAGGATTAGGGTGCCTTACTAGTCCAGCGTGGACGATAGTGAGGAATAATTTAAGAACCTTTAAATGCATGTCAATTTGAACAAAGAATATAATAAGTTGTAGAAAGCCAACCTTAGGTAGAGCCTCGCCCACCTTGTTATAGAAGATTCCTAAGTCCAAAATGTGCAAAAATAAAAATAGTGAGTGTTATAACGTATAGATTCATAAACCTATAACTAGACACAAGCTAAGGAGTCATTACCAATTTTTTTTTTGTTAAAATGTGATTAACCACTTAAGTGAATCTATCTTCTTAAGAATATCCTAAGCTTGAGTAAGGATCTCTAAAAGAATAGGTTTCGGTTTGCATTTCAGAACTAAGTGTAAGAGTTTAGTTATATATGGGGAATGTTATAGCACCCTTATACGCTCATCCAAAGGACAGTACCATTTTATTTTAAATTATCCTAAGGGTCTATAGTTTTAATGGTCTTTTTTTATATGCTTAATGTTTAAATATTAGAAATAATTTTTAATATTTCTCTATCAATCTGGTAAATTTTCTAAAAATACTTCCTCACCTCAAGAGTATTTAAGAATCCCATTTATTTTCTTGAAAAAAGATTTAATCAAGTATTTTCTTATTAAAATTTTTTATTTTATTGAAAATATATCTAATTCTTCCATAATTTAGGCCTAACTTAGAAATATTTTTTCTCCTAGAAATTTCTTAGATAATCATTCATTTGCGATTACAAGGAATTTCATCCTCGAAATTTATTCTTTATTCTACAAGTTTCGTTCCTAAATTTTTCACTATTTGGGTTTATTCAGAAATACCTTACAAATTTCATTTCTAAATTCTCCATCATTTGGGTTAAATTTAGAATCTAAAAATAATATGACAATTATTTTTGAAGTCCCCTCTAAATTCATCTACCATTTGAGTTGAATTTAAAAAAAAAAAAACCTTTCATCTATAAATCTCATAGAAGCTTAGCCATTTGTGATTACTTGAGATTTCATTCTTAAATAATTGTCAAATATTTTCACAAAATTTTTTTATTTTTTTAATTTATATATTTTTTATTTGAAAAAGAATACAATTACTTTTATTGAAATTTCTTCTAAATTATTCTACAATTTGGGTCAAATTTAAAAAAATTTCTCATTTAAGGAGTTCTTAGAAAAATTATCATTTAAAAATTTTAAAAATCTCATCATTGGATAATTATTAATTCAATCCCAAAATTTTATTAAATTTACTTATGTATTTTATTATTTTTAAAAAAAATTAAAAAATAAATATGAATTATTATTAGCGAAACTTTATCTGAATTTTTCTTCCATTTGGGTTAAATTTAAAAAAAAATTTTTCACCTAGAAATTTTCTAGAAATTAACCATTTGTAATTTCTTAAAATTTCATCTTTAGGTAATTACTATTTATTTTCAAAATTTTATTAAAAATTTATTTTTTATAATTATTTTTATAATATTTTCTAATTTTTCCTAAAAGTTTCATAGAAATTTAATCATGTATGAAATTTCAAAAAATAAATAACTTATAAAAATAAGTAAATAAACAAATAAACTAAACTAAAAAAATAAATAAATACAAATGAAAAAGATGTACAAAAAAAGGTCAGCTCGGCTTAATTGGTATTGCAACTCAGCTGCATACATGGGAATGGCTGGGGCGGCTTAGGAGTTAGCTTGGCTTGGCTCACCCATAGCGTAAAGAAGGCGGGTTACAGGTTTAAGTTGCGCTATGGGTCGGGTTGGATGGGTCAATGCAAAACACATAGATCCTTTTTGAATTAAATCTTGCAAAACAAGGTGTTTAATCCAATATATATAATGTCTAAATCTTTTTTTTTAGAATGTCTCTTTACTTTCTCTCTCTAATTTTTCCTTTGCTTCTCTCTCTTTTTTTTGGAATTTTTAGAAAATGATCACCAGTCATCTGCAAGCTCACTGGATTATGGGAATTTGGCTTTGCTAAAAAGTTAGCCAAAATCTTCACTGGTCATCGAACGGTTGTTAAAGTTTCACTAGAATCTGGGTTTGATGCTAGATTCTAGAAACTTGGCCGAAATCCCACCAAGAAAATCAAATTTTGTCAAAAAATTCAACCTGCAACTGAAAATTTTTTAGAAAAAAATTCCAAAAAAAATTTCAACGACACCCCATTGATAAATCTTGACCTCTTAAATATATTTCTTTATAAATTTTCCTTCAAAACAACTCTTAAAATCCCACAAAATCAAAATTCTACCTAGAATTTAAATTTACTATTTTAAGAATTTGTTTAACTTCTTTTACTATATGTGTTTTTTATTTGTTGTTGATTTGTGTTTGCCTTCTATTTTGCTCTCAGTATTGTCATGTGTTTTTTTTTTATGTTGATAATTGCATGTCTTTTTATAATACAGTTCCCTTACTTGAATAGAGTTTCACTTGTCATTAAAATCTTCAAATCGTGTTTATCTTTTCACCAAATTGAAATTGAATAAAAATCCTTTCCATTCAAATTGAATTATCAACTAAGGATAATAGTTCAACTAAACCTCATCATTGGTCAATCTTCTAGCCAATTACAATTCAGTTTTTTCAATTATCCTTTTCTTTTTTTAAAACTACTAACATGATAAAACAAAAAATAAAAATAAAAACAATAACATTTCACTTAAATAAAGAACAAACTAAAAAGATAAAATAACTAAACAAATAAAATTAAAAAATTAAAATAAAAACATAAAATTATCATAAAGTCATAAATTGAAAATACAAAAAAATATGAACAATTGGACTTAGATAGGGCTCGAGCCCCACTCAGTTTGGACTTGATCAGTTTGGGCTCGGATCAAATAAAGTATCTATAATAAGTTTAAAAAAAAACAACAAAACAAAAAAAATAAAAAATCTCACAAAATTTTTCATTCTCAAACCGCATCCTCACACTAACTCAATTTTGCTTTCTTTTCTTTTTCCTTTTACATAAATCATATCATATAGTTCCACATTAAGGTATTTGCTCAAAAATACCTTTCTTCCAAGAAGTTCTTTCATGAAACTTGTAAAATTATAGATTTGCTTATCATCTATGAATGTCCAATGTGATTCATTTAATGAAGTACATGTTTGGTTAAAAAAAGCCCAGCAAAAGAATAGGGATTGTTTACCTACCAATTATATGTCTGAATTACCCTAAAAGATGCATTTGGATCTCACCTAAAATAATTTAAAAGATTTAGCCATTATCTAGGGTCAGTTAAGTGAAGAAAAAAAAAAGATTTTGTAGAAAGTATGGGCAGATTACATCCTTCATTCTTGTGGTGATTGAAGAACAGTTGATGAGAACAACTATATAGTTTTGGAACCTATCCTATAGATGTTTCACTTTTAATCAGAAAAATTTAGTGCTAACCATTGAAGAGTACTTGGTTTTGCTCGAGATAGAATTATAGTGTCTGAATAAAGTGTTTACTCGAAGCCAAAATTAGGTTACCACGAAAAAGTTGGCCAAGCTTATAGGGTTTAAAGTGAAAACCATAAATTCTTTCGCGACGCCTAAAGGTGAACATCTCAATATCCATTGGGACTTTCTCTGTAATTTTGTTCAAAGGCATTTAGATGATGATTAAGGCATCGTTGTGTTTGCCTTAGCATTATATGGTATTATAATCTTCCTAAAGACTTTGGGCTACATTGAGATATCCATGGTGGACTTTTTTAAGCAAATTGAAACCTGAGCAATTAACCCTACACTAGTAATCTTAGCCGAAATCATAAGGTCATTGAATTTCTATCAACAAAATGAAAAATGATGCTTTATAAGGTGTGTACCAGTGTTGTATGTATAGGTCAAAAGTCACTTCAATTGTGCAAAGAGTGCAATCTCAAAGCCATATCTTTGAAACAAAGCACTAATCACAAAATTTCATAAAAGTCAATGGCTGATGTTGAAGACTAAGGAAGAATAGATTTTATTTCTGCAAAGACTTACTGGGGATGAAATAAAATGGATGATGCCATGGATGCCTCACGTGCCTATGTTGTATCAAGGAAGAGATGAACAATGGATACCATTGTTAGGAATATGGGGTGTGATAAGTTATGCTCTACTAATGGTGCTGAGGTAATTTGATGCAAAGTAGTTTGTTCCTACTATTCATGGCTTCGCTCAAGTGGAATTCACTTATGAAGAGCCTAATCCACTAAAAACATTGAAGTAGTTAATCCAAGTATGGAAAAAAAATGAAGGATGAGATTAGGGCCTCTCCTAAAAAAAAGTCATTCATGATTGCTAGATTTGAATAATAAAACAACTCAAAGACACAGTATTCCCTTCTAATAATGGCTCACATCAATCGTTAACTTTTTAATAGAAGTGCAATTATCAGAAGTTAAGTATGTTAGAAAGGAATTGAAATTTGAAAAGGAAAAAATAAGAAAAGAAAATTTAAGACTTTATGAGATAATGAGACAATTGGATACGAAGCAGAAGTACAAAAAAATAGATTGGAGAAGGTCATAACAAAACAAGATATGGCCAACAATGATTTAAAATATCTGTACCAAGAAAATAAAAAATTGTGAGTCCAACTCAAGACTGGCAAAATTACGAAATCTTACATCAGTTGGCAATGTGAAACAAACAAGCTTTGAGAGGAAATGAACCAGTGGAAAGGCCAAGCTCAAGAAAAATAAGAAAAGGCTGCCAAAATTTTTCAAGAATGTCAGAATTTGGAGAGATTATACTCTACAACTTCAACATGATTGGTGGCATGCCAAAAAGAAAAGGAGAAGTTGAAGATTATGCTTGCAAAAGAAAGAAAAAAGTACCTTGAAGTACTTAATGAAATAAAATCGTTTCACCAAGTGATCCAAGGGTCAAAGTAATAACTATAAGACCACAAGAATCATATTTCAACGATCATAAATGAATGGTAAAAAAGGAAAAAAGATTGGATCTTACATGTGATCCGTAAAGAGATGCCCATATAAAGTGAAAAACAGAAAACCTAGGAAGGCAACAATACATAAAGCACCTAACCAGTCAAGTTTGCATGGTAGTGAATAAAGTATGAGAAATGATTGAAAAAGCAGAGGCATTAAGGCAAAAAGTCAATCTCGTAGGAGAATATGAACAACGCCTAGTAAACTTTCTAGATGATGTTAAGGATCATTATAAGGAAGTCAAATGTTTTTATGGATATAATTTTAGAATGATAAACTTCATGTAACAAAAGTTATTTGGAATTAGTGAAAGTTCTAGTATTGACATTTGTCCAAGAGCAAATATTCTTCATTTGCATTCATTCATCATGTCCACCATTTTTGTTTTAATAATCATATTTAAAAAAAAAACCACAAAAAAAGTTAAAAAGAAAAATTCCAACTCATTGTATTTTGATATTTTAAAAAATTATGATAATAAAGGTTCAAGAATAGCTTACCCACTAAAAATTTTAACTTAATTTACTTGACATTCATACAACACCAAGGTTTAAATAAGAATTATGAAATAAGAACAGGCCAGTCAATTTGAAAAGATTGAAAAAGCACAAGAAGAACTAAAAGAAGATCTTAATAAGATAATGGACATGCTTAAGAATCTTGATCAAAAAATGGTAGAAGGAAATCCTAGATTTAAAAAGCAATCTCTAGACATGGTAGATCTTGTATATCCTCTAGGGTTTGAGCCCTAACAACCCTCAACTTTTCAAGAAGCTAGAGTGTAAATTCTTACTCCCAAGGGATATTTATATACTTATCTAGGAATGATATCTACACCTACTCCAAGATAGTTCTAAAATCTTATCTTGGTAGAGAAACCATCTGAGCCAATCCTAATTCCTCACTTGAATGATCCTAAGGAGAAAGAAAAGCTAAAGATGAAAACATTTGAGTAAGTGGAAGATATAATTGCCTAACAGATGATGAAATTATTAGAAGAAAGATTTAAGACCATAAAAGGAGTGGATTTTTATGGCTCATTAGACACAGCTGAGTTTTGTTTGGTCTTAGACATAGTTATCCCACCTAAATTAAAAGTTTTTTAGTTTGAAAAATATGATAGTATAAAATATCTAATGACTCATGTCATTATATATTGTCATAAAATGACTATGTATGCTCATGATGAAAAGTTACTGATACACATATTTTAAGATAACTTTACAAATTATGTAGTTAGATGGTATGTTTAATTAGATAGAACTCATATCTATTCTTGAAAGAAGCTCATGAAGCTATTTATTATGCAATACCAACATGTCACATTTTTTGCTCCAGATTGTTTCTCTTTGTAGAGCATGGAAAAGAAGGCAACTAAAAACTTCAAAGAATGTGCAAGGAGATAGAGAGATGTGGCCACATAAGTACAACTTTTGCTTAATAAAAAAAAACTGTCATGTTTGTTAACATCTTGAAAGCACCATACTATGAAAAGATTGATTGGCAATGTGACTAAGAACTTTACAGATATGGTGATCTCATATAAGATTATTAGAAATGTCATAAAAAATGGCAAGCTTAATATAAGAGAGATAAGTGGTGCAAAAAAAAGTAGAGCTCTCAAAAAAAAAGTGAAGCCTAAGCAATGAAATATATAGGGCAATAGATTAGAGATTTTACTCCATATTTTGTACTAATGTACCAAACTCTTTATGTTCCTATAAATAATGTGACATCTGTCCCTCATCCATACCAGTTGATACAATAACTAGCTTATCCACCTTATTGTAGCCATCTTTTCAGACACCCTACCTATGCACATAACTATCCTATTGTATCTACTAGACCAGAATGAAGACCTAACCCAAACAGTGGTCCAAGAGCCTTTAGAAATACCTAAGAAAAATTTTTTTTTGACCTTATCTCCATGATATACATGGACTTATCCCCTCAACTTTTTGAGAAACATTTGCTAGCACATGTTATTGTTGAACTATTTAAATCTTCGTATCCCAAATGGTATGATCCTAATGCATATTATGATTATCATTATAGAAATCTAAGCCATTCTACGAAGAACTACACTATTTTAAAGCGCAAGGTGCCAGGGTTAATCAAAGAAGGAACGTTAAACTTTGATACTAGCTAACAAAAAGCTTCAAATGTTAATGAAAATCTTCTACCAAATCATACTTGACCAGTAATAAATGTTTTAATTAATGGGTGGGCATGCTATGTAAAAAAAGTGATAGATAAAGTCAAAACTTTAATGGCTAAAGTGTTTGAAGCTGTGATTAAGGCTAGTATATTGGAACCAATAAAACCTTACAATTGTCCTGGGATGATTAACTCAACTAAAAGTTACAATTATCACAAAAGTGCTTTAAGGCATTTTTTGAGAATTATGACCAATTCTATCAAGAAGTACAAAGGTTGATAGACAAAGGTCAAATAGAATTCTATGAAAAAAGTAAAAATTTGTAAAAAACTTAGATGTCCACCATTGATACAAGGATGAAATTTATGCATAGATTAGAGATTATCTATTATGTTGAAAAGCCGACCCCAATGCCAAAAAAGCCCATCTCCCGATTGGTAATGACTATTAAAGTCCATAACTTTTTTTCATATAAGAGTGGTAAGGTAGTTTTATGAAAATATGATTGTGATGTTATGGTTAACCCAGATACCACAAACATAATAGGCATAAGAGGTATGACCCAGAGTGAGGGATGTTACACTTAGGAATATTAGAGAAAGCTAAGAAAGAAAAAGCCTAAGTTAGAGAAGAAAACAGAAGTTAGAGCAACCCTATGGCAGTCATTGATAAAAAATACCAAAAGCCAGTTTCTGAGAATAAAGCTTGTGAATTTTTGAAATTGATTAAGCATGGTGAGTATAGCATGGTAGAATAGTTGAATAAGATATCAACTAGAATTTCACTATTTTCATTCTTGTTAAGTTTAGAGTCACACTATAATGCTTTATTAAAAGTGTTGAATCAAGCATATGTGTTTCATATTGTATTCGTTAAGTATGTGAAATTGCTTGTTGATAATCTAACGATCTCAAACTACATCTATTTCAATGTTAGAGAGATTCTTTCAAAAGGTCGAAGAAGTACCAAGGCTCTTCATATTATTATAAAATGCAAAAGTCATATAATGGCTAAGGTTCTAAATTATAATGGCTTATCAATTAATGTTATGCCTATGACTACTTTGGTAAAACTACTTGTTGATGGATCTTACATGAAGCCTAGTTATATGGTTGTTCAAGCCTTCGATGGGATTTAAAGAGAGATGTTAGAAGATATAAAAATGTTGTTGTAGATTGGCCTTTGCACTTTCAATGTGAAATTCCAAGTTATGGATATTTTTTCCTCATGTAGTTGTTTGTTGGGTAAATCGTGGATTCATATGGTTGATGTTGTTCCATCCTTATTGCATCAAAAAGTTAAATTCATTGTTGATGGAAGGCTTACAAGTATGGTAAGAGAAGAATACTTGTTAGTTACCCAACTAGTAAATGCTCCTTATGTGAAAATAGCAAACGAAGCCCTATACTGCTTTTATAGGTTATTTTAGATTGCCAACACTAGATTTGTGGCTAAAGGGTCTAAATTATATTCATAACACCTATTTATGACTATTAAAATGGTTGTCAAATAGCTTACTAGAATAGGATGGCAACTTAGAACTAAACTTGAAAAAAATCTATAAGGAATCACAAAGCCATGAACAATATATGGTAAGAAAGACAGATTTGGCTTGGGGTATAAACTGACAAAAGAGGACAGAATGAAAATGATGAATGCGAAAAAAGAAAAGAGAATGGCTAATCTCGAAGGATATAAGCCAGAGTCGGAGTAAATGGTCATTCCTTACCTCTATGATTCTTTCCATTTAAGAGGATGCATCTATCCAGATTTACTTGAAGCTGCAAGTGTAAAATTGGTGGAAGCTTTTTCAAAGCTGGCCATTTAGATGGTGGACAATGTACTATGAAACTTTAAATCCCTAATTGCTCATTCTATAAGTATTAAAAGATCTTTTATGGTGTTTTATGTTTGTCATTTTAATAAAAGACTTAAAATAAGCATTTGCATTTTTTTTATTACTTTCACTTTCATTCATTCAATCCATTTTTCTTTTCATTCCCCTTTTATTATTTTTTTATCATTCCACTATTGTGTGCCAATATTTTTTTAATCTCACCCATTTATAGGTTCCCAAATAATGAATATGAAGATAATCATGATAATAATCTTGGATTTGATTTCGAAAACCCAATTCATGTTGATGAACTTGATAATGAAAAAGACTCAAACAATTACACTACTTCCTGATTTGTTGAAATCAATAGAACATGAAGATAAGCCAATTGAGCCCAATCAAAAAATTACCAAATTAGTGAATTTGGACGATGATAAAAATAGAAGAGGTTAAAGTTAGGACATTCTTTTTACCAACTGATAGGCAAAGGCTCAAAGAACTACTTCAAAAGATGTGGATGTGTTTGCATAGTCTTACTAGGATATGCTAGGACTCAGCACTGATATTGTAAAACACAAATTATCTTTGAAACCAGAATACAAGTAGGTATAGGCAAAAATTAAGATACATGAAGCTAGAAATGTTATTGAAAATTAAAGAGACAGTGAAAAAGTAATTTGATGTTAGATTTTTAAAGATGGTAAAATATCCCGAATGGGTACCAACATAGTGTCAGTTCCTAAAAAGAATGAAAATTTGAGAATATGTGTCAATTATTGAAATCTGAATAGGGCAAATCCCAAGGATAATTTTTTTTTACCCCATATTGATACCTTAGTAGATAACATTGGTCGACATTCCACATTTTCTTTTATGGATAGCTTTTTAAGCTATAATCAGATTAAGATGGCTCGAGATGATATGGAGGAGACAACATTTATGACAATATAGGGGACATTTTGTTACAAAATCATGCCTTTTGGATTAAAAAATACTGGTGCTACTTATTAAAGAGCTATAATGACTCTATTTTGTGATGTGATGCATAAAGAGATAGAAATATATATAGATTATATGATTGCAAAGTCTCGTGAATGAGAGGATCATGTAGTCATTCTTAAAAAGTTGTATGATAGGATGATAAAATTTTAACTAAAGTTGAATCCTGCCAAATGTACATTTGGTCCTTAATCAAAAAAATTGTTGGGCTTTGTGGTTAATGAAAGAGGAATCAAAATGGATCTAGATAAGATACGTGCCATTTAAAACTTAACCCTTTTCTCGTACCCTAAAAAAGTGTGAAACATTTTAAGGAGATTGAACTATATGCTTGTTTCATCTCTCAACTAACCTACAAATGTGATCTTATTTTCAAGCTTCTTAGAAAATATGATCCAAAAAAATGGAATGATAAATGCTAAGAAGTTTTTGATAAAGTCAAAGAATATTTATCAAATCTGCTTGTGTTGGTGCCGTTAGTTTTGGGAAGCTTTTAATTTTGTATTTAGCAATACATAAAAATTCAATGAGATGTGTACTAAGACAAAGAGATGAAACTAATAAGAATAAACGAGCAATTTACTACTTAAGCAAAAAATAAAATAATTATAAGTCTAAGTATTCACAACTGGAGAAGATATATTGTGCATTGGCCTAGACAGCACGAACGCTAAGAAAATACATGTTTTATCATACTACTTCACTCATAGCAAAGTTGGACCCCATTAAGTTTATCTTTGAGAAACCTTCATTGACAAAGAGAATAGCATGATGGTAAGTTATGCTTTTAGAATATGATATTGTTTATGTAACTTAAAAGGCTATTAAAGGAAGTGTAATAGCCAAGTTCCTTGTCGATCATGCAGTTAAAGATTATGAACTAATGAAACTTGATTTTTTTAATGAAGATGTGATAGTCATTGAAGAGAAAGAACCAGTTGAGAAATCTTGAAAGATGTATTTGATGAAGTTGCTAATGCTTAGGGTCATAGTATTAAGGTAATTTTAATATCTTTCGATGGACATTATTATCCCATTATAGCTAGATTGAATTTCAACTACACAAATAATTTGCTTGAATAAGAAGCTTGTGTTATGGGTTTACAAGCAGCAATTAAGAAGAAAATTAAAGTGTTGGATATGTTTGGAGATTTAACTCTAGTTATATATCAGTTACGATATGAATGAAAAATAAGGGATTCAAAGTTAATTTGGTCCATAAATACATCTCTAAGTTGGTCAAGCAATTTTAAAAAATTTAGTATGAGCATCTATGTAGAAAAGATAACCAGATTGCTAACACATTAGCTCTTTTAGCTACAATGATCAAAATAGATGCAAATTTCAAGATCCAACCCATCAAGTTGGATGTGAAAGATGTACTAGCACATTGCACAGGTGTTAAAAAAGAAATTGATAGGAAGCCATGATATCATGATATCATGCAATACATTAAAAGCTAGCAATACCCAGAGTATGCAACAAAAAATGATAAAAAGATTATCATAAAGGTGGATATGAGTTTATTCCTTGATGAAAATATCCTTTATAAAAGAAGTCGAGATCAGGTGCTCTTAAGATATGTGAATGTAACTAAAGCAAAGAAAATTCTTGAAAAAGTGCATGACGGAGTTTATGTGATACATACAAATGGTCATATGATGGCTAGACACATTATGAGGGCTGGATATTATTGGTTGACAATGAAAAATGACTATATTTATTATGCTAGAAGATGTCATAAATGTCAAATTCATGCTGATAAGATACATGCTTCTTCATTAGCTTTTCACATTTTAGCTCTTCCATGGCTATTCTCTATGTATGACATAGATGTCATTGGTTCCATCACTTTGAAAGCTTCGAATGAGCTTAGATTCATCTTTGTAATGATTGATTATTTTTAAAGTGGGTTGAAGCTACTTCATATGCTAGCATGACCCAATAAGTGGTATGCAAGTTTATAAAAAAAGAGATAATATATAGATATAGACTTTTAGAGACAATTATTTATAATAATGCTAAAAACCTTAACAGTAAAATGATGAATGAAATGTGTGCTTAGTTCAACATCCATTATCGTAATTCGACATCATATCATTCGAAGAAGAATGAGGCAATAGAAGCTACAAAAAAGAATATGAAAAAAAATCCTAGAAAAAATTACTGATACTTATAAAAATTGGCATGAAAAATTACCTTTTACCTTGCATGCTTATAGAACATCAGTTCAAATATTTACTAGGGCCACCCTATTTTCGTGGGTTTATGAAATGAAAGCTATGCTGTCAGTTAAAGTGAAAATTTCCTCATTAAGAGTTCTCACGAAAATCGAGCTAGAATAAGCAAAATGGGCTTAAAATCACTATGAGTAGTTGAACTTCATTGAAGATAAAAGACTTATAGCACTTTGCCATGGCCAATTGTATCAAAAAAAGATGATGAGAGCACATGATATGAAAATTCACCCTTGTTGCTTTTGAGATGGAGACTTAGTGTTGAAAAGGATCCTTTCAAATCAACCTGACAATAAAAAAAATGAACACCAAATTGGGAAGGTTCGTATATGGTAAAGAAAGCCTTTTCTGGTGGGGCATTGATTTTAGTAGAAATGGATGGAAATGATATACCTAATCTAATAACTCAGATGCTATGAAAAGATACTTTGTTTAAAAAAAAGATAAAGAAAAAAAAAATAAAATAAAAAGGGTTTATATCAAAGTTGGGAACTTGAAAAGGCAGCTTGGATACAAATGAAAAGCATCATCAGGAGATAACCTTGCAACACAGGGGCAAACGTAGTTTGACGAATTCTAACAAATCAAGGAAGTCATCATATTGAGTTTTAGAGAAAGAATCTGGGAATAATTTATTCATGGTTATCTTGTAATCATTGTTAGGGTGCTTTTTGTTCTTACCTAAACACTTTTGTTGCCATGCATTTATTATCTATTTAATGAAATATGTTTTCTTTGGAAGTAATGCCTATCCATTCCTCTATCTTATTTGCTATCTTTGTTCACTTTTCAAATAATAAAAGGAATTGTATTTTATTTTTCTTAAATTTAAAATGATGAAAAATCAATAACACGAAAGATCTCAACATTATTTTTTGAAAGTTGATAAAAGCAAGTAAAAAAATAATAAGAAAAGCATGACAAGACATTGATATTGTGGACTTTTGGAAAAAAATATTGTTGAGAAAAAAACACAATGATCAGACATTAAGAATAAGATGGTTCTATGACAATTGTTGAGAATTTTGATGATCAAAGCAAAAAAAACGAGAGATTTTAAGAACCTTTTGCCACAATTGAAAGTAATTAATTTTGATTGCATTATTTGCATTGCATCTAAGGCATTTAATACATGCATCCATGAACAATTGATATCACAAGTTATAGCCAGGACAAGGATTTTTCATTTCCTAATGAAAAATAGAATTTTGGCTTTCGAGTAAGGATAATGATCAAAGAAGAAACTTCAATCCTAAAAAAAAAAAAAATTTTTTTCAAGATAAGTTTTTTTATAGTTGTTGATCTTTTACTTAGAGGAGCATTTTTCAAGGCTTTTGCTTAGAGGAGCTATTTTTAAGATGAGAAATTTTTTAAAAGTTATTGAGCCTTTGTTTAAAGAGTCTTTCAAAATTTTAAAGTCATTGAGCCTTTGCTTAGTAGAGCTTTCTATGTCAAGATTCATAAGTCCTTCAGGCAGAATATTTTAAATTTTTAAAAGTTGTTGAGCTTTTGGTAAGAAGAGTATTTTGATTTGATTTTTAAAGTTGTTCAATTTCTAAGGAGAGGAGTTTTCTAATTTACTAAAAAAAAAAACTTTTGACTTCGAAAAAATTGCTATCTTTTTTTATCTTATTTTTTATTCTCAACAATGAGCAAAGAGAGGTAGTTGTAGACACCAAATTTGTTCGAGTTCTCTAAATTGGGTCTCGATTTTAAATTCATCAAGTTTTATTATGTTTTTAGGGTCAAGGCCTAATTTCAATTTCCTTAGCTCTAGGCCCAAGACAGAGCCCATTTGAGGGCCCATTTTTGTTTATTTAGCTTTAGTTTAATTTTATTTGTTAATTTTTAAATGGTATTAAAATAATAATAAAAAAAATAAAGGTACACTAGCAGTGGGTTGTAACCCACTTGTTGGAGCTACCACTTGCCCCCTAAGCCACTAATTGCCCTAACAGCTGCAATTGCCCTTTGTCGCCATATCCTTTGTAGTGGGGATTATGGCTGGAAACGTGGGGGAATGTCCTTAAGCTAGCTTTATAAATTAAGCCTCCAAATGACCAAACAAAAAGAAGAGAAAAAAAGAGGGAGACTATGCCATAAAAAAAAAAACCAAAAATAGGACAAACTCTACCAAAAAAAAGCAACCAAAAACTAAAAAAAAAAAAAAAAAGCTTCTGTCCAACAAAAAAAAAAAACACAATCCCTTCGAGCTGGGAACCCAACACCAAAGGAAAAAAAAAAAAAAACAGCAGATTTTAGTTATTTTTTTAGGTTTGGATCAAAGGGTTTTACTTAGGTTTAGGTTGTTTATGATTTTTTTCTAGTGAAAAGAAAGCTAGATCTAAAGGGCGTAGAGATTAGCTTTTATAGAGTTTTTTGGGCTTTCCAATAACTGGCACGGTGGCCAGCAACTAGTAATGGCAAGGAGCACAATTATTGGCATGACGGATGGTGATCAAATTCTAGGTCTGTTGGGAAGGTTGAGAGAGACTTTTTGAAAATTTTTTTTAAAAAGGATGAAAATGAGCTGAAAAAAAAATGGCTTTTATATAAAAGAAAGAAGCCCAAAACAACGCCGTATAGGACCTCCTAGATCCGTGTGTCAACCTGTAGATGGACTCGAAACTCACTCACCTGACCTACCATAGCCCCCCTTAATCAATCCTTAATTGGTTTAACTCAACCACTCATCAGAACCAAACCGTTATTGAACCGCCAATTTCCTTGCCAAATTAAAGTCGGTTCAATTGAACTGAACTAAGTTAAAGCTATTGAATCGCTCCAGACCAGTCAATTTAGGTAATTTTATATTTATTTATTTATATATATTTATTATTATTTTGTTATTTATTTTCTTGTTCATATATATTTTAATTTTCAAAATTTCCAAAAAAAAATATCTTTTAAAAATAATAATAATAAATGAAAATAATTTCTAAATTTGTTATAATTTTAAATTTGGAAAAAAAATAATTAAAAAATAAGAAAAAGAAATTTTACATGAGATTTTAATGTATTCTAAGTAGCGATACCTATAAAATCTCTATGAGAGAAGATTTTTTTAAAATACTATCAATGTATTGGATTATTTATAAAAAAATTTTAATACAATAAAAATATCCTTTTTTCTATAAAATAAAATAAAATGAATAAATAAAAATAATAAAAATGAAGGAAAAAAAATTTTATCCGATGATGAGATTTTAAGGTATTTCGAATAATTATACTTTAAAAAAAATCTCTAGGTGAGGAAAGTTTTTAAAATACTATCAGTATATTGAAATATTTATAAAAAATTTTAATATAATAAAATTTCTCTTTTTTTCTATAAAAATATATATATAAATTAAAAAAAAAAAACAAAGAATTTTTTTAGAAAAAAGTAAAATATGTGCATCAATATTTTTTTATTCACATTGAATGCATGTCCCTATTTTTATGAAAAATAAATATATACCTCCGAGGATGGGATTTTAAGGTATTCAGAATAGTAATGTCTAAGAAATTTATAAATGAGAAAAATTTTTATTTTAATGTTACCAACATATTAGAATATTTTAAGAATTCTTTCAATAAAAAGATTTTAATTTATTTTTCTCAAATAAAAATGAAACAATAATAAAAAAGAATAAAAAGATAAAAATTTTGATAAATAAAGTCAAGAAAATTATTTTTTTTAAACATTCAAATTAAAACTATTTTCTTCAAGATTAATGAATAATATATAATTAATTGATATCGTTTTAAATGAACGTTCTGAGCATTGTGAGGTGTTAATTTTTCTCTATGCATAACTAATTTTTGGATTCAAACTATTTCGTAAACCTCAAAATTATTTTTTTAATAAATTTTAATTAATTTTAAATTTTTTATTAAAAAAATAAATTTTAATAAATAATTAATTACATTTAATAAAAAAATTAATGATGATTTTATTTTTTTAATTATTTTTAAATTCATCGAGTGACTCCAAAATCATTATAACACCTCATATACTCTCCTGCAATATGTTCACAGGTGTTTAAAGATCCTCATATTTTCTTATCAACCGTTAACTCTTAATTTCCTTTTACCTTCTCTTATTTGCTCTGCATCGAAAACAAATAAAGCAGAGAAATCCCAAAAAAAAATTTTCTTCCTTTTTTTTTTTTCACATCTTGAAGCCACATCAACACTAACTCTGACTGCTACCTCAATAATTCTACCAATTATGTCATCCTTTGTAAGATATAAAAGGTAAAGTAGACAACCTTTAACAAATTTTCAACTCTACTCTATGCTTCCCTTAACCATTCGTTATTTTTTTCGCTAAGCTGATTTGAGCATTAAAACGCGTCTCAAAAATATTATCTCCGTCGCTCTTTGAATTTTTTTTTTAACAGATCACGTATATCATCTTTTTAGCCTCCAACAAGCTCTTTCACTTCCAAACAAGAAATTACATCAACACAGTTTTTTGTTAGTGTTTCAAGAAAGTTTGATTTGTGCAACGACAACCAAAACCCAAAATGTTCAAATCAGAAAAGCTGAAGAGAATGTATCGCACAACTCCTTTCACTCTTTGAAAATTTGTTGATCCAGAGTTTCGCGCCTCTTGGAAGGACTTGAATGCAGGACAAGGGAAAGAATTTCGGTGCATCCAGGGTCTAACTATTGGCGTCAGAGCAAATAGAGGAAGGACAAAAAAAAAGACCGAGAAGTTAACGTTGTTTGCGAAGAATAAAAAGACTTAAAAGCTGGGTAAATGATTGAGAGGCTTTATATGGGTCCTGATTGAATATGCGTGAAGCTCTTTGGCGGCGTTGACGGTGGGCGGATTTTTGGTTACTCCCTCTTGTTTTAAAGGCGTTGAGGAGCTGGAGAAACGGCGAGAGAGGGGTCCGGCGAGTTTCATGAAGAGCGGTGGTTCTGGTACAATAGATTCTGAGTTAATTTTTTCCTGGGACATGGAAGTTGAAGTTTTGTCGGTCTGACCAATAGGTGGGTTTCTGTTATTGGGCTCATGTTGTGCGTGGTGCAAAACTTCTTAAATCTTACCTGACTTTTTTTTTTTTTTGTTTTAATATTAATATTATTGAAAAAAAAAAGTAGATTTGAAGATAACCGAGACATGAAAGTGAGGTGGGGCAAATTATGAGAATCGTCTTCATTGTTGCCTATTCTTATTTAGTAGCCGATGCATTGCAAAGAAATTGATGTTTAGCTTGGAATTTTTGCATTTGAAGTTGCTAGCTTTGGAAAAGGGAAAAGAAGCTTGCTTCGCTACAAAAACTTTCCTTATAAGGTAGCAACTTCCATGTAAACCCAAGTTTATAGACACTTAGATGCTTCCTTTTTTGAAGTCATTTTTTGCTTCTTATAGTGAACGGTGATTAAGACTCCGTTTGTTTTACAAAAAATAATTTTTAAAAATAATTTTTATATTTTTAAATATTTATTTGGTAAAAAATTTACTAATTAATAAAAAATAACTTATTAATCAATAAAAAAATAAAGTAATTTTTTTGAAAATTATCTTACCCTTTTGAAAATGGTAGATAATTTTTGAAAAAAAATTATTTATGAGTAGAACTACTTATTATTGTATTTGATCATAATTTTACTCAAGTCAGACATTGTTTTTGATATTTTAAGCTTAAACTTAATTTAACTTGACCCAAAATATGATCATACTAATATATACAAATTTATTTAATTTTACTTTAAAAAATAAATATTAATATTAAAATTTCTCATATTTTAATTTTAAATATTTTTTAGTTCTATTAAGTAAGACTTTAAATATAATATTTTAAACTTAAATTTGATTTGATTGGACTTGAAATATTTTTATATTAATTAAAATATTTTATTTAATTTTAATTAAAATATTAAAATATTGACATTAAAAATCTTTTGATATTTCAATTTTAAATATTTTTATTTTGTATATTATTAAAAATAAATATTTTTAATATTTCAATAATAAATAATATTATATTATTATTTTAATAATAAATAATAACATATATAATAATATCTTTATCATTTTAATAATTAATGTTAAATAATATAATAATATTGTCATCCATTTTTTTTTCAAAAAAATGAAACAATCTTTTATAAACATTATCATTCATTTATTCGTGACAAATATAATGTAATCATATATTTATTTAATTTATTCTGAAGATGCAAAAATAAGAGAGGATAATGTAAATTGAAAAGAAAGGGTAATGAATATAGGAATGAGTCCAATAAAAAAAAAACCAAACAAGCAAAAAAAAAAAAAATTCAAGGCATACTAATGGGATAAATGTTTGGATGGTATAACTATATCCAAATAATAAATATTCAAATAATTTTTAACATTAATCTAGAATTTTCAAAAACTCATTTAATTGAATTCCCAAATCTTTTTTAGATCTTCTAATCTTGCCCCAGTTTAGGAGGATTTTCTACCTAACTATTTTTTTGGCTTTTAACTTAGATATTTCTACCTAAATTACCTTTTCAGGTTTTCAGTTTAAGTCTTTTTTTTTCTTTTCACATCTTTCTCATTTTTTTTCATTTTTTTACTTTATCCATTATTGATATTTCTCAAACATTAATCTCTAAAATACAAGAACATATCACAATCTCATTGACCTATCACCAACATGCTTTAGTCCAAAATATTATTTTTTTAAGCATTCACATTTAATCAAAATGGACTTTTAAGGCATGTAACATGGGCTATGGTAAGGGGCTATGAAAAAATGGATAAAATAGGCTCAAAATATGTGTTTAAGGGGTTCAAACTAAAGGATTATTTTTTATTATGTGAAGCAACATTGGTGTTTTGCCCCACTATTCATCATCTCATTTTTCATTCACTTTTCATTTTTCTTTTTTCACTATTCCTTTCCAAGAGGAATCCATTCGCAAGATGGTTTTTTTTTTTTTTACCTTGCCCTTTATATCATTTGTGGCATTCACTTTTCATTTTGTAAAAGGGTTTTATTTCTTTTACTTTCCATCTTTGAGACCCTTTTATGATCTTTTACTTTTGTTTTTTTTCAAAATAGGTCTCTTCTTAAAATTTGCCCTCAGTGTGGAAGGTGATCCTTAGTTAGGGTTCTTTAGAAAAAAAAATCATAACAAGTTCAAAATGAGTAAAAATTGATGATTTCATTTTTATGAATGACAAAAGAAAGATGATCATTTTTCATATCAAATGTGAATGTTTTCTTTGAAACCATCTATTGAACAAAGACAGACTGATGGATGATTCCAAGACATGTCCATTTCATTTTTTTTCATGAATGATATCTATTTTTTTTACATAAATCACTTTTTTTTCTAAAATAATCTCCATGGATCAAGCTCATCAATATGAATGAGTTTTCAAAATTAAATCCCAAATGATTATTATCATTATCTAAACATTCATTATGCGAAATTTGAGAATAGGAATAAAAAAAGATATGGGAAATAATAAAGCATAGTATAGTAGTTTGGATGAAAGAGAAAATGTAAATGAACTGCATCATACTTGCCTTTTTTATTAAAATGATAAAAAAATAAAATCTCATTACATAAAAGAAATCCTAGCATTACTCTAAAAAAAATCTTAAAATGACTAGTAGCTTTCAACTAGTCTTTTTGTATCTTTCCTAAAATTATGCTCTAAGGTGCTCAGGCATAGTGTGTTTATTAACATTTAACCCCCTGATTCATTGAAGCTCACAAAGCTTGTTTGAATCAAACTTTGTACCTTATGATTGAAAGTATGATAGGTTTTTATAAAGTGACATATATTCTCATTGTGGTAATCGCATGTGGCATTAATATCATACCATTTTAAATAGGATGGCTAAATGATTCCAAATGAAACCAATTTTAAGAATAGGTTAGTATATGTTTTGGGTATAAGATTAATATGAGCTCTTTTTTTGTTGTTCTTTTCAAATCACTCGCTTGGTTATTAGGCCTTAAAACTAGTGTAACGATAAGACTAGGCCATATGTAGGTGTTTGAAAAGCTGGTTGTTAAATGAGTGGGTAAACTGGTTATGGAGTATGTTGGTAAGGGACTTGTACAATATTATTAACTGTAAGATAGTAAACAAAATGAACATGTAATGGATAGAGATTATAGCTTCTGAATTATTACCCCTTAAAACTCACAATTTTGATTTTAACTTGTTTCCATTTAGTCATCCCTCATTTTTTTGTACTAGTTATCTCTCATTCCTTAGGCTTACCATTCTTGATGACATTTTCAATAATCTCCCCTAAGATCATCATATTAGCATATTTTTTTATTGCATTCCTTATTATCTTCTCATAATAGGGTGCCTTTAGGGTGTTAACAAATAATACTATAATTTTTTTCTCAGTAAGAGATAGTTGAACTTGAGTAGCTATGTCCCTCCATCGTTAGGCATATTTTTTAAATGATTTTATCACATGCTTCTCCATGCTCTGTAGAAAAAGACAATCAAGAGTTAAGTATATGATATATCGATATTGGGTAATGAACACTCTAGCAAGTTCCTTCTAAAAGTGGATATGGGTTCTATCTAATTGGATGTACCACATCACTGCTGAGTCAGTAAGTTGTTTTATAACACATGCATTAACAATTTTTCATCACTGGTGTAAGCAACCATTTTTTTTACTATACATAGTGATGTGAGTTATCGAACACTTTCTACTGTCATACTTTTCAAACTTCAAAACTTTAAATTTTCGTGAAATTACAAAATCTGGGACCAGGCAGAGGCTAGCTGCATCCATAGAGTCATAAAAGTCTATCCCTTCGACTATTCGTAACCTTTCATCTAGCAGGTTCATTTTTTTCAACTTTTGAGTCCTAAAGTTTCAACTACCTTTAAGTATCGCTTTTCTTTCTCCTTTGGATCATCTAAGTTAGGGACTTGAACTCGTTCCTCTATATTTTCTATAAAGACATGATTACTGACACTTTGAAAATGCCCTTGAATAGATATGGATGGCATTTTGAGATATGTATATTTCATAGGGAATATGAATTGTTGCAGACGAATTCCTTGAGTGAACTATGCATGAAATAGGCCATACCCATAAGGGTACAAGGGCTTAACGACATCTTATGATAGATGGTTTTGAGGGCTGGTATCTTTTTCCATGGCTTTTCTCTTGTTCAAGTTGTTTAAAGCTTCTTGAATTTTATTTAACTCTCCCCTCAGCTCTTCTTGGACCCTCTATATTTTCTTAAAATAGTGTGCATTATCTTACTCTATTTGTCTAGCTTATGCTTGAGTTTTGTACTGAGTGGGTTGAACTAGATTCTTGGACGATAGAGCTATCTTTAAACCTTGTGTACCACAATTAGCATGCTCATATTATTAAGTGTTTATGTAAAAAAAAAAAACATTTTCAAGATTAACCTAACTTGTTTAAAAATCCTATGCATAAATGAATGCATGTATAAATGTTTGTCATATTATAATGCATGGATGAATACATATGTTAATGATGTTGGATTAAAATATGACATACAACAACTTAACAATAAATAAGAGATTGAATAAAATTTTTCAATAAATTGATACAAATGAAGTTCAAAACATCCACTCTTATGTCTTAGCTAGGGTTACATTCTAATAATGGGTAGACATGGCTCTAACCTAAGGTGGCTTATTATGTTTTACTATATGTAGTTTTGGTTCACAATCTATGGTTTCCAAATTGTTCCTCGTATCATTATCCATCACAAACTAATAAGACACTCCAATCTTCGCCCATCATAAGCTATAAGTAGGAAAAGAATGTTTCATTAGCCCAAATAGAGACATGAAATCTCACGAGAGCGTAAATACTTTACTCTCTTATAAGGGATGGAACTCGAGTGTAGAGCTCATATTATACATATGCAAATGAATGACAAAATATGATATGATTAAAAATAAATAAAACATTCAAAAAAATTCTTAATTTTAACTTAGCCTTTAGATAGCACGAGTTTACTGCTTAACTTTTGACAAAATCCCTAGTGAATTTGTCAGACTATCATAATGTATAGATTTGTAGACCTATCATTAGACATTGACTTAAGAGTCACCACTAATTTTTTTTTTTATTTAGGTGTGATGGCCAGCTAACTGAATTTGTCCTATTTTAAAGAAAAGTCCTAAGCTTGACTCAGGTATTTTAAAAGGTAGATTCTAGTCTATAAAATCAAGACTAGGATCGAGAGTATGGTTACGTGTAAAGAAGGTTATAACACTCTCACAATCTATCCAAAAAATGATATCAATTTGATTTCGTGTTATCTATAAGCGTTAAAACTCTACCAAATAATTTAATATTGAAAATTATTCTTAAATTACTTCAATATGTTAGTAATAATTTAAGAACATTTTCTCACCTTAAGAGTATTCAAGGAGACTAGTTATCACACTTTAAAGAAACTCTGTCATTGGATTCATTTAATTTTTATAAAGAAAAATAGTTTATTAATACTGAATGGGATTTAGAACCTTGTTATCGAAAATTTTCATCTAAGTTCTCCAATATGGTGGTAAACTTTAGAAAAGATTTTTTAATTAAGAATTTACATAGATATTACTATTTGCAACGCTCTTAATAATCCTATCATCAAAGATTCAAAATTCAATTTAAAAAAAATAATTTATTTTCAAAATATCTTTCAATATGTTAGTAAGACTTTTTGTCAAAATTATTCTCCAATATGTTGGTAGGATTTTATAAAAGCTATTTTTTTTAAATTTAATTTATTAAAAATTATAAAATTTTTCAATATGATGGTAAAATCTTATTTTTTAAAAAAATAAAAACCACAAGCCTTTCAATATATTGGTAAGGCTCTATTTTTCTTTTGTTTCTTTTGAAATTTATTTTTGATTGAAAATCCATAAGATTTTTCAATATGTTAGTAAAACCTTATTTTTAGATTTGTAAAAAATCATGAGCCATCCTATATGTTCGTAAAATTCATTTATCATTCTTAAATTCATTTTTAGAAATTTAAACCTTCCAATATGTTGGTAAGGTTTTTATTTCCAAAATTAATATTTTTTCAAATCTCATTTTTAATTACAAAATTTTCAAATACTTTGATAGATTTTCATAAATTTTAATTTTTATTAAAAAAATCTTTAATCTAAACAAATAAATGAATAGAATAAAGAATAAATATAAAAATATCAAAGTTGGATTCTGGTTAATGGTTCATAATGTGGTTTAGTTTAGTGGCTCGAATTGGCTTGACTTTTATCTCATAAAACTGACTCGTCTTGGCTCAATGGCTTGGCTTATATTTATCAAAACTCTGTCATTTTAACAAGGCTATATAAAGGCAAAACCAGATTTTTTTTCTTCATTTTTTGTTTTTCCTTTTCTCTCCTCTTTTTTACTTTACCAGATCTTCTTTCTTCTTTGAATTTTCAGTCATCACCTCCAGTTACTGTGCTACCGTAGGCCCCTGCCATTTGTTGCCAATTAACCATCTTTAAAGCCCAAAATTTCATTGTCACTTCCTCTTAGCTTTCTCTTTTTGGACCTGGGCTCTGATTTCTAAAACTCGACCTCCAATGTCTCAGATCTAAGGCCAAAGACATAAATTTCCACCATCATTTCAACATTTCCCCGTTGTCGATCTGTTTGAGTTTTAAGTATGTTATTTTACTCGTTATTCCCTCCCTCTTTGTCGTTTGGATTTGTCAACAAACACACTGATTGTCATTGATCACCGCTGCTACTAGAAGTGGGTTTCTTCTTTCCCCTTTACTCCCTTTCTCTTTCTCTTTATTTGATTCTTCTTTTTTTTTTTTTTGATCTCTTTTGGTTTCTGACTTAAATTTGCTATTCTTAAATCTATGTTGGCACGGTTGACTGACAATAGGTGATTTTCTAGTGAAATATTAAGGGTTTGGTTGTTTTCTATATGTGGCTTTGGGGTCTAATTGTGGATTGTTGGTTGGAATTGAATTTGAGACTGTGGTTGGTGTATACACCTTTTTTTGTCTGAAAATTTTTTTGACATGAAAATGGGCATTAAATTTCATTTAAATTTGTAATTAGGCCTTAGTTGATGAAATTGAAACCCAAAGATTGAAAAACCAATGTTAATTTTTAGTTTTTGGTTCTGATTTCAATTCTAACATTTTAATTATAATTTTGATTTTTTTATTTCTTCAATCAAAGTATTGGTCAAAGTCAAAAAGTTAAAAAAAAAAACATAAACCATGTGAATTTGTAAATTGGCAGGAAATTTGGGATCGGTTCTGGTTCAACCTCAGATCTTAAATTAATTGATTGAATAATTTTGGAAAAAAATTGATTCCCAATTAATGAAGAAAAAGGAAAGATTGCATAGAAATAAAATTTGAGAATTTTGAAGATCTTGGATTTCCTAGTTGAACAAGATTTCAATCCCTATATAAACACCCAGTGATCAAGGCAATAAAAAAAAGGAGATGAAAATTACAGTGATGAAAGTTTTTTAAGTTTCTAGTTTTGCGTTTTCAAAGTTTTTGAAATTGGTTTGGGGTTTTTAAATTCTTAAGGTTTGATTTTTTATTGTTAGGTTTGGGTTATTGGTTAGAGTTTCTAGGTTTGATTTGTTTCTTGGTTTTGATTGTGAACTCTAGTTCTTTTCTAGAGTTTGGATTCAAATTTTGGTTTTTTGAATTCTAGTTCGATCATTTGTTGCTAGGAATTTTTTTGAAATTGATTTTTTTATTTTTGGGTTTCAGTAGCTTCATCATTTATGTATTTCTCGACCACAAGTAGGATGTCAGTTAGCATCTTGGGTGGCTTTAAAGATAAGGTCAACTTAAAGTGGTACTTTCTATCATTGAGCCCACTTATTATGGTGGCAACAACAGTCGTCTACTCTAGGTCTTTCACCTGGAAAGCTTTCACATTAAAATATGTAACATAGTCTTTCAAAGATTCATTTCTACCATGCTAAATTGACATTACGCTCAAAGTCATTTTCTTTGTTCTCTAACTGCTTACAAAACGAGATAAGAAGGATTGGTTAAACTCTTTAAATGTTATGATTGACCTTGACTTCAGGTTATTATACCAAGATAGAGCTATACCTTTGAGGGTGGTAGCCAGACCCTTACACAATAAGGCTTCATTTGTACCCTGCATCATCATATAAGTTCTATAATGCTCTAAATGGTCAAAGGGTCAAATGAATCATCATAAGTTTTCAAAGTCAGCATTTTAAATCCTTTTAGAGGCATAGCTCTATCAATATTTTCAGTTAAAGGCGAGGTCTCCAAGAACTTAAGCTCATCCTTTAAAGCTACTACCTTCCCCTTTAGCTTTTTTATTATAACTTGTATCTGAGCTTCCAAGTCCATACTCAGTTAGGGTTCCTAGTTGGTTTGTTTTGATTTTTGGGTTGTGGTGTGTGTCGAATTGTGGCTAGGGTAATAGTAGGTGGCTGGAACATCATGTTTTTATTCCCTGAAGGCCAAAAAAACTTATACCTCTTTGTAGCTTGGTTGTCTTTTTGTAGCTTGTCGGCCAAAGGTGACCAGATCGGGCACCTTTGAAGCTTGAGGTGGGGTTATAATTTGTAGCATTTGCTTAAGGGCTTATATTTGCTTAATTAGAGCCTAGAATTGTTCCATGGTTGGACCAACATATTATGAAACAGGTTTGTCCATGTGCTAGCTATTATGCATTTCTATTCCAATTGAGATGGCTGTCTCCATTTCCTCCATAACTTTCTTCTTGGGTAGCATGATTTTAAGCTCGATTGATGAATAGAAAGTCCCTACCTAACATGCCAAATATGTGTGCCAAGCTCGGACTTAAGGGTATCCCTAAAATTACAAGTACAGGAAGAGAGAAGTTAAATGCAAAGGCATGGAATGTTTCCTACATTTGTACTCCAATGCATAAATTAATGATCCAAAAAAGAGAGATCAAAAATAAAGAAAAGTAAAGAAGTAGAATAAGATGGAACCTGAAATGATAATACTTGGATGTCTATATTTATAGGTAAGAGATAGGGGACCAATTGAAGATTATAGTGATATAGCCAAGTTGATATGGCACTAAACATGCATGTCAAGTTGGCTTAAATGTCTAAAATGCCCCCGACTGTTTGTTGACTCCTCTAATAAAAGAAAGGATCGTAATGCTCTTTTGACCACTAAATGCCCCCAACAGAAATGGTAATTATTGTTGGTCGAAATTAAAAAGGCTATCAACGAAAATCATGGATCGATTGTCATTTGTGTAATTGATTAAAACTAAATGCAACCAATTTATTTGGGACTTGAGAGACCAATGGTTTGCTTTTTGGTGATTAATTTTTAATTAAAGGTTAAAGTTGGTCATCTTTCGAATTAAATCCACCATCCAAACTTAAACATTTTCTTTGTTTAGCAATGTAAGCATAGCCTTGAATCTCAATAATCATATGTAACTATTAGAACATTAAATTTGATCATATTACATATTTGGTTGGGTAGTCATAGATGATAAGCAAAAATAACATCAATTACTGAAGAGACTAAGTTTTCTTTTTCGCTTTTTTTTTACAGATGACTCTCAATAGGTAGATACCATTACTTAAAAGTGAAGAGAGGACCTTAGCCAATTTTTATTGAAAACCTAAAAACATCCCCATCAAAGGTTTACTGGGTTAAATGCTTACATAATTATCAAACCATACTAATCCAATAACACCCATACGTAAGTGATCACAATTAATTCTTTGGGCTTTCATACTTGTCTCATATTATAAATAAATTTATCAACTTGTTTTATTAAATTATAAAATCACCAATTACTAGTAGTCCACTTATTGAAAAATTGGGACATTCTTTCATTATTTGATTTTAAGAAAATATAATTTAGAAAACAAGACTTCAGGCTGATCACATTTTACTTTGATGTGACCATAGTTTTTAAAAAATAATTTAGTCCTTAAAACAATATCTTAATGACCCTATCCAATAAAATCATATAATACCAAATCACAGCAGCTTTTATGCCCTTTATGGCATAAGATCAATCCATAGTTACAAGTACCGAAGACTCTATATAGACAATGAATTTTGTTCATGTCTACTAGATTAAATCTTATTTTTAAATTCTGTTTATTAATATTGAAATTAATTAATAATTAAATATAATAATTAACAAAAACATAAAAAAAATTGGGGTGGCAGTGGTGCCTTCTATGGCACCATTGGCCACCCATCTCACCGGCCACTCCCATACCATATCCCAACCAATACCCATACCCTACAAAACCACCAATTCTCCCAAAAGGCTAACATCATAAAAGCACCAAGCTTCTTCCCCTTAGCCAGATCCTAGAACCCTTAGGCACCAGTCTCCTTCTCTCCTAGAGCCTCTACATTCTACCTATGAGCACCTTACACCCCATCACAGCATCTCAACATAACCCTAGCTCGCAACCCTTTCACCTGCGCCTTCACGCAACCCAGTTAACACCTAAGTCCCAAAACCCCAGCACCTTGCACAGACCTATAACTCGTGCCCAGTCGGATCTTCAGGGCACCCATTCAAAAGCCCTTACTACTCCACTCCCTAGCTCAGTTCCATTTCAAATAGACATAACCACAAAAAAATAAAATCAAAAAATCAAAACTAACAAATACAGTCGTCCTAAAGGGGAGGAACCTTATCACCAAGCCCATGTAAAAAAGTAAAAAAATAATAATAAGTTTTAGTTAAAAAAAAAAAAAGAAAATCGAAGCTTTAAACCTCGATCTATGCCCATCAATGCTATTCTTGGTGAAGGAAATATTGGATCTAGAAAAAGCATGTTGAGAAAAATTTTTTGAAAGTTTTTAGCATTTTTCAATGATCGCACGGCTGCCGACAACCACCGGTAGCAACCCCAAGTGACGGCCAGCATGGTGGCATGGTGCCAAACTCCGGTGCTATTTGATAGGATTTTTAAGGCTAAAAGGACTTTTTTTTCTGGAGCAGAAGAAGAAATGAACAAAAAATTTTTTTTTTGAGCTTATATAGAGAAAGATAAAGGCGAAAATAACCTCATTTTAGACCAAAGGGGATTCGCGCGTGAACCTAGACCCGACCTAAGATTCATGCAATCCGACCTAATAACCCGCTTCAACTAGCCTTCAACCGATCTAGATGAATCACCAATGAACCGATTTGGATCAGTCTGAACCGTCAAACCATCAAGCCAACTAGATCAACCTATTGACTGGACCGTTGACCGGTTCAGTTTAGTTTTTTATTTTTTTGAATTTTCTAATCTTTTATTTTTGTTATTTTAAGTTTTATTTTTAATATTTAAGCATGATAAATTTTTTAAATTTGTTAGATTAAATATTTAATTATTTTTAATAGTAATAAAAATGAAAAAATAATAAAAAATAAAGATAAAAATAAGTAATGAAATATATAATTAAATTTTTTTATAATTATGTTAATTTTAAAATAAATAATAATAATAATAAAAAATATATATAATGCTTATAAAATAGAGTAATAAAAAATTTTTCTCTGCTTAGATGTTGGAGGAAATATAATCGTATTTCAAATAATAATAATTTCACCTAGATGTTGAAAAATTATTATAAAAAAATCTAAATAAATTAATAATATTATTAAAAATAAATTTTTATAAAAATATATATATATGAAAATTATAAAAATCAGACTTGCTTCGAAAATCTGCCTAGATATTAGAGATTTTTAGAGATGTTCGCATTTTTTATTAAACCCTAAAATCAAAACCCTAAACTTCAAACCTTTAAATCAAAAACCTAAAATCCAAAACTCCAAAATCTCAAAACCCTAACTTTTAAAACTTAAAACCATTCCAAAATCTTAAAGATATGTGTCAAAGTCTTACTTGAAATAATTTGTTCTTAAATGCCGCCTAGATGAGGGGTATTTAAGAAATTTTATTTCATTAAATTTTTCATACAAGTCCTTAATTTGCATTAATAATGGGATTGAAATAAAAATTATAATAATAAAATGGAATATTAAATATAAATAGTTGCACTTAAGCTCTGCCTAGATGTTGGAAAGTCTAGGTAATCTCATTATATTTAAAAATTCATTTTCAAAATTGCATTTTAACATTATGTACAACATCTATTAATGCATCTATTTATTATTGATCACACTCAATTCAAATGTTTATGCTTTTAGTTATCGTTTGTTGTCTAATAATACCATCATTAGCATTTTCGCATAAAAAATGTGTTTAATTAAAAATGTGAAATAAAACAAAAATAACATCCTGAGGGGAATAATTCTTGGTACTCTGCCTAGATGTTGAAAAATTATCATTAATTATCTTTCCCAAAGAATGTTGCTTTCATTTTCAAGGTATGAAATGGTAAATATCAATTAAAAGCATTATCTTTAAAGTTCTGCCTAGATGTTGAAGAATTTTAAGATAATTTTTTAACTTAAAGATTTCCTCGATACTCCTAAATAAAAAATTTTGATAAAATTAATTTTTTTTAAATAATAAAAATGGATTATTATTAAATTTCAAACCAAAATCATTTCATCTAACACCGAAAATAGCGTATGATTAAATGGTACCAATTATGAGCGTTACGGAAGTGCTAATACTTTTCCATGGGTAACCAACTCCCGAGCCCAACTTGGTTTTTCGTAGACTGAAATTTATTTTTTTTATAAACTGTAAACCCACTTTTATAGTTCTATTTAAAAGATAAACTTTTGAGTGACCAATCACACTCTAAAAAAGATTGGTGGCGACTCTCTCATTTTTTTTATTTTTAAAATTCTTTACGTCTGGTGGTCCCAAAACTATTACAACATTTAACATCCAAATGTGCTTGTATGTTTTCTCTTTATTCTCGAAGTTACTCGTTGGTGTCATTTATGAGACATACCCAAATAACATTAAAATCATACTTAAAATAGATATCAAGTTTTAAGATTTTATAATATCACATGTTAATATGAGATATGCACATGCAATAATAAACATATATATAAAAAAAACAACTATGATATATATATAAAGCAATTGTGTCCAATTAACTTAATGGCATTTCATGGACTTATTTATCTCAAACTATATCTTATAGGTAATTAGCAATCAGATGCAATGCATTTAACAAAATAAAAAAAAAAAAACCCAAAACAATAAAAGTTTCAAAAGCAAATTTACAATGCATCATTGCCATAATCAACCCAATACATTAACAAGTTCTATTTTCCATACTTCTAAATATCCATATTATATGCTTGGTAATATCATAATCTTCACATAGAGAAAATAAGTAATCATATAATCAAATCACAATAACTTCCACTGATCTAATGAATCATAAACATACTCAATCAAATTTTGAATAATAAATAAGGAGTATTTTAATAAATTGAGTTATAAAAAATTATATATTGGCTGCCCTCATATCAATTGTGATAACTATTATTGTTCTTGAACTTCTATGATGTCACTTTAATAAATCACTTACAAATTACTTAATATATTATGAATAAATTTCCATATTCATATGTTCATATAACACAAAATTTTCAATGTTTTAATATAAGATCATTTTCAATAAATTTGGAATTAATTGAATTACCAATCTTTTATATCTAAAATATGCCTAAACCAATAGCCTATTAACTCTCATTGACTTTAACACATATGATATCTCCAAAACAATAACTTTAGGGCATTTATGAGTTTTTACTATTTTAAAACATATGAAAAAGAACTCCCACTAATTTTCACCTCCTTTAAAAGGATAGTTTTGGTATTATTAGAAAAGATGATGATAATAATAATAATCAAAACTTTTACACTATTATTCTTTGAATAACTCTCAAAATTAGTTCATATATAGTTCAAAACAAGGAAAGTGAAATGAGAAATGTCATAATGTGTATAGTCCTAGAACTAACCCATTAAACACCAAACATGGAGTCACTGCCAATCTTTTTTATCTATGTGTGATTGGCCGCCTAAATGAGTCTATACCTTCTAAGAAAGTCCTAAGCTTAACTAAAGGTCCCTAAAAAAAATAAGTTTTGATCAGCTAAACAAAATTGAGTTTGAGAGTTTGGTTACACATAGGGAATGTTACAACACCCCTACAATGCCTATAAATTAGTACCAATTAATCTTAAATTATCTTTAGCCTTAATTAACATGGTCCTAAATTATTTCTAATATTTATTTGTTTTTGTTAATTTAAATATTTTAATATTGGACATATTTTTAGTTTTTCTCCAACACTTTGGTTGATCCTTTAAAAAATATTTCTCACCTAAGGAGTATTCAAGTAACATACTTGTTTCTTTAAAAGGCTCATTTATTGATTTATTAAATATTTTATAAAAAAATACATAGTAAAATACATGGTCAAATTCATAAAATACAATAATGAAATATAAAAATCAATAAAATGCTATAAAAAACAATAATCATAATTACAATCTAATCAATCATAAAATCATCATAATCTATTCCCAATTTTAATTTTTCAAATTAGCAATAAATAAAATTTCTTATATCAAAAACAATTTCTAAATCCTCCAATGCTTTGATCGAATTTAGAAAAAATCCCTCACTTACAAATTTTTAAGAAAATTACATGACTGTAACTTTCTTAAAATTTCATCATTTGATGAAATTTTATTTATCCCTAATTTTATTTTATTTAACAAATTAAATTAAACAAATATATAAATATTACAATAATTAAATAATAATGAAATAAATAACTAAATGACTAAATATAAAAAAAATCAAAACAGAAAATACAAAGAAAATAGAAAAGAAAAATCATGCAAATGGGTTGGACCTTACCTTAGGTTCAAAAACGAGTTGTAAAAGGGTCAAGCGTGGGTCTTCACATTCTTTTAAGCCAAAACGGTGCCATTTAGGGAAGGTATAAAAACCAAAAAAAAAAAAATTGCTTCACTTTTTCTACTTAACTTTCTCTTTTTAGAAAACTTTTCTGTGACTTCTCTTAATACTAGTTTGAATACCGATCAAAAACTTCAAGCAAACCCATATCACAATGGAAAATTGTAAAACACAATGATGGGAACTTTAATCTTGGCCAGAAACTTCAACCAAAAAATTCAACCCCATCAAAAAATTGATCGAAAAGTTCAAACTACCAGAAAATTCACAAATTTTTCTCGAAAAACCCAAAAACAAAATAAAAAAATTGAACCCTTCTTTTTTCTTTTGTTTTCTTAAATCTAAGCTCTCTTAATTCCTACTTAACCTATAGTCTAAACATTAACTTTTCCTACAATCCTAAATAATATTGCCTTTTTTTTATGATTTTTTTAGCTTTCTTGCTAACTTTCTTGATGACTTTTTTAAAAAAATTTTTTGCTTCTTGCTTGATTGTTTTTTATGGATCCTATTAAGTTTTTTTTATAAGCCTGTAATCACAATTACAAAATGAAAAATTTTTTTCTAGGTTTGAATCTTCTAATCAAATTCACCTTTGGATTTTTAATTCAAATTCACCTCTCAAACCAATTCCCTTTTTTAATTGAAATACATAGTCTTCAAATTGAATTAAACCCTTTTTTTTTTAATTTAACAAAAATTACGCTAAATCCTACAAAATTCAACCCCAGACAAAATAAGGTGTCTATGGTTGCCTTTCTTAATGCATTTTTAGTGAAATAGGAAATATGCAAAGATGTAGACAATCCACACATCCATATAACTAACTCAACATTTTTTTTTTTGTTAAAAAGACTATTTTATACGAAAACCTAGACTTTTTAAACAACATAAAAAGCTTCTTTGAATAGAGGCTTAACAACTTTTGAAAAATATAAAAGGCTCCTCTAAATAGAGGCTCAATAACATTAGAAAAATATAAAATGTTCTCCTAAACAGAGGCTCAATAACTTTTGAAAAATATAAAAAGCTCCTCTAAATAGAAGCTCAACAACTTTTGAAAAATATAAAAAGTTTCTCTCAACATAAGCTTAATAACTTTAAAAAATATAAAAAGCTCTTCTCAACAGAGGCTCAATAACTTATATAAAAGAGATTCTTATATGAAAGGGATCAGGGGTTCATTCAAATATTCCAATCGAAGATTCAAGATTCTCACTAAAAGATTCTCGAGATTTTTATAAATCTTCAAGTTTCGCATCAAGGATTCAAAGGTTAACATTTGAAAATCTCAGAGATTCACATTTAAGATTCAAAAGTTCTCATCTTATGACAAAAAAACTCTTGTAAACAAAGGTTATAAAAATTTAAAAACTAGAAAAGCTCATTAACTCAAGTTTACTAACTCTTCTTGAAATCATTCTCTTTATCCAAAAGTTTCAAACTTTATCTTCACAAAGTTTTCCCAATACAAGGATTAAAATCTCATCAATATATCTTATTTTTACAAAATATTTCCTCAACTAAGGATCACTTCTTTTTTAAAAAATTTTTCCCATCAAGAATCAAAATCTTATCTTTGAAAATTATCCTTCGCCAAAACATTTCACATTCTCATTAATCATCATTTCAAGATTCAAGATCACAAATTCTTATCAAACAAATTACATGAGTGCAATCTTTATGAATGTAATGCATGAATGTAATATTTTATGAATATAATGCATGAATGTCATGTTTACAAATGCAATGCATGAATGCAATGTTTATGAATTCAATGCATGAATGCAATGTTATGAATGCAACCCTAATTGTTGCAAAAGGTTCTCAGGATCATTCTAATGCCTTCATTCTTCAAGTTCACAAATCTTTATTATTTTCATCTCATACGTAATCATAATTTCCTCACGATCTTTGATCAATCTCAACAACCAATCTCATTATTCATAATCTCCTCTTTCAAAAGCTTAAAAATCTTAAGTACCAATGTCTCACCAAGCCATTTACTTTCATTTCATTTTTCCTCTTTGCCCTCATTTCTCTCATTTTTTCAAAGTAATATAAAGAGCCTTTATGTTATCATTTATTTATTCATCATCATTTTAATTTCATGACGAATGCGATGCAATCCTCTATTTTTTTTAATCAATAAAGGATAAGCAAAGGGATGAAAATGGAATAAAGAAATACTTTTTTTAAAAAGAAAAGGCAACAAATCTGACAACGGGTAGAAACAAGGTGATCAATAAAAGATGAAAAAATAAAAGCATGAAAATGGAATAAAGAATGAAAAATGCTTCTTATTGAAAGAAAAGACAACAAATCTAGTAATGGATAAAGAAAAAAAATGATTAAGTTACAAAGGTAAATGTTTGAATAGGGACATAGCTTCCCAAATAAATCAATAACGATGATAAATAAATACAAAATTCTCTCTCAAAAGCCCATCCAAATAATGTTTTTATTCTTTTAAAGCCTATTAAACCATTTTGCCCCTGTATTTTGATATTCTTAATTGATGCTACACTTTTTCTCGTATTGAAGTTGCCTTTTCAGGCTTTTAACTTAGACATATTTCTTTTGACTTAAACTATCCTTTTTGGGTTTTCACTTTAAGTCCTCTATTTTTTTCTTTCTTTTTTTTCATAAAAAATGCTTTTTCATAGCATCAGAATTTATTAGGTTAGGTAAATTATCACTATCCATTTCTGTCAAGATTAATACCTATCCCAAAAATGTCTTTTTCACCACATATAGACCTCCTAATTTAGTGTCCATTTTTCTCCATTATCGTGCTAACTTAGGAGAATCCTTTTCATAATGAACTCATCTTCTCGAAAATGATGAGGACAAACCATTTTGTCATGAACTCTTATCATTCTTTTCTGATATAATTGAACATGGCAAAATGTCATAAGTCTTTTATCCTCAATAAGATTTAGTTGTACATAACGTTTCAGACCCATTTTGCTTCTTTTAATTCAATTTCCCAAAGAACTCTTAAAGAAGGAATCTTAACTTCAACAAGCAACATCGCTTCCATCCTATACACAAACAAGAAAGAGGTGGCTCTAGTAGAAGTACAGACTAAGGTTCTATAAGTATGCAAAGCAAAAGATAACTTTTTATGCTAATCTTTATAAGTATCTATCATTTTTTTTAAAATCATTTTTATACTTTTATTTGCAGCCTGTTCTATCTCATTCATCTTTGGGCGATATAGTACCAAATTATGATGCTTAATTTTGAACTGGGCATACATTTTTTGCATCATCTTACTATTCAGATTCTTAACATTATTAGAAATAATCTTTTCTGGGAATCTATGTCTACAAATAATTTCTTTCTTTATAAATTTACAGACTACTAATCATATCACACTAGCGTATGATACAGCCTTCACCTACTTTGTGAAAAAATCAATCACCATAAAATTGAACCTATGCCCATTTGACACTTTCAGAATAATAGGTCCAATGATATTTATGCCCCATATAGAAAATGGACATAAAAGACTAAAACATGCAACACATTTAGCAGTGCATGGATCTTGTTAACATAGATTTAGCATTTATGACATTTTTTCGCATAGTCAATGCAATCATTTTTCATGGTTAACAATAATAACCTGCCTTTATAATATGCCTAGCCATCATATGATTATTAGCATGTACCCCACAAACTCCATTATAGACCTTCTCAAGAATTTTTTTGGTTTCAACAATATTCACATATTTCAAAAACACTTGATCTCGACTTCTTTTGTAAAGAATTTCTCTATCAAAGAAGAATCCCATTGCCATTCTTTAATAACCCTTTTATAATTCTCAATTGCATGCTTAGGGTAACTTCAGTTCTTAATATCTTGTAAGATATCATGATATTACATCTTCCTATCAACCTTTTTTTCAACACTAGAATATGTGCTACCTCTCACATCAGTTTAATGGGCTAGATTTTAACATTGGCATCTAACTTGATCATAGTAGCCAAAGTAGCAAGAGCATCAACAATCTGATTTTTTTCTCTAGACAAGAGTTCAAACTAAATTTCTTCAAACTGCTTAATCAACTCAAAAATATAGCTACAATATTATACCAACTTTGAATCCCTTATCTCTCATTCCCCTTATAACTAATAGATAACTAAGGTAAAATCTCTAAAAAGTTTCAAGACTTTGATTTTTCTTTTAATTATCGCTTGTAAACCTATAACACAAGCTTCATACTGATCAACATTATTTGTGCAATTGAAATTCAATCTAGTAGTAATTAGGTAATAATTCCCATCAAGAGATATTAAAACTACCTAATTTCATGCCCCAAAGCATTTGAAGCTTCATCAAAATACATTTTCCATGACTCTTTGCTAAGTTCCCCTTTGTTAACTTCAAAATATTCATCAAATCTTCATTGGCTCATAATCATCAATAGCACATTCTGCTAAAAACTCAACTATTACACTACCTTTAATTGCTTTTTGAGTTACATATACAATATCATACTCAAAAAACATCACTTGTCATCTTGCAATCCTCCTAGACAATAACTTCTTCTCACATATGTACTTGAGAGGATCCAACTTTGCAATAAGCCAAGTAGTGTCGTATAACTTATATTGTTTAAGCCTGTAAATTATCCAAGTTAATACATAATACATCTTTTCTATTGATGAATACTTTGACTTATATTAGGTAAATTTCTTGCTCAGATAATAAATGACTCATTTTTTTTGCTGGTTTTATTTTATTGCCCCAGCACATATTTTATTGAATTCTCGCATACTATCAAATATAAAATTAATGGCCTTTTTGTAATAGGTAACATTAATATGGGCGGATTTGACAAGTATTTTTTTACTTTGTCAAAAGCTTCTTGACATTCATCATTCCATTCGTTGAGATTATTCTTACGAAAGAGCTTGAAAATAGGATTACATTTAGAGGTGAGTTGAGAAATAAAACAAGAAATGTAATTCAATCTTCCCAAAAATTCTTGTACTTTCTTTTGTGTATAAAAAGGAGACAAATTCTAAATGGCTCTTATCTTGTTAGGGCCAACTTTAATTCTTCTTTCACTAACCACATAGCCTAGCAGTTTTTTAGATCTAGTACCAAATGTACACTTAGCAAGATTTAGCTTGAGTTGAAATTTTCTCAATCTCTCAAACAATTTTTTTAGATTGATAAATTGGTCTTCCTTTTCTTGAGACTTTGTAGTCATAATATCTATATGCACTTCTATCTCCTTATGCATATATCACGGAAGAGGACTACCATTGTTCTTTAATACGTAGCCCGAGCATTTTGTAACCTAAATGGTATGACCTTGTAGCAGAATGTGTCTCACATTATTACAAATGTAGTTTTCTCTATCCTTAGCCATTTTAATTTGATTATACCTAGAAAAGCCATCCATGAATGAGAACATAAAATACCTTATAGTATTATCCATAAGAGTGTCAATATGCAGTAATGAAAAGTTATCATTTGGACTTGCCTTATTCAGATCTCAATAATCTATACACATCCAAACCTTTCCATCTTTCGTAGGCACTGAAACTAGATTAACCACCAATTATGAATATTTGGCCACTTTTAGTAAGCCCACATCAAACTACTTTTTCACTTTTTTTTATCTTTAATAATATTTCAAGCATTATGTGTCTCAACTTCTATTATACTGGCTTATATTCTAGCTTTAAAGGTAGTAAGTGCTCCATAATTTCAATACTAAGCCTAGGCATGTCATGATATGATCACGCAAACACATTAACATATTCATGAAGTAAATCTTCTAATTTTTACCTATCAACTGAAGGAATCGAAGTGTCGATTTTAACTTCTTTTACATTTTTGAAATTTCTTAAATTTATCATCTTTGTAACCTCTTGATGGTGCTCGATTGGTTTTCTTTCTTGTTCTATTAATCTCAATAAATCAAGAGGTAACTTATAGTTATTTGAGTCATCTTCATTATCAAGTTTACCAATTTGAACTAGATTTTTAAAATTGAACCCTAGATTATTGTCATCATTATCTTTATTATTTAGAAACTTGAAAATGGATAAAATTAGAAATGTATTGGCAAAGTGCATTGGCATGAAAGAGATGGAATGAAATGAAAATGCATCATTTCTAATTTTTATTAAAAAGATAAAGAATAAAGTAGCCCATACATAAAAGATTCCCTAAATGCCATTTGGCGTTAACAATTAAAGGTTCAATTCACTACATTATTTTTTAGAAGATTTAAAGATAACTGGCAGCTCTATCCTCTTCCAATTCTTTAATTCCTAACTTAGAGGACATGGATACATGAATTGATATTCATTTTGACCCCTAATCACTTCACCATATATCACCTGAATAGAAAGGTTAGCGAAAACTTCTTTCAAACTCATTATAAACTAATCAATATCAACTTCTAGCATTTCAGGATTGATAAATCCTCCTGATCAAAAATTATCATAAAGATAAGGGATATCCAACTTTTTCAACTCTAGTTCACATCCCTTTAGCCATTCTTTTCTCTCTCTTGGTTTCCATCACCTTCTTCTTATCCAACCTTGTTAGCTTGTATCCTAACCTAAATTTTTCATTGTTATCAACTATCATTAGTAGCTTCTTGATCCCTTGAAGATCTTTTTGAAGCCCTCGTCTAGGATGCCAACTTTTTCAATAGTTTGCTTGACAAGCATACTAGTAGTTACAAACAATCAAAAAGAAAATAACTTAGACCTTTCACTCACATAGGTAGCATTAACCAGCTCAAAGGCCCTATATAAGCATTCAATAGCCTCATATGCAGCCTCCATATTTGGAGTTGTAATAAGCTTGGTTAAAGCAAATCTTCTTCACCAGATACACATGTAAGATGATCATTCATGATAAACTTGACCTTTTTGATGTAGTGAGGATAGTACAGTACCTGCTATATAGATCAATAACTTTTCTAACAAATAACTGTACAATTGTGAGATATCCATCATTTATAATTTGATGTCGAAGGTAAAAAGACCAATTTGCAAAGGTATCTCAATTTTTCCTACCACTTTTCTTTGAGCTCTATCGAAGGCCTGCACTACCATCTGACTGGTTTTCATATAATAAATTTTAATTGGTAGTCTAACTAATGTCGACATAGGTATCACATTAATTGAAGGGCCATTACCAAACCAATAAGAACTTTTGTCATGGTATGACTCTTACATTTGGTGGTGATGTGAAGAGTCTTATCACTTTCTCTACCCTATAGAGGATCTCATCGTCATTAAAGGTTATGTAAGTTGCAACCACCAAATTTTCAGCTAACTGATCGATATCTTTAACAGATATATTATGTGATACATAAGTCTAATTTAAAACCTCGAGCAAGAAATTATGGTGGGGCTCTGAGCTCAACAACAATGATAACAGTGATATCCTAGTTGGTATTTTATTAAGTTGCTCAACTATATTGTATGCACTATGCTTGATTAGCTTGAGAAATTCATAAGCCTCTTTTTCTGAAACAGGCTTTTGATACACTAATTTAAAAATTGGAATAGGATTATTTTTCCTTTCTTATTCATCAACCTTTATTTTCTCTTGTCTCATTTCTTTCAATATTTTGAAAGTATAACACTTTTCACTTCAAGTCATGCCCCCCACACCAGTTATATTTGTAGCATCTAACTTAACAACTTTATTTTGTTGATCTCAAACTATGGTATCACAATCATATTTCCATGGAACTGCTTTATCACTCTTGTAAGGGAAAAGGTGAGGCACATGAAAGGTAAAAACTGACTTGTAAGCAAGATTTTCTATTATGGGGCTTGTCTTCTTCTCATAAAAAATGGTCACTCGCTTTGGAATCAAAGCTAAATTTGTGCTTGATGCAATTCATTAATTATTCTACTAACCCAATCATCTCTCCATTCTTTATAAAACTCACTCTGAGAGGAATTCATCAACTTTTATAACTCATGTCAAAATTGATCATAATTTTGGATAAACTATCTTATAGCTCTCATGTGATACTGCCAAACCTAACTAGAATCATATTTTCCATAATAAGTGCATTATGTTACAGGTCAAAACATGTCAACTTTGAATAAAGCATCACATACTTCAACTACTAGGGTTTTTACTTCATCTACTTTTCGCTTGAAATAATAAGGTTTGTCATTACTCAAAGCATTAATGGCTACCCTAGTATGGTTTAACAATGGATTTGTACTGACATCAAAGCACTTCTTTTTCTTCAAAGCTCAACAATCCATCTTTAATCAATTTTTTTACCTTGTGTTTTAAGGCAATGCAGCTTTCAGTAAAATGGCCAACATTTCCATAATGATAGTCACATCAAGTGTTAAGGTCATACCATTTTAGGTATGGTGGTTTCAAAGGTTCCACGTGGAAAGGTGCTATCAAGTGCCTTTCTAACAATTGTGGGTATAATTTTATGTAGGTCATAGAAATTGGATCAAAGGTAACTTCATGGGTTCCTTATGATCCTTTTGGACCACTTGTTTGGTTAGGCCTTAAAACTAGTCCAGGGAAGGATGTGTTGGTAGGATTTGGTGTGGATGGCCAAAAAGTGGGTTAATAAGATGATTGCAGCATAGGCTGGTAAGAATAAAAGATAGATGCTATAATGTTTGTAATAGGATAAGGTGTTTGATACATTAGCTGAAGATAAAAGGCAAACTTTTTGAATTACTACACATTATAACTTATAGCCTGAGCTTCACTTTTTTTTTCTTGGGTGCACCACCTTTTTTTGCACTAGTTGTTTCACCCCTATCAAGCTTGCCATGTTTAATGGAATTTTCTATTATCGCGCCAAAGATCACCATGTCAATAAAATTTTTTGTTGCATTACCAATCATCTTTTCATAGTACTAAGCCTTCAAAGTACTAACAAATAGGACAGTGATCTATTTCTCTATAAGAGGTAGTTAAACTTAAGCAGCAACATCCCTTCACCTTTAGGCAAACTCTTCAAAGCTTTAAGTAGCTTTCTTTTTCATATTCTATAAAGACAGTCGATCAAGTGCCAAGTCTATGATATGGTAATTTTGAGAAATGAATGACCTTGCTAACTCTTTTCATGATAGGGTGCAAGTTTTATCAAGCTGGATATACCATCTAGCAATAGAACCTGTTAGACTATCTTGAAACATGCGGATCATGAGCTTTTCATTATAAGTATGTGTAGCCATCTTGTCGTAATACATGGTGACATAAGTCACAAGACATTTGGTTCAATCATATTTTTCAAATTTAGGTAATTTAAATTTAAGAGGAATCACCACATTACACACCAGACATAATTTAAAAGCATCCATGGATCCATAAAAGTCAGTTCCTTTAATAGCTCAAAGTCTCTCTTCTAATAGATTCATCTTTTGAGAAAACGAATCTTCTATTGCCTTAAGGGCATTTAGTTTCAGCTTTTTCCGTTCCTTAAGATCATCTAAATCAAGAAATTGAACAGGATTAGATACTTTTTTAGTAAATGTAGGATTAGTATAAGCCTACAATATTCTTTGGGAAACTGTAAATAACAATTTTGGGTAAACATATGGATATGTCATAAAAAATAAAGCTGTTGTCCTTGTGTCCCTTGAGAAGTTTGAGCTTAGTAAAGACTATACCTAGGTGGATATTTTAAAGGGTCCATAACATCTTAGGATGGGCAGTCTGGCAAAATAAGAGCTTTCTTTATAGCCTTTCTCTTATTCATTTTATTGAACATGTCCATGATTTTTCCTAACTCCCTCTTAATCTCCATTTGAGCTTTCTCCACCTTTTCAATTTGGCTAGCCTATTCTTGCCCCATAAGTTTTACTTAAGTGCGAGCATTATAGCGATGGCGAGTAGGCTGCTCAAAATCTTTTGACGGTTAAGCTATCCTTAAACATTGATTATCACAATTTCAAAAATTAGGATGCTATATTATTATGTAAAAAAGCTTGTGAAATTATCCCAACACTTTGGATAAGTTTTTTTTTTTATGCATATAAATGTATGAAATGTATGTATGTATGAATGTATGAATGCATGAATTTGAGTAATTGCCATATAACACTCTCAATTATTATTCTAATATAATATCCATAAAAATGACTTAACAACAAAGTTCCCTAACCTACTTACATTGATAAAAGCATAGGAAAACTTCTTAACTAATCAACAAATTTTCCTAGTCTACTTACATTGATTAAAACATAAAAAACCTTCATAAAATTCCTAGTTACATAAAGAAATTCCAAGGTTTGAGCTTCCAAAGAAACTTCTTGATTTGTTGAAGTTGATCTTGTATATCTTTCAAGAAGTTCAATAGAAGTTGTCCATTCATTTTAATTGGTTGTACAACTATCTTCAAATCCTTGACCCTTTCTTTCATTTTTGTTGCCATGTAGACAGATTTTACTTATTTGAATGAACAAGTGCTTCAAGTGCCCTTGCTTCTTTATATATGCTTCCCTCTATTGTTCACCCCTATCTCTAAATCTAGCATACATTTTATGTTGCTCAAACTCTTTAGTAAGTTCTACCATAGCCTTTTGTGAAGTTTATAACTAATCTTTCAAGGTTGCAATAGTATCTAAGAGTGAGTCATTATGTTCCTTGATCTTAAGATGCTCATCTTTCCATTTTTGTAGCTCTAACTGCAACTTTCCATTTTCTTTTTGAAACATCCAAGGTCAAAGATTACAAAGGAAGACATCTCATCAAATCTTTAAAATTTTCCTTCCACATGTCATGATCTCAACCAAGCTTTTGAATCTTTCATCTTGCTTTTTCAAATCATTTTGTGACACCTTTGTCTCTTTTTAAGCTTTTTAGTTTGACGCTCTAAATCATCCTTTTCTAATTGAGGCTTTCATTTGGAAACTTCCATTTCTATCAACAGATCTGGTGGCACAACATAGGGTGGAGAACTTAGATCTCATTCTCAAAGAACCATAATGTCTTTTCCTCACCTAATATACTGCACAGCATATTTTAGGGAAGTCCTATGTGTGTTTTCCTATTTTTCCCTTATTGGTTTGTTCCACGCTTGAACAATTTTGGCTATTTTCATTGAAACACTAGTCCCAGTATATGAAAATCCTAATGCATTAAGCCCAAATGTTGTTGGAATAAATTGTTCATAACCAAACTACCTTTACACCATGATAAGAGAATAACTAATCACTTCCCAAAAACCTAAAAGGGGAACCTAAAGCTTATCCTCACAACCATATAGTACTGACCCATAAGGCATATATGCTGCTTTCTATACTACATCTTGACTTGTGAGCTTTCACATAAATGAATACCATTCTTCCTTAGATTTCTGTTCAGGCCAAGTGTTCTCATAAAATCCCTTAACAAAAATATTGAAAGCTAAGTATGGTTTACAAAATTTGCCCTCATTGCTCTCTAAGTGACTTCTGGCCCAAATAACCAATACTTATGCACATCTAGTGAAGCATTCTTTCCCACTTCATCAACAATAATTCAAGGATCTCAATGTCTTTGCCAATATTATAGAAGATGGATCAACATAGTATTCAACTTGTTCAAAGAAGTCATGAATATATCCAATAGCCCTTGGGAATATCACTAACCCATAAATAGCTAAGGCCATCAATTTCATGGCCTTTCATCATCAGAGTAATTGTAAATAAAATCTAGTAAAACACTCCAAGGGATGCATTTACCTTCTTCTATTTTCATACCTATCAATGGTTTGCACATCTTCCCTAATCATATGAGCGAGCTTCTTAGGATACCCATTTTTCTTATTCTTCTAATACCCTTGTTAGAATTTTAGTAATCAAAACAAAGCAAAGCTGAATACTCCTCAATTGTTGGTATCATGTCGACTTCATTGAATATGAAGCATCTATAAAAAGGATCCAAAACCGCATCGAGCTTTAATAAGTTATTGATCTATAGCTACTTGCAGAAGTAACACTAAATCACCATATTTATTGTAGAAAGCTTCTTTCTTTATACAATCCCATAGCTTCCAAATATTAGTAAAGTTAGTCAGATCATTTTGTTTAAGATCAAGGTGAACTCTTTTTAGGATAGTAGAAATGTAATTAGCTGGCAGGCAATTACCTTTCTTGCATTGAGATTCCTTTAATCTGAACTTCAAATTGGCCAGAGACTCATTCAATGGAATAATAAACTTAAATTGCTTTAAATGGGCCATGGATATAAGTGAGAACTCTTTGTTAAGAAATTGTTATGTGGCAATCACTCGTTATGACATATTCGAATGATGCAAATGCATGTTAAAAAAGAATCAAATGAAATAACTGCAACAAAAATAAAGGTTAGGATATTCCTTTTTGTGTCCTAATTTAGGTTTTTCTAAACAAATGGGTAGGCATGGCTCTATCCGATGAGAGGCCTCTTAAGTTATTCTATATGCAGGATTAGGATATTTTGATAATCTAAAGGCTCTCAATTTGTTTCCTACATCATCTTCTATTACAAACTAGTAAAACATCCCAATATTTACCTATAACATGCTTTAAATGGAAAGGGTTCAATTTGAGTGAGAGTTTTCGCTAGCTTACATGGAGGTTATCATCTCACGAGAGTATAGGTACTTATTCCCTTCTAAAACAAGACAAAGCTTGGGTAAAGAGCTTAATGCTTGAAATGCATGTGCAGTGTATGTCTAGGAACATAAAAATAATTAAACAAACTTTCTTGCTTAAAAAATAAATGAAACAAAAAGAACAAACAAATTAGTAAACATGAAAAATAACAAAAATAATTAAATTAAGACCATCAAAATAAAGCTTAAAACATCTAAAATTAAAAATTGGCTTGACTCTCTAAGTCCTTAGTGGAGTCGTCAAATTGTTATAACATGTGTAGTTCTAAAACTAACTCATTAAACATAAAATATTAAGTCACCATCAATCTTTTTTATCTAGATATGATTAGCTACCTAAGTGAATCTATCCCTTCTAAAGAGTTCCTAAGCTTGACTAAGGATTCCTAAAAAGAATGGGCTCTAGTCCTTTAAATAGAACTAAGTTCGAAATTTTGGTTACACATAAGGCTATAGCACTCCAACAATATCCATAAATTGGTACCAATTAATCTTAAATTATCTTTAGCCTTAATTAACATAGTCCTAAATTATTCCTAATTGTTTTTGTTAATTTAAATATTTAAATATTGGACATATTTTTAGGTTTTCTCCAACTCTTTGGTCGATCCCTTAAAAATATTCCTCATATCAAAAGTATTCAAATAACATGCTTGTTTCTTTGAATAGGCTCTGTCATCAAATTTATTAAATATTTTATAAAAAAATATACATAGTAAAATACATTGTCAAATTCATAAAATACAATAATGAAATATATAAATCAATAAAATGTAATAAAATACAATAATCATAATTACAATCTAATCAATCATAAATCATCACAATTTGCTCCCAATTTTAATTTTTCAAATTAGAAATAAATAAAATTTCTTATATCAAAATCAATTTCTAAATCCTCAAACGCTTTGATCGAATTTAGAAAAAGTCCCCTTACCTAGAAATTTTTAAGAAAATTACACACCCATAACTTTATTAAAATTCAATCTTTGGATGAAATTTTATTTATCCCTAATTTTATTTTATTTAACGAATTAACTAAAAAATATATAAATATTACAATAATTAAATAATAAAGAAATAAATAACTAAATGACTAAAAGAAAAAAGAAAAAAATCAAAACAAAAAATACAAAGAAAATAAAAAAGGAAAATCACGCAAATGGGTCAGACCTTACCTTGGGTCCACACGTGGGTTGCAAACGAGTCAAGTGTGGGTCTTCAAAATTCTTTTAAGCCAAAATGGTGTCATTTAGGGAAGGTTTAAAAACCAAAAAAAAAAAAAAAAATTCCTTCACTTTTTCTGCTTAACCTTCTTTCTCTAAAAAACTTTCCTCTAACTTCTCTCTAGACTAGTTTGAATACCGATTAAGAACTTCAAGCAAATCCAAATCACGATGAAAATTTTCAAAAAATGGTGATGGGAACTTCAATCTTGGCTAGAAACTTTAACCAGAAAATTCAACCCACTGAAAAATTGATTAAAAACTTCAAGGTTCACCGAGAAATTGATAAGAAAATTCAAACAACCCAAAAAATTCCCAAATTTTTCCAAAAAAACCCAAAAACAAAAAAAAAAGTAAAATTGAACCATTTTTTTTTTCTTTTGTTTTCACAAATCTAAACTCTCTTAATTCTTAATTGACCTATAGTCTAAACAACAACTTTTCCTACAATCTAAACAATACTACCTATTTTTTCACGATTTTTCTATCTTTCCTACTAACTTTCTTGATGACTTTTTTTTTTTTTTTTCGCTTTTTTCTTAATAGTTTTTGATGGATCCTAATTTGGTCATTTTATAGGCCTATAATTTCAATTACAATAGGAAATCGATTTTCCATGTTATAATCTCCTAATCAAATTCACTTTTGGATTTTTAATCTAAATTCACCTCTCAAACCAATTCCCTTTTTCAATTGAAATACTTTGTCTTCAAACTGAATCAAACTCTTTTTTTCTTTTCTTTTTTTTTTAATTTAACAAAAATCAAGCCAAATCCTATAAAATTCAACCCTAAAGAAAATGGAATGTCTACAAGAGAAGTATAAAATTCTTGTTCTCTTTCAAAGTAAACCAACAAAATTTGAGAAAAATTATCAAGGAATGAATTGAACCAATAAAAACAAAACAAATAGTTTACTTATTTGCACAAAACTTCATTCCTCAAAACTCTCGCACATATGATAAATATAAAACAATAGTCTCCCCCTCACGTGTGAGTTCCTCAAAATAAATATTAAATTTTCTTTAAAACACACTGTCAACAAATAACAACAAGTATGCCTTTGAATATCGATAATTGCTAGGTTTGATAATATTAGCTAAGATAATCAAACCAATATCTTAATTGAGAGTTAAACAAGTAAAATGAATATTTGTCAAAATAAAATTATATTTCAACAACTTTCAATTTTACTTAAGATAAATTAAGATATCATAAAAGATCTAAAACTTTCTTGTATTGAAGCTAACATTCTTGGCTATCATAAAACACTATAAAACAAATGTATATCCTTAAATCTGATAAATTAAAGTGACTAAAATTTATACATTTAGTATATTGTACAAAAGATCCAAGAACTTATCTCTAATGGCAAATATTAACTTATGATGATAATTATCCAATTATATTGAAATCAAGAATAAAAACCAATCATAATCCAAACAAATAAGACTTTAATTAGTCTAACATATTTACTAGTCTTATCAATAACAACCAAGGTGCCTTATGACAATTTTAATCTTGGAGTCTTAGACATTCTTTTAAAGAAAATATCATAATTTTGTGTGATCATACCTCAATAAAAAATACAAATACTTTTGAAAGTACATCCCCTTTTGGTAAATAAATTCCATAGGTCTATGTATCTTTTCACTTCACAAAAATGGTTCACAATTATTTCTAAATTAAAAACATATAATCACCTTTTCAAGGTATGTAATCACGTGTAGTAACTTAGAGATAATCCAAACAACATAAGAACCTACATAATCATTATATTTCTACTGATTTTCTTATGTCTATTTAAACATGTGATCTTTCCAAGCTAGATACTAATCTAAATGTACCTTTATGAATCATTAAAAATTAAATTTTAGAATGTCTATTATCATTTTATGCCCCTTAAAAATTTTCAAATCATGCTCTATGATCATTCTTCAATCAATATAAACACTTAACACGCCACACTACCAAGTAAATTGTCTTAACAATTAATAATATTTTGTTATTGCATTTCAATCTTTCAAGTATGACTATAAGAAATTTTAAAATAAAAAATTGAACAACCAAAAAGATCATCTACCAATGTAGGTGCTTTATATTTACATGAGATTCAATAAATTACATAATTTTAATACCATAAGTCTCAACATAATAGCATTGATTAATGTCAATAATATATAATTTTTCCAGGTAATCATATACAGATAATAATTATGGTATAAATCAATGTCATTTACATGATAATGTTCATGTGAGGGACATAATATTTGCAAAATCACTTAGCATGAGTTGTGATATAAACATTAAGGCAAGTTAATTTAAAAAGCTTTAACAACAATACAATTTAATTAAAATCTTAAATTTTGCAAAACTAATTTTTGCTTACTTTTACAAGCTGAACTTTTACTCATATCCATTTACTTTCACAACTCATTTTTTTATTACCCAAGATTTTTATGATAATATTTACTTAGTTTTATGATACTAAAAGCATGCTCTAAATACTTACTAAGAAATAAAATTTTACTCACTACTCTCTTAAAATATCATAATTAAAAAATAATTAATATCTTATAAGAGCATATTTGATTTAGTAATTATTTTGTAAAAGCAAAAGATTTTAAAAGCTACTCTTACGATATATCTTAAACAAATTCACTTTACAATTATTTACACATGTTATTTCCCATAACATAATTGCATAACTTTAACAACAAAATTCTCCCATTGTTTCATTATACTAGTGTAAAATCTAGATGTTTTTTTATAAATCATTATAGCCAATAATATTATTTTATATGTCCATGAAAAATATGAGTTTCTAAAATATATATCACATTATGCACTTTATTAGGTTTTAAACTTAATGCCTAAAATTGTAAACTATAATTATGTGATATATAAAACTAAAACATTGTAAGCATGCTAAATATATTTATCACACATAACACATGCTTTCAAAATAATCAAACTTAATTGCACATATCATATTTTACATGAGCATAATCACTCATAAAGTTAGTTTTCAAACAATTATATATTGTAACAAAACAATATAATAAACTTACAAATTATGCATGTGACAATTATTTTCATGGATTCATATTACTAGAAAATATTTTATATTTACAAAATGCAACATTTTAACAATCAAACAATAATCAATAAAAAAGTTCAAAACTTAACGATTATGTCTAAGAAAACACCTATCACTTAATTAAGCTATAAATCACCTTTTATCATTTTTAATTAAAGCTACTTAATATTTATCACTAAAATCACCTATAGTATTCAAGACAAAAAAAATGCAACTTTTTCACATATGAGCAACATTAGACCTTCTAGACCAATATACTCTCAACCATGATACTTATATCCATTTCAAATTACCAAACACAATAACCCCATTTAGGCAAATGATTGTATAAGGCAATTTGAAAATACTCTTATTCTTATGCATGAGAAAATCTTACAAATTTTAATGAGTAAGCCACTTTGACAACCAAACTCCTACATTAACCAATTGTATATTCTCACACCAAGAAACTTAGATTACATATAACTATAGTTTTGCATACTTAGCTAAGTGCATACATTTTGATCACTCCTTGTGAGATACTTGACCATAATGTATCTCTTTAGGTCATTAAAGAGTTGATCGCTTCATATGAGACACTAACAATTAATGTGTATCTTGATTGTTCATTATAAATAGGATCATTCCTTATAAGATACTTAAACTAAATGTGTCATTTTGGATCAACAACTAATTTTGCATTCAAAATCCAAGTGTCTTGAAATTTATGAATAAATTAATAATAAATTCATAAATTATTTTTATGTATTATCTATCACAACATAAATTTCACAAATTAATGATGATACATAACTCTAAAACTATCACAGAAAAATTAATCAAGACAACAATTTTAAACTTCAATTATTTCAAATAAATGATAATTCAATATTATATAACAATCATATGAAATTATAAAATAAATTATCAATTTGGTATTGGCTGTACCATAACATCATAGAGTTCAAACCCAAATTGCCTTAACAATCACTACTGCATTTAAACAAAAGTCCAAAAATCAATAAAATACATTTTACTTAATTTATTCAATTATGCATGTAACTTCAAGTTGATAGTACGTAAAATTTATAAAACATGTGGAGATAGTACATACCTCTAATAGACTCCCAATATGTCAAAATATTTTATCATGAAATAATTTATCAGAAAACATGTGCATAATATTTAATAATTACTTAATTATGCATGAATATAAAATAATAAATATTTGATGCAATCAAAAAATTCTAAAAAAACTAATATAAAATCATAATTAAAATTTCGAGTAGGATAGAAGCAACTAGGGCAAAAATGGCTATTAGGGTAAGTCACACTAGCTACACATGCCATTAATTGCAAGTGGGCTTCCTCCTAACGTCAGGGTTAAGCTTCTTCAACATTTAGCCAGGTCGATCCAACCCAATTGAGGCTGTTTCTAACCTATTCAAGTCTATTTCAATTTTTTTCTTCAATTTTTCATGCATTTCTTTGATTTTTGATGCAATTAAATCCTTTAAACATTAATTAACACATGAATTTACAAAAGCCATGCTTTAAATTGTATGAAAATAGCTTAAATCAAGATAAATTAAGCAAAACATTTTCAAGTTCAATACTCATGCCAAACTAGCTTTTGTTTCTTGATTTATTTTTTCAGTTTTGATTCTTTTTCTTTGTGTTTTAATGCAATTAAATGTACTAAACTTCAATTAACACATGTATCTACAAAAATCATGCAAAAAAACACATTGAAAACGCATGAATCTTCATGAACTGCAAAAAATATTTTTGGTTTAAGAAAAATGTGTACTACCCACTTCAATTTTCTTAATATCTAACCACGTAAACTTATATTTTATAGAATCTAACACATTGACTCATCCTTATAATACATGGGTAACAATATTGAAGGACGAATTTGAATTAAAATACATAAAATATCAAGGTTGTAATTAAATCTTGAATTAGGTTTAAATCTTGAACCTAAATCTTCAAATTTTGATTTCTCTCTCTATAGGATGAATTAAGAAATATTCCATACATTGTTTTCAATCTTCTAACAAAGAAAAATAAAAGCCCTAAGTCAATTTTAAGAAAAGAAAATTGCAAAGTAGGATTGTGTCAAACACAAGATTTTACCCCAAAACTTAATTTCAAGTGAAATTAAAATTTAAAAATATAATTTTGGGTCCTAATATCTCATAATTAGGCTCTAATACCACATGTAAGCATAACTTTAAATTTCCAGAATTATATGTGAATATTAGAATACCAAATTTGATCATATTGCATACATGATTGGGCAATCATAAATGATAAGTGAAAGCAACATCAATTATTGAAAAGACTAGGTTTTTTTTTTTTTTTGCTTTTTTCTTACAAGCGACTTTTAATGGGTAGATATCATTATTTAGAAGTGAAGAGAAAACTTTAGCCAATTTTTATTAAAACCCTATAAACCCCATCATCAAAAATTTACTATGTGAAAGGCTTACACAGCTGTCAAACCACATTGACCCAATAAGATATGCAAAGCTCATACATAAATGATCATAATTAATTATATGGGCTTTCATTTTTTATTTTTTTTTTGTGCTTAGCCAAAATTTATTAAAGTAACCATAAGGTTACAAAGCTAATCTAGACTAGCAAAGACAAGATCCAAATAACCAATACAAACCATTTAAGTATCAAAGAATGCCTAAATGTAAATCGAAGAAAAACATCTTACCAGCTCTCTAGAATAGTTAAGAACGATCAAGATATAAAACAAAAATCCAGAATGTGATCAACTATGAAAATGCCTACCATACTTGAGTTTTGAAGGAAAAAATAAAAAGCTAATCATAAAAACCAAGAAAAAGGATAAGCTTATGGATTCAGAGATAGAAAGCAAGTACCGACCAATCGATGATAGAATCGACCACCCTATCATAAAATATAAAACCACCATGCGACAACTATCGAATACTAACTGCTAGCATTATCATCAAGATCCTTCCGTTCCATTTCCATTAGCTTGTCAATAATAATTTCTTTATCACCATTCAATGAAAACGCAAGCCATTTCCCAAGCTCCCAAGTTTTGATAGTCTCTGCTCTATACAATGAATTCACCCGTCAAATATCATTATCTGAGATGCTATTATCTTTTTCAATTATCACAAAAAGATCATGAATACACAATGGAATCTTTAAAACCTTCTTCCTACTCTATTTGTAGTTTTTCTATTTTTTTCTTAATTTTGTGACCTTTTAGATTCTTCTTTCATGAGTAATCAAGATGGTCCGTAATGTCTTCATAATTAACACCATACTTCTCATCTTCCTTTTTTAATTCACCTTCATCATTTTAGATAGATTTTTCATCTTTTGCCTTCTCAACTTTCTCAACTCAATTCATTGGATTTGAGCTTAACCAATCTTCTAATAATCTCTTGCCTTAATTACCCCCTCACCATTACCACATTCAACCATTTCTAGACAACCATCAATGTTGTTAGGCTCTTCCGTTATTTCATAAGAAGTTTAAATCACTTTACAATCATCATAACTTCTTTCGATAGATTTACAAATGATAAATTCTCATTCACTATTCATCACAAGATCAAGGCTCTCTGTATTTTTTTGCATTGGATCAATATTAGGAAAATCTGAAGACCCCGCACCACTAAGAGATTGCTTATCATCAATCGAAGGGCAAACTTGTACTAGTCATCCCCTAACTCCTTGGCCTATACATGGTTAGCCACCTCTACTAAATAATTCTCATGTGACAACTCCTTTTCACTGTTCTGCGTACTCCCTTTTGAATTCTCTGAGACATAAGTTTTTAGTATTGAATCTAGATTAATTTTGATAACTAAAAACCCTTTGTCTAAATACACTTAAATATGATTATACGCAACACCATAAGAAACAGAAACCAAACTCTTAGTAACCTTTTCCCCTACCTTGCAAGAATCATCAATATTCTAGGTTTCGATAAACTACTTTTATGGCTGCTAGAGTCATTTACATTTTCTTGCCACATATCTTTGACCATCTCTACATAAGATTTGTTAAAAAAGGCCTCAAGCCTACTACTAGGTTATCTAATCTTAGCAGTCCTTGCATGTTGAACTTGATCTATAAAATCGGATATTCCTTTAGCTTAGAAAAACCTAAGCTTATAAGTACTAATCCAGATACCATTCAAAACTTCAAGTAAATACTCAATATCCTTAACATTCCTAAAACTGACAAACCAATATCTTTGACCTCGAACATTTCTTTTAGCAGGAATGTAAACATTGACAATGTCACCGTACCATTTGAACAATTCCCAAAAAATGAGCAGTATACCATAGATCAAGGAAGTTAGAAAAATGAAATAGTGCTGAAATACCTTCACCTTAAAAATTTGCATTGGATTGATGATGTTGGTGATCTTTCTGGCTTTTAGAATGCTACCTGAAAACTCTCTATGTTTCCCTTTTAGATACCATATCCAGATTAACATATGTTTATACAAGAACAACCCCTGGATACATATTTGACATGACAAGTAATCAGACCAAAGTCAGCCCTCTTAAATTCAGCTCTTAACAGCAAAATAGAAGGCTTGGGAAATGCTTGTGTATGTAAGAGCTAGGGCATGCAAGTATAAGGCTACTATGAGTAGTGGAAAGTTGGTGCGGCTCTTTAAGGAATTTTGTCAAGCAGGTGGTGGGTGCCAATTTAGGAAGGAGTTTTTGGAAAAAAAAATGAGATTGATGGGCTCTCGTGCTTGTCTTGTATTAGGATTAAATTTACCAACCTATTTTATTAAGTTATAAAATTCCCAATTAATAGTAACACACTGAAAAATTTAACAAGAAACGCACGGGAAGATTTAGAAAATTGTTTCAGAAGGGAACTCTTGATTAACTTCATGTGCATGAATTGTGATTTTGTTTCGAAAAATAATTTGTATTTATGCGTGACTGTAAGGAACCCCAATTTATTTGGAATAGGTGGTTAAATGGTTCTCATATTGAACATTTTAATTCCCTGACCTTGCGTGTTTGACATCTTTATAATTTTATAGGTAGCACATTTTAAGGGAAGGTAATATACAGTGATCAATTTGTTTTGGTTTGTGGTATGACACATTTGGAGACTTCGAAATAGCTAGGTGTGTATTTCAGAATGGTTTTTAATGGCCCACCAATGTTATTTTTGCCATTGTTGCCAGCATTCATGAATATATGACATATAGGATTTTGGTTAGAGTTGTTGCATCCTGCCAAATTAAACATATTGCTTGGCAGACTCCACCGTAAAGGTTTTGTGATGCTTAATGTTGATGCTTCAGCTCCAATTAATTCAGGGAATTTGGCTATTGTTGGCTCTATAAGGATAGTAATGGCTAATGGCTTTTCGGTTTCACTAGAAATTTTGGTTGGGGTAGTATTCTCAAGGCGAAAATGTGTATGCAATTCTTAATTTTTTGCAAGTTGCATGGGATTATAGTTGTTGGTTTTTTTTTTTTTAATCTTGAATTTTGATTCTCTCATGGCAGCTCATAAAGTAATCCATGAACTTTTAACCAAAAGATTATTTTTATTAGGAACTATTTATTTGCCAAGGCTATTGGCAAGAAATTGTCATTGTCATGTTGTCCACACATATTTTGTACAGATTTTCTTGTAAGTATGACACATAGTGGTAGCTTTGAGTTGATGAATTTGTATAATCGTCTTGAAGCTTTGTTTAGGCTTATGCAAGATGATTTGTTATGAATTGTAGGGCCTAGATCCTATATTATTCAAGTGATTTAAACCGCGACCAAAAAAAAAATTAAATAAAAAAACCCTAGCACTGCTCATTTTTTATTTTCTTCAAAATTTTATAGCTTGTAAAAGAAATAATTCTTAATTATCAATTATACAATATTTTCGAATAATGAAAAATAAAATTCACCATCAACATATAAATTACATATATAAAATTGGATAATAATCACAATTAAACTATTAATAAAAATTAAATAATCAAAACTATTAAGACTACAGCTTTGTTTTAAAGTAAATATTATTATATGAATAGAATTAGAAGTTAACTAATTATTAATTGATTTATAATATTAATTTTTATAATTGTTAAATTAAAAATAATTTAAAATAAGAAAACGACAAATATTGTCAACATTGTAGAGTGCAGTTAGTTATACACAGACGATCAAGAAATGTAATCCTTGAACTATCCTAGCACAACAAAATTATGATGTGCTAGAAACTTGAGATAGGTAACTCACGCAATGGAACACTCTAAACATCCAAAACCTAACTATAAACAGTCTAAAATCCCGATGAATAAGACACAAAACTGAGAAAGAAATTAACCAAGATTTAGACAGGATAAATTTAGTCATGGCAGTTCTCAAGTCACTGGTGCATCTCAGTTCCAAAGCTGCAGCTGCAGCACTACTCCTGTTGTTGGCTGTAGCCGCAGTGCAGACCCAGACGGCAAAGGCGCAGAGCTGCGCAAATGTGCTCACCAACCTGAATGTGTGCGCACCCTTTGTGGTGCCTGGTGCTACTGAGACCAATCCTAGTTCTGAGTGTTGTGGTGCACTCCAATCTGTGCAGCATGACTGCCTCTGCAGCACTCTCACAATTGCTTCTCGACTCCCTTCTCAATGCAATCTCCCTCCTCTCAATTGTGGTAACTGATAGTAAGTTATGTGTTTTTTTTTTTTTTCTCTTTTTTTTTTGTTGTTTTTTGTTGTATTTTTTGTTGTCCAATTTAGCTTATATTTAGGTAACATTTCCTCATTCTATGTGCAGATATGCAAATTAGTGCATGAAGGTGATGCCAGAGTGGTGCAAGTGGGTAGAAAATAAGGCCGGAATTTAATCATATTGTCCTTTTTTATTTTTAATGTGTTTCCCTATCTGTGACCGAGCAATGCAATGGAGATCAAAGAGAACTTAATCAGTATTGAGAAATAAAAATATCTTTCTCTTTGAGGAAAACTGAGAGCAGCAAGTTTCTTCCTTTTTCTTTTTTTTTTGTTAAAAAGTGAATCCTTCCATTTATCTAAAGAAGAAAGAAAAACCTGCAAAAGAAAGCCTAAAAAAGAACACATTACGGCAGAGTATGAACTCAAACCATCAGACGAAACCCCATGTGTCTCTGGATTTCGGTTAATCTCCCCAAAGCACTGTCAACCTGTCATAAAAATCCAAGACAGACTAAGAGCTAACTGATGCAATCACAGATTGTTTAAATGTTGATATCAAACCAGCCCATACGAAACATCTCTAGCCTTTTATCCCTTAAAATTTCCACAAAAGCTATGAAATTTGAATACATCCAAAGCACCGTATCTCTGGGTATATTTTTAGAACAGAAATCTATAAAACTCTTATTGGAATAAGAAAGTTTTAGATGGTTTGCCCATGCTATCATTTCTTTGATTCCCATTAACATCAATTCTGCCTAAGCCTGCCAAAATTAAAACTGTTGCACAAGTACTACAAAAAAAAAAAAAAATTTTCAATTTCTTCATAGGTCTGAGCTTCACTCCCCTTTTTCCTCTCTACAACATGCCCTATATATGTAAATTTAAAACAATGCATACAATTACAATGTGTTTCATGGAAAATATGCAAGTTTTAATTTGTCATGAAGTATGAAATTAACTATCTTTCAATAATAGAAATATTAAACATTTTTCTATTTGTTGTTTTATAGTAAAATAAAATAGTACAAGTAATATTCATTGTGAAAGTGTGGTGATAAACAATTCTTCAATACTAAAATACCGATATTCATAAATAATTCTTCTTAATTTTATAACAAACATAAATTTACGATTTTTAATTAGTAATTAATAATAGCATAATTATACTGTAATCATCCAAAATATAGTCTCCAATACATGAAATAATGGGTCAGTCTGATGGATGCTTTACGAGTTATGACCAATGCATGAAATAAAGGGCTAAAAGCCCCAAAACCGTTTGGAGGTTGCTGAGGTCCATGCTTATGAAAATCCTCTATCTTCTTCCTTTTAATTGAGCTGAAATTATCAGATAGCCAAATTTCTGAAATTTCTAGGTGTATTTAAATTTACAGGACATACATGCATGCGACAGGTTTCATTAAAATCAATCACAATTTCATTTTTCGTCCATAAATCTAGGATTTGAAGAAGGAAATGATTACATTTTTTCAAATTATATAATTTGACCGAAAGAAATTATAGTATAGTATGTACTCTCCGTCTTTTTTTCATTTTATAATCTTTTTATTGGATGTCTTAAAAAAAAAGTTTTAATATTTAAAATTTTATTTTTTTATATTTTAAAATTATTTTTTATGATTTTTTAATTTTTAACATTAAAAATCATAAAAATAAAATTTTATAAAAAAATTTAAATTTTAATATTAAATACATTAAAATCTAAATATTTTTTTAAAATTTTGTAAAAGTTCGATAACACTTAAATAATTTGAAACAGAGAGTATAATTTTGCAGTTGTACATATCATCCTTTTTTTTATTTTGTTGTTTTTTTAATATTTAATAATTTTTATAAAAATATATATTTTAAAGATTTTTTATATGAGATTTACTTACACCAAACTTTTTTTACTTTTTCTTTTTTTACCGTTTTTACTTTTTAGTTTTTTTACAATATTTAATAAATATTTTTTTTAGATTTTTTATGTGAAATCTACTTTATATCAAAGATACATAGTGTTTTTTTTTTTTTCCTTTCTTCTATTTTTATATATTTAAAAAATAATTTTTTTAATTTTAATTTTTTATGAGATTCATTTTATATCAAAAATATGTTACATGTCAAGTCTTTAGATTATTTTTTATTTTTTTATTTTCTTTTTTTAAATATTTAATAAACATTTTTAAAAGATTTTAAAATTTCTTGAATATAGGGTCTATTTGATATTATTATTAAACCTTGCAAATGTACGGATTTGCATTGTGTCAGTGGTCAAGCCCTTTTTTTTTATTTTTTACTTTTTTTTTAATATTTAATAAAACTTTTTAAAATTATACAATCTTTAAAGATTTTTTGTGGAAACTACTTAAACTAATTTTTTTTGCTTATTTACCTTTTTTTTTGTAAAATATTTAATAAATACTTTTTTAGATTTTATTTTTGTGTGTGAGCCACTTTATACTAAAATTATGCCACATTTTTTTTACTTTTTCTTTCTTCTTTTTTTTATATTTAATGAATAATTTTTTAGATTTTAATTTTTTGTGAGACCCATTGATATTAAAAGTGTGTCACATGTCAAGTCAATTTTTTTTCAATTTCTTTTTTATTTTTATTCTTTTATAAATATTTAATCAATATTCATAAAATTTTTAAAATTTTTTTAATATGGAGTCCATCTAATATTATTATTTAAAATATATTTTTTTGTTATTTTACTTTTTTAATTTAATAAATTGAAAAAAAATTAACCAAGGTGTTAATGTCACATCCATTTTTTTATTTTAAATATTTTTAGTCTTTTTTATTTAAAATTCATGGTATAAAATTTTCAATAAAATCTCATTACTGTTGATATCACATGTCGACCTAATTTTTTTCTCTTTGGCTTTTCAATTTTTTCTTTTTTTTTAGTTTTTTCTTCATTTCTTTTTTCAAATAGATTCTTTAAAAAAAATGATTGTGTACACATGACATCCTATTTCGTTTTTTCCTTACACCTTTTTTTTTTTCAATTAGATAATTTGTGTACCAAAAAAAACTAGTAAATAAATTTTTTAAGAAAAATATCAATAAAGATATGTATGACAAAAAACTCGTATTTGATCGATTTCAATTTATTCGAATCTAATAGGTGCATTCTTTTAAATTTGAGATCTGATTGAAGTTTTTTTTAAAAAAAATTAAAATTAAATTGGATACAAGTTTAGAGTGTTCCATCCTATCCTAGTATATATAAATATATGTTTTTATTATATATTTAATTTTATATTTATATATATTAAATTAATAAAATTATTATTTGATAGTTTAATTTATTAAATCCACTTGCCATCTTCATTTGGTTTTGCTTTCTTTTCTTTTTTTCACCATTGTCTTTTGTTTTTTAAAATGATGTTTTAAAATTAGATAAATTTTGTAAAAAAAAAAAGTCAATAAATGTAGGAATGACAAAATAACTCATATCTCATAATTTTTTATATGATACGATTTAATATATTCGATTTTTAAAAAATGCAGGATCAAGTCAAGGTTTTTCTTTTTAAAAATTGCAATGAGCTGAAAATGCATTTTAGGTCTTTTATCTTACCTCGAGTATATTTAAAATTATTTATTCTATTTATATTTATATATATTATTATATTAATAAAATTATTATTTATTATCTTAATTTAATAAAAATATTTTATTTATATATAAAATTAAGATGTGATCCATGAATCCATCAATTATATAAAATTTACTCATTTTTACCTTTATTTGACTTTCATTTAAGGTGTCGATAGGACATTTTATGTTTATTTCCCTTTTTTCTCTTTTTTTTCAACTCTTTTCTTATTTTAATTTTTTAAAATTTAGACAAATTGTTAAGAAACTCAATGAAGTTATACACGCGACACCCCAATTTATTTTTTTTTCTCTTTTATTTTTTGACTTTTTTAATTATATAAATTTTGCAATAAAAGATATCGACGAATAAGGATAACAAAATAATTTATATCCTATGGGTTTAGATCCGATATGGGGTGATTCTTTTTTTTTTTTTATTAGATCAATTTTTAAGAAAAGAAAATGTTATTAGAGGTGTTTTGACTTTTTTGGGGTATATATAAAAATATGCATTTTATTATTAATTTAATTTTATATTTATATATGTATTATATTAATAAATTTATTATTTAACATTTTAATTTAATAAATTAATATTGTAAATTCAATGAAAATTTTCATATGACATTCTTTATGAGCTCTTTTTTTATTTTTGTTTTTTTTAATTTATTATTTTTTATGATTTCTTTTTCTTTGTTTTGTATTTTATTTTTTATTAAAAATATTTTGTTATAATAAAAAGATAATTTAAATATTTACGTATCAAGATGCGGATTTACATCTAGTAATACTATAACTTTGACAACGATCAATAAAGTATTAAGACAAGATTGAAAGAAAAACTCAACTATAGTCAAAAGCATGGTTTGTAAGAACACAAGAAAAACTAAGTAGTGTTAGAATTTCAAGGAGGCTCCGTGTTCGTTGGGTAATTCTCCAAGAACGTTGTGTTTTCACATTAAAATGGATAGGACTTAATCGCCAACCACCTAACACCCTAACTCTCGCATTTAGCCTTTTGCTAACCTCGTTTTGGCTTTTGCTTATCATTATGCTAATCAATTACATGATAATAAAGCTTGCTTTAAATTAATTTACACCTTACCGTAGATCAGGTTATTCATCCTGCTCGCAGGTTAGGCTTAAATCAGATTGAATTTTAGATAAAAATTTTGTAGCTTACATTTGGTCTGGTTTGAAAATTTATTTTATTAAAAATAATTTTTTTTATTTAATTTTAAAATATTTTAAAATATTAAATTTTTATATTTTATAATATTTTAATATATTTTAAAAAAAATTTAACTCTTTGAAACTTGAACGAACTGAATCAAATTAATCCTCGAATAAAACTTTTGAATAACTAATCAAATTTAATTGGACCATCTAAATTTTTAAGTTACCCTCTATTTATTTAAGTTTTTTTTTCCCGCCAATGATGGGTAAATTCTTCATCTAACTTTTTTTTTTTTTTTTAAGTTATGTGTCAAATGTCATAACACATTTTCAACAACAATGCAATTATAGCGACGTTTATCATCTAATTTGGAATCTGTAGAATTACTTTTTTTTCTTCTCTTGTCCTTACGTTGCTTTCTTCTAAACTTTGAATTCAAATATGGTTAATGTTTGCCAAAAGGAATTAATGATAATAAACAAAACTGCTTTTGCTTTGTGCTAAAAAAATGTATTAGTTTAAAACATTTTTGTAATTTTATCTCTAATTTCTTTTAAATTTTAATTTATATATTTGTTATATTTATTTAAGTAGTTGCTTGAAAAATTTTTACATTGGTCGTATGTTAAAATTTTTTTAATTTAAATCATTATAACTATTAATTATATATGTTTGAAATTTTTATTTGTAGACTTTTAATAATTTTTACGAAAATTTGTATTTAAAATTTAATTCACATTTTTTTCTTAATTACTCAAATAAAAACAACCAAAAAAAAAAAAAAAAACCACGAAGCTCAAGTTGAGGTGGTATTGTGATTGTTAGAGAAAAGAGAAGGAAACGACGCGCGTGTTTTACATATATCTTAGAGACGCGTATGGTTTGAATGCGGTGAGTTGTGGATCGTTGGCTACAAAATTCAAGTCTCTCCCTGCTACTTCTCACTCGTTTCCTATACTCTTTCCTTTCTGTTCTCTCCTTTCACACCCAAAAAGTTTTTATTTTCTCATCAACCATGCCTTCAAGTGGACGTGTGGTTTACGGGCAATGAACCATGGGCTTTTTCCGGCGAATCTTTGGCTTCAAAAAGCCCTCCCAACCCCACCACGATAAAGACAGAAGGCCTTGGAGCTTTGCCGGATCTTCTAATCCCGCGTCTTCAAGTTCTCATCTTGACTCTCTTTCTGGTCCATGCGAAGATACATTGGATGCCAGCAAACACGCCATAGCAGTGGCAGCGGCCACTGCTGCTGTAGCTGAGGCTGCTCTCGTGGCAGCGCATGCGGCGGCTGAGGTGGTTAGGCTGACGAGTGGGCGTGGTGGGAGCAACCGACAGCTCGCAGAGCAGATGGCGGCTGTTAAGATACAGTCCGCTTTTCGAGGTTATTTGGTTAGTATTTACTAACTTCGTTTTAAAATTTTTATTGTTCCATGAATACCCCTTGGGATTACGTTGTCTGAATTGGGGCTGTTAATTATCTACTGTTGATGGTTTACACTTTTCTACGTTGGTCAATGGTTTTAGACTTTTCCCCGCTTTCTTTCCGCTCATACAAGTTATCAATGCAAATGGGAAAGGAAAATAAAACTCTTTCATTGTTACTCAGGATTCAATTGGAAACAGAGCTGTGGTTGTTATTCTTTTAAGCTCTCTCTCACCCTTCAAATTCCAAAAAGAGTAAAACCAAGTAGTTCGAAAGGCTCTCTATTTTGTTTGAAAATTAGTTTTTTAATTAGAGCCAACAAAAGCTAGAAGGCTGCACTGAGAGTGTGTTAGGACATCCATTTGGGCAAAAGCGTCTGTGGAGTTGCAGTTTTTGTTTTGTTAAATCTGAACAAAGAGTGTTTCTTTCATAGTTTTATTGAAGCTTTAATTGCTAATGGTTCAAGAAGAAGAAGAAGAAGAACGAAAGAAACAAGAACTAAAACAAAGAGTGTTGCAAAGGGCCAGTAAGGTGCGCTGACACTGAAAGCTGGTCGTTTCGCCATCAGGCTTTAACAGGGGAATTGATTCCCTGTTATCCTCTAGGCTCTAACCATCTTCTCTGTCTTTTTGTGAATGTTTTTTAAATACTAAAAAGGCTCTGTAATTATTATTTTTAAAAAATAAATTTATATATTTTAATTGTACTTAAATAAATTCACTTATTATAGATACAAATATGAAAATAAATTTTTACTTGAATTAAAAAATTAATTTTATTAAAAATTTATTTAAATATAAATTAAAATTTTATTCATATACAAATTAAAAATTAAAATATTATTTAAATATAAATTAAAAATTAAAAATTTATTTAGATGCAATAAAAATAAAATTTATTTAAATAAATATAGAAGTCCAAGCGTTGTTTGTTATTTTCGCCCATTTGTTTCTTTTACTAATAAAAAGTCCATTCACTTCAAATTCTTATGTCGTACGTGGAAGTTTCCAACACGTGTGTTCCACTTCATGTTGATTCTCAGTGACGTCATTTTTTCGACGAAACCAAAGCTCACGTTCCACGCTCGTGCTTCTAGTTTTATCGGTACGGCCGGGCCTATGCGGTGGCTGAATGGCCGGGCACCAGTGCCTCAATGGCTAAGTTTCTTCTTCTTAATCACCACCTGGAAGACATGCAAATTTTTATTTCAAATTTCAAAATAGTAAGAAAAATCAGAAAATGGTTTTTCTTTTTAATCGTTTTGGAAGGAAAAGAATGCATTCGTCAAGAGATGGGACATGAAGAGAGGGTGGATTTGACCAGGGTAACTTGTAGCATGTGAAATTTGTACGACTTGTTTGACCAAATTCACATTCCTCTTTCTTCATTCTGTCTTGCCTTGGTTGTCTCCTACTGTTTAAAAGACAATCATTTAAAACTCAATACTAGAACAGAGAAAAAAAAACAGTTTTTTAAGCTGCGAAATACTACTTGTTAGACAACATTGTTTTACCCAAATATTGTTCTGTAGAAATTTTTGTCAAAATTGGTTTATTGCTTTTTGGAGCATCTCTCACAAGTAACATGCAAGTTTTACCTCATTTTAGTAGGGTATCATTCTGCAAAAATTTCATGTTACGGCCAAGCTGTTGGGCACTTGGGCCTACTTTATTCTTTTAGTGAGCTGATTAGATCATCTTCATAGTCTACCATTATTGAAATAATTGTTCCAACTGGAAGGTTTTTCGAACATCAACTTTATGATTGATTATTAATTCTCTCCTAAAAGTTAAAGTAGTTTTGGAGAAGTTGTTAGATTGTATACAGCTTTCTTTTGTCTCAAGTTCCAAGCTTTTATTCTTGTTTGAACCATATACATTCTCGGATTTGCCATGTTACCTACATTTTGCAAGAAAAACATGATTTATCTGTCCATTGAATTTGCCCGCCCTCCAGTGTTCCATGTTTCTGGAGGGTGCTTTTAATTCTTAAAAGAGAGGAGGTGAGCACGTTAGCAACCATTACTGGACAAAGTTACTTGTTGAGATGACTATTCATTAAACAATTGGGTAACCGTTTGTAAAGCTGCAAAGTCATGGTTAAATTAGTAGTAGTATCGATTAGTATTATCTCTAGGTGGGAGAGGTTAAGCTTTCTTTTATGTAACTTCCCTCTATTTATTTGGCATGTATGTTAGATAATGATTTCATCCATAGGCCTCTCGCCTTTTGAATTCATTTTCAATCTGGTGCAAATCATTTTTTAATCTTTGGGCTAATGCATCATTGGAGACTTTAAACTTCTGAAAGGACTAAAGAAATGCCAGTCTGGCCTTTTGCTTTATGCTTTCTTCTGCAAAGTTCTTACAAGTTTTATCATTCAGTCAATTGGATTGATTTGGATGGTTTTGGTTAGTCTAATGAAAATGATACTTGATTCTTTGACTTTTGCTGGCACTTGGTCCAGGCACGGAGGGCACTGAGGGCATTGAAAGCATTGGTGAAGCTTCAAGCTCTAGTGAGAGGCCACATTGTGAGAAAAAAAACAGCAGACATGTTTAGACGCATGCAGACATTGGTCAGGCTGCAAGCTCAAGCCCATGCAAATCGTGCTTACGTGACAAAATCTTTTGATTCTGCCGGCAAGATGTACCATTCACGAAATGCTGTAAGCAGACCTCTAATCTTGTCAATGTTTTGTGTTAGGCTAAAAATATGGCATTTGATATGCTTGCCATGAGCTCACATCATTCCGGATGCACTAATGTATTGAAAGACCGAGGGACCACTTGCTTTACCTTAACTTAAAGTTCTGGTATCTTTATGGAGGATTTTGTTTTTACTTTAGCACATTGAATAAGGGCACTGTTTAAAAGACACAGCTTAATAAGCATATGAGGGAACTCTCCTTGTCTGCTTAAAACATCGAGAAATCATTTTTGCTTCCAAATTGCTTCTTTATAAAAAAACTTGACGACTTTTATGTACATGATATGTCATTGACCACAAGCCTGAGTTCAAGCATAAGGTTCAATTCAATCCTCTCTTGTGCTCTTATAACTTAAAGAACCTTGGGTGGAGTTCGGTTGCTATTAATCTATAACTGTGATCTGAAGGATGTGGTTCAAATGGACTACAGTTCTGGTCTAGACAAAATTAAATGTGCTGGGCTGAATCTATAATTTGAATAGAAAGAAAAGTTACCAAACTTTGACACATGTTTTACTGCTGTATAACATACAGTAGGGAGAAATAGGTGATCTATGAGAGCTTATTGAGAATAACTTATCTATATGTTCGCTCTGATCATTTCCTCATTTTTCCTACATAAACCTGCAGGTCCATGCAAGTTCTGTAAAAGATGAATGCCAACATCAGGTTTATAGTACTAAATTTGATGGGTCCTCAATCCTGAAGGTATCACTTAATTGGCAGTTTGGCACCTACATTCCCATTTTAACACGCACCTCTATTTTTTAGCAAAACTTATGTTCAAATCAACAAATGGTTTTCTTTTAGCTTATCCCAGATGAAACCTTTCTGCACAGCCTTTTGAAGTAGGAAAATTTTCATTCCTGAACTTCTTGATGTTAGGATATGATTAATTTTAAACATGAGTTGAAAGTCATAGGTAGTGTTCTGAAATCAGTTAAGCACTGAATCTTAACAAATTTAAATGCACTGGGTATAAAATCGGATCTTCAATTCAGTCCTGAATTTTGCTTCCTTTCATGCAGAGATGTAGTTCAAATTCAAACCTGAGGGACATCATCGATCTAGAGAAAACATGGATGAGTTCAAATTGGTTAGACCGTTGGATGGAGGAAAGTTTAAGGAACAACCATAGAGATGCTCCGCTTAGACATTCACATGTTGATGATGAGAAGAGTGACAAAATCCTTGAAATAGATACTTGGAAACCTTGCTTGAACTCCCAACAAAGTAACAGGAACTTCACCGCATCTCAGCATGGTTCAGCTTTGCATTACAACCAGAGCTTTATGGCATACAACTCCCCAAGAAAAATGTCAGGAAAAGCTTCAAATCCCATTCCAAATCTTTCTGCAGCAGAAGTTTTATCATTAAGCTCTCTGAAATGTCCTGGAGGGAAAGATGAAGCAGCTTTAAGGACTGCTGAAAACAGCCCTCAACTGCTTTCTGTATCATTGAGAACTGGAAGTAGTGCTAGGAGAAGTCCTTTCACACCCACAAGGAGTGAGTGCTCATGGGACTATTCCAGCGGATATTCTGGTCACCCAAATTACATGGCTAACACAGAATCATCCCAGGCTAAGTATCGGTCCCAGAGTGCCCCGAGGCAGAGGCTGGAGTTTGACAAATGTGGTTCAACCAGAAGAACTTTCCAGGGGTTATGGGATTCGGGGACTAATTCAGAAAGAGATTTAGCTCAATGTGTTCACTTTAGGTACAAGACTAATCCAGCATCTGATCGCTTGAACAGGCTTGATAGTGCCAACCAAAGGGAATGATCTCGCTCAGCCCTCCCCGCCCTCTACCCCTCCTATTTTCATTTCTTGGTGTGTGACAGCAGCGCTAGGGTTGTTATTAATTTACTCTGATGTTACAAACTTTGGTCCTGCATGATCAAATTTAATGATATCGAAAATGGACACAGCTTCCAGAAAAGATTATTGTGACTGTCATTTTCTCTATCATGTTAAGGTTTTCAGTTCTCAGTTCTCAGTTCTCAGTCCATAAATTAGATTGTATTTGTGCAACATAGTTATGTACCAGCTTTGCTTTCCTACAATTGCTAGCTCGCTTGTCTTTTAACTGTTTAAGGATCAGTTTCAACTTTCAACTCAAAATTATCTTGAAAATAATAGCAAAAGAAAACTAAAGAGTTTCGGTTCGAGTTGTTGTGTATGTTTCCCACTGTGCATTCGCGGAGGTTAAATCCATTCATCTTCTCTTCTCTCAATGGCCTCGTTTCATCATTTGTCTGAAGCAGCTACATAACATGGTCATATTGATTGTAAACAGTCAACGTTCTTTTATTATATATCCAAAGCAAAACAAATGAAACTTGGTTTCCCAGAACTGACAAACTCAGACAATGAATCATACAGTTGTGAGAACGATTTTCTAAAATCAGTTGCAGATCACAGAGTGAAAATTTTCAATGATGACATGAAATCAATCTCTAGACCCATGCAGATAATGCAATCGGACAAAGGTCAACTCGCCCACAACTTTGAATGTGATATTATGACATGATCGTCCTCCGATATATTTTTTTCTTCTTGTTAATAATTTGCTTTTATATCCAAAATTTGGCCGCTCGCTATTTCCAAGTGCGCATGAAAATGGTCGCCCTTGACGTTAACGGTTCTAGCACATTAGAGGTGGAGTAACTGCAACTGCAAGTAATTTTTGCATTTTTTGGTACCACTTTTGGAGGGTTTATTGTAAAAGCAGTAAGATTGATTTCAATAAAATTAAAATAAATAGTGGATAAGAGATTAGTGAAATTAAATATTATAATAATAAAATTAAAATAAGTGATAAAATATGTATTTAAATAAAATAATAATAGTAGTGGTGAAGCCAATTGTAGTAAAAAAAAAACAATAAACGCATTAGAGTAATGTATATAATAAAATCTATAATATATACTTGAAAAGTTAATAAATAATTGAAAATTATTGAACACTATATTATCAAATTAAAATTTATTATATATTTGGTAATTTTGAAGTTAATAAATAATTAAAAATTATTAATAAAAATAATAATGTTATATGATTTATTTTTTGAATAATTTAGTTTATTACACAAGTTATAAAAATATTAAAAACTTTTTATGAACATTGATAAAAAAAAAAAAGCAAAAAATAATAAGAACAAAAAAATTAATTAATTAAAAAAAATAAATGAGGATTGGAACCAATTTAAAATATTTGAGATTTCCCCAAGTCTTTATTAGGCCTTTTAGTTTAAAGTTTTTAAATTAAATAAATTGAAAAATGTTGAATTTAATTAAAATATATACAATGAGGGTATTTGAGAATTTTTATCCTTGATTGCAGGTAAAAGTTTTCCGCTTATCCTTGATTGCAGGTAAAAATTCTCCACTGGCCTTCTTAACATCAGTCACGATTGAGCACCAAACGGAAGGTACGATCCAGTTGAAAATTTTCAACCACTCATCCAATGCTTAGCTTGCGGTGTGATTTACTCGAATTGCACCGCACTGACACTGAACGGAAAACGGGCAATCAAATGGGCCCCGAGCATGAAACAGATAGTAGCTTAGGGTTAATTTAGAAAGATGCTGAGTTTGAAAAAATAATAATAAAAATTATTATAATTGTAATTAAAAATAATTATTTTAATAAAAAAATTAATATTAAATAAATTTTATTAAAATTAATATTTAAATTTAATTAATAATAATTAAAATTTAACTTCATCTCATTGAAAGTACAATTACATCTGGACCTAGTGTTCTTATAATCATTGCGGTCTTTGATTTTAGGCTGTCGCACAATTAGTGAGGGTGAAAAGGACAGGTGATCAGTGGCAATGGGCTTCAAATCAAGGTTAAAAAATGAACAATGACATACATGTGGTTCGTCTCAATCAAGTTCAAATCAAAAAGCAATGACTGCAATGTAGCTTTCTACTTTTCGAAAATTTACGAGATTGTGTAATGCTTATAATCAAGTGGGTTATTTGGTCCGCCCAACGTCAAATTAACCCTTCGATTGCACAACATGAGCAGAAACTATATTAATTTTAAGATGTAGCAACAAGAAAGTATGTCATTTCTTTTATTGCTTGTGGAGAAGTATATAATCCATCTCTCCGTAGCTGAAGACGGCTTCTTATTTGATTGATTCTTCTGTATGTCTCTTGATGGAGCCACCTTTCAATCCCTGTAATTAAATTCCCATTCATGGAATACTGCATATATAACAACAAACCAGGTCAAATAGTAGTAACTAAACACGTTAAATTAAGGCATGCTCACCAAACAATGACTCAAAACCATTTTTGACGGAGAGATTGAAAGATATACAAGTTGCAATCGGTATTAGGATCAATGGTGAAGCCCAGGGTGACTCCACAAAAGCCAGGCAAAGTAGCAATAGCGGTGGAATTAGGATTGTAAGTGGTAATGAGCCCCATTAAGCACCCACAAACGGATCTCCTATTATCGGTGGAGTCAACAATCAAGTTCAGGTTCGTCACAGCATCACAACATGGTAAACCCGGGTGGGGTCGGGTGAACCATAGGTAATGAAGGTGGAGCAGGCTGAGATTAGCCCTGTCACAGTGGTACAGTCCACGGCTGCAACTGTTGAGGTGGCCCATGAAAGCAACATCAACACTCCTATCATTATTCTGTCACCCCCCATTTCAAGTATTTTGTATCAGTTTTGACTGTATCTACTAGCCTGCCGGATGAGCTTAGCTTCTGGAAAAACCATGTAAAATTTATATCGTTGATTTAATTTGGTTTGGTGTGCAATGGGCATGCAATGAAAAACGTGTGAGGTTCACGAAGGTTGAATGAGTATTTGCGCAAGTGCCCATGCGATTGCCTACACTGGCCGGTAGGGTCTCTTAATTTAAACGAGATGGCCCAATATTAGCCTGCCCTGGTAAAGCTAAGGTTGACTGCCCTGTGCTTACCCCAAAAATCTAGATCAGAAACTCCGCTGTACTAAACCGCTGATTTTTTAAAAGGCAAACGTTGCGAAGTCTTGAACATATTTAAAAATTAGTAATTTAATTTAAAAAATTTTTAAAATTAATATAATACTTAAAATATTATTTATTACATATTATTATTCGAAATTAATCACATATAAAATAAATATTATATTAATTAATAAATTTATAATTAAATATCATATTAAATATATTTAAATTTTAAATATTATATTAAAATTTTATGTTATTTGTAACATTAACCATTTTAAAAATGGTACACCTTGGGGCCAAGAGAAGAGGATGAGGTGGAGGCGTAGTTAGTTGTCGCGTCAGTCTTACACGTTGAAGGCCTCCAGTTCGTGTGTGCGCATTGTAATTTTTAGGAAGAACTTTTTGTTTGTTATTTTCCCCTGATGTCAGACACAGGTAAACTTGAATGGTCGCATTTTTTCTTTTTCCGGCTTGAATGAACATAACCAACCATAGGTGCTTAAAGCATCAAGTATATAATATATAGATTGACGCAGAAATATTATGCAGATAGTCTCTTTGCCAATGTCAGTTTTTGTAGGGGTGAGCATATATCGGTTCTAACCGATTTAACCGATCGAAATTATGAAATATGGTCATTTCAATTCGGTTTAATCAGTTTTCGGTTGTAATCGGTTTTAAGATCGGTTAAATTAGTTAAATCGATCTGTTATCGGTTTTTAAAATTGATAACCGAATTAACCGATCTTATAATAACTAAGGGTAAATATGTAAATTCTCTTTAAAAAAACCTAAATTTAACTTACCTTTTTTATAACTCGTCTAGTCCACCCAACCGTTTCCCCTTTCTGCTCTTTGTTCTTCCTCTGTTGCAGCTTACTGTGTTCTGCCCTTTGCAGTTTGCTCTCCTTCAATCTCCTGCATCTTTGCCTCCCTCTTACTCTATTGCTTGGCTACTTGCCTCATAATCTCTTGCTCCCTCTAATTTGCTACACAAGATCCACAGTTGTAAAGATCAATCTGCCCAAGACGCCATCGTAAGTTCTTAAATCTTAATAACCTTTATTTTTTCTTTTAGCGTGATGTTTATGTTTAGAGTTGTATTTTTCCTATATGTTTTAAGCTAAAGCATAACCCAAACAGCCAAACCTCAGCCCAAGGTGTGCTCACGGTAATGTTTTTTTTGCTGGTATTTTTCAGTAGCTTTTGTTGTTTACTTGTTTAGAGTGATTCGATAGATGGACACTATCTCTAGCCTGGAAGGAATAGGTCTAGAACTTTTAGTGGCTTGTTTACTCCTCCAGTTGATTGACTAGGTTTTGGAACAAAAGGATCAAAAGTCAAAACCTTCTATGCCCCACGTTGGATTTACAGTATCTGTAGCAAGCTGTGAAAATACTCTTTTTAGTCGAGGAAAGCACTTTAACTTATAAAAATGAAGGGAGCAAGATTTTTAATAACAGTTTCTGTCAGTTTCGACTTGCTTTGCTAAATTACCAAAAGAAAGCAACAACTATTCGGACTAAGACGATATGGACAGTGGACTCAAGAAAAAGTAAAAGAAAATGCTATTTTCTAGCATAGAGGCCGACTGGGGAAACTAATTAATGCGTGGTGAAGCGCACCTTTCTCAGATTGATAAATTTTATCTGTTAATTTAGTTAAGTCTATTCCCCAAGCAGAATTCAAGCTCTGTAATTATAAGGATACTGCAAATGCAGCTAGAAACCAGGCAACAAATGCTACTCAATCAGCTCAAGAGTCTGCTCAGCAACAGCAAAGACAACAGCAGACTACTAGTTTCCTGCAGCAGACTGCTGGTTTCCTGCAGCAGACTGTTGGTTTCCTACGTCTACTGGTTTCTTGCAGCAGATTACTGGTTTCCTGCAGCAGACTACTGGTTTCCTTCAGCAGGTTTTTTCTTTATCTGTCATTCCCTTTCATCAATTCTTTTGCTTTTCAATAATAATAATACCTCATTTTAGGGTACATTAAATAGACAATTGATAAAGTTTACGTTATTTTGAGCTTTGGTTAGGAAACTAATGAAATAGGAATTTGTACTGTTGCAGACTGGAGAGCAAATGAAGGGCATGGCTCAGGGTGCTGTGGAAAGTGTGAAGAACACACTTGGAATGAATGAGAAGAAATGAAATCAAAGGATTGATGAGATCATTTGGTTATGAAATGAGATGCAGCTTTAATAAATGCAGATTTTGTTGCTTTCTTTTGGTAATTTAGGGATGACTGATGGTATGGCAACATGGTAATGATGTGGACTAAGACGATTCAAGAATGGTCCATAACTCACAAACGAAAGACAGAAATAGTTTAAGTGATTTACACCTTGAAGTAGAGTGTGTAAATACTGGATGTATACATAGAGAAATAAATTTAAAACACAACTATTTGGGAATAAAGAATTTAAAGAAATCTATTGTCAGAGATCTAGCACTTTTAAGTTTTAACTTTCTTACTAGATCTAGCAACTAATTAATCTAAATTATGCTAGATACTTAAATTAAAAGTTAAAATAAATTAGCCTAAACTATGCTAGACACTTACATTGTTTGTTGATAAAATAAGCAACTAATATATAGTTTGATTAACAAACTATTTCATTATTTGAATATCCAATGTGTTCAATAATTGTGTGAATATTACTTTATTATTTTTTTATTATTTGAATATAATTTTATTTTTATTTATTATTTTAATATAATTTAATTAATTATTTTTTATTGTTTGGATATAATTTGATCACTTGCTTTTTTTTTTTTTTTTAAGATGTCAAATGAAGTGAATGATATAATTTTGGATTCTACAACTAATCAAACACAATTGGCCTCTCAACTTCCTGCATATGATGAGGTAACAAAAAGTGCAACTGCAAATTCCAAAGTGATGAGACGAGCATCTAAGCCATGGTCAGAGGTATGGGACCACTTTACTAAATTTGTTAATGAGGAAGGTAATCGTAAAGCTAGGTGTAATTATTGTGACAGAGAATTTTTTGTTGATCCTAAAAAAAATGGAACCACCGCTTTAAAGAATCACATGAATTCTTGTAAAAAGGTTCCTCGTGTTAGTGGGGATGATGGTACTCAAACAGAATTGGTGTTGCCGTCAGGAGGAGTGGAATCTTTAGGCACTTGGAAATTTAATCAAGATGCTGTTAGAAAAGTTATAACTAAAATGATCATTCTGAATGAGTTGCCATTTAGATTTGTGGAGTCGGAAGGATTTAGGCATTGCATGTCAGTTGCATGTCCTAGATTTCGTGTACCATCACGATGGACAGTTGCTAGGGATTGCTATCAGCTTTATATTGATGAAAAGACTCATTTGAAGCAATTCATGAAATCCTCTTTTACAAGAGTATCTCTTACCACTGATACATGGACCTCATTACAAAGGGTCAATTATATGTGTCTTACGGCTCACTTCATAGACAAAGATTAAAAATTAAACAAAAAGATATTAAATTTTTATCCCATTTCTAGTCACAAAGGTGAAGCTATTGGTAAGGCGGTTGAAAAATGTTTGCGTGATTGGGGGATTGATAAGATTTTTACTGTTACAGTTGATAATGCTAGTTCTAATGATGTTGCAATTGCATATTTGAGGAAAAAATTTAACAATGCTGGAACTAGTATTTTGGGAGGCAAATATCTTCATTTGAGATGCATTGCACATATTGTTAATCTTATTGCTTGTGATGGATTGAAGGAAATGAATGAAACAATTGCTCGTGTTAGAGGGGCAATAAGATATGTGAGACAATCACCTTCCAGGTTAGCTAAGTTTAAAGAGTGTATTGTGAATGAACATATTCAAAGTAAAAGTTTATTGTGTTTGGATGTTAGTACTAGATGGAATTCTACTTATTTGATGTTGGATGCAGCTTAAAAGTTTGAAAGGGCATTTGATGCATTTGATGATGTTGATCCTTATTATAGAAGTGAGCTTTTGATTGGAGATGGGGTACCCGATCAAAATGATTGGGCAATTGTTAGAAAGTTTTGCCTTTTCTTGCAACAATTTTATGATCTCACCGTGAAAGTTTCAGGTACTTCTTATGTCACATCTAATACTTTTCTTGATGATATATGTGATGTTTATTCCACTTTGCGAGAATGGCAATTAAATCCTGATGTTGAGTTGAATGCAATGGCAAAGAGAATGAAGGATAAATATGATAAGTATTGAGGAAATATAGAGAAAATGAATATGTTGGTTTATATTGCTTCTCTTCTTGATCCTTCAAAAAAGTTTCCTTTTGTTGAATATTGCTTCATGAAAATGTATTCTTCTGATGAAGCTTCATTGATGATTAAAAAAGTACAACAAGCAATAGAAGACTTATTTAATGAATACAAAAGAATGTTAGAACCTCAGTCTGAGTAAGTTGGTGAAAGTAGTCAAGTGAGCCAAATGTCATAGCCCACCGATGATGAAAGTGGAAATGGAACGACAAAAAAAAAGGAAAGCTTTAAGTCCAAGTACAAGAGGTATAGGATTGAACATGGCAAAGATGAACATAAATCAGAATTGGCTAAATATTTGAGTGAGGAGCCTGATGATGATGATAGTGATGACTTTGATGTTTTAATTTGGTGGAAACTTAATAGCCATAGGTTTCCTATCCTTTCCCATCTAGCTCGTGATGTGTTAGCAATTCCTATATCCACAGTTGCTTCTGAATCTGCTTTTAGCACTGGTGGTCGTGTGCTTGATGCATATAGGAGCTCTTTAACTCCTAAAATTGTGCAAGCCTTTATTTGTGCTCAAGATTGGTTACGTAGATCTTCTAATCTTGATTCATTTCAACCTGAAGATGATTTGATACAGCTTGACAAAATGGATTTAGGTAATATTTTATTTATACTATCATTTATTTTTTAAGGATTATTATTTTTTATTTTTTTATTTGTTTAAAGCTTACTTTTGTTATTTTTTGTTTATATATTTTTAGATTTGTCAAAAATTGCCTTAGATCCAGTAATTGATTAAAACAAAGGTGCATGGACCTTTTGAGGTAATTTCATTATTAATTTTTATGAATATTTACATTTAAAAAATATTTATTGTATTCATTGACAACTAATTAAGGTTTTAATCTCTTTAACATTTTAGGAAAAAATGAAGGATGTGCACCAAAGTTTTGGGGTTCACGTATGAAGAATGCTGTTAGAACTTGGAATGTCTTTTAATTAGCTTGTTTTATGTTTTTTTATGAACTTTTATATCCATTTGTCAACTCGGAGTGTTCTTGTCTTGCTTTGTGTTTTGTATGAGTTGTTAACTCAATTTGTCAACTTAAAATGTCTTTTATGTTTTGCACCAAAGTTATGAGATGCATATTTGCTTGATTTGCTTTTTTAAGTTGGCTTGTTGATCCTTGAAAACTTGTTTATGTGTTGAAATGACAATTATTATGTATTGATGGCTTTGTTGGTTATTTGATATATGTTAAAGTAATACTTTTTAAAACTTATTATTTAATTTATTTTGATTAAATAAGTTTAAATAAGTATTTATTTGTCTTTTTTCTTGTAAAATATTGTAGAAATTATTAAATTCTTTAGTGATTTAATTTGAATGGTATATTAATTTGAGTTTTATTATATTAAATTTGTAGCTAAATAATTATTCAAAATAAGAGAAAAAATGATGAAAAATTCGGTTATTTAACCGAATTAACCGAATCAAACCGATTTTTGATTGGTTCGGTTAAATCGGTTAGTTAAAATTTTGTTGGTCGGTTCGGTTATTGATAAAATAAAATCGGTTAATTCGGTTATTGATTTTTTCAGACCGAATTAACCAAATTAACCGATTGCACACCCCTAAGTTTTTGGCATGACATGCTGGGAAGGAGATTTTTTGGCCTTTTTTTTTTTTTCTTTCCTTTAGTTGTTAGGAAGGCTTCATCATATCCACATGTAATTGTGTAAAGAGATGTAAAAGCAATAATAATAGCAGTCTTTTGATGTTTAAAGAAAGCCATGACAGAAAACACAGCACTCACACTCCTAAGCTAGAACTACGCATTTACAAATTACATGTAAAAAAAGGAATATCCAAACAGGATGAACCTTATTCAGTGCTAGTCTTCATTGCAATCCCATCTAGAGGTGGGGACACAGCTCAAGTAGTGACACCAATGACAATGGTCATTTCCATTTTCTCCCCTGAAGAGCATTACCAATGCAACAGTGAATCTGCATTTTAGCAAGAATAGAAAGCAATTGAGTCGGTTTTTGACAATTACAGTTGGCTATTGCAGAAACGTGGAATTTGAAATGACTTCTATATAAATGGTACAAGAATTTTCCAGTTTCTTCCTGACCTTAACTATCAAATAAAGATAACCATCTTGAGCCATGGAAACAAGTAACCATCGATAGGGAACATAAATGAAAGACTGTCTTCTATGTTATCTCTAGTTATCATCAATATGGAACAATAAATACATGCCCCACTACCTTAATATACATCATCGGTATAAAGGAAAGGTGACAAGGAAAATCAACAGTAAATAAAAAAAAGGGTAAAATATCTCCATTTTGTTTGCCTTTTTCACAGCAAGAAAATGAATCCATGACCTAGCAAATCGTTTCCAAATTTAAGAAAATAATTCCATTACCAAATATTCATAATAGCCATGATTTTGCTGATAAAAGTTGCCATTCAAATTATGATCATCTTAAAACCATATGAACTAAGAATGACAACAATCAATTATTTGAAGCATGAATGGTAACTTACCCTACAATCAACAGCACCACGGAAACCAACCACAGGACATATTGGTAAGGCTTGTACTTGGATTTCAAACGAGTACCAGCTGGAAGATTCGAATGCTGTAACCACCTAATGTGAGGACGAGGTAGAAGAACAAACCCAAGGAGGAATCCAGTTAAAAATCCACCAATATGTGCAAAATTATCAACATGTGGCAAAATTCCTATTGCAAGGTTAATGGCAATGATGACCAGAAGAGTGAGCAGAGCTGCAGCCTGTGGAATATTAAGAAGGGGAGTAAGCAAGACAAGGGTCATTAATAAGACCATTAACACCGGGGCATTGATGAGCACAATGTATGAAACATAGCCTGGTAATATACTAACATATTACGATGGTTAACATTGTAATAATATATTCTAAAGATTCTAGGATCACGAAAGCAGAACAGTTAATATTGTTCACCTTGTTTGTGTATATGGTCCAGTTTATAATAAGTTCAGAAAGCATTGCACCAAGAAGTCCAAAAAGAGCACCAGAGGCACCAACAGAGATGTTGTTCCGAACAAATAGAGAGGATAGCACACTTCCACCAAATCCTGACAAGAGATAAATAATTCCAATCCGCACTGCCACATCGTAAATATGTAACAACAAATATCAGATCATTGCAATATCAAATTCTAATTTACAGACAGTTTAAGGGGATAAAAAGTAGCAAGTTGCTAAAATCAACACTGAGATTCAGTTCAGGTGTTACATAAAGAGTATGAACAAGCATTAAGATAAATTTTAAACAGGAGAAACATACCAAAACCAAACTGTTGTTCAAGGCGTATGCCAATGAAGATGAGGCTCAGCATGTTTGCCAGAATATGAATAACACCAGCATGCAGCCAGATGCAGGTAATAAGCCTCCATCCTTGATGGTTAAGCACAACTTTGGTCCACTCAAGAGCTCCCAACTTCTTCAATCTGCCAAAGTAAGAACATATCTTCATTTTAAAGAAAAAAAAAAATCCAAGCTATAGAAATCTCCGACAATGAGTTGCTGGTTGCCGTCAATATCACGAAAAGAAAATTAAATTTTATACCCTTGTGATTTTGTTATTTGCAAAACCATGTACGCCTCCTTACATTTCGATAAATCATCTATTTTCAACCTTTCCCCTACCAGACACCAAGTTGGAAAGATTTGAACTTATAGGCTTAGGCAGAAAATATCCTTTTTTTTTCTCTCATTCTTTCTTCTCACTTTTCCTCTGCCAAGCAAGTGAACATATTCTTTTCCGCATTTTCCACTAACACCCTTCAGTCCTATTTCTATTTCCCACCAATCACAATGTAATTTAGCCTCCTACGAAGACCTGTTTCCTTCAGGAAGAAACTCAAAGCCATATATGAGTGAATTCTGGAAGGAATTCGTGTTTAGATGCAGCATAGGTGTGCATATAATGCTTAACTTTATATTTAAAATGATAAACCATTAGTAGTATTCTTGTTGGCAAGTTGGTTTGAGTAAAGTAAGAGACAGATCAAAAGGGGACTTGCAGAAGAAAGAAATGAGGAAACATCAAACTTGCCAGTGACCTTTCACCAGCAGAAATCAGATTCGATCTCCAAAAGAACCTAAAAGCATATAACCCTTGATATTCACAAGTACCATGAACATCAATTTCAAAAAGAAACTTGATCAATAACAGTCCCTAGGTGACAGTTTAGATTCGAGATTAATAAAAAGAAGCGTTTCAACTAATCCAACAAAATTTTTACATCAAAATCTATTATAACATGAATAAACAAGGTTTTCATATCAAAACCATAATGATCCCAATTAACAGTGTCCAGGAAAAAATAAGAATAGCGACATATAAACAAGAAGCAGATGCGTATAAGCATTTGGCATGAGAAAGTAGATTCACCAAACTTTACCTGGAAGCATTTTCCTCATACAATAGTCAAACACAATAAGAAATTCCAAGTACTCTTATGCCAATTAGAATTTTATATTGCCAGCAAAAACAGAGCAAAAATTAGTTGTGGAGAGCTGAAAATCAAACGGGCATATATATTTTCATCTTATGAGAGCCTTACACTAGAATTCAGATCCGAGAAATTCTAATTCCAGAAACTGATCAATCCACAATCCATTGAAAACAGAGACCTAGTATCTTAAATCCAGGTAAATCAATAAGAAAAATAAATTCCACAACTTATTAAAACCAAAAGAAAAGCAACACTGAAATTCGATAGAAATATTATGAATTGGAAGAAGGAAGGAATTTCAGCCAAGTTCAACCAACAACCCATTTTAATGCCTTGCCAACCTCGATAGAAAAAATGATCAAAGAGAAAGCATGGTTAAGAAATAGGCTAAGATATGTTCCAAAAGCCCACCAAAGATCACCCAAATTCAGAATTTAAACGCACCTAGAAACACATGTTCCAAAAATTAAATCCAACAAAAACAAAATAGCAACAAAAGAAGAGAACAGGCTAACCACGAAAGAACATGAAACAAAAGTAATAAAGGGAATAAGTTATTTACGTAGAAGAAGAGGGACCAAAGAGAGGATTCTCTCTCAAAGGCTCAAAAGAAAACCGACCAAGAAACCGCGCCACACACTTGCCTACAAGCCTTGTATGCCTGTGGTTCGGACAATTGTTGACATACATAACAACAATAAAAACAGCAACATTAGCCACCACGAACATAGGCACCAACCACGATGTCCATTGCGTCTCTGTATCCTCTATCAGGTAATTTGATGAAGATGTGTAACCGCTGCTGGAATCAGTATTGGTATTGCTATTTCTCTTCACCTCTCCTCCCCTGCTCTCTATATCGTCCCGTGGCATTTTAACTCTCTTCCCCAAACCTAAAAAAAAGAAAATACCTGTCCTTTTGGCTTTTGCGCTTCTTCCATATATCCTGGAACTTTTGCCTGATTATCTGTTCCTTGAAAAGATTGGATTTTGATGGCGTTGGTGAGGGGTTTAATGAGAGCTATGGAGATTTCTTCTTCTTATATAATTTAAAGTAATATTTTAATCATCCTAGAAAGTCATTAACCGGACCTTTTTATTTTTTGTTTTCGGGTTTGTAACAGCCGCAGTTTGCAGGGAAATCGGGTACCTAAGACCGACCCATAACTGATTGCCATGTAAGAAGCGTAAAGTTTGGTCATTTACGAGAAGAAAGGTGATTGGTTTTCGGAGTTTGGAGGAGTGGCAACATGGGACGGGATGTGGGCTCTACTTTCGCGCATTAGCTTTGCCTGTCATCGGAAAGTTAGCGCCTCTGCGCCGCCCCCCCCCCCCCCCCCCCCCGGTTCTGCTGTTTCAACAAAGTTTATCGAAGGGACAGAAAGACAATTTTAGTCAATCAAAAAAGAAAAGGGGAAAAATGAGAGAAATGGATGCGATTAGGATTAGGATCATTCAGTTGTTTGAAACCATGAATAGTTTTGGAAAATGTTCAGGTCCAAAGAAAGTGCATTTAAATAAGTATACTAAAAAATTAAGATTTAAAATTAAGTGTCTAATATTATTGTGAAAAAAATATTACAAGTAATTAAAATATTTAAAAAATATTAAAAAATAAAAATATTAAAAAATATATAGATATATATATATAGTATAACAATTTTTATCTTAAACACACTTTTAAATACAAAAATTACTTTCAATAATATAAAACTAGGTCACAGAAACTGACCACCAACCAAGCTAACAGCTGTTTAGTTTAAGACTGCCAACAACTTGAGAGCAGTTATTATGTAATTTTTAAGAAGGAATATTATTTGATGTTAACGGTGGTTTAACTTTGTGTTTGAATTGTCACAATGGAAAAAATCATCGCCATGATGTTGCAGATCATTGCTTCATCCGATTGAGTAGTCACATTTCAAAGAGCTGGTCAGTTAACCTGAAGCCGCCAACCACAGAACTGTTTACATTGGCCTCAATCATGAGAAAAATGGATCGTGAAATGCACCACCTAGCTAGCTACTTGGTCAGTTGTACCTACTCAAAACCGTCAGTCAATACGACGTGGGTTCGCAGTATCAAAACTTTCTTGCAAGGAAGGAATCACGAATAAAGTGGCAACAATAGCCAGAGGTGGTTATTTGTCGAAGCTTGAGAGGCCTTGGTCCTTATTAAACGCCTCAAACATATATGTGGAGCGGGGTTGTGTTATCAGAGTTTGATGATACATTGATCTCTCTTAAAGTTTAAAATTTTTAGTACTACGATATATTGATCCTGTAAATTAAAATTATTATTTTTATGATTTTATAATTTAATTTTATGTATTATTACCATTAAGAAGAGATTAAAATCATATTACTACTTATCTATTTATTATACCAATTAATTAAAAAATACATTAAAAATCTTTTAAAATAAAAAAATTATCACAAAATTTAAATCATAACTTTGCAAACTTAATAAAAATCAAATTAATTTTTTAGGTTTCTCAACAAGACTTTAATTTCCAACAAAGTAATAATTATTTGTTTTTTATTTTTTTCTAGCTTATTTCAATTCTCATTTTCATATGATTTTAATTTCTAGATTTCTATCTAATGCTATCCTAAAACCTTTTCTTTAAAAAAAAAAAAAAAAAAAAAAAAAAAACAGATTCTAACATTTTTTTAAAATAGGAAAAAAAAATCAAAACTTCTAATCTTAAAATTTCCACTTCATTATTTTAAAATTATTTTTTTTTCTTGTTTTTATAAAAAAATATTATTTAATGATTGATTTATCTATATTCTTTTATTTTAATTTTAAATTATAAAAAAATTAAGAAAATTTCTACAAATCATTGAAAGACTACATTTAATAATTTTACCATTAATTTAAAATTGTTATTCATAAAATTTTTAATGCTATGGTAGTAATATTTTACTATACAATTTATGTACTTGGTTTTATTAATATATTTAATGTGCTTAATTATTTTTTTATTAGTATATATAATATATATGTGATAAAAGTTTTTTTTAATAAAAAAGTAAGTATAATATTATTTCACCTCTTCTAAAATAAATGGACGCTTACAACGGCAAAGCTTGTACTCATAGGATTTGTAAGATTATTATTCATGACGACAGCATGGTGGGGCTTTGTGACCATCGTTTTACACCGTTGGTGCACGTGTACTCTTGTTGAACCATTATTCCTGTTTGGTGCCTGTAGTAGTTTTTTCCTTGCACTTTGGCATAGAGTTGTCGGTAGATTAGTTGACTTGCGCTAGGTTTTGCCATGTGGCAACCACGATTCATCACATTATTGCTCCTTCAGGAACGTCATATTGGTTTGGCTTGCCTTCGCCCTAACCCTTCGCCATATCAAAAAAAGAAGAGTAGGAACACTTAATTTAGAACTTTAAAAAACCAAATGAAAGATTAAATTTATCATAATTTTTTTTTATAAAAAAAAATTTAAGATAAATAAATTATTTAATTTTATATCAAAATAAAATATATCGTATCTGATAATTTAAAATAAATAATTACAGCTCATATATTTAAAATAATCTCAACAAATAATTATTGATAAAATTTGAATCAAAAACTTTTTCATTAAATAAAATAAACTTTAATCAAATAATCAATCATTTATTAATAAATTTATCATAATGAAACATATTGATCATTACTTTGTATTTGAATGGCCTACCAAAAGAAAAAAATTTTCATGTATGAAATAAGGTCATTTTCCTCAAGCTCGAGCATTGTCATTTTCATCAACTGTTAGGGTACAACGAAGCTGCCTTCAGCAGTTAAGCAGAAAGAGGGTACATGCGCATTTGAAGAACTGTTCACGAGAAAAACCATCAAGATCTAACATCTTTGTCAGGCCTCGAGTAATGAACCAGTCAGAATTTCTTCAATAGGTGGCTCCGCGGATGTTCAGGGAAAAAGGAACCCGATTTTGAAGGTTCCTTAGTCAGTAATGCAAAATTTTCTTCCAAACTAACCCAACTTCTGCATCAACTTACAGGCGGAAGTAACAAATATAACAAGGTAACTAAAAAGCTTCGCGTCATTCCTTGAGTTCAGGACCACACAAACGCATGCACGGAAATGAAAATTTTTTTTCAGCTTTCTAAACAATGTCACATGTTGGTAACTGAACCTTTGCTCCGGACATTAAAGGAAATCAAGAATATACGTAAGATCCAAATGGATCCACAATTGGTCAATTTATGTGAGCAGTTTCTGTAATTTATCAAAATGTGAGATTTAATTTTTTTATTATAATTCATATAAAAGTAGTTTTTATATTGTTTTAATTTAATAACAGTAATCCAATCATTAATACTATTTAAATTTTATCATTAAAAATATTGAATGATTCCTTGTCATTTTAGTTGGTTTATATTTAATATTATACTGACGTAAATTAATGACATGTTAAGTGATTTAACTTGTTAATTCACATCAAATTTAACCTTTTATTTGTAAAAAAAAACTTAATAATTAAATTTTTTAATAAAAAAAGCAATTGTTAAAAAAATTTAAATTCATATTCTGACATTATCAAACACAGATTCTTATAAGATCATAGCACAAGCGCCTCCAATTGAAGGTCACCAGCATGGAAATATCATCAAAATTTATCCGGAAACCTTTTTAGAGGGCATTTAGTTTGAGAAAAAATAATTTTTCTTCCTAAAATATTTTTTTTGTAATTTAATTTTTTAGTTTAGCTCAAAAAAATGCGATTACTAAAATTTTTTATAATTTTTATTGGTGTCAAGAAGTGAAAAAGAAGAGGAATAAAAATCTCTCTTCCCCTCGAGGTTTTTTAAAATTTTGGAAGAAAAGTAACATTTTATTTATGATTTGCCCTTACTTGATTATGCTTTTAGATTATATAAACAATATTGTTTACTTTAGAAAAATAGTTTTGTTGAAAATAAGAAAAAATTATTTTTCATAATTCAACAAAAATGATGTTTTTAAAATAAAAAATGTGATCTTTGTTAAAAATGCAATTTTATTGAAAACATGAAAAATAATTTTTTTAAAATTAAATAAAAATGACATTTTTTAGATAAAAAACGTAATTTTTTTTATTGAAATTATGACTTTTCTAAGGTTGATCCTTTTGTTTTCTTTACGTAAGGATAATCAGTATTATGAATGTCACGTGTTATTTACATGTTATCAAAGACAATATAATAAAAGACTTTATTAGGTGATCTTATATTCCTGTGAACCAAATATAAAAATCTTATATTCTCTAAGCCAATAAAATCCAGGAATTACACATTCTTCTTCAATATAACTTTCTCTTTAAATCACTTTCCATCCCGAAATCTAAAATTTTGTAAACCAAACACTCGATATTTTAAAGATAAAAACATAGTCTTCATTGAAAAGATGAATTTTTTAAGATAAAAATGCAGTTTTTGTTGAAAGCATGAAAAATAAATTTTTTAAAATTCAATAAAAATGACATTTCTTAGATAAAATACGTAATTTTTTTTATTGAATAGACAACTTTTCTAAGGTTGATCCTTTTGTTTTCTTTGCATAAAGACAATTGGTATTATGAATATCACATGTTATCAAAGACAATATAGTAAAAGACTTTATTAGGTGATCTTACATTCATGTGAACCAAATATAAAAATCTTACATTCTCTAAGCCAATAAAACCCACGAATTACACATTCCTCTTCAATATCACTTTCTCCTCAAATCACTTTCCTTCATGAAATTTAAAATTTTGCAAACCGAACACCTGACATTTTAAATATAAAAACATAGTCTACGTTGAAAAGATGAATTTTCTAAGATAAAAACGTAGTTTTTGTTGAAAGCATGAAAAATAAATTTTTAAAATTCAATAAAAACAACGTTTCTTAGATAAAAAAATGTAATTTTTTTTATTGAAAAGATGACTTTTTTTAGGTTGATCTTTTTGTTTTGTTTGCATAAGGACAATTAGTATTATGAATGTCACACGTTATTCACATGTTATCAAAGATAATATAATAAAAGACTTTATTAGGTGATTTTACATTCCTATGAACCAAATATAAAAATCTTACATTCTCTGAGCCAATAAAACCCATGAATTACACATTCCTCTTCAATATCACTTTCTCCTTAAATCGTTTTCCTTCTCCTTAAATCGTTTTCCTTCTCAAAATCTAAAATTCTGTAAACCAAACACCCATTTAATTTTCTTTTAAAAATATATCCGCTTAAATTTCTAAAAAAAAAAAAAAACTTTTTTCCCTAAAAATAAACCTAAATCCTGAAAACTTAGATTTACCATCACTGCCACGTCTAATTGCCACCAATCTTTGTTCGAGCCTTCTTTTACCTATCTATGATTAGGATTTGAAAAAAAATATTTTCTAAAACCTTAAGAACTCGAAACTCCCAAAATTCCTAGCTTTTTTTTTCTTTTTGCATTTTTTTTCTTATGCTTGCCACAATTGCAGTCCCATTGAATTGCATTTCAAAAACATACCCAGAGTTTCAAAATTCAATTTTATTACAGCCTAGTATCACCACCAATATTAACATAAGAAAATAAAAGGAAAAAATGAAATATTTTTAAATTATTTTTCAGAAACAAAAAAATGAAAACAATGATAAAATGAGCACTGTAATTTTTGGAATTATTTGTCAATAGGGAGCTAATCTCAATACTATTGCTCATGGTGGTGGTTGTGCCAACTACTGTTGTAACCTCTGATGCTGATGATGCTGGTCAATAGATCCTTCAAGAATAAAACTTGAAGAACTGGGATCTATACTTTGATTAATGTAGATGGTGATAGGGTTGACATAATGACAAAAGGAAAATGGAAGAAATAGAAAAAGTTATGAATCTAGCTTAAAAGTTAAAAATAAAAAGGCCACAAAAATAAAGAAATAAAAAGGAAATGAAAGTACTTGAAAACCTTGTAAGAATTTCGTTGAGAACCACTTTTCATAAGCTATGAAATATTAGAAAATGAAAATTCGTAATTGAGTTTCAAAGAAGCCAATTAACCTAAAGTGTCATTACAATTTAGTGATAAGCATTTGGATTTGGGTGTTGTTTTCATGTTTTTTTTTTTTCAATTTCAATGTTGTTTTTTCTTCAGTTATTACTCTTTAAGGAATTACATTTTGGTTATTAAAATTTTTTGAAAAAATAAAAAATTAAATATGACATGATTTAAAAGTCAAATTACATGACATATCATTTAATCCATGTCAACATCACATTAAATATACATTTAAGTAAAGTCAATTGAGCATTATCAGATCAAGTAACACATTAACAATTTTAATGATAAAAATTTATTGATGTTAATGATTAAACTAAAATCATTAAATCAAAATAATATAAAAATTATATTTATATGAATTATAAAAGAAAGATTAAATTTCAAATTTTGATAGAATACAAAAACTTCTGGCATAATTTGACCATCCAAAATCTCTTTCATTTCTCTATTTGAAACCACAACCATAAACCATGAAAGAATAAATTTGTTTAGTGCGAGCTGATAAAGTATCCATGGCAGCCAATTCAATATCAACTTGTTGAGCCTGAAATGACAAATACAATAACACGAAAACAATATATCATAATAAACACATAGCAAACAGATAATAATCAATAATCAATAATGTAGGATAAATAAAACACACCAAAATTTATATAAAAAATCCTCCAATGTAGAGAAAAAAAATCACGAACTACAAAAAAATATCTTCACTATCAAATAATAAATATATAAGGTTCTCTTCTAGTTAAAATTAAAACTAAACAATAATTAGAGAAACAATTAGAGAAATTTCACCATATAGGTGACTCAACAAATACACTTTAGATTTGTTTCTAGAGAGCTTCAAACTTTATCTCCACCATTTAGAATGTAGAACACTAAGTCATGAATGTGCTGACAAAATTTTAACTAAATTGGACTATAGATTAACCTCCGTTCAACCTTTTGATCAAATTGGTAGCTTTTTTTTTTCTCTTACTTAGTGATGACCTTTTTTTTTCTCTTTGGTGGCTCACCCTTTTCACGTCATTTTAAATCAACCCTCACTTTTGTTTTAAAGTTAGGATCTTGGTTAAAAAAATAAAAGCTTTATGTGGTTAGACCCCACACTATAACAATCTCCCTTTCTATCCCCATTAGGATAAGATCAATCATCATAGTAGTCTCATTTAAAACTTACTTTTGCCAACAAATCCACTTTGGCCAAGTTACTGCAAAGCTTAAGCTTTTTCTTAAAAAATGCCTTAGTTAAGATATCTATTATATTCTCATCACTATAGACTTTCTTCAACTACATCTGTTGCTCCTTAATCACCAAATGTAGCTAGCGATATCTAACATCAACGTGCTTCATTCTAACATGATACATGACATTTTTACTCAAATTTAAAACACTTTGACTATCACAAAATATCACATACTCTTCTGATTGAACCCTAATTCAAAAAGAAAACATTTAATTGAAAGCATTTCTTTACATGCTTCACTAGCTATAATATGCTCAGCCTCTATAAATGATAAGGTAATACACTTCTATAACTTAGATTGCCAAGACACAGTTCATTTTACAAAGGTGAACCAATACCTTAAAATAAATTTCTTACCATCAAGATCACGTGCTATGTTAGCATCAAAAAACCTTTCTAGAACTGGTTGTACGATTCTATAACTCAAGCACATTTTTGAAGTGTCCTTGAAATATTTGAATATCTATTTTATTGCTTCCTAGTAAACTTTTCTTGAATTAGAAAAAAAAATATGTTCACTAGACTAACCGTATGAGCAATGTCAAGTCATGTGTAAACCATAAGATATAAGATTAACAATTCCACCTGTATCCGATGGGTTTTGATTCGACTAGATAGTATAAGGTCGATTTTTTAAAATCAGATTTTGGGTTAAGTCGGGTTAGGTATTTTTGAAAAAAACTTGAGGTCAGGTTTTATACAAACCGGTCCCAACCTCACCCAATATATATATTATTTATTTATATTTATATTTATATTTATATAATTTTATATTTATATATTTTTAAAAATAATGTTTTATATTAAAATTTTAATATTTTATTAATTTGGGGTTGATTGTGGGTTTAAACATATGCAAGTCGAGTTGGGTTTGGGACAAGCAAAAACCCATCTTTACCCAACCTGTTGCCATCCATAATAAGATATATCAAAGAATCGACTACAAAGGAATAAGGAATATTAAAAATAACTAGTTGCTCTTCCTTAGTCACCAAATAAGATTTCTTACTCAGATTAAAATGGTTGGCAAGTGAAATGCTAAATAATTTAGTATGCTATATGTTGAATCTACAAAGCACCTATTCAAAATAATTTTCTTGTGACAACCACAACGTTTTTGCTTTCATATCTTGGATAATAACCATACTAAGAGTTTGTTTCATTAGACCTAAATCCTTCATATTAAAAGACTTAGATAATTATTTTTCAACCTACGAACTATACCAATATCTTGTCTCATAATCAGCATATTGTCAACATATAAAAAGAGAATAACGAAATTATCATCAATATTTTTTTTAACATACATAAAGATCTGTTGGGGTTATTTTATAGTTGTGACTCACTATAAAAGAATCAAATTTCTTATATCACTGTCATGGAGTTTATTTCAAACCATGCAAACTTTTTTTCAATTTGCAAACTAGATACTCTTTCCTTTTCACTTCAAAACCCTCAAGCTAATCCATATAAATCTCCTCTTGCAAGTCATTATGCAAGAATGCAGCTTTATCATCAAGTTGCTCAAGCTCAAGATTTAAATTAGTAGTTAATCCTAGTACCACTTGAATGAAACTCATATTCACAATAAGATAAAAGATCTCATTAAAATTGATTCTGAATTTTTGAAAAAAAATATTTTACCACCAATCAAGCTTTGTACCTCACAGCTTGTCATTATCATTTTTCAACTTGAACACCCATTTATTTTTGAACAGCCTTATCCCTCTCAGAAGTTTAACAAGATTATATGTACTATTTTTTTGTAATGACTCTATTTTTTCATTACTTTTAACTAGTGCTTTCTATCTATAGTAGTTTACACATCTTGAAAGCTTTCTAGCTCCCTTTCACTGGTAACTAAAATAAAATCTAAACTTTTTTTGGTGTATGATTGGTACTTTTTGATAGATATCTTAAGTTGAGACTTTATACTATCTGATGTCAAAAGTAGCTTCTTCTATTCAATACTCTCTGTTGGAGATAACTGCTTCTATTGCTCAAAACTAATTGCATCTGACTCATTACTAAATGTGGTTGGCTAACTTTTATCCCTAAGTCTTATCTTTTACTCATTTTCACCATCTGTGACTCTTTTAGTTAGAATCACTGTCGATATCGAATCATTACACTCAACAATAACTCAAGTAATCTTTTCACTCTTTTCAAGGTCCGTTGTGGTTTTTTATTAATGGAAGATCACATCTCTGCTTTTGATTATCTTTTTTTTCACTAGAGCTCATAACCTACAGCCAAATTCCTTATCACCATATTTGACAAACATACGCTGTGTGTCTTTACTGTCAAGCTTTAACCTTTGCTCTTTTGGTATATGTATGAATATTTAACACTTGAAAACCTTCAAATAAGAGTATAAAAAATCTTTTTCTGTCTACTCTCTTTTTGAAATGTTAAAGCCTAATAGAACTAATCATAATCTGTTAATCAAATAGCAAGTTATGTTAATTGATTCACCTCGAAATAGTTTTGGTAATTTTGTCATCCTTAACATACATTTGACTTTTTTTACAATAATACAATTCATCATTTCAGCTATACCATTATGTTGTGGTGTTTCAGGTTTTGTCATGTTATGCTTGATCCTATACTTTGAACAATATTCTTCATAGTCTTTAGATGTGTATTCTCTACCATTATTAGTCTGAATACACTTCAAAGGTAACCTTGTCATTTTTTTTCACCATGGCATGAAATTTTTGATAATACTGTAATACCTAGTTTTTATTTTTTGATATATACACTAAAATCTTATGTAAAGCATCATCAATAAATGTAATACAATACCTATTACCACTCAATGACTTAAACTAATATATATTTTTTCATTTGAAAACACTTATGAAAAAAAACTTTACAATGCTTGCCATGTAAACAATGATCACATGAATCAAGAAACATACCTTTGATCAAGAAAATAAGAGACTGCCTCACCAAAATTTGTAACCCTTTCTTACTCATATGTACCAACCTTTTATGCTACAAATTTGTTGAATTATCATCTTCAACAACATTTATCTAGTTATCATTTAATTATATATATATATATCTTGTACATTGTGCAGCATAGTTTTTCTCTTGCAACTATCATAGATCTTTTAAGAAGCTTTCACTATTTATTTTTTGTTGACTTTCATATATTTCGTTATCAAAGACATTAATCGCAAGTAAGTTCATTATCATATCCAAAATATGTCTGACATCCCCCAAAATCAATATGCAGCCCATTCTAGTTTGTACAATAATATCATTGATCCTAACAATTTACGACACACTTTTATTTTCAATTTTATATAACCAAAGTCTCATGCTTTGTAAGTTGTAAACAACTCCTTTAGAACATAATGATATGTTGTTCCTATGTAAACTATCAATTCAATGCCTGGATCACCAACATAATTATAGTCATCATGTGTACAAATCAAAGTTACTTTATTATTATCAGAATTCACTACTGCAACATTGTCATTTTTTAAACTCTTGCCTTTTTCATTTTTTCATCTTGCTTTAAGATTTGTAAATTTTGTTTTGTGATTGGGTTTACAATAATGATAGCACTTCACTTTATCTTTAAACTTGAATCTATTTCTAAATTTATTATAGCCTTTCAAGTTCTTACATCTGTTTGATGTTTATATTCCTATTCTCTGTAACAAGAGCTTGATTCTTAGAGTATGACTCTTTTTGCCTTACTTCTTCATTAAGCATATTATTTTTTATCATCTCTAATATCACATTATAGTTAGGAGTTAAATTAAGAACAATCATAACTAAAGTATTTCAATTGTCTGATAATGGACCTAAAAAAAATTATGCCTTCATTTCATCATCCATTTTAAGCTCCATAATAGTCATCCGATTCAATATATCTTGAAAATCACTTAAGTGCTTTGTGATCAATCATCTATCCCTATACTATAAAGTTGCAAGCTTTTTAACAAGCATAACTTTATTCACACCTATCATCTTTTAATGTAATGTTACTAATTTTTTCTCAAATGGTATGGGTAATCATATCCTACGCTACATGATTAAATACCCTGATATCAACCCATTTTTTAATTGTGGCTAGTGTTTTTCTACCTAGCTTTTTTCAGTTTTCATATTTTATATTTACTAGTTTAACTGAATTACCTAACACTAGCTCATACAAATCTTTGCAGTATAAAAGATATTTCATCATTGGCTTTTAATGTTGTCAATTTTATCATAGAATCGATATCACCTTTCATAATCTCAAATAGAATTTAATTCTACCTTATGTTGCTATTGTGTTGATGTCTAAAAAATAAATGTGACTCTGATACTAGTTATTAGGCCTGAAGTGACAAATACAATAAAGCAAAAGTAATATATCACAATAAATCCATAATAAACAGACAATAATCAATAACAAATAACACAAGAAGAATAAATCACATCAAGATTTACATCAAAAACCTTAAAATATAGAGAAAAAAATCACAAACCATTAAAAAAGTCTTTACTATCAAACAATATATATAAAGTTCTTCGCTAGTTAAAACTTAAGCTAAACAACAATTAAAGAAACAATTAAAAAAACTCACCAAACTGGAGACTCAATAAATACACTCTGAATTTGTTTTTAAAGAGCTTTAAATACAATTACCACCATTCAAAATGTAAAACAATGAGTCATGAATGTACTGACAAAATTTCAGCTCAATCGAACCATATATTGACTTTTATTCAACCTATTGATTAGATGTAGCTCTCTCTTTTTTTTTTCTCTTACTCAGTGATAACCTTTACTTGAGCCTTTTAAAATAATAATAGTATAGGGCTGGACCCCCCCCATTATAACCCAAATAATACAAAATTGCTAAGTAAAAGTTTTAGCACTTTCTATTACCACCACTGAGCATAGGGCCTTTTGTTGTAGCACTTTTAGGTAAATTACCCATATTTTGAGTCTTTTATTGTTTGGACATTAGCTTAGCCTTTTTAGCCTTCTTTCATCGTTAGTTTTCTTAGTCTTCTCTTTAATTTCACTATAGAAGAGAACTCATATGATTCAAAAAATAAACTTCTAAATGATTTTATTACAATGTAATTTCAACAATAGAGTAAACATGCTGTAAAGCAACTTCCTATGTAGTATCTTGAACTTCAAGCTTTTCAGTTTTTCTTTTCTAAATTACCTCTAGTGTAACACCAACAATGGACCTTAAGTAGGGCATTTTTGTGGTGTAACACTTTTTTTTAACTATTTCTACAACAATGTCTTGTAAATGTTGCAATTGATGAAGATTAGAAAATAAGAAATACCCAAGGTCATTTCCTAGCTGCTAAAGTAGAAAAGAGCTAATTTTCTAACAAAAAGATTTGTTAAGAAAAAAAATAAATTGAGACCTTCTTATGCTACTTTTAGTACATTACTGTCTAGGTAAGCTTAGATGGCTTTAAACGGTTGTAAAAGTACCTCTTGCATTTGGAGTTGGCAAATAGGAAAACCTGAATACAATTCATCTATTTCATTAAAATAATAAATAAAATAGCTCTAAATACCAAAATGAAAAAATAATTCAATGAAACCAAATGATCAACATTACTAAAGCTTACCTGAGAATTAGAGCAAACAAATCTGATACCTTTACTAAGGTATATCTTTGCCCCACTAAAAGGGCATAATTCAGTCTTGCAATCCCAAAATTCACCAATTACAACATTAATTAAATTTGTTCTAAGTTTTAAAAGATATATCCATTCAAGCCAAACTACACTCTTCATGCAATTTCATAAACCACTCAAACAAATTCCCATATTATTTTATAATTATATGTAATTGAAGCTGAAGCCTGAAACTTTAACACTAATGCTCAAACAGCCATTAGATTAAAATAATGTGAGAGAAAATGGTTAAGAAAATATAATTTTAAATAAAAAAAGAAACAAATAATAAAAAAATAGATAAGAAACGAACTTGAGAACCATGACGATAGTCGTAACCTTAATAAAGTTATTCTTGCCCAAGAAAGAAAATGAGGACCCCAACGTTCAAAATTTATGATCCATTTATAGTCGACTTCTCGACTAATTGAGTTCAACCTAATTTAGGAATGTTTGGCCTAAATATAAACGTTACATCCTACAAACACAATGGGCCTCAAGTTATTTGGTCCTTAATAGGCTTAGTTACTAGCCTCGCAAAATTCAACATTTGAATTTTTTTCAACATATGATTTTAAATTAATCAATTAAATTAATATTTTTTACTTCATAAATTTCACATTTTTCATTTTGAAATTTGAATATGAAACTCCTAAATTGAAATTTTGAGTTTTTACCCACTAATTGTGCCCTCGAGGACATTTTTGTTATGTTTATTTAATTTTGGTTTCTAAAAAAAATTCTACTAGAACATGTATTAGCTTTTATTTTTTTTTATAAAAGGAGATCTAATTATAACTTGGGATAAATAAAGAAATTGTAAATATTGAGATTTGAACTTTAAATCTGTTAGATGTCAACCATCTTTTAAAGATGATTGCATTAACCAATTAAATTAAACTTTAAATTCAAACACATATTAGTCTTTACTCAAATGACAACTAAGCAAACTAATTCTCACTCCTATTTAATGGTTTAATGCTAAACTTTTATTCACTTTTAAGGAGTATAATGTTGTTCCATTGTAATTAATATGACTTTTGAATTGTGATATGTGAGTTCTAAAGCAAGCTTACATAAGTACTCAACAATGAAATTTATTTTTAAACTAAGCTAGGCACCAACTTTATATGAACAAAACTTGCAATGGCAAGTCAAATGTATAATAAATCTCTTAACCTTAAAAGTATTGTTTGATATCTTTTGTAAAATCATCATGGTAATATAATCATTGAGATGATTTTGTTATTCGTGATTTGAAATTACTTTATTTGGTTAATGATTATTAATACTTAGTAATTAAAAATTATTGTGTTTGATATTATTAAAAATCAAATAATATTTTGTTTAAAAGTACAAAAATAATCATACATATTGTAATAGCTACACAAGTTAATTATTTTAATAATATTTAAAAATAACAATTTGTAAAACATTGTTAATATTTTATTTATTTTATAATAAAAATAATTAAATAATTAAATAAATAAATACATTTAGTAATAGGTAAACTAATTTTATAATATAAATTATGTAAAAAAAATTAAAATTAAAATGTAAACTAATCTATTAAATTTATAATAAAAACAAAAAGATTATGTTATATATAAAATATTTAAAATATATAAAATACTTTTGAACTTATTATAATGAATATTAGTTTTAAAATATAAAAAATTATAATAATAAAATGGTTAATATTGACTATTGTTAATTTTATATATCACTTCATCTCAATGATAAAATTTTTAAGAAGAAGTAATTTGAATTCATATATTAAATGGGTAATATTAACTATTGTTAATGTTATGTATCACTTCATCTCAATGATAAAAATTTTCTATTCATTTAGATGGAAACTAGATCACATTTTAAGATAATGATGTGATCACTCTCAGTGATTCAAGATCACTGTCACATAAGATCGTTAATTCTATCCAAACATAGTGATCTAATTACTATGTCTAGATCTTTATGGCTTTTGAAATAACTACCTCATACAAAACACTACCTAAAAGAATTGGAAAATATGTATGAATTGTCAAATGTCTTTTAAATGATGCAGTTCTTTTTTTTTTTGTAATTATTTTAAAGGTGTGGTGATCAAACAAAACTCATATTTAATGCATATGGTAAAATTGTAATTTAAATTAGTTTGCATGTTTTTCATAAATATTAATATTGTTTTGGTAGAAAACAAAATCCTTCTGAAGAGTGTCGTGTATTGTCTAAGATTGAATACACATTTATCTTCTAAACTATTTCACGTTTATTACATAAGAGCACATCAACTATAATGATCGTATTATAATTAATCAATTAAAATTCAAAATTATGTGGGTACACCAAAATTTTATGTGAATTTTACATTTATTAGTGATAGACCCCTACATGAATCTTTATTTTGATTGAACAATTATAGCATTATAGTAAAAAAATTATAAGTGATATGCTTCCTTATTACATTAAAATTTTAAAAATAAAAATTCACAATTAAATACTTAAAATTTCATTCTACCATCGTGATTGAGTTTACCACAATAGTAATACTTCGATTTATCTCTAGACTTAGATCTATGTCTAAATTTATTACAACATTTTGAATTCAGACCTCTGTTTAATGTTTTTATTCCTATTCTCTGTGACAAGAGCTTGATTCCTAGAGTTTGACTTTTTTTACCTTACTTCTTCATTAAGTATACTATTTTTTATCATCTCCAACATCATATTATAGTCAGGAGTTGAATTAAGAATAGTCATAACTAAACTATTCCAATTGTCTGACAATGAACCCAAAAGAAATAATGCTTTTATTTTATCATCCATTTTAAGCTCCATAATAGTCATCCAATTGAATATATCTTGAAAATCATTCAAGTACTTTATGATCGATCATCCATCATCATACTATAAAGTTGCAACCTTTTTAACAAGCATAACTTTTTTCATACATGTCCTTTTTTTATATAATGCTACTAATGTTTTCCTAAATGGTATAGGTAATCATCTCTTATGCTACATGATTAAATACGCTAATATAAACCTATTTTTTTAATTATGGCTAGTGTTTTTTTGCCTAGCTTTTTTTAACTTTCATCTTTCATATTTGCTAGTTTAGTCGAATTACCTAACACTAGCTTATACAAATCTTTGTAGTATTAATGATATTTCATCATTGGCTTATAATGTTATCAATTTTATCATGGAATCTATATCACCCTCCATAATCTCAAATAAAATTTATTTCTACCTTATGTTGCTATTGTATCGATGTCTAAAAAATAAACTTGACTCTAATACTATTCATTAAGCCTTAAGTGACAAATACAATAATGCAAAAGTAATATATCGCAATAAATTCATAGTAAACAGACAATAATAAATAATAAACAACACAAGAAAAATAAATCATATCAAGATTTACGTAAAAAATCTTTTAGTATAGAGAAAAAAATCACGGATCATAAAAAAATCTCTACTTTTAAATAATATATATACAAAGTTCTTATCTAGTTAAAACTTGAATTAAACAACAATTAGAGAAATAATTGAAAAAATCTCACCAAATAGGAAACTCAACAAATACATTTTGAATTTGTTTCTAGAGAGCTTTAAACCCATTTACAACCATTTAGAATGTAAAATACTGAGTCATGAACGTGCTGATAAAATTTCAGCTCAATCGAACCATAAATCGATTGTTGTTCAACCTCTTAATCAGACGCAGCTCTCCCTTTTCCTTTTTTTTTTTCTCTTACTTAGCGATAAACTTTTCTTAAGCTCACATTTCATACCACTTTAAAGCAACCCTCACTTTCGTTTTAAAGTTAGGCTTTCAATTAAAAGAAACAAAGGCTTTGAGCCTTTTAAAATAATAATAATATGGGGTTGGACCCTACACTATAACCCAAATAAGACAAATTTGCAAGGTAAAAGTTTCAACACTTTCTATCACCACCAAGCATGGGGCATTTTGTTATAGCACTCTTGGGCAAATTATCCATACTTTAAGTCTTTTGTTGTTTGGACATTAGCTTAGCCTTTTTAACTTTCTTTTCATCCTTAGTTTTCTTAATCTTCTCTTTAATTTCACTGTAGAAGAGAAATCATGTGATTCAGAAAATAAACTTCTAAATGATTTTATTATAATGTAATTTCAATAATAGAGTAAACATGTTATACAGCAGCATTTCATGTAACGTCTCGAACTTTAAACTTTTTAGTTCTTCTCTTCTGAATTACCTGTAGTGTAGCACCAACAATGGACCTTAAGTAGGGCATTTTTATGGTGTGGCACCTTTTTTTAACTATTTCTGCGACAATGTCCTGCAGGTGTTGCAATTAATGAAGATTAGAAAATAAGAAATACCCAGGGTCATTTCTTATCTACTAAAGTAAAAGAGAGCTAATTTCCTAACAAAAAGATTTGTTAGGGAAGAAAATAAATCCAGACCTTCTTGTGCTACTTTTAGTACATTGCTATCCAGGTAAGCTAAGATGGCTTCAAAAGGTTATTGAAGTACCTTTTGCATTTGGAGTTGGCAAAAAGGATGACATGAATACAATTCATCTATTTCATTTAAGGAATAAAAAAATTAACTCTAAATACCAAAATGAAAGTACAATTCAATGAAACCAAGTTATTAACATCATTGAAGCTTACCTAAGAATTAGAGCGAACAAATCTGATACCTTACTAAGGTATATCTTTGCCTCACTAAAAGGGCATAATTTAGTCCTGCAATCCAAAAATTCACCAATTACAATAGTAATCACTTTTACTATAAGTTCTAAAAGATATATCCATTCAAGCTAAACTACAGTCTTCATGCAATTTCATAAACCACTCAAACAAATTCCCATATTATTACATAATTATATGTAATTGAAGCTGAAACCTAAAGCTTTAAGACCAATGCTCAAATAGCCATTAGATTAAAATAATGTGAGAGAAAATGGTTAAAAAAATATAATTTTAAATAAGAAAAGAAACAAACAATAAAGAAATAGAGAAGAAATGAACTTGAGAACCATGGTGGTAGCTGCAACTCTAATAAAGTTGTTATTACCCGAGGAAGAAAAGAAAGACCCTAACTTTTAAAATTTATGATCCATTTATTGTTAGCTGCTTGACTAATTGAGTTCAGCCCAATTTAGGAATGTCCAGCCCAAATATGAAAGTTGCATCCTATAAACATGATGGGCCCTAAGTTATTTGGTCCTTAATAGGCTTAGTTACTAGCCTCTCAAAATTCAGTATTTGAATTTTTTCAACATATGATTTTAAATTACGCAATTAAATTAATATTTGTTACTTCATAAATTTCACATTTTTCATTTTGAGATTTGAATTTGAAACTCCTAAATTGAAAATTTGAGTTTATACCCACTAATTGTGCCCTCAAGGACATCTTTGTTATGTTTATTTAATTTTGGTTTTTAAAAAAAATTCTACTAGAACATGTATTAGCTTTTATTTTTTTTTATAAAAGAGATCTGATTATAACTTGGGATAAATAAAAAAATTGTAAGTATTGAGATTTGAATTTTAAGTTTGTTAGATGTTAACCATCTTTTGAATATAACTGTATTAACCAATTAAATTAAACTTTAAATTCAAACACATATTAGCCTTTACTCAAATGACAACTAAGCAAACTAATTCTCACTCTTATTTCATGGTTTAATGCTAAACTTTATTCATTTTTAAGGAGTATAATGTTGTTCCATTGTAATTAATATGACTTGTGAATTATGATATGTGAGTTCTAAAGTAAGCTTACATAAGCACTCCATAATGACAATTATTTTTAGACTAAGCTAGGCACCAACTTTATATGAACAGACCTTGCAATGCCAATGACAAATAAAATGTATAATATATCTTTTAACCTTAAAGTATTGTTTGATATCTTTTGTAAGATCATCATGGTAATATAATCACTAAGATGATCTTATTACTAAGGTGATCTTATTACTCGTGATTTGAAATCACTTTATTTTGTTAACGATCATTAATACTTATTAATTAAAAATTATTGTGCTTGATATTATTAAAAATCAAATAACAATTTGTTTAAAAGTATGAAAATAACCATACATATTGTAATAGCTATATAAGTTAATGATTTTAATATTATTTAAAAATAACAATTTGTGAAACATTGTTAATATTTTATTTATTTTATATAAAAATAATTAAATTATTAAATAAATAAATACATTTAGTAATAGGTAAACTAATTTTATAATATAAATTATGTAAAAAAATATTTAAATTAAAAAATAAAACTAATCTACTAAATTTATAATAAAAACAAAAAGATTATATTATATATAAAATATTTAAAATACATAAACTATTTTTGAACCTATTGCAATGAATATTAGTTTTAATGTATAAAAAATTATAATAATAAAATTAGTACGATTTTAAGAAGAAGTAATTTGAATTCATATATTAAATGGGTAATATTGATTATTGTTAATTTTATGTATCACTTCACCTAAATGATAAAATTTTTTTATCTATTTGGATAGAAATTAAATCACCTTTTAAGACAATGATGTGATCACTCTCAATGATTTAAGATTACTGCCACGTAAGGTTGCTAATTCTTTCCAAACACAGTGATCTAATTACCATGTCTAGATCACCATGGTTTTGAAATGACTATCTCATACCAAACACTACCTAAAAGAATTGGCAAATATGTATGGATTGTCAAATGTCTTTTAAATGATGCATTTTTTTTTTTGTAATTATTTTAAAGGTGTAGTGATAGAACGAAACTCATATTTCACGCATGTGGTAGAATTGTAATTTAAATTAGTTTGCATGTTTTTCATAAATATTAATATTGTTTTGGTAAAGAATAAAATCCTCCTGAAGAGTGTCATGTATTGTCTAGGATTGAATACACAATTATCTTCTAAACTATTTCACGTTTATTACATGAGAGCACATCGACTATAATGATTGTATTATAATTAATCAATTACAATTCAAAATTATGTGGGTACACCAAAATTTAATATGAAGTTTATATTTATTAGTGATGGATCCCTACATAAATCTTTATTTTGATTGAACAATTATAGTATTATAGTAAAAAAAATTATAAGTGATATGCTTCCTTATTACATTAAAATTTTAAAAAATAAAAAATCAGAATTAAATACTTAAAATTTCATTATATCAAACACTTTACCCATGTTTGTCCATTTTTATGTTAATAAAAATGATGATATGGTTTTCTATATCAATAATTAACCTCATACGTCATGCAAATGCTAACTAAGTAAACATGTAAGCCTCACCTCCTAGTGGGATCTATTGTCACATAGTAGAAAAAAATTAAGATAAAAAAGAAAAACCAATTATAAAAGAAATGAGTTTTTTAAAAATTTCAAAATACAAAAAGATTAAAAATGAGTTTTTAAACCAAAAAACAAAAAAAAAAAATTGAAGGTTTTATTTAATTCCAAAATTAAGAAAAACATAAAATTTAAAAAATATGAAAATTTTCTTTAAAATTTTCATATGATGGAAATTTTCAAAAAATGGAAATTTGTTTAAAATTTTGAAAAGGGAAAGTCAAAATAAGAAAAAGAAATTTAAAAAAAAATGAAAAGGAAGTCACGGAGACAAAATGAATGAAGAGAATAAAGAGAATGGAAGGGAAATAGTGGAGGTGGAAGGCCAATGTCTGTATCGACCGATCGAGGTAGATTAAGATCAATTTGCCACAAAGCAACTAGACCTTTATGTCCTCCATCAACAAATTGATGTTAACACCAAACTCTAGCCTTTATTTTTCTCTTTTTTTTTTTTATTCTATTTGTTTTTGTTTCAATGATTTTAGATTTTTTTTTCAAGTTTAAAAACAAAATTAGAAAAAATAAAAATAAAAATGGCATTACATTTTTCCCCATGTCATAATTTTGTTGGGCAATTGTGCCACATTAATCATTTAATTAACGCTATTAGTCAAAAGGGACAAAGTATTTTATGGAAGCAAATTTTAGGTATTTAATTACATAATTTTATTCTTTAGATACTAATGTGATAACAATGATGTAGTTTATGAGGTAAATTTGTATTTAACACTATTATTTATTGCTTTTAGATTTTCTAGATTAAAATACTAAAAAAAACCTCTTAACTATTTTACTTTACTTAAAAAAGCCTTATACTTTTATTATACTTAAATAAATCATTATCTTTTGATTTATCTATATAAGCCCTTATTTCAAACAAAAAGATTGATTTCATTAATGGCTTATTTAAGTACAAATTAAAAATTAAAAGTTTATTTGAATATAAATTAATGATTAATGGTTTATTTGGGTGCAAATTATATGTTAAAAGCTTATTTCGATATAATAAAAATATAAGAGCTTATCTAAATAAAATTAAAAATTTAATGACTTTTTTTATTACTTTATCCATTTATCTATCTAAACTTACTAAATTTATTCTGAACTCGAGATTCAATAATATTTAAAGTGTAATATTGACTAACATTTGTTTCAATTGGTAAGTAATAAGAGTAAATATTTGAAAGTTGTGAGTTCGAAGAAATTTATATGCGTAATATCATTTTTAATTAAATAAATATAAAAATAGATTATATAAAGGTAAATTAGAAATTTCAAAAAAAAAAATTAAACTGCATCTAATCAAAATCTAGTAATTAAACTTTTTTTAATTTTATAAATGTCATACTTATTATATATGCCAATCAATATCATTCCAAAAGAGATATGATGTGCTCCTAACTCTCAAATCTCTTAACTTTCATCATAGGGTAACTTTTCAAACCCCATTTTAGCAATCTCACAAATCAAAATGTTGTTATTGATTTTTATGGAATTATTAGTGTGTCAAATTAGAATTATTTGTTTCCATGACTTTTTAGTTTTACATTTTCATACTTTAGTACAATTAAAGTCATTGATTCACCATCACAAAACTCCTTTGATATCTTAAAAAGTTCAATTTTATTCTTTTTTTCTCACTTTTAGCTAAAAGAATAACAAAAAAAGGGTTTCAAGAGCAAGTTGGTCTTGAATTGTCTTTTTTTTTTTAAACAAATTATTTTTGAAAAAAAACTTTAAAATTTATGTTAATTGAAGACATGTATAGGTGTCAATGGGTCATGTTAGGTTCGCACAATCCATTTAAATATTAATTTATGTGCTAATGCATCGTACTGATCTAGCATTATTTTTTAATGTGTTGTGTTAGCACGACTCATGAAAGCTAAAGGTATGACCTTGCATGATACATGGCCTGTAACTTTCATGGGTTGTGTCGTACTGAGTACGGCATTATTTATTGTGCTTAGATAGTTAGAGCACAATTCATTAATAGTTTTTTAAAATTTTAATTATTTTTTAAAAAATTCATGTATTATTATAAAAATAACATACAAGAAATTAAATAAAAGTAAAATGAAATAAAAAGAACACATATTTTACATGGTTTAACAAAATGCTTACATCTATAAAGAAAGGTAATAGAATTCACTAAATAAAAATATTGAAATTACAATTCTAATATTTTAAAAACCACACACAAATATATCAAAGATATTATAAAATACAAGATTATTATTTTATTTTTCATCCTCTTCATCTCATAATTAACTTATATAATGTGTTTTGTTTTATGCATTTATTTTATACCTTTTATCATTTAGTTATTTACTTTATTAATTACATTTGTATTTAACTTGAAGTTTTAATTAATTAATTTTATTTTGTTAATTATTAATTAAATATAATTTATTTATCAATAATTTAAATATTTAATAAATAAATTTATTTAATATAAATTTATTTTATAAATTACTAACGAAATATCAATAGAAGTATAATTTCATTACAATATAAAAAGAACATGAATACATTCAAAGGTTTAGAACTTACAACAAATGATCAATATGGCACGGCTAAACTTGTGTCTCGTATTGTGCCATATTGTACTAACTCACGTATTACTTGTTAACACTAATTTTTAGTGGATCATGCCAAATTAATTTATGAATTTAAATTTTTTTTATCAAATATGACATATATATTATTTTTGACAAACCCAATTATTTTATCACAAATCGTATTAAACATAATTTATATCATATTAAATCACGTCACGTCATGAATTATGTAATCTATTTGATACCAGTAAATATGGTAGGTTTAAAAACGCATTCGAAGCCATTAATTATAGATTTGGGATTGTGAAATTTTATTACAATGAAATGAAGTGATATTTATAGTGAAAATAAGGAATTGAAAAGAATTTAAAATCAAGCCCTTAATTCAGTTATTATATTGTAAATAAAAAAAGAGAGAGAGAAGAGCTGGCGTGCGAATTAGGGGTTTGAACAGAGGCCTACTATCACGGCTGAATTAGATAAAGGGAATCTAGACCGTATCCACATCCACAATTTTAAAGTACCATATTGACCCTAAACTTTTTCCGCAATGGCCACAGTATCATTACACGTACACTTGTCAGTTCGGGATGGATTGACATTGTACGTTGTAGGCGGGTTTATGAAATTTCAAGCACACAGGATTGAAACCGATACAGAAAGGACAAGTCCCGCAGGGTGAGCACGTGGGGCGGAAATCCCGAACCCAGTTTGGGTGCACTGTATTAAGATTTAAGTTCTTGATTTTCTTTCCTCTCCCACCCTTTGGATGATTTTATATATTTATATACACTTTTTTCCCCAAAGGAAAAGAGCGCAGATTGGTGCATTGAAGGAGAACCGGGGAGGAGAAGACAAAAGGCCATTGAAAAGAAAAAAACAAGAGAGATCCCAGCAGCCTTCACTAGGGTTTTTTTCTCTTCTTTGGATATATTAAATAAAACATTAACCTGTTTGAACATTGATTTTCTCTCCCTTTTCTTTTCTCCTTGTAAGTCAGCCTTACTTCACAGCTACGAACCCCCATTACTTTTTTTTTTTTTTGCGGTTATTTTAATCTAAAAAGCACAGTACGAAAGAAAAGAGAGAAGGATCTCATAGACGGTATCTATCCTTTTCTATGCAAAAACTCTGTCCTTTGCTTACCGTAAAAAATTTAAAAGGTATTAACTTTTATTGTGTTTTTAATCTACGCACTGGTTTGGGTTTTGTTTTTGTGCATTTATATCTTACAGCCTGTTACTTGCATTGCAAGAGAGAGAGAGAAAGAGGTCAACTGGCTCTTTTTATGCTTTCATTGTGGTTCAGTTAATACTCAGCATGTAGCATTTGAATAGTCTGATTGTGAAAGAGATTGGCTTCGCCTTTTTTGTTTTTGTGTTTTGGTCTTTGGCTTCTGCTTTTCTTTTATATTCCATCTTTTTGAGTTCCCTTTTAGTGTTTATATATATATATATATATATAGTTCTAACTTTTCTCGTGGTCCTTTACAATTTGTACTGACAAACAGTTGGTCAACCATGTTGCTGGGAAAGTTACGGTTTGTCATATTTGTCGGTCTTTCTATCGCGTTTTCAGGGATTTTTCCCAGGCTGGGCTTAGGAGGGAGATAAAAGGTGTGAACTCTTTGATTATTATAAGAAAAAAAAAGTGGTCTTTCTTGTCCTGTTCCTTTTTTAAACTGACTTTCATGCATGGGCGTTGACAAGGAGGCTCTTTTTTTTTTTCATTGTCTTTGTTTAGATGGAATTGTTAAAATGGTTTTTAGACTTTAGCTCAATCTGGGTATTGTTTGTAAGGTCAAAGTTATTGACAAAAGTGAAAAGAAATTGAAGTATAACCTTATGAGAATGATGGTAACCATTTCCAAGAACCTAGAAAAACTAAAGAAATGAAATAATAAAGTGAGATAAAGAAGAAATTTTTTGTTTTTGTTTTTCCTAATTTAACGAGTTTTGGGGGGTTTGATCGAGAGAAGTAGCAGCAGCAACAGTGGTGGTATGGGTGCAAGACTTGTTGTGGCTGATATTGTTGTACACAGCAACGTTCTAAGTGGTGCCATTGTTGAGCCACCTCTTCTCACCCAGCATATTCCCAAATCTATGCAAAGCTCTCCTTCCCCATCTCTCCCTCTCTCTCCTATGTTTTGCCTCTCTCTCTCTCTCTCTCTCCCGTGCATTGTCCTTTAATTAATTTATTACCTACTGTATTATTTTTTGTTTTGATGTTGACTGTGTGTTTGCTATTATTTTTAAGATGGGTCATTTAATAGGGGAACTTACTTTTGGTGCAGAAAAGAATGGATGGTCATGGTAAGATGGGGCTGATTGGAGAAAACTTTGATCCGGGTTTAGTTGTGATGATGAAGGAAGATGGATATGAGAGTAGGTCTGGAAGTGATAATTTTGAAGGTGCATCCGGTGATGATCAAGATGCTGCCGCTGATGGACCGCCTAAGAAGAAGAAGTACCACAGGCACACTCCACGTCAAATACAAGAGCTTGAATCGTATGGCTGCATATGTTTCTTTTCTTTCAAGGAATTTTTTTTTATTTGTGGTTTAGTCATCAAAATTTTTATTGAATTGCTTATTGAAGTTGATTTCTTTGTCTTTATTGCATCTGTTCTCTAGTTTCTTCAAGGAGTGTCCTCACCCTGATGAAAAACAAAGAACAGAACTTAGCAGGAGGCTAGGCTTAGCGAGCAAGCAAATAAAATTTTGGTTTCAAAATAGGAGAACCCAAATGAAGGCAAGTTGATAATCTCTTTTGCTCTTCTTTAATCTTGATGAATATTGAGTTCTAAACTTGAGTTCAAGATTGCTAATAATGAAAATTTGTCATTTAAACCAGACCCGATTGGAACGCCATGAAAATGTAATTCTTAGTCAACAAAATGATAAACTCCGAGCAGAGAATGATTTGTTGAAGCAGGCCATTACTAGCCCATTATGCAACAGTTGTGGTGGTCCAGCAGTGCCTGGTGAAATATCTTATGAGCAGCATCAACTTAGGATTGAGAATGCTCGATTAAAAGATGAACTAAGCCGGATATGTGCTTTAACAAATAAGTACTTAGGCCGTTCTCTCTTGTCCTCGGCCAGCTCTATTCCTTCCCAGGGTTTAAACTCCAATTTGGAGCTTGCAATAGGAAGAAATGGATTCGGTGGCTTGAACAATGCTGGCAATACATTGCCGATGGGATTTGACTTTGGTGATGGGGCTATGATGCCTTTAATGAAACCTATGGCTAATGAAATGCCATATGCCAAGTCAGCCTTTGTAGGTGTTGCTTTGGCCGCTATGGATGAATTAATTAAGATGGCGCAGATGGATAATCCTCTTTGGATCAAAGGCTTGGATGGTGGGATGGAAACCTTGAATCTTGAGGAGTACAGGAGGACTTTTTCCTCATGCATTGGCTTGAAACCAAGTGGCTACACAACTGAGGCTACTAGGGAAACGGGCCTGGTTTTCCTTCGTGGCTTGGCTCTTGTAGAGACACTAATGGATGCAGTATGCCACCCGTTCACTTGTTGCAGTGCTTTTGTTGTTCTATTGAACTTTCTATCTGCTGTTAGGATTTTGATTATTTGCCCTTTTGATGCCCTCCCTTTCAGACCCTATGAGAAAAAAATTGATTTTTCTACAGATAATTAGTAGTAATGTTTTTGTCTGCTGAATGCCACCTTTACCTTTCATGTGATATACATTGCACTGGTTTAATTAACTTCACTTCCGGTAGAGATGGTGCTTGTGGTTGCTGCAACTGGTCTATATCTGATTTTATTGATTGCAACTTAAAAAATAAAAATGTTCGAAAATTGTTGTTTGACATGTTCTTTTTCTTCTACTTTATGAATAGAATCGTTGGGCAGAAATGTTTCCCTGCATGATTTCTAGAGCAGCAACTATTGATGTGCTATCCAGCGGTATGGGTATAACCAGAGACAATGCATTGCAAGTGGTATTTTTTTCTGCCATCTGTCCTTTTTGTTTCCTGCTTAGCTGGGCCTTATAAAAATCGTATTTTGCAGGTGGATGCTGAATTTCAAGTGCTTTCACCTCTGGTTCCTGTCCGTCAAGTGAGATTTGTCCGGTATTGCAAGCAGCATTTGGACGGTGTGTGGGCTGTGGTTGATGTTTCTATTGATGCTAGGCAAGATGCAGCAAATTCACAGATGTTTCCGAATTGCAGGAGGCTTCCTTCTGGCTGTGTTATCCAAGATATGGCCAATAACTACTCCAGGGTAATTGCTAATCTGAATTTTTATTTTGTTCTCAATTTTTTTTATAAAGGAAATGTGTACTTGATATTTTGATGCTCATTGAGCTTGCATTGCATTTATATGTTTTTCTTATCGGTATGTAATGAGGTTGTTTTTATAACTACAACTTCTGAGTTTGGTAGAGACTACATGTAGGTGAAATTATATGCCCTTGAACTTTAGTCTCAACCCCCTTGTGCTTTGCTGAATTTAATTGTCCTTTTATAGCTTACCAAATTTTCCTTCTCCTTGATGGGGTAGCTAATAAGATATGGTAGGACTTCACCTAAGAATATGAAGCTTTAATTATTATTTTGCTCAGGAAGATGCTTACTTGGTTAAATCATTTTAATTTTCAGTTTCAAAGTTAAGGTCTTGTGTCATACTTAATTAGTCCACTGCTACCTGCAGAGTTGAGCAAATCAAAGTTACAATGACAGTTTGATATTAATATAATCCTGAGAGTACCTCAATCGTAATCTTTATATGGAGGCAAATTCTTGGAATTGTCAACCATTGTTCTATAAATTATCTTTTGATGTTTCTATTCCCATCTTTCTCTCTCTCTCTATTAATATATTTTTAATTGTCCGCAAGGTCATATGACCTGAACCCAGTCGTTATCTTGAAATCTTTAGAACCCCGTGTTATGTGGTTCTCTGTTTGCTTTATTTTAATAATGTCGCACTCTAACTTAATATGAAATTTGATAGAAAATGTCTATTCTAGTTTGGTGCTTCTATTTTCTAATTATGTCAATGTTTTCTACCCCCTTTTACCAGTACTGCTTCTTGACACTTGACTTGATTTCTTGCCTTCTTCTCTGATCTCGTTTTTGCCTTCCTTCATGCAGTAGTGTTTTGAAGTTTCATGGGTATTTCTTCTTAACAAAATAACAAGAAATATCTTGCAAAAGAAAGACCAAGAAAAAATTTCTAATACACTTGACATTTTGGAGTGATTTACCAACCTAGTTTTGAGTGTACTGGGAGTCATGAATCCATGCTCGGTTTCTATCTCACTTTATCACCAACTTGATAATGGTTATTTAGAGAACATTTCCCTTCAAACTAGTTGAGGAGAATAAAAGTTTTCTGTGCTTCATCTAATAATATCATGACATATATGGACTTGAAAAAAAATCCTTTATTAAGCAATTTTGAAATATGAGATGAATGGAGCCTGCAGATCTTATGCTTTTGTTTTTTGTTTTTCCATAAATTTTAACTGCCTTCTAGATGAACTCATGATAGTTGGTTTGATGTTTTTTGCGAGCGAGCATGCTTACAAATAGTTAAATGCAGGTTACGTGGGTTGAACACTCGGAATGTGATGACAGTGCTGTCCACCATCTCTTGCAGCCACTACTCAGTTCTGGTTTTGGCTTTGGTGCGCAAAGGTGGGTTGCCACTCTCCAAAGGCAATGTGACCGCATGGCAATGCTAATGTCCCCTGACATCCCTGGTGCAGATAATACAGGTTTTTTAAGCTGCTAGATCATTCTTTCATCTTTGACAAATATGGAGGAGTCCCCTTCTAATCCATGCTATTGTGCGGCAGGAATAACTCCAGCTGGGAGGAAAAGCATGTTAAAGCTTGCACAGCGCATGACATATAACTTCTGTGCTGGAGTTTGTACTTCAAGCGTGCATAAATGGGACAAGCTTAGTGTTGGTAACGTAGGTGAAGATGTAAGGGTGATGACCCGGAAGAATATAAATGATCCGGGTGAGCCCCACGGGGTTGTCTTGAGTGCTGCTACTTCTGTTTGGATGTCGATAACTCAGCAAAGGCTGTTTGATTTCTTGAGGGATGAACAGATGCGGAGTCAGTGGGACATTTTGTCCAATGGTGGGCCAATGCAGGAGATGGTCAATGTTGCGAAGGGCCAGGGACATGGCAACTGTGTCTCTCTCCTTCATGGCAGTGTAAGTTTTCACCGCCTGGGTTTATTAGACTTTAGACTGCAGATTTTGTAGATTTTCTCATCCAATTTTTTCTTTATATTTTCTATCCTATCCATGTGTTTTCTTTGTTTGAGTTGTGTTGTTCCTTTTCATGCTACCTCGCAGGCCATTAATGCAAATGAGAACAACATGCTAATTTTACAAGAAACTTGGTGTGATCCTTCTGGTGCTTTAGTAGTGTATGCACCTGTTGATGTATCCTCAATGAATGTGGTGATGAATGGGGGTGATTCAGCATATGTGGCACTCTTACCATCAGGATTTGCAATTTTTCCTGGTATTTCACCTAGTTATCATGGTGGGCAAAGCAACTCCAATGAACCTTCGGTGAAACCTGACATCGATGGGAGTATAAATAGTGGATGCATACTTACAGTTGGATTTCAGATTTTGGTGAATAGCATTCCTACTGCTAAGCTAACAGAAGAGTCGGTTGAAACTGTTAACAGTCTCATCTCCTGCACGATTCAGAAAATCAAAGCTGCCCTTACAGAAACATAGCTGGAGCAACTAAGGTGTTGCATAGTTAATTTTCATTTATAATTTTTTTTATTTCAAAAAAAAAAAGTGAAAAGTATAGGATATAATGAGATATAGAATGTGAAGGAAATGGAGGTTGAGATGGTAGGGTTTCAAGTCAAGAACGAACCGCATAATTTTGTTGTGCCGTGAATCTTAACAGCTTGGTACTTGCTTCGTACTTAGGATTTGGGCAGCAGGGGATTGTGGTTCGGTCATTGACTTGGTCGACCTGTGAGATTTTCAGCTCTTCATTCACAGTTGGTCAAACTTGTTTTGTTATAAATTAGTCAATTTATAGAGAAACACAGGATAGACATGGCAAGACTGGTCTTGATTTTTGTGTTCTGAATTTAATCAAAATCTTGGACCAGCTGTCTTTTACTTGTTTACAGTTTGGTTTTAATTTTTCTTATTAATCTGGATTGACCTTGGAATCTTGCTCTCCATGTCCCAAGTCCCAACGTCTGCGTATATTGTTGGTTTTTCTCTATTGTTTTATGTGGTGCATAATCTCTATCTCCCTTTATCTTATGCTTCGTTTAATTTATAGTTCTATCTGGGATGGTGTAGGGACAGATTTATTTATAATCAATCCGAATTACTTGTTATGTAAAGTTTGAATATTTTACCACCTAACTTGAGAGGTTCTTTGTTAAATTTATTTTAATTTTTTTAATATTTTGAATAAACATAAGTAAATGATAGAAAATATAATATTTAATATTTAAATTTACAATTTTATTGCACTTAATCAAATCCATTGAACACGAGTGGTTTTAGTAAATTATGAGTTTAGCTGATGTGGTTCAAGTAAATTGTAAGTCTAAGTTTTTATAGAATTTGAGTAAAGTTTGGAATCTCAAAATTTCCAGATTAAACCAAAGTTTATTGATTCTACTTGGTTTGATTAGACTCCTAACAACGTCTCCTGTGAAATGATTTTGCCTATACACATTGATTCAGGTATAATGCTGGTTGGCCTCTGGATTAGACATTGCAATTTGTGTTTGTACAATGATGATAGAATTGAGTCTAAAACCCTACCAACCTGTTAGAGTAATCAAACGAAACACTGATTACACAGGCACCTTCACCTTGAAATAAAGAATTATTGCATTATGGGTATCCCATCAAATTACGAATTGTTTAGAGATGATTAAATATTATATAAAATCTATACTTATAAATTTTATAAAATTTTTTATTGTGATTGAATTATTAAAATGCTATAATAAAATCAATTGCAAATGATATTAATACCATCGTAATGAAACAGCTTCATTATTGAATAAGCTCACCTTATACGAAGATAAATTACCTTCTTTTATTATTTTTATTATCTCATCTATCTTTATTAAAAATAAAAAACTTTTTGCATTTTTTTTTTTGATTGATTTATTTAATTATATTTTAAAAAATAATATTTAATAGATTAAAATTTAAGTTTCAACATTTGTAATATTTTTCATATCTTGGTTTTTTTTAAACTAAAAAACAACATCTCCATTTGACTGTAATTAAGAATTTTTTAAAAGAAATTATGAAAGCAACAAGTTTAATCAACTCGAGGGTCAGATTTGTTACTGGCTTTAGCAATACGATGGAAACTTCTCACCTGGGACTTGACGGAAAGGGAAACAAAAACTTTCTTTCCCCACAGGCATCAGATCCGAAATAAACCCATATATAAACTAGGCCAAGGCCTAGTCCTAGGGTTTATTAACTAACAGTTAAGTATCTTTAACTCAGTTCCCTTCCCAGCCCACAATCAAGAAACCTTTTCCAGACCGAGCCGAGGCCATGTAATTATTACATTTGCATGTTGGCTATAGGCATCTGAAAAAAACATATGAAATAGACTGTTCAATATATATTCCTTTCGTTTAAATTATATCATAAAATTAATTATATATTATATATTATATATTAGAGTTAAATGATAAATATTTATTTTAATAAATTAACTATTTTATAATAAATAATTATTTTTTAAATAATATAATTATGTGAAATAATTTAAATGAACGAAATATATAAAAAGTTATATGGTTAAATTCTACAAGAGGTTTTTATATTTTATAAAAATTTAAAATTTAATTTATGTATTATAATTTATATAAATTTAATTCTCGTACTATTTTGATTTAATAATTTTAATCAAATCAATAATTTTAATAATTTTTTATCATTAAAAATATTGACATAATTATTGACTTTATTAACATGACGTTTATTTTGTTGATACGAGGTTGATTTGCAAACATAACAATTAAATTCGATGATATTAATTATTAAATTATATAAATGATTCTTATATTCATATAAAATTTGAAATTTAATTTCTGTACTCATACAAAATTTGAAAATTAGTTTCTATACCCGTACAAAATTTAAAATTTAACTCCTTAATACAAAAAAAAAAAAATTGAAGTTATTAGAAAATTTTCAGTTTTTTAAAAATATTAAATTTAAAAAATGCTACAATATTCTCTTATAATATTTTATCATAATATTGAAAATTTATTACAATATTCTATTACAATTTTCATATATTGTCACTAAATCTATTATAATTTTTTATCACCTATATGAAATACTATTATTAATTCTGTCACTATTTCTTATTACATTCATTATAAAATATAAATTTGTTATTATTTTTATCACATTTTTCTGTTATAATTGTAGTATATTGTAACCATATGAAAAAAATCTTACATAAATCTATTTTAAATTATCACAAATTTGTCAATATATGATATGAATATATCGATATTGATGTTTCGATTTATCAAATAAATCATTTTCTCCTTTCATTTTGTTAGGATTCAAAATCCGTCTTTCAAATGAATAAAAGCTTGTCTCTGGTGCATTTCTTTTTTGTTTTTTTGTTAGATGGAATGGTTATTTCATTCATGATCTATTTCAAATTCATTAAAAATGTAACTCTATTCAATATTTTGGTTTATTATAAATTTTGTTATATGGTATATTTAAACTAATTAAAAGAATATTAACTTTGATATATTAATTTCAATTATTAATAATATAATTGATTAATATAAATGATAATAATAATATTATTAATATGAAATTATTAATAATTAATTATATATAATAAAAACTAATATATTTCAAAAAATAATTTTATATTAGAATGCCTAAAATATTTTTTAAAAATTAAAAAAAATTTAAAATATTTAAAATATTTTTCATATTAAAGACTAAATTTAAAATTTTATATGAATACAGAAACTAAATTTTAAAATATATGCGAATATAAAAATTAAATTTTAAAATTTTTATGAATATAAAGATTATTTATATAATTTAATAATTGATTTCATCTATCTAATATATTAAATCAACAAGTCAACAATATTTCAATTAAGTCAACGATCAAGTCAATATTTTTATTAGCAAAAAATTAACAAAATCAATAATTAAACTAAAATAATTAAATATTTTTAAATTACAATAAAAAATTAAATTCTAAATTTTTTTAAAGTGTAACGACTTTTACGTAATTGGATCAAACTACGCAACTTTTTTATACAATCTATCATGCCAAGTTCTTTGGTCCCACTTTCAAACACTTGTTTTGCGTTACATGCCTTGTGTCACGAGGCTAAGCTTTCTCTCAATGAAGCAATAGACCAATGGTATTTGGATTGACGCTTCCGCACAAGTCAGCCAAGAATAACTCAATATCTAAACAGGCAACAAATAAGTCACAAATTAATCTCAAGCATACATAACTATATATATACATATCGAGGCAAAGGGGAAGCATATCAATGCGACACTTAGGGTTTTCAAATAAAAAAAATATTTTATTAATATCAAGAATAGTACATCGAGTTTTCCCACCATTATCGGTCAGAAAGACAGCCCTAGATGGGTGGTCTAGTATATACCTTAATTAGCGAGACAACCCAATAATACGCTGACTGCTCACCTTCTCTAAAAGTCAAATGAGATTTTATAGCCATGCTACCAATAACCATTACAATGTTTGACATGAGAATACTTTTTTCTTAGCACATAAAATCTACACTCCCTTTTAGCATTTCTACTCTGTCATGGCTCTATACATGTATAGCTTATGACAACCTATGCTAGGCCATGGCCTTATACAAGATTGGCTCATGACATCCTCCTCCACCTATTCTATTGATGTCCTAGTCGACTTGTTGGCATAAAATTATTTGATCTTTCACTTGAATGCTCGGAGGTCATGCTCTCTTTCCCAGCTAGTTTTTTTTGGTCTTAAGCCCTTCCACTTCACTAAGTATTCATGAACTATTTTTTGAGATACCCTGGATACCCTGTCAGCTAAAATTTTTTCAACTTGACTTGCTGATAGTGGTTTCGTGGAGATGATAGCCCTGGTTGACCCCCTCGTAACTTGTATCTATGGGATCTATATGAAAAGACTTTAAGTTGCTCACATGAAACATTGGGTGCACTTTTATTTATTTTGGCAAGTCTATTTTGTATATGGCATTCCCCACTTTACTGGACTTTCATATTTATGCACTAATATGTGATCACCATTTCTCAGGAACTTGGTTTGTTCAGGCACTAGTCTGACAAGAACAAGATCACTAACTTTGAATTGTTATACTCTACGACCCTTATCTATCCATTTTTTCATGCACTTCGATGCCTTCTCAAAGTATATGTAGACACTCATTTTAGTCCGAACCCATTTCGATCCAAGCCTAGTAGGACACCTGTTTTGATCTGGGTCTAATCGAACCTATTTTCGTTCAGTTTAGTTGGATCCATTCTGATCTCGACCCAATTGAGCCCATTTTGGTCCAGACCTAATCGGGTCCATTTCGGTCTGAGCCTAGTAGGACACTTGTTTTGATTTGGGTCCAATTGGACCCATTCTTGTTCAGTTTAGTTGGACCTATTCTGATCTCAACCCAATTGGACTTATTCTGGTCCGGGCCTAATTGGGCCCATCTTAGGTTGAACCTAGCTGGGCCCATTTTGGTTAAACCCGACTAGGCCCATTACAGCTCATTTTAGTCTAATTAAATTATGTTATTATTATTATCATCATCATCATCATCATCATTATTATTATTATTATTATTATTATTACTATTATTATTATTATTATTATTTTTACTTTTATTTTTATTTTTATTTTTGTTTTTTGTTTTCTTTTCTGCTTAATTCGCATATGACCGCAGATCAGAATCACCATATTTTCAGGTCAATATAGAATCAAGTGAATATTGCTGAAATTTTGGACCTAAAATCTCGTCTGGACAAAATGCAATCCCAGAAATCAAGCCTAGAGTTGATTCTGTCCGTTTTCTAAAATTGATCCTATGCTACCTATAAATTGGATCGATTCTAACACACAGAAACACAAGGAGAATGAAGGGAAAATTGTTGAAAAAATTATGAGAAAATTTTGGCAATACAGGTTTCTAGGATTTGATCTTGGGGTTTAGAGTTAATTTATGGATTTTAGAGGTGAATTCAAGTTTTTCGATGAAATATGAATTTTTGGTTGACAGGTTGAATTTTTTGATCACATTCCGACCAACTTCCCAGAAATCGATAATTTTAATAATTTTTTATTGAATTTTTTGATAACTTTTTCAAAAACTGATGAATTTTCTAGCTCTGGTTAAAGTTTTCAGTGAAGATTTTTAGAGAGAAGGTAAAACTTCTCATTCTAGAGAGATAGAGAGAGAGCAGAAGGATTTCTGAAGAAAGGCATGAAAAGTGGCTTATATAGTTGCCTGGAACGACATCATTTTGGTGAGTCAAAATCCGTACGTCGACCCAAATGCATGCGTGCTGACCCGCGTCCCAACTCGACCTGACCACAAGTTTTTTTTTTCTATTTTATTTTATTTTATTTATTTTTAATCATATTTTATTTTTTGATTATTTTTAGAAAAAAATTATTCTATCTTTTTAAAAAAAAAGAAGAAAAAAGAGTAAAAAAAAAGAAAAAAATTATTATGTCTTTTTTAAAGAAAAAAGGGGAAGTATAAAATTTACTATCTGGTAAATAAAAAATAATAAACAAGGCTTGGATAATTCAAAATCAAATTGGTGCCATCCCTTGGATTGGCGTTTTAGGGGTGCTATAACCTTTTCCATGTGTAATTGACTTTCGAACCTAACCTCTGTTTTGCAGATTAGCTTTAATCAGGTGGCTAATCACACCTAACCAAAAAAGATTGGTGACAACTCCTTTCCATTCAGAGTCTAGCGGTAGGTCCATAGATCTATATGTTATGATAGCTTGGTGACTTCATTAGGGACAATTATGAGAGTCAAGCTAGTAAAAGATTTCTTATTATCTAGGTATTGTCTAACAAATTTGAAATTACTTCTTTTCATTGCTTATATCTACTTTATTATTATTTATTTGTCTGACTTACTGTTCAGTATCTATATTGGCCTAAATATATGCTTATTGTATATGTCATTCACTTGCATGTGCATAACATAAGCTCTTCACCCGGGCTCTACCTTTAGGAGGGAGTAAAGTACCTATGCCTTCGTGAGATTTCATGTCTCTGCATAGGCTTGTGAAACACTCCCACTCAGATTGAACCCTCTTCGATTGAAGCCTGTGATGGGTGAGGATTGGGGTGCTTTACTAGTCTATAATGGACCATGATGTAGGGAATAATTTGGGAATCTTTTAGAAGTGGCCCAAATCACATATAATTGACTTTAGAAGCCCAACCATAGATATCCACCCTCTATAGAAAATCTAAAATTTTAGGTCATGCTATTATCTTAACTGCTATATTTTTCTAGTGTTTCATTGAAATGACTAACTAATTTCTTTATTTCTTTTTAGTTTTTTTCCACACATTTATGAACATGTTCGCAGATTGCATAATATTCTTGCCCCAAAATTATTTCAGCAAAAGTCCTCATGGATTCCACAGAACGTCAGGTTTGTGCCTCATCTATGCTGTTCAAATGTGATTTTTCCATAGAGGTGAAGATTGAATCGAAAAGAAGGCAGTTAGAAAAAAAGGATTGTTTACCACTTGGTCATATCTCTACACTATCAAAAGAAGTCCATTTACTCTTTAAACATAACACCTTGAAAAGCCTATCAGACATATGGAGTGGTATAACCTCTTCGAGGTAAGAATCCTTCTATGAAAAGTTTGGACATATAGCATATCTTTTGTTAGTAGAGGTTGACTACTCACTAATTAGGGTAATGATACAATTTTGGGATCCCTTATACCGGTGTTTTATCTTTAATAAGGTTGATCTAGTACCCATAATTGAGGAGTACTCGACTTTGATGGGTATGCATCTATTGTATCCAGACCAAAGATACATGAAGAAATACAAGTCAGGGAGTCACAAAAAATTGAGCCAAATGCTAGAAGTGGGAAAAGAGACTATAGATTCATACATTTGAGAGAAAGGTGATCATAAAGGTATTTTATGGGGGATCTTTCAAGATTTTATTATCAAGCATCCAGATGATGACTAAGGAATGAATGCATTTGCTTTAGCCATTTATGGGTTGGTCATCTTCCCTAAGGTCTTAGGACATGTTGAGATAAAAGTGATGGATCTGTTAGAACAAATTGAAAGAAGTTGTAACCCTTCACTAGTTATTTTAACAGAAACTATCAGATCTCTAAGTTTTTACAAGCAGATGGATAAAGCACGTTTCATGGGTTGCATACCCTTATTATATGTATAAATGAAAAACCATTTTGAATGCAAAAAAAATGCTTTTACTAAACTTTATCTCCACACTCGAAATCTAATTAGGAAATTCTATCAGAGAGCTTGGCTAGAGGCAAAAACTCAAAAGGAGTGGAAATGTTTACTTCAAGGACTCACTGCTAGTAAGGTAAAATGGTTAGCTTCATGGATGGACAGAGAACCTATGCTTTACCAATGTGGAAATGAGATAAGGGTCCCACTTCTAGGCTTATTGGGGTTAAGAAGTTATGCCCTGTTAATGGTAAGGAAACAACACAAAGTTGAACAGTTTATTCCCATAACCCACAAGCTCGGCCAGTTTGACTACTTATATGGAGAGCCTGAAACCTTTCAAAAAATTAATAAAGCTTAGAAGAAGCCCAAAAGAGTAAGCCCAGGACCATTCACTGATCGAGTCACTCAGGGATATTTGGTCTGAAAAAATAAAAGAGGTCAGGAGATTGCATTTGGGCCTCAGGATCATCACTTACCAGTAGGTCAAAAGTTTGATAAACAACTTTCAGAACTAGAGCATGAGATGAAAAAGGAGAAATTGAGACAAGAGGTCTTGAAGCTACAGGAAAAAATGACTAATGGCAAAACAAAGCAGAGAAACTAGAAGTCCAAGCCCATAAAATTTTCAAAAAATATAGCAAGGCCTAAAAAATTGTTAGAGAATGGGATGATGTCATAAAAGAGCTAAAAGAGTTACAACATGAGCATAAGAGGTTGCATATACAGGTACAAGCCAAAGAAATAAACAATTCTGAATTGGCTCATGAAAATGAAGAGTTGAAAGAAAAGCAAGACTACATAGAAAATGCTTTCATAAAGGTTAAATAGGAGAATCAATGGCTCTCAGATCACATCTTAACTTTAACATTAAAATTGAAAGAATAAAAAAAATCGTGTCAGGACCCTTACAGAACAACATAGAGAATTATCCTATCAGGTATAGTGTGGTAAAAGAGAAGGGTTAGGAAGACAGAGGTACATAGAACATCTCACTGCTTAGGTAGACAAAGTTGTAATCCAAGCAAGTGAAATGGTAAAAAAGGCTGAGACTCTGAGAGGTTTGATCACACTAGCAGGGGAGCATAGGTAGAAATTGTTGAACTTCATTGAAGAAGCTAAGGACCAGTATGAGTAAGTTAGACATTTTTATAAAGGAACAATATTAGGTTTGATGTAAAATAGACTTCTGTGGAATAAATGAAAATTTCCTTTTGTTAGATCTTTTTCAAGGGGTAAATATTTTCACTTTTTATCTTTTTTCATTTGCATTATATTCATTCATGTATTCATTATCATTGAATCTTTAATTATGTTGCCAAGGTGTAAGAATAGCTTCTCATTAATACAATACTCGAGCTCGAGCTAAAAAGATGAAACAAGATAATACAAGTCATTTTGAAAATATAAAGAAAGCTCAAGAAGCATTAGAGGGAAAGTTGAGCCAAAATTTGAAAGTTCTGGAAAAGATAAATAGGGAAAAATCAGTTGAAGAAGATACTTTACAGGAAGCTATGAATTTGGCATATCCTTCAGTCTCAACAAGTAGCTCCTTTAAAGTACAACTACCCAGGAATGACCTATGCACCAGGTCATAAGAATCTCCAAAGCTATGATAATCCTATCTTTGCCAAGAAAACAGTTAAGCCCATTTAACTCCCCACTATAGATAAGGTAAAAGAGAAGGAAAAGCCACTAGCAACTATGCCCTTTGAGGATTCTAAAATTGATCAAGCTATAAATAAACTGAAAAAAAGACTAAGGGCTATAGAGAGAATAGACTTTTATGGATCTATGGATGCAGTGAGACTTTGCCTAGTACCAGATGTAGTGATGCCATTAAAATTTAAAATACCAGAGTTTGAAAAGTACGATGGTACCAAGTGTCCTATCATACATATCACCATGTATTATCATAAAATAACGGTACATGCCAGTAATGAAAAACTACTTATGCACGTGTTTCAAGATAGTTTACTAGATCTATGATCAGATGGTATGTCTAATTATATGGGACTCGCATCAAGACATGAAAAGATATGACTAGATCTTTTATAAACTAGTATAGTCTAATCATTCACATGGCTCTCAATCATCTTTTCCTATAAGCCATGGAAAAGAAAGCCTCTGAATCTTTTAAGCAATATGCTTAAAGGTGACGAGATATGGTTGCTTAGGTACAACCCATTTTAATAGAGAAAAAAACCACTGTGCTATTTGTGAACACTCTAAAGTCACCTTATTCTGAGAGGATGATCGAGAATGCAACTAAAAATTTTCCAGACATGGTGATTTCTGGAGAGATCATAAAAAATGCTATAAAAATGGTAAGCTTGAAGGAGGTGAATCTTCTAAGAGAGCACTTAAGAAAAAAAAGTGAGACTCAGGCTGTGAGTCTTGAGGGGCAGCAATTCAGAAGCTACTTTCGACCTACCTACCTCACATACCATCACACAATAAGCCATATTTTCATATTTTCATACTAGTCAACTAGTCGACCATCTTATCCATTTTCTTCAAGATCCCCTGCTCATCCAGTCAGCACTACAAGCAATACCAAAGAATCATGAACCAGAGAAAAACCAACCTTTGATCCCATACTTATGAGCTATATGAAGCTATATCAAGAGCTCTACAAAAATCATTTAATAGCTTCTATCCCTACAAAATAACTTGAACCTCCTTACCCCAAGTGGTATGACTCCAATGCCCCATTGCAACTATCATTTCGGAGTGGTGAGGCATTCTACTTAAAACTGTATCCTTTTTAAATATAAGATATAAAATTTGATTAAGAAAGAGTTGGTAAGCTTTGATGAAAGTGAAAGTTCTACACCTAATATCAGTGGAAACCCTTTGCCCAGTTATACGATTAATGCTTTGGACACAAATAAAAGACATGTGAAAAGAAGAGTAGAAGAGCTTAAAATGTAATTCGACCAGCTATCTGAAGCCTTACATGAAGCTGGAATGATACAACTAGTGGCTTCATGCACTCATATGGAAAAATCTAGCCTAGCTCAGATGTGTAAATATTATGGTGAGGCACCGGGTCATTCAATTGATGTCTGTAAACAATTTCATGGTGAAGTTTAAAAACTAATGGACTCCCATCAAATAAAGCTCTATGAAGAGTCGAAAGCTTTAAAGGACACCGAGGTGGTTATGACAGACAAATGGATGTCAAAACCTATCATTATACGCTATAAGGAGAAACCACAATCAGTTGAGAATAAGTTTATTCCCAAACCAGTAGCTCTCAAAGTTCTACACCTATTTCCTTATAAAGACAATAAAGTAGTACCCTAGAATTATGAATGTAGGGTAACAATTCAAGGGCAGTAAAAGGATGTGCTGAAATCTAAAACTACTCATATAATAAAAGTAGGGGGTATAACTAGAAGTGAAAGATATTATACTCTAAAAACTTTGAATAAATAAAAAAAAAGAGAGAAGCAAACTGAATCAAAAATTATAAAGAAAGATACATCAAAACTTGTGCTTGAAAAAGAGGCTTGTGAGTTTCTAAAGCTAGTCAAACATAGTAAGTACTTTGTGATAGAGCAATTGAATAAGATGCCAGCCAAAATTTCTCTGTTATCACTTCTCTTGAACTTTGAACCACATTGTAATGCCTTATTAAAGGTATTGAATCAGGCATATATGGCCCATAATGTCTCCATAGAGTATGTGAATCATTTGACAAGTAATTTAGTAGTGTCACATCATATCTCCTTTAGTGATGATAAGATCTTACTAGAATGTAAAAGAAGCACTGAGAGATTGCATATCACTGTTAAATGCAAAAGTCATATAGTGGCTAATGTCCTTATTGATAATGGGTCAGTCATTAATGTTATGCCTATATCCACTTTGGCAAAGTTATCCTTTGATATGTCTCATATCCAGAACAGTCAAATGGTAGTCCGAGCTTTCTATGGGACTAGACAAGAAGTATTAGGAGATGTTTAGCTACCCATACAGATTAACCCATGTGTTTTCAATATAAAATTTTAAGTCACGAACATTTCTCCATCATACAGCTCCTTATTAGAAAGACCATGGATCCACATGGTAGGCACTATTCCTTCTTCATTGCATCAAAAAATCAAATTCAATGTAGAAAGGCATTAGTGATTATGGTCGAGGAGAAAGATTTACTGGTAACCTAACCCATAAATGCCCTATATGTAGAAATGATAAAAGAATCATTGGAGTGCTCATACAGATCTTTTAAACCTATTGATGCAGTGAGTGAAAGGCTTAAATTTAGTCAAATTATAATTAATCAGATGGTCAACAAGGGTTGTAGTATTGGGTTCGATTTAGGTAAGAACCTTCAAGGGATGAAAGAATCCTCAAAGCTTGAAGATAATAGTGTAGAACAGGATTAGGTTATAAGATGGAGGGAGTACCAACCTCAGCAGTAGGACAAGAAATGAATTGATGGTTTTTCCCCACTTAAATGAGATTTTCACTCTTAGAAGATACGTGTTTTCAAAAGCTAAAAAGGATGCAAAAGAGAAACCAAAGTGGGAAGAAGCTTTTGCCAATCTATCCATTCACATGATGGATGATGGAAGCTAAAATGAGGAAGCTATGATTTACCCTTGCTCGTCGGGATATGAATTACAGAATTAGAGGGTTATCCAAATGCCTATTGTTTCTAATTTTCCTTCAATGTAATCACATATCCTAATCGCTTATACCCAAAAGCATTAGGATGAAATCTCATCTTTGGCCCTTTTATTTTTCATTATTTCAATAAAAATAGGAGCATGCATTTTATTCATTTCTTTCATTCCATTCATTCCACCATTAAAGTTTCTTGCTGATATTTTTTATTCTATTAACTTTCAGGTTCCCAGATGAATGTGAAGATAATCATGATAATGATATGGGGTTTAACTTTAAAAATTCAATTAATACCAATGACCTTAATACTGAAAAAGATTTTGAAAAATATACTTTGTCTTTGGATTTAATGAGGATGATTAAACATGAAGATAAATTTATTGAGCCTCATTAAGAAGTAGTTGAATTGATCAATTTAGGTGATCCCAATCAAGATTAGTACTTCACTTTCGATTATTGATCGACAGCTATTAGAGAATTTGCTTCAAGAATTTATGGATGTCTTTGCTTGGTCCTACCAAGATATGTCAGACTCAGCATTGAAATAGTGAAACATAAGTTACCATTGAAGCCAAAATGCAAACTGATACAACAAAAACTAAGAAAAATGAAATTGAAGATGCTATTGAAAATAAAAAAAGACATTAAAAAGTAATTTAACAAGGCTAGCCCTAAAGATAATTTTTCTTACCACACATCGATACTTTGGTGGATAATACGGCCCAACATTTAATATTCTCTTTCATGGATGGATTCTTTAAGTATAATCAAATAAAAATGGCCTCAGACAACATAGAAAATACCATTTTTATCACCATGTGAGAAACTTTTTGCTACAAAGTTATACCCTTTGGGCTAAAGAATGTTGGGGCAACTTATCAAAGGGCTATAGTGATACTTTTTCATGATATGATGCACAAAGAGAATGAGGTGTATGTAGACGACATGATTACCAAGTCCCGAAAAGGAGAAGATCATGTAATCAACCTCAAAAAGCTATTTGAAAGGTTGAGAAAGTTCCAACTCAAGCTGAATTAAGCTAAATGTACATTCGAAGCTAGATCAAAAAAGTTACTGGGATTTATAGTCAGTGAAAGAAGGATAGAAGTAGATCCAGACAAAATTAAGCCATTCAAAATCTATCTCCACCAAGTACACAAAAAGAGGTTCGCAGGTTCTTGGGCAAATTAAATTATATTTCTCAGTTCATTTCTCAACTCACTCTTAAATGTGACCCCATTTTCAAACTCATTCGAAAGAATAATCTTAGGGAATAGAATGAATAATGTCAATAAGCTTTTGATAATATCAAGTGGTACTTATCAAACCCTCCAATATTAGTGCCTCATATCCCAGAAAAACTACTAATTTTATACTTAGTGGTATATGAAGGCTCGATGGGATGCGTGCTGGGCTAACAAGATAAATCCAACAAGAAAGAAAAAGTTATTTATTATTTGAGTAAAAAATTCATAAAGTATGAGTCCAAGTATTCATCACTAGAGAAAATGTGTTGTGATTTGACTTGGACGGCTAAAAGGCTCAAGCAGTACATGCTGTACCATATCACTTTGCTCATAGCTAAATTAGATCCCATCAATTATATCTTCGAGAAACCTTCACTATCAGGAAGAATCACAAGATGACAAGTGTTGTTTTCTAAATACATCATAGCATATGTAAGTCAAAAAGAAATCATAAGGAATGCCATTACTGAATTCTTGGCAGATAGGGCCATTGAAGATTATGAGCCCATGAAGTTTGATTTCTCAGATGAAGAATTAATGGCCATCTTAGAATAAAAAAAATGATGATGATGAAGAAACATGACGGATGTATTTTGATGGAACCGTTAATGCCATGAGGCATGGGATTGGAGCCATTTTGATATCTCCAATGAAACATTACTATCCTATTACGACAAGATTAAATTTTAACTACACTAATAATGTCTATGAGTATAAAGCTTGTGTCATGAGATTATATGTGACTTTAAACAAGAAGATTAAAATATTAAAGGTGTTTGAAGACTTAGCTCTAGTCATTTATCAATTGAAAGGTGAATGGAAGACAAGGGATTCAAAACTCATCCCTTATCATAAATATATTTTAGAGCTGTGCAAATAGTTTAAAACAATTTGGTTTGAACACTTACCTCGAAAAGAAAATTAGATTATAGATGCTTTGGCTACCTTGGCTGTCATGGTACAGATTGATGATACCATTAAAATTTAGCCTATCAAATTGGATATCAAATATATGCCAATACATTATGCCAACTTGGAAGAAGAGAAAAATGGCTGCCTCTAGTATTATGATATCATGTAGTATTTAAAAAATTAATAGTATCCAAATTAAGTAACAAAAAAAGATAAAAGAGTCTTATGAAGATTAGCCATGGGATTCTTTTTGGATAAGAAAACTTTGTACAAAAAAGGCAAGGACCAAGTGTTACTCCATTATGTAAATATATCTGAAGCCAAAAAAATTGTTGAAGAGGTACCCAATTATGTATGTGAGGCACATGTAAATTGGCATATGATAGTGAGACAAGTCATACGAGTCAGATATTATTGGTTGACAATGAAAAAAGATTGCATCGATTATGCCCAAAGGTGCTATAAATGCCAGATTTATGTTGATAAGAATCTTGCTTTGCCTAGTGCTTTACATGTCATAGCTTCATTTTAACCATTTTTTATATAAAGGATGGATGTCATTGGCCCTATTAGACCAAAGGCTTTAAATAGGAATATATTCATCTTTGTGATGACTGACTACTTCACCAAATGGGTCGAGGCTACCTCTTTCACGATAGTGACTAGAGCAGTGGTTTGTAAATTTATCAAAAGAGAAATAATTTACAGATATGAACTTTCAAAAAGAATTATATCAGATAATGTCAAGAATCTAAATAGCAAGATAATGCATAAGTATGTGTTCAATTTAAAATCAAACACTATAATTCGACCCCGTATCATTTAAAAATGAATGGTGCAGTGGAAGCCGTAAACAAAAACATAAAAAAGATTTTAGAAAAGATGACTGAAACATACAAGGACTGACACAAGAAGTTGCCTTTTGCCCTACATACATATCGAACTTCTCTGTGCACCTCTATAGGAGCAATTTTTTTTTCTTTAGTTTATAAGATGGAAGCTGTATTACCAGTAAAAGTAAAAATCTCATCTCTGAGGATTCTAAGGGAAGTAGGACTAGATAAAGCTGAATGAAATTGAGAATGCTATGAGTAATTAAACTTTATTGAAGAGAAGAGATTGACAACCTTATGCCATGGTCAATTGTACCAAAAAAAAATAGTGAGAGCTCATGATAAAAAGGTCAGACCTTTGTAGTTTCGAGAGGGAGAATTGGTGTTGAAAATGATTTTTCCAAGTCATTATATCGATAGAAAAAAATATACTTCAAATTGAGAGGGGCCTTATGTGGTAAAATGAGCTTTTTTTGAAGGAGCCTTGATCTTGTCGGAGATGGATAGAAATGAGTTCTTTGGTCCTATCAACTCTAACATAGTGAAGAAGTATTTTGCTTGATATTAAAAAAAAAGGGTCAAATTAAAAACCTAAAAGGGCGATTTGAACCACAAAAAAAAGAAAAAAATTCAAGTCTAAAATCTGAAAGGGTGACTTCTAACCAAAAGAAGGACTAAAACTCTAAAAGGTAATTGAAATTGGCATATCAGGGACAATAAATTTTGAAGAGCTTCAAAGTGTTAGGGCATTAAGTTTTGATTGAGTTTTTGAAGGAAAATCTAAAATTTGTTGTCATAGTTATCTAATCATTTGTCTTGGGGCACTGCCTCCCTAAAATAACCATTCCTATACATTCTTTTCCTTCATACCATCATTTGTAATTGATTATCCACATAAATGAAAGCCATTTTATCATTCTCTAAATCTTATACATTGTTCTTCCTTTTTATACCTTACCATGAATAGAAGAAATGCATAACTTGCATCATGATGCTTTTAAATTAGGGTAATGATTAATAATTGAACAAAATCACAAGAAGTGTGTTATTTTGAATGATTGAAAGAGATAGAGGCAAAAAAAAAAAAAGGGGAAAAATTTGACTTCCATGACTTTCTTCAACAGATAGGTGAAATGACTCCTTTAACAAAGAACATGTCTCCAGGTTAATGTACTTTCAGGTTGATGAAAAATAGCTTATTTACCAAATGCAAAGAGAGATTTCTCTGTTAGAGTGCACAGTAAAGGTGAACATGCAGGATGATGTCCGATGGTTTTTCTACTAAAGGCGCTTAGAAATGAGAATACAAAAACTTTAGCACCATAATTAATGATTCGTCTACATCCTAGATAAGGCATACATTTGCATTATCTCACTCACTTGATCTTGGCTCAGTCCATATCTTTTCTTATGACTCGTGATTTCATCCTGATTTTTTATTTTTGACCTTGACTTGGTCCTGATCATCTCATTTTTGACTCGTGATTTTGTCCCAATCACTTGATCTTAGCTCAGTTTAGATCATTCCTTATGACTTGTGATTCTATCTCGATCATTTATTTTTAATCTCGACTCAGTCCTGATCGCCTCATTTTGACTCATGATTTCGTGTCGTGATTTCGTTTCAATCACTTGGTATTGACTTAGTCCAGATCATTCAGTAATATCTTTTAATAAAAAAACATAAAGTTTGTGTACGTTTAATAACATTGACTTTTGATTTTTATTTTATAGTCGGAGAATAAGGGAAGCTTCATAAATTACGAACTTTATGAAGTTTGTAGAGAGTGGCTTGATTATGTATTATCACTCACTAGATCTTGATGCTGGAGAATGTTGATTGACTATAAATATATGCATTACATTGATCTAATTTTTTTGTGAAGGTAGTATGATTGGATATTTGTTATTTGTTATTAGTTTATTGGTTTATTTTTATTGGTATAAATTTGTTTTATATCATTTGTATTATATGAAGACACATACAATGTTGACCACCAAACATGCATATTTTTATACGCCAATGCTATCAGTTGTAAATCTGAATTATAGGTTCATATTGAAGTATTATAATGTTTGTTTTCTAAATACAAATATGAAATTTATTGTATCACAAATATGTATTTAATTCACATAAGTACGATGATCCGTTATAAATAAACCTACGTATAACATGCCATACAATATGGTACATATTCACAACCTTCCCCTTATTACCTTAATTAAATAAACAGGTTTACAAAATTATTGTATGAATCTGTATAGAAAATTTAGTGAAATCTATATATGTTTAAGAGAAAAAAAGTCAAACAATAGACGATATGCAGTATATTCGTTTAACCATTTCCTAATGTAATTACTTTTAAATATAGCCGACAGAGTATGAAAAAACTCAACTTTGTGATTTTTTTCAACATATACTCACAATCGGCAATTATTTCATCAAGTGTGAATTTATTGAGTTGCATTATTTTCATTTAAAAATGGCTTTCTTTTATCCATATTCTCAACTTTTTTCTTTAAGTAAGCTAAAATACCTTCTATCAAATTCATAACTCTATCATATGAAGCACCAATTTTGTCAATTTGATCAACCAATTAAATTATTAGTTTTTCCTCATTTTTCGAACACTTTTTGCTTGACAACATCGCCCTAGCATTGCTCAGAGCAACAGAACCAATTTTTTCTTCATCGTTTTCTCTTTTTGCATTTTTTTTGGCAAACTCTAGAGAGAAGTAAGCATCTTTGTTAGCAGTCAATGATTCAACTGCATCGATTGCTATTTTAGCTCTTTGATCGGTTGCTTTATCATATCTGAAATCACTTTAAACTAATCAAAAAAAGAAAAAATTTATTCCTTAAACCTTTAGCATGTGGGTGTGACAGCCAAAGTTCAAGCAAATACGAATCAAATTAAACCTATAGAAAAAAAATGTAAAAAAGTTAGATAAGCCATAATATAATCTTAAAAGACTTACTTGAACTTATTTATCAAATACTTTTTTCTCAGCTGTGATATAGTTTTCTTGATCATTCCATCTAAATCTACTAAAATTTTATCATATCACAAATTACGTGATATTGTCTTTTGAGTAGCTTAACCTTAAATTTGATGTGGGGGGTGTCTTTAAGTTGTAAAGTAAGAATGAGTTACTTTAACATTCATTCCATATAACATAGATATCTGACACAGAATATCCAATTATTTGCTATTCATCTAGGATCTTCAACAAAAGAATGTAGGTATTAAACCAGATAGAAATCCTTATTTTGAGTCCATGAATGTTACCAACGCTCGAACTGTCCACTCTTTTTTTGGATTGGCCTCAAACGTATTGTGATGGATTGACACATGATGAAGACATATTCAATTCCTAATCATATGATTAGATATTATGAAACAATATCAATATGGTAAATAAAAAACAATCAAGGAAATGAAATAAATGAATACACATTAAAAGAAAATAAATGAGTGTGTAATCTAAATTATAATATATATTGGACACTCAAGAATAAAAATATATAATATAAACATATATTCAACAATGATATAAAGGAAATTCTACATTTAACTGTATGACACATATAATAAAAACTATTAGGTAAACAAATTATAACATACAAAATATTTCTATAATGTTATTATTTATAGGATTGTAACTAATGGGTGAACATCTTATTAGCCAAATTATCTCTAAACTAAGTCCAAAAATTAGATGGCTCAACATTCGTAATCAAATTTTGATGTTCAAATTCATTTGGTTGGCTAATATTTTCTTTAGCAACATCACTTTCAATAAGGTAAAAAATTATCTTATACCTAATAAAATTATGGAGAAGGCAACAAGCAGAAATGATTATACACTATGTCTTAATTGAATAAATGACTCTTCCCTTAAAATTGACCATCTAGCTTTCAATATACCAAAACATCTCTCGATACAATTTCTTGCTTAAGAGTGTTTCATATTAAAGTATTTCTACGAGGTTGTTGGTTGGAGTTTTACCCTCTAATCACTAAGATGGTATCATTGATCTCTATAAGGTGCTAAGAATCCTTTCCCTTTTGTGTATCCGACATCACACAAATAGTAATTACTTGTTATCCATTCAACAATATTAATAATATGGAAAAAAGGTGTTTTGTGATTAACATTACACGAATATAATATAAATGATACCTTGTAGATCCTCAACCCATTTCTATGTGCAATGGCATCTCTTAGCACTCTGTCATCTGCTGTAGAACCTTTTCATTCCCGTAAAACATATATGAATTATATATCTTGGGTGCAAACACCAAGGACATTGGTAACAATTTCATTTTTTCTAGTTCTGTGTCTTGGCCTATTAATTGCATCTACATTAACTTTGATGTATGTCCCATCTCAAGCACCTAAATAACCCTTGAACCATTTTCATTTATTATTTGTTGAATATTTTGGTATCGATACAGGTTTTTTAAACAACGGCATATGCAATCTTAAAATAGAATTCAACACAAAATGGAATTGTCAACTAATCATCTTTTCAGATATAGCTATTTGACGTTTCATAACCCTATTTTTTGCATGATGGGCAATGATGTGAAGAAAGCTAATAACTAATTCTTCTATTGACATATGTTTAGATGATTATAACCCTATTCAATTTTAAGTAAATGACATAATTTTGCAAAAGCTCTCCATCCATTTTAATATTATTTAGACACTGTCTACGGCTCTCAAAGACCATTGCGTTTAAGTTTAACTCTCTAATTTATAGCCTATCATAAGATGTTCCACCATAAGATAGTTTATGTCATTTTTTAATGTTCATATTTAATAAAGTTATAGCAATAAAACATAACACATTCAACAAAGTCTCCATCTGTTTCAAATGCATCAAAAACAATGTAACCAATTGCATTTTCCTTTTTAATGATAAATCAATCATAACTGTCTAAAAGGTAGAATATCGTTAAAGTTGAAAACATAAATGAAAAACAAATCTTGGCATATGGTAGATGGAATTAATTAAATATCATCAAATAAAATATAAATTAAAAACAAAACATTGAAAGAGTGGAAAGAGCTAAAACAATCACAAAAGAAGGCATTTATATCATAAACATAAATCTAGATTTAAATGATATCTAAAAAAATAATAAATAAAAACATTGGAAGGCAACATCAATTATAAAAGATAAATAAGAAAGTATACACACCATTTTGTGTAAAAAATGAATATAAACTTAATAAGACAAATATTAAATGGCAGATGTTAAAGGTGAAATTAGTTTAAAAAAAAGTAAATTCTATGAGTAGAGATCTATTGAAATATAAATCATAAACTTATTGGTTATTGAAACATGATGAAGACATGGAATAAGGCATTCCATACATACAAACGTTTTATTTGATATATAAATTATAGGCGATTCTGCTTTATGATTAGACGTAAGAATGTTCATTGTCAGAACACGATCTTCAAGAGAAAATAAATTTAATATGCAGCAATTAAGGCGGTTGTAGGAAGAAACGCCTCCATTGATAACCAATTAAAGCATTTTTCTATACAAACGCCTTAATCTTTTGTTTATACTGTGACTGAAAATAATTCATATTATAACATTATCTACGAGATCAAAAAAAGATTTGTTTTAAATTGTTGATGTCAATGATTATTTAAGTCATTTTAAGCACTAAACGTCATAATTGATGATCATTTAAGGCATTTGTGTATAGAAACACCTTAAATTATAATAAATTATGGTGTTTCTTAAACCTAAATGCCTTAAGTAATTCATGTCATCACTCAATTAAGGCCAAAGATTATTTAAGGCATTTTTTCATGTCAAACGCCTTAATTACAATATAAAAAATATATATTTTTTTACAAAAACCTATAATTGAGTTTTAGTAACTGCTATATATGCTTTTTAAAAGAGTAATAACTATTTTATCATTTTTTAATTTAAATTAAATTTGAAAATAAGATAATTTTTTTTACAAAAACTTAAAATACCACAGGAAGATGTGAAGTTTTGATTTCGAGACTTTAGGTACTATTGAAAATCTAACATTTTTCTCTATAATCAAATTATTCTGAACCAAATGTGAGAATCAAATACCCATCATCAAGATTCAAAAAAAAAAAAATTATAAATTCTTTCGAACCAAACACACTCTAAAAGTAAATATTAAATAACAAGAAAATATATGATTCTTCAATTTAAAAACTTGATTTGCAAGATCAAATAAAAAAATTTCTAAATTAAATACCAAAAAATATAAATTTTTGAATTTACAAACTCAAATAAAAAAAACTAGTAAGAAAGTGTTTTTACCATTCAATCATAATTTTATAAATAAAATGATTTGATTATCTTTATATTTTTAATTTTTTATTATTTTATACCTTTTTTTTAGAAATTTTAATTTAGTATAACACATTTATATAGTAACATTAAAAACATAAAATTTTTTAAATCATATTTTTTATTATCCTTTTAAATATATTTTTTAATTCAAATTCTTTCCATCTACAGTACTATTGTTATCTAGCCTTAAAATACTCTTTTTATCTTAATTTTACTTATTATTGAAAGATGATAATTTTTTAATTAAACAATCACGACACGTATAAATCAATGATTCATTATTAACCCATTTTTGTTTTTTGGTTGGATAGCAATTTTGTACATTTTTCTGAATTTTTTTTTCCAACTGTTGACCATTTTCCCACCTTTCAACAGCCCACATTCCCCACCGAACTTTACGTAATCCGGAGGTAAATTTGATGAGACTAATTGTGTATCCGATCGCTCACAGCTTTCCACGTGAAACCATTCATCCATTTATCATCACTGCCGTTTAATCATCATTTAACCAATCAAGTCAGATATCATATTACTGTGCTTGCCCCACGTGTACGGTGCATTTAAAGTCATGATCTTTGCTTTGTTTGATCTGGTTGATGCACGGTATCTGCACTTCTGGTTATCGTGATCTGATATTTTCTCTTTTGGCAGACGAGAGGCACGTACTTAGATGTCAAATCGATTCGATTTAATTTAATTTAATTTGATTTAAATCAAATATATTAAATATATATAATATAAATTGAATTTAAATTGAAATATAAAAAATTAAAAAATTAAATCAAATTATATTATATATTTTTATATATGTTTTAAATTTTTATAAAATAAAATGATAATTTATATATAAAACTACTTAAATATATTATAAATTTTATTAAAATAATATATAAAAAATTTAAAAATCAATAAATCAAATTGAATTGGTAAAATTTAGTTTGGATTAGATCAATTTTTTAAAAAATTAATTCAAATTCGAATCAAATTTTAAAAATTTATAATATTATGATTATTTAAAAAAATAAAATTGAATCTAATTCAAACTGTTAACACCTTAGCTATGGCTTTAATACAGGTTGTACAACAACTTTCCCTTTCAAAATAAACTAAGAAAAAAAAACTTACAATAAATCCACTTAGAAACATGAGTTGTTTATATTAAGATCCTTACATTAAGGTTGTAAGAAAGAAAGAAAATGAAACCAAGAGAAAAAAATATTTTTTTATTATATTTGGTATGAACAATAAAAAATAAAAAGATTAAAGATAAAATTATAAATAAATAGTATTAAACTTATTTGGTAGCAGCTTTAGTCAAAGTAGTGAGTTGTTAGTATTTATTTTTTTAAGTCAATATTTGGATATTTGGTCATTTGTTAAAATAATTATACTTGTTGTACCTATTTATTTAGTTAACAAGATTAATTCCTATGATCTTCAAGTTAGCACATGTCCGATTATTACATCGTCACATATGAGAGTCGATATCTACACTCCTTGCCACAGAGCAAGCTTGCTTTTCATTAAGGAAGAACTTGCTTAACTATCTCCATTAATGTCCTATTAATGTATCATTTCAAAAATAGGACTAACTAGCTTTCAACTTACTTAGGTTAAATGCAACTCACATTTACTTTGGATCATTAAATGTAGCCCGCAATTACTCATGTGACTTTTCTTCGAGCTTTTCGTAGACTCATCATTAATTATTAACTGTATTAATCATGTCACTGTCAGATAAAAAAAAAAATTAGGTATAGTATGAACTAAGCATTCTTCCTTTTAAAGTTTCCTTAGTGTTTACTATGCACCTTCTTCCTTACTTAAAGTTTTCTTAGCAACATTACAATAGAAAATAATCTTGTAACAAGGTACACATACTCATTAATTTTAGCACATACACTCTGAAAATGTTGTTTTACTCCATACTAAGGTATCATGCTTAAGTGCTATAGTGCTATATCTTATGCTTTTCCTTTACCCAAATTACAATAAGTTTTACCCTCAGTCTATTACGTGTCATAACACTATTGTATCAAACAATAAACGAGTTATTGCTTAAGACTATTATATCAAACAATAAATAAGTTATTGTTTAAGTTAAAAAAGTTAAGAAGTACTCTATTCCATATGAATAGGAAACTATCATAGAAGTTACTCAATTTACTTAACCTCTTTGAGAATGTGGGAATAAGCTTAGTTTGAAATTATGTAAAAATTCACACACCCAAAGATCATCCTATGATGTTACTCAAATTACTTAGTAATCAAAAGAAAATTGAAATAAACTTAGCTTGATTTGAGAAAACTTCTGCATCTATAGGAAACCATCACTTATAGGTACTTAGTATTAATAACCAAACAAGTTAAAAACTACTAAGTCTAAGATGCAAATAATGCCAAAGGCTAAATTTGCAGTCACGAAGACAAGTCTGGACTGTATGAGTTATGGTACCAAGTCGATAGTCATAAAAACCACTCGAGTTATTTAAGTTGTAAGGCAAAATTGACGGTCAACAAAAACTCTTTCCAGCTTAGAATTTGGTATAATTGAATTTTCAAACAAACAACACAGATTAGCAATACGAATTTAGCACATGGCAAGAATTGATGTTGAAACTTCCACTTTTATTGATGATAATTTTTAAGAATAAAGAATAAAACTAAAAAAATAAAAACCAAATTACAACAATAGAAAATACAAAGGGCTTTAAGAGGTTGTAGGAGTTAGATCGTCATTGGTGGCAGGAGTTGAAGTAGCATCGGTCAAAGCCACAAGGAGCTCGGCTACATCAACATCAGTAATAAGAGGAGTGGCTTCAACATAACGACCAACTAACGTAGGTTCAGCTCCAGAACTACTGGCCTAAGAATCCCCAACAACAACAGGCAAGGCATTCAAATAAGTAACCGTCGAGATCCTACCAATCCTTTCAGACACTCTCACCCTTTTCAACTGGGCTAAGTTTTTTGGGGACTCTACTTTGAAAACTTCTAGTGGCATCTTCATCTTTGAAAAGTCAATCCTTCTTAAGTCTAGAGGCCTCAATTGTAGTTGTACCTGATACATGGTTAAAAGCCTTTAATGGTCGCCAGTGGCTAAGTAAACACTAGTCCATTCATCTTCTTACTCTACCAATCGTTTGGAAGACGCAGCATGTTCCGCCTCCAGCTTAGCCTTCAGCCTTGCAAGCTTCTCTTCTAATTGCTAGGCCCATGTTTGACTTTGATCCTTTCCTATTTCAACTTGGTTGGTGCGTGCTGTAGCTGCCACTTGTTCGCCTTACAACTTATTCTTTTCCTCTTTCACCTCCTTGAGGTGAGCAGTTGTAGCATCCAAATATTGTTGAATGGCAATATTCCTCACAATGGCCTTTTTCGACTAGTTTCCAACTTATTCACTTTTTTTATAGGGTGGTGTTCAAAGTCTTCAGGCTCTCGATGGAGGCATTTTTCTCCTGTAATATCTCTTGCTTGGCTCTAGCTTAGGCCTCATCTTGAAGCATCTCCCTTTTGCACCTTAAGTCTTACATTAGCATTTTGACTTGCTCGTAAAGACCTACCTTATTACCCAAAGACTGCACATTGTTATACTCACTGTTAACAACTCATTCAACGTAGAAGAATCAAAAGTAAAAATAACTTTATTCAATACTTACCTCAGTAGCCAAGCATAATTCAACCTGCAGGTTGGTAAGGTTAGGAAATGGTTGCACCATTTTTTTGTTAATGCGAAGAAGACTAGTTGTGGCACTCGGACATGCTGCCTTAATAGGGAATACAGTAGTGGACATTTGTTGATTGCAGTAAAATCTGAGGACATCTTATCCAACTTGTAGCCAGCATAAGCTTTTAAGAAGGCCACCAGGTTTTCATTGGTGAGCCTTCTAATGTCAATACTGACCATCATAGATGGAGTAGCAACAGTTGGTAGAAGAGGTGCAATAAGGGCAGGAATGGTGCTAGCAACAGAAGTTGTTACAGAAGGCACAATTGGCATTAAGTTGGGTACGACTAAAGCAGGTGGAGTTGCACTTGATCCTGCAATTGAAGGCATTAGAGAGGCCTATTTGACCACTATTGGTTGAACTTTGCCAGAAGTAAGCATTCACTGCTGGGCATGTTGGAGCTCATCACGGTTTGTTTCTTTACGAGAAGAAAATTGACATGTAAATACCTCTTCCCTTTCTACTTCACTTGTTGGAGTATCTTTTGAAGCTTTGAAGTGTGATTTATCTCTACAAAGCAAACATAAATATTTGAATCAGTTAACTATAATTAAATTAAACAAAATATAATGCAATTACCTTTAGCAACAACCTTAGCATCTGGGAAACCAAAAGTAGGCACACCCACACCTAACACCCCTTCATTATCCTGAATACCCTGGACCCTTTCAACACCTTGCACGTTAACATTCCCCGTAGATTAACAGAGGTAGCCATAACTGATCTTTTTTATATTATTTGCTGTATGCCACCAGCTAGGGGACTTCCTTAATGAGCCACAGATTTTTTGGGCTTGACTGCTGCCTTTTCAATGCAGCGACAAACATAATAACTCCACATCAACATTAATTGTTAACATAGTAACACAATACATAAGGCAACAAAAAACAACCTAGTTACATTTTTTCCCGCCCAAATTCTCCTTGTCTTTAGGGGTCATTTTTTTCCCATCTTGACTTTTTTCCTAGTCTAGCACTTCTTGAACACTAGTAGCCAAGCCTTGATCCTCACTAGCTGCAAATGTTTTTGCGGATGGCCAACTCTAGATAAAACAGTTTCTCATTCTTTAGAGCATTCACTTACTTTAGCTCATCCTCCTTGAGCTCTTGAGTCTCTCTTGTTGGCCCGCTGGCATAAGACCACTTAATTTTAAAAGAAAACCGCATGCCAAGAGCTTTAGTACAGGCCACCATAAATATGTCATACAAAGAATGCCTATTGGACAGTAACTTGACCATGCATGATTGCTCATGAGCTTGAAGATAGTACAGTCAACCATTAATCTCCCTCAGCAAGTACAACACCAGAATCACGATCACTAAGGGACCTACTTTTCAGATGACAGTAAATGAAGTACGTCATATGATTGCCTAGGCATTTGATGCTATTTGCGAACTGTCAGTTTAAACATGACCAGCACCAATAGGAAGAATGGAGTAGTGGCAGGTAGAACTCATAGAGGAAATTGTGCAAATAGAACGCTGTCATTCCTTTATTGGCCTTAATCTAGCTGATGGTGAAACTTTCATCAGGCATTGAAATGGTATACATGGAATTACCTGGATCGAAGGCTACACAGTCCAAGATTTGGTTCACCATGCTTGGTGTCATGTTAGAGCGATAAATATCTGATGGCCATGTCCTTGGAGCCAGATCCTTGGGCTCCTCCATCACGACTTCCTTTTTCTTCCCATTTTTTTGCCATTGCTACTACAGAATCAAGAGCCCCTACCTCATTTATCATGATACATATACCATAACCACCATTACTTAGCGATCCCTGGCCCCTAGACCCCTAACCCGACCACCTTTTCCCCTACCTTAACCCCCACTGTTCACAGCGGGCACCATGGTATTCTCATCATCACTCGAGCTCTAAATAACAATCCTTTTCTTCGGTGCCATTTCCCTACAAAAAATCAAACAAACACAAAAAAAATCTACAAGATTACTTAGCCATAGAAAGTTTACAAGAAAACAGTAACACAATCACCAACAACACAAAACTTAGACAACAAATTCTCCAATTTGCTCACAAGTTACAAATTGAGTTTAAAAATTCTCTATCTCCCTCTTTTATAGCCAGCTAAATGCTTCGTTGAAATAATATGAATTAAAACACTATTTTAACTGATTTCAAAATGATCAAGATTAATTCTTAATTAGGATAATGCTTCGATTACACACATTTTTTAAAATATATATATTTATTCCCTTCATTGTTAAATTAGTACAATTTAAAATTTAAACCCATTAATTGTGCCTTTCAATTTTTCAACCCTATTGCACCGCGTGACCTACGCAATCGCATTTTTAGAAACACAGGTGCGTGCTGAACAATGTGTTCAAAGACATGCTCCACCCACACACACTACATGCATTGCATAAGTATTTGACACAAAAATTTTCCTAAATCCTCACCTACGATTCCCTATATGTCGACAAAACACAAGGCACGCCAAGCTCGTGTCTTTTATCTAAAAGGGACACAAAGACACATCATCACTCATAACCTGCCAAAGCAACGTCATACCAACTAGTGCTTCCTCACCAACTCTCGCCAAAGGCCTAAGAGCAGTCACTTTATAACCCTCTCAGCCTTGCAGGCAGTTGTTGTACCTATTTATTCAATTAATAAGGGCAACTCCCATAATCGTCAAATTAGCATATGCTCGACTATTACGTCATCACATATAAGTATTGCCATATACACTCTGTCATAGAGTAAGCTTGCACTTCATCAAGAGGGACTCGCCCAACAACCCTTCACTCATGTCTCACTAAGGCATCACTTTATAATAAAATTAATTAATTTTTAATTTACTAAAAATCATGTAATTTATATTTATTTGAGATTATAAACACAGCTTACAATCATTTATGTAAATCTTTTTTGAATTTCACGAAATTTATCATCAATTATAAATTATTTTAAACTATGTCATTTTTTTTATATATAAAATAAAATAAGGTCCAGATACGATATGAGCCAAACATTTTTCCTCTTAAAGTTTCTCTAGTGTTTATTGTGCATCTTTTTCTTTGCTAAACCTCTAAACACTTAGCAGACTTGAATGTTAAAACGCATCCTAAAGAATTAACTCCAATGCCCTTTGATCGTGCTTTTTAGGTGCAGGTTAAAGCTTTCCACTATATAGTCACCAAATCACTTCTCTCCAACTAACACCCAAAACACTATTAACAATACTAAATCTCGAAACCTGGCGTTTCTGCTTTTGAATCTAAAAATAGAAGACAATTTTGTACAAATTGAGCCAAATAAATTTTGAAATAGGTTTTTTTTTTTTCAATTTTGTTACATGGGAAGAGGGATTTTGGGGATTTTAAAAGCTGAAGTGAAGTGTGAAACTGTCATCTGCCATCCAATTTTTGTTTTGTTTTTTTTTTTTTAACGAAAACAAAAGGACTTCAAGAAAACAAGACAAAAACCATGACAGATGAGAATTAGAAGGGAAGAGAAAAAAAAAAAAAAAAAAAGGAAAGGAAAGGTTAAGTGATAGTTGCGACGTAGTTTGCGAGACAGCACACTCCTGTTTCTTTTCCATTTGTCCTAAAAAACAGCAGAAACAAACAAGAAGCACAGCCCCCCAAAACAAGCAAACGAAAAGAAAAAGAACAAAATCCGACACCTCTCCCATATTTCATTACGACTACTTTGAAATTGTTTTTTCCTACTTGGAAAAGAGAACAAGACACGAAAATCCCCATCCCGGCAACCATTTTAGGGTTGCATTTTTAAAAGTTGTTTTATTTGAATTTTGTTCTCAGACAGTTGATCTAATTTCAATTCCCATACAAAAGGAATAAAAAAGTTCCTTTTTAAGTCCTAACCCAAGACAGATACCTGAGAGAGAAACAGAAAGAGAAGGAGAAAAGAAGAGAATCAAGATGGGAAATTCGTTTGGGTGCTCAGCTTCAGGGGAGAGATTAGTGTCGGCGGCGAGAGATGGGGATTTGGTGGAAGCCAAGATGCTTTTGGATTGCAATCCTTGTCTTGCTAAATATTCCACCTTTGGTGGCCTTAATTCTCCTCTTCATTTCGCTGCTGCCAAAGGCCACAATGAGGTTTCTTTTTTGTTTTATCTTCCGTTAAAAAATTTGTACTTGATTTTCCCTTTGGTTTATATAATGTTTACTGCTTGCCTTTTGAATTATATTTTTGACTTCCTGTTTTGTTTATTTGGTGGGCTTTTCTTAGATTGTTGCTTTGTTGCTCGAAAACGGAGCTGATGTTAATTCCAGGAATTACTGTGGCCAGGTAACTGATTTTGTCATTTTCTTATCTGTTTTTTTCTTTTTTTTGTTTTTTAAAATTTCAGAATGAATGATTGGTATGATAATTTTCTTATGCAGGTTTTTAGTTGTGGGTTTAGTTCTATTTTTAGAGTTCCTATGTAGATTTCAAATTTTGGAAACTTTGGCATTTGATTTATGGATATGGGATTTGGAATTAAAAATTGGAATTATGGGACATAATTTTAAAGAAAATATTCTGGTCGGCTAACCTTTCGAAAGAATCTATCATATTGGTTTTTAGAAATCGTTTAACATGATTTTAGATTCCAAATCTGATTCTGTGGAAACCCAAAGCCCGCTTCAAAGAATCTGGACTTCAAAATCTGATCCCTGCTAGGCAACAGATGGAACCGATCTGAAGTATAACTAACTTTTATTTCTTTTTTTTTTTTTTTTTGAATGTTTCTATTTGAAAGACGGCATTGATGCAAGCATGTAGATACGGGCACTGGGAAGTTGTACAGACCCTTCTGCTTTTCAGATGCAATGTGAGTTCCATTCTTTTTTTAACTTTTATGATAAAATATGACTACTAAATGATTCTTAGTTATAACTGGGTTGGGTGCTTCTTGCTCATGAGAGCATCATTTGGTTCTCATTTAAATTTTCTTTTTCTAATTTTGTTATAAACTTATAGGAAGTATTTTTGAATGTTTGTTAATTAGTAGATGACTGTTGTTATTTTATGTATAGGTTATGAGAGCAGATTATCTGAGTGGGAGAACTGCTCTGCATTTTTCTGCTGCAAATGGACACGTAAGATGCATAAGACTAGTTGTAGCTGATTTTGTTCCTAGTGCTCCATTTGAAGCTATAAACACCCAAATAGAAGGTGAAAGAGGGGATGGTTCTAGTGTGAGGAATAAAAATGATCAAAGGTGTGTGTTTTACCATTCCACTGAATAACTATGTGCTCCTGCTTGCTCTAATTTGAATTTAAATGGAGGATTAGGTCCAGGGTTTATTGCATGTTCTCTTCTGTAATATTGTGAAATAAATTAAACGGAAAGAAAAAGTTATTTTACAGCAAAATCTAAGTTTTGGGATGTGCAAACCATTGATGCTCATAGCATATATATTCTCCAAGTGATTTCCATTGCTATGGAATCACTCCTCAAACTTCAATGCCAAAAGTTCTAGGCACTCGTGTAGTTGTGCTAATTGTGTAACTTATTGCTATGCAGTGCACTGTCAAAGTTTGTAAATAAAGCGGCTGATGGTGGGATTACTGCTCTTCATATGGCTGCACTAAATGGGTATTTTGATTGTGTACAGCTTTTGTTAGACCTTCAGGCCAATGTCTCTTCTGTCACATTTCATTATGGAACTACAATGGATTTGATAGGTATGGTTTTCTTTTTATTTTTTCCATGGATGATTGTCATTTGATTTAAACTTTTGGGTGATATGGTTACTTTTTTTGGGCAGGAGCTGGAAGCACTCCTTTGCATTATGCTGCTTGTGGGGGAAACTTGGAGTGCTGCCAGGCACGACTTATAAACAATGTTTTTTGAGCCCATCTGTAATTTTCTTGAATTGGATATTATGTTAATTCTTTTATCTGCAGATCCTTCTTGCAAGAGGAGCCAGTCGATTGACTTTGAATTGCAATGGGTAAACTGCCTATTGATCTCATTCTGTTCTTGTTTGTTTGGTCTTTCACTACGGTTGCTGTTTCAGTTCTGCACGTACCATGGCTAAAAGAGTTATCTGTATTTCTCAGGTGGCTGCCACTTGATGTTGCCAGGATATGGGGTCGTCATTGGCTTGAGCCCTTGTTGGCACCTAATTCTAACACAATCATACCTAGATTTCCTTCTTCCAACTACTTGTCCTTACCACTTTTGAGTCTACTTAACATAGCAAGGTAATCCTATAACTACTATAGTCTACAGTCTATATAGGCTAGGATTGCTAGTTTTCAATCACTACTGAACAGTTGTATTGCACAATGTTCTGTTAAAAGAAATAAAAGACATCCTTGATGATTTGGAGTTGGTCAAACTTGAATGGAGAGCTTGCTAGATGGTAGATATAATGGTGATTCAAGATACTTTAGTCTTTTGGTATATAACATACTTCTAAATGACAGAGAGATATATCATTAGAGGAAAAATAATAGAAATTTAATAAGCTTCTTATCAAATCAATATGTGGTTAGTGTGGCTGGGAGCAATTCAAAATTTTTTATTTTTGCTGGTACAATGATTCTCCTTGCAAGACTTACTATTTCCTAAGTTTGAAACTTTTAGGTGATCTGAAACTGGTTATCATATTAAAACGGGTTAAAAATAAACATTTACTTTTGAGGCACAGGCTTCTTTCATGTTGCAAATCAATAGTAGGTGACATATGTCACGACTAAATCATGATGTGTAGGCTTCATTTTAATACGCAAAGCTTGGTTCTAGATAATTCCTAGACCCTGAAAATTGACTGTTTAAAACTTCAATTTTTAGGATTGTTTGTTCCTTGTGTTTTTTTTTTTTTTCGTCTGTTTTAAATAAGGAGAAAAAATTTAAAAACTTCATCTTGCTTGGAGAATATGAGTGACCATAGATAATATTGTAAAGTTTGAGAATGTTGTAAAGGGCTTATGCTGACTTAAATTCACTTGAAAGAGCCTATATTACTGTCAACCGCAGTCAGATGCAGGATTTCTTCCATTTCTCAAATTTTTGCAATCAAGTATTTCTTTTACTACTGTTGCTATTATGCCTTGTTTGCAGTAATGACTTACCTATGGACTATGGAAAAAGTTAGAAAATAGACTCAGTAATTTATTTTCAGTTATTCAAATAAAAATGGTATGAGTTGTTACTCTTGCCGAATTGCGGGCAGTTGTGTCCAAAATGCAATCTCTGTCTTAATCCAGCAAATCATAGCCTTAGCGCTAAAAATTTTTAGTTGGTTTTCAGTTTGAGTACATACAACAATCAGATACTTTAGGTTCATCAGCATGCTAAAAGTTTTTATGGTGCATAACCTTCATTTTGACTATTATTTTTCAGAGAATGTGGGTTGCAGTCCTCAACAACCTCCTCAGATGATGCTGACACTTGTGCTGTCTGCCTTGAAAGAGCGTGTAGTGTTGCGGCTGAAGGTATGTCTTCAACTTGCTGTTTCATAATTTTGGTTTCTACTCCCTGCACATTTTTTTCTTGTAGAAAATGCTGGCAGAAAGCAGCCAACTGTTTGGATCACTTCGTTCTTTAATTTTGTATGGTTGTCCTTATTGATTTTAGCATCATTTTTTATGAGTTTTCAAACACTATCACACTAGTCTTCTAGTTGGGGCCTTGGAAGACAAGAGAGGGGATACAGATTAGATTTCGAAGTTATTTTAATGCCATAGCATAGAAAAACCTAAATTTATAGTTGAAGTTATGGTGAGTTAGGAAGCAAGCTGGTGAGTACAATGACTTAGATAATCCAGCGCTAGAATTTAGGAATCAATCAAGAATATATAGTGAAATTGTGCTTTTGGCTCTTATCCAAAATATATTACTATTTGTTTTGGTATCTAGACACTTGCATTTTGTTTCTGGAGGTAAAACGCAAGTAGCTGAAGTAACATCCAGAAGGAGCTTAAATTTTTAGTAAATGAGCCTGGAAATCTTTTTAATATCAACTTCATGATTATGTTTTCTGTCATGATTAAACTTCTGTATTTATTTCTTCACTAAAAATCAATTATAAGGCTCTCAAGTTACAGGTATGCAATTATTGTACTTATTGCACCCTGTGAATTCATTTTATCTTTTCAGGATGTGGGCATGAACTATGCGTAAGGTGTGCACTCTATCTTTGCTCAACAAGCCACATTCCTTCCAATATGGTGGCCCCACTTGGGTCTATTCCATGCCCTCTTTGTAGACATGGCATTCTTTCCTTTGCCAAATTGCCCAGTTCACCAGCAAAAGAAATTAAGCTGCATCTTTCACTTGGTCTGTGTACCCCATGCATGCTTCATCCTTGTGATACAGATTGCTCATCACCTGCTTCAGAGACCGTAAAGAATCACGTCGCCTCAGTTTCTTCAGATCTTTTCTGTCCAGTTACCTGTAGTCCATTTCTTCCTGTTGCCATCCCTTTGTGCACCTGCAATGATGGTCCTTGCCCTTCTTTTGAACCTCAAGATACCGAAACTCAAGATGAATCTCCAAGACGTTCGCAAGCTACATCAATTGACCAGGATAAACTTGAAGGACCAAGACTGGAGAGAACAACCTGTTCAAGCATGTTTTGGGGTAGGAGGAGCTGCAGTAGAGAGCATCAATGCAATTCCGAAATAAATGCTTGATTGGTTTCGTCTGTGGTTGATCTATTCTACGAAAGAGCTTCAGTCATAGGTTCCATTGTGGGACAATACCCCGGGTGCAAAACCCTTCATGAAATCTTCGATTTTTTTTTTTGGGTAGTATTATGTATTTATTACTAGTTCAAGAAAGCTTGAATTTTGTTTCTATTGAAATATTCAGAAAGTGAATCTAATTGCTAGTCAATGTTATATTATGAAATGATACGGAGTCAATGTCTAGGGAACAGAGACAGCTAGCTATATCCTAGTATTCTGTCGTTCGAGGATTTGCCGAAGAGATGCCACTGGCACTGGATGTATATAATTCTCATATTAACAAAAATTTGCAATCTTGATCGCCACTAACCGATATTTCAAAATTTCAAGTTGATTAATTATTACTTGAAGCCTGTTTAACTGATGCCTTGTTTTTGAATTATATATTTCCTCCTCTCTGCTCCATTAATATCCATCCAAACTCTGGAGTTGTTATCTTCATGATATGGAACTATTTTTGTGAATCCTACATATATGATCATAAAAAGTTGAGAATGGAAAAACCAGCTACATTTAGATTATTAAGAAGTAATATATTTGATTAATGTCCAATTATTTTAACATAGAGTTAAAACTATTACTGCAATACTATAAGATATCATTAAAGAAAGGGTGGTCTGATAAAGCAGACCTTAATTTCTGTTATTTTCATAACAGTCCTTTCCACGGTCATTTACTATGGTGCATCCCGAATCAAATCAGAAAACTACTCCTTAATTAAAGAACTTTAAAAGGAGGATCGAGTCCACAGACAACCGAAACCAGTATCCTCACCTAGCAGTAGCTCACAACGACACGACAAGATTACGAGTAAAATAGCCACCACAGAAAACATACGTGTCAAACCCTAAATCCAGGAGAGAGATAATGTTGGGTCTTTACATTCGCATTTTTTTCTTTCTTTTTGATGTGGATTATTAGTAGTGCTATTATGTATGGACTAGGGCGGGTAGGGTTATCTTCTTCTTGCAGCAGTTTCTCTCTGGGCATTGAAGTACACTGCAGCCACTGGGAGGCCCAAACCGTTCTCGTCTGAGAACCTCCTGGTGTTGAAGTAATCCCTCGAAGATGATGGCCTCACTGTTTGTCTTCCTCTCTGTTTGAACAGAACGAAAACGTATCTGTGGATGCCAACTGTTGGCTTTGGGGTCTCGTAGCTAACAACTTCCCTCCCTGTTGGCGTTAAAATCGATTGAGTGCGAAAAATTGTATTCTTTATAGGTTCAAATGAGTCAGAAACAGGTCATATATTTTGAAATTGTGATTTTAGAAACTCACCAAAAGAATCATCAGTTGTACCAGGAATGTCCGTAACCATCCTGCAGGAAGATACGTTAATGGTTTACGTTATAGAAGTTATAAACTTCATATATTGAAGAAAATTTATAGTAAAGATCGAAAATATAGAGTTTAGTGATGCTGATACTGATACAAACCAGTGCAAATGTTCTCGCAAGTACGGATCACTAGGGCTTGGAGCATCAGGATCTGTCATGATCTACAAAGGTAGCAAAAGAGAAGCAGATAAAAGGAATTGCAAGAGTTAGACTTCGGTACTAATATTAACCTACTATACCGTACAGTGCAAGGTTTTGGTGGAACTTACTAATGTGTAAGAAGCTCTCATGTCCTCGCCGGCAATCTCAACCCGAGGTTTAGCAGTAATGACTGCAGGCATGAGCTCATGGCCATTGGCAACTTGTTTGTTGGAGTTGTAAGTTACCGTCATTTTGACACTTGGGGAGAAATTGTCCACCACCTCTCCAATAACTCTTCCAATAGTCAGTGGCTCGGGGACCCTTGACATGATGAAGACAAATTAACGCAACAGTTATGATCGAGAGAGAGAGAGAGAGAGAGAGAGAGAGATAGATACAAAATGTTTGCTTCAGCTGCTTTGGTGCAATGGGTTTGGAGGAATATGAGAGCTTTTATGCATAGAAGAGAGAAAGAGACTTGAAGGGAGCTTGGTTTTGAGGCTCAAGGATTCGAAAATGCTTCAGCATAAAAAAAAGTCCATTTTCCGGAAAGGACATCTTCTAATTTTACAAAAAATGAAAATGAAGGAAGAAACAAGTGAAGAGATGGGATTATTGGCTTCGTAGAGATCCCTTCACAAATGCTTAAAATGCTTATTTCATAGCCCAAATCTCTCTATGGAATCTAACACGTATTTTGCTTCTTGGCTTCATATGAATGAAGAATACGACTTTTCCACTTTAATATAATATCTTCGGACAAATGGGAATTCAGCTTTTAAGGTGCTTCACTCCATACACATGCTTTCTCTCATAAGAAAGTAGAAACCAAAAAAATAAGGGGATCAAAATGTTTAAAAACTCGTAGGTAATTCAATGAAAGGAGGCAAAGGGTATTTGGACTGTCAGTGTCATCTCATTTAGCAAAATGGTAAATATATATATATATATATATTTTAAGAGATTTAATCGATTAAATGGATTAAATTCAATTAACTAATTAGTTACTAAATTAATTTCAATTGATTATCAAAAATAATTATAGAAAATTTTTTTTTCAATTAATTCAATTCTAAAATAAAATTAAACAAAATTTTAATCGAAATATAATAAAATGTATATATAAAATTAAAAATATATGAAATTACTAATTTCATTATAAGTTACCTAAGTTTTTAATCTAATAATTTGGTTTTTAAATATTTTATTGAATAATTTTATTTAATTTGTTTTAAATATAATAAATTAAGAAATTAAATTATAATTTAATTTAATATATTTTATTAATCGATTAATTGAAAAAAATTAATTGAACCGATCAAATTAATTTTAGTTAATTAATTTTTAAAATTAAAAAATTTGATTCGATTAATAAAAAGAAAATAACATAATTCTATTAATTTAGTTTTAAATAATTACTATGAAATTAATCAAATCAATTGAATAAACATCTATACAATTGATAGATAAAAATACTTTCTCAAAAAAGCTTTGGAGTTTTGTCTAACTTTTTGAAGTTTATTGGTGACATACATATGAGATTAACATATAATTTTTAGTAACTTTAATATGATTTTCATAAAATTGATACATATATATATTTATATCAAATTTAAATTAATTTATTATAAAAATAGTCATTTAAGAATATGAAAAGAGATTGTTAACATTAAAATTTAAAATTATTAGATGTCATCTTTTAAAAATAAATATATAAATTAATTAAATTAAATACCTAATTTATTACTAATTAATATATATAATTTCATGAATGTTTGACTTTATCATAAAGCTTTAAAATTGCTAAAATTTCATTAATAAACTTAGCTCGAGTAATTTCTTGAAATTAAATGGAATGCACCATATTAGGACCACTTAAGGAGGGTCTTGTCATTTCAAGTTAAAAAATGGAGCCATTTGCTGGACTGAATTGAATTGTTGCAATATAAATTAATGGACAACATCATTGTATACATATAGTTGACATATTTAAGCATTTAATATTATATTATATAAAATTAAATTTAATGTTGTATTTTTATTAAATTAAAAAATATTGTATTAATTACAAATTTTTCTTCAGTATCATCTTCTCAAGTCTCACCTTAATTAACATTTTCTCATATAATATACTAATAATATTTTAATTTATTACTGGCAGAGCAGAACAATAGACTATAGGCTATAGCTATAGCCTTTGGCAATATATATAATATAATATCACTATAGCTAGAACATCATTATTTTCCTCTTTTCACAATATTGCGACGCACTTCTCCCAAGCACAGCACTCACCAACTTTTGAAAGTTCGATCGAATATAAAAGTTTTATATTCCTTTCTAAGTTAATTAATGAATAAGATTCAGAGAAGAAGCGAAAAAGGGTGAGACGAAGAGGAAAACTAAGAAGTCCAGCTGTACGTGGGGAAAATATTGGCAGCCAACGCCATAAATGTCTTTTGCTTTTAGCTCAACGATCGAATAGTTATTTTTCCTTAGATATTTGTAAAGTATGGGTATCACTCTCACTCTTACAGACTAGCGTTTATATATGAGACACATATATATGGACGCATTTGAAGCGGGGATCTGCCACTTATCTGATTTTCTATTGCGAGAATAATTCTTTCTAAATTCGACACGTATTTGAATTACTCTCAAAGAATAATTTTTGTCTAACAGAGAATTCAACGCTAGAAAGTTTTTGCTTCCCATTTTCTTCGACTGACACTGCTTGCTTCCTCAACGATCAGCATGAATCCAGGAAAAAAATAAAATCTATTTTTAACGAGTAGTTCTCCACACACACCTTTAGAAGCCCGTTGTTTTAGACTAATTACCCAGGTGTCATGTTATCCTGGAACTGCACCTGGCCAGCATCTCAGCCTTTGGAAGTTGGAAGTGAAAGTTTAGGCTGTAAAATGATCACATTAGATATCCTGGCAAAGCAAAATTTTCTGGTACGACTATGTCTGGGGACTAGGCTCGTTGAAAGTAATGGTTCGAGAAGAAATCCTGGCAGATATTTCCCTTTGTCTCTCTTTTAAAATGCAACATATATCAAATTTTAATCAAGTTGCTGTCTCATTCTCGCTTTTTCATGACTGATAATATACTGTAAATTGTTATTGGCCTACACCTTTGATTTGAAACGGTTCTGGAAATATTTTTCATCGGAAACTGGCCGCCCGAGTTAAGGTTCACCATAACGTTATGTACAAAAACAGGTTCCTAAACAGAGTGTACTGCAAATCGGTACTACCTTTAAACTTCTAGAGCTGATGAAGAAGATCCAAAAGCCGCCCATTGGTAAGTTGTTCGGAGATTCGATGAAGCTATAACCCAACTGCAGGGTCAAGAAACGCGGCCAATTAAAGGCCATGAAAAGTCGTAGATGCTCGCAAGGAACTCTTTAGTCCCTCCTTTTGTTATATTCCTACTGTCAAATCTCTGCACCATTCGATTGTTGATGTTGATTTTCTTGGCCACCGAGACGGTTTCAAAATTGACCAATCGCTTCGTGGAGTGAGCTGGCTTCGTCTTAAATTATTGGTCTGCGAAATTGGGCCTCAACTTTCAAATTTTTAACTTCTAGGCCTATAGTTTCTTTTCTTGGGCCAATGGCCTATAGATTTCTCAATTCTCAACTGAATCCCCTATTTTGCGTTGGCTTGTATATTCAAAAGAAGGTTATGGTTGATTCAGGCCTCGTTGGGCCTCATCTCCGGAAAGCCACCATAGCAGCCCTCTTGAGTCTCTGGCCAGCATTCCTTTTTCTTGGTCGCTATCAGGCCACAATTCTCGAACGTGCGCTTTGAAATTTATTCAACCGTCCAGGTCTCGCTAGGTTTACATAATTTCGAGATGCATATATGAATATACAAATTAATTGATATATTTATTTGAACAATTATAGTTTATAAACTAAAATAACGGTAATTTTTTAGATAATTCGTTTTCTTTTACTAATAATTCTAAATTAATAAATATTTTTCATTAAAAGTGAATAAAAATCTTTAATCGCATATTTACATTGAAATCATATAATTTTTTTATAAAAAATTTATTGAGTCAAAAGGTTTATACAGTCGTCAAAATATACTAACTCAATATGCAATAAAATGTGCAAAATTCACATAGAAATGATCATTATTAAATTACTAAAATTCTTACACATTTTGTATTAAAATTAAACTTATCAATACATTTTATTAAATTATAAAATTATCGATTAATAATAACCTAACTTCGTTAAAAAAAAATTCAAACATAATCATCACAAAAAAGAGAAAAGCAGTCGAGATTTCTGATAGGTCTATGGCACACGGTCAAGTAAGAAACTAATCTGTCAAGGTTCCCAAAAGATGTAAATTGATTATGTGTGAATTCTATCAATTAAAAAACCTGCGATGCATTCTATCAAACCTGTTGAAAGACCATTAAATGTGCGACTTGAACTCAGCGGCAGAATGCTGTCTGCCGAGTTGGGATGGAGAAGCTTCTTTCCTTTGCTTTCTCGAATGATAACAATGACAAAACAAATATGACAAAGATTCACGTAATAAACCCAACTTCCAACAAGGTTCTTAAAATAAACAAACACTTGTTGCAAAACCCGCAAGCTTGCCTGAATGGCATCTAGAGTAAAAAATTTTCAGTTATTTCATCTAATGCTGGGGCCAACGCAAAGTGGAACAGAAAAAATGAAGGCAAAATTTGTATCTTTTCCATATTGTTTGATTTGAATCAAACCTGTAAAAGTTGTTGCATCTACAGAAATAACAGTAATGTTGAGTTTAGCTCTTGGACATTAGTTATGTATGGTGATGAAATAAGTTTTTGCTGCTTAGGTAGTTGGCTTGAAACTAAATTTGGACGGGCAGCGCAAAACCTACCGTTCGTATTATCAAAGAATCGTATATACATAACAGTTTGTATGACACATCTGAATTAACTTCAAATGTGATGAGGCAACTTGTTATTAAGAATCATATTGCTTTGCTTCTTCTTTGACTAGTCCATTTATTGCATATTTGCATGCTCTAACTTTCTTTTTTTTTTTTTTTCTTTTGGGAGAATTTTGCTTGAATGGTATACAGTTTAGTCCTAAAAATTTATCGGTTAGCTATTTTTCACCGGTTATATTGGATGGCATTTATTGCTTAGTGATGCCAAGTGATTACTCTGTTTAATGTTTATTATATGGTTGGAGTATTTTGCTTTATGAGTGATTCAAGATTGGAGCTAGGCAGAGGCAAATCTGGGAATAGGCACAGACCATGATCCCTAAAAATAATTTTTTATAATATTACATATAAAATTCGACCTTCTTTAATATAAAACTCGACTCCCTTTTCTCAAATTTACTATTTCGATTTTTTTTTAGATTTTGCTGGTTCCATCATGGAATTTGAGGTAATTGTTTTCTCCTATCCTTCTAAAGTGCCATTGGATCACGAGTATCTAACATTTTCAATAGAGATGACAAAGTTCCATGTAAGTGATAGTAAAAAATATTGCATTTAAAAATGGGTAAAATTGATAGGGACTAGTCGAGGTTGAAGATAGGTCATCAACCTGTCACAATCCCACAAATTATGATCCCATAACCCAACTTCCTTTACTCGAAAAAGTTTAAGGGGAGGGGGGGGAATTGCAAAGCATCTTTGGAATTTTGAACAATGAAAGTAACATCGTTCTTCTAACCATAGCAATATTTGGCTCTACCATACTACTAAGTTATAGCATATGATTCAATGATTAGCTTAGAATTTTGGAGGAAAAAGAATCTATTACCAGTGTGAGATTAACATGAGAGAGACCAAAGCCAAGCAGAGATGGGAGGGACGAAGAATTGCAATATTTCTTGTTTTAAGGGATAGAGTCGTGGGCCAAAAACCGACAAATACAGCCAGCATTTTCAAGTAACAATAATTAATAAAGATGGAGATAATGTCATTAAGGTCCTGGATCCATCAATTCATCTTTTCAACAGAGAAAAACCCAGAACAGAACAATAATCTCTCTGTGTCTTTCTTCTGCATCATTTTCAACTGCCAGTTACCGGCTTTCCTGGAACTTTGAAAGAATACAAATCCCAAAAGAGTGAGCAGCCAGTTGTTAAAGTTAGTTCAGTTGCCCTTGGCCAAGCAAAGTCATGTCACATTCCATCTCTCCAGTCTCAATCTTCCATTTCTGGGAAGTTATTTATGGTTAAAGAGGAAAAAGAAAAAGAGAAAGAAAATGAAAACGCTTTAAAATTCTTCCCAACTTTTATTGCCTCTCAAGGCGTGCACGCATTGAGCTATGCCAAACCAACACTCTTTAGGTAATGCTTTGTTTATCTTAAGAAAAAGGTTTAGCCAGCTGATAGGCTGACGCATGCAACGCAATTGATGGGGATTGACTTAAAACCTTTCATCCTAAAACTGAAACATGACCTCCCAATTCCAGAAATTCTTGGTTGCTTTGCAGTTTTTTTACTAAATTATATTTTCCAAATAAGATGAAAAATTATATATATATATATATATATTGCAAGCAGATGAAACCTGTAAAATAATACAGAAACAATGTAATCTCATTCTTTTCAGTCTTTAACTCTTTATTGTGATAACAATTGAAATTTGAAAGGAGTAATTTTTCAATCTTCAAAAAAAAAAAAAAAAAAAATCTCAACTCTAAAGAAAAGGGAAGGAAGAGTAGTTTTCTAGCCTGCCTTGCTAGTAGCACATGGTATGCTGATGTATATCTGCAGCTCTGATTTCAGTACTGAGATATATAATCATATGATACTATCAAAATATAGAATCTGCTTCCATGTGTTTAAACAAACAAAGGGCTAATGCCCAGTGGACATTGCCGTAAATCAAAAGTTGGTTTGAAAAAAAGTAAGATGGAATAGCAGCCAATAATTTCAGAACTTTACAGCTTTCATTATTTATAGTAGATAATTAGCTTCATAATTATTTCCCTTTAATAACTTTTGAAAGGCTGCTTATTTAGGTTTAATCAAACACATATACTGGTTCTCTATACTTTACTTTTAGACTACAGTTAGAAATTAGAATTCACCAAGTAAAGGGTTGTTGCTTTTAAATATTTTAATTTCACGTTTTGTCGATAAATCTGGGACACATCTTCATTGTCTCTATGTACTAATTATATAGCATCTGACTTAACATGTTCAAGAAAGAGCAGTAGCGGTTGTTGAGTGAATTATGAATACCATGGTAATTGATAGATAATATAGTAAAAAATTATTAATAATATAATATTAATTAATTAATAATATAATAGTAAATTATGATGATATAATAGTAAATTATGAATAATACAATAATAAATGATTAATTATATAGTAACAAGTTATAAATCACATTTAGTAAATGATTAATAATATAAATAGTAAATGATGGACAATTTAATAATAATACAATTATGTCATAAGTTACATACTTTTAGATTGAAAACATTTTAAAAATAAAATTATGAGTGAAAATTTTAAATAAAAATAAAATAATGATAAAAATTAATTAATAACATTAGCTTTAACGCTTAAAAAAAGTTAAATATACATTATCTAGAAGGCAAACGGAATATTTTAAAATAAAATTTTGCAGGTAACTTACAATTGAATTATCATGTTGGATACTTCTAAATTAAAAACTTTTTAAAAATAAAAATGTTAGCAAAAAGTTTTGGGTAGTTAGCAAATAAGATTGTAATAAATGATTAATAACATAATAATAAATTTCACAATTATAATTATAAAAATTTACATATGCTATTAATTAAGCATAAAATAGTTTTTTTTTTTTTTTTATACTTTTACAAATATAAACATCTTTATAACACTCAACTATAATTATATTTTTAAGTTTTGCAATAACTAAAATCTTAATGTTTTAGGTTCAAGTTTTATTGTATGTGAATTTAGTTGTTTTGTTATGTTATAATTTGTTAATTGATTTTTAATAATTATAATTTAATTATGATGTAATAATCGATTATTTAATTGATTATATAAATATAATACTTAATTATGATTATAACTTTAAAAAATTCATCAAATCTTTTTAAATTTTCAAATAATTAGTAAATGATGGATAATATAATAATAAATGATTGACAAGTAATAATAATTAATTGATAAATAATAAATAATTAATTATTAGTGTCACATTCCGTGCGTTGTTGTGGGTTTTAATGTCATTATTTTATAATATTATGTTAATAGTTGAAATGAAATAAAGCATGCATGAAAAATATTATTTATAATTTATAAATTTATATCATATATATTATGTTCAAATAAATAATATAGTAATCAAAATTTGGTATGGTTCCACTTAATATATAAAAAAATTTCTTATATAGTTCTCATTGAATGTAACAAAACATTAAAAAGGAAAGGCACATATTCTATTTTATCTTAGCTTAATTGATTAACATAAATATTAATTTTTTAAAGTGAGATGGTGATTCAAAGAGAGAGGTAAATTGAATTTTTTCAAATTCTTCCCAAACAATAATTTTAATATAATTAAATGAAAAATTAAAATCAATATTAAAATATGACACAAATAACAATAAATTTATAATCTTAAACCAAATGTAAAGTAAAGAAATATGGATAGAAAAATCAAATATAATGATGTATAAAGACTCGGTTATTCTCGACAAGGCACTAACATCCTCTTTTCTTGGTTGTCTATCCCATGGCTTTAATACACTAATCTTGAATTAAAAATACAACCCTTTCTTTTTCTCTCTAAGGCTTAATATAAAAACTTTTACATTTTGTAGTATTTTACTCAATCTCACTACAAAACTCTCAAGAGGATACTTCACATTTGCTTTCTTCCTTTTTTGTTTATCAAAGGCAATTTTGTAAATAATAGAATAGCCTCTCTAAGGCTAGATATTTACTAAGTTTAAGTACAAAGAAATGATGAATGGACCACAAATATGATTTGGATACAATAAATATAAAAATATAAATTTTAAAGCTCTAAAACTTTTTATTTCTTTCAAAGATATGAATGTATGGCTTGTTGATAGTTGCTCTCTTGATTCTAACTACTTCTTGATTTGTTAGAATGCCCAATATATAAAAGAATTGAAGAACTAACCATTAAGAGTGATTTGGAGTTAAAAAACTCATTGAAGCTTGAAAAACTAGCCCGTTAGAGCTTTTCTAAGCATAAGGGATCGATTGGTTTTAATAGAAGATCGATTTCGTGCTTTACCCAATCGATCCCTTTTTGTATGAATCGATCATTTTTGCTTGTTTTTCAACATTTTGGCTTTCTAGACAGATACATAATCGATCCTATACAAGAGAGAATCGATCTTGTCAAGCAAGGGATTAATCCTATCCCTTAAGAGATCAATTGGGTCAAGTTAGGTGGTTTTCTCCTATTTTGCACTCTACTCATTAATTTGATCATATTTTGAGTTATACAACTCCAAATAAAAAATCATCTAAAAATTTAGAAACTAGACTTAAAAAGCTTTTTATTCATCATTTAATTTATTATATTCGAACTACAGTGAATTTTTAAAACTATATCTTGTGCAGTTTTTAGACAACTGTATAATATCTAATAAAAATTTAAAATCTTTTTCTTAGAAAAATTGGATTTTGATTTTGTTTAGTCCATTAGAAAGTATACTCAAATAGCTTTCAAACTATATAAAATTCAAATGTTAAAACTTTGTGAATTAATACAAAAAAAAGATAAGTCAATTTGGAAAACTTTATTCTTGTAAAACAACTTTTTTAAGTTAATCTATTTCTCAGAACCAATATTATCAAAATTATATTAAGTCCAAAATGAATAAGTTCACTTAAAAAAAAATAATTGGCTTTCATTTAAGCTCAAATAAATAATGTTTAAAGATAGTTTTCACTTAAGAAATAAAAAATATAAAAAAAGGTTTGTTTAAACTTTGAAAATAATATTATTTGTTTAGTACCAAAATAATAAAACTTAAGAATTTATACTAAATAAATCTTTTTCCTAATCTTAAGCAAGCTTATTGAGCTTAATACTTTATTATTTCAAAATAAAGATCAATTCAAGATTAATAATAAATAATATCAAATAGCTGATTTAACCATAATAAACACAATAAAAGCATCTAATGATAATTTACAAAACCTAAGTTTTTATCATAGCACATAATGTAATGTTTCGGTAAGTCTTTATAATAATAAACATGGGTCCATAAATAAGTCTTAATAATTATAAACATAAGTATCTGTTGATTGTTTCTAACAGTTTCTTTGTAAAGTAAGTTTGTATTTACAAATACCAGTTTCTTCAAAAATAATATTAGTTTGAAACAACTCATTACTTTGTACATTGTTTGTTCATATGATAGTTTAAGAAAAATAAAAGTTCCATTGTTTTTTTGCTCATCTGAAGCTTGATCTACTGTATATTGTTGGTATACATTGGTGTAGCTGTTTTTCTTTTTTTTCAAAGTTGTCCTAGAACATATTGGTTGAGAATCTATTCTATTTTTAGTTCTTCTTAAGATTTAAGCTCTTGTAGCTTTATTTTCTCTAGATTAAGATATATAATTAAAGTTCATTGAAATTGAAAGAGATTAAAAAAAATCATTAATTTGTATGGATAAAAGGCTGATAGTTTTTAATCGATTATCTTATTGCTATTTAATAAGTGGCACATATATTATAAAGAAGAACAACATATCATTGGTTTATTTTTTTACACGTTCAAATACATAATCATTTGGTAGAAAAAAGACGTGTAACTGTTTTAAATTCAAAGGCTTTTAGAAGATGATCATTAGAATTCTATTTGGTTTTTATTTTGGTTTTATATTCCAACTCTTTTAGCTCTATTTGCTCTACATTAAAAAATATGGTTAATGTTTATTGCTACTAAAGAATTCAAGCAATACATAATACACGATTAAGGTGGATTTTCTAGGCCAGTGGGCTTTTGAAAAAAAAAATGATCACATGTCAATTTTAGAATGAAAGTGAACCTATTCTTTAATTAGGATCCTTTAAATCAAATATTATCACCTTTTAAAAATGTGATAACATGTCAGAATTCGAATGAAAATAATACTTAAATAACAATCTCTGAAACTAAATCTGTTACCTCTAAAGAGGTTACTACTAAAGAAGGACGATAAGATGTCTAAAGCGTCATGAGCCCCAGTACCACCAGCCATTCCTTCCTTGACTGTGTATCCTCACAATACTGATCATAAATCTGACGTTTTTCATAATCACTCAATACCTCATAAACTTGAGCTAACTCTTTAAACTGCCATCCAACCAAGCAAAATTAGCAATAAAATAATCACACCCACCATTAATAAAAAAAAACTCAGATAAAATCTTGAATAAAATTAATGTAAATATTATACCTTTTTAGGATCACCTACGAAGCATTCTTGGTTTTTAACGGCTGCTTTTCTATAAACTTTTTTCAAATCATCCTAGGAAGCATTCTTCGAAACACCCAGAATCTCATAGTATCTCGTGTTATCATTCTTCTTTGACGCTCTTCCAAACATCTTTGATCTTTTCTTAGTCTACTCTATTGAATTGCTTAATTTGATACTTGACGATTTTCTTGGGTTTTTTCTTTTGTTTTAATTTTGGAGAGAAAGGGAATAATAATCTGCAAACACTATTTTTTGGCGATAGAGAAAGAATGGTTTTTCAGGTTATCCAAAACGTTTCTTGCATTGAAGGCTAGGGGTTTGTTTTGTGTAGTAAATGAGCATTATCAAATGAACAATGGCAAATTTAATGGAAGAAGAATGCAAGGAGATTAATTTTTTGAGATAGGCATATGAATTTCCCTCTGGTCTACATTCTAGTCTTAAGCACTTTAATGTTTTGTGTGTATAGGTTTAATAAATATCAGGACTTAAATGAGAAAAGATTTTAATATTCATAGAGAGTAAAGAAAATTAAAAACAATACACCCTGACTTAAAAAATTTAAGGTAACCAATAGGATTATAAAGCAAATACATGGTGTAAAAATATAAGCTGAGTCAACTTGCCAAATATCATAAGTTCAGAATCCTACAGATAAATTAATATATTGTTAGATAGATTATAAACGTACTCAGCTTGTTGGTATTGAGTTGTATTTCATTTTTTTTAACTAACATGTGATGAAACAATTTTGCTTTTGATGTTCTGTGTTAAATAAAATTTTATGATATAAATTTATTTATAAAATATTTAAATCATTAACAATTAAAATTAAATCCATTTATTTTGAATAATTGTTATGTTACTTTTAGGAAAAAACAAAAAAACAAGACAAAGCATACAGATATTGCTAAACTTGATTAAAAAAAAAAAAACTAAAATAAAGAATGTAAAGAAATTGGTAAAATACCTAGATATCATGTGACGATGCAAGGGAGTGGGTTTGAAAATTTCTTTGGCTGAAGAGTGAAAAAGATTCTCAAACAAAAATTTATTTATCAATTAAGTCTTTAATATTTTATTTTAATCAATTAAGTTGTTTAAATTTAATAGTTGATCAATTAAACTCAAATTGAAACAAAGTAGTTTAATCCATTAGTGTTGTTATAGTAAACACGTGGATTTTAAATACAAACATGACACATGATGTAGAAAAAAAATCCACTATGACAATAGACTATATAGCCAAGCACTAAATAACCTAAGTGTTTTTTTTTTTTTTTTACTTCATTTCACATTTTTTTCTTCAAAAAACAATTTCCCTTTTCTTTAAAAAAAAAAGGTCATTCTAGACCCTAGATCTCAATCGGCTGGTGCCACCGTTGCTGTTGCTTCCATTCAACACCCTTTGGCTTGCAAATTTCAACTGTAGGTTCCTCTCTTCATCCTCTTTACTTTTATCTAAGTGGTTTTTTTTTTTTAAAAAAAGGAAACTTGGTTTATCCTAGATGTAGACTTGAAACCCGAAAGTTTAAACCCCTAAAAAAACACCATCCTGTTGTTCGATCCAGCTACACTTTTTGTATGTTGTTCTCCTTCCCTCAACCTTTTTTCATCATTTTTGATCACCCAAAAGTCCAACGCAACCACTGGCTTCCCTTTACTATTGTCGTTCAAAACACCATTATTTCTTGATATGTTATTTCTTTCCCCAAGATCTACCTTTCTACAAAACTCAAGCCCCAAAGCCTTCTACCCTTGCCAAAACTCCCATCATTTTGTTTTTGTAATTTTATGTTGTTTTTTTTTTTTTTTTTGCTACTTTTTATTGCTGTGGTTCCTTGAAAGATGATGAGATTTTTTTATAGGTTCAAGCATGTCTTAAGTAGATGGGGTTTGTTAGGTCTTTGAGTAGTTCAATGTTAGGGTAGGCATGGCTTTATCTAAAATCGACCCTTATAGCTTATTACATGCTTGGTTTGAATTTGTTTGCATCTAAAAGGTTTCCAAATTATTCATCATTGGGGTCCACTCAGGACTAGTAAAGTACCTCGATCATTACCCATTATAAGCTACAAACGAAAAGAGTTCAATTTGAGTGGGTGTATTTTGCTTGTCATTGTGGAAGTTATTATCTCATAAGAGTATAATTACTTTACTTTCTCCTAAAAAGATTAAAGCCTGAGTATAAAGCTCATACAGATATGAATGTGCCGTGTGTGAATGAAGGAATAGAATATTATAATCCTTATTTTAGGTGGCTTATAATAACAATTATAATGCGTACTAAACAAAATAAATGAACAAATAATAAATAAATGATGTGGTTAAAATGAGATGCAAGTTTTCTATTTTTTTTTTGCTTTGTTTTTATTATTTCTTGTTTTAATAAAATCAAGAAATTAAGGTTAAATACCAATAAGACCATTAAATCAAAATTAAGGATAACACATAATTAATTTTTGGCCTAACACTAAAAAAAAAAAATGACATCCTAATTGAGTCATCAAGCTGTCATAACGGTTTTGTAAACCATAAGATAAATTTAAAAATAAAAAGGAGTTGCCACCAATCTTTTTTGGTTAGGTGCAATTGGCTACCTATTAAAATTTACCTTTTTAATAAGATACTAAAATTAATTAAAAAGATAATTTTTAAGTCTACAAAAACAATTTGGGTTCAAAAGTAAGTTATGTATGACGAAAAATTAACACCCCCATAACGCCTATTAAAAAACGGCTCCAATTAATTATATGTTATCTTTTAATTTTGACAAAAAAGTCTTAATTTTGATATTTAAAATTAATTTTTTTATTGTAATAAAAAACATGTTTTATTTTTAGTTGTTTGCTTGAAAAATAAATAAAAGTCTTGCATATTAAAAAATCTCTAAAAATATTCCAATACTCTAGCAATATGAAGAGAAACTTTCTCAATTAAGGATTTTTTAAAAATCACTATTCGGACTTCTCAAGAATCTCATTCTTAACGGTTCATATTTATCTTCAATATTTATACCTACCATGCATATAGTCAAATATGATATCTATAATTTAAATTCAAAAAATGTTTTCTTAAAATTCATTTCTTATGTTAAATCGAGAAATTTTTATCAAAAATTACTCTAAATACTCGAGTATATTGACAGTATTTTAGATAAATTTTTTTACCTAGAAATTCTTAAAGAATCACTAATCAAATTTCTTTAGAATCTTATTCTTAGAGATTTGATTTACTTTTATAATATGATGCACATGGATTAACTTGTGATGCTATTACATTGCATGAAAGTTTATTGTTAGAAGTGAAAAGTAAACGAGAGTTTTTTGTATTGAGAATCATTTTAAATATTCTAATACTTTGATAATATTTTTAGAAAAAAATTCTCTTACCTAAGGAATTTTCAAAAATCACTATTTGGACTTCTTATAGTCCTATTAACAAAAACTCGAGTTACTTTCATGATTAATGCCAATTACAAGTGCAATATGCATACAAATGTTTTTTTATTTTTTTTATTATATTTTTATTACATATATTTTTATTACTTTTTTATTAGAAAAACATATTAATTATTTTCCTTATGTTATATATTTTTTATTACTCGCTTTAATTTTATCTTAATCACTTAATTATTTGATAAAAATTTTTAAAAGGAACAAAGCAAAGAAAATCTTTTTATAAAAATTTTTCTAGATACCTAAATACTTTGGTGGTATTTTTAGAAGAATTTTTTCACCTGAAGATTTCTTAAGAATCTTTACTTAGACTTTCTTAGAATCCTATCTTTGGAGATTTTCATTTTATTTCTTCCCTTCTTGTTTTTATTTTATTTTTATTTTTATTTTTATTCTAATTCTAATTCTAATTTTTAATTTTTATTATTACTATTATTACTATTATTTATTTTTTTAAAAAAAATATAAATAGTTAATTGCAATATTCATGTATCATTATATTAATTTCATTACTAAAAAAAGTCTTTCTTCCCTTTTTTTTTGTATATATCATTATTTAATTGTAAATATAATTTTTGAAAAATAAATGAATGAAAAATCTTTTGTATTGAATATTTTTTTAAATACTCCATTATTTTGGTAGTACTTTTAAAAAAATATTCTCACATAAAGATTTTAAGAATCGTTACTTAGACTTCTTTAAAATCTCATCCTCAAAGACTTTCATTATTATTATATTATTTTGTTTTGAATAGATCTAAAGAGTATAAAAATAAATTATTCTAAAAGTAAATTGGAATATGAAATTTTAAATTGCTAAAAATTAAGATGAGCATAACAATTCCACCAATAAGGAAATTAAAAATACATGAATTTAAATTATAATTAAACTCAAATAATATAAAAGAATTGTGCCTAGACTTGAATGATATAAATTATATATGAAGATGAACCTTATGAGGAAGAAGTAAATTTTTGGCATGTCCTGAAGCTTTTGTTTATTATTAGAATAAAATAAAAACTTAGGACTTTCTTCCACCTAGTTTGAAACCAATCTCAAGCTACCTTACAACTTACCTTTGTTGGAAAGACACTATTTATTGGAAACTTACCTTTTCAAGTTGAACAAGATGATGTGTACGTTTAGGTTTTTGACTCGCTTTGAATTGATTTTTTTAAAATTTTATTTTTATCTTATCAATGTTATTCTACAAAAGGAATTTCTTTAAAGATGTTGGTGAGATTATGGAAATATGTTTTTCCATTGATGCTGAAAAAAATTTTAAGAGGTATAGACATGTTGAATTTGCTACTACAAAGGATGCACAAAAGGTAGATTTTTTCTTTCATTTTGGATTGCACATGGATGTTTGATGTACAAACTAAATTTTTGTTTATGCCTTTCGTAAATAATTGCATGCTTGTGAATATGATATGGAATAATTGTAAGTAACTTGTCAATCTTTATTGGACATGTATTATTCCATTCTAAGCATTTTTCAAAAGATTCACTTAGAATATAACTTCAAAAGTATTGACCAATACCTTTTTCTTAATCTCCTCATGTAGATAACCAATGGTTTGCTTTGAATTTCCATGGGTATTTATTTATCTTTTCTGTTGTTTCCAATTATTACCTTTTCATTACTCGATTCAAATGCATGCAATTTAGATTGGGTTAATCAGATTTTTATTTGCCTTAAATTTACTTTAGGTTGTCAATTTTGATGAATTTAAATGCTTTAAATCGTTTGTCTATATATTAGCTTCTCATTATCTTCATCAATTTGGAATGATTTTTCCAAGAGTTTATTAGTTTTTATTTGCTTTTGAATGAACTATCTGTATTTTAAGTACTTCTTGTTGTTATTTTATATATTTAAATGGGTTTGGAGTTTATTTGTTCTAAGATAATAAGAAGTTACTATTACACTATTGAAGGGTTATAGAGCTCAATCTATAGAAGAGCAGCAAAGGCCATTCAAATTAATTGAGGAATCTCAATTTTAATCGGGACTCTAGGTCAAAACCAACACACCAACTATCCAAAGTTCACGAGGCCCGACTACATCTTATGGGTTCTATTCTCAAAAGTTTCGAGGTATTTTAGAGCTAGGCTTTTAGATCTTCATGATATAGTTATAAGACATTACACATAATTTTTCAAGAGAGTGCAACAATCATTGATTGTTTGAAGTTTTGATTGATATGATGCAACTCTATTATTTTTCTTTCATTTTTGTGGTAAAATGTTAAAATATTTCTGAATGTTGTTCCCTTTGATATATTTTCTAATTCAGTTGAAAATTTACTTCAATTTAAGTTTGGCGACTATTTTTTTCTTTTTCCTTTGAAAATAAAATTTGATTTGATTTATTTGTAGCATGTTATCTTAGAACTTTTTCAACCATCACCATTCATGCTTGTTGTTAATAAAGCATTTGAAAATGAATTTAATGTGAGAACTAGCTGGCAGTAAAATGAGCAAAGTAATGTTGATGCCTCCGCTTCATTATTCTCTACTAATGAAAAAGAAATTAGCATAAAAGAAAATTGATGTTGACAAAAAAACCCTCGAAAAAGTGAGGGTAGAAATCTAGTTATTATTATTTTTAAACCATGGTGTGGGTGTGACCATAAACAAACTGGTACTTCAATCATTTACTGAAAATATTTGAAAACTCAATACCTGAAATTGAACGTATAATCGATAATAGTTTATCAAATTTTCACTACCTTTTATGAGCCCCTTGAGCCATAGGCCATAGGCTATAGGCCATAGGCGGGGCGAAAGCTACATTCTTGTAAGTATTGTTACCCAAAATAAATAAATAAATAAATAAAATAATATACGAGTAGAAAAGAGAAGGGATAAACAAGAGAGAGTAAAAAATAAATAAAATTTGAGTATATTTGATTATGAGAGAAAAAAAATAATATTATTCTATATTTATTCACAAAAATAAATTATTTCAAATTAAAAAAGTTGCTTAGATAAAAGAAAAAAATCGTATGAATTGCGAATCAAACATTACATATTTACAAAATTAATCATATTATATTTAAATTTGTTTTTATATATTAATTACAATAGGTATAATGATTAAAAAATATAATATAATATTTTATTTTTAATTATACCAAACAATGTATGGAAATAAAATTGTATATTTTATTTTTTTTACCAGGCACACTAATAAAAAATATATGTTAATTCATATTTGCAAGTTTTTCTCTTTCAAAATTTCATCTTTCCATTTTTCCATCTTATTAAATAATGCAAAAATGTTAAAATCGTATCAAGTTCGCAATACCTAAATTAATCATAAAATCTGTAATAAGTTTTTACGAGTCACCTAAATAGCTACCTATAATCAAACGACTTTATTTTAGCTACAAGGATTCGATCAAATTTTGAAGATGTCCAAGCTAATTCTGAAACTATTGGGCCGTTCGCTGTCCAAGTTCCTTCTTTTTTATTACTTACTACTTTTCACTTTCGAGTCCCACAGTTTAAGTAGTAATATGTATAGTTATAGATGGGGAATATTACTAGTTTATATTTATTGTAAAATCTGTAAAGAAAATTACATAGAGACAGCTCATAATCTTACTTTTACTTACAAGAAAGTTTCTCAATTTGTAGCACTTAATTAGGTTTTGAACTCCATTTTTCTTTCTCCTTGTTCTTCAAGAACTAGCAACAACAACAATTCTTCTCCAGGATAATTAACCATGAAAAGCTTTGTTAGAGACAATGTTTGGGCTTAGTACCCTTGCGTGGTTAGCGTTTCCCCTGTTTTTTTGGAAGATTTTTCCTAAATTCCAAGAATAAAAACTTTTCCCCTCTTTTGGATCCAAATTTGCCCCGTTGCTTTTACGACCAAGAATCAATTGGCGCTCAAAATGATGCCAAACATTGCATGGGAAGAGAAAAAGACATGAAAATTGGCATTTCTCCATCCAACAGAAAACGACTCTTTATCAGGTTTGCGAGAGCTGAGAAGTCATTAACAATCAGCTTTCTATTACATACCAATAGATGCTCACAAATTTACCTACCTAATCATTGGCCTTCAAAATTTTCCTCACAGGTAATTGGCAAGAAATTACAATTACTACCACATATACAAGACAAGCTACACACGTCGACAATGATAAAATCATCCACTCAACTAAAACAAGAAAACTGCATTTGTTGTTTTCTGCAACTAACATAGCATAATTCAAAACCATAAATTCAAACATGTAACAAGTACTCCAAAAAGTCAACAGCAATATAATATCTGCACAAATTTTAGAATTCCTACATAATCTAAAAAAGTTCATGCAGAATCAGTGTACTTAAATGACAGTAAAAAAACTTATATCAATTACAGTTTGTATCTCACATGACAGCTTAATGATAGGATGACAGTTCTGTAGCATGAAATTGGAAACATGACTTACCTTATGAGAGCAAAATGCAGGTCAAGATCATGAAGCAATAAGAGGTCCTTACACTCAACACAAAAGAATAGAGGGGAAAATGATGACAATAATACCAGGAAACTATATTGCTTAGTTCACCTGGTAGCAGCACAATTGTTCAGAAAATAATAGATGGAAGCATCCAGATATGCATCCTGACAGCAGTTTACACCTCTCTTATGAATAATAGATATGAAACCAAAAAAATTCAACCATGGTTCACATCACCCTACACTTGCACATTTCTGCAAAGTTTCAACTACATCTTTAGACAGGCATGACCATAGAACCCATAAATTGTATAAACTGAAATGAAATATGAAACCAAAAAAATTCAACTACGCTTCACATCATCCTACACCTGCACACTTCTGCAAAGTTCCAACTACATCTTTAGACAGGCATGATTATAGAAACAATAAATGAAATAAACTGAAATGAAACAACATTTGAGAAGAGCTTTTCTTGCCCCATGTATTCCATTACAATTTATTGACAAACATCTGTAATAATCTGTTACAAGGAAAACAATCTCCATCCAAAAATAGGAAAAAAATACCAAGTAAAGGCCAGATGCTGAAGGTCAGTACAAAAAACCAAGTTATCAGAAAACATACAAAATACCATGAAGATAAAACAGCAGACTTGCTGAAGTAATAACCGCCCACACAAATATGATCCACCAAGCCATAAACAAAGCTACTTCTTTAACAAAAGCAGAATAAGGCAGAAAACCACAAACCAAGTTGTACTTGCCAAATGAGTTACTGTCAACCTGAGATAAGCCAAGAAAGAGAAGTACCAAAACTGGTGGTGCAAAGAATTGCAAAATTTCAAGGCATAATTAGTGATTGTGCAAAAATACCTTTGCACGACTAAAACCCAAATCGGGACCTTGCTGGCATGTAATCTTTAGTACCAAGACAAAACGGCTTCATTCAAAAACATCTGCAGGTTTGAACGTAAAGCCACAATTTGTAAGACCCCGGAAAGCAATAAGCACAAAACCCTAAACTTGGAAAAATCCAATTTTGAAAAACCCACATTTCCAAACAACTTCTCATGAGCTCCTCTACCATCAGAAGTATTCTTGTTAACAAGAATTTCAGCTAGTGGATTAATCCAAAGTAAAGCTGTGAACAAAGTTAACAAATAATTAGCATATAAAATCATTCTAGCAAACCATCCACAATAAATTATGGACAAGTTACATCTAAGCTGATCAGTGCCAAGCCAAAAGGACCTAGCATTCTTCCCAGCAGGCATACAAAAAAACCAGCAAGGAATCCCACCAAAACAGCAAAGAAAATCCTCCAAGACCCTTCAACTGAATCGAATGGAAATCGAAAACCGACGGTCCAATTCCAGAACAAATCATAATCCCTATAAGAAACCTCACAACGCCAAAAATAGCACTAAATTGCTTCTCCGACCTCTTAGAAGCAGATTTCTCAAACGATATATTTGCAAGTGATTAAAACACTTTGGTTAAACCAATAAATCCAAAAATAACCGGAATCAAATTCCCATTTGCCAAAACCCCGGAACCCTTAGACTCACCTAAATACTTCCAAAGCAACAAACAAGAAATACCCACAAAGGAGAAAACAAAAGAATTGTGATACCCATTGAAAAAAAGCCTTGTTTGAAGAGGACCCTCATCGAGTTTCAGCCTGAAGATCTGGGCATTGTTTTCATCGAACTCGAACATGTCTTTAGATTTGCTCCTCTTTTTGAGCTCTGCATTGTTCCTTGATGACAAAGATTGGTAACCATCATCGAGTTTCAGCCCGAAGATCTGGGCATTGTTTTCATCGAACTCGAAGATGTCTTTAGATTTGCTCCTCTTTTTGAGCTCTGCATTGTTCCTTGATGACAAAGATTGGTAACCATCAAGTCCAGGTCCTGAATCCGAGCCAGAAAGTCTACGAATAGCAGTTCTAACACCAGAAGAGGCGTTGTTACAGTGACCAACGTTTTCAGGGTGGATGTAAGTGTGGAGACCCTGGAAAAAGAAAATTGGGATTTTAAGGAATGTAAGGATTAAAGTGAGTGACAAAAAGAGTAAGGTTTGGAGTATAAGATTCTTGTAAACTTGAAAGAAAGGTAACATTGCTTGTTTGCTCCAAGGAATTTGGAGCGTCGAGAGAAATGATTGAGACATCCCGATGGTTTTGTCGTGGAACTAGGGAATATGTTTATGCTAGGAAAGTTTTGCAGTTTGGACTTTGGGTCGTTTTGTTTCCTTCGTTTTGTCGGCCTTGACTTCAATGAAGCCCAACTGATATGCGCGTCCTGTCCACGTTGTACCTTGAAACAGAAATGCTACATTAAAAATCTGCCTTTCCCTATTGGCTCTGTGAATTAGGCTTTTTCTCCTTGTATGAACAATTTTTTTCATATTTAAAATTATCAAAATTTAAATTTTAATTATTAAAATTAAGAGTCCCGTACTAACAGATCATATAAATTTAGATTTGATTACAATAGCATTCAATTTATTTTTTATAAATGTTTTTGTTTTTGATTCACCTATATAAGCATTTGACTTCTCGTGTTATTTTTTAAATATAAAAGGTTATTTTTAATTTTGGATTTAAAATCCAAACAAATATAAGGATGAGAAGAAGGGATAAGATAATATAATCGAATTTAATTTATAAAAAAATTAATTTAAAAAAAGGAAATGAAGTAGTAAATGTCTCCGGTTGGGCCTTGGAGTCCAACATTTGACTGTTAAATTTTTTTTTCCCTGTTTTTCATCTTTTCATTTTCTCCGACGCAGTATTATTTCTACTGACACTTCTCACACTCAAAAGAGGACACTATTCCCAATCCTACCTTGAGGTTGAGGAATTCTAATACTGGTACAACTCACTGAAACAGCTAGTACTGATGGTTGCAGATCGATTCTCAATTTCTTCATCTTAAGTTTGTTTGATTTCATCTAAATCGGTGACTTTATGTATTTCCTCTAGATAACCCCAATGGAAGTTCATTTGTGCACAAGTTTGTTAGGTCGAGATTAGAACTACAAATATTTGAAAATGCCCCTCTCCTGCTTCCGATCAAAGATCCTTGCTTCAGGAAGCTAGGTTGTTTTCCATTTGGATTGTTTTAAGACTAGCTTCAGTTCTCTTACCATTAACCTGATAACTTTTCTGGGCCGTAAGACAAGCATTTTTTTGTTCTTCTCTCACAATGGGTGGGTAACAATTACTGCAGGGATGGAAATATAAATGTAAATTAGTGATGATAATCTGAAAATAATAGAAATAGGAATGAAACATTCAATTATTGCTTAGGGAATGAAAAGGGAATATGTTTAGGACTCAAATGCAATGAAAAGTTGTTTTCTTTCATTTGGATTAACTTCAAGTTAGAAATAACTATTGCCTCTTTGAAAACTAATAATGAACTGAAAAACATAATTTTGTTAATTATTAATGCTGGTTTGAGTTTGTGCATGAAGAGCCATGCTCTGATAATAAATTTCTTTTTTACATTCACTTGTTTCTTTTGCTTTCTTAATTTCCATTTAAATTCTTCAAACAGAAGTGAAAAGTATTTGAATAGGAATGAAAGAGGCCCTCTCTTTTTCTTCCTGCAACCTCAAGTCATTTGATGGTAGCTAACTCGAGAATTTAACTACAAATTGCACCAAACACATCCAAATAAAAATCTTCCAGGTAAACATCATATTTGGTAATATGTAATTTCTGTTGTTGAGATCCCAAAACATGATCATTGTCCATTGACGTTTATAAAATTCAAGTTATGCCCAGTTAGCTTAAAACATTGCCATGCACCGGTCGCTTGCAACAGATAGGGTAAGATACACTTTTAACTTCATCTGATAGGCTTTTATATATGTACTATATATGTAAATTAGTAAGGTATTATTTTGTGAAGAGATTAAACAACGAACTCTATTATCAGGATGATAATTAGGCGTGCCTGAGAGATCAAAGATTGAAGTCCCTCCTTTCTTTATCCTTGTCGCCATCTCCTGTGATCTTTTCAATAAAGAATTCGAGTATATATAAAAACAATCACAACATTGTATAATCATAGGGAGTAGTACACTTTTAAGAGCGAAAGGATCCTGAGCAAGATATAGTAAAAAATACCTTTCATGAATCAGCTGGCCTAAATGCAAGTCTAAAAGGGCGTTTTATAACTAAGTGAAAAAACTTACCGACAGTCTATAATCCAATACTCGTATAATCTATTAATAATTCTAACTTTAAATAATTAAAATTCAATTTCTGACTGAAATGCTTAAATAAAATTCAAAACTGTCATAATCCTGGAAAGTACTACTATAAATGTTCTGGGGCAGAAAGGACACATCCATTAGCATAATTCAACCATTTTTCATAGTACATTCACTGACAAATCACTCTGCTGCTATTCTACTAAGAAACCCACTACACATAAAGCAAAGAAACAATGGAAAAGAAATTAATAAAAAAAAAAGTCCTAAAACAAAGAAGAATAAATCTTTATATCAATCTGCTGGTGCCATGGATGCAACTGGCATACACTGGGAAGTTCTTTCTCATCTTTATATATCTCCTGTTCTGTTTTCAATCTGTGGGACCACCTGAGAAGTCATTACATATGGGGATTTCGATGGTAGAGAAAAGATAAAGTGATTGAATCCCACACATGCAATTAAGAGAGAAAAAAAGCAATGACAGAAGTTTATTTACCATAAGACTAAAAATTCATGAATGTCAGAAGAGTTAAGACAAACTGTTGTAAAGATTGGAACTTGCCAGCTAACTTGATTTTCAACAATCTGATCATGAATAAAAAGATCAATGTGCAATCTACATGTGGTCGAGAGTGTGACCCACCTGATCTTGTGACGAGTCAGGCGGCTGAGATGGTCTCCTTGAACATTTGTTAGGCGTGCCCTTCATTTTGCTTCTAGTAGTGCCAATAAAATCTGCTGCGGGGATGCCAAAATGGACCAAAGACAAAGAATACTTAAAAGGGAAAAAAAAGAAACCAAGGGGCCACTACTACAAATATCTCCAGGCATATCCGACATTTTGCATATTCTTTCGGTGGTGTTTGGAAGGCTGGTCAAAACGCATTTCAAACCTCTAAAAAAAAATTCACGAAATGCCCAAAAAAATCTTCCAGGCGTTGGAACTTAAAACAAAACATTAAAGCACTAAACAAGAAAGGTCTAAAGATTATAGAAAAAACAATTGCGTTATGCTAAAATTCACCATTTTGCACCATGGAATGGAAGATGGAACCATGATTAACACAGCTCAAAACTAAAACCCTGAAATCCTACAAAAGGAGAATACTGTTGCCAAATGCACCGTGAACAAGAAAAAAAACAAGGTCGACGACAAGAACGTTAACATTACCTGAAGTGGCATGCTTTTTTCTTATCTGAATATTCTGTTTGTAATCGAGAGTTGACTCAGAGCTGTCTGGCAGGTGAGGGTCGAGACGGAGATTATAGCGATATTTGTTCCCGAGCATTGTACGGACGAACCATGCCTCCATGGAGTTCAAGAAGTGCACATGCTTCTCGTCCGTCCATGACTCATTTCGATTTCTGGGCACGTGCGTGTCCATGCCCTCCGGCTCCAAAGCTAGCCAAAGACAACCTTGTTCTCTCTTTCCTTCTCTCTCTCGGATAGCCGAGAAACAAACAGTTGGTGCCTTGGTGGGTGGGTAGGTGGGTGGATTTATTTATTTATTTGTTTGTTTCCTTTAAACGCCAAGCTTGTTTTTAGAGTGTATGTGTCTTCTTCTTTTTTATTTTTTTATTTTTGGGATGTATTCCAAGGGATGGGTTTCAGGGTTTCATATAGATGCATCGTTTAATTTATTAGTAGTTTATAAAATTTATATATTAATAATATATTAAATATAAATTTTTTTTGAGTTTATATTTGATAAATTATTAATATATAAATTTTATATATTATCAATAAATAAAATGATGATATTTTATTAATAAATAAATATTAATTTTTAAAATAAATACATAAAATTTAATATTTTAAAAAATAATTTATTCATTAATAAAATAATATTATTAATTTATTTTATTAATAAAATAATATTATTAATTTATTGATAATATATAAAATTTATATATTAACAATATATCAAATATAAATTTTTTTTTTTATGAATCCAACTTAAAAAAAAACCACCAAAGAACAATAATCTTAATCACTTAATAATAATAGTAGTTTTCAAAGTTTCCTTTTTCAAGTAAAGGTGACAAAAATAATTCAAATTCAAAATTTTGTAAAAATATTTAAATTTAAATTAGATAGATTTGATAAAAAAAATTAAATATTTAAATTTATAAAATTCAATTTTAAAATTACTTAAACGAAAAAAATAAACTAAAAAAAACGAAACAATAATATTTTACATAAAATTTAAAATACCTGATTAATTTGAATTTAATTTTAACTCAAATTTAAATTTATTTAAATTTAAAAATATTTAAAAATATTTAAATTAAAAATATCTAAATTCAAAATAATTTAGATATGGAATGTTCAACTTAAATTCGACTGCTTGCCAGTTGTCATTATACTTACATGTTATCATTTCATAAAAGAATCTCAGGCAGGACAGGGTAAGGCAGGCGAATTCTAGGGACACTCGTCCGAACAGGTCCTTTTAACGCTCGATGTAAGAATTGACCGCATCATGTTTTTTAAATTGGAAATCGGTTATTTGTTAAGATGTTTCGAATCTCAAATATATACATTTTGTTACGTGAAAGTTAAAATGCCTCATGTTTTATCATTTCACTTCATCCAAAATTTTAGATTAAAATGTCTTTCTACTTTTTTTTTAATCTATTCCTTCATTTTTTACGTAATATTTTTTAATGCAATTCTTTTCATAATCAAACGTATCTCAATTTTTTTAAAAATTTTTATGATTACATTAAAAATTGAATCTATCATTTTTGTTTCCTTTTTCAACTATTATTAATTGTTAAAAAATATTTTTACTCAATTTAATTTTTAATATTAATTAATCACAAGTAATTGAGCATGACCTATCCAAGTCCAAATTTTAAAAAAAAAAATACTGACCAAAATAAACTTCAAAAAATAAATTAATTAATCATGTGGCAAGTGCAAAAAAAAAAAAAAAAAAGTAACCATAAAAGTAAATAGCAAATAATTTTTTATACCATAAGAAATTTTTTTAAAAAATGCTCTTATACTATCAATTAAATTTTCAAGTAGATAATAAAATTTTCAATAATACTAACATTCTATTTCTATTGAATCATAGCCTAACAAACCATACAAATATTTTTTCCACCACTAAGCAACCAAAAAAAATGAAATAAACTAAAATTTTTATTGCATCCTCCATATCTTTATTCCACCAAAGTATTATATTCAAAATATCCAAATATCTCTCTAATAGGTACTATTAAATTTGGGAAATTTATAAATAGAGATGCTAAATTTACAAAAAAAAAAAAAAATCTTTAAAGAGATTAGTCAACAATAAATCTTTTTGAAATTTCCTTGCAATTTAAAATATTAACAAGTCAATAAAAGTAATTATACAAAATCTTATAAATAAGAACAATGTCATAGAATTATACCTCAAATATTTCTTCATCTATCAAATGTGTTGTCCAATTCAATGTTGAGGTACTACCTAAAATGTTAGTCATAGCTGCCACTAGAAATTGGTAATTATAATCTAAAATGAAGTAATAATTATTTAATTCACAATAAAAAGTTAAGTTTAGATATATACCATATTGTGTAAAATTGTTGGACTGACATTCATATGGATAATATTGGTATAATATTGTTGACCTTTTTGTTCCTTAAACATGCATCAAAATAAAATTAAAAAAAAAAACAATGAAGAAATTAAACACCTATACATATATGTTTCTTGAATAAGTAAAGTATAATTAAACATTATATCTGTCTATGAACTTGTATACTTATTGATTAACAACAAATATAGTACATAATATAAAGCAATAATTTGTACCAATTCATTTATCCTTTGCTGGCCATGATAAGATTCATATATAATTGATGCATTTGAGATTACCTAAACATCAGTGTAATATTATTTTAGAAAGTATATAAAAATGTTATAAATTTCGTAATAAGAAAAGTTATAAGAAATGAAAGTTATTTTTTAGTATCACTAATATTAGTTAACTCCATACCACATCCTATATAGAGTTTTTTCCTCCATCCTTGGAGTTTTCTTTTTTGTAAACCATATTCTAACAAAAAAATTTAATTATTCATAAAGTACATAATTGTAAATAGTATGAATCTTATTTTTTTTTTTTTAAATATTAATATGTAGTAAGAATCAAATTAATGATATGAAACTGTATTGTTTTTCCTTGCGTTTTTTTTTCTGCTTCTCTTCAATTCCATGATTAATTTTTTTTGGAGCTCCTTTTGTTTTTGACACTTGGGGATCAAGTATCAATGTCCTAGGCAATATGTTACTGTCAATATTTGCTTTATGAATATCATATTCATTAGCTCCGCATGCAGAGTTAGTACTTATTTTAATGGAATGATTAATGCTTAAGTAATGCTTCAAGACATCCCCCAATGTTTTATGTGTAACATTGTAGCTTTCCTAAGATTGGAAGCCTTCTCCAATCAATTCAATGGCTCCTTGAAACAACTGATCATAATGTTGTTTATTTGATAGCACTTTTTTACACATATTTGCCCTATTGTGTTTGGTTTTAACATCCTTATTAAAGATGTTAAACACAAGGAGTGAAGAGTACTTAATGAACGATGACAAAGAAAATCATTATATTCAAATGAACGACATAGGTAAGAGATCTCCTTCATTGATGTATCCCATTCAATAATAAAGTCTTTATTTTTCTTCAAAATCTAAGACTTTGAATGTTATGATTTTCCCATCTTCCTTCTCTTTCATAAGATAACATCTAAATACTCCTAAAACTTTAATTTGAAACTTTTTAAATACCTTATAGGTATACAACATTGATATTTGTTTCTCAAATGGTGATGGAGTTTTTAATTTCGGTTTCTTATGCAATGTTGTAAAGTCAGCAAAGTTGTCTACCTTTTGTCTATCTTGCAAAGCCATTTCATATTGCTTAACAAACTCTTTCAATGTAGTTTTTCTACCTACATAGTTGTCAAAAAATAATGTCATAACGTCTAGATCCCGGGATCTATCCCTAGACATTGACTTTAGGGAGTCGCCACCAATCTTTTTTGTCTAAGTGCGATTGGTCACCTATGGAATCTGTCCTTTTAGGGAACATTTAAGTTTAAGGGTCCCTAAAAGAATAGGTTCAGGTCTACAAACCAGAACAGAGTTCGGGAGTTCGGTTACGTGTGAGGAAGGTTATAGCACCCTCACAACGCCCATCAAAAGATGGTACCAGCTTGAATTTGTGTTATCCAAAAGCCTTAAAATTTTACCAAGTAATTAATTATTGAAAATTATTCTCAATTGACTCTAATACTTTTAGCAGAAAATTGAAAAAATTCCCTCACCTCAAGAGTATGCAAGAAAAACTACTGTTTCACTTACAGAGGCTCCGTCGTCGGATTATTTAAAGCAAAAAAAACAAAATCAAAATTAAGATAGAAAGGAAGGAAAGAATGATTTTTTTTTTAGGGAAAATTGATACTTTCAACTTTTCCCCAAAAATATTTTTTGGAAATTTCGATTTTCAAGGAAAATTGATACTTTCAACTTTTCCTCAAAAACCCTTTTTTTGAAAATTTATTTCTAAGGAAAATTGATACTTTCAACTTTTCCCCAAAAATATTTTTTTTTTTGAAATTTTGATTTTCAAGGAAAATTGATACTTTCAACTTTTCCCTAAAAATATTTTTTTTTGAAATTTATTTCTGAGGAAAATTGATACTTTCAACTTTTCCCCAAAAATATTTTTTGGAAATTTATTTCTAAGGAAAATTGATACTTTTAACTTTTCCCTAAAAATATTTTTTTTTGAAAATTTATTTTTCTTTTAAGGAAAATTGATACTTTCAACTTTTCCCTAAAAATATTTTTTTGGAAATTTATTCTTAAGGAAAATTGATACTTTCAACTTTTTCCTAAAAATATATATTTTTTTAAATTTATTTATGAGGAAAATTGATACTTTCAACTTTTCCCTAAAAATATTTTTTTTGAAATTTTTTATTTTTATTTAAAGAAAATAGAATAATAAAAAATAAAAAAAAGAATATTACATAAATCTAATCTAATAAATAAAAAATAAAATAAACAAATAAACAAAGAAATAAAAAAATTCAAAAAAATAAAAAAAAAAACTTGGAGCGGCTCGGATCGCGGCTCGGCTCAAGGAAGAGAAAACGGCTCGGGGGAGCGGCTTGGCGGCTTGGCTCAGCTCGGCTCGGCTCGGAGGGGGGCTGGCACGCGCGGGTCAGAAAGCGGGTCGACGCCCGAGTCGGGTCGGTTTCGGCAAAACGCGCGGATCCTCTGGGTTACTTAAGGCCAAAACGACGTCGTTTTGGGAGGGTATAAAAGGTAATCCCCTTCATTTTTTTGGCAGAACGCTCCTCCCTCTCTTTCTCTTCTTTCCTTTTTCTCTCCCTTCTCTCTAAAAATCGAAGAACACCGGTGCCGGATTCTGGAAAATGTAGCCGAAATCTGGAAATTTCATCGGAAGTTGGCCGGAAGATCGCCGGTTTCTGGGATTCTTCGTCGGAAACTGGGTAGGTCGCCGGAAACTTCAAGGTTGGTCGGAATTTTCGTCGGAAAATTCAAATTTCGTCGGAATCTGGAAATTGCCCAGAAATTTCCAGAAAAAATTTTTGCCAAAAATTTCTAAAAAATTTTTCTCACTCCCAGAACACTCCTAAACTTTTCTTAGCTTCTTAAACGCCTCCTTTTCTCTCAAATCAGTAGCTTTGCTTACTGTTTTCTGTGTGTTTTGCATTCTGTTCCAGAGTCCCTTTTATAAGGATTGATCAGGAGTTCCTGATCAATCCCAATTCCTCCTTGGACGGGAATTCAATCTTTGAATCCCACTGGACTCTTCTGATTGAATTCCCATTTCCAATGGGATTCTTCAGCCTTCAATCTCAGCCCTCCAAAATCAAAATCAAATAAAATAAAAAACTAGATAATTAGAGAAGATAAATCAGCAGATATTATAGGATAAATAATAATAAAAAAATATATCAGATATATAATTAGATAAGTAAAAATACAAAAATGAATAAAATAAAAAAGATAAAAAATATATATATATACATAAATAATAAAATACACATAAATATTAACAAAAAAAAAATAAATAAATATATACATATATTAATACATAATAATAATAATAATAAATAATACAATACATAAAATACAAAAGAAGAAGAAAAGAGAAAAAAAAATACAAGATAAAATTAAATTGGGCTTACCCATTTGGGCCAGGCCCAATTGATCTGGGCCGGACCTAATTGGGTGTCTACAGCTGCCCCTCTTTGCACATTTTCTGTGAAACAGAAAGTGCGCAAAGACGTAGACACCCAATCAAGACTCAACTCAACATTTTTTGGTCTTTTTGTTTTTTTGTTTTTTTTTTTATTTTTTTATTTTTTTGTTTTACCAAAGCTCCTCTAAACAGAGGCACCACGACTTTTGGAAAGTAAATTGCTCCTCTAAACAGAGGTACCACGACTTTGGAAAGTAAATTGCTCCTCTAAACAGAGGCAACGAACTTGGAAAAGTAAATTGCTCCTCTAAACAAAGGCAACGAACTTTGAAAAGTAAATTGCTCCTCTAAACAGAGGTACCACGACTTTGGAAAAGTAAATTGCTCCTCTAAACAGAGGCACCACGACTTTGAAAAGTAAATTGCTCCTCTAAACAGAGGCAACGAACTTTGAAAAGTAAATTGCTCCTCTAAACAGAGGCAACGAACTTGGAAAAGTAAATTGCTCCTCTAAACAAAGGCACCACGACTTTGGAAAGTAAATTGCTCCTCTAAACAGAGGCAACGAACTTTGAAGAAGTAAATACTCCTAGACAATCATGTCCGAAGGAGTTGAAAGTTGTGTTTGAAGGGATTTCAGGAGATTATGCCCAAAGGTCTTATAAATCAACCCTGATACCAAGAGACATCCTATTTTAAGGATTAGGAACTTACCTGACAAGTTTTTTCTCAAACTTGCAAAGTCTTTTCATATCTGTCTTTTCCATGTGAGATGTTGGAACACCCCTGCTTCTTGAATTTGTACACTATACTTTCTTGAAAGTAGTGTATGCTATGCAAATGCATATGAATTTCAATGCATGCTATGCAAATGTTGGCCAATTAATTCCTGTTTAATGTATGGTACTCAAGTTTTTCAAGCTCTTTTTTTCTTTCTTGGGTGTCAAGCCCTTTGATTCCTCAAGGATCCAATTGCACTGCTCTTCTAAGATCGAACCAGTGTGACTCTTAATTATTTCTTCCATTCATATTCTTCCTGTAACAAAAATCTCTTCCCAAATTCAATGTCTTAATCAGGAGCTGAACATCTCGATTCTGCCTTTATCACTCTCGATTTATTCAATGTAATGTAAAAATCTTTTTATGTTGTTATTCATTCATCAATCATTATTTTCAACTCAGAAAGGGAGAATGCATTTACACATTCCTTCCATGATGGGGTATTAAGAAGAAAGAGATATGAATGGTAGGGAAACAATCATAAAAAAAAAAAAAGCAAAGAATGAAATAAAATGTTTCTTTATTAGCAAATGTCAGAAAACTTTGGCCAAGAAAGAATTACAAGGATAGGTATGGGGACAAAGCCCGAAATGAACAATAAGATAATCATGATAACATATCTCAAAGTTTTTTCTGAAAACTCAACCCTCTGATGTATTTAACAACTTGGAACTCTTCTGAATTTGCTAACCTCCATATCAGCAGACTTTCAGATTCGATGCTGTATTCTCCTTATCTAAGCCGCCTTTTCAGGTTTTCAACTTAGACAAACCCCCTATGACTCAAACCGCCCTTTTGGGGTTTTCGCCTTGAGTCCTCCTTGTTCACTTTTTCTTTTTTTCCCATTTTTTCTTTTTTTATTTTTTCATTTTTTTCATTTTTTCATTTTTTCATTTTTCATTTTTTCATTTTTCATTTTTTCATTTTTTTCATTTTTTCATTTTTTCATTTTTTCATTTTTTTCAAGCATAGTATTTCTTCACAGCATCAGAATTTACATGATGGGGTAAATCATTTCCATCCATCTCAGTCAGTATCAACGCTCCACCCGAAAAGGCCCGTTTCACCACATACGGCCCTTCCCAATTCGGAGTCCATTTTTTTCTACTATCGTGCTGGATTGGGAGAATTCTTTTCAAAACCAACTCTCCTTCTCGAAAGCAACGAGGCCAAGTTTTCTTATCATGAGCCCTCATCATTCTTCTTTGGTATAGCTGACCATGGCACAGTGCAGTCAATCTCTTTTCTTCTATGAAATTTAACTGCTCATAACGTCCTCGAATCCATTCAGCCTCTTCTAACTCAACTTCTTTTAAGACTCTCAAAGAGGGGATCTCTACTTCCACTGGTAGTACAGCCTCCATCCCATAAACCAACGAAAATGGGGTTGCCCCAGTAGAGGTGCGAACTGACGTTCGATATGCATGCAATGCGAATGGCAACTTCTCATGCCAATTTTTGTAAGTCTCAGTCATTTTTTCTAAAATCCTCTTTATGTTCTTATTGGCTGCCTCAACTGCCCCATTCATTTTTGGACGGTATGGTGCCGAGTTATGATGCTTGATCTTATATTGAGCACATATTTCTTGCATCATCTTGCTATTTAGATTCTTGGCATTGTCTGAAATGATTTTCTCCGGAAGTCCATATCTACAGATGATCTCTTTTTTTATGAACTTGCAAACCACAGAGTGTGTCACATTTGCATATGAAGCTGCTTCTACCCATTTTGTGAAGTAATCTATCATCACAAAAATGAATCTGTGCCTGTTAGAAGCCTTTGGGGTGATTGGACCAATGACATCCATGCCCCACATTGAAAATGGCTATGGTGGTACCATAACATGTAAAGCAGACGGCGGAGCATGAATCTTATCAGCATATATCTGGCATTTATGACATTTACGAGCATAGTTAATGCAATCATTCTCCAAAATCAACCAGTAATATCCCGCTCTCATAATCTGTCTTGCCATCATATGTCCACTAGTATGTGCCCCACATATTCCATCATGCACCTCTTCAATGATTTTTTTCGCTTCAGTCTCATTTACACACCTCAATAGTACTTGATCATTGCTTCTTTTGTAAAGGATATCCCCGTCCAGGAAAAAGCTCATAGTCAATCTTCGGATGACCCTTTTATCATTTTCTGTTGCATGAACTGGATATTGCTGATCCTTGACATACTGTAAGATGTCATAATACCAGGGTTTTCCATCTTCTTCCCCCTCTACATTAGAACAATACGCTAGTATATTCTTAACATCTAACTTTATGGGCTGAATGTCAATGTCATCATTAATTCGAATCATTGCAGCCAGAGTAGCCAATGCATCAGCAATCACATTTTCTTCTCGAGATAAGTGATCGAACTGGACATCTTCAAATTGTTTCATCAACTCTAGAATATACTTATGATATGGAACGAGTTTTGAGTCTCTCGTCTCCTATTCTCCTTTCAACTGGTATATAACTAGAGCTGAGTCTCCAAACACTTTCAGTGCTTTCACTCTTCTTTCTATAGCAGCTTGCAGGCCCATAACACATGCCTCATACTCAGCGATGTTATTTGTGCAATTAAAATTTAACCTCGCTGTTACAGGGTAGTACTGTTCTTCTGGAGAAATCAAAATTGCCCCAATTCCATGCCCCAAGGCATTGGCAGCTTCATCAAAGTACATTCTCCAACATTTTTCTCCATACTCCCTTTCTTCCAGTTGAGAAATAGTCATCAAGTCTTCATCAGAAAATTTTAGCTTCATCGGCTCATACTCTTCAGTAGCACGATCTGCAAGAAATTCTGCTATAGCACCCCCTTTTATTGCTTTTTGGCTCATGTATATAATGTCGTATTCCGAGAGCATTACTTGCCATCTAGCGATTCTCCCAGACAAAGAAGGCTTCTCGAAGATGTACTTAATGGGATCCAATTTCACTATGAGCCATGTAGTGTGATAGAGCATGTACTGTCTAAGTCTTTTGGTAGTCCACGCTAATGCACAACACATTTTCTCCAGTGAAGAATACTTGGATTCGTATTCAGTGAACTTTTTACTCAGATAATAAATAGCTCTCTCCTTTCGGCTAGCCTCATCTTGCTGCCCCAGCACACATCCCATTGAATTTTCACATACAGTTAGATATCAAATTAAAGGTTTTCCTGAAACAGGTGGCACCAATACTGGAGGGTTCGATAAATATTGCTTGATTTTATTGAACGCCTTTTGACATTCTTCATTCCACTTTTCAAGATTATCTTTACGAAGAAGCTTAAAGATGGGATCACATTTGTAGGTAAGCTAAGAGATGAACCGAGAAATGTAGTTCAATCTACCCAAAAAACCTCGAACTTCTTTTAGTGTGCTGGGAGGTGACAAATTCTGGATGGCTCTTATCTTATCGGGATCGACTTCAATTCCTCTTTCATTGACTACGAAGCCTAGCAACTTCCCTGACTTTACCCCAAAGGTGCACTTGGTTGGGTTTAATTTTAGCTGAAATTTTCTCAACCTCTCAAATAATTTTCTGAGACTGGTGACATGATCTTCATCCCCACAAGACTTTGCAATCATATCATCTACATACACTTCGATCTCTTTGTGCATCATGTCATAGAAGAGTGTTACCATGGCCCTTTGATATGTTGCCCCAGCATTCTTTAACCCAAAAGGCATGACTTTGTAGCAGAAAGTTTCCCACATGGTCATAAAAGTAGTCTTTTCCATATCATCTGCAGCCATCTTTATCTGATTATACCCCGAGAAACCATCCATAAAGGAGAAAATTGAATGCTTAGCCGTGTTATCTACTAGTGTGTCAATATGAGGCAAAGAAAAGTTATCATTTGGGCTAGCCTTATTCAAATCTCGATAGTCCACACACATTTATACTTTTCCATCTTTCTTAGGAACTGAGACTATATTGGCTACCCATTTTGGATACTTAGCCACTTGTAGAAAACCTGCATCGAATTGTTTCTTCACCTCCTCTTTAATCTTTAGTAGCATTTCGGGCTTCATCCGTCTCAGTTTCTGTTGAACTGGCTTACATTCTGGCCTTAGAGACAATCTGTGCTCCACTATCTCTGTGCTCAGCCCTGGCATATCCTGATAAGACCAAGCGAATATATCTACAAATTCTCGGAGTAGGTCTGTCAGTCGTTGCCTATCTTCAGATGAAAGTGAAGTGCCCATTCTGACCTCTTTCCTATTTTTTACATCTCTCAGATTCACTAAGTCTACTAACTCTTGATGGGGCTCAATCGGCTTATTTTCTTGTTCAATCATCCTCATTAGGTCCGGAGGCATAACATATTCTTCAGAATTCTCTTCATTATCAAATTCATCAGTGTTAATTGAATTCTCAAAGCTAACCTCTTGATTGTTATCATGATTATCCTCATGTTCATTTAAAGACCTGCAATTGAATGAAATGGGATATGTTGGCAAGATGTGCTTGGGAAGATGGAAATAATGAAAACACGAGAAGAAATGAATGAAAATGCATACTTCCTAATTTTATTAAAAATAATAAATGATGAATGGCCCGAACAAAAAGATCACCCCAATGCCTTGGGCAATAGCTATTGGGATGCTACAATTACATTGCATCTAAATCAAAAGTCGAAGGCATCTCGATAGCACTCCAATTGTTCAGCTCGTAATCTGATGGACAGAGACGAACCCACTCTTCTTGATTTACCCTCACCTCATCTTCAACAGCATTAATGGCTAACTGGGCAAAATCATCTTCCACACTTTTTCTAGCATCTGGGTTCATGAATCCTCCAGGTCTGAAGGTTTCATACAAGTGTGGGATGAACATCAGTCTTGGTGTCTTTCTTGATGGCCTCCTTTTGACTTCCCACTCTGCCATCTCATAGCCTAAGCCTGCCCTATCGCTATTGTCTGCTATTGTTGGAGGTTCTTTAATTCCCTGTAAATTTTTGCCTAGCCCTAGTCCTGGACACCAGCCTTTATTGATGACTTGGCTCACCATTATCTTTGAAAAAGGCTGACTTTGGAATCCTTCACCTACAGTATTGACCAATTCAAAAGATCGATAGGAGCATTCCAATGCTTCTTCGGCAGCCTCTACATATGGAGTGTTCAATGGTTGAGTCACCAGCATGTCTTCCTCCCCAACTACTACTACCAATTGACCTTCTACATTGAACTTGATCTTTTGATGTAAAGTAGAGGGTACAGCTCCTACCATGTGAATCCATGGTCTTCCTAATAAACAGCTGTAGGACGGAGAGATGTCCATCACTTGAAATTTTACATTGAAGGTGCATAGCCTAATTTGTAAGGGCATCTCAATATCTCCCAGGACTTCTTTTCTGGTCTCATCAAAGGCTCTCACAATCATCTGACTATCTCGCATATGAGAATAGTCGATGGGTAGCCTTGCCAAAGTTGACATAGGCATGACATTGATGGCAGAACCATTATCGATAAGGACTTTAGCTATGATATGACTCTGGCACTTTACTGTGATATGCAAGGCCTTAGCATTTCTCTTTCCCTCCAAAGAAATCTCATCATCACTGAATGAAATATGATTTGGCATGACTAAGTTTCCAGCCAAGTGATTCACATATTCGACAGACACGTTATGTGCCACGTATGCCTGATTCAACACTTTCAGCAAGGCATTTCGATGTGGCTCTGAGTTCAGCAACAGTGATAACAATGAGATTCGAGCTGGCATTTTATTCAACTGTTCCACAACTGAATATTCGCTATGTTTTACCAGCTTCAGGAATTCACAAACCTCTCTTTTTGATACTGGCTTTGGCTGATCTTCTTCAGGCTCTATCTCTGGATTATTTCATCTTTCTCCTTCTTTAGCCTTCTCTAGCATTTCTGAGGTGTAACATCTCCCACTTCGAGTAATGCCTCCTACACCAGTAATATTGGAAGCATCAGCTTTGGAGACCTCTTCTTTTTGCCCCTGCACTACAGTGTCACATCCATATCTCCAGGGCACAACTTTATCATCTTTGTATGGAAAAGGAGTCGGGACTTTAAAAGTTACCGGCCTAGGGAGGAGCTTGTCTATGACTGATTTTGGTTTGTTTCCACACCGAATTGTCACTGGTTTGGGAAACAGCTTTTCAGGCCTATCAGTCATGCACACCTCAGCATTCTTCAAGCCTTCTTTTTCTTCGTAGACCTCCAACTGATGTGAATTCAAGAGTTTTTGCACCTCTTGATGAAACTGTCTACAGGTCTCGATAGAGTGGCCTCTTGCCCCACTATGATACTTACAACTAGTACCAGCTATATATGCTTCATGATAGCTGTGTGGACTTACCAGTTGTATCATGTCTACTTTTCGTAAGACATCAAATAATTGATCGAGAGGTGTCTTAATATCTACCACTTCTTTCTTCACTTGGCGCTCATGCTCTTCACCTATAGCATTCACATTATGATTTGGCAAAGGATTGCCACTAACATTTGGTGCAGTCATCCCTCCAGTGTCAAAGCAGATCATCCCATCCTTGATCAACCGTTGCACTTTATATTTTAGAGTAGTGCAATTTTCGGTGGAGTGACCAGCAATCCCATAATGGTAGTCACAGTGGGCAGTGGGATCATACCACTTGGGGTAAGGTGGCTTGAGGGGTTCTAATTTACTTGGAGCAATCAAATGATTGTTGTAGAGCTCCTTGTATAATTTCGTATAGGTCATGGGAATAAGATCAAAAATAGGTCTTTCGCGAGTGGTTCGTTGCTCCCGCGAGCCACCAGCAGGGTTAGTTGGGCGAATTTGTGGTTTTGGGTTAGGTTGAATGTTAGAACTGTACATGGTGTTTTAGGGTCTATGAGAGGTTTGATAGGTTTGGGGGTATGGTGGTTGGTATGGGTGAAAAGAAGTGTTATTTACAGTGGGGTGATAGGGTAGATATTCTGGTGGGGGGTAGGGTGAATAACCCCTAAGTTGCTGTCTATCAAAGCTCACAGCCTGAGCTTCAGTTTCTTTCTTCTTCGAGATTCTTTTACCAGATGCTTCATTTCCTTCTAGCTTACCATTCTTGATGACACTCTCAATGATCTCTCCCGAGATTACCATATCAGCAAAATTTTTTGTTGCATTCCCTATCATCTTTTCATAATAGAGAGGTTTTAAAGTGCTAACAAATAGCACTGTAGTTTTTTTCTCGGTCAGAGGAGGTTGTACCTGAGAAGCAATATCTCTCCACCTCTGGGCATACTCTTTAAAAGATTTGTTTGCCTTTTTCTCCAGATTCTGCAAAGACAAACGATCTGAGGCCAAATCGATGATATGTCGGTATTGACTGATAAAGTCATGTGCCATATCGCTCCACGAGCGAATGCGAGTCCTGTTCAGCTGAACATACCATCTGGCCGCAGAGCCAGTAAGACTGTCTTGGAAAACATGCATCAAGAGTTTCTCATCCTGTGCATGAGCTACCATCTTCCTGCAATACATGGTGATGTGGGTTTTGGGGCACTTTGTACCATCATATTTTTCTAATTTTGGTACCTTGAACTTATGGGGGATAACCACATCAGGAACTAGGCAGAGCCCAGCGGCATCAACTGACCCATAGAAGCTAAATCCTTCCACAGCCCTTAGCCTTTGTTCTAGCATGCTAATCTTGGAACTTTCTTCAGCCTCTACTCTCATCTTTTCCTTCTCCTTCTCTTTTAAATCATCTAGATCAGGAATTGGTTCTACTGTCTTTTCAGTGAAGACAGGATTTATATAGCTGTTATACTGCCCGGGGTTGAAAGTCGATGGCATTCCAGGATATGTTGGATATGCGAAGTGTTGTGGTGGGACCTCTTGAGCAGACTGAGCTTGGGGTGGGCCAAAACCTGGAGGGTACAGGAGGTCAGCTATTTCTTGTAATGGGGGAATTTGCTGGCTTGTACTTCCTTCAACTCCTTTTCCTTTGTTCATGTTATTAAGAGCCTCCAGAATCTTGCTTAGCTCACCCTCAATCTTTTCCTGGGCTTTCTCTATCTTTTCAAATCTTTGGGAATTTTTTTGCTCCATTTGCCTTACTCTGAATCTTGTGTTGAATCGATGGGCAGGATTTTCGCTAGACGGAGCTATCCTGGAACCTTGAGTACCATATCTTAGAATCAGTAAATTGGCATGATCATCACATGGTTATTTTGTAAGTGTAATGAATGAGAATGAGAATGTAATGAATGAGAAATGCATGTATGCAAAGAACATTTGCCTCAAAACGGTATTCAACTAAAAAATTTCATTTATTCCAAAAAAAAAAAACTTTGGTCTACATTGAGTTTATCATCCTAGCATTATAGCCATAAAATTGTTTGATCTGTTCATACTGAGCTTTGGCTTCTTCTATGAAGTTCAAGAGATGCTGTCCATGTTCCCCTACTGGGGCCACCACTTGTCTTAATGCCTCTGCCTCTTCCACCATCTCTCTTGCCTTACGCACCCCTTTATGAATTTGGGTTGTTAAGTGCTCAATGTATTTCTGCCTCCCTAGGTTCTCTCTTTTACCACACCAGACTTGGTATGATAATTCTCTATGTTCTCTAACCAATGCAGCAATGTGGTCTCCTTGTTCATCCAACCTTTGACTTAGCCCGCTCAAATATTAATTTCTACCTGTGCTTCAGTACTTTCTTCTTTCAATTCGGCATACTCTTGCTTCAGTCTTGTGTTTTCCTCAGTCAGCTCGACAATGGTTATCCCTTTGGCCCTTTCTCTCACACATAGCCCCTTATGCTCCTGGTGTAACCTTGCTAGATCTTCAGTAGCTGCATCACGTTCTCTAGCAATCTTATGAACTTTAACTTCATAATTTTCAGCTCTACCTTTCCACTGGGCTTTTTCTTCTTGAAGTTCTTGAATCTCTTTCTTTAACTTGATCTTTTCAAATTCAAATTTTTTTGTTGCCAGCTCTAACTCTAATGGTATCTCTTCAAGCTTTTCTTCTGTCGGTGGTTGAGAGACTTCATAAGTGAATACCATTTCTTGTCTTCTCTTTGTTCTCCAAACCAAGTAACCTGGAGTGACTTTTTCAGTGAATGGTCCAGGACTCACTCTTTGGGGATTTTTCCATGCTTTGATCATCCCATTCATCCTCTGAAATGCTTTAGGCTCATTGTAAGAGAAATCTAACTGATGAAGCCTATAAGTCATAGGAATAAACTGTTCTCCCCCCAATTGTCTCCTCACTAAGAGCGGTGCATAATTCGTCACTCCCCATAAACCTAGAAGTGAAACCACTGTACTATCTCCACATTGGTATAACATAGGCTCTCGATTCATCCATGGGGCTAACCATCTCACCCTGGCACCTTCCAACTTTTGCAAGAAAGTTATCCATTCTTGTTTAGACTTCTGTTTTGACCACCCGCTTTCGCAGAACTCTTTGATCGGAAAGCGATTACGGATATAAATCTTTGAGAAAGCCCCATTTCCTTGTTCGAAATGGCTTTTCATCCACACGTACAATAGTTGTATGCATCCTATGAAGCGCCCTCCATTCTGACGACAATAACTCAAAGATCTGATAGTCTCTGCTAATATTATCGTTGAAGGATTACAGCCATTGATCACACTCTCAAAGAAATCAACCACTGCTATCTCAATATGTCCCAAAACCTTTGGAAAGATTACCAGTCCGTATATAGCCAAGGCAAATATGTCTAACCCTCGTTCTTCATTGATGTGTTGCATCAGAAACTCATGAAAGAACTTCCAAGGTAGGCAAACCTGTTCTTGTTTCTTCTTTGTATGAGAATCCACAACTTCCTTGTCTATCCCCATGAGTTGAGCCAGACTTTTACGAAATCCTGACTTATGTTTTTTGACATATATCTTGTCAGGAGTCTTTAGATGCAAACCCAATAAGATCGAATATTCTTCTATGGTGGGAGTCATATCAGCTTCGTTAAAGATAAAACACCTGTATGCAGGATCCCAGAATTGTGTTGCAATTCTAATTAGTTGATCATCAACAGCCACTGCTAGAAGGTGTGCTATATGCCCATGCTTCTGACAAAACTGCCCTTGTCTTGACAGACTCATCTTTTTCCAGATGTCAACCAAATCTTCTAAATTGTTCTGTTTGAGGAGGACAGATGTTTCTTGAGACAGAGTAGACTCATACCCAATTGGCAAGCAATCTCCCATCTTCAATTGAGTCTTTTCTGATAGGGCCCTTACTTCATTAGGTGTCCCACAGGGTGCTAATACTGATGAAGAGCAAACTAGGCGTTCATTGGTGTCCATGAAAAAAATTTGTTGAAGACCGTTTTTCAAGCAAATGTTCTTTTATGCAACCTTATGATATGCGTATGAACCAATGCAAAAGAAATAAGAAAAAGGTTAGTATACCCAGAAAAAAAACAAATAACTAAGTAATTTTACACATCACACATCACACAAAGTAAAAGGGATGAATCCTATGCTTTTGGTCAATTCTAAAAAGGAAGAGTGATAGCTCTATCTATAGGTTAGGCATTCTTAAGGTTCACTATATGTGGTTTAAGGTCAAAGTCTAAAGGTCCTCAAATTGCTCCTTACATCCCTGTCCATCACAGACTAGTAAGGCACCCTAATCCTCACCCATTACAGGCTACAAGCGGAAAAGGTTCAATTTGAGTGGGAGTATTTCGCTAGCCACTGCGGAGGCATTAGACCTCACGAAAGCAATAGGTACTTTACTCCCTCCTAGAGGGACGGAGCTCGGGTATAGAGCTCATGTTATGCACATGTACATGAATGACATAATTAACAAGATAAATAAACAGGAATGAATAATAACACATATATACAAAAATGGTTCAATTTTATTAGGCTTTTGGATAACACAAATTATTTGCTGGCCTGACTCTCAAATTCCCCAGCGGAGTCGCCAAGCTGTCATAACGTCTAGATCCGGGGATCTATCGCTAGGCATTGACTTTAGGGAGTCGCCACCAATCTTTTTTGTCTAGGTGCGATTGGTCACCTATGGAATCTGTCCTTTTAGGGAACATCTAAGTTTAAGGGTCCCTAAAAGACTAGGTTCAGGTCTACAAACCAGAACAGAGTTCGGGAATTCGTTTACGTGTGAGGAAGGTTATAGCACCCTCACAACGCCCATCAAAAGATGGTACCAGCTTAAATTTGTGTTATCCAAAAGCCTTAAAATTTTACCAAGTAATTAATTATTGAAAATTATTCTCAATTGACTCTAATACTTTTAGCAGAAAATTGAGAAAATTCCCTCACCTCAAGAGTATGCAAGAAAAACTACTGTTTCACTTACAGAGGCTCCGTCGTCGGATTATTTAAAGAAAAAAAACCAAAATCAAAATTAAGATAGAAAGGAAGGAAAGAATGATTTTTTTTTTAGGGAAATTGATACTTTCAACTTTTCCCCAAAAATATTTTTTGAAAATTTCGATTTTCAAAGAAAATTGATACTTTCAACTTTTCCTCAAAAACCCTTTTTTTGAAAATTTATTTCTAAGGAAAATTGATACTTTCAACTTTTCCCCAAAAATATTTTTTTTTTTGAAATTTTGATTTTCAAGGAAAATTGATACTTTCAACTTTTCCCTAAAAATATTTTTTTTTGAAATTTATTTCTGAGTATCAATTTTCCCCAAAAATATTTTTTGGAAATTTATTTCTAAGGAAAATTGATACTTTCAACTTTTCCCTAAAAATATTTTTTTTTGGAAATTTATTTTTCTTTTAAGGAAAATTGATACTTTTAACTTTTCCCTAAAAATATTTTTTTTTTGAAATTTATTTCTGAGGAAAATTGATACTTTCAACTTTTCCCTAAAAATATTTTTTTTTGAAATTTTTTATTTTTATTTAAAGAAAATAGAATAATAAAAAATAAAAAAAAAGAATATTACATAAATCTAATCTAATAAATAAAAAATAAAATAAACAAATAAACAAAGAAAAAAAAATTCAAAAAAAAAAAAAGACTTGGAGCGGCTCGGATCGCGGCTCGGCTCAGCTCGGCTCAAGGAAGAGAAAACGGCTCGGGGGAGCGGCTTGGCGGCTTGGCTCGGCTCGGCTTGGAGGGGGGCTGGCACGCGAGGGTCAGAAAGCGGGTCGACGTCCGGGTCGGGTCGGTTTTCAGCAAAACGCGCGGATCCTCTGGGTTACTTAAGGCCAAAACGACGTCGTTTTGAGAGGGTATAAAAGGCAATCCCCTTCGTTTTTTCGGTAGAACGCTCCTCCCTCTCTCTCTTCTTCCCTTTTTCTTTCCCTTCTCTCTAAAAACCGAAGAACACCGGTGCCGGATTCTGGAAAATGTCGCCGGAATCTGGAAATTTCGTCGAAAGTTGGCCGGAAGATCGCCGGTTTCTGGGATTCTTCACCGGAAACTGGGTAGGTCGCTGGAAACTTCAAGGTTGGCCGAAATTTTCGTCGGAAAATTCAAATTTCGTCGGAATTTCACCGGAATCTGGAAATTTCCCAGAAATTTCCAGAAAAAATTTTCGCCAAAAATTTCTAAAAAATTTTTCTCACTCCCAGAACATTTCTAAACTTTTCTTAGCTTCCTAAATGCCTCCTTTTCTCTCAAATCAGTAGCTTTGCTTACTGTTTTCTGTGTGTTTTGCATTCTGTTCCAGAGTCCCTTTTATAGGGATTGATCAGGAGTTCCTGATCAATCCCAATTCCTCCTTGGACGGAAATTCAATCTTTGAATCCCATTGTACTCTTCTGATTGAATTCCCATTTCCAATGGGATTCTTCAGCCTTCAATCTCAGCCCTCCAAAATCAAAATCAAATAAAATAAAAAACTAGATAATTAGAGAAGATAAATCAGCAGATATTATAGGATAAATAATAATAAAAAAATATATCAGATATATAATTAGATAAGTAAAAATACAAAAATGAATAAAATAAAAAAGATAAAAAATATATATATATATACACATAAATAATAAAATACACATAAATATTAACAAAAAATAAATAAATAAATATATACATATATTAATACATAATAATAATAATAAATAATACAATACATAAAATACAAAAGAAGAAAAAAAAATACAAGATAAAATTAAATTGGGCTTACCCATTTGGGCCAGGCTCAATTGATCTGGATCGGACCCAATTGGGTGTCTACAAATAAGTTAATACTTTTTTACCTCTAAGTTGTTGAAATGCCATCAAAAAATGTATATTTCATATATGTAGGCACCCAATGCTCACAATCATCATACAATGATTGGAGCCATTCATTTTCAACAAGATCAAACTTTTCAACTCTTGCTAGCCATCTTTCTTCAAATTGGCCCTTTGTCCAAGACTTGTAAATGCATTTACTAAAAATTCACATAAAATTTTCATTCTTTTATTAAAACATGACTAGGTTTTTCAGGAATCTTTCTTAATATATATTATAGGCAATAATATGTTTGGAATTGGGAAAACTAGTCCAATGGCTACGTTCATTGCTTTGTCCTAATCCGTTACAATTGCACTTTGAAGCTTGCCACCCATGGCTCCAACTTATGTCTTCATTAACCAAGTAAAGGTCAATGTTGACTCGTCTGCAAGTAATGCACATCCAAATAATGTTGACTGACGATGATTATTCACTCCAATAAATGAAGTGAATGGCAATTTGTACTTGTTTGTGATGTATGTGATATAAAAAAAAAAGACAACATCAGCAAAGCCCCAATAATCCTCTCGACCTTTTCCATCAACCCAAAACACATTTCTCAAACAATGATCTTCATCCAAATCCATTTGTATAAAAAATGTAGACACTCCATTTAGTTCGACCTAACTCTATTGGTTCGAATTAATTGCAACTCAAAGATTTAATTTTATCTTAGTTTTTATTTATTTATGAGTATATTTATTATTATTTTATATTTTATTTTATATTTATCTTTTTATTTTATTTTATTTTTATCTTTATTCTTATCTTTATCTTTATGTTATTTCATTACTAGTTGTTTGTCTAAAAAAAAAGAGAGAAACCAAGAATGAGGAAAATTGAAAATGGTTGGCTAAGGATGTATATATTTCTTCTTTGTTTTGATAGATAATCCACAAGATTTTTAGGGGATTGGATTAAGTTGATCAGGAAGTTTAATCTTTATCAAACCAATAATCATTATCAAACTTGAAAGAATTCTGGCTCTATAAATAGATCTACATACACACAGAAAGGAACACAGTGGATATGATAAAAACAATCGAGAAAGACAGCAAAGAGAATTAGAGGAAAACACAGAAATGCAAAGGAGAAGACAATATGCAGTGTGGAGTTGTTCTGTGATAAATTTTATGTTCTTAGAAAAGTTATTGGAAGTTTGGATTTGATTCAAAAAGGTGTTTAAAGGATTGGAGTCTAAGGAAAAAATTGAGAGATTAAAGTGTTTGAGATTTTTTTTCTAAAAAATTTCTGGAAAAAGATAAAATTTTCAATCAACTTCTAGAAAAGTCTCTAGAATCCATCAATAGTTCCCAGAATTTGGCATACTTTCAACTACAGTGTCCTAATTCCAATAGACAACCCTAGAAATCGGCTAGTTTTTAAGCGACCCTTAAAGATGTCAGCCATCAATTTTCTTCTGTTTAGAAAGAGAAACAAAGAAAAAATAACTAGAGAGAGAAATGGAATAAGGATTCTGAGAAAAAAAAACGTTCATCATTATATACCAACATTAAAATGGCAACGTTTTGGGATTAAAGACACCTTAGGATCGGTGCGCTTTACCGTGGGTGACTTGACTCATTGTGCAACCCGTTTTCCCTGAGGCATTGGTGAGCTGAGTCGAGCCAAATCCGAGCTGCTCTGGCTGGTTTTGTTCTTGTAGCTGAGATGCTTCCCAAGCTAAACGGAGCTGACTTTTTTTGTATTTTTTAATTTATTTTTTGTATTATTAATTAATTAATTAATTATTTATTTTTGAAATATTTTGCATGATTAAATTTTTAAGAAAATTATTAGGAGAAGTTTTTCTAAATTATAAAAAAATATAAAATAAAAATTTAGTAAAATTTTGAAAATAAATTATAATTATCTAAAGATGAAAATTTTAAAAATTACAAATGGATAATTTCTAAAAAATTTCTAAGTGAGAAATCTTTCTAAATTTAATCCAAATGAAGAAAAAATTTAGATAAAATTTCAATAACAATAATTAATATTTATTTTCAAATTACAAAAAAGATATATAAATAAACTTTATAAAATTTCAGAAATAAGTTAACAATTATCCTACGATTAGATTCTTAAAAATTTCAAATACTAAAATTTTTAAGAAATCTCTAAGTGGTAAATTTTTCTAAGTTTAACCAAAAAGTGGAATGACTTCAACAAAATTTCAATAAAGATAATTGCATTCATATCTAAACCAAAAATAAAAATACAACCTGAAAATATATTAAAATTATCCAAGGATGATATTTCCCGAAAATTCACAAATGGTTGAATTTCTAGAATATTTCTATGTAAAAGCCTTTTCTAAATTCAACCCAAATGGTATAAGAATTTGGATGAGATTTCAAACAATCATTATCATTTTATTTGCATCCTAAAAGTTAAGAAATAAATAACAAGTAAAATTCAATAATAAGAGTTTGAATTCTAGGAAAGATATTCTAAATTTGGCCCAAATGATAGAAAATTTAGAAATTTTTAGGTAACAAAATATTTTTACCTTAGGCCTAAATAGTGGAAGAATTAGATATATTTTCAATAAAACATAACTAAATAAAAAAATGGATTAAGCCTTTTTCCAACGATTGAGCCTCTTCAAGAAAAAAAATAAAATTTTTAAATACTCTTGAAGTGATAAGTATTTTTAAGAATTCTACCAAATTGATGAAAAAATTTTAAAAATTATTTTCGATATTTAAATTGAAAATTTTAATTAAAGACCATCAAAACCAAGATCCTTAGGATAATTTATGATTAAATGGTATTATCTTAGGATAGGCGTGTGGATATGCTATAACCTTCCCTATACATAACCGAACTCTTGAGCCTTATTCTGATTAGCATATCAGAACCTATTTTTTTAGAAGCCTAGGTCAAGCTTAAGATGCCTACAAAATCATAGATTCAATTAGGCTACAAACTGCACATAGATAAAAAAGATTGATGATGACTTCTTAAGTTGTATCTAGCGAAATGTCCACGGATTTATACATTATAACTGTTTGGCAACTCCGCTAGGGATGCATAGAGAGGCGAGCCATAAAAATTTTAATTTATACTATTCTTTGGTTTAATGGTTTTAAATTGTAATAATTATGTCATTTGTTTACTAACACTTTTTCCTTTGTTTTTCTTTATCTTTTGTTTGATTTATAGAAAATTGGGTTTGAAAATTGCACATGTTCCTTCACACATACACATTCATTTGCATATCATGAGCTCTATACTCAAGTTTTATCCCTTTTTAGAAAGAGAAAAATACTTACACTTTTGTGAAATGATAATTTTTACAATGGCTAGAGAAATACTCCCACTCAAATTGAATTCTTTCCGTTGGTAGCCTGTGATAAATGAGGATTGACATGCCTTACTAGCTTGTAATGGACAACGATGTAAAGAATAATTTGGAAACCTTTAGTGATAAAATCATTCAACTTTGCATAAAATCCAAACTTAAAAGATTGGCTTTAATATAGAGATCTTTCTACCCATTATTAGATATAACCTATATTAGGATACAAAAAAGAATAATTTATGTGATACATTGATTATCTAACTATTTTATTTATTTATTTAACCATTTGACTTTGTGCCGTTGTATCATTTCAATTATCATATTATTTGTTGATTTGATTTTATGCATTGGCATCATTTCAATTGTCATATTGTTTGCATCATTTTAATTGTCATATAGGGAATATTTGCCATATAGTAGTTTTTGATAAACCAAATCTCATATCAACCTCCATGGAAAGTCAAATGCAATAAAAAGAACACTGATTTAGTTTTGTTATGGATGTAGATTTTGTTTAAACAAATTTTCAGAATTAAGATTTCCTTGGTCAATTATAGTTATGTGGCAAACATTATTAGTGCATGCATTGAAAATACCATGAGTATATTATTCTGATTATAAAATTATAGTATTAAAGGTTCAAGGATAGAACTTTCTTAAAAAATTCCTAATAGCCTCTTCATCACAGATATAACACTCGTACACCAGCAAAGATCATGAAACAAGAATAGGCTAGCCATTTTGACAAGTTTGAAAAAGCACAAGAAGAGCTAAGGGGAGATATAAACAAAATGATGGAAATGCTAAAGAATTTAAGCAAAAAAATTAGGGTAAAAAAAGCTCCAAGTTAGCTAGAATGTCCAATGTAAGATGTAATTAATCCTCTATATCATCATGGATTAAGCCTTTATTAAGATTAATTTTCTCAAGGGGCACAAGCACATTTCCCTAGGGCATATCTATACACACACCTAAGGATGTAATCTACCACCACATAAGGGCATTTCAAAAGTTATGTCAATCCAGTCTTTAAGGAAAAAGTATCAAAACCAATATAAGTTCTTAATCCAAATGACTCAAAGAAGAAGGATAAGCTAAAGTTGAAGGTAATAGAAGCCTTAAAAGATTCTAAATTGAAATAAAAAAGGAATCTATTTGAGGAAAACTTACGAGTTGTGGAGAGAATTGACTTTTATGGCTCCATAAATGCTATTGGGTCTTTGTTTAGTCCCAAATATCGTCATTCCTCCGAAATTCAAAGTTTTAAAGTTTGAGAATTATGATGAAACAAAATATCCAATCACATATGTCATTATGTACTGTCAAAAGATGGTCGTATACACAACTAATGAGAAGTTGTTAATTAATGTGTTTTAAGATAGCTTTACAAGTTCGATTGCAAGGTGATACATCTAGTTGGATAGAACTAGCATCCATTCTTAGAAAGAGCTCACCCGTGCATTCATTAATTAGTACCTTCACATCATAAACCTAGCTCTTGCTCGTCTTTCTTTACAGAGTATGAAAAAAAGGGTGATCAAATCATTCAAAGAGTATGTCCAAGTGTGAAGGGACATAGATACCATGTCCAACCATCTTTAACCAAAAAAAATTATAACGTTGTTTGTAGCACCTTAAAGTCACCTTATTATGAGAATATGATAGAGAATGTAATTAAAAATTTTATTGATATAGTGATATTAGGTGAGATTATTGAAAATACCATCAAGAATGGCACGCTAAGTGGAAAAAAGTAAGCTAGCATAAAGAAAAGTGAAGTATTGAAAAAGAAAGAGAATAACACCCAAGCTATGAGCTATGATAGTCAACAATTCAAAAGTTTTTCTTAATACCCGTCATTGACGTACACAGTTCATCATCCATCTGTGAATACTCTAGCACCTTACCTTAATCAACATGTTTCGCCATTTGTTTATCCACATGTTTTTTCTGTCAACTCATACATATAACCCTACTAGTACACCTATTATAAAATCAGCCCTAAAATATCACAATCAAACTAATATTTCGAGGGGACCACGAAATAATAAAGAGAAAGCTTCTTTTGATCCCAGTCCCATGACATACATAAATTTGCTACCATATCTAGTGCAATATCATTTGTTAGCCCTTACTCGTGTTAAGCCAATGAAACCTTCTTTCCCAAAATAGTATGATTCCAATGCTCAATGCGACTACCATTATATGATTACAGGTCATTCAATAGAGAATTGTGTTGTCTTGAAGCACAAGGTATAAGGTCTCATCAATGATGGTTTGGTCAAGTTTGACAATAAAAAAGGTTCTATTGTTGTTGAAATTTCTTTGCATAATGATATAAGGGCATAATTTTGAGGAATTATTTTTGGATTTTTTTTAAAGTAATGAACTATAGATAGGTCTTTTAAATGTTTATCTTGTATTTTCCTCACATTTCAATAAAATGATAAGTGCCTTACATATTTTTCTTTTTATCTTTATTTTGGTATATATCCTTTCATATTTCACTCACTCTCATATTCTGAGTAATGAATGTGCAGATAATTATAACAATAATTTGGACTTCAATTTTCAAAATGTCATTCATATTGATGAGATTGATGACTTTGACTCCTAATTTATTAAGATGAATTAAAGTTAACATGTTAGGAGAATGTGTTCCCTTATATCCTTAATATCGCTTTCATTTAATATAGGTTCTTCAAAAAAAGTATTCATATTTGAAATGAAAAATAACCATGTTTTTTTTACTTTTCACAAGAAATAAAATCATCTATTTGCTACCCCTTTTGAGCTTATTATGATATCTTTGTACGAAACCCACTCCAAATTAAGGGGCAAAGTTTAAGGAAAAAATCTATTTGCTAAAAAGAAAACTGAGTCGCAAATGATTGTAGGGCAAAAAAAGAAAAAAAAAGAAGAAAAAAGGAAAAAAATTCTCTTGCATGTGATTTTTTCTTAAAAAGAAAAATTAAAAGGAAAAAAAGTGAGATTGTAAGATGAAAAGAAAAATGAAAATAGAGGAAAATGTGAAAGCACTTAATAAAGAATTAGGTAAAATGCTAAGTTGCTTTAAATGATAAAAGATGATTATTTGGTTTACACCCTTTTAAGCACATATTTTTTAGCCTACTTTATTCTTTTTTTATACCCTTCACTATAACCTTAATTACGTGCATTGAAAGTCCACTTCGATCAAACATAAATGCTACAATTGATGAATTATATATTAAACTAAAGCATGCTTATGGCAAGATGACAATGAAGACAATGAGGCTTTATATTTCGAGGTTTCATAGGTGGAAATGCTAATGGTGAATGAAACATAAAAAGAATAAAGAACAAAAGATGAAAAATGAGAAAAACAAAAGAACAAGGAAAAAAAAGGAAAATGAATACTTAAATTGAAAACGCAAAAAGGTGATTTAAGTAAAAGAAGATATATTAGTTAAAAATATGAAAAGACAACCTAAAATAAGAAGACTAAGAGTGTTTAGGAGTTCAATGGGCTAAAGGGCAAGATTTGGATTGTAAGATTAAAAAGAACAAAAGTGGCAATAAAATGAGTTTTTGATAAAGAATTCTAGATTGGTGTAAAAATTGTCTGAATACTTATTATTTTAGATGTCAAAATCCCATCCAAACACTTATTCTAGCAATATGCTTTGACACTGTCCAACTGATTATAATCCTTTATCAGACTTGTTTTTACATTGAATATCCCTTTTTTTCAAACCACCTTATTTTTCATCATTTGTACTTTCACTTAATGAAATATATGATGAATTGCATTTTTTCATGAAATTGGAATAGTGAAAAATAAATGGTAAAATACATAAAAAGATCCCTACATTACTTCAAAAAGAAAGTCAATAGTGATTGGGGCATAATGAAGAGAATGTGATAAAAGAAATTTGTGAAAATCCTCATAACTTAAAAAAAAAAAAACATTTCAAGAAAAGTTTAGATTTGATGAAAAGACATTTTGGTCTATAGAGCGGTTGATAGAACTTATGGAGATAACTAGTTTTGAAGAAGAAAAAGAGTCTTGATAACCTTTATACCACAATTATGGATACATTTATTACATCTCATGTATTGTATTCATGACATTCATTACATAAACAAACAAGAAGTTTTGACTTTGAATTTTGAAATTGATGTTAGTAAAAGACTAAGAATTTTTCAAGGAAAGGAGTTTTGAATTTGTAAATCCTTAGTTGAGAACAATTTTCAAAAAGATAATATTCGACTTAGAAAAAGATAAGACTTTAACTCTTGATTAAGAAGTTTCAAAAAATGTTTCAAAGAAAGTTTTTAATTTTTTGAAAAGTTGTGGCTTCTATCTTGAGAAGAATATTTTTAAATTAGTTTAATTTGTAAGACCTTCATACTTAATCACTAAAACCTATAGGCATAATTTCAAAAGCCTCTAAGTATGATTTTTAAACCTATGGGTATTATTTTGAAGATCTTTTGAAATCATTTTCAAGTTATAGACTCAGACCAAGTCATTATCTTCATAGGGTTAAACTTAGTCATCATTGTCATTTCGACTTATAGGCTCAGACTAAGTCATTATATTCATTATGACTTATAAGCTCAAACGAAGTCATATTATTTTCAACTTCAGCTAAGACCAAGTCATAACATTTTCAACTTCGGCTAAGTCCAAGTCATATCATTTTCAATTTTAACTAAGTTCAAGTCATTTCATTTTCTGATTATGGCTCAGTCCAAGTAATTTCTTTTTTGAACCCGGATGTAATGGATGTCTATATCTTTATGCAATTTCTATTTTATAAAAAATGCACAAAGAAGGGCAACTGTAGATACTATTTAGTTCGATCTCTAACACTGTTGGGTTCAATTTAGTTGCAGGCTAAAGATCCAATTTTATCTAATTTTTTATTTATTTATGAAATATTTACTATTATTTTATAATTTATATTTTTCCTTATATTTATCTTTATTTATTTATTTTATTTAATTCATTTAACTTTATTTCGCTTTTACTTTTACTTTTACTTTTTTTTTCATATCTTTATCTTTATTTTATTTCATTATTATTTGTTTATCTAAACAAAAAAAGGGAGAAACTGAGAATGAGGAAAATTGAAAATGGTTCGACTAAGGATGTATATATTTTCTCTTTGTTTTGATAGATAATCCATGCAGTTTTTAGTGGATTAGATTAAGCTGATAAGGAAGTTTAATCTTTAATAAACCTATAATCATTATCAAATTTGAAAGACTCTTGGCTTTATAAATAGATCTATATACACATAGAAAGGAATATGGTGGATCAAATAGAAACAATCAAGAAAGACTACAGCAAAAAGAATTAGAGCAAAACACAAAGGAGAAGATAATAGGTAGTTTGGAGTTGTTTTTTGATAAATTTTATGTATTTTGGAGGAGTTATTAGAAGTTTGGATTCGATTCAAAAAGGTATTCAAAGGATTGGAGTTTAAGAAAAAACTTGAGAGATTAAAGTGTTTAAGATTTTTTTTGGAAAATTTTCAATGAATCTTAGAATTTTTCTATCAACTTTTGATGAAATCTCCAAAATCCGGCAACAATTCCTAGAATCTAGTGTACTTTTGGCGATAGTTTCCCAATTCCCAACAGATAATCCTAGAAATTGGTGAGTTTTTTGGCAAACCTTGAAGATACTAACCATTGATTTTCTTTTGTCTAGGGAAAGAAGTAGAGAAAAAATAACTAAAAAGAGAAAGAGAAGAAAGGTTCTGAGAAAAAAAAAAGAAACATTCATCATTATATTCTAGTATTTAAAAATCAATGTTTGAGATTCAAGACATCCTAGGATTCACGCTTTTTATTGTGGGTGACCTAACCCATTTTGTAACCTGTCTTCCATAAGCCATTGGTGAGTCGAGCCAAGCCAAATCCAAGCCATTCTAGTCATTTTCTTTTCTTATAATCGAGCCGAGACAACTTTTTTTGGTATTTTTAATTTTTTAATTATTTATTTTGTTTTATTTATTTATTTTTGAAATATTTTGCATGATTAAATTAAAACTTTAATAAATTTTGAACATAAATTATAATTATTTGAAGCTAAAATTTTTAAAAATTACAAATAGATAATTTCTATATGAGAAATCTTTCTAAATTTGACCCAAATAAAGGAAAACTTTATATAAGATTTTAATAACAATAATTAGTATTTATTTTTTTAAAATTACAAAAAAAAAATATAAAAATAAACTTTATAAAATTTTGGAAATGAGTTAACAATTATCCTATGATGAAATTTTTAAAAATTTCAAATGATAATTTTTTAAAAAATTTCGAGGCGAGGAATTTCTCTAAGTTTAACCGAAAATGTGGAATGACTTAAAGAAATTTTCAATAAAGATAATTGCATTCATTTCTAAACCAAAAATAAAAATATAACCTGAAAATATATGACAATTATCCAAAGATGAAATCTAAAAAAAAAATCACAAATGGTTCAATTTCTAGAAGATTTCTAAGTAAAAGTCTTTTCTAAATTCAACCCAAACAGTGGAAGAATTTGGCTAAGATTTCAAACAATTATTGTCATTTTATTTTCATCCTATAAATTAAGAAATAAATAACAAGTAAAATTCAATAATAAGAGTCTGAATTCTAGGAAAGATATTTTTAAATTTGGCCAAAATGATGAAAAATTAGAAATATTTAGGCCAAATTTAGAAATCTCTAGATGAGAAAATATTTTTACTTTAAGTCCAAATAATAAAGAATTAGATATATTTTCGATAAAACAAAACTTAATAAGAAATAATTGATTATGCATTTTTCTAATGAAAGAGCCTCTTCAAGAAAATAAATGAGATTTTTGAATACTCTTAAGGTGAAAAAGTTTTTTTAAAAATTTTGCCAAATTCATGGAGAAATTTTAGAAATTATTTTTTATATTTAAATAGCAAAATTGAATAAAAGACTATTAAAACCAAGATCTTAAGGATAATTTAAAATTTAATGGTGCTATCTTATGATGGACATATAGGAGTGCTATAACCTTTCCTATACGTAACCAAGCTCCCGAACCTTATTTTAATTAGTAGACTAGAACCTATTCTTTTAGGAGTTTAGGTCAAAGTTAGGATGCCTAAAAAATGATAGATACAGTTAGGTGATCAATCACACCTAGATAAAAAAGATTGGTGATGACTCCTTAAGTTATGTCTAGCGATAGATCCATAGATCTATACATTATGACTGAAAAAGTCAAGATTTTCTTCTTGCATATGATGAAAAATTCAAGCAATGCACTGGCATTACTTGATTCTAATGTTAAACACCATTCTTTATCTAAGTTATTTTTTATATCTTTCTATAGGCAACCAATATTTTTAAACCCACCATGTTACTTGGCTATTGCAGCATAAATTTTACTTATTTTCACTCCCCCACCATGCAAAGTACTAATGTCATACCTTTTAGTTGAATAATACTCCTACGGCAAGGGAAAAATGTGTATGTGCAGGAAAAAGTTTGTGATTGTAAACCTAAATGAAATTTTAAATGAACTCTATCATTCTTTTTATGTGGAATTTAGCCTTACAACCTATCTTCAAACAAGGGAGTGGATTAACACAGCATTAGACTATCGCTTTGTTCCATGTCTTGTGCAAGCATATTTCACATCAATAAAATGCCCAGATATCTTTGAGCGATGACTAGCTCTAGTTGCCACACCAAATCCATTATTCTTGGCATAACTTTTGTAAAATGAAAAAACATTTTTAATGAAATCAAACTCCATATAGCTTGAAGATCTTGGCTGATGTTCTCATTACATTCAGGAGCTAAGTTGCTATCATAATGTATAAATTCGTGAACTTATCACTAGATACAGCTTTAGGAATCATCACCAAATATTTTTGTTTAGGTGCAAATGGCCACCTAATTGAATTTGTTCCTTTTAAAGAGAAATCCTAAGCTTGATTTAGGTATTTTTAAAAGAGTATACTTTAGTCTATGAAACCAAATTTGGGTTTGAAAGTACAGCTACATATAGAGAAGGTTATCGCACCTCTACAACACCAATCCAAAGATGGTACCAATTGATTTTATGTTATCTAAAGCCTTAAAACATTTTTAAAATTTACTAAATTATTTATTGCTTCAAAATCAATAAAAACTTGCAATAAATTGGTAAGATTTTATTTTAAGATTTAAATTCTCTAATAGTTTGGTAGGATTGAAATTTTTCATTTTCTTTAAAAAGTATAATTAAACCTTTCAATGGTTTGGTAAGGTTTAATTACGATATTTAAATCCTCCAATAGTTTGATAAGATTTTTTTATTCAAAACTTATTTATGAATTTGTTTAAAACATCATTAAATCTTCCAATAATTTAGTAAGATTTAATTCGATATTTAAATTCTACAATAGTTTGGTAGGATTAAAAAAAAATATAATTTAACTTTCTAAAAAAAATAATTAAACCCTCCAATAATTTGGTAAGATTTAATTTGATATTTAAATTCTCCAATAGTGTTGTAGGATTAAAAATCTTTACAAAGGCATTTTTTAAAAAAATAATTAAATCCTTCAATAATTTAGTAAGATTTAATTTGAAATTTAAATTTTTTAATATTTTGGTAGGATTAAAATTTTTTTATATAAATTAATTTAAATACAAAAATAAAATAAAATAAAAATACCAAAAGAATCAATTTGGCTAGCTGTAGATACAAAGAATTGGCTTAGTGGCTCGGCTTAGCTCAACGGGCGACTTGATTCACAATAAATGAGATGCAGGTTGATAAGCAAGTTGCAATTGGGTGGGGTCGGGGTTTGGTAAAATGTGCAAATCCCTTAGGTTGACTAATTTCAAAACGACGTTATACAATGCCAAGTATAAAAGCCAAAACTTATTTTTTTCCTATTTTTTCTCTCTTCAGCAAATTCTTCCCATAGTTGTTAATTTCATTTGGGTACTAGTCATACCGACCAATACACTCCAATTATATCAAAATATGATACACCTATAGATAATTTTTCGTACCGAATTTAGTACCGGATAATATCAGTTATTTTCATTAGTTTTAGTTAATTTCAATGAATTTCAATAAATTACATATTTCACCCGATACGTGAATGTGAAATATATTTTGTAATTTTTAACTTATCTTTTGTTGTGTAACTATTTTTTACTTGAGAAAAATAAAATTAATTGATAAAATAATCCTTGAAATTTGAGTTTCTTTACTTTTTTTTATTGTAACTTGTTTTCTTTTATACTTTATTTTTTTCAAACAAAAATTTATAATTTTATACTTTATTTTTTCAAATTAAAGTTTATAAGTATTTTAATCTCTTTTAAAAAAGTAATTATACTCACTTTATAAAATTTAACAATCATAAAGCCTTGGATAATTTTTTCATTTCCTAGTTTTTATCTTAATATTTACATAAAAAAATTACTTATTTAAATATTATATGATCAAATTAAGTGTTCAAAAATATCATAAAAATTTTATGTTATTATTTCTTATACTTTTAAACTTATTTATTTAATTTTTGAAGATATTGCATATTTATTTTGTAGATTATTAATAGTATTATAATGTACAAATTCATGCATGTTTACAAATATATTTGTACTAAACCGAAAAATTTGAAATAATATACCGAAACAATTGGTATCGGTATATACTATATTTTTATAAAAAATTGAAACGTTATAGATACGATATTAATAACCTTAATTCTTCATCTTTTCTCTAAAATAGTTTGAAGGTCAACCGAAAAATTAATAAAATCTTAGATTTCGATGAAGAAACGTAGAATCCGACAACGAAAACTTTAAATAATCGTCAAAAAATTCAAACTTTGCTGACAAATTTTGTCGAAATCTTAAAATAACCTAAATTTTTCCTAACAAAAACTGCAAAAAATTTTAAAAAATTCCAAAAGCCTAGATTTCAACTTCTCTCCCTTATTTTGATGCAGTTAAATCATCCCAATTAAATTTTCAATCCTTTTGCAAAGTGAATTTCCTTCTTTCAATTTCAGACAAACTCTTTTCCTTTTCTTGCTTTTTGAAATACCATAAATCAATTAATAAACAAACCTAAACTAAATAAAACAAAATACCAAGATCCTAAAATTCAATTCTAAACACAAATTAGACACTGGACTAAATGAGGCAGCTATAGTTACCAACTTACCATTCACATTCCCATGATCAAAATTTTCATCATAAGCTACTATATTCTTAGTCACACTTTGACTAACATCAATTAAATCTAAGCTAAAATCTATTTCCATATACCTAGCATTGCATAAAATGAAAATGATAAATCATAATATTTCTACTAATATATGTCAAATATTAAACATTTTTATTATTATAAAAAATGAAAAGAAAATTATAAGTCCTATATTTTTACACTATACATAAATACGTAATAATTTCATTTGATTGAAGTTTGATTTGTAATAATTTACATGCATACACACATATTATTTATATATGTATGAATTTAAATAAAAAATTATGTAAATCATAATAAATAGAAATAAAAATTTGAAGAAACAATATTTTCTTACCTTATATCCAAGTTTCCACTTCGACAAGAAAAAGTGAATCAAAAACGGAAAAAAAATTACTACTAATCTCAAATAGAAAGAAAAAGGATGAGATTTTCATTTTTTTGTTTCCAATTATCGGGAGCTTTCCCTCTTGTTTTTCCTTGCTTACATGAAAAGCTACTAAAATATATCTTTTCTAACAGTCAAATATCCAAATTTTTTGTATGTGAAGTCAAAGCAACTTTTTGTAATAGTAGGTAATCGATTTTTAGCTTAAAAATTGAAAAGACATAGTTAATTTATATTTAGAGTGCCAAAAGATGAGTGTTGAAGTGAGTGTTACTAACATTCTCCAGATAAGGCATAATTAACATCTACCAATGATGAAAGATTTTTATAATATCTTGTCATGTTTCAATAATGTTAGATATTTTTTTAAAGGATGTTAGATTGTCTTTATAATCAAAATACTTAGAAAAGATGGATATTTTAACATTAATTATTGTTTTTAATTCACTCAAATATGGACAAACATGAGTTGAAATTAAAAATTTTATTAGAACATTAAAAAGGAATGTGGCACGTGTGCAAGCAAAGAAAATATATTAACTATTAAACAATAAATTAGGGGTGGTATTTATGAACGAGTATGAAAAGTTGAGAGGTGGGCGAACGACTATGGCTGGGTGGGGGAAGCAAGGTGAAAGATATTTTGGGGATCAGCATCCAATCTGTTGGGGGGGGAGTTTTCAATCGCTCACTCTCATCCTTTCTTGGGGTTTTTTTCCTTTTTTTTTTTTTTGTTTTTTTTTGGTTGGTTACATGGAAATGACAGCTAATGTAATTGTAATGTCCCTTGTTATCAATTCCAATTTGCGAATGTATCCTTCCTCGTAACACTATAGTCAAGAGATGTTCAATCTAAAAATCTAATTGAACGGAGTTGATATAATAAGTTATTTGAGTTCGTAATACAATAGTCAAGAGATTTTTTTTTAGTTTTTAATCTAATTAAATCAAATGAATATAATAAGTAATTTGAGTTTAAATTTGATTTAAATTTGATTATTTAAAATTTAATTTGAGTTTGATTGAATTTTAATTTTTAAATTTAAATTTAACTTAAATTAAAAATTGAATTATTTAAATTCATTTAATTAAGTTCATTTAATAAAAATAAATTTAATTATTATACTTGATTTTGAGCTTAATTATATATTTGAAGTAGAATTCAAACTTGGATTGATATATATATATATATATAAATAAAATAATAATTTTTAATTAAAATAATAAAATTTTATTAAAATTAAAAATTTGATTAAATTTACAAATTACTCAAATCGAATATTAAAATATTTAAATTTGATTATTTAATAAATTAAATTATTCGAATTTAAACTCGACTCAATAATAATCAAATCAAATTTAATTATTATCTAAATTAATCTCTATAACTTATAAATATATTGATATATCATTTTAATCTCTAATCCTTCTCTCCGATTACTTACACCAGCTAAAATAAGATACCAAATAAGCACAGCTCATGTACCATAAATTTTCTCGTATCGTCACTATAAATCATATTGAGATCTACATGTGACATCCACATGTAACACACATGACACTGACATGTTAAGTAGGGAGGCTGTTAGGATACCCTCCAAAATCAAGCCCAATAACTTGTTGACACGCGATTGCCATGCTAGTGCGATGAGTGTAAAACATGGATGTCACATGTGCATCTCAATATGATTTTTAGTGATAACATGGAAAGTTTTATTTAACATGTCATTAAATGATTGGTTGATAGTCACGTTATTGTTTCAGTTAATGTTGTTATCCTCTAAATTAAATTGACAGTCGCAAGCATAGTACATGTATCTTTTAATATAGTAGATGTATGTTTTAATGTAATATTATCTAAATAAATTGTACTCCCTCAATTTAACATTGAATCAGAATATTATGTTTTTATTGATGTCACCTTAAAATTATTTTAGCTTTGACATTTATTAGAAGATATGTGCATTTCACCATCTTTTGTCATCAGATTTTATTGTGATAATTATAATACTATTTATATTGTTATAATGATGTGTTTTATGAACGCATTAATCATATAAAAATTAGTCGTCATTTTATATGCCATCATGTGACATAAGGGATTGACTTTTGTAATTTCTTTGAATCAAACTGTTGATATTTTTAACAAGACACATATTTTTGGTCACTTTTAAGAATTAATTAACAAATTCAAACTCACATCTGTAATACCATATTGAGTTTAAGAGAATGTTAATATAATATTCTATAATTATGTAGTCCAATATAATATTAAGAATTATGATTTTATAATTAAAATAAAATTTAAGATTACGATACAATTACAAAATTGTATAAGTAAGAGATTTTTTCATTAATTAGGGAGAATCCTTTGTATATAAATAAGACATAGTATTTTCTAAAATTAATGAATTTAGAAATATTTTTTTAGTGATATAATGTTACATATTTTAAAAATATAAAATGCCACGACAAAAAATTTACCAAAGTAAAGGGACAAAATATGACATTAACCCATTACAAAACTATGGATACATTTAAAGTGGGTTGTTTTTTACTAAAAAGAAATACGATTATCAAAATTTATACTATCAATACTACCTTATATAAAAAGAATCTCTTAAGGGATCTAATTTTGACACCTTTTTTTTTTTGGTTGAGAGACACTTGACACATTACATGTAGGATGTAGACACTGTATTTTGTCAGAAAATTTTTCAAAATTTATTAGGCTTCAATTTTTAATTTGATTGTGCAATTGGGCCTTAATTAAAAAATAAATTTTGAGCGCAAAGATTAAGTCATAAATTTTATTTATATTTTAAATTTTGGTTTAATTTTTATTTTTTTAATCAAAAGAGTCAAAGTCAATTGGTAGGAAAAAATTTTAAAAATCAATAAAAAAAGTAAAAAGAAAATTGTGGGATTTGGAAATTTGTAGAAAATCTTGGATTCACTTTTATATTCGATTTTGGATTCAATTTTGGATTCTAAAATTTATTGATTAAATGCCTATAGAAATTCTTGAACATTAATTCATTGGAAAAAGGAAGATTACAGAAAATCGAATCTTGGATATTTTTTCTAGATATGGTCAAATTAAAGTTTTTTTAATTGAATTGGGATTTCGATCTTTATATAAGGATCTTGAATTTGTGATCAAATGGGGAGCCTTACAGCAATTCATTTCAAGATCAAACAAATGTTATTGAAAAGAGAAAAAATTTGGACAAAGTTTTGAATCAACATGGAATAAGCAATCAAGCAAAAAATTTGCAAGAAGATTCAGTTTAAGTTTTTGAAAAGAAGACTAAGATTTATAGTAGAAAGCATAAGTTTTTGAAAGGTGAAAAGTTGTTAGAACTCGTGACCCATTGAGGTAATGTTTGTTTTCTTTTTATTTTTTGGTGATTTTTGCATAACTTTTATAATATTTAATTGCTATAGTATTATTTTTTTATTTATTGTATGGTATTTATTTTTTTGCAAAATTAATATTATATTTGCAAGATATTTTATTTGCATGATTAATACATTTGCATGAATTTAATTTGCTTGCATGATTTATTAATTTAATTCCATGATTATTAATATATTTATTTGCATGATTATCTAATATATTTATGTGTTTAATTACATCATTTTATTAATATATTTGTCTGATTAGTTATTTGCAAGATTACCTAATATATTTACATGTGTGATTGCATGATTATTAATATTTATTTGTATGATTTATTTGCACAGTAATTATATTATTGCATGATACTTTAGCATGATTTTGGTATAATTTTTTTATTAACGATATTTGGCATGATATTTGCATGATTGCATGATGTTTTGATCGAATTTTTGTATTACTATGTGTAAATAAATAAAAGTATTGGAATTAATTGATTTGCATGATAAAAATCATCTTTGATAAGGCTTAGGCAAGATAAAACATAATATACTTGGTACCAATTTTAGGTGTAAAGGGGTGCTAATACCTACCTTGTACGTAACTAACTCTCGAACCTTAGTTCTGATGATGTAGATCAAAACCTATTCGTTTTAAGGACCCTTAGTTTACATTTAGAAAAACCTTAAAAATGATAGATTCATATAGGTGGCCAATCACACTTAGGTAAAAAAAAAAAATTGGTGACAACTCCACGATTTCTAATCGGTAAGTTCTCCCAACCTAATGTTATGATAGTTTGGGAACTCTACTGAGGACATTAAGGAGTCAAGTCATTAGTTAATTGTACATTATCTTAAGCCTTACTTTGATGGTTTTATCATGTGTGTGGACTAATTTATTTATTTATGATTTCTTATTTTCTATTTTGCAAATTTTAATTTTATGTGCACCAATTTATTTTATTATTTAACATGTCCATTTACACACACCACTATTGTAATCATACGTAAGCTCTAGACCCGGGCTTTATCCTTTATTAGGAGGGAACAAGTACTTATATTCTTTTGAGGTGATAATCTTCATGTGAGCTAGCGAATACTCCCACTCAAATTGAATCATTTCGTTTGAGCCTATAATTGTGGGTAAGGATTAGAGTGCCTTATTAATCTATAATGGATGATGATGTAGGGAGCAATTTGGGAGCCTTTAGATTGTCAAGACTTTTGAACTTAGTATGTAAATAAATCCTAAAGATCTTAACTTAAGTTAGAGCCATCTCCTTCTCTTTGTTAGAAAACCTTAAATAGGACACATGATGGGATATTTATTATCCTGCTTATAAATTTATAAATTGTTCCTTATATATATATGTATATATATCATGTGCATACTAACCCTTTATATTATTTCCTGTATATATCATGTTTACTAACCTTTTTCTTTTACTATACATGCATTAATTTACATCATTAAACCCTTCTTATTGCATTCATGCATACATTCTTTCATTCATACATTATTTCATTTCACTTTTTCAAATATTAAAAAATGTGAATGCCTAATTGTAAATTAAAGAGTAATTTTTTTAGTTTTGTGCATAGTTTTGAATATGAATTTTTGTTTTCACTATGTATTGCATACTTGTATTTGCATATACATCTATGTAAATATCTTTGTATGTATATTATTTCATTTGTTTAGAAAAATCTTTCGCTTTTCAATTTTGTACATAGTTGTGAATATGAGTTCTGGGTGTTACTATGTATCATATACATGTATTTGCATTCATGCAAACATTTTTTATATGTACATTATCCATTTGTTTGGGGCAATCTTTGCCTTTCTTGTTTTGTATATAGTTGTAAATATAAATTCTTACTATGCATTACATACATGTATTTGCATATACATACATCCATGTAAACATCTTTGTATGTACATTATTTCATTTGTTTGGAAAAATTTTTGCCTTTTCAATTTTATACATAGTTTTATATATGAATTCTTGTTTTTCACTATATATTGCATACATGCATTTACATATACATTTTTATCCATGTAAACATTTTTGTATATTCATTATTTTATTCACTTGGAAAAATCTTTGCCTTTTCAATTTTGTACATAGTTTTGGATATAAATTCTTGTTTTTCACTATATATTGCAATCATATATTTGCATATACATTTTTATCCATTTTTATATGTACATTATTTTATTGGCTTAGGAGAATCTTTGCATTTTCAATTTTGTACATAGTTGTGAATATGGATTCTTGTTATTATTATACATTATATACTTGTATATACATTTTTATCTAAGTAAACATTTTTGTCTATACATTATATCATTTGTTTGGGGCAAACTTTGCCTTTCAATTTTGTACATAGTTTTGAATATGAAAATTTTTTTTTACTATGTATTGCATACATGTATTTGCATATACAATTTTTCATCCAGTAAACTTATTTGTATATACATTATTTCATTTATTTGGGACAATCTTTGGTACGTAAATATGAATTTTTATTTTTCGTTATGATTTGTATACAAGTATTTATATATATTTTCTTCATCCATTTGAATTGTTTGACAATAAAAGCTCACATGATTTCTTTCCATGATTGTCCTTTGTAAAGAAATTTTTTTTGAAAACAATCTTAAGAGAATTGTTGATTACTACCAAGAATGAAGATACCTAGTTGTTTCACTTACCATTTCATATCTCAATTTAGTTTAGTATCACACCACTCAAAGTCTAACTTCTCAAGTCCCATGATCTTAATTTTCACTTGACAAAGAGAGATTTTCAAGTCAATGATCCTCATTAAGGCTATGACTAATGAAATTGAAAAATCTTGTTTGAAAATTCTTTGTAAACCAATACATGAGTCTCCCTCTTAAAGATTCGAGATATTAGCAATTTGATAAGTGTCAAGACTATTCCAAACATGTCACTACCCATGTTTCTTTATAAAGCCTAAACCTTTCCAATTTTTTCTTTGCGGAAGAATTACTAAAAAAACTATATCCCTTAATATCTTTGTTTAACACCTTGATTTATACAACATTATTTTTCTCGTTCATTCATTGCCTTAAGATTTTTCTTTGTCTGTCACAAATTTACCAAAAAGTCAAATTATCCAATTTTTTTAATATCTTTTTCTTTGGATGACATTGATTTTATCTCTTGGTGTAAGTTGTGAAAATAAAGATTATTGCATTAGGACTTTATTTGTGAGTTGTAAAAAAAAAGCAAAAAAAAAAAGCAAAAAAAATGAAAAAAAAATTTATAGTAACATCATGTATATGATATATTCAAAGGATTTCAAAATCAAAGAAAAAAATATACTCTTGAAAGTTAACTTTCAATAGAGGTATTCATATTTGATATGATAAATGACCATTTTTTATATTCCTTTTACACAAAAAAAAAATCCATTTGCTACCCCTATTGCGCCTATTGAATTTTCTTTAGAAGAAACTTTAACTAAGAATCATCCCTACACCAGGGGGCAAAGTTTGAAAAGTTTGTTCACAAAAAGGAAGGTGAAGGTCTTTAATGATTTCAAAGGCAAAGCCCTTTTAGGCTTAAATCTTTTTTGAAAAATGTTGAAAAGTGAAAAAAATAAAAGAAAAGAAAAAAAAATGAAAGAGAAAATATGAAAAATGTGAAAAGGAAAATGTCATTGAGAAAAAAAATGATAATTAGTTTGGTTACCTTTAAATACTTTAAATATGTTTTTGGGTCTATTTATCCTTTCTTTCAAAGCCCCAAACTTTGGGCTACATTACGTTCCTTGAAAAGTCCATTTTGATCAAGTGTGGATATCTAAATTAAAAAAAAAAAATTTAAGAAATCACCATCACTTTTTTATTTTAGATATATTTTGAGTTTTCAAATGCATAATGTCATAGTAAAAAAAAAAAAAAAAAAGAAAACAAAGATAAAAAATTAAACAAAGCTCTAGGGTGAAAACCCAAAATGACAATCTAAAGCTAGATTGAAAGCAACTTAAGCAATGTCATTAGGGAAAGTGATTTTGAAGGAACCAGTGAACAATAAAGATTTTTAAGAAATCCAAAAAGACAAACCTCAATTTGAAGATGCATTTTGAAATTTGAACCTTTCTTTCCTAGAAATTTTAAGCATTTTTTCTACTTTCAAAAATTTTGAACCTACCATAACTAGTTTTGATATTTGTTAAAATGCCACATATTAATGATATAGGGGTGCCAAAATGAATTGTGTTTGAAACAAATAATTTTTCAATAAATTTGAACTTTCATTTGTAATTCTAGATGAAGAAACATTGATTTTTCTTTTCTCATTCGAAGTTTCATTTGTAAGCCAAGATGAAGAAACATTAATTTTTTCTTTCTCATTTAGTGATAAAGTTTTTTTTAATAACTAAAATTTTGTTGTGCCAAATCATTTTATCCTTTTGGAAAGACCAAAAAGTGATTCATCTAATTCATTTTGGGTAGTAATCACCAGCTTTTAAAAGATCTAAATGTCACATGTTAATACATTTTAGTTACAAAAAATTATTATATGAGGTAATTTTTTTATTATTCTTTTGAAGCAATTCATGATGTCTTTGAAAATTTTCAAATTTAGATTGTTGCATAAATGAATTTTGATGGATAGGAGAAAGTTGATTTCCAAATCAATATGACAAAACTGAACTTTCTCGAACAACAAAAATGCTTTGTTTTAATAATCATTGTTGCATCATTTAGTAAATGTACAAATCTTTGTTTTAATAATCGCATCTACAAAATTGTTTGGATATATGTTTGCATCATTTGGGGAATTTGTAAATTGTATAATTGATTGGACCACACCTATATTATTTAGTGAATATTTAAATCATTATTTTAAATAGTGCATTTGCATCATTGTTTGTACTATGCATTGCTTCATTTGGTGAGTATATAAATCATTGTTTTAATATTGCATTTGCATCACAGTTAAAACCATTTATTTATACAATTTGGTAAGCATTTAAATTTTTGACATTTCTAAATATGTTAAAAAAGTGATGAAAAAGGACAATTGCATATAATATATTGGAACAGGTATTAGCATTTGCATTTTTTGTGGAAAACATTTGTATCTTGGTAAGATACATTGGCATTGACTTTTGCAAAACTTTAAATGAAGAAAGAAACAAAGAGATTTAGGTAGCTGTCACTAGTTGAATCTTAAGCTCATAGCACCAATTGAGAATTTAAGCCCAATTATGTTGGCACATGAAAAGAAAAATGTTAAAGTTTTATCACGAGAAGATGTGAATCCTCGAGACATTCAATTTTATATTTGAACTTTTCAAATGTGAATCTCTGAATTTTTTATGAAAACCTTTAAAATTTTTAAATATTTGGACTTTTCAAATGTGATCTTGGATGCGAATCTTTAAGATTTTTTAATATGAATATTGAAGGTGAACTTCTAAGATTTTTCAAATGTGAATATTTGGATGTGAATCTCAATAAATTTTTGAATGAGAAGCTTTATTTGTGGATTTTTAAAATTACTTGGGACTTTTATGAATTTTAGGACCTTTTTGAATCTTGAAACTTTGGCAAATCTTGGAACCTTTGTGAATCTTGAAAACTTTACAAATCTTGAATCTTTTGTAAATTTTGAATCTTTTGCATTGCATTCACTGCATTCACTAAATTCATTGCATTGTATTCACTCCATCCATTACATTCACTACATGTTATACGTGTCAAAAAAGAAGAAAGGTTAAAATTTAAGTTGTGAAATTAAGTTTAGAAATTTTGAAGTCTTTTCATTCATTGCATACATTCATTTCATATGCTTGGAAAGTAGGAATGAGAAAATAGATGTTGAGATGATTTGGAGAAAAGACATTGGAAATGATCAATGATGAAAGAAACCACTTTGAAGTAAGAATTTTTAAAGTTTCAATGTCTTTATTAAGGAGAAGCTTTTTTTGAAGGTAAGAATGATTTATAAGACTTCAGGGCATGATCTTGAAAATAAGATATCCATTTTATTTTTCAAAAGTTTCAATGCCTCAGTTGTGGATAAGCATTTTTTATGAAATTTTCAATGCCTCAGTTACGGAGGAGCATTTTATTTTTTAAAAGTTTCAAAGCCTCTATTGTGGGGGAGCATTTTATTTTTCCAAAGTTGAAGCCTCAATGGAAGAGTATTTTATTTTTCAAAGTTGAAGTCTTGGTGGATAGTACTTTATTTATTTTTCAAAGTTGAAGTCTCAGTAAAAAAGTACTTTATTTTTTAAAATTGAAACCTAGGTGAATGAGTATTTTATTTGTTTCAAAGTTAAAGCCTTGGTGGAGGAGTATTTTATTTTTCAAAGTTGAAGCCTCGATGGAGGAGTACTTTTATTTTTCAAAAAGTTTCAATACCTCAGTTGTGGAGAAGCTTTCATTTAAAGTTTCAAACCTCAATTATAGGGGAACTTTTTAGATTTTCTTTTTCGATTTTCTTGGCCTAAACAAAATAAATGTCTTTTGTCTTAGTATACTTCTTGTTTTACAAAAAATGCACAAAAAAGATAATTGTAAACACCCCATTTTGTTTGAGAATTTTTCGAAATTCATTAGATTTCGAATTTTGATTTGATTGTGCAATTGAGCCTTAATTAAAAAAGTGAATTTTAGGCCCAAAAATTAAGTCCTAAATTTTATTTGTATTTTAATTATTTTTTAATTTTGGTTTAATTTTTATTTTTTTAGTCAAAAGAGTCAATGTCAATTGGTAGAAAAAAATTAAAAAATCAACAAAAAAAAAATGTGGCAATTGGAAATTGGTAGGAAATCTTGGATTCAGTTTCTTATCAGTCTTAGATTCAATTTTGGATTCTAAAATTTATTGATTAAATGCCTATAGAAATTCTTGAACATTAATTCATTAGAAAAATGAAGATTGCAAAAAATTAAATATTGGAGATTTTTTTTTTTAGATATGATGAAATTAAAGTTTTCTTAATTGAATTAGGATTTCGATCCTTATATAAGGACCTTGAATCTATGACCAAAGGGGAAGACTTACAATAATTCACTTCAAGATCAAATAAAAGTCATTGAAAAAAGAAAAAATTTGGTCTAAGTTTTGAATCAACAAAGAAGAAACAATCAAGCAAAAATTTTGTAAAAAGATTCAGTTGGAGTTTTTAGCAAGAAAACTAAGATTTATAATAGGAATCATCAAGTTTTGAAAGGTGAAAAATTATTGGAACTCGTGATCCATTGAGGTAATGTTTGCTTTCATTTTTTTTTTTGGTGATTTTTGCATAATTTTTATAATATTTAATTGCTTACTCTTATTTTTCTATTTATTGTATGGTTTTTTTTTGCATAATTAATATTATATTTGCATGATAATTTATTTGCCTAATATTTTGTTTGCATGATTAATACATTTGCATGAATTTAATTTGCTTGCTTGTTTCATTTAATTGCATGATTTACTAATTAAATTGCATGATTATTAATATATTTATTTGCATGATTACCTAATTTATTTATGTGTTTAATTGCATGATTTATTAACTTATTTGTATGATTGCAATATATTTATTTGCATGATTACCTAATATATTTATGTTTATGATTGCATGTTATTAATATATTTATTTGCATGATTATTAATATATTTATTTGTGTGATTTATTTGCATAGTAATTATGTTATTGCATGATACTTTGGCATGATATTTAGATGATTACATGATATTTTGATAGAATTTTTGTATCACTATATTGTGTAAATAAATAAAAGGATTGGAATTAATTGATTTGCATGATCAAAATCATCTTTGATAAGGCTTAGGCAAGATAACACATAATTAACTTGGTACTAATTCTATGTGTATAGGGGTGCTAATACCTTTCCTGCATGTAACCGACTCATAAACATTAGTTTTAATGACATGGACTAGAATTTATTCTTTTTAGATACCCTTAGTTTTACACTTAAGATAACTTTAAAAAGAATAGATTCACATAAGTGGTCAGTCACACCTAAGTAAAAAAAATGATGATGACTCAATATTTTTGTGTCTAATGAGTAGGTTCTCCCAACCTAAATGTTATGACATAGGACAAAATAGTGTATGTGGCATTGCATGAAGGATATGGTATCTTTCCAATAAGCATTGCTTGAACTCTGTTTAAGATTGAACACAAAAAGCCGACAACGAGATTGTGTTGGTGGAGAAATTGAAAGCGAAAAAACCATATTGTATGAAAACTACTTACCTAGAAAAAATTGTCCCTTTGTTTAAAGAAGAGTTCAACTACACCATTATTCACTAGGTATTAAATGATGATTTTAATTTTTTGAGGGGTTTGATTTTGGTTTGTATACTAATATTTTTGAATGGGGGATTTTGGGTTAAGTTCCAAAGATTCGAAAAATAGTGGTAAATTGTGGGATTGAAAATGCTACCCAGAATGCGAAACTTTTGGAAGTAACAATGAATGAGATGGTGATGCCATTACATGAAGGTCTAAGCTTTGCTTGGCTAAAAGAGTTAAATAGAATTGCTACTTTTAAGATACAAGAAGGCTAGCCACTTGAAATTGCCATTCCGCTTAGAGGAAATGTATGCAAGCTTGTTTTATTTCTTAATATTTAAATATGAATTTATATATATCCTGTGGAGTCTTTTTTTTTTTGTTTTTTTATATGTTTCTATTTGACTCTTCTAGCTGGTAGGAATTTGTGTCAAATATTTTGTTGGTCGTGAGACAATCCCCACATGAAGAATTTATTAGTGGTTTTACAAGTATTAGTTAGTAATAAGCAATTGTAGTTTGCAATTAGCTAATAGCAATAGTCAACAACTGATGGTAATTGCAGAATATATTAGGAAAGAGCAAAATTGACAATCAATGAAAGAATTTATGTTCCATTTGCTTAAAATTGCTTTGGAACACTGGTATTGAATGGCTTGAAAGATATTTTGAATTTTTTAGGTGATAAATTGTGGATATTATCATGACTTTGATTATTCATGTTTGACTACATTAGATGCATCATAGGAGGGGGAAAAAAGAAATATGGAGATCATAACTATGCTATGCCTCTTGAATTAATTTACCTGAAGATACAGTTTAAAGTCTTTGTTTCAGTTATATATTTGCATGAATTGCTAGCCATTGTACCGTAATATCGAGCTCTCAACTTATTTGCGTAGGTGTGGTTCTCATTATTGCATTGTCAATTTGCTATGTTGTTATCAAATAACATCTACTTTTTTTGCACATTAAAGTACTGATATCTTTTACTGTATGGTTTGTGATTAAGTTGACAGGTTATGAAATCATTCTTATATCGACTTATTAACTTAGGGCTTCCTAGGACTAGGGATTTCCAAAGTTTAAATCCTAATAGTTTTGATGGACATGGAAATCCTAATAGTTTTGATGGACATAAAAATTACAGTATTGGAATTCGTGAACAGAGTGTCTTCCTTGAGATTAGGTTTGATGCATTTGGTAAACCTAGAAAAATAGTTGCCCTAATGAAAGTTGAACCCTTCATATATTTTTCTATCCCTTTGTTGAGAGGATTGATTGGTGACTAAGAACTTATTTCTGGTTATATTTTCTAGGCATTAGAGTTTTTTTCAGATAAAGATGTCAATGGGTAAGGTAAAGCATTCTTTATCCCCATCCCTAGATTTTTATATTATATAAATCTCCTTACTCATACCCAATGGATATTTTAATTTATTCCTATCCCATCCCTGCGGGTATTTAATGAGCATGGGTAATTCTCATACTCGTAGCTTTTAAAAAAAATAAAAACTAAAATTTACTTTAACTTTTTTTAAAATTTTTATCTTGCATATTTAGGTAATGTTTTTATAAATATATATTATTATATATATTGGTAATAAAAATATATTAATTCTAATGAATCTAAAATAATAATTTATATTATTTAATAAAAAACTTATTTTTAAAAAATATATAAATATTTTTAAGGTATGGGATGGGTACTATATTACCCATCTCCATCTCCATACCCAATAAAAATTTAAAATCATATCCATCATTTTAACTGTAATATAATACTCATTCTCATCCTCATTCGGATAAAAAGTTAGGTTTCTCATTAGGTATGGGTAAGATTGACATTCTTAGTTGGCGTTAATTTGTAATTGACAATAATCTAAACCTAGACAACCATTGCATTTTCATGAAAATTGGTCTAAGAAAATTTGAAGTGATTGCATACAATGGTAATTGGTAATTAGTAATTGCCCAAAACAATTTTTTATTAAGATAATTTTCTAGCTTATAAGTATTGAATGTTTTAAGACACTTTCTTTTTAACAACTATCTTTTTTCACAGTTCTTTAACTTCACAATGTTTAGTTAACATTCTTTGCTTACTTTCACACCACATTTAAGTTATTATTTCTATAACTTTTCTATGCAATTTTTTTGATTCCAGTACTATTAAGATTTACAACTGAATTCTCACAAAGTTAATTAACTTAGTCTATTTTGTGTATTATTTGCATTATTTTTCTCTTACTCAGCTACACAAAACTGTGGTTGATTCATCAATTAAAGACTGAAAAGGAAGAAGAGTTACTTCATTTAACATAATTCCTAGCAATACTAGAACTGTTAAGGTAAGAACTGTGTCTAGATTGTAGCTTTAGAGAGTTCACAAGATTTTGAATTTAATGCCTGCATTGGTATTATCTTAAGATTTTATTTCAATCTGGATGCTATAGTTTTCTTGGGGGCCTTTTCTCAAGGATGTTTCATGGCTAGACAACAATGGTCTAAAAAAAATCAAACAGGTGTACAGATTTTTTTTTTTTTGCAAGAATCAAATATTTGTAATTAAATGTATATGTTATCTAATAAAATCCCATTTGGAAAATTAATTTGTAACAATTCATGAATTCAAGTTGTTAGTTCTTGGTTATTGTAGAAAAGAGAAGTTGAACTAAAGTTGCAAAAAGCTTAAAAGTTAGGAAAAGCATAAATGGTTGCAGCAATTGCAAATGAGAAAGCAACATAAATAAAAAAAAATGGCTAAAGCAAATTTTCATGTAAGCTATCTCTTGTTGGAATTTTTTTAGTGCAAAACCAAAAAAAAAAAAAAAATTGCTACCTTTTAGGATGAAAAAATGAACAAAAAAAAAAATGTTTTTCATTGATATTTGATAAAATATGGAACAAGTAAATTTAAAAGTTATGGTACTAGATTTTTCTCATATGATAGGTTGGAATATAAAACCATATGGCTCTTACTTTAAGGCATTATAGAAGTTTAACTAATACTACTTATTTTTGGAGAAAGAAAAGAAAACCAGAAAAGTTTTTGATATATTCGTTGATTTGCAATGTACAAAATCAAACAAGAACAATTATTTAAGGATGAATGAGTATGACTTTAGTTAAAAATTAGTCTTCTAAATTGGAAACTATTTATATTTGTGAGTTACAAATAATAATTGTAAATGCATTTCTCAGTTTATTATTGGTTAGTTGTTTAGATGAATATGATATTGGAACAATAAACATGTGTTATTATGCTTCATATATGCTTGAGTGCAACTAAAAGAGGGTGAATATATTGAAGCAACAAATACTTGATTCAACTTGAGTCAATAATTGACGCCTACAGCAATTCAATGGTATGGCATTAAATTGTCCTTTTTTACTTACAGTAAGTACATTATGACTTTGCAATCAAGCTTTAAGACATCATTATTTCTTTAAACATCATAAGGATACCTCAACAATTATATAAGTTACTTAAAATGGAATTATAGAGTTGTAAATGTATGATTGTCAATTATCTCCTAATTTCTTTTTCGGTTAGTGTCTACATAGTTTACATGGTTATCGCAGGACAATCATTGAAGAAGTTCCACGAGACTGTTTGCAGCAGCAACTGCAAACAGATAAAACAAACATATTTCATTATGATTTTTGCCTTTGTTCACTTTGTGCTGTCTCACCTTCCCAACTTCAATTCCATTACTAGTGTTTGCTTGGCAGATGCAGTCATGTCCTTGAGGTATTAAATCCTTTCATATGCTATTTCAGATAAATTAAACATAACCTGAAAAAAAATAAAGTGTCAATGTTGATATTATGTTAATGCAAGATTTGGTGATTGTCTTGACATACAGTTACTCTATGTTGCTTGGGGAACTTTAGTAGCTAAAGGTGTTCAGCCAAATGAGTAATATGGCTACAGAGCTAAGACTGTAGCAGGAATAGTTTTTGACTTCTTCAATGCCTAGGGGGATGTCACTTTTGCCAATGCTGGGCATAATGTGGTTTTTGAGATCCAAGCTACAATTCCATCTACACCTAAGAAGCCGTCAAAGGGACCCATATGGAGAGGTGTTGTAGTTGCCTATATAGCTGTGGCCTTATGTTATTTCCTTGTTGCTTTAGTTAGATACTGGATGTTTGGCATTGTTATCCAAGGCAACATCCTCCTTTCACTAGAGAAACCAAAATGGATTATTGCAATGGCTAACTTGTTTGTTGTTGTTCATGTTATTAGAAGCTATCAGGTTTATATCAATCAATATCTTTTCAAGTAAAAAAGTAGTAGTAATAGTTAATAAATGAAGCCATATTTTTATACATTTTTCAACCAATATTATCATTATTTCCTTTTGTTTAATTTATGATATGTTATCTGTCATTGAGAAACTTACATATTATATATATAACTTATTTATCTTTTATTAAAGGTTGAGAATTTTTTAAAAAAATTTTTAGTTTGTAATAATCGATGATTTTACTAGGCAAACTCATTCAAAATTTTATATTTTTGGACATGATGATATCTTCATATCTTAATTATTCATCAATGCCTATGCTAAAGAGAACTTATTATATTGAAATATGTTATATGATTTTTTTTATCAATTTTTTATTCATTTTATCATCTTTAGTGTACTTTATAATTTAGAAACTAAAGATAAAAATATACTTTAAAAAATGAAAAATACTAATATGCTTAGTCAAATAATATTTTTCGCTTAATTTTACAACTCATTTAAGTTGGTAGTAGTTGGATGAAGAGATCATTGTCTTTACTTCTTCAATTTTTGTCTACAGTTCTAATAAAATTAACAGATGATTGATTTAATCGATTAAAATTATTTTTTTTGACGAAAAAATTTTGAATTCGAGTCTTATTGATGGTCATTTGTTAAGGACATCTCAAATGCACGACTTGTAATTACTTATTTTAGATTATCAAATACGATACATTTTATCCTGACATAAAAAACTGAACAATTTATCTATCTCAAATTTTTTTTAACAAAAATTTTTTTTAATAATATTAAATTACTATTAAATAATTATTTTATGTAACTATAAAAGTCAATCAACTACCAATTCTGTAACAAATCGTACGAAGTTAGGTTATCCTACTAGTATATTTAAAACAGTCCCCTTAATGATTTTATTGTTGGCATCTGTCAAATTAATAAAATTACCATTTTGCCTGTTTTAATCGCAATATAAAAAAAAAAAGACTCGAGAGACATCTAGACGGGCCTTTTACTTTTCTGGGACCTTTTGGGGTTTAGAGAGAGAAAGTCCGAGGAATGAGAGAGAGAGAGAGAGAGAGAGAGAGAGGTTTACCAATTAAAAAGGCGGTGTTTTAAGGTTGTCCGCGCCACGCTTCACCCTGCACCAGCATTCCGACTTGTGCTTCTACCCGACCCTTTGTTAAGGTTTCTCTTTTCTTTTTCTGTTATTTATTTATTTATTTATTTTATTAAAATTTTAATTATTTTAATTATCCTATTTTGTTTTAATTAGTAATTCTTTTACTTTTTATTTTATTGCTTAAAAACTTAGAATAAATGTTTAAATTAAAAAATTTTAATTCATACCACTTTTAAAAAAAATAAAAATAAAATAATCAAAATAATTCCAAAAATATAAGAAATAAAAAAAACCAAAAATATAAAATTAAACAATAATAATTAATAACTCCAAGTCTCCAATAACAAATCTATACCTATATGTGAAAAAAAAAAAGAAAAATAATCATTTTATTAATGATAAAATGGTTATTATGTAATATAAAAGGGTAAAAGAGTTAGATTAAAAAATAATTGAATAAATTAAATAATAAAAATAATATTTAAAATATGGAACACAATAGTTTTTTGAATAATTAAACAATTAAATGAAAATTTTATTAAATAAATTTTGATTTCAAATAACTAAAATAATTGAGAAAATATAAATACATTATTCATTAATTATTATATTTTTATTAAAAAAAATTAAAACTCAATGATCAAATGAACGACATAAATATATTTTATTAAAATAAAAATTAAATAATTTATATTTTAAAAAGCAGTAGGCACACACTAGTAATAAATGAAAAGAACAATTGTCCACTAGAAAGTTAGGAGCCATTTTTGAACTTTCCCTCATTGCTTAATTTTAAGCCTAGCAATTGCAGTTTCTAGCTACAAACCAGGTAGCTGGCGGCCGCCTTCCTGAGATGACTTTGGGAATTGTATCCTATATCCTATTTAAAGTATTTATGAGTCCAACACTAAATAAAACATTGTTGATTTTAACGTGTAATCTTCAAATTCTTGGAAGGAACAAGCAGGAAGTGCCCTTATGCAATTTCAAAATTTATTATTTATATTCACACATATATGTAAAACAATCGAGACAAAGTCAAGGATGAAAATCTCCATGAAAGACATCACCTTCTCAATCTGACGCCCACGAAGAAGCTTCGTTCAATCAAGTATTTCGATCAGCTTTAGTTAAAGAAGAAAAAACGCATTCACATCATCTAGAGGTTCTCATATTCTGAGAAAATATGAAAGCTATAGTATTACTGCTATGCGAATGAAAACAAGGTCCAAAATATTGACATTCTTGTGTAATATAAAAACAAAAGGTTCCACTATTTGATTTTTCAACTCATTTCTCTCCCATAAATATTTAATTCACATGCATGTGTGCATAGATATATTCCACTATTTGATTTTTCAACTCATTTTTCTCCCATAAATATTTAATTCACATGCATGCGTGCATGTATATATATATATATGTGTATAAATTTTTTAAAAAATATAAATAAAATAAATAACCCTCCTTCATGAAGATAAAAGATTATGTATTATAAAGATTATCGAAAGAGAGGGAGAGAAAAAAGATTTAGAGAAAGCAACAAGAAAAGCGAGTGACTGCCCAATTTCATTTTATATATATATTTTACTTGTAAATTCGCATATTGTTTTTGGCACATGATTTTTCTAGTATGCCCTAATATAATTTAATAAGAAATTAAGTAGCATATAAATTTTACTTTGACAAATATGGTAGACGAGCCACGTTTTGTAGATAAAAACAGTTAGACTCTGATATTATAGTATGCTATCTCTAACATTGAAAATGTCAAAATTTAGTAGGCTGCTTCGGAATTTTGCTCCTTTGAAATAAATTCAATTCGTTTTTCCCTACCTCTTCTTTTGTGACCTCTTCCTTTGTTTTTGAAACAAGTAAACTTCCCTTATTTTATTATGCTTGTCAAAAAAAATCGTTTCTGAAAAATCCATTGTCAATTCAAGCATGCTGCTAATTGACTATTATTTTGTTTTGAAATTAAGGTACGTTTCTAATTGATTATTCTTTTTCTTTTTTTTGAAATTAAGGTAAAATTTGCTGGTATACTATGATTGAAGTAATATTGAATTTTATCAATATATTTCAATTTTATTGGATTTTGTTATCGTACTTTCAATTTGATTAATTATTGGACAAAAAATAACACAATTAGAATATTTCATGAAATATTTTGTTAATGTGAACAAAAAATTTTGTTACTACACTTTCAATTTCGTTAGATGATTTTTGAAAAAAAAAATCACAACATTAGAATATTTTAAGGAATATTTAGCTAATGTAAATGGTAAATTTTTTAGTTCCACAAAGTTATATTAAAAATCAATATATAAAATTAAAAGTATAATGATAAAATTCAAAAAAATTAAATAACAAAGAAAAATTATATTGATTCATAATACAATGACAAAATTGACATTAATCGCATTTTTTTATCATATTTTTAAATAGAAAATCAGCAAATTTCAGCATAAAAGTAGATATTCCAAAATTTTTATATTGCTTTTCATCCAAAGTTTTCGACTACCCATTTCAAATAGCCCCTTGTTTTTTTCTTTTTGGTCATTGCTTTGATCCTAAACTTAGAAGCCTTGTCAAACAAGAATCTTTTCCCGCTAATGCTTGTTCAAAATCCCTTGCTTTGTAAGCATGGCACATGAAATACTAATTGATAAGAATGCATAGTTTTTCCCCTTTTATATATGGACGTATGGACAAAACTTATATGAAGTTTTTTAAGTAAAGTTTAAGAATTGTTTTCTTCAAAATGATTTAATACAAATTTTATAAAAAATCAAAACTGATAAATTGATAAAATTTAATATGAAAATCAATAATATGTAAAAAATTATTTAAAATGTTGTTTATAATTAAAATTTGGTTAATACTTATTCAATGGTAAAAATTTTATCAATATTATTATTAAAAATATTTATCTAAAAATATATATATTAAAATTTATTAAAATTTTATTAAATTTTTTAAAAAATTTATACACTTAATTTATGTAATGAGATCTTTCAATCTATTGATTTTAATTTTAATTTTAATTTTAATTTAATCATTTCTAGTAAGAAATTTTACAAACTTCATTTAAAGAATTTTATTTAAGTTTTTCCATTGACGTATAGTGTAATAAAAATGATGAAAAGTAGTTATTTTACTCAACAACCAAGTCAAGGAATCATCTTGTAGATAACAAAAAAAAATTTTTTTTCGGTTTTCATTTTCTATTGTATAATCGATGATCTAAATGTTGACTTGAAAACATAATATGAACTTGACCAACGACGCCAATGCTTTATTGTTCTGCTAAAAAAAACATATTGGGTAGGTCCAACTTTGTACCATATACTCTTAATACTATAAATATGGCAACTCCAATAGCATAGATATATCGAGCAAATCCCACCTCCAGAAAATGAAGTTCCCTCTCTGCTCAACTTTTGTCTTTCCTTTTGCCATTCTCTTGATCTCATTTTCATGGGCGACCACAGCTCAGTCACATGAGAAATTTCTTCAATGTCTTTCCCTTCATTCAAACTATTCATCTTCTATTTCTAAAGTCATCTACTCACGAAACAATAACTCATATTCATCTATACTAGAATCTTCCATTCAAAATCTTAGGTTCTCCACAATAGCTACCCCGAAGCCTTTAGTCATTGTTACACCATTGCATGCATCCCATATCCAAGCAACAATTTACTGTTCGAAAAGACATGGCTTGCAAATTAGAACTCGAAGTGGTGGTCATGACTTTGAGGGTCTTTCTTATGCTTCTGAAGTTCCATTTGTCCTCATTGATTTGGTTAATCTTCGATCAATCGATGTTGATGTTGAAAATCGCATTGCATGGGTTCAAGCAGGGGCAACAATAGGTGAACTGTATTACAGGATTGCTGAAAAAAGTGGAACTCTTGCCTTCACAGCTGGTACTTGCCATACTGTAGGTGTTGGTGGTCAGTTTAGTGGAGGAGGTTATAGCACATTGTCAAGAAAATACGGTATTGCTGCTGATAATATTATTGATGCTCACTTAATTGATGCTAATGGAAAAGTTCTTGATAGAAAATCCATGGGAGAAGATTTGTTTTGGGCTATCCGAGGAGGTGGAGGGGGTAGCTTTGGGATTGTTCTCGACTGGAAAATAAAGTTGGTTTCCGTTCCAGCAACTGTGACTGTTTTCACAGTCACAAAGACCTTGGAACAAAATGCAACTGAACTTATCCATCGTTGGCAATATGTTGCACACAAGCTTTCCGATGATCTATTTATTTTTGTCACCATATCAAGGGTGAATTCTAGTCAAGAAGGAAAGAAAACAATTCAAGCTTCATTTAGTGCCTTGTTTCTTGGCAGGGTTGATAAGCTCGTTTCATTGATGGAAAAAGGATTTCCCGAGCTCGGATTAGTTAAACAAGACTGTACTGAAATGAGTTGGATTCAATCTGCTGCTTACTTTGGTCAAATTCCAATAGAACGCTTGGAGGTTTTGCTTGACAGGACTGCGGTTAGTAAATCCTATTTTAAAGGAAAATCTGATTATGTACAGGAACCTATTCCAAAAATTGCAATTGAGGGGATGTGGCCAAGGTTCTATGAAGAAGAGGGAACATATGCCTCAATCAACTTGGTACCTTTTGGAGGAAAAATGGATGAGATTTCAGAAACTGAAACTCCATTCCCACATAGAGCCGGCAACATTTTCAACATCATGTACGTTACTGGTGAAGAAGGGGAATTGGAATTTCAAAAGTATATAAGTTGGATGAGAAGATTTTATCGTTACCTGGGTCCATACGTTTCAAAATCTCCACGACAAGCATATGTCAACTATAGGGATCTAGACATTGGAGTTAACAACAAAAAAGGCCACACAAGTTATGCTCAAGCTAGCATTTGGGGTTTTAAATATTTTAAGAACAACTTCAATAAGTTGGTGCATGTGAAGACATTGGTTGATCCTGAAAACTTCTTCAAGCACGAACAAAGCATCCCTCCTCTTTTATATTAATTGGTAGAAGAAGAAAGATTGTTAGTTAATTTTTAGAATAAGTTTCTTTGAGTAATTTTTAGAATAAGTTTCTTTGAATCAATGTTCTTTAGTCGTTCATTACTGCCTGAGAACTTTCGTTCATCCTCCTGGGTCTTCGCCCAAAATTTGTTTATCATAATGTATGCATGCATTTATGGTTGGATTTTTAAATTTAATAAGTGAGATATGTTTATTAATTTAATTATAAAAAAAACAATTAACATGATTATATATCAATCGTACGATGCAATTGTAAAGTTTAAAAATTTGAGCATTAATATATAAGATGGTAATCTTGATAAATTAATCATTTTTCTCTCACCTACTTCACTTGTTCATTTTTTATTGGGAAGAGATAAAATTAGAAAAAAAAAAATTTACATCTTCTTACATATTTTTCTAACCATTAATTTTAATAGATTGAAGAAATAAGATTAAACAATTTTTTCGAATTGTCTCTCTTTTCCTTCAAATTTATTAAAATTAATGGTTCAAAAAGTATAAAATTAAAAAATTTTACATCATTATTAGTTAATCTTATTCTTTTTTGTTTGGAATAATCAATTTAATATATTTGAAATACAGATGACAACGTGTATTTGCTAGCTCCTTAATGCTGGGGCTAAATACAATATATAATTACTGGAATATTTTATTTATAATTTTTTGTTATAATAGTATAATTATTTAATCATAAAAAAAATTATATAAATATTTATCATTTATAAACATAAATTTCATATAAAATTTTAATAAATCTTATATATAATTTTAAATTATAATTAATTAATCATAATATAATAATTCTAAGAGATACGCGAAAAATAACTATTATTGATTGTATTATATGGATATATTTAAAATCTCAGGGGTTGTTGTCGAATAAAAAATAATTATCAAAATCAAAACTAATAAAAAAAAAATACCCATTAGAAAAATTAGGGTGCCACTTGTAACTTTCCGCAAGGGTTTACTTCCAAGTTAACCAATTGTATCTTTCTAACGACAGGCCAGGTAGCCGCCACCGCCTTCAAATAATATCAGTGGCTTTTGGAATTGTATCCTATATATTTTTTATTATCATTTTGCTATCTGAAACAAGATTAAATTAAGTATTGTTGATTTTATTATGTAATCTAAAAAATTCTAAGAAATGTTTTTATGACACATATTTGTGTAACCTTTGAATCATAGTTAAGGATGAAAGTGTAGGCCCACGTTTCCTGTCAATTTCGCATTCACACAAGTGAAAATATAATTAAATCATTAATCTGGAATTCAATTTTTCTGTATCCGTAGATAAAAGAAAATATTTATAAAAAATTATAAACACATCGTCAACAATCAATCAATCAATCAATATATATATATATATATATATTTATAAATTTTTTTCATTCTCTCTAATTTAATAAAATATTTTTAATTCAAACAAATAAACATTACTCCCATAAATTCTCTCATTCTTATTTATCTTACTTTATGTAAATATATACACCTATGAACACTTTCTCTTAACTTCATTGATATTTATTCCATAAAATTTTATAATTCTTACTATTTATAATACTTCTAACTTACTTACCAAATTATTTTTTAAAATTCTTACCTTACAAGTTTTTTTATCCATCACATAATATCAAATAAATTCAAAAACGTTTAATCAAATCTCTTATAAAATCTAGTATTTGAGTCAATATTCTCCAACAAAGTGCCGTGTCACATTCAATTTTTATTTATTTGCTTGATCAAAGTCTTCCGATCATCTGTAGTTAAGAAGAAAAAGGCAAACAAAACTCTTCGATTTCATCTAGAGGTTCACTTGTTTTGAAAACATGAAAGCAATGTTGCTCTCTGCGAACGATGGACACTATAAATAAGGAATCTCTCAATATACTTTACACACACAAAATCAGCTTAAGAAATGAAGTCTGCTCACTTTTCAATGTTAATGCTGCTTCTTTTTGCTGCTCACTTCACATTGTCATGGGCAACTTCGGTTCATTACGATTTTATTCATTGCCTTTCCCTTCGTTCAAATGACTCGTCTTCCATTTCTAGAGTAATTTACACACGAAATAATTCTTCATACTCATCTGTTTTAGAGTCTACTATAAGAAATCTTAGGTTCTCCACACCAGATACCCCTAAGCCTTTGGTCATTGTAACACCATTGCGTACATCCCATATTCAAGCAACAATTTGTTGTTCAAGAAAACATGGGCTCCAAATTAGAACTAGAAGTAGTGGTCATGATTTAGAAGGTCTTTCTTATGTTTCTGAAGTTCCATTTGTCTTAATTGACTTGGTTAATTTTCGATCAGTTGATGTTGATGTTGAAAAGAGAGTTGCATGGGTTCAATCTGGTGCTACTCTTGGTGAACTTTATTACAGGATTGCTGAAAAAAGTAGAACTCTTGCCTTTCCAGCCGGTACTTGCCACACTGTAGGTATTGGTGGATATTTTAGTGGAGGAGGTTATGGCTTATTGTTTCGAAAATACGGTCTTGCTGCTGATAACATAATTGATGCTCAACTCATTGATGTAAATGGAAAAATTCTTGAAAGAAAATCCATGGGGAAAGATTTGTTTTGGGCAATTCGAGGAGGTGGAGGTGGTAGCTTTGCGATTGTCCTCGGATGGAAGCTAAATTTGGTTCCTATTCCGGTAACTGTGACTGTGTTTACCGTTAGCAAGACCCTAGAACAAAATGCAATCCAACTTATTCATCGTTGGCAATACATTGCACATGAGCTTCCTGATGGAGTGTACTCCTCTGTTTCTCTAAGTAGGGTAAATTCTAGTCAAGATGGGAAGAAAACAATTCTAGCTTCCTTTGATTCATTATTTCTTGGTGGTATTGATGAGCTCGTTTCATTAATGCAAGAGAGATTTCCTGAGCTAGGACTAGTAAAGGAAGATTGCATTGAGATGAGTTGGATTGAATCTATTCTTTACTTTAGCCAAATTCAAAATGAATCATTGGAGATTTTGCTTGACAGGAATTTTAGGGCTCCTCTTAATAGACCTTCCTACAAAGCGAAATCTGACTATGTGAAGGAACCTATCCCTCAAATTGGATTGAGGGGTTTATGGTCAACACTTTCTGAGGATGAAGCAGAATCTGCTGTTATCATTTTTTTTTGCTTATGGGGGGATAATGGATGAGGTTCCAGAGACTGCAACTCCATTTCCACATAGAGCTGGCAATTTATACAAAATCTTGTACAACGTGGGTTGGCAAGAAGAAGACAACATAAACTCTGAAAGGTACATAAACTGGTCTAGAAGAGTTTATAGTTACATGAGCTCTTTTGTTTCAAAATCTCCACGAGAGGCATATATTAATTATAGAGATCTTGACATTGGAACTAACAGTAAAGGTAATACTACAAGCTATGCACAAGCAAGTATTTGGGGTCGGAAATATTTCAAGAATAACTTTGATAGATTGATGCGGGTGAAGACAATGATTGATCCGGAGAATTTTTTTAAGCACGAACAAAGCATCCCTCCTCTTATTTCTTCAAGGAAGAAAAGAGTTCATTAAGTAATCTTAGCAATAAAACTTCTAGGAAAGGACAGTAAAATATTTCAATACAAATAATGTCGCAGAATAATGAGTTAGAGTTTCTTTCTTTGCATTTCTTTCTCCAAATTCATTTTTGATGCTCTAAAGTTGTTCAACTTGGTGTATGTACTTACATGTTTTAATTTACGAATTTAGCTTATATTTATTCAATCAAATATAAAATAAAACTATAAATGTATATGTGGAACTTTCGTGTACATATAGAGCTCTCTAGCAGCAGTGAGTGAAGGTGAAATTATTGACTAAAGCTTTCCCTATAAGTAACCAATATCCTGAAGAGTCCTGAGTCCAAAAAGACGGCAACGTAAGTCACATAATTTCTTGACAAGCAGCAACAAGTTCTATATTGACTATATACACTTTGGAATTTTGTTTGAATGTCTAAAAAAAATAGTTGATTAACGATAAGTATATTGATAATTATAATTAGTTGAGATAATTTTTTAAAAATTTATAATTTATAGAGGTAGCAGCATACATCGTTTTTCCCCTTTTATCTAATTTTCTTTTAATATTTCCTCTAACTTTTCTGTAACGATTACAGAGCATAAGAGAAATATAGAACATATAATGCAAGATTGAATTCTTTGTTCATTACCAAGTATCAACGTTTTCCCGTTTACTATAGATCTACATTTTTGGTTTTCAAAATTGTCAGTACTATATTTGAATTAGAAGAGGATAAATATTTTTATACCAAATTAGTGGAGGAAAATTTTCTAGCATAAAGCTAGAATCCTGCATGTGATCAGGTTGGGAACGATTAATGTACAAAAAATAATAATAATTTTAGCAATTTACTAGATTATGGACATCTAATATTTAAAACGAAAATCTCATAGTATTTATTTTTATTTTTTTATTTTTTTAAAATAAATTTCAAAAATATATATATATATTTTTAAGGAAAAGTTGAAAGTATTAATTTTTCTGAAAATAAGCTTTCTAAAAAATATTTTCGAGGAAAAGTTGAAAGTATCAATTTTCCTTAAAAATAAGTTTCTAAAAAATATTTTGAGAAAAAGTTAAAAGTATCAATTTTTTTTTATACTAAAGCGATGAATTTTTGAAGAGGAAAAGAGTTTATATCTAAAGCAATCATTTTTTTTATTTTTTTTAATGTTAAATAATCCGACGATGGAACCTCTGCAAGTGAAACAGTAGTTTCCTTGCATACTCTTGAGGTGAGAGAATTTTCTCAATTTTTTACTAAAAGTATTAGAGTCAATTGAGAATAATTTTTAATAATTAATTACTTGATAAATTTTTAAGGCTTATTGGATAATACAAAATTAAGCTGGTACTATATTTGGATGGACGTTGTGAGGGTGCTATAACCTTCCTCACACGTAACCGAACTCTCGAACCCTGTTTTGGTTAGTAGACCCCGACCTATTCTTTTAGGGACCCTTAAGCTTAGGTGTTCCTTAAAAGGATAGATTCCTTAGGTGGTCAATCGCACCTAGATAAAAAAGATTGGTGACGACTCTTTTAAGTCAATGTCTAGCGATAGATCATCGGATCTAGGCGTTATGACAAAGATGATTGTTTCTTTTGCTTTCTCTTGATGATAGGACCACTTTATTTTATTTTTTGCCATCATTCTTTCTAATAACAATGCTCCATTGTTTAGATATCAAGACAAGGTGTTCTTTTTTTTTTTTTTTTTTTTACAGAGAAGGATATTAATGTTTTGAAAAATGACTAAATCTTTTAGGTTATGATAATGATTGATGCTTTTGATTTACATATTAGATATTTGGTTTTGTTTCTAAAAAGAATTGGAGAGCATGAGAAAATAAAAAAGGTTTATGGGGCTTAATGATGGAAATATTCATTATGTTCTATTTTATTTTATTTATCTTTCTGATGCTTTTTGATATTTGAATTAACTATGATTACTTAGGTCCTTGTTTAGATATTCTTTTAATAGCCCTAGCCACTTTCTAAAAAATTCTTAAATGAATTTTTGGTATATATAAAAGTGAGAAGTTGGGTTACCTTTTCTCTTCTGTTCTAGGAAGCATAAATCCTTTAAGCAATATAATCCAATTTTCTAAGATTCAATAATGGTTAAGTAAAGTTTTCTTTTTTTTTATTTCTTTTTTACTAAAAACTTTCAATTTGTTTGGAAAAGATTGTTTTCTCATATATTACATTACATGTGGCTTTGGAAAAAAAATTGAAGAGATTTTGTTCCTTTGTTGTTTGATACCTTACTTTTCATGTTTTTCTTTTTCTTTTTATAGCTCTTCTCTGTTGCCTATTTGACCATCAATGTTCAAACAGGTGATAGCCTTACTTTCTGAATATAGTTGTCCTCATTCATGGTCTTTTAAAGTTTTATTTGTTTATTTTATCTATGTGTTATTATTATTATTATTTTTTGACGATTTTAGTTGTGAGTTGTCAATTTAGATATGTTTTTATTACATGGTTTTCTTTTGATTAAGGGTTCTTTTTTAATTTTTGTCACTCTTAGTTTGAATCACTCTAAGTTCAGTTATTGTTTGCATGCATTTATTGATGCTTATTGTTTGAAGCTTTTTGTATTTTGCCATTCATCTTCTATAGATATTAATGAACGTTTTAAGGCAAAATAGATTTAGAAAAGTGAAGATTGAAGAAGTGTCTAAATCCAGTGACAGATACCAATCCTTATGTATTATTGAATTAGACAAACCATTCAACTGAGACTCAAAACAACTTTGCTCAATTTATGCTTCGCATAAGTCGCATAAGCATAAACATTTTTTGTATGCAACATTCTTCTCATAATTTCATTAGTACTGATTGTACATAATGGTATCAATATTAGTGAGGCAATTATTAAGTCTGAAAGCAATTTTGTAAAGCGTTTGGGTTAGTAAGGTATTCCATTGAATATAAATATATTAGCTCATTCTGTTGTAGGAAAAGATGGAAAATTACATACTAAGTCGATTGAATTTGTTACTTCTAGAACACATAACTGTTGGGAATATTGACTCAAATCCCATAAGAGATTTGTTTGAGATTTGTCAGATATTGCTTAATTGACAAGAAGACTTGCAAATGAAGAATTCTAAGAGAAAGAAGATTGTTAATAGGTAAGTTTAACTTGTAAGAGAAGAATTTTAAAAAAAAAAGGATTCTTAATAGGCAAGTTTGACTTACGAGAGAAGAATTCTAAGAGGAAAGGGATTCTTAATGGGCAAGTTTGTATGGTTATAAATAGGGTAAGTCTCTACAGGGTTAGGTATGAGAAAAAGATGTAAGAGAGTTGTAGGATTTTGTGGGATAAACACCTCATAGGAGTATTGGGGCTCTACGTCTTATGGGTGTGTATGTTTGTTTGTGAGTGGACTAGAGGAGATTGAGAGGGTCCACATAGGTATGATGTATGGAAGCATATGGGTATGTGTTTGGTTATATTGAAAGGGTGCACTAGGGTTTGGGTTTGTGTTTGTTTGAGTAGAGAATATTTCATAGGACTAGAGGAGATTGAGAGTATCTTATGAGTATTGATTGTTGAGTGGGATTGATGATATGATGTATGTTTGTAATTCTTTACAACTAGTGGATCTTGTTTCTCATCCGTGGATGTAGGTCAGTTGGACCAAACCACGTTAAATTGTTGTCTCTTATGTGTTTAATTTATTGTTTGATTTCGCTTCCGCTGGTGTGATTGGATTAGAGGCTTTTAGCCCAACAAATGGTATCAGAGCTATGGTGATCCTCAACAAATGGTATCAGAGCTGTGGTGTTCCCTAACAAATGGTATCAGAGCTATGGTATTTCTCAACAAGTGGTATCAAAACTGAAAGTTCAAGATGTGAAAGAGATGTGAAAGAGTTGAAAGTTCGAGATGTGAGAAGAGCTAAAGGTTTTAGATGTGAGAAGTGCATGGTTTGAGACATGGGAAGAAGCAAGTCCAGAAAAGCTCGATTCGAGAGAAGAGTTCGAGTTTAAGTTTTGAAGATTGATGATTAGTTTGTATAAAGCATGAAGACACAAGAGAAGAGAAGATGATTGTAAGACTTCCATTGTAGGTGAAGCCAAGCATGTCTAACATGAAGACAGATGATTGATAGAATTTGAGTCAAGGTGAAGATTATTGGGAATATTGACTCAAATCCCATAAGAGATTTGTTAGAGATTTGTTAGAGATTTATTTGAGATTTGTCAGATATTGCTTGATTGACAAGAAGACTTGCAAATGAAGAATTCTAAGAGAAAGAGGATTCTTAATCAGTAAGTTTGACTTGCAAGAGAAGAATTCTAAAAAAAAAGGGATTCTTAATAGGTAAGTTTGACTTACAAGAGAAGAATTCTAAGAGGAAAGGGATTCTTAATGGGCAAGTTTGTATGGTTATAAATAGGGTAAGTCTCTACAGGGTTAGGTATGAGAAAAAGATGTAAGAGAGTTGTAGGATTTTGTAGGATAGGCACCCCATAGGAGTATTGGGGCTCTACGTCTTATGGGTGTGTATGTTTGTTTGTGAGTGGACTAGAGGAGATTGAGAGGGTCCACATAGGTATGATGTATGGGAGCATATGGGTATGTGTTTGGTTATGTTGAAAGGGTGCACTAGGGTTTGGGTTTATGTTTGTTTGGGTAGAGAATACTTCATAGGACTAGAGGAGATTGAGAGTGTCTTATGAGTATTGATTGTTGAGTGGGGTTGATGATATGATGTATGTTTGTAATTCTCTACAACTAGTGGATCTTGTTTCTCATCTGTGGATATAGGTCAGTTGGATCGAACCACATTAAATTATTGTCTCTTATGTGTTTGATTTATTGTTTGATTTCGCTTCCGCTGGTGTGATTGGATTGGAGGCTTTTAGCCCAACAATAACTATTGTGTAAGAGGTTAACAAGAAAGAATTAGCTTCCATTTTGTCCATGGTGGTTCAACTAGCAGTTGCAATGGTTGTCAAAGTTTGTTTGATGTACTTATAGTTGCAAACATGGGAATTGGTATTATTTTTCAAAAAGTTGCTGCTTTTAGGATGTCAAATAGAGATCAATATTTGTTTCACCCACTGAATGAGATTTATTGTATTCTACAATGACAACTTAGTGAAAATTTCCTGCATAATAGAACCTAAAATTTATATAATGTGTCTGTCTTACAAAATGTTGCTGTTGAAGAAAATACTAAGATAGCTCATTTTGGCAAAAACAAATCATAAAGAACATAATGGTAAAGATTGGTAACCTATAATAAATTCCTTTTCTTTTTATCTTTCTTATAACGTTTGTCAATTTATCATAAATTATTTATTTGATTGTCACTCTACCTTCTCATTAACCATAAAAGTGTTGTTGGTGATACACGTGTTGATCTCATCAGTAACAACATATAAGTGACATAATTTATGAATCAAGTGGTGGTAGTCATGTTAGCAAGTAAATAATGTTCTCAACATAATTTTAATGTCGTGCAGCTACATTTAAACTTAATCATACTTGTAAATTCTATTTTCTTACTTATTAGGAAGTACTATTTGTCATTTAGCTTAGAAGGCTAAAGGTTATTTGCCTACACCTTCTTTTTTGGATTAACTTCTATACTTAGGATGAGGTTAAAGGTCTGGTCACTTGAGGAAAAATATTAAGGTATACGATTTCATGTTTCAGTTTTTATTTATGGGAGCCAAAATGGACAATAATGTTATATATTTAAGATTAATGGTCAAAATTATCATAGAATAAGATCATTGCTCCCTATTGTAGGTCCTGGTCTAAAATTTTCTCAACTTTATATCTATGATACTGACAATGAGGTTTTCAATTGCATCATCCACAACACTAGCAAAGAATCCAAAATTGGAGCCACCATCATCACCTTCAAACAGCCAAGTCCCAACAGATCTATTTTCAAAAGCCAAAGATCTGAGTAAGACTACTCCACCCATAATTTATTTACACATGTTTACCTTTTTTTTTATTTGCGATCAACCTTGTTCTTAAAATGCAATGATTTTGCACAACAAAAACAAAAGCAAAGGTATCTTGAAAGCTTAAAAACCACCGGATCGTACCAAAAGAAAAACAATCTTTGCATTTTGTTCCCACTGCTATTGTGAAAAAAGCTAGACATTTTTTAGAAGTTATACAAAAAAAATGTTTGAGCTTGCCATTACAATTTACTTTTGCCATTTTTTTATTCTTTTGGCTTTTTTTTGACATATATGATGAAAAAAAATAGCAAAGCTTGTGAATTTCAATTATGACTGTAACTACTCACATTATTATGTGTTAAGCCTGTTGAAATTCAATGTTAATGCCATCACTTTTTATGCTGATAGATACTATTTTTATGCATAATTGATTATATTTTTTATTAATTGTTTTATCATTTATAATTTATAGACATAACTTTTTATTATTTTTATATGTGTTCTCACATATCTAGTGAATATATTAATATCAAAAAATAATATTAATTTTTTGTGACTTTAAAAAATGATATGTTTATCAAACTCAAAATTCCATTCAATCATTAAATTATGAATGTTTATTTTTTTCATTATAGTCATCATTCATGATCGACAAATACTACCATATTCTTATCATTTTGACTAAACAATAACTTTTAATTCTCTATAATCTTTTAACTGATAACATTCATTGTTTTAATTTTTTTAACCTTTGTATTACTGTTACCCAATCCAAAGAAGAAGAAAGCAATAGCGCAGCGGGCAATGTTCTAGTTTCTTTATTAAATTAGACGCTGAAAATTGCATCAGGCAGGGTTGGATTTTTTTAATTATCTTTGAGAATTACGTAACTTTACCTGGACATGAGTTTTTTAAATGACGAGGATATTGCAATACAGCGCCCATTTGCTGGCTTCTTGTGCCAAAAGATTTTCTGGCTTTTGTCTAAGATTTGGCGGAAAAGTTAGCGTCGAATTACTTTCGTCCAGAGACAGAAAGGGACTGCTCCTGGTGGTGCCAAGATTCATTAACTAACGCGGTACAGACTCTGATATTTATATATATATATATATATATATATATGTTCTTACGTATCAAATTTTTTTTGCCATCAGCTTATCCTCTTACATTTTTTTTCTATATTTGAAATTAATAAAAATTAAATTTTAACTATTATAATTTAAATTTTAATAATTTATTAATAAATTATATGATTTTATTTGTGATAATATTTAAAAATTTTAGATATGGCATTTTAATATTCGAACATGAAATTAATATTACATTATGAAGTTAATTAATAACGTATTTGATAAAATATATAGTAAAATTTAAACAGCCAATCAGAAATCAGAGAGGGCTAAATAAGTTTGTAGATGAAACTTGAAATGGCCAGATACGCATGACATTTTTAATCAACGATTTGATAAATTCTTGGTTTCACTTAATTATTGCCATATATTTCAATCAAAGAAGGGGGGCCAATAAAACTCTGCAACCAATGTGGGGCTAACAGATAGTCCATTAATTCCAGCCTGCTTTAGCTTTATGTAGATATATCCAATAATGGAGGTTATGCTTTCCAAAAATCATAATTCAGAGAGGGAATTATGACAGGATTTGCGTGACATTTTTAGCTGTTCATCGATTTGATAAATTCTTGGTGACACTAAATTATTGCCCTATTTTTTTAATCAACGAAGTGGGGGTCAATGAAACTCTGCAACAATGGGGGACAGTTATCATTCCAGCTTGCTTTAGCTTTATAAAGACAAAGTGAACAGTTATATCCAATAATGGAGGTTATGCTTTCAAAATATCTAGGAAAAAAATAAGATGATAATAAATTAACGACAAGTATATTGATAATTATAATTAGTTGAGATAATTTTTTAAAAATTTGTAATTTATAGAGGTAGCAGCATACATCGTTTTTCCCCTTTTATCTAATTTTCTTTTAATATTTCCTCTAACTTTTTCTGTAAATATTACAGAGCATAAGAGAAATATAGAACATATAATGCAAGATTGAATTCTTTGTTCATTACCAAGTATCAACGTTTTCCCATTTACTATAGATCTACATTTTTTGTTTTCAAAATTGTCAGTAATATATTTGAATTAGAAGAGGATAAATATTTTTATACCAAATTAGTGGAGGAAAATTTGCTAGCATAAAGCTAGAATCCTGCACATGATCAGGTTGGGAACGATTAATGTACAAAAAATAATAATAATTTTAGCAATTTACTAGATTATGGACATCTAGTATTTAAAACGAAAATCTCATAGCGTTGTTGTCTTAGGCTTTAACGGGAGGGAGTCCCTCCCATTAGCATGAAGTCCAAGTCAACCATTTACCTCGTAAGCCACAAGCTAGCGGCTCATTCTTCACGACTTTTCCAATATCTATAAGAAAAAAATGAACAAGATCGACGAAGCCAACTGAAAATTTATATTGAATAATCCAAAAATACTGATTTGATTGCGTAATACATCAAAATTTCAAGTAGAAAATCAGCAGACACTACCTTTAATAATTATGTGCAAAATCATGTTATTAGTTGATTCATACCATTAAAAGTAATATTTAATAAATTTGAAATTTAAGAACTTTATCTCATTTGAAAAATTCGCATCTGTTTGTTGACTCGTATGCAAGCAATGCACTGTAAATAAGGAAACTCTCGATAAACTCGTATATGCAAAAAAAAAATTAGCTTCAGAAAAATGAAGTCTCCCCAGTTTTTAGTATCTCCATTTCTTATTGCTGCTCTCTTCTCCTTGTCGTGGGCAACTTCAGCTCATACTCATGAGAGTTTTCTTCATTGCCTTTCTCTTCGTTCCGATGATTCCTCTTCAATTACTAGAGTCATCTACACACAAAATAATTCTTCATATTCGTCCGTTTTGGAGTTTTCTATGCATAATCTTAGGTTCTCCGCTCCAACTACCCCTAAACCTTGGGTCATTATAACCCCATTTCATGCATACCACATTCAAGCAACAATTTACTGTTCAAGAAAACATGGACTCCAAATTAGAATTCGAAGTGGTGGTCATGATTTTGAAGGTCTTTCTTATATCTCTGAAGTTCCATTTGTCATCATTGATTTGATTAATTTTCGATCGGTAGAAATTGATGTGGAAAACAAAGTTGCATGGGTTCAATCTGGTGCAATTCTCGGTGAGCTCTATTACAGGATTGCTGAAAAAAGTAGAACTCTTGCCTTTCCAGGCAGTGTTTGTCACACTGTAGGTGTTGGTGGATATTTTAGTGGAGGAGGTTATGGCTTATTATTTCGGAAATATGGTCTTGCTGCTGATAACATAATTGATGCCCAATTCATTGATGTTAATGGAAGAATTCTTGATAGAAAAGCCATGGGAGAAGATTTGTTTTGGGCCATTCGAGGAGGTGGAGGAGGTAGCTTTGGTGTTACCATCGCATGGAAAGTAAAGTTGGTTACTGTTCCAGCAACTGTGACTGGATTCGTTGTTAGCAGGACCTTGGAGCAAAATGCAATCAAACTTCTTCATCGTTGGCAATATATTGCGCACAATTTTCCAGATGGAACATACGCTTTCGTTGCCTTGCGAAGTGTGAATGCTAGTCAAGATGGGAAGAGGACGGTTCTAGCTTCCTTTAGTTTATTCTTTCTTGGCGGTGTTGATGAACTTGTTCCATTGATGCAAGAGAAATTTCCGGAGCTTGGGCTAGTGAAGGAAGATTGCACTGAAATGAGTTGGATTGAATCTATTCTCTACTTTGGCATAATTCAAAACAAATCCTTGGATATTTTACTTGATAGGACTTTCCAAAGTCCTCTCTTTAGTCCAGCCTTCAAGTCGAAATCTGATTATGTGAAGGAACCTATTCCTGAAATTGCATTAGAAGGACTATGGTCAAAACTTTATGAGGAAGGAGCAGAATCAGCTGGTATACTTTTTGTGGCTTATGGAGGGAAAATGGATGAGATTCCTGAGAATGCAACTCCATTCCCACATAGAGCTGGCAACTTATACAAAATCGTATATTCTGCAGGTTGGCAAAAAGAAGAAAATATAAAAAGTCAGAGATACATAAATTGGGTCAGGAGAGTTTACAGTTATATGAGCTCCTTTGTTTCAAAATCTCCACGACAGGCATATGTTAACTATAGAGATCTTGACATCGGAACCAACAACAAAAGTAACACAAGTTATGCACAAGCAAGTGTTTGGGGTCTTAAATATTTTGGGAATAACTTTGACAAGTTAGTGAAAGTGAAGAAGATGATTGATCCAGAGAATTTCTTTAGACACGAACAAAGCATCCCTCCAGTTTTGTCTTGGTGGAAGAAGAGAGGCAATTAGACTACTTTGGGGATTAAAAGGATTAATCCTACATGTAGTGCTAAATAAAGAATTCGTTTATTTCTTCGTTACCATTTTGGCATGATTCATGAGAGGCATGGCTAGCCTAATATATTATATGCAATTAATTAGAGGTGTGTTGTTTAGTATTTATTTCTCCAAATTTCATTATTAAATTTGACACTGAAAATTGCGTCAGGCAGGGTTGGATTTGTTTAATTTATGTTTTTCAGGGAAATTATCTTTGAGAATTACTTAACTAACTTTTCCTGGACATATGGTTCTTAAAGATTGAGGATATTGCAATACAGCGCACATTTGCTGACTTGTTGTGCCAAAATACTCTCTGGCTTTCGTCAAAGATTTCGCGGAAAAGTTAGCGTTGATAACTTTCTTCCACAGAACAGAAAGGGGACTGCTCCTTATGGCGTTCAGATTCATTAACTATACACTGTACAGGCTCTGATATATATATATGTGCGCTCTCGTGTATTCCTGGGTATCAAATACTTTTGCCATCGGATTATCATCTTACTTTCCTTTTTTTCTTATATTTGAAATTAATAAAAATTAAATTTTGAGATGATAAAAAAATTATCATTTCTTCTTTTACATTGTTTTTTATTCAATTTTTAAATTGAAAGTGATTTTTTTTTCTTTTATATTGTTTTTTATTCATATTTTTAAATAGAAAGTGATAGATCATCTATGTATATTTCATCACTTTTTTTCCTAAAATTATTGTAACTCATAATTTTTTGTTATTTGGCCAAACTAATAATTTTTTTGTTAAAAATACTTAGGAGAAAAGGGGTGAAAACTTTTTTATAAATAAAACGTTCAAAAAATGTTTCCTTACAAAAATAAAGGAAACACTCCCCTTGGCAATTGAGCTAACCATTCTTTAGTATCTTACTCATTATTTTCTCTAATAAGCAAGTAAAATTTCTTCTGTGTGTATCTTATTCATTATTCATTTGTGCTGGAGTTTACGCATTTTAGATATATTTAATCGTTGAACTTAACATTACATTTATGGAGTTAATTAATTAACAAATTTAATTAAATGTCAAATAAAAAATTATATATTATCAACAATGACATGATTTATTAATAAAGAGTTGAATTTTTAATTTTAAAAGTCAGATTTAAATTTTGATAATTTTATATAAAAAAATTATACATTTTTTTGAATCTTTTTAATCTATCATTCATTATTATATTAAATACAAACTCAAATATTGATAATACTTATTGTATAAATAAACTGATAAATTATGCCATTAATTTGAAATTTGTGGTGTTCACCAAACCAGAGAATTTCTCTTGCTTAGAATTGAAGTAGCACAAGAGATTTGGTTGATAAAAATGATGACGAACAAACAATACTTAATGTCTCATCATGAATTTAAAATGATTTTGCATTGGTACATGACTGTTAATATTTCACTAAAAAAAATCCGATCGTTGCAACTTTTTATTTTAATGAAATATAAATTTTTTAATTTTTTTAATTTAATAATAAATTAAATAATCAAATCATTTTTTTAGTATTTTATAGGTTTTTTACTTTTTTTAAATATAATCTCTTGGAAAAAATTAAAAAAAAATTGATATGCTAATTGTGTCACTCAAATTCAATTGTATAAATGATGGTTTCTATTTTAAACAAAAGATATTACTTTAAAAAAAATTGTATAAATTAAATCTAAACCTAATAATACATACATGACAATCTAATCTACTAATAAAATATTTACTTATTACCAATATTAACCAATTGTTAAATTTAGACACATTTACCAATGAAATCTAAGCGCACTAATATCATCACTCATTCAATTGAATTAAAAAAAAAAATCAATAATTTTACTATGATAGGAGGTACATAACAATTTTAGTTGATTGTAGAAAAAATGGCATTATAGTTAGTTTGGACACGTATCATTCAATTGTCAAGTAATTATAAAGAAATTATGGTCATTTTCAAAAGAATTACTTTCATATTTTTGTATAGATGGTAAACTTTAATATATAATTATGAAACAATTAAAATGGTATTTTTCATAATTATGGTAAGAAGGCATCATAGCAAATTTGACTACTTATAGTATTAGAGGTATTTTCGTAATTATGGTGGGAGAGATATTATAGTAATTTTAAAAAATTATGGTAAGAGAGATATTTTCTTAATTATGATAATAAGGGCATCATAGTAATTTCATCAAATTATGCTAAGAAGGGTATTATCATAATTTCAACTAATTTATGGTAAGAGAGATATTTTATAATCATTTAGGACACGTGTCAATTCTTAATCAAAGAACTATAGGGACATTTTGTTAATTTCAATAAAATTAGTAATTTAATATGTAGTTAATTTTATATTTTGTTAAAATTTAATAAATATAATTTAATAAGAGTATTATCGTAATTTTCAAATAAAATTCTACGCGTCAAATTTTTATGAAATGATGATAAGGATATTTTAATAATTTAATATATGATTAATTTTATATTATTATGTTAAAATTTAATATGCAAATTAAATAGAGTATTATAGTAATTTTTAAATAAAATAATATATGTCAATTTCTTATAAAGCAATCATACAAACATTTTTGTAATTATGGAAAAGGATATTATAGTTGTTTTAACCAATTTTGATAGGAGGGTATTTTTATAATTATGATAATAAGATATTATAGTAATTTTTGTCAATCATGGTAATAAGGACATTTCCATAATTATTATAAAAGAGATATTATAGTAATTTTAGCCAATTATAAAATGAAAGGTATTTTCATAATTATAATATAAGGGTATTGTTATAATGATTTTAGAACTGCTAGACGAATTTAAAAATAAATAGAACAGTCATAAATTTTTTTTTGTTAGGTATGATTGGTCACCTATTAAAATTTATCTTTTTAATAAAATCTTAAAATTAATTAAGATTTATTTTAAAAAATAATTTTTAAGTCTGTAAAAATAATTTGAGTTTGAGAGTCGATTACATGTGGGGAATGATTAGCACCTCTATAACACCTGTTAAAAAATGGTACCAATTAATTATGTGTTATCTTTTAATTTTGACAAAAATGTCTTAATTTTGGTATTTAAAAATAATTTTCTTAACTACCTTTATTAATTTATTTTCATTTTCACTTTTGTTATTTCACCATTGTCTTGGTTTTACAATTTTTTTCTTTTTTATTATTTTATTTTTAAAAGATTAATCTATTTTATTTAAGAAAAATAAATTAGAACCTTGTTATTGAAAAAGGTTTTAAAATATTTCAATACTTTGGTAACATTGAAAAAATTTTTCTTACTTAAGGACTTCTTAAAAATCACTACTCGGATTTCTTTAAAATCCCATCATCGAAGGCTCATATCTGTTCTTTGAAATTAAATAATATGCAGATGATGCAAATAATTAAATATTAGTATGATGTTTTATTTATCCTTTTTAAATGTTTATTGATTTTTTATTATATTTTTTTAGAGCTGGCAATTTATACAAAATCGTATATTCTGTGGGTTGGCAAAAAGAAGAAAATATAGAAAATCAAAGATACATAAATTGGATTAGGAGAGTTTACAGTTATTTGAGCTCATTTGTTTCAAAATCTCCACGACAAGCATATGTTAACTATAAAGATCTTGACATCGAAACCAACAACAAAAGTAACACAAGTTATGCACAAGCAAGTGTTTAGGGTCTTAAATATTTTGGGAATAAATTTGACAAGTTAGTGAAAGTGAAAAAGATGATTGATCCAAAGAATTTTTTTAGACACGAACAAAGCATCCCTTCAGTTTTGTCCTGGAAGAAAAAAAAAGGCAATTAGCTACTTTGGGGATTAAAAGGATTTCGATGAAAATTTATACAATGCTAAATAAAGAATTCTTTTATTTCTTTGTTACCATTTTGGCATGATTCATGGGAGGCATGTCTAGCCTAATGTATTATATACAATTAATTAGAGGTGTGCTGTGAATAATAAATTTTAGCATTTATTTCTCCAAATGTATAACTATATATAAAAACAGATCCCAAATCTTGATTTGCTATATAGGTATGCAATGTAATAAAAATAAATTAAAGGATAAATTTGGGAAGGAAAAAAAACTAAAGTTTCTTCACAAGGTTCTTGACCTTCAATGTCTCTTCATCTTCACTTTATTTTCTTCAAAGTCGTTGCTTCTTCCAATGCATTTTTCTCCAAAAATGCTCCCTCTTTCCAAAATTCTCAATAATTTTTCGCTTTCTTACTTCATTTTCTGTCTATTTTAAAATACCCATTTCTTTAATAATCTATTTTTTTATTTAGTTGCAAGGATTTACGCTTTGTTTAGCAGCAATATTAAAGCAAGTACAAATTTTGAAGTTGATAGGGCTTATTGGCGAGTTTTAGGTACATTTTCTATTTATTTATGTAATTATGATTTATTCTTTTATTTTTTATGGCTAATGCATTATGTTTATTTTTGAAGAAATTGATTGATATTTTGTTTAAATTTTGTTTCTTTAGTAAAAATAGCTAAAAACATACATATTTATTTAAAAAATAAAAATAGACACTTTAAAGAATAACAAAAAAAAGTAAAGAAATGAACCTGAGAGGGATTGAAAGACAGAGGTAAGAAGGGTAGAAGCGAGAGAGAGAATTTAAAAATCGAACCAAGACTTAAACCAAGGATAAAAACCAAGCTCGATTAGGTCGAGGCTGGATTGAAGAATCAAGTAAAAGTGTTGGAGCCCTAGGTTGATCAACTCATCAGAATGAAGTTTTTGGAGAAAATTAAGTGATGAAAATGACGGCGAGAGTTTCTCCTCAGTAAGGAATTGGCAAAGTCAGGTTAAGTGATCTGTCATTTTTTTTAAAAAAAAAGTGAGAAAAGATGGAAAGTGAGGCTCTTTTGAGATAGGGAGAAAGGTTTATTGAAGGGAAGGAAAGGGTTTTACTAAAAGAAAAGAAAATTATGAGACGATGGAGAGAAATTTTACTGTTTTTTTACTTTTTTTTGTTTTTAGATTTTATTAGGAAGTTAAAGTAAACAGTGAATGTTAAACTTTCTTTTATGCAATCAAAACTATTAGTACTTCTAGGACATAGCTGAAGATGTGGGGCAACTTACAAAGTTTCTTATGTGACCCACCAATCAATAAAGTTTCAGCTTGGGATCTTGTGGTTCTTGGATTCATATCATATTAGGTAGTGATGTTTCTTTTTCTGGGCAATGGGTGGATTCTCATGATGTTTTCTAAGGGTATTTAGGATTTGGGTTTTTTGTTTTTATTACAAAAATTTGATGTTTTTAAGGTGAATTATGAACAAGTGGAAACAAAGGAGAATGCTTGGAACAAGATTAATAATAAGAAAGAAAGATGCTTTTGTTGAAGAAAAGTGAACAAATTTGGAAATGAATCAAAATCTTGATAAGGTTGTGGAGTAGAAAAAATGAAATCATAGAGCAATGGTGTCAATTTAAAAAAACAAATCCTTTTTTTGGAAGATTTTGATAGGGAAACCTTAAAACTAGAGTGGAATGAAGGATTGTGAAAATAATTTCTTCTTTGAGTGCTAAAAAGGGTAATTAGATTTTCTTATTTCTAACTTCTTTTTTTTTTTAAGAATAGGAATATTTGTTTGAAGGGGTAAAAAAAAATAAATGCTGTCAATCAAAATTTTGAAATCTGCCTAGATAAATATGTAGCCATAAACATTTTAGTAGTTTAGTTGGGTTGATGTAAGATTATTCAGATATTTAAAATCCATTACATCCAAAATATCAATTGCAAATGTTTTTTGAATTTTCATTGCATGCTAAAACTTGATTGATGAAGACAAATAAAAATTTTATTTAGATTATTTTTTTCTAAAAATTATTTTTATCATAAGCATTTTTTATGAAATTTAATTTTCTGATCATGCAATTAATTACTCATAAGTATTTTCTGATCAATTTAGCTAATGATGTTGATTTTTTTCCTATCTCACTTGCAGCATTGCACAAGTGTGGAGCATATGGCTTAAAGTATTCAAGTAAGTGTCCACTTCCTTATTTAATTTTAAATGGCATTTTTTTTTATTTTGCAATTGTTTTGTGAAAATTTAATTTATGGACTTGCTTTTCACAAAATCTTGACAGCAAATATGACCTCTACAATAACGTTATATTTGGAGACATATAAATAAAAAAAAAAAAGAAATTAAAATTTTTTAAAGGAAAGGAAATGGTACATGTACCCCTTGTTTGGATAGTTAAAATTAATAAAGAAAAATAAAGGAAAGGAAAAAAAAATTATTATTTGGATAAATAGTGAAAAAGAAAGGAAATAATTCATTATAGTATTTTTTCCAAGTATAACATTTTTTTTTATAAAATAACATATAATATACAAATGTATCTTTATATTACCTAGCTTGTATAAATAAATCTTTTTAAATAAAATTGAACATGTTTAATACAATAAGATATATTAGCTAGTTATTGATTTACTCTTAATTTTGTGTTTAATTCAGCCTTTAATTTATTCTAACAATAATTTGGCTTGTTTTGTTGTTAAGACTTGAAAAATCATAAAATATTTATAAACTGTGATGTTATATAAAATACTCATAAAAAATTTATTTTTGTAGAAAGTGTCAATTATATAATCGAATCTAATGTCATAATTAAAATATGGATATAATAGTTTTTTTATAAAAATAAAAAATTTTCAACTTTTCTTTCTTTAGCTTTTCTTCCAAATTGGGGTATTAAAAAAGTGAGGATTATAAGGGAAACCAACGGTTATTGAGTTTCCATATCTTTTCTTGCCTTTAAATTAAAAGTTTATCTAAATAAAGAAATGATTTTTTTGTTTACATTATTTTCCTTTATTTTCTTTTCCTTTCCTTCCCCCCTTCATTCCAAACACAGTGTAAGAGTAAAGTTTTGGTTGATGTTGAAGAGGTCAAGCCATATTATAAATCCTTTATTGCTAAGGTAACCTCAATTTCCTTTTTGCCTTACTAGCTATTAGTACTTACTTCTTCAAATTTAATTAATTAATTTTTTTTATTGAAAAAAAAAAAGCAATATTTCCCAGCAAAGCTAAAAATGGTGAAACACCAAAACTTTCAAAGCCTCAACACAAGATTACTGCAATTGCAATATTAATAGTCCTAACTGCTGATCTAATGAGTGATCACTAAGATGACAAGAGGAAATAAAATGTCAATTTAAGAATTGTTTTAATTTTAACTATTTTGTTTATTAAATTATTATTCTTTGACATTTTTTTATATATTTTCTACTATTTAATTAAAATTTTGTTCCTTTTTTTTAATTGTTGGCCTAGCTAATAGGCCAATCCTTCTGAAATGCTCTATCTTTACAATATTATATTTTTTCTACTTCAAATGAGGTAAAGCTTCAATTCAAATACTATCAATTTGTATAATTTGTTTCATATTACCAAGCTTGAATTTGCCATTAGTTCCATTAATGGTTTTTTATTTATTTGTTTGTTTATATTTTATAGGCTATATAAAGACTTTAGTTTCCAAAAAAGGGTCATCATAAATTTCTGGGATTGTTAATTTTAGAGGTAGTTGGAAATTACCCAATATCTATCAATGTATGAAATGTGGTTGATTTGTTTGGTTATTTGTTTGTACTTAGTCTTTCTGATGTGAAATTTTGGCTCTTTAAAGAGTTTATTCATGTGAAACTTGGAAAGGGGCTACACTTGTAAGGATTAAAATGCACAACTATATTGGATTTGATTTTTTTTCATTTTCGAAACATTTTTTACAAGAAAAGGGGAAGAAAGTGGAGCTTGCATCAAGAATGGCGATGGCAAAAGTATCAACCATTATACTGAGATGATTTTGGTTTTGGTTTGGTTTTCTCCACCTGTTTGAATATTTTTCTCTTTTTTAGTATTAGTTCTTATGTGGGTTTGTTATTTCTTATTAGTTTTTGTCGTTGATTTTCACTTTAGTTGCAGATATTATTTTAGGTAAGTTATAATCTGATATAAATTCTAACAATCCACTATTGAAATTAGGTGATTTTATATCTAACATTTTGTATTTATTTAAATGATGGCTTCTACAGTTAGAGCTAATGGATCTAGCAAAACAAACTTTTTCCATGGTAACTATACTTTAATTATGTTACTTCTCTTCTATTTGTTGACTGGTGTTTCTTAAAACCAAGTGACATTGAACTTACACTTTTGGTTTTTTATTGTAGCTATTTGTTTTTGTTTTGAGTGATCTCTTCCAAAATCTATGCAGTGAAAATAAGCATGGACTATTAAATATATGTTTTATAATACATTTCTTTTAAACTATTTTGATGTGGATCTTTCATTCTTTAATTTTAATATATGTTACAATCAAACAGGAATGTGCAAGACACCAGGTTTTATTTGCATCTGTAGAGTTTTTTATGATTCTAACAATTATATCCCAATAATAATTTGTTATTTTTCATTTTTTTTCTTTTCTTTGGCAAAGGAAAGTTGTACGGCACTATTTTTTTTTCTTTTGTAGAAGAATGTCTACGATGTTTTCATATTTTATTTATACTGTTAGTATTTATTTTGGTTGTTAGCAAAGTTTGTGATCAAGATGATTGTTTCTTTTGCTTTCTTTTCATGATATGACCACTTTATTTTATTTTTTGCCATCATTTTTTCTAATAACAGTGCTCCATTGTTTAGGTATCAAGATAAGGTGTTCTTTTTTTTTTTTTTTTTTTTTACAAAGAAGGACATTAGTGTTTTGAAAAATGACTAAATCTTTCAGGTTATGATAATGACCGATGCTTTTGATTTACATATTAGATATTTGGTTTTGTTTCTAAAAAGAATTGGAGAGCATGAGGAAATGAAAAAGGTTTATAGAGCTTAATAATGGAAATATTCATTATGTTTTATTTTATTTTATTTATCTTTTTGATGCTTTTCGATATATAAATTAACTGTGATTACTTAGGTCCTTTTTTAGATATTCCTTTGATAGCTGTAGTCATTTTTTGAAAAACTCTTAAATGAATTATTGGTATATATAAAAGTGGGAAGCTGGGTTACCTTTTCTCTTCTATTCTAGGAAACATAAACCCTTTAAGCAATACGATCCAATTTTTCAAAATTCAATAATGGATAAATAAAGTTTTCTTTTTTTTATTTCTTTTTTATTAAAAATTTTCAATTTGTTTGGAAAAAATTGCTTTCTCATATATTACATTACATATGGCTTTGGAAAAAAAATGGAAGAGATTTTGTTCCTTTGTTGCTTGATACCTTACTTTTCATGTTTTTTTTTTCTTGTTATAGCTATTCTCTATTGCCTATTTGACCATCAATGTTCAAACAGGTGATAGCTTTACTTTTTTAATATAGTTGTCCTCATTCATGGTCTTTTAAAGTTTTGTTTGTTTATTTTATCTATGTTATTATTATTATTTTTTGGTGATTTTAGTTGTGAGTTGTCAATTTAGATATGTTTTTATTATATGGTTTTCTTTTAATGAGGGTTTTTTTTTAAATTTTTGTCACACTTAGTTTGAATCACTACAAGTTCAGTTATTGTTTGCATGCACTTATTGACTCTTATTGGTTATAACTGTTCATCGATTTGATAAATTCTTGGTTTCTCTAAATTATTGCCATATTTTTTTAATCAAAGAATGTGGGGTCAATGAAACACTGCAACAATGGTGGACAGTCATCATTCCAGCTTGCTTTAAGCTTCATATAGACAAAGTGAACAGTTATTTCAATAATGGAGGTGATGCTTTCAAAATATCTAGGAAAAAAATAAGATGATAAAAAAATTATCATTTCTTCTTTTATATTGTTTTTTATTCAATTTTTAAATTGAAAGTCATATTTTTCTTCTTTTATATTGTTTTTTATTCAAATTTTTAAATAGAAAGTGATGGATCAACCATGTATATTTCATCATTTTTTTTCCTTAAATTATAGTAACTCATAATTTTTTGTTATTTGACCAAACAAATAATTTTTTTTGTTAAAATTACTTAGGAAAAAAAGGGTGAAAACTTTCTTATAAATAAAAGGTTCAAAATATGTTTTCTTAGAAAAATAAAGGAAACTCACCCCTTGTCAATTGAGCTAAACATTTTTAGGTATCTTATTCATTATTATTTCTAATAAGCAAGTAATTTTTTTTCTGTGTATATCTTATTTGTTATTCATTTGTGCTGGAGTTTACGCATTTTAGATATATTTAATCGATGAACTTAACATTACATTTATGGAGTTAATTAATTAACAAATTTAATTAAATGTAAAATAAAAAAGTTCTATATTATCAACAATCACATGATTCATTAATAAAGAGTTGAATTTTTAATTTTAATAATAAAATTTAAAATTTGATAACTTTATATTAAAAATTATACACATTTTTTTTTATTGAGTCTTTTATCAAATACAAACTCAAATATTGACAACAAAAATATAGAAATTTATCTAAATAAAATGATACAACTCAAAAACTTTTTATTATTTTAACAAAAAGTATATGTAGAATTATATATATATATATATTTATATATATATATTTAATTTATCTTGGAAGTGGTATATGTAGAATTATATATATAAATATATTTATGTAGTCTGACTAGGAATTTATCTTGGAAGTGGTTAAACCCAAACTTATTTTTCTGACAAAATTAATAAAGTTCTTTTAAAAGCGTATTTGATATGTAAAATTATTAATAAAATAAAATATTTATCATTTTATTTTATATTTGATGTACACATTAGTGAGAGGATTAAATTACAAAAAAAAAAATATTAGTCATTATTCTCTTAGTATAAAATAATTTATTCTTCTTAAAAAAACACAATTATTTCGAATTGAATATATAATAAATGCTGATAAGTTATCTACTTTACTTTTAAAACTTATATTTAATATTTGACTTAAACATTTAATAAACTAATTATTATTATTATTTAATTGGTTAACTTAAACGTTTTTTCCATTTTCCCCCTTTTTTCCTTTTTTTCTTTTTTTTTTTTTATTTTTCCTCATTTTTTCTCTTTATTTTTTTCCCTTTTACTCTTTTTCTTTTCTTAATAAAAAAATAAAAAATACCTCTCTCATCTCTAGTACAAAGGAAGAATTCCTAACTCTCTCCCTCTTTTTTTTTTTGCAAGCAGTGATTCAAATGTTAAAGCGTAAATATCGAAAACGTTTTCAACTTTTGTCTTTGATTAATCTTTAATCTGTTATGATTTTAAATTTTTATCGATCATCCAAATTGAACTCAGCACTAACGATTCAAATCTAACAAAAATAATAATTTAATTGATAATAAAAAAAAATTATTAAGTTAACAAAAATTTAAGCCTACATAAACTCGATGTAAACGCAGTATACCCCCGAGGACCCATCCAGTGAAAACCTAGCTAAAGTAGACCTGAGCTGGATTTAAAATCTGAATCAACTTCATTAACTTAAAATTTCAAGTAAAATCTTTTTAAAAATTCTAATAATTTACAAAAATCTCAATTCAACTTCAAATAATTTGTTTTCTGACCAATTTCAGAACATTGTCCTAAACATAATGGCAAAAGGATCAATCAAATGAAAAGAATGTATTACTGACTAAAGTTCAGTTTGAACTAAGACCAATATTTGTATGTTATTAAAAGGCTGTCATTCTTATTTTTTAATTCTTTCTTTCTTCCAAAGTTTCAACCAAGTGGAAAGAAATAACAAAAACATTAGTATTAATTAAGTAGAAGACATTGATTGAATCTTTGAATTAATATCTTTAATCGGGAAAGAAACCAAATGAAAAGAAACATCACAAGTTGCTGTCAAACAAGGGATCACTTAAGATTGTTTGATATTAACAAATATATATATATATATATATATTTATATATAACACTAGCAATTGCTATTATTACAACATAATCTCTTTTGATACGATTTAATTTAATTATTTCACATTGTTTGAGCCCAGCCACCAAAGACATAGATGCTATAAGTAAGGTAACCGTAACACATTGCTATGTTTAACTCAAGAAATGAAGTCCCCTCACTTTTCCTTGCTCGCATTTCTTTTAGTTGTTCTGTTTTCATTGTCTGCGACAACTCTAGCTCATTCTCACGAGGATTTCCTTCATTGCCTTTCTCTTCGTTCAGCAAAATCTGATTCCATTTCAAGGGTCATTTACACGCAAAATAATTCCTCATATTCATCTATTTTGGAAGCTTCCATTCAAAATCATAGGTTCTCCACACCAGCTACACCTAAACCCTCTGTCATTGTAACACCACTGCAAACATCCCATATCCAAGCAACAATTTATTGTTCAAAAAAGTATGAGCTCCAAATTAGAATTCGAAGTGGTGGCCATGACTTAGAGTGTCTTTCTTATGTTTCTGAAGTTCCGTTTGTCATCCTTGATTTGCTTAATTTTCCAGCAGTTGAGGTTGACACAAAAAATAAAGTTGCGTGGGTTGAATCTGGTGCAACTATAGGTGAATTATATTACAGAATTGCTGAAAAAAGTGAAACTCTTGCCTTCCCAGCTGGTGTTTGCCACACTGTAGGTGTTGGAGGGCAGTTTAGTGGGGGTGGTTATGGCATATTGGTGAGGAAATATGGTCTTGCCGCTGATCATGTAATTGATGCCCACTTAATTGATGTCAAGGGAAGAATTATTGACCGAAAATCCATGGGTGAGGATTTATTTTGGGCCATTCGAGGAGGTGGAGGAAATACCTTCGGAATTGTTCTTGCTTGGAAAGTCAAGTTAGTCTCCATTCCAGCAGTTGTGACTGTTTTCACAGTCAACAGGGACTTGGAACAAAATGCAACCAAAATTGTTCATCGTTGGCAATACATTGCACACAAGCTTCCTGATGATATTTTTACGGATGTCACAATAATAAAGGTGAATTCCAGTCAAGAAGGGAAGAAAACAATTCAAGCTGCTTTCAGAGCCTTGTTTCTTGGTGGGGTCGATAAGCTAATTCCGTTGATACAAGACAGTTTTCCTGACCTCGGATTGGTAAAAGAAAACTGCATCGAAATGAGTTGGGTTGAGTCTATTCTCTACTTTGGTGGAGTTTCAACAAAAAGTTTGGATAGTTTGCTTGATAGGAATGCTCTTCCAAAACAATTTTTCAAAGCAAAATCTGACTACGTGAAGGAACCTATTCCTGAAAGCGGATTTGAGGGGATTTGGCCAAAGTTTTTTGAGAAAGAGGCAGAATTTTCGTATATGATGATGGTAGCTTTTGGTGGGAAAATGGATGCAATTCCAGAAACTGAACTTCCATACCCGCATAGAGCTGGCAACTTGTACCAAGCCTCATACCTTGTGGGATGGTCCAAAGAAGAAAATGAAGAATCTCAAAAATACATTAGCTGGATCCGTAGACTTTACAGTTACATGGCCACTTATGTCTCAAAATCACCACGAGGAGCATATTATAATTACAGGGATCTAGATATTGGAACTAATAACAATGGCTACACAAGTTATGCACAAGCCAGCATTTGGGGTCGTAAATATTTTAAAAATAACTTCAACAGATTGGTACATGTAAAGACCATGGTTGATCCTGAGAATTTCTTCAAGAATGAACAAAGTATCCCTCCTATTTCACCTTCGCAGAAGAAGAAAGGTCACTAGAGTTGAGGAGTTCATATTTTTGTTAAACATATGAATAAAAGTTTCGATCATGATGCATTTAGTGTCAGTTCTAATAGATAATAACCTTACATTTGTTTTACAATAACTTTGATGTAGTTTTTGTTCATCATAATTTTGACTTAAACTTTGATCACTGTAACAAACAGCCTTCAAGTGGGTTGCATGGAAAGCAGGACCCCTGCATAATCGGCAAACAAATGAAGTTTTATATATTCAAGCTACAGGCTCTGATGGTTTTGATATTTTGAATTTCTTCTTGTTGAGATTTATCTTGAATCTCAAAATCTTATATTGAAAGTTATAAAAGTTTTAAGTTTATCTTGTATATCACATCGAGAATTTAATAAAGTTATAAGGGGTTTTATCCTTATTAATATGATGCTTTAGTTTTAGTTTTGTAGTCTCAGATAGTTAGACACTAATGGAATAGCTAAGTGAGTAGACAATTAAAAGGGTGTAATTGAGTTTTGGGTTAAGTTTTGAGTAAAGAGGTTTTGGAGATTTTTTTTATTCTAAAAGTCTTACAGTTGTAAAGATTTATTTGTTAGTGGATTAGGTTTGGAGTAAGTCATTTTAAATTGAACCGAAATAAATATATTTGTGTGTTTTTATTCTTGATTTTAGCTTCTTATTTTGTGTATGGGTGTTGTATGTGATGTTGATCTCTTAAAAAGTGATATCAGAGTGAGGTTCGAGATTTAAGGTTTATGGGTCCAAGAGATCATGAAGCAGTGTCTTAAGATGTTTGAAGAAGGTATGTCTAGTATGCCTATGCCTAAGTTTGAAATTTCATTATTTGATGGAAAGAATAATTTTATGTTGTGGCAAAGTACAATTCAAGATCTGTTAATACAATAAGAGTTGGATCAAGTATTAAAGAGTAGTAAGCTTGAGAGAATGTTTGATGATAATTGAAATAGAATTAAAACAAAAAAGTAGTTAGTACTATTAGATTGATGCTAGCCCTAAAGGTAAAGTATAGTGTGTTGACTGGGAGTACTTTAAAGAGTTTGTAGGATAATCTTGAGGGTATTTGTGCCTTGAAGTCGTTGACTAACAGATTATGTTTGAAAATAAATTTATATTCTCTAAAGATAAAAAAAAGGTACGAGTCTTCATAATCACTTGAATAAGTTTAATAGATTGGTTTCTCAATTGTTAGCAATTTCTGTTGATGAGTTAAAAGATGAAGAGAATGCTCTAATTTTGTTGTCATCTTTGCCCAAGTCTTATAGGTTTTTAGTTCAGATTTTATTGGTGGGTAGGTTTACTTTGAAGTTGAATGATGTGACTGTCTTGTTACATGAGAACGAAAGGTTTATGGGAGCATAAAACTCATCACCTGAGGGGAGTACACTAGCTGTAGAGAGTTTTGATCGATAGAGGACTCAAAAGAAGATTGATGGATCAAGAGAAAGATCCAAGTTAAGAGACAGAGATTACAGTGATATAGAATGTTATTATTGTGATGAAAAGGGACATATCCAAATGCGTTGTAAGAAGCTGAAAAGGGATTTGACTATTTTCAAAAAGAAAATGATGAGAAGAAATTGAATAAAAGAAAGAGTGATGCTGCTGCTATTGTGTATGATGATGATGATGTCGTTTTGATGACTTGTGTGGGTGAGACTCAGACTTTGAAAAGTGATAAAGGTTGGATTTTAGATTCAGCTACTACAATTCATGTTTGCAATGATAGGAATTGCTTTACGGAGTTAGATGAGAATGAAAAGTATGGGGATACTATGGTTCTTAACAACGAAAAGGTACAGATTTAAGGCATTGGAAGTGTTCGCCTTAGATCTCATAAATTATTAAGACGCTTCATTATGTAAGGTATGTACCGAGTTATAGCTATACTTTTATTGCTTTGGATGAGTTAGCTTATTGGAGGTACACATACTATGGTAGTAATATTCATTAATGTATGAAATGTGGTTAATTGGTTTGGTTATTTGTTTGTACTTAATCTTTCTGATGTGAAATTTTGGCTTTTTAAAGAGTTTATTCATGTGAAACTTGGAAAAGGGCTACACTTGTAAGGATTAAAATGCACAACTATATTGGATTTGATTTTTTTTCATTTTCGAAACATTTTTTACAAGAAAAAGGGAAGAAAGTGGAGCTTGTGTCGAGAATGGCGATGGCAAAAGTATTAGCCATTATACTGAGATGATTTTGGTTTTGGTTTGGTTTTCTCCACCTGTTTGAATACTTTTCTCTTTTTTAGTATTAGTTCTTATGTGGGTTTGTTATTTCTTATTAGTTTTTGTTGTTGATTTTCACTTTAGTTGTAGATGTTATTTTAGGTAAGTTATAATCTGATATAAATTCTAACAATCCACTATTGAAATTAGGTGATTTTATATCTAACATTTTGTATTTATTTAAATGATGGCTTCTACAGTTAGTGCTAATGGATCTGGCAAAACAAACTTTTTCCATGGTAACTGTACTTTAATTATGTTACTTCTCTTATATTTGTTGACTGGTGTTTCTTAAAACCAAGTGACATTGAACTTACATTTTTGGTTTTTTATTGTAGCTATTTGTTTTTGTTTTGAGTGATCTCTTCCAAAATCTATGCAGTGAAAATAAGCATGGACTATCAAATATATGTTTTATAATACATTTCTTTTAAACTATTTTGATGTGGATCTTTCATTCTTTAATTTTAATATATGTCACAATCAAACAGGAATATGCAAGACACCAGGTTTTATTTGCATCTGTAGAGTTTTTAATGATTCTAACAATTATATCCCAATAATAATTTGTTACTTTTCATTTTTTTCTTTTTTTCGGCAGAGGAAAGTTGTATGGCACTATTTTTATTTTTCTTTTGTAGATGAATGTCTACAACGTTTTCATATTTTATTTATACTGTTAGTATTTATTTTGGTTGTTAGCAAAGTTTGTGATCAAGATGATTGTTTCTTTTGCTTTCTTTTCATGATAGGACCACTTTGCTTTATTTTGCCATCATTTTTTCTAATAACAATGCTCCATTGTTTAGGTATCAAGACAAGGTGTTCTTTTTTTTTCTTTTTCTTTTTACAAAGAAGGACGTTACTGTTTTGAAAAATGACTAAATCTTTCAGGTTATAATAATGACTGATGCTTTTGATTTACATATTAGATATCTGGTTTTGTTTCTAAAAAGAATTGGAGAGCATGAGGAAATGAAAAAGGTTTATGGGGCTTAATGATGGAAATATTCATTATGTTTTATTTTATTTTATTTTATTTTTTTGATGCTTTTCGATATCTAAATTAACTGTGATTACTTAGATCTTTTCTTAGATATTCCTTTGATAGCTGTAGTCATTTTTTGAAAAATTCTTAAATGAATTATTAGTATATATAAAAGTGGGAAGCTAGGTTACCTTTTCTCTTCTATTCTAGGAAGCATAAACCCTTTAAGCAATACAATCCAGTTTTTCAAAATTCAATAATGGATAAATAAAGTTTTCTTTTTTTTATTTCTTTTTTATTAAAAATTTTCAATTTGTTTGGAAAAATTTGCTTTCTCATATATTACATTACATATGGCTTTGGAAAAAAAATGGAAGAGATTTTGTTCTTTTGTTGTTTGATACCTTACTTTTCATGTTTTTTTTTCTTGTTATAGCTATTCTCTATTGGCTATTTGACCATCAATGTTCAAACAGGTGATAGCTTTACTTTTTGAATATAGTTGTCCTCATTCATGGTTTTTAAAGTTTTGTTTGTTTATTTTATCTGTGTTATTATTATTATTTTTTGATGATTTTAGTTGTGAGTTATCAATTTAGATATGTTTTTATTACATGGTTTTCTTTTAATGAGGGTTTTTTTTTTAAATTTTTGTCACACTTAGTTTGAATCACTACAAGTTCAATTATTGTTTGCATGCACTTACTGACTCTTATTGTTTGAAGCTTTTTGTATTTTGCCTTTCATCTTCTATGGATACTAATGAACGTTTTAAGGCAAAATAGATTTAAAAAAGTAGAGAGATTAATGGCAAATAGATTAATAAGGTGTTTAAATCAAGTGACAGATACCAATCTTTTATGTATTGTTGAATTAGACAATCCATTCAATTGAGACTCAAAACAGCTTTGCTCAACTTGTCCTTTGTATAAGTCGCACAAGCATAAACATTTTTTGTATGTAAGATTCTTCTCATCATTTCATTAGTATTGATTGTACATATAATGGTATCAGTATCAGTGAGGTAATTATTAAGTCTGAAAGCAATTTTGTAGGGCGTTTGGGTTAGTGAATGATTCCATTGAATATAAATATACTAGCTCATTCTGTTATAGGAAAAGATGGAGAATTACATACTAAGTCCATTGAATATGTTACTTCTAGAACACGTAACTATTATGTAGGAGGTTAACAAAAAGGAATTAGCTTCCATTTTGTCCATGGTGGTTCACCTAGCAGTTGCAATGGTTGTCATAGTTTGTTTGATGTACTTATAGTTGCGAACATGGGAATTGGTATTATTTTTAAAAAGTTACTGCTTTTAGGATGTCAAATAGAGATCGATATTTGTTTCACCCACTGAATGAGATTTATTATATTCTACAATAACAACTTAGTGAAAATTTCTTGCATAATAAAACCCAAAATTTATATAATGTGTCTGTCTTACTAGATATTGTTGTTGAATAAAATACTGGGATAGCTCATTTTGGCAAAAACAAATCATAAAGAATGTAATGGCAAAGATTGGTAACCTATAATAAATTCCTTTTCTTTTTATCTTTCTTATAACGTCTGCCAATTTGCCATAAACTATTTATTTGATTGTCACTCTGCTATCTCATTAACCATAAAGGTGTTGTTGGTGATACATGTGTTGAGTCTCATCAATAACAACATATAAGTGACACAATTTATAAATCAAGTAGTGGTGGTCATGTTAGTAAGTAAATAATGTTTCCAACATAATTTTAATGTCATGCAGCTACATTTAGCCTTAATCATACTTGTAAATTCTATTTTCTTGCTTATTAGGAAGTACTATATGTCATTTAGCTTAGAAGGTTAAAGGTCATTTGCCTACACCTCTTTTTTTAGAAGTATTATACTTTAAAAGAGGTTAAAGGAAGCATTATTTGTCATTTGTCTACACCTTCTTTTTAGACTAACTTTTATATTCTGGAAGAGGTTAAAGGTCTGCTCACTTGAAGAAAAATATTAGGGTATACAATTTCATGTTTAAGTTTTTATTTATGGGAGCCAAAGTGGACAATAATGTTCTATATTTAATATTAATGGTCAAAACCATCATAGAATAATATCATTGCTCCCTGTTGTAGGTCATGGTATGAAATTTTCTCAACTTTATATTTATGATACTGACAATGAGATTTTCAACTGCATCATCCTCAACACTAGCCAAGAATCCAGAATTGGAGCCACTATCATCACCTACAAATAGCCAAGTCCCAACAGATTTATTTTCAAAAGCTAGAGATCGAGTAAGACTACTCCACCCATAATTTATTTACACATGTTTACCTTTTTTTTTTATTTGCGATCAACCTTGTTCTTAGAATGCAATGATTTTGCAAACAAGGACAAAGGCAAAGGTATCTCTAAAGCTTAAAAACCACAGATCATACCAAAAGAAAAACAATATTTGCATTTTATCCCCACTGCTATTGTGAAAGAAACTAAACATATTTTAGAAGTTATACAAAAAAATATTTAAATTTGCCATCACAATTTGCTTTTACCATTTTTTGATTCTTTTGGCTTTTTTTGACATATATGATGAAAAAATAACAAAGTTTGTGAATTTTAATTATGGCTATATATGTGTTAAGCCTATTGAAATCCAATGTTAATGTCATTACTTTTTATGCTGATTGATACTATTTCTATGCATAATTGATTATATTTTTTATTAACTATTTTATCATTCATAATTTATAAATATAACTTTTTTTATTTTTTTATGTGTTCTCACTTATCCGATGAATAAATCAATATAAAAAATTAATATTAATTTTTCTGTGACTTTAAAAAATGATATGTTTATCAAACTCAAAATTTCATTCAATCATGAAATTATGAATGTTCATTTTTTTCATTAGAGTCATCATTCATGATTGATAAATACTACCCTATTCTTATCATCTTAACTAAACAATAACTTTTAATTCTCTATAATCTTTTAACTGGTCATTGTTTTAATTTTTTTAACCTTTGTATTACTGTTACCCCAATGAAGAAAGCAATAACGCAGCGTGGTGCGGGCAATCTTCTAGTTTCTTTATTAAATTAGACGCTGAAAATTGCATCAGGCAGGGTTGGATTTTTTTAATTATCTTTGAGAATTACGTAACTTTTCCTGGACATGTGTTTTTTAAATGATGAAGATATTGCAACACAGGGCACAATTGCTGGCTTCTTGTGCCAAAAGATTCTCTGGCTTTTGTCTAAGATTTGGCGGAAAAGTTAGCGTCAAATTACTTTCTTCCAGAGACAGAAAGGGTCTGCTCCCGGTGGTGTTCAGATTCATTAACTATACACCGTACAGGCTCTGATATATATATATATATATATATGTTCTTACGTATCAAATATTTTTGCCATCGGTTTGTCCTCTTACTTTTTTTTTCTATATTTGAAATTAATAAAAATTATATTTTAACTATTATAATTAAAATTTTTATAATTTATTAATAAATTATATGATTTTACATGTGATAATATTTAAAAATTTTAGATATGACATTTTAATATTCGATCATGGAATTAATATTACATTATGAAGTTAATTAATAACGTATTTGATAAAATATATAGTAAAAATTAAACAGCCAATCAGAACTCAGAGAGGGCTAAATAAGTTTGTAGATGAAACTTGAAATGGCCAGATATGCGTTACATTTTTAGCTGTTCATCGATTTGATAAATTCTTGGTTTCACTAAATTATTGCCATATTTTTTTAATCAAGGAATTGGGGGTCAATGAAACTCTGCAACAATGGGGGACAGTATCATTCCAGCTTGCTTTAGCTTTTTATAGACAAAGTGAACAGTTATATCCAATAATGAAGGTTATGCTTTCAAAATATCTAGGAAAAAAATAAGATGATAAAAAAATTATCATTTCTTCTTTTACATTGTTTTTTATTCAATTTTTAAATTGAAAGTCATATTTTTCTTCTTTTATATTGTCTTTTATTCAAGTTTTTAAATAGAAAGTGATGGACCAACCATGTATATTTCATCATTTTTTTTCCTTAAATTATAGTAACTCATAATTTTTTGTTATTTGACCAAACAAATAATTTTTTTTGTTAAAAATACTTAGGAAAAAAAGGGTGAAAACTTTCTTATAAATAAAAGGTTCAAAATATGTTTTCTTAGAAAAATAAAGGAAACTCACCCCTTGTCAATTGAGCTAAATATTTTTTGGTATCTTATTCATTATTTTTTCTAATAAGCAAGTAATTTTTTTTTTCTATGTATATCTTATTTGTTATTCATTTGTGCTGGAGTTTACGCATTTTAGATATATTTAATCGACGAACTTAACATTATATTTATGGAGTTAATTAATTAACAAATTTAATTAAATGTAAAAAAAAAAGTTATGTATTATCAACAATAACATGATTCATTAATAAAGAGTTGAATTTTTAATTTTAATAATAAAATTTAAATATTGATAACTTTATATTAAAAATTATACATATTTTTTTTATTGAGTCTTTTATCAAATACAAACTCAAATATTGATAATACTTATTATTATAACGATAAACTGATAAATTATGCCGCTAATTTGAGATTCGTGGTCTGCACCAAACCAGAGATATTATCTTGCTTAGAATACAAGCAGCATAAGAGATTTCGTTGTTAAAAATGATGACCAACAAATAATGCTTAATGTCTCATCATGAATTTAAAATGATTTTGCATTGGTAGATGACCATTAATATTTCACTAAAAAATAACCCGGTTAAGTTCCGGTTGCAAAATTTGTTTATTTTAATGAAATATAGTTTTTTTTAATTTTTTTTAATTTAATAATAAATTAAATAATTAAATTATTTTTTAATATTTTGTAAGTTTTTTATTTCGTGTTTTTTGAAAAATATAATGTCTTGAAAAAAATAAAAAAATGATACACTAATTGCGTCACTTAAATTCAATTGTACAAGTACTAACTTTTATTTTAAATAAGAAGGATTATTTAAAAAACTTGTATAGATTAAATTTAAACCCAATAATATATACATAAGAATCCAATCTATCGATACAACATTTACTTATTATCAATATTAATCAATTATTAAATTCAAACATATTTACTAATAAAATCTAAGACCACTAATATCATTACCCATTTAATTGAATTTAAAAAAAAAACCAATAATTTTACTATGATAAAAAAAACATTATAATAATTTTAGTAAATAATAATTAAAGAATATTTTGTAATTATAGTTATAGGGACATTAAAATAACTTTGACCAATTATGTGAGGAGAATATTTCAATAATTATGATAAGAAAGATGTAACAATTTTAGGAGTATTACAGTTAATTTGGATACGTATCGTTCAATTGTCAAATAAGTAGAAAGGTATTATGGTCATTTTTAAGGGAATTATTTTCATATTATTGTATAAATGTTAAAATTTAATTTGTAATTATGAAGTAATTAAAAAAATATTTTCATAATTATGATAAAAGAGTATTATAGTAATATTGATTGATATGGTATTAGAAGTATTTTCATATTTATAATAGAAAGGTATGATAATAATTTTGAAAAATTGTGGCAGGAGATGTATTTTCATAATTATGTTAGTAAGGGTGTCATAATAATTTCACCAAATTATGTTAAGAGGGTTATTATTATAATTTTAACTCATTTATGATAAGAGAGATAATTTTGTAATTATGATGAAAGAATATTATAATCTTTTAGGACACATATCAATTTTTAATTAAAGAACTATCGTAACGATTTTGGGACGCCAGACATAAAATGATTTTTAAAATCGAGAAAAATAAAAGGAGTCGTCACCAATCTTTTATTAGAGTGTAATTGGTCATCCAAAAATTTATGTTTTTAATAAAACTATAAAAACAGGTTTAAAGTTTATCAAAAAAATAAATTTTTATCTACGAAAAATCAGGTTGGGTCCGAGAGTCAGTTACGCGTGGGAAAAGATTAGCACCCTCACAACGTTCATAAATTGGTACCATTTAATTACGCGCTATTTTCGATGTTGGATAAAAATGATTTTAATTTGAAATTTAACACTAATTTCCTTCATTTGAAAAAATAAAATTTTGCTAAAATTTTTATTTAGAAATATTGAGAAAATCTTTAAGTTAAAGAATTATCTTAAAATTCTTCAACATCTAAGCAGAATTTAAAATAACTCTTGCCGCTTAAGATTTAACACAATAATCCTTAAAATGAAATAATAATCTCTATAAAAAATAATTGTTAGTGACTCTCCAACATCTAGGTAGAGTACCAAGAATTATTTCTTTCGGAATGTTATTTTTATTTTATTTTATAATATCATAAAATTTTTTAAAAGTATTATTTTTTTTATTATAAAATATTTTATCACCAAGTAGTAAATAAAAATTAAAGACAGAATAGTGCAAATAATTACCGATAATAACATGCTAACATATGTATGCAAATGAATGTTATCTAGGATGAGATGCAATTTAAAAGTTGGATTCTTAAGTATAATGAGGCCACCCCGACTCTCCAACCTTTAGGCAAAGCTTAGGTACAATTGTTTATATTTAAGATCTCAATTTACTGTTATATTTTTTATTTATTAATCTTATTATTAATGCGAATTAAGAAATCGTGTGAAAAGACTTAACGAAGTAAAATTTCTAAATACCCCATCATCTAGGCGGCATTCGGGAACAAATTACTTCAAATAGAATTTTCACGCATGTCCTTAGGATTTTTAGGATTTTGGATTTTAAAGGGTTTGAGTAGAGGTTTTGAAGGTTTTGTTTTAAGGTTTAGAGGGTTTTAAAGCTTGAATTTTAGGATACGAAAGGTTTAGGGTTTTGATTTTAGAGTTTGGAGATTTTAGGGTTTGGGTTTTAAGGTTTAGGGTTTTGATTTAAGGGTTTGAATTTTAGGGATTTTGGATTTTGGGGTTTGGATTTAAGAGTTTAAGATTTGGGATTTCGAATTTTTGGGGATTTTGAATTTTAGGGGGTTTCAAATTTTAGAGGGTTTGAATTTAAAGGATTTTGGATTTTTAGGAGTTTGGATTTTAGGAGATTTTGGATTTTAGGGGTTTTAGAAACTTAGGATTTTGAAAATTAAAAAATAGTGTTTAAGGTTTCGTTTTTTAAAAAATACGAATATCTCTAAAAATCTCCGACCTCTAGGTAGATTTTCGAAGTAAGTTCGATTTTAGTGATTTTTGAAAATTAATTTAAAAATTTTTTATATTTATTTTTTATGAAAATTTATTAATAATAATTTCTCAACATCTAGGCGAAATTATTTTTTTAGAAAAATATTTTTTATTCCCTCCAACATCTAGGCAGGAAAAATAATAAAAATAATAAATATTTTTATTTGAACATTTTAAATATATTTTTAATTATTATTTGTTTTCAATTTTATTATTATTTAAACAATTAAACATTTATTCCACCAAATTTAAGAATTTATCATGCATCAATAAATAAAACAAACTTAAAATAACAAAAATAATAATATAAAAAATTAAAAAAATTAAAATTTTTTTTTTATTTTTACCTGAATCGGACCGATCAACGGTCTGATCAACGCTGGTCTAGACCGGTTGGACCGGTTCGGTGGTTCAAGCTGCGATTCGGGCAATCTAGTGGTTCAGACCGGTTCACTGACGATTCGTTTGGATCGGTTCAAAGTTGGCTGAAATAGGTCGGTAGGTCGGGTTACGCGGATCTCAGGTCGGGTTCGGGTCAACGCGCGGATCCTCTATGCTTGAAACGACGTCATTTTGGTCCTATACTCAAAACGACGTCGTTTTGCCCTTATGTTTTTTATATATAACTGAAATTTTTTTTTTTGTTCATTCTTTGGTTTTTCAAAAAAAAAAGAGGGGGAAAGAGGGAGAGCTCGTCGTCCGATCACCGGATCACCGCACTGGCCGCCTCCTTGGTGGCCGCCGACGATTGTCGTTGGCGGTTGAAAACACAAAAAAACTTCTAGAAGCTTCTTTCAACGAGATCTTTTCAGATTCGATATTCGTTTTACCAGAAACAACCCCGATCGACGTAGATCGAGGCTTGAAGCTTGCAGTTTCTTTTCTTTTTTTTTTATTTGACTTTTTATTTTGATTTATTTTGCAGGGCTTGCTCGGCGCTGATGGTTCCTCACCATAGGCGAGGACTGTGTTATTTTTTTTTTGTTTTTGTTTGTGTGTTTCTGTTGGGATAGAGGTTTCTGATGGGTGAGGGGTTGATTGGTGTTAGGATTTTTTTGGTGTGTCTGGTGTCCAAGAGGGTGTTGTGGGTAATGTGTTTGGAGGTAAAGAACTATCTGAAAGATTTCGAGATAGGATGTCCGAGAGCTTTCAGAAAAAGGGGGGTCTGAGAGTTTTTTTTTTTTTTTAGAGGGGGTCCGAGAGAGATGAAGGGGAGAGGGGCTGGGGATTTTAAAGAACTCCAAGGTGGCAATAGGGTGGCTGTAGGTGGTTGTAGGCCGATGAACGTGGGTAAACAGGAGGCTGGTCAGAGGGCTGTAGGGTGATTGGTCGGGGGCGGCAGCAGCGCCAACCACCCTACTTTCTATTTTTCTGTTTTTTTATTTTTTGTTTATTAATAATTATTTTATTTTATTTTTTATTAAATTATTATTATTATTATTAATATTATAGTGAAATAAAAACAGTAGACCCAGACAAAATCAGTGTCTACAAAACCATATGAACATTTTAATAATTTCAATAAGATTAGTAATTTAATACGTAGTTAATTTTGTATTATGTTAAAATTTAATATATATAATTTAATAAGAGTAATATAACAATTTTCAAATAAAATTCTACAGTTAAAATTTCTATGAAATAATGATAAAGGTATTTTAGTAATTTAATATATGTTTAACTTTATATTATTATATTAAAATTTAATACGAAAATTAAACAGGGTATTATAATAATTTTTAAATAAAATAATATATGTCAATTTCTTATAACGCAATCATAAGAATATTATTGTAATTATAGTATGAAGTATTATGTTATTTTAACAATTTTTGATAGAAGAACATTTTCATAATTACGATAAGAGGATATTATAGTAATTTTTATCATGATGGTAGGGACATTTTTATAATTATAATAGAAAAGATATTATAATAACTTTAACCAATTATAAAATAAGAGGTATTTTCATAATTATAATATAAGAGTAATCATAATATTTTTATTACATCCAAATAAAATTTTATTTTTCATTCATGTCCAAATATACTTTTATTTCAAATAAAATGTTAATTTATGTTAAGATTTTATTTAGATACAATTATAGTATTTATTTGAATACAAATTAAAATTTAAAAGTTTATTTAGATGCAAAGTTAAATTTAAGAATTTATTTTGATACAATAAAAATATAGAAATTTATCTAAATAAAATGATAATTTAAGAATTTATTTTGATACAATAAAAATATAGAAATTTATCTAAATAAAATGATACAACTCAAAAACTTTTTATTATTTTAACAAAAAGTATATGTAGAATTATATATATATATATATATATATATATATATATCCGATAAGGAATTTATCTTGGAAGTGGCATATGTAGAATTATATATATATATATATATATATATTTATGTAGTCTGACAAGGAATTTATCTTGGAAGTGGTTATACCCAAACTTTTTTTTCTGACAAAATTAATAAATTTTTTTAAAAGCGTGTTATATATGTAAAATTATTAATAAAATAATATATTTATCATTTTATTTATATTTGATATACACATAAGTGAGAGAATTAAATTAAAAAAATATTAATCATTATTTTTTTAACATAAGATAATTTAATCTTCTTAAAAAAACACAATTATTTCTAATTGAATATATAATAAATGCTGATAAGTTATTTACTTTATTTTTAAAACTTATATTTAATATTCGACTTAAACATTTAATAAACTAATAATTATCATTATTTAATTGGTTAACTTAAACATTTTTTCCATTTTCCCCCTTTTTTTCCTTTTTTCCTTTTTCTCTATTTTATTTTTCCCCATTTTTTCTCGTTATTTTTTTCCCTTTTACTCTTTTTCTTTTCTTAATAAAAAAAATAAAAAATACCTCTCTCATCTCAAGTACAAAGGAAGAATTCCTAACTCTCTCTCTAATTTTTTTTTTTCAAGCAGTGATGCAAGTGTTAAAACGTAAATGTCGAAAACGTTTTCAACTTTTGTCTTTGATTGATCTCTAATCTGTTATGATTTTAAATTTTTATCGATCATCCAGGTTGAGCTCAGTACTAACAATTCAAATCTAACAAAAATAATAATTTAATTGATAATAAAAATAAAAATTATTAAATTAACAAAAATTTAAGCCTACATAAACTCGATGTAAACGCAATATACCCCCGCGGACCCATCCAGTGAAAACGTTGCTAAAGTCGACCTGAGCTGGTTTTAAAATCTGAATCAGCTTCATTAACTTGAAATCTCAAGTAAAATCTTTTTAAAAATTCGAATAATTTGCAAAAATCTCAATTCAACTTCAAATAATTTGTTTTCTGACCAATTTCAGAACATTGTCCTAAACATAATGGCAAAAGGATCAATCAAACGAAAAGAATGTTTTACTGACTAAAGTTCAGCCTGAACTAAGACCAATATTTATATGTTATTAAAAGGCTGTCATTCTTATTTTTTAATTCTTTCTTTCTTTCAAAGTTTCAACCAAGTGGAAAGAAATAACAAAAACATTAGTATTAATTAAGTAGAAGACATTGATTGAATCTTTGATTTAATATCTTTAATCGGGAAAGAAACCAAATGAAAAGAAACATCACAAGTTGCTGTCAAACAAGGGATCACTTAAGATTGTTTGATATTAACAAATATATATATATATATATATATATAACACTAGCAATTGCTATTATTACAAGATAATCTCTTTTGATACGATTTAATTTAATTATTTCACATTTTTTTAGCCCAGCCACCAAAGACATAGATGCTATAAGTAAGGTAACCGTAACACATTACCATGTTCACAAACAACTCAAGAAATGAAGTCCCCTCACTTTTCCTTGCTCCCATTTCTTTTAGTTGTTCTCTTTTCATTGTCTGCAACAACTCTAGCCCATTCCCACGAGTATTTCCTTCATTGCCTTTCTCTTCGTTCAGCAAAATCTGATTCCATTTCAAGGGTCATTTACACGCAAAATAATTCCTCATATTCATCTATTTTGGAAGCTTCCATTCAAAATCATAGGTTCTCCACACCAGCTACACCTAAACCCTCTGTCATTGTAACACCACTGCAAATATCCCATATCCAAGCAACAATTTATTGTTCAAAAAAGAATGGGCTCCAAATTAGAATTCGAAGTGGTGGCCATGACTTTGAGGGTCTTTCTTATGTTTCTGAAGTTCCGTTTGTCATCCTTGATTTGCTTAATTTTCGAGCAGTTGAGGTTGACACAAAAAATAAAGTTGCGTGGGTTGAATCTGGCGCAACTATAGGTGAATTATATTACAGAATTGCTGAAAAAAGTAAAACTCTTGCCTTCCCAGCTGGTGTTTGCCACACTGTAGGTGTTGGAGGGCATTTTAGTGGGGGTGGTTATGGCATATTGGTGAGGAAATATGGTCTTGCCGCTGATCATGTAATTGATGCCCACTTAATTGATGTCAAGGGAAGAATTATTGACCGGAAATCCATGGGTGAGGATTTATTTTGGGCCATTCGAGGAGGCGGAGGAAATACCTTCGGAATTGTTCTTGCTTGGAAAGTAAAGTTAGTCTCCATTCCAGCAGTTGTGACTGTTTTCACAGTCAACAGGGACTTGGAACAAAATGCAACCAAAATTGTTCATCGTTGGCAATACATTGGACACAAGCTTCCTGATGATATTTTTACCGATGTCACAATAACAAAGGTGAATTCCAGTCAAGAAGGGAAGAAAACAATTCAAGCTGCTTTCAAAGCCTTGTTTCTTGGTGGGGTTGATAAGCTAATTCCGTTGATACAAGACAGGTTTCCTGAGCTCGGATTGGTAAAAGAAAACTGCATCGAAATGAGTTGGGTTGAGTCTATTCTCTACTTTGGTGGAGTTTCAACAAAAAGTTTGGATATTTTGCTTGATAGGAATGCTCTTCCAAAACAAATTTTCAAAGCAAAATCTGACTACTTGAAGGAACCTATTCCTGAAAGCGGATTTGAGGGGATTTGGCCAAAGTTTTTTGAGAAAGAGGCGGAAGTTTCGCTTATGATGATGGTAGCTTTTGGTGGTAAAATGGATGCAATTCCAGAAACTGAACTTCCATACCCGCATAGAGCTGGCAACTTGTACCAAGCCTCATACCTTGTGGGATGGTCCAAAGAAGAAAATGCAGAATCTCAAAAATACGTTAGCTGGATCCGTAGACTTTACAGTTACATGGCCACTTACGTCTCAAAATCACCGCGAGAAGCATATTATAATTACAGGGATCTAGATATTGGAACTAATAACAATGGCTACACAAGTTATGCACAAGCCAGCATTTGGGGTCGTAAATATTTTAAAAATAACTTCAGCAGATTGGTACATGTAAAGACCATGGTTGATCCTGAGAATTTCTTCAAGAATGAACAAAGTATCCCTCCTATTTCACCTTCGCAGAAGAAGAAAGGTCACTAGAGTTGAGGAGTTCATTTGTTAAACATATGAATAAAAGTTTCGATCATGATGGATTTAGTGTCAGTTCTAATAGATAATAACCTTACATTTGTTTTACAATAACTTTGATGTAGTTTTTGTTCATCATAATTTTGACTTAAACTTTGATCACTGTAACAAACAGCCTTAAAGTGGGTTGCATGGAAAGCAGGGGGTACAAGACCCCTGCATAATCGGCAAACAAATGAAGTTTTATATATTCAGGCTACAGGCTTTGATGCTTTTGATATTTTATAATAACCTTACATTTGTTTTACAATAACTTTGATGTAGTTTTTGTTCATCATAATTTTGACTTAAACTTTGATCACTGTAACAAACAGCCTTAAAGTGGGTTGCATGGAAAGCAGGGGGTACAAGACCCCTGCATAATCGGCAAACAAATGAAGTTTTATATATTCAGGCTACAGGCTTTGATGCTTTTGATATTTTGAATTTCCTCTTGTTGGGATTTGTCTTGAATCTCATAATTTCACATTGAAAATTATAAAAGTTTTAAGTTTATCTTATATGCCACATCGAGAGTTTAATAAAGGTATAAGAGATTTTATCTTTATTAATATGATGCTTTGGTTTTAGTTTGGTAGTCTAAGATAATTAGACACTAATAGAATAGTTAGGTGAATAGGTTATTGAAATTGTGTAATTAAGTTTTAGGTTAAATTTTGAGTAAAGAGTTTTTAGAGATTTTTCTCATAATTATGATGAAAAGGTATTATGATAATTTTGATTGATTATGGTATTAGAAGTATTTTTGTAATTATGATAGGAAGAGTATTATAGTAATTTTGAAAAATTATAGTAAGAGAGGTATCTTCATAATTATGGTAGTAAAGCCATCATAATAATCTCACCAAATTATGCTAATAGGGGTATTATCATAATTTTAACTAATTTATGATAAGAGAGACATTTTTGTAATTATAATGAAAGAATATTATAATCATTCAGGACACATGTCAATTTTTAATCAAAGAATCATATGAGCATTTTAATAATTTCAATAAGATTAGTAATTTAATACGTAGCTAATTTTATATTATGTTAAAATTTAATATATGTAATTTAATAAGAGTATTATAACAATTTTCAAATAAAATTCTACACTTAAAATTTTTATGAAATAATTATAAAGATATTTTATTAATTTAATATATGTTTAACTTTATATTATTATGTTAAAATTTAATGTGTAAATTAAATGGGATATTATAGTAATTTTTAAATAAAATAATATATGCCAACTTCTTATAAAGCAATCATAAGAACATTATTGTAATTATAGTATGGAATATTATAGTTATTTTAACAAATTTTGATAAAAAAAACATTTTCATAATTATGATAGAAGGATATTATAGTAATTTTTATTAATTATGGTAGTAGGGACATTTTTATAATTATAATAGAAAAGATAGTATAGTAATTTTAACTAATTATAAAATAAGAGGTATTTTCATAATTATAATATGAGAGTAATCATAATATTTTTATTATATGCAAATAAAATTTTATTTTTTATTCGTGTCCAAATATACTTTTATTTCAAATTAAATGTTAATTTATGTTGAGAGTTTATTTAGATACAATTACAAGATAAGTGTTTATTTGAATATAAATTAAAGTTTAAAAGTTTATTTAGATGCAAAGTAAAAATTAAAAATTTATTTTGATACAATAAAAATATAAAAATTTATCTAAAAAAAATGATACAACTCAAAAACTTTTTATTATTTTAACAAAAAGTATATGTAAAATTATATATATATATATATAAATATCCGATAAGGAATTTATCTTGGAAGTGGCATATGTAGAATTATATATATAAATATATTTATGTAGTCTGACAAGGAATTTATCTTGGAAGTGGTTATTCCCAAACTTATTTTTCTGACAAAATTAATAAAATTCTTTAAAAGCTTATTTGATAATAAGATATTTATCATTTTATTTTATATTTGATGTACATATAAGTGAGAGGATTAGATTACAAAAAAAAATATTAATTATTATTCTCTTAGTATAAAATAATTTAATCTTCTTAAAAAAACACAATTATTTCTAATTGAATATATAAGAAATGCTGACAAGCTATCTACTTTACTTTTAAAACTTATATTTAATATTTGACTTAAACATTTAATAAACTAATAATCATCATTATTTAATTGGTTAACTTAAACATTTTTTCCATTTTCCCCCTTTTTTTTCCTTTTTTCCTTTTTCTCTATTTTATTTTTTTATTTTTCCCCATTTTTTCTCTTTATTTTTTTCCCTTTTACTCTTTTTCTTTTCTTAATAAAAAAATAAAAAATACCTCTCTCATCTCAAGTACAAAGGAAGAATTCCTAACTCTCTCTCTAATTTTTTTTTTTCAAGCAGTGATTCAAGTGTTAGAACGTAAATGTCAAAAACATTTTCAACTTTTGTCCTTGATTGATCTTTAATCTGTTATGATTTTAAATTTTTATCGATCATCCAGGTTGAGCTCAGCACTAACAATTCAAATCTAACAAAAATAATAATTTAATTGATAATAAAAATAAAATTTATTAAATTAACAAAAATTTAAGCCTATATAAACCCGATGTAAATGCAGTATACCCCCGAGGACCCATCCAGTGAAAACCTGTCTAAAATCGACCTGACCTGGTTTTAAAATTTTATTTGATTGTATACTATCCCAAAAAGTCAAATGCCCTATTACATTTAAAATCTGAATCAGCCTCGTTAACTTGAAATCTCAAGTAAAATCTTTTTAAAAATCAGAATAGTTTGCACAAATCTCAATTCAACTTCCAATAATTTGTTTGCTAGCCAATTTCAGAACATTGTCGTAAACATAATGGCAAAAGGATCAATCAAATGAAAAGAAAGTATTACTAATTAAAGTTTAGTTTGAACTAAGCCCAATATTTATATGATATTAAAAGGTTGTCATTCTTATTTTGTAATTCTTTCTTTCTTTCAAAATTTCAACCAAGTGGAAAGAAATAACAAAAACATTAAGTAGAAGAGATTGATTGAATCTTTGATTCAACATCTTTAATCGGGAAATAAGCCAAATGAAAAGAAACATCACAAGATGCTGTCAAACAAGGGATCACTTAAGATTGTTTGATATTGACAAATATATATATATATATTGTTTGATATTGACAAATATATACATATATATATAACTAGCAATTGCTATTATTACAAGATAATTTCTTTTGATATGTTTTAATTTAATTGATTTATATAATTATTTTTAAAAAATAATATTTAATAATTTTAAAACTTAATATTTATAATTTTTTTTAAGTTATAACTTTTTGTATAAAAAAATTCATACTTAAATAGTATAGTGGTATTTTCTCAAAAGAAATTTTTTTAATGGATGAAATTCGGAAATTACATCAGCTTTGATCTCAAAAATCTCTCAAAAGTTTAAACTTTAATTTGCTCTATATTTTATTTGATAATGCTATTAAAATTGAGTTGAATACTTCTAGCGGCCATTAAGACATTTCAATCGACAAGCCAGCCAATCAACTCAGTTGGCAGGCACTGAAGATTTAAATATTTTTATTTTCATTTAAAAAATATTTTAATCAACGATTTGGTGGAGGCACGTGCAGAAGATTTAAATATTTTTATCTTCATTTCTAACATATATTAATCAACGATTTGATGTGGGATAAATCTACAAAGGATGATATTATGCAATTAAAAACGAATAAAACAGCATAGTTGGAGAAGATAATGTAAGCAAATTACTGATTTTAGAGTTTAGACCTCAGGTTTCACGTTTTTTGAACGCCAGCCACCAAAGACATAGATGCTATAAGGTAACTGTAACACATTACATAAACTCGATGTAAACGCAGTATACCCCCGCAGACCCATCCAGTGAAAACCTAGCTAAAGTCGACCTGAGCTGGTTTTTAAATCTGAATCAGCTTCATTAACTTGAAATCTCAAGTAAAATCTTTTTAAAAATTCGAATAATTTGCAAAAATCTCAATTCAACTTCAAATAATTTGTTTTCTGACCAATTTCAGAACATTGTCCTAAACATAATGGCAAAAGGATCAACCAAATGAAAAGAATGTATTACTGACTAAAGTTCAGCCTGAACTAAGACCAATATTTATATGTTATTAAAAGGCTGTCATTCTTATTTTTTAATTCTTTCTTTCTTTCAAAGTTTCAACCAAGTGGAAAGAAACAACAAAAACATTAGTGTTAATTAAGTAGAAGAGATTGATTGAATCTTTGATTTAATATCTTTAATCGGGAAAGAAGCCAAATGAAAAGAAACATCACAAGTTGCTGTCAAACAAGGGATCACTTAAGATTGTTTGCTATTAACAAATATATATATATATATATATATAACACTAGCAATTGCTATTATCACAAGATAATCTCTTTTGATACGATTTAATTTAATTATTTCACATTTTTTGAGCCCAGCCACCAAAGACATAGATGCCATAAGTAAGGTAACCGTAACACATTACTATGTTCACAACCAACCCAAGAAATGAAGTCACCTCACTTTTCCTTGCTTCCATTTCTTTTAGTTGTTCTCTTTTCGTTGTCTGGGACAACTCTAGCTCATTCTCATGAGGATTTCCTTCATTGCCTTTCTCTTCGTTCAGCAAAATCTGATTCCATTTCAAGGGTTATTTACACGCAAAATAATTCCTCATATTCTTCTATTTTGGATGCTTCTATTCAAAATTATAGGTTCGCCACACCAGCTACACCTAAACCCTCTGTCATTGTAACACCACGGCAAACATCCCATATCCAAGCAACAATTTATTGTTCAAAAAAGTATGGGCTCCAAATTAGAATTCGAAGTGGTGGCCATGACGTTGAGGGTCTTTCTTATGTTTCTGAAGTTCCGTTTGTCATCCTTGATTTGCTTAATTTTCGAGCAGTTGAGGTTGACACAAAAAACAAAGTTGCGTGGGTTGAATCTGGTGCAACTATAGGTGAATTATATTACAGAATTGCTGAAAAAAGTAAAACTCTTGCCTTCCCAGCTGGTGTTTGCCACACTGTAGGTGTTGGTGGGCATTTTAGTGGGGCTGGTTATGGCATGTTGATGAGGAAATATGGTCTTGCTGCTGATCATGTAATTGATGCACACTTAATTGATGTCAATGGAAGAATTATTGACCGAAAATCCATGGGTGAGGATTTATTTTGGGCCATTCGAGGAGGTGGAGGAAATACCTTCGGAATTGTTCTTGCTTGGAAAGTCAAGTTAGTCTCCATTCCAGCAGTTGTGACTGTTTTCACAGTCAACAGGGACTTGGAACAAAATGCAACCAAAATTGTTCATCGTTGGCAATACATTGCACACAAGCTTCCTGATGATATTTTTACGGATGTCACAATAACAAAGGTGAATTCCAGTCAAGAAGGGAAGAAAACAATTCAAGCTGCTTTCAAAGCCTTGTTTCTTGGTGGGGTTGATAAGCTAATTCCGTTGATACAAGACAGGTTTCCTGAGCTCGGATTGGTAAAAGAAAACTGCATCGAAATGAGTTGGGTTGAGTCTATTCTCTATTTTGGTGGAGTTTCAACAAAAAGTTCGGATGTTTTGCTTGATAGGGACGCTCTTCCAAAACAATTTTTCAAATTAAAATCTGACTACTTGAAGGAACCTATTCCTGAAAGCGGATTTGAGGGGATTTGGCGAACGTTTTCTGAGAAAGAGGCAGAATTTTCGTTTATGATGATGGTAGCTTTTGGTGGGAAAATGGATGCAATTCCAGAAACTGAACTTCCATACCCGCATAGAGCTGGCAACTTGTACCAAGCCTCATACCTTGTGGGATGGTCCAAAGAAGAAAATGCAGAATCTCAAAAATACATTAGCTGGATCCGTAGACTTTACAGTTACATGGCCACTTATGTCTCAAAATCACCACGAGAAGCATATTATAATTACAGGGATCTAGATATTGGAACTAATAACAATGGCTACACAAGTTATGCACAAGCCAGCATTTGGGGTCGGAAATATTTTAAAAATAACTTCAACAGATTGGTACATGTAAAGACCGTGGTTGATCCTGAGAATTTCTTCAAGAATGAACAAAGTATCCCTCCTATTTCACCTCCGCTGAAGAAGAAACGTCACTAGAGTTGAGGAGTTCATATTTTTGTTAAACATATGAATAAAAGTTTCGATCATGATGGATTTAGTGCCAATGCTAATAAATAATAACCTTACCTTTGTTTTACAATAACTTTGATGTAGTTTTTGTTCATCATATTTTTTACTTAACTTTGATCACTATAACAAACAGCCTTAAAGTGGGTTGCACGAAGGCAGGGGGTAGAAGACCCCTGCATAATCGGCAAACAAATGAAGTTTAATATATTCAGGCTCTGGGCTCTGATGCTCTTGATATTTTGAATTCCCTCTATCGAATAGCTTGGAGCTAGCTCAGGAATAAATGATGATCGTGCTTAAGGCATAAAATCTATCCATATTTCACACCCCGTCCAATCAACTAATCTTTGAATAATCACTACCTCGGAGTTCAATTTCCACGGTGGAATTGGCAATTGATAATATTTCTTTCTAATAAGCCTAAATTTAAACCTTCATAATCCCCAAAGCTCAGCATAAGCACTCCTATCATCCCTGCCTAATTGTCCAACAGAACTTTTCCCAGGTTTTCCTGAGGATGAGACACCTATGAATGTCTTAATCAGAAAAAAAAAGGAAAAGAGTAGATATACTTTTTTTAAAAAAATCAAGATTAAAACAATAGACTTGAGTACCAAAACCTACTCCCAAAACATGTGCTCATGAAACAGAAATTGGTGAGAGGGAAAAGACTTCTTAGGTATGTCTGTGGGTGGTCAGAAAGTTCCAAGTACATAGTTCCATTACCACGGATACCCATCATAACTAAGGAATAGACAAATTAGCTTATTAAAAATTTTTAACAAAAAAAAAATTATTAAGTTGAGATGATGTTTAATATTTATTGACAGCTTAATTTTTTTTCATAGACGGTATAACTGCTAAGTTGGACTGCACCGATATAGCGATAATTTTATTAATTGTGTCATTTTGTAACTAAAAAGTTGGACTCCACGACTATGCATGAAATCAAGTTGGAATTATCTTAATTGATTGATTTTAAGCTACTGATAACTTCAATTGATTTATTATTTTTTTAGAAAATAAAACGGAAAAAATAACCTGGGACATCTGCCAAAAAAACAACAACAACGTCATGCGACTTAAGTTCCAAAGCCATTGCCAACAACCATTTTTCCTTTTTTCAGACATAAGCATAAAGGCCCAGAAAAGTTTAGAGATCCAGACAAATTAATTGACTTTAAAAAAATAAATTTAACTCTTAACCATAAAAATCATTCTAATTTAAATATTTTTAGTTAATACATTTTCATTGATTATCCTTGAATGAATTATTCTCCGCCTAAAGATAACAATAGACTAGGATTTTAAATTTAGAGTTTTGATCTCATGAACTCATTCTTCACCTATGCCACACAAGTTCTAATTAATTGCCTTATACAATATTTAAAAAAGATAATTAAATCCTTTTCCTATGTATCTTTAATTTGGCAAACAAAAGTTGTTTTCATTAAAAAAAATCTTGATCGCCGAATTGCTCCTATATATGTTGTAAGTTTGTAGTATAATGTTGGTAGTTTAGAATATGATGCATCTCATATTGGATAGAAAAATTTAATTATTGATAAATAAAATTAAATTTTGTATTAATTTTATTCATATTTTAAATAATTATGTTTGAACACAAATAATTATTATATGACAAATGATCATAACTATTTAAATATAAATAGATTATTATTGATAAAGCTCATGATTATACAAAATGTCATAGTCATCTGAATAGAAGTTTATGTCTGTTTATTCATTATAAATAAAATTTTTAGTATAACTATTTTCACTGCTTTTGATTGAATAATTTAAGGTTTTGTTGTATCCTAAAGGCATAATTACTTTTAAAAAAGTGTTTTTCATGTTTCAAAGCCAAAATTCTTTTCTATTATCTCTTTTCTCTTATTTATTTTTTCTAACAATTTAAAGGCAATTATGAAAATTTTATATTTTGCACAAGGAAGATACAAGAAAAAGAAATTGGCATGATTTGGATATCAATATTAGATGAGGCTCAAGGTGTCAAAGGATTAATGTTTCTATGGACCAAAATGTTAATTTTCATAAAGATCTTCATTAGAGGTATGTGTTTTATTTTTTGCATAATTGCTTGTAAAAAGATTGACTGAATGGGATAAACATATTAACAATTTATTTAATTAGTGTGTAAAGTCAAAACATAATATGCAAAATATTAATTACATTGTATAAGTTTATGCATATACTGAAATTGACTTCATAATTGGGTTTAATGAATTGTATTATATTTATTTGCAAAATCAATGTTTATAAAGACTATGATGAAAAATAGTCTAAAAACACAAAAAAAGACATGAATTGATTTACAATCAAAAAAATTATTACTTGTTATTAAGTAATGAATTAAATTAGGTTTTAGTAGAATGGTCGATTGTTTAATTGTCATATCTTAGTTATATATAGAACAGACAAATTGTCTCATAATTTTTATGAAAACAATTAGAAATGGGTAAAATAATTTACCATGAGAATATATGCAGAAAATAAGATTTGACTATAAGATTAGTTTTATTACTAAATCATGGTACCAAAATTAAGATAATAAATTGATTCAAGCTATTTGTATGATTCTATATTTGTTAGTCGTTTATAAATCAAATATTGATATATATATTTTTTAAAAATTTATTATTCGTTCAAATTTTGACTAGCGTTTAATTTTGATGAAAATCAATTAAAAGTAAATTGATATATGTGAATAATTATTATTAAGATATGGTGTTTTATGGATTAATAGGTGGATAATAAACCAAATGGTTATTATTAGAAAAAAGGGCAGTGTGACATATATTTTGCCTGCTGGGTGTATTACACTAAAAGTAATTTTACAAAATAAAATTTTATTGTCAACAATCACAAAGTGAAAATCATAAAATGCCATAAAATAGTTAATCAATGGTTACAAAAAAGCATTATTGCTTTTCACATATGGGATATTGGTTAAACGAAAAGGCTTGCCATTAAAAAATATTGAAGCATTTGTTGGTTACTAGCATTTTGAAAGATGCTCATCAATGTTTAGTTAGGCATGTTTATAAATTAGAAAAGAACATGCAAATTCAATTTTCCAAAGGCACCAATACATACATGTGTTTAATTCTTTTGTGATGGCATGGGGAACACAATTTGTCATATATTATGAAAATGAAATGAATAGGATTAAATTTTCTTTCTTTTATGTTAAGAAAGATATGGACTATGGATATAGAATGCCATCATCAAATTAATATATTATTGGTTAAAGACAATGAAGATATTTTTTCTTCTTGTACCCGAAAAAATGACTTTTTGCATGCTATTAAAATGAAAAGTGAACAAGTTTTTGAAGTTTTCAATAGTTTCATGACAATGGCAAAGATGTGGCTGGTTATACATCAAATTAACATATAGGCTTAGATAACAATATTGGTTTGTGAAAGCCCTAAGCATTAGAGTTAGCTAATCAATGATTTAACTAATACAAATTTATCATGAGTTTTTGCATGAAATATGAGTTGAACTTATATTATAATTATTGTTTATACTATTTTACGAAAATGATTCTTTGGATTCATTTTTAATGACTTTGTTGATATAGTGATCTAGATATAAACATATTGATCACAAAATGATTGTGAAAGTATTTGAAATTGGAGCTAAATATACTATGAAATCTTATTGTATATAGGCATATTGGTCCAATAAGTAAAGTTTGAATTTATTATATATCCAAAAATGTTATGACCAATTAAAAGTGGTAAATAACAGAGATATATAGGCTATACAATGGTGGAGAAATAAAGTTCTCATAAAATTTTGAAATCAAGTTTAGAGGTTTCAATAACATGAACTTGGAATTGGTCATTGGGCAATTACTGTATGTATTGAAAACTCATGATAACATTTGAGATAGTTGGTTTTCACTAAAAGCCATCATTATAAATGAAGATAATTTTAATAGCCAAATTTACATGATTTGTAGGTATGAAGTAGATTATTATGGTTGGCTTAGAATAGCCATAAACCAAAATTGATGGCACAATCTTAATCACATTATGGTAATTTTTTGTTATATATATGGATTGTACAAATGATTTATCATCTATGATTTTATTTAGTGAAAATTTCATAGTATATTTAATTTGAAAGCCATGAGTGATTCAAAGCTCTTGTGAATTTGAAAATTTTCGTAATAGCAAAAAAAATGCTATTTGATCCATTGAGGTGATGAAAATGGTCTTGTTCATGGTAATAAAAATTATTAATAGTGTCAATAATGAAATAGATTCATATAAATATTTATGAATTGACATAAACGTCTTAAAAAAAGACTATAAAAGCATAATTATATTTGAAAAATGCTTATTGATATAAACTCTTATATTGAGTTAAAATATAAAAGTTTTGAAACTTTTATTGAAATATTAAAGATATCAACTAGTTATCTTTCACTAATGATGGATTTAGAAGCTTTCTACTTAAAAAAAAAATCACTTAATAGTGAAAAGATAAATGAAATGACAGCTTGATTAAGTATATATGATATCTTGATAATTGAATGAGATATTTTTTAATAAAAGAAGGCATCCTTGTACATGGTGGGGGTGATAAAAATCAAAAGAAATAAAAATTACCACCATAATGTTGTAAGATTTTAGTATAATTTTTTGAGCAAATTATACAAGCTAATAAGTTTAAACACTTATTAAAGTCATAAAAAGGTCCTTAAAAATCTTAAAAAGACTAAAATCATTTGATTTATTCATTGAGTTTATCCAATTGTACTAGAAGTATAATTGTATTAAAAATGTATTAAAGTATAAAAATAAAATAGTTGAAATTAAGAAATATAGAGTTGTGGCCATAACCAAAACTAACTATTTTTTAAAATGATAAGAATTAGGCAACAATGTCTAAAGCATATAAATAATATGCAAAATAAAAAGTTTGGACATATTAGCCTGAAGTGATTATATTAGAGATTTAATCTCAAGTGAAGATAATTACCATAAAAGAAAATTGAATTTCAAAATATTTGGTTACTAGTATTACAAATAGAATGGATTTAAGCCGTTACTATTAGACACCAATAATGGGAACCTAACTTGGAATTAAAATTGAATTCCAAAATATTTGGTTAGTAGTACTACAAATAGAATAGATTTAAACCCTTACTATTAGACACCAATAATGGAAACCCAACTTGGAATTAGTAACCTCTAATTATAAAGTTTAATGAGTAAAAACAAGTTATTGTTATGTGTCTGTTAAACACTAGTAAAATCCATTCAAATTTTAGAAACTAATGTAGACACCCTATTTTGTCCGAAATTCTTTGTCAATCGAGACTAATTTAAGCTCGGCTGTAGGGATTTTTATTCATTTTTATTTCATATTTATCATTTTTTATTTTTATTTTATGGTTTATCTATTGTTTATTTTCTTTTTCTTTCTCCATTATCAAATTAATTTTTTTTTTAAAAAAAGCTGAAATAATGAGATTAGGCTTGGTGATGATTGTTATAAAAAAATATTAGATATGCTAATCTTTAGCTTTGGATGATAATCAGAATTGAACTGAAACACAATCACTTGATTTTATATATCATTACAATTCACAGTAATAGAAGAGGAGAGGGGGAAAAACAGAAGAAAAACAAAGGGGGAAGCCCTCATCGCCATTAGGCCCTCAAGACCTCTCTTTGGTGGAAAACCTTCATTTCCTTGACCTTGACCTTCACTCCTATTGGGCTGTATTAGCTCGTACCTATGAGCCAATTATGAAACTCTAACTTGGGAGCACAGATTGGGTGACGCGGAATGCAGCTGCTGATGCTTTGAGTGCTTTGGCACTGCATTCAGGCAACTTGATTGCAGATAGAGCAGCTTCAACGATAACAGTACTGGAAGGTTGTCGCTTCGACAGGATGAAACCTATTAGAGATAGCATGACAGAAGCATTGCAAAGGAAAGAAAAAAAAGAAAAGGGGGAAGAAAATAGAAGCAAAACAAAAAGGGAAGCCCCCATCGTTTCCAAGCCCTCGAGGTTTCCTTTTGGTGGGAAACCTTCCCTTCATTGACCTTGATCTTCACTCTTACTTTGTTGTACTAGCTCATACCTATGGGCCAGTTGTGAAACTCCAACTTGAGAGTAGGATTGGTATCCTGGTGACCTCCCCATCCATGACCCGAGAAGTGCTTAAAGACCAAATTTTGTCCAATTTGTTGGAATTGCTCTAGGTTTGAGGGGAAGGAGACCTTCTTGGAGATCTAAAATGTTTGATATTGGGATTTCCTCGCTTTTGGTGCTTCCAAAAATGGGCAAGTTACTTCAAGAAGAGCTCCAGCTAGCAGCAGCCTGGATGGTAAGTCACCCGAAGTTCTAGTCGTCTTATTTGGACCAGGTTCTAGAAGACATATTGAAAAATGCGCTCCACTTTGTTACGTCAAGGTGGGACCGAAATGCTGCCTCATTGGTGTGCAAGTTATGGTACAAGGTCGAGTCACTGACGCGGGGTGCAATCTGGTGCAGTTACTGATGGTCTTAGAGACAGGCAGAAAGAAGTGAAAAGATTTTCTATGGCTACTTTAGGTGAATTACTGTTCTATATTTCCACTCAAAACGAACATGCAGGAGATAATAATCCACCTGAATCTCTATCAAAAGATAATAGGCATGCATCTGGCTGGCAGATTCTAAATTCATCGATTTCATTGGTGTCATCAGTTTTACGTAAAGGAGAGGATGATATGACTCAACTTTACGTATTTAGGATAATTGAAAACATTTACAGTCAATGAGGATAATAGGTAGCTCGTTTCACCAACCAAGATGTGATTAGTAACATGTGTTACATTTATAGGGCTGCATGGAAGCAGGAGAGCATGAAGCTTACTGCAAGATCTTGTTTAGTTCGTCTTGTTCGTTTTAATCCCCATAGCATTCAATCAGTTATAGATAAACTTTTGCTTAAGGATATCGCATATGTTCTTATCAAGGGTAGTCTGCGTGAGCAGCAATTCAGCTTAAATCTTTTCAATATAGCTATGCTTGGAAGCTATATGTTTTCAAATGGATGGTACCTTCTACCATTGATAGAGGAGAAGAATCTGGTGCCTAGTCTTGTTTCTCTTATTGAACAAAGTGAAGTTTTACGTGGCAGAGCACTTGTTGTTGTGGCTTTTCTTAGTAAGAACAGTAAGGGTGGTTACCATAATTCTTTTACAATGCTAGGTTACTCCTCACAGTCTACAGATTGGCAAAAGAGAAGGATATTTATCTACTGCAGTGTCTAGATTCATTTCTTCATGTTGTGGCATCCACAGTGCCCAGATTACTGGATGGTATTGTTGCGCCTGAAGCAATAATCACAACAATACAGAAGCAATAGACAACAATCAATAATCAAATGCGCAGGAAAAATAAAGCACACCAAGATTTACGTGGAAAACCCTCCAGTGTAGAGGGAAAAACCACGGGCCACCAGAAAAATCTTCACTATCAAATAATAGTTATACAAAGTTCTTCTCTAGTTAAAACTAGAGCTAATCAACAACTAGAGAAACAATTGGAGAAATCTCACCAAATAAGTGACTCAACAAATACACCCTGGATTTGTTCCTAGAGAGCTTCAAACCCGATCTTCACCGTTCAGAATGTATAACTCTGAATCATAAACCTCCTGACAAGGTTCCAACTCAATCGGACCACGGATCGACTTCCGTTTAACCAACTCTCCCTTCTCCTTTTTCTCTCTCTGCTTTTCCTGGCTTTTCTTCTTTCTCTGCTTGGTTGTCGACACACACATAAAACAACCCCACCTCTTTTTTATTAAGTAGCTAGGGCTCTGTGTAAAATAAAAGATCAAGGCCCATGGCCTTTACTTGGTCCAAAACCACTTACATGGGACTGGACCCCATTTTCCTAACAATCTCCCCCTCCAGTCCCATTAGAAGGAGATTCATCACCATAGCAATTTCATTTGGAACTTACCTTGGCCAGGGAACTCATTCCGGCCAAGTTACTGCAAAGCTCAAGCTTTTCCCTGGGAAGTATCTTAGTCAACATATCTACCACATTTTTATCAGTATGGACTTTCTTCAATAGCATCTGCTGTTCTTCAATCACTGAACGTAACCAATGATATCTAACATCAATGTGCTTTGTTCTAGCATGGTACATGGTATTCTTACTCAAATCTAAAGCACTCTGGCTATCACAAAATACCACATACTCTTTCTGATTCAACCCCAATTCAAAAAGAAAACGTTTCATCCAAAGCATTTTTTTACATGCTTCAGTTGCTGCAATATACTCAGCTTCTGTAGTTGACAAAGCAACACACTTCTGCAACTTAGACTGCCAAGATATAGCTCTTCCTGCAAAAGTGAACAAATACCCTGAAGTAGATTTCCTACCATCAAGATCGCCTACCATGTCAGCATCAGTAAACCCTTCTAGAACTGGTTGTGAAACTCCATAAGTCAAGCACATTTTTGAGGTACCCCTCAAATATCTAAAAATTCATTTCACTGCTTCCCAGTGAACCTTTCCTGGATTAGAAAGAAATCTGCTCACTACACCAACTACATGAGCAATGTCAGGCCTTGTACAAACCATAAGATACATTAAAGAACCGACTGCAGAAGAATAAGGAATACTAGACATAGCTAGTTACTCTTCCTTAGACACTGGACAAGATTTTTTACTTAGGTGAAAATGGTTGGCAAGTGAACTACTAACTGATTTAGCATGTTGCATGTTGAATCTACCAAGCACTCGTTCAACATACTTTTCCTGTGACAACCACAGCTTTCCAGCTCTCCTATCCCGGATAATGTCCATACCAAGAATCTGCTTTGCTGGACCTAAATCTTTCATATCAAAAGACTTAGACAATTGTTCTTTCAACCTGCAAACCATACTAGCATCTTGTCCTACAATCAACATATAATAATAGGATAATGAAATTACCATTAGGGAATTGTTTAATATACACACAAGAATCCGCTGCTGTTCTTTTATAGTTATGACTCACCATAAAAGAATCAAACTTTTTGTACCACTGTCGCGGAGCTTGTTTCAAGCCATACAAGCTTTTCTTCAATTTACAAACTAAGTGCTCTTTCCCTTTCACTTCAAAACCCTCAGGCTGATTCATATAAATATCCTCCTGCAAATCACCATGCAAAAATGCAGTTTTAACATCAAGTTGCTCAAGCTCAAGATTCAAACTAGCTGCCAATCCCAATACCACTCGAATAGAACTCATTTTTACAACTGGAGCAAAAATCTCATCAAAATCGATACCTGGTTTCTGAGAAAAACCTTTTACTACCAATCGAGCTTTGTACCTCACTAGTTTGTCACCATCCTTTTTCAACTTGAACACCCATTTATTCTTTAATGGCCTCTTCCCTGTTGGAAGTTTAACAAGATCATAAGTACCATTCTTTCGCAATGACTCCATCTCTTCTTTCATTGCTTTTAACCAGTGCTCTCTATCCGGAGTAGCCTGCACATCTTGAAAGCTTTCTGGCTCTCCTTCACTGGTAACTAAAATAAAATTTGAACTTGGATACCTGGTAGATGGCCTGCGCTCTCTAGTAGATCTCCTAGGCTGAGACTCTACATCACTTGATGCCGAAGGTAGCTCCCCCTGCTCAACACTCTCAGGTAGAGAGGATTGCTCCCCTTGCTCAAAACTAATAGCATCTGGCTCATCACCAACTGTAGCTGGCTCATCCATATCCCCAAGTTCTGTTTCTAGCTCATTTTCATCATCTATGGCTCTTTCTTGTGAAATCTCTGTCGGTGTTGAAACATCACACTCAACAGTAACTCGTGTAGTCTTCTCATTTTTCTCAAGGTCTGCTATGGTTTCTTTTTCATGAAAGACCACATCTCTGCTTCTGACTGTCTTTCTCTTTACTGGATCCCATACCCTGTAGCCAAATTCCTCATCACCATATCCTACAAACACACACTGTGTAGCTTTACTGTCAAGCTTTGATCTCTGCTCTTTCGGCACATGCATGAATGCTTTACACCAAAAAATTTTCAAGTGAGAGTATGAAGCATCTTTTCCTGTCCACACTCTTTCTGGAATGTCAAAGCCCAAAGGAACTGATGGTGACCTGTTAAGTAAATAACAAGCTGTGTTGACTGCTTCACCCTAGAATGGCTTTGGTAATTTTGCCATCCTCAACATACATCTGATTTTTTCCACAATGGTGCGATTCATTCTTTCAGCTATACCATTATGCTGCGGTGTTCCAGGTTCTGTCCTTTCATGCCTGATCCCATGCTTTGAGCAATACTCTTCAAAGCCTTTAGATGTGTATTCCCCACCATTATCAGTTCGAATACACTTCAAGGGTAACCCTGTCATCCTTTCAACCATGGCATGAAATTTTTGAAAATACTGCAGTACCTGACTTTTATATTTCAACATAAACACCCAAGTCTTACGTGAAGCATCATCAATAAAAGTAACAAAATATCTGTTACCACCTAATGACTCAACCTCAATGGGACCACATACGTCAGAATAAATTAATTCCAATCTATTTTCTTTTCTCTGAGAACTTTTACGAAAAGAAACTCTATGATGCTTACCAAACAAACAATAATCACATGAATCGAGAGACATACCTTTGGTCAAGGGAATGAGAAAGTGCCTTGCCAAAACCTGTAACCCTTTTTCACTCATGTGTGCCAGCCTCCTGTGCCACAAGTTTACTGAAGCATCATTTTCAACGGTATTTACCTGGTTACCGTTCAATTGCATCCATGTCTTATACATTGTGCAGCATAGTTTTCCCCTTGCAACTACCATAGATCCTTTGAGAAGCTTCCACTGTCCATTCTTTTGTCGGCTTTCATATCCCTCCTTATCAAGGACATTAATAGCAAGCAAGTTCATTCTCATATCTGAAATGTGTCTGACATCCCTCAAAGTCAACATGCAGCCTGTACTATTTTGTACAACAATATCACCAATCCCAACAATCTACGACACACTCTTGTTTCCCATCTTGGTACAACCAAAGTCTACTGCTTTGTAAGTTATAAACAACTCTCTCTTAGGAACACAATGATATGCCGCTCCTGTGTCAACTATCCACTCAATGTCGGGATCACTAACATGATTACAATCACCATGTGTACAAATCAAAGTAACTAAATCACTATCTGAATTCACTGCTGCAACATTGCTATCATCTGAACTCTTGTCTTTCTCATCTTTTCGCTCTTGCTTCAAGATTCTACAATTTCGTTTTATATGACCCGCCTTACCACAATGGAAACACTTCACTTTACCTCTAGATTTGGATCTATGTTTAGACTTACCACGGCCTTTTGAGTCCTGACCTCTGTCGATGTTTCTACCTCTGTTCTCTGTGACCAGAGCTTGATTCCCAGGGTCTACATCTTTTCGCCTCGCTTCTTCATTAAGCATACTGTCCTTTACCATCTCCAATGTCACCTAATAATCAGAAGCTGAATTAAGAACAGTCACAACTAGAGTATTCCAGCTGTCTGGCAATGAACCCAAAAGAAATAATGCCTTCATTTCATCATCCATTTTAAGCTCCATAGTAGTCATCCGATTAAATATATCTTGAAAATCACTCAAGTGCTTTGTAACAGATCGTCCATCCCTGTACTGTAAAGTTGCAATCTTTTTAACAAGCATAACTTTATTCATACCTGTGTTTCTCTCATACAATGCTGCCAATTTTTTTCAAACAATGTGAGCATCTGACTCCTGCGCTACATGATGAAACACGCTGATATCAACCCATTTTTTTATTGTAGGCAGCGTTTTTCTACCTAGCTTCTTCCAGCTTTCATCTTTCATATCTGCTGGTTTAGCCGAATCACCCAATACTGGCTCATACAAATCTTTACAGTATAGATGATCCTCCATCATAGGCTTCCAAATTGAATAATTCGATGCTGTCAATTTTATCATGGAACCTGTATCACCCTCCATGGTCTCAAACAGAATTTACTTCTATCCTGGGATGCTTCTGTATCGATGTTTCAAAATAACCCTCGCTCTGATACCACTTGTTGCGCCTGAAGCAATAATCACAATAATACAGAAGCAATAGACAACAATCAATAATCAAATGCGCAGGAAAAATAAAGCACACCAAGATTTACGTGGAAAACCCTCCAGTGTAGAGGGAAAAACCACGGGCCACCAGAAAAATCTTCACTATCAAATAATAGTTATATAAAGTTCTTCTCTAGTTAAAACTAGAGCTAATCAACAACTAGAGAAACAATTGAAGAAATTTCACCAAATAAGTGACTCAACAAATACACCCTGGATTTGTTCCTAGAGAGCTTCAAACCCGATCTTCACCGTTCAGAATGTATAACTCTGAATCATAAACCTCCTGACAAGGTTCCAACTCAATCGGACCACGGATCGACTTTCGTTTAACCAACTCTCCTTTCTCCTTTTTCTCTCTCTGTTTTTCCTGGCTTTTCTTCTTTCTCTGCTTGGTTGTCGACACACACATAAAACAACCCCACCTCTTTTTTATTAAGTAGCTATGGCTCTGTGTAAAATAAAAGATCAAGGCCCATGGCCTTTACTTGGTCCAAAATCACTTACATGGGACTGGACCCCATTTTTCTAACAGGTATAACTGGAGATATTCAACAAATGATGGGAGAAAAGAGACATGGGCAGATTGTTGCCCTTACCAATCGTGCTGCTCTAAAGAACAATATTCTTTTGTTCCCTGTCATTCTTTATCTTCTTGGGAGCTCATCATTTAAAAGCAGAGTGGAGACTCATCAGGTCTTGTAGCAGTTGGCAAATCTTATCCAAGTTACGGAGACATCATTTTAAGGACAGGATGACTTCCAAATAACATTGTTACGGGTTATGGAATCTATATTTGAAGAGTCTCCAGTAATTCTTGGCAGTCCTAATATTTTTATCGATGAAAATTTCCCTAGTCTTGCTGTTCTTTACAAGGACAATAAAAATGGTAATGCGAGATTTTTGTGCCTAAAAATTATGTTTGATGTGATGGTCTATTTCTTGAATGAACCTTCATTAAACAATCAAAGGTCAGAATCTGAAATTCATATATAACTCTCATTTTTTCCTCTCTACCCCACCTTGATTGAAGATGAAGATCCCATTCCCATGCATGCGCAGAAGCTTCTACTAATGCTAATTGAGTTTGAGTATATTAAAATCCCTAATATTTTATATCTGAAAATAATCTCAAAATGTTTTAAATTTTTGCTTAGCAATCTGACAAATGCAAATGTAAACAATGTCAAACTGTGTCTGGCTTTGGCTTATGCTCCAGAGATGGATTCTAAGTTACTTTCGTAGCTAAAAATAGCCTTAAGAGGCCATGAGGCACCAGTTAAGGGAACACCAATTGGATGTAAAACGTAAATAAAGACTGCTGGCAGAGGAGTAGAGTAGAAGCATAAAGATTATTCAGGTGCTATTAAGCATGTGAACCTTTTGAGGTTGTCTAGAATAGCCAAAACAAACTTATAGAAGGGGAATGAAAAGGAAAATTACCGAAGGCCCTTTCCAAATAGCTCTGAGAATGAATCTGAAGTTAAAATTGAGAACACTGATATGAAACTTAATTTTGATGAAAACACTGAAGAGGAAGTGCATAAGGAACAAGATGGGTCTCATGTCTCGAATTGTATGACTGAAGATAAGTTTTCAAGTGAGAATCAGCAACAGCTCAAAGTGCAAGAAAGGGATAGTGACATTGACCAATCAGACAACCCAGCTGTGAGTAATTTGGCTACCTCAGACGAATCAAAAGCATATGATCAAAAATTATCATCAGATCATGTTGAAGTGGCTGCTACCCCACCCGCTGTCAGTTCCCAACACAGAAACCAGAGAATTAAGGAAAGACCAAGTTCTGCCCTTGAGTTTAATTATTCAAAATCATCCAATAATATCTCTCAAGTTCTCTGGCATCCTTCTGATCTTTCTGTAAGACTTGTAATGCCAAGCAGAAAAGCTGATAAAATGGCAGACGAAATTTTTTCACTACCATTTGAGGCATTACAACCATCTGATTTCGTAAAGATATCAAAAGAACAATTGGATGCGCTTAACAATAGGATAATATCAACATTTGGTGGAAATGCTGGTATTGGTGAGAAACAAAATGCTATCAGATACCTTGAGGTGATTTGCCAGTTGAAGTAGTTGTTCCTCGCACATATCTTAATTCTTTGAGCTCGAAGAATGAGAAAAAGTTAAAAGTATCAATTTTCCTTAAAAATAAGCTTTCTAAAAAATATTTTTAAGAAAAAGTTGAAAGTATCAATTTTTCTTGAAGATAAGCTTTCCAAAAAAGTATTTTTGAGAAAAAGTTGAAAGTATCAATTTTTCTCGAAATTAAAATTTCTAAAAAATATTTTAGGAAAAAGTTGAAAGTATCAATTTTTCTATACAAAAGTAATCATTTTTTTTCTTTTTATTTTCTTTAATTTTTGTTAATGTTAAATAATCCGATGATAGAACCTCTGCAAGTGAGACAGTAATTTTCTTGCATACTCTTAAGGTGAGAGAATTTTCTCAATTTTTTGCTAAAAGTATTAGAGTCAATTGAGAATAATTTTTAATAATTAATTACTTGATAAATTTTTAAGGCTTATTGGATAACACAAAATTAAGCTGGTACCATCTTTCAATGGGCGTTGTGAAGGTGCTATAACCTTTCTCACACGTAATCGAACTCCCGAACCTTGTTCGGTTAGTAGCCCAAACCTATTCTTTTAAGGACCCTTAAACTTAGGTGTTCCCTGAAAGGATAGATTCTTTAGGTGGCCAATCGCACCTAGATAAAAAATATTGGTGGCGACTCCTTCAAGTCAATGTCTAGTGATAGATTCACGGATCTAGACGTTATGACAACTAATATGATCCATTGCATGGAGAGGATGAGTTTTTATACTCTTAATGAAGTTTTAAATGTCTAAAGCAATGGAGACATAATGGAAACTTTACCTATATAAACATAAAAGTGATGCCATTTCAACAAAAAGAATTTGGTCTATCTTGTAAATATTTATGAATAGGATAAACACATGGTCATAACAATGTTAAAAGCGGTTATAAAACTCTGACAGAAAAATAAATAAGTATTATATTTTTTATATCTTCAATTCTAACACTAGGAGTTGGAGTTTAATCTATGAACACCATCAACTTCATTAGAATTTTAAGATATATATGCTAATTGAAAGTTTAAATCGAGAGATACCTTCTTGTATTCATAATATTTTTTTGTGTGAAAGGTAAAAATTAAGCACCAACATTCAAAACTAGTGAAGGATTGTTGATAGTTTAGAATGTGGTGCATCTTACATTGAATAAATAGATCTAATTATTCATTAATAAAATTAATTTTTGTATTAATTTTATTCATATTTTAAATAATTATGTTTGAACACAAATAATTATCATATAACAAATGGTAATAACTATTTAAATATAAATAGATTATTATTGATAAAGGTCATGATTATACAAAAGGTCATAATCATCTGAATAGAAGTTTATGTTTGTTCATTGATTATAAATAAATCTTTCAGTATAACTATTTTTACTACTTTTGATTAAAGAGTTTGAGGCTTTATTGTATCATAAAGGCATAATTACCTTTAAGAAAATGTTTTTCACGTCTCAAAGCCAAAATTCTTTTTTGTTATTTTTTTTCTTTTTTTTTTTTTTCTAACGATACATACCTTTAAAGATGTTTATAACATGAACAAACTAATATACAAGTGGTGCAATATAAAGAAAAATGTCTAATTTAACATGAATAGTTAGTTGGCACATGTTATGTTTCAGTTCGTGTTAAAGGCATTTTATAGTAAAAATGAATAATAGGTTTTTCTTTTTCAATAAGAAAATAACTAACCATCAATTTAGAGGTATTTTGGTTGTTAGGTTTGAGTTAACGTGTCAAATCGACCTTATTTTTTGGAGTTTGCATTAATTCAACTAAACTTATATTCGACTAAACTTATATTCCACTAAAAAACATGTAAATATGCTAACTTGTTATTCTTTTATTGAATGTTTTCCTACCATATCAGGTCAGGTGAAGTCTATCCCATTAGTCCTAAACTCGACTTCTAGAGTTCGGATCACCAAAGTTTGGACACCTCCCTTAAAACATAAATACCTCTCTCATCTCAAGTATAAAAGAAAAATTTTTAACTCTCTCTCTAAATTTCTTTCTTTTCCTTTCTTTCGAGTAAGGACTCAAGTGTTATAACATAAATATCAAAACAGTTTTCAACTTTTGTCCTTGATTGATCTTTAATCTTAATTTTAAATTTTTATCAATCCTTCAAATTGAGTTTAGCATTAACAATTCAAATCTAACAAAAATTAATAAAAATAAAAAATTATTAAATTAATAAAAATTTAAGCCTATATAAACTCGATGTAAACACTGTATACCCCTAAAGACCCATCCAATGGGAACCTAGCTAAATTCAACCGACCTGGTTTTAAAATTTTATTTGATTGTATACTATCCTAAAAAGTCAAATCCCCTATTCAATTTAAAATCGGAATCAGCCTCATTAACTTGAAATCTCTAACAAAATATTTTTTAAAATCAAAATAATTTACAAAAATCTTAATTGAACTTCCAACAATTTGTTTTCTGACCAATTTTAGAACATTGTCCTAAACATAATGGCAAAAGGATCAATCAAATGAAAAGAAAGTACTACTAATTAAAGTTTAGTATGAATTAAGACCAATATTTATATGTTATTAAAAAGTTGTCATTCTTATTTTTTTAATTTTTTCTTTCTTTCAAAGTTTCAACCAAGTGAAAAGAAATAACAAAAGCATTAGTATTAATTAAGTAGAAGAGGTTGATTGAATCTTTGATTTTATATCTTTAACTGGGAAAGAAGCCAAGTCAAGCAAGGGATCACTTAAGATCATTTGATATTGATAAATATATATATATATAAATATATAACTAGCAATTGTTATTATTACAAGATAATCTTTTTTGACATGAGTTAATTTAATTGATTCATATTATTATTTTTAAAAGATAATATTTAATAAATTTAGAATTTAAATTTTAACACTTACAATGCATTCTTTCATCTTTAAGCTATAGCTTTTTGTATAAAAAAAATTCATACTTAAATAGTATAGTAGTATTTTCTCAAAAGAAATTTTTTAATGGATGAAATTCGAAAATGTTTTCTTTATGAAAAATAGGACATTTTACAAATAAGTGCCCAAAGACAGACAAAAGATCAATAAAAATGATACAAGATATTGTTAATATCTCTAGTATTAATCTTTCAGATGATGATTTTAAATCAATCTTCTCCTTTGATGATGAGTAGAATGAAAGGTCATTGTTTACGATCAAACAATTTGATGATGATAGTTCAGATTTAGATTTAGACTTATATGATTATTCAGATGATCAATGCTATGAGTACATGTCAGTTCAAGAACTTTAAAAAATCCAAACTTTTCAACCTCCAAAATTGCCTTTAGCTCTAATTCATAACTTCACTCATAAACACTCACTTCTCATAACAATTATCTCATTTTTTAACACTGGTGTAGCCCAAACCATAGCCAATCCTATCATGTTAGCCAAGACCTTTTGGAAAAAATAAAAAACCTTCTTCAAAATCACTTATGAGAATGTATTCTCCACAGACGAAAATTGAGATATAGCTTTGTGATTGTTTGGCATTGAAGAAACTGTAGTTGTCTGTATTCATTAATATTTTTCCAAAAGTTTTTGAAAGTTCCAACTAATCTAAAAATAAATTTGATCAGAATTGTATTCATTGTAACATTGGGATTAGAGTTCAATTCAATTAATCCCCATGCAAAGAATTCTTAGAACCTTGAGGGCCATTTTGAAGGAGGAATATCATCAATTGTAAAGACTCAAAACTTTGATGTAGAAGGAGGAACATGTGTTTGTGTCTAAAGAGGTTGTTGTTCAGTGTTCATTATATTAGGATTGTGTCCTTCTAAGTTATCTTCTGGAACTTTAACTATTGGTTCTATTAGGAAGATCTGAAGAAGTTTTAACTTATCTGAATTAATGAAATCATCTGACTCGATAGTTTCCATATAAGTTCTATCTTAAAGGTAGAAAGAAAGATATCTTTAATGAAAAATTGAAGGAGGTTTTCTTACGCCATCTGATGAATCATTTTTAGAAGGGTTTGTGTAGAAAAAATCATGAGTTGTATAGGTTTTTGATTTGGTTAAGGTGTAAGGTCTAAAGCTGTAGAACCTGCTTAGTTTTGGTTTTGAAGGTTGAAGAAGTGGTTGTTCTATAACTCTTTTGGGTTTTGGATCAACTGATTTTTTTTTTTGAATATGTGAATCTATTTTTCAATTGTACTAAATGAAGGTTTTTCTAATTGGTCTGATATGGGAGTGAAATATTGTCTTGGATGTGAGGATGTTAGTGTGGATGTGGGAGGTGGTTTATATTGAAATGGTGTAAAGAAAGGTTTTGAGGGTGAGGTTGAAGGATTATATGGTTGGTAAAGGGGAAGGGTGTAAGCTTGATAAGAGGTGTCATTCATTTTAGAGTTAATAAGAGTGAAGATACTATAACTAGAGGTTATCTGTTATTGTTGTTACTTTTAATGGAACTGATTCTGACGATTTGCAAGTTGAATCTTTAAGCTTTTCATCTCTTTCTTTCTTTCAATGTTGGTTTCAGCCATGTATCTAAGTTCTTGATCTAAAGTTATTATCTTTGATTGGATTTCAAGAATAATATTCTGGAGAATAACAAGACTTTGATCAAAATGATGACTGGCTTGGTCCAACTTGTTTTCAATTATGTGTAAGTATATATTTTGTTGGAAATAATTTTTAGTTTGCCAGTTTAAAATTGCTTCAGCACAAGAAACACTTTTTTTATTTTCACATTCATCTCTGTTAGTGGGGTTAGGGATTTTTGGAATATGTTTATATTGGTCTTTGTGAAATTCTTGGAAAAGAGGAAAATCTGAATTACAAAACTATCCTGGGTAGCCTGGTTTCATCATGCATATCTAGGGTAAGGGTTGGTTTGAATTTGGTTTATGTGAAGCTTGGATTTTGCAAGGTTTGGGAAGTGATTGTTTTTCTTTCTTAAGATAGATGACATAGTAGTCAAACTTTCTTAAAGGTTCACCAAGGAGATCAATTTCACGGTCTCCATCTCATATTTTTCTTTGACCTTTTGTTAGGAGGGTTTTTTCTTTTGCTTCTTTAAAGTATCATTATCATCATTAAAGAAGCTTCTGTATGTGTCTTTTTGATATCCTTTGCATCTGCAATCAATGTCCTAATAACAATGTCTTTGTGAAGATTTATATGCATATACAAGTTTTTCATCAGACTTGAAGTGTGTAACTGGAACATTTGGCTCAGCTTGACATCTTTGCAACATGAATTGTGTCGGAAAGATTGTTGGAGGAGGAACGTCTTTTTCTTTGCTGTGATCAAACTTAATTGTCATAGTGCCACCCTAATTTGTTTTGTAGGTTGGATCAAAGTGTTGAATGGGTTCATCTTTTCTTTTAAATCTTTTGGTAACTTGTTGTCCATGACTTTGAGAGCAGAGTGGCAAGTTCTTCATTAGAAATCTGTTTTAAAATGTGAACATGTCTGGGATTCTTGTCTGTTGCTTCCATTTTTACAAATTTAGTATCACTAGAGTGAAGAAGAGGCAAGTTAATGGCATGATCTTGAATTCTATATGCCATTTGGTAGTGGATAGTTTCTTGGAATTCTTTCATTTTAGTACCTACAATCTACACTTGAATTTTCAAAGCATCTAACAATGTCAGATCATAAAGAGACATATTATAATCTGGGAAGACTGTGAAAAAGATAATTCCTACATTGAACGTCATCTCAACTATGCCAAGCACTACATGCTTGTGTTCTTTGAATCTTATATCCAACAAGACCATCTTGGTACACCCAAAAATGCCATTTCTACCATGAAAGGTTAAAGTTACTCCGATAGCACCAAAGTAAATATAAGTGTATCCTTGTTCTAACCATTGTTGAAAAATTTTTTTTCGGGATCTGAAGAGTAATAAAGTGTTCTCGAGTTTCTCCTTGAAAAATACATTGATTAAAGTTTGTGGCTTGAATTGATCAAAGTTTATGATTTGAACATACTTTTTTGGAGTTTAATATTTTGGTTGTAAAAAGATTTTTATAGATATGATAAGAGAAGTGAAAGAAGTTGAGAAAGCTATATAAAAGTTTATAAAAGGAAGAACTATTTGTTGAGATTTTTTCTCTTTTAAAATATAATCTATTTCATAAAAAAATTTTAACTTAAAAAAAAAAATTTCTTGAGTACAAACGAAGGGATAGAAGACAAACTATATAAGTCATTTCATAAGACAAGCCAACCGATCAACTCAGTTGGCAGGCGCTGAAGACTTAAATATTTTTATCTTCATTTAAAACATATATTAATCAACGATTTGGTGGAGGCACGTACAGAAGATTTAAATATTTTTATCTTCATTTATAACATATATTAATCAACAATTTGATGGAGGATAAATCTACAAAGGATAATATTATGCAATTAAAAACGAATAAAACAGCATTATCAGAGAAGATAAGGTAAGCAAATTGCTGACTTTAGAGTTTAGACCTCGGGTTTCACATTTTTTGAGCCCCAGCCACCAAAGACATAGATGCTATAAGATAACTGTAACACATTGCTATGTTCTCAACCAACTCAAGAAATGAAGTCACCTCACTTTTCCTTGCTTCCATTTCTTTTAGTTGTTCTATTTTCATTGTCTGGGACAACTCTAGCTCATTCTCATGAGGATTTCCTTCATTGCCTTTCTCTTCATTCAGCAAAATTTGATTCCATTTCAAAGGTTATTTACATGCAAAATAATTCCTCATATTCATCTATTTTGGATGCTTCTATTCAAAATTATAGGTTCTCCACACCAGCTACACCTAAACCCTCTGTCATTGTAACACCACTTCAAACATCCCATATCCAAGCAACAATTTATTGTTCAAAAAAGTGTGGGCTCCAAATTAGAATTCGAAGTGGTGGCCATGACTTTGAGGGTCTTTCTTATGTTTCTGAAGTTCCGTTTGTCATCCTTGATTTGCTTAATTTTCGAGCAGTTGAGATTGACACAAAAAATAAAGTTGCGTGGGTTGAATCTGGTGCAACTATAGGTGAATTATATTACAGAATTGCTGAAAAAAGTAAAACTCTTGCCTTCCCAGCTGGTGTTTGCCACACTGTAGGTGTTGGAGGGCATTTTAGTGGGGGTGGTTATGGCATTTTGATGAGGAAATATGGTCTTGCTGCTGATCATGTAATTGATGCTCACTTAATTGATGTCAACGGAAGAATTATTGACCGAAAATCCATGGGTGAGGATTTATTTTGGGCCATTCGAGGAGGTGGAGGAAATACCTTTGGAATTGTTCTTGCTTGGAAAGTAAAGTTAGTCTCCATTCCAGCAGTTGTGACTGTTTTCACAGTCAACAGGGACTTGGAACAAAATGCAACCAAAATTGTTTATCGTTGGCAATACATTGCACACAAGCTTCCTGATGATCTTTTTACGGATGTCACAATAATAAAGGTGAATTCCAGTCAAGAAGGGAAGAAAACAATTCAAGCTGCTTTCAGAGCCTTGTTTCTTGGTGGGGTTGATAAGCTAATTCCGTTGATACAAGACAGTTTTCCTGAGCTCGGATTGGTAAAAGAAAACTGCATCGAAATGAGTTGGGTTGAGTCTATTCTCTACTTCGGTGGAGTTTCAACAAAAAGTTTGGATATTTTGCTTGATAGGAATGCTCTTCCAAAACAAATTTTCAAAGCAAAATCTGACTACGTGAAGGAACCTATTCCTCAAAGCGGATTCGAGGGGATTTGGCCAAAGTTTTTTGAGAAAGAGGCAGAAGTTTCGTATATGATGATGGTAGGTTTTGGTGGGAAAATGGATGCAATTCCAGAAACTGAACTTCCATACCCGCATAGAGCTGGCAACTTGTACCAAGCCTCATACCTTGTGGGATGGTCCAAAGAAGAAAATGCAGAATCTCAAAAATACGTTAGCTGGATCCGTAGACTTTACAGTTACATGGCCACTTATGTCTCAAAATCACCACGGGAAGCATATTATAATTACAGGGATATAGATATTGGAACTAATAGCAATGGCTACACAAGTTATGCACAAGCCAGCATTTGGGGTCGCAAATATTTTAAAAATAACTTCAACAGATTGGTACATGTAAAGACCATGGTTGATCCTGAGAATTTCTTCAAGAATGAACAAAGTATCCCTCCTATTTCACCTTCGCAGAAGAAGAAAGGTCACTAGAGCTGAGGAGTTCATATATTTGTTAAACATATGAATAAAAGTTTCGATCATGATGGATTTAGTGCCAAGTCTAATGGATAATAACCTTATCTTTGTTTTACAATAACTTTGATGTAGTTTTTGTTCATATTTTTTACTTAAACTTTGATCACTGTAACAAACAGCCTTAAAGTGGGTTGCATGGAAGGCAGGGGGTACAAGACCCCTGCATAATCGGCAAACAAATTAAGTTTAATATATTCAGGCTATAGGCTCTGGTGCTTTTGATATTTTGAATTCCCTCTAATCGATTAGCTTGGAGCTAGCTCAGGAATAAATGATGATTGTGCTTAAGGCATAAAATCTATCCATATTCCACACCCCTTCCAATCAACTAATCATTGAATAAACACTACCTCAGAGTTCAATTTCCACGGTGGAATTGGCAATTGATAATATTTCTTTCTAATAAGCCTAAATTTAAACCTTCATAATCCCCAAAGCTCAGCACAAGCACTCCTAACATCCCTGCCTAATTGCCCAACATAAATTTTCCCAGGTTTTCCTTAGGATGAGACACCTATGAACGTCTTAATCAGAAAAAAAAAGAAAGAGTAGATATACTTTTTTTAAAAATCAAAATTAAGACAATAGACTTGGGTACCAAAACCTACTCCCAAAATATTTGCTCATGAAACAGAACTTGGTGAGAGGGAAAAAACTTCTTAGGTATGTCTGTGGGTGGTCAGAAAGCCGAGATATCATCCAAATACATAGTTTCATTACCGAAGATACCCATCATAACTAAAGAATAGACAAATTAGCTTATCAAAATTTAAAAAAAAAATTATTAAGTTGAGATAATGTTGAATAGTTATTGACAGCTTAAGGTTTTTTTTTTTCATGGAAGGTATAACTGCTAAGTTTGACTGCACCGATATAGCGATAATTTAATTATGTTATTTTGTAGCTACTAAGTTGGACCCCATAACCATGCATGAAAGCAAGTTGGAATTATTTTAATTGATTGATTTTAAGCTACTGATAACTTCAATTGATTTATTATTTTTTTAGAAAATAAAACGAAAAAAAAACCTGGGGCATCTACCACAAAAGCAACAACGTCATGCGACTCAAGTTCTAAAGCTACAAGCCATTGCCAACAACCATTTTTCCTTTTTTCAGACATAAGCATAAAGGCGCAGAAAAGGTTAGAGATACAGACAAATTTAGTGCATACGTACCAGACTTTTTTGTCACTTTAAGATTGGTATGCCTAGGACTCTCTCCCAAAACCTCACCCAACTTGTGCACCGTCTCAAACAACACAAACATGGTACCCTCGTAAACACTCAGCATAGGCAGCAACGTTCTTGATTGCTCCCCACCACCATCCTCCTTATCATCAGCCCTTGTCTGTGATGGTACATACGCTACCACATTATCATGCTTCACACTGGATCCCGTCTCAGGCTCAGCAGTCACCTGCAACACTACCAACGAGGGATGGTGCCACCAAGCATATGGCATCAACGGTGGAGAATCCTCCAGGGCCGGCTGAGGCTATAAGGTCTTTGGAAGTAATAGGAGTGGTCATGTAGAAGACAAAGTGAGAAGAGAGGCCAGGACGAGCTATGCGCATGTGTCACATGGTCATTATCCTCTCCCTGCATACTTTCTTTGCACTTAGCCTGACATTCTTCTCCAATTAATCTCGTGACACTTTCGTCACAACTGCAACAATGCCTGCTCTCTTTTGGAATACTTGGTATGGTCAGGACTGTGCTACTATGCCTTTATCCTAGCACCTTATTAAGTGGCCAAACTAATCCACTCTACCTACCTCTGCTGGGATACTTGGCGTGAAATCCACTGAATTAAGAGTCGACTCTGTTATCATTTATCACGTAATTATTACTTTCTTTTTTTAAAAAAACTTACTTATCACGTAATTATTACTTTTCTTTTTTTTTGTAAAACTTACTTATCGAGGTGTACAACTTCAATGTTTATACGTCCAAGATTCTTTTCTTTTTTATCTGACATGTCTATTTTCTTTTGCACTTGATGTGACACATTCACAGGGCCTTTAGCATTAGAATTTCTCGTCCTACGAGGCTGTGGAGGTCAATTCGGCTGCCTTGAGGTCTAATACGGGGCCGTGAGTACCGTGTTTGCCATTGAAGCGTTACCGATGTTCATGGTGGCAGAGTTTCTGGGCAATTGAGTTAATAGAGTTTAGAAGACAGTCTATGGTACACTGCTGCTAGACCTTGACCTTGAGCCGTTTATTTTAGCCTTCACAAAGACAGTGTACAAGTGGAGAAAGGATGTGTGCTCAGAATAAGCGTGCGGTTGCCGTGACGTGAGATACAGCCAGGACTTTTAACCATGCCAAATTTTGTTACCCTAACGTGAAATTTTCCTTCTCAAATCCAAATGCAAACGATGACAAGAAGTAAGTTTCCGACATTGATATGGCACTGCCTTAATTGAATCTTAAGTTCAGATAAGACAGCAAGGAAAAAAAAAAAAAAGCCATGGAAAACCATCAAAGAGAAATTGCCCTTCATCAGCATAATGACAGTTTACCATCTCGACCAGCTTTTAAAACCCAGGAAAGGTGTTTAGTGGCGAAGATATATATATCTCAACGAAGCATATGAATCAGTGTGCAAACCAATGTCAAAAACCTTGCATTTTACTTGTGTTGAAGACCAAAAGATAGGCGCGAAAGACTCAACACAACCATGCCAAATTAGGGAAAATTATGTACAAGTGAACTCAAATATGGAAAAAAAATGAAAAAAAAAAAAAGACCTATTTTCTTTGCCCCAAAATGCCATCAAACTACCGCAAAAGGATGTCAAAAGAGTCACCTTTAGGTTTCAGACTAGTTGGATGACTTCTACAATCCATTAGCTGGACATGCAGAAGACTTTCGAGGCAAAGTTGCAGTTCCTTCTTCTGTGCCTATGTCTTTGACACCAGAGCTTAATGATGAAGATGAATCACCCTCCACATCATCATCTTCGTCCTCAAGGAAAGAGGCCTTACGACGCAGTTCCTTTACCTTCAAAAACTCATCATAGTGAGCTTTTCTTTGCTTCCTAAAACTCATACCACTCCGATCTGTTTCAGAATGTGACAAAAGTACAACAGACAAATCATCAACCACAGACTGAACGCAAGACATTAAATTGTAAACAAGTGATGTAAAAGAGGCAAGATAGACCAGGATGGTGGACGGTAATGAGAGGTGTTGAACCGTATCAGTTTTTGGAACTGGGTAGCGTATGATTTTTAAAACATGTAATTATTTTTGTTTACTTTCTCAAAAATTGAAAAAACATTAGAGAATACGAAGAGAATCATACAGATTATGGGAACTGAGAGAAACTAGCACAAGAAAACAATGGAAAGTTCCAAGCTCTAAGTGAAAGCAGAAGTTTAGTAGCTATAACCCTTGTAATGATAATGTTCAACATCATGAATCTTCAACCAGACACAACAGCAGGTAAATCTTGACCGTTTCAACAACCGACCTCCCACCCTCCCAAAAAATCAAAAAAAGTATTCTTGAGATAATAAATTTCACTAGGAAAAACAAGACAGGGTATTAACCACCAAAAGACTGTTTACTAAGGCAAACCTTATACCATTCACACTGAATGATTTTTGCTCTTACTTTTATCTCATGAAAGATAGAGCAGTCAATAGAAAAGCAAACCAATTAAAGGAAAGTAAAACATGTTTCAACATGCTATGGGAAAAGGACAACTTAGAAGCAATAGTTAAAAAACCTTCTTCTTTGTTATCCATAGGCTCAGCCTCATCCTCAGAAGATGTCCAGCCACCAGATGGCCCAGTTGTTTTTCTACTCGAGGAAGCCACATCCTTTAAAGCAAATCGTAATTCCTCTGCATCCATAGCATCACCGATACAATCGTTGAAACTACGTCTTACAGGAGACAACGACCCTACAACCAAGATTCAAACTATAAGGTGAGAAATGTAAACCAATTTTCAGAATAACGCTCTCACCCAAAGCAGAAATAAAGTGAAAACCAAACTAGACCAACACTATTCTCTAATATGCTTACACACATATCCGCACATAAAATAATAGGCTTCTGCATAAAGGAAACACAATGTTAATGAGCATACCATCATCATCAATCATGGGGTGGTATGGCGTCTTGGGTTCAGTTATTTTCAGCCTTACAGGTTTATTTGCTTCAATTTCCCCCAGATTTTCCTCATTCCATCTTACACGCCTACTGTTACCCCAACAAAGAATCATTAGATCCAAAGCACAAGTGAAGCAAATGTAACTATAAAAACCATAATTCTTTCTTCAGTAGCAAACTCTATTAAAATAAAAAAGAAGCAGAAAAACGAACAAATATAATGAAAATGGGAATATACTACTACTACTACTACAAAAAAAAAACCTAATAGATGACTACTTGAGTCAAGAAAATTGGATTTTATCTCCAGCCATAGCCTATTCATGGCAGTGATTGAGGCTGATCTCTAGATGAGTTGGTTATATTCTTCCTCATTAAAGTGTTACATCTACATAATGCATTATCACTTGGTACAGCTCATATATATATATATATATATATATGTAATATACATATAACTATAAAACACTAAAATGGGCACGTTTACCCCATTTTTTCTGAGGCAATAAGTTCAGCTACAGTTATTTCAAAATATTTACTGAGACGTTTAACAGCTTTTCTAAAATATAGAAATACATTATGAATATTAAGGAATTTGAACAATCCATTCTCTGTTAAAATGAACAATCTACATGACCAATATGCTAAAGAAAGTCACATCTAGAACTACTTAGCTGAAACCTAAATAGGGCAAATACAAACTAAGAATTGCAGATGAAGACATTATGGTTGTTCAGAAATGCAAGAAAATGCTTCAAATATAGCAATAACTTCCTATTACATGCTGTCAAGAATAATGATAAAAAAATTAAATACATACAACCACCAATCAACCCTACATCTCATCTCATCTTCTTCCAAAAGAGAAAAAAAAAAAAAAAAAACGAAAGGAAAGAAAAGAATATGGCAGAATTAGGAATTACTTCATCTGGAAAACTCCTAAGTGCCAACAGCAAGCTTCAAATTAACCTGATCCACTAAAACATTATCATAATCACTTATCGAAACTTTAATATACGGAAAATGAAGCATGTAAGTTATATGCAGATATCCAACACAAAGTGATATGATTGATTCATACGATAATCAGGCTTGTCTTGTCTGTTATTTATGTAAAGTATAAGAGTGGCACTGAAAGAATCAAATATGAATGAGTTGAAGGGTAAACATTGTTTTCATTTGATGGCAATACAAATTGAGAAATTAGGTACTAGCAAAGTGCAGAGGTTATAATACCAAATTCTGAAAAAGCATAACTAATCAAACTCTGCAGAAAAACAATGTCAAACCTAATAACAGAAAATGCTAACAGTGGCCGTGAGAGGAAGAAGTTACACAAAATTATCCTGATACAATATAAAGAAAATCCCCAAAAGCTGCATCATCATGAGAATTACTGGAAGCAAAAAATCTCATTATCCTAGGACTACATTCATTCGCAACTCTAACTAGCAATGTTGAGTCACAGAGATTCTCAATTCCTGAATGTAAACCTTAATAAATCCAACTATTTAAGATTTATCGCTCTTACAATCCAAAATTTTAAAAGCAGGACAGACAGAACACATCTACATGCAAAATCGACCGTGCATAAGCCAGTGAACTATTCTATGAGTCAAGGGCAAAAAAGAATGAAACTGAAAGTATACGCATAGGTTGTACAACTAATATCCATAATTACAAAAAAAAAAAAAAAGTAATAAGTACAACCACATGCATGTAATTAAACCTAGAATCAGAAAGACAATGAAGCGGAGAGCGAAATCGGAGAATAATAAGGAAATAATAATCCATTGAATGTACTATATAGAAATAACTAATCCAATCCAAGGATCAGGCTATGAAGCTTAGTTTGGCTGTTGAGAAAATGCAGGAATAAATAAAAGAAAAGTTTGAAACGGCAAAATTAACTCCAACAATCATTAACAATCCCAAAAAAAAAAAAAAAGATTTCCATTTCTTTCGCTTTTCACCAACGAATTTCAAATACATAGAAAAGAAAAAGGAAATTTAAAAAGGAATTCGTGACAAAAATTTGTACCTTTCGATCGCTTCTCTTGACTAACAAAGCTCCGCAAAATTTTTGCTTTTTTGGTTTTTATTTCTCATTTCTTGACTTTTTATTATTTCTTTTTCCCAATTATGCCCTATCCGTAATTACAGTTGGATCCCGATGCAATGGAGTTAACGCCACCTACGGTTTATTTTACGCTGACGTCAGAGTCTTAAGTTTCAATCGGGATGTCACGGGGAACTGATTTTTTAAGGTATTATGTCGAGGACGAATATGAGTATAATTTTAAATTTTTATTAAATATAAAAATGGGAATGAATAATATGATATTTGTTTTGTATTTATATTTTATAAATAATTTTTATTTATTTAATATTTAAATTTTTTATTAAACAATATAATCTTTTATTTTATATTAATTAATATTAATTTATTTTTATTAAAAATATATATTTATGAAAAATTATTTAAATATGTTAAATAAAACTAAAAAAGTTAAAATTTTTAATTTTTAATTTTTAATTTTTTTAAGTTATGAGTATGAAAATTACTTATATTCATTAAATATTTGTAAAAATATAAATATAAATAAATTTAAAATATTTATTAAATATAAATATAAATACAATAATAAATATAATATAAAAATTAAAAAATAAAGATAAAAAATACCTTACCTTAACGTATATTCTATCCACTAACACTTCTGAATTCCAACGATCCACATAGATTTTGCCACATAAGTGACTTGAGGTCCACTGACCTGGCCCAAGGGTAAAACTGGAATATGAATGTTGAAGCATCGAGGGAAAAAATTTTGGATGGTTATAAACACACTCATATTTTTTTCCTCCATATCTCAACTTTTTTAAAAAGTTTTTTTAAAGTAAAATTATTTAATTAATTTTTTTATTTTAATTTTAAAATTTTCAGATATACAATTCAATAAATTATATAATTTATTAGATATATATTTTTGATAAATTATATAATTTATCATAAATGTATATTTAGTAAGTTATATAATTTACAAAAAATGCAAACATTTTTGTAAAAAATACATGTAAGTTTAAAATAAAATCAATTGAAAAAATTATCTTAGGTAATATATGATATTATTTTCAAGATAGTAATATAGTACTAAGATGATCTTATTATTAAAATAATTTATTCATTAGTGATATTGAATCATTTTATTTGATTAATAATAATTAATTTTTAGTAACTAAAAATAATTATATTTAATATTACTAAAATTCAAATATTATTTTATTTAAAAATATCAAAATAATCATGCATATTATAGTAGTTATATAAGTTAATAATTTTAATATTATTTAAAAATAATAAATTATATTTAAAATATTAAAATATTTTATTGATTTCATAATAAAATAATAAAATTATTAAATTAAAATATATTTATTGATAATAAATTAATTTTTTAATATGAATTAAATTAAAATTTAAAATAAATACATTAAAATAAAAATTATATATTTAAATAAATTTAAAAATAAAAAAATCACACAAAATAATTTTGAACATGTTAAAATAAATATTATTTTGAAAATAAAAAATATTATATAAAATAATTAAAATTAATTTTAAAAAAATAAAATTTTAATTCATATATTAAATAAATAATATTAACTTATTAATTTTACATATCATTTTATCTTAATAATAAAAGTTTCCTATTATTGCATCCTGATAATAAAAGTTTCTTTTATTTTTATATGAAAATTTGATAACTCTCTAATGAAATACTTTAATCATTTTTAGTGATCTAAGACCACCTCTACATAAAATTATTAGGTGATTATTAAATATGATGATTTAATTACTATAATTTTTTAAATAATCATCCATATCAAATACTATTTCATTAAAAAATTTAAATTGTTTGAATATGTAAATCTAAAATCTTTTTAAAATTGTTTAATTTATAAATCCCAAAACATAAAAGGAGAAAGAGATCTCAAAAGAAAAAAGAAAAAAATAATTAAATAATTTTATTTTTACAAAAAAGGCCTTAGAGTAAGAAATAGGGTGCTAAAATCTCCCTGAAAAAATTTGGCAAGAAAACAGAAAGAATATTTTGTCGGAAATTTAAAGCAGCAACTTTTTTTTTTTTAATTTTAAAGGGCTTGACGGCAAGAATAGCCATAATTCCTGCAATTAAATTCCATCGAAAGTAAGGATTATTTCTCAAATTTCTTGCAAATTTTATTTCTTTTGCTGTTTCTGTCTTTGGATCTACGCATTTCGTTCTTTCTTTTTTTCCTATACCTAAATATGTGACAACTATTTTCTCTCTTGATCTGGCAGTTCTTGTCATGGATTTTTATTTTGTTTTCGTAATCTTGCAATGCTGTTAGTTCTCTTCTATTTTTTTATGCTTCTTCTATACTGGATTCGTAGTTAAATTTTATTTTTAGTTTTGTTCTTTGAGATGAGATCTCAGCCTTTTCTTTTAACTGCTCAATTGGATCTAGTTCATTCATCGTTATTGTCATTTTTTATTTTGATATCCTTACATATTGAAAATTTAAATTTTTGAAGAGATTCATTCGTGGCTTATGGTGCATTTAATTGTTAATTAGATTAGATTTTGGACATTAATTTTTTTGGAAGGAAACAGTGAATGTTGAATGTTAGTTGCATCTTGAGAATTTAGATTGAATAATAAGAAAAGCTGAAAAAGAAGCAAAAGTTGTTTTATTGCAGGCATTTTTCTGAATATCACGCTTCTGAAATGGTTTTGCAGGCTTATTTTTAACTTGAATAGATTATAAGAGTTGTTACTGAAATAACTTAAAGGAATGAAAACTAGGACTTTGAACAATCTTTAGGTCACTTGACTGGCTGAGTTATTTGTATTTGACTCGGCTCTCTTCAATCCTTCAGTTAATTCTTCTTGTTTGCCTTGTAACATAACTCACTTCTATTTTCAGGAGTCAGGACTGTAAATTATGACAATCGGAGACGGTCATTTTTAGTGTTCAAGGTTGGAAAGAACAAATAATTGATAAGAGTAAACAAGACAGACATGTTCTCTCTCTTTTATGGACTTTGGAAGTGCCTATTTAGTAAGACAGAATTTCATGTACTCATTCTTGGAATCGACAAGGCTGGGAAAACAGTAATGTCTCTAAACTTATTCCTTGGGTTTTAAATTAATCTTCTACTCATCCCTGGCAGATAACTAATGACTGTTGTATGCTTCATCTGTACTGAAATGTTTGCTAAAAGTTTTAGCACTGACTTCTTTTTTTTTTTTTGTTATTTTTGAATTAGACTTTGTTGGAGAAGTTGAAGTCAATATACTCAAACTTGGAAGGCCTACCACCTGATCGAATTGTTCCAACCGTGGGGCTGAATATTGGTCGGGTTGAAGCATCGAACACAAAACTTGTGTTCTGGGACCTGGGGGGCCAGGTAAGTTAAATGCTTATAGATATAAACACACGATAGATATTTCATTAATTATTTACTATGATGATTTTAATGCACATATAACTCATGCTTTTTGAATGCTACTTCTGAGTTTTGTCCAATTGAAAGCTTTCAGTTCATTCATTAATTTGGCTGTATTTTTTAATAGAACTTCTCAAAGCACCTTGGTCCACTATTATTGAAAAATGTATTTAAGGGAGATAAACTGACAATATGCAGTTGCAATGTTTGATGCTAAAATCTTGCCATTTTATTTTATAGTTTTATCTTTTATGTTATGGATAGAACATATGTTCAAAGCAAGCTCAATGTGTGATGCAAACTTAATTATTTTCCTATCTCTTCCAGCCTGGTCTTCGCTCAATTTGGGAGAAATACTATGAAGAGGCACATGCTGTAATATTCGTAATTGATGCTGCTTGCCCTTCACGTTTTGAAGATTCAAAATTGGCACTTGGTATGCAATATCTACTTGTTTAAGGGCATGGGGCTTATGCTATTATAGTGCCAGGCTATTGACTACAGTTTTATAACTTGTGAGGTTTTGTGATGGCAATGCAATGACTTATTAATACCTTCTATTTTGTATCCAGAGAAAGTTCTTAGGCATGAGGATCTGCAGGGAGCCCCTCTCCTGATATTAGCAAACAAGCAGGTACTCTTAGTCCTAATCTCAAATCCCCCAAATCCTTGTTGTTTATATTAAAAGTTGACATTGAAAATTGTTCCCTTTTTCTTTAAAGCTTCTATGAGAAATGAGAAACCTTGTTGCATATCACATATCTCTCCTTGTATCATTCTTGTTTATTTTAGTGCCCTGCTATAGCATTTTTATGGTTTTTGGACTTGGAAACATCTGGTTTCATGTCAGCTTGAGTGAACTTTATTTGGAACTTAGAAAGGAATTAAGGAAAAAGTGTTCCGCAAAATGGAAAATTCTTGAACTTAGTAACTGTTATATCTGCTTTCCTTTATTCTTTATGAGAAACAGTGTGATCAAGATTTTCTTCCATCTCTTTTGAATTTGAGTCAATTGCAGTCACTCTTTTTTAACACTTGTGTGCTTCAATGCAGGATCTCTCTGAAGCTGTATCAGCCGAAAAACTTGCCAGATATCTAGATCTTAAAAAGTTGGATGAAAGGGTTTACATGTTAGAGGCTGTTTCTGCTTTTGATGGGTAAGTTTATTCATGAAAATTGTGTCTCCTCAAGTTTGAGCTGTAAGAATCTCTTATATTCAATATGTACCATTGACCCTGTTTTATGTAGAGCATTGTACAGTCATTACAACCATCTAGTTCCCTTAAATTTACAAAAATAATCATTAAAGTTTTTTTGCTGCAGGATGGGGATTAAAGAAGGTGTGGAGTGGCTGGTGGAGGTAATGGAGAGAAGCAAGAGAACTGAAACGTTGAGAATTCGTGCAGGTGTAACCAGTCCTATTTAGAGCTTAGAAGAGAAGATACCAAGTTGCAGTTGCTTTGAGCTGCTTTTGTAGCTTCTGTACATAAATCAGGTTCACATTCTATTTTATATTGATTAAAAGTTAATTTTTTCCTCCCTCTTCCACGTTATGCTTTTTTATTGTTTTGATGATGTGTGAAATTCAGATAATACTAATGTCATGCAATGTTGCCATTGAAATGGCTTCTCAATTATCATTCATGCTAATTGTAAAAGATGCTATTTTATATGAGAAAAGAATACAATTTGAAAGGAGTTCTTGTACTGGCCATCAACATTCCTACTTGGTATTCATGCTTTAAGTGGTTTTGCATGCAGTATGAAGTGAATAAAGAATTAAGGCTTACATCCAAACAAGATCAAGGGGCAAAAGACAGCTATTCAGAACATGGACATAATTTAACTAGACTTAAGATACATTTGACAAACCTGACAATAAGATATTTTTTACAACTCTAAACTGCTGTAATTGTCCAAAGTACCGTCTATGATTTTCATATGGATTGCTTTCGTGCAGCATTAGCCTTTTCCTTAAAAATGGACTATGGTCCTGTTCAAATCAAATGGAGAGGAGATTTTATGTTGAGACTTTTCTGTGTAAGATGCAGCTAAGCTGTCCGATTTGTAGAGAATCTTGGAAGGAAGGCGCAATTCAGGGCAATTCTCTGCTCCACAGCTACACTTTACCTGGTTCTGCATTCTTTTTTTTTTATTTTTTTATTTTTTTACTCTCTCTGGATTCGTTCTTTGAATTCTTCTCTGAAGAATTCAAAATGGGGAACATTTTACTTGGAGGAATTTCAATTTGATATTTGGGGAATTGGCGGGGCAAGTAGCAACCTGGATTGTCGCGGGTTTTAAGTTGGTGTGTTGATGGATGCTTTGACAAAAATTAGGAACCTGTTTTATCTGTCACCGATTTACAGACACAAATGTCAAGGTCCTCAAGGTGCATATATTAGGAATATGCTTTGACCTCTCCTACGATTTTGTAAGAAGGTAGTCCAAATCAAACCAAATCAATTTTTTTGCCTAGAATCAAAATACCACATAGTGAAAGCTTGTCTTTTGCTACATTCTCTTTCAGATTTGCCATTTGGGCACATTAAATTCGGCAAGTTAGCCTCCTAAAACAATAGAACTGAAGAACAGAACACCAATTTACCAAAAAGAAGGAAAAATGGATAATCAAGAAAGCATAGCAGTCATAGGAACGTTGGAAAAAATGCCAGCACCACACTTAGTAGTATCTGATTACAAATTCCAGTGTAACACTGCCAAGCTAACTAGTGGGCTTAATGGTGCAAACGTCATTCTAAAATTGTGTACCCGAGTGGTAAACAATAATCATACCGCAATGTGAAACAATGAAACATTGAGGGAAAAGTTACAAGGTTAGTAGTCTTCTCTAAATTCTAGCAAGTTTCCTGAAATATACAAAGAAGTTGATAGCCTTCAGCGTTCATGGCGCCTCTTCACTGCCACAGCGAATACAATTTAATAAAAGATTCCTAATAGCATGTTCTTTACACATAGATTTATCTGTGACATCATATTGCTGGCATATGAAATCAGTTTGCGAGAAGTTATCTATACGGACATCTGGCAGGGTCAAGTTATTACTGGATTGGATCAGCCAAAAGCTTCGTCGCTGCTAAAAATAATCCTGATTCTCTAGATCAGACTCAACTGGAATTGCCCCATTGAGAGGTTTTATTGCAAATTCGATGCTAGGGTCTGACCAGATATCTGCCAAAATCATATCAAGGGGATGAACCAGGCATCTCATCAGTCTTGTGGCATTTTTCAACCTTTCCAGTATGTTCTTTCCAAATAGCTGGGTCTGTCTAGAGGCAGATCGATATCACATCCAGTCTTTCAACTCTACTGTTTCCATTTTCTTCCGTCTCAGCAGGAACTTCTGGAGTAGCCAGAATCCCTGGACCTTTACTACTGCTCAACTCAGAATTTTGGAGGGTATTCCAGTGAGAATTTGAATGGCGAATTCAATGCAAGAATCTATCCACAAATCTAATAGGCATATCAACAAGGATCCTGGCACCTCACTAGCTTTATCATCACTTTCGACTTTCCAGAATGTACTCCTGGAATAGCAGCATTCACCAGAGGCAAAACACATTTATTTTCATCACCCTTAGTTTTCGTTTCTAAATTCCCAACATGACCGTTCACTGTCAGCATGTCCCCAGAAGAAGTATGTTGTTTGGTGCCAGTATCAGTTAATTTAGTCCTAGAAACATCAAGGGCATAGCTTGTTTCCAGAGCAGACTCAAGATGTTCAGGCTGTTTGGAGGCCTCACAAATATAGCCATCAGGAGAAGAATTCTCAGCTGCATCAGGTACTTCACTTAACTGCTTAGTTGAAGATCGGCAAGCTCTAGTGGTTTCTAGTTCTGGTGTTGGATTAAGGGCAACTCCAGCAAGTCGCTTTGAAGCTCGTCAAGGAATATTAAGAGCTTTTTTAAGCTTGGTCTTGCCCTTTTGCTGTTACATTTGTTCAGTTTCACCCTTTGTCATCCCATTTTCTCTAGACTGTTTATCAAAGAGGATTCCAACTACATTGCCTGAAGCAGGTACACCTTTTTTAGAATCTTTTCCTCCTATTGTTCTGAGCCCTTAGCTTCAGACAAGATCAAGCTGCTCAATTCAGCACCTACTCCAGCTGATGCATGCAAGAGAAGTTGGATTAGATGCATTACCCTATCCAATGTCATCAACAAGCATATCAGTGGAACCCAAAACCCCCAAATTTCAGCACCAAATAGTCCATTGCCAAAGATTAAATGATATATCTTGTTTGATTAGATCTTCACCAAACACTCTATATTGATTTGTTTGGATCATATCTCATTAGAGTAATACCATAGAACTCTGAATCCCCCTCCAAAAAAATGAGAATATAAAAGGTAAAGCAAAATGAAGAATGAAGAGACAAGATTGATTAATAGGAAAAAATAATAACATTAATCAGGTTTCAGGGGATCGCAAATTTAAACCTTTATGCTGATCAGTAGCGTGTTTAGAGAGGGATGTCTGTTCTCCTGTAATGGCAGAAGTAAGCATCTCTTCTTCCTTTGTTATCCCACTCAAATTTGAAACCTGTTCTGTACAGTCTCTCCATTTCATCAGCTGTTTCATCCACAGCTACATTCTGTCTCTTGACAATGGTAGAATCCTAATGGACAGAGGAATTAAAAATGAAGACCAAGTCAAAGTTTTGCATGATCTATATCCAGATAAGCCAACTGAGATCGTCTCGAGGAGGGACAAGATATAAATGCTGCCTCATGCACAAATTTAGGGACGAAGGCAAATCTTTGAATTGATTGGTTATTTCGGTCTTGAATGTGAAGGGTTATACATATATAAATTAGATGCCAACTCCGGAGGTTGATCACCTTCAATAGGCATTGTAGGATGGTATCAAGATTTTGAATACATGAATTTCTGCAGAACCCTAAAAATAAAGATTAACCAGATGAAAAGGATCTGATAAACAACTTTAGTCCATCTCATTTTAACGTGTTGTCTGTTTAGATTTTCTTGATGTATTTCTGCAAGTCTGCAACTGGATTCCTACAACTATTATCATTTCACGGAGACAAGAGGTAAAATCAAGTAGCACAAGCTGGTCTCTTGGTAACTGTATGATCCTATTAAGGACTTCAACACAAATGACTGACAAGATGGTGAAGAAAACTCAAATAGGGCAGTCCAAGAAAAAAAATACTTCAATCAAGAAAGCTTGAAATGTGGAATCACTTCTGGCGTAGTTGCAGACCAACTTGGAACCTAGGAGCTTTCATTAGAAATCTTGCTGAACCATAATTTCTTAGAATCGCATAATTTATACTCTAAATATGTACAATTATATTCATCCAAAATGTATGCATCCAAGATGTACAATAAAAAATGAATATAAATTACACACATACACATATATGTATACATCCAGGGGCACACACACACACAAATCATAATCCGATCATCAGGAGAAAGACAAAGCAATGGTCCCCAAACAAGACAATTTAAATTTTAGGAAAACCTGTAATAAGACATTAACTTGATCTTCGACTTTATGAGTGAAATGCACATACTTTGTCTCATGGATTTCTTACTGCAACTATCTACTGCAGGCAGGGTGGGACCAATAAATCGTGAATCATTAATTGTTCAAGGAGAAACTTCAATTAAGTGTATCCTAATTTTTCTAAAGCCAAAGTGGGCATTTCATTATCAATGCTCATCATCCTAAGACTTGGGCAAGAGTATAGTTGAAATGACCAAAGGCAAGAGAGTACAGCTGATAAACAAATCCAATTGACTGATAAATGTAACTGGGGAAATTAAAAAAGATAGAGAAGCTAATGATAACCAAAGTTTCATATAGAATTAACGGAGAAATGCAAATATAGAAACTTGGATAATCCAAACATGATTATACATACACAGATATTATCTTCTTCCAAGTCCTCATCAATGCTGCCTTTGTCCTTAGGCTTGACCAACATAAAGAAGTGCATCCTTCATGGAACTAAATACAAATCCACTCGCAGGATCTGTGTAAAGATGCAGACATTAAATATCAATTAACGTATCAGTGGCCAGCAGTACAACTAATCAACTTTAAAGAAAAATAACTGAAAGATCCAGACCAGGACAATCAACTTCCATGAATATGAAAGGAGAAGGATGCTCACAATAAAATACTGCTAAAATTTATTTAGAAAGCATATAGACAACCGTAAGAAAAAAGTCTTAGTACCGGATCTTTTCCGATTCTATTTGCCCTCTTTGTTATCCTTACTTCCTTAATCCATCCGGGAGGTAACCCTTCTTCTGCACCCTTCTCAACTATAACCTAGATGGCTTGAACAATAAAAAAATTTCTTCTTTAGTCAACAAATTTTGGCAAAAATCAACATACACATATAAAGTTATAAACAAAAGGCAAAGAGTAGATTTCATCAGCAGACATTTTTGAAGATCCTGCCAGAGCCTTTTTCTTTCTCTTCTGTTTTAGAACCACACTTGTCAAGATAGCTAGACACCTCTGCCCTGGATATGAATCTAAGTTCGCCACAGGGAGCATGGTAACACTGCAATAAGCCCAAATGTCACTTAAGCTTTGAATGAATCATCTTGCATTCACAGTTGTTGGTAACAGGACGTTTTATTTGTTTAATGCATCCACCATAACTCTCAACTAGTATTCAGGAATCAAGAAGAGAAATTCAGAAGTACTGCTATGCCAAAACAAATAAACATGTATAAGACATTTGAATGCGGGGAAGAACATTGATGTATTTAGCAGATCCAATGTGTCATACTAAAGAAACTACTAATAACTAAAGATTAGGGAAACAAAGGCATAACAACTACAAGCGTTTCCCCCTCACTTGAAAATAATATCATTTGATCTCCTTTTATCTTCCAAGAAGAAAGAGTAAGGTAGAAGACAGAAAAGCATCCTCTTTATTTGCAGCTTTGCATCTGCTCCAAATAAAGGCAAATACAAATGGCATAAAGGGCCGTTACCAAATAAAGACCAAGGATCTTACATTTCTTGATTTCTAAAGCCAAAACCTTGATATGAAGCAAAATAGCTGCAAAAAACAGAAGCTTGAAACTGGGTTTTCTTTATTAACTGAATAACCAATTTACACTTACCTTATCTTTTTTTACCATTCCTTCTTTGTCTAACCTCCACTTTCCAGCCAGGTGGTAGCCAATTATCAGTTGTCTTGTCCTCCATTTTTTCTTTTACAAGTCTCATAGCAACTTCCGGCGACAGGTGAAAGAGGAAGAAGGAAAAAAATAAAAACAAAAATGCGTGTTTCTCTCATTATGTTTGTGTCTGCGAAGTAGAGTAAAAAGAAGTGTTCATTCAGACAAAAGGGTTTCCTTAGAAACCACGTGTTCCCAAACTTACCGTGTTTTCAAGTGGAAATCCGCTTAAAATCGTGTCCCCTTCGACACTGTGATTTGGTCTCAGTTAAGTAGCACCATATTTCTCAGTTCTCTGCTTTAGTTTTTTTATTTTTTACCTTTAAATATTCAGTAAAATGTTAATAGGTAATGTGTAAAAATTACGAAACACTAGAAATATACCGGCACGTTGCTTGGATCAAAATTTTTTATTTTGTCATCTGTATTTATCATATTTATTTAAAAAAATTTAGTTAATTAATAAATTTTTTTTAAAAAAGTCAAATGAGAATGAAACTTAAATACTTTAATTTATTTTTTTCTCATAAAATTTATCTAATTAAAAAATTTAAAATTTAAAAAAAAAAAGAAAATGAAAAACCCAAAGAAAAAGGTTATAAAGGGTGTTACATTGTGACTTTATATTAAGTTTTAAATATCAAAATTTTTAAATTAAAATTAAAATAATTTTATTAATATATTATATATGTCTAAAATTAAATTAATTATGCAATATATACTTCAAAATTTATCGAAATAAAATATTGTAAACATGTTTTCAACCTAATATCGTTTCTTTTAAAAAAATTTAACTTATCTCAACTTAATCTTGATTTTTAAAAATTAACTCTTATCATATCAAAATGAATTAAAATCAATCAAGTGAGAATTATTTTAATATATCAATTGACGTCTTTTATTACAAAATTTATTTAATTAATAAGAAAATGAAATGGAAAAAGGCAAATAGCTATCACGTCGACACTTTTATTCATTTTTTTTACAAAAGAATTTTAATATAAAAAGAGAAAGAACAAAAAACAATTAAAAAAAAAGAAAAAAAAAGTTCATTGGGTACTATTTGAATATCTCATTCGCATAAAAACCCATAGGATGCAAATTATTTCAACATTCCTATTTATAGATTTTTTGTTATAAAATTTATTTAAGTTAAAAATTAAAAAAGCTGAAAGGGACAAAAGCAAATTAAGATGTTACATGAAAATGTACATCATTTTCACAAAATTAATCTAAATAAAAAATTTAAACAAAAAATTGGAATAAAAAAATTCCATTTTAATTATATATAAATATATCATTTTTCTTAAATTAAGATATTAAATAATATCTTTATTAATGTAATACATATATAAAAATAATATAAATTAATATAACATAAAATATAATTTAACCTACATAGCCAAAACAAGATGGAGGAATATAAACTTACCCTTGACTTGACTTTAATTTTTGAAAAAAAGTCTCAATTCGATCTCAAATAAAAAAAAAATGTACACATCGAATTTAGATGAATCAAAATCAATTAAATACGAGTTATTTTGTTGACTCTTATTAGATTAAGATGGATTAAAATCAATCAAATATAGATTATTTTAATATATCTATCAATTGACACCTTTTATTGGAAAATTTATTTAATTAATAAAAAAATGAAATGAAAAAAAGAAATGGTTGCCAAGTGGATACTTTTATTCAATTTTTTACAAAAGAATTTTAATATAAGAATGGAAAGAATAAAAAAAATAAAGTAAAAAACATAAAAAAAAAAAAAGTTTATTGGGTACTATGTGAATATCTCTTTTGAGTAGGAACCATAATATGAATAATTTTGACATTCCTTTTCATAAGTTTTTTGTTAAAAAATTCATTTAAGTAATAAATTAAAGAAGCCGAAAGGGATAAAAGCAAATTAGGATGTTACATGAAAGCGTAAATCATGTTTACAAAATTAATTTAAATAAAAAAATTTAAAACAAAAAGTTGAAATAAAAAAATTACTTTTTAATTACATATAAATATATCATTTTTTAAATTATAATATTAAATAATATCTTTATTAATATAATACATATATAAAAATAATATAATATAATATAATATAATATAAAATTTAACATATACCATCAAGACAACACATAATAATATAAACTTACTTTTGACTCGACTTCAATCTTTTGAAAAAAGTTTTACTTTTACACATTCATTGATTTTTTTTTTCAAAAAATTATCTAATCAAAAAGCAAAAATAAATGAAAGGAAGCAAAAAAATTTACAAGAAGTAAAAATAAAAAAAGAAAATCGAGTTACTACACAACATTAGCGATGATGAATTTTCTTTACAAAATTTATATCATGGATTTATATCTTTTATTTTTATTTTTATTTACTTTTTCTTTAATTTACTTTTCTTTTTTATTAATAATTTTTTTAAATAATTTTTTTTTTGTGTAGAGTTTGTCTTAAAAGTTAATCAAGTTTATTAAGAAGTTAATTAGTTTAATATGTAACATACTTTTAGCATCAAGTAAGTTTAACAAAAAAAAATAAAAGATTAAGTTTTTTAAATAAAAAAATTTATTAAAATGGTATCAATTGGACTTAAACAAAAAAATAAAAATTATTAAATATTAAAAAAGGTCAAAAAAAAAACACAAAACATCAAATAAAAAATTTTCAAAAAAAAAAAAAACAAAGATAAAAATGAGTTCAAAAAATATAATAAAAAATAGGTATACATTTAAAAAATATAAATTATAAAAAAAATTGAAATAAATATTAAAAATGGGTCTATAAAATATCGTTGACTCCATTACAATAAAACATAAAATATATATATATATATAAATAATAAAAAAAAAACTCATATAAAGGCCCAAAAAGGTCATAAAAAAAGAATCTGAAATAAAAAATGAGTATATAAAAAATCATAGTCACTATCGAAACAAAAAAAAATAAAATAAATAAAAAATAAAAAAAAGAACCTTATGAAAAACCAAAGTAATATGTCTCACCAAATTTTTTTAAAAATATTAAATATATAAAAATATAAAATATAAAATAGTCAAAAGTACTTATCAAGGAAAAAAATAAGTTTTATCATTCAAAAAGATAGAAACCCAAAAAAATAATTTTATAATATTATATATTAAAAAAATATAAAATATAAAATATAAAAAGTAAGTAAAGCAAAAAACAAAACAAAAAAACGGGTTCCAAAAAAGTGATGGACCTCACTTGAAAGAATATAATTAATTTAATAATAAAAAAAAGGTAAAAGAAAAATAAAAACAAAGGAGCGAGGCGTGGTTACAATGCAGTCTGAACAACCGCAGCATTTATATTACTGTGTGATTCGTTGGAGTAGTAACCTTTGGAACAAAGTGAGTTCAACAAACATCTCTAAAAAAACTTGCGGAAGGTCACGTTTGGATTTTGCTAAATAGGATGAAATGAAAATTGAAAAAATAAAAAATTAGAAGAGAAAAATGTAAAAAATTGAAAAAGATATTTTAGTTAATGTGCTTGATTGTAAAGATTAAAAAATTGAAAGAAAATGTCTATCTATTGCTTAGTAGAGCTGAAAAATTAAAAGAAAGAATGTAAAGATTAAATAATTTTATTACTATAATATTTTGTAAATTACGATAAAAAAAATAAAATATGATGGATGATTTTGTAAATATATAATATATGCCCACACCTTTTCCCTTTTTTTTTTTTAATTTAAAGTGATTTGTTTTTATTCTTGAATATGAAAAATGATAAATTTTTCTATGTTCTCTTCTTTCAATTTTTTTTTTCTTATCATGCACATCTAAAAGTTATTTTTCTTTCACTTTTTCATCTACCCAGTTGTATCTTTCACTTTTCAGCTATACCAAGCATAATCTTAATAGCTTTGAGCCTCACAATTTTTTACATACTCTACATGAATAATATTTTAGTTAATATTTCATATACAATTTGTATAAATTTTTAATTTGATAACTGAGATTAAAAAATTTATATTTTTTTATTTTTAATTAATTTTTTATTTTTTAAATATATCTTAAAAAATATGTATCATTGTATTAAATCATTTATGAAATTTAAAAATTTTATTTTTAATATATTTAATAATTTTTTATAATATTTATACTAAAACTTGAAAACCTCAAAAACCCACCAATAAGATTACTGTTAATAAGGTATTAAGCATAATAACTAAGGTAAATAACAATAATAAAATATAAAATTCGTTTTAATTCTAACATTGCCTCTCTTAAATCAAGTTCTTCAAAAAAAATCTTGAACCAATACCGAATAGCATGAATCTTCATAGCAATTGTTGTCACAATAATTGAATCACAAGTGTCATAACGTATAAATTCACGAACTTACCGTTAGACATGAATCAGAAGAATCACCATTGATCTTTTTTATTTATGTGTGATTGATCACGTAATTAAATCTTATCCACAAAATCATATTTAGGTTCGGGAGTATGATTACTCGTGAAAAAAGTTATAATACCCTAATAGCACCCATCCAAAGATGGTACTAGTTTGATTTCAAATTATTCAAGCCTTAAAAAATGTTTATGTTTTTACCAAAATATTAAATATTAAAAATTATTCTTAAAATTATCCAAATAATTTGATAGCAATTTAAGATAATTCTCTTACCTCAAGAGTATTTATGAAGATTAGTGTCCCACCTTAAAAAGACTTAATCATCAAATTTATTAATTTTTTTATTAAAAAAAATTAGTAAAATCTCCCAATAGTTTGATAAGACTTACTTTATAGCAGATCTTCCAATAGTTTGATGAGATTTTATTGCAAAAAGTTTCACAAAAATTTTCAAAAATTTTATTAAGTCTCCCAATAATTTAGTAAGGCTTAATTTAAAAATCAATCATCCAATCGTTTGGAGAATAAAAATGATTTTTATTTTTGCTTTTATTTTTATTTTTTTGAAAAAATAATTTATGAAAATTTTCAATAGTTTAATGGATTCCATTTAAAAAAAAAAATCAAACCACGAAACTTTCCAGTGGCTTAGTAGAATTTATAAATTTATTTTGAAAGGATTTTTTATTTTTTTATTTTTGGAAAAAAGTGAGAATTTTTGCAAAATAAATAAGTCATTCTGCAAAATAAATGAATAATAAAGATCAATAAAATAATAAAAAAACAAAATTGGAAATAAAATAGAAATAAAAACTTAAAATAATAAAATCAAATCAAAAAATAAAAATAAAATGAAAAAAGAAAAACATGCAATTGGGTCGAGTCAGCGCGCAAGTCAATACGCAGATTGCCTGCTAGATGTGCATGTTGGGGACTTCCAAAATGACATCATTCTAGCATTGTATAAATGGCACTCCCTCAGTTTTTTCACAGAATTTCTTTGCCCTCTCTTTAACACTGAAATTCTCTCCCTTCTCTCTAGAATCCACCAAGAACACTTATCAGAAATTGCAAATTCTTGTCAGTTTTCTAGAAAAATCACTGAAATTTTACCAAAAAATTCAAATTTCCACTAGAAAATTCATCAAAAAATTCAAATGTTCTTTAAAAAACCCAGATTTTCAAAAATTCTCAGAAAATCTCAAATTTTGTAGAAAACTCTAAAATTTTCCTAGAACTTCACTCTAAATTCTAGAAACCTAAATATCAACCCAAGATTCCAAAATCATTTTAAAATTGAAATCCAGAACCCCACTACCAGAAATTTTTCAAAACTGTTATCACCAACAATTTTTTACCATTCAACTATGTCCTATCCTTCTGATTTTAAGTTCAATTTATAGAGAGTCTTTAGTAGAATATTTAAAAAAAGACAGAATCAATCCAAACTTGAATCATGGAATTGAATTTTGTCCGAGCATGGTTTAAGGCTTAATTCTTGCTAACATCCAGAATCAAATTAAAGGCTCCGTGATTTATGTCATTAAAACCTTTTGACCATGCATATCCTCTGATCAATTGAATCGATTTCGATTTTCAAAATCATCGTCATAGATTGAATAGGAAAAGAAAGCAAAATAAAAAAATAAAAAATAATAATATACAATATAATGTACTATACTATATATTGTACTATAATAATACTAATAATAATGCTATACTATAATATTATACTATAACACATTATACTATAATAATAATATATAATAACATACTATACTATAGTAACAATAATAACAAAGAAAACTGACCTTGATTGGTCCCGGACATAGATAAATATCTACAACGAGGATTTTGTTTTTGAACAAACTGGATCTTAATTTTCACATATGCAATTGGTCCATTTTTTTATTTTCCAAACGCATTTTTCACGTGCTCTGAGCTATCAAAGAATTAATTCACTCATGAAAAAAAGTCAACACCAACAAATTTCATATTCTGACACATATAGCCACACAAACATAATTTTTTATTTATCTCAATTGAATTTAACAAGCTTTTTTTAACTACACTCAAAACCTTATATAAAGCCACACTCAGTACTTTTCTCAGTCTCAATCTCTTATCCTCTTCCAAACTTTAAACAAAATAATACTCCATATTTATACTAAAACTTTATAATAGATCCACTAATAAACAACTGTTAATAATATTAACCATAATAAGATAAATAACAATAGATACGATCAAGATAGTTAATGTTATATTAGATAATATTTTGATTTTCTATAAAATATGTTATATACCGATATCAGTTATTTATATATATTATTTCAAATTTTTTGATTTAATATAAATATATTTATAAACATGCATGAATTTGTATGTTATAATACTATTAATAATCTACAAAATAAATATACAATATCTTTCAAAAATCAAATAAATAAGTTTAAAAATATAAGAAATAATATCATAAATTTTGAATAATATTTTTAAACACATAATATGATCATATGATATTTAAATAAGTATTTTTTTATGTAAATATTAAAATAAAAACAAAAAGACAAAAAATTAATCAATGTTTATGATTGTTAAACTTTATAAAGAGAGTATAATTGCTTTTTTAAAAGTGATTGAAATACTCATAAATTTTGGTTTGAAAAATTAAGTATAAAAGAAAACAAATTACAATAAAAAATTAAAAAACACAACTTTCAAGAGTTATTTTGTCAATTAATTTTATTTTAATTAGGTTAAAAATAGTTAAACAACAAAAGACAAGTTAAAAATTACAAAATATACTTTACATTCACGTATTAGTTGAAATATGCTAATCCACTGATATTCACCAAAATTAACTGAAATTAACGAAAACAACCGGGATTACCCGATATCAAATTTAGTACAAAAAATTATTTTTAGATATATTGTATTTTGGTATAACTGGAGGGTATCAATTGGTACGGCTAATACCAAAATGAAATTAACAACTATTGTTAAAAAATAAATTTTGGTTTGATTCCTTCTCGCTTTGAGTGTGTTAAACAATTTCAAATTAACTTTTGCCAGCCTCTACTTTTACTTTAAGCATGTAATTATCAAATACGATCAAAGTCATATCTATGCTTGAGTGATTTTAGGAATATCATTGGATAGGGTATAAAGAAAGTAGAGCATATTTTTATTTTCATTTTAGATTTTTATATTATATTCATTATCATATCCATATTTAATGGGTATTTTAAATTTATCTTTATCTCTGCAGATATTTAATGAGTATAATTAATCTCCATACCTATAATGTTTTAAAAATGTAAAACTTTATTTTTTTAGTTTTTTATTTTTATTTTATATATTTAAATATTTTTATAAGTATATATTAATATACATAATTCAAAAAATATATATTAGTTTTAATTAATGAAAATAATAATTTATATTATTTAATAAAAATATATTTACTAAATATATATGATATATATGTAGGATACAGATACAGAATGGATACGATATTACCCGTCTCCATTCCCATATTTAATAAAAGTTTAAAATTATACCCATTTCTATGTCCATAATGTAATACCCATCCCGATCTCATTTGAATAAAAAGTAAGATTCTCCATTAAGTATGGGTAAAATTGACATCTCTAAATGTTTCGAGTTTAGGTTGTCTTTTATTCATTTCATTGACATTTTTATGCTTAAAAAATTGTCTTGTTGTGTATCGTAGTTTTATTTAGCTTTCCCATTTTTTGGTTTCTATTTGAACCATTTTGTAAAATACACTAGTAGTAAATATCATAACATTTAAGTCTAAGAACTAATCCATTAAATACAAAATATAGAGCTTTTACCAATATTTTTTATTTAGATGTGATTGGTCACCTATATAAATTTATCATTTTTAAGGTTATTCTAAGTTTAACTAAGGGTCCCTAAAAAGAATAGATTTTGGTTTACATCAATTGAACTAAGCTAAAAAATCGGTTACATGTAAGAAGGGTTTTAACACCTTCACAATGCCCAAAATTGAAGCCAAATTAATCGTATGTTATCTTATCTAAGCCATAATCAAATATGGTTTTTATTACTTATTTTTATTAATTTTGATATTTAAATATTGAAAATAATTTTTAGACTTTTGCCAAAAAAGAAATTATCTTCACTTAAGAGTATTCAAGATAAACTCGTTGTTTACTTGAAGAGTCTCTATTGTTGAATTTATTATATATCTTATGACAAAGAAACCAAATTATTCACTTTTATTTATTTACAAATATTAATTACAAATAAAGGTATAAATATATTTACAACTTTTAATCATAAAATAATATATTTACACTTTTCTAAAAATTCAATTAAAATTTTATTTTCATCAATTAAATAAATTAATCAATAAGTTAAAAAATAAAATCAAAATAAAAAACAAATAATAAATAAATAAATATAGAAATAAATGAATAAGTAAAAAAATAGCAAAATAAAATAATTTCATAAAACAATTATTATCACAAATTTTATCCAAGCCACATTAGACAATAAATAAATATAACATCATAATAAATAAAAAAAAAATGTAAATAACCAATGCTCATAGACCAATCGGAACTAAAGTCTTCTGTTAAGAAAAATTTTGCTTAACTCTGTTTGTTTTAATATTATGTGTATGGCTTTTTTTCTTTATGATTCTTTTTAATTGTTGTTGATTACTCAATTACTTGTTGCCTTGCTAAATTGCCAATTGTTCTTGTGATCTCAACCTCTAGTTGCTTATTGACTTTTCCCTCTCCCTCTGACTAAGAACTTCTTCTTTAAAACTCAAAACTTTGTATTGATTGATGATTATAGATTGTGCTACTTTTTGTTTTTGTTTTTTTTTCCTAAGCTTGGAATTGAGCTATTTATATAGGGATTGAATCCTTTCTCAATTTAAAAAAATTTAATTTTAATTAAATCTATTAAGATTCTGTCAAAATTTATTTTCTTTTACTATAGAAACTTGACTCCTAAGAATTACCAAAATCAAAATCAACCTTTAAATTTTAAATCTAAATAAAATCATAATCTTTAAAAAAAAATCAAAATTTATGTTTTTTTTTATCATAAATAAAAATAAAAGAACACTTTGGGGCCTATTAAAATTAGGCTTAAAAAATGACTTTTAAAACCTAATATCAAAATGTAATTCGAGACCTAATAATATCCAAAGGATCTTAGACAAATTTGGGTATCTACAATTATCTTTTTTTACAATTTTTTATGAAAGAAAAGTTGTATAAAGACAAAAAAATCCACTTTATTTGGGTTAAGAAAAATCTAAAATGTTCCTCTTTAATAGAGGTTTTGAAACTTTGAAAATCTTAATCGAAAAAGCTTTGAAAATCAATTTGGAGATCTTTCACAAATTACAGCTTAAGGTTTTGACAATACACCTAAAAATGTACTTGGAGATTTTAAAGATGAGACACCTGGAGGTTTTTGAAAAGAGATACCTAAAGGTTTTAAAGATGATACTCGAAAGTTTTAAAAGATTATACCCAAAGGTTTACTAATTATACCTAAAGGTCATAAGGATTGTTCTAATTTTCAAAAAGCTTTTTTTTAATAGAGGCTTTGAAACTTTGATAATCTTAATTGAAAAAACTTTAAAATTCATTACCTAGAGGATTTGAAAAACAATTTGAGGATGATTTCGTAAGGAAGTTTTAAAAGATTATACCTAAAGGTCTTATTAATCATGCCTAAAGGTATTAAGGATTGTTCTAATTTTCAAAAAGCTCCTTTTTAACAAAGGCTTTGAAACTTTGATAATCTTAATTGAAAAAACGTTAAAATTTGTTACCTAGAGGATTTGAAAAATGAGTTGAGGATGATTTGTAAGGAATATCTAGTGGTTTTGAAAATGTACCATAAGGTGTTGGAAATAATGCTTTAAGGTTTTGAAAAGAGATACTCAAAAGCTTTGAACATGTATTTTGAGGTTTTGAAAGAAATATCCAAAAGTTTTGAAAAAAAGATACTCAAAGATTTTTAAAATATACCTAAAGGTTTTCAAAAAAAGATATTTGAAAGTTATGAAAGATAATACCCAAAGGTTTTTGAAAAAAATACTCGAAAGTTTAAAAGATAATACTCAAAGGTTTTAAAAATGATACCCAAAGGTTTTTAAAGATGATACCTGGAGGTTTTCAAAAAGATACTAGAAAGTTTTAAAAATGATACTTGAAGGTTTTTAAAGATAATATCTGGAGGTTTTCAAAAAATACTTGAAAGTTTTAAATACGATACTTGAAAACATATTTAGTGTTTTCAAAAAATACTTGAAAGTTTTCAAAAACCTCTAAAAGATTAATTAATCATACTCCAAAAACATAATTCAAAAGGCCAATAAAAAAACCCAAATTCGTAAAAAAAAAAAAAAGAAAACCCAAAACCCTCTATGCTTCCCTTTTTTATGTGATTTCACGTTCAATTTATAGCCTGTTTTAGTAATTATTTTAGTGTTTAAATAGATTTATTTTAGGCTTAAATCCTAGGATTTTATCACGGTTGATTGTAGTAAATGATTGTGCGATTTCAATTTCTCGTTTGTGCATCAAATCCTTTAGAAACGTTTTTTTTTTCGTTTGATTCCCGCTCAAAATCCCAAAAATCTACTGATTTACTTTCTTTTTCTTTTTTCAATTTTCTTGTTAAAAACAGCATAAAAATTAAAAGTAAAATAAAATAAAAAATAAAATTAGAATTGAATAATAATAATAATAAAAAATATATATTGATTGGGCCCAAAGCCCACATTCGATTAATAATTATTGGGCCTAAAGCCCATACACAAACACTTTCAAGGTTCGACAATCTCAAAGAGATTCGGATCAAGAAATTGATCATATCCCGAATGAAAACGAGTGTCTATAGCCCTCAAGGCCTAATGATCCCAATGAAATTCATAGTTGAGAAATTGGTTGCATGTCTCGAACGAAAATGGGTGTCTACAAAGGGAATATGAAATATGGTAATTTATCGTATCAAATATAGATACCCTTATCAAAAAGCAATCCTGAAGAGAAGATTTTTTTCTTTTTGATTTTAAAATTATTTAAATATCTCATATGTATAATGTTACAATCAATTTTTTTCTTTTCATTTTTCTTTTGCTCTCTTATTTGTTTTTACAAGTTAAGCTCAAAATATATCATCTTACTACATCAAATGAAGTCCCAATGTAATAATCTTCATTTCCATAACCCACACAAAATGTTTATATAATCTTCATTCGATAAGAGATGAAATGAATGTTATTCAAATCAAAAGAAATTAGGAAACTTGGATAATTTAGCTTTTTGGTAAATTTGCCTTAAGATGTGGGCAAAAAAAAATTTTAGGGAAGGCAATGAATGAAAGAGAGAAAGAATGTTGCATAAATCAAGATATCGAATAAGGATAATGAAGGGATATGACCTTTGTGGTAATAATGCCTCAAGGAAGAAATTGAAAAGTTTGAGCTTTGTAAAGGAACTCAGATAGTGATGTGTTTGAAGTAACTTTGACACTTATCAAATTACTAAAATCTGGAATCTTTAAGAGAATGTCTCATCTATTGGCTTACAAAGAATTTTTCAAAAAATATTTTGCAAACTTCATTGCTCATAACCTTAATGAAGCTTATTAACTTTAAAATCCCTCTTTGTTAAGTGAAAATAAAGATTGTGGGACTTGAGAAGTCAAGCTTTGAGTGGTGTAATGCTCAATTGAATTGAAGTATGAAATGGTAAGTGAAGCAATAAGTATGACCATTCTTAATAATAATCACCAATTTTTTAAAAATTGTTTCCACAAAAGTTTTATTCTTTAAAAAGAACAATTTTCAGTCATGAAAAAAAATCATGTGGGTTTTTAATTGTTAAACAATCTTAAATTCAAAAAGATGAAAAAAATATATACAAATATATGTATTCAAAACATAATGAAAAACAAGAATTCATATTCAAAATTTATGTACTAAAATTGAAAAAAAAAAGAAGAAAAACAAAAATTGCCTTAAATGAATGAAAGAATATACATACAAAAATATTTACTTGGATATAACAATGCATATGTAAATATATGCATGCAATATATAGTAAAAGTAAGAATCCATATTTAAAACTATGTACAAAATTGAAAAGGGCAAAAAAAATTACTCTTTAATTTACAATTAGGGATTCACATCTTTTTATATATGAAAAAGTGAAATGGAATATTGCATAAATGAATGGACAACAAAAATATATATGTAAAAGCATTACGTAATAGATATGATCCTAAATCATATAACAAGAAAAATAATAAATTCTAATTCAAAATCTCACATATTTTTCTTTCATTTTCCAATTTTGTTTTTTTAAGGAGAAAAAGATAAAAAAACATTTTTATTTTTGTACAAGTTCAAATTATCTTAACAAAATATAAATAAATTTAAGGTGAGTGACAAAATACGTCCTTTCCTGTGTCTTATTTTAGGGTTTTCTATATAAAAAAGAATGGTAGGGTTCTAGCATAGGGTTGGATTTTGAGGATTTATTTACATGCTAGGTTTAAAGGCCTTAACAATTTAAAAGCTCCAAATTTGTTTTTTACATCATTGTCCATTATAGATTAGAGAGTTACCCCAATCCTTGCTCCCAATTAGGCTCAAATGAAAATGATTTAATTTGAGTAAGAGTTTTTGCTAGCTCACATGGAGGTTAGCACCTTATGAAAGTGTAGGTACTTGCTCCCTTCTAAAAAAGACAAAGTTTAGGTCTAGAGTTTATGCATGAATGTGCATATGTAGTGTGTGCAAGCATGCACATACCAGAAATCCAATATCCCAAATCAAGTGCTATTAAAAAAAAAAACAAATTGGTTAGTACATATGAAAAATCAAAATCTATACAAAATAAACAAATAGGTTAATACACATAAATAATCATAAATAATCACATAATAAAAACTAATCAAAATAAAACTTATGATAACATATAACTAACTAATGGCTTGACTCTCAAATGTCTCCAACAAAATTGCCAAACTATCGTAATGTTTAAGTTTGAGAACCAATCCATTAGACATAAAAATATGGAGTTGCAATCAATTTTTTATTTAAATGTAATTGGCCACCTATGTGAATATATCATTTTAAGGTTATTCTAAGTTTGATTAAAGATTCTTAAAAAGAATAGGTTCTTGTTTACATAGATAAAACTAAGTTCGAGAGTCGAGTACATATAGAAAAAGTTTTAGTCCGCAAAATGCCCAAAATTGATACCAAATTAATCACATGTTATATTATCTAAACCATAATCAAAGATAGTATTTATTACTTATTTTTATTAATTTTAATATTTAAATATTGAAAAAATCTTGAAGCTTTCACCAACAAAAAAATTTTGTTCACCTCAAGAGTATTTACGATAAACTCATTATTTACTTGAAAAGATTCTGTTATCAAATTTATTTAATATCTTATGACAAAGAAACCAATTTATTCACTTTTATTTATTTACAAATATTAATTACAAATAATGGTACAACATATTTACAACTTTCTAATCATAAAATAATATATTTACACTTTTCTAAAAATTCAATTCAATTTTTATTTTCATCAATTAAATAAATTAATCAATAGGAAAAAAAATCAAAATAAAAAAACAAATAATGAATAAATAAATATAGAAATAAATGAATAAGTAAAAAAACTAGCAAAACAAAATAATTTCATAAAAGAATTATTATCACAAATCTTATCCAAGCCACATTAGACAACAAATAAATATAACATCATAATAAATAAAAATAAAAAAAGTTTTCCTAACCAATAGTCCTAAATCAACCGAAAATAAAGTCTTCTGCCAAGAAAAATTTTGTTCTTCTTTATTTGTTTTAATATTACATGCATGACTCTTTTTCTTTTTTGTGATTCTTCTTAATTGCTGTTGATAGCTCAATTGCTTGTTACTTTCCTGAATTATCGAGTGTTCTTGTGATCTCTCCTTCTAGTTGCTTAATGATTTTCCTTTTCTCTTTTATTGAAAATTTTTTTCTTAAAACGCAACGTTTTATATTGCTTGATGATTAGGGATTGCATTGCTTCTTATTTATTCTGAGCTTGGAATAGAATAAACTCCTTATATAGGAATTTATTCCCTTTTTAATTTATAAAATTTTAATACTAACTGAATTTATCAATATTATGTCAAATTTTATTTTACTTCTTTGTAGAAATTTAATTTCCAAGAATTACTAAAATCAAAATCAGCCTTTAAATTTCGAATCTAAACAAAATCATAATTTTTTTAAAAAAAATCAAAGTTTATGACATTTTTTACCTTAAATAAAAATAAAGAATACTTTTGGATTTGTTTAATTTGGGCTTAAAAAATAATTTTTAAAATCCAATATTAAAATGTAATTTGAGACCTAATAATATGAAAAAATTTCAACAAAATTGGATTTTTAAAGATTTTATGTGAAAGTAAAAATTGCTTCTAAAATCTAAGAAAATTTTATTCAATATGAAACTTGAAATCCAAATAAAGAAGTTCAAAAATTGTCAAGAAACGTAAAAGTTTGTGAGATTTTGGAAACTGCCTAGTGCCAAGCCAATATATGAGATTATCTTTATTACCGTACAACTTGTTTCCGATGAGTTATGCTTCAGGATCTTCTAATCAACTAAGAACATAATTCTCGCAATGGCTCATAAACGTAGTTTCAAGGTTTCATTTCGATGCAACCCAACCTCAAATGGGTTCCGTTTGTCATCCAAAAATGTGTTCGTTTGGATGTTTATGGTGCGTCACGAATTGGGGGTTTTTGTCATTGCTCAAATTTGGTCAAGTGACTTATCGATTTTGCTTTTTTTCCCTTTAAATAATATTATAAATATTATCTTAATAATTTAATTCTTTCTCCGTTATTTTTATTTTAATTTTTATTTAAAAATTGTAAAATATTTTTATTAATTTCATAAAATAAAAAATTATTATTTGATATATAATTATTTTATTAATTTTTAATTATTTATTAACAAAATTATTATTCAGCATAAAATAATTTAATAAATTTTTAATTCTTTATTAATTTTATAAATATTAAATAATTTAAAATTTTTATTATATATAAATTTTTTTATTATAATTTATGTCATTATCATCAATTTTTTTAAATTTAAATACTTATCTCATCATCTATTTTAATATCATTTTATAATAATTACTCTCCCTTTCACAATTATTTTTAATTTAACCTTCCTTAGCCGAAGTCAACTACAGTGACGCAAACTCATTTCGACTAAAGAGTAAAGATGAATCCATGGTGACAAATCCGTTGAATGAAAGGAAACGTGTTAGGCATGTTTAGAGGAAAATAATATAAAAAAAGAGTCAAGAAAATTGGCGCACGGAGAAGATTTAATTTGTATTTATCTGAGCATTATTGGATGACATGAAATCCATAGTGAATCAGACAGAGGAAATGTTCAAAGTTCAAAGGTCTAGAGAAACTTGCTGCAGTTGTGTAAAAACTCAAGACTCTTTTATCTTTTGAACTTCAAAAGAATAACAACTCTGATCAACAGAAAACCTAGTTCTTAAACTTAAAACGTTCAGTATGTATAACTTCAAAAAGGGAAACAGCTCCCACATAACCTTACAGCTAAATGAAACCTCATAATCTACGCTGTTCGACCATTTTTGATATACATGATAATCTGTGAAACATTGATACAACCGGAGCCAATCAATTATGAAGTGGATTTGGTCCACCAGGGACAAGTCGATGCGAAACTGCGTGCACTGAGCTGACTTTGTTGGTGCCAGGCTTTCCAAGGCTACGGATGGCAGAGAAGCTTGTAAAGAATATGGGAGAATACTTGTCTCCTAATCTTTGATCGATTTGTATACTGGTTGCTTGGTTAATATATCGGCAACTGGTAACTCGAATAAATCCTAGGATGATGAAAAGAGTAAGAAACAGGAATAGAGAGTTTTGAGTTCTCATGGTGGGGAAAGAGCTAAGAAGAAGAGGATTAAATGAAACAGGTTGAAGAGAAGGTGCTTTTCTTGTTTGCGTGTGTTGGTAGCCTAGAAATCTATGTATAAAGGATTCAGCTGACTCTGATGAGCCAAACATTAACATTTCAACGGCTAAATATAATATCTCCAATGCACTCACATCCTCTATATTCCAAATGTCAAAGGTTGACTTCTGGATGACGTCGCTATCAGCAAAGAGGCTTGCTGTAGCACGCTAAGGATGAATTAATTATTCCAAACAGTTGTGCAAAACATGATGGTTTTATTTTTACTGTATGTATTCGAACCTAGTAAAAAAGATGCATTGAATAAAGTCCAAAAGCCCTCTTATTACTCAATAAAGAAAATCTCTCAAACTTCACAATTTCCAACAAAGAATATGGTGGTACAATAAAATGTGATTTTTAACATGGTTGAACAATTTCCCTCAAGCAAAAGATATCATATGCAATGCAATTCTAACCGTTTTCTTGTTTTTTCCAATAAACCATTGCTGACCACACCATCTGTTTATGAGAAAACCTTTTACAGTCAAATTTAAGTTACTTGCAATCTTGCAATACCACCTTATAAAGTCATAAGATAAAAATGCTGGCACTAGAATTTAAGTTCAAGCCAAAAATTAAATCCAAGACTACAATTTGGATTATGCCAATTAGTTCCTTTCTTCTGCCAGGCTAATCTGTTACTGATTGCCTGACCTACCAGTCTACAACTTGCGTAATGTTTATGCTGACAGAGTTGCTAAATTCTTTTATTATAGAGTTTTCTTTTTGTTAAAAAAATAAGTTGATAATAAAGCCATTTGGAGCTTTTATCATCATATATATGCATTGGCCAATGTTCATGCATCTCCTGTTACTGCTCCATTTTTTTTTTTTTTGGAGAAAAACCAAGTGAGATAGTATTATATGATTCTATCGTTTTCCGTCGGAAGACAATATAGAAAAGTTCCAAAAACAGAATGCCTGCTGGGGCAGTGAGGCACCTTGAAGAATAAAATAGATGAAGACCAAAAATAAAGAAAGAAAAATTATGCGCATACTAATAAATTTTCTTCATTATAAAATGTGTTTATAGCCAAAATATGGTGTTATCAGTGTGCAGGCTACTCTATTAATAAATTAAACAACATGGAAAGGACATGAGGGAAGAAAATTTAGTTTCTAATTTTGTTGTCAAATTTGAGATTTCATCTTTTCCAATTGTTTTAAAACTCTTTAGCAGTTGACTTTAAGGACGCCTGGTTACCTATGCTATCTTCTAGCATAGTTTAAAGTCTAAAATCAAAACAAGAAAGGGGACTCTCATCCCATACTCTCCGTCCGTACTTTGACTCACAATACGTTAGAGAATTTGCAATTAAGTTTCGGGGTTACTCTGGAATCTTGATCAAACATGTGAATTCAGGAAGTTGGTAGATGCTACTGAATTTTTGCAAAATTCAAGAAAAAAGAAAAAGGAAGACTTTTAAGTCGCAGAAATATTTTCCCCCCATACCTGATCAGTACCTTCTAGCCTCCCCTTTTTTTTTTTTTTTTTAATTTTTCATAGCAATAACCACTCTTGTTTAGGACTCTTTATCTTTTGGATATAAATTGCTTGGAGCAACTTCCTTATTTTTGATTGGTTATCCGAAGGCAATCAATACTTGACGTTTGCTTATTTATTTGTGCTCTATTGGTGGGAATCTATTCCAAATGGAGCATCAGTGTGAAGAAGAAATGCTGATAGATCAGCAATAATTTGAAACTTGGATTTTTCTTTTTTCAGTCAATACTGCTGTTCTTGCTGATACAATTCAAAAACCATGTTGCTTAACATGATTTACAATAAAGACTAATCAAATTCGTGAATACATGATAAGAGTCTTCAAATACATTATTCCAGCTGAAAAGTATCTCTATAGACAAAAGAAACTGCTCCTGATAATGTTCACTGGTACAAATGATTTTATATACTTGACGTAGTGAACAGCCAATTATAAATGCAATCCTATCATTGTAAATTGAACAGTTATTCACCTATGCTTATTGCATTTCATGAACGTTGAAACATGCTTTTAAATACACAAACTAATTAAAAGGATCATTTTGTTTCCTGGAAAGAAAGAATTTGCTTCCAGATCTACGTGGAGATGATGCTTTCAAGTGACATCCCTTACTTTCTACTCTTTCTTTCCAAGAACCAGCTGTATCTTTCTGCCTTCAAAAGGGAGGAGAACAGAGTTTTGATCAGTTGTGAAGTGGGTTTGGTCCTTCGGGGACAAGTAGATGCGAAACACCGTGAACAGCCCTGTACTTTTGGTTTCCAGATACAGAAGGAGAAGTAGCAGAAAAATGCTCTGGAAATGAAAAGAAAATCTTGGTTCTTAACTTTTGCTGTTTTTCCTGGTAGGAAGCCCAGGTGACTTGCCGACAACTAGAAAGATGGATGGTAGCTAGCATAATTGCGAGAATCATAAGTGGAAGAAAAGAACTAAGAGTTCTCATGCTCAGCTCTGAAATGACTGGAAAAATAGGACCTTCTGAGTTGGATTTCTAGGTTTGAAATCTATCTATTATAATGGTAACAGGCAATAAGTTTGTAATAATCACTGCTAGTATTTGGAATGACATGAATGCCCATATTCTAATCATTATTAATTAGGCCTAACCTCTCATAATGGATTAATCAGTCTTGCCTCAAATGGCATAAATTTAAACAACGATCCAAGAATTTGGTGGAGTTTATATCTGATCGAACTTCAGCTACAGATAAGTTTTAAGTCCGCATGTGTGAATGACTCCAGCAAGACTTCATAAGTTTCTGTTTTAATTTGCTAACATGCTGGAAGGCAAATTATTAATAAGGTTCTTGAGAAGAATGATTAAACGTGTGTCCTACCATTTTCAAAAGTAGCATGACCGGACAGGTTTGATAACATTTGGCTTCAACGAGAGGATAGTCGCCTATAGGGGACCAGGCATTGAATAAATTGTACATTTGATTGGATATGTCAAAGGCTTAATGGTTATCTCAACTGTCTGTCAGAGATTTTTAAAGTAAATTATGAGAAATAATTTTATATTAAAAAAATAAAAATAAATAGTTAAATTTATTTAAAATAAAAGGATAAATATGTTTAAAATAAATAATTATAATTATTCAAAATGTTATAACATATAAAGTCGTAAATTTATAGTTAAATTTAATAAATAGATTCATCATCAATCTTTTTTATTTAAGTGTAATTGATTATCTAATAAATCTATCCTCTTAAAAAATTATTAAACTTGACGAAAAGTCTCTAAAAGAATATGTTCAGGTCTACAAACTAAAACAAGATTCGAAAGTTTGGTTACATATGAAAAATGTTATAGTACCCTTACATGCTCATTCAAAAGATGATACTATTTTATTTTAAATTTATCATATGATCTTGAGTCTAATGGCTTCAAATTTTTATGTTAAATATTAGATGTCATAACGTGTAGATCCGGGGATCTATTGCTAGGCATTAACTTAAAGAGTTGTCATCAATCTTTTTTATTTAGTTGCGATTGACCACCTAAAGAATCTATCCTTTTAGGAAACACCTAAGTTTAAGGGTTCTTACAAGAATATGTTCGAGTCTACTAACCAGAACAGGATTCGGGAGTTCGGCACCACCTAAAGAATCTATCCTTTCAGGAAACACCTAAGTTTAAGGGTTCCTACAAGAATATGTTCGAGTCTACTAACCAGAACAGGGTTCGGGAGTTCGGTTACGTGTGAGGAAGGTTATAGCACCCTCACAACGCCTATCGAAAGATGGTACCAGCTTAATTTTATGTTATCCAATAAGCCTTAAAAATTTATCAAGTAATTAGTTGTTGAAAATTATTCTCAATTGACTCTAATACTTTTATCATAAAATTGAAAAAATTCCCTTACCTCAAGAGTATGCAAGTAAACTACTGTTTCACTTGCAGAGATTTCATCGTCGGATTATTTAAAAAGAAAATAAAAAGGAAGAAGAAAAAATGACTGCTTTTGTACAGAAAAAATTTATACTTTCAACTTTTCCCCAAAATATTTTTTAAAAATTTTAATCTCGAGAAAAATTGATACTTTCAATTTTTTCCCAAAATATATTTTGAAACTTTAATTTCGAGAAAAATTGATACTTTCAACTTTTCCTCAAAAACTTTTTTTGAAAATTTATTTTTAAGGAAAATTGATACTTTCAACTTTTTCTCAAAAACTTTTTTTTGAAAATTTATTTTTAAGGAAAATTGATACTTTCAATTTTTCCTTAAAAATTTATTTTTTTTTTTGAAAGCTTGTTTTCAAGGAAAATTGATACTTTCAACTTTTCTCAAAAAATATTTTTTTTGGATTTTATTTAAAGAAAATGAAATAATAAAACAAAATAAAAGTGAAAATAAAAAATAAAAATAAAATAAAGAAAAGTAAAACAAAAATAAAAATAAAATAAAGATAAAAATAAAGAATATTAAATAAACCTAATCTAATAATAATAAAAATAAAAAAATAAAATAAAAAAAACATGAAACAGTTCGGCTCGGCTTAAGGAAAAAAAAATAGCTCGAAAAAGCGTCTCAGGGGTGTCAGCTCGGCTCGGCTAACGGCTCGAAGAGTCGAAACACGCGCGAGTTGAAGGCGGGTCGACACTCGGATCGGGTCAGATCTTGGTAAAACGCGCAGATCCTCTAGGTTACTTAACGCAAAAACGACGTCGTTTTGAGAGGGTATATAAGGTTGGTTCCTTTATTTTTTCAGCAGAACCCTTCTTCTCTTCTCTCTCTTCCCTTCTTTCTTCTCTCTTTTCTCTCTAGAATCCGAAGAACTCCGGTTGAATATTCATAGGATTCTGAAAATTTTCGTCGGAATCTGGGTTTTTTATCAAAAAATTGGTCGATCTCTGGGAATTCTCATCGAAAATTGGGCAGCTGGCCGAAAACTTCAAACTTGACCGGAATAGTCGCTGAAAAATTTAACCTTCATCGAAAAATTCAATCGAAATCTGAAAATTTCCAAAAATTTCCAAAAAAAAAATCTTAAAAAAATTTCCAAAAAATTTTTCACTGATTCTAAAGCTATTCTAACGCCTCTAAACCCTTTTTCAACTTTCAAATCTCTTCTGTCTGCTTTTTTCCTCAGCTAGTAACTCTTTCCTCTATGTTTTTCCTTTTGTTCCAGTACCTATTTATAAGGATTGATCAGAAGAGTTTCTGCTCAATCTCTATTCCTTTTTGGATGGGGATTCAATCTTTGAATCCAATCTGGATTCTAATTGAATCTCCATTCACTGTAGGATTCTTCAAAAAAATTCAATCTCAGCCTAAAAAAAAAAAAAAATTCAGATAAATAAAAAAAATATTAATAGATAATTAGAAAAAAATAATAAGATAAATAAAAAATATTACAAGATAAATAAAAAATAATAATAACAGATAAATTATAATATATAAATGAATAAATAATAATAAATATATAACTAGATAAATAAAATACATATATAAATATTAACAGAAAAAGAAAGAAAAAAAAAGAAGATATATATATATTAATAAATAGTAATAATAAATAAATAAATAATAAATACATAAGATACAAAGGAAAATATATATATAATATAAAATAAAAATAAAAATAATAAAAATATAAAATACAAAATAAAAGCAAAATTGGGCTTACTCATTTGGACCAGGCCCAATTGATCCGGGCCTGAACCAAATTGGGTGTCTATAGCTGCCCCTCTTTGCACATTTTCTGTGAAACAAAAATTGCGCAAAGACGTAAACACCCAATCAAGACTCAACTCAAAATTTTTTTTAATTTTTTTTTGTTTAAGACTTGATCAAAACTCCTCTAATCAGAGGCCCAACGACTTTGAAAAATAAATAAAGCTCTTCTAATCAGAAGCTCAACGACTTTGAAAAGTAAATTACTCCTCTAAACAGAGGCTCAACGACTTTGAGAAGTAAATTGCTCCTCTAAACAGAGACACCACGACTTTGAAAAGTAAATTGCTCCTCTAAATAGAGGCACCACGACTTTGAAAAGTAAATTGTACCACGACTTTTAAAAGTAAATTGCTCCTCTAAACAGAGGCACCATGACTTTGAAAAGTAAATTACTTCTTTAAACAGAGGCAACAAAACTTTGAAAAATAAATTGCTCCTTAACAATCATGTCTAAAGGAGTTGAAAATTATGTTTGAAGGAATTTTAGGAGATTATGCCTAAAAGCCTTATAAATCAACCCCGACACCAAGAGACATCCTATTTCAAGGATTAGGAACTTACTTGACAAGTTTTTTTTTTCAATTTTGAAAATGTCTTCACATCTATCTCCTCTATGTGGGATTTTGGAATACCCCTGCTTATTGAATTTATGTAGTATATGCTATGCAATGTATATGAAATTCCATGCATGTTATGCAAATGTTGGCTAATTAACTCCTATTTAGTTTGTGGTACTCAAGCTTCTTAAGCTCTTTTCTTGGGCCCTGAACCCTTTGATTCTTCAAAAACTGGATTATGCTGCTCTTCTAAGATCGAGCCAGTGTAGTTCTCAATCACCTCTTTCGCTCGTATTCTTTCTGTAAAATTTTTTTTTTCCAAATTCAATGTCTTTATCGAGAACTGAACATCTTGATTCTGCCTTTATCACTTTTAACTTATTCAATGTAATGTAAAAATCTTTCATGCTGTTACTCATTCATCGATCATTATTTCAAACTCAAAAAGTAAGAATGCATTTGCACATTTCTTTTATTATAGGGTATTAAGAAGAAAAAAATATGAATGGTTGAGAAACAATTACTAGAAAAAAAACACAAAACCTTTAGGAAGATCACCATTTCGTATACAGCCAAGGTAAATATATCTAACCCCCGTTCTTCATTGGCATGTAACACCAGAAACTTATGAAAGAACTTTCAAGGTAGGCAAACTTGTTCTTATTTCTTCTTTGTATAAGAATCCACAACTTTCTTGTCTATCCCCATGAGTTGAGCCAGACTTTTACGAAATTCTGACTTGTATTTTTTGACATATATCTTGTTAGGAGCCTTGAGGTGCAAACCCAATAAAATAGAATATTCTTCGATGATGAGAATCATATCAGCTTCATTAAAGATGAAACACTTGTATGCAAGATCTTAGAATTGTGCTGCAGCTCTGATTAGTTGATCATCAATAACTACTGCTAGAAGGTGTGTTATATGACCATGTCTTTAGCAAAACTGCTCTTGTCTTGACGGACTCATCTTCTTTCAAATATCAACCAAATCCTCTAGATTGTTCTGTTCGAGAAGGATAGATTTTTCTTGAGATAGAGTAAAATTGTATCCGATTGGTAAACAATCCCACATCTTCAGTTGAATCTTTTTTGACTGGGCCCTTACTTCGTTGGGTGTCTCACAAGGTGCTAATACGGTTAAAGAGCAAACTAGTCGTTCATTGGAGTCCATGAAAAAAATTTGTTGAAGATCGTCTTTTAAGCAAATGTTCTTTATGCAACTGTATGATATGAGCATGAAGCAATGCAGAAGAATGAGAGAAAAGGTTAGCATACCCAGAAAAAGGAATAAATAAATAACTAAGTAAATTTAAACATCACACAAAGTAAAAGGAATAAATCATATGCTTTTAGTCAATTCTAAAAGGGAAGAGTGATGGCTTTATCTATAGGTTAGGCACTCTTAAGGTTCACTATATGTGATTTAAGGTCAAAGTCTAAAGGTTCCCAAATCGCTCCTTACATCATTGTCCATCACAGACTAGTAAGGCACCCTAATCCTCACCCATTATAGGCTACAAGCGAAAAAGATTCAATTTAAATGGGAGTATTTCGCTAGCCACTGCGGAGGCATTAGACCTCACGAAAGCAATAGGTACTTTACTTCCTCCTAGAGGGACGGAGCTCGGGTATAGAGCTCATATTATGCACATACATATGAATGACATAATTAATAAAGTAAATAAATATGAATGAATAATAACACATATATACAAAAAGGTTCAATTTTATTAGGCTTTAGGATAACACAAATTATTTGCTAGTCTGACTCTCAGAGTTTCCCAGTGGAGTCGCCAAGCTGTCATAACGTCTAGATCCGGGGATCTATCGCTAGAAATTGACTTAAGGAATCGCCATCAATCTTTTTTATTTAGGTGCGATTGGCCACCTAAAGAATCTATCATTTCAGGGAACATCTAACTTTAAGGGTTCCTACAAGAATAAGTTCGAGTCTACTAACCAGAACGGGGTTCAAGAGTTCGGTTACATGTGAGAAAGGTTATAGCACCCTCACAACACCCATCGAAAGATGGTACCAGCTTAATTTTATGTTATCCAATAAGCCTTAAAAATTTATCAAGTAATTAGTTGTTGAAAATTATTCTCAATTGACTCTAATACTTTTAGCAAAAAATTGAGAAACTCCCCTTACCTCAAGAGTATGCAAGAAAATTACTGTTTCACTTGCAGAGGCTCCATCGTCGGATTATTTAAAGAGAAAATAAAAAGAAAGAAGAAAAAAATGATTGCTTTTGTGCAAGAAAAATTGATACTTTTAACTTTTCCTCAAAAACTTTTTTGAAAATTTATTTTTAAGAAAAATTGATACTTTTAACTTTTTTTCAAAAATATTTTTTGGAAAGCTTAATTTCGAAAAAAATTGATATTTTCAACTTTTCCTCAAAAATCGTTTTAAAAATTTATTTTTAAGAAAAATTGATACTTTCAACTTTTTCTCAAAAATATTTTTAGAAAGTTTATTTTTAAGAAAAATTAATACTTTCAACTTTTCCTCAAAAATCTTTTTTGAAAATTTATTTTTAAGAAAGATTGATACTTTCAACTTTTCCCCAAAAATATTTTTTTTAGATTTTATTTAAAGAAAATGAAATAATAAAACAAAATAAAAGTGAAAATAAAAAATAAAAAAAAGAAAAGTAAAACAAAAATAAATATAAAATAAATATAAAAATAAAGAATATTAAATAAACCTAATCTAATAATAAAAAATAAATAAATAAAATATATAAAAAAAATAAAAAAAAAAACCTGGAATGACTCGACTAACGGCTCGGTTCGGCTCAGCTTAAGGAAGAAAAACGGCTCAGAGAAGTTAGATGATCTTGTGATACATTAGTGAATATTCAGTGGACTGATTTCATTAGTACAAAACATAGTCAATCACTATACTTTATTTGTATCCTCAAGGTTTATTACCTATAACCTTTTTACACACCTACTAATTAAATAATACGTTAGGGGCAAATAAAACCTTAAGGAAAGTGGTACCATTATACTTTTTGGAGTCTTTCCTTAAAATTTTAGATTTACTAGAAACAATAATTCCAAAATTTCGATGTTTTTTCTAACAATCTTAAGGTTTTATTCAATTCAACAATGGCTATTGAAGCAACGCTCTGAGAATTGGCTTTTAGTTTGTTAAATTGGATCATTTTGATAGTGGTAATTTTTGAAAATGACAAAAGAAAATGCATTTCCTGCTTTCAACTTTGAATGTTGTATATGTTCTAAATACTCTCAGGCTAAAAAAATGAAATAACGAAATCTATTACTGTAATAAGAGAGAGGCAAAAATGGGATATTGTAGATTACATGTGTAAATATCATATTCTAAATGGTTTGTCTGACAGCTTGTTTGACACTTACCAAAACGAGACTACCGTAAATGAGTTATAGGACAAATTAAAAATCAGGTATATGACTGAGGATGTAACAAGTAAGAAATTTTTTGTTAGTCGTTTCAATAATTATCATATAGTTTATGGACGTTCTGTGATTGAACAACTATATAAAATTGAAAGAATGCTTAATCAGTTTAAATAATATAATATGAGTATGGATGAAACAATTATTATGTCCTCTGTAATAGACAAATTTTCTTCATTATGAAGGACTTTAAAAGAAGTTTGAAACATAAAAAAGAAAAAATTACTTTTAAGGCTTTGGCTAATCATCTTTGAATTAAAGAGGAATATAGAAAACAAGAATAGAATTTTGATTTCGGTGATGTTAAAGTTCATGTTTTGAAGAAAAGATAGAATACAAAAGTTAACAAAAAAAAGTTCAAGTTCAAGTAGATTGCTAATGGGCCTAAATTCAAAAAGAATAAGAAAGGTTCATGTTACTATTATAGTAAGCCAGAAAATTTCAAGGACTAGATTTCCTTATGTTCATTACGGAAGGGACTAGTGAAAGCATGAACAATAAAATTTCTTATTGTTTTAATGTGGAGTCTAATCCTATTACATGTGAAGAAGCAATGAAGTTTTAAGATTTTACTTTTTGAAGAGAAGCAATAAATGATGAAATAGACTTAATAATGAAAAATAACACTTGAATTTTGGTTGACCTTCTATCAGGTTCTAATCCAATAGGTTGTAAATGGATTTAAAAAAAAAAAATGAAGGTGGATAGAACCATAGATAAATTTAAAGCAAGGTTGGTAAGCAAGGGCTTTACACAAAAGTAAGGGATGGACTACTTTGATATTTATGCTCCAGTAGTTAGAATTGCTACAATTAGGCTTCTAATTTCACTTGTCTTGCTTTATAATTTGATTATACATCAAATGAATGTAAATATGGCATTTTTAAATGGTGACTTAAAAGAGGAAGTATATATGGAACAACTAAAAAGGTTTATCATTCCAAGTCAAGAGCATAAAGTTTGTAAGCTTGTCAAATTCTTGTATAGACTTAAATGAGCACCAAAACAATGGCACCAAAAGTTTGATGAAATTGTTTTGCTAATGGTTTTAGAATTAATGAGTCAGATAAATGCAAGTATAGCAAATTTAAAAATGACAAAAGAGTCATAATTTGCTTATATATGAATGATATTCTAATATTGGGTAATGATTCAGAACAAGTTAAAAAATAAAAAAAAAATTTATCAAATAACTTTTTAATGAAAGATATAAGTGTGGCGGATGTTATTCTCGGAATTAGAATAATCCGAAATGATGTGGCATAACCATGTCATAATCACATTATATTGAAAAGTATTTAAAAAGTTTAATCTTTTTGATTGTATTCCAATATCTATACCTATGGATTCTCAATTGAAATTAGTATCTAAGACTAGTAGAACAATCGATCAATCATAATATGTAAGAGTAATTGGTTGTCTGATGTATACCATGACTTGTACAAGGCCAGACATAGCATTTGCTATTGGAAAGTTGAGTAAGTACACAAGTAATCCAAGTAACTTGCATTGGCAAGCAGGTAAAAGAGTACTTTGATATTTAAATAAAACAATTAATTATGGATTGTGTTATAGTGGATATCCTTCAGTTATAGAAAGATATTCTGATACTAGTTGGATTACTAATATAGAAGATCATGCTTCTACAAGCAATTGAATCTTTGTACTTGGTAGAGGTGTCATTTCTTTAGGTTCCAAGAAACAAACATGCATAATAGATTCCACCATGTTAGCCGAGTTTATTACATTAGCCACAACAGCTAAATAAGCTGAATAACTAATAAATTTATTATATGAAGTGCCTTTATGGCATAAACCACTTTCCCTAATTTCTATCTGATGTGATATTGAAGAAACTCCAGCAATGGCATATAACTAAGTATATAATGAAAAGTCTAGACATATTGGATTAAGATATAACTATGTTTGACAATTAATTTTAGATGGAGTAATCACTATAAATTATATGAGGTCAAGTGAAAATTAGGTAGATTTTTTAACCAAAAATCTTGCTAGAAAATTGGTAAAAAAAGACCTCAATATGGATGGGGCTCAAGCTCATGAAGTAAAGTCACCTATGATGGAAACTCGACTCAACGCTTGGTATTAGGTCAATTATTGAGTTCAATAAGACAAAGTACATCACCTGTATGTGACTACTAGCACTATAATAATATTTAATGCCATCTCAAGTAAAGTGCTAGGTACCTGCAATGGTAAAGAAAAGATGAGTAACATACTCTTAATAGACCCATAACATAAACATGTTGGAGTGTTATAGTGTTATAGTTACAAGAACACTCTTGATGGGAGCTACCTATGCAAGTGTAAAGTGTGACTGCTTCTAAGAGTTTAAGAGCTTGGCTCTAACAGTACTCATGAAAAAAGGATGTAGACACATGGCCATAAATATGTCATCAGATACCAAGTATTCATTGGGTGTTGAAATCATTGTGTGAGACAAGTTTTGTTAACCAAATGGAATAGCTAGTTCAAAGCATAGTTTACCATATGATTTTAGTTAACTTTAACTTGTTTTCACTAAGTGAAAGTTAAAATCAAAATATACCTTTATTTATATAATTGATTTCTAAGGTCATCATAAATCTGAATTATTTTGAAATTGATAGGAGATTGTTAGAAATTTTTAAAATAAAATATTGGAAATAATCCCACATTGAAAAAGAAAAAATAAAGACAGATATTTAAGTTTGCTCAAAATAGAGGGATAAATCTTTTCAAAATAAACAATTTTTGTCTATTCAAAATAGAGAATTATGTTTGTAAGAAAGGATAATTATTTGTTTATAAAAGGCTCTTTTAGTTTTTTGAAAAGATATAATAACAATTCTTGAAACTCTCCCTTTTTCTTCAAACTTCAAAATTTTTTTTATAAAAGTTTTACTGCAAAAGATCTTTATAGAAGTTTAGTGATCGTATAATACGTCGGTAAATACTTGATAGACTAATTTTATCAGTACAAAAAGCAATCAGTCACTAAACTTTATTTGTATCATTAAGATTTATTACTCAATTCTTTTACATACTTACTAATTAAATAATATTATAAAAATAAATAAAATCTTAAAAAAAGTGACATTGTTATACATTTTGAAAATTTTTTTTAAAATTTTAAATTTATCAAAAATAGTAATTCTAATTTTTTAGTGTTTGCTTTAACACTGCCAACGTTAGAAAGTGAAAATTTATAGCTTAATCAGCTGTCCTTTCACCTTACCCTCCATTGCAACTACGCTGTTCCCTGGCTAGAGGGACCAGAGTAACAGGAGCTTTTAAGCAGCGGATTTAGATGCACCACCACTGATGATCATGATCCTATAATATAAAGCATCACATTCATATCTCGTGGAGGCTACGAATCACTATCGTCACCGAACAGTCTTACTTAGGTTTCAGGAGCTAATTTTATCTTTTCTCAAATATAATGAAGGGTTTTTAATTACCTGTTACAATCAATTGTACAAAGGCCTGAGAGACAGGCAGTGTACGTGAAAACGGTTGCCACAGAGGTACCTACAATAGTGAGAGCTGGCCTAGGTCCTTCCGGGGCTCCGTCGAGCGGTGTGAGCCACTTTTCACGCATCAGTTAAAAGCTTTGCGAAGTTATCCTAGTTCATGAGTCGCCTATAAATTTTCTGACTTCTAAACATCCATAGGCGTTCCTGTTTATGTCCCACGTCTGCCGTGGCATACATTCTAGTTGGTTCCCGTTTTTAATTTAAAAAATGCGTTTATTAAGCAGAAAAAAACTCATAATTTATGTCTAAAATTATCTTTATTTTTAAGTGAAATTCATGATATTTTCTTGTCACCGAATTATGCAGCACTTTCATTGCACTAGCTTATTCGTCCACACATATATTTTTTTACCTTGATTTAGATCTATCTTAATTTTGATACCTTGATTCAGACTTATCATATATTCACATTTTCAATTAAAAAACATGTTCATTAGATAGAAAAAATCCATGATTTGTAACTTCAGAATCATCCTATTTTTCCAAGTTGAAAGTGATATCGATTGACAACTAAAATTTATTCTGACCATAAATATTAAATTATGTTTAATATATAAGATGATAGATAAGATATAATAATAATAATTTAATTTATATTTAATTTATTTAAAAAGTGATAAAATTACAAAGAAAATTAATCATCTTTTTTATATAAAATAATTTAATTCTCTCAAGATGGAGAGGGTTATTTTAAATTCATGAAATTTAATTTATATATCCTATTATATTTTTAAAAATTACATCAATAATTTAAATTATATAAATTTTGAATAAAAGATAATTTTAATCAATAAATAAATTATTTTATCTTAATCTTTATACACATCAAATATAAAATAAAATAATATTATTTAATCTAATTTTATTCATAATATCATTTTAATTTATCTTATTATAATTTTATATACCACACACATCTTTAATAGCCAATCTTTGAAAACTAATGCAAAACTTGAATAACACAGTCCACTCAACCTCTAGCCCCGCAAGCCCTCTATCTATCGAACTCCAGAGCATGTTAAACGTTTTTAAGAACAAAATACAAGTAATCTCCTCTCCAATATGGCTTCGTTCCTACCAACATAGGAATGTAAAAGTAAATTCAAAATACATCATATTCAGATCCGTTAAAGGTCAAATAGATACTGGAAATGAATCCCTGGTTAGTTAAACGCTGATAAGATCCCAGCATTCAACGGACTTATAGTTGGGAAAAGTAGAATTATCAAAGTCCGCCTTTTTTTTTTTTTTGAGCCGAACAAATTCTTTTGGGTTTAGCAGCTCTCGAGCAATTAATTGGCGTCCAAAGATTTTTTTTCTTTTTCATTCTCTCTTATCTCTCATTTCCTCCAGCCACAAAAATTCAAAGGCCAGTTGCAGGCCACTGGGCCTGGTTAGAGATGAGTGACGTTTGAAAACCAAGTACTTCCAATCCTTCCAGTACAGTCGACCCAAAGTCGTAGAGCTGTAGTATGACCACTCGCAGATCATCGGATGATCGAATGCCCAATGGATTCTCACTGTGTCTGCAATTCTATTTGACTCCAAGACTCGAGCAATCGAGCTACATACCTTTTATTTGCCTGAGATTCGAGCTATATACTTGCCACATACCTTTATGCACTCGGCACTCTTCACTAATGCATAAACCCTTGATCAACCAAATGAAATACTTGGGCAAAACGAGCACCAATTTGCCCCACAAAACTTGCATCGAAAAGCTTGGAACTCATAAACTCACCATTCATGCATCAGCAGGCACTTCAAGGGACAGATTGTAATCCCCGGTTGAACTAATTCATCAAGCATCGAGAGAAAGGAAAGGACCCCTTTTAATAAATAGCTTACAATTCAACTACAGCACCTAGGATGCCGTTGAACAATGTCATTCCTGGCCACACACATCAACCAGCTCAAAATAACTAGTATCAGTTTGAATCCCCAAAGTTTTAACATCCGGATTTAATTTTGATGAACCAAATGTTGTAGCAAGTTTGTTAAAAGAGCATCTACACTAATGTAAGCTTATATATGGAATAAGATTCACAGAATAATACTCATTCAAACATCACTCCATATCTTCCGGTATCTCCAGTATAAAGAGTGATCACCCATTTGAAACAGTATCAGCTAAGCCCAATTATATCCTCCTCTCTAGCATCAGCAGCAGAAGATTTTTCCTCCTTTCCAGCAACTGCACTTTGTGTTGGACCATCTTCAGATGGCTTAACATCACTTTCTGTAGTTCCTGAGGCTTCACCACTGCCATCCCCTTCAGTTACTGGAACTGTCTTCTTGATGGTTCCAACCTTAACATACTTCGTCATGAACTTGTACTCCCAATCCTGCAAAGCCTCCAATTCAAATGGACCAAGACCTGAGATATCTCCAGTTAAATCTTTTTCTTCAAAAGACATCTTTGCAAGAGCTCTGCTAGCATCCTTTCCAGCAAATAATGCATAAGGTCCACCAGGTCCATAAAACATTCTGCAAGAAATATTACATTCAGGTAACAGCTAAGAATTTTCTGATTCATTTTAATGCATGATTCTTGCATACATATGATTAACCAACCTCTCGCAAATTCCAAAATCATAAAGAATTTCAGCACAAATTATGTTAAAGTTCACTTGAAAAATTGATACTCAAGTGTTCCCAACACATTATGTGTAGTTCGTATGTGACAAAAATATCATCAAACCAGCATGGCATTACAATAAAAGTCTGAAGCCACAAAATAAAGTACTATCAGTGGTACTAAATTTAGTCACTTACAATGTGAATTACTCTAAAACTATGCAAGTTGATAAACTTTTTGACATTATAAATTAAATTTAAATAAACTATATGACCAAAGAAGCACAAATAACTTAACAGAATTCATGCAAATCACATCAAATAGGAATAGTTGAAGACAATTTAAGCTACAAAAACTTCTTTAGCCTTAGAAGTATAAATTATTTCAGTTAAAACGAACACAAGCACATTGGTTAGGAATAAAGTTGGGTCATGTCAGATCAAAAGATTAAGCTTAGTCAAGTTCAAGGCTTACCTCAAACTCTCTTTCTCGACTGTGTGCATGAGGTGCATGTGTGTAGCTGCATTAGAGAGAGAAACAGGAAAAAAGGAAAACACAGGACAGAGGCGTGATCCGATACATACTGAAATATAGTGTTCCAACTATTAGTTGATGAGATACAAAGTTCACAAAACAGACATAGCTGTTTATCTTTTGCTTAATTGAATTGATTATATACTACTTCCTAGGAATTAAAATACACTTATATCACTCAAGGTACAATAACATGTTAATGTCCGTGATCAGAAAGACAGGTTAAATATCCAGATGAAAGGGAACGGCACCATATTGTTCAATTTTCATTTTTTTTTTCACTCGGTCAAAACATGTGATTCAGGGTCAAAAGCCTAGAACTTTTAATTACACAAGCAATCGTGTAACAGAAACTTTACTTGAAATTAACTTGTTTTATGCATCTCACAATTTTGGCACTAATTATCCAATATTAAGAAATGAAATGCAACCCATCACCGTAATTAAATGGACCACCTAGCTATTTTAAATTTTATCAATCATAAGCGACTCAATTATTGAAAAGAACTTAATATCCATCAACTTTAAGTTAAAAGAAACCAGCAGAGCAGCAAAAAGCTGCAACCAAGACAGCTTTCAAGTTTAACTATGACTTAGAGCAAGTGTTAAGTAACATAGAAGAAAAAAAATAGTCATTTCTAGAAAACCCCAAAAGCAATACTTCATAAAAATAAATAAAAGCCCCAAAATTTTCATACCCAAAAAGCTACCATAACAAAGCTGACTTTCCAACACATCCTTTGAAGCACCCCCCCCCCCCACAAAAAAAAAAAAAAAAAAAAACACAAAATCTCAACTCAAAATAAAAGAAAGTAGCAGCTTTAAACCTGCTTTCAGAAACATCATAGATCTGGGCCTTGATGGCCATGAGGAGTGGTTTCTTGGAATCAGAACCATCATATTGCTTAAGTTCCTCCTCGGTAATCTCGCCGAGCTGAACTGGAGGTGGGAGCGGCTCCATCTGCTCCTCAAAGGCCCTAGTCCGTTGGTGATGATCATCGGACGACCCAAATAATCCTGTTATTACATAGTAAATGGCCCACAACAGAGCAAGAACCGTAAAGAAAGTGGCCGGAGATAGACCCGTATACGCCCTTATTGCCTCCATGAAAGTCTCCCATAGCTGTAAAGCCATCGCTTAGAAAATATCTTTTCTTTCTTTGTTTCTTCTGTTTGGCAAATTTTGTCTTAACTCAGAGTCTTCGGTAGTTTTGTCTGCTCAACCCAACGGAGAATTAGTGTGTTTGTTTAATTCCACACCGAAGCAGATCGATGGAATTTTGTTTTCTTGACTTCAGGGTAATAAGGTGATTCGATGGCAGGGCAGGAATATCAAGTGTGGCAACGTCCATGACAAGAAGGAGCCCCTCCACCAACTTCTTTCTTCCAAGATATTTTCTTGGCATAAATAATAAAAAATTCTGATGAAAATTTTTTTGTAGAAACTAATTAAACAGAAGTATTTCATTTCTATTTTCAAAAAAAAAAAAAATGCATATCATTTCTTCTATCCAAGTCCAACCACATGATTCAAACTTAATATATCAAAATATGAGTTTTTATTTTTTTTTTTCGTATACATCGGGGGATATTTTATTAGAAAGGATCCGTTTTTTTTTTTTTTTTTAAAATTTTATTATTAGATATTTAATTTTAATATTTAATTTAAAATAATTTAATTTTGAGAAAAAAATGACATATTTTTAATAATATTCAAAGTTTTAAAGTAAAAAATTTACTTTTTTTTGTAATATTCTAAGATTTTATGGGAAAAAATTATGTTATTTTTAAATCTTACCTAAATAAAATTATTAAATAATTATTATTATTTTAAAAAATATGTCTGAAAGTGACTATAAATTAATTATAAATTTTTACTATTAAACTTTTTTTATATTACAATTAATGATATTTGATATGAAAAACATCTTAAATAATCATGTTTAATTTTTTAAGATTATTTAAGGTATTTTTAGATAAAAATGATTTAAATAATCTTATTTTATTTTTTTATTATTTAAGTTATTTTTAACCAAAAAATATTTTAAATAATTTTTTACAAAAAATTGAATAAGATTATTTAAGGTATTTTTTAAACTAAAAATGTATTAAATAATTTCAAAAAAAATTGATCAATATTATTCAATATATTTTTTTGATAAAAAACACCTTAAATAATCATTCAAAAAAAAATAATTTCCAAAAATAAATGCTAAAAATAAAAATTAAATTTATAACTTTATGGTTAATAATTATATATTCTAACCAACTGAACTACTTCAATTTTTTTATATTTTATCTCTTAAATCTTATAAGTAATGAAATGAATTATTTAAAGTATTTTTAGTAAAAAAAATTTAAAATAATATTATCATAAAAATTAAAATGTATTATTTAAGATATTTTTAGACCAAAACCACTTTAAAAAATTTTTTAATACATTTAAAAAAATTTATTTAAAGCATTTTTAAATAAAAAAACTTTAAATAATTTTTTTTAAAAAAATATTACTATTAAAAGTATTATTTGTCGTTTAAATATTTATTCTTAATAAAAATTAATAAAAAATTATTATCTTATATGTTAAAAAAATTATGATAATTATTCAAGAATTAATATATAATAATTTTTTCAAATAAATAAATAAATTTGAATACAAAATTTTTAAAAATAAAAAAATTTTAAAATATCATATTTTTTTTAAAGATAATTTTTTTTTAATTTTAAATTTCGTTAACCAAATTCGCTCTAGAAGAACAGAGGATGATGAAATTGCCGAGAGCCTTTGGCCTTTGGATTCCTACGCGAGAGGTTTGGAATAAGCTAGGCAAAGCCTACTTAAGAAGGTTCAAAAACCATGGCTTCCCTCTCGGCGTAGTCTTTCTACTTTATATTTATATACTCTGATGAGTTCAAGCTTTATAAAAAAGCATGATAAGGCTGAAGAACATGTGGTCAAAAGTAAAAAATTCCTTGCACAATTTAGAAATACCATTTTTTTTTTTTACAGTTGTCAGCTTCCGAGATTATATATACAGATATAGTGATATAGATAATATTTTTATATATTTTTTAAATAATATTAAAATTTTATATAGTCATATATTATTAATTTTATATAAATATATAAATATAAAATTTATTATATTTTAATTTATTTCAATATTCTAAATATAAAACACATTTTTTTTAATTTTCCGTACTTCAAATACGTCGCTTTCTTTTTTTTTTTATTTTATTTTTATGTGACGTCATCGATAGTGTCTAAAATTACCTCGTGCACCATGTACCAAAATTTGCACTCCCCCAGCTTCGTTTAAACTTTTACCTATTTACTTTTGCCTCCCTCATTGTCTCCTCTCTCTTCCATCTTTGAACTTTAGAGGTTATAAAGAAACGATTTTGCCGCCAGAAAAAGAAATGTTTCAACGGTTCGGTAGATTTATACGGTTAAAGCTTTTACGATTTCGGAGTGTAATTTTGGGAGAGGAGAGAGATGGTAACGTCACCGGTGGTGAACACGAATCCATTGTCTAGCTACACCTTTGGCACCAAAGAGGCTAAGATGGAGAAGGACACGTCCGTCGCGGATCGCCTTGCTCGCATGAAAGTCAAGTAATTTTATCACATTCTCCATTTTATTTTTCTTATTTAATTACATTTTTTTGAGGATTTTTAAAACCTAGATAAACCCCAATTCTCCTTTTCGTTCCCGAGAATGCCGAGCTCAAGTTGGTTTTTTTTTTTTTTATGCGGTTAAGATTCCTTTGTGCTATTGAGTTTCACAAACATGAAAAAAAAAAAAAAAAAGAAAAGGAGCTAATTTTGAATTGCGTATGTTGGACTGTTCGAATTAATTCAGTCAATGATCTAAGATTCGATTCTTCGCTATTCTTAGACCATATTGGGAAGTGAGGGGAATTTGTAGTTTAAAACGAAGTTACTGATAAAAACAATATAAGATTTGAACTGAGCTTTGGATTTTGTTTCTCATGTTTTACATTAAGGAAAAGTGTCCACATTTTTTCTATTTTTGGGGAAACTTTGAGCTTTCTTAAATTTCTGTGATTGTTTTTTCTTTTCTTTTCCAAAACCCCAAAGCAAAACCCAAGAAGGCAAAGTTGAAGCTATTTTACTGGTACGTTAACGTGTTTCTGTTTGGCCATTACATCATAATAGACCAAGCAGAATTTATCGTGAAATGTTTATGCTTCATTTACTTTTCTGAAACTTTGTGGTTGTATTTTTCGTCCCTAGTTTTCTACACAGAGTAGTCATGCTGTCATGTTTTAATGTTTTTATTTTGAATTATTTATATTGATAATCCTCTGTAGCCTGCTTTCTGTAGATTTTACTAGTAACAATGTTTTTTTTTTTATAAAAGATTCATTGTGTTGAAACTTCAGAAAGACTTAATGCTCTAGTTGTATTTAATTTTTCATAACAAATCTTTCGCTATTATGATAAATGCATTTTATTGCAGACTTAGTGCATTTTTCTGAGGAGGAAAAATTAGAATACCCTGTAAATTTGAAGTTTTTATGAGATAGTAACTTAAACATTTTGGCCTGTAGGAATTTGAAACTACCATATTCTGAAAACTGCTAAAGGTTTCCGTGTTCCATATTTGGTTGAATAATAAATTGACTCCATTTAGAAAGAAAAAGGTCATTCAAATATGTGATAAAGCTTCTAATTCTTACTTTTCAATTTAAGGCCATTACTTTATTAGTCTGTATGATTGTCTGCTAGTTGTTTAACAAACAAGGAAAGGCTCATTATTGTTTACCAGCTTTTCATTTAGACGAATGCTGCTCCAAAATCACAGCTTGGTTCGTACTTAAGCATCAGCAGTCAATATATCTGTGCTGTTGCTTTTTATCATGGAAAGGGAGGTTGTTTTTGCATCTCAGAGGTCTCTAGCTTGTAACGTGTTTACATATGACCACAATAGTCAACCTGACAGAAATTTGTAACTATGTCATACATATGTAAAGAGGAAATTGTGGATCAAAAAAAGAGGAATGACATCCTGATACATGAAGGACTCCTTTTCAGAGATACAGAATTTTATATGTTTGTTTCATTATGATTGACTATGATAATATCTAAAGGAATTAGCATTCTTTTTGGCATTATGAGTTTTTGTTGTACTTTTGCTACTTTCCTCCTCCATCTACAGCTTACCAAATACCATTATCATTGTGTGGTTTACAAAAATTTGGGTTATAAGGTGACTATTTTAGTGCCTGTTCTTCCACTTCTTCTGCTATTTTCTCATGCAGGTCCAAGAACATAATCATCCTCACATTCTTCTTCTGCAAATTGGGAACACATTCTGCAAACTTCCTGGTGGACGCCTGAAGCCTGGAGAGAACGGTATCATTGTACTTCTAACTTTTTTTCCTTAAATATCATAATGTTTATCTTTCTCCATGCATCTTTTCTGCTTTGCTATTTTGGAGATTCTATGTTGGTTGTAACACCTATTCTCTTCTCTTTTGGCTTCAGAGATTGAAGGTTTGAAAAGGAAGCTGACCAGCAAACTTGGAGCTAATTCACCTGCTCTTACTGGCAGGTACAGATGTGTTGTAATTATCTTACCATGATGAGGAGGACATGTTATCCTCACATATTCTTTTGAACTTTGACTGTGATATAGTTTGTAAACAATTTCTTTTAATGCTTAATTCTGTCCCTTATTATGTTGTTGCAGATTACTGAGTGTGTGGCCATCTGGTGGAGGCCCAACTTTGAGACAATAATGTATCCATATTGTCCTCCCCACATCACAAAACCCAAGTTAGTGTGCAGTTATTCTTGATCTTTATGTTACTTTATGTGGCTATTTATGAGCTATGCTTATTTTTATCAACCTTCTCTATTATTGATATTGCAGGAGTGCAAGAAGCTTTTCCTTGTTCACTTGTCTGAGAAAGAGTACTTTGCAGTACCAAAAAATTTGAAACTTCTTGCTGTGCCGTTGTTTGAGCTTTATGATAATGTTCAGGTAGTGTGTATACCTACTCTTAATCCATTCTTCAACTTGATTTTTAATTTGAGTATTGCAATTTTCTATTCCTTTTATTTTAAAATTTTTATATTTGAGTTAATAAATATATGTTGGGGAATTCAAGATTTAAAAAGCTTGGTAAAGGGGAAATCGAGAATGAATTGTGGATCTGGGGCAAATTACCTTGGCAAATCATATGTTTCTTCTCTAAGATCATGTCTGCTCTTAACAGCCAACTTTATTTCCTTTTTCCTTTCCTCTGTTTTTCTACAACTAATTTCCTGCATTTTAGTGAAATGGTAAACAGTTGTTTTGCTGCTTATATATTCCATACTGTTTCTACTGGCGCTTAATAAGAATAAGAATTTTTATTTTTTATCTTTATTGCTCTTCTGGTTCTTTCCTCTAACAAACAGCACTAAAATGTTGAACAGAGATATGGACCTTTTATATCAACCATTCCTCAGCAGCTTTCAAGATTCCAATTCAACATGATTACTACATGAGATTGGCATGGATGTCAAGAGTGTGAACCTTATTGCTTCATCCTGACAGCTAAATCCTTAGAATATTGCTTAGGCTTAAAGAGCTGTAGCCTGATGGTATTTAATGAGACTTTTTTGTTACTTGGGTTTCCTAAGTTGATTAAAATGACTGGAACATGACACTTTGGCTAACTTTTGCACTTTAATTTGGTTACAAACCAATTTATTAGCTTTTATATTAGGTTATCAGGATCTATCTTGTCTGGGTTCATAGTCAAATAAGTCTCCCTTAGATGGCCTAATTTAACGACTTTATACACTTTAAGAATGTTTATTCTTGTGGGATCAAAGGGTTGTTTATATCTTGGTTATCAAATATGTCTGCTATGTTCCGTGTAGAACTGGTGTGCTCCTTTGTAACGTGTAAGGTGGATAATTGATTATATCTGGCCTGGTGTTTTTGCATCTAGATTGATGGTTGTTTATTGAACAAGCTTACAAATTACAATGCAATCATGTATTTGAGTCACATAAACGAAAAGTTAATGCTTGATGTCGTATTAAGTAGTTTGTTAGTTTTTGAGGGAGTTTATTATTTCTACTTAACAGAATGGAATTATGGGCAACTGGACTGCAGGTGTGGTTGGTTATTTAGCGACAGGATGATAATACCGAAGCCTCGACTATCTGGATCCCGATGTAAATTGTACAATTTTCATTCAACATAAATGTACAAGGAAATGTGAGAAATTATTCAGTTTGCTCTTCATTCCCAAATGCTTGGGGGTCAGGAATGACTAAAATTCACTTTAAGGGAACCCTTTAGCTCAGCAGAAGTGGTAATAGTACAAATCCCAGGCACGATTGAATGATGATTGATCAAGATCAACTGTCATTCCGAAAATAAATTAGCTAAAACAAAGTCTTGTTGATTGCTTTTAAAGTTTAGGATTTCTATAGCACGAAGCTTTTTCCATTGGGGATCGATTTCTTACATGGAATTTCTGTTAGCATGTTCCATTGTTGTCCAATGTCCGATGTAGCTTCAATATTTACCTCTCTTACATCTTTTCTCTAACATTCAGAGCCTCAGGCCACTGACCCTCCGAAGCATGGATTTTAGACAAGAGGACATGGACTCCTGATTCTTTTGATTCACAGTAGCCTCAGCCTTATATGGCATCTCCCTCACTAGAAGCTGCGCTTCTTCAAGACGACCATTTCGGCTAACTAAATCTACAAAACAACCAAGTGTTCAAGCTTTGGACTAACTCCAAAACCTGTTTCCATACTATAAAAGATTTTTCGACCTTCTTCTACCTATCCTCAATGGCTACAAGCAAACAAAAGACTCGTAAATGTTGAATCATTTCGTTTCAATCCATCCTTTTGAATCAGAAAGAAAATCTTAATCGCACCCTTCGTTCTTCCATATGGATAGCTAGTGATTTTATCTTAACATTCCAACAAAACACATCATTCTTCTTCATTTTGATAAATAACGTAAAATCTCTGCTAATATCCCCACACTTAGCATACATGTCAATAAGGGCAGTCCTTACTCTAACCCCCCAATGGAGGCCAATCTTGGATCAAGTAGCGTATCCCTTTCCCTAACTCGAGAGCACCTAAACCTGGACATGCTGACAGAACAGAAACCAGTATATATACATCTAAAACTATGCCTTCTAATTGCATTTGCTCAAAAAGATTCAATGCTTCTTGAAATCTCCCAAGTTTAGTATAATTGGAAATCATCGAATTCCAAGAAACCAAACTTTCTTAATTGCGGTCTCAAGGTCTCCTGCATCAGCATATGCTCCAATCATGTATTTTCGTGTGTATATATATATATATATATATATATATATATATATATATTAATATTAGCAATAATGCATGTTTTCTAAAGTTTTTTAGGTGTTTTTATAAGATTTAAAGTTTAGAACTTAAAGGCATGTGTTAGTGTAGAAGAATAATATTTGGAAATAACATACACAGTTGTGTAGCTTAAAAGCATATTTTTCTCCAATCATAGTATTCCACGAAATTGTCCGGCATCGAACCAAACAACTCTTTCCAGGAACTAACATTACCATCACAACCGCTTTGGTATGCCATCTGATTCCACACTTGCAGGGGTTTCACATGCGTACCATCAAAAACTTACGAGCGTCACTTAATCCATCCTTCTTCCAAATATCTACTTCAAAAGAAGCTTGCATTTTTGTATACAGACTAAAAAGCGAATTGGAAACTTCAAACCTTGATTCGAACCCAGATTTTAGAATCCGGCAATGCACATTTTACGTTTTCTAAACAACCCCAATTTGGAGCAAGAGTTTAGCACATATGGGAAGGTGTAATTATCAGGTTTCAACCCTCTATGAGGCAATTCATGAAACAGAAATGCAATCCTCGAGGGGTCTATTAAAGGCATAGCCTCCAACCATGATACTCCAGGGCATAATTTGTGAGTAGAAAGGAGTAGCCATTTTAGAGAAAACGAGATTGGAGTAATCCGTGGATCCGAACTCGGTGGTTCGACGAAGAAATTTGAAGAAAATATGCAAGTTTTGACAAAGTGGAGGATGAATGGATTTGTTTTAGCTAGTTGAAAGTGCAATGAGGCAATAGATTTGAGATATAATACGCCGTTCAATACAACATACATGATGATAGTAATTCGTATGTATTGAAGATCAACTGTTTTTCAAATAAATGGGCCACCCACATACGACGAGCCAAGTGAGCGCTATTTAGAACGACGTCGTTTGCTAGTGGATTAATTGATGGCAAATATAATCTTTTCTTCCATTCATAATAATCTTTTTTTTTTTTTTTTGGTCTTGAAATAATCTCAGTTGAGCATTCCTTTAGCTAGGCAAACTTGTTATTTGAATAATGGATTTCATTTTGATTATTGTCACTTTATGTTGGCTTTTGTTATTTGCAATTCTTATTAAAAAACAATTATTTTTTCTATTAATAAAGTCATTTCACAAAACTACAAGTTCAATTAGATGAACACAACTAACTATACATATTTTACTGTTTCAAATAGCTGTATATATAAATATTTATATGACAATCGGTCGTTAATCATTAGGAATAATTGATGTTACAATTCCATTTTTCATCACTGACCTGTCATGGTGACAAGGGCTCCAAGGCTTCAAGGTCAAAGGTCGGTATCTGGTATTACACAAGTATACAATAATATGATATAGTATAAATATATGCAGCATGTGAACGTAGAGATGTACGTATATCTAAAATATAATGTAAGAGTTTATCTAAGATGTAGCATGTAATGTACGAGAGGGGCTATATATAGCTACTGCACTACTGTCTCATTCCTTTCCACGGGCCATCGCACTCAAAATCTATCTCTTGCTGATTTTGATGTAAATTAATTAAATTGCTGTTTAACATTCGAAGCTTCTCCGTTGGTTCCCTGGTTTAGGTACGTAATGATGTGGATGGATATATCTATATATTATCCTTTTGAAAAGATACATACTCCACAAGTTTAGCCATCCATCGATCCAACAAGAAATTTTTTAGATTATCGACTCTGTACAAATTGTTCTTTCCTATTATTTTGCATAAAGAATTGGGGAGAGGCGTGTAACAAGCTGCTAATATTCTTCCTTCTAATTAATTAAGGTTGATATCTTGGGGGCGTTATGCATGCCTCTTGTCTAAAATCACAGCCTAATTTCACAGCCACGTATTAGGATTAAAGTCTTACTTTTAAAAAATGATAATAAATGCAAAAATCTTAAATCATTCAAATTTATAATAACTTTTTTCCAAATGTAAAATTATGTTCATTTGCAGCCATTATAGATTTTAACTATGATAAAATTAAGAGAAATTACAAAGCGTGATTGCACCACAAAACTGAAGGCCCTCTAAGCATAAATATAGCTAAGACATTCAAATTATTTAAAAAAAAAAACTCAAAAATATCATTTTTAATATTTTCTTATATAAATATATAAAACCCAAAGCTTTTCACAAAAAGTGAAAAATATCTTATGTGGAAAGCTTAAAATGTTGACATATGGATAGTCTTAAAAATTGTTACGTAACTTCTAATAAATGCATTTTATGTTATTTAATTTATTTTTAATTTAAAAATAATTTTAAAAACTAAATTGATTATATTTATGTTTTTATTATTAACCTTAAATCACTTTCAATTTAATTCATATTAAAAGTATTAAAATTTTAAAAATTTCTTAATTTAACATATTTTCTTAATTTCTTAATGTATTTCATGTGTTAACATAGAAAGCAAATATATCAAATTAATTCTTAATAATTAAATTAATGAAATAAAATGTTTTATTAATTTATATTTGATTGATAGATTTATATTTCATTAAATATGATTTCATTTGATTTTATTTGATAAAATATTAATGCACGTTTGATTTTATTTAATAAAATATTAATACACATTATTTTAACTAATATTTAATTTGTTTTATTGTCATTATTAAATATAATAAATTTAATTTGTTTTATCATTCTAAATTAAGGGATCTCTAAATGTTAATGGTAAAATAAAATATTTCAATATCAATCAACTTTTTATTGTTAGACCATTATTTACTCACAATTTTTATTATTTCAATATCAACTTTCATAATTTAAAATTATCTTATTAATTAACCTATAACACATATTTTATATAAGTAGCTCTAGGTTAAGCATAATGCATATTTAATCACTTTTCACTAATTTTATATCTTTTGATTATTACTCAACTCTACTTAAATTTTCTCTCTAATTTTCTCTTTGCATTGTTTTGTAGTTTGTGTTGTTCAAATGTTATTCTCTTTTTATACTTATATTTTACATTTATTTAACTATGATATTAGCTTTCTTTCTTTAATTTTTTTTGGTTGTTTCTTAAGCATCATTTTACCTTTATTGCAAAATTATATTTGGTTTTATTTGATCTATATATATATATTATTTTTTTGCTGGATTTATTTGATTTATTTAATAAATTATTTGTAGTTTACCGGTACTAAATTAGGTTTATATATATAGTATGAACATCAGATTAAACAGACAAAAGAGAAAAGTAATTTTAACACAAAAGCAATGTTCACAACATATTATACCACGTACGTCTGAAAATAGATTTTCAAAGTCATATTCTATCATGGATGTTGGAAATTGCTCTAAATATCAATCAAGATATACTCAAGCACCACAAAACATCAAAAATATTTTAGGCAACAATTCTATACTCTCGACAGAAAATATTCACCCAAATTATAATCTTTACTTGCAAAGCAATATAATCAATATCGAACCCAACTGAATAGATCTCTACTTACTCCTATTAGAAATGATTCTATTAGCATATGGACAAATTCTGACAGGTTTCTTCCACAACACGCATCCAACCGAACAAATAATAAGACTTTACATTAATTATTGTCTCCCCAAGTGATGAGAAGTCAAACAATTGATAATAATTTTATATTAAACATTTATTTGATTGCCATACTTTTAAAGGTAAATTTTATATTATTACTGTATTATTATTCTTTTATTGCATCTATATTAATCATATTAACATTCAAAATTTTAATTCAATAGATAAAAGATACCAAAAAATCATATGGGACAAAAAGTATTGAATCAATTGTTAGAGAAAATGCCCACAAAAGTTATATTTTTTTAATATTATTTAATTAAAAGATATGTTAATACATTAATTTTGATGTCAATTTTATTTTATTTTGTAGGAAATATTTTTAAAGTATGGGATTTTGGAAATTCAATTGGAGTGTACACTTACTATGATGCAATACTTTGGTATGAAAAACTTACAGTAAAATAAAAAAAGCCATGACAACCTAAATCTCATTATGTTGTTCTCAACGAAAAGTTAAATTGTTGCTTTTAAAAGAGACTCGTCCCTTTTTAAAAGAATTGTTGGACTATAATGGAAGTCGAAATTCAAAGCAATCATATAAAAATATATAAAAGTCAAAATTTTTAATAAAAACAAGAATTTATTTTATATAAATAATTTAATTTTTAAACATGTGGAATGTCATAAATAAATGCCATTTATTCTCTAATTAATGGATTTGACTTGATAAAATTATATTTTAAAATAATTTGTTATGTCAAAATTAATTACATTTATATTATTTAAATATCAATATTCTTACCTGCTATAAATATCAATATTTTACATATCTTCTAATAACTATTTATAATTATATAAACATATTAATTTACTAAAACAATCTAATATATATAATAGCTTTAATATATTAACTTTTGACAAAAAAAAACCAAATAAGTCAATATATATAAGCTAATATTTTATTCATGAATAATCTCAAATGATATTATATGTTTTTATCTTAATCAACAATTTTTTCAATTTCTGTCTAAAAAATTATTAACTATTCAATAGCTTTAATTTTAGTTTTAAAAAACATTTTGATTATGAATATTTCTTAATTATTTTTTTACAAAAGTTTTATTGAACATTCAATATCTTCAATTTTTGTTTGTATTTGTTAAAATTTTTCATACTTACATTATCTTAATTTTGGGCAATTGATTGTAAAAATAGAAAGAATTGATTGATATGTCAACTTATGTATTTAAAATTTAAACTTCATAATAATATGTAATTAAGGAAGACAGAAAATTTTCATGGTAATAAGTTATTGATTGATGACTCAATCTTTGTGATTTAACATTTATGAGTATATATGTGTTGTATATAAATATAAGGATGATATGACAAAGTTGACAAATACATTTGTTGTAAAAAAAATTTTCATTTGTATTCTTCTACATTTTTTCCTTTTTCTTGAAACATTGTTTAAATATTGGTATTTTTTTTATATTTTACACTAATTTTTTATATTTTATAATAAGCTCTAAAGGGTGGTGTAAGATTATAACTTTATAAGTAGTAGTAGTAGTAATAATAATAATAATAATAATAATAATAATAATAATAATAATAATAATATTATTATTATTATTATTATTATTATTATTATTATTATTATTATTATTATTTGTAATATGTTCTTTTATTTCTTTTATTTAGTATTATATTTTTGTAAATATATTTTTCCTTTGAATTAATGTATTAACTTTTATATTATGAAATACAATGTGTATTTTATATAAAAATCTATTGCAATTTGATTTTGTATAAAAATCGTCTTAGCCAAAGTTTATATATAATTGATGTTAAGAAATCGCATGTTATTGTATAGGCCCAAAAAATTAATTATTTATTTTGGTTAGGGAGCTTAGTGATTTTTAATGATTTGATTTGATTCTTTCTATGATTATTTGTAATTATGCAATTTTTCTCTAAAAAAGATTTCAAAAGAAGACTCACTTTACACACAAAATTTAGAAACTGATTAAAAAAGATATAAAAGTAAAGCTTAACAATTATATAAGAATTACCAAGGATGCTTTTAATATGGCATTTTTGTCAAATTTTGAGCATCACTCAAAAATATTTGATTGATTTTTTTTTTTTGGTAATTTTTAAATACAAATGAGATTTCTTTTTTTTTTATTTTATGTTTTAGTGTTTTTTTTTCCTTTTTAGAAGTTACAGTTGATTTGATGTTTCATTTTTATATAGCCGATTTATCTTATTAAATTGGTTAACTAATTTTTTTAGTTATCCAAAATAATATGAATATGTGTAGTGTTATTTTAGTTTTTATATAAAAGGAAATACTATTTTATATTAAACGGTATATGTATTATTAATTGATTTTTTTATTGTAGTTATTTATTAAATTTTATATAAGATTTTTTTTTTCATTTTTTATATTAAGTTGTATTTTTTTACACAAATATGTTTGGACGATGTGAATTAATTAATTTAAATACATTGAATATGCTTTATTATTTTTCATGAATTGACTATAACTTTCTATCATTCACCAATTTATTAACTTTTTTTAATATTATTATTCATTCTATATATGATAATTTGTAAAACATTTTAAAAATTTATTTTTTTAATGCAACATTTCAAATGAACTTATATATAATTTATGTATTTTTGAAAAGTAAACATAAGCATGATCAATAGTGTTTATTTAATTTAAAATAAATAATTTCTATTTGTATGTATATTTTTTAAAAATTTATTTTTACATTTAATTATATATCCCACGTACTTAAAACTAGTTATATATAAAATTTAGTCCAAAAACTTTGTCCCCTGCGTCTCCGAAGGGAGGTTTAGCTCCGTCTCGCCGCGTGTTAGCTACAGTTCGAAAATACAACTGCTTAACAATATCAATAATGCTACATTGCGTGTCTGGTGAGTCACGTTTTTTTATTTTTTAATCTCAATATACAAATAAATATATATAATTTATAATTTTTTAAAGTATAACTTGGTAGCTACCTAACTATATTATTAAAATGACCAACAAAATAATTTGGGTTAATATGATTACTTGGTTAAGTAACATATATTTAGATAAGCTTAATCAAATGATTTTGGAACACACTGCAAATTCCAATTGAGCAGCCGGCTCTGCTAATAATAATTAATTTTCTATGCACCCCTATATTTTTTAAATTCCTCAGCCTTTTCTCGTTGTACCCAAGTGATCACAGCATCAAATCATTATAAACAGTTTAAAATAGCTTAAAGAGGAGATAAATTAATATATTCGAGCAAAAAATAAATTAATAATATCTATGAATTAAACTAATTAAAGTACCAAAAAAAATCAATTCTAATTACTTTCAGATTTATCGATATGATTGAAACCAAGTAATTGTCTAATTCCATAAAAAAAAAAAAAAAAGGTCTCATTGTTTAGTGAGGATCTAGAAGCATTATAGTTTTAGAAAGTTTTCTTTTATTTCTTCTATTTTCAGACAATATGATTTTAACTTTGATCATTAAAATTAAAAATATAATATTTTATTAATAGATCATATTATTGTTAACTTAAAAAAAAAAAAAATCCTTTCAACTTTGAGATTTTAGTATTAAATATTGACGTGCCTTGTGAATGAAAATGCATAATGTGTACATGTATGTGTTATGGATAAGTGAGGGTAGAGCACAAAATTTTTCCATTTAATAAAAGTAGCTCCCTATATATATCAAACTCCGAGGGCAATGTACCGACACTTGATTCTTCCCTCGCGGGAATAAGTTAAAAAGCCCTATTTTGACTTTAATTATCTCACAATATTTTTTAAGAGAGAGGTAGGTTTATGTCGAAGTTTTCTGAGGTTTCGTCATCTGTGAATTTTTATGAAGTTTGGTAGCTGAGTTAAGCGATTGTGTAGGTTAGCAAGACAACAAGTTTACTGCAAAGAAAAGTTAACCACATTACATGACTCTGCATATGTAAGGTCGGACTATTTTTAACAGGATATTAGTCTCTATCGTGTAATTATGGTGGCAAGTGGCAGTGATGTTCTGGCCTAGTGCATGGAAGATGAATTTCAACTACATTAGGCACCCTCACCCAATGGCATCGTAATTTCTTCACAATTATAGTAAACAAGACCCAAGCCTCTTCCTTCTAGTTTCATGCATTAGCCATAAGTATAACTTACATATAGAAGTTAATTATTAATATTTACCAACATATCTCTTTCTTTTATTTTTCAGAAAATTGTAAAAATAAATTTGCATGAAAAACAACATAATTTAGTTAAAAAATAGGGAAAGAGTAGTATTGAAAGTTCATGCATGTTTAATGGCTAGGGTTCCTTCTGATCAGGATATATGGTTTTCTAGGAAAGCAATTAAAAATCTCTGATCTATTTCTTTAAAATTCTACTCTTAAGATAATGGCAAATATATGTTATATGTAGCTTTCATATGATAACAACTTAATCAAAATTTTAATCAAGAATCTTCGAAATTAATTTTGAGCCTGTGAATGATATACATAATCATTGGTTGCCAAAGGAATCCTACCAGACTGATTGTTTTATTTATTACAATTTTGACATTAAATAATGCAAGCCATATTCTTTACATCTTTAATTATCAGCTTCAAGGGAGCATAGAATATTATATTATATTATATTTAACATCTGCTTAATCTCAAATTCTGTTTTAAAGGGAAGTGTTAGGTTTAACATCAATTATATATATTAGTTTCTGTAGAAACAAAATCCACTAAAAGACTTTTAAAATGATTTATTAAATAAAAAAATAATAATATTTCATAACTTAAAAATTTTTCAAATTGAAATAATGATTATCAGCAATGATCTCGTCTGGTTGCATCCAAGGGAATAAATTTAGAGAGAGATGGCATATTCATGGACTCTAAGGTTTGGTAACAAATTTCAATTAATATTATCAATCCCTTCCATTTTTTTCATTGTGCACCCGAAAAAGCTTGTATTGGACAGTGCATTTTTGCTAAGAGACGACTTTATAAAATAATCAAAATTAGTAGGACAACAAACATAATTTAATTTGTCAATTATTCAAAGGACAAATTAATCGGAACATGAATTTGACATAAACAAATTATTTTTATTTAACTTTATTAATATGAAATATGATATTTTAAAATTTTTTGCTAATCCATTCGCGACAACTATTTTCTATTCATTTAACTTTTATTTTTTTTCAATTTGAAAACGTAGATACAATCTGTCAAAAGACGCTTAATCTTGCAGCAATTTTTTAATAGAAAAATAATTTGTTTAAAAGTTAATACGCGTTAGAACAATTGATACCCATGAGGATTAGTTCATTTGGTGTGAGAAGAAACTCCCTTTTTTTTCATCAATTTGTATTCAATTTTTGTGACAAGTATTTTAAAAATAAAATTATAAATGCATGAGAAAATACATCTTAAAAATTGTTCATAAAAATTTTCTCATTTGATAAAAAAGAAACTCTTTTTTCATTAATTAAAATTCAATTTTGGTTGGAAAAATTCTAAAAATAAAATTATAAATATGTCGAATTAATGTAAGAGAATACATCTTGAAATCTTTTAAAAAAAATTAAATTCAAACAAAACTTGAATAATACATAATCATTTTTAAAAAAGTGAACAATCAATAATTGGCAATGATTGACTAATGATTGCGTAATGTTCATCCGACCAAGTAATCGGACCATTCATACAATTCAAAAGCAAAAAAAAAAAAAAAAGTAGCAATTGATGGTTTAAGTCATAATCCTGACAGCCAGATTTTCTGAGACAGAGCATATGATAGGCGTTTTAATTATTTGCATAACACTGTTTGATTAACCCAAAATTATTTTCTTTATTCAAATCACAAAATGGATGAATTGGATGGTCAAATTTATGCAGCTATTAACAAGGCTTGAAAATTCACCATTAAATTAAATTAGGGCTTCAAATGATTGCATTGTGTAAAAGCTCAAACTGTCGGTATAAAAGGAATCAGGGAATTACATTGTAAATTACTAAAACGAGTTCACTTCCTCTCTCTTTGTTTTTTTCTTCTCTTAAATAAAAGAAGCACAAGAGGAGTATTTTATATGCAACAAATTAAAATACTATTGGTTCCACCTAATCCAATCGGTTACATCCACTGATTAACGAGTTAATTAAATTTTTGACATATCAGTTCATTCGAATTTATTGAAATATTTAATTTTTAATTTTTATGATCAAAATTTAAAATTTGATCTTTTGAAATAACAAAAAAAATATTATTACCACTCATTGGTTTTGAGTAGATTAATAATGTTTAAACCTCTAAAATATTAGAATAGATGATATTTGAATTCGAATCTCCCTCTTATCTTCTCTTTTTCCAAAATCTTACGTAAATTGTAATAGATTAAAAGGTTTTTTTTTTTTTTACCATTCAAGAGGGACAGAACCCTTCATTAAGGGGAGGGAGAAGGTTAGAGTTCGAACCTTAATCTTAATGTCTTTTTTAAAGTTGTCTTGACCACTAAATCAAGCAACCGAAGAAAGATTAAAAGGTTAAGATATTATAAATAGAGTAATTTTCATTTCTCACAATTGTGAAACAATTAAGGCACTTACATAAATACTTATAAAGTCAACTAACATATTGTTTTCCCATTTCTAAATATATATTGTTTCTAATTAATCTTGAATTTGGCACTTATTCCCTTGAGTGAATATAGGTTCTCTATTCTCAAACCTATGGATTTTGGATTTAATTTTAATTTCATCCATACACGGATTTATTTCAATTTTATATCCATTTTTTAGTTATTTGTTATTTTATTGATTTATGTATTAATTGGCTTTTCTTTTTCAGTACTTAATTATTATATTTATAATATTATATATTAGTATTAAAAAATTGGTCAAATTTGACAATGGTCCTTATATTCTATCAAAATTTAAAATTTAATCCCTCTACTAATATTTATAATAAATGTAATTATCATATTATTTTGATTTTATAATTTTAATATAATCATTAATTATGTTAAACTTTTATAATTAAAAATACTTATTTATCCGTTAATTTGATGATATAGGTGTTAATTTTTCTAAAGTAAATTGATTTTATTAACGTGACAACATAGATGAATGAAATTAGTTATTGAATAATACAAATGATCATTGTACTCATACAATTATTAATTTTTGTATAAATACAATGATCGTTTAAATAATTTGACAACTAATTTTATTAATTCATGTTACCACATCAATAAAATCAATGTTAAGTTAGTAAGGATAATGGCACATTAGCAAGGTAAACTCTTACGTCATCAAATTAACAGTTATGTCAACACTTTTAGGAGCAAAAATGATTATACTAAAATTATTAAATTAAAATAATATAAAGACTATATTTTTATGAATTATAATATAATAATTAAATTTCAAATTTTAATAGAATGTACAGACCATTAGTCCATTATCATAATTTGATCTAAAAAATTTAATACCAAAAATTGAAAAAAAAAATACTGCTTGTGAAAATAGCTGCCGTTATCTCTTAATCCACACGTCAAATTGAACCCAAATTAAAATAAAATTAAATTAAAAAAAAAAAAAAAAACTAGTCAAGAGTATTTTTAAGAGTGTATGTGAATTAAAGCTATTAATTTCGGTTACTTCTCATTCAAAAAACATTATTTCAAATTGAGCTCTCTTATTTTTTTCCCCTCAAATGATTAAGGTGTATAATAATAATAATAATAATAATAATAATAATAATAATAATAATAATATATTTCAGCTCTTTTTAAAATAAAATAGGGGTAATGTGGGTATTGCAGAGAAGTTATTGGAATTATGATTATCATCCTTACAATTTTATTATTACACATTAATTTGGGTAGTCCTTAATCGCCTTTTGGGGTGGAGTAAATTGTTTTTGAGTGAGATTATTGTTATTATTTTCATTAAATGGGATTATTAGGGTGGGGTAAATCAATATTTTTAATGGAATTATTGTTACTTTTTTCTTTTACATTAAATGATCTTAAATATAATTAAATAAATAGATATTATAGCTTTTATTGTATTTTCCGTTACAATTTTGTGTATTAGTGTATTTTAATTCTTGGTAACCTTAATTTATTCATTAATATTTTTCTTTTCAATACACTTTTATGCATGTTGTCCATAAATAGTTTTTCTTTTATAAAAGATGCTGCATAGAAATAGAAGAAAAAGTTTAATAAAAATTAATTGATATTTGATTGGATAGATTTAGCCCATTTAGTTTTAATTTAAAGATTTTATTAAGTTCTATAAAAACTTATATGAATCTCACACTGTTAAATAATAAATTTTTATATAATTTATTATTATGATTAATTATGATATAGTAAAAAAATTATAATTGATAAAAATAAGTAAGGACATAACCATCCAATTGTAATGATGTAAATATTTAATTACGTTCTTCAAAAAATTATTTATCATAGCAATAAAATAAGTTTATTTATCGTAACAATAAAATAAGTTATCCTTTCATTTTAAATTAAATGTTTATATATCCATTGTTATTTTGGAACATTCCAAAATTATATTCGTTTTATTCGTCTTTAATTTTATTTTTTCTTTTACCCATTAGAGGTTATTTAAAATTAGAAAAACCATTTAAAATTTTTTCATTTCCAGCTAAAAACAAAATATATATTTAATTTGACAAAAAATAAAATAAAAGGAAAATTGCTGGAAACCATGATACTAATGAAAAAAAAAAACTTAAGGGGAGTGTTGAATCAAAAAGTCCGCAGTTTCAACAAAAGTATAAAGAAACAGTGCTTACCTGGGAGATACAAGAATCAACTATTCCTATATACAACAAAAAAAAAATTATACATATATTTGTATTTAATTTAACCAGCTGAGTGGACCAAGGCTGCTTAATTTTTTTCTTAATTAAAGACTTCTGAGGTTAGGTATCACAAAGTCAATAAGATAGCAATTAAGCAATATTACTTTTAAGAAAAATTATCATATCCACTATCCATAAATTAAAAGGATAGCACATATTGTTACAATATAATAAAAAATAAAATAACATCACCCATTAAATTAAAAAATTTCATTAACAATCTATCAAAAATAAACTCTGCTTTTAAACATGATAACATTGACGTATGTGCCACTTGAAAAGAATTATTCTTTCTTTTGCAATGAAAACTTAAAAAGAAAACGAAAAATGGTAAAAAAAATTTTTTTTTTTTACATAAAAATAGACATAACTAATAAAAAAATTTTATTCAAAACTAAAATCCATAATTTTTAGAAAATTTCTTAACCACTATATAAAAAAAAGGACAGAAAAGTCCCTTGATTCGTTCAAGATGAACTTCTTAGCTGATAATTAAGTACTAGTAGAGTAGTATTAATTTCTTTCACTTTTTAAAATTAGTAAGCTTACAACTAATGTTAGCTTTATTGTTCTAAAATATTTTGGGTCGGCTATTTATTGCTTTTGCTGCTACTTCTGTAGACTGCCCTTAAATCCCATTGCTTTTGGCGTTTGGCTTTTGGCTTTTGGCTTTTGGCTTTCGGCTTTGGTCTCTCTCTCTCTATCTCTTTGCGTCTCTCATAAGCCAACCTTTTAAGCTGTAACAAGGCAGGCACGGTTTATCTCAGTTCGGGCAGAACATGGGTTGCAAGTCATCTGACATGCCAAAAGCTAAGCACAGGAAGGGCTTATGGTCACCTGAAGAAGACCTAAAGCTTAGAAACTATGTCCTCAAACATGGCAATGGTTGCTGGAGCTCTGTTCCCATCAATGCAGGTCAGTTCATTGTTGCACTTCCTCATTCCTTTTCAGATATTTTTACACCCTTTAACTAATTTGTAGCCTTCAAAGGACCAAATGGCATGGCATTAAACAGAATGAACCCTTTGTCATATTGATATTGAGTCCTCACTACTCTGCAGTATTTTGGAATTTTATTTGTATCCAAGTGCATTGGCGATGGCATTCTCTTTGAGGGTTGTGTATGCTGTTGATTACTGAAGTGCACCTGGGTTTTCTTTGCTTTGACAGTTTATGCAACTCATGCTTATTACTACTATTCTGAATTATGCCAAACTGGTACATGGGAATTAGAGTAAGTTTGATTTTACCGGTGACAAACCGACACTTGCAATACAAGTGATTCAATGTAAGATTATGCCAAGTTTCAGGACCAAGTTGTTCTCTATTTTACTTTTTCTTCTAACTATTGAGGGAAAAGGGCTGTTCTTCCAAGGTAACTTATGTGTCATGGAATAAAAAATTTTAGTGCTTTGGTTTGCATGTCTACCCAAAACATTCAAGAATTTTTGTTGTGCCGCTTCGAGTCAACAACAATGAGTTTGTGGTAAAACTTGAGTTAAAGGACCGTGATTGATTCTTTTATTGTGGGTGAGAAAAGAAAAAGAAAGAAAGATAAAGTGAAAGTGAAAGTGAAAGTGAGAGAGATTGATGATGACTCCCAATGACTAAAATTGCCTCTCAGCAGCTTACCTTCGTTTTGTTCTGATGTGTTGTAAACTTGTAAATTGTAATTTTACACCCAGGTTTGCAGAGGAATGGGAAGAGCTGCAGATTAAGGTGGATTAATTATTTGAGACCAGGATTAAAGCGAGGGATGTTTTCGCCACAAGAGGAGGAGACAATCCTGACCCTTCATCATTTGTTAGGCAACAAGTAAGCAAGAAGGCTATTCCATTAAACTTGTAATAACAACAATCTTGTAATCATGCTAAGGGATAGTTTAATTTCTATTTTGCTTGTTACTGCCTCCACCAAATTTTCAGCTGAGGGAAGTGCGTACTATCTTTTTTACCATGAAAAAGGCTGTTCCAAAGTCAAATTGGAGCTAGAATTATTAATGAGTTTGAAACCATTATGATGAAAACAATGATGCTAACAAATGCGATTCTTGCCAGTTAAAGCCTGTTGATTTCTTTAATTCAATTATAATATTCCTAGACTGCTTTATAATCCTAAACAGTTGTGTCAACCATGAAAGCATCCTCCAGTTTTACAAGCAACTAGCGAGAATGACCTATTTTTTATTGACTAGGTGGTCCCAAATTGCACAAAATTTGCCTGGAAGAACTGATAATGAGATCAAGAACTACTGGCATTCCTATCTGAAGAAGAGAATAGCAAAAGTTGAAGAATTGGAAGCTCAGTCTAGAACTCAATACACCACTTCAAGCTCAGAAAATACAGAGTCTACTCTGTCTCCTCAAAACCTCATAGACCAAATGCCAAGCTTTGAATCCTTCCAGCACTTACAAAAATCGTCAATAAGTAGTGATCAAGCTGTTCCACAGCATTTTGACTTCTGTAAAGAGCCTCGCAGAAGCCCACTGCCAAAGCTTTTATTTGCAGAGTGGCTATCGCTAGATCAAGGTGGAAGCTTTGCGAATTCACGCAATGCAGTGGCTTCCTCAGATGGATTTATTCATGGTTCAAGTTCTAACTTCCAGGATCCCTTCATGAATGCATATTTATTAAATGAGGGAGCATTTGGCAGTGATCTTCATGATGAACTAAGCAATGCATCAGTAAATGAAATGTTTAGCTCACAATTCAAGTTTGAAACCCAGATTTCAGGAAATGAGTTTGTTGGTTCTATATCTGGGAATGACATATGTAGTGATTTCAATATGAACAATGATGTAATGTACATATAAGGGCATCTTTCCATGGCAACTTTCAAGGGAGAGTAATTTCTAATTACACTTACTGGTATATTGGCAAATGTTAGCAAAAACCTGAAATACACCAAATAGGGAGTCTCAAAGTTTAATTAGTTTGTTATTCTTCCATGCTGTTGTTCTTGGAGCACCCCTGGTTGTGTCAAAGTACAGATTCCAACAGATTGTATCTTAATATTGCTTTTATGTTAACAGGAAAACTTTATATTTATGAACTTTCTGATTCCCTCTCTGGGTGCTGAATCATTTGGTGGCCCTTTTTTTCGTATTTTAATATGGGAAAAATATTAAAGGCTAGTACCATCTATCATATTAGTAAATCATTTTTGAGAAGAGTAGGAAATTTTTAGTTCCGTTGACTTTCTAAATAAATTCAATTCTTAGAAACTTCAATTGCAGCACCACTGCCATTTTGCCAGGCGTAGGTATGTGGAAGGAGCCAAACTTTGCCTTACCTCATCTTCAGGTTTGTTTATATCCATTAGGCCAAGGAGGCTTTGTTTGTCCTTCCGAATGAGATCAAATAGTAGTACAATAATTTACCCCAAAAGTCAATGAATTTGGTCCTTTAATTGATCATGCAACTTTGCCCAAAGACCTAGGCTTTATGGTTCAGTTTCTGGCGTCATGCGGGACATGGGGGACATTGTGGAAGCGTCAGCCACAGCATGTAATGCATGGTAAACTTGCATTTTAGCTTGATGAAAACCTGGATTCTGAAATTGATCAAGGAATCAAGAGACCCAGTCTAACAAGTTCAACAGCAACAACAGTGTGCCTCAAACACCCTCTTTACTGTTTCATTTGATATCTATTTCTTTTCATCTTTATAAATGGATACTACATAAAATACATGGTTGTCAACGATTTACATGCAATTAAAAGCTCCATGGCTTATATATTTTCAGTTCTTGCATTGAATCAAGCTTCTTTGATACTTTGGCACCTCGGCTTATTGCTCAAATCTTCCAAATGCTGATGCAAAAGTTCTACAATGTTGATATTAAGAAGTCGCCTGTAAGTACTAGGCTGACCCATAAAACAACTGAAGCAACAATAGCAATGATTTTAATGGGTGTTCTTATCAAAGGAATAGCATGCTAACAAATGTAAGTTATCATTTGCAATAAATTTAACCAAGAATGAAAGAAATGTTGGAGAAATAAAAAATTTTGCCCTGTCTCAGACAAATTTGAGATATGCATTTCAATCCAATTAACAATCAGTGGAGAACCCCAAACTAGGGAGGAAGTCAGAGGGGTAGTGGTGTCTCAAATATTTCTGTACAAAACAAAAATTATTTTTGTGTTCATTATTCATAAATCAATCGAGCGGTAAATTCATTAGCACCAACGCTGGCACAGGCACGTGGGTAGACGTACCTGAATTTCGTCTTCTTTCTATAATACCGGACATGTTTTCAGTAGTTATATCTAGTTCTTGGCAACGATTGGCATTCAGCTTTGATGGATTGGCTTGTGTTCTTTGTATCAGTATATTGCTTTCTAATATCAGCAATGATACTATCTGCAAGCCAAAGCAGATATAGGAAGGCAAGAAAAAAAATTTTATTAGACTATCTAATTGTGAACGATAGTCTAATTTCCACCGTCATTAATGTTGAAAGGAAAATGGAAACTTCAAATCAATATGTTGATACAATTACATTGCAAAATTGCTAATATTACCGAATCTAATAAAGCTGTATGGCGTTGTAATTTTCTCTATGAGGCTATGATCAAACTTGTCAAACTCCTTTTGCAAATCCTGCAGATAATCGAAAGCTAGTTTTCTTGGATATGAAGAATCGCACAATGTGATGAAGCAGATTCCATTCATGACCACATAGCTTAAGTTTAAAAAAAAAAAAGATTAAGTAAAATAAGTGGTTGTAAATGATTTAGAGGATGATGAGTAGCTTAATTTCAAGGAGCCATAATCATCATTTGCCTCAAAAAATGATAAAAAAAAATCAAGTTTTATGGATCAAGAAATGAAAATATGAACATATATTCTAGTTTTTGAATAATTAAGAAAAGAAAAGGATACTTGAAAGAATGGTGATCAACGCGGATTGTCATTTTGGAAAGTGGTAAGGCTAGCTCCTCTGGAGATTTCTTTTCAGTATGAGTTGTGCTTGTTGCTTTTAATTAGATGAGAAGTTGTCATTCTCTTTAGTCACGTGCCTTGCTCCTTGTGCCAGTGGCAACCCTGTCATTCACTCTTCCAACAATTGTTAGCTTGACCATTTTCTAAGGAAAATTCTCCTTTAGATATTTTAAAGCAATACTTGAAATTTGACTCACTCTTTATGCCTTAATGCAGATACATAAGGGAAGCGAGCCAAAGCCTCTTTCGAAGGCAAAGATAACAGGTGGATATATGGAACTTAGACATGAAGTTATCCCCTTAAGCTGTGTGCAATGCGAAAGCAAAAGAAACCCTGTGTGTAGGTACAATCAAATGGCAGCGGTGGCAATAAACTAAAAAACATGAGAAAGAATTTAACAATGGCTTTCATGTGACTCCTCACTGAATTATAAGTAACATGCATTGTTCACTTTGATATGAAAAGAGAAATTTTGAGAGAGAGAGAGAGGATATTTGTCCTACTCCAAAGTTCCAAATATGGATAACTGTACAGCTTATGTCTATTATAGCTCAGCTTTGTGGAAATATTTTATGCAAAATGTTCTAAAGTCTATTTGGATTAGAAGAAAATTGATATGAAGACATGAAAAATAACGATGGATATAAGATTGGTTAATATAATAATAAAATTAAAATCAATAATATAATATATATTTGAATGCAAAAATAATTGTGGTAATTAAATAAATTGTGACGAGAGAAAATAATCGTTAAAAACATTAACTTAAAAATTGTATATAATAAAAATTTTAAATTATTTAATATTTATAAAAATTATTTGTTATATAAAATTTGTTAATAAATATAAGATTTATTTATTATATAAATTTTGTTAATAAATAAAAAATATTAATAAATTTTATAAATATTAAATAATTTAAAATTTTTGTTATAATAAGATTTATTTATTATATAAATTTTGTTAATAAATAAAAAATATTAATAAAATAATAAATTTTATTTAAATTATTTATTAATATATTATAGAATAAAATTTACTTATTATATTAAATTAAAAAAATTATTTCATAATTTTTTAAATAAAATATCAAAGTAAAATAAAAAAAAAGTTGTATGGACATTTTTTGCATAATAATATAATTTGAAGTGTAAAATTTACAAAAAAAAAAAAAAATGACATGTAAATGGTGCCAAAAATGGTCAATTGGTCACTGGCACTTATCAAGTTGCTGTAAGCACTAACTCAAGATTATTGTATGAAAATTATAACATCATATATTACTTAAAGAGATTCAGCATACATGTTTAGGTAGTCATTATGAATTTGCAGAAGCAAAACAATGGTTAGGTCTTCTTCTTCGCTTTTATCTTGTTGGGGGCACTAAATGGGCAATTATTATATCTCGTAAAAGCGAAAAGGGGACTTTAGCCTAATTAATTAAATAACCCTAAAAACCTTTCCATTAAAGGTTTACTAAGCTAAAGGCATACACAACCGCCAAACCACACGATCTAGTAAGATATGTAAAGCTCACACTTAGGTAATCACATTAAATTAATCGAGCTCTTATGCTTGTCTTCTTTTAGGACAAAATCTATTAGCTAGTTTCATTAAATTATTAAAATCACTAATTAATAATAGCCCATTTATGAAAAATTCTAACATTCTCCCATTTTGACAATATTAATTGGGCTATTTGATTTTAAGAAAACTTGACTTGAAAATAAAACTCTAAGCTGATTTACTTTACTTTGATATGGCCATAATTTTAAAAAATAGTTTAGCTCTTAAGATAATATCTTAATGATCCTGTCCAATAAAATCATTTAATACCGAATTATAGCAATTTTTATGGCTTTTAATGACATAAGACCAATCCACAGTTACAAGTACTAGTGACTTTATTGACAATGGATCTCAATGTGGCTATGTAGCAAAAAAATAACATCAGAATGTGATCTCAATGTGTTATTTTCATTGTCAGTCCTTTTGTCGATACCTCTAAACTAGTTGAAAAATCTCTAAGGCATCTATGTATGCCTATATGTCTCTTTAATATCCTAGATGTTACTTTTTGGTATCATTTATGAGACATACCTAAAAAACATTAAAGTTGTACTTAAAACAAATACCAAGATTTAAGATTTCACAATGCATATAGCAAACTTTAATTTTTCAAGCATAGAATCAAAGATCACATAGATATTTCAAACGTAAAGAAAAAGGTCCAACATAAAAATAAACCATGATGTGTGGTTATGAAATACAAATGATATAGTCCTACTAATGAACTACATCAAAAGACCCTAGAATACTTATGCTCACAACATATTTACTAAATACTATGAGTCTTAACCCTTTAGTCAAAGGCTCAGCAATCATGTTGTCAATCTATGTTCGACAACAATTGGATTAAATCATTGTTACTTCCAATTATTTTGAGGTTCCCTTCGATTATAGTCTATAATATTTGATTGGGGGGAAAGTCATGGTGAATGTGCTTGGGGATAAACATTGGTTTGAAAAGTAGGTGTCTAGGTTTGCACTGGTTGATAATGGTATGGGTTTTGAAAAATGTTAAAAATGGTTAGGTAAGAAGGTTGGTATACAGGATATGAGTGGTATGGGATAAAAGATCTTGGTTTTGGTTTTTCAGTGGTGACAGCTTGCATTTCTGCTTTTTTCTTCTTGGATGGTCCTCTTTTCTTTAATCCAGAAACATCACCTCCATCAATCTTTTCATTTTTAATGGCATTTTCTATTATTTCTCCCGTAATCACTATATCAACAAAGTTTTTCGTGACATAACCAATGAACTTGTCATAGTACGATGCTCAAAGAGTATTGATGAACAGAATAGTTATTTGTTTTTCGGTGAGAGGAGGTTGAACCTGAGTGGCAACATCTTGCCATCTTTGGGCATATTCTTTAAAATTTTCATTAGCTTTCTTTTTCATGTTTTGTAAAGATAATCTATCTGGAGCCATGTCTGTGACAAGTTTATATTGAGTAATAAATTTTTTGGCCAGATTTTTTCATGAATGAATACAACTCCTATCTAATTGAATATACCATCTGGCAGTTAATCCAGTAAGACTATCGTGAAAACAATGGATAAGTAACTTGTCATTATTTGTATGCCCAGTCATTTTTCGATAGAACATAGTGATATGTGTTTGAGGGCATGTGGTTCTTTCATATTTTTCAAATTCTAATTCTTTAAACTTTGGTGGGATTATCAAATCTGGAACCAAACTAAGTTCACTAACATCAATTGTACTAAAAATATTTACATCTTCAATAACTTACAACCTTTTTTCTAAGAGATCTAGCTTCTGTTATGCCTTTATATTCTCATATTGTTCAGGCGTGCCTTTCTTTAGTTTCTCTTATTCTTTTGGGTCATCTAAATCTAAAATCATAATGGGCTCATCATGACTTGCCCTAATATTTAAACCAACATGTCTTTGACTACGTGGTTGAACTATGAAAGGAGGTAAATTAAACTAAGCATGTGGCTGCCTTTCAAGCTGTGTCATTTATGGATGCATTTGATGAGAAGTTTAAGCATAGTGTAGAGTAAACCCTAGTGGATATAATGGATCTTCCCTATCACTGGTATTTTCTTAGGCTTGAGGCTATTTCTCAGTGGTAACTTCTTCAGCTACCTTTTTTTTTGTTCATTTTCCTTATCATGTCTATCATTGCAGCCATCTCTTTTCGAGTCTCTTCTTGAGTCATAGTCATTTGTTTTATCAATTTTTGTTAAGACCTAATCATTTGCTCTTACATATCAAATTAAGCTTTTTCTATCTTTTTTATTCTAGATGCTTGCTCGTTTTCTATAATCCTGACTTATGAGCGAGTGTTGTAACGATGATGAGTGGTCTAATCTATATTTTCTGAAGGTCTAATTACCTTTGCACCTGATCGAGTTAAAAGAAACTCTTGAGATTTGTTATTTTAAGGCATTTTTTTTTAGTCATGATGCATTTTTTTAAATGAAACACACATATGATGCATGAATGGAAAGGATATGCTTATTATATATCCAAAATTTGTAAAAACTTTTAAGTCTAAACTTGAACCACCATATCATAACTTCACATTATCTTTACTAAATAATTTTTTCATTACAAAATTTTAAAAGAAGCACCATATATGTTTATACTGCTCATAAACACTATCTAGAAAATTGGTCAAGCGTTGGTTGTGATGTCCTAAGTAAATTTCTTTCTTTACTTGTTTAGTTTCTTGGGCCATATGTCTTTCTTTGAAGCTGACTTCTCTTATCTATTCTACTAGGTAGGTGGCTTGAAATTCTTTCAATTGATATTTTTCCTTCTAATACTGTGCTCTATGTTCAAATTGATCTTTTTCCTCTCTCAAAACTTGAATGGCTTCACATCGATAATGTATTTGCTATTTCAAGTCATCTACGAGACCTTATAGTATCTTTTTTTCTTTCACAAACTGACTAAGCTATTCTTCCTTATATAACAAATTAGATTGAAGCTATTCTGCATTCTTTTTAAAATTTTCAAGCTTTGTGGTCATTGTGGTGATGGACCTATACCAGCTTTTAGAAATCTTTTCTTGTTCTCTTTCAAGCTTTTAGGACTTTGCTTCACTCTTATTAGTCTTATCTTTTCACTCATTAATCTTATGCTGAAGCCTCTTCTTTTCAAGCTCTCATATTTTTTTTTTTTTAAATTTACACTTTATAGTCTTTATATCTTCATGAATCTTTTCACAATGGGTGCCTTTTCGATGGCATGGTCTATTTTCTTTGAGACTAACTTTGCTTGTGACCCATTAACTTCTCTATATCAGATATTCAGGTGTGGCTTTGTTTGTATAGCCGTCACGATTTACTCTTCAAGTCTGCTTTCATTCTCTAATAATATCTTTTACCTTTCTCAAAAATCTCAATTTCTTAAAAAAGAATTATAATTCTTAAAGCCTATGAGTCATTGAGACAAATTGTTCTAACTCTAAAAGTCGACGAGCCAATCCTGAAACATAGCTTACACCTCCCTACAGTCCTAAGAGTGAAACTTATGACTTGTCACCACACTTGTATAACATGACTTCTCGTGGTATCCATGGAGCTCTCCATATAACTTGAGCACTAGTGAGATTTTGCAAAGTCAATATCCATATTTCCTTGGTCTTTGATTTTGGCCACTCAACATTGCAGCATTCTTCAATTGGCCTACTTTTATTACTATAAGTAGGATGAATTTACCCATGAGATGTTGAAGATGACTTTTTACCCAAATGTAGAGTAACTATAAACATCCTATGAAACATCATCCTCTTTTTCGACAAGATTTAATGATCTAAAGGTCTCTGCTAGTATAAAAGGAACAAGATTGATCTTATTATCCATTTACTTGAGAAAGTAAATCATTGATACCTCAATGTGTCCCAGGACATTCGAAAAAATGATCAAGCCATAAATTGCCAAAGCTATCATTCTCACGCCTCATTCATCCTTTAAGTGTTTGATAATGTAATCACGTAAGATTTCTCATGGGATACAATCATTTTTGCCTTTTGTTTGGATATATGAGTTCACATTTTGAATAAAGACCTCCATCATACAAACAAGTTTTTTTCAAGATCCAAGTTTTTAACCTTGTCAATAGATTTTATCTGAATTGGAGAGATGCAACCATAACAATGTAGTATACTCTTCAATCGTCAAGGTCATATATATTTCGTTGAATATGAAACATCTGTATGTAGGGTCCCAAAACTGAATTAAAAATCTTATTGACTGATTTTTCATAAACACCTCAAGCAGTGAAGCAATATGATCATATTTTTCCTCAAAAGCCATATTCCTAGAATTGTTACATAGCGCTAGATCTCAACCAACTTAGAGATATCATTTTATTGAAGTCCCGATTTGATTTTTTCAGGCAAAATTTTTTGTTCAGATTCTTTCAAACAATTTTCCATTCTACTTTGGGCTTCTAATGATAGAGTTATTACCACATTGGTCTCTTCACACACAGTGGGCTTTGAAGTTGAGAACATCATGATGGTGTTTCTAAAGTAAAACTAAAAATCTTCTTATTGATATTGGCATATTGATAAACACATCCCATATGCAAGTGTTTATGATGATGCATGATCATGAAACAAAAAGAAAACAAAACAAAATAGGGTTAGTAATCATATTAAAAAAAAATTTCCTCATGTGTCCTAATTTAAGGTATAATCTAAAAAAATGGTATAGCCCTATCTAAAGTTGGTTACTTAAGTTTCACTATATGCATGGCTTGGTAATTAACATAGGCTAAAAGGTTCCCAAATTGATCCTTATTGTCGTCCACTTTAGACTAGTAAGGCCCCCGATCCTAACCCATAATGGGCTACCGACGGAAATGATTCAACTTGAATGAAAGTATTTCGCTAGCCCAAGCAGTGGCATTATAACTTCACGAAAGCATAAGTACTCTACTCCCTCCTAAAAAGGGATAGATTTGGGAGCCCGGGTATAAAGTTCGTGCATGAATGCAAATGTGCACGTGTGTGAGGGAATGTAACAATTCTTAATAAAATTAACAATATAATTAGTAATAATTAAAATAAGTACAATAACATATCAAAACTAAAATGACAATAAAAAAAGTTTATTCTAAGATGAGATAAGAAATTAAAATTAAATATCGAAAAGACCATAAAATTAAAATTTTGATGATGCATGTTTAATTTTTTGCTTGACTCCCAGTTATCCCTAGTGGAGTCGTCAAGTTGTCATAATGATTTTTCGTCCGGGAGAAACTCGATTGCTAGAGTTGGTGAAACATTTTGGACTCGCCACCAATCTTTTTTTTTTGTAGGGTGTGATTGGTCACCCAAAATATCATCTTTTAATAAAAATCTTAAAATTAATTAAGATTTACTAAAAGAAGTTTAGGTCTGCGAAATCATGGTTAGGTATGGGAGTATGGTTATGAGTGAGGAAGGTATTAGTACCCTCACGTTGCCCTTTCGAAGAACGGTGCCAATTAAACATGTGTAATCCTATAATTTTGATAATATGATCTTTTTTATTTAAATTTAATTTCTTAAAATTTATTTTTTAAAAATTTTTTGTTGTGAAATTAGTATTATTATTATTGTTTTTATATTTTTATAAATTCTCCAACGCTTTGGCGAAATTTATAGAAAATCACAATTTAGAAAATATTTCGAGAAAATTAATCATTCACAAAATTTTTGAAATCTCGTCATAAGATAATTTTATTTATTTATTTTAAAAAAGATTTTAAGAACATCCCAACTCTTTGACGAGTTCTCAAAATATATTAAATAAGTTTTAAGATTATCCCGACCATTTGATGAAATCCTAAAAATTTGAACAAATTTTAGGATCATCTCAACTTTTTAACAAGATCCTAAGTTAAATCTTTTTTTTTTTATAATTGAAGGAATTTATTAATTAATTTTTATTATGATTATTTAAAAAATATTTTATTATTATTTATTTTTATTATAAAATTTAGATTATCCCATTTCATCGGAGAAATCTAAATATTTATATCTTGCTTATATTAAAAAAAATCGAACTCTTTTAATTTTTTATTTTTAAAAAAAAATTCAAAATATCAATTATTATTATTATTATTATTATTATTATATTTTTATATTTTTATTATTATTAGTTTACATTGTCTAAATCAATCTTTATTTTAGTAAAAATAATTTTGGATTATCCCAACTCTATGATGAAATCCAAAAAAATTATTTTTACTTGTAATAATTAAAGAAAACTAAACTCTTTTAGCTATCTTTAAAAATTACATTTAAACGATTTATTTTTATTTTATTTATCATTTTTTATAATTTATTATTATTTATTTAGCAAAAATTATTTTTTAAAACTATCCCAACACTTTGGTGAAATTTAAATAACATTTTTACTTGTAATAAAATTTTGTTTATTTTAAATAGTTAGTATTAATTTTTTTTTCTGCATATTATATTTTTTAGGTCTTTATTTTATTTAGTTTTATTTTTATTTTAAGAGTTATTAATATAAAATAACAATAATAATAATAATAATAATAATATCATGAAAAAAAATTAAAAAATCAACACAAAATAAATAAAATAGAAAATAAAAAAAAAAGAAAAGGAAAAACCTGCGAAACTGGTTGGGTTGGCGTGCGGGTCGGCGCGCAGATCCTATGTGAGTTAGACTCGGTTCAGACATCCAAAACGACGTCGTTTTGAAAGGCTTATAAAAGGCCTATTTTTTATTTTTTTTTCTTATTTTTTCTTTCCCCTCTCTCTCTACCCCAGAGCCTCTCTCTCTAAAAACTTAATCCCACTCATTGGGCACCGTGCACCAATGGCCAAAAACTTCTACCGATGTCAAAAAATTCAAAAATTTCCAAATTTCGACAATGAACCCAGATTCTGATTGTCAAAAAATTTAAAATTTTTTAAATTCTGACGGCCCAAAAAAAATTTCAAAAAATCCCAAATTGCTCTTTTTTTGTTTTCTAAACACTCCCTTAAACTCAGATTTTTCAAAAAAAAATCTCTAACCTCGTAAATCTAAAATTTTATTTTCAAGAAATTTTTTTTTTATTGCTGGTTCTTCAAAGAGGACTGTGATCTTTTTTTTTTGTTGATAGTATTTCTTTCCTCTTTTTGCTTGTAGAATTTAGCTCTATTTATAGAGCTTCTAGGATTTCAAATCCTAGATCTCCTTAGATTTTTTTGTGAAAAATTTGAGTGTCTATCTGTTGACTTTTAATCACCGAATTTCATGCTGCCACATTAGGCAATGTCAAAGGGAAAAAATGTTACTCTAGCAGCTTGCTTTCAACTACTAGAGTTAAAATCAAAGATTTTTTTTTTACTTTTTTTTTTAAGATTAATAATAATATCAATATTAATATTAAAGTTAGTCAAAATTAGTGTCTACAAGTACACCCTTAACCATAATATTTTATATTCCAAAACAAATTACCTATATATTAACTTTATTTGGGTAGGCAATTGTATAAGATAATTTAATAATCATCCCGTAACTTTAGAATGAAAAAATATTCCATTAATTTTCAATAAATGAGTCACTTTGGTAGCCAAACACTTATATCAATTAATGAAAAATATTTTTGAACCGAAAAATTTTATTAATTGCCCAAAATTTTTAGTTTGCATACTCAACCATAAAGTATGCAATAGACCACTCTAGCTAAGATAATAAACGTAGATGTATCTCATTAAGTCCTATAAATAGTGTATATTGCATTTAACTTTAGGTCTTAAACTTGATTAAAGTAAATTTTTAATCATTTAATCAATTATGCACATAAGATTCTACTTGAGAGTACATAAATATTAAGGCTCATCTAAAGAAAGTACATACTGCCATTATACTCCTAGCATGTTAAAATATTTTATCATAAAATAAAATAACAAAATTATGTACATAATATAAAGTAATTTTTGAACAATACTTGAATTTCAAACAATAAATATTTCATGTAATTTAAAATTCTAGAAAAATTCAAAAATTAAATTCTAAACATGTCTAAAGAAATCGAAGCAAAAACAGACATCAGACGAGCCCACACGTAACACACGTGCCATTCTCTGTGTGTGGGCTTCATCTAGTGAGCAAGATTGGTCTTCTTCAACCTGTAACCAGGTTGACATTACTCGATTGGATCGATTCTTTGACCCATTTGGGTTTGTTGGGGTTTTTTTGCCATTTTTATGCATTTTCTTGGTCTTTTCATCAAATTAAAGTGCCCAGTGTTCAATTAAACTATTTTCTATCATATCTATACAAAAATCGCACCAAAAACTAATAAAAATAGGATTAATTTATATAACATTTAGATTATTCAAACCCATACTATTTTTGTTTTATTTTAAATTCGGTCATCTACATCAACATTTTATGAAATTAAATACTTTGATTCAAATTTATAACCTATTATAAACATTACCTAAGGATCAACTTCAGATTAAACACATAAAATGTTAAGGTTATAATCAAAACAAAAATTTTGATCAAAACTTTAACTAAAAATTTACAACCTTGATTTCTCTATTCATACAAAGAATTAGAAAACAATCTTTATATGGTTTTAATCCTCTTTCAAAGGGGAACAAAATTTCTCAATCAATTTTAAAAAATAATGATAGGAATTTAAAATTTTTTCAACAACTAATTTTGCCCCGAATAAGCAATTAATCCAAAAATCAATTAATTAACATGAATTTAGGGTCATAATATCACACAATTAAGCTCTAATATCACATATAAACACTAATCCAAGATCATTTTGTGAAGATTAGAACACCAAATATTAATTAAAGAGATTCGACATACCTATTTAGGTAATCATTGTGAATTCGTGGAAGCAAACCAATACCTGAAGTGGCTAAGTCTTACTCTTCACTCTTCTCTTGCTAGTAGCACTCAATAAGTAGTTATTGTATCTTATAAAAGTGAAAAGGGGACCTTAACCTAATTAATTAAATAACCCTAGAAGCCTCTCCATTAAAGGCTTACTAGGTGAAAGGCTTATACAACCACCAAACCACACTGACCCTATAGGATGTGCAAAACCCATACCTAGGTTATCATATTAAATTAATTGAGCTCTCATGCTTATCTCATATTAGAATTAAATCCATTAGCCGTTTTCATTAAATTATTAAAATAATCAATTAATAGTAATCCACTTATGAAAAATTCTAATAGCTGCACCCATTTAGGTATCTATGGTGTAGTCAGCACATATTTTTATTGTAACTGAACCCCCATCAGAAGTTTAGTGCAATCCAAATCCACTTTAAACCTATTCTCATCCATTTGGCAAAGGCAAATTCTTACTGTTATAATAAAAGTGCTTGATGAAAATCCATAAAAAGATTAATTTATCTCATATAAAATACGATAACATTCATGAAAAAACCCTTTTTAGTCTCCAATAAGTAACTTATATTAGCAAAACTCTTGTCCTAAAGACAAACAATTTAGGGTTCATTTGAATAGGCAATGAGGTTGGTTTTGGTAAAATTAAAAATAATGATGGATGTGAAACTAGATACTGTAACAGTAATATTAAAATCAATGATGAGGATATGTATTTGAATGCAAACATAAAGGTAACAGTCAAGAGAATTGTAATGAGATGAGAAATTATCATTAAAGATATTAAATTAAAATGTTAATTTGATAAAAATTTTAAATTATTTAATTTTTATAAAATTAAAAAATTATTAAATTACTTTTATATCAAATATTAATTTTATTAATAAATATTAAAAATTATTAAAAATAATAGCAATATATCAAATAATGTTTTTTTCTTTATTTTTTATTATTTTATGTAGTAATGTAATGTTAATTAATAAAATAATGCCCTAACATTTTTTATATCATAATAAATTTTATTTATTTATTAGTTTATTATATAATAAAATTTACTATTTCTTAGTTCATTTATTTGTTAATTATTATATAATAGTAAATTTTATTTTATATTAAATTAAATAATAATAAAATTATTTTATAATTTTTAAATAGAAAATATCAAAATTTAAAAAAAAAAAAAGAAAACTTTTTTTTGGCCAGAATCTATGAACCACAATCTTCCTAACTCTCATCGGCTAGCTTATAAAACTCCTTTCACAACTAAAACTTCTGCCTCTACAATATCCTGCATTTAATGGTATAAATGAATCGACTACAAATGAATGAATGTATATTTGTAGTTTGTTAATTTATTTTTAGAGTTGTTTATGTTCAGTTTGTGTTTGATAAAAAAATGGTTCATTACATTTTGAGCTCAATCATTTAAATAGTAGGATACTTGAGTTCAATTTGTTTTTTACTCATTTAAATTAAACAAACTCATTCATGAACATTGATATTTATGAACAATAACTAAATATGTTCATGAATAATAAACATATCATAATCAAATAAATTTAAACAAACATACAATTATAAAATTAAGAAAAAACACAAACATGTTTTAAACGAATCTTAAGTGAGCTTGTTTATAAACATAAACAAACCAAATAGGTCTAAGCTCGTGTTCAATTCATTTAATAAAAGAATGTAAAAATATTATTCAATATCATTTGTTATACTTAATAAACGAATATAAATGAACAAAAATCAAACATATTCACAAACAATTTGTCGAAAACTCTATTTGTTTACACCCCTATCTGTATTACTATTTCTTTCTCACATTCTCCCATCAATAATTTGTCTGCTATCCCTTATTATTACTGTGATCCCAGCACTTTTGCCATTTTCAACACAATAGTATTTACCTTATCTTTAAAGGGAAAAGTTCCTTGAACCTAGAAGTATAAATGATATATCAATACTCATAAGTTATTCGAGTTCGACTCATATAAAACTTGAATTCATCTCAAAAATTGTTGAGTCAAGTTTGAACTTGAGTAGCTTGACTTATCGAGCAAGTCGAGTTTGAATATCCTAATACCTAGTTCGAATAACTCATGAACCTAATTGAGTTTTTAAATTTTAATATATTTTATTATTTTAATTAAAAATTACTATTTTACTTTTATATATATCAATTTGAGTCCGATCTTGAGACTAAATATATAATTGAGCTTGAAATTGAGTATGATAATTGAACTCATTTTTTATTAAACGAGCTTAATTGAGTAGTTCGATTTTATCTCGAATTGAACTCCAACTTAAAAATTAAAATTTAATTGAATTCAAATTGAGTTTCAAGCAATGAATATTAAGTTGAGTTCGAACTCAAATTTCTCGTTATATCGATTTGGTTCAACTTGATTACACATATGCCTAAATCAAGCCAAAAGAAGGAATTCTAAGTTTTTCTTTTAGAAGGTTTTGATGTAATTGTTTTTACTGATCCAAAAAGATAAAAAGAGAAAAGGAAAACCAACTCTAGTTGGCAACTGAAGGGTTCCCCTTCGGTGAACAGTTGGGGCTTGGCATGATGGGATTGTTGTTACAGCACCGAAACCAAGACACTCGAATGGATGGTCAATCCAGTTACTCTTGTTTGAGAGCCGAATCTCGTCGCACCGAAACATCTCATCCAAACTGACCCTTACTTGATCATCTTACCAGCTACCCGGCCCTTCTTCAAAGAATGAACGTCCGCGAATGTTGCATCTAATAAATCATTAGTTTTGCAGATTTCTTAATTATATTGTACAATATCTATAATAATAAATAAAAATAATCTTTTATTGTACCGATCAATTGCCTTCATTTGAGGGTTAATTGAGTCGTGGGATTGAAATGTTAGTTTATTCCAAGCAGATAAGAAGAAAGAAAAATAAAACAAAAATAAAAGGAAAAGGAAAAGGAAAAGGAAAATTTTTTTTAAACAAAATAATTTGAAAGGGTATATTTTTTGAGCTATGGGATTGAATTGTTTGTTAATTTTTCTATATTTTAATTTTTGTTATTATCCCTCATATTGTTTAATTTCTTCATTAATTACGTTCGTAATTTTATGTTATTTGATATAATTTATATATAATATATAATTCAAGTTCCAGATCGCTGATTATTGTTAATAAAAATCGAGATAGTGACTGTTCCTTCCATTGCCAATTATCACATCGTTTAAATTTTTTTCAGGTGCCAAAATTTGTGATGAATTCATCTGCCTTAATCTCAGGAATTGCCCTTTCGGTGAAATCATTTCATGCCCGTTACTGGAGTTTTTAGATTCATAAACAAAGTTATTAAGATGACATACACTCATATATTTTTAAAAAATAAAAAAAATAATTAAAAATGAAACATATAATAAAAAATAATATATATTGTATATAGCATTAACAAAGTTAAAAGAAAGCGCGTAATTTATTTTTGATATAGGCAAATTTTTTGTTCACTGATCCAGCATACAAGAAGAAGGCTGTATCTGGGATATTCTGCCCATAGAATAGAAAGCGGAGCTATACCTATACAGTCTAATGTAATTTGGGGCTTGGAAGATTGTAGTGGAGGCTTAACATATTTTATTCATACATCAGGGATTTCATAAAATTTGCCACTTCCTACATGAAGTGACAGCATTTTGTCTGGAAGCTAAAACCATCAATAAAGCTGGATTGCACTCTGGTCTTTCAGCTATGCAAAAATATAAAACTTCATTCTATAATCTTCATGACTCATCATTATTTACACCAAACTTTGTTTCTTACGAATTCAATAAGTAATTTTTGTCAAATGGTAAATATTCACGCAAACACACAAATATATACAGATGCACACAGAGCAATGAATAATGGCCAAATCGTATAAGACCAAACAAACACATCTAAAATTAACAAATGATACAATATTTCCAATCCAAACTTTTTCGATGAATTTAATTTTATTCCTCAAAACCAACCAAGGATCTTCTTGGGAGTAGTTCCGGTGGCACGGTACTTTGCTGCCAACTCCTCTGCCTTGAGAACATCTTCACCGCGCTTCGCCTCAACGATTGCCTTCTTCTCTTCCGCTTCCTTATGGATCAAGGCCACCTTGTTTTTCATTTTTTCGACATACTCAGCCTTCTGCATCTCTAATTTTTCCTGCCCATGCCAAATTTGAGAGTCACGTTATTGATCCTTATTCTGCTTTAAGTTACATATATCAACCTCTTTTCCAACAAAACTGAATTTGATACCTCAAGCTTTTTCAGCTCAGCCTCCAGAGCTGCTTTTTTGCTATTCTCCCATGCCGAAATAGAAGAAAGCTTTTTGTGAGCTCTGCTCAATAATTTTAATACGATCGAGTTCAGAAACATATATAAAATCCCAACTCAATCAAAGAAAAAGACTTCAAGCTCCAAGTTAATTTTTCTAGGCCATCGCAGCCACAAAAATTTAAACCCAAAGCAGTAAAACGCATAGTTGTAATGTAAATGCATGTTGTGCAAAAAATTCATATGAAATTTTGTAAATTTTTCAAACTAAATTAAAGGGGTTTTCTCTTGAAGGGAAAGAAATATAAGTCGAAGAGAAACCCAAGTTAGGAAAGTTCCTACTTGTTCTCAGCTTTGCATTTTTCACTCTCTTCCCAAGCATTGATTAGTGAAATTCGCTTTTCTGTCGCAACTCTAGCAAGCTCAGCATCTGGACAAACAAACCAGACAGAAAATTTCAATTCAGTCATATTAATTACAGTTACAGACAAAGATTTTGATCACATTAAGATTGAGAAATTACCTCGATCAACAGAACCTTTCGTGGTTTTCTCCTCAGTCGATTCCGCCGCCTCTGCCATAAACACCAAAATAAAATTAAACTAAATAATCACAAAAAAATTATAAAAATATTAAATTGAAAAGAAAAACACGATAAAGGACAAATTAAACCAAAGAGAAACAAACAAAACGAAGTAAAAAGCAGGAGAAGCAAAACTGAGAAGGGAAAATGAAGGGATATACTTTCGACTGCTGGGAGTTCAGTAGACTCAGCAGACTTTTCTTCAGTAGGAGGAGGTGGGATTACGGATTTTTCCTCGGCAACGTCTAGGGGAGCTTCGGCCGGTTCGGGAGCTGGCGGCAGAGGCTCCGAGGGTGTTTCGGTTTCAACAACCTTCTTGGGTTCTTCCTCTGCCATGTGTTAACTTTGCCAACAAGAATCCTTTAAATGATAAGAAGTTATAGGAGGGCAAGTTGAATTAGGATTTGAAACAGAAGACAGAGAGAGAGACGTATAGGTTGGTTGAGATATTATAGTTGGGGTTGGGGGAGAGAGTTGGCAACTGAAGCTTTCTTTGATTGATTGAGCTGAGCTGGATGGTTGGTACAAGTGGTCCATCACTCTTTGGCAGAGAGTGACTCAGACAGGCTATGAGATATACTCTCATCTTTTCTCAACATCCCAAAATTAACATCAACAAAAAAAAAAAAATCCGTTTTTCGATGTTCTTTTGATTGAACCATAGAAAGTTGAAAATTTGAAAATTTTAGCCAAAAGAAAATTAATATCCTCTATTGCTTTTTTTTAATTCAAACATACATAGGTCAAAAGCTCATGAATTTTAAATTTTAAATTTAATTTAATTAATTTATATAATTAAAATTAACATTAAATAAATTTAAATTTTAAATTTGAGTATTCACTATTTATTTTCTTATTTTCACATTATAATTTTATTAAAAAAATAAACTAATGAATTCAGCCTTAAGTTTTGAATTTATCCAGAATAAACCCAACATTTCTAATTAGCCTTAATTTGCTCTTGCCTAAAAAATTTAATTCTCAGGGATTTTACGTTTATCTCCTCATATACTGTTAATTGATTCCTTCTTGCATCGTGGTGGCAAAGATGGAATTTGATTTTAATCTGAAATTTTTTAATATTTTATAGTTATTTTAAATTTAAATTAATTAAAAATTAAGTCAAGTTAAATTTTATAAAAAAAAAAATTTTTAAATATATTTTTTTATTTATAAAATTTAAAATCAAAATTTTATTTAAAAGAATCGAATTCTTTATCAGTAAGACCAATAAACTTAGATAAAAAGACGAAATCTTTACGGGCCAACTTTGGCATTTAAACTACCACGAGAAATTTAATCCGCAACGCGCAAATCTTTATGAACACGCACGCTCGCCAAAGAATTGGATAGGGGAACGCCTCAGTCACTCAGCCAATAAGAAAGCTGCGCAGCTACACGCTCTCTAAATGAGAATGAACAATTAGGACTAATTCCCCAAGAGATTAAAGGTTTTCCGTATCTTTGACAAAGATTTATTTTCTAACCGTTGTCATCATTACACTTTTTTGTTTCCTCCAAGCAATTTAAGTACCCAACGAATTTAGGTAGCTTTTTTGGTTTGTGGATGAAATAAGTAAGGCCAAAATTAAAAACTATAAAAAAATGTTAGACAGGTGATTGAAATATATTAAAAGAAGCCTGGCAGCGTCAGTTGACGATTGTTGTTACGTGTCAGCTGTAGTTAAGGTGTAATCAAATAAATTAAATTGATATAATAAAAAATTTAAATTTGACTCTTAATTTGAAGATTGATATTCGATTCGAATTTGATCGAATTTTATTTTTTCAATTCGTATTTGATTTATGATTAAAATTAAATTATTTGAATTTATTTGATTAATATGTAAAAAAATTTGATTTTTATATTCGATAATAACTTAATTATTTATATTTAAATTCGAATTTGAGATATTTTATTAATTAAAATAATAAAAAATATTTAAATATAAAATCTTGATTAGACTCACGAATTACTCGAGTTAAGTATAAGAATACTCGAACTCGATTTGATCAATGAATCGAGTTATTCGAACTCGAACTCGACTCGATAATAATCGAATCGAATTCAAATTTTATTTGAATCGAATCTGAATAGTTTGCGATAACTAATATATCATTTACACATCTAACTGTAGTTCCTCCTATTGATTTGTGTTTTAGAAGGAAATTTTTTTCTACGGTTTTCTTTCCTAAAATTAATAATATAGTATCTGAAAGCTTTTGTCTATGTTAGGATATAATTGAGTTGAGTCGATACAATAAAAGATTTGAGTTCAAACTCGATTAGTGATCAAAATCGAACTATTGAATTCGTTCGATTAAGCTCAATTAATATATAAAAATAAGCTCGATTCGTATATTCGACAACAGTTCTATTATTTGTACTCAAACTCAAAATATTTTATTAATTAAAATAATAAAAATATATTTAAATATAAAAGTTCGATTAGATTCGAGAATTACTCGAATCAAATATAAAAATATTCGAACTCGATTTGATCAATGAGTCTACTTACTCGAACTCGAATTCGACTCGATAATAATCAAATCGAATTTAAATTTTATTCAAATTAAACTCGAATAATTTATGAGTACTAATATATTATTTACAGTTCTAATCTATGCTACTGCATGCGCTGATAATGTGCTTTGTCGTCCTGAAAGTTACACATCTTATTTGTTTGTACTAACAAGCTTTACAACCAAAGAAACAGCGAACGAAAATACATTTTATTGTAAAGCCAAGTTGCCAATTACCCAAAAATCTGATCTTGCCTCACCATCATACAACAATGGTATATACAAATGAAATATATATATATATATATATATATAGTGCTTGTAGAGTTTTGTGATAATTAAGCCAGTTAAAAACATATTGCTTTTAGCATCCATGAACGATCTTCTCAACAAAAAAAATCATATACCAGTATTTTTAACAATTTTAATTAATTGTGGATCTATTCAAAGTAAATAATCAAAGGATTTAAAAAATTAAGGTTTCATTAAGTACTCTGCATTGTGCAATTAGAATAAGTCTTGAGCTTAATGCATTTGCTTTTTTCTGTTTTTTTTTTTTACCCTTCAATATATTAACCATATGTAGGTAACTAAAAAATTGAGGAATAATGTTCTTTTAGAGTATAGAATTTCCTTTAACTATGTTTTTTTTTAATCATAATTTTGAGATAAAAAAAGTAACAGATACTAAAATTTTATTTTATTTTATTTTATTTTATTTTATCACATTTTTTTTTATAATTTGATTAGTCTAAACAAGGGATTATTTGCCTGTGGCATGGCTTGTGAAATTTGATATCCTTGTATTGTAACATAAGCAACGGTTGTATTATTTATCGTTATGATTATGAACAGGGCAAGGCTTGCAAGCCAAAGACGGGACCCCTCCCACGGAAAACACCCTTGATTATTGGTGGTGACCACCGTGCGTTCCAGTGCCTTACGTAGCGCCGCAAAAAACGCAAGTATCAATCCTTGTCAATTGTCAAATTTTTTCCATCATCGATTATTATATAATTAATTTGTAATTTTTTCTGCTACAATTAATATTTAAATTAATGAATCACTATACTACTTGCCAATAAAATAAGATTTTTTTAAAAGAATAACGTAAGAAATTTTTTTTTTGAAGTAATAGCATAGGACATTTTATTTTGTAATGGTTAATGAAATTAATTTTTATTTAATTAAAAAATAAATTAATTGAGTGTGCCTTCTAAAAAATTTTAAACTAAAAAAAAAAAGTAATTGGGTAGTTTTACACTCAACTCTTCCACCACCAAACAATCTTTTTTTAATCAAAAATAGATAAACCCAAAGCATCTTTGAATGAGTTATAATCCCAAAATTAATCATTATTCTATTATATAGTTCTTCTAAATTAAGATACATGTTCATTCTAATTTTCTCCTTAGTGTATCACACACATTTTTTACAAATAAATTTTATTTTATTATAAAAGAAAAGACTTTTTGTTTTTCAACTATTTAGTTATACACAAGCATGCTTTGTGTCCAGCCGATATTTTTATTAGTTTGATATTTATATATTTATATATTAGAATTTATTATCTATGTATTATGTATGATTTATAGAGCTTAATATATATATATATATGGATTTTATTGTCAAAGAGCAATTTTCGAGGTTAAATTATATTTAGGAAAAAAAATGGGTTGGAATAAAGCTAAATTTTGGTAGCAGTTGTAAGAGGGATGCCAACCATCAAACCAGCAAGTGCCTGCTGATACGCCTTTTTGATACTTAAAGATTCTGCGGCGTTCGGACGTATACTTGGTCACGTGGTCCGTAGTAAGCGCAATTGTCCTAATCAAGCGCTGTAAGCCTGACAATCTCTGATGTTGTCATCTGGTTTTGGCACCATCTCCACTTTCCCGCCATTTCCTTTTTTGCATTATGATGTTTGTTTTTCTTATTTATTTATGCTACAAAATTTAATTGAGCTAGGCCAGCGTTTCGTTGCGGATTATTTTTTATTTTTTTAATTATATTTTAAATATAAAAAAATAAAATTTTTATATCAAAATTTAATGGTGATTATATATAGATAAATATAAAATGCACGTTTTAAAAATAAATACTAAAAATATTTAAAAAATACAAATACAAATTAAGGACAAATATAAGTATATATTCTCTTTGAACCTCAACCTCATCGAAACACTTTCTGTTTTGCTATTATGATTATTCCCTAGCATTGCATTTTTAGAAAATTGTGAGAGAATGAGAGACTTTAATTAGGGAGATAGAAGAAAATTAAATTAAAAAAAAAAGAGAGTTGTTATACATAAAAAAAAGCATGAAAAAGATTTTTAAAAAAAGGTAAAATAAAGAATAAAAGGCATTTGGTAAGATATTAAGATTAAATGACATCATCTAAAATTTTACTCTTATTCGAATTCAATTTTAAAAAATTTGATCTAATTAAAAAAAAAAAGCACCAATTAGATAGTTATGATTTGAAACTTATTGAATATTGATTATTTTATCATTTTTATTTCAATTGACTTTCATTATAAAATTTATCTAGTAAAAAAGTAAATAAATAAATAAGGAAAAAAGAAAAAAAAAAAAACAAAAGCTTTAAAAAAGGAAATGAAAAAAATAAAATGAGGAGGTGCCACATGCACATCCAAAATAAGACAAAACACCGTAAGTCTATTTTTGACTCGACTTATTTTTTTAAAATAAGTCTTGATCCAATCTCAAAATTTTTTTAATAAAAGCACGTACGTTAAATGAATTAAAACCAATCATATATAGATTATTTTTTTATTCATACCGCAATTGATATTTTTTTACAAAATTTATCTAATAAAAAATAAAAATAAAAAACAAATAAAAAAGTGAAAAGTAAAAAAATTTTAAAATATTTGAAGAAAAATAAAGTAAAAAATAGATTTGAGAGGAAATCAGCATGCCATGTGGTATCATATATTCGACTTATTTAGTAAACAAATTTTATTTTTTAATTTTTTACTTATAAATTTTTGAAATATTAAAAAATTATTAAATATTTATTTATTATGAATAAGTTATTATAAACAAAAGCAATCATTTTATAAAAAAATAAAAAATCATAATTATTTGATAATCATTCAAATAGCTATAACTATTTGAATAAAAAAAATATAATTGTACATATTGTCATAACTATTTGAATAAAAATTTGTAACTATCAATTTATATTACAAATAAATTTTTTTATATAATCAATTTCACTAATTTTGATTTGAAAATTTTAAGATTTTATTGTATCCTATAAATATGATTACTTTTAAAATAATATTTTTCACACCTAAAAAAAAAAATTTATTCTTCCTATATTCTCAAATTTTCTAGCATTTTAAACGATTTGGTTCTTTTGGCGTACTAAAAGTGGTCATGAATTTGATTGGATCAAGTAACAACCAAATGCCGATTGGCATTTTTAAAAATTGGATTAAGATTTTATTTGATGGTTGATTTAACTTTGTTTAATTCAAATTTATTATTAACCATAAAAATTTATATTAATATTTTTATTATATTTCAAATTTAAATATTAATAATATAATATTTTTACAAACCAAATAAGTTCTTCGAAAAAAAAAAACCAAATAAGTTCGAAGTTATTTTTTACTTTTTCTTTGTCGGTAATAAATTTAAACTTTAAAAATCAATACTATATAATTAAAACTATCCTTTTGAAAATTACTATGTTGCTTTTAACATGTGTTCAAAAGTACAATAATATCTTTACTTTCATATTCGATTAAAATTATTATAATGCATATCTTATTATAATTACAAAAATGTTTCTTCTGCTAAAATAATGATAATGCCCTTCTATTATAATTATAAAAATACCCATCTTACCATATTTAGTCATTATAATTAAAAATAATCTTTTTAAAATTACTATATTACCCTTCAAATAATTATTTGATAATTGTTTGATACATGTCCAAAAGTACAATAATACCTTTACTCCCATAATTGGTTAAAATTATTATAAGGGGAGTTTTATTAGCACCACCATTTTTTCTTTATACACCCCCACTTTTTTCTTTTCAAAATTTTTTGTAGGTAAAACTATTAAAATACTTTTTGTATAAATTTTATATTTTTTGGAAATAAATTTGTGAGAAGTCATAACACTTGTCAAAAATATATTTTTAAGAGTGTTATTAAAGAAATTTTATGAAGAATTACAAAAAAAAATTTATTAAAATTATTTGTAAATAAGTGTAATAAAAAATCATTATTAGAGAAAGAATAATAAATAACTTTTATCAATTTTTAAAATTTTATAATATTTTTAATTAAATTAAATTTTTTGGAGAATTATCTCTATCTATTTATCAAGACGGGTTTCTCTAATTAACATATTAGATTTTGACAAAATCGTATAGTATCTGTAGTATTATTATCTTTTTATTCACAAGTATACAATGTTGATCAAGAAAATCTTTAATTTTGAATTAGTTTTAATTATTTCAATAGCCTTTTCACTAATTCTCAAATTAGTATGAGGTCGAGAAAATGGTAATAGTAATTTTTTACTATTATTTCTACTCTTTAAAACTTTATAAAAAATCTCAGGGAGCATATAGTCATCATATTACGGGAAGTTGTGCATCTTAAAAATCAAAATAGTAAAAGTAATTGTTTTTATTAATTTTAAAATTTATTATTTTTTAATTATATTTTTTATTACATTAATTTATAAATACTTTTAACAACATTCCTTTTTTGTATTTTTTTTTATCAAATTTCACTTTTCAAAATATATTTCTAGAAGTATTACGGCTTCTCAAAAATGAATTTTCAAAAAGTGTTATGACTTCTCAAAAATGCATTTTTGAGAAGTGTTATGATTTCTCGAAAATTCATTTTTGAGAAATGTTGATTTCTCGAAAATGATGAATATCTGAAAATTTACAAAAAAAAATTTAAATAATTTTACTTGTAAAATTTTTTAAAAAAAATGTGGGAGTGTGTAGAGCAAAAACAGGGGTACATTTAGAATTCTCCTTATTATAATGCCCCTTTTATTATAATTACGAAAATATCCTTCTTACCATAATTAGCCAACTATAATTAAAAGTAATCTTCTTGAAAATTATTATATTGCCCTTTTGCTTATTATGCTCCTTTTACCATAATTACAAAAATGTGCTTCCTATTATAATTGGTCAAATTTATTATAATGCTTCTCTTGCCATAATCACGAAAATATCTCTTTTACCATAATTAACTAAAATTATTATAATGGTCCATCTATCATAATTATGAAATGATGTGTGCATTTTATTTAAAAAATATTATAATACCCTATTAATTATATATTAAATTTTATCATAATAAAAATTTAATTACATTTTAAATTATTAAATACCCTTACTATTGCTTCATGAAAATTGCATAAAACATAACTATATATTAAATTACTATAATAAAATTTAATCTATACAATATACTAAAAGTAATCTCCAAGGAAAATTACTATAATATCCTTTAATTAATTAATTAGTAGCTAACACGTGTCCAAATTTACTATAATACTCCTCATTTCATAATTAGCCAAAATTAGTATAATTTTTTCATACCATAATGGCAGAAATAGCCCTCCTAACATAATTGATCAAAATATGTCCCTCCTATCATAATTACAAAAACATAATCATATCATGATTGACTATAATTATTATAATGCTCTTCTTACTATAATTATGAAAGTACCCATTTTATTATAATTACTTAAAATTACCATAATGCTCTTACTAAATTATATATTAAATTTAATAAGATATAAAATTAACTACATATAAAATCACTAAAATATCCTTCTCATTATTTCATGAAAATTTGACATGTGGTATTTTATATAATTATTATAATACACCAATTAAATTACACACTAAAGTAATTATATAAAACTTAATTGCATATTAAATTATTGAAAATAATCTCTCATAGAAATTACTATAAAAATATATTTATGTTATATAATAATATATTAAAAATAAAATTTGATAAAAAATTATTAGTCCCGACGTTGTGGGGAGGGTGGGGAGGGTGAGGGATCTAGTTTTGTTTAAAACTCAACTAGAGTCGAACCTATATGACCAATCGATGCATGAACAGATGTACCCGACATTTACATCAATATGTAAGCTCAGCACTAACCCATTGCATTATGAGAGCCCAAAACTACGTTGGTGCTATGGTCGTCTCGGTCCACATTCATATCTATCTCGATTCCATTCCGTGTTCTAAATAAGGCAGTGCCAAATCATATACTATTATTCATTATGGAATTAAGAAACAATTGATTTGATTTATTATTTGTTCTGTTTCTTTACATTAGTTCAGTCCAATTGATAATTTACTCTCTCTTTGGTGAAGTCTTTTTATCTTTTTATCTGGTACATGAAAAGAACTTACGGTCCATCTATGAGAATCTAAGCAGATATTTAGGAGCTTGAAATAACCGATTTTTAAGATTTAAGAGAATTTAAGGATTTTTTTTTTTAAAGTAACTTGAAACAGGAAAAGAATAGGTAACGAGGAATGTTTGGGTTGATTTTTAAAAAGAATTTCGATATTAATGGATGGGATATAAAAATCTAAAATAAACTAATAATTTATAAAATTATGATATATAAAAATATATTTATTAATTATATATGGACGGAAACGGGGAATTTGTTTCTTTCCCCATCCTCTTCCTGTTCCCGAATTTTAGTTCCCAACCTTACTCTCATCAGGGTAAAGAATCTGGTTCTCGTCTGATTTAGGTGAGATTAAGCTCCCTAGGTCCCTATTTGGAGTATGTTTAGGTTCAAAGAACATTGTAATCTTCTCTCCCCGTTAGAGACTGCTGATAAATAATTAAAGATATTTTGATTTTTTGAGTTAATCTAACGTATTAGATTAATCTGTAATTACAACATTTCGTCAATTCGATCTTATTATTAATCTGCCAAATGGGTCCCTTTGTGCTAGTTTGTCATTCTTCGAATGAATGGTTAATGTTCAAGTTAACTTTGTCTATCAGGTCATCTCAACTCTAGGCAAACCATGGACAACACAAACTGTTCAAAACTCTCTTATTTTTTATTTATAAATAAGGTTATACAAGTATTATCTAAATTTTTTTTTATTTTTTTAATTTTTAATTGATCTCTGAGTTAGAGCGTCAAAATTCAAATATAAAAACATTTTTTGTCTTTATTTTTAATCGACTTATTTTCTCTCATAATTTCAGGATTTTACTTCTCAACTCAAAGTTCAGTATCAACACTAACCATAAAAGCTTTTTGCTAATGGCAAAGGTTAAAAAAGTAATTTGATCCTATCACACAATCACGAGGTCTGTTATTGCAGATATCTGAGCAATTCTATAATGAGATAAGATCTATCCACACCGGGCAAAAATAAAAAGGGAAGATCTGCAATATTTTGATGCAATTTGAGCAATAAAAGGTTAAAGGTTTACAAGGGGATATATATGTGAGTTGGTTATTTTGACATGTAAGATATAGCTGTTTTCTAGTGTTCCAATGATTTTCTCCTGCAGCCAAACAGATGCTAAATAGAAATGCTGAAGTTTGTTGGTATATTATTTACCAGGAAAAACAAAAGAAAAAACTGCCAAGAGATACTTGTACAAGTTTATGAGAAAGAAATCAAACTTGAAAGGGTAATATACAGAGTCACTTTCTGTTTTAACTAAATGGGAAACAGGGGAAGGAAGGATTCAAATTCTGAAAATAACGACATACTCGCAATATAACATCAAGTTAATGATTTAGTATCAGCCATTGTCTCATTGATAGATTGATCAAATGCAGCCATTGATTAAGATATAAAGATATTATCAAGTATATGGTGTGCGTTTATGCAAGGATTGTTGAATTGAGTCTGTTATGAAATATTATCCACTGCTGTGAGGATCCGGAGACATATTCTCTTGATTTTATCTTTCGAAAAGAGATATCACCTCATGCACGTGTTTGCATTAGAGAGAAAAGAAGCATCACAAGAAGTTCTAGGCAGACCCCGAACAAACTCCATTCAAGGGCGAGGAATTAATTGCTGATGACATAAAAAGCAACTTTCAAGAGTGAGACTTTGCCTTGTGAAAACCGTGCCATTAGCAAAGAATTTAACATCAAATTTCCTGGCATTCCCAATATTTCTATAGCAGACATAATATAGCTTGTGAAGGTATTAAAAGCTTGTTGTTACTCCACAAAGGTGGCAGTACGAGAGTGGTCCATGACACTTGCTACAAGATAGCTTATTGACACTTATTACAAAATAGCTATTTATACAAAAGCTTTACGATATAAGTTTGTAATGATTTAGATCCATTGTTACAGGAAAAGTATGGGACTGTGCATGGGGTAAGAGAGAGAGAGAGCACATGCTACCACGTGTTTCTACACTTTTACGGGGCAACTTGGCCGGAATTTGACCAGCCAAAAATAAATGTTACGCCTTTGTATATCTTGGCACTGGTGGAAAATAATGAGGCTCTTGTTGAATATGGATCAGATTTGCCGAAACAAAAGGGGTTTGGGCCATCACTGGCTCATGAAATAATTTCAAGGCAACCCATATATCCAAACCATCTAAACTTTGAAAATCTTTCTCTTAATAATTTTGGTCAAATCATGGTTTAATCATTTGGCCGTTGCAATAATGCCATAATAATTTTTTTGGGGGTGGGGGTGGTTTGGTGCAACGGACAATAGTGCCATAATTACTTTTTTTCTTTTTGGCATTTGCAAGTGCCTTATGCTTTGTACGGTATTTGATACCTTCAATCTCTTTATTAATGCTTTAAAACTAAATTAATTTTTTAGGTCAATTTGTTTTTGAACATTTAAACATTTGTTTTTTTTTTTTCCATTTACGTTATTTTCATTGTTCTCCCATGCATGAAAATTTACCAACATATATATGAGGGCATAATCTTTTTTTCTACATCTTCGAATTCTTTTGTTGACATATTGCTGAGAAATGAAGCTACAATTTAAATTTTAGACGGACAAGAGGCTCTATCCTCAGAGACGGGGTTGAATCATAAATTTAACCTAGAAAAAACAGGCATTCGGTTTTTGAGTTGATGATGACAATAACCAAAAGTGTAGGGTCATCAGCCATCTGTTTGGTTTAAAGTTTCGCACCTCGTGCCTTATTGCAATCAAAAGAAAACAGCTTTCCAATTCCGAAACTTACTACTTGGCATAGTGGTAGATGTTTTGATTAGATATGTTACAAAGAAGCTTCTTCATTGACGGTGTATTGCACTACATTTTTAGTTTGACTTTGAATCATCTTCTACTTGGCATTTCTGAAGTTACTGAAGGGGTTTAACAGACTGGAACATCTCGTTGCTTTCACAACACTAATGCATTCCACGGCTATGCAGAAACTACCCTTTTTTTTAGTTCTGTAGCATTGTTTTTAGACAGAATCCCAATGAAGTGAATGGGATTTGTAGCAAATATTCAATGGAGAAACTGAATCATATATACGACTAAAACATGTTTAAGACATGGAAGAGCGACAAGAAAAAGATCAAAGTTTTATTTCAGTTGCAGTTTCAGGCAACTCAGGTACTAGTTAGACAAACTACTGAGATAAGCTGCGCCAGTAATCAAGAATTAAGAAATAGGATTCAAGATCTCACCTGATCTGCATCTTTATTTTTCAGGTGCCAAGGTTGAAAAAGTCTGCGGTAACGATAGCACTGGTGCCGGAGGATGTTGGAAAGCCGACGCTGAGACTAGAGAAAGTCGCAGTTCAGGATGGGAGTTGTTTGTGGGAGAATCCTGTCTATGAAACTGTGAAACTCATCAGGGAGCCAAAAACAGGGAAACTGGGTGAAAAGATTTGCCATTTCATTGTTTCAAATGTATGTAATGTATAGTAGGGAATTCCTCAGCCTTTCTTCTCCATTGTTTAAGTTTCTACTGTTGGCAGCTAATTACTCTGGTTTGTTGCAGGGATCATCAAAAGCAGGTTTTCTCGATGAAGCTTCAATTGATTTTTCTGATTTTGCAGCAGAAACTGAACCAATTACTGTCTCTCTGCCCCTTAAGCTTGCTAACTCTGGTGCCATTCTACATGTTAGTTCTCTCTTTCTAAATCAAAATGCGTGCACTTACACTAAGAAAGAGACCCAAGCATTGAATTCTATTGATTTCAAAATCTAATGTAGCTTCACTGTCATTTGGTTGTGAAAATTCATGGTGATCCACAGGTGACAATTCACAAAATTGAGGGAGGAGCAGGTCAGAGGTGATACACGCCTCCATCTCTAGTCATTCACTATTGCCTTCTAATTTTTCGTCCCTTTCTCCTTCGCCTTCCCACTCTTTTTCCTTAAGCTTTTTCTTGTTATATTTACATATATGAAATCCAACTTTTAATATCAGATATCTTGGAGAAAGTGAAGGCTTGGCCATTTCCTTGGATGGAAGCCTACAAAAACAAGACAACAATTACAGTGTACATGAAAACAACCAAAATTTCACAGAAGTTTTTGTATAGTTTATTATGGCAATGATAATTTGATTAGAGCATCCTGAATTTACTAGCAGGAATAGATGGCCGTTTTATGCAACTTTCCAATTAAATTGTTTTGATTCTTTCAAAGGATGGGCACTTGAATATGACCACATATCAGAATGCTGAACAAGATGGTAGCATTAAAGCATCCAGTGGCTCTACTGCTATATTAGCATCATGCTGGGATATTGGTTCTGAACAACCGAAAAAGACTAGTACCAGTCAGGACCCTGCCAGCTTCTTTCCATCTATACGGCAGAATTCTATGTCTCAGAGGGGAGCAGATGCTGTCATGACTAAAAAGCACATGCACCGGAGAACAAACACAGATTGGTCACTCAATTCAAATTCAGATGGAAATCTAGTTGAGTCAGGTAATAGCCCTGAAGACATCCCAAGAGAATGGCAAGAGGGATCAGAAAATTCTTTTGAGAAACTCAGAAGAGAAAATGCTATGTTATTGAACCAGGTAGAAGTATCAGAATTAGAGCTGCAATCTCTTAGGAAGCAGGTTTTGAAAGAGGGCAAATGGACACAGGATCTGTCAAGATAAATTATCAGCCTTAAAGAAGAAGGAGATGCAGTGAAGACAGAGTTTGAATGACTCAAGTCAAAGAAAAATACAGATGAGGCAGAAATTAAAAGCAAACTAGAAGCTGAAAAAGAGGAGTCAAAGGTTCTGCTAGAAGAAATTAGGCGGGAGCTGAATCATGAAAAGGACTTGAATAACAATCTTTGTTTGCAGCTGCAGATGACACAGGATTCAAATTCTAATCTGATTCTTGCAGTAAGAGACCTCAATGAAATACTAGAGCAAAAGAACAGAGAAATATCTCACCTCTCCAGCGATATAGAAGCAAGTATGAGTATTGAAGAGGTGCAGCCAAGTTCTAAATGCCAAATGAACGAGGTTGAGGATCAGAATACACTGAAAGAATTCAAGAAGGAACAACATGATGCTAATGAAGTACTCATGATGAAGCACAGACATGAATGCAGAGTTAGAGTTTTACGGGAAACATAAAGAGGAGTTAGAGATGCATATAGAAGAACTGAACCAGGAAAATGACAGTATCTCTTCCCAGTTAAAACAAAATCAGCAAAAAGAATCAATGAAGACACAAAATGAGTTCTCAGAATCTTTAGCTACTATAAATGAACTTGAATCTCAAGTGCATAGACTAGAGGATAAAATCAAGCAGCAGTCAGAAGAATACTAGAATCTTTAATTGCCATCAACAAACTTGAAAGTCAAGTTAAAGAATTAAAGAACAAGCTGGAGATTCGGACACAAGGGTTTGAAGATGACCTCAATGCCATGATATGTGCCAAAACAGAGCAGGAACAGAGGGCAATCCATGCAGAGGAGGCCTTAAGAAAGACAAGGTGGAAAAATGCAGTTACTGCTGAGCGGCTTCAGGAGGAATTTAAAAGGCTATCTGTTGAAATGGCCACTAAGTTTGATGAGATTGAAAAGATGAACATGAAAGCAGTCACTGAAGCCAATGAACTGCACATGCAAAAAAGAAATCTGGAAGAAATGCTCCAGAAAGCCAATGAAAAGCTCAGGCTACTTAAGGATCAGACTGAAATTGAACGACAAGACCTTTTACACCAACTAGATCTCAAAAAAAAAAAAACAAATAGAGCAAATGTCAATGGAACTTGATGATAAGACCACACTACTTGAATATGCAGAAAAGCAAGAGAAGAAAATGCAGGAGGCTTTCTCAAAAGAATTTCAAATGCCCAGAACTGAGATTGAGAAGCTCAGTGAGCAGAGAAGCCAATTTATGGATCAGGCAAAAGAAAATGGAAAACAAAGTGATGAAACCAAAAATGTTAAGACATCAAGTGACAAAACTGAGATGCTGATACAAAGATGGACTATAGAAATAGATGAATTGGAGAAAAAAATCGCTTCGGCAAAGAAGGAAGCAGAGAAGACACAGGAACAATTAATTAGTACAAGGTCTTTGAAGGAAAAAATATAGAGATGGTGGTCAGAAATTTGCAGTCAGAAATGGAAAATATTGGAGTGGAGTATAGTGACTTAAAACATAGCTTGATTCAAGAAGAAATGGAGAATGAAAAACTGAGAAAACAGGTTTCTCAGTTAAAGAATGACCTGCAGAAGAAGGAAGAAATCAGCTCTATACAGAAAGAGCTCAAAAGTAATGGCAGTCAAGTGGACATCACTGCCAGGAGCAGCCACTCTACCTCAGCTCCTGAAGAGTCCAAGGATATCACTAGTTTGCAGAAGAAATTAAGGTTGCTTAAGGTAGTTGTTCAAATACAACGCTTAGAAATTAAAAACAGTATCTGTTATGCATGGAAAGATTACATATGAAATGTGAGATGTGCTATATTTAACAAACATCAGTGGTGGAAAAAAACCACATTGCTACATAATCTCCTTTATCCAGTCATGATATGTTAACATTCTATGTTCTCATAAAATCCAAACCACCAAGCTGATATAACAAATTTTTTGCTCTCATTCATCAAATATCAAAGATTAATAATTTCACAATTTTTGGTAGGAACAGATAAGCCTCAAGGAAGCTGCATTGAAAATATCAGCTAATTCAGCTCCAGAGAGAGAAAGAAATCTCAGCAGCATGATTGAAGAGCTCGAGAGCAGAATGGAACAACTCAGAAATCTCAGCAACATGATTGAAGAGCTTGAGAGCAGAATGGAACAACTCAAAATTTGTCGTTTTTCTGCAGACCATTGTCAAAAGGTTTGTGGATTACAATTATAAAAAAAGCATTGACTAATATAGTTTTGTGATTTGTCACACAACTAGACAGAAATATTTTAGTCTAGACACAGTTCATGAGGCAACATTTAGGTCCAAACAATCATAGAAACAGTATTTCAGTGATTAGCAATACCTTCTTATTGAACAATAATAATGCATAAGAAATAAAGTCATAAACAATGTTGCCTCTTCAAAACTATATCAATGAATTAATTTTGTAGAAGTTCCTTTATTTCTAGACCTCCAAGACTAAGAAGTTTTAATGAAGGGCACTTATATCTCAGTTTCATCCTTATTGATAGATATGCTTCCGTTCCATCCATTTAGATTCTAGAGTGTTACTCTAGTCTCAAGATTACTGATGTCCAAAATACAGGAAAGCATATCTTCTGGAGTCTTTTCTGCAAATGTCACCAAATCTGAAGAAAGCGGAAAGTCACGAGACAACATGCTCCATTCTATGAGCACTACAGAGGGCACGGCTTTCTCAACAGGAGCAGTACCAGTTGAAAAGTATTAGCATTCAATAAGGTGAACATCAATGTCAATTTTTTTGTTCTGAAGAATTACAGCTTATTATTAAGCAATATCTTTACTATAGATGGAGCTAATCATCTTATCATTTCTGTTTTCCTACTTCTGATACCAGCAATGGTGCTACTCATGCCAATTTGCTAAGTGAAGTGGAACATCTTAAGGAAAGGAATAAATCTATGGAGCATGAGCTTAAAGACATGGAACAAAGATATTCAGAAATAAGCCTCAAATTTGCAGAAGTGGAAGGTGAAAGACAGCAACTTGTGATGATGGCACGAAACCTTAAGAATGCCAAGAACAACTAGTATGTTCAGAGATGTAGTATGTTGGACAAATAACACTAAGCAGGTGAAGCAACTGATCCTCTAAACAGAAAATCCATGTGTGATACTTACATCAAAGTTCAATTAAGTAATCCTTTTCATTTGAGCTAGCGAAACAGCATTCCTCCTTTCTTTGGTGCTCATCTCTCCTGTTAGGAACACTGAAAAATTAGATTCAACCAATTAGGCCAAAAGCTCAAGCAGCAAATCTGGATTTTGTGGCTTTAAATGTTTAGATACCTACAGACCAAATAGATACATAGGAACCAATCCACTGCCTCCTTCATTTTGCTCAATAAATTAAAATCTATAATTAAGTTTGAGGAAGAAGAACTAACAAATCAAGCCTGTCTTGGTCCACAGTCCTGGCACTTCTTTTGCAAGCAAACGACTGATTTCACAAGATGGGGCTTTTCTGTTTCTTAGGGTGAATATAATATTATTATCACAAAAATAAAATTATAACAATAAAAGAAACACCCCAACTACACTGAGCAAGCCTGAACACATCACGCTTGACATCAATTAAAGGTGTTAAAATCAATAGATACTTTAAGCACCACAAATGCAGGCAGGCATATTCTAATACACAGCTGCTAGCAGTGCATGCCCCAATAAAAATTTTAGTTCAAAGATTGATTCATTTTGACTTTCAAGCATGAAGCTGCATGATAAGCTTTCTTATAAATGCCTAACAGCCTGTGGGCTAGTCAGTTCAATATTTCCGGCCAAATCAAATATTTATAGCATGAGGACTATGGTGTTGGAGCTTACTGATTGAACCCATCTGGATACATTCTTGCAAAAATCATGGAAACTGCACCAAGTTGATGACATGTTTAAAGGGTGATCTGCATAAAACAAGTAAATGTAAATAAGACTTAGTAAATCTTTGTATTGCTATTTCTGACTAGAAAAAGAGACCGCTGCTGAGCACTATATTCAAGAAACAACCTACTAATTCCACAAATGGTTCTACACCCATACACATTGCACCCCTCTTGTTTCCATCCCAATTATTGATTGCGAAGCTTTTTGCTCAAACCATGAGCACTTCCGTCACTCCAAACCAGCTTAGTTTGACTTCCACTGTCATTCATTGCAAAAGATAGAGTCTAGAGGAGAAAATAGCAAAATTTCAATTGCAGACATGAATTTGTGTCTGTATTACACGTCAAATATGATACCAAGGTAGTTTATACAAACCTGCCTTGCTCTCTTATCAATGGGTGTGTATGTTTGCATATGGTAGGATGAAGTCTTTTCATTCTTAGATAGGATGGATGATTGAGGACATCTTTTCTTCCTCCTTTGTTCTAGTAATTTCCTAGGAGTGCTACCTCCTTGGTATTTGAAAAATTCAAGAATTGACGGACTTCTTCTCTTAGGAACTTTTGCTATATTTCCGGATATCTCAAAGGGTGAAGCAGATGCATCAGGAGGATTCTGCCGATGTAATCTGCTCTTCTCCTTGATTCTGTTAAGAAATTCTATCGTCCAAGGTGAACCTGATTGTGGATGGGCTGAAAGAATGGCCTTTGAGAGTGGTGTTGCTCTGGGATTTAAGACATAATTTTTTAGTAGCGAGCCTTTGCAAGCTGCAGATCTCTGAGCTAAAACATCCCATATGAGGTTTTCTTGGTCACTGGGAGGCAACTTATCCTTATAACATGTATCTGGATTATCATTAGTTCCTTGGAAACTTTGTCTAGGATATTTTACAAAACTCAATATATCTGAACTAGTGTTGATCTCAGAAACATATGGGAAAACAGTGTCACTGCCTTTACCAAATGACAATCTTCTGGCAATTTTAGACTTTCTTATAGAATCTTTTTCAATCTCTGGCACCAAAGAGAAAGGAATAGTAGAGTTACCAAAGGAAGAGAAACCCTCACCTGACATTGGACTGTCAGTGAGGTCAATAACTTCACACACAAGGTCTTTGTGCTGGTTCTCAAAGTTATTGATGTTTTGCCACTCCAAAGTGTTCAGCATGGCCATATTTTCTCCCTGATTGTAATCCCACATATTATCTTTTAAGGGTACACTGAGTTTGGGCTTTTTTGCTTCATTTAACATCTTAGGACCTTCAGAGATGTGAGAATCATATTGCTTAGGAATTTGAGGGCTCAACAGTGTGGGAAAATCAAATTCTTGTTTTTGATCAAATATAGCTTTCAATGATGAACTGTGCTTTTTGTAATCCTGGAACATCTCAGAACCTTTGGAAATCCACGAATCATGTGGCTTTGACAGTCCAGAAGGATTCAGGAAGTCATCTGCGCATTTATTCAAAGGCTCAAAATTCATAAACTCGTCCATTCTTATGCTGATTTTATGAGGGCTAGTTATGCTTTGTCTTTGTTTTCCTTTAGAACCAACAATATGATGACACTTGTCAGAGTCAGGACCAGAAGATACAGAAGAGCAATCTGTCATTACAGATTTTGAATCCTCCCGCTCACCATACTTGCACAAAGCACTGAAAAGAAAAACACTTTCATCAGGTACACAATAGTTTTGGACTGCATGGATCCTGCGTTCATGTGACCACTCAAGGAACTCAATGAGCATTCCTCCTGAAGAGAGTATAGCATGAGCTGTCAAAGGATTAATTGAAGGAAATTTTGTGAGGAATGACTCCGCCAGAGTTTCTGAATCAGGCATCTTTGGATATAGGCCCCTGGTCTTCTTAGCAGCATAGTCAATGCAGTTTATTATAATTTCATCAGTTAACTCATATGAATAAGAACAAAAAAGCTGGAAATCAATTCCCAAGCTTGCTGCTGCTGCATAGAGTCCAGCTGAGGATTCCATTACAGTAGAAAGGAAGCCAATTTCTCCCTCAAATACCTGGAAGAAAAAGTATATACAATTTATTGCAATTCAAATTACATCAATAATAATTTTACTTTAAAAAAAAAAACAACAGCAGTAATTTTAATTTTTTAATAAAAGTAGTTCAGAATTTCCATCTTTTCTACAGTACTATGTCTCATCTTGCACGGTACAATGAAAAATGTCTGCCTTAAGGTTTGTTTTAATTTTCAACCTAGGGTATAAGAAATTTCATACTTCTAGTGAACAAGCAAGAACATCACCTATAACAACTCCTAATCAGCTGAGTCTGACGAAGCCAGCAAAAGATGGCTACGGATGCAAATAAGCAACACCAGGTTACTTTAAATCCAGTTTGAAATTTTTACTTTAAAGTTGTTTTTATAGTTCATTGTTACTTTTAAAATCTCTGATATACAGGCAAGACAAGTAGTGAATAGAAGCAAATAAAAAATGTTTCACTAGAGGTAAAATACACATACTCCAACCATATTAATGAAATCAACAGAAAGGTAGTTAAAGCATAAACCTAGATTTTTCTGGTTCTGAGCATCCCAAAGAACTCCAAATAATACATGACATTTGTCTTCTTGAAACTTAATTACTTCTATTGTCTAGCTAGTTAAGATATGAAAGTCAAAGTGTAAGACAGATTTAAGGTGTGGAAATTACCAGGAAACAGCCACTGAAAGTAAAACTCAGCAAGGTCAAAAGATTAGTTGCAATATACTCAATGCACGATGGTAAGCATGAAGATGCTTCATCTAAAGTGGCAGCTTTTTGTCCAATGTTTCTGCAGTCATACCATACTAGGCAAATTGCAGAACTAATTATGACATCCACAGGCAGATTTGAATCCCTTTCCACTACTTGAGCTCCTTCTTTCTCCTTTGCAAGAATTTTTTGATATGTACTTCTTCTGGATACAATCATTTCCTTATCAAAATTTTGCGTGTTCACAACAATTACTGTGTCAACCATTCTCTGCTGAGTTAGTTTGGTTTCCACTGCAACTGGCAGAGGCCTACATTGAACTTCTACTTTATCCACACTTTTGACAGATCTCTTATTATACTTGTCTTCAATTGGAATAAAGTTCAGGAGGTCCTCCAACTTCTCATAATTCAAATTATCATCTAGAGCCAAGATTGAATCAAACTCTCCTTCCTAAAACATGGGTAGTGTCAGCAGCATGTGTGTGATTACCACAATGATTACCACTATGATTACTGATAGAAAACAGTTATATTAAGAGTTCACAACATTTTAGAGAGTCAGCTCATTCCAATAAGAAAATATTTTTGCCCCAATAATTAGAACCTATCCTTTATCAAGCAGTCAAATTTTGGAATTGTTTCCATTCTTAAGGACTGAAAAGGATATTAATTTCAATGATTAAACACCAATTTATCACAATTCAATCACCTATATTGTAGCAAACAGCAAGAAAATCACAAAGTAAAATCAGCTATAGACTCCGAACTCGTCCTAAAGAAATTTTCTCAACTTTACTGACACAAGCAACACGCCTAAATTTCAAGGGGGGCATTCTATATCTGTTACATGAGGTATTTTGTTCCTTCCGTTCATCCCAATTGCATATTTCAACTTTGGCACTGAATTGATGTTTTCACTGGTTGATAGGCAATTACAACATCTTCTGAACTCATAATACCCTTCATTACTTGAGCTGAGGCCCAACAGAACACTCTTAATGGTATGATTAAATTTGTCTTCTGTTCTATAATTTATATTCAAATTTTGTTACACATGATGGTATGCAAGTCTTTGAATGAAACTGAAATTACAGGAATCGTGGCAACTGAAGTTAACTGCCTACAAGCACATAAAGTATAGATACCATCAATGAATAGATTAACTTTCCGTAAACTCTAGTAAGAAAGAAGAGACTTACCATCAACTTCTTTGTAGCCTGAGGCATATCGATGCCTTCACAGAGTGCTTTGGAAGCACTAGAGCCATCCAGTTCAATCTTCAAAAAGTGAAGATGAGTCAAACCAACTGACTTGGGGGAAAAAGAAGATACCCTAGATGAGCCACACAAGCCTCCATATTCCACAATAAGGTTGAACTTGTTGAATGGAAAAGATGAAGAAACATGCCTTGAGGAGAAAGAAAGAGAATATCACATATAGCTTCATTACTCCACACAACAAGCAGACTAAAGTTTAAGAAGATCAGGTCACCCACTTCAGAGTTCAGATTTTCATCTTTATGTTTTCATAACATGCAATGTGTTGCATTCTCAATCTTTTGGTTAGAAATTCTAAAATGTAAGAAAACTCAAACTCTAACAAGTAATTGTGCGAAGGAGGCTAGAAGTCGGATAAATATTTGAAAAAATATCCCACATGCCTTTGTTACAAGAAATAAAGCAATTAATCTTCATGATTTAACATCTATGCTAAAATTTGTTGAATTCTAACAATAATTCCCAAATTCACAGAAATGAGTTTAACATCTTGTATTAGGTTCTAGATGTGGCATGAAAATTTTATTTAAGAATATTTTTTCATAAATGTGCAGAATATATATGGTCATGTGGTCCATTCAAATCATCTATCCTTTAACAGTCAATAGCTGCGATACGTACTGTATATGTAGAGATATAGGGATAGGTCATTGAATTCGTAAGTACACAACCAGATTAAGGTAGAACTAATATGCCAATGAGGTTAGAAACATGTATAATTTCTCCGGATTCAAGTTCCAAGAAGTTCATCAATAACAGTGTAAAGAACACCTTGCTATCTCAAGCCAATCCATGATTTACATAAATGTAAAAATCGAAATGTTTGTTTTTATTTCCTATATCCTGTAGTAACAATGTTATTCAGTTGACCTTTTGACAGAGCAAATAAAAAAAAGATTTCAAATAGTATAGAACAAAAAAGTGAGTTATATAATTAGATATTGTTGGTTTGGAACTTACTCCTGAGATACGAACCAACAACCTGAATTCAGCTGAGAAACCATCTTATCGGCATCTGATGGATTTGCACTTGTGCAGACACTTGATAATTCATTCCATGTTAAACCCATTGACATCAACAAACTCTTCAAGGACCACCAGAAGACTTGCTCTGTCAAAATCAACACTTTTGAACTACTTGGACCAGTGTTTGACTGTAAAATTCCCTGTATAACACAGAGTGAGGGATGTGATCTGGTTATTTCCTTGCCAACCTTGCCACATGCATCCTCAATCAAGGAATGGAGGAAACTTAGTCTTGACTTCATGCAGCCAAGGCTTCGCCATAGCTTGTCTACATATAAGTGAGTTGCTTGGATGCCATAGAAACACATATACCAAGCCATTTGCTTAATTGCACACAATGTAACAAATGCCATAATGTCTTCATCTTTGTGAGAAATAGTTCTTCGAGCCATTTTTTTCTTAACACATTCCATTAATTTGTGCTTTGGAAGGCTAAGTAATTCAAAGTTATCTGCGGGTAAAAATGTGATTAGCTCTGTCTCATTCTGCAAGATAGCTAGAAAGCTCTTTTCAAAATTATCAATCAGAGCTACGATATCATCTGTCAATTTTATAGTGTAAACCGTGATATCCCACTGCTGCAACTGTACATCAGCAGATGCACGTGCTTCAACTGAATGAACAGATGAAACATTGGGTAATGTAACATTTGGGTTGAATGACAGAGCTGCAGGGCCAGCATTTTCTCCAGTGTTACGTTTCTGGGGATTCAAGAAAAAATCAAGATCATTGAATTGTGACATAGACTTGAATAGCAATGAAGCCCTCTTGGCATCTTTTTCTGCTAATCGTTCTGAGTTTCCTGGTTTTGGACATCCATTGTCTTGTAAATCACCTGAAACAACAGCCATAAGATGACCATTAAGCATAGGAGTGCTATCAGAACTGACGTTCAGTGCTTCCTCATAATGTTCAGTGGCTGATCCACTTAAATCATCATCTAAGAAAATGAAGTTAGACACTAACTTTCCATCCTCAAGAGTTTCCCGATCAAAATCAATCTTATAAGAGTCTATCTCCTCTACCATATTCTGAAAGAAAGAACAAACTTTATTGTTGCATTTATCTTCTTCCAAAATATACCAGTCCAAGTAGATATCATCAGATGAAGATAGAAGCAGCGGCTTCAACTCAGACAGTAATTCCTCAACACCAGTGCATGTTAAATTCTTCCTTCTATAATCAGAGAGTACAGGTACAGGCAAAGATTTGAATGTTTCATCTACCAGCACAAGTTCATGACTAACAACCAATTCATTGAAACTCTTTAAATTCATGTCTTCCCTGAACATCTGGTTGCATGCTTCTGGTTCATGAGTCATTTGTCTGTTCAGAAACACTTCAAAATTTTGAGATGAGTCCACGTAAAAATTCTGGAATTCCTCAAAAAGAACCAGGTTCATGGGCAAAAAATAATCAGCATCATGTTTAGCCATATAAAATTCAGAGTTCCAATCAACTTGAGGAGTTTCCACCATGCATATAAGGTTCACATCCAGGAACATCTCTGGGAATGACAGCTCAGGTTCGGGAAACTGTTTTGACAAACAGTGATCAGAAAGAAACAATAAGATATCATACCCAACAGAGCCCAAGAGCTCCTTGCTGTCAATAAGCACATTATTTTCTTGAGTCCACAGCTGGGATTCAATAGATTCAAAAACAGAAGGAAGTACATAATCCATAGATTGACTTGTCATAATACCCAGACTTATCTCATCCACCTCTAAAATAGGAAAGGTGCTATGCTGTAAAAGCACTTGATCCCCAAAAGAACTATCCTCTTCCAGCATATAATTGTTTTGCTCCATGTTGTTATCTGAAGCAACGTCTTCAACAGAATAAACTGATTCTTGAATCATTTTAGAATACTGCACTATAGGTTCTATCTCATCCTGAAGAAAGATCCAGTTAAAAAGAGACAGCAAATTATTCTAAGAATTTTAAGGATCATTAAAACTCCACAAAACAGTTACATTTATATTTCTCCTTTAAAACACTGCAGATTATGGCTATCAAGCTAGGCTTTTCTTTTTGAACAGAATAAACTGAATATAATGAAGCATCTTTCTAGATACTTGAACAGCATTAGTTTACTTTTCTTTCTTTGATCAAAATAAATATATAACTTGCATCCAAGTCTCAAACAAGATATGACTAAAGCTGCATTCCAGAAACAAGTGAACAAATTAAGAAGGTTACGGGACATCCGGAGAAACTACTAAATCCCTCAGTATACTAAGCAAATTAAGACCAACCTCTCTGTACTTTTGCATGTTAAGGTAAATATCTAAAACCTCTCTAAAACATTAAGGTAACCGTTAAACTTTATCACCATATCAGAATAGATGTAATTTAGGCAAATTTAAAGGAAATAAACTGTAATATTTAGTACAATTCACCCAAAGATTAAGGCTGATTCTAAGGAATTTGGAGGAAGACTGGAAAGACCAATTATAACATATCATACAAGACTTAAAAAAATTATAAGATAAATTACTATTTACCTGATTATTATCAACCTCTGGAATTGTGCAGAATGTCTCAATCTCTTTCTCGGAAAAGTAAGTATTATCCTGCAAAGAAATATAATATATATAAATATATGTATATGTAAGTACAAAATTTTCAAACTGGTGCTTTACTGAATCAATTTTCATATATCTAATGGACATTTTATTATACCAAGAATGTATCCAGCGCTGGTGTTTCAAATAGGATGACCTCAAACCTCTGCACATCCTTATCATCTGCTCTGGTTGCATTATCCTTCTGCAGGGGCATGAATTAATCTTTATGGAAGATCCTAAAGAGAAGGAAATAAAAGTGAAACGAGGTTAACATCATCTGAGAAAGTTTATTTAGTGCTTTTGGAAATCTAACCTCTAGAACTTCAGATCCAAAAGTTATCTGACTCCCTGCTTCCTTCTCATTACAAACCATAGCTTCTTTCTGCAAATCAAGAAAATCATCTCGAGGTAACAATACCAAGACCGTAGACAAAAAGCTGCCAGATCACTAGAAATCATTAAGTTTTTCATTTATAATCTTTCAAGAGATGTTAATTTTCATATTCGTTTTAGTTTTTTATTAAAATATTTAGGAATAAATTAACTGTAAGTGCGTTTTCACGGTTTCCTTTTGTAAAATCATGGAGTGCAGAACCAGGCATCAGAATAGGTCATTCTGAAGTAGAGTAAAATGAAAGACATGCATGCATGATTGAAACTAGATTGTTACTACTAAGAAAATAGATCTCAGTAATTTCCATTATTGAAGAACTGTTACGCATTGACAAGTCATAGATCAACAGAGAGAGCGCTCCCAGGAAATCAATAAATAACAAATAAAGTAGAGTCACTTTTTGTAAATCCAAAACCGAAATAAATATTCAACAACAATTCATGTGATTTTCGTACTTAACATCATAATCATTAAATTTTCATTTGAAATCAAGTTTGCATCCAAAACTAAAGAGAATCCAACTCCAGTTTACCTCAGAGAACATGGCGCCGACATTTCCACGTGAAGATCGAGTATCCTCGAAATCTCTGAAATCGACATCGATGAACTGAGGAATTGCTTCTGACAAGAACTTGGAGAGAGTGGCGTCGATCGGCAATCTCTCGGTCTGCAGAGGGACATTGAGGAACGGATCAAAGTGAAGAAGATCGTCGTTGAAGATAGAAAGATGCCAAGGAGGGAGGCGAGGAGGCGGTAGATGGAGGAAGTTTATAGTTTCTGTTGGAGATTGAGAGGTGGTGACGTAGTCGGTGTTCATAAATCGAGTGCGCATCGTCGGTGATTTCTATGAGTTTGTTTCAGGTGAAGTGAGAGTTGTTTTGGGACATGAAATTTCAAATTGGCGCTCATAAATTTGGATTTTTTTCCAACCGGAGGGTTCGCCACTTGCGTGGATGGCGCGCACGATTGCTTCTTTAGCTCGTCAGGTATAAATACATTCGTATTAATAAATTATCCAAATTCGATTTAAATAAAATTTAAATTTTAGATAATTATTATCAAATTAAATTTAAATTCAAATAATTAAACTCATCAATCAAATCGAATTCGAATATTTTTATATTTAATTCAAATAATTCACAAATTTAATCAAATTTTTATATTTAAATATATTTTTATTAATTTAATTAATAAAATATCTCAAATTCAAATTTAAGTTCGAGCATAACTAATCAAAATTTTGTTGAATATAAGAACTAAACTTTTTTTTAAATATTAATGAAACTTAATCGAACGAATTTAAATAATTCAATTTTTATCTCTAATCGAGTTTAAATTAAAAAAATAAAATTCAATCGAATTCGAATCTAATTTTAAACCTCAAATTTTAAATCAAACTTAAGTTTGAGTTTAATACTATATTAATTTAAATTTTGATCAATTACACCCTTATTTCTTCTTTTTCTTATTTCACCCTTTCAATTTTGTCTTCTTTTTTTTTTTTCAAAATAAAAATTTTAAGTCGCGTTCTAACCATTTTTGTATATGGTTAGGAAGTGACAATTCGAATTTGATTTGATTTTTTTTAATAATATAAAATTATAAATTTTTAAAATTTAATTTGAATTTAAATAAAATTTTACTAATTCAATAATTTTAAAATTTTTATTAATTTTTAAATTTTGATTTAAATTCAAATCAAATTTTATTAATTTATTAATTTTAAATCTGTTATATATTATTTTAATATAATTTTTAATAATAGTTAAATAAATTTAGGTATAAAATAATTATTTTTTAAAAAAATTTAAAAAATCTATAAACTAATGAAAAATATATAATTTGATTTGATTCATATTTTTTATTTTTTACTGTTCAATTCAAATATGATTCAAACCTAATATATATATTTAATATCTAAATTTAATTCAAATTAAATAAAAAAATTGATTTGAATCAAATAGAATACTACGATTTCAAATCAATTTTTTATTTTCTCAAATTTTTCTCACCTCTATCTCTAATTATTTTAAAGATAATATTTTACAATTTAAATTTTAATATCTATAATTTTAATATTATAAGTAAATTAAATAATATTATCTTATTAATAAAATAAATAATATGATATTACTTCATTAATAAATAAATATTTAAATAATATTAATTTTTAAATATTTATTTTAAAAGTTAATTTTTACCCATAAATGAGAAATATAATATAATTTATTAATCGTGTATAAGATTTATATATAGATAATGCATTACATATAAACTTTTTTTATTTTTAAACTATAAATTATTTTGCCAAAGACATCTTAGGCCTTTTGGTAAGATAAAATATATCTTACTTCTAGGGTTATAAGTATAGTCGATTATCTAAAAAATGATATGATAATATGATATAAAAATATAAAAAAATATAAAAATACTAAAATATAAATTTTTATAAAAAATTTATATAGATTTAATAAAATCAAAAATATATTTTATGTTTTCATATTAGTAAGAATTATGACATATAATTTTTATATAAAATATAAAATAAATACATAAATAATTAATATTTTACATAATATAAATATAAAAAATATTAAATTTAGTCCTGAGCTATAATTGGGCCTAGCTTCGGTTCTGGTTTTGGAGAATGTATTTATAATTTTTTGTATTGTGCCCTACACAATTAAGTTCTTTATAAAAAAAAAAGTGACAAAATAGATTTATTTGTATAGTTTTGCACCACACATGAGTAAGGACTAACAATTTAGAAAAGTAATTAAAAGTAATTTAATAATTTATGTATTTATATTATATTTATTTGTTGTTAAATATATAATACAAAATTTATTTTATTATAATTTATGTTAATAAATAAATATAAATTTTTTATTTTAAATTTTTTAAATTTATATATAATTTTTACTAAAATTTAATATTTAATTTAACAATACTATTAAAAATAACTTTTTGCATTAAAAAAATACTTCTAATCCAACTAAACAGCAACAACAAAAATTTCAAATTAAAAGTATGTTTTCAAATACAAACTAGAAATTCTTGAAAAGATGCTTTTGGGTGAAAAAATATATTTGAAATAAAAATATTATATTATTCTTGTGTTTATAATATTTTATTATTCTCTTTATATTTTTTAGACATTTTACTCAATACGTTTTTATAATAATATTAAATATTTAAAAATTCCGATAATATTTTTTTATCACATTTTTTAATTTAAAATTTAAAAAACGAAAAAATAATATTAAATTAATTATGAACCATGTTTTTTTTTTATATTTTTTTATGTTAAATCATTATATTATGTTTATCCTACACTCTATATATATATAGAGAGAGAGAGAGAGAGAGAGAGAGAGATATGCACTTCCATTCCCTGTCGACCTTGTTGTTATTTTTCACGGCAAAGTGTATCTGTCCACTGCACGTTTCCAGTCCCAATAGACCGCTGTCATGGAACATTTTCAGCTGAATGGGTATTTCTCAACTCGAGAGCACAACGTTTTCCGAGCTTTCGGTGTTTGGATATCTCAATCTGCTTGTGCGTTTCTTGGATTTGTTGGGTAATGTAAAGATTGATATAGGAATGACCCAAATCCCAATGCTGAATTGGTATGAAAAAATGAACTCTATAGCTCGATTTATTACAAGGAATGTTTATAAATCTCGTTATTTTTATGGAGAAAATTGTGTGATGGTACTTTTGATAGTGATAAAATAGATAGTGAGTTCAATTATTCGGAGGAACACTTGAAGAGAATGTGGAAGGGTTCGGAAGGGTTCCAGTTTTGACTCTGTTTTTTATGGAATTCCCAATAATTTTGGGGGGTATGAAAGCAGCTCTGAGGGACATTTTCCAACGAGGCAAGGATTTTTCGAGAGTGGAAGGGATGATGCTAGGAGAATACAACAAGATGGGCCAGGATTTGATGCAAAAGTTAGTGAAATGCAGATGAGGGTCTCAGGGTTTCTCGTGAGAGAAGTTCTTAAGGGAATTTTGAAGAACATAAATTATGCGAGTAAGGCCAGGTGTGCAAAACTAGGGCACAAATTTTTCGTGTGGTCTGGTCAGCAAGAAACTTATAGGCACACGGCAAACTCATATCATTTGATAATGAAGATATTTCCGTAGTGCGAGGCATACAAGGCAATGTGGAGACTAGTAGATGAAATGATAAAGAATGGCTTCCATGCTACTGCAAGGACATTTAACATTTTGATATGCCGACTTAGCTAGGAAAGTTCTGGAGGGGTTCATCAAGTCAAAGACATTCAGTTATAAGCTGTTTAAGCATTCATACAATGCCATTCTGCATACACATGAAAGAAGTGGGATTACACCCAGGTGTTTATCATTTCAGAACTTTGATAGATGGCCTGAGTTGTGCTGGAAACTGGGACGCTTGCAAGTTCTTTTTCGATCAAATGATAAAGAATAGATGCATGCCTGATGTGGTTTGCTACACTGTAATCATTACGGGATTTATTGTGGCTCGAGAGCCTGAGAAAGTTCAAGAAATGCTTGATGAGATGATTGCCAGGGGACAATACATACAATTCGATGGTTTGTGGTTGTTGTATGGCAGGAAAGTTTGAGGAGGCATGCTCCATACTTAAGGAATTGGAAGCTAGAGGAGGTGACCCAAATTTTGTTTTGTACAGTACCCTAGTGAGTCATTTGCAGGACGCCAGGAGGCTTTCTGAAGCTCATGAAGTAATAAAAAAACATGGTGGAAAAGGGACAATATGTTCATCTTGTCTTAAAGATCAAGAGATTTGGAAGACGGTAAATAGTAGATTGTGCGATATAAATATTGTTTAAAGTAACTTAATTGCCAGTATATTCATTGTTTCAGCAATGTCAGCACCACGAACCTGCTGCCTGTAATAGATGTCAAGGGAGTGAAAAGGATAAAGTATGCACATTCTTCTTTCCTTTCGCATTTTTTTGTTATTCAATTTGGTTGAAACAATGAAACTCAATAGAAAGCCAAATTAATTCATCTTTTCCCTTCTTAATCAATGAGATTAACTTTTCCCATCTGTTCAGTTGGCTTCAATGTGCTATCAATTTTTCTTAAAAGTCCCTTATGGAATGAATAGTTAAGGTAGTTGACTTCATATTCAATTCTAATTTACTGGACTGGAAATTGTGAGAATCTAGGATCTTGATTGAGAGTTGAAATTTTCAGTTTTTTACTTTCACTAAAAAGTCAAAATTCTCCTATATGCTGCCAATATTTGCGCCTATCTTGGCTTCTCTTTTTCACTAAAAAGTAACAAAAGACCGATGTACTCTCTTTCCCCTAAAAATATATACTCTCTCCTAACAGGAGAAAAGCCGCATTTTGACTTCCCAAGAGTCAAGGGAAAGTGGATTGGTGATGGTATTGCCATTGGCGGTGAGCTGGGCAGTTGTCACACTAAAAGGTGATAATGGTGGTATCATTGTGGAGGTCGACTTTTCTGGGAGAGTTGCAATGACATTTCAGTTTACTGATCTTGAGACCTTCAAGTCCCAACTGAGGAACGTGAATTGATTCATTAATTGTAAGATTTGATTTCTATCAATAAACACTAATGCATTGAAGTTATACAGTTTCAAAGTTCTTTCTTTGTAAATTATGGCTTCCTCTTCATTAGGCTGGCGCTTTCAGAAGATATAACTGAATGTTTCTGCTTTACTCTTATTTGCCCCACTCTTATCAGGTGCTGTATCTTAGTCAAATGTAGACACGTACAATTGCACTAATTATCATGTTGTTCATAGTCAAGCACCTTAGCCTCTTAATTTTTCTAGAAATTATCAGAGACAGAAAAGGAAGAAAGGATGTTATTCGAGAATGTTGTTTCCATTGGCTCTGGAAAGAGGGTGATAAAATTATAATTGTGCTTTTTAATTTTCTTGTCATGCAGGTATCAATTATTCCATGCATCACTGAAGACTTCTAGCCTCTGCGGTTCCTATAATTCCATTTTCTTGTCTGATTTTCATTCCATTTGTAACCTGTGCAGTGTCTCTAGGCTTACAAAGCTGCTGTCCTTGATGACATTCTTGCTGAATTCCAATTTTGCTTGTGTCAGATTTAGTGCAACCTAGGAAGGTGAAAATCTTAAATGACCTGACAGAAGACAGAATGGCATCTGCAGCTAGTGTTAGTGATTGTCTTTGTGGGGTTATGTTTAACATGCCATTGATCCCTAGTTGAAGTTATTGGTTTCAATTTTGCGATGGTAATTCATCACCATCCTTCATTAGAATGTAGAACGTCTCATTTGAATAAGTTTTTAGTTTTTAGCTTTAGGTATTGCGACAAGGGAGGAGAATTACGTGGTTAGGTTGAACACAAACGAGGGCCTTCGGGCTTCCACCACAGTTAAGTGTTTTTTACTTTGTTTCCCTTTCTTTAGATTACATTAAGCGTTTGATGCCTTTCTGCAAGCATCTACAATTACGACATTTGGCCCTCCTCAAGTTCACTGCTCTATCCTCATGTAGTCCCAGGCTTTCACTTAAGAGAAGAAGATTGAAGATACCTTTTTGTAGTTGACTTCCAGTCCAGGGACTTGATAAGCTTTTACAAGGAACCTGCTCAAAGGTTCAAATTGCTAGCTTTTACAAGGATCAGTCTTGTATATTCTTGGTCTCCTGTTAGATGGTCATTCTTTTTATTCTTTTTCAGTTTTTCACCCTGCTGACGTCTGACAGTGGCACTGACAACAATAATAAGACATGTTCATGCTAAAATATGTAGCTTAGTTTGAATTTTCGATGTGGCAATTTCTCCTGTAACCAAGGCATATCATTGTTTTGCTGTGGAGGTTGTATGTTACTTTACAGGATTGGGAACATATTGAGCAGAATCCTTCATCCCCAAGTATTCAAAACTCAGCGGGGTTATGGTTTTGAAACCAGGTTCATCACTTACACATATAGCAGTGAGACATTGCAGGTTTTTTTTTTGTTTTTTTGTCTCGTGTGGAAAACTTGAATATCTGCCGAATGTCGATGCTACGTACTTCCTATTGGTATATGAGATCAAGTGGATAGCAATAGCTTGCATCAAAAAGTTTCATCTGAATCTTCATCAATCCACCTGACTGGGCTTTTACAAGAGGAAGGAAACTGGTGACCCAAACTTACGTTTTTTTTTTTTTTTTTAATGAAAGCCAAACTTATTTCTTTGTAATTTCAATTTGTTGACTAAGACAAAACCGGCGATTCTCTCATAATCCAATCTGCATAAAAATAACTTTTGCTGGGAAGCTAAAAATTACATTACCTGACAATCAACATCTAACTATACTCTGCATGCGAACTCTTTGAAGCAGTCTTATGAATGAAGAATAAAAGACAAGGAAGAGAAAGAGAGAGAAAAGAATAGAGAAGAGAAGAGAATTTTTTTTAGATTGAAGAAATTGTTGTAATTCCTTCACTGATTTGTACAAACTGTCCGTATAATTTATATAACAATCATATTCACCCAGTTATCAATTCCCATACAATAACTATCTTGCTCACTCTCAACAGAAACGGTTAACAGCCAAAATAAATGGACTGTATTCCAGCCCACATGATCCATTTTATTTTTGCTCATAACACTTTCGTAAACCAAAAACCCTTTCACATAGCTCCTTGATTGTGCTTGAATTAACTTTTTTTTTTAGCAGACAGAGAGTTGCAGAAATTATACCACTGCAATTCTCAAAACCTTATTTCTGAAAAAAAACGTAAAAGGAGAAGTAAGCATTATTTGCTGAGAGGACGGGTTCTTTGTTTAATTTTTATTTATTATCTTCCTTCTTTTCTTCTTCATTTTCCTCTTTCTTCTCTTCTTTCTCCTCATTATTCTCCTCTTTCTTTTCTTCTTTAGCAGGTCCAACTGACAGTATGTCCACTTTGCCTACTTTCTTCAATTTCTTCACTATTGCCACTGCATCCATCTGTCCTATCACTGTCAGATTCTGATCCTTTAGATCCGCCGCGATTGAATCAACTCCTGGCAGCCATTATTTTAACATAAACAAACTTGCAACAAAAGGAGAAAAGTAGTAAAATTTGTCATATCATCTGCTCTAATTGCTTTGATTTGTGACACATGTATAAAAGGGTAAGCAAGGATCCAGAAGCTTTTATTATTAGACTAAAAAGTTAAAGGAAAAAAAAAGGAACACCCCATTAATCATGACTCAAAAGACATTCTAGATCTTAATTTTGATAAAGATTAAGCTGACAAATCTTAATAATGTTAGCAGGTTGTATGGTAAAATACCAAAAATGTCTGCAGCAGCTTCTATTGCTTTTTGCTTGGTCTTGTCATCAGTCATGGTTAGAACTTTGAGGACCACCTTCTGCTAGAACAGCTAACAGAAGACAGAAATGAGGGAAAAAAAAAGAACATCAACATGAAAATAAACATTACCAGTAGTAGAATAATATAGAACAAAGAGAAAATCACCTGAGCCATTTTGGTGCGAGGGAATAATGTGAAGCTTGAGCAAATAGGCAAATGAAATGAATACTCAAGGACCAGTTCGCCTTTACAAAGAGTGATATTGGAGGATGTCCTCTGCCTGATTACCTGATTAGGTAAGCCTTTTGTTTAAGGTTAGTCACATCTTTGAGCTTCAAGTGGATGATTGTTATGTATGGTTTCTGGCCACATAGCCAATTGTTGTCAATTGCCAAAACAAATATTTGCTTGATGAGTATTTTCAGCCACTTGATTGACATTCTTTTTCCCTCTTTTTTTACTTCTCGAAAATCATATGGGTGGCAAATTCATCGCCTCTAGACTCGCAGTTCCAAGTTTGTAAGTTATACTAACCATTTATTACCCAAAGAAGATTAAACCTTATCATCAATTTTTAAATACATTTAAATGAAAATTTCTTTTCAAAGAAGTCACAGATCGTGGACCAGAAGCTTTACTTTTTGATGTAACGTACCAACTTTTGTCCTCTAAAAGAATCATATATTTCTTATAACTAACTCTAACTATGTACGACAAAAACAAACCAGACTCCTAAAACACATGAAAGAGATCAATACAAGCAGATTCTCGTTTATTTTTGTAAATGTTAATTAATTAAAATATTTAAAATAATAGAAGCCAAAGTTTAAAAATTTGATAAAAAAAAAAACTAATTATTTTCCAACATTCTAATGTCCGAACAATATCAAGAGCTTAAAACATACATGAATCTGGAGTAGCATATGAAAAAAATTTTCAATATAAGGTCAGACCAAATATTCCATCACCCAAAAAAAAAAAAAAGCATATGAACAACAAAAATAGAGTATGAAATGAACCTGCAACATATCAAAAGTGCTCAACATCTCCATACAAGCTGCCACCGTAAAGAAGCTAATAGACGGTTACTTCTCTGTTAAGGCCAATTTAAGACACAAGTACACAAATGAAAAATGTATATTTTCGAAATCACTTTTTTTCATTTAAATAATACCAAGAAAAATCATAAATAGAACTAGAGTTCAAAATCACTTAGCTTGAAACAAATAATTTTAATGATTAAATCATTGATAACTTATTATGAAAATTGTATATTTCGAAATTACTTTCTTTACTGAATAAACACCAAAACAAATTGTTATGGAGCATGTAATGTACATTCCGTGGTCCAAAAATTTGGTTCGCACTCTCTACTTGTTATTGTCTTTTTTTTTTTTTGTCTTTTCAAAATTTGTGGAGAATGACGGCAAAAGTTGGGTTGTGGACAAATTGGACAGGTCATCCTTTCGAAAGGGGCGGCTTTCGTTGTCATGCTTTTCAAGATTCCTATTCAAAAGTACCAACGACGGATCGAAGTGGGGATGATTTTTGACTTATCTCCTCTTCCAGGTCAGCCCTATCCTCTCCATGCAAAAGCCACCGCCCAAATCATATTCAAGTGGTAAAACTTGACCTGAGTTAAATTGTAAAAGCCTGGAAAACATTTAAGTATTCCCATACGAGTTTAGCTAGTTGGAAAGTTAATTAATGACTTGTAATCGAAGTGGTTCACAATGGTTCAACTCTATTGCTAATCCAAGTGCCACCTTTTATACTATACATTATATTTGCATTAGGTTTCAAATTGAAGTGCAATAGATACGCAAATAGTCGCTAAAGAAATCCTTTTAGTTTTGAGTTTTGAATTTTTTTTTTGGGTGAAACTAAAAGCAGTAGTGAGTCAATAAATTCTACCTAAATTTCATGTTCTAATCATATTTGGCAAACACTCAATAGCAAGCAGAACTCAAACAAAATGAAATTTAGCACACGTCATTCCAACTATAAAATTGAAAGAAAATTTTTTAAAAAAATGAGAAAAGGTTGCAATATGTTCACATGATAGAGCAAGCATGTGGATTATCGTCACTGAAAAGTGAAGCAACGGCCTCATCAGATGCCACGGCAACCGAATAAATAGCTGGGGTGTGGAAGAAAGTATGAACTCCATTGGAAGCTTCATTTCTGTAAGATTCGTAGTAATGGCTCACTATATGGGATGGATACTTGTAAAATGAGGTGTAGTGGGAGTATACTGGAAATGGCCATGGCTCTGCTGATTTCCCCGCGCGTTTAATAGCTTTGAGCACCTTCTTCTCTTCCAGCGCATAGCCTCGGACTGTGATTTTTTGGATATCCATTTCTGCTTCCACTTCTTCAACCCCTAAAATATATAAATAAAGCCCAAGTTAGTTATAGAGCAGAGGCTAAGCCCAGAGCAATTCCTGGTTGGGTCCAAATATTTTGGGTGTAAAATATTTAAAGGGAGACTGATGGAGCTGGAAGAAGCCCATAGTTCCCTTTTTACCAGATCTGGCCAATTTTTGGAAAGACTGTGACACAATAGCCCGCCATATTCAACATTCTCGACTTCAAAAAGGGAAAGGGCTAAAAACCCGAAAAAGCTATGCTTCGGCCTTGCTCAAGTTATCTTTCAAAGCTCATAGTACGTTAAGCTATTTCACCATGAACACTCAATTAAGCACCATATAGCAGCAACCGACTACACTCCGTAATACATATTATGAATGCATCTCTGTCAAAGGCTTTTTATCTATGTAGTAATTGTCATTCCAATTAGGCACTTGCTTGTAAAATTTATAGAATTAATAAAGAGAAAAAGGAAGGCAAAATCAATGGAAAAGAGGAATAGGAGGACCTAATTAAAAGTACCTTGATTTGAGAAAATGTAAAATGTACCTTTGAGCTTGAAGAGAGCTTTCTTTAACCTGGAAGCGCAGCCCTGACAATCCAGGTTTGGAACTCTGACTTCCAGCATCTGCTATACATACATACCTACATATATATATATATATATATCCACATTATTAGAATCTTATTTCTACATTTCTAATTTTAGTTTGTGGCTTGGTGTGTGCTTGTGAGAGAGAAAGGTACAGAGGGAACTCACCGCAGACATAGTTGTATAAGCTTTCAAGATGAGAGCGGTTTGGTGAAGAAACAAGAGCTCTACGTTTGCAAGTGCAAGCAGGGGGCTGAGTCTGGGGTTTTATAAGGTCTCTGATGAAGGAGCCTTGGGTTCTGATAAGTGAGGGCATTGAGAGAAGGTTCACGCGTGCGATTGTGAAAGCGTGACTTTCTGTCTCAATGCCAATGTAAAATGCCACGTTCCCTTTGAAATGATTAATGACACTCTCAAATCAAGGGCAAAAACAAATATGATGCCCCCATTTACATATAGGTCCCATGTACTTAATTACTTGACTATGTTTCTGTTTCTATTTCTAAATTGAGTTGTTTCAACATGTTTTCTTAAAATTCTTCCACTGTCGTCCACAATTTGTATTGTTTCCTTGAATTTCGACTCGAAGTTAACTACCAACCGAAGTTTCAAAGTTGGAGACGTGCTCTAAAGGAGAATAGTTTTTCTTTTTCAGCTCCTTTTGTGTTGAGGTCTGCGACTCTGTTTACAGTGAACATAAAGCAGAAACCAACATAAAAACCAAGTCGGCTTTACTGAATCACCATTGACGCTGCAAAAGGGAAATTCTCAAAGTAAAGAACTGAATCTGCTTTGCTACCAAAAAAAAAAAGGTTTTGAATTTTGATAGTAACACAAGGATACGCTGCGACCTAAGCTTCCAAATGGACAAGGAGTAGTCAAAATGCAATTTTGGGTGCTCTGCTCTTATCCCAACCTAAATATCTCTTTATCTTATGATTTTTCTACAGATATGGTGGACCTTACAATCTAAAGCTGAAGATATTTGTCACCATTGGATTATTTATCTGAAGTTTTTCATGGTAGTGATATCAATGATCACCATAATGTTGTATATGAATTTGCTTAGGTTAAAACTCCTCACGGAAAGAAAACATCCCACAATATATATTCTCTTAGAAGCTGCAAAATATTAGAAGTAGACATAAAGAAAGATGAAAAAACATATTAGTCTCTTCAAAATGAAAAAAAGGAAATTTTATGGTATAATTTGTTAGGCTTGTTTGGTAGCATAATGATCATAGTCATGATGTTTTTCAAGGGCAAAAAGAAAATAGCTTTCATGCTTACAATCCCACCGATTACATTGGAGTACAGAAAAACACCATTACATTAGACTCACTTTTTGTATCATGCTGGAACCTTAGTGCCGTCGTCATGTGCAAGTGCAACTCATGTGATAAAAATATTACGGAATACAACAAATAAAACCTTTCTCTAGACTTATTTGTTTCACATTTTCTCCCAAATCCCCAGAATTTTGTTAACACATCAAACCCAAAATAATCATTATCCCCGACACATAGTTCCCAACCTAATCCCAACGTTCAGTTGAGTAATTTCAACTGAATGTCAAATATCTGGCAGGTAGTTTGTAGGCTCGAGTTTCATCAGAAGTTAAACCCAGTGTTGGTCATGCAAGGCATCTGATGCCCCAACTTTGGGTTGCTCAAGGAGACAGGGACCACCAACAATGTCACCGGTTGGTTGGTTGTTTTGTTTTACCCTATCTATTCAGAGATTTTGGGTACCCCACAAGATTATGGGCCAGACATGAGCATGCAAACTTGGTCCGCAACCTAACAAAAACTCAGTAAAAACGAGATTTACACTCGGGCCCATGATGTCCCTATAGGAAGAGTAGAAGAATATTCAAAATCGGATCCCTAGGCTGGGCCTGAAAGCCATGTGCCACTCTTGATTTTCGTTTCTTTATTTAGCTCTCTGCTCTCCACCTGGCACCTAGTTCCACTTCCTTGGGCATATGCCGACTAAAAGTAAAAATAAGAAAAACAAATAATTGAAAAAGAAAGCTGAAAGCTTTGGGAGATGACTGTTGGATGGAACTTTTGATAATTACAAGCACCATCTTGCAACGAAGAATTTGTGCCATGAACTTTAAAATAAGAATTTTTTATTTTTTATTTGAAGTGATTAAAAAATAAATTTTATTATATTAAAATTAAAATTTTAATATTTTATTAAATTATCATATTGATAACTTCTAAACTTAAATCCTTCATATATATTGAACTTCACTCCGTGTATACAGTATTCCTTTTTATTCAAAATAATTATGTTATTAATTTTTAAATTATATTTTCGTTTTAGAAAAAAAGTAGTAGGAATAATTTTTTCTAATTATAAAAAAAATTGTTGCTAATCCTATAAAAAATATTGGTAATTGTTAAATATACCTTGATCAATTGTATCAAAGGAAACAGGTACCTATTTCATTCTCATAAATTTAGTTAGGTTATGAATTAATTAAAGGAATTTGATTGATTATTTGATTTGCTCCAACAACCTATTAGAAACTGAAAAACTGATGATTGTAGTATGAATAATTAATAATTTTCTTGTTTTAGACGGATTTTATTCCCGATTGCAATATGAGAGGTAAAGAGTTAAGGTATGAATATGTCAAAAACAAAAGCCTAAGACACAACTCCAATGGGCAAAGAAAGAAGCAAAAATTAATGTACATGTGAACCACTGAATTCCCGTTGGAAACCGCTAAAAGTAGGAAGTGCACTCCACTACCGCCACACTTTCGGCTTTTACTTTTGTACTTTTGTTCTTTCAATTCCACTTCACTGCTTCTGCTTGGGAAAAGTTTGAGAAACCCCTTTGCTCCTCGTTCTTTCACCAAGTTTCTGAATTCTGACCTTAAAACAAAAATTTAAAGAACATAACTGCGCATGCTTTCTCACGAGCTCAGTCCACCCCTCAGGCTCTGCCTGTAACTCTTTTATTCTTTTTTCTCTCTCTCTCTCTCTCTCTCTCTCTCTCTCTCTCTCTCTCTTGATCCCTCACTCCCTTTACTCTCTTCTATCTTCCGTTCGAACTCCTCTATTTGAAACTTTTCCTTTCCTGGTTCCTACCTTTTTTGTAGCATTAATATCATTATATTTTTCTCTTCTTTCTTCATTTTCTTTTATCCGAACCCCCAAGTACTCCTAAAAAACCTTAACCTTTTTCAATTCATCACCTCTTTTGCTGACCTAAGCCTAAAGTACGGCACGTTTCCACTGAAATACCTTCGTACTCCACCACGAGTACAACAGATATTACATCAGGTTCCCAGTTCTCTCTTATTAATTTCTCCAAATATAACAGAGCTGAGAAACTCAAGTACAGCCCCGGAACACACTTTCCAGGTTCATGGACTTTTCTTTGCTGCCAATTTTCCACCAGAAAATGAGCTACCCTATCTGATGAAATCTTCAGAATAGAGTCTCTATCGGTCTTCAAAGAGACTAGACAGAAGCAGTTGGTTATACCAGAAGTCTCGCAACGGAGGGAGATAGAAATTAGAGATGAATATCGACACAAGAGGAAACAACATGCAACAGGAGAATGGATCGGCCGGGCTCTTCAGTCAATTCACGGAAACCGTCCGGCGGCCTTCCGTGAAATCATCAGCGAGATCCTCAGCTATATTCATCGTCTTCATCGTAATACTCATCGGCGCGTTGGTCTCCACGAGTTTGCTTGACACCACTGTAAGTAATAAAATATTAATATTATTATATTATTACTACCATAATAACTTTCCTGCATTATTTAGTTAGCACGAAATTGACTCGTAAAAAAAGAGTTTATATTACGGTTATTACCAAAAAGAAGACGCATTTTCTCACGCCGTCAAAACGACGTAGCTTTAAGCGCAGCGCATATGCGTAGTTAAGAATAAAAGAATTAATTGAGAAGAACGATTGGAAGGCATAATTAGGTGTAGGCTAAAAAATTCATCCCAGAAATCATTGATTTGGGAGGCGTGTTATGGCTTTGATCACTTTCATGTGCTGGCTATGGGACCTTTCTTGTGTTTTTTTGTTTCCCACTTTCTTATGACTTGTTTACCTGTCCTTTATAATTTGCTTGGCCATTGGGATGACAAGTGGTTTTTCCGATACTTAGGCTTCAATATTTCAGCCACATAAATGCGGAGAAAAAAAAAAACAAAAAAGACAAAAGCATGTTTTTGTGATTTAGAATTAATCATGTTTAAACCTATATTTGCACTTTTGGTTTTTGGATTTTTAAATTTTAAAAAATAATTTTGTAAAAAAGTGATATTTAAAACGAATCGATGATTTTTGTATTTTGTTGATTCTAAAAAATATAAAATTTTTATGTTTAATTTAAGAAATTTAAAATTATTTAAAAAATTATTTTATTATACTATCTTTAATGACATATAAATAATATATTATATATATAATTATTTAAAGAACTTTTGTAATTAATAATTTCATAATATATTTATTTAATTTGTAAATAATTTAATTAATTTAATTTTTATATTTATATAATGTGTAATTTATTTTATTTATTTGTAAATTATTTATATATAAATTTATATATTTATATAATGTGTAAATTATTTTATATTTTTATTTATTTAACATAAAAAAATGATGGTTAAAAATTTCAAACATAATGTTAAAAAATAAAATATGAGTTTATATTTGATATATTTTTAATATATAAATTTTATATATTATTAATAAATTAAATAATATTATTTTATTAATTAATAAATATTATATTTTAAAATAAATATATAAAAATTTGTTTTTTAAAAAATTATTTATTAATAAAATACTACAGTTATTTACTTAAAACGTCATCTAATACATTTTTTACTAAAAATATCGTAAAAAATATAAAAGACAATAACAATCGTCAAATTTATGGCCTCTATTGTTCCTCATCTCTTCTTCTCTCCTAGTTTCCTCCATTAAACCTCCCACCCATGTCAACACTCCCTCCTTTTCTCTCTCTTTCCTTCCATATTTTTTAATCCTAAAACTTGAGCTAAAATCCAAGAAAATCAAAACCCATTTCACGGCCGTGACCAAATTCTAGCCTTGGTTTTTCCTTTCATTTCAAAAACAAAAATGAAGAGAGATCACCACCTTTTGTTGGTCCAAGCACCTACCATGTGTGTTGACGTCGGTGACTGCGCACTCCTTTCCAATAAAAGTAGTTTGATTTTCAACCTTTTAAGAGCCAAAGAGAAAATCTTTTTAGGGAGAGTCATAACTTTCAACTAAAATTCACCTACCCCTCTGCATAATCTACTACTTTGGAATTGCCACACTGGTCGGTTTGTGTTTGCATCCTTGCAAGTCTGCTATCAGTTTTAGAAAGGTCATACACGTCTATATTAACAATAGGAGTTCCCATTTAATATTTAATGTATATTTTAAAAAATAAAAATTTAATAAAAAATATAAAACATGTGTCATTTTTTTTATTTTATTTATATAATTAAAATTTTACATTGATAATTCATCAAATACTAACTCTCATAATAAATTACGTTTTTTAGTTTCAATGGTAGTTTATAACTAAATGAGAATTTTTTGTATCCAACAAATTTTTTAAATATATTTTATTTTAAATAATTACAATATTATATACAAAATATATATGTTAACAATTTTAGTTATTATATTTTTATTAAATAAATTTAAATGAATTGTAAAAACTTAATACAATATTAATTCTATTAAATAAAAACTCAAAAAAAAAATTAAATAAAATTAATTTTTATTTTGTAAAAATAAAATTTATCTCTATACATTGTCAGATGCCAAAATTTAGGGTTTCGAATGCCTTTCATGTGTCAGTTGGCTTTTGATTTACGATATAATGTTTTTGATATTAAAAGGTATAATAAATAAACCATTAAGACCAATTACTCATGATTAAAGAGGGGAAAATTTTGCTTTCAATCAGAAATTTAAAAAGTCTTAATGGAAGAAAGATTTCTAATTTTAGGTTGTTTTTTCTCTTCTTGGCATTATGGAAAATGTTAGATTCTAAAAAAATTTTAAATTCAATGAACCTAACGCAAAAATCACATTAAAAAATAAAATTTTTAAGAAAAACATTAAATTTCACAAACTAAACGCGTTTTTAACTATATTTGAAACCTTTGGTCCCTCCCTTCAACATGATGTTATTAAAGTGGAATCTAATTTCATTATTCATGTTAATGAAATTTAGTATTTAAATTTAGTATTTACAGAGAATTGAATTTGATTTCCTCATTTCTTTCCAAATAAAAAACAAACTACTATTTAATGCTATCACCTTTGATATGCAATTTGTATGGTCAAGTAGTGCAGAGTCATAAATTTTATTGAGTGGGGCTTAGTTGAAATATATTAAAATATATAAAAAATAAATAATTAGAAATTAAAATTAAAATTTTTATATCTAATCATAATTGTTAAAATTCTAACAATGGTATTTCATATTTTGAAAAGATTGCATAATAATTTTGTTATTAGAATATATTCATTTAATAGACAAAATTAATATATCATTTAAATATTAATCACCCATTTGATTAATCAAATGAGTTTTTCAAAGTATTCATAGGTGAAAATGATTTTTTTTTATTGGAACAATGATAATTAATAAAATTAATGTTAATGTCAACATCAAATAAATTGGATCGATGAACACCCTTTGAATTTTATCTAAAAAACACAATTTCAAAATTTTTAACCTCAGTGGTACGGCAAGATGAAAATAACTCTACAGCACCATTCTTATCCAAATGGCGTAAAACTGATAATCGCGTCTAATCACATTGCGCGAGATACGGGGATCCAAATGGGTCCTTGGCAGCTCCGCCTATGCTACTCACTACCCTTTCTCTAATGGGGGCGCTGTCGGCTTGCAGACTTTTGTTGGTGGATTGGTGCAGAAGCCCATGCTAACTACAGGAACAAGAGGTGAAACCCCCAAAAAGGCCCGACAGCAAATAGAAATCCCACTTAACTGCACTGCACTTCATCTCACACGATCCTGCCCCACAAACTACCCTAAAACCACCGAGGAAGATCCAGACAGTAATTTAAATATAAATACAACGTGTCCAGATTACTTCCGTTGGATCCATGAAGATCTGAGGCCATGGGCGTACACGGGGATCACACTGGGCATGCTGGAGAGGGCCAAGAGAACGGCTAATTTCAGATTGGTAATAGTAAACGGGAGGGCTTACGTGGAGAAATATCATAGGTCGTTTCAGACAAGGGATGTTTTCACGCTGTGGGGGATCATACAGTTGTTAAGGAAGTATGCAGGAAAAATACCGGATTTGGATCTCATGTTTGATTGTGTCGACTGGCCGGTCATCAAGTCAAACGACTATGGTGGGCCCAATGCCACGACCCCACCTCCTTTGTTCCGTTACTGCAAAGATGACCGAACACTAGATATCGTTTTTCCGGACTGGTCCTTCTGGGGATGGTGAGACCCTTTTTTAATCTTTGATGTAATTGGTGAAAAATGCTTTTACATGATAATCATTCGTATGATTTGCGTGTATCAGGCCTGAGATTCGCATAAAGTCGTGGGTGCCGTTGTTAAATGAGCTGAAGGAAGGCAACAAAAGAATGAGATGGGACGAAAGGGAGCCTTATGCTTACTGGAAAGGGAATCCCAATGTTGCCATAACCAGGCAACGCCTCCTCAAATGCAACGTTTCTGACAAACGGGACTGGGGTGCTCGTGTCTATGCCCAGGTGCTTCCACTTTTATTTTCATTGGAATATTCATTATTCCCTAGTTTATTTTAGTATCACGATGTAATAGAATCTAATTCTATTAAAAAATTGATAGGAAAAATAAATAAAAAATATATTTGTTTTATAATATTATAACAGCAATTTACATTTTTTTTTCAAAGAGAAAATTTAATTTTAAAATTCACTTTTTTTTAAAAATTTTTTCCATTATAAAAATGTGTAAGTTTTTTACACAAAAAAAATATGTATAATTATTTCACATTTTTCTCTTCTTTACAATTTAACATATATTTTTATTATTCTTTTAATTTTGTCTAAATAATCAAAAGTTTATTTCATCTAGGATTAATTTTCCAATAATGATTTCATTAAACAACATCTACAATTATTCCATCCGTTGCTTTTAAATTGTCATATTTTGATGTTTTTATTAAAAGTTTAAATTTTAACCTCATGTTATTTATGTATTTATTGATGATAAAAATGTAAAAAAAATATATTTTAAAAACTTTGAATGAAAAAGTTTTTAAATATATGTTTTATAAAATTTAATTGATTAAAATATTTAAAATAATAATGATCAAATTAGAAAATTTTGACCAAAAAAAAAGTGTGACAATTTAATTGGGATTAATAGGGATAGAGAAACATTTTTTTAAAGTAAGCTAACAAACAGGGATGTAGCAGTTATTCAATCTAATCGTAGGAAACTATTGGCAGGATTGGGGACGAGAATCACGGCAAGGGTTCAAGCAATCAAATCTGGCAAACCAATGTGTACATAGGTTAAAGATCAAGTTTTTCACCTTTTATTTATTTATTTGTTGTACGTAAATTTGAATTACTTCTTTAATTAGTACTTATTCTGTTATATATTCATGCCTTTTTTTTTTTCTGAATGCATGTATAATTCATGCAGGTTTAAGATCTATGTTGAAGGGTCGGCATGGTCTGTCAGTGAAAAATACATTCTAGCTTGTGATTCTGTTACCTTACTGGTAAAACCCCGGTACTATGATTTTTTCACCAGAAGTTTGGAGCCAATGGAGCATTATTGGCCCATCAAGGCTAATGACAAGTGCAGATCTATCAAGCATGCAGTTGACTGGGGCAACAGCCATCAGGAAGAGGTAACCTCGTAGCAACTTGTTCGGCTCTGCCATGAGTATAATAAAATGGGAGGTTCTTGCTCACTAATCTGAGAGCTGTAGCAGGGTTCAAGTTGCATAATTGTTAGATTACATGAGAATGCAATTGATACTACAACTTAAAATTCTCCCATCAAAATGATGAAAATGATCTGAATTGTTTTTGTATGTATTACTTCATTTTCTAACTGTTTTTTTCCTCATTCCATTATTTTCATTTTGTTTCATCAGGCACAGGCCATAGGGAAGGCCGCGAGTGAGTTTATTAAAGAGGAATTGAAGATGGACTTCGTGTATGATTATATGTTTCATCTTTTAAATGAGTATGCTAAACTCTTAAGATTTAAGCCCACCATACCTAGAAAAGCCGTTGAATTGTGTTCGGAAACAATGGCTTGTCCAGCGGAAGGATTAAAGAAGGAGTTCATGATGGAATCAATGGTGAAGGGTCCCTCAGTTACAAGTCCATGCACCATGCCTCCACCTTATGATCCCCCATCTCTTTATGCCTTGCTTAGTAAAAAGGAGAATTCAATAAAGCAAGTAGAGGAATTGGAGAAGGAATTTTGGGAAAAGCAAAAATAAGCAGTCCAGGAAAGGATATTCTTTCATACTTATTCGAAACAGATCCGGAATGTATTCTTGCATCAAAGCTAATATTAACAGGAAAAAAATACTAATAAGACAATGTATCATTATCAATAATTTACCATATTTCAGGTGCTATCATCACATTTTATGTATAACATTTGAAATTTCTGGTTGTAATTATATAACCAAGAAAAAGAGAAATTTCTGGAGATCCAAGGAACTGATCATTGGACATCAGCATTATGTTTGTGCATCAGTGTTACTAAGAACGAGTAATAGAAACTGAATCCCATTTATCAAATTGAAATCCATCATACGTAACACAAAATGGAATGAAGTTCAAATACTAAAATGTAATACCATTGTCTAATTTGTTGCGTTGATGAGGCTAATCATCCAAGCATTTCTTTAATAGTGAAGCGCCACAGAGTAGGGGGTTACCGCACAAATGGATGGATCATAAAGAATTTGGAGTTCATTGTCATTTGGAAATTGTCTTGAGAAGTTATTGTATGACCAAGTTGAGGTGACTTAGTTTAGTTAAAGTTGACATACTTAACTACTTGGTATCACGCAGAAAGTTCAATTACTGACAAGTCGAGAGATTCCAGCATCTCAAGTTCCCCTATATATCTAATTTGGCATCATTCCCTATAACCGGTTATGAGACAAATTCAGACCAATTAACCCTGTGAGGAAAGTTAGCTCTTCAGGGATTTGTCCTGAATTAACCAAAAGCAACAAGGCAATGTGTATTCGAGGAATCTTCCATTCATGACCCATGCTAAGTTCTCCTCATCCCAACCTAGCAAGTACTTATAGCTTTCAAAACTAGTGACATCTGTCTGGGGAAGGACCATGCCAGTTAAGTTGTCAAAACTATAAGGTATCCTCCCTTTGAGATTGTTTTCTGCAAGATCAAGCATTCGCAGGTCAGTAGCGAGTTGGCAGAGTTGCGAAGGGATATTACCTTTGAATTTATTTTCTTTTCTCGTAACCTGAGAACTCTTAGGAACCAAAAGCTATCCCCAATCCATTTAGGTACACTTCCAAAGAATGCATTCTCACCTAAATCCAAAAATCTAAAAGATGTGCAATTTGTAAGCCCAATGGTGGCTCTTCATTGAGATTATTGTTGCTCAAGTCCAACCATCTTAGCAAATCAAGATGCCCAATAGTGCTCGAATAACACCTTCGAGATTGTTAGATGATAGATCTAAAACTTCAATGTCTTGATGGTCTCTACAGTAGTCAGGAATATTTCTGGACAAGGCATTTTTTAAGAGTTCTAGAACTATTAGAGTTTTAATACGGCACAACGAGTTTGGAATTGAACTGTTCAAAAGGTTGTCAGAAAGAATCAAATGCTTCGATACAGGCAACATATCACCAATAATTTTGGGAAAGGCACAGGAGATTCAGTTATTGGAGAGATCTGAGTGCTTCAAGCTGGAAGGAAATACTGGCAGGGTTCCCATAATCCGTTTGTGGGAGAGGTCCAGTTAGTAGATATTCATGTCCTTAATCCATTTTGGCACGGTATCCTAGATGCTAGCATCGGAAAGCCATTGAGGAAATTGTTTTCCAAATTTTCAAGACTCCATTTCAATGTATTCCAATTGAAAAGGAGGGACCCAGATGGATTTTTATCTTGATAGTCAAACCATTGAAGCTTGAATTTTGGCATGAACAGAACAGTGCGGATTAAATGCACAAGGTAACCACAACGGAATAGGATTCAACAGTTTCTCAATCATATTTGAGAAGTGATTCCAAAAATATATCATTGCACTCAGAGAGAGAGAGACAGGAACTCAGAAAACTGCACCATGCTTGTTGCTGAGAAATTACTAGTAGGCTAGCGTCTGGCTTTAACTCTCAAAGCTTGCCACAGAAAGTGGGGTTAGGTGGTGGATAAGCAAAAGAGGAAGGACCAAGTAGTTCAATGAACTCCTAGTATTATATTCTCTTTGGAAAATTCAACGTTAATTTGCTTTTGCAATGAAATTTTCGTTTCCATATACAGGATTTAAACCTCGATTATCACAAATTTGAGGAAATGAGGCATGTTTGTTATTCTTTGTTGGTGCTCACACTCTTTTACTCTATTACTAATATTTCTATCAACTATTCATATATCTAAGATGAAATAGAAATGATTGAAAATGTATTTAGCATAAAGGTATGGATAATATTAGTACATTAAAACTGCACAGTCAATTGTAAAAAACCCACACAGCAAAAGGTGAAAATGTTTTAAGAGAAGAAATTTTTCTTAAAAATACAAATAAACAATGCTCACAAATGGTAATGCTTAGAACAGAGTGAATGTTTGGAGAAGAAAAACGCAAGAATAGCGTTTACAGCGCCCGGCCTTTTATAATGTCAAAGCTCATTTCACTAGGATCTGTTGCCTGCAACTCAACTTGAATGCCATCCAATTCCCTCTTGAATCTGTCTTTAGTGCTGGCATACACCATCTTACTTCTCACCTTTGATGTATCGGGTGACCTGCAAAAAACTTGAAGAAAAATGAGAAAGAAAGACAAGACCCCCATCCTTCTTTTTTTCTCTTGTTTTTGGCTTGAAAAAGAGAAAAAAAAAAAGCCCTTTTCATATTGGACTCTTATACATCATTTTCACTTTACATTTCATCAATTGAAGCAGCATTCGCAATCCAAATAACAGGATAGGAGTGGCCTTTTTTTCTTTTTAAATTTTTACGTCCTTGAAAATTCTTTTATTCTACATGTTTTTCATGACTCAAACAGAGAAAAAAGATTCATTCAAACAGGAGTCAGCTTTTAGCCTAAAGTTTTTATGTGACAAAATTTGACTGTTTCAACCTATGTCTAGTGAGTGGCGTAGAGGTAGATTAATGTGGGAGAAAAATAAATAGGGTGGTTACCATGCAATGAAGAAAATTTTGCTTTTCTGGCAGTTCTCAGCCGTAGTAAAATCAAAATCAAAGACAGCATAGCGGCACTCATCGGCCGGTAAAGATGCTGTGAAATCGTCATAGGTTTCTTCAGGGCTGCCAAGTTTGTCTACCACCACCTGTTGGTTCAGAATCTTGAAAGTAATGAACCGGTAGTTCCTCTTTGCTTTTAGCTCCAAGAATTTCAGCTTACATTCATCATGCACAGCCATTCCAGATGCCGAGTTCGCCTAATCCAAAATTTTAGTTCGGACATATGAAAAGAAAACAAGAAATATATGAATAAAACTATCTGTCTGTAATTTCTAAATCAAACAGAAAACCTGGGATAATGTTTAAAGATGATTGCAACCGTTGCACTAATCTAATTGATACGCCTGCTTAAAAATTGTAGAAAAAAGTTGTTATAATAACATAACATGAAACATCATTGGCCCTGGAAAGTTGCTATGGCCTCATAATTGGATTTTCCCAATCAATAACTAATGAAACGAAAATCAAAATAAAAAGATGATATTGGAAAATCCAAATAATATGATCCTTCAAAAGATGAGAAACAGCGGAAAAGAGACCTTACCATTTTGTCGTCGTCCAAAGAGAAACAAGTCCTATGAGAAATGAAGAGGAGGAAAAAGAAGAAACAGAGAAATGTAGTATGGGGAAGGATAGGAAGAGATCCTTAATTCAGGGGAGATATTGAGAGGAGAGTCAAATGCGGTGGTGAAGAGAAAATTGAGGGCAAAACAAGGGTAGACAACTCTCCAAGCTTCTAAGGCTAATCATGTCCACAACAACAGTTTGCCTATATTTATCATTTTGATTTTTTTTGCGTAAAACTTTCTTCTTTCATTCCACATTTTATCCCTTACATCAGGTTTCCTGATAGAAGTTTAGGTTTTGTGCTAGAGCTGTATATATCTCCTATTTCTTCTATCATCAGTTTGCTACACCTAAAACAAGATTAAGGTCGCTGCATGTCCTCCCAAAGTCCCAATGCAGCCATCTACCAAATTAGACGTTTCTTCTTTCCATCGGCTGGGTGAGGTTGGCTTAGGCCTGTGAATCTAGAAGCTTGACTTAATTAATTCATGTAATTACTATTAAAGAGTAGAATCCAACATGCCTGAAGTTTAAATTATAATACCACATTCTGCAACCCCTTGCTTTATTCGTACATTTCGATATCCTTTGTACAATTCCAGCACCTGTATAAATATTGTAGCTTCTTCCCTTATCCATAGATTTTGATCATCTTTATACAAAATAAATCACGTAAGATGGACAACAATAGGTCCCACAATTAATTATGTCGTCTCGAAATTGCTAATGAGTTATTAATTAGCCCGATTATCACATTAAGAGCAAAACCGAGATGGATGCTAATGTCTTGCAAGGCCAGAAATGAATACATGCAATATTGAAAGAATTCATTCAAGTTCAAATGATGTCAAGGGAGAACGAATAAATTCCCACTGTTATTTGACACAGGACCAAACATAAAAATACATCAAAAGAATTCGTGTTGGTGGTAAGAAAAAAAAAAAAAAACAAGTTCTCAAGAAGCAAATTCTGAAAGTGGGAGAAAATAAATATATTTCAAATGATATAGAGCATTTGTGAAATATAGCAACGTCAGCACTATTCGAAATACAGCAGGCATCTGTTAGCACAGATCAGAATACTACTCATAAAGTTCAGGGTAAGAGAATTTTTATTCTTCAAAATTCCCTCGTTTCTTTTTTTATTTTCTCTTAGCATCTTTTGCATCAGAAGCATCCTGGTCTGTTGACTCAAAGTCCTGTGCCATGAAGTCATCCTCAAGATCATCCCCACTTATGAATGAATTTTGTCACTTGCGCTGCAAGTCTTTCTCCACTATCAATTGCTGAAATCAGGAAATGATACAAAGGATAAGGTTAACATTTTAACATGCATAACACTATACCATGTGCTTGCACACACAAGAAGAGCAATAAGATGATGCCGTCAGATAACCAGAATTCTTAGCAGGTCATCTAGATTGGCAGCATGGATTTCACATTCGTCACAAGCTAACTTGACAGCATATAATGGGAAAGTGGCGATAGCTTTACAACGAATTTCACCTTAAATTCCAAACACTTCCAGACACTATGGTCACCGTGTAATTCCAATTATTAGAATCTATGGCATATTATTCACAGAGGAGTCAATTTTTTTCTTTGAAAGCAGCCAAGATCAATATAGCAGACTTACATCATATAAGCATTATCACAACTGCTCCTCTGTCCTAATTTTGACCAAATATCTTGACTTTAATCAATAATGACAGATTCAAGTTACTTGTAATTGTTAAACATAGCATTGAAATTATCTCTATCGTAAATATACTTCAAATTCCAGCAACAACCAACAAATAAACCACACTCCTGTATTTGATGTGTCACACATAATAGTTTCTTGCTCATGCAGCATGAGCAAACAAAAAGCAAAAGCATAGCAGTAGTTCCGCATCAAAGTACTTTCTATCACATCACCAGTAATCCTACAACATGGGATAATGGAAAAGAGCAGAGCATGACCGTAGGACTGAGATTCTTATCCTATCCAGGTTGTTTCTTTATTTGTCATTTTAACTTCTTAACATTACTTAAGAAGAATAAAAAGATCACTAACCTCAAACACGTTGAGAAACTTTTGAAAGATATATTTTTCCTCTTTTTTTTTTCTCTTTTTTCTGAAATCACTAACAAAAAAAATTGTGGATCTTCTTGCCATTGTCCATATCAAGATTTTCACATCGAAATTAGTTAGGTGCTCTCTGCTTTCTCTAAGCTTCAAAATCATGGTAATGAAAACTGAACATTTGGGATAAACCCAGAATTATGGTAGTGAAAGACTTACCTGCACCACCTTCTCTGGTAACTGCAGCAGTTGATTTTTTGCCTTTGTCGGAACAATCTTTGGGCAAATGGGTTGCACCACCACATATTTTGCAACAACCACCCTATAGGGAGCAAAAACAAAAGAAGAAAAGAACTACAAGGTGTCAGATACAGATACAGTGAGGAAAAAGATTTCTGTGATGGATTGAAACATTTACCAATGAACATCCATATCAACAAAAATGTAGTCTGCTCCCCAAGAATACAAGAGACTCTGCACTAAGAAAATAAAAAAGCTGCAAATAATTTACTCAAAATGTACCTTCGGATGGATTCCATGAGTATTTTTCGGACAATTCTTCCTCAAATATCCAATTTCCTTACAAACAAAACATTTGGCGAACTTAGTTCCCCTGCAATTTGAAGGAGAGCCATCATTGTTCCTAGCAATAAATGATGAGAAGCGCAAACACAAACAAGTTATAATTGCAAGCTTGAAACAAGTGTTTTTATCTTATATACATTTGTGTAAAAAATAAATTTACATAAAGCAAACAAGAGCTTCTCCTTGATGAAATGCTTAGAAAAACAAGCCTATTCTGGAATAGAAATTTCGTGCTTTAAACCATACGTATAATAAAAACTATAACAAAAACAATACCAAATTCATTTTGAAGATAACATTTGCATTTGTCAAGAAGAAATGCATTAAAAAACTTAATATCATCTGAGAGACCAACTTCAACAAGACTTTTGTGCGGAATCACACCAAAATTTTGAAAATGTAATCATAATCATAATGGTAAACTAACACTCCAAGACTTTGCACACAAGTTTACAGAATCAAGGAAAGAATAAACCGAATGTAGAGCATTCTAACTGATAAAATCAAAAAGAGAAAAATACCATCTTGAAGAGGTTGATGACATTTCGCGAGTGAATGCCCAGTTTCTCCACAGTTGTAACACTTCCTTTTATCCGTAACATCAGGGCAGTTCTTCAGCTGTGTCCACGTTGATGACCGAGCAAACATACCTATAAACATCAAAAGACAAAGAACAAAACAGCAAATTAAAGTAAAAAAGCTCATAATATTCCAAATTAAAAAAGAAATGTAGTTGAAATCAAAACAAAATCTAACCATATACTTTTCCCATTGAGCTTTTTGAGGGCAGGGCTTGGCAATATGATCTTTGGCTTTATATATATATATATCATCTTTCACCAGGCCTCATGCCAGGAATTCTAAGTGGGTGTTTTTCTAATCCGCTTCCTGCGGATGTCATTGGGGTCTTTAGGCTCTTTGCGTCCTTCTCTTTTGCGCTTGAAATTGATCTTCTTCTTCTTGTCTGGGTCTTTCGCTGGGGTTGGCTCTGGGGTCTGAAGCAGCTCAGGGTTCGCTTCTTTGTATTGCTTGCGAGCCAATTTCTGTCTTTTGCTCACCATCTGGAATGAAAACTGCAAAGAGAGAGGGAGAGAAGTGGACTGTCGAAGCAGAGGCAAAGGGTTTTAGGAGGGTATTTGGTTGAATGGGGAACGGCGACCGACGGTAATGGAAGGCATAGCAAAAGGGTTCAGAAGTCGTGATCCGCTATTGACAAGAAGAAAGGAGTCATGATCCGCTACGAGTAAACTAAGTATGAGTTTTTTTTTTTTAAAACTGATGATACCCTTCTTTTTAGGGCTTTTATTTTTTCCTTAATTTAAGCTGAAACAAAATGGTGCACACCTTGTGGCTTGTAGGTCTTGCAAATTTGTAGCAAAACAATTAATGGAAGCATAAAATGTAAGATTATTATTTTATATATTAGTGGTAGTATGGTAGAGTTTTTAAGATTTTATAATTGAAATTAAAATATTATTATATGTTTGTTTATTTATTTTATTAATATTTTAAATTTTATTTTAATAAAATATATGATAATTCTTTAATTTCATTTATAAAATTTAAAAAATACATTTACTATATATGAGATTTAAACATTAATCATGTATCCTCTTGGAGAAGAGATAATCCAAACCATACTCTTTGAGAGAAAAAAAATCGCCAACTATTATACTAAATTAGATTTGTACTTGTGTCATAGCACGAGAGTTAATGAAAAAAAAAAACTGAGGAACCCATTGCTTTCCACCAACATAGAACATATTCAGCATTAAAAAAACCTATTGAAAAAAAAATCAAATTAATTATGAAAAAATGTTAATGAAAAATAAAAAGTAAACTCAAGAAAACAAAAAAAAATCAAAAATTATTTTTCATCTTTCTTTTATATATATATATATATATTTACTCATTTTATTTTATTTTCTTTATCTTTCTTGTTACTATCCTTTCCACTCTCTCTGTATCAATGCTAGCCATTGTAGACTTACCTTGTTTGTCGGAGCAAGTGGCCATCGATAGTAGACTTTGGCTTTCTTCTTTCTTTCTTTATCCCACTTATCTTCCATTTTCATGCCCTCTTTTTCTGTATTTTTTTAAATTGCGAAACTTCTAGGACAAAAACTTAAAGCTCCAAGCTCTAGCATATTCTATTTTTTTTACCATTAAACAATTATTTTTTGTAAAATATATTGAGGTTTAAAAGATGATTTTATCATTAATTAACATTAAGAAAAAAAATTGTTGTGGCTTATAATTGACAAATGTTACCTAATTAAACCAAACAAATGTCAAAATCAATTTAAAATGCTAGAGACTACTATCTATGCATTTTATAGATATTAATTTAATTATTGAATAATGATGAGGAGAAAAAGAATAAAATGCCAATTTATACTACTAAAAATATTTGAATGTTTTCATTAATTGATGTCAATAATGATGAGATATCAAATTAAATATTATAGCTATTCTTGAACCATTAGTTTGTTTTAAAGTTAAGACATTTTTGTTTTACACTATGTACGAATAAATATTAATAAAGGAAAGAAAATGAAATGAAAAGAAAGGAAAAGAAAATTTTTTAAAGGAAATAAAAGGATACATATACCATAACTATTCTTGAACCATTAAATCAACTTTTGTATGCATCCACCTCCTAATCCAACTCAAAGTTTTTAAATAGATTTGTCTAACATATATAATTTTTGTAAAAAAAATGATGCTCCTTCAAAGAGAATCAATCATTCCTAAGACCAGTCACGATGTATAAGACATACATCCTTGTTCATTGAATTAATGTATACATCATGCCATCAACTTTAAATTGTGGTTGATCATGCTATCAAATCTACCCACTTCAAATTCCAAGTGACATGGTCTATGATATCTTAAACTTTTATTTATTTTAACTATTATTTTCATTGAGTAGCTACTTAAATTTGGTTAATAAAGTTTGGCTCAGTTTTTTTTTTTTATTATTTCTTATTCCTTGTTTCAAGTCTAATGCATCAGTATTATATTAAGAATAAGGGGAAAAAAACATTCTTCAATTAAGGCGGAGCTTAAAGTTTTGCTTGACATAATTTTCAAGATCAACCATGCTTTTACATGTATTAATCTATTGAAGTTATTCTTATAAGAATGAAAGGGGTACACATATGGGTGAAGCAATATTTGTTCAGTGTAGTATTTTTCTTACATATATTCTTTAACAATAACATTTTAGGTGAGTGAAACTTTATGACATGCTTTTAAAGTCATTAGAAGCATTAGTAACATATATTTTTCTTATACAAATTTTTTTTGAGTTGATTGATATCTTATCAGATAAATTATTTAACCTCCTTATTGGACCTACTTAACAGCTTAGGAAAGTAATATGCACTACAACATGTAGAGACAAACCCAAAATTTTATGTAAAAATTATAACACCATACATAAATTGAAGAGATTAGGCACACCTGTTTAGGTAATCATCATGAAATCACATAAGCAAAATGATCTTTAGAGTAGCTATGGTCTTTCTCTTTGCTCTTCTGTCGTTAGCAGTTTCTCAATGGGTAGTTACCAAATATAAGAAATGAAGAGAGGACCTTAGCCTTATATTTAAATAACCCTAGTAACCTCCTTCTCAAAGGCTTACTGGGGCAAAAGTCTACACAATCGTTACACTACACCGACCCAAATTGACCTAGTAAGATGTGAAAGGCCTACACTTAGATAATCACATTAAATTAATTGGACGCTCATACCTGTCTCATATAAAGACTAAATTTATCAGCCTATTTTATTAAATATTAAAATTACCAATTAATAGTAAGCTATTTATCAAAAATTCTAACATTCTCCTACTTGGACAATATTAATTGGGTAGTTTGATTTTATGAAACTTAACTTAAAAATAAGACTCCAAGCTAATTTTCTTTGATGTGGCCACAATTTTAAAAACAATTTAGCCTTTCAGACAACATCTTAATAATCCTATCCAATAAAACTATCTAATATCGAATCACGATAACTACACGCCCCTTATTAACATAAAACCAATCCATGGTTATAAGTATCAAAGACTTTGTTGATAATGGATTTTAGTGTAGCTGTGTAGCAAGAAAATAAAACCTAAATATGATCTTTGTTATAAAGTCTAGATCTAGTGATCTATCGCTAGATATTGACTTGAAGGAGTCACCACCAATCTTTTTTATCTAGGTGCGATTGGCCACCTAAAGAATCTATCCTTTTAAAGAATACCTAAGTTTAAGGGTCCCTAAAAGAATAAGTTCAGGTCTATTAACCAGAATAGGGTTCGAAGTACGATTACGTGTGAGAAAGGTTATAACACCCTCACAACGTCCATCGAAAGATAGTACCAGCTTAATTTTGTGTTATCCAATAAGCCTTAAAAATTTACCAAGTAATTAATTATTAAAAATTATTCTCAATTGACTCTAATACTTTTAGCAGAAAATTAAAAAAATTCTCTCACCTCAAGAGTATGCAAGAAAACTACTATTTTATTTACAGAGGCTTTATCGTCAGATTATTTAACATTAAAAAAAATTAAAAAATGAAAAGAAATAAAATGAAAAAAAAAGAATAACGATTCAACTTTAGATATAAATATTTTTCTCTTCAAAAACTCATTACTTTTGTATAAGAAAAATTGATACTTTCAACTTTTCCTCAAAAAAATTTTTTTTTGGAATTTTATTTAAAGAAAATCATTTAAAAAAATAATAAAATAAAATAAAAATAAAATAAAATAAAATAAGAAATATTAAATAATTCTAATCTAATAAATAAATAAACAAATAATAATAATAATAATAATAATAAAAGAAATAATAATAATAATAAATAAGAAAAAAAAACCTTTGGAACGGCTCGACTCGATTGGGAAACGGCTCGGCTTAAGATAAAAAAGGTGGCTCGAAAACGCGGCTCGGCTTCAAGAATCGATTAGCTTTCGGGTTAACGAATCGGATCACGATCGGGTCAGGTCAACCCAAACAAAAACATATGGATCCTGGTAACGTACTAACACTAAAATGATGTTATTTTACGCAGGTATAAAAGGCAAAGAACTGGTTTTTTCTTCAGATACACATTTCCCCTTCTCTCTCTCTTCCCCTCAGCTTTCTCATCCTTCTCTTTACCCGAAGAACACAACCTAGAATCTGATTGAATTTTCATCGGATTCTAGAAATAATGTCGAAAACTTCAAAGTTAGTTGGAAAACTCGTCGGAAAATCCAAGATTCACAAAAAAAATTAGTCGGATTCTGAAAAATTTTTAGAAAAAAAAACTTTAAAAATTCTAAAAAATTTTTTCACAAATTCCTAAAGCTGTATCTAACGCACCAAAACCTTTTTAGCTTTTGTTTTCTCTCTGTGTGTCTTTTCGTTCATTTTTTGTGGATATATTTATAGGGATTGATCAGAAGAGTTTTTGATCAATCTCAATTTCCTCTTGGATTGGGATTCAATCCTTGAATCAAATCTGGACTCTGATTGAGTCTCAAATTCACGGTAAAATTCTCACTTTTTGATCAATATCCTTTAATCCCAGCCAAAAAAAATAATAATAATAGATAAATAATAAATATATATATACTAATAGATAAATAATAGATAATAGTTAATAATAAAAATTTATATACATTAATAGATAAATAATAATATATATTAATAGATAAAAAATATATATATTAATAAATAATAATAATAACAATTGTAGACACCCAATTTGATCCAGGCCCGGATCAATTGGGCCTGGTCCAAATGGGTCGGTCTGCTTTATTTTTTTTATTATTTTTGTATTTTATATTTTATATTTATTTTATATTATATATATATATTCTTTATCTTTTAAGTATTTCTTATTTACTTATTTATTATTACTATTTATTAATATATATATCTTTATTATTATTATTATTATTTGTTAATATTTATATATATTTATCTGATTATATATTATAATTAATTTATCTGTTAATTTTTTTGTTTATATGATTATTTATTTATTAATATTTTTTTTATTATTTGATTTTTTTTATTTTTTTCGACTGAAGATTGGATTGGGATTCAATCAGAATCCATATTGGATTCAATGATTGAATCTTGATCCAAAAAGGAGTTGAAATTGATCAAAAATTCTTCTGATCAATCCCTATAAAAAGACCCTTGAATCAATAGAAAAAATACAGAGAAAGAGTTACTGACTGAGAGAAAAAGGTAGACAAAAGAAATTTCAAAGCTGAAAAGGGGTTTGGAGGTGTTAGAATAGCTTTAGGAATCGGTGAAAAAATTTTGGAGATTTTTCTGCGAATTTTTTTCTGAAAATTTTTGGAAAATTTTCAAATTTCGGTTGAATTTTTCGATAAAGGTTAAATTTTTTTACGACTATTCCGATTAAGTTTGAAGTTTTCGACCAGCTGCCTAGTTTCCAGTGAGAATTCCCAGAAATTGACTAACTTACCGGTGAACTTCAAACGAAAAACCCAAATTTTGACGTAATTTTTAGAATCTGATGAATATTCAACCTAAGTTTTTCAGATTCTAGAGAGAAGAGAGAGAAGAAAGAAGAGAAGAGAGAGAAGAGAAGAAGGTTTATGCTGAAAAAATGAAGGAATCAGCTTTATATACCCTCTCAAAATGACGTCATTTTTGCATTAAGTAACCCAGAGGATCTGCGTATTTTACCAAGATCCGACCCGACTCGAGCGTCGACCCACGCGTGACCCGCCTTTTCGAGCCGTTAGCTGAGCAAAGCCGACACCCCGAGTCACGTCTCTAAGCCATTTTTCTTCCTTGAGCCGAGCCGTTCCCAAGTTTCTTTTTTTTTATTTTTTTATTATTTATTTATTATTATATTAGGATTTTTTTCTATTTTTATTTATTTTCATTTTTTATTTTTTTATTTTTATTCTTTTATTTTTCTTATTTATTTTATTTTTTTTAAATAAAATTAAAAAAAATATATTTTAGAGAAAAAGTTAAAAGTATCAATTTTTCTTAAGAATAAATTAAAAAAAAGGGTTTTTTATTGAGGAAAAGTTGAAAGTATCAATTTTTCTCAAAATTAAAAATTCTAAAAAAATATATTTTTAGGAAAAAGTTGAAAGTATCAATTTTCCTTAAGAATAAATTTTCAAAAAAATTTTTTTTTGAGAAAAAGTTGAAAATATCAATTTTTCTAGAAATTAAAGTTTTCAAAAAATATTTTTGAAAAAAAGTTGAAAGTAAAATTGAAAGCATCAATTTTCTTTAAAAATAAATTTTTTTTAAAAAACAAATTTTTTTGAGGAGAAGTTGAAAGTATCAATTTTTCTCGAAATTAAAGTTTTCAAAAAATATTTTGGAGAAAAGTTGAAATTATCAATTTTTCCTGCACAAAGCAGTCATTTTTTTTCCTTTTTATTTTCTTTTTAAATAATCCGACGATGGAACCTCTGCAAGTGAAACGGTAGTTTTCTTGTATACTCTTGAGGTGAGAAAATTTTTTTTAATTTTTTACTAAAAGTATTAGAGTCAATTGAGAATAATTTCCAACAACTAATTACTTGATAAAGTTTTAAAGCTTACTGGATAACACAAAATTAAGCTGGTACCATCTTTCGATGGGCGTTGTGAGGGTGCTATAACCTTCCTCACACGTAATCGAACTCTCGAACTTTGTTCTGGTTAGTAGACTCGAACCTATTCTTTTAGGGACCCTTAAATCTAGATGTTTCTTGAAAGAATAGATTCTTTAGGTGACCAATCGCACCTAGATAAAAAGATTAGTGGCGACTCCTTAAGTCAATGTCTAGCGATAGATCCCCGGATCTAGACGTTATGACAGTTTGGCGACTCCACTGGAGAACTCTGAGAGTCAGGCCAGCAAATAATTTATGTTATCCAAAAGCCTAATAAAATTGAACCTTTTTGTATATATGTGTTATTATTCATTCATGTTTATTTACTTTGTTAATTATGTCATTCATATGCATGTGCATAACATGAGCTCTATACCTGAGCTCTGTCCCTTTATGAGGGAGTAAAGTACCTATTGCTTTCGTGAGGTCTAATGCCTCCGCAGTGGCTAGCGAAATCTCTCATTCAAATTGAACTTTTTTCGCTTGTAACCTATAATGGGTGAGGATTAAGGTGCCTTACTAGTCTGTGATGGACAATGATATAAGGAGCAATTTGGAAACCTTTAAATTTTAGCCTTGAACCACATATAGTGAACCGTAGAGGTACCTAAACCTAGGATAGAGTCTTTTTCTACCCAATGATAGATATACCCTGAAATTAAGACACAAAAAAGGTGTTTATCTAATCATTTTGATTGTTTAACTTTGTGCATCATTTTCATTATCATATGTAATATTATGCATCAGCATCACTTTCATTTCTCCATGAAACTAACTATGTTGTCTGTCAGATTTTGTGCATCTACATTACTTTCATGATCATGTTTTAACACAATCATTTACATCCATTTCATATTAGATTTCATTTAAGAAAATGTACATGTCATTCGTGCATAAAAGTATCATACATAAAGTATAGCATAACATTTTTAATCATAATTATGGTGCTAAAAGTTTAAGGATAGCTCCATCTAACAAGAACCCTGTCCGTCGATACAACATAAAATCCAGAACCAGACAAATGGAGCAAAAAAATTTCACAAATTTGAAAAGATAGAAAAAGCACAAGAAAAAAATGGAAAATGAGTTGAACAAGATTCTAGATGCTCTTAATAAGATGAATAAGAGAAAAAGAGTTAAAAAAAACACAAGCCAACAGGTTCTCCTATTGTAAGAAGTGGCTGATCCTTTGTATCCTCTAGGTTTTGGCATACCTCAAGTCCAGTCTGCACAAGAGGTTTCACCACAACACTTCACATATCCAATATATCCTGAAATGCCATCAGATTCTAACCCAGGGCATTATCATAGCTATGTAAATCTTGTCTTTACTGAAAAGGCAGTAGAACCAATTTTTGACCTAGATGATTTGAAAAAGAAAGAGAAAGAAAAGATAAGGGTAAAAACTCAAGAAAGCTCCAAGATTAGTATGCTAGAACAAAGGCTACAGGCTGTGAAAGTATTTAGTTTCTATGGTTCAATTGATGCTGCTGGGCTCTGTTTAGTCCTTGATATGATCATTCATCATAAGTTCAAAGTATCAGAATTTAAAAAATATGATGTTATGAAGTGCCTCAAAACCCACATCACCATGTATTACCGAAAAATGGTAGCTCATGCTCATGATGAAAAACTCTTGATGCATGTCTTTCAGGATAACCTTACAGGCTCAGCGACCAGGTAGTATGTTTAGTTGGACAGAACTCGTATTCATTCTTGGAGTGATATGACCCATGATTTTATCAGTCAATATCAACATATCATAGATTTGGCCCCTGATTGTTTGTCTTTACAAAACTTAGAGAAAAAGGCCAATGAGACTTTTAAAGTGTATGCCCAGAGGTGGAAAGATATTGCTTCTCTAGTACAGCCTTCTCTGATTGAGAAAAAAACTATAGTATTATTTGTCAGCACTTTAAAGTCTCTCTATTATAAAAAGATGATAGGAAATGTAACAAAAAATTTTACCAATATGATAATCTCTAGAGAAATTATTGAAAGTGCCATAAAAATGGCAAGTTGAAAGGAGGAGAAACCAAGAAGGCATCAAAAAAGAAAGAAGCTCAAGCTCAAGCTGTGAGCTTTGATAGACAACAATTCAAGAGTTATCAACCCTATCCACCTCAAGGTTACTCTCCATACTATCCTGTTATGAATAATGCCTCATCCTACCCATACTAGCTAGCTCTACAACCACTTTATTCATCCACATATCGATCAATTTTTAGCCCTTAAGATCTTACATATAGCCTTAACATTCAAGCTGCTGTAAGAACTCAAATTCGCCCTACTAACCTAGCAAGTGATTCACGAGAATAATAGACTACTTGAGAAAAACTTGTATTTGATCCAATCCTTATGACTTATACGGAGTTATATCAAGAACTCTATAATAGCCATTTGATTGCCCCCAGCCATGTGGAGCCGCTTAAGCCACCATATCTTAAGTGGTATGATCCTATAGCCCATTGAAACTACCACTATGGAATTACTAGCTATTCTACTAAAAATTGTACTGCTTTAAAGCTTAAGGTGTAACGATTGATCAACGATGGAATGATATGTTTTGATCAAGAAAAAGTAACAACATCTAATGTTAGTGCTCTGAGTGAAAGTCAAGAACAGAAATGGTCCGGAGAGTCACAATGAATTGAAGGGTAAGATATTAATAAAAATTCTTCACCTGATCACATAGAGAGACAATTTTGAAGAATGGAGATAAGACTGGTTGAAAGTTTTTTTTGGATTTCTTTTCGAGTAATGTTAGAGTTCTTTTTGCAATATGACTTCACTTGTTATCATTTTAATAAAGGCAAGTTAATGCATTTCATTACTCGACCATTACTCCATGCTCTGTTACCTTTCATAAATTCACATTTCTATTCTCAAATTTCAGAGGATGAATATTTAGACAATGATAACAATAATTCTAAAATTTAATTTTGAGAACTCATCACATTAATATGAGGAGATGATTTAAGCAAAAAGTAAGCTGTTATCGGAGGTGAAATAGATATGTCTTGAAGATGCATAATCTTTTATACAGGTTCATGAGCTTTGTTCAATAGATGATGTTCAAGAAAGGCATTCATAATTGAGATGAAAAATGGCCATCTTTTTTTTACCATTCAAAAAACTATTTATTGCTACCCTTTTGAGCCTATTATGATTTTTTTTTTAAGAACTCCAACCAAGGATCACCCTTTACACTGAAGGATAATTTTTGAAAAAAAATCACAAAAGGTCTCAAAGATGGAAAGAGAAAGAAAAGTAAAAGAAAAAATAAATGCCACACATGATTTGGGGTAAAATAATGAGAATCTTTTGTGTGAAGAAAGAAAAAAATAGTAAATTGATGTGGGGTAAAATGCCAAGTTGCATCAAATGATCCTTGGTTTTGAACCTTTTTAATACATGTTTTGAGCCTATTATATCTATTTCTTTTATGACCCCTCACCTTGACCTACATTATAACCTTGAAAAATCTATTTGGATCAAGTGTGAATGCTCAAATTGAATGATCATATATTAGGCAAAGACATGCTCATGATGAAATAATGGAATCATGCTACATTACTCTAAAATTTGATGTATAGAAGATATCAACAATGGATGAAAAATGAGAAAAAAAAAGAAGATAATGAAAAAAATTAAAAAAAAAAAGAAAAAAAAGAAAAAAAATGAGAAAATGAAAATAGAGATTCAAATTGAAAACTTGAAAGGGTGATTTTGGTAAAAAAAGATTCAGGTCAAATGGTTCACATGGATGGAAGATCAAAGACATTTGAAGATTTCTCAAAGACTGGGCAAAGTTCGCCAAGCTCAAGATGACTTCAACAGTAAATGGAAAAGTTTTTTAAAAAAAAATCCTAAATTAATGTTGAGAATTGTCTGAATATTCATCATTTGGACATGCCATTCATCCCAATGACATGTATCCAATTTATTTCCTTTTCCATTTATTTTGTACCAAAATAGATCTTCATTGAATATCTTTACCATAATTCACTTTGTGTTCTCTTATTGTTACACCCCTAGAATGAATTGAGAAAATGCTTGATTGCATTATATTTGTTAAGATTTGAAATGATAATGAATGAATGAATATGTGCTTAAAAAAGTCTTGTATTCATTTGAAAAAAAATCTAAGATGATGGTGGTGACAAAATGAAAAAATGGTAAAAACCTAAAAAAGATGATTTGGAAGGACATATGATGTGACCAAATGAAGAATATGATGTTAGATTGGACAATAAAATGAAGATGGGATAAATATTGAAAAGTGGTATAATTAAGTGATGAACATGCGGATGTATTGGTTATGGTTAAGTGATGAAAATGATATGAAGTAATAAACGAAACTGATGCTGAGAAGCTTATGAATGATGACTAAATGATGAGTTTACAAGGATGAATTGGTCGACATGACTTACAAGTTATGATTGAATGATGAAAATAATCAATGGACAAAGTTTGTTTTGGAATGGTTAGGGTTGAGAAACCTATAAGTGTGACCTAGTTCGAAATGGTTAATGCTGAGACGTCTATGAGTAATGACTCAGTGATGATGGATGAAACTTGTTCTGAAATTTTTTAATACTGAGAAGTCCATGAATGGTAGTCAAGTGATGATTGATTGATGAAACTTGTTTCGAAGTATTGAGAAACTAAACAAGGAAGACATGCGAAATAGTGGAGTTTTGAGAGTCATATCACCATAATTATTTAGAATTTTGTTACATAGACATCTGCATTACATACATCATGGTGACATCGTCGCTTGAATAGTATATACACATAATTTGATAAATTAAACTTTGTTTAAACATGCATGGCACTATGAGAATATAGGTTACCGCATTTGTATCATTAAGAAGGGATGTGCGTATTTGGTCATGACATTCATTCATGCAAATTTTTGAGTCACTTGAAAAATAAATTATGAATATTTTGATGAAAATTTTTGAGAACTCAAATGAGAATCTTTGAGTTTCAAAATGAGAATCTTTGAGGAGTGAAACCCTAAAGTTCGTCGAATGTGAATCTTCAAACAAATGAAAAGTTTTAAACTCTTGGATGTGAATCTCCAAAATACAAAGCTTCAACCTTTTGGATATGAATTTATAATGTTTTAAATGAGAACCTTTGAACTTAGATGTGAAACTCTAAGTTTATTGTATGTGAGCCTTTGAACTCAAATGAAAAGCTTTGAATTTTTGGATGTGAATTTCCAAAATTCAAATGAAAAGCTTTAGATTTTTGGATATGAATTCCAAGTTTGCCAAATGAGAACCTTTGAAAAGCCTTGAACTTTTGGATGTGAGCCTCTAAAATTTCAATGAGGATCTTTGATGCGAGTCTTGCAAGTTGCAAATACAAATCTTGAGATCTTACAAATTTGAATGAAACTAAAATTTTGAGAATCAAAATTTCAGTAAATTCTTACGAAGTTGGAAGGTTCTTGCGGATCTGAACCTATGAATGTGAACTCAAATTGTGAATCTTTCAGTTTCCATTACAAAATTTCTTCAATCACGATCTATCAACTCCTTTGGACATGATTGTCAATGAGTAATTTACTTTTCAAAGTCGTGGTGCCTCTGTTTAGAGGAGCAATTTATTTTTCAAAGTTTCATTGCCTCTGTTTAGAAGAGCAATTTACTTTTCAAAGTCGTGGTGCCTCTGTTTAGAGGAGCAATTTATTTTCCAAAGTTTCGTTGCCTCTGTTTAGAGGAGCAATTTACTTTTCAAAGTGGTGGTGCCTCTGTTTAGAGGAGCAATTTACTTTTCAAAGTTATGGTGCCTTTATTTAGAGAAGCAATTTGAAGTTTCATTGCCTCTGTTTAGAAGAGCAATTTACTTTGCAAAGTCGTGGTGCCTCTGTTTAGAGGAACAATTATTTTTTGAAGTTTCGGTACCTCTGTTTAGAGGAGTAATTTATTTTTCAAAGTCGTGGTTGCCTCTATTGAGAGGAACAATTTATTTTTCAAAGTCGTGGTTGCCTTTGATTAGAGGAGCAATTTATTTTTCAAAGTTGTGGTGCCTCTATTTAGAGGAGCATTTATTTTTGAAGTCATGGTATTTCTGCTTAGAGAATTCATTTATTTTTCCAAGTCGTTGAGCCTCTGCTTAGAGGAGCTTTAATAAAAACAAGAAAAAATAAAATAAAATAAAAAAACAAAAAAAAATACCTCTGATTAAAAGAGCTTTGTTTATCTTTTCAAAGTCGTTGAGCCTCTGATTAGAGGAGCCATTTATTTTTCCAAAGTCGTCGAGCCTTTGATTAGAGGAGCATTGTTTATTCATTTTCAAAATCGTTGAGCCTCTGATTAGAGGAGCCTTGTTTATTCATTTTCAAAGTCGTTGAGCTTCTGCTTAGAGGAGCCTTGATCAAGTCTTAAACACAAAAAAAGGGTCGAGTTGAGTTTTGAATGGATGTCTACGTCTTTGAGCAATTTTTGTTTCACAGAAAATGTGCAAAAAGGGGCAGCTGTAGATACTCAATTTGGTCCAGGCCCGGATCAATTGGGCCTGGTCCAAATGGGTTGGTCTGCTTTGTTTTTTTTATTTTTATTTTTGTATTTTGTATTTTATATTATATATATATTTTTTTCTTTATCTTTTAAGTATTTCTTATTTACTTATTTATTATTACTATTTATTAATATATATATCTTTATTATTATTATTATTTGTTAATATTTATATATATATTTATCTGATTATATATTATAATTAATTTATCTGTTAATTTTTGGTTTATTTGATTATTTATTTATTAATATTTTTTTATTATTTGATTTTTTTTAATTCTTTTTTTCAGCTGAAGATTGGATTGGGATTCAATCAGAGTCCATATTTGATTCAATGATTGAATCCCGATCCAAAGAGGAGTTGAGATTGATTAGAAACTCTTTTAATCAATCCCTATAAAAGGACCTTCGGATCAAAGGAAAAAATACAAAGAAAGAGTTACTGATTGAGAAAAAAAGGCAGACAGAAGAAATTTGAAAGCTGAAAAGGGGTTTGGAGGCGTTAGAATAGCTTTAGGAATCGGTGGAAAATTTTTGGAGATTTTTCTATGAATTATTTTCTGAAAATTTCTAGAAAATTTCTAGATTTTGGTTGAATTTTTTTACGAAGGTTGAATTTTTCGACGACTATTCCAGAGAAGTTTGAAGTTTTCAGCTAGCAGCCCAATTTTTGGTGAGAATTCCCAGAAATCGACCAACTTATTAATGAACTTTCGATAAAAAACTTAGATTTTGACGTAATTTTCAGAATCCGATGAATATTCAATCAGAGTTCTTCGGATTCTAGAGAGAAAAAAGAGACGAAATAAGGGAAGAGAGAGAAGAGAAGAAGGGTTCTGCTGAAAAATGAAGGAATCAGCCTTATATACCTTTCCAAAATGACGTCGTTTGTGTATTAAGTAACCCAGAAGATCTGCGCGTTTTGTTGAGATCCGACCCGATCTGAGCGTCGACCTGCGCGTGACCCACCTTTTCGAGCCGTTAGCCAAGCCGAGCCGCGTCTTTGAGCCATTTTTCTTCCTTGAGCCAGCCAAGCCAAGTCGAGCCATAAGTCGAGCCATTCGTAGGTTTTTTTTTTCATTTATTTTATTTTATTTATTTATTTATTATTATATTAGGATTATTTTTTTTCTATTTTTTTATTTTTTTATTCTTTTATTTTTATTCTTTTATTTTTCTTATTTATTTTATTTTCTTTAAATAAAATTTAAAAAAATATATTTTGGAGGAAAAGTTGAAAGTATCAATTTTTCTTAAGAAGAAATTTTCAAAAAAGGTTTTTTTTGAGGAAAAGTTGAAAATATCAATTTTCTTCGAAATTAAAGTTTCCAAAAAATATTTTTGGAGAAAAGTTGAAAGTATCAATTTTTCTTAAAAATAAATTTTCAAAAACAAAAAGTTTTTTTGAGGAAAAGTTGAAAGTATTAATTTTTCTCGAAATTAAAGTTTCCAAAAAATATTTTGGGGAAAAGTTGAAAGTATCAATTTTTCCTGCACAAAAGCAGTCTTTTTTTTTCTTTTTATTTTTTTTAAATAATCCGACAATGAAGCCTTTGCAAGTGAAACGGTAGTTTTCTTGCATACTCTTGAGGTGAAAGAATTTTTTTAATTTTTTGCTAAAAGTATTAGAGTCAATTGAGAATAATTTTCAACAATTAATTACTTGGTAAATTTTTAAGGCTTATTGGATAACATAAAATTATGCTGGTACCATCTTTTAATGGGTGTTGTGAGGGTGCTATAACCTTTCTCACACGTAACCGAACTCCCGAACCCTGTTCTGGTTAGTAGATCCGAACGTATTCTTTTAGGGACCCTTAATCCTAGTGTTCCCTGAAAAAATAGATTCCTTAGGTGACCAATCGCACCTAGATAAAAAGATTGGTGGTGACTCCTTAAGTCAATGTCTAGCGATAGATCCCCGAATCTAGACGTTATGACAGCAATTAGTAAATAAATAATAAATAAATAAGATACAAAATAAAAATACATAATTGGCTTACCCATTTGGACCAGGCCCAATTGATCCAGGCCTGGACCAAATTGAGTGTCTACAGCTGCCCCTTTTTGCACATTTTTTGTGAAACAATAATTGTGCAAAAACGTAGACACTCATTCAAGACTTAACTCGACACTTTTTTTTGTTTAAAATTTTGATCAAAGCTCCTATAAGTAGATGCTCAACGATTTAAAAAAAAAATAAACAAAGCTCTTCTAAACAGAGACTCCACAACCTTGAAAATAAATGGCTCCTCTAATCAGAGGCTCAATGACTTAAAAAAAAAAAAACAAAGCTCCTCTAAACAGAGATTTCACGACCTTGAAAATAAATGGCTCATCTAATCAGAGGCTCAACGACTTCTGAAAAATAAACCAAGCTCTTCTAAACAAAGGCTCAACGACTAAAACAATAAACAAAGCTCCTTTAAACAGAGGTTCGACGACTTTTGAAAAATAAACAAAGCTCCTCTAAACAAAGGCTCGATGACTTTTGAAAAATAAACAAAGCTCCTCTAAACAGAGGCTCAACGACTTTGAAAAATAAACAAAGCTCCTTTAAATAGAGGCATCACAACTTTGAAAGTAAATGCTCATTGACAATTATGTCCAAAGGAGTTAAAAATCATGTTTGAAGAAATTTCAGGAGATTATGCCCAAAGGTCTTACACATCAACTTGATACCGAGAGATATCCTATTTCAAGGATTAAAAACTTACTTGACAAGCTTTTTCTCAAATTTAAAAATATCTTCACATTTGTCTTCTCTATGTGAGATTTTGAAATGCCCTTGCTTCTTGAATTTATGCACTATATTTTCTTGAATGTAGTATATGCTATGCAATGCATGTGAAATTCAATGCATGCTATGCAAATGTTGGCTAATTAATTCCTATTCAATTATGGTACTCAAGTTTCTTAAGCTCTTTTTTTGGGCCTCGAACCCTTGATTCTTTAAAGACTAAGTTACGCTATTCTTCTAAGATCGAGCCAGTGTAACTCTCAATCAGCTCTTCCCTTTAGTTCTCATATTTTTTTTGTAAAATTTTTTTTTCCAAATTCGATGTCCCTATCAGGAATTGAACATCTCGATTCTGCCTTTATCACTCTTAACTTCTTCAATGTAATGTAAAAATTTTTCATGCCATTATTTATTTATCTATCATTATTTCAAACTCAAAAAGTAAGAATGCATTTGCTCATTTATTCCATTGTAGGGTATTAAGAAGAAAAGAATAAGAATGGTTAGAAAATAGTCAACAGAAGAGGCACACAAAGAGTGAAATAGAATGTCTTTTATTAGCAAAAATGTTGGTCAACTTTGGCCAAGAAAGAATTACAAAAATAGGCATAAGGAGATAATGCCCAAAAATGAACAATTGGACAATCATGATAACACATCTTAAGGTTCTTCTAAAAACCCAATCATCTGATACACTTAACAACTTAGAGCTCATTCGAATTTGCTAGCCTCCCTGTCAATGAATTTTTAGATTTGATGTTGTATTCTCCTTATCTAAGCTATATTTTCAGGTTTTTAACTTAGATAAATCCCATATGACTCAAACTGCCCTTTTAGAGTTTTCGCCTTGAGTCTTCCTTTTTCATTCCCTTTTTTTGTCTATTTTTCTTACCTTTTTCTTTTAAGCATAGTATTTTTACAGCATCAAAATTTATAGGATGGGACAAATCATTTTCATCCATCTCAGTCAATATCAGTGCTATACTCGAGAAAGTTTGTTTCACCACATACGGTCCTTCTCAATTCGAAGTCCATTTTTCTCTATTATCATGTTGGATTAGAAAGATTCTCTTCAAGACCAACTCTCCTTCTTGAAAGCAATGGGGTTGAACTTTTTTGTCATGAGCCCTCATCATTTTTCTTTGATATAGCTGACCATAGTAAAATGCAATCAATCTCTTTTTTTCTATGAAATTTAACTGTTCACAGCATTCTCGAATCCATTCAACTTCTTTTAATTTAACTCCTTTTAGAACCCCCAAAGATGGGATCTCTACTTCCACTGATAGTATAACTTTTATCCCATAAATAAAAAAAAAAAAGTTACCCCAGTAGAGGTGCACACTGATGTTCGATATGTATACAATATAAATGGTAACTTCTCATACCAATCTTTATAAGTCTCAGTCATCTTCTCAAGAATTCTTTTAATATTTTTGTTAGCTGCCTTAACTGTTCCATTCATTTTTAGACGATATGATACTGAGTTATGATGCTTGATTTTATATTGAGCACATATTTCTTGTATCATTTTACTATTTAGGTTCTTTGCATTGTCTGAAATAATTCTATTCAAAAGTTTATATCTATAGATGATCTCTCTCTTTATGAACTTGTAAGCTATAGATTATGTTACATTTGTATATGATGCTACCTCGATCCATTTTGTGAAGTAATCTATCATCATAAAAATAAACCTATACCCATTAGAAGTTTTTAGGGTGATAAGACCAATGACATCCATGCCCCACATTGAAAATGACCAATGTGATGCCAAAACATGTAAAGCAAATGATGGAGCATGGATCTTCTCAGCATATATCTGGCATTTATAACATTTATGAGCATAGTCAATGCAATCACTTTCCATTGTCAACCAGTAGTATCCTACTATCATGATCTGTCTCACCATCATATGTTTACTGGTATATGCCCTACATATTTCATCATGCACTTTTTTGATGATTTTTTTTGCTTTAAACTTACTTACGTATCTCAGTAATACTTGATCACGACTTTTTTTATACAAAACATCTTCATCCAGAAAAAAGCTCATAGCTAATCTTCGGATGACCTTTTTATCGTTCTCTGTTGCTTGAACTGGGTATTCTTAATCCTTAATATATTGTAAGATATCATAATACCAGGGCTTTTCATCCTCTTCTTCTTCTACTTTGGAGCAATGAGCTGGCATACCCTTAACATCTAGCCTGATGGACTGGATGTCAGTATTGTCATTAATTCAAATTATTGTAGCCAGAGTAGCTAAGACATCGACAATCAGATTCTCCTCTTGAGGTAAATGGTCAAATTGGATATCTTCAAACTGCTTTATCAACTCTAAAATATACGTATAATATGAAATGAGTTTTAAATCTCTCGTCTCCCATTCTCTTTTCAATTGATATATAACTAGAGCTGAGTCTCCAAATACTTTTAATGCTTTCACTCTTCTATCTATAGCAGCTTGTAAACCGATGACACATGCCTCATATTCAACGATGTTATTTCTGTAATTAAAATTTAACCTCACTGTTACAAGATAGTATTGTTCTTCTTGAGAGATCAGAATTGCCCTAATTTTATGTCTCAAGGCATTGACAGCTCCATCAAAATACATCTTCCAACACTTTTCTTATGCTTCCTTTTCTTTAATTAGGAAATAGTCATTAGATCTTCATCAGAGAATTTTAATCTCATTGGTTTATATTCTTCAGTAGCACGATCTGTAAAAAACTCCACTATAGCACTCCCTTTTATTACCTTTGGCTTACATATATAATATCATATTTTAAGAGTATTACTTACCATCTAGCAATTCTTTTAAATAAAGAAGGCTTCTCTAAGATGTATTTACTTGGATCCAATTTTGTTATGAGCCATGTGATTTGATAGAGCATATACTGTCTGAGTCTTTTGACAATCTATGCTAATGCACAACACATTTTCTCTAATGAGGAATACTTGGATTCATATTCTGTGAACTTTTTACTCAGATAGTAAATAGCTCTCTCCTTTCAGTTAGACTCATCTTGCTATCTCAACACACATCATATTGAATTTTCACACATTATCAAGTATAGAATTAAGGGTTTCTCTGAAACATGTGGCACCAACACTAGAGGATTTGACAAGTATTGCTTGATTTTATCAAAAGCCACTTGGCATTCCTCATTCCATTCTTTAAGATTATTCTTACGGAGAAGCTTAAATATAAGATCACATTTATAGGTAAGCTGAGAGATGAACCGAGAAATGTAATTCAATCTTCTCAGAAAATTTCAAACTTTCTTTGGTGTACTCGAAGGTGACAAATTTTGAATGGCCTGTATCTTGTCTAGATCGACTTCAATCCCTCTTTCACTTATCACAAAGCCTAGTAACTTCTTGACTTTACCCCAAAGGTGCACTTGACTGGGTTTAACTTGAGCTAAAACTTCTCAATCTCTCAAATAACTTTTTGAGGTTGGTGATATAATTTTCATCTTCATGAGATTCTACAATCATATCATCTATGTACACTTCAATCTCTTTGTGCATCATGTCATGGAAGAGCGTCATCATGGCCCTTTAGTATGTTGCCCTAGAATTCTTTAACCCAAAAAGTATGACTTTTAACAAAAAGTTCCTTACATAATCACGAAAGTAGTTTTTTCCATATCATTTGCAGCCATTTTTATCTTATTATACCCTGAGAACCCATCCATAAAGGAAAAAATTGAATGCCTAGTCGTGTTATCTATCAATGTGTCAATATGAGGTAAAAAAAGTTATCTTTTAGGCTAGCCTTATTCAAATCATGATAGTCTACACATATTCATACCTTTTCATTTTTTTAAAAATTTGATACTATATTAGCTACCCACTCTGGATACTTAGCCACTTGTAAAAAACTTGCATCAAACTGTTTTTTCACCTCTTTTTTGATCTTTAGTATCATTTCAGGCTTCATTCATCTCAGTTTCTATTGGACTAACTTACATTCTGGCTTTAGGGGTAATATGTGCTCTACTATCTCCGTGCTCAATCTTGTCATATCCTGGTAAGACCAAGCAAATACATCTATGAATTTCTTAAGTAGATCTGCCAAACATTCTCTATCTCCTGATAAGAGTAAAGTGCCAATTTTAAAATCTTTCTTATTCTCTTCATCTTTTAGATTCACTAAGTCAACTATCTCCTGATGAGGCCCAATTGGCTTATTTTCTTATTCAATCAATCTCATTAGGTCCAGAGGCATAACATATTTCTCAAAATTTTCTTCATTGTCAAGTTCATCAGTGTTAATTAAATTCTCAAAAGTAACCTTTTGATTGTTATCATAATTATCTTCATGTTCATTTAAGGACCTGAAATTGAATGAAATGGGATATGTTGGCAACATATATTTAAGAAAAATGGCAATAATGAAGACACAAGAGGAAATGAATGAAAATGCATCATTCTTAATTTTTATTAGAATAATAAAAAATAAATGATCTAAACAAGAAAGATCACCCTAATACTTTGGGCAATAACTATTGAGATGTACAATTACATTGAATTAGTTTCAAGGGTCAAAGGCATTTCAATGGCACTCCAATTGTTTAGCTCGTAATCTGGTAGACAAAGACAGACCCACCTTTTTTTATTAAGCCCCACTCCATCTTCAATAGCATGGATGGTTAACTAGATAAAAGCTCTTTCCATACTTTTTTCTGTATTTAGGTACATAAATCCTTTAGGTCTGAAAATCTTATACAGGTGTGGGATAATCATTAGTCTTGCTATTTTACCTATTGGCCTTCTCTTGATTTTCCATTCTGTTACTTCATAGTCTAGGCCTAGCCTTTCACTATTGTTTACCATTGTTGGGGGTTTATTTATTCCTTGCAAGTTCTTGCCCAATCATATTCCTGGATATCGGCCTTTATTGATGACTTGGCTCATCACTATCTTTTAAAAAAGTTGATTTTTAAATCTTTCACCTACAGAGTTGACCAATTCAAAAGATCGATAGGAACACTCCTCCACTTCTTTGGTAGCTTCCACATATAAGGTATTCAAAGGTTAGGTTACTAACATGTCTTCCTCCCCAAACACTACCATTAACTGGCCTTTTATATTGAACTTAATTTTTTGGTGAAAAGTAAAAGGAACAACCCCTGTCATGTGAATCTATGACCTTTTTAGTAGACAGCTATAAGATAGAAAGATATCTATTACTTAAATTTTCACATTAAAAGTGCATGGCCCAATTTATAAGGACATCTCGATATCTCTCATGACTTTTCTTCTAGTCCCATCAAAAGCTCGCACTATCATTTGACTGTCTTTCATATGAAAGTAGTCGATAAGTAGCCTTACCAAAGTTGACATAGGCATGATATTGATAGCGAAGCCATTATCAATCAGAACTTTAACCATGATATGGCTCTTACATTTGACTGTGATATGCAGAGCCTTGGTACTTTCCCTTCCCTATGAGAGAATCTTATCATCACTAAATGGAATATAATTTGGCATGACTAAATTTTCAGCCAAGTGGTTTACATATTTAATAGATACATTATGTGCCACATATGCTTGGTTCAATACTTTCAGCAGGGTATTTCGATGTGGTTTCAAATTCAATAGCAGTGATAATAATGAGATTCATGCTGACATTTTATTCAACTGTGCAACAATTGAATATTCACTATGTTTTACAAACTTTAGGAATTCACAAGCCTCTTTTTCTGACACCATCTTCAGGCGATCTTTTTTAGGTTCCACTTCAGGGTTATTTTGTCCTTCTCCTACCTTGGCTTTCTCTTTTTTAGTCTTTTTTAATATTTTTGAAGTGTAGAATCTTTCACTTCGGGTAATGCCTCCTACACTAGTTATATTAGAGGCGTCAGCTTTAGAGACATTTTTTTCTTACCCCTGAACTACTGTATCGTAGCCATATTTCTAAGGTACAGCTTTATCATCCTTATATGGGAATGGAGTCAAAACTTTAAAAGTTACCGACTTGAGAATGAGTTTATCTAGGCATGACTTTGGCTTATTCTCATAATGAATCATCATCGACTTTGGAAACAGCTTGCAGGCTTATTTATCATGGATAATTTAACACTTTTTGAACCTTCTCCCTTTTCATAAATTTCTAACTGGTATAAATCTAAGAGCTTTTACACCTTTTGGTGAAACTGCTCACAAGTTTCGATAGGGTGACCATCTGCCCCATTATGATATTTACAACTAATGCCTACTATATATACTCCATAATAACTATACAGACTCACTGGTTGTATCATGTCAGTTTTTCATAAAATATCAAATAGCTGACTAAGAGGTGTCTTAATATCTTTCACTTTTCTTTTCAGATAGCACTCTTGTTCATTATTCAGAGCATTCACACTACGATTAGGCAAAGGATTGCCATTAACATTTGGTGCAGTTAATCATCCTGTATCAAAACTAATCATTCTATCCTTGATCAGTCGTTACACTTTATGTTTCAAAATAGTACAATTTTCAGTGAAGTGACCAGCGATCCCATAGTGATAGTTATAGTGGGTTGTGATATCATACCACTTAGGGTAAAGTGGCTTGAATGGCTCTAATTTACTAAGAGTAATCAGATGACTATTGTAAAACTCACGATATAACTCTGTAAATGTTATAAGGATTAGGTCAAATACAAACTTTTTACGAGTGGTTCATCGTTCTCGAGAACCTCCTATTGGGCTAGCTGGATGAGTCTAAGGTCTTGAGGTAGGTTGAGTGTTAGGACTGTATATGGCATTTTGAGGTCTGAAGGAAGGTTGATATGTTTAAGGGTAGGATAACTATAAGATGGGTTGGTATGGATAAGGAGAGGTGTTATTCACATTAGGATAATATAGGGGGTATTCTTGTGATGGGTAAGATTGATAACCCTTGAATTATTGCTTATCAAAGCTCACAGCTTGAGCTTCAGTCTTTTTCTTCTTCGGGGCCTTTTTAGTGGATGTTTCACCTTCTTTTAGCTTACCATTCTTGATCGCACTTTCAATAATTTATCTTGAAATTATCATATTAACAAAATTTTTGGTTGTATTCCCTATCATCTTTTCATAATAGAGAGATTTTAAAGTGCTAATAAACAACATTGTAGTATCTTTCTCAATTAGAGGGGGTTTTACTTGAGAAGCTATATCCCTCTATCTCTGGACATATTCCTTAAAAGACTTATTTGCCTTTTTCTTTAGGTTTTGTAAAGATAAATGATCAGGAGCTAGATTTGTAATATGTCAATATTTACTAATGAAATTATGAGCCATATCGCTCCAAGAACGAATACGGGTTCTGTCCAGCTAGACATAGTACTTGACAGCAAAGCCTGTAAGGTTGTCTTGAAAAATATGCATTAATAATTTTTCATTATGGGCATGGGCTGCCATCTTCTGATAGTACATGGTGATATGAGTTTTTGGGTACTTCGTACCATCATATTTCTTAAATTTGGGTGGAATGACTAAATCTGGGACTAAGCACAGCCCAGTAACATCAACAGAATCATAAAATTCAATCCCTTCTACAGTCCGTAATCTTTGTTCAAGCATACTAATCTTTGAATCTTCCTGAGACTCCACCACTTTTACTTTTTTTTCTCCTTTTCTTTCAAGTTATCTAGATCAAGAACTTGAATTGGTTCTACTACCTTTTCAGTAACAAAGGATTTACATAGCTATGGTAATACCCTGGATTCGAAGCTGATAGTGTTTCAAGGTATACAGGATATGTGAACTATTGTGGTAGAATATCCTATGTAGGCTGAGCTTGTTATGGACCAAAACCTGAAGGATACAAAGGGTCGATCATTTCTTGTGATGGGGGCCTTATTGGCTTGTATTTTCTTCTATTCTTTTTCTCTTGTTTAGCTTATTGAGAGCATCTAGAATCTTGCTCAACTCATTTTTAATCTTTTTCTGTGCTTTTTTTAGCTTTTCAAATCTATGAAAGTTTTTTTGCTCCATTTGTCTGGCTTTGACTTTTGTGTTATATCGATGGATAGGGTTCTCGCTAGATGGAGGTATCCTTGAACTTTGAATACCATATCTTAGAATTAGCAAATTTATATGATTATCTCATGGTTACTTTGTTAAGTGTAATGAGTGAGAATGCAATGAATGAAAATACATGTATGTAAAGAACATTTACCTTAAGACGGTGCTTAACTAAAAGATTTCATTTATTCCAAAGAACTTTATTTACATTGAGTTTGTCATCCTAGAGATATAACCATGAAATTATTTGATTTGCCCATACTAGGTTTTGGCTTCCTTGATGAAGTTCAATAGACGCTACCCATGTTCTCTTACTGGGGCTACCGCTTGTTTCAATGCCTCTATCTCTTCTATAATCTCTCTTGCTTTGTATATCCCTTTACAAATTTGGGTCATTAGGTACTCAATATATTTTTGTCTTCTAAGTTTTCTCTTTTACCACACCAGACTTGGTATGATAACTCTCTATGCTTTCTAACCAATGCAACAATATGGCCTTCTTGTTCATTCAACTTTTATCTCAACATGCTTAAGTAGCTATTCAACATATTATTCTCTGTCTGTACTTAGGTACTTTCTTTTTCCAATTCAACATATTCCCTTAGTAAGTAATTCTTAACATATTTTCTGAGTAGTAGAGCTGTTGTATGCTTCTCTATGAGTTTGTTGGTCGTAAAATAAAAAGTTAAAGAAATTTTATAATAGTATTTGAAAAGGTTCAATACCATTACTCTAAAGATCAAATATCTAAACACTAAATGAGTCATCTAGGCCTTTACTTTTGAGGTGAAGCATGATCATTTGAGATATTTTTTTGACAAAAAGTAAACCAAAATAGTTGTACCAATTGTATGAAAGGGCCTAAAAGTTTGCTAAGGTTGAAGAGATTAGGGCCGCTAATAGGGTCGAATAATGTACACAATATCATAAATGCATATGGGAGAGGGAATAGATGGATTGTAACGAACTAAAAGTTTCATGACTACTATCAGGCCTATAGCCAGCAAGAAAAAAGAGATAGGCATAGTAGCAACAACATCAAAAACTTTCAAACACAATCTAACCAACATCAAAACCAAAATAGAACCTTAAATGCCATTACACAGTGTCCAGCCTAATGCCCTACCTAAAAATGCAATCCCAAAAAACCAACCCCCATAAAAAAAAACATTGCAGCTACCATTTTATCGGGGAACACTCTACTGGTGAATGCATAACTCTTCAAAAAGAGATTGAAAGGTTGGAAAGCATGATAAACTTAACCAACCCCTTAAGTTAACAACCCCCCACCTTGCTAAAACCATGAAACAAAGAACAACAGTAGGGTGAAAGATCATCTTGTTAATTAGAAAAGGCATGTTAAGAAAAAGTCGTAGGCAAACACCTAATTCATTACATTATTCATGTTAATGTAAGGGTCGAGTGAATAGTAAACATATGCATAGTGTAATAGCCATCGATATTGTAGCCTTCAATATTGTACCTAAGAGATAAAGAGTTAAGGACTAACAGGTGCAATTCTCAGATGATGATATTAATATCCTAGTGGACAATGACAATGACCTTATAGTGGTCACAACAATAATAGTCAACTATCAAGTGCAATGAATATTAGTTAATAGTGGTAGCGTAATAAATTTAATTCAGTATCAAGCCTTTAAGCAGATGGGGTTGACGAATGAAGGTTTGAGGCCATTAAGGCTTATCTTTGGCTTTGCCAATCAACTCATCGTAGTGAAAGGGTCTATCACTTTACTAGTTATGGGGGGATCATGAACACACATTGACAACACTGGTAAACTTTTTGGTGGTTGATTAGCCTTTCACTTATAATGTAATTTTTGGCAAACCATTGATGAAAAAAGCTAAGGTGGTGACTGCTATTTACTATTTAAAAGTCAAATTATCCACATTTACTATGGTAAGGTACATAAAAAATTAGGTGATAGCTCACCAATGCCACCTTTTAACCTTTAACTTGCCCAGAAAGAATACTAAAACACCAACCCATCCTCATTTCCACCTATAGAGGACCTTGAAACACATCCCTTCCCATCTATTTATATCATAAATCTAGCCTTGACAACTTAGATGTATAAAATGAGATCAAGGAATATAAGGCATGCCCTGTTAAGCAAACCATAATAGTCCAGCTTTACCCCTCAAACCCAGATCTCACCAATAAAGCAAGTTCTTTGTTAGATGCTAAAGAAAGAGGTATGCTCCTTAAATTCTTGTAAAATAATGCTAATATCTTTACATGGTTTGTAGCAGATATTGCTGGCATTAATGAGCATGTTATCATTCATCACTTGAATATAGATCCAATTGCCAAATTGGTTATGCAAAAAAGAAAAAAGTTCTTCTCTAAACAAATGCAAGTAGTAAGAGAATAAATGGAAAAACTGCTGGTGGCTAGATATATCAGAAAAGTCAAGTATTCTAATTGGCTCGCCAATGTAGTTTTAATGAAAAAAATGAATGATAAATGGAAAATATGTGTAGACTTCACCAATCTTAACAAGGTATACCATAAGGATAGCTTCCCTCTACCTTTAGTGGATAGATTAGTGGACTCTTCTACGGGTTACAAATACTTGAGTTTTATATATGTTTTCCTGGAGTACAACAAGATTAAATTGATAAGGGCAAATTAAGAAAAGATATCTTTCATTATTGAAGATGGTCTATTTTGCTAAATAGCGATGCCTTTTGGGCTAAAGAATACAAGGGCCACCTACCAAAAATTAGTGAATAAGATTTTTTAGAAACATATTGGGAGATCTTTAGAAGTGTATATAGATGATATGTTGATGACAAGCCCTTCATTAGAACAACACATATAGGACCTAGCGGAGGTCTTTGCCATCTTAAAAAAGTACAACATAACGTTAAACCCTACCAAATATACATCTAGTGTAGAGGTAGGAAAATTTTTAGGTTTCATGATTTCTAATAAATGCATAAAGGCAAACCTCAAAAAAGTGGCAGCAATCTTAGACATGAATCCCTACTACTAAAGAGATGTAGAGAATAACAGGGCAAGTGGCAACCCTTAATAGGTTCATGTCCAAGCTGGCAAATAAGTGTTTACCATTTTTGAAGGTTTTTTGAAGTGTCACTAGATTCAAATAGGATGAATAATGTTAAAAGGCCTTCAAATAACTTAAGCAATATCTCTATTCATCACTTCTACTCGCTGACCTTATACTTGGCAAACTTCTATATGTATACTTGATAACTTCTAATGAAATGGTGGCAGCAACATTAATAAAGAAGGTCGAGAAAACCAAATACTAGTATATTATGCCAATAAGGCCTTTTAGAATGGAAAAGTTAATTACTTAAGGCTAGAGAAGATAAACTTTGCACTAATATGGCAATTCGTTGATTGAGATAGTATTTCCAAGTATATGCCATAGTTGTGCTAACAGACCAGCCGCTTAGGGAAGTCTTGCACAAGATAAACACTTTAGTAAAAATGATGAAATAGAGTGTCAAACTTAGCAAATTTCATATTGAGTATATGCCAAGGAAAGCCATCAAGCCCAAGTTTTGGCAGACTTCCTCGCAGCATGTTCTTTCACACCTGAATCAGAAACCCAAAATCAACCTTTCCTTATAACTTCAAATCCCCAAACAGAATAGCCCTGGCCAAAGCCACAGAAGCCATAAGAGATAGATAAATCAACTAAGCCTCCCCAATTACCTCTTAGATTTAGGGGTGTTCATTCGTTCGATCCAATTAATTTTGAATCAAATTATCCAAAATTGAATTAATTGAATTATATTACTTTAAAATTGAATTAACTAAATTATTTTATTTTATTTTTGTTAATCGAATTGGATTATGAATTTTAAAAATTAATCAATGAAATTTAATTTGGTTAGTTCAGTTAATTTTTTTAGGTAATCGAATCATAGATACATTTAATTTAAATTATATTTAAACTCTTAATTTCTCATATTTTAAACAAACTATATAAAATTATCCAATAAAATATTCAAATATCAAAGTATTATGTTAAAAACTCTAACAAATTATGAAATTAAATTATCCATTTCATGTATTTTTCATTTTATATTTGAATTATATTATATTTCGATTAAAATTTAAGTTAATTAGGTTATTTTAGTTTTCAAATCGAATTAATTAAAAATCAAAATTCTTCTAAAATCATTTTTATTAACTGACTAAAATTAATTCGATGGCTGATTGATTAACCTAATTAAATTAGTTTGGTTGGTTGGTTAATTCGGTTAAAATTGAATCCTTACCTAGATTATTCAGCATCCCTCAGTGATGGGTCCCTTGCCAGAGCACACGTGATTGTTATATATGGATGGTTCCTTAGGAAAAAATGGCTCTAGCATGAGAATTTTGTTATTGAGCCCAAGGGGCCATGAGTGGCAGTATGGATTATCCTTTAATTTTTCTCTCTTTAATAATGCAGCTAAGTATGAAGCTTTAGCTGCAAAACTTGAATTGGTAGCAAGTATGAATGTTAAGGACTTAATTGTATACACGAACTTTTAATTGGTCGCTAGCCAAGTGAATGACAAGTATGAAGTTAGAGACATCTCGCTTGTCAAGTAACATGTAATTATACACCAACTAAGTCAATCCTTCACCTCAATGACCTTTCCCTAAGTCTTTCATGCTAACAACACTAGGGCTGACTACTTGTCTAAGTTGGTAGCATCTATTTAGATCAAGAAGCATGGGAAAATCCTATTGGAGTATATGCCCACAACTATGTACTTGCAAGCTCCACTTATCTTGTGTATAAAAAAAGGATAATTGGATGATCTCTATTAAAGCGTATCTTAAAATGAGTACCCTTCTGACCCTACGAGTGTAAGAAGGTATAGAAAATAGCAACATAATTTGCACTAGTGGAAAACAACCTATACAATCAAACCTTTTCAACCCCATCTTCAAGTGTATCTCTCTATCTTAAGTAAAATACGTTTTAAGAAAAATTCATGAAAGGGTGTGTGGTCACCACATAGCTAGGCAAACACTAGCATAAAAAGCATTGAGATAGGATTACTATTTCCCCATAATAAAGAAAGATGCAGTGGAGGTTGTTAAAATATGTGATAAATGCCAGAAATTTGCTAAAGTACCTATGTAGCCAAGATAAGCCCTTAGTCAAATTTTCAGTCCACGACCATTTGCATAGTGAGGCATCAACATTTTGGTCCAATTACCTGTAGCGTTTGCCCAAAAAAAAGTTTATGATAGTGGCCTATGACTACTTTATGAAATGGGTAGAGGTAAAACTAATGGCTACCATCATAGTTAAAATAGTGGAAAACTTTATCTGAAAGATATCATGTGTACATTTGGTCTTCTTCACGCCATTATGGTAGACAATAGAACACAGTTTTAGGTTGACAAATTGAAATGGTTATGCCAAAACTTTAAAATGGACTCAGTACACAGTTTAGTAGCTTATTTACAAACAAACGGGCATATAGAATTCATGAATAAAAAAATTTTAACAGCCTTAAAAAAGAAGTTGGATGAAGTAAAAGGGGCATGGGTAGAGGAGACCTTTTGTATACTCTGGGCAATTAGGATTACAAGTCATTCAACAACGGGTGAAACACCTTTTACATTGACATATGTGACAGAAGTAGTTATACCTGCTGAAATAGGTGTAAATACACTTAGGATAGCATATTTTGACCTAAGCTATTATGAAAAAGCTTTAAGGGCTAAGTTGGATTTATTATAAAAAAACTAAGGACTTTATTGAAGTTAAAATGGTTGCCAGAGCTCAACAAGTTACCAAGTATTACAACTTTTGAGTTAAGCACAAACATTTTCAAGTTGGTAATCTAGTATTCAGAAACTGTGAAGCCAATAAACCATTGGGTGAAAGGAAAAAGCTATTACCAAACTGGGAAGGGCCATACAAAATTTCAGCTATTATTGGGTTTGGAGCATACAAGTTAGAGAACATGGGGGGCAACCCCGTTCCAAAAACTTGGAATGATGCTCACTTAAAGAAATACTACATATAGTCAAGTCATTTACATTTGCACAACATTTTTTAATTTCTATACTTAGTTTCAATACTTGTATATTTTCAAGCTTATATTTGGATTTAACTACCATATCTCGTAAGTAACTTTGCACAAGAAATATCATAATGAAGATGGATGGTGTTTTATCGCCTTTCTCCAAACTCTATTTCACAATGCTCCCTACACACCATCTATTATTGCATTAAGGCCTTGTGCCAACATAATCAACACACCTCGTGCGCCATCTTTTATCGCATTAAGGCAAATGGGCTAACATAGATCTCACTTTCTACCGACACACTCAATGTGTCTTGCGCACCATTTTTTATCACGTTAAGGTATATGAGCTAACATAGATCCCACTTTCTGCCTACATACCCAATATGCCCTTGAAACCTTCATGTCTTATGTTGAGGCTCCATGCCAATATGCTTAATGTGTCCTTCGCATTTTCTTCTCTTGTGTTAAAGCTTTTTGCCAACATGCCCAATATGCCTATGGCACATTCATCTATTGTGTTAAGGTTTTGCACTAACATGCTCAACATGCCTTTGCACCTTTATCTTTTGCATTAAGGCTTTCCAACCAACATGCCCTATACACTATATACATCATCCTCCTGTATCTCCAAAATCAACATCACACTAAACTAGCTAAAATAAGGTTGACATGCTAAGATTCAAATAACAAATCAACTATTTCATAGCAAGGTACACCTTGTTATTTTACAAATAATTGTATATCCATTATTACTTTTAAATATTCTTAGAATATGCTTGCCTTTACTAATTTATTTTTTTTGCAATCCTTAACATTAGCCAACAGGCTACACCATTAAGTCTAAAATTCTATCTTCTTGATAAAAAAAAGTTTATTTCATAGTACTAACTTATATTGCTTTGATATATTTTGGGGAACAACTTGACCCATTACATGTGAACTCTATGACATTAACCACACTACTTGGCTTGAATAGCATGAATTCTTGAAGTTTAATCTTAGTATGAAGTGTTTTTTATACAATTTAATCTTTGTTAAAAATTGATAGAATTCGAACTTAGCCAATTTTATTGTGTTAAGATAGGACATAATGCTTTGCTTTATCAATCTGGCACAAAATGGGACATTCCTTAATCTTTAACTTTAGTCATTTATTATACAAGAAAAGACATGGTTGACTTATGATTAGCAGTTGCAAATAAGTTATCAAAGCAATATATGAATCGAAACAATGAATGGCAAAAATATTCATTTCTTTTAATTATAAAACAAGGAAAAATTACAAATCAAACTTTTAGTTGAGAAAAACAAGAAAGAACACGTAAAAACAAAAGCCCTATAGGGCAACAATAGTACCATTCTCGCTAGGGTGTAGAGTCAGCCTCAACAGATAGGGCAAGAGCTCTAACTTTTAGTCAGTATAATTGTAGGCTCAGTAAAGGGTGGAGAAATGACAGCATCAGTGACCATTCCATCCCTCTCAGGAGCAAGTTCAATGTCGGAACTGCTAACCTCTCCATTGTCGATAGAGACAGGGAGATTGTTTAAGTTTGGACCTATAACAATTACAGTTGGTTCTTCGTATGGCTCCATGGAGGCCCTTAACCCCTCTAAAAGGGCCAAATCTTCAATATATTCCACATTAAAACGCTCTGGACGTTCCCTCATCTCTGTAAAGTCTATATCCCTCAAATCCAAGGTTCTTACATAGAGTGCACTTGATACAGTGCAGACAACCTGTACTACAACCTAGCATTTATGTACACCATCGTCCATTTAACATCTTGTTTTTCAGCTATTTTGAAAGATTCTACCTTCTCATTCTCTAGCTTGATCTTAAGTTTGGCGAGCTCCTATTCTACTTGCAAAATGTGGGCCAGTGCCTCATTTCTGTCTATTATGGCCTGGTCCCTCTCAACTAAATCCTGGCTGCTCTTAGTCAAAGCCTCTTCCCTTCCATTCTCTGCCTGGTTTGCCCAAGCCATAGCCCCCACCTGCTTTAACTTTAACTTGTCATTTTTTCCCTCTACATCCTTAAAGTGAGCATTGGTAGTGTTCAAGAGCTACTCGAGAGCTGAATTCTTCTCTGTGGCCTTTTTCATCTTGGCCTTTATTGTGTCCATCTCCATCATCAATGAGGCATTATAGGTTTTTAAGCCCTCAATGGAAAGGTCCCTTTCCCTTAATAACGCAGCCAGATCAACAATCTTTTAGTGCTCTTGTAGCAACTTGTCCTTTTTAGAATTTAGGTGGTCCATCAGTTCCCTGACCTACTCATAAATACCCACTTTGGTGGCTAAGGTCTGCACAAAGCACAATAATGGCAAAAAATGAATTTTTATATTAAAAACAACAAATACACAACTTCAGTCACATAAGTATTACCTCAGTAGCTAAAAAGAATTCATTTTACAGATTACTGAGTAGTGAGAATCGTCGAGCCTTATTCTTAGCAAACTTGGGTAGACTAATAACAACCCACACACGAAAGGCATTAAGTAGGAACAAAGTTCTAGGCCTCTCGAACACTACAACAAAATCTGCAGAGCTTACTCTGTCCAGCCGCTGGGTAGTATACCTAAAAAGGAGGGCATGAACCTTAAGGCTTGTCTCAAACTGTTTTGTGGTTAGCTTGTTTGACCCTGCCTTTATAGTCATAAAATTAGCATCAGTTATTGTTGATGGAAGCAGAAAAGTTGAAATAGGAGGTGGAGCAGGAGCAAATGTTAAAGTTGTACGGTAAGAGTTACTGGGATGGCAGATGAGTAGGAATCTCGACTGGTGGAGGAGTAGGTACCATGGCTGGGATTGCAGAAGCCACTAAGTAGCTGGAGCAAAACTTGACGTAACAAAAGTAAGAGGTGGAGGATGTAAAATTGATGCAACTACAGCAGCAATAGTTGCAGGGCCTCCAATTGTAGCCTCTTGGCAAAAAGTAGACTAGTAACAGATGACCTCTTACTCTTGTACCTTTCTTAACCAACAACTTTCTGGAGCTAGAGACAAGATCCATCTTTTCAAAACAAAGATATAAGAAATAGAATCAGTTCACAAGAACAACAGTTAGTTATAACAATAGTAGTTACCCTTAGAGGGGCCACTACCACTTGGCATGCCTACATTCTCTCCTTTATCATTCGCTTTCCTACACTTCACCCCTTTATTACCCTCTTCCTCTTCAGTTCTATGTGTAGGAGTTTATACAGGAATTGGGACTGGAGCCGGTGCAAGAACTGATACAGGAGGAGTAGGAGCTGAAGTAGAAACAACTTTAGGAACTAGTCCTGCGACTCTAGCAATGGAATCCCTTGAGCAAGCCTCTGGCTTGTCAGAATTTTTTTCCCTTTACAGCCATTCTCTTCGATACAAAAAGCAACGATAGTCACAAGATAAATAACATAAGTCAACACTTGTAACAATTTCAACATTACAAGCATAACTACAGACTAAACAATCCAATGACACAACTTACATATCTGGCCCTTGGGATAGGCCCCCGCATTTTTGCCTCGGACTGCACCCTCCACTTAAGCCTTTTTCTCAATCAATTTCTCTTTAATAGTAGCAGTGAAAGCTTGATTTTTAGGAGTAAAATCGATCACGTTTAAATCGATATAGTATTAAGTTTGAATTTGAATTCAATTTTAAATTTGAGATTCAAATTCGATCGAATTTTTATTTTTTAATTCAAACTCGACTCGAAATAGAAATTGAATTATTCGAATTCACTCAATTATGTTTGATTAATATGTAAAAATAAACTTGATTCTTATATTCAATAAAAATTCAATTAGTTGTGCTCAAGCTCGAACTTGAGTTTGAGCTATTTTATCAATTAAAATAATTAAAATATATTAAAATATAAAAGCTCGATTAAGCTTGTGAACTATTTAAATTTGTATAAAAATGCTTAAACTTGATTTGATTGATAAATCAAGTTACTCGAACTCGAATTTGAATGGATAATAATTGAATCAAATTCAAATTTTATTCGAGTCAAATCCGAATAACTTGTGAATATTAATGTATCATTTACACCGCTATTGATCCTCCTCATGATGGTGTAACAGTCTCGAATGTTCATGACCATGGCCAATTTTTTGTAAGAGAGTCTCGCGCTCTTTAATGCCTACACCTGTTTAGCCTTATCTTAACTCGACTCAACTCAAGCAGCTCCCTCGCCAAATGGCTAGCATATGACTATTTTATTTTGAAGGGGAACGCCACTCTTGTTACCTTGATGCATGCCATTACAAAACCATTCATAATTCGTGTGAGCATTGGAAGGTAAGTCCACCACAACTGCCTTGTCTTTCACTTGGAGGAAGTATAACCAGCCATAATTATCCCTGAACATGTTCAAGGTGAGGAGAACGTTCACCGAAGGCATCCACCCATCTATTTTGCAAAAAATCAAATATGTCACTAAAATGGCCCAAGTGATTGGTGTAAGTTAGTTAGCGGTTACATTGAGCGTAGCCAATAAAAGATGGAAGAATGGGTTTAGTGGTAGGTGGAACCCATAATGGAAATTGTATAGGAAGAACCCACCATGTCCTCGAATAGCCTTACTTAGCTGATGGTGAACCTTAAGGGAGACAAAGAAATCTCATACGTAGGATCGTTGCGATTGAACAACGCACGGTCCAGTTCACGCTTTATCATCCTACAAGTAGTATGGCAAGGATAACAATCTGCAGGCTAGAAACTAGGTGTTACATCTTTAGGGCCCTTGTGCTCTTCCTCCGTCACTTTCTTACCCTTATCTCGCTTGCCCCTAGCGACAGAGACACCTAGACCAGCATTAAGAGCTCCCCGCTCCCTAAATACTATGCCGCTGCCACAACTTCCACCAGTCTAACTACCTTGGTTCTTGCGACCCCTCTGTTGGCTACCTTCAACTCTTTCTTAAGCTCTTTGAGTATTTCTCTCCCCAACTTGGTCACCAGTTTTGGTGAATGAAACCATAGAATCGCCTTCTTTATCGAAACTATCAATCATGACAATTTTTTTTGGGAGTAATTTCCTTCTCTCTCTTAAAAATGCTAAAGTAAATACTAAACAAAAGTAAGAACCATGAGAACCTTACCCAGCAGTTACTGGTAAAAGACTCTGAAAGTTCGTAAGAACAATGAAGAAGCAGAAAGCATGAAGCTAATATCTCAGAAAGAAAATAGCAGAAATAAATTTTGCAAAAATCCCCAAGTCCTTTATTTATACCCAACCAAAGGGCATCTGTGAAATGGCATCAAGTTTGAATCCTAAAACATTAAACGACACCTTTGAAATGATACACGTTCAGACTATTTTAATCGATTCATACAGTACAAGATTAACTCTCCCTTCAAAAAACCCCTTTAGTTATCATTTTTCAAACTAAACACATATATTCCCTCTCAAAAGTGGTGCATTTTGAAAAAATGCACCCATTAAATGAATTTGATAGCTTCCCATAAAAAACGTGACATGTAGCTTGTCCAGTTTCTTTTTTTAGAAACATGCGCGCGTGCATCACAATACCCCACCAAAAACGTCCTGACCACGTGCATTCCACAGATGAATACAAATTTTCATAAGCCCTCACTTACTGGTTTTGTATCTATTCTAAACCATTGGCTTGCCCAAAGATAGTCACTGTTTCTTAACATAACAAGTTAGCAATCGAGCTCACCAAATCATATGCTCCATCCCCAGGTACAACTTAGCACAACCATTTGCCAAAGACGTTCATCTCACTTTCAACGAACATGTCATCATGCCAAGCTCGCCAAGACATAAAAACCCTATGCTAAAGCACTTTCATTTTTTTTTTTTTCTTTCCCTTTCTTTTTAGGTGACAATGGCCTAAAAGCGGTTACTTTGTAACCCTCATTAGATTTGAAGGGCAATTGTTATGCTTAAGTTAACTGACCAACGACCAAAGCTTAGTCAAAATAGTTAGGGTCTTTAGGTAGCTTAGGTAAAATGTCTAAAGAGCCACATCACCTATTTTAAAGTGATGGCTCACTCTTCACCAAATAAAGGACTCACCTAAGTCTCACTAATAATTTATCGAGATAATTATTTTAAAATTGATCAACTATCATTTAATTTATCTGAGATCATTAAATGCAATTCATACTTGTCTGAGATCATTAAATGTAATTTTTATATATTTATGTGGATCATTCTCAAGTTTTACATAAATATTTCATCAATAGTCAATTATCTCAGTTAGACCATCATCCTTGATCTCACATGAGAGGTAAGTAGGAAATTAGATACTCAAGATAATATAAAATTAGATTTAACAATCTCTGACTTTTCCTCCATTTAAAGTTCTCTCACACATTTCACCATTTTCATTTTTGTTACTTCCTAACTTTATCTCAAGCATTGTATTAACTTAAGTGTCGAAGCGCGTCCTGAATTAACAATTTTAATGCCCTTTTATCTTTTTTTTTTTGCTGTAAGTTAAAGTTATCATTTTCTCTACTTTTTCTCCTTTCATCTAGTTAAGACATCTAAAAATACCATCAACTATATATATATATATGTATATATATGTATGTGCTCACGCTCCCATTGTCTTGTAGAGGACTAGCAAAAATACCAAATACAAGTATATAATTCTATGTGAGACTTGAGACAACCAAACACGCCCTTGCGAGTAAATCCGTTTATTTTAGCCAAAAGCCAAAAGCCCAAAGTGCTGGTCACATGTTCCTCTCCCAAAATCACGTGCTTCCACTCTCCACTCTCCACTCTCGTACGCACGCGCAAGAAGAAGAACTGGAGGCGCCATTGAGTCGCAGAAAATGAGACAAACACTTTTTCACACATGGAAGGGACGCGTCACTCTCAATCCATCAAATGCGCGAAAAAGCCCGCTTCCAGTTAAAAAATTCAAAATTCGAAATTCCCTTTTAAATCAAACGCTCTCGTCATCACCCATCTCCATCAACCCGAACGGCAAACACCACCTTCCATCATCTCCTCATATATCTCTTCGTTTCCAAAACAAATCCACTCGCTTAAAATTCTCTGTTTTTCTTCCCCTTATTCTTTGAAACCTCTCAGTCTTTGAAAAAATGCGTCAGATTCTTCACATTCAGGGAGGTCAATGCGGCAACCAGATTGGTGCCAAGTTTTGGTAGGTGGTTTGTCGGTATCAATTCCATGGGACGGTACTAAGGGGACAACGATTTGCAACTGGAGCGTGTGAACGTTTGCTACATTGAAGCAAGTTGCGGGAGGTTTGTTCCACGCGCCGTTCTTATGGATCTGGAGCCTGGCACCATGGATAGTGTTAGATCCAGCCCGTACGGGCATATTTTCAGGCCCTACAACTTTGTTTTCTGGCAGTCCGGTGCGGGGAATAACTGAGCCAAGGGTCATTACACGGAAGGGGCTGATTTGATTTGACTCAGTGCTTGATGTGGTGAGGAAAGAAGCCGAGAACTGTGACTGCTTGCAAGGTAAGTTGTTTTTGAAATTTTTAACGTTTTGTTACATTTTTGGTTTATGTTATTTGGAATTTTTGAGTGAAGAGTATGAATAGCTCTTAGAAGAAGGATTTGATGTCTTCATTTCTTGTATTGGTTGATTTTAAGTGGTTTTTGCTGTTATTTATGATTACGGATCTGAGAATTTATGGAGGTTTTAAGGTTTTATTTGCATGTTTAATTTGATCTTTCAACTTAATAGCAAAATTCAAGTTTCACGAAATGATAAATAATATAATTTGAATGTCATGCTGGAAAACCTGGTATTATGCTTTTTAGATGGTCTATTTAAACAGAGAGGAAGATGGTTCTTAAAAACATGTAATGGTGATTTGAAATGTTGTGAAACTATCACCTAGTTTTAAATTGGATTTTGCTTTCCTCTATTACTTGACATCTATTCTTGTTGATTATGATTTGGCAATAAATTTTTTTTTTTAATCTTTCAGGATTTCGAGTACGCCACTCATTAGGGGGTGGAACTGGTTCGGGAATGGGAACACTTCTGATTTCCAAGATCAGAGAAGAATACCCAGACCGAATGATGTTCACTTTCTCTGTGTTCCCATCCCCTAAGGTGTCTGACACTGTTGTCGAACTTTACAATGCCACTCTCTCTGTTCACCAGCTTGTTGAGAATGCAGATGAATGTATGGTTTTGGATAACGAAGCTTTGTATGATATTTGCTTTCGTACTCTCAAGCTCACCATTCCAAGCTGTAAGTCAAAATACCTTTTCACACTGTTATTGTTTGTCCTGCTCATATGTTTCCCTTTCACTCTTGGTTGTGAAAATTGTGTTGATCTCATTGGTGTATCCTGTTTGAATGCAGTTGGAGACTTTAACCACCTGATTTCTGCCACCATGACTGATGTAACTTGTTGCCTTCAATTCCCTGCTCAACTCAACTCAGATCTGCGCAAGCTTGCTGTTAATCTCATTCCATTCCCTGGGCTGCATTTATTCATGATTGGCTTTGCTCCACTTACATCTCCGAGGGTCCCAGCAGTACAGGGCTCTTACTGTCCCTGAGCTCACTCAACAAATGTGGGATGCCAAAATATGATGTGTTCTACTGATCCTTGCCATGGGAGATACTTGACTGCTTCAGCTATGTTCTGTGGAAAGATGAGCATGAAGGAGGTTGATGAACAGATGATTAATGTGCATAACAAGAATTCATCCTACTCTGGAGTGGATCCCCAATAATGTGAAGTCTACTGTTTGTGATATTCCTCCCACTGGCTTGAAGGTGGCCTCAACATTCATTGGAAACTCAACATCAATTCAGGAAATGTTTCAGAGAGTGAGCAGTTCACAGCTATGTTGGACAGGAAGGCTTTCTTGCACTGGTACACCGGAGAGGGAATGGATGAGATGGAGTTTACTGAGGCTGAGAGCAACATGAATGATCTAGGTTTCTGAATACCAACAATATCAAGATGCAAACAGCTGATGAGGAGGAACTCGAGGAATAGTAGTGTGTTTGTGTCTGACTGTTTTCTGCCTTGCCTTGTTCGGGTGTTTGAATTGTGGTTATGTGGCCGGTTTCCTGTTCCCGGCCTATGGTTTGTTTATGAACATCTTTACATTAGCAGTTAGTGAATGCATATGGATTTTCCCCTTCAACTTTTTACAATGGTTGTGTTGCATGTTGATTTTTGGTAAATATTAATCTGCCTTGGTTGAAGAGAATAGGTTCTCTCATTTGGCATCCAATTCCCATTAATTTGTGATATGAGAACATGCGTTGTCTTTCAGTTTTATGTTTGTCTGCTCATGTTTCATAACTTGACACTTAACAAGTTTCCCGGTTGTCTAAAGCATGTGTTATCGAAGATGGTCTGAGGTAGTTCAAATGATTCACCCATCTTTCTTAGGAGGAGGTTATTAGCAGGACGGGGTTGGATTTCAGCATTTGACACAGTTTAAAAAAATGATTTGACAAAAATAAAGAAAATACATAATTTTGATTTAATAATTTTCATTTTATATATGAAATAGACAGAAACCCATATACATGAACTGTTAAGTTAATCAGCTAGTCAAAGTGATTTGCATTCTGTACAATTTTTTAGGCCTTATCAAACTTGATTAGAAAACTTGTTGGCACCTGGTATGCATCACAATTTCACGATGTTATGGTACGGTAATATTCTATGATGTGAAACTAAGAAGCCAATTCCATATATGGAACTCAGTTCTATAAATATTAGCTTTTTTTTATTTTTTTTATTTGAGAAGTGCATCATGATCCAGTGTGCGAGAGTGTAGCTACCCCATCCCATCTGTTGAGATTGTTAAAGCTTTTACTCATATAAAACCGGGGCAGGTGGTATTTATTCAGGTCATAGATTTGGAGACCTCAGAGGACACAGTTTTTTCGCAAGGAAGTGATCTGGTATAACTCTACTGCGGATTTTCCCCCTGGCAGTCTTTGAGAGAGAAGCAATGATGAAAACTTTCTTCGGGACTTTGAAAGCTGCAAGAGTTTTGCAGGAAAACTCTTGCGCCTCTGCCTCGCCAATATTTTGATCCTTCTCTTGGAATGATTGCGCAATTTATCTGTTAGCATAAGATAGATAATTAGCATTCTTCTACTTGACATTTCTGATTCATGGAGTTCTAAATAGAGGTTTACTGTTACGAAATGGATTTTGAATAAAAAATTAAAATATGATATTTAAAAATTTTTTAATTTGATGTTTGAATTATAAATTTATTATTATTTAATATAGTATTAATATTTAACATGATTAATTTTAAATAATAATATTAATGTGATAAATAAATAAATTTTTAAATGTCATTTAATTAATAAATTTATAATTAAAATATGTAATAAAAATTTTTAAAATTTAAATATCATATTAAATATTTTATTACAATTAATTGATCATTTATATCATTGCCACTTAAATATGCTGTATTGTATGAGCTTTTCCGAAGTTCCATAATTGGGAAACAAAGGTAGGTGGAGCAAAAGTGGATGCACAAAATATTTTCTTTCGAAAATTCATCATATGAATCTCGTAGTTGGGATCCAATATGACCACAAAATACTTATTGGGCCGTATCTCGCACAGATTCCGAACGGATGGGCCATCTTCACCTCGTTAATACTGAGGCAGAATGGACTCGTGTCGTTTGTTCGGTTGAGAAATGAGAAAGTTTGTTAGGCGACCTTTCCTCCTCGCCGTATTTGTTTTTAGGGACTCCAAATGCAACAGCTTCTGCGACAAAAGGACGGCATCCACTTGGATTGGTGATATTTTCTCACCTGAAACAACAAAAAACAAAAACAAAGATTGCAGTTTACGTTCTTATGATGAAGAAAAGAGTAAAGACATCACATATAGATAGACATTCAAATGATCATAATAACCATGACATGGTTGATACTGTAGTAATTTCAGAAATCATGATGATCAAAAATCGAAATTAGAAGTTTACCTCCACGATTAATGAACTCCTTGATCCAACCCACAAGATACAAATATCCATCCGAATCAAATACCCAACATATCCTGTATGGAACCACCCAAATTTGAAACCTGCCTCATTAGCTTCGGGGTTACTTTTATAGCCCCATTTGGTCCATTAATACACACTTCACTCTTGACATTTGCTTCTTGTTTCACGCCATTTTCATCCAAAATCACAATCTCTTGACCCACAGGCTTCCCCACTGACCCAGCCTTATGCGGGCCATCTTCGACCAACGGGTTCGTAGCCATCAACCCCGTTGCCTCAGACATGGGCCCCGAACGCCTGTTCCAGCCGGGCCAGTATCGCCGGAGCAATTGACGCACTACAGCTTCTGATGAATCGAAGCTTCGGGTAGTGTACCACGTGGCATTATTTTGTTTCACGTCTTGCCAAAATGTGGAAGCCGAGAATCTGCCAGCGGCGGGGATTTCCACGGCTCCCCCTGCCCCAAGCGGGCTCAACAACCCGTTAACAAACCGTGAACGTGAAACAACGGAGGGACTAACAAGGCCGAGTCAGACTCGGTGAGTTTGTAAACGGATACAGTATTCTTAACGGAAGAGACTAAATTAAGCTGAGTCAATGGCACGCCTTTGGGGCGTCTTGTTGTCCCAGAAGTGTGAAGGAAGATTGCCACGTCCGAAGGGTCATTGATGAGATTGCTGATTGAGTTGGGGGCTGATTCCAATTGCTTCAGGGAGAGAGCGAGTTCAGAATCAGCAGCGACAAAGGTGGCTGAGGCGTGTGGGATATTGAGTTGGCATCCTGTGGAGTTAATAAAAGCTTGGACTCTTGAGTCCGATAGGTAAAACTCGAACTCTTCAGTGGTGTATGCTGGGTTGACTGGCGCCGCCGAGGCTCGAGCTCGAATCACAGCCAAAAACATCATTACAAACTGTAATGTATAACAACGTCAAAGATAGGAATTGTGCTTTAGTAATAAAGAAAAGAAATATAGCTTGAAAAGCAAACCTCGATGGTGTTAAGGAAGGTGAGTGCAACAACATCGCCTCTCCCAATCCCAGCAGAGACTAGCCTAGAAGTGGCATGTTCGACGAGTTCCAGGAGCTGAGAATGCGTTATATCAAACTTGTCAGAAATTGACAGGGCTCGACGGTTAGGGAATTCTCTGACGACAATCTTCAGTAATCCTGTTAGTGTAAGAGTGTCCATGCTTCTCTTCTCGGTTGCTTTCTGAACGAAACAAGTATAGTTAAATTAAGATATCATGGGGTTTTTTCCTCGGAGTGCATAAGAAAGAAGAGTTTTAATATAATAGGGTGATTTTGCATGGTGGCCTGGAGGGTGGGGGCTCGACTTCCGTTAGTCCAAGTCAAGTGTTGAATTTCTAAAATTGACGAAGAAAAATATTTGAAGTAGTTACAACCTAGCTAGCTCAGAGTAAAATTTTGAAGTTTTGTCGTTTTGGTGTTGTACATTTGTGAAATGTGGGACATTTACTTTGATCTTCATTTGGCATTCCTTTTGGAATAGACCTAAACCAGCGTCCCTTGAGGCATTTGGCCATGATGCGCCCTGATCGATCCTGCACATCTCTTTTCAATCACAGTGTAGTGAAATTCATTACCCCTCAATGAAGTAAGCACGGGATGTCATTTAGCAAAGCCGATATGTATGCCCAAGACCTGTCCAATCGTTTGAAATTCTGTTAAGTCAAAAAACTTCTAGTAACGTCAAAAAGTTATAACTGTATGTGATAATTTTGATAATGACCGCTCACATTGTTCACAGCAACTGAGCCGACCTTATCCTGTTTGGGCAGCTCAAAATGCATGGTGCATTCAAGTAAAGAGTATAGAGCAATATATCTGTCATGCACTCTGATATTCTATGTATGATAAGATACTCGTTAGATGGTATTTTGTGGGAAATGGGAATTGTGGTTGTCACAGGTTATACATTCTGCAGATTGGACTATTATGAATGGCTTGTGCACTAAATTTACCCGTTCGGTTGAACCCTTTTGTTTGTTTCAATCCTTTCCAATGGCAGCTATTTGCTGGGCCTTCTAAAATAATAATAGTACGGGGTTGGATCCCATACTATAACAATCTCTCCCTTTAGTTTTATTAGGAAGAGATTCATCGTCATAACAATCTTATTTAGAATTTATCTTGATCAAAAAATCTATTTCGATTAAGTTATAGCAGAGCTCAAGTTTTTTTTAAAAAAATATCTTAATTAACATATTTATTATTTTCTCATTAGTATAGATTTTATTCAATTATATCTGTTGCTCATTAATTACTTAATGCAATTAGTGACATCTAGCATTAATGTGCTTTGTTCAAACATGGTACATAGCATTCTTACTCAAATATAAAGCACTTTGACAATCATAATATATCACATATTCTTTTTTATTTAACTTCAATTTAAGAAAATAATGTTTCATCTAAAGCATTTTATTTACCTATTTTGATTGTTACAATGTAGTCTACCATCAGTAGTTGACAAAGCAACACACTTTTGCAACTTAAATTATTAAGACACAGTTCCTCATACAAAAGTGAACAAATACTTTGAAATAAATTTTTCACCATTAAGATCATATGTCATGTTAGCATCAATAAACCCTTTTAGAATTGGTTGTATAGTTCCATAATTTAAGCACATTTTTTAGGTGCTTCTCAAATATCTAAAAATCCATTTAATTGTTTCCTTAAGAATCTTACTTGGATTAGAAAAAAGTTTGCTCACCACACTAACTACGTATGCAATGTCAGGTCGTGTGTAAATCATAAGATATATAAAAAAATCAAATGTAGATGAATAAGGAATACTAAACATAACTAACTGCTCTTTTTTAGTCACTGAATAAAATTTTTAACTCAGATGAAAATGGTTGGCAAGTGGAATACAAACTGATTTATCAAGCTACATGTTGAATCTACAAACATCTATTCAACATGCTTGTTCAATAATAACCATAGCTTCCCAGCTTTCTTATCTCAGATAATATCCATATTAAGAATCTACTTTGTTGGGCCTAAATCCTTCATGTCAAATGACTTTTATAGATAATTGTTCTTTTAACATACGAACCATATTAGCATCTTGTCCATAACTAGTATATCACCAACATATAATAAGAAAATAATGAAGTTATCATTAGAAAATTTTTGACATACACATAAGAGTCCATTATTGTTCTTTTATAGTTATGATTCATTATAAAAAAAATCAAACTTTTTATACTACTATCGTAGAGCCTATTTCAAGCTATAAAAGCTTTTCTTTAGTTTACAAACTATATGTTCTTTCCCTTTCACTTCAAAATCCTTAGGCTGATTCATGTAAATTTATTCCTGCAAGTTACTATGAAAGAATGCAATCTTGACATCAAATTGCTCAAACTTAAGATTCAAAGTAGCTACTACTTCTAGTACCACTCAAATGGAACTCATCTTCACAACTAGAGAAAAAATTTATCAAAAGCAATACTAGGTTTTTTAGAAAAATCTTTTACCACTAATCGTGCTTTATATCACTAGCTTGTCACCATCACTTTTAAACCCATTTATTATTTAATGGCATTCTCCTTTTCATAAGTTTAACAAGTTCATATGTATTATTTTTTTACAATGACTCAATTTCTTCTTTCATTACTTTTAATAAGTGCTCTTTATTCAGAGTAGTTTGTAAATATTTGAAGCTCTCTACTCATTTTTATTAGTAATTAAAATAAAATATGAACTTGGATACCTGATGGATAGTCAGTGCTCTCTATTAAATCTTTTAAGCTGAGACTTTATATTACTTGATGCCAAAAGTAACTCCTCCTACTCAATACTCTTTGGTGGAAAATATTATTCCCTTTACTTAAAACTAATTGCATCTATTATTAACTGTGGTTGGCTCATTCGTATCTCTAAGTTTTGTCTCTTGCTCATTTTCACTATCTGTGTCTTTTCGAAGTGGAACATCTATCAGTTTGAATCATCATACTCAACAATAACTCGTGTAGCCTTTTCATTCTTCTCAAGGTCTGCTATGATTTTTTTTTCATGAAAACCTACATCTTTACTTTTGATTGATTTTTTTTCATTGGATCTCATTACTTGTAACCAAATTTCTCATCACCATATCCAACAAATATATGCTATGTGATTTTACTATTAAGCTTTGATATCTGTTTTTTTGGCATATGTATGAATACTTTATACTTGAAAACCTTTAAATGATAGTATGAAGCATCTTTCCTGTCCACGTTTTTTTTGGAATGTTAAAGTTCAAAAGAACTGATGATGATCTGTTAATCAAATAACATGTTATGTTGACTGTTTCACCTCAAAATAGCTTTAGCAATTTTACCATCCTTAATATACATCTGATTTTTTTCACAATAGTGTAGTTCATCCTTTCAGTTACACTGTTATGCTCGGTGTTTCAAGTTTTGTTATCTCATGCATGATCTTATACTTTGAATAGTATTCTTCAAAATCTTTGAATATGTATTCTCTATCATTATCAGTCCAAATATACTTCAAGGGCAATCCTATCATTTTTTTTCACCAAGGTATGAACTTTTTAAAAATACTGTACTACTTGACTTTTATTTTTCAATATACACACTAAAGTCAGTATCATAATAAAGGAACGAAAATTTTTACTATTTCTCAATGACTCAATTTTAATGGGACCACATACATCAAAATGAATTAATTTCAATATGTTTTCTTTCCTCTAAAAATGTTTATGAAAAGAAACTTTACGATACTTGCCATGCAAAAAATGATCACATGAATCAATAACTCGTGTAGCCTTTTTATTCTTCTTAAGGTTTCTTTGGTTTTTTTTTTATGAAAGATCACATCTCTACTTTTGATTGATTTTTTTTATTGGATCCCATAACTTGTAACCAAATTTCTCATCATCATATCCAACAAATACATATTGTGTGGCTTTACTATCAAGCTTTGATCTCTATTTTTTTGGCAAATGTATGAATGCTTTATACCTAAAAATCTTCAAGTGAGAGTATGAAACATTTTTCTGAAATATTTTTCTTATCTATACTCTTTTTGGAATGTTAAAGCCCAAAGGAACTGATAGTGATATGTTAATCAAATAGTAGGTTGTGTTCACTGTTTCACCTTAAAATAATTTTAGTAATTTTACCATCTTCAACGTACATCTTACTTTTTCCACAATGGTTAATTCATCCTTTCAGCTACACTATTATGCTGATGTGTTCTAGGTTTTGTTATTTAATGCATGATCCTATGCTTTGAACAATATTTTTCAAAATCTTTATATGTACATTCTCCATCATTATCAATCTAAATACACTTCAAGGGTAATTCTGTCATCCTTTTCACCATGGCATGAATTTTTTAAAAATATTATAGTGCTTGACTTTTGTTTTTCAATATATACACTAAAGTTTTATGTGAGGTATCACAATAAAAGTACTAAAATACTTGCTATTACCCAATGACTTCACGTCAATAGGATCACATACATAAAAATGAATCAATTTCAATATATTTTTTTCCTCTAAAAATGCTTATGAAAAGAAACTCTACGATACCTACCATGCAAAAAATGATCACATGAAACGATAAACATACTTTTGGTCAAGGAAATAAGAGATTGCTTTGCTAAAAGCGATAATTGCTCAAATATGCCAACCTTTTGTGCCTCAAAATTTGTCAAAGCATCATCTTCAATAGCATTTATCTGGTTGCCGTTTAATTATATCCATATATTATACATTATGCAACATAATTTTTCTCTTGCAACTCTCATAGATTATTTGAGAAGTTTTCACTATCTATTCTTTTGTTAACTTTAATATCTTTTTTTTTATCAAAGATATTAATTGGAAGCAAGTTTATTCTTATATTTGGAATGTATCTGACATTCTTCAAAGTCAACATGCAACCTATACTAATTTGTATAATAATATCACTAATCCTAACAATCTGTGACACATTTCTAGTTTTTATCTTGGTACAATCAAAGTCTCTTACTTTGCAAGTAGTAAACAACTCTTTTTTTAAACATAATGATATGTTGCTCTTGTGTCAATTATCCACTTAATGCCTGAATTACCAATCAAATTATAGTTGCCATGTGTACAAATCAAAGTAACTGAATTATTATCTGAATTCACCACTATAACACTACCATTATCTGGACTCTTGTCTTTTTCATATTTTTGTTCTTTTTTCAAGATTTTGCATTTCTGTTTTATGTGACTAGGTTTACCACAATGGTAGCACTTTACTTTATCTTTGGACTAAATTTATGTCTAGATTTATTATAGTCTTTTGAATTTTGACCTCTATCAATGTTTCTACCTTATTTTCTGTGACAAAAGCTTGATTCATTGTCTCTCTTTTCACCTTACTTAATCATTAAGCATATTGTCTTTTATCATATCCAAAATCACCTTTTAGATAGTAGTTGAATTAAGAATAGTCACAACTAGAGTATTCTAGTTATTTCGAAATGAACCTAAAAGATTCAACACATTCATTTCATCTTGCATTTTAAACTCCATAGTAGTCATTCCATTGAATATATCTTAAAAACTATTTAAGTGCTTTGTAATCGATCATCAATTCTTGTACTATAAAGTTACAAGTTTTTTAATAAGCATAACTTTATTCATGCCTATATTTGTCTCATATAATGCTGCTAATTTTTTCTAAAGAATGTGGGCCTGCGCTACATGATGGAATATACTAACATCAACCTAATTTCTAATTGTGACTAGTGTCTTTCTATCTAGTTTCTTCCAGCTTTCATCTTTCATATTTTTTGGTTTAATCAAATCACTTAATACCGAATCATACAAATCTTTGTAGTATAAATTATTCTCTATCATTGGCTTCTAAATTGAATAATTTAAGCTGTTAATTTTATTATGGAACTTGTATCATCTTCTATGATATTAAATAAAAATTATTTCTATCTTGGGTTGCTATTATATCAATAACTCAAAAATAATTATAACTTTGATATTACTTATTGGGCCTTTTAAGACAATAATAGTATGGGGCTGATCCCACACCATAACATATTATGGGTTTATCACGTTGAATTTTGTATATTTTTCCTTTTGTTTTGAATATTTTTACCCATTCGAGTATAAGTGCCTTGCACGACAAAACATATGTTTACAAGTCAGGCTTCATCTTTTGCTTTGCATTTTTGTTTCTAGGTTAGGTTGAAGTTGAATTGCTTTGTGAATTTCAATGGTTTCTTTTTTTCAATATTGCTTGTGCTTTTAAGAAGGTGATGGCATTTTAGTCACCGACACTATCTTTGGTTTTCCTTTCCAAATTTGGCAAAAATCTAGACACGGAAACTCATATATTGCTAATTATAATGGCAAAACAACTGTGACCTTCTCGCGTTGCTTGCACTCTGCTCGGTGATATTGGCAAAAATCTAGACACGAAAACTCATATCAATTGCTAATTGGACAGACTTTCATTGAAGCGTACAATTTAGTAAGCAGGTCTATGCGCAAAAAAGATATGACAAAAATATCGAGATGAGTATTAAGTGATGAAGTGGGTTTTGCATTAGAAATTTTCATTTGTACCAGAAGTTGTTGGTGTCTTTCTTGCAAGTTACTAGTGTCTGTTTGTTGATTCCTTGCTGGTTTCGTAATCACTATATATTCTTCTGCAACTGTTTGCACACGTGCCAAATGAAACTGTCCTGTTAGCCGATTCTTGCCATTAGAAACCAACAGAAATCATGAATTTAAGAATAGGAAATATATAGCATATAAGATCAAATTGAGATTGAACACTCATTTATCTTTCACTTTTCGCATGCTTTATAACTTCACTTTCACTAAAGTAAAAGACAAAAGGAATTGAAGGCTTGAAGCCACAACAACATTCTCGGCATTCGGACCAGCCCTGACATGGTATCAATGATCGTATCTTTGTTAAAATTGAAAATTATGCTTTTCTCTAAGATAAGAATATCAAAACTTGATGACTTGAATTAGATTAATCTTTATTCGAACCCAAGCCACTTATCTCTGAAGGTTAAGCTTAGGTGACCAACAACTAGCTAGTTATAATTTTGGGACTGTGTGTTAAAGTTGAATATATGGAACAGTTATTAAATTGTTGGTATTGTAATTCAGATGCCATCTTTCTTTTCTTCCAAGGGATGATTATAGGCATGCAAGATGTTGAAAATAAAGAATTTAAGTTTGGATATCATTGTTATTTATTTTTGCAATAATTATTAAAACCATCTATGATCAATAATAAAGTATCAAAAGTCATGCACGTCAAAAAAATTATTTAAAAAAAATAATATTACAATGAATTTAAAATTTATTATTATTATTATTTATAAAAAAGCATATGATTATCGACCCGAGACGAGAAAGGCACCTCTTTAGATGTGATTGTTGGGTTGCTCGGGTATATTCATTTGCCAATTTCAAGGATCAGGGCAGGTACATGGTGGTCCTTGGGCTGGGTTTTAGTTGCAGATTTTGGAAATAGGAAAGCTGATTTGGACCTTCGAACTCTCAGAGTTCACTTTGGGCCATATCGACGCTTCGTAGGCAAGTTTACTAGTTTGTTAATCAAATTATACATGTAAAGGTTGACCTTTGAGGCATCTTGATTTTTGGTGCAGTCCAGGTGAAGGGCTTTGTATGCTACACCAAACTGCAAGAAGTCTCTACACTAACACGTTTTATGTATTGAGAAATTAAGAAGGCTTTAAGCCTTTAATTAACTACCTTTGACTGGACTTTGAAAGTGAAAATTTTTAATAGGTTGGAAGAATATGAGTTGAAATTAAATCCTCTTTGCTGCCATCATCCCATCTTCTAACCACTAACTTTCCTAATAAAATAAAAACTAAAAAGAGAAATATGTTTTGAAACGGAAGAATTCTCCATTTTTATTTTTGCAAAACACGTCCAATTTAATATAGTTAGAATAAGTTGGCTTAATTTATATCATACAAATATGTGCATGAGTTTATAAATTTGATACATTAAAAATGTGTAATTCTGTAAAAAAAAATTACAATAGGGACGATGGTGAATTATATACAAGATTGAAATCACCAATTATCTAATTACTCTTATTATACATTTATCGTTTGTATTAGTTTTTAGCTTCTATTAATTTTGTTCTTTTAATGTTGCAATATATTTTTTGTATGAAGGAGATCATAGCTTGAGGATAGGAAATGGGCTATAAGTGTTAAATTTTAAATTTAAATTTATTAAATGTCATTTTTTAATATGTTTATATACCAATTGAACTAATTAAATTTTGGATTAGGTGAATTTTCTCCGTGTAAGAGCATAATTAATTTTTTTTTTTGGGCTTCTATAAATTAATGATGATATTAAATTATCATGTACGGCTTCTATATTAATGTTTTCTTTGATATTAGTCTTCCTTCGTTGTTTTTTTTTTTTTTAACAAACAAAAAGGCATGATAAGAATTATTTATGGGCCTGATTTATTAATTAGGGTAGAGAATGGTGTTTGGCAAGTGATATAAATGAACAAGTACTATGCTAGCAGCAGTAAACATTTTTTTTTTTTGAAATTGATAAAATTATAATAAAATATTATGTCAATATGATTAATTGAATAATTAATTAATAAACTAGAACATAACTAAATAATTAAACTTACATATAATAAAACTTAAACTTAAGACCTTAGAGTGTTAGGACTTCCTTCTTACCATTAAGCTAAAGTTATATTGGGATATCAACGGTAAGCTTGAATGTTAATTAAACCATCATTAAGCAAATGCCGTTATATGGTTTACCTTCTGTACGTTTATTAATTTATCATTAATTAGTATTATATTTAGTGAATGATATATCCTTATGCATGTTCTTATTTTGTAACAAAAAATAATAAGAAGAAATTGTAAATATTAAAGAAGATATTTTTTTGGTGTGGATGATTTAGTCTTGGTAGAAGTTTTAGGATTATGATCATTCATGTATCTTAGAGTACACATCTTCTACCATAAGTTTAAAAAATTAAAAAAAAAAAAAAAAGGTTGAAGAAGTTTTCCCAAATTCATCAGTTTCCATTTTTTCAATTTAATGGAAATATTTATCCCCATTTGAGTTTTGACTATTATAAATGGAATTGCGTTTTCTCCTTTTGATCGTTTTTCATCCCATGATAATAATAAAAAGAAAGATTGTAATTAATCACGTAAATAAAACTATAAATCTGTTATAAATCTGTATTTCATAATTTGGTTTTTCATACCCATTACAATAAGCAAATACTAAAAAAACCTGGGTATGTTACCACACAACCTCGTAACATATCTATCTAGAAAGTAGCACCTTACTGGATTGAACACATCAAGCTCATGGCTCACATGCACACACCAAATTAAGCTGGTCCATGCACTTGAGCCCTGTTTCTAAACCCTAGTGCAGCTTTCTTTTATTGTAAACTACTAAGATTTTGTAAAAATTCCACTTAATCAAGATTTAATATGGTGCCATTGCTGGGGCCACTCCCCAGAACTTCACGCCACTGGCGGGTCCTGGTGCAACCCAACCAGAGCTTTGGATCTCAGCCATTCCTCTGCGTGCATTTGCTCCTTGTGCCTCACATAATTTTGGAAGAAAAACACCTACCAAGACAGGTAGCGGTCAAACAAAATCAGTGCTCTTGTGTAATCTCTAGTCTCTACTCTCCACAATAAGTTAATATTATTGTTATACTATATGTTACCTTCTCCGGCGGCCAGGTTGAAGTAAAGGTCGACCGCGTTGGGGCAGTTGTTGTAGCACTGAGGTGAGCAAAGCATTTCTGTGAAGCCAGACTCGAGGAGGGAATCTGATGAGATGCCAAAGGATCTTCTGTCGAGCCCGCATGCTTTGACACACTGGTCGCTTTCAATCCAGTTCTTGATCTTATCAGCTTCAATTTCAGATGTGCGGCAAGTTAGCTCTTCCTCTCCGCTCCTTTTGACGTGCTTCTCTAGCACACAGCGCTTGCCTGTAGACGATACTGCGTAGGCGCAGGTGTCTTGGTCAAGGTGTTCACATGTTATTTCCCCTGCAACCAAAATATATAATTACGTTAAAATGTCTTTCTAATGAACAAATTAATAAAGCTTTGTTAGGAAAAAAAAGCTGCATGTGCTAAGTATTAGATTTGAGAACCTAGGGTTGCTTGCAAGCAGAAGGCAAATATTGAAAGAGCTAGGACAATCTTCAAGCTACGGTTGGAAGTCATGGTTTCTAATGGAAAGAAAAAGCCAAGATTTGTTGAGTATCTAAGGCTTTTACTTTCTAGCAACTGTGTGCGATTCTTCTATGCGAGGAATGTGATGTGAAGAATGATGGGGTGGGCAAGGTTCTTTTATAGTTGGTTTCGGTTTAGCAGCTTGCAACTTGGAAAATCAACCCACGAGATCGGGGAATTTCAAGTCAGAAATCGAAACCAACCCTACTGTAGATGCTAGTTAGAATTATTAAAATAAAACTTAGATGGAGTTTTTTAAATGAAATTTGTGCAAATTTTATCTAAAAATGATCTAATAAAAATTTCAACTCGAAAAATTAACAGAGATTAATGTAAAAATTAATAATATATAAAAAATTATTAAAATTATTATTTATAATTCAAATTTGATAAGTATTTATTTAATTATAAATTTTTTTTAAAAAATTTAAACTAAAATTACCTATAAAAAATTAAAATTTATTTTTTTCAAATTTTACACACTTACTTTATGTACTAAAACTTTTTCAATTTATTTATTTTAATTTTAATTTAATATTTTTAATAAAAAATTTAACAAATTTCATTTAAATAATTTGGTCTAAATCTTTTACCGTTATTGGACCCACGGTGGCCGTGCCCAGGAAATCACTGTCGCTATCAATGGCGCTGGAATGCCACATGAATCATGATGCTATGCTTGGACTAAAGTTTCCAATACTTTTTGGTGGAAAACACTACTCATGTTACTTAAAAGTAATTGCATCTGGCTTATTATTAATTACGATTGGCTCATTCGTATTTTCAAGTTTTGTCTCTTACTCATTTTCACTATCTGTGTCTTTTTGAAGTGAAACATCTGTCAGTTTGAATCATCATACTCAACAATAACTCGTGTAGCCTTTTCATTATTCTTAAGGTCTTCTATGATTTTTTTTTATGAAAAACTACTTTTTTACTTTTGATTGGTTTTTTTTTCATGAAAAACTACGTCTTTACTTTTGATTGGTTTTTTTTTATTGGATCCAATTACTTGTAACCAAATTTCTCATCACCATATCCAACAAATACATACTGTATGATTTTACTATTAAGCTTTGATATCTGTTCTTTTGGCATATGTATGAATATTTTATACCTAAAAACCTTTAAATGAGAGTATGAAGCATCTTTCCTGTCCACACTTTTTTTGGAATGCTAAAGTCCAAAAGAACTGATGATAATCTGTTAATCAAATAACATGTTATGTTGACTGCTTTACCTCAAAATAGCTTTAGTAATTTTACCATCTTCAACATACATCTGACTTTTTTCACAATAGTATAGTTCATCATTTCAGTTATACTATTATGTTTGATGTTCCAAGTTTTATTATCTCATGCATAATCTTATGCTTTGAATAGTATTTTTCAAAATCTTTGAATGTGTATTCTCTATCATTATCAGTCCAAATATACTTCAAGGGCAATCCTATCATTCTTTTTCACTAAGGTACGAACTTTTTAAAAATACTGTAATACTTGACTTTTATTTTTCAATATACATACTAAAGTCAGTATCATAATAAAAGAATGAAAATTTTTACTATCACCCAATGACTCAATTTTAATGGGACCACATACATCAAAATGAATTAATTCTAATATGTTTTCTTTCCTCTAAAAACGTTTATAAAAAGAAACTTTACGATACTTGCTATGCAAAAAATGATCACATGAATCAATAACAACTCGTGTAGCCTTTTCATTCTTCTCAAGGTCTTTATGGATTTTTTTTTTTTATGAAATATCACATCTCTACGTTTGATTGATTGATTTTACTGGATCCCATAACCTGTAACCAAAATTTTCATCACCATATCCAACAAATACACATTGTGTGGCTTTACTATCAAGCTTTGATCTCTATTTTTTTGGCAAATGTATGAATGCTTTATACCCAAAAATCTTTAAGTGAGAGTATGAAACATCTTTCCTATCTACACTCTTTTTGGAATGTTAAAGCCCAAAGGAACTAATGGTGATCTGTTAATCAAATAGTAGGCTGTGTTCACTGTTTCACCTTAAAATAATTTTAGTAATTTTACCATCTTCAACGTACATCTTACTTTTTTCACAATGGTGAATTCATTCTTTCAGCTATACTATTATGCTGATGTTTTCTAGGTTTTGTTATTTTATGCATGATCCTATGCTTTGAACAATATTTTTCAAAATCTTTATATGTGTATTCTCCATCATTATCAATCTAAATACACTTCAAGGACAATTCTGTCATCCTTTTCATTATGGCATGAATTTTTTAAAAATATTATAGTACTTGACTTTTGTCTTTCAATATATACACTAAAGTTTTATGTGAGGTATCACAATAAAAGTACTAAAATACTTGCTATCACCCAATGACTTAACGTCAATAGGACCACATATATCAAAATGAATCAATTTCAATATATTTTCTTTCCTTTAAAAATGCTTATGAAAAGAAACTCTACGATACCTACCATGCAAAAAATGATCATATAAAACAATAAACATACTTTTGGTCAAGGAAATGAGAGACTGCTTTGCTAAAAGCGATAACCCTAAATTGCTAAGATATGCCAACCTTTTGTGCCTCAAAATTTGTCAAAGCATCATCTTCAATAGCATTTATCTCGTTGCCGTTTAATTATGTCCATATATTATACATTATGCAACATAATTTTTCTCTTGCAACTATCATAGATCATTTAAGAAGTTTTCACTATCTATTCTTTTGTTAACTTTAATATCTTTTTTTTTTATCGAAGATATTAATTGGAAGCAAGTTTATTCTTATATTTGGAATATATCTGACATTCTTCAAAGTCAACATGCAACCTATACTAATTTGTATAATAATATCACTAATCCTAACAATCTGTGAACATTTCTAGTTTTTATCTTGGTACAATCAAAGTCTCTTACTTTGCAAGTTGTAAACAACTCTTTTTTTAAACATAATGATATGTTGCTCTTGTGTCAATTATCCACTTAATGCCTGAATTACCAATCAAATTATAGTTGCCATGTGTACAAATCAAAGTAACTGAATTATTATCTGAATTCACCACTATAACACTACCATTATCTGGACTCTTGTCTTTTTCATATTTTTGTTCTTTTTTCAAGATTTTGCATTTCTGTTTTATGTGACTAGGTTTACCACAATGGTAGCACTTTACTTTATCTTTGGACTAAATTTATGTCTAGATTTATTATAGTCTTTTGAATTTTGACCTCTATCAATGTTTCTACCTTATTTTCTATGACAAAAGCTTGATTCATTGTCTCTCTTTTCACCTTACTTAATCATTAAGCATATTGTCTTTTATCATATCCAAAATCACCTTTTAGATAGTAGTTGAATTAAGAATAGTCACAACTAGAGTATTCTAGTTGTTTCGAAATGAACCTAAAAGATTCAACACATTCATTTCATCTTGCATTTTAAACTCCATAGTAGTCATTCCATTGAATATATCTTAAAAACTATTTAAGTGCTTTGTAATCGATCATCAATTCTTGTACTATAAAGTTACAAGTTTTTTAATAAGCATAACTTTATTCATGCCTATATTTGTCTCATATAATGCTGCTAATTTTTTCTAAAGAATGTGGGCCTACGCTACATGATGGAATATACTAACATCAACCTAATTTCTAATTGTGACTAGTGTCTTTCTATCTAGTTTCTTCCAGCTTTCATCTTTCATATTTTTTGGTTTAATCAAATCACTTAATACCGAATCATACAAATCTTTGTAGTATAAATTATTCTCTATCATTGGCTTCTAAATTGAATAATTTAAGCTGTTAATTTTATTATGGAACTTGTATCACCTTCTATGATATTAAATAAAAATTATTTCTATCTTGGGTTGCTATTATATCAATAACTCAAAAATAATTATAACTTTGATATTACTTATTGGGCCTTTTAAGACAATAATAGTATGGGGCTGATCCCACACCATAACATATTCTGGGTTTATCATGTAGAATTTTGTATATTTTTCCTTTTGTTTTGAATATTTTTACCCATTCGAGTATAAGTGCCTTGCACGACAAAACATATGTTTGCAAGTCAGGCTTCATCTTTTGCTCTGCATTTTTGTTGCTAGGTTAGGTTGAAGTTGAATTGCTTTGTGAATTTCAATGGTTTCTTTTTTTCAATATTGCTTGTGGTTTTAAGAAAGTGATGGCATTTTAGTCACTGACACTATCTTTGGTTTTCCTTTCCAAATTTGGCAAAAATCTAGACACGAAAACTCATATCAATTGCTAATTGGTCAGACTTTCATTGAAGCGTACAATTTAGTAAGCAGGTTTATGCGCAAGAAGGATATGAGAAAAATATCGAGATGAGTATTAAGTGATGAAGTGGGTTTTGCATTAGAAATTTTCATTTGTACCAGAAGTTGTTGGTGTCTTTCTTGCAAGTTACTAGTGTCTGTCTGTTGATTCCTTGCTGGTTTCGTAATCACTATATATTCTTCTGCAACTGTTTGTACACGTGCCAAATGAAACTATCTTGTTAGCCGATTCTTGCCATTGGAAACCAACAGAAATCATGAATTTAAGAATAGGAAATAGATAGCATATAAGATCAAATTGAGATTGAACACTCATTTATCTTTCACTTTTTGCATGCTTTATAACTTCACTTTCACTAAAGTAAAAGACAAAAAGAGTTGAAGGCTTAAAGCCACAACAACATTTCCGGCATTCGGACCAGCCCCGACATGGTATCAATGATCGTATCTTTGTTAAAATTGAAAATTATGCTTTTCTCTAAGATAAGAATATCAAAACTTGATGACTTGAATTAGATTAATCTTTATTCGAACCCAAGCCATTTATCTCTGAAGGTTAAGCTTAGGTGACCAACAACTAGCTAGTTATAATTTTGGGACTGTGTGTTAAAGTTGAATACATGGAACAGTTATTAAATTGTTGGTATTGTAATTCAGATGCCATCTTTCTTTTCTTCAAAGGGATGATTATAGGCATGCAAGCTGTTTAAAATAAAGAATTTAAGTTTGGATATCATTGTTATTTATTTTTGCAATAATTATTAAAACCATCTATGATCAATAATAAAGTATCAAAATTCATGCACGTCAAAAAAATTATTTTTAAAAAACAATATTCAATGAATTTAAAATTTAAAATTTATTATTATTATTATTATTATTATTTTTTATAAAAAAAAGCATATGATTATCGACACCTCTTTAGATGTGGTTGTTGGGTTGCTCGGGTATATTCATTTGCCAATTTCAAGGATCAGGGCAGGTACATGGTGGTCCTTGGGCTGGGTTTTAGTTGCAGATTTGGGAATTAGGAAAGCTGATTTGGACCTTCGAACTCTCAGAGTTCACTTTGGGCCATATCGACGCTTCGTAGGCAAGTTTACTAGTTTGTTAATCAAATTATACATGTAAAGGTTGACCTTTGAGGCATCTTGATTTTTGGTGCAGTCCAGGTGAAGGGCTTTGTATGCTACACCAAACTGCAAGAAGTCTCTACACTAACACGTTTTATGTTTTGAGAAATTAAGAAGGCTTTAAGCCTTTAATTAACTACCTTTGACTGGACTTTGAAAGTGAAAATTTTTTATAGGTTGGAAGAATATGAGTTGAAATTAAATCCTCTTTGCTGCCATCATCCCATCTTCTAACCACTAACTTTCCTAATAAAATAAAAAGTAAAAAGAGAAATATGTTTTGAAACGGAAGAATTCTCCATTTTTATTTTTGCAAAACACGTCCAATTTAATATAGTTAGAATAAGTTGGCTTAATTTATATCATACAAATATGTGCATGAGTTTATAAATTTGATACATTAAAAATGTGTAATTCTGTAAAAAAAAATTACAATAGGGACGATGGTGAATTATATACAAGATTGAAATCACCAATTATCTAATTACTCTTATTATACATTTATCGTTTGTATTAGTTTTTAGCTTCTATTAATTTTGTTCTTTTAATGTTGCAATATATTTTTTGTATGAAGGAGATCATAGCTTGAGGATAGGAAATGGGCTATAAGTGTTAAATTTTAAATTTAAATTTATTAAATGTCATTTTTTAATATGTTTATATACCAATTGAACTAATTAAATTTTGGATTAGGTGAATTTTCTCCGTGTAAGAGCATAATTAATTTTTTTTTTTGGGCTTCTATAAATTAATGATGATATTAAATTATCATGTACGGCTTCTATATTAATGTTTTCTTTGATATTAGTCTTCCTTCGTTGTTTTTTTTTTTTTTAACAAACAAAAAGGCATGATAAGAATTATTTATGGGCCTGATTTATTAATTAGGGTAGAGAATGGTGTTTGGCAAGTGATATAAATGAACAAGTACTATGCTAGCAGCAGTAAACATTTTTTTTTTTTGAAATTGATAAAATTATAATAAAATATTATGTCAATATGATTAATTGAATAATTAATTAATAAACTAGAACATAACTAAATAATTAAACTTACATATAATAAAACTTAAACTTAAGACCTTAGAGTGTTAGGACTTCCTTCTTACCATTAAGCTAAAGTTATATTGGGATATCAACGGTAAGCTTGAATGTTAATTAAACCATCATTAAGCAAATGCCGTTATATGGTTTACCTTCTGTACGTTTATTAATTTATCATTAATTAGTATTATATTTAGTGAATGATATATCCTTATGCATGTTCTTATTTTGTAACAAAAAATAATAAGAAGAAATTGTAAATATTAAAGAAGATATTTTTTTGGTGTGGATGATTTAGTCTTGGTAGAAGTTTTAGGATTATGATCATTCATGTATCTTAGAGTACACATCTTCTACCATAAGTTTAAAAAATTAAAAAAAAAAAAAAAAGGTTGAAGAAGTTTTCCCAAATTCATCAGTTTCCATTTTTTCAATTTAATGGAAATATTTATCCCCATTTGAGTTTTGACTATTATAAATGGAATTGCGTTTTCTCCTTTTGATCGTTTTTCATCCCATGATAATAATAAAAAGAAAGATTGTAATTAATCACGTAAATAAAACTATAAATCTGTTATAAATCTGTATTTCATAATTTGGTTTTTCATACCCATTACAATAAGCAAATACTAAAAAAACCTGGGTATGTTACCACACAACCTCGTAACATATCTATCTAGAAAGTAGCACCTTACTGGATTGAACACATCAAGCTCATGGCTCACATGCACACACCAAATTAAGCTGGTCCATGCACTTGAGCCCTGTTTCTAAACCCTAGTGCAGCTTTCTTTTATTGTAAACTACTAAGATTTTGTAAAAATTCCACTTAATCAAGATTTAATATGGTGCCATTGCTGGGGCCACTCCCCAGAACTTCACGCCACTGGCGGGTCCTGGTGCAACCCAACCAGAGCTTTGGATCTCAGCCATTCCTCTGCGTGCATTTGCTCCTTGTGCCTCACATAATTTTGGAAGAAAAACACCTACCAAGACAGGTAGCGGTCAAACAAAATCAGTGCTCTTGTGTAATCTCTAGTCTCTACTCTCCACAATAAGTTAATATTATTGTTATACTATATGTTACCTTCTCCGGCGGCCAGGTTGAAGTAAAGGTCGACGGCGTTGGGGCAGTTGTTGTAGCACTGAGGTGAGCAAAGCATTTCTGTGAAGCCAGACTCGAGGAGGGAATCTGATGAGATGCCAAAGGATTTTCTGTCGAGCCCGCATGCTTTGACACACTGGTCGCTTTCAATCCAGTTCTTGATCTTATCAGCTTCAATTTCAGATGTGCGGCAAGTTAGCTCTTCCTCTCCGCTCCTTTTGACGTGCTTCTCTAGCACACAGCGCTTGCCTGTAGACGATACTGCGTAGGCGCAGGTGTCTTGGTCAAGGTGTTCACATGTTATTTCCCCTGCAACCAAAATATATAATTACGTTAAAATGTCTTTCTAATGAACAGATTAATAAAGCTTTGTTAGGAAAAAAAAGCTGCATGTGCTAAGTATTAGATTTGAGAACCTAGGGTTGCTTGCAAGCAGAAGGCAAATATTGAAAGAGCTAGGACAATCTTCAAGCTACGGTTGGAAGTCATGGTTTCTAATGGAAAGAAAAAGCCAAGATTTGTTGAGTATCTAAGGCTTTTACTTTCTAGCAACTGTGTGCGATTCTTCTATGCGAGGAATGTGATGTGAAGAATGATGGGGTGGGCAAGGTTCTTTTATAGTTGGTTTCGGTTTAGCAGCTTGCAACTTGGAAAATCAACCCACGAGATCGGGGAATTTCAAGTCAGAAATCGAAACCAACCCTACTGTAGATGCTAGTTAGAATTATTAAAATAAAACTTAGATGGAGTTTTTTAAATGAAGTTTATGCAAATTTTATTTAAAAATGATCTAATAAAAATTTTAACTCTGAAAAATTAACAGAGATTAATGTAAAAATTAATAATATATAAAAAATTATTAAAATTATTATTTATAATTCAAATTTGATAAGTATTTATTTAATTATAAATTTTTTTAAAAAAATTTAAACTAAAATTACCTATAAAAAATCAAAATTTATTTTTTTCAAATTTTACACACTTACTTTATATACTAAAACTTTTTCAATTTATTTATTTTAATTTTAATTTAATATTTTTAATAAAAAATTTAACAAATTTCATTTAAATAATTTGGTCTAAATCTTTTACCGTTATTGGACCCACGGTGGCCGTGCCCTGGAAATCACTGCCGCTATCAATGGCGCTGGAATGCCACATGAATCATGATGCTATGCTTGGACTAAAGTTTCCATATGGTCAGAGTTGGAAAGGCTCATCATTCATTTCAATTTTGCACCGTTAAATGGGTGCAGTTCAATGAGAAACGAAACCATTACTATGACTATTTTTCAAAGACTTTGAACTATTTAATTATAATTAACTGATTGTAGGTCATAACATAGGTTTGGCACAAAACCATTTGTAGGAAAATGCCCTTTTTCTCCTTACAATATATATATAATTTCCAGGAAATATATTTTTTTTCTACTTGTTGTTTTCTCCTTGCTCTTCCTTTGAGCCCGATAAACTGAATTTCGTAGTTCGTTTGTCACAATGTATATATTTTTTTCTTTTAGACATACATCAGTAATATCAACTGTAAGGAGACACTCACTAGGAGTGGGAAAAAAACAGAAAAATTCAAGTCATATTGTTCCGAAAGAATAGCCATTGAACCTGCACAAGAACAATTAGACCTCCTTAGAATGTGACAAACGTGGCACAAAAACCCTTTTCATAGGGAAGAAGGCGGGCCGCTTTCAAACCGAACTCTAGTAAAGGTCAGAAAAAGGGAAATTATGGAGCAACATTAGAAAATTTGTTGGTCGTTGGTGTGCTTTTCTTAATTTCTTTCGTCTAAAACATGTAAGAAGTTGTCAAGTTAAAATATTATTATTTTAAATATATTTTGAAATTAACATTAAATAAAAAAATTATTAATTAAATAATATTTCAAACAAAACTGGATTCAAACTTAAAAAGTATTGTCAGAATCCAATCTGCATCAGTCAAACCCACAAATCCAACGGGCAATCAGAACCGAACAAGTCTAATTGCGGTACGAGAAACTTTAGTTAGGAATCTAATTAACTTCCAAGCCGTAGACTTTTCCATGAGAGAGCGTGACTGACGGAGCGAGAAAGTAGAAACTCGTACAACAGATGTTTCTCCTTATCGTTTAGACTGACGTAGAGTCTTTTACGTTTTAGACTAGACCTCTGTTTGGACTTTGGCACTTCCCCATAATTAGGGAGTAGATAATGGGCTTAGGCTCTTAATTTTACGTCATTTTGACATAAGATGAACATCAAACAAAAAGTCAGGTCCAATTTTTTTTTTTTTTTTCAGGTTCAAGTTCATTTCATTGAAATACATACATTTTTTATTTGACTTCTATCCCGGTGGGAAACATTTCTGGTTAACACTCCATCAACAAATAGATTACTATTGGCATTTTTAATACACATTAATTTAATTTGAAACAATGAGAAAATTTACAAAATATGATTTATCTCTTGTTTAAAAAAAAAAAGAATTAAGTAATTACTAATTTTAATTTTGCGAAATGCACAGATACATAGTGTTAATAAAATAACTTTTAGGATGATACAAAATTATAATGTGTTTTATCTTATATAAATTATAAAAACCAAAATCTTTAGCAAAAGAGGCAATCGTACTGCTTGGATAATCTAATATTTTGACATGTAAATATTCTAAAAAAAATTAAAACGTATCTTTAATTAATTTATATTTTAATATTAAATTTTAAAATTTATATTACAAAACAATTTAATTTCAAATATTTTCTTTTCAAATTTGCATATCCAATTGAATGGTTCTTTTTAAACCAAATATCTTCTTTCCATAATATTTTTGAATTTCAAGTAAAAATGTGAAAGATACATAATTTTTGAACATGTGAACTTATTAAATGATACACATCAATTACCATTAATTAAAAAAAATTATACTTAAACATATTTATTGCCTATTCACTATTTGATTAGCATACAATAAAAAAAAAACCTATTTGATTAGCATGATATATTATTCAAACAAAAATTTTATAATTTGAAAATAATAAAATAAATAAAATTTTATAGTTATCTTTCTTTAAGGTGTTTGACATAATATTAAATGACCATTATTTCCAATTTATTTATGTCAACTATTTCAATTTACATTTTATCTTAAGTAATTACTTTCAATCTCAATAGGACTATGGCATTAAGGAATTTAGAATCAAATAACATTATCATAAATAAAATCTTTAGCAAAAAAGGCAATCATTCTACTTGGATAATTTAATATTTTGACATGTAAAATTTTAAAAAAATTGAAATGTAACTTTAATTAATTTATATTTTAATTTTAAATTTTAAAATTTATATTACAAAACAATTTAATTTCAAATATCTTCTTTTCAAATTTGCATATCCAATTGAATGGTTCTTTTTAAACCAAATATCTTCTTTCCATAATACTTTTGAATTTCAAGTAAAAATGTGAAAGATACATAATTTTTGAACATGTGAACTTATTAAATGATACATATCAATTACCATTAATTAAAAAAATTATACTTAAATGGATTTATTGCCTATTCACTAATTGATTAGCATGCTATAAAAAAAAAACAATTTGATTAGCATGATATATTATTCAAACAAAAATTTTATAATTTGAAAATAATAAAATAAATAAAATTTTATTGTTGTCTTTCTTTAACATGTTTGACATAATATTAAATGGCCATTATTTCCAATTTATTTATGTCAATTATTTTAATTTACATTTTATCTTTTAAGTAATTACTTTCATTGTCAATAGTACTATGGCATTAAGGCATTTAGAATCAAATAACATTATGATAAATAAAAATCTTTAGCAAAAGAGGCAATCGTTCTACTTGGATAATTTAATATTTTGACATGTAAATATTCTAAAAAAATTGAAATGTATCTTTAATTATTTTATATTTTATATTTTATATTACAAAACAATTTAATTTCAAATATTTTATTTTCATATTTGTATATCCAATTGAATGGTTCTTTTTAAATCAAATATCTTCTTTCCATAATATTTTTGAATTTCAAGTAAAAATGTGAAAGATACATAATTTTTGAACATGTGAACTTATTAAATGATACATATCTATTACCATTAATTAAAAAAAAATTATACTTAAATAGATTTATTACCTATTCACTATTTGATTAGCATGCTATAAAAAAAAAAAACCAATTTGATTAGCATGATATATTATTCAAACAAAAATTTTATAATTTGAAAATAATAAAATAAATAAAATTTTATTGTTGTCTTTCTTTAACATGTTTGACATAATATTAAATGACCATTATTTCCAATTTATTTATGTCAACTATTTCAATTTACATTTTATCTTTTAAGCAATTACTTTCATTCTCAATAGGACTATGGCATTAAGGCATTTAGAATCAAATAACATTATGATAAATAAAATCTTTAGCAAAAAAGGCAATCGTTCTAACTGGATAATTTAATATTTTGACATGTAAATATTCTAAAAAAATTGAAATGTATCTTTAATTAATTTATATTTAAATTTTAAAATTTAAAATTTATATTACAAAACAAATTAATTTCAAATATTTTCTTTTCATATTAGTATATCCAATTGAATGGTTCTTTTTAAATCAAATATCTTCTTTCCATAATATATTTGAATTTCAAGTAAAAATGTGAAAGATACATAATTTTTGAACATGTGAATTGATTAAATGATACATATCAATTACCATTAATTTTAAAAAAATTATATTTAAACTGATTTATTACCTATTCACTATCTGATTAGCATGATATATTATAAAAAAAAAGAAAAAGAAAAAACTATTTGATTAGCATGATATATTATTCAAACAAAAATTTTGTAATTTGAAAATAATAAAATAAATAAAATTTTATTGTTTTCTTTCTTTAACGTGTTTGACATAATAGTAAATGACCATTATTTCCAATTTATTTATGTCAACTATTTCAATTTACATTTTATCTTAAGTAATTACTTTCAATCTCAATAGGACTATGGCATTAAGGCATTTAGAATCAAATAACATTATGATAAATAAAGAAGTTTGAAAGTGAATCAAACCAAATTTTTAGACCATCTATATTAACATTCCAATTTAGATAAACCATGTGCTAAAGTGTTTGCTTCACTCCTCACATGCTAAAAGCAGCAAGTAATATAACTTTGGTGAATTCAACAATATCATGCACTCTTCCACCCTATTTAAAAGGGAACCTTTAAATTTAACTCTCATTTTTGCATGAAGAGAATTTGTCATATGATTAATTTTAATGACTATACTTAAATGAACCTTCCCTCATATGCATTGGATATCTAGTCATTTTATAGTTTTCATCAAAAGCTGCATCAAATTTAATTTAGGAATTCTTGTAAATGAGGGCATCTAATTGATTTCATTCACTTCAATCACACAAATAGCTCTATGATATTCTATTACCTTATGAAAATATTACACATCCTACTCTTTAACATAGTTATCCTTCTAAAAATAATAATAAAACTTAAGCAATATCAATAAAGGGCACAATTTCGACCCTTTAAATGACAACTTTGAAGAAACATTTCCATTTTCATTAAGGTTTGATTACCAAAATCAGAATCACAATCCCAAAAGGAACCATTCAATTGGATATGTAAATATGTAAGGAAGATATTTGAAACTAATATAAATTTTAAAATTTAAATTTAAAATATAAATTAATTAAAGACACATTTTAAATTTTTTTAGAATGTTCATAGTTCAAAATGTTAGACTAACCAAATAGGATGATTGCCTTTTATGTTAAACACTTTGGTTTTTATATATTTATATCAGATAAAACACATTATAATTATGTATTATTGTAAAAATTAATTTTTAACACAATATGTACCCATGGATCGCAGGAATTAAAACTAATTTATATTCATTTGTACAACATAAATAAAACATAATAAAACATTAACACAATTGAAATAAGCATCATAAACATATATAAGACTAAATTAAATAATAAAAAATACAAATAGCACCAAAGGAAATAACAAACAAATGAAGCAAATAAATAATAAAAATATAAAATAATTGGAGAGCTAGCAAACTTTCAAAGGCAATACTCTAATGCGTCAAAAGCAAACCTATTTATAATGTTGAAGTTGCATATTTAAAATCAGACATTTAATTTAATTAAAAGTGATTTAAAGTAAATTGAATTATAATTTATTTATTTATGTAACTAAAATTGAATATTCACAACAATAGACAATTTTGACTTTCAATTCAATAATACAAAAGGAAATTGCATTTAAAAGTAATAAGAGTTTGCCAAATATAAAGATGATATATATATATATATATATATGTTTTTGAATTTAGATTGATTGAAAAGATTTAAATTCAAAGTAATATATATGGATTTCAAAGAATAATATTGATCCTTAAAATTAGGAAATACCAAAAGATAATTAAGGTGATAATTGATATTGTTTAGTTAAATATTTTAATTTAAATTAACTATTATGCAGTAAAATGAGTACACATGTAAAAAAACAACAAAAAAATTATCTATATGTCAATAAATTAGGCAATCCACATTAGATATTTTTCTTTTGGTCAAAGATTTGATTTTTTTATATTTATATAAGATTAAAGATTTTTTAAAGATATTTATTAATGTAAATTCTAATACGTTATGACATGAGGTGTAACAATTTTATTTTAAATGGTGCAAAATTTCTTAGCTTGTTTAATGCCTGCATTTCCATCAATTTTAATATTTACACAATGTTTAATAGGAAAAAAAAAAGAAAAAAGAAAAGAATGTGGCAGGAAAATTAAATTACTTTCTTTTACTTTTTTCTTCATTTGATAAGATACAAATAAGATGATAGAAAGAAAAAAAAAATAAAGTTTATATTATCAACAGAAGATTAGCTTTTATCAAACTTTAATGAAACTACCATTACTAGTGGGCTAACCTTACTTCGCTGAGGGTACAAAATTTTTATTTTATTTTTTTATGCTAATATGTAATAAAATAAAAAGTTTTAATAATCTAACTTTTATTTTTATTTTTAGATCAAAATAAGTTTTTGATTGATTGTCAAATAATAATTTATAAATTCAATTCTATAACTCATTTACCTAAAAGTTTGTGAATGCAAGATATGGTATAAAATTAAAACTCAACCTTATAAATGCAAGATATGGTGTCAAGTCGTCAACTACAGAACAAAACATCAAGCAGATTATTTGAGAAGAGAATGGTAGTACATGACAGACAGGCAGAAGCCTACCTAACAGAAGAAAGCCACCTTCCAGTCCAATTATCATGGTATATTATAGAAATGTCCTCAAAAGTGACTCCACTTACTATACCAACCTTGTTGTCGAAATTAAATGAAAAGAAAAAAATATATATTAGTCCAATAGGGACTAGGATCAAATTAAATACTACTTTCGTTAAGTTAATTGTAGAAGCTAATATACGTCCAGAACAAAATTCTCCAATTATCCAGTAAAAATCATCAATTTAAGTAATAAATTTTATCTTGAAGACTTGTTAGAAAAGTTTCTTCATGTATATGCCTAAGTAGGACATCAATTAATACATATGGTAACATCTCTAAACCACCTATTACAAAAGACGTGCTCAAAGGAATAGAAATACATATGGTAACATCTCTAAACCACCTATTACAAAAGACATGCTCAAAGGAATAGAAGCTATGTCTCAACATATAAGGCCATCCATTCAACTTAATCTTTATTTGACATATAATAAAGTTTATCCTGCAAAGCATTAATCAGTGTTGAAGATAAATTTTACAAATAAAACAAAAAGTATTAGTAAAATAACGACTCGATCTTAGCAAAGTGCTAAAACTGGAAACTCAAACGTGGAATGAAATTTAAGTATCAATATATATTTACCATGGAAATCACTAAAAAGGGTTAGGTTCAGAAAAAACTTAATACCTAGTTATTGGAAGAGACCTTCCAGAGGGTAAGAAGTAGGCAGAGTGAATAGCCCTACTATTTATGGCTCACAGTCTTTAAGGTTTTGAGTTTGTGTGCACTCATACTCCTTAAATCCCAAATGCAAGCAGTTCCATCCGTGGAACTGGTAGCCATAATGTTGGAGTTCTGTGAGTTGAAGTCTATGGTGTTGATCTTGTCTTCATGCAACATCCAGTTTTTACTGGACTTCCTTGTCTGAATACCCCAGATGTTCAATCCTCTACGGCCCTCACCAAAATATAAGCTCGTGAAATTATTAGGCTGTTGAGAGAGGGGAAATATATTATCATCACAGGAATGCACCAAATCAAACACTTCCTTCTCAGCATCCATTAGTCGAATAAAACCATCATAGTAGTTAGTAAAGATCTACACTTAAATGAAATAACTATAGAGAAAACATTATATATGTATTTACCCTTAACAAAGTGTAAACTTGAAATCATAAATTCTGTATCTTTAAAATTTATGAAAGTAATTATGAAGACTAATGTAGTACAAATTTTGAAACTCAAGGTACCTTTGACATTGAATATTACTGAATCAAAATCCTAGAAACAGGAACAGTATACAGGCGATAAAGATATATCCCATCTTCTTTTTCACCTTAAAGTCCACATTCCAAAATATAATATTCCCAAATTTGTTCCCCGTTGCAATCATCCTCATACTGCTGCAAGGGAAAAACTTAACCACCATAATCCTTCCAGGCAAAATCCGTGTTACATTTTCTGGTTTCAAACTCAATGACTCGAGCTAGGGATTATTCTTCTCAATCTTAACTAAATCATCCAAATACTCAGTTTTAACCACACCCTCAACTAAACCATAAGAAACCAACTTGCTTTTTCCACTCAAATTTTCATTCAACTCTTCTTTAACTTTCTCTACCTTAACTGGACATTCCAAAACCTCACTTTCACAAGATACCGGTTTTCCTTTTTCATTAAAATCACTCAAATTCTCCTCTTTAGCATCCTCAACACCATCAAACTCTTCCTTAGCTGAAACACCAACTCGGGTTTTCTTTGCAATACTCAAAATTGTCTCAACCAGCACTTGATTGGAATCTATTTCATCTCCACTAAAAGCATCTCTCATACTAATAGGACCCAAAACACATGGCGATTGGGGCTTTAAAGGCCTAACAGATTTTCGATTTTTTTCAAAATTTTCACAAAAATCATCAGCCAAACCATTTGAATCTTGTGGCATACTTCTTATTCTTAATGATCGACAGATTACAATTGGGGCCTCCGTACCACAAGAATAATTTAGAATACTAAACAATCCAAAATAAAGTGAACGATATTAGTACTATAAGCTTGGATCATATTACATTCCAACAAAGTTAATAGAGCCACAAAACCCTATAGGTGAGAGTGAACAGCAATAACAAATGTTACCACATCTACATTTATAAACAACATATAGCATATTTGTAGTCCCATACAAATAGTATTTCTAAATAGCATTCTATTCAAAAGGTAGTACACAGTACGTCCTAAAGAACAGATACCTTCTATAAAATCTACTTGTCATATAAATAATGTATAATGCCCTAAAAGAAAGTGACTTGCATGAACAAAGGAAAATGGTAATTCTCTACATGTAAGGCACTAAAGTATAACATATTGCATAAAGTGAGGTAGATAACTAAGAAAAATAAGTCAAAGGCGGAAATCCTATTTTAAGAGCTTGGTTAGCAACTCGTAATTATAACATATTGCATAAAGTGATAAAGTGAGGTAGATAACTAAGAAAAATAAGTCAAAGGCGGAAATCCTATTTTAAGAGCTTGATTAGCAAGTCGTAATTGGGTTTAATTCATGGGTATTCAACAGGCAGGGCCATAAATACAACCATAAAATTCCAAATATGTTGCTACTAAGTAAAGATTAGCATGCAAGTAAAAAGGCTTATTGCTTGTTAAAGAGAATAAGCACCTGTCCTTAAATACTCAAGAGGAGTAAAAGCTAGTTTTGTGTTGTAACTTTTTCCATCTCTACTGTTCTTCATCAGACCAAAGCATGAAAGTCTAGGGTTGCCTCCTAAAATTAATATGCATAACTGATGAAATTATACTAATTTCTAACTATGAAAGAAAAAAAAATTTAAAATAACATACATCATCAAAAACTATTTTATAAGCATTTAGATCATGATACGGGGCACATCTTTTGCTGGAGCAGTATTCTAGAGCTTGTGCAAGATGCAAACCAACACTTAGTCATATTGCCCATTTCATTAGAAACAAAACGGCATGAGAAATCTAAAAAGAAAAACTCATATGTGAATTCACAGGAAGATGACAAAAGGGGTAAATAGAAAATGCCCTGTGTCCATATTACCACTGCAGAAGTTTCGGAAATTTTCAGCAATACCATTCAAACATTATATTTGATCATATTAGTAACATCAACCTCCAATTAAGATTTGATGCTCAACTGGGTTAGATTATAACTCTCAAAGAAATTAACCATAAAAAAATTGAAAATTCGAGAATTAGGCAAAATGCTAGAGCAGAAAAACTTAGACTAAGAAGAAATAAAAATTAAGCATGCCAAATTAAAGAGTAGCAAAATTCTATAGTCATAAAGGTTAAAAAGGAATGAAATTTTTTGTAATGATAAGATTTGCAATTTCATCTCTTTTCTCGATCCAAATAACTAAAAATAAATGAAATTCACTTTAAATCCACTTCTTTTCTCTTTATGTTTTCTAAATTTAATCACCTCAAAAAAATGTAATCTTTTATCACGTGCAAATCAGTTGCTTATCATGCAAAGCCTAAAACGACATTGTAAGCTACATAACAGAAGAAGGATAGCTCGGGTTCATACTCAAAATTGAAGATCGACTCAAAATTTAAAAATTTCACCTCTATGGAGAAATCAGAGCTAGATCTGGATTAAAAAGATTAGGAAAAAAAAAAAAAAAGAAGAAGAAGGGAAAAAGAAATGCATAAGAAGCCTTGATTCAAACCCATCAGCAAGTCAAGGTTGTAAAAGCCTTAGTTGTAGATTTTCTAATAAAGTCTGTTCTTTCCAAAGATCAGAAACGTAATAGTTCAAGTAATTCATCAATACCCATAAACAATTTATCCAATAGAGAAACACAAAGCAATCAGCCACAAAAGAAACAATCTGAGGCAGAAACAAAAGCAATCGAGACCAACATAATTTCTACAATAAAAAACCACCAATTAAAAAACAATAAGCCTAGTCATCAACCTCGCAATCAGCAATTACACATAAGAGCTCAAATCTAGAAACCCAATCAAACCGAGCAAATCCAACTAGAGACAAACAATCCCTAACATGGCAAACTTCAAGCAATCACTAAAAAAATTCACAGAACCAACTACAAAGAAAATAATATTGCAAAGAAAGAATAAAAAAAAGGCCAAGGTTTTTTCTATGGGTTTCATTTAAAATTTGGAGTTTTCTAGTTTCACTTCTGGGGTTTGGGCAAAGAAGCTAAACTGCTGGAGGTGACCGCGAAAGGCGAAAGCGACGATGGCAGACCACCGAGAACATTGGCTTTCATCGCTCGACTTCTGGGCTTCGTTGCAAGTTTTTTTTTTTTTTTTGTCTTAGCAAGGTTTGAAACAAAGAGAGAAGGAGGTCGATTTTTGATCTTTTGAAGATAATTTTTAGAGAAATTTTCGAGAAAAGGAAAACAGGAAGACAAAAAAGGCTTGAAGATAATCGGTGGTTTCTAGGCTTTGTCTCCAGAAACTTCTTCCTTGTTCTTCTGGTATCCACTTCCGGCAAATGTAAAAGTTTTTATTCCGAAAATTACCCCCTAATCTTTTTTTAAGACATTCGTTTTTTCTCCCCCGAAATTAGAGTCAGGGACTCCTTTATTATATAAGTATAGACAAGAAAAACTATAATCTTTCTCAAATATTACATATAAAAAGTTAATTATTAAATCAAATGCACAAACTAATGAACGAATAAATCATCATCAGATATATTTAATTTTTGAAACACAACAAGAAAATTAGAAACAAAAATCGAGGAGAAAATGGGAAAAGAGAGGGAAAAAAAAGTGAGAATGGAAGGGAAGGGAGCTTACCATTGGCGTCGAACTGCTCGATTTGTCTAAGATTGGTTGATTGACGGCTTGTCATCCCCTCCCTGCTTCTTTTCTCTCTTGTTCCCCTCCTTCATTCCTCCCGTGACTACTTGACTTCGTTTTCTCTCTCTCTTTTTTTTTTTTTTTTTAATTTAAAAACTTTAGATTTTATGTTTTCATTATTTTGATTTTAATTACCAAAATTTTTAAAAGTATCAATTTTGAATTAAAAAATTATATTTTTATATTTTAATAAAAATTTTTCATCTTTTAATTTTTTTTAAAGTTTTTCAATATTTTGACTTTTCTTAAAATTAATATTTTAAAAAAGTTTTAATTTTAATTTTTAACAAAATTCACATTTATTTAATTTTGTATTTTTTTTATTTTAGATTAAATACTCATTTATTCCTGTATTATATAATTTATATAAATTTATTCTTTAAAAAAAATTATCAATTTAGTATTGCAAGTTTCATTCCATCATTTACTTCGACAGGGAAAGATCTAAGGTGGGAACAACTTTTTTTATTGAAATCCTAAAATTTAATTTTAACCATTAGTAAATTATCTAAAATTTTAATGATTCTTGTATTTGTATTTTACTCTCACTAAAATATAAAAAAGCAAGTAGAATTTATAGAAATAAATCCAAAATTTTTATTTTTTTCAACCCTATTAATTTGTAAAAGAAATAATGAAGTGTGAGTCTTTTATAATGCTGCAAGGTATATGAATGTATTAGAAGAATTAAAAAGAATTCAATAAAATAATGGTTCACAATGTAAATATACAAATATTATACCAATATTATTGGTAATTAATATAATAAATTTGTTCCATTGAGTATAAATCTTGCATCCATCCTTGCATTTTGGTACTTCAAACCAATATCGTTAGTTAAATTATTAACATGATATGAACATTTAATAAGATACTAACATATGTCAAAAAGTCTACTAAACGTCACATCATCAATTATCAAGTCAAAATTAATAGAAAATTTGAAAAAGAAATTAAAAAAATTAAAGTTTTTTAAAAATAGAAACATTTTAAAATTTGGATAAAAATTAAAAAATTTGAAATATAGTAAAAAATTAAAAATTAAAAATTCCAAAAAATTAAAAAAAACTAAAAAATTTTTTAAAAATGAAAATTTTAGTAAAACTAAATGTTTTTGAAAATTCTAAAAAAATTCAAAAACTTTAAAAAATATGAGAATTAAAAAAATCTAAATTTTTATTGAATAAATTTAAAAAATTAAAAGAAAAAAAAAGAAATTTTAACAAATTCTAAAATATTAAAACTTTTCAAAAATATGTAACATTTAAAGAAAATTATAAAAATTCTTTAAAATTAAAAAAAATGAAAATTTAATAAAAATTCAAAAAAATATGAAAAGTTTAAAACTAAAAAGCATTGTATTGTTGTTCAATTTTTTTTATAAAATTTTTATATTTTATAATTATTCATATTTTTTATTTTTTTTCAAAATTTTTAATTTTAAAAAGTTTTTTAGAATTATTAGATTTTTTTTGGATGTTTAATAAAATTTAGATTTTTTTTTAGTTTTTTAGTCTTTTTAAAGTTTTTGTGAAATCTTTAACGTTAATAAATTTTTATTTTTTTATATTTTGTTGGATTTTTCAGAAAGTTTTTTAATTTTCTTGGATTTTGTATTAAAATTTTAAGATTTTTTTTATTTTTTTAACTTTTAAGAATTTTTAAAAAATATTTTTGGGCTTTTTATTAAAATATTTAGATATTTTTATTTTTTAAAATTTTCTTTAATTGTTTTGATTTTTTTAATTTTTTAGATATTTTGAAATTTTTAATATTTCATAAATTTGTAAAAATTTGGAAAAATTTAAAATTTTAAAATTTTTTTTAATTTTAAAAAATTATTATTTTATTAGATTTTTTAATTTTTTAAACTTTTCAAAAGTTTTTTATTTCTTAATTTTAAAGAATTTTGTTAATTTTTTATACAACAACAACAAAACTAAGTCTTATATCAATAAATTTAGGGTCGAATGTACGAAAGGCAAAAAAAAAAAAAAATCATATTAGATCATAATTTTGAATTTTTTTGTGCCACTCATTTCTATACAAAATAACATTTTCATTTATTTCTTTAATCTTCATAGTATTTCTTATTACTTGCATCCATGTCTTTCATGGTCTATCTTTAGAAGTTTTGATCTCTTCCAAATATAGAGCTCATTTTACCTAACTAGTACACAGTTAGATTTACATTTCACATGTCCAAACAATCTCAAACGATCCTCTTACATTTTTTTCTTTAATTTGGACTATCCTTATAATTTTTAAAATATTCATAATTCACAATTTCATTTTAAAGTGTTTTACAATGTTTTTTTTTATAAGTCTGGGTATATTTGATGATTTAAAATATGATTCAATAATATGATATAAATACGATATAAAAAATACGAATGTGACATAATTTTAAATTTTAATAAAAATCATATATGAGTTTAGGCAAGTGGGTGGCTACGAGTTGTATTTAATGATATCAAATAAGCGTGGGTTACATTCAATGGTCCTAGGCATATTGGAGGCCAAATGTTTAGTTATGAAGCGATACCTTGATGGGATATTAATGAAATTTTGGCAAGCCTTGTCCTTGGCAGAGAATGAACCGATTTATTAAGAAGAGATGATATGGTAATTGGACATGTATTTTTTAGGTGCTCTAGGGATTTGACCATATTGACCAAGAGTTGACCGTATTGACCTGAGTAAATAGGCATAACAATTACCTTTAGGTGTTAAGGGTTATAAAGTGATCACCCTCAGAACTTTATCCAAAGTCAAAGGAGATTAATTTGGTGAGAAGGCAAATTGAGCTTGGTAAGTGATTTTTGGTGACATGTTCTTATAAGGTGATGAGATACCTTTGGCGAGCTATTTTTTATGAAATGTCCTTTAGTGAGGTGATGAAGGTGCCTTTGGCAAGTTGGGTCATTGGTCAAGGTACAAGAAATAGTTGGTAGGGACTTAAAAAAAATTTAAGGAAAAAATTAGTGTGTTATGTTAGATGCACATAAGTGGAGCATGTTAGTTGGGGTGGTGTGAGGCACACGCCTATGTTTCTAACTAGTACAACTAATCATAACAAGTGGTGCAGAGGGAATGTATAGTGTTCAATCCTATTTAATGGGTGTAAAATTTTAAAAATGAATCGATTTTTTAATGGGAATGAATATGTTTATTTTGAAAGAAGGTAACCAAAAGATCAAGTTTTTAGGGGAATTAATTTGAACTGTTTATGAATCAATTGAAATAGTTCAAGCTAATGCCATTTTAAAGGTGTCATTTAATGCGTGAAACGCCTTATATGTATCGTTTCACTCGTGATGTGTGGCTGGGTATAAATAAAACACTTAAAAAATTTTAGTCTTTAATTTTACTATTTATTTTCTAAGAGAAGTTTTGCTATTTGAGTGTTTTCGTGCCATTGTTCATGCATTTTTCAAATTTTTTACAAAAAGATTTCTATGCAATAAGGAGATTTCCTTTGGTTTATTTGTTATTTCTGTTTATTATTTAGGAGAAAGAAATGATACATAAAAGGAGAATCGTGATGGATAGCTTTATGATGAGAAGAGGGCTAGGGCACCGACCACCAACATTGGTGGCCAAGGTAGGAGAGAAGGTCAAAGAGCTTAGGGTAGAGGATAAAGGCTCAGTGAAGTGGCCGTAGGCATCAGGTTGGACAAGGTTGTAGAGGTCTCGGGTGAGGCATTATGATCAAATAAGTGAGGGCCCTTTTGGCTTACTTGACTACCCTAGCATTTACAAAGGGGAATGAAAAAAAGGATAAAGGCAAATAGGTGGTGGTGGAAAAGCCCAAGGATTTGGCTCTAGAGACATGGCCATCAAACATGTATTTTTCCCATGTAACTCAGGTGATGGTGGATCTTGTTTTGGATTATGTGGTGTTCAACTTTAACAATCCTATGTATAAGATATCACTACCACATTCGATTTCACCATCAGCCAAATGAAAAGTTTCGAAGGCATGGCAGGTTTCTACCTACATAATTTTAGGCATGGGTTTCACCTTCCCTTGCATCTGTTCTTGTATCTAATGCTAGCCACTTTTAATATCATCATATCACAAGTGGTATCAAATAATGCATGTGCCATTTTGGTCACATATCTGATTTGTAACAAGCTGCAGGGGTAAGTGCTCTTGGTGAGCATCATCTTGGCATTCTACTACTTAAGAAAAATTAATGAGTGGCTCTACTACCTCTAAGTATGGAAGAAATCTTATATAATGATGCTTTTCTCAAACAGTCATTCTTACTATAATTAGTACATGGTTTTATGTATTAAGATGATAGATGTGAGGTTTTTTTTCAAGATCAAGTGGTAAGACACCAACCTATTGACTAGGGGGTCCCTAAGCTTAGAAATGATGAATGCAAGCAAGGCAACGTCTTGAATGATGCCAAAATTTCCTACCAAGAGGTGGCCATGTAGGAGAACATCCATGACTACTGTCTAATCCATAATGAGGACTAAGATTTGGCTACTGCTATCTAATGAGTGTTAGATAAAAAAAATATGGGAAAAGTAGAGTAACCAAAGATAAAGAAGAAGTGGCTCTTAAGGTAAAAGATATAAGTGTTCAGTTTTTTTATTATGCAATATGTTGCTATTTTCAGTGAACTGTGATATTGTAGTGAATTATGATATTGTGATGTTGTTGTGTTGTCTAATTTATACTGTTTTATTATTTTTCTATTATTGCTTTTGCAATGAAAAGAATTGTTACACCAAGGCCTGTTACAACTGCTACTACTACTCATGCTGTGCCAACCCTACTACAATTCTGCCTACTTCTCTATTAATTAGCATGCCTTTAATAGTCGTGAGTGCTGATATTGATAGGTGCATGAATGAATAAATGGAGGCTAGCTTAAAGGTTGTTGCTTTGGCTACGTAGTATTCTGGTGATTGGTTGGATAGGTTGTCTAGTGCAAACTTCACAACAATTAATTATAAGCCAACATTTTTTTTCCTTACTGAAGCTGTCTATTTGTGTGCCACTACTAGCTTTTCTAATTTTGCCAGGGAAAATGTGTAGAGGTTTCTTCTGCTTAGCAATTTTAAGGTAAATTTATACCTAGCTACAGAGTTAAGAACTTGGCTGTTGAAATGTAATTAATTATGTAATGCTAGTTGATGATCTTTTTTGTTTTTTCTTATAGTCTTTAGCAAATAAAGTGGGCCTTTATGAGTAAGTGAGGCTACTAATAAAAGATTTACTGAAAAATCAAAATACCTACTTAAGAAGAATTAGAGGAGAGTTAATTTAGAAGCATTGGTCAAATAAAGAGATACCTTAATTGCGGGGCTGGATACCCTCAATGCATTTTACTTGAAGAACATAGAGGAGTTGGAGGCCCAGTTGAGGGAGACTATAGGTAAAAACCTAGCCCTGCAACAGTTATTAGATAAAATGAGTGCTCGCCTGAAAGAAGTAAAGAGAGAGAAGAACAAGCTGTAGGGTGAACAAGTAGCGGTCACTGCTAGTGCTAGTTAATTGTAGGGGGAAAGAGACCATGCCTTAGTGGAAAAGGATTAAGCCTTGGCGCATACCTTTTAGCTAGAAGAGGAATTGACAAAGCTCAAGGTAGAGGGGTAGATGGCTAAGTCTTTCAAGAGGCTGGCTGAACAAGATGAAGAGTGAATTAGTGTTTGCCTCACAACTGGAGAGCAATACAAGCTTTTAGCCTTTTACTAGGTATAGCTACACGTGGGACCTGTGGACTTAAAGAAGGTGAACTTTGGAAAGATAACATTGTAGCTTGAGGGCTTAAACATTGAATTCCCTAAAGATGTGTTATTGTTAGAGGGAGTTAGGGTATTTGAAGGAATAAGTAAGGTCATAGAGGGCCTTGACTTGAATGCTCTACCTACTGTAGCTAGTGATCTTAAGCCTAGTAGTTTTATTACTAAACTTACTTATATGGGCTGTAGGGCTAAGATGTTGTGGTGGTTCCCTCTATAAAGGCTATTGTGATTATGCCTACTAAAGATGCCTTATCTTTTACTCCAAATTTTGATGGTGGCCCCTTTTTTACTGTTTAAAAATTTTATGCACTGCTTTTGTATTTTTTTTATCTATATGATTTTTGCTTTTATTTTTATTACATGTACATTTTCAAATATCAATAAAGATGAAAATTTTCTTAGTCACTTGTATTTTCTTTATCATTATTGTTTGATTGCTCTATGTTAAACTTATTATGAATATCATGAAAGTCCAACCTTATGTCTATTTATTCAAAATGACTAAGTTAAAATATTGTAACTTACTTGTAATCTATAAACTCACTTGTAACTTGGTGGTATATTAGTAAATGTACTATTAATCATTGTTCATGCTTTGATCCTAAACCTTGAAAAAATACTTAAATATTTGCAAGTATTGATGAATATAGGGATTTAAAATATCAATACATGATTAAGTTTGCTTAAGTCCATGAAATTATTAAGCAACTTGTGTAATCATCATAGGGTAATGTGTTTTAGAAAAGTTCATAAACTAAAGAATAAATTGTTTCCAAATTTCCACTAACATATATATCCTTAATGAACTTATCATATTAAATATTTTGAAGAAATTTGGGACATTAAGGTTCTTAAGTATATTTGTAAAAATAGATGTTTTGTTAAGATGACAAGTTTATGTACCTTTTTTGCGAGGTAGTTTCTTTGTTGAGGTTTTATCTTGGCATATGAGTCTCACTTGGGCATGTTAGTGTAAGAGTTATAAGGTTGAAATACAAATGGTGCACATGGCACATTGGGTGTATTTGTATGGTAGCTTTAATGTAATAAAGAAGGCATACAAGGTGTGTTAGACATGTTGATGTGGGTGATTTAGTGTAACAAAAAATACACGTAAGGCACTTTGGGCATATTGGCATTGGAGCCTTAACATAATAAGAGAGGCACGCAAGGCACGTTGGGCATATTGGTGTGGGAGCTTAACGTAATAAAAGAAGTGCATAGGGCACTAAAGTGTATTGGCATGAAAGCCTTAACATAAAAAAAAATGCATAGGGTGTGTTGGCATAAGAGCTTTAATGTAATAAAAAAGGTACATAAGGCGCGTTGGGCATCTTAGCGTAAGAATTTTAATGCAATAAGAATATAAGTTGTGGAACATAATTGGTAAGGCAATAAAACAATCTTTTTCTTCATTGAAGTTTTTCTATACAAAATTTCTTACAAGGAAAAAATAAGCTTGATGAAACCTAAATATATAATTAAGAAACAATATAAAGAGAAAGAGTATTGTGCAAATTGAAAAAACCTGATAGTGGATGCTAGTCATATGTAGTATTTTTTCAATTGGACGGTATTCCATGTTCTTGTATAAGATTGCATCCCATGTCCTCCAATTTATATGCTCTGAACCCTATAATAATAGAGATTTTATATGGTCCCTCTTAGTTAGGTGGTAACATTTTCCTATTTCTAATTGGCTTACTAGCTTTACAATTTCTAAGTACCAAATTGCCCACTTGGAAATATCTGTGTTTAACATGGAAGTTGTAATATTAGATGACCTGTTAGGCCTTAACAGTCATATTAATTTTAGCTAAGTCTTTGGTTTCTTGCAACAAGTCCAAGTTAGCCCTCAAAGCTTTTTCATTTCGGCTGGGATTGAATGTGCTATTTTGAATGTGTTGACATCCATCTCGACAAGTATTACTGCCTTTGTCTCATAAGTCAATGTTAAAGCTGTTTGTCTTATTGCTAAATGGTCTATGGTTCTAATCACCCAAAATATACTGAGGGCTTCTTGCACCCAAGCCTCTTTAACCTTATCAAGCTTATTTTTCAAAGCAATTAAAATCTTCTTATTCATGGATTCTACTTGACCATTAGTTTAAGAGTAAGCCACCTAATCGTGTACAAAGGCTATCTTGAAATTCTAGCATAACTATTTCAACTTATTAGCTTGAAATTACATCCCATTGTTAACCAAAATAGTATGAAAGAGGCTAAACATATACATAATATATTTTCACACAAAATCTTTAGCTATCTTAACGATAATGGTGGCCATAGGTTTTACTTCCACCTACTCGGTAAAATAATTACAAGTCATGATCATGAATTTCTTTTGAGAGATTATCATAAAGAATGGACCCAAGATGTCAATGCCCTATGAGTAAATGATCACGAGTTAAAAATTTGGTTAAAAATTTTTGCTAGATGTTAAAAGAGCTTGACAAACTTTTGACAATTGTCGTATTTCTTAACTAACTCAACGGTATGATGTAGGTTAGTAGTAACCTTATCTTAGTGTCATCTATACGAGTGCTCGCCTGCCTATATAGTAATCGTACACCTCATCATGAATTTTTGTCAGAACATATTCTATCTAAGATGGAGACACACACCTTAGAAATGGAGCTAAAAAAGCTTTCTTGTACAAGGTGTCCCCCACTAATGCAAATTAAGCTACTCTTTCTTGAACCTTTTTACATTTTATAGGGTCAAACAAGCATTCCCCTTTGAAATAGGCTTTGATGGGGGTCATCCATATATCATCTTCTTTTATACACAAGATAAAGGAAAGGGGTTTACAGGTAATGAGGCATAGGTACATACTTCAATAAAATTTTTCCACATTCTTTAATCTTAATAGAGGCTGCCAACTTAGACAATGAGTTAACTCTAGTGTTATTGGCACAAGGGACCTATTCTAGGGTTATTATTGTGATAGGTCGGTTGAGCTGACGGATGGTAGCATGCTATTTGGCGAACATGAGATCTTTGACTTCATACTCGCCATTCACCTGGTAAGCAACTAGCTAGGAATCTATGTACACAATCAAGTCCTTCACATTCAGGCTAGCTACCAGTTTTAGCTCTAAGCTAAGCCTCAAACTCAATTATGTTGTTAAAGATAGAAAAATCGAAAGACAAGCCATATTGCCACTCTTATCATCAGAGGTTTAATAAATAAGACTAGAGCTATCATTTATTGAGAACCTATCAACATATAACATCCAAGTTTATTCTAGCAAGGGGCTTGATATTAACGGTATTGGATGATTTAGGGGGTGGTGTGAGGGGCTCGACTAGTATGTCTGTCTCTTTTTTTTTTGCTAGTTCTGTTGGTTGAGGTTAGGGCTTTTCACTTTATTGCAAGGGGGTTTCTATTTCAAGGATGAAAAAGCATTCAATAAGGAAGTTAGCTAAAGCCTGAGCCTTAATAGCCTTTTTAGGCTTGTATTCAATGTGAAATTCATTAAGTTCAACACTTCACTTCATTATTTTTCTTGAAATATTGATCTTGTGTAGAACCTCATTGAGTGGTTGATCTATTAACACAATGATAGCATGTGCCTAAAAATATTATCTCAGTTGACGAATGGCTGTCACTAGTGCAAAAGCTATCTTTTCTAGTCGTTTATAGCTAACTTTCTTATTTTGCAGTGCTTTGCTAGTATAATACATTAGGACTTGATTCCCATTTTCTTCCTTAACCAATACTGCAACCTTTATTTCATTAGATGCTACTAGATACACATACAAAGGTTCACTAAAAATAGGGTTAGTGAATAGAGGAGATGAATGAAGTATTGATTTAGCTCTTTGAACCTTTTTTAGCATTAATTATCTTATATGAACTTGGTTGCACTTCAAAGAACTTTAAAAAAAAGGTAAACGCTTGTAAGCCAATTTGAATATAAATTGATTGAGGGCTATCAGGTTTGCCTCAATACCTCTATTAGAAACCATAAACCTTCAAAACTTGCCTAACAGAACTTGTACATGTTGCTTCAATGAGGGTCTCTTGATTAGCATGTCATTCATATACACCTTAAAGAATCAACCAATTTTTTCCTTAAAAATCTTGTTAACCAATCTCTAGTAAGTGGCTCTTACATTTTTAAGCAGGAAAGGCATGACTTTGTACCAAAATAGACCATCATCAATAATAAATGAGGTTTACCCTTGCCAACTTGATCTGGTTGTATCAAGAGAAGTATTTATGAAACTTAAATACTTGTGTCTTATTAATGAGTCAACCAACCTATCAACTGAGGCTAAAAGGAATTTATCTTTAGGGCATGCTTTGTTTAAATATAGTAAGTCCACATACCCATCATTTTTTCATTTGCCTTCTTCACCAGAATGACATTGGTTAGCTAATTTAGGTATTTTACTTCTTTAATATATCTAGCCGTCAATAGCTTATCAACTTTTTCTCTAATTACGTATAGTTGCTTAAGGGCAATATGTCTTTTCTTATATTTTATTAACTAACGACTAGGTCTGCGTTAAAATGATAAACGATAACATACTTGTCTATACCTATGATATCCACAGCAGACCAATAAAACACTCTACATTAAACTATAAAAACTTATGCAATGTGCCTCTTGCTTTAAGGTCCAACAAGTAACCCATTTGAGTGTGCTCAATAAGACGGGGCTTAAACTCTTTTTTTTCATCACAAACGTACAAACTATCTATGTTGAGTGTTTGGGCTAACACATGATTTATTAGGTGGATTGAGGGTGTGGGGTTAGGCTATATTTTGGGTTCTTTTAATGGTAGGGTGATGCATTTGTTGTTTGGTCTTCCTTCTACCTTAAATGGTGGCTTAGTAGATGGGATTGATGGGCTATGACATGGATAGTTTTCATGAATTCCACCCATGTGGGCGTGGCAAACTTTACCTTTATGCAATAGATAGATGTAACCCTTTTGGCCTTTTTCATTAATGGTCTGCCAAACATTACAGTGTAAGTTGAAGGTTGGTCTATGACTAAGAAATCTACTAGTGTTATAGACGTGTGTTCCTCATCTCCCATAGTGATTGGTAGGGTGATAGTTCCTTCACTATGATGGGTTGGTTAGAAAAATAAAAATTGGCCCTGTGGCCTTAGATCAGTGTCAAAAAATCTAATTTATCTGAATGCCCGGTATTTGATAACTCTATAAAATAAAGTTATTCAAAATTATTTTTTAGGATTAAATGAGTATTTTTTCTTTTCTAGCTAAATAAGCTTCTTTTACTTATAATGTGTTTAATTTGTTATTTTTTAAGAAATCCTAAAGAGAAGTTACCATAAAAAATAGGAAACTTAAAAAGAATGATGTGGCTAATATAAAGGAAGTTAAAGAACAGAGAATGAAAAGAGAAGCTTAAGCTATGATTTATGAAGGGAAACTAGTTAAAGGCTTTACCCCATACCATTCCTACCAACCTTTTTACCCTACCATAAATAAACTTTTTCAAAATCTTTATTTTCACCAGCCAACCCAACAATCAATTCCTTACGCAAGTCCTTATCCCTAGTCTATAGCTCAACCCTTAAGTAGTAAAAAAAGGTCAAGAAACATTCTAGAGAAAATCCTAATTCCAATTTTTTATCTTTTGCCTCTACCAGTAAAGTATCAGTACCTCACCCTAGTACCTTTGAAAGGAATTATGAATCCATCAACAAAGAATTATGATCTAGATAGTAAATGTGATTATCACATGGAGGTAATTGAGTATTTGATTGAGAAATGTAGGCAGTTTAGAGAGAAGATTGAAAGTTTTATCCATAGTGGCACCTTGATCCAAGAGCTTTTTGAACAATGGAATGTTGCTTTATAATAGGTTGATATTTCTTTGTATATTAATTTCTCGAACATGAAGTCATTAGTTTTTAATGAGTTTTGATTGTTTGGGTTCCTATATATGCATGTGGAAAAAAAATTCTCTCAAGAAACTTGGTGGTTACTATTAAGAATGAGCATTATGAGTCATTTCCCTAAACATTTCATTATTTTCAAGAATCTTAAGAATTTCTAAGGCAAAAGTTTCAAAATTGCACCCTACTTGGCCATGACGAACCTTAAAAATTATTGATTTTCATTTGTTCTATGAGCAATAAAATGGTCGAATAATTTGTAAATCTTTTAAGGCTTTCTGAATTTTAGTGATTTAATAAAGTCAAGGCTATTTCAAACACTACATCACCTGAATTCCTTAAGGCATATTTTCCCAATTTGTTTAGTATTTTGACTTATGCTATATTTTTTTCTTTTTTCAATTCTTCTACAAATAATCCTCTACCCTTATCTTAAGGCAAATTTATTTAAAAAGTCAAATTTACTTGATGTCCCATATAATCCCTTTAACCATTCTAACTTATGAACATTTGGATGGGTTGCAAAAAAGGATTGTTATGAGTTGTAAAAAAAAAAAGAGAAAAAAAGAGTTGATTATGAAATCATGCATGTGAGGCATTTAAATGAATCTAAAATCAATCAAAAAATAAGTTGTCTCCTAAGAACTATTTGTCAATAGGAAATATCCATACTTGAAATGAAAAATGATTATCTTTCAAATTCCCTTTACAAAGGAAGAAAATATCCATTTGCTATCACTTTTAAGCCCGTTGATTATTTTTTTTGAATGAACCCTAACCAAATATTGTTTTCCAAATTTAAGGGCAAGTCAAAAAAAAAAAAAAAGAGGGATATCATGAAGATGGCATGTGATCTTGTGACGAGGATTAAAAGATAATGCCTTATGTTAAGGGGCAAGCTTGACGTAAGATAAGTTCCAAAAATTTTGAACTGATGTAAAAAAAAAAAGAAAAAGAATGGAAGAAAAGAAAAAAGAAAAGAAAAATGTGAAAATACATGTTTTGAGAAAAGGAAAGATGTCTTTGGAAAAGAAATGATCCTTGGTTTAATCACTTTTATATACATTTTTGGGCCTATTTATCATTTTTTTCAAAACCTCAAACCCTAGCTCACGTTACATCTTTTAAAAAGCCCATTTTGATCAAGTGTGGATATTTAAGTTGAAAAGTTTTTCTTTAGGAAATCACCATCACTTTTTGATGAATTTTGGGTTTTCAAATGCATGATTGAATAGGAAAAAAAGATAAAATAACAAAAAAAAAAGATCGAATAAAGCTCTATGGTGAAAACCCAGAAGGGTAGTTTAGAGCAAAGATTGAAAGCAACTCAAGCAATGTCGTTAGAGAAAGTGATTTTAAAGGAACCAATGAAAACCTTTGAGAAATTCAATAAGATGAACCTCAATATGAATATTTGCTTGAAATTTGAGACTTTCTTTCTTTCTTAAGAATTTTGAACCTATCATAGTCAGTTTCTACATTTATTAAAATGCCACATATTAAAAACTAAAAAGAACGCCAAAATATATTGCACTTTAAAAATCAATTTTTATTTACGAGCCCAAATGAAAAGATATTCCTGTTCTCATTTAGTGATTAAATTCTTTTCATAATTAAGATCTTTCTTAATGTGCCAAACCATTGCATCTTTTTAGAAAGACCAAGTTGTAATTCATCATCCTTATTCTAGGTAGTAATCACCAATTTTTAAGAGATTTGGTAACATGTAGAAGAGAGTTGTGTAGGGTAATTTCCATTGCTATTTTGGGAAGTTTTGAGAAATGTTCAAAATTTATTAAATCTTAATGCTCGTAGTGAAAGATAGGAGAATGCTATAAGAGATCTTTCTAGGGTAAGAAAAATGTCAAATACAAGGAATCGATAATGAAACAAATCTCTAGAAAAGAAGAATGGTTTTCAAGAATGAAAATATTGAGAATATTTGCTTGAGTTCATGAAAGAACTTGTCAACTAATTTAGAGGCTATGTCATGGAAAGATGGAAGGAAGAAAAAGTTTTGAGAATCATATTACCACAATTAAGGACATTTAGTATAGATTTCATGTATTGCATTTGTAGACACCTAATTTTTTTCGGGTCAATTCAGCTTTTATTAGATTTTTGCACTTGATTCAAATAATTTGATGTGGGCTAATTTGATGGTTGTAATTGGATTAACTTGGTTAAGGCTTATCTTAGATTAATTGCTTTTGATCATTTTGCATAGGATAAAATCTAATCTAATTCTATTTAGGTTAAGGTTCGATTTAATTTGGGTTAATACAATATTTAGTTATTTGGACTTAAAGCCTCAAAAATCAATATGAATTAAAATTTCAATTTTAGGCCTAATTAAAAGCCTAATAAATGGCCCAAATGCAACCAACTTGAAGTTAAATTTTATGTCAAAGCCCAGATTCAATTTTGATTAATCAAAAATTACAAAAAAAATATAAAAGAATTTTTAAAAAAAGCAAACGATTGAAATAAAAAGAAGTGACCGACAACCGTTATACCAGAATGAGCAAGTTGTCCAATTATGGCCTCAACAATCCATAGCAACCTTCACTACCCTGCAAATTAGACCTGTAACTAGCTTGTAGGTCATAATAAAACTTCACAGATAAGAGGGGGGATGAAAAAAATTTTTCAGTCCTAAATAAGAACAAAAGAAAAAAAAAACACTCTTATTTCTAGCCAAGCACCATCCTAGTTAACCTTGAATTCCCCATGATCATCCAAAAACTACGATCACAACCTCAAAACCCCTACTAGCCAAACCATCCCACAACCCAATCTCGAAACCACCATCGCCTACCTCATTTTGGTCTAAACCCTTAGATCACTAAGACCATTCAAAATCACCAAACTTCACCAATAATGCTCCCTGTCACCCATTTCAAAACATTATTACAAAATCGTCAGCCCTTCTTCACCATTTTTCAACCTAAAGTAGATATAACCCTAAACAATGGCGTAGTCGAAACCCAATGCCATTTCACTTAGCCCATACTAAACCACCTCACCAGTTTCAACCAACATAAGACAACCCCACACAGTAACCCATTTCTTATCTCCCACCATCTACCAACAATAGCCCATCCATAGCCCAAGTTTAGAAACCCTTCAACCCCCATTTTGCCAACCAACAAAAAAATCACACAAAAAAAGGAAAAAAAAAACACAAAAACCCTTTCAATCTATACTTGCTGAACCCACCACTAAATCAGTCCACTAACAAGGCTAAGCTCCAACCCACCTACTTTGGACTCTTTCATTGAATTGGGGTTTGATCCAACTTTTGATAAATTTATTTTAATTTAATTTAGTTACTTGCTTATTTTTGTATACATTTTTTAATAAATATATATTCAATTATTTTAAATTGTTGATAATAAAAAACAAAAATATTATTACTATTATTTTTAAAATACAGTAAATGATTAGATTATAATTTTAACTTAACTTTGTGAAATTATATTTATAAATGTAATGAAATTAAAATTAAAAGTAGATTCCGATGATGGGATATAGAGAAGTCCAAGTAGTGACTCTCAAGAAATCACTAAATGAAAAAATTTTTATAAAAATATTGCAAAAGTATTTGAGTGTTTAGAATAATTTTTAATATTAGAATTCTCATCTATTTGTTCTTTTTGAAAAAAAAAAAAAGGAATGAATTTTTGTATAATACAATAATATAACAAATTGATTCATGAATATCATGTTTTATGCATATATATCATTTTCGAAAATAAATGAAAGTCTCTAAGCTAATGTACTGGAGTATTTAGAATAACTTTCGATAAAAATTTCTTGTTTTTTAATAAATGTAATAACAAATAAATTTTTAGAAAATATTATTTGAATTAAATTATAGACATCATATTTTACTACATGCATGGTAAATATAAATATTGAAAATAAATATGAATCACTAATGATGAGATTATTGAAAAGCCTGAGTAATGATTCTTAAGAAATCCCCAAGTGAGAAACCTCCTTTTAATATTGCTAGAATATTGGAATATTTTTAGAGATTTTTCAATATACAGGGTTCTTATTTATTTTTCAAGCAAATAATTAAAAAATAATAAAAATACATTTTTATTACAATAATGAAAATTAAGAAAATTAATTTTAAATACCAATGGTAAGATTACTTTTACCAAGATTAAAGGATAACACATGGTTTATTAGTAATGTTTTTAAAATGGGCATTTTGAGAGTGTTAATCTTTTCCCATGTATAATTGTACTCCTAAGCCCCAACTGTTTTCATAGACCCAAAAATTATCTTTTTCATTAATTTTAATATTTCATTAAAAAGGTAAGTTTTAGTAAGTGACCAATCACACCCAATCAAAAAACATTAGTGGTGACTTTTTTTTTAAAAAAAATTGTCTACTAGCTCCAAAACCGTTACGATAGCATTCAATGCCTTTCATGCATTTCGTGCAATGCTTGCATCATATCCATTTCATATGTTGCATTCATATTTTTTAAGGGAAAAGAAAATTTTGATATTGAAAGCAAACAAGACAAATGTCCAAGAGGTGGATGTGGAAGGTAGAGTAAAAAAAGAAAAAGAAAAAGCCAAGACAAAAATAAAGCAAAAATAAACAAAAAAAAATACGAAAAAAAGATTGAATAGCAAGTGTAAAAAATGAAAAGAAAAAAGTCCCAAAAGGAATCTTATATATGATGATCCTTGGTTTGATCATTCTTAAATAAATTTTGGCCTTATTTATCCTTTCCTTCTAAACCTTGAACTTGGCCTATGTTACATGCTCTGAAATGTTCATTTTAATCAAGTATGAATGTTTAAGTTGAAAAGTTTTCCTTCGTGGAATCACCACATGACCTATGAGTCTTTTGTTTTCTTTCACTGTCCAACTTCTTGTTAGAACCATTAATCTATTTTGAATGAAAGTTGAATTATTAAGTGCATGATGAAATAGTTAAGAAAAAGGCAAAAAAAATGAAGGAAAAATGTGGCTTTAGAGTGAAAACTCCAAAAAGGGCAATCTAGAGCAAGTTTAAACTCCATGAAGCCAATCTTATGTGTAGGAAGTAAGAGAAACCCATATGAAACCACCCAGATTTTTGAAAGATCCAAGAATGTAAATGCTTTAAAAGTTTGAAATCCATTAAAGGATTAATTTTGAAAATTTTAGCCTTTTTCTCACTCCTAAATGACTTTATAAAATTTTGAACCCATCACAACTAACTTTGACATTTATTAAGATGTCACATTTATGGACTAGAAAAAAGTGTCAAACATGTTTAGTTTTCAAAGAATTCATACTTTTTGAAAAATTTATATTTTATTTATGAGCCTATAGGAAAAAGTATACATTTCTTTTATTCCTTTCAAGTGGTGAACATTTTTTAAATAAACTGAAACCTTGAACATTAAATCCATTGTCACCTCTTTCATTTTTAATAGGGAACACCAATTTTCAAAAGACTCTAAAGTCACATTTGTTTATCCATTTCATTATCTGTGACCATAGAAATTTTATTATGTGGGGCAATTTTATTGATCATTTTGAAAATTTTTGAATGATTAATCACATATGTGAAAAATAAGAAAATCTTGTTTGGGTGAAAGAAAATTATTGATTGTGAAAACCTTCATATTGGTTTGTATTTAAGAAAGAAAAATGTTTTCATTGAAGAATTAAGAAAAAGCAAAAAAAAAATTATGAGAAACATGGTATCTTGTCTTCTTGGGTTTGTAAAAGAATCCAAAATGCATGTTGCATATTATATATTGAAAATGATAATAAAAAGAAAAGCATGTTGAAAAATGAAAGAAAAATTAAGAAGCAAAAATTGGTGAAGAAATAAGATGAAAACTAGTGGAAAAATAGGAGAAAGGTAAGTTGAAATCCTTTTAAAGATTTAATTTGTGGGAATGGGGAATAAGCAGAATTGAGAAAGAAAAAATTTTAGAAAAAAAGGTTGCTTTAGCATATGCAACTTTTGATGCACAAATGCATCACCATTTTAAATATTGGTGCTTGCATCCATACTGCGACATATTCATCATGAAAGTTTTTGCTAAAGCATGGATATGTTTTAAATTGAATTTTGTAATTGTAAAAAGCATTTGCCTAAAAAAAATTGAATTTGCAAATTTGTGTTTATACCTTTGGGACATCTATACCATGTATAAAAATTGGCATTTGCATTTGTAAGGGGCTTTTGTATCATGAAAAGGAAATTTGCTGATAAAAATTTTATAACTACATCTTTGTTCGATACATTAGCATCATGAAAAATGAAATTTGCATTTGTATCATTATAGAGGCATCTAAATGGAAAGAATATTCACATCTGCATCATGGGTATAAATTTTGCATCCGTATCTTTGTTAGGTGCACTTAAATTGTAAAAAGTCATTTGCATTGCAATCACTAAAAAAGAATTTCTCATCTAAGGTCACTAGCAAAGTCATTTACATCTTTACAATTTATTTTGAGATTATACACTTACATTATATTGCATTTGTCAATTTGGCAAACGTTGAATAAACAAGAGACATGGACATTCTTTTGAGTTTTGAAAAAAAAAAAGTAAAATAAAAAAGAAAAAGAGAAAAAAAAATTATCAAGGAAAAAGTTTGTCAAGAAAAAAAAAAGAAAAAAAATATGTCAAAAGGGAAAAAAAAGTAAAAATAGAAAAAAAAAAACAAAAAAAAGTCTATCATGAAAAAGATGAAAGAAAAATAAGAAAATAGAAAATAGACAAAAATGTCAAAAAGATTTGAAAAGTCGATAGAAAATGTATTTGTAAAAAGCGAAGGGTTGTTGAAAAATGAATTAAAAATTGAGATACGATACAAGATAAGACCTAAGCCCAGATTAGTTGGCATTTTAAGCCTAGACTAACTGGTACCTAAGCCCAAATTAACTGGTACTTTAAGTCCATATTAGCTAATATTTTAAGCCGAGATTGATTGACACCCAAGTCTAGTTTAACTAGTATTTAGATAAGATTAAACCTAGATTAACTGACACTTTAAACTCAGATTAATTGACATTTTAAACCTAAATTAACTAGTACGAAAGCTCAGTTTAGCTGACACTTAAAGAAGATTAAACTTGACTTAGCTGGCACATATAAGATTTAATCCCAGATTAACTGGCACTTAAGCCCAGTTTAGTTAGCACCTAGAAAATATTAAGCCTGATTTAGCTGGCACCCAAAAAAGATTAAGTCCAAATTAGCTAGCACCTAAAACCTTGTTTAGTTAGCACCTAAGCCAAGTTAAGCTGGCACATATGAGATCTAAGCCTAGATTACTTGGTATTTCAAGTGTAGTTTAACAGACACCTAGATGAAATTTAAGCCTAGATTAGCTAGTGCTTTAAGCTCAAGTTAACTGGCACCTAGAGTTTAAGCCTAATAAAATTGGCACCAATTAAAAAAAATGTTGTGACCAAGTTTTTTTTTCAAAATTATTAGTGATATTCAAGTTATCTTTGGTTGTGATATCCAAAGTTCAATAAATCTTAAAATATTAAATGTTTTCTTTTTTACAAGTAAATTTTTCAAAAATGATTTATAAGACCTCCGAACATAATCCCTAAGATCTCCAAGCAAAATTTAGAATGATTCGTAAGTCCTCTAAACATAATGTTTAAAATTTTTAAAGTTTCAAGGCCTTTGTTTAGAAGAGTTTTTCTAAAATCTTTTTAAAGTTTCAAAGCCTTTATTTAGAGGAACTTTTTTAGCATTGAGATTTGTAAGACCTTTGGATGTAATCTCTAAATTCTATGAATATGATTTGTAAGTCTTCCAAACTGAATTTGTTTTGGTGTCAAGATTTATAAGACCTTTGAGCATGATTTCTTGTTTTATCTTCAAAAGTTGTTGAACCTTTACTTAAAATAACTTTTTAAATTTATTATTTATTTATTTATTTATTCTTCTCAAACAAAAAAAAAAACAAAAATTAAGAAAAAAATGAAAAGAAATGAAAAAATCCAAAAAAATAAAAATAAAAAAAATCTAAAAAAACACAAAACGAAACAAAATAAAATAAATTTTTGAAAAACCTGAAACCATTAACTCCAAAAAAATTGTTGTCTATATCTTTACCCTATTCTTAATTCTCAGTAATGTGCAAAGAAGGGCAATTGTAGGTGCCTAATTTATTCGAATCGATTTAGCTTTTGTTCAATTTTTATGTTTAATTCAAATTATTTGATCTGGTCTAATTTAAGCATTGTAATTGGATTAACTTGGTTAGAGCTTATCTCGGATTAATTGCTTTTGATCATTTTACATGGGTAAAATCTAATCCAGTTCTATTTAGGTTAAGGTCTAATTTAATTTGGGCTAATAGAGTATTTAGTTATTTGGACTTAAAGGACCAAAAATCCATATGAATTCAAATTTCAACTTTTGGCCTAATTAAAAGCCTAATAAATGGCCCAAATGCAACCAACTTAAAGTCCAAATTTGTGTTAAGGCTTGGATTCAATTTTGATTAATCAAAAATTACAAAAAAATCCCTAAAAAATAATAAATAAGTAAATAATTAGAACAAAAAAAGTGGCTAATAGTAATAGTGCCAAATGCAATAAGTTGTCCAATTTTGGCCACAACATTCTATAATAACCTCCACTGCCATGCAAATCAAACCTACAACTAGCTTATAGGTCACAACAAAAAATTCATAGATAAATGGGGGAAGAAATTCAACAGAGGGGAGGAAAAAAATTTTTCAACCTCAAGCAATAATAATAAAAAAAAACACTTTTACTTTCAGTCGAGCACTATCTTAACCAACTTTAAACTCCTCCATTATCATCTAAAAACCACGATCATATCCCGAAAGCCCCTACTAGCTGACAACACAATCCTAAAACCACCATCACCTGTCTCATTTTAGTCTAAACCCTTAGATCACTAAAACCACTCCAAATCACTAGACTTCACCAATGACGCTCCATGTCACCCGCTTCAAACCATCACCACAAAATCTTTAACCTTTTATCATTATTTTTCAACCCAAAGCAGATATAACCCAAAGTCTAATATAGTCAAAACCCAATGCCATTTCACTTATCCCATACCAAACCACTTCACCAGCATTAACCAACCCACCATAACCTTACATAGTAACCCGTTTCCCATCTCCTAACATTTACCAACAATAGCCCCTCCATAGCCCAGGTTCAAAAACCTTTCAACCCCTATTCTGCCAACCAATAAAAAACTAACAAAAAAAATACACAAAAAAACACATCCCCTTAAGTAGGGAGAAATAGGGCTAAAGAGCCATAATAGCAAAAAAAAAAAGTTAAAGAAAAAGAGAGGGCAAAAGCAAATAAAAGGATTTTAGTTAAGTGGAATTTTTGGGGCTTAGGTCAATGTTGAGGTATGTTTAGCTCAAATTTGGTAGGAAAAGTCAGTTGTGAGGAAGAAAAAAGAGAAAAAAAACATCGTTGCTAGCGATGGTGTAATGATCGGTGACGAATGACAATGAGTTCTTCTAATCAGAATTGCTGAAAACAAAGGTCGAAGAAAGGGTAACAACATACTAAAAATTTGAGATGATCGAACGGTGAAAAAAAAAAGATTTTGGGGAGTTTAATATCACGATTTTAAGGGCAAATCTAGGCCATTATAAGGTGATTTGCAAAAAATGAAGGCTAGATTCGAGAAGAGCAAACTGAAAAAAAGCAATGGCTAAAATTTGAGAAAGAAAAGCCATCGATTTATAGTGGTGCTAACGACAAAAACAACGGGCAGTCATTATATTCTAGGTTTGAATAGGGGCTGTCTGACTTTTTTTAAGAATGAGAAAATTTTTCTTTAAGAAGAAAAAATGAATGAATTAAAAAAAAATAATTTGCCTTTTATAGTTATATATATATATATATATATATATAAAAGCACCTGACAGGTCAAACTTTAATTGGAAAATCAACCCAACCTGTGATTTAGGCTGACCTATGCTCCGACCCACTCATCTAGTGGCTTGTGATCTAGGCTCTATTTGGATCTGGTTGATAACTATTGGACCCACCACTAAAACAATCCACTAACAAGGCCCAAGCTTCAACCCACCTACTTTGGGCTCTTTCATTAAATTAGGTTTTGACCCAACTTGTGGTAAATTTACAACTTGCTTATTATTGTATGCATTTTTTTAATAGATATATATTTAATTATTTTAAATTATTGATAATAAAAATAAAAATATTATTATTATTATTTTTAAAATATATTAAATGATTAAGATTATAATTTTAATTTAACTTTGTGAAATAATATTTGTAAATATAACAAAATTAAAATTAAATGCAGATTTCGATAATGAGATTCTAGAGAAGTCTAAATAGTGATTCTTTAAGAATCTCTAGGTGATAAAATTTAAAATGTCGCCAATGTATTCCAACATTTAGAATATTTTTTTATAAAGATTTCTCTTTTATTATTTTAATTAAATTATAGACATCATATTTTATTATATACATGGTAAATATAATTATTAAAGATAAATATGAATCGTCAATGATGGGATTATTAGGAAATCCTTGTAGTGATTCTTAAAAATCCTTAGGTTCAAAATTTTCTCTTAATATTACTAAGAGTATTGGAATCTTTTTAGGGATTTTTCAATATACAAGGTTTTTATTTATTTTTCAAGCAAACAACTAAAAAAATAATAAAAATATGTTTTTTATTACAATAACGAAAATAAAAAAATTAATTTTAAATACCAAAGGTAAGATCACTTTTTTCAAAATTAAAGGATAACACATGGTTAATTGATACTTGTAAACACCATTATTATTATTATTATTATTATATATTTATTTAATTTTTTTCCCGTTTTCTATTTTTTTCTTTCTTTTTTCTTTCCTCCTTTCTTTTCCCTTCTTCTTCATCCTTATCTGGTTCAAATCTAGTACATTAAATGCACAATCTCTAAAGTCCAAAATCACCGTCACTAGCTGCCAGTGGCCGACAGACAAACCACCAATCACGAACGGCATACGTGAATTTTCAGTTGAAAAAATGAGATTCGAATCCCAAAAGATCTACGATTTAAATCTCAAAAAGCTCTATAAATAAAGCTTATTATCTACAAACGAAAGAGAGGAAAAATTGAAAAAAAATGGCAAAAAATTTTTACAAAAAAAACTTTTGTCGAAAATTTTTTTTTTTTTGCAAAAACACAAAAAATAAACCAAAAAAACAGACAAAAGAAAAAAAAAAATTTTTTGAAACTTTGAAGGTCGATCTGAGTCGTTTGGGATACTTTCGAGAAAAATCAAGCTCAGATCTGTGTTAAGGGGGACGATGAGGATTTTTTGGGTTTTTTTTTAGATTTTTCGACCACGAGTGACAACGGTCGGTGATCGATGAAAGGCGACGATGCGCCGGCAACGACGACCGACCGATCCCTGATTTTTTTTTTGCCTGAGAGGAAAAGGGGAGATTTTTTTCTGGAGAGAAGAAAAAATGATTGAAATTTTTTTTTTGGTTTTATATAAGCAGCTAAAATCCAAAACGACGTCATTTCACTAATGCCCAAAATGACGTCGTTTTAACCTCTGAAGATCTGCGTGTCGACCCGTGACCCGACCTGGGGTCTGTGTACCCGACCTAATGACCCGTTTCTCCTTCAACCCCTGACCGGTCCATATGAATTGGACTAGACCGAACTGGATCGTGCTTGAACCGTTGAACCATCAAACTGAACCGGATCGCGTTTGAACCGCTGAACTGTCAGATCGATCGGGACAGCGCTTGAACCACTGAACCGCCGGACCGAACCAAGCCACCGAGTCGACCGGACCTGCATTGACCAGACCATTGATCAGTCCAGTTCAGGTAAAAAAAATTTTTTTTAATTTTTTAAAATATTTTTTTAATTATTATTATTAATATTTATGCATGTAGAAATGTTTAAATTTATCAAAATAAATTTTTATTAATATAAATTTGATAAAAAACAATAATAAGAAAAAAAAATTTATCCAATGATGAGATTTAAAGGTATTTCAAGTAGTGATGCCTACGAAATCTCTAGGTGAGAAGAATTTTTTTAAATACTACCAGTGTATTAGAGTATTTATAAAAAATTTTTGATATAATAAAAAATTTTTTTTTGTTAGTAATAAATAAAAATTGATTAATATAATAAAAATATAAGTAATAAAAATGAGAAGAAAAGAAATTTATCCAATGATAGGATTCTAAAAGTATTTCGAGTAGAGATGCTTTAAGAAATTCCTAGGTGAGAATATTTTTTTAAAAAAAATTATCAGTGTATTGGAATATTTACAGAAAAACTTCAATACAATGAAAAAAATTTTTTTTCAAAATTAAAAATAAAAAAATTTAATAAAACAATTAATAAAATTTTTGAAAAAGAATAAAATATGTGCATCAACATGTTATTATTTGCATTGCATACATGACATAATTTTTTACGAAAAAGTAAATTTGGACCTCCAAAGATGAGATTCTAAGGTATTTCGAGAAGTGATGCCTAAGAAAATCTCTAGGTGAGAAGGAGTTCTTCTAATGTTACCAACGTACTGGATCATTTTAAGAATAATTTCAATAAAAGGTTCTAATTTATTTTTCTCGAATAATATTTGAATATAAAAACAATAAACAAAAGAAATCAAAGAAAATTATTTTTCAAGCATCGAAAATAAGACTATTTTTTATCAAAATCAAAGGATAACACGTAGTAAATTGGTATCGTTTTAAACGGGCACTATGGGGGTGCTAATCCTTCCCCATACGTAACTGACTCCCGAACCCAGACTGTTACGCAAATCCTAATATTATCTTTTTAATAAATTTTAATTAATTTTAAGATTTTATTAAAAGGATATGTTTTAATAAGTGGCCAATCGCACATAGCCAAAAAAGATTGGTGGTGACTCTGTTATTTTTATTTTGTTTTCAAATTCGTTGGGCGGACACAAAATCGTTACGACAGCTTGGCAACTCCGTTGGGGATAGCCATTTGTTTTTAAGAGTCAGGCCAAAAATAACTATGTGTTATCCTCAAATTTTGATTTAAACAATCCTAATTGATTTCTTAGAATTTTTATTTTTCATTTTTAACCAAAAACAAAAAACAAAAAAAGTTCACACACATTTCTTTTAGTATGCCTTTTTTTTATTTTATTTTTCTGTATATATTACTCTCAATAAATTAGAATACATTTGCGCACATAATGACATACTGCATCTCATGCATGAGCTCTATACCCGAGCTCTATCCCTTATAGGAGGAAGTAAAGTGCCTATACCCTCGTGATGTGATAACCTCCGCAATGGCAAGCGAAATACTTCCACTCAAATTGAACCATTTTCGTTCATAGCCTGTAATGGGTGAGAATCGAGGTCCCTTACTAGTCCAACATGGATGACAGTAAGGAACAATTGGGGAACCTTTAGACATGTGTCAATCTAAACTCAGCATGTAATAAGCCTAGAAAATGAACCTTAGGTACAGCCTCGTCTACCTTTTTGTAGGAAATACCTATGAATAAAAAGTTGTGTGTAATACAAAACAAAACAAAAAAATCTAAAAAAAAAATTGTTTTCAAACCCCATCCTCACACTAACTCAATTTTGTTTTTCTTTTCTTTTTTTTTACATAAATCATATCATACAGTTCTGCATCGAGATATTTACTCTAAGACATATTTCTTCCCAAGAAATTTTCATAGATCCCGTAGAACTTCAGATTTGCTTATCCTCAATTAGTATCCCATGTGAGTCGTATAATGAAGTATGTGTTTGGTAAAAAAAAGTCCAACAAAATAATGAAGATTGCTTGCTTATTGATTATGTGTCAAAGTTACCCGAAAAGGTGCATTTGGATCTCACACAGAATGATTTAGAAGATTTAACTGCTATCTGAGGATAATTAAATGAAAAAAAAAAGAAAACTTTTGTAAGAAGTATGGGCAGATTGCATCCCTCATTTCAGTAGTGATCAATGAGCAATTGAAAAGGACAGCTATACAATTTTGAGATCCATCCTATAGATGTTTCACTTTTAATCGAAAAGATTTGATGCCAACTATTGAAAAATATTCGATTTTGCTCGGGATAAAATTATAGTGTCTAGATAAAGTATTCACCCGAAAGTCAAAATCAGGTTATCGTAAAAAGTTGGCCAAGCATATAGGGGTTAAAATGGAAACCATTGATTCCTTTACGAAGCCTAAAGGTGAACATCTCGGCATTCATTGGGACTTTCTCTGAAACTTCATTCAAGAGCACTTAAATGATGACAAAAGTATAGCTGTGTTTACTTTATCATTGTATGGCATGGTAATCATTCCAAAGACTTTGGGTTACATTAAGATAACTATGGTAGATTTTTTTAAGCAAATTGAAACCCAAACAATTAATCCTACACCAGCAGTCTTAGCAAAAATCATTCGATCATTAAATTTCTGTCGATGAAATAGAAAGGGACGGTTCATAGGATGTGCATCTCTATTATATGTATGGGTTAAAATTCATTTTAAATGTGGGAAGAGTGCATTTTGAAAGCCATATCTATGAAACAAAGCACTAATAGAAGAGTTCTGCAAGAGTCAATGGCTAACATTGAAGATTAAGAAAGAATGGGTCTTTTTCTTACGAAGGATTACTAATGATGAAATTGAATGGATGGCACATTGGATGCCTCGAGTGCCTTTGTTGTATCGTGGAGGAAATGAGCCGTGGATACCGTTGTTAGGATTATGGGGTATTATAAGTTACACTCTGTTAATAGTGCTTAGGTAATTTGGTGCAAAGTAATTTATTCCTGCCACTCATGACTTAGCCCAAGCAGGGAATCGAATTCACCAAGAACCTCGGAGCAGTTAATCCAAGCATGGAAGAAAACATGAAAAATGAAATTAGGGCCTCTCATCGATAAAGTCACTCCTGATTACCAAATTTGGAAAGCAAGATGACCTAGAGATATAGTACTCTCTCCTGATGATTGCTCACAACAATTAGTTAATCTTTCAACAGAAGTTCAATTATCAAAAGTTGAGCTTGTGAAGAAAGAATTAGAAGCTAAAAAAGAAGAAATGAAAAAAGAAAAAAAAAGGTGGGACAACTGAAGTATGAAGCAGAGATACAAGGGAGCAAATTAAAAAAAACCATAAAAGAACGAGATGTGGCTAATAGTAATTTCAAATATCTATACCAGGAAAATAAGAGGTTACGAATTCAATTCAAAATTAAAAAAGTCACTAAGTTTTACCTTAATTGGCAACATGAAGTGGATGGGCTTCAAGAAAAAATAAACCAATGGAAAGGCAAAGCTCAAGAAAAATAAGAGGAGACCACTAGAATTTCTCAAGAATGCTAGAATTGGAAGGGGTTATACTTTACAACCTCAGCAAGATTGGTGGAATGCCAAAAAGAAAAGGAAAAGTTGAAAATCATGCTGGTAAAAGAGAAAAGAAAGCACTTTGAAGTACTAAATAAGAAAAAATCACTTCACCGAATAATTCAAGGGTTGGAGTTACAACTGCAAGATCACAAGAACCATATTTTAGTAATGATAGATGAATGGCATAAAAGAGAAAAAGATTGAATCTTCATATATGATTCAGAAAGAGATGCTCGCATGATGTGGAAAGCAAAAAGTTTAGGGAGGTAACAATACATAGAGCACATAACCAGTCAAATTTGTAAGGCAGTAAAAAATGCACGGGAGATGGTTAAAAAGGTAAAAGTATTAAGACAAGAAATCAATCATATAGAAGAATATGGACATCGCCTAGTAAATTTTCTAGATGAGGTAAAAGACCATTATGAGCAAGTCAAATGCTTCTATGGATATAATTCTAGAATGATAAATCCCATGTAATCAAAGTTGTATGAAATCAATGAAAATTTCTAGTATTAAAATTTGTTTAAGAGCAAATATATATTTTTTCACTTGCATTCATGCATCATTTGCACCATTTTTTTTAAATAAAAATTTCAACACATGGCATTCTGATTTTTCTAAAAATTTTATGGTAATAAAGGTTCAAGAATAGCTCACCCTTCAAAATTTTTGACTCAATCCACTCGTCATTCATACAACACCAGGACTCAAACAAGAATTATGGAGTAAGAACAGACTAGTCGATTTGAGAGAATCGAGAAAGCTCAAGAAAAACTAAGAGGAGATCTTAGTACAATAATGGATATGCTCAGGAAACTTGATAAAGGAAAAGCAATGAAAAAAAATCTCAGCTTTCAAGAGCAATCATAAGACATGGTGGATCTTGTTTATCTTCTAGGGTTTGAGCCAAACCGACTCAACCTTCTCAAGAAACTAGAGTACAAATTCTTATTCCTGATGGATATCCCAATCCTTATCCAAGAATGACATTTACACTTGTTTTGGGATAATTTCAAAATTTTGTTAATCTTGTTATGATGGAAAAACCACTCGAGTCAATCTTAGTTCCTGATTTGGATGATCCCAAAGAAAAAGAAAAGCTAGGGATAAAGATATCTGAAAAAGTGAAAGATAATAGTGTTCAGAAAAAGATAAGGTTATTAGAAAAAAGGCTTAGAACAGTGGAAGGAATGAATTTTTATGGTTTCACAGATGCAATCGAGCTTTGTTTAGTCCCTGATGTGGTCATTCCGCTTAAATTCAAGGTCCCTGAATTTGAAAAATATGATGGCACAAAATGCCCGATGACCCATATCACTATGTATTATCGAAAGATGGCAGCACATGCTCGCAATGAGAAGTTGTTAATACACATATTTTAAGATAGTCTTACGGGTTCTGCAGCTATATGGTATGTTCAATTAGATAGGACTCATATTCATTCTTGATAAGAACTTACAAAGGTATTTCTTACACAATATCGACATGTCACAGATATGGTTCCAGATCGTTTATCTCTACAAAGTATGGAAAAGAAAGCAACTGAAAACTTCAAAGAGTATGCACAAAGATAGAGAGACGTGGCTGCACAAGTCTAACCTCCTCTCACCGAGAAAGAGATAACTATTTTATTTGTAAATACTCTGAAAGTACCATACTATGAGAGATTGATAGGTAATGCAATCAAGAACTTTATAGATATGGTGATATCGGGTGAGATTATTGAAAGTGTTATAAAGAATGGTAAGCTCGATACAGGAGAGACAAGTAGAGTAAAGAAAGGTGAAGCTCCCAAAAAGAAAAAAAATGAAGCCTAAGCAGTAAACCATGTAAGGCAACAGTTCAGAGGTTTCACGCCCTACTCTGTACTAGTCTACCAAACCTATTACCCTTTCATAAACAATGTTACATCCATCCCTTATCCATATCAACCATACCAACCACTACAACCACCAGCTTATCCACCCATTTTTAGCCATCTTTTTAGACACCTACTTATTCTTATAATCGTCTTACTGTACCTACAAGACCATAATGAAAACCTAATAGTGGTCCAAGAGCCCCAAGAAATACCCAAGAAAAACTCACTTTTGATCTCATTCCTATGACATACACAGATTTGTATCCCTGACTTGTTAAGAAATATCTACTTGTTCCTGTTATTGCTGAACCTTTGAAACCTCCGTTTCCCAAATGGTATGACCCCAATTCACATTGTGATTATCACTATGAGAATTCAGGTCATTCCACTAAGAACTGTACTGCTTTGAAACGTAAAGTGCAGGGGTTAATCAATGAAAAAGTATTAAATTTTGATACCAACCAACAAGGGACTCTAAATGTCAATAGGAACCCTCTACCAAATCATATTGGACCATCAATAAATGCCTTAATTGATAGGCAAAGAAGCCACATGAAGAAAAAAATAAATGAAGTTAAGACTCCGATGGCTAGGGTGTTCGAAGTATTAGTCAAAACTAACATGTTGAAGCCAATAAAACCTTAAAATTGCTCTGAAGTAATTAACTCAACTGAAAGCTACAATTATCACGGAGGTGTTCTAGGGTATTCTATAGAAAATTGTCATCAATTCCATTAAGAGGTGCAAAAATTGATGGATGGGGGTTGAATAGAGTTTTACCAAGAGAGAAAAGAGTTGGTGAAAGCTGAAGTGTCTACCATTAATTCAAAAAATAAGTTTATGCGTAGACCGATAACTATCTATTATGATAAAAAGCCAACATCGAAGCTAGAAAAGCTCGTTTCTCGATCAATTGTGACAATTAAAGTTCTTGGCCTTTTTTCATATCAGAATGATAAAGTAGTACCTTAAAAGTACGATTATAATGTCGTAGTCAACCCAGATACTGCCAACATAATGGGTGTAGAAGGCATAACTCGAAGTGACAGGTGCTATACCTCAGAGGCTCTAAAAAAAGCTAGAAAAGAGAAAGCCAAGGTAAGATAAAAAAATAAAAGTCAGAGTGGTCTTGACGTTACCCCAGAAAAGAGTGCCAGAAGCCATTATCTGATAGTGAAGCATGTGAATTTTTAAAGTTAATAAAACATACGAGTATAGCCTAGTAGAACAGCTTAACAAGATGCCAGCTAGAATTTTGCTATTGTCATTATTGCTCAGTTCAAAGTCACACCATAATACTTTGCTGAAGGTGCTAAATCAAGCATATGTGTCTCACAATGCTTCTGTTGAATATGTGGAGCAGCTTGTTGGCAATCTGACAATTTCAAACTATATCTCTTTCAATGATGAAAAGATTCCTCCTAAAGGTAGAAGAAGTACTAAGGCTCTTCACATTACTGTAAAATGTAAAAGTTATATAATGGCTAAGGTTTTGATTGATAATGGCTCATCCATCAATGTTATGCCTATGACTACTCTAGTAAAACTCACTGTTGATGGATCTTATATGAAACCTAGTCATATGATGGTGAGAGCCTTTGATGAAATCAAAAGAGAGGTGCTAGGAGATATAAAAGTGCCATTACAAATTGGCCCATGCATTTTCAATGTGAAGTTTCAAGTTATGAACATCTCTTCTTCATACAGTTATTTATTGGGTAGATCATGGATCCATATGAAAGGTGCTATCCCATCTTCATTACATCAAAAAGTTAAATTCATTATTGAAGGAAAGCTAACATGTATGACAGAAGAAGAAAATTTATTGGTAACTTAATCGATAAATACTCTTTATGTGAAATCAACAGATGAAGCTCTGGAATGCTCTTATAAATCCTTCGAGATTACCAATGCAACATATATAGCTAGAGGATCTAAATTGTATTCATCACATTTATCTACGACAACTAAAATGATAGTCAAACAGCTTACCAAGATGGGATGACGACCTGAAGTCGGACTTGAAAAGAACCTGTAAGAAATCACGAAGCCATCGACCATATATAAAAAGAGAGATAGATTTGGCTTGAGATATAAGCCAATAAAAAGGGACATAATAAGAATGATGAATATGAAAAGAGATAAGAAGATAGCTAATCTTAGGGGATATGAGTCGGAGTCAGAGCCCATAATCATTTCATACCTCTATGATTCTTTTCATTCGAAAGGATACATTTATTCAGATTTACCAGGAGCCCCAAGCGCAGGATTCGTGGAAAAATTTTTAGAGCTGGCCATTCAAATGGTGGATGATGGAGAAAAAAAGAGTCGAAGTGAAAAGCTGTTCGTGTACCCTTGTCTTTCAAATTTTGAGCTAGATAATTGGAAAGTTACAGAGTTGCCTGTTGTCTTTAAAACTTTGGAAAAGTAATGTACTGTGAAACTTTAAATCCCTAATTACTTTCTACGAGTATTAGGAGATCTTTTATGGTGTGTTTATGTTTGTCATTTTAATAAAAGACTTAGAAGATGCATCCGTATTTCTTCTATTGTTTTCATCTTCATTTTACTTTTTATTTTTTTTCCATCATTTTTTTGTTATTCTATTTTTGTGTGCCAATATTCTTTTCATCTTACCTTTTGCAGGGTCTCAAATAATGAACATGAAGATAATCATGGCAATAATCTCATATTTCATTTTGATAACTTAATTCATGTTGATGAACTTGATAATGAGGAAGATTCAGATAACTACACACTACCTCTTGATTTATTAAAATTAATAGAACATGAAGATAAGTCAATTGAACCCCATCAAAAAATTTTTGAATTAGTGAATTTGAGAGATGAGGAAAACAAAAAAGAGGTTAAAGTTGATATATCTCTTTTACCAGCTGAAAGATAGAAGTTAAAAGAGCTGCTTCGATAATATGTAGATATGTTCACATGGACTTACCAAGATATGCCAGGACTTAGCACTGATATTGTAGAGCACAAGTTACTTTTAAAACCAAGATGTAAACCGATGCAACAAAAGCTAAGGCATATGAAACAAAAAATGTTGCTGAAAATTAAAGAGGAAGTGAAAAACCAATTCGATGCTGGATTTTTAGAAGTGACAAAATATCGTGAATAGATAGCCAACATAGTGTCAGTTCTTAAAAAAAAATGAAAAAGTGAGAATGTATGTCAATTATCGAGACTTGAATAAGGCAAGCCCTAAGGATAACTTTTCTCTACCTCACATCGATACTCTAATAGATAATACTGCTAGGCACTCCACATTTTCCTTTATGGATGGTTTCTCAGGCTATAATCAAATCAAGATGGCCCAAGATGATATGAAAAAAATCACATTTATGATCATGTGAAGGATATTCTGTTACAAGGTTATACCTTTTGGGTTGAAAAATATTGGTGCTACTTATCAAAAAGCAAAGGTGACTATCTTTCATGACATGATGCATAAAGAGATAGAAGTATATATGGATGATATGATCGTAAATCTCGAGAAGGAGAGGATTATGTAGTCAATCTTAAAAAGTTGTTCGACAAGTTGAAAAGATTTCAGTTGAAGTTGAATCCTGTCAAATGTACATTTAAAGCCAAATCAAGAAAACTATTGGGCTTTGTAGTTAATGAAAAAAGAATCGAAGTTGATCCAGATAAGATACAAGCCATCCAAAACTTATCTCCTCCTCATATCTCAAAAGAAGTGTGAGGTTTCTTAGTGAGATTAAATTATATTGTCCGTTTTATTTTTCAACTCACTTATAAGTGTGATCCTATTTTCAAGCTTCTCAGAAAATATGATCTTGGAGAATGGAATGGTGAATGCTAATAAGCTTTTGATAAGATCAAAGACTACTTATCAAATCCACATGTGTTAGTGCCACTAATGCCAGGAAAACTTTTGATTTTGTACTTAACAGTGCATGAAAATTCAATGGGATGTGTGTTGGGGCAAAAAGATGAAACTGATAAGAAAAAATGAATAATTTACTACTTGAGTAAAAAGTTCACTGATTATGAGTCAAAGTATTCACCATTAGAGAAGATGTGTTATGTATTAACCTGGATAGCTCGAAGGTTTAAACAATACATGCTTTATCACTCTACTTGGCTCATAGCAATGCTAGATCCTATTAAGTATATCTTCGGAAAGCTCTCATTGACAGGAAGAATAGCACGGTGGTAAGTTATGCTTTTAGAATATGATATCATTTACGTGACTTAAAAGGCTATTAAAAGGAGTGCAATAACTAAATTTCTTGTTGATTGTGCAATCGAAGATTATGAGCCAATGAAATTAGAATTTTCTGATGATGATGTGATGGCCATTGAAAAAAATGAACCTGTTGAAAAATCATGAAAGATGTATTTTGATGGAGCTGCTAATGTTTTGGGTCATGGTATTGGGGCAATTTTGATATCTCCTGATAGACATTATTACCCCATCACAGTCAGGTTAAATTTTAATTACACAAACAATGTGATTGAATATGAGGCTTGTGTTATAGGTCTACAAGCAGCAATTGAAAAGAAGATCAAAGTGTTAGATGTATTTGAAGATTCAGCTCTAGTCATCTATCAGTTACGAGGTGAATGGGAGACAAGAGACTCTAAGTTGATTCGATACCATAAATACACCTCTAAGTTGGTCAAGTAATTTAACAAGCTTAGTTTGAGCATTACGCAGAGAGGAAAACCAAATTGTTGATGCACTAGCTACTCTAGCTGTAATGATTAAAATAGATGCAAATATTGAAATCCAACCCATCAAGCTAGATGTAAAAGATGAACCAACATATTGCTCAGGTGTTGAAAAAGAAGTTGATGGGAGGTCATGGTATCATGATATCATGTAATACATTAAAAGCCAGCAATACCCAGGACATGCAATAAAAAATGATAAGAGGACTATCAAAAGATTGGTTATGAGTTTCTTCATTGATAGAGATATCATTTACAAAAGAGATCGAGATCAAGTACTCTTAAGATGTGTAAATGCAGCTGAAGCAAAGAAAATTATTGAAAAAATGCATGATAGAATTTGTGGGGTACATACAAATGATCATATGATGGCTAAACAAATTATGAGGGCTGGCTATTATTAGTTGACAATAGAGGGCGACTATATTGATTATGCTAGGAGATGTGATAAATGTCATATTTATGCTGACAAGATTCATGCTCCACCATCAACATTACATGTTCTGGCTCTTCCGTGGCCATTCTCTATGTGGGGCATTGATGTCATTGGTCCCATCACTTCAAAAGCTTTGAATGGGCATAGATTTATTTTGTGATGATTGATTACTTCACCAAATTGGTAGAAGCTGTATCATATGCTAGCGTGACCCGATCTGTGGTATGTAAATTTATGAAAAGAGAGATAATATACAAATATGGACTTTCAGAGATAACTATTTCTGATAATGCCAAAAACTTAAACAACAAAATGATGAATGACGTATGACTCAGTTCAAGATCCGTCATCGTAATTCGGTACCATCTCATCCAAAAATGAATGGGGCAGTGGAGGCTACGAATAAGAATATCAAAAGAATCCTAGAGAAAATGACTGAAACTTACAAAGATTCACATGAGAAGTTACCTTTTGCTTTGCATGCTTATATAACATCAATTCAAACATCTATTGGGGTCACCCCGTTCTCTTTGGTATATGAAATAGAAACTGTCCTATTGGTCAAAGTGAAAATTCTCTCATTGAGAGTCTTGATGGAGGTAGAGTTAGAAGAAGCAGAATGGGTTCGAAATCGCTACGAGCAGTTAAACCTCATTGAAGAGAAAAGACTATCAGCACTTTGTCATGATCAATTATATCAACAGAGGATGATGAGAGCACATGACAAGAAAATTTATCCCCGTTGCTTTAAGGAATGAGATTTAGTACTAAAAAGAATCCTTCCAAATTAACATAATAATCGAGCAAAATAGACACCAAATTAGGAAGGCCCGTATATGGTGAAAAAAACCTTTTTCTGGTGGGGCATTGATTTTGATAGAAATGGACGGAGGTGATTTGCCTACTCTAATAAATTTAGATGTTGTGAAGAAATACTTTGCTTAAAAAGAAAAGAAAGAAAAATGATGACTTATCTAAGCTGAAAACTTGAAAAGGCAATTTGGATATGAAAGAGAAGCATCATCAAGAAAAGATTCCACAATGCAGGGGAAGTGTAGTTTGACGAACTTTGAAGAATCAAAGAAGTCACCTGATTTAGTTTTAGAGAAAGAATCTGAGAATATTTTGTTCATGATTATCTTATGATCATTCTTTTGACACCTTTGTTTCAACTCAAATACTTTGACATGCACTTGTTATCAGCTATATGAAATACATTATCTTTCTTTTAAAAATAATGCCTATCCATTCCTTTATCCTTATCTGATATTTTTATTCATCGTACAAGTAAATAAGAGAAATGTGTGATTGCATTTTATTTGTCTTGAACTTAAAATGATGAAAAGAAAAACAAACATGAAAGATTTTAGCATTATTTTTAAAGTCGATAAAGGCAAATGAAAAAGGATGAGAAAAGCATAATAAGACATTGATGTTGTAGACTTTAGAAGAAGAAAAATGAAGAATAAAATGGTCAGAAGTTAAGAACAAATTGATTATATAGCAATTGTTGAGAATTCAAATAAAAGAAGCAAAAAGTGAGAGATTTTGAGAACTTTTTTACTATAATGCATAAGTTTGATTGCATTACATGCATTGCATTTAGAGCACTCAGTACATGCATCTATGAGAAGTTGTAACAAAGATAGAAATTTTCCATTTCTTAATGAAAAACAAGATTTTGGTAAAGACAATGATCAAACAAAAGAATTCAAAAGAGGAAAATTTACTTGTTCAAAGAACTCATATTTGAAAACAGATAAGAATTTTAAAGTTGTTGAGCCTCTGCTGAGAGGAGTTTTTCCAAGATAAGAATTTTAAAGTTGTTGAGCATTTACTGAGAGAAGTCATTTCCAAGATGAGATTTTAAAGTTGTTGAGCCTATGCTGAGAGAAGCTTTTTCAAGAGAATTTTAAAGTTATTGAGCCTCTGCTGAAAGGATTTTCAAAGAGAATTTTAAAGTTGTTGAGCCTCTGTTGGGATGAGCTTTTTCAAGAGAATTTTAAAGTTGCTGAGCCTCTGCTGAGATGAGCTTTTTCAAAAAATTTTTAAAGTTGTTGAGCCTCTGCTAACATGAGCCTTTTAAACTTTCAAAAATATCAATTAAACCTCTGTTGAGAGGAGCCCTTTTCTGTCGAACCAAAAAAATATTTTTTTCTTCTTTCTTTTCTTTTCTTAATGTTTCATCTTTTCAAACAAAATGGTTGTTTGTTTGTCTTTGTCTTATTCCTAATTCACAGAAATAGGCAAAGAGGGGCAACTGTAAACATCATTTATTATTATTATTATTATTATTATTATTATTATTTAATTTTTTTCTCATTTTTTTTCTTTCTTCTTTCTTTCTTTTTTCTTTCCTCCTTTATTTTCCCTTATTCTTCATCCTTATCTGGTTCAAATCTAGTGCATTAAATGTACAATCCCTAAATTCCAAAATCACCGTCGCTAGCTGCTAGCGACCGATCAATAAGCCACCAATCATGAACAACAGGCATGAATTTTCAGTTGCAAAAATAGGATTCGAATCCAAAAAATAGAGCTTGTTATCTGCAAACGAAAGGGAGGAAAAACCAAAAAAAATGACAAAAAAATTTTATAAAAAAAAAAAACTTCTATCAAAAATTTTTCTTTTTTTTGCAAAAACACAAAAAAAGCAGAAACAATCCCCTGGAACGGGGAACCCAATGCCAAAATATACCTACAAAAACACACCAAAAAAAAAAAACCAGAAAAACACACAAAACAAAAAAAAAATTTCTGTCAAAACTTTGAAAGTTGATCTGGTTTGTTTGGGATACTTTCGAAAAAAATCAAGCCCAGATCTGTGTTTAGGGATACGAGAAGGATTTTTTAGGTTTTTTTTTTAGATTTTTCGACCACCGATGACTGTGGCCAGTGACCGACGAAATGCGACAATGACGGCCGACCGGTCCCTAATTTTTTTTTTGCTTGAAAAGAAAATGGGAGATTTTTTTTTTAGAGAAGAAAAAAATGACCAAAAAAAATTTTTTTTGGTTTCATATAAGCAGCCAAAATCCAAAATAACGTCATTTCACTAATGCCCAAAATGACGTCATTTTAACCTCTGAAAATCTGCGTGTTGACCAGTGACCCGACCCGGGGTCCACGCATCCGACCCGACGACCCGTTTCTCCTTCAACCCCTGATCGGTCCATATGAATCGGACCAGACCGAATTGGACTGTGCTTGAACCGCTGAACCGTTAGACCGAATCGGACCATGCTTGAATCGCTGAATCACTAGACCGAACCGAGCCACCAAGCCGATTGGACTCGTGTTGACCAGACCGTTGATCGGTCCGATTCAAGTAAAAAAAAATTTTTTTGAATTTTTTGAATTATTATTATTAGTATTTATGCATGTAAAAATATTTAAATTTATCAAAATAAAATTTTATTAATATAAAATTGATAAAAAAATAATAATAAAAAAAAGAAATTTTATCCAATGATGAAATTTAAAGGTATTTCGAGTAGTGATGCCTATGAAATCTCTATATGAGAAGAATTTTTTAAAATACTACCAGTGTATTTGAGTATTTATAAAAAATTTTCAATATAATAAAAAAAAATTTATGTTAGTAATAAATAAAAATTTATTAATATAATAAAAATATAAGTAATCAAAATGAGAAGAAAAGAAATTTTATCCAATGATGGGATTCTAAAAGTATTCCGAGTAGAGATGCTTTAAGAAATCTTTAGGTGAGAAGATTTTTTTTTTAAATATTACTAATGTATTGAAATATTTATAGAAAAACTTTAATACAATAAAAAAAAATTTTCAAAATTAAAAATAAAAAAATTTAATAAAACAATTAATAAAATTTTTGAAAAAGAATAAAATGTGTGCATCAACATGTTATTATTTGCATTGCATACATGACATAATTTTTTAAGAAAAAATAAATTTGGACCTCCAAAGATGAGATTCTAAGGTATTCCGAGAAGTGATGCCTAAAAAAAGCTCTAGGTGAGAAAGAGTTCTTCTAATGTTACCAACGTACTAGACCATTTTAAGAATAATTTCAATAAAAAGGTTCTAATTTATTTTTCTCGAATAATATTTGAATATAAAAACTATAAACAAAAGAAATCAAAGAAAATTATTTTTCAAACATCGAAAATATGACTGTTTTTTATTAAAATCAAAAGATAACACATAGTAAATTGGTACCATTTTAAATGGGTACTATGGGGGTGCTAATCCTTACCCATACGTAACCGACTTTCGAATCCAGACTGTTACGCAGACCCTAAAACTATCTTTTTAATAAATTTTAATTAATTTTAAGATTTTATTAAAATGATATATTTTAATAGGTGGCCAATCGCACCTAACCAAAAAAAATTGGTGGCGACTCTGTTATTTTTATTTCGTTTTCAAATTCGTCGGGTGGACATAAAACCGTTACGATAATACTGTTTTTAAAAAGTGCATTGTGTAAATACTAATTTTTTCCCAAGCGTAATCGTACTCTTGATCCTAAACTATTTTTGCAGATTCAAAAATTATCTTCTTAATAAATTTTAATATTTTATTAAAAGGTAAGTTTTAATAAGTGACCAATCATACCTAACTAAAAAAGATTAGTGACGACTTCATTTTTTTTAAAATTTGTCTAGCAGCCTCAAAAGTATTACGATAGCATTCATTGCATTTTATACATTTTATACAATGCATGCATCATATCCATTTCATATGTTGCATTCATATTTTTCAAGGGAAAAAAAAACTTTGACATGGAAATCAAACAAGATTTGACCTCAGGGTTTATTTATTACATCTTTTGAGTATTAGCCTTGAAAACCTGTAGGTAATTCCTCTTAAAACCTTTAGATAAATCTTCAGATAAATCTTCAAAACTTTTAAACTCTTTTTGAAGTCCTCCGAGTAAGACTATAAGTCTTCCAAGCATGATCATTAAAACCTCTAGATATCCATTTTTTTAAAGTGGTTGAGCCTTTGTTTTAAAGGAACTTTTTTAAAAATTGATTTGTAAAACCTCCGAGCATAATCACCAAGTCTTTTACGTAAGATTCGTAAGTCTTTCGAGTTAAATTTGTTTAAAGTCAAGATTTGTAAGACCTTTAAGCGTAATCTCTAAGTTTTTTGGGTAAAGTTGTAAATCTTCTAAGCTAAATCTATTTTATAGTCAAGATTTATATGACCTCCAGATGAAATCTCTAAGTTTTTCAAGCATGATTCATAAGTTTTATGAACTGAATCTATTTTAGAAGCAAGATTTTTAGGACCTTCGAGCGTAATCTCTAAGTCATCCAGACAAGATTCATAAGTCTTTCAAGCTGAATTTAGTTTAGAGTTAAGATTTATAAAACCTCTTAGCATAATCTCCAAGTCTTCTGGACATGATCTTTTAAAACTTTCAGATACATTTTTTTAACAGTTGTGGAGCCTTTATCTTAAAGGAGCATTTTTTAATGTTAAGAATGATTTGTAAAATCTTTGAGTTTAGTCTTCAAGTTCTTTAAATGAGATTTATAAGACCTCTTAACATGATTATTAAAACTTGTATATGTCATCCCTAATTTTTAAAGTTGTGTGCCTTCGTATTGAACAAGTAATTTATTTTTTATAGTGATGTGCCTTTATTTTTAAGGAATTTTTTTTAAATAAAAACAAAAAAAAAAAAGTAAAAAAGGAAAAAAAGTTGAATAATTTAAGCCAAGTAGTAATGGGTATCCATGTCTTTATGCAATTATTGTTTCACAGAAAATGCACAAAAAAGGGCAACTGTAGATACCTCATTTCGTTTGGAGATTTATAAGAATTAAAACAGACTTTCAATCACAAATTGGGCCTTAATACAAAAAATGAATTTTAAGCCTCAAGAATTAAAAGTCTGAAAATTTTAATCTTAATTTTAATTTTGGTTATGATTTTAGTCTTAATTTGGATTTTGGTTTTAGTTTTCATTATTAGTCAAAGAGTAAAAAATGCAAAAAAATCAAAAGTCAAAAGTAAAAAAAAAAGAGGTCAAAACAAAAAAAAAAGGGAAATTAGAAAAATAAAAAAAAAAGATTGTTATGAAAAGAAAACCCATGATTTAGTCTTGGATTCAATTCTAGGAATTAATGTTTTCATGATTTTGGGGATTTCTTAGGACTTAATTCACAAAAGAAAAAAATCGAATACAATAAAATCCCTAGATATGGTTGAATGTTTCCAAATTAAAGGTTTGAATTCCTATAAAGGACACACACAAACAGTAAGCACACACAAGCGAGGAACAAACAACAAAGGGGGAAATGAGAAAATGATAACAATTGAAGCATTTTTAATTTTGGGAATTGGGAATTGAATTTCTAGTGTTTCAATTGGATCCTTGGAGTTTCTAAAATTTGTGGAGTTTAAGTATCTTGATTATGTATGGTTCAATTCTTTTTGGGCTTTTGTTTTGATTTTTGAAAGTTCTTTTAAATTTATGGGATGGTTTCTGGGTTTCTTTGAATTTCTTGAATTTTTTAAATTTAATTTGAATTTCTGGGTTTAGGTTTAAATTTTTGGGTTTTTATGAGTTTTTGCTTGAATTTTCCAATAGGTTTTGAATTTTTTGGTGGTTAGTCGACGGCAGCTAGTGGCGACAAGATGGAGTTTAACCGAGATCTAAAAATCTTGATTGCTTTTCTTGATATTCATCATTTTCTAGAGAGAAAAAAGAGCATTTTAGGCTAGAGAGAGGAAAAGATCCAATCGAAACACCAAAAATTCAATTCCCAATTCCTAAAATTAAAAACCCAGAGAATTTTAATGATTAAATTGCTTTCAATTATTACCATTTTCTTATTTCCCCCTTTGTTGTTCGTTCCTCTCTTGTGTGACCCACGTGAACTTTTTATTTTTTTTTCTCTGTAGCCAAACGACATCATTTTGGCAAAATAGTTGACTTGTGTGAACTCAAGGGAGATCCATGCCTCAACTTGGTAAGAACCCAACCCAATTGCAGCTTTTTCCTTTTCTGTTTTCGTTTAATTTTCTATCTTGATTTTTATTTTAGTTTCTAATTTTTTATTTTATTTTTAATTTTTTGTTTTTTTGTTTTATGTTCTATTTATTTATTCTAATTGAGTGATTAAGTTAAAAAATGAAGAAAAAAGATAGTTGGTAAGATTACTTATGATGTTTTTATTTATTTATTTATTTTTGCATGATTATTAATTAATTTGTATGGCCAAACTATTGAAGGATTTAAATCTTGAATTAAATCTTACCAAACTATTGGAGGACTTGATGAATTTTCTTGAAACAAATAATTTTTCAATCCTACTAAAATATTAAAGAATAATTTTTGATAAAAAATCTTACTAACATATTAGAAGATATTTCTGAAAATGATTTTGAATCTCCGATAATGGAATTACTAAAAGTGTTGCAAATAGCAATTTTTATGTAAATTCAAGGTGAGAAAATCTTTTCTAAATTTACCAACATATTAGAGAATTTAGATAAGAATTTTCGATACTAAGGTTCTAAATCTCATTATCACAAATAAAAGGTTCTACAAAAAATTTAAATGAATCCAATAACGAAGCCTCTTTAAAGCCTGACAAATAGTCTCTTTAAATACTCTTACAATAAGGAAATGTTCTTAAATTATTACCAATATATTGGAGTAATTTAAGGAAATTTTCTAATATAAATTATTTGGTAAATTATAAATATGTTTTAAGACTTGGATAACTTGAAATCAAATTGGTATTATCATTTGGATGAACGCTATAAGTGTGTTATAACCTTTCTCATGTGTAACCGTACTCTCAAATCTAAAATCTAGTTTCATGAACTAAAATCTATCATTTAAAGATACCTAAGTCAAACTTATGACTATTCTTTAAAATATGATAGATTCAATCAGATAACCAATCAAACCTAAACAAAAACAGATTGATGACAACTTTTAAGTCTATGTTTAACGATAGGTATATGGATCTATATGTTATGATAAAAGGCTTTTAGGGTTTTAATATAAATTGACCAATGTCTCATCTTTACTTCTAAGTAACGGTATCTACCCATTGAAAACCTTCAGTAAGAGAAGAGCAAGAAAAAAGACTTAATCTCTTTTCAAAAATTGGTGTTATTTTCACTTATCAACTATGACTGCCTAAACAAATATGTAAATTGATTTATTAGTTTTCTAATATTCACATATGGTTTTTAAAATTTAGAACTATGCTTACATTTGGTTCTATTATTTTTGTAAGAAAGGGATATAAATTATCAATTGTTATCAGTTTTTGTAATGCCAACAACTGATTGTTATCAATTTTTGTAACACCGACAACTGAGGATTATGGAGAGAAATCAAGAACAATAGTGTTTGCCAAGTCAAAGTTGAAATATTGGACTGTCATGTTACATGCAATTTCTCTATATAGAAACTTGTCACGAAGCTTTTCTATCTTAAAAGTTTGAATGCTAGAAATATAATTAGTGAGTTTTTTCCCAATTCAAGATTTTTTTTAATCTTAATTTTTTAAATAGGATACTTTTGAACTTTATTTCAAAATAAAAGTACTTTCACTTGAATAAAATTCACATAAGCCTTTTATTCTGTGTCAACATTTTTCCTTCAATTCTCTTTCTTCTCTCTTCCTTACAACTACATTTGTGTTTTTTTTTTTTTCAAACTTATGATTAAACCATATTCATTATAGTTTGGATTTGGCTTGCTAGAAAATATCCACATCCTCTTGGCAAAAGATAAAGCTAAATTAACTATCTATTTTTTTCTAGAAAAATAATAGGTTATACTTAGCATGAATGATATGAGAGATTAAAATAGGACACTCTTCTGACCATACCCTATCATTTTGATTGCATACCCCTGCAGCTGTTGCTTCCATTGAAAAAGCAACTATGACTAGTTTCGATTACTTCACCTTCATAATCTCTAATCACTATTCTTATACCATATGTTTTGCCATTTTATCCAGAGCATCATCGAAATTAATGTTGTACTAATTGTATCGAGGAGGCATTCACCTCTGTGTGATTTGTTTGATTTGTATACCAGTTTTTTGTTGAACCTAGGCATATTCTGTTGGTAGTTCTAATAAAGCTTATAGAATCTTGCAATGTTCATTCTAGATAGTCCAAATAGTTATCATAAAAGAGTTGGTGCTGTTAGGGATCACTATAGCTCTAACATCACTTGTTAGGTTAAACAACCTCTAATCCCATCACACCAGTAGAAGCATAATCAATTAATCAAACATATAAGAGACAACAATTTAACATGATTTCGTCTAATCGACCTACGTTCATGGATGAGAAAATAAATATTCATTAGTTGTAGAGAATTACAAACATACATCAAATCAATCTTACTCAACAATCAATACACATATCCTCTTTCAATCTCCTCTAGTCCTACAAAGTATTCTCAATCCAAACAAACACAGACCTATATGCACTCTTTTAACATAAATAAACACATACCCATATGTACCTATTCATCATACTTATGTAGATCCTCTCAGTCTCCTCTAGTCTATTTCCAAAGATTCAAACTTACACACCCATAAGATGTAAATTTTAGTACTCTTATGGGGTGTTTATCTCACAAAATCTTACAACTCTCTTACATTTTTTTTTCATACCTAGCCTTGAAAAGACTCCATTTATTTATAACCACACAAACTTGTCTATTAAGAATTTTTTTTTTTAAATTATTCTTCTGTAAGTCAAACTTGTCTATTAAGAATCCATTTCCTTTTAGAATTCTTCTTCTACAAGTTTTTTTTATCCATCAAATAATATCTAATAAATCCCAAAAAAATCTCTTATAAGATTTGAGTCTCTATTCCTAACAATCTCCACTTTGACTCAAATTCCATCAAATTATCTGTCTTCATGCTAGACATATTTAGCTCCACCTGTAAATGAAGTTTCACAATCATCTTTTCTTATATGTCTTCACACTTCAAGCAAATAGATTCTTAAAACATGAACTCGAACTTCTTTATTAAATTGAGCTCCTCTAAGTTTGTCTCTTCTCATATCTTGAACTATGCTCCGATACCACTTATTAGAGATCACCACAGCTCTGATACACTTGTTAGGCTAAATAACCTCCAATTTGATCACATCAACGAAAACATAATCGAACAATCAATTAATCAAGCACATAAGAGACGACAATTTAACATAGTTTGGTCTAACTGACCTACATTCACGGATGAAAAAATAATATCCATTAGTTGTAGAGAATTACAAACATACGTCAAATCAATCTCATTCAACAATTAATACTCATAGGCTTTTTCAATCTCCTCTAGTCCTACAAAGTATTCTCAACCCAAATAAACATAAACTCATGTGTACTTTTTTAACATAAATAAACATATACCTATATATATTCATTCATCATACTTATGTGGACCATCTCAATCCCTTCTAGTCCACTTTCAAATATTCAAATATATACACGTATAAGACGTAAATCTTTAATACTCTTATGGGGAGTCTATCTCACAAAATCCTACAACTATCTTATATCTTTTTCTCATACCTAACCTTGAAAAAACTCCTTCTATTTATAACTACACAAACTTTCTTATTAACAATCTTTTTTTTTATTTTTCTTTTGCAAGTCAAACTTGTCTATTAAGAACAATTTTCCTTTTAGAATTCTTTTTTTACAAATTTTCTTATCCATCAAATAATGTCTAAAAATCCAAAACAAATCTCTTATAGATTTTGAGTTATTATAGACTTTGGCTACTCTATTTTAACCAATCTAGTATCATTGTCGTTTCATTACTTTCATATTTCAAAGGAAAAAACTAGTTGTTGCCAATTTCCTTTAGCACAAGAGCAACAACAAATTACATACAAGGCTATGTATTTTTAAGCATATCGGTTGTTTAGGTTTATAAAAATTTATTCGAAAAAAAATTTACAAGTGAAATGCAAAAGTATTGGCTTTTCTCTTATCATGTCTCATTTTTTGTGAGTATCCCATTTATGGTACTTTCATATTTTGTGAATATTCCATTATGCAGTGGGGCTTGCCTTGCACATGAAGACTCTACTCTATTGAGTGCCACCCACAACTATCATTTCCAATCAACATATTGTACGAAATTCTCGCATTATCAAGAAAACTCTCTTGCAATAACCTCTTATTCAACCCATCATTGAACTTCTAGGCACTGAACCACCGCACTTTTCTCTGATCGAAAATTGAAAAAACTCTCCTGCTGTAAAGTGCTAGAACGAGTTTTAATTCAATTCAACCCCAAGGAAGAGGCTGGTATGGGAGACATATAGGAGGGCCCATCCTTACCTCTTTCCTATTTGACTTATTTAAAAGATAATAAAGAAACTTTTTTTTATGTGTAAACAGGCTTATTGCCCGCCACTGGGAGTCAAATTTATAGCCCATATGGATCTAGCATTTAGTTTTCTATAAAAGCCCTAAATTACTGAGCCCAAAAGTTCGAAACAGACCATCATTGATGTTTATACGCTAATCTATAGACCCTTTTCATTGTCCAGAAATCTTTAATATAATGATTAAAAGCATTTGAGAAAATATTAAAGATTTGATTTTGAATTAATTTTTTTTATTTGTATTAAAATTTTATCTTTGTGATGTAACTAAAAAATATAAACCCTTTTGATTTTATTATTTGCATAACTAATCAAATTATTCAGATGACCAAAAAAGGCAAATGAGGTGATTAGTACGTCATCGAATATGCCCCCAATCTATTCCCCTCTCATTATCACTGTAAATAAATCTCCCTCTCTCTCATCATCGTTCAATTTCTAAGTATAATTATATAAATCTATACAAATTTTACTTAAGTTAAAATATTTAAAAAAACTCTTAAATTACATTGTTTTTTAAATAAATTTTTATACTTTTATTATATTCAAATAAATTTATCTTTGTCTTTTGATTTATATTTAAATTAATTCTTACATAAAATAAAATATTGATTTATATTAAAATATTATTTGGTTAAAAATTAAGAATTTTTTTAATGCAATAAAAATATAGAGATTCATTTAAGGAAAGTGATAAAGTTTATAAGTTCTTTATTTAACTTATTTTTTATTTATGCATTTATATATATATATATATTAATATTTTAATATTTTTTAAGTAAAATATTATTGAATTATTTAAAAATTAACTTATGACTCCTGTAATGTATGAATTAGTATTACTCATTTAAATATATATAGATGCACATAAATTAATTTTTTTAAAATTATATTCAAATCTTTTAAATTTATAATGTATATAAAATTTATATATCTAGCTAACATGTTATAAAAAAATTAAACGTTTTGAATAAAGTGACAAAATTTTAAATTTATAATAAACAATATTATTTAGAAAGAATTGAAAATGATAAAATAAATAAAAATTTTTGAGTAAAATTATTTTTTATTTCCTCCATTTTTATCTTTAATAACATTTATATACTTACAAATTTATATCAAATAAAGATAAGTTATTTATATTTGAAAAAATTATGAATTTTCATTCTTTTAATGATTCCGTCTCTTTTATAAAAGAAATTATGAATTGATATATTCAAATAATGTAATTGAATTTTTTTCTCCAAATATAGATATTCTGTTTGAATCTTATACTTTTGCTTATATATAGTTAATGGTCATTTTATTGTGTAATTAAAGGTTATGTTTTTATTAAAAAATGAAAAAGATATTAAATTTTACCCAATTAATAATATTTGAAAATATAAGTTGACGTCTTTATTGATGACACATTTTAAATACCTAAGACTAAATGAATCATTGCACTTTATCCAAATTTTAAAAGAATGATTTGAAACTTTATAATTAAATTAATTTTGGATTAATTTTAGTATATTGATTGGCTGGTTAAGATGTTTGCCAAAAAATTTTAAAAATATTTGTATAAGAATAAAATAATATAGTTTGAAAATGAAATTAAGCTGTAAATTGAAAATATAAATAAAAAAGATGTAGTACATATTATTTGCAGACTTGAAAACTTTTGGATGGCAAATAGGATGTAATTTATATTTTTTAAAATTTAAAAAGGATATAATAAGTGATAAAAAAATTAAATTTTTTATCAAATGTCAAACATATTTGAAATATAAATTTGATAATTTTAAATTATTAAAAAATATTGACACAATAATCTTGATCAATTATTGAATAAAATATAAAAAAAAAATGTTAGAGATGTGTATCAAAAGAAAAAATGAATTGAAAAAAAATGGTTATAGAGAAAAAAAATGAAAAGTAATATATCTTGGAACAAAAATTTACAAATTAGAAAAAAAAAATGATGTAGCATGTATTATTTATAGACTTAAAATTATAGGATAATTCTTGGACGATAATTATGATAATTCTTGGACGATAATTATGATTCATAGATAATTTTTAACTATTTAAATTTGAAATGTTGTGCATATTTGAATAACTTATTTAAATTTTATATTTTGTAAATATGTAAAAAGAGTAAGTTGAGAGATACATTTTGCTTGATTTAAATAAGATGAAGCATATAAGGGATAAAAGGCTTGAATAAATTTAATCTTTATAATTTTGAAACATTGAATAATTGATTGGATTATAATTTTGAAACATTAGTAATTGATTAGATAAGATTATTTGGTAAATTTAAATTTGATAATTATTTATTGAATCTTATGTGTCAAAATTTTAAATTATCCATGTAAGGATCTAATGGCATATTTTATCAAGTATTCATGTATTATGTAATATAATATAATTTGATTGTTGACTCATCTTATGCACGAAATAATTTTATCTATTTAATATATGTATGTACATATGAATTAATATTCTTTTTAAAATTATATTTAAATCTTTAAAATTTATAACATGTATAAATTTATATATTTGATAAACTTGTCATAAAAAATATTTAAAAAAAAGAAGAAAAGGAAATGTATAAACTTTATCTGTAATAATATATGTCATATATATTTATATTTTTCCAAACTTAGAAATAAAGAAAGAGAATTTATTGTGATAAGATAAAAATTCAATTATACGCAGAAACATAATGTAATACAATAAAAAGAATTATATAAAATTGTATGGATCACTTAATGCACAATATAACCTATATTGCATAAACCAAACCTTTCACACTACGATGAATGATAATATCAAATTTGTAAAATTAATATAGCAACTCTAACTCTAACCTAAGAGAGAAAATTAAAATTGAAAGGTTGAATATCTTAGTTATTTTTAACATTGTTTTAATTATTTTCCAATTATTATTGAAATCATGCCTTTTTAGAAGATTTAATTTGTGATCTAGCAAGTAACAAGTTACTTACCTATCCCTGATACTAAAACAAATTTATTGAGTTTATTTCTTGTTTGTTTATATATTATAATTAAAAAAAGACATTACCATAAATGGGTTATAATTAAGCAAATTTACAAAGATTAAAAAAAATGTAAAAGGTAAAGCCAAATTAAATTGATTAAGTGAAAAGTCAAAGTTAAAAATAAAAGGTTTATGTACATTACCTATAAAATATAAGAATAAATCTTATTATGACTTTGTACTTTGTAATATATAAGAAAATCAAAGTTAAAGACATGACCTAAAGAACTAAACACCTAATAAAATTATGTTAAATAATGACTTATTTTTAATATATATATATATATATATATATATATATATATAGACACACACAAACACACATTATCAAGAGATTAAATTTTGTCTTTTTGAATAATAAAATATTATTATGAAATTTATTAAGATAAAATTAAATTTGATATTTTTGAATTTAAAAAGATAGATATCTAAATTATTAAAAAATTAATTTTGAAAGATAAAAAGATGTATATTTAAATTATATATCTAAATTCTTAGAAAATTAATTTTGGTTAACTAATAATTTTTGAATACATTTATTTATTTAATAAATACCATAAAATTATTAGTAAATTAATTCTAGAAGATAAAAAGATATATATCTAAATTATATATAAATCATTAGTAAATTATTAAAAAATTAATTGTAGATAACATATATTTTTAAATATTTTTATTTATCTAATTAATTTAAAAGATAGAAAGATATATATTTAAATTATTAGGAAATTAATTTTAGATAACTAATAATTTTTAATTGCTTTTATTTATTTGATAAATGTCATAAAATTATTAGAAAATTAATTTAATGTGATAAAAAGATATATATTATATTATATTAAAACTAGTTTTTTTTGCTCGTGCCTTGCAAGGAATTTTTTTATTATAATTTTTTATAGTTTAAATTTTTAATTTATATTAATTTTTATATTATATATAGATAGATAAAAATAATCATAATCATTTATAATTTATAGTTTAAAATTAAAAAAATTGTCGATATATAAACTATTATGAAAGAATCTAAATAAGCATTATGAAAGTTTTAGATTATGAAAGTAAAATTATATACAAATATCAATGAGAAAGTTAATCTTTTATTCACAATTACATAAATTTTTTAAAAGTATATATTATTTTAGTATAAAAACTAAGATTTACACATGTGATATATTATGAAAGACTTTTTCATATTTAAGTTTGAAACTTTATCTTGTCAAACTTTTATGACAAAAAAAAATATTGATTGTGAGAAAAAAATCATAAATATATATTTAATAATTATTTAATTTAAAAAAATTTAAATTTTTAAAAATTTAGTTTATCCAAGTTTAATTTTAAATTAAGATAAAAAAAGTTAGTATAATTTTAAATTTAGATATGTGTGTAATTTTGAATTGAGATAAAATATTTTTTTATTTTAAATTATAAAAAATAAAGAAAAAAATTGATAAATAACAGTGATTCAATCATAAATTTTATTTATTTAAATTTATATGAATATTAATTTAGACGGTGTATAATTTTTTTTTATGATTTTTAAGATTTAAAAATTTAACCTTTAAAATCTATTTAAATTGGATAAGAGTGAAATATAAGAAGATATATTTTATTGGATTTAAATTAAGATAAATCTTATATATTTTGAAAGAATTTGATAAATGTAAATTTTGAAACTTTAAAATTTTTAAAAATTAAATAATTGATTTAATAAAGTTATTTGAAAATATCTTACGTGTCAAAAATATAGATTGTCCACCTAAGCATCCATATAAATAAATCTTATTAGTTTTTTATGCATGTTGTAATATAATATTATATATGATTATTAAAAAAATTAATTTTTAATAACTAATAATTTTTAAATGTTTTATTTAGTTAATAAATATTATAAGAAATTGTCTATTAGTGCAAGTGTAGTACTAGAAAATAAGATTGCATCTTATCGGAAAATTTAAGCATATATATGGTCTAAATAGTATGTTAATGGAACTTTACCTAGTGGATTTTTTATAATAATTAATTTTTGTTTGTTTTTAGGTCACATTAAAAAAATTACATAAAAGTTAAAGCTGAATTGAAAGATAATAAATTACTTGATTTAATGAAAAGTCAAAGGTAAAATAAAAGACCTAAAAATGCTTTTGGTTAAGGAGAATTCATAAATTTTTTCTCAAAATCTTGATGATGGATGTTTTATATCTATAAAATATAAAAATAAATGTTACTATAACTTTGTATTTTATAATATATAAAAAAATCAAAATTAAAGATAAATGACATATCATACACACCTATAAAAGATAAAATTAAATTTGATATTTTTTAAATTTAAAAAGATATATATCTAAATTATTAGAAAATTAATTTTGGATGACTAATAATTTTTAAGTACTTTTATTTATTTGATAACTACCATAAAATTACTAGAAAATTAATTTTAGAAGATAAAAATATATACATTTAAATTATATATTTAAATTATTAGAAAATTAATTTTGAACAACTATTAATTTTTAATTTTTTATTTATTTGATTAATTTTAAAAGATAAATATATATATATATATAAATTATATATATCTAACTTATTAGAAAATTAACTTTGGTTATATAATTTTTAAATTTTTAATTTTTTTAAGAATATCTCTAGATTGATTTGGATTGCAATTATAATTTAAATAATTTTGATATTTGAAAAAATTCAAAATTATTTAATTTTTAATTAAAAAAATTATATTTTTTAAAAATCTATCTTCCGTGTCATCTAAAAAAAGTGTTTACATAGATTATGTTTCGGAAGGTTCTTTCTATCTTACTGTTAATGATTTTTTCTAATGTTTACATAGACGTTTATATAGCAAACCTTATCAAGTATCTATATATATTATAATATATATATATATATATATATGATTAGATTATTCTTAAATTCATTTTTTAATATATTTTTTAATAAAATAATATTTCAAATTTAGTTGAATTTAATAGATTAAATTGAAAGCCCATAAACAGTCCAGCCCATGAAAATATCTAAATTAGATAGTCTTATTTATTTGGAGTTAAAGCAAGCAGAAGTTATAACTCTAATCTAATCTATGACTTAAGGTGGCAAATAGGAGAGTGGAATGGGTTTAATTTGCCAGGTCAAATAAGAAAAGATTAACCATTAATAGTTTTTACAATAAAATTAATCATCTTTTGCATTTCATTCTTTTTATTATTATTATTATTATTGTTCTAGATTTTGTAATAGTAGTGATTTTTATTTGATTTGATATATTTTTAATTATTTCCAAAATAAAAATTTACTATGTAATTTTTTTAAAAATAAATGGTTAAATAACACATAATCATTCATATAGCAATTTCATTAGTAATTGTTTAAGCATGAAGGCATTTTTGTCAAGCTTGTAAATCATAAACCCGAGACCAATCAAATATAAGTAGAAGCATTAATTGTTAATTTTTTAAATATAAAATATAGATATAAGAAATTATATATATCTATTTGCAGTAAAATTTTTAAATATTTGTAAGCAAAGTTAGTAGATTAACACATATATTTAAGATATGATAAAAAGGTAATTAAAAAATTTAAACATGTAGCAGTCTTCTAATTGCGAGTATATTACTTATAATTATTGTATCATAATTAACTATTATAATTTTAAATTATATAAGATTTATTAAAATTTTATATGAAATCCATATTTATAAATGATAAATTTTTATATAAATTTTTATATAAATTTAATAATTATAAGATTGTAATAAAAAAGATTATAACTAAAACGCTTCTTTTTTTAACTGCACTTATAAAATTAGAAAAAAAATTATGTTGTAAAAAAAAAATATATATATATATATAAATAAATAAATAAATAAATAAAAGCAGAAGCTTTTTATGTTCCGGCCCACATATCAGTAAATTAGTGACAGGCCGGGGCCTGAATGTTGGTGGCTAAATTTTACCGGATCGGACTTGGAGGAAATTGTTTTCTTTGGTCCATTTGTTCACCCATTGGATTTAAAGTTTTTGTTTCAACGTCAACTACATTATTGTTATTTCATACATTAAAATGTGGTTATGCGGTCACATATTAGAATTCTCAAAGGATTTTTTTATGAAAATTTTCTTAAGATATTTGTAAGAGCTTTTACCGTTTAAGAAAAAAAAAAAAAAAAAAGATCACCTATTTTAAATGTACTTGCATCCCACTTGGTAGACCTTTTCATTCAAATACCACTAGGTTGCAATTTGGAGACTGACCAATCCAAGTCGACTTAGTATGATCCGACTTATTTTTCTTTTGATTTCTTTTTTTGCCCAGAAATAATCACATCTATTGATTTAAAAAAAAATGATTTGAAGAATAACACTTAATATCATGTGGCTGCATGATACGGATGTTACGTTGCTCTCTTTTTCTTGGTCTCATATAGATGTTATAGTAAAGGGTGTTGATAAAGGTGAATGGAGATTTATGGGTTTCTATGGACGACTGAAAACACATGGGAGGAGGGAAATGTGGAATTTATTGAGAATACTCAGGGACAGAAGTTCATTGCCGTGGTTATGCACTAGAGATTTAACGAGTTATTGGCAAAGGATGAAAAACTAGGAAGGATCCAAAGACCTACATGGCAGATAGATAATTTTTGAGGGGCGGTTGATTACTGTTGTTTCTTGGAGATTCCTATGGCTGGACCAAAGTTTACGTGGACTAGAAGGGTAGATGGAGAAAGGATTCTAGAGAAATTGGATCTAGGGCTATGTAATGAACAATTATTATCTATGTTTCCATCATTGCTGGAGAGACACCTTTTGTCGACAACTTCAGACCATTTGCTGCTTCTCTTTCTTCTAAATCAGCCCGACATGAACATTAGGAGAGGTAAAAGGAGTTTTCATTTTGAGAATCTGTGGGTTGGCCATGCAAAGTGCGAAGAAATTATTGACATGGAGTGGAAACAATGACAGCCAGTAAACATAGATGATTTGTATGCGTTAATGAAAGGGTGTCGAAGAAGGCTACATACGTGGAGTAGAACACGGTTTCGGGATTTGAAAACTCGGATAGTTCAAATAAAACGGGAGCTTGAATTTCAAGGTCAAGGGTCAGACAGGTTCGAACAAGGCCAGCTGGAGCTAAATGAACTTCTACATCAATAGGAGGTGTTGTGCCTACAACAGGCAAAAGAGTTGTGGCTTAGAGATGGAGACCGGCACACAAAATATTTCCACTGTGTGGCAACGAGAAAAAGGAGGAATAATGTTATCTACAGAATCCAAGATGAGGCTGGGCAATGGTACGACCAAAAGGAGGAGGTTAAATCTGTACTCTTGAAGTACTTTGAGAATCTATACACGTCAACAAATATGAAGGCTCTTGATAGCTTATGTGGGGTGGTGGATGCTAGAGTCACGGTTGAGATGAATAGTTTACTGGATGAGGTCTTCTTGGAATCTGAAGTAAAAAAAGCACTTAACCAGATGAATCCAGGTAAGGCCACTGGGCCAAACGGGATGAATGCACTGTTTTTTAAGAAATATTGGCATATCATAGGGAAGGATATCACAAGCATTATATTAAAGGGCCTCAATGATAATCTAGTACCACAAGGGATTAATCATACAAACCTGGTGTTGATATCAAAAATCAAATCCCCAGGCTTTGTCAAAGACTATGGACCTATTAGTTTGTGTAATGTAATTTACAAAATAATTTAAAAGGTGCCACCCAATAGATTAAAAAAGGTCCTGCCGAAGATTATCAGTGAAACTCAAAATGTCTTTGTACCTGGTCGATCTATTTTCGACAATGCCTTGGTAGCTTACAAAACTATACATTATATGAGGAACAAATGAAAAGGGAAAGGCAGCCATATGGCAATTAAATTGGACATAAGTAAGGCTTACGACAGGGTGGAGTGGAAATATCTAGAGGATATCATGAGGCGATTGGGGTTCTTTGAAAGATGGATTGCGTGTGTGTACGGTTACATTCTCGATTTTGATCAACGGTCAATAATGTGGTAGGATTATTCCTTCACGAGGACTTGGACAAGGAGATCCACTTTCGCCGTATGTTTTTATCCTATGTGTAGAAGGGCTGTCTAGCCATCTCCATAAAGCCAAGAGTGAAAGGAGAGGTCAAAAAAGTGGACCTCGGATATCCCATCTACTATTTGCAGATGATAGCTTAGTCTTCATAGAAGTGAAAGAGGAGGAATGGAAGAACTTGAAGCAAAGCCTACGTGACTATGAAGCTGCCTCTAGTCAAATGGTAAATGTGGATAAATCGACCAACACTAGTTCAGAAAGCAAGAATAAGCTAATGGATATCCTTGGTATTCACAAGGTCATGGAAGATGGCTTTTATTTGGGACTCCCAATGTCGTTTGGAAGAGCTAAACAGACTATTCTTAGACCAATTAAAAGTCATATCTAGGCAAAGATTCAAGGGTGGTGCGGCAAACTCTTTTCACAAATAGGAAGAGCTGTTCTCATCCAATCTGTAGCATAAGCCATCCCATCATACATTATGTCTTGCTTTAAGCTTCCGAGAGGCTTAATTAATCAGCTATCTTCCTCAATGGCTGGATTCTGGTAGGTGTATGTTGAAGGGAAAAAGAAAATACATTGGTGCAAATGGGATTCCATGTGTTATTCAAAGTTAGATGGAGGACTAGGATTCAGGGACTTAGAAGCTTTCAACTTGGCATTGTTAGCCAAGCAAGAGTGGCGACTTATACAAAACGAGGACGCATTGTGCTTTAAACGATTGAAGGCCAGGAAATTTCTAGGTGGTTCGTTTATAAATGCTAAACGTGGAATGGCCCCTTCCTATCTTTGGATTAGTTTATTGGCAGGTAGGAACGTATTGCTTAAAGGGTCGAGATGGAGGATTGGGGATGGAACAAGGGTGGACATATGGCAAGACAGGTGAGTGGATAAAAATCCAAGCTACAAAGTAGATTATCCTAGGGGCCAAACTCCTACACCGATGAAGGTGGCTGGTTTAATAGACCAAGAATCAAAAGACATGGATAACCCGGATCACAGATGAAATGTTTTCAGCAGAGGATGCTGCTAGAATAGTAACATACCTTTGAGCAAGCATGGTAATCGGGACACTCTTATTTGGAATGATTCTTTGCTAGGAAACTTCACTGTCAAATCAGCTTACTTCAAAGCAAGGGAGGAGTTTCGCAAAGGTGGACCTAAGAGAGACCAAAGACACACAGTATGGAAGCTTATTTGGACTGCTAAAGTGGCCCCAAAGGTTAAGAGTTTTTTCTAGCAGCTTATACATGATTTTCTCCCAACAAAGGAAAAACTAAATGGAAAAGGCATGCAGGTGGAGAACTACTGTCCAGTTTGTGGTAATGTAGGGGAGTCCTAGCACCATGTTTTTGTAGAATGCAGCCTGAGTCAGAAGATCTGGTAAGGGATACAGCCGACAATTTTCTTTATACCGTACGATGGCATTCCTGAAGATTTTTGGCTAAATCTACTTTCCATAGCAGGACAGACAGCTTCACTATAATTTTTTATGATTTGCATCTGGTTGATTTGGACGAACAGATACAAGTGCATTCATCAAAGGAAATGCTTAATGTTTTCGAATCTGTTGGGGATTGCTAGTCGCGTGTCGAGAGAGAGGTTGGTATGGGAGCTCCAGAAAGTTTCGATATAGACAAACCATCAGCATGTCGATTGGCAACCACTTGAGCAGGGGATGTTTAAACTCAATGTTGATGCATCTTTCGATGCTTCTAGGAATGAAGTAGGAATGAGAGCAGTTTTTAGAGACTTAGACAGGAAAATTATCTTTTCAACATGTTCTAGAGGAGCCAAGGTCAACAATGCATTATATGCAAAAGTGGAAGCCATTAAATGGGGTTTGCAAATTGCATTTGATCATGGGGTGGAGAATATACTATTGAAGAGTGATTGCTTGATGGCCATAGGAAGATTGCTAATGCGGCTAACTCTTATTTCGCAGGAGGTAATATCATTCATGGCATTAAGGTTTTAGAAACAGGTTTTCAGAAATATTCTTTTCAACACATAAATAGAAAAGTCAATAGTCTAGCTCATGAGCTTACAAAAGTATCAAATTCCTTTGAGGAACAGAGGCTTTGGCTGAACTTTCTTCCACCAACCTTATGTAATTTGTTTTATCCGGACAATGAATGACGTAGCATCTATATATATATATATATATATATATATCTATATATATATATAAAAGAATGGAAATCAATACCGTATATATTTTTCTTTAAAAAAAATAAAGAAGAGCTGATAACTTATATATATATATATATATATATATATATATATATATATATAGATATATAAGAACTAGAAATTCTTTAGACAAGTTGACAATGATTGGATCTATTTATATGCAAGCATTATTTGAGTCATATCATTTTACATTTTAATGATTTTTTTCAATTGGGTCCAATTTATAGTTGAAGCCTATTTTTCAAAAAAAAATTTTAGATAAAATAAAGTGTCTACATTAATAATATAATTTTTCATTGCTAATAATATAATTTCGTCATAAATTTTTTTTTTCCATTTTAACTAAATTGAAGAATTAAAAATAATATTCCATCACTGATACATTTAATGATAGAATTCCATTGCTAAAGATTATATTTTTTGAAATATTTTACAAAAATTAAATTTACAAATCCATCACTAAAACATATTATCAACGGAATATTCGTCGCTAAAAATTCAATAAACCTGGTTTGCACCAATGACAGAATTTCTGTCACTAACAATTAGTAATTTTGTCATATTTTGAGGATCGATCCTTGTTGATTGAGAATTGATTCTTATTTTGGAAGAATCGATTCTTTACTCAACAGGATCAATCTTTTTTTTTTCTACTTTTAAGCCAATTTTTCAATTACAAATCCAATAAAAACCATTCATATAAATTTTAATATAACTATATAATACCACAATTCAACATTCAAATCAAGTATGAAAATATAATAAGTACTAAATATAATAAATAACATATACAACTATTTATACAAAAAGGTCTAAAAGCATAACAACGTATGTCAAATGCAAATGTAAGATTACTTACAAGGCAATTTGACGAAAAGAGACACTAAAAGGTAAGAATAAAATGTTCCAATAAACTAATTCTAACTTTTCTATTCCTCAAGAAAACTTATAAACTAATTTTACTAGCTATCTAACTTAGAAAAAGAAACTGGTTAAGTGAACTAACCAATCATCACCAACCTGCAAAGATTAAAGAGGAAAAGTAAAACATCCAAAATGAAAAATAAAAGGGTAAAGTCATAGCCTCACATCTTGAAATCCACAAATTGCATGCAAATTTTTCTCACAATAATTCCACACCAATTTCATAAATTCAACAACAATTATACATTCATAACTTTCTAATTAACAAATTCCACTAAATTCATGACATCAAATCCACAAATTTCAACAATTTCATAACTTGAAATTAAAAAAAAATTCATACAAATTTCACAATTCCTACAATAATTCCACATGAATTTCTAAATTCAACCGCAATTACACATTCACAACTTCAACTCCACAATTTCCAACAGTTACATAATTTGAAATCTACAAATTCCACACAAATTCCACAATTACCACAATAATTCCACACTAATTTCATAAATTCAACAATAATTATGCATTCACAATTTTCATATTAACAAATTTCACCAAATTCACAACTTCAAGTCTATAATATATTCCACCAAATGCACAACTTCAAATCTAGAAATTACAACAATTTCACAACTTGAAATCCACTTAATCCTTGCAAATTTCACAGTTTCCACAATAATAACAGACTAATTTTATAAATTCAAAAACAATTACACATTCACAATTTATAAATTCAACAACAATTACACATTTTCAACTTTCAGGTTAACAAATTTCACCAAATTTATAACTTTAAATACACAAATTCCAACAATTTCACAACTTGAAATCCACAAAGTTGATGCAAATTTCACAAATTTCACAATAACAACACATCAATTCCATAAACTCAACAACAATTACACATTCACAACTTGTAAAGAAACAACCCTCATTGTCATCTGCTTATGAAAAATTAAAATTAAATAATATAGAAATTTACCACATTGTTTTTGGCTCGTAACGAATATCTTGTATATTGATAATCTTGCAATATAATAATAAAACAATTAATAGACAAAATTAATAAAAATAATAATATAACTATTAATAAAAAAAACCTTGCACTAAAATAACACTAAAAAATAATAATCAATATACTAAAAAATTTTCAATAATATCAAATTAAAAAAACTGAAAAAAATGAAAAAAAAAAAAAAAAAACAAAAACCCTAACATACAACAAAATCCAGTGTTGGCAGTTTTGGTTTCCTGGATTAACAACAAATTACCAACTTAGAAATCTTCGATATCCTTACTAACTTAGAAATCTTTGATATCCTTACTTTTGGTGTGCTAGATTAACAACATATTTATCCGAAAAGATATTGGTAGTATCTTTAAAATTCTTTTTTTAGCATCACTTGCCAAACCCTTAATGTTCCAACACAATATTCTCATATTAAAATTACTCCCAATCAAACCAACTCAACTTAGGCCAAAACATGAAACAGGAGATAGAAAAGCACCGCACCTTAGGTACCCACTTTGAAGCAATCTAATTTTTCAATTAAAACCTCGAACCCTTTCAATTTCTCCACCACCAATGAGTCTTCACAATTTGTCGAGAATCCCAAGCGTTTCCCCAAATTCCACATGTCTTTTGCTTCTTTGGCTATAATTTTTATTTATTTACAATGTCTTCATCTGAGAAAAACTCATTGGCAAAACCTTCATTCCGGTTCACTATATTTTTCTACTTTCTTTTATTTTCCTTACCTTTCTTTTCTTTCTCAATAGAAATCTTACTTAGAATAACATTTTCCACTTCCTCTAGAGATTTAATTTTACAATGTTTGGTCCTAGTCTTCAACAGCTTAGGCTTCGTAGGGATATACCCCAAAACCTCTTTAAGGCTCACTTCATCAACCTTTAAATTTACCCCACAAACTTGAAAAAGTTCTTCCACCAAGCCTATTTCCAATCTATCTACACCTTTATCCATTTTAGCCAATCTAGTGGCCGATCCACTTGATTGGTCCAACTTATCCCTCCCACTCTTATTGGGTGACTCTTCAATAACCAAATTATTAGATAGCCTTTCATTTACCCCAACTACTAGAGAGTCCTCCTTATATATTAATGCAATATTTTCATCTACAAAATAAATATCCTCACCACCTCAACAACTCTGTCTTTGATACCCATGTAGACTTCATTACATTCTATAACAAACTCATTGTCCTTACTCCCATCTACTCTAGCACAATCCTTATAGCCAACATTGAACTCCGATTTCTAAACTTCCCTCTGTACTTCCTCTTCAATGGGAGATACTCCCTGGATTCAAATTAAAATCCAAGAGCGATTTTATTGTTGTTGGACTTCCCTGGCTTGCAACAACAATTAAACAGTGAATTGACATCGATTCTACTTCTATAACCCGGATTGGAAAGGCTTTATTACCATAATTGATCTTGATGACTTCATCTATTCTTTCCAAGCGGTTTGTCATGAAAAACATAGCACCTCTACTAAAATCATCATAAAACAAGGTTTTACCATCCATTGAAATAAAGTCCCCTTCATAATTGAGCAATAGACTTAAACGTATTATAGTTCCATCCATCTAGCGATACCTTATAAGATGTAACCCATATAGTTTTGAATTTATATTCAACTAACTCTAACCAAGAAAAGATCTTTACAAACCATTCTTTAATCCATGCCCAGTCCCTTACTTTCATGGCTTTTATAGTTTCTTTTTCATCAAAATTAATCTAGAAAAGCTTGCCTAAGATTTTTTTTCATATGGAGTTCGAATACACCTTGCATTCAAAAGTGTTTTTATAACATGGAAACTTCATAGTACCTTCTAGTTGTTTCTACCACACAGAACTCTAAGTTATGCAACACTTCCATATCTAGATCCACATTACATTCTGTTACACTTACTAACATCTTGCTTTCTTTCTTGTTGTTCATAAGAATCGTTGGGATCAGCTCTAATATCTTTCTTTAGCAGAAGTTCTTTATACATTTTATATCTATCACTCCAATCAAAACTACCCCTGCTAATACCTTAGGATTTCCAGGGTCACAATCCGATGATCTTCTTTTCCCCTGCCTTTGCTTTCAATTACTCTACAATGTTCTTGACTAGCTTCTACATGAACTTTCCTCAAAACGAAGATCTACCATTAAATCTAACATGATCACCCCGATCCTATAATCTGGAATCCAAGCTCCACTCATTCTCTCCACTACTCTCTTGGCTTCTTCAAACTTCTCAAATTGCACAAAGGCAAATTCTCTTTCTCTTTTGCTCTTTTTCTAAGAGATGAACACATCCGTCACTTTCCTGTGATTTTGGAAGACCTCTATAACCATCGCGAAGGTAGGATTATTGTTAACAAAGAACAAGAATACTTCCAAACTACCTTCTTGCTTCTAGGATGACAAAAAAAAAAATGATGATTGAACAATGACTCAATTTATGAGTATATATATGACTTTTTTTTTTATGAGTCTATCAAATTTTGAATCTTAATTAGTGAAATGAAGAGGTTAATATTTATCAACAAAACATGTGACTATTGGCTTTTAATTACACAAAATTTAAAATTTAAAATTTAAATAGTGAACTGATTAGGTGATAAATTTAATAATGGCTATATAAAAATTCATTATTTATATATTTATTGAATTATGGAAAATTATCCTATCAAAATACCTCAAAAAGTTGAATCCCACTTGAAAAATTATGAGAAAAAAAAATACATTTATCATTGCTTTGTTAATCTCATGTGAAGTTTAAAAAATTTATGAAATTATATATAAAAAACTCTTGAGATTAATCAATTACCCTATCTATTATATTAATGTGCACGGAAATTTTTCTTTTCAAAAGGGTTAAAATTCCCTATTTGTTAAACTAAACATGGTTCAATTTGTAATGTCTAAACTCATAATAATGACGCTAATTTCGCAAGTTGTGATAAATATAAATATGGAGGCACAATATATAAAATATTTGTTGAGTCCCACGAAACTTTCTTAGTGTATGTACGTAGCAGAAAACGTATAGTGGAAAGCATAGCCAAAAAACGAGCACATGTCAGTTTGAGGTTACGAAATTGTATCCATGCGAAAGAAATTAAAATTCCGGACAAGTAGCTTTCAGGTTTTTTCTGGTGGACGGCGATGCGTTTTCCACGTTTTTCCTTTGATTTTGTAATATTCCTGTTGTGGGGTTGAATTTTCCTGTCATTTCGTGGAATTCAAGCTGTACAAATTTTGAGTTAATATCTAACATTGAATCTAACATCAACATAAATCACACTACACACACTTTATGCATGTCATGTTTGTTTCCTTTTTTTTTTTTTTTTCTTATAATTCATGTCACCTTTTATTTCACCGGCCATTAAATCTATTTCCACAGCATGATCATTGAAACTGATCAACTTGCTTTGAGCTAATTAATATGGGATATAAATTTATATATATATATATATAATGCTTTTAATTTAATAAAGAGAAACGTTAATCGGTGTTTATACATATTAATTTGATATTTATAAAAAAATTATAATTAATCATGTACGTAATTTAATTTGATTAAAATAAATATTAAATGAAAAATACATAAAATTTAAAATAATACCTTAATCAGTGGTCAGATGTACATGTACGTCCAGATCCTATATAAAAATGTGAAAGCACTGTATAGACAAAAGGTAATGCACGATCATAGTGACTTTTTTGAGTTTTTCTATTCAAACATAGAGGCCTGACTATCATTTAAGTTTTCAACTTGTTATGCTACTAATTGTGTCCTTGACTACTATTTTTTTTTCTTTGTTTTGCTTCATTCTCTTTCCTTTGTTTCTTCTCTCACCAGCCCTCAAACAAGTTGAAAAATGATATATTATATACAATAAATCATTGAAAAATGATACAACATTGAAGTATATATAACAGCCAAATTCATCGGATAAAAATATACACGAAATGCATAAATAGTGATACAAATCGTTTCTTAACTAAATTTAAATGAAGATTCAAAGGAGAACTTAGGAAAAAAAATCATTTTCACTGTGTGTAATTGAAAATTAATGTACTTCTCAAACCAAGGAATAATTCTCTAGTCTAATTGGATTACAAACAATAATAAATAAGCTTATTTTTTATTAAGTTTTTACAAAATAAACATAAAAATTAAATCACAATATAGTTGACCATTGAATGCTGTAGCAATATGGTACCTTCTCTGTTTGAAAATCTCTATATTTGCATGGAGCTCGAGGGAGGGAGGGAGGGAGGGATTGTTGGCAGAAATCTTAATTCCTTTCAAACCATACCTCGCACAAAATCTAAGATCTAATTAGGATGGTAATAAATAATGGTTAAGTGACTTTAGACTTTTTTTTTAGAGTAAATAATTTTGTATAAGAATGAATATATAAAATTCAAAACTTCAAGTGTATTTTTAATAATTTATTAAAAACCGATAATTTCATACATTCATTCAAGAAAAACATGCACCAATTTGGACTTTCTAATATTAGGTGTTTAATATCTTTTCATTGTCTTAAAATCTTTGTGTACTTTTGACTTTAAGGATTGTATTTTATACAAAATAATAATAATAATTATATCTTTTTAAACAATGACGTAAAACACTATAATTCAGTTGAAAAGATCATGGAATTATTTCAACAAGATGTATGTATACGTATATAGACAATATGAAGAGAGAAAAGAAATGAGATATAAAGGAGAGATTAAATTTGACTTAATTTTTTTGGCCAAAAAATTTGTTTTCATGCCTAAAGGCTAAAACCACCATTAGTTATCGTATAATCGTTTCACAAATGTGCTCATAAACTTTGTATTTGGGACAGATATTGAATATGAAAATGTTTCTTCTAAAGTGTACAAATTAATTAGGGTTCATAAATATTTATTAATATTATGCAGCAGTGTGTATGTTTAATCTGTTTTCGCATGAGCTTTCATTACTGTTATAAATACTAACTAATTAATATACTTAGATCTGACTGGGTTTTGACCTTCTCATCTCAAATTCCGAACAGTGACTCAAACTTAATAAGAATATCTAATATTCCTCAAAGAATCCAAAAGAATTTCTCTTTTCCACTGTCCAAACACCAAATATTTGGAATGAAAAGGATTATGCTTTAATTTTTATGGAGGAGGCTAAAGCCTAAGGAATATTTACAATCAGGTATAATTAATTTGTATAAAGTATTTTAGTATTTTTTTAGAATAGTATGAAAATTTATCATATTCATTGATAATTAAAATTTTAAATTTTATTATCATGATTGAGAGGGTGACACTTATATTTTAAGGTATGTAAAAAAATTAAAAATTAAAAAAAATTGGCAACCTCTTAATCTCTTAGATATTACTTATAATTAATCAATCACAATTTAAAGTTGTGTGAAATCTATCAAAATTTTTTATTTAACCTACACTTATAAGTGGTGAATCTCTACATAATTCTTTTATTAAAATTTTTGGATTTTTACTAATTTTTTGAGATTTTTTAGAATTTTTAAAATTTTTAAAAACATTTCAGTTTTTTAAAATAATTTTTAGATTTTTTAGAATTTTTTGAATTTTTAAAATTTAAAAATTTTATAATTTTTAAAAACATTTTAGTTTTTTAAAATAATTTTTAAATTTTTTTAAAATTATTTTTAACGATGATGTGATATTGATTGAAATTTTTGATACGTATCAAGTATCTTATTATATACTTATGTCATGTCAAACAGTTTGACTAATAGCATTAATCTAAAATATTAAAGTAGATGACGAAATAAAAATTGAAGTATTAAATTGATAATTTTTTTTATTTAAGTACTAAATTAATAGAAAATATATAATACGTAAATTATTTTATTTTTAACCCTTTTATCCATTGATAATTAAAATTTTAAATTTTATTGTCACGAACCGATAAAGATGACATATAACTTTTAGGATATATTAAAAATAAAAAAAAATTTAAAAAGAAATGAAATATGTGGTAACCTTTCAATTTCGGCAAATATTACTTACAATTATTCTACTATAATTAATTAATTAATTAATTAATTATAATTTTAAATTGTGTAAAATCTATTAAAATTTTATATATAACCCACATTTATAAACGGTGAATCTCTATATAATCTTTTAATTACTTTGTGATTAAAAAAAATTACGGTTTAATTGGGGCGATTAATCTTCCTATAAATTCTCGACATTTTCAAAAGTCCACGTGTAATGTGGAAGCCAGTTGCAAAGTTACAAAAGCATCCGACGTGGGGGAAAGCAATTGGACAGAAGATCAAGAAAGTACGGGCTGCGTCAAAACGATATATATTCCGACCGTGTGTGTTAAACAATTAAAGCCGCAAGGGGACCAAAACTCGATAAGGGAACCAAGGTTTGACGAAGACAAAAATCAGGCTGATCGACGAAACCAAAACCAATATATTTATATGAAATTTGTCCATTAGTATTACTAGTATATTATTTAATTTTTATACAAAAGCAGCATACACAACAATTAAAGCAGATTTAAAAAAAAAGATTCAGCAGGAAATTAAGACTTGAAAAACGTACAAATCCAAAAATGGGTGGAGCAAATAGTCAAAACTCCGACATTTGAACTCCCCTATCCCTCCTTCCTCTTCTATAAATACCCATTTCATTCTCTTCTTCAATCATCAAATTTACTCGTAACAAATTTAGTTGGTACCTCAAGGTGCTTATATACAAAGAGCTGTAGCTAGCTAGAGAGATCGAGAGATCAGATTATACTTATATAATGGGGTTTTTCAAGTTATCCCAAGCTTTTTTCAGCACAGCCATGCTGGCTTTTCTTCTCTATGTGTTCTTGAGATTGTTATTCTCTTGCTGGATTCTGCCCATTCGAGCTTACCGAAAGATTAAGAAGAATGGGTTTGGAGGTCCAACTCCTAGTTTTCCGATGGGAAATATTAGAGAGATGAAAAATACTAGTAGTAAGATTAATATTAATTATTCTTCACTTGGATCCTCTGTTATTTCCCATGATATACACTCCACCGTGTTTCCTTACTTTGCTCGGTGGCAAAAATCTCATGGTAAGTTTTTGGTTCTTGTCATATAATTCACACGTCTCTCTCCCCCCCCCAAAAAAAAAATGAAAACCCTTAATTTTATTTTTTTTATTAAAGAACTACGTATGTTTTGGTTTGGTTAAGTGGGGTTAAATTAACGTTTGTGTTTGTCATGCAGGAAAAGTGTTCATCTACTGGCTGGGGACGGAGCCTTTTTTATATATTGCAGAGCCTGAATTCCTTAGGAAAATGTCATCAGGAGTCCTGGGAAAGAGCTGGGGGAAATCCAATGTGTTTAAACATGATAGAAAGCCTATGTTCGGAAGTGGTTTGGTCATGGTTGAAGGAGATGATTGGGTTCGTCATCGCCATGTTATTACTCCTGCATTCTCTCCACCAAACTTGAAGGTCTCTCTTAATTAGTTTCTCTTCATTTTTATCTCACAGTCATCAAGAAAAAAAACTAATCTAAGACTCCATCCTATACACTTCCGCTGGTGGAAAAAAGGACGTTAATTTTGTTCATAAAACTGCATTTTCTGCAAGTCACAGCTTGTTCGAAGTGCAAAAGTCTAAAATTATGCAATAGAAAACTTGGTCACAATCCGTTAACCTGAAGATGGCCTGTACACGGTGGTCACGAAAAAATTAATATAGTCTCCTTAAATGGCAAAAGGCTCCATTGATTTTCAGAGAATTCATGACCAAAAAAGAAAATAAAAGAGGGCATTAAAAACATCTTTACAAATTGAAATATTATACACTTAAAATTTACGTCTTAAAACTTATATATATATATATATATATATATATTTTTTTTTTCCTTTTCTGGATAAATGAATAAGTTAATGGATAACAATTTAGGTTTGATCAGATAGTGATTTGTTACTCGTCAATTCAAATCCTTGTCTTTTTCCTGATGAATTATATTTTTTTTTCTGATAATGTAGGCTATGGCAAGATTGATGGTGGAACCGGCCGCAAAGATGCTCGAAAGGTGGGCTACCCTAATAAATTCTGGTAAACCTGAAATCGACGTTGAAAGAGAAATCACAACAATGGCGGGGGAGATCATTGCAAGGACAGGCTTTGGGTTGAGCTACCAAAACGGGAGTAAAGTGTATGAAAAATTGAGAGCCATGCAAATCACACTTTTCAACTCCAATCGCTACGTGGGTGTTCCTTTTAGCAAATGGATATGCCCTAAGAAAACCCTAGAAGCCAAGAAACTTGGCAGAGAAATAGACCAGCTCCTATTATCCATCATAGACAATCGTAGGAAGTCTTGGGATGGATCCCCTCAGATTGACTTGCTCGGTTTTTTGATGGAAGGCAACCGTGTCGACGGAAGAGTGGGGAAGAGCTTAACAGCAAGGGAGATTGTTGATGAGTGCAAGACTTTCTTCTTTGCTGGTCATGAAACCACCGCATTGGCTCTCACGTGGACATTGCTGCTTTTGGCCATGCATCCAGACTGGCAAAGTCAATTGAGGGAGGAAATTAGACAAGTGATTGGAGATGAAGAGATCGATTACACCAGTCTTGCTGGCTTAAAGAAGGTAATTATTGATTTATATGATTATTCTTCTTCCATTTCCGTGATTATTATTATTATTTATTAGAAAAAAAGTTATAATATCCCATCTATTTCTTGATCAATTTTCACGCACACATATCTTTCGTGAGCCAGTCTGAGAATTTTCCCATATCCTTGAAGTCAAAATCTTGAACCGTGTTGAGTGGAAAGTTCAACAATAATATTCCATGTCAAAGGTTGAAGTTGGACCAATTGGCTAACATGTCATCAGCATCATATGTAGAAACAAACTGCTGCTTTTGGCAATTTGGCAACTCCCAAATAGTTTGGACTTTGCCCTAAAAAAGAAAACCCAGAAAGGCAGTTCAACCGACGTTGCTAGTGATAGTTCAAAAACTTGAAACTACTAGTTTTGGTTAATTTAATTGGGGTCTCGATCCCAATCGGCCAACTTAGAGTCCTCTTCAGTTCCACCCATTTCAAATATTGATTTTGTTCTTGTTACGTGGACAAATGTCATGGTTGATAAAATATATCCGTCCTGTTAAATATTGATTAAACGAATTTCACGTGGAATTATTTCTTTTCTCCATTTGTGTTTTCCCTTTTTTTTTGGTTTAATTTTGGTAAGTTTTATCAAATGCTTACAAAGATATAATTGTGTGGCTATGACATGCAGATGGGATGGGTGATGAATGAGGTGCTAAGACTGTACTCACCAGCACCAAATGCACAAAGGCAAGCAAGAGAAGATATAAAGGTGGATAATCTTGTTATCCCCAATGGAACCAACATGTGGATCGACGTAGTAGCCATGCACCATGATCCAGCCATATGGGGCGACGACGTTAATGAGTTCCGGCCGGAGAGGTTTAAGGATGACCATCTATACGGTGGTTGCAAGCACAAGATGGGGTTCTTGCCTTTCGGGTTCGGAGGGAGGATGTGTATAGGGAGGAATTTGACAATGATGGAATACAAAGTTGTCTTAACCCTTATGCTCACTAGGTTTTCCTTCTCCCTCTCTTCAAGTTATCGTCATTCACCTTCTATTTTGCTTTCCCTAAGGCCTAGATATGGACTGCCTCTCATAGTTCAACCCCTTTAGGTTCTTTTTTCCTGTGGTATAGTCGGATTAGATTTGTTGAAAGGTGAAGTTGTATTCTCTTCTTTTCAATCTGTTTCTTTCCTTACATGAATGTATTGTTTGCGCCATGCATATACAATGCGTTCAAACTTTCCTTTGGTGTTTGTGTATTATATATGGTAAATAATGGAAAGTTATTAAAGCAAAATGTTCAGTTTCTCTGAATTCATCATCTGTTTCTGTCTATTACATATATTTCTGTCTATTAATTTGAACATGTAGCTCAATTGTATACTATGTCTTCTCTATACCGGATCTAGGGTATTTGATACTTTTGTATACGTTCTTCTATCATTGTCACCCAGCAATTATATTTGACACTTGCTGTAAACTATATGCACAAAAACAGATTTTCTACTTCAGAATCTTGGCACTAATAATTAAACCCGGAAAGATTATTTGATACACATCTTAATGTGAGCTGTCTAATATAGATTAATATTTTATACACTGACATTGTAGACATTTCATATACTATCAATCAACTAAATGTTGCCACTTTATTAATGAAAAAGTTTAAAGATTTAGAAGCCCTCAAAGATAACTATCTTTAAATTTTATTCTTGAATATTACACATAACTTCCTCTTACTGCTCAAGCTTTTGAGCCACTTCTGCCATGTCTGAACTTTTAACCTTGTAACCCAGAACTGCCAAAAGCTCATCCATTCCACAGTCTTGTTGGGCGAATTCTTCCTCCCAAATCTTGGCCTTTCCGGTTGTAGAACCTCCGCAGAGGGATGAGCTACCCACAGTTATGAAAAACTGTTGTTGAAGACGATGAGATGACAGGTTCAAGATCAAGATTCAAGAGATTTCTTGAGTTATTGGCTAGTTACGAAAATTTTGGATTTGGGGATCTGATAACCTTTGATACTTGATTATGGGTAAGGTACAAGAAAGGCATAGTGCTTTTGCTCCTCCATTAAAGATTGTTGAAGGTCGAATGTGGTGTTCCTCCATCAAAGGTTGTTGAAGGCCGAATGTGGTGGTTGGAGTGGTGGCTACTTGTGATTGACATGAATCATGATGGTAGCTAGGGTTTTTTTTTGTTAAATTGTTTAAATTAAAGTAGAATTTTTTCTTTACCTAACAATTTTAGTTGTAATTATAACTTTGAATATTATATTTATTCAATATAGTAATATTATTTTTACAAAATTTGAACTCTTAAATTTAAACAGTTCATCAAAATTTATAAATAGATTTATAAAATTAATTTAAAAATTCTAAGTAATGATTAAGTTTTTGTAGAAAATAAAAAAATAAATTAGTTTTTAAAATAATGTTCAAGAATAAAATTTAAAGATATTTTTTCACTTAAGGACTTTTAATTTTTAAAATTTTTCATTAATGAGGTGACAACATTTAGTTGATTAATAGTGTATGAAATATATACATTATCAATATATCAAATATAAATCCATATAATATTTAGATATTATCATTATAATTTATATAATATTAAGATTTCATTTCATTGATTTTTTTATTAATCTTTTATATTTATATCTTTTTTCTTCTAATTCTTTTTTTTTTTGCTAAAAAAACTTCATTTTATAATAAAAATATCAATCAAACAAACATAATTTTCTGCTACCTTTTGTGCCAACTTATCCACGTGTTTCAAAAATTTTATTTTCTCTTTATAGATACTAAATTTGTCCGAGCTTTTGAATTGGATCTTGATTTAAAATTTATCGGACATATCAGGTTCCCAAGCCCGAAGCCCAATTTCATTTCAACTGAACCTAAGACCCGATTTTGATTAGGCTTGAGGTCCAATTTCGTTTCTAAGCCCAAAATTTGTTTATCTTTTATTTTATTAATTTACTAATTAAATAAAAATACAAAAAAAAAGATAGAAAAAAAATAAAAACAGAAAAACAAAAAGGGCCAATGGCAATGGGTGCCATGCACAGCACCATTACTGCCCCCTATTCCCCCTGTTCACCCCTATTCACCTCTATTTAACCTTGCAAACTATATAGCACCCAAACCAAATCTCTTGTGCCCATGTTCACCAAAGGCTTATAAAGTACTAGCCCCACTCACGCATTGCCATAGACGGATCCGCTCTCGAGACCAGGCTTTCATACACCTAGCCGCTCAGCACTTATCTTCACCCCCTTCCACAAGCCTCTACTACACATGATTTTATCTTGTTCAGAAAATCATACCCATAAACCCAATTACCCATCAAACCATAAGTATAAAAAAAATTAATAGAGAAAATCAAAAATAAAATCATAATCCTCTTCTGACCCAACACTAAAGCTTTCCTGAAAAAAAAAATTAGCTTAGCTTAAAAAAAAAAAAAGAAAAGAGGGGTTTGGCCGAAACTTTAAAGGTTGATCTAGGCCGTTCGGGACACTTTCGGGTGAAACCAAGTCCAGATCTGTGTTTAGGAGGACGAAGAGGATCTTTTAGGAGTTTTTGAAATTTTCTGACCAAGGCCAATGATCGGTTGATCGATTTAGAGAAAAAAGCTCTTAGAGAATGAGAGAGGGTAGAGAGAGAAAGAACTAGAAGAAATGAGCTAAAAAAATTGAGCTTTTATAGAAACTAAGAAAACCCAAAACGACATCATTTCAATAAGTGTCAAAACGACATCGTTTTAAGCACCCAGGATCCGAGCATCAACTTGTGACTCAACTTGAGGTCCGTGCACTCGACTTGATGACCTGCTTGACCTTTGGCTTCTGACCAGTTCAACTGAATCGACCTAGATCGAACTAGACCTGCCCCTAATCATTGAATTCGATTAGATTGTCGAACCAATCGGACTGACGTTGATCGAACCATTGATCGGTCCGGTTTAGGTAAACTTTTTTTTTGAATTTTTTAAATATTATTTTTGTTATTTTTAATTTTATTATTAATATTTATGTATGTTAAAATGTTTAAATTTGAGAGAATAATTTTTTTATATGATAAAAATTTGTGATAATTTTGTTATTTTAAAAATAAATCTTATAAAATAATACAAAAATAAGAAAAAAAAATTTTTATTCGATGATAAGATTTAAAAGTATTTTGAGTGGTGATACATATGCAATCTCTAGGCAAAAATTTTTTTTAAATATTTCCAGTGTATTGGAGTATTTATAAAAAATTTTTAATACAATAAAATTTTTTCTTTTTTGCTATAAAATAAAAATAAAAATTTGTTAAAAATAATAAAGTGACAAAAAATGAGAAAAAAAAATTTTATCCAATGACGAGATTCTAAAAGTATTTCGAGTAGAAATACTTTAAAAAATTTTTAGGTGAGAAGATTTTTTAAATATTATCAGTGTATTTGAATGTTTATAGAAAATTTTTAATATAATAAAAATTCCTCTTTTCTCCAAAATTTTTAAATAACAAAAATCAAAATGTCAATAAGATTTCTAAAGAAATAAATAAAATATGTGTGTCAACATATTAGCATCTTACATTGCATGCATAACATAGTTTTTACGAAAAGTAAATTCGAGCCTCTAAGAATGAGATTTTAAGGTATTCCGAGAAGCGATGCCTAAGAAATCTTTAGATGAGAAAAGAGTTCTTCTAATGTTACCAACGTATTGAAATATTTTAAGAATTATTTCAATAAAAGGGTTTCAATTTATTTTTCTGGAATAAAATTTGAACAATAAATAATAAAAAGATAATAAAAAAAAAACAAACAAATTTTAATAAGCAAAAGAAATCAAGAAAATTATTTTTCAAACACCGAAAATGAGACTATATTTTATCAAAATCAAAGAATAACACGTAGTTAATTAGTACTGTTTTTAAAACGGGAACCCAAACTGTTTCACAAATCATAAAATTATTTTTTAATAAATTTTAATTAATTTTAAAATCTTATTAAAATGATAAATTTTAATAGGTGACCAATCATATCTAACTAACAAAAATTGGTGTCAACTCTATTTTTATTTTTATTTTCATTTTTAAATTTATTGAACGGCTCTCAAACCGTTGCGACAGCTTTCAGGAATAATACAAAGACTCTTCATTTTCATTATCCTTTGGCATATATAGATTTTTTGAAGTGTTCGGAATGTGTAACTCTAGTTTTCTTTAATTTGAGTAACTCCTTATCTCTTCTTTCAATATATATACATTGTCATATTTATTTCATCGTTAAATTATTGTATAATTAATTATACAGATCATAGTATTATTTTTAGTAATTAATTAAGATACGAATTCATATACTTATTATGTAATATTGTTTAAATTTTCTATTTGAAAGGTACAGAGAATGAATTCAAATTGAGGAACCACCGAATCAAAAATGGATCTTTAACTTGGATTCTTAAACAAGCAAATAATAAGCATGACAATCATGATCTTTTAACTACCACGTGAAGACCAGACTGATCGAGGCCATCGTACAAGAATTTCAAGTCGTAAATCATTTCCTTACCGAGAGTGAGAAGCCAACTAAAGAAATATACGTGGACAGGGATTTGCAGCTTCTCCATTGGTGAAAAAGTGTTGGATGGAAGTAAGCTTCACCATCCCTAGTTCAAATCAATGACCATGCAGAAAGAGATGTTCTGATTGATCGAAGTTTAAGTGCGGTCCTGACCGGGAAGCTCCGAAGAGACCAGCAACATGTTTATTTCGAGCTCCCTTCAACAAAGCATAAATAGTCATTATGTGGTCTTTTGACTATTATCAAACTAAGTTGCGCCTAGCCATGATGTCTATGAATTGATCATGAAAATTAGAGCATGCTTATTTCTAGTCAACGAGGCACTAAACTAAATTATTCAAGCAAACATATTAATCAAGCTAAAAAAGATTTTAGATCACGTCATGACGGTTCAGTTTCCTAATCAATTTGATTTAGAACTAGCATCAAAGCTTTTACATTCATAATATATAGTTTTTTAATGGAATTTTTTAACCATTTCTAGTATCCAAGCAGTTTTATTTGGGGGCGACATAGCTAGGATTTTCTTTTTTCCTTTTTGTAGAAAGAAAATGGCTGAAGATGGGGTGGGTATTTCGAGTATTACAATTTTTTTCTTGTGTTTTATGGCTTGAAGTGGATAATTCCTGCTTGATCACCAATCTATGCCTTAAGTTTTCTCTGTATCCATAACCAAGGACTTGTGTCCTATTCCCTCAAAATCAGCTTATTAGGATATACAACGTCAATATTTTTTTATACCTTAGTAACCTCCTTTCACATTCGATGTGGAATTGAAGTATCTTACCTACTCTTTCTTGGAGGGTTTATGCCAATATTTTTTATATCCCAGCAATCTCCTTTCATGTTCGATGTAGGATTGAAGTACCCTGCCTATTCTCCCTAGAAGAGCTTGACGAGACATTCTTCCTAACCCAATCTGGTGATGCTTACCCTCCTTAAGGCCTTTCACATTCGATGTGGAATTGAAGTACCTTACCTACTCTTTCTTGGAGGGTTTATGCCAATATTTTTTATATCCCAGCAATCTCCTTTCATGTTCGATGTAGGATTGAAGTACCCTGCCTATTCTCCCTAGAAGAGCTTGACGAGACATTCTTCCTAACCCAATCTGGTGACGCTTACCCTCCTTAAGGTGCTTGACATAGATCGAATGGTATATGGCTTATTTTTATATCACTTGTTATGGGTCGAGACTCAAACTCGAGGCTTGTATGGCTCTAAGACCAGTGCATAGACTCATATAGTATCTCAGATCAACCTAACTGTCACAATTTACATCAACTTATGAGGTATTGTCTGTTTCGGCCCCTTTAGCCTCACGATTTTGTCCCTCACAAGTTGAAGGCCTCTCGAGGTGGCTTCACTTGGGTCGAATACACCCAACCTCGTGATGCTTAGCCCTTTCAAGCTTGACGAGACATTCTCTTCCACCCAATCTTGTGATGCTTACCCTCCTTAAGGCGTTTGACATAGGTCGAACAGTCCCGGGCCTATTTTTATATCACTTGTTACAGGTCGAGACTCAAACTTGATGCTTGTATGACTCCAAGACCCAGGCATGGACTTATTTAGTGTCCTAGATCAGTCTAACTGTCACGATTAACATAAACTTGTGAGGTATTATCTGCTTCGGCTCTCCTTTGACCTCATAGTTTTGTCCCTCACAAGTTGAAGGCCCTTGTGAAGGCCTTTCGAGGTGCTTGACTTGAGTCGAATGCATCCAAGCTCGTGATGCTTACCCTTCTCAAGGCGTTTGACATGGGTTGAACGGTCCAGGACATGTTCTGATATCACTTATTACGGGTCGAAACTCAAACTTCAAGCTTGTGTAGCTTCAAGACTCAGGTATAGACTTCATCTAGTGTCCAATATCAGCCTAACTGTCACGATTCACACAAACTTATGAGGTATTATCTACTTCGACCCTTTTGGCCTCACGAGATTTTATCCCTCACAAGTTGAAGGCCCCTCGAGGCGCTTGACATGAGTCGAACGGTCCAAGGCTTATACTAATATCACTTGTAACGAGTTGTGGCTCAAGCTCCAAGTTTGTTAGGCACCAGGACCGGGGCATAGACTCATCTGAAGTCCTAGATCAACCTAACTGTCACGATTCCTTATGATTTTGTCCCTCATAAGTTAAAAATGGTGTGAACCCTTATATCTCGTGACCAACTCTAATACACAACCGATGTGAGATTCATAACTTTTTTTTAGGATCATGACATCTTCTTTTACTCCAACAAAAGCCTGCTTTTCTTTAAGATCATGACATCCTCTCACACTCCAATGAAAGCCTGAAACAAAACTGCCTCACAAATTAAAAGCGATGTGAACTTTTATATCTCATGACTAATTTTAATATACAATCGATGTAAGATTCATGACTCCTCTCTAAGACTGTATCATCTTCTTTCATTTTAACGAAAACACCCATCCTCGATGACACATTGATAATAATTCAAAAACTAATTCTAATATCATTTATCGTGTAATTATTACCTTCTCTCTTTAAAATCGATTTATCAAGCGTTAATATTTTTTATACTATAATAATCTTTTTTTCATATTCAATGTGAAATTAAAATACTCTATTTACTTTTCTTGAAGCTTTCGACGTAACACTTGTTGACTACCAATCGTCAAGCCCTTTTTCTCCCTTGTCTCCATCAAAATGTCAAATCGTCATCTATAATTGCACGACGACACTGACTTCCTACAAATCCCACTCTTGCAAGGAACAACGGTTTAAGATGCAAACTGGAGTAGGTCCACTTTTTCTGCTTGGTTTCTTTGCGCAAATTTCGGGTCTGCCAATAACCACAACACGCTGGAGAAAAAGAACACCTCGTGCTAATCATGGTGAACGCCGGCTATTCTAGAAGCAGACGTCAAGTTGCGGCTACACATTTTCTACATTGTAGGGGGCAGTCCAGTGGATCAAAAGATAATCTCAGCTTCTCACAAACAAGAACTTGAAAAGCAGAAAATTTGCATTTTATTATGACAAACTGTCCCTACAATGATTATCCCAAATATACGCATATATGCTTGCAATGTTCAATCTTTTATCAATTTGAAACTGGCACATAATCTGGTTAACCACTATCAGAGACCAGGTTTTCATAAAATTGAGCAACCTTAAAAAAGGGGCAAGCTTGGAGGGAAGCGCACATGCATCCATTGTCTTTCATATGTTGATAAATGGCTCCATCCAATATCATCAAGCAAAGAGAGCTTCAATTCATAGAGTTTCTTCTTCGGAGGCTCTCCATCATCCTGAATCATGTCATTTAGTACCTGTGACAGCAGATAACTGAAATCAAGAAAAGGTCCTGCCAACAAGTTCCCTGAGGGCACAGGCACTTATTTAGGCTTTCATTTTAAGAACTCTCTCCATCCAGTAGGAGGGAAGTTACTATATTTACAGTCAACTAATGTATTAAACGTGAAAATAAAACCTTATAAACTGTGCAAAGCACTAATTAGCATTAGCCTAGAAAACGTAAGGGATAGAAAATCATTCCACACTTGATTCATATATGTTTCATAATTTTTTTTCCGCAGGCTGACAGGTGACATAAAGCATCAGTTACATGTAAAATTTCAATAATTCAGGTTTCTCACAGTCCTTACTCCTTTCCCTTCCTCCCATTTTTTCTTTCCCATATTTATTAAAATTTAAACATGTATTTCAATATCCATGTTTAAATACCCCTCCTTAAATGCACCAAAAAAGAACCAAATAAAAGAACATAACAATAACTAGACAGTTCTACTGCCTTTTCTTTCTTTCTTTTTTTCCTCAAAAAACAAAAGTAAATACCCAGTGCTACTTGGATTATCACGAAAGAAAATACCTTAAGAGCAGTTCCAAGCCTTCCACACCGCCTTTCACGCAGTACAGAGAGGGTGCCATATTTAGAGGACCTCAGATCTACCCATTTCATCAGTTCTTTAAAGTTCTCCTCAAATAAATCTGACTGGATATCAGAGCCCAAAGCAGAGTCACCAGTTTGATCCAAGTCTTTTGTGCCTTCACTAGCACCCAATGCTGAAGCTTTCTCATCCTATATTAATGGTGATGAGGATAAATTTTAATTCTAATGAAGATGATAACCTATCATAACTGAGTTTGTTGATATAAGTATCATATATTTGCATATATCACTTACCAGCCCAATTTTCAAAAAAAGACTAACAATCAATCTCAGCAAATGGAAAAAGCTATAAAAAGATGGAACTTCAAGAGAAGAAATCCCATTAAGTTATAAGACTTTAAGACAGGAAAATTTGGCCAGTATAGCATTAGTAAATCTTTGATAACAGCCCAACCCCGCCTAAAAAGGAAGAAAAAAGTGGAAGGGCCAGCTATGGCAATCAGAAACTCGTGTTTTTATCAGTTCACATGATATGAAGAAAGCTACGTGCGTTATGCACCATAAAAACCTAAACCTAGGAGTTTTATGCAGAAAACAAGCTAGGCATTCTTAAGTTGGGATTGCAGAAACTAATGATTGGCCAGGAACATGATTCTTTTATAAGACAGTCATAAAACTAGTAATAAGGCACATAAAATTCACAGAGCCCCACAAGGAAGAGAGACTAGTTAGAGCTGTGGTGTTTAAATACCTCAACTCTCTCAAAAGTTTGGCCCTTCTATAAGTGGTTCTGAATTTTGCTTAATGTAACATTTGGCTTGTACGTCTCATTTGAGTTTGTCAGTGTGTGCGTTCTTTTACTCTTTGTTCCAAAGAGGCAAATCTTTGACTTGTTTATTTTCGTGATTACATTCCCATGTAAGGAGATAAGTTAGATATTTTAAAGTCCCTCAGCTCTATCAAAAGTCTAGCCTTTCGAGAGTGGCCATGGATTTTATTTATGTGCCATTATTTCATGTCCTCATCTCTGCATCGAACTTGTAAGGTTCACTTTTGTTTATCGATATATGTGTGTGTGTGTCAATGTTTGTTTTTGTTAAAAAAAAAAAAGAATTATTTCATTGTAACCAATATCGGTTAGAATATAAGTTGATTTAAATTAGAAAATAACCAGATGATACATAAACCAGTCACTACCTTAACAGATTCAATCTCAGCAAGTGCCAGTCCTTTTTGGTACAGTGCCTCTGCTAATTGATCACGAGTTGTCTCCATCTTCTTCTTATTTTTCTGAATAAATAAAAAACAAAAAGGAAAGGTCGCAACCTTGATGCACTAGAAAGGGTAACAAAAAGCCTAAATAAATTTTGGCTTTGCATGGCAGGAAGGTTGGAAAGAGATGAGGATGGAAAACTTATTAATCTAATGGCTAAAATTCATAACAATTTTCCTACTTGTATAACTTAACCATTAGATTAACAAATGTTCCTTCCTCACATCCTTCATCCTTCCAACCAAGCAAAGCCAAAGAGATGAGATAGCAGCTCGGACAACACATTGGAGACCATCAGAATTATTGAAAAATAAAAATCAAGAAAACAATATGTTTAGCAACTTTAACTCTGATAAAATACTTTGCTGAATTCCTAAGAGGATTTGGCCAGCATGGCTAGAGTAAAATGATGAAAGGACAAGGGAAGGGCAAATTGGCAATTTAAAAACGTACCTCTGCATCCTCATCCTCTGGATCACTTTTAAGTGAAAAGAATTTTGCCAGTTCATCTCTGTCTATACTATCAACCACCTCATCTGCTGCACCTATAACCTGCAAATTTTAATTATATTAGTTAAGGAAAACATTTTATATCAGATGTTCCCCTTTCAGTTTGAGTATTATAAAGTTGAATGGACAATTATTAGTCTCAGCTGCTTTTTATGTTGTTTGATATTTTATTTCTGTAAACTTTTAGCTAGAATTAATATATTCTACCCGTAAGTTTTGCTAAACACATAAACTCCTACCTTCTTCAATAGCTAAATCTTATAAAGTCACAAGAAGTCCATTCAAAGGCCAGAGTATTTGATAACAACCAAGCCCCCACTAGAACCAAGAGAGGGTTCAAAATTTTAGGCCCTCATGGGGCTAAGACAAAAGTTAAATACTGCTATGCTTACAAATAAATAAATGAACAAAAGAATATGGAGGCTAACAACTTTATAAGGGCAATCCTTTCCATTCAATATAAGTCTAACAGCAAAAGGAAATCTATTTAAAGTATGCATATACATCATTTTAAGAGTCTAATGTGAAATGAGTTAAAATCCACTTGAAGTGACTCATGTGATTCACCATATTATGTCTCTAAAGCTAGTTCAAATTAGCAACAACCGAGCAATTGAGAAGAGTTATGAGGCAGCAAAGCATAAAACAAAATGAAGAGGGACAAGCCAAGACACTTTCCCAAGAAGCCTCAAGAGAGCCTGATATACTTTCATACCAAAATCTGCTTTTGATAAAACTCACCTCTTCATAATGGTGGACTTTGTCCCCAATATTGCTCTGGGAAAGCAAACTTTCCAAGATCTTCACAAGCAATGGAGTGTATTTAGGGTATTCAGACTGCCAAAGAACATATAATAGATATTAAAATTGATACAAAGCACTAATGACAGCCTAAGACGAGCAGTTCAAATTACTAAAAGGAAGCCACCATCTGTTTCTTGCAATATCCACCTCTAGATCTAGATGTCATATAAAACATAAAAAAACAAGAAGGCTTTTCACCTAGTTTGAGGAATTATATGTCAAGCTAAACACAAGTGAACGCAACAAGCTACAATAGCACACTTCTCCCATTGAAGAATTGGCCTGTCTAACACTGACGGGCACAAAACTTTCTCCACCATGTAAGACAGCCATTTAGACAGGTATATGACAATATTCAGCTTATACTTGAAGAGCTAATAAACTTAGGTGCTACAAATAATTTTTTACGATAACTTGTACATAAATTTTTCACACAAATATTCCTATCTATGATATGGCTACAAGCATACCACTGTTTGAAAAGAAAGAAACAGAACACTCAACCTGATCTACTACGCTAGACTAGGATTGTAGTACTCACTAAACCAGTGACTCTTTGACACAAAGTGCGAGAAAACTAACTCTTTAGGTAATGCTTAGGGAGAGAGAGGATGATTCCTCATAAAGAGATTCACCTTTCTTCAACCATTTGGATAGAATATACCTAAACTAAAGAAGAGTGCAGAGAGAGTTCTAACCTTAAGAGATTGAGCTAATTTTTTCCATTCTGAGCGACCTTCGTCAGTATCTTGCTTCAGGCTTCCAAAAACCTTTAGTTTTGCATCTCGAACCTAGTTGAAGAGTTGAATGAGCATTATTCCATATGTTAACACCAGAGAAGACAAATGTTTTAAAAGGCATAAACATAAGCCCTTATCACAAGCAAGATAGAGATATGAGAGAGGTCGCAACAATGGAACATGTAAATTTACTTATTATTCAGAGGGAAAAAGGAAAAGAAGGAACACACATTTTGTCAGTAAAGTCAGCCATACAGCTATTGTAATTTATTACAAATGTAATAAAGAATCATATCACCCAAGTCAAAAAGAAGTAAAACAGTACAAGGGTATGTTTTACAAGTTCCACCTGAAAGGCAATTTACAATTGCCTTGCCTTTGTAACCTCCCCCCATGGCAAAAATGCCGAAGCCTAATATATCAAAGAGCCTGGCAACAGAGACTTCACTAAGAAGTAATAGGGTCCCATAAGAATGGAAGAACTCAAACAGAAATCAGTGACCAGATTCTGAAGCTGTTAAGCAATATATGTATTACACCCTTGATTGTAAGTTTGTAACTGTAATGAATAGTGTGACACCAATATTTTTACTAAAGCATCAGAATACAAGTCAGATCTAACATTATTTAGCTATTAAAGGAAACAGCCTTATTAGTTTCATTGCCTTGTCGAATCCACACAACAAATATATGAACAAATCTCCTTTCTGTAGTATTAAGAAAAGAACTGCCTTATTACTTACTTCACATTACAAACCTGGTACTTGGAATCATAACTGGACATTTGCATAAGATATAATAGTTCTATGACCATTAAAAAACAAGAATGATAACAGACTCAGATAACACATTCTACATTATAGAATTTTCACAGAGTTGGGGAAAAACTAAATAATCTTGACTCTTGAGGAAATTTGTTTCTGTTACCTTAAAGGATGCTATACAACAGTAAAAATCTTGAACATAAATAAAATAAACTAATCAAAGTAATAAACACCAAAATTAATCATGAATACGTGGTTTTCTGAGAAAAAATTCATTAAGTTAAAATGGTTATATAAGAAACTATTATAGTTTGATAACAATAGAAAAATGATGAAATAGAATTGTGCAAGTATTCAATCAACAAATACCAAGTTTAGCATAAACAGTTGCTCAAGTACCTCTTCTTCTAAAAGTTCAGCTATAGGTTTACTGCAAGCTGATGAAGAAACTTTGCCTTTGTCCTCATCAGTCTGTCAATAAAATGCCATTAAAAATGACAGAAGAAACAAGAAAGTAAAACATGAAAGTAATGTTCAGTGGTGCATCACTTAACCATAGAAGGATTATTTTAGGTATTTACAAAATGTACCATACAAGATGTAAAAGAAATATGTAGATACTCCATAGGTAAAGTCAAATATATCACAACCTTGTTGGGTGGTACCACATAACATATCTGATAAGATACGGGATTCTTTTGTGGATTTTTTCCCTCTTTGGCATATGATAGTGTCCCATGTGATATTGCTCCCAAAAAAACAGATCCTTGTGAGGAGTTCTGCAGGAAAAATTCAAGTGTTACTATACATCTTCTATGCTATTAATAAAGTAAAAGAAACATCAATAAATGTATTACCTTTGGAATCTTATCTTTGTTTGGTGGACTTAAATAAAATGATTCCTTTTTCCTAGAAAATAATGCTTCAAGTTAATTACATAGTACAAATAATAAAACAACATAGATAGAGTTGCTGTGGGTGGTCTGCATGAATTATATATATTTGACATTAAACATACCCTGGAACCAAAACAGAGGATTTAAAGGTACCATTTCCCATCACAGGGCCATCTGGTTCAGAGAAAAAGTTCAATCGAACAACATCCTGGTTTCAAAATAACCACAGGGACAGTAATGAGCATACCTCATAAACCTTTCCAAACAACCATGGAAGATGACAATAACTAAAGAAATCAAACTAATTTAAAACAATTTGACAACACATCTATTAGGATATACCCTTCTCCAATATCAAAACGAAAAGGCCTGAAAGGCAATAGCTAAACCATTTTCTGCTTACATACCTCATAATTTAGAAGCAGCATTAAGAAGTCTTTAAATATAAGAGCCATTATAACATGAATAAACAAGAAAAAAAGAGAGGCACAATATTTACCTTCTCCTCCAAATTCCTTTCCAGAAATAGAACTAATTGCTTCATTTTTTCTAAATACTGCACATTGTCATGCCTGAAACATAATAAGTCACTATAAGTGAAAGCAAACAAGGATTTAAGCACCTCATTAGAAAAGATTGATAGAATGAATTTTCCTGTTTTGCAGCAGTCCTACTACAAAACCTATTTCCTTAACCTCCAAAAACAAGACAATCATGGATAGTTCCCAAGTTACAAGGTAAGTCATGCTATTCAGGAATTTCTTTAATTAGATAAAACCACAACAGAAGACCTAGGGAGGATTGTTTGGGGACAGGGGAGAAGAGAATCCCACCAGCATCCAAAATCCCTCATTCTGGTAGCAAAACTAGGTCAGTAATACATGGTACGTTTAGCAAAGAGCATATTGAAATGTACCTTAAATGCAGTTGCAGAGTGTATTCGCCCTTTGGAAGTTTTGAAGAGTTTGGATAACAATCACCCATTGCATATACACGCTATAATTGATGAGAGGAAACGGATTTCCACAGGTCAGCAGAATTGTGGCACAAGATGAAAGCAGATGCTCATTAAAAATCCATATGGTAGAACAGAAATTTTAACCTATGCCTAAGGCACTGCACATGTAAAATGTGGGTCTACTTCATATGAAATAAAGTATAATTGCCCAGATTTGTTGCCAGCTTCTTTCCAAAAAGATTTACAGTAGCAATAAAAATCTACCTTGTTTGTGTCAGAAATCATGTAAAATTGGGACTCAAATTTAGTGTCATATATGCGATTGTTGAGCAATGGAATATGAGGTTTCACTTCTGCTCCATCTTCCAATTTAAAGTTGTAGCTGTAGAAGCAAAAAGGAAAAGAGCATGTACATGCATTAAAGTGAATGATTGCATATATAAAAGACATTATAATGGAAAATTTTCATATAAGCAACCCAAGAAAAAACGCACGTTAATTTCAATGCCAGTATTTGTTTCCCTGATGGTAATCTGTCACGATTGGTTGGAAGAGTACAAAGTTTTGCCTCAGTAGGTCGATATGGAATTCTAATCTGTATATTGAACATAAAGAATTGGAAAAGTCAAAGAATGATGCTTTATTAAATCTGAGCAAGCACATCAGAAGGAAAGTAACAAGTAGAGAAAGAGAAAGCATAAATTACCCACATTACACTGTAAATAATAGACTGCTTTACCTTGTTTAAAACAGCACTAGGGGCAAGTTTTTCCAATGCCAATAGCGCTTCAGCCTCAATTCTGATGGGTGCTTCACTTCCGTCAAGGACTACTTCTGTTCGGTTGACTCCAATTCCATGAAAGACAATCTAAATAATTTATAAAAATCCACATATAAGGCTCTTAAATGTAAGACACAATTTTATTAACACTTAAAACAGAATTCCCATGTTTGCTTCACTGAGAGAGCACAACTCACAGAACATGCAACAGAAAATATGTAAATACTCAGTAAGGTTTTCACATGCCAAAAATAAAAATAAAACTTATTCAGGATGAAGTCTCCTTGACATAGGCATAACCTCAGGATGGGGAGACACATCAGCAGAAGGAAGCAGAAAATCAAGAAAATTGAAAAAGAAAAGTAGATCATCCACATGCCATTTCAACAAAATGTTCCAGAGCAACAAATATTCACTAACCAAGAAATTGTAAAAGCAGTAATTGATAAAAATAAATAAAATCAATCAAAGAATTGTATTACGGATGGAAAGTTATAAATTGAATAAGTTTTCAACAGAAATTTACCTCAAAATCTACAATAGTTGTCTCATGACTTCCCATGCCGCTTGACCAAAACTGAGCTATTGCTAGTTCCATTGTTTGACCACTTACAACAGGAAAGGCGAAGCTTTTGGCGGTGGGAGAAGAAAATGTCACAACACTCTCCCACTTGATAGGCCTTCTCAACGGACAAATCTGCATATTGCAAACATGTCAAGTAAGGCTTAGGTCAATCTGGTATGGGTTCTCACTGCATGCTATACCTGGACGGTGTCAACATAAAATCGTCTAGTAGTATCAAACCCAAATGTCTGCATGGTTGCCTCAACCCAACAAGCACCAAGTGGTACCTGTATGTATCTCCGTTCTATGTGGCCTATTTAAACAGGACAATCACAAAGGAAAAAAGGGAATCAACTCAAGGAAGAATCATAGCAAGAAAAGATTTTTTAATGTATAAAGGGTAAAGAAAATATAAGTTGGCATCCAATTCTGTGCCAAAAGAACCTGGAAGGAATGACATCCTTGAGAATGAAATTAGTGGTGGCCGATTCATTACAGCCATTGGCTTTGTTATAGTAATTGGGATTCTGAAAAGAGGACCACGCCATGGGGCTTTGCAATCAATTCCATAAACTTCATAATAGTGCAGACCATCACTAAGACTGGTTGGATCAACAACTATGCTGAAAAGACGAGAAAATAATTCACCATTATCAAACAAGTAATCTTCCAGAATCACAAACTTAATTTGGAAAATATAGAAATTTTGATTCATCTACTTTACAAGTGAAAAGAGGATGGCAAAATAAATAAATTTTAGTAAATAGAAGTTAGTAAAAAAGAAAGAAAAGAAAATAAAAAAAAGGACTTGATAAGCAGACTGCAGACTGCACATAATGATTAGATTAAGCACTTCTATATAGATAGTGAATTAGCGTTTACTAACTTGAAGGTGCGCCCATTATGAGTGAGGAGAAGATACTCAGGAGCTCTCACAACTGCATTATCACTAGAATGTAGCTCAATACACTCTTCAAAGGGAACCAATTCTTCTAATTTACTTGCATCTTCATGAAACTTCGGTTCAACTTGCACTGCCCACTATTTAACATATAACTTTAGCAGCTGTAAAATTCAGGGATAAGCTGAAAACATGAAGTTGAGTGGAGAAAAATCTTCACAACTATTTATTTATTTTGAATCTGAAATGACCAGAGAGATGAGAAAGTAAAATAATTAAATTTTTACATTTTGAAAATGAACACTTGATGGAGGGAGTACCACGTAGCAATTTAGTAATAAATGAAAAGCAAAGAACAGAAAAAATACTGTTTTTAAGAGTTTGCAGAAAAATAGCCATGAATTAAAAATTTATCAAGTATATCAATTAGCAAACCTCAGTAGATTGTTGGCAAGCAGTAGCCTCTCTTAGGTAGATACCTCGTGATGTAGAAGCTGCAAGTGAAATACATCCTACAGTTAAGTTCCACAGCAAAAGCAATCCAGACTGCATTGAGAGCACTCAAGTTTCAAAGCAGCCTCATTTGTGAAGTAATTGCTTAAGTATTGACAGAATGAATGCTCATAACAAACAAGATTTTAGATAAAAATCAGTATAAGCTGACTCCCAATATCAATGTAAGTCCTCAAAAAGTTAGATAAAACATATAAACAATATATCATTAGTTGCTCTTGGCACTAGGTAGAGTTTACCGATTTAAAACAAAAAACTGTCTTATAAATGGGTTGAGGCTTGCTGCTAATATTCAATAAACATCCACAAATGTGTTGGGCACATAGCTATAATAGTACCAAACACATGGAACAGTGGATAGTATTTGTCTGCATATCAACCTAAACTTACTTGATTTTCCAGATTGATTGATCTTTATTTGATACCAAACACATGAAAACTCTCGAGACTTCTGTATATATTCATATGCTCTGCCAAACACAAGAGTCAAGATGAAGTTCAAAACTATGAAATAAATATATAAAGAAGCAAAGGCTAGGGGAAATTTTTCTTACTTGTCAACTTGCATAAGCCCTTGTCCAGTGGTTAGCTTGTCTTCTGGCAAACAACCTACAAGAACAGATGTATTCTCAAGAGCCTTCCTTACACTATATGGGCTCACGGGAATTCCCTCAGCCTGCAGACAACATTAAAATAATCTGACTTTAGATGCAGAGAGAATAGCACCAAAACATGAGGGAAAAATGAGAGGGGAAAGAAACAATCAAAAATTAAAAAACTTGAATAATTCAGAGAAAGACCTTCATGGCACTAATAAGCAATGCAATTCCCCCACAAGCAGATGGAGATGCCATTGATGTTCCATTCATAAGCATGCGCCCTTGGAGTGTCCAAGTAGGAACAGGGGCAACAGCCCCTCCAGGAGCACTTATACAGACTCCAAGATCTCCATCAACTGTTGGCCCTCGGCTGGACCTGCATCCATTGCAACCAATTTCAATGAGTTGGATGCAAACAAGGGCATGGATCTACAGGTGGAAAAGTGTGGGACTTCATGTTTCAAGGCCAAACATGGAAGAATTGAAATTATTTTACCAAGTGTATTCAAGCCCTTCAGGTGGAGGTTCAACTACAGAATGAGCACCAGCAGCCATTTCAGGAGAGACATATGCACCAACTCCTATGATGCTTGAAGAGGTACCCCCTGGAGCACCAACCGTGCTCAATGCCGGCCCACTATTACCAGCACTACTGACAAATATCAAACGATGCTTATTCACGACCTAAATTAAACCCAAATATGGCACCCATAACATATTAGACAGATGAAAATTAAGGAGGTAAACCACACTATACAATTATGCCTATATGGGAAGTTAGGAGCTCTTACCTCGTTAACAAGATCAACAAAGCGTCCATAGTCTGGTAATAATGTAGGTTCTCCATAGCTCATGTTGATCAGATCACATTTATGCTGTCAAAGGAAAAGGAGGTAAAAAGCCAAATGGTTATGATTAAAATGCACCATATTAAAGTCAGTGATATAACACACTGACACACAGAGACACCCCAATATCATTTGCAGTACCTGAGAATCTAAGACAACATGCTACAATAGCTATCCATCTACATTAAGTGCATAAATACTTCAAAAAGATATATGAATATGTGTTCTGCGTTCATATTGAACACAATCTGGATATATCCCAGAAGGATATAAGTAAACAAGGGTAGTTAGACAAGTACACAATATAATAAATGCCTAAGGACCATAACAACACAAAAGTGAATAAATCGTTAGAAATGAATGCACTTTTACCCACCTCCACAGCAGCTATCAGTGCCCGTGTCAAGCCAGTTCCAGTCTCCATTGAACCCAAGCGCGAGTCTCCAATTTTACATGAAATTAACTGTGCTCCAGGTGCAACACCATTTAACAAGGGCTCCTAAATCATCATGCAAGTCAGAAGACAATTTTTATTGAAACTTTGAAAAGAAAAATGCCACAAACCAATTAATTAAGCTTAAATGGCAGTACCTGGGGATGGAAAGCAGTAGCAATACCAGCAACATGTGTACCATGAGGAGAGCTATCTGTAACAATGCTTAAGATATTTCCCTCATCATACACATTAACAACAAATGTACAAGCATCTAATTTGCTAAACACGCCATATTTCCGCTCAATCCTGCAAGGTTGGTTTCAGAAGAGTCAGCTAACAATTATATTACGTTTGTTTCAGAAACTCCAAAGCAAAATATCAAAGAGGGGCACTTAAAATTTTTTAAGACAAGTGCTTAACAATATGAAACAATATACAAACAGAATGCTACATTCCAAGCACCCAAATCAAAGTTTACCATGGTACCGTATTAATATTAACATTCTTCCATCATTAAAAAACCATTTCATTGCCTTTGTATAAATGTCTACCAAAGAAAGATTAGTCAAACGGTTGATAAGTTAAATGACAAAGGTGCAGACCTGTAATTAGTTAGGGGCACAAAGTCAGCCAGAGTCCCACATTTATGATCATCCTCGAGACTCTGAGTGTCAAAAGCAACCCTCCATACTTCTCCATCATGCCATACAACAGCATCTATAACAGGTCCTTTGTCATTATAACTCTAACACATGAACATGTGGAAAGCTCAGAGCAATATAAATTTAGTTAAAGAAAAGTAATTTAATAAAATCCTTGGCACTCACATCAGCCAGCTTTCTTAAGATGTCTATTCTATTCTGGAGATCTTCACGAGTTCTTTTCAATTTTGGATCCTCCACCTTTGTATGTTTCTATATACATCGACATAATAACATATTATACACAGTAATAGTAATAAAATGCATGCTAAACAAGTATGATGATATGAGACCACCAACCAGTAAAATGCTATCAGCAACCATAAGATGCATGGGACTTTTCCATTTATCCGTAGGGAATATTTTTTATTGTGGAAGAAAACAACATATTTTGAAGCATATGCATAAGTAATGAACTAAGTGCATTAAAAGAAGGTTAAAATAAATGCTGCTTATTGCCAAAAAAAATTCTAAGAGTATAAGAAAGCATGTAATCTTTTTGTTGATAGCTAAAGAAAGATTCTATGCATCCCAAAGTGCTCAATATATTTCTATCAAATAATACCCTTCATAGCATGGTCAATTTTCTTGCTAAATGAGTAAGATATCATTAAGAAATTAGCTACACAGCACTATCATAACACAAGAGATGCATAAACAAAATTTAAGACCTAGTTTCACTTTCACATAATGGATGCAAATTATAGATATATATAGAATATAATTAGATAATTTTCATGCAATTATACTATAGTTATTAAAAATTTAAAGAAAAATGGATTTGAAATATTAAAATCTATGTCTATGATCATACAAAAGGAGGTTACCAAGTAGAATTTCCAACAACCTGATCAAATTCATCAAGATGCATTACAGCCTTTGCAATCTCCACCTGGTTTTTTTCATCCCATTTTTTCTTTCTTTCTTTCTGCAATGTGAATAATGAGGGGAATGATAAGAAAATAGTTTGTCATCAGTCAATTTATCATGGGTCATGAGCAAAAGTTGTTTTATGAATTAAACAGAAAATAATTTTTACCTTTAGACGTGAAGTCAAAGTGTCCGTAAAGAGCTCATAAACCAATTTATAGCCCACATGCCACTCACCAGAAGGGTTTTTCCATGAAGAATTGACAACCAACGAAGCCCCTAAATTTCATTTTTTAACAAAATATGGACTATCGGATTATAAAAATAAAAGTTAACTCAGAATTAAAATAGATGATAATACAACATGGAGTATATACAAAAAGAAAACAAAACGGAACATTATCAAGTAGCTAAATAATGTCACATAAGTACTAGAGGGTAATCTAGTATCTACTATGCTCTATGTATTTGATGTGTCACACATTTTTCTTTACAATGACAAAGTTACCTAAAGAATGGAAATATCCAAGAACTACATGAAAATAGACTCAGTTGATCAATTGAAAGACAAAATACAAGAAAAACCCATTAGTTATCGTTTAATACAGGTAAAGTTTTAGCCACCACTCCATTGCAGAGTTGAAGAAGCCTTAAGGAACAAGAAAAAACCCTCGACGAATATACCATTTAAAACAAGAAACTTAGGAATTCAAATTTAATGCACACTTTCCATGATCATAGGTTAATCAAATATTTCACAATAATACAACCTGAAGCTCCGTGAATTCGTCCATCTCCATCAGCCTTCACCACTTCTGAGGTATCAACATCTCCACTCCCAGTACTAAAAAAATAAATAAATAAACTCTCAAGAAACTTAAAAATAATAGTAAAAAACTGAAAAGAAGTAAAGAACTAATTTAATGAACCGTTAGTACAGCAGACTGAGCAGTAAGTACCAGTCAATGACATCTAAGATCTTTGGTTTCCCATCTGAAGTCAGTTGCAAACCAGCAGCAGCCGGGTCAACACCAGAATCTGAAAAAAAAAATTATAATAAAATGGCAAAATATCAAGAATCAAAATCTGGATTTCCTTTCTATTAATTTCCAGAGTTGTTTAATTTTTTTTGAAACAACAAAGTCAAAAGAAGGTACCAAAGATTGCGATGAGGGCGCCGCGACCGTCGTAATGAGCATGAGCTTCAATGAAGCGATCAGCGCCAATCTCCTTCTTCGGCATCAGAGAGGCTAAGAAAGTGGACTCGTTCAGTTTGAAATTGCGAAAACGCCCATTCTCTTCACCTCCGCCACCACCACCACAAGTAATATTGCTAGTCTCTATTGAAGAACAAGGCATCGCCCTATATTTACCACCGCGAATCCCGCTTCCGCTTCGATGAGGATGATTCCACTCCTTTTTCCTTCTTTTCTTGAAATTACTACTATTATTATTATTTTTTAGCTTTATTTTGCGTCCAATGATTAGGAGAGAAGGAAGGGTGTGAGACGACGGAGATACTAATATAGGTGGCTGTTTGGCCCAGCTCAGCCCTTTAAGTATCGGGTTTTGCATTTACTTTTTTATTGTTTCTTGGATCCGAGGAAAGAAAGAGGGGTGTTTTGGGAATTCTGTTAGCTGTGGCGGCGGAAGAAAGCCGTTATGGATCAGCTCGCCACCTGTTTATGAGGAATAGCGTTAGATTTATCTTTTTTTTTTTTCCGTTGAGTGATAGCGTTAGTTTGCAAGTGGGTTTTGATTGGATGTGTTTTGGGTGGCGCGGGGCCTCTGCCGTAGTTAAATTACGGATTTTGTCCTTTTTTACCTTTCTTTTGGACCCTTTTTTCACCTTTCGGAAGGCGCGATTACGTATGAATCAAAATAAAAGGATCACTACATCACTCTTAAATAGAAAGAATAAATAAATATATATATAGTGGCTCGATCGAATAAATTAAAGTGATGTTTCGTTATAAAAAAATTCATAATTTTTTTTTTAATTTTGATGATAGATATTTAATTTTTATATTTGATTTAAGATAATTTGATTACAAAAAAAATGATAAATTTTTAACGGTAACTAAAATTTCAAAATTAAAAACAGATTTTTTCTTATAATATTTTAAAATTTTGAAAAAAAAATTTATTTTTAAATTTGATTTAAATAAAAAATTATAAAATAATTATTATTCTTTTGAAAAGTACATCTAAAAATAATTAAAACTCAATTATAATTTTTATATAAAAAATATTTTTAGATTATAATTAAAACGTTTAACATAAAAAAATATCTTAAATAATTTTTTATTTTATAAATAAATTATTTAATGTATTTTGTGCAAAAAATATCTTAAATAAATTTTTTTATATTTTAAAATAAAGGATTTAAGGTTAATATTTTTATAAAAAGATTATTTAAGATATTTTTATACGAAAAATTATCTTAAATAATCTTTTTATATTTTATAAATAGATTATTTAAAATTTTTTTATACAAAAATACCTTAAATAATTTTTTTTATTTTTTAAAATAAAATATTTAAAGTATTTTTGGATAAAAACGACTTAAATATACGCTTTTGATAAAAAAAAAAAAAAACACATTAAATCATTCTTTTTATTTTTTTAAAAAGTATTATTTAAGACGTTTTTTTATTTATAACCGCATTAAATAATGTCCTTTAAAAAATGACAAGAATTATTCAATATAATTTTTTTATCCAAAAACGTCTTTAATAATCTTTTTTTATTTAAAAAAAATATATTATAGATTATTTAAGGTATTTTTGGTTTGAAAATATCTTATATAATCTCCTTTAAAATAATAAATGAGGTTATTTAAGGCATTTTATAATAAAAAATGCCTTAAATAATTTTAAATATTTTTTATTGATAATATTTTATAAATAAAAATAGTAATCATAAAAATATTTGTTTTCTTTTGTTACTAAAAGTGTTATTTATCGTTTTAGTATTTATTATTAATAGAAGTTAAAGAAAAATTATCATTATATATGTCAAAGAATATACATAGATTTCATCCAATCAAACGAGTGAATTTAAATACGAAATGATCTAAAAAAAAAAACTCTAAATATTACGCTTTCTCAATACGATTCCACGAACTAAACGCCCCTTAAACAATTTAATATGTAAAGTCCAAAAAAGAAATTACATAAATTTAAAATTTTAACTTTGAATAAGATATTGCCCATATGATCGATTTCAGAAATTCATAATTATTGGGATTGCATAACCATTTTTCCTTAAGCTCTATCTTTGGATACTTTTAAAGCCTTAATATTCCATCTTCTATATATTTTTTATATTTTGTACATGTTACATATTTTTTCTAAGCATACTCATGAATTAAATTTAATTGACCAAGTCAGGTTAGAAACCATAATGATGTAATACAAGGAATAGATGTCCATCTTGTTTCAAAGATCATATTCTAGGACAAAGTATAATATAATCATAATTAAAAAAAAAAAAAGATAAAAGAATATCACAGTCTATTTCTTGTGAATAGAGTAATTTGATAGTTCTGCTATCCTGATATTTCTTCTCAGCATACTGACCAAAACTTTAAGTATGAATGTAAAAAATCAATTGATTTTTTTTATCCTATTGTGATAAATCAAGTGTGATTCTGGTGTAATGGCTGTTGCCATAAAATACGATCTATACTTCCTTTCAACATCCTTTTCTTTTTGAAAAAAAGCTACCACAATGAGCTTCAACAGGTTGGCAAAGAATAAGAATTTGTCATAACTGAAGAATCATTTATCTTAAACCTGCAAATTCATTTCAGTGACAACAAGAATATGTTATTTTAATCAAATAGCAGCCCCGTTAGAAATACTGTAGGCATTAGGACATTACCTGAGCTGATGGTCTAAGGTTGTGGCAGGTGGTATCACAAGGATATGGGCAATCAATCTCTTTGGTTATTCTTCTGCTAAAGTACCAATCACCAACTGCTTCTGCAATGGTCTGTTATAACATTTTCAAGTTTTCTCATGAATGAAATAAGGATTAAAATAATAGCATCAACCATCAAGTTTCAACCAAAATTTATAGGTAGGAGAAAAATAAATCTCTTGTTCCAAAACTAGTTCATATTTACAGGTCAGAACATTTACAGGTCAGAACACACGCTTAGATGGTAATCAGAAGAAAGTATGATCCATCAGCGAGTTCACACATTCAGGTCTGATGTTCACTCTAAAAACAGTTGTTACTGAAGTAACGTAGGAAATATGAAAGCCAGGTCATAAACCTGAATTTTAGAGTGGCTGCGAAGTTGGCATAGGTAGTTACCTTATTGTGTATTCTTGGAGAATCAACAGCAAACCATGTGTCCTGTGACTCACTTTGGCAATGAGCAAAGCATGAATTTATAAACATCCCCCCACTTATTGAATTTTTGTAGAATGAGTTAAGAGCTACAAGCATATCATGCCTCAGACCTGGAAAAAGATTTGGATCTTAATATCAATTGATATCATCTAAGAATAATTAGTCTACAATGATTTATTTATATTTGATTATGAAAAACCATAGCTCCTAACGTTCCTCCACCCAGAACACATTCATTAACAAAAAATTGTTAGCGTAGATAAGAACTAACCACATGAAAATGATCTAAAAGAGGTACCAACTAATCAACAAATATGAGGACACCAAAGACCAACCTTGTAATACATTGATCTGATTCGCATTGCACATTGCTGGATTAAGCTTGCAACGATTCCAATGTCCATGCAAATCAGCGGAAGGTGGAATCAAACTATGATGAAACTGTTGGGGAAAAGTTGACTAAAATAATGGTCATACAATGCTAGAACATTCACTTGAACGACAGAGTGAATAGTATTGAATTTATAAACAATTAGAGCAAGGAAATTTACCTGGAATACATCATAAGCTGAGTTCAAGATAAAATATGGCGTTGTAATATATTTTAATGCATACTGGGGAAAGAAACACTGCAGAAAAAGAAGTTAAATACCGTAGCAGTAAGCAGAAGTAAGTCATTCTTGTATGGATAGGACCATCACAGAGATCATACCAGCTTTGAATTGTTGGTCGACCTCATGCAATTTTGATTTAGATTTTTCTCTATCCCCTGTCATGTACATTTCCTTTATGTGAATAAAGCTTCATGCTTAAAGCACACTTTAACTACTTTATACATTCTGTGATAAATATTAACTAGTTTTTGTTATTAACAATTCTGGAAGTACTTCTGGACTTGAAATGGTGCTAGTTACCACTAAATCATGTATCAAGAACTCTATAATTAATGCAATACATGAAAATGTGGAGCCATTTAAATGTTTACTGAGGCAACTGAATTCAGATTGACAATGTTGAAATTTGGGGCTCAAGAGTGGGAATGGTTCTCGCCCACTTGCATGTAACCCTTTCTCCTTTCTCCCATTTTTATCAATGTGAATTGAAAACTAGTAAATTGATATAATTGCAATACATTGAGCACCCTTAATACAGTTAATTCTACCAACTACACACTATAGTCTAGTGTTCTCTTGTTTGTCCTAAGTAGAATATACAGCATAACACATAGTTGCTTATAAATCACTAGAGATTTGGATACAAGGAGATAAACCAAAGTCCAAAAGATTTTGGACAATCACAATTTAAGTATTTGATAAAAATAAGTACCTGTAAAGCAATTAGATCAAGATAGAAGGACCTCATAGTGTAATTCAAACTTATGTCTCGTCTGCAAAATGAAAACCAAGGATGTAATATCCAGAAATAGAAGATCGTGCACTGCTGAGAATAGTGAAACTTACTCATCCAGAAAAAATCCAGCATCACTTAAACATTTCACACTGGCATTGCTTGGTAACATCTTTGTGAAGTTGTCACAGTGCAGAAAGGTCGCTAGAGCCCCAGCAGAGCAACCTGAAAGCAAGGCCTACAGCGGAGAAAGAGCAAAAAGATGTGAAGCGTTGCTAAATTTTGCATAAAAAATTGCAACTGATTAATGCAGATCAAAGTTCAATGGGATGATCATCTTCTTACAAATAATAAACACGTAAATATGAAGATGATAAATAGACCATTATCTTGTGTTTGCCAGAAGGTATTGAATCTGTGTGATATTCATAAAGAAGCAGCAGATTGAACTAATTAGTTTCAATGGGCAAAACTGAGGCTTCAAGGGAAGGCCTTACTGTTTATTATCTTGCGTTTAGCTTGGAGTACTTACATCTAGTTCGTATGGAAAGAAAGAAACAACATGCTGTTTGGCAGGCAACAACTGAGTCAGGAGGTGTTTTGCTTAACATCATGGAAGTTATTAGATACAAACTTTGTGGAGTACAAAATATAGCAGATGACCACGTAAATAAGGGACTTAGTGTTAATTGAGGGTTAGGAGATCAAATTTTATCTTGATTGTTGTTTGTAAATACTGTTTCCAGCAAAATGCCTTTTTTTTTTTTGGTAGAAGGATAGATCCTGCTTTCTTTGAAAAAGAAAAAAATAGACAGTTAATATCAAACCTCTAAAATATGAAGTGAAATATGCAAAGTTCAACTAAATGAAACTTACCTTGCATGCAGTTGCCAACCCCTTGGGTAGAAGATCATGGATAATTGCTTCCCAAATTTTATAACCTCTGAAATAAAGCAATGATGTCTGTTCATTTCAGAAGCATACACATGGAAGGAATCAGTTAAAGAGCAAGTTCAAAGGTCTTTCCCAGTATACATCTTATAAGTTAACAAGTTCTTAATGTGAAAGAGCCTTCTTCACAGATTGTAACTTTCAGTGCCACTGCCATAGTTATTTCTGAATCCTATGAGGACTTCACCATCAGGCATCTTAAATGGCATTTTGAGTTTAAAGAATAATGTGATAAATATGATTTTAAAATGAAAAAGGTACACTGCATGGCACAAAGTTAAGATGAGAAAGTTACCCCATTGTCAAACTTGCTATCCCCTGAAAATGAGGCTCCATCACAATATCTCAGCTTCACACGGTTCCAGTTGTAAAAATCTGATTGTAATGAGAATTTCATGATTAATCCAACCAATGATAAAGAAAAGAAATGCCATTATCTTGCAAGGATAAGAACCTTTAAATTTTGAGTGCTTAATTCATTTTTGCTCAATATGGTGATATGAAAAAAGGTTCTGTCTTCAATGATTTAATCAATCAACCTACCAAAAGCAGAACTTCTTCTTCAATGCATATTTTTGAAAGTCCTCGAAATAATAAGCCCACAGAAGGGAGATCAACCATATAATTATGAAGGGAAAAAGAGCAGAGGTTTAATGATTTGATAGTTGCTTAATTTGCAAGCAAAATTTTTTGTGATCAAGTACTAACTCCACCTCCTTATTCAAACAATCATTGAGTTATCTAATTCTTCATCAATCAAGGAAACTACTCTCAACTGCGCAGAGTAAAGAGCCAATGGCTAGAAAATAGAAAGCAATTCCCTAAGTATATTTTGGAGTGTCAAGCATAAATAGGAAGATATGCGCGACTTCGGTCAAAAGGTATTGGGATCTTACCTTCCCTTGATAATTACTTCAATCATATTGTAAGTAGTAGTAGTAGTAGAATGTTGCCCCAAGTTTATGTCCTTTAGAATTATATAAAAACAACTGTTTATCAAAGAGAGTAACCATTTAATCCAACAAAAAAATTTGCCTTTTTGTCAATGTATGAAGAAATTTATAACCTCATTCTCTACAATACTATTTAGATATGTGGTTATATAGCACAATCTAACTGACTGGCATGAGCTTTTGACTTCATATAAAGTTTTGATGCAGCTTATAGAACAACACTTTCCTTTTTAAGGGAACAAAGTCAACTAGGAAAGTTTATAAAGGTTTTTATTCTTTTTCTGGTGACATAGAGCTAGGGGATGCACATGTGACTTGCCTCCTATGCTTTCCAACTATAGCGAAGGAATGTCTACTTCATCCTTTAGGGTAAGGAACAACTGCTTTTTCCATTTTCCACAAAATTGATACTTGCTCACCATTTGGGACATTGAAACAGTCCTCGAATGGGACCTACATGCAAGGTTATATATGTAATTTAAAATGCCCGAAGACAACAAGCGCAGAAACGAGTGAAACAATGCCTGGCAGAGAAGAAAGTGGTGCCAGGATTTATCACGTGAAGGCGACCACAGACGATGGTGAGAATCATGGACATGTCAACAGGATTACCGGGATTACCCTTTTTCAAACAAAAGGATTACCATAATAGATTTCTGGTACCAGACAATAGTGGTTGGTCGAGGAAAATGATGTGTGGGAAAATTAATGATGAAGCCTGCTTGCTGCATTGAAATTGACCCGTTGAATACCAACAGCATCAACTAATAATGAACCTTTCCCTCTTGTCTATATTTCTATGAAAAATCTCTATGATATGACAGATTACCAAGAACATACATTTAAATTCCCATTAATCAATCATAATTTCTCGTTAATTTTCATTGACACATGTATTCTAGATCCTTAGTATTTGGAGCATGTGAAATGACTGAACCTGGATTGAGGGACGCGTTGTTGCTTAAGATGCCAGAGAAGACTTCCAACTTGTTCATGTAACGAGTTGATCCACGGCGGGTTTTGGCTCTCTCCAGGCATGATGGTATGTCATTACACCACCCACCACCCTGATAAGAAGATGACCATATGGATCGAATAAACTTTAACAATCATAATCAATAATCCTAAGAATACTGGACCCACTGACCTAACAGAACTGACCAATTGGCCATCCCGTTAATCCCGTGATCATATGCAATATTGAGGGTCTTTCTTTAGGTTCAACGCTTGGGCATTTTGAATGGACTCTTTATTCTTCTTTTATACGCAACTTTAATTCGTGTTAAGGGGACCATAAAACAACTACTCCTTTTTAACAAAAAGCAAATTTGAACCAAATATCAAAATATAAAATTTTTTTTAATTCTTTTAGCCAATAATTTTTTTATTCGATACATACAATAAATCATTTCTTAAAAATGCAACATTTTAATCATTATCAAATATTATTCTTTCACCTTTTTAAGCTTTACCACGTTAGCATGTGAAATGACAGGATCCTATCTTATGGTTATAGTTTCATAATTATGACTGTTCATGAAGTCTAATAAAAAAAATGCGATAATCACACGTATGACTAGTATTTTTTTAGTTAAAACATATGACTTTTATGTTAAAAAAAATTGTAATTTAAGATAAAAATAAAAATATTAAATATTAAATTTATTAAATATTATTTTTAAAAATAATTTTATTAACCAATTAAATTATATTTTAAATTTTAAAACAATACTATATAAAAAAAAGTTAATAGCAATGATTAAAAATAATTATATAAATTATTTTAAATTTCAAAACAGTACTATATAAAAAAGTAACAGTCATTGTTAATTCTCACGGGTTGGACTCTTTTATTTTACCATTTGTATCTGATTATTTTACCTCTTTTTGCTTGTCGGCAATGGAATGATTTTAAATTATCTGACAAATTTGACCTCTAATAGGCTACCACTGTACCACATCAGCATTTCTAGGAGGGGTCCGCATTAAAAGAAAAAGAAAAAATAAAAAGTGAAATACACAAAACCTAAGATTTCAAAACAGTGTCAAGCAATGCCTATTGGTTTCCCAATGCATTTTGGTTCACCGTCGGCCAAATCATTTTTTTAGTCCTATTGTCACTTTCCAGGTAAATTTATGAGATATTATACCCTTTTATTCATTGGATTCACAGTTTTATTTTATAAAATGTCTTTTACAAGTTAGTATAAATTATGATCTTTAATATTATAATTAATTTTTAGATATTAATAATGTGTCATTGAAGATGATGATTTTTATTGAAGTGAGAAAAATATCATAATTTTAAAAAAAATCATAAATTTTATATTGATTTTATATTAAAATTAATTTTAAAATATATATTCACATTATTTTTATGAGATAAGATAATAAATTTTAACAAATTCAAACAAATAATATCTTATAAATTGTGACACCTATTATAACGTGATCTTATTCTAAAAATAACACGTGTTCTTATTCTAAAAAATAAAAATTAACTATATTATTATAGTAAAGATAAAATCAGTAATTACCTCACACTGTAAAATCCAGTTGTTTGCTGTGATCTTAGTCTAAAAATTAAAAATTAATTATATTATTATATAAAAATCAGTAATTACCTCAAATTGTAAAATCCAGTTGTTTACTCCAGCACCGAATCCTCTGTGCAGATGATACGCGGGCAAACTTCCATCCAAACAAACTACCAAAATTCACGAACCAAAAAGTTTACTACCGAATAAAGACACAAAGAGCATCCTAATAAAAAACTTAAAATGAGAACTGGAAAGCATACCAGCGCCGTTCACGGTGGCGTTTGGAACCAGAGTCATTTCAACCAGGAGTCGCTCTTCAGAATAAACGCACCATGGCCCGAAAGCTAGAAAAAATAGTAAACTCAGCATTATCTCTAAAATCAGCATCGTCTTCACGTTCAATATTTTCACAGAGCTCTGTTTCTCATTGAAAAATCTCGTCCTCGCGCTTTATTATTGATAACGGACAAAAAAATCCCGCGAAGCAAACAGATCTGTTTCTAAAGCTTCGAGAATAGATAGAGGAGAGATTAGATAAATAACACGAGAGAGAGATAGAAAGAGAGGCAGGTCGTTAACATACGTATAGATAGAGATAAAAGATTGCCACGCTCGTTAAATGTGCCGTTGATTATTTGGGGCCAAAATCAGAGAAAAAGAGAACACCAATGTCTCGACCGAAGAAAAAATAATAATAATAGTACTCCAAGAAAGAAATGAAAGGAGGAACTCCAATTCATAAAACGTATATTTTTTTTATTTTTCATAATTCCATTTTTTCCTAGCCTGGGATAAGAGAAAGAGAAGAGGGGAAAAGGGGAGATAAAAGAAAACTTAGAATTGGCAATGATGTTTGAAGTTTGTTCTGTCGTTGCCAAAATTGAAGAGTTGATTAAGGAATATGATGGGCTTACATTTGGCTAGGTTGTGTTTCCAGTTTGTTGGTGGAACCTACTTTGCTGACTTGTGAGGACTACTGGTAAGTCACCAATTCTGATCCACTCACTGTTTGAGTGTTCGCCCTTTCTGGTTTCCTCTTTCAATATTAAGAGTGGGACAAAATTTTTTTAAATTTGTGTGTTATTTATGTAATTAATAAATTTTAAAATATTATTTATTATTATTTTATTAAATTTAATAGATAAATAAAAATTGAGTTTATATACAAATTATTTATCAAACTTTGATTAATTTATATTTCGAGTATAAATGAATTAAATATAAATCAATTTTATTATATTTGTGAATTATTTATTTAATTAATGAGTTTTAAAATATTATTTATAATTATTTATTAAATTTAATAATAAACAAATTTAAATAAATAATACTTAGTGTTCATTGAACGTTTTAAATAAATAATCTTACCGTTCATTGAACGTTTCTTTCATTTATATTTTAGAGTTAAAAGTCAAGAAAGCAAAAGCTCTTGGTTAGTCAGTTTTGGTTAGGTTCTTCCCCACTAATATCCCAATTTCAGCCCCACGGCTCCCCTTAGGGTTGATCTTTCCATTGAAAGGCTGCACTAACTTTGGCAGTGACCGGCGCTTTTACTCCCTAATTTTTTTTTTTTTAATCAGCTATAAATTAAGATTTAATGTATCATGAGTTCAAATTCCATGACGATTAGAGTTATGTCTTGGTATTTTAAAATTGACGTTTTAACAAAATTCCCCCCTTTCTAGTAATTTATTTATTTTTAGACAGAAAAACCAGTGAGTTCAACTTTCAGCATCCTATTTTTCTCAGGTACTAATGTGATCATGATTTACATTTGTCAAACCCTTGACCCTTATTTAGCAATGTCTTCTTATTTGGTCTCTGGAAATTAATTGCTACTGTAACATGAAAAAATGACTTAGAAGTATTGATACACAAGTTAGATTATTTCTTTGGTAACCATTGTTACCAACTCTATTAATAACTTAATATACAATAATGAGACTTTAGTTTAGTGGCAAGACGTTCTAGAACTTTAAGATTTTAAATTCAAATCTCATTTCATGTGGATTTAGTTATTTAGTTAAATTATAATTTATTAATTAATTATTCAGTGATATAATAATTGATTATATAAATATAATATTTAATTATGAGTGTAATTTAAAAAAAAAAACTTAATATATATAATGATAAGAATATTAAGTTAGGAAGCTCTCATTATCCTCCAATAATTACAAGAGTAGATGTTTATCTGCTTCATTGGATAATGAAAATATTTCAATTGTAAAAACCTTGGAAAATTACAGGACATTCTTTTGTAGTAGGTCTTTATCCTGCTTCTTTGAATAATCAAAGTATTTCAATTATAAAAAGAAAATAACTTAGAACTATACCTGCTAAATTAGTAAAATTTATTGACATTAAAAGAGTAGACCCAAGAAATGAAAACATAATTAATTTTGGGAGTATGGAAGCAGTTCAACAGGTGAGCAAGAGTAAAAAGGAATCCAGCCAGGAATTTTGAAAGTTGTCAACTTTGCTTTAAGAGAAAGAAAATTTAAGATAGAGGGTTGGAAAGAGTTGTTGCCATTGATCATAAAAGAGCATCTAAATTTATTTCTTGATAATTCATTTCATTTCGTTAGAGATTAAAGAACAGAATAGATTGATGCCAAGTGCCTACAATTGCGTGGTTTGTTAATAGATTAAGTATTAAAAAAAATGGATGGATCACTTTCCTTTTATGCTTTGTAACTAAGAGGCTCACAGATCAGCATTTTTGCAAGCTTTAATTGCCAGATCTGTTTCACATAGGCACATGAACTTCACATGCATCAGTTTTTGATTGAGTTGGAGATGTTTGAGATATATAAGATATTCTAATCATTGATTCCCTTAAGGCAACTCAAAATTTTAAGACTATTTTCATCAAATTGTCAGGTCGAGTAAAATTGAAAAAACCTTGCAATTATGATATATTATTTTCCATTCCCAGTTTTTTTTTTTGGTAAAATTTTTAATTTTGTGGTCCTAGTAAGAAAATGTAATGATATCCAACAAAGTGGGGAAATTTGTTGTTTGTCTCTTGCTTTTTGTTTTATCCTTTTTCTGGTCCCTTTTTATTTGTGGGCTATGACACAAAGTCACTATTTCACACAATTTGCTGTCCGATGAAAAGGGTTAACATCCAACTGATGATTCACCAAATCTCTGATTCATCAAATTTTGACTTTAATCTTAGGCAAATGAGTAGTTAGTTCAAATTTCACAACAATTAACGTACACTTAAAAGAGAAGAAAATACACACCAAACTTGAAACCAATAATAAACAATTTAGATGAAAAATGCTGACAATTGTATTCAGAAGACAATTGTGAAAGGATGGGTAGGTTTAAGGTAGGAAAAGAATCAATGAACTTATTCTAGCAGATACTACAGTCACTTATTCAATCAACTTTTTCTTTTCCTTTAAGAGGGTGAAGGAATAACAACATGAAACTAAAGGCATCATGATAACAGCCAACCACTAACATCAGAGATAGTAAATACTTGAAACCAAAGCAGTCATAGAAGCCAGCTTGTGAAGCCAAGGTTTTGTTGCCAACTGAACCGTATTTTGCACATATTCCGGAACCTGTGAGGCAAATTCCATTTAGCATGAGCTGTACTACTCGGCTGTGGTGTTTTCTGATCAAATATTGTGAGGGATGTAAATCAATGACTTTTTAAGACTCGTGCAAGTCTAAAAAAATCTGCTAATTCATCTAATCAAACAATACCTTTTATCATCCTTCTTCTAAATAAGAAGCCATCAAAAAGCTTCAACTCCTAGAGAACAGCAAAGTTGTGTTTATGTATCATCTATGATACCTGCAACGTTTGCACTTCGCACTTCAGACTTCAGTCACAACATTGAAAGACTATCTGGCAAACCGAAAGTGATAACATATATAAAATATTGCATAAAACACCAATGATTTATAGTGGTTTACCCTTAATACGAGAGTTACTTTCACTTTTAGAATCATTGCAAGAACAACCTATTCCGTTGCCAAGGAATCTGCCATCCCAATAACACCCCCATTATGAATAACTAAATTTGTTTAGTGGATAGGAAATGATAAAAGAATTAGGCTTTGTTTGGTTATAGAAAATATTTTGTATTTTTATTTTTTATTTTCATTTTCATTTTGTATTTTCTGAATTTTGAAAAACATGTTTGGTGCATAAAAATGAAAATTTATTTTCAAACATAAAAATTGTGAAAATGTGTTTGGTATCTCTATTTTGAAAAAAAAAAATGATAACTAAATAAAAATAATATATTAGATAACATAATGAACTCTTTCAACCATCCAGAAGCCCTCCCCTTTTTCTTCTTTCCTTGCCTTATGCTTAGATGATTTTCTTGTAGAAGAATAGCGAAACCCGGTTGTGCATCTTCTTATGAATTTGAGAGCCTCATAAAAATTTTCCTTTAATTTTGGCTTTTTTCATTTTCATTTTCATTTTCTAAAATTTGTTTTCATTTTTAACTACCAAACACATTTTCACTTATATTTTCTATTTTCCATAAAACAAAAGCAAAAAGTGGTTTTAATTTCTAAAACCAAATGTAACCTTAATTAGTTAAACTAACAACTGAAGAAAAAAGAAAGAACAACTTTTTAATACATGTATCCGGTCTCCGTTGCATGTTGCCTAATCATGCTTGCAGTGATTCCATTTTCCTTCAACATCAGCAGAAAGTGGCACCAAAATATGATGAAACTATTTAACAGTTGGAGGCATTTGGTAGTTAAAAGAGTATAATGATCTTTTTTCTTAATTAGAAGCCCTTAGTAGATAGCCAAAGGTAATTCGAACATATGTATCTGACACACTTAGTGCTACATCAACTCAGCCATGTCATTATTATCCCCCACTGGCCTCTACCTCTCATTTATAAATACAAACATTCAGGCATCACAAGGCAAGTCCCATATACTCTCAATCCTTTACGTTTTCAACCTTATTTATTCTAACTTATGCATCATAATGCAAACGTAAGGAACATTTCCTGCCTTTGCACCTAACTATTCTCTTTTAGTCTTCTATTCTTTCAGGAATACCCTCATATCAGAGCTTGGCATCAACATTTGACACACTAGGTAGGGGTTTTTCATTTATTAGCCGAGCACGAAACAATGCCACCTAAGAAAAAAACCTGAAAGAGAAGAGAGATGGCAACTCTGGTTAAAACAAAAATGCACAATAGCTAGCATTTGGACCAACCTGCCTCATAACAAGTTGGTACGACCATAGAGTAGTTCTAGTTCTTAACCAAGTAGATACAAGCCCTCAAACAAAGGTTGCAGACCATAATCCCAGTGCAAGCTTCAAAAATGCCAAATTTAGTTACCTCTAACCTACAAGTTGCGAAAAGACAGCCAAGTTATAAAAAGATGAAGGCTTTCTCGACCTAAAAAAAAAAGAGCATAACACCACAACTTGCCATTACCTCAGCCATAACATGACATACGCCATAACCCAAAAATCTAAACAAACAAATCCTAAGCCCTAACTGAACAAAAACTCGGAAGCTCAAATGCAAGCTATGGAGAAAGAGCTAAAGGCAAAGGCAATGACTTTTAAAGATGAGCTTAAATTTTTGGAGACTTTTCCTTTTACCAAAGAAATTGACAAAGCCATGCCTCTTAAAGGATTTAAAATGCCAACCTGAGAAACCTATGACAATGCTTTTAACCTCTTTGATCATTTGAAACTTTATAGAACTAATATAATGGTATAGGGCATGGATTAAGCTTTGATGTGTAAGGACCTCGCTACCACCCTTAAAGGTGTAGCTCGATCTTGGTATAATAGCTTAGAACCGAGGTCAATCATGACATTTAAAAAACTTAGCCACTCTTTTCTATCCTGATTTATAAGTAGCTAAAGAATGAAGAAGGTAACCTTGAGCTTAATGTTGATCCACCATGGTTTGCAGTGAATCTTTGAATATTACGCATTTTAACGTAAAAGCTTTACAGGTAAGCAGCCTCTGTAGCCACCTTGACAAATGGATTCAATGATAGAAAATACCACTTAAAGTTGACCTTATCATTAGAGCCACCTAAGATTCTGGCTGATATCCTACTTGTAGCTAAAAAGTACATAAACCCCAAAGCTACAATGAAAAATAACTAAAGTGAGAGAGGCTCATCCCTACCCCTCTGTGGTAAAAAAGGTAAGGATTTTTATGATTTTTTTCCAATAGAGAGATGACATAAGGCTCGAAACCCTAGTAAAGAAAGAAATTATAAGGCACTGAATACCTCTCAAAAAAAGATTTAGATACAAATTGAGAGGAACCCAAAGTTTAGATGGTCGAAGCCATTGAGACAGAACACAAAGAGGGATCCAACCAAAAGATGTGTCTTTCATAAGGACATAGGCCATAATATTAAATATTGTATTGACCAAACAATGATATTGAAGCTCGGATTATGAAAGTTAGCTAAAGAGGTTTATGAAATAGCAAAGACAAAAGCATGCTAGATTTAACATAGATAGGATGGAAGAGAACCCATTAGGGATAGGAAAGGTAAGCCAAAAGAAAATAGAAGGGGAAAAATCTGAAAAGATGAGCCAAGACGGAAGAAGTTGAACTGGTAATAACAAGCCAATCACTAAAGTCATTAATGTGATTATTAGAGAAAGCTCAACCTCAACCAAGAGAAAATTAAACCTATGAATGATGATGGCTATGGGTTCTTCGGTAAAGAAAAAAAATTAAAAAGATGAATCAATCTTGTTCAACTCAAAAGATTTGAAAAGAATCCAATACCCATATGATGATGCTATAATGATTATAACTGTGGTATATAATTATGTAGTCAAAAAATCCTATTCAACAACGGGAGCTCCACCGATGTCATGTATTATGGCACCATGAAGAAAATGTGAATTAATGAAAACTAGTTACAACTGATCACTACGACTTTAGTAGGATTTAGGAACAAGCAGGTACTAGTAAAATGAACTATTAAGCTATCGATCTCTTTAGGGATAGAACCAAAGATAGTCACATCTGTCATAGAGTTCATGGTTGTAAACATCCCATCTACCTATAATATGATATTAGGCCAATCCAGTGAATCTGTTATCAGCTCATAGGCTCAATTCCTCATCTGAAAGTGAAATATTTAACATTTCAAGGGGTTGAAAAAGTAAGGGAAGACCAATCCATGGCATAACAGTATTATGTCCCTATAATGAAAGAGAGGATTAGGAAATAGACTAACAATTTGATTAAGATTGAGAACACAGAAAAAAGGCAAGCAAGAGAAATCGAGGAAAAATAAAAAAGCATGAGCAAGAACATACAACGTAAGACTGATCTGACGAAAGCATGCTTTTAAATTGCTCCAAGCTCTTAAGCTCAAATGAAAAGACATTTTTTGTTTCATTTTTTGAATTTTTGAAGTAATTTTGAAAATGACCAAGTTTTAAATCGGTACAAACAATTACATGTTATTTAGATCGAGCTAATATGCCAACTAAAATATAGTTTAAAATAAAAATGCATACTAATTCAACCATATATTTTAACAAGCTACCAAAACATACTAATAATCACATCAACATTTATCTTCATAAGAAATGGTCATAACCTGATCGAATAAAAAGAGATAATTGACCAAAAACTTGACTCAGACAAAAACTAACCTAAACTAGCATAGAATCTTGTAGCTATACTGTTTCTAGATAACATCCCCGAAAAACATATTCAAATCGAAACTAAACTTTAGTACAAGAACCAGTGAACTTAACTTTTGAGAAATAATACCAACATTTTTGCTTAGACATTGTCCAATATGCTTGGAATTAATATCGAAGTAATGGTCCATAGACTGCACACTAACCTTGATGTGAAACTAGTTTGGCAGAAGAAAAGAATCTTTACCCTAGAAAAATATAAGGCTATTGAAAAGAAGGTCAATAGACTATTACAAGTAGGCTTTATTAGGGAGGTTTATTACCTTGATTGGATAGCAGATGTAGTCATGGTAAAAAAACATAGTAAAAAATGAAAGATGTGTGTTGACTTTACCAACCTAAACAAAATATACCCAAAATACAATTTTGTCCTCTTCAATATAAATCGACTAGTGGATACTAACATAAATCATGGCTTATTAGCTTTATGGATGCCTACTCTAGCTACAACTAAATTAAAATGTTGAAGGATATTAAGGAAAAATAGCTTTTATTACAGAAAAAGAACTTTATTATTAAAAGGTGATACCCTTCGAATTGAAAAACATAAAGATAAGCTATCAAATGCTTGTTAATAAGGTCTTTAAATATCAGATCAACTGTAACATAAAAATATATGTGGATAATATGATAGCTAAAAGTAAGAGTTTGGCAAAGCACTTGAAAGACCTTTGAGAGACCTTAAACACCTTGAGAAAGTATAATATAAGCCTTAACCCAAGCAAATGTGCTTTTGGATTCACGTCAGAAAAATTCTTTGGTTATATGATTAATAAGATGGGGATATAAGTGAACGCAAAAAAGATTTAGACAATCCTAAATATGAAAACACCAACCTTGGTAAAAGAGGTGCAAAGGCTGACTGAAAGAATAATCACCCTAGGTAAGTTCATGTCTAGGTCGACAGAATGATGTCTATCATTTTTTAAAATTTTCAAAAATATTTTTTATTTCAAGTGGACTCCTTAAACCACTACAGAACAGGCCATTAGCTTAGTCTTGGTCTGAGAAGAAGACAGAAAGCAAAGACTAGTTTAATTTATGAAAAAAGTGCTGACAAAGCCAGAAATAAACTATAACAATATAGAAAAATTAGTTTATGCAGTTGTCACTTCAGTCAAAAAGTTCAAACCATATTTCCAAGCTCATGCGGTATATGTACTAACTAATTAATAATTGAGATAGGTTTTATAGAAATTAAAATTGTTAGAAAGATTAATCAAATGGGTAGCAGAGCTCAATGAATTTGACTTGTATATACTACCTAGGTCTATATTGAAATCTCAAGTGTTAGCGAACTTTATTGTATAGCTTACCTCAGCCCATTTTGAAGAACAACTTAAAAAAAATAAGAAAACTCTAGACAAGGCAAGATGGAAACTTTTTATCGATGGATTGGCCATGAACCACAGTAAAAGAGTTGGGCTCATTCTAATCAGCCCAGAAGGATTGCAATATCGATATGCCTTAAGGTTTAGATTCAAGGCATCAATAATGAAACGAAATATTAAGCATTAATAACAGGCTTAAAATTGGTAGCTAAGCTGAATGTTCAATATATAATTGTACATAACAACTCTCAATTAATGGTCAGTCAGATAAATAGAGATTTTGGAGCTTAAAAAGAAAAGATTCAAAAATATTTGGATAAAGCACTAGCCCTAGTCAGTAGTTTTAAAAAAGTCGAAGTAAAAAAGATATTGAAGTTTAAAAACTCGTTGTAGACACCCAATTGGGTCCGGCCCAGATCAATTGGGCCTGGCCCAAATGGGTAAGGCCCATTTCAATCATGTATTTTCATTTTTATTTTTTTTCTTTTCTTTTTCTTCTTTTGTATTTTATTATTATTATTATTATGTATATCTTTGTTTATTTATTTTTATTTAGATTAGATTTATATGTATTGTATGTATATAGTTATATATTTATTATTATTATTATCTTCTTTTTTTTTTGTAATATATTTTTGGGTTTATCTTATGTTATTTTTTTTTTATTATCTGTTAATTTTATCTGATTTTTTTTCTGAATTATCTGATATTATTTTTTTATTTTTATACTATCATATCTTTTGATTATCTAGTATTTTTTTTATTTATTTTGATTTTAATTCTGGATGGCTAAGATTCAAAGTTGAAGAATCCCATTCTGGAGGGGAATTCAATCAGAAGAGTCCAGTTGGATTCAAAGACTGAATTCCCGTCCAAAGAGGAATTGGGATTGATCAGGAACTCCTGATCAATCCCTATAAAAGGGACCCTCTGGAACAATGCTGAACAGACAGAAAACAGTAAGCAAAGCTACTGATTTGAGAGAAAAGGAGGCGTATAGGAAGCTAGAAAAAGTTTAGGAGTGTTCTGGGAGTGAGAAAAATTTTTTTAGAAATTTTTGGCGAAAATTTTTTCTGAAAATTTCTGGGAAATTTCCAGATTCCGGCGAAAATTCCGGCGAAGTTTGAATTTTACGATGAAAATTCCGACCAAAATTGAAGTTTCCGGCGACCTGCCCAGTTTTCGACGAAGAATCCCAGAAACCGGCGATCTTCCGGCCAACTTCCGGCGAAATTTCCAGATTCCGACGACATTTTCCAGAATCCGGCACCGGTGTTCTTCAGTTTCTAGAGAGAAAGGAGAGAAAAAGGAAGAAGAGAGAGAGAGGGAGAGGAGCGTTCTGCCGAAAAACGGAGGAAGGTGCCTTTTATACCCTCCCAAAACGACGTCGTTTTGGCTTTAAGTTAACCAGAGGATCCGCGCGTTTTGCCGAACCCGACCCGACCCGGGCATCGACCCGCTTTCTGACCCGCGCGTGCCAGCTCCCTCCAAGCCGAGCCGAGCCGAGCCAAGCCGCCAAGCCGCTCCCCCCGAGCCGTTTTCTCTTCCTTGAGCCGAGCCGAGCCGAGCCGCGATCCGAGCCGCTCCAGGTTTTTTTTTTTTTTTTTTTTTTTCTTCTTTCTTTGAATTTTTTTCTTCTTTCTTTGTTTATTTGTTTATTTTATTTTTTATTTATTAGATTAGGTTTATGTAATATTCTTTTTATTTATTTTTTATTATTTTATTTTCTTTAAATAAAAATAAAAAAATTCCAAAAAAAATATATTTTTAGGGAAAAGTTGAAAGTATCAATTTTTCTTAGAAATAAATTTTCAAAAAATATTTTTGGGGAAAAGTTGAAAGTATCAATTTTCCTCAGAAATAAATTTCAAAAAAAAATATTTTTAGGGAAAAGTTGAAAGTATCAATTTTCCTTAGAAATAAAATTCCAAAAACTATTTTTGGGGAAAAGTTGAAAGTATCAATTTTCCTTAGAAATAAATTTTCAAAAAAAGGGTTTTTGAGGAAAAGTTGAAAGTATCAATTTTCCTTGAAAATCGAAATTTTCAAAAAAAATATTTTTGGGGAAAAGTTGAAAGTATCAATTTTCCTTAGAAATAAATTTTCAAAAAAAAAGGGGTTTTTGAGGAAAAGTTGAAAGTATCAATTTTCCTTGAAAATCGAAATTTCCAAAAAATATTTTTAGGGAAAAGTTGAAAGTATCAATTTTCCCTACAAAAGAAAAATCATTCTTTCATTCCTTTCTATCTTAATTTTGATTTTGTTTTTTTTCTTTAAATAATCCGACGACGGAGCCTCTGTAAGTGAAACAGTAGTTTTTCTTGCATACTCTTGAGGTGAAGGAATTTTCTCAATTTTCTGCTAAAAGTATTAGAGTCAATTGAGAATAATTTTCAACAACTAACTACTTGGTAAAATTTTAAGGCTTTTGGATAACACAAATTCAAGCTGGTACCATCTTTTGATGGGCGTTGTGAGGGTGCTATAACCTTCCTCACACGTAACCGAACTCCCGAACCCTGTTCTGGTTAGCAGACCTGGACCTATTCTTCTAGGGACCCTTAAACTTAGGTGTTCCCTAAAAGGACAGATTCTTTAGGTGGCCAATCGCACCTAGATAAAAAAGATTGGTGGCGACTCCCTAAAAGTCAATGTCTAGCGATAGATCCCCGGATCTAGACGTTATGACAGCTTGGCGACTCCGCTGGGGACTTTGAGAGTCAGGCCAGCAAATAATTTGTGTTATCCAAAAGCCTAATAAAATTGAACCATTTTTGTATATGTGTGTTATTATTCATTCATGTTTATTTACCTTGTTAATTATGTCATTCATATGCATGTGCATAACATGAGCTCTACACCCGAGCTCCGTCCCTTTAGGAGGGAGTAAAGTACCTATTGCTTTCGTGAGGTCTAATGCCTCCGTAGTGGCTAGCGAAATACTCCCACTCAAATTGAACCTTTTCCGCTTGTAGCCTGTAATGGGTGAGGATTAGGGTGCCTTACTAGTCTGTGATGGACAAGGATGTAAGGAACAATTTGAGGACCTTTAGACTCTGACCTTAAAACCACATGTAGTGAACCTTAAGAGTGCCTACACCTAGGATAGAGCTCTTTCTACCCGATGATAGATATGCCCTGAAATTAGGACACAAAAAGGGTGTTTATCTAATCATTTTGATTGCTTAACTTTGTGTATTATTTTTATCATATGTAACATTATGCATCAACATCACTTACGTTTCATCCACGGAACTAACTATGTTGTTTGTCTGATTGTATGCATCTGTATTCTTTTCATGATCATGTTTCAACACAATCATTTGCATTCATTTCATACTAGATTTCATTCAAAAAATGTACATTTCATTTGTGTATCAAAGCATCATACACAAGGCACAGCATAACATTTCTAATCATAAGTATGGTACTCAAGGTCCGAGGATAGCTCCATCTAGCGAAAATCCTACTCATCCATACAACACAAGATCCAGAGCAAGGCAAATGGAGGAAGAAAGTTCTCATAAATTTGAAAAGTTAGAAAAAGCTCAGGAGAAGATTGAAAGTGAACTAAGCAAAATTCTGGAGGCTCTTAATAACATGAACAAAGGAAAAGGAGTTGAAGGAAATACAAGCCAGCAAGATGTGGCTGACCCTTTGCACCCTTCAGGTTTTGGCCCACCTCAGGCTCAGTCTGCTCAAGAGGTCCCGCCACAACACTTTACATATCCTGGAATGCCATCATCCTTCAACCCAGGGCAGTATAACAGCTATATAAATCCTGTCTTCACTGAAAAGGCAGCAGAACCAATTCCTGATCTAGATGACTTAAAAGAGAAGGAGAAAGAAAAGATGAGGGTGGAAGCTGAGGAAAGTTCCAAGATTAGTATGCTGGAGCAAAGGCTAAGGGCTGTGGAAGGATTTAGCTCTTATGGGTCAGTAGATGCTGCTGGGCTCTGCCTAGTCCCTGATGTGGTTATTCCCTATAAGTTCAAAGTACCAAAATTTGAAAAATATGATGGTACCAAGTGCCCCAAAACCCACATCACCATGTATTGCAGGAAGATGGCAGCTCATGCTCATGATGAAAAACTCTTGATGCATGTTTTTCAGGACAGTCTTACTGGCTCTGCCGCCAGATGGTATGTTCAGTTGGATAGGACTCGTATTCGCTCTTGGAGTGATATGGCACATGACTTCATCAGTCAATATCGACACATTATCGATTTGGCTCCTGATCGTTTATCTTTACAGAATCTGGAGAAAAAGTCAAACGAGTCTTTTAAAGAGTACGCCCAGAGATGGAGAGATATAGCTTCACAGGTACAACCTCTTCTAACAGAAAAAGAGATCACAGTGCTGTTTGTTAGCACTTTGAAACCTCCTTATTATGAAAAGATGATAGGAAATGCAACAAAGAATTTTGCTGACATGGTGATCTCTGGAGAAATTATTGAAAGTGCCATAAAAAATGGCAAGTTGAAAGGAAGAGAAACCAAGAAGGCATCAGAAAAGAAAGAAGCTGAAGCTCAAGCTGTGAGCTTTGATAGAAACAATTCAGGGGTTATCAACCCTATCCATCCCAAGGCTACTCTCCATACTATCCCGCTGTGAATAATGCCTCATCCTACCCATACCAGCTAACTCCTCAACCATCTTATTCATCCACTTATCGCCTTAACATTCAGGCTCCTGTAAGAACCCAAATCCGCCCTACTAACCCAGCCAATGGCTCGCGAGAACAACGGACTGCTCGAGAAAAACCTGTATTTGATCCAATTTCTATGACTTATACAGAGTTATATCGAGAACTCTATAATAGCCATTTGATTGCCCCTAGCCATGTGGAGCCGCTTAAACCACCATACCCAAAGTGGTATGATCCTACAGCCCACTGTGACTATCACTATGGAATTACTGGTCATTCTACTGAAAATTGCACTGCTTTAAAGTATAAGGTGCAACGGTTGATCAATGATGGAATGGTAAGTTTTGATCAGGGAAAAGCAACAACATCCAATGTTAGCGCCCTGAGTGAAAGTCAAGAACAGAAGGGGTCCGGAGAGTCACAATGAATTGAGGGGCAAGATGTCAATAGAGATTCTTCACCTGATCGCATGGGGGGACAATTTTAAAAAATGGAGATAAGGCTGGTTGAAGGTTTCTTCTGTCATTTTAGGATTTCTTTTCAAATAATGTTAGATTTCTTTTTGCAATATGACTTCACTTGTTATCATTTTAATAAAGGCAAGTCAATGCATTTCATTACATTTTTCTCTTTCATTTGACCATTATTCCATGCCCTGTTACCTTTCATAACTTTATACTCCCATTCTCAAATTTCAGATGATGAATATTTAGACAATGATAACAGTAATTCTGGGATTTAATTTTGAAAACTCATCCACATTTAATATGAGAAGATGATTTGAGCAAGAAGTAAGGTAGAGAGATATGTCTTGAAGATATGTAATCTTTCATACAAGTTCATGAGCTTTGTTTAATAGATGATGTTCAAGGAAGGTATTCACAATTGAGATGAAAAATGGCCATATTTCTTTTACCATTGGAAAAACCATTTATTGCTACCCCTTGAGCCAATCATGATTTTTTTTCTTGAAGAACCCCAACCAAGGATCACCCTCTACACTGGAGGGTAATTTTTGAAAAAAAAAAAAAAAAAAAAAACACCACAAAAGGTCTCAAAAATGAAAAAAGAAAAGAAAAAATAATGCCACACATGATTTGGGGCAAAGTAATGAGAATCTTTTGTGTGAAGAAAGAAAAAATAATGAAATGATGTGGGGGCAAAATGCCAAGTTATATCAAATGATCCTTTGGTTTTGAACCTTTTTAATACATATTTTGAGCCTATTATATCCATTTTTTGTGACCCTTCACCTTGGCCTATATTACAACCTTGAAAAGTCCATTTGGATCAAGTGTGAATACTCAACTTGAATGATCATGTGTTGAGCGAAGGTATACTCATGATGAAGCAATGGAATCATGCTACATTGCTCTAAAGTTAGATGTGTGAAGGATATCAACAATGGATGAAAAATGAGAAAAAAAAAGATGATGAAAAAAAAAGAAAAAAAAAGAAAAAAAAAGAAGAAAGAAATGAAAAAATGAAAAAAAAAGATTCAAATTGAAAACCTGAAGGGTTGATTTTGATAGAAAGAGATCCAGGTCAAATGGCTCACACGAATGAAAGATCAAAGACATTTGAAGACCCCTCAAAGACTGGGGCAAAGTTCGCCAAGCTCAAGTTGACTTCAACAGTAAATGGAATGAGTTTTTAAAAAAGAATCCTAGATTAATGTTGAGAATTGTCTAAATATTCATCATTTGGACATACCATCCATCCCAATGACATGTATCCAATTCATTTCCTTTCCCATTTGCTTTGTACCAAAATAGATCTTCATTGATTATCTTTACCATAATTCACCTTGCATTCTCTCATTGTTTCACCCCTAGAATGAATTGAGAAAATGTTTGATTGCATTATATTTGTCAAGATTTGAAATGATAATGAATGAATGAATATGTGCTTAAAAGAGTCTGGCATTTATTTGAAAAAAAATCTAAGATGATGGTGGTAGAAACCTAAAAGAGATGATTTGAAAGGATATATGATGTGATCAAATAGATGATATAATGGGGCAAATCTTGAAAAGTGATGAATTGATCGATATGGCTTGCAAGTTATGATTGAATGATGAGAACAATCAGTAGACAGAGTTTGTTTCGGAATGGTTAATGATGAGTAATGACCCAGGAATGGTGGATGAAACTTGTTTTGAAATTTGTTAGTGCTGAAAAATTCATTTGAATGATGGTCAAGTATGATCGATTGATGAAGCTTATTCCAGAGTATTGAGAAACTGAACAAGGAAGAATGTGAGTGAAAAAGACAATTGAAAGCTACACTGGTTCGATCTTAGAAGAGCAGTGCAATTGGATCATTGATGAATCCAAGGGCTTGACACCCAAGAAAGAAAAAAGAGCTTGAGAAACTTGAGCACCATACATTGAACAAGAATTAATTGGCCAACATTTGTATAGCATGCATTGAAAATCATGCACATTGCATAGCATACACTACTTTCAAGAAAGTATAGTGTATAAATTCAAGAAGCAGGGGTGTTCCAACATCCCACATGGAAAAGACAGATATGAAAAGACTTTGCAAGTTTGAGAAGAAACTTGTCAGGTAAGTTCCTAATCCTTGAAATAGGATGTCTCTTGGTATCAGGGTTGATTTATAAGACCTTTGGGCATAATCTCCTGAAATCCCTTCAAACACAACTTTCAACTCCTTCGGACATGATCGTCTAGGAGTATTTACTTTTCCAAGTTCGTTGCCTCTGTTTAGAGGAGCAATTTACTTTTCCAAAGTCGTGGTACCTCTGTTTAAAGGAGCAATTTACTTTTTCAAAGTTCGTTGCCTCTGTTTAGAGGAGCAATTTACTTTTCCAAAGTCGTGGTACCTCTGTTTAGAGGAGCAATTTACTTTTCAAAGTTCGTTGCCTCTGTTTAGAGGAGCAATTTACTTTTCCAAAGTCGTGGTACCTCTGTTTAGAGGAGCAATTTACTTTTCAAAGTTCGTTGCCTCTGTTTAGAGGAGCAATTTACTTTTCAAAGTTCGTTGCCTCTGTTTAGAGAAGCAATTTACTTTTTCAAAGTTGTGGTACCTCTGTTTAGAGGGGCAATTTACTTTCCAAAAGTCGTGGTGCCTCTGTTTAGAGGAGCTTTGAAAAAAAAAAAAACAAAAAAAACAAAAAACAAAAAAACAAAAAAACAAAAAAACAAAAAAACAAAAAAACAAAAAAAAAACAAAAAAACCAAAAAATATTGAGTTGAGTCTTGATTGGGTGTCTACGTCTTTACGCAATTTCTGTTTCACAGAAAATGTGCAAAGAGGGGCAGCTGTAGACACCCAATTGGGTCCGGCCCAGATCAATTGGGCCTGGCCCAAATGGGTAAGGCCCATTTCAATCCTGTATTTTCATTTTTATTTTTTTTCTTTTCTTTTTCTTCTTTTGTATTTTATGTATTTTATTATTATTATTATTATGTATATCTTTGTTTATTTATTTTTATTTAGATTAGATTTATATGTATTGTATGTATATAGTTATATATTTATTATTATTATTATCTTTTTTTTTTTTGTAATATATTTTTGGGTTTATCTTATGTTATTTTTTTTTATTATCTGTTAATTTTTTCTGATTTTTTTTCTGAATTATCTGATATTATTTTTTTTATTTTTATACTATCATATCTTTTGATTATCTAGTATTTTTTTTATTTATTTTGATTTTAATTCTGGATGGCTAAGATTCAAAGTTGAAGAATCCCACTCTGGAGGGGAATTCAATCAGAAGAGTCAAGTTGGATTCAAAGACTGAATTCCCGTCCAAGGAGGAATTGGGATTGATCAGGAACTCCTGATCAATCCCTATAAAAGGGACCCTCTGGAACAATGCTGAACAGACAGAAAACAGTAAGCAAAGCTACTGATTTGAGAGAAAAGGAGGCGTATAGGAAGCTAGAAAAAGTTTAGGAGTGTTTTGGGAGTGAGAAAAATTTTTTTAGAAATTTTTGGCGAAAATTTTTTCTGGAAATTTCTGAGAAATTTCCAGATTCCGGCGAAAATTCCGGCGAAGTTAGAATTTTCCGGTGAAAATTTCGGCCAAAATTGAAGTTTCCAGCGACCTGCCCAGTTTCCGGCGATCTTTTGGCCAACTTCCGACGAAATTTCTAGATTCCGGCGACATTTTCCAGAATCCGGCACCGGTGTTCTTCAGTTTCTAGAGAGAAGGGAGAGAAAAAGGAAGAAGAGAGAGAGAGGGGGAGGAGCGTTCTGCCGAAAAACGGAGGAAGGTGCCTTTTATACCCTCCCAAAACGACGTCGTTTTGGCTTTAAGTTAACCAGAGGATCCGCGCGTTTTGCCGAACCCGACCCGACCCGGGCTCGACCCGCTTTCTGACCCGCGCGTGCCAGCTCCCTCCAAGCCGAGCCGAGCCGAGCCAAGCCGCCAAGCCGCTCCCCCCGAGCCGTTTTCTCTTCCTTGAGCCGAGCCGAGCCGCGATCCGAGCCGCTCCAGGTTTTTTTTTTTTTTTTTTTTCTTCTTTCTTTGAATTTTTTTTTATTTCTTTGTTTATTTGTTTATTTTATTTTTTATTTATTAGATTAGGTTTATGTAATATTCTTTTTATTTATTTTTTATTATTTTATTTTCTTTAAATAAAAATTAAAAAATTCTAAAAAATATATATTTTTAGGAAAAAGTTGAAAGTATCAATTTTCCTTAGAAATAAATTTCCAAAAAATATTTTTGGGAAAAAGTTGAAAGTATCAATTTTCCTCAGAAATAAATTTCAAAAAAAAATATTTTTAGGGAAAAGTTGAAAGTATCAATTTTCCTTAGAAATAAAATTTCAAAAACTATTTTTGGGGAAAAGTTGAAAGTATCAATTTTCCTTGAAAATCGAAATTTTCAAAAAAAATATTTTTGGGGAAAAGTTGAAAGTATCAATTTTCCTTAGAAATAAATTTTCAAAAAAAAGGGGGTTTTTGAGGAAAAGTTGAAAGTATCAATTTTCCTTGAAAATCGAAATTTCCAAAAAATATTTTTAGGGAAAAGTTGAAAGTATCAATTTTCCCTACAAAAGAAAAATCATTCTTTCATTCCTTTCTATCTTAATTTTGATTTTATTTTTTTTCTTTAAATAATTCGACGACGGAGCCTCTGTAAGTGAAACAGTAGTTTTTCTTGCATACTCTTGAGGTGAAGGAATTTTCTCAATTTTCTGCTAAAAGTATTAGAGTCAATTGAGAATAATTTTCAACAACTAACTACTTGGTAAAATTTTAAGGCTTTTGGATAACACAAATTCAAGCTGGTACCATCTTTTGATGGGCGTTGTGAGGGTGCTATAACCTTCCTCACACGTAACCGAACTCCCGAACCCTGTTCTGGTTAGCAGACCTGGACCTATTCTTTTAGGGACCCTTAAACTTAGGTGTTCCCTAAAAGGACAGATTCTTTAGGTGGCCAATCGCACCTAGATAAAAAAGATTGGTGGCGACTCCCTAAAAGTCAATGTCTAGCGATAGATCCCCGGATCTAGACGTTATGACACTCGTTGGTAGATTTCTTGTCTAAATTGGCTTTAAGAATAACAACAAAGAGATAAGATCAAGTCATAATGGAAGAACTGATACAAAAAGGCACTGAAAAAAAACTTGTAAGATAAATTAAAAAAAAAAAAAATTAGATGACCCTAATCAAGACATACCTGATCACATGAGTGCTATTTGAAGACAGGGTTCGAGCTAATGCATTAATAAGAAAGGTTCCTCGATACATGATGATTAGTGAAAAATTATACAAAAGATCTTTTAGCTTTTCTTATCTGAGATGTGTAGACAATGAAGAAGTATACTACATTTTGTGAAAAATTCATGAAGTAATATGTGGAAGCCACCTCGGACCTTGGTCATTAGCCTATAAAGTATTCAAGCAAGGCTATTATTGGCCACAATCAGAAAAGATACGATCGACTTGGTCAAAAGATATGAAAAATGCCAGAGGTTCACCCACATGTAGCATCTTCCCTCGATCGAGCTCATTCTCATTATTAGCCTTTGACCTTTTTGCAGTGAAAAATAGATATCCTTAAACCATTTACCTTAGCCATAGATTAGAAGAAGTTCATCTTAATAGTGGTGGATTACTTCATGAAATGGCTTGAAACTGAGGCCTTGGCCACTACAACAAAAGCCCAAGTCGAGAAATTTGTGTGAAAAAACATAGTCTATATATTTAGCCTATCTCGATTTATCATAACGGATAATGGCAAATAATTTAAAAACTCAAGGTTTAAAAAATGATGTTCAAACCTTCATATCGACCTGAGATTCACATATGTTACCCACCTTCAATCCAATAAACAAGTCAAAGTTGCCAATAAAACAATATTAAAAGCCTTTAAAAGAAATTACATGTAGTAAAAAAGAAGTGGGCTGACAAACTTCCTAGCTTACTGTGAGCCTTGAGGATGACCATTAAGGTACTAATAGGATAAACCTTATTCCACTTCGCATTTAGAATGGAAGCCATAGTGCCTGTCAAGATTAGTCTTTCAAGCTTAAGTGTCAAATTAGGGTCAAAAGAAAAAAATGAATAAGCTCTAAAGGTTGACCTAAACATCACTAAAGAATAGAAAGATGTGAACCTAACATAGATAGCAACTTATCAACAAAGGGTATCCAACTATTATAATAGAAGGGTCTAACATAAGAACATTTTAAAGGGTGACCTGATATTTAAAAGGTCAAAGTTTTAGGAGTTGACGACTGAGATGGCAAATTAGCTTCGACTTGGGAATGACCATATGTAGTTAAGGAGATCGTCTATGATACGATATGAAAACTATAGGACATGAATGACAATACCATCCCAAGGATGTGAAATGTTAATAGCTTAAAGGTTTATTGCCAATAGCTCAGACTAAACCGAGCTCGCACTTGTAACTAAAAAATCAATAAAGTTAAAATAGATTATGTTCATTCCATAGTGCTCACATTTACTTCCAGCCCTTGACTTAATGGTTCTAACCAAAAACATGTTAATATACCAATACTTTATTTTGAGCTCAAGACCCAACCGATGTGATAAAATTTGATTTGTGACTTTAAATGGATTCTTAAGTTAATTCAAGCTCATTTTTGCTCACTATAATTGAGTTTAAACTTGGGATTAATTTTAATCAAATCAAATACTAGTTAATTTATTTTGAATAGTCTTAAGTAAATTTACATAACTCATGTCATAATGTTAGTTAACCAAGCTTAAACTTATTTAAGTAAAAGAAAAATAAAACTAAAGTGAAACTTCAACAAAATGTATTCAATCTTCTATTATATGATCACATTATTACAAAGATTGTCATCAAATGATTTCTATTTGAGGTTATAACAAAATTGACCTTACACACCAGCAGTTCTAAACAAAAAATTTACAAAAGTTAAAAAGAAATAAAAGAAAAGAAAGTGTAATAGTGGCATCCACATCATCATGAGCAGTAATAACAACCTCAGCCTTAGCCTCCCCAGCCTCATCCACCTCAGTCTTGTCTCTTAAAGCAACCTCAAACTTGGCAGCTAGTGCCTTATTTTCATCTTCTTATTCTTTTTCTTCCTTAAACTGATTTAAAAGATGCTTCAATATGATATTATTGATATCAATATCAGAGAGATTGAGATTGAGGTCAGTAAAGTTAAATTATAACTTATTTTTAGCTAGCTTAAAGGCACCGAGTATGTTATCCTCGAATAACTTTACCTGAAGCTTGAAAAACTCATAAGAGGCCTTAAAAGCCTTGATGATGTTCTTTTTTAGCTCTTCATTTTCTTTTTCCCTAGCTTTCAGTTCATACTTCAGCCTAGTTATCTCAGCCTGAGCATCACTAAGTTTTAGCTTGGCTTGCTCCCTCATTGACTCTACTAAGGCTTTATTAATGTAGACAATTTACAATTTAATCATTAATTGGTTTATTCTCTTTTTTTGCTCGATCTTTTTCTTATGAGATGCACTGAGGCTGAACTTAACGTTACTTAGAGCATTCAAACTTTTCTTGTGCTCTTTATTAAGGGTGACCATTTTCTTTTCAACCTTGAGCAAATAGGCCATAGTAAGGTAAGCATGGTGAAGGGCCAGGCTAGTGTTGTTAAGAGGTTAAGGTGAAAGCTTTTGATGAACTGCATAAGATGAGCATTGACTTAAGTAAAAATAAAAATGAAGAACAATGAAAAAACTAAACTAGAGTTAAGTAGTGCTTAATAAGGAAAAAGTCTACGATCTTATAAAATCTCTTCATCATGTCAAGATTCTCTGTGGCATTATCAGCGAAGTTGTATTCTAGCCTCATGCAATTTTTTTTTAGTTAGGCCTTAACACCCTTGACTTGAGATTCTCCCAAGTAGAGAAAAAGTCCTCGATCCTCGATTTCTTGGCATGAGGGGGTGTTGCCAAAAAAAGTTCTCGATGAACTATTGACTTTATTTTTTAACTAACCGAAGAGTGTTGGGCTAGAGTGCTTGGTGGTCTACCCACTGTGATGTTTTTTTTTTATATGAGATGGGGCCCAAGTTGAATCTTCTTACTCTGGGCCTTTTTAGGCCTTGATTCGCATTGGAATAAAAAGAAATTAAAATCCTTATTGGTAGATATCTCTATAAAATCAAGTTGAGATTTAGATAAACACTAGGTTAAAACAAAATCTTATAAGGTTACCTCACACCTACCTTAGTACTGTGACTCATTTATTATTTCAAAAAAGGTCAGCTTGTGAGCATCTATAACCAGCTCCCTCTTATAAGTGCACTCCATTATTTTGTCCAAATTTGATAGGTCCAGGACAAACATAGCAACTGGCACATCCACAAAATTGTCGAGCTCATTTATTATCTCTCATTGCTCAACATCAACTTTGGCCTCGATCTCGGTCTCACCATCTTTATTTACTTTTTGTTTTTTAAGGTAAAAGAAAAGCAACTTCCAATTTTTGATAGAGCTCGAACAATTAGAAAATAATTTTTTATTGGGCTGAGCTATTATATAATACCACATCTTATCACTAGGGTGCCTTTTAATGAAAAAATATTTCCTAAATAGAGAGAGATCGAAAAGCATATCTAAGTGTTGGTAAAGAATGATAAAACCTACTATGTACCATATAGAGTTAGGGGTGAGTTAAGTGATGGTTAAATTGTATGAATTAAAAATTAAAATAAATAGAGGTTGAAGTGGAAACCTTAGACTGATCACAAATGAATCCCAATACAACTAGAGTTGATATGGCTCTAGTTTATCTGTTACCTGATCTAAAAATTTTAGTGTTAATATACTATACCCTTCCCCTAGAAAATGAGAGTTCATCACCAAAGCATGGACATAATAAGCTAAACACATATTAGGGCAGTTCTCGAGATTAGCCTTACTTTTTAGTTCCCTCATCACATCTTTAGGGATCATACTGAGGTTATAAAAAATACATACAGGAATCTTGGCCAACTCATCCTACTTTGGAGGATTTTCCTCTTAGTTGTTACTTTCTTCAATTAAGGTACCCTTTTCTCTTGTTCCTCTTTGGAACCCTCTTTATCATCAAAACCTTAATCGTCAAAAGACTTTGACTCTTGAACAAGAACAAGATCCTGAGATTGAACTGTGGCTGAGAGTAACATGACCATGGAAGAAAAAGGCAAGATGGAAACCCTTTGAGAGAAGAAGTAATCTCAATAAAAGTTGTTATAACGTATAGATCCATAGACCTATCGCTAGACATGGATTAGAAAAGTCACCATTAATCTTTTTATTTATGTGTGATTGACCATTTGATGAATCTATCCCATTTAAAGAAGAGTCTCAATATTGACTTAAATATCATTAAATAGTATACTATAATTCACGAAACCAAATTTCATGTTCGAAAATAAGATTTTAGGTTCGAGAGTATGGCTACGCGTGAAGAAGGTTATAACACCCTCACAGCACCCATCAAAATATGGTATCAGTTTGATTTCAAATAATCCAAATCTTAAAAATGTTTATGCTTTACCAAAATATTTAATATTGAGAATTAATCTTAAAATTATCCTAATAGTTTAGTAGCAATTTAAGATAATTCTCTCACCTCAGAAGTATTCATGGAGACTAATGTCTCACTTTAAAGAGGCTTCATCGTTAAATTTATTATAGTATTTTATTCAAAAAAATTAGTAAAGTCTCCTAATAGTTTGGTAGTGCTTTCTTTGAAGCAAATCTCATAATAATTTATGAGATTTTATTTGAAAATGTTTGTAAAAATTTTATTCTTGTGAGAAAATTCATTAAATCTCCCAATAATTTAGTAAGACTTAATTTAGGAAGTAATCCTCCAATAGTTTGTTATTATAAAAATTATTTTTATTTTTTTTGAAATTTATTTATGAAATTTCTTAATAGTTTGGTAGATTCTATAAAATTTAAATCCATGAAGAAGCCTCAAATAATTTGGCGAGATTCATGAATTTATTTGAAAAGATTTTTTTTATTTTTTTTATTTTTTAGAAATAAAAAAGAATTTTTGCAAAATGTTTAATAAATAATAAGTTACTTAATAAAAATAAATAAATAATAAAAATTAGTAAAATAATAAAAGTAAATAAAAATAAACAAAATATCATAAATAAAATAAGAAAAATACAATCAAAATAGAAAATGGAGTGAAAAATGGAAAGAGAATACCTATGATTAGGTTAGGTTGTGCTTGGTAAAACACGTAGATTTAGGTGCCTCAAATTTCAGGCTTTTTTTCAAAAATGTTTGGGTATGTCTTTTTTTCTAAAATATTTATTCTTTCGTCTTCTCTTTAACTGATTTATATGTGCCTAGAAATTGATGAATAAATCCTAAAAGCTAACAAAGAATTTTCAAAAACCCAACAAATTGTCTACAAAGCTAAACCTAGAAATCCCTAGAATGCAAAACTTTACAGATATTCAAACCCAAAAACACCAAATCTCAATTCTAGAAAATCTAAACAAATTAAACCCAGAACCTAAAACATTTTGGTAGCTAAAAAAATTTCTCTTTTTTCTCTCAAAAGTTTTTGTATAATCTTTTTTTTTTAATGCTCTCCCTACTTTGATTACAGATTTATATAGAAATTCATGCTCAATCAAATTCTCTTTAAATCTATTATTTTATTTTATTTCATTCTAGAATTAAATCCAACAAATCTTTCCCCATCATTTTTAATGCCAATTGATTAAGGAATTAAATCCTAAAAATCTCTCAATGTCATTTTAACCAAATTTCAATTTTGAAAAAATTTTTGGACAAAATGGGGTGTCTATAGTTGCCCATTTTTGTGCATTTTCTGTAGAATAAGAATTACGCAAAGACAAAAGTCATCCATTTTGTTTAATTCTAAAAGTCGAGGTTTAAAACGTAATCTAAGTATACCAAAATAGGACAACGATCAAGACTAAACTATGAAACAAAAATTAAAATGATCTAGACTGAACCAAGATCAAAACGGATGATCGGGATTAAGCCATGAGTTAAAAAATAAAATGATCTGGATTAAGCCGAGATCAAAATAAGTGATCAAAATTGAACCGTAAGTCAAAAAATGAATTAGACTAAGCCAAGATCGAATGACTGAGATTGAATCACAAGTTAGGAAAATGATCTGAACTAAGCTAAAATCGAATGATCGGGATTGAACCACATGTCAAAAAAATAAAATTCAAAATTTTAGCTTGAAATCCAAAGATTCACAATTTGGAAATTCAAAGATTTGTAAAGTTCCATAACATAAGTTGAAAGATACCAATATTCCAAGTTTCACAAAAAATCACAAAGATTAAAGATGGCTAAATACTCAAATCAGAATCAAACGTTTAGATGGTTGCTCAATTAGGATCAAGCATTTTAATTTATACAAATAAGGATCAAACGTTATCGACTTGTAATAATGTAGGATTTACTTCAATGGCAAAAGGAATATGCATTTTACACGCCATTATAATATGTAAAAAGAATACGAAACAACTGATTAGGCAAAATCATGTTGATTTAGATTTTTTATTACAATTCTAAAAAAAATGAAAAGATTTTTAGGAAAAAAAATTTACGTTTAACCAAAATAAAAAAAAAAAAACTAAAAATTCTCAAACCCAAAGCATAAAGGTGTAAGGGAACAAAGCTTTCGATGAACCGTTTGTGAACATGTTCGATTTTTATTTGTTTATATTCATTTATTAAGCTTAACAAATGATTTTGAACACCATTTGTACATTCATTTATTAAATGAATTGAGCATGAACAACTGTTTATTCTTTCATTTACATTCACGAACAAGCTCGTTTAAGCTCGTTTTCAATTTGACTTGACTTAAAAATTATGAAATAGCCATTACCATTTTGAAAAGTATGTCTGAAAATGAATGTAAGTCAGTTGTAGGTTTCTGCTAGTAAAAAATTTGGCTTATATATGGCGTTTGGCATGAAAAATGCCTTTAATAATCCCTTATAAAAAATTGAATGGGGTTATTAAAGGTATTTCTAACAAAAAATACTATGAATAATCCCTTTCAATTTTTTTGAGAGGATTATTCTAGGCGTTTTGAGGGTTATTAAAGGCATTTCTGGCCAAATATATCTTGGATAATCCCATTCAATTTTTATTGAAGGCGTTTTTAAGCAAAAACGCCTTGAATAATCTCCAAAAAAATTAGAAGGGATTATTGAAGGTGTTTTTGGCTAAAAATATCTTCAATAACCCCGTTCAATTTTTTGTAAAACGTTTTCTAGCCAAGAACTCCTCGAATAATCTTTAAAAAAAAAGGATGAGATTATTCAAGGTATTTTTTACAAAAAACACCTTAAATAATCCCTTCAATTAAAAATTGAAAGGGATTATTTAAGGCATTTTAAGGCAAAAATAACTTGAATAATCTTCTCTAATTTTTATAAAGGTATTATTTAAGGCATTTTTGGCTTGAAACACCTTAAATAACCTCATTTAATTTTTTATAAAAAATTATTCAAGGTGTTTTTGGCCACAAAATGCATTAAATAACCCATTTTAATTTTTTAAGGGATTATTTAAGGCATTTTCTGGTCAAAAATACCTTGAATAATCAACATTTTTATTTTTAAACCCAACATATTTTATTTTAGGTTATTTCAACAAAAAATTATTCTCAATTTAAGATGAAAACGAAAAGAAATGAGGAGAAAACCCTAAGTTAAAACTGTCTCATAGACAAAAACGATAAAGAAAAAAGTAAAAAATATATAATAAACTTAAAAAGCAACTATAATAAGCTGAAGCTATTGTTATATGTAGATAAATTAATTTCACATCATATTTTGTCTGTGATGACTTTTACACGTGGGCAATTTAACGGCGTGTAGATTCACATTCCTTTTACCATTGAAATAAATCCTACATTGTTATAAGTTATTAACGTTTGATCTTTATTTGTACGAATTAAAATGTTTAATCTTGAACTAAGCAATTACCCAAACGTTTGATCCTGATTTGAGCATTTAGCCATTCAAGATTCATAAAGATTTTCAGATTCGCAAGATTCCAAGTTTCGTAGAGGTCTTAGATTCGTAAAAGTTTCAAGTTTGTAAAGACTTTTATATTCATAAGAATGAAATATTCATAAAATTTTAAGTTTCTTAGAGCTCCTAGATTCGTAAAAGTTTATAGATTTGTAAGGACTTTCAAATTCGTAAAAAAAAAACGTTCACAAGATTTTGAGTTTCGCAAAGGTTCTAGATTTGTAAAGGTTTTTAGATTCGCAAGGACTTTCAGATTCGCAAAAATGAAAGGTTCACAAGATTTTGAGTTTCACAAAAGTTCTAAATTCACAAAGGTTTTATAACAAACTCGAATGAGTAAAAAATATAAAGTGACCAAGACTGAGTCGAGGATCAGGATTGAACTGCGGGTTAGAAAGATAATCTGGACTAAGTCGAGATAAAAAATGAGTGATCGAGATCGAACTGCAAGTCAAAAAGACAAAGTGACCAAGACCCAGTCGATGTCAAAAATGAGTGACCAAAATTGAACCACGGGTTAGAAAAATGATATGGACTAAATGAAGATAAAAAATAAATGATTGAGATTGAACCACAAGTCCAAAAATAACACGACTAGGATCAAGTAAAGGTCAAAGATGAATGATGGAGATTGAACTATGAGTTAAAAAGATGATTTAGATCGAATCGATATAAAAAATGAATGATAAGTGATAGTGTAACGATGCATATACATGTCCTATCTAGGATGCAAATGCGATGTATGTAATGCAAATGTGACTAAATCATTGTCATGAAATTCTAATCATGGTAACAAAGTTCTCAAGACTCCACCATCTCATGTATTCCTTCTCAGCTTTTCAACATCTCAAAACATATTTTATCAGCTGATCCATTTCATTCTTCACATCTAATCATCACTCACAGATCATGTCAACCAATTTATCATTGAATTTATCATTTAGTCACCTATGTCATTTTATTTGCCCTTTTTTAAAGCATTTTCTCTGTCTATTTTCATTTATCTCATCTTGGATTTCTTTTAAAAGAATGAAAAACTCTTTATGAACATTATTATTCACTTATTTGCCATTATTCAAATTTGTGACAGATATGATACATTTCCTTGATTCATTCAAGGGATGTACATTTGGTAAAGAATAAGAAAAATGGATTTTATTTTTGAAAAGAAATATGGTCAATAACAAATCAAAAGTGAACAAAGGTCAAATATTTTGACTATTCAAATAGAATATTAGCATCCAAAAATAATGATTGTTCAGACAATTATTAACTCTAACTCAAAATATTTTTTTAAAAACACATTCCATCAATATCCTTGGTCTTTGAGCCAATCATCTTTATTCCTAAGACCCTTACAAGAAGTTTTTTTTTTACCTTTCATCTTCACTTAGATCGTCTTTTTAGGTTTTTAGTTTAAGTCTTCTTTTTTTTCTTTTTTTTCATTTTTATTTTATTTTTATTTTTTGTTTTATTTTTTTTGCACATTTTTTCTTATTTCTTTTTTCTTTGATCCATTAGTGACACTTTGTTCAAAGTCTTGCACAATCCAATGGCAAATCTGCTTTAATTCAATTCATGATTCTCCAACTCGAGTATTCACATTCGATCAAAATAGATTTTTAAAATATATAATGAAGGCTATGGTGAGGGATTATGAAAGAAATGGATAAATAAGCCCAAATTGTATTTGAAGGGTTATCAAACTAAGGACCATTTTTTCTATATGGAGCACACTGGTATTTTGTCCCATCAATTTCTCCTTCATTTTTTTTTCATTTCATCATTTTTCATGAAAAATTTGGGCACACAAAGGCTTTGCCCCTAAAATCACTAAAGATAAACAAGTTTCTCGAACTTCACCCCCAATGTGAGGGTGATCCTTGGTTAGGGTTCCTCAAAAGAAATATCAATAGGCTCAAATAAGGTAGCAAAGGATAATTTTATTTTTTTTTAAAGATAAAAAAAGATGATCATTTCTCATCTCGAACACGAATACTCTTAATGAAGAACATTTATTAATTAAGAGCAGACTTATGAATAAACAATTGCAAATATCATGTGTTACATCATTTTCAAAACTCTTCACCCAATTTATCTTTTTTTATTCAGCAGTTTCAATGAATCAATAATCTTCATTATCCATCAGATCATCATGAATGATGTTTTCAAAATTGAATCCTGAATTATCTTCATGACTATCTAAACATTCATTATTTGGAATCGAAAAATAGATATGGGAAAAAGGTATGAAAAGGTAAAAGTAAATAACGGTGATTCACACAAAAAAAGAATGTCATGAAAATGCATCAAATCTATCATTTTTGTTAAAATGATGAAAATAAGATAAAATTCAAGTACATAAAAGAGATCTATATTCTCTTGAAATCCTAAAATGATAATCAGTTTCTATCAGCCTCTATAAAATCATACTTCTGAGTGAGTAGGTAAAGGGCTTTTGTGGATATTCAGCTTCTTTGATTCATTAAAGCTCAACGGACCTGCTCAAATTAAACTTTGCACCTTATACTTGAAAGCAGGACATGTTTCTATAGAGTGACCCACATTCCCATTATGGTAGTCACATATGGCATTAACATTATATCATTTGGGATAGAGTAGTTTCAATGGTTTCAAAAAGACTGAGGATACGAGGTCATTCTTGACCAATTCTGGAAATAGCTCAATATAGGTTATGGGGATATGATTAATTTGAGCTCTCTCTTGATTGCCTTTGGATCTTCCCAAACCACTTGCTTGATTATTAAGCCTTGAAACTGGTGTAGTAACAGGATTAGGCCCATATGCAGGTGCTTGAAAAGCTAGTTGATGAGAACTTAAAGTAATGTTGTTCATGGTTAGGAAATAAAGTTGGTAAGGAACTATCATAACATATAAATGTGTGGACCTACTGCTAGACATGGATTAGAAGAGTTGTCACAAATCTTTTTTATTTATGTGTGATTGACCACCTAATTGATTCTGATTCATTAAACCAGATTTAGGTTTGAGAGTACGATTACATGTGAGAAAGGTTATAGTACCCTCACAACGTTCATTCAAAAGATGGTACCAGTTTGATTTCAGATTATCCAAGCCTTGAACATGTTTGCAATTTACTAAAAATATTTAATGTTAAAAATTAATCTTAAAATTATGCCAATAGTCTGGTAGCAATTTAAGATAATCCTCTAACCTCAAGAGTATTTATGAAGATTAGTATCCCACTCTACAAAGGCTATGTCATCAGATTTATTATAGCATTTTATTTAAAAAAATCAGTAAAGTCTCCCAATAGTTTGATAGAACTTTCTTTGAAGTAGATATAATAGTTTGGTGAGATTTTATTTGAAAATATTTGTAAAAATTTTATTCTTGTGAGAAAATTCATTAAATCTCCTAATAGTTTTAGTATGAGTTAATTTAGGAAGTAATCATCCAATAGTTCGGTAGGATATAAATTATTTTTTATTTTTTAAAAATTTATTTATGAAATTTTCAATAGTTTGATAAATTTCATAAAATTTAAATCCATAAAGAGCACCCTAATAATTTGGCGAGATTCATGAATTTATTTGAAAAGATTTTTTTATTTTTTATTTTTTATTATTTTTCAAAAATAAAAAGAATTTTTACAAAATGTTTAATAAATAATAAGTTACTTAATAAAAAGAAATAAATAATAAAAATCAGTAAAATAATAAGAGTAAATAAAAATAAACAAAATATCTTAAATAAAATAAGAAAAATACAATCAAAATAGAATATAGAGTGGAAAATGGAAAGAGAATACCTATGATTAGGTCGGGTTGTGCATGGTAAAACACGTAAATTTAGGTACCTTAAATTTCAGGCTTTTCTTCAGAAGTGTTTGAATATGTCTTTCTTTCTAAAATGGTTAGTCTTCCATTTTCTCTTTAACTGATTTATAGGTGTCCAAAAATTGACGAATAAATCCCAAAAGCCGATAGAGAATTTTTAGAAACCTATTAAATTATTTAGAAAGCCAAACCCAAAAATCTTTAAAATGCAAAACCCTACAGAAATTTAAACCCAAAAACATCGAATCCCAATTCTAAAAAATCTAAACAAATCAAATCCAGAACTTAAAACCTCTTGGTAGCCAAACAATTTTTTTTTTCTTTCAAGAGTTTTTGTATAATCTTTTTTCTGAATGCTCCCCTTACTTTGATCACAGATTTATATAAAAATTCATACTCAATCAATTCTCTTTAAATCTATGATTTTATTTGATTGATTATGAAATTAAATCCCATAAATCTCTTTTCATCATTTTTAATGCCAATTGATTGTGGAATTAAATCTCAAAAATCTCTTGACATCATTTTAATGTGAATTGATTTTGGGATTAAATCTTAAAAATCTCTCAACATCATTTTAACCAGATTTCAATTTTAAAAAATTTTAGGACAAAATAAGGTGTCTACAATTACCTCTCTTTAGGCATTTTTTATGGAATAGGAATAGCACAAAGACAAAAGACATCTGTTTTGTTTGGGTCTGAAAGCAGAGGTTTAAAAAATGATTTAAGTATACTAAAATACGAAAACAATCGAGACTGAATTATGAAACAAGAAATAAAATGATCTAGACTGAGCCAAAATCAAAATGGGTGATTGGGATTGAGCCACGAGTCAAAAAAATGAAATGATTTGGATTAAGTCGAGATCAAAATGAGTGATCGGGATTGAACCGTAGGTCAAAAAAATAATTTGGACTGAGCTAAGATCAAATGACTAAGATTGAACCACAAGTTAAGAAAATGATCTAGATTAAGCTAATATTGAATGATTGAGATTGAACCACAGGTCGAAAAAAAAAATTCAAAATTTCAACTTAAAATCCAAAGATTCACAATTTGAAAATTCAAAGATTTGTAAGGTTCCATAACAGAAGTTTAAAGATCCCAATATTTGAGGTTTCACAAAAAATCATAAAGATTCAAGATTCGTAAAAGTTTAGATTCATAAGATTTTAAGTTTTGTAAAGGTCCTAGATTCGTAAAAGTTTCAGATTCATAAGGATTTTTAGATTCCTAAAAATGGAAGATTCGTAAGATTCCAAGTTTCGCAGAGGTCCTAGATTCACAATGATTTTTAGATTCATAAGGACTTTGAGATTTGCAAGAATGAAATGTTCGTAAGATTTAGAGTTTTGTAGAAGTTCTAGATTCATAAAGGTTTTCAGATTCGTAAGGACTTTTAGATTCGCAATAATGAAAGGTTCGTAAGATTTTGAGTTTCACAAAGGTTCTAGATTCATAAAAGTTTCATAACAAACTTAAAAGAGTAAAAAATAATAAAGCAACTAAGATCGAGTTAAGGTTAAAAATGAATAACCAGGATTGAATCGCAGGTTAGAAAAATGATCTAGACTAAGTCGAGATAAAAAATGAGTGATCAAGATCAAACCGTAAGTCAAGAAGATAAAATGACCTAGACCCAATCATGGTAAAAAATGAGTGACTGAGATTGAATCACGAGTTAAAAAGATGATTTGGACTGAGCTGAGATCGAAAATGAATTACTGAGATCGAACAGCGAGTCAAAAAGATGACCTGGACCAAATCGATATTGAGAATGAATGATAAATGATAATGTAATGATGCAAATGCATGTCCTATCTAAGGTGCAAATGCGATATATGTAATGCAAATGTCACTAAATCAATGTCAAGAAATTCTAATCGTAGTAACAAGGTTCTTAAGACTCCACCATCTCATGTATTCTTTTTCAGCTTTATACGATATATGTAATGCAAATGTCACTAAATCAATGTCAAGAAATTCTAATCGTAGTAACAAGGTTCTTAAGACTTCACCATCTCATGTATTCTTTTTCAGCTTTTCAGTATCTCAGAATAAATTTTGTCAGTCGATCCATATCATTCTTCTCATATGATCATCACTCACAAGTCAGGTCAATCAATCTATCACTGAATCCATCACTAAGTTACCTGTGTCATTTTATTTTCCTTTTTTTAAAGTATTTTCTCAAGCTTTTTTCATTTATCTTATCTTGAATTTCTTTTAAAAGAATGGAAAACCCTTTATGAACATTGTCATTACTTGTTTATCATTATTCAAATTCATGACAAACATGATATATTTCCTTGATTCATTAAGGGGATGTACATTTGGTAAAGAATAAAAAAAATGAGTTTTTATTATCGAAAAGAAATATGGCAATAACAAATCAAAGTTGAACAAAGGCAAAATACTTTGACTGTTCAAATGGGATATCAGCATCCAAAAATAATGATTGTCAAACAATTGTGAACTCCAACTCAGAATCCTTTTTCAAAAACACATTTCATCAATATCATCGATCTTTAAGCCAATCATCTTCATTCATATGACCCTCATATGAAGTTGTTTTTTTTAGTTTTTATTTTTACTTAAATCACCATTTCGGGTTTTTAGTTTAAGTTTTCTTTTTTCTTTTTTTACTTCTTTTTATTTTTCATTTTTTTATTTTTTTTTTGCATACCTTTTTCTTATTTTTCTTCTCATTTCTTTTTCTTTTGATCCATTAGTGATACTTTTTCAAAGTTCTACACAATCTAATGGAAAATTTACCTTAATTCAATTCATGATTCTCTAACTCGAGTATTCACATTCAATCGAAATAGACTTTCAAGGGATGTAATGAAGGCTATGGTGAGGGATTATAAAAGAAATGAAAAAAATAGACCCAAGTTGTATTTGAAGGGTTATTAAACCAAGGATTTTTTTTTTATGTGGAGCACATTGGCATTTTGCCCCATCAATTTATCTTTTATTTTTCTCTTTTTTTTTCATCATTTTTCAAGAAAAATTTAGGCACATAAAGGCTTTGCTCCTAAAATCGTTAAGGATAAACAAGCTTCTCGAAGTTTGCCTCCAGTGTGAAGATGATCCTTGGTTAGGCTTTCTCGAAAAAAATTTTCAATAAGTTCAAATGGGTAACAATGGATAATTTTACTTTTTTTTTAAAAGATAGAAGAAAGATGGCCATTTCTCATCTTAAACATGAATACTCTTAATAAAGAACATTTATTGATTAAAAACAGACTTGTGAATGAACAATTACAAATATCATGTGTTACATCATTTTCAAAACTCTTCACCTGATTTATCTTCTTTTTATTCAACATTCTAATAAATAAGTAATCTTCATATATCAATCAAATCATCATAAATGATTTTTTCAAAATTAAATCTTGAATTATCGTAATGATTGTTTGAACATTCATTATTTGGAATCAAAAAATATATATGAAAAAAAGGTATGAGAAAGTAAAAGTAAAGAATGATGATTCACACAAAAGAGGAATGCCACTTTTATTAAAATGATAAAAAATAAGATGAAATCCAAGTACATAAAAGAGATCTATATTTTCAAGAAATCTTAAGATGATAATTAGTTTTAATCAGCCTCCCCAAAATCATGCCTTGGGTGATTAGGTAAAGGGCCTTGATGGATATTCAACTCTCCTAATTTATTGAAGCTCAATGAGCCTGCTTGATTCAAACTTTGCACTTTATGTTTAAAAGCATGGCACGTTTTTATGGTGTGACTCACATTCTTATTATGGTAGTCATATGTCGCATTAACATTATATCATTTAGGAGAAGGTAGCTTTAATGGCTCCAATTCTAGAAATAGCTCAGTATAGGTTATAAGGATATGATCAATGTGAGCTCTCTCTTGATTGCCCTTTGATCTTTTCAAACCACTAACTTGATTGTTAGGCTTTGAAACTGGTGTAGTAATAGGATTAGGCCCATATGTAGTGCTTGAAAAGCTAGTTGATAAGGACTTAGAGTGATGTTATTCATGGTTTTGAAATAAGGTTGGTAAGGAACTTATGCAACATTATTGGTTATTGGATAGTAAGCATGATGAACATATGGTGGATATAAAGCATAATTATGGATTGCTACCTCTCAAAACTTATCGCTTAGGTTTCATCTTCTTCTTTTTTAGGCTTCTCACATTTCTTGGCACTATCAATCTTTTCCTTCTCAAGCTTGTCACTTTTGATAGCATTTTTAATAATCTCCTCTGAGATCACCATATCAAAAAAATTCTTTGTTGCGTTCTTTATTATTTTCTCATAATAGGGTAACTTCAAAGTGCTTATAAACAAAATCGTTATTTCTTTTTTAGTTAAGGGTGGCTAAAATTGAGCGGTGACATCCCGCCATCTTTGGGCATACTCCTTGAAGTATTTAAATGTTTTTTTTCATTTCTTATAATAAAAGGTGATCAAGAGCCATATCTATGATGTGATAATATTGATTAATAAAAGATTGAGTCAAATCTTTCTATGATCTTATGCGAGTCATGTTTAATTGAACATAACACCTTGCAACAAACCCTATTAAGCTGTCCTAAAACACATACATGAATAGTTTCTCATTGTTGGCATATGCTGTCATCTTATGACAATACATTATGACATGTGTAATGGGACATTTATCGTCGTCATATTTTTCAAACTTTATCACTTTGAATTTTGGGGCTATCATCTCACTTGGTATGAAACAAATCCTCACAGCATCCATGGATCCGTAAAATTCAATACCTTTTATAGCTCATAATATTTCCTTAATCATGCTTATTGTTTGATCAATCTTAGAATCTTCTGAGAATGCAACCATATGTAACTTCACATTTTTTTTCCTCATCCAGATTATGGATTTGATTGGCTCGACTACCTTTTTAGTGAAGGCAAGATTAGTTTAACTCTAAATATTTACTTGATTGAATGCATAGGGCATTCTCGGGTAGCTGTAACTTGGGAATGTGGTTTGTTGTGGCTAAAAGCTTAAAGTGGCTCAGGTTTGATGTGGATCAAAACCTGAAGGATATAATGACTTAGTGACTTCATGTGAGATATCTTCCTCCACCATTTTTCCTTTATTTATTTTATCCAGAGCTTCAAGGATCTTGCTTAGTTTCCTTTCAATTACCTCTTAAGCCTTTTTCAACCTTTCAAAATGGTTTGCATTATCGTGTTCCATCTTCTTAACTCTAGCTTGGGTGTTATATGGATGTTGAGCTATTCTTGTACCTTAGTACGACAATCTAGAACAAGTGATCTTGACATGATTTGACATAATGAATAAATGGCCATGAATAAATGTAACGCAATGTATGTATGTTTATGAATATGCCCAAAAAAAAAGCAATAAACAAGACAAGAAAATTGGTTATTCATTTTAACAGAAAAAACACTATAAAGCAAGTAAACTAATAGCATGACCCTAAATTTTGGGTTAACTATAAAGGGTGGAAGCACATGGCTCTACCTATGGTTAAGCTCTTAAAGTTAACTATATGTAGTTTGGATTACTTCTAAAAGGTTTCCAAATTGTTCCTTACATCATTGTTCATTATAGAATAGTGAGGCATCTCGATCCTCACTCATTATAGGCTACAAGCAAAAAAAGTTCAATTTGAGTGGAAGTGTTTCGTAGGCCCATGCAGAGACATAAAATCTCATGAGGGCATAGGTACTTTACTCCCTTTTTAAGGGTAAACCTCAGATAGAGAGCTTATATTATGTACATACAAATAAATGACAGATTTATATAAATGAATAGCTAAATAAAATATAAGAAATGGAAAGAAAGAAATAGGAAAGAAAGAAAATAATTTCAAATTTATTAAGCAAGGCTTGGATAGTAAGAAATCATTTACTGGCTTGACTCTCGATGTCCCCAGTGGAGTCACCAAACTGTCATAACATATAGATCCATAGACCTACCACTAAACATGGATTAAAGGAGTCACCATTAATCTTTTTTGTTTAAGTGTAATTAACCACTTGATCGAATCTGTCCCATTTAAAAAAAAGTCTCAACATTAACTTCGGTATTTTTAAATTGTATATTTTGATCCACGAAATCAGATTTTAGGTTTGAGAGTACGATTACATGTAAGAAAGGTTGTAGTACCCTCACAACGCTCATAAAAAAATGGTACTAGTTTGATTTCAAATTATCCAAGCCTTAAAAATGTTTATGCTTTACCAAAATATATAATATTGAGAATTAATCTTATAATTACCCCAATAGTTTGGTTGTAATTTAAGATAATTCTCTCACTTCATGAGAATCATGGAAACTGGTGGCCCACTCTGTAAAAGTTTGGTCATCGGATTTATTATAATATTTTGTTCAAAAGAATTAGTAAAGACTTTCAATAGTTTGGTAGGACTTTTTTTGAGGCAAATCTCTCAATAATTTGATGAAATTTTATTTGAAAATGTTTGTAAAAATTTTATTCTTATGAGAAAATTCATTAAATCTCCCAATAGTTTGATAAGACTTAATTTAGGAAGTAATCCTCTAATAGTTTGGCAAGATAAAAATGACTTTTTATTACTTTTTTGAAATTGATTTATGAAATTTGTCAATAATTTGGTAGATTTCATAAAATTTAAATCCATGAAGAATCTTCTAATAATTTTATGAAATTCATGAATTTATTTGAAAAGATTTATTTATTTTTTATTGTTTTTTAAAAATAAAAAAGTATTTTTGGAAAATGTTTAATAAAAAATAAGTTACTCAATAAAAATAAATAAATAATAAAAATTAGTAATATAATAAGAGTAAATAAAAATAAACAAAATATCATAAAAAAATAAGAAAAATACAATCAAAACAAAAAATGGAGTGAAAAATAGAAAGAGAATACCTATAATTGGGTCAGGTTATGCATGGTAAAACACGCAAAATTAGGTGCCTCAAATTTCAAGCTTTCTTTTAGAAGTGTTTGAGTATGCTTTTTTTCTAAAATGGTTATTCTTCTGTCTTCTCTCTAATTGATTTATAGTTGCCTAAAAATTGACAAATAAATCTTAAAAGTCGACAGAGAATTTTCAAAAACCTAACAAATTGTCAAAAAAGCTAAACTCAAAAATCCCTATAATGCAAAACCCTATAGAAATTCAAACCTAGAAACACCAAATCCCAATTTTAGAAAATCTAAACAAATCAAACTCAGAACCTAAAACTTCTTGATAGCTAAACAAATTTCTCTTTTTTCTTTCAAGAGTTTCTGTATAATCTTTTTTTTAATGCTTCCCTTATTTTGATCACAAATTTATATAAAAATTCATGCTCAATCAATTCTCCTTAAATCTATGATGTTATTTGATTTGATTTTGGAATTAAATCCCACAAATCTCTCCCCATCATTTTTAATGCCAATTGATTTTGGAATTAAATCCAAAAACTTTTTGGACAAAATAGAGTGTCTACAAGAGTTGATTGAAGGGGAACGAAAGTGACAACGAGAGCATTTATAGGTGAAAGAGCAAAAAAAAAGGAAAATTGCTGAGATTATACCCTAAATGAGGAACAATCAAAGACGAAAGAAGGTCAACCATAGAAGATAGATCGATACGAGAGATAAGATAAGGAAGTGGGTGTGGATTCTCTAAATCAAAATTTATCTGAGCATATAGCTCATCTATGCTAAGGATCTGCTCTCTTCTTGCTCGAATATTATTATCATTTCGTTACTGCCCTTCATTGGACATGAGGTTGAACTAGTAGGCCATCTTCTAATAGTCTCGACCTTTGATAACTTGTGGAATTAGGTCATCATTGTCCCCCATAAACTAACTTCCCCTAGGTTCTATCTTAAAACTCAATACCTCCTAAAACTAAAACTAAAAGACATAATGGAAAGTATGTACCACAAAAAAAAACGAATGAAAAGAATAAGAACTGTAAGGTCAAAAAGCTTTTAGGGTTAGAAATCTAGGTCGAATTAAGAGCAATGAAAGAAAAAAAGTAAAAAATAATAACCCTAATGGCCTTTTATATAGCCATACGTCAGATCAAATGAATGACCCAGATTACACCATATGTCAAAATACAAATGGAAAGACGTCTTTTTATCTACCTTGTTCTAGATTTCTCACTCAAGCTACCTCATTCCTCATTTAATTCCATCAAATCGACCAAACTAGATTACCCTTAAGTCAAATCTATCAAATTGGTCAGACCGAATGACTCCCTAAAATGAACTAGGTAGACGTTTTAGCCAAAACCAACCTGATGAATCAATGTCTAATTCACTACCAGAACTCAAAACAATGATCTAAATTCAAACTTTTGAAAAAAGTGTCCTAGTCCCACATCAACTAGACAAACTCCCATCCTAATCTCGGATAATCTTGAATAATTGACACTTCAGTAACTTTTAAGCCAGCTATGCATTCAGCCCAAGGCACACATGTGAGATCGAACCCCACTAGGTCAGACTATAGCTCAAGGCCAATTATCTTTCAATGTTGACCTCTACGATGACATCGACTATAAAGGATCAAATCTTACGTCATCCTCTTTCACTTGTCTGGCCAGCATGAAATGCGTTAACTACACACCCTATAGTCTGACACTTAAACTACTTTATGTACGAATAGAATGTTAGGGGTATTTGGTGGTTAAAAAGATATAATTGTCTTTTTTTCATTAAAAAGCCTTAACAGACAACAAAGGGCAATTTAGAAATTTATGCTAACCTAACATGTCAAGTTGGCTCGACACACTCAGTGCCGCTTTAGCTCAACCACATCATTATTGTCCCTCATTAGCCCCTTACCTCTTATCTATAAATACAAATATCCAGGCATCACTAAGGTAAGTCACATCTACTCCCAATCATTTACATTTCTCTCATTTCAACCTCATTTATTTTGACTTGCACATCAAAGAACAAATGTAGGGAATACTCTCTGTCTTTGCACCTAATCACTTTCTTCTAGTATTCTATTCTTTCAGAAATATCCCCACGTCAGAGCTCAACGTCACCATTAACATTTAAATTTACATTCACATTATATTGCTACTACTTTAACTGAATTTTAAATTCTAAAATATTGCCCTACGCTTTAATGAAAATGGAGGAAAAATTACTTGGACTACATCGTAAATAGAGTTTAAGACAAAAAAATGAAGTTGTAAAATATTTCAATGAATAGTGCAAAAAAAAGCACTACTGAAAAACAAGGTCAAAACCAGTTAGCAAAAAAGCAATCAAGGTTTTATGGACCAATATCTAAAAGCACTTGAAGTACATCACACCAGCTTATGATGTTCCATTAACTTGGTGCATCTGTGATCAAGATATTGCTTTACTCCCTATTATCCAAACAATATACATGTGAATAGAGCAAGGATGATACTATATATATAGATTATAGAGAAAAGTAATTCTTTCATAAGCTTCTTATTTACAATAAATTCAACTAACTGATGGTACAAATATATGATAGTAATATTTAACCTATGTTCCTATAGATATCAAATTTTATCTGAAATATTTTTTTATATGATTGACCAAGGCCCATTTGCGAACATATGCTGGAACCTTTAATTAGGACCATTACGTAAACCATTTAGAAAGCCCATTACAAGCCTAAACAAAGCCCATTTGAAGCTCATAAGAAGGTTTACTTTAATAGCCCATAAAATGCATCGATATTTAGGCCTATAATAAACAAAGGAAAAAGAAACCCATATGGTTGCTGTCAAACTCTTTTTGTATGAGATTTATATGGAGGCTACCTTTTCACGTGAATGCATGAGAAATAAAGAATAAATGAAGTAAGTAAGCCTTAAAGTCAACTCTAGTCAAATTCGATCAAACTTAGTCAATGAGTTAAAATTAGTTAAACAAAGTCAAAATTACACAAAACTTGATCAAAATGGATAGAACTTGTGTCATTCCTCAAATTTTAACCTAATTGAAATCAATGTGGTTTAAAGTTAAAATTGGTAATTTCTAAAACACCAAAAATTTTTATTGCACTGAAGGAAATATAAAATTATTAAAAACCCTTTAGGGTATTTTTGTAATTTGACCTTCTCGAACATGAATTTTTACAAAATTTTTACACCATAATTTTATAATATTTCATAATTTTTAGTACATTAAAAGCCTAAAATTGAGCATGGGAACATTGATTTTTAAAAAAATTATCTAAATGCTAAAAACTTTATACTAAGGGTAAAATGGTATTTTTGTTTGGTTTAGGGGCTATAAAAATCCAACCTTTGTAGCAAATAATGTCGATCAGTAAATCTCATATTAAATTTGATCCAATGGCTAAAGATTGCTCATTAAAAAAAAAAAAAAAGAACTTTGGCCCTTGGATGAGATTTGATCCAAAAGCCTATATTCAATCTTTCAAAGATATTTTAGTAGCTTTCTTATTTACAAAAGAAAAAATGGGGCTCTTTTTTAACCAAAAAAAAAGAAAGAAAAGAAGAGAAAAAAAAAGAAAAGGAGAGAGTGGAAAAAAATTGAAAACAAAAAAGGCTTAGGTAATGAAAAAATAGAAGAAAAAAAAGTTCTTAAAGAAGCCATTAATAGGAGAAAAAAAGAAAGTTTGAAGAAGAGCCTTGAGCAGAAATGATAGCAACAAAAGAAGGTAGTTTTCCTAAAGCTATTTATTTTTCATAAAAACTTGGAACTTACTCTTGTTGTCTTTTTGTGCATAGCGTGCTCCTTAGGAAATCAAAAAATAGAATATTAAAATTGAAAAAACACTTTCTATATATAAAAAAATGGGCATGTTCCTAGGCATAAACTTTGGCTTCATTTTCGATTGGTTGTAAATCGAAAACCTTTTTTGCTTCTTTTATGAAACATGAAAATCATTACTTTTGAAGACCTTCTTTACTCCTTTTATGAAACCTGAAAAACCATTAACTTTAAAAACCTCATTTACTTTCTTTTATGAAATGTGAAAAGCCATTTTTTATGCATATTTTTTGAAAAAGGATTCACTGGCACTAGTTTTGAACTTTCATGTTTTATTTTTCATAAAATAACAGCAATAATAATAATAATAATAATAAAAGAATGTTTGGGAAGTTTTAAAGCTCTAAAACAATCTTAGATACTAATCTAGTTTTTACTTTCTCTTCTTGTATTTTTTTCTGCATGTATTGCACTTAAAGAATTTGTCCATAAAAAAGAGGAAAGTTTGAAGCTTGTTTGTACCTATTTGTTTCCCTTGCTTGTTTAAAAAAGCTTAAAGCTTTATCTTTTACCTATATACTATTCTTTTGATAGAACCCAAAGCTTCATACTGTCATGTTTATGGAGTTTAATACATGTAAGGATGTTATTCAAAACTTTAAAATTTTTCCTTGTTATGGCACACGTTGTTTTTTCTTTTTCTCTTTCTTGCATTGTCCTGTTATAAAGGCTTTAAGTTCACTCATATTTTGGTCTGAAAATTCCTATCTATGTATTTGGGCTATGTTGGTGAATAAAGGGTTTCACATTAGAAAGTTTATTACCCATATTTTCATGCTTTACTAGGATAAATAAATGGCTTTCTCTTTCTGCACTAAAATAAGAAACATGTGAGTGATGAAGTCTAGGACCTTAAGAATTTTAAGAATCCTTCAAGGTAACAATAGGGACTAAAACTTGGTTTAAAAGGAGTATGGGGACAAGTTGCATGGTTTTTAAGATGATAAAATAGAAAATTTATTAAAATAAGGAAGCCATAAATAGGACAAAACTAGAGCTTTGTTCAAAATGGGTGGGAACTACACGATTGACTTACTTTCTCTAGGATTAAAGCATGAAGGTATTAAAAAAGGGAAAGCTATAGTTTTATTTGAATTTTTTTTTATTTTAGTAATGAGTGAAAGCTTTAAGACGTAGCAAAGAAAGACCGTATCCTTTTGTTGGCCTTGAATAGGTTAGGTCCAAGTTTTTGGTTTTAGTTGAAATTTTCTAAATGAGTTTTTTTATACAAGTCATAAAATTGGTTCCTTATAAAGATTCATTGTCATGTATATTTAAGTTTAATCACGCTTATATGTATATTTTCCTGATATTTAGGTTTAATTTTATACACTGTTAATTTTCTGATTGTTTGATTCCTATGCTCATTTTAATTTAGTCTTTCATACTTTAATATATTTTTGGCATATTTTACTTTTCTTACACTTTGAATAATGATAATAATAATAAATTTTATGCAAAAAAAAAAGAAGAAGAAAAAGAAATATACATTTTTAATTAATTTCCAAAAAATATAAAAATAAGCTTACTCCAAAAGTCTACCTAGATGTTGAAGATTTTTAGAGAGATTCGTAAATTCTTAAAATTACTCAAAATCCCAAATATGTTTTAAATTTTTAAGGATTTACATGAAAACCTTGTATGAAATAATATGTTCCCAAATGTTGCCTAGATGTTGGGATATTTAGAAAATTTTATTTCATTAAGAATTTTCATATATTTCGCAACCTAAAATAAATTTGTTTGTTTAAAACAACAAATATAAAAGTATGAAATAAATAATAATAATAATAATAATAGATTTTAAATATAAATATTCGGACCTAAACTCTACCTAGAGGTTAAGGAGTCCAAGTGCACTCTTTTTATTTGAAAACCTATTATTTTATTATTTTTAAAAGAATTTTATGATAAATCTTATATGGAAAGATTGCCTTTGAATTCTACCTTTATGTCGGGAAATTTGAAGGTATTTCTTTAATTTAAATATTTTCATAATATTCTTAAATATAGTTTTTAACTAATTTTATTTCTTAAAAATGAAAGGAATTGTAATTAAATTTTGTATAAAAACCATTTTTGTCTAAAATTACAAATAGCGCATAATTAATTGATACCAATTCTATGGGTACTGGAGGTGCTAGTCATTCCTCGTATGTAATCGATTCACAAACTTGATTCTATTTTCGTAGATCAAAATTATCTTTTTAATAAACTTATTGTTTTTATTAAAAAGATAAAATTTTTGGGTAGCCAATTAAATCCTAAAATGGATTGGTGGGGACTTTATGTGTTTTTCATAATTTTAAAACTTTACATCTAACGATTGAGTCTCCGGATCGATATGTTATAACAGCTTGGCAACTCTATTGGAGATATTTTGAGAGTCAAGCCAAAAATTTTAATTATGCGCTTAACAATTTTGGATTCAATTGGTTCTAATTGATATTTAATTTAGTTTCCTTTATTTTAATATCTCAAAAAAATAAATAACTAAATAAATAAATGCTTAAGTTAATAAATAAAATAAATTATATGTTAGTTATTACTTTATTTTGATGTGGTGTTTATAATTTATTTATGTTATTTTGATTAACATATCACTTCACACATTTTTGCATATTCACTCACATGCATGAGCTCTAGACCCAGACTTCATCCTTATTAAAAGAAAGCAAAGTAGTTACGTTTTCATGAGGTGATAACCTTCATATTTGCTAGTGAAATATTTTCACTCAAATCGAACCTTTTTCATTAGTAGCCTGTGATGGGTGAGGATAAGGGGCCTTACTAGTTTATAATAGACAATGATGTGAGGAATAGTTTGGAAACCTTTAGACATATAAATCCTAACCCAGCATATTACGAGCTGTAAAGATCCAGCCTAGGATAGAACCATGGCGACTTTCTCGAAAAATTACCTAAAGCTGGGACACTATATATATTATGCTCTATTATATGTCATGCTTGATTATTTATTTATTTATTTTATTAACATTACTGACTTATTTAATTCTTTTATTGCCCTCAATCTTGCTACATGTATTATATAAGCATCATATTTCTTAGGAGGGTATTATTTTGGGCCAATCTTCAGTAAGAGAAGCTCTCATACGATATCATCTGTGTGTAAAAACTATTTAGAGGTTAAAAAATAGCCCAAAAGTACCTAGGAAAAAGAAAGGGATTGTTTAAGAGATGGTGATATTCCGATGCTTTCACAGTCAATGTATTTGGATCTTAGTCAAAATGACATATTAGAATTAGAAGCTATCTAAAAACAATATGAAGAAGAGAGAAATGAATCTTTTTCTAAGAAATGCAGGGATATGGCACTACTTATATCGATAAAAATCGATGAACAGCTAATTAGAGCTGCGGTGCATTTTAGAATCATCCTATTAATGCTTTGTGTTCAACCAAGAAGATTTGACCCTTACAATCGAGGAGTACTCAATTTTGCTTTGGATAGAATCTGTCGGTCAGGACATGATTTGCTGAAAAAACAAAAGGCAACCAGGTTTAAAAGAAAGTGGCTAGGATCATAGAAGTTGGGATCAATGAAATTGATAAACATAAGAAAGAAAATAGTGGAATCGAGTCAATTCCTTCAACTTTTTTGTTATAGCACATAAAGAAATATTTAAATGATGATTATGGGTAATACATGTTTGCTTTGGCCGTATATGGGTTGATAATATTTTTTAAGGTACTAGGGCCTGTAGAAGTGTCAAAGATTGATTTCTTTGAACAATTAGGTAAGGGCATAAATTTATCTCCAACCATCATAAGCTTAAACCATCAGATCATTAAACTATTGTCGAAGGAAAAGTGAAGGTCAATCATATGATGTGCTCAGTTACTCTATATTTGGATTCAAAATCACTTTTGGGGAAAAAAAGTGTCCTTTCAACCTTTTTCTACTTAGCTTGTCCCTATCAAGGAGTTTGTTACTAAAGAATGGCAGAGAGATTGGACAAATAAGCATTGGATGTCATTTTTTCTAAATCTCACACGCAAGGCCATAACATAAAAAGTACCATAGATACTTTCTTCCGCTATATTATACAATTGTGGAGACAAACCATTGGTCCTATTGCTAGGGATATAGGGGGCAATTAGCTGTGCACCTCTTATGGTTCAAAGACAATATGATTTTGACAATTTATTCCTATGATTTATCGACTCATCCTACTCGAATTCGATTATGGTGCACTTAATTACATGAAAGAAGTCTAAGAAGTCATCAAAGCTTGGAAATAAATTAATCGCATAAAATCTTACCATGTATACAGACAACGTAATAAAAGGATATCATTCACAAAGAGCGAAAAGAATGAATAAAGTTAGGCTATTGCTGAAAGATGTTTCAAAATAGTTGCCCACCCCTACATCGAAGCCAGTGTTGATAGCCCTCGAAATTACCCAACAAGAATTTGAGGTAGAAAGGAAAAAAATGGAGAAAAAAAAAGATGGTGATGTTAGAATAAGTTAATCAATTAAGATATGATTTGATGATGAAAGATAATGTATTACACAAGCTAGCCAAGGAACAAAAAGTGTTGAAAGGAGATTTAAAAGATCTTCATCAAGAAAATAAAAACTAAGAATCGATGTTGGACCTTTTAGAGGATCCAAGAGGGAAATCAATTATCTAAAAAAAATGATGGAGTATTGGAAAGGTAAAGCCAAAGAGAACAAAGAAGCTATTGTCACTCTCACTCAAGACCAACAAACATGAAATGACAAGTTTTTCGAAAAGACTGAAGAAAACAAGCAATTAAAGGTCAAATTAAGGGAAGAAGAAAGCAAGAATTCCACTGTGCAATAGACATTGGAGCAAAAGTTGACAAGCCTGAAACACTAATTGGTTGATAACCAAAACAACATGGACAAGATTTTGACGAAATGGCAAAAAGGGAAGGACAAATGGGCCTATATTTGTAACATAGAAATAGAAACTCGAGGGATGTGGAGAGCAGAAAGCTTATGAAGGTAACAGTACATAGAAAACTTGACTTCTTAAATTAAAAAGGCTATCCAGAAGGTTGGCAAAATGGTCGAGAAAGCGAAAGCACTTGAAAAATAGATTTTAGCGACCCAAGGTTACAGCTAACGGTTGTTAGAATTTCTATGTGAGGTTAGGGTGTCTGACTTGTTGGGCATTGCTATTTATTTTATAGTAAGAAAGTATATGCTATATTCAAAATATGCAAGCATGTCTAAAACAAGACAATTGTATATATGATTTTTTTATATATCAAGCAACAATTTTCATGATCCTTCATAATAAATTAGTCTATAGTGATACGTTAGCACAATATATATTATTACCTTGGAATAATTGATTTATTAACAACCATTCAATGATTAATTAAGGACTACATGCTCAGGATTTAATTGATATGTCTGTTTTTTTAATTAATGAAATCAATGATTAAGAATTAAAATGGTTTATTCTATTTAATAAAATATAAAAGAAATGTAAATCCAAATGGCTTATTTTGTGTAACTATAGGTACAAAAGATGTAAAACAAAAGAGTATATGTAATAAAGATGAATGTTAAGTTTTAACCATCATGAAAACAAATTAAAACATAGTTTATACAATAAACATTTCAAATAGTTTCCATATAATATATTTTCATCTAAACACTGGTAAAAGAATATTGTAGAAGAAAGACTTCAGTTTTAATTATGTTCTTGCATTGTTATTACAATATTAAAAAACATAGGTTTTTTTTTTTTAATACCATTCACTATCACAACAAAGCAAATAAAGGTATAATTAAAAAATCAAGATTATAATAGGATAAACAAAAGTCCGACTAGAAAACAAATTTTAATCAACTATTATATTTAGTAAACAAAAAAATAACTATTTTTCTTCTAAGTTCAAACTTAAGTAATAATAAATCATGCAAGTAAGAAACAAAAAATCGACAATTTAAAAAAAACTTACAGGCTATATTTACATAGTCCTACCTTGATTTTAACTGGATTAAAACTAATAAGATTTGTAACAAAAACTTCCACTGTTACTGCTTATGATTGTACGCTTAACAGGATTTTGTTTTGCAAAAATCTCAACATTTATTTTTTCATTTTCAAACCTTTATTTATTGAAATAATAAATGTTAGAAAAAAGACATAATAAAAGTGTTTTAAAATTATATAAAAATTGTAGAAAGAAGTTAATAGCACATTTTTCTTAAGTTGTTTGGATTCTGGAATATCCAAATCTGCATAAAGTTTTGTTACAGAGTAGAAAGATATGTATGCTTCACTTATAATAATAATTTTGTTCTTTGTTACAACAAAATGGAAGAAACAAAATTATTAAAGTTAAATTACATTTGAAATTTTGAAAAAAAAAAGACTTTTAACAATTTACCTTTATAGCTTCTAATACTTGCTACTGCAACTACGACAACTGCATTTTCAATATCTTAACAGAGTTATTTTTTATTGATCTATGCGAGTTTGTCTTTCCAAATTGTTACTCTTAAAGTTTTTTTACTATATAACAAAAGTGCAATCAATGCTAATAAGAGAAAATGAAATATGAGAAAAAAAAGGTTTTCTACATACTCATAAATTTAAAAACTTTTCTTAACCTTAGCTCTTGATGATTAAATCTCGCTTGCAAACAAATCGTTTGTATGATTGCATGTCAACACTTTGAATAGGACCTATTGATCTCGATAAACCAATAACATCTTTACAAAATTGATTTAAAAAAAATTAAAATTAGTAAAAATAGACAGTAATATAATATATATAATACAGAAGTATTGAAAGAGAACAGAGATTAAAAATTACAATAAATGTAATAGTCTAGCATTGAATGAAAATAAATATTAAATAACCTGTCATATATTTGTCTTCATTTATTCTTTTATCAAGTCCATCATATGGCTGAAAAGTATAAAACATGTTAAGGATACCTTGCGAATCATCATCTATTGCTTTGATCTATGTATTTCTGATGAGTGTGATTGTATTTTGTGCATGAATAGAATTAAAATATGATTTCGGTCTAGTTATCAAGAATCTTGAAAGTTCATATATACCACATTTTAGTGTCAACTTAAATTTTTCTACTTTTGAACTTCTAATCACAACATGCATCATATTATTCTGAAAAAAAAATGTTTATAAAGGATATTAAAATATTATATAAACAATTTATGTAGAATTATTAGGTTATTTAAATTTTGTTCATACATCAGCATCTACAATAAGAAGGTCAAAGTTATGAACTGTTTGCCTTAAAATTTATTGAATCTCAAATCTGTGCTATTCTAACTTTTACAATAGAGTTGTCACCAATTTATGATATCGTGATAAAAGACAATGACTCATGATTGCTCAATTCTAACAAAATAATAGTATATAAGTATAGAACAACAATATATAGTTTAATAAATGATATAAAAAATCAAACAAAGTAGAATAAAAAAAAGTCTTATAAACATATAAAGTTAACAACATATCATAACCAGTTGAAACACATAAAAGAAAAAAGAAGAAAAAAGAATAGCCATAATTGCAAAAAATACTAAAATTTAGACCATAGATATGTCACACATAAGTTAAATATTTTTAACATATACATAACAAACTTTAAAAAATAACTAATGCAATTATCATCACTATAGCAGTCATGGTTCTAACTATAATAACATATTTAAGAAAGAAGCAAAATGAAAAATTATGTACAAAACATATAACGATAATGAAATTTAATGTTTAATAACCTAAATTCAAATAGTCAAATATTTCTTTATATATAATGCTTTTTGTTTTAGAATTGTTTATGTCATGTTCATTTTGAATCAAAATTTTTAAACCATGGTGAGATTCCACTCTTAAAATAGCAACATATATTTGGCAATGTGTGAATACAAATTTGGGCAAGTATAAACCAACAATGTCTAGTGTTTGCCTTTGACTTTAATTTATTATCATAGCATAACAAAATCTGACATGAAACTATTTTCTATTAAAGACAAAAGGTAATTTTTGATCTTTAACTGTTATAATAATTCTAGTTATAAAGACATTTTCACCAATGTAAACACACCAGTGTGAGCACCAGTTATATTCTAGGTTTTACGAAATTAGAAGCTAATTGAGTGACTAAAAGTCTTGTTCCATTACATAAACCAAAAGCTTGATTTAAGTTTTTTAGAAGCATTATGACATAGCCAATTTTCAACTTATGTTCATAATTCATAATGCCTAGAGATTTAAGAGAGTTAAAAAATTCAGAAGGATATAAAAAATCTGTATTAGATGAAGAATTTGATGCTTTTGAAATCATATCAGAATTATAATAACACTTGCTAAATCTTGATACTAAGTCAAGCAAATGAGCATTAATAGAATCAACAGTATCATTGTATGATGTAATAATCGCTCTTTGCCTTAGACAAAATGAATTAGCAAAACTTGACTGAAAATCATAGTAAACCGTTAAAGATATAACATTAATAGGGTCATTCGAACCATGAATCAATAAGTCTTCAGGTATCTTAATCGATGATGCTTCCTCTTCATCTCCGTGTGAAGTAGTTTTAATATTTTCATCACCAATTTCTAACAACCAATTTGCAAAAGTTTCAAGTTCAACTTTACATTCTTCATTTAAGTCATTTCTAAGTAACCTCATTTTTTTTTTCAAGTTTAAAAACTTTGCATTGCTGTCACAAAACGGATCGATTTATTGTAGTATTCACAATGTCAATTCTAGTTCCAAATTTGATTACAGATAGTATTTGCCTAAAATCACCCTTTAAAATCATAGTTAACCCTCCAAAAGACTTTTGAACTCCATTCGGTGATTCAACACTTAAAACATCTCTCAAAGATTTATCTAGAGTTTCAAGACAATTTTATGCATCATAAGAGCTCATCCCAAACAATAAACTTGTATTTTGCATAAATCTTGCTAACTATATTACTTTTCTAGTTTTATATGTTGATGAATTAGTGATATCAAAAGGGATTTTAAACCTTGAATGAGTTGTTCTACCTTCAAGTAAAAGTAAAGATGCCACGTTAGATGAAGTCACAACAAGAACAATTTTTTCCAACAACCTCACATTAGATATTATAGTATTTTACAAATATGACTTCCCAATTCCACCATGCCAATAAACAAAAAAAAATTGTCATTCTTTATTGTGAATAGACAGTTTGACAGTTTCATAAACTCACATTTGTTTTTCATTTAAATTGGATAAAAACTGCAGATGCTCTCAATGAAGGTCTACCCAATTATAGTCCAACTCTTCATGCAAGAGTTTGTTAAACATTAAATGCATATTTCTATTAGAAGGCATAGGCAATTTATGTTTTGACAAAGAAGTGGAATGCTCATTAAAAGGTTGTTCTAATGCCACAAGAACATAATTCTTTAATTCAGAGTTTAGAATGATATATTGTATCACACTAATAGCACACTTCAACCTAAGCTCAAGTCTTATCCCAATAATTTCTAATTTTTTCCCAAAATGCATTTGGATCAACCACTTGACAAAAAAGTATGATTGTCACAAATAATTTTTTAAGTTCATGACTCATAGTCCATTTCGATGCTTAAGTCAAAACATCATCCCATTCTCTATCATTTTCCCAAAAGTCCAAACACTTGACATGCTTGCCAAAATGATGAATACAAAACTCCATGAATAGTTCTCAATTCTTCAAAACTTCTGGGCCCCTTAATCACATTCAACAATATATGCATATAAAACAACTCACTTACTACTGGATGAACACATATTTTTCTACTTACAGATCTCTCACTCTATCTTGTTTTCCACTTTATTTCAGTTTTATACCAAACCCATTAAATAGGAAAGCTATAGATAACAATGTTTTAGCAGTTTCACCCTCTCTATCAATAGTTATCCACTCAGTGAACATAATCTTACACATATTAGGTCTTCGAATTATTCCAGACAACATTCTCTATAAAAAAAATAAACATTATGCTCTGTTAGTAAATGAATAACTAGCCTTTGAACTAATGGTTCTCTATGATGAATCGGGAATTCAAACAATTTTCAACATGCTTCATAAGTAGAAAGATATCGATAGTCTATATATATCTTGATCTCATCAATGTCCATAACTTTTTGTTGTTCATTAGCTTGTCATTCACCATTGCTTGCTTGAAAAATTGCTTTTATTCTATCTGCACATTTATTGATATACTGAAATAAGTATTTAATAGCTTTTGCACGACTACAAATCTCTATATTAATATAAGCTTGGTACTTGGTAATGAGATTGATGTTATAAGGCACAACAAAATGATTATCTAGCTCAACATTATTTTTTGCAACAATACACCCATAATTTCTCCTTCTATAAACTGAAAATCCATCTTCCTTTTTATTGTTTCACCTTGAAATTATTTCATAAAAAAATTTAAACACTTTCTTTTCACCATACATGGAGCCTAGTTCTCTGCTAAACCACACAAATTATGCATCATAAAATTACGAACAGCTTAATACACCACTGAATAAAAAATATGATTAAGAATTTCAACTGAAATAGTTTTGTTTATAACTTCAAGAGAAAAACACCTATTGTTTGGATGAAGCCATTAAAGAATGTACACATGTGAAATACCTCATTTTTGAAATTCAATTGTGTATGTTACTGTAAAAAAAAATAAATGACATTAAGTTGACTAATTTTTAAATAACAAAAAAAAAGTGAATTAAAAACTGAGAAAATTTTGTTTTAAAACATACCTCTAATAGTTTTGCCAAAATTATTATGCTTCATTAAATCATCAATCAAATGTCAAACTTTAATACTAAAAACTTTGTTTGCAATATCTTATTTATCATTTGCTCTTTGTCCAAGATTCAAACTTAATGCTTCTTGAATTTTCACCCATCTAGCATTGCATGAAAAAGTTATAAACAAATTTGGATACCCATAATATCTGCAAATCGCCATAGCATCTTGATAATTCTAAAATAAATACCGAGAACTTTTTGTGAAAGAAGCTAGTAGAACGACACATTTTCTCACCGTGTCTATTTATTCATATTTTCTTTCCATGGCATCATTTATTCTTTTGTATAGTTTAAACTTCAATTGTTTTTTTGATTTTGTCTGATATATTAAAGCCTTATTTCCTCAACATTGTACTAGGCATCCACAATGAATTGTTGAAATAACCTACCTCCCCTCAACAATGTATTTTTTTATACAAACCAATGTCGAATAACACAATCATAATACTCTTATATGGTAACTATTTCTTTCTTAATTCTATTCCTATCAGTAGATTGTGAATAAGAGATATCAAGACTGAACCATCTCTCTCAAATGGAAGTAACAATGGATATTGTATAGCCATAAATGAGCGATGCAAATAAAAAATATACTTTAAACTTTCTAACCTATGCTAAACCACAATATCTATTTGCCTATTAAGCTCTCTTATATCACCAACAATCAAATTAGCAATTTCATATGCATTAGAAGCATGATAATTCTCATTATATTCACTTTTACTACCCATTAATTTTAAACACATCGAAATATAATCATAATCTGCAAACCTATCTCATGCCATCCTAAAAGCCTTTACTATTTCATTCTTTTCATCAACGATTTTAATTAAACCATCAATAATTCTAGTGTTAACAATAGAATTTTCATCATTTCTTCTCAAAGCCAACATCCTATTTAACACTTCATTTTTCGTATCATAAATATAAAGCTGAGCAAACCTTGATTTTTGACCCATAATAGGCAACAATGCAATGATGATTCTCTCTACTAATTTAAAAACATAAAGTCCTTGTGAATTGCTAATATAATCATTGATTTTACCTCATATTGAAGTAAACTAAAACATTGAATTATAAACTCTCATTTTTTCTCTAAAACAGGCAACTCTAACCTTTATAGTTAAGCAGCTCATCTAAAAAACTTGGAGTAGGTTTAAAATAAGGCAATTTAACCATACCTTGTTTACAACAAAAAGAGAATCCGGGATAAGATGTATTTTCGAAATATCAATTCTCTCTGTATAACACATATATGCCCTATAAAAAGTACAATCACAATTAAAACTTCCAAAGCTATACTATGCATACTATCTTTCTATTAAAGAAATAAAACATGCAAGAATAAAGATTTTATTCATCACACGTTATTTTATTCTACACTATAACAGTAGCATATTTCTTATAATTCAATTCATTCACTTAAATGACCTGCATTACTGCCTATAAATAGCTTCTCATTTGTTTCATTTGATTGATCAATAATACTATTCAAAGTACTATAAGAACTTAAATTTAATTAAACGTAACTTTTACAAATATTAATAAAGAAATAACACAAGCCAAAAATAAAAAATAAAAAACGAACTTATCATAAAAAAATATTTACCATGAGACCTTTAGAATGATTCAAAAAAATCAACAACCAATCTACCACTTTTATGATCCAGATCAAGTACATTGCTAGAATCACTCAGATCAACATCCATAGATAAAGGCATAGTCGAATTACCATTACCTTCTTGTTTATTAAAAGAAACTGAATTACTTTCATCTATATTCACTCCAAAGTTGCTACAACCAAAAATATCATCATACCTATGCAATCTATTTATAAATGAAACAAAACACGGATCAATTTTTTTAAACAGTATAAAATAGTGTTTAACTCACCATCATTTCTCACAACAAAATGTAGTCTAAAATGATTTATATTTTGATTAAACATATTAGAAATGTGCATAAAAGGATAATCAAAACACTGAACTATACCAGAATTAAGAACATTATCACTGTTATTAACTTGATCACGAACAACATTTATACTTTGGGTAAAACAATATTATCAATTTCTCCAAACACAATATCACTTGTATTGTAACAAATTAAACTCCTTCATCATCTCATTCTATTATATCAAAGTATATTTAACTTTTTAAGCCTATTCATAATCCACTAACTTCTAGAATCAATACAAACAGGAACTTCATAAAGATTAAACTTATCAACTTGTACTCTTACTATCGTCACAAGTCTATTCTACCTAAAATTCTTATAACTCATCCTCTAATCTAATACCAAAACCTTTCAAAAACGTCAAACATTAAAAACAAGCCTAAACCTTATAAAGCAAGAACAAAAATAACTACACAAAAACTTAACAAAAACACATATCATAAATAAGCCTTTTTTAACAATCAAAATAAATAACTTATCTAATAATTACAATAACAGCAACATTAATCAAGCTTTAATATTTACCTTAATAACAATTAAAATAGTTTACAAAATACAGTTTTGCACTAATTCATCAAACAATAAATACAAGACCAAACAAAAAGTAAAATAAAATAACATCAAATCAAAAGCAAAAAAAAAAGTTAAAAAAAAGACGATCAAACCTCAACTTCATCTCCATAGGTAGAATTCTGAAATCATGTCAAGATTAATAGATTTCTACAAACCATAAAAACATAAACAAAATAAGAAAAAAATTATAATTACAAATACAAATCTCAAACTTAAATAATAATCACAACAATCTCATTAATTATACAAAACAAAACAATCACTGATAGTAACAATGAATGGCATAGTCTAATCCATGCAATAAACCAAACATATACCATAATAGAAAAATGGCATTAAAAGAAAAAGTAACAAAACCGATCACACAAATCTATTAAAACATTGCAAACAAAAAAATTAAATTCAAAACATGAAATCTGTTAAAAAAGCCATAGAAAATATAAATCTTATAGACTATCAAACATTTAAAAAATTGAAATAAAATGCTATATTATTAAAGCATTATTACAATATTACAAATCATGGCCTTCAATAAAAAAAACTCAAATACAAAACATTTGGTTACCACTTTGTCAAAACAAAATAATCTGAAAACAAAAATAATTATAATAATTCAATCATACATAATTATCAATCATTACCCAGAATAAAATAACCTTACACTTGGCTAAAGCTCATATTCAATTAACTATACCAATATAAAACTTCTAATAGCACCAACAATATGAAAATACAAAACAAAATCACTTTCACCTTAATTAAAAAACAGAAACTCTAACATAATTATAATTAAAATAACGACGTCATATCAAACCTCAGTTTAACTGTTCACGTATTTATAGTAAGTGATCAATATGAATACTATTAAAACACACACCAAAAACATGTAAACTAACAATGCAACAAATCTAAAATAACGTAATACGATACATACAAAAAAATTACAGTACAAGTTAATTAAATCATGCAAAAAAACATAATCTACTTATAAAGAAAATTACCTTAGAATTACAAATGAAGCATCCTATTGGCATAACAACATTCATCACAGTTTGTACAACTGCATAACACATCAACTACTAAAAGCACAACAAAAATAAAAACAAAATAACATATATTCGAAAACAAAAACCAATTCAAATAAAGAATAACAACAATATTATAATCAAACCTTAACTTGAATATTCACAACAAAGATCCTTAAATAACTGCAAAATCAGTAAATTCTTACAAACTGCAAAATCAGTATAAAACTATAAAAATTATAAAAAAAAAAAAGCTTAATAAAATCAAAGTAAAAATCACATACACTCTATCAATTACAAAAACAAATACAAACTTAAATAACAAACTAACCAACAATATATAACAATTGCAAAACCTTCTATAATATAATTAAATGAAAAATAACTATTTAATGTCCAATTTCTAATTAACATCTTTTGAATTTTTAAACCTTCCCCCAAACCTTATTTAAATATTAATTAATAATAATTTACATAAACTGAATTTTGATATCATTCAACAAATCTAATAAATAAATTAAATAATAGTATTACTTAACCCATAAATATTTTAACTCAAGACCAATGATTTGAAAAAACAAAATCATATAAACAATTTTAGTACAAAAAATACTAATTTTCAGTTATCAAAATACATACCATAAAATCCAATTACCTTGAAGTTCTCTTTCGCATTGGAACAAAAAACTTCAAAGGTTACCCTATAGAGGTATTGGTATTTAATGTTCAATCATGGTGTCATAGTAGATATTAATGGTTTAGATTGTATAAAATCACTTAGTTATAACTAAAACACTTTAAATTTTAAAATTCAAACTTTTTGTTTACTTAAACAATAAGAATTGAAATAACAAAATTGGTAAAAAAAAATCTACTATTAAATATTAATAGAATAATATAAGATCTCTATACTCATCCAGCATAATAGAGAAAGTTTCAGATTTCAAAAATTTTTGTTCTTCCTTTTACATATCATCTACTCGATGTAACATAATCACAATCTATTTAACCACCATCACTTTGGGCAAGTTTCAACTATAGTAAAAACAAACAAAAATTAAGAATTTAGAAGTAAATATAAAAAAATACACCTAAGTTTCAGATATATAGAGTATTTTTTAGATATATATACATACAATCATATATAACAAACAAACTAAAAATATTTAACAATAAACTTGTTAAATTATAACACCAACAAAATAACAAAAAAACTGTCATCACGAATAAAATCAATGTCCACAACCATTATAATAGTTTAAACACCAAAAATATGCAAACCAACAACATAACAAATCTAAAATAATATAATTTGATACATGCAAAAAAAAAAATTCCAATACAAATCAATTACATCATGCAAAAAAAAAATCAAACCTTAACTTGAGTGTTTACAACAAGGATGTCGGAATAACTGCAAAATCTATAACCCATAAAACTATTAGTAAAATCAGAACAGAACTATAAAAATAAAAATAAAAACTTAATAAAATCAAAGTAAAAACCACATACACTCCATCAATCATAAAAACAAATACAAACTTAAATAACAAACAAAGCAACAATATATAACAATTGTAGAACCTTCTATACTCCAATTAAATATAAAGTAACTATTTAATGTCCAATTTTGAATAAACAATTTTAGAATTTTAAACATTTTCCCAAACCTTAATTAATAACAACTTGCTTAAACTAAATTTTGACATCATTCAACAAATCTAATAAATAAATCAAAAAATAGTATTACTTACAACAAAAATATTTTAACTCATGAACAATAGTTTGGGAAAACAAAATCATATAAACAACTTTAGTACAATAAAATACTAATCCCCAGTTGTTAAAATACAAATCATAAAGTCCAACTACCTGAAAGTTCTCTTTCATATTAGAACAAACAATTTCAAAGGTTATCATAAAGAGTTATTAGTATTTAATATTCAAGCATGATATTGCAGCAAATATTAATGGTTTAGATTATAAAGAACAATTAATTATAACTAAAACACTTTAAAATTTAAAATCTCAAATTTTTGTTTACCTAAAAAGTATGAATTGAAATAACAGAACTAGTAAAAAAAACTATTATTACATAATAATATAATAACATAAGATATCCATACTCACCTAACATAATAGAGAAAGTTCTAGATTCCACAAATCTTTGTTCTACTTTTTGCATATCATTCAGTCTATATGATATAATCACAATCTATGCAAACATCATCACTTTAGACATGTTTCAATTACAGTAAAAATAAATCAAAATTAAAAATTTAGAAATAAATATAAAAAATACACCGAAGTTTCAGATATTTAGAGTATTTCTTAGACATATGCATACAATCATATATAATAAACTAACTAAAACTATTTAACAATAAACTTGTTAAATTATAACACCACCAAAATAACAAAAAAACTCTCACCACAAATAAAACCAATGGCCACAACCATCAAAATAATAGTTCAAAACCAACAAAAACATAGATAAAAATAAAAAAAAAAATCAAACATATAACTACTTCAAATTATTCACCCAAAACAAAAAAAAAACCAAGTTAAAAAAAACCATGCATAAAAAAAAATCAATCCAAACACAAAACTAAAATCCAAAACCATAAAAATGACAACCTATATAATACATGCAAAACAGAAACAATAAAACAAATAACACATATGCAGACAAAAAATGACAACAAAACAACTCAAATAGAGGATTAAAATATGATGAATTTCTTCATATAACAAAAAAAATCCAAAAAAATTTAATAAATCAAACATAAAAACAAAAGAAAAACTCACATTCCAATATAAAAACACCTCTGATTACTAATCCAAAACAAAAAAAAAAAAAAAAAACACAACTAAACCAAAAAAATACCATGCAAAAAAAAAAACACCATGCACGAAAAAAAAAATCAAAACACAAAAACAAAATTTAGAAACCATAAAAACAATAATTTGTATAATGCATGAAAAACAAAAAATAATAAATCACAAAACACTCGTACCTACAAAGAAAACATCTAAACAACTTTAGTTCAGAGTTAAATTATTTAAAATTTCTTCGTCAATGAAAAAAAAATGAAACATGAGAAGAAAAGAATAAACTAATCTGGAAGAAAAAAATGAAGAAAAATAGAGAAAAAATGAGACCATAAGAAATAAAAGAGAAGTACAAAGGAAATAACCAAGCTTAAAAACAAATTTCATCCCAAAACTAACATGCCGATCTAATTGTTATTACATTGCTAACATGTCAAAGACAAACATAAAAAAATGGCTATTTTTATATATAGTTATAGATTATAGATAGCATTTTATATAATCTAACTATGTTATAAAATAAAAGTTTTAGTAACATTTAAAGCAACAAAATTTATCAAAATAATTTGCATAATATAATGACAAATATGATACTTATATATAAATTGTTTTAAAACAAGAAAAATATTAATAAAAACATAAATTGTAATAAAAACATAAATTGTACTTAGTATTGTTGTCATAACTGTGCCACATCTCTCACGAGCATTATTTTAAACAGTCATCTACTTTTTTTTCTTTTTATATTTGTCTTTTGCTTTATCTTTTGGTTTTTTTTTCTCTTTTTAATTTTTTTTCATATTTCTATTTTTCTTTTTTAACACTATTTTAATTGTCTATTTTTCTATTTATCAAAATTTTCTTTTTAATCAAATAATTTTTATGAGTAAATTTGCTTTAAATTAAATTAGTTGTTTGTTGAATTACAAAATATCATATAAAATGATTTTTAAAACAAATTAAGATTGATAATTTTTTTAAGTAAATTAATTTTGACAATATTGTCATCTAAGGGTAATTAAAAAAGTTTGAATCTAACTCTACGAGATTTCAATACATGCACTTACTTTAACTAAAAAAAAATTATTGTTAGACCAATTGTTTTATCTAAATAAATCATTAAGTAAATGGGCATGTAAGATTTATAAATTTAATAATTCAGTTAAACAATAGTTTACCTAAAATTAATTTGTGTATTCTAAAAATCTATTTGAAATAAAACAATAAAAATTGTACTACTTCATTCTTCACAAAATGTTTTACACCCTTAATTTTATTTGATTAATTAATTTGATCATAAGTTAAAAACTAAAAAGTAATTGATTTAAGAAAAAATTATCAACAACTTAAGAAATTCAAGTAAACTAGTAATATTTGTTATCTTCAAGAAAAGTTTAATCTCTTATAATATATATATATATATGTTATATTAAAAATAAGTTATACTTTTTTTATAAAATAAATCATTTAAGTATACAAGTACATGTAATATTTCCTCTGCATTAAGTGAATGAATACACATAAAATTTGAGTCATTTCAATAGAAATCTTCCTTCTATCTCTATTTCATTCTTAAAAGATAGGATCACAGCTTCAAAAATAAAAACATATAAATTATGAGCAATAATGCAACATGCTCGAAACCATAAGACACTTGAGAGATTATTAGATTTAACTAAAGATAAAAAAAAAAAATTAGATTTAACATGATTTATGCTTTTTAAATTTTTATTATATTAAACATATCTATTATATCTTATATATTTTTGGACAATTTTATATATCCAAGTAAACATTTGATTTTCATAAAAACATATCCATAAACAAAACAATTGATGATATCTTATCATAAAATGAGTAAAGTTTTTAATTGGAGATTTTTTTTTTTTTAAATTGGAGTTTTAAGTAGTATGTTTTTGACATCTCGGCTTTTAGTCCAAAGTTTTCCTGATCCAGTAGGCCCACCGCCCAGCCCATAGAACAGTAGCACCGCGGCTCAACTGCAAAACTTCACGGTTTACAGTTAAATTTTAAACCCTTTCCCGTTCTGCTTCAAGCGGAATCCAAAAATAACGTTTGACTTGAAATACAGTAAGTCAGATCCAAATCCGGGGGCCTTTCTGTAAATTAACTTAAAATCTCATTTCCTTCAGCTCCCACGAGAAAAAAAGACCACCTTATTGATCATCAATTCATGACAGCAAAAAAATCACTCAAACTGTACAAAGTCCAAGGTTAGTCCTCTCCGAAATATCTCCTCCAAATTTAACTTTTCTTTAATCCTAATTTATTTGCTGACACCTCTCCTTTTGCTTCAGATCTTTACTCATCGCCTTTCTGTAGATCTAATTGTAGCTGTACTTTTTTTTTGGTTAGAATATGTATATGTATATGAATTTATTTTATTTTATTTTATTACTATCAATTTTTAAATCTATAAGCCCTAGGTTGTCAGCACTTTTCTGCAGTTATTCTTTGCGCGATATAAGTTGTGAAACGTGATGCAAATTTTGCATTTCATCTAACTTTCTGTTTTTTTTTTTTTTTTCCTGCGATTGTGATTTATATGAAATTAATTTTTTTTTAGGTAATTTTATGTACATTGACGTAAAAGAGACATGAAATGTAAGTTTAACTGTTTCTTTGTTTGGTTTTGTTTCTGGACGGGAATGGAATTCTTAGTTGAATGCAACTGAGCTAAGCAGTTGGATTAGGCCTAGTGGACTTGGGCCTTTGTGTAGTTAAAAAATTACTGGAATTATAATTTACTTTTTTATTGTTACATTTTTCAGATAGGTATTTAGTTAAATTTTTGTTTTGGATTTTAGTTTGTTGTTGGCTGAATATTTTCCTTCATGTCTCTGTTTGGCTGTTAAGATTCTATAGGCAAAACAGAGGAAAGCATGTTTCCAAAATGGATTAAATAGAGGATGGGATTCTAGGATTACGCACACTAGAGAAACGGGTAACTAATTTTTCGATTTTCTAGCTCAACTTTGTTCAATATCTTCTATATATATATATATATATATTTTAAATTAAAAGTCCCCATTAGAGAATTTTGATTTTGAAAGTATAATTCTGCAATGAAACTGAAAATTTTTTATTTTATCTTTCGTTTGCCAGTTTTTAGGAAAACATGATATATTATATCTAGGAGCTAGGGCTGCTCCACTTTTCCTTGATCTAGCTACTGATGTTTCTCCTGTTCTGCAATTTGTTGCCAGTTTTTAGGAAAACATGATATATTATATCTAGGAGCTAGGGCTGCTCCACTTTTCCTTGATCTAGCTAGCGATGTTTCTCCTGTTCTGCTACATGTTTTAATAATTCTTACTTGGCATTGTTTTGCAGGTTGCATGGATTTCTCTGCTTACAGTGTTCAATAGAGAGATAGTTCAACTTTGGTTTTGATCTCATATTATGTTGTATTTGATTTATGTGCATAAAGAGCGTACTTCAGATAATTGACTGAAAAGAGTTGCATGCTTAGTTATGGAATCTTTGTGGAAGCTTTTATATTTACTTGAGCCTGCCCCTGTTACTCTCATATTTACAGCTGTAGCTGTGACATTTGGGTCTGCGTTTCGTGCTCTGAATTATGGGAAAGAAATGGAGCGGAACCGTGACTTGTCAGAAGCGTCAATTACTTTAGATAGTTCCCAAGCACTAATGATCCCAATAATGAGCTCCTGCAGCTTGCTTTTGATGTTTTACCTTTTTTCTTCTGTCTCACAACTCCTGACTGCATTCACAGCTATCGCCTCTGTGTCATCCCTTTTCTTCTGTCTATCCCCTCATGTTGCCTATTTGAAATCACGATTTGCTTTGGCTGACCCATTTGTGTCTCGGTGCTGTTCAAAGTCGTTTACCAGAATACAAGGGTTATTGTTGTTGGCATGCACCCTTACAGTTGCCGCTTGGCTTGTTTCAGGGCATTGGATTTTGAACAATTTGTTAGGGATCTCCATCTGTATTGCATTTGTCAGTCATGTCCGCCTTCCAAACATCAAAATATGTGCAATGCTTCTTGTATGTTTGTTTGTGTATGACATATTCTGGGTTTTCTTCTCTGAAAGATTTTTTGGGGCTAATGTCATGGTATCAGTGGCAACACAACAAGCATCAAACCCCGTTCACACGGTTGCTAATAGTTTGAGTCTTCCTGGCTTACAATTGATAACAAAAAGGCTAGAGTTGCCTGTAAAGATTGTTTTTCCAAGGAATTTGTTGGGTGGTGCATCCCCTGGTGGGAATACAGCAGACTTCATGATGCTTGGTCTTGGTGACATGGTATGAAAGCCCTTCTCTTCAGTATGAATAAAGTAGTTTTTGTCAACTTTTGAAGGTATCTTATTTGATGAAATTAGCTGTCATCATTGCATCTCATATTATCCTGAGCTCAGTTTTTCATGAACGAACATGTAGAATAATTCAGGTCTGTGTCTGCTATGCTGCTTCAGCAGTAATTACTTGGGCAACTTTACTAGGTGCAATGCTACTTTTTTTTTTCTCATTTGAAAGATTTCCTATATTGAGAATTTTCTGTTTAAAGTTGAATGTATTAAGTTCATTCTTCTCTTTTTATCTACCCAGGCTATGTATCATGCAGTGCTCTTGAACATCTGCATGTTGTGTCATGCTCTGTTACTTGACCAATATTTATTAGTTATCAAGGTGCAGGTCCTTAAATCTTCATTTCAGTGTCAAGCTTGAAAAGTTTATTGTTATTGCCCCTGTTCCTGGAATGAATGCTATTAGATGAATAAGCATGTCCAAACAATTCTGGTGTGCAGATGACACTTGCATAAGGAATATCAATATTCTGTACTTGTGGACCAACCATATGTTATTTTCAATTCATGCATTTGTAAAGACAAGCACTCACACTTATGGATGTGACTTGTTGAGAACAACATTGTAACATTTTTTACCAGTTCTACATTACTTTGCTGGCTAGTATCATCTTTTTTTTTATCATTAGAGTTTCTGATTAAATTTGCTATGCTCATGTAGGCTATTCCTGCCATGCTTCTAGCATTAGTCCTCTGTTTTGATCATCGAAAGAGTAGGGAAACAGTAAATCTTTTAGATTTACATTCTTCAAAGGGGCATAAATATATATGTTATGCCCTTCCTGGGTATGCTACTGGACTGGTGACTGCTCTTGCAGCTGGCATTTTGACTCACTCACCTCAACCTGCTCTTCTTTATCTGGTATTTTGTTATCACAGTCTTATTGAAGTTTATAGGTTCTCTTTATATTTAGCATTACTTTTTGCAAATATGATGTAATCATTCTGATAATTTCTATCCTCCTTGTTTATGTGATCAAAATTTGATGAGATTTGCTTTCAACTGTTAACGAATTTATAGTTTTTTGGGGTTCATTGGATGCCTTATATCCACAATCTTTTCCACCATAATCTTTTTAATTTATATCCCCAATCTTTTACACGTAGGTACCTTCAACGCTGGGACCTGTGATTTTCATCTCCTGGTTAAGGAAGGATCTAGCTGAATTATGGGAAGGAACCATGCCAAATCTCAATGATAAGGCTAGACAAATAGAAGTCTGAGTCATTTCATTATGTGGTACGGCACCAGGCGACATCAAGGCACTAGGAGCCTTTTGGTTGTATATTCCTTTGGATATTCTGTCATTGAAAAGTAGAGTAATACATCAACAATACAATATTTTACTAGGTGAAATCTAACTTTGCGAATGATATATTTCCCTAATGGAAGGCAGAAAGCAAGCTAGGTGAGCCAAGTATCTCAACTGGAAGCAGATCACAAGAGTAAAGATTTGCTCTAAAATGCTTTCTGGTCTTCCATTTTTGCTTGAAAAAGCATAGTAGTGTTATTTATGTATTATTTGGCTGGAGTACCATTAATCAACCAACAGACTCAAGATACAGAAGCCAGGGCCCAATGTTCTTTGGGGTGGGGGGGGGGAGGATTGCTGATTTTTTGGTTCAGAATTCAATTTCCTAGATGTTTACCAATTGCTTAGGCCAAAATAAATAGAAAAACGCTCGTAAAATTAAAACAAGGAAATGGCTGATGAATCAGTTGAAAAAATGGAATAAAGTTGTCTATGAATGATGCTACTCCTTTACCAAGGTCAACAAGCTGTTTGAACAGAGACGCTGTGCAACACTTTCATCCTCTACATATAAATTGATTGAACTGTTTAAAGATTCAATTCAAATACATTGTAATACAGAGAACTACCAATCAATGAAATGCAATTTCTCACAATCGCTCTCTTTAAGTTCTTCCTGCTAGTGTTTCTTAGCTGGAGGTTTATTATTTAAATCCCAAACTTCCTGCATTTGATTCTTTTATTTCTGGATCAAAATTTACCATGCATCACAACTTGATTTTTTTTTTTTTTATGATGTAGCTATTTCATGTGATCACTATATTAACTGAACGATAAAATATATATATATATATATTATATTTTGCAGTGGACAAATTAGTCACGAATTTTACCCAAAAAAAGAAAAAAAAATACAGAGGGACACTCAAAGTGAAGCATTATCGCTTCATAATCATACATAGAAGATGGTGAACGACAAATAAAAGTCCTCACTCTTTCCTTTGTGTCTTCTTCTATACCAAAATAACAGACGAACAAAACCAACCAATAAACCTAGAACAAATTGCATCGCCCTTCAGCTTCAATCTTCTTCCCCCTCCTTTCCTTGTTTCAATTTAATTCAGCATTTTCATTCAACGCGGAGTTTTTTGTTTTCTTCTTTTTTCTTGTGATGGCTTCTACGACTGCCACGTGGTCGCCGAGCTCTCCCCAGCTTCGCTTGGCTTTGCGTTGCAGGAATTGCAGGGAATCACGCGCGGTTCTCGTGCGGGCACGGAAAAGGAAGTTCGATGGTCGTCGTGTTCGCCTGCTGTCTGTTGCGCGGAGCAGGAGTAAGGGACTGGCACGATGTCGTGATGGTGTTTCGCGGATTGTGGCGGACTCCACCGCTGGGGCGGATGATTTTTCCGGATGGTTCGATTCGGAGAAAGTTGAAGATTCCATTGACTCGAAAAGGAATGGATGGTTTGGAGGTATTAATTTATTATACTTTGCCCAAACAGATGTTGTTACTACTTGGTTGAATTTTGTGCGTCTATTTTGTTTTTAAGGGTTGAGTACAAGAGAAAAAGAAAATTTATCTTATATTTTTATTGGTTCAGAGGCAAAATGGATGAAAATTATGTAATATAATGTGAAACTCGGTTCACAACATCAAAATTATGGTGTATTGCGCTCTTTTTCTTTTTTTTTTGGTTTTCTTTGTTTGTTTATGACCAGACGGAATTATGTTTTTCTTACTCTAAATGATTATTTAGTATCTGTCAAAGGTGTTCCATAGAGTTGAAGCTGATATGTATCAGATGATATTTATAGTGATAGAATTTGACACTTGTATAATCTCTTCTTCTATTTTCAGGGTTGTGAAAGAAAGTTTGGGCAAAGAGTGGGGGTGGAGTGGGGTGTTCTAATCATGCTTGAATAGGTTTAAATTAAAATAATTGGTTTCCATATTATGGACTAATAACAATTCATAAGTAGTTTGCTTTCAGGAATCATGGGAGCCGTATCAGCTGGACTTGTTCTGGTAGCAGGGATTTCCTTTGCAGCAATGTCCCTAAGTAATCAAAGTGCTTTTAGTAAGTGGTCTCTTTCAATTGCACTTGGTTCCGTTTTGTCATGGTCTTCTATCTGTTTTATGCTGTTACTTTTTTATTTCTATGTTTATTAGATTTAATTTAGATGAAATTGATAATATCTCACGAGCTCTGGTGGTGAATTATTTTACAGCAGGGCCAAAACAGCAGTTGGATCCCTTAACAGCTCAACAGGGAGTTTCATTGGCCTCTGATAATGAGATTGATAAAGTTGATGAGATTGAAAGTGAGACAGGTATATATAAGGGTCTTTCATCACCTTCAGAATTAATGGCACTTCTACTGATAGTTTACTTGATAATGATAATGGGACCTACTTAGTAGATAGTTACATATCGAATGCCAATAGTGCCACTAAAACTGTTCCAATTCAACAATACTTGCAAAATATTTCAGCTTTGGATGGAATGTTAGTTGACCCGGACATAACTCCAATATCACCTAAATTGCCTGAGTTTGAAGTTGTAGGTGGCTTTTTTGTTGCATCAAGCCTTAGAGAATCGGATAGCAACCTTGATATTGATTTACCTGAATCAACTTCAGAAATTGAATACAAATTGATTAATGTCAGAGAAACTACTGATACTAACTTGTCTGACCCAATAAACCTAGAAAATGATCTCAATGATGGAAAGCTTGGATCAGAAGGAAAAGAGAATTCCAATATCTCAGTAGATTCTTCTTCTAGTTCCAGTTCAGCCAATGAGCCTGTGACTGCAGGCTTCTCAGTTAATTCAGAGTTAGAACCAATTGTAGAACCTCGGTCTGTACCCAAAGACAATCTGGAAACCATAGAATCATCTCCATCTGAAGAAATCCTTGAGAGTAGAAAAATGTTGCAGTTCTCAGTTGAAATAACGAACTCATCTCTGGAAGTGAACAACTTAAATGTGAATGAGTCATCTGAAACACCCTTTGTGTCAGCACCAGTTCATCCATTAACAAATGAACAAAGCAAAATTGATTCTAAAGAGATAAATGGTAGTAAACCAGTTTTTGAATCTCCAATTCCTTGGAATTCCTTCTCCCCTGCTGGGATACCTGCTCCATCTGTAGTTTCTGCAGCTCTACAGGTGCATCCAGGGAAAGTTCTGGTCCCTGTAGTTGTTGATCAGGTTCAGGGGCAGGCATTTGCAGCCCTTCAAGTTTTGAAGGTATTTCATTTTCACTGATATGGTGGAACAATTACAGCATAAGCCCCTGCAGATTATATGAGGACTTTCCTATTGCTCAAATATCTGAATCTTATCCAGGTTATTGAGGCTGATGCTCAACCTAGTGATTTATGTACACGTCGTGAGTATGTTCGGTGGTTAGTGTCTGCAAACAGTGTTCTTTCGAGGTATAGGAGCCTTTCTTGTTACTCCTATGTTTGGCAGTATGTGGGCATTGGGAAATAAGCATCTAGTTAGCAATATAAAATAGGAAAGTTTATACTTGATTGCCTTTTTGTTGCTTGCAGGAATACAGTGTCAAAAGTTTATCCTGCAATGTATATTGAGAATATTACTGAACTTGCATTTGATGACATCACACTAGAAGACCCTGATTTTTCATCCATACAAGGTGAGAATAGGATTTCATATTCTTGGCCATAATATTGGTAGAGTAACTTTCTTTTTTGTTCTAATCATTGTTGCCAATGGAGTTGTGTATTTCAGGCTTAGCAGAGGCTGGACTTATCTCAAGCAAGCTTTCAAATCAAGATCTGCTTAATGACGATCTAGGCCTATTTTACTTTTCTCCTGAAAGGTTATTACAATTACAAATTGAACTTGCAATATAAGTTGTCCTATTTAGCTTGGTTATTGTTATCTCCAATACAAATCTTCCCATTATTTTATTGCCGCAAACATCTGCAGGGTTTTCTTTGTTCTACACCTAAAGAATGATTCTCTATTATTTTCCCAAAGTCATGGTTAACCCATTTTCATTTAATTTCTGTAAAATGTTCATAGCACATGTGTAAAAGCCTGATAAATAACTCTCTGACTTAGCTTGAATAAAACCTAAAACAATGAATGAATATTTCATTGCAATTTTATTTTTACAGTTACTATTGCTTTATTTTAGGATTCAAGGCTGCTTTACTTCCGGCTTTCTGATTGGCTTCTCATTTTCTATCTTCTTTTTTTTTTCTCATTTTTTATGCTCCAGCCCTTTATCACGCCAGGATCTTGTAAGTTGGAAAATGGCCCTAGAGAAAAGACAACTCCCAGAAGCTGACAGCAAGGTTGCCTATGTTTGAGTTTGTTTTTTTGTCCATTTCATCTTCTTTGTTGCATGTAGTTAGTATATTTGGTACTGATTTTACCTTTGTGGTTATGTATAGATCCTCTACCAAATTTCTGGTTTTATAGACATAGATAAGATAAGTCCAGATGCATGGCCTGCACTTGTGGCTGATTTGTCTGCTGGAGAACAAGGAATAATAGCACTAGCTTTTGGTAAGTCATGTTCAATTGTACTTACTTTCTCTAAGTTTCATCTTGACTTTGATGATTGATATGCCTTTGTTATTTTCATTATCTGGACAGGTTGTACAAGACTGTTCCAGCCAAATAAGCCAGTGACAAAAGCTCAAGCTGCTGTCGCTCTTGCAACTGGTGAAGCTTCTGACCTTGTAAGTGAGGAGCTTGCACGTATTGAGGCAGAATCTATGGCAGAAAATGCAGTATCTGCTCATAATGCTTTAGTAGCTCAAGTTGAGAAAGATGTTAATGCTAGTTTTGAGAAAGTGCTTTTGATGGAAAGGGAAAAGATTGATGCTGTGGAAAAAATGGCCGAAGAGGTAAGGCGTGAGATGGAAAGGTTAAGAGCTGAGAGAGAGGAAGAGAATATTGCCTTAATGAAGGATCGTGCTACCATGGATTCAGAAATGGAAGTTCTTTCAAGGTTAAGGCATGAGGTGGAGGAGCAGCTGGAATGCCTGATGAGTAAGAAGGTGGAGATATCATATGAGAAAGAAAGGATTAGCAAACTACTAAAAGAAACAGAAGATGGAAGCCAGGAGATTGTCAGGTTGCAACATGAGCTGGAGGTAGAGAGGAAAGCCTTATCCATGGCCAGGTAAGGAAGTGAACTTTGTTATTAAGTTGTTTCTAAACTCAATATTGCAACAACTTAACAGGGAGGAATAACAAAAGGTTCTCCAAATATATCTATTAGATGCTTTATTTACCGGATAACATATTCAATGATACAGAGTATGAGATAGCTTATGTTCTCTTGTATCTTGTAGCTAAATAATTGTAAGGATGATATTTTGGCCAATGTTCATTTCACAAGAATTTGCATTTATCAGATTTCAAATCAATGTATCTGCTCAATCAATATATGTCACCTTGTTTCAGAATAGAGAAGCAATGCATCAGACATGATGTTCATGTCTAATGATTTCTATTTTTGTTTAAATTACAATAGTATGTTTCTCCAAAATCTGTATGCAAACTGCAGAAGTTTTACCCGCTGCTAACTGCTAAACCAATATATTATATGAAGTTATCGAGTTGAGAAAGATGACCTGGCTTGATTTTTATTATGAATTTTCTTCTCTATGGGTATCAAATTAATACTTCTGCAATTCTTATCTGCCTTTCTGTAAGAATAAATCATGATTACTTTTAGCTGTTGTTCCATTGGGTTACTGTAATACCCACCTGGAGATTCCACCTTTGTTTTTTTGTTTGTCTGTCATCTCATCTGCCCCGTTAGATTTTCTGAGAGATGGAATGTTTAATCTGTGCTTTTCTCATTTGATTTTTAAAATTGATTACTCCTTATTTATGTTACAAAGCTTTCTATAATTCAGAGCTTGGGCTGAGGATGAGGCAACAAGAGCAAGTGAACAGGCAAAAGCCCTGGAGGAGGCTAGAGATCGCTGGGAGAGGCAAGGAATCAAAGTGGTTGTTGACAATGACCTCCGTGAAGAGAGTGTTGCAGGAGTTACATGGGTAAATGTAGGGAAGCAAGTTGCAGTCGAAGGATCTATTAGCAGGGGTGAAACTTTGGTGCGGAAGCTCAAGGTATTGGCAAGTGAAGTACAAGGAAAATCTAGAGAGTTCATCAATAAGATTGTCCAAAGGATCCAGTACTTGATATCGGTGTTGAAGGAGTGGGCCTCCAAGGCAGCTGCAAATGCAGAAGAATTGAAAGATGGGATGATGTTGAAGGCAAGGGGATCAGTACAAGAGTTGCAACAAAGCACGGCAGGATTTGGTTCGACCCTTAGAGAAGGTGCAAAACGGGTTGCCGGAGATTGTCGAGAAGCAGTTGAGAAACTCACTCAGAGTTTCAGAACATAGCCCTCCCGCATGATTACGTTTTTCCCTTTCTTGGGCACCAATAAACAAATTTCGCAGTTGAGAAGTATGTAATTTGTCTGACCTCTGGTCAATTCATATTAGGAATCACCGAGCTATCAATTCAATGATGTTAGTCAAAGCAAGTGTACTAACTATAAATTGATGAAATTGCTGCTGCTCTTCTGCTCTCTCTTCTTATCGTCCTGTTTTGCATTTCAATGAATTTAACGAAAGTTTTACTTGAAAAATGTCTTAGGAACTGCTTGCCAGTGAGTTTAGCGTGGTTCTCAAAAAACACAAATTTTAAAGACAATACTACTTCCAATTTCTCAATTAATTCAAACAAAACTTGTTTCGAAGCATAGTTTTTAATCTCAAACAGTATAAAAATAAATAAAAACATATACTAAACAAACATCTCTGACAGCCCCTATATGAGACCATCGAGCATGTCACCAGAGAGCAAATCAACAAAATAAGCTTCACTTCTTCTTTTCTCCACCTCCAGGATGGGCCCTGCGAGGAACATTACACCAAGGAAAAGATTTACTACCATTTTCAGAATGCAAATTGCCCCTTCAAAACAGTCTCGGACATAAGATATTACCTCATCTTGCGGAGAACACTAGACATCTCCTCACGCTTCTTCTTTGCCCTTTTGTGAGTTCCCAACTTTCTTTTAGCTACCTTGAGAGCTCGCTTGTCCTTACCAACTTTCAGAAGCTCAGTGATCCTCTTCTCATAAGGTGCAAACCCAGCAACTTCCCTGATCAAGTTCCTCACAAAATGGACTCTTTTGCTAGTTTTCTGAATAAAATAGAGAAATCAGGACTGATTTTCACTAAGAAAACACCAACTATAAAAAAGGATACAATTAACTACAACTCCAGGCTGAAACATGCCCTTCCAAAAGATAAATACAAAGATGAACAACAGATCTAACATGGCAATTTAAAAGTAGTTTCCCTTTCTCTTTCAATAAAAGGCAATTACCTAAAACCAACGACTATTATTCTACATTAAACTTAATCAGCATAGGATGTACTTACTCCCTTTCGATTAGAGGGACGTGGAGCCAACTCCTTCTTGGTTACAACGTGGCCCTTGTTCAGTCCCACAAAGAGGCCAGTATTTGGCTGCTTGGTAGCCATGCCTGCTTATGTAACAAAAAATCACATATATAAATTGAATGAACAACACAACATTCTAGTGGCATTTCAATAATCCTTCAAATCCAAATTATGGATCACTCAAATTCAACTCCTGCTTCAAAGAGGAGATGAAAAATATATGATTTTAACCTCGGACTCAAACCTTTAATTTATTGTTCTTTACTTCTTAAAAACTCTCAAATTTCACAATATATTAGCATCAACAGTTAATCAAAGACAAAGAACAGGTGTATATGAGCCTCCAAACATCTCAAGAGCAAGATCTATAGTTAATATTAATCATGACAGTTTTTCTGCAAGTAAAATTAAAAATGGGCTTCGAAACTAAATGCAGAAACTTACAAATGGAATTTAAAAAAAGATGCATCTGCATACCCAAACCAAAAATATATAGATTAACATAAAAAAATAAAATAATAAAAGCTAGTGGCAGATATAGGATCTGAACAGCCAATATCACATCACATAAAAGAACCCCACCGATCAAAGCAGATCAGTTAATAAACACAACTTAAATCCTCTGCAATCGATGAAACCAGCTAAAGCTACTAAATAGTTGAGCTTAGCCTTTTAGTTTCCTAAGACCTTAAACAATATGACACAAAAGTCTTGGATATTCCGCTTGGCAGTTTGGTTCCCAAGTAAGCAATCAAATAGAGAAAAATATTCTCAAGTGTAAGGAAGTAGCTAAAGGTAGAGACCGAGAGAGAAGTACCTGTTGCGTGGAGATATGAGGCGGAGTAAAACGGGAATAATTAGGGTTTGAGGTTTGTGTTCTTTTTTATAGTTGTACTGGATTGGTTTTCGGGTGAAAATTAGGTTTTGGGTTTGGGATAAGCTCAGCCCAAAGCACTTTTACCAAATGAGCTTTGATATCGGGCTTGGCCCACCCAAGTGTATCACTTTGTTATTAATTGCGAACGCTTATCTTAAACAGATACTTGCCGAGATATGTGTGCTGTGACGGGCCTCTCTCTCTCTCTCTCTCTCTCTCTCTCTCTCTCTCTCTCTCTCTCTAATTTAATTTATACTTGTCAAGCCATGTGTGTGTTGCGAATTACAATGCCCTTGTCTCACAAGATACAAGATATGATTTAAATTTTAAGCTCACACAAATATAAAATTAATTTTTATCTTTATATTACAAATTGAAATTTAAGTTCTAAGCTCGTATTATTTTAGATTATAAGAATAAATTCTTCTATATCTTAAATCAATCGAACATAAAAAATGATATTTAGGCACTCAAGATTATAGGGTTTGGCTGCCTAGAATTTACAAAACAAAAGACTCAACAAGTGGTTAAAGAAATGACAACAAGTGATTGAAGAAAAGGCTAACAAGAATAATAAAAAATTAAAGTAAGAGTAAAAATTTTACTCATTTGTTTTGGTGTGTACAATGAAGATAGAGTGAAGATAGAGGACTCTTGATTTATAGCTAAGTCTCCCTTGCAATATATATTCCTAAACTTTAGAAATTACATTGATTTAAATCTCTTGATTTTAAAAGATAAGATATAATCTCTAATTCTAGGATATTTGATACTGCAGCACAATCTTTGACTTGTTAAAATTATGTTAAGCAGATCTAGAAGCTCCCAAATCTAATCATCTAAGAACTATGTTCAAATGTACCCACACTTGGGTTCAACCCATGCTTACATCTCAATTATTAGTGCTTTCCCCTAGGTCCAACGATGTGCCCGTACATCTTTCACCAATGCTCACCCATAGGCTTGGCTTAATTTTATCGAACTTGAACATCTTGCCCGACTCTCTGGAATCTTGATTATTACACGCACCACTGTTCTAGGCTAATTCCCAGTGACGTGAATCTTCAATATACCTTAAGATCTATTCCCTATGGTTATTAAACTATATCCCACTAGAACTAAAATTATCATTCGACTCAAAGAAAACCTTTGAGTTTGGGCCAGTTTACTGATCATGACATTCTCCTCCACTTATTTTAGCAACGTTTTCGTTGCTAAGGGAATGATAAGCCAGCCTTGCACACCAATTTTAACTCCTATCTCGTAAACCAGTTTTTCAACTTTTTGATCCCATATCCGAACAAGTACTCTGCTAGCTTCTGTAGCTTTTGATCATATGTTCCTCAGCACTTTGATATAATGGTTTTTTTTGCCCGGGCTATCGATGCTTTTTATGCTTCATAGAAGTTGCTCGCAACACACTATTTTGTAAGGACTTTGGCTGTACCTTAAGACTCATATTGTGGCACTTGGTTGCCATTGGTTTTCTCTTATCAGCTCTTCGAGAGTTCCCAAAGCCTCGACAGTCTTAAATAGAACTTGGTTGCTCATCTTTGGGCTCTTTCTAGTGCTGTTCATGACTGCTACTCTTGTCTTCGGATAGCCTTTTACCCACTTGATGGTTGAAAAGCTTCAAGCACTCCTTAACCCGATGTGGACTGACACCAAAATAACAACTTAAAAGCTTCTTCTCCTTGCCTATGTTGGCAGGTTTGTCAACCTTATAAAATCTGGGTTTCCCTACATCCTTTTTTTCTCTTGAAGAACTAGCATTTGCGTCTCCCCCAGTCTAGCTTTTTCCCATCAGCCTTGGAGACTTAGTTCACTCAACCAGAGTCATCAATTCAGCAACAACTATGATCCGACTTAACTTCGGCACACCTATATATTGCAGCTTGGCCTTTACCTATAACTTTAAACCATCCATAAAATGTTTAAGCACCTCTACTCTGGGTTTCAATCTAGCACCAGCAACCATAACAACTCGCAATGTAACATGGTCAACATTAAGCCTGATTAGCTTTTTTTACATGGTTGTCACCATGGACTCTAACGCCTCATTATGCTCTATAAGCCTCTCTATTACCTTATTTGAGGATCTTTCAACCTCTTCAAATCAATCTGTTATATGAAGAATGGCTTTTTCACACTTCGCTAATCAAGTATCTATCGGTACATATCTTACTAAAGCCTTTTTCCACTTGTTTGTAAGTGGGTGCTCTTCGTGCACCTCATTTGGGCCTTCTATTCTATTTTTCCTAACCATGCCACAACCCTAAATACAAAAACTATTAAACCACAAATGCATGAACCAAAGGATTACCTTAACTTTAGTAGGCAATCAAGCGATCCAATTCTAGTTTCCACAAACTAACACACTAGTCTATTAGCACAACACACCAATACAGCACACACTGTTAGGCACTAGTTTGCATATTGGCTAAACATACCAGCCTCTCGATCAGGCACTAATCTGCACACTTGCACACCTGCACAATACGCCCAACACACCCACAGCAGACAGTAGCAATTTGTCTTGCACCTGTTCTGCACTCTAGCATGTTCACACCTAGCACACCAAGAGCATTTCACTAGCACACGAGCACATTAACCCTTTTAAGATACCCATACCATGCAGCAAATTACCCGTACCGTATACTCAAATGTCTACACACATAGTAGAATGCTTGTATAATTCACTATAATGCCTGTACACCATACTAGGATGCTCGTATACAAGGTACTTAACCTGCACCAAGGCCTACTTTGGCTATTTTTGTCACCACCAAGGTCCTGTTACACATTCTAAACCAAGGCTCTGGTCACCACCTCTGATCTGAACAAGTCTCTGACACCTTTTGGTATCAAGTTTTGCCACCTACTCTAAAACCAACCTTAAACTAGGCTTTAATATCACTTGTTAGAGGTCGAGACTTAAGTTTCAAGCTCGCGTAACTCTAAAACACAGGAATAAATTTTTTTGTGTCCTAAATCAACTTAACACAAGAAACGATGCTTGGGCACTCAGGACTGCGAGATTTAACTGCCCATAAAATTGTAAAAGAAAAGGCACAATAAATGGTTGAAGAAAGGCTAACAAGAATAATAAAGAGATATCACAAAAATAAAAATTTTACTCAATGATTTTAGTGTGTACAATGAGAGTGAAAATTTTTCTATTTATAATTGGTCCCCTTAATATATTTAAAGTTTAGAAATTATACCGATTTAAATTCTTTAATTCTAAAAGATAAGATACAATCCTTAATGTTAGAGAATTTGATACTATAACACAATTTTTAACTTTGCTAAAATTATGCTGAGTACCAGACCTTTTAAAAGCTCCCAAATTTGATTCTCTCGTAATTGTGTTTTAGTGTGCCCACACTTCAATCATCATTGCTCTCGCCTTGGTCCAACTGTATACTTGCACATCACTTGCCAACACCTATTCATAGGCTTGGCTCAATTTTACAGAACTTAAACATCTTGCCTGAACTTTTAAATTCTTGATTATTGTTTACACCATTGTTCTAAGTTAGTGCCGACATGAACCTCCAGTGTACCTCTAAACCTGGTCCCCTAGACTCTATTCAACTAAAATTAAAACTATCATTGGACTCAAAAAGAATTATGACTAGCATGTAGACCGTGACACCTGGACGGGTCCAGTTCTAGCAAATCTCTTTATATTTTCTCACTTGCCTCGACCAAAGACAAGTCCTGTTTCCCAACATCACGTTCTTCCAAAAAAAAAAGTTCTTATGACGCTCCCTAAGAGCCCAAGAACGGAACGTAAAAGCATGGTCAACGTGCCCTAGGATTCAGTATTTCCCAGACATAGGAGGTTCATATTTCATGGATTACGCTTCACAGTTCTCATCTTATCTTATTATATCAAGTTTGTTTCAAATTTTGGGAAAAGAAAAGGAAAGAAGTTCACATTCACTGTGCATTGCATCAAGAATCCAACATGTCTAATGTCTACCTTCCTTCCTTCTACTTCTACACCGAAGTCTAACTGGACATTGACTTGTAGTTACCTGGTAAATTTTCGTCCTTGTCTTATTCTAATTCCTTCTGCCTGTCAATTTAAATCTTTATACTGCATATCAGCATTAACCCAATCTCAGAACATCTCCCCATCGACTAAAGTACTTGTTTCTAATAATTTTCTTTTCAAAGAAGATTTCCATATGAGGAAAATCAAATCCACGGTACTAGAATATTGGAATCCCATTTGTTTTAGACTATGAATTCTTCTTTTTTTTTGCTGTAATCTTTTTTTGTTGATCAGACAGAAATCTATTACTTTGGGTCTTTTTTATTTTCTCTGCTGGTTCTTGGTTTCTCTTTCTTGATATTTTAGTCATAAAATTGTCATCACTCAGCAGCTTATGACATTGAAACCCTACTGGTAGAAGACCCAGATCGGCTATCAATTAATGAATCACCTTGAGTTGCAATTCTTTGTACAACCATTGTTTCCTATCTCTGGTGAGTGCTGTGTTTGACCCTTCACAAGGTGGGGAAGCATATTTCTGACTGTTCCTCATTTTGTGCTGTTCAGCAATTCCAATTTATTGACTTTGCTCCTGTTTTGACTGCTTTGGAATCCATTCTTGATATCTCTTTTGGTATATGTTCAGTTGATAGTGCATCCTAGAAGAACAGTGAAAATCATCCTCTTGAGTCCTATTCATCATTTCCTTCTCTTCGGTTCAAAATCCTATACTTTTAATCATTTTTTTGTACTTGATCTATTGAGTCCTTGGTTTACATATTGTCTGTCAATCAATTTACTGAATTGGAATACTGACACAAATACTTTGTTTATTTTTGAAATATATATAATAAAAACTCAACAAGTTATATTTCCTTCTCTTCAAAGTGCATTGTTCGATTTCTCCAATTTCTTCGGTTACTCACTGCTGCTTGAATAGATGTGAACTTTGGTATCTCATCCAATTCTCAAATCATTAATCAAGTTCCATATTCTAAGTTCCTGTATGGTGTTTCCTACATCAATGGACTATTTCCCTTGTTTTTACGCCATTTACATGCATAATCCATGTTTTATGATCTACATTGTCGTACTTAAGGGGTAGGCATCAATGTCAATTATATGTGGCCATCTACTTCTTGAATGTGTTTACTGTCTGGCATGGACACGCTGGGCGTGGAAAAGATGCCTCCATACTGCTGGCCATGACAGTGAAACATTGGGCCTTGCAACTGCTGAAGAATTTGAGCCTGTCCCTTGACTATGCTGCTACATTCTAGCTGTTATGAAGAAGATCTCTAACACCCCCTTTGGGAACACCCTGGAGGCTATGGGATCAATCCAGATTGATTGATTCTCAGCAAAACTTATGAAGGCACTCAAGGACAGGCTCCGTCATATATATTAACTTGATCATGATCATGCTGATATGGTCCTTGCCATTAGAGGTCTTAATTTGGCAAAGGAGAGTGACTACCAAGTGATTTTGGATAATAAAATGGGGAAAAAGAATTTTGATGGTGGCTATGTTCATAATGAATTATTAAGGCTGCTGGATGGGTTTTGGATGCAGAATGTGAAGTTTTGAAGGAATTGGTGGAGAGGTATCCAAATTATACTTTGACATTTGCAGGACATTCTCTTGGGTCAGGTGTAGCATCCAGGTAGGCATTGGTGGTTGTGTGACATCAGGATAAACAGGGAAATATTGACTGGAGGAGGATCAGGTGCTTTGCTATTGCACCTGCAAGGTGCGTGTCACTAAATTTGGCGGCCAGATATGCAGATGTCATCAATTCTGTGGTGCTTCAGGCAAATTAATTTTTTCCATTAATGTTTGGCCTTATTGTTGGTTAGGAATGATACTATCAATTCATCTGATATAAACATCGTGATATTACTGGCATCTGAAGAAGTCCCTCAACTGCGTTGTAATTGTTTTATTGCAGTACTTGTAGTATTAAATCATGCTGTGCTATATGTTGTTTAACTAAGAAATATGGGATATGAGCCATGAGTAAGATAAAAAAAATGTTCTAAGAGAGCAAAGGTATGAATTGTTTCTGGAGCCTAGAGATTAGTTCTTTAACAATGAGCTTAATTGAAAACTTTGAAATATTTTTCCACTTATTCATTCACTTGAAAGTTTATGTCCAGTTGTAATTCTTCACAAGCTTGACGAGTGGGGAAGGTTCATGCTTATGCAGGACTTGTTCATGGCAAGGTGCGAATTCTGGCAAAGGAACTTCCAATGGTGGTTATTAAGTATAGTTCTAATTTCAAAGAAGAATGGTTAGTATAAGTGCACCTCAAGATGCGTGATTTCTGTTGAACATGAACTAACTGATGGGAGATAAGAAGCATATGACAGAGAATGAGGAATCAGCATCTGCGGAGTCCCCATAAGGTGTAATAGAAGATTTAAATGCTCGATTTTAAGGTGAAGCTTTTTTAGGAAGTACCTCAAAGATCACATCATCATAGTTAAATCTTATCTGTCAGTAGAATCAGCTGTAACTGCACTCTTCTTGTCCTTGAAGAAGGTTAGGTGCTTGACATTTACCTTGAAGAGCAACTGCGCGGGGTTCAAGAGACATTAAAGGCCAAAAAGAAAAGGAAAATTAGAATTTGGAGTAGTCTAATGGATATCTAAACTCTAAAGTACATTTTTAGGTGCAACAATGTCTAATACAATGGCATAGACAGCAAAAGGAATTTTGTTATGTTTTATGGTCAGATGTCTGATATGAAATTATGAATACAAGTAGCTGTGCAAAACTTAAAATGCATGTTCTTTGTAAATGGTAGAAGATCTTGTCACATTTACACTGATAGTAGCACTTAATGTTGAAAGCATCTGGATGAGATTATATTTGTGAATTATAGTAATTGATTTCTGTCAAATAATTGCAACATTTTGTCTTGATTTTTTATTAATTTTAGATATCCAATCTATCAGTTATTATATTTTTATCATTATTATTATTATTATTATTATTATTATTATTATTTTGTATTAATTGTGCTTAATGCTGAATTAGGATGACTACTTGCCATGAATAGCCACACCTTTGGAAGACATTTTCAAGTCACTCTTTCTGGAATTGTTAGATTTTATCACCCATTTCAATTATAGTTCTGTTTACAGATGATAGGCTCCTGGAGCTTGAGTTAACATCCTTTCTAAAGCTAGTTGTACGGCCTGGTCCTTTGGTTTCTCCCAATACATAACAGTTAACGGGCACATGAAAAAAAAAAAAAAAAAGAGTTTTAGCTGCACCATTCTTGCAAATCAAGTTATCTTCCCTTTTGGTGTTATTTTTTTATCTATTGATAAATTTTGCTTTCTCCTTTTAAATAGTTTGCCATGCCTACTATGCCTGAGATGCATGAGGTATACTTGTATACCAGAGGAGAAGATGCTTAAAGATCCACGGAGGCTGTATGCACCTGGTTGGCTCTATCACATTGTTGATCGAAAGCCTTTCAAGTGTAATCAGGTTTAACAGCCATTGCTCTCTCCTATATATTTTCTTAGTGGTAATGGTTTAATAAATGGAGCCACTGCGAATTGATGAAATAAATGCATATATAGCACTGTACATGGTTTAGAGAATATTTAGGCAAGAGTTTTCCTAGTACACCTTATGTGAGTCTCTCTGCTGGTTGGTTTCCTAAGCAACTTGTTCTCCAAACTAGTTTTTGAAATTAAACCTCCACATCTTTGTCTCTCAATTTTGCTTTAGTTAATGCTGGAGAAAGATCGGATCATGGAGAGCCCGGCAAAACAGAGAATGGAACGACAGGAGACTTTGGCTAGAGAACATAGTGAAGAATATAAAGCTGCTTTCCAAAGGGTTGCTACACTGTCAGTGCCCCGTGCTTATTCACCTTCTTCATATGGAACTTTTGATTAGTTGGAGTCATGGATTCAAATAGCTGCACAATAGTGGTATCGCGGCCGCTATTTAGCAGAATCGGTACCCACCGCCACCCCTATTCAACTGATATTGGATGTGAAGAAAATTCACGTCTTTAATAGTTCATTGTTGCCGCAAAAAAATTCCTTAGCAGCTAATAGCAGCAATAACGGGTCACAATTAATGCTATTTCCGTTTTTTTTAAGAAAAAGGGAGGAATCGACTTGGAGGAGGAGTTTATACTCAGTAGATGGGTAAGAAGGATAAACTTGCTGTTGTGAATCTTGGTGGCAGTGTAATCATTGGTATCCATGCCAATCATCTTTGAGTTCTGACTAGGCAACTTTCTATTCCACTTCATAAGGTCCGAGATAATAGCCTTTTATATAAACTTGATGGGGCACCTGTCAATAAGGAAACCGATTGCAGGATTGAAATGATCTTTAACAAGTTGCTTGGTAAAGTCATGGAAATGAGAAAAACATGGGTGGAATTGCAAATCATATTTCTTTGGGATCAGTTTTGGAAAAGCTCTGGCAGTTGTAAGTCTGGCAGTTGTAAGCCTTGGCTAAAGTAAAGAGGAGAGGCAACTTTTAGAACGACATCTTGCTAATTTGGAATATTCTTTCTTTTTCGATCAATGCTTGATCAAACAAAAATTAGTTTTTTTTTTTTAATAAATTTAAGGACAAAATTTTGGGAAGAAATAATTAGTTAAAATTAAAAAAGTTTGAGAATTAAATTTGATTGAAAAATTTGAGATGAAAGAGTTTAATGTAAATTTGAAAAGTATATTAAATTATAATTTAGATGAAAAAAATAAAATATTAAATGATTAATATATTAATTTGATTTTTGATTTTTATTTTTATTTGGATTTTATTAATGATTTTTATTATTTTAATATTTGTATGTTGTTAATTTTCTAAATGTGAATATTTTACTATAATATTAAAAAATTGTAAATAATTTTTTTATATAAATAAAATAAGTGTCATTAATTACTTTAAAAATCATGAAAAATTTTTTTATGAGTATAATTATAATTACTATGCTTTATAATAAGTTGTGCAAATTTGAAAAAAAATCACAATCGCGATAATCATAATGATCGCGATGATATTCGTTATATCCGTAATCGTGATAAACGTAATGTGATAAAAAATGTATCCATGATCGTAATTTAAATATTTTATTGAAATACAGAAAAAACTCACATAAGTTTAATTGTGTGTTTTTTGTTGGATCATTGGAAAAAAGTAAAAACAAAAAAAGCTGAAATGAATTGATAGAGCCTCTTTTTGAGAAAGATGAATCTGGGTACATGGTGCTCAAAATATCATATAGGGATGATTGAAGATGTAAATTCAGAGATAACATGCATAGAAGATTAAAAATGGTGCTTGTGATGAACAACATTCATTGATTCTTTGTACTCGTTTCCCATCCCATAACGTTTTTTACGTCGGAACCCTGAGAGCTAAACACAGGTCAAGTAGAAAATGAGCCTAGATGGGGGAAAATAACCGACTGCAATCCCCATAAAATGGATGCTAAGTTACTTAATCTGCCATTGTAGTCCAATTGTTAGACATGGAAATGAAGAGTTGTTTTTTCCCCCATTGAATAGGCCAAACAAAAGGGGGACTAATTAAGTTAAATTAACGGCAGGAAGAAAAGCTCATGTTGCAATGCATTGGTAAAGGATTAGGGTATGATCAAACTTGAACGCAAAGAGGGCCACGAACTCGCGCATTTTTTTACTCAGTCATAAGCAGTATCATTTCATTGCTTCAACAAACGTTATACGTTTAGATAAAGTCTAAGTAATTAATCTAGACGAAGGTTCCATTGATAATGATTCTTTTTTTTTTTAATGTATTTTATTATAAACTACAAATAAAAACAAAATACTGTATATAAATATAATACTTGTGTACATTATAGGGTATAAAATTGAAAATTTGACCAATTATAATTCATAGCTTTGTTAGGAAGAAAAATGTGGAGACATTAAGACAGTCATTTTGTCTTTTCCATTTTCAGACGCTAAACGACGACGTCGCCCTGACTCGTCTAAAGTAGGATAAAACGCGTTGTTTAAGCAATGAAAGCGTACGAGAAAAGTCCTATAAGGGGAGCGCCAGGGCAACCAATTTGAAAACAAAATAAAACCTAACGGCTATATTTTTCATAGTGGCTACTCTCTCTATTGCCAGAAATTTGACTCAAAATTTCTGCTGTTGAATTCTAATTCGAAAAAAAAGAGAAGTTTCAACAAGGAAGAAAATCTTCTGGTATGAGGCCGAACCATGGTCGAAAGGCTCGAGTGATAGCTAAAATCAAAGGGTTCACAGATCAGGAACCGGAGTCCGCCAACGAAGCTTCCGGAAAATGGATTTCGGTTCACAAGCCTAAGGGAGATGACTCCGAGATCGTCACCGTCTCTTTTGGAGACCAATCCGCAAGGTAATAAAGAATAAATTTGTTTTAATTTATCGTTCTTGATTTTAAGGAAGGTAGAAAAGAAAGCTTACTTACCTTTCTTTTCATAAAAATAATTGCAGTCGTAAAGATTCATATGAATTGGATTATTGCTATGATCGAAACGAGGGAAATTCTTTGATTTTTTCAAGAGAAGTAAATCCACTGATTGAAGATGTTTTTAATGGCCATAATGCCACTGTTATTGCTTATGGAGCAAGAGGCAGCGGAAAGACTTTTCTAATTCAGGTCAGTTATTTTTTTTTTCTCTCGGGAATAGTTTATGCATTTTTTTTCTGAGAAAAAAAAAGGGTAATGTAATTATTAAGAGAAGAAATTTTAATTTTTTGAAGGGTTCGGAGGAGGAACCAGGTTTAGCAGTTCTAGCCATGACAAAAATCCTTTTTATGGCAGAGGAAAGTGGCAAGTTGATTGCCATATCGTGTTATGAGATTTCGAGAGACCATGCTTATGATCTTTTAGATCCAGAAAGGCATGAAGTTTTGGTATGGGAGGATGTTGCTCGCGGTAAAATTCAACTTAAAGGACTTTCTCAGGCAAGTTATAATCTATATTGTTTCAAAACACAAGCTTCTCTAGTTTGTTTATCTGACCTTTTGTTTCATTGATTGATTAATTTCTTTTCTAGGTTCCTGTGAAGTCCATTCAAGAATTTCAGAAACTCTATCTTTCCGGTCAAAATTCATATAAACAACCTCAAAATATAATGGCTGAACATAGAAGCCACAAAGGCTTAATCATTCATGTATTTCATGGCGACAAGTCTGATGCTCTTCCTCTTGGGAAGATGAACCTTGTTGACTTGGCAGGTTTCAATTTTTAATTATAGTCAATTGTTTTGTTTCTGTATTTTTTCTGTTATGGCTTAAAAATATCCATTTTTACCCCCTTACTGGTTTTGCATTTACCAGGTTATGAAGATGGCAGAAAGAAAAGCACTGATGGTGTTATTCTTCTAGATAATAATAAAATTAATAAGTCCATATATGCCTTACAGAATGTCGTTTATGCTTTAAATGCCAATGAAAGCCATGTGCCATATCGTGAAAGTAAGCTAACTCGAATGTTGCGCGACTCATTGGGAGGGACAAACAAGATTTTGATGGTCACCTGCCTGGTAAGGTTAATGGTTTCAGATTTTTTACAAGAGTTTGTTATTTTTTTTATTTTTTATTTTTCTAAAGTTTGATTTCAATTGACGTTGATTTTTAATTTTTTCGAGTGCAGAATTCATCCTTTTGTCAAGATTCCTTGTACATGGCAAATTTAGCTTCTCGTTCTTGTAAAGGCACCAGCAGGATTATACCCGACTCTACAAAGAAAACCAAAAGCAAGGTAAGACCAATGGTGCTTTCTTCATGCAAAAGCCGTATACCTGGGAGTGTTTCTGCCACTGTGACAAAACAGATTGGAACACGAGTGTGGTTTCCAGAAAACGAAGCCAACGTTAAGGCTTCTGCGATCAAAGGAAGGTATTTATTGACGGCTTCTACTGGCGTAAAGCAATATAACATTTTCATCATTGTTATTGCTGTTTCTATATGGCAAAATGTTCCATAATTTTTTTTTCTTTCAAACTTGAAGGAAACTTTTTGATGAAGCATGTCATTCAACCAAATCCAAGAAGGCATCTCAGGAGGTATCCAATTTTCTATTTTCTCAGGAAATAAAGCATAAAGCATTCTGGCAATTCTTCCAATCTCGTTTACATAGTTTGCATGAATAAATGCAATGTTTTTAGTTTTTGCATAAAGTTAAAGAAAATAACACATTGAGTATCATGTAAAGAATTATGGTTCATCCTATAATAGGACTCAAACATTTTAATGCAGGAAAGCTTGTCATTAGAAATTGACTCAACCATTGAACATACCATCGAGGTAAACTTAACTTTTCTGTATAACTTGTTGTGGTATTGTACTATTCTTTTTTTTTTTCCTTGCACAGGGTGGTATTGAGTTATTCTTTCTGGTGAATAATGAATATTTATCTTAGACTGAAAATTAGTCTCTGAAACAATTATGGTATGTTCATCCTATAATAGGACTCAAACATTTTAATGCAGGAAAGCTTGTCATTAGAAATTGACTCAACCATCGAACATACCATGGAGGTAAACTTAACTTTTTTGTATAACTTGTTGTGGTATTGTACTATTTTTTTTTCCTTGCACAGGGTGGTATTGAGTTATTCTTTCTGGTGAATAATGAATATTTATCTTAGACTGAAAATTAGTCTCTGAAACTTTTTATAATTGGGAAGTTGCCATCGTTATGTGCAGGAAAAGAACTCCTCAGTTATTTCAGATGCAACAGTACCTCTTGTACAGGTAAACTCTTTTTTTTTTTAATCCTCCCTCTTTTAGTTTTTTAGACTATAGTCAAAAGTGTTACCAAGGTCAAATCTTATTTCTTGCACACCATCACTGATTGCTTCAAAGAATGTATATATCAGAATGGAAGAAAAAAAGTCGGAAATGATTATACAGTACTACAATAACCTCCGGTGTATTTCAATGGCAATTCTATTTTTCTTCTTCTCATGTTTAATGGTTTCATTTTTTTCCCTTTTTCAGGAACCTTCCTCTTTGCAAGCTTTTGGTGCAGAAGAAACTGACTTGCCAATTAAGGCTTTTAGTACAGAAGAAACAAAGATGCTAGATAAGGTGATTAACCTTCTTTTTGTGTATGCTTGAGGAGCTCAATTATTTATTGAAGTTGCTAACTTATTTTTAAGGTTGTTGTGACTAATGCGGATAATCATGATGAAGCTACCCCAAATATCAATAGCAATGCAAAGGCACTTTCTTTTGTTGAAGCAGGTACTCGGCATGTCAAATCGAAAACCCAGATTTATTAGAAAGATATGACATGTAATTAAACATTATTCATGAACTGTTCCATTTCTTTTTTTGAACAGATCAACCATTGGATAGGGAGAACAACTTTTTCCTAGTCAATAAGAATGAATCACCACCAATTAGTGCACGATTGCAAGATTTGTCCAACAGTTTGAAATTGCTTTATTCATCAACTCCGTCATGCATAGAGATACCACCCAAGACTGATGTTTCATTTGATGGTCAAGTCTCTACTGAAATTTTGGAGCCAAAAACTCCTGAACCCAGTTTTCCAGTTAATGATAAATTGGAAATTGCAGATATCAATTGCAGTCCTTGGCAAGCATTCAGTGCACGTAGTTCTAAAATGAAGGTTGATTCTAATCTACCGTACTAAAATCTCCCTATGTGTTTAATTTTAATTACTTGACTGGTTTGTTAATCATCTTTCCCTATTGCAGAACTCTCTCGTTGATGAATACATCAAATTCTTAAATAGAGCTAGCAAGTAAGTACACTTTCAACATTTTTTGGTGCATTTATGGTTCATATCTAATTTAAACTCTGTTCCTTTCACTAGAGAATATAGAAAGATGGAACCTTAATAACCAAGCAGCATAATGGAAAATGTAATTCTAACTGAATAAATAACTATGCGAATGCATGACTTGTAGAAATGAATAATAGATGTAATGCATGAAGTAATGCTTTTTCCTTTATCATAATCTTGACCTCGCAATCATCATCATGGCTCTAATGATCTTCTGTTTTTCCTCGTTTTCCTACCAACAGAGAAGACTTGAAAAGATTAAAGGTGAGGAGCATGTGACTAACATTCTTAGTATTTTCTTTTGTCATAAGTCAATAAGTCGTAACAGTTGAAGTAAATAAATGACTTTATTCAGGGAATTGGAGAGAAGAGAGCTACTTACATTCTTGAACTTCGTGAAGAATCACCAGAACCTTTTAAGAATGTAAGCACCATCAATAACATGGAGAGAATTTCCATATTATTAAGTAGTTTAGTGGTTGCCTTTGAGAACTTAGACTAATAGCTAAAATTGATTTTACAGCTTGATGATTTGAAGGAAATTGGACTTTCAGCAAAGCAGGTATCTGTTTTTGTTATTTCAATATATGTTCTGAGGCGGCTTTATAGATTATTATCTTGAGTTGCAATGCAAAGCATGTTTTATGGTGTTGTTTTGTGCCCAAATTTTGGTTTGCAAGTTGAGTCCTGCAGCACCTTGAATTTATACAATTGGTTTTTTCATTTCATCTTCAGATCAAAGGAATGATGACAAAGGAAATTGGAGGTCTCTTCAATTAGCCTCTTAAAGAGGATGGATACTGAAGAATCTATATCCAATGAGAAAATATGTTAGCTTGCTAGGCAACCTGAAGTTGCCAAATGTCTTATTTGCCTCTTTTTTTTCCTTTTTTTTTTTTTTAACTATATGATTTTCAGATATTCTTTTTCTTGATTGCTTTCTGACCTGAAAATGATCTGTTATGCATTTTTTTTTGGCCAAAATACAGTATTGTTTGGCATTGTAGTTAGATGTTTATTCTGTTACTTTTTCTTGATTTGTATTCAAAATTTTCTCATTTTTAAGTTTAAATTAAAGTTTGTTCATCTTCCACACAGGCTAACAATCCTTCCACAGTTAGATATTCAAAAAATTGTGCTCGTCTTGTGCGCACATACACGGTCTAAAGAACATTTCACTTTCGGATCCCTGGGAGAGACATGAATATCGTTTTAAACAATCATTTATATAAATAAAATATAATAGGTAAAGAAATATAACGAGAAGAAAAAGAGAAAAAAAAGTAAATAAATGGAATGAAAGTAAGAAGTTTAGAATGAAACACGTAATCTTAATTTTATTTTTTATAATGAATATGTGCTGACTTATCGGTTTGATTTACTAACAATTTTTTTTTATTAAAGACTTACTAAATATTAGTCTAAGTATAGGACTAGTTGACTTGGTGGCCAACTTAATGATTAACGGATACTGAGTTAGGGGTGAAAGTGTTATTACTAACTTGCCACGGTATTACCTGCTTGATCAGGCAAATCAAGAGTGACGACAACAATTGTGATTTATCTTGTTTTCATTTCCGTTACATATGCCTTCACCGTGTCCGCCCAACCTTCATACCTATTCTACCACCACAACAGATTAAAGAATAGCTTATACTCTCATGTACAGCTCAAGGGATTTCAGTACCATTGCTGAATCATCAAAAGTTTTTAAGATAATATTTAAAAAAAACAAATAATGCTATATTATTTATTTTTTGAATTTAGTAAAATTAGTACATTAAAAGTAAATTTTTTATAACAGTTAATGTTATATAAATTTTTATATGTTAAAAATTAAATTACTAATATAGTAATTTTGAAAAAGTTAATCATTTATTTTTTGAATTAGTTGACATCATTAGAGTTGATATTTGAAAGTTATAGATTAAAAAAAATTTAAACATATAATATCATTTTCAACCAAATATGTAATTGAATAAAATAGTTTAAAAGTAAATTAGAGACTTAAAAAAAAATTTCCTTAGGGTATCGTTAGAAAAACCCTTTGTAATAAGCAATGAGGTCGTTCATGTTGCATAGGAAATTTAGTTTCAGATTATTTTCGTAGAAGGTAGCAAAGCCCAATAATCAGTGGGCCTTTCTTTGAAGAGGGAAAAAAAGAGTTCGATTTGGGCCTTTGCAGTTGGACTGCTTCATTTCTTAAGTTTACATCCCTGAACATCTCGTTGTGACGAAAATCTCCCACGTCAGAATCATGTACATATTCATTTTTACTTTATATTTATTTTCCATTTTTTTAATAGTTTTCCTGCTGAAGAGGGTTCCGGGAATCCGGTTTCCACCTTGTATAGTTCTCTTACACCCTCTTTACAACCTTTATTTCTTCCGCTACAATTTTCTCGGCCGATCATTTCCTTGCTTTTTCTTGGTGAGTTTTCCTCCCGCCAAACACTTCCCAATCCTCTTCTCGTCGACTCTAAATCCTTGTGATCGCTTAATATTTTGTCACTCCTGAAACCGATCTCTCTCTCTCTCTCTCTCATTCAAGGGTACGTTAGCCGATCACTTCACTTGTTATTTCTTATATATTATTTTTGTTTTTTTACGTTCAATAACATGCCTTGATAGCAGATCACGTGGCGTGAGGGCCTAACCACTTTTTTTTTTGTTTAATTTATCTATTATTTTCTTATGGAATTTAGTTGTTACTTGTTACTTTATCTGGAAGCTGTGAAAAAATGGAACTATAAAGTCGGAATTTGAATTTTAGTTCTGTGAAGATTGAAAATATCCAAAACTAAGTTCAATGGTTATATTGTGGCTCAGTAGAAGAAAGTTTTAGAAAATACGTTTATTTTTGCTCCAAATGGACAGATGAAGGTTCAAAAAGTTAATTTTTGTATATGTAGACAGAGTTGATAGGACGCTGTTCTTCTGCGATCTTTGATTATCGTTGTTATTGGATTTTGATATGGTTAATCGTTTCTTGTAATTAAAATTTAAAATTTTGCTACCTTCATATGGACTTTAATGTTAATTTGTAGGTTAACTATTTAGTTGTTTTGCTGTGAAATATTTTGCCATAGGACAAGTAGTCAGTTCCATTAATGAATCTTTGTTCTAAATGGCTGGTATTTTAGTTCTAGAAATTTTACTTGCTGGCATTGTTGGCATAAGTTCTCCGCTGTTTTATGGATGGTTAGTAGTGCTTGGTTTCAGATTGGACGTAAGTGTTACAATCAGAAGTCCTCAGGCCTCAATGTTCTCTAGAATAGATGCACTCTCTTTATGAATTTAATTTACTCAGGATATTTCTATATTAGATCTTTGCATTTGGTTTTCATTTCAGAAATGGTAAGCATGACCATAAAGTTATTGCATTTGTCTCTAGGTTTACTACAATGGCACACAAGACATGTTTGTGTATTAGGTATTTTAGAGTGAGATAATGGTCGATGACACATCTTGACTTCTTATTTTGAAGATTTTTGTAGCAGGCGGGTGTGTAGTGTTTTGATCCTTCAGGATGTTTGGTTGCATTGCTAACATGTGAACACCTAGTGATGTCCATTCAAGGCGCATGATAATATGATTTTATTTCGACACTTCTTTTTCCAGGTGGACAGGGGGTTGGAGGGTTGCATCCATTTAAAACATTGTTCAGTGCTCCAGATTTAGTAAAATGAACTAGATGCAGAATAAAATCTGCATTTTTGGATAATGAGTGGTACTATTATCTGGTTAATTAACAATCCTTCTATCTATGTCATTTACTGGCTATTATATAGATTGCTTGGAGTAGCATTCTTTCCTGAATCATTTTCTAGTACTGTGATTCAATAACAAAGTCATGTAAAGTAAGCTGTTTTCAGATCTTTATTGCTTCTCTTCCCCTCCCCTCACCCCCCCCCCCCCCTTGAGCCCGTTTAGTTGCAGTGGCATCTTTGAGTTAGTGGTTGTGCTCTGTTTGTGTACATAAATGCCAGTTGCAAAACTCAAGGCTGGCAATTCTGCACATGTAATGAAATCGGAGGAGCCAAATGATTCTTTGGACACTTTCATCAGGCAAGCTATTGGAAAAGAATCTTTCCTTTCCTTCTCAAGGGCTGGGGACAACCCAGTCCAATGGATTCAATTGCTCCATGCCTTAGATCATCAAGGTACTTTAAAATTATTTGATGGTTCAAATCATTGTATAGGAAAATACTATATTTAATGCTACATTATATCTTGATTTTCTTGCCTATATCTCTGACAGATATCCCTGGCTGGCCTTTACTCACTCCTCTGAAGGTGCAGATGCAAAAGTGTGATAAGTGTTCGCGAGAATTTTGTTCACCCATTAACTATAGAAGGCATATACGTGTACACCATAGGCTGAAAAAACTTGATAAGGTTTTCTTACTGTCTTTGAAACATGATTATTCTATTAGGTTGATATTTTTAGAGAGTTTTTTCTGCAATTTCTTTTCCTTCTAATGCATTTTAAGATCCTAGCCACTTGGAAATTTTAGATTTTCTTAGCTACTTTTGGTTTTTTACATCTCTTAGGACTCCTCTAAGTGATGTTGTTTAACATATTGTAGGACTCTGCCAAAAATAGGGATCTATTAGCAGCATTTTGGGACAAGGTATTTATCTCTCCCTCTTTCCTCTCTTGCTTATTCATTTAGGTTATCCTCTCTCTTTTCTTGTCATTCTCATTTATATTACTTACAGCTGTCAGAGGATGAGGCAAAGGAAGTCATATCATTCAAGGATGTGTCATTGGAGGTAATTGTTTTTTTTTTCTCACATACATCATTTAGTAACATTCAAGTGACACCTGGATCTGGTTTATATATTGTACTAGTTACTTTTGTGGTATTATCTTGTATCGAAATGGTTTTTTCTCACTAGGTTATACTTGCACATATTGCATGGATAATTGATTTTGTTTGTTCTTGTGTCCTTTTAAACAATTGCTTTCTTTCTAACCATACCTTCTAGGAAGTCCCTGGATCTTCAGTTATAAAATCATTGACAGCACTTTTAAAGAGACCAGGGTTTTCTGCTTTGCCACTAGTTTGTTTGAGGGCAGGTTCTGCTCTTCTGGTAAGGAACTTATTTTCTTGTTATTAGGTGTTGTGCTATAGATCTAAAAACATTCTAATACATTCTTATTCTATGGATTCTTATTCTATGGATGTCATATTGTCCTTATTTTTTGCAGGACCTCGTCCAAGCCAGACCTTCAAGGTTTCCGGTATCTTCACAAGAGTTATTTAGTATCCTTGATGATGCAAGTGAAAGGACTTTCCTTTTTGGTGTGGCTGTTTCAATTCAAAAATACATTTTTGATGGGGAAGCAGGAAAGATTGGTCTTGAAACCAAAAACTTGGTTGCTTGTACCAGCTTCTTGGTGGAACAGAAATTGGTACCTTTTTTCTTCTCTGTTCTTTCTAGGGTTGATTTACTTAAAGTTTTCATGAACACACTTATGAATAATTTGGTGGACAAGTATTATGCTAAATTACTAACCATTGGGACGAGAAGTAGGATAGCAGGATAGGTGTGCACATGAATTTGTCAACTTTTTATAATTTTCCCTTTATCATTTCATGATCAATAGAGTCTCTGCTTCATATTCAGGTTAAAGCATGGCTTGCAGATAAGGATGCTGAAGCTTTGAGATGCCAAAAGTTGCTAGTGGAAGAGGAAGAAGCTGCCCAGAAGAGGTGCATATCACTAATTCTCCATATCTAACAAAGTTATTTTTAAAATTGTCATATTTGACTTGTGCAAAAAGGTTGGACCATTTTCAAATCCTATCCTTGCCCTTTTTCTAAAAAAATTCCTCTCATTGTGTTAAAACTCGTGAACTAGCATAAGGAAAAGTAATTCTCTATGAATTGTCTTTGAGTAATGTCTAGGAGGAAAAGATCAGGAAAGAATCTTGAGTAATTTCTTCTTTTCCATGAGCTTTGGAGTAACAGCATGTGGTATAATTACGAATTTGCTTCCAAAAGATGTAAAGCAGAAAATCTTTCCTCCCTAACTGATATAGAAGAAAGAAAAGGAAGAAGATACTGTATAAAATTCTTGTGTATTTCTTGAAAAGTAATTAATCATTATAATTTGAAGGTTGAAAAGTGCTGGATGAAAAAATTAAAATTGTAGAAACCATTTTTCTATGTCAACAATCAACATCTTTGGGAAACAAGCATTGGAGAAGAAAAATGTTAGCATTTGTCATGCCAGTTCTAGTCTTCTAAAGTTCAGTCTTACCTTGGGCTTTTTAGTTCCTAAACTGACCATTTGGTAGGGTTTGGCAGTGTTAACAGGTAGGTCCTAACTCCCAAGTTTAGTTTTATTGTTAATGACTTGCGTGTCGTTCTTTAGAAACAGTTCTTCAACATCTTATAGAAGGCAATATTTCCTGATACTCCACTGTAGGCAAGTTGAGCTTCTTGAGAGAAAGAAGCAGAAAAAGCTTAGGCAGAAGGAGCAGAAAGCAAAGGAACAAAGACAATGGGAGGTGGAAGAAGATAAGCAGAACAATGATGATTCATTGGAGGTTAACATTCCTGCTGAAACATCCAGCACTTTAGCTGCTTTCGATTCTGATGGACAAAACCCAGTCATATCGACTTATCAAGTTCTCCCATCTGTAGAACCCATTCATATTTCCAAACCTGAGGAGGATGTAGATTACGAAATTCAGATGGGTTTTAGCAATGGATATTGTGATTCAGGAACCAGTCAGAATGTTGAAAGCCGAATGGAGCAAGTTGGTGGACATCAGCGTATTGTTGTTACTCGATGGCAGACTCCACCTAAATCACATAAAGGGGTGCTTAATGATTTCCATGCCAGTCAGAATTCCCATAGACTTAAGTTTGGAGGCATGAATAAACATGGAACAAAAAGGGAAAGGGTTGCTGCAATGGGTAATAGTAATAAAATGTGGAGCCGAAAATCTAAAGCAGTATATGATGGGAAGAGTTTGAGAATTAGAGAAGAGAAACAAACTACAAATCAACTGGATCAAAATAAGAACCATGAGGTTTTAATTGGCTCTATATCCGTCATGCTTGGAAATTGTAGCTATCTCGAGGTAAACAATCTAGCTGAAGCCTGTCACAGGTGCCTGGCGGAGTGTCAAATACCAAAGAAGAACAATGTTCAGGAGAAGTTCAGCCAACTTGATCCTGTTCAGGGTGTTACAAACCGATCAACCATTAAGTTTTGGAGGCCAGTGAGCCAACGTGAAGGACAAAGTTCACTGCCAGTCCAAAATGGTGTTAAAGAATTTGAAGTGGAAGTGATTGCTGAAAAGGATGGAGTCCAGACCTTTGATGAAAGCTGTCTAAGGTTATATGCAACAGATCGTAACGATGGTGTGGTAAGCACGAATCTTTCTTCAACACTTGAGGAAAGTGTACAACCAGGAAGCTTGCAGTTTGACAGCAATGTTGCCAAGGCCTTTCTTGCTCGGAGTAAGTTAGGATGTTTGATAAATATTTATCAACTCTATTGCTATGGGTCCATTTTTTAACTTGTCTCTCATAAACTCTGTGATCGGCTTTGTAGGGTGGAAGGAAGCTATTGCAGGCGGACATGTGACATTGGTTCTCTCCCCGAACCTGGAGCCGCCAGGGTGCTCAGAGGTTGAAAATGATTCGTCAGAAAAGTGGATGGATAAGGTGGGGGCTTTTGAGGCTTCTACTGGTGGGGCTGCCAAAGGCAAGTTCAGAACGAAGCCTGAAAAGGTTGCAAAGATGTAATACATTACGAAACAAAGATCTGCCACCTAAGAGCCGGAGAGATATGGATGGGAATATTTAGTGTTGAGATATGCACAGTTTAGTGGATCATCATTAAATTCTTAGCCAGAGGTTCCAGTTTTACCAGTGGTCTTCTGTCGGAAAATTGAAGAAAAGTTTTGCCGGAAAACGTTTCTCATTCCGTCCGTTTTCCTTGACGTGATATAGCAGTTTGACTAGTCCTAAAATTTTTTCTGTTGTGTTAATCTTTTTTGGCTTAATTGTCTAAATTTTTTGCTGTAATAAATTGGGGTTCTGGCTATTTCAAAGGTCTTTTTTGGGGTCGAAGTGGAAGTTCATCTTTTGTTTTCTTTTACTTCCATCCTGTGCAAACATCTTAGTATGATTTTTTCCTCGTCTTCCTACAAAACGTATAACAGACAAGCGGAGTATGAGGAGAAACTTGTGATATGTCGAGCTTTTTAACATTTGGATCTTTGGGACTTTTTAATATTTTTGCATGACCTTTTTAAACTTGCCCGAACTTATTGGTTTGCCAAAAGCCCAATGGAGCTTTGGAATTGATCTTGAGACTTTTGTCCAGACCAATGATTCATGGACTCCAATTCTTGTTATTAATTCTCAGCAATGTTAATTCAGTTTGGAAACATATTAGTGTTATTAATAATTTTATTTAATCCTAAGTAATCTACAGACTGTTTTTTTTTATAATCCTTTTTGAGAGGATAACTCTTTTAAATTATTCAAAGCACATATTTCTTTTTCCTTTTTGATAATTTTCAAAAATAATTTTGATTTTTATACTAAATTTTTTGTGTGCTTTTTTATTTATAATTTTAATCTGTTAGGTTAAAAAAATTCGATTGAAATTGGCAGTGACAATTCCTGGGAGAAGGCTGGTGTTTTGTTTGCCTCCCCAACATGCCATGCAGCAAGACACGTGCCACTGCAGTTGGAACTTAAACATAGTACGTTACACAAGGTAGAAACACCGAATCGCATCCAAAGGCGTTGAACCTGGCTCCCACATCTGACTATCGATCATCTGACCGCCAAGCCAAGATAACTTCCACACACCACAAAAGACACAATCCCTTCTCTCTTCCGGGCCACGGGTTTTTTTTTTTTTTTAATCTCTCCACCTTAAACTCCTCTCCAATCGCCATCTGCCCATCCTCATCACCTCAAGCTCAATCCTATTCAAAACTCCCTTCTGATAGGTTTTGACTTGCTGCTAGAGTTACACGTCTATTTCCCTCTTCCCTCCCCGTTTCTCCTAGGAACAATTCCAACCTAAAAACTTCTCAGGTTTCCTTTTCTCTCGTTCTATTCTGGACTGCAAATTTTGAGGAAATTTCAGTCTTTAATTTCCTTTCACTTTCTTTCGTTTCTAGAAACAAAAAAAATCCAATTCATAGACAAACTCGGAAAACGAAGAGAAAATGTCAGGAGGGGTTGGTCCAACCTGTAATGACATTAGCCTGCCAAATGATGAAGTACACCAAGAAAACTCCCACCCCAATCCTCGTAAACCCGTTCCAGATCCTGCCAATCCATCGAAGACCCGTTTTCTCACCCTTCGACAACTCAATTGTCTTGCTGTTATGATCATCACTGCTGCAAGTGGCATGGTGAGTCCTGAAGACTTCGCTTTTGTATTTTTTTCTGTCATCTACATGTACTTGCTTTTAAAAGTTGCCTTCCCTCGGAAAATTCCTCCCAAAGATTCTTTGGTTTTTGATCCAAGAAACAAGATTCTTCGCTTGTATGTCACCATCGGTGCTATCATTGGCCTCTATCTCCCTTTGGCTTACATCTTTGAAGGGATTCTTGAGGGTGATAAAGAAGGAATAAAGGCAGCAGCACCGCATGTTTTTCTTCTGGCTAGTCAAGTTTTCATGGAAGGAGTGGCCTTCTCAGACAGGTTTTCAATTCCAGTTCGTGTTTATATTCCGGTGTTTTACAATACGCGGAGGATTTTTACCCTCGTGGACTGGCTTAAGTCCGAGTTTTCAAAGGTGGATCACGAGTATGCAGGATCTGCCAAGAGACTGTACGTTGGAAGGGTCCTTGCTGTGGTTAATATGGCGTTTTGGTGCTTCAATCTATTTGGTTTCTTGTTGCCTGTTTATCTACCCAAAGCTTTTAAGATGTATTACTCTGAATTTAAGGTGAAAGATTGAACCGATCTTAGGTGCTTTCTTTCCTTACCCGTTTAGCCTTTACTCTTAAGCTTGGCACCCAAAGAAGGGAACAGAGATGAAAGGTTATACTTTCTTCCCTTCCCACTAGGTTAATGTGGTCTGGTTTGTGTAAATTTGATTTCATGATTGAGGTTTCAAACTTTTCTTTTTCTGTTTTTGCCTTTTATGTCTTTTTACCCCACCATTGTCTTCATAATCTGGCATAAGGATTTTCGTTTCCCCTCTTTCTTTCTTTCTTTCTTTCTCAAGAAGAGCTTTTCCGAAATTCAATTCAGGTTGCTATTCTATGGCCATAGTCGATTGGGACCGAGATTTGAAATCTCAGTAAATAAACTTTTAAAACGTCGCCAAGATGAAAAGGATAAGGTCAGCAATGACTGCAGCAAGACCTAAAAGTTAGAATCACTAAGAAAAGACCCTGATGCCAAGAAAATTTCATCACTTAAAAGCGTGAACTTACTTCCTCACAGGCCTACAGCTGAAATTCTATTTCTGCTTGATTAGAACTAGAAGTTACAAATAAGGAAAGGAGAGAGTTTCAAATCCTACATTTTGGATGTTGGATCTCAGAACTCTGTTACATCACAAAGCAATCTACAGCATTGATCTCAAATGAGGGAGCTGCAGGAACACTACATAAGAGCTCCATGCTACGAACAAAACACTAGCCACAATTCGAAGAAGAGGGTTGTGGTATTAACATTGTATTATTCTGCGATGGTAACAATGGGTGTAAGCCACAAACAAGGGAAACATAAAGAACAAGTTTCTCAAAATTTGAGACGTCTTTTCTGTTCTCGAAAAATAAATAAATAAATAAAAAGAATATCCAACATACATTCTTAAAAAAAAGACACTGGCGATGGTAAAACAAATAAATACACTCACCTGCAGACCATACAGAGCACAATGCTGAGAGTCTTACTGCAGCAAATTGGTGTTAGCATCATCTTTAAACCCAGTCAAACTGCTCTCCGTTCTTGAAAATAAGATATTTATCTTTGTTTATTACCTCCTGCCAAACCTGTTTATACATATCGACATCATACAACTCGTGCGTTAATCAGGCAATCTGGCATTTTAAGCCCCTCCCTATCCCAAGGTGTTCATGTCAAGAATGACGTATTTTAATAGAGAAAATTCTCTAGCATTTTAAACTTGTCAAACAGACAGAAATAGGGGCTAGCAGACATGATCCGTGTAGCAGACATCCAAAGAAGGATTGAGTTCCAAGCTTCGGAATCCCTTTTCTTACGCCTAATAACTAAAGACAGTATTTCAAATATTGGTACCCATCCCCTCACCAACCACCAATTCAGCAATTCCCATCTTATTCAATGTTGAGCCTAGACTTTGAAGAATGCCCAAACAAATGCAAATTAAGGTTAATCTACTAATGGGACCATCGCCATTAATTGGCATCATTACAACTCGTCTTTCATGGCCTAATGATAAAATTTCTTGCATCCTTTCTGCATGGTCCTCCATCGCCCTAGAAGGAATAAATAAACAAATCAATACTTTGATAAACTAATAAACGGATACAAGTACAGAGATACAAAGGCCCACACAGAGGATGCTGATGTTTCCTGAACGAGCTACCATATTCAACCTAAAGCTCAGGAATAAATTAAAGTACAAAAATGTACTCTTTGAGCAACAGATGAGTGCACCTACTTTCAGTTCAATAAAATCTAAAAGTAACAAAAATATCCAACAAACCTTTCAAGTTGCTCCTTCATTGCAGGATCTATACCATCGCCAAACCATTTTAAAAAAGAAGAGAGAGAAAGAGCAAAGAAGAAACCACCATATTTCTTGCTTGGGAATAAAACTGTAATTAAGACAGTAAATGTGTGTGTTGATTGAGATTATGATCACAGCCCACAGATGAGTGCAACTGCAGGCCTTGAATGCATGTTTCATATCACGTACTTATGAATGTTCAAATGAACCCATACAGAGAGGAAGGAACGAAGAATGCCAACCCTATTATAGTTTACATCAATACCTTTTCTGCTATTTTTTTGCACTCCCAACTCCCTTTGAGTCTGCAAAGCATAAAAATGTGGACAATGCACTAACAGATACCGTGCCTGAATTTTGGTAGATAAATCCCATAGTCAGAAAATAACAAAAGTTGGAAATTAAGCAATTGATTGGTTTAGGTCCCTAGACAATGATACATGTCCAAACAAAGGGATTTCTTATTTATTATCATTAAGGATTTATATTTGATGTATTATAAATGTATAAATTTTATATAATGTCAATGAGTAAGATGATATCATCTCATTAATTAAATGAATCAGATGATATCACTTTATTAATAAATAAATTTTTTAAAAATATTAATTTTTATATATTTATTTTAAGAACAAATATTTATTCATTAATAAAATAATATCATCTAATTTAATGATAATGTATAAAATTTATACATCTACAAAATATCGAACATAATCTCTAACATTAATTATTATCTAGTTAGACTGACATGAGCAGTCATCAATTCTCTATATCTTCAATTTATCGAACATAATCTCTAACATTAATTATTACCTAGTTAGACTGACATGAACAGTCATCAATTCTCTATATCTTCAATTTTTCTCTAGAACATGACATAGTTTCAGAATAAACCTTCAGAATCCCATTTCCAATCTACCGAGGATTTAAATTGGACAAAAAGCTATGGAATTGTTAATCTTTGGAAACATTTTTAATCAAATTTAGGTGGCTTGATTAATTAGAGAATTCAAGTTAAAAAAAATTCAAGAAACTAATACAAGTTGAAAGAGAGAATAAAGAGTGTACCTTTCAATGGAAGAGATTGAGATATGGAAGTGAAATGGAAGAATAAAGACAAAGCAGAACACTGTTTCTGTGTTGTGCTGTTCGGAGTTAGGAATTTGGTGAGCAGTTGACACGTGGCGTTCGTTATGGTTCGAACTTTGGATGGAAGGGTAGAGTTTCCCAACTTTTGATTATCTTTGGGCTTCCCTCCTTCCTCACCTGGATCAGAGGCTTTAGGCATTCTTTTCCTATGAAAGGTCGTGATTTCCCATTTTTCTTCAAATAAAAACCCCACAATTTTATTTTTCTTTTTGTTGAGAAATTGAGCTCACTATTAATACAACTTTTTTAAAATTCTTTTATTAATCATTTCATAATCTTTATATTCATATTATAACTGATTATAGACATGCTAATTTAATTTTTGAGTTGATAAACTTTTTTAATATCATTTTACCAAATCTTTTTTTTATAATAACATATAAAGGCGTGAAAATAGAAAAACTTTAAATTGACGAAATAAACATGGCTGTTTATAATATTTTTAAACTTTCATTTTAAATAATTTATATATTATTATTATTAAGATTTATTCAATAGCAATGAAATTTTATCAAAACTTATTAAATTAGGCTAATCAACTTATCAAATTGCCAATATTGTAAACAATCTTTTCCGCCAACCTATTAAACTGGGTTAATCAACTTTATCAAATTATCAATATTATAGTGCTACTAGTTTCCACTTAATTTTGGCTAAATTTAAGTTTTTTACTTATTTATTCAAAAAAAATCATTTTTTTATTATTTTTTTTTGAGGAGTAATGTCATCATTATTTAAATAATCTAAAAGATATATCATTCTTTAGGATTATACCAATTTTCTATTAATCATTTCCGCTTAATTTTGGCTACGCTTCAATTTTTTATTTTTATATTATTTATTGTAGCTTTTTACTATTTGATCTTGATTCTTGAAAGTTCATTGTCCAATTATATTAATTTTTAAGGAATTTGGACCCATTAAATGGTTTAATGCAAATGGAACAATAATGGTATGCTAACATTTTGGGGATAATGTAATACATGCTGAGATAACAGCTGGTCAATACGCTGGAAAACAAATAGATTGAAGAATGAAAATCATTGATCTTCAATACATCTAGCTTTTGAATATTTTTGAAAAAAAATTAATTATGATTTGAAGTTCTTTTATTTTTATAGTTCTTAAATGATAAAAAATACTTAATATTTTGATTATGTTCAATAAATTTCTTTTGTAAGTTAGTTTTGATGATCTACATGCGATGAACTTTAGGTATAATAAACAAATTATAAATATTTGAAATCAAATCCAAAGTTAAATTAAATTAATTTTTTCACTACCAAAATATGAGTACACTTTATTATTGCCTTGTTTGCAAACAACTCATTTAGTAAAGAAATTAACATTAATAAGTTATCAAGAAAATTTTAAGCAAAATTTATTAAATATAAATTATTTAATAAATATAAAATAATTAACATGTAAGTGTAACGCAAAACGCATGCCATAAATGACTAGTTCAATAAGAAATGGGACAAGTTAGCTAATGTCAATTGACTATTGTAGCCAAAAAAAAAAAGGCAATTTGCATTACTTAATAATGGCTAAATACTCAATTTAAAATTAAATATTTACATAATTACTCAATTCAGGATTAAATATTTTAATTTATATAAATAAAGATAAAACGTTATTAACTTGTAATAATGTAAGATTTTTTTCAACAAAAAATTTGTTGTGAAAAATACGCACAGTAATAACACATAAAAAGATTAAAAGCCAATTGATTTAATACTTTAATGCTGATTTGGATTTTTTTTTAGTATTTAGTCAAAAAATTATCAAATGAAAAGTTATTAACAAAAAAAAAACCAAAAAATCCAAAAAAACCCAAACTTAGAGTAGATCTGCTCTATCTTGAATCACCCAGACAACATTTGGGTGTAGGGTTAATTGTTAACCCTAAATATCTTTTCTATTTCAATCATTGATTATGTTCCAATCATTTAGTTCAATCGTTGATTTTGTTCAAAGACTTGCATTGTTCAATCGTTGATTTTGTTTTCAAATTTGGTGAGTTATTTGCAATCGTATTGAGCTCCGAAAAAGAGAAATTTTGAAGGTTAGTTTTCATTATTTTGTTAATAAATTTGTGTGAGGTGAATAATATTTAAGCATTTTTGGTTCTATTGTTTTTCATAATTAGGCATTTGTGGCTTTGTGTTCTATTGTTCTTCATTGCTTGAATTTGTGTTAATTATTCATTTGAATATTATATATTCATTTTAATATGTTTAGGATAGATTAGTAGTATAATAAATTTATAGTAAATAAATTATATAGTGATAAAATTTAATTTTTTTGGTTTTGCTTATGAGTTTTGATTATTGTATTATACGATTTCACTATGTTGAGGCTTTTGTTGGTGATGGTCATAATCTTATGTATATAAATGAGATAGTAGAAACTTGATAGTTAATCCTAATAAGATATCTTACTTTGAGTTATTAGACATTTGTAATAAGGCTAACTATATGAATATTAGTCAGATATTATATTTGAAACCTAAAAAAACACTAGATGATGGGTTGATTATGGTAAATGATGATAGAAGCACTTTTGATATGATTAGGTATATGGTAGATCTTGGTATAGTTGATGTATATATAATACATAGTACAGATGAAGCTGTTTTAGCTCTTGATTATTAACAGGACCTGAAGTAAAAGATGTTGCTAAGGTAGTAGGGAATGAAGAGGTGGAAAATCAAGATGCAATTGAAGAAACAAGGGTAGAAAATGAAGATATAGTTGAAGTAGCAAGGGTAAGAAATGAAGAAGTGGTTTAGGCAGCGAGGATAGGAAATGAATATTGGGATAGGGTAGCAAGAATAGAAAATAAAGATGTGGCTAGGGTAGAAGTTAAAGATGCAAGTTATAAAAATAGCAGTGAAAGGGAAGATCATACTTACTTTATACAAATTTAGTATTTAAGTAGTAATGATGATGAAGAAATACTTGCTACTAAATCTAAACTGAAAGCTATGTTAGAAAAGGCCAAAGGTAGGAAAAATGAAGTGGATAAGGGAGTATAAATTAGTGTGAATATGGTTAGGGATGAAGTTGATAATAACAAAAGAATGAAACCAGATTCAACCTTAATAGTTAAAGACAATATTGATGATGTTGATGAAGGATATGAGAGTTAGTACTATAACTCTAATGAGTATGGTGAGCCTGTTAGTGATGAGAAGGAAATAGTTGATGATACTACTAGGATGAGAAGTAAGTTTTCAATGTAGAATCCCAATGTAAAAACCCCTTACATTGAGTTAAGCATGTTGTTTGAAAATTCAAAATAATTTAAATATATTGTTTCTTTACTTTCTATTAGAACAAATAGGGGCATTATTTGGGCTAAGAACCATAAGAATTTTGTTAGAGGTAAATGTGCTGTAAAATAATATCTTTGGATAATTTATATAGCTTATGACAGAAAGTTACAGTTATTTCAAGTGAAGATTTACAATAACACTCATGATGCAACAAGGCTTTTAAAAACCCTAGGATGAGTCAAGCTATTTTGACCAAGTTGTACACAGACAAATTTATGAAGGATCATTTTATTAAGAATACAGAAGTGTAGGAGTTAGTTAGTAAAGAATTTGATACTATGGTGAATATTATCATGATAAAAAAAGGCTTAAAAAAGGCTAAAAAAAGAGGTAGTCGATAGAATGATTAGCAATTATAAGGATAAGTTTGGATTTTTGTGGGATGGAGGCAGCATAGTGAAGATGTAAGTTCATAGGCCATTGCCAAACTCTCTACCTATATTTCAAAGATACTATATATGTTTTGATGCATTTAAAAAATGTTTGGAGAGTGATTGTAGTAGGCTTTTTTGGGACTAGATGACTGTTGGCTAAATAGCTTGATAAAGGGTAAGTTCCTATATGCTGTTGGTAGAGATGGAAACAATCAAATGTTTCTAGTGGCTTAGGCTTTGGTGGAAGTGAAATGCACAACTTCTTGAAAATGGTTTCTTGAATTGTTGAAATTAGACATCATGTTTTTAGAAAATGGAATAGGTTAGACAATCATGACAAATCAACAAAAGGTAAATATTTAGATATTTATTTAAATTAAATTATGTACTCAAATGATGTACTTAAGTTAAACTAATGACTAATTATTTTCATATCAATTGTAGGGTTTTGATAATACAATTGTAGAATTGCTTTCAGATGCTAAGTATAGATTTTGTGCTAGGAATATATATGTGAAATGGGCTAAGAGAGAACATAAGGGTGAGGAGATGAAAAGAGCTTTTTGGACAACTGCTAAGTCTTCAATAGTCAAAGAATTTGAAGAAAATATGATAAAATTGTAAAAAAAAGGATGATACTGTAACTGCTGACATAATAAAACCCCCACCTTAACAATGGTGTAGAGTATTCTTCAACATAGACTCTATATGTGAATTGGTTGACAATAATTTATGTGAAGCATTTAATGGGACATTGCTAGATGCAAGGAAAAAATCAATGATTTTTTTATTTGAAGACTTAAAAAAAATCTAGTGGTAATAATTGGGAATAAGAGAAAATAATGTTCTTGGTGAAGTGGTGTAATTGCTTTTAACATTATAAAAATCATAGAAAAAAATGCATCGATAACATCAAAACGTGTAGTTGCATTTAATGGAGATGGTAGATATGAAATAGATTTAGGTCTAGATAAGTTCATTGTTCAACTTGGTGAGAACACATATAGTTGTAAAATGTACAAACTTTTTAGTATCTTATGTGCATATGCCATGTATGCAATTAGAGATCTAGGTGAACAAGTTGACAATTTTGTGTTTAGTTGGTATAAGAAGGTGTATTTGTAAACTTATAGTAATGCTTTACAACCTATGCCTAGGAGAAAGGATTGGGCTAAACCAAGCGTAGACACCAAATTTTGTTTGAAATATTTTTCAACATGATTGCTTCGAGACTCATTTGCTAATAAAAAAGCCAAGACCATTTACGATGACCATTTAAGACTCGTAAAAACCTCATAAATTTATCAATTCAAAACCCAAAGTCAACTTGGGTCAAAGCGTGTCAAACAAAGTTAAATTATGTAAAATTTGATCAAAATGAATAGAGTTCAGGTTAATTTTAAAATTTCAAAACCTCATTAAAATCAAGGTGTTATTAAATTGAATTTGAGATTTTTTTTAAAACACTAACATTTTCATTGTGCCTTAAGAAAGGCCAAATTACCAAAATACCCTTTATAAGGGTATTTTATAATTTGATCTTTTTGAGCTCATATTTTCATGAAACCTTTCAGACCTTAATTATATAATATTTCATGATTTTTGATGTATTTAAAATCATAACAATATCTCGAAAAGTGTGAAATTATCAAAATACTCTTATAAAAGTATTTTTGTAATTTGACTTGTCAAAATTAGGTGAAACTTTACAGATCTCTCTTTTGTAACATTTCGTGATTTTTGGTGAGTTCGAAATCATAGTAGTATCCCAAGAAGTGTGAAATTACCAAAATACCCTTTGAGGAGTATTTTCATAATTTGGCCTTTATGAGCTTAAAATTTCATGAAACTTTTCAGATCCTAATTTTATAATACTTCATGATTTTTGATGCATTTGAAATTATAACAGTACCCCGAAAAGTATGAAATTACAAAAATACCCTCATAAGGGTATTTTCGTAATTTAACCTTTCGAGCTCAAAATTTCATGAAAATTTTCATATCATAATATTATAATATTTCATGATTTTTGGTATTTTAAAGTCTCAAAAATGACCCCGAGAATCTTGATTTCTAAGGAAAAGACCTAAATACCAAAAACTTTACAACTAAGGGTAAAATAGTCTTTTCACATATTTGGAGGGCATAAAAATATCATCTTTGCAGTAATTAATATAGACCATTAGATTTTTATTTGATCCTGATCCAATGGTCAAAGATGGGCCCTTTGAAGGAATAAAAGAGCAAGCTTTGACCTTTGGATGGGTCCATGTTTATCGAGATCAAGATTTTTTTTTTCTTTCTGACCTGACCGTTAAGGAGGTTGAGGGGTTTCGAAGAAAAAAACATAGAAGGAAGCTTCTGGTAGAAAAAAAAAAAAGGTAAAGCAAAAACACAAAAAAAAAGAGAGGAGCAAAAAATAGAAAATTTTACGAATGTGAGCAGCCCTTGTAAAAGGGATAGTTGTTTGCTATTTTTGGCGTTTGCTTTTACTCCATTTTTGCATTTTTCATGACCTTTATTGCATAGCATTCTTGTTCATTCTTTCCATGCTTTATGTTTGGTGTTGGTTGATAAAGTTTCAAGCTTTACTTGTTCCATGTTTTTGTTTTATTTTTTTTTTCAGTTGGACTCCATTTGGAATAGTCGAACAGCTACTATTTCTTCTCCTGGCAGCGGCTGTTCGGCCCTCCATATAGCATCACTTTTGCCTTTATGTCTTTGCTTCAAAGTCCATGCTCTTCTATCTTCCATGAATGGTTTTTAGTTAGTTTAAGCTAGGATGAATAAAACATGAAAACCAGGTGGGAGTGTCCAAACTGTGCCACCTGATTTCCCATAGACAGTCACGGTTTGGCTGTTTTTTTCCCCTTATTTGTGAAGTTCTTTCCTTTGCTGGTTCCAGCCAGCATTCCTGTTATTTTTCTTGCATGAAGCTTGAGTTTTTTTTTTTTTTTTTGTGGGAATGGGGAAAGCTCATGGCTGAAAGTTTGAGGGAACCATGGTGCCGATCCTAGGTGATGAAAGGAGGGAGCTTTGTGAGCTGAAGGCCTGAACCAGTGGCCTTCGACAATGGCATGCTTTTGCTTCCTAAAAATGTCATCTTTTAAGCTTTAAGCCCTTACCTTTCGACATGCAAAAGATTTGTTTGTATTAAAAATATATATATAAACATCGTTAATATTAAGGAGTTTTTTCTAAAACGTCGCTATTTACTGCAACGTGCGAATAGTTGGTACTTTGCGTGACATTTTTCACAAATGTTGCAAATCTTTTTGTGGCATTTCTAAACGCCACTAAACGTTAAAAAAATGTCACTAAAAACCAAAACTCCTGTAGTGTAATAATGATATGAATGAATTTTTTTAAGGATGATATTTTAGAGAAGTCAAGTAGAGATTCTCTAGAATGTCTAGGTAAGGATATTTTTCAAAAATACCGCTAAAGTAATAGAGTATTTAGGAAAATATTCAATACAAAAAAAGTTTCATTTGTATTTTTTCTAAAATTTTAATAGATGTTATTAATAATATATATTGATTTCTTTAGGTAATGAAATTAATATGATCAAAGTTTTAAAATATAACTAAGTAGGGAAGAAGAAAATGAATAAAATTTTTCAAGGATGGGATTATAAGGAAGTCCAAGTAAAAATTTCTAAGAAATATCTAGGTAAAAAATTTTTTCTAAAATACCATCAAAGTATCGGGATATCTAAGAAAATTTTTAATAAATTTTATTTACTTTGTTCTTTCTGAAACTGTTAATTGAGAAATAATTAAGATTATTAAGGCATAATCAATATATTGTCTTGTATGCATGATTGTTCATATTATATAATTCTATTTTATTTCTTCTGTTCCTTTCAAATTTTTGATGATAATTAGAGAATGTTTCTAATGAATATATTTTTCATGTTCATATTCTACTCTATTGTTTGCATTACATATTTTTTTTAATAAAATTTTTTTTGATGATGGGACTCCGAGAAGTCCGAGTAATGATTCTAAAGAATTCTCTAAGTGAGAAAAGTCTTCTAAAAATTATCAAAGTATTGGAATATTTAGAAGTTTCTTTTCAATATGAAAATTTTCCATTTTATAACCACTTCTTTTTTCTTAATAAATAGGAAAATGCTTTCTAAAAAAATAAATGTATTTGTGGATTATTATACTATTACATGATTTTTAAAAATTTTTTGAAAACAAAAAAAAATCTCCGAGGATAAGATACTAAAGAAATCTGAGTAGTGATTCTTTAGAAATCTTTAGGTAAGAAAATCTATTTAAAATGTAACCAGAGTATTGGAGCATTTAGATTAATTTTTTATAAAGATTTCTCATTTTTAAAAAATAAGTCCCAAAAAAATATTATTTATTTTAAAATTACTTACTACTTTATGTTTTTAAATAACTATTGGAAATGAATATGAACCGTTGAAGATAAGATTTTCGAGAATTTCGTATTCTTAAAAATTTCTCAGGTGAGATGGTTCATTTTAATATTACCAATGTATTATGATATTTTTAAGAATTTTTCAATATAAGGTTCTTATTTATTTTCAAGTTTACTAAAAATAATAAAATTGTTTTAAAAAAACAATAATAATAAAAAATATATATAGGGAAATTAATTTTTAAATACCAAGACCAAGACCATTTTTGTTAATATTAAAGATAATACATAATTAATTGGTACCGTTTTTAACGGGCGTCGTGGGGGTGCTAATCCTTCTTCACATGTAACCGACTATTGAACTTAATCTATTTTTCATAGACTAAAACTATTCTTTTAATGAAACTTTAAATATGTCTTTATTGTTTTATTAGAGGATAAATTTTTTAGGTGGCCAATCACACCCTAAAAAAAGATTGGTAGTGACTCCATTTTTTTTTTTTTCTAAATTCATCTAGCGGTCCCAAAAACCATTACGACACCAATGATAGAAGAAAAGGTTTTGCCTCTAAAGTTTAGAAAGATATTAGGCAAGCCCAAATCCTATAGAAGAAAAGATCATGATGAGTCCAAGAAAAACAAGTCTAATAATATAAATCTATCGAGGAAAGGCATCACAATGACATATAAACTATGTCATCAACCATATCACAACAAAAAAGGCTATCTAATGAGAAGCAAAGAGGTAATTTCATATTATTTTATTTTTATTTATTATTATTAAATTTGACTATTAAATGTACAAACCCTAACCCATCAACTCAATTTTATTTTTCTTTTCATGACAGCAAAGTTCTTATGTGCTAAGATTTGAAGACCAAAACATGAATCAAGGTGCATCAAGTACATGAAATACAACTATAGATCTTATTAAAACTACAAATGGTCCAAGCAACCATGCTACTGCTTCTGCTATTGCTTATGGTGCTTATGCTTTAGCTTTTGCTTCTGCATCTAGATCTGGTTTGGCAGTTGCATTTGCTTTAGCTAATATATTTGGTTTTGCATTTGTAATAGCAACTGCATTTGCACATGTTTCAAATCTAGTTTCAAATACAATTAATGCTATTGCTACTATTACCATTGAAAATACAAAACTTAAGTCCAAAAGGCCAACAACATCTAGTAAAAGATGTTTTGCAAGTAAGGATGGGAGACTTCATAGGATGATTGGTGAAAAGCCAAATCCCTTATTAAAGTCCAAGTCTTCTACAACAACCAAGGGAAAAGAGCCATTTTAGCAAATAGTATTGAAAGTTGCAATGACAAAAACACTGTAGGATGTTCAACTAGAAGCAAGACAAAAGATATGTAAGGTTATGAATTATATACAAACTTAAAAATAAAGAGATAAATCTTAAATATGAGTGATGTTTGATCAAACATTTATATTTATGCTTTTTTTTTATAAAATATTACCTATTATGACTTAATAAATGTAGTCTAATAGCTTGGATTGCCAAGTCAAAAAATGATAGTAGTTGAGATAAGTAGAGGTAAAAGAAAGATTGTTGAGGATGTAACTGCTACTCAAGAAAGTCAATTTATAGCTTTTGAAAGAAATAAAAGAAAATAAAAAATCTGACCAGTTGTAACTTTTTATTGACCGTTCCTTCTAGAATATTTGGTTTTTATGTTGTATTAATGTTTTTTGTTACTATTTTAAGAACAATTTCTATTCAGCCTTCTTTTATTTGAATGTTTTATTAACTGAATGTTATGTGTAAAAGGATATTTATTGACTAAATATTAACTATTATCAAATTGTTTATTTATGAAACATAACAATTTTATGTACTCATTTTCATTAACAAATTGCTGACAACCATTTTCTAATTCTAATTCTATTTTTAATGCAACCATTATCGTTATTAGATTTCTTTACTCATAACATATTGCAAGTTAAACATATTACAAATGTACTCATTTTCATTATTAGATTACTTTTATAAATGCAACTATTTTTTATTGCTTCTATAAATACAATCATTTTCTATCATCCAAAGAAACATAAAATACCAAAAAGTTCAAATTCATAGCTAATAACATTGATTCAATTGGCATTGATATAATAAGAGATTTAACCAACGTTTATATCTCAAATATCATTCACATCTTTAACCCACTATCAAGCATACAAGCTAAATTTCCTTCCTTTTTGGCATTGAAAATAATTATTTTTTAGTTGCCATCTCTACCATGTCCACCACTAGCAGTTTTACTACTTTATTTCAATTTCAACATCAAAATACCAAATTCTCTCTTTAGCTACATAATCTCTACAATAACATCAGCTTCAACAATATTTTTCTTTAACTTTGAAACTTCATATTTCAAACTTTGAACATGATCATATAAAAAATTTTCTATTTTTTTAGTTCTAGAATAATCTCTTTTGCTCTATCAAAAATTTTAGGATCATGCCATAAATGAAATTCACAAATAATGCCTTGCAATCACACCAAAGTATTATCAACAAATTTAGTTAAAAAATATAAATTTTATTACAATTTATTTTATGTAAACACCCCATTTTGTTTAGAAAAATTTTTTGAAACTGAAATGAGCCTTTAACTATAAATTGGGCTTGCTTAGAAAGCTTTAGGCATCATGCCCAATGGGATGAAAGCCCAAAAATTTTTATTTGATTTGGATTTTAATTTGTTTTTTTGTTTAATTTTACTTTTTAGTCAAAGCTAAAAAAAAAAAAAAAGGAGAAAAAATTAGAAAACTTAAAAACAAAAATGTGGGATTTTCTATTGGATCCCAAATTTAATCTTTAGGGCTTAATGATCAATGCATTTATAAGAGTTTGGGGGCTTGATCATGCAAAACCAAATCATAAAAAACTAATTCATAAAAAATCAAATCAAATAAAATCATAAAAATCCAGATTTGGTTGAATTTTTCAAATTAAAGGGATTAAACCCCTATAAGATGAACAAAAAGCAACAAAAGAATGGAGGAAAGAGAGATAAAAGGCATAAACAAATTCTAGCAATCATAGTTTTTTGGGTTTAGTTTTTAGTTTAGAAAGTTTTTTATTTTGATTTTTGGATTTAGATTTTTGAATTCTAGTTCAATCTTTTGTTGTTGGGAATTTTTCAAGGTTTGGATTCTAGGATTGTTCTTGAATTTGGTTTTCTGATTTGATCTTAAAGTTTTTCTGAAGTTTCTAGGACTTTGAAATTGTTAAATTATTTTTAGGAATTTGGGGTTGATTTCTAGGTTCTATTATTGGGAATTTTCTATATGTATTTTTTAAATTTATAGGTTTTAGTTTAATTGTTTGAGTTTATGGAATTAGATTGTATTTATGGGTTTCTTGTTTGAATTTGTTGACAAAAATTTAAGTTTTCTAAAAATATACATAGCGGTCGAAAGGGTTTCACAATGGTTAAAATTTGGGTTCTTGAAATTTTTTAAGAAAATTTAAAATTTTTGATTGTCGGTTGAATTTTTTGGCATAGGAATTTTGATTTAAGAAGGCCGAGTAAATTTTTTGTTTGAAGTTTTTAGAGAGAAATCAGAGGAAATTTTAGCTAGAGAGAGTGTGTGAGAGAAAAGAAGTCAGGTCTAAGGAAAAAACAAAGGATTTTGGTTTTTATACAACATTGAAACAACACCATTTTGGAGAAGGCTTTAACTTGAGTGGCAACCCCACGCCTACTCACTTCTAACTTGACTCGTAGCATATGTTTCTTTTTTTTTTCTTTTCATTTTTTAGTTTTGATTTTATGTTATTTTTTTGTTTTATTCTAGATTTTTTTGGGTTTGTTATTATTTAGTTTAAATTGTTGATTAAATTAATATGGTGAGAAAAAGAAAAAAAATACTTTATTTTTGTAAGATATTTTTTTTTATTTTTTTGATTTTTTTTAAAAAGAAAAAAAAAGATTTTCAAAATAGATTCATGAATCTTATGAAATTATTAGAGAAATTTCATGGGGTTAGAATTTTTTTTTAAATTCTATCAAATTATTGGAGAATTTCATAATATAATATTTTTTATAAGAATATTGGAGGGCTCATGGTTTTAGGAAAATAAGGTTTTGCTAATATATTGGAGAACCTTATGATTATTAAGTTTTGGAAAAAAAAGAAAAAATAGTTTTTCATAAAATCCTATCAACATATTATAGGATAATTTTTGACAAAAAATCTTACTAATATATTAAAAGATAATTCTAAAAAAAATTATTTTTATAAAAATTAGATTTTGAATCTACGATGATGAAATTACTAAGAGTATTGCAAATAGTAATCTTTATGTAAATTTTTATGTGAGAAAATCTTTTCTAAATTTTTCTAAATATTAGAAAATTTAGAAAAGAATTTTTTACAAGAATTTTCAATACCAAAGCTCTAAATCTCGTTATCACAAATAAAAGTTTTTACCCAAATTAAACAAATTCGATAACAGAGCCTCTTTAGAGTAGGATATTAATCTCCATGAATACCCTTAAGGTGAGAAAATTATCTTATTTGCTATCAAACTATTAGAGTAATTTTAAGATCAATTTTCAGTAATTAAATTATTTAGTAAACTATAAATATGTTTTACGGCTTGGACAACTTGAATCAAATTGGAACCATTATTTGGGTGGACACTATGAAGGTGCTATAACATTTTTCATGCTTAATTGTACTCCTAGACCTTAATATAGTTTCATAGACTAGAATCTATCATTTAAAGATATCTAAATTAAACTTGAGACTTCTCTTTAAAATGGGATAGATTCAATTAGGTAGCCAATCACACCTAAACAAAAAAAAAAAAATTGGTAGCGACTTTTTAAATCTATGTCTAGCGATGGGTCTACAAATTTATACGTTATAATAGTTTTATGACTCTATTGGGAATAGCCGAGCATTAGGCCAATAAATGACTTCTTATTATCCATGCCTAACTTAATAAATTTAAGAATTTGTCTTCTTGTTTGGGTTCTATTTATTTATCTTTTTAATCATATTTGTCATTCATTTACATGTGCAAACATGAGCTCTACACCGAGCTCCATCCCTTAGGAGAGAGTCAAGTACCTATGTCTTCGTGAGATTTTATGTTTCTACATAGAATAGTGAAATACTCCCATTCAAATTGAACCATTTTTGTTTGTAGCTTATGATGGGCGAAGATTTGGATGCCTTACAACTCTATAATGGATAATAATATAAGAAAAAATTTGGAAACCTTTAGACTGTTAAACCTTTAGACCTTGCTTGGAAATAAACCCTAAGGATGCAAACCTAGGTTAGAGCTTTGCCTTCCTTTGTGTTAGAGAATTCTAAACAAGACATATGATGGGACATTTATATATTGTTTTTTGTATATATTATGTGTATACTAACCCTTTTCTTTTATTATGTCACTCAAATTGAACCATTTTTGTTTATAGCTTATATGGGCGAAGATTTGGATGCCTTACAAGTCTATAATAGATAATAATATGAGAAAAAATTTGGAAACCTTTAGACTGTTAAACCTTTGAACCTTGCATGTAAATAAACCCTAAGGATGCAAACCTAGGTTAGAGTTTTACCTTCCTTTATGTTAGAGAATTCTAAATAAGACATATGATGGGACATTTATATATTGTTCTTTGTATATATTATGTGTATACTAACCCTTTTCTTTTATTATGCATGCATTTACATCATTAGATTTATCATAAAGAGTAATTGCCACAAATAATTTTTAATAAGAAAAATCTTAGTTACATCTATGGAGAGCCTAGCAAAATTTTCTATTAGCTTGAAAAAGGAGTCTGAAAAGTTAAACTCACAAACAAAAGGCTAAAAAGGGAAACACAAGTCTCAAATAAGAAAAAGATGAATGAAAATGTTTGTTTGCTAATCTTAACACAATACAGTCATCCACCATTCAAGAACTAGCCCAACTTTTTTAAAAAAATAGATTATTTCAAGTAAAGCTACAAGAAAGTAAGAAGGCACTCTCTGAGGCACAAAAGCATATCTAAATGTTAAATGGGGTTGTGATTGAAATTGAAACACAAATGGGGGCTGTGAATGAAAAATGTATGCAAGTAAATGAGGTATATGTGAGAAAGCATAACTAGTTAGAGTACTTGCTTGACCAAATCATTGTGGCTACTTACAAAGCTAAGGACATAGTAAAAAAAGTTAAAGAATGAAAGACAAGGGTGCCACTAGTGGGAGCACATGACCAAGAACTACTGGATTTCCTTAATGAAGTGCAATGTCAATATCGACAAATCAGGGATTTTTCCTCAATAAATTCTAGACTTTTCATGGATGTAATATTGAATTTGATTAGAAATAACTATTAATTCAATAAAGATTTTCTTTGTTAACAATTGTTACATGGTAAATCCTCCTTGTTGTATTCATGCATTCTTGTATTCATTTTCATGCATAATTGGAAGGTTTCATAAACATCACTCTAAATATGTACCATAAGTATGATAAATCATGGTTCAAGGATAGTTTGACTAATTCACCATCAATATAACACCCAAGCTCAAGCTAGAATAATGGAACAATAGAACATGAACAACTTTGAAAAAATAAAAAGAGCCTAAGAAGAGCTCAATGGAAAGTTTAAAAAAATCTTTAAGGCACTTAGCAAGCTAAACAAAGGGAAGACTATAAAAAAAGATGCTAGCCTTAAAGACCATATGTCGTAGGATGTTACTGATTCTCTGTATCCTTTCAGCTATGGTCCATATCAGGCTAGTTCACTCAAGAAATTTTTTCACAACCATTTATATTCCTTACAAGATATACCTATCCCGATATGCCTTCTGTGTCGACTCAAAGGTAATTTCAAAGTTTTATTAATCCTGTCCTCATGAAAAAGGCAATTGAACCAGCTCTAGTTTAGATCAAAAAAGAAGAAGAAGCTGAAACTGAAGGTAGTTAAAAGTTTAAAGGACTCAAAGTCTCAACAGAAGATAAACCTACTAGAAAAGAGATTATGAGTCGTTAAGGGTATAGACTTTTATGGCTTCATGGATCTAGCCGACCTTTGTTTGGTCTTAAATGTTACAATCCTATCAAAATTTACAGTTTTTGAGTTTGAAAAGTGTAATGGTACAAAATGTCCAATAGCTCATGTTACTATGTACTGTTAAAAAATGGTTATTTACACTAATGATGAAAAATTATTGATGCATGTGTTCTAAGATAGCCTTACTAACTCAGTTGCGAAGTGGTATGTCCAATTAAATAAAACTTGTATTCACTCTTAGAAGGAGCTTGCTCAGTCTTTTATTACCCAATATCGGCATATCATAAACTTGACTCTTGATATATTTTCTTTACAAAACATAGAGAAGAAGGCAACAGAATCCTTCAAAAAATATGGTCAATGGGTGGAGGGATATTCAAGTTCAACCTTTATTGACTGAGAATGAGACTATAGTACTATTTGTTAGCACCTTAAAGGCATCATATTATATAGAAGATAATAGGGAACACAACAAAAAAACTTTGTTGACATGGTGATCTTGAGAGAGATTATTGAAAATACCATCAAGAGTGACAAACTTAAAGACAAAGAGGTCAATAGTACCAAAAAATGAGAGGAGCCCAAAAAAGGTAAAAGTTGAAGCCCAAGTTATGAGTTTTGAGGGGTAACAATTTAAAAATTATGCTCTATATCCATAACTTGTTCATCCTACTTACTAAATCACTATTATAGTATTACATAATTCCCTTACCAACCTATTCCATAACCAGCTTACGCACTCACTTACTAACCGATCTTTTAAACACTTGTATATGGACTTTGCTTTGCCATTATACTAGTTTCAAAGCCTAACAACCAAGTGAGTGGTTTGAAAAGATCTAAACACAACCAAGAGAGAGTTTACATTGATCTTATACCCAAAACCTACATCAAGCTATTTTTAGAACTAGTAAAGACAAACTTGGTATCTCCAATTCATTTAGAACCATTGAAGTCACCTTATCTCAAATGGTACAATGTTAATGCTAAGTGTGATTACCATAATGGTAATATGGGTCACTCTATAAAAACCTACCTTACTTTCAAGCACAAGGTGTAAAGTGTAATTCGAATAAGTTTGGTGAACTTCAACAAATTAAGGGAATTGAATTCAATAAAGATCTTTTGCCCGATCACCCAAGGGTATAATTTTAGGAAGGATGCAAAAAGACTTACTGGAACTATTTGTCATTTTAAAAATTTTTTAGAATAATGATATCTTGTATGTACTAGGATTTCATTTTATTTTTCATCATTTTAATAAAAATGGTTGATATGGTATATTTTTAGGACACTTTCTCTTTCATGTGAATCATCATTATATGTTTTTACCTTCTCATATCTTTTCCTATATCCATTCCTGGATGTTAAATAATGAATGTTCAGACAATCATAATAACAATTCAGGATTTGATTTGAAAACATCATTCATGTTGATATAATTGATAAATTGAGATTGTTAATATATTAAGATTGTTGAATAAAAGAAAACAAATCTGGCAAAAAATTTCTCTCATTGAAAATGAAACTGATGCATTATATGATCTTTGTTTTTGGTTAATAAATGTTCTTTATTCAGAGTATTTATGTTTAAAATGAGAAATGATCATCTTTCTTCTACCTTTCACACAAATAGCAAAATTATACTTTGCTACCCCATTTAAGCCCATTGATATTTTCTTTCAAGAAACTCTAACCAAGGATCACCCCTACATTGGGGAAGGTAAAGTTTGAGAAGCTTGTTCACAAAAAAAAAAAAAGTGAAGATCCTTAATGATTTTAAAGGCAAAACCCTTTTTATATTTAAATCTTTCTTGAAAAATAATGAAAAGTGAAAAATAAAAAAATGAAAAGAAAAAAGGGAAAAATGAAAAAAAAGAAAAAAGAATAAGAAATTAATGGGGCAAAATGTTAATGTGCTTTGTATGGAAAAAAAAGATCATTAGTTTGATTACCTTTCAAATATATTTTGGGCTTATTTTATCCATTTCTTTCATAACCTTTTTTTACCTTAGCCTACATTACATATCTTAAAATATCTATTTTGATCAAATGTAAATGCTCGAATTAAAAAATCACGAATTGAACTAAGACATGTTTGTAATTAGATTGCTTAGGATTTTGATCAAAATGTCATAATGAGAAGAAAAGTTGAAAAAAAGATGTGTAAGCAAAAAGCAAAGCAAAAAAGAAAAAAAAGAAAATGAAGACTTAAACTAAAAACCCAAAAGTATGATTTAAGTAAAAATAAAGACTTGAAAAATCAGCTTTATTTGAGGATCATAGTGATAAAAATAATGATTGGCTCAAAGATCGAGAATATCAATAAAATGTGTTTTTGAGAAAAAATTACAAGTTAGAGTTTAAAATTGTTTAAGCAATCATTATTCCAGATGTTGATATCCATTTGAATAGTTACAATAATTTGCTCATCTTTGATTGTTTTTTACCAAACTTCCTTTAGATAATACTCATTTTTTTTGTTCTTTACTAAATGTGCATTCTTTGAATGACTTAAAAAAACATATGATTGAATTTTATTTATCATGAATTAGAATAATAATAAGTGAGTGATAATGTTCATAAAAGATTTTTTTATTCGTTTGAAGAAAAAGCCAGAATGACAAGGTTAAGAAGAAAATAAAAAAATGAAAGAAATGTTATAAGATTATTTGAAAAAGTCAAATGAGATGATCTAGTGATGAATATGGATTGATCAATATAACTAGTGAGTTGTGACCAAATGAGAAAAATAATATAGATTAGTTGATATAAATATCTAATTTTGCCCGAAAGACTTTACCTTTTTATCCGAGCTTGTTTTTGCAATTTAGCTTGATCTTCGTTTTTCAAGCTCAATACATGGATCATTTTTAAATGCTTAGTATAAGACCCAAAATTGCCTGATAAAAGGCCCGATAAAGACCTATTCTTAAAGAGCTATTATTGGCCATTAAACCAAAATATATAATAATAAAATTTAAAATAAAAATATAAGAGCTCGGCTTAAATTGGCCAAAAAGGGAGCCTATAAGCAGGCCCATAATTAAAGCCCAAGAGGCCCATCTGGTTTAATATTTTTGCAGGACAATGTGACCATTTAGCCCAAGTTAATGGCAAAGGCTTGCCAAAGGAAATTTAAAAACCTTGCATGAACTGGGCATGCATAGGCTAATGAGCAAGCACAATACGTGCATGAAAATGGTCTGTTGAAGCTTGCATTTTTTTTGGTCGACGTGGGGGCTTGAGGAAGAAACGGCATGAAAAAACTGCTGGTGGAGAAGTGGCATGAGGAGAAGCTGAGGAGAACGTGGAGAAAGGGCAGCAAATAAGAAAAGGAAAAGAAAGTAGAAAAAAGAAAAAAGAACCGGCGGAAAACACATGCAGTGAGAAGACGCAGCAAAAAAAAAAAAAAAAAAATGCAAGAAAACACAGAAGAAAAATGTGAAAACTCATAGCGCAAAAAGAGCAAGGCAGAAATATCAGAAAAAACCAAGCAATAGGCACTATACCAGAAGGGCACGCAGCTGGCGAAAAAAGGATTGGAAAATTGAAGTAGAAAAAAGGATGCGAAGGCAATAAAAAGAAGGAGGAGGAAGGCATTTGGGGTGAGTTGGAACAAATAAACTGGGCGCACCAGAAAACAAAACAAGCAGAAAACTGTAAACAAAGCTGAACAACAATGGCAGCAGAGAAGAAAATGTGAAGGGTGAAGCTGGCAGAAACAAGAAAACAATACCAGCAGAAGCAGAGAAAAAAACCTCAAAAAAAATAAGGAAAAAATCCAGTAAAAGAAGGAGGGCTCGGACATCCTGAAAACAAAACAACGAGGAGGAAATTTTGACCCCAACCATCAGCATCAGCAAAATCGTTTTTTCTGAAGCAGGGAACAGAAATTAAGGAAGGTAACCACATGCTTATCGCCTTCATTTTTTTTTCTTTCTCTGGTTCATGTTGTTTTGCGTTTTGACTGATGCATATAAAAGCATGCATAATGTAACTGGAAAATAAACCAAGCTACCAAAATTTTTGTTTTTTTCTTCTTTTCTTTTCTTGCGTGGAGTCAAAATGGAAACTACTTGGAAGCAAAAAAAACTGATGGTTCGTGACTGAAAAAGTAAAGAAAATAGAGAGGCTTTTTGAGTTTCATTTCGTTTTGCCATCTAGCTTTTATTTTATCCTCTCTTTGCATGATTTGGGAATCTTAAGGTCCGCCTTTTGAAAGAGTACAATGTTTGCTTTTTTTATTTCCTGGTGCAAGTCTGTTTGTGAAGGATTTCATACTTTATTCTGGAAAACAAAAAAACAATAAAACTTGATCTCCCAATTCAATTTAGGTTGTTTGGGGTCTATTCTTAGTCTTGGTTCTTAGCCTTTTGTTGTTCAGGTTTAGGCCTCTGTTTCCGAAAGAAACAAAAAGGAAAAATGAAGAGAGCAATGAGCTCCCAATAGGGAAATGCATGAGTTTGCATGAGGATCAACGTGGGTCTGCATTTTTTATATATATAATAATAATGATAACTAGTAAACATAAAATCCAAATAATGCGTAATGCTAAAAACTTAGATCATATGAATAAATAGCTTTTTATATTATTATTGTTATTATTATTTATTAGTATTGTTGTTGCTAATATAGGATTATTTTAACTTATGCTTAATCTCCGTTGTTTAATGGTTTTATATATGTATTATGTTATTAATTGACATGCTTATGTTATCATTAATTATATTAATGCATTTTACATATTATTTGCATTTATTTTTAAATCTCTTAAAATATAATAAATATATAATAATGAAAATAAAAAAAAATTTAAATCTCTGCCTAAATATTAGAAGGATTCAAAATCGAATTTTAAAAGATTAATTCTGTTTAATTGTTGGGGAATTAAATCTTAGGAAAAGAAATTTGATTTAAAAAAAAGACTTTAAAATATTAAAAATTAAAAATTAAAAATGAGAAACTAATAAATAATAATAAAGGTATATAAATAAATAATAACAAAATCTTAATAAAAAAAAGAGAAAAGGAAAAAAGAAAAAATATATAAAGATATAAAGATATAAAAATTAATTTTTGGAAATTATAAAATCAAATTTGCTATGAAAAGTCTACCTAGATGTTGGAGATTTTTGGAGAGGTTCATAAACTACTAAAACCCTAAAATCAAAACTTTAAAATTAAAACTCTAAATGAAACCCTAAAATCAAAACCGTAAATGAAACTTGAAACTCTAAATCCTAAGTGGAACTCAAATCCTTAAACCTATCCAAAACCCCAAAATCATCTTATATTCAAGGACTTATATAGAAATTTTTCGTGAAATAATCTATTCCATGAATGTCGTTTAAATGATAGGGTATTTAAAAAATTTTATTTTATTAAAAATTTCATATAATTCATAAACAATAATAATAATAAAATTAAATAAAGAATAATAAAATAATAAAATAAAATTTTAAATATAAATAGTCACACTTAAACTCTACCTAAATGTTGGAGAGTCCATGTGGTCTCTTTCTATTTAAAAAAATTTGATTTCTAAAATTCGTATTTTATCATCATTTGCATATATCTCATTTTTAAGTTAATGTTTACACCTATTATACACATATATGTTTATTTTAATTATTGATGTTTAATATTAATTTTTTCATTTTTCATTTTTTTTTTTGCATAAAAAGTTCTGTAAAAAATTAGTTTTAAACAAATAAAATAAAATAGTATTTTCTGAAATCTAATTATTGATACTCTACTTAGATGTTGAAGAGTCATCAATGATTATCATTTACAATGAGTGTCATTTTATTATTTTTAAAGGAATATTGCAATAAATCTTAGATGAAAAAACTATATTTTAATTCTGCTTTTATGTCAAAAAATTTAAAAATATTTCTTTAATATAAAATTTTTCATAATATTTCTAAATAAAGATTTGTTAATTGATTTTATTTCTTTAAAATGAAAGGAATTATAATTAAATTTCATATAAAAAAAACCATTTTTGTCCTAAGTTACAAATAATGCATGATTAATTGAGTTTATGGGTGCTGTGAGGGTGCTAATCATTCCTTACGCGTAGCCAACTCCCAAACTCAATCACGTTTTTGTAAACCAAAACTATTTTTTTAATAAACTTTAAACCTATTTTATTATTTTATTAAAAAGATAAAATTTTTGGATAATCAATTATACCCTAAAAAAATGGTGGCGACTTTTCATATTTTCATAATTTTTAATTTTTACATTTAGCGATCGAGTCTTAGGACCAATACGTTATGACAGTTGATGGAATTTGTTTTGAGATAGTTAGGCTGAGTAGTCAAGAAGGAATATATGAGATGATGGAGTCTTGAAAACCTTATTACCACAGTTAAAATTTCATGACATTGATTTAAAGACATTTCCATTACTTACACGGTGTTTACATTGTTGTTTGAACAAGTACTTGTACATAATTTAATGAATATTTGAATCTTTATTTTAAAAATTACATTGGCATGATGGTTGGGGCATGCATTTAAATCATGATGTGGCATTTGTATTATTGTTTACGACATGCATTTGCATCATTTAGTGATAATCTAGATTGTTGTATTTGCATCATTTAAAAGGCATTTGCACTATTATCATAACTTTTATTGCATAGAAGATTTTGATTGAAATGGGATAAAATGTTTGACTTTTTCATCCTTGAATGAAGAAAATCTTTCATGATAAGATTTTTTTGGACAAAGAAAACATTTCAAACTTTTAAAGTTATAGAATTTTGGTTTAAACAAGCCTTTTTTCAAAAATAGCCATGATTTATAAGACCTCTGGATGTGAAATTACAAAGTTTTTTAAATGAGAACTTTCGAAATTTTGGATGTGAAACGCTAAAGTTTTTTTAATGTGAATTTTTTAAATTTTGGATGTAAATCCTTATGTTTTTTTAATGAAATTATTTAATTTTTGGATGTGAATCTCTACAATTTTTGAATGAAAATTTTTGTATTTTGGATGTGATCTTTGAAATCTTTAATGTGAATCCATGAATTTTTCAAATTTGAAACTTTAATTTTTTGATGCGTATGACTAACAAAAATTTTTGAATGTGAATCTTTGAATCTTGTATGTGAATTTAAAATTTTTGGTTGTGGATTCCTAAAAATTACAATTGTGAATCTTTACAATGTGAACTTAAAACTCTTGAAAATCATATTTTTATGAATCTAAAATTCTTACAAATATGAAACGAACCTAAAATTCTTGAGAATCACATTCTTTCAAATTTGAAAAAATTTTTAAAACTAAAATTCTTGCAAATCTGAAATTCTTGCTAACTCGAAAGTCTTGCGAATCTTTGAATTCTTACAAATATGGATTCTTGCGAAACTAAAAATCTTACAAATTTGAATTCTTGCAAATCTAAAATTCTTGCGAATTTGAAATCTTTGCTAATCTTTGAAATGTTGTGAATCTTGAAGTTTTTACGAATATTGAAACCTCTGAGAATCTTGAAATGTTTTACGAATCTTGAAATCTTTTGTGAATTTGAGAACCTTCACAAATCTTGAAATCTGTGAGAATCTTGAATCTTAAAAACTTTGCAAATCTTGGAATCTTTGAAAATTTTAGAATCTTTGCGATTCTTGAAACCTTTTGGAATCTTGAATCTTTTGTGAATTTTGATTTTTTGTGAAACTTGAATCTTTTATGAATTTTTAAATCTTAGTGAAACTTGAATCATTTGGCGAATTATTAAATCACTAAATCTTAACAAATCTTGAGTACTTTGTGAATTTTTGAATCTTTTATGAATCTTGAAGTGTTAGAATCTTTCAGTTCTTGTTATCAAACCTTGTGAATCTTTTAAATTTTGTGAACTTTTGAATTTAATGACAAACACTTGAATTTCCCAATTGTGAACCTCTGGATTTCAAGTTGAGAGTTTTTTGTGAATTTTCAAATTCTCTTGACTCAAACAAAATGGATGCTTTTTAATCTTTGTAAAATTTTTGTTTTACAAAAAATGCACAAAAATGGGTAATTGTAGACACCTTATTTTATCTAGGAAAATTTTTTGAAATTGAAATAAGCCTTCGACTATAAATTGGGCCTGATTGGAAAGATTTAGGCCTAATGGGAAAAAAGCCCAAAAATTTTAATTTGATTTTAGTTTTAATTTTACTTTTTAGTCAAAGGTTGAAAAAAAAAAAAAAGAGAAAAAGTAAAAAAACCCAAAAACAAAAACATGGGATTTTCCACCAAGATTTGGTTCCTGGATTCAATCTTTAAGGCTTAATGATCAAAACATTTATGGAAAGCTTGGGGGATTAATTCATGCAAAGCCAAATCATAGAAAAATATTTCACAAAAAAGCAAATCAAATAAAATCATAGAAATCCCATATTCAGTTGAATTTTCCAAATTAAAGGGATTAAAATCCCTATAAAACAAACAAAAAAACAACACAATGGGGAGGAACGAGAGACAAAAAGCATAAATAAAACCCGCAATAATAGTTTTTTGGATTTAGTTTTTAGTTCTGGGAATTTTTTTATTTTGATTTATAGATTCTGATTTTTGAGCTTTAGTTCAATATTTTATGTTGGAAATTTTTCAGGGTTTGAATTTTGAGATTTTTTTTAATCTAGTTTTTTTATATGATCTTAAAGTTTTTCTAAAGTTTCTAAGACTTTGGAATTGTTGAATTATTTTCAAGAGTTTGGGGTTGATTTTTAGGTTCTGTTATTGGGAATTTTCTTGATTTTTTATTTCCAGGTTTTAGTTAAATTGTTTGAATTTTCGGAATTAGGGTGAATTTTTGGGTTTCGTGTTTGAACTTTTCAGTGAAAATTTAAGTTTTCTAGCAATATACACAATGGCTGAAAGGATTTCACAATGGTCAAAATATGGGTTCTTGAAGTTTTTTGGGAAAGTTTAAATTTTTCAATAGACAATTGAATTTCCTGACACTGAAATCTAGGTTTAGAATGGTCAGTTTAATTCGTTTGGGGTTTCAAAGAAAAGTCTAAAAAAAATTGAGCTAGAGAGAGAAAGAAAGAAAAGAAGACAGATTTAAGGAAAATACAAAGGATTTTGGCTTTTATACAACACTAAAAGAACATCATTTTAGAGAAGGTTATGACTCGTGGCGAACCCACGACGACTCGCGTGCCTGGTTGCTTCTGACTCGATCTACAATACATGTTTCTTTTTTTTTTCTTTTTCCTTTGATTTTTGATTTTATGTTATTTTCTTTTTCTAGTTTTATTTTAGATTTTTTTTGTTTGGTTTTATTATTTATTTTAAATTTTTGCTTGAATTATTATGGTGAGAAAAAGATAAAAAGGTTTATTTTTGCAAGATATTTTTATAATTTTTTTGTTTTTTTCTTCTAAAAGAAAAAAAAAGTCTTCAAAATAAATTCATTAGTCATATCAAATTATTGAAGGATTTTTATGGGATCATAATTTTTTAAATTTTACCAAATTATGAAGAATTTCATAATATAATTTTTTTTATAAGATTGTTGGAGGATTTATGGTTTTAGGAAAATAAAATTTTAGCAACATATTGAAGAATCTCATTATTATTAAATTTAAAAAAAAATAATTTTTCATAAAATCTTACCAATATATTGGAAGGTAATATTTGACAAAAAATCTTATTAACATATTAGAAGATATGTCTAAAAATAAATAATTTTTATAAAAATTAAATTTTGAATCTCCGATAATGAAATTACTAAGAGCGTTGTAAATAACAACCTTTATATAAATTCTTATATGAAAAAATCTTTTCTAAATTTTACCAACATATTAAGAATTTAGATAAATATTTTCGATACCAAAGTTCTAGTTCTAAATCTCGTTATCATAAATAAAAGTTTTTACAAAAATTAAATGAATTCAATGACGGAGCTTTTTTAGAGTGAGACACTAATTTTTATGAATATTTCTAAGGTAAGAAAATTATCTTAATTGCTACCAAATAACTAGAGTAATTTTAAGATTAATTTTTAATAATTAAATTATTCGGTAAACTATAAAAATGTTTTAAGGCTTGAATAACTTGAAATCAAACTGATACCATCTTATGAGTGGGCGCTATAAGGGTATTATAACTTTTCTCATGTACAGCCGTACTCTCGAACTTTAATTTGGTTTCGTAGACTAGAATCTATCGTTTAAAGATATCTAAGTCAAATATTATATTTCTCTTTAAAATCAGACAAATTTAGTTAGATAGCAAATCATACATAAACAAAAAATATTTATGACGACTCTTTAAATCTATACCTAGTGATAGATCTATAGATCTATACATTATAACATTTTATTAATAAATTTATCAGATAATGTGGGTATCCATAAAATCTTTTATCGAGATTACTATTCGTCTATATCGAGATTACTATTCATCTATGAAGTATTCCTAACTACTTTCTATTGTGGTAATAGAAAATCTCTTTCAAAGTCCTATATTTTATAAGGTAATTAGTTAAAATTAACTTCTATGTATTTATATTATAAGACCCTCCTCTAAAAATCTTGTAATTTTAATATTTTGAAAAACAAATTTTAAAAAATCTTGACCCAAATTAGAGCATAAAAAAAACATAAAATTTTTACTAACATTGAATTTACGTTGCAAATGAACTCATCTTTGAAGAAAATATTGTGTTCGGATGCTATTTTGAAAAATATATTTTTCAACTTTTTACGCTAATAAACGAGAAGAAAATAGAGTGGTTGCAGATTTGCAACTCGTAAATCCTAAGCTCTCTAAGTTTCCAATAGAAAGTATAAAGAAGAAATGAACGGTAATGAAATAAACTTAGGAAAAAAAAAAAAAGCAAGAGCTTTTTCATGTCATAATTATTTGTAATGATTTTTAAACTTAATGGTGTATATCATTTACAGAATAGTTTTTGTTTAAAAAATTTTTTATATCATTATAAATAAAAAATATTTAATTTTTATTTATATAAATTAAAATATTTAATCTTAAATTGAGCAAACAAATATTTAATTTCAAATTAAACATTTAACCTTAATAATTAATATTAGAACTTAACAACCACCGACGCCTTTTTTCGGTATCAATTATTTTCAGCTATTTAAACCTTCAATTGCAGCGAATAACCTCCCAACGAATATAGCCAAACTAAAATCCATTTAATCACATTTCACATAACAAACCAATACTATGGGGGATTTTCACATAAAGCGCAGCCGTTTTGTGATAAATTTGGAAAGCCAGTTGTTGTGGGGTCCGAAGATAATGGACATCTGGCTCGCTTGGCAAAATATGGACTTTACGTTTCACTATCTAAAGGTGTCACCCCCATTCTTGTTTTCATACTTCAAGTCTCTGTATTCTAAAGGATAATGCTTTGATCTGGGGATTTCTTGCAGTGTGTTAACATTTCCTTATTTTAGAGAGGCAAGGGAGTCTGCTACTCTTGCAGTGTATTTGGAAACATGTGGCTGTTTAGCAGAAAAGGGTCATCTGGGTTCTCTTCATCTTCCACTGCAGAGGAAGTTACACAGGGGATTGATGGCTCTGGTCTCACTGCCATTGTTACAGGTCTTTCAATATCTGAGTCTTGCTTGGTTTCTTGAATTTTGCACGCAATGAGTGAATTCTTTTGTCATGTTCTTGTTTGTATGTAGTGTCACATCTCCATCATTTTTTTTTATATAGTATGTGAATTTAGAGTTGTAGTGTGGCATTTTCTATATCTCCATTAGGTAATTTTCCTGTAAGTTCTCTGATGATATTAACTGAATTCTGATTAAGATTTCTTAGAAGCTTTTTACTTTTTGACTTTTGAATATGTATTTGATGTTGATAGAGAATATGAGAAGTAGAAATCTATGGTTTTTGTTCTGATTAATAACTAGTTGTAGCCACCGCCTATTTTGTGTTTGTTTGTATATTTGTCTTCGGCCGCGCTCCTTACTCTATTCCTGCATGAACAGTGAAACGATATGGAGATGGGGGTGTAATTTTCTTAGCAATAAACAAATGGAAAATATTCCCTTTTTTTTTTAATTATTATACGTTTAGTATGTTATAATTCAATGATGATGCCATATTCTTGTTCAGTAGCCATTGGTAAATATTCTAATATCCAAACTGGGGGAAATTGCCATTAGAGGCATCTGTCAGATGAATTCAAGTGTTCACAGCTACCTTTAATGTTGGTTGTGCCTTCTGCTTCCTCTTATGAGTAGGCTAAACAATGAAAAGATTCCCTTCCCATTTTCAAACCCCTGCTATCTACACTGAAATGTGACCCAAATGCCTGTCTTTGCCATGCTTGGCCAGAGATTTGACCGCCTAAGTTCACTGGCATATTCAGACTATGGACATAAATAATGAAGTAAAGTACAAAGACAATAATTTGTTCCTCGCTGATTTGTTTGGTTATCTAGTAATAAAAAATATTGCTTTCATGACAGCACATCAGTATTTTAGGGATGCACCCGAAGGATTTTTGGGTGCACATTTCTCAAACTTTGGAATGAGTCATGAGACTAAATATGGTGCTGCTTTTTTTGTAATCTTGCTTGGGGATATCAGCAAGTATGAACTTGCCATTTAGATGTGAGGACTGAAAAAATGCTTTGGTTTGTTAGGCATGTTCCATGATTTATTGTCTTGGCTTTGACTTGGTAGGTACTTAATCATAATCATGTACACATTGCATAAGTTGTTTGCTTAAAAAATTTTCTATGTTTTTTAACAAGCAAAGTTTCTCTTTCATGGCCAATGTGATTATAGGAGCATCCAGCGGTATTGGCACTGAAACTGCACGTGTTCTTGCTCTGCATGGTGTTCATGTAATTATGGGGGTCAGAAATAGGGCTGCTGGTAGAGATGTTAAAGAAACAATTGTCAAGGAAATTCCATCAGCTAAACTTGATGCAATGGAATTGGACCTCAGTTCAATGGCATCTGTGAGGAAATTTGCTTCAGATTTCTGCTCCTCAGGTCGCCCACTGAATCTCCTTATGTAAGCAAACTAGCATAAGAGTGGGAAGGCTTTTAAATATCATTTCCCAGCCAGAATAGTGACTAAGTATGATAGTCATCTCTTTGCATTAATGTGTAATTTTATGATTACAATCTCCAATTCCCTGTCTGCTTAGCAATGTATACATGATAAACAATTTCCTTCCATAGTGTCTTTGTAGGCATGCTAAGTACAAGGGAATCACACAAGAAGAGTGTAATTTTGTTTTTCTTTTTTGTCAGTAATAATGCAGGAATTATGGCAACTCCTTTCATGCTTTCAAAGGAAAACATAGAGCTACAGTTTGCAACCAACCACATAGGTATGTTAGCATAAAATTGATCCAAATGGCATTCATTTAAAACATCAATTACAAGCTCCCTTTTTTTTTATTTCTTGCATTTTGAAGCATCAACAGACAACTCTGGAATGGAAATTGATAATATCTAACTGTATTTATTGCTTCTTTTGGATTTTAGGTAAGCAGCTCATTTTCATAGTGATAGTGGAATTAGAAGATCTGGGATAAAGATGGTTTTTGCCATCTTACTTTACATTGTCTAAATTCTAAATCTACACAATAGCTTGCTTGCTACCACAACAGATGCTGTTTGCTTTTCCTATTGGATAGAGTTTGGTTATGGTTGATTGCCCAATTCAGGAAAGGGAGAAAAGAAACAGAGAATTATGACATCGTTCTTCTGTTTCTCTGATCCATCAGTAAAGCTCTGTTCTAAACTTTTGAATGCTCTACACAGGTCATTTTCTTTTGACGAATCTCTTGCTGGACACTATGAAGAAAACTGCACGTGCAAGTAAAAAAGAAGGAAGAATTATAAATGTCTCTTCAGAAGCTCACCGTTACACATATAAGGAAGGAATTCGTTTTGACAAAATTAATGATGAGTCAGGGTAACACCAAACACCCTCTCTGAATTGCATTGAATTATGCCCTTATTACAATTCAATAATTAGCAATCCTGAGGAAAAACAAATTTTGAGATGTCTTTTTGAAAAAAATACATGTGTGTTCTTGAAAAAGTTGTTGACCATTGGCTCTTAAACTTGCTGTTGTCAACAGATTTTTTCAGTAGTGACAGATTGCCATAAATTATAAACCTTTACAGGCTGACTATTCCCTCAGTTAACATACATTTAATGCTTCTCACAATAGCATACTAATATCAATGTCATTTAGCATTTGCTTCTTTGACATTAAGTCATTCTTAAATGCGAAATGTTTTTATGCTTATTCTAAGATACTGCGACTTTACGGTTATCTTTGATTTGGATGCCTATTTTTGTAACCAAGCACAACTCTTCGATGCAGTAGTTCCATCAAGCAGAATAAAGTTAGGTTTTGTCATCTGTTTCAATTTGGTAATGTACAGGTACAGCAGTTTGGCTGCATATGGCCAATCAAAGCTTGCTAATATTCTGCATGCTAATGAACTAGCAAAACGTCTAAAGGTATGTGATCTTTTCCATGGCATTGAAAATTTTATCAGTAGTAAAATTGCTGGTGATTGGACATTTTTTAATCAATTAAAAAAAATTAGAATGACCTATTTTTTGTAATTGCAAAAGTTATTGTCAATTTCAAATCTTGGCTTGTGACTAAGCCACTATGCCTGTCATGAACTTGTTCCCGCAACTTCTACTTGCAATGTCTTTTTTTCTTTTTTTTTTCAAAATTCAATTTGAAAGGACAAATCTTTTGCACTAAATGTGGTAAACTCGTGGTGCCTGGCTCTATGTTATAAGTGCTTTATCAAATATTTGTCTTCTAAGCACCTGAACACCGAGCCCTTTTTCGGTATATTTGGATGAGTTCAAGGTGGAGCAGGAAGTTGAACTTGGACCTTGGCTGTCTATTGGAGGGGTAACAACGTGTAAGCCAAGTCTGAGTTGTTGAATACTTGAATTTGTGGCCCTTTTCTTTGTCATTCTTCTGATTGCCTACACTTGTCTGTGTCTATCTTTTGTACAGTTGAAATTCCTTTTGAAACAGATCAAATATTTTATTGAGATGCTTGTAAGTTAATGATAACATGCCATGTTATCTGCCAGGATGTTTGTTCATGCTCAGCACTCAATGATATTTACGTCTTGCCAAGTGAATTTTGCATAATGATGTTCATTTGATTGAGCAGGAAGATGGAGTGGATATAACTGCAAATTCACTTCACCCAGGAACAATTGCCACCAATATTTTCCGCCATATGGGTGTTTTTGGTGGTAATTTTATTATGACTATAATTTCTTAGTTATAATTGGGCAGTGGTTACCTGTTGTGAAAAAACTATGATTCTCCTCTGTTAGAATAGCTGAAAGACAAATAATCCGGTTGTATGAAATTCTCTTGTTGAAAGGAATTTCACATTATTGACATAGTTGCACTTTATGCAGAGTGCATCTCACATTTGTTTTGGCCTTGATGCAGGCCTTGTTAATATCTTTGGTAGGATTGCACTTAAAAGCGTCCAGCAGGTGAGCTCTCTTCACGTAGCATAACCAATTCAGATCATGCATTGGCAACTAATTCTAATAAATTCTTCAGTCTATTATTTACTATGCAGTATCAAAATATTTGATAATCTTTCATGTAGTAAATTGAAGTGAGAGTTTAGTTTAATCTCATGGACCTCATGCAATAAACAATGAAAGTAAGACTATAATATTTTGTCATGAAGCTTTACTTTCCATTATTTCCAGTTATTGGTTGTTGGGTTCATATATTAGAATAATATGCTATTACATGCTCACTATCATATATAGCATGTCTGTAAATCCTGTTATTTGTATTGCTGCCCTTGATTTTGTTACATAAACGTGTGAAATATATTTGTCAATCTAACCGTGGGGAAATCCACTGAAATATATATATATATATATATATATATATTTTTTTTTTTTTTTTTTGAAAGGCAATAGAATTTCATTCAAATCCACTGAAACGCTGGAATCCGTTTTTTTTAACATGAGAACACATTTCTTGTTATGTCCTTTATCTGATTATAGGGAGCTGCAACAACATGCTACGTGGCATTGCATCCACAAGTAAAGGGTAGAACTGGTGAATATTTCAAGGACAGTAATATAGGCCAAGCAAGTGCATATGGCAGGGATATGGAGTTGGCGAAGAAACTCTGGGATTTCAGCATGAAGATGGTTAAATGAGCAAACCAGCCGATACCAGAGCCAAATTTATGTACATTTTTCTCAAGTAATATGCTCTTCCCGCCAAGCTGTTTACAAGGAAACTAATAATTTTTGCACAATCTGTTGTAGTTCTGTGATTACATTGCTGATAGCCTGCTATAGCATGGTTTGGCAAGGGTCTTCTGATTCTCCATCAATATTGTAAACGTTAATAAAGAGTTGAATGTGGCTTCTATTAAATAACAAACATGAAATCAATTAATTAAGGGGCTTGAACTTGAAGTTCATTTTACTTGACGATGCACATCTAGTAAACTTAAAGCCTATTTTTTTGGGATTTTTGAGCAAAGATTCTGCGAACAGGAATTGTTCTACCTGCTTTCCGAGTGGCAGCATCTCCCCATACAATATACGCAGTATTTATGACCTACACCTATTTGCCATGTTGACTTTCTACGGATGATACAGTGGCTCTTACTAGGTCAAGAAGCTTTTGGTTTGGGTGCCCAAGTATATATATATATATATATATGTGAATTCCAAAAATATTAAAAGTGAACATATAAAAATCCTTATGAATTTTGAGAAATAATAAATTTACTTTTAAATTTCTAGCAGTTTTTATTTATTTAATAAAGATGATTTAATATTAAATATATAATTTTTATTAGTTAGTTATTTAAATTTAAATAAAAAAGAATTGAAAATGAATAATATAAATACTTTTATAAATTTTTAAAAATAACAAATTTACCTTTCAATTTCTAGTATTTTTTATTTATTTAATAAAAATTATTTATCATTAAATATATAACTTTTTATTCGTTAATTATTTAAATTTAAATCAATTAAAATTTTACAAATAAAATTTATATCAAATTAAACTGTATTAAAATTTTAATTGTGGGATATGATGGATGTTTTATCAAAATTAACTCAAATTTATTCTTTTTTTAGAATTCTTTTTTGTTCATTGTCATAAGCAATAATTCAATCAAATTCATATAACACACATTTATGATCCTATGGGCTATGACATACTATGAATTCATGATATTGAATAAAATATAAACAAAATCTTTCCTCTATTGATCAATTAGTCATTGTTTTAATCTAAATTATTAAATCATAAAGTGTATGCCCCAAAAATATTTAACTTTATCTTAAGTAAAATAGATAATTTTCATTTTTCAAGATATAATCTAATTTACTCTTTACCTTCTTTAATAATACATATCATGAGTCCTTAAATATATTAATATTTTTATTTATTTTATTTATATCAATTAAAATTAAAGTTTATATAAAATTATTAATTAAATTATCCTATTGAGAAAAAGTAATATTCATATTATGGTAAGTTTGTATGTTTGAATTTTTTTTTTTATAATAAATATACATTTATATGTTTAATGATTATCATGGTTGATTTTTTTTACTACAATATTTTTAATCACTCTATGCAATCGCATCTTAATATTATAATATCTAAATAAATCTTTGCTTTATGAACATAATCTTCCTTACCTTTGAATTGCTACTAAACTTAATTTTTATTTTGTCTTCTATAAATTGATTTTATACTACACTTAAGTTAATTTCGATTTATCCATATATTTTTTTATTTTTAATTTCAAATATTTTGTATTTAATATATTTTTATAAAACTAAAGTTAATATTGTTAAGAAACATTAATCTTAAAAAAGAGAAAGTATTTAATATATTGTTAGTTAAATATTTTTAACTTTACAAACGGGTTAAAAAATTAACACATAATTCACTTTTTTTTTCAATTAACTTTTTTTAATATATTGTAAAGCCTAAAAGGTATATCTCATGCTACTAGCTTCATTTGTAAAATTTAAAAACTCTATTATCAATATATTTGATGATTTTTCTTGAATAATATAATTTTTTTTTCAATTAAGAATGCTCTAGCATATTTTTGCGTTTTGATAGAGAAAAATATTTTAATCATATGATTAATTATGACCATTTTATTGAATAATCAAAGCTTTGTTAGTTCTCTAATCAATTATTATATTCTTTGAAACAATAATGTTATAATTTATTTTATATTGTTTTTTTTATATTATTTAAATATATGATCATTGATTTTTAGTCTAATCATGAAAGTATCTATTAATAATTATTTGTACTTTTTTTAATATGTTTATTATTATACATAAATACATATATCATCTATGATATACATGTATAAAAGTGTGAACTCCAAACAAATTAAAAGCGATTTTTTAATTTGTCCGACTTCTATTAATAATATACTACATGCCAATCATGCATGTCCTACCAATTCTTCAATTCATAAAGAAAAGAAAATTTACAATTGAACTCGTTAGGCACATGATAAAAAATTTGAAGTATGAGATTGTGAAATAAAATATATTTATTTATATAGTCTTACAATTAAGATAAAAAATTAACTCAATTGATAAAATTAATTATATATATACAAAAATAAGATAAATGAATCGATTAATATTTCATATAGATCTTAAGATTATTAAATTAATTTTTTTATTACTCAATAAGTCAATGAATCATAACATACTAGTGATCAAAGCTCAGCTTTGCCCAATTTGTTATATTAATTTTTAGTATTTTATTGAATTAATTTTTTGATTGAATTAGAAGTTAGTGCAATATATATGGTTAACATGAGGGAGGTACAAGTTTTCTAGATCTTCAATACTGAATTGATCAGCATTGTTACAATCTGCTCTCATTGTGATATCACTTAATCTCAAGGGAGAAGTTAAATTACTAATCCCTTTTGGATAGTATGTCAGACGATGACAAATCTTAGTACAAAGACACTAACTTCATTATTTATTGATGCCCAAAAAACACCAAAAAGACACTATTTAATTAAATAGCTACCAATCATTCCTACTTCATTCAATAATCGAGAAACAGAATACCACTTTTATTCGACTTAACACATACCACAAATTCATCTGAAAAAATAAAACAATAGGATAAAAAAAATTACCCATTAATCGGTGCTTAGGCACTATGTTCACATCTCGGATCCTTTCAACAACTGTAGTTTTTTAATCACCGCTTTTTCATGATCTCCTATAAAAGCAAAACTAAGTTGTTTACCCATTCTCCAAAATCACAATGGAATGGAGAAACAAATATACAAAAATCAAGATTCTCAGCACATCATCAATATGAAACTATGAATTACAAAAGTACCTTTTTCAGCATGCCTTTTTTTAATGCCTTTGTTGATGTTCCTGCAAGCCAATTGATCCATCAAAATTAACGAATAGTGTTGAAAGACCCTTATAGCTACCAAATGCAACAATAAATCACTTCCCATGAACTCCAACATCATTTACTCTATTATAACCTTTGACATCATTGAACCAAAAAGAAAAATTCAAAGACATCATTGACTTTTCTTCTTTTAAAAATAAGTACATGGAATTCTAGAAGTCAACTAATTACCAGATTCAAAGGGTTGCACATTTCAAAACCATCTTTTCCAGCAAAAGGAAAAAGTCAGAATCTATCAAACTACAATTTTTTATGATGATATTTAGAAATACCTGCATTAAATTTTTAGAAGAAATGAAATATTTATTATCTCCCTATTGTACTAAAATGAAGAAACATTGGTTGCTTAACTGTTGTTCCACGGTAATCTGAATATACATTGATTTGAGCAAAAAGCAAAATAAAAAGGTAGAATCATGAAGTTATAAAGAGATCAATGGCTTATCACAACTTGAAGAGGTTGAAGATTTCGTTTTCGAGCATGGCTGAAAACAGAGTTCCATCGACAACAGTACCAAATATTGCAATTATAGAGCCCCCACCATTGACCATTTCTTATAGTTTCTACGACCATGCAAAAAAGGAAAGAAGAAATCAATAGTTATGACCCATCAACAATTGAGAAATACTACTAATCAAGACTTTTTTTGTCACCATTCTCCTCTCATAAAAGTGAGATCCACCTTTAATTTGTATAGGATTCCTTCATATGGGGTTTCAAGTTCAACTTTATTGACAGGGCTGGTCAAGTTGAAGGTGGAAATTGGAGCATTTTTGTCAAATTTTAATGAAGGGAACTGTAATAAAACACAGGATATTGACATAATTCTATTGTGTTTGCACATAGTGGGTATAAGTAAACAAATGCTAGTTAATCTAATAATAACATATTGGAAAGAGGGTGGGATGCTGATCAAGATGGATAATCAACTATCGAACCCAATATTAGAACAACACTTCTGCTTTTTCAAAAACTACATTCCCATTGCAAGAAAAAACTACATTTAGGGAAAGCTGTCAAAGTTCTTCACCAGCAGAGACTAAAACGGTGATTAATTGCCTAACATTTCATAAAAATTTCCTCATCTTAACCAAGAAAAGAAGAAAAAAAATTAAAAATATATATAAACCCTTGAACTTACTAAGATCAGTTAAATGGGGGCAAAAAAATAAAAAGCATATGCAAAGTAAGACTTCCATTTAGTGCATAAGCAACAAAGCAATAAAGGTAAAGCAAAACATGAATGGTTAAGAAATTGAGAGAGCCTCCAGCATACCCTATCAAACAAACGCACAAATAAACAGCCAAACCAATCCGGCATGTTCAAGAAGCTCAAGTTCTGGCATTCTCAATGCCTCTGGCATCCAATTCAAGAACCTCAAGTATGAACGAAAATCCAAATTAACAAATTTCCTCACAAATGCTCCAAACCTGGAAAGACTGCTTCTTAAACCCTTGAGATACCATTTAGGAAAGTAAACCATATCATTGAAAGGTTGAAGCTTTAATATGGAAAACGCTAGAAAGAATAAAAATGCACTGAGCAGATTAATTGCTGCTACAACGCCTATATCTTGTGTTGTCGCCATTTATATAAAATCTCCCTTGCATAAACAAAGATAATTCCAAATCAGGAAATCTACCAAATTAGACAATTAAACTCTCCAGGCTGCAATATATTCCTGCTATAAACATAAAAATCACTACTTCAAACAAAAAACTAACGGCAAAATCACTGGTTTTCCATATAAGCATAAAAAAGCTGTATTTTTCACTAATGAAACTATTGTTTTCCAAGCAAAAACGAACTCCGTTTCACCACAAAAGAAAGAACAATTCTTTTTAAAGTCCCCTCATTTAAGATGAATAAATTCAATCACAATCAATACAAATCATCAAAAAAGGGACACAAAGGATACGTTCAAGTAGAATAAAATTCTTACCTGTTTGTGATCCTTCAAGTGAAAAAAAAAAAATGGAACAATTTGTGGGTTATCTAAAAAGCCAAAGAAAGCCCTTTATGAGAAGTTGAATTAGGGAGTGTATGGATCACTTCAGAACCCAATTAAAGCAAGAACATTCCTTATCCGTCCACCAAGACCCGAATACCCTGCAACGTCTTATCTCTCCAAACAACACACTATCAATACCATATACGCATCACTTGTATCCCAAAATCCTAGCACCATAATTGTCACCAGCCAAGACCTCCCACTGAACCCACCATTTCCTGCCAATTTCAATGCCACCTAAAAGTCTTTTTCCACCACCATTCTTGACAAAAAGACATTTTTTTCATCTAAATTTCCTAAACCCGAAGGCTTAAAAAATCTTGTCAAGAAAAAAGTGCAAAAGGAAAAAAAAAACAATACTAAGTAAAACAGAGAGGTTTTGGGGATCTGGGATTTTTGGGTTCACATGAATTTTGAGGCGTGATTTCTTCCATGAATGTTATCTGATCCTTTGATATCCTCCATGAATGCCATATGACCTTTTGATACCCTTCGTGAATGCCACCTAACTTTTGATATCTTTACAACCTAACTCCAAAAACCGAAAGGAGAAAAAACATGGCAGGTTCAGAATGGGAGAAAAAACAATGAAAAACTAACCCAAAAACTGATACATGGCAGCTTCAGAATCCTTCGGGATCCTTTTTATGTATAGTAGTACAGATATGAAAATGATAAAAAAAATTTTATCAGTTTCAGAATCCTTCGGGATCCTTTAACTAAATCTTTAAAATACACACATATATATTTTAGATTTTATAACTTATTTGAATAAAAAATTTTATAATTAAAAAGATATTTAATATATATTTATATTATATATAAAATATGATAATTTATTAAATTATCTCTATTTATTTTTATTTAAATTTTTAGTAAATTAAAATATTATCTATTTTTTATTTATTTTTTTATTAAAATAATTTTTCTTGATTAAATCATTTATGCCCTGCTTAACGTAAGCAACATCGTAAGAAGGCTTAAAATAATTTTTCTACATATGAATATTTTAGTATTTGTAACACATAACACATATTAATATGTTTACACAATTAAACTAATTGTAGAGGATTTAATGATAAGTTAATTATAATTAATAGTAAATATATAATAATATAGTAGTAATTTTTTTATAATTTTACTATAAATTAGTGATAATTTAGATAAAATTAATAATAGTTTTATACTAAATCAATGATTATTGCATAGTAAATTTAGGATTTACAGCTCAACCCATTCCTGGTATTCCGACCCGACTTGACTTTATAGGATCGATTTTTTTTTTAAATCAGGTTTCAGATCAGATCGGGTCAAATATTATTAAAAAATTGAGATCGGGTCAGATTCGAATTTTAGGCAAACCCGATTTGATTTGACCCGATATTATATAAAAATTATTTTTTTAATTATTTATTTAATTTTTTATTTATGTATATATTTATATAATTATATATTTTATATTTAAAAATAAAATTTTATATTTAAAAAAATAATATTTTATTAAGTTCAGATCGAGTCAGATAAGATTTATACAATGTTAAGTCAGGTCAGATTTGGGTATGAAAAAAAATAAAAAAAAATTCGGGTCGAGTTGGGTTTTATGATTACAAAGTCAAATCGAGTTCGGAGCGAGCAAAAACCCACCCTAACCCGATCCGTTGCCAACCCTAAGTAAATTATGGATAATTTAATAATAAATTAATAATAATTTAATAGTAAATAAATAATAATTTAATAGTAATAAATTGATAAGATAGTTATATGCAAGTGATAACATAATTGATAACATAATAGTAAATATATAATAATATAATAATAAATAACTTAATAATAAATTATTTATACATAATTATAAATGCATAACAATATAATAGTAAATTAATGATAACTTAATAAAACATAAGTGATAATTTAGTAATAAATCAATGATAACTTAATATTAAACTAATAATAACTTAATAGTAAATAATATTTAATTTAATACTCATTCTATCTCAATAAAATTGTCACATTTTTATTTTTGTTGGTCAATTTTTTCAACTTTAATCACCTATTATTTTATATTTATTATTGATAAAATTTTGAAAAAATATATTTTAAAAGCTTTAAATGAAGTAGTTTCTAAATATATGTTTGTAAATTTTAATTTATTAAAATATTTAAAATAATATGTGTCAAAGTTAAAACATTTAATAAAAAAAGTCAACTTGACATAAAATAGTAATTAATTGACAAATTTAGTAATAAATCATAAATAACTTAATAATAAACTAATGATAATTTAGTAGTAAATAATTTATAATTTAGTAGTAATTAAAAATTAAAAATTAAAAGTAAATTAATATAACTTAATAGTAATCATTGATAAATTAATGGTTAATCAATGATAATTTAGTATAGTAAATTAGTGATAACTTAATAACATATTAATGATAATTTAGTAGCAAATAATTAATAACTTAGTAGTAAATCAATAATAATATAATAGTAAATGCATAATAACTTAATAATAAATCAATTATAACATAGTTGTAAATGCATAATAGCATAGTCGTAAATCAAAGATAATAAAAAATTGGTAACTTAATAATTAATCATTGATAATTTAGTAGTAAATCAATGAAAATTTATGAGTAAATTAGTGATAACTTAATAGTAAATCTATTTTAGTTTAATGGTAATTAAATTATAAACTTAGTATTAAATCATAAATAACTTAGCAATAAATCAATAATAATTTAGTAGTTAATCACTGAAATTCAGAAGTAAATCAATGACAACATAGTAGCAAATGCATAACAGTATAGTAATAAATCATTGATAATTTAGTAGTAAATCATTGGTAACTTAGTTGTAAATCACTAATAATGTAATAGTAAATCTTGATAACTTAGCTATAAATCAATGATAATTTAGTTATAGATTAGCTAATTATTAATAACTTTTATAATAAATCATCAATTACTTCACATTAAATCAATAATAATTTTATAATAAATCATCAATAACTTAATAATAAGTTATTAACAACTTAGTAGTAAATCATTCATAACGTAGTTATAAATTGATGATTATTTAATAATAAATTAGTGATAAGATATAATAATAAGTAAGTGATAACTTATTTGTTAATTAGTGATAATATTTTTTTATACTTTAAGTTACCAATGATTGAACGAATGAAATGATAATGTTATTATATTTAAAAATTCTCTCATATATTATAATTAATTGATAAATTAATAGTAAATCATAAATAACTTGTAGTAATTCAATGATAACTTAACAATAAATAACTGATAACTTAATATATAATTATTGAAAAGTTAGTAATAAATTAATGATAATTAGTAAATGCATAATAATATAATAGTAGATCATTGAATTTATTAGTAAATTACTAATAACGTACTAATAAACCACTTATAATTTAGTTACATGTCAATGATAATTTAGTAGTAAATTAATTAATCATTGATAATTTTGTAGCAAATGATCAATAACTTCATAATAAATTAGTTATAACTTTATAATAAATTATCAATACCTTAGTATAAACTATCAATAACTTAGTAGTAAATCATTGATAATTTAATAATAAATCATTCATAATTTAATAATAAATCATTGATAATTTAATAATAAATACCTAATAACATAATAATAAATCAATGATAACTTAATTATCAATCTATTATAAGCTTTTTTATCAAAAGTAATGTCACTAATTTAGGGGTTGAACTTTGGTTACTAGCAAAAGTAATGTCAAAACCTAGTAATAAATCAATTATAATAATAAATTAGTGTTAACTTAGTTGTAATTTATTGATAACTTAATGCTAACTCAATTATAATTTTATTCTAAATCAGTAATGACAATAAATCGATGATAACTTATTAGTAAATCTAGTTTAGCTTAGTAAAAAATTTAACAGTAAATTATTCATATTTTAATAGTAAATTAGTGATATAACTTAGTAGTAAATTATCGATAACGTATAGTAGTAAATGGTTGCTAACTTAGCAGTATTTTTTGTTTTGGTTGAAAATTGATATAAGCTATATTTTCTAATATGTCTAACATATTTAATTCATTTAAAAAATTATATTAATTGCCATTTAATACTAAGGTATTGAATTACAATATATGTGGATATTGTACACATATATAAATAATTAAAAGAATATTCATGTACCAATTACTATAACATTTTTTATTGAAAAAAAAATCAACTTTTGAAGTGAAAATTTGGAATGACTTTTATCTAAATTTGCATGTCATTGATTGTCTACTTAATAATATATTAATAGTAACTAGATTAATGTTATATCTTTACTAAAATAAATTGTTGTGTTCGATGGTATCCTCTATACCACTTAGAGCAACTATACAAAAAATTATTGTCTTTAAAGTCATTTTTAAAATGAAAGAGAAAAATGATGAGTCTAATGAAAGCACCATAAAAAATTACCTATAAGTTATTTTCTTAGGTACATAATATTTTAAACTAAAATAAATGATCTAATAATACAAATAATAGTATGAATTCTATAAATTATAATTTTATAATAATATCGATTAAATGATAAATTTTTTTTGTATAACTTATGCTAAATATATAATTAAGTGTTCATTGAATAAAGAAATTACTCAATCTTAATTAAAAAAGAGTTCAAATATTAAAAATATATTCACTTTCAATTTTTAAGTCTAAGATTTAAAACATAGTTTACCTTCAAAATATAAGAATATTTTTTTATATTTATCTAAAATAGGTCATATCTTATTAATTTTAAAATTCTTATATTTCATTATTTAACAAACAATAATAATATTGAACCAAAGTTAATTGAGAAAAGTATTTAAATATTTAAAGAACAACATAAAAAAACTATTTGATTAGGATAAGTTATACCATTAAGTGTGTTATTTAAACTCATATTATATCATATTTTAGTAAGTTATGTATATTTAGTAGCTTTTAAGAAATCAATATTCGATATTAAAAGTAGTTTTAGTCAATATCCCTTGTAAATATATAAATAAACATCATTGATTATTACACCAAAATATTATTAGTTCTTATTACTTTATATCCTTTTTATAGAATATATTTATAAATTAATTTTTTTAATTAGTAAAATTCACGAAATATGCATTTTTTACTATAAAATGATTTATATTACATAAATAAGTACATATTAATAACAAAAGCCAATGAAAAAGAAATTATATATTTACTTTATTTCAAGCAACAAAAACTTTATAACAATTTGATTTCAAATCAAAATAAAAAATTTAAATTTTCAATAGCAAATAGATGAAAAGCAAGAGTTTAAACGAGTCTAACAATAATAGATTGCCTAAAAAATTTATAAAATTAAAGATAAAAATCCATTACCAAAAAAATAAAAAAACTCAAGAAAAAGCATAAAATAGAAAAGAAGGAAAGTACAAAATTCGATTTGGTTATAACAGAAGACAATCCTCTATAACCAAAAAAACTAGAAAAAAAATATAAAAATTGAATGAAGATGATGACCTAACACCAGAAGACTTAAAAGAAAACTTCTAAAAAAAAGTCAAAATAGAGAAAGATTAAATATTTATTCTTTGTTTGAACTTTAAATTAAATTTTTTTATATATTTATTTTTTAAACTTAAATTTATATTTTCAATTTAATTTCGTATGATGATTAATTTTTTCAATTTTATTACTATAAAAATATTTAAATTATTTTATTATATTAGAATTATAATTTAGTTAACAATCACATGCATAACACCTGAAAAAAAACTACTGAGTGTGTGTATGTATATATATATATATATATATATGTATATATTGAAATCAATAGGAAAAAATGATTTAATCTTATCTCTTAGATTTATTGAAATCGATAGTTTAAAAAAAGTATAAAACTTTTTTAGTTTTACAATATATAAGTTGATCTTTTTTCATATATATAAACTTTTTTTAAACTATTGATTTCAATAAATCCGATAGATGAGATTAAACCATTTTTTCCTATTTTTACTTATCTCTATCATCTCTTGAATATATTAAAATCAATTGTTAGAAAAATATGTAAAACTTTTTTGGCTTTATAAAAGTGTAATTCATACACTTTTTTGTATCCTTTAATAAGGATGTCAACCCAATAGAAAACCTAATTTTTTACCTTAATAAAGACAAGGGCGGGTATTCAATTTTGGGAATAAAAACAGAGATGGGCATGATTTTAAATTTTTAAAAGGATGGTACGAGTATAGAAACGATTAATATAACATTTGTCCCGTACTTATATTATACATATTTATACATTTAATAAATTAATTTTGTATTTAATAATATAAATCTTAGTTTAGATTAATTAGATTAATATATTTGTATTTAAAAAATATATTTATAAAAAAATTACATGCATATGTAAGATAAAAATTAAAAAAAAGGCTAAAAAATAATTTTTTTATTTTTTAAAAAGCTAAAGATACAAGGATTAACATATCCATTAAATATTCACGGAATGATGATAAAGATGAATTTGAAATACCTGTTGCATATAAGTACATGGATGAGTATAATCCAAAAAATAGAGAATAAGGATGGAGAATACTCCACCCATTCCATACCCTACCCATTAACATCCTTACTTTTTGGTCAAAATTAAATCCATGACTCATTTGAATCAAAATAATAGTTTTAAATTTAATAATTTTGATCTAAAGATCTAAAAAATGTAAGAATTACACTAATATAAGTGGATTCCTCACATGTATATCAATATATATATGTATATATATATATATAAGGTATAACATTTCTAACATTTAAAAAAAAATAAACAAAAAATTATTGTCAAATACTATCGATTATAAAACTCTATTTAAAAAGAAACTATCTTATTCCTTAAAAAAATTACCATACGTGTTATTTTAAAAAATTTTCTACCTAAGTATTCATGTAGCAAACCTTATCAGGTGTCTATGTATATTATAATATAATATATATAGGGTGTGTTTAGTGAAAAAATTATAATAGGATAAAATAAGATGAAATTATAAATAAAATTAGATTAAATAATGTCATTTTATCTTGTATTTGATTTGTGCTAAGATTATGATAAGATAATTTTATTTATTGGTCAAAGTTATCATTTTTCAAAGTTTATACAATTTAAATTATTATTATAATTTTAAAAGTATAATAAGACATATAAGTTTAATCTCATGGATTACAAATAATCATTTTCGCTTTGGAATAATTGAATTATCCTATGCTAAGAGATTGATTAATCCTCTTTATAATCGTATCACTTTCTTTAAATACAAATCAAATATAATATAAGACGATTATTATCTTATCTTATCTATCATCTTATACACCAAATATGATCATATATATATATATATATATATGATTCTTTTGTAAAATGAATGTTAGGTAGTACTTAATTAATATTGATTATGATTCATGTGAAATAGAGTGTAATTAGGTAAACTTGTAATCAAGCATGTAATCATAATAATTTCATATTAATGAATTTTTTTTAAGTGGAAAGAGCATCATCTTTGTTTTGTTTTTTTTTTTTTAAATTAATGATGATACATGTGTATTTTAAAATTTTTATTTTTTAATAGGGATAGTTTTAAATTTATCTATAAAATTAATTTTGTAAAAATTGGAGGAAGGAGAAGGTGTCCACATGCCTCTCCCTTCCTCCAAAACTCTACTTTTTATTTTTATATATTTTTATTGTTTCTTATTTTTTATTAAATATATCATTTTTATTTTTTTACTTTTTATTTAGTTTTTAATTTTATTTTTTATTAAATAATTTTTGTAAAATAAAGTTTTGAAAGGTAATAATGATAAAACAATATGATTCAATTAATTTTGATTTGCATTGATCCAACATAGGTGTGTGTGTGTGTGTGTTTTTTTTTTTTTTTAAATAAAGATTGGGTTGATTTTTTTTTTTGAAAATAAGGTTGGGTTGTAGACAAATTTAAGGTATTTCATCATGTCTTGGATTTTTTAAAATTTTCTTTAATTTTTAAAACTTTTGATTTTTTTTCTTTTTAAATTTTTTTTACTTTTAATTTTTTATTAGATAAATTTTGCAATAAAAATATTAACTGAAATAGAGATGGAAATATAGTATGTATTTGATTGGTTTCAATTCGCCTAATCCAATTGGTTTACTTTCTTTTAATTTGGGATAATTGGGTTAATTTTTTTTTTTTTATATTTAGCTTTGGTAAGAGTAAAGTTTTTTGTGTTATGCCTCAGCCCTATATATATAAAAAATATTTATTTAATTATTTATTTAATTTTATATTTATATATGTATTTTATTAAAAAATATTATTTAATACTTTAAATAACTTCATCGATCTTTTTTTTTAATTTTTTTGAAATTTTATTTATTAATTAAATTTTGTAAAAAAATAATCAATAGATTTAGGAATGACAAAATAATTTATACTCGGTGGGTTTCGATTTGTCACGATCCAATCAATACAATCTTTTTAATAAGAATTCGGTTAAATTTTATCTCTTTAAATAATTTTGATCAATTTGGGATTGGGTTTGGGGTGCTCTGCCCTAACCCTCCTCAAGATATATAAAAAATATTTTTTTTATTATTTATTTAATATATATTATATTATAAGGATATTATTTAACACTTTAATTTAATAAAAAATTACATTTCTATATAATTTATATTAAAAAATAAATAAATTTGTATTCATATATCCGTTGTTATTCATTAAATTTTAATATAATAATTTTACTTTATCTAATGCTAATTTATTTAAATGGGATACTTCATGTTATGTCAACTATATATCACCCTCATATAAAATTTTTTAAATAATTATTTTTATTTAGAAAAAAATTTTAAGAATTGAAACAATGTTTAGTTTAATAAACAATCATCTTTGAAAGCAACCAACGTTATTTGTTTTTCAATTATGAAATTTTAGCTACTTAACTTTTCATGACTTTTTAAAATTCAATTGTACAAAGATGTGCGATTGCACGTAATTTTTAATAATATTTTCAGTGCTTTTGTTAGTTTGAAGTTTTACTTCGTGTATATAATCCTAAATATGTTATATTTTGTCTTTCTTTTTTTCTAAACTATATTATAAAACAAATTAATTACTTTTAATTTGTTGAGAGCTCTCCTTAAGGAATTTCGTCGAACAAGTAGCGTGTGCTGCAATTGAAATGGGTCAAATCAACGTTACTTCGATTTTGTCTAGCAATATGGCAAAACGAAAACCACTTTCGTTCCCTTTTCCTTCAACCTCCTTTTTCTAACCCAAACTTCCTAAATAAAAACTCAGAAAATTTCAAACTAAAACCCTTCGTTGGATGTCTCGATAGTCTTTGATCGGAAGTCTGACCATCTTTCCAAATTTACATAACATTGATGAAGAGCTTGTGAGTTTAATATTAAGTTAACAACAAATCCCCAAAAGAAAAGAGAGATTGAGCACATACTGAAAAACGCACTTAAAATTTTTCATTGTCGCCTGTGTTATACTTGCTACTAAAAGTCTTTGATTGAAAAAGAGTTAAAGCATTAAATCATAATAAATAATCTTGTATTTTGTATATATAAAAAATGATATGACATAAATTCCTTATCTATATACCCCCTTACTGGAAAAAACTTGCAACGAAAACTTACAGATAAATAAAATCGTTAGGCGAGCGTTCATGACTAATGCTAAACCCAATTGGCAAGCCCAAGCGGCAGCAGGAGCAAGGCCCACCAACTCTTACCCGTCCATTGAATTCACAACCGAGGATGACAACTAAGGGGAAACCCTGGGGATATTTTCGTAAACCTAATTTACAACGGCTCTTTACCAAAAAAAGTTGCCGTTGCGGCTTTCCATAAACCTAGATATTCCTTAACGAAGATTAAAAGAGTACATCAAATCCGAATTACTCTGCTTATCTTCCTATCAACGGCATCGTTATATAAACTCGTCGATTCGTCCAGTCAACTTCGATCAACTCTCGCTCTAACATCTACAACAACGCTTCTTTCTTTTCGCATTTCTCTAGTTTTTCTGTCTCTAACGTTTTCTTTTTCATTTGATTTTATTTTTGTTTATCATTTTTTACTTTTGATTTGAATTTTGCAGGTCCTGGGTTGGCATATATATAATTTTTTGGATTTTACTTAACTATTTCTTGCAGGATCTTTTTTTTTGTTCATTGCTTTTTATTTCTCTTTATCATATTTGTTTCGTTTTTTTGGATACATTGACCTATGGATGCAGGATCATTGAATTCTTTTTCAAACTCGAAGGGGCAATCTAGATGCCCACTTCAGGAACAGCTTCTCCAGAGAAGGAATTCTAAAGAAAATGTAAGTATTTCAACTTATTACTTAGTATTTTATCTAATTTTAATTATTGCAAAATCTGGGTTTTCTTGTTCTAGAGTTATGGTTTTTCAATTTGACAAAGGGATTCCAGTAATCAATCTTGGTCTTGAATTGATTTTAGGAAACAGCTTTGATTAAATGAAGGCTTTTTATTTATGGCTTGATAAATTAGACTTTGCAATGACACTCAAATTGAATGCTTTATTGGTACTGGCAGATGGACAGATTCATACCAAACCGTTCAGCAATGGACTTTGACTATGCGCATTACATGCTGACCGAAGGGAGGAAGATCAAAGAGAACCAGACGGTGTGCTCACCAGCCAGGGAGGCCTACAGGAAGCAGCTGGCTGAGACCTTGAACATGAATAGGACCCGAATCTTGGCTTTCAAGAACAAGCCACCAACACCTGTTGAACTCTTCCCTTCTGAGCATTCAACTTCTTCTGTTCACCCTGCCAAATCCACAATGCCCCGAAGACACATACCCCAGGTAAGTAGAGCATGCTATGCTTAATTTGACTAGTTCATAAAAATTTTTGTTCCACGGACACTTACATGTGATTATCATTTGATTCTTCAGAGCTCTGAGAGAACATTGGATGCTCCTGACCTTGTGGACGACTTCTACCTGAATTTATTGGATTGGGGCAGCAGCAATGTTCTAGCAATAGCACTTGGAAACACTGTGTATTTGTGGGATGCTTCAGATAGTTCTACCTCAGAACTTGTTACTGTTGATGATGAAAATGGCCCAGTAACAAGTGTGAGTTGGGCTCCCGGTGGTCGGCATATCGCCATTGGCTTGAACAATTCTGAAGTACAACTATGGGATTCTGCTTCCAACCGACAGGTTTGTTGTTATAGACATCTCTAAAATATTTGCAGCTTCTTCTTTTCAATCTTCCATCATTTATTCTGACTCAATTTTTTACCTTCGTTGCGGCAGTTGCGTACTCTGAGAGGTTGTCACAGATCAAGAGTAGGTTCGATGGCATGGAACAATCACATTCTTACAACAGGAGGAATGGATGGTCAGATAGTTAACAATGATGTAAGGATTAGACTCCATGTTGTTGAAACCTACAGAGGACACGAGCAAGAGGTTTGTGGGCTAAAATGGTCAGCTTCTGGACAACAACTAGCCAGTGGAGGCAATGATAATCTTGTTCATATATGGGACAGGTCCATGGCATCTTCAAATTCACCAACACAATGGCTACACAGGTTGGAGGATCATACTTCTGCTGTCAAAGCCCTTGCCTGGTGCCCTTTCCAGAGCAATTTGCTGGCCTCTGGTGGTGGTGGAGGTGATCGAACCATAAAGTTTTGGAACACACATACAGGTGCATGCTTGAATTCAGTTGATACTGGCTCACAGGTTTGCGCTTTGCTGTGGAACAAAAATGAGAGGGAGCTTCTGAGCTCTCACGGATTTACTCAGAATCAATTAATTCTTTGGAAGTATCCATCAATGGTTAAGATGGCAGAGCTAACTGGTCATACATCTAGAGTACTTTACATGGCTCAAAGCCCAGATGGTTGCACAGTGGCATCAGCTGCAGGCGATGAGACACTAAGATTCTGGAATGTTTTTGGGGTCCCAGAAGTGGCTAAACCTGCTCCAAAAGTGAACCCTGAGCCATTTTCTCAGTTGAACCGTATCCGGTGATAAAGAAAAACTGGTAGGAAGTGGTGGATATCCTCTTGAGTCCCTAACTCTACTAGTTGGTCCAGTTCTAGTTCCTTCAAAAATAGCTTAAAGTTTTCCGAAGGTGTCAGTTCATACTGGTTGAAAAAGGTAATAACAAGTTTCATAATGTTTCTAAGTGTTTTCCCAAGTAAATCTGCCTTATTTGTTCATGTTTTATTTTTAGCAGGCGATGGAGGGATTTTGGTTTCTGTAAAGATTCACTTCATCTGGAGCAACTGTCAGCATTTGTTGTGGGAGACAACAGTGCGTGCTTGCTTTATTTTGTAATCTTTTCTTCTGATCCATCCCAAAATTCATTGGGATATTTGGAGATTTCTTATATATATAAAAAAAATTTGTTGATGAATTTATTAATTTTATCAAAGAAAAGATTTTTTTTTTCAAATTTTTTTTCCTAATTATTGTTCATAAACATCCTACTTATATAACGTGCCTCCAACTAACAATTTTACATCCAGAAAATGAGATTTACGCATTTCGCAATAAAGATATGATGACGCACCCACGGTCATGTAGTAAGATCCGCGGTCATGTAATCGTCGCCTCATTAGCATTTCATGTTGGTTTGACAGTTTTTTGTAGCTCGAAAATATATGTCGATTTTGTAAACCGTGTAATATTAGATAATTTATGTTATAAAATTGAAAATTAAGTATCTAATTATAAAATTTATTTTAAATATTAATTGAATTTTATTTTAAATATCTTACATATGCATGGAAAGATAGTAGAGATGTCAAACTTTGAAAAGGTCAAAAGAGATAATAGAGTGGGTGAAAAAACCACAAATCTTTTGTCTTTACCCCCTTATAACCAACCCCCAGCTTCCTCAAATGTCTGGTTACTTCTTGGGTGCCATTGCAGCCAGGCCCAGCCGAAGTCCAGATAAGTTGGACAGCCACAAAGATCAGGCGATAGTCAAGCAGGAATTTCCCAAGCCAACCACAAAAATTTGTCATCCAATCACTTGATTTAAGGCTTGGCCGAAAACATCATTGATTCAAGGAGAACCATATAACTAGAAATGTAGCATATGTTCTGTTATGATTCAATAAAGAATAATCATACCCTGAAACGCTCTGTGATTAAGACATGTTTGCTATGGTTTTATTAGAATCAAGCCAATTGCAGTGACTAAAAGAGTGGAGGGGACTCCAAATTTTAGATGGTTCCAAAAGGTTAAAGTGTACCCCAGATTCGGAACCCGGTAGGCCTGCTCACACACTATCAAGTTGGCAGCAGATCCCAATAATGAGAGGTTCCCAGCCACAGTACTGACCCAGGCTAAAATGAGCCATGCCTTCTTCTCAGAGGCTGTTGAAATCAATGCTGCTGATGTTGCCATCCTTGCCCCAAGCAACAGAACTGAGACGAGGATAACATGTTTGGTATTAAGCTACACAATACCTCATATTTGCATGGTTTTAAAATATGACAGCTAATAATGATTCAAAACAAACAAAAGCTTCATCATAAGTTAAAGAAGTAAGACCAGTAGGCTTCCACTATAGATGTCATACTCACACCCAACACAAACATGAGAGAATTTCAGTCAGAGATGCTATCATGCTATGCAAGAGGTTTAAGTCCATTGGCAACTGAGAATCTATAAATTAACTAATTGACTGATTAACAAAGGCATCCTGTCTTGTAGTAGGGGCCTGATCCAAATGGACACTGAAGCAGAAGTTCAATACTTCCCCAAAATTTCAAGCATGTAGTCTAGGAATGAAAGTTCCATAACTGGCTTGCATCTACAAATGTATAACATTTGCAACAGTGAAAAGGCTATTTGGAGAAAAGGTGGTTGTTGATAGAAATGAGTGGTGTCAGAAGATTCAAATTACAACCTAACTTCATTCTCTTATTTGATTTTTCATACAGCTGACCCCAGAGTATGAGATATAAGGCTTAGTGTGTTGTTGTTGATGTTGAAAAGGCTCTTTGGATAGGTTTCTAATCTTTGAAGTTTTGGAAACTAAGATAGAGATGAAGCTAAAGTACATTAGTTTAATATTTAGTTGCAATTATCTGCACTTGCTGCTTTTTTGACGAAGGGAAAGATTGAAAATATGCATTGAGAGCTTGACATAGTTCCGAGTCAACTTATCTGTTTATTTCTTTAATTACCAGTTTAACAAAGAATCACTAAAGTTTGGTATATGTTTGAAAGATGTACAACCAAAAAATTGTCCAATCAGTCATTGTACTAAATTTCCATTACTTCAGCTGTAGTTGAATCTTCTAAGAACTGCAAAAGAGATTCTTACCAAGGTGAAGCTTGTTAATTTCATTAAATGAAAGTAAAAGATCCACAATTCTAAGAGGGAAATTTTGTTTTGTTCATTGATCTTCTTTACTTGACTTGAGTATTGGCATTGCACATGACTTGAACCACACAGATTTGGCAAGATTAAAGCTTGTCAATTTCTTAAAATTAAAGTAAAGAGTTTCATAATTCTATAACAAAATTTGTTCCTATTCATTTCTTTTGCTAAATTTGAGAAGTGAATGGCCCAAACAGCAGGTATGTCAAAAGGGCAGTTAAAATGTTTCAGGACTTATAAAAAATGCAATATTTGAAGGGATGGGGCTGTTTTTAACAGATATGGTGAGGATACTAACTTTTAGTTACATCAGATGAATTCTGCCAAGTTCTATATTTTACCTAATTGTCAAGTTGAAGTTCTTAAAAGCTCTCAAAACATACAGCTTAGTTCTCTTTAGAAATTGTTGTTCAACTCTACATTTTCATAACACATATCAACTGTATGATCAGCAAATTTGTTCTTATTGTCAGACTAGAATTACATTTTATGTTATTCATTTGTTCATATGACTAGGATCTATTTATGTTTTATCTTTTCATTCAGCAACATCCTGAGGCATAAGCCATTCTGTAAAAACAAAACAAAACCAATCTCAGCTCCAAGAACCAAAGAATCCTTGATACCTAAAATAAATTGTGAGAGGCACATCACTAATATTATATATTTTTTAATATTCATTTATTTCTAATGCTCAACAGTCACATTTGCTTCCAACCAAGTGTCCCAAAGAATTAACTTTAAATGAGCTAGATTTCTCAACCAGGTTTGAAAGCCACTCTCATCAAGAAGACAATAGAGCAGATAGAAGAGAAAAATCAACATACCAGTCGGCACATTTGAAACCAAATTTGACAGGACAAGAATGACAAGTGCAAGAACTGCTATTCCACTGACTTGATCAATCTTTGCATAGGGTTCCATTAGCTCCCATAGAGCGCTTGGGATTCCAGTTTTATTAAACCCTTGGACTGTGATAAACATCCCGCAGAAGAAAATTAGAAGACAGTGAGATACCTGTTAAAACCAGAGAAATGAAATCCCCAACAAGTTATTGACACTTCCACAGATCTAAGCAGTAATCTAATCAATTTGAATCTAAATGAGGGAACAATACAAAAGAGTCATAGTTGCTGATTTTACCTTCTCCAGGCATGGCACAGCATCCTTAAAATCGAGAATCATGAGAGAAAGGGCAGCAGTAATTGCAGTCCCTGACATATTAAAACCCATAAGCAAAGAGATTAACATTCCTACGACAACTAGATAAACACAGGATTTCCACAGCTTCCTTTTCCATCTTTCTGAACAAGTTGGATTCCTGTAGGACCAGTGAATCTCAGCCTCACTCTGGTTTGAATTTACACCGCCTCTAATTTCCAATCCAGGGAGTCGTCCTTCAGAGGTAGATGATGCCAAATGTGACATTGTGGCTGGTGAAAAATGGTAAGAACTGACACTATCCCCCGTAACAAATTCCGCAGCTGAATCTTCTGCATCTTTCTTGACAGATAACAAATTCCAATACATGCATATAAGTAATAAAGCATTGACAGCAACTCCTAGTATAGTCGCAGGGAGAATTCCTGTTAAGAATTCCCCAAAAGAAATTGCACTCTCGGTGGCTATAACCAAATTCTGGGGGTTACCGATCGGAGTTGCTGTAGATCCAATATTAGCACTTGAGGAAAGGGCAAGTAGGAAAGGTTGAGGTGGAAGATTATTTTGCCTTGCAATTTTCAACACAAATTCGGTCAAAACCATACAAGATGTGTCGTTGGTGAACAAAGCACTTGAAATGGCAGAAATTAAGCAGATTCTGCAAATTAAGTCCTTTGCGCCTTTACTCTTCCATGTGAGCAACTTACCCAAGTACTTAAACGCATCTGCTGTTTCAAGATATCCACTGACAACCATTGTACCGAAAAGAAGGCCAAGGATTGAAAGATCGATTGCTTCATATGCTTGATCAACAGTTAAAACTTGAAAAATGACCATCAGCATACCTCCTAAGAGGGCCCCTGCAGTCCTCCCAATAGGTAGAACTGGAACAGCAGGGAAAACTGCCAGTACCCAGAAGATTGCAAAGGCAATTGAGCCTAGAATCACTTTTAAATAAGATGCCATTGCCATCTTTTAGCATTCTTAGAAAGCCTTATCTAACAGACATCAAGATAATTTTAAAACAAGGATTGTCTAAAATACCTCATGATTCTATCTTAGGATCAGATTGCTGACTTCATTCTACTAAGAAAAAAGTAATAGTACTACTGTTTCTAGCAACTGCAATGAAAAAACTAGAAATTTTAATAGGTGGGTTTTATCAGCAAGAATGTCATTGCAAAGCTGTTGACAGCCAGGAATAGGTTCGCACATGTATTTTGGCCTGCCTCTCGGCTGTCTCTTTCTCCCCATTTGAACTCGGAATACCGTGCATTTTTTTTTTTATCCGAAACACCGTGCAATTATTGAGGAAAAGATGCAAGTAACAACGGCGGCAGTTGATAACTCTTTTGGAGAGAAAAATGTTTTACGGCTTCACATCTGGCATTGTCATTTCAATATTTGAATGAGTTATACACGCAGGATCTACTGAGGTCTTGAGTGGATTTCCGGGATCTATAGGATCAGGCAACTTGATACGTGTTGAACTTGGAATCCTATGTCAGCCTAAAAAAACCATTTACTACTATTTTCATTTTGTTCACTGTGAGTGCTAAACTTACCGCCTATCTATAATATTATGAATTTAAAAAATATTAATATTGATCCATTTAAATATTTTTATAAAATTTTAAATTAATAAATTTATTTTTAAATATATATTTTTATTAATTTATTTGAATTTAATTTAGATCAAATAAAATTAAAAATAAAATTTATATAAAATTAAATTACTTAAAATTTTAAATTTTTAATTTTAAAAATATTAAAAGTGATTGATTAAAATATACTTAGTAAATGTTTTTATAAATTTTAATTTAAATAATTTTTTTATTTTAGACTTTTTTTATAATTAGACAAAAAATGTTAAAAATTATTAACTAAAATATCTTTAATAAAATTTTAATTTCAAAAATGTTAAAAGTGATTGAAGTAATTTTTTTATAAATTTTAATTTAAATGATTTTTTATTATTAGACTCTTTGTTTATAAGTAAAATGCTTTTTCACATCAAATAAAAATACAACTAAAATGAGATCAAAGCTTAATGTGCATAGGAATAAAACAATTACATGAAGTTTGTTATTTAGTTGTTGTAAAAATAATTGTATATGTAGTTTGTGCCAATAAATAAATTTATTAAAAATAATCATAATTAATTCATTGAAGCATTTTTTTATTTATTCTCTTTCAATTTTTGGTTTTAATATATTACATAAATACGTATGTTAATAATTTTATTATTTATATATTTTATAAGTTGATTATTTAATTATTGATGACATAATTAATCTTTTTAGTCCCTTGAAATAATTTTTTAATATATCATTATTACTGTTTAGTCTAACTTCTATAATTATTTTTTTTTTGTATTTTTTCTCTAGAATTTTATAATTATTATTTTCATGAACAAAAACTAATATTAAATCAAATGTAAATCAATTACATCCCCTCCACCAACAATTATTATTATATGATTCATTAAACACTTTAATTAGATTTTTTACCTGTAAAATTAGATGATTTAGAGTACTATCAAATTATCATAAAAATTATTCACATTGATTGAAACAATAATTAATTGAATTTTCTCTTAACTTTTATCTTAATATGCCTATATGATTCATTTATATTTCAATATTATTTAATATTTCTCAATTGTATTAAATTATTTATTTTTTTATCAACTAATTGATTGAATGACCCAATATGAATTATTCTAAGTAAAAAATTATCAAATGGAATAAAATTAATTATTTTTTATGATTTCTTTAAAGGTGTGATAGAATTTATTGGAACTATCTTTTAAATGTGTTTACCCCAAAATTACATTCATTCAAATTTTATTAAAACTAAAAATGAAATTATCATAAATTATATAGGTTTTATATAACAAGTTTGTTATTTTTAGAATTGGAATTTTCTTAAAAAAACATGATAAGTACCAAAATTAGAATTTTATTTTATTTTATTTTTTAAAATTATGCATTTTAATATTTTTATATAATAAAAATTTATGTATAATAAAATTTTTTAAATAAAAAATTAAGCTTTTAATGGATAGATCGTATAACTATATTTAATTGATAAAAGCACTAATGAAATATTATTCTAAACAGAAAAATAAGATAAAAAATTGATTAGTTATACATAAGTCTATCTTTTTCATAGGACAAAAAAGGTTAATGATAAATAATATTTCAATGGAAAATATACAAATATATTGATTTCAACTTTCTTTAAAATTAATATGAAACTCTTTTATTAGGAGAAATATTATATACTAATTCATTTTCTCTTTTATAGCAGTTTAAGGATGTTCATTGTTGTATTAAAATTTTTAAGATTATCATATTAGGTAATATTTGTTTAAAAGAATTGGAATTTGTCAAATTAATTATTACTTTACATCTAAAATAAAAAGTTATTATAATTTATAATTTAACTAAACTTAAAAGTGATTTAAAGGTATTTATTAGCAAAATTCATTTGAAAAATTTTTATTTAATTGTGTATTTAGTATTTTAATCATTTTAAATTTTGATTTTTTATAATTTTGAGTTGAATTTTAGACTTAAGATGAGCAATCAATTAGGTTGAGTCAAGTTTTATCATTTACTTTTATTCACAATGTACTCAATTATTCATTTATACAGCGGAGTAAATTTGACTTAATAATTGGTACAAGCTTCTCTTTTATTTAAAAAGATGGATTTAAATTGTCATAAATTCAAATAAAAAAATAACTATACTCGATTACTTATAATTGTAATTTCACTTTAGATATACTTTTAAAATTTATTAATTAATTCAATCACAGAGATATTAAAAATAAAATATTAAAGATGAAAGGAAAAAAACTTAAATAAAGAACTTTTAAATTGTTACAGAAGATGAATAACTAATATTGAATTTTGATTGAGTTATTATTTCAATTAGAATTTCGATTATGTTCAATTACTTTTTATTTTAAATAACTATTAAGTTATTGCTTCTTAAAATCAATTGAAATAAAGTCAAGTTAGTTCATTTTTATAATTGTGTCCATTATATTATTTTTAATTAAATTAAAATTTAAAATGAGTAAAAAATTTATTTATACTCAATTTGAGTTTTGAATTATTTCAAGTTTGAATTGGTTAATTCATGTTAATTTAGCTATACTTTTATGATATCGATAATAAATTTCAAAATAAAACAAGAATACAACATAATAAAAATTTAAGTACAAAAGTGATGGAGATATACTAATGATAATTTTAGAAGAAAATCCTTATACCCAAGTTTGCAGAGATTAAAAGATTTTTCTTTTTTGAGAATTTTTTAAATTCATATTGTAAAAATGTTAATCTAGATCAACGAGTTTATAATTGTTTATTTGTTAATCAAGCTGTTATTATATGGGTTAAGGGAAACAATTCAAATATTTCATTTGAAAGGGATCATATCATAGTTCAAACTAATTTATAAAGATAACATAAAATTAAACAGTATTTGGAATGTTATGATTCATTATAATATTCTTCACCCTTTCCTAATAAAAGAAGTTAATTGGCATCAAAATATCAAAAAGGTCAATTTGAATGAAGATAATAAGAATGAAGCAACAATTAAAAATATACTATCTTTTTGTATAGTAGAAGAATTTTTTTATGGAGAATGTGAAATATTCTTTTCTCTTTCTGAATAGAAAAATTGATTGGCATCGAAATATCAAAAAAGTTATTTTGAATGATGGTAATAAAAATGAATCAATAATTAAAAATATATTATTTTTTATTCAATAGAAAAACTTTTTTTTTATTGAAAATACGAAAATAATTATTATGAATTTAATATTTTAAAATTGTTTTCTATTTAATTTTTATAAATTTTATTTAGTAAATCAATTCTCATTACTTTTATCGTATATATAACAAAATTTTTACCTAAAATTGTATATTTAAAAATAGAAATATATGACAAAATTTATTATTTCCATTGATGACATAACATTTTAAAATTTTTAATTTTTTATATGCATTGTATTTCGCTAACAAGTATGAATATATATATAGACACTAATAATTCAATTAAATTATTAATAAAACTTATCTTAATATATATTATTTTACCATGAACTAAAAAATTTAGAAATATTAACTTAATATAATTGTATATATTTATTTAATTTAGTTTTAATACTTGCATTATATAACAAGTTATGATTTAAGCTTATTATTATGTGTTAAACTACCGATAGTAATTTAAGAGTATTTATTTATGTTTTTCATGTCATTTAAACTTAAACTTTTTCTTTCTTTCTTTACCTTACAAATTACACCAACTAGTATACATTGTAGTTACTTTATTTTTGGATATACACAAATAAGGGATAACATATTAGTACATAATTAATAACTTAGTAATTAATCATTAAAAATTTAAATGTAATTAGTATAACTTAGTAGTAATCATCGATAATTTAATATTAAATTAGTGATAACTTAATAGTAAATGAATAATAATTTAGTAGTAAATAATTGATAACTTTTTAGTAAATTAGTAATAATATATAATAATATATTTATAATACCTTAATGATAAATCAATTATAATATGGTTGTAAATATATGATAATATAGTACTAAATCAAGGATAACTTAACAAAAAGTAAGTGATAAGTTAATTATTAATAACTTAGTAATAATTAATGATAACTTAATAGTAAATAAGTAATAATTTAATAATAAATCAGTTTCAGTTTAATAGTAATTAATTGATAGTACTAAATCATAAATAACTTAGTAGTAAGTCAATAATAAATTAGTAGTAAATAATTGATAATTTAATAATTAATCATTGAAAATTAACAATAAATTAATATAACTTAATAGTAAATTATCGATTACATATTAGTTAATCAATGATAACTTAATAATAAATCATGCATAATTTAATATAAATCATGCATAATTTAATATAAATCATAGATAATATAGTGGTAAATTCATGATAATTTTCTGGTAAATAATCAAAAATTAAATAGTAAATCAATAATAACATAATAGTAACTATATAAAATATAACAGTAAATCATTAATAATTTAGTAGTAAATTAATAATTTAGTAATAAATCAATGATAATATAATAGTAAATTACATTGATAATTTAGTAATAAATTAGTTAATCATTGATAACTTTTTAGTTAATTATTGGTAAATTATAGTAAATCAATTATAAATTTATAATAAATCATCAATAACTTAGTGGTAAATTACCAATAATTTAATAGAAATAATTAATAACTTAATGATAAATCACTCATAATTTAATGACAAATCATTCATAAATTAAAAATAAATTATTGATAATGTAGTAGTAAATCATTAATAACTTAATAGTAAATAACTAATAATGTAATTGTTAGTCATTGATAATTTTTTTATATTTGAAATTGTCTGAACCCTGATTATTAGCATAAACGAAGCCAAAATTTTCATTTTGAAGGCTATGATAAACATATTAAGAACCTATTCAATAAAAAAATTAGTGAAAAAATTTTAAATTTAAATAAAACAATAATGTTATCATATAAAAAGAAAATTGTCTCATATATTATTAGTAGACCTTTTAAATTTCATATTTCATAATTATAAATGAATAAAGATATATTAGTAAATTAATGATAGATTAATAAATAACAGGTGATAACTTTGTAGTTAATCATTGATAATTTAATAGTAAATTAGTGATAATTTAATAGTAAATTAGTTTTAATTTAATAATAATTTATTGATAAAATTAATAGTAAATCATAAATAACTTAGTAGTAAAATGAATGATATTTTAGTAGTTAATCATTGAAAATTTAAAAGTAAATCAATATAACTTAGTAATAGTTAATCATCAATAACTTAATAGTAAATTATAATTAATTTAATATAAATTAGTGATAACTTCATAATAAATCATAGTTAATTTAGTAATAAATTTGCAATAGTTTTGTAGTAAATAATAAAAAATTAAGTAGTAAATCAATGATAATATAATAGTAAATATATAATAACATAATAATAAATCATTGATAATTTAAATGTAAATTATTGATAACTTAGTAGTAAATCAATAATAATTTAATTGTAAATCAATGATAATTTAGTAATAGATTAGTTAATTATTGATAAGTTTGTCATAAATCATTGATAAATTAATAGTAAATTAATTATAACTTTATAACAAATTATGAGTAACTTAGTAGTAAATCATCAACAATTTAGTAGTAAATCATTTGTAAATTAGTAGCAAATCAATATCAATTTAGTAGTAAATCATTGATAATTTAGCAATAAATCATTGATAGCTTGATGGTAAATCGTTAATAACATAATAATAAATTAATGATAATTTAATTATTAATAATTGATAATTTTTTTATATTTAAAGTTGCCATAAATTGAACCTTAACCACTAACGAAAATGAAACTAGAAAATTCATCTTAGGAGACTAGGATAAACTTATAAAGAAACCGATTCAATAAAAAATTTAGTTAAAAAAATTCTAAATTTGAATGAAATAATAATGTTATTACATAAAAAAAATTTATTTTATACTAAAATTGAATTCGTACATCCTATAAGAATCCCTTATTAAATATATGATGATAAAAATTTTATCAATGGTTACTAAAAAAAATCATAAATTACCAAAAAGTTAATTACTAAAATTATATCAAAAGGTTACCAAAATTTTATCAATGGTTACGAAAATTATATTATAAGTTACTAAACTAATATCGAAAGTTACCAAAATTGTATTAAAAGTTATTAAAATTTTATTAAAAATTATCAAAATCAAAATTATATAAAAAATTATCAAATTTTACATATATTATACCAAAATCAAAATTAAATTATTAATATTTCTTATTATTGTTATCATAGTATAAAAAAATTATTTATTGAAATAAATTTTTAGAGTGACACACGTGTCAAAAACTAGTAATAAATAAAGAAAAAGATTAAACTATAATCGACCTTGATAAATGAAGATTGGAATCATCTAAGTTATCTAACAACATAAAATATGATTATTATTAGGGGTGTAATCGATCGAGTTCAAATCGATATAGTATTAAATTCAAGCTCGATTTGAAATTCGAGGCTCGAAATTTGATTCGAACTCAATCAAATTTTATTTTTTTAACTCGAGCTCGACTCGAGATAGAAATCAAATTACTCCAACTCACTCGATTATGCTCAATTAATATGTAAAAATAAGCTCGATTCATATATTCGAAAAAAGTTTGATTATTTATGCTCGAGCTTGAACTCGAGTTTGAAATATTTTAGTAATTAAAATAATAAAAATATATTTAAATATCAAAGCTTAATTAGGCTTACGAGCTTCTCAAATCAGATATAAAAATACTCGAACTCGGCTCGATCAGTAAGTCGAGCTACTTGAGCTCGAGCTTGACTCGATAATAATAGAATGAAATTCAAATTTTATTTGAATCAAATTCGAGTAACTTACAAATACTAATATATCATTTACACTTTTAGTTATTACTGCATACATGTAGAAACAAAATCATTGAAAATATGGTTATTACTTAGAAAATATTGGTACTCCTGTCGCTGATATCCAACACACAAGGGCTTGGGTTACCTATTAGACTCAAAGAAAAAAGGGCTCAAAATCCAAGTTCAAAATTTCCAAAATTGCGGGACCAAGACTCTATAACACTAAACTGGAAGAAAACGGAAAAAATGGCATTGGGCAAAGCACACTTAAGCTCAACCGAGGGGACATGTAAGGCAGTTTTTATTTAACTTGATATACTATATTCAGGGCTAAAAGGGACAAGGAAACTTGGAAGTGATCAAATTTTGGCATTAGTATTAGAAAACATGGTGAACCTTTCTTTTTTCATTTTGCTAGAGGAAAAACATGACAAATTCAACAGTTTAAAACCATAGCATTATTTTCATCTAATATCAATCATAATTATAGATATCTCATTTTGTTCAAAAAATTTTTTAACATAAAAAAAAAGCTTCAAACTCAATGGAAAATTTTTCATTTTAATTTGATTTAATTAATTAATTAATTATTATTATTATTATTTTAAAAAAATAAAAAAATAAAAAAAGAAATCAAGAATAAAAAAACGCGTTGTAAAAAAAAGAAATCGGTGATTCAGTCCCAAATTTGTTGGAACATAATTCTTAATGATTCAGTTCGAGCATAATTCATGCATAGAATCAATTCATGGAGGAATAAAATCATAATCACATATTTTGTGGAAATGATTTTTTTTTTTTAAATTGGTTAAACATGAATCCCTATAAAGGATTCGGGACAGCAATCAAGAGAAGGGATCCAATTCTCCTATACGGCAGCACTAATTCAGATGCAGATTTGAGCCGTGCAAACCAGAGAAACAAATACAGAGGCAATTAGAAAACCTACCTTAGGCATTTTCCACCCAACACACAACCTCAATCTACAAGCAAAGCAAGCGAAAGAAAAAATCAAAAGCCGAATTTGGCAGAAAATAAGCACACAGCTTCAATAACCAGCCTCTAAACAGAAAGCCTACCCAAACCCTTACCCACAGAAATCGAAATCATTAAATCAAAAATCGAAGCTGCTGATGCTGCCACTCGTCCTCCAAGCAAGAGAACTCAGTGTTAGGGGTAAGCAACTAGAAAATTATGTGCCCTTTTGTACATAAAGGTGGCAGTACAAAACCAATTAATGTTTGTTTATGATATTTAAGATTATTAAGATTTGAACCTTAATAATTGAAATTAAAAGTTCAGTATTGTACCAACAAATTACATGGCTGTTTGCAAAATCAACTTCAATTTCGGGAGAAAACAAATGAAGAAACAAAGATTTCTACTTTAAATTGCTAAATTATACGTCAAACATATTCAAAGGACAAAAATCAACAATTAGCAGTTGGAAAGCCCAATTCTACATAACAAGTATGACAACGGCTAGAATTGCTAGCTATCTCCGAAGCATGATTGATCTTTGCATAGGGTTCCATCAAGTCCCAAAAAGTGCTTCGTATTCCAGTTTTATTGAAGCCTTCGACATTGACAAACATTCCACAGAAGAAAATTAAAAGCAAGTAGGACACCTCGTCAGAGAATAATTGAGCTTAATTAATTAATTAATCTTATGAAACTAATGCTTTTATATATAGATGATATTTTTTAGCTTTCCAATCTGATTTTAATTTTTTAAAAACCTTTCTAGGCAAGGTCGAGCATCCTTAAAATGAAGGTTAACCATAAAAGCAAGTGCTGAGGCAGTTGCAGTCCAGGACATGTTGAGACCCGTAAGCAGAGAAATCAGCATTCCTATGGTAACAAAGTAAACACGGAATTTCCGAAACCTCCTTTTCCAAGTTGTCAATAGATTTTCCTTTTCTTCTGAAGGCTGCACAGAAAATGCATCTTTGAAGCTACCAGTTAATGCAATCATCTTTGAAGCAACAGGTTCCACATTTTTATGGGAGTATCCTTCCGTTGTTGCCTACTTCGATGCATTTGAATTCCTTGCAGAATCAATTGAAGCAATAGGTACCCTTTGCCCCCTGCATTTCACTCCGATCAGCTGAATTTACTCGGTTTCTAAGGGTGTCAAGATGAGCTGCGCTTCCATTCACGTTGGGAGAGCTTTGGACATTCATAGATTCCAATCTTGAGTTCCATTCTTGAGAGTTCAAAGATGAAAAATGTGACGTTTTAGCTGGTGAAAACCTATGAGAAATCATATCCTCTTCAGCTACAACTTCTCCAGTTGCATCTTCTTCTTCCTTCTGAACCGATAATAACCTCCAATACATGCATAGAAGAAGTAAAGCAATCGAAGGTAGAATTCCAGTAAGAAAATCCCCACAAGAAATTTTAATCTGAACTGCTATAACTAGGTTTTGAGGATTTCCAATTGGAGTTACTGCAGACCCTATACTTGCACTTGAGGCAAGTGCAAGCAGGAATGGCTGAGGGGGTAGATTATGTTGCCTTGCAATTGTTGGTAGTTTAAAATGTGGTGGATTCCACATTGAGTAGAAAGATCACTTATAAATGGTTTAAAAGAAATTACTTATATTATTTAAATAATTGAGCTAAGTGTTGAAGTGGGCTAAGTCATATAGGCTTATTAGGAATTTTTCTACTGAGTTGGACAATTTTAAAAGTCAAAGATTGGTACTTGGGCACTTGGGTTTGTTTGACAAATAGATTTAATTTTTAAATCTTTATTATTATTATTATTATTTATTTATTTCGAAATATTATTGATTCCGAATAAATATGCTTAAACAGTAAAATACATTATTGTTTAAATAAAGTTTATTTAAACAATAAAATATGACAATAAAAAATGTCATGACTTTTTGAATTGGTTTGGTTAATGACTGTTTATTTATTATAAATAGATATTTCTGCCTGACCAATTTCACTACTTTTGATTTAAAGAGTTTTAAGGCTTTGTTGTATCCTATAGGCATAATTATCTTTAAGACAGTGTTATTCACGTCCAAAGCCATATTTCTTTCTTTCTTACTATTTTTGTTTTTCTTCAATCTACTAACAATTTAAAAGCAATTATGGATACTACATCTGTTATTGTCCCTACTACTGCTATGGATTTGGAATCAAGCATGAAGGTTCATTTTCAAAATCAAGATGTAATCAGATTTGATCCTTTTAATGGATCAAACTACACTAGGTGGAAGGACAAAATGGTTTTTCTAGTGACAGCATTGAAGATGTTTTATGTACTTGATCCAAATTTGGAACCAATTCTAAAACCAACTCTTGAAGATTCTGATACTATTAAGGCAACAAGAAGCAAACGTGAAGAAGATGAACTAGTTTGTCATGGTTATATTCTGAATTCATTATCTGACCGTCTATATGACCTATACAGAAATGTGAAAACACCAAAAGAGATATGGACTGCTCTTGAGCACAAATACATGAACGAAAAGAAAGGTACGGATAAGTTTTTGGCTTTGAAATACTTTGAATTTTCAATAATTGATGATAAACCAATCATGGACCAAGTGCACAAGTTGCAAATTCTGGTCTCTAAGTTAAGTGAGCTGGAAATTAAGGTTCCTGATTCACTTCAAGTTGGAGCTATTTTGTCAAAACATCCTCTTTCATGGAATGGATATAGGAAGAAAGTTCTGCACTCAACAGATACTTTCACTATTGAAGAATTTCAAACTCACATACAGATTGAAGCAAAAAATCGTGCAAGAGATGCACTTTTCTTTGGAGGTTTCAATGTGAATTACGTGAGTGGACAAAATTTTGGAAAAACTCACAAGTCTTTTGGTAAATTTCAAAACAATTTTAAAGTCAAGAAAAATGGATTTAAGAAGTCCAAATTTAACAAGAACAAAATTTATTTCCATTGTGGAAAGAAAGGACATTTGATTAAAGATTGTAGATTTAAAAACACTAGAATTAAGATTGGTTCTAGTTTTGAAAGCAAGGCAAATTTGGTCAAGTAAAAAATTAATGAACTTGTTGCAATGGTAACTGACATGCAAATTAGAATGATCACCGAAGTTCGTATGGTTACTACAAATAAGTCATCTGATTGGTGGCTAGATTCTGGTGCAACAATTCATGTTTGCAACAACAAAAAGCAGTTCAAGACTTATGAAGAATGCAAGAAACCATAAAACATCCTTATGGGAAATCATGTTCCTGCCAAAGTGATTGGAAAAGGAACGGTTGAATTGAAATTCACCTCAAGGCAAAAACTAACTCTAATTAATGTTTTTCATGTTCTTGAGATTAGAAAGAATCTTGTATCTGCAAATCTATTATGTAAAAAAGGCTTTAAGATTGTACTAGAGTCGGATAAAGTTATAGTCTCCAAAAATGGTGTATTCATTGGAAAAAGATATTCCAATGATGGTATGTTTAAACTAAGCATTGATGAAATAAATAATGTTTCTGCTTATATTGTTGAGCATTCTTCTTCTTTATGACATGTTAGATTAGGACATTTAAATTATCATTATATGAATCATATGACTAAGCATGGTTATATAACATACCAGAAAAATCATGACATTAAATGTGAAATCTGTGTCAAATCAAAAATGACTAAGAAACCTTTTTCTAAAGCTGAAAGAAATACAGAATTATTAGAACTTATACATTTTGATATTTGTGAGCTAAATGGTTTATTAACAAAGGGAGGAAAAATGTATTTTATAACATTTATAGATGATGATTCTCGTTATACTTTTGTGTATCTAATGAAAACAAAAGATGAAGCCTTTGATAAATTCAAAGAATATAAATCAGTTGTTAAAAATCAAAAAGAGAAGAAAATCAAAATTCTTCAAACACATAGGGGTGGCGAATATTTTCCAAATTCATTTTCTCTTTTTTGTGAAGATAATGAAATTATTTATCAAAGGACAACCCCTTATGCACCCCAACAAAATGGTTTAGCCGAAAGAAAAAATAGAACCTTGGTTGATATGGTAAATAATATGTTGTTAAATGCTAAATTACCTCTGAATCTTTGGGGAGAGACACTTTTAACAGCATGCCACATACATAATAGAATTATTTCAAAAAAATTCTTAAAGACACCATATGAACTTTGAAATCATGACAGAAAACCAAATTTGGATTATTTTAAAGTGTGGGGGTGCATTGCCTTTTATAAAATACCTCATCCTCATAAATCAAAATTAGGACCTAGAGGTATTAAAAGTATTTTTGTTGGTATGCACAGAATTCAAAAGCATATAGACTTCTTGATTTAAATACTAATGTTATTGTTGAATCTATTCATGTAGAATTTTTTGAAAATAAGTTTATATGTGATACCAAAATTGATATGGAGAAACAAATTGAAATGATTCTTACGAATGGAAATAAAAGAAAAGAAAGTAATGATTCTGTTGAAATTAGAAGGAGCAAAAGAGTTAGAAAAGATAATCTTTTGCTTTCTGATTTTGTTTCTCCAGATTCTATAGTATTCCTAGTAGAAGGAAATAGAACCAAAGTGTTTAAGAAAACATCAATTTTACTAAATGTAGATGAAGACCCTAAAACATTTAATGAAGCTATGACTTCAAGAGATGTTGCTTTTTGAAAAGAAGCTATTAATGATGAAATGGACTTAATCATGTCCAATAATACATGAGTCTTGGTAGATTTACTTCCAGGTTCTAAACCTATAGGATGTAAATGGGTGTTTAGAAAGAAATATAATACAAATGATTCTATACAAACTTTTAAAGCAAGATTAGTTGTAAAAGATTTTAAACAAAAGGAAGGCATAGATTATTTTGATACATATACTCCAATAGCAAAAATAACATCCATTAGAGTTCTTATAGCTTTGGTTTCCATTCATAAACTGCATGTGTATCAAATGGATGTTAAAATAGCTTTTTTAAATGATGACTTAAAGGAAGAAATATACATGAAACAACCAGAAGGTTTTATTCTTCCAGGTAATGAGAATAAAGTTTGTAAATTAATTAAGTCACTTTATTGGCTAAAGCAAGCTCTTCAACAATGGCATGAAAAGTTTGATTCAATTATAGTAGCCAATGGTTTTAAACATAATGGAGCAGATAAGTGCATTTACTCAAAATTTACTAAAGAATATGGAGTTATAATATATCTCTATGTGGATGATATGCTAATTTTTGGTACTAATATGATTGGCATGAATGAAACCAAAAGGTATTTGATTTCTAATTTCAAAATGAAAGATTTAAATGAAGTTGATACTATTTTAGGAATTAAAGTTAAGAGATATAATAAGGGTTTCATTGTTAATCAAAGTTATTATATTGAGAAACTGCTTAATAAGTTTAAATATCTCAATATAAAAGAAACCAATACCCTATATGATACGAGTATAAAATTAACAGAAAATCAAGATAATGTAATTGTACAACTTGAATATGCTAGTGCTATTGGAAGTATCATGTATGCTACACATTGTACTAGGCCAGATATAGCTTTTGCTATTTGCAAGTTATCGAGATATACAAGAAAGTTTAGTATAAGTCATTGGAAAGCCATAGGAAGAGTTCTAGGTTATCTTAAAAGAACTAAAGATTGTGGCTTATTTTATTCCAGAGATCCGACTGTTTTGGAAGGATATTCAGATGCAAGTTGGATCACTAGTATAAGTGACAATAAATCCACTTCAGGATGCATGTTTACCCTTGGAGGTGGTGCAATTAATTATGCATCCAATAAACAAACTTGCATTTCACATTCAACTATGGAATATGAATTTATAGCTTTAGCTGTAGCAGGCAAATAAGCTGAATGACTAAGAAATTTATTAATGGATATAGAGTTGTGGCCACAACCAATGACATCCATTTCCTTGTACTGTAATAGTGAAGGTATTATGTCTAGAGCTTATAGTGAAATTTATAATGGAAAATCTAGACATATTAGTCTAAGACATGATTATATCAAAAAATTGATAAAAAAAAATGGGGTAATTAGCATCATATATGTTAAATCTGCTAAAAACTTAGCAGATCCTCTTACCAAGATGCTACCTAAAAATTTGGTAAGAAGCACCACAAGTGGAATGGGTTTAAAATTCTTTTTAAACACCAATAATGAGAACCTAACTTTGAATTAGTAACCTCTAATTGCAAAGTTTAATAGGTAATAACAAATTATTATTATGTGTCTGTAAAAACTAGTCAACCCATTATATATATTTGAAATACTAGTGTAAGCTATTGCATAAATGGAGGATGAGATTGAACTCTTAATGGAGTTAATAATTAAATGTCTCTAGCAATGGAGACATGAATAAGAAACTCCACCTATATAAACATATAAGTGGTGCCGTTTCAACAAGAAAATTGAAAACTTTCTTGTAAATGTTTATGAATAAGGATAAGCACATGGCCATAATAGTGCTAAAGCAATTATAAACCTCTGACAGAATATTAAATAAATATTATGTGTATTATATCTTCAATTTTAACATTAGGAGTTGAGGTTTAATCTGTGGACACCATCAACTTTGTTAGAATTCTAAGTTATATATGCTAATTAAAGGTTTAAATCGATAGATACCTTCTTGTATTTATAATATTTATTTGTATGAAAGGTTAAAGATTAAACACCAACATTCCAAACTAGTGGGGAATTATTAGTAGTTTTGAATGTGGTATATCTCACATTGAGTAGAAAGATCACTTATAAATGGTTTAAAAGAAATTACTTATATTATTTAAGTAATTGAGCTAAGTGTTGAAGTGGGCCAAGTCATTTGGGCTTGCTAGAAGTTTTCCTAGTGGGTTGGACAATTTTAAAAGTCAAAGATGGGTACTTGGGCACTTGGAGCACTTAGGCTTGTTTGACAATAAATTTAATTTTTAAATCTTTATTATTATTATTATTATTATTATTATTATTATTTATTTCGGAATATTATTGATTCCGAATAAATATGCTTGAACAGTAAAAGACATGATTGTTTAAATAAAGTTTATTTAAACAATAAAATATGACTATGCACTTTATTTAAACAATAAAATATGACTATATAAAATATCATGACTTTTTGAATTGATTTGATTAATGACTATTCATTTATTATAAATAGATCTTTTTGCCTGATCAATTTTATTATTTTTAATTTAGAGAGTTTTAAGATTTTGTTGTATCCTATAGGTATAATTATCTTTAAGACAGTGTTATTCACGCCTCAAAACTATATTTCCTTCTTTCTTACTATTTCTGTTTTCTTAAATCTACTAACAGCAATTTATAACACATTCAGTCAAGATCGCACAAGAGGTATCATTGGTGAATAGAGCACTTGAAATGGCGGAAATCAGGCAGATTCTTCAAAATAAGTCCTTAGCTCCTTTACTTTTCCATGAAAGTAACTTACCTAAATATTTGAACCCATCAGCTCTTTCAAGATAGACACTGACAACCATAGTACCAAATAAAAGACCGAGGATTGGGAGATCAATTGCAGCGTATATTTGATCTAGGGTTATAACTCTGAACAAAACCATAAGCATGGACCCGAGTAAGGACCCTGCTGTCCACCCAGCTGGTAGAAAGGGGACAGCATGGAAAACTGGCAATACCCAGAAGATTGCAAAGGCAATTGAGCATAGAACCACTTTAACAAAAGAAGCCACGGCCATTGTTTCTGATAAATGATAGGCATTATTCTTGCAAGAATTCCAAACCTTCAAATTCTTATTCAGTACAAGCACTCCAGTTCATCCCATCAGTTTTCTGCCCAAAAGAACTGGACAGAGCAGCCTATGAATAAAATCCAACAGAACATTGTTTTCGAAGTGAAGATTTTTGACCTCCGGACAGTCATAATTAATTCAAGACAAATGTCGAAAGAACCCTGAAAATTCAGTAAAACCTGTAGTGAATTTAAAACATCCAGATGCAAAGACACAAAGTAATGAAGAAAACAACCAAGTTTAGACTCATCGAAACGAAAAGGTAAGTAGCTAGGGGCATCTTTGCATGTGAAGTGAACACTTTTCATCAAACCTGGCTTTGGATTAGATGGGTTGGACTCAAAAGTTCTCCAGTTTAATCGAGGAGAAATATGGGTCGTAAGTTCTGTTTATGAGCTGGAGCTTCTTACAAAACTGTGAGAAATCCTGTATGACTTCCATGGCCACAATATTAAGGGCAACCGAGACGAGCAACAGCATGAAAAGAATCGAGATAAGCAGCAGTAGCCAGTAGCACCAACACTTAAAAGTTCAACTATCTTGGACTCAAACAAAGACTAAGTAGATTATAGAGCTGACAATTGGAATATTTGAATCCTGTTTGCGTCTCTTCAACATGCGTAAAATATAAAAAATTGATATATTATTGACAGATAAATATAAGATATATTTTAATTTTTATCAAATTCATATATATTATTTATTAAAAATTTTAAATTTTATATATTTTTCATATAATTTTAATATTAAATTTTATAAAAATATAAGCTTTAATTTATCTATCAAATCTTTATATATAATAGTTTTCAACGTGTGATGCATGTATAATTTTTATCTCTAAAAATTTAATTCAATGAATACAATGATAATAATGATAAATACTGATAATTTAATTTTGATTTTAGTATAATACAGATAAAATTTAATAAATTTTGATAAATTTTTATTTTGATAACCTTTTATATATTTTAATAACCTTTGTTAAAAGTTTGATAACTTTTAATAAAATTTTAATAACTTTCGATACAATTTTGATAACCTTTTATGTTAGTTTGGTAACTAATTATAATATAATTTTTATAGCCATTGATATAATTTTAATAATTTTTAATAAAATTTTAGTAACCTTTTGATGTAATTTTCACAACCTTTCATATAATTTTGGTAATTATCAATAAAATTTGTGTTATCATATATGTAACAATGAATTTCTGCAACAAAATACAAGTTCTATTTTAATGTAAGATAATTTTTTTTATAAAATAACATTATTATTTCATTCAAATTTAGAATATATTTACAAAATTTTATTATTGAATAAGTTTATGATAGGTTTATCTTAGCATTTCAAGATAAAATTTCTAGTTTTGTTTTTGCTAATAACTAAAATTTAATCTCTTAAACTTCAAGTATAAAAAAGTTTTTAATGATTGATAATTAAGTTATTATTAATTTACTACTATATTATTAGTTATTTACTATTATGATATCAATGATTTACTCCTAAATTATCATTGATTTACTATTGATTTATAAATGATTTACTATTAAATTATTTATGATTTATTATAAACTATAATTCATTTATTATTAATTTATCAATGATTTACTATTAAAGTTATTAATGATTAACTAATCTACTATTAAATTATCATTGATTTACAACCAAGTTATCACTTATTTACAACTAAATAATTTTATTAGTGATTTACTAGTATAATTTTAGTTATTTACTACTAAGTTATTAATAATTTACTACTAAATTATCAATGATTTATTATTATGCTATTATATATTTACTATTATATTATCATTGATTTAGTACTTAATTTTTTAATTATTTACTATAAAGTTATAAAAAATGTATTACTAAATTATCTATGATTCATTATCAAATTATCACTGAATTATATTAAATTATTCATAATTTGCTATTAAGTTATTGATGAGTTACTATTAATTTATATTAATTTACTTTTAAGTTTGATGATTAATTACTAAATTACCATTGATTTATTATTAAGTTATTTATGATTTTCTACTAAATTTATTGATTAATTACTATTAAACTAAATTTTATTTACTGTTAAGTTATTATTAATTTATTATTAAGTTGATTTAATACTATTGTTATCAATAATTAACTACTAAGTTATCACTTTCTTTTTTGTTAAACTATCTTTGATTTACTAATATGTTGTGCATTTACAACTATGAAATGTGGTGTTTAAAATTTCAACTAACAATATATGAGATAATTGTTTGTTTATACTTCATTTAAAGTTAGATTTTTTTTACTAAATTTTTTTAATAGCTTCATGAAAATTTTATCCTAGCCCCCCATGATTAAAATTCTGACTTCATTTTTGTTAATAGTCAGGGTTTATCCATAGCAACTTCAAATACAAAATATATATATATATATACATTAATAATGGATAATTAAATTATTATCGATTTATTACTGTATTGTTAGTGATTTATTACTAAATTATCAATGATTTATTACTAAATTATATATGATTTACTAATAATTTATGAATTATTTATCATTAAAATGAGTTATCATTAAATTATGAATGATTTACAATTAAATTATTAATAATTTACTGTTAAGTTATTAATAATTTATTATAAAATTATAACTAATTTATTAGTAATTTATCGATAATTTACTACAAAATTACCAATGGTAACTAATTTACTACTAAATTATTATCAATTTATAACTAAGTTATTATTGATTTACTACTAAGTTATTAATAATTTACTACTAAATTATCAATGTTTACTATTATATTATTATATTTTTCTTACTCTGTTATCATTGATTTACTACTTAATTTTTGATTATTTACTATAAAATTTCTAATGATTTACTACTAAATTATCCATAATTCATTACCAAGTTATTTATCACTAATTTATATTAAATTATTCTTAATTTATTATTAAGTTATTGTTGATTAATTATTAAGTTATCGATGATTTATTATTAAGTTATATTGATTTACTTTTATGTTTCTAATGAGTAGATACTAAATTATCAATTATTTATTACTAAGTTATCATTGATTTACTATTAAATTATTTATGATTAACTCTTAACAATTAATTACTATTTATTTGAAACTGATTTATTATTAAATTATCACAATTTACTATTAAGTTATCATTAATTTATTACTAAGCTATCAATGATTAACTACTAAGTTATTACTTATTTTTATTAAGATATCTTTGATTTATTATTATATTGTTATGCATTTATAACTATATTATAAATAATTTACTACTCAGTTTTTATGTATATGTTATTATGTTTTTATTGATTTGCTATTAAGTTATCAATTATTGACTATTAAATTACAATTCATTTACTATTAAATTATTACTAATTTACTACTAAGTTACATATAATTTACTATTAAGTTATTAATAATTACTACTAAATTATAGTGATTACTTTTAAGTTTTTGATAATTAATTACTAAGTTACCAATTATTTACTAATATTTTGTTACTGATTAGCATGTATTCAAAAAGAAAGCAACTACAATGTATGTTACATGATATAATTTGTAAGAGAGAGAAAGAAAGAAAAAAAATTCAAGTATAAACGACTTGAAAAGCAATGAATAAATGTTCTTAACTTGCTGTCTATAGTTTAACATGTAATAATAAATTTAAATCATAGCTTTTTATACTAATGCAAGTATCAACACTAAATTAAATAAATATATACAATATATTTTAAGTCAATATTTTTAAGATATTCTTTAAATTTTTTAATTCACGATAAAATGGTACATATTAAAATAAGTTTTATTGATGATTTGATTAAGTGGCTAGTGTATTTATGTATTTTTATTCCTGTTACTGAAATACAATTGCATATAAAATATTGAAATTTAAAGTATTCTATCAACAATGAAAGTAATAACCTTTGCTTTATATTTCTATCTTTAAGTATATAATTTTTGGAAAAAATTTTTGTTATATATGATGAAAGTAATGAGAAAAAATTTATTAAATAAAATTTACAAAAAAAAAAAATAGATACAAAATTTAAAACATATTAAGTTTACAATAATTGCTTTCATGTATTAAGTTTATAATAATTACTTTTGCGTTTTTCTTAAAAAATTTCTTCAATTAAATGAAAAAATAATATATTTCTAATTGTTGCTTCTCTTTTATTACCATATTCAAAATTACTTTCTTGATATTTTGATATCTACCAACTTCTTCATTTGGAAAAGGTAAATAATACTTTAAGGGTCATAACAACTCAAATAATATTTAATTTTATATTATCTTCTTAAATAAGTATAAACTATAATATTTCTTTCAAATAAAATATTTCGGTGGTTTCTTTCAATCCATATAACAATAATTTCATAAGCAAGTGAATGATTATAAACTAATTTATCTAAATTAATATTTTTGTAATACAAATTTCAAAATTCTTAAAAGAAGATATATCATTTAATCTTTACAAGACTTAGGTATAGGGGTTTTTCTTCTAAAATTGTCATTAGTATTCTCATAACTTTTGTATTTTAAATTTTCATTGTGTCATATCCTCATTTTATTTTAAAATTTATTAACATGTCATACAAGAATAATTAAAAATAATATGGATTAATCAACTTAAACTTGAAACAATTCAAAACTTAAATTGAATATAAATAAAATTTTTACTCATTTTAAATTTAAATTAAAGTTAATTGAAGTTAATATAATGCTTTTAATTATAAGAATGAACTAACTTGACTCAATTTCAATTGATTTTAAAAAATTAACAACATAATAGTTATTTAAAACCTAAAATAATTGAATATAACTAAAATTCGAATTGAAAGAGTAACTGAATTAGAATTCAAAATTTCTTATTCATCTTCAATAACAATTTAAAAGTTCTTTATCTAAGTTTTTTTATTTCATCTCAAATGTCTTATGTTTATTGCCTTTGTGGTTGAATTAATTAATTAATTTTTAAGAATATTTCTAAAGTAAAATTGCAATTATAAGTAATTAAGTATATTATTATTTTTTATTTAGATTTAAGATGATTTGAATCTAGTTTTTCAAACAAAGATAAGTATACACAAATTATTGAGTCAAATTTGCCAAGTGCATAAGTGAATAATTGAGTATACTACCAATAAAAATAGATAATAAATCATGACTTAATCTAATTGATCATTGATCTTAAGTTTAAAACTCTACTCAAAATTAAGAGAATTCAAAATTCAAAATGATTGAAATGCTAAATATACAATTAAATAAAGATTTATCAAATGAATTTTGCTAATACATACCCTTAAATCACTTTTAAATTTAGTTAAACTATAATCTATAATAATATTTTTATATTAAATATAGTAGTGTTAATTAATTTAATGAATTTCAATCCTTTTGAACTAATATTATCTAATATGGTAATCTTAAAAATTTTGATACAACAATTAATAATCTTCAACTAATATAATGAAGAAAATGAAAGGGTGTCATAACGTAAAGATCTGTGAATCTATCACTAGATATAGATTTTAAGAGTCACCATAAATTTCTTTTGTTTAGATGTGATTGGTTACATGACTAAACTTGTTTCATTTTAAAAAAGAGTTCTAAGTTTGACTTAAGTATCTTTAAATGATAAATTTTAGTCTATGAAATCATATTTAAGTTGGGACTATGATTATGCATGAGGAATGTTATAATATCCTCACAGTGCCCATAAAAAAAGATGATACCAGTTTGATTTTAGATTATCGAAGCTTTTATACAATTTTATAATTTATCAAATAATTTAAAAATTAAAAATTAATCTCAAAATTACTCAAATAGTTTCGTAATATTTAATTTGAAATTTAAATCCCCTAATAATTTGATAAGATTCATAATAAAAATATTCACAGTGCCCATAAAAAAAGATGATACCAGTTTGATTTTAGATTATCGAAGCCTTTATACAATTTTATAATTTATCAAATAATTTAAAAATTAAAAATTAATCTCAAAATTACTCAAATAGTTTCGTAATATTTAATTTGAAATTTAAATCCCCTAATAATTTGATAAGATTCATAATCAAAATATTTTTTAAAAATCCATAAAAATCCTTCAATAATTTAGTAGGACATCATGAATTAATTTTCAAAAAAAAATTATTATTATTATTATTTTTTTATATATTTTAAAACATCAAATAAATAATACATAATAACATAAGATATATAAAAACAGAAAAAATAAAAATCTTATACCAATTCTTGGATCCAATCCAAATTGAAGGCCAACAGATTGAACTTGAATGGCCTAAATTTAATTTGATCAACCTAGACATGAGGGGATTGGATGACCTAGGCTTATGATTGGGCTTGACTTTCCATTGCGCAGGCTGGAAAAAGGTGTAGATTGAGCCAGACCCAAAGTGGGTCTCCAAGCACGGGCCGAATGAGCTGGGTTCTTTTAGCCCCCAGAAAACGGCACCGTTTTTCGTTTTCCAAAATTAGCTTAGTCCTTTTATGTTACCTCCCTTGGTTTTCTCCTTTCTTTCCCTAATGGAACCCAGAAACCAATTAAAAAACACCACCATTCCGCCATCGATTTCGCCGCCTTTCTGCCTCACTGCCAGCATCAAAACTCCACTCTTCTTCTTTCCTCTTTAGCTTTTCTTCTTCTCCTTACTAGATGAACAACACAATCAAAGCTGAGACCGACCGGATACTGAACCCAGATCCCAGAAACTCAAAAAAGTCATAGACCAATGCCTCGGCTACTTACTAGCAGCACCGGTCTCTTCCTTCTGCTTATTTCTTTTTTTTTTTTTCTCTAAAACACTGAGAACAAAACCAGAATCTGATTGAAGACTGCTGCCTTTTCCTTTTGGCAGATTTTCAAGAAACCTTCTGCAATTGCCTAAATTAGCCGCCTGCCTTCACTAACCCAGACAGCCTTCTTCCTTTCTTCCAACAATATCCAAAAAAGTAAAACCCAAGTCGAGACTTCAAAGAAGAATTCCCTACCCAAAAATTTCTTTTTCCTTTTTCCTTTTTGCTGTTTGCGTTTGATTGTAGCTATTTTCTGATGATTGTGTATTGTAGATTGAGGTCATCAATCAAAGGTCTTTGGATGGATTTGGTTTTGCTGTTAAAATCGATTTTTTTGGGTTGTCAGGTTTACGGCTTATTGACTGGATATTTAGGCTTTGAATGCAAATTCTGTCTTTGGTTGATTTTTGTTTCTTGCTCATTGGTTGATGCCTGATTTGCAAACTTGATTTTTGCTCGTCTTGTTCTGCTTCTATTGGTTGGTTTCAGATTTACTGGGAATGAAGTGTGTTTTCCAGGTTTTGGCTTTCTTGCTGATCTGTGTTGTTTGTCAGCTTGGTTTTGGGCTGATGAGCGGGAAATTTCAAGTTTAGACATAATGAGGCAGGTGATGGTGGTTTCGGGACTGGATTGTGGGGATAGAGGAGATGGTATTAGGTTCAACCATAGGGCTTAGTGAAGGCTCGGCTGGCTTGTGGGCAGTTGGGATTTTCTGTGAATAATTTCCCCTCTCTTTATTTTGCCAATTAACTCTTTTATAGGAATCAATCCCATTTCAATTTTGACAAATTTTAATATTAACAGGATCTTTTGTAATTTTTCCTTTCTCATGAAGATTGAGATCAAAGTATTTCCATAATTGATTCAACCATTAAACCACAAAATCGGATCTTAGATTCTCATAATTGAGATCTTCAACCATTAAACCACAATATCAAATCTTTGGTTCTTTGAATTGAAATCTTCAAATTCTCACATTTTTTTTTTTTTATTTTTGACATTTTTTACTTTTCCTTTGACCAATCACAAAATTAAACAAAATTAAACAAAATTAAAATTAAGATTAAAAATTAAATAAAAATCCAAATAAACTAAATCCAAATTTTTGCATTAAGGCCGAAATTCATTCCAATAAATTTTCAAACAAAATTAAGTGTTTACAATGAATATACAATGCTAAAGAAATTTAGAATCAATACATTTATATATTTTTCATTAAAACATTATATAGCACTAACATTATTTGTCATATGAAAAAAATAGATATATGTATAACTAATGAATTTTCTGTTTTTTTTTTTCTTATGATAATCTTCCATTAGTGTTTCTATCATATGTTTATAATTGTACATTCTACTAATTGAAAGTTTAATTTTTTTTATTTGAAAATTTTTATTATACATAAGTTTTTATTATATAAAAAATATTAAAAGACATTATTTTTAAAATTAAAATAACATAAAATAAAATAAAATTTTAACCTTCCAACTTGCCATGTTTTCTTCTTAAGAAAATTTCAATTCTTATAATAACAAACTTTTTATATATCACCTATATATTTTATAATGATTTCATTTTCAATATTAACAACATAAATTTTCTTGAACGAATGGAATTTTAGTTTAAAAGATTGTTTCAATGAATTTTGTTACACTTTAAAAGAATTAACCAAAAATAATTAATCTTATTTTATTTGATAATTCTCTACTTAAAATAGTTCACGTTAGGTCATTCAACCACCAAAATGACCTAAAAAATCAAGCAATTTAATACAATTGAGAAAGACTAAATCCTTTTGAGATAGAAATTAATCAAGATATTAATTCTTATGACAATTTAGTTCTAAGCTATTGATAGTTTCACTGCCTCCTAAATCATTTAATTCTACGATGGAGAGTCTAATTGAAGTGTACAAGGTGTTCAATAAATTACATAGTACTAATTGTTGGTGGAAGATCTGCAAGTTATTTGCATTTGTTTTTATATTAATTTTTATTCATTGAAATAACAATTATAAAATTCTAAAAGAAAAAAGTATAAAAAAAAATTAATTATAGAGGTCAAGCCAAACTATAAGAATGATATATATTAAAAAATTATTTCAAGAGACTAAAACAATTTAATTATGTTATCAATGATCAACTCATAACATACAAATAATAAAATCATTAACATACATATATTGTTAGCAAATCAATTAAAAAACTTAAAAGGCAAAAATAAAAGAAAATAAATATGCTTCAATAAATTAATTATGATTATCTTCAATTAATTTATTTCTCAATATAATTACATGTGCAATTGTATTCACAACTATAAAGAAACAAACTCCATATAATTGTCTTATTCTTATACATATTAATAAGTTTTGATCTCAATCTATTTGTATTTTTATTTGAAATGAAAATCATATTTTGTGTCTTTAATAGGAGTCTACTTATAAAAAGAATGTGTAATAATAAAAAAATTCATTTAAATTGAAATTTGTAAAATTACTAATGGTTTTTAATTAATCACTTGTAACATTTTTAAAATTAAAATTTTATTAAGAGTATTTTGGTTAATTTTTTAAATATTTTTTTAGCTTAATTATAAAAAAAGTATAATAATAAAATTTTTTTATTTAAATTAAATTTTATAAAAATTTAATGCGAGTATTTTAATCTATCGTTCTTAACACTTTTGAAATTAAAATCTTAAAATTTTAGGTAGTTTAATTTTACATAAATTCTATTTTTTATTTTAATTTATTGAAATTAATTTTAAATTAATTTAAAAAATTTATATATTTAAAAATAAATTTATTAATTTTAAAATTTATAAAAATATATAAATTGATCACTTTTAACACTTTTAAAATTTACACACATATAAATGTGTGTGATATATATATATGTATATATACACACGTACAAATATATATTGCATCTAGCAGAAGTGAAATCACATTTTTCCAATAAAATTTTTTTTAGCGAACTCGATTAATCGCATTCATTAATAAAAAAAAGTAAATCAGGAATTTTCATATCTGATTCTCTCTTTCTCCTTCATTTTTTTAAAGAAAAGTTACCGTCTCAATCATCCTTGTAATAGCACTGATCACGTTGAAATTAATGTACAAGAATTCACCAGTGTCGTACAAAAGAATGGGGTTTATCTATTCATTGCGTTTAGGGAAGGAAAAAAAATTCGTATCCGACGGGTTTCGATTTGATCCGATTTTTTAAGATCGGTTTTTTTTTTTAAAAATTAGAGATCGGATCGGGTAGCATGAAGATAAAATCGGGGTCGGATCGAGATCGGGTTTTAGGTAAACCCGACCCGATATATATATAAAAATAAAATTTTTAATTAATTTTTTAATTATATATATTTATATAATGATATTTTTAAATATTTATATTTAAAAAATAATATTTTATTAATTTCAGATCGAATCGAATCGGATACGATTGATATAATGTCGGGTCGGATTCGAGTTCGAATATGAAAAAACAAAAAAAATTTCGAATAAGATCGAGTTCGAATTTTTTAAACATTAAATCGGATCAGGTTCGGGGCGAGCAAAACCCGCTCCGAACCCGGTCTGTCAACTCTAATTGCGTTGCGTAACACAATTGACAAGAGACGTTGATTAAATTCAAACCGGACTCCGTTGCCCAAATTCTCTATCCGGATTTGCACTTTGGGTGGATCGGCTCAGTTTTCGAGTTGCCAGTTACAACCTACCCAGTGTAGCAAGAAATGTGCAGCTGTAGCAGTCACAGTTGGAGACTAGGGAAGACAGACATTTGTCGAAGGGAATTTCTTCTACGCAGATTAGTTACGCCAATAATTTAAGTTCACAAACACCGAAGGACAGGACAGAGACAACTCTAACATTCTCAAGTTCACAACTCTAAGGACTAAGGACCAAACCTAAACAGCGGCCAATTTTATAATCTTTTGTATTTTGTATTTATTTTTTGTCTTAGTCGAACACAGCCAGATCACTACTTTTGTTTAACTTCGGTAAGATATCATTAGATATTGCTTAATTATATTTGTAAAGGTGTTTGATGTGCATGTCATGCTATGATTAATCGTACAAGTCAACAATTAAGTTTCATTATTAAGATTAGATTATTTGTATATGCAAATAAGTTTTTATTTCAAATAAAAAATTAATTTATATAAATAATTTTTTAGATATAAATTAAATGTTAAAAGTTTATTTAGATATAAATTAAATACTAAAAAAATTTATTTTGATGTAAATTAAAGATTAAATACTCATTTAAATGTAATAACAATAAAGTGATAATTTTTCAAGACCTTTTTGTTGTTTTACCCTTAATTTAACTATAATAGTTAGAAGTGATAAAGCATTTACGTATGTTAAAATTAGAACTACACTATGTGAGTGAATTGCTTTTTCTTCAATCTTTTATTATTTTTAATATATTTATTATTATTTGAATGTAGAAATAAAGATATACTTGAATATAAATAAAAATAAAGATTTATTTAAAAAAAATAAAATATAAAAATTCATTTAAATAAAATAATAAAATAAAAAAATTCTTTAATATTTTACTCGTAAACATATAATAATTAGATGCATGCATTCAAAATAATAATAATAATAAAAAATAAACGTATAGATAATAATAAAATAGTCTTAAATTTTGTCGTTCGCATCAACATGCATCTCTTTTCAAGCATGCATGTGTTACGAGTTGAGATTTAAGCTTCTAATTCGCATGACATCGGGACCCGAACATCCACTCATCTGGGGTCTCAGATCAGCCTAATCATCACGGTTCACACCTTTGTGAGATATTGTCCGCTCTGACTCCCTTGACCTCACAAGACAGAGATGGTGTGAACCCTTTTATACCACAGTGACCCTCCTATTATGTTCGATATGGGATTCAAGACTCTTCTTTAGGTCCATGACATTTTCTCCCACCCAACCTTGTGACGTCCTCGTCATGGAGGCTGGTCACCTTGCCTACCTCTATCGAATCGCTTGGCGTGGATCAAACGATTTAGGGCTAGCTCTGATACCACTTGTCACGATCGAGATTTAAGCTCTGAACCCGTGTGGCTTCGGGACCCAGGCATCCATTCATCCGATGTCTCAAATCAACCTAACCGTCACGGTTCACACCCTTGTGAGGTATTGTCCACTCTAGTCCCATTGGCCTCGCAAGGCAGAGGTAGTGTGAACCCTTTTATACCCTAGTGACCCTCCTATTATGTTCGATGTGAGATTCAGGACTCTTCCTTAGGTCCGTGACATTCTCTCCCACCCAACCTTGTGATGCCCTCGTTACAGAGGCTGACGACCCTGCCTACCTCTCTCGAGGTACCTTTTATAGGACAAAACCGTGAGATCAGGGAAGTCAGAGTGGATAATACCTCACAAGGGTGTGAACCGTAACAGGAAGGCTGATCTGGGACACCGGATGAGTGCATGTCAGGATCTCGAAGTCGCACGAGTTCGAAGCTTAAGTCTCGACCCGTGACACATGCATCACCACCATTATTATTGGCTTTTCGGCAAGGGGGAACACTTAGATAAAGGTTTTTACATTAAATTCATAAATTTTTTTATTAAAAATAATTAAATTAAAATAAAAATTAAAAAATTTTATTGCAAAAATTAAGTATATAAAATTTGAAAAAATTAAAAAAAATTTGATATATATTCTTAAATAAACATTTTCAATAAAAATATTAATAAAATTAATTTATAATTGCATAAATATAAATCGAATTTGAATTATAAATAATATTTTTAAAATTTTTTTATGTATTATTAATTTTTTTATTAAATTCTATCAATTTATTAAATTTAATTTTTTATTAAAATTTTATTAAATTTTTTTTAAAATTTTTTTTTATAAATCTTACCTACAAATTAAATTGAATGTGAGTTTTGTCTCTCAGCTAAGAGTCTGGGACCATTAATATCAAAGTGAACGATGACAAAACTTGCTGAAAGAAAGCAACAATGACGTGGGAAAACGTATGCATATGCTCCATCGAATAAGGAAAATTGCCCATGCAACGTGCAAGTAGTGCCAATTAAATCGATTTTCAAGGCCAAAAGTAGGACCAAGAATTCAACAGTGAAAATTCTCTAAAATCAAATAATGGCTCGTTTAAAGTAAATTAAGTTTATGAATTGTGTTTTCTTATGAAAAATCTACATTGTACAATGTAATAGAAAATAATAATTTTAATTGTACGATATTAGTTGACAATGTATTTATATATGTACAAGACAAAAGATCAATCTACACATTATAAAACTATTTTAATTTTATATTTTTTAATCATTAATTGTAATAAATTTAAAAAATTAAATTAAATTATTTTTTATTTTTATTTGTATCTCTCTTAACTTAAATTTATTAAAATCAATATTTTAAAAAATGTAAAATTAAAAAATTTTATATTGTGCAAGTTTTTGTGTGTAATATTACATATGGTAAATTACATAAATATATTTTATGATTAAATATAATTTGAGTTTACCTCATAAGATTTAAAAAGTGATACTTAATTATCCTGAGATATATATCCATGTCATTCTGTTACTTTTTATTAACGTTATTAATGACAAATCAAACAAATCCTAGCTCTTTCTCCAATTTTGTTTTTGTTTGTTATTTCTCATATTCAAACTTTAAAAAAATAGCGTGGAAGCATAGATATTTCTTTATAATCTTCAACAAAGGGGGTTTATCTGGAGCAAAGAACAACCGAAACGACTTTCCTTTATCCCTTTTTTTAAAGTAAAATGCAATAATAATCATCATCATCTACAATAACAACAACAACTCCAACAAAAACATAAACCTATTTGTCAAAATCTTGAATTTTTTTTTTTTTTTTAGTAAAAGAAGAAATAAAAGAAAAAACTTTGAATATTCTTGTTGATTTGTGAGCTTTTCTGATATGGGTTGATGGCCGAATCAAGAAATAATAAGAGAAAATCATCATTTGGGTAATGTTCTTTAATCAATAATCATCATCATCATTAACAATAACAAGAACCCCAACAAAAACACATACTCATTTGTCAAAATCTTGAATTTTTTTTTTTGTAAAAGAAAGAAAAAAAAGAAAAAAATTTGAATTTTCTTGTTGATTTGCAAGCTTTTTTGATATGAGTTGATGGCGGAATCAAGAAACAATAAGGCAAAATCACATCTAGGTCTATATTTTTGATCAATAATCATCATCATCATCATCTAACAACAACAAGAATCCCAACAAAAACACATACCTATTTGTCAAAATCTTGAATTTTTTTTTTAAAAAGAAGAAAAAAAAGAAAAAAATTTGAATTTTTTTTATTGATTTGTGAGCTTTTCTAATCTGAGTCGATGACAAAATTAGGAAATAATAAGGTAAAATCATCATCTAGGTCAATGTTCTTCAATCGATTGTTTAAGATGCATGCGATCATAGTAAAATCCAATTCTTTCAAAGTTCATCTTCTTCTCAACAATCCATCGTCTCTTAATAAAGTAGTTACCATTTCCAAAATTTATAATTCAATTGATTCCGTCAAAGATAAGAGTATTCTTGTCATTTTATAATAGACGGCATATAAAGAATATTACAAAATGACATATATACATATTCTAGGGTGATTAAATGTTACTTTTAGGGTGATTAAATGTCACTTTTTAAACTTCAAGAGGCAAACTCAAATGGTGTTTAACTATTTATGTAATTGACCCTATTATATATTATGTTTAATAATTTAGCTTATCATAAATGCCAAACCAATAGCTGTAACTACAAGAGTGGAAGGGATTCCAAATTGAAGGTGTTTCCAGAAAGATAAGTTGCAGCCAAGTGGAGCATGGCGAGCTTGTTCACACACGATCAAGTTAGCAGCTGATCCAAGAAGTGATAGGTTCCCAGCTACAGTGCTGACCCAAGCTAAAATAAGCCATGCCTTCTTCTCATGGGTTGCAGAAATAGCATTTGCTGATGCTGCCACGGGTACTCCAAGCAAAAGAACTGTTTGAGAAAAAGAAAAGAAAAGAAAACATAAGCATGTTTAATTCATGACTGAGCAAACCTCCCAATGTTTGTTTTTACGTTTTACAGCCTGAATATATCTTTCTGTAAACATCACCATACCAGCTGGTACGTTGGAAACCAAATTTGAGAGGACAAGTATGACGATGGCAAGAACTGCTATCCCGAAAACATTATTGATCTTTGCATATGGCTTCACCAAGTCCCACACAGTGCTTGGGATTCCAGTCCTGTTAAAGCCATCCATTGTTGTAAACATTCCGCAGAAGAATATTAAAAGCGGATATGATACCTGGTCAAGGAAATTTAAGAAGAAACCACGTCAGAGAAACGATAGAGAAGCAAAAGATGTAACAACAATATTCTAGTAGCAGATATATAATTTTACTACCTTTTTTAGGCAAGGCTGAGCATCCCTAAAATCAAGAAATATAAGAACGACTGCAGCGGTGATTGCAGTCCCGGACATATTAAGACCCATAAGCATAGAAATCATCATTCCGAAGGTAACAAGGTACACACATGGTTTCCACATCGTCCTTTTCCACCTTTTGGTGTAGTTTTCCTTCCCTTCTGATTTTGATGACTCCACAGACGATGCAGCCTCCACTCTATATTGCTTGTTTGATAGAAGTGGAACTTCCTCACTCCTCTCTGAAGGATCAACATTTGTCACGGTTATCATTAATGAACTTGACTCGAGAGCATTGTTAGATACGATCTGGATCATTTCATTTTCAGTAGAACTCGCTCCGTTTCTAATTGTGTGAACATGAGCTGTGTTTTCATCCTGAGAGTTTAATGATGAAGACAGTGACATCGTGGCTCGTGAAAATAAATTAGTAATTGCATTTTCATCTGCTACTTCTTTTCCAATTGCATCTTCTTCATCTTTCTGAATAAATAACAACCTCCAATACATGCACAGAAGAAGTAAAGCATTCACAACCAGTCCCACAAGCATTGCGGGTAGAATTCCAATAAGAAACTCCTCAAAGGAAATTTTGCTCGTAACTGCTATAACCAGGTTTTGGGGGTTTCCAATTGGAGTTGCTGCAGACCCGATATTTGCACTTGTGGCAAGAGCAAGCAGGAATGGAAGAGGGGGTAGATTATGTTGCCTTGCAATTTTAAGCACAAATTCTGTCAAAATCATACAAGTGGTATCATTGGTGAAAAGAGCACTTGAAATGGCAGAAATCAGGCAAATTCGACAAAGTAAGTCCTTAGGTCCCATACTCTTCCATGAAAGCAACTTCCCCAAATATTTGAACATGTCTGCACTTTCAAGATATATACTAACAACCATTGTTCCAAATAGAAGACCAAGGATTGGGAGATCAATTGCAGCATAAGCTTCATCTGGAGTCATGACTCTGAATAAAACCATAAGCATGGCTCCTAGTATGGAGCCCGCAGTTCTCCCTATTGGCATAAATGGAACTGAAGGAAAAACTACAAATACCCAGAAGGTTGCAAAGGCAATGGAGCCTAGAACCATATTAGCTGGAGAAGCCATGTACTTTTTTCTTAGCTCAATAAAAATGCTCTTCTAGCGATCGACCTAGAAATTTTCGAACTTTCAGAATCTTATTCAGGAGAAATTCCAGCACATATGCATGAAGTTTAAACCTAAAAATCTTGTTTATTGGAACTCTAGCTATTTAGATTACTACTATATATACAGTTTATACAATCAGAAACTAGCTGCTTTTAACATACCCCAAAGAAAACATGAAACAAAATGAGGGAAAAAAGCTACAAAAACGAATAGTTCAGCTTTTTTCAATATAAAATGCTTCTTTCATGGTCATTTGCGTTAGATATGCTCCCAATTCATGTGTCAAGCGATCAAAATAAAACAGAAACCTAAAAATGATCAGACATAATGGAAAGTTTTCAAGCAAGACAGAAGAGCCCTTGGTTCGTCTATCTTGAAATCTGCTATATTCAATGAACTGTTGATTAGCCCAAACCTCAAACCGTGTTAATTCAAATGCAATAACACAATCATGAATATATGCATACATCAATCATTCTGTCTTAGAAAAATCTACAAATTGTGACTATTTCTCTCAAAAACAAAATTAAGCACTTTATACTCACCTTAGGACAATGTTCAACCTTCTAGTTAAAGACATTTAGAGCGTCTAGGGCTTTACAATTTATAAGACTAGTACTGTTCAAGGGTAGAATTTTAGGCAACTTAATATATCAAAGAAACTTCCCATGACTTGCCCTGGCCAGTCCACTGCTAATTGGTCAATACGCGCATAAAGCATGTAAATGTAATTCCTCTTTGCCAAACGTACGGATAACGAAAAAGGTAGGATATGGTCACTATCGAGCCTTCAATGAAGAGAGATTAAAGAGTTCCATATTTATAAAATTATGATAAAAAATAAAATAATATTATAAATATAATTAAATTAAATAAATATTGAGATATATATATATATATATTTACACATATTAATTTTTTAAAAAAATTCAAATAAAATTTTTAAATAAAGAGATAAGAATACATTATTATTTTGATTACATACGTTGCAATATGTAAACCAACCATATCAGCGGTAACCGACCTTTTGCAAAGGAAAGCAAAGTTTTGTTTAAACTTGTTACAAAAGCAAACAAAATGTTTTGTCAAACTTTTTGGGTAGTATTTTTTTCATATTGACTTTAATACCATATTGATTAATTGAAGATTAAGACAGAAGTGACTTTTTTTTTTTTTTTTTGAAATTAAGAGAGAAGAGAGTTGAATCTTAAATCTTAACTTAAGGAAAGTAACCGGAAAATAACCTTGGAAAAATAAAAATAAAAATAATAATTTTTAAAAATATATTTGCTTAAGGTTCGAACATTTTGGAAGAAAAAAATTGAAAAATTTTAATACATCTATAATTAATATGAACTAATAGTTAATTAGCTATACAATAAATGTTATATTTTGCAACAAAAATTTATGTTATGTTGTAAATAATTGTGCTACAAAAAGTATTTGTAACAATTTATATATATATTTTTTTGTTACAAAAATAGTTTGCAATATCTATTATAGCATAAAACTTTTTATGTTGGAAAAAAATATTATACAAATTTTTGTAAGGTGAACTGTTGTAAAATGCATCACCAACAATTTTGTATATATTTTTGCTTTAAAATATAACTAGTACTAGTCTATTACAGCATAACCCATTTTATGTTGTGAAAAATATATATTTTGTAACATTTATACAAATTACTTCAAAAACTTTTTGTTTCTAATTAGGAAATTTCTTGTACTTTGCAGAGCTTTAGTGTGTTTCTTGCTAAATAGGAAATTTGATTTTTCCTATGTGATCACTTTCAAGTTTAGTCAAGAATCTCAAAGATCCTTAGTTTCCTAGCTATTACTCCATAAGTAATGTTTGATTTTGCTTCTAAGTTTTGTTATGACTTTAATCTAAGATAAAACAAAAAAAAAAAGTTACATTCATTTGAACTTTAACAATTCTGAAACTTCTTGGAAATGAACATTTGACTATTAATAAGCTCATCGAAAACCACACTTCTCTAATTCTTTTACTTTTCTTCAAGGTTCATTAGTCTAGTGTTGTCCTAAAATGTAAAGTCTAGCCATATGTTTTGTAGCTTGTTGATGGGTTTTGATTTTTTCTTTCACATCATAAGGAAAGGAAAAAAAACCTATTAAATTAATTTCGATTTTTTTTTATAGAAAAAATCGAAAATTTGATAGAAAGCGTAAAGAGATTCGTAAAAGCAAAATGAATTGAAAAGTATTGAATTGACCCGGCACCAAGCGACAAAACCTGCCAAGTCGTGTCATCGTCCTCTTCTGAACCCGCCATACCAATGGGGCCCATTTATAACCATTACAGCCAAACCACCCATTCCAATTTGTTTTTTATTTTACTTCTGCTTTACAGTGTATGAAATCTAGAATCATTTGATTAACAACTTTTGCAAAATCATTAGTCTCTTTATAAAATAACTTTTTTAAAATAAAATATTAGCATTATTTCAGAGTGACTGATTCTTTCAAAGTAACGGGTTTAATTAAATAATTGTGCGTAGAAAACATCGTAAAGAATATTGAAAGAAGATATGGATCAACTTTTCTCTAATCATTTTTTTGACCTACATGATTTAAATATGAGAAATGTATTAAATATTTAATTTAAAATTAATTAATAATAAATAAAAAGATTCGTTTTAAATATAAAATAATAAAATATTTAATATTTAACAAATATAAAATAATAAAAAAAAATTGATTCGAACACAAACTTTTATAAGTTATTTAATACTTCTTTACTAATAGAGCACGAGGTTGTACTGTTGAAGACTATCTGCCCATTATTTTATTCCCGCTGTCCGCCACCTCGCCATCCCTTCCTGTCTTCCTTCTCTTAGAAAAAAAAAGTAAGATGCCTGTGAAATTTTGTAGTGACATGAAAAAAACCTAGAATTGTTGTTCTTAGATATAAAAGCTTGTCTCATTTTCTTTTTTAAGAAATAAAAAAATAAGCTTAAGAATAAATAATATATTTAAAAAATATTATGAGATTTAAATCAATGTATAACTTATAATAACACTTTCCTTTCCAAATGGGATATAAGTTTCAACTCATTTTCTTCAAATTATTAAAGAAAAAATATTTCATTTGTTGTTGATGAATTTTTAACATTTTATAATTGAGATTAATAAAAATGATACATACTTATTAAAATATATTTAAAAAATTAATTAAAAACAAAATGAAGCATGTATTAATCTTTTGATTATATTTTTGAAATTAAAAATTAAATTAATAATATTAATATTAAAATTTAATATTTATAATAATAACAAGTGTTTTGGTGTTTATTGATGCAATTATTATTCCCAATATCTCTTCAATTTTTACGCGACCAACTAACGTTTGCAACTATAGACGAGAAAAAAATAGAAGGGATCACCTGCATTCAGCCGACTTTTTGGACTTGGAATGCAACCAGACACCCCCATATTTATTACAAAAATCTCGCCATACCTTTCCATTCATTTTCTATTTAATTAAGGCTTTCCTTCTATTTTCCTTCCCTATCTTACGTAAATATCAGATTTTATCTAAAATATTTTTGTATGATTGAACAAAACTAATTTAAAACTCGTAAAAAGGTCTTTTTAAAAGTTCATAAATATATTGATACTTAAACTTAATAGACAAAGAAAAAGGAGACTTATATGATTATTTTCAAATTTTTTTGTATAAAATTTATATGGATAATTTTTTTTTCATGTGGATATATAAAAAATTAAGAATAATGAGTAAATTTCAAAGTCAATTTTGGTCAAAATTATATAAAGTTCAATCAAAATGAATAGAACCAGAGTTGGTCTTCAAAATTCGTAACCTAAATGGAATCAATGTAGTTTTAAATTAAATTTGGTGATTTTTAAAATACTAAAAATTTTTATTACACTAAGAAAATACAAAATTACCAAAATACTCCTATAAAGAATATTTTTGTAATTTGACCTTCATGAGCTTGGATTTTCATGAAAATTTTTAAATCTTAATTTCATAATATTTCATGATTTTTGGTGCATTTGAAATCACAACAATACCCTAAAAAATGTAAAATTATCAAAATATTTTTACAAGGGTATTTTTGTAATTTATCCTTTATGAGCTCAGATTTTTATAAACTTTTCAAATCTTAATATTATAATATTTCATGATTTTTGATACATTTGAAATCATAGCGGTACTCTAAAAAAATATGAAATTACTAAAATACTCCTATAAAGATATTTTCGTAATTTGATCTTTTCGAACTCGAGTTTTCATGAACTTTTCAGATCTTAATTTTATAATATTTCATGATCTTTGGTGTTTTAAAATCCCAAAAATGAGAATGAAAACATTGATTTATAAGAAAATGATCTAAATACTGAAAACTTTATGCTAGAAGTAAAATGATCTTTTCATGTGTTTTGAGGATATAAAAATCTAACATTTATAGTGAATGATATAGACCATTAGATCTTTTATTGATCTTGATCCAACGGTCAAAGATGATTCTTTGAAAGAAATAAAAAAAATAAGTTTTGACCCTTGGATGAAATCTCATCTAAGGGTCCATATTCATAAAGAATTAGATTTTTTTTAGGAACTAACTATTAAAGGGGGTTAGGGGGTTCTGTTAAAGAAAAAAGAGAGGGAAGGCTAAAGAGAGAGCTGAAATGCTAGAAAAGAAAAAAGCCAAACACATAAAAAAAGAAAGGAAAGAAGCTGCTAAAAAAAAAAAGATAGAGGCTCGCTAAATATAATAGGTGAAGGAGAAAAAAAAAGAAAAACAGAAGAAAAAGCCTACTGGGAGGGGAGTTCGGTCAAAGAAAGAGGTTAGAGGGAAAAAAAAAGCCAAACACATAAAAAAAGGAAGGAAAGAAGTTGCTTACAAAAAAGAAAAAGAAGCTAAATAGAGAAGGAGAATGATAAAAAAAAAAAAAAAGAGGAAAGGGGCTACCAAACGAAAGAGGCTCTTGAAAAATATTGGAAGGGAAGCTATCGAAGGAAGAAAGAAAAGGAAGCTACCAAAAGGGAGGAAGTTGCCAAAAGAAAAAAAAGGAGGAAGCAAGCAAAGGTAGAAAAGGTTTCAAGTTGACTTTCTTTGTTCATTCATGCTACATGTTTCAATTGTTTTTTTCAATTTTAGTTGTTGCATTGTCTTCATTTATATAGCTCAATGTTGACTAAATTGGCTTCCTTTTTTTTACATGCTATGTGCATTTTCAGCTTGACATCATTGGAGTTGTGGTCAATACATTTCTAAGTTGATTTTTTTGATGCTATATAGTACTAGGTCATTGGTTAGATATTCACTGAATCTACTAGTTCTTATGATGTGATGAATACTTATGGGAAGGCTAGAATTTTTTTTTCTATTTGGGTTTTTTTATTTGTTTCACCTAGCTTAAAGTCATGTCTTATTCTTCTTGTGGATTGTTTACAACTTTACAAAGGTTTGAAAAGATGCTGAAATTTTTACAATAAGGCTTATTTTCATGTATGTTTTATATCATCATTCATATTTCTCTAATGTTGTTTCAAATATTATTATAATCTAAATCTCATGCATTCTCCTTACATTGCTTGTTTGGTTGAATTTCCATGTTCACTTTAATTTTTATGCAATTTAATTTTTGCACTTTAATTTATTTTAAATGCAAATTTGTTCTTCATTTATAAAATAATGAAATTGAATGAAATTTTCGAGGATGATATTTTAAAGAAATTTTAGTAGCGATTCTCTAAAATATATAGGTAAGGATATTTTTCTAAAGTACTACCAAAGTAATGAAGTATTTAGGAAAATATTCAATACAAAAAGTTTCATTTGTCTATTTTTCTAAAATTTTGATAAATGTTTATGATAATGTGTAATGACTCTTTAAGTAATGAAATTGATATAATTAAAGTTTAAAAATTGGAACAAAAAAATATAATTAATTAAGTAAGAAAGGACAAAGTGAATACAAATTTTCAAGGATGAGATTCTAAGGAAATTCAAGTAAAGATTCCTAAGAAATCCTTAGGTGAGAAAATTTTTCTAAAATATTGTCAAAGTATCGAAGCATCTAGGAAAATTTTCAATAAATTTTTTATTTACTTTGTTCATTTCAAAAGTGTTAGTGAGAATTGGAAAATAATTAAAGAAGATTAAAACATAATAAATGTTATATTTTTCGTATGCATATTCTACTTTATTGTTTACATTACATAGTTTCAAATGCAAATATAAATTTTCGATGATGAGGCCTGAGAAGTCCAAGTAGTGATTCCTGAAAATTTTTTAAGTGAGGAAAGATTTCTAAAAATTATCAAAGTATTGAAGTATTTAGATACTCTTTTCAATACAATTTTTTTTTAGCTAATTTGAACAATTCTCTTAAAAGAGGATAAAAAAATATTTATAAAAGCATGCATTTTTTATAAAATTAAATATGAGAATTTTTGATGATAGGATTTCGGGAAATCTAAGTTGTGATTCTCGAAAATTCTCTAGGTGAGAAAAGTCTTCTAAAAATTGTCAAAGTATTAGAATATTTAGAAATTTCTTTTCAATACAAAAATTTTTCATTTTATAATCATTTTCTTTAACTTGAATAGTTTTTCTTAACAGAGTGTTTTTTAAGAAATAAATATATAATTATATTATCACATGACTTTTAAAAAGTTTTAAAAACAAACAAAAAATCTCCAAGGATGGGATCTTAAATAAATTCAAATAGTGATTCTTTAAGAATCTTTAGGTAATAAAATCTATCTAAAACACCGTGAATGTATTGGAACACTTAGATTAATTTTCGATAAAGATTTCTTGTTCTTTTATAAATGGTATAGAGATGAATTTTTAGAAAATACTATTTATTTTTTTTAAAATTATAGATATCATATTTTATGAAAATAAATATGAATAATTGAGGATAGGATTCTTGAGAATTTCTTAAAAATTCGTTAGGTAAGATGGTTCCTTTAATATTGTTAAAGTATTAGAATATTTTAGGAATTTTTCAATAGGAGGTTCTTATTTATTCAAACTTACTAAAAAAATATAAATATATTTTTTAAAAGAAAATTAAGAAAATTAATCTTTAAATACAAAAATTAAAACCATTTTAGTATATATTAAAAGATAACACATAATTAATTGGTACCATTTTAAATGGGTGCTGTAAGGGTGTTAATAATTCTTTACACATAACTGACTCTCAAACCCAAATTATTTTTTTGCAAACCTAAAAATTATCTTTTTAATAAATTTTAATTAATTTTAAAATTTTATTAATAAGGTAAGTTTTAATAGGTGGCCCCAATCATACCTAACCAAAAAAGATTGGTGATGACTCTATATTTTGTTTTCAAATTCATCTAGTGGTTCCTAAAACCATTACAACATTTGGTAATCTAAAATATCTTTCAACTAGAAAACAAATCCGCACTTTACTGATGAAATTTTTAGAAAATTTAAAATATTAATTTATATAATTCAGTATAAAAAACATAATTATAAAATATAAGACAATTTATGTAATGCAATATTAAGATATAAACTTTTTTTTCAAATATAATTCATTGCTAAAAATAAAAACATATGAACTTTTACAAAGAAGATAATTCATATCACAGGAGTTTCCACTTTCACTTCATCATCCAAATCACTACCAGGGAAAGTAAGCTTAGGACACATTATGTTTTCATTTGTAAGACAAATTTTATTACACCGCAATCTACTTGCAACATGTTTGGATTTGCAAAGTCAAAATACAAAATCGTTATGTTTGTATTTTTGCAACATAGGGATATACTTAAAAGCCATAACAAACTTAAAGATGTCTATACATAAGCACAAAGTAGTATAGAAAAGAATGAAATTTATCATGGTTAAGAAAATCACAAATATTTATAATTGGCAATAGCTAAGAAACAATCAGATGCGAAGTCTTCTTATAATCTACTTTAAATATCATTAAAGTATTAAAAATTTCAATGTAGTCACTAATGTTTGAATAAGTGTTTTTTTTTTTTTCCCACTATGATGTTAAACAATAACATTTATCTAATGTGACTTAACTGATTAGAAACATTTTGCTTACATGGCCTATATTTTTTTCACATCACATACAAAATTACAACTTTTTTCCTTTTTTTCCCCTTCATATTTCTTTCCCTAATCTTTTCAAAATGAGGTCCTACTGCTTGGTCTTTAAAACCAACTAGTTAAAACAAAGCTTTTCCTCTTTCTTATGAATCACCCAAAACCCTAATTTCTTTTCAATCATTTTCTAAACCCTAATCTTGAGAACCTTAAATCCAAAAGAAATCAGTTATGCTAATATATTAGCTTTTTTTATTTGGGTGGTGAATTTAGAACTCATTTATGGGACTCACCATCTCACCTTGTTGTTATTACATTTGCTTGGTTATTTTAAGAATTTTAAGCTAAGTTGAGTTGTGAGTTGACTCGATATAGAAATTTTATTTATTTATTCAATTAAAGTTAGTTAGGGTTGAATTTGGAGAATGTGATGAAGGAGGGGCATAACGAAATTGGTTGTTTAGAAAATACGAGCACGAGAAAGTGCAAGCCATCAAATCCTTGTACACTATCGTATATACAGCAAGGCTCGACCAGTGATGGTGTTCTGAAGCCTTATAAGAAGTCTCTCATTTGACACTAGTTATGAGATTAGAGAAGCAATAATATTGGTGCCTTGTTTTTGTGTTGATATATAATGAATTTAGCATTCAAACTTGTTGCCAAAGATTATTAGATGTTTATAAAACTGCTTAAATTGATAATCATATGAAAAAGTTACAATTAATGATATAGAAATGAATGTGAATTGATTAAATTTTCTAACTCTTTTTTTTTGGACCTTTTACCCTTTTGATATAAAGATGTTCATTATCGCATTTAAAATTTACTATCCATGTTAACTAATTAAAATTTATGATTTAAATGATGATAAGATCTGATATCTTGTTTGTTGACTTTGTTTCTGATGGTAAAATGTTGGTAGTAGTAAATGTTGGAGACTGTTAAGCAGTTTTATATTGTCAGGGCAAAACAATTGAAATGTTAAGAGATCACAAAGGAATAAAGAAAGAAAGCATTTTGAGACATCTGAAGATTACATGTATGACAGTTACCTCAATTGGCAACTTAATATAGCTTGTGCTTTAGGAGATTGGCACATAGAAGGAATGAAAAGTGCCGATGGTGGACTGTTAAGTGTAGAGCCAGAGATTAGGATTGCAAATCTGATCGAAGAGGATAAGTTCCCTATCATAGGATATGATGGGCTTTAGGATGTTTTTGGAGCCAAAATACTATTGATTTTGCTAGACTAAAGCTTCAGGAGCACAATGATCTAGTCATATGCAGTAAGGATATAGTTGATGAAGCTTTGAAAAAGAAAAGTAGGGATAACTTAGCTATTGTTTTCTTTTAATCCCATCCACTCCTAACTTGTTTGCCCATTATGCAAGAGTATAAAGAAGCTTTTCTATTAAGAGTTTTACTAAGTTACAAAGCTTCTTAGACAATTTGGGAAAGAAATGGTGGATGAGAGAAAGAAATAAAAAAAAGTTGTAATTTTATATGTGATGTGAAAAAAAATAAGCCATGTAAGCAAAGTGTTTTTGATCAATTAAGCCACGTCAGATAACCATTACTGTTTAACTATATATAGTGACCCAAAAAAATACTTATTCAAACATCAGCGACTAAATTGACAATTTTAATACTTTCATAATCATTTTAAAAAGATCGTAATAGTTAAGTGACCAACTATGTAATTTACCTTTTTAAAAAAAGATACAATGATGAAAAACTTACATTAATGGAGAAGTAGGGGAGTAAACATGTATGGTCCATCATGAATATTGAAGAATGATGCAACATTATTCACCAAAAACAAATTTAAATGATTTTGACTACAACTAAATGAAATTGTTAACATCATGCCTAAGGTAAACATACTACAAAACAAACATTCGATTGAGATCAAACTTGCAAAAGCAATAGTAAAAGAGCAATAAACCATTTTGCAACAATTAATGTGGCTTTTTTTGGTAACAAATCATCCAACATAGGTTCAAGTCCTAGATACTATACAAATGTATCAATATTAAACAAAACAAAAACATAGGTAAATTTAGAATTCAACTGTTATAACAATTTGTTTAACTAAAATAATTAAAAAGTAGTTTTAGACTTTCTCTGCAATGTTTTGTCAAAATTTTCGTTACACAGTTGCTTTTATTTTGGTATTGTGAAGACATATCTTCAAATAAAAATTTACAAAATAACAAACATTTATAGAATATGGATACACTATCATGCTTACTAAGCTAAGTTAAATATCAAATTAAAACATTGATAGTACTCTAAGCAGAAAACATGAAGCAAAGGATCTTAGTTATTAGTAATTCAATATGCTTTTCGCAAATTGTCAAAAACTTGTTTTTTGTTTTGAAAAAATCTTGTACACAAAACTTGAACTCAATCACTTACCTACAATCACCTATTGCAAACCATAATTAACCACAAATAACCTATTAGGTTTAGTTCCCTTAAAATAAAAGACTACGGTCACATAATTACTTTTTAAAAAATAAAGTAAATAGCATGTGTGATCCCTAACCTTTGGGCTAAAATTTATATTGATCCTTAAACTTTAAAAAGTTCTAATTGAGTTCTCAATTGCCCAAATGTATATCAGTATAGTCTTTTCATTTGCTGTACCATCTAAAATTGATGAAAAATCTAGCGTGACATGACACGTAACTTTACAATCAAGGACAAATGTATTGTGGGCCTTTTATGTGGGTTAAATGGGTATGGTCCTTTCTCTTTAGCCCTAAGTGGCATCGTTTGTATAAAGTAAAAACCTTTAAAGTCAACAGCTTATAGTCTTCATTTTGAGCTTCTTTTTTGTCCAATATCTCTTTAAATTCTCTTTTTTTTTAAACCCAATCAATATCAACAGTACTAACCTAAAAGCCAGTGCCCACTACCATGAAGTCGTCCATAATTTTTGTTGCTAATCGTCATTCTCACCATGACCATCATTGATCTCTATGCTTATGTCAGAAACTTCTTTCGAATCTTTTTTTTTTTTTACCGATTGAGACCCAATTAGAACCCAAATTTCAATGAATTTAGCCATTTTTTTTTCAATTTGGAAAACCCAAACAGAACAACCAGACTCTAAAAATTTTGCTACCAGACATTTCTTTTGCAATGCCACTTTTTTTGCATTTAGCTTTTATGTAATCTTAATGGATTCTATTTTTTGGGTTAAAGCTCTTAATTTTCTACAAATTGGTTTAGTTTATGGTCAATTATCAGGTGTAGTTACTTGTGAATTGTGAGTATGGATGATTTTGGGTTTGTTTGCTGGTGTTGTGGGTTTTCGCTAAATTGGAAATTATGGATTGATTAGGTGGTGATTTTTTTTTTGTGAATTTTGGTGGATTTCTGGGTATGGGTTTGATAGATTTTCTATTTGAAAGGTAATTGAATTTGCTGCTAAATAGAATGAATGTCTATTACCAAATTGCTTCCCCTATGTATTGCTTGATGTGTGTTTGATTGCTTCTGTCTTTGATTGCTTGTTGTTTATCTCTCAAATTATTTGATTCTTCCTTTGGTTGAGAATTCTTTAGCTTAAAATCAAGAACAAAATATTAACCTTACACGTATACAACTTTGTAACGGTATGTGTCATGCCACACTAGATTTTCCATCAATTTAAATGGTTCAGCAGACGGAAAAACTACATTGTTACATGTTTGGACATTTGAGGACTCAATTAAAACTTTTAAAGTTTAAGGACCAATATAAAATTTGGCCCTAAGTTTAGGGACCACATATGCTATTTACTAAAAAAAACATTTTATATACTAGCTAACCAAAATCTTTAAAATCTTACTCCAACTTAACATATCTTATATAAAGGAGATCCAAAACATTCTCATTTTAGCAAAAGTCCTCTACCATAGCAAAGCATATTTTTCAAGAAGTTGTTTTCAAACCCATTCCTCCACCTTTTTTCAAATATTGTTAGCTATTGATTTTCATTATTTACATATCCAACATTAACAAATGTACTAAATTAAAAAAAGTCATGTAGTAAAAAATAATGATAAGAAAGTACTACAAAGAGAAGTAAACTAATTGTTTGTTGCAAAAATCAAACATAACTACTTACTACCATTGAAACCCCAAAAAATGAAAAGATTGGTCTATCACTAAATATCTCATCAAATTCTTTAGCCTAATTATCCCTCGCCACCTTTTTTTCCTTCTAAAAAAAAAACCAAAAATCACGAATCTTGATCTAGTTGAATATTTGAAAGGCAATGACTTCATTGTCTAATGTCTAAAGGTGCTAAAATTCAAATATTAAATAGCTTATTCGAAAACCAAAACTTATGCTGGCCATTAAAGATAATGTTTTTGTTATATAAAATGTCTACGAACTTGATTGTGATAATCTTCAGTGAACAAGCTTCTGTAATAAAAATCATTTTACATTAGAATCATCATAAAAAAAAAAAAACATACTAGGGTGATAAACCATTGGTAGGGATTTGAAACTCATTTTGTTTTCTTATGAAGACTTTGTCTTAGAACTACCAATGTCTTAAATTCCATCATCATGAGACTTTATGGAAGCTAAAAAATTCATTGAATTATTAAGCTTTTCCTCCAAATAACAAAAAAATTAGGAAAATCTTAGAATAAGGAAAAAATAACAAATATGAAATAGTTTAACAATCAAAACCCATATTCTTTCATATTCCTTTTTTTATTTTTTTTTATTTTCCATTTATTTTAGTCCCATCTAAAAATTACCAATTGCTAGTGATTCTATCATCTTACATTGCCTCATTTTTTTTATTCATTTATTTAAAAAGCAAATTTTTTATGATATAGGTGTGTGTTTATTCTGATGATGATTGAGAGATATCAGGGGAAAAAGGTTAGCTAGAAATGGAGTAAAATGAAAGGAAAAAATACGTAAATGGTAATCTTAGCAAACTTGCACCTACCATTAGTGGACATGGGAACCTAAACACTAGTTAGCACTATCAAGTTTAAAAAGATAAGCAAGGTCATAAAGTTAACGACTTTCTTTTTATTTTATTTTATAAATATTTTACTTAGTTAAGTTAATGAAATAATGGCTGTTAAAGAAATGTTTGTAAGAGGCATTGAGATTTCAGAATATCTTACACTTAAATATAAAATGCAATAGCCAATTAAACCATTTTGGTTTTTATTGGTAACCGCCCATAGTGGGTGGGTTACAAACATAAAGTTAATTGCCTTGGGCAATTGATTTTTATGACGTAAAAATTGCCTTGGTAGTTTACAAATTTTCATTAAAAGAATAGTGAATTGCCACCCCTTTTGCCAATATATAATGGTATTCGACCATTAAAAAAAAACATATGTGAGAAAGTTTGTATTTTTTAACAATAAAACAAAAGAAAATTAAGAAAAGAAGAAAGAGCAATCGAACAAGCAATATACAACTCTCAGGAGTTATTCTTGCTTCATTGTGTTGAAAGATTTACATTGTGGAAATGAATAATATTCGTATTGTGATTTTATTCAATGACTAGTAATTCAAGTTAGGTTTTCGCTTCCGTTTTCGTTTAACAAGTAAATATATATGATTTTGTTTGTATATATACCTTACATATACTTTATCTTACTTTGGTATTAGAGTAAGGTTGGCTTGTTTTCTGATTCGTTTGTATGTTCATAACTAAAAAAAATGATATGTTACATGATTGCGAACATCTATAGGACTAAACATAATTTTTATGTTTTTAATATAATTAATATTGTGATAATTCTTGAAATAAAAAAAATACCGTTAATGTTTTGCCTTTTTTGATCATTTTTTTAAGATAGGGTGTTAGAATACCTTAAGCAAAATAATAATAATAATAATAATAATAATAATAATAATAATAATAATAATAATAATAATAATAATAATAATAATAATAACAAAATATAAAAAAATTATTTTTATCCTTGATTGACTTTAAGATATCTAATCACACAAGAATGATTGAGATGAGTCTTAATGACTTTTTTAACTTGTGTTGACTCATGGATTCATATTTTTTTTCTTGTATTTTGTTATAAAGAATCATAACTATTTTTGTGAGGACTCTCATCGTTATAAAAACTAGGCATAATTTTTAAAAGCTATAAGGCTGACGGTGGAATTGATGTAATACCGAATGAATCCAAATGATGATATTAATAGGCATATTATCAAGGTCAATGACATAATCCAAGAATTGATCTGGCATGGCTACATGCATATTAGGAATAACCAAATTAAATATGAAATATAATTTTACATTTAATAGACAAAAAAATCTTCTTCAAGATGTCTAAATGTCTTTGGAGAGTGATTCTAAGTATGAAATATTTATTAAGGATTTTGTGAAAAAATACATGAGAAAAGAAACAAAGAAGAGTGCAACCCTTCAAATCTGCCCAAGTCTTCATAATGGGAAACATAAAATTTTTGAACCTCCTTAGACGTGTAATGTGAATGCAGAACTATCAAAAGAGTTTTTAAAATCAATACATATTCTTAGACAAGTCATTCGAAATGATTAGGAATATATTTAATTAACGTTTAGTATATATATATATATATATATTTGAACATATTTATGGATTTGAATTATGTTTTGTAAGACTTGCTAGTGCGAAATCAATATAAATGTTATTGATTATATATTGGCAACCTTATGGTTGTGAGAGTTCTAAGATAAATAATTTGTTCTATCTTAGAATGATTGATTTTTGCATAATGAAATAAAATAGTGATAATCTAACACATTTAAAAAATGAAATTTGATTACGAACATATTGACATTTTGGTTTCATTTTTATGTGAATGATGTCATTGTTTTATTTGTAACATTGTGGCAAAATGAGAAGTGCGAATGTTAGGCATTAATTAGTGCATATGTCTCTTGAATGTAAAATTATACTTTGAAATGGCTTCTACTTCTAAGAACATTGTTGCTGAATTAAACAAGGGTGATAAGCTAAATAAGGACAATTATAAGATTTGGAGCATGAAAATTTAGTATGTATTGAAGAACATGAGGTTATTGATGTTTTGAACAATGTCCTTAATGAGCCTGAAGAAAGGAATACGTCCCAGCATAGGAGAGATCGAGAAGCTTATGAACTTTGGAAAAAAAAACTCCACTGCATGTATTACATTACTTAACAATATGAAGAATGATATTATACATGAGTTTCGATCTGATGGAATAACCAAAGAGATGTGGAGTACCCTGAAAGCAAAGTTTGGTGCAACTTCAGCTACCAAATTAAGATAGCATATTATCAAGTTTGGCACATTTAAGAAGCAACCTAATCATAATATGAGGTAGCATGTAAGGGAGATGTCAAACACGATAAGTGAGATGAAAGAGGCTTGCCACATTATGATAGATAAACAACAGGTTCAAGCCATTATCTATTGTTTACCACACAGTTGAGAACCCATGAAAGTGCACCTTACCCATGATGAGTATAAGAACTCTCGATGATGTTTCCTATTATTTTTAACTGGAGAAAGATCATATAGAAGCATCTAAGCCTAATGCTAATGCTTATATGGCATCATCTAGTTTGTTGGTAGATTGAAGGTTGACAACATCCATCAAGTCCATGTGTTCAAATGTCATGGGCATGTGTGTGCTAAATGCATTATAAGGCTAAGTTATGCACATTCCTAACAAGTATTACTTTGAGAGAGTTGGTAATGCCTACGATTTTAAAAGTGATATCAGAGCCATGGTCACAGGTTCGAATCCCAGTGGTGTTGCTAGGGGAAATATTATTGGCAGATTGGAGGTTAGTCACATCCATCAACTCTATGTTTTTAAATGCCATGGACACTTGTGTTTGCTGAATGCACTATAAGGTTAAGGTATGCGCATTCCTAAGAACAATTGCTTTTAGGAAAGTTAGTGGCACCTGAGGTCCTAAAAGAACCAATTGTTAGCTTATTAGGTAAGATGTTGATTCGAAAGAGGATGAATTAATTTATCTAAATTTTTCTCAAATAATGATTTTGATATAATTGAATGTGGAATTAAAATCAATATAAAAATATGATGCAAATAACATTAAATTGATAAGCTTAAATCAAATATAAGCAATAACAATAAAGGTAAATTAAAGAGATAGAGACAAAGAAATCAAACACAAAAGATTTATAGAGGTTCTGTCATTCTCTTCAAGGCATCTACGTCCTCTCTTTTGGTTGTCCATACCAAGGCTTCAATTCATTAAATTTGAATTAAGAATATAACCCTATCTTTTCTTCCTAAGACTTAAGATAAAAACATTTACCTTTATACAATCAAAAGGATACATTACTTCTTGCTTATAAGATAACCTAAATGATTTTTGTAAACTAAAATACCTCTGAAGGTTGAATGTTTGCCTAATGAAGTATAAAAAAAATGGTGAATAAGACACGATAATATTTTAGATACAAGAAATACGAAAGATATTGAATTTAAGCTTTAAAACTCTTAATATCTTTAAGAGAATAAAAATATGACTTATTTGATCTTGCTTTCTTAATTCATCAACCTTTTTGGTGTGTTGGAATGCCCAATTTATAGAGAAATTGAAGAAATAGCTGTTGGGAATGCTTGGAAAATAAAAAACCATGTTTTTTTCCTTTCAAACTAGCTATTGGAGCTTGTTTGGGATGAAAGGATTGATTGGTATTGATAGGGGATCAATTTGTTCTTAAATTTCACTCAATTTTTTATTGTTATAGGAAAGGAGATCAATTGGTTTTGGTACCCAATTGATTAAGTCAGCGAGATTTTTTATTTCCAATGATTCTAGATGAACAGTGCCATTGGTAGTATTTTATTTTACACTCTACTTACTTATTTGATTATTACTTGAGTTATACAACTCCAAATCAAGAATTATATTTTAGATTTAAAAACTAGACTTAAAGGGCTTTCTATCCATATAAAATTTATCATCTAATTCATTGTATTCGAATTATAGTGAATTTTTAAATCTACCCCTTGTGCAGTTTTTAGACAACTACATAGTGTCTAGTAAAAATTCAAAATCTTTTCTTAGAAAATTTTGATTTTGATTTTGTTTGATCCATTAGAAAGTAAACTAAAAAATCTTTCCAACCATATAAAATTCAAATATTAAAACTTTGTGAATTAATATAACAAAAATAAATTCAATGTTTGAAAACTTTGTTCTTGTAAAACAACGTTCTTAAGTTAATCTATTTCTCAAAACCAATATTATCAAAATTTTATTGAGTTCAAAATAAATAAGTTCACTTTAAAAACAACAATTAGACTTTCATTTAAGCTCAAATAAATAATGTTTAAAGATAATTTTGATTTAAGAAATAAGAAAACATAAAGAAAGATTTGCTTAAACTTTCAAAATCATATTATTTATTTAGTACCAAAATAATAAAACTTACGAACATGTACTAAATAAATCTTTTTCAAAATCTTGATCAAGCTTATTTAGATTAATATTTTGTCATTTCAAAATAAGAATCAATTCAAGACTAACATAGTTCAAAAGAAGCTTCAGGTTTTAAGGACAAGCCACTTGGTGGGAACAAGGAGAAAGCTCCTAAAAGGCCAAAGAAAGGCCAAATTGGCAAAGGACAATGCCCAAGGCTCATCTTAAAAAGAACAAACTGAGACTCAAGTACTTTAACTATGGCAAAAAGAGTCATTTTGCTCGTGAATGTAACAAACCAAAAAATGTACAAACCCTTAAAGCATTTTTGCATAATGCTAAAAATACTACATTTGTCTCTAGTACTCTTATGATGATTGAATCACATCTTTTGTGGATTGTAGACTCAATAGCCATAGATTATACAGTACAAAACAAGAATGCGTTCATAGATTTTTGTTGGATTCCATGTGAAACAAAATGAATCTATGTAGGAAACAATTCATGGATTTAAGTAAGGGAAATTGGCACCTGTAAGCTATGCACACTTGGTGGAAAAACCATTATCCTACATGATATACTTTTTGCTCATGATATTTGATGGAATTTTGCTTTTTGTCACTGTTTTTCTTAGTTTCGGATTTATTTTTAATTTTAATAATACTAATTTAAGTTTGTATTTGGATACAACTTATTATGGATTTGGATATTTATTAGATAGTTTTATTATATTAGATATCGTTCCATACAATAATCTAAGTTTTCCTTTATGATTGATTTTAATGTGAATATTGATGTGAATATTTCGTATGATGGGTTTGGCTATATAAGTCAACAAAGAATGGATAGATTAGCAAAAGAAGGATTTTAGGCTTTATTGAAAAAGTTAGTTTACCATTATGTGAAAGTTATCTAGCATGAAAAATGATAAGAAAACCATGTGGAAAGAGAACTAGAGTTAAAGTTCCATTATAGTTAATACATTTTAACATTTATGGCCTGATGAATGTTAGGTCATGGAAATGAGGTCAATATTTCATCCATTCATTAATGATTTTACACATTTTGAGTATGTCTATTTGATTTCTCATAAGTCTGAAGCATTAGAGTGTTTTAAAAAGTATGTGACCTTGGTAGAGAATCAATTAGACAAAAACATTAAGGCATTAAGAACAAATCAAAGATGTGAGTGTTTGTTTAATCAGTTCCAACAATTATATGATGAAAAAGGTATTGATAGGCAATTAATCATTCTATGGACTTCACAACAAAATGGTGTTGCAAAGAGAAGAAATGGAACTCTTTTAGAAATTGTGAGGTCGATGATGGCCAAAACAAATTTGCCAATCACCTTTTATTCAATAAAGTACCTTGCAAGTGAGTTACATCCACCCCTTATGAATTTTAGATTGAGAGAAAACATGATCTCAATAATTTAAGACCTTGGGGTTGTGCTACCTATGTACATGAGACTGCTCATCCACATGGCAAGATAAGTCCTTGAGATAAAAAGAGTATATTTATAAGATACTCTAATCATTCAAAGGGATACATATTCATAGGTGAACAATCAAGTGGAAGTGTGACCTAATTTGAATCTTAGGATGCCACTTTTCTAAAAAGTGAATTTAAAAAAAAAAGTGTGATAGATCAGAAAATTTTTCTTTACGAGATTGAATATGCAAATGATTTGTTAGTTCCAAATCAATTAGTGTATGTTCCTAATCATGAACTAACAGTATCTCATCTAAGTAGGAGCATGACTAAAAATGATGAATTTGGTGAACTAATTTTCTAAGAATCATAAGTCATGCAAAGTAATTGTGAAAATATTCTCCAATGTTGTTTTGACATAGAAGGGGAAGTGTTATTGATTACCTTACGAGACAAAGAAAAGCTAAGAAATGTTAAAAAAGCTCTTTTATCTTTTGTAAAGAAAAATGGATGAAAACAATAGAAGAAGAGATTGAGTCTATGAGATCAAACTGTGTTTGGGAATTGGTTGATCATCTTAAAAGACACAAAATGATTGGGAACAAATAGGTTCTCAAAGTTAAATGTGTAAGTTAGATGGGATAATTGAAAGATATAAGGCTTTTCTTATAGTAAAAGAGTATACTCAACAATAGGGAATGACTGTGAAGAGAGTTTCTCACTTCTTATGAGATTTACTTAAATACGCTTAATTCTAGCCATTGTAGTCAGTTTAGAATTAAAGTTACATTAAATGGATGTGAGAACTGCCTTTCTAAACAAAGGACCAGAAAAAAAAATTTATATAAAACAACCTATAAGTTTCATTGACAGAGGTTAAGAGCACAAAGTGTATAGGCTGTTAAAATCGATTTACAGTTTTAAACAATCTTTCAGTTAATGGTATATCAGATTTCATCAAATGATAATTTCATATGATTTTATCATGATTGATGAGGATAACTGTGTGTATGTCAAAAGAGACAAATATAAATTTGTGATCTTGTCACTTTTTATGGATGACATATTATTGACTGGCAATGACAAGGAGTATATCACTAAAGTGAAAATCTAGCTGTCCTTAAATTTTGAAATAAAAGACATGGGCGAAATAGCTTATATACTTGGTGTAAAAATCATGAGAGATCGTTCTAAGGAGTTGTTAGCTCTTTCACAAGAGTAATACATTAAGAAAGTTCTGGAATGATTCAATATGCAAGACTGCAAGCTAATAGATACTCTTATGGTAAAAGGTTAAGGCCTTAGGCAAAGAATATGTCCCAATACTACATAAGAAAGGGAAAAAATGGCAAGAGTTCCTTACTTTAGTGCTGTTGGAAGCTTTATGTATACTATGATCTACAAAAGGTCGAACATTTGCGATGCCATAGACCTGGTAAGCATATCTCAATCCAATCTATATCAACCCCATTGGAAAGCCGTTAAAAGGATATTGAGATATCTAAAAGGCATTATGGATTATTCGTTGTGCTATTAAAGAAGTTTTTACATTTGGTTGGTTATATAGACACCGACTTGAGAGGATATTTAAATGAAAGAAATCTACCTTTGACTACGTTTTGTTGCTGAATAGTGGAGCAGTAAGAAAACAGACTTGTATGGCACTTTGCACAATGGAACTTGAATATGTAGCATTTTTAGCAACAGTGCAAAAAACTGTTTGACTTAAGAGATTCTTGAATTATTTGGAATTTGAGAAGGATGAGTCCAACTCAGTGCAGGTGAATTGTGATTGTGAAACTACATTTGCATTTACAAAAGATCCAAAATATCATTCTAAAACTAAACATATAGATATCAAGTATAACTACATGAGAGACATGGTTGTACAAAAGAAATTTAACATGTAGTGCATTTTTACGTATAAAAGGATTGTAGATCCATTTACTAAATTTATACCTAGAAATGTGTTAAATATTCACATGAGAGCTCTAGGATTGTGTAGATATTGATGTATATGTACTGATTGAACAGTTTTATATAAATAATGTATGATATTTTTTCATTTGAATTTACTTATATTGAATACAATTAATGCCATTAAAATTTAGTACTTTGTTTTGTTATGCATGTGCACAAGTATAATAAATACTGTATATAGTCCAAGGTCCAAAATGATTAGGCTTGAACTTGCTCCAAGCCCAATTGTCAAATTTATTTTTATTATTATTGCATTTATTTTTATATATTTATCTTATTCATTTATCTTATTCATTTTTTTAAATTTTAGTTGTTATCTTTATTGTTGATTTCATTTATCCTTAGTTTTATTTATCTTTTCTTTAAATTATCAGTTTATTTCAAAAAAAAAAAAAAAAAAAAAACAAATTCGAAAACCTTGAGGTTTAAATTTTGGGTGATATTTCGGTAATAAACTTCACTAGAGTTGATAAGGATCAATTTAGGGTATAATTTAAAATAAATCTAATCCCAAGTGAATTAAGATTCTATTAAATTTTCATTTATAAATGCACTTTGCAATTCACTTCCAAGGACACGGAAAAAAAAAATAGAGAAATCACCAGAAAACATAGAGAGCAAGCAGAAAAAGGGGTCAAGCAACCATCCAAGTACAAACACATTGGCACTACCATCCAAATTTTCATTCGCCACTACCATTCTACCATTTTTGCATGAGCACCACTTCATCACCCCACTACCATTCTACCATCTTTGCTTGAACACCATGTCATCACCTCACTGCCATCCACAACTCAGCAAAACCACACCATATCACCCATACCCACCAATTTTAGCAACCATCCAAAAAGAGAAACAAACACAATCAAAGACCCAGCCTTAATCAACAATCATAGAAACTATTCACCATAATTCATTACTTCAATCTAGACCGATTAAACAAATTGGCTCAAATCGATCCTACCACCATCACCAAATCTTAATTAAACGGTTGCCTATAAGACACAAACCGTCTAATAGTTTCAACAAATGTTCAGAATTGTCATCATTGATCACCTTCAAACCACCAAAACCTCCGCACAATACTGCCACCACCATTACAAGTTCACAGCAACCACATAGATAGCAACCACTAGGTTGAACCTATAGTTACTGCCAAGAACTATCACACCTGGTCATGGCCACCAGACCTAAAACCACTCCACCCAGATAGCAACCGTCAGTTCAAGACCAAACAAATAATCAAAACACAAAATCCAAAGTCAAGCATTAAAGCAGCATCAATTGAAACTCCACAGCCAAAGAATCAAATTTGGCAATTAGCAAAAAGAATTAGTCATAAAATTTGGAGAGCCACAAAATGGAGAAAGCCCAATACACAAGCAATTGCATAGAAATCATCAGATGCTCAACAAACAGAAATCATCAAGCATAATAAACCCAAAAAAATTTTGGTTATGGGGTTGAGTAATTTCATTTAGATTTTGGGTTACCCACAAAGAGATAGCCCTTTAGGAAGCGATCAGGTAGTTAGAGAGGTTGTTGGCAGAGGGGTACATCGATCACTAAAACAGTGGCATTTGTGGTAGTTGGCAATGGCCGATGTGTTTCGGAGATCCAAACCCACAAGTTTGGAAAACATGGAGAAGAGACGATATACCAAAAGATCACCCTGTTCGGACGGTGAAAGAAACTTAAAACGACTATTAAAAACCACAAATTTGGCTTCAGATCTACGTTGTTAAAGGTCGATTTTTGAAAATCAGAGCCCAGATCCTGGTCGAAGAGGCTAAGAGGAAGCACTAGTAAAAACTTGGATTTAATTGGACGTTGGATGGTGGTGAAGTACGATGGCCGACGACGACCAGAAGGCAACAATGGTTGTGGTAGTCACTAGTTTCTAGGAAATATGTGAACGCAGGCGAAGTTTATATGTTTCAGAGAGAGCCTAGAGACTGTCACTAGAGAGAGAATTTGAAATTGTAAAATGAAATAAAGGTTATTATTATTTTGGTTTTAAAACTATTAATTGAACATCATCGTTTCGGGAAAACTATCCAGCAGTCTAACTTGCATGTCTATTTCCAGGTAGTCCGACCAAATTCAATCTGCTTACGTTCTGAGCCGTGGAATAGAGCCATTTTGTGAGTCGTTTAGTCGATTTCCTTCTTGCAGCTGAGTCGTTTATCAAGTCGAGTCGAGTAAAATTTTTTTTGGTAATTATTTATTTTTTTTATGATTATATATTTTATTTTGTTTTATTATTTATTTATTTTAAAAATATTTTTTTATAATTAAATTTTTAAAAAGTTAGAGAAATTTATTCTAAATTATAAAAACTATATAAAATAAATTATATTTATCTGAAGATAAAATTTTTAAAAATTAAAAATTATTAATTTATAGGAAATATTTAGGTGGAAAATATTTTTAAAGTTGAGAAATATTTTTAAATTGACCCATTTTGAAAAAAAATTTAGATAAAGTTTCAACAATAATAATTAATATTTATTTTTAAATTATAAAAAAAACTTTATAAAATTTTGGGGATGAGTTAACAATTATTCTAAAATTTCAAATAGTAATTTTTTTATGTAATCTTTAGGTGAAGAATTTCTCTAAATTTAATTGAATGGTGTAATAATTTAGACAAAAATTTTAATAAAAATAATTGCCTTCATTTCCAAACCAAAAAATAAATATACATATATATATATATATATTTGATTGAAAATATATGACAAGAATCCAATGGTGAAATCCAAATAAAAATCATAAATGGTTGAAATTCTAGAAGATTTCTAGGTAAAAGTCTTTTCTAAATTTAGCTCAAATGGTGGAAGAATTGGATGAAATTTCAAATTATAATTGTCAGTTTATTTTCATCCTAAAAGTCAGGAAATGAATGATGAATAAGATTCAATAAATTTAATTTAAATTCTAAAGAAAAATATTTTTAAATTTGGCCTAAATAGTAAAAATTTTAGATATATTAGAAATGAAACTTACGAAATAAAGAATAAATTCCAGGGATGAAATTCTTAGTAATTAAGAATGGTTGATTTGCTAAAAAAATTTTAGGTGAAAAAATATTTTTAAATTTGGCCAAATGGTGGAAGATTTAATTATGTTTTCAATAAAGCAAAATTTAATAAATGATTAAGTTTTTCTGATGATAGAGCCCTTTCAAGAAAATAAATGAGATTTTTGAATACTATTAAGGTGAGAAAATATTTTTAGGATTTCTGTCAGATTAATGGAGAAATCTTTAAAATTATTTTCAATATTTAATATTAAAATTTAATAAAAGACCATTAGAACCAAAGATACTTAGGATAATTTGAAATTAAATGATACCATCTTTTGAACGAGCTTATGGGAGTGCTATGACTTTTCTTATATATAATTGAACTCTCAAACTCAATCCTAAAATATAGATCGAAATCTATTCTTTTTGAAACCTAGGTCAAGTTTAGGATGTTTATAGAATGATAGATTCATTAGGTAACCAATCACACTTAAATAAAAAAGATTGATGGCTACTTATATCTAATGATAGGTCTATAAATTTATATGTTATGACAAGTATATGTATATGTACATATACAACATAAGTTAAAAGGTATGTTTGATAAATAATTAGCCTTCTCACACATACAATCATTTCAATGGTTTGGCACCATGAATATGATATTAGTTTTAAGCTATAGATCGAGAGCCCAAGCTTAAAACGGAATCGCTAAGATAAGGGATCAAGATGAGATCATTCAATATTGAGATTTGTGATCAAAAGTGAATAATCTCACAGTTCACTTTGTTTGTTTTAAATGCCAAGTGGAAGTTATGGTGATAATATGAAATCAAGTAGAGTTGTGGACTCAAGTTAGATACTAGAAGTATATGAACTATCACATGTATATTTTATATATATAAATGATGAAAGACATACGCTCATTGGGAAAATGGGGGAAATATTTTAACATGTGTTTCACACCACATGTACATTATTTGACCAATAAGGGTAATCGAAGAATTAGATCTCTATTTCTTATTGTGTGAGACCTTTGAGATCAAAGGATGTTATATTTAGTACCTTAAGGGCTTTTTGATTGTACTAAAATATTAGTACTTTCATAACCATTTTAGTGCAATTTTACTTATATTTTAGCTTGTTCTTTGCAAATTATGGAAAAAATACTCCTAAATGCAAATTTTCACATGTGTAGGTGAAAATGAAGAAAATGAGGAATTTTGGTCAATATGGATGCATTTTTTATGGATTTTTGGCGTAAATTGTGAAAATAGCCTAAACTAGTGTTATTGAGTTACATTAATCTTTGAGGGAGCTTGCTTGATTTTTTTTCTTTTATAATTTTTTGAGCTTATTTCTAGAATTTTTTTATTGATTTTAATGATAAATTTATTCATTAAATAACTTTAATTTTTTATTAGTCAAAATGAAGAAAGTTGACTAAGAATTGGTGCTTAAGGAAGCAAGCGAGTGGCATGCATGATTCATACAACCATGAGAAGTTGGCACCAACCTTTGGTTATTTAAAGAAGGTCAAATGAGGCTGATGACATGGCCTTATGGAGAGTTCCTATTAGCCATAACTTGGACTTTGAAAGAGGCAAAACACATGAGGAAAATGCTTGAAACCAAAGAAGGAACAAAAGAGCTAGACATAGCCATGTACCAAGGATGAGGAAAGAGTAATGAAGTATCTAGAGACCTCTAATTTCCAAATATTTTAGAGAGAATTTTTGAAGCTCAACTTGCCACTTCCTTGCCTATAAATAAGAGTGGAGCCAACCATTGTAGAGAAACTTTAGCTTAGGATTTTTCATTTTTTTATTCCTTAGTTTTTGTATTTTTTTACTATATTATACTTTCATAGTGACTAAATAGCTTTTGATTTTCACTTTTTCTATTGATTTTTATTACAATTTTACATTTTTTGAAGTATTTTTTAGTATTCTTTACGATTTTGGCAATGAAATTTGCAAATTTGATTGATTTGTAGCTCAAATATTCAAGTTTTCTCATTGATTTCAATTCTATTTATGCAATTTTACACTTGACTTGGTTGCAATGTTTTAATCAAAACTCAATTATTTCGTACTTGTTTTTACTCCAATTTTTTGACAATTTTTTAGTTCATAGGATTAACATAGTTAAAAATCAACATCAAATTTCATCCTAGTCAATGTAGTTAATTGTTGCAAGTTTAAGTTAAACACTGGAAGAGGTGCAATCCAGTTCATGTGATCTAATCTTGAATTCGATTTTTCTCTTATCTTGCAAATTGTTTGACTTTTTCAACCTTTGATCTCTTAGATTTACTTGTTATCTTACTTATCTTTATTTTGTGCAATTTATTTCATGTTTTTAATGGCTGTTTAGATGATTTTTGCTGAATATGTTTTGTTTTTCTCTATTTTGCATAAAGCTTAAGTTTCTAGTTCATTGAGCTATTTTTACTACATTTTACTTCAATTTTTTTTGTTTGATTTTGAATTAAACTTGTTGATTGATCATTCCTTAGTTCAGCTTAAGTTCATTTTTAGTATATAGATCTAGATCTAAAATTTTCTTTTGCTAACTCAGCGAGTTGTGGTTACACCTTTACATTTGGTTCATGTTTTCCTTCCTTGTTTGGATATTTTCTTTCAAGTTTTCTATTATAATTTGAATCTTCATTTAGCTTTTTAATCAGTCTTTTAAATTTCAATTCAATTTCATTTCAATTGGCTCATTTTAGATATTTAAACTGAGTTACAATGCATGACCAAATTTTGTAGTTTCTGGTTTTTAACTTGTGTTTTCATTCTTATACATGGTTTTCTTCACTTTTGTGTTTCAATTTAGTTTTTCATGATGTTCTTTATTAGTTCTCTTAAAATTCAATTGATTTTCATTTTATTATGGTTCATTTTTTATTCAAATATAGTAGCCTAAACTCTTAGTTTTCAGCTTGCAAATTAAATATGGTTCAACCTTTCCTTTGAGTTCTTGAAATTTCCAATTTTCATTTGCATTCCAAACCTATTTTGAATCTTCTTCTCTATGTGAATTTTTTCATTTACTTAGCTTACATTTTTATGTTTTATTTGCTTTTATTTTTTTAATAATTAGTTTTCATATTCATTTATTGATCGAGCCAACTTTAGAAGGATAGGGTGATAATAGATACTTAATCTAGAAAATTCTTTACCTTATCTCTATGGGATGATATCTTGATTGAGAGGTCACTATTATTAGTTGTATGGCTTATGCACTTGCAGATTGACCTAAAATTTTTAGCATAATTACTAGGGATTAAGAGTTAAGAGTTTTAGGCTAATATCAATCTTTACCATACTTTTTTATAGATTGGTTCCCTTTAATGTGCATACCTAAGGCTAGATCTTAGGTTTGCTTTGGTTTTAGGTGTATATATCTTACATTCCCTTACTAACCAAATTTTTTTTGTTAATTATACATACTTAGGTTTTCATTTCTGGTTTGTTTTCTTGGTATAATATTGTTATGGCCCATGTATGCACTTAATTAGAAGATGTGAGTCGATTTCTTTAGATCCCGAGCTTGAGACTACCTTTAGAAAGCTTAGAAGGGAGAGACAAATCGATCCTACCATCACTATGGCCAAGCAAGACATTAAAACTTTTAGAGACTATTGTGCTTGATCTTAAAGGATGTCAACCTAGCATTAGAAGGCCAACCATACAAGCCAATAACTTTAAGATTAACCTTGCAATCATCCAGATCATCCAACAGTTAGTGCAATTTAGTATCATACGAGTGAGGACCCGAATACTCATCTTTGGGACTCTTTGGAGATATATGATACACTCAAATATAATGGTGTTACTGAGGATACCATTAGGCTTAGATTGTTTCCATTTTCCTTTAGTGATAAAGCCAAAAGTTGGTTAACCTCGTTGCCACCAAATTTTTTCACTGCCTGAGATGATTTAGTTTAAAAGTTTACGGTTAAGTTCTTTCCTCTGGTCAAAATAACCAAGCTTAGGAATAAGATCACAACCTTTTCCCAGCATGACTCAGAGACCTTATCTAAGACATGAGAAATATAGAAGAAACTTTTAAGGTGATATCCATACCATGGTTTACTAAAATGGCTGGAGATTCAGATTTTTTATAGTGGGTTGATATTAAATACTAAGACTATCCTAGATGCTACGACATGAGGTGCCTTGATGAGTAAAACTTTCAATGGTGTATATAATTTGATATAAGATATGGCTACCAATAATTATCAGTTATCAAATGATAGACAATATCTTAGGAAAGCTTTAAGGGTATATGACCTTAATGAGTTTACATCATTGAGTATTAGGGTAAAGTCTCTAGCCAAATGTTTAGAATCTTTAAATTTTAAAGTCACATCCTCTAAGTTGAGTCCTAGTCATTTGAGGTTCATTCAGAGTCTTATAGTTTTATGTGAAGTATATGGGGTGGGTTTTCCTAAGAAGTCTTATCCTATTCACCCAAAGAGTATCCATTATGTATGATAGAACCCTAGGCAATCCAATAACCCTTATTTTTCTACATATAGCTCAGGTTGGAAGAATAACCCAATTTAGTCTGTCCAATTTATTTAAGCACCACAGTAGCTCAATGCACTAGACCATCTCATCCTCTGATTTTCAATAACCATCATATCAACAGTAACAACACCCACAGCACTACACACCTCTACATCCATCTATGCCAACCCTTAGAAAAAAACTCTCAGTAAAGGATCTTACAAGTTTCATGATTGAAACCCAAATTTCTTTCATGTAGACCCAGAATACTATGTTTTAGAATCAGATTACTTCAATTAGGAATCTAGAGACACTGATAGGTCAATTAGCTACACTTTTTATTACTCGACCCCAAGGTATTTTACCTAGTAACACAGTGATTAACCTTAGGAGGGAGGGAAAAGAGCATTACAAGGCTATCACACTTAAGAGTAAGAGGCAATTAGCTAATGACTCGATCCATATAGGTTTTCAAGATGTGGTAGATAAGGGTTCTAATAATGATAAGCCTTAGGAAAAACCTAGTTTAATATGAAGAGAAAGGTATAAAGAAGAATGAGGGTGTAAGACATGCTCATACTTAGTTACTTTAGACATTTACACATAGTGTTTTACCCTTTTTCTCCTAAAGTCAAGCCATTTAGGCCTTACATTCCTTTTCCTTAGAAGTTTGAAAAACAGATGGAGGAGAAACAATTCTTTAAATTCTTAGAGGTATTAAGAAATTACATATCAACATCCCTTTTGTGGATGCATTAGAGCAAATGCCCACCTATGCAAAATTCATGAAAGACATTATATCTTGAAATAGGAGACTTAAGGATATGAGACAATTGCTCTTATCAATAAGTGCACATCTTTGATTCAGAGAGGACTACCTATGAAGTTGAAGGATCTTGGTAATTTTATATCTCATGCACTATAGGTAGTATGTCTTTCAATATAGTTTTATGTGATTTAGGTGCTAATATCAATTTGAAGCCTTAAACTATTTTTAAAAAACTAGGCATATAAAATGCCAAGCCTACCTCGGTTACTTTACAATTGGCCAAAAGGTTACTAAAATACCTCATAAGAATTGTGGAGGATGTTTTGGTAAAGTAAAAAAATTCATTTTGCCTACTGATTTTGTAGTTATAGAAATAGAGGTGGATCGTGAGATCTTAATTATTCTAGAAAAACTTTTTTTAGCCATTGTTAGGGCTTTGATTGATGTGCAAAAAAGGGAATTGACCATGTGAGCCTAAGATTAGGAGGTTCGATTAAATGTTTTCAAGGCTTTGCCATTCTTTGATGATTTTAATGTGTGTTTAAGGGTAGAGATAACTAACAGATTGGTTGATGATACTTTTCACTTAAAGCATTTTATCTTGTATTTTGAAAAGTTTTTTGTTATCGATGATGCAGTTGATTTTGACACACTCCCTAAAATGATTAGACCTCCAAATTTAGTTCACCTATTTTTAAAAAATTTCAATTTGATTATGTTGATTATAGTCTTTTTAGAAATGGGAGTGATGGTCTAGTTGATATTAATGGGATATTCTTTTTTATTGATTCATTAATTTTTGAAAATTTTTAATTTAATCATAGCTATCATAGTCCTTCTTGGAAGGAAGGTGGGAATTTGATGCAAAAAGGATATGATATGGTTAATGTTAAGGATAGATCGATTGACTGGATTCCAAAATCGAAACCTACTTACCTTAGTCTTTCTAGGTGTGAAGTAAAAAGCTTTGTTGAAAAATTCACTATCACTCATACTTATGCACATGATTCACCATTAGACTCTATTTTTGATGAAATGGCTAAGAGATAGGTCATTAAATGATTGGATTTGAGAATTAAGTGTGGAGTGATCACTATGAACCTATAGGTTTGAGCTTATTCTATATAGTCTAGCTTTTGACTTTAAATAAAGTGCTTATTGGGAGGTAACTCAAGCTTTACATTGTATATTTTGTTTGTTTGCTTATTTTATAGTTTTCATGTTTTGCTTATCTTTTTCATGTACATATTAATGTAGTTTCTTTGTCTAAGCCTTTCTTTTTGTTTTGTAGCTGAAATAAGAGCTTGAAAGATGAAACACTAGTTTCGTCCAAGCATTCATAGGAGATTCGACCACCATCCTCTATGTTGATAAAGGAGTTTCATTATTCTTTTATTTTATGCTTTATTTTTTTATACTTAAACATTAAAGACAATGTGTTGTTTAAGTTTTGAGGTATGGAAAAATTACTCAAAATTTAAAATTTTTTAAATTTCTCTTGAGTTCTGCCTTAAAATTGAACTTGACTTGTTGTAGCTTGAATCATTAGCATGCTTTTTTTTATTAGTTCTTTATGAAGCTAATGATAGGTATAGATTAAAAATGAATATAGCATTAGGAAAAGATTGAATATGTGTCAAATATAAGATGATACTTAGGTTTAGTGAATTCTTGAATATAGTTTTCATTTGTAAGTTGATGCTTTAAATATTAAACTGTATTTTTTTATCTAGTGATTGATTATGTGAGCATGAAATACTTTTTTTCATTGATCTTTAAAGATATGTTTCATATTCTAGAATTTGTTTTGAAGATATCTAGTTATTGTTTTGATCTTTAGATCATTTGAGCTTTTTCGAGCCAATATTAATATAATTCATCCATAGCCACCCTATATGAGCCTTATGATGTCTTTTCGTTGTTTTGAAACCACATTATAAGCCTATAGCCTTGATTTGCTTATGTTCTCTCTTTTTAGTCCCTTACCCTATATACATTAGGATATTCATGCACCATTTATGAACTATGCATTATTAAAGAGGAAAGGTAAAGCATAGAAAAGAATGGGAAAATTAAAAAAAAAAACCAAAAAAAAAAAAAAGTCAAGCAAGCTTGCAAAAAAAAAAAAAAAAAGAAAGAAAAAAAAATCAAAAGAAAAAAGTTGTGAAAAAAAATAATAAACAAGTGAACAAAAAAAAAAAGAAAAGAAACAAAGAAAGAAAAATGGGTAAAAACAAAGTTTAAAAAGATGATTTTTTAGTCAAGCTGGCCTTTTTTACCTTGAAAGCTCAATTATAAATGATCTTAGACCAAGTAATACATTGTTGGGGTATTTGAGTATAAATGACTTTTAGAATACCTTGACCCTTACTTTAGATTATAATCTCATTAAAGTCCTAAATGATCTTTGGTCATATGTTTATCTACATTGGTGGAGAGAGATGTGATGAGCAAACTTATAAAATTTAAGCATACTTTATTGATCTTTGTTATTGAAGTTTCATATTTTGCATAACATTATTATATTTCATGCAAGGATGTGTGAGATGTATTACTTGTTTGTGGAACCATAATTAGGAATGATTTTAACTTAGGTAGATTCTTATATATTAGCACTTGTTTATGATTTTACTTTACCCATTGATCAATTTATGGGGCATTGATGTTGAATGAGGCATTGAAAGTATATGATGATTCCTATTCAATGTTGTTTTGCTTGAGAACTAGCAAAAAGCTTAAGTTTGAGATTTGATTGCATTAAAATATTAGTATTTTCATGCTTATTTTTAGTACAATTTTGCTTATATTTTACTTATTCCTTGCAAATTGTGGCAAAAATACTTTTAGATGCATATTTTTCTCATGTGTAGGTGAAAATGGAGAAAATGAAAAATTTTAGTCAATTTGGATATAATTTTAGAGGATTTTTTCTGCAAATGTTGAAAATACCCTAAACTAGTGTCATTGAGTTATATTGATCATTGAGAGAGTTTTCTTTCTTTTCTTCTATAATATTTTGAGCTTATTTCTAAAAATTTTCTATGATTTTAATGATAAATTTGTTCATTAAATAACTTAAATTTTTTGACAACCAAAATAAAGAAATTTGATCAAGAATTAGTGCTTAAGGAAGCAAGCTAGTGGCGTGCATAGTTTATGCAATCATGCGAAGTTGGCGCTAACCTTTGGTTATTTGAAGAAGGTCAAATGAAGCTGATAACATGGCATTATAGAGAGCTCTTATTGATTATAACTTAGACTTTGGAAGAGGCAAAATGCATGAAGAAAAGACTTGTAACCAAAGAAGGGAACAAAGGAGTTAAACACAGCCGTGTACCAAGGATAAGGAGTAAAAAAGTCTCTAAATGACCTTTCATTTCCAAATACTTTGGAGAGAATTTTTAGGACTCAACTCATCTCTCACTTACCTATAAATAAGAGTGGAGCTACCCATTTTAGAGAGACTTTGGCTTAGACATTAGCTTACGATTTTAATTTTTTTGTTTATTAGTTTTTTGCACTTTCATTTAGTGCATTTTACTTTCCTAGTAACCAAACAGCTATTTATTTTCATGTTTTTCTATTGATTTTGTTTTCACTTTTACATTTTTTGTGATTTTGGCAATGAAATTCACAAATTTTATTGATTTCTAGCTTAAATCTTCAAGTTGTCTCCTTGATCTCAATTCTATTTTTACATTTCCATCCTTAACCTAGTTGCAATGTTTTAATCAGAACTCAGTCATTTCATACTTGTTTTTGCTTTTTGTTTAACAATTTTTTAGTTCATTAGGCTTTAACATAGTAAAAAATCAACATCAAATTATACCAATGAATATAATTAATTGTTGCAAGTTTTTGTTGCAAACTAGAGGAAGTGTGATCCAATTCATACGATCCAAGCTTGAGCGTGATTCTTCTCTCCTCTTGGTGAATTATTTGATTCTTTCAAACTTTGATCTCTTAGATTTACATGCTAGCTTGCTTATTTTCATTTTGTGCAATTTATTTCATGTTTTTAATGGCCATTTGGATGATTTTAGCTGAATATGTTCTGTTTTCCTTTGTTTTGCATGGAACTTAAGATGCTAGTTCATTGAACTATTTTTACTTCATTTTACAGCAATTTCTTTGTTTAATTTTGAAGTAAACTTGTTGATTGATTATTCCTTAGCTCAGCTCAAGTTCGTTTTTAGTATATAGACTTAGATCTAAAATTTTCTTTTGCTAACTTAGTGAGTTATGGTTACACCTTTACATTTGGTTCATGTTTACCTTACTTGTTTGGATAATTTCTTTCAAGTTTTCTATTACAATTTGAATCTTCATTTAGTTCTTTAATCATTCTTTTAAATTTTAATTCAATGTTATTTTAATTGGTTCATTTTAGATATTTAAACTGTGAGTTACAATGCACAACCAGATTTTTTAGTTTTTAGTTTTCAACTTGTGCTTTCATTCTTACGCACTATTTTTTTCATTTTTGTGTTTCAATTTAGTTTTTCATGATGTTCTTTGTTAGTTCTCTTTAAAATCAATTGATTTTCATTTGATCATGGTTCATTTTTTATTCAAAAACTGTAGCCTAAATTCTTAGTTTTTAACTTACGAGTTAAATACAGTTCAACCTTTCCTCTGAGTTCTTGAAATTTTCAATTTTCATTTGCTTTCCAAACCTATTTTTAATCTTCTTCTCTATGTGAATTTTCTCATTTACTTAGCTTACATTTTTATTCTTTATTCACTTTTATTTTTATAGTAGTTAGTTTTCATGTTCATTTATTGATCGAGCCAACTCTAGAAGGGTAAGGTGATAATAGATACTTAGTCTAAGAAATTCTTTACTTAATCAATGTGGGACGATATCTTGACAGAAGGACCACTATTATTACTTGTACAGCTTGTGCACTTACAAATTAACCCAATCACTTTCGACTATTTCTTAAAGTTTTAGTTCAATGTTACTTATCTTAGATTGTTGCCTATAGTCATGGATGATTCAATCTAATGGGACATATCTAGGTAGCAGTTGAATAGAGAGATTCTAAAAGAGGGAAGATTATTCTGGTGTCACATTTAGTTGTATTCACAGGTTGATCAATTATGTTTAACATCGAATATAATTGTGAATATACACGTATATCATTCAATATGATAAAAGAGAGATCATGAGAAACTTGAAATAAGTCTAGGGTACTGCATACTTATTCTACTTGTACTTGAAAGTTACTATACATACCTAACAATTATATGTACTTAACTCTCGTATAGCAACTGAGCTCTCGGAGTATGCTGATCATACAACTTATTTCTTTATATGAACTCGATGCAAAGAATAGAGAAAATGTTTTTGGGATTAAAAGAGTTTGGCACCTATTCTGTACAAATGGGAGATGTTGGTAATTGCCCATAATGGGTAAGTTATAAATATAAAGTTAATTACCTTGGGCAATTGATTTTTATGGCATAAAAACTGCCTCGGCAGTTTCCCAATTTTCATTAAAAAAAAAAGTGAACTGCCACCCTTTTTGCCAATATATAATGGCGTTCAACCATTAAGAAAAAACACATGTGAGAAAGTTTTTATTTTTTAACAATAAAACAAAAGGAAATTAAGAAAAGAAGAGAGAGTAATTGGACAGGTAATATACAACTCTCAAGGGGAATTCTTGCTTCGGTTTGTTGAAGGATGTACGCTATGAAAATGAACAATTTTCATATTATGATTTTGTTCAACGACCAGTACTTCAAGTTAGGCTTTCACTTCCGCTTAACAAGTAATTATATGAGATTTTGTTTGTATACATACCTTGCATGTATTTTATCTTATAGTTTTAAATCAAACACATTATCATGTAATTATATAAGATTTTGTTTGTATACATACCTTGCATGTATTTTATCTTATAGTTTTAAATCAAACACATTATCATCCACCACCAGGGTAGGCTATGGCATAATAATAGAATAAATTTCGAACTCATTAAATATCACAATTCCTTGAATATAAAACTACTTTAGCCATATTATTAAATTTTCTCCCTTATCTTCTTCCCATTTTTGACTATCTTTATAATAATTTTATAAAAAAAATCAACCATTTATCCTAAAATATTTATGGCGAATGCTATGTGAAGAATCAACTATTATTCTTCAAAATCAAAGAAAATACTTTGGCAAATAATGCAATCCTTTCATTTTGATACTACACACAAACTTATTACATATTAAAAAATTCATTGACTCTCAAATAAACAGAAAAAGACATTGGGTATATACCTGAAATCGAGCACCATTAGGTAAGTACTTTTGTAAAACAAACATAGAAATCCTTGTAAAAAGGTATTCCAAAAGGTTTCACATTTTCAAAGAATGGGTTTAATGCGTAAAGACTTTATAAGCAAAATGAAGCAAACACAAAAAGGTAGTTATGAATTTTTTTTTTTTTAGGACAATTTAAATATGAAAGATGAAACCTTGTTGATTTGTAAAGAAATCAACGAATGGTCATCAATAATTAAAGGATAAAAAAAATCAAAAAGTGGTAACCATTTTGAGATTAATGAAATAAGTTTCCCATTTAATGAATCAAAATTTTATTTTCAAAAAAATGGTTACTCTCACAAATAATAACTGAAGAAGGAATAAAAGAAGAGATGAAAGGCTGAAAGAGTTTCGTTTACACTTTATAAGACAAAATTTGGTAATTTCATCTTTATCCTAAAATGGACACATGTTTATCACCCATAAAAAGAGTTTGATCTTATCTTTTATCATTGAAAATTCAAAATTCTTATCAACAAATTTACAAATTCCTTTTGTGGCCTAAATTGGACACTTGTAGTGCAAGTAAGAACATGTAGACAAAAATATATAGAGGTAAGATCTCTAATTTTTAATTTTTAAGTGAGATGATATTATTAATGATATTTAAATAATATAATATTTAATGCAATGTTGTTAATTTTGTTTTGGTATTAGTTGTATCAATTACATTTGAATTACACCAACATACAGTATATCTAAATGACCAGATTTTGTATTGGGTAATATTGATTATTTTCGATGGTTTTGGCTGGTTTCTATAAATTTCGATGGATTAGCTTGTTTCAGTTGGTAGGTGAATGTGAAACATGTTTTGTACTTTTTAACTTGCTTGTTATTGTTTGACTATTTTTAACCTAATAAAAATAAAATTAATTGATAAAATAACCCTTAAAAGTTGAGTTTATCTATTTTTATTATAATTTATTTTTTGAAACCAAAGTTCATAAGTATTTTAATTTCTTTCAAGAAAGTAATTGTGCTCCCTTTCTAAATTTTAACAATCATGATGCCAAAATTTTTTTTCATCTATTTGTTTTTATCTTAATATTTACATGAAAAAGAAAAATACTCATTTAAATATCATATCATTAAATTAAATTTTTAAAAAATCATGATAAATGATAATATTATTTCTTATGCTTTTAAACTTATTTATTTGGTTTTTGAAGATATTACATAATTATTTTGTATATTATTAGTAATATTATTATGTACAAGTTCATTTATATTTATAAATATATTTGTACTAAATTGAAATATTCAAAATAATATTTTAAAACAACTAGTATCGACATATATAATTTTTTTTTTTAAAATTGAAATATTATTTAATACGATATTAACAACCTTGATTTAAGATGGTATTTGAATTTATAAAAATTTTAGTGCGATACTTAAATTATGAATTTATTAACTAATATAATACTTAGAGAACTATTTGTCTTTCATATATAACCATTTAGAACTAATCATGTTAGTAATAAGTACCATATTAATTAACAAATTCATAATTCATATATCACATTAAAGATTTTTAAAATTTATGTATCAAATTAAACATTTTACTATAATTCAAAAAAATATATTCTTAATATTAACCCTTTCCAATTCTAAATTATATTAAAGTTGTCTCAAACTTTTATTTAGTGCTAAGTAAAATTTCGTAATAAAATTTTATTTATTTAGCACTAAATAAAAGGTTGAGACAATTTTAATATATTGTATAGATTAGAAGGCTTAGGTGTGATTTGAGAGTTATTATTTGATTAATTTAAAATTTGAGAATAAGATTGATTTAAATGCCTTAAATCTCATTTTTAGCAAACAATTTATATTATGGAGCATTTAGTTCATGCAATCTTAGATTTCAAGAGGAAAAGTAATTTTTGGGAAAGTATGGATTTCTGACAAAAGGTGATTCTTCCTAGCTTGAGAATGTTTGATTCAAGAAACTCAGATCACTTAATAAAGTCTTTTTTATTATAAAATCCTTTATTACATAACAAAGACAACGTTTTTATTAAATATAAACGCAGTCTTTGACCAAAAAAATATGAAGTAAATATAGTCAAAGACTACATTTTTGTTATTAAAAAAAATAAAAAGTAAAATATATCAAAGACTATGTTATTCTTATATAAAATGTAGTGTTTATATCAAACACTACATTTATATGACCCTAAACGCAGTGTTTGACACATGTAAATGAAGTAGTTTCACTTAACTAAATGATGTTGTTTAGTTAAAGACAACGTTTCTTATGTCAAAATTGGAATCTTTGACTTGAAAATATATAAACGCAATGTTTAATCAAATAGTATGTTTATAGATTTACATATGTAATCTTTAATATAAAGATAACATTTTCTCCTTGAAAAACGTCTTCTTTGAAATGAAAAAAAAAAGTTCATAAAGACTACATTTATACTTCCAGAAATGCAGTCTTTGACTTGAAAATATACAAACGTAGTATTTAATCAAAGATTACATTTACAAATATATGAACATAGTCTTTGATATAAAGACAATGTTATCTTTTTGAAAAAACGTTGTCTTTGAAATGGAAAAAAAAAATCTCATAGATTATTTTTATAATCCTAGTCCTTAAATTCTAAATCATTTTTAAAACAATTTATTAAAAATTACGTTTTTGACATAAAAAATGGGGTGTTTGTTATTTAAAAAATTGTTGTTTGTTATTTATCAAAAACTACATTTCCTATGTTAGAAACGTGGTTTTTGTATTCTTAAATACTACATTTCTAACATAAGTGATGTAATCTTTATTATTTAAAAAAGTATTTTATTATTTAATAAGACTACATTTCTTATTTTAAAATGTGATATTTATTTTCTTTAAATATTATGTTTTTTACATAAAAAACATGGTCTTTGTTTCAAAGACTAAGTTTCTACATAAAAAGTGTAATTAAAAGTTTTTAAAATATATTGATTTTTAAGGGAAAAATAGATTAAAAAAATTATTATTGTGGACAAATGTAAGATAAATTTAACTTTTCTCCCCAAATCTTAAAACATTATATAGAGAGATATGTTTCTGATTTTGAGATATTTGAGTACTATTGAGAATATAAAATTACTTCTAAAAATCATATATTCGTGAACTCAACATGAGAATCACATTCTCATAAGTAAAATTTTTAAAAAATTCTCAAATTCCTTTGAATCAAACGCCCCTTAAAGATTAAAAAACAGAGTACAGAATGAACCAAAGCTTTCAATTCCACTTGAGATAACTTAATTTTAGCTATTCCATTTTAAATACAGCACCATCAATCTTCCAAATTAAAGAGCAAATTTCATTATTTACTTAATATTCCCTCTATCCCTATTTGTTTGTTTTACATTGATTTTTACAAAGTTTAAGAAAACTTTTTTTGACTTAAATGTATTTAATAGTAAAATTAACTTTTTGTAAAATTAAAGTTCATGATTTTTAATGTTAAAAGTAAAAAAGAATCATAAAAATAATTTTAAAATATAAAAAACGAGTTTTAAATGTTTAAAAAAGAAAATAGAACATAATTTTAGAACATTCTAAAAATGAAAGATGGATAAAGAAAATGGAATAAAAAGAGTTTTATACAAACATAAAATAATGTATAATTATATATCTCTATCATGCATATATCTAAAAATATATATATAGCAGAGTGACTTTTATCAACATGCAAATAACAATCAAAATATATAATTTATGAAAATAAATAAATAACCTACTAAATATAATCAATATCCATCAAAATAAAATTAAGAGTAAAATCAAAAGATGTTTTCTAAACGGTATGGTATATTAAATTATTAGAATGCCTTTCATGACAACAAAACGTATCCAAATCTAAATGATATATCGAAAATTAAACATTAATCATGCTCTTACACGACGTGACATAGTCAATTAAAACAACCAATCATCCTTTGTCAACATAAAAATTACGTAATAATAAAAAATAAAAAGATCTAAAATATTCTTTGGTCAACTACGAGTGCCGATAGGTACTATCAAAACATCTGGTATTGAAGATCAATGCTCATGCATAAAAATTCTTTGGTCATCAAGCAAGTATTTTCAATCGTCAAAGCGGTATGCCAATTGAAAATTAGAAGCTTGTGGGAATTTTGCTTAATTTTATTTATTTTTCAAATCAAAATTAATTTATTAAAATTTAATTTTAAAATGCAAATTTTGATAATAGGAAAAACAAATTTCTGTTAAAATGATAGAATCGCTAATATAAGACCATTGTTTCGATACATAACTTTAAGTTCAACTCGTTACAATGTGAAGTTTGGGCGGATTTACTTGTAAAAATCATGTTCCAATTTGACAAATATTGATCTTACCATATTAATAGAAAAACATCAAATTTGAAGCATAGCTAAGTTGGTCAGATCTTAAAAAAGGAAGGATATGAGAAAAAACAACAGAGCAAAACTGAGACCGCAAAACTCCCCCATTGATCCTATGATTTGTGAATAAGCAGAGTCCATTTCTGTTGGCCACAGCCTCTTCCATCTTTACTGTCTGTTGATTTTTGTTAGGATAAGTGATGGACAAAACAATGAAAAGACATTAGCTTTGCTGCTACCAAACCAACATTATTCTGCTTATCCTTCGCCCTTAGCCAGCATTAAAAAAAAAAAAAATGCTAGCATCAACCATAAATGGGCATCATTTTATAATCTACTAAAACCATCTTAGCGATCGATCTATGTCCTGCAAAGATAAAATCATACACCAAACTTTTTTCCCCAACTTAAATGCTATGCAGAGCTCTATGGTGACCACAGTTAGGACTACCTCAGTTGCAAAGTTCTTCGGTTAATTCTGCTTCAGGTGCAAGATATTAACCACATAAATCATCAAATGAGCTGCAGATTACTACCATGAAGAAAAATTATCCCTCTTATTATTACATACTTAAAAGAAAATTATATTGATAACAATAACACAACACTATATGTGAATACTATTCGTTCTTTCTTTCTCTCTTTCTTTTTTTTTTTTTTTTTATATCAGGTAAATAAATATTAAAAGAATGCTCTATGAGTGCCAACACTGTTGATCCCTATGATCTACTCGCTCACTGGATCATCTTTCAGGTCGTATGGAATAAGACTCTTCTGAACTCTGAAAACTAGCCTTTAGTCCACCATCTAACTATACCAGACTGTTGAAGCGGTGACTCATAAAAAGTACAACCTTAAGATCAAACAACTGAAAGGCTACTGGCCTAGTGTTGCAAATCTACGACACAAGTTTATGCATTTAGGTGAAACTATGTTGCATAGTTTCGAAATCAGCTGACCTCTGGCTGCAACATAAGGAAGAAAGTCCAGTCGTTACAAGGCCTAGCTTCATTTCCGGCAACCTTTTCATTGGGTCCACCACAGGGACCTAATGGTGGGCTTATCAGAGGCTTCTCCTCTTTTATTGTCAAAGTTTTAATTTAACTCTTTAATTGACCCTAGTGTAACAGATCGATTCATTTGATGATAATGCTCACCTGTGGCTTCTCCTGAAGCTTTTTCAACTGTTTCATTGGAAGTTTCCCTAATAAACAGCTCACAAGAACTTTCTAGATCCTTAATTATATCGTCTCTTTCTATCCCACCCTGTTTCACCAAGCCTTTGGATATTCATAGTCCGACATACCAATGAATTGATTCTGAGACAGCGCGCAACGTCTTCGCCACTCAACTCAAAAGAAACTCTGTGATCAACTATAATTTCATCATTTTTAGGCCCATTCGCTGGGTTAGTAAGCAATGCTAACTAGGAAATCTGACTCTCCACAAGAAAACAATCTCGTGAGGCAGGACCCAAACCAGCAGGGGTCAATGATCCCGAACCCAAACCTTAGCCCATACCATCTGGAGTCACACAACCAGAACCCAGTCTTAAACCTTGCCCCAGTCCATCAGGTGTCAATGATCCAGAACCTAGCCTTGAACCCCATTTGCTAGTAGTAAAATGTTCAAAGCCTAAGATTTTGGGAGCCCCCCCACGCTGAAAATCAAGGATTGGACGTCTATCAAGGAAAGGAGAGGAGGTGCCAGAATTAGAGATTGCTGTCCCAAGTGAAATGCGATTACCACCAGGGCTCCCAGAGTATATTTGATGAGACTGAAATTCATAATGGGAAAATCCATATTTCTGATTGATCCCACTGTTTCTCCAAGCACGCTCCAATGAAGATGTCAGTAATTGAGCAAATGATACTTCAGGGGAGGAAGGTGTAGTCAGTTGAACAGATTCAGGAGGGGGTGTAAAAGGTGCAGTAGATGGTTCAGTTGTCAAGGCAGAGAATACCGGTGGTGTGACTAACTGGGTTTCATATGCATAAGGGCCTATGGCAAAAATAGATGCAGGTCCATGGGAGGAGTAGGCATTAACTGAAAGGGCAGTTAGGGATAGCAATCCAGCAGGGGATTGGGTGGCAGAAGGAGGATCAGATTGGAGGAATGATGCAGGAGATGAGGGAGGGGCAATAAAGGGCATTACAATGTCAGTTCGATTACTTACATTTTCAGCAGTTGAGACTGCAGCCCCAGCTACCACTGGTTCAGGGACAAGGACAGCATGGCCGATTCGCTTACTGTTTCTGTGAGACCTAAAACACCAGTAAAGGCTCCAGCAGCTTCCCCATCTTCTCTTCTATAGTTAAATGAAAGTGTGAATCAGTCTTCCGGAATATAAAATTTTCATCCTCAAGTTTTCCACACAAGGCAGTGTGCAATATAGGTTTCCAGATATAACATAATATAGGTTTCTTCTGATTTCAACTCTCAACAGCTAGAATAAGATGGACGTGAAGGATTAACTGAAGAGCAAGATGAACATAATCTTCAGTCTCTCCACCTCATCTCCCCTCAAAGAATATATTACAGAAATCATGAATAATTCGATTGACAATTTAACCAACTAATGTTAAGCATCTGCTCTCATGCTGCTGAGAGCAGACTTTTTGGAGAATACCATGTGCCACACACTTCATCAACACAAAAATTTCAAGTCTAGAAACAAACATATAGGTTCCAAGAAAAGCGAAAGTGCAGTTCACATCTAATGGCATCTATCCAGACTCTAAAACAGCTTTTCCTTCTGTCTGTTATCAAAAATATGATAACGAGTACATCAGGATAACTGATTCTGCATCAAAAGTTGATAACATTTTCTCTGCCTGGAGGCATAACCTTATAGTTGCAATATGTTTATTAAACTCTCGTTTTCATGATATTGCTTTGCTAATTTCGCATGTACAATGTGGTATACATGAAAAAAAAAGTTCATGGGCACTAGCCAAAAATTGTCACGGTCAGCAAGCAGTTAAAGTGAATTTAATTACTGTTCCAGAATTCTAAGGAAGACTACATATTAGACTGCAAATTACACACTTTTTGAGAATAACTTTTAATCCAAGAAATCAACTGGTCAACAATTTAGGCTAATCAAATTTCATTCTTCCCACCACATGGTTCCATAGGCATCTCAACAAAATGGGAAATAGACAAAAAAAAAAACAAAAAAGGTAAACCATTCATGTCAAAATAACCAAATAAGTTCCTTTGTTTAAAATTGTGTTAACTAGGTCTCCTTATTTTTCCACAATAATCTATTATCCTTTTTATAAAATAAAAATTGCTGTAATTTACTCTAGCCAGGACAAATGACACTAGAATGAATGGAAAAGCAGCCCCAACTCACCCAAACCATGAAGGAATAGCAGAAAAACTGACCAAACAAGCAAACTACGTGAAAATTTTCTTTTTTACTTGAAAGAAAAAGAAAAAAGAAACTTAAACTTTCTAAACTCAAATCTGCGCCTTAAAAGTACATATGTTCGGCGTTTTTTTTTTTTTTTTTTTTTTAATTTCTTTTCCTTTTCTATTTGTTTTGGCAATTCGAAATTCCAATGTCAAGATTTTATTTCTTTCTTTCTTTTTTTTTTTTTGGCTTATTCTTAAGAAAGATGAAGTTGAAAACCCAAAAAGAAAACCGGAACCTTGACTGAGCCTAGCTCAGCTAATTAACTTGCCTGCTAAGACCTAAACAATTTAAAACTCAAGACTTTTACTTGTCCCTCAGTTTCTCGGCAACCAAACGGAGAATAAAGAAAAAGTAAAAAAGTTCAATCCTGAAAACAAATTACCGAAATATAATTTCAGACTTTTCAACATACAAAAAAAAAGCTAGCAAAGAACACGAACGAGAAATTTTCCAAAACTCCACTTTTGCCACTTCTCTTCTTTCCCTCCTACAGATTCTCAATTCAAAAGAGAGCTTAAGTAATCCGAAAATCCCGAATTTTCCAATAATTTTCTCGGCAACCAATCAGAAAACAAAGAAAAACTACCTCGTTTTAAAAGTAGCAAGAGAAATTCTAAAAAAGTAATACTACCAATAAAAGTGGGTGTTAAGATTTGTATTTACATATTTAAACATGTACCTTAACGGTGGTAGGCTGGACTCTAGACTCGGCGGAAATTATGGCTGTGGCAGCGGCGTTGATGGTCTCGACGCTATCGTTTACGCTTCTCATCTTCGATTTCTATGCTTAAAACGATGCGTTAATAACATCAGTTTCATGTAACTTTCAATCTCTTTTACCTCTTAAGATGCAACAAATCTCAACAACGATTTGAAGACAACGGTAAAAAAAAAAAAAAAAAATTTGACAACTTGAAAACGTGATTTTTTAAAAATCAATTCATATAAATCAGCTCTTATTTCTGCCCTTTTCTTTTTTTCTTCTCTTTTTCAGTTCCCCTCCAGTCGTTCTCCTCCATTTTTCACCAATTTTGCTCCGAGTTTTGCCACGTCAACTAATGATCATGGGACCCACTAACTTTAGTTTTTCTGTTTCTATTTTCTGCTAATCTGTATTTTTGCTTTTTTTTTTCGGAATAAAAAAATATTAAAAACTCCAACCAATTACAAAATAATATTTCATTTTTTGTTGTATTTTTTAAGTAATATATTATTCATTTAGAAATTGTGCTAAAAAAAATAATAATGCTTTCCATTCCTAAAGGAGATTTAATAGTTAAACGAAGAAAAAGTTAATTACGCTCTTTTTTCTCTTATTATTTTTCAAAAATATGAACATCATTTTTCTTGAGATTATCATTTTCTCATTTCTAAGCTTTCCATATTAATGATAAAAATGCATGTTTGTATTTTTTTTTATCACATAATATTTTCAATGCTAGTAAATATTAATTAATTCAAACACATGAAGTCAAATAAAACATAGATCCAGCAGATGTTTAGAGTATTTCCTTTAGTAATCTCTCACATAAAATGAATATTTGGTTTTGATGGTAATGAAAATTTCATTATTACGTTATGTCTTATTAGAAAGAAATAAAAAGAAGTGGAAGAAAAATATCCTTTTTTATTTTTCATGTGACAGAATATAATTTTTTTTATTTTAAATTGTTTGAGTGTTATTAACTTTCATGAAATTAAAAAAAAAAGCTTTGATTTTAATAAATTTAACATTAAAATTTAATTTTTTTATAAAATTAAAATTTCATAATTTTTAATGTTAAAAAATAAAAAAAATTTAAAATATAAAAAAAAATTTAGATGTTCCAAAAAATATATAATTTTAAGACATCCAAAAAAAAAAAGAAAATAAAATAAAAAATAGGACGAAAAGAGTAAAAAATAAAATAGATATATTTGTAAGTTTTCTATTTCTCCGTACCAATATTAGAAAATAAATAAAAAATTTCCCTCTTTCACTATTTTTTATCTTTTTATATTTTCTTCGTATCAAGCATAATGTCATTGTAGAGTAAAAAGTTTTAATCAGTGGCACATAATTACACTGTATTTTGTTGTAAACTAATAGTTTCTTTATTTTTTTTATTTATGATTATTATAACATATAAATTCGTGAACTTATTACTAGACATGAAAAAAAAAGAGTCGTTATCAATATTTTTTGATTAAGTGTGATTGGTCACCTGATTAAAGTTGATCTGTAAAATAAATATTAGGTTCGAAAATTGATTACGTATGAGGAAGATTGTAGCATCCCCAAAACATCCATCCAATGAATGGTACCGATTGATTTTGATTTATCAAAGCCTTGATCATCATCAATTTTTTTTTTTTTTGCTTTACCAATATTTATTAATTTTATTAGAGTAGTAAAACCTTTTAATTTTTTGTTTATTTATTTATTATTTTGAAAACATTATTTCCAAAGATTTTTTTCTTTTTTTTTCGAAAAGATTTTTTTTGAAATATATATTTTTTAAAAATATCAGTGGCAGAAATAATTCTCTTTTTTATTATTATTATTTTTAAAAATAAAAACCAAAAAATAATAAAAAAAATAAAAAATGGGTTAGAAATAAAATCAAATCAAATCAAAAAATAAAATAAAATAAAATGGAAAAGAAAAAACCTGCGTTTGGTTCGGGTCAAGACGTGGGTTGAAGCACTGGTCTTCAGGTCAATGCACGGATCATGGCTTATCCAAAATTATATCGTTCTAGGCAGCTATATAAGTTAATTCCAACGCCTTTATCTTAGAATTTCTTTTGCACTCTCTCTCTAGACCAAAAAGCTCTATTTTCTCTCTAGAATTCTTCAAACCACCCACAAAAAAATTCAATCGAAAACTAAAAACTCACCAATTTCTGAAAAATCAGCCAGAATTCAATCACAAAATTCAAACCTGCCAAAAAATTCAATCGAAAATTTCATCCCAAACCCAAAAAACCCAAATCTCTAAGAATTTCTCCCAAATTTCTCCAAATTTGGCCTTAATCACTCCTAGAACCTGCTAGAATCATCTTGAATCCTAATCATAACCCAAAAACCTAGAATTGAACCTACAATTTCATATTGAAATCTAGAACCCCAAAATTAAACTGTCAAAACCCCTTTTGCCAAAACTTCATAGATTTTTCAATAATTTTTTTCCCTATTTTTTGTGTGTTCCTCAATGTCAGGATTGGTTCATTTTATAAATAGTCTTAAGAGAACTTTTAAAAAACAGACAGAATTAATCCCAGGCTTGAATCTTGGGATTGTATTCTATCCAGCGAGATTTTTAAGTCCAAAATTTTAGTTTGATAATGTTGACACAATTTGCAATTAAAACTTTGACTTAGGATGCTGATCCTGATTATTTTGTCCACATGTAAATTGAATCAAAAAGAAAAACAGCAAAGAAAAAAAATAAAAAAATAATAAAAGCATCTAATTGAACCAAAATGGGCCAGAATAAGCCTAAACCAAGATGGACCTGACCAAAATAAGCCTGGCCAAAATGGGCCAAAATGGCTTCGGATGAAAATGGGCCTAATTGGGCTCGAACCATAATGGGTCTAATTGGACCTAGACTAAAATGGGTCCAAACCAAAATAGGTGTCTACAATTGCCCCTTTTTGCATATCTTTGTTGGACAAGAATGTTGCAAAGACCTAGACACCCACTCTAGTCTTGAATTTGAAAAATGACTTGGACTAAACCAAGGTTAGGTGATCGGAATTGAACCATGAGTCAAATGAAACGACCAGGACCGAGTCAAGGTAAAAAATAATGATCACGACAAAACCATGAATCATAAGAAATGATTTAAACTGAGTTAAGATTAAACAACTGTGATGAAACCATGAGTCAAAATAAAGTGACCAAAATCGAGTCTAGATCGAGAATAAATAATCGGGATGGAACCTTGAATTATAAGAAATGATCTGAATTGATCCAAGATCAAGTGATCGAGACGAAACCATGACTCAAAATAAAGTGATCAGGACTGAGTCAAGGTCAAGAATAAATAATTAGGATGGAACCACGAATCATACGATATGATCTAAATTGAGTCAAGATCAAGTGACCAGGATAAAACTACGAGTCAAAATAAAGCGACTAGGATCGAGTCAAGGTTGAGAATAAATGATCGAGACAGAACCACGAATCATAAGAAATGATTTGAACTGAGCCAAGATCAAGTGACCGAAATAAAATCACGAGTCGAAATAAAAGCGACCAGGATTGAGTCAAGGTCGAGAATAAATAATCAAGACGAAACCATGAATCATAAGAAATGATCTGACTAAGCCAAGATCAAATAAATGAATAATGTAAATGCATGCCTTATCTAAAATGCAAATGAATCATTAATTGTGGTACTAAGGCTTCTGTCTTTTTAGTTGGTACACTTTTTAGCAAAAAAACTCTTTTCTGTTAGTCTGAATACTTATCTTCACCATATATTTTAGCGAAAAAACCATCATCGAACTGAATGCATATCTTCGACGAAAAAACTGTTTGAACGCATATCTTTGGCACAAAAATCAATTTGATTGTGTATCATTACTTCAAAAAAAGCCATGAAAATCAATTCCCCCCCCCCCTTTTTTTTTAAAGGCATTCATCCTTTGTTCTTGTCTCATTTAATTCTTCAAGGCAGTATGCAACTTCTTATGATTTTGTTCAATTATTAATCATTATCCCAATTTTAAGGTATGAGGATGCAAGTTATGCATTTATTCCATTCATGGCAAGATATAAAGAGGAAAGACAATGTATAGGACTAAGAGGATAATAAAATGGCTTTCATTTATTTGGATAAACAATAAATTAGAAATGATGGTATAAAGATAAAAGAAGGGTATTTAGGAGTAGCTATTTGGGGTAGCAATGCCCCAAGATAAATGATTAAATAATCATGACAATAAATTTTGGATCTCCTTCAAAAACTCAATTAAAACTTGATGCCCTAACACTTCAAAGCTCTTCAAAATTTATTATCCCTGATATGTCTTCCAAGTGATGCTGTGCTACCTTTCAAGGTTTTCAACTTGAACCTTTTCCATTTAGATTCAAGCCACCCTTTTGAGTTTTTGACTTGAATTTTTCTCTTTTTTTTTGGGTTCAAACTGCCTTTTCGAGTTTTCAATTTGAATTTTTTTATTTTTTATTTTTGTGAATCAAGCAAAGTATTTCTTTACTACGTCAGAATTGACAGGACTAGAAAGTTTATCTCCATCCATTTCTAACAAGATTAAAGCTCTTCTCAAAAAAACTGTCTTTACCACATAAAGTTCTTTCCAATTTGGAGTCTATTTTCCCCACATAAAAAATGGCTAAGCTGGAACTATAACATGTAAAGCATTTGGTGGAGCATGGATCTTATTAGCATAAATCTGGTATTTATGATATTTTTTAGCATAATCTATGCAGTCTTTTTTTATTGTCAACCAGTAATATCTAGCACGCATGACCTACCTTGCCATCTTATGCCCATTTGTATGTGCTCCACATATGCCATCATGGATTTCCCCAATGATCTTTTTAGCTTCAGAGGCACTTACACACCGAAATAACATCTGGTCTTAACCTCATTTGTATAGAATTTCCCCATTTAGAAAGAATCTCATAGCCAATCTTTTTAAGATTTTTTTATCATTTTCTGTGGCTAGATCAAGGTATTGCTGGTTTTTTAGATATTGCATAATATAATGATACCGGGGGTGGCCATCCTTTTCTTCGTCCAAATTGGCATAATGCACTGACATGCCCTTGATATCTAATTTGATAGGTTGAATTTTAGCAGTATCATCAATCTGTACCATTGAAGCTAGGGTAACCAAAGCATCTGCAATCTGATTTTCTTTATGAGGTAAGTTTTCAAACTAAATTATCTTAAATTGCTTGCATAGCTCTAAGATGTATCTATGATAAGGGATAAGTTTTGAATCCCTTATTTTTCATTCACCTTTTAGTTGATAAATGACTAAAGCTGAATCCCTAAACACCTTTAATATTTTAATTTTTCTGTCCAAAGCTACATGTAGTCCCATAACACACGTCTCTTATTCAATTACATTGTTGGTGAAATTAAAGTTTAATCTTGCTGTGATAGGATAATAATGCTCATTTGGAGATATTAACACCGCTCTAATTCTATGTCCTATGGCATTAGCAACCCCATCAAAATACATTTTCTATGTCTCTTCTTTATCATCATCTTTTTTTAATTTTGAGATGACTATTAGTTCTTCATATGAGAAGTCAAGCTTCATGGGCTCATTATCATCAGCAGTCCTGTCTGTCAAGAATTCAATAATGACACTTTTTTTTATCGCTTTTTGGCTCACATATATTATGTCATATTCTAAAACATCACTTGCCATCTTGTGATTCTTTTTGATAGTGAAGGCTTCTCGAAGATACATTTGATGGGATCCAGTTTAGCTATGAGTCAAGTTGTATAGTAAAGCATGTACTATTTGAGTCTTTTAGCTATCCAAGCTAAAACATAACATATTTTCTCTAGTGATGAATACTTGGACTCATATTCTGTGAATTTTTTGCTCAGGTAATAAATAGCTTTCTCTTTTTTACCAAATTCATCTTGTTGGCCTAGCACATATCCCATTAACCCTTTATGCACCACATGTATAGAATCAATGGTTTTTCTTAAACAAAGGGTGCTAGTATTTAAAGATTTGATAAGTATTGCTTAATTTTATTGAAGGTTTCTTGGCATTGTTCATTCCATTCCCTAAGATTATTCTTTCGAAAGAGTTTGAAAATGGGGTCACATTTGAGAGTAAGTTGAGAAACGAATTAAGATATATAGTTCAATCTGCGCAAGAAACCTTAAACCACTTTTTGAGTACTTGGTGGAGATAAATTCTGAATAGCCCATATTTTATCCAGATCCATTTTTATCCCTCTTTTGCTGATTATAAATCTCAGTAACTTTCTTGACCTGGCTTCAAATGTACATTTAGTTAGATTCAATTTAAGCTAGAACTTTCGTAACCTTTAATTTTTTAAGGTTGACTACATGATCATCTCATTTTTTAGACTTGATAACCATGTCATCCACATACACTTCAATCTTCTTATGTATTATATCGTGAAAGAATGTTACCATAGCCCTTTGATAAGTTACCCTAGCATTCTTTAATCCAAAGGGCATAACTTTGTAGCAAAAAGTTTCAAACATAGTGATAAAAGTGGTCTTTTCTATGTCATCTGAGGCCATTATTTGATTATAACCAGAAAACCCATCCATGAAAGAGAATATCAAATAGTGGGCTATGTTATTCACTAAAGTATCAATGTGAGGCAGAAAAAAAGTATCCTTAAGGCTAGCTCTATTCAGATCTATATAGTCTATACATATCCATATCTTTTCATCCTTTTTGAGGACAAGTACTATATTAGCTACCCATTCAGGATATTTGGCCACTTGCAAGAAGTCTGTATCAAATTACTTTTTAATTTTTTTTTTATTTTCAATAGCATCTCTGGTTTCATTCTTATTAGCTTTTGCTGTATCGATTTACATTCTGGCTTTAATGGTAACTTATACTCCATTATTTCGGTGCTGAGTCTAGGCACATCTTGGTAAAACCAAGCAAATACATCTATAAATTCTCAGAACAAATCCTTTGACCGCTCTCGGTTAACAACTAAAAGTGAAGTGCCAATCTTGACTTTTTTTTTTATTTTCGGCATCACCCAAATTGACCAGTTTGACCACTTCTTAGTAAGGCTTAATGGATTTATCTTCTTGTTCAATTAGCCTTATTAAATCCAGAGACAAAGTATATTCTTTGAAATCTTCTTCAGTATTAAGTTCATTGGTATTAATTGAATTTTTAAAGTTAAACCCTAGATCATTGTCATGATTATCTTTGCATTCATTTAAAAACTTGAAAGTTAATAAAATAAAAAATATTGGCAAGAAATTTTGATGGTGGAATGAATGAAAATGAAGAAATGAACAAGATGTATACTCCTACTTTTATTAAAATAATGAAAAATAAAAGGCCCAAACATAAGATTTCATCCTAATGCTTTTGGGCATAAGCAATTAGGAGATGTGATTATATTGAAAAAAAATAAAAAATAATAGGCATTTGGATGACCCTCTAATTCTATAATTCATATCTTAGTGGGCACAAGTAAACCAAAGCTTCCTTGTTTTGGCTTCCATCATCCACCATATGAATGGATAACTAAGCAAAAGTTTCTTCCCACTTTGGTTCCTCTTTTATGTTCTCTTCAACTTTTGGAAGCTTGTATCCTCTATGAGTGAAAGTCTTATTTAAGTGGGGAGCAACCATTGACTCATTCCATGCTCTCTTGCTAAATCTTGGTACTTTCTCCATCTTATAGCCTAATCTTGCTCTACCATGATTATCTTCAAGTTTCAAGAATTCTCTTACCCCTTAAAGATTTCTGCCTAGGCTAAACCCAATACTCCAACCTTTGTGAGCCATCTGATTTGATCACAATCTGACTGAATTTGAACCCTTTGCCTATTGCATTAATAGGTTCAAAAGATCTATAAGAGCACTCAAGTGATTCTTCAACTGTTTCCACATATGGGGCTTTTGTGGGTTGGGTTACTAGTAAATATTCCTTTCTAGCTATAATCACCAATTATCTTTTTACATTGAATTTGATCTTTTAATATAATGAAGAAGGAATGACACCTACCTTGTAGATCTATGATCTTTCCAATAAGTAACTGTATGATGAAAAAATATCCATAACTTGAAATTTTATATTGAAAACACATGGACCAATCTGTATAGGTAACTCAACATCTTTCAATACTTTTCACCTAGTCCCATCAAATGATCGGGCTACCATTTGTTTGTCTTGGATATGAGACATATCAAAGGGTAATTTTTCCAAAGTGGACACAGGTATAACGTTAATGGCTGACCCATTATCAACAATGACCTTGGCTACTATATGGCCTTTACATTTAACAGTGATATGCAAGGCCTTGGTGCTTTTTCTACCCTCCGATAAAATATCATCATCACTAAAAGAGATATGGTATGGCACCACTAGATGGCCTGTCAGATGATTCACATACTCTACGAAAACATTATGGACTACATAAGCCTAATTCAATACCTTTAACAAGGTATTATGATACGGTTCAGAGTTAAAAAAAAAATGATAATAGAAAAATTTTGACTGGCATCTTACTCAATTGCTCCACCATAGAGTACTCACTATTTTTTACTAGCTTTAAAAACTCACAACCTCATTTTTAGGCACAAGTTTTGATGTATCCTTCTCTGGGATCTCTAGTTCAGTTTGCTTTTCCTTTTTTTTTTATTTTATTCAAAGTCTTTGGAGTATAACATTTTTTACTTCTAGCTATATCCTCTACTTCTGTTATATGGGTAGTTTTAACTTTTAGCATATCTTTTTACTGCCATTATGTTGTCACCCCATATTCATAGTTTCAAGGCATCGCTTTGTTATCTTTATAAAGAATGGGTGTGAAACTTTAAGGGCTACTGATTTAGGAACAAACTTATTCCTAGCTAATTGTGATTTCTCTTTACAATGTATAGTGACAGGTTTTGGCACCCACCTATCTGTCATAGTCACCTCGATGTCTTTTTAGGCTTTCGACTCTTCATATAGCTCTATTTGGTAAAAGTCTATCAGTTTTTAAAATTCATCATGAAATTATTTACAGACGTTAATTGAATGGCCTGGTGCCCCATCACCATATTTACATATTTGATTTAGGATGTATTTTCTCAAATGAGTGCATAAAGCCACTAGTTGTATCATCTCAGCTTTACATAAAGCCTTATATAGCTAGTCAAATGGCATCTTAAGCTCCTTTACTCTCTTTTTCACATGTTTTTCACCAGTGTCCAAAGCATTGATCGTATGATTGAGTAAGGGATTCCCACTGACATTAGGTGTTAAACTTCCACTAGTATCGAAGCTTATTAGCCCTTTTTTAATCAAACTTTATACTTTACGTTTGAAGGGAATACATTTTTTGGTAGAATATTCTATTACTCTAAAATGGTAGTCACAATGGGCATTGAAATCATACCATTTAGGGTAAGAAAGTTCAAGCTATTTTGTAGGGACAAAGGTTATTAAATGGTTTTTGTAGAGCTCTTGATATAGCTCCGTGTAGCTTATCGGTATGGGGTTAAAGGTTAGTCTTTCTCCGGTTCATGGTTTTTTAGTATTACTTGTGGTGCTAATTGGGTGAACAAGGGATCTTAATGATAAGGGATAAGATGGCCACACAGTTGATTGATAAGGTGATCCAGAAGTATGATTCATAGTGTGATGGTATGTAAGATAAGTAGGTCGAGAGTAGTTTCTGAATTGTTGCCCTTCAATACTCATGGCTTGAGTCTCACTTTCCTTTTTCTTAGGTGCTCTTTTGAAAGACTTACCTCCTTCAAGCTTACTATTTTTAATAGTATTTTTGATGATCTCTTCCAAAATCATCATGTATGTAAAATTTTTAGTCACATTTTCTATCATCCTCTCATAATAAAGTAATTTTAGAGTGCTCAAAAATAGCATAGTAGTTTATTTTTCTGTTAAGAAAGGTTGTATCTAGGCAGCCACATCCTATCATCTTTGAGCATATTGCTTAAAGGACTCGGACACTTTTTTCCATGGCTTATAAGGAAAGACAGTCGAAAGTCATGTTGATGATGTGCTGGTACTGATTAATAAAAGATCTAGTCAGATCTTTCCATGTGTTGATGTGAGTCCCATCTAATTAGATGTATCATCTTACTACAAATCCAGCCAAATTATCTTGAACACATGCATAAGTAATTTCTCATTACTGGCATTACCACTATTTTACGACAGTACATGATGATATGCGTGATAAGACACTTGGTACCGTCGTACTTCTCAAACTCTGGTACTTTAAACTTTGGTGGTATCACCACATTTGGTACTAGGCTAAGTCCTATAGTATCCATAGATCCATAGAAATCTATTCTCTTTACAGCCCTTAATCTTTCTTTAAGCCTATTTATAGCTTGATCAATTTTAAAATTTTTTAAGGGCATAACTGTCTGTGGCTTTTCTTTCTCCTTTACCTCATTTGCAGTAGGGAGTTAAATGGGCTAAATTTTCTTTTCAGTAAAGATAAAATTATCATAACTTTGGACATTCTCATGACCTGGTGCGTAGGTCATTCCTAGGTAGTTGTATTTTAAAAAAGTTGCCTGTTGAGGTTGGAAGAATGGTACGATTTGATTTTATTATGGACTAAAGCCTAGAGGATATGCTGAATTAGTAGCCTCTTATGAAGTATATTTTTCCACTGATTTCCCTTTATTTACCTTTTTCAAGGCCTTTAAAATTTGGCTTAACTTTACCTCTAATGCTTTCAGGCTTTTTCTATCCTTTCAAAGCAACTTGCATTGTCCTGTTCCATCTTTCTAGCTCAAGCCCAAGTATTGTATTGATGTGTAGCTATTCTTGCACCTTAGTACCACGATTAAAGATTCAATGATAATGTTATGATAATGAATGAATGAGTGTGATGCAAATGTATGAAAATGAAAAGAAAAAAAAATATTTTCCTTTTAAAAGAAATCCAACAAAAATAAAATTTCATTTATTTCATAGGAGTTTGTTTTACATCAAACCTAATATTGTTCCTTTATAAAAATGCCTAACTTGCTCATATTGGTACTAAGCCTCATCAATGAAGTTTAACAGTTTCTATCCATGCTCTTCTGCTGGTGTAATCAAAGCTTTTAGTGCCTTAACCTTTTCTGCCATCTCACTTGCTTTGATCACAGCCTTGCCTATCTGAACAGTGAGGTGCTTTATGTATCTTTGTCTTTCCAATCCTTTTTTTTTACCGCACCACACCTGATAGGATAATTCTTTATGCCTTTTTGTAAGGATCCTGACATGATTTCTCTGTTCACTCAACTTCAATGTCAGAGTCAGAATGTGGTCTGAAAGCTATTGATTCTCCTGCTCAACCTTTATGAAAGCATTTTTTATTTGGTCACGCTCTTTTTTCAGTTTTTCATTTTCATGAACCAACTTTGTGTTATTTATTTTTTTGACTTGTACCTATATGCGTAACCTCTTATGCTTATATTGTAACTTTTTTAGCTCTTTTAAGGCATTGTCCTATTTTTTAACAATTTTTTAGGCCTTACTATACTCCTTGAAAATCCTGTGTACTTGGATCTTTAATTTTTTTACTTTATTTTGCCATTGGTCCTTTTTTCCCTATAGCTTCAAAATTTTTACTTTAGTTTCTCCTTTTCCATTTCATGCTCTAACTCAAAAAGTTTATTGTCTAACTCTTAGCCTACCGGTATGTGATGATCCTGAGGCATAAATACAATCTCTTGACCTTTCTTATTTCTTCAAATTAGATATCCTTGAGTGACTCTGTCAATGAATAGCCTTTTGCTTACTTTTTTGGGCTTCTTCCTTGCCTTAATCATGTTATTAATCGTTTGAAAAGTTTTAGGCTCCCCATATGAGCAGTCAAACTGGTCGAGCTTGAAAGTCATAAGAGTGAACTATTCATCTCTATACTACCTCCTTACCATCAATGGTGCATAACTTGTTGACCTCCATAAGCCTAAAAGTGAAACCTCTGTCTTATCTCCACATTGATACAACATAGGTTCTTTATTTATCAATGGGGCTAACCATTTTACCTGACCAGCTGTAAGCCCTTGTAGTAGATATTTTCACTCTTTTTGGGTCTTTGCTTTTGGCCAGATACTTTGATAGAATTCTCTAATCAGATTTTAGCAAAGGCACTTTTCTTACATTCAAAATAGCTCTTCATCCATACATACAATAAGGGTAAGCAGCCTATGCAATGTGCTTTGTCCATCTGTCTATAAAAATTTAATGATCTAATAGTTTTTACTAAGATAACTTGTAAAGGATTACACCCTCTTTCAATCTGTTCAAATAGATCCACTATTTCTATCTCAATATGGCCTAAGACCCTAGGGAAAATAACTAACCCATGTACGACTAAAGCAATTGCATTTATTCCCTGATCATCATCTGGATGCTTGATAATGAAATTTTAGAGAACCTCTCATGGAATACCCTTGTGATCACCTTTCTTTCGAATGGATGAATCTATGGTCTTTATTCCCACTCCTAGCATTTGACCTAGCTTCTTGTGACTTTTATTTCTTTATGTATACTCTATCTGGATATAGTAGATGCATACCAAGTAGAGTTGAGTACTACTTTATTATTAATACTAGATCAACCTCAGTGAAGATGAAACATTGGTAGAAAGGATCCAAAAATTGTACCATCACCTTGATAAATGAGTAATCAACCTCTACCAACATGAAATATGTAATGTACTTAAACTTCTCATAGAAAGCCTCTTGCCTTGAAGGGGTTATACTATTCCATGTGTCTGATAGGCTTTTCAAGTTATTATGTTTGAGGAGTAGGCAGATTTTTCCTGATAGTGTAGGGATATGACCAGGTGGCTAATAGTCTCCTTCTTCTAGCTGCCTCTTTTCTGATTCCATTCTCACTTCTATAAGGGAGTCACATTTGAACAATATAGATGAGGTGCAAACCTGACGTCCTATGGAATTCATGAGGGTTTTTGTTGAAATAGCTTTGGGGTAAGAATACTATGCAATTTGTAAACATGTTCATGAATGTGAACAAAAAGAAATAAAAGAAGACAAAAAAATTAGTTAGTCACTTTAATTAAACATAGAGAAAACATCACATAATAGTTAAGATAACAACATGACCTAAAATTTAGGATTATCTATAGAGGGTGAGAAAATAAAGCTCTATCTATGGTTGGGCTTTTGAAGTTAACTATATGTGGTTTGGGCTATTTCTAAAAGGTTTCTAAATTGTTCACTATATCATGATCCATTACAGACAAGTAAGGCACCTCAATCCTTACCCATCATAGCTTTCAAGCGAAAAAGGATTCAATTTGAGTGGAAGTATTTCGTAGGGCCATGCAAAGACATGAAATCTTACCAAGGCATAGGTACTTCACTCTCTCCTAAAGGTAGAGTCCGGGTGGAGGGCTTATATTATACACATGCAAATGAATGACAGATATAATTAGCAGATATTTAAACAAATATAAGTAATGAATAATAAAGCAGACAATAAACAATTATGTAATAAATAATAAAGCAAATGTAAGCAATAAAAAGGGATATTTTCAAATTTGTTAAACAAACCCTGGATAATAAGAAATATTTTACTACCTTGACTTTCTAATGTCCCCAGTGGAGTCGTCAAACTGTCATAATATATAGATCTATGGATCTACCGCTAGACATGGATGAAAGAGAGTCACCACCAATCTGTTTTGGTTAGATATGATTGGCCACCTGATTGAAACTAATATGCAAAACAAAGGTTAGGTTCAAAAGTCGATTACATATGGGGAAAGTTGTAACACCTTTAAAACGTCTATCCAAGGGATGGTACTAGTTTGATTTCGAATTATCCAAGCCTTGATCATTATCATTTTTTTTTGCTTTACCAAATAATTTATTAATTTTATTAAAGTAGTAAAACCTTTCAATTTTATTTATTTATTTATTTATTATTTTGAAAACTTTATTTACAAAGATTTTTTTCCTTTTTTTTTGAAAAGATTTTTTTTGAAATATATATTTTTTCAAAAATATCAATGGCAAAAATAATTCTCCTTTTTTTGTTTTTTTAAATAAAAACAAAAAAATAATAAAATAATAAAAAATGAGTTAGAAATAAAATAAAATCAAATCAAATCAAATCAAAAAATAAAATAAAATAAAATAAAAAACATGTGATCGGGTCGGGTCAAGAAACGGATTGGCACGTGAGTGTTCGGGTCAATGCGTGGATCTTGGCTTATCTAAAATGGTGTCGTTCCAGACAACTATATAAGCTAATTCCAACGCCTTTACCTTAGAATTCTTTTTGCACACTCTCTTTCTAGATTGAGAAGCTCTGTCTTCTCTGTAGAATTCTTTAAACCACTCACCAAAAATTAGGAATTCCATCGATTTTTAGAAAAGTTACCAAAAATTTCAATCGAAAACTAGAAACTCATCAGTTTCTGAAGCTTTTTTTTTTGTTTTTTACTTTTTATAGCTCTCTTTCTCTTTCTCTTTTCGTCTTTTTTTCCTTTTTTCTTTTTTTTTCTTTTTTTCTCTCTTTTTCTTTCCCAAACCAAAACTAGAAACCTTTCTTTTTTGGATAGAACCATTTTTTTCTTTTTTTTTCCTTTCATTCTCTTCTTTTTCTTCTTCTCTTTTTTCTTTTATTTTTCTCCATTTTCTCTCTGGTTTGACACTTCTAGGTGAAAGTTGTTATTGCCTTTTTTTTTTTGGGTATTAGGTTTTTCTAGTGATGACTATGGTATTGTGATTTTTTTATTTTTAGGATTTTTGACTTTATGGTTTTTGGTGAATTTCAAAGAAAAATAAAAATGATATTTTTGCTCTTGGATTTGGGTTTCGATTGTAGAGATTGTGAAAAAAGTTAGGGTTTGATGGATTTTTTTAGTGATGGTCGAATGGTTTTGCTTGAAAATAGCTGAAAGTTTGTTTTTTTTTTTTTTTTTTTGTTGAGGGTTAAGAGTGAAGATTGAACTGAGATTTATGTTGGGTGTTTTTTTGTTGTAAAGATGACTAAATGGTTTTTAAATTTTTTTTTTGTTGTTGTGCTTGGTTCTCTCTTTTAATATAAATTCTCTTAAGATTTTATCAAGAACCTTTAAAAGTTTTTTCCCCTTTTACTAATGAAATCAATTTTTTTGAAAAAAAAAAGATTGAGGTTTTTCGCTTGATATTGTAGCAATGGCCATTGTAATTCTTGGTTGATGAGTTTAAATGAATCTTTGTAATGGCACTTGTAGACATCCCATTTTGTCCAAAAATTTCTCCTAAAATCAAAAACGGACTTTCAACATAAAGTGGGCCCAGTAGAAAATTTTTGGGCCCAAAAATTTTAATTTCGATTTTAGTTTTAATTTTGGTTTTTAATGTGATTTGAGTTTTAATTTTAGGCTTTTAACTTTAGTTTTTATTTTTTTATTCTTAGTCAAAGTTTAAACAAAGTCAAAAGTCCAACAAAAAAAAAAGAAAGAAATCGAAATTTTTTGAATGGCAAGATTCATGCAAGACTAAATAGTGTAAAACGAAAAACTCATAAAATCAAATCAAACCCAATTTACCAAATTAAATCACGGATTAAAATAATCATAAAAAATTAAATTATTAATTGGTTGAATTTTTCCAAATTAAAAAGGGATTGAATCCTTATAAAGAGGTATAAACAAAATGATAAAGGGAGGCAGAAAATTGAAAATGATCTAAAGATTCTAGGTTTATGTTTCTTGGAGTTTTCAAGGTATTGATTTTTTTTTTTTAGTTCTGATCTTTGTGACTTTTGAATGATTATTTTAATTATGGGCTTTGGGAAAGTTATTTTAATTCTTGGTTGATGATATTTTTTAGTTTTGGCTTAGATTGTTGGGGTTTAATTTGAATTTCTAGGTTTAGATTCAAATTTGGGTTTATTTTTGGGTTTTTCATTTGAAAGTTCAAATTTTTTGGTTTTGTTTATTTTTTCGATAAAAGTTTAAAATTTTCAGTTAAGTTCATGGTAGTTAAAGGAAAAAATGATGGTTAGATTTGGGAATTGATGATGGTTTCTGGGTAGAGTTTGAAGTTTTCAATGCATTTGAACTTTTTGATATTGATTTTTGAAATTGGTTAAAGTTTTCGACTTGGCTAAAAAGAGAAAACAGAGAAAAAATCAATCTAGAGAGTGTGTGTGCAGAGGAATATAAGGAAAAATATTTTTTTATTATTTTATATGTAATTAAAATGACATTGTTTTGGCAAAAACTCTGACCCGCATACTGCCTTCGTGTAAAACCCAACTTGATAGCAGATATTTGCTCTTCTTTTTTTACTTTAGTTTTTGTTTTGATTTATTTTATTTTATTTTCTTTTTATATTTATTTTATTTTACTTATTAATTTTATTTTATCTTTAATTATTATTTTACTTATTTTAAATTTAACAATTTATTTTTTTAAATGCCTTTAGGAATTTTATTTTATTTATTTATTCATTAAAAAATAACCAAAAAAAGTTTCCAAAATAAATTCATAAATCCTACCAAACTATTTGTGGATTTTTCATGGATTTAAATTTTTATGAATTCTGCTAAATTGTTGGAGAATTTCATAAATCAATTTTTATAAAAAAATAAAATATTTTGTTTTAATTCTATTAAACTATTGAAGGATTTGAATATTAAATTAAATCTTACCAAACTATTAGAAGATTTAATGAATTTTTTGAAAATAAATTTACAATGAAATCTCATTAAACTATTGAGAGATCTGCATAAAAATAAATCTTACCAAACTATTGAAAGATTTTACTAATCATTTTTCTAAATAAAATATGTTAGTGAATCCGACAACAGAGTCTCTTTAGAGTGAAACACTAGTCTCCATGAATTATCCTGAGGTAATAAAATTATCTTAAATTGCTATAAAACTATTAGAGTAAATTTAGGTTTAATTTTCAATAATTAAAATTATTTGGTAAATTATAAATATATTTTAAGGCTTGGATAACTTTAAATCAAACTGGTACCATCTTTTAGATAGGCTTTGTGAGGGTGCTATGACTTTCTTATGCGTAATCATACTCTCAAACCTAAACTTTAGTTTCGTTAACAGAATCTAGTATTTAAAGATACCTAAGTCAATCTTGGGACTCCTCTTTAAAATGAAACAGATTTAGTTAGGTGGCCAATCACACCTAAATAAAAAAAATTGATGGCAATTCCTTTAATTTATGTCAACGATAGGTCTACATATTTATACATTATGATAGTGTTATAGGGAAAATAGAGGGGGAAAACAGATTAGCTAAAAATAGAGTTGGCAATTTGGTAGGAAAAAAAAGTAATTTACGGAGAAGAGAAAGTGAGGGGAGACTATTGTCATGGTAGTTGACATTCTAATCTCTTTATTTTTTATTTTATTTTAAACATGTATTTGGCTTTTGAGTTGATAAAAATAAATGTGAGCTTTTACTAACCTCTAAGCCTTTTTAGGCCCATACCAAAAACTCAACCTAAGGCTAAATTGGACTCGTAAATTAAAATTGGACTCAAAATTGGACTCTAGACTTGAAAAATCCAATGTAGATTTCTATCAAGCCCTTAGGCCCAACCAGTGTAAAACTAAATTGATCGGCCCAAGCAAAATGATCTCGAATTTTTAATACGCAATCAATACAAGTCTAGCAAATCGAAATCTTCAAATCGTTTGAACATTATATTTTTGAGCCAAAATCATAAGTTGAGCATGATTAAACTCTCGAAAAAAATTAGGTGTCTATAGTTGCCTTTTTTTACACATTTTTTAGAATTAAGAATAGGGCAAATATATGATAATAATTTTGTCCAGTGTCAACAATTTGAGGATATTTCGAAAGTCTCTTCTTTTTTTTTCATTTTTATTATAATTTTTTATATTGATTTTTTGAAATTTTTGAAAATTTTTTTAACTTTGTTTTTTTTTTCTTTTTTTTTAATTTATTGATTTTTTTTAACATTTGTTTTTTTTATTTTTTGATTATTATTTATTATTTATCTATTATTTTTTAAGGCATATGAAGTTGGAGATGATCTAAATTGGAACATTAGTTGAAAATGGTATTACCAGGTTTGAGTAATGAGTCAAAAAAATAAAGATGAACGAGACTAAATCATAAGTCAAAAAATAAAAATGATCAGGACTGAACCATAAGTCAGAAAATAAAAACGATTGAGATTGAACAATAAGTCTAAGGATAAGGATGAATGGGACTGAGTTACAAGTCAAAAAATAAAGATAAAGGGGACTGAATTGTAAGTCGACAAATAAGGATGACTAGAATTGAGCCGGAAATCAAGAAATAAAAATGATCAAGATTGAACTACAAGTCAAGGAATAAAAGTGAACGGGACTAAACCACAAGTTAAAGAATAAATATGAACAGGATTGAAGCATGAGTCGAAGCATAAATATGGCAAGGATTAAGTTGTAAGTAAAGAAATTAAAATGACCAAGATTGAACCATAAGTCAAGAAATAAAAGCGACTAGGACTAAACTGTAATTCAAGGAATAAAAGTGACCGAAACTGAATCACAAGTCGAAAAATAAATATGGCTAGGATTGAACCGTAAGTCAAAAAATAAAAATGATCGAGATTGAATTATGAGTTTAAGCATAAAGATGACAAGGATTGAGTCACAAATTAGGAAATAAAAATGATCTAGATTGAACTGTGAGTCAAAGCATAAACATGACCAAGCGAGATTGAACTATGAGTCTAAGCATAAAGATGACAAGGATTGAGTCACAAATTAGGAAATAAAAATGATCTAGATTGAACTGTGAGTCAAAGCACAAACATGACCGGGCCTGAGTCGTAAGTCAAAAAATAAAAATGATTGAAATTGAACAATAAGTTAAAGAATAAAGATGATCGAGACTCAATCATAAGTCAAAAAATAAAAATGACCAGTATTGAACTATAAGTTGAAGAATAAAGATGACCAAGACTAAGCCATAAGTTGAAAGATAAAAAGGATTAGGTGTTTTATAAATCAATAGTCAAGATTAAGATCATGCTAGGGATAACCTTCATCAGATCTTAAGATCATGCTAGGGATAACATTCATCTTTTGGGCCAACTTTCTTAATCAAATCATCATCATTGTTTTGATGTCTCATAAAAAGACCTTTAATATGATTTATCATAAAAATGTATTTGATGCATGTAATGATTGTGATGAATAAGAAAAAAGAAGATGCAATCAATGATTTATACCATGCACTTTTATTCATGTTGATTTGATTTTCAAGATTTGTTCATTTTTTTAGACTTTACAAATCACTTCCAATATTCTTGTCCTTCTATATCTTTCAACTTTCATCCATTTGTTTCTCTTTTCTCTTATTTTGGGATCTAGGACTTTTGATGAGCCTGTTTATGACACTTGTCCCGAAGCCTCTTTCGAGTTCTTTCTTTATTTTTCTTTTTTTTTTTTGGGTAATCAATCAATTTTTCAATTTCATTTTGTGTTTTCTAACCATGCATTGTTATTTTCTATCATCCCTTTACCATCTTTTTCGAGTGACACGTTAGTCTATTATGAACATTATCAGTCATTATCTTAATTTCAAATGACAAATGCAATGATTCCATGTTCAAGGTTGATTATGAGATTTAATTAACAGTAGCGTATTTATTTTGGTTTCGAAAGAAAAAGATAAGCTTTTCAAAACATAAAGAACAAGTAATTCAAAAAAAATCTAGGGAATAAATAATGGACATTTGAACAAACTTGACAAACTTGGACTAGATATTTTCCCAAAAACTCATTACATTTACGATCTTGTTACGTTTGATCTCGTTACGTTTGATCTCATATAATTAATTCTTGCCTTACACTTACAAGTAATGAAAACTTGCTCCAAAAGTCATTTCGCTTAACTTTGACATGGATTCATTCAACTGTGTGGCTTTTTTTTTTATTTTTTAAAGAATTTCCTTCTAGCTTCACCTTCATTTAAGTCACCTTTTAAGGTTTTTTGCTTAAACAATCTTTTTTCTTTTTGTTCAGACCATCTTTTTTAGGTTTTCAATATGAATCATCTCTTTTTTTTACTTGCTTTTATTGTTGCTTTTTTAAAGCAAAATTATTTTTAATAGCATTGAAATTCATAGGATTTAACAATTCATCACCATCCATTTCTAAAAGGATCGAAGCTCTACCAAAGAATGTCTTTTTTACCATGTATAGACCTTCCTAATTAGGTGTCTATTTTTTTCTATTGTCATGTTAATTTGGTAAGATCCTTTTGAAAATCAGTTTATCTTCGCGAAAGCACCAGGGACGTATCTTCTTATCATGTGCTTGCATGATTCTTTTTTGGTACATATGCCTATGGTTAAATGCTGAGAGCTTTTTTCTTCAATGAGATTTAGTTATTCAAAATGATTTTGAACCTAGTCTGTCTCATTTAATTTTACCTCTATTAAAACTCTTAAAGAAGGAATTTTCACTTTGATGAGTAATACAACCTCTATCTCGTACACTAGTGAAAACATGGTGGCCCTTGTGAAAGTTAGAATTGATGTTCTTTAAACTAGTAAGGCAAAACATAACTTCTTATCCTAGTCCTTATATGTATCGATCAATTTCCCCAATATTCTTTTGATAATCTTATTCGTAACTTTTACCGTACTATTCATTTTTACGTAATACGGCACTAAATGATGATGCTTTATCTTGAATTATGAACATACCTCTTTCATTATTTTATTGTTTAAGTTGCTAGCAATATAAAAAATGATTCTTTTTTAGAGTTCATACCGACATATTATCTCTCTTTTTATGAATCTACATACCACCAATCTTTTAATACTGGTATAAAAAGCCACTTTCACCTACTTAGTGAAGTAATCAATTATTAAAAAAAATAAAATGATGTTCATACAAAGCTTTTGGGGTTATATGTTTGATCACATCCATTCTCTATATAGAAAAAGGTCATGGTGATGCCATAACATATAGTGGAACTAAAGGGGAATGAATTTTATTCAAGCAAAATTTGGCAAATATGATATTTTCTAGCATAACTAATGTGATCATTTTTCAATATAGACTAGTAGTAACTCGTTCTCATAATCTATCTCACCATCATATGTCCATTGATATGTATTCCATAAATCTCCTTGTATACTTCCTCAAGTATCTTTCTTACTTTAATAGTGTTTACACATCTTATATAAGATTTTTTCATTAAGTATAAACCCTACTACTAATCTTCGAATAATCTTCTTGTTATTCTTTGAAGGTTGTTTGGGGTAGTTTTAGCACTTGATATACTATATAATACCTTAATACCATAGTCACCAATCTACCTTCTCTTCTACATTCGAACAATGAATCGGTGAATCTCTTATTTGTACTATGATGGGCTGAATCCCTGTATTGTCATTTAACTTGAACATTACTACCAAAGTAGATAAGACATCAGTGATCTAATTTTCTTTTTATGAAACATGTTAAAATTGGACCTCTTTGAATTGCCTTATTAAACTAGTTATGTGCCTTTAGTATACACCAATTTTGAGTCCTTGGTCTCCCATTCATCTTTTAATTGGTAAATTACTAAGACTGAATCCCCATATACTTCTAACACTTCAATCTTCTTTTCAATGACCATCTGTAAACCTATGGCACATGCTTCATATTCAACAATATTATTTATAAAATTGAAATCCAATTTTATAGTGAAAAAGTAGTAATTTCTTTCTGAGGTTATTACTATTGCCCTAATGTCATATCCGATTATATTCGATGCCTCGTCAAAAAATGTCTTCCATAATTTTCTTACAGGTACTTTATCTCCATCTTGTAAGATTGTCTTTAAGTCTTCATCTGAGAATTTAAACTTCATAGGTTCATAATCTTTCATAGTTCAATTAGTAAAAAAGTCAGCTAATTTTTTTTATAGCTTTTTGCATTACATATACAATATCATATTTTAAAAGTATGACCTACCATCTCACTATCTTACCTGAAAAAGATAGTTTTTCAAAACTATACTTGAAAGGATTCAACTTTAATATAAATCAGGTTGTATGATAGAGCATGTACTACCTGCGTTTATAGGTAGTCCAAACCAAGATATAATATATTTTTCCTATTTGGGAGTACTTAGCTTTAAACTCTGTAAACTTCTTACTTAAATAGTAGATAGCATATGTATTTTTACCAGTTTCATCCCTACGCCTCAATACATATTCTATTGAATTCTCTTACACTGTTAAATACAAAATCAATGGCCTTCCTATAACTGGTGGTATCAACATCGACGGGTTTGTCAAATACTCTTTAATTTTTTTAAAGATATTTTGGCATTCTTCATCCCATTTACCATGATTACTTTTATGAAGCAATCTACAGATTAAATCGCATTTCGAGATGAATTGAGATATGAAACAAAAAATGTAATTCAATCATCCTAAAAAGCCTTTCATTTCTTTTTGTGTGTACGATGCTAGTAAATCTTGAATAACTCAAATCTTATTAGGGTTTACTTTCATGCCTTTCTCATTAACTATAAATCCTAGCAAATTTTCAAACTTGATGCCAAATGTGCATTTGGTTGAGTTCATCTTAAACTGGTATCTTTATAAGCTTTCAGATAGCTTTCAAAGATTAGTAACATGATCTTTATCTTATTAAGACTCCTTGTCCATCATATAATGAAAAAAAGTGACTATCACTCTTTCATATGTGGTGCCAACATTCTTTAGCCCAAAAGGCATAACTTTATAACAAAATATCCCTTACATTATCATGAACATGGTTTTCTCCAATCCTCTTGGGCCATTTTGAATTGGTTATAGCCAGAAAACCCATTCGTGAACAAAAAGGTAAAGTGCCTAGCAATGTTATCTACAAGGATATTGATATAAGGCAATGAGAAATTATCCTTTGGGCTGGCCTTATTTAAGCGCCGATAATCTATACATATCCTAACTTTTTCATCTTTTTTAGGAACTAGAACAATATTGGCTACCCATTCACGGTACTTAGCTACTTCTAAAAAACCTAAATCAAACTATTTTTTCACTTTCTCTTTTATCTTTAGCAACATTTTCAGCTTCATGCATCTTAATTTTTATTGTATTGATCGGTATTCTAGTTTTAAAAGTAGTCTATGTTCAACAACACTATGCTAAACCTAGGCATATCCTATAGGACCATGCAAATACATCCACATTTTGCAACAAATTCATTGGTTTTTGTTTCTTAATCAGCGATAATGAAGTATTGATTCTAACTTTTTTCTTATTCTCACTATTCCTCAAATTCAACAAGTTGACAGATTCCTTATAAAGTTCTATAATTTTCTTCTCCTATTCCATCCATTTTAATAGATTATGAGACAAATCATAGTTTTCTAAATCAATATCATTATCAAGCTTACTAATGTGAATTGAATTTTTAAAATCAAATATGATATTGTTGTCTTGGTCATCTATAATGTTCATTATTAAAATACTTAAAAATGGGTACAATCATAATAAAATATAGATGAATTTTCGTAAAAGTAAGATGAATATGAGTACAAACGAAGAAAAAATAGAGAAAATCATATATGTGAAATGCATTGCATTCATAATTTTATTAGGATAATGAAAGTAAGCCTATGCATTTAACCTCTGCATACTCTTAAACAGAAACAATTAAAATTTTTAAGTTTAAATGATTCAAAGATAATGAAAACAGTACATCATTCTTAGATCTCGTAACTTACAAAAAGAAAAAAAATCTCTTCATCTTACATAACTTTTTCATCTGTACTGATCTAAACTTGAGAGAAAGCTTTCTCTAATCTTGTTACTAGCTCACCCTTTTAAACTTTTGACGATCCAAGATGGATATATCCTTTAGAACAAAACATTTCATATAAATAAGGGAACACCATTTTTCCATCAATTGACTCGTGTCTTTTGAAGTGTGCCATTCTTTTTTCTTTTTTCTCTAGTATCATGTTTTTTCTATCGATGACAATAAGCTTATAACCTAAGCGCTATCTCTTTTTGTTCTCCATCGTGCTTAGCGCCTTCTTAATTCATTGTAAAGCTTTTTTTAAATCTTGTCTTACGAGCCAACCTTTGCCAATAATCTCTTTAATCACCATATTTGTATTTTTTGGCAATCAAGAGATCGATATGTTTGACCTTTCTTTGACATAGGTAGCATTTGCTACCTCAAAAGCTCTAAATAAGCATTTAGTCACCTTTTTGGCAACCTCGACATAAAGAATAGTCAAGGCTTTGGTTATTAATAAGTCTTCTTCTTCATTGAGACAAACCTACTTCCCTTCAATAATGAATTTTATCTTTTGATGTAACAATGAAGGTATAGCTCCAGTTGTATGAATCCAAAGTCTTGTGAGTAAATAATTATATCAAGATGTTATATCCATCACCTGGAATAGAATATTAAAGGTACATGAACTAATCTATAATGAAATCTCTATATTATCAATCATCTCTCTTCGTGCTTTGTCAAAAACCCTTACTATCATGTAATTATTTCTCATGTGGGAGGGATCCACTAAAGGCTTTGACAACTTAGTTATAGGCATGATATTGATAGATGACCCATTATCAATCCATACTTTGGCTATGATATAGGTTTTACACTTAACAATAATGTGTATAGCCCTAACACTACCACATTCCTCTGGGGGTATTTCATCATTAAAAGTAATGAAATTAGGAGATATAATACTCCCAACATGTAAGCTACTTTTTCAATAAAAATATTATGCTTGACATAAGTCTAATTAAGCACTTTTAGCAAAGCATTCTTATGTGGCTCTGAGTTTAATAATAGTGGCAATAAAGAAATATAAGTTGGTAGTTTGTTTAACTGGTCAACCACAGTGTACTAGCTATGGTTGATGATTTCATAAGTTTTTTTCTTTGATACTGACTTCTTAATCTCCACTTCTAGACTTGCTATCAGCTGAGTTCCTTTACTTTTCCTTATATCATTTTTTTTCACCTTACCTTTCTTTTTTTTGACCTTTTTTGACAATTCAGAAGTGTAGCACCAGCCACTTTGGGTTATTTCTCCTATGCCTGTTATGTTTATAGTATTCTTTATACTTGGATCGTTTAAGGTCATATCGAGTCGTTGAACCATGACATCATAGTCATACTTTCATAGGACTACTTTATCAGTTTGGTAAGAGAATGGAATAGGAACATAAATTATCATAGCCATCATAAGAAAAGAATAGTTTTCTCAGTTACAGGCTCTGATTTCTCATCATGGAATATCGTTAGAGGCTTAGGGATAAAAGACTTGCCAAAAGGCTCATCATCCACCATATTCACATTGTCTTCATCATACTTATCATAAAACTCTCTTACAATTGCGTACATCAAACTTTGTAATATTTGTTGAAAAACTTCACATTATTGGATTGAATGTTTGACCATTCTTCCATGATATTTACAAACCTGGTGATGGTTTTCATGATTTTCATTATCATTCAAAGATATTGGTTGAATCATGCTTATCTCAATCAAATAGTTATACACCCGTTTAAAAAAGGTCATCACTTTGTCCACATATCTTCTGATCTTTACATCTCTTAATGTTAATCTTTCTTTTAGTGTGATTTGGCAAAGGGTTTCCAATGACACTTGGCTTTAATTTGGTATCAAAAGTTAAGAGCCCATTCTTTCTTAAATCTTGTACCTTATGTTTCAGTGTTGTGTAATTTTTAGTGGAATGTTCTACCACACCATAATGGTAGTCGTACTTGGTATTAGGGTAAAGTGGCTTTAATGGTGCCATATAGATAAGGGCAATAAGGTGACCTCTCATCAATTAGTGATACAAATTTGTGTAAAACATGAGAATTGGGTCAAATTAAGGCTTTTCTCTATTGTTCTTGTTTTGTGGGTTTTTTTGGTTATTAGTTCAATGGGTTGTTTCGACAAATGGTTGTGTTGGCAGTACATGGGTGTAATTAAGTGGTTGAGGATTAAAGTTCAACTTATACAGTGGTTGTTAGGATGCTTGGTAATAAATGGTTACTGAAAGATTTGGTTGGTAGTAAGGTAATAAGAAAGGTATGATGGGTTTGGATTATATGCAATAAATGAACAGTGTGAGAAATTTTCGTAAGTGACTATGTGTGCCTCATGCTCTTTTTTCTTTTGATTTGCTGTCTTCTTTTTAGGCCCTTCAATTTTACCACATTTGAACCAATTTTTCATAGTATGGGGCTTTAAGTGTGTTGACAATTAGTGGTGATTACACCTAGGCTACTACATCTCTTCATAGATATGTATATTCCTTAAAGGTTTTTATTTACCTTTTTTATGTATTTTGTAATGATAACTTGTCAAGGGCTGTATCAAAGACATGCTTGTACTGGGTGATGAAAGCCTTGACCAAATCCTTCCACGAATAGATTTAGCTCCTATCTAGCTATACGTATTATCTTACTGCTAATCTAGTTAAACTATCTTGAAAACAATGTATCAAGAGCTTATCATTTTGGATATGATCCATTACCTTCTTATAGAATATGGTAATGTGAGTAGAGGGACATTTTGTTCTGTTATATTTTTCCAAATTTAAAGTTTTAAATTTGCTGGAATAACTAAATCAAGCACCAAACTAAGCTCATTAACATCAATACTCCCATATATATTCTGAGCCTTTCTTCAAGTAAATCATACTTGTTTCATATTTCTAAGTTCACAACTAGCTCCAACATGTCATGTGGCTTTTCTTATTCGATAGGATCGTTTAGATTTGGTACCAAGATAGGGTCAACAAAAGTAAAACTTGGTTAGCATTCAAGTAAATTTAAGGTTAATTAGTAGAATAACTGATATAAAAGTAAGGTTGTACATTTGGTGGCTACAAATGTATGCCACAGAAAGCTTGAGCTTGAGGTGGGGTGAACCCTAGAAGGTACAATGATTCTTCTATGTTGATCTCTTCTTATAATCTTGATATACCAACAACTTTTTTACCCTTTAATAAATTGGATAACAACTGCCTGAGTTCAACTATGTCTCAATACTCTATTGTATTTCCATTACTTTTTTCCTTATTTCCTCTTACACTTTTTCAACCCTCTTAAACCTAGTTGCATTTTCTCTTTCCATGACTCAAGCTTGAGAACAAGTATTATATCTACGCAAGATTGATTAACTTAGATTCTTTGGCTCTGCTATCCTTGAATCTTAGTTTATTAACCATGAATTAGAGCACATGATACACTATCATTGTTATTATTGTTAATCTTTGCCTTTATTAAATTTCATGCATAGAATGAATGTAATGCAAATTGGGGCATTGTTTTAGATCAACTTAAACAAAAAAAAAAAAAAACTTGAATTCTTTTACATCATCTGATCATTCTTAAATTAAAATCATAAAAACATCTAACCTAAGTATATTGCTCTCTAGCCTCATATAAAAAGTCTAACAACCGTTAGCTATAACCTTAGGTTGGTATAATCTCCCGTTCAAGTGCTTTCACTTTCTTGACCGTGTTGCCAACTTTTTGGATAGCCTTGTAAATTTGGAAAGTCAAGTAATCTATGTATTGCTACCTCCCTAAGCTTTTCGTTTTTCATATCTCTCAGGCTTTTAATTTCATGTTACAAATGCAAGCTCATTCATCCTTTTTTTCTTACGATTTCATCAAAATTTTATCCATATGGTTTTGATTCTTGATCAGTTGATGTTCTAACCTTTTTGTTCTAACGTCATTTATACAATCGAATTCTTACTTTCTTCTTCCTTTAATTTGACTTTCAATTGTTTATTTTTTTCAACAACTCCAAAATACTTATATTTCCATGTTTGCAAATTCTAAGTGAGGGCAACAATAGTTTTCATGTTCTCTTTAGCTTTACCTTTTTGGTACTCTATCATTTTTCTTAAATCATCAATTTCCCTTTTAGATTTTTTTGAAGGTCCAACATCCATTCTTAGCCTTTTTATTTTCTTGATAAAGATATTTTAAATCTCTTTTCAACACCTTTTTCTCCTTGACCAACTTTTACAATGCATCATCTTTCATTATCAAGTCATATCTCAATTGATTAATCTATTCTAACATTGCCATTTTTTCTTTCTCCATTTCTTTCTTTCTACCTCAAACTCTTGTTAAGCAATTTTGAGAGCTATCAATGCTAGCTTTGATATGGGGATGGGCAACCATTTCGAAATGTTTTTCATCAATGGCTTAACTTCATTGATTCTTTTCACTCTCCATAAAAGATATCTTTTTGCCACATTGTCAGCATACTTGGCCAGATTCATTCGATTAATTTGTTTTCAAGCTCTGATGACTTTTTAGACTTCTTTCGTATAATTGGGTGCACCATAATCCAATTTGAATAGGTTGAGTCCATGAGTCATAGGAATAAACTATCAAAAATCGTATTATATTTAGATCATATGAGGTGCATAACTAATTGCACTCCATATCCCTAGTATAGAATCGATGGTTTGTCTTTACTACTGTATAATATGGCTGATGGAAACATCCATGGTGCTTTTCACATTATGGCCTCGCTCATGAGATTCAGAAAAAATGACATCCAATGCTTTTTTGTCCAATCTTTTTGCCATTCTTTAGTAATAAACTCCTTGATCAGAACAAAATGAGCAAAAAAAAAAAGCCAAAATGACACTTTTTCTTTTTCCCAAAAGTGATTCTGAATCCAAATGTAGAGTAGAAATGTTGAAGGAATTGACTCGATCTATTCTTTTCTTTCTTATGTTTATCAATTTTTTTGATCCTAACTTTTATGATCTTAGCCAACTTCTTCTTAAACTCGATCATCTTTTTCTCTTTCCAATAGATAATGTCCTAATTAATAGATTCTATTCAAAGTAAGGATGAGTACTTTTCAATCATAGGGGTCAAATCTTCTCGGATAAACACAAAGCATCAATAAGATGGATCCTAAAAATGCATTGCAACTCTAGTAAGCTATTCATTGATTTTTCCCGATATAAGTAGTGCCATATCCCTGTATTTCTTAGAAAATAATTCTTTTATCTCTATTTTCACTATTTTTAGAAACCTCTAATTCTGACATTTTACTCTAACTCAGATCTATATACACTGACTGCAGAAACATCTAGATATAACCATCTCCTAAAAAGTTTCCTTTTTCTTTGGATACTTTTTTATTGGCTCTTAATCTCTAAATAGTTCTTACATATGGATGATGCTACTATAGGCTTCATGAGAGCTTCTCTTGCTAAATACTGGCCTAAAACAATACCTTTTAAGAAATATGATGCCTATATTATGCATGCAACAAAATTAAAGGCAAATAAAAATTAAATAAATCAATAATGTTAGTAAAATAAATAAATAAATAATCAAACATAGCATATAACAAAATAGAATATACACAATGTCTTAGCTTTAGGTAATTTTCTTAGAAAGGCTAACATGGCTCTAACCTAGGCTGGCTCCTTATGGCTCATGATTTGCTAGGTTATGATTCTAAAGGTTTTTAAACTATTCCTCACATGAACGTCCATTATAACTTAGTAAGGCATCCCGATCCTCATCCATTATAGGCTACCAATGAAAAGGTTTTAATCTGAGTAGAAGTATTTCACTAGCAAATACGAAAGTTATCACCACATGAAAGCATAGTTACTTTACTTCCTCCTAAAAAGGATAAAGCCTTAGTTTAGAGTTCATACATGTAAGTGAATATGCAGAGTGTGTGCACAAAGATATATCAATCAAACAATATAAGAAAAAAACAAATGAAAAATCAAAGTAGGATATTAATATTCAATTTTTTTTAAAGAATTAAAATGAATGGAATTAAAATTAAATATCAACTAAAACCATAAAATCCAACAATTTGGATAATGCATAATTAATTTTTTACTTAACTTTTAGAAAATGTCCCCAGTGGAGACACCAAGCTGTCATAACGATTTTTGGGATTGCTAGACATAAAATTTTAAAATCAAGAAAAGTAGGGGGAGTTGCCATCAATCTCTTTTGTTAGTTGTGATTGGTCATCTAAAAAGTTTATATTCTTAATAAAACAATAAAAATGGGTTTAAAGTTTATCAAAAAATAATTTTTAGTTTACAAAAGCAAAGTCAGATTTGGGAGTATAGTTATACATAAACAATGATTAGTACCTCCATAACACCTTTTTAAAAATGATACCAATTAATAATGTGTTATCTTTTGGTATTGGATAAAATTAGTTTTAATTTGAAATTTAATAATAACCCCCTTCACTTTTTGAAAATGAAATAATTTTATTAGTCTTTTATTTAAGAATATTGCAAAAACCTTTAGGTTAAAGAATTACTTTAAAATTATCCAATATATAGGCAGAATTTAAAGGTAGTTCTTTTCTCCTAAGATTTATTATAACATTCTTTAAAAATAAAAATAACATTCTTTGTAGAAGATAATTGTTGGGAACTTTCTAACATCTAGGCAAAGTACCAAGAATTATTTCTCTCGAAATATTATTTTTTTTTAATTTTATACTTCCATATTTTTTAAATTACATCTTAAAAAAATATTTTAATGCAAAAAAGCTAATGAAGGTACAATTAGCTAACAAATAATAATTAAAAGCATAAACATGTGAAACGAGTTCAAACAATAATAAATAGATGCATGTACGCTAATGAATGCTATGCATGATGATGAAATGCAATTTTGGAATTGGGACCTTAGATATAACGAGACAACCCTAACTCCTTAACATCTAGACAGAGTGCAACTATTTATATTTAAAATCCCATTTCTAGTGATATTTCTTTATTTTTTTCATTTAATCTTATTATTATTTCAAGTTAAGGAATCATACGAAAAACTTAACAAAATAATATTTCTTAAATATCCCATATTCTATATGGCATTTAGGAACAGACTACTTCATATGAAATTTTCATACAAATCCTTAGAATTTTATGGTTTTGGGTATAGACATCGATTATAGTTTTTAGGGTTTCATTTTAAAGTTTTAGGGGTTCAAGGTTTTAGGGTTTTAGGATTTCAAGGTTTTTAAGGTTTTAAGGTTTGTGTTTTAGTATTTTAGGGTTTCAAGGTTTTAGGATGTTAGGGTTTTAAGTTTTAATGTTTTAAAAATTTAGGGTTTCGAGATTTTAGGTTTTAAGGTTTTGGGGTTGTAGGATTTCAAAGTTTATGAGAAAAAATTGGAATTAATGATAATTCGAATTTCTTCAATCGTCTTGAATATTTAGGCAGACTTTAAAAGTAAATTTGGTTTTCATATTTTTTATTTTTTCTTAAAAGTTTTATTTTCAATGCGACATAAGTTAAATGAATGATGCAAATGCAAACTAAAAAAATTGAAATGACTGATTTAATTCATCTTATGCATATTTAATCCTATATCATTTTTTTATTTCTTTTCTAAAATAAAAATTAAAAAAAATAAAAATTTATTCATTTGGTTTGTGAAGGAAAAACTTTTATTTACTTTTTTAAATTTTCTAACATCTAGGAGGAATTAAATTCTTTAAAACACGTTTTGAATTTCCTTCAATATCTAGACAGGGTTTTCAAAGTTATTGCATTTTATTTCATTAAAAAAAACTATTATGTCATTTTAATTTCTAAAACTCTCTGTCTAAAAAATATTTTTAAACTAAAATTATCCTTTTTTTTCAAAAATAAATATTTGTTTGTAAGCAATTCGTAATAATATCATAATATCAAACATTCATAAGCAAATTAAATTTCACAAATATATATATACATGTATTTCATTTGTCATTGTAATTATTATTATTATTATTATTTTAAATCGTAATGCAACATTAACAAGAATAAAACTATCAAAGTTATGATAAAATAAATAAATGAAACAAAATAAAATAAAATTTACCTCAAAATAAAGTTTTTGGATTAAAGCCCAAAATGATATCCACTATCTAAAAAGCCTTTAAATCGATTAGGCCACTAGTAAGGTTGTTTGCTTTTTCTTTTTTGTTGTTCAAAACACATTTATTTTTTATTGTTCAAACCCCATTTATTTTTTCACCTTTCAAAGCTCCCCGCCCCCTTTTTTTTACTTTTCAAAGTTTTTTTTTTATGTTTCAAAGCTTTTTTTTTTTTGTTTTGAATTTTCAAAGTTGCCTTTTTTTTTTTACTTTTCAAACTGCCTTTCTTTTTTTTTCTCTTTCCATTTTCTTCTTTCTTTCCTTTCTCTTTTTCTCTCTTTCTTCTTCCTATGCTAAGACACCTCTCTTTTTTTTTTTGGATAAAATCTTTCTTTTTTTCCCTTTTCTTATTCTTTTTCTTCCATCGTTTTCTTTTTCTTCTTCTCTGGTTCAGCACTTCTAACCAAAAGTTGCTACTATCTTTTTTTTTTATGTACCGGGTTTTTCTAGTAAAGACTATGGTATTGTGATTTTGGCTTTGTGATTTTTGATGAATTTTAAAGAAAAATAAAAATAATTTTTTTGCTCTTGGATTTGGGTTTCAGTTGCAGGGGTTGTGAAAGGGTGGGGATTGGTGGTTTTTTTTGGTGATGGCCGAATGGTTTGCTTGAAGATGATTGAAAGTTTATTTTTTTAATTGAGAGTTGAGAAAGAATATGAAACTGAGATTTTTGCTTAGTGTTTTTTTGTTGTAAGGATGGTCAAATGGTCTCTAAATTTTTTTTTTGGTTGTTGTGCTTGGTCCTCTCTTTTGACTATGAATTCTCTTAAGATTTTATCGAAAACTTCCAAAAGTTTTTCTCCTTTTACCAATGAATTCAATTTTTTTAAAAAAAGAAATTGAGATTTTTGATATTATAGCAATGGCCATTACAATCCTTAGTTGATAAGTTTAGATAAATCCTAGTAATGGTGCTATAAGTGAAAATAGAGGTGTAAAACAAATTAGCTAAAAATGGAGTTGACAATTTGAGGGGAAGAAAATGCAATTGGGGAAAAAAGGAAAGTGAAGGGAGGTTGTGCCATGGCAACCAACCCTTTGATCTCTTTTTTTTTTTTTTTAATTTTAAACATGTATTTGGCTTTTGGGCTTATAAAACAAATATGGGCTTTTATTAACCTTTGGGCCTCTTTAGGCCTATATTAAAAACTCAACTTAATGCTGACTTAGGCCTCCAAATTGAAATTAGGCCAAAAATTAGACTTTGGACTTGAAAATTCCAACATAAATTTTTATCGAGTCGTCAGGCCCAACCGACATAAAACTAAATTGATCGGCCTAAGTAAAATGATTTCGAATTTTTAATATGCAATCAATGAGTCAAGTCAAAACAAAATGCTTAAATAATTTGAACATGATTTGTTTGAGCCAAAATCATAAGTTGAACACAATCAAACTCCTAGACAAAATTAAGTGTCTGCACCCCTTGATCTAGCCTGACCCAACCTCTGAAGATTTGATCCAAGTCATTTTTTTTAAGCCAAACCATTTGTTTCTTGGGCCTGAAGGATTGCTTAATATTGGGCTTTAAAATTTGGTTTTCATTAGAAATAATTTCTCTCTTTCAAACTTCTTTACCACCTGTATTTTTTATAAACATTTATATATCCATGTCCAAATATAAAAAAAAAATGCATATTTTAAAAAATTATTCACTTGCATTTTTTACAAGTGGTGTAGTGATACTAATCTTTCTCTACACGTAATCATATTCTTAAACCTAATTTTATTTTTCTTAGACCAAAAATTATCTTTTTAATGAATTTTAATTAACTTAAAATTTTTTTAAAAAAAATAGACTTTTCAAATATCCATCACACTTAATAAAAAAGATTGACCAAAAATTCCCTAATTTTGATTTGATTTTTTAAAATTCGTGTAGTAATCCCAAGATTGTTATAACAAACAGTTGATTTGATGGGGAGATATTCCAAGCAAAAATCTTGGAAGCCAACATTGGACGTAATTCTTGAAACTCCCTAGCTATAGGCAAAATAACCAACCAATTTAATATATATATATATATATATTATATTACAATATACAAGGTTACATGATGAAAATTACTTATGTGGATGTCTAAGTGGATAATCTTTTTTAATGACACATAAGATAATACTTATATTATTTTATTTATCAAATAAATTTTTTAATAAATTATTTAAATTGAATATTTTGGATAATTATTCAAATTGAAATCAAAATCTAAGTGAGATTGAAATTTTTGCATAAAATTTGAATTTAAATATATTAAATCATAATTTATCTTTTCTTTTTAAATTTAATAAGAGTTCCAAATATATATACTTAATAAAATTTTATTTTCTATCAAATAATTATATTTAATAAATTATTTAAATTAAATATTTTTAAATAATTATTTAAAGTCAAATCAAAATCTATCAAAGATTGAAAATTATTTAATAAATTATTTAAATTTAATACTTTTAGATAACTTAATGAATTGTTGACTAGAAAATATGTATTTTTAAAGTAATAAGAGTTTATATCTTTATATGAAAATATGATACATTTGAATGTTAATAAAAAAGTTAGATAAAAATATATTTTTGTTTTGAAAACAAATATAATATTTTATTTATATTCTAATTCAAATATTTTTATATTATATATTTAGTTAATTTATTTGTTTCTCTTTAGTCCATAATTTTTTTTAAAAAAAATTTGCTAAGATTGATTATAATTAACTTTTTGTATTCTTTTTTTTTTTGTTTTATTAATTTCTTCAATGGTTTTATTCTTTGTTAATTTATTAACATATTTGCTTTTATTATTGTATATATTTAATCTTGACAAATTAATATGTAAACTTATATTCTTTATTTCCTTTTGCTATATTTATTATTATTGAATTTCTTTGTTTACAATGGATGGTATGAGAAGAATAATGATTATTACTATATCTAATCAGCAAAAAATACTATTAATTATGTTAAAAATGATTAAAAATAAAAAAATATTTCAAAAAAAAAGTTTTTAAGCATAATGTAAAGAATCAATTTTCCCTTTTATTTAAAAAATAACTTCATTTTGTTGACATATATAGAAATAATTGTTAGCTTAATATATGTGTGTAATAATTACTTGAAGTATGTCAAAAATAAAAACTAATAAAAAGCAAATGGTTATGATCAAATTAATATTTGTGATTTGTTGTTCAATCAAATATATATATATATATACACACCCAATCAACATTATGATAAAAGTAATTATTAATCTTAACTATTTAAATATTGATTCTTGATTTTTTATCAAATAAGAAAAAAATAGTAGCAACATTTTTAGTATATTTAGCAAATGAATTGAAAAAAATATTTTTTTAATGAAAAAAAGATTTTTATAATTCTTGAAAATTTACAAAAGTTTATACTTCTTTTATATGAACAGTATCATTTATAATATATTATGTATAAATTATCATTTAATTGTAACTTATCATTTATAAATATATGATTATATGTTATATCAATAATTAAAAAATAAATTTAAATTTATGAAAAATTTAATAAAAAATTTCATATATTGTACGGATTAAAAATGCTAGTGTTTTCTATATATTCATATATTGTGTGTTTTTTTTTCTTTCCTTTTTTTTTAGTGGTTTAATTTAATTATTGTGATCAGATTGCATAATACGAGGAAATTACAAAACCAAATGAGCATCTTATGAGCGAAAATTTAGAAACTGTTTTCTCATGTATTTACATTGGATGTGTTGGAGGAACCACAATCGTTTGGGATATAAAAATGGTCACATTCTCATAAGTTTTTATCTGATCCATGGTGCTTATAATTTGAAGTTGGGTTCTTTTTTTTATTTAATTTTAGTGTTTTGATTTTTTGTTATTTTGTTTTTGTTGTTGTAAATAATTGGGATTGATTAATTATAGAATGGTAATTGAAATATTTATAGGTGAATGATATGAATTCATCCTTTCATAAATGTTTTTAAAATTATTTTTACTTTGAAAATAGTTTTTATTTTGTAAAATAAAATATTTTATGTAATCTATTTTGTATATGTCAACTACTACACGGGATCTCAATTAGTATTTAATTAACGCTTGAATTAACTGTAAGATTAACAAAAAAAAAAAATTTCAAAATGTTTGATTTAAGACGTTGTTACCTCTGGCATTCAAATTTCATTGTAATATTTATCCGTTGATTTTATAAAAAAAAAAAAAAGAATATAAAAAATAACAATTGACATTTGAATATATAAAAATTAAAATAGCATGCATTTCAAAATTTGAAGAACACAAATATTATTTACATCTGGATTAAGTGATAAATATACTTTGTAAAACAAACCATAATAACAAAAGTTGGGCAATTTTTGAAAAAAAAAAAAAAAAACACCTTGGCAATAATTAAGTCTGTTACGTCTAATAACCTAGTCAATAAAGTTAATCTTCATATTCAACAAATCATCACACTCTTAACTATTGTGTTAGTTATCAACGAGGAACGATGTTCATATTTGTCGTCCATTACAATGTTGATAACAAAGATAGTTCATTCTGTTATCTTTATTAATGTTTTATCAATAAATCATAAGATAATTTAATTTCTGTCATTATTAAATGCAGCTTATTTTAATCTATATGAATTTTTTTTAAGTTTCATATGAAATTTTCATTAATTATCACTTATTTAAATTATGTTTCCATCTCATATTTTATATACGAAATAAAAGAGCTTTACATGACCTTTCCATTAACTATCATTTATACTCAAATTATGTTATCATCTTATATTTCATATATAAAATAAAAAAAAAATCTAAGTACGTAGGTCTAAATCATTCTTTTTAAAATTTTTGTACTCTTTTGTAATTCACCTAAAGAGAAGTTTTCACCGTGGAAGACAACGTTGGTAGCGGACGAGTTTGACGGATTGCCTTCCACTTTATTCAACACGTTTTATGATGGCACGCTGCTATGGCGAAAAAATGACGAAAAAAAAAAGGGTGACAGAGAGGTGTGAGAAACTCGTGATTTTTGTTGTTATATGTGATGAGCGTGCATTTGTCATTTACCGCTAATCCGCCAATGCAAGACTCTCGTGACTGCATTTGTTTCTCTCTTTCACCTGGCTTTCGTGGGTCAACCCATTAATCGAAAACAATAATTAACACCTCATGATCCTCATCTGCAAATAACCCAATCCACCAATTTTACTTTATATTTTTTTGGCTTTGAAAACATTAGGGATAGATCATTAGGTTGCTCTAACCTTCAAATCGATGCAAAATATGCATTTCAAATTTTCATTGTTTAAATTTGATCTTAGCGTCAACGAAGGTCCATTAGAGAGGATGAAGTCAGTCAATTGAGTCAGTAGTGTGTCTGTGAGAGAGATGGATATGAGAATTATCTTATGAATTTTATAAATTTAACTTACAAGTTAAAGTTGCCTAAATTTTAGTAGGGATAATTTCTTTTTACACTTGTAATTGAGTAAAAGTTGGTAAGTTGTAGAGTTAATCAAGAGAAATAGTTACCTTCTTTTTTTTCTTTAATTTTATTTTTTTCTTCCCAACTTTGAATTTAATAAATTCAAATTAGAATTCGTAAATTTTAATTATCATGAATATCAGAAGACATCATGTTAGTAATGAGACGTCTAAAGAGATGATTAAAGAGTGTTTATAGGTTAATTAAGAATAGCCAAGTTTCAAGGGGTATTTTTATCAATTTAATTTTTATACATCAATGATGGAATTTTTAAGTTTTATAAATAAAATTAAGTTATGTCTCACTTTTTAATTAATTTTTTTAATTTTTAACATATTTTCTGGACAGCCTTTTTTTAATATACTTTTAAAATATGTATTATTTTGTTAATTTCTTTTAATAAAATCTAAAAATTTTATGAGTGATGAATAAGATAATTTTTCAAATTTACTCATATATTTTTATTTATTTTTTCACATTCTTTCTTTATCGTTACGTTCGAAAAAGGGCACTCTTTTGTCAGAGCTGTGCACGTGTGCTCATCCACTTGTTATGATTATGGGTTTTCGTGCGTAAAGTAGGACAATCCCTCTCTCATCTCTCCGCCCCATATGTTTTTCTTTTAATTTAACTTTTCACGGGTGGTTCGGTTTCCCTTCTCTTTCCTCCCTATTTCTCTCTCTCATTACCCCGTAATCTTTTTCCTCTTCGATAATTATATTTCAACCCGCTCCACCCCACCCCTCCCCTCCCTCTCCCCAAATCATCTTTTTGCTTTTTCCCTCACTTTCCATCCACCTTTTTTCTTCATGTCCTTTTTCTTCTTTATCAAATGAAGTCTTCCTTTTATTAATTTGGTTCTAACTTTTTACTAGAAGATGATGGCAATGGAAAAAGTTGGATTGCAAAAGGCAATGATTCATGTATATAAATTTCTAATTTTATAATAGGAGGTGTACATTTTAAATCATGCTTGTCTTTATTTTCACTCATTATTTTTTTTTTAATTTTTTTGATAATGAGTTTATAAATTTTCAAATGATTCACTTTTCTACTTTCCAATCCACACGTGCAGCTGATAACGAAAGTAAAGCAATAATAGTCGCAAGCAAACGTAACAAAAGATAACTACTAACCTAAAATTAAAGGTATTACATTGGTTTATAAATTAAAGTAGGTTATTGTTTTAGGGAACCTTGTGCATATTAATTTTTTTATAATAATACAATTAAAGGTATTTTTAGACTTTGTCTTAATCTAATCCATTTCATTTAACTTTTAAAAATGCATTTTTCCACATGATGCAATTATAATTTTATTTTTGAAATAATTTCTACTGCAATAAAACTTTGATAAAGAATTTTTTTGTTAACTAGATTAACGTATACAAATATACATTTTAATTTTATAGTGACTAATCGGATTTTTAAGGTTATAAATTTAAAAGAATTTAAATGTATAATATTTTTTTAAATAAATTAAATAGATAAAAATTAAGATGAAAGATAAATTATGAATTAAAAAAAAAGAGCCATTAAAAAAATTTCTTCAAATAGGAGATGGGTCTTTTGAAAAAAAAAAAAGCGGGGGGGGGGGGGGGGGGGAAGGGGGAGAGGTGGGACGGATGGGAGAGTGCAAGGCTGCAAGCAGTGGATTTGTTAAAAAACTGAGCCGCAAATGGAGTGGCTGAGTGTGTTTACGGTCCTACAGTGCAAAAGCTAAGCAGGCACACCACATGTTGAAGCTATCAAGTAGGTGGGGAATTTGATCCAATTAAAATCTCATTCCATCCCGTAATTACAAATTTTTTTCCACTAGGCATGTTTCTCTCAACATCATTCTTTTGCTATTGACATCTACTTTTCTCTCAAAAAATAAATGCGAGGAATCTCACAGATACATGCAGCCATGCAGATGCCACACACCATATGCTTCTCATAAACGTTTATCACACATTTCATTGGATGACATTACACCATACATTTCACCTTCTAATATTTTAAAAAACTCAATTTCATAACATTTATCAAATGCTATGATTATGAATGTAATTCACTTGAACCAATGTATGTTTGTGATTGAATGGTTCATAAATTAGAATTGAGTTGTTCAAAAATATAGCTCAATAGGAAAAGAAGAAGCTGAGATAAACAACATTCCTTTGATGGAAAGGGCCAAGCACTTTAGTCCATGTTACTGAAATGGTAGTATTAAGAAAGTCAAAAAAGAGATCAGCATTTAAACGTACCCCATACGTAACTTTAGGGGAAGAGGAAGGCACCAAAAAACATCAGCTCGTGTTCATTAAACAGCCTAGAAAAGTCCAATTCTTTGGGCTATCCCAAACATGATTTGCGAGCCTGTGACTGTTCGAATCAAGCCCAAAGACTTCGCCAAGCCATACCATGAAAACTGAGCCCCATTGGCAGACCTTCTTGCTTCAGCCTAGAATAAGATCACTAGAATCTTTGCGCTCAGAAACAAAACTTCACTGTGAGCTTCTCGACTGTCATTTTTCCACATGTTGCATTTTTGACATCTTCTAATTCGAGATGATCTTTGGTCCCCTGGGTAAGGATAATATCGGATTTAATTTGATTTTTTAAAATATTATATAATATTATAAAATTTTAAAATTTAAATTAAATTTTTATATGATTTAAATTGAATTAAATTAAATTAAATTTTATTATCTGATTCGATTTAATTTATTAATTTTTAAAATTTAATTTTTTTAATTTCATATATTATTTTAAAATAAAATTTTAATAATTTAAGTAAATTTTAACATAAAATTATTATTTTTATTTTATAAAAATTTAAAATTTATATAAAAATTCAAGATATATATAATTTGATTTGATTTTTTTTTTATCTCTCAATTCAAAATTTGATCATAATTTAATATACATATTTAATAAATAAACTTGATCTAAACCCCCAAAAAAAAAAAATTCAAACCAAACTAAATATTATTATTTCAATTAATTTTCGATTTTTTTTCTCCCCTCTACCTCTACATCTATACTACGAAAAAATCTCCACTCATAAAACTCATAATAAATTTACCTCTTCAAATGACCACAGTCAGGGTCTTGGCCTCAATAATCTCAACTTCAACATTCTTGTGCACGTCTACTGTTAGCTCTAAGTCAACTACATGCTCCTTGTCTCCTTTGGTTTCATATCCCAAAGCCTCGAGTTTCCGTTTCTCCACGTGATTTCCTCAATTGGGTCCAACTCTTTTTTCTCCATGGAGTGGTCTAAAACATCTGGGCATTTCAATCTCACCAAAATCTCTTCAATTAAGTATCTATTGTTGTTTTTCCTACTCTGGGTTTCCTTTTTTAAGCTGTACTTTGTTTTTTCTTTAAACATAATTTATTTTGATTATGAATTCAGTTTTTTTGTTTTTTAAATGAAATGATGGTAGCGCAGAAAAAGAGGGAAAAATGTAAAGGTAGTCCTGAGGCTCTGGTTATTGGGGTAGTTGCTTTGTTGGTGTTTGGTCCCAAGGCGCTGGCTGAGGTATGTTCTTCGGTTAGTTCATTGATTTTTACATGTTTTTCCAATTGTAAGCAGAAGACATTGCTGGAAACAAAGGCATCATGGCATGACAACTATTCTCAAATATTAATCTCTGATAAATGCTTCCACTAATGAATAATCCCCAATGAGTTAAACGACTAGCTGTAAATCGATAGTATACGAACTGACGTAAGTCAGGGAAAGGAATATGGTTAGAATTTTCTAAAGCGATTGGGAGGATAAAACGTTTTTCCTGAAATTTTAGCTGGTCTAGTGTTGGATTTTCTAGAGAAATAAATTTAGTTTTGCCTGAAATTGACGTGGTTTCTTGTCTTGTAGCAGTTTTGAATCTTTTGATATTTCTTAGTTGAGAATTCTCTGGACCATCTAAATTAACTGACAGCTCCTTAACATCTTAGATGATTAAAGGATCTATGATGAATCTTTTAGATGGGATGAAAGTCTTATTTTGTTATGTCAAGTATCAACAGAGCGACATACATGCTAGTTGCTTTTAACATACTTAATCTGGTGTCTTTGACAAGATAATGCCTAATTGCCCTTAATGCAAAAACCTTTCTTTATGTGACAACGTAAGCCCATTGCTTTATAGTTTGAGTTTACGGCTTCCATGAATTTCCCATTATCTGGCAAGTAAAAGACAATTGTATTACCTATTTTGAAGTCTAAGAATCCCAAAATCAGCATGATGGTTGGTTCTTCTCTCTCTCTCTCTCTCTCTTGCCTTTCCTTTCTCAATGTGATGTTATTTGTGTAAATTGGTGACAGCTACTCCCAAAGAAACTGCCGCTGCAACGCCTCCATCTCAGAAACCTGAAAGCGAGACATGAAATCCCATGAAAGGAGAATGATTGAGTTATCTAATCCATTAATTTTACAGAAACCTCAGGACAAGGGACTAAACCTCCTGAAAAACATAAATGGAGAAAGAAACACCACATTTTGTCCCTTTTTTACTTCTAAATTTTGGTTAAGTGATTGTGGAATAGTTCTTGCAGATTCTCTGTAGACACCAAGAGTAATTATACAACGTAATTTCATATCAAGTACCATTTCAGAAGGATGCTGACTTTTGGGATAAGGAACGTGAATCTTCTTTAGTTCTTTTGTTCATTTCGGAAGATGTTTACATTTTAGCCAAAAACTTCATATTGAAACAGATATTTTCTCATTTACTGAAAGGCATTGGAGTAATAATATTATACACTGAATATTGGATTGGGTGTGACTTATCTTGAATAAAGTATCAAGTGGCGTTTCTGGGACGTAGAAAACATCCTTGATAACTTCAATCCAAACAAGTAAGAGTGCGTTTGATTCAAAAAAAATTCACAATTTTTTTTTTAGAATTTTGATAGTGGGTATTTATTTTTCACATTTAGTTCAAGATAATCCGAGAGAAAATATCAAATTCTCAACAGTATTTAAAATTCAAGAATAAAAAACCCACTTGTATTTTAAGATTATGGGGGAAAGTTATTTTATTTTTAAATTTGATTTTAATAAAAAATTTTATTATATATCCGTTATTATTTTGAAAAGCAAGTTTGAAATTCAATTTTAGATTTTTTAAAAATAATTTATCTTATTTTTAATTCAGTTTTAATATATGACAATTAAGACGTTTATAAAAATAAATGTCTTAATTGACAAATGTCTTGTTTGATATCACTTAACATATTTGTTTTTACACGCACCTTAATTGATATCAATTAAGGCATTTCTTTTTACAAGTATCTTTTTTTATATTAATCAAGGTATTTCTTCCTACATTACAAGTGTCTTATTTGATATCAATTAAGACTTTTGTTCTTATAAATGCTTTATTTGATAAACGATCTTGTAGAATTTTTACAAAAACAAGTAAAGCATTTTTTTTGAACAAACATCTTATTTAATGCTTTTTCTAGCATATTTACAAAAACAAATAAGGCATTCAACTCTTTCAAATGTTATAATTGATTTTTTTTATATTTTAATATAACAATTATGGCTTGATGTCTAGTAAATACCATAATTAGGTATATGTAATTAAAAAAATTAAAATCTTTCCTTTCTTTTATTGTTAAAGGTATTATTTATTGTTTGGGTTTTTTTTTATTAAAATAAAAATGAAAGGTTACTTATAGCATATTAAGAAGATTATAGTAATTATATATGAATTAATAAATTAAGATTTTTTCAGTCAAATGAATGAATTTGATTATAAAATACCGTGAAAATCAACCTAAACTTTGAATATCAAACTTTTTAAAATATCACATTTTCTATCGAAATTCAAAATTTTATGAATCAAATACCCCTTAATAATAAGTAGTAATTGCCAAGCCCCTACAGTCAAAGCTGATTATAACATCAACCAAAAGTCAAAGAACAAGACCCGGTTGCTTTGTTTCGCTAATGCCTTGGTTGAGTCTAATGCTTGGATTGGAGATGAAAATGGTTCCCTTTTTCAGTTTAGAAACAACTGATTCAGTAGCTACCATGGATTCATGGTCACCTATTCATTAATCATTCGGTTATATAAAAAATAATTGAAGCTGCAGGTTCTAGTGCTTGTTTGACCTTCCATAAATGGCTCATGTTCATGTTATTGTTGGATTACCATTCGCTGCAAAGAAAAACTAATCGCCAAAATTAGTTTAAGGGTCAGCTTTTCTTTAATTACTTAACTGACTCTTCTATCGTCAAACAAGACGAAGGGACAGTTATTGTCTTGTCCCTTCTCCATCGGATCCATAAGCAGCGGTCTTAAATGGCTGGTTTAATATGGTCAATAATTCCTAAGCTAGCCTTCGCCTTTTGTTGCTTTTCTCTCGGTTATGATGAAAAGTATTGAAAGTAAAATCTTAAATATATAGGGATGGTCAAGCCCTCCATAATTGCTGCCGATCTCAGTTATCATTTAGTAGATGTTCCTGCAATGCACCATGGGGGTGTATTAATAGTAGTCATTTACCTTTTACAGACTGAAGGTTTGCAGCCAAAAAGGCAAATGTTTGGTTGGCTGTTTGCTATCAAATCCCAAACTTCGTTTTTATCCTAGATGTACAAATAAAAAGGGATAATATCTCATTTGACCCTTAATTTATTGTCATTTTTTTAATGTGATACCTAAACTAAAAGAATTTTGAATTAAGTACCTAAACTTTTGATCCATGTATCAATATTGTTTAAGACTTAATTTTGTTAGAAAAGTAGCTAATATGGCCATTTTAGCCAATTAAAAACAAATATTTAACCAAAAAATGACATGTCATTTTAAATAATAAAATATGTTGCTGCTTACATGTCTTCCAAAAAAATTTTGGATAATTAAAAGTTAGAAGTAAAAAAATTTACTCCCTTAAACTAAAGTAAAAAAAAAACCCCTTCCATAACCCAAAATCCATAATCCTTCTTCTGTTAATAAAAATAAACTCAAACAATCTCTTAAAATAAAATAAAAAAGCTGATAGGAAAAATGTTAAACTAAAAAGTCATTAGATTCAATCACAAAATCTCATCTAAATACTAGGTTTCTTCGTTGGAACAAAACAAGTCAGGAGCATCGATTGGCATGAAGAGATTTGTGGAGTTTTTGGATTTGATTTTGATTTTCATAGTTAGAATCAATTTGGGGTTGAAAATATTTAAAGTATGCTCAATTTTTTATTCATTTGTTTTAGGGTTTCATTTTTTGAAAATGGTGACTTTTTTTCATATACATTTTTATTCACTTGTTTAGAGTTGTATACCTTTTTATATGGGGACAACAACTCTTTTGGTTAATCTTGCATATTGGCCTTTGTGTTAGGGTGTTACCTTGTGGTTCTAGTTTGTCCACATTTTGTATTTATTATACTATTAAAGTTTTATTTATACTATTTGTGTTGTTTTTTATGCAGCTAAAATAATGGATTTCATAATACTTTTCCTTACACATGCATTTGGGTGAGAAATTTACAGCAAATCCAAAAGTAAGCTATCTGAGTGGGGATGTAGATGTATGGAATATAAAATCTTGATGTGGTTTCATTCACTGTGTTATGTGACATGATTAAAGAGGCTGTGTACAATAGTACTATATATTTATTATTTGACACCAGGGTCTAGTATTAAGAATGGATTAATATTATGTTATGATAATTCATCATTTGTTATGATGATAGATCGTATGAGGGCAATGCGAAAAATACATGTACAAGTGGAAATGGGGTTGATATACTTGAAATTGTTGATGATGTACCATTATTGCCAAGTCAAGACCATTATGAGAAGGTTAGGAAAGAAAGTGAAGAAGGTACATCTAATCTGAAAGATGAAAATAATAGGGACATTAATTTACAAGGAGGTGCAAACAATAATAAGGTAGATGATAGTAATGTAGGTGGATGGCATGATAGTGATACTAATTTGGGAGAGGAATTTGTATATGTCACAATATTAGAGGAAGGTACACATAAAGATTTACATGAGAGTGCAGATAAGGGTAGCTTTTTAGATATGATAAAAAACCTTTTGAAGAATATAAGTGGGGATTGGATAATGATGATGAGAAAATGTAGAATATTAGAATAGCTTATAGTAAGTTTGAAGAATAAAGGAAAAAATAGGATAGCGAAGAATAATGAATTCCACCAAAAGTGGAGTTTGAGGGTCTTTTGCAAAAGATCAAGAAACAAATGAAAGAAGCAAAAAAGAACAAAGAAAGTGAGTATAGTGAGGCTGGGATAAACCCTATAGACGAGGATGATACAAATTATATAGACTTTTCAGAAATAGATAATTATGAGATTTGTAAAGATGAGAAGGTTGTATGTAAAAAAAGTAGTAATAAATACTTTGACCTTTCAGATTCAATTTTTAAATTTGAGATTGCATGATTTTTAATGGTCCAAGACAATTTAATGATGCATTGACCAAACATGCAACTACAAAAAGATTTAATTATAAATACCTTAGAAATGAGAAACATAAGGCCAGAATTGTTTGCAAGGTTTGGTTAACAATAATCAATCTTTATCAATTATATTTACGTTATTGATACACGTAATAATTTGTGTATTTGTATTTGTTTGTTTCATATTTAATACGTTTAAAACATGAAAATTATCATATTATAATTTGTGTTAATAAATCAAGCGCAAAATACATTTTTTTATTTTTATCAAATTTATATACTATTTTTATTAAAATTTTAAATTATATTGTATTCATTTTTTTATATCATATTATAATTTTCTGTTTAAAATCACTAAATCTAGTTATAGTTATCGAGTCATCGATAGCGTTCTCTCATCAATATCAAGGAACAAGAAAATTAGCTAATACTATTCACATTTTATCCTGAATTAAAAGCCAAAATTATCAGAATATTTACCCAATCCCATTTTTTTTAAGACGATTTACCATACACATGCATGAATCTTCTTACTCCCCAGTTTTGGTACTACAACTTAAGTAAAAGCTCAAACACATTCAACTCCGACTCCAATTGAATCGCTAAAAGGGAGTTCAATATTCCTTAAACTGCGGTCCATCAAAAACGCATGAGACCACAGTTTCAACACGATATATTCATATTGTCCCAAATCTAAAGTGTTGTAGATTTCAACAATATTGTCAAACAAGAGAATCCCAACAACTTCTATAATCCATATCCATGATAGTTCGGTGCATTTAATTGAAAATCAATTAATTCCATATAGCCACAACATTAACAACAAAGACAGAACCACAGGCAAAATCTAAGTAACAAGTCAAGCAACTGCCCTAACTTCGCTTCAACATTCTTCCCAAGTGAAAATAAAAGAAAAAACCAACATAAAGTTGAGTAGCAATAGCATAAGTCTCCTTCATTTTACAATTTTTATCACGGATTTATTCAAGGATGCAACTATTTTCACATTTACACTGATATTAGTTCATTTTAATCGACGAAGTTTCATCTGATGTCTTCTTGTTATCAAAATAAATGTGAAAATAGCACCCTCCTAATTTTTATGTCAATCCGTGTTAAATTAAAATCAACATGAAACTTAATTTATAAGAATATTGATGCTACCCCCAAAGTATTATCATTGTTCAAGCAAAATATTATAACTAGAATTCCATGAGAAACTCGTTATCTTTCTCCAACTTCTCCAGGGCTTCAGCTTCCAATGTGATCTCCACGTCAATGCTCCTGCCACCGCTCTTCCCTTGATACAAATACACCATCCCATCGAACCTGTTGTTGGATCCACTTCTCACTCCTTCTGGTTTTCCCCACCCGAAATCCACATCGTAAACCTTAAACCTGGGAGAGCTCCCAACTGCCACGCAGTTGACACCAGCATCCTTAAACTGAAAAATCTTTGGTGCAGCTTCCCACTCCTTGTTACGTTCATCGATGGCCTTCGCATTGTGCGATTCTATAGCTTTTTGTATCACTGATGCACCGAATCCCGGTGGATTAGCCAACAAAAACCCGGCAGCCGTGACGGTGAAGATGGCTTGAATCAGGTTGCCAAAGTAACTGTCGGGCATTGGGGGATCAACCCTTTTACGGCAATCTGCAAAGACAGTGAAAACTGTGTAGTCTTCGGGTTTAAGTTTACGTGCTTGGGATACATGCTGCCATATGTGCACAGCTAGAGATTGAAAAGTCGAGAATGGTTTAGAGCAGTCGGATGGTGGGTTAGAGTTGACTTTGGACTTGATCTTGTCAATGGCAGATGCCGAAAACCTGAAGAGTTTCTCCTTGAGTTGCGGGCCTTGCTTGGCGTCACCGTTGGATGAAGCGACTGGATTGGGTGGTAGAGAGAGGTCCAGCTTCACGCGGGTGTTTCGGGCTTTGGTCCGCTCGAGAAACGGTGGGACAGAGATGGAGTTGGACCCACTACAGATTTGGGCCCAAGAGCTCAGGAAATGCCAAGTAGAGGTTCCATCAAGGATCGCGTGGTTAAATGCGCACCCCATTGCCAGTCCGTCTTTCAACTTTGTTAACTATTGGACAAAAAAGGGCATGGGTGAAAGGACAAAACTGACATGGGCCCAAGCCGAAAGAGTGCAGGAATTAATAAATGGACCACGACCACAGATGAAAGTTAACAGATTAATCGGCCTATAAAATTAAAGGCCCAGCACAATGACTACTTTTCTTTAGGCCCCAGGCCATTAAATTTTCTTTCAAAAGAAAAAAAAAAGGGTGTAACAATATCTTACGTTATCTTGTAGTTGATGTATTCTTCAAATTGGGCTATTTGGCTTATGTCATTTTGATCTAAAATTTCTTTCAGAAAAAGAGTTCAACAATATCTTAAATGCTTCGATTATGAAATAACCATGTGTCAAGAGATTGATGCATGCGCAGCCATATTTAAACAGCTGTAATTTCATTAACATTTTATTCCATTTGGTACTCCATCAAATTTAGAAGGGTCATGGGCCAGTTGTCCTCCTTTCAACTGACTCAACAAGTACATTTTATGATGAAAATATAGTTTATGACATCTATCACATTTTTTGCCAAAGAAACTTTAATGATTCATTCTTTTATCTTCTGCAAATATCTAAAATAACTACAAGCAAATTGTGTAGCAGTAATGGTAGTAGTATACTTTAGCTGGTTTCTAATTAATATCATAGCCATTGTAAAATCTTGCTTATGGATGAAAAGAATGATCATACCAATCTGAATTCCTGTTGCCTAAAAAGGAAATGAACATGCAGGATGATTTCCTAAGATACAGTATAAATACTCAATCGAAAGAAAACTGCAGGGACTAAAGAAAGATTCAAAGGAGTTTGGGGAAAGAAAACAAGCATATATGGCCAAATTCTGCTGTCATCTAGCAATATCAATGGACAAATAGCAAAAACAAGTGTTACCTGCACAGACAACAGAGGCCTGTGAAGGCCCTCCAAGTTCAACACACCATTGTACGGTATCAGGTCCTTGAGAGAGCTAGTGCCTTCATCAGCCGCCAGTTCATCGACGCTGATCCCCTCCGCGATGGCTTCTAACACCTCAACACCGTCCATATCATCGTCATAATCCACCCTGAAAACCCCTTCCTCGTCTTTTCCAAGCTTGCCTCCTAGCTGATAAAACTCCTCCAAAACTACCCTGAGCCCGTCCTTGAGTTTTTCCACCTTTTCCTCAAACTCTCCAGCCTTGTAAAACAACAACTTCTGGTTATAATAGAATGCCAGATATGGGAGATCAAATGTGACCAATTGACATTCTTTTCTTCCTATAATCTTGCTAGGCTTGACATGGCTTTTGCTGGTGATTTTCACCTTCGCCATCTCTTCCTTCTTCCCTGCTTCAGCTGCCATATCCTTGGTGATTGTTATTTTGTTTAGCTAAATAAAAATCTTAGAAGAAATAGAAAAAAAATATTTTCAGAGATACAAAGAGCTGTAGATAGAAAACGGAGAGACTTTAGAGATACTTATAAAAGCAGAGCCACAGACACACACACTTGATGTAGTTGGGGTTGCATTAATGGGATTCATTACAGCAGTTGTGATCCATTATTATGCGTGAGTCCCCTCTTCTGGTTTTGGAAGCAGTTGGGTAAATATGTGCTAGCTCACTGTCTGTGCTATGGCAAAAATAAATGTAAACATTAAAAACGCCTCAAAATTTGTGCTTTCTAAACCAAGAGTGTTCATTTGGATATAGTGGTTAATTTAGAATTAAATTAATGAAAATCAAATTAATTGAATTATATATTTTGTTTTTATTAATTGAAAAGAATATAATAGTTTGAAAATTAATCGATCAAATTAAATTCAATTAATTCAATTAAATTTTTTTATTAATTAAATAATAAATATATATAAGTTAAATTATATTTAAACTCTTAATTTTTTCATTTTTGAAACAAATTAAATAAAATCATTCAACAAAATATTAAATTATTAAATTATTAAATTAAAAATTTTAACAATTTCTAAAATAAAATGATTTATTTCATATATTTTTAATTTTATATTTAAGTTTCATTATATTTAGGTTAAAATTTTGATTAGTATGATTAATTCAATTTTTAATCAAGTTAATTGAAAAAAGAAATTCTTTTAAAATTATTTTGATAATCGATCAAAATTAATTCAGTAAGTGATTTATTAATCTAATTTAATCAATATGATAATTTGATTGAAGTCAAAATTTGAACATCTTTACTATTTTTAGCTACAAAATTTTATACCTCGCATCCGCTTCAGCTTTTTCAACAAGGGTAAATTTAAAAGAAAAGTAAATAAATAACTTTTGAAGTTAACCTTCTAATATTTTCATGTCTACTTTTACTAGAACACTCAAGTTTTTTATTTTAAAGAAAAAAGCTATATGGCAATATTAGTCGTGGTCACACATTATGGTGCATCTTCCCCACCATTTGAGCGTGAAAGATTGAAATTAGTAATTGTATTCTTTAATTCTTTATATTTTCCCTTTTTCAGAAGGCAACTAGTACTGCTTGTAAATGAAGGTCAACATTACAAAGATGCCATGTAGTAATAGCAAAATGAAAAGAGATGGTTAGACTTTATCAGTCTTACTAAATATGCGTATTGTAATGGAAATTTTTCATTTGAGATGCTTGATTTAGTCCTCATCGGAAAAAACTGTTTTTAAAAAAGAAAATATGCTTGTGTTTCAAGAAAATGAGCTTTGAGTTCACGGAATTACTCTACATGCAAAGGAAAAGTATTGACTGATATATATACTACTATTTGATTACCAAATTTTCACCATAAGCGATGCAAGGAAATTATTGCTAGTAAAAATGATTGTAGTGCGTAGATCTTTTCATCTTTTAGGCACAATCTAGTTTTTCAGCATTAACTCCTGAGCAGCGAGCTCCATATGATCATGCTGGCCAAAATTCTGAAAGATACCTTTGATTAATAATTTTGTAAGGAGGGATGCAGATGCTGGCTGCCCAGATCTCCATGATAGCATACATAGTTTAGACTACTTTTAGAGCTATTAAAAAAAAGGGTCGTAAATTTTGAGTGATACTGGAATAGTTTCCCAGAGAGTTAAGTGGAAGTAGAAATACTCGAGTTACCAGAATCTCCATGGTTTTTCCTTTTTCTTTAGTTTTAATTGTGCTTTACACTTGTAGAAATGTCATGTATTTTCATGAGCGTTTGTATGAACACAAGAAAAGATGGTGAGAAGGGAATGGGAGCCACCAAATACATGCTTGATTGATTCAAAATTACTCATCGTATCTACAATTTCTACAGAAAAAGTTGGTGAGCAATAAATGTTCATCACCACAGCTTAAAATTGTTGAGGTGGGCATTGATTCATTACCGGCCTTAATTATTATATATTCACGAAAAAGTACCCTCTGGCCTAAGATTTCTTGTGGGTTTTCTTCTTTTTCAACGTTCTGTCAAAAACGTACAAAACAAAGAAAAAATCAACAATTAAATGGAGATTTTGGCTAAACCGAATAAATGGATTAATATATATATATATATATATATATATATATATATATATACACATCTTAGTATCATCAGACCAGGATCCAGGGTGGTAGACCCAGATCTAGAATCTCTTTCGCTATCATCAAGTTTTTGGGAAAATTAGTTAGCATCATTTTTCTTCAGCTGTTTGTTTGGGATGATGGCAGAGTTGATAGCACCGGAACTATCAACTGTTTTTTTGTTAGTTTGTTTGGGATGATAGCAATGCAACAGCAGAAATCATCATAAAGCCATGAGCGCTGAGACGACTTTCTGGCTTAGTATGCATAAATATCCAAACGGGTCCGCCCTGGCTAAACTATCCCAACAACCTCTTTCTATCATATATCATACATAAAGCTGTAAATATTTGGTAATCTATGTGCTTTCATTAATTGAAAATGCATGCAATAGTGGATGAACAAATAAAAGTAAAACCTAGAATTTCCACGGCACATGTTCAAGTCCTATCATAGATGAATTTGAACCAATTTTATGTTAGGTTTATTCAATTATGTATTGGTAGATTTGTCTGTTGGTTTTTTTAATAAATTAACTGATTTTTTAATATGTAGTATTTGAATATAACTATAATTTTTCTTATATAATTGTATTGTAAAAAACAAAACTTGTTACATATATGAATTGAAATGTATACATTTTTTAATGAAAAATTGCCAACAGATAGAATCAATCTTTATATAAATAAATCAATCTATTTTATAATAATATTACATATATGGGTTACTATCGGATAAAATATAATAGCCCTTCGGTAATCATCAAATTCCTAGAAAATGCCATTACCATTATTGTGATGGTACTTTGCCAACAAATATAATGTCAATTTTGAGATATTTATTGTAAGTATTTTATTTTGTTCGAAGATTTATTGAAATTAAAAGAGATTTCCATCATAAATTAGGTTTTAATGCAAAATTTTTTATTCAATGATTAAAAGTCCAAACAAATTTTTTGAGTTTTAATTTAATTTTTATTTTTATTTTTGTTTTTTGATTTAATTTTGATTTTAGTCAAAGGAAAAGTAAAAAAAAAAAAAGAAATGTCAAAAATTAAAAAAATTTGAAAATTTGAAGATTTCAATTTTGAGAATCAAAGATCTTTGTGGTTGAGTTGATTATGAAAATACTTGGATCCCAATTTTCATGCAAAAAGAAAAGATTACAAAATTACAGAAAAATCACAAATTCAATAAAATTAATATATTTTTTAAAAATTAAAAGGGATTAAATCTCTATTTAAAGATCCACAATTTACAAAAAAAGAATTATTCACATAAAATCTTAAGTGCCCACTAGCTAGCCAAGCCCTCATCAAGGCTATATGATTGAACCCAATACCATCTCTTCCATTCCCACAATCCAATCTCGAAACCACCTATCACCTAACTCATTTTGTCTAAACCCTTGAACTATCGAGACTCATGCTTGCCGACAACGAGATCCCTTTCCCCAATGTCACCAGTAAGATCTTATCTAAGGTTTTCGAGTATTGCAAGAAGCACGTTGATGCCACCTCTGCCAGCAAGGTCAAGAGCACTGACAATAAACTTAAGGCTTGGGATATTAATTTTGTCAAAGTGGTGAAATGCAAACAATCCAAATAGGTGCTCGATACAACAACAAAGATAAGAAAGAGTAATTGGTGGTTTTGATAGAGAACTAAGACTAGAAAGAGAATTAAGAGAGAGTTAGTCTATAAGGTAAGAACTACATTTACGAAATACGAAATTGAAGTGGCGGCATTAAAGCTTGAAGTGATGGAGGAATAAAACTAATATATGAAAAAACCTTCTTCTACCAATTTGGTATACATCTTGTGTTTTATTTTTCGATCTTTCAATTCCTTTCTTTGGTCATGATGCTTTTTTTTTTCATTTTTATTTTCTAGGATGCTAAATGGATTTTTTTTTTTTTTAGTTTGATCTGCATTTATTCACTTCTTTTAATATGAACCTTTTTATTTATCTATTTTTATTTTTTATTTATTAATCTTACCAAATGGTTGAAGCATTTAAATTTTTTTATTATAAATTTTATCAAATTATTGGAGAATTGCATAATAGCTTTTTTTTTTTTCCTTTTGATAGAATAAAATTTTTAAATCTTACTAAACTATTAGAATATTTAAATATCGAATTAAGTCTTACCAAGCTATTAGAAGACTTAATGAATTTTTTATGAAAAAATTAATAAAAATACGTTTTTCAATCCTACCAAACTATTAGAAGATCTACATCTTGAATTAAATCTTATCAAACTATTAGAAGATTTAATTAGTTTTCTTAAATTTAATTTATGAATGGACTTTCAAATAAAATCCCATAAAACTATTAGGGGATGTGTATCAAAGTTAAATCTTACCAACTATTAGAAGATTTTACTAATTATTTTCTAAATAAAACATATTAATGAATCCGATGATGGAGCGTCATCAAAGTGAGACATTGATATCCATGAATACTTATAAGATAAAAAAATTATCTTAAATTGCTATCAAACTATTGGAGTAGTTTTAAGATTGTAGACAATCAATTTGATCTAGGCCCAGATCAATTAGGCCTACTCTAATGGGGTCAATTAAGCCCAAAGATTTGGTTTAATTAATTAATTAATTATTTATTTATTTATTATGTTATTTATTTATTATTTTTTTCTTTTTTCTTTCTAAAGTTTATCTTTTCTTGATTAATCTTCAATTATTAGGAGATAATGATGATGATTAAGATGATAATAAAGGTTAAAAATAATAAGAAAAATATAATAGAAAAAAAAGGAATATTCTGCTAAGGATTGGGATTGGCAGAGTTGCGAATGGATTTAAAGACTATATGATAAATTTGATGTTTTGTGGAAAACATTTAAACCTAATAAAAGAGGGAATCCGAATTAGTCACAAACTTTGTGATTGATCCCTATAAATACCTATTGACTAGAAGCAAAAGGGACACACAGAAAGAAAAACGCAAAAAATAAAAAGCAAAAGTCAACAAAAGTTTTTGGGAGAGTTAACAGCAATACTAGGATTTTTAGGAAAATTTTTCAAAAATTTTGGCATTTTTTTTTTTGGAAATTTTCTGGAAAAATTTCAGATTTCAAACAATTTTTCGGTGACTTTCTGGCGAAATTCAAAGTTTCTGGCGAAGCTTCCAGTTTTCAGCATCAATTTTCCAGAAACTGGTGAACTTCCAACTAGATTCTGACAGCCCTACCTAGATTCCGGCAACAATTTCAGAATCCGATGAAGGATTCAACTGGTGTTCTTGAATCCTAGAGAGAGAGAGAGAAAATAGGATAAGAGAGAGGGAAAAAAGGTAAGTCTACTGAAAAATCGAAATTAGCTTTTTATAGTACCATAAAACAATGTCGTTTTAGGTGTTAAGAAACCCTTAGGGTTCGTGCGTTTCTATTCGAACTAACTCAACCCGATCGTAACCTAGTTCATTGACCTACGTGCCAGTCGAACCTGGCTGCTGAGTCGAGCTGAGACACACACCGAGCCGCACCTTCGAGCCGCTTTTTATGCCTAGAATCGAGCTGCACCAAATTCCCAATCGAGCCATTTCATCTTTTTTGGTTTTTTTTGTATTTTTAATTTATTTTTGTGTTTTTTTTCCTTTAGTATTTTTTGCATGATTGAAAATAAAAATAAAAAAATAAAAAAATTGAGAATAAATAATAATTATCCAATGATAGAGTTTGTAGAAATTTCAAACGATAAACTTTTATAAAATTCTTAGGTGAGAAATTTTATCTAAATTTATCCCAAATGGTGGAATAATTTAGATAAAGTTTCAATAACAATAATTAATATTTATTTTTAATCCAAAAAATAAAAATAAAAAAAAAATTGATTGAAAGTATTTGATAATTATCCAATGATGAGATTCGTAGAAATTTCAAATGGTAAATTTTTAAAAAATCTCTAGGTGAAAATTTTTCTTTAAATTTATCCCAAATGGTAGAAGAATTTAAATAAAATTTCAATAAAAAATAATTTTTATATTATTTTCTTTCCAAAAAAGAAATAAAAAGAATTTCTAAATAAGCCTAAATAGTAAAAAATTTAAAAATTTCGAAAAAAAAGTATTTCTAAATTGCCCAAAATGTTGAAAAATTTAGAAATAACAAAAATAAATAAAGAGAATTTCTAAATAGGCCTAAATGGTGAAAAATTTAGAAATTCAAAAGGAAAAAATATTTTTAATTTGGCCCAAATTGTGGAATAATTAGATATATTTTCAACAAAAAAAATAAAAAAATAAAACTAACAAAAATCTTTCCAACAATAGAGCCTCTTCAAGAAAACATATGGGTTCCTTAAATACTCTTGAGGTGAGAAAATATTTTAAGAATTCTATCAGATTAATGGAGAGTATTAAAAATGATTTCCAATATTTCAACATTAAAATTAAAATCAATAGAACCAAGACCATAGGATAAATTTAAAATAATATGGTACCATTCTTTGGATGGACATATGGGGGTACTATAATCTTCTTCATATGTAATCGAACTTTCGAATCTTATTCTAGTTAGTAGACCCGAACCTATTGTTTTAGGGACCCTTCGTTAAGCTTAGGAGTTTTTTAAAAGAATAGATTCCTTAGGTAATCAATCACACTTAGTTAAAAAGATTAGTGACGACTCTTTTTACTAAGTCTAGTTATAGATTTTCGGATCTATATGTTATGATAGTTTGGCAACTCCACTAGAGAAAGTCATAGAAAGTCGCCATAATTTTTGAATTTATCCTATCATTTGGTCTAATGGTTTTAATGATTTGTGTTATCCGTTTACTAACATTTTTTTTTGTTTTGTCTTGTCTTTTATTTTTGGGGCATAATAATTATATGTTCCTTCACATACACTATCACTAGTATTTACATTACATGAGCTCTATCATCGGGCTTCGTCTCTTTTAAGAGGGAGTAAAGTACTTACGTTCTTGTGAGATAATAATCTCCACAATGGCTAGTGAAATACTCCCACTCAAATTGAACTATTTCTATTAGTAGTCTGTGATGGGTGAGGATTGGACTACCTTACTAGTCTATAATGGACGATGATGTAAGAAATAATTTGAGAATCTTTAGTGGTTAAAATCTCCTAACCTTGCATATAGTTCACCTTTAAGAGGCCAACATTATGATAGAGCCATTTCTACACATTAAAAGATATAACCCAAAATTAAGACACAAGAAGGAATAGCTTGAATATTGCTCATCTAACCATTTCGTTAGTTTGATTTTATGCATCTACATCATTCCCATATCATTTCATTCTATGCATTATTTTCATGCTCATGTTTAACATTTCCATATCATCTCCTTTTAGGTATCATTTTCATACTCATGTTTTAACATTATCATTTGCATCATTCTCATATAGGAAATGTTTGCCACATATCAGTTATTAATAAATCAAATCTTACGCTTACATCTATGGAAAGCCAAATGCAATCAAAGTTTGCATCAACTCACCATGAATCTACTCATCAATTAAAAATTAAGTCAGAGGAAGGTCAAAGAAAATAGAGTGATTGCTTGCCTGATGGTTTTATCTCATCATTACCCAAGAGAATTCATCTCAACCTTCAACAAAATGACTTGACTGACTTAAGCAAATCTAGAGATGCATGAATAAAGCAAGGTAGGAGCTATTTGAGAACAAATATGAAGACATAGCATCACTGCACTGAGTTGATGTGGACAATAATCTAATTAGAGCTATCATTCAGTTTTAGGATCCTTCTTATAGGTGTTTTATCTTTAATAAGCAGACATGGTGCCTACAATTAAAGAGTATATAGTCTTATTTTACTTTGATTTACCAAACTCGAACAAGATCCACTAGTCAAATAAGGTAGGCTATCGTAAGAAGCTGGTGCAAATACTTAGACTTGGCTTGCCCTAAGTTGATGCATGTATCAAGATAAAATGTGAAAATAAGGTTATCCCATGGAGTTTTCTACGAGATTTCATCCAAAGGCATCTAGATAATGATCAAGTGTTAGTGGCAATGGTTATAGCTCTATATGGACTAATGATCTTTTTAAAAGTCATCGGGTATGTTGATGTCGTAGTGATAGACTTTGTTAATCAGTTAGCATACTAAGTCAATATAGCTCCAACCATTCTAGTAGAAACCATTTGCTTCTTAAACTTTTGTCACAAAAATGGTAAAGGTCGATTTAATGGGTGCTCACAATTGCTCTATGTATGGATAAAAAGTCATATTGAGTGTGAAGAAAGCTAGTTTCGTAAATCCTACCTACGTTCTAGCATTCAATCAAGGAGTTTTGTTACAGCACATGGCCTAAAGTCAAAAGAAGAATGGATTTCTTACTTTCAAGCCCTTGATAGCCAAGGGATAATTTGGAGAGCTTTTTGGATGCATCATGACATAGTATTGTATAGTTGTGAGAATCAACCTTGGGTGTTTCTATTAGGCCTGTAGGGTGCTATTACTTCTACCTTAACTTTGGTGAGAAGACAATCCGGATGTGAATAATTTATTGTAAAAACTCATGGACTTAGCTAGTGAAAATTCTCTTTCACAGAAAAAAGGGCATATGAAATAATTGAAAAGATAAAAAAAAACATGGAAACAAACCATCCGAGTTAACCAAGAGAGGCTTACCTATGATGTCACCCTATACTATATTGTGTGGCATGCATTGAAGGGTAAAGACATTATGCCTCCTTAAGAGTAATTAGACAACCAGTCCTCAAAGTCGATCCTTCAAGAACCTTAGTTCAAAGTGGAAATAGCTAAAAGAAAACTTCAAGCTAAGAAAGATAAGTTGAAATAAGAAAATAAGTGATTGAAGCTGAAAATAAAAAAAAGCTCGAAGCTTCAAGAACAGAAAATCCAAAGTTTCATAGAGTAACAAGATTAATGGAAAGCCTTATTCAATGATCTAGACATGACATATTCATTAGTCATGCTTGAGCTTGCTCGATTGTTAAAAGAAAATGAATTACTAAAAGCGAGGGTGGAAAAAAGACAAAAGGCCATTGCTAGGGCACATAGACATAGTCAGATGCTACAAAAAATAATAGATCAATGCACAACATAAGTAAAGGCCTTTCTAATGAATGTAGGAAACAAGCTAAATAAGGTAAGCTATGGAAAGACATGTATATAGAAAAACAAATGTATTTAAGGTACTTGTTCAATCAACTATGCATTGTTGCGAACAAAGCATTAGAAATAGAAAAAAAGTGGAAAATTTGAAAGCTATGGTGCAACCAATTGGAGCTCATAAGAGATAATTACTTGATTTCCTAGATGAGATACAAAATCATTACCAGTAAGCTAGGAAATTTATAAAAAGGCATTAGAAATAATGATGCTTAGGACTTTAAGATACTGTTGTGGCTTGACTAGGATGCACTTTTAAAATTTTATTTCAAATTGAGATTTTTTATCAATAATAATGATGTGGCAAATATTAGTATATCCCATTTCATGCATTTGCATATTAAACATAGCACAAATAATTTCTAATAATCATATAATTATGGTACTGAAGGTTTAAAGATAGCTCTATCCAGTAAGAACCTTGCTCACCGATATAACACAAGAGCCAAAGCTAGACCAATGGAGCAAAAAAACTCTTATTGACTTGAAAATATAGAAAAGGCACAAGAAAACTTGTAAAAATGAGTTGAGTAAGATTCTGAATGTTCTCAACAAGTTAAACAAGGAAAAAAGAATAGAAGAGAACACAAGCCAACAAGGCTCTCTATCACAAGAAGTGGTCGACCCTCTATATCTTCTCAAGTTTGATCCATAACAAGCCCAGTCTATACAGGGTATACCATAGTAGTTTACATATCCTGTATACCCTAAAATGTCCTCAGCTTTGAATCTAAGGCATTATCATAACTATGTGAATTATGTCTTTACTGAAAAGGTAATAAAACCAATGCAGGTTCTTGATTTGGATAATCTGAAAAAAAAAAAAGAGAGAAAGCAAAAGCGATTAAATCATTAAAAGATTCAAAAAGTAGTATACTAAAAAAGATGTTACAGACAGTGGAAAAAATTAACTTTTATGGCTCTGTAGATGTTGTTGGGCTTTGTCTAGCTTTAGGTGTTGTAATACCGTTGAAGTTTAAAGTTTCAGAATTTGAGAAGTATGATGGTATGAAATGCCCAAAAACTCATATTACCATATACTGTCAAAAAATGGTAGCCTATGCCTATAATGAAAAGCTACTAATGCACACCTTTCAATATAGCCTCATCGATTTCGTTGCTAGATGATATATCCAGCTGGATATAATCTGTATCCGTACTTGGAGTGATATGGCCCAAACTTTATTAGTCAATATCGACATATCATAGACTTAGCTTCTAATCGTTTATCTTTACAGAATATGAAAAAAAAAAGTAAATTAATCATTCAAGGAATACGCCTAGAAGTGGAAGGATGTAACCTTTCAAGTGCAACCTCCTCTAACTAAAAAAGAAACTACAATGTTGTTTGTTAGCACTCTGAAATCTTCCTATTATGAAAAGATGATAGGGAATACAGTAAAAAATTTTACCGACATGGTAATCTTAGGCGAAATCATCAAGAGTGCCATCAAGAATGACAAGTTAGAAGGAAAGGAGGCATCCACTAAGAGAGCCCAAAAAAAAAAAGATTAAAGCTCAAGCTGTGAGCTTTGATAGATAACAGTTCAGGGGTTATCAACCCTACCCACCATAAGGATATTCTCTATATTATCCTGCTGTGAATAATGTTTCCCTTTACCCACACCAACCAATCCCATAACCATCATACTTTCAAACATATCAACCCTTTTTTAGACCTCAAAATATCACATACAATCTTAACACTCAATCTACCCCAAGACCTCAGACCCATCCAGCTAACCTGATAAATGGTGCAAGAGAACCACGAACTACCTGTGAAAAACCCATATTTGACCCAATCCCCATGATATATATATAGAGTTATATCATGAGCTTTACAAGAATCATTTGATTACTTCTAACCAACTAAAGCCACTCAAGCTAGCTTACCCTAAGTGATACAATCCCACAATCCATTATGACTATCATTATGGGATTATCAGTCATTTCACTGAGAATTGCACTGCCTTAAAACATAAAGTACAACGATTGATAAAAGATGAAATGATTAATTTTGATACAAGAGGGATAATTGTACCAAATGTTAGTGGCAATCTTTTGCCCAATTATAACGTGAATGCTCTGAGTAAGGAACATGGGCATCATTTGAAGGGAAAAGTAGCAAATATTAAGACACATTTCAGTCAGCTATTTGATGCTTTATGAAAAACTAACATGATACAACAAGTAGGTTCGTATAATTATCATGAAGCATATGTAGTAGGTACAAGCTATAAATATCATAGTGAGGTAACTGGTCACTCTATTAAAAATTATGAATAGTTTTTCTATAAGGTACAAAAGCTCATTGATTCATACCAGATAGAACTCTATGAAGGGGAAAAAGTCTCAAAGAGTGTTGAAGTATCTATAATTGATAGGCCTGCAAAACTATTTTCAAAACCGGTAACAATTCACTAGAAGGACAAGCCAAAGTTAGTCATAGATAAACTTATTCCTAGGCTAGTAACTTTTAAAGTCTCGGCTCTATTTTCGTATAAGGATGACAAGCTATATGTTGGAAATATGGCTGCGATACAATAGTTCAAGGACAAAAAGAGAATATCTCTAAGTTTGATGCTGCCAATATAACCGGTGTATGAGGCAACACCCGAAGTGAAAAATGCTACACTCCCAAAATATTAAAGAGGGCTAAAAGAGAGAAAGCCAAGGTGCGAGACGAGTAAAATAATCTGAATATGGTATCTAAAGAAGAAACCTAAAAGTCAATGTCAGAAAAGAGGCTTGTGAATTTTTAAAGTTGGTAAAACATAGTGAATACTCAATGGTTGAACAATTGAACAAGATGCCAGCATGAATCTTATTATTATCACTGTTATTAAATTCAAAATCACATAAAAATGCCTTACTGAAGGTGCTAAACCAAGTATATGTGGCACATAATGAGTCTATTAAGTATGGGAACCATTTAGTCGAAAACCTGGTCATGCCAAATTATATATCATTCAGTGATGATGAGATTCCTCCATAAATAAGGAGAAGTACCAAGGCTTTACATATCACGGTCAAGTACAATAGCCATATCATATCCAAGGTCTTTATTAATAATGGTTCCACTATCAATGTCATGCCTATGTCAACTTTGATAAGGCTACCTATCGACTACTCTTATATAAAAAATAGTTAAATGGTCATACGAGCTTTTGATGAGACCAGATGAAAAGTCTTGAGAAATATCGAGATGTCTTTGTAAATTAAGCCATGCATTTTTAATATGAAGTTCAAGTGATGGATATCTCTCTATTTTATAGCTATTTGATAGGAAGGCTATGGATTCACATGACAGGTGTTGTGCCTTCTACCCTACACCAAAAGATCAAGTTTAGTGTAAAAGGTCGATTGGTAGTAGTATTTGAGAAAAAAGACATACTAGTGACCCAACCCTTGAATGTCCCATATGTGAAAGCTACTAAAGAAGCAGTGGAATGTTCCTACCGATCTTTTGAACTAGTCAGTTCTATGGGGGAAAGACCTAAAAATTGATAATTTTCAAAGATAGTGTTATGTCAAGTCATCAACAAGGGCTAGTATCATGGAGTAGGGTTGGGCAAAAACTTATAAGGAATAAGAGAGCCCCAAACAATGGTGAACAATAGTGAAAGGCTAGGTTTAGGCTATGAAGTAAAAAAATGAGAGATCAGGAGAAGACAAATAGGTAAAATAGTAAGACTAATGATCATCTCACATTTATACGAGACTTTTAGGCTTGGAAGATTTATGTACCCAAATACTGAAGAAAATTTTGAACAAAGTATGGAAGAGGCATTCGCTTAAAAGTCTATCCATGCTATTGAATATGAAAAAGGGCTTGAATGAAAAAGGTGGGTTGCTCTTGCTTGTCAGATTATGAGCTGAATAATTGAAGTATCATTGAAATGCCTTTTACCCTTGAGACTAATTCAATGTAATTGTACATCCCAATAGCTATTACCTAAGGCATTATGGTGAAATTTCTTGTTTGGGCCATATATCTTTTATAATTTTAATAAAGATTAAAAATGATACATTTTTATTCATTTCTTCTTGTGCCTTTATTGTTGTCATTTTTTTATTTTTTTAAACACATCTTACCAACATATCTCATTTCATGCAATTTCAGGTCCTTAAATGAATAGGAAGCTAATAATGATAATGATCAAGGGGTTAATTTTAAAAAATTGATTAACATTGATGTACTTGATAACAAAGATGATTCTAAAGAATATGTTATTCCTTCGGACCTAATGAGATTGATTGAGCAAAAAAATAAGCCAATTGAACCTCATTAGGAGATAACTGACTTGATGAATCTAGAATATGAGGAGAATAAGAAAAAGGTTAAAATTGGCACCTCATTTTCATCGAGAGATAGGTAATGTTTGAAAAATCTACTTTGAGAATTCGTAGATATGTTTGCTTAGTCTTTCCAGGATATACCAGGGCTTAGTACGAAGATAGTAGAGTACAAATTACCCTTAAAACCAGAGTGTAAGCCAGTTCAATAGAAACTAAGGTGAATGAAGCCTGAAATGTTGTTAAAGATCAAATAAGAGGTGAAAAAACAGTTTGATGTAGGTTTCTTGCAAGTGGCTAAATGTTCAGAATGGGTAACCAATATAGTACTAGTCCTTAAAAAAGATGAAAAGATGTGAATGTGTGAAGACTATCATGATTTAAATAGCGCTAGCCCAAAGGATAACTTCTTTTTACCTCATATTGATACCTTAGTGGATAATATAGCTAAGCATTCAACTTTCTCTTTTATAGATGTGTTCTTAGGGTATAACCAAATAAAAATGGTCGTAGATGACATAAAAAAATTATTTTCATAACCATGTAAGGAACTTTTTGCTACAAGATCATGCCCTTTGGGTTAAAGAATGCCAGGGTAATGTATCAAAGAGCCATGGTGACGTTTTTTCATGACATGATGCACAAAGAGATTGAGGTGTATGTGAATGATATGATAGCAAAATCTCAAGAAGATAAAGATAATGTCACCAACCTCAGAAATCTATTTGAAAGGTTGAAAAAATTCTAACTCAAGTTAAACCCAGCCAAGTGCACCTTTGGGGCAAAGTCAGAGAAGTTGCTAGGCTTTGTGGTTAGTGAAAGAGGGATTAAAGTTGATCCAAACAAAATATGGACCATTCAAAATTTGTCACCCTCGAATACACCAAAAGAAGTTTAAAGTTTTCTGAGGAGATTGAACTACATTTCACGATTCATATCTCAGCTTACCTATAAGTGTGATCTCATTTTTAAGTTTCTCCGTAAGAATAACCCTGGAGAATGGAATGAGGAATGTCAAATAACTTTTGATAAAATTAAGCAATACTTGTCAAATCCTCTAGTTTTAGTGCCATCTACTTCAAAGAAACCCTTAATTTTATACCTGATGGTGTGCAAGAATTTAATAGGATGTGTGCTGGGGCAGTAAGATGAATATGGCTAAAAAAAAAGAGTTATTTATTATCTGAGTAAAAAATTCATAGAATATGAGTCCAAGTATTCTTCTTTGAAAAAAATGTGTTGTGCACTAGCTTAGACAACCAAAAGATTTAGATAATACATGCTCTATCATATCACTTAGCTTATAGCAAAATTAGATCCAATTAAATACATCTTCAAAAAGCTCTCTTTGTCTAAGAGAATTGCTAGGTGGCAAGTAATACTCTCGGAGCATGATATCATATATGTAAGCTAAAAAATAGTAAAAATAAGTGTCATAGTTGAATTTCTCATAGATTGTGCTACCAAAGATTATGAACCAATGAGATTAAAGTTTTTTGATGAAGTATTTCTCAATTAGAGAAAGAAAAGCATGAAGAAAAGTGTTAGAAAATGTACTTTAATGAAGCTACCAATGCCTTAGGACATGAGATTGGAGCAATCTTGATTTCTCTTAAAGAATAATACTACCCTATAACAGTGAGGTTGAATTTCAATTGCACAAATAACATCGTTGAATATGAGGCATGTGTCATGGGTTTACAAGCTACTATTGATAGAAAAGTTAAAGCATTAAAAGTGTTTGGAGACTTAACTCTAGTTATATATCAATTGCAAGGAGAATGGGAGATGATAGATTCGAAACTCATTCCATATCATAAGTAAATTCTGTAATTAATCAAGCAGTTTGAAGATGTCTAGTTTGATCATTTACCTTGAGAGAAGAATCTGATTACTGATGCCTTAGCTACTTTAGCAGCAATGATTCGAATTAATGATAGCACTAACATTCAACCTATCAGGTTAGATATCAAGGATATGCCAGCTCATTGCTCTAATGTAAAAGAGAAAAAGAATGGGAAGCCTTGGTATTATGATATTTTACAATACATTAAGAACTAGCAATGCCCAGTCCAGGCAACCGAGAATGATAAAAGAGTTATCCGAAGACTAGCTATGAATTTCTTCCTAGATGGAGATGTTCTCTACAAAAGAAGCCATAATCAAGTATTGTTGAGATGTGTAGATAAGATCAAGGCTAAAAAAATTATTGAGGAAGTGCATGATGGGATATGTAGGGCATATGCTAATGGACATATGATGACAAGATAGATCATGAGAACATGGTATTACTGGTTGATAATGGAGAGTGACTGCATTAATTATGCTTGAAAGTGTCATCAATGCTAGATCTATGCTGATAAGATTTATGCTCTGTCATCTACTTTACATGTTTTAGCACCACCATGACCATTTTTTATGTAGGGCATGGATGTCATTGGTTTTATTACCTTGAAGGTTTTTAATGGGCATAGGTTCATTTTCGTGATGATAGATTACTTCATGAAATGGGTAGAAGCAACATCATTTGAAAATGTGACACGATCTATAGTCTACAAGTTAATAAAAAAAGAAATCATTTGTAGATATGAACTTTCAAAGAGAATCATTTCAGACAATAATAAGAACTTGAATAGTAAGATGATGCAAAAAATATATGTTCAATACAAGATTAAGCATCATAATTGAACACCATATCATCCGAAAATTAATAGAAAAGTTAAGGTGGCAAACAAGAATATAAAATGAATTATTGAAAAAATGATCGAGACTTATAAAGATTGGCATGAAAAGTTACCATTTGCACTACATGCTTATCAAACGTTAGTGCACACTTCTACTGGGGCAACCTTATTTTCTTTGGTTTACAAGATGAAAGCTGTACTGCCAGTGGAAGTAAAGTTCCCATCCTTGAGAATTCTAAAGGAAATTGAACTGAAAGAGGTTGAATGGATTCGAAAGTGCTATGAATATTTGAATCTCATCGAGGAAAAGAGATTGACAGCATTGTGCCATGGTTAGCTACAAGGCTCATGATAAAAAGGTTTGACCTCGTTATTTTTGGGAATGAGAGTTGGTCTTGAAAAGAATTCTCTCAAGTCAGCACAATAATAGAGAAAAATGGACTCTAAATTGAGAAGGGCTATATATCGTGAAACGAGCTTTCTCAAGTGAAGCATTAATATTAGCTGAGATGGATAGAGATGATCTATCTCATTTTATAAATTTTGATGCTATGAAGAAGTACTATGCTTGAAAAAAATGAAAAAAAAAAGAAGACTCAAGTCAAAAACCTCGAAAGGGTAGTTTGAGTTAAAAAGTAGTTTATTTAATTTGAAAATATGAAAAGACAACTTAGATAAGGAGGATACAACATCGAATCTAAAAATTCATTGGCAATGAAGCTAGCATGTTATAAGGGGCTCTAAGTTGTTAAATGCATTGGGTGATTAAGTTTTTCAAAAGAAATTCGAGATATGTTATCATAATTGTGTGATTATTTATTTTTAGGCATTGTCCCCCCAAACCTATTTTTGTATTTCTTTCTTTTCACATTGGCCAAAGTTTGCCAGCATTTTTGCTAATATAAAATAATCCACTTTATTCTTTGTGTTTCTCTTTTTGTTGATTATTTTTTAGTTATTCATATTTTTTTCTTTTTAATACCTTACAATGGAAGAAATGTGTGAATGTGTTCTTACTTTTTGAAATTGAAATAATGATTGATAAATGAATAATAGCATAAAAGATTTCTACATTGGAAAGGTTGAAAGTGATAAAGGCAAATTTGAAATGTTTAGTTCCTAATAAGGACATTGAATTTGGGAAAAGATTTCTTACAAAGAGAATATGAGAATTAAATGAGAGAGATGATTGAAAGTTATGTTGATTTGGATTTAGTATTTGAAGATTAAAGGGTTCAGGGCCCAAGAAAAGAGCTTGAAAAACTTGAGTACCATAATTAATCAACATTTGTATAGCGCATTACATTTTTAAATGCCTAGTGCCTAGCATATACTGCATTTGAGAAAGTCTAGTGCATGAATTTATGAAGTAGGGATATTCCAAGATCCCATATAGAGAAGACAGATATGAAAACTTTTCGATTTAAAAGTTTCAAATTCTCGTTTGAGAAGAAGTTTATGAGGTAAAATTCTAATTCTTGGAAGAAGATATTTTCTTAGTATTAGGAATGATTTGTAAGACTTTCGAGCATAATCTCCTAAAATTCTTGCAAACAGAATCAATGGCTTCTCTAGTCATAATTATCGGAGAGCTTTGTTTATTTTTCAAAGTCGTTGAACCTCTATTTAGAGGAGCTTTGTTTATTTTTCAAAAGTCATTGAGCCTCTATTTAGAAGAGTTTTGTTTATTTTCCAAAGTCGTTGAGCCTCTGATTATAGGAGCCTTATTTATTTCCTTATTTATTTTTCAAAGTCATCGAGCCTCTAATTAGAAGAGCCTTGTTTATTTTTCAAAGTTGTTGAGCCTTTTATTAGAGGAGCTTTGTTTATTTTTCAAGGTCATTGAGCCTCTGATCAGAAGAGCTTTGTTTATTTTTCAAAAGTTATTGAATCTCTGTTTAGAGGAGTTTTGTTTATTCTCCACAAATTGTGAATCTCTACTTAGAAGAGTTTCGAGTCATTTAGCAAATTTGGATGTCTGATTAAAAAAAATGAATGTGTTGGCATAAGTGAGGTGTTTACGTCTTTGCATAATTCCTATTGCACAAGAAATGCACAAAGAAGGGCAGCTGTAAACACCCAATTTGATTCAGACCTAGATCAATTGGGTCTGATCCAATGGGGTCAGTTAAGCCCAAAGATTTGGTTTAATTATTATTATTTTATTATGTTATTTATTTTTTTTGTCTTTTAAAGTTTATCTTTTCCTAATTAATCTTTGGTTATTAAGAGATAATGATGATGATTAAGATAATAATAAAGGTTAAAAATAATAAGAAAAATATAATAGAAAAAGAGAGAATATTTTGCCAAGGATTGGGATTGGCAAAGTTGCAACTGGATTCAAAGACTATAAGATAAATTTGATGTTCTATGGATAATATTGAAACCTAATCAAAGAGGGAATCTAGATTAGTCACAAACTTTGTGATTGATCCTTATAAATACTTATTGATCAGAAGCAAAAAGGACACACAAAAAGAATAGAGCAAAAAATAGAAGGCTAAAGTCAAAAAAAAGTTTTTGGGAAAGTTAACAACAATATTAGGATTTTTACAAAATTGTTTTAAAATTTTTGGCTTTTTTTTTTAAAAATTTTTTGAAAAAATTTCAGATTCCGAACAATTTTCCTATAAGATTTAAATTTTTCGATGACTTTTCAACGAAATTCAAAGTTTTCAGTGAAGCTTTCAGTTTTCGGCATCCATTTTTTAAAAATTGGTGAACTTGTGGCTAGATTCCGATGACCCTATCCAGATTTCGGTAACAATTCCAGAATCTAATGAATGATTCAACTAATGTTCTTGAATCCTAGAGAGAGAGGGAAAAAAGGTAGGTCTACTGAAAAAAGGCTGAAATTAACCTTTTATAGTACTGCAAAAATGACATCATTTTAGGCGTTAAGAAACCTCCAGGATCTACGCATTCCTATTCGAACCAATCCAATCCGATCACAACCCGATCTATTGACCCGCGTCCCAGCCGAATCTGGCTGCTGAGCTGAGCCTAGCCACACACTGAGTCACGCCTTTGAGCCACTTCTTGTGCCTAGAGTTGAGCTGCGCCAAATTCCCAACTGACCAGTTTCATTTTTTTTTGTTTTTCTTAGTATTTTTAATTTATTTTTATGTTTGTTTTTTTTTCTTTACTATTTTTTGCATGATTGAAAATAAAAATAAAAAAATAAAAATTTTGAGAATAAATAATAATTATCCAATAATAGAATTTAAAAAATTTTAAATGGTAAAATTTTTATAAAATTCTTAGGTGAGAAATTTTATCTAAATTTATCCCAAATTATGGAATAATTTAGATAAAGTTTCAATAACAATAATTAATATTTATTTTCAATCCAAAAAATAAAAAATAAATTTTTGATTGAAAGTATTTGACAATTATCCAATGATGAGATTCTTAGAAATTTGAAATGGTAAATTTCTAATAAATTTCTAGGTAAAAATTTTCTTTAAATTTATCCCAAATGGTGGAAGAATTTAAATGAAATTTCAATAAAAAATAATTGTCATATTATTTTCTTTTCAAAAAAATTAAAAAAAATTTCTAAGTAGGCCTAAATGGTAGAAATGTAAAAATTCTAAAAAAAAAAAATTTCTAAATTGCCCAAAATTGTGAAAAATTTAGAAATAAAAAATAAATAAGTAAAGAAAATTTCTAAATTGGCCCAACTAGTGAAAATTTTAGAAATTCAAAAGGAGAAAATATTTCTAATTTAGCCCAAATGGTGAAATAATTAGATATATTTTCAATAAAAAAAAACTAACAAAAATTTTTTCGACATAGAGCCTCTTCAAAGAAAAAAAATGAGATCCTTGAATACTCTTGAGGTGAGAAAATATTTTAAGAATTCTATCAGATAGATGGAGAGTCTTAAAATGATTTTCAATATTTCAACATTAAAATTAAAACCATTAGAACCAAGACCATAAGATAAATTTAAAATAATATGGTACCATTTTTTAGATAGGCATATGAGGGTGCTATAACCTTCTTTATATGTAACAGAACTCTCAAACCCTGTTCTGATTAGTAGACTCAAACTTATTATTTTAGAGACCCTTCGTCAAGCTTAGGAACTCCTTAAAGGAATAAATTCCTTAGGTAGTCAATCACACCTAGTAAAAGAGATTGGTGGCAACTCCTTTTGTTAAGTCTAGCTATAGATTTTTGGATCTATATGTTATGACAAGGATCAATTTTTAATAATTAAATTATTTGATAAAATTATAAAAATATCTTAAGGCTTGGATAATTTGGAATCAAACTGATACCATCCTTTGAATAGGCGCTGTATGGGTGCTATAACTTTCCTTATGCGTAATTGCACTCTCGAACTTAAAATTTAGTTTTGTGGACTAAAATTTACTATTTACAAATACCTAAGTTAAACTTAAGACTTCTCTTTAAATGAGACAGATTTAGTTAGGTAGCTAATCACACTTAAATAAAAAAAGATTGATTGTAACTCCTAAGTTTATGTCTAGCACAAAGTCCACGGATTTATAAGTCATGATAGTTTGGCAACTTCGCTATGGATAAATAGAGTAAGGCCAGTAAATGATTTCTTATTATCCAAGCCTACTTAATAAATTTAATAATTTTTCTTCATAAGTTTCATTTATTTATTTCTTTTATCCTACTTGTCATTCATTTACTTATGCATAACATGAACTTTATATATGAGTTAAGCCATTTAGAAAATAGTAAAGTACCTATACTTTTGTGAGATTTTAGGTCTCTGCATAGGCTAGTAAAATTGCACTCCTGAACTTAAAATTTAGTTTCATGGACTAAAATTTACTATTTACAGATACCTAAGTTAAACTTAGGTCTTTGCATAGGCTAGCGAAATACTCTCATTTAAATTAAACCATTTTTGCTTATAGCCTGTAATGGATAAGGATTGGGATGCCTTATTACTCTGTGATAGACAATGATGTAAAGAACAATTTGAGAACCTTTTAGAAGTGACCAAACCTATTATAAGCTTAAACTATAGGTAAAGTTATGTTCCCTATACCCTTTAAAGTTAATCTAAACTTTAAAGTCATTTTGTTGTTGCATTGTATTCATTTGATTAATATACGTTTATTTCTTATTTTATATTGAGATAATTAACCAATTTTCTTTTTTATTTTTCTTTTCTTGCATATTTATAAACATGCATATAGATTGCATATCATTTCTACCTTAAATATATCTTCAACAAAAACTTTCATGAAACCTACGGAATGTCTAGTTTGCACCTTGTCTATGTTCTTTATGTGTTAGTCACCCAGCAATGTGAAGATGGAGTCAGAAAAAAGATTACGAGAAGAAGGAGACTATTTACCACCCGACTATATCTCTACCGCACCTAAAAAAGTTCGATTGCTCCTTAAACAAAATGATTTGAAGTTTAGATGTATTGCATATCTCTTATCGGTGAAGGTTGAAGATTCACTCATTAAGGCAATGGTATAGTTTTGAGACCCTTCCTATCATTGTTTCATCTTCAATGAAGTTAATTTGATGCCAACCATAAAGGAGTATTCGATTCTGATGGGTATGCATCTCCAGTATCCAAATAACGTTTATGTGAAAAAGCAAAAGTCAAGATATCACAAAAAATTAGCCCATATTTTAAGAATAGAAAATGAGCTCATAGATTTACATATTCAAGAAAAAAAAAAGGCATAGAGGTATTCCATGAAATTTTTTTTGAGATTTTATTATTAAACATCCTGATGATGATGAATGAATGAATGTGTTTGCCTTAGCAATATTAAGATAGAGGTGGTAGATTTGTTTGAGCATATTGAAAGAGAATGTGATCCTTCATTGGTGATATTGACTGAAACTATTAGATCATTGAATTATTGTAGAAAGAATGATAGAGCATGCTTTTTGAGTTACACACTATTACTGTATCTATGGATAAAGAGCCATTTTGAATGCAAAAAGAGTAATTTCTCCAAACTCTATCTTTGTAATCAAAATCTAGTCAAGGAGTTTTGTGATAGCGAATGGCCAAAAAGAAAGTCCAAGAAAGAATGGGACTATTTGCTACAAAAGCTTACAACTTGTCAAGTGAAATAGTTAGTCTCATGGATGAATTGAGAACCCACGCTATATCAATGTGGAGATAAAACAAGAGTTTCACTTTTAACCTTATGGGGGTTAACAAACTATGCATCGTTGATGGTAACAAGACAATATCACGCTAAACAGTTCATTCCCATGATATACAAGCTTAACCAATTTAACCATTTATATAAAGAGCCTAAAACATTTTAAAAGATTGATTGCATGATCAAAGCTTGAAAAAAGCCTAAGAGAATGAGTCTTGGGTCATTTACTGATAAAGTCACCCATGAATATTTGGTGTGAAGAGCTAAGAAGGGTAAAAAGGTTATCTTTACTCACAAAGGTCATTGTCAACCAATAAACCAAGAGTTAGATGAGATAACTTCAGAGTTAAAATTTACAAGGAAAGAATTTGAAACTGAGAAAGACAAGATAAAGTAAGAGATTCAAAGGCTTAAAAAAAAAAGCAATGGAAAGACAAAGTAAAAAAGCCAGAGGTCAGAGTCTATAAGATATCTAAGGAATGTGATACAGTAGTTAATGATTTGCCTAAACTTCATCAACAACATAAGAAACTAGAAGTTGAAAGTAAAGCCTAAAAGGTTGTTAGCAAATAGGACAATGCCTTTAAGGACTTGATGAAGTTACGTTAAGAACATAAGAGGCTATGTATCTAGTTGAAAGCCAAAGAGATAAATATTATTGATTTTACTTATAAGATTGAAAAATTAAAAAAGAGAATGCTTTTAAATGAAAGATGATTATGTTGAAGCCCAAAAGAAAAATGAGATGCTTAGAATGTATATTCAGATATTGAAGCAAAAATTGAATGAGCAAGGAAATTATGTCATGACACTCACAAAAAAGCATAGGGAGCTATCCAACCAAATATGGTTTAGCAAAAGAGAAAGTTTGGGAAGACAAAGGTATATAAAGCATCTTACAACCTAAATAAGCAAGGTAGATCAAGGCATGAGAAATGGTTGAAGAGGCTGAGGTATTGAGAACATTGGTCACACCAACAGGGGGCATAGGTAGTGTCTGTTGATCATTAAAGAGGCCAATAATCAATATAAGCAGATTAAATGTTTTTAAAAGTGGAGAATAATAGACTCAATGTAAAATATACTTTTGTGAAATAAATAAAAGTTCATTTTTATTGAAAATCATTAAAGATCAAATATTTTTCTGTCTTTTTTTCTTCATGCATTGTATTTATTCATCCATAGTTAATAATAAGTCCACTAGCTTAAAATCGTGGTACATAAAGTTTAAGAATAGCTCCACCAATCATGATATATAAGGTTCAAAGATAGCTCTATCAACTCAACACTAGTATAATACTCGAGCTCAAGTCATGAAGCAAGAAAACATAAACCACCTTGAAAAAATACAAAGGGCCCAAAAAGAGTTTAAGAGAGAGTTAAAACAAAATCCTTGAAGCACTAGACAAATTGAACAAAGAGAGGGCAGTAGAAGAATATGCTGACATTAAAAACCATCTTTCATAGATGTTGCTGACCCTCTATATCCTCCTGGCTATAGCCTATTTCTGGCCTAGTCAATCCAAGGCAATTCACAACAAAAGTTCATATTCCTTGCAAGGTATACATACTTAAAAATGTCATCTGAACCAAATCAAAAAAATGTTTAAGGATATACAAATCCTATCTTTATTGAAAAAGTAATAGAACTAGTCCAAGTCCTCAATTTGGATGATTTAAAAAAAAAGTTGAAGCTGAAAATGGTCAAATTTTTGGAGGACTCATAAGCTGATCAAAAGAAAAACATGCTCAAAGAAAGATTATGAGCTATGGAAAGAATTAATTTTTATGGTTCTAGGGATATAGTTAGGCTTTCTTTAGTTTTAGATGTTGTTATTCCTCTGAAATCTATGGTACTAAAATTTAAAAAATACGATGGTAAGAAATGTCCCATCCTTATGCTATATTGTATTGTCGAAAGATGATAGCCTACACCAGTGATGAAAAATTGATAATGTGTGTATTCATAGACAACCTTACTAGCTCAATTATGAAGTGATGCATCCAATTAAATAGAACTCGTATTCACTTTTAGGATGAACTTTTTTCAATGTTCGTTACTTAGTAATGACATATCTTAGAGTTAATTTTTGATTGCCTTTTTTTGTAAAATAAGAAGAAAAAGGTAATAGAATCCTTCAAAAAATATGCCTAATGGTGGATGAATATGGTTGCTCAAGTTTAATTACCTCTGACTAAGAAAAAGGCTATAACAATGTTTGTCAGCACCTTGAAGACACCTTATTATAAGAAGACCATAGGGATTGTAACAAAAAATTTTGCTAATATAATGATCTTAGAGGAGATTATTGAAAATGCCATCCAGAGTGATAAGCTTAAAAAAATAAGATAAACAGCACAGAAAAAAGAGAGATACCTAAATAAAAAAAAGCCAAAGCCCAAGTTGTGAGTTTTAAAGGGCAACAGTTCAAAAGTTATGCTCCATATCCACCACCTGTTCATCTAGCTTACTGCCATGCAGTTAATAATATTACACAAATCCCTTACTAACTTCATTACCCAACTATAAATAATATCTCTCTAAGTCCTTATCAATCAGCATTTAAAATGCCTATATATAGGCCTAGTCTTGCTATTACACCAATTTCAAAGCCTAATAATCACGCAAGTGGTTTAAGAATATCTAGGGGCAACCAAGATAAAGCTCATATTGATCATATCCCCATAATATATATTGAACTATTCTCAAAATTGGTTAAGAACGAACTATTATCTTCAATTTTTTTAGAACCATTAAAGCCACCTTATCCCAAATGTTATAATATTAATGCCACATATGATTACCATAATGAGAATATGAGTCAATTTATAGAAATATACCTTGCTTTCAAGCATAAGATGCAAAGTTTGATCTAAGCAGACTCAATAAGCTTTAACTAATCATGAAAGTTGAATGTCAACAAAATCCCTTGCTTAATCAACCAAAGGCATAATTTTAGGAATGATATAAAAAAAATTATTAGAACTACTTGTCATTTTATGATTTTTCTAAAAAGAGGATCTCTTTTATATACTAGGATTTCATTTTATTTTTCATCATTTTAATAAAATTGACAAATATGATGCATTTTTAGGATATTTTCTCTTTTATATGAATCACCATTTTATGCTTTTCCTATATTCCTTCTTATATTTCAAATAATGAATGTTCAGACAGTTATGACAATAATTCGTGATTCAATTTTGAAAACATCATTCATGTTAATATGATTGATAAATTAATATTGTTAATCTATTGGGATTAATAAATACAGGAAGATAAATTTGGCAAAGAATTTTGCTTGCTGAAAGATGAAACTAATGCAGTACATGATCTTTATTTTTGGATAATAAATGTTTTTCATTGAAAGTATTTATATTTGAGATGAAAAATGACAATCTTTCTTCTATCCTTTACACAAAGAGTAAAATTATCATTTATTACCCCATTTGAGCTTATTAAAATTTTTTTCCAAAAATCCTAACCAATGATCACCCTCACACTGAGGGCAAAGTTTAAGAAGCTTGCTTACGGAAAGAAAAGTGAAGATCCTTAGTGATTTTAGAGGCAAAGCCCTTTTATGCACAAATTTTTCTTGGAAAATGATGAAAAATACAAAATAAAAAAAAGAAAAAAAAGAATGACAAAAAGCAAAAAGGGAAAAAAAAATTGATGAGATAAAATGTTAAGGTGCTCTACATGAAAAAAAATACTCATTGGTTTGATTACCCTTTAAATACGGTATGGGCCTATTTTATCCATTTCTTTCATAACCTCTCATTCAAGCCTATGTTACATCTTTTCAAAGTCTATTTTAATTGAATGTGAACACTCGAATTGGAAAATCTTGAGTTGAACAAGATAGGTTCGCAATTAGATTGTTTAGGGATTTTGGTGTACTTGATGGATCGAGGGAAAAAGAAATAAAAAAAAAAAGATGAAGAAAACATGTGCAAAAAAAGTACTAAAAACAGAAAAAAAGAGTAAAAAGAAATACTTAAATTGAAAACCTAAAAAAGCAATTTAAGTAAAAATGAAGACTTAAGAAAATAGCTTCATTTGAAAATCTTAAAGATATAGATAATGTTTGTCTCAAAAATTGAAAATATCAATGGAATATGTTTGTGAGAAAGAATTCTGAGTTAAAGTTAAAACTTGTCTAAACAGTTATTATTCTAGATGTTGATGTCCCATTCAAACAATCACAGCATTATGCTTTTATTCATCTTTGATTTGTTTGACCAGACTTTCGTTCGATAATGTGTACCCAATTTTTTTGTTTTTTATCAAATATGCATCCCTTGAATGAATTGAAGAAATATATCATATTTGTCATAGCTAGAATGATGATAAATAAGTGAATGAAAATGTTCATAAAAATTTTTTTCATTCTTTTGAAAGAAATCAAAGATGACATGAGTGAAAGAAACCTGATAAGATGATTTGAAAAGGGCAAATAAAATGACCTAATGATGAATATAATCATGGATTGGTCAACATAACCTGTGAGTTGTAACCAAATGAGAAAAATAACATTGACCAATTGAAAAAAATTGTTTTAAGATCATTAATACTAAGAAGCTAAAAAGGAATATATAAGATGGTGGAGTCTCAAAACCTTATTACCATAATTGAAATTTCATGACATTGATACTGTGTGTTTGCATTGGTATAATATTTGAATTCTTGCATTTGCATCTTGGTTAGGGCATGCATTTGTACCCTGTAGCAAATATTTGAATAATCTACATCATTGTTTAAGACCTGCATTTGCATCATTTAGTGATAATATGGATTTGTTGCATTTACGCCATTTAAAAGGCATTCACATTATCGTCTATCACATATAAAATTTTGACTTTGGTAAAAAATTTGGAATTATGATTCCTTGAACAAGGATAACATTTTTTGAATTTTAAAATTGTGAAACCTTTATTTTAAAGGAGCTTTTTCTTGAATATCTCTGAACACGATCTATAAAACCTCTAGGCATAATCTTTAAAACCTACAATTGTTATATTCAAAATCGTTTGATCTCATTTTTTGATTTAAACTCAAACCTAGTCATTTTTTACCTTAACTCAGTCCAAGTCATTTTTTTTTTCTGACTTGAAGTTCAATTTTAGTCACTCATTTTTTACCTCGATTTAATCCAGGTCATTTGTTTTTCTAACTTGCGGTTCAGTCTCGGTAACTCATTTTCGACCTTGGTTTAGTACAGGTCATTTACTTTTTTGACTTGTGGTTCAGTCCCAATCATTTATTTTCAACCTCAATTCAGTTTAGGTCATTTATTTTTTTAACTTGATGTTCAATTTCGATCACTCATTTTCAACCTCAATTCAGTCCATGTCATTTATTTTTTAACTTACGGTTCAATCCTAGTCACTCTCAATCTAGGTCTTTTATTTTTTAGACTTGCAATTCAATCCAAATCACTCATTTTTTGACTTTGATTCAATCTAGGTCATTTATTTTTCTAACTTACAGTTCAGTTTCGATCACTTATTTTTTACCTTGATTCAATCTGGGTCATTTATTTGTCTGACGTGTAGTTCAATCCAAATCATTTATTTTTCTAACTTACAGTTCAATCCCTATCACCTTCATTTTTGGCATAGTTTAGTCATCTTCATTTTCGATTTTAACTCAGTCTAATCATTTTCACATTTGAATTCAACTAAGACCAAGCCATCTTATTTTTTAACTTCGGGTAAAGTCAAGTCATTTTATTTTTTTGACTTTTGACCCTGTCCAAGTCATTTAACTTTAAACTTCGACTTGGTCCAAGTAATTTTATTTTTGAATCCAGACATAATAGGTATCTATGTTTTTGTGTAATTTTAGTTCCATAAAAAATGTACAAAAAAGGTAATTGTAGATATCTCATTTTGTCTGAAAATTTATCAAAATTAAAATGGACCTTCGATTGCAAATTGGGCCTTAATGCAAAATTTTGGACCCAATGAATAAAAGCCTGAACAAATTTTTTGGGATTTGATTTAATTTTATATTTATTTTTTTTTGTTTATTTTTGTTTTTGGCCAAAAGAAAAATAAAAAGAGAAAAGAAAGGAAAGAAGAAAATGTCAAAAATAAAAAAAAAATATGTGGGAATTTAAATATCTCAATTTGGGGTATCAAAGATTCCATTTTGTGGTTTAATGGTTGAAAATCTCAATACTAGGAATCAAAGATCTGATTTTGTGGTTGAATCAATTATGGAAATATTTGAATCCTAATTCTTATGCAAAAAGGAAATATTACAAAATCACAGAAAAATCACAAATTCGGTGAAAGTAATTTTTTCCAAAATTGAAAGGGATTGAATCCTTATTTAAAGACCTTTAATTAACAAAATGGAAATTATTTACAAAAAATCCCAAGTGCCCTCTAGTCAGCCAAGCCATCACCAAGCGCCTATGGTTGAACCCAATACCATCTCTTCCATCCCCGCAATCCAATCTAGAAACCACCATCACCTGACTCATTTTGTCTAAACCCTTGAATATTGAGACTCAGGCTTGCCAATGGTAAAATCCCTCTCTCCAATGTAACCAACAAGATCTTATCTAAGGTTTTCGAGTACTGTAAAAAGCATGTTGATGCCACCTTTGCCAGCAAGGATAAAAGCACCGACAATAAACTTAAAGCTAGGGATATTGACTTTGTCAAAGTGGTGAAATGCAAACAATCCAGAAAGGAGCTCAATACAACAACAAAGATAAGAAAGAGTCATTGGCGGTTTTGACAGAGAACCAAAACTAGAAAAAAAATTAAGAGAGGTTAGTCTGTTAGGTGACAATTGCATTTGAGAAATATGAAATTGAAGCAACGACATTAAAGCTTGTAGTGATAGAAGAACAGAACTAATAATTGAAAAAAATCTTTTTCCACTAATTTGGTAAGATCACATGTTTTATTTTTTGATTTTATAATTCCCTTTTTATAATCATATGCTTTATTTTTCTTTTCTAGGATGCTTAATAGATTTTTTTTTTTATTTTTAGTTTTATCTGCATTTATTTGCTTTTTTTAATATGAATATTTTATTTATCTATTTTTATTTTTTATTTATTAATTTTACTAAATGATCAAAAGATTCAAAAATTTTATTTATTATGAATTCTATCAAACTATTGGAGAATTGCATAATAGCTTTTTTTTTTCTTTTGATAGAATAAAAATTTTCAATCCTACACTACAAAATATTTTTTATATACTGATGCTTGATTATACTGATGGTCAAATTCCGTCAGTAAAAGAGACTTTTATTGATGAAATTTTAATATTGTCAGAATATACCATACTTATACTAACACTTTATTTAACCATCAATATAAATGAACTTTTTTTAACGTTATATGACTATCCATCAGTATAAATATGTTATATATTAACAATTATTAACGTAACCGTCAATATAGGCTCAAAACAAAAAAAAAAAAAAAAACTATTAGCTTACAAAAAATTGAATGGAAATATTGAAGCATTTTTTGTCAAAATGCCTTCAATAATCCATTCAAAAAATTTTGGAAAGAGATTATTGAAGGCATTTTCGATAAAAAAACACCTTCAATAATCCATGTAAAAAATTTTTTATATGAATTATTTACTAACGATTAAATTTTGTCAATAAAAAAAACTTATACTGATGGATTTTTAATATCGTCATAATATATCACACTTATACCAACACTTTATTTAATAATCGATAATAAACTTTTTCTAATGGTACATGACTATCTGTCAATATAAGTATATTATATACTGATGGTTATTAACGTAACCATCATTATAGGCTCAAAACAAAAAACTATTGGCCTAGAAAAAATTAAATGGGATTATTAAAGATGTTTTTGGCTAAAAATATTTTTAATAATCCATTTAAAAAATTTTGGAGAGAGAATATTAAAGGCGTTTTCGATAAAAACACTTTCAATAATCTATACAAAAAATTTTAGAGGGAATTATTGAAAGTATTTTTGAGCAAAAATACCTTCAATAATACATTAAAAAAATTTTGGAGAGAGAATATTAAACATATTTTTTGCCAAAAATGCCTTCAATAATTCATACAAAAAATTTTGAAAGGGATTATTGAAGGGTTTTTGTCCAAAAATGCTTTTAATAATCCATACAAAAAAAATTTGTTGAGAGGATTATTGAAGGTATTTTTGACCAAAAATACTTTCAATAATCCTTCATAAAAATTTATTGAAGGTATTTTTGGTCAAAAATACATTTAATAATCCCTCATAAAAATTTATAAAAAGGTATTTTTACCGATGCATTTTATTATTGAAATATTTTAGGCTATACTGATAGCCATCATGGACCGTCAGTAAAAATTAAAACATATAAGGCTATATTGATAGGCATTGATCATTGGTAAAAGATATACTAATGGAGACAGCATCGATATAAGTTGAAAAAAATTAAAATATATGAGTCTATACTAATGAGCATCAATTGTCGGTACAGGCAAGAAAATATTAAAACATACAAGTCTATACTGACGGGTGTTAATCATTGATAAAAGGTATAATGGTGAAACACACAACAAGTACTGTACCAATAGATATACATTTATTGATGGTCTTAAACTATAGGTATATCTCTGTAAATTATTCTGACACCTTAAAAATCGTTAGTATAGGTCTATACCGACAAGAGATATATTGACAGTTAAAATTTTATCGGAATACATATTTTAATCGTTGGTATAGGTTTTATGGTGCTATATTGACGGATTTTGGAGTTTTATCGACACTTTTTTTAAGTGTCAATATATGTCAGGATTTATCCACTTCTTTTAATAGGATCTTTTTTTATTTTTTATTTATTAATTTTACCAAATGATAAGAGGATTTAAAAATTTTTTTATTATGAATTCTACCAAACTATTGAAAAATTACATAATAGCTTTTTTTTTTCCTTTTGATAGAATAAAATTTTTCAATCTTACCAAATTATTGGAAGATTTAAATTTTAAATTAAGTCTCACCAAACTATTAGAAGATTTAATGAATTTTTTTATGAAAAAATTAATAATAATACATTTTTCAATCCTACCAAACTATTAGATGATTTAAATTTTGAATTAAATCTTACCAAACTATTGGAAGATTTAATTAGTTTTTTTAAATTTAATTTTATCAATAGACTTTTAAATAAATCTCATCAAACTATCAGGAGATGTGTATCGAAGTTAAATATTACCAAACTATTAGAGGATTTTACTGATTATTTTTTAAATAAATTATATTAATAAATCTGATAATGGAACTTCTTTAAAGTAAGACACTAGTCTCCATAAATACTCATGAGGTATGAAAATTATCTTAAATTGCTACCAAACTATTGGAGTAGTTTTAGGATCAACTTCCAATAATTAAATTATTTGGTAAAATTATAAAAATATTTTAAGGCTTGGATAATTTGAATCAAACTTGTATCATCATTTGGATAGAGGTTATGAGAGAGTTATAACATTCTTCACATATAATTGTACTTTCAAACTTAAAATTTGATTTTGTGGATTAAAATTTACTATTTAAAGATATCTAAACTAAACTTAAGACCTCTATTTAAATGAGACAAATTCAATTAAATGACTAATTGCACTTAAACAAAAAAAAAATAGTGATGACTACTAAATATATGTCTAACAGTAAATTCACATATATATATTATGACATCTACTTCCATATATAACTTCTTTGTCCTATGAAATAAATCAACCATACATGCACCCCCCCCCCAAAAAAAAAAAAAAAAAAAAAGGGGGAGGGTTTTCAGATATCTACTTACCCGTGCATGAAAAAAGCTTTCTCATTCTTGCACTAATTCTTTTCTTCATAATTTGCCTCCTCAAACAGAAAACTTCAGAGCTGCATGCAAAGAAAGTCTGAAATGTAGGAAATATATCAAATTTAGTTTATAGAAAGGGCATTGAGGAAGAAGGCCCTTTATGTTTCAAAGTTGCTTTGACTTTGCTTATGCTTGTAGAAAAAATAAAACTAATATATATAACATAAAAAACAAAAAATGGAAATGAAGAATGATAAAAAAAAAAAAATCTTGTATTCAAAAGTAACGATAGATCTTGATAATTAATTTTGAGGAATCGATTAATATTATATTAAATCTTTTTTTTTAAATAAATATATATATATGAAAGAAATATACTAAAAATAATTTATAAAATTATAAATTTTATTAGTTCATAAACAAAGGTACAAACATATATAATACATCAAATAAATAATTTTACTTAAAATTATGAATGATTTAAAATATAAAAACATAAATAAAATCGATTATTAAATTCACTTAAAATAAAATACGAATACACCAATTTTTAATAGTTTATGTGATATAAAAATTGTTAAGTTTTAACTGTCCAAGGAAAACTTTGCGAGATCTGTTTTAACGATCCTTTCAGCATCTAAGTCATTCGGAATTTAGAGTGTTTTTAGCTTAATATTGTTAGGTGGCTTAACTAAGCCGATCAAACATAAAGCATTCCCAGCGAAAGCAAAAACTTCTAGATTCTTTAATTCTATTAACGGGCAACTAGTGTTAGTTTGGAAGATTTTAAAATTTTGTGGGGACCAAGGCCCCTCTAGGTTTTATTAGGATCCTAACTCAACTTGGAAGGCAAGGAGATTAATGGAGAAGAGAGACTAATTAAAAAATATTTTATACACGAAATCACAATAATAATCGTATAAATATGTGACTGAATAATATTTGATGAATAATTTAGGTCATCTTTAAAAAACAATTGTCCCTCTTGTTTTCTTTGCTTTTTCTAATTTATTATTGTTTAATGCAAATTGGTGAGCAAGGCACATTTTTTTGTTGCCACCCATTTTATTCTCCTATGTCCAATCCTGTCAATGACTATTTACTAACCTAGAATTATCTAAGTCAACTGATCCAGCTGTCTGATCATAAGAAATAAATTGTTGTGAATTATATTTTTTGAAATAGTAGTGTTTCCTTTTGTTCGTGGTGTCGTGCGTGGCGCAACCTGCCGGCTTATAGTTTTTTTTTTTTTGCCAGAACCCCGCCTGCTTATAGTTTAATATACTTTATGGCAGCAAAGAAAGTAAAAGGATGCTGATCTTGTCTTGCGCTTTACTTGTAAGTAGATTTGCCGATTTTTTTTTTAACGAGTGCGTTTTACTTATTCTTTTTGTTATATTTATGTAATTATACAATTATAATTATCATAACGTCTAGATCCGGGGATCTATCGTCAGACATTGACTTTAGAGAGTCGCCACCAATCTTCTTTTATCCAGGTGTGATTGGTCACCTAAGGAATCTGCCCTTTTAGGGAACACCTAAGCTTAAGGGTCCCTAAAAGAATAGGTTCGGGTCTGCTTAACCAGAACAGAGTTCGGGAGTTCGGTTATGTGTGAGGAAGGTTATAGCACCCTCACAACGCCCATCAAAAGATGGTACCAGCTTGAATTTGTGTTATCCAAAAGCCTTAAAATTTTACCAAGTAGTTAGTTGTTGAAAATTATTCTCAATTGACTCTAATACTTTTAGCAGAAAATTGAGAAAATTCCCTCACCTCAAGAGTATACAAGAAAAACTACTGTTTCACTTGCAGAGGCTCCGTCGTCGGATTATTTAAAGAAAAATCAAGATCAACCAATTAATTAATTATCGAAAATTATTCTCAATTGACTCTAATACTTTTAGCAGAAAATTGAGAAAATTCCCTCACCTCAGGAGTATGCAAGAAAAACTACTGTTTCACTTGCAGAGGCTCCGTCGTCGGATTAATTAAAGAAAAATCAAGATCAACCAATTAATTAATTATCGAAAATTATTCTCAATTGACTCTAATACTTTTAGCAGAAAATTGAGAAAATTCCCTCACCTCAGGAGTATGCAAGAAAAACTACTGTTTCACTTGCAGAGGCTCCGTCGTCGGATTAATTAAAGAAAAAAAAAATCAAAATCAGCCAAGTAATTAATTATCGGAAATTATTCTCAATTGACTCTAATACTTTTAGCAGAAAATTGAGAAAATTCCCTCACCTCAGGAGTATGCAAGAAAAACTACTGTTTTTACTTGTAGAGGCTCCGTCGTCGGATTAATTAAAGAATAAAGAAAGAAAAAAAAAATCAAGATCAAAATCAAAGTCAAATAAAAAAAATAAAAAAAAACCTGGAGCGGCTCGGATCGCGGCTCGGCTTGGTGCGGCTCGGCTCGGAGGGGCTGAAACGCGCGGGTCAGAAAGCGGGTCGACGCTTCGGGTCGGGTCGGGTTCGGCAAAACGCGCGGATCCTCTTATTAACTTAAAGCCAAAACGACGTCGTTTTGGGAGGGTATAAAAGGCACCTTCCTCCGTTTTTCAGCAGACCGTTCCTCCCCTCTCTCTCTCTTCTTCCCTTCTTCTCTGCCTTCTCTCTAGAATTTGAAGAACGCCGGTGCCGGATTCTGGAAAATTCGCCGGAATCTGGGAATTTCGCCGAAAATTGGCCGGAAGTTGGCCGGATGGTCGCCGGTTTCTGGGATTCTCCGCCGAAAACTGGGTCTGTCGCCGGAAACTTCAAAGTTCACCGGAATTGTCGCCGGAAAATTCAAAAGTCGCCGGAATTTTCGCCGGAATCTGGAAATTTCCCAAAAATTTCCAGAAAATTTTTTCGCCAAATTTTTCTAAAAAATTTTTCTCACTGCCAGAACACTCCTAAACTTTTCCTTAGCTCTCTAAACACCCCTATTCTCTCAATCAGTAGCTTTTGCTTCTGTTTTCTCTGTCTTGACTGTTCCAGGGGGTCCCTTTTATAGGGATTGATCAGGAGTTTCTAATCAATCCCAATTCCTCTTTGGACGGGAATTCAGTCTTTGAATCCAATTGGACTCTTCTGATTGAATTCCCCTTCAGAGTGGGAGTCTTCAACTTTGAATCCTAGCCCTCCAAAATAAAAATTAAAATAAAATTAAAAAAAAATCTAGATAATTGGAAAGATAAATCAAAAGATAAAAAATTTTCAAATAATATCTGAAAATCAGAAAAAATCAGAACAGATAATTAAAAAAAAAAGATAAGAATAATAATATAATAATAATAAATATATAACTATATACATATAAATCTATTCTAATGAAAAAAAAAAAATATATATATATATATATACATATATTAATACATAATAATAAATAATAAAATACACAAGAGAGAGAAAAATAAAATAAAATAAAAATAAAAAATAAAAAAATACGGGTAAAAATTCAATTGGGCCTTGCCTATTTGGGCCAGGCCCAAATGATCTGGGTCAGGCCCAATTGATCCGGGTCAGGCCCAATTGATCCGGGCCCGGACCTGATTGGGTGTCTACAGCTGCCCCTCTTTGCGTATTTTCTGTGAAACAGAAATTGCGCAAAGACGTAGACACCCAGTCAAGACCCGACTCGACTTTTTTTTTTTTTTTTTTTTTTTTTTTTTTAGCTCCTCTTGACAGAGGCTCTACGACTTTGAAAAATAAATTGCTCCTCTAAACAGAGGCACCACGACTTTGGAAAGATAAATTGCTCCTCTAAACAGAGGCAACGAACTTTGGAAAGTAAATTGCTCCTCTAAACAGAGGCAACAAACTTTGGAAAGTAAATTGCTCCTCTCAACAGAGGTACCACGACTTTGGAAAAATAAATTGCTCCTCTAAACCGAGGTACCACGACTTTGAAAAGTAAATTGCTCCTCTCAACAGAGGTACCACGACTTTGGAAAAATAAATTGCTCCTCTAAACAGAGGTACCACGACTTTGAAAAGTAAATTGCTCCTCTCAACAGAGGTACCACGACTTTGGAAAAATAAATTGCTCCTCTAAACAGAGGTACCACGACTTTGAAAAGTAAATTGCTCCTCTAAACAGAGGCAACGGAACTTTGGAAAATAAATTGCTCCTCTAAACAGAGGCAACGAACTTTGAAAAGTAAATACTCCTAGACAATCATGTCCGAAGGAGTTGAAAGTTGTGTTTGAAGGGATTTCAGGAGATTATGCCCAAAGGTCTTATAAATCAACCCTGATACCAAGAGACATCCTATTTCGAGGATTAGGAACTTACCTGACAAGTTTCTTCTCAAACTTGCAAAGTCTTTTTATATCTGTCTTTTTCATGTGGGATGTTGGAACACCCCTGCTTCTTGAATTTGTACACTATACTTTCCTGAAAGTAGTGTATGCTATGCAAATGCATATGAATTTCAATGCATGCTATGCAAATATTGGTCAATTAATTCCTGTTCAATGTATGGTACTCAAGTTTCTCAAGCTCTTTTTACTTTTTTGGGTGTCAAGCCCTTGGATTCATCAAGGATCCAATTGCCCTGCTCTTCTAAGATCGAACCAGTGTAGCTCTCAATTGTCTCTTTCACTCACATTCTTCTTGTAAGAAATCTCTTCCTAGATTCAATTTCCTAATTAGGAACTGAACATGTCGATTCTGCCTTTTTCACTCTTGACTCATTCAATGTAATGTAAAAATCTTTCCTGTTGTTATTCATTCATCAATCATTATTTCAAATTCAAAAAGTAAGAATGCATTTGCACATTTCTTCAATGGTGGGGTATTAAGAAGAAAAGAATCTGAATGTTGAGAAACAGTCATAAGAAAAAAGACACAAAGAATGGAATAGAATGTCTCTTATTAGCAAAATGTTGGCAAATTTTGGTCAAGAAAGAATTACAAGGATAGGTATGGGGACAAAGCCCAAAATGAACAATCAGATAATCATGATAACACCTCTCAAAGTCTTTTCTGAAAACTCAACCCTCTGATGTATTTAACAACTTGGAACTCTTCCGAACTTGCTAGCCCCTATATCAGCAGACTTTTAAATTCGATGCCGTATCCTCCTTATCTAAGCTGCCTTTTCAGGTTTTCAACTTAGACAACCCCCTATGACTCAAACCGCTCTTTTTGGGTTTTCGCCTTGAGTCCTCCTTTTTCATTCACTTTTTTCTTTTTTTCCATTTTTTCCATTTTTTTTCATTTTTCATCATTTTTCATTTTTTCCATTTTTTCATTTTTTTTATTTTTTTATTTTTTTTGTATTTTTTTCAAGCATAGTATTTCTTCACAGCATCAGAATTTACAGGATGGGGTAAATCGTTTCCATCCATCTCAGTCAGTATCAATGCTCCACCCGAAAAAGCCCGTTTCACCACATACGGCCCTTCCCAATTCGGAGTCCATTTTCCTCTACTATCGTGCTGGATTGAGAGAATTCTTTTCAAAACCAACTCTCCTTCTCGAAAGCAACGAGGCCGAGTCTTCTTATCATGAGCCCTCATCATTCTTCTTTGGTATAACTGACCATGGCACAGTGCAGTCAATCTCTTCTCTTTTATGAAATTTAACTGCTCATAACGTTCACGAATCCATTCGGCTTCTTCTAACTCAACTTCTTTTAAAACTCTCAAAGAGGGGATCTCTACTTCCACTGGTAGTACAGCTTCCATCCTATAAACCAAAGAAAATGGGGTTGCCCCAGTAGAGGTGCGAACTGACGTTCGGTATGCATGCAATGCGAATGGTAACTTCTCATGCCAATCTTTGTAAGTCTCGGTCATTTTTTCCAAAATCCTCTTTATGTTCTTATTGGCTGCCTCAACTGCCCCATTCATTTTTGGACGGTATGGTGCCGAGTTATGATGCTTGATCTTATATTGAGCACATATTTCTTGCATCATCTTGCTATTTAGATTCTTGGCATTGTCTGAAATGATTTTCTTCGGAAGTCCATATCTACAGATAATCTCCTTTTTTATGAACTTGCAAACCACGGAGTGTGTCACGTTTGCATATGAAGCTGCTTCTACCCATTTTGTGAAGTAATCTATCATCACAAAAATGAATCTGTGCCTGTTAGAAACCTTTGGGGTGATTGGACCAATGACATCCATGCCCCACATTGAAAATGGCCATGGTGGTGCCATAACATGTAAAGCAGACGGCAGAGCATGAATCTTATCAGCATATATCTGGCATTTATGGCATTTACGAGCATAATCAATGCAATCATTCTCCATCGTCAACCAGTAATATCCCGCTCTCATAATCTGTCTTGCCATCATATGTCCACTAGTATGTGCCCCACATATTCCATCATGCACCTCTTCAATGATTTTTTTCGCTTCAGTCTCATTTACACACCTCAATAGTACTTGATCCTTGCTTCTTTTGTAAAGGATATCCCCATCCAGGAAAAAGCTCATAGCCAATCTTCGGATGACCCTTTTATCATTTTCTGTTGCATGAACTGGATACTGCTAATCCTTGACATATTGTAAGATGTCATAATACCAGGGTTTTCCATCTTCTTCCCCCTCTACATTAGAACAATACGCTGGTATATCCTTAACATCTAACTTGATGGGCTGAATGTCGGTGTCATCATTAATTCGAATCATTGCAGCCAGAGTAGCCAATGCATCAGCAATCACATTTTCTTCTCGAGGTAAGTGATCGAACTGGACATCTTCAAATTGTTTCGTCAACTCTAGAATATACTTATGATACGGAACGAGTTTTGAATCTCTCGTCTCCCATTCTCGTTTCAACTGGTATATAACTAGAGCTGAGTCTCCGAACACTTTCAGTGCTTTTACTCTTCTTTCTATAGCAGCTTGCAAACCCATAACACATGCCTCATACTCAGCGATGTTATTTGTGCAATTGAAATTTAACCTCGCTGTTACAGGATAATATCGTTCTTCTGGAGAAATCAGAATTGCCCCAATTCCATGTCCCAAGGCATTAGCAGCTCCATCAAAGTACATTCTCCAACATTTTTCTACATGCCCCCCTTCCTCCAGTTGAGAAATAGTCATTAAGTCTTCATCAAGAAATTCTAGCTTCATCGGCTCATACTCTTCAGTAGCACGATCTGTAAGAAATTCTGCTATAGCGCTCCCTTTTATTGCTTTTTGGCTCATATATATAATATCATATTCCGAGAGCATTACTTGCCATCTAGCAATTCTTCCAGACAAAGAAAGCTTCTCGAAGATATACTTAATGGGATCCAGTTTTGCTATGAGCCACGTAGTGTGATAAAGCATATACTGTCTGAGTCTTTTGGCAGTCCACGCTAATGCACAACACATTTTCTCCAGTGAAGAATACTTGGATTCATATTCTGTGAACTTTTTACTCAGGTAGTAAATAGCTCTCTCCTTTCGGCTAGCTTCGTCTTGCTGCCCCAGCACACATCCCATTGAACTTTCACATACAGTTAAGTATAAGATTAAAGGTTTCCCTGGAACAGGTGGCACCAACACTGGAGGGTTCGATAAATATTGCTTAATTTTATCAAACGCCTCCTGACATTCTTCGCTCCATTTCCCAGGATTATTCTTACGGAGAAGCTTAAATATGGGATCACATTTGTAAGTAAGCTGAGAGATAAACCGAGAAATGTAGTTCAATCTCCCCAAAAAACCTCGAACTTCTCTTGGTGTGCTGGGAGGCGATAAATTCTGGATGGCCTGTATCTTATCGGGATCAACTTCAATTCCTCTTTCACTGACCACGAAGCCTAGCAACTTCCCTGACTTTACCCCAAAGGTGCACTTGGCTGGGTTTAATTTGAGCTGAAATTTCCTTAACCTCTCAAATAACTTTCTGAGGCTAGTAACATGATCTTCACCCTCACAAGACTTTGCAATCATATCATCTACATACACTTCGATTTCTTTGTGCATCATATCATGGAAGAGTGTTACCATGGCCCTTTGATATGTTGCCCCAGCATTCTTTAATCCAAAAGGCATGACTTTGTAGCAGAAAGTTCCCCACATGGTCACAAAAGTAGTCTTTTCCATATCATCTGCAGCCATCTTTATCTGATTATACCCTGAGAAACCATCCATAAAGGAGAAAATTGAATGCTTAGCTGTGTTATCTACCAGTGTGTCAATATGAGGCAAAGGAAAGTTATCCTTTGGGCTAGCCTTATTCAAGTCCCGATAATCCACACACATTCGTACTTTTCCATCTTTCTTAGGAACTGGGACTATATTGGCTACCCATTCTGGATACTTGGCCACTTGTAGAAAACCTGCATCAAATTGTTTCTTCACCTCCTCTTTAATCTTTAGCAGCATTTCGGGCTTCATCCGTCTCAGTTTTTGCTGAACTGGCTTACATTCTGGCTTTAGGGGCAATCTGTGCTCCACTATCTCTGTGCTCAGTCCTGGCATATCCTGGTAAGACCAAGCGAATATATCTACAAATTCACGAAGTAGATCTGCCAACCGTCACCTATCTTCAGATGTAAGTGAAGTACCTATTCTGACCTCTTTCTTATTCTCTTCATCTCCTAGATTCACTAAGTCCACTACCTCCTGATGAGGCTCAATTGGCTTATTCTCTTGTTCAACCATCCTCATTAGGTCCGGAGGCATAACATATTCTTCAAAATTCTCTTCATTATCAAGTTCATCAGTATTGATTGAATTCTCAAAGCTAACCTCTTGATTGTTATCATGATTATCTTCATGTTCATTTAAAGACCTGCAATTGAATGAAATGGGGATATGTTGGCAAGATGTGCTTGGAGAGATGAAAAAAATGAAGACACAAGAAGAAATGAATGAAAATGCATACTTCCTAATTTTTATTAAAAATAATAAATGATGAATGGCCCAAACAAAAAAGATCACCCCATAGCCTTGGGCAAAAGCTATTGAGATGTTACTATTACATTGAATCAAAATCAAAAGTCAGAGGCATTTCAATGGCACTCCAATTGTTCAGCTCATAGTCTTGTGGACAAAGGCGAACCCACTCCTCTTGATTAGCTCCCATTTCATTTTCAACAGCATTAATGGCTAACTGGGCAAAATCGTCTTCCACACTTTCCTTTACAACTGGGTACATGAATCCTCCAGGTCTGAAGGTTTCATACAAGTGTGGGATAAACATCAGTCTAGCTATTTTTCTTGATGGCCTTCTTTTGACTTCCCACTCTGCCATCTCATAGCCTAAGCCTGCCCTGTCGCTATTGTCCGCTATTGTCGGAGGTTCTTTAATTCCCTGCAAATTTTTGCCTAGCCCAAGTCCTGGACACCAGCCTTTGTTGATGACTTGGCTCACCACTATCTTTGAAAAAGGCTGACTTTGAAATCCTTCACCTACAGTATTGACCAATTCAAAAGATCGATAGGAGCACTCCAATGCTTCTTCGGCAGCCTCTACATATGGAGTGTTCAATGGTTGGGTCACTAGCATGTCTTCCTCCCCAACTACCACTACTAATTGACCTTTCACATTGAATTTGATCTTCTGATGCAAAGTAGAGGGTACAGCTCCTGCCATGTGAATCCATGGCCTTCCTAACAGACAGCTGTAGGATGGAGAGATATCCATCACTTGAAATTTTATATTGAAGGTGCACGGCCCAATTTGTAAGGGCATCTCAATATCCCCCAGGACTTCTTTTCTGGTTCCATCAAAGGCTCTCACAATCATCTGACTATCTCGCATATGAGAATAATCGATGGGTAACCTTGCCAAAGTTGACATAGGCATGACATTGATGGCAGAACCATTATCGATAAGAACTTTAGCTATGATATGGCTCTGGCACTTTACTGTGATATGCAAGGCCTTAGCATTTCTCTTTCCCTCCAAAGAAATCTCATCATCACTGAATGAAATGTGATTTGGCATGACTAAGTTTCCAGCCAAGTGATTCACATATTCGACAGACACGTTATGTGCCACGTATGCCTGATTCAACACTTTCAGCAAGGCATTTCAATGTGGCTCTGAATTCAGCAACAGTGATAACAATGAGATTCGAGCTGGCATTTTATTCAACTGTTCCACAACTGAATATTCACTATGTTTTACCAGCTTCAGGAATTCACAAACCTCCCTTTCTGATACTGGCTTTGGCTGATCTTCTTCAGGCTCTATCTCTGGATTATTTCGTCTTTCTCCTTCTTTAGCCTTCTCTCTTCTAGCCTTCTCTAGCATTTCTGGGGTGTAACATCTCCCACTTCGAGTAATGCCTCCTACACCAGTAATGTTAGAAGCATCGGCTTTGGAGACCTCTTCTTTTTGCCCCTGCACTACAGCGTCACATCCATATCTCCAGGGTACAGCTTTATCATCTTTGTATGGGAAAGGAGTTGGGACTTTAAAAGTTACCGGCCTAGGGAGGAGCTTGTCTATGACTGATTTTGGTTTGTTTCCACACCGAATTGTCACTGGTTTGGGAAACAGCTTTTCAGGCCTATCATTCATGCACACCTCAGCATTCTTCAAGCTTTCTTTTTCTTCGTAGACCTCTATCTGATGTGAATTCAGGAGTTTTTGCACCTCTCGGTGAAATTGTTTACAGGTCTCAATGGAGTGGCCTCTTGCCCCACTATGATACTTACAACTAGTACCAGCTATATATGCTCCATGATAGCTGTGTGGACTTACCAGTTGCATCATGTCTGCCTTTCGTAAGACATCAAACAACTGATCGAGAGGTGTCTTAATATCTACCACTTCTTTCTTCACATGGCGCTCATGCTCTTCACCTATAGCATTCACATTATGATTTGGCAAAGGATTGCCACTAACATTTGGTGCAGTCATCCCTCCAGTATCAAAGCAAATCATCCCATCCTTAATCAATCGTTGCACTTTATATTTCAGGGTAGTGCAATTTTCGGTGGAGTGATCAGCAATCCCATAATGGTAGTCACAGTGGGCAGTGGGATCATACCACTTAGGGTAAGGTGGCTTGAGGGGTTCCAATTTACTTGGAGCAATCAAATGATTGTTGTAGAGCTCCTTGTATAATTCCGTATAGGTCATGGGAATAGGGTCAAAAATAGGTCTTTCGCGAGTGGTTCGTTGCTCCCGCGAGCCACCAGCAGGGTTAGTTGGGCGAATTTGTGGTTTTGGGGTGGGTTGAATGTTAGAACTGTACATGGTGTTTTGGGGTCTATGAGAGGTTTGATAGGTTTGGGGGTATGGTGGTTGGTATGGGTGAAAAGAAGTGTTATTTACAGTGGGGTGATAGGGCAGATATTCTGGTGGGGGGTAGGGCGAATAACCCCTAAGTTGCTGTCTATCAAAGCTCACAGCCTGAGCTTCAGTTTCTTTTTTCTTTGGGATTCTTTTGCTAGATGCTTCATTCCCTTCTAACTTGCCATTCTTGATGGCACTCTCAATGATTTCTCCTGAAATTACCATATCGGCAAAATTCTTTGTTGCATTCCCTATCATCTTTTCATAATAGGGAGGTTTTAAAGTGCTAACAAATAGCACTGTAGTTTCTTTCTCGGTCAGAGGAGGCTGTACCTGAGAAGCAATATCTTTCCACCTCTGGGCATACTCTTTAAAAGATTCATTTGTCTTTTTCTCCAGATTCTGTAAAGACAAACGATCTGGAGCCAAATCGATGATATGTCGGTATTGACTGATAAAGTCATGCGCCATATCACTCCAAGAGCGAATGCGAGTCCTGTCCAGTTGAACATACCATCTGGCCGCAGAACCAGTAAGACTGTCTTGAAAAACATGCATCAAGAGTTTCTCATCCTGTGCATGAGCTGCCATCTTCCTGCAATACATGGTGATATGGGTTTTGGGGCACTTTGTACCATCATATTTTTCAAATTTTGGTACCTTGAACTTATGGGAGATAACCACATCAGGAACTAGGCAGAGCCCCGCAGCATCAACTGACCCATAGAAGCTAAATCCTTCCACGGCCTTTAGCCTTTGCTCTAGCATGCTAATCTTGGAACTCTCCTCAGCTTCCACTCTCATCTTTTCCTTCTCCTTCTCTTTTAAATCATCTAGATCAGGAATTGGTTCTACTGCCTTTTCAGTGAAGACAGGATTTATATAACTGTTATACTGCCCTGGGTTGAAAGTTGATGGCATTCCAGGATATGTTGGATATGCGAAGTGTTGTGGTGGGACCTCTTGAGCAGACTGAGCTTGAGGTGGGCCAAAACCTGGAGGGTACAATGGGTCAGCCACTTCTTGCTGGCTTGTACTTCTTTCAACTCCTTTTCCTTTATTCATATTATTAAGAGCCTCCAGAATCTTGCTTAGCTCACCCTCAATCTTCTCTTGGGCTTTCTCTATCTTTTCAAATCTTTGGGAATTTTCCTGCTCCATTTGCCTTACTCTGAATCTGGTGTTGAATCGATGAGTAGGATTTTCGCTAGACGGAGCTATCCTGGAACCTTGAGTACCATATCTTAGAATCAGTAAATTGGCATGATCATCACATGGTTATTTTGTAAGTGTAATGAATGAGAATGCAATGAATGAGAATGTAATGAATGAGAAATGCATGTATGCAAAGAACATTTGCCTCAAAACGGTATTCAACTAAAAAATTTCATTTATTCCAAAAAACTTTGGTCTACATTGAGTTTATCATCCTAGCATTATAGCCATAAAATTGTTTGATCTGTTCATACTGGGCCTTGGCCTCTTCTATGAAGTTCAAGAGACGCTGTCCATGTTCTCCTACTGGGGCCACCACTTGTCTTAATGCCTCTGCCTCTTCCACCATCTCTCTTGCCTTACGCACCCCTTTATGAATTTGGGCTGTTAAGTGCTCAATGTATTTCTGCCTCCCTAGGTTCTCTCTTTTACCACACCAGACTTGGTATGATAATTCTCTATGTTCTCTAACCAATGCAGCAATGTGGTCTCCTTGTTCATCCAACCTTTGACTTAGCCCGCTCAAATAACTGTTTAGCATGTTAATTTCTGCCTGTGCTTCAGTACTTTCTTCTTCTAATTCGGCATACTCTTGCTTCAGTCTTGTGTTTTCCTCAGTCAGCTCGACAATGGTTATCCCTTTGGCCCTTTCTCTCACACATAGCCTCTTATGCTCCTGGTGTAACCTTGCTAGATCTTCAGTAGCTGCATCACGTTCTCTAGCAATCTTATGAACTTTAACTTCATAATTTTCAGCTCTACCTTTCCACTGGGCTTTTTCTTCTTGAAGTTCTTGAATCTCTTTCTTTAACTTGATCTTTTCAAATTCAAACTCTTTTGTTGCCAGCTCTAACTCTGATGGTATCTCTTCAAGCTTTTCTTCTGTCGGTGGTTGAGAGACTTCATAAGTGAATACCATTTCTTGTCTTCTCTTTGCTCTCCAAACCAAGTAACCTGGGGTGACTTTTTCAGTGAATGGTCCAGGACTCACTCTTTGGGGATTTTTCCATGCTTTGATCATCTCATTCATCCTCTGAAATGCTTTAGGCTCACTGTAAGAGAAATCTAACTGATGAAGCCCATAAGTCACAGGAATGAACTGTTCTCCCCCCAATTGCCTCCTTACTAGGAGCGGTGCATAATTCGTCACTCCCCATAAACCCAGAAGTGGAACCTCTGCACTATCCCCACATTGGTATAACATAGGCTCACGATTCATCCATGGGGCTAACCATCTCACCCTGGCACTTTCCAATTTTTGTAAGAAAGTTATCCATTCTTGTTTAGACCTCCGCTTTGACCAACCACTTTCGTAAAATTCCTTGATCGGAAAGCGATTACGGATATAAATCTTCGAGAAAGCACCATTTCCATGTTCGAAATGGCTTTTCATCCACACATACAATAACTGTATGCATCCTATGAAGCGCCCTCCATTCCGACGATAATAACTCAAGGATCTGATAGTCTCTGCTAATATCACCGTTGAGGGATTACAGCCATTGATCACACTCTCGAAGAAATCAACTACCTCTATCTCAATATGTCCCAAAACCTTTGGAAAGATTACCAGTCCGTATATAGCCAAGGCAAATATGTCCAACCCCCGTTCTTCATTGGCATGTTGCATCAGAAACTCATGAAAGAACTTCCAAGGTAGGCAGACCTGTTCCTGTTTCTTCTTTGTATGAGAATCCACAACTTCCTTGTTTATCCCCATGAGTTGAGCCAGACTTTTACGAAATCCTGACTTATGCTTTTTGACATATATCTTGTCAGGAGTCTTGAGATACAAACCCAACAAGACCGAATATTCTTCTATGGTGGGAGTCATATCAACTTCATTAAAGATGAAACACCTGTATGTAGGATCCCAGAATTGTGTTGCAGCTCTAATTAGTTGATCATCAACAGCCACTACTAGAAGGTGTGCTATATGCCCATGTTTCTGACAAAACTGCTCTTGTCTTGACGGACTCATCTTCTTCCAGATGTCAACCAAATCTTCTAAATTGTTCTGTTTGAGGAGGATAGATGTTTCTTGAGACAGAGTAGACTCATACCCAATTGGCAAGCAATCTCCCATCTTCAGTTGGGTCTTTTCTGACAAGGCCCTTACCTCATTAGGTGTCCCACAGGGTGCTAATACTGATGAAGAACAAACTAGGCGTTCATTGGTGTCCATGAAAAAAAATTTGTTGAAGACCGTTTTTCAGGCAAATGTTCTTTATGCAACTTTATGATGTGCACATGAACCAATGCAAAAGAAAAAAAAAAGGTTAGTATACCCAGAAAAAGAATAAATAACTAAATAAATTTAAACATCACACAAAGTAAAAAGGATGAATCCTATGCTTTTGGTCAATTCTAACAGGGAAGGGTGATGGCCCTATCTATGGGTTAGGCACTCTTAAAGTTCACTATATGCGGTTTTAGGGTCAAAGTCTAAAGGTCCTCAAATTGTTCCTTACATCCTTGTCCATCACAGACTAGTAAGGCACCCTAATCCTCACCCATTACAGGCTACAAAAGGAAAAGGTTCAATTTGAGTGGGAGTATTTCGCTAGCCACTGCGGAGGCATTAGACCTCACGAAAGCAATAGGTACTTTACTCCCTCCTAAAGGGACGGAGCTCGGGTGTAGAGCTCATGTTATGCACATGCATATGAATGACATAATTAACAGACATGAATGAATAATAATACATATATACAAAAAGGTTCAATTTTATTAGGCTTTTGGATAACACAAATTATTTGCTGGCCTGACTCTCAAGGTCCCCAGCGGAGTCGCCAAGCTGTCATAACGTCTAGATCCGGGGATCTATCGCCAGACATTGACTTTAGGGAGTCGCCACCAATCTTTTTTTATCCAGGTGTGATTGGCCACCTAAGGAATCTGCCCTTTTAGGGAACACCTAAGCTTAAGGGTCCCTAAAAGAATAGGTTCGGGTCTGCTTAACCAGAACAGAGTTCGGGAGTTCGGTTACGTGTGAGGAAGGTTATAGCACCCTCACAACGCCCATCAAAAGATGGTACCAGCTTGAATTTGTGTTATCCAAAAGCCTTAAAATTTTACCAAGTAGTTAGTTGTTGAAAATTATTCTCAATTGACTCTAATACTTTTAGCAGAAAATTGAGAAAATTCCCTCACCTCAAGAGTATACAAGAAAAACTACTGTTTCACTTGCAGAGGCTCCGTCGTCGGATTATTTAAAGAAAAATCAAGATCAACCAATTAATTAATTATCGAAAATTATTCTCAATTGACTCTAATACTTTTAGCAAAAAATTGAGAAAATTCCCTCACCTCAGGAGTATGCAAGAAAAACTACTGTTTCACTTGCAGAGGCTCCGTCGTCGGATTAATTAAAGAAAAATCAAGATCAACCAATTAATTAATTATCGAAAATTATTCTCAATTGACTCTAATACTTTTAGCAGAAAATTGAGAAAATTCCCTCACCTCATGAGTATGCAAGAAAAACTACTGTTTCACTTGCAGAGGCTCCGTCGTCGGATTAATTAAAGAAAAAAAAAATCAAAATCAGCCAAGTAATTAATTATCGGAAATTATTCTCAATTGACTCTAATACTTTTAGCAGAAAATTGAGAAAATTCCCTCACCTCAGGAGTATGCAAGAAAAACTACTGTTTTTACTTGTAGAGGCTCCGTCGTCGGATTAATTAAAGAATAAAGAAAGAAAAAAAAAATCAAGATCAAAATCAAAGTCAAATAAAAAAAAATAAAAAAAAAAAAAACCTGGAGCGGCTCGGATCGCGGCTCTGCTTGGTGCGGCTCGGCTCGGCTCGGCTCGGCTCGGAGGGGCTGAAACGCGCGGGTCAGAAAGCGGGTCGACGCTTCGGGTCGGGTCGAGTTCGGCAAAACGCGCGGATCCTCTTATTAACTTAAAGCCAAAACGACGTCGTTTTGGGAGGGTATAAAAGGCACCTTCCTCCGTTTTTCAGCAGACCGTTCCTCCCCTCTCTCTCTCTTCTTCCCTTCTTCTCTGCCTTCTCTCTAGAATTTGAAGAACGCCGGTGTCGGATTCTGGAAAATTCGTCGGAATCTGGGAATTTCGCCAGAAATTGGCCGGAAGTTGGCCGGATGGTCGCCGGTTTCTGGGATTCTCCGCCGGAAACTGGGTCTGTCGCCGGAAACTTCAAAGTTCGCCGGAATTTTCGCCGGAATCTGGAATTTTCTCAGAAATTTCCAGAAAATTTTTTCGCCAAATTTTTCTAAAAAATTTTTCTCACTGCCAGAACACTCCTAAACTTTTCCTTAGCTCTCTAAACACCCCTATTCTCTCAATCAGTAGCTTTTGCTTCTGTTTTCTCTGTCTTGACTGTTCCATGGGGGTCCCTTTTATAGGAATTGATCAGGAGTTTCTGATCAATCCCAATTCCTCTTTGGACGGGAATTCAGTCTTTGAATCCAATTGGACTCTTCTGATTGAATTCTCCTTCAGAGTGGGAGTCTTCAACTTTGAATCCTAGCCCTCCAAAATAAAAATTAAAATAAAATTAAAAAAAAATCTAGATAATTGGAAAGATAAATCAAAAGATAAAAAATTTTCAAATAATATCTGAAAATCAGAAAAAATCAGAACGGATAATTAAAAAAAAAAGATAAGAATAATAATATAATAATAATAAATATATAACTATATACATATAAATCTATTCTAATGAAAAAAAAAATATATATATACATATATTAATACATAATAATAAATAATAAAATACACAAGAGAGAGAAAAAAAAATAAAATAAAAATAAAAAATAAAAAAATACGGGTAAAAATTCAATTGGGCCTTGCCCATTTGGGCCAGGCCCAAATGATCTGGGTCAGGCCCAATTGATCCGGGCCCGGACCTGATTGGGTGTCTACAATAATAAAAATTTATATAAAATTAAAATTTATAAATATGAGTTTAAGAAGGAATCCTGTAAATTTTAAATTGTTGATTATACGAGAGTGCTTATAATCCCGGATGATTTATTCGCGACAAAATGTCCCTTTTTTTTTTTTTTAATTTAAGAAGGGCATTTAGCCATAATCCCAGAATCCAAAACTCATATTTAGAGTCGCATCAACTCGAAAGAACAACATCATTCAACAGACCAAACCAACACCACGTTTGGCCATTACATTAATTGATTAATTAACAGTCTAGAAAATTAGAAATCGTCACCACCATCGTCGTATCCAATATCATCTTCAACCTTCTCCGCCACCTTATTTTCGAAATGATCCTCCAGCGCATCCACGCCCTCCGCCAATGCGAGTCCACCCAAAATCCCCGCAGCCGCACCCACAGCCAATCCTGTCCCCATCCCTCCAAACTTGCTCTTCTTCTTCTCCTCTTGCCCAGAGTACCCACCACTTCCCTCACCGTATGGAGCCTGCCCGTACGCAGGCTGAGCACTATAATTGTAACCACTGTAGGGGTAGCCAGTTGGTGGGGCCGCGTTGTAATAAGGATTTTGTGGCGGTGGCGGCTGAGAGTATTGGTAACCATAAGCTGGTGGAGCTGCTGAGTAATCTCTTGAAGCCGGTGGTGGGACCCCATAGGGAGGTGCACGGTACGGATCGGGCGCTTGATAGCGTGGCTCTCTGATTAAAACTTTGACGTCAACTTTTCCGTGGGGTCTCCCTGAGGGTCGCTTCAGATGGAGCGTTTTCTTGTAGCGTTCTCCAAAGCCGGCGTCGTTGATGACTTCCCGGAGCTTGAGCTTAGCGGAACCGATGAGAGATTTGGTGTCCTCCTCGGAGCCGGCGTGGACGACATCGATGAAGAGGGTGGTGTCGTCGTTGAATGAACCAGGGAGAGGGATGAATAGAGTTTCGTCCCAGATGGGAAACGTGTCACCCTCCTCGTCCACTTTAGTGGAACACTTATTCCTTGGGTCCACCCAGACGACGACGTAGGGCCTTAAGGGGCCGTAGCGCCAATTCACGTTTTTGAGGTCTTTGGCGGAGGAGATGGTTACCTCTATTTCACGGGGAGCGGCCATTGTGGGGTGAAATGGAAATTTGAAGAAGAAAATAGCAGACTTTGTTTATGTATTCCGAGGGAGAAGGTGAACGGGAGGTTATCATTTATAGGTACGATGTAGAGGTTTCATCACTTTTATTAAATGTAATTATTACATTGACCTTCTAGAAGGGAGAAGTAGGTCTGGCTGGGGAAGGGAACATTAGGAGAAGGAAAGAAAATAGTCTGGGAATGACAAAACAAGGGTGGGAATGGGATAGCTTACCTTAAGGGTTAAGTATTTGTATGAAAGTGATTAATTGACAGGTGGCAATTTCTAACTGGAGAATCACAATTATTATTTATTATGTTCCATTTCTAATCGAGTGAAAGCGTTTTTACAGCCACACAGCTAATTGACTTACTGTTGTTAATGAAAATCGACTAATGAACAGTGTTGACCGATTGTTGAAGTGTGTTTGTAGGGACGATATATTCTGGGGGAAAAAAGATGAAAAAAAGCATGGTTACACAAACACGCCTCATGGAGCGAACATGGTATTCTCTTCTTTTTGTTTTTTAACCACCAGAATTGCTTTGTGATCTACTGTCTAACAGAAAATGGACCACAAAAACTGCATCGTCAAATCAAAGTGGGAAAGTCTGGCGCACGTTTTCGATGGGATCGGCCTTCAATAATTCTTTTAAGGCTCGGTTGACTTGATCTATTTTGATTTAATGATGTAAATCAATACAATTTTTTACCAATTATTTATAAATATATTTAGCTTTTATTTATTTATACTCTTTATTAAGTTTAATCTAACATTTATTATTTTTATTGTCAATCCCTATTTTATTGCCACGCGTCGTTAACGTAAATCATAAAACGTAAAAGTCATAGATTAAGGTCTTTGAGAATATAAAAAGCCTTTTTGTTTAAACTTTTTTTTGAAAAAAAAAATCATTTATACTTTGAATTAAATTTGAGTGTGTGATTTTTTTCATTATTCTAACTCATTTTTTCAAAAAATTTTTTTTTATCATTAATGAATCCTTTTCGTTTTTCAAGTTCTTTGAATATCAACAATGTTCCACATTCAATTGTTAATTTTTTTCAAAAACAAAGCGATGCAAAATATTATGAAATTCTTCTCCTTGAAATCTCCTCCTTCAAACGTTTTCTGGCTATTTATAGCCCTAAATATATAAATGATCATTCTTTAATTAATTTTACAAGAAAATCAAGTTTTTGGTGGCTCATTGTTATCCATGTTATTCTAATTCTCTCTCTCCAGACAAATAAATCTATTTTTTTTTTCAAAATCGATCTTCTCTTGTAAAAATATTCATATCATGGTTGTTACATTGGATAAAAATTTTTAAAAATTTTCTGTTGTAGTTGTCATTTTTTGCTTTCAGAGTTTTGTTATCGCGAAAAAAAAAAAAAAAAAAAGGTATCTCAATCTATAATTGTTATTATTATGGTTGTTATATTAGACTAAAAACTTTTGGAAATTTTCTATTGTGGTGATCATTCTTTGTTTTCAGAGTTTCATTGTTGCAAAGAAAATTAGATACATTAATTTACAATTGTTATTGTTTCATTAGCTTATCTTATTCTATTGTGCCTCCAGTTTTTATGAAAAAATTGTAATAAAATTGTTTTATCAGTTTAATTGCAAATTATTCATGAATACATTCTTTAAGGAAAGTTAATGGATACTATAATCTAAATCGCAAAAACACCTGAAAAATTACTTAGTTGAATAATATTTTTTACGTTCATTTTTTAAATAAATTATTTGTTTAATTGATAAATAAACTCATTTAATAATTATTAATTTGTTCGTTTATAAATTATTTATATTTGTTTATTATTCGATAATAATAATGTTATGTTTTTATTTTTTACTTTAATTCTATTCATGTTTGATTATAATTTTTATTATTAATTAACATATTTATATATTATTTTTCAATATTTTCGTTTATATATATTAATAAATATTATTATTTAATGTTAACAATCGAATTCATTTAATTTAAATAAATTAAACATAAATCAACCTCAAATATTATATCATTTGAATGAACCGAATTTAAATATAATATATATTTTCTAATCAAACTCAAACGAATTCCAAACAACTTTAAAAATAAACAAATAAATTAAAAACATATATTTTATTTGTCGATTCATTTACAACTTATTTTGTTTCAACATGATTGTGTTTGCAATTAAAAAAGTATAAAGGATAAAGACTTTGGCTCAACACAAATTTCTATTGCGACATTTGATCATGTACTTTTTTTCTAATAATATATTATTCACTTGGTTTTTTTATGCAGTATTTTCATATAAATTCACGTATTTAAATTTATATATTTAGAAAAGTAAACTATAATTGTACTAAGAGCGTTTATTTCATTTAAAATTAAAGAATGTTTATTTGTATGTATATTCTATATTTAAATTATTTATTCTCATATGAAGTTTATTAACTGTATTGTAATTGAGTTCATATAGAAATATAACTAGTGTTGGACCCCAACTTCACTCAGTCTGATATAATAATTTTTAGTATTTATAGAATTGATATTTGTTTGAATTAAAAATTAAAATGGTATGTGTAATTAATATAAAATAATAATTTGAAAAAAATTAACATTATTAATTGTTATTTTTAGAAAAACTTGATAATAATACAACCTTATTAGAAAGCTAAATGCCTATAACTGCTTTAGTTAACACAAACTTGTTAGAAAACATAACTTATATAACAAATTTACAATAGTTAGGTTAAATTTAAAGTTGCAACACATGTATGAATAAATTTTATTTATAATTACGATAAATAATAACTTTGAAAGTGTTATGTGTGTTTATTGCAAAAAGATAATAGTCATTTTTTTTCAAGTAATTATTAGTAACAAATTTATTTCAGGAAATCATCTAATATAAAGTCAACTTTCTTTTTGCAAAGAAAAATATAAACACATAAGCAACTCAATAAAGACAATGGACATTATACTAAAATTAACTAACATTTTCTTAATAGCAAATCTTCCTCACTCAAATTCTCTTCATTCATTTCACCATCATTTCCATCATCTGCCTCGATAAAGTATTTTTACAAAAAAAAAATGATGGTTTTGTCAATATTTCCACTTATGAAGTTTATAATAAATGTCATAAGAATTCATAACCATAATTTATTAGTGTTTAACATTACAAGGACAAAGAATAAATTACAGATGAATAGACAATGTCACTGTCCGTAAGTTGGTTTAGGCACAAGGGTTCTTTCCAAGTCGAGTAGCAGTTCAATTTCTAGTGGGACAGAGTTTTAACAACCAAGAGGATTAGGCCTTGAGGCGCACTAAAGGTCTAGGTCATGGGGAACCAACACAAAACAAATGGTGTGGATAGTAATCAAGACTTCAAAGGCTCAAGAAATGTGTTCAGGTTTGGCAAGATTGAGCTAAACCCAAGGGTGGCCGTTCGTGAGCGATGCGCGGGTATCACGAGCCAAGACTCAACCTCCAGATTCGTACGCCTCCTGGACTCGAGCATGCATTCCTCTGGCATCTCAAATCAGCTTACCTGCTATGATTCATACCTTTATGAGGTATTATCCGTTTTAGCCCATTTGGCTTCAAGTTTTGTCTCATAAAAAGTGCCTCATAAGGAAGGGAATGTGTGAACCTTTATATCCCAAAACCAACTTTAATACTCAACCGGAGTGGGATTCTTGACTTTATTTTAGGATTGTGACATCTTCCCTCGCTCCAATGAGGGACCACCATCCTTGATGGCATAGCGCTAATACTTTCTAGAGTTGGTTCTGATACCACTTGTCATGGGTCAAGATTCAACCTCTAGACTCGTCGACTTCAAGACCCATCGGGCATGCTTTTCTTTGGCTTCTCAAATCAGCCTACCTACTATAGTTCACACCCTTGTAAGGTATTATCTACTCTAGCCTCTCTAGCCTCACAATTTTGTCTCACAAAAGATACCTCATAAGGAAGAAAATGTGTGAACCCTTATATCATAAGATTAACTCTAGTGTTGAATCGATATGGGATTCCTGACTTCACTTCAAGACTGTGACACAGGCACTTAGTCAGGCCTAGATGAGAGCACTGATGATCGAGGTGTAGGCGTACAATTGGGCCTAAGTGTGAGCACGCCTGAACATAGTTATAGGAGGATTAGATTTGGGGGCTTCTAGAAAGTCTAATGCTTAGCATGATTTAAGCAAGTCAAGGATTATGCAGTAGCACCAAATCCCTTAGAATAAGGGATCGTAACTTAACTCCTAAAATCAAGGGATTGTAATCTCTAGAGTTTAAAAATGTATCTGAGGCACTAAATGTAACATTCACATCATCTTCATTAACCACTTCTCCTATAATAGTTAATGGAATTGGCTAAGGTTCCAACTCAATCTTGTAAACCTTTTGCATTTTTTCTACATCTTGAGCCATAGCATCTTGGATTGAGATTAAAGAAAAATATAATATCTCACCTCATAAATAGTAGAGTAAAGAATGACAAAAATAATATACGCAATTATGCATTTGAAAATTCACTTGATGACTTTCAAATGACGGATTGTATGAACATCCTAAAGCCTCAATTTCCATTACGTGAATTATTGATTGTTTCGACGCCTTTTTAGCTTTGCCACTATGTTGGCCTGAAAAAGCATAAAGAAAATAAGAATTAACATGTAAACCCATACAAAAAACCACATGAAAAAGGAAACCAAAAATAAAAAAATAAAAAATAAACTTTTAAAAAGATAATACCTTTATTTCCTCATATTGGAACAATGCTAGAATCAAAGACAAAATCCTTCAATACTAAAACAAACCAAAATCATTTTCTTATATAAAAATTAGTCTCATTTATTAAAAAACCAATAAAGTTTTGTCTACTTAAACAATTTCTCACCTTTTGAAAATCTCGAACTACAATATCTTTAACTTTCAAAACCTCATTTTTCTTCTTAGAACCATTCTACTTTAAAAGATGGCATTGTTTCAACAAACCACCAGTGATCCATGCTGAGAGATAAGGAAAGCAAATATTTTGAACAATTAGAATAAAGTACAAAACTTTCACTTGGCTGACCATTTTTATCATAATGAACTACATATCTTTTTAGCTCTCCTATGTTAGAAAAAAATTCCTGAAATGTATACAAAGTTTCATGGTATTTCACTAAAAAACAACATAAACTCTTTACATTTAACATCATAAATAATGGTATCACTTTACCTTGATATCTTTATTGGAGACTTCATGATCTAAGTGAGATACATATAACTTGGTGTCAACTTCTACTCTTGATATCTTAGTAGCTCTAAGGCTACTTTCAAATGATAACAAACCCCTAGTCTTATGGGAAGACTAATGAAAGCAAACATAATATGTCAGCTTATGACTCAATAGCAAGATCATTAGTCTTCAATATGAATCAAGATCAGCAATATTCCCAAGAAACATTTTAAATAAATCTAGTTTAGTAAAATGTAGAAGTAATCTAGCAAAACATTAACAGATTTAGCTATTGAAGAAATATGAGAGTTCAGGATTAGACCCATGTCATTTAAATTAGTGCTACACTATAGGCGAGCACTCTAGTATTGAAGGTATAAGAAGAAAGCTCCATCGCAAAAAAGCCATGAACATAATAAAAACTAAAATGTTGCATCAAAAAATTCCAAGAATAGCAAGAGTATCCACAAATATAATACACTTGTCAACAAAAAAACCAAAACGTCAAATCCAAACACAAAAACGAAACCTAGAACCAATAAAACAAAATCCCATTCAACTTAAACAAACACAAAAATAATCACTGTGAATCTGAGTTACATGTTTGGTTTCTTTAATTTTTTTGTTATAAAAAGACCAAGAGAACTAGTGTGAATCTAAGTTTAAAAAACCAAAATAACCACACAAAAACCAACATGCAACAGTAGTTAAACCAAAAAACACAAACCAATCTATAAAAAAACCCAATTCCACTATCACACATGCATTATCTAATAAATATTTTACACAAATATTTTAAACAAATAAAAAAAAAAACCTACATGCAAATCTCACAACAAATATTCTAGACAAATTAAAGAAAAATAAAACAGTGAAAATAATTTATTCCATAACAAAAAAAGTAAAGCAAAAAAAAAAAAAAAAACCCAAACCCTGTTTAACAATTCAACTTCATCAAATAAAATTAAAGTCTATAACACCAAAATCATCCAAAAAAAATTTTTAAAAATGAAATCCACATTCAATTAAAGAAAAAATGAACAAAAAATTTTTACCTAAAAATGCATAAAAAAATTCAAAAGCAAAAAAGAAGAAACAAAACATATACCAGTGTTTTCGCACCAAAATTTCATTCTTTCAAACTATCTTTAATGGTAAATAAAACAGAGCACAAAATAAACTTAAAAATCGCGTTAAAAACACCTATCAAATAAACAAGAAACTTCCAAAGCAAAACATCCAATTTAATTATTAAGAAAAAAAAGTCACCTGTTAAACTTCCAAAGTAAGTTATGCAATATATTTATTAACAAAAAAAAAAGAAAAAGATAGGTGTCATTATAAGGATTCTTAAAAGATCCTTTTTATATAACATAGTATTGATTATATGCCGTGAATTTGCATCGACATAAAACTAGTTAATATTAAACGTTGAGAACTAGAGGTTATTAATTAAAAAAAAAAAAACAAAACACGTTGAAAGCAAACTTGATTTTGATTCTTCAAGATCCAAACCCAATTTATATTAGGTTCAATTTTTTTTTTCTTAACAAAGAGCTTAAGAATATATAAATAGTTTTTTTTTTTTTTATGTTATAATATAATTCAAGACACTTTGATGTCTCTCGGAAACTTCACACTCCATTCCTCTACCCAACGGAAATAAAGAAACCATGTTAAGAAGAGAACTTCGAATCTCAAAATCTAGGTCCAACTCACGAGCAGATTTCTAGTCAAAGAGAAAACGTTAATGTTGTTCGTATCGTATCCAATAATATTTTGAATTTTTTAAAATATAATATATATTGGAATAAATTATTTTGATATATTATTTTAAATTTTTTAATTTAATATAAATATATTTATAAATATGTATGAACTATAATAATACTATTAATAATTTATAAAATAAATATGTAATATTTTTAAAAACTAAATAAATAATTTTAAAATTTTAAAACATAATATCATCAATTTATCATAATAAGTTTAAAAATATAAAAAATAATATTTAGAAGATAGAAAAATCCAAATTTTAAAGGTTATTTTTACAATTAATTTTTTTTACAAGGTTAAAAATAATCAAACAACAAAAATTAACTTAAAATATAATAAAATATGTTTTACATTTCACGCACTATCCAAAAAAATTAATTCATTGAAATTCATCGAAACTAGCCAAAATCAACAAAAATAATTAATATTATCTGGTACCAAGTTCGGTATAAAAAATCATTCGTAAATATATTGTGTTCTGGTGTTACTGAAGCTAAACATGGCAATGTACGTATTTGTATAATGTAAAATATTAAAATTTATATATTTGTATCGTATTTTATATGAAAATTATGTATCATAATTCGTGTTGATATGAAAATATAAAATATATATTTTTTAATTTTATTAAATCTATATATAGTTATTACTAAAATTTTAAATTTGTTATTATCATATTTTATTTTTATATTATAGTTTTATCGTATCATCATATCATATTTTAAATTATTATCAACTAATTAAATCAATATCAAAGCAAAATTAAGAAGATTGATCCACGCAAAAACTCAATTCGATCAATCTCTTTTTTGAAGTTTATAATGACAAACTCAGCAATTGGGACAATGTACTTTTATTATTTCTCCAATATTGGTATTTAAAATTAGCGAGACAAATGTTTTTTTTTTTCATTTTTATCATTCAATTTTTTTTTTTGAAAAATTATCATTCAACTTCAAAACAACTAGTTTGGTAATTACTCCCCATCAAATTGTTTTTGACTCAATTTCAATGTTAAATAAAAAAAAAAATGTAGTTTTTCAATTTAAAAACTTAATTTATAAATCCAAGTGAAAAAAACTCCTTAAAAACTACTTTTATCGTAAGAAAATGTTTTTGGATTAGAAAATCATTATATCATATTTTTTTAATATTTTATTATATATATTTTTATAAAGATAACTATTGCTTCATTCATTCTCAACATAAATCTTTTTACATAAAAAAGGAGGGAGAGAATTATTTCATATCCTCTGTTCCTCCAAAGAGGTTGATGCTCTCGCAAGATTATGAGTTAACTTATTAGCATTCCTATTAATATGTTGAAAAGAACAAGTTTGAAATCCTGTAGCTAACTGCTTGATATCTTGAATCACATTGCCTCCTGCAAAAAGGGAATCCGCCTCGTTTAAAATCTCCTTTATAGCCATTAGACAATTACTTTCCACCATAAAGTTTTCAACCCCAAGCTCATTTACAATCTGTAAGCCCTATTTAATAGCTTTTACTTCCGCATGTAACTCATTGGTCTCCTTATCTACTACACAACAAGATGAAAATACAATTTTACCATCAGAGTCCCTAAGAGCTGTCCCCAACCCTACCACATCCCTTGAAGCCATGAAAAAAGCATCAACATTTAATTTTAGCAGACCCTGCTCATGTGGTCTCTAGTCACCTCGTGGATGGCGTGCTGGTGGTAATTCAACCTGAGGCTCCCAAAGTAACCTCCCATGTAACACGTGTCGAACCTTTCCCAAAAGGTTAGTATGCAGCATGCACGTCTCTTGATGGAAGCATTTGTTTTTGTTCGTCAAGAGCAACCATATACAGATCATACATAATTCCAAAGTATGTGCTTGAACTGCAAGGACAATAGGTTACACAATACTTTTTTATAATAATACTAAATACTTAAATTTTGTAATTACATTTTCTTACCTCACTTTTTGAAGACATTTTAAACCTTTTTCAACAGAGAAAATAGTACTAAATACCCTATTCTCGTCTCGTGAAATATTTGATTTCGAACCAGGATCATACTTGAATCGCTCACTAATCATTAATCAGTTCAGAAATGATTGAATTGAGACTTGGGCTTTGATGTCTGGGAACCATTTACATGGTTTACAGTTAAGACATGTAGAAAGGATTGGACAAGCCCATGGTTTTTTACCAGTCCTCATTGTGGGCTTAATCCAATCTAGTGTAAACCCTAGTTTTTTCGGCCGGAATATAAACCCTAGTCTTTTTATAAAAGGAAATTATAAACCCTAGCCTCACTCTCTCTGTTGTTCACCCTCTTTACATTTAAACTCTCCCAGGGATGAGACCTCCAAGAGGTAACCATTGTCTCTCTTATTTTGCTTTGTCTTTTAAAGCAGCATCTGAGTCTGATAGTTTGGAGCTAAGAATAAGCTTAGTTCTGTGTTTTTTTTTTTTTTGGTTTGGAGTCTTGTTACGGTATTTCTAATGGTTTGATTATTTGCAGGCCGTGGTGGTGGTGGCGGGTTTAGGGGCAGAGGTGATGGAGGTAGAGGAAGAGGTGGCGATAGGGGGGGCAGTGCCATGAAGTCCCGTGGAGGGAGACGTGGTGGCCGCGGGGGCCGCGGTGGAGGAAGAGGGCGTGGAGGAATGAAGGGTGGAAGCAAGGTTATAGTTGAGCCCCATAGACACGAGGGAGTTTTTGTTGCTAAGGGTAAAGAAGATGCTCTTGTCACTAAGAATATGGTCCCTGGTGAAGCTGTCTACAATGAAAAGCGGATTGCTGTTCAGGTCATTTTGTCTTTCCACTTTCTTTCTGTTATTTAGTACTACTATAAGATATTTGATATGATGGATTGAATATTCTCTTGTATTTGGCTACTTGGGTATTTTGCTCTTCTACTTGTCTTGCTGACAAGAGTATGATTAAATTTGCGATGACAAATTGAAGGTCTTTCATGAATTTGCCTTAACAGAACGAAGATGGGACTAAAGTTGAGTACAGGGTTTGGAATCCTTTCCGATCTAAGTTGGCAGCTGCAATTCTTGGTGGTGTTGATAATATATGGATCGTAAGCGTCAATTCTCATTTTGTTGTTGTTCATGTAATGTACGTGATTTGTAACTCCCACGATCCTCACCGACCTGTGTAAATTCATTTTTCTGTTTAATCAAGAAGCCTGGGGCTAAGGTTCTCTACCTTGGAGCTGCTTCTGGTAGCACTGTTTCTCATGTATCTGACATTGTTGGTCCTGTAAGTATAGTATTAACCTGAATATTCCAATGTCTTTGTATATTTGTATCTGTCAGAGTTGCTTATTGGTTCGTTTCTTTGGCAGATGGGTGTGGTTTATGCAGTGGAAACAGAAGTGGTAGAGACTTGGTGAACATGGCTAAAAAGAGAACAAATGTTATTCCTATCATTGAAGATGCTAGGCATCCATCTAAATACAGGATGCTAGTTGGCATGGTGGATGTGATTTTTTCTGATGTTGCTCAGCCTGATCAGGTTTGCCTTTTGAGTATTTGTTACTTTCTTTGTCATTGAGAGAACAGTGAAAAAGCAATCTGGAGGATGAGGCTTATTTGCTGGATTAACCTGCAGCTTGATATAGTGCTTTAGCTTGCTGGATCTTGATAATATGCCTTTTTACTTGTGTGCTCTCTTTTAATTGCTTCCCATATTTCAAATTTGCTTTGAATTGCATCTATGCATTGCTTGGTTTATTTCTCTTACCTCCTTATGTGTTTATTCTTCAGTGTTCTGTTTTAACAGATTACTCTTGATCTTCTGTGTTTGTAAAGTAGCTTTATCTGTCTATGCATATGATGAACTCTACTCGGATTCCCCTTCAAGACTTCATGGGTGATGCAAACTCGAGTTTCTGATGCAATATTAAATGATCAACTTTAAATAGTTAGCAAATTGTTAGCAAATTCAGTTCGTAAGGAAGGTTTTGTTTCTTTTTTTTCTTTTTTTTTTTGAAATTTGTGTTTCTGGGTTTTTATGTACTATAAGGATACAAGTATCTGTCTACAAGGAGTTGAAGCTTAAAGATACTTCCTCTTTTATCAGGAAGTATGTCTATGGAACTCTTGTATAGCAGCCTCTCTCTTTTCCCATGTGTTTGTTCTTTGTTATTTTTATTTGACTTTTATCACTATGCAAATGATGAAGTGCTCGGATTCCCCTTCAAGACATCATGGGTGATGCAATGCCGAGTTTCCGATGCTTGTTTCAATCTCTCTGTCATGTTTGTGCGAGGTTTTGCAACATATTTTCATTAAGCACTGTTTTTTTTACTCTCTTAAGGGTAGTAATTGTATATATTCGTTTCTTTTAATTTCTTTTGGTTATTTTATTCTTAAAACATGTCATGCTAGCATTTGAAAACTTCTTTTTCTTTGTTTTGCAAGCTCATGCATTCTTTTCTATACATGCACATTACTAAAATTGAAAAGACAAAGCATTTATTTTCATCGGTGCACGTTATTGCATTAAATGAACTTGTCATAGTTTGACAGCTTAGTCCACTAACAATCCTCCACTAACAATCCACTAGCCTAATCAACTTGTCTCTCGTATCTTTTACTTGTAGAGATGAGTTGATGTAATGTTCCTGCTTTTCTTTTATTTCTGAGTTTGTTTACTTACTTTATTTGCTGGCAAGGATTCTGGCTTTGAATGCGTCATATTTCTTGAAAACTGGAGGTCATTTTGTCATCTCAATCAAGGTTAGTGTTCCAAAATTTTGTGATTTTAAACTTGAAACTAGTGAAATATGTTTTGGAGACATGGAAGTTAATACGTTTCACTAGAGGCTTTCAGCTCTGCAAGTTTGTCTTTAACTTGATTGAATATTTGTTTCCAGGCTAACTACATTGACTCCACCGTTCCTGCCAAGGTTGTATTCCAGAGTGAAGTTAAGAATTTGCAACTGGAGCAGTCAAAACCATTCGAACAAGTGACTCTTGAACCTTTTGAGCGTGACCATGCTTGTGTTGTCGGTGGCTACTGGATGCCTAAGAAACAGAAAGCTGCAGCATAATGTTTTCTGGGCTGTCTTTAAGCCAATGTTTCATGTTTGCTTGAAAGGAAATGGAATCTTAGGTAGACTTGAGAGGGCTGTTCAGTTCACTGTGATTTTATTTTAATTTAGGTTTCTTTAAAACTCACTATAAATGTTGTTTTTGAACATCTGTCGCTAATGTTGGTTTTGATCCTCATTCCTCTTCCAGCATACCTGTTTTCGCAAGAACTGAAGTCTAGGGATGGCAACAGCCAAGCAGCAGCCAAGGCAGGTTTTTTCTTGTCCTGATCAACCTCTCGACCCTTTAATATTTATATTTGACTTTAACATTAAATCGTAACAGCTCGATTCAAACTAACTAAATAATTTTAATTTAATATAATTTTATAAAATATTTTTTAAAATATAAATTATAGTTTAATTATATATAAATATAATTTTTAAAGTTAATATGTTAAATTAAAATATTAAATAATATTTTTATTAATATAATATATATAAATTTAAAACCAATATAAATAATAAAAAATATTTTATATATATATATATATATAAGATCAGGTTGGGAACTGTTACTTTAAATTGATTTTTGATATGACCTTCATTTTAGTAAAAAGAGGAAAGACATGTTTTTTATCCCATTTTTTATTATAAACAAAAATTGATTTTATCATATTGGAATGGATTGAAGGGATTGTTTTATAATCCTTAAGCACAACGTTTTTATTCACAAGCAGGCACAGCTGATGTGATTAATGTGAAATAATAATAAACATTAATACGGAAAATTGGGAAGTCGAGGGTACAATGTGTTGCAAGTATTGTCTGTGTAGGGTGTAAAGTCTGGTTAAGTTTGTATATGGGATTGGGAACAGTCTTTTTCTCTTGCAAGTTTCAACTAGTGTATGATCAATATCAGCTTGAATTGAATTTACGTCGAGTTGTTAAAGAATTCTATGAAGTTTTAAATGCTTCATAGTCTTATTTCTACGGTAGTAGTAGGGTTAAATATGGCAATTAATGGTAACATTAATTCATTAAATAAATATAATAGTAGTAAAAGCGATGAAACAACCCATGTGTTTTGAAGTTTTAAGAAACTTGATTTATGCTTGACGAGTCTGCTCTCGCCGGTCACCATGATTTGTCATTTGAGTCGCAACCTTGAGAGAAGAGAACCCCATAACCAAATGACTGCCTCTTGCAGCCCTGTCAAGTAGAAGGAGCATAAAATGTTACTGTCAGTGAAGTAGCTTCCCATCCTTTCAAATCTTCATAAGTTTTACCATTCAACATCAGCCCAAAACAAAGCAAAATCCATAAATACTAATTTAATTGTCAGAACTCAGAAGTGGGATTTGAACCCATACCCTATCACGAGGATCAGAATGTGGGTCTGCCGCCTTAAACCACTCGGCCGTGAGGATGCTGGCTAATGCTGGATGTTGAAACTTTTATTGATAATAAAGTGCCTTCGTAGCTTGATTTAGACCAGATAAATTTGGACTATCGTCAATCTTTGCTCAAAAAAGAAGTGCACATTTTAATTTACGGAATTGTAACTTTGAGCAACTTAAGAACTAATTTGTTGCATAATAATGAATTAATGACTTCTTCCACAATCTTTTGAACAGGTGCAACATCACAAGTTGGAGATTGGATATCTATCTGAGTTTATTGGACCAGGACCAAGCTTGAAGGTAAAGCTCTGTTGATTATTATTCTTCGCATAGCTTGGAACGCGTTTTATATCTATCTCATTTGGACCGGGAGGAAGAATAATCTACGGGAAAATAAAGCGAAAAGCCAAAACTGTTTTGGAGTTACGGAAACTGTTGGATTCCGTTTTCAGGGTCTTAGAATGTGGCTGGAGATGCTGTTATTAGACAATTTTTGTACCTGATTGGGGCCTGTGAGATCTTGCTCGCTTACTCTTTGTTTGTTTTTTGTTTCGTTGATCCTTGCCGATCTTGGAATTTTTATTATCTCCTCTTCCACCAACGATGCCAATAGAAGGAAAAATCCTTACGAATTCTATTGATATAAGCCTAGTCATCTCGGTGTGCAACGTGAACTTTTTGTAGATGCCAAATGCATTAATAAAACTGGTTGAAATACAGGGGAGGTTTATTTTTATTTTATTTTATTTTTTTTTAAATTGGAAATGCATCCATACCAAGTAGCCAGTATCAACTAACTTGCTCCCAGCAGAATCAGGAGAAATAAACCCAAAAAAATGCTAAAGGCTAGTCAGTATATCCTGTCGGTACTAATGTCTTGTTCAGCCCACTTCCTCGTACGTTCCGTTGTTTGTTCACCTGCAAATGAATTACTCTACTACTTAAGTTTTACTGTCTACAATTCTCAACACCTGAATTGCATGAGAAAAAACAGAACGCAATTGACCACAGACAATCAAAATGAAATCATATTAATTGCTCGTTATTTTCTATTATGCTTAATAACTAAACAAATAAATAAGTGTTACAACTCAGATTATGCTCTATTATATGCAAAGATTAACCCCCCTAAAAACTCCATTTTCTAGCGAGTAAATAACAAAAGCAATTCGACTAACCTCGTTGTTCTAATTGGTTCTATAGAGAACAAGCAAGACCAGCAAGGTTTGCAAAGCAGCTCCAGCAATCATGCCTCCCCAAAGTCCATGCAATTGCGAGAAGAAAAGTTTTAAGGTCTTTAAGGAAGTAGCAGGTATGCTAAAAATTTGTAGGTGGTCTACTTTTGGTCAGAGTGGAGAAGTAGAATATTAGCTTGAGACTCCTATCAGAGGAAAAGCATGGCTGAATGCCGATTGCATCACGCCACAGTCAGGGACAAGGCCTCCATTCCTTTGTTTTTTTTTTTTTTAACATTAAACTAGTTAGAATCAGATGGAAATTGATAGCTGCTCGTGGTGGAGAGACAGGTAGGAGAAGAAGTGGAACAGAAATACCATACCATCACTCCTAAGTTCGCTTTATAACCAAGTTGGTAGCCGAGCGAAAGACCAAAAACGTAATTACAACCTAAGTTAATATAAGCAACCAAAGTCTGTCATCCACAGCCGACGGCAACACCTACAAGAATGACATAGAAAAGTGTATATAACCAGATGCAAAAATTATGCAATTAATTTCATAGCCTAAAGAAAATGGAAATCAAACATATAATTGGCACTTGAGATCACTGGCTGGACACTATTAAGAACCATGGTCAGACCAAGAATGTATGCCAGATGAGCAACAGCTTGTTTCATTTCTTCGCTGCTAGTAAAAATGACGGCATTGTGGTCCTCCGGTTATAATAACAAGAACCATGCAGAAAAGCCCAATGTGGAGAGACTGAAACACAGTGACATATACATAACACATGGCTGCTCTTGAATGTCCCAATCCAAGCTCATTGGAAACCTGAACGCTGAGAAAATCAATCTAAATGTGAAATCGATTAGAAAAATATGCTTTACCATCCAAAAAAAAAAATGTAAAGTAGCAAACCTATGATTCCTTTTCTTGAATAAATGGCAATTTTATTTATCCAACCTGCTACCAATAGAACCGTACAAACCTTTTGATTCAGCAATGCCCAATTTAGGGAAATTTACAAAACCAGAAAAGGCTTCTGTTTTGTGCTATCTTTAACATTAATTTCGACTCAGACAAGATCACTATTGCTATAGCTGACGAATGAAAACGTTCAGTTTTCACGGCAATCATGCCAGTATGCTTATAGCCAAACAAGAAACAATTTTTTTGAGAAAAATCAGAAAATGATGAATGAACTCCCTGTAGTATCATTATGTAAAACTCAATACATATTAAATAATCACCATATGCTGAAGGTTTTGTCTGAGATTTACCTGATAGCAGAGTTTATTCCAACGAACAACGTAGCTTCTTCAAATTCATACTGTCAAGTAAAATCAAATTGAAGGAACAAGGAGCTTATATAATGTTAAAAGATGGATCATAAATGTCTGAAAAATGCATCGAACGAATCCAAATAATTGTAAAATTAAATGGCTGGACTCATTTATTATCTTTTCTTAACATAATTATTGATTAAATATATTGTTTCTTTTGGAAAATTTTCCTTTTTCCCAATCACAATTGCTCTTTTTAGCATATTTCTTTAACTACTTAAAAGTTAAAACAGATCCTTCAGACAAGAAAGTCAAAACTTTTCTTCGCTTCCGAATTAACTTTGAAAGGATTGAAATCAGCCGCGAGGTACAATAATACGATTCATAAACAATTGATGCAAAGATTTTATGAAGTACTCACCATATGGAAGGGAATCGACTGCAATCACTACATCATTAAGGTGACCAACAAGAAGAATTATGCTCGTCATGTACCAAATCTCTAGCAAAGCATCACAACTAAGGCAATGGAGAGTCGAACAAAGGCCCATATCTTCTTAAATGCCAACCATGAAAAGCCATGCCACCCCTCGTTGCACCAAAAAATAACATAGGCGACTTGAGATAAAAGTGATCACCCAGTTGGTGATGTCAAATGCTATGGCTGCACCAGTTGTTCCCCAACCGAACACATCAACGAAAAGCCAAAGAATTCCAGTGTGAAGAATCGGAGCCAGAAACCCAATCCAAGCCAGTACGTTAGCCTTGGTCTGAGCCTGAAGGAACTTTGCAGTAGGGAAGGTGATGGCAAGTGAAAACAATTCTGGGATAGTTAGTATAGCAAACTTCCCAGCCTCGTCAGCGATCTCATCTTCTTGCCCCAGAAATTTAAGGATTGGGGTCGCGAAAATGTAGAATGGCAAGAGGATGAAACAGGAGGCAAGCAAGATAATCCATGACCTTAGCATATAAATGCCAAGCAAGTGTACTTGTCCCGCACCAACAGCTTGACCACAAAGTGTCTCAAGTGCACTCCCCATGCCGAGCTACATGTTAATCAATTTGTACATTGATTATTCTCACTGTTCCTTCCTGTGACACTTGACAGTACTAGAAAAATTCAAACGATTAAAAATGTTTATAAAAAATTAATAATTTTATCTTTAATTCACTTTCTCAATTACTTTTTCATTCTCAAAAATGTTAATTTGAAAGAAGCAACCAATGTAACTAGTTATGTTTAAAATCGTAGTAACATAACGTGGAGAGAAAGATGTGAGAGGAAGAGACAGCAAACCATAAAGCCGAAAGAGAAAGCTCCAATGACAATAAGAGCAATGGTGACGGCTGAGAGTTCGACGTTACGGATCTGCCCGACGAATATATTAGTGACGGAGTTGGTTGCATATTGACAGATTATTTGGAAAGCAATGGGACCTGCTATATCTTCCACATCTTCACCGTCTCTATCCAAAACACCGACTTCATTTCCTTGAAGCTCCACGGCGGCGCATAGTCTCCATTCTCCAACAATGTTAACGTCGTAGACGTTGGTGCCCCGTCTAGCAGAGGCCTCGTCTTCTCCATTTGTGGCCTGAGACACGGATGGCAGAAGGTGATTTGAGTTTGATGAGATTACTGATTATGAGGAGATATTTTGATTGGGTTGGATATGCCCGCTTCTCAGGCTACGTTGGCTTCGGCTTGCTTTGTTACTACAAATTAAGAATTTAGAAGCAACATTCGCTCTCAAGTCTCTATAATATCTCATAGGCCATAGCCTGATCGCAGAGTACATATGATCCGGTGGTTGTGCAAATGTTTGAAATTAATTACTACTACTAACCGTTCTCTGATCTCAAAAACAATAAATAACATATTTAGAAAAACTTTAACACTAAATTCTAATATTGTTAAATTTTTTAGAATTATATAATAAATTAAATAGGACTTGCAGACAATCATTAAAAATAACTAAGATGCAAACTCAAAATTTAATTTAATTAATTCATATAATCATTTTAAAAAAATACAATCAGTTTAAAATATAAATTTTAATATCTATAGTTCTTTTTCCTATCCTATTGGAACTTCCAATATATAAAAAAAAATTAAAATGCAATTTTAAAATATATATTTAACATATTATTTTTATTAAAGTAAAAAAATACATTGATTATTTTTTTAAATTAATATCACCTTAAGGATACTTATAGCACAGCACTAGTTAACATTTTCCATATAATAATAAGGGTTTGTGGTGTTGAGAGAAAACCTTTTAAAATTGTTTTCCCTATATTAATTTTGTTTATCTGCGTATGTATGAAACACTATAAGATTAATTTTTTTATTAAAATCTCACAGGATCTCAACCCAAATCCCACCTAACATCACAATCATTCTAAAAACCCTTCATAGGACAATTAATTGTTAGAATTTTCAATAAGTAGGTTATTATTAATTGATGATTTTAATGTTTAATAAAATAGATTGATAAATTTAGTCTTAATATAAAATAAGTATGAGAGATCAAATAATTTAATGTGATTACTTAAGTGTGGGTTTTATATATTTTTTTGGGTCAATGTAGTTTAGTGGTTGTGTAGGCTTTTAGCCCCATAAATCTTTGATAGAAAGATTTTGAGAGTTTTAATATAAATTGGCTAAAGTCTTCTCTTCACTTCTAACTAACGGTATCTACCCATTAAGAGTTGTCAGTAAAAAATGAACGAAAAAAAAGACCTAGTCTTTTTAGCAATTGATATTGCTTCTGCTTATCAATTATGTCTATCCAAATAGGTATGTAATATAGTGAAATTTGGTATTCCAATATTCACATATGATTCTTAAGATTTAAAATTATGCTTACATATGATATTAGAGCCTAATTATATGATATTAGGAGCCTAATTAACATGAAATTAAGTTTTTGGGTGAAATCCTGTGATTGTCACAACCCAACATTTTGATATTATTTTCCAAAATTTATTTGGGGTTTTTATTCTCCTCTATGAGAGGATTAAAAAAATGTATGGAATATTTTCTAATTCATCCTATAAAGAGAGAAATTAGGTTATAAAGATTTTGGTTCAAGATTTAAATTAAATTCAAAATTTAATTAAAATCTTGATATTTTAGGGGTTTTAATTTAAATTGGTTATTGAATATTGTTACCCATGTGCTATAAAGATGAAACAAAGTATTTAATTTCATAAAATTTTGAACTACATGCCCAAATTTGAAGAGAATCAAATTGGATTATGTATAAGTGTTTTGTCTAAAAATTTTGGCTCAAATTTATGTTGATTCATGTTGTTTTGATGCAATTTGAAGCATGGACATTGTAAATATTTGTGTTAATTAAAGTTTGAAGCATTTAATTGCATTAAAACTCAAGAAAAACATGAAAAATTGAAGAAGGAAAATCAAGAATGGCTATGAACTTGAAATTTTGTTCTTAAATTCATGATAATTTATGTGTTTTTGATGCAAATTGGGGTATGGGTTTTGTAAATCTATGCGTTAATAACATGTTTAAAGGTTTAATTACAAAAAAAAAAAGTATCAAATTGGCTTTTAAATCGAAATATATCCAAAACGGGTCAAATTTGACCATTTGGGTTGGGTTGACCTAGCTGGAGGTAGGAAATAATGAATAGTATCGAGTTTGAATAGTATTAACTCGGTAAACAGTACTAAGTCAATGGATAATGTTAAAATCAATAAATTGACCCGTTTAAACTCATTTGGATTCTGTTTTTTTATGTTGTTTATTTTGTTAGTTCAAAAATTTTAGCCGCATTTATTTATTTTTTTTTTATGAAATTTTTAAAGGACATAAAATATTTATATGATTAAATAAATATTATATTTTATGCACATGAATTTCGTTATTTTTTTAAATAAAATATTTGGGCAAGTTGTGATTCCATTGGAGGTACGTGATCTCCCCATATGTAGTTTAAAATTAAGGTACTCTAGACCTAAAGTTATGTACATAATTAAATAAATTTAATAAATTTTGTTTTTTACTAATTTTTGTTTATCTATTTAAAATGCAACATGCACTATTTTGAAAAGACAAATTAGGTTTAAACTCCACAAGGTTTTGATACATAGTATCAAATTGGTAATTTATTGCATAATTTCATTTTATTATTAGATAATATTGAATTATTATTTATATGAAATAATTAGAGTTTAAAATTATTATCTATTTAAAATTTTCCCATGACTATGTTGACATTATGTATCATCATTAATTTATGAAATTTATATATTGATAGATGATACATAAGAATAAATAATAGATTTACTATTGATTTATTAATGAATTTCTAGACACTTGGATTTTGAATGTAATAAATTAATTTTGATCTAGTGAGACACATTCGGTTTAAGTATCTCATAACGAGAGATCATATTTATAATGATCCATTGAGATATACATTAATTATTAGTGTCTCATACAAGAATGATCAACTCTTTAAGTATTTAATGACCCAGAGAGATGCATCATGGTTAAGTATCTCATGAGAAGTGGTCAAATTGCATACACTTAGTAAAGTACGTAAATTAAAATTATGAGTAATCCAAATCCCCATTGTGAGAATATATAATTAGTTACTGTGGGCGTTTGGCTGCCAAAGTGGCTCACTTATTGAGACTTTCAAAATTTTCTCATACATATGAATGGGAGTACTTTCAAATTACCTTATATAATTGCCTGCCCAAAAGGGATTATTGTTTTTGGTAATTTAGAATGAACATGAAGTATCATGGTTGAGGGTATACTAGTCTAGAAGGTTTGTCTACTTAAAAGGGGATATGCTTTTCGAAAACTAAAATATTTTCATATTGGTTTCATATAAAAAATGTCTAATTGCATGTCACATTCTTAGCCCAAAAAAGAGTTTATGATGATAAACTTAGACTTTTTAGTTTAATTACAAATAACATATCATGAGCTAGTGCTATTTGTTGGATTGTTGCTTATATCTAAAAAGTTGCATTCTTTTCTCTTGATTATTAAAGTTAATTTAGTGATAAAGACTAAGTAGCTTTAATTAAAAGTAATAAAGGGTGATTTAGAGTTTAATTAAGTCATGGATGTTTTCTAGGACATAATCATTAAGTATTAAACATTTTGTTGATTATTGTCTAATTGTTTTAAAATGTTGCATCTTGTGTTGATAAAAGTCTTTTACCTAAGACAATACGTGAATACTTTGAATATTGTTTAGTCATATGAATCTATAAAAATAATTGTCACATGCATGATTAGCAAGTTTGTTATATTACTTTGTTTCAATTTATCATCATTTGATAAAGTGATTTTATGAAGGATCATGCTTATACAAAATGTAACATGTGAAATTAAGTTTGGTTATTTTGATAGTATGCATTATGTATGATAAATATGTCTAACACGTTTACAATGTTTTAGTTTTATAAATCACATAATTATTATTTTAAATTTTAGGCATTAAGTTTAAAGTCTAATACAGTATATAATATGATATATATTTTGAAACTCTTATTTTTCATAGATATAAGAAAAAATATTATTGGATATAATGATTTATGGAAGATATCTAGATTTTATGCTAGTCTGTTGAACAATGGAAGAGTATTGCTGTTAAAATTGTGCAATTATGTTATGAGAAATAACATGTGTTAAATAATTATATAGTGAATTTGTTTTACATACATTGTTAGACTAGTTTTTAAAATCTTTTACTTTTACAAAATACTTATTAAATCAAGTTTGCTTTCATAAGATATCAAATTATTTTGCAATTATAGTATTATAATATGTTGAGAGAGCAATAAATAAAAATTTATTTTTTAGTAAGTATCTAAAGCATGTTTTTTCAGTATCATAAAACTCGATAAATATTATTGTAAAGATCCTGGGTAATAAAAATGATGAGTTGTGAAAGTAAATGGATACAAATAAAAGTTTTAGTGTATAAAAATAGGCAAAATTAGTTTTATAAATTTCAAAGTGTTATAGGTTTTGACTGAAATGTGCTATTGTTAAGTTTTGCTATGTTAATTAGCCTTAATTTTTTTTGTAACAACTCATATTTGATAATATTAAAAATATTATATTCTTTAAATGAACATGGGATTGGCTTATACCATAATCATTGTTTGTAATGATTGTCTAGAAAAATATGCATTGTTGACATTCATCATATATTGTATGTTAAGATTTATAGTATAAAAATTTTAGACTTTGTTGAATCTCATGTATAAAGTATCTACATTGAAAAATATTCTTTGTGGCCAGTGAAATTTTTTATTTTGAAATTTTCTAGTAATCATACTTGAAAGATTGAAATACCATAATAAATTATTATTAATTATTAAGACAATTTACTTGGTAGTGTGACATGCTTAGTATTTATATTGATTGAAAGCATGATTGTGGAGCATGACTTTAAAATTTTAAGGTGCATAAAATGATAACGGGCATTTTAAGTTTTAACTTTTTAGTGATCTATAGAGGTACATTAGGTTAATATCTATCATATGTATAAATAGACATAAAAACTATAATGATAATGAAATTTTTTATGTTGTTATAGATTATTTTTGAGTTACTACATGTGATTACCTACCCAAATGGGTTGATTATATGCTTTTAATTAGAAATAATTGTGAAACATTTTTTATAAAGTGAAAATATACATAGACTTAAGGAATTTATTTGCCTAAAAGGGATATTTTTGATAAAGTCTTTGTATTTTTTCATTGTTTTAATGTGTGATCACACAATGGAATAATATTTTCCTTAAAAGAATGTCCAAGATTAAATTTATGATGTGGCACCTTGATTATTTTGATAAGACTAGTAAAGATATAACTTGATTAAAGTCTTATTTACTTAAATCATTTATTAACATTTGTATTCAATTTCAATATGGTGGAAAAAAAGTCATCATTAAGTTAATGGCTACCATAAGTGATGAGTTCTTGAATATTTTATACAATATAGTAAATAAATAAATTTTAGTCACTTTAATTTATCACATCTGGGTATACAGATTTGTTGTATAGTGTTTTATGATAGCCAAGAAGGTTAACTTTCGTACAATAAAGTTTTAGATCAGTTATGATATCTCAATTTGTTTTAAGTAAAATTGAGAGTTGTTGAAATATAATTTTATTTTGATAAATATTTATTTTATATGTTTAACTCTCAATTAAGATATTAGTTTGATTGTATTAGTTACCATTATTAAGCCTATCAATTATCAATTTTTAAAGGGTAAATTGTTGTCATTTTTGACAATGTGTTTTAAAAAAATTTTAATATTTTTTTAAGGAACTTATATGTGAAGGGGAGAATATTGTTTTACACTTACCACATGTGTGAGAGTTTTTGAGGAATGAAGTCTTGTGCAAATAAGTAAACTATTTTTTTTTTAATTGGTTTAGTTCCTTGATAATCTTTCCAAAATTTTGTTGGTTTAATTTTGAAAAAGAACAAGAATTTTAAAGTCTTCTCTCATTTCACTTCCTTTGTTTTGAATTATATATGAACTAATTTTGATAGTTATTTCAAAGAATGATAATATAAAGGTTTTGACATTTTTGCTAAAACTATTCTTTTAAAGGAAGTGAAAATCAGAATGAGTTTTTTTGCATATGTTTTAAAGTAGTTAAAACTCATAAATATCCTAAAGTTATTATTTTAGAGATATCATATGTGTTAAGGTTAATGGGAGTTAATAGGCTATTTATTAAGACATGTTTTAGATATAAAATATTGGTAATTCAATGAGAATTTTGTGTTGTATGAACATATGAATATAAAGATTTATTCATAATATGTTAGTAATTTGTTTATAGTACCCTTGACACATTGTAGGATCCGAAAGACAGTAGCAAAATGAGTAGATCGAGGAATAGACAGAAATTGACTAACCAAATGAGTAGTATAAGCAATATCCGAACGAGTAACCGTCAAGTATACGAGACTACCCACTAGAGTTTGATGCAAAAAAAAAAGGTTTGAAAGTGGTATACCATCAAAAGGAGAAAGCTTCAAATTCTATTCAAGTGGTGATGATACAATCTTGTTATTAGTTAAACCTGCTTAAGCAATAAGATTAGAAGCATACTTTGTTTGAGACAAATGTAAACCAATAGAATCATTAGTAACTTCAAGGCCCAAAAAATAACTCAAAGGACCAAGGTCTTTCATCTAAAACTTAAAATGAAAAAAAATCTTCAAATCTTAAATATTATTTGTATCATTACTTGTAATAATCATGTTATCCACATAAAGTAAGAGAAGAGTAGTATCATTTTTAGTAGTTTGAGTAAAAAAAAGCAGAATCATGATTATTAGATATAAAACTAAATTATCCAATAGTGGTACTAAACTTTGAGAACCAAGCTCTAAAGGCTTGCTTAAGATTATATAAAACACGTTGAAGATGACAAACCATGTTGAAAGGTATAGATGAACTAAGAGGTGGCTTCATATAGACTTTTTTGATGAGATCACCATTTAAGAAGGTATTTTTAACATTTATTTGAAAGGTTGACCCCTTTCTAGCTATAGCAACAACTAATAGTGAATGAATAGATATGAGACATGCAACTAGGGCAAAAGTCTCTTAATAGTCAATGCCATATTCTTGTGTAAATCTTCGAGCAACAAGATAAGTTTTGTAACTTTCCACTAACCCATCAGATTTAGTCTTAATCTTGTAGACCCATTTACAATCAATCACTAACTTATCAGAAGGTCATTCAAAAATATCCCAAGTATGAGTTTTCTCAAAAGCCTGAAACTCTTCTGCTGTTGTCTGCTGCCACATAGGATTAGAGACAGCTTCACAAAAATTTTGAGGTTCATGTAACATGGCTAAAGCATAATAACAATGAAAATCATGAAGTTAAGTGTTAGGCTTCCTTACCCTAGTAAAACAACGAAGTGGAGGTAGTATGTATAGAGAAGGGACAACTATATCAATAAGAGCCTCAATTAGATCAGACATAATAAGAGTGAAAAAAAATAGATCACTGTTTCAGTCAAAAATACCTATAATAGTTTCTTCATTTGAAAAATCACAAGATAAATCTGTAAAAAAAAAATGGAGAAAAACATGGTGAATGTAATGAGGACACATTAGTGAACTTTTTATGTTCCTAAAAAACTACATGTCTTAATACGCAAAGATGTTTAGATACTAGATCATAACATCTATGCCCTTTATGTTTTATACCATAACCTAAAAAATAATACAATCTAACTCTAAATTTAGTCATTTCATGAGTAGAAAGTAGAACAAAGCAAGCACATCCAAAAACTTTGAGAGAATGATAATCAAATACCTTATTGTATAGGCACTCGTAGGGAGCTTGTATGCCTAATCTAATGTAGGAACATGATTAATAGTGTAAACAACAGTAAGAGCATCTTTACCCTAAAAATGTTTAAGAAGAAAAGAGAAAATGAGAATGGCACGAACTGTGTCAAGAATATGACGATGTTTTCTTTCTATTCAACTATTTTGTTGTGAAGTATATAGACAAGACCTATGAGGAAGAGTTTCATCATCCTATAACAAGTTATGAAACGCAATTTCTATATATTCAGTAACATTGTCAAACCTAAAAAATTTTATTTTTTTAAAAAAATTGAGTTTGTATCATGTAATTGAGTTCACAAAAAATGGATAAAAGTTCAGTTCTTTGTTTGAATAAATATATCCAAGTATAATGAGAGAAATTATCAATAAATATAATAAAGCAACGTGAACCTCTTACGGTTGGTATTGGAGCTGGATCCCAAATATCAAAATAGACTAGATAAAAAGGAGCGGATGAGATAGAATCATTTTTATTAAAAAGTAAACACTTTGCTTTCCAAGTTGATAAGACAACCAATAAAAAATATCATGAGAAATATTATCTAAGACACTAGTGAAAGCAAGTGACTTTATTCGAGAAATAGATACATGTCCTAGCCTAGATGCTATAAATCTAAAGAAACTAAAGAGTTGGTTGTTTGAGATGTAGCAGCAGTAAGCAAATGTTGTGAAATTTTCAAAGTTTCAAGCTCAAACAGTGTTTCAACCTTACTCCTTATCCTAACTTTTTGACCTGTTTGAGGATTCTATACAATACAGCTATATTATTGTGAAAAATGCAAATCAAGACCAATGTCACAAAGTTGGCTAACAAAAAGCAAATTTAAGGCAAGATTAGGAATAAGGTAAATGTCAGATATACATAGTTTTGAGGTTTTAATATTACCAATGTGGTTAGCTTTTAAGACAAATTCATTTGCTATTTTAATGATTGGACCATTAGGTACAAGTATCTTGCTTTTGAACAAAGAAAGGTCAGTAGTCATATGATTTGCACAGGCAATATCAAACAACCACACATCACCTGATAGGGCAGTAGACATGACATAAACATGAGATCAAGATAGTACTTGATTGAACAAAGTTTGAAGATTAGTGATGGAGATTGTAATGGTCTCAGAAGAAAATTTAAAAGTGTTTGGTTTAGTGATTATTACCGCAGCAATCTTGCTAGCGCAAGGATCATGAATTAGACTACCGTTATAATGATATTTAGCTCTACATTTTTGAACGGGATGATTAATCCTCCTACATTATGAACAAGACTTGTGGAAAGTAGAGTTAGAACTTTTTTGAGGACAACAGCAACAATAGTATCAACACTATGAGTTTGACTCATACTCAATCGAGTTTCCTCATATATCAATTCTATAAGAGCTTTTGAAAAAAAAAAATGGAGATTTAAAAAGTTATGAGTATTGATCTAAAAGATTAATATTGAATATGGGAAGAAAAACCCAAAAAATTGAAGCACAAAAGCAAAAAGTGAAGTTTAGAAATGAGAATAAACCAATGATGAGAATAAGCAAATATTGGTTATTCCAACATGGTTCACCTTCGAAATGAACCATGAAAAAAGAGAAAATAATGAAGACTTTATTATATTGACTTGTATTTTACAATGAGGCTTAAAGCCTATTTATACAGAGTTAAACTATTACAAAATAGAAAATACAATAAATAGAAATAATGACTAAATCAATTCCTATAATCACCCAATCAATATCTAACTCAATATCAAGTCAATATCTAATATTCTCTAAATCAATATCAAATCAATTTAGAATATTATTGAAATATTACTAGAATAATATCATCAATCTAGAATATTACTAGAATATCATTGACAAATAGGTTACTATTAATTGATGATTTTAATGTTTAACAAAACAAGTTGATAAATTTAGTTCTAATATGAAACAAATGTAAAAGCTCAAATAATTTAATGTGATCACTTAAGTGTGAGTTTTGCACATCTTATTGGGTTAATACTTGGTGGTTGTGTAAGCTTTTAGTCCGATAAACCTTCGATGATGAGGTTTCTAGAGTTTTAATATAAATTGACTAAAGTCTCATCTTCACTTCTAATTAACTATATCTACCCATTAAAAGTTGATAGTAAAAGAAGAGCGACAAAAAAGACCTAATCTTTTTAGGAATTGGGGTTATTTCTGCTTATCAATTATGTCTACCCAAACAGGTACATAATATAGTAAAATTTAGTGTTCTAATATTCACATATGATTCTTAAGATTTAGAATTATGTTACACTAATCACTACAAACAAATCAAAACTTTTTTTTTTATCTTAAATGGACTACATAACTAATTATTTGTGAACTCAAATATTCCCACTGAATTAATTCGAAAACTTCTGAATAAGCAATGTTGTAATTAATTAATTTTGTCAGGAAATTATTGTTAACAGGCGCTGGCAAATAAACTCCAAAGTCAAAACCATTAAAATAAATAATGCTTAGAAGATTCTTGGTCGGTTAAACTACTCCTTTTGCTTTGAAAAGTAGCTAGCTGCATGCCCTACCCGCAAGCCTTTTTTGGCTGATACTGAAGCGACTGCTGTGACTGTTGGTTGTGGAATGCTCCGTCTGTTTCAATGTTAGGCATTTATAGCTCGGGTGATGCATCGTTTTCTAAGAAGAAAAGAAGTACCCGAAGCGAAATGCTGATGCCCAAAATGCCTCTTTTTGGCTTCGTTTCACTACCATTCGTATCTGCCGAGGCTCGAATTGATGACTACTTTCAGCTACGGCACTATCCAGAGCAATGTTATAAGATGATATATATAAGAAGCTAACCAAACCCAGATAAGGGAATTCATATCAATTGGTTACTTGAATATTCTGGTTCGTTTTTGTTTTGAGTCGTTCAAATAGTTCTTGCAGTGTATAAAATCTAGGGTTCGCAAGGCAAAGCCAAATGCTATTGGTGGAGACAGCTCATGCAATCGTATTCAAAACAATTACAAGATAGTTAGAAAAGTACGTATATTCTGCTTTTGATTTACGTTTGACAACCACCAATAGCCATCCACCGTACCGGATGGTTCCATATATTTGTGCATGCACGTATATATCTATCATTCCGTTTGACCACTATAAATACACAATAAAAGCTCGAAGTCATGCACCAGAAAGATTTATATAAACACTTTGATGGTATAAAAAATAAATATTTAAAGGATAATATAGAATTCAATTTCCCTTATGTTTTCTAATTTTCTTTTGAGAAAAGTGAAATTAAGTTAAGGGTAATTATTAATTAAAAAACAACTTTTAACAAAAAAGGGCAATTGCAACTTTTTAATATATTATCATTTTATTTTAATTGTTTACAAAAATCATAATTTAAAAATAAATTGCAAATATTAAAATTTAAATCTCTAGTTTATTAAATTTTGTAAATTCAACTAAGTTGGTCCTTAATTACCTATTTAGTGGAAATGAATTTAACATTTTTGTAGTTAATAAAAGACGTCTTTGCATTTTTTAAAGGTATATTTAGACCTTTTGATTAAAATTAAATTTATGACTCATTTGAATAAAAATAATATTTTTAAATTTAATAATTGATTCAAAAATTAAAAAAATATAAAAATTATACTAATATAATTTATACCTTAATGTTGTTAAAAAGGTTTGTACCCAAAAAAAAATATTGTTAAAAAGGCAATAATCAATACTGTTAAAGAACTAAATCTTGGTCAACGCTAAGTAAAAAAGTAGTCTTTCCATTAATAAAGAAAAAAGTAGTCTTTTTTTTTTAAATAATAGTATTTGTTAAACGTTAGTATGTCATAAAATAATATGCAACCATAGATTACCAGTCCCAATAGTCAAAACATATCTACCATGCATGTATAAGATCTATATATACACATTCGTTCAGTGAACAAGCAATGATATTTTAATAAAAAATTAATTTTAAAATTTTAATAAATATATATATTTAATTTTAAAAATCTATTTAAAATTAACTTGTTACGCGATGCATATATTATTTTTATTTTATTTAAATTTAAATAAAAATATATATTAATATTATTGAATTATTTACATATTCAAAATATATGTAAATTCTACATGGGTTTTGATTTTTAGTGACTTTTTTTTTTTACGTTTAGCGGTGTTTGTGAAAAACGTCAATTAGAGTGCCATTAAACGTCACTAAAAGATTTGCTGCATTTGTGAAAAACGTCAGTCAAAATACCAATTATACACGTGTCACGAAAAATAGCTGTGTTTGTATCTAGATAACGCCACTATATTAGCGGCGTTTGTATTTAGAAAAACGTCGCTACATTAACAGTGTTTGTATCTGAAAAACATTACTAATTTAATGGTGTGTCAAAGGTATAAATGCCGTTAACTTAGTAACATTTTTATCAAGAAAATATCATTACTTTAGTGGTATTTGTAACACAAAAATGTCGCTAATTTAGCTCATTTTCAAGTAAGAGCACTGCTATTTTTAGTGACATTTTATGGTATAAATATTACTAAATTATTCATTTAGCAATATTCTTGAACACAAACTCCATGAAATTAAGAAATATTTTTTTTAAATAAAAAATTTATGTTAATATTTATTAATTTTATAAACGAGCTTAAATTCAGATACTGAAATTAATATAAACTTAATTCACGTTCAAATATGCATCTAATTAACACAAAATTTAATATTAGTATAATAACTTTCAAATTTTTTATATACATTAACAAAATAAAAATTAAAATGTATGAAATTGATGACTGCATATATTTTGAAGGCTGCCAATTGATGAAAAAAAATTTTCACCTTGGTCACTAGCATGTATAAGAACCTACTAAATAGTAGCATACAATTTTTAACACTTCATTGTAAGTTTTTTTTATATTAAAAAATATAAATATTTACTAAATATAATACCTGAGCTGAAGGACCACCGAGATCAGTTCCTAGAAATTGTTATTGCACAAAATTCATAAGATGATCAAATCGATCATGCAACTACTGAAATTTTGTATGCTCTTGCTCCATTCTAGCACGTTCTTCCTCAATTTTGGCATGCTCATATTCTCTTTTTACTTCAATTTGCTGAAAACATTGTTGCATAGTTTGTAACTCCTCTCTCAATATCGAAATATCTCACGAAGACTGACTTGCTGAAAATATAAATTGCTGAGAGCTACGTCTATAGTAGGTAGATAGTGTTGGACCTAATCCAAGGCCTCGGATCCGTCCATGCCTTTCTTTTCCAACAATTTCTATGAATAACCGATTTTTCAATTCTTGCATGTTGAGAGAACCATCAAATGCTACTTCAATCTTAGTAATCATTTTCTCTTTTGCTTTCTCATATAAATTAGTCATATATAACTATCAAGTTTAATGATTAATTAATAATATGTTAAAAAGAGTAAATATTTAGTTTTTATTAAAATAGATATTACAAATTACCCCAATTTCTTTTATTTCAACATTCATGTAAGATCCATCTTTTTTTGTATGTATTAAGCGAAAAAGTTTCACACGTCCAATTTAACCACCCATTTCAATCTCCTATATAAAAATATATGTTAATCGATAGGATACATATCAACCACAACTTATTCATGCATATCATACATGTCAATCAAATTTCAAATAATTTTAATATTATGTATTTATTTTTGGCCCATTTACAACACAATAGTCTTAACAGATGCAAACAATAAAAGTATTTTGGCCTTTCACATATATTGATCATGGCAACCAAATTCAATTATTTAGACAACTTTAATATCATGGATTGAAGCCATTCAAACTGTTGAAAGCCATCCAAAAGTTTAATTTGTATTTTTGCCTTTTAAAAGCAAAAATAGTCCCAAATAGACATAAACGATAACTTTTTCACCCATATCAACCGTAAAAATGAAGTTCAATCAATTAGACAAGTTTAATATCAAGTATTGAAGCTATCCAACCTGTTTAAATTAAACAATAAAAAAATTTTGTAATTTTACCTAAATAGATGTAAATAATAACTTTTTCATACATATCACCTGTCTCAATTAAGTTCAAAACTTTCGATAAGTTTACTATCATCTATTGAAACTATCAAACTATTAAAATAGTACAATAACTATTATTTTGCATATTTACCTTTTAACGACACAAAAAGTTCATTCATTGGAATAAGTTTAAAATCATAAACTTATTATTTCTTTTTGCTTTCTTGCAAAACTTTTTTATCCATCTGTGTGACTATATTTCTATTGCTTTTTGCTACTAATCCCAATATGTTCTCTTTCCTATCATAAAAAATAATGGGTATATCGTAGAAATACAAATACTACTAACTTAAAGTATAAAACACTTTCATTAATTCATTCTACTATAAAAAGTTATAAATTAGTACCTCTCATTTTCTTGAGAACTAAAATCTAACTAGTTGTTCATATTGCCACCTAATCACATTATGGATAGATTTTCCATTGTCACCTCTGCAGTTGTATTTCTATTGAAATACTTATTCTTCAAATTATACTTATAATCTTTCCATTTCTTTCCCAATGACTTAAGCACAAATGAAGTTAGTATTTCAAATACCAATCTTGACTGTAATAATATAAAAAAGAAAAGTTTTAATCAATAAACCAAATTTAAAATAATTAATTTTTTTATATGTAATTAATTATAATAATACCTCAATAAAGTTTAAAGCATTGGCCTTTACTTCTGCTGGAACTTTATGCCATGTTTTATAATGAATAGGCAATTTCATTCCATTACGGGCATCCTAGAATTTCAACCAACAGTTGAGCCTCTTCACCAATTGGTTGCTTATTAGAGTTTGCAAACACTACAATATGTTCGTTCGAAGGTAGTGCAAACAATTCCTTTAAAGTTGTTCGGCCTCTGGTCCTTCGTTGACCATTGTTATCAACTACAAAAATTAAAAAATAAATTTGTAAAATGGCAATAATTTTATCATTATAATTTATTTGTAAATATGAGGTATATGATACCTATATTTAAATTTAAAGCATAATCAATTGACAGGATACTATCTAAATCTACACCTCTTGTATTGCTAGATCTAATATCAGTTGAAGGGTTAGAAGTGACTGAGTTAGATCTGATAGTACGTTCATTCTCCTCTAAAAGATTCAGACCATCACCAATATCAACAGGTTCTGCAGATAGTTTTAAACTAATATCTTTGATATGTATTCTTTTCAATCTACTCATCTGCATTGTAGCTTATCTGCATTATAAAAGTGAATATATAAAAGATAAAACTTTAGAGCAAATATAAAGACATTGAAAAGTTAACTTATCATAACCTACAATACAAAAAGAACATATCGATTTAATTAAATTAAAAGATAATGTATGATTTACAACGTTACAATAGGAAATATGATATTAATTACATACAATCATTTACTATATTATGTCATAAACACTTGAATTATCATGGTTCATAATTATCTTCATTAATATCGTTGTGGACCCACTGAGCATAGGTACTAGAGATATTTTCATCCAAGTTTTGTTCAGCAAAAGGATAACATTCAATTTTCGTATCAACATCAAGTCTGGTATCTAACCCTATATCAAATAAGTCTCTAGGTGTGTTTCGAACAATAACAAACCAACCTAATTCTTTGGAATCTTCATAATAAAAAACTTGTTTGACTTGAGATGAAAAAACATAAGATTCATCGATGAGTTGTTGTCTAGTGTGAATTAATCGACAAAAATTTACAACTGTAAATCCATAATGATCTTTCTTAATACCCCTCATACCATTCACATCAGCTCAATCATACTGAAATAAGATAACTTTCCACTTGCCATAATAATCCAACTCACTGATGTCATTAATCATGCCATAATAGTCAACATTTCCCTCTAAAGGGTTTGTGTCCCTAGCATTAGCATAATAGTTGTTGATGAAGTAATAACAACTCCTGAATTTTATGTACTACTAAATCTCTCAAGGGATTTAGTGTGAAATCTAAATCCATTAATGATGAACCTTTGTATCATTTCACAATCCTATTTGGACCTTGTGAAAGACACTTCACCTTTTCACGAACAAATCTTCCACTCCAAACCTATAACAGTGGAGTAAATATATATATGTTAATAATGGTAATTATATCGTAAGCATTCTATGTAGATTTCTCATAAAGGGAAGTATGGCAAACAATTCATGAAAGTTTTTTACGAACAACTTCTCAAGTTCTTAAGGGTTTGATCCTCGATAATGTGTGAAAGCTCTCAAATTATTTCTATTCTCACTACAAAGTATCATGATAAAGTATTAACAATTAAAAAATACAATTAATTATGCTTAATGTAATGAATAATTTCCTTGCTAAAAAACTTACATGCGAAATAATTCAATAGAGTCATGATGAAAAAAAACATATCGATATGCTTATGCCCAAGATTTATCAACTAACTCCACCATTTCAATTTTGCCTATTGGTTGTCCAAACCTTTGAAAAAGATAATTGTAGGCAAAGTCATGTTACTGCATACCAACATTTCTCAATAGTCTATTAAATCTGATTTCAACCTTTTCCAAATAATGAGAATAAAATGTAATACACTTTTCTGCTAAATATCATTTAGCAATAGAACTTTTTGATAGAGTATGTTGCGATAATAAGACTTTAACCTCCCTAAAAACCTATCGCATAAAACATTAGTCATATATCTTTTCAACTAGAGTGGCATGATCATTAATAAACCTTAATCAATCTATTAAACAATAATACCTTTTGATAGGATACATCCATCGATAATAAATCAGCCCACCGACTTTTACTTCATATGGAAGATGGATAACCAAATACATCATAATAGTGAAAAAGTTTGGAGGGAAAATCTTCTCTAAATGGCATAAAATAATCATAGCTCAATCTTGAAGTTTGTCAAGCTCTTTCACATTCATACATTTTTCATATAGAGGTTTAAATATGTTACTCAATTCAATTATTATAGAAGTGACTTGCTTTGACATTGATGAACATAAAACAGTTGAAAGTAAGTCTTACATCAAAATGTGATAATTATGTGACTTTAATGAAAAAAGTTTTTACTTTTTCAGATTCACACATCTCGATATATTTGATGTACAGCCTTTCGAAACTTTGATATTTTTCAAAACCTTACAAAACACATCTTTTTCATATTTAGAAATCTTAAAATAAGCAGCACACAATCGATATTTGCCATTAGGAAGTAACTTTAGATGAAGGTTAGGGCGAATCCCCATATCAACTAAGTCAAATCGACTTGTTGAGTCATCCTTTGATCTTTTATTCATATTGAGAATTGTCCCAATAAAATTTTCATAAATATTTTTCTCTATGTGTATCAAATCAAGGTTATGGCGTAATAAATTATATTCCCAATAAGGCAACTCAAAAAAGATATTTTTTTTCATAACTCAAACTTATTGTGATCATCTTCTTCATCGTCTTTTTTATCACTTTGAACATCAGCATCACCAACATCAATATCAATATCACCAACTTGTATAATATGAAGCCATACACCTTTAAAGATGTCTTTCACTCTTTTTCTTGATGGAGTCATTTTTACATAAGTGAAACTGAGATCTTTTAACTTTGATAAGATATTAGACCCACTAATGGGTAAAAGTGATCTCCTCAACCCTTTAGTTCCATCAAAGAGATTTTTTGCAATCTAAATCGATGATTATCATCTAATCATCAATGATGTCCCATATAACAAAACTTTTTATCATTAAATAACCATTTCGAACATGTCTATACAGTACAACATAAATAACCATAACGACTTTTTGTACTCCAATCAGATAAATTCGTATAAGTAAAAAAATCATTGATAGTCTATAATAAAGTAACACGTTTATTCAAGTTTTTTTTGTAATGCATCATAGATCTCAACTCTTTTTCATAATTACTTTAACTCTTTAATAAAAGGTTATAAGTGGATGTCTATATCAGTACCTGGACCTTTTTTTCTTGAGAATTATCATAGACAATATAAATGATTATTGCTTCATAGCAATCCATGGTGGTAAATTGTAAAGAATCAATACAACTGGTCAAGTACTATAAGAAGTACTCATCATTTTAAACGGGTTGAATCCATCAGATGCTAGTCCAAGCATAATATTTTGAGAATCAGATGCAAAGTCTAAAAACTTAGAATGAAATGATTTTCATGTCAAAGAATCTACAGGATACCTCGCTCATCCATTATCTATCCATTTCTCATGATGACATTTTATTGAATCTGTAATTTTGGATGACATAAAGAGTTATTGAAGTCTTGGTATTAATGAAAAATAGCATAAAACCTTAACAGGTTTTTTTTTTTTTACACTGACCTTATCACCATCCTTATTCAACCTTTCATCGAGGTTTTTGTCCATCCAATAAGAAATACCACACACATGATAAGATTCTTGATTTTTTTTATCACCCTAATACAACATGCAATCATTGGGACAACTATTAATTTTCTCCTATCCCAGACCTAAATCCTTGATCATCTTCTTTGATTCCTTACAAGATTAAGAGATTTTTGCAAAATGAAACATTTTTTTCATAAACTCTAATAATAAAGCCAAAAATTTTTTCGTCCATTCACATAAGCATTTCAAGTGAAAAAGTCAAACACAGAAAGATAACCTTGAATGCTTCGAGCTCTCATAAAGTTCTTCATTCATATCCTCAAGCAACCTATCAAACTTTGAAGCTTCTCTTCTAGGTTGTTGGTCACCTACACCTATATCAGGTTCACCAAATTCATTCATTTCAATATTAGACTAATTAAATCCATCATTTTGGGGAGAATGATTACAAAAATATTGGTTATGAATGTTAAAAGCATCTCGCAACATGTCTTCAATGTCATCTTATATAAAAAGATCATGTTGGTGTTAGAGAGGGCTTGAAGTTGAAGAAACTCTAGTAGAAGACATTGACAGTACAAACTCTCCATGAAAATACTAATTAACACATCTCAAAAGAAATCTGATACAAATTATATGTTCAAAAACAACTTGACGCATTTGTCAATCTATAATAGCACACTTTATACATAGGCATAATATCATATTATCTTCATTTGTATTCTCAAATACAAAATTAAGAAAATTTTCTACTTCATTTTTATATTGTTGATTTAATCTTGACTTTTGCATCTAACTCTTATCCATTGAGTACTTGCTACATCATCAAACCAAATGTACAGAATAATTTATATGAAAAAGAACATGTCAAATTCTTAAGTCTACTATATTTTAAGCAAAAGATAATAACAAGACTAGTACTTTCAAAAAATGAGAACTCCTTATTGTGAAGTATTTTATCAAGTATCTGATATTTTGAATGTTAGAATCTACTGCTAACGTAGATAATACCTAAGAGTTTTTGTAGTTGGGTTTGAAATAAGGTAAAACAAGTATAAAGAAAACCCAGAAAAAGGAAAAAAAATGAAAGAGAAAGGAAGTGGATAATGGGTTACAAATGGTATTTGAAAAATGTGGGTTTTGGAGAAAAATGTTTAAACAAAAATGAAAATTACCAATTGCAAAACCAGAACGAATAGTCAAATTAAGTAAAAATATCAGTAAATAACTAACGAAGAGTCAAAATAGGGTTCATAAAGACAATGCTCGAATAGTAAAAATTGAGGGAAAAGGAAAGTAAATTTTAGTTGGTCTGAAAAGAAAAATAGTAAAACAATGAAGATAAAGCTTTAAGTTGGTGATTTGATGCACTAAGTTTAGGGACAATTTTGTTATACAGGATTATTGAAGGTGTTTACTAAGAAATATGCCTTCAAAAATCTCATCCTATATATTTTTTTAATATATTATACACACCATCAACAGAGTCGTAATAGAATTGTTTGTAATTATTAAAGGCGTTTACACCCCAAAAATGCCTTTAAAATTTTCATTTAATTTTTATGATGTATTTATTAAAGGCATTTTTTGCATAATAAGCCTTTAATAATTCCCTCTTTTTTTGCTTTCAATATCAATGAATGCGATTTTCTACTAAAATCACCTTCAATAATTTTTCTTTAAAAATTGTTTGGGATTATTAAAGGCTTCTTCCAGTAAAAAATACCTTTAATTTTTCACTGCTCAAATTTTAAGATGTTTAGTTAAAGCGTTTATTCTAGAAAAATAACTTTACTAATTCCTTCTAATTTACGTACATAATTATTTTAGGCACTTTTTTAGAACAAATGCCTTTAATAAATTTTTTTTATAATTTTTAAGATTATTAAAGACATCTTCCAAAGAAAAATGCTTTCAATATTCCACAACTTAAATTTTAAGACGGTTAGTGAAGGCATTTATTCTAGAACAATGCCTTCACTACTTCCTTCTAATTTATGTACATAATTATTATAGGTATTTTTTCAAAACAAACGTCTTCAATAATTTTTTCTTATAATTTTTGGGATTATTAAAGACGTCTTCCAATGAAAAATGCCTGCAATATTTCACATATCAAAATTTAAGATGGTTAGTGAAGGCATTTATTCTAGAACAACGCCTTCACTAATTCCTTCTAATTTACATAATTATTATAGGTATTTTTTCAGAATAAATGCCTTCAATAATTTTCTCTTATAATTTTTAGGATTATCAAAGGCATCTTCTAGTGAAAAACGCCTTCAATATTTCACAGCTCAAACTTTAAAATGATTAGTAAAGGTGTTTATTCTAGAACAACACCTTTATTAATTCATTATAATTTACGTACATAATTATTGAAAGCATTTTTTAGAACAAATGCCTTCAATAGTTTTCTCTTTATAATTTTTAAGATTATTAAAGGCGTCTTCTAGTGAAAAACACTTTCAATATTCCACAGCTCAAACTTTAAGACAGTTAATGAAGGCGTTTATTCTAGAACAATGCCTTCACTAATTCCTTCTAATTTATGTACATAGTTATTGAAGGCATTTTTTTAGAGCAAACGCCTTCAATAATTTTTTCTTATAATTTTTAAGATTATTAAAGGCGTCATCCAGTTAAAAACATCTTCAATATTCCACAGCTCAAATTTTAAGATGGTTAATGAAGGCGTTTATTATAGAACAACACCTTCACTAATTCCTTTTAATTTACGTATATAATTATTAAATGTATTTTTTCAAAACAAATGCTTTCAATAATTTTCTTTTATAATTTTTGAGATTATTAAAGGGGTCTTTCAGTGAAAAATGCATTCAATATTCTACAACTCAAATCTTAAGATGGTTAGTAAAGGGATTTATTTTAGAATAATGCCTTCACTAATTCCTTCTAATTTACCTACATAATTATTGAAAGCATTTTTTCAGAACAAACACCTTCAATAATTTTCTTTAAAAAAATTTTTTTGATTACTAAAGGCATTTTTTAGTAAAAAAGGCCTTCAATAATCTCCAAACAAAATTTTATAGGGATTATTTATAGTGATTTTTCTAAAAAAATGCCTTTAATAATAAATTTTATATTCATTCCTTATCTCAGAATCATAAACTATAGGTACACTGAATAATTAAAAGCTGTATTAATCAATCAAACCAAACCCAAAAACATATTTTATCAGACTTTTGGTTTCTTTATCCTTATCATCGCCACTGACCTTCAACAAATTAATGGCTCGCACTTTTCTATTTATTGATGTCTTTATAATTTTTGTTTATTGTATTACTTATATTATTCGATAAAGTTTTTTTTTGTTCCTTATTATTTACATATGGATATATATTTTATTAATTTCACCATAAGCATAGTCATCCAAGCACCTATCATTGCATGTATGCTATTTTTGTATAGTTTTTTTATTAATAATATGTTTTGCTAAACCTTGTTGTGCAATATTATTTTGTTGAATGGTATTATATGATATTGGTATGCTGAATCTTATGCTGAATGGGATTTATGAATGGTTTGCTAAATGGTGTTTTCGAGTGATTTACTGAATGGTGTGTCTGAGCACATTACTGATTGATTTGCTGAATGATATTTCTATACGTAGTATGGTATTGATTGTATTTAATTATGTACGATGTTAAATTTAGACGGTGATTTTGTGTAATTCATATAATTATGATCAAAATTACAGGTATTATGAACTCTGAACAACAGTATTCTCTTTTATTGAACATATAAAAGACACACTTGTAGGCTAAAAAAGAAAGCGAAGAGGCTCAAATAAATAAATTAAAGTGAGTGACACAAAAACTCACATGACTTCAATCAAAGTAAGCAACCTGTGTCTAAAAGAGTTACCAAGATGGTTACTCATATTGGAGCTGTCGTCCGTCATAGGATTTCAATTACATACACCGATTAGCAATAAATTTTTTATGATCTAAAGGATGATATATGGCAGTCGGTTGTAATATATTTATTCAACTATTTTTTAAATTTGTTAGATGATCATTTAATTGAAATACAATATGCTCTTACTAATTATGTTAAATAATTTAGGAATGATTCAACGTTTCAATTAACTGTAAAAAGATTGTGTTGTAATCTGCTGAAAAAACATTCAGAGACAAGCAGATTGAGAACTCAATATATTTTATCACTAGCTAATCAAGATGATGTATTGGCTGTTCCACTTGTGGTATATGTAGATGTGAAAAGTGTTAAAGACTGAACAAATTTTGTTCGATATCGACTTTCAGAAGATTTCTCAGTACACAAACCCATTACCAAAAATATTGTTTATAAGTCTTTATGCAATATAACCTCTAATCTTTATATGTGATTGATGTAATTTTTTTTTCTTTTGTAGAAAATCAAAGAACATCAACGAAACATTCAGGCCAAACAAGAATATCACCATCTGACAATGAGAAAGGGATATGCAAATGTGAAGTATGAGTTTGTATGTATTCACACACTTTTTTTACACTCATTAATGAATATTTATGAACACTCATTTCATACATTTTGATTCTTTTATTACTGTAATTTAATAAAAATCAATGAGCTCTGTCACTAAAGTTTTCAGATAGGATGTCTAGAAATAAGGACATCTACAGAATGATAGATCTTTTACAGATGAAGCAACCGAAGAAATGACAAAAAAGATTATATGTATAACTATTTTTTTAATATAATGTATGATTGGCATTGTGGTTATATGCATGATTGTATACTAGCTTGTATAGATTTGTTGTTACAGCCCATCTTATTATTATCTTTTATGATGATTATGCTGTCAAAGTCAAATTTAGTGAATTGGCAACTTAGTATGGCGAAGATCCTTTGTCTTTAGCATTAGGTGCTAAAGAAAGGTCTAGTCGGGTTCATGGGGTTAGTAAATGTATCTTACCATCAAAGTTTTTTGGTAATCAACAAAAAATCTCATGAATGAGAAATGCACAATATGAAGCAATCATTAAGTAACAACAGCAACAAATTGATGACCAGGAATAATGTCTCAATGAGCAACAATAAAGACTTGCTGCTTTAGAGTCTATGTTAGTAGCAATGCAGCATAACATGCCAGTAGGCTAGTCTGATAGCATCGTCTCCATAAGAGAAGCTTTTGTTACAAGTAAAAAAGTGAACCCATCATCCACTACCACCCAAAAAGTATGATTTTGTTTATAATTTTAATATTAATGTGTTTATTATATTTTTTTATTTTGTTTCAATACTTATATTTCATACTATATTGTAATAGGATGTTTGGACTCACAGTATAACCCTTGCTCAAGCTTTCATGGATGAGTTATCCAAATATTTGCTGAAGCATTTATCCAAAAAAAACTTCATAACCATTGAGTCTGAGGAAGGGTTATTTGATAAACCATCATTTTTTTTCATTGGTATGGAGGAGGTTAAAAAAATTTGTAAACTGGATGAATTATCAGCTATTGATATTATTGCTTATATGAGGTTAGCTTATAAATAGAAATATGCACATTCAATATGTAGTAATTTATATTAGGGTATAATACTAACTAGCAGTGTTGATTGTTATCATGTAGCTTTCTATATAGATAGCTCAATGAGAGACAATTGACCAATAAATTTAGATTTATTGACCCTAACTTCATTAGTGAGCAAAGTGATACAGTTGCTTATCATGCTAATCATGTGATCCAATGTATGAAAAGATCAGTTGATTATTATTTGCTCTTGTATAATTACACAGTAAATTATATTCCAACCTTAATTATTCTAACCTTACCCAAATTTGATATGATGCGTAATCTAAGTATATTATTGTTATTATTTTGTAGTCGTCATTGGGTGCTCATTGTGATTAACACCAAATCTTTAATGTCATACTTACTTAATTCATTTAATCCAACGGTGATGCCTAACCCTGATATTCAAATTTTTATAAAGAGGTATTACACTTTATTATATTATATATCTTTTGTTTCTTCATAAGTAATTTTATTTATGTATTAAGTAATTTTTTTTCTTTTCAATTTAGGGTAATATCTACATTTGATAAGAAGATAAAGAGGCTAAAATAAGTGTCATTACCGGTAAATCTAAAATATGTTCTTTTATGCTGAGTTTATGTAGATAAATATTTTCTAAACCCACTTAATTTAATTTTTAGGTACCTCATCAACCCAGTAATACTGAATATGGATATTATGTCCTTCGTTTTATGCGGGAGATAGTGTTATATAATTTTATTACCACACCATTCAAAGTTAGTATAAATTTCATAAACTTGTTACATCTTCAAAAAATTAAAAAAATACATTATGTTCTTATTTATTAACATTTACTTCAATTTTTTTTTTAGTGGGAGAGTAAAGAAAGCTTCACGGAAGAAAAACTAGATGAAGTCCGTAAAGAATGGTGTGAGTATGTATTATCATTTATCAATGTTGATAAAACTTTAGGTTAGACATAGGGTCATTAAATGTAAATATATGATGAACAAATTCTTATAATGTTTTTAACATGCCATGTTGAATGGAAACTTTAAGTTTGTACATTGGAGTATTGGTTTAATATTATTGGCATACTTAATATGAATACATTATGTGTACTTAATATATTATTGAGTACGATTATTTTTGAAAAGTATATTAATATGGCAATATTATCAATTTTAATTTTAGATACGTGGTCAATTTATTGAAATACAACAATGTTTATTATATAAATTTCAAAATGTAATTCGTAGTATCACATATATAAACCAAATATTTTCTCGACATAAATATACAATTGACTTCAAACATTCTTTGGGTATAAATCTACAACTGATTTAACATATACAATATCAAATATGTTTTTTTATGGGATTGATGAAGGCATTTTTAGTAAGAAAACGCCTTGAATCATCCCTAACAAAATGTTATTGAAGGCATTTTTAACCAAAATTGCTTTCAATAATCCCACCTAATAATATATTGTGTCGAATATTAAAGGCATTTTGAAAAAAAAAAATGCCTTCAAGAATTGTACCAAATATTGTGTATGGATTATTGAAGGCATTTTTCAAAAAAATCGCCTTTAATAATTTTTGTTAAAATTTTATTTATTGGATTATTGAAGGCGCTTTCACTCAAAAATGCCTTGAAAAAGTCATTCCATATTTTTCCTATAGATTATTAAGGGCATATTTAGCAAGAAAACGCCTTGAATAATCTCTAACAAAATGTTATTGAATGCGTTTTTTACTATAATTTCCTTCAATAATCCTACCTAAAATTTTATTATGTGGAATATTAAAGGCGTTTTGGATAAAAAATGCCTTCAAAAATCCGTTTCAACTTTTTTGTATGGATTATTGAAGGCATTTTTAAAAAAATTACCTTCAATAATAACAACTAAAAATTAATTGAATACATTATTAAGGGCGTTTTCTTACAGGTAACGCCTTGAATAATCCCTAATAAAATGTTATTGAATGCATTTTTTTAAAAAAATTACCTTTAATAATCTGATCATTCAAATTTATCGTTTGGAATATTAAACATGTTTTGAGCAAAAAACGCCTTCAAGAATTCATTGCAACTTTTGTTTATGCATTATTGAAGGTGTTTTTGACAAAAACTGCCTTTAATAATCCTAACTAAAAATTTATTGATTGAATTATAGAAGACAACTTCGACCAAAAATGCATTCAAGAATTAGTTCCATATTTTTCCTATGGATTATTAAAGGCGTTTTACTGCGAAAAACGCCTTCAATATTCTCTTCAAAATCTTTTAAAGCAATTGGTGAAAGCATTTTTGCCAAGAAAATACCTAAAATAATCAATTAAAAATAATCTCTGCAAAAACTCAAAAAAAGCTAATGGGAGAGATCGAACCTACCACCTTATTATTAATGTCTGTATAATTCCAAAACTTTGATATGATATTTATTGAAGGCGTTTTGACCAAAAACACCTTTAATAAGCCTATGAAATTTTTTGCTCTAATTATTAAAGGCATTTCTCTTGTAAAACACATTCAATAATCGTATACATTTTTTTATAAGAGGATTATTGAAGGCGTTTTTTGTCAAAAACGCCTTTAATATTCACTCAAATTTTTAAAGTAGTTGAATTCAAGGTGTTTTAGTCAAAAAAAATCACAAATATCAAGTCTTTTGGTGGTGTTTATAAGTAACAATACTGGTATTTAAATATTTAGTAGCGTTTTGATAATAAACGACTTAAGTTTTATAAAAACATGAAAGCAAGTGGCATTTGTAAGTGAAAGCCACTACAAAATTGCCACTAATCTTTCATTTTCTTGTAGTGAAAATATAAATAATATAGTTAAAATATCAATCATAATAAAAATAAAAATGTTAATTAAAAAATTAACAAACTTTAACATATAAGATAAAGAGTATTGGAGGAAAAAAAACATCTAGAAAATATTGTAAATAATATTATTAAGCATTCCAACAAAATATTAAAATAAAAACTAAAAGTCTTATCACTTCAAATGAACTTTATTCAATTTACATCATCTCTATCCTCTTTTATCTTTTTATACACCTGTATATTTTTGTCATTTTAGGATAAGTTTTATTTATTTAAGAGAAATAATTATTTTAAATGTTTAAATAATATACGTGATAACTTATTTGCATGTATATTATTTTTGTAAGAGTTTCAATAATACCATAATCTTTAGCATCTATATGATTTTTCATAAATTTGTGCCTTTCAATTATTTTGAGGTTGACATATGATACAAAATTATGTTCCTGTAAAAATTGAAATGAAATGGTTTTAAATTTTGAGTAAGTAATAGTATTAAATTATAAACAATTATTTAAGAAAATTATTAGCAAAAAGTTTTAACGAAATGTATTAAACTATTTTCCTTTTGCATTTTTTTAAGTAAATACCGACTCTCATTTGCATAAAGTATCTCATAAACATGTGTAATAGTCAAATTTTAACTTCCATGAAAAAAGTTATGATTGTTGAATTCTACTTCAAAAATCTATGAATGGCCTATCAATTCTTCCAATATTTTTTCCATTTTGGCATCTTCATCTTCTTGTGAGTGAGTTTTATATAAATTTAATTAAATAACATTGATATTCATATGAATTTAGAAAATTATTTTAAATATGATATAACCTCATTTTTCATTTAAAACAATTGTTCAGTTGTATATTCTAGAATTCAATTAGCTTTTCCATCCAAAAGGACAAATGTTGCATTGCCAAGCTCGTCCAATACGTTGACAATTAACTTGCACCTATGATGGAATATTAGTGATAATCAAACTTACCTTCAATTGAAAAATATCTCAATAAATTTTACTTAAATTGATATATAATGATGATAAAATTTAATGACACCTTATGACTGGAAGTTGGGTTTGATGTACACAATCTTTGCAAGCATAACCTCTATCAATTTCTAATACCTTTTTACTATGCACAACACATGACAAACAATACCATCCATACCTTGTGTCGATTTGCATTATAATACCTTGACAAGTAAACTTTTTCTCTTCTTGGTAGTAAAAGTAAGAAGTGTTTTTCTTAATTATAATTTTAAATATATTTAAATTAAAGTATATTTAACTAAAATCCTTGAATGAATTGTCATTCATGACATGATAAATATCAACTATCGATCTCTTATTTGCAAATAATATTTCTTTGGAAGATACAATTTCTTTTATTGGTGTCCAATATTCTTGGACTTGAGAATCACCAATAATTTGACTGTATTTGCATCAAAAATTATAATATATATTTTATAAAATGCATTATATCTTTTTCATGTTTCAATATTTTTTAAATAACTTTATATTTACTATTGATAAATATGTAAGTACCTATTTAGAATTATAGCAGCTTTAGATATATTCAAATTCTTGTATACCTCTGTTGCTGACATAGATGATAAATTGCATTTACCTAAATTAAATATTCAATATAAAAAACATTGAGTAAATAATTAGGGTTAAAACTAAATTAATTAAAATTTTTTTTTTTTTTACTTACCTCTGAATTGTTTAACAATGGTGGATGTCACAACCAATATGATGGTTTCATTATTGCCAGCTAAAATCTTATCATCAAGTTGATATGCAACTCTCCCCAAAGAGTAATTTCCATTGAGTTTCCACTACAAGAAAAAAAATCCAAATAGTTAGTTGAACAATTAATTTAACAATTACATTATCTAATTAAGTATTTCTCAATGCATGCCTTGCATTTTTAATTTCTAATACCTTTTTATTTACTTTTTTTACTCGAATATCTTGATTCACAATTAAACTTATCTTGCTTAATTTGCCAATGACATTTCTAAGATTAAAGTAATTCAGAGCATAATTAGTCAAATTAATATAAAATGCAAAATTAAATATATAAAGTTGAAGTTAATGGACGTGTCAAATATGTTTTATCATGATAACATGATTGAATAGCATCAAACTCTACAAACTTAAATTTATACAACTTAAGTGAACTATTCAAACCATTAACAGGTTTGAAAAATGTATTGGGTTTGAAATAGACCACCAAATCATTTTTCATAATTCGATAGGAGCTAGACACATTGCAAATTTTGAAATTCTCAATCATGTAAATATTTCCTTCCATCAATAGTGTACAATACTTGTCTGCCAAATTTTTGAATGCCATTGCATCAATGTGATCATCCCATAAAAACCAAAAAAAGAAAAGAAATTGTTTATTGAATAATTTTATTAGAGATATATAAAATGAAAAATCTATTATGCATAAATTAAGGTAAATAAAGCCCTCACATTTCATCTAATAGAATCATTCCCAAACTTATAACTTCTCCATTCTTATTAACATTTATAGTATCTCACATTTTAATGATTCTTACTTTAACCTTCCATTGGTCTCCAATTGTTGAAATCTATCATAAGTATTGATAACCTTACATCATGCCTTATAAGAAAAGAATGAAATTTTTGAATTATTTAAATATTAAATATAATTAGAATAAAAATGCACAAAATTTGTAAATATATGCATACATTAAACAATTAAATATTAAATAAAGTGTATATTCTTTGGAAAACATCATCAAACACCTCATTATATACAACATTATTTGTGCACAAATGAATATTATGATCATTATTTTCAATTAAAAATTTTAATCCTCCTAATGATTTTACTCTTGAAGCAACTACATATAATCAAACACCTCAATGTATACAACATTATTTGTGCATGAATGAATATCATGATCATTGTTTTCAATTAAAAATTTTAATCTCCCCGATGATGTTTCTCTGGAAACAACTACATATAATTGGCCATGAGTGAAAACCAGCTTTGGCAAATACATGCTGACATTTTCAAATGTTTGTCCTTGACTCTTATTTATGGTCACTGTAAAACGAACTTTGATTAAGAACTATCTTCATGTTAGAGTGAATGGCCATCTTGATTCTGAAGGGGACATTTTCACTCAAGGGATGAAAAATCGACTTCCCACATTAGTCCTAGTTATTATCTCAGCTTCAATTACCTTAGAGCCCAATTTTGTGACAATCAATCTAGTACCATTGCAAAGACCAATACTTTGAATTATGTTGTGCAAAAGGATAATAGGAACCTCAACTTTCACATAAATTTCATGATTAGGTACCTTGGGAAACTTAAATGAAGCAACTACATATAATTAGCCATAAGTGAAAACCAGCTTTGGCAAATATATATCGACATTTTTAAATATTTGTCCTTGACTCTTGTTTATGGTCATTACAAAACAAACTTTGATTAGAAACTGTCTTTGTGTTAGAGTGAACGACCATCTTGTTTCTGAATGGGACATTTTCACTCAAGGGATGAAAAACTGACTTCCTATATTAGTCCTAGTTATTATTTCAGCTTTAATTACCTTAGAGCCCAATTTTGTGACAACCAATCTAGTACCATTGCAAAGACCAATCATGTAATTGATGTCTAGTAGCCCATAGAGATGCTTCATACAACAGTTCATGCCATTCATAATCGTCTTCAAGCAATCCCAATGCTCTACAAACATTTTTATAAGTCGAATAAATAATCTTATCAATTGCCTTATATCTTCAAGGGATCTAGCAGCTTTTATGACATTAAGAAGTATATTTAGAAAATATCTCTCACTAGAATATGAATAAACATAATAGAATCTGCCGATAAATCTTTCTCTCTTTCTAAGTTTCCATTCTTTCTTACTTTTACACCAAACTTGCTTTGTTAGAAATTAACATGGGTTAAATTCCTTACATCCTCATGTAACTCATTTGTTCGCATCCATTTCTTGAAAATCATATTATTTACATTTGGCTTACTCAAAATGTCACATAAATCTTCATCATCATGAAAAATGACATTTTGTTCATATAGTAGATGGAATGTTAATCATTCTACTGTCAGCTCATAATGTTGTATATCAAATTGAAATAGTCTCTAACATGTTTGAAAAGTTGATACATAACAACAATCCAAGTATCTTTTGATCCCATCAATTTCAATGACAATTTCTTAACCAGTTTCCTTATCGATTGATGCATTCCCTTGATTCAAACATGTCACCTTATCTTTTCCCTTACACTTATACTTAAATAAACATTTGATGTATCTAGACTAGTTGCATAACTCAACATTAATATAAGAATCATATTTTATAACCAAATCGACATTATAAAGAACAACTCATGATTATCTAATTCAATACCACTTACAGTTGCAATCTTCTTGTCATTCCTTCATTTATAGATAAGAAATCCATTTTCACTAATAATTGTTTAGAACTAAAACTGTTTTAGGTAATGCTTAGAACACATGTCATTTACCATGCACAGAGATGTTGTGTTTGCATTTCCACATGGACCATGCATTAAGAATTGAACAATTGCTTTGTAAGCAATAGGATCTATTTGCTCATTGGAAAGCTATGCAAATATAAAATGATCTACTAAGGTTACATCTATTAACTTATCATCCGAAATGAGAAAGAGTTCTGTGAGCATATAGTATACCTATTTTTTTAAATTCAATTATATATATTACTGCACTAAGATATTTGTAAATTTTAGTCATTGTTATTTAAAAAAGATTGAATAAATAAATTACTCTAAAGATAAAATTAGCTAACTTGCTCTAACTCACCCAAAATATTTTCCTTTTGTCAAGTTTTTAATTAACTGGAATAGATAATTGATAATTATCTCAGCATATATATATCCTTCATTAGTAAAGCTGTGGAGTTATTAATATGAAGCTCCTGAGGTAAGCTAGGACAAAGGAAATTAGCAGCCCACTTAAAGCTCAGGCCTAATACTCGGCCCAGCTCAAACATCTAGCCCAGGCTTTGCCGTCAACCCCGTCCAGAGTCCAACCACATTGATCAGTAAGGTATGGAATTACTCGCAAATAGGCAATCATAACTTTGGGGTTGCAGACAAACGTTTTTAATTTCTGTTTCAAATACTAGAAATACACTCCACATCAAAATTGCTTAGAGGAAAACTGACCACGTTTTTCACGTTAGAAGACCAATATAATAAATCTTCAAACAATGGGACCCTCGGTATGAGTTGTCTCTATCTATGTAAGTGTTTTACAATAAAGGGTTTTTTTCATGGGTTTAATTTCCAAGAGATGGGTCATTTTCCAATAAACAAAGTTTTAGGTTCCAAGCAATATTGTAACTGAAATTGTAATGATTGGGCTTTTGATGGAACATGCACATACCATTTCAATCACAAAAAAGAATGAAAAAATGAGAAAATAATGGAAGGTTTCTTTTTCCCTTGTGTTTGGAGCAGGCAGTCTTGTGTCAACTTCGCTATCCACTGGCATGTTTAACAAAGGTGAGTATGGTGATGATACCTTCAAATCTAAGGAATACAACACAGCATACTATTAGCCCACCACAACCGGCCTCACTTTCTTCGAACCAACTCTCTTTCAAAAAGTTATCGGGGGTTGGCTACTTTCAACTCCATATATCCAGCAGTTTTGTTTTTGTCCAGTCCGTGCTTTACCCAATTTTCACGTGTATTTGTAATTTAGTAGTTCTTTTTTTCATTTCTTACGCCAAATAATCATCCTTTTATTCAAAAAATTCGAATATGAATCTTTCTTCAAAAATCCAAATAAGATACGTAACGCCGTCGTTTCCCTTTTTTTTTTTTTTTTTTGGTATTACTTATACACATAACACATTGTCTATCTCTGCCTTTCCTCTTTCAGTTTTAACTATTCAGTATAACCTCTTAAACAATTTACTATAGCTATGGAGCAATTCAACAATATGAAATTTTTACCAACAAAGAGTTTGTCGTTTAATAAAAATGTTTTAGAATATTTTTTAAAAAAATAATAAAAGAAATGCATTTGGAAGAATAATCAATCAAAGAACATCCAAGCTATAAGATGGTGGAGTTTGTTTATTCATATTCCAATTTTGTAATTTCATCTTTATTTTTTTATCTTCGATAAATAAATACAAAATATGTTAACTCATATGGAACAATTCAACAATATGAAATTTTGTGGACAAATGATTATTATTTTTTATAAAAAAGAAATTAATATAATATTATTTGTCACCAAGTCTCTTTGTTAGCTTCTTTCCGCTACTTGTTTAAAGTCCAAAAAGATGTCAATTTGTTTAGGAACAACATTAAAAAAATAAAAACAAAAAGAATTTGAAATAAGGAATGGGAAATGCTGAAAATAAATTCGGCAATTATTATATGACTAGCATAATTTCTCCCTCCTTTCATTATTATTAGTACTATTTCTCTCAAGTTTTCTTCACAAGTTGGTAGGTATGGAATGATATTTACTTGAGTTTTTAACTTTGAAAAATAAAGTTTCATATTGAATATCCTCTTCTCGACTTAATTATCAAAGTTTTGTCACAATAGTTGAATATAAATCAAGTTGATTAAAATAATTCAACGCAAGTTGTACTAAAATTCAATTAAGTTTTTAAGTGTTCATACCTCTTCATCTGTAAAACATTTTTTGTGAAAAAAAAAATTATAAGGTTCAATCGCTCGAAATGAAGAATACCTTACAAAATTGGTGGTGATTGAGAAACTCGTGCACCTTGTACTTTAATATACTGTGAGAAAGCCCATTAAAAGCCATTGCAGGAGATGCCTCCTTCATTTTATCCTTTCATATTAAAGGCTCCAGCTAATTAATATTTGTTGAGACAACAACATAATCAATGCAGCTTATATTGGCCACAAACTCAATAAATTTTGCATACAAATCTTACATTATGTCAACCGAAATAAATAAAATCTGTTGCAACGTTGAAATAAAAAATTTATTGATCATAACAACCCAGAGAAAAAGAAAAATTCCCATTGTAAAAATGAATTCCCTCAAGTTAAATTGTTCAACTCCCCGACATATGAAAATAGACATTGTCATGCATGATTAAAGATATACACAAATAAAATATTTGACATTTATAAATAAATCCGATTTTTGTTTATTTATATTTTATTATTAAATTTAATAAATGATTATAAATAATATTTTAAATTTTATTAATTAAACAAATAAATTATAAATATAATAAAATTTATTTATATTTAATTTATTTGTATAAATAAATAAAATATTCGATGAATAATTTATAAATAAATTTAAATTTTATTTATTTATTTATAAAATTAAATAAATTATCATAAATAATATTTTATAATTTATTAATTAAAAAAATAAATCATGAATATAATAAAATTTGTTTATATTAAATTAATTTATATCTTATGTTAGACATAGTTAACCATCCACGGTGGTAGCCTCGATGTCTAGACTTCTCTTTTTGGGCCAAATAAAATTAAAAACCAACTTCCAAGAACAAAAAAAAAAAACCAGAAAGGAAAAGGTTAAAAGGGGAGCAGAAGGACGCAGACAGCAGTTCATAAATCCAGCCCCACTCCATCCAGGATTTAACCACAACAGTTTTGGGAATTTGAAAGATCACGTGGCCTGCACACTAACTCATTCGTACCCATCAAAATAAATCATGACCTGCCACGTTTCCACTCAAATCTAATTAACACGATCGAACGGTTAATACTAGGCCAACGGTTGAAAAGCGGCGTCGTCTACGGCGCTCGATGTTCAGAAAAAGAAGACAAAACGTAGTTTATATTTTTGCAGTTATGTCTACCGACGTGGGCTGCCACAACTTGTTCTGATTTGACAACTCCTCGCTTTTTTTCCAGCCTAAATCTCTCACTCCCTACTCCGGTGGCCGGTAACCCAAATTTCCACTTTTTTTCTCTTTTATTGTGAAGAGGTTGGGATAAAATGAGTTGAGTACAAAACAGGCCGGAATAATCGCGGGCAGGGTGAGGGTTCACCGATTGTTATTGTTTGTTATCAAATTCCATAAATTAAAATATAATATAATAATATAATATAAATATTATATAAAATATTATATAAAAATAATATAATTTAAAATTTTAATAATTATTATATATATTTAATAATATTTTTTATATTTTAATATTAATATAAATTAATACATATATTTTTTATATAAAATATAATATAAATATATAAATTACCAAATCTATTATTACAATATAAATTAATTCATAATTGCAAAAAAGAAAAAACAACTTTAGAAAAAGAAATAATATTGCTACACTTCTCTTCATCACCTTTTAATTTTTCACATTTTTTTTTTATTTTTCTAGAAAGATGATTATGATTTTTTACTATATTCTTGCCATTCTTTTCAATTTTATTTCCAAAAAGGAAAAATCTATTATAATTCTAAAACTTCATTTGAATTTTATCATATATATTTTTTAAATTAATTTTTTGTACACTATTGGTGGAGTTTGAGAATTTCATAAGTAATGTTAAAATATAAGTACATATTTTATTATTTATTGTATAAATTTATTAATTTTTAAAATATATTTTAATGAATTACGTGACAACACTTTAATCTTGTCAATGAGTTTTCTTTCTCAAAAAATTTAAAAGTTACTTTTGAATCTTTTTAACATATTAAAAAAGCTTTTATAAATTATTTTCAGTATAGAAATATACTCTTAATAAAATTTAAGGTTTAACAAAAAAATTTCATGTTTGAATATCCAAAAATAGGAAAGATACTTTTTATGAGATTCAAAAAGTTTAAACTATTCAAAGGGTAAAAAGGGGTAGTTTTATGTATTAATAGATATGCACTCATGAAAGCAAAGTAGAACATCATGAATTAGAACATTGGCTTAAGTTAAAAAAGTTGATGTTGCAAGCTTAAGGATTCTTTCATCATTTTGGTCAATATCCAAAAAGAGCATGAGAAACATAAAAAAGGCATAATTAATTATTCAGACAAGCTTTTTTTTTTTTTTTTTCTATTTGATGAAAAAAATTTAGATTAGTGGAAGCTATCATATCCTAAGATGAGAGAATGCTACAAATTTTAATGAGAATTTATATTAGATTTATTTTAAAAAATTATTAATAATAAAAATCGAAATTAATTTTTTACAAATGAATATTTGAATTTTATCAATTTAATCAATTTAAAAAGTTTTTGGAGGTGTGAAAAAGATACATGTAAAGGTTGTTTATATTTATTAAATTGGTGGGTTTTTTTTTATATTGATTTTCATTTTGTAATTAATTCAAATTATTTGTCATTTTCTTAATACTTGAATTATTATATTTCTTTATGTTTGATAATTTTTTAAAAATTTTCTATAAAAAAAAAAAAACAACCAAAGCAACGAAACAAGAAAATTACACTAATTGGTTGTAAAATATATCGATTTGGCTTTTTTTTTTTTATGAAAAATATATTATACTATTAATTATAACCCATATGATACTTGAATATAAAAAAACAAAGATGAAAATTTTTAATTTAATAATTAAGATTCATAACAAAATATACTATTTTATATCTCCATCGTCATATTAATTTTTTTTTCATTTTTCTTTTATTTCTAGTTTGGAACATAATAACGAAGTATACGAACCAGAGATCGTTCTTCCATGCTATTATAGGAATAGCATAATTATTTACGAGTATATAATTATAATTAATTTGACTTGTTTTTGTTAGTCATTAATATATGCATATCATAATCTCTTTGATTATAGCAGTTAGATAGTCCAATATATTTATGTACTATTATATGGTGTGAATTATTATGTTTTGTCATCTTATAGATCCTTCATTTTCTTTTTTTTTGTATTGAAGGTCAATTTAGGTTCAATCCTAAATAAAATAAACTAAATATTTATTTGGTAATATTTTATTTTATGCATTTAATAAGCTTAAATTTGACAACAACTTCATTTATTCTCCCTAATTGCTCTCCACACCTTGGTTTATACAATCATCTAAAATTAAAATATGTAATATTATGAGAAAGAAAAATATATGTTAATCTATAATCAACATTTCTTTAAAAAAGAATGCAACAATTTAAGAAAAAAAAATTACATTCATATTTTGTCAAATGTATAAGAGACGTTGAAAAAACTGCGAGAACAAATGCGTTTTTAACTCTTTTTAATAAGGTTATGTGGTTCACATGAATCCTTTAATCAAGATTTCCCCCTTCACGCCAACTTGTCATTATTAACTTAATTAATCATTTGTCAAGGTGGCTTTGAGTGGGGACTAAATTTGGACCAACCCCCATTTCCCTTCATAAAAATCAACCACAAACCCAAACTCACCTCTACCTTTTGCCCTCACACATGACGTGAATCCATCACAGATTACAAAATATAATATTAGTTGTATAAAAATGAACAACATTTTCTTAAATGATATCAAATGACTTGAATTTGGGATATCAAAGATCCAAGATTAAGACAAGATTTTATTAGTTATTTAATAAATTTTAACAAATGATAATATATTTATAAACACTCCTTAATCAGACTTATTTTTTAAAACCTTGATCTTTCGTCAGCTTTTGAGATTTTTTTTTTTTTTTTTTTTTTCGTCTATGGTTCCTGGGCCCTGTATGGACCAAGCTTTTTCGTTCAATTATTGCTTTCTCACTAATCTGGACCACTTTTCAAGTATTAAACGCTAATTAAATCGACGTTAGATTACCTAATCTGCATTTACTTTTGGAGTTTATGACCGAGTCTTAAAGATGCAAGCGAATCAAACTACTCGAACTATTGGAGTTTGATTCAAACAAAAAAAAAAAGACTATACTTCGCTTAGTCTTAAAGATGATACCATCCTTCGTTGCCACCAGTTGGGAGAGACTGATTCGTTTTTCTGTTATGCAGTCTCCACCAACTCCTAAACGGATGGCTATTTCTTTCCAATTAAAAGTAAAAAAAAAAGAGACAAAACCAGTTGACTCTAAATGACCGATTTGCCCTCCCTCTTTGTTAGCTACATATTTTTTGTGAGTGCGGTGGCTCGAACTTACGTTAAAGTATTGTAATTTGTCAAATAAACAGTTTTTTAAATTAAAAAAAAAAAAAAAGCTTTTGAAAATAAAAAATGGATATAGAAAAAAAATGAATGGTCTAGATGAAATTTGAGTTAGCAAATGGTAAGTAACAAATGCGGTTTGCAATGTCGTAAAGATTTTGAAATTGTTAGATAAATTTGAAAATAAAAATAAAAATTATCATCAATTTTTTTGTTAGATATGATTAGTTACTTATTAAAATTTTTTTTTTAATAAAATTTTAAAATTAATTAAAACTTATTAAAAAGATAATTTTTTTAAATCTGCGAAAATAATTCATGTTCAGGAATCGATTATGTGTAAAAAAAGAATTAACACTCCTATAACGTCCGTTTAAAATGATACCAATTAATTATAAGTTATCCTTTAATTTTGATAAAAAAAATCTTTGTTTTGGTATTTAAAATTAATTTTTTTAATTTTTTTACTGTAATAATTTTAGTTTTTTTTTTGGAGAAAAATACTAGAACCTTGTTATTAAACGAAATCTTAAAATATCTTAATACATTGGTAACATAAAAAAAAATTTTCTTACCTAAAAAATTCTTGAGAATTACTGCTCGAACTTTTTAAATATCTCATCCTCAACGATTCGTATTTATCCTCAAAACTAATATTTTAAATGTATATAATAACAAAATATTTATAATTTAATCCAAATAATATTTTCTTTTCATAAAAAATTATTTCTTATTTCTTTATTAAAAGGTAATGAAAATATTTATTGAAAATTGTTTTAAATGTCCCATTACTCTGGTAACATTTTTAGAAAAAGTTTCTCATTTAAAGACTTCTAAAAAATCACTACTCGAAATTTTTTATAATTTCATCTTAAGAAATTTTATTTTTTTTATTTTTTTTAATAATTATTAATATTTAAAAGTTATACAGTAATATAATTATTTAAAATAAATTTATTTCCTAAAAAAATACATACTCTTATAAATATTTTTTATTTTTATCCTTTTTTAAGAAAATTATTTAAAATAAAAATCTTTGTATTGAAAAGAGTTTCTAAATATTCCAATATTTTGATAATTTTTAGAAGTATTTTCTCACTTAAAAAATTCTTGAAAATCACTACTTGAACTTTTCAGAGTCTTATTATCGAAGGTTCATATTTTAATATCTTCAAAGTCAATATTTATACTGTATGTAATAAAATATGATAATTATAATTTAATTTTGATAATATTTTTTAAAATTTTATTTCTTATTTTATTTAAGAAAATAAAATTTTTTTATTAAAAATTATTCTAAATGCTCCAGTACTTTGGTGACATTTTAGATAACTTCCTTACCTAAAAATTCTTAAAGAATCACTACTCGAATTTCTTTTAGGATCTCATCATTGGAGATTTCTTTAACTATTACAATATGATGCTTATGGATTAACTCATGACACTATTGTCTAAAAATTCATTTTTAGAAGCGAAAAGTAAACGAGAATTTTTTTCATATTGAAAATCATTCTAAATATTTCAATGCTTTGATAATATTTTTTTAAAAATTCTCTTACCTAAAGAACTCTTGAAAATCACTACACAGAGTTTTCGGAATCTCATCATAGGAGATTTTTATTTTTTATATTTGTTATTTTAAATATTGATTACTACGAAAGATATTCATGCATAATAAACAATTCTGTTATTATTAAAAAAATTCATTTTTTGTTTATCATTTTTGTATTTGATTTTTATGGTAATAATAATGTCTTAAAAAAAAACCATCAATGAAAAAGATATCATTTTTCACATATTTGTTTATTTATGCATTTTATGATCTTACTTCTACAAGTACTAATATAATTAAATGCAACAACAAGGTAAATAGATTAAAAATAAGGTGCCAAAAATGAAGCTTTTGGATTCACCCACAATGCAAGACCAATGCTCAAATGAGGCCCTTAATTTGAATGGGTTGTAGGTTGGGCTCTATCTGGGTCAAGTAGAGGGTTTTGGAATGGATCCAAGTTAGGTCGCATGTTGGATCTTAGTCGTAAGTTGGGTTGGTCGGATGGGTTCTTACCCTTTTTTTAGCTATAAAATCTTAATGTTTCTTTTTCCTTAATTTGAAACCTATTTTCTATGAAAAACAAAAATTCAAAAGCCCTTAAACTTCAAAAATCAATTTTCTTTGTTTCCAAAAATCGACCACAAGTCGTCACACTAGCCATCGTCGGTCATCAATGTCGGTTTAAGCCTAAATTTTGCCAAATGTTTGCCTCAACACGTTCACTGATGTAAACTCATATTTCCACAAAAATGCCTTTAAACTAGTAGATCTAAAATGAAAGCCATAAACTTCGAACGTGAAATCTCCTATTTTCACCATTAGATCTCTATAAGATTTTAGTATGATGTTCTACTTGTCCTCTTTATCCTTTCCACCATTCTTAATCGGCCTCAAGTATTACAACTGCCATCATCCCTCTTTTTGTATTGTCATCGCACATTACCATCTGGCATTATTATTCACATCATCACCTTTTCTCAAATTTTTTCCTTTTTTATGTGATTTTTTTTTTTGTTTAGGTTGATTGGGTTCCTTTTTAGAAAGGATTGTGAAAAAGAAATTATTTTGGGTGGGTTGGTTTTAAATGATAGATGGTAGTCATTTCTGTATGATGAGTGGTATTAGGATTGGTGTGCTGTTAGTTTTTCCTTTTAGCAGAATGAGATTGGGTAGTTCTGGGTGGTTGTTTGAGGAATTTTTTTTTTTTTTATGATGGTGGTCAACATTAGTGATAGTAAGAGCTAATGGAGATGAGAAGTAGTCTCGATGTTATCGGGACTATGAGAATCAGAGGTTTGGAAGATGGTGCTAGTGGGTTTTGGAGAAATTGGTGAAAGGTTATTAGTGGAGCTTGGCCTTGTGGTGGTAGAAGGCTGGACAATTCAAGTTGGTGCAGGTCCTGGGATGATGTACAATTGGCTGAGGTCCCAGAGACTGTGATTGAGGTCAAGTGGTAGATGGATAAGGGCTATGCAAGGCTGATGAGGGGCTATGTATATGATAGCTGTGTTGGTGTATGCAATGGTGCACTGTGAATGGGGCTATGAAGGGCTAATAAGGGAAAAATGGATGTCGATGCCTATATTAATGCTAGCAAAGGTGCACTGTGAATGGGCCGATGCAAGGTTGATTAGGGAAAAATTAATGTTGGTGCCTGAAAAAAAAAATTGTTCCTTCCACCCTTATATTTGTAAAATGAAATAAGACATAAACATTCAATGTTTGAACATAATTGCATTTGAAACGCAAATTCATAGCTTTTGGTTGCTTGTGGTGTGACAAAATGTGTTAATGAGCTTGTTGCTCTATGATACTATAGTGCCAACTTTAATTGTCTGCTTCCTTTTTTTTTTTTAAGGTTAAAGTTAAAAAAATTTTGATAAATTTTTAATTAATTAAAGTAATTAATGTTAAATAAAATTAAATTGAGCCTTTAAAATTGAATCAAACTCACATCAAACTCTAGGCCTTTAAGCTCGAATAATTAAAATTTGAATTGATCTTAATTAAATTGGGTTGAATTTTAAATTATACAAATTGATTAGAAAATAATTAATCTATGATAAACTTAAACGATCTTAATTCAATTAAATCCTATTAAGTTAGACCAAATTAAAATGTAAAATATCCAATTTCAAAATCAAATAAATTCAAGTTAGCCCGAACAAAATTAGATGTTTATAGCTCACTCTCTTTACACATTATCGAGAATTAGGAATATGACAAAGATATAGATAACAAATTTGTCAAAAGTCAACGATTTGAGATTATTTTTCTTTTGGAATTTTCTTGATTTTTGAATTTTTTTTTTGTTTATTTTTTTTGAAAATTCGATGAACTTGACCATTTGAAAACAAATATAAAAACTCCTTTAAACAAAAGCTCAATACTTTTTGAAAATAAAACAAGAGATCATGCACTGTCTAGAAAACTTAGAGATTATGCTCAGAGGTTTTACAAATCTCGACACTAAAATAAATTCAACTTAGACGATTTACGAATCTTGCCTAAAGGATTTAGAGATTAAGCCCGAGGATCTTACAAATCTCGACATGCATGAATACTCCTCTAATAAGAGGTATTAAAACTTTGAAAATTTAAAATATTTTACCTGAAAGTCTTAAAGATTATGCTCAAAAGTCTTACAAATCTCGACATGCATAGATGCTCCTCTAATCAGAAGCATTGAAACTTTAAAAATTTAAAATATTTTGCCCGAAGATCTTAAAGATTATGCCCAAAAGTCTTACAAATCATTTTGAAAAATTTTGTTTATAAAAAAAAATAATTAATTTTTAAGATTTCATGAACTTTAGATATTACCACTGAAAATAACTCGGATATGATTACTAAGTAATTTTGAAAAAAACTTGGTCACAACATTTTCCTTAATTGTTGCCAATTTTATTGGGCTTAAAAATTGGGCGTTAGCTAATCTAGGCTTAAATCTCATTTAAATGCTGTTTAAACTAGGTTTAGATCTTATCTGTGTGTCAGCTAAACTAAGCTTAGGTGTTAATTAATCTGGGTTTAAAATGTTAGCCAAACTGAGCTTAGTCTTCTCTGAGTGCCAACTAAATTGGATTTAGGTCTCATATGTGTGTTAGCTAAACTAAGCTTAGATCTTATCTAGGTGCTAACTAAATAAGGTTTAGATTTTTTGGTACTAGCTAAACTGAGCTTAAATGTTAGCTATTCTTGGCTTAATTCATAGACTAAACTTAGATGACACTGTAGATGACTTGGGTTGATCTTTTACTCTATGAACATTCATAATGAAAGAGTCTGGAAAAAAGACGTTGGACTATACGAATGAAATGGTTGAGAAAAGTTACTAACTTAAGGTATCGGGTTGTAGAAAGGTTAGGATTGATACAGTGACCAATGGAAGTAATCATTCTCTAAATTTTCTTGTATCGTGTTAATGTTTCTTTCATTTTGCCCTTCAATAGTTGTTTATAGGGCGTGTTCACCAAAATTACCTTTTTCATTTTCATTATGAATTTTTTATATTGGCCTCTATAATTTTTTTCCTCTTTATCCCATCTTTGATTCTTTTCATAACAAATAGTAAATCTATAAATTCTAAAAAAATATTACTGATCAATTTATCATAGTAAGGAGAATGAAGGATATCCACAAATAGGGAATTCAGCTTTTTCCATCTAATGGCATATTATTTGTAGCTTTCGTTAGGACTTCTTTTCATGTTTTGAAGGGTTAATCAGTTTGGAACTATCTCTAACATGTGATGATTTTGCTTCAAGAATACCAAAGATAAGTCCCTCCAAGTATAAATTGGCTTTTTTTCAAACTATTGTACCAATTAGCAGCTTGCCCTGTCAAACTTTATTAAAAAATATGAATAAATAATTATTCATTATGGGCATACCCAATGATTTCATTACAGTATCAAATCAAATGTATCTTAGGGCATCCATTTTCATTATATATCTTAAATGTCAGAACCTAAAACTTTGTAGAGATAACCACATCAGGAACTAGGTTAAACTCATTGGCATCAATATTCCTAAAGACATCATCTCTTTCTATCACCTTAAGTATCTCTTCTAAAATATTGTACTTGTTTTTAAATTAGGTCTTCTCAATCAGTTTTGGCATCCCTTTTAGCTTCTCATATTCTTTAGGATCATATAGGTTGGGTATTGTGAAGGGATCATAGAAGGTAGCCTTAGGATTGACATTTATTTGAATCGAGGATGATCTAGTACTAGTGTAATTGTAAGGCTGGTAGTCTATTGGTGGTACTTGTGTAATATGAGGATTTTAAGCATAGGGATGTGTAAATCTAGATAGGTACAATGGTTTCTTAACAATAATTTCTTGAGAATTTTTTTCATATTGAAAATCATTCTAAATATTCCAATACTTTGACAATATCTTTAAAAAAATTTTCTCACCTAAGGAACATTCAAGAATCACTACACGAATTTTTCAGAGTTTTATTATAAGAGATTTTCATTTTTTTTATATTTATTATTTTAAATATTGATTACTACAAAACATATTCATGCATAATAAATAATTCTATTATTATTAAAAAAATTCACTTTTTATTTATCGTTTTATTATTTTATTTTTATGGTAATAAAAATTTCTTTTAAAAAAAAGAACCATAAATGAAAAAGATATCAATTTTCACATATTTGTTTATTTATGCATTTCATGATCCAACTTTTATAAGCACTAATATAATTACAAGTAATAATGAGGTAAATAGATTAAAAAGAATGTACTAAAAATAAAGCTTTTGGATTGACCCACAAAGCAAGACTAATGCTCAAAGGAGGCCTTTAATTTGAATGGGTTATAGGTTAGGCTCATTTAGGTTAGGTAGAAGGCTTTGGAATGGGTCCAAGTCGGGTCGTAAGCTAGATCTTAGTCACGGGTTAGGTTAACTCAATAGGTTTTTACCCTTTTTTTTGGCTATAAAATCTTAATGTTTTTTTTTTCTTTCATTTGAAACCTCTTTTCTACAAAAAAAATAATTTAAAACCTTTCAAATTCCAAACATCAGCCCTTCTTGTTTCTAGAAACCAGCTCATAAACCGTCATGCTGGTTGTCATCTTTCGCAACCAGCCACTAGTTATGGGCATCGGTTTAAGCCTAAAATTTCATCAAATGTCTTTCTCAATGCATTGTTTATCAATCTAAACTTAGATTTTTATAAAAATGCCTTTAAACTAGTAAACTTGAGACAAAAAGCCCTAAACTTCAAGCCATGAAATCTTTTTCTTCCACCATTGGATCTTTATAAGGATTTAGTATAATGTTCTCCCCATCCTCTTCATCCTTTATACTATTCTTATAGGCCCAACCTATTGCTGTCGTCACCATTCGTCTTGTTGTTGCCACCGTCGCACATTACCATCTAGTATTGCCATTCACGCCATCGCGTTCTTTACTTTTTTTCTCTATTTTTTATGTGGATTTTTTTTATTTATGTTGACTAGGTTCCTCTGTTAAAAATGATTGTGAAATTTTTTTTTGTGGGTTGGTTTCGAATGATGGATGGTGGTCACTTCTACATGATGAGTGGTGTTAGGGTTTATGTGCTAGTGATTTTTTTTTTTAGCCAAATGTGATTGGGTAGTTCTAGGTAGTTGCTTAAGGGATTTTTTTTTTTATGATGGTGACAGACGTTGGTGCTAGCAGGGGGTGGTGGAAAAGGAAGATAGTCTCGATGTTTTTAGGGCTATGAGAGTCAGGGGTTTTGAGGATGGTGTTGGTGATTCTTGGGGAAATTAGTGAAGGGCTATCAATGGAACTTGGCTTTGTAGTGGTAGAGGGCTAGGTGATGTGGGTTGGTGCAAGTTCTAGGATGGTGTATGACTGGTTTGAGTCCCAGAAGATGTGATTGGGGTTGAGTGGTGTATAAATGAAGGCTGTGCAGTGCTAATGAAGGACTATGTCTATGATAGTAGTGTTGGTACAGGCAAAGGTGCACTATGAATAGGGCTATACAGGGTTGATAATGGAAAAATAAATGCTGGTGCCTATGTTAGTATCGATAAGGGTGAGCTATGAATGGAGCGGTGTTGGGCTGATGAGGGAAAAATGGATGTTGGTGCCTAAAAAAAATTTATTCCTTTCTCCCTTATATTTGTAAATTGAAATAAAACATAAACATTCAATGTTTGAACAAAATTGCATCTAAAATGCAAATTCAAAACTTGTGGCTGCTTTATGGTGTGAAAAAATGGGTTGATGAGGTTGCTACTCTGTGATACTGCAATGCCAACTTTAATTGTCTGCTTCCTTTTATTTTTTTTAAGGTTAAAGTTTTAAAAAAAATTTGGGTGAATTTTTAATTAATTAAAGAAATTAATTTTAAATAAAATTAAATTGAGCCTTCAAAATCGAATCAGAATCACATCAAATTTTGAGCCTTTAACCTTCAATAATCAAAATTTGAATCTATCTAAATTAAATTAGGTTGAACTTCAAATTATATAAATTGATTCGAAAATGATTAATCTGAAATAAACCTGAACAAGCTTAATTTAGTGAAATTCAATTTAGCCTAAATTGAATTGTAAAAATCTAATTTAAAAATTAAATAAATTCAAGTCGGTTTAAACAAAATTAAGTGTTTACATATAGTTGACACTGTTGGCGTGGGAGGTTTTGATTCCATTAGGAAGGGAAAAAAATAAAAGGTAGTTTGTATGGTTTAGTTGCTAACCAATTTTTTCCTAAGATTTTAGCTACACGCAATCTTTTGTAAATTGTCCAATTATTAAAAGCACTTCGCAATTTTAGGGAGTTGTAAAGTTTTTTCATAAGAATTTTGGTTTTTACCTAAATAGCATAGTTATCCTTGCATTATATTAATATTTATGATGCCTTCTAATCAATATAAGAGATTTTTTTGAAGTTTTAATTTATATATGATCCTTCCGCCCTTATCTGTTTAATTTATTTGAAATGATTTGGTTGATTAAAAGTAGCTCTTTTTTGTTAGGAATGATTTGATTTTTGTAAAAAAAAATCAAAAGTAAATTTTTAAATGTATTAAATTAAGTAAAGAAGGCATTTTAAAAATTATCTACAAAAGATATTGGAGTCAAAAAAATTTTTGAAGATATTCCTAATTGAATTATATAAAAAAATCCTTTTTAATCAAGATATTCTTCATTTTACATTGAATATTCACATTGGATTTTATATGCAATTTTTTTAAAAAAATTACTTTTAAGGTTTTTCATATTATAAGTCTAACTTTTTTCATGAGATATTTAATAATTTCTGATACCAAAGAATGATAAGAATACAAAACTTTAGAAAAATCAATAGTTTTAAATGTTTAAAAAGATTATTTCATTTGAAACAAGAAAATAAAATAAAAAACTTGTCAATTAAACAAACACAAACTCATAATTAGTTTACAAGTAAAATTTCTTGTGCATATGCAATTCCAACATTGCACGTGAATGGAAAATATATATGTGGTTTCAAATTGTGTTATTCATTTCGATGACCACTTGAAACGATTTGCCATGTAACGAGGATGAGTCACTCATGGGCCTATCGAGAATAAGTCAAATTACTCACAAAGCTTCTCTCTCTCTCTCTCTCTCGATCGATAGCCACATTAAAATTTGTTCATTTATAAAAATAATAATAATAATAAATAGTATTTATAATTTTTAAACTTTGAATCCAATTCTATTTTAATTTAAAAATTTTTAAAAATTTTAATTAGATTTCCAATTATTTAAAATTGTTTTAATTTAATTTTTTTGTTTATGAAATTATCAAAATTAATAGTAAATATTAACTAACAGCACATGAAAAAATTAAAATAAAATTTTACTAAAATTTAAGGATTATTAACTAAAAAAAAACAGTAAAAGATCTAAAACTCCAATTGTCTCATCTTTTACCTCTTAATTTTTCTAATAAAAAGGTCATAATCTAAAATTAAAAAAAAAAAAAAAGAATTATAGGTGTATTGACTTAAATTCTGAATTCTATTGGAGTTAATTTTAACTTCTAAATAATGCCTTGTTTTATTGGTGGTTTTGAAGAGTTGAAAGTCTCGGGTGAGAAGATAGTACCACTAGTTGATTAATGCTTCAATCAATTGACTGGGGCCTCACATCTTGGAACGACCGTCACTTGCAAACAATAAAATTAGCTAACACTTTTTTTAATGATAAATTTGGGGTTTTCTTAACCAATGTTCTAAAAATATTTTTTTTTACATTAACCTAGCATATTATTTATAATAGATATTTTAATTGGTTTATATAGTTATTTAAAAAATAAAATTTAATAAATTTAATGTTTAATTTGTAATACAAAAATCTTTTAATTTATATTCAAATTATAATTTTTTTTATAAAAAAATATAATATGATAATCTTAAATTCAAAAAATGTATATATTAGTTAAATTAGAACTAAAATGTTTCAATCGTGACCAAAGTAATGATTTGTTTAATGTTAAAGTTGCGACTTGGAGTTTAATTAGTATTATTAAGATGGGAGGGGGAATAAGTAGGAGTCGAGAAGGAATTGTGAAATCCAAGTTGGCTCTTGAATAGTCAGAAGGGGTGGGAGAGGGTGGGAAGCAGCTAATCGTTTGTATAACTGTGGTCCCTTGTTCCCATTATCTTGTTTACCAAACAAGAAATCATTTAATGAACAAGTCAATATCTAACAACCGCTAAATGGTTTGTTGGCTCTCAGTATAGATGGTTAAATGGGACAAGTTGGGACATTTTCATAGTTAAAAAAGAAAAATGAAAAGATCCAATAAATCTTTTTTTTTTTTTTTATTTACAAATCATTCAACTTAAGTTTGATAGTTTGATTTTTTTTTTTTTTGTAATTTGAAATAATCTTCTTTCATTTCACAAATCTTATTACTTTTATTCCATTATTTAACCCTCTTGAATTCTAACTTCTTGAGTTTTTTTTTTTTTCTCAATTTATATGCAATGTTATTCAATCATATAATTAAATAAAAAAAAATTTTATAAATAAAAGCTAATTAATAAAAAAATCATATATATATTATTATTATTACAGTATACGTGGACATTTTTTAAAGTTTACTACGTAGACGACTATATAGATAATTTTTTTTATGACACAAGATAATTTTTAAAAAAAGTAAGATAATTTATTTTAATTACAAAATAAATAATTTTAAATTTATTCAAATATTAAAATTATCTAAATTATAATTGAAAATAAAATCAATTTAGAGAGATATTTTTTTAAATTAAAAATCTGAAATATCAATTTCATCTTCTTAATAACTAATTATAGTTATATACTAAATAATCTTATTTAAGAAATTATATAATTATCAACATCTTTCAAATACATTTAAAAATTATAAAAATTAAGTTTATCTAAATTTTCAGTAATCTTTTTTTAATTTTGATTTGAATCAACAAAGAAAATTATCTTTTAAAAAATTTATATAAAACATTGTAAATTCAAACAACTTTACGTAGGATATTAAAAATTTAAACAAATTTTCATATTAAATCTTTAAATATTAAAATCATCAAAAGAGTTATATACATCTCCGTTCTAATTATCAAATTTATATTTCAAATATATGTAAAAAATTTGATTTAATCTTTATTACTTATTATATCAATTTTAAATTTAAAAAAATTAATTTAAAAATTAATTATTTAATTCTAATTGACAATAAAAAATTCTTTTGTAAACTTAAAAACTATAAATGTAATGTGCTATATTAATTTTTTATTTTTTTTAAGTTTACAACTTTTTTTCAAGGTATATTCTATTGTTATTACAATTTTTTTTGTTTATAACTTTTTTTCCAAGTTATATTTTATTATTATTGCAATTTCGTTCTTATCAAAAGTAATATTTTTTCTTAATTTATTTTTTTCAGATATTTTTTAATATTTTTCATATTTTGTACAACAAAGATTATAAAAGTAAAAGTATGTTAATACTTTTTTAATTATTTAATTCATCTTTCAATAATATATGTGTGTTTATTTTTTTTAAGAAAGGCATAATTATTTTTATTTGATATAATTTTGCAAGTATATAAATATTACTATAGACAAAAATGATTTAAAGGGAAAATATATCATTTTCTTCTTGCTATTTTTTAGAAAGTTTATTTTTAAATAATAAGTCAATAATATGAATTTATATATGTTATAAATTTTAAAATTTTAAATATAATTTCGATAAAAAATTAATTAATATGTATATATTTATATTAAATAAATAAAATTATTTCATACATTATACAAATCGTAATCAAATAATATATATATGTATGTATATGAGGTTCTAATTGATGGATTTGTACAAATTTGCTACTCCATAGAATGGATCTCCAATACAGTTGCTACTTGTTTGGATTGCAAAAGTACATAAACATTATATGGCAAATTAATAAGTTCTGCCTTACTTGAATATGCAGAAGTACAAGTGTCCAAAACAAGTTCCACGTTACACGTTTGAGTAGCATGTTTGCCAACATAGAGAGTACAGGCTGTAGGTTTTTTAAGTAAAAGTCACCTTAAGACCCCTTTTTTTTTTTTTTCAAATGAAAAAATTGTGAAGATGGTCCTTTGAATCTTAAAATGGACTACATTTAGTAACAGGCATAATTCAACAATTTTTATCTCAATAGTATTTATTTATTTCATCAACATGACTCATAAAATGTAAAATAAAAAAAAAAGAAAATTCCTTTGGTGAGATTAACCAATGAAAGAATACCTTATGAAGAAACTTTTAGTTTTTCGATAACTTTTGTTGAAATAGAATTAGATGCAATCCAAATCCTGATTGGAGCTTGTAATTTATCAAAGGTTGCCCCATTTGCATCTTTTTCCAGTGATTTAAATTAAAAGCACTTGACTTCTACCCATTGAAATTAAAAAGAAATCGTGGGTCTCAAATTATTTCTTCTTAATTAAGTATAAACTTGGAGTTTATTGTTTATAAATTTTTTATTATAATCATACAATTATTTAATTAAAATAAAAAAATTAAATAAAAGTTTATCACTTATAAATATGAATTTCACATAAAATTTTGATAAATTTTTTGTAATTTTAATTTATAATTAATTAATTATAGTAATAATTATAACTGAAATACTCTATAAAACCTGTAGATTATAGTTTTTTGACAATGTTTGAACAATCATTTTTAGGTAATTGACCAAGTAATTATTCTAAATTACTTGTTTTTAGTGGCAAATTGGTCATTTTAATAAAAAATGGTCCATTTCCGTTACACTAAAGCAGTTTAGCGGGTTTTCTTTAATTTCCAGAAAAAAAACTGAGTTGAATCGCTGTTTCTTAGCTGAAACTTTAATAAATTCTTTTTTAGATTTTAATATTTTATATTTTTTTGTGTGTCGGAATGAAATATTTTAAGGTTGGGGCTTGGCCATCATAGGCAATTTCTATGGATTTGAAATTCTCTCCTCAGAGACGTAAGGTGGGGGTCGAGCACGTGTCGGTAAAACCTACCAGAAACAACCGGGGCGGGACTTGCTTGTTAGAACGTAGAACAAACCGAGGTACTGGAATTTCGAATCAGCGAACAAGAAATGAGAAGTTTCTAAGTGACGGCGCAGTTACGGCGAGTTCCTTCAAAGCTCAACCTCATTGCTTAGGGATCGCTTTCGTTGCTGTTCTGGATTGCATTCCTGTTTTCTTGTGTAAACAGTTGGTAACTGTCCAGTCAGGTGATCAAATACCCAACAAAGATCATTAGAATTTCACACAATTGGATTTCAAGTCCGACGGTCCTGTCCATCGCGTGCAACTACTTTCCCCCTTATTTTTTCTTGCATTCTCATTTCCCATTGCTGCGTGAGGTCAAAGCTCGGAATGACACGTGGTGCTGTTTCAACCTGCTGGCAGAGAAGTTATATCCGTGTAACGAAGAAGAGTTGGCCTTAATCAAATAAATAAATATCCAGAACCGCCAAATCAAGAAGAAATTAACGGCAGTGATCTGATGCTTGCGTTTCGTCAAAACAAATTTCAAAATTTTTCATTAATTTATATAGAAACCCAAAACCACCGAAACCATGTGAGTAGGAGCTAGTTGGATTTTGGAATTTATTTTTTTTAACGTTCTCTCTGTCCATTAGACACTCTCCAATCATTTCTGCTCCGTATGGTCTCCCTCTTATCTTTTGCCATGCGTTTCTTGAAAAGCTTATTCTTGTAATTCTTCTTCTCTAAATCCGTCCTCTCAAGAGAGAAAGGAGAGGGGGGAAATGGCATCGAGGTTCTCTGGGCGTGGCCCAGATTTTTACGGTGGATTAGCAGGCAGATCCGCGGCTAACAATGGCACCATGAGCAATAACCAACCGACTGCGACGTACCGGACACAAAGCCCTGGCATCTTAATGGACCCGTCGTCTCAGATCGTGAACGGAGCTGCACCCAGCCTCATGGGGAAGCGAACGCTAGCCGACTTCCAAACGCAACAACACCAGAACAATCATCCACGCCTCAATAGTCTTTATCTCCGCTCGGTTAAGCCTAGAACTTACCAGCATACTTCTCCGATTTCTCCGTTATCTTCCATCGATTTCTCGTCCAACTTGTCGCCAGATGTTACGAATAATTTCTCGTCTCCTTCTTCTTGCATGTTGCAGCGATACGGAGTGCCACTTTTACAACAACTCAGGCCGCAGCAACTTCCTCTTGGTATCACCTCCGGGGCCACAATCCAGGCCGTCAACCCTGCTTTATCAGGCGCTCCGTACATGAACCCGGTTCAAGCACGGGTCGTCCAGCCACAAGATCGGGAGGAAAAGATGATGAATCAGCTTCAAGAGCTGGAGAAACAGCTGTTAGACGACGACGAAGGAGACGCGTTTTCGGTGATTACTGATACCAGCAGCGAGTGGTCTGAAACTATACAAAACTTGATCGGTTCCAGCAGCCCTAACCACCCGATTGCCCCATCGCCTACTTCTTCAACCACTTCATCGTCATCGTCCACGTCATCAGTGCCTTCTCCAGCTTCGATTTGTTCAAAGCAGACAATAATGGAGGTCGCATCAGCTATATCCGAGGGCAAAAGTGACGTGGTTAACGAGATCCTGACCCGATTAGCTCAAGTTGCTAACGCTAATGGTAATTCAGAGCAGAGGTTGATGGAGTGCATGTTGTTGTCTCTTAAATCACGGGTTAACTCAGTGGAAAACCCGCCACCGGTGGCTGAGTTGTTCAGCAAGGAACACGCTGCAGCGACCCAGTTGCTTTCTGATCTGTCTCCTTGTTTTAATCTCGGGTTCTCGACTGCTAATCTGGCTATCCTCGATGCCACTTTGGACCAACCAAGCTGTAATAAGCTACATGTTATTGATTTTGATATTGGGCAAGGACGGCAGTATATAGATCTTCTCCACGTGCTCTCGGAGCGTGGAAGTGGGAAGCCTGCAATGGTAAAGATCACAGCTATTGCTGATAATGGTGGGGATGAGAGGTTGAAGATGGTTGGCGATAAGTTGAGTCAAATCGCAGAAGGATGCGGAGTTTGTTTGAAATTTAATGTGGTAGCGAGCCTTAAACTCAGCGATCTGAGTCGCGAGTCGCTCTGTTGCGGACCAGACGAGCCATTGGCTGTTAATTTTGCGTTCAAGCTTTATCGAATGCCTGACGAGAGTGTGTTCGTGGAGAATCCGAGAGATGAACTTCTCCGTCGCGTGAAAGGGTTGGCGCCGAGCGTGGTAACATTAGTGGAACAAGAACTGAACACCAATACGGCGCCGTTCGCGTCGCGTGTGGGAGAAGCCTGCGCATATTATGGAGCGTTGTTTGATTCGATTGAGTCGATCGTGTTTAGGGACAACTCGGAGCGATTGAAGCTTGAGGAAGGGCTGTTTCGCAAAATTGCCAACTCAGTCGCGTGTGAGGGGAGGGACCGCGTTGAGAGATGCGAGGTTTTTGGGAAGTGGCGGGTCCGGATGAGCATGGCAGGGTTCGAGTTAAAGCCACTGAGCCAAAGCGTTGCAGAGTCTATGCGTGCTAGACTCAACCCGGGGTTCACCGTTAAAGAAGAAAATGGAGGGGTTAGCTTTGGTTGGATGGGCCGAACTCTCACCGTCGCATCTGCTTGGCGTTAACTTCACTTCTCTCTAATATTATTATTAATTGTTATTATATTTTTAACGTTTTCCTTAGAAGACAAAATATGAGAAACGAAAAAACATCCTACCAAATCCAAATAATAAAAAGGAGTGTTCGGATTCGAGGAAAATTCTGCGCCTGCATTTTATTTTAATGTCTTTATCTTTTTTCTGCGTGTGCGAATGAAGTGTTTGGTATAATGCTGACTCGTCGTTTGACATGCGTGTAGTTTGCCTTCACATCACATTACCAACAATTCAAGGGCTTTTCCTTATTTCACAAATATATTTTGCATTCATATTTTCAGAAATTTAATACCTTGATCTACTGTAATTATAGAAACGAATGATGGAAAGAAGCAATAGTAAAAAGAGTAATAAATTTCTCAGCAGATGATTCCGCTTATACCATTTTGCATAAGAATAAGAGTGATTTTTGTATTTAAAGCTATTTATGATATTCTTATCTCCAATTTGATGAAGAAGGATTTTCCTTGGATTGAAATTATAAAAGTTTCCCGGCTCTTGTCATTGGACAAATAAAAAAAATGGAGGAAGGGAATTGTTTTCATTTTTTTAGAGGGGTCCGGGTCCAATAAGATTGATGATGTTCTTTGAGTATTTTTTTGGGTTATGATTTCTTCATTGTTTGCTTCATCAATAGCTGGTTGTGGTTAGTCCGTCTCTCCATTAGGCAATTACAATATCCTCAAATTAAGTTAAAAAGGTAAATAATAGATGTCAACACTAATTTTTTTAAATATTTCAATAATTAAACTTTAAGATTCTAACTTAAAAAGCTTAGATAAGAATGTTTATAAGATTAAAACAAATTACCTGGCAAAATATGATCGAGAATCACACCATAATGATGGAGATTTGGAAGTAATTATGCAAGTACCAATATCATACCATAAGAATGTTTCATATATTGGTACTTGGGCAATAGACCCCAACAAATGAAATAACAAAGGTGGAGCTTCGCACGTAAATGAATGAATAATTATAAAGGGGGAGAAGACGAAGAAGTTTACATATATATATATATATATATATAAAACTAAAAAAAAATCGAAAATTGATCTAAAATTATAGTGTTTGATTTGATTTGGATTGATTTTTTTTTATTTGATTCGAATCAAATTCGATTATTAAATGTATATATTAAGTTCAGATCGAATTTTAAATCAAGAGGTACAAAATTGAACTAAATCGAATTATATATATTTTAAATTTTTATAAAATAAAATAATAATTTTATATCAAAATTTACTTAAACATATTAAGATTTTTTATTAAAATAATATATAAAAACTAAAAAAATTAAAAATATATAAATTGAATTAAACTAAATCGATAAAATTTGATTCGAATAAAATAAAATTTAAATTTAAATTTAAATCAAATTTTAAAATTTTATAATATTATATAATATTTTAAAAAAATCAAATCAAATACTATTAGAATCAAACTAATCAAATACTATTCTAATCAAACTGTTATTATTCATTTATATATATATATATATTTAAAATACTTAATCTATTCTCGACCGCTACCCCTTATTTATGGGATCTATCTGATTAGGAAAGACATAATGCTTCAACTCCAGTAATCAAACAGGGGCATGAATTATGATCACATGGTGTTGGATTAAAATCAAACAGGTACATGAAATAAATCTTTGGCCAAAACATAAAATCACTATTTTAAATGAAGTAATCAAACAAATAGGAAAATGTTCGGCAATAGAAAAAAAAACATAAATGGCAGTCAAAAAGGGCGAATGAATTATGACCACATAGTGTTGGATTTGACTGGAATAGAAGGGATGATCATGATCATGATCATTCCAGCTATGTCGCCTAAAAGTTGGCTTGCAAAAACTAATGGCATGACAAAAAGGGCTTCTCTTGCACCCAAAGTCAAAACTTTTTACTATTTTTTTTTCCCAAAAAAATTCTTTACTTCTTTTTTTTAGATTTTTTATTAAAAAAAATTATTTAATTAATATTTATGTGAACCGAATTTTTAGTCTAATATACTTGTTTCTTTATTCCCCTTAATCTCCATCTTTTTCTTTTTAATTGCTAATAATGCGGAAATAGCATATTTCAGTGTCACATACATATCAATGACTCACGTTTTGGGTGGTTGGGAAGTGTTTCTGCTTGGAGAAGAGTGGCCTTAAAAAATAAAAAAAAAAGGGTTTTATTTTAATTTAATTTATTTTACTAGCTTTTTTTTGTTTAATATGTATAATATCGTACACCATGCAGCAAATATTATCCAGTAACTAAATTCTTTTAATTTTTAATATTTTTATTTAAAATTATTAAAAATTAAAAATTAATTATTAAAATTAAAATTTTAATATTTTATTAACAGATGAATGTTAATCATCTTAACATTTGACATGCCACCCCAAAAGCAAAAGTTTTGTCAATTTCCTGCATGATAGTCTGTCATTCAAGACCAACCAAAACCTGTTATAGCATTAAATTAATAGGCAAAAAGGGCAAAAAAAAAAGAATTCAGAATCGGCCCTTTCTCTATAAATGAAAGCGACTGAGTTTGGGATTATCATATCATAATCATAAATCCATTTTTCATTAAAAAAATATTTGTCCTAACGAGAAACCATTGGTAGAAAACGAAGCCCGGTTGTTGATGGTGAAAGGGAAAAGAGCTCTACATTCACTGCAAATTTCAAGAAAATTTGGTTGAAAGAAGCAAGAAAGACTGATTGAAGTTCGTCCTGTGACCCATATACATATAAGTTTCTTGCTCAAACCCTTAACAGCTTCTCTTTTTCTGATAATTATTTTCATGAGAAAGACTTTGCATTCTATCTCAAGATTCGTTATTGATGGAAAAACAATGGGATTGTCAAGAAATTTATTGACGTTTTGCATGTTGTTTCTTTACTTTGTGTATTGGCTCTAGGCATTTTCTTGATAATCCAGTCAAGTATTCTTTAGGTTGAAATTGCCTTGAACTTGAATGATTCTTCTTGGAAATAAGAATATTTTGGTAATTAATGTTATGATTCCAATTGTACCTATAATTAAGTCCTACTTTGGATTTCATCCATATCAGTTTCTAACTGGTACAATGTAGAAGTTCTAAATTTGGATTCTGCCCAAAAAGAGAGACATGGCATAGCGTGCTGGTCTTTTGATTCAAGACCAGAATTTGAATGTTCACTATAATGGTATTTCTCCCTTATGTTTTCTATTTAGCCATCAATGTTCGATATATATATTTTTGTCATATATGGTTTGAGTCGATGGTTTTCTTCTCGAGGAGTTTCTGTTGGGGGCCAGAAGAACGTTTCTAAGGCACCAAAGAAAGAAGCAGGAACTGCAGGAAGGAAACCACTTGGTGATTTGTTCAATTCGGTGAACCCTCTTCCAAAGCAGGCATCAAAAAAGCAGAATACTAACTTTTTCTCCATTGCTGACAAAGAAGCCACTGCTACCTCTAAGATCCCATTTGATGCAAACAAAAAGAAGAGTGTCTCTAATGCCTCAGAGAGAGTGTGGATTGGTGCCAGGAAACCTCATTATATTTTGAAGTCGATCAAGTCTTGCGTGCGAGAGACTGCAGAGAAGAATCCAAATGCAAAGCAAAGCATTGTGATAGAAGAGGAATGTTTTCTTTACAACCATCGGGAATGCATCAAAGCTCAGAAACCATTGATGCATATGAATGAGTTTCTACAGATGGTTGGGCTGGACAAGGGTAAAGAAAACAATTACCTTTGTGGCTTGATTAGATAGATTCCTAAATAGACACATAATCTGGAATGCAATGTTCTTTTGTTTAGATTTCTCGAGACAATCAGCACTTTCAAGGACACCTCCAATGTCAATCAAGACAAAGGTTTGTTCAGCCCTTTCCATTTCGCTGCAGAATTTATTTCCATTTTGGTTTTCTCATTCTTGTTTCCTTTCTGTTACAGCCCAAGAGTCCCCCGAAAAACTCACAACCAGTGGAGATGGCTGCGCTGCTGATTGAAGATCATTCTCCTGTCAAGCACAACTTGTCTAGCAAACTTGTCTCTCCATCTGCCACCAGAACTCCAGAACCACCTAATCATATCTGGTCTGAACATGACTGCGTCAGCTATAGGTTGATAGAAACACCACAACTGCCAAAGCATTAATTTCCCTTGAAAATATACATCATTGCTACTGCTACATGAGTAGTATATCAGTATATCAGCATAGCAACAGTAACCGTGTTTAAGTAGTTTCTTGAAATTTTGTCTATATTGTAGTGGAGATCTTTCTCTGGATGACAGTTGGATGCAAGATGTGTTGCGGATTTGCGATCGGGTTTAATTGGAATGAAAACTACTTTTTGCATAACTTGTGCATGCGGGGAAGTTCAAATTCTAAATGGAAAATCAGATGGCAAAGCTTTTGTAGATTGAAACTGGTAGCATCTCCCTGTCATCACGGGTCTCTTGGGCGGCAACATACCACTAGTTTGTTGGGGCCTTTTTATCAGCCTTTTTCTTTCGACAAAGGGCTTGACAACCCATCAGCCATTTTATGAACCTTGAATCTGTCTTTGGGCTAAGATATTTTCCAAATACAAGTATTATATATGTGGCTACTCGCTGTATAGGATTTAGCCCTTTCAGGAGCAACAACGGGTCCTTTCAGCCCAACTGCGAACGATCTGATTAGACATGGTTTAATCGGACGGTAATCAAGCTCACGCGACCATATTCCTCAATGCACGCCAGCAAACATTCCCCACTGCAGAAATCTAATCTCTCCCACCCTGCCTGAAGCAAGCTCCAAAGACTCGTGAAAACTAAATCAAAGCCCAAACGAACCACTCCTAGAAATGGTGTCGTCTCTACGACTACCAACGCTTACCTCCCTCTTCTCTCCCTCTCTCACCCGTCGATCCACGTTGTCTCTGCGACGGCGCCTCCATCTCGGTCCGCCTCTAGCCACTGGGTTCTCCTCCCAGAGTGCGGCTCCGAGTCCTCCGGAAACCGAGGACCGAGTGGACAACAAGAAGAGCAGCCGAGTCCAAGACCGAGCGAACGCTGAACGAGTCATCACGCCTCGGTCTCCGGACTTCAATGCTTGGTACCTTGATGTTATTGCTAATGCTGAGCTAGCTGATTATGGTCCTGTTCGTGGTACCATGGTTATTCGCCCCTACGGTTATGCTATTTGGGAGGCAATTCAGGTCGCTTCATTTTTCCTAATTTCAACTACTTATTGTTACACTTCCATGGCTCTCTCTCTCTCTCTCTCTCTCTCTCTCTTTTCTTAAATTTTTGGTTGATTTTGAAAACTTGCAGGAGTATTTGAATGTTAAATTCAAGGAGACTGGGCACAGCAACATGTACTTTCCACAGGTGTGGGTTTCTCTTTTTGATAATTTTTTAGCTATCCTTTTGTTTATTTGCTTTGCTTACTTTATGTTAATGGTTTATGAAATTTACTTTATGATTGCAGTTAATTCCATACTCATTTATAGAGAAAGAAGCTAGCCATGTTGAAGGATTTAGTCCAGAATTAGCACTTGTTACGATCGGAGGAGGAAAGGAACTCGAAGAGAAACTTGTGGTACACATATAATATTTCTTTGCTTAACTCTATTTGTTTATAAGATTACTTAGTCTTATCAATATATTACAAACTAATCAATTTTTAACGGAAATGCTGGTTCAAGAGTAACCATGATGGCGTGGCCTGAGTTTTGTCTTTGACTGTTGTACTTCCTGAGGCTGTGACAGGTTCGACCTACCAGTGAAACCATTGTAAATCATATGTTTACCCAGTGGATTCACAGTTATCGTGATCTTCCTCTTATGATTAATCAGGTATAAGCCTAGCATTTATGGCCTGGTTATGCATATTTTGGGTTGCCGCTCACTGTTTTTCCCTTGTTTTGTTATGATTTATTTGGTTCAGTGGGCAAATGTCACGAGATGGGAGATGCGCACAAAACCATTTGTGAGGACTCTTGAATTTCTTTGGCAGGAAGGTCACACTGCTCATGCCTCACCAGAAGAGGCAGAAAAAGAGGTTTATTTCACTTTAACTATGGCATAGTCATGATGATTTTAGATGGTAATGTTTTTATTTAAAGGATTGGATGCTACTGACCTGCAGGCGCTACAGATGATTGGTGTCTATACAAAGTTTGCTTATGAGCAAGCTGCAATACCTGTAATTGCAGGTCGAAAATCTAAAGTGGAAACATTTGCTGGTGCTGATAGAACCTACACAATAGAGGCTATGATGGGTGATCGTAAGGCCTTGCAAGCTGGAACCAGCCACAATCTTGGGCAAAACTTCTCCCGTGCTTTTGGGACACAGGTGATTGATACGCTAGGTGCTCCTTTTTATCTCTTTTCTAATCCTAACATGGATGCTCTTGCAGGGAGCAAATAATTTGCCAACCAATTGAGTATAATGTTGAGGAATTTGCTGACAAACAGTGCACTTCTAATATTTACTTTCGCATAGCTGAAATGTGAAACCGCTATATTTTTGTGGTTAACTCTTTAAATATTGAGTCATTATTGAATGTGGGCACTGTCATGGATTTTCTTTTTCACTTAAAGACCCTTTAATCAAGCAAATGCATATGGATATATTGGTTCATTAGATTGAAGTTTGAAGGGGTTCATTTCGTTTTCTGGAAAGACATTTTCGATGATTATATAGGCATCTTTTGTTGGTTGTCTGTTGTCCTCAGACATAGGTAGCTTTAGTTTCCCTTTTTTTCCCCCTTTTTTCATGATTCTAGTATCTTGAGTGTTTTCTTCTCTCTGCTCTTTGTCCTAGCATTTTCAGAAAGTCAATCCAAAAGTGAGGAAAGGTGAATGATTATTTTTATAAATTATTACACTTCTTAAAACTATAGGCTGGATGACATTCTGTGTTCTGGTTCAGTTGTCCATTTTTTCCATTTATGGTTGTCCTCCCACAATCAGGCTTGCAGCCTTTTGCACTTAAAATTTTTTCTTTAATATTTGTTTTGGATAGTTCTTTCAAATGCTAATACGAATCACAGATTTTCTTTGTTGCATATCATTGTTTGCTTTTGGATTGGTAAACTCCATAAGCAATAAAGGCTTCTGACTGAAACTTGTGCTTGTACAGTTCACTGATGAAAATGGACAAAGGCAACATGTGTGGCAAACATCTTGGGCTATCAGCACAAGGTTTGTTGGTGGTATTATCATGACCCATGGAGATGATACTGGCCTTATACTTCCTCCAAGAATTGCACCAATACAGGTATATAAGAATTTTTTTGGTGATGAATTGTAGTAGATGGCCTGAACTGTTGGCATCAGTTGATTGGTCTTTTTCTGATTGAAGGTAATGGTAAATATGATGCTTACATAAAATTATTTGGTGACTGAGACTGCTATTTGATCATATTGATCGTTAACTTGGCATTTTCTGTTTGCTGGAGCAAAAGCATGTTTTTCTTTTTGAAGAAGTTATGGAAAAATACAGTTTGGAACCCTTTTGGTGTGGTCCACCCTGTCAGGTGGCATAGCTCAAGTAGAATGATTTATACAGGGAACTCCTTTTGCAAACTGCTTTGTGGAAACTAGAAGTGGTTTATTTATCTTCATGCAATTCATTATACGCAATAATGCTCTGAAGTTAAATAAATATCAAGAGAATTAGGAGGCTTTTGTGCTTTAAAGTTAGAAAGAGGGCATTTTCCTGTTTTTGCTAATATAGAAAGTAATGGTGATGCTGTTATAACTATTTTGACAACAAATTTTGTGGGTTTATACCTGCATATGGGCGCTCATTGGCCTTTTAGGGTGAAAAAATGGAGTAGCTTTCCCCTGTCCTATAAACACATAGTCTCCTAAGGGTCGAACTTGAGATGTCCTAGTTCAAAGTAACAAATTCCAACCATTGAGGTGTCCCCATAGAGATGCTTTTTTTACCAATAATAATGCTCAAAAAAGAAAGGAAAGGGGAAACTAAATGAAGAAAAATATGTAGATAGTTGTAGTCCAATCCCACCATCCAGTATTTTAATAGCTCAATCATTTCATGTGAAGACACAGCAGTCTCACTTAGTGATGGCAATGGGTTGGGGTAGGGCGGGTTTTTGCTTGCCCCGAACGGAGCTAACCCAACCCGATGATTTTTTTTTTATAGCCAAAACCGACCCGACATTGTACAAAACCGTACCCGATCCGAAATTAATAAAATATTATTTTTTAATATAAATATAAAATTAAATATATATAAAAAATATATAAATAAATATAAAATTAAATAAATAATAAAAAAATAATTTATATATATTGGGTTGGGTAGGGTCAGGTTTGCCTAAAACCCGATCCTGAATTTTTCCTTATATTGCCCGACCCGACTCGAACCGATACCTAATTTAAAAAAAGAAAAACAACCCTAAAAGTTCAGGTCGGGTCGGAACCCGCCGGATTTGGGTTAGACTGCCTTCTCTAGTCTCACTATGTGGGCTTACCTGTATAACTTAGAATGATTTCTCAATAGGGGCATTTCTGAGTCTGATGCTTATCAGAATGCCTGATCTTACATAAGCGCAAAGATACTCATAAGTATAGAGGTGCTAGTGATCTGTTCTCCTTATCTTGTGTACTAATAACTTGTACGCTACTTAGAGTTGTGGCTGATTTAAATGATCTTCATTTACATCTGTTTAATTGTTACAGTGTGTGTGATAACTCGGACCATTGACTGTTTCTACAACAGTTTTAGTCATTAGAATATTACTTATTTTCTTGATTCAGTTGTTTATCTTTCAAGTGATCCTGCATATTAAAAACTTAAGTCTGTTGTACGATATTTTTATATTTTTATGATGGTTGTCTTTTTATGTTGTCCATCATACACTATCAGGTGGTAATTGTACCAATTTGGAAGAAGGTTGATGAGAAAACAGGAGTTCTAGATGCTGCATCAAAAGTTGCAGAAATTCTAAAAACTGCTGGACTTAAAGTTAAACTTGATGGTGCAGATCAGAGAACACCAGGATGGAAGTTCAATTTCTGGGAGATGAAGGTATCTTTACGTCTAAATGGTGTAACACTTTTATTGGTTATTCTGAAGTATGAAAGCTTATTCCTCAACTTTGGGTTCTTTCTCAAATTGAAAAGCCATGATAGGGGAAACCCCTAGAAAGTTTATAAAACCTTGCCAAAATCCAGAATATCTGCATACATGCAACCCTGATATGTCCCTTGTGTTGTGTGGCCTGCTTATACTATTTCATTATGCTGACATAGTTTGATCTTATTTTGTCTAGAACACAAGTGTTTCTCTCTCTCTTTTTTTCTACCTTGTGGAGAATACTGCTTTGCAAAAATATATATAACTTTCAGCTGCCTCTAGCTTTAGATAATTATTTTGTAGGGAGTACCTCTGAGGATTGAAATTGGTCCCCGTGATGTTTCAAGTGGGACTGTGGTCATATCTAGAAGAGATGTTCCTGGGAAGCAAGGGAAAGTTTTTGGAATATCTATGGAACCTTCAATATTAGAAGCTTATGTCAAAGACAGGTTGGATGAGATCCAATCATCTCTTCTTCAGAGGGCAATATCTTTTCAGGACAGGTGTGTCTTCTTTCTCAAGCAGTTATTACCAGTTTCAAGTGAAGAAGAGTTTGACCAATTACAAATTTTTTGAGCTCTGTTTCTCATCATAAGCACATAGTAGCTATTTTGTAGATTGGAATCAAGCTTATTATGAACCATTGCATAATGATATGATAACTATGCGAAGCTAAAGCACACGTGCTAACGCTACTGAATTGGTGAGCGCGTTCTTTTATTTATAAATAATAGATCTTATACTTTATGACTAGCTTCTTGTTTTGGAGAGCTAAATTAGTAGCCATCTTCAGATCAATGGTCACCCCTGAAGGATTAGGGATAACAACCTATATAAGATCTGGTTTAACAATCTTTCATTAAATAATCACAACAATCTAGATTCCTGAAGAAGTAAATTAGTAGAATTTATGTCTTGATAAAAAGGTATATTTTAGTACATTTTTTTTTCTACTTAATTAATTAAGCCAGCAAAATTTCTTTAAAGTGCTGCCACTGTCTTTACCTTTAAATTTCTATTATTGACGATGCCATAAATGATAAAAAATTCAGCATAAGTATGGGGATTTTGAACTTTTGGCAGTGGCTCCAAGTACTATTTTGAAGTTGATGTCTTGTTAGATTTTCATCTAATCAGTAATAGATAGTATGGTTTCATGGTTACTACAAGGATGGATTATTGTATCTGTCTCTCTTGTAAGCTTTAATTATCTAGATTCTAGAAAGCTCCGTGGAGTTCTTGGAAATGAATAGAATTTATCTGTTTTTCTGCACTCTCTTGGGTTCATTGCTCTTCTTTCTAATGCTTCCTTGACTCTTTTTGCAGTAATATTGTGGATGTGAGCTCCTATGAAGAACTCAGGGAAGCTATATTCTTGGGCAAATGGGCTAGGGGTCCTTGGTCAGCTAGGTAGACTACTCTTTCTTAGATAATAGCTATGTCAGAATTATTTGACTACTATTCATTTGATAGTATATTACTGAGACATGCTCTCATTTGTAAGTCCAACCATATGTTCCCTGTTCCTATAATTTTTGCAGTGATGCAGATGAATTAAGAGTAAAAGAAGAAACAGGGGCAACAATTCGCTGTTTCCCCTTTGAACAGCCCCAGGGGATCAAAACATGCTTGATGACAGGCAGCCCTGCAAAGGAGGTTGCCATTTTTGCAAAATCTTATTAAGTTTTTGGTACACTTGATTATCAAGTTTACAGACTATTGCAGTTAGATGTCCTAAATCTTGTATATAAACATGAATCTTTGATTACATTTACTGAAACAGAACAAATAATTGTTTATGCTTTTTTTATAAGGCAATTGTTTAAGCATTTTTGAAGCTTTGTAGCGTGTTCATGTTATAGCCCCACTTTGAGGGATCTAGGACAACAATTTGTAGTTATGGTCTGATATAGCGATATTCTTTTAGATAGAGGTGACATTGATTTGTATTATTTTATCTAGTGCTGTGTTTTTATAAATGGAGGTTCTTCGTGAAAATGCCTAAGCTTGGCATAACTTGTGTATGGTAAGTGGCAAAGATAGATGGAGGCTTTTCCTAGGCCACCTGCACATGTTTGACTTTCGGCTTTTGTTTTTGTTGATCGTCTTTTATATGTTTTTTTGGCCACCCGGGTGTTGGAATTGAGACACATAGGATTAAGATGATTTGGTTTTGAACATTAGCACAAAGGGCTTAGGAGACCTATTGCCTCACAGCTTTGGTATTGATAGTGATATTGGTATTGGTATTGGTGTATAGTCTTGAGAGAGAAGCTTAATTTTGTTTGAGTAGTGTACAAAATCATTGGCTGATTGATTTAAAAGAAAAGAGTTAGAGAAAAGGTGTAGCATAGAAATGGAAATTTGTGAAAATTTGAGGGTCGGAACTCCAAAGAGTAAAATGGGGAGCAACTTGAAGCAAATGTTGCAGTTAAGGACCTCTCAACACGTATAACGGGCTTTTACTCTTTCGCCGGGCCGTTGGTGCTTCAAAGTTGTCTGTAATTATTACAAAGCAACGCACTCTCCGTTGCATCGTGGCCGTCCAAATCGCCATTGCATTGGCCATTTGCTGCTTACGTGGAAGGCTAAGATGGGAGGCAAAGGCGTAATCTTCTGACTTAAGGGTGGCCAACGGGGCTTCTTTACTTGAGACAGGGTGGGGTTCCTTCCGTGGAATAAAAGTCATGCGCAGGGAAAAAAACAACCCAAAACCCCTCCCCCCCAAAAAAAAAAGGCAATCCAAATTTAATTAATTAATTAATTATATTATTTACCAGAATATGAGGATGTTTGCATTAAATTCCGTATAAATTCAATTAAAAAATTTGGAATTCATGAAAGAAAGAAGAAGTAATGTTCGCATCTGGAATTTAAGTTTGATTATTATGGAACACGAGTGCCGCTCTTTTTGAATTATTTTTTTCATCCTAATGTACTCCTCTATGCTAAGAAATCTTTGCATTAATTTCTAACAAAATTTAAAGGTTGATTAGAACTATAAAAGGATTGCAAAAACATTTCATTAGCTGCCCAATTTTAACCCAAAAAAGAGGATATTTAATTTTTTTTCTAAAAAATTATACTATTTGAAAGAAAACAGTTTTTTTTTTTTATAAAAACGACAATTTAAAAATAAAAAAATTTAAAATTTAAAAATAATAAATATCATTTCATAAAAATAACTGTAATAACATTTAAATCTTTTGCTAAAAAAGAAAGATCATTTGAATTTGTAGTTCTCAATGTTCTAATTAGTTCACCTTTACAAACAAACAGGTGTAATTGGAAAAAAAAATGTTTTGGTTGGTAGGAATTTTTATTTTTAAAAGGTAAAGGTGATTAAACCATAAATATGAGGGGTACCCTGTAATATAGAAAGAGTCGAGGGTTCCAAGAGGAAGAAAAAAGAAAAGTTTTGGAAATTACCGTGCCCATTATCAATATTATAATAATATTCCCACAGAGTCATTTATCAAAAAGAAAAAGAAAAACCTTAGTCAATAATAATAAAATGCGGCCTTGATTGGTCGCTATTTGACTATTGACTTTTGCTATTGGCCTCTTTCCTTTCCTGAGCAAGCACCCAAATCGAGAGTTCCAGAATTTTATTTATTTATTTTTCCTTTTTTTTTTTTTTAAATTTAGTACGAATTCTTTTCCTGGCAAGGACTCAAATTGTGGGACTCCAATCAGGGTATTTTCGACAGAACAGGTAAAAAGACATGGATAAAATCGTCACAAAGTTCATCTTAAATACTTGGTGATAGGGCAATTCAGTGTTGATCCAAACAGCGAAGAAGCTAGACGCCTCCCACCAGAAGAAGAAGCTTGAAATAAGCGGAAGAGCGAAGGTCCAGATCGGCTTTTAGATGGTCCGACAATCGGACGGTCATTATTTATTTGATAAGGCTGCGTTCTTGATCTTCTATAACTGAAATATCAACAACGAAAAGAGAGGAGAAATCGGAGTCCACAGAGGAGTTTTGTGGGGATTTGTTTTGATGCGATCAATTTGCGATTGAAATCTTGCAAAGGGTTTCGACAAATCATCAAATTTGGCGGAGGCGATTGTTATTTATTGATATGATTTTTTAAAAAAGGAAACAGGTATTAAAAAACCCTAGATTTTGAATTTCTACGCTTTTGTTGTGGTTGTTTCCCTCCTTCCAAAATTAAAGCAGTGGAGTCCCTAATTGATTCGGCCTTGGTCAGATCTCAAAGAATCTTAATCAGATGATGAACAGATTTAGGGTTTTTTTTTTTTTATGAAGAATTTATTGAAGAAACTTTTTGAAGAGAAGGGGATTTTTTGTTCGGATTCTCCTAGATCAACCTTAGACGTAGGCGGCATTGAATTGATTAAAATTTTCTTCTGGGGATTGTTTTCCACGAGGCTTTCGGTATGGATAGTGCTGGAGCTTTTGTCAAAGGAGTTTTTATTGCATAAATTACGTGTAGCCATTACTCTGGGCCAATTTTAGGCTTCAAGAATTAGGCTATATTTCTACTTAGTTTGACTCTATCGAAATCAACCTAGCTGCTTCGCCATTCAAGACTTAGACACTATTCTCGGAGCTGTCCTGCTGCGGCGATAGACTGTTAGATAGAAACTTTAGGGTGTTTATATTTTATTAGATAAACTGATTGCTTTCCTATGCGTTGCTGATGTGTTTATCTTCTGATGGTGAATTTGGTATTTCATGTTTATATGATTTGGATCTATGGATTTTGGGCTATTTTTTTCTGATTTAAGGAGCCTTGTTTGCTTGTTTGTGAAACTCACTACTCCGTATCTGCAGAAAAGTGGTGTAGGACTATTGGAGGGAAGAATAATGTTTGTCCTTCGAAGGAGACTAGGAGATCTGATGTTTTTGGCCTGTGGTCAGGCTGTGAGTCATGGTTTGACTTGAAGTAGCCAGGCTGCCATATCTCTTTTTTTTGGCATAGACTGAAACAAATATACTTCTATTATTACCAGAAGTATTATGTGGAAATTATGCATAGGAAAGAACACAGTTTGTCTAAACTGTTCCTGTACTTGTTTTGATGATGAAACTTTTACTGTATATATTTTGTTGTTTGCAAAGAACCATGATTCCAAGCATTTGGAACAAATTTTATCCAATGTTACATTCTCAATTGAGGGAAGTTTTCGAGGACATCAAAAATTGTCGGCATGATCTGCCTCAAGGTAAATGACCTTTGGAGGCATCTGCTGGTAGTCCTATTATCTACTCTGAGGCTCAATATACAGATTATAAAAATCTATTTTATAAGTGGATTGGGTGTTTTAAGGTTGTTTATTTGTCCCTTTGTTCATTATTTATTTGCATATATATAAATATATATATATATATATATATTGCTGATCTTTTTCTTTGATGTTGTTATTTTCCAGGAAGGATAGACACTTAACGTGTTCGAAGACTTGAGTTTTATAGTGATCTCTATATAGCTATCTGATCTGTTAATATCTGACAAGATTGGAGGAACTCAATTAGCTGTAAGTTTCTAGACCTTGTACTTTATTCCACAAAAAGTAGAATTTTTGGGTTTGAAGGACTTAAAAACAACAAAACTTCATAAAAATAGTCTGCATCAATTGGCATTTATTTTATTTGTGTACCAGTAGTGAAATTTTTTCTGATGCAATTTCTTCTTATGTGTCAGCACCTGTATCTCATTTCATTTTTAGCATGGATGCATATTTGATTGGAGCTTTGGTTTAATCATTTGCAGAGCTGTATTTGTTCTTGCACCAGGAGTTTCTCTTCTACTCTGGTGTCAAGAAGTAAGCAAGAAACCACGGCATCCTGCAAGACTTGTTGTGGTAGACCATTAGTTGATGGGATAGGGTCTGTATCTGCAGGCATGATGAGCACAGTAGGTCTGGAACTCACAAGTTTTATAAACCCTGACTTGACTTGGAAGACAGTGTCAAAGGGGAATAGGAGTGGAACGAGGCGTACAAGGAAACCAGGTGCTAAAAGCTTGACAATGGGAATGGGGCTAGCTGATGAAAATGCGGGAACAGTGGAGGAAGTTACAGTTTCAGAGTCAGAGAAGGTTAAATCACATTCTTTTGTACTTATAAAACTATCCTCATTTGTTCTCACCTGTTTCAACTAATTCTCTGTTTTCCTATTAGCAGCTTGGTGTGGATGTTCTAGGACGGCGCTTTAGTGAAAAAGTAGAGAATATTCCAATAAAGAAAAGGAGATCTATGTTTCAGTCTCCACCTCTAACCCCATTGGCCTCTTATCAGCACCTTGAAGCCTCTGGACGGTATGTAGATTTTCAACCTGCTTCCGGTCAAAATTCTGGTTCAAATTCAGCTCAGAGGCAATGGCTCATAAAATCTGATTGTTTTGCCAAGTCAACTGTTTCTACTATTGATGATGGGAACATTTCAGAGGTAATAAATGGTGTTGAGGATTTCTCAGGGATTGAAATACTTGCAGCTGCTGCTTGCAGTGACTGCATCAATAATGATGTTGCTGAAAATGAGGTAAATCCATTAGTAGAAGAATCAACACAGGAGAGAATTGAGTCTTCTGCTTCTGCAATGTGTTTGGAAGAAACTATTGCATCATTGGAGACTGCTTGTTGCTCTCCAAAAGATTCAGTAAATGAAAGTAAAACTGAGGGTTTATCTTTCCAGGGCAATTCCTTTGTTGGTTTGCATGAATCTCCTTGTGATAAGGATAATACAACAGCAGAAAAGTCCATTGGCTTGCCAGATGATAGGCTACTCTGGGATTTAAATCTTTCAATGGATGCTTGGCCTTGTGATGGTGGGGATGTTGATTCTCAAAAGGATGCTTTTGATAATATTTCTGTGAGAAGTGAAGAGCTGCAGACTAAGGAACCTCAAGATATACAAAATGATGCTACAAAGAAAGTGGTTTCATCTGTTGTTGATGGGGGTAACAGTATGACTTCAGACTTGAGAACCATGCCTGTTGGGACTGATGACTTGAGGAGAGAGAAACAGGAATCAGAAGGATGCTCTGGCTATGGTGAGAACAAAACTGAACATGTTACAGTGCCAATGTTTGAAGCTGAAAATTCCTTGATGCTCACTTCTGTTGACACAAATGCTTCCATTGAGGCAGTGAGCATGGATCAATGTCTTAGTCATTCTCCTTTTCCTGAATCAGATAAGAGCAAATGGGTGTCTGAGGAAAACCAAGAAAAATCACTATCAACTGATAAAGTTGAGCTGAACTCAGTAGGGTGTATTTCTGAGGCAGAGGTGGGCAAAACTGTTTGTATAGAAGTTGTTCAGGTAGAAGAGTCTGATGTTGCTTCTCCCCGTCTACCAGTTTTAGAGATGATTGCTAATGACATTCAGAACACAAGTGCTGACAATGATAAGGATCATGATGGAGATTCTGGCCTGCATGATGTTAAGGTTTTTGCTTACGGCCTGGACAATCCTCGACCTCTAGAATCCCTGGAAGTTGAGCATGCAAATGTGGCAGAGGAGATGGACATTTGCCATTTTTCACCAAAGTCTGAAGATATGTCCATGTCAGATGATTGTGTTATTGAGGCTATGGAACAAACTGCTGGAGCTTCTTCAGCCTATACTGCTCAAGTTGATTCTGTTGCTCATACAGAGTCTGTGGAACTGTTGCAAAATTCTTCCAGAAATTCCAATGCTACTTTAGGAGCTGGTGAGTTTTCTACTCATGAGGCATGTAGAATCTATGCTAATGGTCCTACAAGTCCTACAAGCTACTTGGATAAGGCCAACCCAAATGATACTCCTAAAGAAAGCCATGACTCAGCTGTTTGTCAAGATAAGGAATTGACAGTTGGCGTGAGAAACCACTCAGAACTTCAGACTGGTTATGATTCACAATTTGAGGATGGGGAATTGAGGGAATCTGATGTTCAATGTTGGGAGGAAGCTGAACAGGTGGACTATGACACTGAATTTGAGGAAGAAAGGTCATTTGGGTTGGAGGCTGAGAGTGGTGAGCAGAAATTGAAGGTAGAAAGAGGATCAAGTTCGGATGTTACTGGGAACTTTGAATGTCGTGAAACTGGAGAGGCTTTGAGGGAAAGTTCAGTGAGCTTGAAGATGAGAACTGTGGAAGTGCCTGATGGCAAAACAAAGAAAATTGATTGCTTAGACGGGTCTAAAGTTAGAGATTATGATCTTAGAGTAGATTTATCCAAGGTATCAAAAAGGGAATTGCTTTCACGTGTTGAAGGATCATTATCCTCAAGCAGGTGAATTTTTTTGGACCCATTGCCTCTTCTCTTTTATGTACATTTCTAGCTTTGATTGATAGCTGATTATTCAAATATTACAGGTCTGACAATTTTGATGGTTCATATACTCGAGCTGAAAGGGAGGCTAGCGCTGACAAATTCATGGGGAGGGATAGATCTACTTCACATATGCATGGCAGAAACCCAGGAGGTGGGCACCTTTTCAATCCTTCAGCTAATTATTGGAATTCTAAGCGGCATCATGCACCCATTTATCACGGCCCTTGCAATTTTGGGCGCCCCAGACCAAAAAGTGTTGTTGAGAGCCGTGGATATCCTATGGGCACAGGCCAAGCGCCTTCAGAAGCTGCTGGTGTTGCAAGACCTGACAACCGCATTTCTAGGCAGTATATGGATTCCTCCAATGGTGTATACAGGCCTCTCCTTAGAAGGAGATCACCAGTTGAAAGAGATGATTCTTATGGTATGCATCCAAGAATGCCTACCGTAAGAGATATTAGTCCCGATCGGACTAGGTTTAGAAGATATCCACATGGGGTTAGTAGGGGCATCAGGGATGAATATATCAGGCATATTCCTGATGACAGCACAGAATATTTGAGCCGTATGCCACGTCGTTTAGGCAGGAGAGAAAGAAGCATTTCCCCCCAGGGTGGAAGACCTCATTATACTGTACCTTACAAGAGAACTCGGTCAAGATCAAGGAGTCGCTCGCCCAGTGGCTGGTTATTGCAGATGGATAGAAATGAGGGTACGAGACGTAGCAGCAGGTCACCAGATTTTAGGTCTGATGCTAGAATAGATAGGGTGAGGTTGCCATTTACAAAGCGTTTTGCTGCAGAGTATGAAGAGTTCATAACCCCACCTCGAAGTCGCATTTCACCCCTCCGAAATTTCAGGATGTTTGAGGATCGGAATCCTGGTTTAGACAATTTTAGGGGCCGGAAATCACCTGTGAGAATGTTACGGCAAGGCCAAAGGTTTGATCAAGTGCGCCCCATTCGGAGATTGAATTCAGATGATAACTTCAGACCCATGATTCGAGGCAGAAGATTTCCTGATATGGCTGCTGGTGGTAAAGGGTGTAAATATGAAGGCAGTGATGATGATAAACATGGCCGCAGACATGAGATGATTTATCGAGTGAGGCGGTATGATACGGATGGTGCAGTCCCTCGGTTTCGGTCTAATGTAGAAGATTCATATGTGGCTAAGAACTCTTTAACCTTGACTAATGCAATTGGGGTCTCATCTAGGAGGCCTGATGATGCCCCTAGGACATCTAGTGAAAGATAGATCATTTTAAGATGCAACCATGAAGAGGATTTGGTTGGAAAGAGAGATGTGTAACTTGGAAGAGGTACATGTTTTTCCCTTTTACGTAATCCAGCTGTATATGCTGGGTGGTGGGATATCTTTTTTTTTCATCTTTTTTTTTTTTTTAAATCATTTGCATTTATTGGGCAGGATATGCATCTAAATTGTGCCTGATTTTTTTTGGTTGGTAGCATCCCTTAGCGAAGAAAATTTGTTCTCTTGGGGTTGATCTTTTGCCTCCCTCCTTGTCTACCGTTCCCTCGTTTACTCCTTTCAAAGGTTATATCTTCTTGCCTAGAAGGTTGTCGATACCTCTATATACGAGGCAATTAAGGTATAATGGTTAAGTCGAAATTAAGGGCTTTTTTTTTTTTATGTTGCAATGCTTCAATTTAATTTGGTCTTTCCTCAGTATTATTGTCATTTCATCTTTTCTTTGTCATGGTTATAAAAGAGAAATAATCGTATTGGATCTCATTTACGCTGCATGGTAAATGCTAATTGAAAGAGTAATTGTTGATCTTAACAAGTTGGTATTTAAAAGAAAATGAAATATACCACAAAGAAATTATCACTTGTCTTTTACCTACCAACCTCTCCTTAAGACCAATACTTGACCAGACCCGGCTATAGCTTCTACGAATAGCTGGCAAAACCCTGAAAGAAAAGATGGAATCACTCTTCAAGGTCGTTGTTGTGCCTGAATGGATGAGAACCTGTTGATATAACTTCTGATGTGGTAGTTGAGGAGCTCTTTAGGGGCTAAGAAGCATGGTGGGTATGGCCTATCACGAAGATAAAAGTTAAGGGGAAAGATGGCGAGTACGGCAAAGGTCGATGGGTGTTAATGAAATTCTCGATTACGTTTTGTTCCATCCATATCAATTAAGGGTTCTTTATTATTTTATTTATTTATTTATTAAAGGCTTTTAAAACTGGCAATAAGAAACTGTAGTGCTGTCGGGTGGAAGGGCTCACACGAGAAATGGTAAAATCCAACTCGTATTACATATTCACATTGCACCAAATCCTCCTAATGTTACAGATAATATTATGCACGATACAAAAGAAGCGTATGACGATTCTTCTTTTGCTTACCAGGTGAAGCCAATCGACTCAAAATTCAGATTATCTGCCAAACCAGAAGAGCGAATTGCTGCCACTTCATGCCGCATTTCCCTCGGTCCTTACAATAACACCAACGCTGGTTCCATTGCGTTCAAACAATATCTCTGCCAGAAACACTCCCCTCCCCCACACCCCCCCCCCCCCCCAAAAAAAAAAAAAATCAAGTGTCAAGTAATTTAGAATTTGTTACATGTATACGATGTCATAACACGTATTCATACATTATTGGTCAAAATAATTCAACGAATTCCATGGCCTTTCTCCCACCAACAATTTTCCTTGTCGGATTATAGACAGAATCCCAACGAAGAATAACTTACTTTTCAAGTCTGGTCTTTCACCATAATGGACCTTGGTAGCTTGGAGTAAAGACTGGTGCGGACTAGTTCTCTGTCAGCATTGTCAAACCATGCCGGGGCTGTCATTGGCGGAGTATCCATGTTTTGAATACGTCTCATCCCCTCGCTATATTGTTTCTTGTTCCAGAGAAAAGCAGCAGTTGCTGTGATCGCTATGGCGATGCATATGAACAGCATGTTCAGAGCAGCTCTTGCAGAGCTTGCGTATATCATATTAGAATTATGGTCAATTGGGTATATATAGAAACGTGTTAGAATGCCGATGAGAAGAAGAAAGATGACGAAAGAAGTTGAAATTATCACTCCAAGCCAGAGCCAACTATTTGGGCCTAAAATTGAATAAACTGGTACAGCTAATGCGTTGGGCTTTGAATCAAACAGTTTGTAGGGGCTTTGTGGTTCTGTAGCTGGCTCTTCTCTTGTTATATAGGCTTCAATCTGTAACTGCAAGCAGGAATTATCTACTGTGGTGCCTGATACTGGAAGTAGCAATTCTAACATGGTGAGATCAATAGATTTCTTGAATGCGCATATGAGGAGGATCTGTGGAATCCTGTCACTTCTGTTATTGGCCTTAAATAGGAGCTCTCTGATAATTGAGATGAAAGGTGTAACGCCGCTACCTCCGCTCAGCATCACGAGTGTGTCATGCCTGAAGCACATATTCTCTGTTATTATTTGCTTGGTAAGAAGTGGGCATAAAGGGTTTTAAATTTTTCATTGCAAAAACAAGGGAAGAGCTCATATTGTTTAGGCATTTTCTTTGGAAAATGGATTGAAGCAGGTCCATAAGGTCCTTCTATGGAGATCTCAAAGCGATTGCTGAAGGGGATGAAAGCTTCTGATACAACTCAGAAGACCACCTTCCTTCACTTTTAATGACAATGCTCAGCTTGTCAGGATCCATATTGCTGCTGGAGGTTATTGTAAAGGGATGCCACTGCAAATTGGAAATGCCAGGCACATTTACAAAAGGAGTGCTTGTCGGAGTGTAACTCAGTTCTGCCAGAATACGGAAGAAGAGGGCTCATAATCCCATGGTTTTTCTCTTTTATTTTTCTTTCAAGTAATACAAAGTGTTCAAGTATTATTAAAGTTCCATCAAAGATTCCAATCCCGATAGTATCTTGAAACTGGAAAGATTGCTAATTTTGCCAACAAGCAGAAAGTCACATATGAGGAACAAGTTTGACTTACCTGGGCCCTTGGAGAAATTCAACTCAACAGTTTCACAAGGTAAAATACGTGCTGAAACCAAGCTAATCCTTTCCGGGGATTGTAAGAGTCTTAGAGATCGATCTATCAAGAAAAGGTAGAAACCAGAAAGCATGATGCAAGAATAGGAGAACCCCACATGAAAGACGAAGAACACAACAAAGAGAATGTAGAGATGATGAGTATAATAGAAGAGCTCAAACATTTTTCGCCTTGTTTGTGGAAGGCTTGTTGCCCACATGGCTAATCCAGAGAGCAAAGCTATTTCTCAGGCCACATTTGAAGCATCGACCTTATCCCATTTAAGCACCTTCAAACAAGCACAATAATCTAATTTGCAACTTAGGAATTAATAGAACATGAATTGAGAGATCCATTATTCTTTTCAAACTATCAAGCAGCAAGTATCTAGCTGATCCATGGATTCATAGTCTTAACTCTTTGGACTCGATGTAGATGATCTGTAATCATTTAAATGTGTGAGATGTTAAAAATTGATGAAGTAGAGCATGTTCAAGTACCCCAAAAATGGTTCAATGGTTATTAAGCCTCTGGGACAAAGACTGACTGATGGTGCTTATGTCACATGTTGAAACTAAATTTTTAAGTTCGTGCGACTTCAAAATCTTATTATACGCTCATTTGGTGTCTTAAATTAGCTTAAAATCTATACATTATCTGCTTTAATCCCTCTGACCTTAGGGTTCCACATCTTTGTAAGGTATTATCTTTCTGATCCCTCTGATCTCACAGTTTTGTCTTACAAAAGATATTGCGCAAAGAGAGGGCGATGTGAACCCATTTATCTCAGGATCCTCTCTAGGATCGTGATATCATTCTTCACTTCAATGGAAGCCCACTATTCTCGGTGGCACATTGCTTGTGCCCTCAGAGCTGGCTCTGATATCACTTATTATAAGCCGAGACTCAATTTTCAAGCCCGTGAAGCTTCAGAACCCGAATATATACTTATCCGACATCTTAGATCAATCTAAGGTCTACACCCTTATAAGGTATTGTTTACTCTGACTCCTTTGATCTCATGATTTTATCATATCTCAAAAAGAGAGGGCAGTGTGAACCCATATATCCCAAGATCAACTCTAACATCCAGCCAATATGAGATTCATGGTTCCTCTCCAAGACTGTAACACTTACACTTTGCTTAGCTGCCTTTATGCTGAAAGTTTTTTGAATTTTGATATTGTAAACCTTCGTATTAAAATGATTCATTAATAATGAAAAGTAAACAAGAATGCTGTTATTTACCTCTGGTATCTGCCCTGTCTTGGCCCAGAAGATTAAGGTAACATAAACCGTGGGCTGGGAAAATGGTCATGGCGATATGCCTAAGCCAAATATGATACTTGATACTTGCTTTTGACGTAAGGCCAACAAGCCGCAAAACGGAAGATCCTCCAGTCACTGGGAAGAAGAGAAAAGCTAGGCAAATGTTGCCTACAAGACCAAGTGTTAGACCTGAAATCTCCAACTTAGCCTTCCACCTGCCAGGATAACCAAAACTGTCATCAAATTATGCCCTTCTGATTTATTATATTAGCCAAGAAAAAAGCACTGACACTACAAATTCAGTGGAATGAGATTCTTACACTAGCAGCTCACTCTTTGCAGCCAATTGGTCGATATGCACCAACATACCATTCAAGTAAGAAGTGGTTGACCAAGCTAACAGCATAATAAACATGACTAAAAATAAGAGCTCCATCCAAGAAACAATACCGAGAGGACCTTTCACGATCACTGGTTGCTTCAAAGTGTTAAACCTAGATGTTGGGACATAAAACATATTTAAAAAATGAAAAAGCAATTGAAGTTTGAAGATGTATAATGATGTACCTATGAACGCTGTGATCCGCAAGTTCCTTTCCCAAATGAAGGTAAATACATCCCATTGTAGCAATGAAGAGGATGGGAAATATGTAAATCAGCATAGTTGCACCTATATCCAATTAAGATTGAATTAAAGAAAAAAAAAAAAGAACTTTCTGGAGAGACTGTAAACTGACCTTGTCGTCCAATATGTGGACTTTGTTTTTGCATGGATTTCAGGCAACCAGTGTTCAAAATATGATTTCATAGGCATCATGATCCACAGCACCATGTACGCAAGAAAGATCAACACTAGGAAAAGCTTCATAGCTTATCTAACCATCTTCATTTCGTTCTTAGAACCTCTCCTTTTTCACTGCCTATATTCCAATTGAAGCAATTAATTGTTCCACTTTAATATAGAAAGTATGCCATAAAATATAAAAAAATAAAATTAGCATAATATAATGAGCAGGGCGTATATACCACGTTTATCAGGAACAAATGCATCTGCATAATGGGTGTGCAGGCCAAATTATATGCCCGTTGTCGTACAATTAAGAATAAATCTATGTTCCAATTGCTGACTTGGGATTTTGGAACGTCAATTTGTAACGCCATGAATTTAGCGTTCATTCCAGTGCAATTGTCTTAATGCAATAGAGTAAGTGGTGAACATCTTTTATTTATTTATTTATCCTTAATTATTTAGCTTAGTCAATCCCAGACAGACAAAGAAACACCTAACTTTTATTATGTCAGTAAACAATTACTCAAGATACCTATTATTGCACTCTTTTGCAGGAAGGATGATTAAAATTTGGATGTGTTCCTTTGTTGTATCCGAAGATGAATCGTTTGAATTTTTTTTTTTTTTGTAAAAAAAGTTTTGAGATAGATAAATTATTTAAAATTTTAAATTAAATTAAAATGTATTATATTCAATAATTTAAAATAAATAATTATAAATTATATATTTGATACGATTCTAACAAATAATTATCAATAAGATTAAATCTTAAGGGTAAAACGAAATTAGTAATTGGTTGAATATTATTGATTGCTGCTCCCCTTTCCCTCGCAAAGGCTTGGGTGAATTAATGTTAGTTTTATTTGCATCTTGATGAACTGCATCTGCGTCTATTCAGACTTCTGTTGCTTTCACTTATATTCTGTTGCTTTTGGTCAAAGCTTTTGACTTATCTTTTCCTTGGTAAGTTAAAATAGCGGTAATAGATATTTAATTTAATTGATTTATATTATTATTTTCAAAAAATAATATTTAATAAATTTAAAATTTATAAGTTACAATCATTTTTTAAAAAATAATATCTGATTGATATAAAATTTAAATATGAATATTTATAAATTACTGTGTTTGTAAAAAAAAAAAAACTTAAATTGGAGTCTAAATAAAAAAAAAGGAGCATGTTTTCTAAATTAACTATGTATTATGATAACAAGTCAGATTGATGCTTAGACATAATTTTTTAGATGAAAGGATTGCTTCAACTTCTTTAAGAAATATTTCCTCTACAGCCAAAGTCTGGAATTGGAGGACGTGATACCAATTTTTTCAGTTATCACTTCGTACTATAATAGTATGATCATTTTTTGTTGTGTTCTTTTTTTTTTTTTTTTTTTTATGAGAATCACAGTCTTGAACTATACATAACAAAAAATTAGTACTACTATTAATTCCATAAAAAATTCCTTTTAATTGTTTTTTTTTTCATCTTCAAAACCACGATTAATAACAAATCTGTCACATAATCAAAGCTAGATAACTAACAATAAAGTAAAAAAACAAAGTTACCCTTGGATTTATAGTATAGAGAAGACAAGTCTCAATTACAAACTTTCATGGAGATGCAACAGGATAACAGTTGCATTTATTCAATGATGAAATTACACAATAATAGACAAGGCAGGCAAATAACATAGATGAATCACAAAGTGAAGCTAATGGACTCAAAGTGCAGGTTATCTGCCAATCCAGATGCACAAATTTTTGCAACCTCGTGGCGCATCTTCCTCGGTCCACATGCAAGAACTCCAACATTTGATTCTTTTAATTCGAATAGTATTTCTGCAATGTTAAAAGAAACTATCAGTTCTCCAAATTTATCAATGCCAAGTTGGTTTTGCTGTCAAAGTGAATGCCATCAGCAGTAGTAGCAGCTTACTCTTAAGATCGGGTCTTGAACCAAAATGCACCTTGGTTGCTTGGGCAAGGGACTGAGTGGGAAGACTTATGAGTTCTATGTCTGCACAAGAAAACCATGTTCCTGGTGATGTTGTTGTTGTTGGTGTTGGTATTTCTTTGTTCAGGATTGGTTTCCCTTCCCTTGCAATCTGTTTCTTGCGCCAGAGGAAAATTACACTAGAAACAATGAAAATGCAAACACAAACAAGAAACATGTCCCAAAGTGCTCTAAAAGAGAAATGGTAGATTTGTTCAGTGTTGTGATCTATAGGATATATATAGTAACGAGTGACAATGCCCAGAAGAAGCAGGAACATAACAAATGATGATGAGATTATTGCGCCAAGCCATAGCCAATTGTTGGGGCCTAGTGCTGCAGAGATGGGTGAGTCTAAGGGGCTTGGCTTAAACCTTATTGTTTGGAGAGGTTTCTGGGTGTTAGTGTTTGGCTGCTCTTTCTCTCTGGTGATGTATGCTTCAATCTGCAACTGTATTTGGGAAATTTCTGCAGGACTACCCGAGATGGGAAGCAGCAAGTCTAGCATGGCAAGGTCGGCTGAGTGCTTGAAGGCACAAATCATAACAACTCTTGGAACCTTGACATTTGACTTCTGGCTTTGGAAAATTATCTCTCGGATTATGGAGATAAAGGGAGCAACACCACTGCCTCCGCACACCAACACCAGAGACTCATGCCTGCATATGTTAACACGAATCAAACTCAATGAACAAACTGATCGAAAGCTTAGTAGTTTTTTGCTTTCGACTGACCTTAGAAAATTGGATGAACTAGGACCATATGGCCCTTCAGTTGAAATTTCAAGATGATCTACAGAGGAACAGAGATTTTGGTAAAGCTTCTGAGACCAACTTCCTTCACTTTTGATGACCACGCTGAGCTGATCCGGTTCCATGTTGGAATTGGAAGTCACTGTGAAGGGATGCCACTGTAACTTGGAAATTCTAGGCACATTTACAAATAATATGCTGGTTGGATTATAATACAACCCTGGGAGGTCAAAAGAAAATAATAAGATTTAAAGCTGAAATATTTCGGGATAAGAGTTAACCATTGGAGGATAGTTACCAGGAGTCTTGGAGAAGTTCAGTTCAACGACGCCACATGGTAAGAGGCGTGCGGATAATAGTCTTGCTCGGTGTCGTGATTGCAAGAATCTTAAGTAACGATCGATCAGGAAAAGGAAGATCCCAGGAAGGATCATACAAAAATAGTTATCGCCAACATGCAATAGATAGAAGAAGGTGTATAGAAGGTAGAGATGATGGGTGTAGAAGAAAACCTCAAACTTCTTTCGTCTAAAGCGAGGCATACTTGTCACCCACATTGGCAAAGCAATCACAATTGCAATCTCTCCAGCTACATTTGATACCCAAGTTTTGCTCCATTGCAGCATCTGCACACCCCAATATTTCACTTAAATCTTCAAACTGCAAATGTCCATGCAAGTGTTTGCATAATATGAATTACTGATAAACATATAATCAAGTATGTGTTTTACAATGCCAAACAACATGCACATTTCTCACATATGATGCAGTATTATATATCAAGATTTGGTTATATGTTTTCTCAAAACATGCATATGTTAGTTCGCTGCCCCTTCTCCTATATTTCTACGTCATGGACCTATCCTATAATCCATTCATTCTATGGCCCAACGACCATTTTGGGACGTCACACCCATATATAAGCCCATTATCTTATTACATTTTCAATTGACCGCTAATGCTCCTTCGTCTTTTTTTGCTACCCAAGATTAAAAAGCAAGAAAGTTCCCCAGTAGTCCTTTTTAGTCCTATGGCTTTTAGATCTTCTTCTGAAGTCAAGTGAAAGTCTGAGTGAAGTAAAAAGGGCATTAGTCGAAAAATGAATCTCATCTGTCCCTCTATGAATCCAAACCTCCCGAGCAGTCCCCTTTCCTTGCGTGGATATCTTTACTAGTGGATTAACCGCATCTCTCTTAAAGAAAGAGAAAGGACCCGGAAACGACTAAAAGACTAGTACCGTCAACTCCAACTGTAGCAGCGGTTATTGCCAACAGCGTCTAGTCCCAGAGCTTCTATTTACTCAAGACCAGATACGCATTCAGTTAGCCTTAAATCACTTATATTATTAAGGTTTATTTTATCTAAAAAAATGAATTTAGATTTAAGCATGTATGAAAGAGTGACACTTGTCACCAACTATGATAAACAACAAAAGAAAAAGAAAATGTTCTATCAACAGGATAATACAAAATAAACCACTCAATCTTTCTTCCTTTATAGAAGGTAAGACAAAAGAAAGGGAGGGCAGAAGGAATCTAAACTCTTTCTTTCTTTGTTTTTTTTTTTGCCACTGTCTAACAGGAAAGACAACACATTGCTATGCCAACAGAGAAAAGACAGACAACCATAAAAGATTGTAGATAATAAAGTGATTCCACACCTTTCATTTCCTCACAATAATGAGGATAGAATAATATTTATTGACTAAGAACTTACTATAATTTATTATTATTTGAGTTGAAATACCTCAGTCATTTGATTAGTCATGGCCCAGTAGGTAATGAAACCAATAGTATGCGCAGCAAAAAGGATGTTTGAGACATGTCCAAGCCATATATGATACTTGATGCTAGACTCTGAGGTAAGCCCAACTAGAGGCAAAAGGGATGATCCTCTTGTTACAGGGAAGAAGAGAAATGCCCAGCAAATATTCCCTATGTATCCAAGTCTTAGTGATACACTTCGGAATTGAGCTTCCCATCTGCCAAAGTTTGATATCAGGTGATTGAAATCAAGGTATATATATTGTAATGGAATTAAACTGTTGCGAGCCTACTAATTAAAACTAGATAAAAATATCCAAGCACGTGTATAGAACATCAATTCAAGCTTAGAATAAACAAAAATGGGTTCACATCTCAATCCGTACATTTTCTCGCCTTGTTTATGCATGTGCAGGTGTCCAAAGCTGACATACAAGTAGTTGGCGAGGGACCAGATCAAGAGAGCAACAAACATGGCAGCAAAAATCAGCTCCAATGCAGAAACAATTCCAAGGGGAGCCATTACGAGCACCGGTCGTTTCAAGAAGGCAGTAGCACTATAACCAGGTCTCCTTTTAATTAGTTTAAATGAATATCCATATATATATATATATATGAATCACATAAGATAAGAGATCAATTAATTCTCTTCATAATAAATATTACAATCAGAAAACGGATAAAAAAAAGGGAAGGACTGGAAGACTGAAGAGAAATCCAACCTTTTGGAGTAATTGGACCCTCTTGATTTCTTCCGAAAATGGAGATAAGCGCAACCAAAAGCAGCTATGAACATCACCGGGAAAGAAAACAGCAAAAGATTTGTCCCTGTTAAAATGTCATGATAAAGTCGTGGGATGACATGTAAACAAATCAAAAGAAGAAGAGTCAAACAGTAGCAGCAGTATCAACAACAAGAAAAACAACCTCGCCTCGCAAAATACGTTGAAGTGAGCTTGCTGTCTAGATTGGGTGTCCATGTGTTTTTGTAAAGTTTCGTTGGCAACATAACCCAAATCATCAACCACCCAAGAAAAACCACAAGGAAGATCATCCGCAACATTGCGTGGCTGCTCATCTTCTCTCCTTAGTTAGAAGTAGGAAATAAAGCCAGACTGCCTGAGGCTCCTTTAACCGTATATATATCGGAATACCGAATGAACTTTGATGTTGTGTGTGTGTATATATATATATATATATATATATATGCACAAGTATATCTTCCAACGAGGATTTAAAGAAAATTAGCAACTTTTTACGTAACCATAATTAGCATTGGCTTTAGCATTGGTTTTCTTCAAATTCATTTAGATGCTTTATTTTACCACCAGCAATCAAGAAAATATGTCAATCTGAGTGATATATATGTCCCAAAAAAGAAAAAAAAACCATAGGAGTGAATGCATACTTATAGATAGATTAATTATATGTCTTTCACTTCTTAACCTATTGACAAAAAAAACTTTAAAGAAGATATTAGAGTTTGGGTTCGAACCAAACCTACCCCTCTCCCTTTTCATATAATAAAACGTTATCATCCTTTGAACCAAAAAACAAAATATAGATTAAATATACGCTTCAAATGCAAGTACACAGTTGATTTTAATATTTAGTAATGATAGTACTTAATAGTACGAAAGAACTGCTTGAAACTTTCCTCCCTTACAATTTGTTGGCTGTTTACCTATGCAAAATCATAGCATACATTAAGCAGATGACTCAATGTGTGTGTGTGTATATATATATATATAAACCCACAAGTTTCTGCTATTTTTTTTTATCATTTTTAATTTTGAATTTTATAGTTTCTTTAAAATATCATGGACTTCTTGTGGGCAAACAAAGTCCTCACAAATAATTTTGATCACCAAAATTCTCTTTCATCCCTGTCTAGTGCATGCCTTGTCTGCTAGTATGCCTTAGTTCATCAGGTGGGCCAATGATTTTTGCAATATTGAGTAATGTTAGATGTGTAGGAAAACAATAAGGGTTTCAAGTCATCAAAAATATCAATGCAAGACCGATTGATCTTATCAAACAGTAGTTTCAAGTCTTCAACCATGAGAAAAGAAATTTCATGTTCATGAATAAATTAGTTGTACAGAATGGGATTTACCAGTATGTTGGATCAGTAACAATTACAAATTTTTAAAGACCATTGTTCCCAAACCAATGCCAAGAAAAGTTGCAATGGAGGTTCCAAAAATGCCTGCAAGGATTCCTGGGACAACCACAGAGCCCCATCCTTTGGCTGTGGCCATTCCGCATGCAGTAGGAGGGCCGCCAATGTTGGCATTTGATGCCAAAAGTAATAGCTTTAAATCAAAACGAAATAGCTTTCCAAGTCCAAGAATCAAAACAAGATGGACAGACACTTGAACTAGAGCAAACAAGAAAATACTGGGTGCTGTGCTGATGACATTCCATATGCTCCCATTAGCACCCACCACAGTAAAAAATACCTGCCATGAAAAAATACATGCAAAATCCATTCAGTTCGTTTACACTTATTTTTATAACAAGGTAAATGCCCCCGGGATTTTTTATACATAGAGTCAAGCTACAATTGCATATTGTTGAAGCAAATCAATCAGAATTGGAAATATTCAAACCTGCATTAGAACCAGAGCATGCGTATCACCAGCGTGCAAGATTACCAAACACTGCAGGGAATAGAGTTGCTAATATTACAGTAATAACTGTTACTCCAGCAAGGATGCCCCCTTCAATCTTGAACAAATTTGTAGGATAAGAGGCAGTCTTACATATCAAAAAGCATATAGCATGAGCCATAGCAGTCTGGAGCACAGGGATTTTACCTCCCATGTTAGAATCCAAATTCATTTCAACATCTACCAAAAACATTAAAAGGTTCTTACAGATCAGCAATACTATGATATAATTTATCCATATTTGATTTCAATTGTCTAAAAAAATCACGCTAAGTATGCAATCTATTAAACACAAAAGAAAATTAATCAGTAAATTCCGTTTTCTGGTGCAAACAGCAATCTAAAGCTGTTGTGACTTAATTATTGCAAGAGGGAACCGGGAGAAATGGGTGAATGTTTAGTAAAACATCATGATATGAAGAAGTCAAGCTATGTACCATTTGTTGATGTTGAAGCCTCAGGAGCTACTTTAGAGGCTAATGCAAACAATACCATAAAGTGTATACAAATAACATTGTCTGCGGCAACTCCAGCTGCCAAAACCGATGGAGAAATACCCAGAGCCTCTGAAATTGCAATGTAGTTAACAGCTACAGTGATCCAACAGAAAGTGCTCAGTTACGAGGCATACTTTGAATTGAATTTTGATAAAAGAATATCATATTTGAGGAAGGCATTCTCAAACATGTACTAATCTAAGAAGGTGTTAAAATAAATGAATAAGATTGCTCTTAATTACACTGTTCCTAAACTGAACAACTGTATATGTCTCAAAAATCTTCTAATCTAAGAAGATGCTAAAGTACAGGAACAGCATTTTAAATACATGTTCAATCCTATTCGAACACTTCTAGCACCGAACATATTTCAAAGTTCAGGGCCAGTGAATTTTCTTCCCAACCTTTGTAGTGTCAAAGAAAAGTTAATGTAAGTTCAAAATCCAGGGATATTTATAGAATATCAATGGTGTTAAATGGTTTTATCTGTAAATACTTGAGAAATGCTGCTGCTACGGCTACCTCAACACATGCTTTAGACTATTGTCAAGTTGTCACATTTCCTTGCCTTTGTATCAAATAGCTCTAAGAATAAGAAGCACTAAAATTTCCAGGCAACTTACATCCACCAACATAACTACCCATGAGGGCAGAAGCTATCTTCCAATTATCTGGACCAAGTGATCGCATAGGCACCATCAGAAAATCCACTAGAGTCCCAACTATAGTTGAAACTGTCATCCAAAAGCATAAACAAGGGTTACTACGAATTATTTTAAAAGTCAAACATAATATTTAAATGAAAGAAAATCCAGTCCCTTCCATATTACTAATTCACATATAAATAAATTTGACAGAATACATGCTACTAGTTTAATAATCTACAGTTCCCAATCACAAAGGATGAACCTAAATCAACCTATTAGATTGGTTGTTTTGCCTAAGCCTTACTCTTAGTTTTCCATATTTCTTTTCTTGTACCATAATTACAGTGGAAAACATGAATAATCACGGCTTCAAGCACAAGTCTCACAGTATCTTGACTAGGCAAGAACCCAAAAGTTCATTGCAAAAGTTACCAATAAAAGACTAGTACCTGTTCTAGGCATTGGATGTCAAAGATGCAGAGCCTCAACAAGTAATGAGTTATATTAACTACTTGATACCTACAAGGCCATGCCCACTGTTTTAGCAGTGAGTATACTCAGCGGAACTAACAGGAACATAGCATGTAATCATTATAATATAGAGTACATCATAAACCTGCAAAAATTAAATATTTTTCTCTGTTTCCTAGTAAAGGTATTCAGAGTAGAAGATGATAAAAAATGCCAAAGAAGAGGAGGATTTTGAACCATCAATGCATTTGCAATGTAAACAATCCCCTTGCTGGAATTCAGTCATTATCAAAGTAATTATCCTAATATTGAATTTATTTTTTGAAAATATCTAATAGTCAGTAACATTTTAATTAACTCCGACAGTGAAAGAAACTCCCAACCCCCGCACTCAAATTGAATTACATGAACATAAATTCCATTCCAGATCAAGAGCAATAGTACGCGTGGACAATGGACATTCACTGAACAGGAACATATGGGAGGATCATCCTTGAATATCATAACTTAAACAAAGGGATTTTCATTAAAAGGTATAAATAAGTAAAGAATATATAGGATCGTCAACAAGTCCTACTAACCTGATCCAAGCAAGAAGGCAAGCAGCAATGTCCCAGTTGAGCGTATGACGCGCCGCAAATCTGCTCCAAACAATAGTAAAGGAACAGATAATGGTAGCAAAAACCGCATGAAAAGAGAATAAGCTGGTGCTTCAAAAGGAATTATGCCCAGATTGCTAGCTGTCAGCCCCACCAATGTGCTCACTAATGCCGCACTCACCATACTTCCAATCTTTGTCTTCTCGGACCTTAGCAGATATTCCATAAAATATACAGTAACGGAATTTTTTTCTTTTATTTTTTTCGGGGATAAATTACACTAACTGAATTTAGTAACTCTCCATTAATAAACTGAATTAAAAAAAAAAAAAAAACAATAGTGTTAGGGCATATTACCAGAGACCAAAAATGGCCAAGAGAGCAGTCCACGTGCCCCAGTGGTCTTCAGGAGAAATGATTGGATATCTAAGCAGTGATCGAACCTCCACATTTCGGGACTTTGATATTAAAGATGGTAAGAGAAGCGATTTGTTAAGCTTGCGTTCTGATACGAAAGAGCGAGGTTTGGAAGTAGGCGTCCTGTTGAAGCAGTTACGAGGTTATAGCGGAAAGAGTGAGGTGACAGGGAGAGCGAAGGGACTGGCGGGGAGGTGGGGAGGGGTACGAGAGATGAGGATAAAGCGAAGGACGCCATTAATGGTGGAGGGTTGAGGCTCATGCGCTGCTCTTCCTGTCCTCTGGTTATATTACAGTTTGACTTTATTATAAAAATAAATTTGATTTTATTATAAAAATAATCATTTACAATATATTATGAATCTATTTTAATATTAGATAAAAAATTAATAAAATTTTATATTTAATTAATTTATTAATATATATTAAAAGCAAAGTTAAAGCTAGTATAAAACTAATTATTAATAATAGTAAATTAAATTATAATTTAGAGGTATACTATATTAATAATAATTTTAATTCAATTAATTTTTATACTTTATTTATATTAAGATTAATTATATTTAAGCAACTACCCTTGATGAATTTAAGATTATTTGCATTATATTAATTAATTTAATATAATCTACTATTTAACATTCTAATTAGATATTTGATCAATTTGTGCATATTCAATGTTATTATATTTATGTTAATGTCAAAATGATGAAATTGGTGCTTTTTAAATAATGTTTACTATTCAATTTGTGAAATTTTGGTCAATTGGTGTAATGAACCTAATGATTATATCCAATGTTATTATGTTAATATCAATTGATGTGTATGACTTTTTCTAATTTAACATTCTATTGGAACATTTGATAAATTATTACATAAAATTATATTTATCGTAGTAATGTTAGTATTATAAACTAAAAGGAAAATAGATATAAGATTAAACTAATTAATAAGTCAATTATTCATTTTAAATATTTTTTGTAAATGATAATTGATATTTTTTTAATAATATTTACTATTCGACATTATAATTAGATAATTGGTAATTAATGAATATATTTATATCAATGTTAATATCAAAATGGTCAAATATTAAAATTAAATCAATATTATAGCAATTAATTTTTACATGTTATGATTTTTTAAAATTTTTAAATATTGATTACTAATATTAAACCAATTAATTAATAAATCTTTTAATATCTACCATTTAACATTCTAATTGAATATTTAGTTAACTAGTGTTTTCGATTAGATCTAATATACTTATGTTGATATTTCATTTATTTCCAAACAAAAAAAATAAATAAATGTTAAAAAAAATTATTGAAAATTTAAAATACTTGTTAAGAAGCTATAACATAATGAATTAAAAAGCTAATAAAATAAAAATAAAAATAAAAATTTGTTGGATTAAGTGGCTAAAATTAAGTGGCCAATGATCTAAGGGGTTATTGAGTTAAGATTTAAGGATTAAAAAACTATTCATATAAATAAATACTTAGTTGATTTTATAATTTATTGAATTCTTAAAATGATTTTTTTTATGTAGCTCAATGGTTTTCGACTTTTATTTTTATATATTAGATTTATATATTTATTTAACTATTTAAACTAATAAAATTTACTAAAAAAGTAATGGGTATTACTAAAATACAACTTAGGGTTCAAATTCCATTGTCAGAATGCAATTTTAAAAATTTTTTCCTCATTAATTCTTATTAATTCATTATATAAATTTTGCTCCAAGGCAGACAGGAGCTTTCCCTTATCGTGTCACGTGGTGTTTTCTTAGTCATTTTGTTTAAGAAAAGCATTTTAGTTCATAGATGAGTTTTAATTTGGTTTGATTTTTTAAAATTATTTTTTTTAAATCAAATATCAAGTCGAATTAGTTACAAAAAAAATCAAGATCGGATTAGAATTAGATTTTAGATAAATCTGATCCCATCCGAATATATATATATATAAATTATTTTTTAATTAATTAATTAAATATATTTATTTAATTTTATATTTATATTAAAAAATAATATTTTATTAATTTTTAATCAAATTAAATAAGATATAATTTTATATAATATTGAATCGAATCGAGTTCAGATATGAAAAATATAAAAAATTAAATTGGATTGAGTTCAAATAATTTATATATATAATAGGATCGGGTTCGAGATAAATAAAAACTCACCTCAACCTGATTAGTTGTCATATATACTTTCGCTTTTTTTTTTTTTAATTTTTTAATTGTTAAAATTTCTTTAAATATTTAATAAATATTTTAAAAATGATTTAATTTTTTAGGTAGGATTCGCTTTATACCAATTATTTCCTTTTTCTTTTTTTTTCTTTTTTTACCTTTTTTTTTTAAAAAAAATTTTAAAAATATTTTTTAAGATTTTATTTTATTTTTTTTACTTTTTAATATTTTGCTCAAAATTTTTTACAATTTAATAAAGATTTTTTAATGACTTAAATTTTTTAATGTGAGACTCACTTAATAATTTTTTTATTTTTTACTATTTTTTATTTTTTTTTAAATTTCATAATATAAATTATGCTTATGTACTAAGAGTAGTAGTTTTCCATTAGGCTACCACGTAGAAGCTTCATGTTATTTCTTCTTTTTTTCTTTTTTATATATTTTTAAAATTTTATCTTTTATGTATGGGATCTATTAATATATTTTTTCCTTTTTTTGCCCTTTTTAACTTTTTTTTTCTTTTTTTAAATCCTTAATAATATTTTTTACAATTAGAAAAAAATATTTTTAAAATTTTTATTTTTTACTTGTGGGACTCATTGATATTAAACTTTATTTTTGTTTTTCATTTTTACTCTTTTTTTTTTTTACTTTTTTCTTTTTAAAAAAATTACCTTAAGGCTTTTTTTTTAAAATATTAGTTTTTTAGAGGATTCGGATCATGTCAATGGTATGTTACATGTTTCTTTTTTTATATATATACTTAATAAATAATTTTTTATATTTTAGTTTTTAGATCCACTTTATATCAAAAGTATACTATTTGTTAAATCATTTAACTTTGTTTTTGCTTTTCTTTTTTTAAAAAATAAAAAAATATATTTAAAAAATTTTTAATATGAGACCCTTTCAATAGGATTATTTAAAAAATATATTTTTTCATTATTTTTCTCTTTTGTTTATTTGATAAATTTTAATTCTTTGGGTTGATACATGTTATTTTCATGTTTTTCCTTTTATTTTTATTTGTTTTTTATTTTTTCTTTTAAGCCATTTAATAAATATTTTTTAAGATTATAAAAATATTATATTTTCCGAAAGATTTTATTTTTTATGTGTAGGACTAATTTATACCAAATTTTTTTTGCTTTTTTTAACTTTTTTAATTTTTCCTTTTTAAAAATATAACAAACGACCTATATATTTTTAAAGATGTTATTTTTATATTTGAAACCTGTTTATACAATTTTTTTTCTTTTTTTCTTTTCCATTTTAGCCATTTTAACTTGTAACTTTTAACCTTTTTCTTTTTTAGTTTTTTTTTTTTTTTTGGTGATCTACTTTGTACTACTATATCACATATTGGTTTTTTTTTTTTTTACTATTTCTTGTATTTTTCAATATATTTAATAAATAGTTTTATTATATTTTATTTTTAAGCCCACTTGATCTCAAGAGTATGCTATGTGTTAAGTCGTTTGACATTTTTTTCGTTTTTTCGCTTTTACTTTTTTATTTTTTTCCATTTATATATTCATTTTTTTCTTTTTTAAAAATATTTAATATTTCCTAAAAAATTTTAAATTTCTTTAACATGGGGCTCATTTGATATAATTATTTAAATATATATATTTTTCTCTTTTTTGTTTAATTTGATGGTTTTTTTTTATAAATTAGTAGAGATAGCGATATCATACTAGCATTTGATTTTTTTTTCTCTTTTTTGATCCTTTCTTTTCTTTTATTTTTTTTATATCCATAATACAAAATTTTCAAGAAAAATTCATCATTTCATGTATTGCGTGGTAACTCAACTTTCTTTTTTTCTTCTTTTTTTTTTCTTGCTTCTTGTCTTTTACTTTTCTTTTTTCCATTTTTCTTTTTTTTAAAAAAATAATATCATTTTTTAAAATTAAAAAAAAAAAGTGAACAAATGTGTACATGTGGCACTTTATTTTTTGTATTTTTTAATTTTTTAATTAATCAAATTATTATTTAATACATAAACTTAAAAAATTAATATTTTAAACTCAATTAAGATGTTCACATATTACCCCAAAAAATTCTCATCTCATTTTTCCTTTTATTTTCATTTATTTTTATTTTTTTGTTTTTGTGCCTTTCTTATTTTATAGAAAATTAAGACAATTGAAATGTCTATGTAGTACTCCATCTATCTTTTTCTCTTTCATCTTTTTTTTTTGTACTTTTAACAAGATAAATTTTACAATAAAATGTGTTATTTGATAGATATATGAAAACAATACACACAAGGATTGATTCAAAATTTATGTTCAACGGGAGCAACTAATATAGATAATATTAAATATATAAATATATAAATATAAATTAATTCAAATGCATAATAAATTATTTTGTTTATACACAATGATAACATATTATAATTATTTTTTATAGGTTTTTTAGTGTGAAATAAACTTTTCAAATATTATCTCTTTCATTGGGATGATAGTTTAAATTTTTTTTTTTATAACTTTAGATCTGATGAAAATTATCTAAATTTAACTAAACATGAACTTATTTTGTAAAATGTTTTGTGTCACTATTATTGATTTTGTATGGTTTCTTCAAAATTGGCATTTTCTTTATAAGGTATTTTTTCACAACAAATTAAATTAGATAATTTAGTTTATATAATTTCTAAAAAATAAGAAGATAATGTTATAGTTTATATTAGATATTGGAATATAATTATGCAAACAAAATCAACATGCATATTTTATTACATATTTTGAATTGTAATTAAATAATATAATTTTGAATATAAAAAATAATTTCATAAAAATTAAATTATTTCATTGATCAACTTAAGAAAGTACAATAGTTTTCAATCTTAATCTACTTTTAATATAAATGTAAATATAAATATAAATAAATCATAAATTAAGCCTAAATCAAATTATTTTACCAACATAAAAAAATTTAAATAGTAAACAGATATTAGGCAGAGCAGAAAGAGTATCACTTTTTATTTTATTTTTATTAGTTTTTAAATGAAATTATGGTCCTTGAATAAAAAATTATTTATAAATGTTTATTTTATTTATATTTATACATGTGACCTTATTATTTTTGCAAAATAAATTTTTTATATTGCAATTATAGTTCTGTTCTTTCAAATATTTATAAAAGTGTTATATATATTTATTTTTTTCATTTTTAGTGGGGGTAAATTATAAAAAAATTAAATTTTTAAAGAATTTTTGTAATAATTTCTAAGGGATATTAGGATATCAGTGGAGATAGTTGCCCACACTGCCTCCATTGTAAATCCATCCCAAAATACGTATCCGACATGTTTCAATTCATTTTAATTTGATAAGAGACGATTTTTCTTAAATTGAGATTGAGTTGATGTGGGTTGATTTTTTTTTTTTTTATAAAATACAATATTGGGACAAAAATGTGCTTAAGATATTTTGTCCTACCTCATTTCGAGGTATATATATAAAATATAGATTTTATTATTAATTTAATTTTATAGTTATATATGCGTTATATTAATAAAATTATTATTTAAAACTTTAAATTATAAAATTAATATTTTAAACTTAATGTGAATGTTTATGCAACACATTCTTTGAATTATTTTTTTATTTTTTATTTTTACTTTTTATTAATTATTGTTTTAGAATTTTATTTTTTAAATAGATATATTTTGTAATGATAAGAGATTATTCACGTGTTACCCTAATTTGAGTTTTTTTACTTTTTTTTTTAATTATATAAAATTTTAAAAAATAAAGTTAAAAAAGATGGCAAAACAAAACTTGTAACGTTTATGTTTGATAAAAAAAATCATTTTTGTAAAAATTGATATTGAATCAAGTTGGGTATATTTCTTATTAAAAAGAGCAAATGAATCAAAAAACGAATTTAATGTGCTTTCTCCCTCTCATAACGTATAAATTCGTAGATCTATAGCTAAATATAAATTTAAGAGTCGTCATCAATCTTTTTTATTTAGATACGATTGATCACCTAATGAATTTATTCCTCTAAGGATGTCTTAAGCTTGACTAAGAGTCCTTAATAGATTTTAGTCTAATAATCAGAACAAAATTGAGGAGTTCGAGAAAGTTATAACACTTACACCTAAAATGGCACCATTTAATTTTAAATTATTCTAAAGATCTTGGTTCTAATGGTCTTTTAAATTTTACCATTTAAATATTGAAAATAATCTTAAGATTTCTCTATCAATCTAGTAGAATTCTTAAAAAATACTTTCTCACATCAAGAGTATTTAAGAATCTCACTTGTTTTCGTGAAGAGATTTTGTTATCGAAAAAAGACTTAATCATTTATTTTTATTAATTTTTTATTGAAAATATATCTAATTTTTTTACTATTCGGGCTAAAATTAGAAATATTTTTTCACTTAAAATTTTCTTATATAATCATTCATTTACGATTACTAATAATTTTGTTATTGAAATTTATTTTTTATTTTATAAGTTTATTTCTAAATTTTTTATCATTTGAGTCAAATTTAGAATTATTTTGCAAGTTTTATTTCTAAATCTTCTACCATTTGAACCAAATTCAAAAATATTTTCTCATTTAAAATTTTTTTAAAAAATCAACCATTCTTAATTTTCTTAGAATTTCATCATCGAATTTACTTTATTCTTATTCCATAATATTATTTTTTTTATTTCTAAAATTTACCATTTCTATCCTTATTGTTTGTTATGCTTAAAATTTTCATTATTGAAATTTTATCTAATTTATCACTATTATGACACAATTCAAAAATAAATTTTTCATCTAAAAAATTTTTAAAAATCAACAATTCTTGATCTCTTAGAATTTCTTGTATTATCCATATATATATATATATATTTTATACTCAACTAATCAGAGATTGTCTAAAAAAATACGAATGATAAAGTAGATAAATGAATAATTAAAAAAAAAACTTCAAAACAAATAAAAGGAATAAGTATTAAAAATAAATACCAAGTTGCGTCAATCAGTTGGTCCCCTGGAATAAAGCTAGCCCAAAACCGATTCAGAATTTAGTCTTGTTTACAAGTCAACTTTGCCATGTCAAATCTCTTTTCTCTTGCATCGACTTATCTTCTCCAAACTCCATACAGTGCCATGAAGATTATGAATGCTAGAATGAAACCCTTTTCCCATTTCCTTATTTTATCCTCAGCTTCTACAAAACAAGCTAACGATATCGTCCATCTTACTAGATTGAAACTTTAGCCACCAAGCTAGACCGCTTGCCTTTCTTCCTCCCTTTTATGGCTATAACTCCACGAAAATCCCTCAACCAAAAGCATGTAATTACTTTCTATTTGCTGCCCCCGTCTGCCTGATTCTTTTTGTTGTGGTGTGGCTTATGGGCAGCCATTTGGCGAGCTCTTAGTAAGAATGGGTTCTTTGGAGGTTGTGCTTTAAGAGAGGGTTGATCAAAAGTTTGTGCTTTAAGAGCGGATGGATTCTTCAAAGGCTGTGACTTGAAAGATGGTGGGTTGATTGAAGGTTGCCAATGCTATAGATAACAGTAAGGCATTGACATTGATGTGAAGACGGTAATGCTTGAAGTTTCTATTTATGTGGCTTCTTTTGTGTTATTGTCAGTGTAATAGTAACTTTGGTACACAGTCAATAAAGGCAGAAAAGTGTCGAAATGTAGTGGAGTTGTAGTTGTGATAACAATGATAAAGGAATTAAGGATGGTAATATTAGGCTAGATTACTGGTTAGGGTGGAGAAATGGATGAAGATAGTGATCGAACTGCCCCTTTTCTATGATTGAAAATGGCTGTTTAAATAGGAAGACCAATCCTTGGTTAAAGATTAGATGAAGCCAAACTTTAAATTTTGCATTATCCTAGAGATTCTCATAATTTATCTTCAAAAATAGATTAGTCTAATCCTAATTTCTTTCAAAAATATGATTTATCTCTCTTGATTATTTTATCTTTTTTATTATTTTTTTATTTTTTGGGTGAATTTTTTTATTTCCAAATGAAAAGAAATAAAATAAAAAGTGAAGACACAAATAAAATGAAAAAAGACCAATTTAATAGTGAAGACAAAAATAAAATGGAAAAAAAAAACCAAGTTAATGTTAAGTTTATAACCCAAATCAAATCAAGGCCTAATAAGACAATCATGGCCAAAAAACTTAATAGTCCATAATGATATGAAAAACTTAAAAAATCCCAAATAAAATATGGTGTCTACAATTTTAAGCTACATCATTATACATATAAAAGTATAAATTTTATTATCCATTTAATTTTATATGAAATTTGTAAACAAAAAAAGTTAGTTGAGATGCCCACTTAGCAACCTTATTTGTTTATTTCCTTTTTTATTTTTTCATTATTTTTAATCAAATCGATTTTACAACAAAATGAATCGATTGATAGAGATGACAAAACAATTAGTATCCGATAGATTTTTATCTATCACGATTTGATATTTTTATTTTTTATATTTTTTTAAATAAAATACATATTTTTAAAGATTTTATTTTTTATGTGTGAGACCTATTTATACTAAACTTTTTCCTCTTTTCTTTGTTTAGCTTTTTGTAAACTTTTTAAAAAATATTTAATTATAAGTTTAAAATATAAAAATATATATTTTATATAAGATAGACTAATACCAAACTTTTTTTTTTTAACGAAGATAGGGTGTCCATGTAGCATTTCCATTAGTTATGTTTTTCTTCTTCTTTTATTTTTTTTGTCCTTTTCTCTTTTTTATTTCCTTTTTTATTTTTTATTTTTTAATTATATAAATTTTGTTAGAAAGTAATCTCAATGGAAATGCCCATGTAACACCCTCAGTTTTTTTTTTTTTTGTATTTTTTTGTTTTTTGATTTGATAATTTTATAACAAAATGAGTTGCTTAACCGAAATGATAAATAGTATCCAATGTGTTTTGATTCGTCTCGATTCGATATAAATGTTTTAAATCAAAATTTGGTTGAGACAAGTAAAATTTTATTAAGAAAATAAGGATGAATCGGATTCGAATTTAGAATGTTTTGCCTTGATTCACCCCATAATATACATAAAAGTTTAGCTTTTATTATTTCTTGTTTTTATAGTTATATATACATATTATATTAATAAAGTTATTATTTGATGCTTTAATAAAGTTATAACATATATTATATTAATAAGGTTATTATTTGATACACTTCATCCCTTTTTTTTTCATTTTTTATCAACTTTTTATATTCTTTTTTTCTTCTTTATATTTAATGAATGATATTTTTTAGATTTAGAGTGAGATTTAATTGATGTTATTGATTAAAATTTTTTTGTTTGTTTTTTCTTTTTTATTATTAGATAATTTTGTAAAAATGCATGCCAAATAAAATGTCCATGTGACATTTGGATTTTGCTTTTGTTTTAGTTTTTTAATTTTTTAAAATTAGAAAAAATTTTAATTAGATAAATTTTAAAACAAAATGAGTTAGTTAATAAAGATGGCAAAATAATTAGTACCCTATGAGTTTTGATTCATATTGATTGGATATAAGAATTTTTATTAAAATTAGTACTAAATCAAGTCTGATCGATTTTTTTTTTTAAAAAAAGAAGCAGTGTTGGATCAAATGAGAATTTAAGGCGTTTTGTCTCAAGTCACCTCGTGGTATATTTAAAAATATGTATTTAGTATTTATTGAATTTTATATTTTTATATATGTATTACATTAATAAATTTATTATTTGATATTTTAATTTAAAATATTAACTTTTTAAGCTCAATCACGATGTCCATGTTGCACTCTAATGGTCTCTTTTTCTTGTATTTTTTTTGTTTTTATTTTTATTAATAAAATTATTATTTGATATTTTAATTTAAGATAATAACATTTTAAATTCAATTGAAATGATGAAGTGATACCTCGATGAGCTCTTTTTTTTCTTTTTTTTAAAGTAAATTAATTTTATGCAAAGAGGAAGCTAGTGGATGTTTTCACGTGTCATTCTCATTTGGGTTTTTTTCTCTTAAATTAATAAAATTATTATTTAATATTTTAATTTTAAAAATTAATATTTTAAATTAAATGAAAATGTTTGTATGGCAAATAGTTATGTGGTTTGTTGGTAAGGCGTTGGACTTTTAGTTTTCGTGATCAAGATTTAAATCCTTGCAACCTCAGGTATATAAAAAAAATGTCCACATGCCACTCTTTATGATCTCTTTTTTTATTTTTTGTTTTTAATTTTTAATTTTTTGTTTTTTTTCCTTTTCTTATTTTTTATTTTTTGGGCTTTTAGCTATGACTAATGTCCTGTTAGCTAAATAAGTGTTGAAACAACTTGAAAAAAAAGGCAAGACGCACCTTGGATTGAAATCGATGAATTGTTGCTAGAGATTTTTTTTTAAAATCAATAAATAGAAATAAGGGAGTTCCATTTCTTGTTGATAGGTTCCTTCTTTTTTTTTTTTATTCTTATTCTTTTAATCTATCTGAACAGATCAGATTATTTATCAAATGATTTGAAAATAGCATATTTATATCGTTTTTCATTTGTTTTCCAACATAATGACCATAATAAGAAGCATTTTTATTTTTTATTTTTTGTTTTTTTCATTTTTTACTATTTTAGATTTTTTTATTTTTTATTTTTTTAATTAGATAAATTTTGTGAAAAAATAAGGTCAATGGAAGTATCCACATGTCACCTCCATTTGGTTGTTTTTGTTTTTTAATTAGATAAATTTTGTAACAAATTAAAAAATTAATTAATAAAGATAATAAAATAAAAATTTTTTTGACCTGTAGCAATGCACGAGTAATCCAATTAGTTTAATTGATTTATACTAATACTCTTGTAGGAAGTTAAAACAGTTTGCACTTTGCAACTAAACTAATTTGAGTTTACAAACGTTGCATAAACAGAGCCTAATTCTGTTATTAAAGAATTAAAGATTTTACATGTATTTCAAAATTGTTAGTTTAGAGGCAATGCCAAGAAAAGTAGTAATGGCATTGCCAAAAATGCTTTCAAGATTACTAGGAATAACTATAGAAATTCACCCTTTGGCTGTGGCTATTCCACATGTTGTTGTAGGACCTCCAACATTGGCAATCAACAACTTTAGGTCAAAATAAAATAGCTTCCCTAGTCCTAGGATCAAAGCCAAATGGATGGCGAGCTGAACTAGAGTAAACATAAGTATGCTGGGTTCTTTTTATCTATGTTGTTATCTTTATAGCTAGGATATTGAAGAGCAAGTAGGTGGTGATTGTTTTGCTTAAGATGGATTCACAAATTGAAAAAAGAAAAAAATACTTGATATTCATGTTGGAGGTCCTAATAGTACTCATAACAAAGCTTGAAAGTGTTATTAAGATTTGCTAAATCAAAAGCAACATATTTAATTTGCTTTTGCAAAACAATCCAATCAAGCACAAAAAGATTATCAAATTCTCTTAACTACAACACTTGATTGCATTCGTTTTCTTTTATGTCAAAATTTGGCATTTTGTGGTAGAGATGAAACTGCGAATTCTCACAATTAAGAAAAATTTTTTAAACTTTTTAGATTTCTTACCAATCACAATGAAACCATCAATAGTATCGTCTTGGAAAATGGATCAGAAAATTTAAAAGTGATAGCACATGATATTAAAAAAGATCTTCTTCGTGCCATAACAATTGAGATTACAAACACTATTATGGAAGATCTTAGAGATGGATTATTTCTAATTTACTTGATGAATCTCATGATATTTTAATCAAAAAACAAGCTTCTATTGTTTTGCGCTATGTGAAATTTAAAGGGCATGTTATTGAACATTTTCTGGGTATAGTATATGTTAATGATTCGACTGTTTTGTCATTTAAAGCAGCTATTAAAGCATTATTCTCTAAACATAATTTGAGTATGTCAAGGATTTGTGGGCAAGGTTTATGATGGAGTAAGTAACATGCAAGGTGAATACAATGGTCTATAAACTTTGATCATGAAAGGTAATGCATTTGCTTATTATGTTCCTTGTTTTGCTAATCACCTTTAATTGACATTTGTAGCCGTGCAAAGAATCATGTTCAAATTACATTGCTTTTCAACATTGTAACAAATGTAGTGAATATTGTTGGGACTTCATATAAATGAAGAGATGTTCTTCAAGAAAACAATTTGATAAAATTGTTGAAGTATTACAAGTCGATGAACTTTCTACGAGAAAAGGTTTAAATCAAGAAATAAATCTTCAATGAGCTAGGGATATATGATAGGGTTGACATTATGGGTTTTTGATAAACTTGATCATTATATTTAGTTCCATTATTAGTGTGCTTGAAATTATTGTAGAAGATGTGAATAGTATAGAGCAAAGAGAAAGTTCCTTTCTTATTAGATTCGACTCAATTTTTTGACTTTGCTTTTAACTTGCAGTTGATGAAAAATATCTTGGAGATTATAAATGAATTGTCCTTGGCATTACAAAGGCAAGATCAAGATATTGAGAATGCAATGGCATTAGTAAATGTAGCGAAGCAACGACTACAAACGATGAGAGTGATGATGGGAATCTTTGCATAAAAAGTTTTCTTTATTTTTGGCATCCTAAATATGGATGATATGTTTGTAACTCATGGAAAACCTTGACACAATGCTCAAACAATGACAAATTTACATTATTATCAGTTGAGTTGTTTTACACAATAACTAATATGCAACATCAAGTGTTCAATAATTGTTTTAACGAAGTGAATATGAAGTCATTTCTTTGTGTAACTTCTTTAAATTCTTGTGATTTTTTTTTGCAACTTTTGATAAGGAAATATTTATCTATCTTGCTCAATTTTATCTAGTCGAATTTTTTAATATGAAGCTAATACTTGACAATTAACTTGAAACTTACATTGTTGATTTAAGATATCATGATGAGTTTGCAAACTTGAAAAGTATCAGTGACCTCTCTATAAAACTTATTGAGCAAAGAAACATTTTATGTATCTAGTGGTATATTTGTGAAATTAGTTTTGATATTATCAATTTTTATGACATCAATTGAAATAGTTTTTTCTACTATGAAGATTGTGAAGAATCATTTACACAATCAAATAGGTGAATCTTGGATGATTATTATTTGGCTACATATATAGAAAAAGATATATTTTGTAATATTGATAATGAAAAGATTTTACAATGCTTTTAAAATATAAAAATCTATAAAAAAATAATTGTAATATGTTATCTTTTTGTATACAAAAAATAATTTTTTATGCATTTTAGTTAACTAATATATATTTAGATATATATTTTTGCGCTCACTAAATATAAATCCAGAATCCACCCATACCTGCACAAAAAAGTATATATCAGTGCCAATATTGCATATAAACCCACAAACAGAGCCAAATTTAGCACATGGTATAATAATTATGGTGACAGTTAAAATTTAATGTGCCATTGACGGTTAAGGTCATCTCTTATACAAATATAGTTGGAAAAAAAATAAAGGCTGATGCCTGTTTCCAGTAATGATAATTACCTGCATCAGAATTAGAGCCATAGCCTCCCCAGCTGGTGCAAGGCTGCCTAACTGGGTAGGAAATACAGTTGGCAGAATAACAACAACTGCTGTAACCGCAGGGAGGCTGCCTCCCTGAATGCCAAAATATTTCGTGAGATAAGCAGCGAGTTTGCAGATGGTAAAGGATACTGCAAGAGCTTTGGTAAAGGATACTGCAAGAGCTTTAGCTATCAGTAAGATAGGAAGTTTGCCACCAGATTCAGACCCCTCACCGGTTGCAACATCTGCTGAAGTCTTAACAACTTTAATTATATTATACAATTTTTTAAACATAACCACATCATTCTACAACACTCACATTTGATGCAGAGGGTGAGGAAAAAATATAATAAATAAAAATCAAATATAAAATGTAGAAAAGAAACTTCATGAAATAGACGATTTATCCGGGCAACCGATGTATATTCATAATGAAGATAAAGAAATCAGTTTATCACACAAATTGAGGAGCTTGGCACACCGTTGGGTGACGTTGAAGTCTCTGGGTACTTTTGATGCCAACGCAAACAGTGTTGTAAAATATGCTGCACAGATAACATTATCTGCAGCTAGTCGGGCGGCTAAAACAGATGGAGAAACTCCAAGGGCGTTTGAAAAGGCAACATAATTGACAGCTGAACAACATAAAAAATAAGTTCATCAGGCTAACAAAGAAGTTTATCGAAACAATGAAACCAATGGAATCGGATTACAAGTATCTATTATAATCCAAGGAAGTGAATAAGTTTCCTCCGCCAATATGCCTACCCATGAGGCAGCGGCTATCTTCCAACAATCTGACCAAATGCACTCATCGGCGCTACCACATATGCCAATGTTGTTCCAACTTTTGTGGCCACTGTGTTGCAAAATTTGGAGACCAAATATCACCAAAAAAAAAAAAAAGAAGAGAATTTTCGAGCATAGATCAATATGCTGATTTTGCTTGAACATATATATCACACAGCGTGAACTAATTAAGAAAGTATACATAGTTTGATGATTAATTTAATGATTATCTATATAATATGCTTTATTCATTAATATTTTAATTATTAAAAAATAAAATTTTAATATAAAAATTATGATATTTGTGTGTTAATCTTTCACGTGCCGTGCCACGCATACACATTGTCATAAACGGTTAAGGACTATCCTAACACAAAATAATGACCCAAAAACAAGTAAAATTCACCTAAAAAAGTACGATTAATTATACAGGTGATCAATTGAAATGGCTATCATCAAGACTCTGGTGGGGAGTGGAATTAACTGATCCGAGCAAGAAAGCCAGGACAAGTTTCCCTGTTGACTTAATCACATGCAGGAAATCTGCTCTAAACAATAACAAAGGAACAAGCCAATGGGAGCAAAAACTCCAGCACTATTGAGTAGGCTTTAGCTTCAGAAGAAATTATCCCCAAATACTAGTAGCAAGTCCAATCAAAGTATTCACTAGCGCACCACTCAAAGCACTTCCAACCTTTGTATCTCTGACCTTCAAGTTCAATTTAGTAGATAATCATCTATAATATCCACAAACTATAACGAAGATAAAAGATAAAAACCCATTGCTTCCAGAAATTGAAAACTTCCAGAAAAATGGGCAAATGACAACGTTGAAAAAAGTGTCAGTGAAGCAGTCAGCTGATTATCAACGTTTTTAGTGGCTATGGAATATTTGTAATCTTTCTCTTCTCGTTTTAAATTTATAAGTGTATGAGAAATGTCCAAGTGGGATTAAAAGCTACACGACTAATACGATTGAGCAAATTTAAAGTTTAAATTACATGGGCTATAGAAGAGAACCCAATTCAGATGTTCATTGGGACTTATTACACCGACAGTTTATTGAAACGGTAATGACTGTCACGCTGGTGTCAAATGGAATTTACCTAATCCCAGCAAGAAAGGTAGGCCAAGTCATATTAGAACTATAAATTTGAGTCAATCCCTGTTCATGCTTCATCGAGTTGGATATTAAGCGGATCACACTGATTCTTAGATTCTGATCAAGTGCTGTTACGTTTGACCTTACGATCGTACGGCAATCAGATTCGAGTCAAGATCTTGGTATTGTATTTGGCACAATTCTGATTCGTGTTTGATCGCATCTTTGGTAGTGGATTCGGGGTTACCGAAAACAATCCTTTCTGCAGTCAGGGCCTCAGGAGGCGCTTAACGTTCGGTTCTCAATTTTATATTTCCTGTCAAATCTTTAGAAATTCTTTCCTTCGGATTTTTAATTTCAAATGGAGGAGCGAACAAGTCGGTAGTAATCAATACAGATGTTAATTGTTAAAGTTTGGGTCGATTCAGACCGGATCTAATTTGGGCTGAAACTTTGAAGAGCAAGCCCTAGCACACTCGTAAATCCAAAAATCGCCATCTTTAAAATGTATCAGTAATGTCTACTGGATTGATGGTCAACTCCTTTCATAAGATACATGCTGTCAGCTTGCTTTCTGCTTCTTTGCGCTACCCCTCTCTTCATCCAAGGCCTTCAATTTGTTCTTAATAGCAGCAATTTTGGCGCTGCGACTCATCTGTCCCGAGGTGTTACTAGCAGTTCCACTTCTAATTGCCTCACCCCCAGCTTTGGAAGAATTCTGTGCTACTTCCTCCAAGTATTTCTCACTGGCTAGACGAACAACCAATGGGCGACCACAAGCTAATCTCCCATGCATCTTCTCCTTAGCCAATTTAGCTTCCTGCATACTCACTTTAAATATGGAAATCAGGACTTGCCTGAAAACACAGAGAGAGAATAAGCAGACGACTTACCTCTTTCGTGCTGTATTGGATAAAGGCAAACCCTCGTGGTTCTCCACGTTTTGGCCCACGAGTGTGCCACAAGAAATCTTCAGATATAATCTTCCCATATGGAGAAAACACCTTAATCAGAGCAGCTCTGGAAAAGAACAGCATAATATTAGTTTCCATAGATATTTTGCAATAAAAGCTTCAGTTTCAAATAATTATACTCACTCTGTTATTCTTAGGTCAAGGTTGCCAATGTATAGTCTGCTCTCACTCTTCTCGTCGGTGAAACTCCTAGGATCCTGCAGTCAGCCATTACAACCAATTCAAAATCATGAATCTCTCTTGATAAAGCACCAAGCTTATCGGAAAATCATCCAATTCTAAACTGCTTCAAACAAAAAGTGCCCCCAACAAGTTCAAAACATCTTGAATCAAGACAAGACAAACACATTTTGGGCACAAAAACACAACCATCAATCCCAACATGGGTTAAATTTTTAACTATTGAAAAATCACAGAGAAATGTGGGAAAAAATCACTAGATTAAGCTACATGGTGATAATCCCTTGGGAAGGGCAGAAAGCTCTTTTTCTTCCTGATGCTCAAGAACAATTGAAACATGGCAATCTTGGCATGGGAGCTACCTTATGGAACACAAGGTCCCTTAAGATAAAGAAACAAGATCCTTTTCTATTGTGCTTCTCACATTATAACAGAAATCAAATTTCATTTCCCAAACAGCCAAATCCAAGTCAAGGAACATGCACAAGTAAGATATGAATCAGCAAAACAGTGGCAAATTATTTTGTTGTATGGACTAGAGACCAACATTCTATAGGGACAAATTAGAAAGGAATACAAGATAGCAGAGAGGATTTCAAAATGCATTTCAACTTCAACATATATTAATATATTTTAAAAACTTCACAAGCAAATAAAAGCTTTGGAGGGTGAATTACCATAAAATGCAAAGGGTATTAGATGAAAATTAGTGTGGTAAGCACAAGCTTAATAAACTTTCAGAAATTCAAAGCATCAGAGTCTTCATCTACCTGCAAATGCTAAAAGGACAAAAGGTCACATAAACAAGAATCATTCTTTATAATTCCTTTTGCAGTAGATTAAAAGAAAACACCTAAAATATCATACTATTCAGTAATTTCATGTTATATACAAATAAAGACAGAAACTTACATGACAACTTGCAACAAATATAAAGGCATAGAGTTAGAAATAGTTGTCAAAACTTAAAAGGCCTGAGCCCCTGTTCTTGGCAACCTCACCTATAAGTACTGTTGTATGCAAATTAACTAGTATGATACAATACAAAAGAGAATGATTGCTGTCAAGCTCAACAATGCAGAAAACAGAGAAGAGCAAGAAGAATTGACAATGTTCTGCAAAAATAGAGGAAGGAAGATAGGGTGAGAGAATGAAGCTGTAATCTTAGAGAGAAGGAAAGTTTATTACCAAATTTCTCAAAGCCAGTACAACGCATAATTTGTTGTTACATATCTGTTTCTACTCCTCCTTTACTGACTTTGCAAATCAGTCACTAGTATTACTAAATAACTCTCTTACACTTAATTAACTTCTAACAAATAAACACTATAATTATATAATATAACATTTAATAACTTGGCAGAAAATTTGCAGCAGACTTGGCCTGTAACAAAGTAGCTCCTGTAACAAATTATGGTAACAGGGAAACTACCCAAATCAAGAAAAGCCTTTCAACTTGTCGATTCGTTCCAAAACTTTCCTCATAAAGAGTCGCAGATAGAAGGAATACAAAGATAAGATGAAAATTGACAGAGACTTTGGGTTCTAAGTCCTAACTAAACCCTTAAACAGACAAAACAGATTCTTTCTTATTCTTCTTTTTTTTTATTCATTCGGACTTGGCATTTCTACTGGCCAGAAAATTCCTAATATCCTGTAAATAATTTACAAAGGAGGGGGAAAACCCTAATTTTCTTCGTCTTTTTTCAACAAAAACATAAATTTTATTATCTATATAAGATTAAAATCACTTGCTGATTTTTCTATATGGTGATCAAACTTTTCTAACCAGTGTTCAAAAGAAAACCCTAACTGCTTTCACTTTGGAATATTTTAAAGCAGAGAAATTCATCGTTAAAAAATGAAAAACAAATAGTGGATGATTAGTCCAATAACTTACGGGAGGAAACGTCGCGTTGAGAGTTTAGAGATAGCTCTCTGATACTGAGTAGGAGGAGTTGCAATTTTCCCAATTGCTGCTTCTTTTCTTTGGTATGCCAATTACAGATTCGCCGGTTCTAGCATCCCAATGACAAGGAAAAAGGTCAAAAAAAAAAAAAAAAAAAAAAAACCATCCGCGTTAAAGCGACGCCCCTGTAAACGTTGCCCATCCGCATTAACACGACGCCGTAGTGTAGCTACAAAAAGGCAATCGAATCGATATATTTAAGAGCAACACAACATGGTATATCGTGCGTGCGTGTCCCATACCCAGCTTTTTTTTTTTTTTGGCAAGTGTTACAAGGTGACAATTAACTATTTACTTTGCTATGCATAAATTATTTTTTATTTATTTAAATATAATTAAATATAATTAAATATTATTTAATTTTTTTAACATTATTTTTAGTATATAAGATAATAGATAAAATAATATTATTAGAAACATTTGAAGATAAAAAAGGTATAATAGTTTTTTCTTTTCTCAAAACTTTTAATAAATAATCAGAGGTACTTTTATCATTTGTATCGACTTGATATGTTAGGTTGGTCTGATATAGTCAGTGTCACTTCAGCTCGATCTTGTCCTAATTGTCCTTGTACGGTCTCTCAGTTTACCAATAAATATGAAGACTTAGGCACCATGAAGGTAGATTTATCTCACTTACTTCTCTCTTTCTCTCTTTTATACTTTTTTTTTAATCTGATCTCTATTGACTTGCTCGTCGAATTGCAAACGCAGAAAACACCCATTGCCTTTGCCTTTAATAGTCTTTCTCTTCTATATTTATAGGAATACCCTCAAGTTGAATTTTAACACCAATATTTAACACACCAAGTAGGGGACATCTCATATTAACTGAGCACAAAATAATGTCACTAAGAAAAAAAACCTAAGAGAAAGAAGAGGTAGCCACCCCGGCTAGAATAGAAACTCACTTTAGCTAGCATTATGTCCGCTCAACTTAACCATAGGTGAGACTGACCATGGACAATTTCAAGCCCTGATAGAACAAATACAAACTCTCAAGCAGATGCTACAAACTATAGCCCCACCACAAGTCTTAAAAATGTTGAACTTAATCACACATGATCGAGAAGTTGCTATCGAGACAATCGAGCTATAAAGAGGCGGAAGCTTTGTCGACTTTTAGAAAAGAAGAACACATAAACCCAACTCATCACTACCCTAGTCATAATTCCACACATGCTACAACAAAAAAATCCAAACAAACAAACCATGAACTCTAACTGAATAGATATTTGGAAGCTTGGATGCGAGTTATGAAAAAAAAAACTGAAAACAAAGGCAGTGACATTTGAGGATGAGCTCAAGTTCCTAGAAGCCTCTCTTTTTACTGAAAAAATTGACAAAGCCATACCTCTCAAAGGATTTAAAATGCCAACCTTGAAGATATATGACAGTACTTTTGACTCTTTTAATCATTTAGAACTTTATAAAACTAACATGATGATACAAGGGATAGATGAAGCTCTTATGTGCAAAGATCTAACCATTACGTTGAAAAACGTAACTCGATCTTAGTATAACAGTCTGAAGTCGAGGTCAATTACTACATTCAAGGAGCTTAGTCACTCATTCCTATCCATATTTTTGAGTAGCCGAAAGGCTAAGAAAATAACTCTAAGCTTGATGTTAATTCACCAAGGGCAGAATGAAACTTTGAAAAGCTATGTCACACGTTTTAAAGTGAAAGCTCTATGATTTAAAAATCTAAAATAGATGGCCACTATTACCGCACTGACTAGTGGATTCAATGATAAAAAGTACCACTTAAAGCTGACATTATCGCTAGAATCACCCAAAACTCTGGTTTACATCCTGCTAATAATAAAGAAATACATTAATGCTGAAGCTACAATGAAAATAAATCAAGGTGAGAAAGACTTATCCCCTTTCCTCGATTGTAAAAAAAAATTCTACAATCTTTTCTTAAGAGGGAGACAATATACGGCTAGAAACCCCAGTGGAGAAAAAAGTTATATTGCACTGAATACCTCTCGTGAGAGGATTCTGATGCAAATTGAAAGAAATCCTAACCTTAGATGACCTAAGACACTAAGACATAACATAATAAGGGATTTGATAAAAAAAATGTGCCTTATATAGGGACATCAGCCATAATACCAAAAATCATGTCGACCTGAAAAACAAGATTGAAGCTCTGATAAGACAAGATTAGTTGAAGAGATTTGTGAGATATAAAAGACAAGACCAACTTAGAAAAGATTACATATAAGATCACAGAACTTCCACCTTGGCAAAGTAAGAAAGAAAAGATCTTAAAAAAAAGAGTTAAATCAATAAAAAGGCTAAGCTGACAATAATAAGCTAATTACTAAAGTGATTAACATGATACAAGAGGTAGCTTCACCTCAACAAAAAAGAAGTTTAACCCAAGCATGGTAATGGTAAGAGGTACCTTGACAAAAAAAAGACTAGAGAGACAAGTCTATCTCATTTAACTCGAAAGAACTAGAAAGAATCCAACACTTACACGATAATGACATAGTGATCACAACCTTTATGTATAATTATGTGGTCAAAATAATCCTATTTAATAATAAAAGTTCGACTGACATCATGTACTACGGCTATTTGAAGAAAATAAAGATTGGTGAAAATTAGTGAAAATCGATCACTACCACATTAGTGGGTTTGAAAATAAGCAAGTACTTATAAAAGGAATTATCAAGCTCTGATCTCTTTAGGGACTAAATCGAAGATAATTACCTTGATCATAGAATTCATGATAGTTGATATCCCATTTGCTTATAATATAATATTAGGTCGACCTAGCTAGTCTGTTATGTGGCTTATAGGTTTAGTTTTCCATTTGAAAGTGAAATTCTTAACACTGAAAGGGGTTGAAAAAGTTCAGAGAGACCAATCCACAGCACATCAATGTTATGTCATAATAATAAAAGGTATAACTAGAAAGCATATAAATAGCTCAATCGATACTGAGGTTAAAAACAAAAAAAAGCCAACACAAAAAATTGAAAAGAAGTAAACAATCACCGACAAAAGCACAGAACGTAAGACTAACTTGAAAAAAGCATGCTCTTAAGCCATTGTGAGTTCTTAAGCTCCAAAAAACTTTAATTTTGTTCCATTTCTTGAATTTTTTAAGATAACATTAGAAACAACTAAGCTCCTAAGTCGATGTAATTAATTTTGATGTTATTTGGACAGAGTTAACACACTAGCCAAAACACAGAGTGAAATGAAAAATATACTTCACTTTTACGTTCAACAAGTTTTTCAAAATACTAATCATCACGTTAAGATCTATTTTCGTAGGAAATGAACCTGACTTAATAGAACAAAAAGAGATAATTGATGAAAAATTGAACTCGAATGCAAACCTACCAAAATTGGTTGAAGACCTAATGATATTTCCATTTTGAAACAACATTCCTAAAAAAATACATGTAGATTAAAGCCAAGCTTCAACACAAAGGCCAACTGATTCAACTCATAAGAAATAATGCCAACTTTTTTACTTAGACACTATACGATATACTTGAAATTGATACTGACGTGATGGTCCATAGACTACACACTAATCTTGAGGTAAAACTAGTTTAACAAAAAAAAAAAACTTTTAACCTCAAAAGACAATAAGCCATTGAGGAAAATTTTGACAAATTATTATTAGCTAACTTTATCAAAAAGGCCTACTACCTTAAGTGGATAGCCAATGTAGTCATAGTAAAAAAACATAACAAAAAATAGAAAATGTGTGTGGATTTTACTGACTTGAATAAAACTTGTCCAAAAGATAACTTTTCCTTCCTTGGCATAGATTAGCTAGTAGATGATAATACCGAGCATGAATTCTTCAGCTTCATGGATACCTATTCTGACTATAATCATATCAAAATGTTGAAAGATGATGAAGATTAAATGATCTTTATTACTAAGAAAGGCCTTTACTGTTATAAAGTCATACCTTTCAAATTGAAGAACATAGGAGTGACCTACCAAAGATTGATGAACAATGTGTTTAAAGATCAGATCGATCGTAATATGGAGATATATGTAGATGACATGATAGTCAAAGGTAAAAGTTTGACCAAGCATGTAAAGGATCTTAAAAAAACCTTCAACACTTTGAGAAAGTATAATATGAAACTTAACTCAAGCAAATGCACTTTTGAGGTTACATCAGGCAAATTTATCAGTTACATGATCAATCAAAGGGGAATAGAAGTGAACCTTAAAATGTTCAAGCGATCTTAGAAATGAAGGCACCGATTTCGATAAAAAAAGTATAAAGATTAATAGGCAAAATAGTCGTGCTCAGCTTATTCATGTCTAGATTGATAGAATGATGTCTACCATTCTTTAAAATTTTTAAGAATGTCACTAACTTCAAATCAACTCCTCAATGCCAAAAAGTTTTTGATGAACTCAAAGAGTTTTTACCCTCTCTGTCCATCTTATCTAATCGAAGACTGGTGAAATACTATATTTATACTTAGCCAGTACATTAGGTTGTTAGTTCGATCCTAGTCTGAGAAAAAAAAAAGAAAATAACAACTGGTCTATTTTGTAAGCAAAGTATTGATAAAGCCTAAAGTTAATTACAACAGCATAGAAAAATTGGGCTACACCATTATCACTTCAGTCAAGAAACTCAGGCCATACTTTCATGCCTACATGATCAATATCCTAACTGATCAGCCACTGAGTTAAGTTTTACAAAATCCTGAAATGTTGAAAAGACTAATCAAATGGGCAATAGAGCTTAACAAATTCAATGTACACATTTCACCTACATCGATATTAAAATTATAGAAGCTGACAGACATGGTCGTAGAGTGCACTTTAGTACAATCGGAAGAACAATCTAAGAAAAAGAAATAAACATTGGATAAAGATGATTGGAAACTCTATGTCGATGGATTAGCTATAAGCCAAGGTGGAAGAGTCAACCTCATTCTAATTAGCCAAAAAATGCTACAGTACCTATATGCTTTGAGATTCAAGTTTAAGGCATCTAACAATAAAGTGGAATAAATACAAAGATAAGATGCAAATTGATAGAGACTTGGGCTTTAAGTCTTAACAAAACCCTTAAACAAACAAAACAAATTCTTTCTTATTCTTTTTTTTTTTTTTCATTTGGACTTGGCATTTCTACTTGCTAGAAATTTCCTAATATCTTGTAAATAGTTTACAAAAGAGGGGGAAAACCTTAATTTTCTTCATCCTTTTCAACAAAAACATAAATTTTATTATCTCTATAAGATTAAAATCACTTGCTGGTTTTATCTATATGGTGATCAAACTTTTCTAACTAGTGTATCAAAAGAAAACCCTAAGTGCTTTCACTTTAGAAGATGTTAAAGTAGAAAAATTCATAGGTAAAAAATGAAAAACAAATAGTGGATGATTAGTCCAATAACTTACGAGAGGAAACTTTGTGTTGAGAGTTTAGAAATAGCTATCTAATATTGAGTAGAAGGAGTTGCAATTTCCCCAATTGCTATTTTTTTTTTTTTTTTTGGTATGCCAATTACAAGTTCATCGATACTAGCATCCCAATGGCAAGAAAAAAGGTCAAAAAATATATATATATCGTTTGGTTAAAGCAATGCTCTTGTAAATGTTGCTCATCTGCATTAACACAACACCATAATGTAACTATAAAAAGGCAATTGAATTGATAAATTTAAGAGTAATACAACATGGTATATTGTGTGTGTGTGTCCCGTACCCAGCTTTTTTTTTCTTATTGTTTCTAAGTTTGGAAAGTGTTATAGGGTGACAAGTAGTTGTTTACCTTGTAATGCACAAATTATTTTTATTTATTTAAATATGTTTAAATATAAATTAATATTATTTAATTTCTTAATATCATATTTAGTGTATAGAATGATGGATAGAATAGTATGATAATAATTTTATATTATATTTGATTTGTATCTAATTAAAAGAATAGGTTACAAGTAAGATTATTATCCTATTGGTATATAATTATTCAATTCTCCTAAAGTTGAGAGAATTATTTTTAATCTATAAAATTAAATTTACATATCCTATTATACCTTTAAAAATTATATCAATAATTTAAATTATATAAACTCTAAGAAAAGATAATTTTGACCAATAAATAAATTATCCTATCTTAATTCTTATATATATCAAATAAAAAATAGGATGACATTATTTAATCTATTCCTATTTATAATATCAACTTATCATATCCTATCATAATTTTGTATATCAAACATGACCTAGGGTATATTTAGTGTATAAAATTATTATTGGATAAGATAATATGATATTATAATTAGCATTAAATTAAATAATATTATACTATCTTGTGTTTGATATATACAAGGATTAGGATAGAATAATTTATTTATTGATCAAAATAACACTTATTCAAAGTTTATACAATTTGAATTATTGATGTAAATTTTAAAGGTATAATAGGACATGTAAATTAAATCTCATGAATTAAAAATAGTCATTTTCAGTTTGAAAGGATTGAATCATCGTATGTTAAGAGGATGATTAATCCTCCTTACAATCCTATCATTTTCGTTAAATACAAACCAAACATAATATAAGATAATTATCATTTTATCTTATCTATCATTCTATGCATCAAATATGACCTACATGTTTAATATGTGCAAATTACAAATAATATAATTAAAATATCAAAACATAATAATATTAAAATTTTCAATTAAAAAATTTTCAATTAAAATATCAAATATCCATAATAATATTTAAGGAAAAATAAAATACCTAAAAGATTATATATAATAATATTATCGAATACCCCAATAAAATATTAAATTGAAAATTAAAAGTTTCATCACTTCAAATTAATTTTAGTAAATTTGTGTCATTTCTATGATGTGTAATCTTTTTTATAAACTTGTAAGTTAATATAATTTTAAGATATATTTTATTTATTTAGAAAAAAATAATGATTTAAAATATTTAAATAATATGTGTGATAGCTTACTTATATGTACATTTTTTGCATAAGTTTTAATAATATCTTTATTTTCAACATCAATAAGATTTGTTAAATTAATTTTCATACTTATTTTAAACTTTATATTTGATTCAAAATTGTGTAAAAGCTGAAATGAAATAGTTTTTAATTTTAAGTAATAGTATTAAACTTTAAACAATTATTTTAAATATTTGTTATAAAAAGGTTTCAATGAGAAAGTGTTCATTCTCATTCACAGAATTTTATAATTGACTTCAAAGGTAAAAAAGTTTGCTTTTTGTTTTTACTACATATGCTTCGCTTTCAGAAAAAACAATAATATTATAAAAGAATTAAATTATAAAAAATTAATTTCAAATAAATAAACATGAGTTTTCTTTTATATAAAAAAGTTATATTAGAATTAGTACTACATTTTAGTCATTTGCCTTTATTTATAAATTAAAAAAATAAAAGAAAAACGCAACAATTAAAATAAGCTTATACTTTCTTTTTCTAAATAAATAAATAAAACCAACAAACAATGTCTATATAATGAAATCGATATTTTTTACCTTCAATTGTCAAAATACTTCAAAAGAGTCATTATTGTGCTAAATGGATATTCTTTCTCCACTCCAATATCCATAAATTGTCAAAAAAATTTTATAAAATCCATGCATACAATATGGAATAAACAAAATATTAAAAGTTTTCATAAATATTTTAAAAATAAAAAAATATTGATTTTAATTTTGTAACATGTGGATGCACATATTATAAAAAATAAATAAAAGATTTTGTATCTCATATGTCAAAAAGTTATAAAAATATAATAAAAAATTTTATGCATCTCATAGGTTAAAAACCCATTTCTTTGCAAGCAAAAAAGTTGAAGAAAAAAATAGTAAAATAGGATTAACATTAAAAGTATAGTAAAGAATAAATTATCTTCTAATGAATGTGATATTTAGTCTTTTTAAATTTAAAAATAATCAAATAATAAAGAATTACTATAAAATTTCTAAAAATACAAATTATATTTTAAAATTTCAAAATTAAAATGACATATTTAAATTATTAAGAAATCTATTTTATAATATCACTACATGTTAGATTTTTATATTTAAAAAAATATATTAATAATATTCAAAAACCTATTACTGTCACGGGCCTGTGACTTATGCCAATGCTTTATGCGGCCTTAAGTTGGAAACTTCTTTCTTGTATGCCTAAGTAAACCTAAAACACTCTAGAATAGTAAGTACTCAAAAGAACAATTGAAAGGCACTTTAAAATAAGAAGGCTAGACTTGTATTACTCAAGTGTTTTTGTACATAAAATGAGGGTGAAAAGTCTCTCTATTTATAGTTAAAGCCTCCATAAATCAATAGTCAAGATTGACTCAATCCAATGGTTATTACAGAATCCAAGATTACAATGAAGTAACATGAGATATATATTAAAGAGTTCAAATTATGCAGAAAACTATCCTAGCTTGGTCAGTCTCCAGATTCTTCTAGAAACTTTAGCACATTGGGTCTGCTAAGGCCTGGAGAGTTTGCATCTGGGCCTACTCCGTTTGGTGCCATTCTAGAAGCAATTCTCTTAGGCTAGAGAGTTTGTGTAGGCAACATTTGTGTCTTTTGCAAACGTAGGGCCTAAACCCTTCTAACTGAATCTTTTGATGGTGCCTGGGCCTTATAGTAGACCTTTGTAGAGAAAGTGTCGTAGGTTGTGACACTCTTCCTCACCTAATCTTACAACACCCTTGTCACATACTCTAAATAGAACTAGTTGATCTAATCCTTAAACTGCCAAAAATCTTCATTCTTGCTCATTCCCTTGATCAATTGTATGGCAAACAACATTTTAGTCCCTAACCTTAATTCTCGTCTCACCAGCATAATGCATGGATATCAATGGTCTAATATGCAAATACAATTGGTAAAAGGCACAACAAGTGCATTTATCTGATCAAGGAATTCTTAACCAACAACAAATTCGTAATCATTTAGAAGAATTACCTTAACAGATTCTTTGCTTTTCCATTCACCAAGTTATAGCTCCAATTTATGTGCTACATTAATTATTGAAAGCTCATTGGAATTGACTGTTTTAATTATGTTAACCTTTTTTTGCACCTTTAGGTTTAGCTTTTGGGTTGTATTTTCATATATAAATAAATGATATGCTCCCATATCCATATCATCTTACTCGCAACAAGCATGTCGATGAACATCAATCTTTTTTGCTTTCGGTACCCCTTTGCTTAGACTAAATTCAATACAATCGAGCCAAGCTTCATGATTTCCCTCTCTGTCCTATCATCTACCTTATTATGGTATACAACTTGGCTTTCTTAAGTTAGTCTTACGATAAGTGTGAACCTTTACATATGTAGCAAGTAAGTGGCTTTTGATCCTTGTTGTTCCATTGCCTTGGCCTCCATTTCCAAATTGGTGGCTTGCCTTGACCATTCTTTGTTTGTTGAGTTTTGTACCTATTTTTGGACTGTTGGTTTCTGTTTCCCTAACCTTTGTCGTTACCTTTACACTTGAATGACTTAGACTTCTTTTATGGCTAGATCTTTACTAAGGATTCAACAGCTACCATGGCTTTGGCCAAATCCTTAAAGGCCTTTTCGCTACAACTTGTCCTTGGCCTACGATTTGAATCCGTCCATGAAAAAAAAAAGACCTTTATTATCTTAAAGGTTTGAAATCTAAAGCATTAAGTTTAAAAACTCTTGAACATAATCTCGCACTTTGCCTCTTTGACTAAACTTATGCATCTTCACCCTTGCCTCATCATTGGCATATTCTTTGTAGACCTACTACTTAAACTTTGTCTTAAACTCCTCTTAAGTCTAGACAATAACCCTTTCATGGCTCACATCATCACACCTATGTCTTTACCATAATAGTGCAATGTCAACCAAATACATTGAGGTTGTGCTTACCTTAGTGCCATCCTCTTCAATACCAATGGCTAGGAAGTATTGTTTCATTTCCCATAGAAAATTGCCCACATCCTTTATGAACCTAGCTCTCTTGTAGTTCTTTGGCTTAAGAACCTCCACTTAAGCTTTATTGTTATAGTTAGCACACCATTCCTAATGGCTACCTTGTATGCCATGAGCTCCCCTTTGAGCTTTTTCATCTCCTTGTACATTACCTCCACCATGGCCTCCGAGGCTTCATTATTTTGAGTGAACATGTCGATGGTTTCATTAAAAGCACCATGGAGATCTCATCTTCTATTTCCTTGAACTTTCCATGAGGTTTGACACAATCATCTCCACATTGGCTAAGTGGCTATATAGGGTCACATGATACTACTATATTTGAAAATTTTAAATTAAAAAAGATATATATATATATATTTAGATTATTTGGAAATATATTTTTTAAAAATATATATTTAAATTAGATTTTATTGCTAACAACTTAAAAATAATTGAATTGGTCTTTTACTTAAATTTTAAAATTTTGTATAATTAAATAATTTTTACATGTATATTTTTTTGATAAATATCTTAAATTAGAAAATATCTTACATGTCATTATATAGAAAAAAAAATTAAGAATTTTCCTACGTATTAAAAAGAAAAACCATCCATTTAAATTTTCACATAAATAAATCTTATTAGATTTTTATGTATATTATAATATAATATTATATATGATTTGTGCTGATATATTATGATTTTACAACTTCAAAATCAAAATTATTTCAAGAACTTGTAACACTGTCCGAATTTGTTTTTCTAACAAAAATGTTTAGTTCGACAAGTTTAACAATGCTTAGAATTACAAACTAACCTGTTTAAGTAATTAGGTTTGTGTCAATATTTTTTATATTTGAAACTATTAAATTTTGAATGTTTGTTATTAAAAATAAAAATTTTACTCTACTATTATATTATGGATAACTACATAATTTTTGTTAACATTTTAGTACAACATGAAATGATTAATTTACTTAAACTTGATTTTATTTATATATTTCAATATTACTAATAATTGAATGGATTTAAATGGATAGATATTTGGGTTAAATGAGTTAATCTTTCTTAACATAGTTAAATTAAAAAAAATGTTAGAGAGCATTTAATGGTTAAAAAGATAACCAAATCTTATCTCTTTATTAGAGATTGTTAATAAATAATCAAAAACATTTTAAATATTTGAATCGACCTGACGTGTTCAGAGTTATGTTAATTCAGTCATGCCACTTTTATCCTTTAAGTGTCTCATTTTTTTTTGTCTATAAATATGAATATTCAAGTACTATAAAATATCATTCAATCCTACATTATTCTCAACTTTCTATTTATTTTTTTTTCACCTTTTTTCATACCTTTGACTTATGCATTGGAATTCTCAATTTCCTATGTATATATTTTTTCATATCGATCTATGATTTACACGTTGAAATATAAACACTTGCTTTTACTTCTCACCATTCTCTTCTTTCTTATGTGATTCCATATCTGTTCTTAACTCAAAGCTCAACACAAATAAAAATATTCAAACCTTCGTCAAATGCTTTGATCAATTATGTGTTTGTCACACAAACTGCAATCTTTATAGCATTCTCGGCGAACAATACAAAATTGAGAAACGTTTGTAAAAATATTCACATTTGTCGGCAACCATAGCCCCAACAATCTGCGTCACATCTAAGCACCATCAATGCCTCGCATACACAGTTAAAACAAGGCATTCCTTAATTCAATGATTGAGGTTGAAAACGTTGTTTTAGCATTCTAATTTGAGAGCAAATTCATGATTAATTGTTGATTGAGAAAGTGACATATCCACCAACCAACTAAAAAATTTCAACGAATTTGGCAAACCCCACCACCAATTTCTTGTCATAATAAAAGAGTGACGAGGCTGGATTTAGCAAAGGTGTGAAAAGTAGTACCACTTGGCGTAGCTGCGAATTAAATGAAATCTTTTAGTCGAAATTTATAAAATTTTTTAATATAAATAATTTAGTTAAAAATTTTAAAAAATTATTTATATTAATAATGAAAAGATCAATAATATATATAAAAAATTATTAAAAATATTATTTATAATTTAAATTTGGTTAATATTTATTCAATGATAAAATTTTTATCAAAACTCTTATTAAAAAATCATTTAAGAGATATATAAAAATTTATTAATATTTCAAAATTTACACATTTAATTTATATAATAAAATTTTTGAATTTATTATTTTGAATTTATTATTTTAATTTTGATTTAATCATTTTTAATAAAACAATTTATAAAATTTTCACTTAAAAATTTTTATCTAAATATTAAATAATTTTTAAATCAGTTAATATATTATTGAAATTAGTATTTAGATATTATAAGTTCAAGAGAATTAATATAAATTATGTCATTTTCAATTAGATAAGTAGTAAAGAAAAGAGTTTAAAGATAAATTAAAAATTTTAAAAAATAAATATATATTTGACATTTATATTATACACATTTTTATCAATTTGATATTTAAAAAAATAAAATTATTAATATTTTAATTTTATTATTCATTTTAATATTTAAAATTAATTTTATTAATCATCATATGATATAATATAAATATCTAATAAAATATTAATACGTATTAAAAAAATTAATTCACAAAATATTATCAATTATAATATTAATATTAAAAAAAATTTAAATTCTAAAAAATTTTAAAACAATTTTAAAAAAGCTTAAATATTATTTTAATTAGAGCACCACACCGACCATTTTAATTCTTGGTCTAAATTTTTCGGCGTAACTTCCATTTTATCGTTGGCCTGGCAAGCACAAGCGTTCTCCAATCACGACTTGATTTCGTGTTATTATCGCTATCGACGACGACGAACACTTTTTTTTTTTATATTTGCCTGCCAGCTGTTACCTGATATTTGAAACGGGATCTTATCGATTTTATTTATCTGGTTTTTTTTTTTTTTTTTTGCCAAGAAGGGAATTGGGATCTTATCTGATTACTCTCTGCTTTTATTATTAATTTACAACTGAAAAATGAAAATACAACGCAAATTTTAGTTTTAAAACAATCATTATTTTCAGTATAAAAACAAATATTATTATATTTGTAATTTATTTATTTAATTAATAATTTTAAAAATATTTTATTAAATTTAATAAATAAACTTATAAATATTAATTAAATTTGTTTATGAATTATTTATTAAAGTTCTGTTTATTTACACTTTTAAATATAAATAAAAATAAATAATACAAATAAATTTTATTATATTTATAATTTATTTTATAATTATTTATTAAATTTAATAAATAAATATAAACTAATAATTATTGATTATCATTCTATTCATTTATATCCCTAACTAAATATTTTGGAAGAGCAAAACCGATGGCATAAATATTATTCACATTTTTTGTATTTTTGGAAGGATTTGCCGACCAACCCGAACAGTCAGTATATATATTTTTTCTTTGGTAAAACGATTTTTTTTTTTTTTTTGAATTGACATGGTGTGTCTGATTATTTAAACCATGTTTATTTTCTTGGGAAGATTGAAGGCGGAAGAAGACCTGTCACTTTGCTCCACGCCATTTGGGATTTGGAAACTTGTAAAAATTGAAATAATTCATTTTCGACGCGTAAAAACTTCTGTCGCTAAAAACTGTACAGCTATTCTCAAGGGAAAATAATGATGTATCTGCTAAGCTTTTGCAGGAGCCATTGTTGGAATGCCAGTGAGAAAAAAAAAAGTATTAGTATTATGTAAGTTTCGGAAACTCAGCCCTGAGACTCTGAAACGAAAATGGAAGACAGGCAACAGCAGCCCCATTTCTCTTCCAATTTAAAGTTCAGGGACTTTACATTAACTTATGCAATAAATTTTTAGACATGTGATGCATAAATGCAACAATAAAAACGGAAGTAGTCATACCTAAGCGTAGCAGTGCTGCTTAATGTTAGGGATGAGATAAATAATCCATAATGCGGCCCCAAGGAAGGTATTTTTTATTATAATTTAAGACTTAATTAATTCATAAAATAATATATCAATCAGGATTGAAATTTAAATTCATATTTGCAACCTATTCTTTTATTTTTTAAACTATAGGCCTGTAAAAAAAAAATTCAAATAGCAATTTGTCCGATGCTCAAAGTAAAATCTTATAGGTAAATTGTACAATTTAATTACTAAAAATTTAGATGTTCATGGTAAGAGAGAAATTTTGATTTTTATGTGTAAAATCCGAAAAGAGAGTACAAAAAAAAGATAGTTAAAACTTGTCAAAATGAGCAAGGTTACGTAGTCTTGTGGTGTCATCAATGCCTTCAGCAAGCAAATAGTGGGCAGGGAAAAAAGTTTAATTTAATTTTTATTTTTTATTTTAGTTCAAAAGAAGGTAGAACTCTTACAAGTAAGAAAAAGAGATTTTAATTGGAAATCAGAACTTTTATATTTTTGTAAAATCTTCTTAGCACTAGATCGGAAGATAAATGTTCAATTTATTTCGTTTCTACATGTTCTGGTCCTTGTTTCTTGGCATGAACTGAAAGGTATTTTGGTGGGGATTTTCGCATGCTCCGCTGGACCATACTTGGGATAAAAAAAGCAATTATTTCTCCTATTTATCATCCACAATTGCTAAAAGAGTACTTTGCACGAATGTGAACGGTCCAAAAAAAAAATGCTTTGATATATTCCAGAAAAACCATCAATTTCCAGGGCCAAATCCAGTGTCTCCCACTTCTCAAAACTCTAAATGAAAGCTCCTGCGATCCAGTTCTTCAAACGCTGTCTCTCTTCTTCAACGCTTTACCATTATATATTCCAATGTGTTAGATTTTCTCTCTTTATCTGTTGAAGAACCCAAAATAATCTTTTTAAGCCACCTTCCATGGATACCCAAAGGCTTCACCTTTTCTTTCTAACTCTCCTTTCACTCCTTTATATCTCTACATCTTTCCTACCCACAAACAACTTCCTCCTCAACTGTGGATCAAGGGGCAACACTTCATTCTATAACCGCATTTTTATAGCTGATTCAGCCAAACGTTCAGTTTCCCTCTCGGCAGAGCGATCCGTTTCACTCACGGACCGAAACCCATCTCCAAATTCACCCATTTTATACCATACGGCTCGCGTTTTCACCACTGACTCGAGCTATAAGTTCAACATCAAGAAAAACGGGACAGGGACTCACTTGGTACGTCTCCATTTCTCCCCATTTCAAGCTCAAAATTTTAACTTAGCATCTTCCAGATTCAATGTTGTGGCTAATGGCTTCTTGTTACTGAGTGGTTTTAGTGCTTACAATTTGCTGCTTAAAGAGTACATATTGAAAATAGATGGTGAAGTTCTTGAAATTAAGTTTAGTCCTGTAGGTGATTCTGGTTTTGCATTTGTAAATGCAATTGAGGTATTTTCAGTTCCTAAAGACTATATTATTGATGATGGAGCTAAGTTGGTTAGTGGTGACGGAATTGAAGAGTACAAGAACTTAACATCGCGGGTTTTAGAGACTATTCATAGGATTAATGTTGGTGGTTTAAAGCTAACTCCTTTTAATGACACTTTATGGAGAACTTGGATCCCTGATGATGGCTTTCTTGTGTTTAAACCTGCTGCAAAACGAGCAGTTGCCACTCATGTACCAAATTATCAGAATGGGGGTGCAACCCGTGAAATTGCCCCGGACAGTGTTTATATGACTGCACAGCAGATGAACAGGGATAATTTGACATTGAATGGTTGGTTCAATATCACTTGGGACTTTCCAGTAGGTTCACTTGGTGCTCCACACTTAGTTAGGTTGCATTTTTGTGATATTGTCAGTCCTGCACTTAATCTGTTGTACTTCAATGTGTACATCAATGATTACTCCGCTTATCGGGATTTGGATTTGTCGATGCTTACATATCATGCTCTTTCGTCACCGGTCTACTTAGATTTTGTTGCACATTCGGATGATTCAGGGGTTGTACGTGTAAGTGTTGGACCTTCAGATTTGAGCACTCCTTCAAAAATTAATGCCATTCTAAATGGGGTAGAGATCATGAGGTTGGTAAATCTTAAAGGTTTGCATGCTGGGTCTAAGAGGAAAAACGTTTGGATTTTGGTGGGTTTTATTTTTGGAGGCTTTCTTATCTTTTGTTTGGCTGCAGCTTCAGTTCTGCTTGCATTTAAGTGCAAGAAGAAGAAACCAAAACCACCCAGACGTGTAGAAAGTGCTGGTTGGACACCGCTATGTGTTTATGGGGCCAGTTCATATAGTAGAATGTCTGAAGGGACTGTTACAACATCTCAAGGTCCTAATGGTTATCACAGCTTGAGAATCCCTTTTGTTGACATTCAAACAGCAACTAACAATTTTGACAAGAGTTTAATTATTGGAATGGGTGGATTTGGTATGGTTTACAAAGGGGTCCTTAAAGACAATACTAAGGTTGCTGTAAAGAGAGGTGTCCGTGGATCAAGGCAGGGTCTTCCAGAATTCCAGACTGAAATAAGTATTTTGTCGAAGATTCGTCACCTGCATCTTGTTTCACTTGTTGGGTATTGTGAAGAACAGTCAGAAATGATACTAGTCTATGAGTATATGGAAAAAGGGCCATTGAAGAATCATTTATATGGTTCAAAATATCCTCCTTTGTCTTGGAAGCAAAGGCTTGAAATATGCATTGGCTCAGCTAGAGGTCTTCACTACCTTCATACCGGTTCAGCACAAGGTATCATTCATCGCGACATTAAATCTACTAATATATTGCTTGATGAAAATTATGTGGCCAAGGTTGCTGACTTTGGTCTCTCAAGATCTGGCCCATGTCTCAATGAAACCCATGTAAGCACTGGGGTAAAGGGTAGCTTTGGGTATCTTGATCCTGAGTATTTTCGGAGACAGCAACTTACTGATAAATCAGATGTTTATTCATTTGGGGTTGTGCTTTTTGAGGTACTTTGCGCTAGGCCCGCTGTTGATCCATTGCTTGCTAGGGAGCAGGTGAACTTAGCAGAATGGGCAATGCAGTGGCGGAAAAAAGGAATGCTTAGGAAAATTATTGATCCCCACCTTGTGGGACAAATAAAACCTAGCTGTTTGAAGAAATATGGAGAAACAGCTGAGAAATGTTTGGCTGATTACGGTGTTGATAGGCCAACCATGGGTGATGTCTTATGGAATTTGGAGTATGCACTTCAGCTTCAAGAATCAGGGCCAGAAGAACCACGTGAAGGCAGCAACATGAATGGAATGGATTGTCCAACATCCAGTGTTACTCCATTTAGCAATGCTAGGACAGAGAGAGATGATGGTACTGGTTGTTCAGACTTAACAACAAGCGATGTTTTTTCACAATTGATGACGAATGAAGGCAGATAATTTAAACAGTCAATGCTGCATAGATACAATCAAGGTCACTTCTCATTCTCAATTAGTTCTCCTAGAATCAATATATATATATATATATATTGGAAGTTTTAGTTGAGGTTTATATTCTTTTCTTTTCCTTAAGAATCCAGATTGTTGTATATTTAGGATATAGATGACTGTTGTGATCCTAAAGGAATTGTAGATTTCTCTCCCCTCCCAACTTGTTTTTATTGGTTGAGTTGCTAACTTAAAGCCTGATTATGTTGATGTTGAATTTGGATACTTGCATGAAAGTCGAGTCAGTAGTGATCAGTACTGGTTAAAATGAACTTTTGAAAACCTGAAACCGAGAATAAAGAGCCTGTTTAACATTGTAGACACATTCAGATCATTTGAGGATAAAGTAAGGCAACACCTCATATAATGGTTTCTTGCCCTTGTGACTTCCATGTGCCCTAATTCAAGCTGCAAGAAACCTCTAGTGCTTGCTTAATTGTTACTGATAGTAGTTTAGTACTAGTATTTGGAGTGTTATTAACTTTGCCACCACGTGAAATACTGAATATTAAAACTGTTCACGATAAAGCTTGAATGTGAACCATGAAGTTTGTATTTTTCTCCTGAAGTTGTCAGCAAAAGTATATCTATCCGTAGACTTCCTCTGGCTGATATCAACTGTGAATTCAAGACACGCAGTGATAGACAACTGGCTCACCTAACCAGTGACATCGTGTCCTTTAAAAAAAAGAAAAGCACATGCCAATAGGAATCCCTTTTCCTTTTTTACTTTCCTTTTTTAAGATAAAGAATATTGATTTCTAATTTGTGCTCTAAACTTCATTTATCTGTCGAGTTAAGCCTTATTTATAATCACGTTTTTTCAAGTTTGAAATGGGTTAGTGCATGCTATAGAATAAGAAATTTATGTACAGGTAAACTTATGTAATGGTACTTGGATTTTTCCAGATAAGGTAAAATAAATGGGAAATTCCAACATGAATTGGGTGGCAGACAGTGGCTCTGCTGAAAAACTTGGTGGAGAGGAGATTCACTGTGAAAGGCTCTGATCGAAACAAAAGTCTCAATCTCTAGCACTGTGTTGTACAGAGGAGGTAATGAAGTGCAGAGGGGGCAAATGCTGATGCCTAATGGCCAATGGGCCCTAGTCAAACTGTACCTACATTCTTTGTAGGAAGTGCACTCTGGGTGGGAGCAGGAAGAAGGTTGGCCGCCCGTCAGCCTTACCTACTCCCACTTTGAGTCTTCATCGTTATGAATATCATTCATTTTAATCTACTTTTCCACTTTTAGTTTAATAAACAAAAAAACATTTCTGTAGCTTTTGACCCACAAATGCACACTCATTGCATTCACCCTTTATTCTGGATCCATAATTATTGTTTAAGAATAACTTATTATTATATTAAGAAATATTTTGCATTATTTTAATCAAATTAAAAATAATATATGGATTATTTTTATAAATTAACGTTTTTTATATTTTTGGCCTAAAATCTACACTACCATTCACTTTGCAGGCAAAATCAACAAAATGTAGTGAAATTCATTTTTTTTTTCTAAAGGTTAAAAATTTTTTTTAAAATATTTGGTTTTAATTTTTGCACAAAACTGCTGAAAGAGAGTTAGAGAGAGGCGGGGCTATTACTTCAGAGTTCAAAAACGAGGACCGAGGAGGGCAAAGAGATAATTTCATAAGAAGACGTCCGTGTCTGGGAGAGGGGCATCCAATCCAACTCAGTGCCCGACCGTAGTAAAAAATTGGAATAGACATGACTAACTATCTACCCCAGGCCCCTCCTTTCCGTAATTTTTATCAACTTCCAAGGGCCATTTCAAAATTCCCGTCATTGACCCCTAGAATGTCTTTCTTCTTGCTTAGTAACGGAAACGCCGGGCGATAATAGCTTTTCAAACATTAAAAAGAAACTCTCTTTCTCTCTCTAATCGAATCTTGAGACTCCCCCTCCCCAAAAAAAAAAAAAACCCCCACTTTTATCTAAAAGAATTGTACATTAAATTCCAAAAGAGAGCGAAAAAGCAAAGTGCAAAAGAGTGAGGAAGCTTATTTTTTTGGAACCGAATTGAATCGTTGGATTCCGAAGCTTAAAGGGAGTATGGGTTAGGGTTTTCTGTTGTGTGTAAAAATTCGAAACCATAGAGGGAGAGAGGTTAGCGTTTTGGGGTGAAGATGACGGAGGTGATATTACATATATATGATGTGACGAACAGTGGATCGGATAAAACGAACAGCACGATTGTTCAAATCAACAAGGTCTTCAAGGACGGAATCGGCCTCGGCGGCATCTTCCACAGCGCCGTTCAGGTCCCATCTTTCTCACGCTCTTCTTGAATTTTGCATTTCTTTTGCATTCTTTCATGTTGTGGGTAAACGAGATCTAGGGTTTCTGGTTTGGAAAATTTTGGCTTTGTGTTGTATATCTAGGGTTTTACTTGTTTAGTTAAGTGGCAAATGTTTAAATGGTGATTTTAAATAAGATCTAACTGTTTGGTTGGTGCATTCAAGTCTTCTTGTATAATGTAGATAAAGAATTTTATCAAAGAAAGGGGGGCTTTAGATCTTTATTTTGCTTAAAAGGAGTAATTTAAGCTTTCAAGGTAGCTAGGAAGGAAGAGAGAATACTGCAAAGAAAGGATCCATGGTTACTTGCAGGGTAAAGGCTTATATTTTCATTGTTTCTTTTGTAGCGTGAGAAAAGTATTAGTTTATTTTATGTCCTTTTAATATATGGAATTCACCTAAAGAATTCTGAGTAATATGGAGTGTCTTCAGCTGGGGCCAAAGTTTTTCAGAGCAAAGGACTATGGTAGTCTTTACAGAGTTTTAAGTGAAGCTCTGCAGCTTTTTTTTCCTTAAGAGGATTTTGCAGCTAGATGTTAGGTCTTTGGGAATTATATATATCTATTTCTTGCTTTATTTTTGAAAGAATTCATAGAAATTTTGCCAATATGTTACCTTATCTTGGAGAATCTTGCAACTAAATTATGTTAGTGGGAAAGACAGGGAACATGTTCGCTTCTGAGTTCTTAAAGTTATGGGTACTGGCAATGGTTATCTTCACTTTTTACCAATTTAGCTTTGGTTTTGTCATTAATCTTGTTGCTCATTCTTTACATGCCCATTGTTGTCTCTATAGTCTAATTTTGTTGAAACCGTAACAGAAATAAACTGAATCAGATAGCTTTAGATATATATATATATATATATATATATATATTTTTTATATGGATATCATACGATTTATTAGTTCTCCAAAGTGAATGCTGCAAGCAGTATTTATTCGGTCAGAATGGGTAAACATTTTGGTTGTCAACTTCTAATGACACTTTCTTTATCATAAATTTGTTATTCATGCCATTTTTTTGTCAAGCTTATTAACTTTATTTGCATATTGGCAGGTATATGGAGATGATGAATGGTCTTTTGGCTTCTGTGAGCAAGGGTCTGGAGTTTTTAGTTGTCCTTCTGGCAAAAATCCAATGTATACATATCGTGAGTCCATGGTCCTGGGAAGAACTAGCTTTTCAATATTCAAGGTGAACCAGATCTTGCGGGAACTTAGTAGAGAGTGGCCTGGAAGTTCCTATGACTTGTTATCCAAAAATTGCAACCACTTCTGTGATGAGTTCTGCAAAAGGCTTGGTGTTCAAAAGCTTCCGGGTAAACTTAAGATTTGTTGTATTCTTGTAGTTGAGTTGAACGGCTGTAGGCATCCGTAGTGATTACTGCTTTGCTATCCCTACAACTTTGTAGCCCACCGGCAGATGGCCAAGTTCGTTAATATAGCTTTTTAGTTGAATTTTCGAGGAAGGCTTCGTTTCATACCTATTTTTATTTTATGAATATTGCTATTCCATGATTGCATAAAATTGTTCAATGACCATCAAGTACAATATCTAAACACTGTTTTGTGCCTTACCTCATGTAACTTATGCCTGCCCTTTCTTGATGTCAAGTGGTGGAGAATATTGTGTTTACTACCAAATATTAATTTGTGAGTGCCAAATACGAGCTGAGTACTTTGCTGCTTCTGTTCCATCGTCTTTGTTCTTTAGTGATAAACCTGAATATCAGACAGAAAACTAATTTATGGTCTGGCTTGGGCTACCTACCTTATTCTTAGTGTTAGGGTGTGAGGGCTAGGGCAATCATATTACTTTCGTTTCACTTGGTACGCAGGCCCATGGCTGGCTGTAATTTGAGGAGATAAAATGTGGTCAGTAAGAGTGAATAGAGCATCTTCTGTCAGTGCCATTTCAACTTACAGTGGCTTGCTTGTTCTTACAACTTTTTTAACAGGTTGGGTCAATCGTTTTGCCAATGCTGGTGATGCTGCTATAGAAATAGCAGAAAACACTGCCTTACGGGTGAGCAACCTCTTTAATTCATGATTGTTATAATCTGTTGAAATTTTTAACTTTATTGGACTAAACAAGCAGTGCCTGCAAACATATACTCATCCGAACTTTACAAAAATAGATATTTTGTACTTTGAATGTAATAGATGCATGCAGTTGTGCAGGTAAGCATGTGCTATTAAGCTTTATTCCTGACATTACTTTGGCTTCATTCTATATATCACTTGACTCGTGTATGACTATTACATTATGTGTTCAGTTGTTATTAGGACTGTTTGTTTATCTCAAAGGCATCTTGTGGAGGTGTCTTGCCTTGAAACTTTGTGAACATAGAAAAAGGTTGTTATAGCATCTTCTGATTGGGCACTACATTATTATCTTGATATTGCAAGGATAGAAGATGCTTACGAAATAAAATTTGCAGTAACTTTTTTTCTGCTTGTTTCTCAACTTTTGCTGTCTAGTCATTTGTGCATGTTGTGTTAAAATTTTCTTTAAAAATTGCCCTGAAGCTGAAATGCAATCTATGTTTTTATTCCAATTCTGAATTCACAAGCATTAAAACAAAAATTAAAATTTGCAGTAATGTTCTTTCCCACTTCTCCCTCCACCTCCTTTTCTAGTTTTTGATGCATGTTGTGTTGAAGTTTGCAGCAAAAAGTTATCTAAAACTCAAACTAATTGTGAGGCTGAAATCGTGAAATGTCCTAAAGCTTAGAAGTTTAAGCCCTTGCTAGGGTCACTGCTTAAAATTGCTGCATGTTAATTATTGCAGTTGAGACAAGCCAAGACTGAGATAGTATCAGCCAGCAAAGTGGCATATCGTTTCCTTGTGGGTTTTACCTCTGGTTCTAGTGGTGGTAATGATTCCCCTGGCAATTCAAATAGAGGAAGCCCCAGATTGCAAACAGCTTGGTTTAAAAACCTCGCCAGTACTGGTGCCAAACCATCTGGCAGTTCTGAAATTGAGATTCTGGATGACAATATTCTTCACCAGCAAAGGCAACAGAATTCTGCACAGACAATGTGACTAAATTTTCAAGATTCGGAAAGACCTTGACGACTGGGTTCACAAGATGTGGAACGACCATTGCAACAGAATTCACAAGATTCAGAACAACCACTACAACAGAATTCTTGGCATAATATTTGACGGAAACGCTTTCTGGAAGCATCTTTTGTTGTTTACTACTTGTAACTCTGCATAGCCAATCAAGAAGTTATTCATTCTGTATCAATGTAAAATGTTCATTTCTTGTCCCAACTGAAAATTTCAAATCATGCCCCGTGGACTGAAGTACATTGTGAAGACTCCAAAGTCAAAACCAATGGTGTTTTTCCTCTGAAAAGTCTGATGCGGTGCTTGGGGCATTATTCATTTGTTCCCGCTAGAGATAGCCAATTTGTAGGTAAAATTGAATCTATTTGTATGGTACAAACTTTTTATAAAGTGATTCTTGTTCCTAATTACTTGTATATGTTCTGCAAGAAATGATTGGATACAACCCAACAGCTATCCAAAGCACTAGCACCCCGAGGCAGGAGTTAGTGTCACTTGCCGTTTTCTTCTTACAAAATCGGTTTATTGGAGGGAACAGCATCAATGTTTATACGTTTAGTAATATTTTTTCTATTCAATGTGGGATTAACGTACTTCTTTTGCCTTTTAAGGATGTCAGAGGTGACATTTTTCTCCACCTAATTTTGTGATGTTCTTGTCACGATTTTTATCCTGCCTACACCCCTTTTGAGTGTTGGTGTGATTAGATTGTCACCGTATTTTATCACAATATTTTGTTAAGTAATTAGATTGATTTATTTTATTTATCACTATTAAGACATATGACATTGAGTAAAATAAGTTAAAAATTGACTTTGATATCATTTGTCAAACAACCATTAATATCTTTTTGCAAAATCAAATTATTAGTACTATGATGTCAATGTTTATATATTTAGTGACCTTTTCGTATAAAATTAATACACTTTACCTTCCTCTATATACGTTCAATGACTTTTTCTTCTTATCTTATATGAAATTAATAGACTTTGCTTGTCTTTTCGGCTCTGGGAGTGACATTCGTACTTAACAATGAATAGGATATTAATTTTTTAGTAAATTAACGATAAATAAGGTTGTAGTAGTGCTAGTCAATTTGTGGAAGGTAATAAACTTGGTTTAAGGAGATGTTTGCTAGGGAATGTAATGCATTAAGGCTTTGTACAATCTAAGTAACGGGGGGATGTAAGCAACTCAAGTACTCAAACTAAAGGCCAAGTCATTCTCTGTCGACTATAGCATCACGAGAGTTGGGGAGAGGGGGTAAGTGGGTGGGAGTGGAAGTTTTACAGAGACTTTCAGGTTTATCCACAAGCTTTAATTTACTTAATTGAACAATTTTATTTATTTATTGAAAACCTATCTTCATTTACAGTCAATTTAGATTCAGGATTGGACAATCGTGCTCCATTTTCATTATGGGACGTCGAATTTCTGATAAAAGCATGGGAAAAAGTTAGCCAGGAGGACGCACATCATTGCCTTAGTCTAATTTCTTCACGGTCAGTCTCGTCGCAGTGTCACATTCTGTGATTTGTCTTATTGATACTACCTTCCCAGTTCCCACCATTCCCAACCACACGAGTGAAAAACAATCAAGGAAAAAGGAATGGTTAAAAGTATGGAAATGGTACCTAAAAGTAGTCACAAAATTGTAATAAAAATTTAGAAAAGCATTACAAGCAAAGATGAACTTGAATGAGAAATAAAACAAATAATTAATAAATCAACAACATTCTAAATCACTTAACAATAAAACATGTATCAATGCATTGAGATAGTGAGTGCCAGTTAATTCATGCCTCAAAAGTATCTTCGAAATCATTCATGTTGAGGAAAAAGAACACTATCAAGAAATGGACCATTTGATAAAATGGTAAACAGAGAGCAAGATAGTGCAACAAGCTTCAATACTGAAGAAGCTGTACAAGAAACAGATGACTGACAGAGTGATGAAAAATATATACAGCACCATTATTCAGACTTATGAGCAAAGACTCCAGGCAACATGGCAACATAACAACAAAACGGTTGTCTAGCTTCTCAACATCCCGTTGATGACAATCCTGTCGACCTCTGCATCCTCTGTAATCTGGAGTGCTGAAACAGCCTGAGCTGCAATAAGACCAGCCGAAAGTCCTGCACTTCCCCAGCCTCCATCCTCAAAACATGGTGCATGTAGATCCCTTCCATAAGCTCCATATGAGAAGGACCAGTCACTATTTCCAAACTCAGTCCACTGGCATCCAGCTCTACACGCATTAGTGACCCACCCTTCACAGTTTGTGTGAGTCTGATGGGGAAGGCAAGCTCTTCCTTCACCCATAAATAGATCAAAATTGCTAGCATAATCCCAACAGTTGAACCCCTCTTTCTTGTTTAGCATAATCTTACACGAATCATCAGAGTCTTCACCAAGTAGGACATGCAAAGCAACAGCCTCAGAAATTGCAGCACCTTCCTCATCAAGCCTCTGCTGTTCTTCCTTCTTTTTCTGTTTCTTTTTTTCTAGTTCAGAACGGATGGCAGCAGAAGTAGCAAGGGCTTTCTCCAAGCGCCTCTTTTTCTTCTCTGCCTGTTTAATACGATCCAACTCATCCTTCACCTGCTTCTTTTTTGCTTTTCTCACTACTGGTTGCACTATATTGCAGGCCTTGTTATCCATGAAAACTTACAAGCTTTAAACCAAGACTTCTGTTTGCTCCGATTTTTTTCTTTAAAAGGGTTCCTCTAAATCATATGCATTTCCCTATGAAGCTGTCTTTTTTCCTTTACCTTTTTTTTCTTCTAAAAACAAACTTCTGATGCTACCTACTTCTAATTAATTTTCTTATTGATAACAATATAATTATTACACACCAAGACTACACCCACTCAGGTCTGCAGGAATATCTCATTTTACGGACAATGCAATCCCAAACAGAAACAACAGGGGAACACAAAAGAGCATAATGGTAAGCATTCACAGGTCCATCCCCTGGCAGCATCCTTCCTAATTTCCCACAACCCTTGCATTTACCCATCTTGTGCACACTGAGAGAACCAATAAGCTTATCCCTGTTGAAAAGCCAATATTGTAGTCCAGTTCAAACAACTCACATGGCCCTCACTACTGCAGTAAAAGAGGAACAACATTTCAGTCATTAGACCATGAAACCAGACTTCATTGCAAATTACACTGTGACACACATGCACGGGTGAAGATGCAGATATTACGGACAAAAATACTAAGACAACCATAAATTGCACTATTTGATAATTAAAAGCTTAACCACAATACTTCATAAAAAAGAATCAACATATTGAACTTAAATAACTCACTGAATAAAACTATCCAGCATCCATAACCTAATTAAACAGAGACAGGCATTTAGATGAACCACTCCAAGTGGGTCACGGACTCCTGATGACTTAAATGTAAAAAACTCTGGAACTCTAGGATAAACAACATATTAACATTCACGGTAATGGTGAGACAAACTACTAGAAGCACATAAAGATAATGCACGTAGCTTTCCCCACGCAGTTAACATGCGAAGCCTCAATCTGTAAATCGAGAGTAATTTAGAGAAGACAAAATATCCATGACGAAATTAAAATGGAAAAGTAAGACCACCATCAATAAAAATAAAGTATACCCAAGTGAGATCACGTCAATTCCAGAAATCCTATAGTTTAGTAAATCTTTACAAAGGGACTAAAATGTTTTGAGAGTAATAAGGACAAATAATCCAAGCTCTATCTGATTGCTTAATTCTTCAAGTAGGAAATACGTAAAACAAAATCCAACTTGCTAATACATCAGACAGTTTAACCCCAAAACGATCTAACCCAACGCCAAGTAAGGGCTCAAGAGGATAAGACAGCTTTATTTAATTAATAAAGTTTCTTACTTTTACCATGTTAATCTCAATTTTCATTTACATTTTCCTTTCCCTTTCCCCCAATTTTCTCGCAACCCAAACAGAAGCTGCTATTGGATCTGTCCTATCGTTTGTTATAAAACCCTAAATTTAGATTGAATTTGTACAGTATCATATTGAAATAACGTGATCCACTCGACTAAGATGTAAAAACACCATAATTAATTAAAATAAATCACTTTAAAACATTAATCAGCATCATATTCAAATACCCATTAATCAAAACCACACAAATAGAGAACCCAAAATGAAAGAAAATTCGCCACCAAGACAAGAGAAGATTTAGATGAATCTAACCTTATCAAGAATGTTGAAAGGGAAAAAGGGCTCTACACTCTCCTTTTAGTGTCGACAAATACGGGAAGCCAAAAGAGAAGAGTTGTAAGTAGAGGTACGTGCTTGGACATGGAGAAAATCAGAGAGAAAATGCAGAAAGAGGGGAAAAAAAGGGACAAAATAACTCATCGGACATCAAAGAGTAACGGAAGAAGGGTAATGGTTGTCTTTTGGCAATGGGAATCGGACACGTAGCACATGAATTTTGGGGTTAAATCTAGAATATCTGACTTTGTTGTTCGGCTGTTTACGGATTGGGAAACTGTGGAGTCGGCCATGTCACGGCTGATGTCACGTCACTTGGCAACTAGTACGTGATGATCGTCCCTGATCGTTCTGGGCCCAGTTGGCCGGAATAATAATAATCGTCGGATTAGATTTCTCGATTTCGACGGATGAGATTGTAGATCTGAAACGATTTATCACACGGAAAAGGGGGAGTTTCGTAATGAACAACTCCAAGGGTAAAATCGTAAAGATACACATAAGATTAAATAGGAATAAGTTTAGGCTTCAAAAGCAAAGTTAGTGTGATGACACGTTCCTTTTAAATGAAAACTAGAATGCTACTCTGCTTCGCATGGGATTTTTTAATTTTTATAAAAATTAATTTTAAAAATTTTATTTAATTTAGTTTTTAAATTTTTTAGATTAAAAAAATTGAAAATCTTATATCTAAAATTTTTTATGTCGTTGTTTATGTTTATTAGTTGTTGTTAATTTTTTTAATTTATTAAAAAAATCTCAAATTTAGTATTTTTTTTAATTATATACTTTTTGTTTTTAAAAGACATTTTTTAAAAATATTTAAAATTTATATCAACAGCTTTTAAAGGATTTTTATTATTTTTTATGAAATTTTTTAGTTGATTTTCATGAATGTTATTTTTTTTTCAATTGATTAGTTTTAGTTATAATTTTTATGTCTTATTATGTTATTGAAATTTAATATGTTAGTTAATTTTAAGATTTTGAAAATTGATTTTTTTTTATAAATTAAATATATTTTACGCACTTTTTTTTATAATTTAGGTGTTTGTTTCTTTTTCTACAAAAGCATTGGAAGGTATTATAATTGCCAACAACGCATCATTTTTTTTGTACTCAACTCTTAATATATATTTTTTATTATAATTATAATTAAGTAAATATTTTTTTTGAAAATTTTTTTTAATTTAAAAAAATTTCACATGATAAAAAAGAGCTCGCCACGTGTTAATATAATAACCTTTCAAAAATATTTTAAAAAATAAAAAAATTGACACATGACAAGTAATTATTTGCCACGTGTTATCATTTTATCCTTTAAGGATAATTTTAATTTGTAGGTTGTAGATATCAATAGATAAGATATACGGCGAATTAAGTATTTTCTATCCTTAACTTTTATATTATTTAATTTTTGTACTTATATTTAACGTATAATTTAAACTCATTTTTATTCTTATTTTCGTGAAGATTTAAATTATATGAATAATTTTCGTATTTATAACTTTTTAAAAGATAAAAATTATTTTTTTATTTTTTTTATTTTTATCTTGTAAATTTATCTATTTTTTATAAATATATATTTTAAATAAAAATATATTAAAAATACAATTACATGATTAATCCTATATTACTTATTAACATTTCATATCTAATAAAAATTTTAAAATTATATTTATTTACGACTTTACCTCCAAAATTTAATACTCATTTGTAATTATATTAGGATAAAAAATTGAATTCTCTATTAAAATTAGATAAATTTTAACATATCTTTCTTTTAGATATATTTAAAAAATAAAAAAATTAATTAAAAACTAAGTAAAGTATATATTAATCTCATAAAATTAAAAAATTACATTAACAACATATTAAATACTGGGGTGATGCTAATTTCTTTGGGTAAATAAAAAGCCCATATCTTCCTAAAGCCCTAAAAAGCAGCGCAATGCTCTCTTTGCAACTCTTCTCTGCAAATCAGTTCAAGTTCTCAAAGAAAAAAATTGTTTTTCTTCTCCGCCAACTCTCAACAAATTCTGAATATCGACGATTAGTATAAACTACTGGTAAATATGCAATTAACTTTCCTTAAAGGACTTATAAATATTTTAGAAATTGTGGTAACATGCTTTTACATCATCTCCTAAAGCAAACAGATAGCGTTTGATATACATGTAGCTAGCTTTATCTGATTAGGTTTGTCAAAGCAATCGAACAAACGACAACAAAGAAATGTCTGACACTTACAAGTATGAAGTCACTGCCACTCTGTGAGTTGGAACGAGTTGATGAAGCATGCCATTCATTTGTACTTGAAGTTCCATGAGTTGGTATGTTGTAACCATCTATATCTAAACTTGGAACTGACATTGCACCACTTGCATGCTCTGGTTTAGTTACTTCTCGTGTAATCTAGCAAGGAAAATGCTCCAAAACTATTGGTTCCCTTCAAAAGGAATTCCTTCCATTAGTATAACCAAATCTTTTTACTTCTGGTTGTGGTATGTGCTACGTATATGCATGCAGAAATTCTTTTAGCAGAAGTAACCAAACATAGCATGAGTTCCATACATCCATACTAATAAAAGAGACTTAACATGAATAACAGAAAACAATATGCTGGAAGGGACTTAGAGTCTTAAAAGAACATTCTAAGTGGTCATAAAATAGGATGTGCGACAACATAGTTGAGCGAAGCATACTTATCCCCACATGTAATGAGATGTTCACCCATGATCTGATTCTTTTGAGGAACTTGCTGTTAAAAGTTTTAACTGCTTCCTAATTGACAAGAAAAGATAATGTGAGATCAAACAAAGCCCAGTTATCAATAGTTTCACATCAAAATTGTTGTTGGGGATAATTATTCGACAATGAGTCACAAAGCTCATCTTGAAAGTTATTCACATGCTTCCACCCCACATTCGTTTTGACAGCTAATATAAGGCGATGAACCCAAGAAGCAGCCATCATACACAGGGGCCTGCCTCGTGCGTTAAATGGAGACGTCTATTTTTCTCATCTAAGAAAATGGAAACGCCAACATCCTTATCCCAAAGAAAAGGACGAGGACTAAGTTACAAGAATGAAACATCAATCATTCTGATTGATTTAAGGGAATATCTAAATAACCATTATTCCACAAGAAAGATATTCAAGTGCGTGCTACCTCAAGTTTTCAAAGCATATACAATGAAATCAACTGTTTACTACTAGGAGTTTTAGCAATGATTGAAAATATAGTTGTGAAATATTATTATATTACTACAGGGGTTTTGGTTTCTAGTGATATTTTTTTTTTTTACGTTTAACGGCGTTTATAAACGTTATTAAAAATTTGTGATGTTTATCAAAAATGCTGGTCAGAGTGTCAGTTATACACGCGTCATAAAAAATAGTGACATTTTCTACAAAACGTCGTTACATTAGTAGCATTTTCTATAAAATGCTATTATATTAGCCACATTTGTATCTGAAAAATGATGTTATTAGTGACGTTTATATCTAAAAATGTCACTAATTTGTATTTGAAAAACGTCACTATATTAGCAGCATTTGTATATTTGACATGTCCTAATTTAATGACATTTTTATAAAAAAAATGCCATTACTTTGGTGGTGTTTGTATCAGAAAAATGTTACTAATTTAGCGTATTTTCTAGCAAGAGCGCTGCTACTTTTAGTGACGTTTGTACCATAAAACGTCACTAAATTATTCATTTAGCAATATTCTTGAACACAAAAGTCGTGAAATTAAGAAATGTATTTTTTTAAACAAAATTTTTTTAATATTTATTATTTTCATAAACGAGCTTAAATTCAAATACTAAAATTAATATAAACTTAATTCACATTCAAATATGTTTTTAATTAACACAAAATTTAATAATTAGTATAATAACATTCAAATTTTTTTAATACATTAACAAAATAAAAATTAAAATGTATGAAATTGATTATTGCATATATTTTGAAGGCTGCTAATTGATGAATAAATTTTTTCACCTTAATCACTAGCATGCTCAAGAACCTATTAAATAATAGCATATAATTATTAACACTTCATTGTAAGCTTTTTTTATATTAAAAAATATAAATATTTACTAAATATAACACTTGAGTTGGAAGACCACCGAGATTAGTTTTTGAAAATCGTTGTTGCATAAAATTCATAAGATGATCGAACCAATCATGCAACTGCTAAAATTTTGCACGCTTATATGCTCATCTTCATTTTAGCACGTTCTTACTCAATTTTGGCATGCTCTTATTCTCTTTCTGCTTCCATTTGCTAGAAACATTATTGTATAGTTTACAACTCCTCTCTCAATATCGCAATGTCTCGCAAAGACTAACTTACTGAGAATGTAAATTACTGAGAGTACGTCCATAGTAGGTAGATGGTGTTGGACCTAATCCAAGGCCTCAGATCCATCCATGCCTTTCTTTTCCAGCAACTTCTATGAATATCTAATTTTTCAATTCTTGCATGTTGAGAGAACTCTCAGATGCTACTTCAATCTCAATAGCCATTTTTTTCTTTTGCTTTCTTCTGTAAATTAGTCATATACAACTATCAAGTTTAATGATTAATTGATAATATGTTAAAAATAGTAAATATTTATTTTTTGTTAAAATAGATATTATAAATTATCACAATTTCTTGTGTTTTGACATTCATGTAAAATTCATCTTTTTTTGTGTGTATTAAGCGAAAAAGTTTCACGCGTCCAATTTAGCCACCCATTTCAATCTCCTATACAAAAGCATATGTTATTTGATAAGATACATATCAACCGTAACTTATTCATACATATCTTGCCTATCAATCAAATTCAAAAATTTTGAATAATTTTAATATCATGTATTTATATGTTGACCCTTTTACAATACAATAGTCTTAAACATAAGCAAACAATAAAAAGATTTTGGTCTTTCACATATATCGATCATGGCAATCAAATTCAATTATTTAGACAAGTTTAATATCATGGATTGAAGCCATTCAAATTTTTCAAAGCCATCCAAATGTTTAATTTGTATTTTTGCCTTTTAAAGGCAAAAAATAGTCTCAAATCGACATAAATGATAATTTTTTCACCCATATCAACCGTAAAAATCAAGTTCAATCAATTGGACAAGTTTAATATCAAGTATTGAAGCTATCTAAATTGTTTAAATAGAACAATAACAAAAAATTTGTAATTTTACCTAAATAGACATAAACAATAACTTTTTCCTACATATCATCTGTCTCAACTAAATTCAAAACTTTTAATAAGTTTAATATCATATATTGAAACTATCAAAACTATTAAAATAGTACAATAACTGTTAATTTACATATTTACCTTTTAACGACACAAAAAGTTCATCTATTGAAATAAGTTTAAAATCATAAACTTACTATTTCTTTTTGCTTTTTTGCAAAACTTTTTGATCCATTTGTGCGGCTATATTTCTGTTGCTTTCTGCTATCAATCCCAATCTATTTTTCTTTTTGGTCATAAAAATTAATTGGGTATATCGTAAAAATACAAATATTACTAATTTAAAGCATAAAATACTTTTATTATTTCATTCTACTATATAAAATTATAAATTAGTACCTCTCATTTTCTTGAGAATCAAAATCTAACTAATTGTTCATATTGTCACCTAATCACATTACAAGGTACATTTTTCATCGTCGCCTCTACAGTTGTATTTCTATCGAAATACTTATTATTCAAATTATGCTTATAATCTTTCCATTTTTTTCCAATGACTTAAGCACAAATGAAGTTGATATTTCAAGTCTTAAGTGTAATAATACAAAAAATAAAATTTTTAATCAATAAACCAAATTAAAATAATTAATTTTTTTATATGTAATTAATTATACTAATACTTTAATAAAGTTTAAAGCATTGGGTCTCAACTCCTTTCCATAATTGCTTTAACTCTTTAATAAGAGGTTGTAAGTAAATGTCTATATCATTACTCGAACCTTTTTTCTCAAAAATTATTATAGACAATATAAATGATTGTTGCTTCATAGTAATCCATGATGGTAAATTGTAAGAAATCAATACAACTGACCAAGTACTATAACAAGTACTCATCATTTTGAACGGGTTGAATCAATCAGATGATAGTCCAAACATAACATTTTAAAGATCAAATGCAATGTCTGAAAACCTAAAATGAAATGATTTTCATGCCAAAGAATCTGTAGGATGCCTCAATGATCCATCATTTGTCTATTTCTCATTATGTCACCTCATTGAATCTGTAGTTTTGAAAGACATGAAGAGTCATTGAAGTCTTGATATTAATGGAGAATAGCATAAAACCTTAACAGGGCTTTTTTTAATACTAACCTTATCACCATCCTTATTTAACCTGTCATCGGGATTTTTGTTCACCAAACGAGAAATACCACACACATGACAAGATTCTTGATTTTTTCTATCACCCCAATACAACATGCAATCATTAGGACAACTATAAATTTTTTTTATATTCGAGACCTAAATCCTTGATCATTTTTTTTATTCCTTACAAGATTCAGGGATTTTTGCAAAAGAAAATATTTCTTTCATAAACTCTAATAATAAAGTCAAAAAGTTTTTCATCCATCCACAAAAGCATTTCAAGTGAAAAAGACGAACATAAAAAGATAATCTTGAATGCTTCAAGCCCTCATAAAGTTCTTCATTCTTATCCTCAAGCAACCTATAAAACTTTGATGCTTCTCCTCTAGGTTGTTGGTCACCTACACCTATCCTAAGTTCACCAAATTCATTCATTTCAATATTTGACAGATTAAATCCATCATTTTGAGGAGAAAATTATGAAAATATTGGTTATAAATGTTAAAAGCATCTCGTAAAATGCCTTCAATAACATCTATTGTAAAAGGATCATGTTGGTGTTAGAGAGCCCTTAAAGTTGAACAAACTCTAAAAGAAGACCTTGATGGTACAGACTTTTTATGAAAATATTAATTAACATATCCCGAGAGAAATTCAATACAAATTAAATGTTCAAAAATAACTTGACGCATTTGTCAATCTATATTAGCACACTTCACACATGGGCATAATATCATATTATCTTCTCCATTTAGTACTTGTTACATAATCAAACCAAATGTATATAAATAATTTATATGAAAATGAACATGTCAAATACTTAAGTTTACTATGTTTTAAGCAAAAGATAATAACAAGACCAGTACTTATAGAAAATGAAAACTTCTTATTGTGAAATATTTTATTAGGTATCTGATATTATGAATGTTAAAATATGTTACTAACATAGACAGTACCTAAGAGTTTTTGTAGTGGAGTTGAATAAGATAAAAGAGGTACAGAAGAAACCTAGAAAAAGAAAAAAATGAAAAAGAAAGGGAAATGGATGATGAGTTGCAAATGAGTATTTGAGGAATGTGGGTTTTGAAGAAAATTGTTTAAACCAAAAAGAAAATCACCAATCGCAAAAGCTTAAAGAATAGTCGAATTAAGTAAAAATATCAATAAAAAACTAATGAATAGTCGAAATGGGGTTCTAAAAGATAATGCTTGAATAGTAAAAGCTAAAGAAAAAGAAAAGTAAATTGTAGTTGGTCTGGAAAGAGAAATAGTAAAATAATAAAAATAAAGCTTCAAGTTGGTGATTAGATGTGCTAAGTTTGGAGATAATTTTATTAAACCGGATTATTGAAGTCGTTTACTAAGAAAAACATCTTCAATAATTTCTTCATATATATTTTTTAAATATATTATAGGCATCATCAACAGAGTCATAGTAGAATTGTTTAGGATTATTAAAGGTGTTTAAACGCCTTCAGAAATTTCATCTAATTTTTATGGTGTATTTATTAAAGGTTTTTTTTTGCATAATACGCCTTCAATAATTCTCTTCTTTTTTGTGAATATCAGTGAATGCGATTTTCTACTAAAAATACCTCCAATAATTTCCTTTTAAAAATTATTTGAGATTATTAAAAGTTTTTTTTTTTATAAAATGCCTTTAATATTACACTTCTAAAATTTTAAGGGGCATCGAAGGCATTTATTCTAAAAAAATACCTTGACTAATTCTTTTTTTTTATTGAAAAAATTTATTGAATGCGTCTTCTAGTGAAAAACACATTCAATGTTCCATTACTCAAACTTTAGGATAGTTAGTGAAGGCGTTTTTTGAGAACAAACGTGTTCAATAATTTTCTTTTAAAATTTTTGAGATTATTAAAAGCGTCTTCCAGTGAAAAATGCTTTCAATATTTCACAACTCAAATTTTAATACGGTTAATGAAGGTATTTGCTCTAGAAAAACGCTTTCACTAATTTTTTTTAATTTATATACATAATTATTGAAGATATTTTTTGAGAATAAAGGCCTTCAATAATTTTCTCTTAAAGTTTTTAGGAATATTAAAGGTATCTTTAAGTGAAAAAAGCCTTTAATTTTTCACAACTCAAATTTTAAGATGGTTAATGAAAGTGTTTATTCTAAAAAAATACATTCACTAATTCCTTCTAATTTACGTACATAATTATTGAATGCATTTTTTGGGAACAAACACATTCAAAAAATTTTAAAAAAAAGTTTTAGGATTATTAAAGGTATCTTCTAGTGAAAAACGCCTTCAATATTTCACAACTCAAATTTTAAGACATTTAGTGAAGACCTTCACTAATTTCTTTTAATTACATACATAATTATTAAAGGTATTTTTTTAGAACAAATGCCTTCAATAGTTTTTTACTAAAATTTTTGAGATTATTAAAGGCCTCTTTCAGTGAAAAATGCATTTAATTTTTCACAACTCAAATTTTAAGACGGTTAGTAAAGGCATTTATTCTAGAAAAATGCATTCACTAATTCTTTCTAATTTATGTACATAATTATTGAAGGTATTTTTTTAGAACAAACAGGTTCAATAATTTTTTAAAATTTTTTTAAGATTATTAAAGACGTCTTTCAGTGAAAAATGTCTTCAATATTTCATAACTCAAATTTTAAGACAATTAGTGAATGTGTTTATTCTAAAAAAATACCTTCATTAATTCTTTTTAATTTATGTACATAATTATTGAATGTGTTTTTTAAAAACAAATGCATTTAATAATTTTTTTCTTAAAATTTTTAGGATTATTAAAGGTATCTTTCAGTGAAAAATACCTTTAATTTTTTACAATTTAAATTTTAAGATGGTTACAATTTTTTACAATTTAAATTTTTAGAGCAAACGCGTTTAATAATTTATTTTTAAAATTTTTAAGATTATTAAAGGCGTCTTTCAGTGAAAAACGTCTTCAATATTTTACAACTCAAAATTTAAGACTATTAATGAAGGCATTTATTCTAGAAAAATACATTCACTAATTCCTTTTAATTTTTACGTACATAATTATTGAAGGTATTTTTTTAGAACAAACGCCTTCAATAATTTTCTCTTAAAATTTTTAAGATTATTAAAGGTATTTTTTAGTGAAAAACAACTTCAAATTTTCACAACTCAAAATTTCAAACGATTAGTAAAAGCGTTTATTCTAAAAAAAATACATTCATTAATTTCTTCTAATTTACATACATAATTATTGTAGGCATTTTTTGATAACAAACGTGTTCAATAATTTCCTTTTGAAATAGGTGTCATTACCGATAAATATGAAATTTATTCTTTTATGCTGAGTTTGTGTAGATAAATGTTTCTTAAACCCATTCAATTTAATTTTCAGGTACCTCATCAACCTGATAATTTTGAATGTGGATATTATGTCCTTCGTTTTATGCAGAAGATAGTGCTAAATGATTTTATGACCACACTATTCAAGGTTAGTATAAATTTTATAAACTTGTTATATCTTCAAAAAAGTAAAAATGTACATTATGTTCTCATTTATTAACATTCACTTTTGATTTTTTTTTAGAGGGAGAGTAAAGAAAGCTTCATGAAAGATGAACTGGATGAAGTCCGTAAAAAATGGTGTGAATATGTATTATCATTTATCAATGTTGATAAACTTTCAGGTTAAACATTGTTGGTTGAATGTAAATATATGAGGAACAAATTATCATAATGTTTTTAACATGCCATGTTGAATGGAAACTTTAAGTTTGAACATTAGGGTATTGGTTTAATATTATTGATATACTTAATATGAATACACTACGTGTACTTAATATATTATTGAGTACAATTATTTCAAAAATATATATTAATATGACAACGTTATCAGTTTTAATTTTGGATGTATGGTCAATTTATTGAAATACAATAATATTATTATGTAAATTTCAAAATGTAATTTGTAGTATCACATATATAAACCAAATATTTTTGGGTATAAATATACAACTGACTTTAAATGTTTTTTGGGCATAAACCTACAATTGATTTGACATATACAATATCAAATATATTTTTTAATGGGATTAATAAAGGCGGTTTTAGCAAAAAAATGCCTTGAATCATATCTAACAAAATGTTGTTGAAGGCATTTTTAACCAAAATCGCTTTTAATAATCTCATCTAAAAATATATTGTGTGAAATATTAAGGTGTTTTGGGGAAAAAAAATCCCTTCAAGAACCCATACCGAATATTGTGTATGGATTATTAAAGGCATTTTTGAAAAAAAAACTACCTTCAATAATTTTTGTTAAAAATTTATTTATTGGATTATTGAAGGCGTTTTCACCCAAAAACACCTTCAAGAATCTGTTTCATATTTTTTTATAGATTATTAAAAGCATATTTAGCAAGAAAACATCTTGAATAATCCTTAACAAAATGTTATTAAAGGCGTTTTTTTATCAAAACTACCTTCAATAATCTCACCTAAAATTTTATTATGTGAAATATTAAAGGTATTTTGGGCAAAAAATACCTTTAAGAATCCGTTTCAATTTTTTTATATGGATTATTGAAGGCGTTTTAAAAAAAATACCTTCAATAATACCAACTAAAAATTAATTAAATTGATTATTAAGGGCATTTTCCTATCGGTAACGCCTTAAATAATCCCTAACAAAATGTTATTGAAGGTGTTTTTGAAAAAAATTACCTTCAATAATCTGACTATTCAAATTTATCATTTGAAATATTAAATGCGTTTTGAGCCAAAAACACCTTTAAGAATCCATTTCAACTTTTTTCTATGAATTATTTAAGGTGTTTTTGACAAAAATCACCTTTAATAATCCTACCTAAAAATTTATTGATTGGATTATAAAAGGTGAGTTCGACCAAAAATGCCTTTAAAAATTGGTTTCATATTTTTTCTATGGATTATTAAGGGCATTTCTCTACCAAAAATACATTCAATATTCTCTTCAAAAATTTTTAAAGAATTGGTGGAGGCGTTTTTTCCAAAAAAATGTCTAAAACAATCAATTACAAATAATCTCTCTAAAAACTCAAAAAAGGTTAAAATGAGGGATCGACGCTACCACCTTATGGTTAACATCTATACGATCCTAAAATTTTAATATGATATTTATTGAAAGCGTTTTTTTTACCAAAAACACCTTTAATAAGCTTGTGAAATTTTTGGTGGAATTATTAAAGGTGTTTCTTGTAGAAAACACATTCAATAATCGCATATATTTTTTTATAATAAGATTATTGAAGGTGCAGTCTGCCAAAAATGCATTCAGTAATTTCCTATCAATTTTTTAACAGGATTATTCAAGCCATTTTCTACCAAAAACACCTTTAGTATTCACTCAAATTTTTAAGGCATGATTATTTAAGGTGTTTTAGTCAATAAACGTCGATAATATCAAGTTTTTGGTGACGTTTATAAGTAACAACGTCGTTATTTGAATATTTAGTGACGTTTTGATAATAAACACTTTAAGTTTTATAAAAACACGGAAGCTATAATGTTTGTAAGTGAAACGTTACTACAAAACTGTCACTAATCTTCCATTTTCTTGTAGTATATTTATAATAATTTTTTAGAGTTATTTTTTTCTTTTTTTTTAATTTTTTATATAAAGATAAATTTTTTTTTTGTTATAAATTATTGATAACGATAAAAAAAAAGTCACTACAAAATCATATTATGTTGGTAATAATTTTTTATTATTGTTACCTAATTAATTTTTTTAATATTTTATATAACGATAAAAAAATAATTGTAATATCCATACCATATTTATAATGATAAAAAAAATTGTTTCTAAATATCATTAAATTTACAACAACTTTTTTAATTGTTGTCAAATTAATTTTTTTAATATTTTATACAACAATTGGAATAGTTGTTACGAAATCTTTATTATTTTGTAAAAACAAAAAGTTGTCAGAAAATCTTTTCCAATTTGTAACAATTGAAAAAGCTATTGTGAAATTATCAATAAATGATTGGTTCAATCGGTTAAGGCTCGTCTTTCTCGATAAAAAGATTTTAGATTCGAATTTTGTAGGTAGTCACTTGTCAGGGTCATTTCTAATACATAACCTATAATCATCTGTTGTAAGTTCTCAAATATAACATATCTTATCATGACCTGAATGACTGAACAACCCCCTGATTTTTCTTACCAAAAAAAAAGTTGTGAAATTATATTATATTTGAAACAACTTATCAGTTGCTTAATCAAACATTTTTAATATTTATATATAAAAATTACTTTTGCCGTTGTGTATTCCTATTAGCTTTTACATCAAGATGAATTTTTTCTTTTAATGTGAAGGCCATGAAGAAATTTCCATATGACTAAACCTATATCGATATTCTCATGTCTTACTCAAAGATCTCTTTGAGATTTGAAACAAATATCAATATATATATATATATATATGATTGATTCATTTATATTATTGTAAATATTACACTTTTTTTTATTAAAATGGTTAAATGCAAATGTTATGAATTTAATTTTGATCCAAAGTTCAAAAAAATAATAACTTTTATATTAATATAAAAAGATCTTCCTATTATATAAAAAAGAATAAAATAAAACTAAAAGAAGTGTTATCATTTTAAAATTTTATATCTTGATCTTTTCCCACTTAAGAATACTAAATGAAACAAATAAAAAACAAATGCTATTTGAACAGAAAGCAACTCCTTGATTATTTTATTGGAAGCAAACTCATCCTTATATGTACTGTAAACGTTCATCCTCTTCGTCATACAAAGTTTAATCTATCACAAAAACTAGAACCAAATGAAAGAATTAATAATTTAATACCTCAAGCACAAAGTGCTGACCATATATTTCCTCCACGAAACTGCAAAATTAGTTGGAATCCATTTGGAGGAATGTCATAGATCAGGCAAAAAGATGAAAGAGAGGGTTACAGTGTAAGGTAAACGACATAAGCTAATCCAATCCAACTTTGTCCCAAGTTGCATTTTTAAAATGTTACCTGTGGCACATGCGTTCCAACTACATCTGTGAGATCATCGCCTATTGCTTTCAAAATTATATGTGCAGAAATTATATATTTCTGGAAAATGAAGAATATCAATGAAATAAAGCTATTACCACCATATATGTAAATGCATATCAGTGAACATATTGATTATATATATAATGAAATGCCAAACGTAAAACTTAAGCAACAAAGAAAACTGAATGTTAGACAGTATAAGAAGAAGCATAGCATTACACTAGCAGAGCTAATGCAATTCACCAATTTTGAAACACTACTAGCTTTTATAAATTACAACCAATGAGATCACGACCAGATCAAATACCATGCGTTCTAGTGACAGAATTAATTTGTTTTTCTCAGTGAGCTTTGCCAACCAATAATCTCGTTTGTAACTGTGATAGGAAGGACATAATAAGCACCAATTACACTGACCAATTAATTACAATCAACACAACGTTATCAAAGTGAACCAATAACTGTAAATTGCACGTATTTCTCATGATTTTTGGAGGATTAAGTAAGCTAATTTAAGCTTAATACTCACACTGGTATTCCAATGGACTTAGCACGTAAAGTCTCTACATTATCTTGAGCAATGGCCTAGAAACAACAATGGCATTGGGTAATGTCGACCCATTTTGGCTTCGAATATTTACATCGAATGACCAACATGCAAGCGTACTCCAGCTTGTTGAAGCCCATCCATGAACCTGTTCCATTTGATATCTGACCCACTAGCCTCAAAACCCTAAAGATCAACTCAAACAAATCAAAACTTTCCTCATTTCTACCATTTTTTGTTAGTACTAGAACTCTGGAAAATCTAAACACCTACGAAGTGTCCAATGTTTCTGATTTTGATTCTTTACATGTACTAACTTGCAGCGTTGTTCCCTTTTGGTTGCACTTGCAACAGTCCTTAGAAGTGAGATACGACGATTCTCTTTTGAGGCTAATATGCATTTCACCAACACAGTGTTTTGCACCGTGAATCGGTTAAATGGAAGTGGATTTTGACTTTCTCGAGAAAACTCGGCTGAAAACAGCACGAATCGGGCTCCGAATCACCTGCGTTTTAATCATGTTTATAGTACTGCACTGGTTTTCCACGTGAAAGCGACGACGAGCGACATGATTTGATTATTCTAATTCCTTCGGCCCCAAAATCTGAGCCTAATGGGCTAAAACTTTTAGACCATCAACTTTCCCAAAGCATGCATGTGCTTCTGGCAAAATAACGCCCTTTGGAAGAAAACAACTTCTTTTTGGGCTCCTAATCTGTAATTCTAGGCGAATCAATGAGATTTGGTCTTCAACCAGCCCAGGGTAATGAAAGGAAACACAAGATTTGTTCATTTTCGGCCATAAAAACAGTAGTGTTGACAAAAAGGCCTAAAAATTGATGATGCTCAAATAGCCCAAGCCAGAATATGTTTGGTGCTTTTCCTTTATCTAATTAGCCTTTGCAATCCAAAAATTGATGTTCCGCTATGCCCTAACCAAATATTCACCAAAATACCAATAGACGAGTTGTTATTTTTTATATTTTACATTATCATTAAAATTTGAATTCGAGACTCTTCAATCCTAAATTTGATTTCAATATCATTAAAGTAACATTTTATTATTAATTGATTTGATATTTAAGTTTAATTAACTTATTCTTTAAAAAAAAAAAAAACGGCATTAACCTATAACTTATTTAAAACGCAGCAAAAATTTTCAAGAAACAGTTCAATGATTGGACATTGAAACATTGAATTTGAAAGTTTCTTGAAAAACCCAACCCGGAAAAGGGGAAAGAAAAACTTGAAGTTTATCCAAAATTTAAAAAGTGATAGTGGACTTTGTAATTCAAGCAAAGGAGAAAAAATGCAGAAAAAAAAAAGGGTGGGGGGGGGGGGGGGAACTGAGTGATAGGAGATGGGTACCAAGCACCATTATAGTGGGGTTGTGGGGGTGAGGTGTTGGGGTAGTGCGGTGGTGAAAGTCCACTATCCATAGTCCACGTTCAGCTAATTAAAAAGTGCTAAACATATTGTGAACAACAAATAATTAAAATGAATTAACCTATCACTCAGAGCCATCACCATCAACAAAAAGAGAAGAAATCACAGCGCCAAGCATAAGGATACACGATTCTTACTAGGTGTACATGTGTTGGTAGAAATGTTTAGGTAGAAATGCAGTAGCAATCAATAACATTTCTGGTACTAATAAAATTAGGCAAGGAAATGGAAAGTGTGACGCTTTCATCAACACGTTTTTGCCACGACAAGTAAAGGTTGGTTTCTTGTTCAACGGATCAACTCAACTCGTAGGACAATACGTAGGTCAACAAAAAATCCATTGTTCGGAGTTTCAGGTTATGGTCAATATCAAATGCAGTCGGCATATACAATTGCAAATACCCATCTACTTTGACATTAGACCCAATATTTTATAGTATTGATGTAGATGTTTTAGAACGTGAGGATATAATGGTTCTTTTCCGATCAAAAGAAGAGAATAAAAAGAGGTAAGGATAAAATTTTATTAATTTAATATTTAAATTATAAAATAAAAAAATAATTATAAATTTTAACAATTAAATTAACAAAATTTTTATGTTGATCATTTTTCATATTTTCTTAGATATGGCAAAAACATTTAGAAGATTCCTTTCAGGTAGCGTTTGTATCATTTTTTAGATCATTGTGATGATATAATTATCATGATGATTTTAGATTATTATATTTGATATAATATTATAAATCATTAATAATTTTAAATCATTGTATTAGATATTATATGAAAAAATAAATTATAAAATATCTAAAATAACTTTATAAAAAGAAAAAAATTAATAATTATTAAATCTATAATTTATAAAATAATTAAATGTTATTTTATAAGAAATTATAAAATATAAATCAATTTTGATGAAAAATAATTTCTAAAAAAATTATTAAATAACTTTATTATTTTTATAATCTATTAAAATTTTCAATTATAATATAAATTTTTTAAAAATAAGTTATTAAAAAATAAATTTTTGAAAATTTTTACTATTTATCTTTCTAAAAAATAATTAAGTACATTTTTCCTAAGGTTAAATTAATTAAAAATGATATTAAAAATTATTTTCTAATTTTGGACAATTAGGTTTGTCCATCTAGCTAGCTAGCCTTGTCGACCTGTCTCGTGTTTTGGCAGTCTGAAGGTTCCACTTTCACTCCATCTGCATCAGATTTTAGCTTTGATACAAATTAGCTTACCTCTAATCTACAAGAGTGACGGTTTCCCTTTTTTTTTTTTTCTTTTTGTTTTGGTGAACTAGTAATTATAAAAAGAAGTGTTGGTCACGAACGTACGCAAGTCCCACTCCATTTTATCGTATTGTTATCTATCTTTGTTTGTGTTTGTTCTTCTGCCACTAATTGTTTTTAATTATATATAAATAAATAAATAAACAAATATATATATATACTTGTTTAGAAAAGGTGGAATTAATGAAAAGGAAAAGTGCACGTTATGGATTCCATTTTCAGCTAACAATTTTAAGCACCAAGCTGGGCTGGGAAGCTAATAGGAATCAACCGTGTGGCTGTATCAACAGGAGTCATGAATGATTGAGCTGAAATGAATTTTAGTCAATTCCAACTCCGATTTTATTTTTAAAAGGTTTTATTCAATTTTGATTGATCCAAAGTAGGATTTATTATTTTTAACATTTGATTTTAACATGATATATATGTATAAATTATATTTAATTTAAAATTAATTTCATAACTTTAATTTATTATAAAATTTATAAAAATATTATTTTAAATATAAATTAGATGCTAATTATATAAAAATATAATATTTTTATTAATTTAATATCTTAATTTAAAATATTAAAAAATAAATTTATTAACATATATAATTATATAAATAATAAAATATATTTTTATATACATATTGAGGCAATATTCTAAAATCCATCTCCCACCCTAATTTTTTAAAAAATAATCGATCTATCTCCTATTCAACCCCTGAATAAAAAAAATACTCTCTTATTGAATAAAAATAAATTAAAAATCCGTCAAATATGTATTATTTTAGCATCCTAGGAACTACTTTGAAGTGAGAGCATGCCTGTAAAAAGGCTGAGGAGAGCATGCCTATAAAAAGCTAAGTCCATAAAGTCAATCGTATCAATGAGTTCCTAAAGCTGTACATATTTGTGGAGCGCAGGCTAAAAGTCAATTTTTCCCCAAGTGACTTAGTACAGTTTTTTAGGAGAAAGGAGGAGAAATAGTACTTTAGGAAGAATTTAACTAGATTACTGTGCTTTCAAAACTATAAGAACATAGAGTTTTTAGGGAATTATGAGTTTGTCAAGGTCATCCTTCTTCTTTAATCACCATTAATGCTCATACGTTATAATTTTTTTTTTTTTATACAGAAGAGATTGAAGCCCAGTAAGATATATATATATATATAGGAAAATAAATAATTACAAGTGTCGAATCCAACCTCAAACCTGCGCAAATTCATCATTTAAATTAAACCGCATATTCCTATAACCTTTTTGTTTAAGGTTTCCTGTGTGTAAACCAATGCTTATCCTTAGTTAATCCCCGTATCTCTCAGTTCACCTCAGATGTGTAGTTTAGGCTTTAACTAGTACTACCCAAACTTTTGTAATGTTTCTAGTTCAGAGCGCTCAAAAGCTACTAAAAAGTACTGATGATCATTACGAAACTTGCCTGATTAGAATATGTGAAAACGGTTTGAATCAGATTGAATTTAATTGATTTTTTTTATAATATATATTATTATTAATTTTTTAAATTTGATGTAAATTTGATATAATTTTTTATATGATTCAAACTGAATTTTACTTATATGATTCATCAGTTGTTAAATTTTATTTTTTATTTTATATATTATTTGCATATAAAATTTTAGTATATTTAAATAATTTTAAATATAAAATAATAATTTTATTTTACAAAAATTAAAAATATATATAAATTAATAAAAATACATAATTCGATTTTTTTTTTTATATTTTACTTTTCGATTTAAAATTCGATTCAAACTTAATATATACATATTTAATATCTAAACTTAATTTTGAATTGAATAAGAAAAAAATAATTTTGAATTAAACACTATAATTTTAAATCAATTTTTGATTTTTTTTTTCATCCCTACTGATCAAACTACTAATGTTGGGATAGATTTATATTTTTTAAGGAACATGGTGACACTTTGTTTCATTTGGGAAATTCAACATCATCAAACTACCTATTTTAGGCCAACTTAAGATTAGTTTAATATTACTATTGCGGTTAAAAAAAAAATTAGGTTGAAAAGAAATATGTTTAAAAAGTGTAATGAAAAAAATGTGACTGAAAATTTTAAATATTTAGTATTACCGTAAAAAATTGCAATGAGTAATTTAAATGTATAAAAAGATATATAAACTAATAAATATTAAAAATATAGGGATAATAAAATAATTTTTATCTCAAATGTATTTTTTCACCACAAAAGCATTTCTTAAAAAAAAAATTTGAGTTGAAAAACCAAACTTTTAAATTAAAAAATCATTTTTTTAACATTTTGGATCAAAAATAATTTTTAAACATGAAAATTATTTTCAATGCTAAATTAGGCTATAATATTTAATTAATTAATAGCTAAACTAAGCCCCGATAGAGATTTGAACTCCTAAAGTAGGTTTGAATATTGTAGACAAATTTCATTTAGAATTATTCTTTAATTGATAAGTTTCAATTGGTCACAACCCTTGCTAGTTAATCCGAATGCCTTTCACATGAATTGTGTTCTAATTAATTAAGTAATACCTTCCTCATATATACATTGCACGTGGTTGAAAGTGACTTTCATGGACTTACTATACATTAATTCATACATATAACCTACAAAACAATAATGTTAAGCGGCTGGTTCAGTGTCTCTTTTATAAAATGCAGGGTATATATATATATGTATAATTGTTCATGGACAATTGTAATTTCAATCATTAAATCATCACCCTTACTTTTGGAGTATTTCTATTAACGTGGCCTTTCTAGCTATTATATAAAAGAACAAGGAAATTTAAGAGTAACTGAGCAAAATTTTAGAGAAGAAAAAAAAAATCATAAGCACAAGTTATTTGCATCTATAAGAAAATCATCTGCATAAGTTATTTTCGTACATATTAATGGAGTTAACCTTGATCCAGCATAATAAAAGAATATGATAATTAGAAGTGTATAATTAAAATTTAAAATTTATTAAAACAATTATATATATTGATGTAAACTATAATTAGTGTCATTTCACCATAAACTAATTAATAAAAGTTTAAAATACGCTATGAGACAGGAAAGGATGGTAATAAGAGATAGAGGGGGCCTTGCCCCCAAAGTTCTGAAAACACCATAGTACAACTTCATTCATTTAATAGTGTTTTTTTTAAATATATATATATATATATATATTGTCTAACAATTGATTCGTTTATATATTTTTTAAAAAGAATTTCTTAAAATTTTAAATAAAATTATTTATTTGATGTATTTTATTTTTTATACATTTGTTTCATTTTATGAAAAGATTAAGATTATGTATAATATTATTTGATCCCTCCAAAATAAAAATATTAGAATTCGCCATTGCTATGAGATATATAGATAATTATGTTTTGTTAATTATGTATAAAAGAATTTTCTAAAGAAAGAATAACTGATAAAATTATATAGATGTAATTGATGATATATCTATTAGGCAAAAAGTCACAATCTAATCAAATCAACGAAAACAAAATTAAACAATTAATCAATTATAATAGAGACAATAATTTAACGTGATTCAGTTCAATTAATCTATATCTATAAATAAAAAACAAGATTCATTAATTACAGAAAATTACAAACATATAAATCATATTAATTTCACTCAATAATTAATACTCATAAGACCCTATCAATCTCCTTTAGCTCTATGAAATATTTTCAACCCAAATAAATGCATACCCATATACACTCATACACTCATACCTATGTGGACAATCTTAGTCTCCTCTAGTCCACTTCAACATAAACACCCATACTTATATGAATCCTTTCAGTCTCTTTTAGTTCATTCTATCATACACACCCATAAAGACATTAATTTTTACTAGTCTTATGAGGTGTCTATTCCATAAAATCCTATAATTTTTACTAGTCTTATGAGGTGTCTATTCCATAAAATCTTATAACTTTCTTATATATTTTTCATGTACCTAACCCTATATAGACTTCACATATTTATAAATATACAAACTTGCTTATTAAGAATCTTTTTTCTCTTAGAATTCTTCTTTTTGTAAATCTTTTTATCCATCAAGTAATATCTAACCAATTCCAAATAAATCTCTTATAAAATTTGAGTCACTATTCCTAACAATCTTCACCTTGATCGAAATTTCATCAAATCATATGTTTTTATGCTAGATATGCTTGGCTCAACTTGTAATGGAAGTCTCATAACAATCATATCTGTGTCTTCACATTTCACACAAATCAATAGATCAAAACATGAACTTGAACTTTTCCTTGAATTGAGCTCCTATAAGCTTGTCTTTTTTCATGTCTTGAACCATGGTCTGATATCACTTGGTATCAAACTCTGTGGCCTATTCCTAGCTCTCCCGAATCAAGCTCTGATACTACTTGTTAGGGATCATCACAGCTCTAATATCATTTATTGAGCAAAATGCTCCATCCAATTAAGCTAATGAAAACAAATTCAAATAATTAATCAATTACACACTATACAATAATTTAACCTAGTTCGATCCAACTAACTTATGTCTACGAATGAGAAACAAGATCCACTAGTTGTAGAGAATTACAAACATACAAATCATATCAACCTCACTCAACAATCAATACTCATAAGACCATCTCAATCTACTCTAGTCCTATAAAGTATTCTCAAACCAAACAAATACATACCCATATACATTCGTGCACCCATATCTATGTTAATCATCTTAGTTTCCTTTAGTCCACTCTAACATATATATCCATACCTCTGTGGATCTTCTCAGTCTCTTATAGTTGACTCCAACATACACACCTATAAAGATATTATTCTCTACTAGTCTTGTTTATCTCATAAAATCCTACAACTGTCTTACATTTTTTTGTCATACATAAACTTATAGAGACTTTACTCATTTATAAGTATACAAATTTGCCTATTAAAAATTATTTTCCTTTTAGAATGTTTTTTTTTTGTAAATTTTCTTATCTATCAAGTAATATCTAAGCAATTTCAAATAAATTTTTTATGAAATTTGAGTCACTATTTTCAATAATATCAAGATGTAAGCTCTAAAAGATAGCAACTGATATTGTGTGATTTATCTATAGAGTATATGATTCTTAATTTTAACAATTAACATTTAAATTTTAACAATTTTAAATTAAAAAAATATAGCATTACTGAATTACTATAGCTGATCGTACCGGAATCCATATTACTGCTGACCTTGGGTTACCTAACTTAGTTGTTGAAACTGATTCTCCAAGCTCTGTTCAACTCTTTAGCAGGATACAAGATTTGGCATCACTCTAGGAGCTGATCATCCATGACTGCCAGCAGCTTGTGACAGGATTTACTAAAATCAACTTGCATTTTGCTTACTGTGAAGCTAACCAAACAGCAGACTTTCTTGCAGTGAGAGCGGCTACTAACAAAACTACAGAGCTTTACACCCAAGCTCCTGAATTTCTCTCACCTTGTTATATTTTGACGAATGTAATAGTTATATTTATAGACTTGTGAAGTCTGCTATCTTTTGTAACTCTGTCTTTAAATCAATAAATAATATCTTGTCGTTTTGTCTAAAAAAAAATTCATGGATTAGTTTATCAAATTATTAAGTTAAAAGACATAAAAATGTAATGGATTAGTGTAGCATAACAAATATATATATATATATATACATATATTTGGTATTAATCTTTTGTCACTGAGATTTTACAACTAGCTTGTCATTGGATACCTATTCTCAAGTAAAGCTTGAGTTACAAATTGCAATGCTGATTTTTGAGGAGTTCATTTTCAGTGGTAAATCCACATAATTATCCGTACACTGCATATTTCTTTCATTCTAATTCTTAAACCGTATTTTTTTTTTTAATTTGAAGTTTGTACGTTCCAAGTCATTGTCTGTAATTCTCTCCTCCTTTGTCCCTAGTTTTTTCTTAAGAAAACAAATCCATGTCTTTCTACCGGTAGAAAAGCAATAGTGATCAACTCCAAATCATTTTCCATTTATGATAATGACAGTATTGTTTCTATACACAGAAAATTGCTAAAAGATGCGTCCCTTTCGAATAGAATTATCACGAACCCTTGCTTGATTTGATTCTCCTATTGATCTCTTTCTCCAATTCTTGTAGCCCTCCCACTTCCTCCACTTCCTGCTCCACAACAACACACCAAATTTTCAATTCACAAAACAATAGAAAAATCTGAAGGAAACCAAAGGAATAAAACAAAGACAAAAATGGAAGAATAGAAAAAGATGTTTAAAGACATCACCTTAGGCCCTAGAAACAGCCCATATGGAACACCGTTGAATTTTTCTGAATGATGAAGCTGAACGCCCAGATATCAAATCCGAAGAAGATCATGGACGTTAGATTCCGTTGTAAGAAAAATAACCCAAAAAAAAGACTGATAAATAAAAAAGCTAATTTTTTATAGTAAAGATGTTTGGTGTGGAGAATATAAACCTGGTGCGCCGCAGCAACCTTCCTGAAGTAGGGAACTTTGGCAATGGGCCCCACAGGGAATCTCTTATGGACGAGACCATCGTGGACGAACATGTAGGCCATTCCAAACACCGTGATACCAAGCCCCTGGGCAGAACCCGAATCAAAAGAAAATAATATTAATATTATTAAAATTTTTCTAATAATTCATTTATTTATATTATATTTATTTTATATTAAATATGTATAACATATAAAAATATTATATTGCACCCTATACAGATGTCTTAAAAAACATGATTTTTTTTAATTTTATATTTTATTATTTTTATATCATATCATAATATTATATTTCAAATGTTATAAATATTATTATTCTTTAATGTTAATGATGGTATCAAGATAATTTTCTTTTCTAAGTATGAATATGCCAAAAAAAAAGTTTGTGATCACAAGTAATTAAGTAGGATTAAACCATTGATTAACTATAATTTATTCTTTAAAAAAAAAGAAAACCGTTAATTAAGGAAGAAAATCAAGATTCATAAAGATAACAACAGAGAAAGGAAAAAAAGAATAATACTAAAAAAAGGACCGGAAAAGAGAAACTTACAGCACCAAAACATAGACCAGGTACAAGGCCTCTGTTGAAGAAACCATAAGAAAGAAGAGCAATAGCTGGGACGGCGTTGATAATGGCGAATACATCGTTTAGCTCGAACGGACCATCTCTAGGTCGATGGTGAGACTGTAAAAATAGAAAAAGAAGTTCATTACTAATTCATTTTTATCAATCTTTTTCGAGAGAGCTCAATCTCATCTGCTTAGAGTGGGCTGTTACAGAGGGATGAAAAGAAGGGAAATGAGCGAAGAGGAAGTAAATACCTCGTGCATATGCCATAAAGAATCGTGCCAGAGAGCTCGATGAGCCCATCGAGCCCAAAACTCCATGCCTACCTGAAAATAATAAACGATCCAGTCAACATTCAAATCATACTCCAAATTCGATTATAGAGAAAAAAAATGGTGATGAACAAATATGAACTTACAGCGGCACCAACTGATAAAGCAAATGTACCAAACATTTCAGAAAGAGGCACCTCTCCACCCTTAAAATAAAAAACAACGAATTTCAGAATTTTTCCGTGCTATAAAAAAAATAAAAAGGAAGAAAGAGCGGAAAACAAACCTCCATTTGCCAAGAAAACCTATAATAAACGGCCATAACAGCCACGGAAGTGATCCCAAAACTAGACATGACAGCTGCAACAAGATAAGTAAACCTTTCGGATCTCTTTCTAGACAACTTCTCCGCCATACGTGCGGGTATTAAGATCTGAGGATCTCCAACATCCTCGGATCCTTCTTCTACGAGTTTTACGATCAAGGGAGCACTCTGTTTCTGTTCCTCCAACACAAAACAAACAGCAAAGTTTGTCCTCCTTCGAGCTCCATAGTTTGTTTTTTGGAGGTGAAGTAAAGGATGGAAAACTGGCGTTGGCTTCGGCGTCGGGTGCGAAGATAGAAATGAACGGAAGGGTTTACGGGTTACGGCTGCGGATAGGCCAGCCGCCATGGAAAAACTGCAAGAAGTTAAATTGATTATCGGGTAGAATTTTAAAACCTTAAAGCAAGCTCCCGAAAAGGAAGAGGCAGAAGAAGAGAGATGGTCGATGCTGAGGTTGGGGAGTTTGGGTTTTAGAGAATGCGAGGTTAAAACTTAAATACACGAAGACCACAACTTTCTGTAATTTTGTCGTGTGGGAAGTTCATCGAATTTGTGGATTTAAACACTCTCGACTCCCCCTCGTTAATTATATTACACATGGTAATTAAAAAAAATTAATATTTCACATATACTAATAATATATTATTTTTATACATTATCAATTAATAATACAAAAATAACTCATTAATAAATAAAATTTAAAATTTTAAGCTCTTAAAAAAAATATTAGATACTCACAAAAACGGCAACAAATTCTAGGCCTAGATGCAATAAATTCAACTGATTTGCCTTAAAAAACGGCAAACATAGCAGTCATTCTTCTTGATCTGTCAGATCAATCACTTACTTGGATGAAGGTTGGCAAAAGACATTCAAATTGGTCTTGCTGCAAGGAAATAATTTAATAAGGTAAATAAATTTGACCACCGATTATAATGATCAGCTAAAAGTTGAACATAAAAAAACAGGAGATGCTGGAAAAAGCAAAAGTTCACAAAAGACCTGAAAAGCTTATCAAATATGTTTTCTGTTAAAACATTTTGGATACTCACAAGACATGGATGTGCCATTGATCTTTTTATAAATCCAAAAATGACAAAGCAGAATTTGACAAGACAAAGATAAGAGAATTAAAATTAAATAAAAAAAACTAAAAAATCAAAAAAAGGAGACGATAAATGTAAAAGGAGGTGATAAAGAAGAGAAAAGTTTTAATTTTAATTAATTAATTTTAAATAAATTTATTAATATTTATTTTTAAGGATTTAAAATTTAAAATTTTATTCATTAATAAGATATCTTTGTATTATTTACTGACAATATATAAAAATGATACACTATCAATGAAATATTAATCCAAAAAAAAAACCCAAAGTTTCTTTTTTAGATTACCAAATTGCACACTATCGTCCACATCAGCTGTAAAACGTGGAAAAAAAAAATTTTTGGTAAAAATAAATCTTGAGATAAATAGGTTATTCAGTCCCTTAAGTCAGGGTAAGATATGTTATACTTGATAACTTAAGACAGGTGATTGCAGGTCGTACATTCGAAATAACCCCAACAAATGGTCACCAGTAATACTTGAACCCAAAACTTTTTTATCGAAAGAACGATTTTAACCGATTGAACCAACCACTTATTTTTACTTATTGTCATCTATTATTAATAAAGTGACTTAGCAATAAAGATAGCAATGGTTAATTTGCAACGGGTATCTTGTATTATTCAACTAGATTAAATAAAAATAAGTTATTTTATAATTGATTTCGAGTTAGATTTAAATAGTAAAATTACTATTTGTTATAAGTTTGGATAATGATTTTAGGATACATATTATCCAGACCCAATTATAAATAATATTTTTAAATATTATATATTTTTCATTTATAAATTATTTATTAATATAATATTTAATTAAATTAATTCATTAAGTATTGTAATTATGATTTTAACTTTAATTTATTAATTTAATTTTTTGTAATAACATGTACTAAATTTGATTTTAAATTTGAATTTGAAAATCAAATTTTAACTTAATAAATGAATATTTAGTAGATTTAGATAGTTAATGATTATTTCTTATATTGTATAAATAGGATTCAAGTAGTAAAAATCAAAATTATCCGGATAATTATAAAATTCGGGTATCATGAATATAATCGGGTCCGGTATGGATACTCTAAAAATGGTAGGTACCCTATCCTAAAAAGTTATCTTAATTATAAAAATAATGGAATATAGTTTTTGAATATTTAAATAATTTTGGATTAATATGTAATCCGATTCTTCAATTATATTCTCTTTACTTTATAACTTATTTTTAAGTTATCTCCCAATAAAATAATTTGTATTCTTCACATTTTTTATTTTTCTAATAAAATTATCTTAGTGTTAGATTTTGTCTTTTTTTTTTCATTATTTTAATTGCAAAGTACTCTCTCATTTAAATTTTTTCTTCAAATAAAAAGCTAATATGTATATTTGTTAAGTAAGTGCCAAAATAAAGTTCATCGACTTTGATTATATGGCATTATGACATGGATTAGATGAAATTTGATAACATTTTGTTAATAATTAGCTTTAAATTGATAAATATTAAAAAACAATGACTCAATTTATCCAAAAAAATTAAATTAAATCCAAAATTTGCAATAAAACATGAGAAATGAGTTCTTCTCGTAGAGAAAGGAGCTAAGGTATTTTGGTAATTGAGGTGAAGAGGAAGTGCAAAGCATGGGAAAGTGGAAGTTGAAGTGTGGCCAGAAGTAAGAAGAGCAAACGTTGGCACTTGGCATGACGGGAAAATATGAGGCTGATGTCCGCCGTAGAATTTGCGTCTTTGCAGAGCAACCAATCAAATGACAGTCTTTCAAAATAATTGAGCGCACAAAAATGCATTAAGCTCTCCTTCGACCCACGTCAATCATCATGACTCATTCCTTTCCCTATTTATGGTGCCACGTTGTCTCTAGTGTAATCGCTACCTACCTATCGGAACCTTTTCGGATATGTTCTGGTTGCCACGTGGGATCATCGTATTGGGTATTCTTGATACACGCTTTTCGTTTTAGCCGATGAGTCGCCCACCTGGCGAAAGGTTTGTGGAACCAGAGATTTCCTTAGGACCACGGTATAGTTCTACGCTTTTCTTTGAGGGTCCGCTTCGATTCAAATGGACGGTTCAGTGGTACGGTCGAGCTATTTTTTGCCCAATCAATTCGTGGCACGTTTTCTTATCCGAGAGAAAATGATCCGGTGAAATATTAGATTTTTTTTCTACTCCTCTGTTTTTTTAATAAATATTCTAAAATTATATTAATTTTTTTGAACATATAATTTTTTATATTTTAAAATTAATTTTTATATTTTTTAATATTAAAAATCATAAAATTTTAATTTTAATATATTTAAAAAAAAAAGTCATTAAAATTTAAAAACGTCGATGCTGCACATCTTAATAAATTAATTTTAAGATGAAAAAATAATGATCACATAATAAGTGATATCAGAACATATTTTGAATTGTTTGAATCATGCTAAATATCTTGAGAAAAAATAAGTAGAGTGATCAATTTTTTTTACGAAAACGACATGAGATTGAATAAAAAAAAATATCATATCAAACATTTTAAAATTAGTAAGTAAAATATTTTAATCTTACATCGAATATGAAGAGAGATCATTGAGGTTTAAAAATATTGATGTTACGCCTCTTGGTAAATCTATTTTAAGGGTAAAAAATAATGATCACGTGACAAAAAATGTTAAAATTAATTTTTTAAAAAAATTCATAAAATTTAATATAAAACAAACAAATTAAGACAAAAAAAAGTATTATTTTACTTGTAGGACGTTTGATTGCTTTCCCAGTGGGTTATCATTTTGAAAAGTACCATGAATAGTTAACATTAAGTTTAAGATATTTTACTACTTTCTACCATGTTATTTTGAAAAGTGTCGCTTAAAATTCAATAAACATAGGGAATTTGATTGTCCCGTTCCAGACATTAGGTTGTGTTTTTGAAAAATGACGTGTGAATTTCAAATTTAATTGAGCATTGGACTTTTTAATTAGGGCATTCTGCAGTCTTCACTTGATAATTTAAATATTATTTTAATATAAAATAATATATTATTATTTATTAAAAAAATTTTAAATAATAATTTCTATTTAATCTAATGTTTGTTATATTTTTATTTTCAAAATCATCGATGTATTTATAGATAAATACATATCATATAAAATAAAAATTAAGTTACCAATCTAAAATAACAGCCTTAAAAAGAAAAAATTCTTATTTTTTAGAATAAAAATTTGGTCTAATAATTATTATGCGTAAAGTATAAAATTTTCATTATATACCTTATTTTCCTCTTGAGCTTTCTCATAAATAAATACCCGAAGCAAAAATCATTTTCCTCAGAAACATAATTATTGCTTAATATAGTCACAAAAAAAAAAATCTGATTAAAAAGAAGTCCAAAGTGACACCTCAAAAAATTTTCAAACTACCTAAGACCCACAAATTCAGAGGGATGACATGTTGAGTGTTTAAATGAGCCCAGAATGAACGTAAGGCGACATAAACCTAGTACCGAAGATATTCAGGCCAGCACCAAATATTGAAATTCCAACTCAGAATTGAAGCATGTTCATAAGCTGAAATAGATCTTAAATCTGACGCATTGATTAAAATGGCCCAAAGTTTGTAGCCTTAAGCCAATCTTTGTCTTAAGCATCCGGTTCCGCGGTTCCCGGAACATGATGTTATATACATATATATGATGTTCCTGAATTATAACATACCGAGGAAAACTGAATAGATTGGCAGGCAGAAGGACAAGACAGCAATAGGTACAGAATGTAATATCTCAACTTCTGGAAGATGAAGTTGTTCTTACATCATTGAGCAGCAAGTCACGTGGCTCAAGCATATGAATCACTTCTCCCATTTTCGGCCTGTTATCTAAATCTGGATCAACGCATCGAAGGGCAATCAGGGTAATCCGTTTGAGTTCCTTCATAGAAGGAACTTCTGGCATCTTAAGATCCACTACATGTGCAATTTTCTTGTTCGCGACCATGGACTTTAACCACTCTACCAAGTACATCTGCAATAGGAAATTTCATTTTTCAAATTTAGAGTCACAAGCTTTATATAATGCTCAAATATGTCGAGATTAGGGCGTGGTACTTCGGGTTGGTTATGATCAACAGGCATCCTCCCTGATACGATTTCCATGATAAGTATTCCAAAGCTATAAACATCACTCTTTTCATCCAACGGGCTGGTAAAAACATGTTCTTGAGCAGCATATCTAGAGATCCACGCAAATTATAACATGATCAACAAGAAAGTGTAACTTGGATCGCATTTTATAAGTTCAATTCAGAATGCATGGTCTCAATGAAAATGGATAGGCAAGTTGAACTCAAATAAACTAACCCTAGCTTGACCATTGAACGAATCGCCACACGACCGTGCTCTGGACCGAGCAGCCTAGAAAGTGCAACAATCAGAGATCTTAGGATTCCATTGATGATCAAGTAATATGTTGCAAGTCTTCACATTTTGATGGATGATCCGTGGTTCAATATCCTCATGGAGGTAGGCCAATCTGCAGAATCATAATCTTAATTCTCATCAAGTATATCAATATAGTTTGAGCATATACATCAACCGACCGAGGGAAACCACAATAATAATCATTATAAATAAAATGAAGTGGCAAATCTAGTTCTGAATGTAAAACTCACCCTTTAGCTATTCCATGGATAATGTTCATACGTATGGTCCAAGTAAGAGGATTGGCTTGTCCAAGGGACCCATGAAGCCACTGGTGCAGGTTGCTATTATTAACATATTCATATACAAGCATCCTAATGAAACAGAAAACTAAATCAGGAGTTTGAGGCATCACCATTCCGAAATTGGGCTTGATAACAACTTCAAATTTATTGGATCACGAAAATTAAAATACCTGTAACCTTCTTCCACGCAGTATCCTAGCAGCTTGACTAGATTCTTGTGTCGAACATGCCCGATTGCTTCTGCCTCTGTTATGAACTCCTTAATGTGGCAACTGATTGTCACATGATCAATACTTAAATTGATAAACCCATAGAAAATAATGATTAGAATCAATCACTCAGTAGTTACCTGTTACTCAGTAGCCTCTTCACTGCCACTCGTGTATCATCCAACAATACGCCACGGTAGACAACACCATAATCTCCATGTCCAATTAAATTTTCAAAGGCGAAACCATTTGTGACAATCTCAACCTCCTTCAAACTGAAGTGGTTACGGAGCCAGGTTTCAGAAACACCGGGTGAGCACTTGGCAAAGGGCTCCAAATCAGCCAGACAACTCTCTTGAGTTGTTACACTAGCATGAGTAGACTATTGGTCAAAAAACATTACATGAAGCTCAGGCTTTGTCGTGTTCATCTCGATCTCCGAAATGTTAAGCGGAAGGAGCCTCCTATTGAGTGAGGAAGTGCTGTAAGCGCTTTGACAATTCTTGCGAGCAATGGGGTTTGGTAGGCAAAAGGGGGTTTTGTAGGCTTTTCTACGACGATAACAGATGACAGAGAGAGAGATGATGAAGCAAGCCAAAAGAATGAATAATATTATGAATGCAACTATCAAGATCCATAATCGAAGACCAAAAAACGAGATATGCTTCGAGAGCTTTTCCTTGAGATATGACACCTGTTATGATATGCTTGCTACCAAGAAAGAAAACGAGCTTCAAAGAAGAGGAAAAGAAGGCTAAAAATCGGGGTTTTAGCTGCTGAACAAGTTATAAACAGAAGAGGTTAAGCTTAGCAAGAAGCCTTGGGATATATTTCAAAAATCTTGATGTGCCAACTAACCGGCGGGGGCAGCGGGAATATCTTGTTTCATTCAATTTATGGATATGGAGTGAAAATCACCATGCTTTCCCACAACTTGAACCAGTATTTCTATGCCACTTCACAATGACATGCACCATTTTCCCGTGGACGCCATTTATTTCCTAAAAAAACCAACCCCACCCCTCCCAGTTTGATGCAATCATATGTAGCTTTTTTTTCTTTTCTTTACAACCTGAAAGTAATCTGAAAGAAGGCAGAGGAAGCCGGTAGATGGTTTGCTTTAGCACCATTTCTCTACCAAAAATGAACACTAGGAAGAAGAGCCTTCGGCAAATCAAGAGCATGGCATTTCCGGTCGCGAGGCAACTTTAGACATGCCATGTTATGTTTAATTTAGTTGGGTACCATATGGCCATTTCAGGATATAAAATATAACTAGACCTGCATTGCCCAGAAGAGCCACAATGTGTTCATAGTGCGTTACATGATATAATAATAATAGTAAAGGAGAGTGCAGAAACCCAAATTGATTCTGAAGAATGGTGAACCACAATCAGAAACTCCTGTTTATGATGTAATTACTTATTGCACAGTTGTACACATGGATAATATATTCTTCTCAAGGGCTCAAGTCCACCAAATAGTACAAACAAATTTTACTAGATTCAGTAAAGAATCTAGGAATCAGGTATCTATAAATCTCCAATCGACCTATTTTGAAATGGAAAATTTTCAATTCCTGTTTTCATTTACTAATTACGAGCCTTTTTATGCAGCATACAGACCTTTGGGGTATATGCATAGAGCTTTTCATGGCAAGCAAAGCTGCTCAATGTCTCCATTATTAAAGTGTTTCCTAGATGGATGCAGCTTGATCTCATAAAGCTTTGGCCAGAGTTTTCCAGTAACTAGAAGGGAAAAAAAAAAAAAACCCTCAATATATGTTTTTTCATGCAAAATGGATTGACCACACATATAAGCTGTATAAAACAGGGAAGTAAATGATGATTCTGTCAGCCAAATCTAATCTAGAACTTACCAAAAATGCGATTACTGTTGCTATCCCAAGCAATGCCATTTAAAACGTCAATACCCTAAAACATAGTGAAATTTTGAAATACACGAGTTAGGCCGCGAAGCAGTAAGCATTGATGAATTGATGTAACTATTTAGTGATGAGATTAAAACAAGTAAAATGCCTAGCCTAAAGAGTATCTATCTTCTTGCAAGAAATCATATAGAGCTTTCATTGTACCACAAGCCACAAGCCACAAGCAGTATTAAAAAGATATTTCTGATTAAGTGCTTACGTTATATCCAGCTGCTATTAGTCCTTCTCTGTAAAACAAACAAACAGCATGATAGATTTAATTTGTAATTATTTGATTACAGACAACTTAAAATATACCCTAGATGAAGACATTGAGCCGAATCTATCCAAATAAGCAGATAAAATATACCTTAAAGTATGAAGAAGAATCCATCCAAGCATTGTACCATTATTAGGTGAAATTCTAGCAATACAGTCAGTCTAGACAGAGAAAAAGTAGATATCAGGAAGTAATTTAAGTCAACAGCTAATCCTTTCTTCGCCAGATATATAAATCATCGTGCAAAGGAAACCACTGAGCAATTACGGGCAATGGGGTCTAAAAATAAATGAAAATAAAACAGATAAATTCTCATGAAGACCACTTGAGATATACACTTCTAAAACAATAAACTGATACATTACACCACATGCATGTGCAAGGGAAATGACTTAAAGGTCATATATATAAATATATATATTTGGATGAAAGGGCCATTAGGAAATAGTTTTCTGTGCTAGAGGCATTCATATAATAACCCTTGTCAGAAACTTTTGTTTAGAATGTAAAAAACCGAAAGCCAGTCAAATAGTTGCTCTTTTATTTTTTTGCTAAGCTGTCATCAAAGCACAGAACATTACATACATTCCAAAAGGTAGACAACTTGTTATAAAGCCAGTTCCAACTAAGTTTCAAACAATGAAGCACAATACCCATGCCACAAGAACCACAAAATAAAATCCAAAAGATACAAAGGCATACCTGCCAAACATTTGCCCATATTTCACCATTTATATATTCCAATTCATTCAGGTAGCGTACATCTTGGCCATTAAATTTAATGACATGCTTTCTTGTGACTGCAACATATTGTAAAAGAGAGTACAGTTAGAAAAAGATGGTAAAAAAGGGAGTGTATCAATATTTACTAAACAACACTCATCTACACGGTGAAGTGCACCGTGAAGAAAGTTAGGAACAATAACAAAGTTGAAAACCCTAAATGAAGTGGGAATATATGATCAACAGTAAACGTGTGTGCAAGGGGAACCTTTTAATGTTTGAGGGTCTATCTGATACAGTGTTGAGGTCCCATCACTTCCATATAAGATTTTGCCATCAGTTGCCAGTCCCCAACCATCTTCCATCTGATGTGTAAATCGCTCTAACTGCAATGAATATGACAAAGTAAAACCATTTTATACGCAGAAATAAAACTATACAAGCACTGAATGCACTTTAGTTCAAAAGAAAAATAAAGTAATATATAATTGGACAATTAGATGGAAAAGAAAGCTGTAAACATTTTATAACGAGATACAGACATAGTGATGATTTTTGCCATGTTGTAAACCAAAAATCAGTGTTCACACGGAGAAAATGGGAAAAGAAAAAACAAGAAGCAAAATTGTTTCATGGAAATGCATCATACAAGCAAGAACAAAAGGTGAATTGGGAAGCCAGTGACCCTGATTAAATCAATGAAAGCTGATATTGATTAGGACTTATATTAAAAATTCATGACAGCATAAATCAAATAGGTTAAGAACTCTATACAGTACAGCATTGAGCTGACTAACCTCCCAACAATGAAATTTTTACAGAAATAGAATAATGGAAATGCATTATAAGTTTATATAACACTCGACCATGCATGCTCAGATGCTCAATAAATGTTTATTTAGAATGATAATACAAATTAAACAACCAAAAAAAAGAGTAAAATGATATAGAGACTGGAAGCACAAACTTTCTGCAAATTTTTTCTGTCATATATGAAACCAATTTGGGTCAACCAAGTTACCTGGAGCAGCCTACAAAAAAACATAAGAACTACTACATTAAATCTTAAGAGCATGCAAAAAGTCATACTTTGTAAAATCCACAAATCCAGAACCATATTAACAAATGGCATCCAAATGAAAAAGCAGAAAACCAAAGTAGATGAAGAACACAAATATCAATTGAATGCATATAAATGCACAGCAATCTACCAAATATGAATAGAATTTCCACTAACTGAAAATTAATTTTTAAGTACTGTAAAGTTCAGAAAATCAATTTGGAGGCAGAAGGATGTGAGTAACAAATAGGGCCCTTCGACTTGGTGGAAATGAAAAAGGGAGAAAACATGGCAGGAAGAAGAGGAAGAAAAAGAAGAAAGGAGCTCATTGTTTTGAATAAACATGAGACCAAAGTGTTACAACTGAATTCCTTCCAACAAACCTTTCACCAAGAAGGGTTAAACCCTCTCCAAAATATGAATCAGCCATCTTGTGAAGAATCTCAACCTGTATATATAAAAAAACACTCAACAAATAAACTTGGAATTAGAAAATATGGTTTGTTTCTGTTTACAACCAAGGACTTATCAACTGATTCACTTGGATTAAATAAAACTGCTAACAGAATATGACATATTATCTACCGATCCCATTGGTAACATACTGCATTCCTACTAGCTAGCTTTCAAGTAAATTTAACTCCGTTTTTGTTGAATTTCTCCATAAATCTTATTGTACACAAATTTTACTTCTAAAAAATACTAATATTTGTTGATTTCATTATGCAAATGGATGCCAACCGAGTACCAACAAACTTGTATGAAAATGGAAAGACAAGGATAGGACCTGTACCTTTCCGGTCCGAAGGGCAACTTTCCGAACTGATGACTGAAACAGTGAGATGAATTAGGAGGTTAAGTAATGCATACATATCATTCAAATTCAACCCTAAACAGAACTAAAGACAGCAGGCAAGACAATGCAACCTAATTTCGGAACTGCAAATCGATAATTCCAGCGGGAGCAATAATGAAGATGCTTATATACAATGAGATAGCAAAAAACTAACCTGCCGGTAAAGACCAGTTGACTCAAATAAGGTATCATTTCCTGCATAAACAAGGCCCTGAAAAAAGCAAACACCATCAATTTAAAAAAATGGGCAAAAGCGAAATAAGGAAAACAATCACTCCAGAAATGAATATTAAACTTTCATCGATCCACTGCTTTGGGGATTTACCTGAGTGAAAGCCCTGGGATCGTGGGGGAATTCATTGACTACTTCGTAGCCGTCAAACTTAAGGGAGTTACTATCGGAAGATATCTCATTCCAAGTGTTTGACGAAACTCCAAAAACAAGAATTACACAAGCAAGCAAAATAATTGATACTAAAATGAAGAATTTTCTGAGGTATAAGTACTTAAAAGAGGCCATCGAGGAGGCGAACTTGGAGCTGGATCGCTTTCTGTTAGGCTTCTTCTTAAACGATTTGGAGGACATGGACGTTCATTAGAGCGACCCTTGAAATCGGAATATCGCAGGATTGAAATTTGGTAAAGAGAGTGGCGGAGGGATTTGTTGTATGCAGCTTTGATACGGAGACTATACGGTTGGTCTACTATTTGGGGATTATGCTCAAGATGCACTCTGCGATCTGCGCAGTTATGGTTTGGTCAACAATTGTTCGTTGACCTAAGATTCTTAAGTGGATGAACAATGTGTTGCCACGCCTTTTGGATAGAGTGTCACCAAAAAAGTTTGCAGCATGTCGCATCAGCCGTTTTCTTTTAAGCCAGCGGGAAGTATATTTACGAACGAAATAGTTACTGCTTGAATTAGTTAATGTCGTTTTTTTTATAAAAGAGATTTTAGGTTTAAGTTTTGTTGTTGGTTATTTATTTAGTTCATTTTAAATATATGATTTATAATTATTTATTTTAAATTATTAAATATGATATATTTTATTTTGATTTAAAAATTAAATAATTTATTTATTTTCGATTTTTTTTATCAAATATATGTATATGTTTATATATAATATGTTTTATTAAAATAAAATAATATAAATTTTTTAAGTTTACCAACATTTCAGAATTTATATATTTAATTCTTATTTAGATGTTTTATGTTTTAAAATAGTAAAATAAATTAATTATATATTCAATATGTTTATGTAATTATTATCAAATTTAAAGAAAAATTATAATTTATTAAGTTCAAATAATTTTTTAATAAAAATTAATCATGTCTTTGATTCAATAAATTAATTTTTTTTTTTGCTCAAAGGAAGACACTGTCTTATTACTTAAAAAAGAAGAAGGAGTGAATTAATTTGAATTTAAGCTCTAATGACTTTTTTAAACTTTTTATGTCATTAGATTAAGAAGCGGAAGACATAAATTGAAGTTTTTGCCATCTTAAAATCAATCTCTTGAACTTTTTTCGTTGAAAATTTTTTTAATAAGTTTTTGAGCAAAATGTGACAATTATTAGGATTAAAATTGATAAGATATAGGAACATATAATCAATACCTTAATATTAAAATTATCCCCAATTTGATTGAAGCTCAATTTTTATAAAAGTAAGATATGTTATTTATATTGATTGGAAGATTAATTGTGTCAATTGGAATAAATATGATAATTTAAATATTAAATAAATTGATTGAAAGGAGATTTAAAAGAAATAGAGAGAAGACGAATAAAACAAGAAAAAGGAACTTAAAAAAAATTAAAAATGTATCATGAAATAAAATTTACTAAATCTTATCTTCTTTTCTCAAATTTCTTAGTTTTTCATCTCCTGTTCCCTGTTTCTTTCAACTTCTATTTCTTTCATTTTTTTCTTTCTTCTCTTTCATGATCTTCTACTTCTTACTTTTGAATTGTGAAATTTTTTATGGTCTTTTTTTGTTTCTTTGGGTAGGACTATAGAAGTTCGTTGATTACCAGTTAATTTATTGATATTTGGGATTGAATTTGTTAATGATTACTGCACCCTATATAGAGGATTATTGAAACTTAGATTGAATTTTAATGGATTTTTCATTTTCTAGATTGAATTTTAGTGGGTTTTTAATTTTTAATTTTGGGTTTTGAATGGATGGTGATGTTAATATAATTATGACTATTGAAGTGATAATTTTCATGTTTCTTCTGAAAATGGAGAAAATAATTATTTTTTAAGTTTATATATATATATATATATATGTGAAATTTGGGATTGCTTTGGTTTGAATTTTGAACTTTGAACAAGTTATCATCAACGTTTTTGCTTTAAAATTTTAGCAATTAGATTCTATTTGGGTCTGTAAAATTGTGTATTTTATGAATTTTTTTTAAAAATTAAAGGTTATTAACTATAAATTATATATATTGTAATTTCTGTTCTAATGCTCTAGCATAATATCCTTTTTGATTTATAGTGGTTTAGTTGAATCTGATTTTTTTTTTTGTTTGCTATTTGCTAAGGTTTTGCAGGGGCTTTACGAAGCTTTCTTGCTTTGATATTCATCAGGTTTTTTCGTTTCTTTCTTCTTCTTTTTTTTTGGTTTTTTAGATTTCATTTTTGGGTTTTTTGTATTGTATTTTTTATTTTTTCATTATTGTAGTTTTTTTTTTTTGCTTGTAGAATTTCTTCTTGCTACTTTGATTTTCTTTGATGGTTCATGTCATTTTTATTTGGTTAATTTATATATATATAATTCTCTAAAAGTGAATTTTTAAATATAATAAATCAAAAACTTTTAATTAGAACTAAAAGTGTATCAAGTGAATTATAAAAATTTTAAATTTTAGAAAGTAAATATATCTTATATAAACTATACAATTCTAAAACTATGATAGAATTTGAATATTTGTTTTGTAGTTTTTCTTTTTATATTATATACCTAACTACCATATACTTTTTGTCTTTTGCTGTGCAACAGTTGTCCATGTGAGGACATAGAAGAAAATTTTCATTTTGTCGAAGATGTTGTTGGATTTTTATTGTGAAGTAAAAAAAAAAATCTTAAGAGATTAAAAAAGATTCAAGAGAAAGAGAAATGAAAAAGAAGAAATGGGAGAGAAAGGAGATGGGAAGGTGGAGGAGGAAAGGAAGGTTGGAAGAAGAAAGAGAATGAGAGAAAAATAGAGGAAACTTTGAGAGATATTTGAAAAGAAAAAGGGGAGCAAAACAGAAAAATTGAAGAAATAAAAGAGAGAGAAAGCTAGGAGTCATCGGCAAAGAAGAGAGGTGGTTTTCGAGTGGTTAGTAGATTTTTTTATTTTATTTTATTTTTTTTTTTTTTCAATTTGCTAGAGACTGATTTGGTTTCTAAGGAAAATGGTAAAACAGAAAGCTAAAAAAAAGTAAGAATTTTTATTAATTTTTTCATTTTTTATATTTTTCCTATTTTCATATATAAATTTATTTTATGATTTATCATGTTAGATTTTGACTTTATTATTATAGCTTTAATCATGTATTTTTATTTTGATCCAATTGCACGTTTGTAAATTCTTGAAATGAGTTATATTGCAAGTTTGCTTAGGCTTTTCATGTTTTGTTGTTTCTTTGATGGCAGATGGCAAAACAAGGTTAGAACAAGAGATAACAAATTATAGTTCAAATAAACGTCAAATTTATAAGATTAGAAATCATTTTCTTTGGTTTTTGATTGCCTTTTTTCCTAGATAGATGGTGTTTGCCCATTGATTCGAATCTTATATAATCAAGGGACTGTTCTTCCATTGCTTTCAGTTTCCTTTACCCCTTAAAACAAACTACAATATATGAGATATCATCCTTACTGTCTCTATTCAATGCCTTTATCGCTAGCTATTTAGCTAATTTTGAAATTGCTTGTTATTCTTTTGTTGATTTGATAACAAGATAAGAATTCATCATTATATAAATTTATGGTAAACTCTACAATCTTAATTGAATAATAACCTATATATCTATTACTTTTGAAGCACTTTTCTTTTGCAATTATATATTAGTTGGTAAAGAATGTTGATATTTTATGTTGTATAGTTATTTATTTTTTAGATTCTTTTATTTTTAATATTAATATTTTTTTTTGTGTTTGAAATTGTTATTTTCTCTTTGCTAGAGTTAGTTTTGTATCTATTATTGTCTTAATATATTTTATATTTGTAGTTTTAATTTTCAAATTTGTTATTTATTTACAATTATAATTTAAATGATCATGTGTTAATTTGTTTTAATGAATATCCTGTTGGCTTTTTTTTTTTTTTTTTGCTAATTCTATTTATTTAATTATTTTATATGTTTTGTTTCTACATGATTAGGAGTTATTAATTTTTCTTTCAATTTTATTTATATATTGTCAATACCACTACGACTTGGAATGATTGACTAGTTTATTATTAATATTTATAGGTGATTTTTAGATTTTTATTTGGATATTTATTTTCATTATAAGGTAATTTTTTATTATTTATTTAATTTTTAGTAAAATTAATGCATTAAAAGAATTAATAACCTTAGCCAGAATTGCAACTTCAGGGCTCTAGCAATGTCCTACTCAAGTCATGATGTAATATTATGCCCATGAGCTGAACTTCAGGCAATGGTTAGTTAGATTTAAAGTTTTACATGCTTTATGATTTTAGCAAATTGCTTTGTACAAATTATCAATCTTATATAAATATATAAAAGTCAAAGTCTTTGGTAAAAATAAAAATAAAAATTATCCAATGTGGATAGCCTATATTATTGATATATGGATAATCTTGAAAAATCTTTCTCCATTGCATTTAATTATTTTTATTTAATTTCATATAAATTTTATTTATTTAGAAGATTTATTTTGACTAAATTAAGTATATTTATTATCTTATAAAAATAAATATTCTCACCTTTTTCAAATATATATTACAAATCAATTATCTTAAATCATTTTCAAAATTTTCAATTCTTAATTTTAAGAATTAAATATGATCACTATAAATAAAAAATATAATTTGAAAGTATTGACTATTTAATAACTGTAATTTTAGTATTTAATTAAGAAATAATTTATGCATTTATTAATCTAATCGAATATAGAATATATAATGCTAAAAATTCAAATATAAAATAAAAAGCCTAATTAATTGCAAATAGGTGTATATATATATATATATATATATATATATTCTTTTTATTTGCAACCACACGTATTTACAGGCATAATTTACTATTTACTAAGAATTTTTCAAAATGTTAAACATAGACTTTCCAACATTAAATAAGATTATTGCAGTAAAAAAGAAATAGTCAAAGTAAACGTTAATTTAAAATTTAATTATTTTAAATCAGCTCAATAATTTTATAAAAAAATCAATTATTTAATGAGAAAAGATCAACCAACTATTCTTAATTTAGATGATATGTTCCAAAAATAGATTTTCGATTTACATTTAACCAGTTTTTATGATATGTTCCAAAAATAAAAACCATTAATTGAAAACCAACTAATTAATTTTCTCTTTAATTAACCTTTTAAAAATAATTTACATTGCCATCTATATGTTTTTAAAATTTCAATTTAAAAACCAATTTTGCTAACACATCTAGTATATAAACATTTTCTTTAATCATCTTCAATGAAAAATGCAAATTTTAAAATTGAATTATATAGAAGGAAACTTATTTAATTCTTAATTTTTTTAAAATTGAATATTGAATAATTCAAAATATATTTTCCCTTTTCATCAAAACTCATTAATTATTATCATTGAATTCTATTATTACTTTCTCTCTAATTCAATATTATAAATATTAGGGTTTTAATAAGATGATTCCATTACATTTTTTTTAACATTTGCATTGTTTATAAGTATCACTCGATAGATCATAGCTTTCACTTTTTTTTTGTCCTTTTCAGCTTAGCTTAATTGCTTTATTCCTTATGTTTTGACATTTACATACTTGTGGGTGATGAGTGAACTTTGTCAATACCAAGTATTTTCAATGTCTACATTTAATATGCAGCTATCATCTGTTATTAAAGCTTTTTGTTTATATTTTTAATCACTTTTTTAACTATTAATCTTCTATAAATTGATATAATTTTTATTATGTCTTTATAAGTCTTTTTCTTCTCTTGTTATGCATCTTATGGAATAGAATATTTGTGTATTTGATTTGCTAATAGCAGTTTAAAATATACAGATTTATCTTTTCCTAAGTTGTACTGTTCAATTGACAACTTAATTTTTTAATGGCAAAGATGTGAAAAATATAGATTTTGGGGCCTCCAAGGTATGAATGGTATTATGTCTATGAGTTTGTGGATTTTCTTTCATAAAAAAAAAAAAAATTAATGTAACAACATTTGAAATTTTCGCTTCTACAAGATCTTTAATCATGGAAATTAAATCAATACATAAAATTTTTATGATTAGAATCTTTATGCACATGCAAGAAAAAAACATATCGGTACTATCTTAAGAATGGTGTAATAATTTTGATGAGTGTAATTGTTTAACTTTTTTTTTTTTTTTTGCATTTTTGTGTCCCATACTCTTTGTAGATTGTTTTTAATAAGTTATTTTGACAAATTTTCTCCATTTTTATGTGATATTGTTTATTGATCCCATGATTTTCCTATTAGTGTTTTATTTTTTGCAATAAAATATAATAATGGTATTATGGTATTATACATAATCTTATTTGCTAAATAAAAAACGTATAATTATTAAATTATCATATAATATTTATATTTTATAGAAAAAAAATCCTAGATCTTATAGTTGTTGTTTATCTTTTACAAACCAATATAAAAGTAAAACAAATAGGGTGGAAGCCCTACTTTTATCATAATATCTTATTTGATAAGTAATTAAATTCCACTTGCTATAAGCATTAAACTTCAATTTTTTTATTATATATGCAAATATAATAATTAATATACAAGAGACAAAATGGTTATTGATATAATTCATGTTATTTAACAACTTTTTTTTTCTAAAATTTAGGGCTTAGGGTATCTTTGATCGCCATACAAAATTTAGTATTTGCATTTAATAAGCAACCAATCCCTTAGCAAATTGGCAATATATATAATTTTTTTATAATTCCATATTAGAATGTTGTTGTGTCAAATGGCTTGGTTTTACATTTTACATTTTTAATTTTCTTCTGAGATAGAGAATTACATTGATTTTAATTGAAATTTTTATTATAGTTGCCAGTTTTGCTATGTAATTATTTGCTAAACCATCAATATCAAAATTTAAGCTCAAGTCTCACAAGCACATATATAATGAATTATGATCATAGATTTTTTTTCCTTTTGAACTTGATTTACTTTATTAATAGGCTATCATAAGTAAAAATAAATATAAATTATTTGAAAAAGTATGTGTAATCATTTACTAGAATCAATTTTTTTCTTTTAATTTTTTCTTAGAAAAGTCAAAAGAAAACATTATATTTACATTTTCTATAAATCAAATTTGCTAAAATATTATTAAAAGGTATTATTGTAATTATATTTACATTGTCATAAAAGGTTTTGGGATCACTAGACAAATTTAAAAATATAAAGAGTCACCATCAATTTTTTTTAGTTAAGTGAGATTGGTTACCTATTAAAACTTACTTTCTTAATAAAATTTTAAAACTAATTAAAATTTATTAAAAAGATAATTTTTGGGTTTGTGAAAACAGTTTGGATTTGAGAGTAAGTTATACACAAGAAATGATTAGCACTTCTGCAGTACCTGTTAAAAAATGATACTAATTAATTATGTATTATTTTTTAATTTTGACAAAAAAATCTTAATTTTGATATTTATTTTTTATTGTTTTATTTTTTTAAAAAAATTAGGTCATTTTATTTAAGAAAAATAAATTAGGATCTTGTTATAAAAAAAACTCTCAAAATATTTCAATACGTTGGTAACATTGAAAGAATTTTTTTTCACATCGAGATTTTTTAAGAATCACTACTTGAATTTTCTTAAAATTCTATTTTCAGAGGCTTGTATCTATTTTTCAAAAACGAAGATATACATACAATGTAAATGATAAAATATTGATGCATATGTTTTAATTTTTTTTTAAATTGTTGATTTTTTTTACACACATTTTTATTGAAAAAAAAAATTTATTATATTAAAAATTTTTATAAATACTTTAATACATTGGTAACATTTAAAAAAAAATCTTTTCATCTAGAGAATTTTAAGGCATCGTTACTTGAATTATTTTAAGATCTCATTATCGGATAAAAAATTTTTTTCATCATTTTTTTTATTATTTTATTTGTTTTCTCACCCTAAGAGTTTTACAATAATACAATTGTTAATTAATAAATTTATTTCCTATAAATGTATATTAGCAAGTATTAAAATAAATAAATATAAAGCATAAATAAATAAAAAAACATACGCAATAAAGATATAGACTTTAAACTCAACTTAGTGAAACCTGCTCTACCAAATTACGTAGACTTTAAAATCAACTTAGTGAAACTTGCCCTACCAAATCATGTAGGTCCAATATGAACTTCACTTAGTACAACTCCAAGCTTGAACTAAATGCAATTCTTATGATTTTCTGTCACTTGTCTTTTCCACTCACTAATTCAACTTTCCAACAGTTTTTTGACCTTTGCCATTTTTGACTTTTCAAACTTCCTTCTTTATCTTTTTTTTTTTTTTTTTAAATCTAAACTATACAATCCTTAACACCCCCCAAGCTTCACTTCTCTCTTTAATGGCGGGCCCTTCTTGCTTCTTCTTCTTTCACCTTCTCTTCCTCTTGTTATTTTCTTTCCTCTCCCCTTTCCTTTCCGTACCCCACTCATTTCCACGTCGAAAGGGTTTTTCTTTCTGTTTTTTTTGCTCCAGCCGTTCACCCCCCACACAGTTCACCAAAATTTTTTTTTTTGATTTTTTTTTTTTTTGCTTCTGCTGGGTTCCATACCAGTCAGTGAGGACTATTTTTTTTTTATTTATGGTAAATAACAATAGAATTTTTGGTTTGGGGTTGTTTGAGAAATTGTTGATTTTTGGAGATTTGGCAATGGTGGTTGATGGTGGAAGCTATGTGCTAATGGGAGATGGGCTTTGGTGGTAGGGGATTAGTGCTAGCAGTGGGTTTTTTTTTTTTTGTTTGTTTTATAAGGGGACTGGGTTGGCGGTAAATGAATGGGGTCTCGATTGGGGTTTTTTTTGTGGTGAGCTATCTGAAATGAAGATGTGGTGGATGGTTTTCTCAAGCTCTCGGCGGTGGTTGGGATTGGTGATAGGGTTCGGTTGTAGAGGCCAAATGGGATGGTTGCTTTGGTTTTTCTTATGTGTTGTTATCTATTGGTAGTCTGAAATTGGCCCCATTTCTTTGCTAATTTCAACTGGGTTTTTATAACCTTTTCAGCTTTGAAATTCATGTAGATATCTAGTGGATAAGATAGAGGATTATGGGTAAGGTGGAGGGCTGATGGCAGTTGAATTTCAGTTGCAGGTGGTGGTGGTAGGGTGGCTCAGCAGGGCTAGGGGGTTGCCCGGCATTGCCCCATTTCTATCTATTACTTTTATTTTTTTAATTTAATTTAATTTAATTATTTTTTCATATTAATCAATATTAAATTGACCCAATAAAAATTTAAAAATAAATCTGAAAATCGAATTAATTTGGAACATGAAATTATTAATCCACTCAAAAATTAATGTCTACGTACATTACTCTTGTAATCCTAACATATAAATTTATTGTTTTCTTAAATAAAATTAATTTATGTTCAATTGAATAAACATAAATAATGTAAAATTCATGAAAAACTTTGAATTAATGGAAATTTTAGTTTTATTTTTCCTGAACAATAATATTATTCAAATATTACATTCATATTAGAAAATCACTTAATTAAATTAAACAAATAAATCAATCAATATTTATATTAATTAAGACATAACTAGACAAATTTAATATAAAATTTTATCTAACTTATATATGATAAGATTTGAACCTTGGATCTCAAGTTTTCAAGACCTCTTTTTCTTACCACTAATTAAGAAAAGACCTCGTTGACAAAAGCTTTATTTTTTTAAATAAGTAAATTGGATATATATAAAATAATATGTAAATTTTATAGTATTTTATTAAAAATACTTTTTTGTGTGTATAACTATATATATAAATAATTTGTGCATCGTATAGGCCACAATCTAGTAAATATATAACAATCAAAGCTTGTAACAAAAAAGAAATGATTTGATGTTGATAATTTACATTTTCAATATGCGAATAATCTAAAAAGTTGACATGTGTTTTTTCATAAATGTATTTTAATAATTCAAAAAAATTAAATAAAATAAATTTATTTTTATTTATTTTAAATTATTCTCAATTAAATTTATAAAAAAGATAATAAAAATTTAATTGCCATCATTAATATATAGAATAGTTTTGCTAAGACATTTTTCAATTATAAATATTCAACTTTGAATTACATTTGTGTAAAAAATATTTATACTCCAAGATCCATTTAAATTTTAGTAATAACTTATGACAAAAAACAAAAATAAAAATATTGAAAACAATTCATCCAAAAGTTAAACAGAAATAAAATTAGGTAATCAAATAAAGCTCTTAAAATAAAAATAAAATAAAAATATTAACTAAATAAAGCACTGTATGTCTATTATATTATAATTATCTATTTTGATAAGAGAAATTTAGGGGAAAAAAAAAGAATTGGCAACTATAGCATGATAACATTAACGATGATATTTACACTTATTGAGAAAAAAAAATACAAACAAACCATTCATAGACCTGGTGAGAGACATTAAGTTTGGAAAAAAAAAAAAAAAACCATGGCGATTTTAAATAATTAAATTAAAATTTCATATTTTAGACTCGAGAATTTACATAAAAAAGTATTACCAAAAAATAAAGATAAAAATTGTAAAAACAATTAATGCACATTCTGTTTTTAGCTTCATTTTTTTTTCATGATAATGGTGTAAATTGAAACTAACCAAAATACTTATAATTTAAAATATAAATTATTGAAAAAAAATAAATTGGAATTGTGGACAAACTATGATAGTTTCACCTTGCTCTAAAACTAATGCAATTGGAAATAGCCTCTTAACTAATGCTAAACAACATCAACATACCCTATTTATAATAAATTTTTTTGGGTATAATACAAAATAGGGAGTTTTACATTAACGCAAATTAAATTAAGCAAAATTTATGGAAATCAATTATAATTGATTCATTTAAAAACTAAATTTCAACATGTTTTTTTAAATATTATATCTATAATTTAGGATATTTTATTAAAAGTAAAAGGTAAGTTAGATCATCCACATTGTAAAATTTTTTTTGTTACCAAAAGCTTTGGCTTTACATATTTATATAAAAAATATGATTTTTATACTCCTGTGAATGTAATTGTAAATGATTATTATTAGTTAACAACACACCTAATTAATGTGTTGAATTGAGTGATCATTTGCATATTACGCCATTTGAAGAGTGCGTTTAAGAAAATTATTATATTTTACAAATGATTAACATTTCTCGTCAATATCTCCCTCTCTTTATCTCTACCATCAAGTTTCTTGCATAATGCATGATAATATTCATTAAGTTGATCATAGTTTTTTACCAAACATGATCTTATTATATCATTTTTGGAAATAGCTTTTTTGAATTTTTAAATTTTGATTTACCATACTTTATCTTGTTTGCAAAATATTATGACATAATGATGTTAGGAATAATGACTTAAATCTCATAAGAGATTTGTTTGAAATTTATTAGATATTACTTGATGGACAAAAACACTTGCAGAAGGAAGAATTCTAAAAGAAAAAAATTTTTTAATAGGTAAGTTTGACTTGTAGAAGAAGAATTTTAAGAGAAAAAAGATTCTTAATAGGCAAGCTTGTATGCTTATAAATAGATGAAGTCTCTCTAAGGTTAAGTATGAGAAAAAGATATAAAAGAGTTGTAGGATTTTCTAAGATAGACACCTCATAAGAGTACTGAAAATTTATGTCTTATAGGTGTATATGTTTGAATGTTTGGGAGTGAACTATAGGAGATTGAGAAGGTCCATATATGTATGATAAATAGGTACATATGGGTATATGTTTGATTGTGTTGAAAGGGTACACATGGGTTGTGTTTGTTTGAGTTAAGAATATTCTGTAGGACTAAAGGTGATTAAGAGAGCCTATGGGTATTAATTATTGAGTGAGATTGATTTAATATATGTTTGTAATTCTCTATAACTAATAGATCTTATTTCTTATCAATAGACGTACATTGATTGGATCAACCACGTTAAATTATTATCTCTTATGTATTTGATTTATTATTTGATTGTACTTCCACTAATGTGAATTAGATTGAGACTTTTTGCCCAATAAGTGATATCAGAGCTGTGGTGATCCCTAACAAATGATACTTTTAATCCTTGAACAATAAAAAATATATTTTGATCTTTTATTTTTTTATTAAAAAAACTTGATCTTTATTAATTCATTTATCTTTAATCAAAATGACCAAAATTTTTAAAAAATTTTAATTTAGTCTTAAATTTTTTGTATACTTATCTTGCCATATTTAAACAAAAGTTAATCATGTGACTAATGATTCCATTGATATTGTTATAACATATAGATTCATGGACTTATTGCTAGATATATATTTTAAGACTCACCACCAACCATTTTTATTTAGATACAATTGACCACCTAATTGAGTCTATTATATTTTAAAGAGAAGTCTCAAGCTTAACTTAGGTATCTTTAAATGGTATATTCTAGTCTACGAAATCAGATTTTAAGTTCGAGAGTACAGTTACACATGAAAAAGATTATAGCACCCTCATAATGCCTATCCAAAAAATGATACAAGTTTGATTTCAAGTTATCCAAGCCTTAAAATATTTTTATAATTGGCCAAATAATTTAATTATCAAAAATTGATCCTAAAACCATTCCAATAGTTTAGTAGTAATTTAAGATAATTTTTTCACCTCAAGAGCATTCATAGAGACTAGTGTCACACTCTGAAGAAACTCTGTCATTGGATCCATTAACATATTTTATTTAAAAAATAATTAGTAAAATATTCTAATAGTTTAGTAAGATTACTTTGATGCAGATCTGTCAATAGTTTGATGAAATTTTATTGTAAAATTATGTATGAATTTATTTTAAGAAAATTTATTAAACCTTTCAATAGTTTGGTAAAATCTAATTCAATATTTAAATCCTCCAATAGTTTGGTATAATTGAATAAATTTTATTGTTTTTTTTTACAAAAATTCATTAAGCCCTCAATATTTTGGCAAGACTTAATTCAAGATTTAAATCTTCCAATAGTTTAGTAAGATTAAAAATTTTATTATTAGTATTTTTAAAAAATTCATTAAGTCTTTCAATAGTTTGGTAAAACTTAATTCAAAATTTAAATCTTTCAATAGTTTAGTAGGATTGAAAATTTTATTATTATAAAAAAAATTATATTATGAAATTTTCTAATAATTTGGTAGAATTCATAATTTAAAATTTCTAAACCCATGAAGTAAAAAATTCATAATTTAAAACTCATAATCTTTAAATTTTATTTTAAACATACATAAAAAAAGTGGACTAAATGAATAAATATATAAATAAACAAAATATAAAAATTACCTTAATGGATGGAGACACACCTATGTGGAAGTATCCCTTGATCTGTAGTGGCAAATAGTCACTAATTCCAACCAAAGAGCTTTGCCACCAATCCCAACCAAAGAGCTTGAGTATAGATTGCTACTTATCCATTTCCTTGTGGGTTTCTCTTTTTTTCCTCATCTTTTTTTATTTTTGTGATTGATTGGTGTTTATATAAGACATTCTGCTAGGAATTTTAGGGATTTGCAATTGATGAAAAGGATTATAAATATGATTGTACTCTGAATTGATTTTTTTTCTTAATTCTCTTTAAAACATGTTTAATTAATTTCTAAAATTGTCTCAATTTTTCTTGATTATCATAATCCTTCAAAATTTCCCAAATAAAATCTAACTTTGATTCTTTGATTTGATTTCTTTTCAACCTTCCTTTAATATTTGAAGATATCATGTTTTAGTCTTAATTGTCGAGATCATCTTTGATTAATGCTCAAATTACTCTACAAATTTCATTGATATGATTTATAATAAAAATTTAAAACCAAATAAATAAAAGACTAAAACATAAAAAAAAAAGATAAATAAATAAATAAGTCAAACGAGATATAAAAAAGAAATGTAAAAAATTAGACATTTGGGCTCGGATTAGATCTAGGCTCAATTAGTTTGAGCCTCAAACTAAATAGAATATCTTCCACTGTCCCTCTTTGTATAGTTTCTATGAAACAGGAATTGTGCAACAATATAGATACTCATTATATCTAGGCCCAAATTATTCAACATTTTTCTCTTTTAAAGGCTCTTCGAAAATGAAGGCACATAACTTTTTAAAAAATTAAGGATAACACCCAAAAGTTTTGACAATCACACCCAGAGGTCTTATAGATCGCGTTTAAAAAACTTGAAGATTAAGCCGGATGTCTTACAAATCATTCATTGAAAAGTGCTTTTTTAAACAAAAGCTACACAACTTTAAAAAAGGTACCTGAACATTTTAAAAGATCATGCCTAGAGGACTTGGAGACTATGCTTGAAGGTATTAAAGATTATGCCATGAGGTCTTATAAATTTTGACTCTAAAACAGATTCAACTCGAAAGACTTATGAATCTATGCTCGAAAAACTTAGAGACTATACCTAGAGGTCTTATAAATCTTAATTTTAAAATAGATTCAGCTCGTAAAACTTATGAATCTTTTCAAAAGACTTAGAGATTACACCTAAAGGTTTACAAATTTTGATTCTAAAATAGATTCAGCCCGGAGGACTTACGAATCTTGTCCGGAGGACTTAGGGATTACATCCAAAGGTCTTACAAACCAAACTTCGAAAAAGCTCATTTAAAACAAATGTTTAACTACTTTTACAAAAAAAATAGATATATAAAGGTTTTAAATATTATACCTGAAGGTTATATAGATCTAGCTTGAAGGACTTTAAAAAAAGTTTTATAGTTTTAAATATGTACTCTAAGATTTTAAGAAGAATTACCTAGAGGTTTTTAAGATTTATACTCAAAAGTTTTAACAACTATACCCCGAGGTAAAATTTTGTTTGATCAAAGTTTTTTTTTTATCAAAAATTTAGTCAACATTTTTTTCCTCTGAAAAATATGAATGTAACATATGAAATGGATGAGATGTATACAATACATGAAATGTAATGAATGCAATGCATGAATTCTATACCAAATGTCCTTAATTATGGTAATAGGATTCTTGAAACTTTTCTTCCTTCTATTTTGTTCATGACATAGCCTTTGAATTAGTTGACAAGTTTTTTCATGCACTAAAGCAAACATTCTCAACATTCTCATTCTTGAAAACCATTCTTTTTGTCTAATGAGTTGTTTTAATATCGATCCCTTGCATTTGGCATTTTCTTACCCCAAAAAGGTTTCTTATAGCATTCACCTACCTCTCATCATGAGTATTAAGATTTAATACATTTTGAACATTTCTCAAAACTCTCTAAGAATAGCAATAAAAATTACCCCACACAACTCTCTTTTATTTGTGATCAAATCTCTTAAAAATTGATGATTATTACCTAAAATAAGGATGATGAATAATAACTTTGGTCTTTTTAAAATGATGCAATGGCTTGGCAAATCAGGAAGGATCTTAATTACTAAGAATTTGGTCACTAAATGAGAACAAAAATGTCTTTTCATCTAGGCTTATAATTGAAAATGGTTTTTTAAAGTGCAATCTATTTTGGCATTCCTTTCAATTCTTAATATGTGGTATTTTAATAAATGTCAATACCAACTATGTTAGGCTCAGAATTTCAGGTTTGAAAAAGGAACATGGCCTAAATTTTAAAGGGAATCTTCATAGTGAGATCAATCTCTTTAAGCTTTTAAAGAAAAGTCTCTTTGGTGCTACATAAAAAATCATGAGTTACTTATAGAGTTTCAATCTTACTTTAGACTGCACTTTCGAGTTTTTACCCGAGAGCTTCATTCTTTTTTTTTATTTTTTTTTATCCCATAATGCATTCAAGCCATTCAAAATTCATAAAAAAAATCAAACAGTGATGGTGATTTTTTAAAGATAAGCTCCTCAATTTAAAAACCATACTTGATCAAAATAGATTTTTTAAATAAAGTAACGTAAGCTGAGGTTTAAGATTTTGAAAGAAAAGATAAATGGGCCTAAAAATGTATTTACAGATGATTAAACTATGGATCATTTATTTTTCAAAGACATCTTTCCTTTTCTCAAAACATGCATTTTCACTTTGTTTTTTTTTTTTTTTTGAATGAGTTTAAAATTTTTGAAATTCATCATATTTCAAACTTACTCCTTAACATAAGGCATTATTTTCTAACCCTTAGCACAAGATCACATGCCATCTTGATGAAATCTCTTTTTTTTTTAACTTGTCCTCAAATTTGAAGGGTGATCCTTGGTTAAGGTTCATTTAGAAAGAATAATTACTAGGCTCAAAATGGGTAACAAATGGATTTTTTTTTTTTTGTGAAAGAAATTTGAAAGATGATCATTTTTCATTTCAAGTATGGATACCTATTGAAAGGTAGTTCTTGTAAGATAACTTGTTTTCTTATTGATTTTAGGTTCATTTGAATGCCCTAAATGCATGATTTCACAGTCAACTTTTTTCTTATAACTCTTGCATTTTGATAAGAAAGCCATTTGAACATTCATCGATCAAAATGATTAAAAAGGTTATTTGAGACATCAAGTAAATTTATCTTTTTCAATAAATTTGCCCTAAAATAAGTACAAAAGATCGTTTGGTAAATGATTGAAAAAAAATGAATGTAGGACAAGCCAAAATACTAAACAAATTGAGAAAATATGGCTCAAAGAATTTAGGTATTGAAGTATTTGAAATAACTTTGACATTTATCAAATCACCAAAATCCAAAAAACTAAAGAAAATACCTTAAAATATTTACAAATTAATCAACCAGCACATTGCTCATAACCCAAATAAAGATCAATAATTTTTGCGGTTCGTCATGGTCAAATGGGCTGACGTTCTGTAGCTTTTATCCTTAAAAATTCTCAAGGTTTTTAATTTTCAAATTAAAAAAAATAAAATGTTCCAAAAAAATGGCTTAAAATGCTCAAATAGTAATCACAAAAAAAAATTTGAGATTTTTTTCGCATGCATTTTTAGGAACCCAAACTCATCAGAAACTAATGACTTTATGTTCAAGAAATCAATATACAAAGAACAATCAACCTATGATAAAACAACTTTTCATTACTTAAAAAGCTTTTACGTTAAGGTGTCATTATGGATGAGACTTTCAATCTTCTCTTTTAATTACCTGTCTTTCTCTATTGAGTGCCCAATTGCCCTCATGTGATAATCACATTTACCATTTAGATCATAACTCTTGGCTGATGAATTCGAAATTACTTTCAAAGGTATTGGGGTGAGATATTGGTACTTTACCAGCAAAGGCAAAAGATCAAAAATTCAATTTGAGATTTTTTCTAAACTATTTCTTAATCTTTTTTTACTATTCAATGGTAGAGCAATAGTCTGGGGATAATGATTTATGTGAGAAACTAATTGTCGAATTGATTGGTAAAAATAAAGATTTTGGAAAAGGTCATTTATGGTAAGGTAATAAAATTAACGATGATGGTATAAGGTAAAACCTCCAACCTATTTCCCTTCATACATCACAGTGTGAGTACTTTCTTTTTTCATTCTCAATACACCTATATCCTTAATGCTAGCTATATCATCTTTTTTAAGCTTTCCACTTTTTATGGCATTCTCTATTATCTCTCATAATATGACCATGTTAATAAAATTTTTTATTGCACTTTCGATCATTCTTTCATAGTATGGAGCTTTAAGAATGTTGACAAATAAGATTGTAGTTTTTTTTTTGGTTAAATGAGGTTGAACCTGGATAACAGTATTCTTCCACCTTAGAGCATATTCTCTAAAGGACTCCGTTACCTTCTTCTCCATGTTTTGTAAAAAAAAATGATTAGGGACCAAATTAATGATGTAACAATATTGATTTATGAAAGAACAAGTAAAATCTTTTCATGATCGACTGTAAGTTTTATCCAATTGGATATATCATATTGCAATAGAAGCAGTCAAACTGTTTTGAAATATATGCATGACTAGTTTCTCATTATTGGCATAAGCTATCATTTTTTTATAATACATGATAACATTTGTATCCTTTCATGATCGACTATGAGTTCTGTCCAACTGGACATACCACTTTACAACAAAATCAATCAAATTATTTTGAAATCTATGCATGAGCAGTTTCTCATTATTGGCATATGCAATCATTTTTTTATAATACATGATAACATTTATGATAGGATATTTTGTACCATCATACTTTTCAAACTCAAGCACCTAAAATTTTAAAGGAATCATAACATCTGAAACTAAGCCAAAACCCAATAGCATCTATAAAATCATAAAAATCTATACCCTCAATGGGTTGTAGCCTCTCCTTAGGCATGTTCATTTTGTAATTAGCTTTTGAATCTTTCAAAGCCTCAACCATTTTCAATTTCTCTTTTGGAACATCCAAATTAGAAATTTAGACTTATTCAACTATCTTTTAAGCCAAGGTAAGGTTGTTGTAACTTTAGACATTCTCTTTGCTAGGTGTAGGCGGCATTTCTGAGTAAGTATAGTCTGTCAAAAATGTAAATTATTGTGATAGAAAGTTTAGAGTGGTTGGGTGGATATGGGCTATAACCTAGAGGATATGAAGGATCAGCAATGTCATGTGAAACATTTTTTTTCACTGTTTCTCCCTTATTCAACTTACCCAATGCCTCAAGAATTTTACTTAGCACTCATTTAATCTCTTACTAGGCTTTTTCTAATTTTCAACACGTCTTGCATTATCTTGTTCCATACTTCTAGCTTGGGCCCGGATATAATACTAATGTTGAGCTATTCTTGAACATTGATTTCTTATAATTATGGTACAAATTTAGAATGATGTTTATGGAACCATTAGATTATGCATAAGAATTATGTAAAAATACATGAATGCAATAACAAAAATATAATGATGTGAATGCATGCATATACAATAAAAGAAAAATGTTAGTAAACATGATATATACAAAGAACAATATAATATATACAAAAAACAACATAAAGGTTTAGTATGCAAGTAATATATACAAAGAAAAATATATAAATTTCAAGCAGAATAAAATGTCCCATCATATGTTCTATTTAAGGTTTTTTAACACAATGGAAGGCATAGCTCTAACCTAGGTTCGAACTTTTAAGATTTATTTACATGTTAGGTTCAAAGGTTTGACAGTGTAAGGGTTCTCAAATTATTCTTTACATCGTTATCCATTATAAACTAATAAGGCATCCCAATCTTCAACCATTATAGGCTACAAGGAAAAAGGTTCAATTTGAGTGAGAGTTTTTCACTAGCTTATACGGAGACATGAAATGTCATGAAGACATAGGTACTTTACTCCCTCATAAGGGATAAAACTCAAGTTTAAAGCCGATATTAAGTATGTGCAAACAAATGACAGATATATAAAATAAATAAATAAAATAAAAACAAGGAAAAAATTTTCTTAAATTTATTAGGTTAGGCTTGGATAATAAAAAATTATTTATTGGCCTTACTCTTAATTTTTTCAGTGAAGTCGTCAAAATGTCATAACATATAGATCTGTAGACCTATCACTTAATATAGATTTAAGAATCGTCACCAACTTTTTTTTTTTAATTGCGATTGGTCACCTAACTGAATCTGTCCCATTTTAAAGAAGAGTCACAAGCTTGACTTAGGTATCTTTAAATGATAGATTCTAATTTATGAAATCAGATTTTGATTTTTAAAATATAGTTACATGTGAAAAATGTTACAACACCCTCACAATGCCCATTCAAAGAATGGTACCAGTTTTATTACAAGTTATCCAACCTTAAAATATTTTTATAATTTACCAAATAATTTAATTACCAGAAATTAATCCTAAAATCACTCAAATAGTTTGAATTTAAAATAATTTTTTCACCTCAGGAGTATTCATAAATACTAGTATCTCATTCTGAAGAAACTCCATCATTGAATCCATCAACATATTTTATTTTAAAAAAATTAGTAAAATATCCTTCAATTTGGTAAAATTTACTTTGATATAGATCTTCTAATAGTTTAGTGAGATTTTATTATAAAATTATATATGAAATTTATTTTAAGAAAATTCATTAAACCTTCTAATAGTTTGATAAGATCTAATTCAATATTTAAATCCTCTAATAGTTTGATAGGATTAAAAAAAATTATTATTATTTTTTTACAAAAATTAATTAAGTCTTCAAATACTTTAGTAAGACTTAATTCAATATTTAAATCTTTCAATAGTTTGGTAGGATTAAAATTTTATTATTATTATTTAAAAAAAATTCATTAAGTTCTTCAAAAGTTTGATAAGACTTAATTCAAGATTTAAATCCTTCAATAATTTAGTAGGAGTGAAGTTTTTATTATTATAAAAAATTATAATTATGAAATTCTCTAATAGTTTGATAAAATTCATAATTTAAAATTTTTAAACCCATGAAATAAAAAATTCATAATTTAAAACTCACAATCTTCAAATTTTATTTTAAACATGCATAAAAAAAAGTGAAATAAATGAATAAATATATAAATAAATAAAATGTGAAAATTATTTTAATGGATGGAGACATACCTAGGTGCAAGTATCATTTGATCTGCAGTGGTAGATTGTCACCAATTTCAACCAAAAAGCTTTACCATCAATCCCAACCAAAAAGATTGAGTATAGATTATTACTCATCCATTTTTTGATGGGTTTCTTTTTTTTTTTTTTTAGTTGATTGGTGTTTATATAAGACTTTGTACTAAAAATTTTAAGGATTTGCTTTGAATGAAAATGATTACATATCTAATTATAGTTTGAATTAATTTTTTCTTGATTCTTTTTAAAACATATTTATTTAATTTCTGGAATTGTTTCGATTTTTCTTGATTTTCAAATTCCTTCAAAATTTTTCAAATTAAATCTAACTTTGATTCTTTGATTTGATTTCTTTTCAACATTTTTTTAATATTTGAAGAGATCATATTTTAATCTTAATTACTTAGATCATCTTTGATTAGTACTCAAATTTCTCCATAAATTTTATTGATATGATTTATGATAAAAATTTAAAACTAGATAAATAAAAGAATAAAATATAAAAATAAATAAATAAATAAAACAAATATAATATAAAAAAATATAAAAAATTAAACAATTAAACTTGGATTGGATTGGATTTAGATCTAATTAATTTGAGCTTCAAACTAAATAAAATATCTACAAGTATTGTTATGTCATCTATTACATGAACTAAAACACTAGTAGATACTGCCTTGTGTTAGGCCGTCGACGATCCTAGACCATTACTCAAGAGTATAAGAAATGACATGCAATATGAAAAAAATAATAATAACAATAATAAAGAATAAAGGGTAATTTTGTCACTATAGTATAGTTGGAGGTTGAATTTCGCCACATTATTTTGATTTGATTCAATTTTTTCATTTTACTTTTTTTTTTTTTGTGATTTTGAACAAAATTAAAGGAAATTGTTTTTTATTCTAACAGCAAACAAAAATAAATAAAAATGACATATAAACTATAAAAAATTTTCAATAAATGAAAAAAAAAACAAACAAGAGATTGACATAAGAAAAAAAAAAACAAATCATATATTTTTTCTCCCAAAACAAAGAAAAAAAAAGTTAGAATTGAACAATTGAATCTTTGCCTTTTGAAATTTTGAAGATTATTAAATTTTCATATTTAATCATTTTATTTTAAATTAATAGTTGATTTTATTTTGATTTATCACCATCAAAAATATTTTTCCCCTTAAAAATGGTTTATGAATTTTTTTTCTGTCACAACTTTAAGTTAATAAGTTATTTGTTAACTTAAAAATATTTTTTATTCTAAACTATTGAATGAATTAAAATTTAACGTAACATAATACAGTTAAATTAATATTACTATATCAAATGAAACAAAAATAATGAGACATATAGTATTATTTTTTAAGCAATCAGATTTAGGTTATATACTTACATTATTTCTCGGCACGAGTTTAGCGTGCACTTCAAAATGTCACGTGCGAGGTCTTCGTCAACTGTTAGCCGTAAACGGTTACCTAATTGGAACATTCCAGATCGTCATAACTGGCCGTACTCTCTCGAATCCCCCCGAATCTCGAAACCAAAATTCCCAAGCAATTCCTAAACCCCCAGCACACTGCACACCCAAAAAAAGGGCTCTCGGCAGGAACATGGAAAATGCGTACTAAACGACACCGTTGACTCCCAAGTTCAACATAAAACCCGAATCAAACGACAACGTTTCATCGAACACTCCAGAACCCCCGGTCTTCTCTTTTCCCTCGCTAATTATTGCAGAAGGGAGGAGAAGGGACCAGAACCTCTCTTCAGTATATATACCTTCAAATATCATTTCTGTTGTTATATCTGTTCATTCTCATTCTCATTCTCATTCTCACCAAGCAAAGAATTAGTCAATCTTTCTCACCATTTTGCCATCTCTTTTTCTATTTGGTTTCATTGGTTTGCGAGGAAATGGCGGACGTGCAGATGGCTGACGCAGAGACGTTTGCCTTCCAGGCTGAGATCAACCAGCTTTTGAGTTTGATCATCAACACTTTTTACAGTAACAAGGAGATTTTTCTTCGTGAGCTTATCAGCAATTCCTCTGACGTATGTATTTTCTGTCTCTGTACTTGATCTGTTAATTAAGTTTCCACGGTCATGCTCTTTTATGTGTTGTGATGTTTGTATGGCTGGAAAGAAAATCTTTACGCTATGGTTTTCTAGATAAACTTTGATGCTCGATTTTCGAAACGAAAATTCCCTGATAGGCATAGTGCATTGTTCTCTAATGATACTCTTTTGATGTTGAATAATCACATTTTATAACAAAAAATTAATTTAATAATCGAGGTTTTTCTATTGAGGTTCTTTTTTAGTTGGTTTTATGGGATATGTAGTTTGTATTTTCAAGTGTAAAAAGTTTGATGTACGGTTATGCTTATGTGGATTAAGAATTACGACCGTTGGATGGGAAGTTGATCTTTGTGGATGTTGGTGTAGGCTTTGGATAAAATCCGATTTGAGAGCTTGACTGATAAGAGTAAGCTCGATGCTCAACCCGAGCTTTTCATTAGGATTGTTCCAGACAAGGTTAACAAGACCCTCTCCATCATTGACAGTGGCATAGGCATGACCAAAGCAGGTAATGTCCATTTGTATTCTTTGTTTTAGATTTCATTTGAGATTAAATATTATGAAATTATATTGGTTGTTGCGTAATATAGATGGTAATGGATTTGTTATTTGAACTTTTTTGCTGTTTGTAAGCAGATCTGGTGAACAACTTGGGTACAATTGCAAGGTCTGGTACCAAGGAGTTCATGGAGGCATTGCAGGCTGGAGCTGATGTGAGCATGATTGGTCAATTTGGTGTTGGTTTCTACTCTGCTTACCTCGTCGCTGAGAAAGTTGTTGTGATCTCAAAGCACAATGATGACGAGCAGTACATTTGGGAGTCCCAAGCTGGTGGCTCCTTCACTGTCACCAGGGATGTCAGTGGAGAGCAACTTGGTAGGGGTACCAAGATGACCCTTTTCCTCAAGGAGGATCAGGTAAATATTATTTGCCCATTTTAGAAAATTATAATATTTAATGTTTATAACCTTTTATAAATTTTACTAAGTTGGTAAATTGTATGTAAAGTTGGAGTACTTGGAGGAAAGGAGGATCAAGGACCTTGTGAAGAAGCACTCTGAGTTCATTAGCTATCCGATATACCTTTGGACTGAGAAGACAACAGAGAAAGAGATTAGCGATGATGAAGACGATGAGCCTAAGAAAGAAGAAGAAGGAGATGTTGAGGATGTTGATGAGGAGAAGGAGACTAAATCAAAGAAGAAGAAGATCAAGGAGGTGTCTCATGAGTGGCAACTCATCAACAAGCAGAAACCAATCTGGTTGCGTAAGCCTGAGGAGATCACTAAAGAGGAGTATGCCTCTTTCTACAAGAGCTTGACTAATGATTGGGAAGAGCACCTTGCTGTCAAGCACTTTTCTGTTGAAGGTCAGCTTGAGTTCAAGGCTATTCTATTTGTACCAAAGAGGGCTCCATTTGATCTGTTCGACACTAGGAAGAAGATGAACAACATCAAGCTCTACGTTAGAAGGGTGTTCATTATGGACAACTGTGAGGAGCTCATCCCTGAGTACCTAGGATTTGTGAAAGGTGTTGTTGACTCTGATGACCTGCCACTCAACATATCTCGTGAGATGCTACAGCAAAACAAGATTTTGAAGGTGATTAGGAAGAACCTTGTGAAGAAGTGCATTGAGATGTTCAATGAGATCGCTGAGAACAAGGAGGACTATAACAAGTTTTATGAGGCTTTTTCAAAGAACCTGAAGTTAGGTATTCATGAAGACAGCCAAAATAGGGCTAAGTTGGCTGACCTTCTCCGATACCACTCAACCAAGAGTGGTGATGAGTTGACAAGCTTGAAAGACTATGTCACCAGAATGAAGGACGGCCAGAAAGACATTTATTACATTACTGGTGAGAGCAAGAAGGCAGTGGAGAACTCCCCATTCTTGGAGAAACTCAAGAAGAAGGGATATGAAGTTCTTTACATGGTCGATGCCATTGATGAGTATGCGGTTGGACAGTTGAAGGAATATGATGGCAAGAAGCTTGTATCCGCCACCAAGGAAGGTTTGAAGCTTGAAGATGAGAGTGAGGAAGAGAAAAAGAAAAAGGAGGAGAAAAAGAAATCTTTTGAGGATCTATGCAAAACAATTAAAGATATTTTAGGAGACAAAGTGGAGAAGGTTGTTGTCTCTGATAGGATTGTGGACTCTCCCTGTTGTTTGGTCACTGGAGAGTATGGGTGGAGTGCAAACATGGAAAGGATCATGAAAGCTCAGGCTCTGAGGGACAATAGCATGGGCTCTTACATGTCTAGCAAGAAAACAATGGAGATTAACCCTGACAATGGAATCATGGAAGAGCTGAGGAAGAGAGCTGAGGCCGACAAGAATGATAAGTCGGTGAAGGATCTTGTGCTCTTGCTCTTTGAGACTGCTCTCCTGACCTCTGGGTTCAGCCTTGATGATCCACACACATTTGCTGCTAGGATTCACAGAATGCTCAAGCTGGGTCTGAGCATCGATGAGGATGAGACCGGTGGTGATGATGCTGACATGCCTGCTCTGGAGGAGGATGATGCTGAGGGAAGCAAGATGGAGGAAGTAGATTAAGAGTATCAAATTTTAGATGTTTATGATCAGGTCGTGGATATTTACGTCTTTCTACCATGATTAATCTAATTTGAGGGGTCGGGTCCAAGGGGTAATTGTCCAGTGTCTGTTTTCTTTCAATGAACTCAAAAAATGTCTGTCGAACTTTGTCTTTATAATCTCTGCCCATTTACTACTATGTTGTTCATTATTGGGTTTTCTAATTTGTTTCCTTTTTCTCTGAGAAGTTTGCTGAACATGTTCATCTGGAATGTTTCTTTGTACTGTAACGTCTGCAGATTTAAAGGCAAATAATTGGCCATGTAAATCCATAAAATGGGGGAGCATATCACCTAGCCACCGTTCCTGCTGAGATGATGATATCCAATAACCCACGTCTAAAAATGAACAAAGCCTACGATGGTTAAAGGCTTCCTCATCCAACTCGGGAATGTAACTTAAAAAATCAATGAGTAAAGTACGTATCAATTTCCCTAGCCATTAATTTGGAATGAAGCAAATTTATTAGAAAAGTAGGATTTTTTATCTTGCAATTTTGCAGATGATTTCTACAATAAAACATGGCAAATCCAATTGCAACAAAGTTTATAAATATATATATATATATATGTAAAGTACGTATCAATTTCCCTAGCCATTAATTTGGAATGAAGCAAATTTATTAGAAAAGTAGGATTTTTTATCTTGCAATTTTGCAGACGATTTCTACAATAAAACATGGCAAATCCAATTGCAACAAAGTTTATATATATATATATATATATATATATATATATATATATATATATTTTTTTTTTTTTTTTTTTTTTTTTTTTCTTGGCCAAGAGATCAAACTCAAACAATGTAATTTAATAGCAAAATAACACAAGTGAGCAGAGACGCACCATTTCCATAAACGGCCAAACTCATTAAAAATACAAAATTGTATTATCTCATAACAAGCTGACTATTGTCTGAGGCTGCATAAAAATAGGGGAACAAAAGCTTAAATTAGTTCCAAGAGTTTGAATACCATGTTTTACAAAGAACACTCAAAGGGCAGGCATTGCCTTCAAGCAAAACCTGAACCAGATGGAGCTGCACTATAGCCTCCACCTCCACGACCAAAGGCAGGCCTTCCACCAGAACCCTGTACAGTCAAAAAGGAAAACCAATCATTAATACAAGCAGCCATTAGTAACCAGTACCAAACGTGAGTGAAAATTTGAGCTTTATTCAAAACAAAAATAGAGTTGACCTCTGAAGAAGGAGATGCCGAGCTCTACTTAAAACAGCTTATTTGCAATAAATAGACACTACAAAGACACACTCAGTGTCTAAATACTAACCTTGTACCAAATCCAAGCAAAAATGAATTCCAGGTTAAAATTGTTCTTAACCTGTGTCCAAAAGATCAGTCTAAATCCCTCACCCACAAAAAAAGTCACATACCAGCTAAAGAACTCAGTCAGAATGAAAACAAACAACATTAATCAAGAAAGAGCTTAAAATTAAGCACTAATTATCGTTTAATCTTGAACACTTCCGATGCCCAAATTTAAAATATAATTAAAGCAGAAGGAAACCCCGAATCTGATCATGTAGGACTTTAAAGTCTTGATGCATACAAAATCAACATCAACCATAAAAGCTACAATTACAGTAAGAAACACTTAAAACTATATCAACAATAACATAGAAATAAGTTGAATCCTTATAAACACTGAGGCCAAATTTAAAACGTAAAATTACTCTGAAGGATGGCTGGAAATCTGCTGGAGCACCTCCCTTTTCACCACCAAAGTCACCCCCACGTGGACCTCCACGGTATCCATCTCTGTCACCAAACCTCAGACGGTCTCCTTCAAAGCGTGGTGGACCCCTAAAATTCAGACAAGCAAAAGACATCACTTACAACCCAAACAGACAATCTAAAAGAAAAAAGGTCGAATTTGAAACAAATCAAGGAACAAAAAGAAAACAACTCACTTAAACAGTCTAAAACAGTGATAATCATAAGATGCATTACCTAGGGCGATCACCGGGTGGGGCACCTAGCCTACCAGGGGGCTTTGTAGATTTCTTCAAAGCAGCAGGCACAATTTCTGATGGAAGATTGAGGTAGGTTCTGAGGAACTCAATTCCATCATTAGTAAGGTACCAGTAGTAGTGCATCCATGCAAATGTCTCGCGGACATATTCCTTAGACTTGAAGCTCTGCATCAGCTTAATAACCTGCAAATTGGGCACATCGATCTCGGGTTGCTTTGCACGATTATAATCCTTCTTTGCATAGCAAACTCCCTTTACAAAATCACAGGCAATTTTTATTGAGAACACAAAACAGTCATTAGCTGATATCTATTTTGGTTGTCAAGGTATTAAAACAAATATGGACATAACCAAAACTAAAAATTCCATCTTTTTTTTTTCCAAAAATGGCTGCTTAACAGAATTAATAAAAAGTTCACTTCATTTTCTCATCAACAAGAATTGATACAAGATTAGTCACACAATTAAAAGGAACAAAAATAATCAAAATTAAGTTCAATTTTCTAACAAATAAAAAAGACGGTAAATGAATAAAGCTAGTGGATAAATTACATGAAAAATGAAAAAAAAAAAAAAAAAAAAGAGATGCACCTTGAAAGAGGTATTTGCATATTTCTCTTCGGTTCTTCTCTGGAATAATCTGAAGATAGAAACAAAGAACAACTTCAGTCGCCTATATACGTATAGACGTATACATATATAAAAAGTAAAGAGAGATAGATACATACGTACCATGGCTGCGAAGTGAAGATCAAAGGTAACGCGAGCCCTTTGTCCGTTTTTCTTGCAGGAGCAGCAGAAAGCAGAGAAGCAACAGCTTTGAAACCCTAGAGAAATGGGAGTTTTTTCTTATGATAAGGCACCCTATAATCTTATTTATCAAATTAAATAGTTTTAAACTTAATTCTTAAAATAAGATATTTTGTACACTTAAAATCGACATCAAATATATATGATAAATTTTATAAAAATAAAATAAATGATAAATTATTTAATTAGTTTTAACTCAGTCAAAAAATTCTAAAATACATATTTTGAAAAATCTTCATCTTCTTTTCTTTTCTTTTCTTTCATCAAATCGTCCTTGTTTTATCTTTTTTTCATTTGAATTAAAGTATTCATGCATTGTTATTTACTAAAAACAAACTATTAATGTTTAAAAGGCGTTCGATGAAATGTCTAAAAGAAACTTTTTTGTTTACAAATTTTCTTAACGAGGAATCCAATGAAAGTATATCATTAAACTGACAATACTTCAAAACCTTAGCTCTCTAAAATTGGATCTGAATTTAGCAGCAAAGCTGGTGAAGAAAGTAGAAGAAAAAATAAAAGGGAGAGATTCCATGGAATATAAATCAATACTACTGCAAATTAGGTAGAGAGAGAAAGAGAAAAACCTGAGATCAAAATCAAAAGATGTAAAACAAGGAAGAAATAAAAAAATTATAAAAATTATAAAATAAAATTTGAAAAGCATTTATTTAGTGGGAAGTGAATAATCATGGTGTGATGATTTTATACTTGCAGAGTCATTCAAAAAATTTTGTGAAGGAGATTCTAACTCTTGCCCGAAAGATAAAGATTTAAAAAAAGATGAATAGTTATTTAAAAAAAAAAAAAGAAATAGATGAATAATTTATACTTGTTGTTAGGGCATTGTACACTGTTGCAATGATTGTCTTCTATTTGATAAGCTTTCTGTATTTTTTAATAGATGAATAGTTACAATGGAAAAAGGAAGAGAAGATAAAAAAAAAAGTGACGTGGAATTTCATGTTGACATGAAATTGAATTGTATAATATTATCTATTTTTAAGAATAAAGTTTAAAAATATCTCACTTAAAGAAATAAGATATGAAAAGTAACTTTGTTTGGGAAAAAACTCAAAGAAATTATGGGGATTTTATATTGGCGCTCAATTCAAGGAATACGGATTGTAACTGATCCTATTTAGATTCAGGATTTAGAAGTGTGAAATAATCGGGTTGATCTTTAAAATGATATGATTCGATATGATATGGACGGTGTTTGATATGATCCGTTATTAAGTAATTGGATTAAGCTAAATACGTGATATAATATATGCACATAGGTATAATATGTGTAGTGTTAAATTAAAAAATTTTAAATTCATAGATTGGCATGATACAATTTATTAAAAGGTTTGTGATAACATGTAGCATATGGGTTAACATGATATGATACACGCACAAGTTCTGTTATGTTATGTTATATTAATCTATAATTATTATTAGTGGGAATGTATTTATATTATTTTTTATATTACAAATTATATTTATTTTTGATATTTTATTGATAATTTATAAAATAAATTTATATTAAAATTATTTATTAAATATTTAAATTATTGATAAATAAATTATATTTAACTAGTGATTAATAAAAATAAAATGACAAAAATAAATAAAAACTTTAAGTAAAGTATAAATTCAATTAACAAAGTAAATTACTATGGGTTTAAAGGTATAAAATAAATATATAAAATAACATATTATATAAGTAAATAATAGATAATAAGAATAAAAATAGAATGATAATATTGTGTTTTATAATATTTATATATATATATATGTGTATGTGTGTGTATATATATATATATATATATATATATATATATATATATATATAGATGTTCATAAGCCAAGTTGAGTTCAGACTGTATTCATAATTGATATTAATAGTTTATATATTTGTTCAAATTTAATTATGTTCAAAATTTTAAGCTCCAAAATTTTTTTTACACCCCACCCAAATTAAAAAAATAAATGTCAAACACATATATTAAAATTAATTTATATAATAAAAAATAAAAAATGATTAAATTAAGTTTAATGTAATTATATTCAATTCACACATATATATAAATTATATAAAAGTAAAAATTAAGTTTAATAAAATATATAATTTTTAATTTATATATATGAATTAATTTATATATAATTCACCAATATATATAAAATATATATATATATATAAATTCGAGCTGAATTGAGTGAAGCCCAAACTTTAAATTTTTTGTCCAATATTAGACCCTAATTTTAAACAAGATTAAAAATTTTGTCCAAACTCATTTAACGAATTTTAATTTTTTATCCAAATTATCTCAAATTTTAGACAAACCTTCGGGTCGATTGATAGCCTTTTTCTTGAACAAGTCTATGTATATGTGTATTTTTTAAAATATCAGTATTATAATTTTAATATCTTTATTTAAGAGATTCTATTATCTCTCTCTTTGGACGTATGCATTTTGTCAAATAATGTAAATTACATGTTCATTTTTATTTCATTTTACTTTTATCTATTTTTGCATGTTATTTTTAATAATAGATGAATTTAAAAAAATAATTAAAATTTTAAAAAATTATTAATAGATTGTGCTTGGCCCATTTCGGCTTGAAAGCAATGCCATGATTGTCATGTGTCCTGCTAAGCCTCAGCCTTAGCCTTCATGGATTATGCTATAGCACATTGAAAAATAGTATTAAACCAACGTGATCCATTAACACATATGTTAATATTTAAAAATGCTCTACTAGCCCAACACAACCCATTTGGCACCTTAGGGCTTTAACTCATAAAGGTGGGCCACCATCAAACTAAGATCGGTCTAAGAAATTTTATGGCAAATCATGGGACACATAAAACATAAGGTCCTCCTTCCTTGCACAGCACATTTTCGCTTCTTATTTTTTTTAATTTGATAATTTATATATTTATATCATATAAATATTAAAATATATATTTATATTATATATTATATAATAATTATATTTTATAATTAATATTAATATAAAATATTAAAATATATATTTATATTATATATTATATAATAATTATATTTTATAATTAATATTAATATAAAATATATTTTTTAATTTTATTAAATATATAATAATTATTAAAATTTTAAATTTTATCATATTTTTATATTATATTTATATAATATATTATATAATATTTTAAATTATTAAATCTCGCGCTTTTCTTATCAAATCTCACACTTTTTGTGACTCGCTGTAGATAGGATTTGAAATGAATCAAATATGTTCTGTTACGCCCGATCTTTTTATCAATCAAGGCAAACTCTTACATTTTTCAAGTCAAAGACTCGACTGCTACACCATTAAGGAAGCTTGATGCCCAAACTCCTTGTCATCATTTAAAGCTCGTCTCGCTCATTAAGGCTCTTTCGACAAATAGGAGCTGCTTGTCAAAGCCTCTGCTAATGTCACATCCACATGTCACATCAGTTCAATTTGCTTCTAACTTTAAAGAATCATTAAATGTAAATCATGCTGACCATGACACACTAAATACAATCCACACTTAACGCACGTTGAACTTATTCAAAGTTTAGATAGAACTCCGATCGGTGGCCAACTACTGTAGGCCTATCACTGCCTAAATTACCACAGTGTTCCTATACAAGACACAAAAAGTCCAAGTACGAGCACGTTAACCTCTTAAGCCTTTCGTACTTAAGCTTTTCTTGCGTGCTATTTAAAAGCGTCGTAAATAGAATTCAAATTAATATAATATTAAATTTAAATTTAAATTTAATTAAAATTTAAATTTTAATTTAAAATTGATAAAATTTTAATGTTTTAATTTAAATTCAATTTAAAATAAAAATTAAATTATTTAAATTTATTTAATTAGATTTTATTAATATATAAAAATAAATTTAATTTTTATATTTGATAAAAATTTTATTATTTGTACTCAAATTTAAATTCGAGTTTAAAATATTTTATTAATTAAAATAATAAAAATATATTTAAATATAAAAATTCGATTAAATACATGAATTATTCGAATGAGATATAAAAAAATTTGAACTTAACTTAATCATTGAATCAAGTTATTTGAGTTTAAATTTGATTTGATAATAATCAAATCAAATTTAAATTTTATTCAAATCAAATTTAAATAATTTATGAGTATTAATATATCCTTTATTATCCTAATATTATCTTTTTCCTTTCAAACCTTTGATATTTGTCTGTCTCGAAACGCGTCTCTTAGAATGAACTTTGACGTCTCTTGATCATATTTTTGTTACGTCGGTCCCTTCCAGTTTTAGCTCAATCTTCAAATTATCTTTAACTCACCATTCAGCTAATCACCACTAAAACTATCATCAACATGAATAAATTTTGTTGTATTCATAATTTCGTATTTAATTAATAAATTTTAAAAATTATTTATGATTATTTATTAAATTTAATAAACAAAATATTGTTCAAATATTCTTTTCTTTTATACTCTAATAGAACAAAAACGAGCGGTGTTATATTCTTAATTTATTTATTTAATTAATGAATTTTAAGATTTTATTTATAATTATTTATTAAATTTAATGAACGAATAAAAATCAAATTTATTTGTGACCGATACATCGAATATTTTATTTATTTATATCCCTAACTATAAAATCACTATTGTTTTTTTGTTTTCTTTACTTCCAAACACACATTCCACATAAAAACCTAACAATTTTCTCGCCAGCTTTCTCTAGAAAATTTTCTCATGCAAAAACGTAACTTGTCTCCTTTTCACAGTATTGTTGTTTTCTTCATCATATAAGAGTACAAATTACAAACTTTAGAGTACATAACTGTATATTTCTTCAATAAAAAAAAAGTTCAGTGTCCTCTTGCTATATACTCATCCATAAACTTGACGTAAGGACTCTTTTATCGTAAACTTTTTTATAGTGTCACTTTTTTTCTCTTTTTAATTTAGAGAAGATGAGATCAGAAAATGAGGATCAGTGTCTAGTGCCACAGTCAAAATTGGAGGATACAACTTGTGATTTTCATAATTTCATGAATAAGTTTGATTTATATTCATTTATTAAATTTAATACACAATTACAAATAATATTTTAAGATTCGTTAATTAAATAAATAAATCATAAACATAACAAATTTTGTTTATATTCAATTCGTTTATATTTTTAATGATGTCATTGCTTAAAATATAATTTATTTACTAACAATACAATAGTGACAGATCTTAATATTTAATTTTAAAATGATCAATTAATATTATATTATATTTTATTTTATATTTTCATACAACGTATTATATCACATATATATATATGCAAATAATATGCTAATATATGCAAACAATTTTAATTTTTAAGGGGGTTAATTTAAGGATTTAATATATATACTAAGAGTTGTGAAAACTTGGAGGAGCCAAGGTTCCCTCATGCTTAAATGACGGTTCGCCCTGCAACAATAAGTCGTAGCAATAAATATTTTTAAGATAATTTTTCATATGATGAAAATTGTGGCATATACCTTTCAATAATGGAAGTAGAGGCAACCATCTTGCAACGACTTTTTTTAGTTACAAAAATTTTTTCGCAACAATAAATTAACATTTTACAATGACATTAAGCATCGTTAAAACTCATTTTTCCTGTAGTGGCAGAAACTGTTTGGGAAACAAGATTTTGATGTACACCATACATAATTTGGCAGGTTAATGGGCTAGAAAGTTTCAGCTTTTCTTTAATCTCAACTTGTAATTAGCTAGGTAGATTCATTTCTGTTCCTTGTAGTGTTCATAGAAATTGATTTATAAACGTCTTTTGATAGGTTTAAATGCGGACAGATATACATTGTGTAGCATTTGATATTTGGCACTTGATCATTGAAAGCAGAGATAAAAGGAAAGTTAATACGACTAAAAAGATAAAAAAATGATTGATAGTGCTTTGCTATATTTTCCATCATTGGTAATTGTTAGAGACATTTTTTAAGTTCAAAGGACAAAATCATCTTTTTTCATTAAAAGCAATCAACAAATAATCAAAGACATTTATGATTTTTAAGTCGATTTGATATGTCAAATTAATTTAGTATTTATATTACCACATCAATTCGGCTATCTCATCAACTTATACAAAAATTTTTTTTTAATGTTGACTTATCACTCCTTGAATGGATGATCAGCATTCAGGTCAGCGTGACCTGTCAGGTCATCCTGACTACAAGATTAATCGTGAATAGCTTAATTTATCTTAAAACGTCTCTCTCAATTATAAATAAAATCATTAAGATATTATCTAAATATTATATATATTCTTTCACTTTTTACTTTCTCTTTCTTATTTTTTTACTTGACTTATTTTTTATTTGAGTGTCAAAATATAAATATTGAGAAAACTCTCAATTTTTACCTTTAATCGCTCTCTTTTATTATCTTGTGTTTTCAAGATTTCAGCTCGGCACCAAGAGTTGTTATCACTAAATGATTTATCCATATTTTGACATGGTGAATGACTGTGGGAGAGAACTCACTAGGCCTAGAGAAATATTACACACATCTATTCTCATGTGGCTAAAGATAGTAACCTTTGCTTTCTGGTTTAACAAAGTATATAAAAGCTAGTTAGTTCAGGACAAATGAGATTGCATCCTAAATTTATGGTGCGAAAGAAAGATGAGCATTCAAGGCATTAAACTGGGAAGCGGGTATCAATAAATCAAATCTATTTTCTGATTCCTGCAACTCCTCATTACTTTTGTCTTTTAAGAAAGACATTGGTATTATGTTTTGTTTTCATTTCGGAAATGGACATTTTAATACTATGTTTCATAACGAGAGAAAAGAGAAGATAACCAGAAAACAACGTTGTTTCACTTTAATTGTTTGGTACGAACGAAATATGAAATATAAGGAACAAGAAGTTTATAAAGAGTTGAGAAATTAGGGCGAAATTCTTAAGGGAGAAATAGTTGGAAATTTAGTTAATTTTTCTTTAGTTAAAATAATAAAAAAAATCTTTTAATTTCATCAGTTTATTTAAATAAATCTTTATTATTTTATTATACTCAAATAAATTATAACCTTTTAATTTACACCCAAACAAATTATCATATTTTAATTTGTATCCAAATAAATTTTTTATATAACTTTTACACTTTAATTACACTCAAATAAATTATAACTCTTTACTTTACACCCAAGCAAATTTTTATACTTTAATTTATATATAAATAATTTTTAATTTTTAATCAAAGACACTCTTAACATAAATTTATATTTTTTTGAAACAGAAACTTATTTAAGTACAAATCCCAAAATAAAAACTTATTTAAATAAAGTGATCAAATTGATAACTCTTTTCAGTCCTTTAGCATTTTTTTTTTCCAATTTCCCTTCCCTCACTTGTAGAAAGATTAAATTTTACGAACATAAAAATAAGAAGTCGAAGTATTTTCCTTTTCTTTCTCTGTACCAAACAACATCAAATAATTTTCCCCTCACCTTTTTCTTCGCTCTTTACATTCATCTTTTTTTTCTTTACACCTAACACATGAGACATCACATGGACACATACATTCTCTCTGACTCGCATGTATGTCAGAAAAAGACGCCATTATTGAAAAGAACTTAGACGCTCCGAGTCTCCCTCCACTGTCAAGCCCAAGAGCCCCACTGAACCTGCAACACGGTCGGGCAGAAAGGGAATGACAGTCTACAAAAGCTTGCACCCTCCTTATCAGTAATGGTAACATACATATATAAACTCACCATAAAAAGTAAAGACCAGCTTAATATTCTGCTACCAAATATGCCATCCACCTCCATATATTGCAACACAATGAAAAAAACTGATATTTTTATATTCCCTGCAGCAGCATAGAAAATACTGTGCCTATATGAGAAATTAGCATATCACAATAAAAATATGCAGTCAAAACTTGAATACATAAAACAAGATCCAGCACTGTACAAGATACCCCTTCAAAAGAAAGATAAACACTGTACACTCTGCGCAATTCTTCTCCTTTCGTTCTGCTCACAGTTCTCCTTTTAACTTCTCTTACAATATATCTACATGTCAGAAGAATGGGGAAAATTATTTGGAAATTTTGCTGCCGATGGTCCTACCACTGGTATATATGCTAACAGAGCATCGTGGTACAAATCTCATTTGATTCTAGCCCCTTTTCCCACCACGAAAACAGAGTCCATATTAATTATATACGAAACAAAAGAGATTATGCTCGGCTGAAATTAGAGTAAATCTCATCACCCACCATATTAAGTGATACTTTTAGATTGGTTATTATAAACCGCTTTACACGCAACACCATGGTTACTAGTCTCTTTGTCAATCTCGTAGGAAGAAAGCAACCTTCTCTGCATCAAAAAACAATATCAGATAAGGAAACAAATGAGTTTTAAAAGTCCAACATAACAAAACAAAGAATAGGCGCACAAGTAGAAAGTTAAAAGGAACCAGACCTTCTACCAAATGATAAGTAAACAACTCTGGAAGCATAAATCAGAGACAAACTATGCTACTAAACAAACCCAAGCAACATCAAGATTTCACTCTAACATTTAAACAGACAGGCATGCTTGATGCACAATAAAAAAAACCAATTCTTTTCATCTCTTATATTTCCAGCCTAATCAGCCAATACATGCTTGTTCTAACAAACCTTTTTTGTTCAGAGTATGATGAAATATCAGAGAACAGCTTCCAACATGCAAAATAAATCATGAAACAGAGCCAACCGCACCCAAGATAGATCTATAACATCATAGGAGTCATTGTCATACTTTGCCAAACTGTCATATTTCTAAATGCTGACTACAGAAAACTCATTGTGGTTTACAAGGCAAAAAGCACAATGCTGCAAATTGTTGAAAACAAAGGATGATTGCCCCTGATTTATGTTAAGCCAGAATGTTGCAATTCAAACGATATCCGCCAACAGAAATTTTCTCGGTATTCAACCACTTGACCCATTAAAAAAAAAGACTAAAACTACTGATAGACCTAAAAACGCATAGGGTGATACCAAGTACCAACATTACAAAATTTTACTAGTCTACTTGCATCATGTGCACTGTGAAGAAAGAAGTAACCATTAGAAAGAGCTCAGAAATAGAAACTCACATGATCCTCAAAATCAGGACTTGTCAAATTGATGGAGAGGTTTTTCATCAACAGCAGCACCTAAATAGGAGAAAGAAATATAAGCAATCACATCTGTGGCAAGATCAAGAAAGAATGTATAATTTGTCATGGTAAAAAGAACATACTGTTTCAACATCTATAGGATCCATCTTCTTAAGTTTCTGCACATGACCAGTAGTGTTTGGATCAAAGACACTGCCAATGAAACTGTATACTTGAGCAAAGTCAGGCAACACTGCATCAAGCAAAAAGCCAATTTAAAGGTTGTGAGGCATATATAGCATAAAAGATTACAATTTTCCAGTATCACAAAGACAAACCTCTCAGTGCATGACCTTGATTTCCCTGATCAGTTATCTCCCCAACTTGTTTTGTCTTTGGGGCACTCTCAATGCTACTGCAAGAGTTATTGGCCACCCCAGGACCTATAAAAGAAAATATAAAACACAATCAAAATCTTTATTTTGGAAAGGGGTTAATGCTATCATAAATGAGTTCAATGTTAGAATACTAGAATTAAAAAGAATAAGAAACCCTTTTTTGCTTGTGAGAAACTGATGGTTTGTGCATTGTTTGTCCAGGAAGATGCAGCAGCACTAGTAATAGAGTTCATACGCATTGATGAGGGATCAGATCTAAGAACATATCCATTGTCAAGTAAATCAGCTGATGACTGAAAAGGCCCTGATACTTGTGGGTGCCCATGAGCTGCCAGATGTTACACAGAGAGATAGGATTATCATGTCAAGTTTATGCTGTGATTATACTCATACTTAAAATAAAATATCCTCACCACTTTTTGAGGCTTTCTGAGGATATGGATGAGCTGCTTTCCTTTTAGGTCGAGGTGGAGGTAGGTGTTCACTTGTTCCATTCTTCTGAACCTTTAGAAAGTATTTCTGGGCATGGCTACGGATCTACAAAAACCAGAAGCCACTTCATTTCACATGTTTCATGGGCATTGGTATCTGCAGATAATTGTTAAAAGCAAAACGGAAGCTCTAATATAGACACTACACTGGTTTTTACATCATTCAGATTTCTAGCCTCTTACTGAAACATTAGAAAGCAGTCTCAGATGCAGGGGAGAGATTGATAAGTATGATTGACAAGAATAAAGATCTCCTTCATTCCTAAACCCTCCTGCCTCTTTCCTTTCAAAATACAAAGAGAAACTTGCTTAAGGAAAAATGTTATAATCATTTTAGTTTACCTGAATAACAGTCTTCGACCCGACAAATGCTTCAATCTTTTTCCAGTCACGATCAAAGCTGGACAGAACCAAGGGAATGGAAACAACAAAAACAAGTGAGACCAGGAAAACCATTTTGGCTTACATAATCATGCAAAAGCATGATTCAACATCTTCTGAATTAACAAAAAGGAACTATATAACAACTCCACTAAGTCATAATCTCAAAATGTTATTCGGTAATAATGTATATCCTACGTTGCCTCAACAAAAGTTCAACTATGACAAAATACTTGCACATTATTCAGAATTACTAAAAAAAATACTGCTTTCACAGTGGTTGTAAAAAGTATACTACCATCAAACATATACTCCTACTACTGTTTAACAGATTGCACGATTTGCTCAGGTCTTCAAATATGCAAACAGGCTATTACAATTCAGCGTGTTTTCAGTTAGATATGTAGACTAAAGCTAACTTAATATAAGAAGGAACACATGTTTATCAGAGAGAACAAGGATGTCATCTCCTTTTCTTCCCCACTCGTGCATTACAAAATATCCTTATCCTACTTTCAATAAAGATAATAAAGATAAATTCTTATAAAACTTAACTTTAACGCAAACCGATTTAGAAATTTTAATTAGATACTTATAAAAGAGGAAAATACGACCTTCAATATCAAATTCTGTTCAAAACCTTAAAATTGAACTTAAAAAAAAATCATAAATAAATTCCAAAAATTAAAAAAAAATTATTTGAAGTGGAAGCAAAGCAATTTCGTAGAACTAGAGAGAAAAATGTTGACTTTACAGCTGGAGAGCTTCGAGGAACTTGTCGTGTTCGGGTTCAGTCCAGCTTTCTCTGGACTTGGTTATGGTGTAGGGCTTTCGGATTTTCTTATCCGGATCCTCGGAAGATGAAACTGTGGACGCCACTGTGGACGTCGTGGTGAAGGGTCCCAGGCCGGGCAACGCCATTCCAGTCGGATCCAGGTAAAATCCCTCAGCCAGGTTCTTCTTTTTTGATACCATGTAAGATTTTTGGGAAGTCCTTTGAAACAACGGATAAATGTAGCGTTTGGAAAAGGCGGTTGAGTTTGCATATAAAGGGCTCAGGATTTGATTGGATGCTCCGTGGTTTCCATCTGGGATTTAGAAGTGGCGAAAAAGAATCTGCCACGTCTAGAAGGAAATTTTGTCTAACTTAAAATTATTTTATTTTATTTTTATAAAAAAAAGTTAAGATATATTTTAAGTCAAGGAAATTATGACACGCCTGATTTTCTATAAACAAAATATATATTCCCAAATAATTTATTACAAATAATTTAAAAAAAAAAGATAATTTTCTTGCTAATACAAAGCAAAAGAAGTAATTTAAAAAGTTTACAATAAATCCAAAGAAAACGTCTATACTCTTACTAATGCTTATAAAAGCGATATTATCTATAAAGTAGCTGATTGAGAGTTGATGTCATAGGTTAAGGGACATCAATTCCATTGATAAATTTGTTTAAAAATTAAATTGAATTTATAAATAATAGAATATAATTAAATGTTTAAGTCTTTTACTTTTTAAAATGACTATCCACACATTTAACAGGTTTTTTTAATTCACTTTTTTTTTTTTTAATTTTCACTTACATTGTAAGTATGCAATATCTAACACTAATATTAAATTAGTATAACAAGTCAACTAAAGTTAATTCAATTGAGTAAAGTACATAAAAATCAAAATAAATTATAAAAAAATAATAAAATCAAGGTTATTTATATCTTTTAATTTTTTATACATTCAAAAAATTATCCCATATTTACTCACATAACTTTTTCTTTCCCTTTAAGAACATAATTTTTTTTAAACAATCACATAGAGTGGTCAAATTCTAGTAAAGCAAACTGCCAATGAACTTTGGTTCCAATGGCATGCGGTAAAGAGATAGGTGCCTACAACATCCATTGCTTAGGATAGAGATGTAAGGTACTTGTCTTACCAACTAAATTAGTTATTTATAGGGATAAAAGGTCAATGATATTTAAAATTTTTTAAAAAACAAGTGCATATATTTTGTGTACGGCTCATTAAAATATGGACAACCTTTTAATAATCTTTTAAAAAGTTTTGATTCTTTTTCTTTGAAAATATTAGTGAAGATGTAAGCAATGTATTATAGATGATGTCAAAAATTGATGGTTGAGATGTTAGAGAGTCACTGTAAATAAAAAAAGCTCATAGAGCAGGCAATCTATAAGAATTTGAATAATAGTAAAATATGATTATTGGATTAAAAAGAATAAAAGTTCACCACTAAGACTAGAAACTAAGGGATATAAAAATACTACCTTAAAAATTGTAATAAAAGATATAGACTAATAGAAGTTCACCACTCTAAAAAATTCACTTAAGAGATACAAAACTTGAAGAACAATCTAAAAGATTGCATAAGGATAAAGAAAACTCTATTCCCTTTCTACCAAAGAATAATAAAAAATATATAGGCTAAGAATATCCCTCTAAATATGGAAACTTTTAGATTGAATTGCTAGAATCGTGCCTAAAATCAAGGGATTTACATGTGAACCCATTTATTTTTGTAGATTACATAATAATAAATCTGACCATAATCCCATCCATATTCATGTTCTTTTTTTTCAGCTAATGTGAACACAATTTTCTTATTTCAGTCCACCTTATTTTTGCATTTAGTGGATTTAGACCAAGGATAGGTCTATCCTATTTTTGGAAAAGTCATCTTTAGTTTCAGCCCATGTTGTAAGATATGTTGATACTAAGATATGTTGATACTCCGGTGTCAATCTCTTCTAGTTGAAAAAGATTTATCTTCAAGTCTAAATTAGTCTTCTCGCTATGGTAGGGTGATAAATTAATAACATTGAAGGTGAAAGTACTCTATAAGTATCGAAAAGCTCTATCTTGTATGTATTTTTTTCAATGCGTTGAAGAATTATAAATGGATCATCTGTCTTAAGTTGTAATTTGTTAAACTTTCCTAGAGAAAATCTTTCTTTTCACAAGTTAATCCACACAAAATCACCTTTTTTGAACTCTATATATTTTCGATGCTTGTTTGCTGCCTTTTTATATTTCTCATTTTGCTGCAAAATCTTAGCTCTCACTCGTTCATGCAATTGTTTGATACCTTTAGCCATTTTTTCTGCATCTCCACTAAATTATTGATTGTAGGGAGAGAAACTAAATCTAAAAAGCTAATTGAATTTTTACCATACACCACCTCAAAAGGGCTACAACCAGTGGTTTGGCTTGATGAGCGGTTGTAGGCAAACTCTACTTAAGGTAAAATAAGATCCAATTACTTGATATTATTTCCCATATAACTTCTTAGAAAGTTGCCTAAGCTACAATTGGTTACTTCCATTTGACCATCTATTTGAGGATGATAAAAAAAACTATACTTGAGATTGGTGCTAAGCTTCTTCCAAATGTGCCCCAAAAATGACTAAAAAGCTTGGAATCTTAATCAAACACCATGGATCTAGGAACTCTATATAGCTTCATAATTTTCTTGAAATACAAAACAGAAACATGAGAAGCATTTATAGTTTTGATATAGAGAACAAAATAAGGGGCCATATTAGAAAAATGATCCACAACCACCATAATGAAGTCTTTGTTCCTTTAAGTTCTAGGCAGTCCAACTACAAAGTCCAAACTAACATCCTTTTAAAGAGCATTAGGTACGAGCAATGGAGTATACAATCTAGTGTTTTGACCATGATTTTTGGTAATGTGGCACATTTTACATTGTTTAAGGTGTTTCATCACATCCTTCTCTATTATAAGTCAATAAAACCTATCCTGCAAAAGAGCAAGTGTCTTATCCCTTTCAAAGTATCTATTTAATGTACCATCATGAACCTTATTGATTAAGGCCTGTTTCAAGAAACATGAGAGAATGCAAAGGTTGTTAGCCTTGAAGATATATCCATCATGCAATAAAAACTAGTTGTATGATCCTTGCTTGCATTATTCTAAATTCAACCAAAGTAAAGATCTATCTAATAGAGCCTTTTGATCACATTAAATACAATAACTTCAATAGCCATAGTCATTAATAAGAAGTGCTTTTGACTTAAAACATCTATCACCACATTTTGAGTTTTTGATTTGTGTTTGATAGTAAAATTGTAGGCTTGAAGGAACTCCACCCAAGTTGTATGTTTTCGGTTGAGGTTATGCTGGCTATTGATAAACTTCAAAGCCTCATGGTCTGAATATAAGATAAATGGCTTAGAAAATAAACATTGACTCCAATGGAATAGATCCCTATAAATGGCATAGAACTCTTTATCATAGGTTGAATACTTTCTTTTAGCTTCATTGAGCTTATCACTGAAAAATGCTATAAGCTATCTTCTTTAACTTAAAACAGCACCTATTCCAGAATTGGATACATCACATTCTACCTCAAACACTTAATCAAAGTCTAGCAGGGATAAGACGGGAGCTTCAGTGATCTTGGTCTTCATGAGCTTAAAGCTATGTTGGGCTTCTTTAGTCCATTTAAAAGTTTTATTCTTCAAACATTTGGTGATGAGAGTCACAATGGAGCTAAAACTCCTAATAAAGTTCTTATAAAAAGATGTAAGGCCATGGAAGCTTCAGATATCATGTAGAGATGTTGGTGTTAGCCAATTTAAAATTACCTCAACTTTGTTGGAATCCATTTTTATTCCTTTTTTTGACACCATAACCCTAGAAACACAAGACTAGAAGTAAAAAAAACTATACTTTTTAAGGTTAGCATATAGTTTTTGTTCTTTCAATTATGTAAAATAGTTGATGTAGATGATTCAAGTGTTGATCTTCATCTTTGTTGTACACTAAAATATCATCAAAATATACTATTCCATATCTGTTAATATAAGGTTTAAGGATATAATTCATAAATTTTATGAAAGTACTATGAGCATTAGATAAACTAAAAGGTATTACCATTCATTCATAGAGACTATCCATTGTCTTAAAGGCTATTTTTCACTCATCTTTAGGCCTCATTTTAATTTGATGATAACCATTGCGTAAATCTATCTTAAAGAAAATAGTTTACCTATGTAGTCGATTTAGCAAGTCATCTAAGCGCGAAATAAGAAAGTGATATTCAATTGTGATTTTGTTGACTGCTTTACTATTCACACACATATGCCATGATCTATCTTTTTTAGGCACTAAAAAGGCTAGGACTGTATAAAGGCTTATGCTTTCATACACCAATCTTTTTCTCACCAATTCATCAACTTAGCATTGCAACTCCGTATGCTCTTTAGGATTCATCTTATAGGCTGTCTTGTTGGGTAAAACAACTCTTGGGATAAGGTTTATGCAATATTGAATGTCCTTTATTGGTGGTAAACCAGTTACTAATTCTTCCTGAACAACATCTTAAAATTCTACCAATAATGGTTATATCATTATAGGGGGCTTCTCACTATCTTTATTCTTCTTAATCAGCATCAGTGCATGTATAGTACCACCCATCTTAATTTTTTTTTGTAATTAACCTTGGTAAATAAGCTACTTCCTTCCCCTTTGGTTAGTTTTGACATCACCATAGGCTTGGTTGGACCTAGGATGATTTTGCATCCATCATTCATAAATGTGTAAGTGTTATGGTAACCGTCATAAATAACCCTTATATCATAATACCAAGGTCTTTCGAGCAATAAATAACAAGCATCCATTGGAGCTATATCACACCACATTTCATTCTTATATTGCTTTTTTATGAAAAAAAAACTAACACCTCTTGTTAACCTTGATTTTATTCTCTTTCTACAACTAAGATAGCTTATATTGTTAGGGGTGATCCATTGCCTTGAAGCCTAATTTCTATACCATTAAGGTAGAAACAATATTTTCAAACTTTCACTATCAATTATAATGTCATATATCTTCACGTGGATAATACACTGAATGTGAAACACATTTTAACTCAACCAATATTCTTCTTTAGTGGGTGCAATAATCAAGCTATATTATATGACTAAGGATGCTCCACAATCGCCATAGGTTACCTCTTCTTCCACTTCAAGGTTTTGATCTTTTTTAGCCAATTTTTCTTTATTTTCTTTCAAGTATTCCTTTACTAGAGCACAATCTTTCTATTTGGACATTTTGAAGCAATGTGTCCAAGCCTTTGATATTTAAAACACCTTCTGATTTATGCACTAAATTAAGGCTTACTTGTTGAGGTTCTATATTTCTTTTGGGGCTACTTTAAAATAGGCTTAGAAGGAACAATAGTCTTGGATGAGCCACTTTTATTGATATAGCCTTATCGGGATCCAAATCTCAAGATGCTATCATGGGCCTTCTTTTGTTGTCTCTCCACTTTAAAGGTAAGCTTGCATACATCATTGAAAGTCTAATAGAGTTATAATTGTACCATATTGTTATCTCAATCTTCAATTTTCTAAGATATCGAAAAATAATCTGCTTATTCTATTTCACTAATTTGTATTTTAACATGAGGTGGTCAAACTTAACCATATACTCTTCCACTGAGAAATCTCTTTGTTTTAAGTTATAGAACCTAAGGAAAACATCTTGCCAAAAATTGTTTGGGAGATACTTTCTTTTCAACTCTCTTTTCATTTTCTTTCAAGTTGTAATTTTTCTCCTATCTTCTCTTTTTTTTTTTTTTTTTTTTAGATTTTCTCACAAAAAAATGCATGCTTTCTGAGTTTGATGGCCACTAGCTTCACCTTACAATGTTTAAGGACATCATGGTATTCAAATAGGCATTCCATCTGTGTAACCAATCTAAAAATTCTTCAGGTTATATGTTTTCTTTGAACTCATGAATCTCTATCTTCGGATTGAATATGCTAAGTTGAAGTTGGTTTCTACATAGATAGTCTTTGACTTGTCGTGGGTGAGAGAGGATGCTATCACCATAATGGTTGTTGCTTCGATAGTATGGATTAGTTTCTCCTTTATCTTTTTTGTTCCTCTTTCATTACCTCATTATCTTCTCTTTTTCTTTTTGTATATGTAGTTGATGTTGTAGTTGAAGGATCTGGTACCGCATCTTCTCTATGAGGGCATCTCTTGGGTCAACATTAGTAGTTGCTACAACATTGGTGTTGGCTTCAACCTTTTCTGCTGGTGCTAGACGATGACAATATGCCATAGGTCTAATACCAATTTGATATCAAAAATTGATGGTTAAGATGTTAGAAAGTCACTGCAAATAGAAAAAGCTCACAAAGAAGATAATTTAAAAGAATTTGAATAATGACAGAATATGATTATTGAATTAAAAAAGATAAAAGTTCACCACCAATACAAAAAACTAAAGGATACAGAGACACCACCCTAAGAATTCTAATCATGGATATAGAACAATAGAAGTTCACCACTCTAAAAAATTCACTTAAGAGATGCAGAACTTGAAGAACAATCTAAAAGATTGCTTAAAGATAAAGAAAACTCCATTCCTTTTATACTAAAGAATAATAAAAAATATATAGGCTAGAAACATCTCTCCAAGCATGAAAACTTTCATATTGAATTGCTAAAATCATGCCTAAAATCAAGGGATTTGCATGTGAACTTATTTACTTTTATCGATTACATAATAATGAATCTAACGATAATCCCATCTATATTCATGCTCTTCTTTTTCAGCTAGTGTGAACATAATCTTTTTATTCCAATCCACCTTATTTTTGCATTTATTTAATGGATTTGGACAAAAAATAAATCTATCTTATTTTTGGATAAGTCTTCCTTAATCTCAGTCCAAGTTGTAAGATGTGTTGACACCTTGATATTAGTAGAGGTATAGAGTTGAGTGTTTATTGAATAATTTATTAATAAATTTAATTTTTGTTTGTTTATATTTATTTATTAAATAATTTTAAATAAAATTTTAAGAATCATTTTAATAAATGAGTTGATTTTAAACATTAATATCTTTAATTCATTTATATTTATGAAAAAATTCATTCATAAAATTGTTTAAAAATCGATTAAAAAGTCACTTAAAGCTCATTTAAAAATTGTTTATTGTACAAAAATAATAAAATAAAATAAAATATTATTATTATTTATTTATTGAAATTTTTAGTTAATTTTGTTTAAATTTATTGGTATATGATTTATTTTTTATTTACAAATATATTTAATTATATATTTTTAAATATATTCGTTTAATATTCACAAATAAATTATTTTATTTAAACAAATAAAGCTCAATTATATCTTAATTTAAACAAATTAAGCTCAATTATCCCACCAAAACTCATTAATAACCAAGAAACCATCACAAACAATTTTAAAAGTAAACAAATATTCACGAATAGAACCGCAACTTGTTTACAATCCTATGTCAAGTATTTATAGAAATCTTCTTTTATCCCTCAAATTTAAAATTATTAATATTGTATAAATAAATAAACATTGATTATATTTGTTTTATAAGACACTTAAGGATATTTTAAAGTTTTGTTTGTATTTAATTATTTTCAAACGATTATTCTTTCATATCAACTTTATAAAATTCAAAATTTTACTCTCTAAATATTTTTTTTATAACTATAGAACCCTAATTAAAAAAAAAAATTCTCATCTTAGTAACTAGACTAACACCTGTAGGTAAAAACATTGATTATGTAAATATTTCCATGTAGTACTTATTACTACTATATACTTTTTCTGTCTTATTTTATATGTCTTCTATTGATTTTTTTGATCAAATGAATTTAATTTTGACATTATTTTTAAATTATTATTAAATTAAAATTTTTTATAAATATATTTTAAAAAATTTGAAGCTCAAACTTCATAAATTTTATTTTCAAAATTTTTTTAATTTTAATAAAAATGATGGTTAAAATTATATTAATTTGATAAAAAAAATCAATAAAAGACACATAAAATGAGAGGGGGGAGTATTTATTTCCTTTCATAGGAAATATAGGAAAACTATTTGCTTTGGGATTTTGGCTACCGTAGTCTTGGAGGCATAGGAATTTAACGGCACCAAACTAATCCTAGACCCCTAGTGGAGGGGTGGGTCGGTCGTATGGTGAAAAGGACAGGTCAAGGGATAGATCTGTTTCGTCGAAAGACACGTGGCAGAAAAAGAAGCTCAAAAACTGAGATGTATGGTATTCATGAATTCCAATGTGCTAAGTGGCCAGCAACAAAGCCACATGGTTTTGGGTAGATATTTAAGAGTGGGGCCCTACTTAACTGGGCCACTTTTATTTTGCTTTTTATTTTTTGGGTCAGATATTTTGGTTCACTGCCTTTTCTGTTTCCATAATTGTGAAGGACCGGTCCTGTTTCCATTTCACCATTTTGAAAGCCCGACAAGAACATGTCATGTATTTACTTTTTGCATTTGATTTTCTGCTTTTATGTCCCTCAATTAATTTTTGGGTTCAACGGGTAAGAAGGGGAAAATGGCTAAAGCAAATGGGAACTGAGGAAGTTAATAATTGTACCTACGATCGAGGCCCCTCTGTGACAAATCAATCTCTCCGTGCGGCTCCCACCAAACTGATGCCCCAAAAAGGGGGCCACTGCACAAATGATAATGCTCGTACGTAATGTGCATGCATTGGAAAATGAAGATTATCCGCATGCCTTTTCTATTGGATTGGTTAATGTTGCAGTCTGTAGACAGTGGCGATCATGTCTTTAGCCGAAGCCACCAACGTACGTTCTCCATCATTAATGCCAAGTTTGCATCCCATTGCAACTTCCTTTTAATTGATATATTGCAACGAGTAAAATTGTTGCTAAATATTTATTTATTGTTATTAAAATTATTTTTAAATAATTATTTATTATTGTGGGATCGTTGTTATTAATTTTTTTAAGTAAAAAATTAACATAATAACTGATAGTGTTATTGAAAAAAAATAAATATTGCAATGATTTTTAGTTATTACTATCTAAAACATATTTTTATAATTATAAAATATTATTATCTAAACTTTATTTTAGTATCAATAAATTTTGATTGTAAAAAATTTTAGGTAACATTATTATTATAATTAACAAAAAATTTTGCATAACAATATTATTTTAGATGCTAAATTTTTTACATAGCAAAAAAATTTGTAATTGCTAAAAATTATTTTGCAATGATAAAATAGCTTTATATAAAATTCATTTTAACAACTATAAAATTTTGTTACAAAAACTCTTATGTAACAATATTAGTTTGGTTACATAAAATATTTTGTAACAATTACATGTCGTTGTTTTAATTTTTTTCGTAACAATATTAGTTTAGTTACATAAAAATTTTCATAACAACTTTTTTATCGTTATATAAAATATTAAAAGAATAAATTATGCAATGACATTTAAAAATTGTTGCAAATAAAACATGTTTTTGTAACAATAATTTTTTATCGTTATAAATATATATGATAAAAACTTTCTTAATAATTTTTTCATTGTTGTATAAAATATTAAAAAATAAATTAAGTAATGATGCTAAAAAGTCATTGTAAATAAAATAAGTTTTCGCAATAATAATTTTTTATTATTACAAATATGATAAAAATTTTTGTAATAACTTTTTTGTTATTATATAAAATATTAAAAAATAAATTAAGCAATGACATTGAAAATTATTTGCAAATAAAATAAGTTTTCACAATAATAATTTTTTATCGTTGCAAATATGCTAAAAATTTTTATAACAATTTTTTTGTCATTGTATAAAATATTAAAAACTAAATTAAGCAACGACATTGAAAAATATTTGCAAATAAAATAAGTTTCCACAACAATAATTTTTAATCATTAAAAATATAATAAAAAAATTTTCGTAATAACTTTTTTATCATTGTATAAAATATTAAACTAATAAATTAAATAATGAAATTGAAAAATCATTGCAAATAAAATAAGTTTTCATAATAATAATTTTTTATCGTTATAAATGTGATAAAAATTTTTGTAACAACTTTATTTGTCATTGTATAAAATATTAAATAAATAAATTAAGCAACAACATTGAAAACTTGTTACAAATAAAAAAAGGTTTTTATAGCAATAATATTTTATTATTACAAATATAATAAAAATTTTCACGACAAATTTTTTTTGTATAAAATATTAAAAAATAACTTAAGTAATGATGTCATAATGTATAGATCTGTGAATCTATAGCTAGACATAGATTTTTGCTATTATTCATTTATCAATCACTATTTCAATTTCAAGAAGTAAAATGCAATCATCATTTATTATATTGCAAGGTATTTAAGGAAAAAAAATAGCAATGGACTGAGAATGAGACATAGGCTTTAGAATGAATAAGGAATGAAATGAAGTATTTTTGTTTGAAAGGAATGATGGAACAATTTTGGCCCTAAACAATAAAAAGGGAAAAATTACAAATATAGATTATTGAGACAACAACGCCCAAAATGAATAATCAGATAATCATGATAACACATCTTGAATTCTTTTCAAAAACTCAACCACTTGATGCACTTAAAATATGAGCTCCTCAAAATATGCTAGCTCTATGTTGGTGAATTTCCAAATTATATTGTATCATTCTCATCTAAGCCATTTTTTTTTCCAGGTTTTTAACTTAGATGAACTCCCTTTTACCCAAATTATCCTTTCAAGTTTTTAATTTAAGCTTCATTTTTCTTTTCCTTTGCATTTTTTTATTCTTACTTTTTTCATTTTTTTCTTCTTTCTTCTCATTTCTCATTTTTTTCTTTTTTTTTTCTTGCATATCTTTTTCTCATTTTTTCTCCTCATATTTATTTCTCTTTAATCCATTAGTGACACCAAACAATCCAATTGCAAATCTACCCTAATTCAATTTATGATTCTCCAATTTAAGTGTTTATATTTGATTAGAATAGACTTTTAAGGGTTATAATGTAAGCTAGGGTGAATGGTTATGAAAGAAATGGATAGCACAAGCTCAAAATATATTTGAAGGATACTCAAACTAAGGATAATTTCTTTTCATGTGAAGTACCTGGACATTTTAACCCATCAATTTCTACTTCTTCTTTCTTCTTTTTTTATTTTTTTCTTTTTTTTTTTACTTTTTTTTTCATTTTCATTTTTTTTGAATTTGCACTTTTCCTAAAAAAATCTAAATACAAAAGGGCTTTGCCTATGAAATTATTAAGGGCTTTCACTTTTTTTTAATGGATATGCTTTTCAAATTTTACCCTTAAAATCACTAAAGACTTTCATTTTTCCCCCTTATAGACACATTTTTCAAACTTCGTCCCCTAATATAGGGTGATTTTTAGTTAGGATTTCTTAAAAGAAAGTTTTAATAAGTTAAAATGGGGTAGCAAAAGATAATTTTACTTATTGTATGAAAGGTAGAAGAAAAGATTGTTTTTTTTTCTCTTAAACATGAATACTCACAATGAAGAACATCTATTAACCTATAGCAAATTTGCGAATAGACGTCACTTTCATCTTTCAATGAACAAAATTCTTTGTCGGATTTATTTTCTTTTACATAGTAATCCCAATAGATTAATGGTCCTAACTTATCAATCATTTTGACATGAATGCTATTTTCAAAATCGAATCTTAAATTTTTATCATGATTATCTTATTATTTATTTGATGGCATGAATTTGAAAGAAATGGAAAATATTGGCAAGATGTTTTGGCTTGATAAAATGTAAAAAGAGAGTAATAAAAGAAATGAATAAAAATGCATCTTTCAACTATTTTATTGAAATAATAAAAAATAAATGGCCCATACATAAAAAACTATCCCATTGCCTTATGGTATAAACAATTGGGAGTTACAATCACATTGGATCAGTTTTAAATATAATAGACATTTATATGACACTCTAATTGTTCAGCTTATAGCTTAGCAAACACGAGTGAAACTGTATTTCTTATTTTTTATCCTTTTCGTTCTTTTTACCAATTGCATAGATAGACAATTTAGCAAAAGCTTTCTCAATGCTTAACTTGGGCTATTCCTTCTTAAAAAATTCAATTTGGTATGAATTCATAAAATTTTATACCTTTTGACAGAACTATTCAATGATTTAATAGACTGGCTAGGGACTCCATTATGATACTTGCATCATTGATTTGGCACATATCTTCCATGGTAAGTATGTAAATCCATCAGATGTGTTATATTAACCTCATACAAAGTATCAAACAATTGATTAAAATGAGTTTTGATTTCTTTCACCCTCTTTTTTACATAGTGTTTTCTGTCCTCACTCAGAGCATTAACATTGTAATTGAACAAAGGGTTGTCATTGACATTTGATGTTATTATTCCACTTATATCAAAACTAACGATCCTTTCATTGATAGGTCTTTGCACCTTATGTTTTAAGGTAAGGTAATTTTCAGTGGAATGAATAGCATGAGCAATAGAATCGTACCATTTAGGATAAAGAGATTTAAGTGGTTGTGAATGAATAAAGATGAGTATATGGTTATTAATGAGTTTTTCAAATAACTCGATCTAGGTCATGGGGATGGGATCAGAGCTAAGTTATTCTTTGGTATTTCATAGCTTTTAAAAACCACTTGTTTTGTTGGTTAAACTAACTAGGGATTTTGCAGTAGGTTGGGTGTATATGTTGGTAGGTGTTCTATATATTGGTTAATACATGGATGGGTAGGATGGTTGCAGAACTAGTTAATATGGGTAAGATGCAACATTTACAGTGGGATAATATGTGAAATAAACTGGTGGTGGATAAAGAGGATAATTTTTGAATTGCTGCATTTTGACACTCACAACTTAAGCTTTATTTTTTTTCTTTTTAGGTGCCTTTTTAGTAGTGAAAAACTCTTTTCCTTTCAGTTTGCCATTTTTATGGCAGTTTTTATGATTTTGCTTGAGATTATTGTGTCGATAAAAATTTTTATTGTATTTCTATCATTTTTTCATAATAAAAAGATTTTAAAGTGTTCATAGTCTCTTTTTTAGTCAAAAATGACTGAACTTAAGCAATTATGTTCTTCCACCTTTGGACATATTCTTTAAATGACTTCGTCACCTTCTTTTCCATATTCTGTAAGAAAAAATGATTAGAAACTAGGTCTATGATATGATGGTATTGTTTGATGAAATCATGGGCTAGCTCCTTTTAAAAATGAATGTGGGATTAATCAATCTGGACATACCATCTTATTGTAGAGCCAGTTAAACTACTTAGGACACACTAATTAGCAAATTATCATTGATAGCATAAGCTGCCATCTTTCGATAATACATAGTGACGTGTCTGAAGGATATTTTATACCAATATATTTTTTAAAATCTGAAATTTTGAATTTTGAAGGAATAACAACATCTGAAACTAAGCAAAACCCAACAACATCCATGGAACCATATAAACCAATACCTCAATTACTTATAACCTTTCATTGAGCATGTTTATCATTTGCTTAATTTTTTAGTCTTCCAATGACTTGATCATTTTTATTTTTTACTTATTCTTCTTTTTCAAATCATCCAAATTAGGGACCTAAATTGATTCTAATGCTTTCTCCCCAAAGACTAGATTAAGATAAATTTGGAAATGACCTTGTATAGCAATAGTTTGCATATCTAGGTGGGTGTATGGATATACCCTAAGAAAATTTATTTGTGCCCTTCAGAAGGCTGGCCTTGATAAAGGTTAAATCTAAGAGGGTGCAAAGGGTTAATTACATCTTGTATGAGATGTTTTAGTTGACTTAGAGCTTCTTTCATCCTTTTTTCTTTATTTAACTTATTCAAGGCTTCTAAGATTTTATTTAACTCCCCTCATGAATTCTTCTTATGCCTTTTTTATCTTTTTAAGATAATTTACATTTTTTTACTTCATGATCTTTACTTGTACCTGAGTATTATACTCGTGGCGCTTAGAGTTTTTGAAAGAAAAATCTATCTTTAAACTTTTAATACCAAAATTTTATAATTAGAAATGATAAGCTCATGTATGGCATTTTAATGCATGAATGAAATGCACTAATAATATTTGTTACACAACTATCATTATTAAAAAAAAAATTTAATTTGAAAATTTATAAAGTAAAGTCTCAAAACTACATCTTAAGAAAGCCAAAACCATATTCTAAAGTCCTAAACATCAATGGTAATGTCTCTTAAACATCATTCTAATGCCTCATTATGAACTTTCTAGCTTGCTGGTAATAGTAATGTGCCTCATCTAGGAAATTAAATAATCGCTACCCATGAGCACCTACTAGTTACACCACTACTTTTAATTTTTTCATTTTTCTTTCATTTTTAATACTTTGTTTGCAACCGTGCATAGTTGATTAATCATGTACCTCAAATGTTTATGTTTCTCTATGTACATGTTTTTTCATTACTTACTTTGCTTAGCATGCTTGTTGCATTCATTAGTCAAAATGCTTACTTGTGCTGTGCGCTGATCCATTATCTCTTGTAGCATCTGATTGTGTTTTTGTGCACTAGTATTAGCCTTTTATCTTTTTTCCATCCTTGCTTTCATTAACTCATTTTCTTTTAAAAAATAGGTAAACTCAGGTGTGATTAATGAATGTGTCTTGTCTAAATCATTGAATAAAATCTTTCATTGATATTTTTATTTGTTGAGGCTTTGCATTTTCTACTCTTGCAGCTTCAAACTTTCTCTTATTTCATTCTTTAATCACTTATTTTCTTATTCTAACTCATCTCTCTCAGTGTGAAGTTTTTTTTTAGCAATTTTTACCTTCAATGAAAGATCTTAGAGAGTTAGCTTTGGAGAATTGTCAACTCTTCGTTTAGGAGGAAACACATTGTCCTTGCTCCTTCTTACATACCATACAAAATATTTAAAAGTAACGTCATATGTGAATTGAGTCCACATGTTTCTGGAATGAATTGTTCACATCCAGACTGTCTTTGCACTAAAGTTAGGGTATAAGTAACAATACCTTATAAGGCCAATAAGAAAACCTAAGATTGATTCCTACAGCTATACAACATTAAATAATAACATATCCATGGTGTTTTCTAAATTATATCTTAGCTATCAAGCCTACAAAGATATGAAACCCACTTATCTTTCAACTTTGCTTTCGGTCACGTGCTATAACAAAACTTCTTAATTAGAAAGATGGAATAAAGGTATGGTTTACAAAACTTGCTTTCTTTACATTCGATATGACTCTTCATCTATAAATAAAGTTGTTGTACATATCCATTGAATTGTCTTTTGTAATTTTTATGTTAGTAATTCAAGGATCGAATGATTTCTACCAAAATAGTCAGTACTGCATTGACTTATGCTTTATCTAATCAATTAAATCTACGATTGTGACATTAAAATATCTGAAGACTTTTGAAAAGATCACCAATCCGTATAAAACTATAACCATCACTGTTATTCCCTGATTATTACCCAAGTGTTTATTAATAAAACTTTGTAGAAAACTTTATAAAATACCTTGCCTTTGCCTTTTATCTTAACGTATGCGTCAACTTAAGGCAAATTGAGTTCAAGTATTTGCACAAGCTTATTATGATAACTCATCTTGTTTGACGAATAGATTTTATCTGGGTTTGGCATGTCAAGGTAAAATAAGACCAAGTACTCTTCAATTGTTAGCACCATATCTGTTTCATTAAAGATAAATCACCTATAAAATGGATCCAAAATTACAAAATGGTTTTAATTAGATTATAGTCCACATCTACATGGAGCAGTGAAGCTATGTCCCCATATTTATTCTTAAATAACTCATGTCTTATTCTACTCATGCATCTCTAAGTATCGTTTAGGTCAACCAAGTCATTTGTTAAAGATTGAGATAAACTCTCTCGAGTAACAATGAGACAAAACCCTTAAACAGACAATCACCCTCTTTTCTTTGACCTTCATCTAACTTAATTTTTAATTGATCAGAAGATTCATAATGAACTGATGTAGACTTTGATTGCATTTAGCCTTTCATAGATATAGCCATGAGATTTGGTTTATCAATAATAGATATGTGACAAGTAATTCTTATATGAGAGTAATGCAAATGCACAAAGTTAAATATGACAATGAAAATGATGCACAAAGTTAAATGGACAATATGATAATGATACAAATACACAACGTCAAACAAATAAAATGGTTAGATAATCAATATATGACACAAATTATTCCTTCTTGTGTCCTAATTTTAGGTTATGTCTATCAATGGGTAAGAAGGGCTCTATCTTTAGGCTGACCTCTTAAGTATGGATTATATATGGGGCTAAATGATTTTGACCACTAAAGGTTCTCAAATTGATCCTTACATCATTATCCATTATAGATTAGTAAGGCATTCCAATCTCACCCATCACAAGCTACCAACAAAAAAGATTCAATTTGAGTTGGAGCATTTTGCTAGCTATTGCAGAGATTATCATCTCATGAGAGTGTCGATATTTTACTCCTTCATAAATGGGACAGAGCCTGGGTATAAAGCTTATGTAATATAAATACGTGTGATAGTGTGTGTAAAGGAACATATATATTTTCAACCCCAAATTTCCATAAATCAAACAAAAGACAACAAAGGAAAAATGTTAGTAAATAAATAACATAATCATTATAATTTAAGACCATTAAAACAAAGGTTAGGATAGATTTAAAATTTAATGACCTAACTCTTTATGCATCCCCAGTGGTGTCACTAAACTGTCATAACATATAAATTCATGGACTAATAACTAGATATAGACTTCTTGGAGCTGTCACCAATCTTTTTTATCTAGGTGCAATTGATCACATAATGAATATATTATTTTAAAGATGTCCTAAGCTTAACTACAGGTGGAAAATGTTATAACACCCCTACATTTTCATTCAAAGAACAATACTATTTTATTTTAAATTATCCTAAAGATTTTTTGTTATAATGGTCTTTTATTAAATCTTAGTGTTTAAAATATTGGAAATAATTTCTAATAGTTCTCCATCAATCTGACTGAAATCTTAAAAATATATCATTACATCAAGAGTATTTTAGAATTCCATTTGTCTTTTTAAAAAGGCCCTGTCATCGAAAAAACTTAATCATTTACTTTTTTGTTAAATTTTTATTTTATTGAAAATATATCTAAGTTTTCCACTATTTGGGCTAAAATTTAGAAAAAATTTCTTACCTAGAAATTTTCTAAAAATTAACTATTTGTAATTTATAAAGATTTCATAATTGGATAATTACTATTTCTTCTTAAAATTTTATTTTATATTTGTATAATTATTTCTTTTAATTTTCCTAAAATTTGATCATGCAAAATATTTCAAAAAAAAAAATAGATAAAAATCATAAAACATAAAACAAATACCAAAAAGAATCAGCTCAATTACAAACTTAAGAATAGCTTAGGACAGTGTGGCTCAAAGCTTGGCTCAACAACTCGGTTAGCTCAATAACATGCGAGTTAATGGGTGGATTGAACCTAGTTGGGTCAGCTGATGGGTTGACATGCAAATCTGAGGTGTCTGAAGTGTTCCAAATGATGTCGTTTTTAACAGATATAAAAGCTTGAATTTTTTGTTTGGCCTTTTAGATTTTCTCTGCTCTTTCTCTCTTCCTCTTTATATTTTGCTGCTTCTCTCTCTAAAACTAGTTTGAATTATTATCGATTTCTGAAAAAATGGCATTGAAATTTGGGATTCAAGCTGAAATCTGGGATTCGTGTTCAACTTCTGTCAGATTCTAGAAATTTCCAGAAAAATAATTTCCAAAAATTCAAAAAAAAACTTTTTGTTAGAAAAATTTCCTAGAAATTTTTTTGTTTTCTTGTGTGCTCTCTGATTGCTGTTCTTTCTTTTTTTTAGGTATCTTTCTCTTTGTCAAAATGTTTTATTCCTAATTGTTGATCATTGGTCCTTTTATAAATAAAAATTTGAGCCCAATTGGTATCCTATTTAGGATTGGATTCTTCCAAATCTCTACCTTATCATTGGATTAAAATTGGATCTTATCTTAGAAAAACTTCTATTAAAAATTATCATTTAAAAACATAAATTCAATCTAATCTCAACCGGCCAATCTCTCATCCAATAAAGCTTTAGCTATTCTCAATTATCCCTTTTTTTTTAGTTTTTAATTAATATTTTTTTTAAAAAAAAGCTAACCATATAAAAATAAAAATATTTAAAGATAATTAAAACTAAAGATAAACCATAAAGATTTAAAACTAGATAAATAAAAGACTAAAAATAAAATAAATAAACCAAATAATAATAATAATAATTGCCATAACGTGTTGATCCTGGTACTCGATCGCTAGATATTAATTATTGGAAGTTATCACTAATCTTTTTTGTTAATGTGCGACTGCCACCAAGTTAAAATTACACATTTCAAATAAATCCTAAGTTCAGTTAAGACTTCATAAAAAAGATAAGTTTTAGTGAACATTGCGTAACTAAGTTCGGGAGTACGATTACGCGTGTAGAAGGATTAGCATCCCATAGCGCTCATCTAAAAATAGTACCAAGTAATTTTGTGTTGCACTAAATTGGTCTTTAATTAAATGATCTTTTTGTTTTATTTTGTTTATTTATTTTTATTTATTTAATTTAATTATTTAAATATCAAAAAATTTTGTAAGGTTTTTCTATCATTCTAGTAAAATCTTTAGAAAATTTTTCTTACTTAAAAAATATTAAAGAAACCCCATTCATTTCCTTAAAGAGGTTTCATTGTCGAATTAATAAAAATTTTTATAATTTTATTTAAAATTTTTTTATAATTTTATTAAAATTTTTTATTCTAAATTTTTCACATTTCTGGCAAAATTTAGAAATATTTTATGTGATATATATTTTTTAAAAGTTTCTTCTAAGGATCACTCATTTGTGATCTTTAGAATTTTATGAAGACTTTTTATTATTTTAAAAACAATTTAAATCATAAATTATCGAACATTTTGAAATAATTTACATCAAAATATTTTTATTTTATTATTTTTTTAGAAAATTACTTGTTTGTAATTTTTTTAGAATCCTATTATTGTTTTTATTTATTTTGATTTTGTGAAATTTGATAACATTTATATATTTTAATATATATATTTTAATTAGGAATAAATGTAAAATGTTGGTGTAAAAATTTTCTTCAAAATTTTCAACATTGTGATAAAATTTGGATAAATTTCACACATAAGAACCTAAAAATCACTCTTTCGTGATTTTTTGTAATTCTATGATTTAGATGATTTTCATTATTCCCAAGTTTAATTTTTGTTTTATTATTTTAGTGCCTTTGTTGTTTTATTTTATTTTGTTAAATTTTTCATCATTCTAGTAGAATTCAAAAATAATCTTCAGGAAAAAATTACTCGTTCGTAATTTTCTAGATTTTTTTATAGTAAGTTTTTATTATTATTTATTTTTTTATCATTCGTTCTATTTTTTATTTTGTTTTAAAATAAATATTTTTAAAAATTTCTTTTAAATTTGCCATCATTTTGGTAAAAAAATAAAAACAATTTTCTTTTATAAGTCACGCGTTCACAACTTTTTTGAAAATTTATTGTTGTTATTGTTATTATTATTTTATTATATTATTATATTATTCTATTTATTGGTTTTATTATTTTCTTAAATTTTCTTAAAGTTTATTAAATTTTAAGGTAAAATCATATAAATAAATTTTAATTTAAATATTTTTATTTCATAAATATTTTATATTTTAACAAATTTAAATTTTAAACATAAATATTATTTAAGTAATATATAAAACATAAATAAAAATAAAAACAAAAATTAAAAATTAAAAATAATACTGAAAACGATCGATTAACGGTCCAATGCTGATTCAACTAGTCCAACAAGTGGTTTTCTAGCAATTTTTTGTGGTTAAAGGTAGTTTCAAGGCTTTTCGATGATCTGGTCCTGTTCAATTTTGGTTTAGCTGGCCCGATTTAAGTTAGAAGAAAGATGTAGGTAATGGGTCGGTTAGCGTGGATCCGAGGTTAGATATAGGTCTCGCATGGATTCTCCCTAGGCTTGAAATGACATCATTTTGATTTTTTTATTTTTTTCTATAAAAGCCTTAAATTTTTTTATTTCATTTTTATCAGATTTCTCTCTTTAAGAGCTAGAGCTTCTCTTCTTATAAGAAAAACACCCTTCGTTGGCCCGTATCTCATTTTTAGACTTTGGCTGGCCACCGTGTTGCTACCATTGTCGATTGCTAGTGATTGTCGTTAGTGATTGAAAAGTTCCTAAAAAATTTTTTTGACCTTCTGAACTCAAATCTGTTTCCTTTTTTTTTAAAGCCTCAATCAAAGTAGATCAAGCTTTGAAGTTTTGGCCAAAAATATTTTTTTCTGGCATTATTGGTTCCCATTTCCATGGGCTATTTGTTTGGGTTTGGTTTTGGTATTTTGGTTTTCTAATAGGCTAGAAAAAAATTTTGGTTTTTGCTAGAGTTTTTTTTTTTTTTGGTTTTTGGCAGAGCTTTTTTTTTCTTTGTCCGAGTACTCTTTATTTTTGTAAGGCCTTTTCCATTTCTGTGGGTTCTCGCTTCTCTTATTGGATCAATGCTCTATTTATAGAGCCAAATAAAATTTAAGATCTTGAAAAATATGAGATTTTTTGTTAAAAATTTCTCAAAGTTAGGTCGGTTGTCAAGAGGGTTGTTGATGGCTGTCAGTGCAACTGGCTGTGGACAAATATTGGACCTAGGGGTGGGTGCATTAATGCACAAAAACTTTTGGCAAATAAACTAGAAAAGATAAGAAAGAAAGAACAAATAAAATAATAATAATAATACTATAAAAATAAGCAAAATTACATTTAAGTTAAAACTGGATAAAATGGGTATTTACAATTGCCCCTCTTTGCCTATTTCTGAAAATAAAGAATAAGGCAACTAGAAACAAACAATCATTTTGTTTGAAAAAACAAAACATTAAGCATAAAGTTTTTTAATTTTTTCAAAATTTGAAAGGCTCATATATATAAAGGCTCAATAACTTTTTTGAAAATTTAAAAGGCTTCTTTAAGTAAATGCTCAACAACTTTTAAAATTTTAAAATATTCTACCTGGAGACTTACGAATCTTGATAATGAAAGCTCCTCTAAGCAGAAGTTCAACAACTTTAAAAAACTTCTCTAAGTAAAGACTCCATAACTTTTAAAAATTTAAAATATTCTTTTGAAATTGAAATCTTGTCTTTGAAAAAAAACAAATTTCTCTCTTTTGAGGATTGAAGTTAATCTTAATCGTTACCTTTTTACAAAGGCCATAAATCTATTTTTCATTAAGGAATGAAAAATCTTTATTCTTACTATAACTTGTGATCTTAACCCTTCATGAATACATGTACCAAATGCTCTAAATGTAATGTATGTAATGCAATCAAATTATTCATTTCCAATTGTGGTAAAAGATTATTAAAATCTCTCAACTTTTTGAAAAAAAATAATGTTGGAATCTTTTATGTTATTGGATAGTTTTTCATTATTTTAATTTCAAGATAAATAAAATGTATCACATGTTTCTCCTACTCATTTGTAAGGTGAACAAGGATAACAAAAAGATAAATGAATGGATATATATTAATTTTATTTTTGAAAAAAGAGGGAACATATTTCATCAGATAGATGACAAAGAGCATAACAATAGAAGTGTTTAGGTAGGCACAAAAGTAACCAAAGAATGATTACAAGATAATCAAGAACAAGTTATTCCCATATTTTTTTTTTCAAAACTTAACCAGATATTATCCTTAATTGTTTAAAGCTCATCAATCCACATTTGTCCCTGTGTTATAAGGTCATCTCATGATGCTATCTCTCCTTTATATCTGAGCTACCTTTTTAAGTTTTCAATTTAGATATATCCCCATTTTTTTTTCTTTTTTTTAGGTAACGTATTTTTTCACAGCATCTGAGTTTATCAAATTAGGCAAATTATTTCCATCCATTTCTATCAAAATCAATTTCCTATCAGAAAAAGCTTTCTTCACCACATATGGACTTTCCAATTTGGTGTCAATTTTTCTTGATTATCATGTTGATTTGGAAGGATCATTTTTGGTATTAAGTCTCATTTTCAGAAGCAACGAGGGCAGATTTTTTTATCATGAGCTCTCATCATCCTTTTCTAATATAGTTGACCAAGGTAAAGTGCTGTAACTTTTTTCTCTTTAATGAGATTTAACTACTCATAGTGATTCTGGATCCATTTAGCTTTTTCTGGCTTAACTTCCATTAAAACTTTCAATGAGAGAATTTTTACTTCAATTGATAACATAGCTTTAATTTCATAAACCAATGAAAATAGGATAGCCCCAGTAGATGTTCTAACTTATGTTCTATAAGCATGCAAGGCAAAAGACAACATTTCATGCCAATTTTTGTAAGTATCAATTATTTTTTTCTAGAATCCTTTTAATATTTTGTTTGCAACCTTTACTACCCCATTCATCTTTAGACGATATGATGCCAAATTATGATGATGTATCTTGACCTGAGCGTACACTACTTTCATCATTTTGTTGTTCAAGTTTTTGACATTATAAAAAATAATTCTTTCTAAAAACCTATATTTGTATATTTATCTCCTTCTTTATAAACTTGTATACCATCAATCAAGTCACACTAGCTTACGATATAGCTTCTACCCACTTTGTGAAATAATAAATTATCACAAAGATAAATCTATGCCCATTTGAAACTTTTAGGATGATAGGACTGATAACATCTATACCCCACATAGAGAATGACCATAGAGGTGCCAAAACATGTAAAGCTAATGGATAAGCATGAATCTTATCAGCATAAATCTAAAACTTATGACATTTTTAGGCATAATTATTACAAACACTTTTCATTGTCATCCAATAATAGACAGCCCTTATAATTTGTCTAGCCATCATATGACCATTCAAATATGTCCCACAAACCTCATCATGTATTTCTTCAAGAATTCTTTTTGCCTCAGCTGCATTCACACATTAAAAGCACCTAATCTTGATTTCTTTTATAAAAGATATCCCCATCAATGAAGAAACTCATAGCCAATCTTTTGATAATCTTTTTATCATTTTTTATTGCATACTCTAGGTATTACTGACTTTTGATTTATTGTAGGATATCATGATACCATGGCTTTCCATCTACTTTTTCTTTAATGCTTAAGTAATGTGCTAGTGTATATTTCACATCTAGCTTAATGGGTTGGATCTCAGTATTTGCATTTATTTTGATCATCGCAACCAAAGTAGCCAGTGTGTCAGCAATTTAGTTCTCTTATCTTGGCAGATGCTTAAATTGAGCTTTTTCAAATTGTTTGACCAGCTCAAAAATGTACTCATAATATTAAATCAACTTCGGGTCGCTTGTTTCCCACCCTTCATAACTAATATATGACTAAAGCTGAATCTTCAAATATATCCAACACTTTAATCTTCTTTTCAATTATAGCTTGTAAACCCATAACACAAGCCCTATATTTAGCCACATTGTTTATGCAATTGAAATTTAATCTAACTGTGATAGAATAATAATGTCTATCGAAAAATATTAAAATTACCTTGATACCATGGCCTAGAGTATTAGCTACTCAATCAAAATACATTTTTCAAGGCTTTTCAACAGGTTCTTTCTCTTTAATTTAAGAAACAACTATCACATCTTTATAAAAAAAATCTAACTTAATTGGTTCATAATCTTTAGCTACACGATCAATAAAGAACTCAACTATTGCACTTATTTTAATTGCCTTTTAAGTTACATAGACAATATCATATTCTAAAAACATAACTTTTCATCACGTTATTTTTCTTATTAATGAAGACTTTTTAAAGATATACTTGATGAGATTTAACTTTGCTATAAGCCAAATGGTGTAATAAAATATGTATTGTCTGAGGTTTCGAGCTATCTAAGCCAATGTACAACATATCTTCTCTAATGGCGAATACTTTGACCTATAATCAGTGAACTTTTTACTCAAATAGTAGATTACTCATTTTTCTTGTTGGTTTCATCTCTTTACCCTAGTACATATCTCATTGAATTTTCATGTACTGTTAAGTACAAAATCAAAGGCTTTCTTGTAACTAGCGACATCAACACAAGTGGATTTGACAAATACTCTTTGACTTTATCAAATGCTTATTGACATTCATCATTCCATTCTTTTGGATCATTTTTTTTTTAAGTTTGAAAATGGAATTGCATTTACAGGTGAGTTGAGAGATGAAATAAGCAATATAGTTTAATCTTCCTAAAAGTTTCACATTTCGTTTGGGGGACGAAGAGGGGACAAGTTCTGAATGACATATATTTTATCTAAATCTATTTTAATTTCCCTTTCACTAACCATAAAACCTAACAATTTTCTTGATTTAGCATCGAATATACATTTGACAGGATTCAACTTTAGCTAAAATTTTCTCAATCTATCAAACAACTTTCTAAGATTGAATACATGATTCTTTCTTTCACGAGACTTTGCAATCCTATCATCCACATATACTTCTATCTCTTTATGCATCATGTCATAAAAGAGAGTCACTGTTGCTCTTTGATAAGCAGCACCAGCATTTTTCAATCCAAAAAGTATAACTTTGTAGCAAAATGTACCACACATTATTATAAATATTATCCTTTTCATATCATCTTAAGCTATCTTAATCTGATTGTAGCCTGATAAGCCATCCATAAAGAAAAATATGAAATACCGAGTAGTGTTATCCACTAAAGTATCGATATGAGGTGGAAAAAAATTATCCTTAAGACTTATCTTGTTCAAATTATGATAATCGACACATTCTCACATTTTTATCTTTTTGAAAACTAGTACTATATTGGCTACCTATTCAAGATATTTCACCACATCTAACAATTCAATATCAAATTGTTGTTTCACTTCTTCTTTAATTTTCAATAGCATTTCTAGTTTTATGTGTCTTATCTTTTGTTGTACAGACTTGCATTCCAGTTTTAAAGGTAATTTATGCTACACAATATCAGTGTTGAGTCTTGGCATATTCTAATAAGACCATGTGAACACATTCATGTATTCTCGGAGTAATTCTTCTAACCTTTGTTTGTCTATTGGTAGAAGGAATATATCGACCTTAACTTTCATTTTGTTTTCCTCATCTTCTAAATTCACTAATTCAATAACCTTTTGATGAGGCTCAATTGGCTTATCTTCATACTCTATTAGTTTTAACAAATTAAGAGGTAAAGTGTAATTATCTGAGTCCTCTTTATTATTAAGTTCATCAACATGAATTAGATTTTTAAAATTAAATCTAAGATTATTGCCATGATTATCTTCATGTTCATTATTTAAGAACCTACAAATGGGTAAGATCAAGAGAATATTGGTGCACAATATTGGTATGACAAGAAAATAAAAATGAAAGAACAAAAAAAATGAAAATGATAGAAGAAATGCAAATGCACCTTCTAAGTCTTTTATCAAAATAACAAACCTAAAACATAACATAAAATATCTCTTAATGTTTATGGAATAAGTAATTAAGGATTTAAAATTTCATAACATATTACTTTTCAAAAGTTGTAAATATAATAGGCAGCTCTATGTCTTTTCAATTATTTAGCTTGAAATTTGAAGGACAAAGGCATACAAACATATCTTCATTTTAGCTTTTTTTTTTCACCCACCATCTGAATAGTCAGTTCAAAAAAAGCTTCCACTAATTTTGCATTTAGGGTTTTAAGTAAATCTAGGTAGATACATCATTTCAATTAAAAAAAAAATGATAGAGGTAAGGAATAACCATTGGCTTCGACTTTAGCTCACATCCATTGAGCATAGCCATTCTTTTTTCTTTCTTTTCATTCATCATTTTCATTTTATCCCCTCTTGTTAACTTATATCCCAAGCCAAATTTGTCTTTTTTGTCTTATATTACTAGTGGCTCCATGATTTCTTGCAAATTTTTTCCAAGCTCGATTCCAAGTTGCCATCCCATTTCAGTAAACTGCTTGACAATTATCTGAGTAGTAATAGATAGATGTGGTGAATACAATTTAGATTTTTTAGTCACATATGTAGCATTGGCAATCTCAAAAGATCTATAAGTGCATTTCAAAGCTTCATCTATAGCTTTCACATAAAAAGTATTCACAGGTTAGGTTATTAGTATATTTTCTTCTCCTATTACACATGTTAGCTTTCCATTAACAATGAATTTAATTTTTTGATGTAACGAAGATGGAATAGCACCTGTTATATGAATCTATGGCCTACCCAACAAGCAGTTGTATGAGGGCAAGATATCCATAACTTGAAATTTCACATTTACAGTGCAAAAACCAATATGTAATGGTATTTCTATGTCTGTAAGCACCTATCATTAGATTTCATCAAAAGCCTAAACAATCATATGACTAGTTTTCATGTACGATAAAACGAAAAGTAGTTTTGCCAATATAGTCATAGGCATGACATTAATTAAAGAGCCATTGTCAATTAAAACTTTTGTCACTATATGACTTTTGCACTTAATAATAATGTGAAGAGTCTTGATACTTTTTCATCTTTCTAAAAGAATCTCTTCATCACTAAAAGAAATATAATTCAAAACCACCATATTATCGATAAACTATTTTACATACTCAATAGATACATTATGAGATATATATGCTTGATTCAACACTTTCAGTAAAGCATTATGGTGGAACTTTGAACTTAGCAAGGGTGACAATAATAAAATTCTAGCTGGTATCTTATTCAACTATTTTACCACACTATATTCATTATGTTTTATTAGCTTCAAAATTTTACAAGCTTCATTTTTAAAGACTAACTTTTGGTGTTCCTTATCAGGGACTATCACAAGATTAGTTTGACTTTCTTCTTTCTATTCAACTTTGACTTTTTCTTTCTTAGCTTTCTCAAGCATTTTCAAAGTGTAATATTGCCCACTTCGAGTTACACCTCTTATCCTATTATGTTTGCAGTATCTAGATTAATCATAACATCAAAATCATATTTCTATAATACTGTTTTGCCACTCTGATATGAAAAAGGGTTAGCGAATTTAATAATCACTATTGGTTGGAAGACAAGCTTTTTTGACATTGGGTTTGGCTTTTTATTATAATAGATGGTCACAGGTCTACGCACAAACTTTGTCGATGCATCAAGGGTAGCCACTTCAGCTTTTGCCAAATATTTTCTCTCTTTATTAAACTCTATCTAACCTATGTAAATCAGCTTTTGTACCTCTTCATAGAATTGATCACAATCCTTGATAGAATACCCCAAAACATTCTTATGATAATCACAACTCTTAGGTAATTTAATCATTTCATGGCAATTATAAGGCTTTAATAGTTTTGGCATATCAACCTTAATTAAAGTTTCAAAAATTTGAGCCATTGAAGTTTTAACTTCATTTATCCTTCTTTTAACATAACATTCCTAGCTATCAACTAAAACATTTATTATTAGTCTATTATGATTTGGTAGAGGATTTTCATTAAAATTTGAAACCCCTTGCTAGCTAGTATCAAAGTTTAATACTTATTTCTTAATAACTTTTGCACATTGTGCTTTAAAGCAATGTAGTTCTCTATAAAATTGCTTGTATTTTCATAATAATAATCATAATGTACATTCGAATCATACTATTTAGGATCAGGGGTTTTAATGGTTCATAAAGAACTAAAGTTAATTTTTCATAAGCTATGAGAACAAAGCGGTGCATGTCATGGTAATAAGGTCAAAATAGGCTTTTTTTTTTTAGAGGTTCTTAGACCACTACCCTGGTTGGGTTTCCATTATGGTCTAATAAGTGTAACATGATAATTATACATATAGGTGAGTATTTGAAATAATGGTTGAAAATAGGGTAGATAAGTTGATTGTTGGACTGGCTAATAAGGATAAGGGATGGATGTCACATTATTTCTGTAAAGGTAATGGGTTTGGTACATTGGTGCAGGGTATGAGGTAAATTTTCCAATCTATTGCCCTTCATAATTTATTACTTATGCTTCTCTTTTTTTCTTTTTGGGTGCTCTACCTATCTTTACATTACTTATCTTTCATGTGTTAAGTTTGCTATTTTTTTATGGCATTCTCTATAATCTTACTTGATATCCCCATTTTTGTAAAATTCTTGATTGCATTTTCAATCAATCTTTCATAATATGATGTTTTTAAGGTGTTGACAAATAGGACAATTGTTTCTTTTTTTGTAAAAAAAGGCTATAGTTATCCAGCTACATCTCTCCATATTTATACATATTCCTTGAGTCTTTTACTATCTTATGTGCTTTCATTCCTAACTTTTCTATCTTTTTAGGATCATCCAAATCTAGCACTTGAATAAGATCTGCGGATTTCATTCCTGAGGCAGAAATAGCTTACCCCTAAAATTGGTTAGGTTCAACTATTATAGTATGCTGGGATAAACATATAGTTACCCTCCAATGACTGGCATTGTTTGTGATTGTATCTTTTGAGAGGTCTGAGCTCGATGTGGAGCAAAATTTGATAGATACAAAAGATTTTTATCATTTGTTATTGGTGACCTTCTTGAGTAACTTTTTCTCTTATCACTTCTTTTCATTTGTCCATCTTTTTCATCATTTTCATCATTATATCTCATCTTGTGCTTTTTCGATCATATCTATCCAAGTATTGTATGAATCGTGAACAAGTATTGTATGAATGGTGGACAAGTTGATTTGAGGCATTCGAAGGTCAAGCTATCCTTAAACTTTGTTAACATAATTTTAAAATTAAGATGTTGTATTATTATTTTTTGTGCCATACAAAATAATATCTAGATGTATGTTTTATGTGCAAAAAAATCATCTCATTGTTTAAGAAAAATTTTGAAAAGAAACTGAAACATGCTTGTAAAACTAAATGGCTTGCATGAATGCATAATAAAATACTTATCACATGGCAAATGTTAACAAAAAGATTCTCCATTATAGATTGTCTTATATAAGACTTGAAATTACATCCATGAAGAGTTTTAACATCTATAGTTTTTAAAGGAAATCTTTGATCTGTCGGTATTAGTCTTACACTTCATCCAAAAAGTTTAGCGAATGCTGCCCTTATTCTCCTATTAGATAAATTGCTTATTTCAGTTCTTTCACTCTTTCTTTCATTTCTATTGCTTTATAGATAGCTTTACTGATTTGTTTAAATAGATGCTTTAAATGCTCTTATTTTATCAAGAACGCTTGTCTTCATCTTTCACCCTTATCCCGAAACTGAGCATATACTTCAAGTTTTTTCCATTGATCAATTAATTTTTCCATTGACATTTGTTGGGAATACAACTATTTTTCTAATTCATTGACAAAAGCCTAGAGTGAGTTTTTCCCCTTCTAACTTTGTAACATTCCCTTTTCCATTTTTGTATCCCAATTTGTGATCGCCTAATTTCTTTTTAAAAGCACCATAGCTCAACGATAATACATGAAAATGAATGGCTTGAATCTTTAAACATTTTTTTCCACCTATCTCGTTCTTAACCAATCTCTCGAATCTAATCATTTCATCTCTTCAAATCATCTTTTAATTTCTCTATATCTTGATGAAGTCTTTTTCTCTCACTTTTCAATTCATCCCTCTCTTCTTAAAGTTTTTGTTTGACTATTTCCACATCTAGCAAAGGATTTCAAGGCATATGTTCAACTGGGCCATCAAAAATTTCATTTGGAGAGAGCATAATGTCTTTGTCTCACCTAGTATGCCAAACAAAATATCTTGAAGTGGTATCATCTGTACATCTCTCTTTATGCACTTGGACAATTTGCTTCTAAGCTTTGGTGATATCCTATATCTTATTTAGAGTACCTATATCAGTAAATGCAAATTCTAATTAGCTAAGTCCATGTATTATCAGAATAAATTGTTCATAGCCTGATTGTCTTCGCACCTTTATCAGGGCATAATTGATAGCACCCCACAAACCTAAAAAAAGGACCTAAGGTTAATTCTTGTAATTGAATAGTACTGAGTCATATGACATCCATGGAGCTCTCCAAATAACATTTTAAATTGTAAACTTGCGTAAAGTTGAAATCCATTCATTTTTTAACTTTGGCTCTGGCCATTTACTTTCATAAAACTTTTTTATAGGTATGTAGGTAGTGAAACAAGGTTTACGAAATTTAGCCTCTTTGCTTTTGAGGTGGCTTCTCATCCAAATATACAACAACTATAAACATCCAATGAAGCTACCATTACCTTTCCACCGATAATGATTCAAAGACCAAATGGTTTTGGCTAGAATTATCGATGTCACAATTATCTAATGCTCTACATAGTCAAAGAAATCTACTACCGTGACTTCAATGTGCCCTAAAAATTTTAAAAATATCACCATCCCATAAAGAGCTAACACCATCATGCTCATGCCTCGATCATTTTCCAAACATTCAATAAGACGGTTTCATAAAAAATCACAAGGTATATAAGTACCTTTATTTTTTGACCTCATACATTTGTCAACTTTTTACACATTGCCATTATGTTGGCAAGCTTTTTGCAATAGTCTAACTTTTTTTTTCAATAGATCTTATCTGGGTTTAAATAATTGAGGTGAAGCAAAATCGAATATTTCTCAATTGTTGGCACCATAACCATTTCATTAAGCACAAAGCATCTATACGAAAGATCCCTAAACTGTATTATGGTTGAGATCAAATTACTGTCGACAACCACTAAAATGAGTAATACCATATCCTCATACTTTCTGCAGAAAGCCTCTTGTTTTGTTTCACTCCAACATTCCCAAATGCCAACTCAATGAAATCATTTTGTTTAAGGTCAAATCAATTTTTTTTTAAAATAGTGGACACCTGATCTCTTGACAAATAGTTTCTCTTTTTGCGATGAGTGTTCTCAAATTTAACTTTTAAACTATCAAAAGTCTTATACTGGGGGGTGTAGTATTGGCTTGTAATGAACTCTCCATGGATGCAAGTGAAATTAGCTCGTCAATAATTGCTATGTAGCAAATACCTCTCTATATGAAGATCAATTTATGCAAATGCATGAAAATGAGATGAATCAAACAAAACAATGCAAATTATAATGTCAAATTTTATTGTTAAAGGATCTCCTTCATGTGTCTTAGTTTGAGTCATAGCTCTACACAACGGGTTGGTATAACCCTATCTTAAGGCAAGTTTTTATATATTAGGCTTGGGTATTAAACAAGCTAAAAGACTCCTAGATTGTTTCTCATTATCGTCCATGCTGAATTAGTAAGGTATCACAATCTTCACCCATTATAAGTTATAAATGAAAATAGTTCAATCTGAGTAAATGTATTTCACTAGCTTGTGTAAAGGTTATCACCTCAAGAAGGTAGTAGGTACTCTACTTCCTTTTAAGAAGAGCTGAGCTCGAGATAAAAGCTTAAACATGCATATGCATATGTAATGTGTGTGAAGGAGCATAAAATCATTTTATGCCAAATTAAACATTTGATTTTTCCACAACAATAAGTCAATAAAAAAATAATAACATTAGTAAAATAAGATAATTTGAAAAATAAAAATAATAACAAATTAGACCATCAAATAATTCCTAAGGTAATACAAAGTTACTTCTTGGCTCGACTCTTTTGGCACGAGTCCTCTATGAAATCGCCAAACTGTTGTACCGTATCGATTCGAAAAACTCAATTACTAGACGTTAAATATCAGAGGTCACCACTAATCTTTTTTGTTGAAAAATCTTAAGTTAAATTAAGACTTCATAAAAAAGATAAGTTTCGATCTACATTGCAGAGCTAAGTTCGAAAGAACGATTACCTGTAAAGAAGGATTAACAGCCTCATAGCACCTGTTCGAATACAGTACCAAAAACCTTTGTGTCGCACTAAATTGGTCTTTAATTAAATGGTCTTTTTTTTGTTTATTTATTTTTTAGTTATTTAATTTAATTATTTAAATATCAAAAAATTTCATAAGGTTTTTTCATCATTATGGTAAAATCTTTAGAAAATTTATCTACTTTAAGAGTATTCAAGAAACGAAGAAACCGTTCATTTCTTTGGAAAGGTTTTATCATTAGATTGATAAAAAAATTTTATAATTTTATTTAAAAACTTCTTATAATTTTATTAAAATTTTTTATTCTAAATTTTTCATCATTCTGACCAAATTTAGAAATATTTTATTTTATATACATATTTTTTAAAAAAAAATTTCTAAAAATCACTCGTTCATAATCTTATGAAGACTTTTTATTGTTTTAAAAATGATTTAAATAATAAATTATCCATCATTCTAGAATAATTTAGATTAAAATATTTTTATTTTATTATTTTTTTCAAAAAATTACTTGTTCATAATTTTCTTTAGAATCCTATTATTGTTTTTATTTATTTTGATTTTGTGAAATTTTATAACATTTATATATTTTATTTTATATATATATATTACTTGAGAATAAATGTAAATTGTTGGTGTAAACATTTTCTTCAAATTTTTTAACATTATGATAAAATTTTGATAAATTTTCACACATAAGAACTCAAAAATCATTTTTTTTGTGATTTCTTGTAATTCCATGATTTATACGATTTTTATTATTTTCAAGTTTAATTTTTGTTTTATTATTCTAGGATCTTCATTGTGTTATTTTTATTTTATTTTATTTTATTTTTTAATTTTTCATCATTTTGATAGAATTTAAAAATAATCTTCTATAAAAAATTATTCGTTCGTAATTTTTTAGATTTTTTTATTGTTAATTTTTTTTTTATCATTTTTTTTTATTTTTTATTTTGTATTTTGTTTTAAAATAAATATTTTTAGAATTTTCTTTTAAATTTACCATCATTTTGGTAGAAAATAAAAAAAAATTCTTTTATAAGTTGCACATTAGCAATTTTTTGAAAATTTTTTGTTATTATTTTATTATTTTTTATATATTTAATTTTATTTATTTATTCCTTTTATTATTTTTATTAAATTTTCTTAAAAGTTTGTTAAATTTTAGGGTAAAAGCATGTATCTAAATTTTAATTTAAATGTTTTTATTTTATAAATATTTTATATTTGAACAAATTTAAATTTTAAACATGCATATTATTTAAGCAATATATAAAACATAAATAAAAATAAAAGCAAAATTTAAAAATTTAAAAAAATTTAAAATAATACTTGAAACAGTCGGTCAACGATCCAAAGCTGATTCAATCAATTCAACAAGCGATTTTTCAACAGTTTTTCACAATCTAAGGCGATTTTGAGGCTTTTTGGTGGTCTAGTCCAATTCAATTTCTGTTCAGCTAAATCGATCTAGGTCAAATGAAGAACATGGGTTATGGGTCGATTGGCATGGATTTCGGGTTGAATTCGAGTCACGTGTGGATCCTCAATGGGTTTGAAACGGCATCATTTTGATTTTTTATTGTTTTTGTCTATAAAAACCTAAAAAAAAAAAAATTATTTTATTTTTTTATATTTTTCTCTCTATAAGAGAAAGAGCTTTTTTCTCTAGAAGAAGAACATCCCTCATCAACCGTATTTTCTTTTCAAATTTCAATCAGTCAATGTCATGCAAACCATCGTGTTGCTGCCATCGTCAATCGATAGCGATCATCATCAGTGATCGAAAAATTCTCAGAAAATCTCAAAAATTCTTTTCAACCCTTTAAACTCAAATTTGTTCTCATTTTTTTGTAAAAAACTGCCTTAATTGGCATAGATCAAGCTTTGAAGTTTTGACCAAAAGAATTTTTTTTCTAGTGTTTTTGGTCCATATTTCTAAAGGTTGTTTATTTGGGTTTGGTTGTGGTATTTTGGTTTTCTAATAAGCTAGGAAAATTTGTTTTTGGGTTTTTGTCAGAGTTTTTTTTTTTTTTTTTTTGGTTTTTGGCAAAGGTTTCTTTTCTTTTTCTAGGTACTCTTTGTTTTTGTAAGGTCTTTTCTGTTTCTATGGGTTCTCCCTTCTTTTGTTGGATCAATGCTCTATTTATAGAGCCAAATAAGATCTAAGAAATTAGAAAATCTGAGATTTTTTATTGAAAATTTGCCCAAAGTTAGTCGGTTGTTAGGGGGTTACTGGCAGCTATCAATGTGGCTGGTAATGGTTGAAATATGATACCTGGGAGTTAGTGCATTTAATGCACTAAGACTTTTAGCAAACAGACCACAAAAGATAAGAAAGAAAAAAGAAATAATAATAATAATAAGAAAAATTACATTTAAGTTAAAACAAGACAAAATGAGTATTTACAGTAGTAGTAGTAGTAATAGTAGTAATAGTAGTAGTAATAATAATAACAATAATAATAATACACAAAAAAATGAAAAATTGTACAATTGAGTTTGGATTAAATTCAGATAGAATTGATTTTGAGCCTAATTGGTTTGGGCTCAATCAAATTGACCTAATTGATTTAGGTTCCATTGATTTGAGTTCGGACAAAATAAGATGTCTATAAATAATATTAAAAATTTATTGTAAATAAAATAAGTTTTCATAACAATAATATATATAATAAATATTTACTTAATAATTATTTTGTAATTGTATAAAATATTAAAAAATAACTTAAGCAATGCTATTGAAAAATCATTATAAATAAAATAAGTTTTCATAACAATTTTTTGTTGTCGTTATGAATAAAAGAAGAATTTACTATGATAAAATCTATCATTATATAAATATTAAAAAATTCAATTGAGTAACAATTATAAGAAAATCATTGTAAATATAATAATATTTTACAACAATATTTTCAGTCATTGTAAAATTGGGTTGCTATATATCAGTTTTCTTTTGGTGTTGTTATAACCTATAACTTTTGTTTTCCCACTTCATTGGTACGATCAAGCTGCAACTTCCTGTTAATTGCATGCCTTTCGATGTATCAGTGCGTCTTCTTGTTTGGTTTTTTTTTTGTTTTTTTTTTTATCTTCTTTATCAGAGTGTTTCGTTATGTAATTAACCATTGGTTTTGATCCCTTTTACATGAGGTTGTATTTATGTAAATAAGCAACTGCATGCTTCCACTCTTTCGTCTTGATCAGTTAAAATTTTTTGTACATGATGGAATAGGGCAGCCACTTGTGTTTATATATATATATATATATATATATATATATATATATATATATATATATATATATTATATTATTATAGGGATATTAACCAATAAGTCCTCGAACTCTACCTTAAAATACAAATAAATTTTTAATTTTTTATTGTATGAAATTAAAGTTATGAACTTTTATTTTATCGTTATGATATAAAATATTTAATCTTTTGTTTATTTTTTTAATTGGATGATTTAATTTGTAAAAATGTTTAACTTAGATTTATTTGGATAACTTAAATGACAAATATTTAAAAGAATACTATCTTAAAAATTCTATCAATAGAATAATATTGTTCATCCAATTTTAAGATTCAATGAGTATAATTACAACAAAATAAATATTCATAATCTTAATTTCATACAATAAAAGATTGAGAACTTATTTACATTTTAAAGTAAAATTCAAGGGTTTATTTAAATACTAAACTATATTATATGTGAAATAAATTCTTTTATTAGAGGCTTAGTGGGGATGATCTTATTCATTCAATTTTAAAATTTAATGAGAATAATTACAATAGAATAAAAGTTCATAATTTTAATTTCATGTAATAAAAAATTGAGAATTTATTTATATTTTAAAATAAAATTCGAAGATTTATTTGAATAGTAAGATATATTATAAATGAAATAAATTTTTTGGGGATGAACTTTATGGATGATAAGGACTTGAGATCATTATCCGAAGTTGGGACTATATATCAAAACATTAGGTTTATTTATATATATATATGAACATCCCAGGTTTAAAGGCATTGGTTCATGACCATTAGACAAAAGCCCATGATTCTGAATATATACCTTTGAACATTGATAAGTCTACCCAACAGATGCGGTAAGAAGCACAGTGCATTAACATTTTGGAGAGGGTAATCGCACTGCTTGCATAGCCAAGCCTGAAATTGGCTACTTTTATACAGGACAACTGTCTTGCCCCTCACAACAAGTTGTTTTAGTGAGTGAACTTAACATCATACATCATAGTAGTATAATGGCTTTCCTTCATCGTCTCTATGTCCTCTTTTTATCGGAGCACAGGGGAAATTAAGCAACGAAAACCGAAACAGTAAATATCAGAAAATGGCTGGGGATCAATATGTTTCATCTGTGAATGCATTTTCATGAGCAGTCAGAGCAAAGAATCAAGAATATTCATCCACATTTTTAAAGTTGTTTGCAAATATGCACGCCGAAATTATACATGTAATGTACTTCTATATACTATTGACTTAATTAGCTGCATAAAACACTATTTTTTTATTTTTTATTTTTTATTTTTGTACATTTATCGCATATTCTAAAAGTTTCACCACTTCATCTTTCTCTGATGGTTGTACCATGACATTTTCTTTTCATTTTTTTTTTTTATGTTGTTTCGCTGGAACTTGTTGCTAGTTACTACTATAAAAGAATATTGAAAAGAAAATAAAATTTTCTAAGCGATTAAGTTGCAAAGGGTTAGAATTTAAGTTATAAATTAAAAAACAATTTTTAGTAGTCTCAAGTCTTGAATATTGACAGCTCTGTCAAAAAAAAAAAAAATGAAAATGCTAGTAATAGTATACAACACCTTTAGTAATGTACTACATAACAGGCTTTAACCGATATAAATTGGGCATTGATGGAAGATAATGCTGTTTATTAGAAATAAAAAAATAGAGCATCTTCCATATATATTAAAAAAAAAAAGAAATTGGCTGTCATCTTAAGTGTGTTTTGACTCGATAAAAAGTGATAACGATTCGAATTAAATTTTATTTTATTTTTTTAAATATTATATTATATTATAAATTTTAAAATTTAATTTAAATTTAAATTTAAATCGATTTGTTATATAATTAAAATCAAATCAAATTTTATTTATTTGATTTAGTTTGATTTATTTTTTTTGAAATTTAATTTTTTTTAATTTTTATATATTATTTTGATATAAAATTTTAATATATTTTAATATATTTTGATATAAAATTTTTTTTTATTTTATAAAAATTTAAAAATATATAAAAATTAATATATATTTTTAATATCTAAATTTAATTCAAATTAAATAAAAAATTAATCCAAAATAAATTAAATATTATGATTTTAAATTAATTTTTAATTTGTTTAATTTTTTTACCTCCAATCAATATATGAGAATACCATTTTTACAATATTAAAAAAAAAAACAAAAACACACGCACACACACAAATAAAAACCCTGCAATGCGACCTTCGAAGATCCATCATCCAGGAAAAGCTCTCCTTCCAATAGGGTGAGGCAGGATAATATTCATAAAAACTACTTTTGTGGCCCAAGTAAAGCATGCACGGCTGAAAACGATTTTTACATTGCTTGATTTCTTCTTCTCAGACGTGATTGAGATAAAATGATGACAAACTACGTAAGCCTTGATTCGTTTCAAGTGAATGACGAAATCAAAATGATTAGTCAAAGTACCTGGGGCCTAAACACCTAAATGTGGCACCTAGCTGGGCTAGACTCAAAGACTCACAGTTCATCCACCCTCTAGTGGGGCTTCCCGACCCTCGCGAATGGGGCTCAACCCCAGCTGGCCACCTCCGCAAAAGCTTAAACAAACTTCAGAAAAAAAAAATTTAAGGAAAAGACAAAAGCAATAAGAGAAGGAAGAGAAACACTTACAGTGTGAGTGTCCCACTTGATGGAGTAAATCGGAAGGCTAATAGAAATTTCTCGATATAAATCTTTTCTAGTTTTATTTGAATGAGAAAAAGAGAGGAGCCTTCTTTTTTTCGAAAGGTTGATTGTCTCGAATGAGGTCCCTACTTTTGGGGTTTCTTCCCCGAACGTGAAGTAGGTGCCAAAATTGCATTTGTTGACCCACTGTAGGCTGACTCCGCTCACTATAAAATTTCTGAAGCTTCAGCTTTCTATCAAAGCCAAAGGAGTCAAGAGTTCCTTGTGCTTCTATTCCTGCTTTTTCCCTTTGTTGCTAATCACATTTTCTTCAATTTTTGTTTCTGTTCTCAAGTTTTTAACACAAGTATTCTCAAAATGAAGGTTAGGTTTCCATCTTTATTTCTCGTTCTTTTTTTTTCTTTTTTTGTGTTTCAGTGCACAAACGTACGTAGGATCAGGAAAATTGCTTGTAAATGAAATTTATTTTGTTTTTGTGCGAGGAAAAGTGAATATAATTAAGTTTTTTTTTTTCTTGTAGTGGTTTTAGCGAGACTTTATAGCCATACTTTGATCTAAATATTAATAGTAAAGTGATTTTGTTTTTGACAGATAGTTGTGTTGAAATTGGATTTGCACGATGGTAAGTGCAGACAAAAAGCCTTGAAGATAGCCTCTGGCCTTGAAGGTAATGTATTTTAGTTGTTGTTTTGACTCTGCTCAGTGGTAATGAACTTGGGAATTGAAAGACCTTTACTTCAGCCAAATTTGCTCGTCAATTAGGAGATCTTAAAGCTATCAAAAAGTAAGTCAACTGATATTTCGCTGCAGGGGTTCATTCAGTTTCCATGGACGACCAAAAATTGACTGTGACAGGAGACGTTGATCCAGTGATGGCGGTGAAGAAACTAAAGAAGCTGTGTTGCACAGAGTTAGTTTCGGTTGGAGAGCCGCCCAAGCCCAAGCCCAAGCCAGAGCCCAAGCCAGAGACGCCCAAGCCCAAGCCAGAGCCGCCCAAGCAAGAACATGTAGTGGTGTATTACCCTCCAATGCCCACATATTACTGTACTCCACTACCCGACTATTACTATCAATGTGTTTACGAGAATCCATTTAGTTGCGTTATCTGCTAATTTTTTTTTTTATATATATATGAAAATAAAGCAGTACTTCTTTTTGAAGTTATATAGTAGCAGTACTTAATAAAGAAGAAGAAGAAGAAGAATAGCACCTTTGGGTTGGTGGTTCTTTTTTTTTAATTTCTTTTTGTAAATATTTTGGTTTGCGTATGTTTTTATTTGCAAGTAATAGATCCTGTAATATTAGTGGTTTTGTTGAGCTAACAGAAGCATGAATCAGATTTTTAATTGGGCTAAATATAAAAATATTCTTATATTATATATTTTTTATCAGTATGATATTTAAAAACATAAATTTTTTTCTTTTAATATCTAAAATTTCATTTTATCGAGTATTTTGAAATTTTAAACTAATATTATTAATCAACTTATTGACGTGATATTAATATTTCATAAAATTATAACACTTGATATAAATATTTAATTATTATTATATTATATATTTTTTATGTCAATATTTAAATAAAATTTAAAAATTTTTAAAAATTATTTTTTTAATTCAAAATTAAAATAAAAAGAAAGGAAAAGAATTAAGGAGAGAGAAAATTAAACTTCTTGCTGACAAAATAATAGTTAATATGAAAATGATTAAATATTTATGACACATTATATAATTTTATTAGATATTTATATTATATCAGTTATTTAATTAAAAATAACAATGTAAAGTATTAAAGCATTAGATGAAATAAAAGTTGAAATATTAAAGTGAAAAAAAAAATTTAAGTACTAAACTAACATAATATGTATAGTACATGGTGCATTTTACATATTAACCTTTTTTTTACTTTTAATGATCAAATCTTAAATTATGATAATTTCAAGTAAAAAAGTGTGTTTTGTTGAAAGAAAATTTTTAATGAAAATTTTATGACGTGATTAATTTAAAAGTTTATAAAAATAAATAATGTAAAAAAATTTAAAATTATGATATAATATAATTTATTTTTTAATTTTTTATATAACCAATCTCAAAATTATAAGATATAAATTTTAATTTATTATTGTTGGTGTATTTATCTAAGAATTTCATTTTGATAAGGAAATTTAGTTCGTCACTTTCTGCTTAGGTAACATAGAATGTAAAGGAAATTATTAATGCAATTTCCACAAAGTAAACGAGGACCTACCAATGTGAATTAATGCTGCCAACTGTCGGCGTTTTTTTTTTTTTTTTTAGTGTACGTCAATCATGAGTTGATTGGTTCAGCCGTTGAAAAAGAAGTAAGCAAGCAAATCCGACACGTTTTGTGATGAAAGATTGAAAATGGAAGCTCTTATCTCCAATTATTCCTGCCTGCTTGGCGCAAATAGTCGCAGGCAGGTGATCAAACTCGGGAATAAGATGCTGTGAACTCCGTCAATAAACCAGTTCCACTATTGTCAATCCAAGACCGCCTTTGTGGTATTAATTAATTAATTAATAGAAGGGAAATTAATAAAATATATCAAAAGGAAACCATGATCAATTTTCTTTATTCTATAACAATATTGCAGAGAATTATTCTTTTGAGTTAAAAAAATAAAATAAAAATTCAAGTTGAGACTTTGCTTGACATTATGAAGTAGTAATTAATACTCTTAGAGGTGTCAAATGAATTGAGCAGTCCTTACACTGTATGATTTGATATCATGAGTTGAGGATGGCACGATTTATTGTTATAATAATAAATTTTATCAAAAATATTTTATATATTTATATTATGTTGAATTAAAATTTAAGATTCATTAAATTGATATTATATGATTTATCAAAGAATAGTGTCCGCACATGACATATAAATTAATATTGTACGACACACATGAATATTAATGTATCATATTATGCCAGTTATAAATGTTATAAATAAGTTTGATTTTTAATTTTTATTTATATTTTATGTTACTCTTATCATACGATAAATATTTTATTATTCTTTTGATACTTTATATTAGTAGTTTATAAAATTAAATTATATCATTAAATCTACTTGTAAAATATTTAAATATTAATAGATAAAATTATAATTTTTTATTTTAATTTATCAATTTCTAAAAAAAAGTATGAAATGAAATTATATTATTTAAAGATTAATTATGAAAAAAATCAAGAATAAAACAAAACACATAATATAAATGAATCATCATATGATAAAATTGAAAAATAAAACAATAATGTGATATCTTTTTTTTTTTAATTTGGAGATGTAATATTAGTATTTATTAATTTTTATAAATTCTTATGGTGGATTCTTTTAAGATTTATAGATAAATATAAATATTTTATCTAATTATATGAATTATATACTTCACGTATTAATTTTATATATTAATTTTTAAAAATAATTAAAAAAATAAAAAAATAACTTTTTAAAAATTAATAAAAATTCAAAAAACTATTAATAAGTAAACTTGATGTGATACAACATGAAGAATAATATCATGCTGGCATTGAATGACCCATAAAAATTATGAGTCATTTGTCGTACTTATTATACTTTTAATTTTTATGAATTATATCGACGTCGACGTAACACAGTTAAATAATAATACTAAATCCACACGGCCCATTAATACCTCCACTAATTTTTTAATATGCGGTACCCACTCAGCACTGCCCATTCTTACTCTTCTACTCCTACTTAAGGTAAAACGACCTGATGTTGATCCAATCGGCTGAACTCACTCACCTTTCGCCACTGCCCACCGTTTTCCTCTTTCCACATTTCAATTCAATTGCGTTGAGCTTCTTCCAATCCCAGAAAAGAGCCCTTCTTCTCTAGGTCCCAACTCGCAGACAAAGTCCCATAAGTAATCCCAATAATTGATGCGCCCAAAGTTATGAATTTAGTCAAGAATGGCGGCCATAGTGGCACTTCCACAAGTTTTGCTCTTTGGCTACACCAAAAAGGTGCAGTAGACCCGAAGCCAAAGGAACTCCCACAGAGACCAAAATTCTCGCCATCATCCTCTCAGACACAACCTGAGGAACTTGCTCGTCATTATTGTTATTTTTGTTGTTGGAATTTTTTGGGCAGCGATTTCTTTTTTAATAGTGTCGAGCAGATAAATCACACTTAAAATCACGAGAATATATTAGAGAGAGAGCTTTTATATATATATATATATATATATATATATATGACATTATTTGATGACGTAAAAATTTTACTGACACGTGAATCATCCCAACAAGGAGCTGGTTGTGTGCTGGCAAATCCTTTCTGGCGTTAAGCTGCAGTTTCCATGTTGATGAGGGTCGGTTTTGGTTTTGAGTTTTGATGATTGTACGGAGGATTGTTGGTCTGGGATCCCATTAAGAAGGCTTTGGAAGGTAACATTGCGGTGAGCAGAGTCTTAATTGCATCTTTGAGGTTTTTTTTTTTTTTCAATTACGCGAAGCAATGTTTAATGTTCGATTTACCTTATCCGAAAACAATGAATGGCAGTGCTTTCTCGTATAATATGAGATATTTGGTTTTATTTATTTGAGTTTTATCTATTTGACATTGACAGTAACCCGTCGCCACTTTGTTATTGCATGGCACTTTGCCCCTCTAATACGCACTTATAAGGTATCCTCCAGGAGCATGGTCGTATCTAGCATTTGACTCAATTATTTGTATTTTTTTTAAAAAAATTAAATTTTAATTTCTCTTTCTCAAATAAAAAGAAATTTTATCCTAAGCTTTGAGGACAAGAACGGAATCGGCACTTTTAATTTGAGGACAAAGGTCCTGTATAATACATGAGAGATTGAAGATAAAAAAATATTATATATTTTTAGTTTTGAATTCGAAGAAAAATAATTATATATATTTAAATTTGAATTCAAATCTATTACACATGAATGAATCAATTGAAATATATTTTAAATTTTAAAAATTAAATATGTATTTAATTCCTGAAAATATCTTTATTTTTTTTTATTTTTATAAAAAATAGAGAATGAGTAAAAAAATTTTTGTTTAGTTGAAAAAATAAAAACTGTTTTTTAGAAAATAAAAATAAAAAAAGACTAAATTTAGAGAATTAAAAAAAAAAAAAACTGTTTTTAGTATTTTAATGAAAACATTTGAAAGAAACGGAGACAATGAAAACATGAGAATTTAAGAATTTTTTTCAATTTTGGGACAAAAGTCCCAGTTTCGAATAAATTGATCTGCAAAAAAAATAATAATAATAATTTTTCGTTGCCCTTTTATCTTTCCTTCTATTCTTTTATACCTTCTTGGTTTTCGGGCTTTTCTTCTTTAATCTCCCCTTCTTCCTTCTCCTATTTTCCCTCTTTATTTGGGTGCCCATCGAACCAGTCAACGTCATCTTTCTTTGGGCGCCCATCGAACCAGTCACCGTCATCGATGAAGCCAGTTTGTTGGCTGCAACCTATACCTTTTCCTTTCCTCCCGTCACACAACCTTTTGGCCACATTCAAATAACTTCCTTCTCACCTCTCTCTTTCAACAAGTATTTCTGACATCAACAAATCATCCGCAAAACAATGAAATAAATACACATACCAAACACATTTTCACAATTTTCATTTTTGAAAATAAATTTAATTTTCATTTTGTATACTAAACATGTTTTTTAATATTTAAAAATTAAAAATTAAAAACCTTTTTCAGAAAATAAAAATAAAAATAAAAACAAAAAATATTTTTATTAACCAATCGTATCATAAAGTTTTCTTTAAAACATAATAAACTCTGTAAGTTATTTCAAGCAGAGAAGTAAACTAATCTAACAAACAAATATTAAAAAATTTTATATAACATAAAAATTTTTGTTATCTAAATAAAGCAAGATGAATTTAAAAATGATTGAAGCCCAAAGTTTTAAGACTTTTAAATTGGACTTTCTGTTGATACACATTTTAGCTTGACCGCAGATTAAATGGCATTTCATCTAGGAAAAATGATTGGAAAAAAAAGAATACACCAATAATCATTGACGTAAGTACATATAAATTTCATGGCAGATTCATGCAAGGATTTTTCATTTTCTTTTCTGAGCCTGCCCTATACAACACCTTCGAGGAAGGGTAGAAGAAACCATCCAGAATTACGCTGGACACGATCCATTTGACGACTTTAATTAGCATTCATTTTGATGAGCCCGTTTGTTTTTTGTGGCTTTTGATTGGCTCCTTGGGAACAATAAGTCATTAAGTTGTCTCTCAGCACTGTACTCTGAAGTGGCCTGCAAAAGGGCAATTCAATTCAAACAAAGGAGGCGAGATTTATTTGTTGTGGAAACTTCATTTTAAGCACAGCTAGCATTTTGCACATCAATGGCGATCTTAAAAAAGATGAACAAGAAAAAAGTGGGGCATTCGATGTGGTAAAGGCAGAGGCAAAGGATATATAACTGACATACCCGGGCGTGAAATGCAAATCTCAAGGTTTGGATTTGGGTTCCACAGCAAACTCTCAAGTTAAACCCAAAGAATCTACACTGATAATAGCTACCTCCTACAATGAATTGCAAAGGAAATAATAAACATTTAAAATATCAATAAAAAGTAGTAACTAACATAAAAAATGATACCAAATATCAAAGACTAGACTGGTTTTGCATGATATAATCTTGCCTTCCAACTTAAATGGTGACGGACAGGTAATAGGGGTATATCAAGGCAATGGCTCTTTATAGTCCAGGTGCTCCAGGAGAGCCAAACTCTTTTTCTTTAAAAAAATAAACATGATAGACTAATATGTTTCAGAACCTTACACAATTTACACAACTTAGAGGCTTTGCAAAGTATAGTCAAATAGGGTGGCTATAGCTCAACATCCAGACAGCAGATTTTCACACACCCAATTGATTTCATAACCTTTATTTTCTTGTTTTCCATTTTTACCTTGACTTGGATACCCTTGCATCTCCAACAGAGTGATTTGAGCGCTTCTGTGGTCTTCTCTCCACCAGCTTTCAGGCGAGATATAATTTTGGCTGCTGAGTGTGCGATAGCATCAGGTTGAGCTTGGTTAAAGTCTTCTAATTCAACATCTGTCTGGACAAGCAAAAGAAATCAACTATTGTCCTGAAATCTTCTATGAAGAAAAAAGGCCAAAAAGAAAATTATAAAAAAAAAGAAAAAAAAAATTCTTACCCCTAATAGCAATAGCAAAGGCAGGTCAAAAAAAGCATCTGGTTTGTCACATGGTAGTTGAAAAAGGTGCTATGAAAATAAGAGGTTGCGTCCTAGAAAAACCTTTAATATTGCCAAAAGGTATTAGGCCTATACCGTCTCAACTAAAATTTTGTTGGCAAAATTCTAGGCCTAGCACTCAGTTATACATGGAATGGTCTTTCTATATTGTAATGATATCTAAGGAGACCTCTAGTTACAAAAGAATGTGTCTTAATTACAGCAACAAATAATGCATATCAATCAGCAACTTGATTTATTGTAGCGGAGAGCTAACCCAGTATTTAAGAGTCCATACCTGTGGATGATATCTCATGCAAGCAAATATATATACATATGCTATATATGCACACATTAATCAAACCAAATTTAAGGACAAAAGGGATGAAAACCAGTGAACATGAAAGCCTTTTACAAACCTGATGTCCATGTGCTGTAACTAGTTGAATTTTAATCATCTCCAGCTTGTAAAACAAAGATCCATTTATTAAGATTTCCTTTTTCTTTGATTCTTCTGATGTTGTAGAACTATCTCCCAACGACCCTAATTCATTTCTGTTACCATTAATTATGCCAACATCTTCTACTTTGTCTCCCACTACTTTCTCAACCTGAGTTGTATCAGAACTACATGACAGATTGGTAGACATATGCTTCTGAATTTCAGAATGTTCTTCAATGAAGGCAGGCCTTAGAAGGCCTTGGATAGCTAAACCATCTGAAGGTTGCTCCATCCAGTCTATAGGATCATCTGAAGCAACCTAAAAAACAGAAATAAAGATAAAAACAATTGGGAAAATGTTTGTTGAAACAAACAAAGCATCAAAGATATTTTCTTGTAACATATAGATGCTACCAGGGGGTATGGTACATAAAATGAAACTTAATACATGTTATTAAATGCTATATGGCCATAAACATGAATTTTTTTTTTTCTTTTGGATAACATGAATTTTATTTCTTGTCATCTTCCTAGCAGTCTTCCACATTGATTCGCCTCTAGTTTCAAACATACAATGTCATTACCTCAGTCAACTTTTTGGCAAAGTACATTGGATGGGAGGAACGCATAGTCTCCAATCTTGCCCATCTCCAAGTGTCCAATCAGAGTCATCTTGATCATCTTCAACTTCAAGAGCAGCAACCCAATCATCCTACAACAATAAATTAATATATGTAGTAGACAGGTTAGCGACAATATCTCGAATGTAAAGCTAAATTCATGCATAAGTAAAATTCGAAAGGAAAAGGGAGAAAAGGGGAAAAGGTCAAACCTCATCATAATCTACTTCAGCATCATCTTCCTCATCCTCATCTTCATCTTCATCTTCGATATCACTATCTTCATCCTCAATTTCCTTAATTTCAAAATCAACTTCTGATGGACCTGATAACTCGATTTCCTTCATGATTTCTGTAGCGTCAAAGCCTATAATGACTTGCTACATTATATGAACTATGTAAGCTTTCAGGAACACAGCAGTAAAAAAGAGGATGGTTAGTTGACCTTTTCTCACATGCAACTCTACCTAAAGATTATGATTCTTATAATAATTCAAATTTACCCAAAATGAAGCCCATTTTGGCAATTAGAATGATGTGTTCATTATCATGAACCAATAATATTAATACCATATGAAACACATATCTCAAGAAAATTTTACTTCTGAATGGGTTACATGGACAAACACGACTAAAGTCAATTTAGAAAAGTGAAAACTGCAAGGAAGATCTAAGCACCATATTGAGACGAGAATGCAGATGTTTCTGCGTATGTGAAAGTCATGCATTGGCAAGTTTGTCAGAAAGTACCACAATGTTATTTTCCGTAGTAGAACTTTGCAAAATATCTTCATCACTTTTCACTTGAAAGTATATACCTGCAAGGCATCAGAGCAAACTTCAATTTGATGAATGAGAATGTCAGCTCAAATCACAGAAATGAGAATAGTCAACTTACTTCCATGTCCATCGGTTACATAAGGCAAGTCTGGCCACATAATATTTTCTTGACTTTCATCATTAATCATTCCCGTAAACATAAGTGTTGCATTACTATTCACCTGAAAATGACCTACTGCAGTCAATATTAGCCAAACCAACTGGCTCAAAAGCGGGAATCAGAGGCTAGTTCATCTTCCAGAAATTTAACCCAACAAAAATGCATCAAACACGTATAATTTCCTTCTCTTCAAGAATAAGACACAAGAATACCAGATACAAACATATTAATTACACTAAAAGCCATTCCTCTAAAAGTTGGTTCTATAATCAACAATTAATGCAATATACCTCAATGATGGTCCTAGAGGTTTCTGCAACTGTAAGTGTAGCGTCATCGTTATTTTTAGACATCGCCTCACCAATCTCCTCAAAAGGATGGTAATGCGGCCTTCCATTCTGCTTGGCAGGATCGGATGCAGAATCTAAATACTCTGCTGTAGCTCGGATCTTATTCTTTATGAGAGTCCTCCCCGAAAGGGAAGCACTATGTAGTCTTTGAAATCTATTCCTGCATACAACTCTTAGTCCTTAACATTAGTAACCACTATTCTTAATTTCAGTTATCCCAAAAAAATAAAATTAGAATAAAAAACACTAATTTCTGTCCTTTTAGGTTTAGAATTTAATCAAATGATGATATTTTAGAGATAATGCGCCAGTCTACCATTTTATTTATTGACTAAAAAATGTGTTACTTGGGACAAAGTTTTAAAAATCAGAGCAAATAATGAAATTGCTTACAAGCACTTATTCAAAAAGGAAAATACAAATTAAACAAGTACCCAGTTACGTCGAAGCCGCCATGGCGAAACAGCGGGCGAGAAGTGACGTTGCAACTAGTAACCTCATCGTAGGTACACGTAGGACGATAATCTACTTCAACAGTACACACACAAGCAAAAAGGCTAAGTTTCTGTGTGGCTGCTGGGAAAATGCAAGAAAGTTGTAAAATAAAAACAAAACCTATCGAGTCATTCATTGCAGCTCATTTGAGTTGAGCTGCTTCATTAACTCAGTCAGCTTTTCAGAAGCCGTAAACAGCATAAAAAGTTAATGAATTTCGAAAAGGTAAAAGAGAAAGGAGATGGATAGTGGGGAAATTTGCACCGGCGGGAAATCGGACGGCCATAGCTGATTCAATTATCATCATTAAAAAAATATTAAAATTAGTTCGGTTGTTCGTAAATATGAGTGCGAGATCTTTGTGATACCCAGGCGTCCAGCCTCTTTGAAGAGCTAACGGGAGAAGATGAGGTAAAAGGGTGGAGTTCCTCTGTGGCAAATGAGATTTCCTATTTTCTGCAATCGTACACGTGGAGAAATATTAATGGATATAAATAACGTGATATGAGAAGAAAAAGACAAATAATCTCCAAGAAACGGAAACGGACAACGTGAAATCAGAAGAAAAGAAAAGAAGACAAACACATTGTCGGGCTCTCTTGGGTCTCAAACATTGTAATTTGTTGTCTCTTACGCCCTGAAACTCTCAAACCTGTAACCTCAGTTTCTCTCTTTTTGAATGATTGAGTTTGTTTGCCGGAATAGATAAGTTCAAGCATTTTTTTTTTAGCTTTTTCAAAGCAAGAAAATTGCTTTGTTAAGGCTAACTAAAGAATACTAAAAGTAACCAAAATTTCTTTGTGATTTGGGTTATGTCAGGAAGCCTTTCCAAGCAATATACTTCATCTAAATCCAATTCCCATCCCAAGTCTCCTTAAAAAAAATGTAACACAATTGAGATGGTTACTGAAATGATGTGGTAATAGGACACCTTAGCCTAGAAACCCGGTAGTCAAGTAATTTCAAATCTGAAAGCTCTTGCAGTTTTTGCTGTCCTTCTGGTCAATATGGATATAAAGTAGTGCATCAAATAATTTTCCTCTTTACATCTTCTATTGACCTAATATGATAATGAGTTCAATTTTAGGTACTAGTTAATTATACATCTACATTATTTTGTTATTTCTGAAAATTTAAGTAATTTAGGTCATTTAAATATGTTATGCATCTAAAATTGAACAGAATCCCGGCATGAGGAAATTACATTGTTAGCCATTTGAAATGAAAAACTATACCCATACGTCCATAGTATCAAAACTATGAATCTCTGCCGATTGAAGAGCAACTATTGATAATATGTATCCTTGTAATGGTCGTTAAGTTATTCGCTAATTTTAAAAACGCAGAAAAAGAAAAAAGAAAAAAGAAAAGGGAGGGGAGGGGAGGCCCATTCTTCTAAATGATAAATGGAATTATTTGCTTCATTCCTCATCTGTGCCTGAACCTTCAGAGCTTGAGCGTTTCTTACGCACTGTGCCATTAGCCGCAGGGCCCTTCTTTTTTGTATCTTTCTCATCGTCCTCATCTGCACTGTACTCACTCCCTTAATCATCATACTCCTCTTCCTCTTCAACTCCGTCCTCCACAAGAGATCCTTCTTCGGCTAAATGACCACCACGGGAGTCAGCTCGAGTTATTTTGAGAATTTTAACCTTCAAGTTTGTCTTTTTATCACAACCCATTCAGGAGTCACACAAATGTTAGGAAAATGGGGTTCAGTTCCATGTAAGTGATTTTGGATCAAGTAAAGATCATGGGCCTTGATTTTTTATTTTACACAGAGCCATAGCTACTTAATAAAAAAGAGGTTGGATTGCTTTAGGTGTGTGTCGAAAACCAAACAGAAAAAGAAAAAAAATCAAGAAAAGCAGAAAGAGAAAAAAAAGAAGGTAGAGTTGGTTAACCGGAAGTCGATCCGTTGTCCGATTGAGTTAGAACCTTGTCAGGAGATTTATGATTCAGAGTTCTACATTCTGAACGGTGAAGATCGGGTTTGAAGCCCTCTAGGAACAAATCCATGGTGTATTTGTTGAGTCACTTATTTGGTGAGATTTCTCCAATTGTTTCTCTAGTTGTTGATTAGCTCTAGTTTTAGCTAGAGAAGAACTTTGTATAACTATTATTTGATAGTGAAGATTTTTCTGGTGACCCGTGATTTTTTTCCTCTACACTAGAGGGTTTTCCACGTAAATCTTGGTGTGCTTTATTTTTTCTGCGTATTTGATTATTGATGCTGTCTATTGCTTCTATATTGTTGTGATTATTGCTTCAGGCGCAACAAGTGGTATCAGAGCGAGGGTTATTTTGAGACATCGATACAGAAGTAACCCATGATAGAAGTAAATTCTGTTTGAGATCATGGAGGGTGATACAGGTTTCATGATAAAATTGACAGCATCGAATTATTCAATTTGGAAGCCTACGATAGAGGATCATCTATACTGTAAAGATTTGTATGAGCCAGTATTGGGTGATTCGGCTAAACCAGCAGATATGAAAGATGAAAACTAAAAGAAGCTAGGTAGAAAGACGCTGGCTACAATCAGAAAATGAATTGATATCAGCATGTTCCATCATGTAGCGCAGGAGTCAGATGCTCACATTGTTTGAGAAAAATTGGCAGCATTGTATGAGAGAAAAATAGGTATGAATAAAGTTATGCTTGTTAAAAAAATTGTAACTTTACAGTACAGGGATGGACGATCTGTTACAGAGCACTTGAGTGATTTTCAAGATATATTTAATCGAATGACTACTATGGAGCTTAAGATAGATAATGAAATGAAGGCGTTATTTCTTTTGGGTTCATTGTCAGACAGCTAGAATACTCTAGTTATGACTGTTCTTAATTCAGCTCCTGATTATAAGGTAACATTGGAGATGATAAAGGACAGTATGCTTAATGAAGAAGCAAGACGAAAAGATGTAGACCTTGAGAATCAAGCTCTAGTCACAGAGAACAGGGGTAGAAACATCGACAGATGTCAGGACTCAAAAGGTCGTAGTAAGTCTAAACATAGATCCAAGTCTAGAGGTAAAGTGAAGTGTTTCCATTGTGGTAAGGTGGGTCATATAAAACGAAACTGTAAAATCTTAAAGTAAGAGCGAAAAGATGAAAAAGGCAAGAGTTCAGATGATGGCAATGTTGCAGCAGTGAATTCAGATAGTGATTCAGTTACTTTGATTTGTACACATGGTGATTGTAATCATGTTAATGATTCCGACATTGAGTGGATAGTTGACACAGGAGCGGCATATCATTGTGTTCCTAAGAGAGAGTTATTTACAACTTACAAAGCAGGAGACTTTGGTTGTACTAAGATGGAAAACAAGAGTGTGTCACAGATTGTTGGGATTGATAATATTATTGTACAAACTAGTACATGCTGCATGTTGATTTTGAGGGATGTCAGACACATTTCAGATATTAAAATAAACTTGCTTGCTATTAATGTCCTTGATAAGGAGGGATATGAAAGTCGATAAAAGAATGAACAATGAAAGCTTCTCAAAGGATCTATGATAGTTGCAAGGAGAAAACTATGCTGCACAATGTATAAGACATGGATGCAATTGAACGGTAACTAGGTAAATACCGTTGAAAATGATGCTTCAGCAAACTTGTGGCACAGGAGGCTGGCACACATGAGTGAAAAAAGGTTACAGGTTTTGGCAAGGCAGTCTCTCATTTTCTTGACCAAAAGTATGTCTCTCGATTCATGTGATTATTGTTTGTTTGGTAAGCATCATAGAGTTTCTTTTCGTAAAAGTTTTCAGAGAAAAGAAAATATATTGAAATTAATTTATTCTGACGTATGTGGTCCCATTGAGGTTGAGTCATTAGGTGGTAACAGATATTTTGTTACTTTTATTTATGATGCTTCATGTAAGACTTGGGTGTATATGTTGAAATACAAAAGTCAGGTATTGCAGTATTTTTAAAAATTTCATGTCATGGTTGAGAGGATGACAGGGTTACCCTTGAAGTGTATTCGAACTGATAATGGTGGGGAATACACATCTAAAGACTTTGAAGAGTATTGCTCAAAGCATGAGATCAGGCATGAAAAGACAGAACCTGGAACACCGTAGCATAATGGTATAACTGAAAGAATGAATCACACCATTGTGAAAAAAGTCATATGTATGTTGAGGATGGCAAAATTACTAAAGCCATTCTAGGGTGAAGCAGTCAACACAGCTTGTTATTTACTTAACAGGTCACCATCAGTTCCTTTGAGCTTTGACATTCCAGAAAGAGTATGGACAGGAAAAGATACTTGATACTCTCACTTAAAAGTTTTTGGGTGTAAAACATTCATGCATGTACCGAAAGAACAGAGATCAAAGCTTGACAGTAAAGCTACACAGTGTGTGTTTGTAAGATATGATGATGAAAATTTTGGCTACAGGATATGGGATCCAGTAAAGAGAAAGACAGTCAAAAGCAGGGATGTGGTCTTTCATGAAAAAAAAACCATAGCAGACTTTGAAAAAAATGAGAAGACTACACAGGTTACTGTTGAGTGTGATGCTTCAACACCGACAGGGATTTCACAGGAAATAGCCACAGATGGTGAAAATGAGCAAGAAACAGAACTTGGGGATATGAATGAGCCAGCTACAATTGGTGATGAACCAGATGCTATTAGTTTTGAGCATGGGGAGTAATCCTCTCTACCTGAGAGTGTTGAGCAGGGAGAACTACCTTCGACATCAAGTGATGTAAAATCTCAGCCCAAGAGATCTACTAGAGAGCGCAGGCCATCTACCAGGTATCCAAGTTCAGATTTTATTTTAGTTACCAGTGAAAGAGAGCCAGAAAGCTTTTAAGATGTACAGGCTACTCCGGATAGAGAGCACTGGTTAAAAGCAATGAAAAAAGAGATGAAGTCATTGTGAAAGAATGATACTTATGATCTTGTTAAACTTTCCAAGGAAAAGCTTGAGCTTTGTAGTAACTTGATCGAAATGAGTTTCCTGGCCAAGGTAAGTTCTAAATGAAACTGCTATGGTGATGAATCTCCTCCTAATGGGGCTGGAGGGGGAGATTGTTAGGAAAATGGGGTTCAGTCCCATGTAAGTGGTTTTGGACCAAGTAAAGGTCATGGGCCTTGATCTTTTATTTTACACAGAGCCTTAGCTACTTAATAAAAAAGAGGTGGGGTTGTTTTAGGTGTGTGTCGAAAACCAAGCAGAGAAAGAAAAAAAGCCAGGAAAAGCAGAGAGAGAAAAAAGAGAAGAGAGAGTTGGTTAAACAGAAGTCGATCCGTGATCCGATTAAGTTAGAACCTTGTCAGGAGGTTTATGATTCAGAGTTCTACATTCTGAACTGTGAAGATCGGGTTTGAAGCTCTCTAGGAACAAATCCAGGGTGTATTTGTTGAGTCACTTATTTTGTGAGATTTTTTCAATTATTTCTCTAGTTGTTGATTAGCTCTAGTTTTAGCTAGAGAAGAACTTTGTATAACTATTATTTGATAGTGAAGATTTTTTTGGTGGCCCGTGGTTTTTTCTCTCTACACTGGAGAGTTTTCCACGTAAATCTTGGTGTGCTTTATTTTTCTTGCGTATTTAATTATTGATTGTTGTCTATTGTTTCTGTATTGTTGTGATTATTGCTTCAGGCGCAACAACAAACAGTAACATGTCAAGTTGTAATTCCCTTCCATTGGGGCTGGGAATTTGCCCATCACCAATCTAGAGCCACCTCGCACCTTCTCTACAGCTTTTTTAACTGCTTCACTTGTCTCCTTAACACTTGCTCCTGAAACCTCCATTTTCTCCTGTATTGTTTTCGAAGCAGCAGTTATTGCTGCAGCAGCTTCATCCATGAAGCTCACCTATTGCGAAAACCACACATTGTTTGATACAGCATCCGCAAGCATAAACCAGAAACTTTCTTCTTTGTGGAATGGGGAATAGAGGGCATGGGGAAGAGCACCTATCAGGCCATTGCCACGCTTGAATGTTATCCAAGCTTGAACTGTCACAATGTCCCCCTCTTGTATACCCTCTTCACCCTCAGTCTCACATGTAATGTCAACTGTTATGGAAGGCATCATTTCCAATACCATTTCGACATCTTGTACTTCGGCAGGAGAAAATCCAGCTGCTTGAGTTAGAAGTTCAGCACAATCCTCCAGTCATGTCTCGAAGTTCTTGAAACGTTCTCACCTTCTGCAATGGAGAATAAAAAAACTCTTAACCGTGAGATCAAATGGAATTAACTAAAAGTAAATAGGGGTTTAAGAAAAATAAAACCTCAAAGGAACTCTCTCTATTTTGTTCGAACAGATACTCCCAGTTTAAGGAAAGAAGTGGCATAGTTCATTTGAAGCTCCCAAAATGAGCAGTATCTTCCTACATATTTATCTTCCTATATATTTATCATTTTGCACCGGTCAAAACCTGGTTTTTGAGGGACATGTAGATAGGTTTCTCTAAGTAATCCAAGTGATACAAGACAAGAATGTTTCCTCTGTAGTTTGTACTGTAAACCAAAGTAGGATTCATATCAAGAAGGAAACTTAGATCTAGAAGATTTTATCAAAATTTTGGGCTATATACCCAAGTCCAACATGTATTTAATAGCTCAACCATAGAGAAAAAAGACTGCACCAAAGCTCATTACATAAAATTTCCTACATAGACTATCATGGAGATCTAGCTCCTATATTGACAGCTAGAAGGTGAAATGTTAAACAGTAGCATTCTTGATAACATTTGATTACTATCTTCATGCCCCTACCAACTATCTTCATGGCCAAAACAAAAAATCAACTAAAACCAATCCCAAAGATCACGAGAGTAGTGCCTTAGATAAGAACTCCTTGCATCAGACACGACAACCGACTTCCAGGAGCGAGAGACTTTTGATTACTTTTCGTTAAAATTAAAAAATAAGTTATATTATAAACTTATAATATTTTAATCTTTTTTAGTTGGTCTTTTTTAATGGAAATAAATTATCATTTCGTGTTTCTTCCTTTATTTTTTCTTCTTTTAAGTAAAAAAAAAATGGATTTATATATAGACCAAAAAAAAAAAGGAAAGATTTATTTCTAACTAACTTACCTCAAGTTTTCATGTTATCAAATAAATGAAAAAATGGCCAAAAAATAAATGCCCAAAAATAACATATTAAAATTCATTGCCAGCCAAAGAAAATAAATATTTTATGTTATCTTAAGTTACAATCATACTCAATTGATACATTATAATCAAAATTTTCACTAAATAATCAATTAACAAACTATAATATAACTAAATAATCAAACTTATATACAATGAAACTTAGACTTAAAATTTTATAATTTTAAAATCCCTTCTTGCTACTGAGTTAAAGCCTCATTGACATAAATATTTTATTGTAAAAAAAGTTAAAGAGTGATTTGTATTAAAACTATATAATTTCTGTCAAATTTATGCATAAAAATAAAAATTTGTAATTAAATATTCAAATTTAAATTTTACTAAACACATTGTTTCATTGAGTAATACTAATCAAAATATTGGCCACGACTAATGTGTCATGTTATTTTATTTTATTTTTAAATTTTAAAAAATTTATTTGTAAATAAAAAATGAATAATATTTTTAGAATTTTAATTTAAAAAATAAAAAAATCATAAATTCTTTTTAAAAAACAATTTTGTGTTAAATTTTTTATCTTTGGAAAAAGTAAAAAATATGTTTTTTCTTTAATTTTTATTTTTGAAGACTAAAAAAAGAAAAAAAAAAACTAAAAAAGAAAAAGAATAGAAAAGAGAAAGAATGACAAAAAAAGCTAGATTAACATCGATCTGCCTATAAGTAGGCCAAATACGCCATTGACTGACCGTTTTCCACCCTTTCTCTCTTTTCTCTCTTTTATTAAATTAAAAAAAAAAGATTGATATGGTATTTGTTGGTCTTATGATTTTATTTGCATTTTTAGGTCATGTCAACTTGATGTTAAGAACTTAGGTATCAAATTATTCATTAATCTAAAAAAATTAAATTTATATTTGATGTATCTTAATATATAGATATTATATTATTAGTGAATAATATAATAATACCGTGAAAAAATAATTTTAAAATTTTAAAATCATTAAAATAAATATAATTATTTTTTTATAAAATATCATTATATGATTTATTGATAATGTATAAATATAAATTTAAAAATTAAATACTACTATTTGCTACAAAAGGGTCCATTTCTGCTCAGTACAAAAAAACATAAAGACTATTTTGCCTTTAAAAAGGGTAAATATAAATTAAAAAAATTTTCAAATGTTATTTTTGAATTTCGATAGTATTAAAATTCTCCAAACGCTACACCAAGCAAATGCTAAACATTTGAAGTTCCCAATGCATTCCTGTAATAAAAAAAAAGGTTAAATATAAAAACTTCCTATTAATTATATATTTTAATCAGTTGGGTACTTAAATATATAAAATTTTTAATTTGATACTCTAATTTTTATTTTATCATCTATTTTGATACTTAAAATTAATATTTATAATTAATTTACTAATGTGATATAAATATTTAATAAAATATTAGCACATTTTAAAAAATTTAATGCACACCATATTATTAATTGACACATTCACATTAAAAGAAAATTTTTTTAAAAATTTACAAAAGTTCAAAAAATATTTTAAAAAATAAAATATTTGTAAAAAATTATAAAAAAAACTAAAATATTTAAAAATTTCAAAAAATATGAAAACTGAAAAAATTCAAAAAATCTCAAAATTTTAATAAAAATCCAAAAAATTAAAAAACTTTATGAAAAATTCCTAAAAAATAAAATTTTAATAAAAATAAAATTTTCTTAAATTAATTGAAAGTAAAAAATTTTAAAACTTTTTTGAAAAAATATAAAAATTTTTTAAAACTTGTAATTTTTTTTAAAATTTTGAAAAAAAAATTTAATCTTACAATTTTAATTTTTATATCTTTTATGAATTTCTCAAAAATTTTTATATTTTTGGATTTTTATTAAATTTTTAAGTTTTTTATTTTTCAAAAATTTTTTTAGAATATTTTAAAATTTTAAAATTTTTTAATTTTCACAACTTTTGAAAATTTTTGTGTATTTTTTATAAATTTTTTAGATTTAAAAAAAATTATTTTTTAATTTTCAATTTTTTTAAAATTTTGTGATTTTTAATAAAATTTTTAATTTTTTTGAATTTTTTGGATTTTTTATTAAAATTTTGATATTTTTTAAGTTTTCATAATTTTTTTAAATTTTATAATTTTAAAAATATTTCTTCTTTTTAATTTTTTTTATAATTTTTAAAATATTTTAGATTTTCTTAAAACTTTTTAAAATTTTGAAAATTTATGTAATACTGACATGATAATTAACGGTGTGACATTAACTAAATTTTTTATGTATATGAATATCTTATTAGATATTTATATCATATTAATAAATTAATTAATGATATTAATAAAAGATATCAAAATAAATTATAAAATAAAAATTTTAATATCAATATGATAATTTTATATATTTAAATACTAAATTGACAAAAAAAATGTCTAACATAGAAGCATTTTTATATTTAAACCTAATAAAAATCCCTGTGCAATATCCTTCATTCTCGCTCTCTCTCACTCTCTCGTCTCAACAAGGTCCAAGGGGCGCTCTTATTTATCTCTTTGAACCAGACCGAGCCAATCGACGAACAACCGCCAGCGAGACAGAAGCATGGCCCCACCAACGGACCACCAGCACCATCAACTCCACCGCAACCTCACCAACTTCCTCCACACAACCACCACGTCTATCTTCTCTCTCCTCCCCACTACCAAAACGACACCGAACCTTCCATCTTCCAAAATATCCACTCCTTTCCTATTTGCGGACTCGCCCTTCCGCCTCACTCCTTCGCCCTTCGAGTCAACTCAGCCCGACTCCGTCTCTTCTAAATCCACAATCAAGGGCGTGTCTTCGGCCGAGTCAAGCTCCGGCTTCCCATCAACGGTCAGGATTGCTGGACTTACTTCCTGTGGAAAGAGCGGTGGCCCCGCCTTCGTCGGCCAAGTCTTTAGCATGTGTGATCTTTCCGGGACTGGTCTTATGGCTGTTTCAACTCACTTCGATATTCCCTTTATTTCTAAGAGGTCTTTACTTTAATTAATCTGTTTCATTTCCTTTTTTTTTTTAATATTAGCTTTGCAATTGATAGAATTTGATAAATTATCTCAGAAATAGTTCATTTTTTGGCTCAATAGAACAGTTTTTTAACGAATTGTTTGAATTTCGGATGTTATTTTGTAAATGTAAGCCGTTGTTAAGTACGGTAAATGCACATAAGAGAGTTTTTTTGTTTTGCATAAATTTAATGCATTTTATCTCTATTGATGTATAGAACACCGGAGTGGCTTAAGAAGATATTTGCTAACATTACTAAGAGTGAGAGGAATGGCCCTGTTTTTCGTTTTTTCATGGATTTAGGTGATGCAGGTACCGTTTTTTTGGCTCTGAGCTTAGTTTTTATTAATCAATTTAGTCAAGCTGCTTTTGGTTGGAAAGAACTTGCAATCTGACATAATGTATTTTGTTTTAGTTTCTTATGTCAAACACCTTAATATTCCGAGTGGGGTGGTAGGCGCTTGTCGTCTTGATTTGGCATATGAACATTTCAAGGTAAAGTTAAAATTTTTTCAACTGGAGCCCTCTTCATGTCTATTGGATGTGAATTGTTGCTGGATTACTACATAAGTACTTTAACAGTATGGATATCAAGCTTCTAATCATGTTACTTGTTACGGTCTGCAAAACATTCTTCCTACTTTTCATTATATTAAACATGCTGGAGGACGTTATAAATCATATATATGCTATTTCTATAGCCTTCTCTACAACATATTGATGTTGCAAGAACCATTCTTCTTCTGATTTCTCCTGTTGTTCCTTGTTATATATGATGCTTGAAAGTTACTGTATGTGAAATAAGAATATCCTGGTCTATGAATGATCTTGTGGGAAATTGAAAAAGATTTTACACTTAATGAAGTGTATATAGGGAATATAATTTATATAGTCAACTTGAATGGTTTGAATATGCTTTGGTTGATTGGAGTAACTTATCTTTCTCCACGAGTATTGTATTATATAATGTATGACTTCCCTATTGTGCTGTATCTGCTAACCAAAATTTTTACTTACTGCACTTGTTTGTGAATTTACATTTTATGGAGTTGTTCCACATGCTAATTGTAACTTTCATCATGATACTCTCTGCAGGAAAAGCCTCACTTATTTCAGTTTGTTCCAAATGAGAAACAGGTACCATCAAATTGTTAGCATTTATTATATTAAAATTGTTCTTATTCTTCTCAATCAATTAGTTCTTATGGTATGTTCACATTTTCTTTTAAGGAGAAAACGTTTACTTTTACTGCTCTCACAGGTAAAGGCAGCCAACAAGCTTCTTAAGACCATCCCACAAAATGGTGAAAGGAAAAAGGTTGATGGTGTTCCTGTTTTTGGTGCTCAAAACTTGGATATTGCAATAGCTACTACAGATGGGATTAAGTGGTGTGTTCTCCAGTTTTTCCTTTTATTAATTGAAGGAGTTTTGTATATTTTTATTCAATAGAATTCCCATCTTCTTCTCATCTGGGAACACAAAAAGCTTTAAGTTTTGTTAGTCTATATGATGCTTGTGTAGCTCACTGTTTCTTCCATCAGGTATACTCCGTACTTCTTTGATAAAAACATACTGGATAATATTCTCGAAGAGTCTGTTGATCAGCATTTCCATGCTTTAATTCAAACTCGGCACATGCAACGCCGACGTGATGTAACTGATGATAACTTGGCAGCTGAAGTGATTGAAGAAATTGGAGATAGCATGTGGGAGCCTCCAGAGGTACAGATTTCTTACTCCTTAAGTTTTGCATTATATTGAAAGTTAAAAAGCAGTAATTGAAGCAAACTGAATACGAAATATTTCAAGTGTTATGGATTTTAGAGACCTTGTGGGATAGGTGAGATAATGAAATGTTTCTGGTGTTATCATTCTCTTTTTACCCTATGTTCAAATTCTGGAGCCTTGTGAGAAAAAGACGGAGCCTTTGTAGGATTTAGAGTAGTATTTGCGAAAATCTTGTGGGACTCTCTGTCCTTGTTTTTTTTACTTGTCAAAGAATCCATACCTTGTTAGCATAGCTTAAGGACAATCAAAATAGACTTTCAGGAGAGATAGGAGACTATGTTGGATGCACCTTGTCTTATTTTTGTTCTTAACGGTAAAAGTGTGGTTATTATTTGTTTAACTGCTGTGATGTCCTTATCTCATAGGTTCAAGAAGTTTTGGATGAGATTGGCCATACTGCCATACCTTTGAGTGTTATTTCAAAGGCTGCTGAGATTCAGCTTCTCTATGCTGTTGACAAAGTACTCCTGGGTAATAGGTGGTTACGAAAAGCCACTGGCATTCAACCAAAATTTCCTTATATGGTTGATTCATTTGAGAGAAGGTAAACCATATATCCTTTCCACTTTCATTGTCATGCATTGATGTTAAACATTTACAACAGTGATGTATGTTTGCCTTAACTTCTTGAACCAAAAAGTTTCATTAAAAATAGAATGTCTTTACAGTTTGCCAAATTAACCTGTCATGTACCTTGTTGAGGTTTCTGAATGGTTAAATAGAGTTGACTTTTCACAAAGCATTTCACTATTTGCAATCTTTCATTTGCTCAGCAATTGGAAACAGCTCTTATATTCCATTTCTTGATTAATAAACTTGTTCTCTTAAGTACATCAGAATGAGGTGGTTAATCATTTTATTTTCATTTTTTTAATGTTGAAATGTCAAAAATACATTGGAGCCAGATCTTATTGTTGCTGGTTTAATGCAATGTTTACACTGTTGCAGGAGTGCTGCTTCTTTTCTTAGAGCCTCTGAGTCAGCCAGATGCCTTTCTAACCCTGGAACAGATAGCAGCACTTCAGAGCTCAAATCAGTCAATGATGTGAAAGCTGACAATGGACAGAGACAAGATTTCAGGTTTCCTTTTGGAGATTGGTTTAATCATCCATGGTTGAAACAAGAGGAGAAACCTAAACAGAGATCAGATGCAAGGTACCACCATAATGATTGTTCATATAAATGTCTTCATTATTTCATTCTTACCTTTTAAACTGATCTTTTGTTCTGTCAGAATGGAACGCTCATCAAAGGAATGGGAAAGGCAAAACTTTCAAGCTAACCCATTTCTTCCAAAGATTACAATGGTTGGTATCTCAACAGGAGATGGACAGATGAGCAAATCTAGTTTGAAGAAGACTATGGAAGATCTAACAAGGGAGTTGGAGAGGACAGATCAGGAAAATGGCACTGGTAGTGACATTAATGAGTTAAAAATTGAAGATAGAGATCCACTATTTGTTGCAAATGTGGGTGATTACTATTCAGGCTTGGCAAAGACTAGTTCGGCACGATGGATTCGAGGAGGAAACAACTGAAAAAGCCTCGATGATGCTTAGTTGGCGTGAATTTATTTACTAACAGGTAAAATTGTAAAGTTAGCAATGTTTTTTTTTTTTTTTTTTGACATATCTCCCTCCAAGTCGAAGAAGCTAGATGTGCCATGTTGCATTCACATAAGGCTATATGTAAAGAAATAAGTTAAAGTGGTCTTTGTGATCAGTTGATTGAGCATATAGCATCCGTTTGGCTGGTAGTAATTTTGAAAATCGATTCCTTGTATAACAGAATAACCATTATTAGCTTTTCCTTCCAGTTTTACCTTCAGCCTGCAATGTAAAATAGGTGAAAAGTCGTGATTTTGTTGTGATTTGCAGGAAACTCTCATGTAATGCTTGGTGAGCCGTTTGTATTTTGTTAATTATGGAAATGCATCTTTTCATTTCGAAATCGTTTCTCTACAAAAATTGTATTTAGGTAAGACGTGCATTTTCCGTGAATGCGTAGTAAATCAAAATTACTCAATCTGAAGCCTGTCTGCATTTCTTTTTTTTTTTTTTTTACCATATTGAAAATTTTTTAGCAAATTAATGCACTCAACGGCTGATTTATCCCTATTGCTTGTCAGATAAACCCAAGTACCCAAGCAGCAATTGCAAGGAAAACTATTTGCCCAAAAATGTTTGAGGGTAAACTGACTAAGAAATTGCGAAATCCGAGGCAGATATCTATGTTTCACCAGAGCATACATGACGAGGGACAACAAACAATTGCAACCACCACCCAATAAAAAAAAACAAAAAAAGCCCACAAAGCCAGGACCTAGGGCTCTGGTTTACGAAAATATTTTTTGTTTTAATTTTTAATTTTTAATTTTTGTTTTTTACAAATTTATTTGGTAAATAAAAATAAAAATTAGTTTTTAGAAATGCAAAAATAAGAAAATAAATAAAATATTTAATGATATTATTATTAATGGCATCTAATTATAATATAATATATATTAATTAATTATAACATTAAAAAATATTTAAATATGATAACTTAAAAAAAATAAAAAAGATAACGAATATTCCTTGTTTTTATAATGAAAACATTTTTTTTTGGTTTTATATTTCAATCTATTTTCATTTTATTTTTTAAAAATTTGTTTTCATTTTTAATTATCAATCACGTTTATATTCATATTTTTTATTTTTCAAAAAAATGAAAATAGAAAATAACTTTATTTTCTTCTCTTTTTGACTTTTTTTTTTTTTTTATCATGGACTGGATCTGCAAGAGAAAAGTTCTGGTAACATGATGTGTGCCATAGTGACCGCAAGTCGTAATCTGTTTCATTTATGGTAGAAAAACCTGCATGATATAACATGATGGACAAATGCACAAACAAAGACCAAAAATGTTTCAAAGTGTTTTACCTGTCACACAGTTATATAATCATAGACAAGAAGAAGAAGAAGAAGAAGACAACACGTGGTGACATTGTTGACTTCTCTTTCCTTGTCCTTGGGTGCCCCCATACTCCCCCTTTCCCTCTATCTGTCAAAACAAACAAGGATTCAGAAAATGGAGAGGGGATAGACAATGCAGAAGGTCAAAATAGAAAAATGGGGAGAGTGGGGATAAGTTGCATACAATTGTGATCTTTTGCCTTTTTTAGTGACAATTTCAAGATCTTCCTGCCTAACCCATAAAGCTTAACGATCCCTCTATATCCATTTTTCGTTCCTATATCTTCTCTTTAATCTATCTCTTCCACCATCTTTTTTTTCATCAGCTACGCAACCCACATCAACAAGACTTCTATGGTTGCATGATCCATGATAATCAATATTTATCTTATTATCTAGCTCCATAAAAAGGCACTTATAAAGCTATATTCTCTTTTTTTTCCCCAGTTTAATCTAGAACCAACTGAAATTAGACCAATAGAATTTTGTCAAACAGTTAGTCTTTGCCCATGTAGTGATATACAGAGCAAGAATTTTTTTAGTCAATTCATATACTTAAACTTACCATAAAATATTTCTATATATTTAAAGTTATTAAGAATTAAATTTTGATAATTAAAATTAAAAATTCAATACTTTATTAATAGACTACATGATTAATGGTAACTTACTATTAAATATCAATCCTACTAATGTACCAAAAATCTGTTCTATTTTTAGTTTGAGAAATGATAATCCACTTTTAAATATACTTTTGCATGTTATGAGAACCATAAGTGCTTATGTCACGGATCGAGATTTAAGTTTCGAATCGCGCGGTTTCGAGATCCAGACATTTATTTATCCGACGTCTCAGATCAGTCTTTCTATCATGGTTCACACCCTTTTGAGGTTTTATCTGCTTTGATCTCTTAGCCTCATGATTTTGTCCTATAAAATATGCCTCACAAGAAAGATGTGGTGTGAACCTTTTTATATCCCAATAATCTTCTTATTATATTTAATATAAAATTCAAGACTCTTTCTTAGATCTGTGATACTTACAAATTAGAGAACATAACACTACACGTGTAAAAGTTATAGGATAGGTCTAAAGAATAAGGACTAATGAAAAATTGTTTGTGTATCTCCAATTTATTTTCTTTCAAAGCCCCCATCCTCAATCACTTGCATCAAAGTCTACACATATATTTTCATGTTTTGAAATAAATTTCTTGTTAAAATAGACATTAGAACCACTTGATAAAAAAAAAAATAAAGCATTCATAGTTTAATACATTTAGAAAATCAAGAGTTAGGTGAGACAATTGGAAATGAGCTGTCTTTTTTTTTAATTATTATTATTATTTGCTTAAATAAATGGTAGAAGAATGAAAAACACTTAATTATTAGGATCAAATATTCATGAAAATATATAAAAATCTAAATAAAAAACTGTTAGTCAATCATTCTATTGAAATATTTTTCATGATACAGAGACGTTTTAAGGGAAAGAGAAGTATTGTTTTTTATTGACAAACGAACAACCAACCTAACAATAATTAAAACTTTCAGGAATATCAATTCATTCATTGATTCCCTAAACTAAGGATTTTTTTACCTCTCTTCCATCAAAAAAGAAACAAGAGTTCTGGACCTCCTCTTCCTCTCTCTACAAGGCTAGGTGAGGGAAATCAATGAATGGGTTTGCATTACAAAGTTAATACAGTGGATGTGGTCCCTTAACATTATCAAAAATATATATATTTGTATTATAATTGAGATTCAAATTCAAAATTTTTAATTTTAAAATTAATTTTAATATCACTCAATTGACAGTTTATCGATCATTGCTGTATAATATATATATATATATATATATATATATATATTAATTGTAAGTCTTCCCTTGTGTTGATTATTCTCATAAAAACTTCCATTTCTCTCCATTTTCTTTGCAGATCACAAAGTGGCAACTCCTATTCATTGGCCAGAGCCAATAACTAAAAGAGATCTAATTTGAGTACAATTTTTTTTTTTTTATCTTTTCAGACAAAACCCTTCTCTCAAAAGGGTTTTTTTTTTTATTTATTTTGTTTCCTATTTCCTTCCTTCCAAAAAGTGGGAAAGCGAATAAGAATATTATTGCATACGGATATACCTTATTCTTTAGAGATAAACCTGATAATTTGAAATATAATATGACGATACGATATGAAAATGATATAAATAAAAAATATAAATATAATATAATTTAAAATTTTTAAAAAATTATAATTAAATTTAATTAAATCAATAAATTATATTTTATATTTTTGTATCGATATAAATTATAACATATATCTTTTTATATAAAATTCAACACAAATAAAATATCTTACATACAAAACTGCCTTAAAAATATAATTGTGGATAGCATTTTTTTTTTTTTGAGCTAGCACGGTGTTATTCTCTATTTGTATAAAGCAAAAAGTATCTTATGCAAATAAAATATCAAAAGAAATTTATAAAAATTAAAATTGATTATTAATTATAAGCCTTTCATTCATTATACTTTTTTTTTAAAGCGGTCAGAATTGCTTTCAATCTGTAAGCTTTAAGTCTTACTGCTTCTAAATTATATTTCTAATATAAACTTCATAATTTCTACCGATGGATTAATCATCACATGATGATTCTCATTTCCATTAAAAGCCCAATTAATTATGAAATCAGCATAAAAATTAACTTGATGAATAATCTTTGAAATCAGCATAAAAATTAACTACTGATATTGATGAATAATCTTGTATTATAGGTCCCTCTCCTATGGGCCCAAAAAAAAAAAGTCCTTCTCCTGCAAAAGACTAGTAACCTTTTTCATTGGAATCATTACTTAAGTATCAAAACTGAAGATTATAATGGTTTCTGTCTTTTAGCAATCATTTTTTTTTGTTTCACCTTGGATTAGTTGGTTTTATTCTCAGTTTGTTTAAGCCATAATTTACTTCATTTATAATTACTAACCTTTATATTTACCGGCATTTGATTAACAAATTCTTATATTTTGAAAAAAAATTGATATTAAAAAAGAATGTGTGGTTTTTAAATTTTATTGACTTATAAAATATGCGATTCATATATTCTAATAACTTTAAAAATGTAAGATTTTTTTATTTGATTTAAAAGAATATAATATTACTTAATAAAATTTTTTATTAAATTATCTTTAATAATATATAAATAATATGTAATATTTATAACATGTTATATTTGAATAACACATTATTTTTATTGAAATTAAATAATTTTTTAAAATAATTTAATATTTTTTATAAAAATAAATTTATAATCCTAATTATTATCCTTACGTTGATTATCTTATAGAGAAAAAATGCATGGATTAACCTTCGCAATAAAGTCACCATAAGGGTTAGAAAGTGATGATTAACCGTTCTCCGTATGGTTTCAGGGAGTAGAATCTTTAAAATAAATTTTATATATAATAATAAGTGGCCTTTGTTAAAATGTGGTCTTTATTATCTTAAAAATGTAGTTTTATTAAAATTCAAGAACTTAAAAAAAAAGTTTTGATATTCACTATATATTTTTATATTAAAAATGTGATTTTTATTAAAATTCTAAAATTTTAAAAATAAAATTTCAACTATCACTACATTTTTATATTAAAAATGTGATATTTGTTAAAATTTTAAATTTTCAAAAATAGAGTTTCGAGATCCATTATATTTTTATCTTAAAAATATATATTTTGTTAAAGTTTCGAAATTTTAAAAATATAGTTTTAACATCCATCATATTTTTATTTTAAAAACATAATTTTTTTAACATTAACTACGTTTTTTTTATCTAAAAAATGTGATTTTTGTTAAAAATTTAAAATTTCCAAAATATACTTTCTACATTCACTATTTAAAAAAAAAAAAATGTGATTTTTGTTAAAATTCAAGATATCAAAAAATATAATTTCAACATCCACTATGTTTTTATTTTAAAAACATGATCTTTGTTCAAATTCTAGAATTTTGAAAATAAAATTTTAAAATCCAATATATTTTTATTTTTAAAATATGATTTTATTAAATTTTCAAAATTTTGAAAATAAAGTTTCAACATTTATTATGTTTTTTATTTTAAAAACTTAATCTTTATTAAAATTCCAAAATTTTAAAAATAAAGTTTCAATATTTATTATTTTTTTTTATCTTAAAAACGTGATATTAGTTAAAATTTTAGAATTCTAAAAATATAGTTTCAACAACCATTATATTTTTATCTTAAAAAGCAATATTTGTAGAAATTATAAATAACAAAAATTACATTTATTTTGTCATTTTAAGAAACTATAAAGAATAATATAATTTGAAAATACAATTAAATGAGGATAATTGAGACAAAAATTTTACTTTTTTTCTTAATCTAAAAAAACTTAATGAAAGAAGAGTTTTTATACCTTTATTTCTTTTTTTTTTTAACACTATTAAAAATTTTAAAAATTTTCAAAAATCACATTTTATTAATTAAATTACGAAAATCTCAATTAAAATTCTTTATCTTCCCCTAAATTAAATGCCCCTTTAACACAAGATGCTATGTTGTGAGAAAAATCATCACCACAACTAACATCAAATAATTATTTTATAGGTTGCTAATGAAAATTCGAGCATATTTTTTCAAAATATCCAAATCATTTCTTAGTTGATAAACTAAGAGGTTTACAATTTTATATACCATTCACATGCAAGAATTTGATAATTATGTATCATAATTAATTTACATAAAATCACATTATATGCCATATTTATCATCACATTTGTCTTTTATAAAGTTATGAGCATGAGAATCTCCATAGATAGTTGACAATTTTTTTTTAATTAATATTCTTAATATGCTTAAGTTTTTAAAGTGAACCAAATAGGATACAATAGAATTACTAATATCATCAAAGATTTTTTTTTTTTTTTTGTCTAACACTTCGACATAAACATTTGTACAATTCATTTAAAAATTTTTAATTTTGAATAAAAAATAAATTTAATATCTTGTGTACTGTTAACGAAATTTTACACCTCACAAACGATATTAAAATATTATTGCATGTCACGTGCAATGGAAAACCAATCAAGTCTCTGCCACGTAGATGGGATGACGCAAGGGCCACTCTTTGCTGCTAAAAACAAATGTCGAGCCTTATTGCCTCAAAGATTCCATTAGTAATTTAGTAATGTGAAACCTGCGCACATCTGATCATTACCCTCTTAGAAAAACAATTTTCGTAAGAAGCCGACCCCAAAAAAAAAGAAAAATGTCAGTACTTTTCACTTACACAGTACCTCCGAATGAGCCACCGTAAAAAATGCAAAGATTCCAGCACAACCTGAACAAAGCATAGCATCGTACCAAAATATGATCCAACCAATATTTAACGGTGCAAGATCCCTTGCTAAAAGAACGTTACATAGAAGGCAAGCAACAGAGGAACAAATTTTTGTTATATTTTTTCCTTCGGGAGGGGGTCCACCAAATGGGACGGAGGAGGTGATCGTACGGTCATTATTCGCCTATGGACGGAGGAGGTGGACCAGTCTTTCCATGAGGATGCATGCAGCGTGCCAAACATCTGCTTTTGCATTGAATTCCCATTTCCCATACGAAAACCAAACAAAGGGCCCCAAGCCCAAGCGGTGAGCCGGTTCGTGACTGTGGACCGGTGGACCCCTCCCTAGGTTGCATTCACGCTCCCGCTCCCGCCCCGCCGCCCCTCAAAAATTCTCACTTTCCCACGGGCGGCTAAGAGAGTGGCCTTGCGTGAATTGCATTCAACATATTTACGAGTATGATAATATCCATCGATTTGTTCTCTATTTTATCTCATTGAATCACTCCCTCCATTTCAAATTATTTATGCGCAATTGACTTTTACAAAGTTCAAAAAAAATTTTTGATTTTAATATATTTAATATTAAAATTAAAATTTTTTTATAAAATTAAAATTTCATTACTTTTAATGTCAAAAAGTAAAAAAAAAATATATAATATAATTTTAAAATATAAAAAATCAAAGTTTTAGATATTAAAAAAAAACATAATTTTGTATAAAGACTTCAAATTTACTTATATCTAATGAAAATTTTGATTTTTTACCCTAATGAAATAGAGATATGTTTTTTTTTTAAATCTCTCGGTGTCCGATAACTACTTTAAATCCTTATTAATTCAAAGTTGAGCCGAATCAAATCTCATAAAAAAAAAAAAGCTCTCTCAAATCTATTTTTTCAATTTACAAAAATTAAAATCGAGATTTTGTTTAAGGAGAATCGAATTTCTTGCCACTTGAACTAACAGTTGATTGTGAGATATGTGTATTATATTATAAGAAAATGGATAAGTATGATTTTAAATTTTGATTAGGTACAAGGATAGAGACATGTAATATAACATTCATCCCATACTCATACTCTACATATATATTTATTAGATATATTTTTATTAAAAAATATAATTATTATTTTAAATTAATTAGAATTAATGTATTTTTATTAAAATTTATCTTAATATATATTTATAAAAAAATACCTAAATATATAAAATAAAAATTTTAAAAATAAAATTTTATTTTTATTTTTTTAAAGCTATAAGTATAATGATTATCTATATTCATCGAATACCCATAAGAATAATAATAATTGATTTAAATACCTATTAGATATGAATACAATAATGAATATATTATAAAAATCTGATAATAGATATGAAAAATATTTTATTCTTTTCATATTCTTGGCATTCCTAATTTTTTGACGTTAAAAAAAAAAAGAGGGAATATAAAAATGAACTCGTTAATACAATTCCTATAAAAGTTAAATAACAATCCAAATTTAAGTAGTAATTTTATCTATTTACTAAGATTATTTATATTACTTACGGTGTGTTTGATAAACTAAAAAAAATTTTAAATCTTTGAAAATTTTATTTTCAATGATTTTATTTTTTCAATGTATTTGATAAATCATTTTTAAAATTTATTTAATTAAAATTTTTTACTAAAAATACTAAGTATTTTTTAGTTACTTACTTACTTAATACATTAATTTAATCTTATTTAAGAAAAAAATTATTTAATTATATATTAATATATTATTTTCTTCTAACTATTAATTCTTTTTTTAACTTTTAACAATTAAAATAACTATTTTGGCCAAAAAATTTTAAAAACTATAAAATTATATTTTTAGAGAAAATTAATCAATATTCATTTAAATGTTTAATTTTCAACAATATATCATAAATTCAATATTTAAAATTTTTTAAATTAAAAATTCATACTTAATTTTTAATTGTTTGATTCATTCATTGTATTTAATTTTCTGTGGCCACAATGACGAATCAATTGTTATGTTCTCTGTTCTTGATCAGGGTACAACCCATCGTACCAAAAGTAAAAGAAAAATTTTCAACTATTTAATTTAGTGATTAAGTAAACCTTAAAGAAGATATAAGATTGAGGTTCGACTCAATCATTTCCTCTCTCCTATTAATATAAGACTTTGTACCTTTGAAAAAAAAAAAAAAAAGGGTACTATCCAAATTTATGTATTAAAAATATATTGAATTTAGATAAAGAGGAACAAGAAAAAGTCACCTGCCATGCACTTAAATTTTCCTTTAACTGGTGGTACTATTAATTTCACATTAACCATACTATTTTAATCAGAATAAACTAATTATTCTATTAAAAAAAAGAATGATCTAATTATTATGGAAAAGTAGAGTAGAAATTTATTGGCATTAATGTTATCTTCAGGGTATGTAATACAACGTATTCAGAAAAATGTTAAAAAACAAGAAGAAAATCTTAACAAAATCATTGGATATTAATGCAAAACCTATTTTGTTTATAATATTACTTTTTTTCTCATGTAAGAGAATAATTGAACAAAATTTTTAATGAATCGTTTGTGATTATATTGATTTTTATTCATTTATATTTGTTTATTAAATATAATAAATGATCTTAAAATAATATGTTTACATTCGTTTATTAAATGAATCATTGGCCAAAAAAAATTTAAATGAATCAAATATGAATAAAGAATTGTTAATGAATAAAATCAAATTTTATTCGTTTATTAAGTTTAATAAATGATTTTAAATAGTATTTTTTATGTTTGTTTATTAAATAAATTGAATATGAATAAATATTTATTTAATTTATTTATATTCATGAATAAATTTATTTAAAATTTATTTAAAATTCATTTATTTATTATTTTTTATAATAATAATAAAACTATATTTTATTTTTAATCTTAATATTATTTTAATATTTGTTTATATTTGTTTGAATTTATTTATACTTATTTATGGTTTATTTATTTAAATTTATTTAATTATAATTTATTTATTATTCATAAACATATTCATTTATATATGTTTATAAACGTTTAGTATTTACAAATAAATTTATTTAATTTAATCAAACTTAATATGAATGGAATGTAAATATTTTAATATTTAAATGGATCAAATTTAAATGAATAAAATAATTTTTTATTGAATATAAACTGAATCCAGACACTTCAAAAAATAAATAAAATACATTTATTCATTCATGTATTTATTTATTTACTGCCCCAATTGGAAGCTCTTAAAAAATGGAAATTATGGAATGTAGTCCAATTGCAGGACATGCAAAAGGCAACATTCCCAAGTGTGCATTGGAGTGGTTGACACGCCCATGGAGAGAGCGTGATGATTCCCAAACCTTTTTGCTGAGGAAAACCCTGTATCCAATTAGATTTCTAGTATAAAGGCAGGGCGTGTAGGATGATTTGGAAGCATAGGAAGCACCGCCCTTACAAGTGCCACATTGCCTTGGCCCTTTTGACATTTTAACAAAATCAAAGAAAAAGCAAAGTTGAGGAGATTAAAGACCCCGATTGGTCTTAAACGCAGCGCCGATAAGATGGAATTTAAACATATGTAGCCACACCGTTACAATTCATTTGGACATTTTTTAATTAAAGTTTATAAAGTTTTTCAAAAATAATTTAATAAAAGTTTAAATCAAGATCGATAAAATTTAATAAAAAATCAATAATATGTATAATAGGACGCTCGCCAACGTCTACGGTATAATGGTTTAACTGCATTGAAGCAACAATTTTGTATTAAAGAAAAAAGTCCGATGACCCACTGCAATGGACCTTTTTATCATAGTACTTTATTTTTAGTTTTTAGTTTCTAAATCATATAATTTCATTTGTATTATTATCTTTGAAAAAATAGTTAAATTTTAATATACAATTATTATATAAATAAATACAAAAAAACTAATTTAACATTACTTTGTTAAGTTTTCATTTGTGTAAATATATTATAATCAAAATTTTTAACAAAACTATTATTTGATATAAAAATAAAATTTTTATTTTTATTATTATTTATTAATTTAATAAATTAAAATAATTTAAAATTTTCATTATACATAAATTTTATTTAACATTTTTAATGATTTTTTTTTTTGCATTACAATTCATCTCGTGTTGTATTTGCAATCAAACACATATTATACTATTAATTTTAATATTACTATTATACTATTCAATTTCACCATTATTATTATTTTTAATCTCATTAAATATAATATTTTTGTTTGTTCAAATAGACTTTAAAACTTATAAATCTCGATAGAAAAAAATAAAATTTTATTATTTTTAATTTTTATTTGATATAATTATAATATATCAATTTTATATATTATTATCTAACTACTTATTATCATATAATGAACAAATAAATTTAAAAATTAAGAAACCTTTAAAAATAAATTGATGATCATTGCATCGAATGTAAATTCTTTTCTTTTTTGCAAAATCCAATAAACTTTTTATTTTCCTTTCTCACAAGTATAAAAAATTAACAATGACCAAGTCAGTACACCATGATTTCCTCTCTCTTCTTACTCTGTCTTATGCTTTTTTTCTTTTCATTTCTCTCTACTATTTTTTCCTTTTTTTTTCACACCCAAAAGAAAGTCAGCGTCGTCCCTTCTGCCTTCTTTGCCCGTGTTTCCTTTCTGCCCAATTCACTTAAAAAAAAGCTGAGTTAAGAGTTGGATGTTTGCAAGTTTCTAGGTTGATTTTGGACTACTGAAAATGGGTGAGGACTGGGATCTTTATGCAGTGGTGAGGAGTTGTACTTCTACCGCCAATATCACTACCGCTACAGCCAGCAATAATCTCCCAAAAAATGATTTCACGAATGAGAATAGTAGCAGTTGGGATGAAGACCCTTTGGCTTGCTTGGCTTCTTTTACGTTTAAGGCCAAAGATGAACCTTTTTCATGTCTTAATCTTTCACGGCCTAGGAAAAGTGATTCTTTGAGAGATTCTTTTAAGTCATTTTTGCCGTATGACGACCCCACCACCATCAATCCCAGCTCTTCAAGTTTTGTTGTTGAAGGCTCTGGTGGCCAACATCATCAGCATCAAACGTTACTACAGCAGCAGGAACAACCCACCACCACAAGCAGCATCATCAGGATTAGCTCCCCATTGACTCCCACCTTCCTTCCTATTTTTGCTTATGGCCAATCTGGAAACCACCAACAACACCATGTACAGGAACAACCACAATCGCAGCAGCAAATGAATCCATTACACCGACAGCAGCAGCTGCAACAAGTTGTTCCACAGGGCGAGGTTCCAAGGCCTACTGCAATCCTTCCTTCAGGAAACCTGCAATCTCAGGCACCAAGATTAAGAAAGAGGTAAACGATTGGGCCTTGTTTTTTGGGTTCTTTTTTTTTTTTCGAAGATTGAAGCTTTGCAGCTTTTCCTTAGCTAAAATCGTCCATTTTCTCGTTTTGCAGGAAGAACCAGCAGAAAAGAAACGTATGCCATGTAACAACAGATAATTTGTCATCAGATCCGTGGGCATGGCGTAAATACGGACAGAAGCCCATCAAAGGCTCCCCCTATCCAAGGTTAATTAACTTCCATACCCTTTAATGTTTCTTTCGTTACTTTTCCTCTGTTCTTTTTCATTTTAATCAAAATCATATTATATATACCAAACATAGCCTACAAAAAAGATGAATTTTGGTTCCTTCAGAAACTACTACCGGTGCAGCAGCTCAAAAGGGTGCCCAGCCAGAAAACAAATGGAGCGTAGCAATTTGGATCCCAACATCTTTATTGTTACCTACACGGGTGACCACACGCACCCTAGGCCCACTCACCGGAACTCTCTTGCTGGCAGTACTCGAAACAAGCTATCAACCATTCAAAAGGCCGCAAGCAAAGAATCTGTCCCGGAAGCCTTGCCTAGTGCTACTGCTTCTTACTCCTCTCCTCGCTCAGCCACAAGCCTCTCTCCCATCTCTTCCACAACCCCACTTTCAGCTCCTGAAGACACCGCCGCCCCCGTGCACAACATGGATGTTAATGGAGGTGAAGAAGAAAGCGTTGACATGACTCCTGAAACGGCTCGGGATGGAGAAAGTGATGAAGATAATCTTCTGATCCCCAACGTGCATATAGATGAAGATCTCTTCAAGGGATTGGAAGAACTCGTAGGTGGTGCTGGCGCTGGCAGTCATACGAGTAATCGATTGGGACGCAGCCCAGCCTTCGGCGATAATTTCTCTTCTTGGGGTACAGATAACTCCGCCGCCTCCGGAGCCACTGCTGGTGGTGGCTGCTAGACCAAATTTCACTTTTTTCTTATTACTACGTACTATGAATTTTTATTTTTTTGGTTGGGTATAAAGAAACTAAGAATACTCAGAGTTTTATGCAACCCAATTTCCCTTTTATTATCTCTCTCTCGGTCTCTCCAACAAGATAAATGCATATTTCCACCTTCAATTTCGTGTATATAACATCGTAACGAATAACTATTCATGAAGTTTTATTTTGATGACAAAAGTTAATACCATAAGTTAATATTTTAAGTCTGTTATAATGAAGATATATGATTTTTGTTCTGTAATATTTTGATTACCAACCATTGATCGATGAGTTTCATCGATCACCATGTCTGATTCTGGACCCGATGATGAGCACAATCAGAAAATCCCATGTTGGTGATTAGGTTGTAATTGCATGATCGTGGCCAGCTTTGATCCAATGCACAGTGGAAAAGAACCTATTTAACTACCATTTTTTACGGTTTTCATTAGGCATTTTTCCTGTAAAAATAATTAACATAAAAATAGTCTATATGGGTGGTTATTCAATAATGTAAACTGTTTAAACAAATCGACTAACACTGAAGAATTACTACTACAATAATCGCAACAATACACATGGCAGCCTAACTCCTTTACTATTATTAGCAAAAAAAAAAAAAAACCATGTATCCTATAAATCCGAAAGCTATGATAATTAACTCGTAACCCAAAAAATAATGTAGGATTATTAACTAGGCATTTGGGACAGTGTTGTGGTAAATGACAGTTGTCAGAACTGCAAAAGAAACAAAGAAAGGGCTTCGCTTCACAGTTTCAGACCGTGAAGCCACGTCCGATTCACGAGACAAAAAGCCAGATCCCTTTCCTGTCGATTCACGCTAGTGGTTGAATGGTCAAATATTTTTATTTATAGATATAAGAGTTGGTCAAACTTATTTATTTAATTAATATTTAAATGAAAGATAATATGATAGTAGTTTAATTCAATAGGCAAATAAAGTCGTAGTATCTGAGTTAAGAGTACAGTAGTTTATATTTATTGAATTCTCAACATTCTAGAAATTGTATATCAAGGTCATTGAGTGATGTCGCTCAAGAATCTAGTGACGTAAAAAAAAGGGGGGGGGGGGTGCAAGTTGTTAGGCCAATCTTATTTTAATCGATGAATTTAATGGAAGAATGTGACCAAAGGCAGCCCTTGTCCTTGTAGCTGCCCTATTGGGTCATCTTCTTTGGGCAACAATTTTTTATTCATCTTTAAATCTTATATATACTGATTTTTTAAGACATTTCAGATTTAAATTTCATCTAAATTCAATTCAAGTTTAAGTTGAATTGATCTAATTATATATTAGATAGTTGATTGATTTGTTTGTTTGTTTGATTTTATTTTATTTATTTCTTACATATGATCTATATTTTTATTATAATTGTTATTTTTCTTTGCATTAGTAATTTCATCGAAGAGAAACAAAAAGAATATTTATTTTCCATTCGCAAGTGATAAAGCTTGAATTTTGTTTGTTTTGATCCATACATAATTTTAAAATTGATTACATATTTTTAATAGATTTTTAGGAATTACGAATCTGAGACTATTTAACTTAAGAGCATAATATACTTTCATGGGTATTTTGAGAAAAGAGGAGTTAGATATTGAATGATAAATTAAAAATTAAAAAAAAATATATTTTTTCAAGTTTCAACCTAGCACGAGTGTAGTATTTTAATTCAAAATACTCTACCAGGCTTTAACTATAAATAATACTACAATAAGTAAGTATAGATGAAGAAGGTATAACGTATTGCTTTAAATAAACAAATACACACTCAACCGAATAATACGACAGCCGTCATAATTAATATGCATATATGATTGAGTATTGTATAATTAACCTACTAATTACTTAGATTTTGTTTGGTTAATATTTCTATTATTTATTTTTTTACCTTTTTTAAATAAAATTTAAAAACAAAAATTAAAAAAAAATAAAATGTAAAACACCAATATCAACCAAACTAAATTAAAAAATTTTAAGTGTTATGTGAATATATATGAGAAATATCATTTGGGGGGGGATACTTGAAAACAAAAGCATTTGGATTTATCCATTAATTCTAAAGGAGACTTGAAATTGAAATTCACTTTAATTATTATTTTGAGATTGTAATAATAAAAAAAGGAGTGTCTCAAACTAAAATAAAAAATTGTGTAAGCCTCAATTTAGAATTCTTGAATTTAATTCTTAAAAATGAGTATTTCGTATGTTTCTGAGATGAAAAAATATAAAGGGCTTTGTTATAAATATTTGGGCATTTTGGGTTTCTGCCCTACATATTTCCTTTTCACCATTATGGGCTAGTCTTGTGTTTCGGCCCAATAGAGTTAAGAGCTGGATGGGAACGACGTCGGCTTTTCCATCTCCTAAATCAACATTCAAAACCATCCGATTCCGATTGTTGGGCTGGCCCATACGAAAATAGTTGGCTGAGACCTATGAATTCGCCACACGATTCAGCAACCGTCTCCCTCTCAGCCTCGGAGTCTGTTCCTGTGCATCGCAACAGCGAGACAGATGGAAAGTAAACAGAACACCCGAGAGAAGAGGACTGGTACAGTGCTCTGCTGAATCAGACAGGGAAAACTAAAAATGTTCTTGCTATTGATCTCGCGGCCGTTGATGGCCAAGGTGAAAGAGACGACGGGGATCGTAGGATTAGACGTGGTCCTCAACGCCAGGGAAGTCCTGATTGGTCTCTACACCAAGACCCTGAAGGATATCCAGGCCGCAACCGAGGACGAGGGCTACCTAAGGCCTTGGAGAGCTTCACATTCCACTGTCTAAAGGTCTGCCAAGAGGAAGAAGACTGGGAAACAATCGAGAAGCGCCTCGAATGCGGCCAGGTCGAGGAGCTCATTAAGGAAGCGCGTGACGAGCTCACTCTTATCGGGAAAATGATCGGTTCGTACCATCTTTTGATCTCTTTTTTCCACTTCCATGTAAAATATTTTGTAAGGTATTTGTCGTTTTAGGGTTTTAGGATCCAAAACTTTGAAGTTGGAAACTTTGGGGCTGAAGAAGCTCAAGCTTATCGTCATATCAGGCATTTGGCATATGTGTTATTTGTCTTAATGATTGTTTCAGTCTTTCTTTAAGCAAATCTAGGTCAATTAAATCTGGTTATTGCATTGCTTGACCAAGGCTGCATACGGGAATTCAGAAACCTTTTTAATAGGAAAACTTGTCCGTAAATTGCTTGACCATAATTCACAATGGGAATTGGAATGGGGATGAATTTGATGGTGAAACTGCTATACATATCAACTTGATACCAGCCGGGACTACTAAGGTGGGAGGCAAAACTAAAAGAGGTTGCTTGAGTTTAAAAATGATTCATCTTCAAAAATTGCTTCATTTAAACATGAATTCTTACTTTGTTAGTGTTACGGTGATGTTATGAGTTAATGACACGCTGGTTTTCTGGTTGCGTTGCTTGTCCTTCTGCATTAAACGTTTGGTGGTTGCTTTGGTTATCCCCTGCCTAGAGTTAGTTTCTGGTAACTCATACTATTCGTAATTTATCAAGGTGATTGTTTTTAGTCATAGCCATCAAGGATTCTGGTCTACTCCAAGTCAGGTTGTTTTTTATTTTTCTGAATATTTTGGTGCCATATTTGTTCACTATGGTATTAGTTGAGACTTTCATGGTTGTTTGATCATTGATGTGCTTTAAGCTGTTCTTTCTTGTCCGGTAAAGTTTCCCTCTGCTGCTAGCTTTGATTAAAAGTAAATTTCAAGAAAAATTATGATATTTTGCATTTTCTTAGTAATGATGTGCGTCTCATATGGTGTTGGGTCTTAGAGTGGGATCCTTGGGGTGTTCCTGATGACTATGAATGTGAGTTATCGAAAATGATGCTCCAATTCCCAAGTGTGTTCCTCAACACCGACCTGGTCCTGTTCCTGAGGAGTTCTACAAGACTCTAGAAGCTGTTTCTATAAAGGATGAGCCGAAAGTCACCTTTGGGGAGCTACAGATAAAGGAGTAGCATGCTACAGGCACTTGGCTTGAAGGCACCTAGGGTTTCAGAGTTGAGGTTGCATTTTTCTTCTCGTTCTCTTGTATATATTTGTTAATCTTGTATTGTGCCTGTTTCATTGATGGAATAGATTTTTAACCCAAGACAAAGGCTGGAACCATTCAATTGCTAATAACGTTGAATGCCAGGGGTAAAAAGGTTTTGTTGTCCTCTCAGATCTGTTTCCTCCATTCCTCAACGTTTACATAAATATTTTTTTTCTTGTTCAGCTTCATACTGGTAATGGCATGATTACGATGATCTTCACCATGTAGAGTTTTTGACGTTAATAGATACTTTTTGACTGAAACATGAAATTAAAAGAAAATTTATTGGAAATGTTTTTGCTGATTAATTATGGCAGACTCTGCAAATACTATGATAGTATGAGCCTCCAGTTCCCATGCCCTGATATAGATAACCATAATTCTTGAACTCATCCTCAAACGATTCTATTTTCTCATAAATAAAACTCATAAATTTTATTTATCTGTGGACGTAATCTCTCACCTGCAACAAAGAGATGAACTTTGTTCCTGATCTCCACCCAGCTCTGATCGTTTTTCTCAACGTTTTTCTCTCATCACCTTTACAGTCTTCTCACCTAAGTCATGCCGACCAGAATCCACATGCAAGTTTGCTAGCAGTATGTAGAATGCTGGATCAAATGGGACAAGTTCAAGGCCTCGTCTTGCCATATCTTCAGCCAGAGGTATATAGAATGCTGCCATATTTCTATATTCTTTGCAGGCTGGCATAATGTCTGGTACATAAAAGCATCTGCTCTAAGGCGCATAGTTTGTATCACTCTCATAGCCTGCTCTAGCTGGCCCAAGACATCATCAAAGTGAACATAGTGATCCAGCTGTGGCACTGCATATATTTCTCTCATGGATTGAAAATACTCGATGCCTCGGTAATCTAATTTTCCATTATTGCAAGTTAATAGCACTAACAAGAATGTAAGAGCATCGGGTCGAACCCGGCTAGCCTCATCATCAAAAGCAGAGAGAGAAGAAATGCACCCATTTGATGCCAATCCAGAAATCAACCCTTTCCGTGAAAAAATCTGTCAACTGTTTTCTCCCCAAAAGCTCTTTGTGCATCACAAGTGCATCCACATTTGCCAATACTAGTCAACTACGCCATTGGATAAAGAAATCCACCCGCCCAAACCAGATTTTACAGAATGACAGTGAAGCTGCTTTCCAGTCACCACTGTGCCCAAACCGGCCGACGCAGACAAGAAGCTGCCCTTGCTGAATTCATCAATCTTGATGTCATTGTTACACATATCAGTGATAATGTGGAATGCTAACACCTTATGACCCATTTGATTCATTATTGAGGCTAAACTAGTATACGTTATTGCATCTCTGACTCATCATATGTCAATATGGTCATCTAGCATCCCGAATCCATCATAAACATCTACAAGAGCATTCTGAACAACTCTGTCTTTATATAAATTTCTTTTAATAACATGTCCACGTAGCATTAGTGTCTGAAGAAGCGATTTTGCTGCATCGAAGGAACCAAGAATGCTAGAGATGGCAAAAGAATTTGGTTGCACTCCTGCTGCTTGCATCCCAATAAATAAGTGAAAAGAATATTGTTGAAAACCATGTTCAGCAAAACCTGCAATCAAAAAGGTTCAAGAAATGACATTTGATAAGCTGATTCCTCTAAATACTCTCAAGGCATCTCTTGTGGAACAAGGAATTACTCTAAGAGTGCGTTTAGTTTAAGAGAATTCACAAGTTTTTTTTTGGAATTTTGATGGTGGATATTTGATTCTTATGTTTGGTTATGAATAATTTGATTACGAGAGAAAATATCAAATTTTCAACAGTATCTAAAGTTCTAAAATAAAAAATTCACATCTTCCTGTAGTATTTTAAGATTCTCGGAAGAAAAATTACCTTATTTTCAATTTTGATCTAAATAAAAAATTATCATGTAGTCGTTACCCTTTTGAAAAACACGTATGGAAGTGATTGAAACTCAATCATAGGTTTTTGCCAGTGGCATTTTAATTTTTTTTTATATTACAATTAAGGCATAAAGAATGCCTTAATTGATCATCATGGCGTTTCATACATGAAATGCCTTAATTGATTAATGCATCAATTAAGGCATTTTCTTCATCAAACGCCTTAATTGATAATTTTATGATAATTTTTTTTTTACTCTCGAAGATCGTGTTATAATATGAAATTTATGATAATTTTAATACTTATAAATTATAAAATATAAGTATTAAAACTAATTCAAAAATAAAATAAAATACAAATAAATATTGAATGAATAAATAAAATGAAAATAATGATTATTACCAGAGTTTGGGTTTGCTGATGGACTTGATTTGCAAAAGCATTTCTGTACTAGATGTCAGTAATAGATTGCCATCGAAGTATGTTAGGATGCATTGCTGCCAACATCAATTCCAAAGTTACGAGTTGTTACTGTTAATCATTCAGGCGTTACTCTTGCTCATCAAGTTTTTGCTGCTGTGTTGAGTGATTGCTTTATATTTTGTATTTTTCACTGAAAGAGGTTTAGATTGATTACTTAAGAATTGTGATAATGATACAAATCTACCTATCCTTGAACTTGATCATGTCTTTTTATGGATCCTGATGCTAAAGATAATGGGTTTTTACCATAACCGGTTGGTAGTTAACTGGATTCATATCTTATTGCAAATTCATCCTAAAACACAACAAGATGGGTCGTAATGAACCATATACAATAAATAGTTATGCATGCAAGAATAATTATATAATACGTGATAAATTCGTGAATTATACTCACAATCTTTTTAGTCATTTCTTCAAATGCTTCATCTGCATCTTTACACATATGTCCTTTTTTCCATACATCCCATCTAGAAATTTTGATTTCAGAGCTAGATGATTCCTAAAATATCAAGGCGACATAAGAGAATAGAATTGATGTCTTCACATGTTTATAAATATTCATATACGAGTATAAAACAAGCATGTGAATATTTACAAAATCATACATGACATTTGCATAACCCTTTTTCAATATTCAATGGTGATTTAGTTGTTTGGCTTGATTGTTTTTTTTTTATTTTTTAATTTTATGGAAAAAAATAAGGTAAATTTGATATTAAGATATTGAATATATTAAACAAAATATTAAAAATAATTAATAAATTAGGTATGCATATCGAGAATTCATCTTATAGACAATCTCGAACAAACTACGACCATTATTCATAACTAACAGCATCTGCATATGATGATAGAGGATTAGCCAACAATTTAGAATTATTAATAAATAGTCAAATATATTGGTTGTCAATCTGCTCTTAAAGTCTTTAAATGTTTTTCTAGTCTATTGCAATACAAGCCTTTTATACTTAGTTGCAATGTCAAAATATTCCAAACAAATTTAAAACAATCAATATCAACACATTAATTCAAATCAAAATTCAAATTAACTAAAATTTGGATATTGTTGAATAAATATACCATAACTAACTCATATATACTATCCTTTTTATCATCAGGAACCATCTACAAATTATGGTATGTTATAGAAATATTACATTGGATGATCGATGTGGCTAGCCAACTTTGCATCTCCATCCAACATAAGCTGCCCACTTTGATTGAACTCGATGTGAATTTTTGTCTTAGTCACTTTAATTTGTTTAAAACGTTTCCTTGTTTTTCTTTTTTTCATTGCATGTATGTCTTCTTCATGTTTAGTAAAAGAAGACATATGTTCAGGTGATTCCATATTACTTGCGATTTTGATCAAATTTATACAAAATACATCAAATTGTCTCTTTATATATCACACATAGTTAAAACAACCAATATCCACTAAATATACATAAAACATAACAAAACCAATAATATTATACGGGTGCAATTATATTGTGTTTCATCATAAGCAATAGTTCCATGCAAAACAAATGAATACAATTATAATAACTATTTTATACAAAAACATTCAGCAAACCACAATACTCAATCTAAATGACAAAGAAAAAACCATCCACGCAATCAAGGGAGGTTGTGAAACGTATGTGAAATTGGTAAATGGTTATAAAAATAAATAAATATATATAGTAAGGAAAGACAAAAATTACATATATAGAAGAATATAAATAGTACGAAAAGGAAAAATATGTACATACCAATAAAAATAAGGTACGACGATGTTAAACAGTTGACCATCGATAATGATGAGAGAGATGAAAAAAACCAAAATACAAAGTAAATGGATTGATGAGTTTAGGGAAATACACACATTGTAGTTTTTTATCGTTCAACTATATTAGCCATTTGGTTTTGTAAGGTTCAAGAATAAGGAATGAATATTTTAAAATGATTAATTAAAGCATTTGTAAACATAAACGTCTTAATTGATAAGTTTTAAAAGTAATTTTTAAGTTAATTAAGGCGTTTGTGAACAAAAATGCTTTGATTGATCCATTTTATATATTATAAAAGATTATCATTTAAGGCGTTCATGTACAAAAATTTCTTAAATGATAAGTTATAAAAAAAGTCTTAATTAAGGCGTTTGTGTACAAAAACGTCTTTAATGATTGATCAATTAAGACGTAAAAAAAATAAAATGATCATTGAAGGTGTTTCTATACAAAAACACCTTAAATGATCAATTATAAAAAGAAAAATTCAATTAAGACGTTTGTGTATAGAAACACCTTAAATGATTGATCAATTAAAGCATAAAAAAAAAAAAAATGGCATTTGCGTATAGAAAAACACCTTAAATAATTGATAAATTAAAGCGTAAAAAAGATAAAAGCATCATATAAGGTGTTTCTATACAAAAATATCTTAAATTATTAGTTATAAAAAAATTGTCTCAAATAAGGTGTTTGTACACAGAAACATATTAAATGATCGATCAATTAAGGCGTAAAAAAAGAAGAAAATAATCATTTAAGGTAAAAAACACCTTAAATAATCAATTATAAAAAAATAAAATGTCTCAATTAAGGCATTTTTGCATTAAATAATTGATCAATTAAGGCATAAAAAAATCAAAACATCATTTAAGGCATTTCTGTATTGTTATAAACAAAATAGAATGTTTCAATTAAGGTGTTTGTGCATAAAAATGCCTTAAATGATTAATCAATTAAAGCATAAAAAAATGAAAAATTCATTTAAGGTGTTTTTGTAGAGAAATGTCTTAAATGATTAATTATAAAAAAATAAAATGTCTTAATTAAGGCATAAAAAAATAAAATGATCATTTAAGGCGTTTTCGTAGAAAAACACCTTAAATGATTAATTATAAAAGAACATCTCAATTAAGGTGTTTGTATATAAAATTACCATAAATGATTGATCAATTAAGGCATAAAAAAATAAAAGGAATAACAAAAAAATCAATTAAAATATTTGTTTTCTTTTGCCGCTAAAGGCATCATTTGTCATTTTTGGTATTTATTATTAATAAAACAAAATAAAAAATTACCATCATATATATCAAAGATATTATGATAATTAATATACATGAATTCCTCTTAACCAAATGAGTGAATATGAATACGGGATGCGCTGAAAATGAAAGAAACTTTGAATATCATAAATTCCTGAGGATTACACTTTTCTTTGAAATCTAAAATTTTGCAAACCAAACACACTCTAATTCTTTAGTATCCTAGAATCTTCTGCTTAATTAGGCTAGGACCTTTCTTTTCATTAGATAATAATAGATTTGGTTCAAAAAAGAAATGTAGCTTAATTGCTTGAAAGGGTAAGCTTATTCAAACGCTCCAATGTCTAATCATGTGTCTTGTATCTTTATTTATATAAAGACTAAAAGCAAATTATTTTTCATAGTCATTACAAGTAAATCTATTATAATCAACAATTATATATAATATTATATTTATAAAATAAATCAATCAATATAAAATTAGATTAAATCCAAATTTGATGAGTTTAAACTTGAAATCTTTACCTTGAAATCTTTAAAGTTTCAATTTTGAAACTTTTTTTTTATTCATTAAGACAAGATCTTATGGAAATAATAATGATAAGAATCTGTGGAAAAAAACACAATCCAACTATTTTTTGGTCAATAGAGTCCAACTAAACTCATTAGCCAATTAGCAAGAATTTCAATGGATAACACATAAAACATAAAATGAAAGTGGCTAAAAAAAACGAATTTTGATACATAAAATTAAAACCTAACTAATTTTATGGAATTGACAAGAAAGGGTCATGTCGATTGTAGTAGTACTTTGTTTTTTTTTTCTATTAATATAAAAATAATGCATTAATATATAAATAGTATAATTTTTGGTAGAATTCATAAATTTTAAGTTTAGTTAAAATGATATATAATGATACCTAATTGTTGAAAAATCAACACGCACGCGCAACACCAACACACATAAATAATAGAGTAAGTCCAAAACAAGAACAAGAACACACAAATATATCCAGTCTAACTCAAAATGCCTTACTTCAAACTCAATCTACTAACAAATAAATCTTACAATTATAAGACTTTTAAAATGAGAAAAGACACTAAAAGCTCCTTATTTAAAAGTTAATTCAAAACTTAATTACACCATTTTAATAGCCTACTTACTTAGTTATTTTCTTAATGTCTAACTATCTGAGAGTATCAAACTAAAATTAAAGCATCTTATTTATAAGGGTGAAACCTTTATTAAACTCCTAATGTATGATACAAGATAAATTTTTAACTTTTATGACTTCATTCAATTTTCAATATGGGATTAAAAGATTTAAGGCACATTTCAACAAATTTTTCATTGACTTGAATCTCCAAACATTTTAACAGTATTTGCAAAGCTGATACACTTGCCCTTTTTCTTTTCCTTCAATGCAGGAATCCCAATAACTGAGCCTCCATCAAGCATATACAAGTGATTTTTTACTTTATTTCCTTATAGAATGACACTACCATTCTTGTACATTTTACATCAATCATTTCATCCATAGTATGTATATCCATGATAAGCTAATTTACCCAAAGTAATCAAATTGTAATTATAACTCGATACACATCTTACATGACAAAGAATCTTAATAATACCATCATGAGATTTAAGGTGAACACTTCCAATGCCTTGAATTTGCACCTTTTCATTGTTGGCAACCATAATATCCCCATATTTCTCATTCTCTTCTAACTTCACAAAGCAACTCCTATCATTATAAATATAGATTGTAGTAGTTGAATCTAAAACCTAACCTTTATCACATTTCAAAATCAGAGTCTTATCCACATAAGTCATCAAAATGAAATCATCATCATCGAAGACATAACAACAATAATATCATTTTTTACTTGATTTGATTTTTTTTCATCATTTGCCCTTTTGAAAGCAGCCATATCCCTTATCAACTTCTTACAATGCACTTATATATGTCCCTTTTCACCATAATAATAACATTTTATATTATAGTAATATTTGTCTCTTGACTTAGTTCTTTATTTTAATTCATCAACTCTCTTTTGAGTCTTTTTCGATCAAAACCCTCTATAGTTAGTGCACATGTTCCCATAAATCTTTCATTCTCACAAAATAGAATAGTCAAATCATCCAATTTCAAAATAGACTTGCCCATCAACAAAGTCTGAACTAAAGGTCTATAAGACTTAAGCAAAGATGATAATAAAATTAAGCATTCTCTTCATCTTTTAACTTATCAATTGGAATAGCTAACAATCGATAAACTAATCTATTAAATTCATTCGAGTAATTATGAAGACTATACATTCTTCCATCTTCAAAAAATATAGATCTATTTTTAAACATAATTTATTAGTTAATGACTTCGATACATAAATACCCTAAAGCTTATCTCATAAATTTTTTAAAATATTTTTAGTCAACACACCATACTTTACCTCTTGGGCTAGCTTCAATCTAATAGTATTAACATATTTCTTCTGAATTCTATTCTAATTACTATCAGATATTTTCTCAGACTTATTACTTTCTAATACCTGATCTAACCCTTATTGTACTAATAGATCTTGAATCGTACTTTATCATAATATAAAATTGATCTTTCATCAAATAAAAGAATCTTAAACTTGAGCATAAACATACTAGAAATACATTTTTCAAACATTGTGAAATACTTGCACTTTTTTCACGATTTCTTAGGTTTGCCTCCCCTCTTCCCACGTCTTAAACTTTATCACTTTGATATTACTTGTTGAAAAATTAATATACACTTGCAACATCGACACACACAAATAAATAATAAAGTAAACTCAAAATAAGAATAAGAAAACATAAATATATTTGGCCTAACTAGAATGACTTACTTCAAACCTAATCTATTAACAAATAAATTTTATAATTATGAGACTTTTGAAATGAAAAAAATCATCAAAAACTTTTTATTCAAAATTTAACAAAAAACTCAAATACACCATTTTAATAGTCTATTCATTTTACTATTCTCTTAGTATCTAACTATTTGAAATTATCAAACTAAAATAAAAATATCTTATTTATAAAAATAAAATACCTTATATCTTTATTAAACTCTCGATTTAATATACAAATCGAACTCTTAACTTTTATAACTTCACATCATTTTTAATATGAAATTAAGAAATTCAAGCCAAACTTCAACGCTAACATGATAATGGGCAATTTAGAAGTATGAAAACTTGACTAAGGTTTCATATTGTTGACAAATAAATAAACAAATAAAGCTTTTGACACTTGTTCAATTTTAAGCAGACACCTAAAACACAAAAATCACGCAATCATTGTAGCAGCAGCAAATACTTCTATTTCAGGAGTGACCATATTTACTGTAGACATTAATATATATATTTATTTACAGCATTAATGACATTTTCGTCTTCGTCTGTAACACCCAAGAATTTTCCCGAGAAGAGGAAAACTTTTAAACACTTTTTTTCCACGTGCAAAATTTATAGTATCAGTTAGTGTCAGTGTCAGAAGTACGTTAATGCAAGGGAATGGACTGTGTGTTCCCTAGAAGGTGGTACAATTTTCACCGACAATGTCATTGTTAATGTAACGTATCAATGTTATTAATACAAAAATTATTAAATTACATTTATTATGATGTATTATTTGTTATGGGATTCGAAAGCTTGTCTCTTGCATTAAAAAAAGAAAAAGAGTTTCGATAGAAGAAATGTGATGCTTACATATAAAATTACATTCATTAATTTTGAAAAATTATAGTTTATGTGGTGTAATGTATTAAATATATATTTTTTGAAATTACATGCTAATTAACATTAACTAATGCCTGTTAGCACAGTTAACAGGACTCATTAGTCGGCAAGTGGGGAAACTTCCTTGGAAGTAAAAGTAGAAATTAAAGCGAATTGAGGCTGACCTAATGGAAATTTCTTTGATGCTATGACCATTTTAATATCTTGGAAAATTTCGTCCACTTTGGTGTTCGTTGTCATGCTCATGAAATTTCCTTGATCTTATTGACTCTATCAAGGAAGTTTTCTTGGTGAAACCATATAATGTTTTTGAAATGTGAAATTTAAATGATGATTATTCTTAATAACTATCATAGGATAAAAAAGAATTCCAAAACATTAGTTTTGTGGGGGCCTATTATTGGTTCAAAGGTATCAAAAGTGTAAAGGACGGTCCAAAAACATTTTTTATTTATTGCTTAATGAGCTCTACCAAATATAGAAGCAGAACATATGAAAAAAAAAAGTAAAAGAGTAAAAAATTTATTTGAACTAAACTTCAATAATTATCTAAATTTTTATTATTTTTTATAATTAATTAAATTTTAAAATATTTATTTTTATTAATTGAGCTTTTATAAAGAAAAAATGATAAATTATTTTATCCAATTAAAAGTTTAATTGAGTGAAAATAAATATATAAGAGTTTAATTGTGTGAAAATAAATGTTTAAGAATTTAATTGATTTGAAATAACAAATTTAAAATTTAATTGATTATAATAAAATATCAAAAATTTAAATGATTATTGAATCTTTGTTTAAAGATTTTTTTATTTTTATGCCAAAAAAAATTATACACATAATAATTAGTTAATCAAGATTTAATTTCTAATAAATTACAAATTCCTGGATTAGAATCCAAGCAAGGTATCACCTCACTGCCAAGGGGATTGGGTAATCTCAAAAAATGCCCAAAAATTCTGGGGTAAAGTGGTAATTTCAATAATTAATCTATAATTTGTTAATCGAATCGTAGACTTGGAAAGAAAAAAAATCTAAGTCGTCTGCGACTCAGAGTCAATCAAACTCTCCCACAGTTCTAACAAATCAAATCCCTCCTCTCTTTCCCCTGCAATGGCGTCAGATCTGGAGATCAAAGCCAAAGAAGCCTTCATCGATGACCACTTCGAACTTGCAGTCGATCTCTACTCCCAAGCCATCGAACTTAACCCTAAGAACGCCGAGCTCTACGCTGACCGCGCTCAAGCCAACATCAAACTCAATAGTCTCACTGGTATCTCACCCATTTTCTCTTTCTATCGTACTTTATAATTTTTTAAAAAAATTAATTTAATTTTTTTGTAATTTTGTTGGCGCAGAGGCTGTGGCGGATGCAAACAAAGCAATTGATTTGGACCCCTCCATGGCTAAAGCTTACTTGCGTAAAGCGTGAGTAGATTTTCCCCTGCTTTCTTTTCTTTTTCTTTAATTTGATAATTTGGGCTTGTCTAATGGTTTATTTATTTTTTTAAAATAATTTTAATTATAGATACTGTTGCTTTATTATTTTTCTCCTCTTTCCCTTGCACCATCTGTTACTTCCTGCACTAAAATCAACTGTTTCCGTCACGCCTTTAATATAATTACTAAACGAATTCCTGAATTTTTCTGATGAAGACTTTCACTACGCAATTCTAATAATTGGTAAAATAGCTAAATTCATTTTTGCCCTTTTTTTCCCCCAAAGATTATCTATTGTCTCTGATGCAGAAGCCTTTATAACAACATGTAAATTGAATATCTGCAGTACTGCATGCATGAAGCTTGAGGAGTATCAAACTGCGAAGGCTGCTTTGGAGGTTGGTGCTGCTTTGACCCCGGGAGAGTCAAGATTTTCCAAGTTGATCAAAGAATGTGAAGAGTGCATTGCAAGTACGTAGCCTTAAAAATTTCCTTCTAGGAAGGGATGAATTTATCTACAAGAATTGCTATATATTAAAAATATCCTATAGCACTTGAGTCTTTGGCTCAATGGTTGGTGCATGATCCTTGTTCAAGAGCATGGTTTCAATCTACTGTCTCAAATAAAAAAAAAAAATACCCTATATCATCTTAATAACCTCCATTTTCTTAATAATGAGTTTGTGTGTTTGTTTAGAGGAAACTGGCGATTTACAAAAGCAGACGCAGGAAGAGGTGACAACAAATGTTTTTCCTGCAAAAGAAGTTGAGCCGGACAAGGATATGCCTGACCCAGTAACTGTGGCAGCAACACCCAAACCAACTTACAGGTTTGTGCCTATGTATTCTCTTTGTAATGTCAGTGCTTTATACGTGGTTGGTGTGTAGTTAATTTGGTTAAAGATATTTGTGCAGGCATGAATTTTACCAGAAACCTTATGAAGTGGTTGTCACAATATTTGCTAAGGGCATACCACACGAATGTGTTTCTGTAGAGTATGGTGAACAAATAGTAAGTTGCACGTTAATTCATTTGTCTTTGTTTTACCTTTTTGTGTCTCTGTCCTTGTGCATTCCATCAATACCATTTAGTTTGTTACTTTATGTAGGCTGAAGATGTTCTATCTTTCTTTGTTGCTTTGCAGCTAAGTGTTGCCATCAATGCTCCTGGTAAAGATGCATATCATTTCCAACGTCGCTTGTTTGGAAAGGTATTACATGAAATTAATGTTGTCAAGATTCTGGTTTGTTGGAGTAGTAAGTTACATAAGTTTGGCATTTTCATTTTGGGCAGAGGTCCATGCTTTGAACTCTGTAGTTAATACAGGCAACTATTGAAATGTTTTCCTGAAGTGTGGATTGCTTTTTTGTTTGGTAGTGACAAATAGTTCTTTTGTTGAATCTTTTGCTATGTAATTGTATCTCTTACTTACATGCTAATTCTATCCTTGTGGTGGTTTGCTATGTTTGAATAGATAATACCTGACAAGTGCAGATATGATGTTTTGTTAACCAAAATTGAGATTCAGCTGGCAAAAGCTGAACCAATTCAGTGGGCATCTCTTGAATTCAGCAGGGAAGTTGTTGTTCCCCAAAGGGTTAATGAATCTTCTAGTAAGTTGATCTCTGTAGCATGTTGTTTATATTACTAGTGGTTATACCATGAGACAACCAAGCATCCAAGCTTACTTTTTCATACTATACTGACTTGTTTATTCTCTCCGTGCACCCATTTGTGTGTTTGTTTGATGCTGTGTGTATGCTTGTGCAGTTTTGTGCCTAGATGTGAATGTAGTTTAAATTTTAAATTTTACTGGCTAAAATAAATTGTGAACACTTTATGCAGGTAAATCCTTCTTAGTAACGAAGTTTTAGTTTCTAAGCTAGTATTTGGAATAAATGAACTTTGCAAAATGTAATGAGATCCACTTGAAATCTATTGTTTAGAAACCAATAAAGTTTTGTTTTTAAACTTGGTAATTTACTTGTAAATAGTTTCTACTATATCTTGCTGAAATTAAATAAATTTCATCTTCATTTGGTTTCAAACAAACCCAAAGCAATATATTATTCTGCAATATGGGGTGGTGTTGAAGCATAAAACCAGAACACATTCATAGTTGCAGTGATCCTTTTTTGCTCGCAATTTTCAGGCTTGTCGTTGTGGATGCTTTTGCAATTGAAAATCTTCTCTAGTTTCATTTGATGGGTTGAATTTGATCTTTGAAGGCTCATGATAATTAGTATTCTAATAATTGTGCTGCAGGAAGCTCTAGTATTTCATCTTTTTAATTATTTGGCAAGTGGTGGATCGTTTTATCCACTCTTGGTCATAAACTAATTCTTGTGTTTGTAGTTACTACCATTCAAAGACCAGAGTACCCATCCTCCAAACCAAAAAGGGTTGATTGGGATAAACTTGAAGCTCAAGTAAAGAAGGAGGCATGTTGAACATCAAAGCTTATTTTTCATTTGTTTCCCTTGCGTTTTTGGGTCAACATACCCACTGGAAGTTGTGTTACAATTATTGTTAACACATTTGTGGCTGGTTTTCAGGAGAAAGATGAAAAGCTGGATGGTGATGCTGCTTTGAATAAATTTTTCAGGGACATTTATCAGGATGCTGATGAGGACACACGAAGGGCCATGCAAAAATCTTTTGTAAGATATTTTAATACAAGAGATTGTTTAATTTATCCCTTCAATATGCTTAACTCTGGTCAATGGATAAAATAATTGATAGAATACAGTGTCCTTAATATATGCCGTGTGCATTATAATTTTCTGGTGGTGCATTGTAGGTGGAGTCAAATGGGACGGTGCTTTCGACAAACTGGAAAGAAGTTGGTGCGAAGAAGGTGGAAGGAAGTCCTCCGGATGGTATGGAGTTGAAGAAGTGGGAGTACTAAGGTCTTTGTTCCCAATGGGGAAGATTGTAACATGGACTGTGTTTTTGGTATGTGAATGTTTGTTTTGTTTTCTTCAATCTAATTTATAATGTGTTCCTTGGCTGTGTTTGAATGTCAAAATTTGCTCCTATGTAGCCGTAGTTTTTAGGGTTTTTTTTTTTCTTTTTGGGAGTTTGTGTAGTTATTTGGTCAAAACTTCCACCCTGTCATTGTTGAACTTTTAAGCTGTGCAATTAAGAATGTGACTTGGTATTGTTGCTTTTATACCTTTTGATATGCCGGATGAAGCTATGATGAATTGTTTGTTGCTGGTGCCATTACATACGTTTGTGAACTCTGATTCTCCTGAAGTAAATACGTGTTCAAAAAATGTTCTTCCGCCATTTTTCTGTGCGCTTTTTTTATGGGATGTTTTAAAATAATTTTTTTACTTTTTACATTTTATATTCTTTTTTATTTACAAGATATTTTTCAAATTTTAAATTTTTTACAATAAAAAATACGATATATCAATATTATTAAAAAATTTAAATACATAAAGTCATTGTTTTTCTCTTTTTTTTAAAGTGAAAGTAAAAAAGAAATAAGAAAAAATTAAAAATTAAAAAGAAAAAGAGGGGGGGGGGGGGGGTATCGAAATACTCATGGTTGGATACGAAACAACATTACCCCTGGCTGTGGCCATCTTCGTATATCCTCATTGAAAGCCTAGTCTTTCTTATTCATACTCTTCTTATATATATATAAATCAAAGTTTTTAACAAAAAAAATGTTAAATATGAATGGTTTATTGTAGACACCGATTTTGTTCGGGTATACTGTTTTCATTTTAGTATAATAATAATAATAATAACAATAATAATAATAATAATAATAATAATAATAAAATATTTAAAATATATATAATAATTAAAAAAATTATTAAAAAACTAAAAAAAAAAGAAAAAAAAGGAAATGAGACAAAAACCAGAGGCTAGTACGACGTCGCTGTCACCTTTGTCTAGCTCCCGATCAACCCCCTGTCAGCCTCCTGACCAACCCCCTGACTAGCTCCCTATTTAGCTCACCTACAGCCACCCTACAGTCACCCAGATCCCCTTAATTGAAGCTCTTTAAAATTCCTAGCCCATTTCCCCTTCATCTCGCTCGGACGCTCTCTAAAAAAAAAAAAAAAAACCCATTCAATCTATCCCCACGAAAACCCTCAAGCTCAGACGAACTCCCTCCCTCAAAACACTCTCAACACCTCCAGACATACCTCCATTCCCACGCATAAAAAATCAAATTTCAAACAACCCTTCAAAATACCCAAACCGAAAACAAAACAGATCTAACCAAAGAAAACAAAAACAAAAAAAACAACACAGTCCTCCCTGCAAGGAGGACCCTTAGCGCCACAGCCATATGAAATAAGAAGGAGAAATCATTAGTTTAAGCCGTTCGAAAAAAAAAAAAAAAAAAAAAAAGAGGAGAGATCAAAAACTTTGAAGATCGATTCGCCATTGTCAAGCGACTTTCAGGCCAAACGAAGGTCGGATTCAGAAAGAGGGCGTCAAGGGGAATTTTTGGTGACTTGTTGACCCTTTTTCGATCACCGACGATCACCGTCGGCGGCGACATACACGGCGACAGGTACGACGCCGGATTTCGGCGGAAGCCAGAGCACCCAAAGCCTTTTTTTTTTTGCGAAATGAAATGAACTAAGGCAAAAAAATTTTGATTTTTATAGAAAACATAAAGGAAAACGACGTCGTTTTGAGCATAAGACCAAAACGACGCTGTTTCAAGCATAGAGGATCCGCCCGTGGGTCGAACCCGACCCGAGATCCGTATAACCCGACCCGATGACCCGTTTCAGTCAACCTTGAATCGGTTCAGACGAACCTCCAGTAAATCGGTCTGAACTACTGGATCGCCCGAACCACCGATTGAACCGCCAAACCGATCAGACCGGCCTAGACCAGCGTTGATCAGACTGTTGATCGGTCCGGTTCAGGTAAAAAAAAATTTTTTTGTAATTTTTTTATATTATTATTTTTGTTATTTTATATTTATGCATGATAAATGTTTAAATTTATTAGGATAAATATCTAATTGTTATTAATAATAATAAAATGAAAATAATATAGGATAATAACTAAAAAAAATATTAAAAATGTTTAAATAATAATAATAATGGAATAAGCTTTTTATTTTTCCTGTCTAGATATTGGAGGGAATAAAAAAATATTTTTTTTAAAAAATAATTTCGCCTAGATGTTGTAAAATTATTATTAATAAATTTTCATAAAAAGAAATATATAAGATTTTTTTTATTAGTCTTCAAAATTTATAAAAAATTGAATTTGCTCCGAAAGTCCGCCTAGATTATGAAAATTTTTAGAGATATTCGCGTTTTAATTAAACCCCAAAACCCTAAACTTAAACCCTAAACCTTTACCCTAAATCTATTTCAAAACTTTAAAGACACGTGTGAAAATCTCACATGAAATAGTTTGTTCCCGAATGCTGCCTAAATGATTGGGTATTTAGGAAACTCCATTTCATTAAGTTTTTCACACGAGTTCTTAATTCACATTAATAATAAGATTAATAAATAAAAAATATAATAAAAAATTGATATCTTAAATATAAACAGTCGCACCTAAGCTTTACCTAAATGTTGGAGAGTCAGGGTGGTCTCATTATACTTAAGAATCTAACTTTTAAATTGCATTTCATTTTACATGACATTCATTACCATACATATGTTAGCATGTTATCATCGATAATTGTCTGCATTATTCTCTCTTTAATTTATTGTTCGATGATAAAATATTTTATAATAAAAAAGAATAATACTTTAATTTTTTTTGTGATATTATAAAATAAAATAAAAATAACATTCCGAAAGAAATAATTTTTGGTACTCTGTCTAGATGTTCGAGAGTCACTAATAACTATTTTCTATAAAGATTGTTATTTCATTTTAAGGATTATTGTGTTAAATCTTAACCGAAAAGAGTTATTTTAAATTCTGCTTAGATGTTAGAGAATTTTAAAATAATTCTTTAACTTAAAGTTTTTCTCAATAGTTCTAAAATAAAATTTTTAGCAAAATTTTATTTTTCCAAATGAAGGGAATTAGTGTTAAATTTCAAATTAAAACCATTTTTATCCAACACCGAAAATAGTGCGTAATTAAATGGTACCAATTTATGGGCGTTGTGGGGGTGCTAATCCTTTCTCATTCGTAACCGACTCCCGGACCCAACCCGATTTTTTTCGTAGATCGAAATTTATCTTTTTGATAAACTTTAAACCCGTTTTTATAAGTTTTATTAAAATGATAAATTTTTTGGTGGCCAATTACACCCTAACAAAGATTGATGGCGACTCTCATTTTTATTTTTCTCAATTTTAAAACTCATTTTACGTGTGGCGGTCCCAAAACCGTTATTGACACTTATAATATTGACATGTGGATAATATTTATAAATTGTCACATTTTTTGTATTAGTTATATTTATTCATATTTATTTCTTTTTAAATTGATGTGAATTGTTTTGATTTTATAAAAATTTTAAAATATTTCAATGCATTAATTATATTTATTTTCTTTTAAATTTTTAATTGACTTACTTTTTTTTTCAATAAAATACTCTAAATTATAAATTAAAGCTAAATCAATAATACATTATAATCAAAGAATTTTTTAATAATTTACAAAATTAATAAATATTTTAATTATAGTCATTAAACATTTTTTAATTATTTAAAGAACTTTTATTTAAATCTAATCAAAAATATTATAAAAAAAATTTAGTAACCACTATAATTACGATTAAGAATTGATTTCTCAATTAATTATTTGATACATTCATATTTTATTAAATATTATATCTAACTGAGTAATGAATGTTATTTATGTATATATATATAATGTAATGATTTTATGGATTTAGATAGGATTAATGATACATTATAATATTATATCTTTATTTTTGTTATAAAATCAATAGTACATTATAATGTTAGATTTTACATATACGAGTTGTGATTAATAAGTTGTACATCTCATTTTATATAAATATATAAAAATCAAAATTTTTGGTAAAAAAAGAAAAAATTCAATATAAATAATATTTTTTTTTATATGTGGATTGTTTTGAACAATCGTTAAGTGTCCTAAATTTAATTATTTTAATTTAACTCCATATACATTTTATTAATTTAGAAAATATTTATTTAGTTAAATTAGGTGATTTATTTTATTATAAATATAAAATATTCTTGCCTTTTATAATATATTATAATTAAATCATTTTCAATCATTTTCAATCAAATTCAAATTTTAATTTTAAAATCAATCATGTATACCATAAATAAAAATATACTTTAAAAGTATTGATTATTTAATGACTGTGAATTTAGTATTTAATTGAGAAATAATTTATTTATTTATTAACTTAAATGAATATATAAGGCATATAATACTAAAAATTCAAACCTAAAATAAAAGTTTAATTAGTTTGAAACATATTTTTATATTTCTTTCCTCATAAGTATTAACTACAATTGGTATAATTTATATTGTATTACAAGAATTTTTAAAAATATAAAATGTAGATTTTTCAAAATAAAAAAAGATATATTACATAAGTAATTAATAATCCATTATAATTTTTTGCATAAATTACTCGCAATTTATAAAAGTATTTCAAATTCTTATTATAAATAGAGAATTCTATATACTAAGATTACTAAAAGGTTACTCTTCAAAAGCCTCCAAATGCATTAATTTCATTATGATCAAGAAAATTTTGATCACCAAGTTACATGTCATTTTATGTTGATAATCTTTTTTCTTTGTTATGTTTGTAGGTTAATTTTATTTCCCTTTTATTCACTTTTTTTTATACATGTTCATACTCCATTCATCCTTTCATTTTCAATATTAGCTTTTTTTTTTTTTTTTTTTTTTTTACTTTTGAATGGAATAATTTCATATGTATTATCTCTTTTTAGTTTTTAGTCTTTGGAGATTTTGTTCGATTTTTCTCCATAACTAGTAATGGATGTGAATAATGTGAGATTTTTCAATTGAATTTGGAGTTAGTTAGAATTTGACATAAGTTTTTGTTCTCCTATTTACCTTTTATTTATAGTTTTATTTATATTTAATATGTAATATATGGTTTCAATTTCATTTACCAAAAAATGTAAATTCAATTTGATTTACTTTGACCTTTGTAAATACAATGCAAAGATGAACACCACCTATCCAAGGGTTTGTTGTTGTTATTGCGAGCTCTATATGTCTTGTATTAAAGTAAGGGGCAGCACCAAGCAAAAGTTTATACAAAAAAAATTGATTTTAAGTGGAATAAATTTTTATTGTTTGCAATCAAACATTATTTAATTCTATATAAATATCATTATTAGATAAGATATGATAAAAAATATTTTTCTTTATATTATATACGTACATATTAATCTATAATATTTTTATTTTTGTATTATTTTATATTAGAAAATTTTATTTTTATATAAAATTTATTAATTATATTATATATAATTGAGTTATATATATATATATATATAATTACATATTTGTGTATAGCACAGATTTAAAACTAATTAATGATAATTACAAGAATTATTCTTGGGTTAACCTGACCCATAAGTCCAATCCAAGAGAGGTTTTATTTTTTAAAAAATAATTTTTGTTTGAGAGTAAGAAAGATTATTTTTGGAGCTACGCATTTTTTATGAGTAACAAAATATTAGCACAAACTTTTTATTAAAAAAATGGTCAAATTGTGTTATAAATCTCTGTATGTTGGTCAAAATGTATATTTAATCTTTCTATAATAATTTTAATATTAAAATTCCAAGTCAATTATTAACAGGTTTTTTTTTTTTTTGGGTTAAATTCGATGATATAGATATTAATTTGTTTATATAGTATTGATTTTTAGATAATATTAACTTAAATTCGATAATATTAACTTAATTAGTACACTAAAAAAAATTTTCAAAGCTTAAAATCTTCGGATGAAAATAAAAAAGATACCTACATTACATTGAAGACATTGTGTGCTTTGTATTTGTTGTCTGGTGCTGTTTATTATTGGGTTAATTTTTTTGGTTAAAAAACAAAGGAAGACTTAGAAAATAGAACATGAAAGAATCATAAATGATGATTAGATCCAGTAGAGGAGTTTAAGGAAGAAATGATCCTTTCTACTATTTACAAAATTATGGAAGTTTTATTTTATTTTATTAATATATTTTTATCTAAATTTATGATTGATATTTATTTAAATAATTTTTATTTATTTTCATTTTTAATTTAAAATCATTAAATTTAAATTATAAATCTAAGTGAAAGTACATTATTAATTATTAGATAAATTAATAAAAAATTTTGATTACCTTCTAAATAGTAAAAAGGATCATTTTCCATAATATTGTGCATGAAAAAAAATCATAAATGATAGTTGGATTCAGTCTTTAGGAAGGAAGATGAATGGTCAAAATCTACCATCCTAATATATAAACTTGTATATAATAAAATTACCGATAATTTATAAAAATAAATATGCATTATTTTTAAATATTAAATAAATAAATTTAAAAGTAATTCCTAATGATATTTAAATGAATATTTTTCTTTTTAATGTAAATATTAAAATAAAAACAAAGAGATGGAAAAGAAAAAAATCTTGACTTTATAATTGTTAAATTTTAGAGAGAGAATACAATTATTTTTTTTAAAAAAGAAATTGAAGTACTTATAAATTTTGATTTGAAAATATAAAATATAAAAGAAAATAAGTTATAGTAAAAAATAGAGAAACCCAACTTTTAATGAGTTATTTTGTTAATTAATTTTATTTTTATTAGATTAAAATAAAAAACAACAAAAAATAATTTAATATTTCACGTAATCACATTCATATATAGATCGAAACTAGTTAATTTATTAAAATTTATCAAAATTAATAAAATCTATAAAAACAATCAATGTTATCTGATATTAAATTTTATATAAAAATTAATTTTAAATATTTCATATTTTAATACAATTAAAGCATACTGATATTGAAATGAAATTAATAACATTAATATGCACAGTAATACAAGGGGAGGCATTTGAAACGTGTGCGATTTTCTCTGGACTTGGTGCCGTCCCACTTAATGGCCCATTCTGTCTTTGTTATGGACAATTGCGATCTTCGCAAGCATTTCTTGGAGGACTCAATTTTAGGGTTTCTGGTTTTTAATAGCTTTGTTTTGTTGGAATTTTATTGACTTTGAGTTTGGCGAGACTGTTAGTCTTTATGATTTGTAGGAGATTGAAACTGATTAGTTATTAGGTTATGGAATTGGAAGGTGGTTTTGACCTTTGATTTTTCAAAAAAAAAAAAAGAAAATCAAGTAATTTCTTTATACTAATAAATTAATATCATGTCAATAAATTAATGATTACATCATTAAATTTAATAAAAAAAATTTTTTATTAATTAAATTAAAATTAAAAAAATCGAAAAATACAAATAGTATCAATATTAAGATTATTGTAAAGGGATTAAATCTACATTTTAATCAAAATACAATAATTGATAGCATAATTCGACCAAAAAACTACAAAATAAAGCCAGCTTGATTATATTATTCGTTATCAATAAACCAAGACTAATTCGGGCCATAGGCCATGCGCATTCTAACCGAGAGATGACTTTGTGCTAGATTTATAAGACGGCTGAATGGCCCAAGTCTACACTCCGAAAGCTACTCTTTCAAACGACGTCCTGGATTCAGTCTCCAATTCCATCACCTACTTTTACAAAATTTTTATTTAAGTTTTATAAATATAAGCATATATTTTTATTGTAATAAAAGAAATTCATATTTATTTATTTTTATTTAAATATGTTTTTATTTTAATATGAAAATTAATTTATATGAAAATTTTATTTAAATATAAATTAAAAAATAAAATTTATTTAAATATAAATATAAATATTAAAAATTTATTTAAATACTAAATAAAAATTAAAAAAATTTTAAATACACTAAAATTCAAAATATAAAAATTTATCTCAATAAAATGTTAAATTTAGGAATTTTTTTTATAATTATTTTAACCTTTTTCTTTTTGATTTTTCAGTATCGTTTAGCTTCTCCTCCTTATCTCCCAAAATCCAAGTTCCAATCCTTGATACGTAGAATTGCTTGGCACAGCCACGGTCAGGTATCTGATTCACCGATTGCATAGATCGGATCTGGGACGAACATAGCAAATAAATAAATAAATAGGAGCAGTGTATAAAAAGTAATCGAAAAAGAAGGAAACAATGCAGTTCTTTGGAGGATCAGAGATCAGTCCATCAGCGCCGACACCAACGACGGCGGGGAACAACGCCCACATGATGTACGTATTCAACCGAAACGGAGTGTGCTTGCTTTACAGGGAGTGGAATCGGCCTCTCCACACCCTCAACCCTCAACAAGATCACAAGCTCATGTTTGGTCTCCTTTTTTCACTCAAATCCCTAACTGCCAAAATGGATCCCACTAGGTCTCTCCTCCTTTTTCTCTCTTCGTTCCTTTCAGCATCATTTTCAGTCATGGATTTCTTTATTCTTTTTTCGGTTTATAATTTTCGAATTTGTTGATGATGTGCAGTGCTGAAAAGGGAAATCTAGGGGTCCCTCAGTTGCCTGGTCAAGGGTGTTCCTTTCATTGCTTCCGTACTAATACCTACAAACTTAGTTTCATGGAAACTCCTTCGGGGATCAAGGTTTTTTTTTTTTTTTACTATTATTTTCAATTGTGTTACGGTGGTTTAGTTTAGATGCCGGATACTGATGAATTCATGACCAATTTGTAATTGAACTTAAATCACATATTATTAAGAGGGGTAGAAACAGCTCAATCTACAATTTGCCTCCAAATGCACTCAGCATTTTAGAGGTTGCTCTTTAGGTTCATTTGATGCGCTTGATGTTTTGCCTCACAGATGAATGGGCTATGATACATGTTGTGAATGTTAGATCGTTACAGCTCTAACTTCAATAATTCCGAATGGAGCTGTGAGTTACAAGATTGGGCAGTTTCTAATTGTGGTTTCTGGTAATGTTGGAGGACTTAGAATTTTTCAACGTGATTAGCTATCTATCAGGGTAGTCCTTTGTCAAGTTAAATAAGCAGGGACGTAGGATTTGAAATTCATCAGAGATCTTACGGACATAATTTGCATCATGTTTCTATTAAAGCCCTGAACTTACTTGCCTTTATATTGTTGAATTCTTGGTTAATTTCTTAAAAGGTATCCTCCCTATTGGACTAGCACTTAAATTTAACTCCAAAATATACGAAGAATTGAAAGCTTTATCTCAAAGGTTCTTCTATAGATTCATCACTCCTATGTGTCACCAGATGCCTCATATTGCTGAGAAGTCTAATGTGCTTCTTTTTCAAAATTACTAATTCAATGAGTAGTATGCAAAACCTTCTTTAAGGCTAGATACTAGGACAATTAAAATAATTCCATGGTAGCATTAAAGGCCATGCTTGACATTGTCTATAATGGCTAGTATTTTTGTTTTGCACTATGTTTTTGACAACATTATTGCCACCTGCCTTTGATTTGGATATTTGTATATGTTTCTCAAAGAAATTCTTACTCTGCTACTCTATTTGTCCTTTTGTGCAGTTTATATTGGTCACTAATCCCAGGACTGGTGATCTTCGTGAAACACTCAAGTATATTTATAACTTGTATGTTGAGTATGTTGCCAAGAATCCACTCTATACCCCTGGGACTCCTATCAGGTAAATAACACCCCCTTGTTTTTCCAACCTGATAGCTTACATGCTTATCCTTTAAGGATTGATCTGATGTGACAACCACTGGTCATCACTATTGATTAATGCTGCATGTATTTACATATTTGGTTACCCCTGGGAACTGAAGTTTCTCACTATTTTAATCTTTGTTGAATAAAAACTAATGAATTGCACTGCATTATTTTCAAAATTAATGGTTATTTACGCAACCTTCTAACGAGTGATTTGTGACTTCCTATTTTGTGCTTTGAGCTCTTATTATGGTTATCTTCAAGTTTGTTCTCTACAGTTTCTGTTTTATGATACTACTTGTGCCTTGTAAATTTGTAATTAACTGGATGCACAATTTGTTTGAGATGAAAGTTGTTTTACTGTTCAGGTCCTTAAGGACCTTGCTTTGTCCATTTATGCTCTAGGGTGGATTCTACTAAATATTCTGTCTATTAGGGGTTGACAATAATGAAATCGACTAAGATAAATGATTAACATACAGTGCAACCATCTTCCGCCAATAGGTAAAATTACACGTCAACGGTACCTGAACCTGATGAGTAGCTCATTATTCAGAGTAATGTCGTTTTATTTCTCCCCAATCAATTAATACTGTAATTGGTTATGCTATTAATGAGTTTGTTAATGAAGGCAGATGTTCAGTCCAATGAGTGTCTTTGTCAAAGTTTTCAAATAGAATGATGGAATTTTGCACTAGTATAGAAAGGAAGGCATTATAAATTAGTAGCCCAAGCCATGGGCTTGGCATCATTCTTGAATATGGTTCCTCTCTTTTTCTATATTTTTGGATAAGTACTGTTTCCTATAATGAAATGCCAAGAATGTTTATTATGTTAGCTCTATAGAGATGCATTAGCCACAAAGTTTAAATACATCTTTTCCAGTCAGTTATTTGGCGTATTCACTCCTTATCTTTGATATTTGCTAAAAGGATTACTATTTTTTTTTTTTATCTATGCACTTGATTTGTTTTTCTTGTTGCAGGTGTGAGTTATTTAATACAGCTCTTGACCAATACGTGAGGAGCATTGCATAGTATATAAAGGGGCGTTTAGATCGGGAGAATTTACAAATTTTTCTTTGGAATTTTACTGATGAGTATTTAATTTTAACATTTGGTTTAGGATAATTTGATTCCGAATAAAAGTGATAGATTCTCAATAGCACCCAAAATCTCGAAATCAGAAACTTATATATCCATGAGATATTTTAAGATTCTGAAAGGAAACGTTGCATTATTTTTAAATTTGATTTGAGTAAAAAATGTATGAAATAGCCGTTATTATTTTGAAAAGCATGTTTGAAAATAATTGTTTTGTTAAATTTTTTTTATATTACAATTAATGACGTTTGGTATGAAAAATATCTTAAATAAATTATTATTCAAATAAATATTGGTTTCGAAAAACGTTTTAAATGAAGATCATTTAAGGTGTTTGGGTTGAAGAAATGATTTCCTAAAAAAATGAATAGAAATATTTAAGGGGTTTTTAATTAAAAATGTTTTAAATAATTAATAAGGATTAAATAATTTTTTTAAAAAATATAATAAGATTATTTAGGATGTTTTACAACTAAAAACATCTTAAATAATTATTTTAAAAAATCAAAATAATATAGTTTAAGACGTTCTTGCTAAAAAACTTTTTTAAAAAATATTTTCTTTCAAGTTTCAAAGAATTTAAAAAAAAAAGCTTTTTAAAGATTTTTTGCTGAAATACGTCTTATAAAAGTTTTTTTAACCAAAAATCAAGTGAATGCAAAAAAAAAATTTTGTTTTTAAGGTGCTTTTCAGCAAAAACGTTTCAAAAATTTTTTCAACCAAAAACTAATTGATTGTAAAAAATTTAAAAAAAAAAAAAAACTTTAAGATGTTTTTATTGAAAAATGTTTTAAAACAGTGTTTTCTTTCGAGTTTCAAATGTTTCGTACTTAAAAAGTTTTGTACGAATAAGGGAAGTTGTGATTAATATCGGATCAAAATTTAAAATTGATATAGTCTAGAAGATTATAATAATTATTTAATAATTAAAATACGTAAAAATTTTAATTAAATGAATAAATTTGAACATATAATAATTTAAAAATAAAAAAGTTTTCAAATAACACGTATTTTCAAATATCATAAATTTTTTTAAAATTTAAGATTTTACAAAGTAAATATCTTTTAAAAAAAAAATTCCATATCTGTGCCCTAAGGCACTTACTTTTCTACGTCGGTGCATGTGAGGAGCCAATTCCGTTGCATATTTTTTTTTTTTTTGTTACATTAAAAAAATAAAATCTTAATATAAGTAAAGGGGAGGAGAATGTCTAACTTGAAATTGGATCTTTGATATTCCTTCAAACATTTTTAATTATTAAACCAAATGTTTAAGGACTCCCATACATTTTTAATACTGTAGTTTGGGTTACTTTCAGGCAGTTTTACACACACAAGTTGGCTCCACGTACATCAGAAAATTATCATTCTAGAAGAAGTTTGTGGAACATCCCTCCTTTTGTAGGTATCGTGTATAACAATTGCTTCAAATGTTTGTGAGGGTGCGATTTCATGGAGGTTTTATCCATTTATTATCTAATATTATTTGTATTGATTACCTGTGACTTCGTGATACAGTATCCGGAATGCGGGTAAAATGAAAAGCAAAGCTCTTTTATTCCTATCTGGAATTAACTTACATGTCTATCTCTAATCTCAATTAGGGTATGAGAAAGCAAACCATAAATGTTACATTGTTTTTTTTACGTGATTTATGCTTTTATTCTTTTTATTTGTATGGGTTACAGGATGGATTCTAATTTTCTATGAACCATTCCTTCTCTGTAACATTTAGGAACCTGAATCCAGATGCGGAGAGGTGTGGTGCACGACCTAGATATACCCCCTTCAGAAATGGTGAAATTCTGCTAATTTTGGAAGAAATAAGATCGAATTTGAAGACCAATGAACAAATCGTAAGTATTTGCATTTTCGCTTTCGATTTTGTTTTTCTAAAAAAAAAAAAAAGAATAACAAGAACGAAAAACTGCATTAGTCATCAAGAACTTTTTTGCCATCCAAAATCTAAAGAGGAATGCTAAGGGGCACTCTTCTCTAACAACCGTTTTTCACATCCGATCTCTTAGAGACCACGTTAATTACAATGTCAACCTTTAAATTGGTAACTTCTCATTCTAAGTTATCACTTGTGAAAAGCTTTTTTTATTTAATCTTCCTTTTATCTTCTCTCTCTTAACTCTGCAAAACTAATAATATATCAAATTTTTTATTTTTATTTTTTTACTTTTTGTCTTCTCTCTCTATCTGCCTTAACGCTGCATTAATTAGAAAACACAAACTTATCTCGGAAGAAAGCACAATTCTATGCTACACCCACACCCAAACTTTCAATCACTTTGGCTCAATCAAAAGTTAGATTATTGGTCAAAATTTTATTTTTTATAATTTAATTTATGAAATTTAATTTTTAAGGTATTCTAATATTTTTAATAATATCAAAAAATAAGAGTGATAGTTCTAAATTACGAATCCACCTCTCTCTAAAGTTTTTTAAAATTTATAGAGAAATATAAAATTTATCCTATTTTTAATCTTAATAATAATTTATTATAATCTATTTTATCATTAAAAATCAACATAATTACATAATAAATCGAGATTTATTCTGATATGCAAAATTATATTTTTAACCGCATGATTGAACACCTAATAATAATCATATGTATTTAAATTTTTACAAATTTAAATATTTATTCTTAATTGATAAAATTTTAGAAAGATAATGATTTTTAATTATAAAGATAGTTGAAAGATGAATAAAATAAAATTTTAATAAATAAACAATTTTCATTTACACAACATTAACGTAATCATATGTTATAATATATTATAAAAAAATTAATCTATATAACTCTAGATAAAAAGTATCTCAAAGATATTGATGATTAGACAAATGTACTTTTATGGTGGGTTGCTTTTTGTGTTTTCTTTGCCATTACATTGTTTCATTCTAAGCTTTTGAGTGTCGGCCATTGAATTTTGAGTTTAACTTAAGCACAGGCGAACATTTTTCTATCACTTTATTAAATTTTAAAAAAGATAAATTATAAATTATATACTATAATGTCATAAATAAATCATTTTTAAGAGGATGAAAAAAATTTTTCATCGATAATCAGTTAAAGATTGACGATTACGATTTATTTACTAAGATAGCATCAACACTTTTAAATTAGTTATCTATTATGATTATGAAAAAATTTTTCAATAATCAATTGTAGCTACAAACTAAGTGTTTTATTATAATTTTTGTTTAATAACTGCTCTTTTTAGAAACTTTATAACTTTGAAATACACATATAACATTTTTTTTTTATTTTATAGTAACTTTTTTTTCTAATTATTTTAACAAAGTTTTGTACATTTAATAATGCTAACTTTATATTAAATTATTTTAAATTCTAATTCAATCAAATATTAATTAAATAAAGTATTAAAAATTAATTTAACATATCAGACAAAATCAAGGTTCAACACTAATACAAAGATAATGGATGTCTCATACAATTTAAATTGAGGATTTAATTATGGCATGTGACACTGTTGATAAGAAATCTATGGATGCAAGGGCAGCAAAGGAAGTGGTGGTTGAATGTTTTAGTCTTTGAAGGTGAGATGTAGTTGGGTCCGACTTTTGATAAATGTTTTACGGATGATTTCAATTTTAATTTTTTGATTAGATGGCCTTCATCTCTTTTGCGCGGTGACTTGACAGATCCCTCTGCTTTGGATGGCATCTTAATATCGATTTTGTGGAATTTTCAGATTATTCAAGAGAAACTGTTTCAAGTGTGTCGGTGGGCAAGTGAGAATGGTTTCTTGTTGTAATAAAAACAACGTTCTTAAAAGAAAAACGTAATAAATTATTTCAAAATTAAGATTTTAAATATTTTTTATAATTTTAGAAGTATTATATTTTTAGTATATGAAACTTAATTGATCATAAAAAATAATTACAAAATAAATTTTATATTTTAGTATTAATAATATTTTTTAATATTAAAACATAATAATTGATAAAACATAAATTTTTTTATATAAAAGCATAATTATTGTTAATAGAGTCAATATAATATAATGTTTATTTTATTTTTAATTATGTTCGTACATAAAAATGTAGTAATTAATAAAATTATATTTTAGTTTATATTTTTTTATATCAATGATTATGTTTATTGTTATTGAAACGGAGTAATTAATAAATTGTAATAATTGATCACTTGAAATAGATAATATTTTTAAGATAAAATTTTTGTTAAAAATATGATAAAATTTTTTTCATAATTTAACAAAAACGATATTTATAAAATAAAAAATATAGTATTTTATTAAAAATGTAAAAAAATATATATTTGAATTCAAAAAAGATAATATTTTTAATATAAAAATGTTTTAATTGAAAATTCGATGTTTTTAAGATAAAATTTTTTTTTGTTAAAAACATGAAAAAAATATTTTTTAGAATTCAATAAAACGATATTTTTAATATAAAAAAATATAATTTTTGTTAAAAATATGAAAAAAATATTTTTTAGAATTCAATAAAAATAATGTTTTTAATATAAAAAAATCCAAAGACAATATTCTTACACTAAAAATGCAGTTTTATTGAAAACATGAAATTTTTTTTTCAAAGTTTAGTAGAAAAACTTCTTAGTTTATCTTGCAAAGTTGACTATGAATAATGCCTTCAATGAATTGGAGATTTTTTTTTCCATGGATTAATCAAGTTCTAGATTTCAAGCTCCTATTTTAAGTTTATTCCAATTTTCTTAATAAAAATTAATTTATTTGAAAAACATATGCCAGAAGACAATGACGTGGATAATTTTTTAACAGGAGTTGTTGGAAACTTAGCTTGATGTCTGATCCACTTCAATAATTATCTACTTTATTTTTTCAATGATTCTCCGCAGCTTTAGATAGATCGTGTGTTTCTTATATTTTCACTTCATATAGATCGAAGCTGCCAGGAGCTCATTGTTTTTTCCTTGATCCCGGTCCTGTCTCCGTTTGTCTTTGTCAGATATGGAGCAAGCCATAGTTCTTTACCCTTCACCAGTGCTTACCCACCAGATGGCTATGGTGGAGCTAGGCAAGCTTCTACTCACTCATCAACCTTCACTCTCTATACACATCCTCATAGCCACTCTTCCTTTCCAAGCAGAGTCCAACGCCCCATTCTTCTCAGCCGTCTCGGCCACCATCCCTTCTTCCATCACCTTCCACAAGCTCCCCATCGTCACTCTCCCTCCGTCCACCCACCATGACACCGTTGTTTTTGATGTCCTCCGTCTCAACGACCCCGATGTCCACCATGCTCTCCGTACCATCTCGGATGACTACAAAGTAAACGCCATTATCGTGGACTTTTTCTGCAGCGTTGCTCTCAAAGTGGCATCTGATCTGGATCTTCCGACTTACTGTTTCTACACTTCTTGTGCTGGATCTCTTGCTTCTTTACTTTATCTCCCCACCCTCCACAAGACCTTCACCGGAAACTTGGAAGATCTCAACCTTCTTCTTGATATCCCAGGTGTGCCACCAATTCCATCCTCAGATATGCCAACACCAACACTAAAACGCGACAAAAAGATCTATGAAATCTTCTTAGATATCTCCAACTGCTTGCTCCAGTCAGCTGGGATTATAATGAACACTTTCGAATCCATCGAGCCAAGGGCCATCAAAACGATTGGCGATGGACTCTGTGTGCCAGATTGCTCCACACCACCCATTTACTGCATCGGACCTTTCATTGCAAACGGTGGAGCTGCTGATGGTGATATTGTTCCTGAGTGCTTAAAGTGGCTAGACTCGCAACCTAGTAAAAGTGTAGTATTTCTGAGTTTTGGTAGCTTGGGATTGTTTTCAATGCAACAATTGAGGGAAATAGCCGTTGGATTGGAGAGAAGTGGGCAAAGGTTCTTGTGGGTGGTGAGAAACCCACCTTCGGAGAATCAAAGCCCGGCTATGAACGAAAAAATGGACCCAGATTTGAATTTGTTGCTTCCTGAAGGGTTTTTGGAGAGGACCAAAGAGAGGGGACACGTAGCTAAATCATGGGTGCCGCAGGCAGCTGTGTTAACTCATGACTCGGTAGGTGGGTTCGTAACTCACTGCGGCTGGAACTCAGTGCTGGAATCTGTGTGTGCAGGCGTCCCAATGGTGGCGTGGCCACTTTATGCAGAACAAAGGTACAATAGGGTGTTGATAGTAGAAGAAATGAAGATCGCTTTGCCAATGGTGGAGTCAGAAACCGGGTTCGTGAATTCAACTGAGGTGGAGAAGCGAGTTAAAGAATTGATGGAATCGAAAGAAGGAAACTCAGTTAGGGAGCGAACCATAGCAATGAAACATGCAGCCAAGGCGGCGTTGAGTGAGGGAGGTCCCTCTAGCATTGCGCTAGCCAGGCTTTTCGAGTCATGGACGCAGAAATCAGTGTGACTGATCTGGTTTTTTTTTTTTTTTCTTGATCCAACTAAGCTAAACAGAGTTGGAGTAGCACAATGGGTCGATCTTTAGTTGGACTTGGACCTTAATCTAGCTAGGCCCTTAAATAAGCCGACTGAAAAGAAAGCCTTCAAATCTAAAGAGGATCACATATCAAGTGAGTGAGCGAGCGTATGAGTCACCGTCCCAAAAGGATTGCCAGTGGGTTACTGGTATGATTCCAATATGACATTGTCTCCTTGAAGGCGTCTTGGGTCTGGAACTTCTACACTCCATCAGAAGTCTCTTAGGTGGTTTAGAACTTTAGATAGATAGATAAATAAATAGAGGAGAAGCTATTTTTGCTTTGGTGAAGTTTATTTGTAGTACTTCGTTTCCATAAACATTAAACAATTACAATTCCCTGAATCTCCTTTTTTTTTTTTTTTTACCTTGTTCATCTAATTCTTTTGCACAGTTGAATTGCAGGGAAATATTTGGACATAAAATTTTATAAGGTTCCTTTTATTTCCAAAATTTTTCTTTTAAATTTTTATATTTTCAAATATTTATTTGATAAAAAAAATTAACTTGTCAATAAAAAATAATTTATTAATTAATAAAAAAATAATTTTTTAAAAAATTATCTTACCTTTTTTAAAAAGGAGAAGATAATTTTTGAAAAAATGTTATTTATTATTAAAACTATTTATCAATATGTTTAAACATAATTTTATTCAAATATGTCCTTATACATGATTTTTTAAAGTTTAAACTTAATTTGACCTAACCCAAAATATTATTATATTAATAAATAATAATTTTATTTAATTTTACTTAAAAAATTAAAATATTAATATTAAAAGTCTTTTAATATTTTAACTTTAAATACTTTATAATTTTACTCATGTAAGACTTTGAATATAATATTTTAAACTCAAATTTGATTTGATTTGATTTAAAATATTATTATATTAATAAAAATATTAAAATATTAACATTAAAAGTATTTTGATATTTCAAATTTAAATATTTTTATTTTGTATATTATTTAAACATAAATATTTTTAGTATTTCAATAATAAACAGTATTATATTACAATTTTAATAATAAATAATAAAATATAATAATAATATTATTATTTTAATAATTAACGTTAAACAATATAATAATATTATTTTCATAATATGAATATTTTAATAAATTTTTTAATTATTTTTTAGTTTAAAGTATATAATTTTATATTTTTATTTATTAAGGTGTTTATATTACTATTTTAATAATAAATATAATTTTTTTTTGTTATGATTTAACAATAGATACTTTCAATATAAAATATAAATATTTAAATAGTATAAATATTTTAATTATAAATTTTAATATTTTAATATTAATAAAAATAATATTTTAAAATATTAATATAAAAATAATAAATAGTTTTATTTTAAATATTTTTATATTAATATAATACTTTAATATTAAATATTATTATTAAAATATAATTATTCTTGAATATTAATAATTTTAATAATAAATAATTTCAGTATACTTTAATAATAAACAAATTTTAATATTTTAATAATTATATTAATATTATTTGAAAAAAAAAATTCAAAAAACAATCAAACAACAAAAAAAAGTTGTCATTAACTTATTCAAATTACAGAAAATCTTTAACTTTTCAATCAATATAAATATTTTTTAAAAAAAAAATTTAAAGTCAATTTCAGACTAAATGTATAATTATTATATGTACTTTTGTCTTGTAGTTTTTCTTAGTTAATATAATGAAACAAAAGAAAGAAAAAAAGAATGAACGAGTTAAAAATAAAACACTCATGTGTAGAAGGAAAGAAAAAAAAAAAGATTGAACTAAGAATAGAAAATAGGATAAAGTTACATTCAGTTTTTTCAATAACTATATGATTTGTTTGTTGTTAAATTTTTAATCAATTTAAATGATTAAATTCAAATTTCGATCATTTTAAATAAAAAAAAATTAAGTGGGAAGAATTCGAAGAGGGAGGTAACTGGTAAGGGTTGGTGAAGTAAAAGAATTTTACTTATGTACCCAGTGAATAATCCAGAAAATTAACCTTCAATTATCACTTACAATATGTTAATTGGTGGTAGTATCAAAAAAGGTCCTTAAAAATGTCGAGTCTCAACATTCAAATGTAAGAAGACAAAGGGATCCACTGCCTGCCTTGTTCGACGCATTTTCCTTCTTGTTTGAAAAACAATCATGACACAGCGCTTTCCGGCTTCTAGCTGGCCACGTCAATTTGACAAAGCTGTTGGCCTTTTTTTTTTAAAATGTTGAGCCGCTGAGGGACACTTTAATTTAAGGACCATAGTTAGTTGGGTGAAAGTTCTAAAATATACCATAGTTGTTAAGCGTTAACCGGAAAGCGGAAATAAATTAAAAAAAAAGGAGAATGAAGTTACTAGCACTTGCAAGATAGAATTAATTTTGAGGCACCAAAGAAAAATTTTCTGCCTTGGAATGCGATTGGGCTGTTATTTGTTTCCTTTACATATATTTGCCCACGAATCATTTCTCTAAAGAAGGTTCTACTACTATTGAAAATAAAACAATAGGGAAAAATCAGTCACTAAGGCATTGATCCAATTGCAACATAAGCCAGAAGTCAAGGTTTCAAGCTCACCTACTCGCCTAACGCGTTTAAGTGTCAAGAAAGCATAATATGTATGTACTAGAAGAAGTGACTTCTTGCACCATTGTTTTCAAGGCAAGTTCTCATTCCCTCTACCAATTATTTCAAATCTATTATCCCAATTCCCATCTTTTTCTTCATGTTCAATTTATCTATAAATACTTGCTAATAAGCCCCACATTTCTCATATCATTCTTCACTCCCTTAAGGACTTAGAAAATTTTTTTCTCAAGCTTTTGAGTTGGTAATTAGCATCAACAAAAATGGAACAGAAGAGCCAATCCCCATATCCATTGGCACCCGGTAATAGCCTTTCCCAAAGTGACCCAGAGTCTGTCGCGGTTCAGTCAAAAGAGCTAAAGAAAAAGAAGAGAATGAAGTGCCTGTTGTATATTGTATTGTTTGCTTTGTTCCAGACTGGAATTATATTGCTTTTCGCCTTGACGGTCATGCGTATCAGAAACCCAAAGTTTCGAACGCGATCAGGGTCATTTGTTGACACATTTGATGTTGGAACCGAGGCTTCCCCTACCTTTAATTTGCGAATGAATACTCAATTCACGGTAAAAAATACAAACTTTGGTCACTTTAAGTACGAGCTTGGTACTGTCACCTTTGCATACAGGGGCACACCGGTTGGCCAGGCGACTATTCAGAAAGCTCGAGCCAGGGCTAGATCGACGAAAAAAGTTGATGTTATAGTGGATTTGAGGTCGAGCAGTTTGTCAAAAACTAATGAATTGGGAAGTGATATTAGCTTGGGGGTTCTACCCCTGACCAGCTACTCAAAGTTGGAAGGTAAGATTCATCTGATGAAGGTGATCAAGAAGAAGAAGTCTGCCCAAATGAATTGTACCATGGAAATTGACATTGCCTCGAGAACACTTGGAAATATTCTATGCAACTGATATGCTAGCTGCGTTGTTTTAGGTTATGGACTTTGATTTTTTGCCTAGGGATTTTGTTTTTTTTTTTAACTTGATTTCTGTCTTATGTGTTTCTTTTTTTTTTATTATTATTATTATTTTGATCCAAGGGGGACGTATATGCATGTTGATATGGTAGTCCCTCGTTCGCGTGCCTGTTCTTTTTTTCTTTTTTCATTTATTTACCATGGTTTTCATGAGAAATTATATTTTAAGATCCTTTTGTCAATTTAATATTTAAATTGCTTATAAAAACCTTATTTTATTTTATCTTTTGATGCAAGACATCGTGACTGATTAATATTAGTTGCTCAAATTTACTAAGAATTGCTGTTATATATATATATATATATAAAGTTGGCTATCGATCATTTTGTACTAATATTTACTTTTGTTTTGGAAGTAAAAAAAGAAAAATGGAGAAATGCCTCTGCATAGAGTTAGTTGCAAAGCCTGGTTTTGAGTTAACTAATGGGCCTAGTCCATTCCCACCTATGGTAATCTCGCCTGTTCCTCGGCAATTGTTTGGCCCAAAAAAACGAAAAGGGTACAAAAAAAAAAATCACAATTTTGTGATCACAACCCAACAAAGGACAAATCCAGTGAACTCAAGCAAATTGCTCAAGTTTCCGGAGGATGTAATGTTTCCTAACAATAAGAATCCTAATGTTGGGAAAATGGGTCCATCAGCATCCCAAATTTCCAACATCTATGGTGGCCTAATGCAACTGCTGCTAAACGGCACCTAAAATGTTAAGTCAAGATCCAAGAGCAGAGAGAGACGTCTGATCAGCAGAAGAAACAAGGCAAATTCTTTTGTTGTGCCGCTTCTCTGTTTGTGTAGCGTTGTCTTCCACTTTTCCTCTCTTTGAAAGAATGATATAAGTTGCAAGTCGCAAGAGCAGAGAGAGAGATGGTTTGTTGATGACCTTAACTCCATCTAATGAAAAATCCAGATTTCAGGTTCAGTCCTGAAAAGTTGAAGTGGAGTAAAAGCCTTTTTCAAAAATCCTAATCACTGTTCTCTTTTTCATTTTACTTTTTCTTGGTGGAGAAAAAACAAAGAAACATGATGTGAAGGATTTGATACATAAATCCCTTGAAGAAAATTACTCTCCTCGTGTTTGTGACCTATAAGCTAGACAAATGCTATCAAATCGGATTGAAGATGTGCATTGGTCAAGTTGAAACTAAATTTTGAGAGGAAAGTTAAAACTTTGAGGTCAAAATCGTGTCACTCCTAGTTTGCTCCAGACCTGAGGGATGAACAATGTAATTTGCAGATTTACTTGCTTTAGATTTCCTTAAGCGCTGGTGACATACTTATCTATTGAATTCCTCAAATATATCCAGTGGCACTCCATCAAGGAAATAATACACTTGAATAGTTGAACTACAAGAATCTACATCAAATATAAAAAATTGAAGGCAATTGAATAGGTCATAAGCTGGAACAGAAAAGGTTCGACCATCTTTAGTTCAAGTGATGTCCGTTAATAATGGGTCTTGGCTTGTTGTTGGTCTTGACTGTGTGAAGTAGAGACCGGCACTATTTGCCCTGCCGTAAGGGGGACCAAGCTATTTTGTGGTGCACTGTAGACCGTGGAGTCTGGAAACGAGGGGTGGGCGCTTTTGTTTTTGTGGTCATTTTGGCTTTCCCTGTCATTATGATGGTGTGGTTTGAAAATTTTGGTTTACTAGTTGCTGCAAACAAAGATGTTGTTCCTCGATTCATTTATTGAAATTTAAACTTCACGGATTCACATACCCAATTCATTATGTCTCTAGTTTGGAAGTCGCATTGCGAAATATCATGCTATAGATTTTTGTTCCTTTTTCTTTTCTCTAATTACCTTTCTTTGCAATTGAAAAATGAAGTGTATATAGTTACAAAATCCTACTGGTCATTTTCCATTACTAGCTGAGCTATAGCAGTAAGGAGAAGCATTACTTTTTATACTTTATGGGTCTCAGTTCCTTGTCATTAAGTATAGTCTACGGCTCTTTTTTTTGGATACAAGCCTAGAGTCTCCCTTTTACATATAATGTTCATTGATTGTGAGATATTAAATTCAAGAATACAATATTGAAAGTGCAAAACAAACAACTCGACTTTTACTAGATACCCAACAAAGGAAACGGGTAGATCGGCCAACTACTAAATGGACAATTTGAATCATAGATGAGAAATGAATTATTGTTCTGAGTGAGGACCCAGTTGTGTTGTGAGCGTTGGATAAGAAAATTCAGAATATAGACAAAGAACTTGTGGGAAACAATTGTCCATGGTATGATCACCATGGCATACTTTCTGAGGAACCATATCAACAAGTATATCAGATCTGAATAGACAATGGATACAGTGGACTAAGGCATAAAACTTTCAACTTCAATGGTACAGGAATATATGAGAGTATACAGGATGGATAGCCAGAGGGAGACTCGGAGCTCGGAGCATGTGTTTCAATTGCTTAAGCCTTTTTTTTTTTTAACTTTTGAATGAAATGAAATTGGACTTTAACCATAACCAAGTGAAACTGCTTTCTTACGATACCGTTCAAAAGTGTTTTTTAAAGCAGGATGAAACTGCAGAGATATCATCATGTGGCCCCTTTCATTTTTTTGGTAGTGTTTAAAACAAAAAACCAAAATTTTTTTAGAAGTATCTATGGCTTCGCTTTCCTGTTCAAACTTGCGTTAGTCATTCTCTTTATTGTTTGGTTTGTTTTTCTACTGCAATTTCATGGGTGTGAAACTGTTAATCGATGATGTTAAAACATGGAAAGATTTGAAGAAGCAAAATTATTTATATATTGTAAAAATGCAGTGACCATCTCACTAGTTAATATTCCCATTGCATCCTTGTCCAATTTCTTCCCTTTCCCAGTTTCCCATCAAATTCCCACCAGAAACTACCAGTTGTCCTGGAAAAAGGCATAATCACCCAAGAAAATGAAAGAATAAAGTGGAGAAAACTGTCAAGTCATTTCAACTCCTTCAATTCCAGAAATGATCACATCTTTGATATGAACAGCTTACCTTTCAAAGGTAACATAATGCTTAACTGCAGAAATACAAGACCATACACAGTCACCCAACAACAAAAAGAAATCCAAATATAAAGGTTAATTTCAATTTCTTCATAATGACCCATCACCTTAACATGTGAACCTACTCTATTCACTGCTCAGCACAGCTAACAATCAAACAACAATCCTAGCCTCTCTAAATTCTTTTCTTTTTCTTTTCCCTTTCATTTTTTTAACGTCGTCATAATAAAAATCAAGGTCTCTGTCCAATATTTTCTTTCTATTGCTTTAATTAACAACATTTTTTCCCGAGATTTCTAGTACTTCGTCAGGTGCTGAAGACAGTTCCTTCTTCACTAGATATTCTTGCGGAATCCATCAGTTTCTCGTATGAGGAATTGCTTGTAACTCGTGACAAAAGAGAAGAATCTGAGGAAAATAAACAGTTTAATTAGTACTTAAGAAGTAGATTTAAGGTTTTAACACTAATAATAATTAGTGCAAATACTATTACTTAGAGACAGTGTGAAACCACACCTGTAGAAGATGCATTGCTTAGCTTCTCTTGTGAAGAATCACTTGTACATCTCGACAACCAAGAAGATTCTGCTATCAAAACAAGAAACACAAGCTAAGCATCGAATTCCAAATTAAACAAAACAAAATTAATTACTATAATTAATACCTCTATTTGAATTGAAAGATTTCTTGCAATGCAAAATGGCGCTTTGGATCCCATCATGTTGCAGTAGCAGCGTATCATCTCTCCTATTAATTGGTGATGAGGCAGCCGAGGCTGATCTGCTCTTTCCCAAGTGCTTGCAAACCCCTTTAACCCCTGTTGAAAGATTCCCCTGTTTCTCCTTCATGGAATATACCGTTGATGGAGAAGCCACCGGGGATAACATTGATAAGTCGCCTGAGACTTTTGTCTTGTCACTTTGACTGTTCTTTTTGGAGACTTTCACATACAATGGCTTGATTAAATTCAGGTATTTCTGTATCAGATCTTTCGATAATCTCTTTGAGGAATCATCTGAAAACGAATCCTCTGTTTTGCCTTTTGTTTTCCGCAACCTATTTTCACTGGTGAAGATTGGGAGGTTTGAAGACTCCTCTATTTTGAATTTCACTTTGAAATGTTCGCTCTTGCCTTGTTTTTCATGCTTTGGGGTCTCCATAGAAATACCGAGGAACTCAGTTTTCTCTGCTGCGTATGTATTACAGGTATTTGCCATTGACTCTGACTTCTTAAGAGTAAAGAGTCGAAACTTTGGAGCAGATTTTAACAGAGCTATGAGAGATTGAGGCTTGGAGCTTGGCTCAATGGGAATGATCTTTCTTTTGGAGAAGTGATCATTCAGAGACAAAGAACGAGTGTGCTGTGGCAAGTCGAGCTCTTTATCACCAACATTCTTAGCCGGTTTGTGGAATGCTCGCTCTTCCTTGGAGTCGAATCTTTTCTTGCCTTTGACACCGTTCTCTTCATGGCTGTTGCCGTGGGCATTTCCCTTGTCGTCAAACTCATGCATAGGAAGCTCCAAGTCAATGAAAGAGTCCTCTCCTTCATCCAACTCATGATCTGAAACAATCAAAGACTTTGGAATCTCCGTGGTGCCACTGTTTTCACAACAAGGTTGGTTTTGGTTCTCTTTGTGAGCACCATAGCTATGTTTCCAAAATCTGAGAAAATTGAGACCTTCCATGGTAATGGAAAGAGAGAGAAACAAAGAATGTAATAGAGTTGTGTATTTTTTAGAGTTCTGTTTAGTGGGGTTCTAATTTTTTTTCTTTAATAGGCGAAGTAGTTCAGCTCTCTCTCGAGTAAACAAAAAACGCTAAAAAAAGGAGACCCTTTGCACTCCGTTTTGTGGGTGGGACGAGAGAAATTGAAAATGGTGAATCATGGTACCCATAGAGTCCAGAGAAAGAAAGGGATAGCTTTGCTTTTGAACAGTGTTTATTTGCAGGTGTGGTTGTTTTCACCTGCAAAAGAAAGGAATTGTTTGCGTGGATACAGAGGAAGAGCAAGTGACCGACCCCGTGAGAGTGAGCAAGAGAAAGACAAATCTTTGCAAATGATGTAATTACTCTGTAAAAAGTTTATAGTTTTACTATTCTTTTAGATTACGATACCGAGAAAACTCAGATCTACTGTTACAAATTCAGACTTGCAGGCATTGGGAATCAGCCTTTTTTACTCCCTCTAGACTTCTCAGCAAATTTTGAATCCTGGATTTACATTTGCCCCACGCGCAGTCTCCATCACCACTGTTCTTAATTATATTTGTTAGTTTTTTAGTACTGTTCTCAGTTTCGTTCCTTATCTTTCCCCTTTACTTTCATCCAGTATCGGGTTTAACTTTGGACGGTACTTCTGCCTTGGACATGACCAAAATCAGGCTGCTGCTACTTTTGGTTTTTAATTTCTAAATCAATTGTGTTCGGACGATGAATTATTTTATTTACATTATATTATCAATCCCATTAGCCATTATCATTTTTGTAACGATAAAAGACTTCATTTGCATGCATGATACGATTAAAAAAAAAGTAAAGATGAGATTAATTAATGAAATAATAAAATTAAATATTATAGTGATAAAATTAAAATTACTGATAAAATATGTATTTGGATATAAAAATAAGTATTATAAAATAAAATATAATAAATAATAAAATATAAATTAAATTTTGATATAATAAATTTATTTAATATCTATGATGTTAAAAAATAATTAAAATTATTTTTATAATAATAAGTTTATAAATAAATAAATAATTAAAATTATTTTTATAATATTACATTTGTTATAAATAATTGAATACAACCCATATAAGCCTACTAGCATTGGGGTTTTATAATTAGAAGCATTTAAAAAAAATACATTAAATTAAAGAGGATAAAAGTGTTCAGTTTGCCTATGGTGAATTTTAGAGCCTTGGGTGTGGATTAAAAGATTTAATCTCACCATTCCTATGTTAGTCAAACATTATTTCACGGTGAGATTGGCATGAAAGGGAGCTCAAACGTATTGAATTGACAATTTAGTTCTATCCGAATGGAATCTAAGGATTATTAAGATGGATGAAAAAATTAATTTTGATAAAATTAAAAATAATGATAACAGTGAAATTATGTTACATTGAGTATGATAAAAATAAAATTAAAATCAACAATAAAAAAATATATTTGAATGTAAAACTAATAATAAAATATTTCTTTTTTACAAGAGCAGTCGTTTATCCTAAAGTTCAATTATTCACTAAATCATTTGCCCTCTAATATGTGATGGGAGGATAATAAAAATAATTGCATCGCCAAAATGCTATTCAAATGCATTTTCGATTCAATAAAATCTTAAAATAAGGTTGAATTTTCCAGGAAAACAAATCGTGTCCTAAAATTTCAAATAACAAATTGTGGATGATATTGCGAGCATTTTGGTGCACGGCTTTGTAGTCAACTCAATGTTTCTAAAATGTTGGAGTATTGTCGGAAATGAGACATAGCCATCCCTATTTTATTCAAAGTCTAAGTCAGCTAAAATTGTTTGACTTATGGTTGGTTCCTGATTCATCAATTTCCAGCTTCCAGGGTCCTATTCAACGATTAAGAAGTAACTAAACCCCTAAAAACCGTTGGACTGCCTGTGTCTTCCATACATTACTAAAACATCAAACTTATATAATAATCCTAATTGAACTCGAACTCATGAACTTTGTTCAAGGAGTTTCAATTTCATTTTAAACTTTCATATGTAGAGACTGGTATACTTTTAGATAAAATTACTTAAAATCTACAAATTAAAACATTCAAATGTTAATTTGAGTATGAAATATTTGATAATTCGTTTATTATTTATTTATTTATTTCATAATTAATATATGTAAAATATAAAAATTATCATATCATAATTTATATTAACATATCAAATATAAAATATATTTTTTGAGCTTTTTATATTCATATATGATTTTACTAAAATTTTAAAATATATCACATTTAAAATTATCATATAAAAAATAAGAATAACTTCACAAACATTTCATGTGAATTACGACTTTTTCACTTATACCTCGTATAAAATTTTTTTTCTCACGTATAATCTTGTGGTTTACTTCTGTTATCAAAATGAATAATGACATTAAAATCAAATAAATTTTAATAAAATTAGAAAGTTAGTCTCACCTTTTTTTTTTAAATCCTGATTATCCCTTTATGATAATAAAAATAAACCATAAGATTTTACATAAAAAAAAATTTAGACTACAAGATAACATTTGGTATCGTTTTTAAGATCACCATAATAATATAATTATCGAGTCAAGATGATTTTATTACTCATAGTTTAAAATCATTTTATTTAGTTAACAATTATTAATTCGTACAAATAAAAATGATTGTATTTGATATTATTAAAAATCAAATATTATTTTATTTAAAAGTATGAAAATAATCATCTTTATTATAATAGTTATATAAGTTAATAATTTAAATATTATTTTAAAAATAATTCATAAAATATAGTAATATTATATTATATTTTATAATAAATAAATTAATAAATATATTTATTAATTAAGTAAATTAATTTTTATAATATAAATGATGTAAAAAAGCATTTGGATTAAAAAATAAAACTAATCTATTGAAATTATAATAACAAAACAAAGACATTATATTATATATTAAACATTAGAAAAAGTAAAAAATACACAAATTATTTTTAAATATATTATAATGAATATTAATTTGAAAATATAAAATAATTATAATTTTAAGAGATATCAAAATTTTAATTCACATATTAAATAAATAATATTAATTATTTATTAATTTTACTCCATGATAAAAGTTTTTCATTTATTTGGTAAGAATTAAATATTTTTTAAGATAATGATTTAATTATTATCAATAATTTAAAATTATTATCACATAAAATTATTAAATATTTATCAAATACAATGATGTAATTATTATAAATAAATTATTATAGTTTTTTAAATGATCATCCTATTACGAATATTATCAGGTGAAAAAGTCACAACACGCGGTGCATGTACTTTAAAAAGTAATACAAAATTTAGAAGTGTAAAGGCATGCTACGCCATAAGGAGGCGCGTGGAATGCGAAAAGAATGAAAGCTCTTTTAATGCAGACGTAGTTTGACGAGGATTATGTTGCAGAAGACAATATGAAGGCGACCAGAAACTTCCAAAAAAAAAAAGAAAAAAAGGTTCTTTGTTAGAAACGAGAGACTACTTTTCCACATGGTCTTAAAAGATCTGGTTGGTTTTCTACGGGTCAAAGGCAGTGGCGTAGCTGTGGGCACGCATGTAATGTAATGCTTTGGGAGCCTTAGCGATAGCTTTGAAGAGGTGCAACTCTACATTTTTGGAGTTGGGGGGAAAGGGTCCAAGTCTTACCGCAAAAGGCTTGCTGAGATGGGTTTTGGGTGCCCTAGCCCTTCTTTTGAATGGTATTTACAGGGAAAGTCAAAATGAAAGTGGAAGCTCTTAGCCCAAAAGAACCAAAAGTAACCTTACTCATATCACTTTGGAGTAGCACTTCTTTTTCTTTTTTAAGATGCAAACACAAAGTAGTAAAAATAAAAACAAAAAGTTGCACGTTAATCATATAATTTTCTCTTTGCCAAGAAAGAGCATGTAGTTTTCTTTTCTGGCAAAAAAAAAAGAATATAATTTTCTAGTTCCCTTGGATAGTATCCTAGGTACTCTCTTATCTGTTTTCCCATTAAGCAAACAAAAAGAACAGTGGCCTTATCGTGATTATCAAACGAAGTATTAAATTCATCTATATATTGATTTGGATATATAGTTACAGCTAATTATGCCTTAATCTAAGTTAAAAACTGAAACTTTTTTCAGTATAAATTAGGTCACAATTTATAATAAAAAAAATTATAAATATTAAGATTTTAATTTTAGACTTAATGAATGTCATTTTTTAAAATTAATTATATGAACTATCTTAACTAAGCTATTGGATTCTTAAAAACTGAAACTTTGATAACATAAGCAATGTGCATTTCGCGGCTGCTTCCAGTGAACATTTATATAAGATGGCATGTACATAAACTACAATGTTTTGTACTACTTCATTACTTCTGAAAGTTCCATCCCATGTTTATGGCATGTACAAAGTCTATTTCAGACCTTGTCCGGCTTCAGCTAACTATTATTGTTTTTTCAGATAGAAAGAAAAAGGTTTGAGCTGACTCCGTCTACCATATGCATTGCATCATTATAATGATATACATCAGCAAAGTCACATTTACCGTATGTACACATAATCTACAAGAAACCAAATCCAACAAGCGTTCAGATTTTGTTTTATACCATGGCATAATTATCATGAGTTGCAAGATTCTGTGCCCTAAATCATGACGGATACCTGCAAGTTGGGAATTTTTTTATGCTTTCTTTGTCTTTAAGGGGGAAGAGAGGGATGTTCCCCACCACCATCATTGCCATTTCAGCCAACATTCTATTCTACCGTTCCCTACCCGAATTGAATTCCCTTTTCCACTCAATAGCCCACCATGGATTTTTGTACTTCTCTTTGATTTGTGGGTGTGGTTTGGTGTATAAATCTCTCACGCCTCTTAAAAGTCTCGGAAATGTTGGCTGCTCTTGTCGATGCTTTAGGGAATTCTGTGAATTTTGCTTGGAGACGGTGCGCGGGGTCTTCATTGAAGAAAGATTACGTTGTCTTGTCTCTATGGCCTGTTAGCTGCCTCTATTTAGGCTTTGGACGAGGCTCATGGGCTAAAGGTGTTAATCACTCAGTCTCGTTGCAATTCTTTTGGGCCTTACAGATGCTAGTCTGTAAAGGATGAGAATGGCTAGCATTGAATCGCCAGGCAGTTCACCCGTCCGGTTGATAGCCATCATGAACACATTTTTCTTCATTTAATAGTTTATCCAACTCAAATTTCAAATTAAATAATGCATTCAAAGAAAGAATATGATGTAGAAAAAAAAATTGATGGACTCATATCCAGAATATACTAATCGATATAAACATCTCATGGCCATATTTAAATCATTTTCTCACCGAAGAAACTATAAATCATGGAAAGGAAAAAAAACCTGCACTTACCCTAGTTAATTTTACGAGCTTTGCTGAATAGAAAAGCAAAGCCTGCGATAGAAATGCTAGACGTAATAGACAAATATTTAAACTATCGCTTTGCTAAGAAAAAGAAAAGACAAATGTCAATTATGATCAAACCTTTGAGTTATTAGTGAAAAGATGAATTCACAAACTTCTGCTTTGACTGTGGACTCTGGAGAAGGGAAAATGCAGAACAACGAGTTTTCAAATGAATGTCTTACAGGTTTTTTTTTTTTTTTTTTTTAATTTTCCTTCTTTTCTATAACATTAAAATATTTGTTAAGAAAATATTTTTGTATTTAATGCATTGTTTTTATTATATTCAAGAAAAAATAATACATTAATTATATATATTTTTAAATATCACCTTAATCATAATCACTGAATTTTTTTTTTCATAAAAAGGTTTTTAAAGCATTTAATACTCAAAATATAGTTTTTGAAACAAGATATTCACAATAATTAGTAAGTATCCTTCCCAGCAAAATGCACTTTCGCTAGAAGAACTCAAAGGGAGTAAAATAAAAACCAGTTTCATTTAATATTTTAGTGCAAAATTTTCCACATTGCATTTAATATTTCACTCTTAAATAAAATAAATGTATTATAAAAAAGACAAATAATAATGCTGATAAAAAATAAATGGATTATACCAAAAAAAAAAAAGTGTGAGATTGACCAATGAGGCGTTACCATACCAAGCGAGTGGAAAGTGTCGAAAGAGTAATGTAATTCGAGACAAGGGTTATTTGTAGTTCGGGTTAAGTCAGATTTAGGTTGAATTTATATTTGATATTAATAGTTTATATATTTATTTAAATTCGGCTTGGTTTAAAATTGGGGTCTTAAAATTTTTTAAAATTTGGTTTAAATTAAAAAAATAAATCTTTAATTCACCTATTAAACTTAATTTATATAATAAAAAATTAAAAAAATAATTAAATTAAGTTTAATAGGATTATATTTAATTTATATATATATAAATTAAAATTAAAAAATATAAATTAAAAATAAATGTTATATAAAAGTAAAAATTAAGTTTAATAAAATATATATAATTTTATTTTTAATTTTTATATATATGTGAATTAATTTATATATAATTCACATATATAAATAAAAAAATTATATATATGTAAATTCAGGTCAGATCAAGTCGGACTTAGGCTTTAAATCTATTGTCTAAGGCTCAGTCTAAAATTTAAATAAATCTAAAAATTATGTTCAAGTCCATTTAACGAGTTTTAATTTTTTGTCTAAGCCTTCTTAAAATTTGGACGGGCCTTCAAATTTGGACAAGTAGCTCAACTTTTGAACAGGTCTATTCCGAAGCAAACTAAGTAGCCGTTTGGATCCCATCGCACTGGCGATTAAGCTCACTGCACCTTTAGTTGAATCAAAACACCAATTTCAATAAAGTCAAGCCAGCATAAATTTCTCATTAAATTTTTTTTCAATCACAGTTACAGTCATTTTTTTTAATCGTAATTATAATAAATTTTATTATTGTTTTCAATCTTCCTGCAATCAATCTCACTACCCATGTAAATATAATCTAAATATCTAAGAGCCATTTGGTTTAGTAGAACTGAAACTTTAGTCGAAATTTTACTTTTTTAATTTAATTTTTTTGAAATAAGATTCATGACATTTTTAAGATTTTAAATAATGTAAAAAAAGGAAAAAGTAAGAAAAATAAAAAATTTTCCACTCTTTGAAGTTTTTTAGATTTTGAAAATTTTTTTATCTTATTTACCTTCATTTAATTATATGTTCAGACTATGTTATCTTTTTTAAACTCTTAAAATTAAAATGTAAATATGATTTTGTTCTTTAAAATTTCAACAAGTATTACATTTTTCAATCTCCCTGCAATCAATCTCACTACCCATCTAAATATAATCTAAATATCTAGGGGCCATTTGGTTTAGTAGAACTAAAACTTTAATCAAAATTTTACTTTTTTAATTTAATTTTTTTGAAATAAGATTCATGAGATTTTTAAGATTTTAAATAATGTAAAAAAAGGAAAAAGTAAGAAAAATAAAAAATTTTCCTCTTTTTGAAGTTTTTTAGATTTTGAAAATTTTTTTTTATCTTATTTACCTTCATTTAATTATATGTTCAGACTATGTTATCTTTTTTAAACTCTTAAAATTAAAATGTAAATATGATTTTTGTTCTTTAAAATTTCAACAAGTATTACATTTTTAAAATAAAAAAATGTAGTAGATATTAAAACTTTATTTTTGAAATTATTAAATTTTACAATATCATGTTTTTAATATGGATTTTAAATTTTCATTTTTGAAAATTTTCAATTTTAACAAAAATCATGCTATTAAGATAAGAAACATAATTGATGTTGAAATTTTATTTTAAAAATTATTAAATTTAAAAAAAATTACGTTTTGAGCATAGAAAACTTAGGGGATGTTAAACATTTATTTTTGAAAATTTAAAATTTTAACAAAAATCACGTTTTTAGATAAAAAAAAATGTAATGAATATTCAAATTTTAAAATTTTAACAAAGATTGCGTTTTGAGCATAAAAAAGGTAATATTGTTGAAATTTTATTTTCGAAATTCTAGAATCTTAACAAACATTGAATTTTGAAAATAAAAAACATAATGGATGTTGCTACTTATAACAAAATTAAAATAAAAAGTAAAATATATTTACTTAATATTATTACATACAAAATCTAAAATTTATTTATTTAGTATTTTCTCTGAGTAAAAATAATCAACATAATAATAGTAATTAAGATTGTAAAATTATGTTTGTTGAAAATATGAATTTTTTTGAAATTTTTTAAAATTTAATAGAAAACCACATATTATTCATGTGTAACTTATTATAAATGTAATGCGTTATTCACATGTTATCCACTATAACAAATTTGACCATGAGTGGCACATAGAATAATGTCACTAAATATTTATTTTTCATCACCATATATATTCCATAACAAAAAATTAAACATCATGACTTTCGTTATGTTTGCACCATCGCTAAAGGTCTAATGTGATTATACCAAAATATCGTCACATATTGTGAATCTATCGTAACAATAAAATAAAACGTCACCTTATACTTTTTTTTGTGACATTAGTTTTTGTTAGCTATTTATGAAAAAAAAAGTCATTAAAGGTTATAATCGTCATAAAATAAATGATAAAATATGATATATTAGTGACGAAAGCTAAATCATCACAGTATTCGTGATAAAATTGTTGTCACAAATGGTTGTAAGATAATGTCTACTGTGATAATAAAATCAAATGTCATCTTATGCTTTAGTTTTTGTGAAATTAGTTTTCGTCAGTTATTTATGAAAAAAAAAAGGTTATTAAAAGTTATACTTGTCACAAAATAAATGATAAAAATCTTATATATTAGTGACTAAAAGTAAGTCGTTATAATTTTGGTGATATAATTATCGTCACCAATGATTATAAGATAATGTCAAACGTGATAATTAAATCAAATGTCACCTTTTTTTTATGATGTTAGTTTTTGTTAACTATTTATAAAGAAAAAGGTCATTAAAGGATATAATCATCACAAAACAAATAATAAAATTTGATATATTAGTGATGAAAGATAAATTATCATAGCATTGGTGACACAATTATTGTCACAAATGATTGTAAGATAATGTTAAATGTACCAATAAAATCAAATGTCACATTATGCTTTATTGTTTGTAACATTAGTTTTCATCAACTATTTATGAAAAAACTTCATTAAAGGCTATAATCGTCACAAAATAAATGATTAAATCTAATATATTAATGACGAAAGGTAAATCGTTATAGTATCTATGACATAATTAACGTTATTAAATCTTATATATAAAATTAAATCATCACAATCATTTTTGTAGAATAATCCAATGTAATGTTCTTGCAAATTCACCAAATATTTGAACTAGTTTTTAAATGTAGTATATTCTCTAAAGTCTACCCTAAAATCATATAGAAATAATATTATTTAAAAAATAAAAAGTATCAAAACTATGAAATAGGTAATCACTGAAATCTTTTTTTCAAGTTCCCATCCAAATCTTATGTTGAGTGTGATTATGTTGAAGGTAAGTTTGTATCACTTGAAATTGCAATGAATAATTAATATGAAATATAAAAGCAAACCACAATATACACAATAAGATCAAAACAAATATAAAAAATAAACTAATATATTTTATGCATATCAAATTTTTAAATGAGGCCCTATCCTATATTAAAAAATAAGCCTTGTTAAGAAATTGATAAGTAAACTTCTCAATCTGTAATGTTGATACTAATCATAGGAAATAGGCCAAAGATGGGTGATTCATGTTTAAACAAGTAATCACCATTACCTTAAGCCTATTTTAAAATTAATTCAGATAAATCATGGGAGAATTATAATTACGCCTACTTTCAAGGGTCAGATAAATCATGAGAGAATTACACTTACACCTATTTTCAATGAGCCTATGTCATTATCATACTTTAATATATCTTGCATCATTTGAATGACATTTTATCATCCAAATCAAGACAAGAAGACATAAGTTATAATAATAACTTAAACTAAGATATAAACATGTAAACAAATAAAGTAGAAACACATAGACATAGCACAAGCAACTACTTTAAATCAAGAATCACAAGAATTGGGGCAAGGGCCTTTTGATAGAGAATTTGGAGATGAAGCTTCCTTTTTATAGATATAGTTGTAACTTGTTAGAAGGTAAAATTTGTAATAGGATTGTGGGAGTTTTTGTAACTTTGAAATTGACAAGTAAACTTCATAAAGATTGAGTAAATAAATAAAAATCAAGTGACAAAAAAGTAACAATTTTCACTTTTGAATTAGGTATCAAACAAAGCCCAAATATATAATACTTGCAATATCACAACCACAACAGAATCAATGTACCAAAAGGCACCACCAGCTGTATCACTTATACTAATTCTTGCATTTGAAATATTGCTAGTTGAAAAACAACTTACTTGAATGTCTAGTATGTTTACAAACCTTTAACATATAATGGCTAGCATAGTTAGAAAGAATTGTTGAAAAAAAAGTCAATAGTAATTAATAGATTATGAGCACATGAGAAAGGTATTGACTTTTTTTTCAACAATTCTTTCTAACTATGCTAGCCATTATATTAATTACTATAATATAAAAAAAAAGTCTAGAGGTCGAGTCAAGTCGAGTCGATACAGTGAAAAGTTCGAGGTCAAGCTCGAGCTCGACTCCCAACTCGTGACTCAATACTCGATTCAAATTTTATCGAGTTTCATATTCCTAGCTCGAGCTCGATTCGTGATCGAAATTGGACTACTCAAGCTCACTCGATTAGGCTCGATTAAAATATAAAAATAAACTCAATTTTTATACTCAATAAAAGCTCGATTATTTGAGTTCGACCTCGAGCTCAAGATTGAGATCTTTTACATCTATTTTTTATCAAACCTAATAAATATTATATTTTCAAGATAAGAACAACAACAACAACAACAACAACAACAACAACAACAACAACAAAAACAACAAGTTCGAGCTCGACTCTCAACTCGTGACTCAATACTCGACTCAAATTTTATCGAGTTTCATATTCCTAGCTCGAACTCGATTCGTGATCGAAATTGGGCTACTCAAGCTCACTCGATTAGGCTCGATTAATATATAAAAATAAACTCAATTTTTATACTCAATAAAAGCTCGATTATTTGAGTTCGACCTCGAGCTCAAGATTGAGATCTTTTACATCTATTTTTTATCAAACCTAATAAATATTATATTTTCAAGATAAGAACAACAACAACAACAACAACAACAACAATAATAATAATAACTTACACAACAACTAAATCCAAGTAAATAAAACTCTCATCAAATGATTCAAGTACAACACATAAATAAAAGACATAATGAAACTTAAAAATTAAAGTCCTAATTGGGAAATTAAATATCCAAGCAAATAAGTCCACAAATAAGTTACAACAAACCAACAACAATACATATGCTGCCTTCACAATATTATGTCTTCAAATAAACATTGGGCTTATATTGTTTTTCAACAAACCTACACAAAAGAATAATTACAAAACAAACGAATTATAATTAACAATTAGAATAATAGTAAAAGCACCCATGTAAAAAAAAGATTGTGATATTATTACAATGATCAATAACTTTAAAATTTTAACATTAGCATCAACATGGATTGTATCTTGTCAATTGCCTTATAATCAAAGCAAAAAAATATAGACAATGTCTTATCAATTGCCTTAACATGAGTTTCTATCATTAGTTAACCTATAGTTCGTAAACTAGAATGCAAAAAGCTCAATCTAGACTAGCTACCACCTATTTTTCTTTTGTAATATTGTAACAAATTAAAGGTACTTAGTAATATTTCATACATGTATAAAAGACATTAGATATCCTCACTTTAAGGGATTTTGAGTGCAATTTCAATTGATTTTTTCTCTTTCCATATAGATAAAGTAAAAAAAAAATATATAGTTAAAAATTATATTAAAGCAATGATAGTCACCCAATAACAAAATAATAACAAAAAAAGCTCATTTTGTTCTTCTTCATTCCATGAAGATTTTGACACTAATCTCTTATACAAAGTAATACTTGTACTGTGTCAGGAGCTAAAGAAGCATGATAAGTATAAATAACTCTGTCTTCTACACTAAAGATAGCCTCTGAAGCCATTGAAGTGATAGGAATAGCAAGTATATCCCGAGCGATCTTGGATAAAATACGATACTTCAAAATGCTCATTTTCCACCATTCCAAACCATCAAACTTAATGAAATTTCCTTCACAGATAAAGCAACTCTCAGCTAGGTAGACATTTAGATCAGATTATTGTGATTAAGCAGTTTTAACTGATTTTACATAATTTACAAATTTAGACCAACTAGAAAAAGAAGCTTTTATATTCATATCACTAATACCATTATCATGCACTTGAGTTTCAGCACTGTGCTTATTGTCAAATTGATACTCACGAGCATATTCTTTATAAATCTCATAAAGAGCATCTCGAACTCTAGCAATATTTTCTCTTGTTTCTCTATTAGGGTACATTCGAAGAAAGCAAAACTCAACCACCTTTATTTTGTACCTTGGATCCAAGATAGCTGTTATAGCCATTAACAAATTACATTTTTCTCAATACTTATCAAATTTACTTTTCATCTTACGAACCATTGCTTGAACAAATTCATTTTCAACATTCATCCTTTTATCTAACAACACTTTCACTTCTAAACTTTATTCAGAAATAGGTTTGAAGTTGGATAATCACTTCTAAAGATGATTTTAGTGGCTGAATTAAAAACTTCTAAAATCTCACAAACTTTTTCTAACTTTTCCCAATCTTCATGACTTGGACAACACTTGTAACAAGATTCTCATTCTTTGAGCCTTGGAAACATTTTTTTTAATTTGATTGTAGTCAGCAACATCTCGAATGTTGAATTTCAACATGTTTTATAATCAAGAAAGAGTTTCCTATCATGTAACTGTAACTGTTATACTATGTCAGAAAATAAGTTAAGTCTTGCCTCATTTTAATTAATAAAACTGACACTTTCATGAACGTCGTCAATTACATTCTTAATCTCAGAAAGGCCATTTTGAACAATAAAATTTAATATGTATGCACAACACCGAACATGAAATAATTTTTCTTCACAAAGTAACCTCCTATTTCTTGAGAAAGTTTCTTTAAAAATTCTAATCGCCACATCATTGCTTGAAGCATTGTTCATAGAAAGTGTAAACGCTTTATTTTTAATTTTTCATTCCTTTATACACTTAAAAATACAATCGATAATTTCAATACCACAATGAGAATGAGGTATGTGAACAAAGCTAATAACACACTTTTGTAATCACCAATTAGAATCTATAAAGTGTGCTGTAAAAATCATGTACTTAATTTTTTGATTACTTGATTTCCACAAATTTGTTGTTAAACTAATCTTGCTGACAGTCTTTAACAGTGCTTTTAATTTCTTTTTTTCTACTTCATAAACTTGCATGCAATCCTTCTTAATAGTATTGCGTGATATCTTTTCCCATTCAGGTATCTCATATTTTTGCATCATGTTAAAACCTTTCTATTTTATAATTGAAAAAGAATGCTCGTGCATAAGTATCCAATGGATAGTTGCCTCTTTTATTTTTTGCCATATCAAACTTACCATCTGTGAGAGCATGTAGTATCTGTACATCATCACATGTGTCTATTGGTTGAAAGTTGATTATTTGTTATTGATTTTGAAATTTTTTTTGCTTAACACAAGTTATCAAGTACCTCTTAAATTGAGTTGTACTTTTACTTATATTTATTGCTAACTTTTTCTTGCAATGGATACACTTTTCTTTTTTAGAACCATCAGAAAGAGTGACTTCTTTGAACTCTAACCAAACAGCAGATGTCTTTTGTCTTTTTTTCTCATTACCTTCTTCACACTCTTTAGGGTCAACATCATCACATTCTCTATCATTGACATCGGTGACTGGTGTTTTATCTATGTTACCATCAGTGGTATCTAAAGCTTCATTCATTGAATCATTACCATTATTTGACATAATTCGGCTAGCAAAAAAATTTATTATCGGTTGAACTAGTACAGATGAGATATCTAGTATGGTTGATGACATGTTTAGTTCTCTATAACAAAAAAAGGATAAATCAAAACAATAATTCAATTTTGGGATCAAACAATAATGCCGAACAAGTTGTTGAAACATGTGCGATAAATTCTTTTACGAGAAACATGCCAAACAAGTTACGAGAAACAAGTTATTGGAAGAATATAGAATTTAACAGTAAATGATAACTATCTATGCGAATTGCAAGCAATATACATAGTCTTTGCCAGATATGACAATTGATTAAAGATTAAAATGCAGTGGGGTAGCAGTAACTATGTAAATAAATAAAATTTAAATTGATCCTACACATGTAATAACTAAAACAATTGATCAATTTTTGCTTATTCATATATCTAGAATGCAAAACTATATAAATAAATAAAATCTAAATTCATTCTCCACATGCAATAACTAAAATCTCCAATGCCTTAACACTTTTTATTAACATATATAACTTTTTGAATGATCAAAATTTTTCATATATAAGACGGAAACATGTATATGCTTAAAAAATGAATAAATCTGAGATTAAATTCTAATTAGATAACACCTCTAAACCTTTTTGTTATCTTTTATTCCAACTTCTTTTATAATAAAATAAAATTCTAGCTGACTAGGATGCTAATTAGACTCTCTGACTATAAAATGCAAAGACAAACCTCCCTATCTAGAGCTAGCTAGCTTAATTATTGTTTTGTTGTAATCAGAATATTTTCTCAAAGTACTTAAAAATATATTGAAGAATTTTCTAGCTTTTTTACTTTTTATTATTTTAATCGGTTATTACTTCATAGAGTTATATATATAAGGGGTTAATTTGGATTAAAATTTATTTTTTGGGAAAATATACCAATATTGTAGGAATTTTAATAAATTTAAGATTACCTACTTCGATAATAATTTGAATTTTCAAAATCAATTTATTTATACTTACTTCAAAAACTCCTAAAATCTATTTCTTATTTTACATTTTAAAGTTTAAATAGATTCTTTGATTTTTTTTTATCTAAGGAATAACTATTAACATTGTTCACTAATTTTGACAATCCTAAATTTTAGGGTAAATATCAAAGATTTGGCAAGAGAAAAATTAAAATAGAGAATTTATTTACTAGGATAATTAAAATGAATATGTCTTATTAATTTTACAATTATACATGCCTATTTATTATTTATATAACATTTACCTACCCCTTAGAAATAAGTGTTAGGTGATATTCTAACAAATATAATATGTATAAAAAAAAAATTGTTCTCATCAAACAATCCCCAAGAAAACCAGCAATGACTACATCAAAGCTCAAATTATGAATATGACTAAAAAAACAAAGGCAATGACCTTTTTTATTTTTAACTAAGATGAACTATCCAAAAGTTTTTCTGTTGATAAAGCTTACTGTGCAAGTCTTGATGTGGCCCAAATTCAATTACTTTTTGGCCAGTAATATAGAGATAGCACATAAAAAGGCACAAAGGCAGAACGTAAAAAAGTAGCATGCGGCAGCCTGCTCCAACTTTGATTTGTCTTGGATTTGAGTTGGCTTTGGTCTAAGCTAGGTTTAAAATATTTGAAGAGAGTGGGAATCGGGAGGAAATGATGTCGCATGGGTTTTTTGATGAGATGAGAGAGTCGAAAAGAAAGAAGGAAAGAAAATAAGGAAAAAAGAAACTATAATTTTAGGGTTTTTTAGGTTAAAGGTAAAATAGTAATTTTATAAATAAAATATATATAATAAAAAATTCGATTAGGCTTGTGAGCTATTCGAGCTAGGTATTAATATGCTTGAATTCGGTTCGTTCAATAAATTAAGCTAATCGAGTTCGGCTCGATAATTATCGAATCAAATTCGAGTTTTAATTAAATCGAACCCGAGTAGCTTGCGAATACTAACGTATCATTTACACCCCTATTCAAGTTTATACCTGAAAATTAAGGGATGGTTACTTAGATTTCAATAGTTGTTAAAGCATTTGTCATAGCTTTAATTTGAGCTTAAAAAAACTCAAAAGTTGACTTATATTGCTGAAGTTTTTCTTATGTCCTTTTAAGACTTTCTTCTAAATTTTTAGCACTTGTAAATAAGGTTTTAGTAGTAGGTTTAAGCCCGTATCCAAGTCCTTTAATATATCTCAACCTAGTATCAAGCATTTCATCCACTACAGCATCAACTGTTTCAGGTTCTATTCCTTCTTCAATAGGAATTGATTGTAATTTCACCATTTTCTTCTAGCATTTAACAAAAATTTGGTTAACTCAAAGAACCATACTACAACAATAAAATTATAACTTTTAATTTGAAATTTCTTATATAGGCTGCTTGAGCTTTAGGTGTTGACTATCCTTTATTCTTTGAGTGGTGATTCATTTTAAAATTTTCATCATATTAGGTTTTTCATCATCCTTAAAAATTTTGTTGCTTTAGCTACAAAATTATATATTTAATAAAAATGTTTATGATTAGAAAAGTATTCAAATAGAAAACAAATAGTATTTAACAATTTTTGTAACTTAAAAAATTTACCATGGAATAGCTGTTAACCACAAAGGCTTTCGATCTTTGGTTATGAGTTAACTTGATATTTTTTCTAATTTTTTTATTTCTCTTACACCTCCTCTTCATTTTAAAAAGAATGAAATAATATAAATTTATTGATGTTTAATATTTAAGCAGAATGAATAATTGTTATATAATTGTTTCAAACAGTTAAACATAATTTTTAATCAAATATCAAATCATAAAAACTTAAGAAAATAATAAGAAAACTTAAGTTTTCATTTGGTTGTTGCTTCATTTGAATAATTGTTATATATTGATGTTAAGCATGAAAACTTAAGAAAATAATAAGAAAAAATATATTACTATATGTCAATTAAATATAAATGTGAATAGGAAAATAATATGGTATTCAGGATTAGTAAACAAATTGAAAAGCTTTTTCCAATTTTCTTGAGTCAAGTTATACTTTGGCGGGTTATTTTGACATACCACTTCAACATTTAAAAATTTTTAAAAGTGCAAGTGGAGCCTATATCGTTGATTTTTTTGATAATTTTGATAAAATTGATAAGACAGACATCTTAATATTGTCATCATCCAGTGTAATCTAAAATTTTGTCTAAAATAGAAATGAATTATTTGATATATTCAAAGAACATAAATTCAAAACTAACCAATAATAAGTTTTGTAATAATATTTTGCATTTACATTAAGTAGCTAAAAGGCATACAACTTGTTTGTATCCTTCACATCTTTTTATTTTGTTGGGATCAAGATGAATTATCGAGTAATGACTCCAATTTTAAAAGATAATTTAGCCGATTGACTTGTACAAATAGGTCTACCTTTAATTGTTGGTATATCTATTATTAGCTTGTTTTTCCTTTTAATGAGTTTTTCTAGTCCTATTCCTTGAGTTGGGCCTCGTAACCTTTTAGAGGGCATCGAAGCTATGTTTATAAAATCAATACATTAAACTAACATAGTGAAGTAAAAATTTTATTTTTTAAGAACCAATACAATCCACAACACCATCATGAAACAACGCAACTTTACAAGTTATTAACCTAACTTAAAGCTTAAAACAACCATCATGAACCATTGCAAAACCTAAAAAAAATTATGAGCACCCATAAACACTTCTTATCTAACACATTCAAAAATAGTTTACTCATTATCATAGAAGCACTAGCCCATACATTATTGGAAAACAGTTTAGTCATTATAATAAACACTTATTATATAACACATTTAAAAATAGTTTACTTATTATCATAGACCATTAAAAATCAGATTATTTTTCATCAAAAAATAAAAAAATACATTCATACATTTTTAAGGTAGAAGATTATATAGCATAATCACAACAAGTCACATGTTATATGTAGAGCTCATAAGCCCAAAAATGTTAAAGTAATTAGTTGCTAGGCCGAATCTAACATTTCATACATCATGTACAAATCAACCATTCTCTTTGTTAAATTCTTTCTAAGCATCTTCATCTACTGAATGTCTTAATGTATCATTATCAACACATTTTTCATGCCATTGTATATCCTCTATTGTTTTCTTAGACATAAACAATCTTTGGAGTATTGATTTTACGGGAAAATAATGCAAGACTTTTCAAAGAATTTTATTGTCAACAACCTTTCACCTTAACATCTTACATGTAAAATAACTTGTTTATCTTTAAACTCTTTCCAAAATAGAGCACAATCATATTTGCATACATGAATTGGCATATAATTAAGTCTTAGGTCTCTTAAAATTTGTGTTACCTCATAATAAGATGAAAGAATTGTATTAGTAGGAAAAACCTCTTTCAATAATCTCAATATCGTATTTGTAGTCTTGTTGCTCATTTGACAATAAACCTTTTTATGTTAAACTTTAACCTAGACATGTTGGTGAACTTTGGTAATAGTTCACATTGTGCCTCATTCAAAAGTTTGCTAAATTTTTTAGCTTTTTTTTTGCCTAAATTAGAATTAAAACTATGATCATCTGTCACTCTAAAAAATACTTCTTCTAACAAATGATACATACCATCATTCAAAGGTTTATCATGTAAACTTGTTTTTTTGTAAGAACTAGTATTCCTAATAACTTGATTTCTAAAAGTTAGCATTGTAAATCAGATTGCTCATTATGACATATTCACTTGGTGTAGCTCTTTGATATACCTTTTAAAAGTAAATAATCTTTTATCTCATCTTGAAATTTAGTAAATATATTTAAGCAAACTCGATAAAGACAACAAACTTTGTATTGTTCTATCATATTGGTACATATAAATTTCATGAAAGTTGAAACTCAAACAACATACTTATAGAATACTTAGACTTCATCATCCAATTTTTATCCATGTTAATCAAATGTTCCTAAACAATTTGAACACCAAACAAAATTACCTTTTGAAATTAAGTAACATAAAAATCTAGTCACAAAGAATGAGAAACATTTATAATAATTCAATCTGAATCCAGCATTATATAATCCATCGATAAGATACATACATATATATAATGTGTCCTAAACATTTTATATTGAAATATTCATATTCCCTAAACATGCATGTAAAATGATTAAGGTTCAAATAGTTACATATGTTCTAACATAAACTAAGGCTGTTAGTGCATCACATAAAGATTTTGTTAACATTTGACAATAAATAATGCAACTCAAAACTATACTAAAATTCTTACTTGATTTTATTTTTTACAATCTTCAAGTGGTCCAAGCCAAAGAGAGATTTTTTTAAACTTCTCTGCTGCAAATCAAAAGTATAATTAGGGACAATTTAGATTGCTTTATAACTAAACTAAATTAGAAAATACATTTACTAAAAACTAACATATAAATTACATATCATATTTTATTTAATGAGCTTGGATACTTGGATTGATAATGGCTAGAATGAGGTGATAATAATACAATAGTTGTTTTTTTAGATACTCACATTTCCTTTTATGATAGTATAATTAACTTCAAAACTGATGTGCTTATGGTGCAACAAAACGTAACTAGAAACCAAATTGTTGGATGCCATAAATGCATATGCTGGTTTAGATTTGAGTTGATATACTTTGTGAATTCCAATCTTACACAAAGCCATTAAAGAAACCTTTTGCTTTCTTGACCACATTTCGTTTTGCCTTTTCAGGTCACCAATTCTTTCTTGTTTCTATTATTTTCCCTTTTTTTTTTTTACAATTCTGGATTATTAGTGTTTGATTTTGAATTTAACTTGAAAGACTAAATTAAATTCAATGATATAAAATTTTATTGCCAAACCTCTCTTTATATAGCAGTAGTTCTTGAAGTTGAGATTAACTGATTAAGAATTTTAAATTTAATTTTAGGTGTATATTTGATTGGAATGATTTGTTTTCCTATAGTTTTGGCAAGAAACAAATACAATGGCATATTAATTAAGGTAACATTTTTTCAATAATTTACATGATTGATTGAGTACTTGGCCTTATATGAGTCTCGTTGAAAAAAAATGGTTGGTGTTTTAGGTTCATTTCGTTTCTTTCTCATTGCACCTTACTCTATTAGGCTTTAAATATTACAATTCCTTTTAGCTTTTTAAATTTTGATTTTGGCTTATCAATACCTTAATACCTTTAGCAATTTACTTGTTCCATCTATTTTTGGGTTTTACAACTACATGTACAATGAAGGTTTGTTTGATAAAGGCTAACTGTTAATTATGGGAATTGAAAATTTAATTTTTTTTCCATTTATGCTTTAAGTGGAGCGAAAAGATTGATGTAATTCTTTTGCTTGTATATGTGGTTGTTAATTTGATTCATGAAAAGTTTATGGTCATCTTTCATAAAAGAACCATTTTCTACTTTCCTATTAACAACATCTATTTAGCAGTTAAAAGTTTTTGATGATAATTGATAAATTGGGTTGGTCTTACTAAATTTGGTCTATTTGGATATATTAGTCTAGCTGAAGATGGATAAGTTAAACATGTATGATAATTGCTACATGTGAATCATGCATGTGTTGAAGCATCTGGTTTTGGATATAATGTTTTAGGTTTTGCTAATTTGTAAAACTTGTTATTTGTTTAGTTATAATATATTAATTAGATTATTGTTCTCCCATAAACTTGCCTTATGTAAAACTTTTGGTATAAATATGGAAGGCCAAAACCATAAGAGGTAGGCTGCATTTATAAAACTTTAATAGATGAAATATGTGTCTTGTCTAGCCTGCTCGTTTAATTGAAATGGTACATGTATGGATGGAGATATTTAAAAAAAAATAAAAATACAGGAGGTAAGAATATATTTCGAATTTGCAATATTAATAGACTATTAAAGATCATGCGTATAGTGTAGGGTTCATTGTAGCCTTGCAAATTTGGTCTTATCAAGGTGTTCTAAAAATAGGTTATGGCCCAAAGTAGAAAAAATACTATTTTTATATCATTATTTGTAAATGAATAAAGTATAACATGGTCTATTTTGTTTTGTTTTGTTTTGTTGTGAATAGTTTCCCCCCCTTTTTTTTTCAATATAGTTATATGCAATTTAAAAGAAATTTTGTGACTTTTTTTTATGGAGGTGGTTATAGTTACAGTGGCTTGATTCATCAAAGCTTTTAGAGATTAATAGGAAAGAATTGCTGGAATCAAAGGTTAGTATTAAGCTTATGGTTTTTGGCATTTGTTGCATGTTCTTTGAAATGGTTTATGATTTATGAAAGTTCTTAGCTTCAGTACAATTGACATATATCTTTTTAAGGCTACACATTTGATTTCAAATTATAGTTAAATGTTTAAATTAGTACCTCAAGTTTAAAAATACAAAATTAGGTGCTCAAAACTTTGCTTTTGTTTTTCAAGTTGCATATGAGACTAACTTTCCTATACAAATGGGAGATATGATCACAAATAGTTAATAAAAACTTGACTAACAAAACTTTTCAGTTCAAATATATAAAACTTTTCATAACAAAGCAATAGTTCATTTTTTTAGATACTGATAATGTACATATCTTTTTTTTTTAATATTTAAAGGGATATGTCATCATATTACTTCGATAATAAAATTTTTAAACTTCATTATTAGTAAATGTAATTATCTGTCTAAACTTATACATTATTTAAATTTTTTAAGAATTGTTGTATCGTGTTTATTTGTGAGTAAGGCAAAGATTAAGAAGGGTAGTTGAATAATTAGGGCTATGACTAACAATCCTTTAAAAAAATTGCTATATAAACTATTTAGATGAAACTAAAATTTCATACTTCTTAGGAATAATTATTATTTTTGTTATTTCAAAGAGATTGAACACATGAATCATACAATTCCTCTTTTTTCTTTTAAATAAATTCATTTCTTTATTTTGTTGGAAAAGTCATATATATATATATATTCACGTTAGTTGTAATTATTAGAAATAGTTAAGGCATGCTTTAAAAGGAAAACGATAATTTTTGTTCTTTTTTTTTTTCTATTCAAATATAGGTGTTATGTCTTTAAAAGTTAGGATGTGACAATTTTAACATGTCTCATATTGGAGTATTTAGTTTATGGTTTAGGTTGGATACTTGAAATTTATGGTATTTTTCTTCTATGTGCTTAAAAGCTATGGCTTTATTTGAAACAAATATGTTATTACATATTTCTATTTTTTATAATATCGACTTTATGAATCAATTGAGCAACTCTGTCTACCTTAGATTAATACGTCTACAAATTCCATAATACCATGTTGTTTTTTGTCTATTCCCAGTTTTGTTCTCTCATCTTTATGTTAGGATTAAGAGTTATGGTGGTTTAAATATTAATATCTTCTGATTATGTGAGAAATTGTATTGATATATTTAGCAATTGACTACAAAACGGGGCTATTGTGCCAACACAAGATCAAAGAACACAGATTAGCAAAACAAGCTGAAATCACCATAATTTGTATCATGACGGTGGGATTAACCTATTAAGAAATTGTGATTTATAAAATTAGATCTCATAGTCTTCGATTTTATTGTATCTTTTTAATTATTTTTTATTTATTTTTTGCTTATCCTTTTGAGTTGAAGGAAAGAATAGAGATAATGTTTAATAGTTTTTCTCCCCATTCAAAAAATAATTATGCTTGCCCTCTCTCACCTTGATGCCAAAAGACAATCTATAAAATGATTATTATATATAAGATTGTGTTTTTCAATTACTTTCAAAATTATGTTTATTAGATGAAAGAAATATTAGTGGAAGAGTTTCAAACTTTGGATATGAATATCAAAGTTCTTAAATATATGTTTTAGTTTTCATTACTAATTGGAAGAATAAATGGGAGTGCAAATGAATAAATAGATAAAGCTCTAAAAGGAAAATGAGTAATCAAAGGAAATGTTCATAGTTATGTTTGTGCATTAGAAGTTTCTCATTCAATTTTGATACAACTAGCAAAAGTAATAAACCATCAAAGTTGTCTTAGTATTTTTTTTTCTTTATCCAAAATAAAATTCGGAGAAAGAATTTATCTCACAAAAAACAGCTTAGAAGAAGCCTAGTGATCAATCAATAATCATGATAAAAAAAACTTAACCAACTGTAGTAGATTTTTGCAAAGCATCTCTTGGTATGAAAAGAGTCTTTAGTGCAGTATTTAGGTATATGACCTTTACTACTATTAAATTTACTAGTGTATTAACAAGTAATACTTAAAACTCAATCTATTAATTGAGTTTCTTATTATAAACTATTATTAATTAAGTTTCTCTTCCTTTCACTCTTTCTTATATTTCTGACAGCTAAACATAATCACACTGACTTTTATGTCTAAATGAAACATAAAAGCTAAATGCACATTTTGAGTAGCTAATTTTTACAACTTATACTTGGGAAAAAGCTTGAGTTGACTTCTAGTTTAATGAAGGAGTGCTTAAAGTTAATGTCTTATATGGAAAAGTTGAATTTGATTTTACAATTACAATTACAATAGAATTTTTTAGGTGAATTACTTATGATGTTCATTGCTTCATTCCTTTACAATATATAAAATATTTCAAGTGTTTTAAACAAATTCTTGGTTCCCAAAATCAAAGGAGAACATAAAATCTCTGCCAAATAGAAACAAAAATAGAAGAATATTTTAAATATTCTAAACAAATGCTTAAAGTATACCTCGTTAAATTTACTTTACTTTTAGCCCAATAAAAAACAATAATCAAACAACCTTGACTGTCAAACAGCCAAACAAAAATATAAGGAAAATGAAGAGATTAGTGCATACAACATTGATCTCAACTAAGAAATTTACAACCAGAACAGAAGATTTCCTAAAAATCAAGATTTCCCAAACTCAACATCAGAAACCCTTTATCCCTTAATTAGATTTTCAAATAAAAATCAGGCAACACAAATTCATTACATTAAAAAAAACCTAAAACCAAATATTAACCATGTTGGCTATTCGATTAATGTGTAAAAGAGATGAAGACAAACCTGGGCTTCCAGTTGATTAGCGTAAGCTAAATTTGCTTTACCCAACTATGGTTGACAACGATTTGAGAATAACAGAAGAGAGTGGCCTCTAGTTGACAAGGTATGGTTTTAATGTCATTAACCATTGATGAGAGTAGAGAAAAGTCTGAAAGTGAAAGGTTTTAGCAAAAGAAATCCATGAGATTGTTAAAATAGGTTTTGGAGGGAGTGTGAAAAACTAATAAAAAATCTAAATGGTGTATTTTAGGAGTTTAGGGAAAACTTGAATTAAAATTATTTCTTGTATAAAAGTTACAAGTTGTGGTTCAAGGTGTATTTGATTTCCTTTCGTTTCTTACCTTCTTTTTGTTTCTTAAAAGTTTCATATGTAAATGAAGTATTTGATTTCCTTCTAGTCAAACAAAAAGTTAAGGTAGTCAAATTATGGCCATATTTGACTGTATAAAATTAAGCATTTTCAAATCAAAAGATAATAAAAAGATAGCTTAGTACATGTGAACTTGGTAAAATGAACAAAAAAGAGGCCAAAATTGCTAAGAAAATGCAAAATTCAAGGAAAAGAAACTCATAGCATTGTGGTTATCAAAGTCAAATTAATGTTCGCAATTAATTGGTTGATTAAATCTACATTCGGTTCAACCTATAATCTTATTATTACAACCTTGCTAGTAGCAATAAAAGTTCTAATAGAATAGTTTATTATCATTTTATATATACTGGTGTGTTGAAGTTTAAAAACTCCAAGTGCGATAAATTTTTTATGTTAATGTTACCTAAATAAATCATACATTATAAAATTATGAACTTATTTATTGACGAAATTTAATCTTAATAGCATCAATGTTCAAGTAGGGATGTTAATAAGTAAGATATAGATGAGCAGAGTATCATTCATTCTTAAAGGCGGTGCCTAATTGAAGCTTAAGAGGCCATGACACCCAAAAATTTTTGAAAAAAATATTTATACATATATATTTAAAATTAATTTTTTTACTTAAAAAAATTTCTTTTAACAAAAATTTTAAATTAGAAAATTTTAAATTCTTAAAATTTCTTTTAAAATTATAAAGACAATGTGTATTTTAAAAATTTTATTATATGTAATATTTAATTCATTTTCTTTAATTATAAAATTTATACATATAAATACATAAACAAATTATGCTCAATAAAAAAATTTATATTCTAAAATAGGTATAATAATAGGTATATATAAGCTAAGTCAAATCATTACTTATAAATTATACATTAATTTGAACTTATTAGTGACGGATAAATAATATCATAAAATCATTTAAAAGTTTGTGACATTTATGTTATCGTCATATAATATCATATATTAATGTGATAAAATTACAATGTTATTAATAATTTACTCAAGTGTTTAATTTGTGACAAAAATTAATAACGCAACTTAAATTTTATTAGAAAAAAACGTTATAGAAAAATTTTAAATTGTTGATAAAATTATAACATTACCTAAAATTTAAAACTTCTCAAAAAATTTCTCACCAAATACATATAATGGTAAAAGTTTATGATATTTATGTTATCATTATATAATACTATACATTGACGTGATAAAATTGTAATGTCATTAATAGTTAACCAAAGTTTTCAATTTGTGACAATAATTAATAACATCATTTAAAATCTATCAAAAAAAATTTGTTATAAATAAAATTTTAAATTGGTGAAAAAATTATAACGTCACCTAAAATAAAAAAATATCACAAAAAATTTTTCACCAAATGAATTTGATAGTAAAATTTGATGACAAGATTTTGGTGACGTTATTATGTGACGATTTTATATATTATCATATAAAATATCGAAACAATATAAAAATGTGGAGAAATATATTATTTGTCATCTTTTACTTACTTTACGTGATAAAATATAACATGTAATTTAAAAAAATTATCATAAATTACTAAATTTATTGTATTATTAATGATAATATAATAAAAAATTATATTCTTTTAAATCAAACATAAAAATCTTACACTTTTTAAATCAACAAAACTTAAAAATCATATATTTTCTTTTAATATTATTTTTTCCTAAAAATTACTTTCCCTCAAATTTTAAAAATTCGTGAATAAAATGTTCTCAAACGCGATCCCTATGGACTCCCCTTACTTCCACGTGTAGAGCTTAGAGTTCTTGATGTTTTAGGCCATATATTTTTCACTGCATCTTTCTGGCTCCACCGCTTATAGGATGCCATGTTTTTTATCAAGCATGTTATTTATAATTTTTTATTACGTTTTTATAATCATTCAATTATAATAAAACATGTAAAGATTTATCGTGTTTTTGTAAATTTTTTTTTTATAAATTTTAAATAATTTTAAATTATAATTATTTTTTGAATTATAATTAATCAATTATACTATAATAATAGAAAGTAAAATGCTCCCTTTTTACATCTCACTGAGAATTCTGAGTCTACGTAAAAATAACAACGAATGATGCGTAAACTTTCAAAGGGTCTTTCTAACTAAACAATAATTAATGAATCTAGCAAAAAAGAAAAAAATAGGGTAATTAATGAATTGATGGATAGAACAAGACGAGAAGACGTTTAATTAATGAATGAAAATACAAAAAGAAGAGTTAAAAAAATATATTTTGAAAAAGATATTAAATGTGTGTATAATTTTTTTTAAAAGGTAACATAAATACATTTTAACTTTATTTTGTTTAATTTAATTTTTAAAATAAATTTATCTATTAAATTATTGTTCCATTAATTTGTGACATCAACTCAGTCAATTATTTTAATATTAATATGCATATTATTTTTCCAAATTGTGTATCTTTCTCGACAAAAAAATATGAAAAAATTGTCCAAGCACTAACACAGATACACCCTACTAAATCACCTGGCCCTGATGGTATACCCGCTATCTTCTTTCAGAAATACTGGAACATTATTGGTCAGGATGTTATTTCTTTTTGTCTTGATGTGTTGAATGGAAATCAGATTTTGAATAAGATAAACCACACCTATATTGTCTTGATTCGAAAGATTGAGAATCCCAGGAACATGACACATTTTAGACCGATTAGCCTTTGTAATTTTATTTACAAATTAATGTCTAAGGTGTTGGTAAATAGGATGAAACATATTCTCACTAGAGTGCATTTGTTCCAAGCAAACTTAGCACAGATAATGTTCTGGTAGCTTATGAACTTTTGCATACCCTTAAGAATAAAAGGTAGGGGAGCAATAGTTTTTTTGCCTTAAAGCTAGATATGAGCAAGGTGTACGACTAGGTGGAATGGTTTTTTTGCCTTAAAGCTAGATATGGCCAAGATGAGGTTTGCAAATAGATGGATATCGACCATTATGAAGTGTGTTCGTTCTTTGTCTTACTCTATTATTATTAATGGGAAAGTGACTGACAGATTTGTACCAAACAGAGGTCTCCGGCTGGGAGATCCATTATCACCATATTTATTCTTATTTTGCACAGAGGGTTTATCGGCCTTACTGGGAAATGCTCAAAAAGTGAATGAAATACAAGGGGTGAGGGCAAGTAGAAGTAGTCCCAGAGTTAACCATTTATTTTTCGCTGATGACAGCATGATATTTGCTAAAGCAAGCAGAAGTGATGGCGAGAAGGTGAGGCAGGTGCTAAAGCTTTGTGAGAACAGCTCGGGCCAGAAAATCAACTTTGAAAAATCTGCTCTTTTCTTTAGTCGCAACACTATAAGGAATCAGAGAGAATACTTATAGCAACTGTTTGGGATCAATGCCACAAATAGTCCAGTGCAATACCTAGGATTACCAACCATGGTGGGGAAAGGAAAGAAAAAAGCCTTTCGCAAAATCAAGGAGAAAGTCTAGAATCGGATTCAACATTGGAGTGGAAGGTTTTTATCAAAGGCAGGGAAATAAATATTCATCAAAGCAGTGTTGTTAGCGATTCCATCTTACACAATGAATTATTTTCTCTTGCCCAAGTCATTGAACCAGGAACTAACCAGTATATTGAGTAACTTTTAGTGAAGGAATAAAGCTACTGGGAGAGGAAAGCACTGGATTAATTGGAAATCACTTTGTTTGCCTAAAACAAGGGGAGGATTGGGATTCAGAGACCTGGGGTTCTTTAACAGGCTAAGTTGGGGAAGCAAGGCTAGAAATTAATTCGCAACACTGAGTCACTATGTTATAAAGTGTTGAAGGCTAAGTCTTTTCCACACACTAGTTTCATGGAGTCTACCTTGGGCCACTTACCACATTAACATAGAGAAGAATATGGGAGTCTAAACATGTCTTGGAAAGTGGAGTTAGGTGGAGAGTTGGAGTTGGAAAAAATATTAAAATGTGGAGGGACAGTTGGTCGCCAATTGATGGGAATTTTAAACCGAACATGCTAATTGACGTAGAAAATGGAGCATGGAAAGAGAATTTGGTAAGGCTGGAATTTAATCAAGGGGAGGCAAAGGTGATCTGTACCATACCTTTAAGCAAATCGAGGTTGGAAAACAAGCTGATATGGCATTACAACAGAACCGGGGAATATATTATTAAGGGTGGCTACTGGGTGCAGTTGGAGAATGTAGCAGAAAATGAAAGCCAACCTATGGTTTGGAAGAAAATATGGAAAGCATCTCTACAACCTAAAGTCAAGTTGTTTGCATGGAAAGTGTGTCATGAGATACTGCCAACAATGGAAAATCTAGCAAAAAGGATATGCACGATTAACCCATGGTGTACAAGATGTGAGATGACTAGTGAGAGTGTAATTCATGCCATAAGGGAGTGTACAACCCCAAACAAAGTTCTATCAGACTCAAACAGTGTGCAACTGGTCACCCAAATCACAACTTAAAACTTTATGGAATGGATGGAACAAGCATGCTCAAGGTTGATAGATACGGATATGGAGCTTTTTATAATGCTGCTTTGGTCATTATGGGAGGATAGGAACACAACCATCGAAAGGACATCTTTAACAAGCAGAAATAATTATCCACAGAAGTGGAATGCTACTGGAAGAATTCAGAAGTTGCACTGTCGCACAACAAAGACAAGGGACGGTGAGAAGTGGAAGATGGGAAGCACTACCAGCACACTTCTATAAGGTAAATTTTGATGGGGCTCGAAATTCTCAAACCAGGAAATGGGGTATTGGTATTATAATTCGGGACTATCATGGTCAAGTGGTGGGAGCAGCTTCCATCCGTGTGCATAAGGTCATTGAGGCTTGTATTATTGAGGCGATTGCAGCAACTAAAGCATTAGAGGTAGCTTTACAGATGGGATTCAGACAGATCATTCTGGGAGGGGACTCTTGGATAATCCTAAAGGCTCTACAACGGGCAAATGAAGTTTTTGTCTACTATAGGTGCCTTTATACAAGATAGCAAAGAATACATCAGAAAGTTAGATTCATGTCAAACATGGCATACGGGTTGAAGAGGACATGTATTGGATTGATGAGGCTCCTAAATTTTTTAATTTCAGTTGTATTGATGGACATTTACATCAATGAAATTCTTACCCGTTTGAATTTAAAAAAAAAAAATGAAAAAGATATTTTATATTTTTATATAATAATTATTTCTTTTTGTGAACTAAATATATTTTGTAAAATAATTAATGAATTGATGGACAAAATGAGACGAGAAGATGTCTCATCTGGTGCTCGTTTAGCTCCAATGAAGTGGGGTAATTAAGTACTTTTCCTTATGAATTTTTAATGTAATAGCTTGATGCATTACTATTATCTTTTTTTTTTTAATAGATGCATTACTATTATATTAAAACTTAAGTGCGAAATAACTATTTTAATTAAAAAATAATTTTGACTTTAACCTAGATAAAAAAAATTAAACTTACTTGATGTTAGTCATACATAATTATTAATGTCTTTTACTTTCAAAATGAAAAATTTTATATATTTAAAATTTTATTTTTAATGATAATCTGATCATTCTTTTTATTTTTAAAATTTTAATTCATATTATTGATTTATTTTTTTTTAATTTAAAAATGTTAAAGATGCTGACAAACATAATCATAGCAATTTATGTATTTATTTTTATTTATTTTATATTAAATATATATAAAATATAAAAATTATTATATTATAATTCATAACTCATATGAAAAAAAAATATATTTTAGTTTTTATTAAAATTTTAAATCATATTTTTTTTTTCTATCGTATTAAGAATTGTGCTTAAAATTATCTATTTAAATAAAAATTAGGAAGAACAAACAATAAACAATTGGCAGGCCAGAGAATAACTCAAATTAAGAAATTACGGGCGCCGGGACTTCCCTCATTTTCCGTTACACTCGTCAGGCTCGTCCCACCCCGAACCTAAGCTTCGGATTCCCATTCCCACCAAAGCTACAAATTTAAACGCCTCGGTTTGCGTCACCTGCTTCTCAATCGCTCTGCAAAATTCCGATAGGCGGCCATCGTTTCGCTCGATCCAACGCATACAGATCCAATGGCGGAGCTCGAAGGGACGCTGATGGAGAAGATCGCCGAGAAGATCCACGGCGATTCCTCATCATCTTCCGATTCCGACGACGACAAGCCCTCTCACGCTGACCCTCTGAAGTCCAAAGTTTATCGCCTCTTCGGCAGAGAGAAGCCTCTTCACCAAGTCTTAGGCGATGGAAAACGTAGTTACAATATCTAAATCCTAATCTATCTCTTAGAATTTATTAAGATTCTGCGAAATCATTTTATCAATTGTTTTTGCGGTGTTTTAAATGAACGTCAGTTGACTGCATTATATGACATGCTCTGTTTTGTTAATTAATTTCATATCTGACTTCTAAATACGAAATTGGTAATGTAGTTTATTTTTATCAGATCGATGATAGTTTTTTCAAATCCTACAGTCTCTTACATGTTTGTTTTAGTCCAGATACGAAGTGATTTCAGCGAAATTGTGTTGATTTTTATGATTTTTTTTTCTGTTTAAGTAATTTGTGAATTGTGAATGCATCATCAATAATTTTGAATTTCTGTTTTGCATTTCAAGGGATAATATTATGAGTAGATGAATCCTCTTTGAAAGTAAGATAAAGTTTTCATCTGTCATACATTAGTTTCTATGTTTTTTCATTCCTTGACCAATATTTCTTGGCAAAAGCTTATGGCAAAAGAATCTGTTCTATTTTTTTTTCTATTGTTTGTTGCCATCTTTTACTTAATTGGATTTTGTTTTGCAGCTGCTGATGTCTTTCTATGGAGGAACAAGAAAATTTCTGGAGGTGTGCTTGGTAGTGCAACAGCATTGTGGGTTTTATTTGAAATGCTTGAATACCATTTAATCACTCTGGTTTGCCATATATTGATACTCTCTTTGGCAATTCTTTTCCTGTGGTCCAATGCCTCTAATTTCATCAACCAGTAAGGTTTTCAAGCATTTTTCTTTTGGTCCATATGATTGTGTGATTGAATTTTGTTGTAACTTATAACTTTGTCCGATGTGAAGCTCTCCACCAAACATTCCAGAAGTTGTACTCCCTGAAAAGTGTGTCCTTGAAGTTGTATCTGCTCTGAGAATTGGAATCAACCGAGCTCTGGATGTTGGAATGGACATTGCATCTGGAAAAGATTTGAAGACGTTTCTTGGTGTATGTTAATTTTAATGTCTGCCTTGCTTTCTTCTAGTTGAGACTTCTATTAAACAAAAACCAGTGAACCATTCTAGCCATTAGCCAATACATTTTCCCTTTTGGAAAAACCATCGGCAGGATAAAATGAACTAGTTATAGTTATGCTATGTTTGCTACTCACCAATCACCAGGTATTGCTTTGCTGTTATGTTCTCTAGGTTATTGCTGGATTATGGTTTCTGTCACTTGTGGGCAATTGTTGTAACTTCTTGACATTGTTCTACATAGGTAAGGAATTTGATTTATTTTCTCATGCTTTTAACAAAGTAGATGTCTTTTTTTTTTTTTTTTTTTTGGCTTTTATAACTGACACCATACTGACATTTTCATGACAGTATTTGTTCTGCTACACACTGTACCTGTGTTTTATGAGAAATACGAGGACAAGGTCGACTCATTTTCTGAGAAGGCAATGGTTGAGATTAAGAAGCAGTATGCAATATTTGATGAGAAGGTTCTGAGTAAGATTCCTAAAGGGCCATTGAAAGAGAAGAAGAAAGATTAGAGGACATGAAGCCATTTGGTTTTTTTGCTAAAATCAATTTACTATGGCATTGTAACCTGTATATCTTCATGAGTCCAAGTTTCTACTTTATGTTTAGCTGCACACATCCTCATTGAATGTGGTATTCAATGATGCCTAGTTTTAGATCATCTGCTTTTGCTTGTTTATTTTTTTAATCTATTATGGAGGCCAACATTGAATTCTTGGGAGTTTATAAGTATGTTATATAGCTTGATCTTTACATCTTGCACTGAATATAAGAATTACAATAACCTTTTGCCGATAATTTATATGGAATTATGAACTCTGAGTTTAATTAAATTGATTCATGCAACCACTCTTAAGTGACCATTTAATAGGATTGGAGTTCAAATTTTATCACATGCAATCTCTTCCTTCAATATTGTAATTTTTTTTGTACCAAACAAAAATTATATGGAATTATAATTATCTGTTATTCAACCCTGTAGAAACAGAAAATATATGGGAGTCTACTCCGAGGATCAAGGGAACCACCCATCTCTGTAGACTATCTTCTTTTACAAAAGATTCTACGAAAGTACTTCTAAACAGCAGGCTTTTTCTGACATCTGCTTGTGTTTCTCGGATATGTCCATAATCTTGAAATGGACCCTTCATCTGATTCGCCAACACTATCTGAAGAAGATATCACTGATATATAACCATCCATTCAAGTACACGGCAACCTGAAATATGCGTAACGTTTCAAATTTCAGCAACTAAAATTACAAATACCTGATGAGGTGAGGAAGAAATTGTGAGGTTCAGAAGACGAGATAGAGAAGGCCAAGGCAAAGAATTTCGATGGATTCACGTCTGGTTTTCATCGACAATTTGATGACAGAGACATGGATGAGGAAGAAATGAAAAAGGAAACAAACTGCAGTAAGGCAACACCATTTCCTTGCCTTGCCTGTTGACATAACAAAGCTGGAGTCAGTTTAATCGGGGGGTCTTCACTGGTATTTAGTTTGCCTGTTGACGTAACAAAGCAGGAGTCAGTTCAATCGAGGCCGTCCGCACTGGTATGTCTTCTTTTCCCACCGTTGTTCAAAGAAGCAGGGATTTTTTTTACCCCTTGATTGGTACATACTATTACTACAGTTTGTAGACGTAAAACTTGAAATCTGAAAATTTAAAATACAACATGATGTTTTGATATGAAAACAATATGAAAAAAATAATAATAAGGTTTAAAATTTTAGTAAAAATTATATGATTATGATAAAAACAAAAAATATATTTTATATTTAATGTATTTACATGAATTAAAATATGATAATTTTTGTATTTTATATGAATACATAAATTGCTGATCTAAAATCGGTAGGACTTAAGGTAAGGAAGAAACTCTATCCTAAAAAAAGAAATAAAAAAGGAAAGATTGCATGATTATTAAGAGCTCAACCTCCGAGTCCATAATTTGTTTAACACATGCGTCTCTTCTCAATCATGGTTGCAGGGTTCTGCAATGCATACGCAAAATTAATTGTATTTTACTAATTTTGCCTTCTTTCATAGATAAGTCATTGGAAGGACTGCGTAGTAGTCCAGGATAAGAACAAATTAATATTCTATGAAGATTATACGATACCATTGCACAAATGATACTTTATAGTGTACTATAATTATAAACTTAACTACTATAGAATCTCAAAACAGTCCAATATAAAACTCCCCCTGCTCAGAAGGTTGAAATCCGTAGGCATTTCCAAATACCATACATTCACAGAACACAACTAAAATACCCAAAGATTGGTGGCGAATGGTTCATGGAACGGAATAACATTTTTCCAAAGAACCCTTTTTGAATAACAAATGCCAGACATATACTTTAAAACGTATTTCTTTGTACAAGGACCCATCCCGTGCCATGCCAGAGCTTTCCATCTTGATGCTACGCCATGTATGTATGACTGGAAGTGGAATGTTGAAGGGGCGTTTGACATCACCAAATTTTCACATCTCTTTCATAAAGAACCCTATTGTTGAGTACAAGAGATGCCTGCTTTCAACAATCTAAAGGAAGTAAGTTAACTGTTGCCTCTTCCTTGAACCTCCTTCTCCATACAGATCATTCCACTGCTTCAGCTCGGCCATGATTGATCCTTCAGAAGCAAAGCTGGCAGCAACCTACATTGTAGTACTTAAAATAAGCTTTTGCGCATAAAAAAGTACAATTCTGTGGTAAAAATTATGGTTCAAAGTTCACAGTGTGACCCATAGTTTAAACTTTATAAGCCTGAAGATTAAGCTAACAGTTTTAGTTAAACTAGTTGGAGGACCAATATTTTTCAGCTAGCACTAAGTTCAGTATCCAATCTGTAGAAAATCTAGATGGACTAAGATCTGACTAATCAAAGGCAGTTTTCAAACACCTAGTTTGGTGATTAATGACAGTAACATGCAAATTTGTCAAAGGGACACATTGAAGCATTTGAGACAAAAAGAATTATAACTAGAATGTACCTGATTCTTGGCTTGTCTCATATCCTCCATGCTTAAAGGCCTCAAAGTAATTACTCGCTCCTCCTTGTTCTCTTCTTTTGCCTCTGAAGCATCTTCTGAGCTCTTGCCTTTTTCTTCTCTCCTCTTCCTTTCCTATAGAAAGTTATTGAAAACAGAATCATATAAGATACACTGTCCACACCTACAAGTAACGGGAAGATGGGGCAAAAGAACTTAGATGCATTGGGAAGAGATTTAGTGGTCACCAGATCCTTCAACCTCTCCTGCTGTATCAACTCCCTAACAGGTCGATAAGCTGCTGTAACGCACAAGTTCTGTTCCCAATAGTTAATGCCATCAGTTCATAACAGTTAAATATAAATTAATGATAAATGTTATGAGTTATAATACAAACCTTGAGATCACTTCCACTATATCCTTCTGTCATGGTTGCAAGCTCCTTAAAGTCCAGATCTTCAACTTTCTCTTTTGCCAGTAGAGTTTTCAAAATCATTTCCCTGCTCTCAATGGATGGAAGGCCAACCATAATTCTGGTCAAAATGGAAAGCACGTGAGTAAGATACGATGCTCAGATGTATTGAGCTGCCAGCAAGTTAGTCCATGAATTGCTGACATAACTAAACTTTGGACTTCCTTGGTAATTGTAATAGTACCAATCAAATCTCACAAAATCCTTGATAAGAAACAAACATAGAAGGTCAACAATAAGTCCAACAAAACTGTACATAAACTAAACTCTGCATGAACACTAATTCAAAGAAGAATACATTAAGAATGACAGAGGAGATTCTTCCAAGCTATATTTCAGAAACCTTGATTGAGTGAAAGAGATACTCAAGGCTGTGAGCCCAAAGGCTAATCAAGTGAGTGCATGAGGTGGTCAAATACTGTTGATAGAGGTCAAGGGTAAGGTAAACAATGTGCTTCCAAAGGGGATGCTGAGGTACTCGAAGCAAAAATGTTTTAAGGACCAGGAATTAAGCAGAGTAACAACAACCCCCCCCCCCCCCACCCCCAAAAAAAAAATGATTCATTCTTTGCTAAAGATACAGCTTGCTGCTAGTATATGGTGAATGCAGAAATGATCAGGAACCTAACCAATCACAGAGTTAGACAGAATACAAAGATAATATCAACATGAAATGACTATGGAAATATACCTGCGCTCAAAACGCCTAATTATTGCTTCATCAAGGTCGAATGGCCTGTTGGTAGCAGCAAGGACAAGAATTCGCTCACCAGCTTTGGTCAATAGACCATCCCAATGTGTCATGAACTCATTCTTAATTTTCCGCATAGCCTCATGCTCCCCAACTCTAGTCCTCTGCCCCAGCATGCTATCAACCTCGTCCACAAAAATAATAGTTGGCGAAACCTTTGCTGCTAGTGTAAATAAAGCTCTCACATTCTTTTCATCTTCTCCAAACCATTTTGATGTGATGGTGGACATTGAGACATTAATAAAACTTGCTCCAGCTTCTTTCGCAATGGCCTTTGCAAGCATTGTTTTCCCAGTACCAGGAGGCCCAAAGAGTAATATACCTCTACAAGGCTTGAGAAGCCCTCCTTTGAAGAGATCTGGCCTTCGCAGAGGGAGCATGACCAGCTCTTGAAGTGATTCTTTTGTCTCATCCAAAGCACCAATATCTGCAAATGTCACTCCAATCTCATTTGCAGGGATAACCTCTGGCCTTATTCTTTTCTCAAATTCATTATCAGGAGGAACTTCCTGCAATGGCATTATATCTATAGTAAGAAAAAACAGAAAGCACTGAAGGAAAAAGACACAAGGGACATGAACTATTTGAGCTGTCAAGACTTTATGGAATGATACAAATGCATTTATAGTTACTACATTCATTAACCCTTTAAATCTCCTAACCTTTTATAGCATGTATCATGCTAAAATTGGAAAAATAAGAATAAACTTGATATAATCACTATGATGATCAGCTTTCCTTTATTTTTTCTTCCAGCTATATTGTTTTTGAAGGATAGAGTAATTGTTTATACCCTTGAAGTATGTAAACTGAATAGCAACATTTATATCAATCATATTCATCTCAATTTTCAGTTAATTGTCAACGGTCATCAACTTACAGGTGCTTTTGGTGCTGGTGGGTTCTCTCCATCTTTCTTCGCAGCAGCAATCGACTTCTCAGTCTCGCTTTTGCTTTCTGAGGTAGGGATGTCAGATTTTGATTCAGATTTTGCACCTACAGCCTCTTCACCTTCATTTTCCTAAGGTTAGCAAAGAAGGGTAAATGGTTAATTCGTAAGTATAGTGACCCAGATCCTTAATGCTTGATTTCTTCTAAAGCAAACTAGCATTAGAGCAAAACCTTGGCAGACTCAGCATTTGTCTCTAATTTTAAGGTATCCTTCCCACAACTTTTTCCTTCCTGGAATATATTCAGCCCATGGGACAAGCTGCTCCAGAGCCAAAATATAATGTTAAGCTATTTGCAGCTTTTCAAAAAAGGGGAAGAAGAAAAATGCCGTGAAAGAAGCTAATATCAAGATCAAATAATAATTAATGGCTACCTCTTGGATGATATAACAAGCTTTCCATTTCGGTATTCTGGATCCTTATTGTTCATCAAGTGATAAGAGATTGCTGATATCACAATTTCTTCAATATAATTACTTAGGACCATGGTGTCTGCTTGACAGATAGAATTCAAATCATCGCATTCAAGGTCATTTGCTGCAAGCACCTCAGCAATGTGGTTTCTATTATCTTGAATCTGGAGGACCTTCATGTCCGTTTCCAGTTTGGCTTTCCAGCTATCAAGACGAGTTTCATCTTCAGGTGGTTTTATCTCAATATCGTATGGGAATAATACCGAGAGCCTCCCATCCACTTCCCTATAATCATCTTCTGGGTCCAACATCCTGGAACCAAGTATCAACACTGAACCCGAAAGTTTGTTCAACAACTTTTGAAACAGATTATATAAGCGTTGTGATTGGAGGAGGAGCTTCTCAACATCCCTAAGGTATAAGATGATGGAACCAGTTTCTGATACTGAAACCAATACCTGCAAGAGAATGAAATGACATTCACTACCATTTAAGTAAAGTGAAAGTGACACAATCAGCAACTTTTTACTTTAATCAATTTTTAGGCTCAAATAAAGAATTCATAGGAGTATACCAGCACATATATAGTATGGTGTTGACATAATTTATGTAAACATATAAAGGCATGTGTGCCTCAGCACACACAAGCATATACACATGAACGCAATAAAAGAAATAATCATCTAGAAAGACCATTCATGAGTGATCTCCAAACTGACTACTCAGTATTTATGGCATACCTTGAAAAGTGACTGTAGAAAAAGTTTCTCATCAAAACACCAACTACTAGTGCGCTTGTGGGACACTACAAGAAACAAAAAGACCACCAAAGAATATAAGTATTTTTCTACACATCTCCTTATGTGTCAAGAAATAGAGTATCAAATACACATCCTAAACAACATCCAGAAGTTTACTGCATGAAGTCTCAAAACAGATCGAGTACTCTATTGGGCAGTGGAATATAATAACAATGACCTTATTGAGCAATCATAACATAGAGTCTAAAATAATGCATAATCGCAAACTAATTCAATCAACTTCACCTTTGGCAAATACAATTTGAGAAGGCAGTTCCAATAAATCCAAACTATCAGGTATCAATTCAGCCAGGTAAGTAAGAGGAGTTCACTAACCGCAATTGAAAAGAAAAAGAACAGATATATTGGAAGATAAGAAGCTAACTACATGATACGTTGAAAGCTACAATCAGAGAATACCTCAATTATCTGAAAAAGGTCTATGAAAAAGATGATCACCAGAAACTTAGATGGAATGCAATCAATAAGTTTGATTAAGTTTTGTTACACAAAAATTAATCTGACATATCATAAGTTGAATAGGTTTTAAATACAGACAACTGATATGATCATTAGAGATTAAATGCAACTTGAGGATGTACACCCTAAGTGCCGCAATTGACTGAAGGTTTCATTCCAACCTCAGTACCCTTCTTAAGACAATTATGGTTCAATTCCAAACCAGTGTTAGCACGTCAATATCATGTGTATTTTATTATGAATCATGGAAAAGTAACTGATGAACAGGCTCACAGCCAATGCTAAGATTATCTTTTTTTTGACTTTTTGACTGTAATTAACTGATAATATCATGCATATCTTAAGCCTCCCCAGACAGAATTAAAGAAGTTTATCTTTTTTTTTTCACCTTTTGACTGTAATAAATTGATAATATCATAGATATCTTAAGGCTCTCCATGTAAAGAAGATATATGAAGGGTAACCTGGATTTATGGGAGCACAATTCGAAGAGATGCTACTCATATCAGATGCAGCAGAGGCATTTCTACGGAGTTTTGCAACATTGTTTGAACCTTCCATAGCCCTGAAATGTATGAAGGAGAAGGTTATAGGGGATACCTTACCTCTGGTCCAGCAGTAACAACCAACCGACTACACAATAACCACGTTATATTCTTCTACCATGAAATGGAAAAAATTGAAGGATAAAAGTGATTACCTGGACACAGTATCAATAACACTATCCTGTCGACGTAATGTGCCTGTAAGAAAAATCTTGATTAAAACTACAGTGAAAGAAATGATTTAAAAATAAAGAATCAACAAGTTATGAAAAGATTAGGATGGCAATTGAATATTAAATCCAAGTAGGTTTGCTAACATAATCATGATGACTAATCAAAATTAAAATCACAAGCACATGACTGTCTAAGCTGGCTTCAGCACTCTAGAGAATCAAAATGAAGAAAAATGAAACTAAAGGAGGCAATATTCTTCAGTTAACAAATATGTTTAACATGTTGAAAGAATACCAATTGTTTCTTCTCTTGACGAAATGAGTGAGAAGGAACCAAACAAGCTGTTCATTCTCTCTAAAGTCATCTCTGAGATGGATCTCTTGAAAGACTGCAAAAGATGCAACCAAATTGGGTTGTCATAATTACTACAAAAAAAATTCTTAGAGATGATCAGTTTTCTTTAGAGGATGTGACATGCCATGATAGATATTAACTTGAGGAGAAATTAACAAGATTGAATTAACCCAAGAAAGGCATGTCTTAAGGGTATAAATTGTTTAACCTTCATCCATGGCACTCAATTTCACAAGCAACTCAAACCCAACCACGCTAAATGCATGATTGCAGTTACTTATAAAAACAAACAAACCAAAAAAAAAAAAAACCCCAAAAAATCCAACTTACAGGTTCTTTCTTGGTACAACCATATTTGCTCTGCATCTGTGGAAAGATATTCATAGAACGAATAAGTAGGACTCTATGACAGTTGAAACTTAGACAATAAGTTGTGCCTATTCACCTTAAGAGAAAAATCAGTAATGTCCAAAAGCAGTAGCTTTGATTCAAAGTAATGCGCCAAAGCCTTGGCAAGCGTTTGCTGGTAAAGTTCTTCACAAGATTAAGACGCAAACCACTAGGTTAAAAATGAAATCTGAAAGATGAATATCTTAATATAGAACTAGAGAAACAATTCCAGAAACATACCAGCAGGTCCCGAGAGCAAAATAGCCCTGCTGACAGGGGAAAGGTTCCGTGTGTGCCTAGAAACATCACTGTGTTTTAACTGGACATATGCAGCACTTGTCAATAACACCCGAGTTCTCTCACTGCATTAACCAACATAAGAAGGAGGAGTAAATTTGTGAAACTATTATAGAACTTTGCCTTAAAATTAATACTTGGTATATTATGGAAACCAGGTAGCTCATACAATTATTAAAAGGGACAGGAGTAAACTCCTCAAACTTCCAGTAGTATATGTTTTGGCATATTGTTATTTTTTTGGATTGCTTGAAAGCTATAAAATGTAAAATTTCCAACTTTAGCCCATATATAAACTTAATTGACGTGCAAATAGAACCAAAAAAGCTTGACAGCGGTCATCAAGGATGAAAAAAGAAGGGGAATATTTAAAGCCAGAGCAAAGCCTGCAGCTTTCATGGAGCTCAAGATCTAAGATTGTACAAAAATAATCTATTCTAACCTGAAACCATTAAATAAATATCGGCATTTTCAAATACTAGGCATTATCATGTTGACGAATCGATATAGCATCTCAGTCTGCTAAACTTTCATGATATCATTGAAACAATATTCTACAGCCTCCAGAAGCACCAAAAATGAACAGATTTCATAGGCCATATATGATCCAAAATTATGAATCTGTAGGGAACAAATCGGTCTTGGAACTTTAACCCAGGAAAAGAAGAAATCAAACGAAGCCTCTTCATCAAACCAGCTCGGAAAAAGGATAAATTGATTAATCAAAACACAAGGAAAAAGGTCTAACACCCACCAGCCGCCAAACGAACAAAAATGAAAATAATAAATAAAATTATGATCACGGGTGTTAATTTAGAAGCATGTGCAAAGAATATCTCCGTACCAGACTATGCACATGGTGATTAATGCATACCAAAACCAAGAACTTTTTGTTCTCCTCCTTCTATAATTGACTGGGGACCAATATCAAACACAAGAACAAATAATGGCAGAATGGCACAAATCCTAATTGGTCATTTTAACAAAGAAAAAAAATTCTTCATTTCTCAAGATCTTCTAAGCACCCACATGAATGTAAAAACAAAACCCAAATCAAAATCATGTATTGAAGACCATCTAAAGAAAGGAAAAAAAGAAAAGAAAAGAAACAGCAACAAGGACCCATTACAGGCTTACCTAAGGTAGTAAGGGAAGTCATCAAAGGTGACCTGGCTATGCTTTCCATCTACAACCTGTCTTATAAGTTCCTGCTCAATCTGATCCCCTGTAATACCATCATCAGCATAACTTTTGCCAGTCCATTTGCTCACAGTTTGCCCTGAAGCCAATCCAAGACCTACCCCAACACCAATCCCAACACTTAAAGCTGACAGCAATATCCCCTTTTGTTCCATCTCCCTACCTAACCAAACAAAGGAGCCTTCTTTATCCTTCTCAACCAAAAAAAAAAAAATTCACCTTGCCTGCTTTTCCTCCTTTGTTCTTAATCTCAACCTATAGGAAAGTATGAAACTTTGCTATCTTGGAAGATTAGAAGTTTGATTCTTTTAACAACTACTTCGAAATATGAATAGAAAAAAAAAAAGACTATGAGAGAAGATTCAAAGAGAAAAGAAAATGGAGATTCAAAGGAAAAAGAAATGGGTTTGTTGGAAATCTATGTAATGAAGGACAAAGAAGAAAATGAATTTGGTTATATGTATTAGCCCGAATTCAACGTTGGTCTGGAGGGTTTTGACAGGCAAGGACTCAGCTCTGTGGTCTGGCCCTCTTCAACTATTTATAGCATGCTATAATACTAATGGACGTTAAAGGTTCCCGGGAGAAAAAGAAACAAGAAAATTTTTACTTAGGCTTTTGACTTAACCGGTGACAGTCTCATCTGGGTTTCTCTCGTTCATTTTTTTTATGTCTGCCTTTTTCTTTTATGGTCTTTTTGGTCGGCTTTTCTTTCTTCCCTCCTTTTCTTTTGGCTAACCATAGTTTTAGAATTTTTTATTTTTGGTTGTGATGATGGCTCCAAATTTTATAGACTTTTTCCATTTTTCATGAAATTTAATGAAAATTAGGTCAGATAGTATATGTTTTTTTAACGATGAAGCATTTTTAAAATTTATTCAGTACATCCTTTCATCCCATCTAACTAAATTGATTTATTTACCTTAAATTTAATAAATTTATTAAAAATTATTTTTCCTAATCTCTTAATAAATTCAAATTTAAATAATTAAAAAAAAAAAGCAATTTCTTTGGTCACTTGAACAAAACAGTTATGTTTTTGCTAACTAGCATTGTCTTATTCTTGTTTCAGCGTATTTTTAATGCTATATAATAAACTGATTTCAAATTGGTATTTAATTCTTAAAACAATTTTTTTAAAAAAATTATGCATCTGTCTTCACAAGTAATTAATCATATATATATATATATATATAAACAAAAAATAATTTTTTTATAAAATTATAAATATATTCATATATTATAAAAATTATTAAAATCAAACAAACAAATTAATTAATTTAAGATAAAGTTGAATTAAATTTATTTAAAATAAAATTTAACCTTAAGATTTCAGATTTCTAGAATCTCTTCTTACACAAAGAATATTCTTAAATTTGATATATTTGGTCACTTAAATAATTAATATAGTGTTTGTTGATGCATCGAAGAAAATCTTGCCTAAAATTGTGATCAAATAATGAATTATTAAAATAGAAAATCACCTTGAGTTGTAAAGCCAAAATTAAGTATTTAGTATATTCTAAAGTGATATTTATAATATTTGAATGACATCTTTTCTCAAATAAAATTATGTTAATCGAAAAAAAATTGTTTTCCTTTCATTTTTTAATTTTTTAATTCGAATTAACCATCAATTAATTAATCTTTAACGTCAAGTAATGTACCACGGCAAAACCCTCCTTTGATTTAGACATTTAATTTGCCGTTTGTCTGTTTATAATCTTATTAGTCGAAATTAAGCTTTGAAATGAACAACATCCCAACTAAACAACTTGCTTATTTATTGATCATTAATAAAGAGACACTAAAACGATGACGTACACTTCTTTTTCTTTTTTTCTTTTTTTTTCAAAATTTTTATCAACTTCAATCACATGGGTTATTTCATTTTTCTCTTTTTTAAATAATGGCAGTATTAATTCTTTTATCAAAGCTTTGACGTGTCTCAAACGTTTGGCTTTTGATGAAAAGTAAATGCTTAGCATCAAAGAAACGTTGTATCTCATTTAAAGAACCACAAAAAAAAAAAAAAAAACTGGAAAGCTCTTTGCAATTTCCACATGACCATATTCATGTTTTCCAGAAATTTCCTTTTTTTTTTTTTTTTATAAGTGGGAGAACAATTAATTCCAATTTCACATATTCTTATATAAAGTAAAGCATATATGATTATTATTAATTAATCTATGCATATCACTTTTCATGTTTCACATGTAGTTTTTTTTGTACATGTAAAAAAAATTAGTGAGAGCTAGAGAAAGAGTGATTTATGGACATAAAATCATGTGTTACAAACATTGTATTGATAAAATAAATTTAAAATTTTAAGCTTATAAACTATGAGTTTTTTTCATTTAATAAGCATATTTTTTGGATTAAAAATGTAATCCTGTGACAAATAATGTTAGAACATATTCAGCATTTCACTAATATAAAACTCTTATAAGAGATACTAAAATTAAAGTAGATGGAATCAACAAAGAAATTACACAATTGAGTAAAAGACTTTTTTTTTTGAGTTGAAAACGTGATGATGTGACACATACATGCACTTTTCTTCCCTTAATTTTCTTTTTATACCTTATTTGAAGTTTTCGGCAGCCACTAGACTCTCAAATTGAGGCGGCAACAGCCTACAGGAGAAAGTCTGCCAATATTATTAGATCCAAAACCATAATTATTCATGGGTTTCATAGTTAATTTCTATTATTAGTCATTAATTAGTCAATATATGGTTTGGTGGCCATCATTTTTTGGGGTTTTTTTCACTTATTTATGGAAACTTTTTTTTTTTACAACTAATAATTATCAACTTGGCTTCAGCTTTTTATGCGGAAGTGGTTGTCATAATGCAATTATGCAACAAAACCTTTACAATTTTGTTATCTAATTTTGGAATATTACTATTTTGTGGCAAATTGATATTTATTACTAGTTAATTTAGAAAAATTTTATTTAATATTGCAAGATAATAACATTTTCAAAATTTAGTCAGCAATTTTTTCTTAATAACAAATGTAACATTCGGGAGGATAAAAATTTTTAATTTAATAATTAAAATTCTTAATCACGTTATTATTATTTTTTACATAATTTTATTTGTTATTTATACCATAAAATTTAAATTAAAACTCTTTTTTCTTTATTTTATTCATCTTTTTTACCAAAGGTATATATTTGACAGTCATATCATCAGCATTTACATTTGACCTTACCTATGATCTCAAGATAAACATGTCCCTTATACTGATAATCATGTTACCATTCATGAAGTATAAAAGGGAGCTGATAAGAATATTATCAATCATGCAAACTACTCTTTTTTTATTGCCTTTTTTTTTTCTTGTCCTTCATTTGCTTTTTTGCACTCTTTTACATATGTCACTAATTTGAGCGCTTGAATGCGTCTCAAAATCCTAACTTCGGTTTTCTCTGATAGGTCTAACAAATTCATCAACTCAACTTTTAGTAATTTTTACTCTCATCAAACCTAGAAATACATCAATTAGTAAAATATATCAACTTATAAAATGGCAAGATGATGAGGAAATTTCCAAATATAGATCTTAAAATTAATATGTTTATTGTTATTAAGCCTACTTGCTAAATTAGTATACATTCAACTGCCATGTCACTCACTAAGTCAATAAGGTTGACCGTCACATTCATCGAATTACCATACATTCAATTGCCACGTCACTCGCCCAAAGTGGGTCAACACTTCGGCTCTTCACCTACCATACATGCTCGCCCCTTTGAGTTGTTTGCCAGATTGGAACTCCTCGTTTATATGAATTGCTCGTCCTTTAAAAGTTGCTTGTCCAACAATCTTTACTAACGTCCCATCAACGGGTTATTTCATGACGGGCTAATTTGCTTGAGATTATTAAATGCTACACACTCACAACTCATATAGCCATTCTTAAGTTTTGCATGAACTTCCCATCAACTATTAACTTCCCATGTTCTATGATCAGTAATGTCTCATATATAAAGTAAAAAAAGATCTAGATATAGGATTTTGGACCTTCTTCTTTAAGCATTTTCTACTCTTCTTTGCATCTCATTTTCTTTACCTTAACCCTAACCTCTTTCACTTTGCCAACTTGAGCATTTGAGCATGAAGCATGCCCCTAAAACCAAACTCTGACATCCTCTAATCATACTCTTCGTGCTCCAGATCCAATCACCCTCCACCTCACCACCCAATTGAGTCATAACTTCCCACTACCCAAAATACCCTCAACAATTTTCAGCCTCTAACAAAAAAAAGTAAAATAATATGAATTTTGATTCCATGGCATGTATGGATATGTTTTTAACAATGGTAATAACAATTTGCTTGGAAAATAATAGTATCAAATTCTCTTAATAATTTACTACAAGACAGCTGAAGCCATTGTCATGGATATATATTAGGTTAGGTTTAATAGTACAAAGAAACAAAAGGTAAGGATTTAAATTTATACTATAATCATAATAATAACTAGAATTAGATTCTCGCTTTGCTGTCGAGTAATTTTTTTATTTTTTTAAATTATGTTTTAAATATAAGAGAAGTAAAATTTTTAAGCCAAGTTTTAATGGATAACATCATATAAACAAATATAAGTGTATTTATTTTTAATTTAAGTTATAACTTAATTATATATAATGTAGTTTTTTAATTAAATTAAGCTATTAGATAATATCTTTATTAATATAATACATATATAAATATAAATTAAATAAATAATAAAATATATTCTTTTATATATCCCAAGGAAAGTCAAGGTAGGGCACCCTAAATCTAATTCCAACTTTATCCAAATTGTTCGAAAAGGTAAAACTTAACCCCATATTTTCTTTTTAAAAAAATTGCATCGATTGTATTGTGATGAATCGAAATCCATTGGATATAAGTTATTTTATTATTCCTATATCCATTGATTTTTCTTTACAAAATTTATCTAATAAATAAAATTTTAAAAAACAAAAAAATGACAAAAACGCCAAATGGATGGCACGTAAATTTATTAAATTAAGGAATTAAATATTATTTTTTTAATAATATATAAATTTATACACCCCATTTAGTCCAAGTCTAAACCAGCAAGCCTTAGTCTAGTTCAAATACCAGATGCTCAATTTTTATTTTTTATTTTTTATTTCATTTATTTATTTTTATTCTTTAATTTATAATTTTAATTTGTATTTATCTTTGTTTACATTTTTATTTGCTTTATCGTTATCTTCTTTTACTTTTATTTATCTTTTTACTCCTATTTCATTTATTTTTATTTGTTTATCTTTACTAATTTTCTTTATTGATTTATCTTTAGTTATTATTTATCTTTTTTATGATCAAAAGTAAAATTTTAAAAAAGAAAACTTTTGAAAATCACAAAATGGTGAAATAGGTTGGGAAATAAAAGGGGATTTTATCTTTAGGTGATAATTCATGTTTTAGAGTTAAAATTGAGTAGGGATTCTTAGAAATAAATTCTAATTCTTTTAGAGATTATTATTCTTTGGTGATAATGTATAATTTTTAAAAGTTAATCCTTATTCAATTTAGAATACTGATCAAGTTAAAGTAATGTTCCTATAAATAGTCCAATATTCAAAAGTAATAGACATACAACAATCACAAAAGAGAATTTAAGAGTAAAAAGTTTTAGGCAATTCAAGTCCAAATTTTGGGCCTTTCCAATTTTCAATGATTTTTTGGTGAGGTTCTTAGGCTTTAACAAAAATTTCAAATTGTTGTGACATTTTTCAGTGAGTACTGAAATTGTTGACGGGGATTTCAATGATATTTCTAGATTTCAATGATAATTATTAATTTCCCTAAACGTCGACTCTATCTAACTTGACCCATAGCGTTTAACCCGAGACTCGTCACTTGTTGAGCTACTGTTGAATCAGGCTACTAAACCGAACTGAGTCACTACACTAGTCATGAACTGAACCGTTTTTTAAGCCAAATCAACATAAAAATTTTAGGTACATTTTTATTTTATTTTATTTATTTAAAAATAAAAATATTCTTTTTAAGAAAAATAATTTTTGAAAATAAAAATAAAACCTTACCAACATATTGGAAGGTTTTGAAATTTTGAAAAAATAATTTTCAAAAAATAATAATAAAATCTTACCAAGATATTTGAGAATTTTAAAATTTTAAGAAATAGTTTTGAAAATAAAAATAAAACTTTACTAACATATTGGAAGGTTTTGTGATTTTAAAAATTTAAAATAAAATTTTACCAATATCTTAAAAAATATTATTGATAAAAAATATATGTTTTGAAAAGAAATAGTCCTTTTGAATTCGACTAATTTATTGTAGGATATTTTTGAATAAAAAATCTTACTAACATATTGGAAGGTATTCCTTAAAATGAAATATTAAATAATGATGTTTAATCATCTTAGTGTTTTTTTATATATAAAAATTGGTTTTGAATATTTGATGAAGGAATTACTAAGAACGTTGGAAATAACAATTTTTATGTAAATTCCTAGATAAGAAAATTTTTTAACAACGTATTGAAGAATTTAAAAAAGATTTTCAATATTAATATTCCCATAAAATTTACATTTTTCATGAATAAAGTTTTTTTTAACTATTAAATGAATTTGGCGACGGAATCTCTTTAGGTGTGACAAATAGTCTCATTGGATACTCTTGAGATAAATGAATGTTCTAAAATTATTACCAATATATTAAAGTAATTTAAGGATAATTTCTAATAATTAATTATTTGGTAAGATTTTTTAAGGCTTTGGATAATATAAAATTAATTGGTATTGTCTTTTGGTTGGGCATTGTATGGGTCTTATAATATTCCCTATATATAACCGTAGTCCCATCCCAGTTTTGATTTCACAAACTAAAATCTATTCTTTTAAGAAACTCGAGTCAAGTTTGGGACTTCTCTATAAAAGGGAACAAATTCAGTTAGGTGGCCAATCACACTTAAATAAAAAAGATTAGTGAAGACTCCTAAAGTTGTATCTAATGATAAGTTTACAAATTTATCTGTTATAACAGTTTGGTGATTCTACTGGGAATAGTTGAGAATTAGGCCAATAAATAAATTTGTGTTATCTAAACCTAATTTAATAAATTTAATTTTTTTGTAAAGGATTTTCCTTATTTATTAAGTAAAAATGATCAGACTAAGTCAAGGTAAAAAATGAAAGTGACCAAACTAAACTAAGGTCAAAAGTGAAGGAGATCAGATTAAGCCAAGGTTAAAAATGGTATGACTTGGTTTGAGCCTAAATTGAAATATGAAATCAAAAGATCTTGAAAATAATACTTGCAGATTTTAAATATTATGCTCGAAGGTTTTGGAGATTATGCTTTGAAGTCTTATAGATTATGCTCAGAGGTCTTGGATATTATGTTTCGAAAGTATTATAAATTATATGCCCAAAAATGTTATAATCTTACTTATCTTTTAAAATATACTCATCTAGACAGAGACAAACAACTTTTTTTTCATACAAAAGTTAAAATTTTATTTTTGAAAAAATCTTTTTCAATTAAGAGCAAAGTTTTATCTTTTCCTGGGCCAAAGAGTATCTTTTGAAAACTTTCTTCAATTAAGGGCTAAGATTTTATTCTTAAAGAAATTTCCTCAACTAAAGGTTAACAAGTTGAAAAGATCTTAGCCTTTTGCCAATTTCAATTTGAAATCTAAAGTCAAAACTTCTTGTTTACAATGTATGTAATGAATGTCATGAATGCAATGTATAAGATGCAATAAATGCACTTATAATTATGATAAAAAAGTTCTTAAGACTTTTTTTTTTAATCTCTGAAACTGGTTATCTTCATAACTTTTATATCTTTATGTAAACATTAATCACCAATTTTGAATTTTTCTTGAAATATTTCTTCTTTCTTTTGAAAGTTTTGAAGATCGACATTTTCACAAGTTTTTTTCATCACTTCATTTTCATTCTGCCCATGTCACTATTAACTTTTTTTTTGAAGTAATGTAGGGATCTTTTTATGTATTTTACCATTTATTTCTCATCATTCCAATTTCATAAAAAATATAATTCATCACATATTTTCTCAGTTCATTATGGGAAAGCAAAAATGGTGAGAAGCAAGGTGATTTAAAGAAAAAAAGATATTCAATGCAAGAACAAGTCTAATAAAAGATAATAGGTTGATGGATAATGTTAAAGCATATTGCTAGGATAAGTGTTTGGATGGGATTTCAACATAAAAATAATGAATATTTGGATAATTTTTAACATCAATCTAGAATTCCTTTTCAAAACCTCATTTTATTGTCATATGTGATCTCTTTGAGCTCATTAAACCAAATCTTATGCCTTATCCCATCGAATTTCTAAATTCTCTTAGTCTTTTTATTTTCAGACTATCATTTCATATTTTTAGCCAACATATTTTCTTTTACTTATCACTCATTTTCATTTTTTATTTTCTTATCTTTCATTTTTTTTTATCATTTATCATTCCTTTTTTGCTTCGTTCGTTGTAAGCATTCCTACCAAATTTCATATCAATCCTAAAATAAAGAAGAAATCATAAGCTCAATACCATTTGATTATATCATAAGTGTGTCTCAATTCATTATATGATTCTTCAATTCAAATATTCATGTTTGATCGAAATGAATTTTTAAAACACGTAACTTAGGTTGTGATGAAGGGTTATGGAAGAAAACAAGATAAACTAAGCTCAAAATGTGTTTGAAAAAGGTATAAACCAAATGATCATCTCTCATATTTTAAAGTACCTTAACGTTTGCCCCATCCTTCATCAAGCATCTTGACATTCTTCTTTTACCTTTTTCATTTTTCCTTTTTCATTCTCATTTTTCATCTTTCAATCTCACTTTTTTTTCTTTTTAATTTTTCTTTCTAAGAAGGATTCACACACAAAAAGGTTTTTCTTTATTTTTTATCTCATAAATTATTTGCGACACATTTTTTTTATGAATAGATCTTATTTCCAAACTTTGCCTCATAATGTAGAGGGGGATTCTTGGTGGGTTTTTTTCAAAGAAATTATGATGACTAAAAAAGGATAAAAAATTGATGATTTTACTTTTTGTTCAAAAAGTAAAAAAAATATGGTCATTTCTTATTTCAAATGTAAATACCTTCTTTGAAAAATCTATATTGAATGAAAGCAAGCTTTTAAATATAAAAGATCACATTATTTTAAAATAGCTCTCTTTTTGCCTTTTAATGAATAAGGAAAATATGTCAACTTTAATTCACCCCAACATATTAGGATCTAAATCATCAATCTCATCAATATAAATGAAATTTTCAAGATTGAATACCATATTATTGTCACAATTATCTAAACATTCATTACTTGAAATATGGGAATAAGTGAAATATAAAAAGACATAAAAGTAATGATAAAACGAAGAATATGTAATGAAATAAACTTACCATTTTATCAAAATGTAAGATAAACACAAAATAAAACACATAAAAGACATCCCTAAAGGTTATTACTAGCAACCTAAAAAGAATTTCCTTAAAATTATGCCATTATATTATTAGGCAAAAGATTTTTAGTGACACTTAGCTTGGTCTCTTTTATCATCAAATTTTACCAAAATAGCATTAATAAAACCTTATACCTTATGCTTCAGGGCAACACAATTCTTTGTTAAGTGACTTGCGATTCCATAATGGTAGTCATACTGAACATTAGCATCAAACCATTTCGGGTAAGGAGTTTGCATTTGTTCAACATGAATAAGGGCCAACAAATGATTTTTCACTAGATATAATAACAGATTTGTGTATATCATATGAATAGGATTTAAAGAAGCTTTCTCTTTATTGTTTCATGGTGCTTTTAAACTACTAGGCTAATAATTAGGTTTTGGGGCTAACTTTGCAATAGGTATAGTAGGAAAGTTGTATGTATGAGTTGGTGATTGAAAAATCATTCTAAAACTGCTTGTCTTTTGAAGAGCCTTTAAATATTTTGTTTGTTCTTTGGGTAAGTTAAAATTGGATGTAATGGATGTTTATATTTTTGTATAATTTTGTTTCACAAAAACTACATGAAAATAGGCAACTGTAGGGACCCCAATTAGTCTAAGGTCTAAACTAGTTAGGCTTGGTCTAATTCAAAGCCTAGATGCACAATTTTTATTTTTTTATTTCACTTATTTATCTTTATTCTTTAATTTATAATTTTAAGTTGTATTTATCTTTGTTTACTTTTTATTTTCTTTATCTTTTTATTTTTACTTTTATTTATCTTTTTACTCTTATTTCATTTATTTTTATTTGTTTATCTTTACTATTTATCTTTATTGATTTATCTTTTTTGTGTTAAAAAGTAAAATTTTAAAAAATGAAAAATTTTGAAAATCATAAATGGTGAAATAGGTTGGGAAATAAAGGGGATTTTATCTTTATGTGATAATTTATGTTTTAGAGTTAAAATTAGGGAAGGATTCTTGGAGATAAATTCTAATTTTTTTAGAGATTATTATTCTTTGGTGATAATATATAATTTTCAAGAGTTTAATTCCTATTCAATTTAAAATACTTATCAAGTCAAAGTTATGTTTCTATAAATAGTCCAGCAAACAATAGTAACAGATACCCAACAAGTACAAAAAAGAATTTAAGTGTAAAATGTTTTAGATAGTTCAAATCCAAATTTTAGTCTTTTTTAATTCTCTACAATTTTCTTGTGAGATTCTTAGGCTCTGGTAAGATTTTCAGATTGTAGTGACATTTTTTAATGAGCATTGAAGTCTTCGACATGGATTCCAATGATACTTTTAGATTCTAACAACGATTCCCTAATTTCTCTAAATGTCAACTTGATTTGACTTGACTCAAAGTATTTAACCCGATACTTGTCACCTGTTGAGACATTGCTGAGTCGGGCCACTAAGCCAAATCGAGTCACTACATTAGTCATGAATTGAGCCATTTCTTAAGCCAAACCAAGTAAAAAATTTTAGGTATATTTTTATTTTATTTTATTTATTTATTTAAAAATAAAAAAGTTCTTTTTAAGAAAAATAATTTTTGAAAATAAAAAAATAAAACTTTACCACAATATTGGAAGGTTTGGTAATTTTTTTAAAAAATAAAAAATAGAAAAACGAAACATTATTAACATATTGAAAAGTTTTAAAATTTAAAAAAAAATTTTTTAAAAAAAAACAATACCAACATATTGAAATATTTTTTTATTTTAAAGATTTAAAATAAGATTTTACCAACATATTAAAAAATCTTATTGATAAAAAATATATGTTTTGAAAAGAAATAGTTCTCTTAAATCCTACCAACATATTGGAGGATATTTTTAGATGAAAAATCTTTCCAAAATAGTGAAAAGTATTCCTTTAAATGAAATATTAAATAATGATGTTTTATCATATCTTTTTTTTTTTTTTATAAAAGTCAGTTTTGAATTTCTAATGATAGAATTACTAAGAATGTTGCAAATAGTAATTTTTATGTAAATTTCTAGGTAAAAAATTCTTTCTAAATTTTATCAATGTATTGGAGAGTTTAGGTAAGAAATTTTTTTTTAAATATTAAATGAATTCGACAACGGAGCCTCTTCAAATATGATAAATAGTCTCTTTGAATACTCTTGAAATGAGATAATATTCTAAAATTATTATCAAAAAATTGAAATAATTTAAAAATAATTTTTAATAATTAATTATTTGATAAAATTTTTTGAGGCTTTGGATTACACAAAATTAATAGGTATTATCTTTTGGATATATGTTGTAAGGGTGTTATAAACTTTTTTATGCGTAACTGTACTCCTGAACTCAATTTTGATTTTGTAGACTAGAATATACTTTTTTAAAGAATCTGAGTTAAGTTTGGGACTTCTCTTTAAAAATGGACATATTTAGTTAGATGATTAATCATACCTAAATAAAAAATATTAGTGATGACTCCTAAAGTTATATCTAATGATAAGTTTATGGATTTGTGTATTATGACAATAATTATAGAATTAAATAAATAATAAAAAATATATTTTTTATATGTATCAAGACTAAGGTGTAACATCCAAATCTTGCTTTGACCTAAGTTTGATTTTAAAAAAAATTCAACTTAATTATCTCGAATTAAAAGCAAATGTACCTGATTGGGACGAGTAGAAAGTAATTGGATATGAGTTATTTTGTAATCTCTATCTCAATTGATTGTTTTATAACAAAATTTATCTATTAAAAAATAAAAGTAAAAAAATTTTTAAAAAATAAAAACTAAAAAAAGCTTAAAAAATAAAAAAAATGAAAGAGATCTCGTGTGGACGCGTAAGATAGGGCAAAATATCTTAAATTTGTCTTCAACCCGATCCTATTTTAAAAAAAGAAATCTATCTCAATATTTTAAAAAAAATATTTATGTTGGATCGGTATGAATCAAAACAAATCAAATATGAATTATTTCATCATTTTTACCTTCACAGAGTTTTTTAACAAAATTTATTTAATAAAAAATAAAATAAATAAAAAAGTTATAAAACAAAAAAAATAAATTTAATAAAAATTTAAAATAAAATAAATGAAAAAAAGAATGACACGTGAACACCATCTACTTTCCCATTTTCTATAATTTTAAGTATAAGATTCATTTATAGTTGAAAATGGGACCAAATCAAATAAACAAATTACATGCAAGGTCTAGTAGTTTTCGAGTGGATTATGTTGTCTTAGCATTGCCATGATTTTAGGAATAGTTAAGAATACAAATATATATCCTTGTGAGAACAAAAAATGTAGACCCACCAATTTAGTAATTATGATTAATGAGCCATCTAAGATATGTTTAATGGTAGATATAATGATTCATGTATTTATGTTGTATAAAATGTCAACACTAATATGTTTATAAATTATATATTATAATTAATATCGATATAAAAATATAAAATATATATTTTTTTGATATAAAAACTCATAAATATAAATGAAAATGTAAATTGAAGTCTCAAACATTAAATTACAAGTTTTTTTTTTTTTTTTTTCATATAAAGCAATGGGATTTAATATTTCTGCCTGTAAAGCCCAGGTCAGGATGGTGTTGATTGTGGACATTATGCCCTACCAAGGAAAAAAAAAATTTCAACTGACAAGTGCTTTGCTCAAAACGTAGGAAAATGTAGCAGTTGCCTTACTGACACATTGTAGAAAAATCATTCTTTATTTCATTGGATTCTTTTTCTTTTCACCTTCCTTCTTTGCAATCTCCACTGTTTTCTGCGCTGGCTGAGTGGGGCAACGGTTGGGAATTTTATTTTGTTTCATGGGAAAATATTTTTTTCCTTTTGGACCCATGAAAATTACAGGCAAATTGGTTTTTTGCCTTTTTTTTTTTTTTTTTTTTTTAACTTTTATAAATTGGCAAAATGAAGGGATGGATCTTGAAGATGTGAGGTGAAATGGGTGAGAGCTCTTATCAATCAAGTTATCAAAACTCAAAAGGGGGGAGGGGGATAATGAGAATCTTTTCGGAAAATAAGTGTGATTCAAATGGGCCTTTTCCACCTCACCATCACATTCTATGGTTTAAAATCTCTTTGCTGCATTTCGATCTATGGGTTGAACTCCAATGCCACTAAACTTCTCACTACTTCAGTACGAAGTCTCGGTCCCCACATCAAAAAAGCTAATACCTTCCGCCATGGGAAAAACAAATACTAATACGAAATAGGAAAATGCAAACAAGCGAGAAGTCCTTGTCACCTTTTAGTGCTTCCAGCTTTTGATTTCATGACTAATCTTTATAATTGGTGTATTTGCTGTGTCTGAATCTTTATTTTAACTTCATTTGGGTGAATCAATGATGCATTTTAATTGGAGTCGGTAAAATTGATCTGAATTTAAAATATTAGTTTAAGTCGTTTGAACTTGAATATTAATTATTTGATTTGATAAAAAAATCAATAATTCAAATTTATTCAATCTGAATTTCAATTAAACTAAATTTAAATTGATCAAATTCAATTGATCCAAATATTAAATAATTTGAATTTAAATTAATCTAAAATTAAAATGATTCGAATTGAAATAGTCTCAAATTAAATTGAGCATAATTTTATTTTTTAAAATATTGATATAATTAAAAATAATAAATATTATATAAATTATTAATTTATTACATTTAATAACTTTAAATTATCTTTTCAATCTATTTGCTTTACTATTATTTTTATGATGATATAAAAATCTAAATTGAAGATATCACTAATATTAGCATGTTAGGTGATATAAGTTCACAAAAATATAATTTTAAATAATTTAATTAGGATTGATAAATTTAAATAATTCATTAAAATACAATATATTCGATTTTAAAGTTGACAGATTAAATCTAAATGATTTGAATGTTAAACTCAAAATAATTTACACCCAAATAATTTGAATGTTACATTTAAATAATTTTAATCAAAATTATTTAAAATTAAAATAATTCGAACTAAAATTAATCTGAACGTAAATTGATCTCACCTTAAGAAATGACCAAACCTAAACCCAACCAGAACCGCTGGTTTACTGCCTCTAACATTTATTATTTCTGCTTCATCAGTTTCAGCATATTCTTTTTAAATCCGAACCCCATAAACCACCTTTACTTCATTTTCTTGAGGGACAGTCCAACATTTCTAGAGCTTCATTGCCTCTATCTAGATAATGCATGGGCGTGCAGTCTACTTTTTCATGATTAATCCATTGCATGAGTGCGCCAAGAAATTATCAGAATTGATTTTTTTTTTTTTTTTTTGCATAGGGATTTTTCATTTATTAATTTTGCTTGTTCTTTCTTTTAACTATGAGATGAACGCATACTTAGAAGATGATTTAAAACCAACAATTTTATGAACTGAATTTTATTAACAATTATGTAATTTATTTAAAATTTGCTAAATTGAATTTTAACAATTAAAATTTAAATCGATCTAAATATAAAAAATAATATATATATATATGTTTAGCTTTTTATAGTTGGGATATGATTCTTTACAGTTTCGATTTCCTATGCTTGTTTTGAGAGGAAACTAAATACACTGTTTCAAATTGCTAAAAAAAAAAAAAGAAACTGTTTCAAGATCAAGCCTTGAGGCTATAAATGAGTCAGCACTCTATTCCAACAATAATTTGCAAGTTGCAACTATGATGGATTATTATGTTTAGGCCGAATTTTGGCAATACTCTTATGGGAAATGCCAAGCAAGCCGACATTCCCAAACCGACTGCATTGGCTTCTGTTATGATTAATCGATGGCCTCTGTTGTTGTCAGATTGCAAGCTGGCTTGTTGCAATGCATTATTAAATCAGAGGTGGGGTTGGGGAGATATTGAAAAATATCCGATGAATGCATATATTAAGGCAATCTATACACCAATCTCAATGGTGAAGGCAGAAATTTTCTATTCAAATACAATATTCTATTATAAATAAGTCCATTATTGAAATGTGTACGAATTTTTTGTTTGTGACAGCCTGACAGGTGATTTATCTGATCCTTAAACTTAGAAAAAATGAAGAAATTTTCACCTTTTTTTTCTTTAATCACTTATATTTTCCTTTTATGTAGCTTTGTAAATTTTCAACTAAGAGGAGAGGCTGATGAAAGAATTGATGCGAGAAGCTAACCTGTTCTTGAATTTTCCAGCAGTCCTTCAGTCCTTTTATGAACAACCATTTCATATAAAGACAAAAATTACATCAACCTTCAGTTTTCTTTTATTTTTGAATTTCTTTTGGGTCACAAATTATACAAAAAAAAATTATAAATGTTGGAATTTAATCTCATATATGATGGATGTCACCTTTTAAGATTATTATATGAACCAATCAAACTTAACTTAGGTTCATTTTCTTTATGAATTTTGGATATACAAAAATGGAACCTTATGAAACTTTTAACCTTCATATCATTCTTGATCTGAAAGGCATTAACCTTACATGCATTGAAACTTGAAACATGTAATAATCCTCTTTAAATATATATATATATATTTTGCAGCTACCTTTGCTGATTAGGTAAGTAACTTTATTTTGCAAGGCCAACCAGAGTTAAGAAAAGCAGGGAAGAAAAACTTGAAAAGCTACATCTTTCTCAAAGGCTTTCTTAAAAATTACCTATGAGTCTTATTTGACTAATGAATCCTTTCTATTTGCAGAAAATATCTGGATCTTTAAAAATGTGGACATAAATCAATTAGATCCTCCACCAATAACCAATAGAAATGTATTACTACTAGCTTGTGTGTATGCCATTAATGAAGCCATCAGATTCTGACCGTTCATTATGACCTGTTATTGCTGCAAATTATGTAGAAAAAGCAGAAAAAAAATCATGAAAAGGACATGGATTTAACAGAAGGCAATTCGCAAAAGCTTAAAAGATGGTGGATTGGGGGGTGGGGGGTTTTCTTTCAAATGAAAAGCTTGCCTTAATGTTGATGGTAAAGTTGAACATATTGAGATTTTCATGAATTTTTAAAGAGGCTACAGTCGTTAAAGGAACTTATGCTAATGGGACAGCTTTTGCTTTGGAGGTGGTAGCTTCCAAAGCTTGACACGAGGTAAAATCCAAGAGGTACCTAATTATCATATCCAACATGGTGACATGCTTTAAAATGACCACTTAAAACATAAATATATATAATATTAATTTGTTAATAACTTTGGACAACAAAGGTCAAAAGTGTTTGGATGTATTGAGATATCGAATTTAGAATTTCAATTGATAAAAAAAAAAATGTGTTGTTTCATATGTCCTATTAATGGACTTTATGCAACTTTCCTATTCAGTGATTTTCTTTAACCCACTTCAAGAAGAATCTGAAGTTCATTGAGCCCATTCCTTTTATATTATTCCTGCTTCCTTAATTTCATTATTTTACAAAACTCATGCATCTGATAGATGGGATCTCAAGCATGTATTTACATTTGGGAAAAGAAATCACATCTGAGCCGACCATCAGGCTGTCAATAAAACCTAACCCCTGAGTCCTGACAGGCTAAAATCCAAAGAAATTCCACCAGGTTGGCCCTGCCAGGAGCGATCGACTGGCTTTTCCTGTTGCTAGTGGTGCTCTATGACACATCACACATTAGACAAAAGAAAGAGGTTAATTCCAAGTAGATCAAGAACAAGGAGGCAACCAATAATGTGACAACTCTCTCACTTTATAACAACAATGACCTCTTCAAGAATTTCATTTATTATCAACCCCAAAAATTGTAGAAGGCACATGAAACCCACCTGTCATTAAGCAGGTCTTTTGTTTTCATTTATCTTATTATTCTTTTAAGATACCAACTTTTGTTCAGACATTTATAAATTTCACCCATTGATTTACTTCATGAAACGTTTTTAGACATAAGAAAGAGGTTAATTCCAACTAGACCAAGAGCAAGGAGGCAACCAATAATGTGTCAACTCTCTCACTTTATAAAAACATGAAACTCACCTGTCATCAATCAGGTCTATTGTTTTCATTTCTCTTATTATTCTACTAATATACCAACTTTTGTTCTGAGAGTTATAAATTTAACACATTGATTTGATCAATGAAATGTTTTTCTTCAAATTCTCAAGTATGGGTAAACACCACCCCATTCCTGACACCTTTATTTTTTTTTTAGCAAAAGATGCGGTCTGCGTCAAATGGTCCACGCAAACGTAGTCAGTTAAAATCTGTCGAGTGAATGGCACATTATGTGTGCAATGAACCCAATATTCCTTGTCACCGGAACTATGATAGTGATTAGTGATGGCTCCTATTAAGCGTACTTAGGAGAAAATATAAGTTGCCTTGGCCCATGCACCCTTTCAAACACTGCCACACTGGTTTTGCAATTGGGGTCACCATTGCTTTACTTAAAGTTTGATTGATTGGATAGATTTGCCTGGTTTTCGTTGTTCATTTGTGCTACTCTTGTCGAAATTGGATTGGCTTGTCCAATTTATGTCTGATTCTTGTTCTGCGTTTCTTTTTTCGTTTGTTTGTAAAATTTCAAAGTCAAATACAACGCAATAAAACCTTTCATTGTTTGCAGAGAAAGTTTTATCCTGCTAGTACATTTCTTTCGGCTCATTGTGTACTTCAAGTAGCTTTTTTTTTTATGTATGTCCTTTAGGCTAACAATATATATTTATATTCATGTTATTTGCCATAAGGATTGGAACAATTCACCGGAAATTAATCTGTCATTCACAGATATTTCCTGTTAATTGTTAAGGATTGGGACAATTCACTGTAAACTTTTGTTAAATTCCATTTTGTCAAAGAATTGCGAGAATCTAAATTGCAAAGGCCATTGGTGAACAAAGTCTAAAACCCAATATGGATGGATTGTCCACTTACAATCAGGCTATGCATAAGCCCAAATCTCAAGTCCCTCGTGTCTGTCTTAGGCTTGTATAGCTAATTAACCCATTATATTTGGTGGGTTTAGACCCAAATGGTTTTCATGATTCATGACGGTCCGTAACAAGTTTTAAAGTATAGGACGCCTCGGTTCAGTGAGCGTTATGTGTCAGAAAGGGGCCTCAAAGAAGATGGTGTGAACAAGTACAGCACGATTTGGAATGCAAGGCTTCCTTCTTAAGACTGTGACATCCTATATACTTAAGCGACAGCCCACTTTTGGACTATGATATTCAATGTCGCAATCCATCTAATTTGTTTCTATCCATTACAGCTCATGATTTTATCCTAAAAACTCTCATAAGTTGAAAATGATATAAATTTTTATTTATTCATTTACATTTTAATACACAATCAGTCGAGATGAGATTTATGGATGACCTTGACAGAGAGCCTCGTCTCTCTTTAGTACTCTACTCATTTTTCTTTTCTTTGTAGTTTCTAGATGGATGAATGACGAGTCCCCATTAATGATCCCATCAGGCATCAACAGAAAAACAATGGTTCAAATTGAACCGTACCAGCATTGTGTAAAGGTTTAATAAACACCGTCGCATGTCCATAGTGCAGGTCGGGATCAGCATGCATGAAAAAGAAACCTAGCTAGCCCAAACCTAATTAAAAATTAAAAAAAAAAGTTCACCTGAACGTGCATGTTGAATGATATATACTACTTACCTGTCCATTCCACTTGAACACAAGTACATAACGTGTCCTCTTCTTCGAGCAATTAAAAAGAAACTTGCACTTCGTTCAAAAGATATCTTTCCAAATCGAAATTAATTTCTTTGGATAGACCTCTCTCCATTTTGTGGGCAACCCAAACTGAGCACGGCACTAGTACTTGTAGTAGTTAGTTGGATTCCTAATCCGCGATGTCAGTCTTTCACATTGTAATCTTCTAAAGTCATAGTAGGATCATAGTTTAAGACTTTTTAAGTATAAGAGACGAATGGAAGACGAAGTGTATATCCAATAATAGAAAAACAAAAACTGAAGTTAATCAATTAGTGCATGGTTCATCTGAGGTCCGTTCCTTGTTACTTCATATATATGAAAATTCAATATAAAGCTTGTCTTTCCAATTGTTGCAGCTTCCTTAATTTGGTTATGTATTTTTTTTATTTACAAATGAGGTCTTGGAGAATAAAAGAAAGAGTTAATGTTTAAATTTAAATTTAAAATTTATTGAATGTTAATTTAAAAAAGTGATCATATAAATCATCTAAGTTAATTATATTAATTTTTATTTATATGTTATTGATTATTGAGAGATCAAAAGAAAAAGCTATTAAATATGTTCTTCATTTTTGAAAGAAGGGGTAATAGTTAAACCATTACTCCAAAATTTTTTAAGTTCAACTCTAACATTAATTAATCCAGACAATACGAATTTTCTCAATCATTCAAACAAATTTGTTCTAACTGGTATGCAAGCATGGCCGACCAAATGCTAATCCCTTGTCCCATGAGGAAGTGCTGATCGCCGCTGACAATGGAATGATGTGGCAAAAACAAATGCTTTGAGTTGGAATGATCTTTGGCCTCAGATTTCCTAACCCATCGGACTCCACATCACACACACGCACCGGTCTCCAAATTCGAGAAAAGAAAAATAGAAAAAGAAAACCGATGTTTGTTGACCTTCCAAAATTTTCCCTTTTCGTTAGTGTCGTATAAATGAAGTTGATTTATTTTGTTTTCTTTTTCAAGATTTATTTCCAAATCATTACATAATGTAATATATAAAAAAAAAACTTGAAATTAATATAATAATTTTTTTTATTTTTTGTATCTCTACATTTTACTTAAAAATAAATTATAATGGTTATTAGAATGGGATAAGACAAAAATTAAAATTAATAGAATAATTTTTTTTTACTTTTCGACTCCTTAACATTTTAATTAAATTATTTGGTTGTAAAATATGAAAAGTTTTTCAAATAAAATTTAATTATATTCTTTTTTATTTTCAAAACTTCATGATCGAATCATTAATTACTGAAATAAGAAAATGTTGAAATTAATTATATTTGTTGACTTTTCGTATTGCAATCATTTTATTTAAATTTAATGGTTATTAGAATATAAAAATTTTCAAAGCAAATTAAATATGAAAAGATTAAAATTAATATGACAGTGTGTTATTGATTTTCCTTTTCTTAGTAGTTTAATTAAATTCAAAGGTAGAAAATATGATAAAAAAATTGTTTGTATATGAAAAGTTAAAAAATTGATTCATACTTATTATTATTATTTTTACTATCAATTAATAGAATATTAAAACATTAAAATTAATATGCTAACTTTTTATATTTTACATTTTTACTAATACTAATTTAGTAAAAAAATTAATATTTAAAAATATTGAAATTAATATTATAATTTTTTAAAATTTTTTGTAAAGACAAAAATTTTTTTTTTCTTTTAAAAATTTTAAGAATTCCCACGTATTCAGAGTTTTAGATTTGAAAAGGCCTATGGACCGGAGGATGTTGCTTCTGCCAGCATGATTTCATATCTCTCTTTGTACAGTTCTCATCTAGCTGTCTAGCCCTCGAAATTTCAATTTTCATACTTTTTTTTTCCAAATATGAGAATATATCAATTATAAATGATAATAATATAATTAATTAATCATAATTTAAAATTATATAGAGATCATCAAAATTTTATATGAAACATATATTTAAAAGTGATGAATTTTTATATACTTTTTTTATTATAATTAAATAATTATATATTATAAAAAATAACTGTAAATGAAATGTTGTCTCAAATAATTAGGTTTATTAATCTCCAAGCAATCCCTAATCACAATGAATTTGGTTAGGTACATAGAAGAATAAAATCATATAAAATGGGGGTTACAATTCACTAAAAATATATATATAGATTTATAGATTGAGGAACAATCCTAGAAAATTCATTTTGCGATAACCAGGCTGATTATCGGTCACGAAAGAGGAGCCGTGGAGGACCATCGCTCTGCCAAGTATGAGTTATGACAAACAACTTTTTGCATGATTTATTGCTAAATTAAATGTTTCTTCGAAATGTTATAGCTGGCTGTATGTGATGCGGGTGGTAGTAGTTGTTTCAGAGACATTTATCTAATTGAACTGCCAGCCTATTTGACTGTAACTTATTTCCATGTTTTGTCATTTCATGCATCCAATGTTTTCAGGCTGTCCGAAACCGAGGGTGCAAAATGCATTGGCCACGATAAATTATGCTATATAATTAAATATATGTGATCATATTAGATCAAAGTAATCACATGATTTTTGATAAATCAGTATACAATAAAAAAAATACTATAAACCGAAATTGATTCATATTTTTTTAGTACAATTTAGATAAACTTCTGTTTGAAAACGAATATATATATATATATATATATATTTGTTGAATCATCATTTCAAGTATGGACCATAGCAATAGATTTAATTGGTTAACATTTTTTAAGCCCCAATTTTTTAGTACAACAGATCTCACAGTTTAAGAGTAAAAATATATTACAAGTGTTATAATTCAAATTTTAAATTTATTAAATTTTATTTTTTTAAATAATTATTTAAACAGAATAAATTAACCTTGCTACCCCATTTTTCTTACAGCAAAGATGTACTGTTTTATTGTGTCATTAGAAACATAGTTAATTAGGTCAACCTAATTTTTGATAATTAAGAAGAAGAAAACATTGCAAATATTGGTAAGGTAATGATGAAGATGACGAAATACAATCAACCCTGTAATCCATTGCTGATCTGATAGCATAATCTAAACCAAGTACTAGCTAGAATATTTTGTTTCTGCAATTTTGTCTTGTTCTAGGAAAATGTTCTAAAAAAATTCAGCGACAACTACCAAAATGGAGTGAATTTAAGGTACTAATGGTTGGTACAAGATGTGGCCGGCTTTTTTTTTTTTTTTTTTTTATCTGCAGAGCCTTACATTAAATGAAAAAAAAAAATTGAGGTTTGAACTCCAATTTTGATATCTTTTTTAAGTTAGTCTTGGCCACTAGGCCCGCTTTAGATTATATATTCTGCTTCTCTATATCTCGAACGCGTCTGTTGGTTGTGCCTAATTTGTTTTATTGGACCACATCTATTTCTTTCCCCATATATGGTTGTTTCTGAGTTTTTCTGCAACTCACCTGCTCCAGAGAAATCTCTTTGGGGCTTCCTACTCAAACTATTATTTTCTCTCACCATTCCAGCCCATTCGTCTGGAGCTAAAACCGTCATAGATCAGTGCCGTGTTTCTTTTCCTGCATTTTCTGAGTGGAGCAGCTGGTTTTAAGGTTAGCATTTGTTTATAATCTTCTGTTTCAGCATTGGGTGCTAATTTCATGGACTTGCTTTTTCTTTTTTATGGTGAAAACGGACTCGCTTTCTGATATAAATTGTAAGCTTTAAGAAACCTTCTTAAAACTTTTACTATCTTATTTTATAAACGAAAACGTTCAAGTAAAGGAATTGAACTGTCAAGAATCAGTAATGATCTCCTGCATGCCAATTTTTACAACTTGTTTTCTCATCTGTCTGAGTCGTTGAAAATTTGGCTAGAGACATGGCCATTGTTGCATCGTCAGTCAATCAGATTAGTGCAGGAACTGTCATCTTTTGGTGGAATAATGATGGCATAAAGATATGGTCGGAACTCGGAATATAGCTAACCTGTTTCAAACCTTCAGGTGCAGGGGCGGGCGTTTCAGAATGGGTAACGGTGAGCATCTGGTTTCTGGAGAGTTGCAGGAATCACCTGAAGCAGTTCCATCGCTCCTTCAACGTATATCATCAAACGAAGTGGCTGGCTTTGATAGCACCATTGTAAGTTTCGAACTTTTAATATGTTTAAATAATCAATCATGTAGCATTTGTTATCGTTTTAATTGTAATTTATTTAAATTATTATTTCTAGAATTATGTCATTTTCGGTATTGTTCTTTTTGTTACTTTTTCACCTTTTTTTTCCTTCAGAATCGTTGTTAAAGTTACTATTACTATCGTTCTCATATCCTTGAATGAGTGCTGATGCTTCTACAGAATTTGTCTGATTGGTGGGTAGTGTTAATTCTTTAACTTGCTCATCCAGGGGGAATTTGAATAATGAATTTTAATATATTTTTGTGTATTTGCAACAGGAACGTGTAACATTTGTTTTGTCAAACCCAGACAGTACTTCTCAACCCACTGGTCATCAGAGGAAGCTTTCTATTTCAATCAGCATGCCCCCTTCTCCCAGAGCAGCTAGCTCAGCAGGCACAAAAAGCGTTTTTCTTGTTGATGGCAATGCAAAAGATTTCAGTTATGGAGTACCAGATTCTTCTCTGGCATCTGAGACTCTTGGTAACAAACAGCCAAAAGCAGTCAAATTTCTCTCTCAGCCAATGCCAAAAGGATCACTTTTCGGGGAGGCAGACATTAAAATGCTGAATGACAAAAGGTTTGATTCCTTTAAAACATGGTCCTGGAAACTTGGAAGGAAGCTATCAAATTTACGTGGAAATCCTCGGGAAAGTGAATCAGAAGAAGACTGTGTGCGAAATTCAGAGACTGAAGCATTACCTGTGGACCGATACTTTGATGCATTAGAAGGACCAGAGTTGGAGACCCTGAGGGTATGTGCCATCATCCATTATCTAAATTTGTATTCCTATTCATTATTTTTATATGTGTCTAAAATTGAAGAATATTGTTTAGTATTCTGTTCTTCAAATTAGGGGTATTTAGAATTTAGTTTAAACCAAATTAATTTATTTAATTTATTTAATTTGATTGATTGATCAATCAATGAATTAATTTCAAGTAAAGAATTAATTTCGATCGGTTAATAAAAATGATTTTAAAAATTTTTAGATTTTGATTAATTTTATTCAAAAATGGAATTAACAAAAATTTTAATTAAAATATAACCAAATTTATATATAAAACAAAAATACATGACATTGAATAATTTTATTTTATAAATTTTAGAAATTTTTATATAATATTTGAATATTTTATTAAGTAATTTTATTTAATTTATTTAAAATATGAGAAATTAAAAATTAAAAATATAATTTAACTTAAATATATTTATTATTTTATTAAAAAATTAATTGAATCAATGAAATTTATTAATTTTCAAAATTTATAAATTTAGTTTAATTAATAAAAATAATATAATATAATTAAATTAATTCCATTTTAAATAATTTCATTCAAATTAATTGAACCAATCAAATGAACACGGGCGAAATTCTTTTCCTGTTTAAAGAATCTGACATTGTTGATTTTGACAGGCTTCGGAGGAGATTGTGCTTCCACATGACAAGCCTTGGCCTTTCCTCCGTTATCCTGTCTCTTCTTTTGGTATCTGTCTGGGGGTTAGCAGCCAAGCCATTATGTGGAAAACCCTGGCCACTGCTACCTCTACAAAATTTCTTCACATCAACCTGATGATAAATCTCATCCTATGGTGGATATCTGTGGCTCTAGTGGCCATTGTTTCTTCCATCTACCTTCTGAAAGTGATTCTCTACTTTGAAGCAGTTCGTCGTGAGTGTTACCATCCAATCCGTGTCAACTTCTTCTTTGCCCCTTGGATATCTCTTCTGTTCTTAGCTCTTGGAGTGCCACCATCAGTTGCCTCAAACTTGCCAGTAGCTCTATGGTATGTGCTTATGACGCCAATCTTCTGTCTGGAGCTTAAAATCTATGGACAGTGGATGTCAGGTGGTCAACGGAGGCTTTCGAAGGTGGCTAATCCTTCAAACCATCTCTCAATCATTGGGAATTTTGTGGGGGCACTGTTGGGTGCATCAATGGGGCTTAAGGAAGGGCCTATCTTCTTCTTTGCTGTTGGGCTGGCTCATTATACAGTCCTTTTTGTAACTCTTTACCAGAGGCTTCCAACAAATGAAACTCTCCCTAAAGAGCTCCATCCTGTCTTCTTTCTGTTTGTTGCAGCACCAAGTGTTGCTTCAATGGCATGGGCAACCATCCAAGGCTCCTTCGATTATGGATCACGGATTGCTTACTTCATTGCCTTGTTCCTTTACTTCTCACTTGTTAGCCGCTTTGCATCTTAAATACATAACAGCATTACTCCTTAGCCCATCTTATTTTTAAGACAGTTCTATACGAAGAATTTCCTCGTTTGCACCTTAGCATTATTTTTTGTTGATTTAACTTGACTTACAAGTTGCATGTTTGGTAAACCTAAACAGTTAGACTATGTTTTGCAGGCAGTTAGGGTTAACTTTTTCCGAGGATTCAAGTATGTGAAGCACCATCCCTATTTACTTATAGTCCAGCTCTATTAGGTAGCCTGATTCTAATTTCTTCTATTTACAGGTTCTCATTGGCTTGGTGGGCATATACGTTCCCAATGACTGGTGCTGCCATTGCAACCATGAGATATTCAAGTGTAGTGACAAATATGGTAACACAAACTCTTTCTATCATACTCTCTGTTGTTGCTACACTCACAGTAACAGCTCTGCTTGTAACGACTATATTGCATGCCTTTGTCCTACGGGACCTCTTCCCTAATGACATTACCATTGCCATTAGCGACAGAAAACCAAAACCTCATAAGAAGTGGTTCAATATTAGACATGGAAGCTCAGATTATGGTAAAGATATTGAAACATTCTTGAAATTTGCAAATGCTGACAGCAAAGATATAGAAACCGTCTTAAAAATTCCCACTGCAGAAGCTACATGAGTGTAAAGCTTCATGCATGGGCCATTGTGATCAGCCTTAGTTTCAACCTTTAACAGATTCTAGCCATTTTTTTTAATCTTCAGCACTCAGACATCAGACGTGAGGAACATCTAAGTTTTTATGTTTCCGGTGACCATTTGAGCAGAGAGAAATTGTTGAAGGTTTCTGGCAACTTTCTGCCGCAAGAAATGTGTAAAATCATGATGAGTTGTAAATTGCAGTGTGTATGAGACAGATTTTGATATATTAACTTTTGCAAACTTAAGTTCTTGTTGTTATTGCTTAAAATAAAGTCTACAAGTTCTTCGAGATCATTCATACGTACTAGGAACTATCTTTGCTTGTGCTAAACCAGTACAGCTTGGTGTAAACAATGTGCCAAACAATGCCCTGGCTTTGCAGCTGGATACCCAAATACTTCATCTGCACAAGGGAGTTGTAGGAACTGAAAACTGCTAACTAATTGGATTGAATCAAATTGATAGATGTTTAAAACTGCATCTACTTTGGCAAACCATGTTGAATTTCCATATGACAAAAAATAACTTCCGTTCATTTTTAAAGAACAGAACAACCTGATTTTAGCATCTTTATGCACCATCCTACGCAATGAAATACAAAGATCCAGTAGGAGCAATCTGCAATTCACCACAACACATAACACAATGCCAGCTACATGTAACCAGACGTAAGGACATGCAAATTGTGATTGGTTGTCTGAATGTGAAACTCCACAAGAACTTTCTATTTCAATTGTTGGAGGCAAATTCTTCAGAATATGAAATATTTGAGGGAAAAGCTTGCCCACCTGGATTTCCTTCTGCATAGTACCTTGATTCTAATGTCATGCATCAGGCCTTAATGAGGTAAATTAAAGTCACAATAGAGATGTACGGCGTCCGTTTGTTCTGTTTTCCTCCAAGTCAATCTAGGAACAGATACTAAACTTCAGTTGGAGCTTTGCAACTCAATTTTTCCTATAAGTATTGCAGCTTACTTATTCCAGGAAGCGTTGGCAATTATATGATCTATAAGAAGCCAGGTTATTAAGCTTATATTCCTTTATGTTCGTTAACTATCACAAATTGCAAGGGGCCTTATCCAACTTCGAGCATGAAAATGCTAGCATTAGCTCAACGGCATGTGATTTTCATGGCGACAGTGATGAATGCAAGACAAGTACGTAATGGAAGGGAAAATGTCTTGGTTCCTCTTATCAACTCGAATTACGGAACTTCGTGGTCTGTTCACTTGCTAGAAAAAGCAGCTGACAACCAGCAACCGACATCTAAAACTAGAGTGAAAGTTCTATTCACACTTGATACCAAACTCCTGTTAATATCTAGTTATCTACTATTGCAAGGCTCCCATAACTCTATGTCTTGCTGTCTAGACTTTTATGTCATTATAAATAAGGTCAAACTGATATAGACCCTGCCTTAATACAATGAATATTTAATGTTGTACAACGTCTGAAGTGAGAGATGTCATACATGCATTATTCATTGTTCAGGAGATTCTTACAATGACCCGAGGCTAAACAATCCCCATACATAGCATGTAACAGGGCCTCGGTACCCTGGATGTTCATTTATATTCTCGCACAAGTAATTCCTGAGAAGAATTCCGTATCTTGGCAATGAAATTACCACTTTAAATTGGCCACAAGGGCAGACCCTAGATTTCTATTGCTTGTTGATACGTTTTCCTAAGCCAATCATTTTCATGAATCGAGGATTGATAGCAGCAGAAATCGTTAATGTCATCGTTGCACATAATACCTGATGTAATGTTTATTTGTTGATTTTTCTCCTGTAGCTTCATTACATTGGTACTTGAGTTGCAGCTAGTAGTATAGCCCTCTCATATGGTAGCATAGAGACATCGCCCCGATTTAGAAATGGAGCACTTCCATCAGAAGTAAATTTCTGCCTTGTGATTCATCATAAATAATCCGAGTCCGTCAATTTTATATTGAAAACCTTATTGCAAAAGCCTATATCCTCATCCTGGACACCCATCATCTATGTCTTATTTGGAGACAAACACTGATGACAAGGCTGATGTCTTGTTAGAAGCTACAGTGACTGAAAATCTAAAGCAGCGACATGTAGCATGTATGAGGTTTTGGTCCCCTTCTAGGCTTGACGTTATAGCAAGGAAAAAACAAGGTCATAAAGCTACTCTTGGTTGTGCCTCTTTTGTTGAGAAGTAGAAATCCAACATGGAATACGAAAAGAAGTAGATAGACACAGAAAACCAATGTTATCAGGACTTGGCAGTTCTCCCAAGCACAATTTGTCCATGTCTCCCTATCCTGCTGGTTGGCATGTGCAGAACTTTCTCATTTGATGCCCTTTTTTCGGCCTTTTCATTGGCTGAAAACAGGCCGCCTAAACTTTTGAGTCATGTTACAGGCAAATGGTTGGACAACTCTAGAGAAATGGGCAATGTTTATAAGGGCAAGATCCATCTCATCTTGGACCCATGGCCTAGGGGACCAGAAGTTCCTTATTCCTTTTTCTAAACATAGTGAACAAAATGACCCCAAGAATTTGCTTTAATTGAAAACCTACTTTGTCAATTTCTCCTAGCTATAACTCTTCAGTACAATCAGCTTGTAACACATTATTTTATCATTCGAAGAGACCCCAAATTCTTTCGTTCTACAATCCCATCATCAATAAGATGACCCTAAAATCTTGTGAAAATTTTGAAATTAAAGAATGTTGTAAACTTGTAGGAGAGATTTTATGCAGAATGATGAGGCTACCGTTCTTGCCTTCCTTTTGGGGTGAGTTAAATGTAGAATTATTCTCCTCTTAATGATGATTCCAACATAAATTTAATTACGAATCCAAGCAGCTAGATAACTAGCCTGATTTATCACATGAGGCTGTGCCACCCAACAATCATATAATGCATGAAAGCTGTATGCTAGAATACTGCTGCAAATAGATAGGCACAGAAAGATCTGTAGACATGATTGTGTTTTGAAATCAAGTTGAAGCTCAAGATAACAGATGGTCCAGGTGGGGTCTGCGGGACAGCTAATTACTTTGGACGAGTCCAAAATCCGTGCAACATGTTTCTAAAATGACTTCAGGGAATCAAAGCTTACCTCAGAATCAAGCATGTTGTAACTTGCTTCACTTCAATAACACGTTTCTTTTTTTTTCTTTTCTTTTTTTCAACCTCTACCTGAGAAGACAGAGGAAAAAACTAAAATTCATTAGATAAAATCAAAGCCAAATGGAGAATCAACGGATAATAAAAGGGTCTGATGGCGTTTAAATCAAAGTGAGAAGGAAGATTAAGCTTGGGCTAAAAGGACAGACTCGAGGAGAAATTGAATGTGAACATGGGTATAACCGGCTGTGACAATTTATGGCGTCTTAAAGGTTAATAGTACTAATAGTTCTTAAATTTGATTCAAATTTTATTTAGTCCGTAAATTTTAAAAAATTTTAATCATATCTATAATTATAAAAAATTATTTTATTTTAATTATTTTATCTGTAAAATTATTTAAATTGATGATAAATGTCAACTGATATCACGTTATAATATTAATTAATCATATCTATAATTATCAAAAGTTATTTTATTTTAGTTATTTTATCTGTAAAATTATTTAAATTGATGATAAATGCCAGCTGATATCACGTGATGATATCAATTAATATCTCACATGATATATGAAGAATTAAAATAAAATTTTCTCAAAAATTTGAGATTAAAGATGAAATTATCTCAAATTTTATATATTTCATACATATCTTAAAAAATATTAAATTAATTTATATTTACATATTGTATGTATAATATAACTTATTAGTAGTTTTTGTTTTAAATAGAAAATAAATATTCAAAACTTAAAATTAAATTAAAAATTGCAAATTCTTTTTTTTTAATTTAATACATTTTAAGACAAAAAATTTTATTAAAAATGTTATTTTACTCATAAGTCATAATAAAACATATTATTTTCTATCCAAAAAATTTATTTTTTAAAATATTAAATTTTTTTATTTTTCCTTTTTAAATATATTTATAAAATGTGTTTTATAAAAAAAAAGAAAAAATATTTTAAATTGTTTTTTGTTTTATATAAATTTAAAGTTTTTAGATTTTTGAATAGATAAATATATCTATTTTTGAAAATGATATGGAAACGTTTACATATTATTTTAATATGATATATAGTTTTTATTTAATTTCTTAAATCGATAAAAAAAATTTTCTTGTTTTTTAAAAATGATATGTGATTTTAACAAAATTATTTTGAAATTTTCAACTTAACATTAATTTTTTAAAAATATCTTTCTATTAAAAATATTATTTTATTGATAAATCATATCATAATAAAAATTTAAAAATATTTTAAATTCTAATATTTTATAAAATTTATTAGATATGTATAAAAATCAATTTTTTATTGAATTATTTTTATCTTTTCCTTTATTTAATTTTTAAAAATGTATTTGAAAAAAGAAAATAAAATATATTTAATATTTTAAAAAATATATTTTTATGGATAGAAAATAATATTTTTATTATAATTTATGAGTGAAATAATATTTTTAATAAAAAATAATTTTTTGTTTTTAAAATGATATTGAATTTTAAAAAAAGATTTTGAATTGTTAACTTAATTTTAATTTTTAAAAATTATTTTTAATTAAAAAAATATAACTAATAAATTATATTACAATAAAAAATATAAAAATATAATTTTAAATTTAATATTTTATAAAAAAATATATAATTTTTTTATAAAATATATAAAATTTTGACGTAATTTCGTCTTTAATCCTTAAACTTTGTGAGATTTTTATTTTGATCCCTCATCTACAACTTAAGATGTTAATTGATGTCATTACATGATGTCTATTAGTATTTATTGTTAATTTAAATTGTTTCATAAACCAAAAAACTAAAATAAAATAACTTTGAGTAATTAAGGATCCAATTAAAATTTTTTAAAATTTAAGAATTAAAATAAAATTTGAATCAAAATTTAAGGATTACGAATATTAACTCTATCATATAACATCTAAGTTCCTTAGAAGTAATTTTGTTTTTATTTAAAAATTTCCTTCTAATTGAATGTGATTGAAACTAAACTTAGAAAGCATGTGATTAGGAGTATTTTTGTTTTTATTGAAAAATTTCCTTCTAATTGAATGTGATTAAAACTAAACTTAGAAAACATGTGAAAAAGAATTTGTGCTTACATGTTCAAAACATATACTGGCTTTTGGCATGTGGAGAGAGACAGTGATATGTTTAATAAAAGTATTTTTTTTATTCAATTCCTCATAATAAGATATTAAAAAAAAAGTCCGATTGCTATACTAAAAAACATGCTAGTTGTCTTCAATTTCTTGATTCAGTGATCAAGAAGCCTTCCCCTCCCCCCCTTGTCGTAGGTTCTGCCCCCCTCTTAAAACCAAAAAAAAAAAAGAAAAACATGCTAGTTTCATTGTTCATACAAATTTACTAGTAATTTTTTCAACTAAAGGGATGCGTGCGTGCCCCCCACCCTCTTTCCCTGAGGGCCATGGCCAACCATTTGCATAGCTTTAACTTCCTTACACGACAAATGTACATTGTCATCCCAAAAGAAGAGAAGGAAGAGGACAAATAACAAGTGGCAAGATAACATTCTAGACACCTCCTCTTTCCTTTCTCCCATATGGATTTCAAATGGATCCTCCATTCATTTTCCTGAATGAAATAGGGAAGAATATCAGCAGCAGAATTGGATTCCAGATGTTCAAATGATACGATAATAAGCAAAAGAAGATTAGCATACCGATTGATTTTTTGCAATGCAGAACTGCCTCATAAATTGAGCTTTCGGAATCACATGACTTTCGCCACTCATCAGCGGAGTATGCAACACTTATTCGAGGAGATGTTTGTGCTGAATATACCCAGTTCTTCATTACCTGAACTCTTGCATCAACACTTTCAGCTCTGCTACTTGACTTATGTCCTCGTATTCTTCTGTATAATGGCCGAAGAAAATCAAAGGATTTCAAAATCATCCTCTTGGAAAATCGTCGACATCTTCTCAAAGAAGGACGATTTGTTTTACTAGCTGGAACCACAAGGTTTGGTGCATGTGAAGTAGGCAGGGTTGAAGTTGAATCAGAAACTTCATATGCCTCCATCTTCAAAGGGTTAACAAAGAAAGGCATGACATAACCATTGGAAAAAAGCTCATCTGCATGAACAAGGGTAAGAGGAGCTTGTGAAATGGGAAAGTCAAACTTAAAATCCTGAGGATTTCTGAAGAATCTCCTAGAGGGTGGCATTCTTGGGTCCATCTCAATGAAGGAAGCTTCATCACATGCATCAAGTGAGGCTCTGAGAGAGCTGTCTAGACTATCTAAAGAAGGATTCAGGTTTACTAACCAACTGTATGAAAAGCTATCAATAGAGAGGGGTTGGGGAGTTTCCATGGCTTCCACTTTATTAAGGGATGCGGGAAAACAGAGGAGAGGTTGAATTTTGTACTGTAGGGGGAAGGAACTACAATGTGGGCAATATCAGAGTTCCGCTTCTCATGTAACATAACTCAAAACATATTTATAATATATCCTCCCCCTAACAATTTTAATAACTGAAAAGGGAAAAGGAGAAAAGAAACAGAAATGTGAGCCCACCCAATAGCACTCGTAGTGTACTGTTGCATCAATCCTTAACCCCACACTTCCTTTTAACTCAGCAAAATAGGTGACCTCTCGTTGGAAATTTGTTTAATCCATATTCAGAATCAGTTAAAAGTACAAAGAAATTTGGTTCATGTATAAATTTCATCTTTATCTCAAGCAGCATTTCAGAAACTAAAGCAAGCACATAACAATCCGCACTTTCTGTCATTTGACATAAATTTAGATGCTATAAAAGGTGAAACAACAACAATGAAAAATCAATCGGGGTTTATGAGGAGCATGTTCATGCACAGGAATAATTTATCTTAAACTGCAATAAAAGAATGACTAATGTCTTCATAGTTTATAAAATTCTACCTTAAAAAAACCTAGCAACTTATTCTTATGTCCTGGTCAAAAATGTTGATTTCACTTAGCTTGTTTCGTTTCATCATCTGCTTGTCAAATTGTGGAATGGGTACCGCCAGTTTGGAAGGAAGACTTCACCAGTCTGATGTTTACATCCTAACCTTTATGCTAGGTAGATCCACATGATTAGTTAAAGTTCATGAAAGATTAAAAAACAAAAAAATGAAAGGAAAATTTTCTTTTAAATGAATTCATTGATAATTTTATATATATTATAAATAGATACCAAAAAAATTTTATGTCCGCTGCTGCTGCTATCTGCTGCTGTGACTAGGGGCTCAACTCAAAGGAAAAATACCTTTTTCATACCACAACAAATGTCAGTGATATATTAAATAGCAGACAAGGGTCCCCAGAATTGTCGGAGAATGAAAGGGACATTAACCTAGGTTTCTGGGCCTAAAGCCAAAAATTGAAAGTGACTTGAAACCTACTGGTCCCTACATTGTAACCTCCTTCAAGACGACAAACAAGCAATAGATAAAGAATCTAAGCATTCATAAAGCAGTAAGTTCCGAAGAATGTTTTTGATTGCACAAAATATTATTACAGCTTTGAGGAAAACTCATTTATTCAATTCGTCTAACATCCTAACATATAAAAATTAAAATATATATATATAGAATAGTACTACAAGTTATTGGTATGACAACCTTGATAACCAGAGCAGTCTGTGTAAGAAGTAGCGAACAGACACCATAAAACAACTTCGTATGCATGGATAACAAAGTGCAGGGAAACTTCGAGTGTAAAAAGATTGGTACAAGTGAATTATTCACACAGGCACGAAGACCTAGCAAATTTAGATGCAGAAAAGCAAAGTGAATCTAACTATTTGTTCTATAACAGGCCTCGAAAAGAACAAATTTAACATAGATCCCAGTATACTCACTCTCTTTATATTATCTATCAATAGCTTAAGTGGATCATAGCAACTTGCACAGGTGCTGAAATCAAATTAATAAGGCTGAAACAGGGAATTAACTTTAACAAAACCCAAAATTCTATCATAACATGAAAGGAACATCCCTTATATTCTGACGACGAATTATGTTTTAGATGACAGAGAAAAACCTTAAATGCCTGTATCAGCAGATATTTAGTATATACTACTACTATGTTATTGCAGTCCTGAGTCCTCTCCAGCCAAGCAGGAAAATATCTATCATGATAAATACAGTTGACACACTTAAGAAAGAAAAAAAAACAATTATTGAATATAGTTGGAAAAAGAATGGCATCTAATACATAATTCAGAAAAATAAAAGGCAGGGCAAAACAAAATTACCAGTATTTCATATCATCTATGAACACAAAAGCATTGATACCAACAGGTTCCTTGATTGTACAAAGAAAACAGAAATCACGACCCCAAGGAACACAAGTGTTAGCATCCTCTGCATATACAAAGGGCCAAGGCAAAAGCTAATAAACTCACCAAAATTGAACACCATACAGGCACACATTTGGACAAAGAATGGAGTGAGAACCCATCAAAAAATAGTCTCCTCAAAGATTGAGGTTCAAATCAAAACAACCTCAACATAAAGGCCATTTCTACTAGGTGTATTGTCACAAAGGATTGCTCAACACTTGAGACAGTGACGGTCAAAAAAGGAAGGCTGGGTGACAAGTTAAGGTTGACCAGTGAGAGCCAGTTAACCTGTGGAAACATGAGGGAACCAGTCATTGAAAGAGGAAGAAAATTTGAAAGACAATGGTGGAGGATTGTCATCCCAGAAAGACCTTCAGTTGCATCTGTCATCAAGCTATAAAAGGCCTGCCCTCTATGTCAAGAACTCCTTTCTAAACCCACCACTGTATAAGCCAGGAATGGTAAATCTTCCAATACCCACCCAACCAGAATGAAGCAATCCAAAGGAACATAATCTGCAACACCGGCAAAGCTTAATTCAATTCTGTTTTTTTTTCTTGAAACCCTTCTTTTGTTGGCTTCCTCTTCCATGATGAACCCGAGATCATCAAAGCTTGCCTTGGCATCTCCACCCTCCTATCACACATAGTTCATTAGAAACAAGTAAGCATGAGGAAATGTGGATAGCATAAATCAACTGAATAATCAGATAAAATTAGATGAGAATAAAGGGAAACAAACCTCAGAATCCTTCAAATGTGCTTTGGAAAGTAATTCTGGTTCTTGACCTATAAATATGAAATGAAAAGTTTCTAATAGAAGTAAGTTATCCCGATGAAGATAGCCAAGAAACCACCAAACTGCTGAGTTATAACTATAATTAAGAATAACATTCTCATGGAACAAAATTTCAAGAAATCTGTCTCAATGATAAAAATTGGCATCATTTTGTAGGGATGAAATATCTTGGATGGGAAGAATGTTATGAAAAAAGGTGACTACCAGCTGGACCAATTTCCAGTCATACTCCGTGAATAATTCACTGAAATTGGAAGGGTTGACCATTAATGCTGATATCAAAATAACAAAAAAAGAGGGAATCTAATGGCACGAATGCTTTACATGTAGATGAAAGATGAACGTCCTACTTCACAGCATCTAACGAGCTTAGCTACAACTTTGTTTCTGATGGTTTCGTAAACAGTACTCATGCGTTTTCATTGACCAACATTTTAGGCAGGCTTTCAAACAACATCTAATTTCTTTTCCTTTTTCCTGCACCTTAACTTAAGTAAGCAGCTAAAGGGTCCATTGGTAAAACAGAAGAAGAAATTTTTTTGCTTACTAATCCAAAATTTCAAGTGGGCTTTCAAGAAGGGAAACTATAACTGCAATAGCATCACTGCTCGTGAAAGAAAACTTTATATTCCAAAGATACTCTATCTGCTGAGGAGTATCACTTGAGGAAGGCTCGATAGGCATTGAAAGAAAAACTAAAACTTTCACTGCAAAATAAGAAAAAAAAAGAAAAAGAAAATATAAAAGGACGTCAACACTCGCCAGTTTAGCATTTAATACAATTATTTTTAAATCGACCCAAAAACTCGAACATCAAATCTTTACCTGCCTGCATTTAACACCAAATTCCGATCATGTTGCCAGTGTTCAATAATCGGAATCAAGTTTTTTCAAAAAAATATTCCATCTGCAAACTTGCTTAAATACTTCTCGCTTTTGTGGATCGTCCCATCTTCAAAACCTCAGTAAATCCTTCAAAGCATCTGTCAGTAAGTTATTTGAAACAAGATTAGTCAAATCCATTTTTCAGTCGCTCAAAAAAATTAAATACATCAAACAAAAAATTCACTTCAATAAAGGCAAATGACTACCAAGACAGTGTTCGCCCTTCGTGTAAACGATCTGTTTCATTATAGGATCTTCTTCGAGAATGCCGAGACTGGCTTAGATCCCTGATAAGCTTTCCATGTCCATTTTTTTCCTAAGGGAGTTAGGGTTTTGAATTGGGGGTTTGGGAAGAAACCTATAGAGGCTAGGGCTTTGAATAGGGGGTTCGGGAAGGAAAATGGCAGAGACTAGGGTTTTGGGTGATAGAAGAATCAGATCTGACGAAAAACCTGGAAGAATGATGACACCTAATAAGATTTTTGCTAGAGGGATGGGAAGACAAAGATAGTTGAAGAAAGAGGGAAAATGTTACCGTTGGAATATCGGTGATTAGGCCTGTTGTGGCGCCTCTTCAGATCAAATTTTCCCGCGCTTTTGAATGCGGGCTGAGATAGGATCAGGTGCTGTAGTCTGCAGTGAAAATACTGAGGCTCGAGCATACAAGTGACGTGGAAGAATACTGTCAGTGGAACGACAACAAAACAACAAAGAGGATAATAACAATAGAAAAGCTGATGGCCAAAAAAAAAAAAAGGCATCTCCAGCCTTCTCGGGTCATGGTCATGAGCCGCCCATTAGGCCCGTTAAATAGAATAGATTACTTTGTTTCAATTAAGGAAAAAACAAAGATATAATCTGAATCGAGTTGAATTAGTTTAAATTAAAGTTTGACTTAAAAATTTATTATTAAAATTAATTTTGAGTTTAATTAAATTTTAAATTTAAATTTGATTTAAAATAAAGATAAAATTATTTAAACTTCTTTGATTAGTTTGTTTACCGAATAAAAAATAAATTTTAGTATTATATTTGATTTCAAACTTAATTATTTATATTCAAACTCAAGTTAAAACTTGAATTGATATATAAGATAAAATAATATTTTTATTAAATAATAAAATATATTTTAAAATATAAATATTTGATTAAGTTCACAAATTATTTGAGTTAAGTATTAAAATACTTGAACTAGACTTATTAGATAAATCAAATTATTTGAACTTAATTTGAAAATAATAGAACTGAATTCAAATTTTATTTAAATCGAATATAAATAACACATGAACAATAATATATCATTTATACCTTAATTTTAATATCAAATAAACATAGTCTTAATTTTTTAAAATTTTTTTGATGGAGTTTGTTATCATAAGTCAAAAGACATTAATTCACAAAAAAATATTAAAAAAATAAAATAAAATAAAAACAATATAAAATATACAACTAAGGACATTGATTACTATATTACTTAATTTGTTTTATGAAAGAAATAATAAAAAGTTGTAATAGGAAGTTTTATAAATCGTCTCAAATTACTCATTTCTATTATTATATTGTTGAATTTAAAATCAATTTTTTTTCACACTACATGTTTTTTTTATTATTATGTTATTGTAATCTTATATCAATATATAAAAGTCAAAGCCTTTAGCATAAAAAAAAATAATCCTATGTAGATAAGTTACATTTTTGACATGTAGAATGTCATAGGTAAATGTCATGTGTTATATAATTAATGAATTTGATTATATAATTAATTGTAAAATAATTTATTATGGCTAAATTAATTATATTTAAATACCAACATTCTTGCCTCCTATAATTTAGCTATAATTAATTTAATCATTAATTTAAAAAATCAAAATTTAAATAGAAAGCTAATTAATCAGAAATAATTTTGCATATTTACTAATCTTTATCTAAGATTATATAAACATATTAATTTGTAGAACAATTATATATATATATATATATATATATATATATATATAGACACACACATAAAAGATAACTTTAATATATTAAATTGAAAAAAAAAAGAAATAAATCTATGTATGTAGGGTAATTTTTTTATATATGAATAGTATCAAATGATATCAAGTGTTTTGATCATAATCAACAATTCAAATTTCAAAATTAAAATTACAAACTAATTTAATCTTTAATATTTTTTCAATTATGGTCCAAAAAATATCATTATCTGTTCAATGGCTTTAATTTTAGTTTTTTTTTTAAATTTAAATATGAATATTTCTTTTTATTTTTTTTACAATAAAAATCATATTTGCCTTGCATTCAATAGCTTTAATTTTGTTTTGAATTCTCGTAAATTTTTTGTACTTACATTACCTTATTTTTTATAGGTCAAATTATATATTTAAAATTTAAATTCAATAATAATATGTAACTAGTTTGTGGCATGTGCTATACAAATGTTATTTTTATAAAATTAAACATAAAATATTATTTTTAACAAAAATATAAAATTTACATATGCATATAACCAAATGATATTTAAGAAAATAATACATTTAAAATATTCAAACATTCAATAAATAATATGGTTTAATACTTAATTAAACACTTAATAAAATTTACAAATGCATATATCCAAATTATATCTAAAAGTAACTCATTATCATATGGATACTACTTGTAATTAAAAAATTAAATGAAAAAAATCAAATTAAACATTTTCCATAAGAGTGATCAAATTTGCCTTAATTAATTTAAGATTTCAACGTGATTTCACCTACTTTTTAAATCAATTAGAGGTGTATAATGCCTTTTAATAATTATTTGTCTTTTTATTAATTTGAATACACATATATTAGTCATAAAATCATATCAGTAAAAAATTTATATTGCTATTAAAACTCAAAATTTTAATAATTTAGGACATTGTAAGATATGTTTTTGGAAAAAAAAATAATTATATGATGAAGCATATGCTGAACCAAAGATTTGTTATGTATATTTGAGAAAAAAAAGAATCAAAGATTTACTATATATGTGTGAAAAAAAAGGAATCGAAGATTTAATATATATGTATGAACTTTGAATTGAAAACCCAATATAAGTTCAATTAAATAATATCAAATTGGTTAAACTTTTTATTGAATCACATACAAAAAATGAAAAATAAAACTGTAAATAAAAATTAGAGAAGAATAGCATCTTTCCTTACTCGTTACAAATGAAATACTTAATAATCAAATAAAAAAATGAATACTTAATAATCAAATAAAAAAATGAGAATAGTAGACTTTTAATTTTTTTTTTTTGGGCAAATTGAATAACGAATTCATTAAAGAGATAGAAACATATAAGTACCAAATGTTAATAACAAATCAAAAACTCATTTAAAGAGGTCTATAAAAAAAGTTAAACTTTTGATTAAAAAAAAAGTCATTTTTCACATTCTTTTTTAACATTATAATTTTTTGTTTTACTATGAAAACTTTGCAACTATAAAATTGAAAAGAAAAGATTAATTATCAATTAATTTTCATAGTAAAATATTTGTAGACACCCAATTGGGTCCAGGCCCAGATCAATTGGGCCTAACCCGAATGGGTAAGCCAAATTCAATTTTATCTTGTATTTTTTTTCTTTCTTCTTCTTTTGTATTTTATGTATTGTATTATTTATTATTATTATTATGTATTAATATATGTATATATTTATTTATTTATTTTTTGTTAATATTTATGTGTATTTTATTATTTATGTATTATTACTAATATGTATATATATATATTTTTATCTTTTTTATTTTATTTATTTTTGTATTTTTACTTATCTAATTATATATCTGATATTTTTTTTTATTATTTTTTTATCCTATAATATCTTTTGATTTATCTTTTCTAATTATCTAGTTTTTTTTTATTTTGATTTTTATTTTGGAGGGCTAGGATTGAAAGTTGAAGAATCCTACTGGGAGTGAGAATTCAATCAGAAGAGTCCAGACTGGATTCAAAGATTGAATTCCCGTCCAAAGGGGAATTGAGATTGATCAGAAACTCCTGATCAATCCCTATATAAAGCAACCCCTGGGGTAGACTGAAAAACACGGAAAACAGTAAGCAAAGCTACTGATTTGAGAGAAAAGGAGGCGTATAGGAAGCTAGGAAAAGTTTAGGAGTGTTCTGGGAGGGAGAAAAAATTTTTAACAATTTTTGGCGAAAAATTTTTCTGGAAATTTTTGGGAAATTTCCAGATTCCGACGAAATTTGAATTTTTCGGCAACAATTCCGGTGAATATTGAAGTTTCCGACGACCAGCCCAGTTTCCGACGAAGATTCCCAGAAACCGGTGATATTTCGGCCAACTTCCGACGAAATTTCCAGATTCCGGCGACATTTTTCAGAATCCGGCATCGGTGTTCTTCAGGTTTTAGAGAGAAGGGAGAGGAAAAGGGAAGAAGAGAGAGAGAGGGGAGGAGCGTTCTGCCGAAAAATGAAGGGGATTGCCTTTTATACCCTCCCAAAACGACGTCGTTTTGACCTTAAGTAACCAGAGGATCCGCGCGTTTTACCGAACCCGACCCGACCCGAGCGTCGACCCGCTTTTCTGACCCGCGCGTGCCAGCCCCCCTCCGAGCCGAGCCGAGCCGAGCCAAGCTACCAAGCCGCTCCCCCGAGCCGTTTCCCTGCCTTGAGCCGAGCCGAGCCGAGCCGAGATCCGAGCCGCTCCAGGTTTTTTTTTTTTTTTTCTTTTCTTTGAATTTTTTTTATTTCTTTGTTTATTTGTTTATTTTATTTTTTATTTATTAGATTAGGTTTATGTAATATTCTTTTTATTTATTTTTTTATTATTCTATTTTCTTTAAATAAAAATAAAAAATTCCAAAAAATATATATTTTTAGGGAAAAGTTGAAAGTATCAATTTTCCTCATAAATAAATTTCAAAAAAATATATTTTTAGGGAAAAGTTGAAAGTATCAATTTTCTTTAAGAATAAATTTCCAAAAAATATTTTTAGGGAAAAGTTGAAAGTATCAATTTTCCTTAAAAGAAAAATAAATTTTCAAAAAAAATATTTTTAGGGAAAAGTTGAAAGTATCAATTTTTCTTAGAAATAAATTTCCAAAAAATATTTTTGGGGAAAAGTTGAAAGTATCAATTTTCCTCAGAAATAAATTAAAAAAAAATATATTTTTAGGGAAAAGTTGAAAGTATCAATTTTCCCTCCAAAAATCATTCTTTCCTTCCTTTCTATCTTAATTTTGATTTTATTTTTTTTTCTTTAAATAATCCGACGACAGAGCCTCTATAAGTGAAACAATAGTTTTTCTTGCATACTCTTGAGGTGAGGAAATTTTTTCAATTTTTTGCTAAAAGTATTAGAGTCAATTGAGAAAAATTTCCAATAATTAATTACTTGGTAAAATTTTAAGGCTTTTGGATAACACAAATTTAAGCTGGTACCATCTTTTGATGGGCGTTGTGAGGGTGCTATAACCTTCCTCACACGTAATCGAACTCCCGAACCCTGTTCTGGTTAGCAGACCTGAACCTATTCTTTTAGGGACCCTTAAACTTAGGTGTTCCCTGAAAGGACAGATTTCTTAGGTGGCCAATCGCACCTAGATAAAAAAGATTGGTGGCGACTCTCTAAAAGTCAATGTCTAGCGATAGATCCCCGGATCTAGACGTTACGACAGCTTGGCGACTCCGCTGGGGACCTTGAGAGTCAGGCCAGCAAATAATTTGTGTTATCCAAAAGCCAAATGAAATTGAACCTTGTTGTATATATGTGTTGTTATTCATTCATGTTTTAGTTACCTTGTTAATTATGTCATTCATATGCATGTGCATAACATGAGCTCTATACCCGAGCTCCGTCCCTCTAGGAGGGAGTAAAGTACCTATTGCTTTCGTGAGGTCTAATGCCTCCGAGTGGCTAGCGAAATACTCCCACTCAAATTGAACCTTTTCCGCTTGTAGCCTGTAATGGGTGAGGATTAGGGTGCCTTACTAGTCTGTGATGGATAGGGATGTAAGGAGCAATTTGAGGACCTTTAGACTCTGACCTTAAAACCACATGTAGTGAACTTTAAGAGTGCCTACACCTAGGATAGAGCTCTTTCTACCCAATGATAGATATACCCTAAAATTAAGACATAAAAAGGGTGTTTATCTAATCATTTTGATTGCTTAACTTTGTGTATTATTTTTATCATATGTAACATTATGCATCAACATCACTTACGTTTCATCCATGGAACTAACTATGTTGTTTGTCTGATTGTATGCATCTGTATTCTTTTCATGATCATGTTCAACACAATCATTTGCATTCATTTCATACTAGATTTCATTCAAAAAATGTACATTTCATTTGTGTATCAAAGCATCATACATAAGGCACAGCATAACATTTCTAATCATAAGTATGGTACTCAAGGTCCGAGGATAGCTCCATCTAGCGAAAACCCTGCTCATCCATACAACACAAGATCCAGAGCAAGGCAAATGGAAGAAGAAAGTTCTCATAGATTTGAAAAGTTAGAAAAAGCTCAGGAGAAGATTGAAAGTGAACTAAGCAAGATTCTAGAGGCCCTCAATAACATGAATAAGGGGAAAGGGGTTGAAGGAAATACAAGCCAACAAGTTCCCCATTTACAAGAAGTGGCTGACCCTTTGTACCCTCCAGGTTTTGGCCCACCTCAAGCCCAGTCTGCTCAAGAGGTCCCACCACAACACTTCGCATATCCAACATATCCTAGAATGCCATCAGCTTTCAACCCAGGGCAGTATAATAGCTATATAAATCTTGTCTTCATTGAAAAGGTAGCAGAACCAATTCCTAACCTAGATGATCTAAAAGAGAAGGAGAAGGAAAAGATGAGAGAGGAAGCTCAGGAAAGTTTCAAGATTAGCATGCTAAAGCAAAGGCTAAGGGCTGTAGAAGGATTTAGCTTTTATGGGTCAGTTGATGCTGCTGGGCTCTGCCTAGTCCCTGATGTGGTTATTCCCTATAAGTTCAAAGTACCAAAATTTGAAAAATATGATGGTACAAAATGCCCTAAAATTCACATCACAATGTATTGCAGAAAGATGGCAGCTCATGCGCATGATGAAAAGCTATTGATGCATGTTTTCCAGGACAGTCTTATTGGCTCTGCCACCAGATGGTATGTTCAGTTGGATAGGACTCGTATTCGCTCTTGGAGTGATATGGCACATGACTTCATCAGTCAATATCGACACATTATCGATTTGGCTCCTGATCGTTTGTCTTTGCAGAATCTAGAGAAAAAGTCAAACGAGTCTTTTAAAGAGTACGCCCAGAGATGGAGAGATATAGCTTCACAGGTACAACCTCCTTTGACAGAAAAAGAGACTGCAGTGTTGTTTGTTAGCACTTTGAAACCTCCCTATTATGAAAAGATGATAGGGAATGCAACAAAAAATTTTACTGACATGGTGATCTCTGGAGAAATTATTGAAAGTGCCATAAAAAATGGCAAGTTGAAAGGAGGAGAAACCAAGAAGGCATCAGAAAAGAAAGAAGCTGAAGCTCAAGCTGTGAGCTTTGATAGACAACAATTCAGGGATTATCAACCCTATCCATCCCAAGGCTACTCTCTATACTATCCCGCTGTGAATAATGCCTCATCCTACCCATACCAGCTAGCTCCACAACCATCTTATTCATCCACTTACCGCCTTAACATTCAAGCTCCTGTAATAACCCAAATTCGCCCTACTAACCCAGCAAGTGGCTCACGAGAACAACGGACTGCTCAAGAAAAACCTGTATTTGATCCAATCCCTATGACTTATACAGAATTATATCGAGAACTCTATAATAGCCATTTGATTGCCCCCAGCCATGTGGAGCCGCTTAAACCACCCTACCCAAAGTGGTATGATCCCACAGCCCACTGCGACTATCACTATGGAATTACTGGCCATTCTACTGAAAATTGCACTGCTTTAAAGTATAAGGTGCAACGGTTGATCAATGATGGAATGGTAAGTTTTGATCAAGGAAAAGCAACAGCACCTAATGTTAGTGTACTGAGCGAAAGTCAAGAACAGAAAGGATCCGGATATTCACAATGAATTGAGGGGCAAGATGTCAATAGAGATTCTTCACCTGATCGCATAGGGGGACAATTTTAAAATTGGAGATAAGGCTGGTTGAAGGTTTCTTCTGTCATTTTAGGATTTCTTTTCAAACAATGTTAGATTTTTTTTTGCAATATGACTTCACTTGTTATCATTTTAATAAAGGCAAGTCAATGCATTTCATTACATTTTTCTCTTTCACTTGACCATTATTCCATGCCTTGTTACCTTCCATAACTTCACATTCCCATTTTTAAATTTCAGATGATGAATATTTAGACAATGATAACAATAATTCTGGGATTTAATTTTGAGAACTCATCTACGTTAATGTGAGGAGATGATTTGAGCAAAAAGTAAGCTGTTACTGAAGGTGAAATAGATAGGTCTTGAAGATGTGCAATCTTTTATACAAGTTCATGAGCTTTGTTCAATAGATGATGTTCAAGAAAAGTATTCACAATTGAGATGAAAAATGACCATATTTTTTTTACCATTTGAAAAACCATTTATTGTTACCCCTTTGAGCTTATCATTTTTTTGAAGAACCCCAACCAAGGATCACCCTCTACACTGGAGGGTAAATTTTGAAAAAAAAAAAAACACCACAAAAGGTCTTAAAGATGGAAAGAGAAAGAAAAACAAAAGAAAAATAAATGCCACACATGATTTGGGGCAAAGTAATAAGAATCTTTTGTGTGAAGAAAGAAAAAAATAGTGAAACGATGTGGAGGGCAAAATGCCAAGTTGTATCAAATGATCCTTTGGTTTTGAACCTTTTTAATACATGTTTTGAGCCTATTATATCCATTTTTTTATGACCCTTCACCTTGGCCTACATTACAACCTTGAAAAGTCCATTTAGATCAAGTGTGAATACTCAACTTGAATGATCATATGTTGAACGAAGGTATGCTCATAAGGAAGCAATGGAATCATGCTCTAAAGTTGGACGTATGAAAGATATCAACAATGGATGAAAAAAAGATGATGAAAAAAAGAAAAAAAAAGAAAAAAATGAGAAAAAAAAGAAAAAAAAATGAGAAAATGAAAAAAAGAGATTCAAATTGAAAACCTGAAAGGGTGATTTTAGTAGAAAAAAAATTAAGTCAAATGGCTCACATGAATGAAAGATCAAAGACATCTGAAGATCTCTCAAAGACTGGGGCGAAGTTTGCTAAACTCAAGATGACTTCAACTGTAAATGGAATGAGTTTTTGAAAAAGAATCCTAGATTAATGTTTAGAATTGTCTGAATATTCATCATTTGGACATACCATCCATCCCAATGACATGTATCCAATTCATTTCCTTTCACATTTGCTTTGTACCAAAACAGATCTTCATTGATTATCTTTACCATAATTCACCTTGCGTTCTCTTATTGTTTCACCCCTAGAATGAATTGAGAAAATGCTTGGTTGCATTGTATTTGTCAAGATTTGAAATGATAATAAATGAATGAATATGTGCTTAAAAGAGTCTTGCATTCATTTGAAAAGAAATCTAAGATGATGAAGAAATGGTAGAAACCTAAAGGAGATGATTTGAAAAGGTATATGATATAATGGGGCAAATCTTGAAAAGTGATGAATTGATTGATATGACTTGCAAGTTATGATTGAATGATGGGAACAATCAGTGGACAGAGTTTGTTTTGGAATGGTTGATGCTAAGACAAGGACCCAGTGATGGTGGATGAAATTTGTTTTGAAATTTGCTAGTGCTGAGAAATTCATTGAATGATGGTCAAAGGATGATCGATTGATGAAGCTTATTCCAAAGTATTGAGAAACTAAACAAGGAAAGAATGTAAGTGGAAAGGACAATTGAGAGCTACACTGGTTCGATCTTAGAAGAGCAGTGCAATTGGATCCTTGAAGAATCAAAGGGCTTGACACCCAAGAAAGAAAAAAAAAGAGCTTGAGAAACTTGAGTACCATACATTGAACAGGAATTAATTGGCCAACATTTGCATAGCATGCATTGAAAATCATGCACATTGCATAGCATACACTACTTTCAGGAAAGTATAGTGTATAAATTCAAGAAGCAGGGGTGTTCCAACATCCCACATGGAGAAGACAGATATGAAAAGACTTTGCAAGTTTGAGAAAAAACTTGTCAGGTAAGTTCCTAATCCTTGGAATAGGATGTCTTTTGGTATCAGGATCGATTTATAAGACCTTTGGGCATAATCTCCTGAAATTCCCTCAAACACAACTTTCAACTCCTTCGGACATGATTGTCTAGGAGTATTTATTTTCCAAGTTCATTGCCTCTGTTTAGAGGAGCAATTTACTTTTCCAAAGTCGTGGTACCTCTGTTTAGAGGAGCAATTTACTTTTCAAAGTTCGTTGCCTCTGTTTAGAGGAGCAATTTACTTTTAAAGTTCCGTTGCCTCTGTTTAGAGGAGCAATTTATTTTTTCAAAGTCGTGGTGCCTCTGTTTAGAGGAGCAATTTACTTTTCAAGTTCGTTGCCTCTGTTTAAAGGAGCAATTTACTTTTCCAAAGTCGTGGTGCCTCTGTTTAGAGGAGCAATTTACTTTTCCAAGTTCGTTGCCTCTGTTTAGAGGAGCAATTTACTTTTTCAAGTTCGTTGCCTCTGTTTAGAGGAGCAATTTACTTTTCAAAGTCGTGGTACCTCTGTTTAGAGGAGCAATTTACTTTCCAAAAGTCGTGGTGCCTCTGTTTAGAGGAGCAATTTATGTTTCTCAAAGTCGTTGAGCCTCTGTTTAGAGGAGCTTTGGGAAAAAAAAAAAAAACAAAAAACAAAAAACAAAAAAACAAAAAAAAATAAAAAAACAAAAAAACAAAAAAAAACAAAAAAACCAAAAAATGTTGAGTTGAGTCTTGATTGGGTGTCTACGTCTTTGCGCAATTTCTGTTTCACAAAAAATGTGCAAAGAGGGGCAGCTGTAGACACCCAATTGGGTCCAGGCCCAGATCAATTGGGCCTGGCCCAAATGGGTAAGCCCAATTCAATTTTATCTTGTATTTTTTTTCTTTCTTCTTCTTTTGTATTTTATGTATTGTATTATTTATTATTATTATTATGTATTAATATATGTATATATTTATTTATTTATTTTTTGTTAATATTTATGTGTATTTTATTATTTATGTATTATTACTAATATGTATATATATATATTTTTATCTTTTTTATTTTATTTATTTTTGTATTTTTACTTATCTAATTATATATCTGATATTTTTTTTATTATTATTTTTATCCTATAATATCTTTTGATTTATCTTTTCTAATTATCTAGTTTTTTTTTATTTTGATTTTTATTTTGGAGGGCTAGGATTGAAAGTTGAAGAATCCCACTGGGAGTGGGAATTCAATCAGAAGAGTCCAGACTGGATTCAAAGATTGAATTCCCGTCCAAAGGGGAATTGGGATTGATCAGAAACTCCTGATCAATCCCTATATAAAGCAATCCCTGGGGTAGACTGAAAAACATGAAAAATAGTAAGCAAAGCTACTGATTTGAGAGAAAAGGAGGCGTATAGGAAGCTAGGAAAAGTTTAGGAGTATTCTGGGAGGGAGAAAAAATTTTTAGCAATTTTTGGCGAAAAATTTTTCTGGAAATTTCTGGGAAATTTCTAGATTCCGGCGAAATTTGAATTTTCCGGCAACAATTCCGGCGAATATTGAAGTTTCCGACGACCAGCCCAGTTTTCAATGAAGATTCTCAGAAACCGGTGATATTCCGACCAACTTTCGGCGAAATTTCCAGATTCCGACGATATTTTTCAAAATCTGGCGCCGGTGTTCTTCAGGTTTTAGAGAGAAGGGAGAGGAAAAGGGAAGAAGAGAGAGAGAGGAGAGGAGCGTTCTGTCGAAAAATGAAGGGGATTGCCTTTTATACCCTCCCAAAATGACGTCGTTTTGGCCTTAAGTAACCAGAGGATCCGCGCGTTTTACCGAACCCTACCCGACCCGAGCGTCGACCCGCTTTTCTGACCCGCGCGTGCCAGCCCCCCTCCTAGCCGAGCCAAGCTACCAAGCCGCTCCCCCGAGCCGTTTCCCTGCCTTGAGCCGAGCCGAGATCCGAGCCGCTCCAGGTTTTTTTTTTTTTTCTTTTCTTTGAATTTTTTTATTTCTTTGTTTATTTGTTTATTTTATTTTTTATTTATTAGATTAGGTTTATGTAATATTCTTTTTATTTATTTTTATTTATTTTTTTATTATTCTATTTTCTTTAAATAAAAATAAAAAATTCCAAAAAATATATATTTTTAGGAAAAAGTTGAAAGTATCAATTTTCCTTAGAAATAAATTTCCAAAAAATATTTTTGGGGAAAAGTTGAAAGTATCAATTTTCCTTAGAAATAAATTTCAAAAAAATATATTTTTAGGAAAAAGTTGAAAGTATCAATTTTCTTTAAGAATAAATTTCCAAAAAATATTTTTAGGGAAAAGTTGAAAGTATCAATTTTCCTTAAAAGAAAAATAAATTTCCAAAAAAAATATTTTTAGGGAAAAGTTGAAAGTATCAATTTTTCTTAGAAATAAATTTCCAAAAAATATTTTTGGGGAAAAGTTGAAAGTATCAATTTTTCTCAGAAATAAATTTCAAAAAAAAAATATTTTTAGGGAAAAGTTGAAAGTATCAATTTTCCCTCCAAAAATCATTCTTTCCTTCCTTTCTATCTTAATTTTGATTTTGTTTTTTTTTCTTTAAATAATCCGACGACGGAGCCTCTGTAAGTGAAACAGTAGTTTTTCTTGCATACTCTTGAGGTGAGGAAATTTTCTCAATTTTCTGCTAAAAGTATTAGAGTCAATTGAGAAAAATTTCCAATAATTAATTACTTGGTAAAATTTTAAGGCTTTTGGATAACACAAATTTAAGCTGGTACCATCTTTTGATGGGCGTTGTGAGGGTGTTATAACCTTCCTCACACGTAATCGAACTCCCGAACCCTGTTCTGGTTGGCAGACCTGAACCTATTCTTTTAGGGACCCTTAAACTTAGGTGTTCCCTGAAAGGACAGATTCCTTAGGTGGCCAATCGCACCTAGATAAAAAAGATTGGTGGCGACTCCCTAAAAGTCAATGTCTAGCGATAGATCCCCGGATCTAGACGTTACGACAATATTTAAGAACACTAAACCAAAACAGAAATAAATAGAAAAAAATTAAATAATCATAATTAAAATTAATCTAATAATTCTAACTTGAATAATCAAGGAAAATATATTTACAAAAAATATAATACTAAATAAATAAAAAAAGATGTCACAAAAAATAATAACACTCGTAGAGTTATAATCTTACAACTCTCCTTTAGAGCTTATTATAAAATGTAGAAAATTGATGTAAAATATCAAAAAGTCATACCATTATTTAAACAATGTATCAAAGGTAAAAAAGAATAGAAGAATACAAATAAAAAAATTTTTACAATAGTTGTTGTAATAGTTAACTTCATCATATCACTACTATATATATATAAACAACATACATACTCATAAATGTGAATCTCAAGGGTGAGCTATCAATCAACTACATATTATTATAAAAAAATTTTGTCTCTTTAGGCAAGGGCATAAATCCGTCTCTTATTACCCTAGCTAAAACCATTAGATCATTAAATTATTATCGAAAAAAAAAAGTGAAGGTTAATTCATAGGATGTGTTCAACTACAATATATATATATATATCGAAAAAAAAGGTGAAGGCTAATTCATAGGATTTAGAGTCACTTTTAGGCAAAAAAAGTGTCATTTCAGCTTTTTTTTACTCATTTTGTTCTAATCAAGGAGTTTATTACTAAAGAATGAAGGAGATATTCGATAACAAAGCATTGGATGTCATTTTTTCTAAATCTCACGAGCGAGGTCATAACGTGAAGAGCACCACGGATGCTTTCTTCAGTCATATTATACAGTTATAGAGACAAACCATGAGTGTTGTTACTAAAGATATGAAGAGCAGTTAACTATGCACCTCTTATGGTTTAGAGATAATACAATTCCTGACCGTTTATTCCTATGACTCATGGACTCAACCTATTCGAATTTGATTATGGTGTACCCAATTATATGAAGGAAGTTCGAAAAGTCGTTAAAGCCTGGAAACAAATAAATCGAATGAATCCGACTAGGTATGCAAACAATATGGCAAAAGATATCTTCCGTAGAGAGTAAAAAAATCAATGAAGTTAGGCCATTGCCAAAATATGTTTCAGAATAACTACCTATCATGACATCAAAGCCAGTGTTGACAACCTTCAAGATTGCCTAGCAATAGTTTACGATAGAAAAGAAAAAAATAGAGAAAAAAAAGATGGCACTCTTAAAACAGGTTAATCAATTGAGAAATAAGTTGATGATGAGAGGATTTTCTTGAAACTAGATGAGCTGGCTGAGGTTTTTGTTTATACCCACTACTCCCTAGGTATGATTCTCAAGGATATGATAAGGAGTTTAACAGGTAGGGCTAATCTCGAGGACTATCCAAATATGGATTCAGCTTATCCTGTCTGTTTTCTAAGACTGAATTTTTTTTTTTCAAATGAGAGGTATAGTATCCTAATGTCCAGCACTTTAGATCAGGTTATCAATAAGGTAAAGCCTCATTGGCTCTACATATATTGGGATTCTATGGCAGCTGGATTGAGACTCCCTCTTTATTCTTTCTTTGTTGTAATTTTTAATTTTTATAATTTAATAATTACCTAGTTCACCCCAAACTCAATTTGGTATGATATGAGGAGCAGTTAACTATTCACCTCTTATGGTTTAAGACAATACAATTCCTGACCGTTTATTTCTATGACTTATGGACTCAACCTATTCGAATTTGATTATGGTGTACCCAATTATATGAAGGAAGTTTGAGAAGTCGTTAAAGCCTGGAAATAAATAAATCGAATGAATCTGACTAGGTATACAAACAACATGGCAAAAGATATCTTCCGTAGAGAGTAAAAAAATCAATGAAGTTAGGCCATTGCCAAAATATGTTTCAGAATAACTACCCATCATGACATCAAAGCCAGTGTTGACAACCCTTAAGATTGCCTAACAAGAGTTTACGGTAGAAAAGAAAAAAATAGAGAAAGAAAAGATGGCAATTTTAAAACAAGTTAATCAATTGAGATATAAGTTAATGATGAGAGGACTTTCTTGAAACTAGATGAGCTAGCTGAGGTTCTTGTTTATACCCATTACTCTTTCGGTATGATTCTCAATGATGTGATAAGGAGTTTAACAGGTAGGGCTAATCTCGAGGACTATCCAAATATGGATTCAGCTTATCCTGTCCGTTTTCTAAGAGTGAACCTTTTTTTTCCAAATGAGGGGTATAGTATACTAATGTCCAGCACTTTAGATCAGGTTATCAATAAGGTAAAGCCTCATTGGCTCTATGTATATTGGGATTCTATGGCAACTGGATTGGGATTCCCTCTTTATTCTTTCTTTGTTGTAATTTTTAATTTTTATAATTTAACAATTACCTAGTTCACCCCAAACTCAATTTGGTACATAGTAAAGTTTATAATTCTTTGCCAACAATTAAGTATTCTTCTTGACCTCTCTCTATTTAGTAGTTTTTTTCTATTAAAAAAAACACTTTAGTGATAAAAGGTGATTTTACATCACAATTTAACCCAATAAAAAATTATTCGTAGACTGTTTGAACTCAGTAAAGAACTAAAAGTTGCTTTTCTTCTACCTTCAGAAAGAGAAGAAAAATAAGAACAGTGAGTTCAAGGTCTGGGAGATCATAAATGAGCCTGACAATTTTCTTGATGTACCTGTTACTTTTTCCATCCTAAACCTCACAGATTAAGACAAAATAATAAAACATACCCAGAGATGGGAACTGGTCATAGATGCCTACTAGCTGACCTCACATGAAGTGATAGACAAGTTCAAGTACTGGGGTAGGTGTAAGGTAACTTTGTATGGTCTTTAACTTGATTTTTTTTCTAACTTTCAGCTCAGTTTTGCAAAAAAGTCTTCCAACCTAGTGAGGGACTTCGACTTCTTATTTTTTTTCCACAAACCAAGGCCCAAAAAAGGCCAGAATAAAAAGATCCAACTTGTTGCCCCCTCTTAAAGAGGAAATAAAGTAGTAAATTTAATACTGAATAAGTAGTCGAGATCTTCAGCTCAGCCTTCAACCACTGCCAAGAGCAAGCACAAGATGATGGCATATTTAGAGCTTTTTACAGTAGCTCTTCCTTTCGTTATGAAGTTGGGGATTGGGGCTTCTTTTTCCACCTTGAAGAATCTCGAGTCCAAGGTCTTAAGGCCCAACTTGAAAAAATTTTACACCAATATAAAAGACACTCATTGTGAGAACCCACTAGATAGTGCTGATGTGACAAAGAGGTTCTACAAGGTCGCAGTCCCTTTCAACAGTAAATATCACTTTAGCTCAATTTTTCCATTATTATTAACTTTGTTATTTTTCTAAATCTAAGCTCTACCTTTACAATTTACCAAAAGCTTTCACCTTAGCCTATTCCTACGCCAACCAAACTCTACACCATGCCTATATGGCCATGGTTCACATGCTCAAGGCTAAGGACTTGATTGCCTAGGAAGAAGAATATTAGAAGAACATAAAATCCTTGGCCAGTCTTAGGTCTAGCCTCAGCATTTTCATAAAAAAGTGATCAAGTAAAAAAAAAGATAGATGAATTGACAGCCAAGCTAAAGGGCATGCAAATAGAAAAAGCCTTAGCAGAGTCCATGAAGAAACAGGTCAAGCTAAAACTTAGTGAAACTCAGGTTGAACTTGTTATGCTAAGGTCTTAGTTAAAGGTTAAGGTGAAGGAAAAATAATAAATCAAGTAAAAGGCTAAAAATATTTACAGAGATAAGGTCATTTGAGAGTTCAAAGCCACTAAAGAATTCACTCGACTTTAGGATGGAGTTTTGAAGGAATAATTTCCTTGGTGTCTTCAAGCGTGCAAAAGAAAAGATGTTGTTCAAGTATGTTAACATCAACCTCAATGTCTCTGACATTATTCTGAACATCAAGTTGAGGTCTCTTCCATACCTCTCTAAAGGAGAAGAGGAAAAAGATAAGGATGCAACTATGAATGCCAAGCTCAAGACTGCCTTAGTACCTGAGGCTGAAGAGGGATTTGATGCTATTATTGCTAATGCTAATTAAGAAGAAACCTGAAAGGGTCTTTTATTTTCTTTTTATTTTTTTGTTGATTTTTTATAAACTTTTGTTCAAGTTTGAAGTCAGATTTTTGTTATTATTTCAGGTAAAGTCACTCAACCAAACTTTTATCAATTACTAATTTTTTGTACTGACATTTGCTAACAATTAATGAAAGATGAAATTTTCATTTAAGACTTAGTTTGGTCTCATTTTTCCCTTTTACCGCTTGAATATTTAAGTAAAAGAGTTCAAGTTTAAGCTTAAACAATAATTTACCAAATGATCTCATGGCTTAAATTTGATGAATTTAGCTCGGATGACTTAAAATGATTTAATCTAGTGTTCAACAAAATAATAATTTAACTTAAAATAATTTAAAACTCAACTTGGTTTGAATGAACTTAAAATTTAACTAAGTGTTCAAGAATATTTTAAATTAACTTTAGAATCTATCTTAATACAAATCTCAAGTCAGACTTTGTTAAATCGGTTGAAGTCTAAGCTCATAAGTTAGAATAAACGTAATCATATTTGACTTCAAGTTTTAGGCCAGACTCAACCGAAGTTAGATTAGATCGGATAAAACCTAAGTTTTAGACTCACAGTAAATATGATTGTCATAACTTCTTTCAAGATTTTTGAATTACAAGTGTGGGCTTAACAAACCTGAGCTATTGGTAATACACTTTCAAATTATCTGCATTACACGTCCTAGAGATAAGGTTGCCATTCATGTCTTATAATCTATAAGTTGTATCATAGACGACCTTTTTAACTATATGGGGTCCTTCTCAGGTTAGAGCTAATTTGTCACATTAATCATAAACTCTTGAGGCTTTAATCTTTCAAAGTATTAAGTCGTATTTTTTAATGTTTTTATGTTAAACTCTCTTGTTGTAATAGTTAGATACTTTCTATTAATAGGCTGCTATCTGGATTAGAGCCACGTCTCTTTGTTCCTTAACCAAATCTAGGTCGACCTTGAAAGCCTTTTCATTTCCCTCTTTTGAATCGAGTTCAACTTTCAAGCTTGAGAGCCTGATCTTAATGACCACCATGACTTTTGTCCCAAATACTAAATGGAAAAAAGTTTCTTGGGGACCTTTGTGGTTGTCTTTAGGGCCCATAGTATTCTAGGGAGCTCATCAGCCCACTTACCTTTAACTTCATCCAACCTTTTCTTTAAGGCCTCTAATATTGTTTTGTTGGTCACCTCAGCTTATGTATTAGATTGAGGGTAGGCGATTAATATGAATCTTAGATCAATATGAAGATTGGAACACCATTCCTTGAACTTTAAATTTTTAAACTATTTACTATTGTCTATTATTATGGACTGAGGTAGGCCAAACTTGCAAACTATATTCTTTTATATAAATTTCTCAACTTGGACTTCTATTCTAGTAGCTAAGGCCTTGTTTCAAACCATTTAATAAAGTAATCTACTGCCAATAAAACAAATCTCTTATGGTCAATGTGAATGGTCTAAGGATGTCAATCCCCCATTAAATGAAGAACCAAGCGCTAATGATAGAGACAAGTTCAGTTGATAGAAAATATTGTATATGGGCGAACTTTGGCATTTGTCATAAATTTTCACTAGGTCGATTGCATCATTTCTGATGATAGGCCAATTATAGCTTTATCTAAGTACCTTGTAAGTAAGTAGCAAAGGTCCGAGGTTATTTTCACATATCCCTTTATGAATTTTCATAAGGATGTAGTTTATTTTTTCGTCATTTATGTACCTCAAGTAGGGTAGGCTAAAAAATCTCCTATATAGCTTTTTATTGAATATGACATATTGATGAGCCTTCTTCATCAAGGCTTTAGCTTGGACTTTATCTTTAGGTAGTTTTTTATGGTCAGGTATGCCTTAATCGTGGTCATCCAAGTCCTTTTATTCTCGATTTGTCCAACCAGTTTCTCTTTAGTGCACTTTTAGGCCAATTCTTCTACCAAGACTTGGCTCGAATTTTTCATTATCATTTCTAAGGCCAGCTTGGACAAGGAGTTTGTCAACGTATTTTTTACCCTTAATATTTTCTTTACCTTGACTTTATAAAAAGTGGCAATAAGGGGCCAGTGTTTTGTCTAAGTATGTTTGAATTCTTTCTTTTCTAACTTTAAATCTATCGTTTATCTAGACAACCACTATTGAAAATCACTATATATAATTAAATGCTTTATATTTAGCTCGACTTCATTGTTGGATGCCTCAAATCCAAATTTGAGGGTTTATTAATATTGTAATCTTTCTAGGCTAATCAAGATAAGGTTAGCCCCACTGCTGTTTCTAGTAATTGATTTGTGGATAAAAAGTTCACATTTCCTCTTTTTTGACCTTTTCGTTTTTTTAGGCCATTCATTGGTCTGAGCCAACTTGAATTATGTGATGAAGCATGCCAATACTTGAGATTTAAAGGTTGACCAGAAGAGCATATATAGGTCGAATTCGCTGAACTATACTGCTCACTTGATTAATTTACCTGACAGCTCTAATTTTTGTAAAACTTATTTGAACAGTTGATTAGTCAATATGTGAATTGTATGAGCTTAAAAATATAGTTTGAGTTTTCTTACTGATGTGACGACTGCGTAGGCTAGCTTTTCTTCCTGACATAGTTCATTTCTGACCCTGCTAGTACTTTTCTCATAAAATAGATCGATCTCTATCTTTTTTTCTTTTTTGATAAAGACTGAGCTGCTGGCTTGGTCGTTAGTGGCCAAATACAAATACAATATCTTGTTTGGCCTTAGGTGGAAAGAAGAGGAACTTTTTAGACTCATCAAATATTTTCTAGCATTGAAAGGTCCATCTGAAGTTAAAAATGTTCTTAAAGATCTTGAATTATGGCATGCATCGCTCTGTCAACTTGGACATGAATTTGTTCAGAGCGGTTATTCTTTTGATTAGCCTCTGTACCTCATTCACTGAGATCAGTGCTTTTATGTCTAAAATGGTCTGAACCTTTTTTAGGTTTGTCTTTATCCCCCTTTTATTGATCATATAGCCAAAGAATTTTCTCAATATAACTCTAAAGGCATACTTGCTTGGATTAAGCCTTATGTTGACTTTTTCATATTATAAAATGTCTCTTCTAGGTCTTTTAAGTGCTCGATTGGGCTATTGCTCTTTGCTATCATGTTATCCACATATGCCTCCATGTTTTAGTTAATCTAATTTTTATAGACCTTGTTGACCAATCTCTGATAGATTGTTCCTATATTTTTCAAGCCAAATGGCATGACCTTGTAACAATAGAGGTATTTTTTAGTGATAAAAGTTATTTTTTTCCTTGTCTTTCTTCAACATTTTAATCTGGTTGTAATCAGAGTAGGTTTTCATGAAACTAAAAAGGTTGTGTTCAATGTTATCTTCTATCAGTTGATCTATATTGGAGAAAGGAAAACTATCTTTTGAGCATGTTTGGTTAAGGTTGGTAAAGTCGAGGTACAATTTTCATTTTTTGTTGTGCTTCTTAACCATGATCACTATTAGTTATCCATTCGGGAAAATAGACCTTCTTAATGAAACCTGTTTATAGTAGCTAACCGACCTCCTCTTCAATAGGTTTTTGCCTTTTTAGTGCAAAAGTCCTATTTTTTTGTTAGACTAGTTTCATGTTTGGGTTAGTTTGCAACCTAAGGGCCATTACCACAAGGTCAATTCCTGATATATTGGACGGTGTCCAGGCAAATCAGTTGATGCTATTGCTCAAGAGTTAGATTAATTGCTCTTTATGTTCAAGTTTAATTTTGATTTGCATGTATTTTTTAGGGGTGTTCTCCCAAAATGATATAGACATAAGGTTTTCTATTAGTTCAGGTCGGTTCTCATCTTCCTTAGGTCTTTAATTAATTATTTCTTTTTACTCAATTAGATCAGGATCGTTTCCTACGGGGATAAATCCCGATATGGCAGTTAGTATGAAATGATAAGTAATGAGAATATAAAGCTAAACAGAAAGCACATTTTCATTTCAATATGTCTTCGGTTAGTGTGTTAGCTCAATCCTATTTGACATGTATAAATTTGTGCAGCCTTAAGAGATCAGTTACTTGTAAAATCTATCCAAAAATTCAAAAATTGCTGAAAGTATAGTATTTGTCAATGTAGAGCTCAAGAGCTCAGAGTGGCTTAAAAGCACACTTCTTTCAGGTCAATTTTTTGTTTTGTTAGTGTTAACCCTTACTTTTTTTTCAGTCTTTATTACTTTTTTCTCTTATTCAATCTTCTCAAAAAGCAGTTGAACTGTCAGCTTAATCTTGTAAAAGTTGAAAACTTTACTTTTAAATTGGAAGTTAAGCCTATAAGCCACATAACAGACTGACTAGATCGACTTAATATCATATTATAAGCGATGGGATATCTACAACCATGAATTCTATGACTAATATCATAGTCTTCAATTTTATTCCTAGTGAGATTAGTAATTTAATAGTCCCTTTGACTGGTACCTATTCATTTTCAAATCTGATTAAAATCGTAGTGATCGATTGTAATTGGTCTTTTTTTATTCTTATCTTCTTCATGGTGTTATGATACAAGACATCGGTTAAGCTTTCATTATCAAATAAGATCTTTTTGACTACATAATTGTATACCACTACCATGATCATTATGGTATCATCGTGGGTATTAGATTTTTTCTAAATATCTCAAGCTGAATGAGATCGATTTATCTTTTTTATCCTTTTTTTTCTTTAATGAGGAATCGATAGCCATGACTATACTCTAGTTGAACTTCTTCTTGACCGAGGTGAAGCTTCCCTAGTGATCATATTTATTAACTTTACAATTGGTCTATTGTTAGCAGCTTATCCTTTGTCTTGTCTTTGCTCATCCCTTTTAAATTTTCCTATCTTGTTTTCTTCTGGCCTACCTTTCCTATACCTTGTGGGTTCCCTACAATTTTTTCTATGGTTCAAAATATTATACCCTTGTCTCTGTCAGTCTACAAACCTTCCTAGTTGACCTCTCCTTATCATAGCCTCAATTTCATTCTTTAAATTGACATAATCCTCAGTGTTGTGGCCTATGTCTCTATAGAAGGTGTATCTTTTAGTTAGATCCCTTCTTATGTTTTGCATTAGCGACTTCAATCATTTAAGCTCTAGATTCTTATTAGTTTGCATCAGAATCCTCTTTCAGGAGGTATTTAATGTGGTATAATTTCTTTCTTTGTTAGGGCTCCTAACCTTAGGTCACTTCCCTTTTGAGAAAGAATTATAAAAATTTTTGCTTTTTTTATGACCAAGGAGGGCAGATGAGCCTCTTCCACCTTGATCGCCAAGGAAAAAGGATGAATCTCTCTCACCTTGGTTATTTTTAGCGTTTATATGTTTTTCAGCCATAAGTAAGACATCAACCAACGTCTTAGGCGGCTCTAAGGATAAGGTCAGCTTAAGGTGGCACTCTTTGTCACCGAATCCACTTGTTAGGGTAGTTATAGCGATCGTCTACTCTAGGTCTTTCACCGATAGAGCTTTCACATTAAAACATGTAACATAGTCTTTCAAAGATTCATTTCTGCCTTAATAGATTGACATTAAGCTCAGAGTCATTTTCTTTGTTCTTTAACTACTTACAAAATAGGATAAAATAGAGTGGTTGAGCTCTTTAAATGTTGTAATTGACCTTAGCTTAGGACTACTATACCAAGATCGAGTTACGCCCTTAAAGGTGGTAGCTAGAGCTTTGTACATCAGAGCTTCATCTGCATCCTGCATCATCATATTAGTTCTATAAAGCTTCAAATGATTAAAGGGGTCAGATGTACCTTCATAAGTTTTCAAGGTTGGTATTTTGAATCCCTTTAAAGGCATAGCTTTGTCAATCTCTTCAGTGAAGGGTAAAGTCTCTAAGAATTTGAACTCGTCTTTAAAAGCATCTACCTTGCCCTTTAGCTTCTTTTTCATAACTTGCATCCAAGTTTCCATGTCTATACTCAATTAGGGTTATGAGTCAATTTGTTTTGATTTTTAGGTCGTTATGTGTGTCGAATTGTGGCTAGGGTAATGGTGGGCATTAGGAACATCATATTCTTCTTCCCTGAAGGCCAAAGAAGCTTCTGCTTCTTTGTTGCCTTTCAACAACTTGTCGGCCAAGGGTGACCAGATTGGGCACTTTTGAAGCCTGAGGTAGGGTTATAGTTTATAGTGTTTGCTTGAGAGCTTGTATTTACTTGGTTAGAGTCTAGAATTGCTCCATGGTCAAACCAGCCAATTATGAAGCAGGTCAGTCTGTGTGCTAGCTATTATGTGTTTTTGTTCTAGTCGGGATGGCTGTCTCTCCTTTCTTCATAGCTCTCTTCTTAGACGACATAATTTCAACCTAGGTTGATGAGTAGATAGCCCTTTATTAGTGTGCCAAATATTTGTACTGAGCTTCACCCTAAAGGTATTTTTGGAAAGACAAAGAAAGGAAAAGAGCAACCGGATGTAAAATAAGAGGTGTTTTTTTTTGTCTGAATTCTGACGCGTAAATCAAAAATTAGAATGAGAGAGATAAGTAAGGAATTAGAACAAGATGGAACTTGGAATTATAATACCTAAATGTCCATATTTATAGGTAAGAGACAATGGACCAATTGGGACAACAGTGATGTGGTCAAGCTGACATGGCACTGAACATCTCAGGTTGATCGACATGTCAGATCCGCTCAAATGTTTGAATTGCACCTGATTGTTTATTGACAGCCTCTGATAGAGGGAAAGGACTACAATGCCCTTTTGATCACTAAATGCCCTTAACACTAATATTAATAAATTTTTAGTGTTTCTTTTAAATTACTATTTCAAATTTTTAGATATTATTATTATAAATTAATTTTCAAAAAGCTTCCCACTTCAAAGCGTATAATTCCTTGACTCATGAGAAGAAAGAAAAAACGCCACGCTTTGCACCCTTTTCCTTTATTTAAAAGAAATTGGTCTCAAACCTTTTAGTCTCAACAAAAAAAGGTGTCAATTAGTAGTAATTCCTAACTAATTAGCCAACTATTTGTACAGCATAAGATGAAAACAGTAATAACCTTCACCTTTCTATTCGTAGCATTATAAATTACTTGTAACTCCCTCTGCCGCTGCTCCATAACCAGACTAAACAACTTTTCCTGTCTTATATTTGGCGTCTTTTGCTGTATAAAGCCATTCCTCCCCTCTAACTCTTTTTCCATCTTCCTATCAATACAAATCATTGAAAATACTTAAAAACAAAGAATTCAACAATGGCTTCAATACCATGGTGCTTCACATTGGCCCTTTTCATTGTCATTCTCTCGGCAAATCCTAATGCCAGTGCGGCCAAGATGAATGCCATTGATAAATGCTGGAGAGAGAATCCTCGTTGGCGGAGTAACCGGCAACAGTTGGCCACGTGCTCTGTAGGTTTTGCTGGCAAAATGACCAACAACATTGGCACAGATGTTACATGGTATAAGGTCACCGATCCTTCTGATGACTCTTTAAGTCCTAAACTAGGGACCCTTCGTTATGGAGCCACCGTGATCAAGGGAAAAGCATGGATCACTTTTAAAAAGAACATGCACATCACACTCCAGAGGCCACTTCTCATAAGCAGCTTCACCGCCATTGATGGCCGTGGTGTTGACGTTCATATTACCGGCGCAGGTTGCCTCTTGGTGTATCAGGCGACAGATGTAATCATCCATGGGTTGCGCATCCACCATTGCCAGTCCCAACCACCTAGCTCTGTGATGGGTCCAGATTCAAAGGTGATACCACTTGGTCAGATGGATGGGGATGCGATCAGATTGGTCACTGCAAGGAAAGTGTGGATAGATCACAATACGTTGTATGAGTGCCAAGATGGTCTCCTTGATGTAACTCGTGGTTCGACCGATGTTACAATCTCTAACAACTGGTTCAGAAATCAGGACAAAGTAATGCTTCTTGGCCATGATGATGGCCATTTGAGAGACAGGAACATGAAGGTCACTGTCATCTTTAACCATTTTGGGCCTAATTGCAACCAACGAATGCCAAGGTAATTAATAATTAAGTTCTTAAGTGTCTCTCAATGAACTAATTATAACAACAAATTGCATATTTACATAAAAGAAAAATGTCAGAGTCCGGCACGGGTTAGCGCATGTAGCCAACAATCTCTACCAAGGATGGGAACAATATGCCATCGGCGGAAGCATGAGCCCCAGCGTTAAGAGTGAAGCCAACTTGTTCATTGCTCCAAAATTAGGCAACAAAGAGGTAATACCCACCAATAATATTCTTGTTTTTTTCAATGAATATTTTGCTTCCAATTTGAATCGATTGCTGACCCCCAGAATCCAAATTACGTTCAAATAGGTAACATGGAGACAAGGCAGCCAGGCGGACAAAGCTACATGGAAATTCTATTCTGTGGGGGATGTTTTCGAAAATGGAGCATCATTCAGTAGTCCAACAGGTATAGGTGGTGCGAAGCCTTACTATAACCACGAACAAAGTTTCAAGGTTGAGGATGCTCCATCGGTTAGAGAATTAACAAGCTCATCAGGTGTTTTACAATGCTCTAGGACTTTGAGTTGCTAATAGTCCAAGTGAGCAAAAACTTATAGTGTCTATACGAAAATTTCAATATTTTCAATTATAATTACTTGTAATTAGCTCAAGCGAACAAAGAAATCACCCCCCATCTGTGATCGACGTCAAATAGTGTGAATGTTTGTGAAAGGGAGGGGGCATATTATTGTAGCTATCAACTACATTTACAATTTCAAAACGTCTGACTCTTCTGGTAATGCAAAATAGTAATTTGTCTCGAGTCTTGACTATCAAAACTATTGAACATTCTAAGATTAATAGTAAGCGAGATCGAAGTGTATTCTTTTAATTTTATAAACGAAGTTAAATGATTGTCAATTAAATCCTCTGTTCGTAAAAGTTTAAAATCCTACATAATTTCAACATCGACGTTATCAACATAAAATATGTATAAACTTGATTTGAAAAAAAAAAACATATAGATGAAATTTGGAATATCACAAACAAAAGAAAGAATCTAAATATTCTTAACAATAAAAATTAGACTCAAAATATTTATGCCTAATAATCCTTACATGTATGTGAATATGTATGTATGTATATATATATATATATATAATTTTGTAACACTTGCATTGCGCACATGTAATTTTTATCTTTAAAATTTTAATTCAATAAATAATAATAATAATAATAATAATAATAATAATAATAATAACAACAACAATAAAAAATGCTAACAATTTATGTTTAATTTTGATATATATAAGTAAAACTTGATAACTTTTGATATAATTTTGATTTTAATAACATTGATATGTTTCAAAAACCTCGGTTAAAAATTTTATAACCTTTAATAAAATTTTGGTAATTTTTGATACAATTTTAATAACCTTTTACATTAATTTAGTAACTTATTATATAAATTTTTTAACTATTGTTATAGATTTGATAATTTTTTATAAAATTTTAGTAACCTCTTACTGTAATTTTGGTAATTTTTCATATAATTTTGATAATTTATAATTACTTTTAGTAATCATTGATAAAATTAGTATAATCATATATTTAATAATTGATTCCCACAAGACATTTCCATTCTACTTTAAGTATTTTTTTATATAATATCATTATTTTTTTATTCAAATTTAAAATTTTTTACTAAATTGTTTTATTGAATAGGTTCATTTTAAGTTTATCCTAACCTCCTAAGATAAAAGTCTTAGTTTCGTTTCTATTAGTAACTAAAGTTCAACCCCTGATAACTTCAAATATTAAAAAATTATCAATGATTGATAATTAAATTATTATTATGTTGTCAGTGATTACTACTAAACTATAAATGATTTATTACTAAATTATCAATGATTTATTATTAAATTATCTACTAAATTATTGATGATTTATTATTAAGTTACTGATGATTTATTATAAAATTATAATTTATTTATTACTAATTTATTAATGATTTACTTTCAAAGTTATCAATGATTAACTAATTTATTATTAAATTATTACTGCAATTAAGTTATTAGTGATTTACTACTACTAAATCATCAGTAATTTAATATTAAATTATCAATAATTTGCTAATATGTTATTATGCATTTATTACTATATTATCATTTATTTACTACTTAGGTTTTTATTATTTACTATAAAATTATCATAGTTCGATTATTTACTATAAAATTATTACTTATATATATTAAATTATCCGTAATTCACTATTAATTTATCATTGGTTTATATTAAATTATCTATAATTTATTATTAAGTTATCATTTATTAACTATTAAGTTATTATTAATTTATAATTAAATTATATTGATTTACTTTTAAGTTTTTAATAATTAATTACTAAATTATTACTAATTTATAATTAAGTTATTTATTATTTACTATTAAGTTTATCAGTTAATTACTATTAAACTGAAGCTGATTTACTATTACTCTATTATTGATTTATTGCTAAATTATTAATTAACTATAAAGTTATCACTTATTTTTTACTAAATTATCATTAATTTTCTCATATGTTATCATGCATTTACAACTATAAAATATAGATTTTAAAAAGTCCATTAAAAATATCTTAGATAATTTCTTTTTATATAATAACATTATTACTTCCAAATTTAAATTTTTTTTACTAAATTTTTTTATTAAATAAATTTATAGTAGATTTATCGTAGCTCTCAAGATAAAAGTTCTCACTTCATTTCTACTAATAATTAAGGTTCAATTCTTGAAATTTTCATATATTAATAAAAGTCATCAATGATTGACAATTAATTTATTATTGATTTACTTTTATGTTATCAATGATTTGTCACTAAATTATCAATGATTTACTAATAAATTATCCATAATTTATTACTAATTTATGAATGATTTACCATTAAATTTTGAATGGCTTGCTATTAAGCTATAAATGATTTAATATTAAATTATTGATGATTCACTATTAAGTTATTGATGATATATTATAAAGTTATAGCTAATTTACTATTAATTTATCAATGACTTATTATAAAGTTATTATTGATTAACTAATTTAATATTAATTATTATTGATTTACAACTAAATTATTAGTAATTTGCTTCTACATTATTTTTTATTTAGTATTTTGTTATCAATTTACTACTAAATTATTAGTGATTTATTATTGTATTATTATATATTTATTACTATATTATCATTGATTTACTACATAATTTTTTATTATTTATTACAAAATTACATATATAGTTTATATTAATAAATAAATTCATTAAAGATAATTATAATTCAGTCATTGAAGCATATTTGTTTTTTATTTCTATTTTTGCCTTTTAGTTTTTTTGTTTTAATATATTTTACTACTAAATTGTCAATTATTGACTATTAAATTATCATTCATTTAATATTAAGTTATCACTAATTTGCTACTAAGTTATTATACTTTACTATTAAGTTATTATTAATTAATTATTAAGTTATTAGTAATTACTACTAAATTATATTGATTATGTTTAAGTTTTTAATGATTAATTAATAAGTTATCCATTATCTAATATTATATTGTCGTTGATTTACTTATATCCAAAAAAGAAAGTGACCACAATGTATGCTATATGACTTAATTTGTAAAGTAAAGAAAGAAAGTAAGAAAAATTTTAAGTGTAGATAACTTCAAAAGCAATGAATAAATGCTCTTAATTTGCTATTTGTAGTTTAACATGTAATTATAAGTTAAAGTCAAAACTTACTATGCTAATGCAAGTATCAAACTAAATTAAATAAATATATACAATATATATTAAGTCAATATTTCTAAGATATTCTTTAAATTTTTAGTTAATGGTAAAATTGTACATATTAAGATAAGTTTTATTGATGATTTGATTGAATGATTAGTATATGTATTTTAATACCTATTAACGAAGTACAATTGCACATAAAAGACTGAAAATTTTGAAATGTTCTACCAACAATAAATAATAAAATTTGCCTTATGTTTATACTTTTAAGTATATAATTTTGGGTAAAAATTTTGTTATATATATGATAAAAGTGATGAGAAAAATTTACTAAATAAAATTAATAAAAAATAAACAAATAACATTTTTAAAAAATATTAAGTTCACAACAATTAACTTCATATTATCTTTCAATTAATTCTATGTTATTTTCTTGAATGAATATAAATTATGATATCTTTTTTAAATAAAATGTTTGAGTTATTTTCCTTAACTCATATAGTAGTAACTTGATCAATAAATGAACGATTATAAATTTGTTGATTTAAATTAATATTTTTATAATATAAATTTCAATACCTTCAAAAGAAATTATATTTTTTAATCTCTGTAACACTTAAATATAAGGAATTTCTTCCAGAATTATCGTTGGTGTCTCTATAACTTTTGTACTTAAATTTTTATTATGTTGCATTTTTATTTTATTTTGAAGTTTATTAATGGTATCATAAAAGTATAGCTAAAAATAACATGATTAATCCACTCAAAATTGAAACAATTCAAAACTTAAATTGAATATACAAAATTTTTTTTACTCATTTTAAATTTAATTCAATTAAAAATTAATATAATATACAAAATTATAAAAATGAACTAACTTGACTCGATTTCAATTGATTTTAAAAAGTTAACAATTTAGTAGTTGCTTAAAACCCGAAATGATTGAGCATAACCAAAATTTGAATTAAAATAGTAACCCAATTAGAATCCAATATTTTTTATTCATCTTATACAATAATTTAAAAGTTTTTTATTTAAACTTTTTCCTTTCATCTTCGGTGTCTCATTTTTATTATCCTTGTAGTAGAATTAGTTAATTATTTTTTAAGAATATTTTTAATTAAAATTATGAAAAAAATTCAAAATTATTGAAATGCTAATACATAATTAAGTAAAAATTTATCAAATAAATTTTGCTAATGAATGCCTTTAGTTAAATAATAATTTATAATAATATTTGGCTAAAATATTTAAAAAGTTCTTGAACTATTCACTTTTTTAAATAAGCTCTTATATTTTTATTATACCAAAATAAGTTTTTATCATTTAATTTGTATTCAAATAAACCCTTATTTTAGATCAGAGATTAATTTTTTTGAAGGACTAATTTAGCTACAAATTAAAAATTAGGAGTTTATTTGGCTACAAATTAATACTTAATAGTTTATTTAAGTACAAATTAAAGGTTAAGAGTTAATTTTGGTACAATAAAATTATATCGGTTTATCTAAGTAAAGTGGTAAAATTCAAGTTTTTTTGTTGTTTTAGCCTAATATTTTTATATTAAATTTAATATCTATAATTAATTTGATGAATTTCAACGCTTTTGAACAAATATTACCTAATATAATAATCTTAAAAATTTTAATATAATAGTGAACATTATTCAACCGATACAATAAAGATAATAAAGTTGTATACAATATTTCTCCTAATAAAAGAGTTTCATATTAATCCTTAAAATTTTTGAAATCGTTATATTTGTATATTCTTTATTGAAATATTATATAGCACTAATTTTATATTTGTATATTCTTTATTGATATATAATCAGTCAATCTTTCACCTTATGTTTTGCTTGGCATAATCTTTTATCGGTGCTTCCATTGATTGAATGTAATTCTATGTTTCACTAATTGAAAGCTTAAATTTTTTATTTGAAAATTTTTATTAAATAAAAATATTAAAATACATCATTTTAAAAATTAAAATGAAATAAAATAAATTCCTAACCTTAGTACTTGTCATTTTTTGAAGAAAATTTTAATTTTCAAATTAACAAATTTGTTACATAATACCTATACAATTCATAATGATTCTGTTTTCAGTATTAATAACATAATTTTTTATGAAAGAATGTAACATTGGTGGTGGCAAAAAAGATGTAACATTGATATAAATACATTCAAAAGATGATTTCAATGATTTTTGTCACACCTTAAAAAAATACACCAAAAACAATTAATTTTACTTTATTTTATAATTCTCTACTTAGATAATTATATTAAAAAATCAATCACTTTTAATAGTTTTAGAGTTCGTACTTTTAAATATTAAAAAATAATTATATTTACTTATATTGAAATGGATAACAAATTCTGTTAATGTTATGAGTCAAGTTGCATTAATTTTATTAAAAAAATAAAATCAAATAATAAAATTAGGGTATTCATATCTTGTAATTTAAAAAGGAGCTATTTTCCTTAAAAAAAAAAAAAAAAAAAAACTAATCACTTCTTTAAAAAAATTGCCCATATATTTACTTCTCTCTCAACATTTTGTTTTCACATATTTTTTTTCTTTCACTCACAAAGTGGTTATTACATATTTCTAATTTGAGTACTTTCTCCAACTTATGCCATTTAAATCATGACATCAAACTCAATTAAGAGTTTTATAAATAGTATAAATTCTTTAAAAAATTATAAATGTTTGATTTTGTGAATAATTTTTTATACAAAAAAAATATTAAATTAGCATTGATGATAACTGTTATGCATTTGCTTTTCTAGATTTGGAAAGAACCTGGATGGATAAGCCTTTAACCAGTAATACTTATGAAATATTTTTAAAGCTTTGGAAGAGAATAGTGAGATATGAAACATCATTTGTCACGTAGCCAAAATTTGATTTACATTATATTCTCTCCGAAAGAGAAATGATCTTTTTGTCTATGTTGCCCACATTTTATAAAAAAAAAAATTAGCACTAATTAATTAGTAAATAACTCTAGTTACTTAAATTTTTAGTGTTGAAGCTCTTCATAGGATACTTTAAAATAGATCTAACAATTCATATATTTATATAATATATATTTTATATTAAATACTTGTAAAATATAAATATTATCATATCATAATTTATGTTAATATACTAAATATAAAATATTTTTTTAATTTGAATCAAATTCATATACGAGTTTATTAAAATTTGAAACTTTATCGTTTTTATATTTTTTTTCATATCATTTTTACATTATATCAAAAATTATAAGACCTACCTTAAAGCATACTCTAAGCATGTGCTATTTTACTAACAATAGCACTTTCCCTGTAAATTTGACAATTTACTATGATTTATCCTTTTGTTTGATTTAGATTGTCATAACGTTTAGATTCGAGGATCCATCGCTAGACATTGACTTGAAGGAGTCACCGCCAATCTTTTTTATCTAGGTGCGATTGGCCACCTAAGAAATCTATCATTTTAAGGAACACCTAAGCTTAAAGGTCTCTAAAAGAATAGGTTCGAGTCTACTAATCAGAATAGGGTTCGAGAGTTCAGTTACGTGTGAGGAATGTTATAGCATCCTCATAACGCCCATCGAAAGATAGTACCAGCTTAATTTTGTGTTATTCAATAAGCCTTAAAAATTTACCAAGTAATTAATTATTGAAAATTATTCTCAATTGACTCTAATACTTTTAGCAGAAAATTGAGAAAATTCCTTCACCTTAAGAGTATGCAAGAAACTACTGCTTCACTTGCAGAAGCTCTATCGTCGGATTATTTAACATTAAAGAAAATTCAAGAAAATAAAAAAAATGATTGCTTTTGTACAAAAAAAATTGATACTTTCAACTTTTTCCCAAAATATTTTTTAGAAACTTTTAATTTAGAGAAAAATTGATACTTTTAACTTTTCCTCAAAATTCACTTTTGAAAACTTATTTTTAAGGAAAATTAATACCTTCAACTTTTCCTCAAAAATTCACTTTTGAAAATTTATTTTTTTTTAAAAAAAAATACTTTCAATTTTTCTTTAAAAATACTTTTTAAAAAAATTTTTAAAAAAAAAAAATTGATACTTTCAACTTTTCCTTAAAATATCGTTCGAAAACATTTTTCTTTATTCATTTATTCCTTTTTACTCATTCAAAAAAAAAATTTGAAGCAGAATGATAAAAATGGACAAAAAATACCCAAAACAATCCGCGGCTTGGCTCCGGAAAGTCGCCACGGCTCAGCTTCACATAAGAAAATGGCTCGACTTGGAGCTCAATGGCGCGACGCTGGACTGGAAGAAAAAGTTCGAGCTAAGCGACTATGTCGGATCGTGCAATGTTTGATGCGTGGATCCTTAAACGGGTCAAAGGAACCCAGTTTCCTTGACCAAAATGGCACCATTTTATTAATCCTATAAAAGCCTTATTTTAAGCTTTTCTCTCCATTTTGCCTTTTTTTTCTATCTCTACACTGAACTTTCTCTCCTTCTCTCTCTAGGGACAGAAGCATCCAGGTTAGAAACTTCAAAGGTTTCCAGATTTTATTACTAGTGCGTCGCGCTCCACCACCGGTGTCGTCGTACTCCGTCATCGATCAGCGGCCAGTCAAGCCAACATTTCCTCTACTGCTGCTTTTCACCCTCATCGTTTAGAATATGGACGGGTTCTTTTTTTTGAAAATCACTTCCTAATGGCGCAGATCCGCAGTTCAAGCTTCGGGTTTTCCTTTTTTTGTTCCAGCCTCTTCTACCATCGGATCTTCTCCGACTTTCAGTATGTTGTTTCCTTCGTCCAACTCTTCATCCTCACCGTTCAGATCTCCAGAAGTCCTGCGAATCGTCACTTGTCATCGTTGTTGTCGTTGCTGGCTGCTGGCCGCTGGCCGTCAAGCTTGTTCGTCGCCTTTCGTCACCAGCCTGTCACCACCAGTTATTCTTTCAGCAACGTAGATTCTTCGTTCACACCGAAACTCCAAAGATTTCTACCAATTTTTTTTATTCAACTTCCTCTGTCGATTTTGATGTTCTTTGCTTATGGTCTTCCTTTGTTTCTGACCTTTTTTATTTGACAAGAGGCGGCCATTTTGCAAGAGATTAAGGACGATGGCAGGATCGACTTGAGTGGCAATTGGTGATTTGATTTGTTGGGTTTTAGTCTAGTATTTGTGGATGTCGAGGGAATTGTTTGCAGGTTTATGGCTTGATAGTGTTTGGATATGAATTTTCTGGGTTTTATGTTTGGTTGCTGGATTATTTGATGCTTCCTCTGCGCTGTTTGGTTTGCAAGGATTTTTCATCTCTTTTGGGGTTGATTCTAGGCTACTGGCTTTTTGGAGATTGATTCGGCTGACAGTAGACGAGTAGAAACTGATTGATGCTTGCTATGATTTCACTATGTTCGATTTTTCCTCAATTTTTTGCATCTGATTTTCTATTTAATCTTTGTGTATTCTTGGATTTGTTGGCTTAAAATGGGGCTCCATTAGGGTCTGAGTATGATGGCTGAAAATTGATGAAAAATTGGGTATTGTAATTTGTATCTAGTTGATTGATGATGGCAATGACAGAGGAGTTGAAATTTAGTGATACAGCTATGGTGTTGATGTCACTGGCAAAGACAGTCTGCTCAAGCTCTTTTTTTTTTGGTGATCCCCTGAATTTCTGTGTATTCATTGTTGATATATAGATCAATGCTGATAGAGTTTCAATTCAATTCTAATTAGCATCCAAATCAAAAGATTAGCACCAATCTTAATCTCATTTTTTCAGCTTTTTTTTTTTAAATTAATTAGATAATGAAGAAAGAAAAAGAAATTAAACAATAGATAGATCATAAAAAAAATAAAAATGATAAATACAAAAATAAAAAAATTTAAAATAAAAATAAATAAAAATTCTTATACTCGAGCTTAGATTAGTCTTAATTGACAAATGATCTCGGACAAAATGAGGTGTCTACACAGATTGCTCATGCTTCCAACCATATTATATAATCACAAAGCAATTTTTGTAATGAAAACCTTGGCTACAGAAACCACCAAAAAGTCATCAATAACATTTTTTCTTCAAGCTTTAGTTTTCAACAAAATAATAATTTGATTTGTCATAACGTATTCGGGGATTTAATTACTAGATGTAATAATTAAGAAGTTATCACTAATCTTTTATATTGATGTGCGATTGATCACCAAGTTAAAATTACCCATTTTAAAGAAATTATAAGTTCAATTAAGATTTTACCAAAAAAAAAAAAAAAAAAGATAAGTTTTGCTTTACATTATAAAGTTATGTTCGGAAGTACGGTTACGTGTAGGAAAAGATTAGAATTCTCATGATACCCATTCGAAAATAGTACCAAATAACTTTGTGTTGCACTAAAATGATCTTAATTAAATGGTCTTTTGTTTTGTTGTTTGTTTTAATTTTTCATTTAATTATTTAAAGATCAAAAAATTTCATAAATTTTTTATTATTATGGTAAAATTTTTCAAAAATTTTTCTAACTTCAAAAGTGTTCAAAAAATCCATTCATTTTCTTAAAGAGACTCCATCATTGGATTGATAAAATTTTTTTATAATTTTATGAAAAAATTTTTATTCTAAATTTTTCATCATTATGATAAAATTTAGAAATATCTTATTTTTTAAAAAATTTCTTTTAAGAACCACACATTCATATTCTTTAAAATTTCATGATATGAATTTTTTTTAAATGGTTTAAATCATAAATTATCTATTATTTTGGAATAATTTAGATTGATTTTTTAAAAAAAATTACTCGTTCGTAATTTTTTTAGAATCCTTTTATTAATTAACGATTGTTCTTATTTATTTTGATTTATTAAAATGTTATAACATTTATTGTTATTAAAATTTTTTACTTGGGAATAAGTGTAAGTCGACAAAGTAAAAAAATTTTCTTTAAAATTTTCAACATTTTGATAACATTTAGATAAATTTTCACACATAAAAACCTCTTACAAAAATCATTCTTTTGTGACTTCTTATAATTTCATGATTTAAATGATTTTGATTATTCCGAAGCTTTTTTTTTTTTACCTTTTTTGCTTTATTTTATTCTCTTTAGTTTTTCTCAATATATCATCATTCTATTAAAATTCAAAAATAATATTTTCTAGAAAATTACGCATTCATTAATTTCTAGATTTTTTATTGTTGGCTTTATCCTATTTCTTATTTAATTTTTATTATTTGTTTTATTTTTATTTTTGTTTCAAAATAAATATTTTTAGAATTTTCTTTTAAATTTCCCATCATTTTGGTAAAATTTAAAAGGTTTTTCTTTTATTAATTGCACATTCGCAACTATTTGAAAAATTATTATTTGAAATATTTTTTCTATTACTTTATTTATTTATTTAATTATTTTTAATTTTTCTTAAAATTTGTTTAAATTATGGTAAATCATCATTGTGTAAATAAATTTTAGTTTTAATTAAATTTTTTTATAAATATTCCATACTCAAACAAATTCAAATTTTAAAAATACATATATTTAATAGATATATAAAACATAAGTAAAATAAATAAATAATTACCCAAAATGGCCGGTCCAAATCAGTTATTGGTCTAACAATGGCAGTTCAGCCACTCTGAGACAGTTTTCTGGCTATTTTTTATGGTTCAACATGATTTTTGACGAATTAGCTTGTAGTTCGATCAAATCGAAATGGTTCACCTATGGTTTAGTTAGACCAGTCAAGAGCTAATTAATGAAATTGAAGCCAGGTCGAGTGTGCGAACCTTAAGTTGAATCAAAACAGTTCACTTATGGTTCAATTAGACCATGCACGAATCCTCTTGGGGCTTTAAACAATGTCGTTTTGTTTTTTTTTTTTTTTTGCTATATAAACCAACTTTTTTTTATTTCATTTTAACCTTTTAAAAAAAAAAAAAACCTTTCAAACCCAAAAAAAAAAATTTCTCTAACTTTCTTTTCCAAAACACCGATCACCAGCAATTCCACCACTGAGCATGCATCATTGTCGGTGATTGAAAATTTTATTAAAAAACACCAAACAACTCTCATTGGTATCCTTTACCCAATCTAGCCTATTCTTTACCAAAATGGCCACAAAAATCCCAAATCCTTCTCAAAAAGTTTTGGCAAAATTTTTTTTATTGTTTTGCTTTTTTCTTTTTGTTGAAACTTGTTCTTAGCATTAGTTCTAAAGGCTATGGTTTTTTTTTTTTTTATTGTTATGTGTTTGATTTTTTTATGTGTTTTTGCAAGCTTTTTTGTTTAAAGAAACTTTTTTTTTTTAGTTTTCTTCTTTCTTCAGGGTTCCCTTTTTTGTTTGTAGGAAATGCTTTATTTATAGAGCCTTCTGAGATTCAAATCTCAAATTTTTTTATATTCAAATCTCAAATTTTCAAAGTTTAGATTGTGGTATTGTTTTTCAAAACTATCAGAAGACTTTTGGGTGATCAGATTTTATGTCGCCAAGTTAGGCAGGTGTTAGGGGTAGTGGACTTGTAGTGGCCAGAATCCTAGACTGGAGATGGGTAGTAAATGTGATGCACCAAGATGTTTTGCCAAAAAGACCAAAAAAGAGAAGAAACCAAAAATAATAATAATATAAAAAACAAAATTATTGGGATTAAAACTTAATTAAGCCTAATGGATACAAATAGAATCGAGAATTGATTCGAAACAATATTTACTTTTTTTTTTACAAAATAAATATCTATAGCTACCCATCATTGTACATTACTGAGAATAAAAAATATAGCAAAGATATAGATAACAATTTTATCCAGACTCATTAACCCAACATTTTTTTTTAAGTGAATATAAAAACCCCTCTCATTAGAGACTAAAAAACTTTTAAAATCAGACTGAAATGCTTCTCTCATCAGAGACTCGACAACTTTTGAAGATTTAAAAAGCTCCTCTACGCAAAGGTTTGATAACTTTTGAAAATTTACAAAAATTTTTTTAAATAGAGACTCGACAACTTTTTAAATTTTAAAATATTTTACCTAAAAGACTTACAAATCTTGACAATGCATGTTTCTCTAAATAGAGACTCAACAATTTTAAAAAATTTAAAAGGTTACTCTAAGTAGAGGCTTCATAACTTTTGAAAATTTACAATATTATATCCGAAGGACTTATGAATCTTGATAATGAATGCTCCTTCAAGTAGAGATTCAACAACTTTAAAAAAATTTAAAAAGCTTGTCTAAGCAAAGGCTCCACAACTTTAAAGTTTTCATCTTTTCTAGAAACTAAAATCTCTTTTTTTAAAAAACAAAATTTTTTTTTTAAGGATTGAAGTCTCTTCTTTGATCATTATCTTTACATGAAGACCAAAATCCTATTTTTCATTAGGGAATGAAATTTTTTTGTCTTTGCTACAACGGTTCCTTAGCCAAGGATGATTAGATTAGGTACTTTCAAAATTTGTGGTGGGATTATGATTTACAATATCTATAAGGGCTTATATCTACTTAGTCAAAGTCTGAAATTGTTTCATGGTCAAGCCGATTTGTGGTGAGGCAATTCGATCTGAGTGTTCGTTATTATGCATTTCTATCCCAACTAAGATGGCCATTTATCCTTCTTCTAAAGTTCTCTTCTTATGTGACATTTTTTTGTACTCAGCTAGTGAGTGGAAAAGATTCTTTACCTAATGTGCTAAATGTTTATGTCGAGCTTCAATCCAAAAGCATTCTTGGAAAGGTAGAAAAGAATAACAGTTAAAGACAAAAATAAATAGTGTTCCTTATGTTTGTACTCCGACACACAAGTCAGAATGAGTGAGATCAGAAAGAAAATAGTAAAAAAAATTTTGAGTAGATTAAACTTGCCTTAGTAATATCGGGATATGTGTATTTGTAGATAAGAAAAAAGGGAATATTAAGAGACAATAACGACGTGACCAAACTGATGTAACATTGAATATATCATATCGATTTGATATATTAAGTCAGTGCAAATATCGGAATTACCTTTGATTGTCTAATAAAAGCTTCTAATAAGGAGAAATATCACGTCACTTTCTTGATATGATTTTTTTTGTGGGTTTTACTGTAGAAGTTAGATTATGGCAGGATGCAGAAAACAGGGTTTATCTGATAAAGGAGCTTGATAGGATCACAGGGCTGGTGAGAATTTTTTAGCATTTAGCGTGGTATTTAGTATTTTACTCTTTGACTATGGAATTTAGCTGTTTTTTGTGGGTATCATTTATCAGATTGGCTTTGTTACTTACTGTTCCATTTTGTTGTTTCTGAAAAAAGTGATTTAGTTAATGAATTAGTGACTTTTCATTTTAGAGCGCTATATCAGTTGATGATACTTTGAAAATCATAGCCTGCAGGTAAGGTGGTTTTGTTTATTTTGAGTATTAATTTTTGTTGGTCCTTGTCTTTTATCTGTTACGTTGAGAATTTCTATTGCAACATTGATATTTTATAGAGGATCCTTTTCTTATTAGGGAACAACACAAGAAATTATCTGCCCTTGAGATGGATCTTGCTGCAGCTAGACAAGAGTGCTTTACTTCCAAGCGTTCATCAGATATTGATGGGGCTGTTTCAAAGGGAAGGCCACTTGTAGTAATAGGAGTTCTAACAAGATTTGGACGTAAGAACAAAAGAGATGCTATACGTAAGGCATGGATGGGAAGTGGTATGAACACTTTGACTTTCTGTCATTCGCTCTTGTATTCTCTGTTTGGTGAGATTTTGTTTGCTTAAGTGGATTGGTGTGTAAATGGATTTATTTTCTTGTCAGAAGGACAAGAAGGTTAGCATATAGAAGAATCAACCTCTTTGAGTTTTAAAAGGAAGGGAGAGCAATGGAGATTATTTAGTTTTCTGCTTGAATGCTTGTTTAATCTGTACCACTTATAGCTATTGAGGGCACAAGTTAGACATATTCATCTTTGACTGACAATTTATGTATGTTTTTCTAATTAAGCATGCACTTATACTGAGAGACAGAGAGATTGATGTGAAAATGAATTTTTTTTTGTTGGGGTACCAAAACCTGCATGTTTGTTTTCCAGGTGCAACTTTGAAGAAAATGGAGAAAGAAAAGGGCACAGTTTCACGATTTGTCATTGGAAGAAGGTATAGTTTTCTCTTTCAATTTTTTATTTTCTTTTTCTCAGGATCCTTGCAAAATTATGAAGATGGTAAGCTAGAACTCAATCTTAAGTTGCATATTTTTGCAGTGTGAACCGTGGGGACAGTTTGGACAGGAGCATTGATGATGAAAATCGGCAAACGAATGACTTTGTCATTCTTGTAAGTCAATGGAACACTCGTTATCCTATTATTGCTTTGAGAAGTCACTTGAAAGCAATTTACTTGTCTTTTTTCAAAAAGTTGCTTATGGATGCGACTATACCGCCATTTCTATATACTTCATTAACAGGACCAAGTGGAAACACCAGGGGAGCTTCCAAAGAAGGCCAAAATGTTTTTTGCTCTTGCTGCAGACAGATGGGATGCTGAGTTTTATGCAAAAGTCAATGATGATGTTTATCTAAATATTGGTCAGGATCCCAATCGATGGATAACCTACAATCTTTCTTGAACCCCCTACATCAACTATGTGCATCAATAAGTTCAAAGAATCTCATACAGAATTCTCAATTTCTCAAAGTTATAGCACTTTGTTTATGTCATTTGTTTTACTTTGTTACTCGATTTAGAAAACAGCTTAGCTAAATCTTTGTGAAGTGAAATTCACAATGATGATTCTCTGAGATGACCCAATACAGTAGATGAAAACCATTTTCGAAGATCATAAGCTGATTTAAGTGGCGAACAACATAATATCAACTTACTAGAGATTTCGCTTTTAAATCTGTTGATTGTAGATGTTATTAAAATTTGAGAAGCTGTCTTCAGCCTCTTGGCCTAGTGGTTAAGGCTTAAAAAGACATGTAAGCTGGGAATTCGAACCTCACCAGCCCCATTCCCTATCTTGTGAACCCAAAAAATTTGAGAAAGCTGTTAAACAATGTAACTATGGGCTTACTGTACGAAAATCTGTCAATTTTATTACCTGCACTCTTTGTGGTATCCTAATTATGTTCTGTCATCTTCAAAGATGAGCAAGCTTTCCATTTCAAGATTTGTTTCATTATTGATAAAACATTTGCTCGGTGCAATGCCTTCACACTATCAAGTTGATGTTTTCCAGATGCCTTGCGAGCTACACTGACATCTCACTGGACAAATCTCGTGTTTATATTGGCTGTATGAAATCAGGGGAAGTTTTTTCTGAACCGTAAGTTTGGCTTAGATATTGGACTTTTTATTTTACAGATTAGGATATATGAGTTTGATATTTACTTGAATAGCCTTTGTTTCTTCTCATGCTTGCAACTCTGGATACCGGCAGGAGCCATAAATGGTATGAACCAGATTGGTGGAAGTTTGGTGATAAAAAATCATAAGTTTTGCTACCACTGATTTCATCTTCTAGGACAAATAGAAGAAAGCAACCATGACTAAACAAATTATGCTTGTTACTGATGTACTCTTTATAAAATCTCATAGACTAATATCTGTTAATATTGTTTAGTTGTCCACACTATCAAGATCGGTGTTGTCAGTTCATCTTGTAAAGCACTTTTGCTTTTCTTAATTTAAGTACTGAAAACTTCAGTTATTGAAATGCGTTTCAAATCAACAGCTATCTTTTTTATGGACAGAAAAACTTGGAATATGTTTCTTATACTGGTTGTTTACTTATATTGGTATTTGTTTTTCCTTTTATGGATTTTTTATCTTTTTTTGGTGCTCAACAACAGGTGAAATGTTCGTCATATCAGGAGCTTTGGCTAAATTTATTTCAATAAATAGGTCAGGTCCTTTATTCTTTGGTGCTACAATTTCATAAGTTGTGCCATTATAAAGCAAGAAGTTTATCCTAATTTGTTGAATGCAGATCTCTTTTGTGCACCTATGCCCATGATGATGTCAGTGCTGGATCCTGGTTTATAGGGATTGACATCAAACGTGTAGATGAAGGGAAGTTTTGCTGCTCATCTTGGTCAAAAGCTCTCTCTCTCTCTCTCTCTCTCTCTCTCTCTCTCTCTCTCTCTTTGTTAAATCATGCATTTGCCAGTATGCATAATAATGTATTAATGTGAAATTAATATCCAAACTTTACTGCAATTCTGCGAAGAACAATTATAAAAATTAGGAAGTATTATCTTTTAACATTTCAGCTACAGTGTCCTGTCTATTTTATTGGTCCTTACTCCTTGCTGATAGTCATGAAACAGTTCAGATATAGACATCCCAAAATGAGAATGTTCTTCCAGAGAGATTTGATTTGGCGCTTTCTTGGTGGTAACTAACATGTACTTTTTGTAATTTTCTTTTGCTGTGGTTTCAGGAGCTATTTGTTCTGGTATTTGAATTTATTTACCGATCCTGGAAAGCAAATACAAAAGCTGATTCTATTTGATAGGATGTATTTTATTTTCAAGTAGTCACAGTCTGCTCACACGAATGCTCACACGAATTTGATAGAGAAAGAATTGCTCCTCAAATTTTGATAAGAGGGCTTCTTGCTTTTATAATACAAGTTGTTTCGATCGACATCTGATGAACCGTGGAGACTAGAGTTTGAAATTGACACACCGAAGGGCTTACAGAGTTAATAATAGTATATTAAGAGGGTTACTAGATTCATTTTTCCATTTTTTAGTTCTTTACACTTGTAAAATATATAAGTTTATATTCTTATTCAAAAACCACTCTTAAAAGATGACATCCAACAAGTGGGAGATACAAATTTCAACATTTGTAACCCTTTCTTTTATATCCAGATTGCAGCCCCTTTTGTTTAAAAAAAATATATCTTTGGAGGACAAGGCAATAGGCAATAACTTATAAAAGCATCTGCTTCTCCGGAACAATGATATTGGGGAACAATACACCCATCACCAAAGAGGCAATAATGATGTGATAATAGTAATTTTTTCTTTTATTAGAGACAACAAAATATCATAGAATGACTATTAGTACAATCTGTTGCAAAGCAGAAAAAGCACACAATAAATAAGGGTATCAGATTATTACTCCAGTGTTCACTCAAATACAAACTATTTAGTTTATATCATCCTCATGATGAACTGTTAAGGAAATGTGCCAATGCCTTGTCTGTGTCATTGTCATGCATGAGTAAGGCTTCAGCAACATTGTTTGATGAGAATCCCATTTCTCGCAGTAGGTTATAACCATTGACAAATTCCCGAACCTAACAAAGGAAAGAAACAAAATAAATAAATAAATAGCAGAAGACATTCGTAATTAACATTATGAAAATTCCAGCTGCAGATCTGGAAGAATCGATGAAACTACTCAAGCTAAACTTCAAGCACTTGGACAATTTTCCCCCCATTATAAGATTACTGGTTTCTGTGTATTTTCCCCACATTACAAGACTACTGGTTTCTGTGCATCCGCAACATAAAATATACGAAACTAAGTCATCGGTCATCAAAACCAGTAACTTCTCCTAGAACAATAGGGAGCCAAAAAAAGGAAACAAAATAACCGAAAAGAATTCTAGCATGCCACTAAACCAGAATTACTCTCAGCTAATCAAGAAAATGCAGGTAGACAGGATTCTAATCCATGATAAATTTGTGTCCCAATGTTGAGCATAAAGCACATCTCGGCTCTATAACTAGCTACACTAGAAGACCAGTTGGGAAAAAATCACATCAAACATGCATTAGAAATTATAAAATCGAGTAAGGAATACTTCAAAGTAGACAAAACCAAGTTCTATGTTAGGAATATAGTCCATACACTAGGTTCGGATAACAAGTAAACTCATCAGTTGTTCCTACTACTTTGACGCAGTAACAAATGTTATTACACAAAAATCAAAATACCTTGATTGAATTGTCTCCATAATTTGCAACTGCAACGCTAACAGCTTCTCGGCTGAGTCCGGAGGCAATGTATTTGCTCACCACAGGATCTGAATTTGCAACCTGCGCTTTCAAATTATTGTTTTTAGTTTTACGAGAAACCCTAAAAAGCTCAACAAATATGGACTAATTTCATTAAAACAGAATTCTACTGACAGTCATCACAGATAAAAAAACCAGCGAACAGACAAGTTACAAGGTTAATGAAAGATATAAAAGGAAGTCGAATAGCGTACAGGTGAAGAAGTTGATTGGGTCGGTTTCGAAGGAAGGTTTTCCAAGCCAAGCCTGCTCCAATTCATGCTTTCCTTGTCTGCTTCAGCCAAGACTTTCCTCTCAAACTCGAAATCAAACTGGAAATTGCTTCGAGGAATATCCCCAACTTGGGGCGACAACTGAGGCTGCAAAAAGAGAAATTAATGAATAGGATAACTTTATTCCTATAGCTAAAACCCAAAGGACTGAAAAGGCTTACCGGAGGAGCAATACGATATTCTGGTTTCAAAGCAACCCTAACGCCCAATCCGGCTGCCATAAATAAAATTAAAATAAATAAATTTTAAAAACGAAGAATGGTACAGAGACAATTTTTTTTAAGGGCAGAAAGTTTACAGGAAGAGGACGGAGAAGAAGTCTGCTGGAAAGAGGAGGTGCGGGATGCGGGAGGGACTACGCTGTGAACGGGTTGACCGATCTTTGGATATAATGAAGGTCCGTACATCGGATGGGAAGATGATGCTGATGATGAAGTGGGTTGTTGCCGGTACATCGGGATTTGCGCCTGACCTGTTCTGTTCCTGAAATCGTGATCCATTGTGAAAGTGGTCAAAGAGGATGATGGAATTTTGCAAGAGAGGGGAGGGGAATATATGAAAAATAGGCAAGTTGTGAGAAGAAAAATACAAGGAATTGTTAAACAAAAAACAAAAAAAGTCTTGTCTGCGGAGCCTTTTAGCTTTTTTTTTGAAGCGAGACCTGACTGGCGAGTACGCGGTTGCGGAAAAATTATTTTTAAAAAAATTGTAATATTAGTAACACTGCTTGTGGCAGGTATATACACAGCGCCATCGATACATACATTTTTTAAAAAATTTAAACCGAAGAGCAAGATCTACTATGAATACACAATAAAATAAAAGTTATTCTGGCACGACAACAGGAGGCAGTACAGAGACTAGCAACAACAAAGTCACAAGCCAAATTAAATATATGGTCATACCCAAATATGGCAGCATTGAACTGTCCCTTGCTCAAATCACCCCCTTATTGAAATATTCTCCAATGCCTTTCAAAAGGTGAAAGTGCTGCAAACTTGACCAACGATTCTAATTGCAAGCCGTTGCAACACAGGTGCTGAGTCGCCGAATTGCTCCCACCAAAGCCCTACAAGAGATAAATGCAGACACCATAAAATGCTGGTGTCTGATATGCAAATATTCCTTGAAGAATGACAGCTACGATTTCATTGGATAGAACGATGTATTTAAACAAGTGAACTACTTCAATTTTCAAGGAAAGGAGGGAAATTTAGGGGGCAAAGAAGAAGTAAAAGGCTGGGCTGTTCACACACACATGCAGACCAAAAAAACCCAAGCGGTTGCCTTACGGAAAACAGTAAACATACAAGGAGAAACTGTATCTTCTGCCACCATCGCTAGATTACAAGCGAACATCCCCTTTGCCCTAGTCTAAGTAAAACTTTAATTGGTGATGTCACGTCTTAACTCTGGTGTGGGAAGTAGTTTCTCCAGAGCCTTGGAGAAGTCTTCTTTATAGATCCAAGAAATTTTATTTCTGGATTATATTGGATACTTGGATTTTAAAATGCCCTTGAATGTAGAGGTGAATGATGTTGGTCCCGCCACTTTCTATCAACTATTAGAAAAGATGTCTTACACTTACTCTCTTCCATTATATAGTATGTCCTTATTGATTCCTTGGCTCTAGTTACTAGTTCATATATAGAACCAAGTGCAGGTTTCCCTCATATACTTCCCTCAACTCTTTCAGAAAAGGCTCTGATATGACCTCGCATTCTTCTACTGCCCTCCAAATGTCATTATCTTAAGCAGTTGCGATGCAAGATATGCTCTGTTTTTATTTGTGTTAGGAGCATTTTATAGTCCAAAGGCATAATGAATTTTTTTCTCTTCTGTATGACTTAGCAACACACAATGCTGACATGATATGTCGACCTAATTTGGCGAAGTCTACATAGGCTCAGCCAGGTCGCCGGGTCACTCGCTTACATGGATGCACATGAATTTGTCAATGTCTCATTGCCTAAGTAGATCTCCATCTGCCAGATCAGATTGAGCCAGCCTCGTCAGCCCAATGCTCGATGATGGACTCCAGGTCAATTTGGCTCGAAGCCCCTTGTGACACAGCTACAAATATTCTCTCTCTAGGTATTATTCATCGAATTCTCTATTTTCTATGGTTTCCTTCCATATTTTTTTTCGAACACTGATTTGAGCGTCAAAGAGTAAATACCAGAGAAAACTTTGACCTTTGTTACTAGCCTACCTCCGATCCCCAATTTGTTGTCTTTTCAGGTTTTGCCCTCATCGGACAGCTCGACACCTACCATTTGCATGCAAGGAGTTAGTTGAAGACTCGGGACTATTGAACATATGCTTCAATCTTGACCTCTGTTCCAACATCGATTGCAATGATAGAAAGCTGTTCTTATGAGTTCCTGTCCCCCAGTGAACTTCTTCATTAAATCAAGCGTTGATGCATTGTAGTATAGAAACTTAGACAATGTTTGTGCTTGTAAGATACATCTGTTCATCCATCTACCTTAGAAAATTCTTCCCAGATTAGATTCCAACATTGAGAAGCACAAGGAGACACAAGAATGGTTCCATAATTCTGCAAGATAAGGTTTGAAAAACTAGTACAGTTGAAACTACTATCCATGTTAATTTGCACAGCATTATCTGGGCCAAACGGTTCAATAACAGAATCAAATAAATCGGCAAGGCACTTAGTGTTCTTAAAATACAATGAGGCATCTACAGACTTGCAGAAAAAAGTCTTCGAGAGTGATGAAACTGAGAACTGAGAAGTTGATCAAAGCTCTAGCTTTATGTCAGTCCATGTGTCTGCAATGATGGTACAGCCAGTAGTAGCCCATTCTTTCTCAGTACCTTTTGATTGCAAACTCACTTCAGACTTGATCCTCTCCAACCACAGTCTTCAAGGTTTCCGCAGATGAACCTATAAATGCAGGACCACACTTTCCCAACTACATCAATCATTGCTTGATAGGGCAAAGAACGTGCCATACCAAAGTCCAACTTACTCTAAAAAAAAAGAACAAAGCAATGCTTCTATCCTGGCTCCACACTTTCTCGGTTGCTCAATGATGAAGGGGCAACAAATGAGACGGTGGAGAAAACTTTTGCCACAGAAGACGAATGCCTCTAGAGGAATAATTTTACTAGTAGATATAGTTCTAGGAGACCTAGCTTCAGCTATCTTCTGCTTTGTTTCTTTAATCTCCCCTTTCGAGGATATAATAGCAGTAACCTAATCAGTAACATCATCTCTAACACTACTACACGGTTTTACACCTTTAGTTAGAAGGCGAGATAGATGATGATACTTTAACCTACTAATCCCACCATTTAAAACTCTTAAGGCAAAATGTTCATCTAACTTTATTTCCTTCTAATTTCTCAGCATATTCCCAACACACATCTTTTTCCCTAGCCACTGCCCGAAAATTCAGTGAACATAATTATCATTTTCTCAGATGACAATGCAATCAAACTATAATTATTGACAATTGAAGCAAATTATTTCATTCAAACAAGAAAATGAAAATGTAATAATCCGAAATTTTGAACTTACTAATAATGTTGGGAAACGACTTTTAAGTTCTCCAAATTGACCTGCAAGAGGAAGCAAATTAATAACAAAAATCATGTTAGAAGCTCACCAAACATTAGATAGTCAAATTTTCAAATAAAGCAAATTTGAATTGTTCATACTCTTCAACATTTTAGTTTAATTCAGAGCTCAAAGTTCAGATTCTCGACAGTTTTTTCTTTCCTTGAAGAATCATTCTGCTATCATGAGCTCCGTAGAGTGAAATTTCCAATTTTATCTCTTACAAAATCTTTTTTCACCGAAACCTAAAAAAACTTCGCTGAAAAAGTTTACGCTTTACGTCCATTTTCTCAGTAACCAAACACAGCATTTAGTTCAGAAATTCTGGAACTAAAACCAGAATCCAGCACCAACAATTAAAAGTTTTTTAAAATATTAAAAAAAAATCGAGAAATTATTTTATTTATTTATTTCGAAATGCAACGGAAATGCAATAACTATAATATTGAAATCAAAGAAAGAGATCGGTCTTCTCGAGGAGAGATAATCAGAGATTGCAGAACGCGACATTTTAGACCAGGATCCTCCCTAATTTATCTCTTCTCGTTTCCCGCTTTTATGATTTTGAACCAATCAGATACTAGATTTAGAAGGTGGATGATACGATATCGTTTTTTCACTTTTTTAAGTTATGGCCAAAAATAATAATCGCTGGAAGCCACTCTATCAGAGCCAGGTTTCGATCCTGGGACCTGTGGGTTATGGGCCCACCACGCTTCCGCTGCGCCACTCTGATCTGTTGGTCTTTAGGTGCACGATATATATTTAGTTAAATTAATTTAAATGTGCCATTTCCAACTACTATATTTTCAGTTGCAAGAGCCAGATGTATGTTAATGGTAATGCAAGTTTTTTGTTAAAAAAACTATGAGTTAATAAGCTGATCAAAAGTAATTTAGCATATTTACAAGATTTGGTCTGTTATCAGTATCATTAGAAAAGTTGGCAATGTTTGTTGGAGGAGTATTTTAATTGATTATTTTCTATTTACAATCGCATCCAAAAATTATTAAACAAACATATCTATAATCAACTCGCATTTGTAACGTATTCTTTACACTTATTAGTCTCAGCCTTACTACATTTTTAATCTGCCTCATTAGCTGCTCCTCTGTGCATCCTTTTGAATTGTAGAGCTTCTTTTCCTCTCTACCCGGATCAAATATATGTAAGCTCTCCGTGCTATTCGTAGTATTACAGAAACAAATGCCTTTCCTTTCAGCCTCCTCACTGCTCACTGAAACTCACTCTCCCAGTCATCCACCTCCTTGCAGAGATTACATAGCTGCAATATCTGTTTCCAAATTGCCCTAGAGTATGTGGTACTGGAAAAAGTATGATACTCTTTTTTATCATTGTACTTATTACATGATTTTGTAATATTTTGCACTTGCAATTAGTATGCTAATTTTCACAAAAATCAATCACCCTGGCACAACATTAGACAGATAAATGAAAATAGACTTCATAGAGCAAAACCATTAAAATCTACAAGCTTTAACAATTAATTCCTGATTGCTTAAATGAGACAATAGCCAAGATCCATGTTGACTTTGATCATAGCTGGATTAGGGTAGGGTTAAACTAATCTTGTCACCATATTTATCACAGAAGTATAGGGTACATAAACAACTTAAATACTAATAGAAAACACTTTTGCCTGTTCCATAATGAATTATAACAATTTATGAAACTACTAATTCGTAAGACAAGAATCCTACTGTGGAACAGATGACGAGGGACCTATTTCTGCTCCACGTGGGATTGGGGTTGAAACTGAGGTTTCTGATTTAGTTTCAGAGGATGGTTGGTTTCCCGTGTTTGCTCGCCTAATTTCCTCCACTGTTCTCACTAGGTCAGACATTTTTGGTCTTTGCTCTGGCATTCTCACTACACAATTCATCCCAATTTGTAGCATCTCCACCATTTCCTCCTCTACATTGGGATAGCGTAAAAGTTCTAGATCAAAAACTTCTGCAGTCCACTCTTCTCTGACTACAGAATGAACCCACCTCACCAAGTGAACAATCTCCTCTCCACCGGTGGTATGTATCGGTGATTTTCCGGTTAAGAGCTCAAGTAACAAGACCCCAAAACTGTATACATCAGATGCTTGAGTTGCTTTCCTAGTGTCTGTTACTTCTGGTGCGCGATAACCTGCAGCCCGCATTACAGGTGGGGGCATTGGGCTCATCACTGCTGCCAAACCAATATCCGAGACACAACCATATCCTTCAGAGTTAAGGAAAATGTTGGAAGCTTTTATGTTTCCATGAACAAATTTTCCACTGTTTTGTGAGTGGATATGAGCAATGCCTCTTGCAGCACCAATTGCAATTTTTAGTCTAGTTTCCCAGTCCAGAGGCGTCCGGCCATCACCTCTTTTACCTGAAATATTAGATATCCATCGATATAAAATTGTTTACTTCTTTGCAAACTGCAATGAAGTGGGTTTTTTTAGGAAATCACAAACTGATATATAGATTGAGGATCAAGAAACAAATATATTGAACAAAATGAATCAAATTCATGAGTTAACATATAGGCTTAAGTGTTATATAATTGACCATCACTCATCATTCTGCAGCTCAAATGTAGATAAGAGATACATTACATGGCCCTGAAAATTTTGAAATTTTGTTCCATGTGCTTCTTTTATGGCTTGCTATAAATAAATAACATTTCTCAACAACACAGGCTTGCATTATAGAAGCAGATAGCAAACATTACCTTCTACAACTCTTATATGCCCAACTTATACTAAAATTAGCAACAAGAAGAGGAAACGCCCTTAGAATTCATAAATTTTCTAAAACACAAGTGAAAAACTGAGGCAGTGTGGAATGCAGGTCTTATAGGAAGAAACTGAGGGACTGACTAATTTTAGAAATTAACAGCCAGCAAGTAAGAGCTGAACTAAACATTGAAATTAAGCTTATCAACTTACCATGTAGCAGAGCAGACACACTTCCCAGGTCATAGTAATCATGAACCACAAGCTTCTCATCCTTTGAATAATAATAGGCCCTGAGCGCAGACACATTCTCATGCTTGATACGCCCAACCACCTCCATCTGTTGCTCAAACTCCCGTTTTGTTGAGGTTACTTCCTTCAACCTCTTCACTGCCACTGTGGTTGCTTCCTCCAAGGCTGCTTTGTATGTTACTCCAAATGTCCCCTTCCCAAGCACCTCTGCGGATGCTCTCAACAAGTCCTCCAAGTCAAATGCAAGATTACAACCCTCGAAGAAGACAAGCCTGTTGTTCTTATCATAATTCTCAGAAGCCCTTTTCTTCAAAGAGACCTCTTTTTTTTGGTACTTTGCTGGAAATTCTCGTTCCTTTTGTCTCTTAGAGTGACAACAGATCATCAAAAGGGCAACTAGGACAAACAGCAACACGCAACCACCAATTACGATCCCCAAGAGTGCAGGTTCACTAAGTTTTTTCGCTTTCTTTGGTTGTTGAGCATTAGGTGGCTGGCCTGGAAGAGCAGGAGGAATGGCGTTTTCTGATGAAAGGTTATTGCCAAAAAATGCCCAGCTTGGAAATCTTTCGAGGGACTTAGGAACAATTCCTGTGAGATTATTGTTGGCTAAATCAAGCTGTTGCAAACTAGGGATATTGACATCAGGAATATCACCTGAAAGGGAGTTATTAGAAAGATCCAAAGCAGTGAGGCGACTCAATTTTGATACTGATGGAGGAATGCCTCCATTGAAGCCATTGTTTGAAAGATTAACGATTATAAGATTGTTCCAAACCGAGAAATCAGGCAATGGCCCAGAAAACTTGTTGAAGGGAAGATAGAGGATGGTCAAGTTCTTGAGTTCAGCAAAATCAGAAGGGAATGAACCCGAAATGGCATTGGATCTAAGATTTAAAATCTGAACAGCTGATAAACGACTGAGAGTGTTAGCTGGAATAGGGCCACGAAGTCCCATTCCAGGCAAACGCAGGGCTATGACTCTGGAATGATCACTGTTGCATGTCACTCCTATCCAGCTGTTGCATACAGAGGTTTCCTCGCTCCAGATGAGAGATCGTGAATGATTAATATGTTCAAGGAAATCCAGTAATGCTTGTTTGTCTTTAACCGGATCAGCAAGGATGGATGAGAAAATTGCCCCCAGCAAAAATATGAACAAGATGTTCATTCTCTTGCCCATTTTCCAAGCTGTCTCAAAATCCCAACAATTCCACCAAAATCGCAGTAAAAGAGGAATCCTTTCTGCAAATTATGGCTACAGGTACATGACTTTGAATGACTGAAGCAATCATAAACAGAAAATCAATCATTAAAGAATCTGTTACTGAGCTGTAATCAATATTTAACGACAAAATTAAAAACTTCTGTTAAAAATATTGACCTAAATGACTTAGTTTTAGGCGGAATTTAGTCAAAAGCGGCAGTTTTAGGTGCGTTAGGTTCTGTCATTTGTTGACTTTCTTTTCCACCTTCTTCTGTTTGGTTACTGAGTAAAATGCTTAAAAACCTAACAAGTAAAGGAATTTGTAATCCAAATTTAGCAAATCTCATGTTATGAAATTAAAACCCGATTAACTTTCTATACTGTCTACCACTCAGCACCCAAACACAGCTACAAATTGATTCAGTTGAAGTTTCCATATTTTGAAGATGCAAAATTAAAGCCATTTACTACCAATTTTCTGCACTCTCTTTCTCTCCATTCTCGATAACCAAACAGACAATATTCAAATACCAAAAAGATCAAGAAGAACAACTTTACTTACTTTGAGAAAACCTAAAGCCCAGATCAAATGAAACTCCGCAAAGATCCAGAAATGAAAAAAAATAAGAACTTGACAGTTAATCCCTGGAACGTTGAAAAAAGAAGCAAAGGAGAATGCAAAAGAAGAATCAGACAAGAGTTACGGGGCTAGCAAACGAGTTCATGATAGCAATGATAATGATGAGGACGATGATAGATTTATGAGCTGTTCTTTCTTGAGGGAGCAGCATCACATGCAAGAAAAACCAAAAACAAAACTACTACTTCATTAGATAATCATTTGAGTGAAGAAAGAACTCTTTTTTTTTATACCGCAGGACTAGGAAAATCCTTTTTTAAAGCCATATGGAGACAAAGAAAGAGTAGGGAAATCAGATTCAAAACGTAAGCTTTAAAAAGCTAAACACAATTTTATAATTACTTTACGTTTGTATTCATTATTTAGCTAAGAAGAAGGAGCTGCTGTGGGGGTATCGGGTAATGTACTGTACGTTCCAGCTTTCCATGTTCAAGTTTTTTCTACTGCCATTGATGATAGCTTTTAAAGTTGCCGCTGTTTCGGGGATAATCAAAGAAAGTTGAATTAAGAATTTACGATTGTCAAATGAAAAAAAAAAAAAAGGAATATTACAAAATCAGTGGGCATTAATTGGCGGGGCGGTGATGAGATAAGGAGAAGGTTATGTCTGTCTTTCTAAAGGAAATTTACAAAAATTAATGATTACATTTCTGGCACAACCAAAACACACGATGCCTCCATGCCCAAAGCGACTCGCTGTCTTACCACGCGCAATAATACACACAATTATAATAAATAATTAATTTTTTAAAAAATAATTTGTTTTTATCTTAATACACATAATATTTTAGATATTTTGTATGATAAATAATTAAATTTTTATAAAAATGATTATACAACATAATTTTAATATAAGAAATATATATTGATGTGAACTAATTGTTTTATATAATTTTTATGTATATTTTTTAATTTTTTAAGCACTTGATGATAATTTTTTGCTAAAAAAATTGATATAATTCCCCTTTTTTTCCTAGTTAAAATATCTAAAAAACATAATATAAATTCTTTCTTTTATTAAAAAAAAAAAAGATAAGTTTGATTTTTTGCTTTACTTTTGCTATCAATAGAAAAAGGCTTTGTAAAAAATATGATATTATAGTATTATACATTGAGAGAGACTCTTAAATACTTACAACTCTATTACATATTAATAAAATAAATTTTTAATTTCATTAAATCTACCAGTAAAATATTATTATCAATTAATTAAATTAATTCCATCTGCGTAAAATACTAAACTGTTTGACATAAAATAAAATAAAATAAAATAACTCTTCCGCATAAATCGGAAACTTGCAAAAAAAAAAAAAATTGGAGGTGGGGGTTTTGAAGATCCATGCACCCGTCGCCTGACGAAGCTGAATTATTATATTCTATATACTTCAGATAGCGACGTTAGCGCCACGCTCTAGATTTAAGACGTTGACTTTTGATTCGGCGGTGTGGGATATAAGACAAAACGTGAGCCATTTAAGAGTAGGCAAAAGCCAAACAGCTGAGCGTTGAGATGACAGCAGTAGCACCGCCTCACATCGTGCTACGTGATGTTACCGATTCCAACTTTTTACTATTGACTCGAACAACGTCAGCATAAAAACAAAATCGTATGGGAACGTCACATCATTGGCCATCACACTCCTCTGTTATTTGCTACATAAGGACTAAGGTTCGAGGAGGATGAAACTTTTTTGACAAAAAGCCTTTATTTTCGACCATTGTTGGACAATTATTTTGGACATCGTCTAATTCAATCAATTTATGTCATCATTTGTGAAATAATATATACTCTCTTTATCTTTTTTTGTTTATTTTTAAATATCTCAAAATTATATATATTTTAAACATCTAAAATTTTTATTTTTTAATATTAAAAATCATGAAATTTTAACTTTAAAAAAGAATTATAATTTTAATATATTTAATATTAAAATTAAAATTTTTTTAACGGAAATAGTACATAATTATATTTACTATCACTACTTTGATTTGTAATTAGTACAATTCATCAAAATCAAATATCAATTCATTTTATTTTGCTTTGTAATTAGTACAATTACATTATGACTTCTTCTTTCGTAAAAATAAAATAAGTACGTTGAAATCACATCAAATTGAGCAAGTAAAAAGACACAGAAGGCGTGTAATTTAAGGGTTCATGAATTTACGCATGTGTAAAAAGAATATGAGACGATCATTTTGAAGTTAGGGATGGTAATTTCAACCGTGACTGATGGGTAAATCCATTTCTGATCACATTATCAGCATATCACGCAAATTTTCATCTGTCCCAAACAAAATCCCCGGCGACAACAATGTGACATGAATCAGAACACAACTTGAATTGCAGAAAATAGTATACTTCATTAAAGTTACACAAAGGAGGCATCTTCTATTGTGACAATTTCTACCAAGTGTGGAGATATCACATCTCATAATCCAATAGAACGAAAGCTAAAATTTTGTATACAAAACTATTTTCTTGAAATAAGAATTACAAAATATGTGAAAGCGTAAGCTACATACTTTTGAGCGTCGCCTCAAAGCAGAGCAGAAACTCACACAAAGACCAATGAATCTTTAATTTTTACATTTTGAAGAGTGCAATTCACCACAAGGTCTCACGCAAGGCAAATACATGTTGGCAACTCACCTACTTCCTCACAATTCTTGTTCTAACACCCCCTGAGATTTGCAAAAATAAGCATGTTTCAGTGACACATAAAACCAGTATACCACAGGTGTAAAGTGCATTATGTCACATACCTTCAACTTCCTCAAACTGAACTTCCTTAACGAGGTCAGCAGAAGCATTATATTCAAACCTAACAAAAGACAATGACAAATAAAATCAATAGATACAAAGATTAAATAAACAGAAACCAACAGCCTCATAAATTTTTAATGAAGCCAGCGATACGATATCACTGGATGCATGATTAAAAAAAATCTCCTTCTTAGCAAGTAAACTAACATTATGCTGGAAATTATCCTCCAATGAGAAGCTTGAAGTCACTGAGATTTATGTCACGCTATCCTATAAATGCCATCTATAAGCAAAAAAATAGCAGATATCTAATAATTTCTATAAAGGCCCTTACACTAAATTTATATCTTCTAAAGCTGAATCCTCCATTTCTTTGTTAGTAAAGCAGGCTTTTCTCTGCGCCTCTTAGTTTCTAATGCTGATATGCTATATCTTCTATATTTCCTCTTCAACAAGAGAGCTGATTCTTGCGGGTGTATGATCCCTTCAGCAATCAATGAAGGGTATTTTCAACAAAATTCATTAACACGAAACCTTAGATGCAAATGCGAATATCAAGAAAATAATGAAATAGCCAATAGAAGACACAAATCGCAAGCCACAATCAACAATTTACACTAAAATATGAAGGTGTTTATATATGGCTAATAACTTTAGCCACATTAGTTAAGATTGTTAGTAAAATCTAATTGGAAAAAAAAGCCTATAGCAATTTAATTAAACCATTGAAACATATGATAAAACCACGAAACATATAAATGGCAGTTGAATAAATATCTATTACCTATTGGAAAAAACCACCTCAAGTTCATATTCAGAAGCACTCCTGGTAGCTTCTACCAAGACAGTAACGATTTCAGTTTTGCGAGTACTAGCCATAAGTAAATCATACTCTGTTGGAATTATAATCGCGAAGAAATTATCGCTCAATTCACTCAAACACATCTTATCTACGGCTGCTAAAGCTATCCGGCGTTTAAGTGAATCGGTGTCAGGATCAACAATGTATATTGCAAAATCAGTAATCATAAGAATCCGCCGTTTCATCTTCCCTGATGAAGTGAACTTCAAAATTTTATCGGCAAACAAAACTTGCTTGTCACCTGCAGGTTTCATTAGCACAATATTCCCTCTTTAAGAAAATTTCAATTATGATTCCCAAAAATTACCAAAAAGCAACATTTTTTTACAGCAATTGTTGTTTCAGACAAACTATAGACAATACCGCAAAGGAAGGCTTTTTTTTTTAAAGGTGGAATAAGGGGAACCTTGTTTTTGCAAGATCTTCATTAAGAAGGGACGGGAGGGGATATCCAAGTAGTCTCCTTTGTATTCTCGGCGGAGGGAAGCTTTTCGTCTGACTTTGACTCCCATGAAGGGCTCCTGATCTTCCGTTACATTGCTCTCCGACGGTCTCAATCGCAACCCGTTTTCTTCTTGTTGTTCTTCGTCTTGTACATCGTCGTTGTACTTGGGGGTATCCGATTCATCGATCTGGACTCGGGTTTGTGCCTTGTATCGATTCATTGTCGATCAGTGCAAGTCGGAACCGGCGGCCGATGTTTGGTTTTTTGGGAAATTGACAGAGAGGGAGAGAGGTGGAAATGGAAGCTAGCTTTGTTCAGGTGTGCTTGTCACGGAATCCACATCATGCGCCGATGGGCCCATCCTGTGATCTGGATCCAGTTGGGGGTGTGTCCCTGTCTGATAAGAAGTTTGATTGAAAACTGCATTGATTCTGAGCCGTCGGATTTGCAGGTTCCTCTTATTGGATTAATCAAATACTGCTAATGGCCCAATATTCTTTTGTTTTTAATACGACGTTAAATATTCTTTTTACTTTAAATTTAAGTCCTTTCTGTTGCTTAAAAAAAATGCTTTTGGTTATTTTTTTTAAATGTAATGGTATCATTTTTTGAAAATACGTTGAAATAGTCTAATTATCTTTAGAGTTATATTTATATTTTTGGTTAATAATTAGATTTTTTTTAATTTGCTGTCATTATAATTCTTTTAAAGACAACAGTTTTATTTTTTTGCACATGCCAAGAAGTTTATAAGAAAAAATAAATAATTAAATCCTATTATCTCAATTTTTAAAATTTTTTAACATATAATTTAAAAATTAAGTATATAATCTAGATGAATTGAATTAATATATTATCAAATTCAAATTTAGTTCAATTTGAAAATTTAAAGCTTGATTGAACTCGATTGAATTTCATTTTTCGTGTTCGAACTTTGCTCCTAATTTCATCAAATCATTCAAGCTTTACTTGATAAACTAAATTAAATTTAATAAAATTATAAATATTAACATTAAACTTAATATTTTATCATTTATTTATATTAAATATATTAAAAAATAAAAATTCAATTAAATTTGTGAACCTCTCAAATATTAAACTATTTGAATTTAATTTGATTCATTATTAACGTAATTTAAGTTCAACTCGATGATAAATGAATCGAGCTCAAATTTTTTTAAATTGAATTCCAATATTTTGTAAGTAATTTGATTCATTTACATTATTGCTAATCATGCTTTTTAAGATTATCATCATTTTTCAATGTATTAAAATTACAACATTAACTATTCATAATTACATTTAATATAAAATAAATATTTTATTAATAAATATATATTAATTAACTTTAATAATGTCTTTAACGTGCTCATTAACAATATCTTTAAAGAAATAACAAATTTTGGACCAAACATTGATTATGTGAAGGCATCAAAAAAAATTTCACTTTGTGATTATATTGAAATGCCATAAGTGATTATTATTGTCGTTTCTTTGGATTAGATTTCTGTTGAAGCTACATTTGTTTGAATAATAATAATATTAATCAATGATAGCTACTGTTAACATGCTGGAAAATATATTTTATGGCATCAATTATTATATAAGTTAAAATATAATAAAAAAAAGGAAATGAAAGTTGTTAGAAGAACAAATAAAGATAATATTTAATTATTGCTTGTATAAATTAATTTTTAATGATAAGTATTAACAATTTCAGCATTATTTAAGCACACCAATAATGAATTTGTGCTGCAACAGTTGACTTCATATTCATGCTTATCCTTGGACCACGGTCTTTGCTCTTTCATACACAAAATTCACGCGTTTCGACCTAAACCCGGATGACCACCAGACCAAACTGGACCAAGCCTACTCAATTCACTTACGCTATTCAGATATGGGGAAGGAAGTTGCAAACGGGTTGAATTATTTGAGTTACTAGAAATTGATTAGGAAAAAAATTGAGTTTTATTTGATTATTGTTAACTTAGGTTTAAATTATTTAATAATTAATTTAAAAATTTTACTAATTTAATTGATTTTAATTAAAATTTTATTTTTAAAAATTTAATATAAATAAATAATAAAAATATTATAATTTATAATTTTATTAAATTTAATTGAACCTACTATGCTGAATTCAAGCAACTAATTAAATTAAGAGTAAGATTTAAACATGAAAACAAAATTTAATTGAGTTCAATTAAAATATTAAAAATTAAAATTTCAAATCAAATCGAACTTAAAATTTGTAATGTTTTAACTCAATTCGATTTTGTTTAACTTTTATTTTAAACTCGAGACTTTGAGATCCGACCAATCACAAACAATACCGAAATCCGAAAGCTTGAAGGTATGATTTAGATTTTCATCAAACGACTACCAACTACGCGAAAAGTCCTCGATCCCGTCCACTTAATATAATAAAATAAAATCACCCGTAATAATAATAAAAATAAAAAACAGGCTTAATATAATAAGTTTTGCAGGCGGCCACTTTCGGCGAAAATCAGGTGATTTTCGTACAGAGAACGGAAAAGCATGGGACCCACAACAGATTAACATTAACCCAATCAGACTTTCTCAACCGAGGCCTGTCCACCCGTTTATAAAATACCGCCACCACACCTAATCATAAATTCTCCTCTCATTTGTTTGCTTTCTACCATCTCCGTTTCGGCTTTCTTCGTTCTTAATCTTTTCCTTTTCTTTCCTACCCAACCAAAGTTCCTTCAGGCATTCAAATCCCCCTTCCCCAATAAAAGGAGGATCTGAAATATCTTTGTAGGTTCGATCCCTTCTCTCGCTTTTAATTGTTCCTTTTCTTTTGTATTTTTATTTGCGTTGGTTTGATTTTTTTATCTACGCTGGATGGGTCATAGGTTTCACGATGGCATCAAAACGGATCTTGAAGGAATTGAAGGATTTACAAAAGGATCCTCCTACATCTTGCAGTGCTGGTATTGCATTTTATAAATAAAAAAAATCCCCCTTTCGCTGTTTTTTTTTTTTTTTTCAAATATTGGTTTTTTTTTTCTGTAATATTCCTGTAAGACCATAGATTCCTTGGTATAAATGTTTTCATATTTAAGTCGAGGATTAAAAAAGATCTGTTTGATATAAGTATCTGTGATTTAAAAAAAATAAAATAATTGTAATATTTTTTTGCGATTATCTAGAAATTATTGTAATTTCGTGTTTGCTTGCTGCCGACATACGGGAATGGATAGCTGAGCTGAGGTAGTGTTTTTGCCTCATAATCTGTTGGTTTCTCAAATTGTGTTCTTTTAAAGGCCAATACAATTATAGCATCAAAAAAAAAAAAAAAAAGACAAATAAAATTGTAAAATTTTAAGAGCGTTCTTAATAACGTTTTAGTATTTCAGTATTTTTAAATGAAACTTTTTATGAATTAAATGTGTGTTGAACTGGAAGTAGTTCTGATTTTTTATATTTGGTCACAGATTATAACATGTCTAAACGATAGGTTGTGTTTGATTCTTGTACATGTATTTATTGTCTTATTATGTTTTCAGTTGATGTTGACAAAGGCATATGACACATTTTATCGCTCCTTAAACATCGGTGATAAAGACTGCATTTCATCATGTTATCGCATCATCAATTGAAGTCTGCCACTCCAAAAGATAGAATAGTGGAATGGAAGGGAAAATATATATTTTTTAATTTTCCCATGATGGATGTTTTTTTTCCCCTTTGGCCTTATAATAAGAGGAAGGAAAATGAAAACTTTGATATTCATTATTATGTCAGCTGATCCTCACACTGTATCTGTATGTGATATGTGCAAAACAGGCATGATATGGTGAAGTAGGAAGGAAACCCTTAGTTTGGTGCTTCCTCTTTCTATTAGGTAGTTAAAGACAATAGTATATTGCAATTGTCTTAATTTTCTGGAGTTTACATCAAGTCGATGAACCATAATGCTAAACTGGGTCTGTTGTCTAGTTTATTGGGCTTACCCTTCCAAGGGATCCAAAGCTTTTTTAGTTGACGGTTTTTTTTTTTTTTGGTTATATGTTCTTTTTGGAGTAGCTAAGAATCGTGACTGAATAGCAGAAAAATAGTTTTCTCATTTGATGAATTATTATCTAGCGTCTAGGTAAGCAATATGATACCATTACCATTTTTCTTGTCTTTATATATTGCATACTGAATTTTTTATCAGCATGATGATATCCATATTTTCGCAAGATGTCTTACATGTTTTCTTGTGTTGTTTGCCCTCATGTATTTTGGCAATTGGTTGTATGTACAAGTGTTCAAAGAGTATCATCTGACAATGTTGCAGGTCCTGTTGCCGAAGACATGTTTCATTGGCAGGCAACAATCATGGGTCCACCAGACAGTCCTTATTCTGGGGGTGTTTTCCTAGTGACAATCCATTTTCCTCCAGATTATCCCTTTAAGCCCCCAAAGGTACTTTTTATATGTAATTTTTCTTTACCACCATTTGCAAGTGTATGCAAAATTTCTCTTTTGTTTCAATGCTTTAAGACTTTGATCATTCACTTTTATTCTGTGTTAAAAGCTATCTCTATAATTCAGTATTCCAGTTGCATATTTACACTATTTGAAATGTCCTCGCCACCATCATTTCTCTCTCATCTCCTTTTTATCAATTTTTTAAGAAATTAAGGGTTGTGCTTTTAGAATATATATTTCTTTCTGGGTTACTTGTTTCATACTACATTGCATACGAAAGCAATTGATAATATGTGCCCTTGGAGAGTGAGAGATGCTTTAATGAGCATAATTGAAGCCTTCATTGTCATGTTACTCTTAAGTGCTTCTTCCTTTCCAAATGCTGGTCCACCTGATGGCTTAAAAGCTTAAATGAAAATAAAAAATACATGAATATTCTCAAAAGCTTGAAACGGCAGAAAATATATGTACAATGAAAACTGGTGTTGCACTGGGTTGGTAGATTTTTTATATTTGGCTGACCGATTGCATTTTAAGAATTTAAGTGGCTTAACACAAAATTATTAAGGCTAGAACTGACATAGAGTGTGTATTGCTTCCTTCTCTCTCTTGTTTCTGTCTCTCCCTAATGTTTTCCATTGGATAATGGGTTTGCAGGTGGCATTTAGAACAAAGGTATTCCACCCCAATATTAACAGCAATGGAAGCATTTGCCTAGACATCTTGAAGGAGCAGTGGAGTCCTGCGCTAACAATTTCTAAGGTGATTATCCTCTAAATATCTTGATATTCCTATTTGAAACTCCTCTCATAAATTTGGCATCAAGGGTGACAAAAATGGATCCAACCTGAATGAGCCACCCCCATCATGGCCAAAACCTAAAATACAAATTAACAACCTGAATGCAAACCCCATAAACCTGAAATAGGAATCCCCTAGGCTAAACCTGTGATGACCATCTGTAGCAAAGCTAGAGTGGTAGAATCCAACCCAATGCCTAAAATGAAAACTCACTCTGTAGTTATGTTTTTTGGCTACTATTTTTTAATTGGAGTACCAACCTTTTCATTTGCAAATTGTCTGTTTCATCTTTTTAATTGGTCAAAACCTTTCAACGATTTTGTTATTTTAGGTATTGTTATCAATCTGTTCTTTGCTGACGGACCCAAATCCCGATGATCCATTGGTGCCGGAGATTGCTCACATGTACAAGACAGACAGGAACAAGTATGAGACGACTGCAAGGAGCTGGACCCAGAAGTATGCCATGGGCTAAACGAGCTTTGGTGTGTGCGAGGAGAGGCCCTATGTGTTTTTTTTATATATATTTTTTGCTTTTTTCTAGTTCTATGTATGAATGTGTGTTCTGTCCCTTAAATCCTAAAATGGACTAAGGAGGTCCATAGCATGCACTTAGTTAAAAAAAGAAACGCAGATGTTGCTTTCTGTTGTATGGATAATGTAACTTTGGAACAGAGAAATTTGTGTCCTGAATCTGAAAGTTTTTTCCTACACTAGGATAAAATAAAATCTTTATTCCTAATAAGAGTACTTTTAATCTTATTTACTTAAACAGGTACTTCATTGCACATCAGCTTCATTTTTCCTTCCACTCCTGGTTCTTCAATTTTTCTTTCCTTTCTCTTTTTCCCCAATCCCTAACGTCACAGAAATATCAGAGCCAATCAATTAGAAAATCAATCGAAAGTCAGAAGAGTCTTTATAGAAAAGCCTGTGGTCTCGCTGAAGGAACTTGGTCCTTGATTTTCACTTTCGTTCTTGGTTTCACTCTGACCTTACACCACAGCCAAGGTCATCGCCATCCGACCTGTGTTAGGAAGCAAAGTTGAAGACTCGGCTTTTTTTGTCAAGAGTTAAGGAGTGGTGTTTTCTCAGGGCCGCCAAAAAAATTCCTTTGTCCCTCTGATTCCCATGCTACTCTACGGAAAAGAAAAAAAAAAAAAACTATTCTACAGCTCATCCATTAATCCAAAAGTGGAGTGGAGGGAGGAGAGTAAGGGGCACACATATCGACAACAAAGAATGGAATTCAATTAGTGGATGTTTATGGTGAACTGGAGTCATAAGATTAATTGCATTACTATCATTAGCTTTGCTGTAACGTTCCGTTGCAGGAGCAAAGAATCTTATACAGAGGCTAGGTGCTCTGTAACCCCAACATATTTCCTTTCTTCGTTTACTGTTCCTCACTCCAATTAAGAAATTATATAATCATGGAATCATATAAATGATTTAAGATATGGAGGGTGTGACATCTGATCTTAGTTACAAGGATAATATTTTAATAAAGATGAAAATTAAACCCAGAGGGAATATGGGACCTTTTTTTTTTTTTTTGAGTTTGTATACAGTGAAGATGAAAATAAATTAAAATGATGATGTGGTATGAAGTATTCCATTTAAATAAATAAGATTAAAAGTACTTTTATAAAAACAATAAAAATTTTATTGTATATTAATGTAAGAAAAAATTCATAATCTCAAACATCACTCCGTCTACCGCCGCCGTTTTATTTATTTTCTTGTTAATAGAGTTGTTATTACTTATAAATAAAGTTATACCGAACTTGTTTCTATTAACATGGGAACTTCGAAAAGAGAATGGAATGGGATTCTATAGACGAATGAAATAACTGACAAGTGTTAACTTGGTATGTGAGGGCGTTTTTTTTTTTTTTCTTGTTAAACGATGTGAGATTCATACAAAATATCATATTATAAGAAAGAAATGAATAATTGATCGAAGAAGCAATAGGCAAATATATAAATTTTTTTTTTTTTTTTTGGTTTCAAGGGGGTGAGCCCTACAACATAGTCAAATATGTAATTGATTGAAGCAGTCGGTTGCTTCAGTTTTCTGTTTAGCCATTTTTAATTTTTGGGCTTGTAATACATTTTTCTCTACCTTTGAGCCCATTAACTAAATACACACTGAGAAGTACCTTGGAAATGCAACTCTTAAAAGTTCCTTTTGCCTTTTTGGAAATGTTCAAGTAATCATGCTATACTTAATATCATATGATTACTGGATTATCTTTATTCAACGTACAAACCATGCACGGTTAGATCAGAATTTCCTCAGATCAGGCATTCATTATAGATATATTAGTTTGTTAATGGCAGTGGCTGATGTGAATTTTACGTACCATATCATATCATTGGTGGAGAAAAGAGTGCTTTTGCTAGTAGTCTAAATTAACCCTTGTGAATGTGATAAGTAGTAAAAATTGAAAAGCTAATTAATTTCAACTGAATAAAATTAATCCTACTAAATATTAAAATCTTCCCTGCATAAAAAAAGTCCATCCAACTGCCAAGTGTGTCCTAGTGGAAGTTTGAGGTATCCTTTGGGCTCAATTGCAGCGCAGGCAGCATATCTTATATATTTCGAGCTGCTGGATACTTGACTTGTTCTAGGGCCAATTCCTATCTAAACTGTATGCAAAATAATGCCTGTTGTTAATACGCTACCAGTACCAGTAATTAACCATTGTTTCATCAATCAAAAGAAGCCAAATTTATCGCCGGCATTGATGACGCCTGTCTGTTGAACCCCCCCAGTGTTGCTTTCTTTTGGCATCTTTCTCGAGAAGCTATATACAGCCTCTTGACAGGGCCAGCATGATCCATGCCCACCATCCATGCATCTTGTTTTAGTCAACTTAATTTGGGGCTGGCTTTTGCATTGAGGAAAACAGTAGTTCTATAATTCTGCTGATCATATATATATATATATATATATATATATATTATATTATATATATTATATATATATAATATGTATATCCAGAAAACTAGGCCTTAAATTCACCTTCTCATCTCAATAATCAGTCTTGGTTGGATAGAAATTTGTTAATTAATGTCCACTACTAGAGCATTTTTCGTTTCTCAAAGTTGACCTCATATCTATGAAACAAATAGAAGAAAGCCGCTGCCAACTTTATATATGAAAAAGAAAAAACCAAGAAAAGATAGAGAATATTTGAACTGTTTCAACTTTTAACCAAACAAATTATAAATTAATTAGTATTTGCTACTTATTTAAATGGTTTCAGATGTATCTCAAAAAAATTTTTTCATGCAATCACAATTAGGTTTTGCTTATAAAATTTCATTGTTATATATTGTTCATATAATTTTTTAACTCCATCAACGAAATTAAAAGATTGACATGAATTTTAATTTTTTTTATTTTATATTTTTTAATATGCCTTGAGAAGTATATCATCTATTAATTTCGCTTATAAAATTTAAAAGTTTCATTATCAATTAATCAAATATATTTACTCCCGCTGTGATTTTTTTTTGTTACATATCTATCACAGTTCACAAGCCAGTAAGCCACAAGAAGGAGAAAGATTGTAAGAAGACCTGGAAAGTAGACATGCCTAGGAATGCAGACATTAAAAGTATATAAATATAAAAAATATACCGATTCATTGAACTTTATGGGTATCTACTTAATCATGTTTTAAAGTATTAGAACATAGTGACCCATGTCGTTTTTTGTCTGAGTCCAAACTTGGCAAAAATCTCAGTCTAAACTCTCTCTAGCTAACTCAAGATTAAATATAAACAAATGGGTCGTGGCCGCGAGTGAAGGAGATCAGCATGGTCCATGAAAATCAGGTTAAATTAATTTTAAAAAACAAACCCTAATCTCAGTTTGAATATTGAACTCAAGGTTATCTCCACTGAAGACAAGGCACAAGATTGAGAATCGCAAACTGGCGACTTCCCCACACACACCCACAGTTCCACTATAAATAATTATAGTTTCTCTTTTTGGTGAAAATTTAGGTGTCGAGTTATGAAGTTTGCCACTTTGGTGCATGGAACTAAGTTCATAAAAGCTGAGCTGCAGTGTGCAAGGTGCCCATGAAAAGATATTTAGGTAATCAATTTCTTATTCATAGCTTAAATCATTGTTGATATATTATGAGTTTATTGATATAAACTTTGAAGCGGTCTCATGGGAGCCATTTACGTTTGCCACACAAGATGGCCAATCACTTCATTTTTGCTACATTGTGGAGAAAACAGAACTGAAATTGGATTTTTAAGAGAAACTTCTTTAATTTAATGAAAATTTATTGAACAAAACAGGCCTTTGGGATTGGGATATTGGGTTGATAAAAAAAAATCACGTACAATCTGATGATCGTGCCAAGTAGTAGGGAATGAAAATTATGATTTACATCGTTTTTTAGTAAAATAAATAAAGGATAATTTTTTCCCCTAGCTTGGTCAACGATGAAGAATTCCCTTTAATTTTAAATGCTTTTTCTTTTTTGAAATTATAAAAACCAATCATTTAAACCAAACCCATTGATTCTCCCACCTCATAACATCAAATGGTGGGAATATAAATATAAAAGGAGAGAACAAAACAGTGAAACATGCATGTTCTTCCACCAAAACCAAATCCCTCAATTCAATGTGCAAAAAGGAAACTGCAAATTGAAGCAGTGGAGTTTTGTTTTCTCTCATTTTCAGAGCAATTTCGGGTTCCAAACCCAACCACACCAAAAACAAGTGTGTAGTGACACAACTCCATTGCCCATACAAACAGAGAACCTCTCTCCATAATAATCCAATAATTAATAAATTCTTCTTCCAGTCAAAGGCCACATCATCTCCACATGGTGGGAGGGAAGCACACGTGCCTCTCTTTGGTTGTAGAGAACGCGTAAACAGCGCCGGTCACCGCTTTTTCAACTGATCAGTGTCAATGGGACCCATTGGGCTAAGGCCGGTCGCCAACTGTCGGCATGTCTCGAGACAAACTGCGTCCCTATAGGGGCCCTTTGCTGCACCCATAGCCTTTTCCTAAACCCTTTTTTCCACCAACTGTGATACCCGCACCTTACTCACTAGATTATTAACGCACAAACAAATAAATATAACTCTCTCAGGGACAAAATTATAAGTTCAAAGCATTGTTTTTTTTTCCAAAAAACAGACAATAATTTCAACCTACTCACAAATGAAATAGGGATGATATATAATGAACTAAGAAATATTTATTTTTTGAATTTTATTAAAGAGTGTTTTAATAAAATTCTTTAAGATTAGTTAATATTTTATTTACAGTAATATTTTTAATTAAATATGATAGTTGCCAATTAATATGTTGATTTTCAATGTATTAAAATAAAATATAACTTAATATAGTAATTTTAAAGAGTGATTTAGGATTCTAGTTAATAAAACCTTTATGTTTATTCTAGTAATCATACTATTAAAAGGTTGAATATATTATAAGTGATGTATATTTTGTCAAACTTTGAAAATATCATAAAGTCGATATTTATTAGTTCAATTTATATGTCACATACACTTGTCTTTAATGCGAAGGCAATGTGATTCTCTTTGAACATACTTGACCTGACCACATGATGCCTCCACGTCTCTTTGAAGAGGAGAATATTTATTATTTTGGAGTTATTCAGTTTTTTTTTTTATTTTTAAATTTTTTTGGGAGTTAATCAAAATCGAGAAAATCAACATGTGAACTCACTTGCTTAGCTATAATATTACTAGCAATGAGTCACAATGTATATAAAAGAAGAGAGATTAATTTATACAATATAAAATTAAAAAAAATTTACATGTTTTTAGTAATTAATTTTAATAGATTAAAAAAATAAAAAAATAATTTAACCTATTAAAATCAATGATTAAAAAATATATAAAAAAACTTTTAAAATGTTACGGTATGTATATATAATCTTATTCGTAATTTTAGATAGGTTGCTGTTTCTTTGGGTTTCATTAATAAAGCTTTACAATGCCGAAAAAGATTTTGAAAAAAAAAAATGAAAATCAAGGGTTTCGTGAGTGAAATAGTGTGAATAAATGAAGTTTGATTTTTGTAGGATTGTTCAGAATTCCAATAGCGGCAAGATCTCTCGGAAGCTTCAATCGTATCCTATTTATCCTCATAAATTATTGGGTAAACTCATTCTTGTGAGTGAATGTCTACTTAATTAGATAGATGCTCTTCATCTTTCCTATCTTGCCATTCTATTTCTTTTCTTTTCTTTTTTTTTTTCTTTTGGTTCCTAAAATATTAGGACCTACAAAACTAAAATAAAAAAGAAATGAAAGACATAGAAGGTGTTTGAAAGTAATAGCTAGTATTTATGCAAGCTTTTCCTTTTTGGTAATCTCCAGATAACTTATAATGCATGGTGTACTTCCATAGAAATATAATTTTTTTTCTTTTTCTTATATTTGTGTATTTTAAGTTTATGGGCTGCCAGTTAAATTAGGGCAATAGCTAGATTTGAAAATTTTAAATAAAACATGATAATATAATATAGCCTGAAACAAAGTAGAATAGATTTTTTTTTTTTCCTTTTTTTTTTTTCTTTGCTTTGTTGGTAGAAGAGATTTTTGAGATATTTGACCCATTTTTTGTTAAAAAAAATTTTGACCCATTTTAATCTCCTAAAAAAAGGGAAAAAAACTTACATGAAATTTTATAAGTGAAATTTATAAAATTCTTTATAAGAAATAAGTAAATAAAAATTATAATTAAAAATCAAAATCGATATATTAAAAAATTTCGTCACATAGATCAAACATATAAAATTTTAAAAAATTTTAAAAAATTTTGATATATTTATTAAATGAACTTTTTTAATAAAAATATTAATAAAATTTTAACCGTTGAATAAGTATCAATTAAAGTTGAATTATAAACAATATTTTTAATAATTTTTTTACATATTATTAATTTTCACATTAAATTTTTATTAAAATTTTTATTTATTTATTTTTTAATAAAAATTTTCACAAACTTTATCTATCAATCATGTAAATTTTATCAAAAAAAGGGAAGCCTATCGCATATGATTAGAATTCTTAACATGTTAACATGGAAGACAAACTCTTCATTTAAAAATTAAAGATAAATCCACGCAATAAATGATTTTGCAGACTATGTATACAATTGCTATTACACAACTCTAAAAGAAAATGAAAATTAAATATACAAATGTCCCTTCCTACTTTAATAAAAAAAAATACTAATTTTAAGCAATTTTTTAATATATAAATTTTATAAATATTGTCTTAAAATTAAGTATTGTTTAAAATATTATATAAAATTATTTTTTTCAATATATTAAAATTAATAAGTTTAGTTGTCAATCACCATATTAATAAAAAAAATATTATTATGAATAATGTCTTAATTAATTTTTTTAAAAAATCTCGTTTGTAAAAAATTTTGAAAAAATTGCTTCAAAATCTTATGTATATACGTAGAACAGAGCCACATATGCAATTACAAGTATAACTAGAAATACAAGTTAATTTATATCCAATTGCAAGTATAACAAGAAATAGAAATTAATTTAAGTAGAGACAGAAAAGACACGGATGACGAGAGACCAACATCTCTTGCTTCAAAATGAAGCTTGTGAGTTGTTTTTCACGGAAGATTGTAAAAGTAGGAGTAACAAATTAATATTTCATTGCTGATTTCATATTTAATTTATTTTTCTTTTAATTTTGGTTCCATAAAAGCCCGAGAAAAGTTGTTTGTTCTAAAAAAAAGCATATAACATACGCAGAGAGCATACCGACATTGGTAATAAAGCTTCAACGTTATGTGGGTGGAGGTGGCCCTTCTTTTTAGAATTAATAGATCTTTTCTACTCAATCATATTATTATGTTTTGGGATTAATTTAAAAACCTGGTGATTTAAACACGGTTTTTTCCTCTCTGTTTTCCCCCGCTTTGATACTACTTTGATCATACTTTTTACCGTAACAGATCAGGCAGGCGGGCAGGGTATCGGCAAAAAGGGAGGATGAGTAGCCGGTAACACTGGAACCAATGGCTTCTGGGGCTTGATGCAGAAGTAACTTAATCATGAATAACAAGGAGATGATTAGAGTTTGGTGATTAATAAAAGAATCAAACAAATTAGGTCTTGGACTTGATGCTCATTGACTTATACCCCGCTTTGTCTCAGCAAAAAATTACCAAATATATGTAACAAAAAACCAAAGTTGATGTTTTGCACTGTTAGAGAAGCCATACAAACGCCAATTTGGTCTGATACCGATGATTTGTCGTGTATTTCCTTAGCTGTCTTTTTTATTTTTTCTTTTTTGATTTATGGTTGGTTCACTTGGCTCAATGGGGAACTGGGGAAAGGAAGGACCGGACTCCAAGGAAACAGCTCATTTTTGTTTTGATTTTTGTCTTTGCTAACCCACATGTGATTTTAATCTTGCTCTAACACTAGGGATCTTTTAATATCTCTATCTTGATGTGTCTAATTGCCCCTGGAGAATAACTTGTTATCTAAGGCGAAAATAACTCATCATTTCAACTACAGCTTGATAAATGCACTTCATTATTAGTATGATAGATATTTAGCAAAATAAACTAAGGTTTGCAGGTTATGTTTAATACATAAAATTATAATAAGAGAATAAGATGACATTATAAATAGGATTAAATTAAATATTATCATCCTATTTTATGTGTGATTTACGTAAAGATTAAGATAAGATAATTTATTTATTGATTAAAATTATTTTTTTTTAAAATTTATATAATTTAAATTATTAATATAATTCTTAAGAGTATAATAAGACATATAAATTTAATATCATAGATTAAAAATAATTATTTTCACTATAAAAAGATTAAATTATCTTATATCAAGATAATAATAATTCTCCTTACAATTCTATTCCTTTTAATTATATATAAATCAAATATAATATAAAATTATTATTATACTATCATATCCATCGTTCTATATACCAAATATGACCTCAATTTTTAAGATTAGTAAGTGTCCTTAAGAGACTTTTTTGTTTTTATTTGGAGAAGAAAAGTTCTAATAATCATTGAATCAAATATGTAATAATATATAAGACACTATTAAACTCTAATAATTTTTAATTTTTAATACATTAAATAAAGTCTAATTCAAAACAATACATTTAAGTAATGATACTATTTAATATAATAATAAACTAAAAGTGCCTACTCGACATCGTTAACAAAATCAGATTAGACACTTGATACAATAACTACATGTAGTAGTTCCATCAAAAGATAAGCACTTTGCTTTCCCAAAAACACATTAGCATTGCCCTTGAGTACAGTGATATTAATTTCTAAGGATTGAAATAAAGAGAGCATGAATTTCATATTACTACATTTTTTTTTTTTAATTCAACCCTCAAATGATTGAAATTATTAAGGCTTTGTCTATGTACTATATCCGACCAAAGCTATCTACGCATGACAACACACATACGATAAAATAAAATAAAATAACAAAATATTAAATCATGTGTCCACAGACCCGATAGGATCGCATTTCAGGATGTATAAATTGTTACTTGTTAGACTTTCCACAAATGATTTAAGTTTGAGAAGTGGTTGGGACAAACAAAATAAGGTTTCTAACTATGATTTGCCAAATTGAGAAGGGAGGCTGAGAAATGAATGGCACATGCGGGTAGTGGGAGTTCTTAAAAAACCATAATAAAAAGTCCTAATGTCGTTTTCCAAGAATTTCATGTGACAAGCAATGTTAACATTGTACGAACAAACATCGTCACCCCCTTCCCTTTCCCATATCATGAGCTCCATATATATAGTTTCTGAGATTTTTCTTCTGCACGCGTGAATCCTGATTTCACTATATTGACTGACCGCCAAAGAAATGATATATATATATATATATATATATAGATGAACCAAAAAATCTATAAGCAAAGCGGCAAATTTCCAGAATTTAAAAAGAATGTGATCATATGTTAGCCTGACTGTGATGTTGAGTTTTTAGCAAACAATATCAATGAGGGTCATCTCTCCTTAATTGATTTTTTTTTTCTTTTTATGAACTAAATGTTGAATACAAAAGGGAGGAAAGGCCATGCGAGAAAAGTTTGGATAAAACAAAACAAAACAGTCGGCTTTTTTGTTCGATGTACCATAGGTGTGGGATGTTTGATTATTGCTTCAGCTTCAAACTAGCTTGTCCCTTACAATTTGAAGGTCAAAAGGATATTCAACAGTAAAACATCCCTGTCTTACTAATTGTTTAAAGGCAACAAAATTATTAGGCTAAAAAGCCTCAATTCAATTACATTAGCTTAAGTGAAATCAAATAATCAATCAATTATATAAAAAACAGTAATTTAACATGGTTCGGTCCAACTAACCTGTCATAACATTTAAATCCGTGGACCTATCGCTAGACATTGACTTGAAGAGTTATCACAAATCTTTTTTGTTTAAGTACGATTGGTCATCCGACTGAATCTGTCTTTTAAAAAAAAAACTCTAAGTTTGACTTAAGTATCCTTAAAAGGTAGATTCTAGGTTTACGAAATTAGAACTAAGTTCAAGAGTACGGTTACGTGTGAGAAAAGTTATAGCACCCCCACAACGCCCATCGAAAGATGGTATCAGCTCGATTTTATGTTATCCATTAAACCTTAAAAATTTTACCAAGTAATTAATTATTAAAAATTATTCCTAATTAACTCCAATACTTTTGGCAAAAAATTAAAAACATTCTCTCACCTCAGGAGTATGCAAAAAAACTATTATTTCTCTTGCAGAGGCTCCGTCGTTGGATTATTTAACGTAAAAAAAATTTCAAGAAAAGAAAAGAAAAAAAATAATATTTCAACCTCTTATAGGGATCTCTTTTATTACTATTAATATTTTTTTAAAAAAAATTCATGTCTTTATTCAAGAAAAATTGATACTTTCAATTTTTTCCCAAAAGTATCTTTCAAAATTTTTATTCCTAAGAAAAATTAATACTTTTAACTTTTCCTTAAATATACCTCTTTTGAAATTTTTATTTTTGAGAAAAATTAATATTTTTAACTTTTCTTCAAAAGTATCTTTTTGAAATTTTTATTTTCGAGAAAAATTGATATTTTCAACTTTTCTTCAAAAATATTTTTTTGAAATTTTAATTTTCAAAGAAAATTGATACTTTCAACTTTTCCTCAAAAATATTTTTTGAGTTTTTTTTTTATTTTTAAGAAAAATTGATGCTTTCAATTTTTCTCCAAAAATGCCTTTTAAAATTTTAATTTTCAAGAAAAATTTATACTTTTAACTTTTCCTCAAAAATATTTTTTTGAAATTTTATTTTAAAAAAAATTGATACTTTCAACTTTTTCTTAATTTTTTTTTGTGAAAAAATTCTTTGAAATATATTTTTTTTATTTATTTATCCTATTTTATTCATTCCAAAAAAATTGATTGATAAACAATAAGCAAAATAACACAAAAAAAAGGAAAAAATAATACCAAAACAATTTATGGCTCGACTCAAAAAGCTCACCACGGCTAGGCTTAAGACACAAAATAGCTCAGTTTGTAGCTCAAATGGCATGAAGCTGACCTGGGATAAAGGATCGGGTTAAGCAACTGGGTCAGGTCACCCAATGATTGATGCGCGGATCCGTGGAACAAGTTAAAAAGAACCCAATCTCTTTAGCTAAAATGGCACCATTTTGTTAACACGATAAAAGCTTTCTTTTACGTTTTCTTTTTCATTTCACATATTCTTTCTTTTTTACAAAGGATGGCTGTTCAGCGAGGGCTTGATGATAAAGGTAATGACAAGATTGGCTGTCAGTGAGGGTTGCCACCTCTACTGTCAGCTTGTGGGTTAATGACTGGCATATCCTTGTTCTATGTTTGCATATGTGTTTTTTTTTTGTAGAACAATGGAGCAGGATTCCATTTTGGGCTACTAGGTTACAGTTAGAATGATGGTCGCTTTTGATTGTTTATTGGAATTGAATTTGGGCTATGGTTAGGTATGCCGCGCATCGCCTTGGTTCCAACGTGATGGATTTACAGATGGTGAGATGCTTTTGCTCTGTTTTCTATTTTTTGTTTCTTGGAGTCTTCTGAGTAATTCCTGGGTATTCTGGATTTTTTTTTTTAGCTAGATGTTTGGTGGCTATGTGACTTTTGCTAATAGAATTAGGACTTAATGGAATCAGACAAAAGAGGCTTTTTGACGGGTGGTGTTGTTTAAGGGTATCTCACAAGAGTCCTTAGTGGTTAAAAGTTTCGACTAGGGGTTGCTGCTTTATGGGTAATGCTAGTTGATGATGCAATGGGGATGTTTTCTCGCTCGCTGGCAATGGCAACATGGTTCGGTGATGGTGGAAATGTCAACATGGATATGACAGTGTGTTAAGAATGGTGATGAAGCTTTGTTCGATTTTCCTTTATGTTTCTTTTGGTTTTCTATATGTGGCTTTGGGGTCTGATTATGGATTGATGGTAGATTGGGGCTGGATAACTATGTAAGGAATATTCAGCTAACAATAGGTTTCCCAGGAATTTACTGATGTTCACCCAAGAATTGCTTGATTTTTTTTCCTTTGTAATTGCCCCCTTTTGTAGTGTAATTACTATTGTTTAAATATGCATCCAACCTCCATGAAATTCAAGATTAAAACATTATCTGATTGAATGAAAATTTCCTTTATCTCTTTTAATTTCAATTTTAAACTCAACCAGTTTATCCTTCAATTCAGATACAAATTTAAACATAACTATCTATCTCTTGAAGTAAGCCAGACAATTACAAATATTTTGGGTCCAAAGTCCAAAGCAAGCCTAGAACTCAAATCCAAGCCCAATTCAACCTAAATCGAGATTCGAAGATAACCCAAGATGAAATAAGGTGTCTACAGTTACCTTTCTTTGCGTAATTTTTATGAAACAAAAATTACGTAAAGACGTAGACACCCATCATAATATTTTTTCATGAAAAAAAATACTTTGGTGTAGATGAAATCAAGTCTGAAAATGAAATGATCCGGAGATAGATTTGACATAGGTCGAAATCCAAAATAAAATAACCTAGATTGAATCGAAATCTGAAATGAATAACTTGGACTAAGCTGAAGAATGATTTGGCATAGGTTGAAATCCAAAAAAAAATGACCTGGATTACACCGAAGTCTAAAAAGAATAACTTGGACTAAACGGAGGAAAGATCTGGCATAAATCGAAATCCAAAACAAAATGACATAGATTGAACGAAAGTCTGAAAAGAATAATTTGGACTAAGCCAAAGAACAAAATAACTTGCATTAAACCCAATCTAAAAAGAATAACTTGGACTAAGCCAAAAAACAAAATGACCTGGATTAACCAAAGTTTGAAGAGAATAACTTGGACTGAGTCAAAAAAAGATCTGGCATAAGCTGAAATCTAAAATAAAATTATCTAAATTGAACTGAAATCTGAAAAGAATAACTTGGATTGAGCCAAAGAATAAAATGACCTGGATTGAACTGAAGTCTAAAGAAAATAACTTTGATTGAGCCGAAGAACAAAATGACTTGGATTAAACTGAAGTCTGAAGAAACTAACTTGGACTAAGCCGAAGAACAAAAGGACTTGGATTGAACTAAAGTCTGAAGAGAATAACTTAGATTGAGCCGAAACACAAAATGACCTGGATGGAACCGAAGTGCAACTTTACAGCAATTATGAAATTTCAAAACTTCAAAGGTTCATGATTTAAAGCATTCAAAAATTTCATAATCGAAAATTCACAATGCAAGTTAAAACTCAAAGATTCACAATTGAGTTAAAAAAAAATACAAATTCGAAATTCAAAGGTTTACAATTCAAAGATTTGCAGGATTCAAAAATTCGTAAGAATTTCAAATTCACAAGAATTGGAGATTCATAAGATTTTTAGATTCACAAGAATTAGAGATTTACAAAATTTTCAGATTTGCATGAATTGAAGATTCGCAAGGCTTTAAAATTTGTAAGAATTGGATATTCACAAAATTTTCAGATTCGCATTTTAAAAAAACTTCTAGAGATTCACAACTAGAATTTCAAAGGTTCTCATTAAAAAATTTTATGATTTCATCCAAAATTTTCAGGATTTTGATTCAAAAACTCTGGGTATTCACATCAATTTTTTTTTTAACTCAAAGATTCTAATTATTAGAGATTATTCTTAGAGGTGTTACAAATCCTCTTCATCATTGAAAATGTTTCACAACTTTAAAAATAAAAAATTGGGATGTTTTTCTCATAAAAAATCTCATCATGAAAATTTTTTTTGAAGTTTCAAAGTTTCAAAATTCCCCTACCAAAGTCAAAATTTTGTATGATAATGATGCGAATGATTTTTCAATGATGCAGATGGAACAACTCAAATTCTCACAACAATGCAGATGCCATACTTTAAATCATAATTCACATGTTCACTACATGATGCAAATGCATGATTAAACCATGATGCAATGGAATGCAAATGTCACTAATCAAACACTATGACATTCTAATTGATTGTGTTAATAAAGTTCTCCAAACTCCACTATCTCACATTTCCTTTTTAACTTTTTAACAGTAACATTTTCATAATCACTTCACCACTTTCGTTAACTGATCCATGTTATTCCAGCATTTGGTCATAACTCACATATTATATTGGTTGATCTATCACCATATTCACCACTTGGGTACCACATTTGCCTTTCCAAATCAACTTCTTAGCCTTCTATCATTTTTTTTCATTTTTTTCCCTTGTCATCTTGGATTTCTTTTCAAAGGAATACATGAATCTTTTATGAATATTGTCATTCATTGATTATCATTTCAAATCATGATAAGCACAATGCAATCATATATTTTCTTGATTTATTCTAGGGATGCAAAAATGAATAAGGGTAAGGTGAATTGAGAGAAAAGGGAATCAATACAAGAATAAGTTTGGTATAAAAATAAATGGATCAAGGAACAAATTTCAAAGCATGTCATGAAGGTAAGTGTATGAATGGTATAACAATGTCCAAACAATGAATATTCAGACAATTTTAACATTTATCCAAGATTCTTTTTCAAAAACTCATTCCATTGACTTTCAAAATTATTTTGAGCTCTCATACTTTGCCCAAGTTTTAGAGGACCTTCAGATGACATTGATCTTCCATATATTAAGTTGTTATTCTGGTTTTCAGCTCAGATGTCTTTATACTCAAATTACCTTTTCAAATTTTCAATTTGAATCTTTTTTTTTTCTCTATTTTTATTTTTTATTTTTTATATTTTTATTTATTTATCCTATTTTATTCATTCAAAAAAATTGATTGATAAATAATTAGCAAAATAACACATATAAAAAAAAAAAAAATACTAAAACAACTTATGGTTCGACTTAGGAGGCTCACCACGGCTTGGCTTAAGATACAGGAAACAGCTCAGTTTGTAGCTCAAATGGCACAGAGCTAACCTGGGATAAAGAATTGGGTCGGGTCAACCAATGGCTGACGTGCGGATCCATGAAGCAGGTAAAAAAGAACCCAGTCTCTTTAGCTAAAATGGCACCGTTTTGTTAACACGATAAAATATTTCTTTTAAGCTTTTTTTTTTCATTTCATAGATTCTTTCTTTCTCTTTATAATTTCTGCTCTATCTTTCTCTAGAAAACTCCATACATTTTCAAATCCTGACAAGATGCCATTGTCGCTACCGTCGCTAATCACCATCGGCCTCATCACCAATGATCGTTCTAACCTAGTTTTTATCTTGAGGTTTGTTTCAGTCTCCTCTATCACGTAATCTGCTTGGTTTCTTCAAATTGGATTTGCGTAGATCCGAGCTCAAAGTTGTGGTCTTCTCTTTATCTTTTATTGTTTTGATGGTAGTCACCTCTAGGTAGGCTGCCTTTGTTCTTAACTTTCTTTTCCACTGATTTTGAGGACTTGGGCCCCTTTGAAAATGATTTAAATTGAACCCCAAAAAAACTATTCTCCACTTTCATTTCTGACTTCCTCTAGTTTCTAACCTTGCCTTTGTTTTTTTCTTGCTCCCCATTTTTATAGGAGATGGCTATTCGATGAAGGGTTGATGATGAGGGTAATGACAAGATTGGCTATTGGTGAGGGTTGGCACCTCCACTGTCAATTCGTGGGTTGATGATTGGAGTATCCTTGTTCTCTGTTTGCAGACATGTTTTTTTTTTTTTTTACAAGACAATGGAACGGGATTCTCTTTTAGGCTATTAGGTTATTGTCAGAATGATGGTCGCTTCTGATTGTTTGTTGGAATTGAATTTAGGCTATGGTTGGGTATGCCGCGCACCGCCTTGGTTTCAAAGTGGTAGATTTGCAGATGGTGAGATATTTTTGCTCTACTTTCTATTTTTTATTTCCTGGAGTCTTCTGAGTAATTGCTAGGTATTCTGGATTTTTTTTTGCTAGGTGTTTGGTGGTTGTGTGACTTTTGCTGATAGAATTAGGACTAAATAGAATCAAACAAAAAAGGCTTTTTGGTGGGTGGTGTTGTTTAAGGGTATCCCACAGGAGTCCTTAATGGTTAAAAGTTCAGGCCAGGGGTTGCTGTTTCATAGGTAATGGTATTTGATGATGCAATGGGGATGTTTTCTAGTTGGCTAGCAATGGCAACATAGTTCGATGATGGTGGAGATGTCAACGTGGATATGACAGTGTGTTAAAAATGGTGATGAAGCTTTGCTCGATTTTTCTTTGTGTTTCTTTTGGTTTTTTTATGTGTGGCTTTGGGGTCTGATTATGGATTGATGGTAGACTAGGGCTAGATAACTACGTAAAGAATATTCAACCAGCAATAGGTTTCCCAAGAACTTATTGATGTTCATCCAGGAATCACTTGATTTTTTTTTTTTTTGTAGTTGCCCCCCTTTGTAGTCTAATTGCTATTGTTTAAATAGGCATCCAGCCTCCATGAAATTCAAGATTAAAACGTTATCCGATTGAATGAAATTTTCCTTTATCTCTTTTAATTTCAATTTTAAACTCAACCAGTTTATATTCCAATTCTGATTCAAATTCAAACATAACTATCTATCTCTTGAAGTAAGTCAGACAATTACAAATATTATGGGTCTAAAGTCCAAAGCAAACCCAAAACTCAAATTCAAAGCCCAATTCGAACTAAATCGAGATTCGAAGAGTGTCTACATGACCTACGTCTACGGATGAGAAACAAGATTCACTAATTATAGAGAATTATTAACATACATCAAAACATATCAATCATTCAATAATCAATACTCATAGATCATCTCAATCTTCTCTAATCCTATAGAGTATTCTCAATCTAAACAAATACATATCTATGTGCACTTTTTTAATACAACTAAACACATACCTATATGCACCTATACATCATACCTATATGGATCTATACATCATACCTATATGGACCCTTTTAGTCTCATTTAGTTCACTTACAAACATTCAAACATATATACCTATAAGACATAAATCTTCAGTAGTCTTATGGGGTGCCTATCCCATAAAATCATATAACTTTTTTACATCTTTTTTTATACCTAACACTATAGAAACTTCACTTATATATAATATTATACAAACTTACCTATTAAAAATCTCTCTCTTCTTATAATTCTTCTACAAGTCAAACTTACCTATTAAGAATCTTCTTTCTTTTAGAATTCTTATTTTCAAGTCTTCTTATTCATCAAATAATATATAACAATTCTCTTATGAGATTTGAGTCATTCTCAATAATCTTCATCTTGACTCAAATTTCATCAAATCATCTGTATTCATGCTAAAAATGCTTGACTCCACCTACAATGAAAGTCTCACAATCATCTTCTCTTGTGTGTCTTCACACTTTATACAAATTGATCCTCAATCCTCAAAACATGAACTTCAACTCTTCTCTTGAATCAATCTCCTCTAAGTTTACCTCTTCTCATGACTCGAACTTTTAGCTTTTTTCATGTCTTGAACCTTCAGCTCTGATACCACTTGTTTGGGATCACCATAACTCTGATACCACTTGTTAGGCTAAAAAGCCTCAATCTAATCACACCAACAGAAGAAAAATCAAATAATTGATCAATTACACAATAGACGTTAATTTAACGTGATTTGGTCCAATTGACCTACGTCCACGGATGAGAAATAAGATTCACGAGTTGTAAAAAAATATAAACATACATCAAAACATATCAATCACTCAACAATCAATACTCATAAACCTTCTCAATCTCCTCTAGTACTATATAATATTCTCAACCCAAACAAATACATAACCATATGCACCCTTTTAACACAACCAAATACATACACATATGCACCCATACATCATATCTACGTAGACCCTCTCAGTCTCCTCTAGTCCACTTACATGTACCATACCTATATGGACCCTCTCAGTCTCTTCTAGTTCACTTACAAATATTCAAACATACATATCTATAAGACGTAAATCTTTAGTAGTCTTATGAGGTGTCTATCCCCTAATACCTTACAACTCTCTTATATCTTTTTCTGATACCTAATCCTATAAAGTATTCACCTATTTATAACCATACAAACATTGCCTATTAAGAATCATTTTCCTCTTAGAATTCTTCTTCTGCAAATCAAACTTACCTGTTAAGAATCATCTTTCTCTTAGAATTTGTTTTTACAAATCTTTTTGTTCATCAAGCAATATCTAACAAATCCAAATAGTTCTCTTATGGGATTTGAGTCATTATTCCCAACAAAAATATGGTAACTTACTTGTTTTAGCATTTGGTAATGTAACTCATGGTATTACTTCCTAAATCATTGGAGCTTTTACGTTGAATTAATTGTAAAATCAATGGTGACAAATTGGTGGAATCGTAGGAACATATTTATATATAATTAAGGATTTTGGAGGCTGGTCCAGATGATTCTTCCATATTTTGTCTTGCAAAGCTTGATATCAGGCAGAGAAGTCATGATTGCTGATTCAAGGTGGACGGTGAGTGATGGTAATCAGATTGATATTTGGCATAGTAGGCGGCTAAATAAACCTCCTATAAACCGACCTTCATAACCTGCTTTTATATCAGTTCATCCTTGGAAAGTAGCAAGTCTGATTGATCATCAAAGATAAGCGTGGAATGTTGAGATAGTTTCTGAAATTTTTCTCCAGAAGATGCTGATCAGATCATTATTCATATTCCTTTGGGTCGTCGGTGCGTGCCTGACAAGCTCATTCGGAATGACGATCATTGCTGGGACAATTTGCAATGAAGTCTGCATATTTTGAAGCAAGGAAGATTTTGGGATGGGAAGAATGTCCATATGAATTTTGCATTCCTATCTGGCAATTAGTATGGTCTGCTGAGGGAGAGGTATTCAGATGAATAATAACTGTTGTTTTTGTAGCAATCTAAGTGAATCTCTGTTCCGTCTCTTCATTGAGTACAAATTTAGGTGTGAAATGTGGAGGGATTATACTAAGAACGGGAGAGCAGGCTTGGGTATGGTGGATATGGATATGGATGGCTCTGTTATTTTGTGTGCTGTGACTAAGGTTTGATCATGTGATGATCGAGTCCCCTTCATGCTGAAATGCAAGCGTTGTTGTTTGGAGTTAGGATGACCCAAGGTCATGGTCATAGTGGAGTGTGACTCATATTTGCCCTTTTCTGAAATCACAAAGGCGTAATATATATCATACATGATGGGATGGATGGTGGTAGCTTGATTTGGCTTCATGTAATGTATCTTGTCAGTTTAATCGCACTAAAGAATGGCTAATTATTTAGCACAGCTAAAATTGAGGGCGATATTGGAAACCAACCTATCTGGCTGGGATCACTTCCAAGTTTTCTTTGTAATATTGCTGCTACTTGATAATTAATCAATGTTATCTTCTTAAAAAAAAAAGTATATTGCATTATTGGGCCATTATTTATGATTATGAAATTATACTAATAATGCTATTTTTCAGCCAATGTTCTTTTTTGAATTTTCAACTACTTTGTTTAGGAAAGTCTAACGTTGTAAGCAAAAAGTAGGCGAGGGAGAAAAAAAAAATTAGAAAAAAAAAAGAGACCTATTTTCTTTTAACTGTTATTTCAAAGAAAATAATAGGTTTATCTTTTCATGTTTTAAAGAAAATTGTGTTTTGTTTAAGAAAACAAAATTGTTTTTTTTTTTATAAAAAACAGAAGATTTCTCAACATGTAAAAAATATTTGATTGAAAAATAAAAAACATAGTTTAAAAAATAAAATTGGGGCAAAATTAGAAAAAAAATTTCCATTGTTTACAATAAAAAATACTTTGGAAAAATAAAAATGTGAAAACACCATTTAAAAAAAAAAATTCCCTCCATATTATAAATCATCAAAAATATTGAATTTTTTTAGTCACCATAAATGCAAGAATTTTTTTAAAAAATATTTTTTATAAAAATCTTTTCCAATCATAATCTATTTTCATGTTGAGAGGTTTTGCTTTCATATTTTTCATCATAATTTTAAGGGTATAAATGATACATTTATATTTATAAATTATTCAAGTTTGATTCGAATAAAATTTAAATTCAGTTCAATTATTATCGAATCGAGCTCGAACTCGAATAACTCGACTCATCAATCTAATCGAGTTCGAATTTTTGTATACTTGATTCGAATAGCTCACAAATGTAATCAAATTTTTTTATGTAAATAAATTTTTATTATTTTAATTAATAAAATATTTTAAAATCGAATTTGAATTTAAATACAAATAATCAAACTTTCATTAAATATAAAAATTAAATTTATTTTTACATATTAATTGAGTCTAATCGATTAAATTCAAGTAGTTTAATTTTTATATTGAATTAAATTCAAACTAAAATAAAATAAAATTCAATCAAATTTAAACTAAATTTTAAATCTTAAATTTAAATCAAATTCAAACTCAATAATATATGAATTCGAATTTAATTTATTACATCTTTAGTCTTTTTATCTTTTAATGTCGAGGGGTTTCAAATATAATAATCACCTCTAACGTTCTCGAAATGAATAACAGACGAAAACCTTGTCTCTACGTAAAAAGGCAATAAAAATTTGTAAAAAGCAATTTTGTTACAATTTGATGGAAATAAGGGCGAGTGTGATTTGAACTTTTAGAACGTGTGCTACACCGACCTAAAAGATGCGTGGGAAACGCATGTCTTGATAGTTGAAACAACGAGCACTGAAAAAAAAAAAAACGCACAGACGTACAGAACTGATTTTATAACTGGCGGCGAATTCTAGGTTGCTCGCCACGTTAGTTCTAGCTGTTAAACAAAAAATAACACCCAAAAATTTACATGATTAAAGAAAAACACTAGCAGCGGTGAGTAGGAAATTCCGAACAAGCCAGCAAGAACTCAAGTGTTCTACACTTCAGATTACCAGAGTACCCTCAAGTCATTGACTTAATTATCTAAAAATTAATTAGTGATTAAGGTGCCAGATTAGAGGAACAAAGCGCGATTAACAGAGGGACGAGACTTTAAGTGGTAGAAGGTGGATGGGGTGTTTTGTCTAATCAAACAATTTGACCGACTGAGCCGGGCATCTTGAGCCCTACGTTATTGGCATTATGTAATTCGAGACCGAGTCAGCAGTCTATGGAGCTCTCTCATTGGGCCGAAGTTTACCTGTGGAACCCACATCTCTATGTGTCCCAATCGGATGCCATCATCCAGTTGCAGCGAATTCTACCTCACCGGAATCTTTTATTGGAGACCATCCACTGCCTGTGATAACAAGTACATAGTCCATGCTAATCGTCGATGACTATAAAATTAGACATATTACATACACCTAAAAAAAAATTTTTTCCTTTAATAAAATTAGTAATTTAAAAAAAAATTACTAATTATAGGTTAATATTAGTATACTATAATGAGGATTTTCCAATTTCGGCTGCTGGGATCCTATAAAACAGCAAATTCTGGGACTCCACCGCAACCAAAACTCCACTTCTCATACATCTTACTACTTTACGCCTACTATCGTTGAAATATTTTTGCACTCCGTACAGTTTGTTTTGAATACCAGTACCACCATCCCTTTCTTTCTTATCCTTTAGTGTTTGAAGTCAGATTTGCTTTCGTCTCTCATCAAATGTGAAGCAGATTTGAGGCTTTTTTTGCCAGATTTTTTATCAGGAACGGTGACTAGTATAGAAACTTCCTGGTAATTTGTTTCCCAAAAGAAAATTACTGGAGGCCGCAGTTATTCACTCTCCTTTTCTTCTGGGTTCAGTCTCTCCTTTTATATCTGTTGCTTTCTAACAAATCTTTAGAGTAGTGAGATTTTTTCTTTTTTCAGCCTCTGCCGGGTCTTCCTTTGTTGAAGGCTCTCTCTCTCTCTATCTCTCTCTTCTTCCCTTATTCCAATCTTTAATAGTGTTTTTGAAACCTTTGATACCTTTTGGCAGATTTCTGATTCAGCCATGTCTTTGTTATCTCTTTCCACGGTTTAAGCTTCTCTTTCAAGGTTCCCTACCTTTTTCCCACTTTATTCTTGTACGTCGCTCGACCCTTGTTCTCTTCCTTCTTTCTATCGATGCCAATGGACGGAATCTGAGACCACCAAAACAACACAACCCCAAAAAGAGAAAAAAAAAATCAGCAAAGCTAAAGATGGACCAAAGTATCCTATGTCCGATCAAATACACCGAACACAAAATCGTCACAAAAAAATTCAGAATGACGTCCTTGAAGCCCAAAAAACCATCTTCCGGTTATGACCGTACTCACAACAACAATACCCCCGACGTTCCCAGAATCGTACGGGTATCCATTACGGACCCTGACGCAACGGACTCTTCAAGCGATGAGGAAGCTCACTTCTTTGGTCGCCAGAGAGTGAAGCGCTACGTCAACGAGATCAACATCGAAGCCGCTTGCAAAGCCACCACCGCCAACAACATTTACAACAGCAACCGCAAGAGGACGACCGCAGCCGCCGACGTCACAACAGCCTGTCTTAGACCACTCAAGCTTTCTTCAAACAACGGAAATGGTAGGAAGTTCAGGGGAGTACGGCAAAGACCGTGGGGAAAATGGGCGGCGGAGATTAGAGATCCTGCTCGACGTGTACGGCTGTGGTTGGGTACTTATGATACTGCTGAAGAAGCAGCCATGGTTTATGATAATGCAGCAATCAAGCTTCGAGGACCTGACGCTTTGACCAACTTCGTTACTCCTCCTGCGAAGCAAAATAATGAAAAGTCCGAAAAAATTAACGTGGATTCGGTTTCTGGGTACGAATCAGCGGACGAGTCATCTCACAATCTTTCTTCTCCAATTTCAGTTCTTAACTTTCGAACTCAATCAAGTGAAGAAACAGCAGTCGAACAAGAAAAACCGGTTCAAGAACTCCGAGAAGAAGATAGTAAGCGGCCGCCGGTTCAGGAGCAGCTGGTTTCAAGCGAATGCCAAGGGGAAAGTGAAACAAACTTGCCCGATGATTCGGGAGATTATTTGTCACTTGATTTCCCTTTTCTCGACGAGTCTTTCAACATCCCAGTTCCTGGATTGTCGCTCTTTGATGAGACTGCGACGATTTTGCCAGACAGTAGCCTGTTCAGTGGGGATTTTAGTGACATGTTACTCGACACGTCTCAAAAATCGTCATCATCTATTTTACAAGTGGAAGATTACTTTGAAGACATCGGCGATTTGTTCTTCTCAGACCCTCTTGAGGCACTATGAGAGAGAAAGTTTAGTCCTCTTTTCTCGAACGAATGTCGTCGCCGCTTGCTTGCCGATTTCCCTGCAGATTTTGGATCGGCGGCGAAAATAAAAAGATTTGGGGTTATTCACTAATATTATTTATTTGTTTAATTCCTCCGTTAAAAAATAAACGGAGAGTTGAGTGGAGGTTTGTTTTTCTTTTTATATTTTTCTTTTTGTTAAAAATAATTAGGCGTGTACTTAAAATTTTGACGGAGAAATGAGAAATGAAAAACTTTTGTTAATCCTCTTTTTCTGGAAATTCTAACGGATGTGATTATGACGTGGCAATAGATACTGTGTGACACGTGTAGAAATTCGAAAGTGCCATGGTGGCATTCCTATTGCCTCCACACGAGCAGGCGCAATTCACGGTTACGGCCGGTCAAGTGAATCCGAGTCGGTGCTGCTCATGTGTGAAATCTAGACCCTCATTTTTTTATTTCTTTTTGTTCTTTTTATAATTATTTTTGTTTAAGTTTATGGTGCCGCAATTTATAGTCTATAAAGCGAAAGAAACAAAATAAAATGCAGGCTACAAAGAGCGGGGTGTAAATATAATTAATATTAAGCTAATTGGGGTCAAATTCTACTTACTAATAGTATTAATTGGGGTCAAATTCTACTTACTAACAGTATTAATTGGAAATGGTTCAAAGGGTATAAGTTGTGCCAGCTTTTACTATTAAATTAAATCAGTAGGTTTCTGAGTTGGTGAGATTTGCATCTTCTGTCATAACACTATAAATATAATACACATTGCTAAATTTATTATCTGAATTTATTAAATTTCTTTTTTTTTTTTCAAAAATCTCTTTACTATGAATTAGTTTTTAATATATTGACAAGGAATTTTTTTAATTATATAAATAGGATTAAACACTTGATACATATTATATTTTTAAAAATTATTTTTTGATATATTTTTTAAAAATATGTGTTATTATACTAATCTCATTTTTTATATCTAAAACTTTTAATAATTTCTCTTTAAATTATTTTGCTAAAAAATGTTTCTTTTTTTCTTGGAATACATTGAAATTTAATTTTCATGTTGTGGAATAAATATCTATACATATAATTATTATTTGATTATCAAGATTTTGCGTTGTAATAGCAGTTAAATTCACACCACAAATACACATTACTTTCTTTTTCAATTTTTTTTTTCCTCCAAGAGAAATCTTAGTTAAAAAGTCCACAAGTCGTCAACTCTTATAGTATATCAGAAAAGTCAAGTATTAAAAGGCTGCTTGAAATGTGGAAAATTGTGAACAAGAATGTGGAAGAATTTTTTTTTTTAAATGGCAAGAATTAATGCAGTATAAAACCGTACCTAACGTAATTAGAGAGGGCCACTAAGAATTTAGGATGTTTGACTATCAATGTCGTAATCATTGTTGTCGACATCTTCCTATATAAATCTTTAGATTTTTTTTTTCTTTTTTTTTTTTTTCAAAAGTTTGCATAGGATTCCTATAACCAATGTGTTTTTCGTCAAAACGAATTTCCCTTTTCAGCAAATAATGCAAGTTAGGTAGGCATAATTCCTTCTCAATTTAATTACAATTAGATTTTCTCATGTCCTTTTTTATATATATACAGGAAATGCACCGTCTAAAAATAAAATAAAGAAATTGAAAATTTTAAATTTCAATTTTCAAATTTCAAAATTCAATTTTCAAATTTATTAAAATTTTTTGAAAGAAACTAAATAAAATTTTGGGTTTTAATAATTTTTTTTTAATTTTATATCTAAATGCAATTTTAAAATGAAAATTGCAGACAGACATAGTCACGTAATTAAATAGATTGTAAAAAAAATTTTAGAAAAATAAATTAATCCAACATTAAATGGAAACTTTTAGGGGTATAATATAGAATCGTATAAACTAATACTATGTTTGGATATATATATATATATATATATAAATAAAATAAAATAAAATAAAAAAAGAAAAATTTTTTAAAAATTATAAATGCATCCCTTATTTGGATAGTTAAAATTAATAAAAGAAAAAAAAATTCAAACAACCATCATTTAAATAAATAGAAAAAAAAAAGACATAATTCATTATAATATCTTTTTTCAATTATAACATTTTTTTTTATAAAATATTATATAATATACAAATATATCTTTATACTACTTAACTTATATAAACAAATTTTTTTAAACAAAATTGAGCTTATTTAATACGATAAAATATATTAATTAGTTATTGATTTATTTTTAATTTTGTGTTCAATTTAATATTTTAATTTATTTTTATAATAATTTGGCTTGTTTTGTTTTTAAAACTTAAAAAATTATAAAATATTTATAAACTATGATATTATATAAAATACTCATAAAAAACTTATTTTTATATGAAATATTAGTTATATAATCAAATATAACATTATAATAAAAATATGAATATAATAATCTTTTTATAAAAATAAAAAATTTTAAACTTTTTTTTCTTTAACTTTTCCCTTCAATTATGGTATTAAAAAAATAAAAATTATAAGAAAAACAAAAAAAATTATTGAATTTTCACTTCTTTTATTTTCTTTCAATTAAAAATTTACCTAAATAAATAAAAAAAATTTTACTTTCATTACTTTCTTTTATTTTTGTTTCCTTTCTTTCACTTCACCTCAATTCAAACATAGAGAAAATTAAAATGAGAAATAATCGTAAATTCGTAACTTGATTTGTTTGTTTTTTTTCCCGTGAATATCTACGGTTTTAGTACTAGTACCTCTTGCTCATATTTGTTTGTACAACTAATCCGGAAAATAGGTTGAAATTTCTGCAGTACGGCGTCTCCACTTTTCCCAATGAGGGAACGATTTGAAAATAAGTTGGATATTGCTGCAATTTCCTCATGGATGCTTTATGAACATCAACTTCAAACCCTACGATAATGATGGTAACAACTTATTTGTTTTCAATAATTTTGTGGTTTTATTTACTATATATCTTAATGATGCATTTCAACAATTTGATGTTTTTAAATTATTTGAAATGGGATTAAAACTAATTTCTCGACTTGTTATGAATCAATCATAATTTTTTAGTGTACGTCAATTTCATTAAATTTTATCATTATTTTTATTCAAATATTTTAATTTATTATATTTATTAAAATTAATAAAAATAAAAATATAATAATCAAATTTATTATTATATCATAATATAACGATGAGTTTCTACCATGCTCCTTCTACACGTTCAGGCTATAGCACCCGTCGACCGCAATCTGAAATTTCCAATAATTATGTCTTCAAAAATATTATGGTTGCTGCTACTCAGTGGCTTTCTTATAATAAAAAGCTAGAGAGATGAATGTAAAAGGTCTCCTAATTTTAATTTTTTTTATTTTTTTATTTGAGATTTTTAAATTTTTAAAATTTTTCATTAAATTAATTTTTTAATTAATATTTTATTCATAAATTACATGACTGTTAGACTGTGATTTTGTTTTTTACATTACATATATTCAAACAAAAAATTAGATGAAAGGAAAAGCACCAAAAATCTATGAAATTTTCAGAAGCTAGTTGAAGTACATTTTTTTTTTGTGAGTTTAACCATGTATGTTTGATTTTTATTCAAATCTTACATTGCACCGTACATCTTTTTTTTTTTTTTTTGGGTTTATATTGCCTTTGCAAATTTGGTTAGAAACAGTATTAAAGATATTTTCCAAAGACACAAAAATTAATGCACTTTTGGTCAAAATGAAGACACGTGTTCACTCGATCGGGTTCTCCAAATTATATGATGTTTCTAGGTATAACAAATTTTATGTACGTAACTGTCAAAAACAAGGAAAATGTGGAAGGCAATTGCAGGACAAATTATGAAAGGGAATTGACAGTAGCGATTAATGTCCACCATCAAACACATTGAATTATTATTATTTTTAATTTTATCGTAATTAATTTTTTCGTCATAAGATTTAAAAAAAAATTTATTTATGCACTAAAAAATTTATAAAAAGAACAAAAAAAAAAACTATAAAGTTTCATTCTAGTAATAGGATATCACTTTTAAAGAAATTGGCTAGATATCTTTCCTAATAAAGAAGAAAAATTCGTCGACAGTTAGTTAACGTCCATCTATGTCTTATCTTGCAAATTTATAATGTCATTGCAAAATTCATTTTCTTTATATTAATATAAATTTATCTATATAATCAATTGGACTTAAAACTCAAATAGTAAAAATTAAGGAGTTTATAAAATAAGCATTTATAAATATTAAAATTTAAATTTCAAAATTGATGAATATCATATTTTAAAAGTAATTACATAAATAAATTAAATTAAAATTAAGATTTATTTGACACATCCTTTTACTTATTTAAAAAAATGTCTCAAATAATGAAGTCTAAAATTAAGGAGACAAAAATAATACAAAATCCAAAAACGAAAATTCATATTGGAACTATTTATACTAATACTTTTCCTTTGACTCTTTTCATTTCTCTACCTAAATTTGGTTTCCTGCATTGGATCCTAACACGTACACACTGTTTGATTTGAGGGAACCTAAAAAAGAACAGGTAGGTCTACATTTCAACTCTCAACTAGAGTTGATATCGGATCGAGTTCGAGGTAAATTTTGTTCGTCCCGAACTCGACTTTACCTGATTTTTTTTTTGTTTTTTCATATCCAAATTTGATCCCGATCCGATATTATATAAATAGTACCCGATCGATCCAAAATTAATAAAATATTATTTTTTAAAATATAAATTATTATTTTTTAAATATAAATATTTAAAAATATCATTATATAAATATATATAATTAAAAATAATTTTTTACATAATATCAAGTCGAGTCGAATTTATCTAAAACCCGAACCTGACTCGACCTTTTGATTGTTTCATAATTTTACCGATCCGACACGATCCGAAACTCAAATTTCAAAAAAAAAATATTGACTCCGTAAAATCGAATCGAGTCGAAAATGTCGGGGATGGGTTAAATTGTCAACCCTACTCCTAACCCACACTTGGATTTCTTTTGCCCACTTGAAAAAAAAAAAACCTTTTTCCTTTGAATTGTTTAATCTTTTTAATTACTCAATATAGATTATAGTCGTATAATAACCTTGAACGTGTGACAACTTTTGGAGATTTAAAGAGTAACAAAGGAAAGAAAAGGTCATATTTTACACTTTTTCTGCTGTAGTACTTAAAATATTCAATTTGCAGGACCTTTTCTCATTTTTCTTTGCTAATAAAAAGGTTTATGTTTATGTTTCTATTTAATTATTAAGGCCCTGAGGGCTGAGCCATGGGCAGCTTTTGCCAACAATATATATTTATATCTAAAAGTGTAAATAATATATTAGTACTCATAAATTATTCGAATTCGATTTGAATAAAATCAAGTCGAGTTCGAGCTCGAGTAGCTTGACTCATCAATCGAGTTGAGTTCGAATATTCTTATACTCAACTCGAGTAACTCGTGAGCTTAATCAAACTTTTATATTTAATTTTTTTTATTATTTTAATTAATAAAATATCTCGAATTTGAGCTTGAACTCGAGCATAAATAATCAAACTTTTGTCGAGTATAAGAATCGAGCTTATTTTTACATATTTTCGAGCTTAATCGAATGATTTCGAGTAGTTTAAATTCAATCACGAATTAAGTTCGAGCTAGAAAAATGAAACTCAATCGAGTTCGAATCAAGTATCGAGTCACAAATCGGGAGTCGAACTCGAGCTCAATCTTTTCACTATATCGACTCGACTCGATTCAATTACACCCCTATTTATGCCTTCGAATCTTCTCCCTTGTTTCTTAATCCAGAGTAAAAAGATCATCATTAATTAAAGGCTAATGCATGCTTTTATTGTGTGTGAGCTTAATTCTTTTTTAAAAGAAGATGCTATCAACTCTCCAAGCAATTTAGATATTTTTGCCCTTTTATTGTAAATTTGTAATGTAGCTAGTTATCATTATAATCAAGCAGTTCACTAGCAATTATGACATGGACAATTTATTTATTAATTAGGTCTACCAACGAAAATGCTATGCATTGAAGGCGTTTAGAGTTTAGTTGTGGGATAATATTGAAATAAGTCCTTCAACTTTATTCAAAAATAAAAATAAGTTTTTGATTTATTATTATATAAAATTAAGATAATAATTTTTTATTTCAATATAATTTTAATTTTGACATTATAAAATATTTATTTTTTGTTGAAATCTTCTATGATGTAATTTATAGCCAATGTTTATTTAGATTTATTTGGATGGCTAGATGATAAATATTTTAAATAATGATATTTTAAAAATTTTGGCAATTAGACTTTATTACTTCATTTTCAAGATTTAATGTATATAATTAGAATGAAATAAAATTTTATAATATTAATTTCAAATGTTTGTTTTTGTTTTTTAGTAAAGCTCAAAGGTTTATTTGAAAATTATTCCTTCGGCTAAGGAGTGTTTCTAAGCACTTATTGAAAATAAATAAACTATATATTTTAAGAATATTTTACATTTAAAAAGAGATGATTCATTAATTATAAATTAATTTCCTAAACATCATGTTAACTGATGTAGGGGTGAACAAAAATCGATTCGAATCAACTAAATTTACTGAAATCAAATGAATTCGATTGATTCTGTTCAATCTATTCGATTTTGATTATAATTAATTTTTTTATTAATTAAATTAGTTAATTCAATCGATTTTTTATTCTTAAAATTGATAACTAAATCGACCAATTTAATCAATTTTGTAATAAGTAAAAGTAAAAAATTTGATATGAGTATTTTTATTTATTTTTTCTTATAAAATACTGTTGAAATTATTAAATTTTTTAGTGATTTAATTTGAATGATACTTAAAATTTAGTTTTATTGAATTAAAATTGTGGTTAAATAATTGTTCATAATAAAAAAATAATAATAAATTTAATTATTTAATCAAATTGATCGAATTGAATTAATTATTCATAATAAAAATAATAATAATAAATTTAATTATTTAATCAAATCGATCGAATTGAATTAATTTTAATAATTCGATTGTGATCAATTATTTATTAAATAAAATTAATTAATTTAATTATTAATTTTTAAAAATCAAATCAATCGAATCAATCAATTGTTACCCTAAACCAATGTCATATTAGGCACTTATTATCGTTTACCTTTTACCCTTTAAAAGAGTACTTTGAATAATTGTTATTCAAAAAGAAATTTCCTGTTTTTGTCACTTGGTGACACCCTTTCAACAAAGAAAAAAAAAAAAAGGGGTTTGATGCAATACAAAGGCCAAAATACATATAATTAATAGTTTTGGGCAGATATGCAAATACCCACGTGAAAACGCAAAATATAGATAGAGAAATTACACTTATATATACAACACAGGGAATCTGTTTTATTATTATATATAATAAAAAACTCTGAATTCTCTTCTTTCTATTTTTCTTCTTGTTGTTATTTCAAAAGAAATAATAATGTAATTAACGTTAAAAGAGCCGAACGCACGCACTTCGTCACCAATTGCCGATTAAAATGACGTAAATGCCCCATTTCTTTCACTCTATTTAATTACGTCAGTAAACAGTTAAAAGCTGTTGAGGAACGGTCGTAAATATAAAATATATTAAAATTTATTCATATTTAATTCCTTAACATTCCTATATCTAATTTAAATTAATGGCTAAACTGACGTATTTATAGTTCTTCATTCTGAAGAACACGCCATTAGTTGTTTTTCAATTGGTTGGAATATATATATATATATATATATATATATGAAAAATAAGAGAACACGATGGGAAATTAGGGTCATAGAACATGAAGAATTTATAGAAGACTAGTGGCAAAGTTTGATAGTAGTATTGCTTAATTATGGTAATTTATTAGTGGCAGGAGAAGCGTAACTAACCATAGAATTTGGAGTTACTGAACCAGAGTGAAGCCCCACCCTCTAGCCTATTTCCAATTATTTAAGGCTGGATGCTGGTCCCTATCCTGGAAATTAATGAAAAATTAGATAAGCAAGAGAAGTAAGAAGTTGCCGTTGAGGACAGAGCCACTTGTACTAATGCTTGATATCTACGGCTAAAGGAGGCTAGCTAGCTATATCGAGAGTTTGCAGTGCCACTATGCCAGGCTGACCAAAAACAGCTGAGCAGAGATATTCAGCTCGCTAAATAACACCAACTTGCTTTTTCTTGTACTTGCACAATAGTATTTGCAGGCTGCAATTATTATGACTTTAATGAACAGCTGCGCACTTACGAGTTTCGTCTTTTCTGCAATTTCTTTCCGTATCTATCTGCCCACTTTCCAAGCAACCTTTAGTCCCCCCCGCTTCTGCTTTATCAGCTGACACTCTCGGTCTATGGAAGCACTTCCCCTTCCCAATGGTTTCTACCTTCCAAGTCATTACTTCAACTCTGAGTTTTGGATTCATTCCTATAAATTAAACCTCAGTGCATGCATGGTCGTTCCTTCATTTTCTTCATCTAAAAATTTTATAGATCGGTATATTTCAACATTTAGAACTTGGACATCTATCTAATAGATCTCAGGAGGATATCTTGTTCTTAAGGAGGGAATCAAGAATATGCAATAAGACTTTTGACAGAATTACAAAATGAGGAGATGGAGCTCTTGTCCATAGCTTGCCCCGATGGACCATTCCTTCTACACTTGATTTAGTTGTTACTTGTAATTAGTCTTAAGTTTGAAAGATTTGTGGCCGTCACAATTGACCAATGGGTTTAATCTCACCCTGATTCACCGTTCTCTATCTTTATAATATTGAAAAATGAAAATCTTCTCAAGCCAATCATGTTTAATTAATTTTTTGGCTCAATGATCTTGTCCATGTTCGACCAATCAAATGCCCAATACGGACCATGGATCAACCACGAATGCAAGGGAGCCGTCCACTCTAACCTCGAGGGCCCACAAAATAAATTTCATGGCCCGAGCTCATGCACATTGCGAATTAAAATATGACTTTTATGGCATTTGATTTTGAGGTAGGTCCAGACCCTAAAAGAAAAAAAGGGCCCAATACACAATCAGGTTATGAACACGTGAAATTTGTATGGGTTCCTGCACCCATGTGCAGTCCAGTCAAAGCATTTTTCATCCACGTGGCATCATGATACTGGACCGATCTGAAACATGTGGCATTGACATATTCATGATACTCGGGCCGGTCAGACCCAGAAGAGAAAAAAAAATTAATGAGGAAAGTTTCAAAGTTGTTTTAGGTGTTAGGTCCTAGAGGCCAGAAGGCTTTATCTTTCACCTGCCGACAATAAGGTTATGGAGGAAATTTTAACAATCTTTGAAAGCTGGGACTGGATTTCTATAAAATAAAGTGGATGTAATTTGTAATTTTACAATTAAAAATTGCGCGTACCCATGGAGTTTTATATTGCTTCCCAATTTACAGGGTCCGATGCCATCATTGCCATCATTATTCTTAAGCTCAATAGTCATCCTTCTTGCTTTTACTATTTTTTCATTCCTCATTCAAGCGTTGGAATTTTAATTTCGATTTGTTTATCCTTTTTTTTTTTTATAGATTAGATGAAACATCTTCTTCAAACAACTTACAGATCCTATCCTACTAACTCAAAAAAAATCTCAACAATCATCATTCACAATCTTATATTCTAAAAATTTGTTTAATTTTACAATTAAAATTAAGAAGGTGATGTTTGGGTACAAATAGTTGCATTCCATTTTCTCAATGGGAAAGTCATACATGTAACAATGATATCAATTAAGCTTTACTTTCACGTACCCATAATCTAGATCCATATTTAGAGTTGTTTGATGTCATAAATAAATAAACTTAACCCTCAATAAATCTGTTAAGTTTGTGTGGTGATATTTTTAATTTTCCTTCAAAATGTATAGCCTATAGAACATAATTAGCTCAATCATATTAAAAGTGAACGGATCACATGATTTTTTTTTTTTTTTTGGGGGGGGGGGGGGGGGGGAGGGAGGCTAGAATACCAGAACCCAAGGTTTCAATGAATAATTTATTTTCTTGCCGTCTAACCAATGAAATACTACATGTGAATTTTGTTGAGATTTTTTTTTTTTTGAATTTCTCTTTAAAACTCTTAATCCATCTACTTACCTTACCTGCTAAAAGAGGATTGCGCCTCATGGCCGCTTCCTGATTGCAACAGACCTCGTGCATTTAAAAAAAAAAAAAAATAGATAGAAAAAAAGTGCTCTATATGGATTGTGATTGACCTTTAAAAAAATTTTTATTCAAACTTTTTTAAACTTTTAACATCAAATTTTAATCAGCGTAAACTAACTTTTTTCTGATGCTAATACGGGGACAGTTGACTGGGAGCCCTTTAAAAGTGTGATAGAGGTCCAATTATAAAACGCAAGCGATATGTCTCCTAATATACATATGAAAACTGTGGAAGATATTATAGTGTGTGTGTGTATATATATATATATATATATATATATATATATATTGTGCAATTTACTTTTTGCAAGTCCAAGTTGACTAACTTGGAATTGGTTTGACATTTTCCCACCGAAAACACAAGGTCTCCTGTCCCACCTGGGATTATACAAAGATTAAAAGCAGGAAACAAAGTTATTAGGCATAAAGAAAGGAGGATGTTTTCTTGTCTTCTAATCCGTTTTACTTGAGCTTTTTGCTTGAATGGGAGCTTTGAGTCATGGCATCCAATAAGAAGTCAAAGAAAGTGTTTAAACACTGCTGCTAATTATAGGGTTATTATGTGTTCAAACTTTTAGCTTTTTTGGTTTCTGCCAACAAAAAGCTCCTTCAAAAGCCCTAAACAAAGCCAAACATTCCCACATTCCTTTTCCTTGCATGATGGTTTTGTAATTTGTCATTAATTCATTCTTCCAGAAACGCCTTCCTTTTTTTTCCCTGTTTAATCATTTATTGACATTTCCCCCAAATGGAGTGGGAATGAATCTGATACATTTGGAATTGAATTGGATAAAATTTCATAGAATATTTCATGTCAAGCAAATTCAATACTAAAGGCCAATGGCCTGGGGGACACACCAACTTTTCGTTTATTTCCTTTGCTGGAATTAAGAAGAGGGAGAAGAATATTAAAAAAAAAAGTTAGAAAGAAATATCTGAAATAAGAAAAGCATTGCCAACCGGATATTGAAATTTCGCCCATGATTTAGCCTGCAGGTTGATCCTAGTATGCTTGAGAGATTATGATGCGGGTGCTTGGGCTGACAATTGACTAAAGAGCCAACTAAGAGTGACACACTCTGACAAATGGCAAGAGGACAAGAAAAATATAAAGAAAAATAAATGCAAAAGGAAAAGATCTAGCAAGCCTGAGGTGTGAGAATTTAGAATTTGAGAAGATGATTCTGGGTTGCTTTCTGGGCCTAAGAATCGCCTGATTGAGTGGGCATTTGTCTAATATGGGAATAGTGGCCCATCTACACCTTGTCAGAACTGATAACAAATATCTTTTCGGAACCCAGACCACTGCCACTAAAAATGGTTGAGCCTACAATGAGTCAGGTTCATTACTCAGAAACTAGGAAGTTAAAGGGCAAAATCTCTAACAATTCAAAATATTAACTTCACAGTACATTTATTTAAGCTAAAGACTTGTATAAGCAAAGCCTAGCCTTCCCGCTCTACGAGAATTTGGTAGGGAAAATGGACTGCAGGGGAACCAGGCGTCATGTGGAAGGGCTTGCCAATAATTGGCCATTACAAGGCTCTCTGTAAGAAATATGCCAGAGAAATATTTGCCAAAACACTACTAACGATTGAAAGATTTCCAATAATTTCAGGACTAATGTAAATCTATTGTTCCATTTGTCATAATACAATGAATTTCTCGAGCAAACATATATCAGATACCAAATTGGAAACGGGGCACAACAGAGAGGGAGAGAGAGATTAAAAGGTAAAAATTGTAGTTAAGATTAGGCATGCATAAACATGGAAAATATCAGCTAAATAATAGGGGTATACACTGAGAATAGTGGAGGTAAGAAAAAGATAATACTCTGTAATCTGGGATTCCCTGCTACACAATCATTTCTAATAAGGTATATATGCCTCAATAATGATACCAGCTAGAGCAATCAGCATTTTGACAACAGCTACAACTAGGATATTACATAAACTAGGGACCAATTCTTTGCCAACATGCTCACCAAAAACCTTGAAACTCCCATGGGAAGAAACTGAAAGACAACAAAGCTTCTTGAAATTTTCAAAAACAGCACAGCATGGCATCCTATCTTTTAATTAACTTTGAACCAAATTTTGTGTCTTCTCCTTAACTCTGGGCCAAAAACACATCCAAGTGGCTCAAATGACCATAGGACGAAGGCCCTTCCAGTTTAGAATTCTTTCTCAAATTTCTGTAGCTGTTGATGTTATCTCCTTCTCTCTCTGGATGCTCTGTAAAAGCAATCTGATGCAGATGCAACATTGCTATCATGTTAAGAGCAAATAGATCTGCATTTCTTAGCATCCCACCCAAATGATCAAATTTCAGGGATTTCTTCGCAGAGTAGAAGCTAGAAAGAACTTTGATGAACATATTAGAGTGCTTCCCTTCATGTGACACAAAATTCTGCCCACATGGACTAACTGGTGCATTGTAAAGGTTTTCAGGTGATAAAAAACAGCTAGCATCATGTACATCTCCCACAAAAGCTACAGCTTCATCAATTACTTTGTACTTCTTACCATTGTGCTCAGACAATCTCAATGCAAGAATTAACCGGCTTTGCTCTAATCGTGCAATGGCAGAATCTCTTTCAGCCTGTATTTGTACAGTCTATAAAAATGAACGAAGAGATATCTATAAGAGATCCAGGTGCATGCTACTTAATGATATCCAAAAAATTGTCATGACTTAAAATTTAAAGCAAACAGGAAAGATCAGAAAGATATAAGTTAATTTAACACGAACACCACATCACCTCAAGAATTGAACCCAGCGTTTTTTCACTTGAGGTTATGAAGCAAGATATTAGGATTAATAACATTCTTGGGTGCAAACTAGTGCATTTCCTAGCATTGCAAATCAAATCGAATTCCTTCTCTTACATTTTGCAATTATAAAACCTTCAATGAAGTTCACATAATGCTTCTGCATGCTAATGTAATGCGGTCGTTAGTTACAGCATAAAGCCATCTCTGACCAACTTTCATGCATCTTGTGATGATACTCCCAAATCCTTCTATATCTCCTCGTCATCTTGGCTTTGTTCCTTCTGATACTCCCAAATCCTATTATATCTCATCATCTCACCATTCTCTCCGGACTCTAGAATCCACAAAACTAAAGTAAGTTCATTTCAGCTTAGCTCCATTTCTATACAAGAGATAGTAGACATCATAAGCTCCCTCATAAGAAGCCATTACGAAACAAAGCTTGAATGTGCAACAATTGAACAATTGCCTGGATGATTCCTTCTTGGCTTTGTTCCTTCTAAATATATGCCTCAATCCAAACACAAAACCTTCACAATCACATTTATACCATTGTATCAAATGTAATAAGTAGTTTCTCAGTTCCCTATATAACAATAACAACAACTTATTTTCGAAGCTGAGTTCTCAACAATCGATTCTGTATAATATAGATTGGATAATATTATCCTCAAATCAACAAATCCAAAATCTATGCAATAACTAGATAATCAACACAAAAAGCAATCTGTGAATCGAATTTTCCTTTCTTTTTCCCCGAATTTCCCTTCAATTACTTAACAACCAAACATTCTTAAAGTAAAATGTGCAGAACTAGAAGCAAAATTAGAAATTTACATCCCATTAAAAGAACTAGAGCTCCTTTCTTTTAGTTATATTGAGCCATTTTCATAGTCACTCGTATATTGAATTTACTTTACAATTATTATATATATAAAACTAACCCTAGGATACCAAAATCAATTTCCTATCCACTTTCCGTTATTTTTTACATAAATCAGAACCAGTCAAAAACCACAATAAAAAATAAAGGAGTTAAACTGACGTGGAAAAATTCGAGCTGGTCCTCGAGATTCTCGAGAGCGGTTCCGATAGCATTAAGACTCTTGGCCTCTTGAATTGAGGAGTCACCATCGTCGATTCGAAAGCCCTTGACGAACACGAAGCCACTCCTCTTGTGGTCATCGACGTCGTCGTTATAGAGGTTCTCCTTGTCGGATTTTCTTTGGTCTTTGATAGAAGAGTTAAGCAAGTGAGCTCGAGAAATCAAGTGAATGGCGTCGCTGAGCTTGTCGAGTAAGTGTCAGATTTTCTCCAGAACTGCCTCGATTTCCTCGATCTCCATGTCCCATTTCTTTTCTCAAGTGGAGGTAAAGCGAGGGAATTTTGGGGAAGGAAATGTTAAATGTTAGTATATTTCTAGTGTTTGGTTTACCGCTCTTTCTGTTGTTGACGTTCGAAGATTTGACTTTTTCCAGTGCGCCTCCTCTCACGGCAAAGATCATTTTTTTTTTTTTTGTAACCCACAAAATCCGAAATTCAACTTACTTTTTCAGATCTTGGTGGCGGGAAATTGAAACTCCCATCGTTTACATTTTGTACAATTTGCTTTGTGTTGAAACAGATTTCTTCAAGAAATTGAAACCAGTAGGGGAACGGGGCCCAGATTGAAATGTTAAAGTTGAAGTTGATATTCGTTCATCTCTTACGGTTTTGTAAAGATCATATAGGTCTTTATTTTTAAGTCAGTTCAATTTTTTGTTATTTCTTCAAAACTAGTCTCTAGCCAATGGTATAGATTGTGTTTTCTTTGAGAGTCCAATATGATTTTTTATAAATAACATAATCCAACGTTGATGTAAAAATTGTTAGATTGCACCCATTAATATAAGTTATTTTTCGTTTTGGGAGTTTAGTATTATTTTGCTAATGCTTTTGCTTTTGCATTAATATTTGATACACATATATTATTCATAAAGGTATTCATTTAATGAGTTCCATTAATTTCGAGTCAAAGTAAATGAATTATATTATTTTATTTTCATTAATTGAATTAAAATTTTTAATTTTAAAAATTAATTAATCGAGATTAATTAATTGGTACGATTAAATTTTTGGTTAATTAAATAATAAATTTTATTAAATTAAATTAAATTTTTAATTTTTAATTTCTCATATATGAAACAAATTAAATAAAACTATCCAACAAAAATATTTAAGTATCAAAGCATTAAATTAAAAAAAAACTTTAAACTTGAAATGAAATGGACAATTCATATATTTTTAGTTTTATATATAGGTTTTATTATATTTTGACTAAAATTTTGGTTAATTTGATTTTTTAACTAGATTAACCAAAAAAATCATTTTTTAAAATCATTTTTTATAACAAACTAATATTAATTTGATAATCGATCAATTAATTGAATTAAATTAATTCGATCGATTAATTTAGTTAAAACTTAATTTTGAATACCCCTAAGTATCAATAAATTATATGATGACACCTCAAAATAAGTAAAATTAAAAGTAATTAAATACTTAAAAATAAATTACTTTTAATAATAAATTAAATTTAAATAAATTTATTATTATTTACCTATAAGGATTTAATAATTTTAATTTTATTTATTAATGCAGTATCACAATATGATTGATTAACAATATATAAGACTTATACATTATTATTATATCAAATATAAACTCTTTATTTTTTTAAAATGTGTCTCAATAAAATAAAAATAAATTAGAGCATTGCTTATAAAGTCATAGTTCAATTATTGACTATTAGATGTGAAATTATTTTCCCTCTGAGTGACAATAAAAATATTACATATTCTTATCAATTTAAAATTAAAATTTTAGTTTTATTTAAATTCTTAAACTTATGTTCTTGAGAAAATAGTTTCAAATTTAATTTTTTTAAGAAACTTGTTAATTAGATTTATAATGTCAATCAATAATGAAATTTATATATTTAGACGCGTTTCACTCCATTACACGTCAATATTATAGTTATATACAATTAAAATTGTATCCACATTGAATATTAAAAATATGTTTGCATTTTTGTGTGTGACCTAAGTTGAAACTAATTATTATATTATAAAAAATACTTAAAGAAATACGATGAATTAAAAACTTAATTATATATATATATAAACTTGTGAATATTTATTTGACAAATTGAGTCATGTAAAAAAAAAAAATTTTTTTATAAATAACAAATTTTGAATAAGCTAAATTTAAATAAAAAAAATTTGTAAGAGGCCAAGTAAAGATAAAAGGAATATAAGAAAAAAAATTTCGAATAAAGCTGGCACTTAAAAAATTAGAAAGATCAAGTAAAGATATAAAGGAATTATCTAAAAAGATTTTGCATTAAAACTGACATTTTAAGAAATCTAGGGAAGGCCAAGTAATAATTAATGTGAAAAAAAAAAATGAAATTCCATAGCCTCTTTAATCCCCACGGTACGTCCCTAAAACAAGGAGCTAGCTGGAATTGGAATGAAAAAAATTATATACACATAAAAATATATATATTTATGTAGACATAATTTATTTTATTTTTCATATCAAAATTTTAATCTAATAAACAAAGCCAATTTTTTTTTATTTTTCAAAAATATCATTACGAAACAGTTATGTGTGTATATTATGTATATTTCTTATATCTATATAATATTTTCCAATTAAATTTGTTGTCGACGCCTCAAAATAGTATTTCTGTATTTTTTTCTGGCTAAAATATAATATAAGTCCTTGTACTCGATTAAATTTATCATATGAGTTGGTATCATTTTATTGATATCAATAATGTTTTATTTTTTATTTGGCACTTTCTTAGAAAAATGTAATGTTTTTCATATTGTATGGAATTTTATAAAAAGTTAATGACGTTAACATTTATTTAGGTCCAAACAAAGCCTCAATTTGATCCTAAATAGTAAATGATTTTAAGACTCGGTGATAATAAATTTATTAAGTTAAATCAAATTATTTTGTATAGATCACTTAATTTGCTTTTAACTAAGTTGACAGCTTACCATTACATAAAGGGTAAAAAATGAAATCACCCTTTGGCAATGCTAGACAATGGCCTAGAGAGCAACGGTTGCAGTTTTTATTCATAGATCACGCAGAAATTACTAAACAAACAAAATTACAAAAACAAAGGCAAAAATCTGTTGTCTTTCACCGCTTTTATTGAACAGGTTTTTTTTGTTTTTTTCATCACACTTCAAACTAGTTAGCTAGGTATAATTGTATGATCATCCTCCAAGGCCAATAATTTACCCTTCAATTAGCTTCCAAGCGGTCGCTTCCTTGCATAGTAACCGATCGTCTGGCGGCCATCTGAGTCTCATTCTGGCCACCACCATCTTCGCCTGAAATTTCCTCTAAAGACCGACCTCTGGTTTCTGGCACCAGGAATGTGAAACAAAATCCCAACATATTTGTAAAGGCCAAAAAGATGAGGGCACGCCTGATTTTGCTAGCTTCCCCGGACAATGTAAATTTTTGTACCACGAAAGCCGCAATTATTGCCCCTGCCTTCCCTGACGCCGCACTCAGCGCATGGCAAGTGGACCTCAGCCGGGTAGGAAACAGCTCCGCCGGGAGCACAAAGGTTGTACTGTTGGGGCCAAAGTTGGCAAAAAAGAACGTTAGCCCGTAGAGAACAGCAAATAACGACTTATTTTCGTCTTTGAGATACTGGTATTTGAGGCCAAGAATCAGCATAAATATAGACATCATGAAGAAGCCAACTAGTTGAATGGTGAAGCGGCCAATCTTTTCTATGAAAAGGACGGTGAACCAGTACCCTGGGAATGTACCAAGCAAAGCAACGATGAACATGGCACGTGAGTTATCGTAGACTTCTTCTAGAGCGCTGACATCAGCAGCTTTTTTGGTGAGATTCATAGCAGGGAAAATATCCTTTTGTGTTAGGTTTTGACTGTAGAAAGCAATATCCAATAAAAACCATGTGGTCATAGTACCTATCAAATGAAGCCCATGGCGTCTGTAGAACTCAGAGGATAGTAATGGGTACTGGTTTGCTGCCTTGAACTGGGAAAGCTTATCTTCTTCCTCTTCGAGTTTGATGTCAAGGACCCGACCCATATCAGCCGCAGCTTGTTTGGCATTTCCTTCAATAAGAGCAGTGTAACGACCAGTTTCGGGCATCTTCATCCGCCAATAAAACGTTAAAAGAGCTGGTAAGGCACCGAACATTAGCACAATCCGCCATAGATAATCTGCTTGAGGTGGGGTGGAGAAGATTGGGTCTTCTTTGAATGACGGCCTTTTGTAGAGCTTAAGAAAGATTGCTGAAAGAATCATGGAAACTAACCCAGCAAATATAATCCCCACACCTTGCATTGCAAAAACGGCGGCTATGAAGGCCCCACGGGTTTTTTTATTAGCATATTCAGACATAATTGTGGCAGAAAGAGGGTAGTCACCACCAATGCCAAAACCCAACCAAAATCGAAAGAAACAGAGGGTTCCAATCACAGATTCGGAGGTGGAACCAAATGACAGACCTGAGCAAATGGCACAAATCACCATGAGGATGAGAGTGATCCCGTATACTTTTTTGCGACCTAGTTTATCCCCGAGCCATCCAAAGACTAGTTGGCCACTAAGAGTTCCGAATAAGGCTACACCAGTAACCAAGTTGTTAATGTTAGGTTGGAACTTTCCCGGCGTGCTGGGTTTATCAGGATTATAGAAGTAAAGGCGGCCCAAGAGTTTCGACACAGCGGTGATGCAAAAGAGATCGTAGGCATCGGTAAAGAAACCCATGCCAGCGATAACAATGGCTTTGACATGGTACCATTGTGTACGAGCCGTGTCAAGAGCATGAAGCACTGCTAGATTATTATTTGAGGCCATTTTGTTTTGGGTGACCTTTGCTTATTAGCTCCTTCTGGTTGGAGATTTTGTGTTTCTTTTGGCTTATTTTATACAGAAGAACAATAAGGCTAAAAACGTTGATACCAAGGCTTTGGGGTAAGAACAAGAAATTGAGAAAGGAATATGAAGGATATTCTACAAGATTTCGATGAGAAAAGAGTAAGATAATTAAATAGGGTCGCAAAGAAGTTGTCGTCTCGTTTTGACCCCGGATTCATGGAAACTCATAAATAACAATAAGGACGAAAAATTCTTGCTGTATTTGGAGGTATGTATCTTGCTCTAATTCTTTGTCCTCTTTCCTTTCTTAGTGCAGTATACAATATATTGCAGGTTAAGTACCATAGGTAAGTGCTGGAATATGCAGCAGTAGATTTTAAAACTTTAAAACTATTTCTTCCATGATCATATCAACTGGTCTAAATCCTGGCTGGCCGCCAGCCTTTCTTTGACAAATCTGCGCGTGCGTGCTGTGTGCGCGCGTGCGTCCTTGTATTTGTCTGAATATCAAATGAATACTAATACTGTAGACCATTAATTATCTTGTGGCACCCAACAGTAACGCGAAAGATTGCTTTCCCACAATCCATTGTTAAATTTGTTGGACTGTCACGGAAGTAAATAAAAATATTCTAAGTACACATTTATAAAGAAAGTTAAAGCACACAACTTTATTTATTGTTTGTTATTAATGAAAAAGAAAAAAAGGGAAAATAATTGAAACTTCTTGAATTAATCCTATGATTATTAGCTTCAAAATATAAGAAATTTTGTGTAGTAACAAAATTATCCAAGCTATTTCATATATAGAAAATTTTTTTCTTTTCACCTATTATCTACGTACGGATCATGATGTTAAAAAATGATTGATTAGCTTCAAAATATGTAAGGAAAAAAAAGAACGGCATCGTGTTGAGGAGTTGACCCATAATAATCACATTTAAACGGTACGTGTATTGTGTTATCTATGGATTTATTATGGGCTAGCCCATGGAGACTCAGTTAATGTTATAATTGATTTTTAATTTATAAAGTAATATTAAATATGATATTTAAATTTTAAAAATATTTAATATAATATTTAAATTATAAATTTATTAATTAATATAATATTTAAAAAATTATTTATTTTTTAAGTATTATCATTTAAAATTAATCACTTTAAAATGAATAGCACATTAATTAATCGATTTATAATTTAGATACTAAATTAAAAATTTTTAAAGTTTAAATATTATATTAATATTTTATTATAATTTAAAAATTATTTTTAATATTAAACCACAAAAAATTTAAATATAGCATTCATATATTAATGAATAAAATATTAAATTATAATATAAATAAACAATTAAATATACACATAATGACACAAAATAATTATCATCACTAAATCTGTTTAGGAGTCAAATAGTTCAACAAAAACGAATCGAACTAGGTTTTAAATAAAAGTTTTAAGTTTGAATTTGATCCATTTCATGAAATTATTTTATTATTGAATAATTGATTTTTTAAGCACAATTATCTTCTTTTTAAAAAAGGATATTATTCTCCAAAAAAATAGGGAGATAGTGAAATTGAATCCCCTCTAAATGATAAACGATCTAAACTACCATATAAAGTTGTCTTCTGCCCTCCCTCAGCGTGCCACATCGTCCTTTTTAAGCTTAGTAAAACGGTGCGTTTTAGTTGTTTTGGGTATTCAAAGCTCTTTTTTTTTTTTTCCTTTCCTCTTTCTGCTACTTTCTTTCTCTATTTTCTTACTTTAATTACTATAAAATGGTAGCCTCATGTTTTCCATTGTAACTATCCTCGTATTTATGATACCTGACATTATTTAATTGGATACATTTATTAATGAAATTTGGACGAAACATATGCTAAATTTTATGGAACTGTCCCATCAACATTTATGGCTTTGTATTTGACATGCGTATTAGTGTTTGATGGATATGACTGGATTTGAATAATTTTAAAAGATTAATTGATTTTATTTTATTAACTCGAGAGAAAATGCTTTTATGGTCTAAACATGGAAGAGAGAAAAGGAAAAAGATCTGTCATAACGATTTTATGTCCGTTCGATGAATTTAGAAATAAAAAAATAACAGAGTTATCATCAATTTTTTTTTGATTAGGTGTGATTAGTCACCTATTAAAACATATCTTTTTAATAAAATCTTAAAATTAATTAAAATTTATTAAAAAGATAATTTTACGATCTACGAAACAGTTTGGGTTCGGGAGTCGGTTACGTGTTGGGAAAGATTAGCACTCCCACAGCGCCCATAAAAAAAACGGTACCAATTAATAATGTGTTATCCTTTGATTTTGATAAAAACAGTCTTATTTTCGGTATTCGAAAAATAATTTCCTTGATTTTTTTTTTAAATTATTCTCGAGAAAAATAAATCAAAACCTTTTTATTGAAATGATTCTTAAAATGTTTTAGTACGTTGATAACATTAAAAGAACTCTCTCTCACCTAAAGATTTCTTAAAGCCTCTCTACTCAGAATACTTTTAGAATCTCATCTTTGGGAGGTCTAAATTTACTTTTCGTAAAAAATTATGTCATGTATGTAATGCAAATAATAACATGTTGATGCACACATTTTATTCTTTTTCGAAAATTTTATTAATTGTTTTATTAATTTTTAGAATCTCATCTTTGGGAGGTCTAAATTTACTTTTCGTAAAAAATTATGTCATGTATGCAATGCAAATAATAGCATGTTGATGCACACATTTTATTCTTTTTAAAAAATTTTATTAATTGTTTTATTAATTTTTAATTTTAATTGAAATTTTGAAGAAAAAAAAAGAATTTAATCATATTGAAGATTTTCTATAAATATTCCAATACGTTGGTAATATTTTACAAAAAATCTTCTGACCTAGAGATTTCTTAAAGCATCTATACTCGGAATACTTATAGAATCCCATCATTGGATTAAATTTCTTTTCTTCCTATTTTTATTACTTATATTTTTTATTTATTAATCAATTTTTATTTATTATTTTTTAAAAAAAATCTTTACTGTATTGAAAATTTTTTATAAATACTCCAATACGCTGGTAGTATTTAAAAAAACCTTCTCACCTAGAGATTTCGTAGGCATCACTACTCGAAATACCTTTGAATCTCATCGTCGGATAAAAATTTTCTTTTCATACATTTTTTATTGCTTTAGTATTATTATTAAATTTATTTTTATATAATTGCTTTTAAAGTTCATTAACATAATTACATAAAAAATTTAACCACAATTTCATCAATTAGTCTAACAAATATAGATATTTTAATATGCATAAATATTAATAAAATAATAAAAAATAAAATTTTTTTTACCTGAACTGGACCGATCAACGGTCCGATCAACGTCTGATTCAGTTCGGCGGTTCGGTCCGGCGATTCGGCTAGGTCTGTGTGGTTCAGTATCGGTTCGGTTTGGTCTGGGCAGTTTAGTTTCGATCCAGTCAGATCGGTCAGAGGTAGATGAAGAAAACGGGTCGCGGGTTGGGTACGTGGACCTCGGGTCGGGTCGCAGGTTGACGCGCGAATCCTCTTTAGCTGAAACGACGTCGTTTTGGGTCTTTCCCTAAACGACGTCGTTTTGAGTTTTTGCTTTACTATATATAGCTGAAGTTTTTTTTTTATTCATTTGGCTTCTGTTTCAGAAAAAAAATGAGAGAGAGAGAGAGAGCTCTAGGGGAGGGGTTCGGTCGATCGCCATCGCCTGGTCCACCGTCGGTGATTGTCGTCGGTGACCGAAAAATGGTCTGAAGGTCACCGAAGACTCTTCTAGATGCCCTCTTTCCAGATCCGATCTCTTTTTCACCAAAAACAGCCCCAATCAACGTAGATCGAGGCTCAAAGTTTTGGTAAAAAAATACTTTTTTTATGTGTTTTCTGGTTTGTTTTCGTTGGGTGTCTTTGTAGGTGTAGTTTGGTGCTGGGTTCCCCGTTCCAGGGGACTGTTTTTGCTTCTTTTTTTTTGTGTTTCTGCAGATTTTTTTTTTGACAGAATCTTTTTTTTTTTCATTTTTTCTTCCTTTTTTTTTTTTGGTCTGGTTTGCAAGCTCTATTTATAGAGCTTGTTGGGATTCAAATCTTAGATTTTCTGAGATTTAAATCCCATTTTTCAACTGAAAAATTACACCTACCGTCCGTGATTGGTGGCTTGTCGGTCGTTGGCAGCTATTAGTGGTGCTTTTGACTTTAAGGATTATGTACTAGATTTGAACCAGATAAGGATGAAGAAAAAGGAAAAAGAAAAGAAGAAGAAAACAAACGCAGAAATGGGAAGAAAAAAAAATTAAATAATAAAAATAAAAATTTTTAAAAAATGATGTTTACAGTTGTCCCTCTTTGCCTATTTCTATGAAACAGGAATAAGGAAAAGACAAATAAACAACCATTTTGCTTGGAAAGATGAAACATTGAGAAGAAAAAAAAAATTTTTTTTTTGGTTCGACAGAAAATGGCTCCTTTCAATAGAAGTTCAATCGATATTTTTGAAAGTTTAAAAGGCTCCTCTCAGCAGAGGCTCAACAACTTTAAAATCTCATGAAAAGGCTCCTCTCAGTAGAGGTTCAACGACTTTAAAATCTCATCTTGGAAAAGCTCCTCTCAGCAGAGGCTCAACAACTTTAAAATTTTATCTTGGAAAAGCTCCTCTCAGCAGAGGCTCAACGACTTTAAAATTCTCTTGAAAAGGCTCCTCTCAACAGAGGCTCAACAACTTTAAAATTTCATGAAAAGGCTCTCTCAGCAGAGGCTCAACAACTTTAAAAATCTCATCTGGAAAAGCTCCTCTCAGCAGAGGCTCAACGACTTTAAAATTCTCTTGAAAAGGCTCCTCTTAGCAGAGGCTCAACAACTTTAAAATCTCATGAAAAAGCTCCTCTCAACAGAGGCTCCATAACTTTAAAATCTCATGAAAAATGCTCCTCTCAGCAGAGGCTCAACAACTTTAAAATCTCATGAAAAAGCTCCTCTCAACAGAGGCTCCACAACTTTAAAATCTCATGAAAAAGCTCCTCTCAACAGAGGCTCCACAACTTTAAAATTTTATCTTTTTCAAATTTGAGTTCTCATCTTTGAACAAGTAAATTTTTCTCTTTTGAATTCCTTTGTTTGATCATTGTCTTTACCAAAATCTTATTTTTTCATTAAGAAATGGAAAATTTCTATCTTTGTTACAACTTCTCATGGATGCATGTACTGAGTGTTCATAATGCAATGCATGTAATGCAATCAAAATCACTCATTGTAGTAAAAAGGTTCTCGAAATCTCTTACTTTCGGCTTCTTTTATCCGGATTCTTATTTGACCAATCTGTTCTCAACATCTGACCACAATATTTTTTTTCAAAAGTCTGCAACATCAATTTCTTGTCATGCTTTTCTCATCTTTTTTCATTTGCCTTTGTCAACTTTAAAAGTAATGCTGAGATCTTTCATGTTTGTTTTTCTTTTCATCATTTTAAGTTCAAGACAAATAAAATGCAATCACACATTTCTTTTATTCACTTGTACGATGAACAAAAATATCAGATAAGGATAAAAGAAAAAATAGGCATTATTTTCAAAGGAAAGATAATGTATTTCATATGGCTGGTAACAAGTGCATGTCAAAGTGTTTGAGTTAAAACAAAGGTACCCAAATAATGATCACAAGATAATTATGGACAAAATATTCTCAAATTCTTTCTCTAAAACTAAATCAGATGACTTCTTTGATCATTCAGAGTTCGTCAAACTACACTTACCCCTGCATTATCGGATCTTTTCTTGATGATGCTTCTGCTTCACATCCAAGCTGCCTTTTCAGGTTTTCAGCTTAGATAAGTTATCATTTTTTTTAAGCAAAATATTTCTTCACAACATCTGAATTTATTGGGGTAGATAAATCACCTCCATCCATTTCTGCCAAAATCAATGCCCCACCAAAAAAGACCTTTTTCACCACATACGAGCCTTCCCAATTTGGTGTCCATTTCCCCTGATTATCATGTTGATTTGGAAGGATTCTTTTTGGCACTAAGTCTCATTTCCTAAAGCAATGGGGATGAGTTTTCTTGTCATGTGCTCTCATCATCCTCTTTGGATATAATTGACCATGACAAAGTACTGACAATCTTTTCTCTTCGATGAAATTTAACTACTCGTAGCGATTTCAAACCCATTCTATTTCCTCTAACTCTACCTCCATTAGGACTCTAAGTGAGGGAATTTCTACTTCGACCGGTAGCACAGCTTCCATTTCATATACCAAAGAGAACGGTGTGGCCCCAGTAGATGTTCTGACTGACGTTCTATAAGCATGCAAGGCAAAAGGCAACTTCTCATTCCAATCTTTGTAAGTTTCAGTCATTTTCTCTAGGATTCTTTTGATATTCTTATTCGTAGCCTCCACTGCCCCATTCATTTTCGGATGATATAGTGTCGAATTACGATGACGGATCTTGAACTGAGTGCATACTTCATTTATCATTTTGTTGTTCAAGTTTTTGGCATTATCAGAAATAATTATCTCTAGAAGCCTATATCTGTATATTATCTCTCTTTTTTTGAACTTACATACCATAGATCGGGTCACGCTAGCATATGATGCAGTCTCTACCCATTTGGTGAAGTAATCAATCATCACAAAAATGAATCTATGCCCATTCGAAGCTTTTGGAGTGATGAGACCAATGACATCCATACCCCACATTGAGAATGGCCAGGGAGGAGCTAGAACGTGTAATGTTGATGGTGGAGCATAAATCTTGTCAGCATAAATCTGACATTTATGACATTTTCTAGAATAATCAATACAGTCACTCTCCATTGTCAATCAATAATATCCAGCCCTCATAATTTGTCTAGCCATCATATGACCATTTGTATGTGCCCCATAAATTCCATCATGCACTTCTTCAATAATCTTCTTTGCTTCAGTTGCATTTACACATCTTAAGAGCACTTGATCTCGACCTCTTTTGTAAAAGATATCTCCATTAATGAAGAAACTCATAGCCAATCTTCTGATAGTTCTCTTATCATTTTCAGTTGCACGTTCTGGGTATTGCTGGCTTTTAATGTATTGCATGATATCATGATACCATGGCTTCCCATCAACTTTTTTTTCAACACCTGAGCAATGTGCTGGTACATCTTTCACATTCAACTTGATGGGTTGAATTTTAGTACTTGCATCTATTTGATCATTACAGCTAGAGTAGCCAGTGCGTCAGCAATTTGGTTTTCCTCTCTAGGTAGATGCTCAAATTGAATTTCTTTAAACTGCTTAACCAACTCAGAGATATATTTATGGTACTGAATCAACTTAGAGTCTCTTGTTTCCCATTCATCTCGTAACTAATAGATGACTAAAGCTGAATCTCCAAACACATCTAACACTTTGATCTTCTTTTCAATTGCTGCTTGTAGACCCATAACACAAGCCTCATATTCAGCCACATTATTTGTGCAATTAAAATTTAATCTGACTGTGATGGGGTAATAATGTCCATCAGGAGATATCAAAATTACCCCAATACCATGACCCAAAGCATTAGCAGCTCCATCAAAATACATCTTCAATGATTTTTCAACAGGTTCATTTTTTTCAATGGCCATCACATCCTCATCAGAAAAATCTAATTTCATTGGCTCATAATCTTCGACTACACGATCAGCAAAGAATTCAACTATTGCACTCCCTTTTATAGCCTTTTGAGTCACGTAAATGATATCATATTCTGAAAGCATAACTTGCCATCGTGCTATTCTTCCTGTCAATGAGATTTTTTGAAGATATACTTAATAGGATCCAGCTTTGCTATGAGCCAACTAGTATGATAAAGCATGTATTGTCTAAGCCTTCGAGCTGTCCAGGTTAATGCACAACACATCTTCTCTAATGGTGAATACTTTGACTCATAATCAGTGAACTTCTTACTCAAGTAGTAAATTGCTCGTTCTTTCTTATTAGTTTCATCTTTTTGCCTCAGCACACATCTTATTGAATTTTCATGCACTGTCAAGTACAAAATCAAAGGTTTTCCTAGCATTGGTGGGACTAACACAGGTGGATTTGACAAGTACTCTTTGATCTTATCAAAAGATTCTTGGCATTCATCATTCCATTCTTCAGGATCATTTTTTCTGAGAAGCTTGAAAATAGGATCACACTTATAAGTGAGTTGAGAGATGAAGCGAGCAATATAATTTAATCTCCCTAAGAAACCTCGCACTTCTTTTGAGGTATGAAGAAGAGATAAGTTTTGGATGGCTTGTATCTTATCCGGGTCCACTTCGATTCTTTTTTCACTAACTACAAAGCCTAATAGTTTTCTTGATTTGGCTCCAAATGTACATTTGGCAGGATTCAACTTCAATTGAAATCTTCTCAATCTGTCGAACAACTTTTTGAGATTGACTATATGATCCTCTCCTTCACAAGATTTTACGATCATATCATCCACATACACTTCTATCTCTTTATGCATCATGTTATGAAAAAGAATCACCATTGCTCTTTGATAAGTAGCACCAGTATTTTTTAACCCAAAAGGCATAACTTTGTAATAGAATGTCCCCCACATGGTCACAAATGTAGTTTTTTTCATATCATCTCGAGCCATCTTGATCTGATTATAGCCTGAGAAACCATCCATAAAGAAAAATATGAAGTGCCTAGCAGTATTATCCACTAGAGTATCGATGTAAGGTAAAGAAAAGTTATCCTTAGGGCTTGCCCTATTCAAGTCTTGATAATCGACACACATTCTCACTTTTCCATCTTTCTTAGGAACTGACACTATGTTGGCTATCCATTCAGGATATTTTGCCACTTCTAAAAATCCAGCATTGAATTGTTTCTTCACTTTCTCTTTAATTTTTAGCAACATCTCGGGTTTCATACGCCTTAACTTTTGCTGCATCGGCTTACATTCTGGTTTTAAAGGTAACTTGTGCTCTACAATATCAGTGCTGAGTCCTGGCATATCTTGGTAAGTCCACACGAACACATCTATATATTCTTGGAGTAGCTCTTCTAGCTTCTTTCTTTCAACTGGTAAAAGAAATGTACCAATTTTGACCTCTCTTTTATTCTCACCATCTCTCAAATTTACTGATTCAATAATTTTTTGGTGGGGTTCAATTGGCTTATCTTCATGTTCTATTAATTTTAACAAATCAGGAAGCAGTGTGTAGTTATCTGAATCTTTCTCATTATCAAGTTCATCAATATGAATTAAGTTTTCAAAATCAAATTCGAGATTATTGCCATGATTATTTTCATGTTCATTGTTTGGGACCCTGCAAAAGGGTAAGATGAAGAGAATATTGGCACACAAAAATAGAATGACAAGAAAATGATGGAAAGAAAAGAATGAAAGGTAAAATGGAGATAAAAATAATAGAAGAAATGTGGATGCATCTTCTAAGTCTTTTATTAAAATGACAAACATAAACACACCATAAAAGATCTCCTAATACTCGTAGAAAATAATTAGGGATTTAAAGTTTTCACATTACTTTTTCAAAGTTTTAAAAACAACAGGCAGCTCTGTAACTTTTCAATTATCCAGCTCAAAATCTGAAGGACAAAGGTATATGAACAGCTCTTCACTTTGACTCTTTTTTTCTCCATCATCCACCATTTGAATGGCCAGCTCTAAAAATTTTTCCATGAATCCTGCACTTGAAGCTCCCGATAAATCTGAATAAATGTATCCTCTCGAGTGAAAAAAATCATAGAGGTATGGAATGACTATGGGCTCTGACTCCGGCTCATATCCCTTAAGATTAGCTATCATTTTATCTCTTTTTTCATTCACCATTCTTACTCTGTCCCCTCTTGTTGGTTTATATCCCAAGCCAAATCTGTCTTTCTTTTCATATATGGTTGATGGCTTCGTGATTCCTTACAAGTTCTTCCCAAGTTTGGCTTCAGGTTACCATCACATCTTGGTAAACTGTTTGACTACCATTTTAGTAGTCGTAGATAAGTGTGACGAATATAATTTAGCTCATTCAGCTATATATGTTACATTGGCAATCTCGAAGGATCTATAAGAACATTCTAGAGCTTCATCTGTCGATTTCACATAAAGAGTATTTATCGGTTGAGTTACTAATAAATCTTCTTCTCTTACCATACATGTTAGCTTCCCTTCAACAATGAATTTAACTTTTTGATGTAATGAGGATGGAACAGCACCTGCCATATGGATCCACGGCTTACCCAATAAATAACTGTATGAAAGAGAGATGTCCATAACTTAAAATTTCATATTGAAAATGCATGGGCCAATTTGTAATGGCACTTCTATATCTCCTAGCACCTCTCTTCTAGTTTTATCAAAAGCTCTCACTATCATATGACTAGGTTTCATATAAGATCCATCAATAGAGAGTTTTGCCAAAGTAGTCACGGACATAACATTGATGGATGAACCATTATCAATCAAAACCTTAGCCATTATATGACTTTTACATTTCACAGTAATGTGAAGAGCCTTGGTACTTCCTCTACCTTCAGGAGGAATCTCTTCATCATTGAAAGAGATATAGTTTGAAATCGTCAGATTACCAACAAGCTGTTTCACATATTCAACAGAAGCATTGTGAGACACATATGCTTGATTTAGCACTTTCAGTAAAGCATTACGGTATGACTCTGAACTGAGCAATAATGATAATAGCAAAATTCTAGCTGACATCTTGTTAAGCTGTTCTACCACGCTATACTTGCTATGTTTTATTAACTTTAAAAATTCACCTACTTCACTCTCAGATACTGGCTTCTACCATTCTTTTTCTAGGGTTGTGTCAAGACCACTCTGACTTTCATTTTCTTTTCCTACCTTGGCTTTCTCATTTCTAGCTTTTTCTAGAGCTTCTGGGGTATAACACCTCTCACTTCGAGTTATGCCTTCTACACCCATTATGTTGGTAGTATCTAGGTTAACTACGACATCATAATCATACTTTCAAGGTACTGCTTTATCATTCTGATATGAAAAAGGGTCAAAAACTTTAATTGTCACCACTGGTCGAGAGATGGGCTATTCTAGCTTTGATGTTGGCTTCTCATCATAATAGATAGTTATCGGTCTACGTATAAACTTATTCTTTGAATCAATGGTAGACACTTCAGCTTTCACCAATTCTTTTCTCTCTTGGTAAAACTCCATTCGACCTTCATTCATCAATTTTTACACCTCTTGACGGAATTGGTGACAATTCTCGATAGAATGCCCCAGAACACCTCTGTGATAATTGTAACTTTCAGTTGAGTTAATTATTTCAGAGTAATTTTAAGGTTCTATTGGCTTTAACATGTCAGCTTTGACCAATACTTCGAACACCTTAGCCATAGGAGTTTTGACCTCTTCTATTCTTCTTTTCACATAGCTTGTTTGCCCATCAACCAAAGCATTTATTGATGGTCTGGTATGATTTGGTAGAAGGTTCCCATTGACATTTGGAGTCCCTTGTTGGCTGGTATCAAAATTTAATACTCCTTCATTGATTAACCCCTGTACTTTACGTTTTAAAGCAGTATAGTTCTCAGTGGAATGACCTGGATTCCCATAATGATAATCACAATGTGCATTGGGGTCATACCATTTGGGAAATGGAGGTTTCATAGGTTCAATGATAACAGGAGCAAGCAGATGCTTCTCAACAAGTCTGGGATACAAATCTGTGTATGTCATAGGAATGGGATCAAAAGTGATTTTTTCTTAGGTATTTCTCGGGGCTCTCAAACCAATATTAGGACTAAGTTTCCATCCTGGTCTGATAGGTACAGCAGGACGATTGTAGGTGGGTGTCTGAAAGGATGGCTGAAAATGAGGTGGATAAGCTGGTTGTGATAATGACTGGTATGGTTGATATGAATGAGGGATGAATGTAACATGGTTTACAGAAGGGTAATGGGTCTGGTATACTGGTGTAGGATAATGTGTGAAACCTCTGAATTGTTGGCTCATATAGTTCACTGCTTGAGCCTTATTCTCTTTCTTTTTGAGAGCTCCACCTTTTCTTGCTCCACTTGTCTCTCTCGCATCGAGCTTACCATTTTTTATGGTATTTTCAATGATCTCACCTGATATCACCATATCTGTAAATTTTTTGGTTGCATTGCCCATCAATCTCTCATAGTACGATGCTTTCAAGATGTTCACAAATAAAATAATTATTTCTTTCTCAGAGAGAGGAGGTTGAACTTGTGCAGCCACATCTCTCCATCTTTGTGCATACTCCTTGAAGTTTTCAGTTACTTTCTTTTCCATGCTTTGAAGAGACAGATGATCTGGAACCATATCCGTGACATGTCGATATTGTGTAAGGAATGCCTTTGTAAGCTCTTGCCAAGAACGAATATGAGTCCTATCTAGCTAGACATACCATCTAACTGTAGAACCTATAAGACTATCTTGAAATATGTGCATTAACAACTTCTCATCTCGAGCATATGCTACCATCTTTCGATAATACATGGTGATATGGGTAATTGGGCATTTTGTGCCATCATATTTTTCAAATTCAGAGACCTTAAATTTAGGTAAAATTACCACATTTGGAACTAAACAAAGGTTAGCCGCATCTGTGGACCCATAAAAATTTATTCCCTCTACAGCCCTAAGCCTTTCTTCTAATAACTTTATCTTCTCCCGGGCACTGGTATCTTCTATCTTTTCAGGTGTCTGCATCCCTAGCTTTTCTCTTTCCTTGGGATCATCCAAATCAGGAACTAAGATTGGCTCAGGTGGTTTTTCCATCATAATGGGATTAACAAAATTTTGAAATTATCTTGGAGCAGGTGTGGATGTCATTCCTGGATAAGGATTAGGATATCCATCAGGAGTAGGAATTGGTACTCTAGTTCCTTGTGAAGGTTGGTTTAGTCGTGGCTCAAACCTTGAAGGATAGACAGGATCTACCATATCTGGTGATTGTTCTTAAAAGCTAGGATTTTCTTCCATTGCTTTTCCTTTATCAAGTTTTCTGGATATATCCATTATTGTGCTAAGATCCTCTTTTAGTTCTTCTTGAGCTTTCTTAATTCTCTCAAATTGACTGGTTTGTTCTTGCTCCATGATTCTTGTCTGTATCCTGGTATTGTATGAATGACGAGTAGGTTAGGCCAAAATTTTTGATGGGTGAGCTATTCTTGAACCTTTATTACCACAAAGTTTTTATTTTGAAAAAGAAAGAAAAAAAATTAGAATGCTGTGTTAAAAATTTTATTTTATGAAAAATGATGTATATGATGCATGAATGCAAGTAAGAGATATTTGCTCTTGGACGAATTTCAACATTAGAAATTTTATTGGTCCATACAACTTTTATTACATAGAATTTATCATCCTAGAGTTATCTCTATAAAAGCATTTGACTTGCTCGTAATGGTCCTTCGCTTCATCTAGAAAGTTCACTAGACGCTGTCCATATTCTCCTATGGGATTGACTTCTCTTCTTAATGCTTCTACCTTTTCAACTATCTCTCATGCTTTCTTCACTGCCTTGCTAACTTGATTAGTCAAGTGTTCTATGTATTGTTGCCTCCCTAAACTTTTTGCCTTCCATATCATATGAGCATCTCTTTCTGAATCACATGTGAAGATCCAATCTTTTTCTCTTCTATGCCACTCATCTATCATTGCTGAAATATGACTTTTGTAGTCTTGCATTTGTAGCTCTAACCCTTGGATCACCTGATGAAGCGATTCTTTTTTATTCAATACTTCGAAGTGCTTTTTTTTCTCTTCTACGAGCATGACTTTTAATCTTTTCTTTTCATTTTGGCATTCCACCAATCTTGCTGAGGTTGTAGAGTATAATTCCTTCCAATTCTGACATTCTTGAGAAATTCTGATGGTCTCCTCTTGCTTTTCTTGAGCTTTGCCCTTCCATTAGTTTATTCCCTCTCGAAGCTCATCCATTTCACGTTGTCGACCAAGGTAAGACTTGGTAACTTTTTCAGTTTTGAATTGAACTTGTAACCTTTTATTTTCTTGGTGTAGATTTTTCAAGTCACTATTAGCCAAATCTCGCTCTTTTATGACTTTTTTTAATCTGCTTCTTTGTACCTCTATTTTATATTTTAATTGCCCTACTTTCTCGCGAAGTCTCAAATTTTCTCTTCTTATTTTTTCTTTTTCAGCTTCTAATTCTTTCTTGATAAGCTCAACTTTTGATAATTGCACATCTTCTGAAAGATTAACCAATTGATATGAGCTATCATCAGGAGGAAGTATTATGTCTCTAGGCCGCATTACTTTCCAAATTTGGTAGTCAGAAGTGACTTTATCGATGAGAGGCCCTAACCTCATTCTTTGTGTTCTCTTTCATGCTTGGATCAATTGCTCCGAGGTTTTTGATGGATTCGATTTCTCATAAGTGAATTCTACTTGGATCAGGCCATGAGTAGCAGGAACAAACTATTTTACACCAAATTGCCTAAGTGCCATCAATGAAGCGTAACTTACAACGCCCCATAGCCCTAATAACGAAATCCATGGCTCATTTTCTCCACGATACAACAAGGGCACACGAGGCATCCAAGGCGCCATCCATTCGATTTCATCCCCAGTAATCTTTCGTAAGAAAATGACCTATTCTTTCTTAGTCTTTAATGTCGACCATTGGTTTTTGTAAAACTCTTCGAGTGGTGTCTTATTTTGAAGATATGGTTTCGAAAATGCACTCTTCCCATATTTGAAATTACTTCTGACCCATACGTATAATAGAGATGCACATCCTATAAATCGTCTTTTCCCATTTCGTCGACAGAAATTCAATGACCTGATGGTTTCGGCTAGGACTGCTGGAGCGGGATTAATTGCTTGGGTTTTAATTTGCTCGAAAAAGTCTACCACAGTTATCTCAATGTAACCTAAAATCTTCGAAAAGATTACCATGCCATATAATGCTAGAGCAAACACATCCATACCTTGATCATTATACAAATGCTCCTGAATGAAATTTCAAAGAAAGTCCCAACGAATGCCGAGATGTTCACTTTTAGACTTCACAAAAGAATCAATGGTTTCTACTTTAACCTCCATAAGCTTGGCTAACTTTTTGCGATAACCTGATTTTGGCTTTCGGGTAAATACTTTATTTAGACATTGTAGTTCTATCCCGAGCAAAATCGAATACTCCTCGATGGTTGGTACCAAATCTTCCTGATTAAAAGTGAAGCATCTATAGGATGGATCCCAAAACTGTATAGCTGCTTTGACCAGCGGTTCATCAACCACTACTGAAATGAGGGATGCAATCTGCCCATACTTTTTACAAAAGCTTTCTTTTCTTTCTTCACTTAACTAGCCCCAGACAGCAGTTAACTCTTTTAAATTATTCTGTGTAAGATCTAAATGCACCTTCTCGGGTAACTTAGACACATAACTGGTAGGCAAACAATCTTTATTCTTTTGTTGAGCCTCTTTCGACCAAACATGTACTTCATTATACGACTCACATGGCACACTGACTGAGGATGAGCAAATCTGTAGTTCTATGGGATCCATGAAAACTTCTTGGGAGAAATATCCTAGAGCAAATATCTCGATGCAAAACTGTATGATATGATTAATGCAAAAGAAAAAAGAAACAAAATTGAGTTAGTGTGAGGATGGTTTAAAAAAAACATTTTTTGTTTGTTTTATTTTGTATTATACACAACTTTTATTCTTAGATGTTTTCTACAAGAAGGTGGATAGGGCTCTACATAAGGCTGATTTCCTAGGCTTATTATATGCTGGGTTTGGATTGATAGGGTCTAAAGGTTCCTAAATTGTTCCTCACTGTCATCCATATTGGACTAGTAAGGCATCTCGATCCTCACCCATTATAGGCTACTAACGAAAAGGGTTCAATTCGAGTGAAAGTATTTCACTTGCCATTGCGGAGGTTATCACCTCACGAGAGCAATAAGTACTTTACTTCCTCCTATAAAGGACGGAGCCCGGGTATAGAGCTCATGTATGAGATGCATCATGCCATTGTGTGCAAATATATCCTAATTTATTGACAGTAATATATACAAAAAAAATAAAACATAAGAGGCATAGTAAGAGAAATGTGTGTGAATTTTTTTGCTTTTTATTTTTGATTTGTTTTGTTTTATTTTTTTTTTACTAAAAACTAAGAATAAAATTTTAAGAATTTGATTAAGACTATTTAAATCAAAATTTAAGGATAACAAGTAGTTAATTTTGGCTTGACTCTAAAAAACAAAAGGCTACGTCTCCAGTGGAGTCGCCAAGCTGTCGTAACGATTTTATGTCCGCCCGACGAATTTGAAAATAAAAAAATAAATAAGTCGCCACCAATTTTTTTTGGCTAGGTGCGATTGACCACCTATTAAAACATATCTTTTTAATGAAATCTTAAAATTAATTAAAATTTATTAAAAAGATAATTTTACGGTCTACGAAACAGTCTGGGTTCGGGAGTCGGTTACGTGTGGGGAAGGATTAGCACCCCCACAATGCCTGTAAAAAAAATGGTACCAATTAACAACGTGTTATCCTTTGATTTTGATAAAAACAGTCTTATTTTTAGTATTCGAAAAATAATTTCTTTGATTTTTTTTATAAAATTATTCTCGAGAAAAATAAATCAAAACCTTTTTATTGAAATGATTCTTAAAATATTCCAGTACGTTGGTAACATTAAAAGAACTCTCTCTCATCTAGAGATTTCTTAAAGCATCTCTACTCGGAATACTTTTAGAATCTCATCTTTGGGAGGTCTAAATTTACTTTTCGTAAAAAATTATGTTATGTATGCAATGCAAATAATAACATGTTGATGCACACATTTTATTTTTTTTCAAAAATTTTATTAATTGTTTTATTAATTTTTAATTTTAATTGAAATTTTGAAGAAAAAAAAAGAATTTAATCATATTGAAGATTTTCTATAAATATTCCAATACGTTGGTAATATTTTACAAAAAATCTTCTCACCTAGAGATTTCTTAAAGCATCTCTACTCGAATACTTTTAGAATCCCATCATTGGATTAAATTTTTTTTCTTCCTATTTTTATTACTTATATATTTTTTTTATTAATCAATTTTTATTTATTATTTTTTAAAAAAAATCTTTACTGTATTGAAAATTTTTTATAAATACTCCAATACGCTGGTAGTATTTAAAAAAATCTTCTCACCTAGAGATTTCGTAGGCATCACTACTCAGAATACCTTTGAATCTCATCGTCGGATAAAAATTTTCTTTTCCTACATTTTTTATTGCTTTAGTATTATTATTAAATTTATTTTTATATAATTATTTTTAAAGTTTATTAACATAATTACATAAAAAATTTAACCACAATTTCATCAATTAGTCTAACAAATATAGATATTTTAATATGCATAAATATTAATAAAATAATAATAATAAAAAAAATTTACCTGAACCGAATCGGTCAACGGTCTGGTCAACGTCTGGTTCGGTTCGACGGTTCAGTCCGGCGGTTCGGCTCGATCTGTGCAGTTCAGTACCGGTTCGGTTTGGTCTGGGCGGTTCAGTTTCGGTCCAGTCAGACCGATCAGAGGCAAATGAAGAAAACGGGTCGCGGATTGGGTGCGCGGACCCCGGGTCGGGTCGCGGGTTGACGGCGGATCCTCCTTGGCTGAAACGGCGTCGTTATAGGTCTTTCCCTAAACGACGTCGTTTTGAGTTTTTGCTTTACTATATATAGCTGAAGGTTTTTTTTTTTATTCATTTGGCTTCTGTTTCAAAAAAAAAAAAAAAAACGAGAGAGAGAGAGAGAGTTTTAGGGTAGGGGTTCGGTCGATCGCCGTCCGGCCGCCGCTTGGTCCACCGTCGACGGTTGTCGCCGATGATCGAAAAATGGTCAGAAGGTCATCGAAGACTCCTCTAGACGCCCTCTTTTCAGATCCAGTCTCCTTTTCACCGGAAACAGCCTCAATCAGCGTAGATCGGGGCTCAAAGTTTCGGTAAAAAAAACATTTTTTTGTGTGTTTTCTGGTTTATTTTCGTTGGGTGTCTTTGTAGGTGTAGTTTGGTGCTGGGTTCCCCGTTCCAGGGGACTATTTTTGCTTTTTTTTTGTGTTTTTGCATATTTTTTTTCTTTTTTTTTTTCGGCAGAATCCTTTTTTTTTCGTTTTTTCTTTCTTTTTTTTTTTTGGTCTGGTTTGCAAGTTCTATTTATAGAGCTTGTTGGGATTCAAGTCTCAAATTTTTTGAGATTCAAATCTCATTTTTCAACTGAAAAATCACACCTACCGTTCGTGATTGGTGGCTTGTCGGTCGTTGGCAGCTATCGGTGGTACTTTTGACTTTAGGGATTGTGTACTAGATTTGAACCAGATAAGGATGAAGAAAAAGGAAAAAGAAAGAAAGAAGAAGACAAACGTAGAAATGAGAAGAAAAAAAATTTAAATAATAAAAATAAAAATTTTAAAAAAATGGTGTTTACAATATCAAAGAAAAGAATGACCTAAGCTATGGAGTAACAAGAACAATTGTCTGTTGATTTTTATTTATTGGAGTTGAATAGTTGCCTTGCTGTTGCCAATTAGCTGTGAAAAAAAAATTATTTAAAAACAAAAACTAAGCTTTTGTGTGTGTCGAGAAATTTCTCAAAGACTCCAAAGTAAAAAACAAAAGAAAAGAGAGAAGGGGAAATCAAAAAGAGAAAGCAAGTCTTCTATTCTGTTTTAAAGAGATTTCGAAAGGAAGAAAGAAGAAAATTAGAAAAGGAAAATAGAAAAAGGGAGTCTGAATAAGAGGAAAAAGAAAGTAGCAAGCATAAATTGTGAGCTGGTCGATTGATGAAAGGACAACAAGGACGAAGAAAAATGGAAGAGGGAAGAAAAAAAACAAGAGGTTAATCTAGACTTGATGAGTCACCAAATCAATTGCGGAAAGATCGAATTGAAAGGTGAAGGTGAACAATAAAAACGTTGAATACATTTTTTATATATGATTTTTTAAAATTAATTTTAAAATATTCAATTAATTATGATGATTCGTATATTTATATCATATAAAATATTAAAATTTATTTATTTATATTATATTTTATATAAAAATTATATGTTATAATTTATATCGACATCAAAATTTAAATTATAATTTTTTTATTTTATTAAACATATATATATAACTATTATTATAATTTTAAATTATATTATTTTTGTGATCTATTTTTATATTCTATTCATATCATATATTATATTATATTTTAAATTATTAAATTTACTTTGAACAAAGAACTATATAAGTTACAGGAGTACTTGAAAAAGATAGAAAATGAGAATAACATTTAGGAAGAGAGAGGGATTAGTTATGTGCCATTAAACTTCTTTGAAGTAAGTTTGCAACCCTGATGAAACCAATAAAAAATGCACAGAGACAGTTTTATGATATTTTCTTCTTTTTTTTTTTTGTATTTTATACTATTTTTTGTTATGTGATTCCGCATAAAGTTCATTCAATTCCTTAATATTGCATATTTTTATTTATTTTGTCAATTGCAAATAAAAGTAAGCCTTTTAGAGTATGTAATGCTATTTTTTATGATTCTAATTGGCATGCTTAAGAGATTTATGAATGCAGTTTTTTTTTTTTTAAAGATTTATTTTGTTATTTGATTGCAAAGAGGACTGAAAAGAAAAAAGGAAGAAATAGCAAAAAAAAAAAAAAAGCATGTTAAAATGATTAACTATTTAATTTTGAAACTCCATGCTATTAATATATATCATAAAAATTAAAAAATTATGTACTTTGGATGAATTATAACTTTTTAACTTGATGTGTCACTTTTAAAATTAAAATGCAAACTTCATGTTATCATTATCATTTTTTTATAATTTTTTTTTATTTTTTAGTACATTATTTAATTGATTCTTTTAATTTTTTATTGCTTTCTAATACTTATAGTAGTTTGAGATTTTCTTAAATAATAATGGATGAGGTTATGAAAAAGTTAAGGACATTAGCATTGAATCGGTTCACCCTTCTTGAGCTTTTTTTGCTCTAATATCTTTGATTGGTCTTAAGTCTTTGATTTTATTCTCTTTCCTTGATATAAAATTTTCTAGTAGTTTGCATTTATTAGAAAGTTGCTCTCGCTGTTTTTCTTTCAACCATACTACATTCACAAAGATGCCAACCAATTAACTTTTAAATGATACAATCTGTTATACTATGTTTTTACACGAGCCCATTACATTTGCGTTGTTGGTTTTTGTTTAAGTTCATATTATTTAAGTATTTTAAAATTTAATAATTTAAAATATGATACAATGATATAAATATAAAATATAAAAATAATATAATTTAAAATTTTAACAATAATTATAATTAAATTTAATAAAATAATTTTTTTTTAATATTTTCGTATCGATATAAATTATGACATATAATTTTTTTGTAAAATATGATATGATTATATGAATTTTAATATTTTATATTATATAAATATATTAATAATTATATTAAGATTTTTTGTTGCTTTCATATTTAAAATGTTCATTTTTTTATTACTTTAAATCCATATATACTATACTATTTAGATTTTTTTTTGGTTGAATTTTGAAGGAACAAAATCATATTGCATCTATAAGACCAATTTCTTATATTTATTCTACCTATTCATTCTCAAAATATTCTTTCATTCATTGTACTGCTAGTCGTATACTTGCAGGCTGCAGCGAAACGCAGGGATCCTTTCTAGCCTGTGTAGAGATATATATATATATATATATATATGGTATCGGCGTACAAAAATTAATGTTGCTTTTAAGAAAAAAGATTTAGAAACGTTTTTTTTTTTTTTAAATAAATACAAATTTAACTTTCTCTGTTGCCCCACTATTGGACAAAAAGTTTAGGGTTTTACCACTCGCCGTTGAGTGCATGACTCACGGCCAATCGCGCTTCTTTTCAAGTACAGAATAAAAGCTCTAGAATACCCAACGGCAGAACTTTTCGTCAAAATAAATAAATATAAGGTCCTGTTTATGACGTCTCTATTCCTTTTATCAAGGACTAGGGCAGTTCTATTTTCACTAAATTACCCACTTTCTTCTTAACCAGTGGTTTAGACCAAAGAAGGGGAATCCCGAATTCTTTTAATCAAAATCGAAAAACACTGTTGCTTTTTGGTTTTTTACCTCTAACAAAAGTCGTTTTCGTAAAGTCTCCCAAACGTGGCCCAAGTTTAGAGGGTTTTGTGCGTCTCTCGCTTATATTCTGGTAAGCATTTTCCCACTTCCCAAGTAACTTGGGAAATCGCTTCAATTCCCGTTTTTCCCCTGAAAAAAGTCAATATAAATGTCCTAATATTTGATTATCTCGGAATCAATCTGTTGTTAATTCTATTTTCACACTTATTTTCTATCGATATTCTAGAGAGAAGAAGAAAAAAATAAAGATGGCGGAAACAGAGCGACGAACACAGAATCCATGGATGAGTTTAGAGCAATCTACAAGAATTGAAATCAAGAGTCATGATTTGCCGATCACGGAACCAATGGTAACCGATAGATATGGGAGCGAATTCGTTGCTCAGCACAATAACAATACGTCCGATTCGAATCTAGGGATTGTAGAGCGAGCTTTCTCTGCTGCCGGTGCCGCCTTTTTATCCGCCATCATCGTTAATCCTCTCGATGTTGTTAAGGTAATGATAATTGGCACGATTCTTCTTTGTAATAAATATTTTACTTGTTATTTGCCTGATTGTTTGTTATTTGAATGTTCATTGTACCGATTGTTTCCTTGCTGTCTAAATTTGGTTTCAAACATTGCTATGTTTTTTCTTCTGTTAACAGACAAGGTTGCAAGCTCAGGCTGCGGGAGTACCTTACTCACATCCGCTAAGTAATCTTATTGGTCGAATGGCATATTTTGGACCGAACATGGTACAATTGCGATGCTATTCCCTCACCTTTCATTTTTTCAGATAAGAATTTTATGGTTTGTGTTTTAATCTTTTTGTTTGCAGTGTTAGAACTGCGCTTAATTTTGCCATCTGTCAATGTTTTGGATTAGATGTTTGCTGATTTAAGATGCTCACCATCATGCACACGAGCCGGAGTCCATGGCACTGTTGCAATTTGTCCTCCTGATTGTTTTCAGTACAAAGGAACATTAGATGTCTTCAACAAGATTATACGCCAGGTTGGTGTTGCAATGCAGTCATCTTGTAGCTAAGAACGTGGTAACAACCTAAAGTGGGCAGTGCTTTATCTTAACAGTACATGTCACCAAGTGTTGTTTTTTTATTGCTTTTGTTTGTTTTTTCTACTGTTTTCAACCACCTAAAGGGACATGTTCTGCAGGAGGGATTTTCTAGGTTGTGGAGAGGGACTAATGCAGGTCTGGCTTTGGCTGTACCAACGGTGAGTTCCTCTTTTGATTAGCAATCTTTTTAGTAATCAGATAAAGGTTTTTTGGATACAGACATCTTGTTCTAAAGATTAATAAAGCTTTTATGATGGTTGCTGACATTTCTTAACAGGTGGGAATCTATTTACCTTGCTATGACATGTTCCGCAACTGGATGGAGGGGTTCACAGCACAACAAATGCCTGGTGCAACACCATATGTCCCTTTGGTTGCTGGGTCTTTGGCAAGGTCATTAGCTTGTGTGACATGCTACCCTATTGAACTTGCTAGAACACGCATGCAGGTAATTTTGATATTAATTTGTATACTGATCCATGTAATTTTTATTGTCATGGTAGAAGTGGTTGCATGCTTAGATGGATGTGTGGTAAGATTAGAAGAGACAATATTAGAAATGAACAGATTTGAGAAAAATTAGGGGTATTATGAATTGAGGAAAAGATAAGAGAATGCCATTTAAGATGGTTTGGAGATGTGAAATGCAGGCCTATCTGTGCACCAATTGGGAGAAATGAGCTTCTGGATTTAAGAGAGACCAAAACTTCTAGAGGTAGATCACAAAAGATGTGGATACAAGTAATAAGAGATGATATGATAGTTATGGAAGTAGGTAAAAAAGGTTGTTTTTGATAGAAATGAGTGGCACAAGAAGATTCTAAATTACAACCTAGCATGATTCTTTTTTTTGGCCTTTCATACAATTGACCCCGGAGTTATGGGATATAAGTCTTAGTTTGTTATTGTTGTATAGTAGAAGTGATTGCATCAGTATTGCTGTTATTTAATGCTATTATGCTTTTCCTTTTTTTTTTTTTTAATTAAAATAGGTTTCTTATCTGTTTACTTTTAAGATTTGATATTTCTCTATTCATTTTCTCTAAAAAAAAAAAATTGTAAATAAGTTTATAAATTTCATAGATAGCTTTTGACCTTTTTCATTGTATCTTCTAATTCTTTCAGTTTTCTGTTTCAATCACAGGCATTTAAAGAAGCTCAAATTGGAAAGAAGCCTCCTGGAGTGCTTAGTACCCTTTTAGGGGTCCTCTCCAATGTCAAGGGCACAAACTCTCAGAGCAGTTGTAAGTTAATCTCCACGATACCAGTTTCTGATTATTGCTACTTTTTCAGCATTTTAAATACTTCAGCCTTTTGGGGATGTAGGTTTTTTTCTTTTCTTTTTTACTTTCTATGTCCTAAACATCTAGAATTACATAAATCTATCATTGATACTAACTCATGACCTCAGATGTTGGTCTACCCATTTCAGTTCAAGTTAGCATGACTCATTGGTTGGCAATTGACATGAGGTTATTGAAAGTTCTTCATAAATATAAGATGTTTACGATGTAGACATATTTCTTTTAACTCCTCAGCAGTTTCAGATGTCAGAGTTTACAGAAAATTGAGAAACTGATACATAAAGCTGTCATTTTTTTGGTAGGACTTTAGCTAGCTACTTTAGTAGTAAGTTTTTCATGAAATCTGATTTAAGTATGGAATGTATCTGGTCTAAGCTAATACATTATTACATAGATGGTTTAACATGCCAACATGATGCTTGTTTCTTCTGTGATCAATTTGCGGAATACGAAGTATTTATGCTTTTACTATGTTGGGTGTGAACTCATAATTAATAAATAACCAATGTTTTTCTTTGTCATTTTATTGGAATTATTGTTTCATTCTAAAAGCTTACTGCATAAATCAGCTCAACTAGTTAATTTAGTAAAACAAATATGATGTTTTTTGCGGTGCTCAAGGAACAGCCTTCACAGAAGGAAGTAACTCTGATTCATTTCCATCAAGAACAGAAGAGTAATTGTTACTGAATGGGCATTTTTTTCTGTCATATTACAGATAACAAACCTTTTTTTTGCCTCCCTGAAATTTTAATCCTGATTTTCTGATGTTTCCCTTGACAGTGCTAGGCTACCGCATTTTATGGACAGGCATGGGAGCACAGCTTGCTCGTGATGTTCCTTTCTCTGGAATTTGTTGGTCAACCCTTGAACCTGTGAGTTCCCATATTTTATAACTCCCATAGTTGTCTAACCCCTTCCACCATAAGCAATATAGTTTTTAGGAAAAACATTGGCATTTTTTAGTGAACACATGCTAGCAACTGAATTTCTTGGTTATTGTATCTATTTATGCAGATCAGGAGAAGACTTCTGGGTTTCATGGGTGAAGAATCGAATGTAGCTACTGTCCTTGGGGCAAACTTTTCTGCTGGGTTTGTTGCTGGAAGCCTAGCTGCTGCTGCTACCTGTCCTCTAGATGTTGCTAAAACTCGAAGACAGATAGAGGTTTTTCTCCTTAGAAAGCTAATTAATGGTTCTTAATGTTGCTGCATGTTGGCTTGTATGTTATATCAGTGTTGACAAAGCTTACACCTAGGTGCACCTAGGCACTGCATGTTAGCGCTAGAGAACAAAAGTGCCTCAGACCTTTCAGGCAAGGCTAATTTGATCAGGAGCATGCCTGGTGCACCTAGGCATGCTTTTCTGTAAGGCGATAGGTGCAAAAAAAGCTTGCCTGATTGAAGTTCTCTAGCATTTCTTTTATTTTATTTATTTTCATTAACTTTTAGCTTTAATAGTAAAAAATAGGACAATATCAAACTCTACTTCTCAATGTTTGAGTATTCAACAACAAACTTGTGACCATATGGAAATGGTCCATATTTGCCAATAAAACAAAATGGAAATTAGCATATTTTGTAGGATAAAAGTGGACCACTCTTCAAAGTTGGACGGAATTATATATCGTAAACTTATTATATGTCTAGCCACATATACATATTGTACCTTACTTCACTCAGGCTAATGCTTTTTTTGCGCCTAGCACCTCAGGCAATATAAAGGTTCTGGTGCTTTGAGTGTGCCTTGCGCCCCTGACAACACTGTGTTATATGCAGTACTTAATTAGTAGTTACTTTTGGTATATATCAAGTGGTTTTAATTTCTCCAAAGCAGTAGTTTTGAAGTGGATAATGAACTACACTTAGTGTAAATGCTGTTTTAAGTCAATACCATTTTCTAATATGCCATCTCTGTCTTAATTTTCAGAAGGACCCTGCGAGGGCATTGCGAATGACAACAAGACAGACACTGATGGAAGTTTGGAGGTATCTTTCCTGCTCACTATATTTGTAAATTGAATTAAGTTTCTTTCATGCAGATGGTAACTGTGAGAATAACGTGGTTCCAATGCCTAAAGCCACAAACTTGTACTGTGACCTTTAATAATCAGTTTTTTATAAGCTCTTTTAGGCAGCAGTAAACAATTATATCTGTTGATGGGATTGGAATTAAACTTGTTTGATTATATTATTGCTTTTGGTATCAGAATAATCAGTTATTCCTTTCTGAAGTTCCTATAGCTTGATTAGCATTATTCTTTGGAGGAAATTTTATTTGTGTTGATGGAATTTGAGTTGTTTATTACTTGTTGCTTGGTTGTTCTTCTGTCATGAGTTTTGTGCTTTCATATTTTGGTTGTGCTGCATTATGTGTGAGAACAGATCATGTTGATAGGTTTGAGTCAAAACTTTCTCGTATAATTTGGAACGAGCTGTTTCTTACCATATTTTGTTTGGAACAGGGATGGAGGAATGAGGGGACTTTTTACAGGAGTTGGTCCTCGTGTTGGCCGTGCTGGCCCTTCGGTTGGGATTGTGGTTTCGTTTTATGAAGTAGTGAAGTATGTTCTACATCACAATTATGCAACTTCATGACGAACAAGAGCTGCTGATCCCCAGTTTTTTGGTCTTCTAAGCATTTGCTTCTTTACAGAAGTTTGAGGAGACAAAGTTCAATCTTTTGATGTGGATAAGGATGACGTGGCAGGCTGATGATATGCAATTTTGGTGTAGATTCTTTTCTCTAGGTCACAAGAGTCAAGATTTGACGTTTCCTGTGGATTCATACGGTAGGCTGTTGGTAAATAATGAACGGTTTCACTGCTGTAGATCCTAATCTCGGTCATCAAATGCGAGTTGAGGGTAGCACATAGATATTCCTTTGTTGCACAATTTTGCTATTGATATTACTAAGTTTCTCACTGCTCAAGTTGAGGGGCAATTTTGATCATTTAGTTAATTTTTTTTTTTTTTCTGATGTGGTCTCATTTCTAATTTTATCCCCTTGAAATGAAAACAAGGGATTATTTAACCTACAAATGCTCGCGACTGGTGTTAGCATCAAGTGGAAGCCCTTCTCTCCAGCTTATTGCATTTGAGAGCGAACTGGTTCCACTCTTGTATCCAAATGATTGAAATTTTGTTATTCAGTCAAAAGGGTCTCTCTCGATCAAATTATTCACTTCATTTTCTAGCAACAAAAAAAGAAGGAAAATAAATGGGTAATGTTTTCTTCCTCAGTGTTTCGTTTCTCATTTCTTTCCATTTTTTAAACTGAATTTGACGACTGCTTACACAGACATACCTATATTTAGGTATGTATGTACATGTACACCTCACTCTGGGAGGAAAGAAAATTTGCTTTCCTGAAAAAAATGTTAAACATCAAATCAGTGTAAGCATCTGTTAAAATTATTATGGATTTGAAAAAATGTGTTTTGACAAAAAAATAAGGATTTTTTTAAGGCAAAAACAAAGATTTGACTCAAAAATTAAATTAAATTAAATTGAAAACATAGTCAAAAGATGGTAATAGAAACAAACGACAACCAGAAAGGCACAAGCAAAATAGATAATATGTGCATGACGTAATCTTAGAAAAAATAATTATATTTGTTCTTTGTTCTTCTTTCTTCATTTTCTTTTTCCCACTGAATGCGCCAGAAATTTAAACTAATCATTATAATAATTAATTTGCAGCTATAAATGTGCCAGAAGCACGTGGAATCACAAATTTGAGCAGTACTGGAATCACAAAATTTAAAGATTTCAGAGTTCATCATAACCAATTTGGTTATCAAAACTCAAAAGAGTGCTGCCTATCTCCTTCATTCAAGTTCCAGCCTACGTTCTAAACAATCAGCAAGCTTCTATCTTTGCAGTGATCAGAACTCAAGAATTAATACCTTAACTCTACACGACTAAGGTTGTTTAATGGGCAATTCTTCATTTTCACTTCTTTTTCCCTTTTCTTTTCTGGAGGGCAAAGATACACAGCTAACTGCAGAGATTCCTAACAAGTTTGATTAACATAAAGCCCAAAGCATTAGCAAAAAAACAAAAGAAAGTATAACTTCTAAGCTACTATTAGATACGAGATTAAGATTATACACATTTACCGTATGTTCTATACACATATTCGAAGGCTTACTAATGCTAGCATGTTATGAGTTTTGGTAGATTACGTATGTTACATGCAACACCAGAAGATACAAGCTTATTACCTATAAGAGAGCGGAAAAATAACCATAAACAACATTCCCTGGCTATTGATTTCGGTTCATATATCTTTGAATTGATTTGTTGCCGGGCGCCTAAGATGGAAGAAAATAAGGATCCTCTTTGCTGTTGTAGATCTCAAACAGTTGCTTAGAATAGTGGGTTGCCAAATTTCCTGCAAAGCTCAACTGCATTTGGATCATACGCTTGCATTGCAACTCCTTCAGAGATTTCTTTAGATCTCCTTGTGGATCACCATCAGTTAGAAACTCTGCCAAAGTACAGCCCCAGTAGTAAGACACAACAGAAATTCCAGCAAATACAATTCAGCTGCTTTAAAGTACCTAATTTGAAACTCTACTTACTTGATGGCCAGCCAACTCTTATGAAGTGTGGCAACCATAAAACTATATGCTAGAAGCAGGGATTTATTTTTGCTTTTACGTCATTGTACTAATTTGCTTAGGATAGAACAGAACAAAAACTGAAAGAAAGTGAAAACCCTACAACAAACAGTCAAACAACTAAAGGCGAAAAGTGCACGCATCTATACTAATAAAACGTAAAGCAATATGTAACAACACGCTGAAGGGAGCATGCAAATGACAGTGATCTAATCTCAAAACACTGTCAACAGATAACAAGTTATTAATAACCACAAACAATCAAATCCACACCTTTGGGCATCAAATTTACTAAAACCTCTCTGATTTTGGCAGAAGGTTGCCCTACAAAGTTTCTCCCCAGATGTTTGCAGCCGGTAGAGAGCACATACAGCCTTCATGCACAGTTCTGGATCCTTGCCAAAGGCCGCAAGCATCTCTCCCTCAAAGTTCCACACTGATTTATGATCCTTGTTCCTTTTAAGCTGAGAGAGAATCACATCGAAGTCGACTTCATCCTCTGAAACATCTCTTGAGATACTACATGAATTGCTGCCACATAAAACATCTTCTTGCTCGCTATGAGCATTATTGCAATCGGAACCATCTTTTGACTCACTACAACCACCATCACCATCAGCAATGTCAGAGTCATCAACAATAAAACCATTCAGACTATTAGTCTCACTCTCTGACCCAATCTCTTCTGAATTGTCATCTTCAACATCCTCAATTGTAGGGATTCCTTTGCAGAATTTACTTTCACTGTTCTTCCTTGAAGAGCAATTTTGGACTTTTCCTTCAGATTGTCTGAGTGATACTAGTCTCCACTTTCGAGGAGTTAAAGTACCTCCCGAATCGTCAATCCCAGGGGGAGAACCAGCCACCAGAAAACCTTTGGATTTGATGTTTGTTTGATCAGGAACCAATTCGTCACAACGCATCCGCCTGAGTTTACCAATCGGAACATTATCATCATCGTCACTCTCTGTGTCACTAGTAACAATATTAGAGGCACGTTTTCATTTGGGAACTGAAATAAATGGAACATTATCCGCATAACTACCCACTTTCTCCTTTTGGTTCTGATCACTAATCATCCTGGTTTCATTTTCACCATTCACAGTTCCTTCTAATGCATAATTAGTTGAAATGTTACCATCCCCATTTTCCCACTTACTTGTAGAAGGTATTTGGTTGTGGGCCAAATCAGGTTCATCATCACTATCATGAATATCACTTATGCCGACTGAAGCAGGTTTAACACCAGCTGGAGTGGATGGAGCCATCTGTTTAGTGGGGCTTCTTTTCTCTTGAAACGCCAAATGTCTTTTAACACATTTACTACTCTGCATTCTGTAATCTCCCTTATCAGAAGTAAAATGCCTACAAGGTGTGTCATTAAAAGGTGTCCCTGCCACAAAATCAAACACCATTTTGGGAGATAAAGATTGTGAACTGTGATGTACACCTATTACCATTCAATCAGAAATAAATTACTTTTCTTATGCAAATTATTCTTTTTAATAACAGGCATGCTTGTGTTTGAGAAACAAATGGATGTACAAACAAGGATATCAGTGAGTCCTTCCTAGATATAAAAAAAAAAAAAAATCACTATGATACACATAACAATGTAGCTTTCAAGTAAATTCTTAAAATCTAAGACGTCTAAGTGCAAACAAATCTCATTTTCTAAAGAATGATGCGTACAGAATTAATAGAAGACAGGCGAATCCATTCTATTTGTTGATGATTGAAATGTGTTTGGGCCTCCTAATGCTAGCATGACTTGGAAGAGAAAATATAAAGTGTAAAATAGGGACAAAATAATCATCATTACCTGTTGGTTGTAGATTTCCAGTACCTTTACCAGGGGAAATCAAAGTCGATCCAGAATCCATGAAACTAGCTGCTATGTCTATGGCTGGCATGTCGTTTAAAGTGGTTCCAACTTGTGATCCATCTTTTGATTTAATTGCTCCACTTGTTTTGTTCCCACAAGCTACGATACAACAATTTGCATTAAATGTCTTTCCATCAAATGGCTGTTGTACACTTTTCAAACCCAAGCTCTTTTGCAACTGCAACGTCAATGATTCCAATTCCTTGAACTTTTGCTTCCAAACCTTAGCCTCAATTTCAGCCTTTCTTCTCACATTCCAACAACCTATTCTCAGTCATCAGCTGAAAAACCCTATCTTCCTCCTCATTCTCTTCAGTCAAATCAACAACTCGCTCTGTCACCCCTTTTCCTCCATAACCAACTATCTCTTCATTGTCGCTCTCAGTAATCAGATCACCGAACTTCTTTATTCCGACTCTTTAAAACCTTGACTTCATCCTCAAGTACAAGCTTCGAGGCTTCTAATGTCCTAAATCTAATCTCAAGTGCTTCACAGTCACTTTTCCACTTTAGAACCTCCAATTCCAGCTCCAGAAACCTTGCTTCGGCTTTCTTGCTCCTCTCATCCAATTCACTACAGCTACAATTTCCCACCTCTTTCTCACAAACAAGCTCACTTTTTGGAACTTTTTCCTCCAAATTCATCTCCATCATCAATTTCAACTACCCAACACCAAAGACAACAACTTTTCAAATCTTTTCAACGATTAGCTGTTAGTAGAGCACAAACCCTGGATGGATACATTCACGAAATTTCTCCTGACAAAAACATTTTGGGTTGAAAGTTTCAGTCTTAAGTTATTTATATTTCTTTTCTTGGGAAAAAAATGCTAATAAGAGTAATAATAAAAGAAAAAGGAAGCCTAAAATCTTCTATATTTGTTGGGTTTCTCTGTCAGCTAAACAAGGGAAACAGTAACAGCCATATTTCAGAACAAGAAATAAAAATTCTCCTCTTAATATTTCCAACGAAAAAACAAGACGGTTTGAATTCTTGCCTACACTTTCACGCCTTTTTTTTTTTTTTTTTTTGCGGAACTCAAAAAGTTAAAAACCAAAGTAAACATTTTTTTTTACTTCAAATTTCTTGGGAAACAAACAGACAGAGAGAGAAAAAAGGAATTCACCGAAAGTAAAAGTAAGGAGTAACGGAAACTTACTATGAAATAAGTTTTCAGCTCCTTGCCGAAGCGGCTAAGAAGCTTTTAGAGGTACTTCCTCCTCATGGCTATGTCGATAAAAAAAAAAATCAAAATGAAATACGGATATTTTTGTCCAAAAAGAACAGTAATACATTCGCTCTCCATATTTACAGGTTTTTTTTTTTTTTTTTTTAACAATTACTGGAATTACGGAAAGAGTGGTAGGCAAGAGTCAGAGAAGGAGACAGAACCGTCCGTGCTTTAAAGATCGGCAGTGCTAATGGATGATGTTTAAAACGTGTCAAATTATCATTAGTTATATTAAATAAATCAATTGTCGCGGCTTAAATTTTTTTTTGTTTTGGCATTTTTATTAATTAATTTTTTAATTCATTATAAATTTATCTAATTAAAAAATAAAATAATGAAAAGATGAAAGTTAAAAAAAAAAAGGTAAATGAAAATAACATGTGAATATTTTCAATGCTCTTTTTTTTTCATAAAATTTATCTAATTAAAAAATAAAAATAAAAGACCTAAAAAACTAAAAATGATAAAATAAAAGAAAATAAAAATACTTCTCATTATAACGGCTATGTTGGAAAATGAACAAAAAAAATAATATGAACGCACTATTTTTAAATCAATTGAAACAATGTGTTTTGATAGATTAAAAGAGTAATAATAAAAAAAAAATTATCACTAAGAAAGGAAAACTTTCTAATTTTTATCTATTGATCTAAAAAAATCTCTTAGACACCAATTCGTTGATTGCGATCTAAGGTGTACTTTGCTTTTTTTTTTGGTAGTTTTAACGCTTATTTAATTAACAAGACATTAATCATAGTCAATAACCAACAAAAAAAAAAAGAAAAAGGAAAAAATATAATTAAAAAATAAAAATAAAAATAAAAAACCCAAAAAATAGTGAAAAGGGAAAAATATAAAAAAGATTCATAAAAGGTGGCATGAGGGTTTTATATCTATAAATACTTAGCAATATTAGAATTTGAATTTTAATCACAAAAATTAAAAAATTTAATATTTTATCAATAGATTATATAATTGTTGAATATACAGATATTTTTATTGAGTTAAAAATATTAATTTTAAAACTAAGATATTAAATAATAATTTTATTAATTTACATATATATAAAAAGTTAAATTAATAATAAAATATATTTTTAGATATACCCTAAAATATGTTGGAATAGAGTATTTTATACATGCTTTTGACTCAATTTTGTTTTTTTAAAATATCAAATTCATCCAACTCAATTTTATTTTAAAAAATTATCATTTATCGGATCGAGATGAATCAAAATTCATCTAATACAAATTATTTTTCATCTCTATCAATTAATATATTTTATTGTAAAATTTTTTTAATTAAAAATATTTTAAAAAGAAGGTGAAAGAAACAAAGTCAAACGGTAAGGGCTTGTGGACAACTCTATTGACTTTCTTATTTCATAAAATTAATTTTATTTGAAAACAAAATGCTAAAAAATGTTGAGATATTTTGAATTTTTTAAGTTTCATAATTTAAAAAATATTTTAATTTTTAAAATTTGTTATAATTTTTAAAATACTTCAAAATTTTTTAAAATTGAGAATATTTTAGATTTTTTTAAAAATTTTATAAAATTTTTTTAAATATTGATGTGGTAGTTGATAATGCAATATTGATTGAATTTTTTGACATATTTTAATATTTTATTTAATCTTTATGTCACATCAATAAATTAATTAATAGTATTAATCTTAAATATCAAAATAAATAATGAAATGAAAGTTGAAGTATTAAACTAATAATTTTATTTATTTTTTGAATATCAAATTGATAGAAAATATATAATATAAGGGTTATTTTTATATTTAATTATATATAAATATAAATTACATAAATAATAAAATATATATTTGAATCTAAATGAATTAAAAAATAAAAAATAAAAAAGGAATTAAAAAAAATTTAGAAACCATAAAAATATGGAACCATCCATCCAAAAATGTAAAAATAAAAAATGAATTAAAAAACCGTGGGCCTCATCTAAAAAAAAAGAGACCCATCCAAAAAAGGAATGATGAAAAAAATTGTCAGATGGGGTTTAGGAAAAGAAAAGATTGGTGGGACCCATCTAAAAAAATTGTAAAAAGAAAATGGGGTTTACTAAAAATAAAATGAGAGTGGACGAGATGGTCGGATCCATAGAACAAGGAGAGAGGAAGATGAGATGCCACGCGATAGCCTCTTCGGAAAACATTATACAATCTATAGAGATGAAGCCAGACATATAAGAAACGAGGAGTCAAATAGTAATTTTATTATAAAAGAAAGTATCAAGTATTATTTTTGGTGGGATGTGGCATTCTGTACAATGGTGTAAAAAAATTTTTGGGCCGTTATGGAACCTGCCATCTTCCTCAGCTACGCTATTGCAATTGTACATGAGCAAAATTTATCTATCGATATTCAACGGATCTTACACATAAAAGTATAAAATATTAAAATATATCAATAGTTAATTCAATTAGTTAAAATTATTCTCTTCGATGAAGAGATCTTACGTTCGATTCAATCGATTACTATTTGTTTGAATCATTTCAAATGCACGACTTATAACTACTTATTTTAGATTATTATGTATAACATTTTTATCTTGACTTAAAAAATTAAATAACTTATTATCTTCAAAATTTTTTTATAAAATATATATTTATTAAAATATTGATTAAATATTAAAAAAATTAAATTAAAAAAATGCATTGGAATATAACGAAACATTTTACGAAATCTTTGTATATAAGCAAAATTTAAAGTATAGATAAAAAATGAAAAAAAGAAAATAAAAGAAAACGAAATGAGAATGATATGTGAATTTATTAAATTAAAGTATTAAATAATAATTTTATTAATATAATATATAAAAATAAGTATAAAATTAAACTAATAATAAAACATATATTTATATCGTAGATTAAAAAACCAATAAAACAAACAGATTAAGAAGAGAAACAAAATAAATCCTAATGTGACGATGACAACACCATATCATTTTTTAAAAACAATATCAAATAATAAATAGAAAAAAATATTTTCAATCAATAATATCAAATGAGCGTCAATTTAAAAAATTAAAATATAATTATTAATTATTAATTATTTCAAAAAGAAAACAAGGAAAAAAAGAAAAAAGAAGAAAAAGATAGCAAATAATTTGAAACTTGATATACTTTTAGTATCAAGTAGGTCACACAAAAAAAGTTTTAAATCTTTAAAAGTATTTATTATATATATAAAAAAATAGCAAAAAAAAAAAAAACATGTGGGATGACCTTGATATTAAATGAGTCTCATGTAAAAAGAAATTTAAAATCTTTAAATTTCTTTATAAAATATTTTAAAAAGAGAGGGAGAAAAAAGAAAAGAGCCAAATAAAAAGAAGGATTGGTAAAAAAAATGTCCTACCTTTAAAAATATATAAATTAAAGAAATATTTATGAAAAAAGTTTGAAACAAAATTTATTAAATTAAGATATTAAATAATAATTTTATTAATATAATACATATATTTAAATGATGGATTCTTTTTTTTGCAAAATTTATATTATGGATTAAAAATAAAAAGGAAAAAAAAGGCCGAAAAAGGAAAAAGTATCAAATCTATATGTGACATCGTCACTCATGTAATATCTTTTTCTTTAAAAAATATCAAATGAAAAAAAAATTCTAATAAATAATATCAAATGGGTCCTACATAAAAGAAATTTAAAACCTTTAAAAAATATTTCTAAAAAAATTCACAAAAAAGGAAAAAAAACAAAATAAAAAGAAAGATTGGTAAAAAAATGGGTTCTACCGTTAAAATATATATAAAAAAATATTTATGAAAAAAATTTAAACAAAAATTTATTAAATTAAAATATTTAATAATAATTTTATTAATATAATACATATATTTAAATGATGAGTTCTCTTTTTTTCAAAATTTATATTATGGATTAAAAATAAAAAGGAAAAAAGAAAAAATAAATGGCCAAAAAAGAAAAAAAATAAAATGTAGATGTAACACCTTCATAATATCTTTTTTCTTAAAAAATTATCAAATGAAAAAAAGAGAAAAAATTAAAAAAAAATTTAATCAATAATATCTCCAACATTTAAAAAAATTAAAATATTAAAAAAATATAGATATTAAAAAAGGAAAAAAGAGAAAGTGAATAGAAAAAATTTATAAAAAAATGAGAAAAAAATGATTTAAACACTTGCATATCCTTAGTATTAATTAGGTCAAACAAAAAAAATTAAAATATCAAAAAATATTTTTTAAATATAAAAAAATAATAAAATAAAAGAAAAAAGGTAAATACGTGGCATGCTTTTTGTATAAAGTGAATCACATTAAAAATCAAAAGGAAAAATGAAAAAAACAAAAAAGCCATTGACTTGATATGTGGCATGCTCTTAATATGAAGTGGATGAGACAAAAAAACGAAAAATCTTCAAAACCATTTATTATATATATAAAAAATAATAGAAAAAAAATACGCTCGGTATAAGTGGATTCTATAACAAATTTTAAATTTAAAAATTATTTATTAATTTTTAAAATAGGAAAAAATGGTAAAAAATAAAAATAAAAAATTGGTATAAAACGGGTCCCATATAAAAAATTTTAAATGATAAAAAAATTATTAAATATTAAAAAGATTTTGAAGAAAATATTAAAAGGCAACAAAAAATCGAAATCTTAAAAAAATATTTATTAAATTAAGAAATAAAAAAAGAAAAAAGAAAAAAGAAAAATGGTATAAAGTAGGTCCCACCTAAAAATAAATAATTTAAAATATATTTATTAAATATTTAAGAAAAAAAAAAAAAAAAAAAAGAGAGACGGAGCTGAAGAATCCCAATGTGGCACGATGACTGATGGCTTTATACATCTGTACAAGAGCAAAATTTATATTATAAATAATTAATAACAAAAATAAGTATACGAGCATGTACGTGCAAGTGATGCCATTCAGCAGTCTGCAATGCACATTGTTTAAATGATATTTAGCTTCTCTTAATAGGTAAGGTAGTGTTGTGTTGTCATGATAAACTTAGAACTCAACAACTTGCAATTGCTATGCATGGCCGAGTCCGAAATTTGTTTGTAATTCACTTGTTAATTATTTCTTAAAATATTTTGCTAACGGGTTCTTTGAAGGTGTTTTACTATTTTTTAAGATTAGTTTAACTGAAAATACTATTGATAGTAATATTATTATTTTAAATATATTAGTTGATCATTGATGTTATGATTATTATTCTAGGAACACTCCCTGGCAAAATCATTTTCTAAGAAAAGTTTGTGCCATGATGGACGTCTTTGCCATGGTTTCCTAACTTTGTTGTACAATGAACAATTTAATAAAATGCTAATGGTCCACGATGCCTCAGGTTTAGACATCTTTATCGTCAATACCCAATGGCACGAGTCAGAATCGAGCCTGGCTATTTTCAGGGTCCGGAAGTTGAAATTTTCTGGGCCAGACCTGGAAAGATATGGTGTATCCATTGGGTTCTGGTTAAACAGCAATGGAACCATTGTTGGGCTCCGTATAAGCGAGATAGATGCAATTGTGGCAGAAGCTCGCCCTGCTGGAAAATGGAAATCCTTAATAATAATTTTAACCAATTTTCTATCTGAAAGAAAATAAACAAACTGAAAAAGTGATCACGTAGTCAACCAACCTCGCCCTTACGAAAACTTGTATTGAAAACTCTGAAAGTCATATCAGCAACAATGACTCAATGAGCACATAAACAAGGAAATGAAACAATTCCTGTTACCAAAACATTAGTTCAAGTAAACATTACAAACACTAGTTAAGGTCCCCATGTGTTCGAGACCCTTAATACTCGCACAACCATGACATTCAAGGCTGGTTTTTGAGCCATCCCAATCCCATATTTTCCAAATCTCCTTGAAAGCTCTTGAAGCTAAACAAACATGCCAAAGAAAAACATATATATTTGGAAAGAAAGGGATACAACTTGAGGGGAGGATCCACCGCTTTGCCTTAGCCCCACTTTCTTAAAATCATCTGGCAAACTAATAAAAGGACAAGTCTGTAGAGAATTGGCTAAGTGGTGAACTCATGAAAATGAAGGATGGGCTGATCCCTGACTGTCCTTTTTGTAGAAACAGAGCGCCAAGAAAAAGGACATAACAGTGACCAATTTGTTTTTTAGCTGCTCAATTTTATATTTTGTCCTAGGCGACCCTGACCCTACATCCAACGCTTCCAGGTTCCAATCCTTGTAGTGAATTCTGGTGGGAAGTGACAATATACCACTATTGGGCGGTGCCATTTTGCAGTTTGGTTTTCAAACTTCAATTTTTGTTCATTGTCTTTCTATTTTTCACTTTGAAGAGTTCAAATCAGAAATTAATATTGCTAAAAGCCCACATGCATGTTGTTGTTATATTTGTTTCAGAACTGATCAATATTAATTTGAATATATTTTTCTTTTTTTTTTTAGATAATTAATTTGAATTTCCAACTATCAAAACTTAAATTTAAAAGTTTGGAATAAATGATTACCCGCATCATCATTCTACATTGAACTTATATATTAGGGTAAAGACAGCATTCATAAAAGTATTTTCTATACATAAATATTTATTCATGTGCAAAACTAATTAATCATTCATTCGACTAAAGGTAATAGTGTGTGGCCAAACCATTCCCAAAGTTTTATTAATTCTTCATTATACAAGCGTGTTACATTGTGCATAGGGCACAAGATTTGGCTCCCCCTTCATGAAATCGACAAGGATACAACAATGCCGTCACTAAACCCAATAGATTACAAGAAGATTTCCATTACGATAACATCACGTACACATGATTGAATTGGAGGAGAAAACGAGGAGCTGCAATGGTGGTAGGGGACGAGGATACGACATAAAAAAATGGGGACATGGAAATCTGAAAAAAAGATATCAAGGGCTATGTGGGACCCGATTCCCACCATCCATTCAATCTCAAACGCACGATTCCCTACTATAACCCCCCGAGATAATATCATCCGGCAATGGTATCACATACATGAAATGAACGACTGATGAGAGAGAGCGAGAAATGAAAGTGGAGTAATGTGAAACTCATATATTTCGTGGGTGCCAGTAAATGTTGTTTCAGATTGGGAAGTAAATGAAGCTGGGGAGGCCCCATTTTATTTATTTATTTGTAAGGACCTTTTGGTTTAAAATTTTGTCCCACATTTCTCCCTTCGATGAATAATAATTAGTAGTATTATACTAATAAGTGGTTACCGTATTTAATTAAGGTTTATTTTCATTGACGAAAAAATTTTGAGTTTGAATTTCGTCAATAATTATTTGTTAAAATTTTTTTAAATATATAATTATTTATTTTAAGTTATCAGATATGACATATTTTATTTTGATATGAAAAATCAAATAGTTTATATATCCAAGATATTTTGAAAAAAAAATAGTAGTATTATTATTGAGTGACAGACTTATAAATAAGTATAAAGAGTTAATACTATGCGTTTTTATTTTTTTAGTAAATAATTACTATATATGTATAGTTATGGAGAATGAAGCTGCTCAATTAATGTTCGTTATCACAAATTTGACTCCATTGGCTAGCTGATTATCCAAGCTCTAACGAAGCTAGCTAGCTAGTTTCGTTTTGAACACTATATTTGGTTCTGATCTCACATGACCTGCCCCTGGCTAATTCTATAACCTCAAAATGAGGAAGGGAAAAGGGAAGACAAAACAAGTAATTGTAAAAGGTTTAGTTATGTAAAGGTTAATTTGATTAATTTCGAATTAAATTATTCAAAATTGAGTTAATTGAATTATATTATATTATTTTTGTTAACCAAATTGAATTCATTAATTCAGTCGGTTCGATTAATTTTTTTGGTTAACCAAAAAAAATAATTATTTTAAATTAAATTATATTTTGAACTCTTAATTTCTCATATTTTAAATAAATTATATAAAATTATTCAACAAAATATTTAAATATTAACGTATTATGTTGAAAACTCTAATAACTTATGAAATAAAATGATCAATTTCATGTATTTTTCATTTTATATTTAGATTATGTTATATCTCGGTTAAAATTTCAATTAATTCAATTTTTGAACCAAATTAATTGAAAATCAAAATTTTTTTAAAATCATTTTCGATAACTGATAAAATTAATTTAATGACTGACTGATTAATAAGATGAAATATGTTCGATTGATTAATTCAGTTAAAATCAAATTATAAACACCCCTATAATTATGTTGATCCTTAATGCATGCATTCCATGCATCTTGCTATATTATATATATATATATATATATATATATATATATATATATAGAAAGAGAGAGAAATGGATCCACTTACATCAATGTAAGTGTTATATATTTTTTTAATCCTTGATCAAAATAGTTAAATATAAATGTTATAAATTTAATTTAGATCAAAAGTAAAAAAATAACAATTACACAGATGTAAGTGAATACTTATATACTCATTTATAATATATATATATATATATATATGCACTCATATATGGGGGTAACATTAGATGTATTAATATATTTATTTTTATTCATGCTTTTTTTTTTTTTTTTTTATAACCAAAGATGGAATGTGAAGCAATTTAGAGTTTAATTATATCGGTTCACATAATTATTTTTTTTAAAATGATATTTAATAAGTTTTAAATTCAAATTATAATATCTATAATTTTTTTTCTATTTATATACTGTGACCTTTTTTTATAAAAAACGAAAAAAAAAAAGAGAAATTTGAAGATTTGTTATGTATCCCTCCATGATGGTAATAGTTTACCATACATTTAGTATTATATAACATCATGTTTGTCTCTATAAGTTATAGTACTTTGCAAATTATGATAAATCAAGAAGTGTATATAGATTCATAAAATCGCTTCATGCATAACACATATTTCAATTTTCAACATAATTTTTGCTTACAATATTTTTTTCTTTTACATAGAGCTTGGCAAACTTTCACTTTCATAAAAGTTATGAACTGAGTTTTGCTAGATATATGGCAAGAATGAATCAAAGTTCTATCTTCTTTTTTTTTTTTCCCCAGAATTTAGGTCTTAAACCTTGAGTTTGACACATATAGTACACATGCCAGTCAGGGAAATCGAAATGTTTCATCATGGTTCAAATGATTTCAAAAGTAGTAAGAAATAAGAATCAAAATTTTAAAGCATCTAATTTAAAATAAAATGATAATAAGTGGATGGGATCAATTTAAATATAAAATTATAAAAAATTAGATATTCATTAAATATAAGATAATATCACATTAATATACTTTCATTACGTGTAAGTGAAGATAAAAAAAATTTATTATGTGATAGATTTAAAAAGAATAACAAAAAAAATTTTGATTTTAATATTATATTAAGTATCTAATTTAATATCAATTGATAATAAATAAAAAAATCTAACTTAAATATAAAATTATAAAAAATTAAATATTCATTAAATATAAAATAACATCATATTAACAAAATTTAAAGAAAATTACACCTAACAAAAATGTTGATCGGCTATTGTCCAAATGGGAGAGAAAGAGGGAGGAGTTGGTTGTTGAGGGTGGTAAATGTGAAAATTGATGGATAATGGGAAAAGTCGGATATATATGAAGGGAGAAGTGTAATTTTGTGATAAAACCAAAAAAAATATAGGTATAGGTATAGGTATAGGAATAGATACCTTATACTTAAATGAAACGCGCACTCCCATGCAGGCTAGCAATTACTCTCCTGCTTGATCTGTCTCTTCCTTCTCCCCCGATCCTTTTTTCACTCTTGGCTGCATTGCCAACATGACCTCCTTTGTTATTAGCAGAAAACCAAAATAAACAAAGAATGGTATAAAAGAATAAAAAGCAAATAAACAAGAACATGGATGAAATGGATCATTGTAGGCACGGAGATGCCGTTTCTGCACATGGAAAGCTAGCCACCTTCTTCATAATATATATGAGAAATTACTCTGATTAAAACAGACAACTTGTAGACTTCTGTCCCAATACTGCTCTTCCTCATGTATCACCTTCGTCACTTACTTTTCTTTCTCTCTCCCATTGTCTCATGTTTACTCACGCTTATGTTCACTTTGTCGTGTTGTCAATGCTGTAATAAATCTCCAGCCATTCAAAGTTATAAGGGAGTTGCGTTTGTCATGAAAAGTTGTGCAAATCCCAGTTGAACATCCGTTTGAAAGCCTAATGCGCAACGGAAAACGAGCTTTCGTTTATAGGAGTTTTTGGGGGGCCAGTGGATGACCGTCCAGTAGCTTTTTTTTTTAATTTTACTTTTGTATCCTGTTAATTATATTGAAGAGATAAAAATATTTTTATAATTAATATTTTTATATTTTAATTTTAATTTAATAATTATAAAATAATTTTTTAATTTAATATAATAAAAATATGATTTGATATATTACTTTTTATTAATTTTTAATTATTTATTAATAAACTATTATTATGGCCCATAAAATAATTTAATAATTTAATAATTTTATAAATATTAAATTATTTAAAATTTTTATTTCATCATAAAAATTTTATTTTAATATCTTTTTTAATCATTTTTTATTTTTATTACCATTCATTTCATTATTACTATTACTTTTAAATCCAAATACATATTATATAATTAATTTTAATCTCACTATTAGAATAATTAATTTTACTTTTATTATTATTTTCAATCTTAATGCTCATCACTATTATAATGATTAATTTTACTTTCATTATTATTTCAACCTTAACGCTCATCCAAACAGACCGTAGTAGTATCTAAACAAACCATGTCTCTTGGACAGGGCATCGATGGCATGTATCAGCGTGGTTTGAAACCTGTTAGCTGACTAAACGATTGTTTCCAAAGCAAAACGAGTAAGTTATTTTGCCCCCTATAAAATGGAAGGATAACGTAAAGGTAAGGGCTAGGCTTTCTGTCAACAATAGGGAACAATGGCGTTCACTTCACCGATCAATTTTTAAAGAAGAGACTGTCACTTCACTTCACAATGTTAAGGCTAATTCTCATTCTCAGTACTCCTGAAACATTCTCCACCTTTTTATTTTTTGCATTGCAGTGTAACAGTGGTTTACAATGATCTTTCCATTTTCCCCCGACCACAAACGTATGAAATAAATTCTTCAGTTCTTGATTAATTCCCACCTTGGCCAAGACGAAGTTAAGGGGACAGCTAGGCATAGACAAACTACAAAAAATGAACTATCCCCAAACTACTGTTTTACCTCGTTAAAATTCAATAGTTTTTAGTTTGAATGCATTTTTTTATTGGTTTAAGTTTTTGAAATCGTTAATTAGTCACTCAATCATATCTTCCTAAGTTATTAATCATCAATTCACCTAGTTTAAATTTGTTGAATAATTAATTATCCAATTATTTCCTTAAATTTAGTGAATAAATTAAAATAAATTTAGATGAGAGAGAAGAGATGTCTCGTATCTTTTTGTGTGTGTATGTATATATATGACATTTAATTTTTAGTTAGGATTGGAAGACGATTTATTTACGAAAACAAAGAAAGAATATAAAGCATCATAAGAGTTCACCTTTATAAAAACACTTGTGATGTAAAACTAGTATGAATTTGTAAGAGTTCTTTCTTTGACTATTCCTTTAAGTTTATTAGTTATTAATTGTTAACTTTGATATGAATGTGATACGAATATTTAAATGATACGAATAATCAAAATATGAATATAGTATATTTATTATACGTATTATATTTGATACAACATAATTAATATATTTTAATTCGTTTTAGAAATGAATAACATGATATGATTAATATAATTATATATAATTAACAAAATTAAACATGATTAAAATATCTAATCAATAGTTCAACATTAAAACAAAATGATAATATAACAAAAAAAATATTAAAATATGATTATATGCATATTGTAAACATGTCATTTATACGTATTGATACTATAACATGATTAATTAATTAATCGTATCTTAAACATATAATACGTATAAGACACAAAATATGACATGTGTAATATTATATCTTAAATATATCGACATAATTAAGATACAAAAATAATTATAAAAATTATATACATAATTTATTAAATATTATTTTTATATCATATCATTATATTATATCTAAAATTATTACGTACGCTTGTTTTCTTAAATATAAATTTGCAAAGACCAAGCCATCTAACTTTTTCTCCGATATTGACTTTTGTTTTTGAGTTATTCAAAAAAATGAAAAAACACTTCTTTTTGAAGATTAAATTAATTGAATAAATATACAACTCCATCAATAATGTATTAAAAATTGTTTTAAAAGAAAAGAAACATATTGATAAAGCATTCATTGGATACTTGGGCTGTGTTTGGATGTCAGCACAAAAAACATAATTTTTTTGGTACATATAAAATAACATTATTATTTAATAATAATACTATTATATATGCATAAAAATATATTGCACATAATGAAATGATATGTTATAAAAAAAAAAAAAGAAATAATGATTTTCCTGTTATGTTAAAAAACTGATAAGAAAAAAATTAATTGTGTATATATATATATATATGTTTTTATTTGTATATGATGAAGGTGACGGTGTTGATGGCCTAATGGTTTAGATGAAATTGCAAAGTCATAAGCAGAGGGCAAAGACAGCACCCTGAGAGGCAGCAATTGAGAATTGATGAAGCTCCTTCAATTTGAATCTAACAAATTGCTTTGGGTATCTTTGTCATTTAATCTGTCTCTGCATTCATTAATGAACCTTTTTACAGATTCTCATATTCTTACCAAAATGACAAATTTATCACTAAACAAAACCAAAGTGTAGAAAAAAGATATACTATAATGCCATCTTAAATAAATCCACAGCCCAAAGTTTGGTATTACTGTTTTTCACTTTCCAAATTAGCTTAGAATTTTTGCGTTGAGACAGAGAGCGTCCCTGATTCTCCGTGAGATACCCTGAATCTAACGGTGGTAAATATTCAAACCCCCAAAAAGGAGACTACTTGATGGTGATAGTTTTTAATCCCTTTCACAGCTGCTCTTACATTTACTCCCTTATATAGCGATTTTTTTTTTCTCTTCATCTTGACAAGTTTCGCATCTCCCTCCATCTCAGTCTTTTTCCCACTGTTTTTCAGTTCACTCTCTTGCCATTGTTCTCTCTTTGATTGTTTTCTGATTCGATTCCCTAAAAAGACCAAAACAGGACTAAAGGTTTTCTTCCGAGAAAAGGAAAATACCAACAAAATACTCTGAACACTTTCCGATATGGATGATAGTTTCTGTGAGTTTTTTGAAGAACCTGAATTCGGAGAAACCAACCTTGCAGGCGGAGATGACCTCTCTGCTATATTTGAGAGTTTAGATGGTCCCCCTGAATTTCCACCCTTCATTCCATTGGAAGAAAAGGCCGCTGCTAGCCGCCAAAAAGGTGAAGAAACTACGAGGTTGGTGTCCAAGGAGTCAGAGACTGAGCCTGATTACGAAACTTCACCCAAAAGCAATAGGCAGAAGCTAGCTTCTTCAGAGGAAACAAACCCAGATGGGCAACAAAGACTGTCTCATATAACGGTTGAACGCAACAGGAGGAAGCAAATGAATGAGCATTTATCGGTGTTGAGATCGTTGATGCCTTCCTTCTATGTGAAAAGAGTAAGTCACTGTCTCAATTTCTTGTTTTTCTAAGTATTTATTACATCATACATATGAAAAGTTTTTTTTTTTCTTATGTTAATCTTTCTATTGAATTATATGTCTTAGGGAGATCAAGCATCGATTATTGGGGGAGTTGTGGATTACGTCACTGAGCTGCAACAAGTTCTACAATCGCTTGAGGCCAAGAAACAAAGAAAAGTTTACAGTGAAGTGTTAAGCCCTCGGATAGTTTTAAGTCCAAGACCCACGATTCTCAGCCCTAGAAAACCACCTCTAAGTCCAAGACTAAACTTGCCAATAAGCCCAAGAACCCCTCAACCTGGTAGCCCTTACAAGCCAAGGTTGCAGCAAGGTTATCTCTATCCAACCATGATTATTAGTTCGCTCGAACCATCTCCTAATTCTTCCACTTCCTCCATGGACAACGTTAACGAGCTCGTTGCAAACTCAAGGTCTCCGATTGCCGATGTGGAAGTGAAGTTTTCAGGCCGAAATCTTCTTTTAAAGACGGTATCTCCTCGGATTCCTGGTCAGGCAGTGAAAATAATCTCTGCGCTTGAGGACCTCTCACTTGAAATTCTCCATGTCAACGTTAGCACTGTTGATGAAACAATGCTTAATTCCTTCACCATCAAGGTAAAAACTCTATCTTAATATGCAAAATCCTTTATCTTTGGGAAAATTATCAAATGCATGTAAACTGTAAAAATTTTACAATTGTGGTTAGCTTTAGTATAGTCAATTTTTATTTTGACGTTTATTGAAAATTAAATGAGCATATGATAAAATATAAAACAAATGGATGTCTTCAATTTTTTTGCTCCATGTAAGTCTGTTTTCTCACATTTGTGTCTCTTGATTTCGTTGCCTTGCTCGGGACGGAACCTAATAAACCAAACCATCTTTGATTTTCAATGATTGCTTTCATCATTCAGAAGAACATTAGGGCAGGTAGAATCGATCGTAAACTTCACTGGTCCAGGATAATATCATATAAGCCTTAATATTAAAAGAGAAAACTGATAATTTTGACGTATTTTGTCATATTAAAATTATGAAACTTCTTGCAGTCGTTTTCAGACAAATAACGTAAAACTGACGTTGATTTACTGCAAAGGTGCTGACTGTAAAAACTAAAAACTTTACTTCATAACTCTTGAAAAACACGACGGATCACTGAAAACTAAGGTATCTTTGCAGTCATTTTTCCTTTTTTTTTTTTTTTTATGTTGCGATAATTATGATATATCAGTCTTTGCAGTTACTGTTTTGTTTCACTGAGTTCAAATTTATTGAGAAGAATTATTTGGGTACATGTTTGTGTTGAGATTTATTGAAGCTAATGATTGAATAGTATGAATAATTATATTTTTTTATGAACAGATTGGAATTGAATGCCAACTGAGTGCAGAAGAACTCGCTCACCAAATCCTGCAAACATTCTGCTAAGTTTTACTCATTATAGTTTTTCAGCCTTGATTTTACAGACTCTTTCTCTCCTGTCTGTCTGTCTGTCTGTCTCAAAAAAGTTGGTACAATTAAAAAAAAAAAAAAAGAAAGGAGAACGGAAGGGCACATTGCACTCATTTAATTTTGCAATCTTAATCTCAAAGTTTAATTTCTTTGCATATTTGCATGTATGGGCATTTATCCATTTGTTTAAGTTGATTTATTATCTTTTCGGGAATTCCAGTCTCTTGCTCCATGCAGAGTACTTTTGCATGTTCCTCATAAAATGGATGAAATAAACAACAATAATATTCAATCAGTGTATATAATAAAGAGATGTAATTAGACAACACCTACCCTGTGAAGACATGAAGAAATAGAATAGGTAGTTCAAGATCACTCGAGATTCAAGCCTGATGATGTAATTATTCCTATATATGGTAATCAAGACGCTTGCTATAAGCTGAGATGGAGAACGTTCGGATCTATCATACAGAAAGAAAGGTAAGGGGATCGAAAGTAGAATTTTAAGATGCGATTCCATGTTCAAGTTAATCAAGTATATGAAAAGAAAAGAAGCAAGGGAGAGCATAAGTTAGCCAAAGAAAGTAGTTAAGTAGAGAATTGGTCTCATTTTCCCTTTTATACCTCATAAATGATGATGTGGCCAACGAGATTACCATAAGCAAACCCTGATAACATGGCTGGTTGAATATTTGCTACGTGACCAATAAGATACAACAAAACCTTTTCATCCTACTAGCTAGTTTAACAAAGGCCTTTTCCACATTACATTTTCAGATGCACACAAGTTTCGACGTCTTACCATTTAGCTCAAAGTAGTTTTGTTTTTAGTCCAAATTATTAGGTGCCTAACTAGAGAAAATAACAATGGGGTAACTAATTATTAACTGAACACTACAAATTCATAAATTTAATTTGATTAATCGCGGTCAGAATTACCAGAGTGATTAGGGGCAAGATTGATGTCCATTGTAAATCAATAAAGTGGACCAAATTGGTAGTTCAGGATGGAATGGACCAAGTATTTCGGGAACTCCTAGTTAGGTGAACCTGCCCTGGACTTAAATACCGTAAGTTTTTTTTTTTTTTGAAGTTGCTTGTCAACCAACACTTGATTTTGCTTTAATTAGGTTAATAATACCACCAAACAAATACTAGGTTTAAAGTCAAAATTTAGTCTCTTTACTACTTCAATTCAATAGTTTTAGTCTCTTTATTCTAATTTTAATAATTTTTATTGCCAATCTCAAAATTGAAGTAAAGGAACTAAAACTACTGAATTAACATAGTAGATGGAATCAAATTCAAACATCGATCTTTATAATATTATTGATTGAGAACGTATGCTGAACCAAGTCACAAGACTTTCAAGAACTTAAGAATTGTATTGCTTTTATCTGAAGAACGATTAGCTCAAAAACTATTCAAAACATAGTTACATGATTCTTCAAATTTTTAACTTGATGATAAACTGGATATCAAATTTTTGGTTATGATATTCATCGAAAAACTGCTTGAGCTTCATGCTTGTAAGTAAAATTAGATCAACAACGAATTATATATTGTTGAAGTGTAACAATGGTCCCATCCCACGCATGCAATCTTAACAAGATTGCAAAGTAGCAGGCTGCTAGCTAGGCTCAAATTTTGCATGACTTCCATAATGATGCTTAATAAGGAACACCGAAAAAAATTCCAAGTATTTTTTTATTTATTGATTTTTGTCTTCTTTTCTTAGCTCAGGTTTGGACCAGCTAATAAAATCATTTTCTCAGCTTCCCAAATTCGGAAGAAGAATCATAGTTCTGCTTCAAATTGGAATGGACTATTTATCCCAAAAATAAGCATATGAAAACGGTGGCTCATCCAACAAATCACCATGTTCATCAGCCAACCTGGGCTCTGGAATTTCCCTGGGAGGTAATTGATCCGTTGGGTTTAATCAGAAAATTGATTATAGCCTTACGTTGGTTTACTATTTTGGGTTGGCCCGTCGCTCCAATGTTGGGTTCAGAATTTAACTTTTGCCTCTTGGACTGCCATTGGTAAATTCTTTCTGGGCCTACTTCAATTCTCTTTTGGTCTATTGTTTGCGTCAGATATTGCAATGTCAAATTGATTGAGGCCGATGCTCCTAATTTTTGCTGAGATGGTAGATTTGAACTTCGGGGTTTCTAAATTGGAACAAATCCTCTATGAAAAAGTTATTTGAAATTAGCAATATTTGATTTCATTTAATCGGAAAAAGTTACACCTCACGGGTTAGAAAAGGAAAAAAAGCAAAAAAAAAAAAAAGTACAGTCTTCATCTGCTATAAGAAATCTATCTGACAGGACCATAAAATCCAACTCTTGTTTGTTACTGCTACGTGTATGCAGTGAAACAAAAGTTTCTTGGCAACAAGGCTTATGATTAGGGAAAGAAACCATGGTTGTCAAATGTGAAGTTTGGATTGAATTCGGCATTACCAAATGGGAAATCCAAACCAACAGTGGGATAGTTTGCTGCTGACGTAGCAGCTTGGATAATCTCAGTGAGCTGAGGCTCAGAAGTTTGAAAATTAATGTTTGTTTGCCCATGAGTACCGTTCATCCCTCTTGGACTTGGAGACATAGAGAAATGCTTAGACCCTGATGTTGCAGGCGATATAAATGAAGGTGAAAGATTTCCCGCCACATTGTTGTCAATCACAGAAGGTGATGAAAAGACAACATTGTTTTCAACCTTTATATCGGACATTGATGAAGGATAAGGGAATGAAGGATATGTTTGCTCACGACTTATGTCTAAGTCTTGGGTTATAAATTTAAGGCCCCTCTGGAAGCTCAGACGTAGATCTTGTGATTGTTTCTGGTTATGCTGCTGTGGTTTTATGCAAGTTCCTTGTTCTAATTGATTTTCTGAGGGTCCTGGGGGAGGCATTACATGTGAGGCTAGAGTACAAGTGTGCCTTCCGCGGTAAATAATCTCAAAGATTGCTGGGTCATCATCTGATCTTTGTACTTGCTTTTTTGCCAAACAACCTTGGACATTTCGGTGGGTGCACCTGTAGTAGCCTCTGTAAGCAAGAAAGTATGGTTATATATGCTAGCATTTTACATAATAATATGATCGGACAGCTAACTGTACGTTCATTGATTACCTAGAAGAAGAAAAGAAGGGTAAAATTCAACTAAACCTTGTCAAACTGCTCTATGTATTTATATGCTGTTAGGCAAAGCTCAATTGCATGTATATGCGGCCGACCAAACATTTAATTATAAATTGCAAAAAGGAATATTGCTTTAGCCATTGACCCGTTGACACCAGACAGGTCAGATTTTACAATCTAAGACTCTGTCAAAAAGGTTCTGCATTCTTTAGAGTCGACGTGGACCAATATAAACTGCTAATTGCTCTCACGGAGTATTACTTTGATATATACAAAAATATATATAGAGTGACATAGACTTGAATTCGCAAACCTTGGATATTTTGCTCCGAGAATATCTTTTTGTCCATATTTCCTCCAACTGAAGCCATCATCAAGAGGTCCCTCCAGCGCTGTACCTGGCGTAACTCGTACATGTTGTTTCCTTATTGGCAGAGTTTTTCTGCAACATAAAAATTTCCAGACATAATTAATCCGTTGTATCAAATGACTGGATAAAAATCAAGGAGGTCAAGAATTGGCCAAAAAAAAAAAAATCAAGGCTTGGTCGACGTGAGTTGAGTTGAGTTGTATCTTTATAAAGTGCTTGTGTTTTCATATATACCTTTCCTTGGAGGCATCTTTGAGATCCTGTTCCTTGAAATCACGGTCAGAGTCTTCGCTTCGGGGGCTTCCACTACGAGAAGGTGGTGACTCCGACATTCTGATTGCTAGTCCTGAGGAGGGTTGTGGCTCTGCTGCCAAAGAGGTAAGATTGTAGTTCAGCATTGAAAGTGCCTTCTGATAGGAAGCTTGGATCTTTTGGACTAACAATTCGCTAGTTTCATTGGAAGAAGAAGGCACATTGAGATGGACTTGGAGTTGCCTGGCTAGCTCTCTTCCTTGTGTTAGCTCATTTATCAGACTCTTTTGCTCCCATTCTCCCATGTTCTCCATTTATTGTAAAGCAGACAAAGAAAGAGGAGAAAATAAAAAATTTTCTTTCCCAAATTGCACGACCAGTATGCTATTTATGTGGCATATATGCGTATCAGTTCATTTTAGACACGAGGACAACTTTTCATCACAAAAAGCATGAATGAACACAAACCATAAAACAGCAGAAAATTAGATTTAGTTGAGAACGCAAGCTTGATGAATTAGAAGCTGAACGCATAGAAGTAAATGAACTAGAATCCGCAATTCAGCTGAGAATATATATTTATAACTCAAAAGACCAAGACAAAAGGTTGCTTTTTCTGCTTTTTTTTTCTTGTACTAGAAAACTTGGGAGCTTAGTATAAAAAAAACTTGGGGCTGACGAGGCAAAGATTGCAAAAGGTTTCCTGAAAATAAGTAAAATATATCAGAACCCTATAAGGGTGTGATGAGGTTTTGTGGGTTTTTGGTATGGCTCTAAGCTTAAAATCTGTGAAGATAAATAAACAAAGGGAAAAAAAAACCTAAGGAGAGCGGAGAATATGGGTTTGTGATTTAAGTGACACCCCCTTTTGAATGAAGAAAAAATGAGGGAAAGAGAGAATCAAAGGAGAAGTTTGACTGCAAGGAAAAAGTTGAAGGGGGGATTTTAATTCTTCATTGAGACCGGTCTTTGGTCATAGAAAATGAGGTTCAAAATGGAAGGAAAGTCCAACTGCTGACCCTTTCTCCCTCACACAGTAAAACTTTTCAACTTTAAACCCAACAAAATCACCATTTTATACTGATTTGTTAAGGTTTTCACTTAATTGGAGCATGCTCCAGATTCATTACAATATTCTTAGCACCTAGACGGAAATAATAAACCAAAAAGGAAGTCAGGGAAGAAGACCAAGAATCTTCAAACTTAGCCAATTCCGCGTAATTTCTTTTTTTTTTTTTTTTTAGTTCTTTTAAATCAGGAAAAAAAAGAATAAAAAAACACCACTTATAATAATGATGAAATGGTGACGTTAATTGTCTTACGTTATTTGACGGAAATAATTTTTTTATTGTTATTCTACTAATATTTTGTTGAAAGTAGCATCTCAACGTGGAAAGTGAGGTAGTTTTTTATATAATTTAAAAGATTTTATTTATCTAACAAAAATTTTGTATAATTTCTGGAAGGATACTGAGATTTCCATCAAAGTAAGGAAACAACGCGACACTGGTTCCTTGAATTGATAACCCGGATAGCTTCCTCGAGGGATCCCCTCGTGTATTACTTTTTTTTTTTTTGACATTAATTATGATTTGAATGGTCTAAACGACAAATGGTGAAACGACTCCACATTTTCTTTTTTTTTTTTTGGGAAAAAATAAACGTTATTCCTTTCCGGTGGGTTAAGATTAGAAAAATTCATCAATGTTATTGTTCCATAAGTCTTTTTAATGTTTTGTTTGATTCATTAGTTTTTACGAGATCCAAAAAAAAAATATATATATATATTAAAATATTAAAAAATTAATATTTTAATATTTTAATACTAATATTATATTAAAAATATTTTAACAATAATTTAATATGTTAAATTAGATCGAGTTGGACAGAACTTAAAATTTTGTATTTAAAACTGAATTCACGAATTGATTTATTTTAATTCATGAATAAATTTAATTAAAATTTCTAAATTAACATCACCAAAATTTTTTTAACTAGTAATTGCATTATTCAAAGAATCACTAGGAAAAATTACTATAATATAGAGTTATTCAGTCATCATTCTCATGTAACACCTTGTTAACAAAACCAACAGCAATATTCTTTACATTCTGCCTCCATTTATGAAATGTTAGCTTTGATGTAATTTTCTAAGTCATCAAAATTACTTCAATTCAAAATCAAACAAAAATGGTAAAAAAAAAAAAAACTTACTAAAATGTTTTATACTTAAATATATATGTATATATATATATTGTCTTTTGGAAGTTCAACAATTCAATGGTGGACTGCTTGGACCCATTCAAATTCAATGATTAGAAAAAAAAAAAAGAAACAAACGTTCCTTTTTTAAAGCGATAAAAACCAGTTTTTAAAGATTCAGAGCCGCAAAGGGAATATTACAAGTGTTCTAGACGTTGGTTCATAGTTCAGACGAGCGGTACATGCTCGTGGACCCAACATCCGGTCCCGCTATTGGACTTGGACTCGAAGGAACAGTGCGGTACCACTATTTGCTAACTTCCTTTTTTAGTAACATATTAAAATTAAAATTAAATTGAGGAAAAAGTAACTACTTTGGTTTTTTTTCTTTTTACTAAGAAGAGTAATTACTTTCAAATAATAGTACAAAACACATTTTTATGACTTATCAATAGAAATTTTTATTTACATTTTAACAGTAAAAAACCAGATTTCATGAGATAAAAAAGGATTATATCTTTAAAAAATTATTTTTATTATGTAATTTAAAATTTAGTAATCTTTATATACATAAAATAAAATATATACATATATTTCAATGGATTAAATTTACTTTGTCACAGAAATTTTCTTCATTTGTATTGCTTTCAGCATTCAAATAAAAATTTTGAAGCATTTGAACAAAGTTTATAATTATAGAATCAATTTTCACACAATCAGTATATATTAAACATTTGAAGTATTAATTTTTTCTATAGACTTATTTAATGACGAAAAGGAATTATTTTATGAAAAATAATTATTTTAAGTATTATATCAATATAAAAGAGTACATCTATAAGATTATTTTAAAAGTAAATTAAATCTAAATAAAAATGTAAAAATAAATTTAATTCTGTAGACAAAGAAAATTTTCAAAGATAAATTTTTGATTGAGAAAAATTTCTCTAAAAACAAAATTTCATCCTGGATTGAGAAAAATTTAATCAACTGCTGAACAAAAACAAGTTTAATAAACTCAAAATATTAGCAAGGGTTAAATTCCAAATTTAAGGTTGAAAACAACTTTATTGTGGTTCATTTTTCCCGGAAACTCCACAATGATCAGATTTTACAAATTTCAAATGGCTATAATCAGTCGACACGTCATGATGAGCCATGGGAGTCCGAGGCGATCACAAGTACTGGGTCCCGCAAACTGAAAGTGAAATGTTTCTTCCAATAAGAATCACCCACGTTTACCAACGTCATCCAGCAAATACCGTAAAATATCTACTCTACCACTCTTTTCTCGCCACGCCATTTCTTTTTTCTGCCTTCGCCGTGGCCACGTCATCACACTCCTTCTATTTCTCTCTCTTTTAATCTTACTTGTCACTTTCCTTGACCTTTGGATTTGAGCACTGCCTCCATCTGGCCGTTGATTTTGCAAATGAAATAATTTGTCGACACCGTAATTTTCGTATTTATGATTCTGTAGCTTTTGGCATTTTGGCAACCAGGAAAAAGGCGCCGGTTTCTCAACCCCACGGTCCGTGTTAACTTAGCAACTCGCTTTTGTTCTGTTCCTAAAGGTTTGTTTCTCTTTGCATGGAACTGATTAACGTTGCTAATTGCTTATGGATGATTTCAACTCATGCTAGAAATGTACCAGAGACAATCATGTTGCTAAATGTCTTTCCTATGACATGAACTAGATTTTTGTCTTATGTCTAGTTAATGTTTGTCTGTTCATGGATTTTTTTCAATGGTTTAACTTTGATTTGGAGCTACCCATGTCTAAATCGTGTCAAGTAGGAGTGACCCTTATGGGACTTAATGCTTTGATTTGCTGCAATACTTAGAAAATTAGATTTGTAGAATGATATTGACCAGTTTAATGGAAGTTCTGTATTGAAATTTTTGTGTGATCAACGCTTGATATAGCTGCTGAGCACAAATACTAATTCTTTTGAATCAGAAAACTTGTTTCATTATGTCAAATCGATGAATCTGTGCTTGTTCTAGCAAGAAAAAATCCATTAACTTAAGATCCCAATTTTCATAATTTCTACTTCTTTTTGTGTATTTTACATGCACCAGTACTGTTGCTGATGCATATGGTTGGTTGCAGTTTTTGGACAGCCAGAAAGCTTTTGTACATTGATTAAATTTTGCTGTGACAATTTGGTATGGAAGTTGTCAGTGTTTCTAGCTCAGCTACCCAAACTCCTCTAGGATTAAGCACAAAGTTTTCTACTCAATTGAGAAGGCCTTTGATTGTTGCATTTAAAGCTGATAAATCCAATAATACAGCTCTAGTTATGCCTCAGGAACATATTCTTTTGCCAGTAGAAAAAGCTACGGAGAACCCAAAGAGACGAGGAAAAGCTAAAAAGGCTTCCAAAACTGTAAATTGCTTCTTTACTGATGAAGGTTCTCCGTTTTTATTGGACGTAGATTACAATGAAGCTGCTGCCAACTTGAAAACATTTATAAGCTTAGCCCTGTAACTAGAACATCTGATGTAGAAGAGGGAGAAGGTGAGATCAAAAGATGCCAGCAAAGGCGAAAGAGGTCTAAAGAAAGTGATGAGAAAGCAGCTAACTATAATAATCAGATCGTGGTTAGGAACCAGACTGATAAGAGTAAAAGATTGAGTCTTGATAAAAGGATTGAACTGATAAAGAACAGAGAAGAAAAGCTTCTTGTTTCTGTTCGGAGGAAAAAGAGTATCGAAAATGAAAGCGAGAAGATTGATGGGCTTGTCAGGGACTATTCATCTTCAACTTTTGTCAGCCTGGACTGGAAAAAGATGAAGATACCTCCAGTTGTTGCTTCTACTGAACATACTTGGTTGTTTAAGTTACTGCAGACCATGAAGTTATGCACCTTTTCAATCGATGGCAACCTTCACTTTTCAGTGTCTCTTATTTTTGAAACTTTGATGTGCCTGCCACTAAAATATTTCGCTAAAACTGTAGGCGCTGCTTCAGGCAAAAGATTACTTGCACAAGGATTTGGGTAGAGATCGAACTGAAGATGAATTAACTGAGGCAACAACTATGAGTGCAGCTCAAGTAAGAAAACATTTAGAGGTTGGTAGGGCTGCTAGAAATAAGCTTATTAAGGTAATTCCTCTTCCGCCACCAATAATGCATACCAGTGTTTTAAATTTTATTTTTTTTTTAAAAAACCTAATTGTAGGAGGTTTAGTAGAATAAACATTATTCATTTTATGCTACTGATGCTGATGTACTGCTACCGTTCCTTTCTGTGCTGAAACTTGAAAGTCATTTTTCAAGTTTTGATAAATGTGCAACAAAGTTCTACACATTCCTTTTAATTAATTTCAAATAGATATTTCTTCTCGTTTTCATATGACCATATCTAAGGATTTTTGTTTTATACCAATAATGGAAACCAAAGTTTGCTTATGAGGGTTTCTTTTGTGTCGTTCTACACCAACCCACTCTGGCACAAACAAATTTAACTTTTTCAAGGAGGAGCTCTGTTTAGATATCCTCATTTTAAAAGTGGTTGCATAGTTCATGGCTAAGTTGTAAGTATTTTGGCATTGGCTGTCAATAATAACTACTGAGCGTTATTGCTTTATTTGATGCAGCGTAATCTCCGGCTTGTTTTGTTTGTGATAAACAAATATTTTCAAGATTTTGCAAATGGCCCAAGATTTCAAGACCTTTGTCAGGCAGGAGTTCACACGCCTGAATCAAGGCATAACATGGTTATATTATCTTAAAATAAAATTTTAAAGTAATACGAAATTTAATCTATAACTATTGAACAACTCTCAAATATAAAAGGTTCTCATCAAGTAACATAGTTAGATAACAAGTCTCCAAAGGTTTAAAATCGAGTATTACAACTAAAATAAATAATACTTCATAAAATCTTATATTTTTAAGTAGTTTTCAAATGCTCGATTCTTTTAGCTTTTCTCAAGCTAATCATACTTATCATTCATAACATTTGTAAAAGAAAAAAAAATAGAGAATGAGTAAACCACAGTTCAGTAAGTAAAGGCTCACACATCTTATCAGATCAAACATCGTTTCATATATGTTATATAGATCATTCAAAACATTTGTCAAATCATAATGTCAAAATATTTCAATATCATCGTTCTGTCAAACATTTTATAAATTCATAAATCATTGTAAAATATGTTACTATTCAAATATCGTAATCAAACCAAATCATGGATCAATCATTAAAATCATCATAAGTCATCATAATCATAAATCATCATTATCAATCGTTTATCGTTAGCTACGGTCACTACTATAACCTGTGATATTGGTCGTATCGATAATTTTATCCTCATGATCATTACTAATTATTATAACCCGTTAGCTAGGGTCTTACGCTAACTACTATTATCCGTTAGCAGGGTCGTATGATCATGTCTTTACTAACTACTATTACCCGTTAGCCAGGGTCGTAGAACTAATTCTGGTGTCGATGATCTCACTTTTCAGGGATGTAAAAACATAGCCATCACAAAATCATTCTTTAAACATAAATTATTTTCTCATTTCATTCATAAGTATGATCCATCATTTATATAGAGAAACAAAAAATAATTATATGTTTGATCATATTTTCATACACTGAAAATAATGAAATAAAATATTCATTCATTTAGAAATATACATATATACATATATTCGAAAACAAGCAAAGTATGTGAGATTCTACTTACCTTCTTCTGATTCCACCACCTAATTTTTCTCCCTCAAAATTTAGTGGCCTATTCAAGATAATTCAAACATAACAATAATTATTCAACCCATTTGAGGCCACTTATACCAAAACAATTAAGTTAAACAAGTAATAACTCGAGTAATTAATTTTGACAGAGTGCGTTACTTTCACTAAAATGATCATAACTCAATATATCCAATTCAGAATTAAAATATTTTTAATGCGTTAAAAACTAGACTTGACAAGCTTTCTAACCACATATGGCCCATCTCGTGATTCCTTGTGGATTAATTATAACAATTTTTGAAATCTATGTCATATGCTGCTGCCAGACAGCCTATATACTTTTTCTTAAAAATTACGTATTTATTCATAAGTAACTCCAAATTCAATTCCGCTTATTTCATTGGAAAGTAGACTCAATAAGCTTTCCAAACATATATGGCTTAATCTGTAAATCCTTGTATAAAAATTAAAGGAAATTTCGTAATTACTCCTTACTGCTACTACTAGGCAGCCTGCACATCCTTAGGTAAAAATTGGATAACTCTTCATAAAGAACTCAAATTCAATTCCCGTTTGTTTCATTAGAAAGTAGATTCAACATGCTTTCCAACCATATATAATAATTATAGTAGTATTTAACCCTTTAATACAGAATATAACCTTAATTCATCACTATATACACAAATTCATATCAGGATTTATACGAAACAAAGATTTTCCTTTCTATTCCAATCAAAATTTTGTTTCAGCAATAAATTCACATTACCAACTTTCTCAACACTTAATTTGACCCTAATTAAAGTTTAAATCATCTACCCAAAGAGGGATAATGGAAACCCTAAAATTTTAAGATTTCTCGAGTATAAATTACATCTTGAGACTTAACCATCAATACTCATAAATTGAAAGAGATTATTTACTCACCTCTAACAGATAATTTCTCCTTGTAGATTTGTTTTTTCCCTTCACTTGGAATCCTTCAATTGATCTTTTATGTATAAGAAACATATGAGAAATAAGTTTCTATTTTTCTTTCGATTAGTCGTGATTGAAAACTGAAAAGTTAACTCTATTAATAAAAAATTGGATTATTTATTAATAAGTTATCTGCATTTCTCATTCTTTATTAAAGAATCTCCCCATTTATAAAAATACTTAAAATAGTCCTTTTTTTTTTTTACGGGTGTTACAGGAGTCAAAGAACTTATTACAGCCATTGATCGCTTTGAACCAAGAAGGAGATTCCGGCTCTCCACATATGGTCTTTTTTGGATTAGGCATGCAATTATACGTTCCATGACATTATCAAGCTTCACACGTGTTTCATTTAGACTTGAATCGGTATGTTTTCTTCTTACTTAAGCATGGCATAATTTCCTGTTCCTTATCTTTAAGAAAACATTATGATTTACATCAATCCTGTTAATTTTCATGTTAAACAAGCAGCAATATTGACACTTGACAGCCGTTAGATTTGGTGAAAGAGCCAAGGAAAGGAAGATTATCAGGCTTTTATGAAATAGTTCTCTGTATTGAATGGTGGAATTTATTATTGAAAACTTATATCGTAACAATTAATTTGACACTTTGCAACCAAGCAGTTCTCCTATAAGAAGCTAACTGCAAGCAGATGATAGGATCATGCTTGGAATACAAATAAATCACAGTGAAATAGTAGTGGTTGGATTTTCTCAAAAACAGAAAAAAATAATGATGGTCGGATTGATATGCATATTCTGTTTGTCATTTATGCCAGTGACATTTTGATTGTGCCTTACGCTGCTAATTTTTGGCTCAAGATATTTGCCTGATAGCTGAGCAGTAACCATCACTGCTTCTTTTAGTAGAGATATCTGCTACAACTATCTACCTGTTTACTTGATGCAGGTTAGAGTGGAAATCCAAAGAGCCAAACTTAAATTATTGTTTGAACTTCATAGAGAACAACAGAAGAAGAAATAATTGAAAAAGTTGGGATCTCTCCTGAGAGGTACCAAGAAGTAATTAAGGCCTCAAAACCTGTCGCCTCTCTTCATTCAAGGCATTCAGTGACACAAGAAGAGTTCATTAATGGAATCACTGATGTTGTTGGTGTTGGAGGTGATCACCGGAGGCAACCAGCTCTTCTCAGGCTTGCACTTGATGATGTGGTAGGCATCTATCATCTCTGAACTTGCAATCTCTCATTTTAGTGTCACTAGAAGAGAACTTCATCTTTAGGTCTGTCTAGAAATGATACTCCTATAGCACTACTTTTCCTTTCAGAAAGTTTAAAATTGTTTTTTCTAATGTCAAATTCTGGCCAATTAGCAGCAACGCTTACATTGGAAAAGCTATAGGTTAACAATCTCCAAGTTACTTGCACTGTGTTTTACCATTTTTGCTGTATTATAAAAGCAGGGACTCACAGTCAATAACTAAAAATCTTGTCTTTCTGTAATACCCTAGCCCAAATAATAATTGGGTTAGACTAATACTAAAGACCATCAGTTTATTAAGACATTATTTAGTAAAAGAAAAATAGCTGAAGTATTAGATGAAAGAAAACCTAACTATCGTGAAACAGAAAGGAAATATAGTTCTTCTTTCTCATCTTCCTTAGGGTTAGAGATTATAAAAAAAATCAAGTTGGAGATTCACAAACAGAGGCTACAATCAAGTTAATCCCTTAAAGGTGAGTACATGTCCTATTTTTATTTAAGAAGAAATATCAATTTGATTGCTACTATTTGGAGTTGAAGTTTTGAGAGAAAAATCAAAGAAAATCATGAAATCCTTCATTAATCTTGAAGATCTATTTGGGTGGGCTTTCTTTATTTCATGTTCTTAAGATTTATTGATGATTATTGAATGGAGTTTGAAGGCTGAAAGTAAGGATTTGAGTTTTTAAAGATTGAAGGAGAAATTTTATTTTTGGATGAGATGTTGTGATCTGTAATAATGAATTAAAATAAAATTTTGTATTAATGAATATATTATTGCTGTGATTATTATACATCATTGGAAAGCATGCTGAATCTAGTTTCGAATGAAACAAACAAAAGTCAAATCCGAGTTTTCTATGAAGAGTTGTCTAATTTTAACTTAAGGATATGCAGGCTGTAAGACAACAGCATTATGGTTTGTCGTAACAATTTTGAGACCGCCAGACGTAAAAGATGATGTTTTAAAATCGAGAAAAATAAAAAAAGGAGAGTCGCCACCAATCTTTGTTAGGGTGTGATTAGCCACCCAAAAATTTATCTTTTTAATAAAACTATAAAAACGGGCTTAAAGTTTATCAAAAAGATAAATTTTGATCTACAAAAAATCAGGTTGGGTTCAGGAGTCGGTTATGTGTGAGGAATGATTAGCACCCCCACAATGCCCATAAATTGGTACCATTTAATTATGCGCTATTTTTGATGTTGGATAAAAATGGTTTTAATTTGAAATTTAACATTAATTCCCTTTATTTGGAAAAATAAAATTTTGCTAAAAATTTTTATTTAGAAATATTGAGAAAATCTTTAAGTTAAAGAATTATCTTAAAATTCTCCAACATCTAGGCAGAATTTAAAATAACTCTTTTTGCTTAAGATTTAACACAATAATCCATAAAATAAAATAACAATCTTTATAGAAAATAATTGTTAGTGACTTTCCAACATTTAGGCAGAGTACCAAGAGTTATTTCTGTCGTAATGTTATTTTTATTTTTTTTATAATATCACAAAAAGATTTTTTTTTTTTTAGTATTATTCTTTTTTGAGTATAAAATATTTTATCATTGAATAGTAAATTAAAGAGAGAATAATGTAGATAATTATCGATGATAACATGCTAACGTATATATACTAATGAATGTCATGAGAAATGAAATGCAACTTAATAGTTTGGTTCTTAAATATAATGAGACCACTCCGACTCTCCAACATCTAAGCAGAGCTTAGGTGCGACTGTTTATATTTAAGATCCAAATTTTTTATTATACTTTTTATTCATTAATTTTATTATTAATGCGAATTAAGAAATCGTGTGAAAAGACTAACGAAGTAAGATTTTCTAAATACCCCATCATCTAGGCGACATTCGGGAACAAATTGCTTCAGATGAAATTTTCACATGTGTTCTTAGGATTTTTAAGAGGTTTTGAGTAAGGGCTTGAGTAGAGGTTTTGAAAGTTTGGTTTTAAGGTTTAGAGGGTTTTAAGGCTTGAATTTTAGGATATGGAAGGTTTAGGGTTTTGATTTTAAAGTTTAGAGATTTTAGGGTTTGGATTTTGTGGTTTGGGGTTTTGATTTAAGAGTTTGGATTTTAAGGATTTTGGATTTTGAGGTTTGGATTTAAGAGTTTAAAGGTTTGGAGATTTTGGATTTTTTAGGGTTTTGGATTTTAGGAGTTTCGGATTTTATGAGGTTTTGGATTTTTAGGGGTTTTAAAAACTTAGAATTTTGAAAATTAAAAATTAGTGTTTAAGGTTTAAGTAAAATGCGAACATCTTTAAAAATCTCCATCATCTAGGTGAACTTTCAGAGCATGTTCAATTTTTTATAATTTTTGAAAACTAATTAAAAATTTCTTATGTGTTTTTTTTTATAAAATTTTATTCATAATAATTCTCCAACATCTAGGCGGAATTATTTTTTTTTAGAAAAATATTTTTATTCCCTCTAACATCTAGGCAGGGAAAATAATAATAATAAAAAATATTTTTTTTGAACATTTTTAATATATTTTTAACTATTATTTGTTTTCAATTTTATTATTATTAAAACAATTAAACATTTATTCTAACAAATTTAGAAATTTATCATGCATAAATATAAAAATATACTTAAAATAACAAAAAAATAATATAAAAAAATTAGAAAATTCAAAAAAATTTTTTTTTTTACCTGAACTGGATCGGTCAACGGTCCGATCAATGCTGGTCTGGATCGGTCTGACCGATACTGCGGTCCAATCAACGGTTCGGATCGATTCAGATAGGTTCACTGACGATTCGTCTGGATCGGTTCAAGGTTGGCTGAAGCGGGTTGGTTTGTGAGAATCTCGGGTTAGATCCGGGTCCACGCGCGGATCCTCCTAAGTTAAAACGGTGTCATTTTGGAGTCTTTCCCTAAACAACGTTGTTTTGAGTTTTGTTTTTTTATATATAGCTGAAATTTTTTTTTTTGGTTTATTCTTTCTGCGTTTTAGAAAAAAAAGGAGAGAGAGAGAGGGAGAAAGCTCTGGGGGAAAGGTCAGTCGCCCGCCGTCCGATCGTCGAAGCACCGCGTCGGCCGCCCCCTGGTCCACCATTGTTGGTGGTCAAAAATTTCAAAAAATGATCAAAAAGTTATTTTCGACGCGATCTTCCAAATTCGAAGTCCGTTTTACCAGAAACAACCCCGATCGGTATAGATCGGGGCTTGAAGCTTTCGATTTCTTTTCTTTCTTTTCTTTTTTTTTTGAGAAACTGACTTTTTGTTTTTTGGTTTTTGCAGGGCTTGCTCGACGCTGATGGTTCCTTGTCGTAGGCGAGGACTGTGTTATTTTTGGTTTTTGTTTCTGTTTTTACGTTTCTGTTTTGGGTATTTTTGAGGGTGTTTGGGGTTGTTGAAAGAAGAGTTTGGCTTGGTGTTTGAGCTGAAAATGAGAGGGTACTGAGGGTAGTATGTCTCGAGGATTTGCAAAGGGGTTCTGAGAGCTTTTTTTGAGAGGGGATCCGAGAGAGCTTCTTCCAGAACTTGAAGGGGAAATGGCTGGAGATTTTTAAGGGCTTCAATTAGGGGGATCTAGGTGGCTCTAGGGTGGTTGAAAGGGAGATGGTCAGGGGGTTGACAGAAGGTTGTAGAGTGGCTGGTCGGGGGTGATAGCAGCGCTAGCCACCCTACTTTTTGTTTTTTTTTTCTTTTTTTTATATTTTTATATAATTAATAATTATTTTTAAATATTATTATTATTATTAATATTATCATTAAAATTAAAACAATAGATTCAGACAAAATCGGTGTCTACAGCTGCCCCTCTTTGCACATTACTGAAAATCAGGAATAGGGCAAAGACAAAGACAACGATTTTGTCCGAAAGCAAATCGTAATTTTTTTTTTAAAAAAACACAAAACGATTGAGATGATATCGTAAGTCAAAAAATAATGAATCGATTGAGATAATATCACGAATCGAATTTATGCCCGGAGGTCTTACAAATCATGTCCGAAAGTCTTACAAAATCGATTGGGATAAATCGTAAGTTAAAAAATAAAAAATCAATCAAGATAACACCGCGAATCAAATTTATGTCCGGAGGTCTTACAAATCATGTCCAGAGGTCTTATAGAATTGATTGGGATAAATTGTAAGTTAAAAAATAAAGAATCGATCGGGATAATATCACGAATCGAATTTATGCTCGGAGGTCTTAGATATCATGCCCGGAGGTCTTACAGATCGATTGGGATAACACCACAAGTCAAAAGATAAAGAATTGATCAAAAAACATTGCGAATTGAATTTATGCTCGGAGGTCTTAGAAATCATGCCCGGAGGTCTTACAGAATTGATTGGGATAACACCGCAAGTCAGAAATAAAGAATCGATTGAGACAACACCGCGAATCAAAATTATGCCCGGAGGTCTTATAGAATTATCCGGATGTTTTAAAAATCATGCCCGAAGGTCTTACAGAAATGATTGGGATAACACCACGAGTCAAAAATAAAGAATCGATTGAGACAACATCGCGAATCAAAATTATGCCCGAAAATCTTACAAGTCATGCGTGAAGGTTTTATAAAATCATGCCCGGAGGTCTTATAGAATTACTCGGAGGTCTTAGAAATCATGCCTGGAGGTCTTAGACATCATGCCCGGAGGTCTTACAGAATTGACTAGGATAATATTGTAAGTCAAAAGATAAAAATCGATCAGGATAACATCGTAAATCAAATTTATGCCCGGAGGTCTTAGAAAATTATGCCTGAAGGTCTTACAGAATTGACTAGGATAACACCAGAAGTCAAAAGATAAAGAATCGATCGAGATAACATCGCGAATTGAATTTATGCCCGAAGGTCTTACAGCCCGGAAGTCTTAGAAAATCATGCTCGGAGGTCTTAAAAATCATACCCGGAGGTCTTATAGAATTGACTGGGATAACACCGTAAGTCAAAAATAAAGAATCGATCGAGATAACATCGCGAATCGAAATTATGCCCTGAGATCTTAGAAATCATGCCCGGAGGTCATACAAATCTCAAAATCTTTGAATGCTTCTCATAATCAGAGGCAATGAAACTTTAAATTTTGAAAATCTTTTAAAACATGAATTTCGCCTGATCAAAAATTTTTGAGACTCTAAAGATCTTTTCTGAGGAAGGTTCCCTTTAAATAGAGGCTTTGAAATCTTGATTGAAATTGGTTCCTCTTAAACAGAGGCTTTGAAATCTTGATTAAGAATGGTTCTTCTTAAACAGAGACTTTAAAACTTTAAAAACATGCCCCAATTTTTTTGTTTTTAATACTTATAAAGTTGATAAATGCAAACATGATACAAATGTCTATTCTCATCAAATGATGCTAATGAAAATGTCGATGCAATTGTCAATGTCGATGTAAGAATGCAAATGCTTAATACATTTGACTTTTTCACAATGTAAATGACAATGTCCTTTTCATGTAGATGCCCCTACAAATACCTTTTCTTAGAATACAGATGCTATGATGCAAATGCAAATTCTTCTTATGGTGTGAATGCAAATGTCTTGTACAAATGTCAATGCAAGTGATGCAAATACCAATGTCTTTCTTGTGATGTAGATAGAAGCGAAGCAAATGCAAAGACTCTTCTAGCCCCTTTTTTTTTTTTAAATTTTCATTATTTTATTTTCACCAAAAAAAATAAAATGATCTCAGTATTATTTGCAAAATGCTCAAATAATCTTGAAAATTTTCAAAAGTGATCAAAAATTACCCCACCTAAAGTATCTTTGCAATTGAATGAAAAGATTTAAAACTCAAGACTTTTGAATCTCTTAAAAATTAATGATTACTATTTGGAAGGCTCATAGGTGAGGTAATTGAGAATTCAATTTTTTTCACTGGTGGCATATCTCATGTAAAGCTCGACGAGGGTTGCCAGGATTTCTTTTAGGCTCTCAAAAGAGATAATTTTTTAAAATATTTTTTATTGAAAACGTGATACTCCAATGTGAGTCAAAATTAACCATTTCTTTTCAAACAAGATTTGAGAAGAAGATAAGGCTGGTTTTTTTTTTTTTTTTAAAGGAAGGTTTTTAATGGGTACTAGTCCTTCAAAAGGCTTTGTATCGAAACCTTTTATTTTGGATAGAACCTTAGAACTATGAAATTTATTATGAGGCCTAAAAAATGACTTTAGCTTTAAACTGCCCTTTTGGGGTTTTCACCTTAAAGCTATATTTTTTATATCGATGAAGAATTCGACAAGTATATACAAATTCAAGGATATTGCTCTTCAATCCAAGTATCCACATTTGATCAAAATGGGCTTTTCAGGGTGTGTAATATAGGCTGAGGTTAAATGTTTTGAAAGAAAAGATACATAGGCTTAAAATATGTTATTCAGGGTGATTAGGCCAAGGATCATGATGAACATTCTCTGACTTTCTTCTTTTTTTTTTTTTTTTTGAAACATTTGGCTTTAATTTCAGCAACTTTACTCACCTTTTTTGTTTCCTTAAATTCTTATTTTCAAGGTACATATTTTCTTTTTTTTTTTTTTTTAAATTCTAATTGAAGCTTCAGATTTTTATCTTTAAGGTTTCTTTGTTTTGCCTTAGAAATACTTAACTTTATCTTTGGCTATTCACTTTCTTGAATCTTGAAATTTCAATCGAAGCCTTGTTCATTTTTTACCCTAAACTTTCACCTCCGAAGGGCATGTTAGATGCTTTCAATATCGGATACTTTTCTCAAAGTTAATCTTGAATGTATATTAATTTTTCCCTTAATGTAGAAAATGATCCTTGGCTAGGGTTTATTTTGGAATAAAAAAATTAATAGGCTCAAATGGGTAGTAAATGCATAATTTTTATGTACGAGAAAGATAAAGAAAGATGGCCATTCATCATTTCAAATATGATCGCTTGGCTAGAAGAGCAAATCATTGAATATGTCTATTTTGTTTGTTTTTTTCCTTTTTTTAATTTTTTTATGCCCCATCCTTTTTTACTCAAGGTTCCAACGATGACCAAGTCGTATAGGATCGATCGCATAACTCAAAAAGGCTCTTTGGGCTCTAAAATTTTTGGCATTTTCTTGGTGAAAGGAAGAGAAAAGGTATAAATGTATGAAATAAATTGTCTTAGACAGAAAGAGATTCTTTTTTCTTTTCAATATGCCTTAAGACATGGAACAAAGGTTATTTAAGAAAGAGGCTCAAATATTTTTGTATCTATGGTCATAGCAAAATTTTGACACACATTGAATTATCAATTGAAAAATTTGAAAGAATATATGATTTTTAAAATTCAAAATAAACTTTCAAAATTAATCTCTTTTATTCTTTGCCAAGAAAAAGATTATCGGCCCTTTAAGGTCTGAACTCAAACTCACATTCCCTGAAAGGTTATGATTGATGAGTCTAAAGTGATTAAGGACATGAAAGTATTTGAAAAGGTGTGGAGGTATTTGATGAGCTTTTTTCTAATAGTAATCACCATTTCCTTTAAGAATCTTTTTGTCTTTATTGCAAAAGAAAATTTTTTTTTCTCTTTTTTTTTTTAAAGTTACTTATGTGAGACTTTTATCCAAACAAATGCATAAAGAGAAAATTTCATGAAAAGATCTAAAGTATTTAATTATTCCAAAATAAGTTAAATAACTCCTAGAGACACAATGCATATGTCCTACATACATAAAAAAAAGAAATCATCTTATCCTGATTTTTAAAACTTGACTCCTCCCTCTTCATCTCAACTTCTCACATTTGACAATTGAATGGAGTCAACAACTTTCATTGCTCTATTACCTCTGGAGTCAGAATACCATTCTTGATAAGATCTTCAATCTTTTCTTTTAACTGTCTGTATTTTTTAGTTGAGTGGCCAATTGCCCTCATATGATAATCACACTTATTATTAGGATTGTAACTTCTTGCTGATGGATTTGGTGTTGTTTTCAGAGGCACAGGAGTAAGATATCGATATTCTATTAGCAAAGGCAAAATGTGAAAAATAGGGATGAGTAATTTCTCTTGATCATTCCTTGGTCTCTTTCGATTCTTTGTTGGTTGGGTGGTGGATTCAAATGTAGGAACAAGATCATAAATAACCACTTGAGGATGAGAGTTTGCTGAAAAGCTCAAATGCTGGCTTGGTTGGTAAATATATGGGTTTTAAGAGATATGGCTTACGGTAGGGTGATGGGGTTGATAAGCAAAATAAAGATTGTACGGGATAAAGCTATTAGGTAGATGCTTATCCAGTGTAACTGTTTGTACCTCTTTTTTATTCTGTTTTGATGTATTTTCTTCTTCAATGTCTGTCACATCTTTTAACTTAATCCTTCCACTCTTAGTTGCATTTTCTATAATTTCACCAGAAATCACTATGTCTAAAAAAGTTTTAGAAAGATTCCCAATCATTCTTTCATAATAGAGAGTGTTCAAAGAATTGACAAATAGAACAGTAATTTTTTTTTCTGACAAGGGTGGTTATACTTGAACTGCTATGTCTCTCCATCTATGTGCATATTCTTTGAATGTTTCAGTTGATCTTTTCTTCATGTTCTGTAAGGACAACCTATCTGGCACCATATCTTTAACATGCTTGTATTGTGCTAGAAAAATCCTAGCTAATTCATTTCAAGAGCAAATCTTACTTCGATCTAACTAAGTATACCATTTTGTTGCAGGTCCAGTGAGACTATCTTGAAAGTAATGGATCAGTAATTTATCATTATGAGTGTAGCCTGTCATCTTTCGACAGTACATGGTAATGTGTATTAAAGGGCATTTCATTCCATTGTACTTTTCAAAACTTGAGGCTTTAAATTTTGATGGAATAACAAGATTAGGTACTAGACTAAGTTCACTGGCGTCAACATTCTCGTACACATAATGACTTTCAATTGCTTTCAGTCTGCCTTCCAACAGATCATACTTATATTTCATCACTATATCTTTTGATGGATTTGGCACGCCTTTCAATTTCTTTAATTCTTTATGATCATCCACATTAGGCATAGTAGTGAAGTCATGAGGAGTATGCCCAAGATTGACATTTGTCTGAACTGATGGTAACTTGGCAAAATGGCCAATACAAGGTTGATGAGTTGTTGAAAGTGTTTGTGACACATGAGGATCTTGAACACATGTGAACCTAGATGGATACAATGGTGTCTAGACAGCTGTTTCCTCTATTGTTCTGTGCGTTTCAACAACTTTTTTTTCTTTTGTCAATTCCACTATCATCTATTTTAATTCTGTCAGTTGTCTGTTCACGTTTTATTGCATTCTAGTAACTGTTTCATCGATCTCCCCTTGGGTCTTTTCTACTCTGTCCATTTGACTAGCATCTTCATTTTTCATGATTTTGATATTGACTCGAGTGCTATAAGTGTGCAGACTCAATTGACCTCGTTTCCTAGGATAGCTATCCTTGAACCTTTTATTAAGCATCAGAAGTCAGAAATGCACAACAAGAATTTTGTTATAAAAAATCTGTTGGCTTTGAAGATTTAATAAAAGCATATTCACAATTATCATCTTTTATCTTTAACTAGCATGAAAAATAATGAATTCAAACAGATGATGCATGATGTGTAAGCCAAATTTTATTATTATTAAGAAAGGAGAAACTCGAGTTCCATCATATATTTTGACTGGGTTATCTAAAGACATTCTTTTCTATTTCAAAAGTTTGGTGAAAACATACTTGTAACCATCATTCTTTCTTACACTCTTTTAGGCATGCCAATAAAATAAATAGATGCATCAATTTATAAAAAATCTAGCTTAAAAGAAGTTTCCATTCATTTCTAAAAGTATCAAGTTTACACATTATGAACCATTCTAGGGTTAGGGTAAAAAAGTACCAGATCTGCTCTCACTTCTCTTTGTCTCATCTAAAAAATAGTTGACTATGATTACTAGAAAAAATAACTCTTTACTTAAGAGCTTTTTATTCATCATCCTGACTAATTTTACTGTTACCTGTAGCACTACCTACCATTTCAGCATGGATTAAAGAAGGGTTCTTGTGAATAATTGGCTTTATCTTGGCATCAAAATTCAGATATTCGACTTTCATCAATTCTTGTACCCTATGTTTCAAAGCTATGCAGTCTTTCAGAGAATGGCCCACAATACCAAAATGGTATTCACATTGGGTATTAGGATTATACCATTTAAGAAAAGGTGGTTTGCGATGTTCAGCAGGGATAGAGGCAATGAAGTAGTTCTCTAGAAGCAACGAGTATAATTCTGTGTAAAACATGGGTATTGGATCAATAGGGGCTTTTCCTTTGATGTTACCAGAGTTTTTCTGTCCTGTGGTTGGTTTACTTTGCTAAAAAGGTGCTGGTATAATTGGTCTTAAGGTGAATTGAGAAACTCTGGGTTGAAGATCGGGTCCAAAAGGTAGTGGCGGGATAGCATGCTGAACAAACGATTGTAAAATATGAGATGGTGGATATGAGTCAGGTGTGAAATTCTTGGTGGTTGTATGAAAATTGGGGGTCTAATCCTAGGTGCTTAGAAAAGAGGTTAAAAATGGTCATAAGGAAGATTTAGGTATGGGTTAGGACTTGAGATAGTTGCTGATGGTTGTTTGAAGCTAAGTGACTCCTTATTGGAAATCAAACTCTTGAGCTCAATCATTTGCGTGGTTAGTTCACCCATTCCTTTCTTGAGTTCACCTAAACTTCGATCACTGTTCAAATCACCCAATGCTTTAGCATACTCTAGCAGAGTGCTGGAACTAACGGGAGCCAATTGACCTTGACTTGACGGTAGTGACAACGGTCTTTGAGGAGGAACAAACTCAACTTTATCACTACCTCTAACCATTTCTATCAATTGAGCCATTTGTAGTTTCATCTCTCGAAGCTCAAGCCATAATTTCTCTTGATTCAACTTCAAAGCACTAATCTTTGCTTTCAATTGATCTCTCATTTTCGTCACTCTGATTCTCACCAAGATAGACATTTTATTCCAGAACTTAGACTAAAAATTCTAGACTATTACCCTTATTAAATGAATATCACAAAAACAATAACACACAAAGTATGTTTATGAACACATGAATATGAGAATGTCACGAAATGCATATATACTTATGACAATGAATTTTTATATGTATAAAGACCCAAATAAAAATTTTCATCAACCATGAATGTGTATGCAAAAAAAAAAAAAATGCAATGTTATGTTGCAAGAATGGTGGGATATGAAATGCAAATGTATGTTCCATACGACCTTATTATTCATGAATCTATATGCATGAAATGCAATGACATATTTATGTGAATGATGAGATGTATTCCTATGACTAATGTAGCATACTTGTATGGAATGCACGGACTTACTGTATGCATGAGATATGTATGTATGAAATGCAATGCATTTGTTGCATTGGCTTAATAAGGTAAACACTGCCTTAAAATACGTAACGAGATAGAATGCATGCACTACTTATCAAAAAGTGCATGGGATGCATGTGCATGAAGTAAAATACGTGTGTTACCTATTAATATGGATGGGATGGAATGCTCATATTATCCTATTATAATGCGCATGGGATGAGATACATGTATGATGTATGAAATGAGAAAGATGAAATAAAATATGAAATTTTTGTTTTGAGAAGGAAAAAAAAAAGAAATAAGGCTTGAAATTTAGTCTTTATTCAGCCAATAAACAAAAGATTTAAGAAAAATCTTTAATCTTTGAAAATGTTCTTTTGTCTTTTTTTTTTCTTTTCAATGATTGACCTAAAATAAATACCACAGATTCAAATATAATGCACACAATCAAAGAATATATAAAATAAAAAAAATAAAATGACTCGAGAATTCAAAACAAACAAGTAAGACAAATAATATAACAACCATACAACCAAATAATATAATGTATAATGTCCTAATTTTTGGTAATTTTCTAAAAAGGTGGCATGGCTTTATCCTAGGCAGACTTCCTATGGCTCACGATATGCTGGGTTAGAATTTATATGTCTAAAGGTTCCCAGACTATTCCTCACATCATCGTCCATTATAGACTAGTAAGATTCCCTGATCCTCGCCCATTATGGGTTATTAACGGAAATGGTTCAATCTGAGTGAAAGTGTTTTGCTAGCAAATACAGAGGTTATCACCTCACGAGAGCGTAGCTACTTCACTCCCTCCTAAAAAAGATGAAGTCCAGGTATAGAGCTCATGCATGCGAGTGAATATGCAAAGTGTGTGCAAGGTAATGTATTAATCAAAACAACATGAATAAATCAAAAACAAAATCAAAATGAAATAATAACTAACACATAATTTATTTTATTTATTAACATGAAAGTTTTCAAAAAATAAAATAAAGGAAATTAGATTAAATATCAAATAAAATTAATTAAATCCAACCATTGTGAATAGCGCATAATTAAAATTTTGGCCTGACTCTCAAATAAGTCTTCAGTGGAGTCACCAAGCTGTCATAACGGTTTTGAGACCGCCAGACGTAAAAGATGATGTTTTAAAATTGAGAAAAATAAAAAAAAAAGTCACCACCAATCTTTGTTAGGGTGTGATTGGCCACCCAAAAGTTTATCTTTTTAATAAAACTATAAAAACGGGTTTAAAGTTTATCAAAAAGATAAATTTTGATTTACGAAAAATCAGGTTAGGTCCGAGAGTCGATTACGTGTGGGGAAAGATTAGCACCCCCATAACGCTCATAAATTGGTACCATTTAATTATGCGCTATTTTTTATGTTGGATAAAAATGGTTTTAATTTAAAATTTAACACTAATTCCCTTCATTTGAAAAAATTAAATTTGCTAAAAATTTTTATTTAGAAATATTAAGAAAATCTTTAAGTTAAAGAATTATCTTAAAATTCTTTAACATCTAGACAGAATTTAAAATAACTCTTTTTGCTTAAGATTTAACACAATAATTCATAAAATAAAATAACAATCTTTATAGAAAATAATTGTTAGTGACTCTCCAACGTCTAGGCAGAGTACGAAGAATTATTTCTTTCGGAATGTTATTTTTATTTTTTTTATAATATCACAAAAAGATTTTTTTTTAGTATTATTCTTTTTTGAGTTTAAAATATTTTATCATTGAATAGTAAATTAAAGAGATAATAATGCAGATAATTATCGATGATAACATGCTAACGTATGTATACTAATGAATGTCATGAGAAATGAAATGCAACTTAATAGTTGGGTTTTTAAGTATAATGAGACTACCCTGACTCTCCAACATCTAGACAGAGCTTAGGTACGACTGTTTATATTTAAGATTCAAATTTTTTATTATACTTTTTATTCATTAATTTTATTATTAATGCGAATTAAGAAATCGTGTGAAAAGACTAACGAAGTAAGATTTCCTAAATACCCTATCATCTAGGTGGCATTCGGGAACAAATTACTTCAGATGAAATTTTCATACGTGTTCTTAGGATTTTTAAGAGTTTTTGAGTAAGGGCTTGAGTAGATGTTTTGAAGGTTTGGTTTTAAGGTTTAGAGGGTTTTAAGGCTTGAATTTTAGGATATGAAGGTTTAGGGTTTTTATTTTAGAGTTAAGAGATTTTAAGGTTTGGATTTTGTGGTTTGGGGTTTTGATTTAAGAGTTTGGATTTTAAGGATTTTGGATTTTGAGGTTTGGATTTAAGAGTTTAAAGGTTTGAGGATTTTGAATTTTTGAGGGTTTTGAATTTTATGAGTTTCAGATTTTATGGGGTTTTGGATTTTTAGGGGTTTTAAAAACTTAAGATTTTGAAAATTAAAAATTAGTGTTTAAGGTTTAAGTAAAATGCGAACATCTCTAAAAATTTCAATCATCTAGGCGGACTTTCGGAGCATGTTCAATTTTTTTATAATTTTTGAAAACTAATTAAAAATTTTTTATGTGTTTTTTTTTATGAAAATTTATTCATAATAATTCTCCAACATCTAGGCGAAATTATTTTTTTTCAGAAAAATATTTTTATTCCCTCCAATATCTAGGCAGGAAAAAAAATAATAATAATAAATATTTTTTTGAACATTTTTAATATATTTTTAAATATTATTTGTTTTCAATTTTATTATTATTAAAATAATTAAACATTTATTCTAACAAATTTAGAAATTTATCATGCATAAATATAAAAAATATACTTAAAATAACAAAAATAATAATATAAAAAAAATTAAAAAATTAAAAAAAATTTTTTTTATCTGAACCGGACCGGTCAAAGGTCCGATCAACACTGGTCTGGACCGGTTTGACCGATTCTGCGGTCCAGTGGTTCAGACCGATTCAGATCGATTCACTGACGGTTCGTCTGGACAAGTTCAAGGTTGGCTGAAGCGGGTTGGCGGGTCGGTTTGTGCAGATCTTGGGTCAGATCTGGGTCCACGCGTGAATCCTCTTTGGTTAAAACGGCGTCGTTTTGGGGTCTTTCCCTAAACGATGTCGTTTTGAATGTTACTTTTTCATATATAGCTGAAAATTTTTTTTGGTTTATTCTTTTTGCGTTTTAAAAAGAGAGAGAGAGAGAGAGAGAGAGAGAGAGAGAGAGAGAGAGAGAGAGAGAAAGAGCTTTGGGGGAGAGGTTCGGCCGCCGCCTGGTCCACCGTCGTCGGTGGCCAAAAATTTCAAAAAATGACTAGGAAGCTGCTTTCGATGCGATCTTTCCAAATCCAAAGTCCGTTTTACCAGAAACAACCCCAATCAGTGTAGATTGAGGCTTGAAGCTTTCGGTTTCTTTTTTTTTTTGAGAAACTGACTTTTGTATTTTTTGATTTTAACAGGGCTTGCTCGGCGCTGATGGTTTCTCGTCGTAGGCGAGGACTGTGTTGTTTTTGTTTCTGTTTTTGCATTTTTGTTTTGGGTATTTTGGGGGGTGTTTGAGGTTGTTGAAGGAAGAGTGTGGCTTGGTGTTTGAGTTGGAAACGAGAGGGTGTTGAGGGTAGTATGTCTGGAAGATTTTCAGAGGGGTTCTGAGAGCTTTTTTTGAGAGGGGATCCGAGAGAGCTTCTTCCCAGAGCTTGAAGGGAAAATGGCTGGAGATTTTTAAGGGCTTCAATTATGGGGATCTAGGTGGCTGTAGGGTGGCTGAAAAGAAGTTGGTCAGGGGGCTGACAGAAGGCTGTAGGGTGGCAGCAACGCCAGCCACCCTACTTTTTGTTTTTTTTTGTTTTTGTTTTTTATATTTTTATATAATTAATAATTATTTTTAAATACTATTATTATTAATAATATTATCATTAAAATTAAAATAGTAGACCCGGACAAAATCGGTGTCTATAGGGTTGAATTACGAAATTCTTCTTAATTTGTATACAAGGATTTACGGATTAAGCCATATATGTTTGGAAAGCTTATTGAGTCTACTTTCCAATGAAAGAAGCAGAATTGAATTTAGAGTTTCTTGTGAATAAATATATAGTTTTTATTAGAAGGTATACATGCTGTTTGGCAGCAGTATATGACGTGGATTTGAAAAATTGTTATAATTAATCTACAAGGAATTACAATGTGTGCCATATATGGTTAGAAAGCTTATCAAGTCTAGTTTCTAACGCATTAAAGAGATCATAATTCCAATTTGGATATATTGAGATATGACTGTTTTAATGAAAAGAGGTCAGGCTGCTAGTATTAATTAGTTAAGTTAACCCTTGTGTAACTTAGTTGATTTTTGTATAAATACTCTAAAAAAGGGTTGATTAAATTCTGATCAGTTGAAATGATCTTGGATAGACCATTAATTATTTTGAGGGAAAAACTAAGTGGTGGAATCGAATGGAGGTAAGTGGAATTTGTTTTCAAATCTATGTATATATATATATGTTTTTAAATGAATGAATGTTTTATTTCTTTATTTTCGATATATGAAAATGGGATCAGGCATATGATTATTTTGTATTTTTGCTATGTAAATGATGGATCATGCTTATGAATGAAATGAGAAAATGATTTATGTTTAAAGAATAATTTTATGATGGTTACGTTTTTACATCCTTGAGAAGTGGGATCATCGATACCGAAACTAATTCTACGACTCTGGCTAACGGGTAATAGTAGTTAGCAAAGATATGATCATACGACCCTGCTAATGGGTAATAGTAGTTAGCGTAAAGCCCTAGCTAACGGGTTATAATAGTTAGCACTGATCATGATGATGAAATTGTTCATACGGTCAATGTTACGGGTTATAGCAGTGATCGTAACTAACGATAAACGATTGATAATGATGATTTATCATGATGATGTTTTGCGATGATTTTTAATGATTGATCCATGATTTGGTTTGATTATGATATTTGAATGATAGTATATTTTACAATGATTTATGAAGTGACATATTTTGACATTGATTTATGAATTTATGAAATATTTAACAAAACGATAATCTTGAAATGTTTTGATATTATGATTTGATAAATGTTTTGAATGATCTATATGATGTGTAAGAAAATTATGCTTGATCTGATAAGGTATGTGAGCTTATACTTACTGAGCTGTGGTTTGCTCATTCTTTTTTTACTTTTTCTTTACAGATGACTAAGTGATAAGTTTGATTAGTCTTGTGTGAAGCTAAAAGATAAATAGGTAAGATTACTTAATCGTCGGAGAATATGTTGACCAATGAGATTTTAAGAGGCAACTTTGTATTTTATATGGTTTGTATTTGGATATATAAAAATATATTATCAGTTGGATTAAAGATATATATTTTACTTGGTAGATTGTTTTATTGAAAAATTTTAAAATATTAAAAAAAAAAAACTTCATATTACTTTAAAATTTTCTTCGAAGTAATACGATCGTGTTACGTCTTAATCTCAGGGTGTGACACTTTTAGCTTGATTCTCTGAAGCCAAAGGAGAGCCTGGTTATCAGGCAGAGATATGGACTAGATGGTAAAGGTGATAGAACATTAGGAGAAATTGCTGGGAACTTAAATATTTCGAGAGAAATGGTTCGGAAGCATGAAGTAAAGGCGCTAATGAAGCTCAAGCATCCAGCCCGAGTGGATTATCTTCGCCCATACCTTGTCTGAATTATTAAAATCATCGGCTTCATTTACGTATTTTTCCCTAAATCCTTTTATTGGATTATGACCAAGTCGTTTCTGTACACTAATGATCAGTATCACAGTCATTTAACTGCATGAGCATAGAATTCCCATACCTGTTATATAAATTCAAATACTCAACGATTGTAAATCGGCAATTATACATGTCGTGTAATATTTTTCTCTTCCTGATAATAATTTGATTAGGCGTTTGTTAGATCGCATTGAATCCTTCATCATCTTTGTTGCATCTACCAATCTATGCCAAAACCTCTACCACTCGGCCCTCCCTCCCAGTGCCTCCTCTCCTCTTCCCAAGCCGTAAAACTTTTGGACTATCAAATCGTATGATGAAACAGCGACCATTGGAAAATTCATACGCACCCATTGTTGAAACACTTAAAAGTTAAAATTTAAGTGGACCAGAAAGGGGATAAATCGAAAGGGAGAGCAGGGGGAAAGAGAAGCAGGAGTGCAGAACTCCAGTCCAGTCTGCGTTGTTTATTACCATTAAACCTTTTCAACAAATGCCTGCCAGATTTCTTATCATGGCATGTTACCCATCAATGGCGGCCGCAGAAATAATGACTCCAGAGAAGTAGCACTTGCTAAACTTGGAAGGTCCAGGTTCTAAAATGCCTTTCGAACTTTTTGCCCCTAGTTTTATATAGCTGAAATTTTTGCATCAATATTTTGTTTTTTCCAAAGCTAAACTTACAGCAAACAAAAAGTTTTAACTAAGTTAATTCATGCGCAATCCCTTCTTATGAAGATTTTGTTTGTTAAAAAAAAATCAAATTTATGGTTTAATTGAACAAAAATTTTTTTGGTACACTGAAGGTTATAATTTCAAAATAAAAAATTATAAGTATTAAAATTTAAGCTTTAAATCTATTAAATTTTTATTTTTAAAAGTGATTTCATATAAATTTCAAATTTAAAATTTAACCATCTATTCTATGACAACGCTACTAACACCATCTATTAACTGACTAAAGGTATACCACATTAAGATAGCATTAAGTGCAAACAAATTATGAGCAGTTATGACTGTCTACTTAACTCGGCATAAGCAATAAATGGAGTTTCATTTTATTTAGTAACCAACATGGATGAGACAAAATTTGATAGTTTTCCCTGAAAAGTTTGCCTGCCTGCCTGCCTTGCGTTAATAGAATCAAGGGTACTGAATAAAGGCTTTTTATAGAATAAGTGCGAAGAAGAGAAAGAAGAGAGACAAGTATTTTCCAGTCTATCACAAAATAAGAAGCTATTTAGAACCATTAAATGCAGAAGACCAAATTTTTTTAAAACTCTCTTCCGCTGTGCTCTTTTCTTTGCTGGCGAATCATTCATTATGTAGCATTATCCAAAACCTCTCTATTTCCTCTGCTTTCCGCCCTGGAATCCTCCCAGCTATCAAATGCCACCTGAAAGTAGGAATCCTGTAGGGGTTAGCAGTTTTATTTTCATCACTTTTTAATGTGAATGCCATTCCTTATCAACCAAATCAAAGAGGGTAACTGAAAGAACATTTGATTATTGTTTAATCAAATAGTCAAGCAAGCATACTTATTTTTCTCATATTGGTGTTCTAATCAAATGGGGCCTCAAATCAATATTCTACTTATACTCTTATAAATATTCCACCATGTATAAATGCCATGTGCGTTTAGGAAAGAGTGGTCTGGAACAGGATAGCAAATATTACTGCAATTTCTTGATCAAACCCATAACTTAGAAAAACTACCTAATGCCTTACATATCAAACCTTCATATCTAGGCACTTACATTTGATTAGTCATGCTGGATTTAATGCAAGTTTTCATGTCAGCTCACCTGTCTCCAACAAGCCTGTGCATCCTGTAGATGAGATCTTCTTCCTGTTCAGTCATTTTGATAAATTTCCACTCAATGCTACTAACCTCTGACCAAAAAACAACAATTTTTTTTAGAAACTTGTGTTACATACACTACCCAAAAGGAGAAAAAAAAAACCCGGTCATAGATAATAGGACAGCAAATGGAAGACAAAAGTGGACGGGAAAATTGGGAGAAAACAAAAACCCTAACCTTCATTTCCACGAGGAGTGGTGATTTCGGCTTGCTCCCGGCTGTGTTGTCGGTCCATTTAATCTTCACAGGAAGAAATTTCCCAGGTAAGTAAAGATGTGGAATCTTGTGCGCTTGTGGAATTTGATGGCCAAAAAAGGAATAAGGTATGTTTCAGCATAAATCTTGCATATATTTTTGTTCAACCAACCTTGAAAGTCCGCTTCTTGTTTGTTCACACGTTGGCTTTGTACCTTTTGGACTTATCGTTGATAAGCTGACAGCATTTACCAGGTAGGGAAAGAGGTAATAACAAAGCTGTTAAAACGATTCACTGTTCCATCCAAATTGAAAGTTTCTTTGGTAATTTAAATGTTCTCTGAGTTCTCCGTAATATAATATGGTGAATTCACGTGCAAACTCTTTCTTGCCAATTATCAGGATGATAGAAAGGTACGCATTTTACATAACCAAAAATTTCAAGTTATGATTGATCGGAAAAGAAAGAGAAAATACGTAACATATAGTAAAGTAATAATTTCTTTGTATATACCACAAGTTCAGGTATAGCCATTTGGGGAATAAAATGCTGAAAGTCGCCTGCCAGTCGTAAACAATATAAAGGTAGTATAAAAGAATCTAATTATATGAATAAATTTTTTATGTTCGCAATTTTTTATTTAATTAATAAATTTTAAAATATTTTTTAATGATTTTTTTATTAAATTTAATAAATAATTAAAAATCGAATTTGTCACAAATTTTATCAATTTATGTTAGTTTAAATATTAACAAATTTTTTTTACATTTATGATATTTTTTTAATTAATTAATTTTAAAATATTATTTATAATTATTTATTAAGCTCAATAAATAAATAAAAATAAAATTTATTCATAAATTATTTAAACTTTTATTCCTAATTTCAAAAATTGTCCTTAACATAACTCTACGTCCTCCAATTAAAAGGGATAGATGCGTTAGATATTATATGTTGGGCTAAAAGCCTCTAATCCAATCACACCAATGGAAGCGAAATCAAACAATAAAGCAAACACATAAGAGACAACAATTTAACGTGGTTCAGTCCAATTGGCCTACATCCACGGATGAGAAAAAAGATCCACTAGTTGTAGAGAATTACAAACATACATCAAATCATCAACCTCACTCAACAATCAATACTCATAAGACACTCTCAATCTCCTCTAATCCACTCACAAACAAACATACACACCCATAAGACGTAGAGCCCCAATCCTCCTATGGGGTATCTATCCCACAAAACCCTACAACTCTCTTACATCTTTTTCTCATACCTAACCCTGTAGAGACTTCACCTATTTATAACCATACAAACTTGCCCATTAAGAATCTCTCTCCCCTTAGAATTCTTCTCCTGTAAGTCAAACTTGCCTATTAAGAATCCCTTTCCCTTTAGAATTCTTCTCTTGCAAGTCAAACTTACCTATTAAGAATCCTCTTTCTCTTGGAATTCTTCTTTTGCAAGTCTTCTTGTCCATCAAGCAATATCTGAAAAATCTCAAACAAATCTCTAACAAATCTCTTATGGGATTTGAGTCAATATTCCCAACAATCTCCACCTTGACTCAAATTTCATCAATCATCTATCTTAATGCTAGATATGCTTGGCTCCACCTGTAATGAAAGTCTCACAATCATCTTCTCTTCTCTTGTGTTTTCACGCTTCATACAAACCAATCTTCAAAACTTGAACTCGAACTCTTTCTTTTCCCATATCTCAAACTGTCAACTTTTCCCATGTCTCGAACCTTCAGCTTTGATACCACTTGTTGAGGAACACCACAGCTATAATACCATTTGTTGGGGAATACCATAGCTCTGATACCACTTGTTGAGAAAAAACAACACCCACGCACAGCAACCACACACAAAATAGCAAGCTCAAATCAAGAATGAGAACACACAAATATATTTGGTTTGGCCCAACTCAAAATGGCCTACTCCAAACACAATCCACTAACAAATAAATCTTTACAACTGTGAGACTTTTAGAATGAGAAAAGTCTCCTAAAACTCCTTACTCAAAACTTAACCCAAAACCCAATTACACCCTTTAATAGCCTACTCACTTAGCTATTCTCTTGGTGTCTAACTCTCTGGAATTACTAAACTAAAACCAAAACATCTTATTTATAGGGGTGAAACCCTTTATACCTTTACTAAACTCCCGATGTGGGATACAAGACAAATTCAAACTTACTTAACTTTCGATGTGGGATTCTGAGATTCAAGGCAAATCCCAACATTATAAGACAAAAAGGATGAATAGTTTTTAAAAGTAATATTAAATATTTTTGTTTTTAATTAAAAATCTAATTTTAACTTTGTAAGCATGAAAATATATGCATTAATTATTAAATTAAATGTTAGAATGCAAAAATAACATACTATTACATATTTTGACACATTTTTAGTGTTTTTATCTTGTATTTCTTTACTAACATGATAGATAGGTTATTGTTGGTTGATTATATAATGAAAAAATTTAGAGAAAATGTAAGAAATATAATTGCAATATTTGGAATAAAATATTTAATAATTTATATATTTTTATTGCATTTATTTCATATAAAATATATATAAAATAAAAAAATATTATATTCACATGTTAAATATGACAATTGTTTTTATTTTTTTATTAAATTTATATATAATTTTTATAAAAATTTTAATTATATTAATTTTAAATTAAACACTATATTATATTTAAAATAACTAAAAAAAATAATGTTGGTCCTTCCCGAATTCATCGCTTCATTGGCCCTTTGACAGCCTTTAGATTTAATAGTGTTCAGGGCTTCTCTGTTATTATAGCAATCAACATCTGAGAGGGAGAAAAACAGAAAACAAGTCCAAATAACGTAATTAATTATAAAAGATGATAATGACAAATTAACTTTCCTCTCCTCCTTTGTATCAGGGATAATTACTCGTGTTAAATATGGCCATCTATAACCTGAAAGATACTTTGTTATCTTCAATTAGATTTGGACTACATAGAAAAATGGGAAAACAAAATTTATCACCGTCTGCCCACCATTACAATTTCCAATTACCATGCTTCCATTATTAATATATATAATATTAATAAATCATATGATATCGTTATATTAAATAAATAAATATTAATTTTTAAAAAATATATAAAATTAATATTTTAAAAAATTATTTTTTAATAAAAAATTATTATATATAATAGTACGTCGAAATAAATTGCATTAATTGTTTAATGACGTGAGTTTTGTCTTTTCAATCACCAATGGTGCAGACAAACGACAGCATTTATTTAGAGGCAATCAAAGATCCACGGCAGAGCGATCCGTCTTCAATCACCTAAGAAGTCCAGCTAAATAAATTTGTCAGGTTGCGTACAGTATCATTACTGGACCAGGGTTTCAAAACTAAACATGCATTATTTAATCTTTTCGAATAAGAGGTTTTTTTTTTTAAAAAAAATAAGGTAAGATAATTAATACGACTGTAAATGAAAAAGACATGACACTGACAGTGTTTGTCTTTATTTGATTTAAGATAAGGATCGGTTACTTTTATGAATAGTTTTGGGTTCAAAAATGAACATAAAATAATTATGATGAAGTTGAGGTGTTTTATTTTCAAGAAAAAAAAAAAAATACATGCTATCTAGTCATCCATCATCACTATCTTAGTACAATTTTATCCACGCAATCACATAAAAATCCAAACAGATTAATTTAGAGCCTTAGCCAAATAAAACTCACGGGGCTAAAATATAGGCCATAAAAAAAAAGTCGAAAGGACCAATGATCGTTTTCGAAGATAAGCTAAAGTTCTTAGATACCTTATCTTTCATCAAAAAAATTGATAGGATTATATTCCTAAAAAGGTTTAAAATGTTAATTTTAGATATATGTGATGATACCTTTGATTTTTTTAATCATTTGAAATTTTATATAATTAATATGATAACGTAGGGTGTAAATAAAGTTTTAATATGTAAAAAATTGACTATAACCTTAAAAAAAAAGTGGTTAGGTTTTGGTACTATAATCTCAAATTGAGGTTAATCATCATATTCAAAAAGTTTAACTACTTTTTTCTTTTCTATTTCGTTAGTAGCAAAAGAATGAAAATTATTTTAAATTTGATGTCAATTTATCAACGTAGAATCGAGTATTTAAAAGAATATGATATGCGTTTTAACGTAAAAACTCTACAAGTGAAAGATTTAGAGCTAATGGCCACTGTAGTTACCTTGAATAGTGAATTTAGCGACAAAAAGTATCACTTGAAACTTATCTTATTTTAGAGCCACCAAAGACTGTAACCAACATCTTACTTATGGCTAAAAAATACACAAGTGCTGAAGCTACCATGAAAAATAATCGAGGTGAGAGAGGCTTATTCTCTTTTCTTAATTGAAAAAAAGATAAAAATTTTATGATTTTTTGTAAAGAAGAGACGACATAGGACTAAGAGCCCGAATAGAGAAAGAAACTACATTACACTGAATACATTTTGAAAAAAGATTCTGATGCAAATAGAAAGAGACCTAGAGCTTAAGTGGCTAAAGCCACTAAGGCATAATAGAAAAAGGGACATGACTAAGAAATATGCCTTCTAGAGAAAGATCAATCACAATACAAAAGATTGTGTCGACCTGAATAATGAAATTAAAAGTTTGATTAAGAGAGGTAGGCTAAGCAGATTTATGCACTATGCAAGACAAGGTCAAGGCATAACGGAGTATAAAAAAAAAGATCAGAGAGAATGGACAAAAAGGAATTTATAGTGTAAGAAAAAACATAATAAGGGTGGTTAGAACCAGAAAAATGAGCAAAAAAAAAAAAATGAAGGTCCAGCAATAGCTAACTGGCCCATTATGGGCATAATTAACGTGATTATTAGGAGAAGTTTCACGTTAGCCAGGAGAAAGTTTAACTAGGAAATAATCATGGTCATAGGGTCGTTAGCCAAAAAAACGAAGGATTGGAAAGACAAACCAATCTCTTTCATGTTAGAAGAAATGAAAAAAAATTCAATTTTCACATGATGACACCATCGTAGTCACTGTTGTTATATATAGTTATATGGGGAAGAGAATTTTGTTCAACAGTAAGAGCTCTACTGACATCTTATACTATGCCACGATGCTAAAAATGAGAATTAGAGAAGAAATGCTAAAACCATTCACTACCATGTTGATCAGTTTTAAGACTAAGCATGTGCTAGTAAAAGGGATAATTAGGCTGCTAATCACACTGGATACTAAACTAAGGAGTGTCATATCTGTTATTGAGTTTATATTGGTTGATGTGCTTTCAGCCTTTAACATAATGTCAGGCCGACGTAGCCAGTCTGTTATGTGATTAATTGGCTCAGCTCCTCACTTGAATATCAAAATTTTGACACCAAACAAGGTCAAAAAAGTTTGAGAGAACCAACTCATGGCATGATAATGTTATGTCACAACAATGAATGGTTGGATTAAGAAGTAGATTGACTGTTCAACAAGAAAAGAAGAGCTAAAAAAGATTAAAAGGACTGACATAAAGGTAGGAGAAACAAAAGAAACAAATCATAGCAACCTTGGTAAAAATCAGCAAGAAATTAATAAAGAAATACGTTTTTAAGTGGTTCTAAGCTTTTAAACTCTATACTTGTACAAGCCATAGATTTTTGTAATTTTTAAATTCATTTTATAGAGGTCAAGCTCTTAAGCTGGCATATATACATGTCAATGGAATCAAGTTATTAAGTTGACTAAATAAAAATTGAAATAAAAATATTCATTTTATTTAACTTTATATTTTTATCACATACCATCTTACAAACAATGAACTAATTGTCATGTCAAAATTTGTTCTTCTCATAAGAAACAATCTTGACCTAATTGAGTGAAAAGAAATAACTGATTAAAAATTTGAGATTGACGAAAATTGACTTGAATCGATAGATAACCTTGTCTCTATATTATTTTGAGAGAATAACTTAGAAAAATATATGTAAATTAGAGTCAAACTCGACCATAAAGAATAGTTAATTCAACTTTTAAAGAATAATGCCTATTTGTTTGCTTGGATACCATCTAACGTGCCAAGGATTGACCCCAAGGTAATGGTCCATAGGTTACACACCAACCTTAATATAAAGCTAGTTTGACAAAAAAAGAAAACCTTTACCTCAAAAAGACAAAAAGCCATTGAAGAAGAGATTGATAAACTACTACAAATAGGCTTTATTAGGGAAGTACATTAGCTTAAGTGGATAGCCAATATAGTCATGATAAAAAAGCATAATGAAAAATAGAGAATATGCATCGATTTCACCGACATCAACAAAACTTATCCAAAGGACACTTTTTTCTCCCAAGCATAGATCGACTTATTGATGATAGTGCCAAACACAGCTTACTCAATTTTATGAATGCTTACTCAAGCTATAATCAAATCAAAATGCTGAAAGAAGATGAGAAAAATAGCTTTTATAACTAAAAACATCTGTATTGCTATAACATCATGCCATTTGGCTTGAAAAATACAAGAACGAGTTATTAGAGGTTGGTTAATAAGGTTTTCAAAAATTAGATCAATCAAAACATGAAAGTGTATGTAAACAACATGATAGTGAAGAGGAAGAGCTCGACCAAGCATCTAAAAGACCTAGAAGAGACTTTTGACATCCTAAGAAAATACAACGTGAGGTTTAACTTGAGCAAATGCACCTTTAGAGTCACATCAGGTAAGTTTCTTTATTATATGATTAACATGAGAGGAATAGAGGCAAACCCTAAAAAAATTTCAAGCTATCCTAGAAATGAAAGCACCAACCTAGTGAAAGAAATGCAAATATTAACTGGCAGGAAAACTGTTTTAAGTAGATTCATGTCTAGGTCAGCAAAATGTTGCTTGTTGTTTTTCAAAATCTTCAAGGATATCTATGACTTTAGATGGACACCTTAATGTCACAAAACATTTAAAGTGTTTAAAGAGTTTCTTTCTTTTCCTTTTATTTTCTCTGAGTTGAGATCCGACGAGATACTATACCTATACTTGTCTACAACTGACTAGGCCATTAGCTTGATACTGGTTAGGGAAAAAAAGGAAAGTAAAGATTGGAAGTAAACTACACCAAGATAGAAAAATTGGTCTATACAATAGTCATGTCAGTAAAAAAACTCATGCCATATTTTTAAGCTCATGCTGTTTATGTATTGACCAACTAGTCACTAAGGTAAATTTTTCAAAAGCCAGAACTGTCAAGAAGGCTAATCAAATCAACTATAAAGCTCAACAAGTATGACCTGCACATACTTTCTAAGTTGACTTTAAAATTATAGGTGCTAGCAAATTTTCTCATAGAGTGCACCTTAGCCAAAACTAATAAACAGCTTGATGAGATTAAGAAAATAAGAAAAGAAAAAAAATGTGGAAACTCTTTGTGACCAGTTAGTCATTAGCCATAAAAATGAGGTCGACTTAATCCTAATCAATTTAAAATACTTACAATTTTGGTATGCCTTTAAGTTCAGATTTAGAGCTTCCAATAATGAGGCTAAGTATGAGGCATTAATAGCTAGCTTGAGATTGTTAATCAAGCTGAATGTGAAAAACATTATTGTATACAATGATTCATAGTTTATTGTCGAGCAAATAAATGACGAGTTTAAAGCTAGAAAGAAAGGGGATAAAAAAGTACTTAGAGAAAGTACTGACCCATCTTATCATGTTTTCGAATGTCGAGGTCAGAAAACATGTTAGTAGATTCTTTGTCTAGATTTAAGGATGACAACAGATAGCTCAACCTATGTCTTAATGAAAAAACTATCATAAAAGAGTATTAAAAAAAAGTTGGTTAGATAGGTTAAAAAGAAAAAATTATGGATGACTTTTATGAAGGCATACTTAACAATGACAAAACTACCTAAAGATAAGGCCTAAGCTAAAGCCCTGATGAGGAAAACTTCTAATACACTATGATCAATGAGAAAGTATACAAAAAATCTTTCAGTTTGCCTTGTTTAAGATGTATAGATGATGAGAAAACAAACTATATCCTTAGGGAAATACACGAAGATATATATAAAAATCCCCTTGGACCTCGATCACTTGCCTACAAGGTATTCAAACAGGGCTACTATTAGCCAACTATAAAAAAAAAAAATACAATCAACCTAGTGAAGAAGTGTGATAAATGCTAGAGATTTACCAAATTACAATACTTTTCATCAATCGAACTAGTCCTTATTATCAGTCTTTGGCTTTTCATGCAATGAAAAATGGATGTTCTTGAACCTTTCACCTCGGCCACAATGTAGAAAAGATTTGTTATAGTAGTAATTGATTATTTCACGAAATAACTTGAGGCTGAAACCCTGGCTATAACATAAAAATGTAGGTTGAAAAAGTTTGTCTAAAAGAATATAATCTATAAATTTGACTTATCTCAGTCTATAATAATAGATAATGTTAAGTAGTTTGAAAATTCAAGGTTCAAAAAGTGGTGCTCTAATATTTCAATTGACCTGAGATTCACATTGGTTGCTCACCTTTAATCCAATAGTTAGGTCGAGGCAACCAATAAGAAAATACTAGAAGCCCTAAAAAAGAGACTAAATGAAGTCAAGGGCAAATGGGTCAATAAGCTCCCTAAAGTCTTGTGGGCTTTAAGGATGACTACGAAAGTCCTCAGAGGAGAAACCTCATTAATTCTAGCATTTGGAATAGAGGGTGTGGTGCCTATTGAGATCAATTTTCTAGTGCCTATTGAGATTGATTTTTTGAGTTTAAGAGTTGAACTTGAGTTTGAAAAAAGGAACAAGGACACACTTAGGCCCAATATGGACTTAGTAGAAGAACAGAGAGATGTAGTTCTAACCACAATAGTAGCCTACCAATAGAAAGCATCTAACAGCTACAATAAAAGGTTCTAACATAAAAATATAGAAAGGGCAATTTGGTGCTCATAAATATTGAAGCTTTAGGAGTAGATGACCAAGGTGACAAGTTAGCTCCGTACTGGAAAGGCCCCTACGTAGTTAAATAGGTCATCTATGATGCAACCTATAGGTTACAGGATATGAATGATAATTCCATCTTTAAGACATGAAATACGAATAATCTCAGAATCTACTACCAATAGCTCAGATAAAGTAGAGCTCACACTTGTAGTTTTGAAAACAGTGATTGAATAAAATTTGTCTTTCGATTACATTTATTATAAAAGCCTTGAGCTTAAGCAATGGCTGAGCTAGGGCTTGTGTTAATTCAAAATCTCAAGTTAATTTAACGAATTCTTAAATGATTGATTAAATACTATTACTAAAAGATTAATATAAATTACTTTGGTTTATCTGAGCTTATTATCCGAGCTGAGACTCAACTACTTAGTTTAATCATTTGAGGTAAAAAATGAAGCAAAAGATAGAGTTAGAGTTGAAAGTTGAAACAAAAAATATTTGTATTCATTTGCATTCACTCTATAATAGAATTTTTAGTGAGTGATCGTTTACATGAAAATGATAAAAGTTTTCTCGAGTGAATTAATCTGAGGTTGTTACAAAAATCTGACATCATACTTTACAAAAAAGTTACAATAAAAAGAAGGAAAAAATGAAAAGAAAAAAGCTTCCACTTTCTCAATTCCCCTTATCATTATTAGCAGGAATATGTCCCTTTTCTGTTTTAGGGGTAAAGATGACATTGAGTTCAATGTCCATGGCGATGTCCTCATTCTCATTCTCATCCTCATAATCTTCTTTTCTTTTAGATTGGATTTGAGATCTGGTCTTGAAATTATCTAACTTGATATCGAAAAAGTTAAGGTTCAAGCTGGTAAACTTGAATTGCACTTCATCCTTGTATAGCTCGAAGGCACCAAAGACATTATTCTTTGAGAATTTGACCTGAAGGTTGGAATTTCTTTCAAAAGCCATGAACATTCAGATAATCTCTTCCTTGTATTCTTCCTTGTATTCTTTCTTGGCCTATTTCTTGGCTTTTTGCTTAACCTTTAATTGAGATATTAGCTTTACAATTCCAACTGAACCTTATTGAGTTTGAGCTCAACTTGTTCCTTTATTCAATCAGTTGAGGCTTTTTACACCTGCATCTCTTCCAACTTGACCATTAAGTCATCGACCTTCTTTCTTTGCTCAAGTTCTTTTTTATGTAAAAAATAGAAGTTGGCTCCTAGATTGGTGATCACATCATTATTCTTATAATTCTTTTGAAAAAATATCTTAAGATTTTGTTCAGTCTTTAGAACATAGGCTAGGGCCATGTAAGTGTGGTGTAGAGATTTGCTGGCACATTGAGAGCTATAAAAGAAAATCGAGTTTAAACTTAGAAAAATAGTGGAATTAATAGAATAATACAAAAATCTAATTATAAGATAACTTACTCCCTAAATGGTCCTCGATCTTCGTAAACTTTTTGGCCACGTCAACACTCTCAAGACGATTTTCACTGCATCATGCTCCAAGTCAGTAAAGAACTGTTTTGAGCTTAGCTTATGGATTTGAACCTTGGGTTTCGCTAAAAAAGAGCGGCTTCATACCTCTATTTTTTAGAGGGAGGGGCTTGGACTTTCTAACCTACTATTACCTTTTGTTTACCTTTAACGGGGATAGGAATTTAAGAGGAAAAGCTTAGCTTCTAAATGATAGGAGGATCGATTATTTTAATTCCCTTCAAAAAAGAATCCCAAGCTAGATAGGCTACTTTTCCTAGCTTTTCTTTGGCTTCAGCTTATGGAGATACTTGCAAAAGTTAATGGTTTTGGATGGTTAGGTGTTGTTAGCCATCTTTGTAAAATGAAGTAAATGTTATAAAAAAATGATAAAACCAAATATCCTATGAGGCTACCTTACATCTATCCCATTACTTGAACTCGTTCACTACTTTAGGGGAGGTCAGCTCATTATCATCTATGACCACCTCTCTCTTTTTAGTGAACTCTAAAATTTTGTCCTAATCTTCAAAGTCACTGACAAAAAGAGAAATGAGCTCATTATAAAAAACTTCAAGCTTATTCAAAATCTCTCACACTTTGGGCTCATTATGCTTATTTTGTTTTCTTTTTTAATGTAGAGGAAAAAGAGCTTATAATTTTTTATTGAGCTTGGGTAATCTGTGAATAACTTTTTGGATAGACGAGCTATTACATAAAACCACCTTTTATCGTGTGGATGCTTCTTAACTGAGAAAAACTTTCTAAATAAAGTGAATGTGAGAAAAATGCCTAAGTTTTTACAAAAAATAATAAAAGTTACTATGCATAAAAAAGAATTTAGTTGAGTGGAGTGATAATCAAATTGTAAGAAAGAAAAAGTTAAACAAATAAAACATGTAAAGGGAACCTCAAACCAGTTATTGTTGAATCTCAGTACACCTAGAGTTGGTGACTTTTTAGTATATTAGTGACCTAATCCTTGATGGTTGGTATCAATATATTGTACTTTTTTTTTTAAGCTAAAGTTGACCTTCAAAGAGTGGACGTGATGAACAGAAAACATGTTAGGGCAGTCATCAGGGTTAGCCTTACCTTTTAAGCTCTTCATAAAGAAAGTATTTGAGCTAGGCCCTCTAAGTTTGAAGACTCCTTTTTATCCAAACCTTTCTCAGCTTGGTTGTTCTTCTTTTCCTACTCTATCTTGGAACCCTTTTAATCATCAGAGGACTCAAACTCTTGAATAGGAGTAAGATTCTAAGCTATAGTAGTGGTGGAGAGTACTAAGATGTTAGAAGAAGAAAAAAGATAATGAGACTTTTTTTAAAAAAAAGAATAGTAAGGTACATTGATTAGAGTTGACTTAAGAAGAGCAAGTGAAAAAAGAGCAAAGAAAGCAACATGATGAATAAAAGGCTAAAAAATAGATGAAGAAGAAATAAAAGAAGCAGTAAGAGGAATAAAATGTTGAGAAGGCTGAACTATAAAAGGAAGAATAGTAAAAAAAAGAACGTTAACTAGATAAGTTAGACTAACTTGAGATATAGGAAACAAAGGTTCTCAAGCTTAAAGTCAATGACATCACAAAGCTCATCTATGCTCTGGTATACATATTCTCCATTAACAAGGGTATTGTCTTCTATTCTTTTATGTTTTTTCTCAAATATCAAATTTAACTAGTATGCCATTTTGATACAATTTTTTCTCGTGACGATTGAAGTGACCCTATCATCATTATCCTTGTTATTAAATCGATCTTCCTTGAGAACTACCTTGTATCTTCCTGAAACCTTAGAGCTTGCACTAGTAAGCATTATAAAAAATAAGAAAGGAAAGAAAATATATTGAAGTAGGAAAGAAAAAAGATCGATTGAAAGAAATGGAAAACTTTAAGGTTGGTAAAATTAGGTTAGTTTGAGAGTAAAAGGTAGCAACGTGAAAAAATGAAGGTCCTAAGAGGCTTTTTATATAACCAACGTCTAGATCAGATGAATGGCTCGAATTACACCATGTGTCAGACAATCACTGAAGATGACTTTTCACTTACCCAACTCTGGATTTTTACCATCCAAATACCTCTTTTTTCATTAAATGTAGTTTTCAAATAATCGAGGGGCAAATCGATCATTTCACCTATTCAAACTAGCCAAATCGATTGCAGAACCCATATTGAATCAATTAAGCAGACTAATTACTAGGTCACTCTGAACTAGTCTTAAGGATCAAACTTTAAAAAGAAACACAAATCTCATGTCAGACACGTAAGCCACATAAGTAGTCACTTGTAAACCTGTTTAGCCCAACCTTGGGCCTTTTTGACATAAAGTCACCTACTTTGGTAATTCTAGAATGGACCGGCTATGCATATAACTTGAAGCCTATACTCAAGATCAAGCTTAGCACCTATATTCGCTTGTCAGGTTGGCACACTCCAAAATAGCCAAGGTTATACTCAATAATATAGTCACAAACACCTCTCTCATCTGATTTTCACATCAACTTCGTTGACATTTAACTTCGGCAAGTTGAGGTCGGATCCTTAGCATAATTTTTCAAAAACCCACCCTCACAAGCTCGAGGTTAGAATAGCGAATATGTGCACAAGAAAGGTTCGATCAGGCACTTATAAGTCTGATGCTCAAACTGTTCGATAGGGAATAGAATGTTACGGATATTTTTAAGTCTAAAGGACAAATTGGTCTTCTATTTCATTAGAGACTTTCATAGACAGTTAGGGGTATTTTATACTTTTGAGTTGACTTGACATGTATGATGCTATGTCAACTCGATTATGTCACTATTTTATCCCATAAACTCTTCATTTTTTACCTATGAATAGAGCCATTTAAGTACTATCAATCTAATCTCTTTTTTTTTTTCACATTTTTATTTTCCTTTTTTTATGACTTCCTTAGTCATAACCTTTGACCTAAGTATTAGAGTGTAAACGTAAAAACACTCATACCCTTGCCTAACTTTTTTTTTTCTTTTCTTATAATTTTAGAGTTTTGACTCTTAACTTATAACTCAAAACTAATAGTTACTTGCAATAAGATTGATTGAGTAATAATTATTAACGAGAAAAAATGTGGAATAAAATCATTTAAGTGGATAAAAGTAATCAGGAAGAAAATAAAAACATAAAGAGATGAAAATTAAAAAAAAAAGAAAAAAAATGAAGTATGAAGATATTCTATTAGAGCTTAAACTTTTTTTTTAAAAGTTGTTGAGTTTAATTTAATTTAATTTAATTTAATTTAATTGATTTGGAAATTTAATTTAATTTAATTAAAAATTATCACATCATTTAATGAGGCTTTTACATGTCATGTTAGTTGTTGGATGGTAGGTTGACAATAGTATTGCACATGACATAATACATCATCAATCATATGACATATTAGAGTTGAAAAATGAGATTAACGAATTGTCGGGCACGTGATTTTTTTTATGTTAAAATTAGAGTTAAAAAAGGAAAAAGCTAGACGGCTTATTGACGCTAGTAAAAAAAGATTGATAATGATATTATTTGGTAAATTTATTGGAAAAGACTGAAGAAATTTATGAATTGTTTTTATTGAATAGTTAAATAAAAATTATAAATAATAGATTAAAAAATTTTGTTGTATAAATTAAATGTGTAAAATTTTTTAAAAAATTTATATATTTTTTAGATAAATATTTTTAATAAAAATATTAATAAAATTTTTATTATTAAATAAATATTTATCAAATTTAAATTATAAATGATATTTTAATTTTTTTATATATTATTAATTTTCACATTTAATTATATTAATATATTGATTTAAAATTTTTATAAAAATTTTAATTAAATCATTTTTTTAAAAAAATTTCAAAAATTTTAATTAAAAAAAATTCATCTAAATTTTATCCCAACTGACTTTATTATTAGGCCAAAAATTTATGTTTATTGTCTGAAAGTGAAACCCCATGTGAACGGATTAGTTGTCTATATTAAGCATTTGTATGTAGATTAACTCATAAATAATTCTCGCGGTAAAAATATTAATAGCATGAAAATATTCTTCACTAACAAGTAATTTTTTGGGAAATATCATTAAAAATGTCGTGTAAGAACTAGAGATTTTTATGGATCAATGATATTTTAACTTCCACATCATCTTTTTTTTTTTTTCCCCTTCAGCACTTCTTTTCTTTTATCTTTTGCATTCTTATTCTCCCGTGTAGCCCATTTGCCATCTTTCTCAATTTTTTTTTATATTTTAAAATCATTCTCAAAATATGACGGACACTCAGAAAATTAGAAGTCAATATTCTTGCATTTCACTTGAAAATGTCTTTTTGTGTAAATTTTATAAAACATAAGATACCCGTATACTTGAAAACATAAAAAATCTACTTTTCCTTATTCTTCTTGCCAATAGAATGTGGATTCCCTTATGGGAAGCCAAATTAGTGTCGAGATCGTCTGGTGTGACCAGCCCATATGGATCTAGATCGACCGTGGCTTTACTCAGTCTCTACAAGACCAAAACCAATCTAGTCGACTGGCCTTAAGCCCTACTTTGCTACTTGCCTTGGTTAAGAGTCTTAAACCAAAGCCGAAAACCATGACAGAATTACAAAGATGAATGGCGGATCGAAAGAAGAAAAAAAAAAACTCTTGAAAAATTATAGACATTTATATGAAAGAAGGTGAAATTTGGAAGACAGGATTCTCCTTCCAACTTTGGAAGATGAATGGCGACCCCTTCGATTTTAGTGAGTAAAAATTTTTATTTAGTTTTTATTTTCCTCGAAATTTTAATTTGTTACTGTTATTTGTTTTTGGGTTGCTGTTGCAGATGATGCTCCAATGACAAAAAAGTTTTATTATCGTATGTGCTCTATTCCCTGTATTGTTCGGGATCCAAGGCCGTTGATTCAAACTAGGTTTGTCCTATTGGGTAAATCTTGTTAATCAAGTGTTGCTTTGAATTTGGCACTTCTTTTCTTAGTTTAAACATTTTATTTATGATCTCCGATTCCCAGATGCTATCAGTATCACCTTTCCGTTTTTAACTTCTCTTTTCAATGTGATTTCATTTTCTAGGATTTGCGCTCTTGTTTAGATGCATGGAAAGAGAAGGAATATTGAAGGAAAAATATGAAGACATGGAATATAAAACTAATTTGAAGTATTTTTAAGTAGAAGTACCTTTTGTTTTGTAATAAAATTTAAAAGTATTTTTATTAAGGAATTAGGATTTAGAAGTATCTTAGGTTAGAAACAAAAAAAAAAAAAAAAAACTCACAAAACGAAAGGTAGAAAACATCTTTAATTTGTTGAACAAGTCTTTAAGGGTTTAACTAACGTGCATAAACTTGGTCTCATTTGAGGTATAAGGATCTCAACAAAAATCCAACAAATATTAATTTCCTTTTGCTCGGTTCCGCCATCAACGAGAAGACAAATTTCTGAATAGAAATCTCCTGGCTTCACGCAAACTACTTGTTCTCAGGCGTCTCAGGATGTGTCAATGGGCTCATCATTCCTGTTCAAATTTTCCTCAATTTCTGTCAACCTTTTAGGCCTAAACAAGAAATAATTACATTTAAGGTGCAAGTTTGGTTGAGTCGGTCGGGTAGTTTATATATAAATTTTATATTTATAATTATATTACGTTAAAATAAATAATTAAATAATCAAATAATATATGTGTATAAATCAATATCTTATGTCTACATGTACCCAATCCCACTCAAAGAATATTAAATTAATAAAATGAATTTTATTAGGTCTTATTTTGTTGATTATTTTTTTTGTTAATATTTAATATAGACTTTATTTTTATTTTTTATTTGAAAACTTTGGAATCTCGGTAGGTTTAAGTCGAGTATGTTTAAACGAATCTGGACTGTTTCTTTTCATTTAACTCCAAGCTTAAACAGCCAATAAGACGTAAATTATTGGGCTGAGCTAGACCTAAACAAGTCTAAAATTTATTATCATATCTTGTTTGAAACCTGCCCAGCTCAAATCTGATTCAATCACCATTAACAGGTCTAACCAAGAATGGGTTGGGATTAAGGTTATGTTCCCTATTCTTATTTTTCAAATTTATTCATTAAATAATATATATTTCAGGAGGGGACGAAACTAGAGCTATGTTCCTAGTTCTTGTCTTCGAATTCCATCTCAAATCATTCTCTGTCGAGGTGAGGAATCAAATTTTCTAGAAGGCTTTGGATTTGAGTGAAATTGAGATACTTATATGCATCTCGTACTCAAAGATAAATTCGTGAAAGATATATATGAATATAATCATATATATATATATTTATTTGTTTAACAAAAGTAAATTAGTGGTTGTTAAATAAGACTATAGTTTAAAAACAGTTCATTTTCACAACATAAATCCTTCGTACGAAATACAAAAATTTCTTTATTAAGAGTTGTTGACTACCAATTTCTCTTTCTCTTTTTTTTTTTTTTTTTCTTGTGTTTTGTTAGAAAACCTTTTTTTTTTTTATTAAATGAACGAATACTAGACCTGATAATTTTAAATATGACACGACGACACGACACAAAAAATATATAAAAAAATCATATATGAATTTAGTGTAATCATGTTTTGTGTTTTAATCGTGTCGATATGGTTAACACATGACATTATTCATGTCATATTCGTATCAAACTCTAATGACATGCTTAAAACATTATATTGTTTAAAACATAAAAAAAATTAAAAATTATTTTAATTTATTTAAAAAATAAAATAATAATCGTATTTATCATATCATTTTGATATTTAAATTAATTATAAATATTCAAATTTTAAATAATTTTTTATTTAAATACTAATTTGAATGATATTTTTTGTTTAAATAAATAGATTAATCGTGTCAATTGTATTAATCATGTCATGTTATGTCATATTATTTGGGTAATTAATCATGTTTAATCATATTATTCATAAATAATCATATTAATCGTGTCGTTTCAAGTCGTGTTATTTGGGTATAAATTAATTTTAAATGTATTAATCATGTCGTAATCCGTGTAATATGTATAATAAACGTATCATATTTATGTAAAAGTTATTCGTGTCATTTAAGTATTTATGTCGTGTTTATATCAAGATTATTCATGTTGTGTCTGAAATCATGTTTGATACGAAATATGACATGATGACATAAATTGCCAAGTCTATCAAATGCCATTCTTGTTATAGTAGGAGATGGGTGGCATTTTTGTATTGTTTAATAACCATCATTAACTACCTATGGCAATTTCATATTCATATAAGAAACCGCCTAATGGAAGTTGTTTCATGTCAAGATTAGGCCACCCATTATTGGCGGACCCGTATATTTTATTTCCTTCATTTCTAACTCATATAGAATGAGTGTCAAACTTTTATGATCTTGAGAACATTTTTTCTATTCTTTAAATTTGATTCATACAAAGAAATAAACGATATGATTAGCACACTTTAAGAGTTCAGTTGCTATACGATTATTAGGTGCATATAGCAGCTCAAAATCACATCTAGTCATTTATACAACTATTATATATGTTTATTAACTCTCAAGTACAAATAAAGTAAGTATGCAACACCTTAAACTCATTTAGTCACATTTCTAGTTTTTCATGATCTCTTTTTTATTATATTGCATGATATACCTATATATTCATGATTATATTCGACATTTCAAACATAATTGGTTGACTTGTGAATACAACCAGATGTGACACTAGAATGATCTTCCCTTCTTTTAAAATTTTTCCATTTTAATTTAACTATTATCCAAACATATCTTATTAAATCGAATCATCCATGATCATTGGCAACAATCCAAGATAGCTAATATTGAATTAATACTTAAAGAAATAGTTAAAAGTCTTTAAGGGTACTAAATATGAGATCTTTTGATCTCAAGGGTCTCAACAATAAGAAACAGAGTCTATTTTTCTATTATTTTTATTGGTCGAACAATACACATGAGGTATAAAATACATGATACGGTATTATTTTCCTTTTCTCATGGAGCATATATCTTTCATCATTTATATATTAATACCATACAAATGATAGTTCAGATATTCCTAGTATCTAACTTGAGTCCACAATTTTACTTGATTTCATATAATTAGCAAGACTTTCACCTGACATATTAAGACAGATAAAATGAATTGTGGATTTATTCATTTTCGATCACAAATCTCAATATCAAGTGACCTTATCTTAATCTCTTATTAAGGCAATTTCATTTTAAGATTGGGCTCTTGATTAGTTTCATCTTTTTAGTGCCATACCATTAAGGCGATTGCTTGTGTGAGAAAATCAATCATTTGTTTTACATACTTTTTAAATTATATCATATATGTACATATACAAATACATGTGTGCATGCATAAAAAAAACATAGTACTAAACTTTAATGGCATTTATTGTATTCAATATATATCAACTCAAATGAAAAAATATCATACATTATTCATATAGAATTGTTCAATTAATACATGTATATCAACATCTATGCAATCCTAGAAATTTCATATGGCTATTAAATACATCTATAGGTATAGGTTTAGTAAATGGATTTATAATCATCTTACACATAGAAATGTGTTATATGTTGACTTTTTTTATGCAACCATATCTTTCAAGTAGTTATACTTGGTATCTATATGTTTGATCTTAGAATAATATTTGGGATCGTTTGTGAATGTAATTGCAGCATGACTACATAATTCACCAACATTAAGTTGGACTTATTTTTCATAAATCCTAAATGATTCGAGAATTTCTTAAGCTAAATAGCCTCTTACACTGTCATTAAAAATGCTCTAAATTCAACTTTCATTGTGAATAGTACTATACAAGTCTATATCTTACTGTTCTATAAAATAGCTCCATTATTTAGCAAGAAAATGTAGCTAGAGGTAGATTTTTTTTCATCTAAATATCTTCATTAATTGGCCTTTGTATAGCCAACCAAATGTAGGTCACTTCCTTGATAGCACAACGATTAATCCACAATATCTTTTAGATATCTCGATATCCTTTTAATGGCTTTCCAATAGGGTTAGCCAAAAATTTATTAATATATACTTACCAAACCCACGGTATAGTAGATGTTCGGCCTTGTTCACATCATAGTATATATAAGGCTTTTAACAGCACTAGAGTAAAAAACTCTTGCCATTTATTTATTTTTCTTGTTGAGTCTTAGACACATTCTCTAGCTAAGGTTTTCACCTTTTACCACAAAAATATCTATCGACTTGCAATTTTGCATATTAAATCATTCTAGAACTTTCTTAATGTATTGCTTATGAAAAAGCTAACAACTTTTTGGAACTATCTCTAATGATTTTTACACCATGTAAGTTGCTTTGCTAATGTGTTTCATTTCAAAACTTAAGGTAAACCAGGTTTTCACCTCAATGATATACTTTTTATTATTACCAACCAATAGTATATCATTCACATAAAGTGATAATATTATGAATTTATTTTTGTCTTTTTTGACATACACACAGTGATTCTCATCAATCATGATAAAATCATATAAAATTATCTCTTAATAAAATCTAATATATATTGCCTGGAAAAATTGTTTAAGATAATAAATTGATTTTAACAACCTATACACTTTTTGCTCTTTACATTTGTCAATGAAATCTATAAGTCGTTCCATATTAATTTCCTCTTCTAGTCCTCTGTTTAGAAAAAAAATGTTCACATCCATTTGATGTAAATCCAAATCTAAATTAGCTATAATAGCTATAATTAAGCGTAATGAGATAAATCTTACAATAAGAGAGAAAATCTCTTTATAATTAATTTCCTCTTATTAAGTATACCCTTTTGCTACTAGATAAGCTTTTTATCTTTCAATTATCCCTTCTAACTTATGCTTAATCTTAAGAACCCATATGTTCTTAATCGTTTTACGTCCTTTAAAAAGATCAACCAATTCCTAAACATAGTTTAATCTCACAACTTTATTTTTTTTTATTGCTTTCATCCACTTTTCTTTTACAAAAGATGAAAAGCTTTTTTAACATTTATTGGCTCTTCTTCATCTTATGAGGTAATCAAGAACACTTCCATTCAATGTCAAAATGACGTCAAAAAATATTCATATGATGACTTTACCTAACTTGTGATTCTTAGGAAACTAATTCATTAAATTCATCATCTTTAGTCATGTTTCCACTTGGATGAGATATTGTTGGTTCTTGATGAAGAACATGCATTACTTGATTTGGAATTAATAAATCATTTGCTTTCTCAATCTTATACTGAGACATTTCTTGATCTATCTCATTTTTCTTTGGAAAATCACTTTCTAAAAAGTAGCATCTTGATATTCAAATTTAATTACGCTGTTACTTGATTGTTTACCTATAAACTGATTGCACTAAAATTTTAGTATTTTCATGCTTATTTTTAGTATAATTTTTATATATTTTAGCTTATTCCTTAGGGTTTTTGGTAAAATTATTCCTAAATGTACATTTGTCTCATGTATAGGTGTAAATTATGAAATTGAGAAATTTAGGATAATTTTGATACATTTTTGGAGGATTTTTGGTGCAATTTGTGTAAGACCTAAACTAGTTCAATAAGCAAAATTAACATTAAGAAAGTTTCCTTGATTTTTCTTGTATATTTATTTAGTATTAATTTCATAATTTTTTAAGGTTAAATATATTAATACAGTGTTTGGAAATTTTTTGAAAAAAAAAAGAAAAAATATACAAAGGATGAATGAAGAATGTTTGGACGTGTATGGTGCATGAATTAAACACCAAAAGTGCAAGTAGTCAACTAGGATTAAAACCACCAAAGAGCTTAGTTGAGTTGGTAATTCAAAGAGCTTTCATTTGCTATAACTTGGACTTTTTGGAAGTGACAAAGAGCATGAGGAAGGCTTGTAATTGAGGAAGAACAAATAAGCCTACAAACAGCCATGCACCAAGTATAGAAACAAAAAGTAAAAAAGTCTCTAGAAGCTTACCTTATTGTAGATATTTTGAAGTGATTTTTTAAGGCTTCTTTCACCACTCACCTGTTTATAAATAGAGAGAGAGCTAGCCATTTTAAATAGACTTTAGCTTAGGATTTTATTTTTCTTATTTTTTAATTTTTGTACTTTCCTTTGCTGTATTTTACTTTCTTAACAAATAAATAGCCCTTGATCTTAATGTTTTTTTATTGATTTTGATTGCATTTTTACATTTCCTCAAGTATTTTTCAATGTTCTTTACGATTTTGGTAATGAAACTTGCAAAATTTATTGATTTCTATCTCAAATCTATTGATATTTTGTTGACATTCAAATATGTTTTTGAATCTACCAGTTCTAACTTGCCTGCGATTTTTTTAAGATATTTCATTCTAATCTTACTTGTTTTTGTCCAAAATTTTTTTCATAGTTTCCTAATTCAATTAGATACAACTTAGATAAAATTCAACCTCAAACTTGCATCACAACATTCCAGATCAAGTTTGAAAGATTTGTCTAGATGCAAGTGATAGATGAAGGTTATATGTGATCAATTAATTTTAGCATGAAGCTACTCTCTCCTTGGTGAGTTGTTTGTCTTTTTCTCACTCTAAATCCTTAGTTTGACTTGTTTACTTGTTGATTCTTACTTGATTGTTGTTTGGATCATTTTTTTTAGATGATGTTATGACTTTTCAGATTTTGCACTACTTTTGAAATTGTGTTTGTTGAGTTGATTTCTTTATTGATTCATGCTATTTTCTTATTGATTTAGGTAGTTATCTCATATATCTAGGTAATTCTAGCTCAGATGCAGTTTATTTTCATTTTGTAATTGTAGGTTGATTTTTTTTCTTTAGCAATACCATGCATTGCTATTGTTCATGTCAGTTTCAGTTTACAGTTCTGTTCATTGTTTGATAAATCTTCTCTTCAACTTTGGTTATGCAATTTAAACCCATATTTAGTCCTTTACTTAGTTCTTCATTTAGCCTATTTAAAGTTTTATTTGTTCAACATTAGGAGTCAAATAAAAAGCAATTTACAACTTGCATTCATTGCTGCATTTCTATATTTGTTCATTGCTTAGTTGTTTTTGGTTTGCAATTTTTGTTCAGTTTCCTTTTCTTTACATTCAGTTCATTCAATATTTTTTAGATTGTGTCTATATAGAGGATGTTTAGTGGTTGCTTAGACTCTAGTTCATGTTCAATAAACTTTGCATTTTTTTGTAGTTTTCATTCCATGACATGTTAGGCAATAAATCTAGCTTTGATAATTCCAAGAAGTAGGCGTAAATTTTGTAATTGCATTTCATGCTTGATTTTCAATTGTGCATTTTATTTTAGTTAGTATTTGTTTTTGCATTTTAGGATTAGTTTAAAATTCAATTGTCATGCATTTATTGCTTAGTGAATTTTCATGCATTTTTACATATTAGTTGATTTTATTTTATTTTTTAGTTAGTTTAGTTTCATGTTGATTTTTTGATTGAACCGACTTTAGAAAGATAGGGTGATAATAGGTACTAAGTTTAGGAATCTCTTTAACTAATCCTCGTTAGATCGATATCTTAACCTTTTGGCCACTATTATTACTTGAACGACTTGTGCACTTATAGGATTTTTCCAATCATGAATACATATCCCTTTGAATGCTCAGTATCTTAGAAACATACTGTTATTGTCTCGAAGATCTAGCTTGCCATGTAGATGAGCAATCTCATGTTTACATATGGCATAACCACAAGGTCTCAAATTGTTGAGATAAGATTTTTTCCTAGTCTATAATTCATAAAAGGTACTAGATGTAATTGACTTGAAAGGTGTCAACAGTTAATAACCCTACAAGGTGATTGGCAAATTTTCTTAGGCCATCATAGACTTTATCATTTCTAGAAGAGTTTTATTTTTTTCTCTTTGTAACACCATTTTATTGTGGAGTCTTAGGAATGGTCAACTGCTTATCAATACCTTTTTCATCACATAATTGTCTAAACTGATCGAACAAATACTCACATCTTGAGTCCATTCTGAACACCTTAGCATTTTTTTTTAATTGATTCTTTGCCAAAGTCACATACTTTTTAAAGCATTCTAATGCTTCAGACTTGTGATAAATTAAACAAATGAACCCAAAATGTGTAAACTTATCAATGAATGTAATGAAATATTGACCTCTTTTCTGTGACCTTACATTCATTGGACTACAAATGTCGGAATGTATCATTTGCAATAGAATTTCAACTTTAATTTTTTTACCAAATTGTTTGCTTATCATTTTCTCTGCTAGAAAACTTTCATATAATAGTAAATTAACTTTCTCAATAAGGCCTAGTAACCTTTCTTTTATTAATCTATCCATTTTTATTAACCTATGTGGCCAAGTCTAGCATATCAAATATTCACATCAATATTCGTATAAGAATCAATCATAAGGAAAAAGCTTAGATCATTGTATGGAACAATATCTAACATAATAAAACCATCAGACAAATATTCAAATCTATAATAAATTGTATCCAAATACAAATTCAAACCAATATTGTTGAAATTCAAAATAAATCATAGACTAAGAAAAATAGTGATAGAAATAAAATTTTGTCGAATATAAAGAGCAAAAAGTATATCATATAGGATAAGGGTTTTACCACCATGTATGCATAGCTTGCAGGCGCCAATTTCCCTTACTTCAAATCTGTGAATTATTTCCTACATAGATCCATTTTGTTCCATGTGGAATCCGATAAAAATCCACAAACACATTCCTATTTTATGCTATACGGTTTGTGGCCTCTAAGTCTATAATCCACAAAAAATGTGACTTAGTCATCAAAATAGTACTTGCTTGGCTCGTTACGTTCATAAGCAAAATGACCATTTTTGCTACAATTAAAGCGTTTAACTCTCAATTTACTTTTCTTAAGATAAGCCTTAAGACCTTGTCCTTTGTTGGTTTGGCTACTCTTTGGCTTTTTAGGAGCTTTCTCCTTATTCCCACCATATGGCCTGTACTTGAAGCAAGAAACTTTTTTTGAACTAGATGATATCATACAAATATTAGCTCTAAGTTTAGATGTTTTTGTACAATTTTTTTCTAGTTAAAGATAAAAGGAAACATCATTAAGAGTCTTTATATTCTCATTGTGGATAAGGTGCACCTTTATGTGCTTCTAGTTGTGTCATAAAGAAACGAATAATAGCTTGAGCCCATTGTTCATCTGTTAGAGTATGGCTAGCTCCTTCAGTTCACTTATCAAGTTTGACATTTCTCTCACATGCTGTCTTATATTATGATTAGCTTGCTTCTTGTAAGTGTCAAATTTGGTAGTAAGTTGTCTCAGTTTGGTAATTGAAATTGCACCAGACTTTGCTTTCAGGGTACTTCACATCTCTTTGGCTATTTCGTGAGATTATAGCTTGCACATAATATCATTCTCTAATTGCTAAGCAACGTAATACATGTAGTGAAATTTTTTTTTTAGGCTTTATAAGTCTCTCGGTCCCTTCTGTGCTGTGATGTATTCTTTTCCTATGACTTTGATACCAATAAAAAATAAATTCATATAAGATACATAAAAACATAATCATATACACTTACTTATTTAGTAAAAGTGAAAATAAAAGCTTGACTTGAATTATTGATAATTGAACAAGATCACAATTTAAAAGTTATTTGTTCCTATAACATAAATCTTTCACACCAAATGCAAAATTTTTTTTTATTGAGAGTTATTTGACTACTAATCTTTCTTTCTCTCTTTCTTCTTATTTTGTTAGAAAACCTTTTTTTTTTTTTTCCATTAATGGAACTGTAGAAGATGGGCAGCATTTTTTTATGGTTTAAGATCCATTATTAATTGCCCGTGACAGTTTCACATTCACATAAGAAAAACTACCTAATGATAATTAATTAATGTAGAGATCGAATCACTCATTATGAACGGATTCGTATCTTCAATTTCTTTCACTTGCTTCTAAAGAGTAGATTATTTCATTGCTGAAAGAATGAAATTTTCTTGCGCTGGAAAATTCATCCTTGGAAACTTAAAAAAAAAAAAATTCCTATGTTCTAATTAAGTAAAATTGCAAATAGAAATCATTAAGTACCATGCATAGTATGAATGGGATACCATTAGTTTCCAGAGAGCTAGCAAAATTCCTGCAAAACATTGATATTGCCATAGCAGACAAAGTGACAGCAATAGCAGTTCGGTTAATTGCTCTTTCTTTCAATCTTTCATGAGGTAAAATTAGTAATAGTACTACTTTTAACCAAAAAGTATTTAATTATTGATTTTTTCAAAAAAAATCTTTTTACGTTCGTCACAGTCTGCCTTCTAGAAATGCAATGAAAAATGGATTAGGTTCAGACCATCCACTACCGTGTACCTGCAGGAGACAAAACCAACCAAAGCAACATTTGTCTTATATCCAAGTACTGTAGTTAAAGTTTGTTAGTTATTAATATTACAATAACTAATATTTCAAGAAAAATTACAATAACTAATATTTACTCATTAAATTTATATTTGATGTATTATTGTGATATATATTTTATATATTATTATTGAATCAGATAATATCAAATCATTAATAATAATTTTTTTAAAAAATTAAATTTTTATGTATTTATCTTAAACATTAGTAAAAATTTATATTAATTTGATTATTGATATGTATAAAATCTATATAATAATAATGTATCAAATAAATTCTTAATTCTCAAGTTGTAACTAAAGTCATATATTAACATGTTATTAAGTCATAATCAAATATTTTATTTAAGAAAAAGCAAGCCAAATCTTCTAAATAAAGTGCCTAGCTAGAAGCATTTCTCATGTGAATGCAATCACCAATCTTTTATTAACAATAATTCAGATTTTTTAAGATTTTGTTTTGAGGATTGGGACAGCGTATCATATCTTATCCTAATTCCTACACCTAACCCCATGAACATCGTTGCATGCGCCTAAATTTGTCTAGCAGGAAAAAGTAACACATATACACACACATATATATTTATATATATATGTATATATTTATAACATTAACCCTAATGCTTTCTCAAAAATCATATTGCACCATTAATCATCTTAAGCATCTATATATTCTAACTTAAAAAAAAAATTAATCATAAGAAAGAATTCACACACATTTAGGTCAATTATAACCTAGCTAATTATTTATATTTAAGAAAACATTTAAATACATTCAAGTTTTATCAAAATTAAATGAGGTGATAGAAATTTAAGTAGTATTTGGTTTCAAAAAATAGAGCCATTTTTTGTTTTCATTTTTTTTAGAAAATGAAAAATATGAGTGAAAATGTGTTTGATAATTAAAAATAAAAATAAATTTTTAGAAAACAAAGATCAAAATGAGTTGAAATATGAAAACAAAAACAAGATGTTTTCAATTATAAAAATAAGGGATGTATAGTACTTTTTCCTTATATTTTACAAATTAATATATTTGAACACTTTTTAATGTCATTAATTAATATATATATTATATTTATTATTAGATTATATTAATAATAATATCATTAAATATTTTATTTATTTTTATATTTTTGCATTTTTAGAAAATAATATTTATTTTTGCTTACCAAATACATTTTTTAGAAAATAAAAAATAAAAAATAAAAACTATTTTCTAAAAAATAAAAATAAAAAACATTTTCTCAAACCAATCGAAACCTTATAATCTCATATTTTTGCTCTTAAATTTAAGTTATGAAATTCATTGTTTACATATAGGTTTAATATTACACACCTCAACTTTTTATATATAAAAAATCAAATAAATGGTTTATTAGGAATTATCTTACAAATTTTCATGACATTGATGATTTTAATTTTTTATTAATATTAAGTAAAATTTTAACTTATTTTTTTGAGTGTGTTTGATTGATGAAATCTTGGATTTTGAGAGAAAGCACGATATTCGAGAAAGTAAGATACTCAGATTTTCTTTCATATTTAGGTATCTTATATTCAAATTCACTTGTTTGATTGGAAGAAATCTACATATATTAATTATTGTATAATTATCATAATCTCTTTGATATATATGATGGCAACTTTGTTTTATTAAATAATAAATACCCAATGACAATTGATGCCTGTAGCAGTAAAAGAAAATAAATATTTTAATTGATTATTATTTTTATTTATAAAACATCATTAATTAAGGCGTTTCAAAATATTAACGCCTTAATTGATAGGGAAAAATGTTAGAAAAATAATCAATTAAGGAATTTGGTACTTTGAACGCCTTAATTGATCCTTTTTATAAATTAAAAAACACTCTCAATTATGTCATTCAAATGCCTTAATTGGGAGTGTTTTTATATTTATAAAAAGGATCAATTAAAGTGTTCAAAGTGCCAAACTCCTTAATTGATCCTTTAAAAAAATTGTAAAAGATCAATTAAGCAATTAAGGCGTTTGGTTACACAAACTTATTAGTTGGTCCTTTTTATATGTTTGGTTACACAAACGTCTTAATTGATCCTTTTTATAGTTTTAATTGATCCTTTTTATAATATAAAAAGGATAAATTAAGACGTTTGTGTAACCAAATGCCTTAATTGATCTTTTCATAAATTTATACTAAGATAATTTAAGGTGTTTGGTTACACAAACGCCTTAGTTGATTAATCATTTAAGGTATTTTTGGACACAAATGCCATAAATGATCATTTTATTATTTTTTTTATAATGCCTTAATTGATCAATCATTTAAAGCATTTTTGTACACAAACATCTTAATTGATTTTTTTATTTTGATTTTTTATAAGTGATCAATTAAGGCATTTATATGCAAAAATGCCTTAAATGATCGTTTCATTTTTTTTTATAATGCCTTAATTGATTAATCATGTAAGGCGTTTCTATATACAAATGACTTAATTGATCATTTTATTTTTTTAATAACTGATCAATTAAGGCGTTTGTGTATAAAAATACCTTAAATGAACATCAATTAAAAATTTTAAATTGGATTAATTAAGGCATTTTTATTCATAAAAGCCCTAATTGACCTAAAAATTATTTTTAAAACTAATCAATTAAGGTGTTTGTTTAATTGACCATTTTAAAATATTCATTCTCCATTCTTGAATCTTGGAAAACCAAACGGCTAATATAGTTGAACGATAAAAACTTGTAATGTGTGTATTTCTCTAAACTTATCAGCCAATTTACTTTGCCTTTTTGTTTTTTCATCTCTTTCGTCATCGTCGATTGTCAACCACTAAATGTCGTTGCACCTTGTTTTTACTGGTATGTGCATATTTTATCTTTTTTGTAATATTTATATTCTTTTATATATATCATTTTTGTTTTTCCTTACTATATATTTATAGTTTTATTTTTATACGCATTTACCACCGTCACTTATGTCGTACAACCTTTCTTATTTCCATGTATGGTGTTTTCTTTGTTGTAAGGTTAGAGTATTGTGGTTTGCTAAATAGTTTTGTGAAAAATAATTGTTATATTTGTACTCATTTATTGTACATGGAACTCTTATGATATGATAAATATAGTATGGCTTGTACTCATATAATATAATTGGTTTTGTTATGTTTTATGTAGATTGGTCTATTTACTATAGTGGATATTGGTTGTTTTTACTATGTGTGATAGATAGAGAGACAGTTTTGTGTATTTCGTATAATTGTGATCAAAATTACAAGTATTATGAAATCCGAAGAAGATATATCTCTTTTTGTTGAACATGAAAAAGATACACCCATAGTGAAAAAAAAATCAAGAGGACATGATAAACAAATTAAAGCAACTAGGATGAAAATTCACATCGAATTCAATCAAAATAGGCAACATGTGTTGGATGGAGATGCTAAGTTGGCTAACCACATTGGAGCAGTCGTTCGGTATATTATTTCTATTATGTACCATAATTGGTAGATGATTCTCAATAATAAAAAGGATAATATATGAAAGTCAATTATGGTATGTTTATTCAACAATATCCAAGTTTTTGTTAATTTGGAATTTGAATTGAATTAATGTGTTGATACTAATTGTTTTAAATTTATTAGGAATGGTTTGACATCTCAACTAAGTATAAAAACTTGTGTTGTAATTGACTGAAAAAGCATTTAGAGAATTTAAGAGCAAATTGACAACTTAATATATTATAGTTCATTGATAATTTTGAATTGTTAGTTAATCCTCCAACATCATATGTAGATGTTATCAATTATGAAGAGTGATTGCAGTTTGTTCGAGATCGTCTATTAGATAAATTCTATGCATACCTAATTTGTTAATTACTTATAATATTTTGTTTAATATATTCGATGTCTTAATATGTGATTTATCTTCTTTTTTTTTCAAAAAATCAAAGAACAACAAAAAAAAATTGATCCAAACAAGTATATCGCCATCAGACATCGAGAAAAAGTTATACAAATGTCAAGCATGATCTTGTAAGTATTCACACACTTGTTTTATACTCATATATGAATATTTATGAATAGATTCTATTTCTTATATTGCTTTAATTTTTCAGGAATCATTTAGCTCTGGAACCAAAGTTTCTAAATGAGATGTATGGAAAAAAGGACATAAACGTAAATATGGATCATTCACAAATGAAACAATTAAAGAAATAGCTAAAAAGATTGTAAGTATAATTTGTTATTTTATCACATATGATATGTTTGTGATTGTATGTATGATTATATATTGTATATGGTTTGTTACGCACCATTTTTTTGTGTTTCAAGATGAATTTGCTACAAGATATGAATCTAGTGAAGTACCAATAGTTATGGTGAAGATCGCTTATCTTTAGCATTAGGATCCAACGAAAGACATGGTCAAGTTCAGGGGGTTGGTAAATTTGTGTCGCTATCATAGTTCACCCAAACCCCTTCCAATGAAAAATGTAGAATATGAAGCAATTATTTAGCAACAACAACAAAGACTTGATAAGCAAAGCAACGCTTGAATGATCAATAGTAATGACTTATAGCTTTGCAGGTGATATTGACAGTAATGCAGCCTAACATACCTCGAGGGTAATCTGTTACCGACTTTGCAGAGCCTGTCATTAATGTGTTATCTAAATATGCATTTGATCATTTATTTAGAGGAAATGTCATTGCTGTTAAGGGATAGTATGGGTTATTTGATCACCCATCATGTTTTACATTAGGAGGCCAAAGATTGAGCTATTTTGCACCCTGGATAAGATACTGCCTTATGAAATTATTGCTTATATGAGATTAGTTTATCAATTAAATTAAATATCCAAAGTCAATATTAATTATTCTATATTAAGGTGTATTACTAAATGATATCGTTGATTGTTATCATGCAACCTCATATACAATGAGATAAAGGCGAGACAAATAACTCATAGATTCATATTTATTGACCCAAATTTGATTAGTCATGAGAGTGGCACTATCGTTACTCATTCTTGTTATGTAGGTCAATGCATGCAAAAACAAGCTGATTATTTTCTTATGCCTTATAATTCTGCATAAGTTCTTATCCTTAGTACTAATTGTATCATTTATGACATTTAATTTCATGCCTATTATTTATATATTATGTCTATTATTTTGCAAACATTATTGGAAGCTTTTGTAATTGATAATAACTTGTGGATACCAAACTTATTTAACTTTGCTCAACCAACGGTGATGCCTAAACTCGATATTACCAATTTAATAAAGAGGTAGTATATGTTATTAATAAGTGATAATTAGATCATATTATGTTTTTTTCATAATTACTATTATTTTTTGTTTACTATTTTTTTTAAGGGAATAGCTACAGTTTATAAGAGTAAAAAGTTCAATTGGGTGTCATTATCGATAAGAGTGCATTTTATATTCTTTTATGCTGAGTTTGTTTAGATAAATGTTTACCAACCTACTCAATTTTATTTTTTAGGTTCCTCATCAACCAATATGAACCAAATATGGATATTATGTCCTTCATTTTATAAGGGAGATTGTTTTATACGATTTTATGAGCACATCATTTAAGGTTAGAATTAATTTCATATAATAGTAATATGTTTCAATAAAAAAACCCAAATTTTGTGCAAGTTCAATAACATTGACTTCTTATTTTTGGTTTATAGTAAGAGACTAAGGGAAGCTTTATGAAAGACGAACTTAATGAAGTCTACAAAGAATGGTTTGATTATGTATTAGGATTCACTAAACCTTGATGTTGGATAATGTTGATTGGCTATAAATATATGCATTATATTAATCTAATTTTTTTGGTAAATGCAGTATGATTGGATATTTGTTAATTTTGATCGGTTTATTGATTTATTTTTATTGGTTTATATTTATTTTATATCATTCACATTATAGCAAGACACATACGACTTTGACCTCCAAACATTCTTTTATTAATACAAATATGAAATTTATAAATCCAAATTGTGTGGTCATTTGAACAATTATTTGATTCACACATGTACGATTTTTATTATAAATAATGAATGTATAACATGCCATACATTTTTGCATATTTACAACCTTCCCATTCTTTCCTTAATTAAATAAATATGTTTACAAAATTATTGTATGAATTTGTTTATAAAATGTAGTGCAGTCTATGTGTGTTTAGGAGGAGGAAAGTCAAACGATGAGTGAAATGCATTACATTAATTTAATTGTTTCTTAGTGTAATTACTTTTAAATACAGCTAGCAGAGTAAAGAAAAACTCAACTTTGTAATTTTCTTTCAATATATACTCACCAGTAGCAATAATTTCATTAGGCATTAATTCATCGAGTATATATTATTTCATTGAAAAATGGCTTTATTCTATCCATATTCTCAACTTTTGTCTGAAAGTAAGCTGAAATGCCCTCCATCACATTCACAGCTCTATCATATGAAGCATCGATTTTGTCAATCTAATCAACCAAATCAATGATTGGTCCATCCTTTTTCTTAGAATGTTTTTTACTTGACAACGTCATCCTAGCGTTACTCGGAGTAGCAGAACCAATTTATTTTTCATCGTTTCCTTTTTTCACATTTTTTTCGGTATGGATATCAAACTCTGAAAAGAAGTAAGCATCCTCATTAGCATTCAATGATTCAATCGCATCGATTGCTAATTCGAGTTTTTGATCAGTTTCTCTATCAGATCCAAAAATTACTTTAAAATTATTAAAAAATGAGAAAAGTTTGTTTCTTAACTTTTTAGCATGTGGATGTGCTTGCCAAAAGTTCAAGCAAATACAAATAAAATAAAACCCATAGAAAAAAAATGTAAATAAGTAAGATAAGCCATAATATAATTTAAAAAAGTTTACCTAAACCCATTCATATAAAACTTCTTTCTCAGTTATGATGCATTTTTTTTATCATTCTACCTAAATCCACTAGAATTTTTTATATCACAAATTGTATGGTATTGTCTCTTGAGTAGCTTAACCCTAGATTCGATGTGAGGGGTGACTTTAAGTTGTAAAGTAGGAATGAATTGCTTTAGCATTCGTTCAATATAACCTAGATATTCGACGCTGAATGTCTCATTATCCATCTTCCATTTAGGATATTTAGCCAAAGAACATAGGCATTGAACTAGGTAGAAATCCTCATCTTGAGTCTATTAATGGGTTACCTATGTCCAAACTTTCATTTCTTTTTTTGGGTAGGCCTTGAATGGATTGCGATGGATTAGTATGTGATGAAGACATGTTCAATTTCTATTCACATAATTAGATATTATGCAACAATATCAATATAGTAAATCAAAAACTCACCAAGGGAATGAAATAAACAAATACACTTGAAAAGAAAACAAAGAAGTGTGTATTCCAAATTGAAATATACATTGGATACTCAAGAGTAAAAAAATATAATGTAAACATATATTCAAAATTGATATAAAGCAAATTCTACACTCAACCATGTGGTACATACAATAAAAATCATTAAGCAAATATTATAACATACAAAACATTTCTATAATGTTCTTATCCCCGGGTTGCAATCAATAGCTGAACATTTCATTAGCTAAATAAAAACGTATTAGGCATTGAAACATGATGAAGACATCAAATAAGGTATTTTGTATATACAAATGCCTTATTTGATCTATAAAATATAGGCTCTTCTGCTTCACGATTAGACATTACAATATTCATATTGTTAGAACACGATTTTCAAAAGGGAAAAAAAATTTTAATATGAAGCAATTAAGGCATTTGTATGAAGAAACACCTTAATTGATAACTAGTTAAGGCATTTTTCCATACAAACACCTTAATTGATGGATACTTCAATCTTTATTATACTATGACTGAAAATCATTTATGTCATAACACGATCTTTGAAAGCAAAACAAAATATTTTTAATAAATTATCAATTAAAGCATTTGACATGAAAAAAATACCTTAAATTGATGATCAATTAAGGCGTTTCCTGCAAATTGATGATCAGTTAAGGTGTTTCTGTATCAATTAAAGCGTTTCTATGCAATATAAAAAGAATAAAATTAAAATGCCACTAACAAAATTCTATTAGATGAGTTCCAGTCACTTTCAGACATATTTTTCAAAAAGATAACGGTTTTATGATAATTTTTTATTCAAGTTAAAAGTGAAAATAATGTAACTTTTTTCCTTGAAATTCTAGAATATCACAAGAAGAGATGAGTTTCTGATTCTGAGACTTTGAATACTATTAAAAATATTACATCCCCCCTGTAATCAAATTAATTTAAACAAAACGTAGGAATCAAATATCTACCATCAAAATTCCAAGAAAAAATTTATCAATTTCTCTGAACCAAACACGTTCTTCAGGTTTTAGAAGTTGAGAAAGATTTGGGGTTAAAAAGAGGGAGATGTGTAACAATTTGGATTTCACATTTTATCAAAAAATAAAGTGATTAGGTTAATTAAATTACCTTGGAGGATGCTGTGTTTTATAATTGATTGTGACCAATCATACAGCATTTCCAAAAATCACAGAACAATTTGCAGGAAAGGAATTTAAGAACTTCAATTTGACATCATCCTTGAAATTATAAGTTATATTTATAGCATAGGAATATATTCTAAATTCTTGAGCTTCATTTTCATCATTTACATGTAAATCGAATGAATGTTGCGTTCAAGATCACATGGATCTATTGCAAATTCTGAGTTGTGGAATTTTTATGAACAGTCCAAATAATACGAATTCCTTTATCAAAACCTTCATATTTTTACTCTTATACTAAATATTTTTTCTTTAGAAACCAAAACATTAATTAATTCATTGCATTACTTTTTTTCTTATCTGTTTAGAACTTGATAATCTGATTAATAATTAGTTGATGATAATAAAATGTTAATCACTTTTCTTTATCTTTTATTTATTCAAACTCAAAATTAGTGGCTAAACCTACTATGTTTACTCTAAATCGAGAATGAATGTTGGATATAAATACAAGTACATTTAATTTTTTTTTTTTTAATTTTTATGTATAGTAAGGATTTTGATTTTCATATTCATAGGATATATGCCAAATACAAATACAATAGGCGCAACACAAATCTAGACTTGAATATGTAATCTTGGTTTTTTACAGTAGTAGCAAATCAAAATATGGTTGGTTTCGATTACTGTAGAAGTTTCAAGCACCAGAACAATATACGACACAATAAAGCATCAGAAACCCTATCTTGGGTTGAGTATATGTAATTTTAAACGATTAATATTAGAAGCAACAAAGAATAAAAAATGGAAGACAACCAATCAAAAGGAGGTGAGATCACCATCATAATAAAAATTAATTAATATTGGGAGCAAAAAGGATCTTCACTTTGTAGATAAGATCAAATTGACTGAGGCATAAACCTCTCCAAGAGCCACGGTACTGTGAGGGGTCGTTTGGAATAAATTTCTTGTTGGTTTTCCTTCAAAAGAATACCTCTCTGCTAATATCATATCAAGAGAATGATCCTGATCATAAAAAAGAATGCTGCTGATCTCTTGTTCTAAGAACCATTTTGATGTCTGAGAATCGGAATAACGCTAACTTTCTATATTCCTTGTTTTGTATGGATACAGATCATTTTAGGGCCAAAATTGTTTGTTCTAATGGGATTGGTTTTTATTGGTAGCCATTAATGACCAACAGATATTTGATCACTTGGGTCTTTCGACTTGTTATTTCAATAAAACTAGATTCTCTTAGAATTGAGAACTGCTTTTGTTCCTACATTAGGCAAATTGAAGCATAAAATTAACTGAGGGGAAGCAATAAAATAAAGGAGGAAAGTTGACTGTCTTAGTAAAACTGGAAGTGGGGAACCATGAATAATGAGATTAATTATAGTAGTATCCTATTATACTTTTTTTTTTAACCAAAATGAAAACTTTAAACCTTTTAGTATGCAACATTTACAGTACTATTCAACTAATATTTTTTATTGGAATATTTTATCTGTAATTTTTTTATTATAATTTTATAATTATCTAATTATAATCAAAACTATGTAAAAATACATTATTTATAAGGTAAGCTTCATAAAATATTTTGAAAAATCTTATATAATTTTAAACTATAATTAATTATTATAATATAATAATTATATGTAATATGATCATAACATTGAAGGTCATTTATTTTTTTGGTACAAGAGATGGACGTTTTTCTTGAAGATTTTTTAAGGTAACAGAACAATTGCTATATTCTTTCAATCAAATAAATTTTTTTATTTAACTTCTCTTATCCCTTCAGGATTATTCTTTTTAACCTTTTTTATCCCTTTAACATTATTCTTTTTTTAACTAATTAATAATTTATTCAACGAATAAGATAATTTCTTATTGTATTTTTCTATTATCCTGGCCTTCCTTTGCGTTCTCATAAAAATGAGTTGGAGACCTATCTACAACCAGTGTTATGTTCATCAAGGTAATTGACATTTTATTATTAAAAAACTATTGGTTTTACCTATAAAAGTGGCATAAAAGTTTTTTTTTTTTTTTAATTTACAAAGTTCATAAAAATAACTTAAGTTGATCTGCTTCCGTATTTGCTAACCGTGACTAGGTGTGTTTTCCTCACTATACCAGGCATGTTTGCATTGTTTTGATTTAGTTAATTACTTCAATTTGAATTTTTTTTTAATTATGCAAAATAATTTTTAGGATTTGCATGTTAATGTAGCATGGTTTCATGGTTTTGCTACTCTATTATTCAAAAATGGATAATGAATTTATGAATTAGTCCATATCATCTCCCACAAACCAAAATGTGGTATTGCTTAAAGGATTTCAGATTTCTACGTTCCGCAAAGGGAATTATTTTTGTTATAAAAGATGTCACAATATAAAAATATTACAGATATTTGAGATTTAAATTATAGACATGTTAACTGTTATTTCTTAAATGTAATTACATGAAACAATTAAATTGAATAATAGGTTATATAAAAAATTAAATTTAAAGACATGCATGTTTATGAGTGGTCTCAAAACCATTTATTTAATTTTTTTTTATTAATTATTTTTGCCAGTTATACCATGTATACATATAGGATTTATGGTAAATGGCCAAACAACTTGTTGGTGCTGAGTTAATTGTTCCTGAAAACAGAAGAAAGAGAAAGAAAGTCATTGAAGAAAAAGGTAGAGAGTGTTCATAGTGTTTAAGCTTTGATACTCAAATTAAAGATCCATCAAGAAAAAAAAAAAAAAGAAAGAAAAGAGATTGTAGGAAAGTATAAGAAAAATAAGGTGATGAAATGGTACTTAAATGGTATAAATATTGATACCTATGAGATAGGAAATTTTTGGGCAATCTAAGTTACCCAATATCAGCTCTAGGATCAAGGATAATATGATAGACTGAGTTGAGTTGCAATATGATCACTTAATTAGGGGTGATAAGTTAGCATTTTGAGAAGTTTAGTGGATAGATTAATGAGATGATCGAGCTATCGTAATTTCATGAATTTAGATCGACTTGATATGTTAATTCAACTAAAAAATTAGAAATATTCTTTATTGTCTACTGAATATTTCTAAAGAAAGAAAAAAAATTATTTTAATCTTTGGACAAAAAATGTCCCTAACAAAATTGGTGCTGAGAAATTTGTATCGAAGTGTGTGATGGAAATGCTAGCTAGTGACATCTCGTACTCACAAAGGAACCAGAACAGCAAAATATAAACCTAACAAAATAATTGGAGGAAATCTTTTTTTATTAAAAGAATTGTGACAAAAGCTCCATATTAGAGTAAGCTATTGGCATCCACAAGCTTCTGTAAGACGTAGACGCGTTTTTGTTGTTCTTTTCTCAATCTCTATTATTCCTATTCTTTTTCTGAAAAGAAATTCAACATCTCCCCTGTATTTATATGCCCTGAAGGTTGTTAAACAGTCCACAGGGCATGCTAAATTATATAGTTTCTTTGTACACTTTTTCTTGGACCATTTTATTTCTCCGTCTCAGGAGTTAGGACCATTTCTTGTCCAGGGCCAAAATCATGGGTGATAGGCTGCGCCTGGCAGTTGGGGCCATGGGTATACTACTATTTTTTATGGTTTAGTATTTGCTCTGGATTTATATATTTAGCAGAAAACTTAACTGATATAAAAAAAATCTGCATGGTGCAGGCAATGCATCTTCTTTGTTGCTTTATGCAGCACCAATGTAATGTCGATATTCTATTCACTTCATAGTTTGTCTTCTATTTACTTGTAGTATCTCATTTCCAGGGAGGCCGAAGGATTTTTGGTATTTGATGATCATTCAACTTAAACAAATGTTTGTTGTTTTTGTACTTTTCCAGCTTGACTTTTTCCAGGGTGATAAGGAAAAGAAGCACTGAGGAGTTCTCTTGCGTTCCTTACATCGTTGCACTGTCAAATTGCCTTCTTTATACTTGGTATGGATTGCCTGTTGTGAGCTATAGGTGGGAAAATTTCCCTGTGGTTACCATCAACGGTTTAGGGATCATATTAGAGTTATCCTTCATTTTCATTTATCTTTGGTTTGCTCAAACCAGAGAAAAGGCAAGCTTCTTAATCCTGCTTTAAATTTAATTATCTTGTTACATGCATGCAATACCAGCTAGTTTTGTGTGTGTGAGTGTGGTGCTGAAGAAAATGGAGTAAAGAACATGGACTCCTTTCTCCTACAGCATGAAGAAAAATGAGATTGATGTCTTTATCCTTTCATGCATGAGTGCATTCTTGCATGGAAAAAGTCATGGGTAAAGAAGGAATTAACAATTATGTAGCTTGATGAAAGTGCAGATTAAGGCAGGTGTTATAGCGACAACCGTTATCCTATTGTTCTCTATCACTGCAATAATCTCAGCTTTTGTATTCCATGATCATCATCATCGCAAAGTTTTTGTTGGAACTGTTGGGCTAGTGGCCTCCGTGGCAATGTATGCTAGTCCACTTGTGGTGGTGGTAGGCTGCCTTTTTTCCTCCACATCTCCCCTTAAAAATAATAATAATAAGTTCTTCAGCTTTTGTCTCTTTAGTGTTGTAATTGAATTCCTTTTCTAATTGCAGAAACAAGTGATCATGACAAAGAGTGTGGAATTCATGCCATTCTACTTATCCTTTTTCTCGTTCCTGGCTAGTGTGCTTTGGCTGGCTTATGGACTATTGAGTCATGATCTCCTTCTTGCGGTTTGTATTATGGATTATGGACATTTAGACTGTTCTGACAAAGAGAAAACTATGCTTCTGTTTTTCTAACTGAGTTTCTAATTACGGCAGTCCCCAAATCTGGTTGGTCTTCCCTTAGGCATCCTGCAACTTGGACTGTACTGCAAATACAGGAAAAGAGGAATTATAGAAGCACCAAGCAAATGGGATTTAGAACAGAATAGCGAAGACAAATCCAAACAGATGCAGCTGGTGACGAACGAAATTACCAATGAGAAGAGATGAAGAATACCGGTTAAGGTATGATCAGAAATCAGAATATTCCTTTCCCCTGTCCAGGATGATAGCTCTCTATGGTATAAATTTCCGATAGACCAAAGATTTTGCTCGCGTTCAAGTAGTTCGAATATTGTATATCTATATACTTAGCATTCAATGAAATGCTTTTAACACATTTTCTCATCCGTGACAGGGGACACAATAATATTTAGCCTTCATAGAAGCAAAGAGGAGCTTTTGCTGTCACACTTGTTACATATCAATGTCTTTTTGTTTTTTCTATTTGAGGTTGCGACTGAACTTGATCATTTGAGCACTCTATCAACAGACTACTCGCTGTTTGTTTGACTATGTATCAGTGTCATTGACATTAAAAAATAAAAGAATTAATTTACTCTGTCTTGCATATCCATTTCTTGCAAAGTGCCATCCAATTATGCAAAATGCATCGGTAAGGAGAGGCTCACATAATTAATTACTCCAACCTCTAAACCAAAGCCATGGCTTAAAATCGAAAGCGAAAACTGGACTTAACATCATAATTAAAAATTCTTCTGATCAGACGTTTCTTCTTCTGCATTAAGCGCAAAGAAAATCCATGTGTAGATACACCACTGCCAAATGTAAAACTCTTCAGGAGTTCATTGCTTTAAAAGTTGAAGCAGTACCCAAAAGGAGAAAAAGAAAAAAGAAAAATGACACAATGTTCAGAATGTTCAGAATTGATGCCTGCATCAATTTATCCAAATTCCCAGCAGGTTGCCGAGCCACCTGAGTTCATAGTAACCGCTGTTAATCACCATTATTAATTACAATCACAAACCACAAGTAACAAACCTTTATCCATGTGTTCATTAGACCACTTGACTTAGGTATGCAGTGACTGAAAGCAGAAAAGCAGCATACTTTTAGCTTATGGAAGAGAGAGCAGCCCCAAAACAACCTTAAATAGAGTCCTGGTCTAGCTGTTAGAGACAACAATCAACAGTACTTTTGGTACCAATCGCAAAAGCAACAGTAAACACCTGTTATCATGTTAACCATTGTCATCAGACATTTGAACCATTTTTTGTTTTCTGTATAAAGCGTATTTTGACAAAGAATAAGCCTTTAGAACTCATTCTACATTGACAAATGCAAGACAAGTGTCACTGACAAAATATGCCTAATGATTCACAGTCAGGCAAGCCATACAAAATGACAAGTCAAAATCTGAAATTTCATTTTTCGATATGCAAATCTTAATTTAGAATTAGCACTATGTTGCCAAGGTATCCAAGCCACTAGTTTTAAGGAATAAAAAACATTATGCCCAAGTTATTTAGTGTAGAACACACAATTTTAATTAAAGAGAAAGAGTGCCCTAAAAAACTCAGCAAAGGAAGACAAGAAAATCAAAAATAATGAAAGGGTTGCATGTGCTGATGCAAATTGCAGCTGACTTCATTTATAGCCTACTTAACCTTGTATTGCTTATTTTGAATGCATGACATGACATCATTGAATTGCAAGTGGCAGGATTTCTTTCCCTGAATTCACCTCAACTACTTGTCTATCAAAAATCAGTTCAGCATCTTCAACTCAATCCTACCCCTCCAAGAAAATTAAAGTGAGTTTTAAAGCAGTTAAACAGGAATTTGTATTCCATCACAGTCATATAGTCTCTCTCAGCATCATCAACAGCTCCATAAATCACAATCACAATGAAAAGTTACAACAAAATTAAACGCTTCTTTCCTGCCAGCTCAAAACTCTTTGTTTCGAGAAAATACAGCTAACTATAGAAGAGAAAAGCAATGGGGACTGAGGACGGAAAAAGTTAGTATGAGTGAGATTAAGGAAGCTCTCTCTAAGGAAGAAGAAGCGGAACTTCGCCGTAGCACGAAGAAAAAGAAAGATATCAGAGAAAGTTCCCTCAACTTTTGTAATGGACACTCTATGGAAGACGTTCGTGCTAGAGTTTCGTAGAGGGACTCGCTGCTGGGAGGAGGACATGGAGACTTTACTGTGGCCGTAGGAAGCTCAAATGAGGAGATGGAGTTGGACTCGAAGAAGGAGACAGATCTGGAGGAGGAACAGAAGGAGGAACCTGAGGCAAATGAAGATGGAGAAATCAATGTTAAATTGAACGCGGAGGAACTAAGAAGGGTGAGGGAGCGGTGGGCTCCCTCCATCATTGTTAAAGTTTTTGGGAAAATGGTAGGTTATAAATATCTATCACTCAAAATAAACCAAATGTGGAAACTCCAGGAGAATCCTACTATTGTTGACCTGGGTCACGACTACTTCCTCCTAAAGTTTCATAATAATGAATATTTCAATTTTGTTTTTAAAGTAGGTCCTTGGTTCATTGGAGGGCATTTCCTCACAATCCGTAAATGAGAACCAAATTTTAGAGCGTCGCAAGCAACCTTTTCCTCTGATGCAGTGTGGCTCAGATTACCCAAATTGCCTGTGGAATATTTTGATGTTGGTATTTTGAACAAGATTGGCAGAAATATAGGTACTCTTCTAAGAGTAAATGGCCATACGTTAGCAGAAGAATGGGGTAGATACGCTAGGATATGCGTTCAACTAAGTTTGGAAAAACCATTGCCAAAGTTCATTAAAGTTGAAGGGAGAAGACAAGCTATAGTGTACGAGAGTCTGGGATCTTTATGCTTTCACTGTGGGAGGCTTGGTCATCGCAAAGATTTTTGTCCAGAGATTAGGTTAGCAGGACGTTCAGAAGTAGGAAGTCTGGAGCAATGTAGAAATAAGTCAAAACAAGGGGAAATACTCCCAGATGATGGCCGATGACAAACCACAGGAAGGTTTTGGACCTCGGATGGTGATCCAGAGAAGAAAGCATCGAAATCATATGAGTAAGAAAGACCCAAAGGAGGTGTTAAGAACTAGAAGGCAATAACTGCCCAGGTAAATCAAGCCCAAGAAGGGGCCAGCAGTTGAGACTTGAAAGGATGAGAACCGAAAAAAGATAAAGAGAAAAGGGTTGGAGTGACTAAGTGTCAGGGAAATTTTGATGACAAAATGGATAATCAAGCCAAAGTGCTTGGAAACGCCCATGGTCAGATTACCATTGATGAAGGAACGGAGCAGTTGACAGGAAAGGAAAAGGGACTGCTCAAAGTCAATGCAAACCTCGGTAAGTCCCTCCGTCAGTAGAAAAATGAAAAGGATGTCCTTGCCAGGCATGATGATAAGACATATGAGAAATTAAGGATAAAAGATGGGACCTCGATGGAATGTACTAGTCTGAGAATCCCCTTCACCCTGCAATATGATAGGACTGCCTCGGTCGAAAAACCTATGCTTGGCAACTCGAGTACGAAAGTGGAGGGTAATCCTACCAGCTTGCTTACGGGTAAAAAACTGTCTGGTTCAAACGGCTACCAAAATATTCAACAGCAGATCAAAGCAGATCAAAGGCCCACATCCAAGGCCCTCTCAATTTAAACGAAGAGCATATCAAAGTAAAGCAATGTCAGGAGGCCTTAGTTTGTCAGTAGGATATGCCCATTTCCTTCACCCTTTCTCATGACATTATGGATTCAATAAGGGTGGTGCCTGAGCAGATGATGGGACATGATCCTGATAAAATCATTTGGACGGCCTCAAAGAGTGGCATATTTACGCTAAAGTCGGCTTATGATCTGGCAAAGGGAATCAAAGGTGAAACTGGTAATATGGACTGGCAGTGGATATGGCACCTCAAAGTCCTCGTAAACTTCAATTCTTTGTTTGGAAATGCATCCATGGGATCTTGCCGATGAGGAAACTCTTGGCCCATAAAGGTGTACAGGTTCCTAAGGAATGTGTTTTTTGTGGACAACACCCAGAGGACTTGGAACAACTGCTGCGAGATTGCTATTGGGTTAAAGATATCTGGAAGAATATCCAGGAGAGGGGAAACGAGATTCTCTACCAACAGAGAGAGATGAAGGACTGGATCAAAAGAAACGCCATTGGAGGAACTTGTAGGTACCATAAGGGTATTCCTTGGGATATTCTGTTTGTCTGTCCTATGGGAGGTATGGTTGGAGAGAAATCATAGCATCTTTAAAGGACTTAGGGAGAGGAATGGTGTGTTAGGGAGAGCTAGAAATAACGTCGGGGAGTTTTATGCAGTGAACCAACCTGAGTGTCACTCAAAAACTGTCTTTCATCCCTGTTAAATGAAAGCCGTCATAGGTAGGTTTGTTAAAATTGAATATTAATGATGTTAGAAATAATAACTTAAATTTCATAATAAATTTATTTGAGATTGGTTAGATATTATTTGATGAACAAAAAGACTTGTAGAAAAAAAAATTTTAAGAGAAGAGAGATTATTAAAAGACAAGTTTGACTTACAGAAGAATATTTTTAAAAAGAAAAAAATTTTTAATAGGCAAGTTTGTAAATTTATAAATAAGTGAAGTCTTTATAAAGTTAGGTATAAGAAAAAGATAAAATAAAGTTGTAGGATTTTATATGATAGATACCTCGTAAAACTATTTGAGATTTACTTCTTATGAGTATTTATATTTATATGGTGCATAGGAGTGAACTAAAAAAAACTGAGAGAGTCACACAAATATGATAAATTGGTACATATGAGTATCCATTTTTTTGTGTTGAAATGGTGCACTTGGAATATATTTATTTGGGTTGAGAATATTCTATAGGACTAGAAGAGATTGAGAGGATCTATGAGTATTAATTATGAGTGTTTGATTTAATTTTATATTTGTTTGTAATTCTTTACAACTAATGAATATTGTTTCTCATCCGTGGACGTAGGTCGGTTGGATCGAACCACGTTAAATTATTATCTCTTATGTATTTGATTATTTGATTATTTGATTTCACTTCCACTGATATGATTGGATATGAGGATTTTCACTTAACAAGTGGTATCAGAGCCGTAGTGATCCCTAACAAGTAGTATCAGAGCTAAAGGTTCGAAACATGAAAAAAGCTGATAGTTTAAGCTATGGAAAGAAGAGACAAGTCTCGAAAAGCTCAATTCAAGAGAAGAGTTCGAGTTCATACTTTGATAGATTGATTTGTGTGAAGTGTAAAAACACATAAAAGAAAATGATTGTGAAACTTCTATTAGAGGTGGAACCAAGCATGTTTACCATGAAAACAGATATTTGATGAAATTTAAGTCAATGTAGAGATTGCTATAAATAATGACTTAAATCCCATAACAAATTTGTTTGGGATTGGTTAGATATTACTTGATGGACAAGAAGGCTTGTAAAAGAAGAATTTTAAGAGAAAAAAGATTTTTAAAGGCAAGTTTGACTTGCAGAAGAAAAATTTTTAAGGAAAAAAATTTTTAATAGGCAAGTTTGTATGTTTATAAATAGATGAAGTATCTACAGGGTTAGATATGAGAGAAAAATGTAATTGAGTTGTATAGTTTTATGGGATAAACAGACTATTGAAAATTTTTATCTTATAGGTGTGTATATTTATATGGTGCGTAGGAGTGGACTAAAGAAGACTTAAAAGATTCATATAGGTATGATGAATAGATACATATGAGTATGTGTTTATTTGTGTTAAAAGGGTGCATATGTGATATATTTGTTTGGGTTGAAAATAATCTACGGGACTAGAGAAGATTAAGAGGGTCTATGAGTATTAGTTATGAGTGCTTGATTTGATTTGATATTTGTTTGTAATTCTCTACTACTAATAGATTTTATTTCTCATCCATGGATGTAAGTCGATTGCACCGAATCACTTTAAATTATTATCTCTTGTATGATAGATTCATTATTTAATTATGCTTCTGTTAATGTGAATTGGATTAAGACTTTTGGCTTAACAAATGGCTCGTCGAGGGTTAACCCTGGTAATGCAGGGGCTAGGACGGTTATTCGTGATCATGAGTAGGGACGGCAATCAAACCCGTCCCCAACGGGTTTCGACCCGATCCTATGGGGTCGGGTTTTTTTTTTAAATTTCGGGTTTAGGATCGGGTTGGGTCGGGTTCGAGTATGCCTAAAATCCGACCCGACTCGACATTATATAAAAAAATATTTTTTAATTAATTATTTAATTATATATATTTATATAATTATATTTTTTAATATTTATATTTAAAAAATAATATTTTACATTTTAAAAAATAATATTTTATTAATTTCGGATCGGATTAAGTACGATTTACGTAATATCGGGTCAAATCGGGATCGAATATAAAAAAATCGGGTAGAATCGAGTTCGGGTTTAATAAACCATAAAATCGGATCGCGTTCGGGACGAGCAAAACCCGTCCCAAACCCAACGCGATGCCATCCCTGATCATGAGGGTCGATGGGTGGCTGGCTCCGCCAGATCTCTAGGAAGGGGGGCAAATGTTTTAGCTGAATGCTGGGCCCTCAGATATGGCCTTCTTTTAGCTAGAAATATGAATATTCAGAAGCTTGAAATCGAAATTGATGCCTCTTTAGTTATTTCTATGGTTAAGAACGGCAGTAGAACTAATCCTATGCTCCAAACTTTGATGTCTGACTGCAGGAATTGACCAACATAATATGATTCATGTCTTCAGGGAAGGCAACCGCTATGCAGATGCCCTGGCTCTCTTTGGTAGTAGTAACTTTTGTTGTAGTCCTATGTACGAGGGAAACTTTTACGTTTTATTTCATGAACCTGCTGTTTTTGTTAAAAACCTGTTATATGCTGATGCAGCAGGTCATTGTTTGTACCTTGCTATATTTTAATCTATGCAGCTCTCAGTTTCGTACCAAAAAAAAAAAAGATGAAATGCACCGTTTAACCAGACTGTCCTCTTTACTCGAAAGACTGCCAAGTGTCATAGAAAGAAAATTTCATGCATGAGGATACGTACACACTCAGCCACTTCTCTCTCGTACTCTCACACGACTTCAAAGCTCAATTCACCTCTTCAAACACTGAAATGTTAAAACTGATAAAGAACAAGAAGCAGATATATAAAAGAGCAATTAAATCTTTGTCAAGGAAGAAAAAGAACAGCCTGTTTCTTTTAAAACTTGTATAGCTATGGAATTGCTTTATTTGCTTCATTGACTGCAGTATATCCACTTAATTAAGAAGCAATTGTGGTAGTAGTAAGTTACATTATGCAGGGTAGAACTTGGGTCTGCTGAGGCATTTGTGGTGGCCTAATATTTCTGATTGGGGGATTGACGAATGTGGTATAGTGTTCAAGATGCAGCAAACAAACGGGATAAGGCTTGAGAAATTGCGTAGAAGAACATAAGATAGACTGATCCAAGGTAGGGAAGGGCGGGTCCCTCTGATCCATTATTAGATCAAAGTGCAAGTGGAAGAGGTAACCCGTTGACTCTTCCTGTATCAAGTATTTTCAGTACAAGTAGTAACGTCCTTTTTAAACCGTGTAATTGTAAGATAGAGAGAGTGTTTAGGAGAAAATTAGAAATTTCAATAAAAATTGCTCTTTTTTCCTTTGGGATTTGTTTTTATTTTGAAATTTAACTCTTGATTTTTAATTTGTGTTTAAATTTTAATCAATTATTGCATAACGTGTTATATGAAATTTACACTTATAAATAATATATATTATATAACTTTTTCTTATTAAACAATTATAAAATTATAATAATAATAAAAATATACGTAAAATGCTCTTAATTCCCTTTCCATTCTTACCTTTTAAAATAAGTTCAAATACTCTATAATTATAAATTTGATGAGCAATTACATGTAAAACTTATTTAAATATACTAAAACTATTTCATATGCCAATAAAAAGTTGGTTGGAATTGGGTTTGAACACCAATGGCAATGGCCCCTTGGTGCTATGGAATATATTTATTGTCATATAAAAATAAAATAATATGTTTTTTATTTATAAATTTAAAAGATATTTTTTATATAAAAATTAGAAATAAATTCGTGTGTTGTTGTAGGTCAAATTTTTTTGTTTTGTTATATGTATTTATCATTTTTTTTGAAAAATTGTCTAATTAAAAAATTAAAAAAAAATAGAAATGACACGTGAATACTTTAATTAGCTTCTTTTGCTTATAAAATTTATTTAATTAAAAATAAAACTAAAAAAACTAAAAAAATAAAAAATAAAAAAACTAAAATGAAAATAAAAATGAAAAAACTAAAAAAAAAGAGCTTACAGAATGTGTTACATTAATACTATATATTGAGTTTAAAATATTTTCTTAAATTAAGATGAAAAATCATTTTATTAATACAATATACATATGCCTAAAATTAAATTAATTATAAAATATCTATATTAATATATCAATCAAAATTGATTGGAATAAAGTACCGTAAACATGCTTCCGGCTCAATATCATTTCTTTTAATATAATTCAATCCATCTCAATTCAATTTCGATTTAAAAAAATGACTCTTATCAAATTGATATAGATCAAAACCAATTGGATATAGATTGTTTTAACGCTTCTATCAATTAACGTAATTTGCTTCAAAATTTATATAATTAATAAAAACAAAAAAAATGAATTGGGAAAAAAACAAATGATTGTCACATGGACACTTTTTATTCTTTTTTTTTTTTACAAAAGAATTTTAATAAAAAAAGAAAAGGGAAAGAACAAAAAAAATTGAAAAACATAAAAAGAAAAAAAAGGAAAAGAAAACTCATTGGGATACTAAATGGATTTCTCATTTGAATAGAACCCGTTGGACTAGATATAAATTATTTTGACATTTTTATTCATCGATTTTTTTATTACAAAATTTATTTAATTAAAAAACAAAAAAGTCGAAAGAGAAAGCAAATTGGATGCCACCTGAAAAAGTATATTTTGTCTTAAAATTAGTCTACATAAAAATTTAAAACAAATTTTTTTTTTTAAAGAATGGATTACATTTTAATTACGTATAAATATAATATTTTTTTAAATTAAGATATTAAATAATATATTTATTAATGTAATATATATAAACAAAATGAAATAATATAATATAAAATATGGTTTAATATATACAAATAAGGCATAATGAAATACTATAAGCCCACATTTAATTCAAATTTGATTTTCGAGAAAAAATCTCGATTCGATCTCAAAATAGAAAAAATACTTCTACCGAATCTAAACAAATCAAAATCAATTAAATATGAGTTGTTTAGTTAAAAACACATCAATTGACATTTTAAAAAAAATTTCACAAATTTTTTGTTATTGTAAATTATCTGATTAAAATGAATCAAAAAAGTAAAAAAATGAAATAGAGTGCTACTTTTACACATTTGTTATTTTTAAAAAAAAAATTATCTAATCAAAAAACAAAAAAAAATGAAAGAAAGCAAAAAATTTAAAAAAAGTAAAAAATAAAAGATGAAAAAGCAAAAAAAAAAAAAAAACTCGAAGAAAGTCAAGTTGCTATGCAACATTAGTGATGATGAGCTTTTTTTTACAAAATTTATATCATGGATTTATATCTTTTGCTTTTACTTTAATTTACTTTTTCTTTTTTTTTTTATATTAAAAACTTTTCAAGTTTTTTCTTTTGTAGGATTTGCCTTAGAAGTTATTTAGTCTATTAAGGAGTTAATTGGTTTAATATGTGACATACTTTTAACAGCAAGTGTCTAACATAAAAATAAAAACATAAAAATAAGATATAAAAAATTAAATTGGTATCAACTAAATTAAAATAAACAAAAAATAAAAACTTTATTAAATATTAAATAAGCAAAAAGTAAAAATAAAATAATGCTGTCATAACGTATAAATCCGTGGACCAATCGCTAGACATAGACTTTAAGAGTCACTATCAATTTTTTTTTATTTAAGTGATATTGACTACTTAACTGAATCTGTCTTGTTTTAAAGAAAGATTCAAACTTAATTTGGATATCTTTAAAAGGTAGATTCTAATATACGAAATCAGATTTTAGGTTTGAGAGTATAGTTACACGTGAGGAAGGTTATAGCACTCTCACAGCGTCTATCCAAAAAATGGTACCAGTTTGATTTCAAATTATCTAAGCTGTAAAGTCTTTTTTATAATTTATCGAATAATTTGATTATTAAAAATTGATCTTAAAATTATTCCAATAGTTTGGTAACAATTAAAGATAATTTTTTCACATCAGGAGTATTCATGGAGACTAATGTTTCACTCTGAAGAGGTTTTGTTGTTGGATTTATTTAATCTTTTTTTTGCTTTAAAAACTTTTATTTGTGAAAACAATTTATTCTTATAAATATTTTCTAATACGTTGGTAAGATTTTTTGTCAAAAATTATCTTTTAGTATGTTAGTAGGATTGAAAATTTATTTATTTGTGAAAATAATTTATTTTTAGAAATATCTTCCAATATGTTGGTAAGATTTTTCATTAAAAATTATCCTTTAATATGTTGATAGGATTTTTAAAATATATTTTTTTCAAGAAAATTCATAAAGTTTTCCAATAATTTGGAGATACTTAATTCAAGATTTAAATCCTTCAATAGTTTGGTAGGATTGAAAAAAAAAATTTTTAAAACCTTTTTTTTTAATTTGAAAGAAAAGAAAATCAATTAAAATAAACAAAAATCATCATGCAAATAATACCATGCAATAATAATATAATATATCATGCAATAATAATAATCATGCAAAAATAATATAATCATGCAATAATATAATATATAAATTATCATGCAAATAATATAAAATATCATGCAATTAATATATTAAACAAATACCAAAATAAGAGCTAAAAATAAATTAACAAAGACATCATGCAAAAATAAACTTTTTTCTCATCATATTAACTCAATTAACCCTTTAAAATAATAAATATAAAAATAATATATAAAAATAGAAAATTAAAATTAAAAAATCAACGTAAAAAATAAACAAAAAAAGGAAAAACTATGCTGTGGGTTAGGTTTGCACCCATGTTATGCATGGATCTCCACGAATTCATGTGAATCCTGTCTTTCTCAAAATGTTGCCACTTTGATTGTGTATAAAAGCTAAAAAATTAGTTTTTTCTTTAAAAAGCCTTGGCTCCTTCTCTCTCTAGAAAATAAATCTATGATTTCTCTCTAAAAATTGAAATGGAATGTTCAAACAACCACCTTAAACCTAGGTTTTGGTGTCAAAAAATTCAAAGATAATCTAGAAACCACCTGGACTCCAAAACCCGACCACCATCGAAATCCTTCGATTGTTGTGAGCTCATTAGTAACTTCAAACTTTAACTGAAAATTTTATCTAAAAACTTAAAAAAACCCAAAATTTGAATCTGAACCCAGAAAATCAAATAAATTCCCAGAAATTCACTAAACTCCATCTAGAAACCCATAATCATATCCAAAATTCTAAATCAAACAGAACCTCTACCCAGACTTCCAAAATTAAAATTAAAAAAAAATTAAAACTCAAATTCTAGATTTGAAACCCAACCTTCAATCAAAACCCAGAAACAAGTAAACAAAAATCAAACCCCACGAATGTTAAAACCCTAAACCAATTTTTTAAAAAAAAAAACACCTAGAACCCAAAATGAAAAATCCAACAAACCTTTTTTTCCCCTTGCCCCAAGTGGTTTCTGCAAATGGTTTTTTACAGAAAAAAAACTCAAACCAAATCTCTTATTTTAATGTGATTTTATTTTATTTTATTTTACTATGAATTGATTCTATAATTAAGTCCCAAGGATTTCCCAAAGTCATCGAATCCCAAATCCAATATTTTCACCCTTTTTTTTTTCAAACTTTCTTTTTTTCACTTTCTGACTCTTTTTTTTTTACTTCGACTTTTTCTTGACTTTTTACTTCTTTTAAAAAAAATTAAAAATCAAAATCAAAATTAAATTCAAAATCAAGAATGAAATTATAATAAAAAATTTTGAGTTTTTATTTTATTAAGCCCAAAGCTCCACAATCAGGCCTACAATCGAAGGCCCATTTTAGTTTTAAAGAATTCTAGGATAAAATGGGATGTTACAGCTACCCTTCTTTGCACAATTTTTGTGAAATAAGAATTGTGCAAAAACATAGATAACCATTACATCCGAGTCTAGATCAATCAAATTTTTTTTAGAAAGAATCCTCTAAATAGAGGCATATAACTCTAAAAAACTTTTAAAGAATTCTTTTAAAAAGAGGCCCAATAACTTTAAATTAAGAAATGAACTCCTCTAAATAGAGGCTAAATAACTTTAAAAAATTTAAATAGAAAATTTCAAAAGACATCCATTTTGGTTGAGTCTAGAAAAATTCAAAATTTTTAGTTTGAAATTCAATAGTTCACAAAACTGCTAAGATTCACAAGGTTTCATAATAAAAGTTGAAAGATTCCAAGACTCTAAATTTTACAAAAATTCATAATGATTTGAAAATTTGCAAGGATTCAAAATTTGCAAAGGTTTTCAGATTTGCAAGAATTTCAAATTTCGTAAAAGTTCTGGCTTCACAGAGGTTTCAGATTTGCAAAGGTTTTATATTTGCAAAGATTTTCAGATACGTAAGAATTTTTAGATTCGCAAGAATTTTCAAATTCATAAGAATGGAAGATTCACAAAAATTTTTAAATTCATAAAAATGTAAGATTCCCAAGCATTTAAATATTTGCAAGAACTCAAATTCACATAAATGAAAGATTCGCAAGAATTTTAGATTCACAAAAGTTTTAGTTTCACAAAAATTTTCATCATTGTAAAGATTCACAAACTATAATTCACAAACAAGATTTAAATATTCACATTCAAAAGATAAAAAACTTATAAATGTTTAAAGATTCGTATTCAAAAGATAAAAAATTTATAAATTCACATAAAAGATTTTAAGACTTACTTCCAAAATTCAAAAAATTCTCATTTGAAAAAAAATTAGAGGTTCACACCCAAAAGTTAAAGATTTTTATTCGAAAAACATAGGGATTCACATCTAATTTTAAAAATTCACATTTGAAAAACTTTAGTGATTATTACCAGAGCTCTTATAAATCATAAGCATTTAAAAAAAAAAAAGACCCTTTTAAACAAAGGCTTTGAAACTTTAAAATTTTGAAAAGTTTTCTTTATCAACAAAAAAAAAAAAAAATTTATCATGAAAGATCTTCTTCACTTGAGGATTCAAAGGTCAAAAATTTCCTCCAATAAAAATCAAATTATTATATGTGACAAATATCATAATAATGCAAATACCTTCTAAATGATGCAAATTTAACAATCTATATTCTCACTAAATGATATAAATGTCATAGTATGATTCAAACGTTCCAACCACGATGTAAATGCATACCCCAACCATGATGTAAATGCAATTATTACAAATTTAAAAGCAATGTAAGCACAATGTATATAATGCATATATTACTAAATCAATGCCATGCAATTTCAATTGTGGTAACAAGGTTCTCAAGACTCTACCATTTTTTTCACTTTTCAATAGTAACAATTTCAAACATAAATTCTATCAACTGCTCCATGTTATTTTTCTCATCTCTCAACTTACAATTTATATCAACCAATCCATCATTGTGTTCATCACTGGGTCACCTCATTTACCTTTGCAAATCATTTTCTCAGGTTTCTTTCACTTCTATCATTTTGGTTTCTTTTAAAGGAATGAAAAAAATCTTTTACAAATATTATCATTCACTTATTTATCATTATTTTAATTCATGACAAATAAGATACAATTTTTCCATTCATTTAAGGGATGCACATTTGATAAAAAACAAGACAAATGGGTATTCATTATCGAAAAGAAGAAGTTGAACAAAAGCAAAATCCTATGGCTATTTAAATGGATATTTATATCCAAAATAATAATTGTTCAGATAATTTTGAACTCTAACTTAGAATTCTTTCTCAAAAACATATTTTTTCTTGATTTTTTTATCTTTAAACATTATCCATATCCTCTAGATCCTCAAATGAAGTTGTATTTCTAAGTTTCTATCTTTACTTAAATTATCCTTTTAGGTTTTTAATTTAAATATTTCTTTTTATTTTTTTGGTACATATTTTTTTTATATTTTCTTTTCAGTTTTTTGATCTATTAGTGACACTTTGATTTAAATCCCAAACAATTTAATGACAAATCTGTCGTAGTTCAATTTATGATTTTTCAATTCAAGTATTTTATATTTGATCAAAACAGACTTTTAAAGGACGTAACATAGGTTAATGTGATGAGTTATGAAAGAAATTGATAAAATAGGCCCAAACTATATTGAAAGGTTATCAAAACAATGGTCATTTCTTTCCATGTAGCCTTAACATTTTGCCCCATCAATTTTTTTTTCTTTTTTTTTTTTGGTATTTTTCATCATTTTTCAAGAAAAAATTGAACACAAAAAGGTTTTGCCCTTGAAATAATTGAAGATATTCACTTTTATAAGCTTTTCAAGCTTTTACCCCCAGTGTAAGGGTGATCTTTCATTAGGATTTCTTTTAAAAAAATTTTAACAGGTTCAAATGGGATAGAAATGATAATTTTACTCATTTTATGAAAAGCAAAAGAAAAATAGTCATTTATAATTTTAAACATGAATACTCTCAATAGAGAACATTGATTGACAAAAAATAGACTTGTGAATGAACCATTGCAAAGATCACATACTGCATTAGTTTCATCTTTTAAAGAGTAAAATTCTTTACCATATGTGTCTTCTCTTATTCAAGAATCCCAATTAATAGTCTCAACTTATCAATCATATTAACATGAATGATGTTTTCAAAATTAGATCCTAAATTGTTGTTATAATTGTCTAAACATTCATTATTTGAAATTTGAGAATAGATATAGAAAAAGATATAAAAATGTAAAAGCATATAATGGTAATTTACACAAAAAAGGAAATATCCTGAAAATGCATCATATTTGTCACTTTTATTAAAATGATGAAAAATAAAATAAAATTCTAGTATAATAAAAGAAGTCCATTATTTCAAAAAAATCCTAAAATGACAAGTAGCTTCAATAAGCTTTTTCGTATCCTTCACAAAATTATACCCTTGGGTGATTAGGCAAAGGGCCTTTGTGTACATTTAACTTCCTTGATTTGTTAAAACTAATCGAGCCTGTTTGGATCAAACTTTGCACCATATACTTGAAAATAGGGTAAATTTCTATAAGGTGACCCATATTTCCATCATGGTAATCACATATAGCATTAACATTATACCATTTGAGATAGGATGACTTTAATAGTTCTAAAAAACTAGGGATACTAGGTCATTCTTTAACTATTCTAGGAATAGCTTAGTATAGGTTATAAGGATAGAATCAATATGAGTTCTTTTTTAGTTGCCTATAGATCTTTCCAAACTACTCACTTGATTATTAAGCCTTGAAACTGATGTAGTGATAAGATTAGACCCATATGAAGGTGCTTGAAAGGCTAATTGATAAGGGCTTGGGTAGATGTTATTTATGATAAGGTAATAAGGCTAGTAAGGGAGTTGTGTAATATTATTAATTGAAGTGTAGTAAACAAAATGAACAGATGGTAGATATGAAGCATAATTCTGAATTATGACCTCTCAAAACTCAGTTTGGGTTTTGACTTCTTTTTTTTTAGGTATATCCCTTTTTTTGGTATTTTTGGCCTTTTCTTATTCAAACTTACCACTTTTGATTACATTTTCAATAATCTCTCATGAGATCACCATATCAGTAAAGTTATTTGTTACGTCTCTTTTCTTTTTCTCATAATAGGGTGCTGTTAAGGTGCTTACGAACAAGATAGTTATTTTTTTTTTAGTTAGAAGAGGTTGAACTTGAGTAGTGATATCCCTTTATCATTGGGTATATTCTTTAAAGGACTTTATTGCCTTTTTTTTTCATGCTTTGTAAAGAAACATAATTAAAAGCTAAGTCAATGATATGATAGTACTGATTAATAAATACCCGAGCAAGCTTTTTCTAAAAGTATATGCGTATTTGATCTAACTGAACATATCACATTACAACTGAGCTAGTAAAGCTATCTTGAAACACATGTATCAATAGCCTTTCATCACTGGTATAAACAATCATTTTTCAATAATATATAGTAACATGTGTGATCAGAGACTTAGTACCATTATACTTCTTAAACTCATGGACCTCTAACTTTGGGTGGATTACAACATCTAAGACCAAGCACAGGCTAGCTACATCTATGAAATTATAAAAGTCTATACCCTCAACAGCTTGTAATCTCTTTTCTAGCATGTTCATCTTTTGTTCAGACTTTGAGTCCTTTTAACTTGCAACCACCTTCAATTTTAACTTTTCATTCTCTTTTAGTTCATCCAAGTTGGGGATTAGGATTGGCTTTACTACATCTTTAGTGAAGACAGGATTAGCAAAACTTTTAAATTGCCCCAGAGTTGGTGCAAATGGTGTTCCTGTATAAATAAATCCTATAGGGAATATGAATTTTTATGATAAACTACCTTAAATAGACTAGGCCTAATGTGGGCTATAACTAGAAGTATACAAAAGGGTCAACAACATCTTGTAACAGATGAGTTTAGCTTTTTTTACAATTATCTTGTTTAGCTTATTCAGTGCCTCTAGGATCTTATTTTACTCTTTTTTAATTTTTTCTTGAGCCCTCTTCAATTTTTAAATATGGCTTGCATTATTTTGCTCTATTTTTCTGGCTTAGGCTCAGATGTTGTTCTTATGGTTAGTGGGTCGAGCTATCCTTAAACCTTAATTTACCCTAATTAGGGTGTGTATTTAGAATGATGTTTGTGAAACCATTCAATTATGCACGAGAATAAATGCAGGAATGTACAAATGTAATAAAGAGAATTTACCACATTACAATTGTTAACAAAGAAAATTTTTATTGAAGTAAAGGTTATTTCTAACCAAATCCAATATTACATCCATGAAAAATCTAAAATTTATTGAGGAAAGAAATTCTTAATTCATTGATACTGGCTTTGCACTTCATTAAGGAAATATAATAATTCTTAGTCATGTACTCTTATTAGTGGCACATTTATCTTCCATTCCTTAACCTTTTCTATCATATGCTTGGCTTTGTAAGCAACCATAGTGATTTGGTTAAGCAAGGACACCAACTGATTATACTTTCTTACATATGCCTCTTTTACTTATTCACATTCTTCATTCATGGCTCCCATTTGTGTTCCAATTTCAACCACAACTCCATTCAGCATTTGGATGTGCTTTTGTGCCTCAAATAATGTCTCTTTCTTTTTTTGTAGCTTTGCTTACAACTGTCCATTTTTTTTCAAAAGTTAAGCCAGTTCTTGATTAGTGGATGAGCGTGTTGTGTTAAGGTTAGCAAACAAACTCTTTCACTCATCTTTTTTTTGTTCAAGTGCTTGAACTTCCCTTTTTAGCCTTTTGTTTACAAGTTTCATCTCTTCGGACTCCCTTTGCAAGCCAATAAAGAACTTTGTTAGGCTTTCCATAGATGTAACAAAGATTCTTTTTGTTAAAATTATTTTTTAACAATTACTTCTTATGATAAAGCTAATGATGTGAATCATTGCATAGTAAGAGAAAAAGGATTAGTATACATATAATATATATATATAGAATAATATATAAATACAAAAAAGTATGTAAATAATATATATAAAAAAATAATACATAAATTTATAAGCAAAATAAACATCCCATCATGTCATATTTAAGATTTTTCTAACTCAAGGAAAGGCATGGCTTTAATCTAAGTTCGGATCTTTATAGTTTATTTACATGCTAGGTTCAAAGATTTGACAATCTAAGGGTTCTCAAATTATTTCTTATATCATTGTCCATTATTGAATAATAAAGTACCCAATTTTCACCCGTTATAGGCTATAAGCGAAAATAGTTTAATTTGAGTGAAAATTTTTTCATAGCCTATACGAAAACATAAAATCTCATGAACACATAAGTTCTTTACTCCCTCATAAGGGATAGAACTCGAGTGTAGGGCTCATGTTATGTATGTGCAAATGAATGACAGATATATAAAATGAATAAATAAATAAATAAAATATAAAAAAATTTTAATTTATTAGGTTAGGCTTGGATAATAAGAAATCATTTATTGGCATGACTCTTGATATCCTTAAAGAGTCACCAAACTATCATAACATATAGATTCATGAACCCATTACTAGACATAAACTTTAGGAGTCGCCATAAATCTTTTTTGTTTAGGTACAATTGGTCACTTAACTGAATTTGTCTTATTTTAAAGAAAAATCTCAAACTTAATTTAGGTATCTTTCAAATGTAGATTCTAGTCTACGAAATCAGATTTTAGATTCGGGAGTACGGTTACGCATGAAAAAGATTATAGTACTTTCACAATTTCCAACCAAAAAATGATACTAGGTTGATTTCAAATTATCCAAGCCATAAAGTCTCTTTGTAATTTACTGAATAATTTAATTATTAAAAATTCATTTTAAAATTACTCCAATAGTTTAGTAGCAATTTAAGATAATTTTTTTATCTCAAGAATATTCATAGAGACCAGTGTCCCACTGTGAAAAGGCTCCATCATCGGATTTATTTAATTTTTTTTGTTGTAAAAACTTTTATTTGTAAAAATAATTTATTCTTAGAAATATCTTCCAATATGTTGGTAAAATTTTTTGTCAAGAATTATCCTCCAATATATTGGTAGGATTTTAAAAAAATATTTTTTCAAGAAACTTCATTAAGTCTTCCAATAGTTTGGAAAAAATTAATTTAAAATTTAAGTCCTCCAATTGTTTAGTAGGATTGAAAAAAAAATATTTTTTTGAAAACCCTTTTCTAAAATTTGAAAGAAAAAAAAATCAATTAAAATAAACAAAAATCATTATGCAAATAATACCATACAATAATAATATAATATTTTATGCAATAATAATAATCATGCAAAAATAATATAATCATGCAATAATATAATATATAAATTATCATGCAATTAATATATTAAACTCACGTTAAAATAAGAGCTAAAAAGAAATTTACAAAGACTTTATGCAAAAATAATTTTTTTTCTCATCACATTAACTCAATCAACCCTTTAAAATAATAAATATTAAAATATAAATGTAAAAATAATATATAAAAAATAAAATAAAAAATCAAAGAAAAAAATAAATGAAAAATGAAAAAACCTGCACTACGGGTCAGGTTTGAAACCAGGTTGCACATGGATCTCCACAAGTTCACATGGATCTTGTCTTTTCTCAAAATGTTGTCGTTTTGATTATGTATAAAAGCAAAAAAATTAGTTTTTTCTTCAAAAAGCCTTGGCTCCCTCTCTCTATATAAAATAAAACCTTTGTCTTCTCTCTAAAAACCCAAACGGGATGTTCAACTGGCCATCTTAAACTTATGTTTCGATATTAAAAAATTCAAAAAGGTGTTAAAAAATTCAAGACAATCTAGAAACTACTATGTACTCCAAAACCCGACCACCGTGAAAACCCTTTGGCTACCATGAGCCCACTATTAACTTTAAATTTCAACCGAAAAGTTCAACTAAAAATCCAAAGAAACCTAGAATTTGAATCCAAACACAAAAAATCAAAAAAATTCTTGAAAATTCACCAAACTCCACCTAAAAACCCATAATCATATTGGAAATTCCAAATCAAACAGAACCTCTACCCAAACTTCTAGAATTAAAAAAAAAATCAAAACCTAAATTCTAGAACTGGAACCCAACCTTTAATCAAAACGCAAAAACAAGCAAACAAAAATCAAACCTCATGAATGTTAAAACCCTAAACCAGTTTTTAAAAGAAACACCTAAAACCCAAAACTACAAATCCAACAAACTTTTTTTCCCCTACCCCAAATGGTTTCTATGTATGGTTTTTTTATAGGGATTCAATCTCTTTTCATATGAAAAACAAAAATCAATTAAATCTCTTATTTTAATGTGATTTTAATTGATCTGATTTTGTTGTGAATGGATTCTATAATTAAGTCCTTTTGTTGAAACTTTCCTTGTTCATATTCTGACTCTTTTTTGTTTTACTCTGACTTTTTCTTTACTTTTTGAAATTACAATAACAAATTTTAAACTTTTATTCTATTGGACCCAAAGCTTCATAATTGGGCCTACGATCGAAGGCCTATTTCAGTTACGAATAAGTCCTTAACAAACTGGAGTGTCTACACACGCAACACCAAACAGAAAAATTTGAAAAGAATGAAGATTAAAATGAGTGAAAAAATATAATAAAAAAGTAGGTCTTACATTTTAAAAAATATAAATTGAAAAAAAATTAGAAAAAAGGGTTTATAAAAAATCTTGGACTTAATTAAAATAAAAACAAAAAATATATAAAAATTTAAAAAATTGTAAAAAAATGCCTAAGAAAAAAGGCCAAAAAATCCAAAACAAAAAAATAATTTATAAAAAAATTATAGTCACCATTAAAAATAATAAAATACATAATAAATAATAACTAAATAATAAAAAATGAACCTATGAAAAACAAAAGTAGTAGGTCAAAAATTTTTAAAATAATAAACATATAAAAGGTTAAACAAATCAAATATAAAAAGTAAAATGGTTAAAACAACTTATCAAAGGAAAAAAATTAGGTTCTACATTTAACAAGAGTGAACCTGAAAAAAATAATTTAATAATATTATATATTTCAAAAAATGAAAAAGCAAAAATTTTTAAAAATTTTTAAAAAACAATAAAAAAATCCCATGAAAACATGGTAGACCCCACTTGAAAGAAAATAAAATTAATTTAATAATAAAATATATAAAAATAAATAAATAAAACAAACAAACAAAAAACATAAAAGAAATGAAAAAAAGCAAAAAAAAAAAAAAGCAACACGTGACTACAATGCAGGTTGTACACTACAACATTTATATTATTGATACCAAATGATCCATATTAAAAAAGTTAAAATATAAAAAACCACTAAATATTAAAAAAGTTAACAAAAAAAAGCAAATGGCTTAACATGTTGTATATTATTGATCTAAAACGAGCCTTACAAAAAAAATTTAAATCAAAAAATTATTTATCAATCATGTAAAAAAAAAAACATGCGGTGTACTTTTATAGCAAGTGAGTTTTAAAATAAAATAAAAATAAAAAATAACTATTTTGAAAAACTTTAAAAAATAGAAAAAGTAAAAAGTAAAAAACAAGAAAAAATTTTGGTATAAATGAATCTCATAAAAAATATTTTAAAAATATATTTATTTGTTTTTTTTAATTATTGAATATATTTATCAAAGTATGGGTCACACATAAAAAATTAATGTAAAAATGTGAGTTCTACACCTTTTTAAAAAAATTAAAAAAAAAAAAAAACAGATGGATCCCACCAAATTTAAAGAAACCAAAAAAAATGATGGAAATGTAAAAAAATGTAAGCTCTATAGCTTTGAAATTTTTTTTGTTTAAAAAACTGTGAGTCCCACCAATAAAAAACAAAAAAACAAAAAAAATCGATAAATTAAAAAAAGTTCTCACAACTTAAAAAATAAAAAAAAATGTAAATCTCATATCTTTTAAAAAAAATTAAAAAAATAAATGAGACCCACAAAAAAATAAAAAATAAAAAGTAATAGGCTTTTATATGGTAGTATCTGCTGCATATTTGTAGCATTTATATAAAAGATATCAATTGGACCCCACATTAAAAATTAAAATATTTACAAATATAAAAATAGAAAAAGGAAAAAGTAAATATCAAAAAGAAAGAAAAGTGAAAAAAAGAATTAAAATGATTTGATATATGATATGCTTTTGATATTAAGTAGGTTTCACAAAAAAAATTAAAAAATTATTTATTAAATATGTAAAAAATAGAAAAAGTAAAAGGAAAAAAAAATAAGTGATATATCTTTGGTAGCAAGTGAGTATCATGAAAAATTTTTAAATTTTAAAAATATTTATTAAATATTTTTAAATGAAAAAAAATAGAAAAAAATAAAATATTAAATATTAAATATTAAAATGAGTCTCACACAAAAAAAGAAAAATTTTTTATCAAAGAAAAAATCTAAAAAAAATACTTTTTATTGTTTAAAAATTTTATTAAATATAATAAATAAATTAAAAAAAATAAAAATGCAAATAAAAGAATGAAGCAACAAACAACAAGTGGACAACAGTAATAGATAAAACATTGCAAAATTTATATCTAACATACATATATTTTTATCTTTTATTGCTTAAAATTGTGACATGTAAACTACCACATTTGCAACTTTCATTTGCCATGTAAGACCATTAAGTTGCCAAATATTCATTTTAAGTTGTCAGGTCTTTCAAGTTTAATTATTTCCTTTCTATATTTTTCATCTCTTAGGGTTTAGAGCCAAAAATACTTCATCTATCATTATTGGTTGCCTTTTCAATACTTGTATTCCTTTTTCATTTATTTTAAAAAAATGTTTTATTTTCTTACTCAAAAGACAATAAATCTTCAAAAAAGTCTTTAGAGATTGAGAGGAGATAAGGTTATACTTTTCAAATTCTTCATGTAAGTAACTAATTGTCTTCTTTATTATATATTTATTACTTTCAATTTTCATTCTCCAAGAAAAACACATTCATCTAACATTTGATTGTAAATATAAATATTTTTAACTTAGTTTTTTTTTTTAAAAAAAATGTTTTCTATACATTTTTGTTTTTGTTTTAGGTTCTACCAACAATCTGTCTAATACATTTTTCTTCAACAGCCTTTCCATGAAAAATATTTCATCAAAAGTATGTTACTTCCAATTAAAACAGAATAATCTTTTCCTAATTTTAAAAATCCATTTGAACAAAAAAAAAAAATCCACTGTCTTAGAAGAAATCACCAAATTTAGAATTTGTTTAATGATTATCTGATCACCTATTTTCATTCAGGTTCTTTGCAATCTCTCTTACAATGTAGATACATTTCTTTTCTTTTCCCAATTTTAACAATTATATTTTTATTATATTATCATTGCATTATAGTTTTGGTTTAATAATAAAGATTTTTAATGAAAAAAGTGAAATAAATCACAATGACTAATTAGTGATTTGAAAATGAAATGAGCAAGAATTTTATTTGAAATTATGGGTTAATTTACAACTTAGGTGAGATTTATTTGCCTCTTTTGATTACAGAAAAGATGACATTTTTTATTTTTACCGATTGTGACTTTTTCACTTTTAAAATATATGAGATATTTGAGATGTGTCATTTTTATTTTATCTTTTGAAATGTATTTTTCATTATTGCAATATATATTAGATAATAAAATCATAAACCATAGCAACGTGTGGATTACTATCTTATATAGTTTATAAATTAAAAAATAAAAAAAAAAATTTAAAGTAAAAGTAGCAAACAACACGTGGACAACAATAATAGATGTGTTTGTGCTAAGTTCGAACTAATAAGAAGAGCTCAAGGATAAGACTGAGAGAATTGAGAAGAAGAGTTCAAAGGAAAGAAAGAGAGAGTTGGAAGAAGAATTGGCTTTCTTTTTACTTAGAAGGAGTGGTGTATTTATACAAGTTAGCTAGGACTAAATGACCAAAATACCCCTACTCCAATTATAAGTTATTCTCTTAGGGTAAAAGATAATTATACCTTTATGACCTAAAAATAACCCTAACATTATGTTACCCAAAAAACAGTCTAAAGATTCAACTAAAGGTTGAGCTGAAATATCTTATCTACTTTGGCTTTAGTCGATTTGTTAAAATTTAAGGATATACTCGAGTTCAGAGTTTGAATGCTGATTTTATTATCTAACCTTTTAGTGACGTGAGCGGTTTGAAGTACTGATGTGATGGGATGTCATTTTATGATTCATCTAATGTGGATGACTATTAGGATCTCAATAGTTTTTTGATTTTATTTGCTAACTATTTAACGTTGGCCAAGGTTAATAGGCAGTTGATCTGGGGGGCCTTAGGTCATCTAAGTTAGTTATCCAATAACTAACAGATACTTGATAGATTTTATAATAAGATTTTAAATTCATTTGTACTAAAGTGATTTACACCGAGATGAATCTATGTCGAGATAATTTACATCAAGGTAAATATATGCTAAGGTGATTTTTACTGAGGTGAATTTGTATCGAGATGATTTTCACCAAGGTGAATTTGGTGAATCTGAACTCTTGCAAAAATAATTTTACTGAGCGAAGCTTTATTGAAAGAAAATTTATTTAGTGAGCTTTTTTTAAGGTAATTTTTATTATAGTGAGCTTTTTTATCGAGCTAAGTAATTAGGTCAAGTTAAAATTTTTTAGCTGACTTGAGCTTTTTGGCTATGCTAATTTTTTGCTAAGAAAATATGGTGAAGATGTTACTTTACCAATGAAATTTGGCTGGATCGAGCTCTTTTGTCCTAGCTAATTTTTTTTAGCCAAGCTAACCTCTTTTGGTGAACTAAGCATTTTTGGTCAAGCTGACAAAACTAATATTTTATTAATAAAGTTTAGCTAAGTTGAGCTCTTTTAGTTAAACTAACCCTTTATGAAGGAAATTTGATGAAGTTAATACTTTATCTAAGAAATTTAGTCAAACTAAACTTTTTTAACTATCTTTTGTCTTTTGGCCAAGTTAATCTTTTTTAGCCAAGCTAATTATTAAGACTTTTTGATCAAGTTGGTCCTTTATCAAAAAAAAAATTCAATCAATTGAGCTCTTTTGGCTAAACTGATCACTTTGGTCAAGGTGGCCAAATTAGGCCATTATAAATGCAATTTACTATGACGAGCTCTTTGATCTAAGGTTAGCTCTTTTGGCCAAGCTGATCACTTTGGTCAAGGTGGTTCAGCTAAGCTTTTATGAAAGTAATTTACCGAGATAAGCTCTTTAGTCGAAGTAACATAATTAAGCTTTTATGAAGGTAATTTATCGAGCTAAGCTCTTTTGGCCAAGTTGACACTTTGGTTGAGGTGCCCCAACTAGGCTTTTATTAAGGCAATTTACCTATATGAGCTCTTTGGCCGAGGTGATTGAGCCAAACCTTTATGAAGGTAATTTACTGAAATGAGCTTTTTGACCGAAATGATCAAGATAAGCTCTTTTGGCCAAGTTGATCACTTTGATTAAGGTGCCCTAACTAGGCTTTTATAAAGGCAATTTACCTATATGAGCTCTTTGGCTGAGGTGGTCAAGCCAAACCTTTATGAAGGTAATTTACTAAAATGAGCTTTTTGACCGAAATGATCAAGATAAGCTCTTTTGACCAAGTAAGCTTTTTTGGTTAAGTTAAGCTTTTTTGTCCAAATTGAGCTCTGTTGGCCAAATTGATTACTTTGGTCAATGTGGCTCAATTGAGCTTTTATAAAGATAATTTACTAAAATGAGTTTTTTGATCAAAGTGGTTAAGATAATCTTTTTTGCTGAGGTGAGCTCTTTTGGTCAAGCTGATCATTTTGGTCAATGTGACCCTATTAAGCTTTTATGAAGGTAATTTACCGATATGAGCTCTTTAGCTAATGTGGCCAAGCTAAGCCTTTATGAAGGTAATTTACCGAGATGAACTCTTTGATCGAGGTGGCCGAGATAAGTTCTTTTGATCGATGTGAGCTATTTTGGTCAAGCTAATCACTTTAATCGAGGTGACCCAGCTAAACCTTTATGAAAGTAATTTACTAAGATGAGCTCCTTAGCCGAGATGACCAAAATGAACTCTTTTGATTGAGTTGAGTCCAAGCTCTTTAGCCAAGCTATTTTATCATTGGGCCTTTATTAAGGTATTTTATAGATTCAAGTTTTTTTGATTAAGCTAATTCTAAACTCTTAGATCGAGCTATTTTGTCGAGTTAGGCCTTTATAAAGGTATTTTATAGATCCAAGCTATTTTGGTCGAGTTACGTCTAAGCTTTTAGGCTGATCTATTTTATTGAGTTGGATCTTTATGAAGACATTTTGTAAATTCGAATTCTTTTTAATCAAGTTGAGTCCGAGCTCTTATGTCTAGCTATTTTATCGAGTTGGGCCTTTATGATAGCATTTTGCAAATCTAAACTCTTTTGACCTAGTTGAGTTTGACTATTTGGTTGAGTTATTTTATCGAATTAGACTTTTATGAAGATATTTTGTAAATCCAAGCTCTTTTGGTCGAGTTAAGTCTGAACTCTTAAGTCGAGTTGTTTTGTCGAGTTAAACTTTCATGAAGACATTTTGTAAATGCGAACTCTTTTGACTGAGCTGAGTCTAAACTCTTAGGTCGAGCTGTTTTGTCAAATTGAACCTTTATAAAGGTATTTTAAAGATCCAAACTTTTTTGATCGAGTTGAATTTGAGCTTTTTGGTCATGTTGTTTTATCAAGAAAAGGTTTTTCTAAAGCTAATATACAGATCTGAGCTCATTGGCCAAGTTTAATCTGAACTCTTTGACTGAACTGAGTTCAAACTTTTTTTATAGAGTTGAGTCTAAGCTTTTTGGTCGAGCTAGATTTGAACTCTTTAGTCGAGCTGGATTCAAGCTCTTCTATCTTTTTGTGGTGCCATTCTTAAATTTATTGAGAAAAATCTTTACCTTATGTGCCATTTGTTTATACTAAGTTCGAGTTGAAAGAAGCACTCAAAAATAAAAATGAGAGAATTGAAGAGAATATCTTTAAAAAAAAAAAGAGAGTTGAAAAAAGAATTGACTCTCTTTTTAATTAGAGAGAGTGAAGATATTTATATAAATTGATTGGACTAAATGGTTCAAATACTCTATTTCAATTGTGAGTTATTTTTTTAGAATAAAAAATAATTATATTTTTATGACCTAAAAATACCCTTAATAAGATAGTATATCTATAAAATTTATATATAGGATGTTATTAAATTTATATTCAAAGTAAACAACTATTAAATTTATATTCAAAGCAAACGACTTTTTAATTTTTTAAATTAGTTTCTTTGATATATTTACAATTTACTACACTGGTACCAGAAAGAAACGAAAGACGCCGCCTCGGCTAAACTACACCCGTTTTCGTTTCGCTGAAAATGTATCCAATTTACCCAATCGTTCCCTTTTTTTTTTTTTTAATTACTTGCTAACATCAGCGGGGTGCTCAATACACCCCTCCATCCGACGCCAACATTATTCCCATCCCTAAACCACGATAAGAGGAAAAGTAATCCAACCACACACTTCCCCATCCTTTCTGAAACCCTAATTTAACAAACATTAGAAAATTCCAACGGATTCTCTCTTCTTTTTTTTTTCCAGGTTTCCCCTGTTTTCCCTGATTTTCATCAATCTATAGATATATATTTCGCTTTGATATTAAAAGTTTAATGTTTTTTTAATTTTTGAGCATTTAGGGTTTCGAATCTTATTTTCTGGCGAAGATTTTTATAGGGTTTGGTTCCTGAACGGAATGGCGTCGGCATCAAGTCAGCCGCAGTTCCGTTACACTCAACCCCCATCTAAGGTGCTGCATTTGAGAAACTTGCCATGGGAGTGTACGGAGGAAGAGTTGATCGAGCTGGGGAAGCCGTTTGGTAAGGTCGTTAACACCAAGTGCAATGTTGGAGCCAATCGTAATCAAGCTTTCATTGAATTCGTAAGTTTAATCAGATTTTTTTTTTCTTTTTTGTTTTTAACTTTCTTCCGTTTACTTCAATAATTATAGTAATTGTGTTTTTTTTTTTACGGTTTTTTAGGCTGATTTAAATCAGGCTATTGCTATGATATCATATTATGCATCATCTTCTGAGCCTGCTCAAGTAAGGGGCAAAACGGTCTACCTACAATATTCTAACAGGCAAGAGATTGTAAACAACAAAACGACCGCGGATGTTGCCGGAAATGTTCTGTTGGTAACAATAGAAGGTCAAGATGCGCGGCTTGTTTCTATAGATGTTTTGCATTTGGTAAGGAAGACCTTGGTCTATTTGTCTTTTTGGTTTAGAAGGGTGTGAAGTTATTATTTCTAGGTTGTTGCTTGATATGAATTTAGATAGTTACTAGGATTGTGTAGTTATTGTCATGCTCTTTTGGGAAAAAAGCTTTTTGTTGTTTTGACATGAATGTCAATGGATCAGCAGGATCATGTCAAGGGAATTATCTCCAATGGCAGCTTAGTGCATCGGGAGAAAGAGCACATGTGTGTTTGTCTCCTTTCTCCTTTCCTTAACACTGCCTCTCTCTTCCCTACTCTTCCTTACTTACCTCCTATTCCTACCATTTAGGATTTTTCATTTCTTCTTTCATGTACATCCTTCTGCCTTGAACTTTTTAGATGCTTTGTGTCACCATGTTTTCGCTTGTGCTGCATGAAATGAAGTTTCTATGAAGTTTGTTCTCCATTTATGATTTTGTACATATGGTCTGTATTATAAATTGTGCAATAAATTAGGTGCAAGCTTTGCTGAGTGTCTAAATCTTCACTCCTCATGAACATGAGCTGGGTAGTCTAGTTGAGTGCCTCTGTTTTTCTTGGCACTTAGGTGAAGCAATGTACCAAACAAGTGTCTTAGAACCCTGAATCCATGGTAACTTTAAGGGAGGTGCCTGCTTTCGTGCATAGCTGACCATCTTAGTAGAACAAAAGGTGCTTAAGCCAAGTGCCTCCCTAATTTGGCAGTTATTTTGTAGAAAGTTTGAAGACCCATGATTAGTTAGCCAATCAGTCATCTAATCAGCACTGTTTATTGTCCACTGACGTCCTTTATTCACAGAATGAATGAATATCATCAATAAAAGCCCTTGAAGATGGAAAGATGCTTCTGCCCCTATGTGTTCATGCAAACATACTTATCTCTTGCCAGTTGGAAAAAAAAATAAACTGTAATTGTTATTAATATAGTCCAGAAATCATATATGAATAATATGAGGTAGCTAGTTGTCACGGTCTAAAATTTTTTTTAAAAGTCCATATAGCTATATCTGCTTTTGAAAAGTGAGTTAATCATTTGCATGGAAATTATTCTACTAAAGAACAGTGGTTATTTTTCTTAAGGAAGTATGTAATCTACAAGTTTAATCTTCTTTAGTGCCTGATGTTGAAAAGGTACCTAATCTGTAACTTTGTCATATAGAGACACAGATTTCCTGAGATATATATATATATCAACTTGTTTTACAACTAGGTGCCCATCCGTAGTTGAGAGTTTCTTTGTTCCTTGCACCTTGATTGATCCTAGAATCTGGGGCTTATTGCAACATTTGCCTTTGACTTCCTTGGATATGGGCTTTAACATTTTAAATGCTAAAGCGATTAATATCAGTCCCTGCATCTGTATTTTGCTTTAATTTATTTGAAGCTGGTGGAGCTTTATCTTTTATCTTTAGAAAAAACAGTGATTGGATCAGATTTTTTACTTTGAAGTTGAGGGAATTATTTATCCCATGAAAACTTGATAAAAATTGAAATTTGAGCAGCCTGAAGCGTAGCTTTGTTTTATTTGGAAAGATGTGAGATTTCTTAGCACTACTTGGTTAGTTCTTTCATCCTTCATTCTATTTATCTTTTGCGGCATTCTAATACCCTGGTGAAGTCATTGATTTTACATGTACTAATATATTGTTAACCTCCTTGGAAAATCTGAATTGTATCAGTGCAATTGTCAAGCTGTATTCTGTTAACAAGTTCTTTTGCTCATGTCTCTATGCTGAAGATTGGGATATGTAGGACTTATCCCCATTCCTTAGTTTCTGGCAAATCTGTTGGAGTGAATTACAGTTTGAAATTGCCTTTTGCAGTTCTTTTACTTGATTTTGTCTGTTCCCCTTTTTAAAGTAGTTAATAACGCAGGTATTTTCAGCATTTGGATTTGTGCATAAAATTACTACCTTTGAGAAGACAGCTGGATTCCAGGTCAATTCTCCTTCTTTTGGTATTGGTTGGTTTGCTTCAGCCTTTGAAAATAAGTTCATTCAATACCCTTTCTTTTGTGTAGGCATTGGTGCAGTTTTCAGATGCAGAAACAGCCACGTCAGCAAAAAATGCCTTGGATGGACGAATCATTCCTAGGTGACAGTTGTATTAATTGTTAAACACGGTATTTAGTTCAACTATAATAGACCATGTAGCTGTAGACATGGTGCACTTGCATTGAGCACGTATGTCTATTGGGCCCTAAAACTTTTGATTGAATGTTTCTGTTAAGGGTTGCAACATTCCCACTTGTTTGTGTTCTTTTAGTCCTTGATAAAGTATATAGACAACTCACCAAGTTAGAATAAAGTATAGTTACTATAATTAACAAAGGTGTCCTCCACAAGCAAAGATTTAATCTTACAGCTTATGTTGTTCTTTTGTGGCCGTTGATTTTCCTTCACAATGATCTTCTGACTTTGCGCTGGGTTTTCAGGTATCTGCTTTCTGAAAATATAGCTCCTTGTACGCTTAGGATCACGTATTCTGCTCATACAGATTTGAGTGTGAAATTTCAGAGCCACAGGAGCAGGTATTCCTCATGTCTTCTCATGGAATCTGATTATTAATCATATGTATCACATTCAAGCACATAATTGGTTCTGATGTTGCTAATGAATCAATAATTTTCATGGCAGTTAGTATTTGATTGCATATATGAACTCTTCATCCATTCCTTGTTGCCTTACGTTTTGCTGGTGCTGCTGCTCATCTCTCTGCTAGTGATCTCCATTTTCTCTATCGTATGGTAATTACAAAAATTGTTTGCCTCCTTTTCTTTTTTTCTTCAGGGACTATACCAATCCCTATCTTCCTGTTGCTCCTTCGGCTATTGATGGAAGCAGCCAGGTAAACAATATTCTATTGACAGTTGAATTTCTTAACAGCAGTTAGAATTTTAATATAGCTCTCTGTGAATTTTTTACTAGATACATTTTCTTAGCACACACCCTTTGTTTTAGCCCAAGGTACTTGCCATAAATTTATTAAAATGATTATGTCTAATTTTTTCTCTTGCAAGGTGTCACATGCTTCAAGATTCAACTTTTGTGAACCTTTATTTCTACTGAGAAATGATAATTTTACTGCATTACTACGCTGGATTCTATAGTGTTTGTTTACTATTTTTTCTTTTTTAATGAGATTCATTTGTCAACATTGCAGTTCAGTTTGGGTCTTGATGGGAAAAAACTAGAACCTGAGAGTAACGTATTACTTGCATCTATCGAGAACATGCAGTATGCTGTTACTTTGGATGTGCTACAAATGGTATTTACAATTACTGGAATATGACTGTATAGTATGTCAACTCAGACTGATTATTCATAATTTTCTGTATGTATTTGTCCCATGTTTAGGTTTTCTCTGCTTTTGGCCATGTTCAAAAGATTGCCATGTTTGATAAGAACGGTGGAGTGCAGGCTCTAATTCAGTATCCTGGTAATGTTTAAATATGTTTATTTGTCTTGTCTTAAATTAGGCCTCTAAATGTGATACTTCTTCCATCAAGATGGTCTGTTGTTAACCTTCCAGAATTTCTGACTAGTGATAAAAAAGGTTATTGTTAGATTGAGAGTGCTTGTTGAAACAAATTCGACCTTAGTATTTATGGCTTAACCCATTATTCTTTTTATATTTAGGCTAGAACATCGGAAGGAGACTGTATGCATTATTCTGGCCATTCCTTAAATTTAAGTATTAATGGTTCCATCCCATGTTTTGCAGATGTTCGGACAGCCGTTGTTGCCAAGGAGGCCTTGGAAGGGCACTGCATATATGATGGAGGGTTTTGCAAGCTTCATATCTCATATTCACGCCATACTGATCTCAGTATAAAGGTGTTTGGAGGATACAATTTTCTGATTGTTATCTAAATGGTTTGTTTTGATGCAATAGTTTAGCTTAGTGGCAAAATTGATGGCCGCGCATTTTCTTGGTACTTTTTCATGGTTTTTTAAAGGGTGTGAGGAAGTGAAGAGGGAGGGGGTGGGGGAGTTCTTTAGAGTTCTTCAGAATCCTGCTATGTTGCATTGCATTGATTGAATTACATTGCTGATTTTGTTTGGTCTTTAGGTTGCAACTTTTAAAGATAAAGAAGCTCAGTCTAATATGGTTGGTCTGTTCGTTACAGGTCAACAATGATAGGAGCAGAGATTACACAATCCCTAACCCTACCATGGTTAATTCACAGCCAGTTCAAACAATGGGCCCGGCTGCTCATCAATACAATGGGACTCGATATGCTCCAGGTCTAGAGCAACCTATGATGCCTCCTCAACCTTCAGCTGGATGGGCCTCAGCTGTTCCAGCACCGCCGCAATCCATGCCAGTACAGATGACTAATCATCATCCTTACATGCCACCAGCCCCAATGCCTCAAATGACTCCCGGGATGATGCAAATGCAAGGACAGAGTGGCGTATCACCACCAGCTGGTATAGTGCCTCCTTACAGACCCAGTCAGATGTGATAGCATTTATCTACGGTATATATAAAAACTGAGTTGGGGTGGCCTCAGCTGCCACATAGTGCTTGCTCCCCATCTGCCTTATTTTGTTCTTTTTATTGAATATGGACTTGATAATAATTTCTAGTGGACATTTTTGGTATTTTGTTCATGGAATTTCGGGAGTTATTGAGTTATAAAATTAAATTAATTCTGGGTCATTTAAATATTTTAGATTCAAGTTAATTCGACTGAGTAATCACTTTTGTCAAATAAAATTTGGTCTAATTGAAGGATTTTTCAACTTCGAATTCATTTTGCTAGCTCTATTCCTACATGTATTTACTTATTCTTGGTTCAGCTCCGTACTAAAATGATAATTGGTATTTACATTAAAGAAATCAAATAATAATTAATATTTATGTTAAAAATATCAAAATATGCATGAACATATGTTCTTTTATTTTTTATTTAAAATATGATGTTAGTGTATTAAAAAATATAAGCCATGTAAATTTAGAATTTTTTAGTAGCTACCAATTTTATTTCTTATACCAAAATGTAAAATTCTATTATTCTTGATCTACAAAAAACAAATAATCTTTCTATGCTTTTTCAAAGATAAGATCCAGAATAATTTATATTCAAAATCATTGATTAGTCAAATCTTTTCTCTTTTTGTATTTTTATTCTTTCTCTAATTTTCTTATGCTTTTATAAATAAATATTTTTAACGAAAATATTATATAGATATTTAATTATTAATTTATAATTAAAAAAAAAAATTACAACACCACTCACCCACAACCACGAAACGCATTACGCGTGCATCTAGTTTTAGCAGCTAGTTAAAGTATACTTACGAACGAAAAATTATAAATAGTGAGTTGAAAATAGAAACTCAGTTGAGTAGAAAAAAAAAAATCATTGTGACAAGCCGGCATCAATTTCAATAGAGATAAGGTTTCAAGTTATTCGTTCGTTCCTCTAATCTCCTCTTCCTATCACGTTGGCTCTTAACTCCCTCTCTTTCTCTCTCTCTCCCCTTCGTTTCCTTCCCACAGTATAAACTAAAAAACTAAGGAAGGCAGTCTTCTCCCGTTAAACCCTAAGTTATGACTGTATCCTCAAAGCTTCTGATATGAGTTGAATGGGATGAAGAAGATGAAGCTGCAACAGAGTGCTTGCACAACTTGATAAGAGAAAGGAGAAGAAGAATCGAGAGAAAGAAATAGGAATTTTTTATATTGTATATTCATCAACTGATTTCAGTTCCAATACATCATATATAACAAAATAATGTCTCAACAAAAAACCAACGACCTCTTTGTAATTAGCACCTCTATAACTAATCCCATATTAACTGACTTAACAAACATATAAAATAGATTTATGTTTATTGAACTGGACATGAATAACACCCAATTAGCCCAGGAAGTCCATTACTTTAGCACAGCCTGTAACATTTACCCTTCCTTGTAAAGATCTTTGTCCTCAAGGATCAAAAGAAGAATATTGCTTTTGTAGATCATAGAAGACTTCCCAGGTGGCATCTTCAGGAAAGCAATTGCTCCATTGCACTAGCACTTCAGTGACCAACTTACCTCTTCTCATGTTCATACGCCTGTCCAGAATTGTTACAGGTTTTTTAGCTATGACTCCATCAGCATCCAGTAAAGGTAACTGTGCTTGTGTTGGTTCTTTTCCCACATGCTTCTTGAACTGTGACACATGGAAAACTGGATGAATACGAACATCTGCTAGTAACTCCAATCTATTTGCCACAAGTCCCACTTTATCCAACACTTTGAAAGGTCCAAAGAACTTAGCTGTATGCTTAAGAGGATATCTATTAACAACAGATTTCTGCCTATGAAGCTGAAGTTTAACATACACCCAATCACCAATATTAAACTATCTGTCAGATCTGTGCTTGTCAGCCTGTTGCTTCATTTTATTCCTAGCTCGAGTCAAATGAAATTTCAAAAGCTGGATTGTTACTTCTCTTGCCTGCAAACTCCTATCAACCTCTCCCACCTTAGAATCACCAGGAATATAGGGCATATGCGTTGTGGCAGCTTGTCCATACACAACATCATAGGGTGTGGATTGAATAGCAGTGTGATGGCTGATATTGTACCACCATTCTTCTAGCGGCACCCATTTAGCCCAATCCTTTGGTCTTTCACCAAACACACATCGAAGGTAGGTTTTTAAGCATCTATTAACCACTTCAGATTGCCCAACAGTCTGAGGATGGTAGGCAGTCGACATTTTCAGCTCAGTACCAAGCAGTTTGAATAACTCATTCTAAAACAAACTAGTGAAAATCTTGTCTCTGTCTAAAACAATGCTGTTTGGAACTTCATGCAGTTTATAAACATTATCTAAATAGGCTTGTGCCACCGTATGAGAAGATTAGGGATGAGAAAGAGTGATAAAATGAGTATATTTGCTCAGTTGATCCACAACTACCATGATGACTTCCTTACAAAAGGATTTAGTTAATCTTTCGATGAAGTCCATTGAAACATCAGTCCAAATTCTATCTAGAACTGGTAATGGTTGCAACAACCTAAGCATGCCAGCCGCATAGAACATCGTCTGACAAACAGTCTAATTTCCTACTTAATGCCCTTCCAATAGACAACACTAGCCATCCTTTTCATTGTAGCCTCTACACCTGAATGTCCACTAGAGACTGAATTGTGAAAAAATTTTAATAACTCTTGTCTGAGTCCAGTAGTAGACCCTACTACCAATTTCCCTTTTCATCTTAATTGGCCATTCTGCCATGTATACTTGGAAGAACGGCTTTGATCATGCTGAATTATGTGAATCAGCTTAACAATTGTAGAATCTTCAACCCAAGAGTGCTTGATTCTGTCAACTATTTCATTCTCAATGAGTGAAATCGCACATAACATTGCCTGTGGTCTTCTAGATAAAGTGTCAGCTACTGAGTTAGAAGACCCTTTCCTGAAGATCAATTCATAGTCATAACTCATCATCTTAACAACCCATAGCTGCTGTGCAGGGGTATTAGTCTTCTAATCTAGAAGAAATTTAAAACTTTGATGATCAGTCTTAATCTGAAAATGCCTACCAGTTAAGTAAGAATTCCACTTTTTAATAGCTGCTAATACAGCTAACATCTCTTTCTCGTAGACTAATAAGAGCAGGCGTCTAAGAGATAAAGCCTTACTGAAGAATGCTATAGGTCAACCTTTCTGACTTAACACCGCCCCAATGCCCAAGTTAGATGCATCAGACTCAATGATAAAGGTTGAGTTAAAATCAGGCAAAGCCAACACAGGAGCAGAAATCATTATTGCTTGTTTGAGTGCTGCAAAGGCCTTTGCGGCTTCTGCATTCCAAGAAAATCCATTCTTTTTCAAAAACTTAGTTAATGGTTTACAATTGAACTGTACCCCTTAATGAACGTTCTATGGTAGCCTGTTAAGCCAAAAAATCCCCTGAACTCCTAAACACAATTAAGAATGGGCCATTCTGAGACACAAGTTATATTCTTGTCATCCATAGCCACTCTTTGCTGACTAATAATATGCCCTATATTCCATTTGAGTTGCAGCAAACACACATTTAGATAATTTGACAAATAATTGATTCTGAACAAATGCAACAAATGACTCTCCCAGCTAGCAGAGTATATAAGAATATCATCAAAGAAGATAAGCACAAATCTTCTGAGATAAGGCTAAAGGATGTTGTTCATAAGACTCTGAAAGGTGGAAGGGGCATTGGTGAAGCCAAAAGGCATTACCAGAAATTTGTAGTACCCAAAATGGGTTCTAAATACAGTCTTGTAGATATCTCCATCATCCATTTGAATTTGGTGATAACTAAATCTAAGATCTAACTTAGAAAACCAACAAGCTTCAGTCAAATCAACCAAAAGTTCATCAACCAAAGGCATAAGAAACTTATCCTTTATGGTGTATTTGTTTAATTGCAAAAGAGTTGGTGCTGTCCTAATAAAACCAGATTCTTTCATTTCAGCCACCAACCTCTTAATTTCAATCTTCTGAATGGCAGGATATCTATAGGGTCTGATTTTAATGGCTAATGATTCATCTTTTAGTGGCATTTTATGATCTTGAGCTCTTTTTGGGGGTAACTCCTTAGGTATCTCGAATAACCCTGAGAACCTGGATAACAACTTTTGCAACTCTGTTGGTAACTCACAATTCTTTTGGCTTCCAGCTGAAACTGATAATGATTGTGGTGTTTGCAACCCTGCCAACATCATTACACAAGTGCTGGTAGAGCTTAACTTCATTTTAGCTAGTTGCTTCTTAGTAGCCATTTTCTCCTTGCCTTCAATTATCCCTTGTAGGTAGTAATTATTGCCTGTTATTATGAATTGCATAGTTAAATTGGCAAAGTCCCATACAATAGGACCTAAATTTTGTAGCCAATGCACTCCCAACACCATATCACACCCCATTAGTGGAAGTAAACGAAAGTCCTTGCATTGCCACAACCCTTGAGCTTTCCATTGCACCCCCTTGCATACTTGCTTCACCATTAACTGATTGCCATTAGCCACTGTAACTGGCATGCCTGCAACAGAAGACACTTTACAGCCTAATCTCTTAGACATAGCTTGATCAAGGAAATTGTGAGCGCTTCCATAATCAATTAGAATGACTAGCACTTGATTTTTAATTTTTCCTTGAATCCTCATAGTTTGTGGCCCAGCTGTTCCACTCAAGGCATGTAAAGATAATATGGCTCTATTTAATCTTTCACTGTCTTCATTGTTATCTTTAAACAACTCCAAACAATTAAAGAACTCCTCCTGTTCTTTGGTTGGTTCTATACTCTCATCAACCAATGACCGGTACTATTGAGATCTCATACACCTATGTCCCGTAGTAAACTTCACTCCACACAACATGCACAGCCCTTTCTTCCTTCTATCCTTTCTTTTTTTTGTAGGAAACTTGTTGTTCTTTGGTGGATTAAGGTATGACTTCATATTAGGGGTTTTATAGGTCACGACAATGTTTGATATTTTCTGAGGTTGAGTGTAAGTCAAGAAGGGGCTTTTAGGTGTAGGTAACAGTGGTTTTGAAGTGTTTGGGATGATATGTTGTAAAAGTGGAGCTGCTAAGGGATTTTTGTAGGGAGTGAAAGTTTTTCTAGGTAAATTGAATCTTAGAGATTCCATTTGCTTGGCTAGGTTATATGCATGGGTTAAAGTCTTTGGATAAAACATCCTAACAGGTTTTGATATTTCAGGGTTGAGGTTGCTAGTGAAAATACTGAGGGCATGCTCGTCAGACAATGGTATCATATTCAAAAGGCTTTCATACTCCTCATAATACTCATCTACAGTATGAATTTGTTTTAAACTAGCAAGCTTAAACTTAGAATCTGAAAATTCATTTTCGTCAAACCTAGATCTCATCTCCATAACATATTGATTCTAAGGAATTTCAGCAATCTTACCCTTATTCTTCATGAACCTCTGGTGTCATTGAAGAGCTTTACCTTCCAAGTGCATCATAACAACTTTGACCTTGTCCTGTTCCTTTGTCTGATCAGCCTCAAAGAACTATTCTATTTTGAGCAACCATCCTCGAAAATCAATCCCATCAAATCGTGGACATTCCATCTTCAAGTACTTAGTGTAGACTCTAGTCACTAGAGGTTGAGCAATAGAAGGCATCATCAGCTTCATTCCACTTTCCAGTATCTGTTTCTGTCCTACAGCATAAGAACCAGCCTCACTAGATACATTGGTTTCACCCCCTTTTGATGACCCATCCAATTGCGACATTGTTTCCTTAAACATTTCCTTTGTATCAGCTTCCAGTTTCTCGATCTTCTTGAGCCCAACACATATTTCCATTATAAACTCTTCTTTCAGCTGAGTATTGGAATAGCCCAGTTTCAGCTCTAACTTCTCAAGCTCCTTCTACAACGTAGTTACATCTTTTTGCAAACGAGTAGTTAAATTTGTGGGAAAATATTTATTTACAGTTGGTTATAATTTTATAATTTATGTATTTGTATTTATATATTTAGAATTAATCAATTATAGGATTAATTTTTTTAAAAATTTAGTTTTTTAATTTAACCTTTATTTAGTTGTATATAAACATAAAGTTCTTGTATAATTCTTAATGAGCAGTTTTTCAATATACATTCAGTTTTTCACTTACTTTTTCATACAAATTTATTTTTTAGTTTTTCACATGGTATCAAAACTTTAGGCTCTTATTAGGAAACAAAATTTTCAGCTTTCATTGCTGACTTCTATTTTAGGCCTTCATTGTCGAACCCTGTTTAGACCTTCATTGTCTAACCCTGTTAAGGCCTTCATAGCCATTTTATTTTTTCTTTCTTTATCCTTTATTGCTAAGAGTTATTTCTGGTTATATCTTAAGACTTGTTTCAATTCAAAGAAAGATATCACTACTACCTAATTTGAGAAAGCGTCAACTGAAAAAATCACCAGAGTACTACAGATGTATCAGAAACAAAGAGAGTTCGATAGAGAAGAGATTGAAAAACTGAGAAACCTATTGAAAACCCTTGAAAAGCCTATTATGGTATGTTCCTTGGGTAATATCTTTAATTCAGGTAAAGCTTATGGTTCTCATAGATTAAATATCTCTGTTAAGCCTATTACGAGTTCTTGGATCATTGACTCATGAGCCATAAACCATATGACACATTTCTCACAAAAATTTAATGCATATACCTTGTGTCCTAGTAATAAGAAAATTGTTATTGCAGATGGTTCACTTACTACAGTAGTAGGATTAGGAGATGCTCAAGTTAATCCCTCGTTTGTTCTAAAAAATGTTCTTCATGTTCCTAGATTATCTACTAATCTGATATCTATACAAAAACTTACCAAAGATATAAATTATAAAGTGATTTTTTATCTCTCTTATTGTGAATTTTAGGACCAGAGTTCAGGGGAGAGAATTAGACTTGCTAAGGAGAATGATAGACTATACTATCTTGAGACATCAAATAACACAAGTAATATCAAGAATAATTTATATTTGTCATTTCTTTCTGAAAAATCTTTCAATAAAGATAAAATTTGGCTTTATCATTTTCGTCTTGGACATCTTTCTTTTGAAACTTTGAGAAACATGTTTTTTTTTTTTTGTTTAAAAGATTAAATGTCGAAGATTTTTATTGTGATGTTTGTGAACTTATAAAGCATAGACGTGTCTTTTTCAATTAGTAACAAAAGAAGTTCTACTTATTTTTACTTGATTTATAGTGACATTTGGGGTCCCTCTACAATTCATAATATTTTTGGTGCAAGATGGTTTGTTTCATTCATAGATGATTATACCAGGATCTCTTGAGTTTTTTTATTTAAATTCATATTAGATATGAATAGTATATTTTTAAGCTTTCAAAACATGATCCAGAATCAATTTGAAGTGAGAATCAAGAGATTTAGGTCTGATAATACTAGAGATTATTTCAACCGGAGTCTATTCACTTATTTTCAAAATGAGAAAATTATCCATGAGTCATCTTGTGTTAATACTTCACAACAGAATGGAGTGACAGAGAGAAAAAACAGTTATTTACTAGTCATAACCCGAGCTTTTCTTTTTCAAGCAAATGTACCCAAATCTTACTGGAGGGAAGCTGTTCTCACTGTTACACATATTATAAATATGTTACCTTCAAAGGTTTTAGGATTTAAAACTCCTATAAAATTACTGTCACAATTCTATCCTAACTTTAATACCACAAATAACTTCACACTTAAGATATTTAGTTGTACATCATTTATTCATGTTTACAATCATAACATAAAAAAGTTGGATCCAAGAGCGATTAAGTGTATCTTTGTGGGGTATTCATCCAATCAGAAAAAGAGTATAAGTGCTATCATCTTCTTATTAAAAAATTTTATGTGTCTGCAGATGTCACTTTTGAAAAAAATAAATCATTTTTTACTCAATCTTATCTTTAGAGAGAGACTTTATTCATGAAAGATAAAGATAACGACTTCTTTTTGCTTGATTTGTCTTTATCATTTTCTTCAATATTTTCACCCATTAATTATTTTAAGTCGAAACTTGTTTCTACTGAGCCCAAGTCAAACACTGAATTTGAGTCTGAATCCATTCCAAATACAAAAAATATGACAAAAAATAATATTTTTCTTGATTCTATGAAGGAATTACAGTTGTACTGAAGAAGAAAAGTTTCAGAGCCTGAACTAGTACCAGTCTAAGAACTTGATCCTAATTCTGGAAATGATGTAATTACAATTTTTGACTCTGTTTCTCAAAATGAGCATGAATCTCTTAAAACTATAACTAGTGATTATGATCTGCCTATTGCCATTAGAAAATGAACCAGACAATATACTAAGCATCCACTATACCCAATCTTTAATTTTGTGTCATTTGAACAATTTTCATCATCCCACAAAAAATTTTTTGTGAGCCTAAATACTATTTCTATTCCAACTATATTATCCGAGGTATTATCTAGTAAGAAATGGAGGCAAGCCATGAAAATAAAAATGATGGCCTTAGAGAAAAATAAGACATGAAAATTAGTAAAGTTGCCTAAAGAAAAAAATTCAGTGGGGTGTAAATGGATTTTTACTGTAAAATATAAAACGGATGGTACTGTTGAAAGGTATAAAGTCAGGTTAGTGGCTAAGGGCTACACTTAAACCTATAGAGTGGATTATCAAAAAACTTTTGCTCCAGTTGTCAAGATAAATACAATTAGAATTTTATTATCATTGACTGTAAATTACAATTGGCAGCTTCAACAATTTGATGTAAAAAATACTTTCTACATGATGATTTGGAAGAAAATATATATATGAAGGTTCCACCAGGATTTGGAGGTCATCTAAAAGCAAACAAAGTATGCAAGCTGAAAAAGGCTTTATATGCCTTAAATAGTCTTCTAAGGTTTGGTTCGAGAGATTTGTCAAAGTGATGTTAGCAATGGGATATAAACAGAGTCAAGGATATCACATATTGTTATCAAGCACTCTGATTCAAAAAGAGTCACAGTTCTATTAGTGTATATTGATGATATAATTGTAACTAAAAATGATAAAAAAGAGAGAGAACCTCTAAAACAATGTTTGGCTAAAGAATTTGAGATAAAAGAGCTAGGAAGATTGAAGTAATTCCTAGAAATTGAAGTAATTCATTCACGGCATGATATTTTTATCTCACAATAAAAATATGTGATGGATCTTCTAAAGAAAACTGTGAAGTTTGCATGTAAATCTGTAAATATCTCTATAGATTCTAATCATAAAACTGGAGAAATTAACGAAGATGCTGCTATAGATAAAGAAATGTATTGAAATACTCATTTATCTCTCACATACTAGATCGATATAGCATATGTGGTGAGTGTGGTAAGTCAATTTATGCATAATCCTAAATAAGTGCACCTACTGACTATTTATCATATATTGCACTATTTAAAGGTCAATCCTAGGAGAGGTATCTTACTCAAAAAAATACAGGGCTAGTTCTAGAAGCATATACGAATGCTGATTATGCATGTTCAGTAATTGATAGAAGATCTACCTCAGGTTACTGCACTTTCTTATGTAATAATCTTGTGACTTAGAGGAGTGAAAAATAAAATGTGATGGTAAAATCAAGTGCTGAAGTAGAGTACAGATCAATGGCTCAAAGAATTTGTGAACTCCTATAATTAAAGATCATCCTAAAGGACTTGAAGATCAAGTGGATAGACTAATGAGACTCTATTGTGATAACAAGTTTGCAATAAGCATTGCACATAATCCTATGCAACATAACAGAACAAAACACATTAAAGTAGATCGGCATTTCATAAAAGAGAAACTAAACAGTGAGTTGATTTGTATACCTTATGTATCAACTAAGGGTCAACTTGCAGATGTGTTGATTAAAGGTCTCAGTAGTGTAACATTTCAAGAAATTATTTTCAAGCTGAGAATGAAAAACCCCTATTCACCAGCTTGAGGAAAAGTATGAGAAAATATTTTATTTATAGCTGGTTGTAATCTTGTAATCTATGTATTTATATTTGTATCTCTAGAATTAAGTATTTGTATCTTTAGAATTAAGGACAAAAAAATTAAGATAAACAATCTCTTAATTATAGGATCAGTTTTTAGGAAGATTTAGTTTTCTAATTTAACCTCTATTTAATTGTATATAAATTCAAAGTTTTTGTATAATTCTTAATGAGCAGTTTTTTAATATACATTCAATTTTTTCTCTTATTTTTTCACACAGATTTTATTTCTTAATTTTTCCACATCATTCTCTGCCATGCGAGCACCGGTAGCTCTAATATCAAATGATATGAGCTAAATGGGATGAAGAAAATGAAGCTGCAACAGAGTATCTGCACAACATGATAAGAGAAAGGAGAAGAAGAATCCAGAGAAAAAAATAGGAATTTTCTATATTGTAAATTCATCAACTGACTTCAGTCAGTCCAATACATTATATATCACATAATAATGTCCCAGCAAAAAACCAACAACTCCCTTGTAATTAGCACCGCTGTAACTAATCCCAGATTAACTGACATAACAAATATTTAAAATAGATTTATGTTTATTGGATTGGACTTGGAATAATAACCAATTAGCCCAAGTAGTCCAATACTCTAACAGCCCGCAACATACTTCTTTGCCATCCTTCGCCTTCTCTTTCTCTTCCGAAACTGCACTTTATTTGTTCTTTTTCCCTCTCTTTCTGTCCTCCTCTTCCAAAACTCTCTCGCCTCTCCTCTAATTTCCTTTCTTTTATCCCCGTCCTTGTTCAATCCCTTGTACATCGCATTCCGACAATGTTAACTTCGACTCCAAATTGGATACTTATGTTGAAGATTCCAATGCTTTAGTTTCTGGTTTTGAAGGCCTCCCCATCGATGGGTTTGATAATGGGCGCGAGGGAATTTAAATGAATAACATCGAGGGGGAAACTGAGAATGTGATGGAGAGCTGGAGCAGAATGATAAATTGGTGTGAAAGGAAGAGCCCTTTGGGCGTCAGGAGAAAGGGCTTTACCACCTGATTACCGAAGCCAAAGCCAACCCCAAAGATGCCGCTGACCAAAACGCTTTGCTAACTGAGCTTAATAAGAACAGGTTTTCTTTCTGTTTACTATTGTTGATTAATTTTGAAAACATTTTTTAATCTCTTTAATCTTTAATTTTATTATTTTTAAAGCAGTTCTGAGTCTGTGATTAAGCGATTTGAACAAAGGGAACATGCGGTAGGTAGTAGAGGAGTTGCTGAATATCTTCGAGCTCAGGTATTCACTAATGCCATTGCTGAATATATTCAGGATGAACAAGCTGGAAAGCCTTCCAGTCTTTGGTAAAAGGGCCCTGCTTCGTTGCTTTTGTTTTATATATGCATTTGATTCTTTTTTTTTTTTTTTTCAGTTACTTTAAAATTGTCAGAATTGGTCGAACCTATGTTATCTCTTTCGACATTCGAGTTCTGTTGGACCTATGAATTGGTGGATAAGTACTTTTGTAATGTTTGAAAATATTTCTATATAAATCTATGCTTCAATTTCACCAAAAGGACTTAGAATATCTGATCCATTAAAATTTAAATGTAGCTGCAAGAATTGAAGGAGCGTGCATCAGGAAATGTGGATGGGCCCTTTCTAAGCCCTGGGATTTTTGAGAAGCAACCGTTGCATGTGGTGATGGTAGGGCTCTATATTTTATTGTTCTGTATAGGGGACAATATGGTTTATACAAAGTACTTTCTTTTTGGTTACTCTATACTTGTACTGCCATACATGGACTATCATAACCTGTACACAACTTGTATTATTCTTCTCTCCCATTGGAATCCCTTGTCAACTAATTTGATAGCGATGCTTTTTCCTTTATTAGGTTGATCCTAAAGTTTCAAACAAATCACGATTTATACAGGAGCTTATTTCAATTATTTGTTCACTGTCACTGTTGGATTAGTTTGGTATGGATTCCTCCGGTTGTAGTTATACTTTCTCTCCCTCTCTCTCTCTCTAAGTCCCACAGATATATGCTTTTTCATCGTTGAATCAGCCAGTCCTTGCTATTAACCTCCAATTTAATTTTATTAAACATGAAAACTATGTTCAGGTTAATGGGTGCTGCTGCACTTCACAAGTACATAGGAAGCGTGGGCGGAATAGGAAATTCAGGTGTTGGATCAAGTTGCTTCTATGCTTCCAAAGAATTGAACTAAGAAGTGATGCCTGAGAAGGCAAGTACACAAGGCCTTTTCTTGCAGTCTAAATCAAGACTTTTGTTGCATTTGACAGCTGCATTTCTATTTTCAATATGCAAGGATGGAATGGATTAAGTAGATTACATTGGACTGGTTAAGAAAGAAATGAAAACTTTGTGCAATGAAAATTTTAATTGAAAAGCATTCATGATTAAAGGGAAACTGTTATAATTTGGTAAAACTTCATCTTCCATTAGGTATATGATGATCAAGAGCCTGTTTTGCAGACCATGAAAGTGAAATGCAACTTTAGTTTTGTTATGGATCGGTCAGAGAAATTTATGGATAATCCTAAACCTTGTTTTTTCCTTATTAATTACTTTATTTGCAGAATGTTAAAACATTTAACGATGGCAAAGGCTGTGATGATGCAAAACAAGAGGTTGAGGAAGTAGTTTAGTACCTCAAAAACCCATCAAAGTTCGTCCGTCTTGGGGGGAAGTTGCCAAAGGTTTGTGCAAGATAATACGGTGTTTGAAATAGGTCTCATTCTGTCTGTTTTACTCCATATGATGGACTTTACTGAAATTGGTATGCTATGATTCATTCACTTTTGGAGTAAAAGGTTTTTTTGTGTTAATCTTCTGGTTGTATTGTCTTATTCACACCTAAATTGCAGGGAATCCTTTTAACTGGAGCACCTGGAACTGGAAAAACTCTGCTGGCCAAGGTAAGATTTTCCTTCTATTTTCTCACTAATGGTCACTTACATATGTCAGGGAGTTTTTGCACATTACATCTTAGCCACCGTGCAAGCTCTCTTTGCTGCTAGTGGTTCAGCAAGGTCCTTTGAAGCATGTTTCATGTGCCTATATCCATGCTTAACTTACAATGATAGATTTGTTGAACCTTGAAGGCTGTTGCTGGGAACGCTGGGGTACCTTTCTTCTATAGAGCAGGATCTGAATTTGGGGAAATGTAAGCCATCATCTCATTTCATCTTTGCTTGGCAACCTTGTCTATAGATTTTCATGTGCTTTAATATATACTATATGCTTTGTTCTGGGGATTATTTGGTGTTATAGATGCTGAGTCTGATACTCCCTTTCTTTGTGGCAGGTTTGTTGGTGTTGGTGCTCAGCATGTGGGATCCCTTTTCCAAGCAGCTAAGAAAAAGTTTGATATTCATAATGACTGGGTTCTGGGGATTACTGTGATTGCATGATACCATGTCCATCATGTCATCTGACCATGTCATTCACAATGTATCATTTTTTATAGGCCCCTTGCATCATTTTTATTGATGAAATAGATGCTGTTGGATCCACATGAAAACAATGGGAAGGCCATACCAGAAAAACGCTACATGAGCTGCTTGTTGAAATGGATGGTTTAGAACGAAATGAGGTACTTAAACAAGTTTGCGATACAATAATTCCTTTTTGCATTTTTTAATTTGTGTAACCTCTGTCTATCTCATAGGGAATTTTTTAATGGCTGCAACAAATCTGCCTGACATTCTTGATCCAGCTTTGACAAGACCTGTCATTAAGTGCTGCAATTATTAGTGTTTTGTACAGTCTTGGGGATTGGAACTGTATGTTGAAAGGGATTGTCCTTTTATTTTGTCCATCAGATCTAGCAAACTTGGTGAATATTGCTGCAATAAAAGCTGCAGTTGAAGGTGCAGATAAGTTGACTGCTGCACAGTTGGGGTATGCTAAAGACAGGATATTAATGGGTACTGAGCGTAAAACAATGTTCCTATTGGAAGAGTCAAAGAAGATATTGACTTTTTTTATCAATCACTTTAGGTTGAATGCAAGTTGTGGTTTGCTTGGAATGTATTGAATCGTTAACATTGTAATCAGTGCAACCAAAGATATAAAACAGCCTATTATGAAGATAACACAGATTACCAGAAAATTTTCCACAATTTAGGATATGAAGGTATTAAGGATTGATCTCCATTTTTAATCTTTAATGGAGGATGTTTCTTGATGCAACTCATGTAGACAAATGGCCAATTTTTTTACCAAAGTTCTTTTTTAGCTGCAACTAGGTAGTATTTTGGTTCTTTATTCATGCACAGTGTCAGTGTACAAATTAGGTATTAGATTTTTAAGATAAACTTTTATCATTAGCCAAAATGGATCATCCTTATTTGCTGACATTATCACACATAACTCAACTCACTGCTTATCATGAGAGTGGGCATGCAATTGTTGCTTTCAATACTGAGAATGCACATCCAATCCACAAGGCAACACTCATGCCTCGTGAATCTGCTCTAGGAATAGTTACCCAGATGCCTTCAAGAGATGAGACTTCAATTAGTAAGAAGTAATTATCAGCTTGCCTTGATGTTTGTATGGGAGGAAGTGTTGCAGAAGTGCTCATCTTTGGCCAGGACCATATTACAACTGGGGCAATTAGTGATATATAAACAGCTACTGAGGGTGCAAATCCAATCCACAAGGCAACAATCACGCCCCGTGGATCTGCTCTAGGAATGGTTACCTAGCCGCCTTCAAGTTATGAGACTTCAATTAGTAAGAAGCAATTATCAGCTTACCTTTATGTTTGTATGGGAGGAAGAGTTGCAGAAGAGCTCATCTTTGGTTAGGACCATATGACAACTGGGGCAAATAGTGATCTATACACAGCTACAGAGCTTGCTCAATATATGGTATATTTGAAAGTTTTTTTATTTTTTATATTTTGGATTTGTAATTCTCCATTTCTATATTTGTGTTTCCAGTTCATAGTCATTTATATATGGGGTATGGGAAAGAAATAACCAAAAACTTTGAGTAATGCTGATGTGCTGGAGTTCTCCATTCACTCTGAAAAATGCTGTCCCTTTTATTTAATTCCGCATTGCTTATGGCTTTCAGTTCTATGCTAGGTATCTAATTGTGGGATGAGTGATGCAATTGGACCTGTTCATATTGAAGATCCACCAAGTTCTGAAATGCAGTCTTGCATTGATGCTGAAGTATGTTTCTGCCAGCTGGAGTTCTGATTAGTATAATTGTCTTTTCAATCTTAATTTGTCTTTTTTTTTTTTTTTTACGTAGGTGGTGAAACTTCTAAGAAAAGCATATAATCGTGTGAAAGCCCTCTTAAAGAAGGTATGTTCATGAAACCACATTGTTTTATAATTTTCATATTGATAAGGAGTAAGAAACCATATCATATAACAAGGAATTAAAAAGAATCTGAATGGTAGGATCCTAGCTTCTAAGATTCCAGGAATATGTATGAAAAAAGATTTGTTTCTATAAGTTTTTGTTCATCCATGGAGTAAGTTTTAAATAAAAGTTATGTTTCGACTGGCAGTAGAAAAGTGAAATAACTTTTCAGTAATCAAATTTCTTTCTGCAAATTCTCAAGTTCAACGCTTTGTTTTACCTTTTTATTAAGCATGAGAGGGCATTGCATGCATTAGCAAATGCACTTTTGGAGTATGAAACATTTTAGTACGGAAGAAATAAAGGGCATTATTGTCCTATACGGATAAGGAACATTGCCCTAGGAACAAGAACCAATGTGATGTATCTCACATCGAGTAAAAATATCATTTATATGCAATTTAAAAGAGATTACTTACGAATGTTGGAGTCAATTAAATCATGTGAGCTTACTAAGAGTTTTCCTAACGGGTTTGATAATTGTAAAAGTCAACTATAGGTATTTGAGCACTTGGAGCACTTTAGCTTGTTTAATAAATATATTTAATTTTTAAATTTTTTATTTTTTATTTCAGCATATTATTAAAATTTATTTTTATATTGAATATATTTGTTTAAACAAAAAAAAAATATGATAATCTAAATAAACATATCTAAACAAAAAAATATGGGTATATAGAATATTATGATTTTTTAAATCGACTTGATCAATGACTGTTCATTTATTATAAAATTTTTTTTCATTAGATCAATTTTACGACTTTTAGTTTGTAGAGATTTTTTTAAGGTTTTATTATATTTATAAGTATAATTATTTTTAAGATAATGTCGCAGTCATATTTTTTCTTTCTTATTATTTCTTAAATTTTCTAGCAAGAAGAACAGTAAGAAGGGGAGCTAGTATTGGCTTAAACTATGACATACATCTGTAATCTACTTGACTATAGGGGAAGCTTTGTACAGCTTTACAGGTAATTATTTTTTATATAACTAGTGTAAGTCACGCTACGTTGCCCAAGTTATTAAATACGCAATATTTATAATGAAATTCATGAGAATAGAAGTAAAAGTATTATAAATAAAAAAATAAACATATTAAATCAAATATAAATATAATTTTAAAATGTTTCTATTCAATTAAGAAGGAAAGGAAGCTTCCTCGGTCTATAGACTCTTGATAACTTATTTCACAAAAATAAAGTATAAATCCTAATGAAGATAAATAAAACAAATGCATTATCATTTTTCCTTTTTTCTGAACACGATTAAATCTTTTTTTTACAGTAAAAATAAACGAACGAAAAATTTTAAAATGAAAAAAAAATAATAATTAAACAAATGAAACAAATCTGCATAACAATCCAGTTTGCCCACCGACCTCGAAATCAATCGGCAGACTTTCTTTCTTCATCCTTTTATTCTTTATTCTCCATCCTCAGTCTCTCTCTTTATCCGTGATTTATTTCCCCATTCTAAACTAAAACGATGAAAGTAGTAAGATCCAACCACTTTTTTATTTCTGTGTCCTTTTCCACATTCCTTCCTTATCTCCCTCCTTGCTTTTTTTTTTTTTTTGTCAATTATTTCTGTCTCTAGAAAATTTATCTCCTGAAGCTTCTTTACTTTTTTTTTTTTTTCATTTGTAACTTTAACTAAACTACAATCGTTGTGACTTGAGAAACCAAAAAAAAAAAAAAGTTGAAAATGGAGATTGAATTGAAATTATAGATGTCAATGCGATTGAAGAGATTATTAAATCTACTATCAATTAATAAATTTAACCATTTGTTAACGAATAAATGAATGGTAAATATTATTCAAATAACTATTTAGGGATAGTTTTAAATATATTTTTTGTATTAAAATTAAAATCGTGGATTATTAAATTATATCAATATGTCTTGTCATTTTTAGATAAAATATTGGATTTTTAAATATTTTCATCTCACTATGTCAATTACCAAGATGGTATCATAGCTTAAATTTTGATTGTGTATTTCACGTGTATGGATAATACAAAAAGACTTTGTCAACAACTGTTGTAATAATTTTTGTTCCTTTCATTCAACTAAATATAAATGAACTAGTATTAAACTAGTTTGTGATCCAATGTACAGATTGTTTTACTTATTTAAATGTGTTTGCACCAGAAAATTTATATTTTTTTTACAATTATATCTAAATCTTTAAAATTTTGACATATATAATATATAGAATTAACATATCATAAGAAAATTAAACTTTACTATTATTATCTTGATCAAAATGTTGAAAACAAATATATATATATATATATAAAAAGTTAAAAAAATAATTGAATATAAATATAGTATTAGTTTTTTAGAAGAAAATAAAAATATAATATTAAAGGATCAATTAAAAATAGAAAAGGTATTCACATATCTTTATTAAATTATGATTTTCATAAAAAATACTAAAAAAATCAATTAAAAAATGTGTTGCAAACAAAAAAATTTGAATAAAAAAATCAAAAGAAGAAATCATTAAAGTAAAAAAAAAAACAACAAAATCACAAAAGCAATATAAATCTTAAAAGAAAATTGAATACTGGAAAAAAATGACATAGCAAATATTATTAATGGGCTTAAAGGGATGTGTTCTTTGAATTTAAAAAGAAACTAATAATAAGATATTTGAAAATTGAAAAAGATAAATGGGATATGTGTGATTTTAATTTAGTGAGAATATTTTTTGTTTTTAATTTTTTTTTTGCATATTTATAGTACAAAATTTTTTTTTAAAAAATTTATAGTAAAAAATCAATAATTTAATTTTTTTTTAAATTTAGCATTATTTTAATTAAAAATTAATTACTTTGTTAATGAATATTTTATCATATATACACCAAAATTTCAATTCACCATCTATATAAAAAATATATTTTTCACCTATTTTATTCTTAATTATTTTCTTAAAAATTTTATAGATAATTACCATTGTTCTATATACATCACAGGTTATATAAAACGTTGAAAAATATTATTGTAATTCAAATAAAAATAACGATAAGTATTGTATATTGTTATCGACTTATGGTCTTATTAACTTATTTAAAAAAGATATTTTTATAACATATTACTTAAATTTATACACTAAAAAATTAAAGTTGGTTATTTATTTTATGTATATGATGAAATTATAATAATACACATATTTCATGCATGCATTTAAATTTACTAATTACTACACAAAAACTAATTGACTTAAGATGGAAAATATTGAAAACATATATTACAAATCTAATAATAAGAACATAATATCTAAATATATTCACACTTTACATAATAATAATAACAATAATAATAATAATAAGTCCAAAATTTCAAAATTGTTTTACAATGTACTTGTATAGTTTAAATGTAGGATGAAAAATATGTACATGTTCTATAAAAAAATATTCACATTAATCTTAAATAAGATTTTATTTTTAATTTTTTTCATTGGAATGATCACATTATCCTTATCTCATTTAAATGGGAATAAAGATTATAAATTTTTAATATAAAAATTTTTGGATAAATCGAATTTATTAATATTTGAAACATTTTTAAAATTTAAATAATAAGATTATTTGGTAGTTATCTACAATTAAAAAATTATTCTACATACCAATAACATATATTGTCCATATAAGCTTACACAAGCAATTTTATAAAGTAATCACATATCTTGTAATATAATATTATTATATATGATATATTATTAATTAAAAACACTCTTAATTACATTACATCAAAAAAAAATTGTCAGTCAATCATTGACAAATGTCATTGAAACAATCCTAAGAGATTGAGATTGTTTTCATACACAAGTATAGACTTTATATAATTTCTTGCAATTTTTCCCCCACCATTGTCCTGAGACGTTTTATGGAAACTCTTTAGACACCGCGGGACGAGGCATCCATCAGAAATGATCCCAGTCCTATGAAACAGCCGAGACCGACATATTTCTTGTACTATTTGTGAAATCATGTATTATTTGCACTTTTACCTTGTTCTGGGTGAAGTATTGAATTGTGTAACATGGAGTGACAGTTTATAAAATCCAATTCCCAACTTCTGAGAAAGTTCATACGTTCTTTCCCTTCTGTGTTTGGGCACTTCTAATCCCTCGATGACTCTATTGCAGCATTAATTCTTCAATTATTCCTCCAATGCTACTTTCAGGGTTGATTTTCTTTGGCCGTTGCGAAGCTTTAAATGGATTGATTGTGGAATACGTAAGAATATTATTGGCACATTCGTTCTTGATTATGTTCATGATCTTTCTTTCTTTTTCATTTTTGGATGACAAGTACGTTTTCTTCTGTGTCTGTGCTCTAAACTGACGCTACTCTTCATCACCCAAAAGCCCAAGGCCTAACGTCGAGAGACAATCATTGCCCCAAAAGCCTAAGGCCTAACTGCAGGGTTCTTAAGCCGAGCTCCGACAACAGCTTCAAAACTACTGATCTCCATTCCATGACTAAGCGTTTCTATGCTTCAAAACTACTGATCTCCATTCCATGACTAGGCATTTCTATGCTTTCAACAATGATGGTCAGCACTTGGGAGCATCAAGAAAATAATCGTTCGACTGTCACTATGGGACAGCATTTTCCACCAAACCTGCAACTAGAAACTACCATTGTCACGAGACAAACGCAGAAGCCAGAAATCAAAAACCAACTCTTTATGAACAACCATTAAACCCCACAATAACAAAACTCTGGATCAGCTGAACAACTAGTCCCTCCTTTTTCCTTCTCTTTTTTTTTTTTTTACTTTTTTTCATCTTTCAACAGAAGAAACTTTATAATAATTGTGGTTCTTGATCTACTAAAGACAGGAAAGCAGAGAACAATAATAAATAAAAGGAATGCAGTATGAGTGTATCTTAGAAGATGGAAGACCCACAATTGCCAGTCCATCTCTAAAGCCTCCTACATACGAAAGCCTCCAAAGCTTCATCCATGGCAACTAAAGCCACCACCTTGTCTCCTCAGCCCCAACTTCAAAGATCAATGGGTTCTGTCTGGTCCTGCACTGCTAACCCTTCTGAGACATCTGCAAGTGATTTGAGATTGCACTTGATCAAAGCTTCAACAAAGTAGCATGTCTCATCCTTTGTGTTCCCCTCAGGCACGTCCACTACAAAGGATTCAATGACTAGAGTCCCAGGTCTTCCATCAATGATCTCTGGATGGAGGGAAATGATTGAAGAGTAGTTCTGGATAAAAAATAAAATAAGGTTAAAGGCATTCTGGAAACGAAACTTAGCTGCAGATGTAACTACCTGGATTTTCACCATAAAAAAATCCGTGTCCAGAATATAGATAACATGCATACTTTCATGAAGCTTGATGAATATTATACAATCAGCTACTATCTTATCTTGTGGAACACAGAGCAAAAACTGCAAGCAAATGCACTTCAATTCCTTTTTTCTGAAAATGAATGGAATTATGAGTAACTATGCGAAAGATAGATAGCCCTAGATGTTCATGGAGGATGAATCATAAAAGATAGAGAATGAAAAAGATTAAAATTAAAAGAAAAAGAAAAAAAAAGCCAAGATGTCCCTACCTTAAGTCTGTGATCCCCACCAATAATCCTGATGCTGAGGATATGCTCGTCATCATCAAGGAGTTCAAGTCTTTCAGTACTTGTAGTCGCCGGGAGCCCCGACTTGACATCAACTTCTCTAAGACTCCCAATCTCAAGGTTTCCCTGCGCGACACACCTGCTGACAAAAGGTTTATACTTCTGTGGTTCGTCAAATCTCCTCACCAAAGACCAAACCTGTAAAAAGATGAAGCAATACAAATTTTAGGAAAACTATGCATATTCAGGGGAAAAAAAGATTCAACCAAGGTTATAGATAAAAAGTTTACAAAAATATAAGAATCAAGCTCTACAATTGTGGAGGAATGAAGTATTTCTACGTTATCTGAATATCCACTATTAGTTATCTATCTTTCACCTTTCTTTGGCATATTAATCCTATTTCTAAACATTCATTTCGTATGTGAAAAATGGAGAAAGAAAAGGAAAGAAATTTTTTTTGGAGTATATGCTTCACATCATTCCTATTTCTAGGAAATGCAATAAACCAACAAGACAAGTTGCATATAATTCAATTAAATCTTAACCCCATTGTTCCCGAGGAAATGAATGTATCAGGGAAAAACCTTTGGACAACTCAATCAATAAAAAACAACAAACTTGCTCAAATGATTTCAGAAGGTAGTAAAGAGATTAAAAATTTTAACAAAAAAAATTGATAATAATATGGATCTCAATTTAGGATTTAGTAACACATAAAATTCAAAGAAACGAACAACTTTATCCAAGTTTTGAGTTGCACCTTAGCATTAAACATAATCAACATGCTCTCTGTTTCGCCCCCAAAAGATCAAATTTTGAATGTCAGATTTAAAAATAATCGTATCTAACTCAACAAATTAAAACATGCGAGAGATTCTTCTATTTAAACATTTCTCGATCAAATTTCTCAACAACAAAACATGAAAGTTAAGGCAGTTTACATAAGCGAGCATAGCAAGTGTAAGAAATTAGATTCAATCTTCTGTCTTTTGTTTTTATAAAGGAATAACCAATAAATTAAATTGAAACAATCAAGATTTCCAGAACTCAAAAAAGAAAACCACCAGAGATCAAGATTAACCCACCTCGAGAACAAAAGTCAAACATTGACAAAATATATCACTCAGAAAAAATGACAAAATAATCACTAAAAAAAGGAAAATCTTTGATCGGTAAAGCTATGAAAAGAGAGAATAATAAAACCTTCCAAATAAATAAGCAAAAGAAGAAAGAAAACGAAACGAAATAGAGAATGATGAGTGAGAGGAATCTTGAGAATGATGAGTTGAAAAATCGAATCCATACAAAACGTAAACAAAGAGAGAGAGTTACGAGAGGAACAGGAGCTTTGATGTGCTTAACAAGAGCTGAACAACACTGATTCTCTCCAGTCTCATGCCGATGATGTCTCCTTGTATACTCAGTCGTCGCCAACACCGCCGCACTCCCAAATACATCGCTATGCCCATTCATTGTCTCCTCTTCTTATAAATCCAAAACGCTCACTTTTCTCTCACGCAACCACAACAAACAAAGCATTCTACGTCGTCTCGTCCACCGGCGACCAGAGCTCCGATCACCGATCGGACTAATTCTCCGACGACGCTTCTAGAAATTGTCAAATCTTGTTTAACTCAAAAGGAAGAATAAGAAGAAAAGCCTGTGAGCCACCGCCATAAAACGAGAGAAGCTACTAGACTTCTTCCAGCTCTAAGCCTCCTATCACCTATCTCATCACCTCAAATGATAATAATAAAAATAAAAATAAGACTCATCTTAAATGCTTCAATTTTTTTTTATTACTGGATCGGCTCTTCGGTTTGACATCGGATTATGAATGTTATTACCAGAATTGCCATTAATTTTGTCTTCTTCTGCTTTTGTCTTTTCTCCTTTTGGAAACTGTCCCCCCGTGTTAGTTGTGTCAAAAGAGGAAAAACTAACTGGCCGTTGGAATTTTAATCTTTACAAAAATGTTGTAAGCATTATTTAAGCTGGTATTTGTAAAAAAACAATTTTTGTAACTATTATATTATTTTAATTTAAAGAAAATTAAATTAAATTAAAAATAATTTTTAAATAATAACTTAATTTACTTTAATCAACTATAAGCATTTGTTAATTGGATACTTAATAGTAAAAAAACTGGACCTTTTAATATTTTATTGGTTTTTGAGATAAATATTGGCTCATTTGTGGTTTGGTTTTGCAAAAATATATTATTAGATAGATTTATAAATTTAAATATGATATTTTAAAAAAATAAAAGTGATAGATTTAAAATTTTAATAAAAATTATATATAAATTTAATAAAAACATAATATATAGATACAAATTATAATATAATAATTTTTTATGTATGATATAAAATAAATATTAATGCATACAAATTATCATATTTAAAATTAGATAATTTTTTATCTTTTTTATATTTTTTTTCACTTTTGTAAATTTATAGCTGAAATTTCCGATAAATGAATTTTTTACTTTAAGCTTTAATATTGATATTTTTTCGTGAAATTCATTGACTGTTTGAATGATATAAAAGGGTAATTTTATCGGTATATTAAATTTTATGTAATTTTAAATTATAATTAATAAATTATAATTCATAAATAATAAATCAAATACTCCGGACCGCATTAACTCTCAAGGCAAAAAGAAGCTACTTCAACCACGCTCATTGAAGGACGCGTGGATTTCAATCTCGAAAAGCAGCAGCGAGCATTTGCAAGATGCTTGCTTTTTCAGGAAATGGTACGGTGTAAAGTCACTCGTTAACTGGGCAGCCTTAGCTTTAAGCCTTAAAATAATCATTTTTCATTTTTTCTCAACAGAGATTTGAGAGTGCCACAAACGCTCTGTAAAGGAAAGTGAGTAGAATTTTGTCGTTTTCTTAAGAAAAAAAGAAACTTTTAAAAATCTCAAGGAAGCGTGCGTTGAAGGTCAGCTGCACGTGATGGAGTAGGAGGTTTACAAATCGCCGCAGGCAACAGACTATAAATTTGGTTCGTCAAAATAAAATAATTCTGGTTATAAGGTAAATTACTATGAGAACCTCATAGTAAAAATTAATTACGTCATCACTAAATAAGTCATTAATAGCATGAGCAGAAATCAAAGTTTTCTTTGACTTTTTTTTTTTTTTCAAATCTTTGTGAACAACTTCTGTTGATTTTGCGTGGGAATGAGCTCTCAAAATAAATAGATTGATAGTGATTATTCTTGGCTTCAACTAATTGAATTGTGATCATAATTGAGCCGTCATCCATAGCCATGATCGACTTTGATAACTCTGAATCTGATGTATTATCAAATAATGTTTATAAATATAAGTTTGATTTAAGTTTGCGACAAATCTATCACTTTCCCTTCTACCAAATAATGGAAAGATTATTTTGAGGATATATCAAAACAACATGTCACTTCATTTACAATTTCTAACCCCATCTCATGGCTAGAATTATTCTATCACATGCTATGGGACCTTCAGTATTTTTCATGAATCAATGTTAGAATTTCAATTTCGATTATTCAAAGCATCAAGAAACCAACAGAATTCCTGTGCCCAGTTGCAGCCTGAAGATTCTGGAAGTTGGCAGAGTGCAAGAATCATTGTGTCAGAGGTTCGGGTTATTTCAGGACATGATGTTGTCTTCAGCCTTCCCGCACAAAACTAGAAGTGCTTCTCTTCTTGTTTTCATCTTACATTTTTTTCCCTTTCCTTTTTGTAACAGCATACTGCATTACATGGTTAAATTATCCAAGAGATCATGAACTTTAACTCAGCTTTATAATTACAGCTAGTTAGTAAGCAAACTTTAAGATTTTATTCTGATATGATTTGCTGAATATGGATGAGTTGGTTTAAATCTGGTTTTTGTTCTGAGCAAAAGATTATTGCCAAACAAGAATGTTGTCCGAAGTTTTTGATGGCAACAGCTAGTCGAGAACCATTGGTTATGTGATTTCACAAGAGTCCAAAACATCTAATTATAGCTGTGAGATTGTGCTTTAAATTTCATATATGTCCGTTATGATTATGATAAATTTAGAGAGAAAATCATTTCAGGGGTTCTTCTGTGCCTTCTTCTACCCGTTTTGTCCAAACAAATCTGAGTTAATAGATAATCCATAATTTCTATACTTGTGTCACTGAAAACCATTGAAATTTGTTACATATAACAAGTGAGCAATTCAAAGACACGATAAACATGTCATTAAGCAACCAAATTTCTTAAACCTGCAGTTGATTGATAACCTGTCAGGCAAAACAAGGGATGACCTCCCTCTCCCCTTTGCTCAGGAAACTGAAGTGATGGGATTTCTGCAACCATATGTAAACCATACATATTTGTATCAATTAGTTAAAGAGATGAAGCAACTTTTAAACGAATCAAAATTAAACTCTGATGTAGGCATGTGCTAGCTCTCGAATTTAGACACAGACACCTGTCACATTCTAGATTCCTTTGTAAGGAGATGCAGGGATTCCATGAGTGCAACATGAGGTATATGGAAATGAAAAGCAAAGAACTTGTCTTCCACTTCAGGTCATCTTTCATCTGTCTCGTAAAGAACCATTATATTCTGATTTTAGGTCGTTAGAAACGTTTGGTGGAATCTCTGGAGGCCTTAGCCTTTTGGTGAACTTGGGGTTTGCCTAACCGATCATAATTGTAACCTCGTTGAGGAACTATGTATGGTAATTCACATTCATGTCAGAAAATTACATGCGCCAAATACTCTTCGGGCTTTTTCTGCTCAAAAAACCAATGATTGAATTAGCAAAATTAATATTTCCGGCCAAAATAAACCTACAATATCAAAAATATCAGAAATAAGATGTGGCTGAGGCATAATCTACTAGTTGGTAGCTGTATGTCCTTGATCCCATAATTAAAATCCCCTCTACAATTCATTTTGGTAGCTCTAGGCGAGTAGGCAAAGACCTGAAACAGCACGCAAGTTATTTAAGTGCTACGGATGATATCTCTCGCTAGTTATGTCTTGTGGCTGTGAAGGCTCTACATGCTGCACTCTATCTTAGGGCTTTGTTTTATGTGTGACCTACCATAATCATGTACAGCAAATTAATTAGTCACTGCGATCTAACTATCGACAGTTAAATAAAAATTTTAAAAGTTTTAAAATTAAGGGAGTTTTTATCAATTTTTTTTTAGATATATTTAGATATTTAAAAAGTTTATCTTTTTAATAAAATTTTAAAATTAATTTAAAATCTATAAAAAAAAATAATTTTGATTTTTAAAATTAAAGATAAATTCAGAATTAAGATTATGCTTAAAAAAAATATTAGTACCACACAATATCCATTTTAAAAATAATATCAATTAATCATTTATTATCCCTTAACCTTGATAAAAGTGATCTTATTTTTTATATTTAAAGTTAGTTTCCTTAATTTTTCTTATTGCAATAAAAAACATCATTTTATTTTATTTCTTTTGCTTAAAAAATAAATAACAATTTTGTGTATTGAAAAATTCTCAAAAATATTTCAATATTTTGATAATATTAAGAGAAATTTTATCACTTAAAGATTTTTCAAAAATTGCTATTCAAATTTCTAAAGAATCACACTCTTGACGGTTTATATTTAGCTTTAAAATTAATATTTAATAAAATTATATTCATAATTTAACCCCAAATAACATTTTTTTTTTATGAAAAATTCAATTCTTATCTATTTATTAGGTAAAGGGTAAATAAAAATCTTTATTGAAAATTATTCTAAATGTTCCAATATTTTGATAGCATTATAAAAAAAAAAATTTATTTAAAGATTTTTGAAAAATCACTACTCAAATCTTTTTAAAATTTTATTTTAAGAGATTTCATTATTTTTGAATTGATGTGTATGCATGAAATATAATACTCATGGATCGCATTGTATAGCAATTTAATTTTTTAGTAAGGAAAAGTAAACAAGTATTTTTATATTAAAAATTATTCTAAATATTTTAATACTTCAACAATATTTTTAAAAAAATCTTTTCACATAAATTTCTTTTAAAAGATCACTATTTAAACTTTTTAAAACTCATTATTGAAAATTTGCATTACTTTCAAGAATATTGTATAAATGCAAATGACGAAATATGACATGCGTGCAAAAAGTGTTTTTATTCATTTTGCTTATTTTTCCTTATGTTATAACTTATCTGGCTTGTTTTTTTTTTTTTTTTTTTTCTATTTGTGTTTTAATTATCTAATTATTATATCTTTATTATTATTATTTTATCTAATTGTTTTATCTTTATTATTATTATTTTACAAGAAACAAAAAAAAAAGCTTCTTTATTATAAAATTTTCTTGACATCCAATACTTTGACAACGTTTTAGAAAAAAATTTTACATAGAGATTCCTTAAAAATCACTACTATGATTTTTTTAAAATTTCATCTTTGAAATTTTTTATTTTTATTTTTTAAAAATTATTAATTATTAATTATTGTAAATAATATTCATACATTATTACATACAATCCTATTACTAAAAAAAGATTCATTCTTCCTTCCATTATTTTTATTTTTATTAGTTTATCATTATTCTATATTTTTTAGGAAAATAAATAAATAAAAATATTTTATATTAGATATTTTTCTAAATTCTTTATTACTTTGATCGTATTTTAAAAAAATATCTTTACCTAAAGATTTTAAAGAATCGCTATTTGGACTTTCTTAATCTGTCATCTTTAGATATTTTTATTTTTTATTTTTATTATATTTTTATATGTTTTTATTATTATTCTAATTTTTATATATTTTTACACCTATACTTTTAATTTAGTAATTTTTTTAACACCAATTTTTTTGTTTCTTAAAAAATATATTATTTCTAAGGATTTAAAATATAAATATGCATTAATAAATCATTTAAATAATTTGAAAATTAAACAAATAGAAATTACTCAAAACCAGCCGGTGAATGGTCTAAGAGGCGATTCAAGGTGATTTTTAGTGGTCTAGAGCAATTTTGACCTGTTCAAGCTGGCTCGGACCGGTTCCCTGGCAATTAAGTATGGACCGATCTGGTGCAATTGACAGAAGTTAAAAGCAGGTCGGGTGCGCGGGTTGTCGGGCCCAGTTGGGTTGACATGCGGATCTCCTTCCCTTAAATTTCTTAACTCATTTTAACCCCCTCCAAAAAAGAGGTTGTTGATCTAAAAAATTCTCTCCTGGATTTAGGCGGTCTGTGGCTGTTTGTCGTGGCTCAGCTCGTTATCGACCACCATTTACCAGCACCGAAAAATTCTTAAAAAATGTCCAAAAACTCCTCTCAAAGCCCTCTTTCACCCTACTGGATTACATTTTTCAAACATCTCGTAGATTTTCTCGAATCTAGGTCAAAAATCACGGCTTCAATACCTTGAAAAGCCCCTTTTCGTCGCTTGGTTCCCCTCATTTCAAACTTGTTGCTTCCCCTTCCTTGCTTGTCTTTTCCATAAAAAAAATCCTAGCCTAAAACTCCTTCGAACCTCCAAAACCGAAAACCCCACTTTTGCGTTTGTGAAATTTTCTTTTTTTATTTTATTGTTCCTTAAAAAAGGGGAATGGATGATTTTTTTTTTTTTGGTTTTTGTTTTTTGGTTTTATGTGTTCGAGTAGGTCTTAGGCAAATGATTTTTTTTTTTGGTTCTTGAATGAGGTAGAGGAATGGTGACTGGTTGATTAGTTAGGTTGGGTTGTTGATTTACAGTGAAGGAATGGGGGTTAAGTTTCAGCAGTTTGGGTATCTGGTTACAATGAAGGCCGAACAGTCTTTGATAGAAGAGCGGTGCAGATGTTGGTGGTGGGATTTAGTAGATGTTATAAGCTTAGGAGCTATGATGGTCGTGTGTGGTTCCAGGGGTAGCTAGGGGTGTTACTAGTTAGTGATGGTGAAGGGTTTTATTTTTTGTTAAACCTACTAGAGGTTACTGAAGCAATTTTTTTTTGAGTGATCAAGAAGGGCTTGTTTGATTCGCTCTCTTTTCTTTTTTTTTTTGTTTTAAACGATCATCCCTTGGTTCTTATAATTGCAGAGCCTTTGAAAATCCTCTCGTTTTAACCTTCTGATTCACCTCTGGTAATTCAATATTGGATTGTTCTTGTAGAGGTGTATCAGGATTGCTTAGAAAATTTTTAGGAGGAAGAGAAAGATGTTGCATTTAGGGTAGTGGCCTTCCCTGGGTTAGTGAGTTTTAATCAAATTATGATAGGAATGTATAAGTGAAATTAAAGGGTGAAATTAGATAGCTGGGAATGGGGGAGACAATATGGAAGGAGGCATTTTTTTTGGGGTTCATGAAATTTGGTGCCATGGTAGCTTAAATCATAGACTTTTACCATTCTATTGTTTCAATATTTTTTTTGTTACATCAGATCAAAACTTTAGTAGAACCAAAAAAAAGGGTTTGATTCGAAATCAAACACTTGATATATCTTTAAGTGTTTTTAACCACCAGGTTAAACCCTTTTGTAGTTGCAATTTTGCCTTTCCTACCATTTGGGAAAGAAGACAAAAGCTACTCATGGGCTTTAATTATTCCAAGCCGACCAACTTATCTGGCTCATAACCATAAATTAAGTCTGTATTTGATTTATGAAGAGCCTAAAGAATAAGTCCAAAAGAATTAGACCCAACAGAAAATGACATAAACCCCGAACCAACATATTGAATTAAAAAGCACAATTAAGCTAAAATCAATAACTCAACCTAAATTGGACCTAATAATATTCAATTATTCAAAAATGATCTACAATTATCCTGAACAAAATGGATACCTACAAATATTGTTTTCAGATATTTTTGTAGCTTTATGGTAACTCATTAATAATCACAAAAAGGAACATCAATCATTAAGTAGGAATTTCATATATATCTTTATCAATCAAGAACAACAAGAACCCCTAATCTAGTCAACATTGACAAAACCCACACCAATGTTGCATCCATTAAGTGATATATGTATAAACTAATGAGATTCATTTTTTTTTTAGTTTTTCTAAACTTTTCATAATACCGGTTAAAATACTAAAAGAGTCCTTAAACTTAATCATTTTATGCTTTTTATTTTTGTTATTTCTATCCAAGTAAGCCCTTATTTCAAACAAAATAGTAATTTATGTTAAAAGTTTATTTAAGTATAAATTAAAGATTAAAGACTTATTTATATACAAATTAAAGTTCAAGAGTTTATCTGAGTGAAAATAAAAGTTAATGATTTATTTGAATGCAATAAAAATATAAAAGCTTATTTAATTAAAGTGAAAAAATTCAAGAAATTTTTTTTATTATTTTAGCCTATTATATACTATAGTGATTGTCATTTAGGTAGCACTTAAATCCCAATGTATAGGTATCTTGAGGATTTGCGCACCATTAGTAATATTGGCAATAAAAGAATGTTATATATATATATATATATATGTTAAACCAAGGATATTGCTCCAACAATAGATCTTTATATTTAGACTAAATGCTCAAATTAAGATATAAGGTTTCGATTAATTCTCAATTAAAGATGTAATATTTAATTTGATTCAAATAAGGATTAAATATTTTCAATTTAGTTTTAAAAAAATTGCTTTTTAATGAAGTGAAATACACTCGTTAAATATAAACTCCGTTACTGATGTGTCATTTTCTATTCAAATGACAGGGTAGGTGACACTTCTTGTCCATCACTAAGAAAAAAAAAAAATATAAGATCTTAAAACATAAAAAAATAGCTGTTTGTTTTACTTATTTCCTTCCTAATCTCCCAGAACGATCTCTTCTTCCCTTTAAATTTTGTTACAGCTCCTTTTGCGTCTGATCATTATCTTCTTTGCTGCCTCACTTTTACTTTCGTTTTGTAAATTGCTGACCTCTACCCCTCTTTTTTCTCTAGCTTGAAAATTTTCACTTCTTTTTCTCTTCTTTATTTTTCATTTTTCCCCATGACTATTAGTTATTCATTCATTGATCTCACATGTTGTCTCCTTTTTCTTACTATTGTTGTTAAGTATTCACTTGTCGACAATCATTCATTATCCTTTTTATCTCATATTGATTTGTTCTTTTTTTTTAATAACTTTTTATTATATTATTAAATTTAAAATCACAAATTCCAATATGGTGTTAATATTTGTTTTTGGGTTTTTTTAATAGATTTGATTTTGTTTTGATTTACATATCTTTTGATATGACTGAATTAAGTGGGTTTTTTCTTTTTTGTTTTTGGGTTTCTATTTTTTCTTCAAATTTGTTGTTGATTTGGGTTTTTAGTTTGTTGATGAATTTGATTTGAGGTTTTAGTTTTTTGTTAAATTTGATTTGGATTTTTAATTTGATTGAATTTATTATTTTTTGGGTTTCTATTTTCTCTTCAAAATTTGTTATCTAGGTTTAACTCCTTAGTTGATTTAGGATTTTATTTGAAACACATGAAATTGTAGATTTGGATTCGTCCAAAAAACTATTTGATTAATTCATTTAGATTGTTTTAAACTAGGGTTTGAGTCTCTAATTTTAGGGATTAGAGTTTTTTAAGCATCCAATTTTTATTAAATGACCACCTGGTATATCACATGTATAAAAAAATAACATATCTACTATTTATTTTAACAAATCACGTTATTTAAAATGCGTGTGTATCACTTTCGTCAAAAAATCTTAATTTGAGTAAATTCGAAAACGTTTAGTATTAATTTGAATTAAATTAAATATTATGTATTGAAAATTGACAAAAATATTAAATCTTAAATTGAGTATTTAATCTTATATTTATCCAATTTGCTACAACAACTACACTTTCAACTATGATTTCTGTCTTTAAAAGAACTCTCTTTCTGTCTTCACTTATAAAAATGCATTTTTATACTTGTTTTTGTACATAAGAGATAGTAGCACAAAGACAAAGTAGCATCTATTTGAATTTCAAATTTGTTAAAATCACCTTTTAAGAGTAAATATATAAATCAATAAAATTAAATGGTAGATTTGGATAATTCATTTATCATATTTGTTACTTACAAATGAATCCATCCATCATTTTATATCTTTTGATCAATAGCACCAAATATCCCAATTAAGGTCCACATAAAACTTTTCACTTAGCATCAAGGATTTAAATTATCGCTAATAATCATGTTTTTGATCACGTAATATTTATCATGATTATAGATATAATTGAGATTATTACGATTATTATAGTTATTGTGATTGTAAATTTTTTCTTAAAATTTTACATAATTTATAATAAAATATAATAATTATAATTATAACACAAAAATTATTATTTTATAATTTTTAAAACAATTTATAATATCTCATGTCTTTTTATTTACTTAAACAAAATATTCAAAAAAATTTTAAATTATAATAAAATATTCATATTTAGTTGAGCAACAAATGCAAATACAAAATCATAAATTAATAAATAATAAAATTAATCATTTAACTTTAATTATTTTTCATCTAAGTTATGAAAAAAAATTTACCCCTTCAATTTTCATTAAACAATTTTCTCTAAAATTTCTCTATCTATATCATATTAATTCTTAAATTTGTTCAATTTTAAATTTTCCTCTCATAAAATTTTACTATTAAAAATTTTCTTTTATTAGAATTTTTAATTTTTTACAATTAATACATTTTTTCCTAAATTAAAAAAAGCTACGCAATAAAAAAACTCATCCACATTCCCTCCCACACACGGTCAGCGCTCAGCCCAAAACCCACATCCGTCCCCTGACTTTTTTGACTTTTTTGTTTTTTTTTAATTTTATTTTCTTCTCACTTCTTTCTCTCATTCCCAGTTTCTGTCATTCTCATCTTAATCTCTCGCTTCTCATTAGTTTTCCTCCTCTCTCTCAAATCTCAAACTCCATTCTCAAAAGGCCCAAAACGCCACCCTCAGTCCTCTCTCCTGAAGCAATTTGCCGCCAACCTCCTGCCCTCCTTACGGTCCTACGACTCGACGATTTGCTTCAAGGTTCAATCCACCCCCAATCACAATTCCCCAACCAAGAAAACCCACCGCCACCCACCCAGCGACCCATTCCTAGTCACTGGCCCTTCCTCATTCAAAGATTGAGAGGCCGGACAACAGAGACTGGAGAGTCTCAACTCTCAACTTCACCAATTGGCTCCAATAAAAGATTAAATTCAACAGAAATTTGCAGAATTTTCAAAAATAAAAGGTAATTATTTACTGCTTACCTTAAATCAATTGTGTGCGGAACTGCTGAGTGCTGATTGTGTTGGATTAACTATTTAGGTTGAATTTAAGTTTGGTTGGGGCTGGATTGATGTTGATGCGGAATTGACTTATGAATAACCGAATTTTTTCCCTTTTATATTCTGGCTTTCAAAGGAAAACGGTGTCGCTGCCATAACGGTTTGTTATCACCGCTATTCACCGTCATGCCGCTATTCGCAGCCGCAACGTCTCGCGATATATGCGATTCAAATTCATTTTTGTTGAATAACGGTGATGATCGGTGGCGCTACCGCAAAATAGCGGCTGCTATTCCCTTACTCCGCTATTTAAAACCCAATGTGGCACATCTTCAGAGCACAGAGCTAGACATCAAATGCATCTAGCTTATACAAACACGATATCATTTTATTGTTTACCTTTTTTTAAAAAAAAAAAAACGAACACCTTTTAAATCTTGGAAAATGACTCCCTACCAAGAATAGGACCTAAGCTACATTGGACACGACGAAGCTGTGGGATTCTAGCAACATTAACTTAATAGGTGGCATGAAATGATTAAACCGACCAGGAAAAATGGAGGACAATAAAGGGTACACGAAGAATAACACTGAGCAAGTTTTTCAATCTCTACCATATAGTACCAATTACAAAAATTAATATCAAATTAATTGTTCTCCTCACTTCTCATTAAAAGTGATTGATTACTTCTCGAGAGCATAAATGGTCAAAGGTCATGTTGATTAACCTTTTTCCAGGTTGTTATCTTGACAAAGAACGTGCCAAATTACTTGGAATATTCATGTGACAAAATCTAAATCCACTATCCACAGATATAAACATGGAGAGAGAACATAAGAAAGCAAATAACATAGTTATAATTACAAACAATGACATATTACATCTATGATATGTTGGATGATTCCACTTTCATGGCAAATGTTAAGCATGATTTGGACCTTAATACTGGTCGCACTCTCAAGTTTGGAATTCTGACATTAATTTATAATAATTTTTTTCGTACGTCTATATTGATAGAGTTGCATGCTTTTCATGAAGTAGATAGAGAAACCTTGTGATCGTTGAGCTCCAGATTTGGTCAACAATTAAGTCAGCAACGGAGTTTTGTTCTCTTGGAATATGGGAGATGCAAATAAACTTACTTACTTTTGATCTGGAGAAGTTCTTCATGCGCCAAGGATCTTTGGATTCATCTTGTGTCCATGAAACAATATTTGTCGGGTCACTTTCGATCATAACTCAGTGGGTGTTTTTGAAATCAGATGCCGCCAATAATAAGAAAGCTTCTCTAAACAGTTGTAAATTCAGCAAAATTGGAGTCCGCATTACCTTACCAAATTGGCTTTAGACTCGGAGAAAATTTCACGAATTGATCCTGTCTCGCCTCGGAGTACTTCACTTATGCCTGCAAGACTTGGTTTTCCAAAGGTTGAACAGTCAACATTCATTTTCATGAAACCGATTAGAGGCCATGACCCTGTAGAGGATCTGATAATTGTTGATTTCAAAGGAACATGTTATTATTAAAATCAAAACTATTTTTATTTAAATGACTGTAATTCAATATAATTAAAACTATTTTTATTTATAAAACTGATCTTGTTATTGAAATTTAAAATTATAATAAACAAAAATTAATTTCAAAAGACAGTTTAAAATTTTAATAAAAGAATTATAGAAATATAGATATATTATATATAATATAGTCGTATTTAATAATATGGTAATTAAACTTTTAAATGTGGTATGGAATTTGAGATAGAGTGTTTTGTGGGCACTGACCTAATGGATTTGCATCTCGTCAATTTGGTTCTATAGCAGTCCTTGATCCGTTTGTGTGTCCAAAAATAGCAAAAAGTAAAACAGCCAAGAGGAGTAGCAAGTGTAAAGGAAATTTAAAAATCTTGGTTTGTGCCAATAAGATTTTGATTTAGTGTTAAGAAAGAAATTTTAGAATTTTAAAGTTTAAGTTTAAATTTCATTACATGGGAGTTTAGTTGTTTAATTATATTATAATTTTTTAATTGATTATTTAATATTATAATTTAATTATAATATAATAATTGATTGTTTAATTAATTATATAAATATAATATTTGTTTAAAAGTTTAACTTAAAAAAATACATCTTTTCATAATGCTATAAAATTGGTTTCCTGTTGAAATAGTAGCGTTGGTTTTGGTCTTGAAAAACCTACCAAAAATCCAAAATATAAAAGACAATTATTCCTTAATTTGCCATAACAAATTGGTCTTCTTAACGACTATCCCTTGAATCAATTGGCATATTATTAGAGTTGACACTTGAAAATTACAAATTCAAAAGAATTTAGATGCATAATATCATTTTCAGCTAGATATATAGTAGGATAGGAGGTTTAATGGTAGATTAGTATAAAAGGATTCTTTGTTAAGGTGAGGAAGCATTGCAAACAAATAGAATAAGAAGTGCTGGGAGACGGTAGAGAGGAAGATTACAACAAATCTTGAAATATTGAGTGCAATGGTAGGTGGTGGTAAGTAAAGTTGAGTAGAGAAGAGAATGAGATTGAGAAAATGATTTAGGAAGAAAGAATTGCAAAGAAAACTGAGTAAGTTTGCCAAAAACTGAGTAAGTTTGCCAAAAACTTCCAAAAGTTCCTCAATGAATTGTGGCAATTCCTATTTATAGTTTTCAAGAATACAAGTTAAATATCTTGAGTATTAAAAAGGAATAATGGTAAATAATGGAATAATTGACGTTACAAAATATATTAATGTATTATTTCATGAGAGTTTAATTAACTTTTTCATAACAGATATAGTGAATATAGAAGTTCACTATTTGTTTTAAAGGAAAGGGATAAGCATTCATATTTCAAAAAGAGTTAATAAAAAATCTCTTAACTATCTCTATATCCAATCCACAAGCCAAACTCTCTGAAATATCTCAATAGTGGAATTAACCCAAGAACCTCATTGTATTTTGGGGTTATTTTCATTTCTTCATTTAATGAAGTAACGTTTGGTGGAACATTTTTTGTAGAATAACTCTTAGTAAAGTAACTTGTGTTTGAAGAATTTTCGATAAAGATGTTGGTCTTGTTCCTTAGGAAAGTTATTTTAAAAACAACTATTTCGTGAAGGAGTTGTTTTTTGAATAATTGTTCCTTAAACAGCTATTATATAAAAAGGTCGTTTCATGAATAGTTGTTTCGTAAAATAACCTTCTCGAAAACAATCTTATCACATGTTTCATAAAATAACCTTCACTCAAATAGTCTTAAAACCTATTCTGACTTACTCTAAATTTTAACAGCTTTAGAAAAATTAAAAAAAAAAATTAGTAACTAAAATCATCTATCTATATTTTGTCCCTTGCATGAGAATTCTTAATATAAGAAGTTCTTATACACTAGTATAATGAAAGAGAAAATGTAAAAAATATATGAAAATAAATATATTTGTTCTTGTAATTTAAATATGTATAATATAAGTTTCATGAAAAAAAATTATATATATATATATATTGTGACTATATATATGTGGATTCATTGCCTCCTGCATGAAAATTGTTTAATGTAAATCAAAGAATATTTCATGCATAAAATAAGCAAATTTTAATGTAGTAAATCAAAAAATTACCTGTTAGATAAATGATGTATGAATGTGTAAGCCATAAAATTAGTGTTTTTTTAAAAAGAAAAAAAAAAAAAGAACAAGTAATAAAATTGTTTTTATAGAAAAAATAGATGAACAACTGGGGGAAGTGTTTCTTAAAAAAAAAAAAGAGAATAAGTGATAAAAATATTTCTCAAAAAAATTAAAAAACAAGTAATGACAGTGTTTTTCTAAAAAATATGAGAATTTAAAAAGAATATGCAATAGATGTTCCCTTAAAAAAATAATTATTAAAAAATTGGTAATGAAGTGTTCCCTTAAAAAATAGGAAAATAGTTAAAAGAAACAATCAAAGAGAATATTTCTTAAAAAAAATTCAATGGAACAATTAATGATACTATTTCCTTTATAAATATATATATATATATATATGCATAAGTTCAATGCTTAATAACAAAATAGTCTTTCTCGTAACCAAAAGTAAAAGGAGTAATATACATAGTTTTTTTTATTGCTAGTAACGAGAATAAAAAATAAAGTATGCAATTTTTTTAATTACTTTTTTATAAGAAAGTAAAGAAAAGTTTTCACCTATGGATTTCTTAGAAACTTGACTCATGGAACATGTGTTAATCAAATTAATAAATAAATTAATTGCAATATAGTAGAATTTTGTATAAGATATCAAGAGTATTAAAATTTTTTAAAAATAAAATTTGATGAAATTGTAAGAATAAAAATTAAAGATTTTGAGATTTTATTAAAAAACTTTTTGAATAAGAAAAATAAATAATTATTATTAAAGAAATTGTTTCTTTCGACCCTATAAAGATAAGAATTATATCGAAAAATTTTTCAATTCAAAATGAAAATCTAGTTTCTTTAAAAAAAAAAATTTCTTGATCTTTTGAAGAAGTATTCATCTCTTTTTTTTTTTTTTTTTTTACGTTTTATTATATCTTCATTTGTTTCTTTGTCATGGAGCCTATTGGTGGGTCAAATCACTATTGAATTCTTTGGGAAGTATACTCCCAGGCCAACTTTTTTTTTCAAATCAATTGAATTAAAAAAATGTTTGTGATATTACTAGTTTATTTACAAACTATTTCCGTAAGTTAGTTTAACTTATCAATTCCTCTATGTATGCATCATAACTTCATGTTTATAGTAATAAAGAAAAATTGATGGATAGTTTTAGTTTTGATAGTAGTTTTGATGGATAGTAGTTTATAATAAATAATAGTTTTTAATAATAAACTTTAAAGTTCTGAGACTATTGTTCATTAGAAAACATAAAAGGAGTAAATAATAGTATTTATTAGCATATTGTTAAAGAGAGGTATTATATTCCACTTTTTTGGTGTTATGTTGTTTTATGTGATATATGTGAATTATTACAGAAAAGAAAAGAATTGATATGTTTAATGAGTATGTTCTATGTGATGTATTAATTATGTGTATGAGTACTTTTTTAACAAGTTATTCGTTGTTCAAAACTTCTAGCAAACTTCTTTTCTTTTACTATTTGACTTTTTTTAGGCTATTTGATTTTGTATTTTTTTAAAATAAATAAAAATTTATTTTGTGTTTTAAAAAAAAACTTATCTAAATTTTGTTATCGATTTCTTGTAGGTATTCTTCATTCTCAATGTTAAAAATCAATTACGGTCAGCCTTTTCACATTGCTCGAACTCTTGTGAGGAAAAGAAAAAATAGTAGTCTAGAAGATTCTATTCCAAAAGCACATTTTAAAAAGAAAGTATGTCTTTACGTTGAAAAGAATTGTGTACTTCCTTCTGTTCTTGAAGATTGGTCAGATAAAATCCTTAGAAAATGAGGAAAAGATCATTTTTGGGAACAAGTGCATGAGAGAAAATTTCTTCTTATCAAAGTCCTCCTATTGGCTATTCTTGGTAGAGTATTGGTTCTGAATTATCCACTTACAAAGTTTATATTCCAGGCTCCTTTATTCTAAAGTTCAAGTTTGAGCATGGAGAATTTTCACTTTCTGTTACTAAGTTTGGTTCAAATTCACAACCTATTCAAGGTTGAAAAAATTGGGTGAACAAAATAATTAAAAAGCTTACATATGCAAAAGCTTTGTCTTCAGCAAAAGTGCTTGATACTGTATGAGTTACCTCCAATCTTCGTATTTGTGGAGAAGGTAGAATGAATATATGGCATGTTATTTTTGCTAGATGGAGTACTTTTTCTCATACTATGATCATTGCTTAGGTAGAGTTCACTTTTGCTTTAAAAAATGTACGTGTCTTCTTGAATTTCCCTATCTCGAGAGACACAATATTTATATTATTGAATTATCTGAAAAAATAAGAAATTTCATAACTTCTTTTGTGATTTGCTCAAGTGTTAGAGAGATAAATCAAAGGCAGCTTGATTCTCTAATTATGTTAAACTTTTTTTAAAAAAATTCTGACCAAAAGAAGATGAAAATAACTCTCATAATTTTTTTGATTTTGAGTATGAATTGGAAGCACTGTTAATGATATGGTTAACTCGACATGTACTTCCAGAATGTTTAGATAATGGAATTAGTTTAACTCTCATTCTTATAGCTATTAAAATTGCTAAAGGTAGGCGTTTTTCATTAGCTTATTTCTATTTGGGATCTCTTTATAGTCGATTGGATTTATGTCTTTTCAAGACTGAAACATCAGTTGGTCAATATAAGATTCTGACATATATCGATGTTTTTTTCATTCAAATGTGTTTGTGGGAAAGATTTAATGTTTATGCTTTAATACCTAATTTGCATTCTCCATCTGCTACTTCTTTATCTAGTCTTCTCTTCAAAAATAATTATAGAACTTGAGCATGGCATAATCAAATTACATAAAGAAATGTTCTTAAAATGTTAAATATGGTAAAAGAGTTTATTTAGCACCTATACTTCTAAATGAAAAATTGGTATGGTGATCCTGCTTTTTATTATAGTAATCAAAGGCAATCTCGTTCTCAGACATTAAGCAAATACAAAACTAAATTCTTTTTCTAGATCAATTGTAACATGATGCCTTATATGATGGAGAGTACTAGTGCTGGCATTGAAAGAGATTCACCTTTCATTGAAGTATATTCGATGTGTAGAATTGCACAACAATTTAGGTATGATCAAATGGTTTCACATATTCTTTTTACGCCTTTGGATGAAGATTTTTTTTCTTGTTTTTTTAAGTTTTTTTTTTATGAAATTCAAAAAAAATGTAAAGAGGTTAGACGCTACGTTGTGCCAGCATTTGATAAAGTTAGTTATTGCAATTCTAGATTGCTTGCTTATTAGGATTAGCGTATTTCTAATTGAAAAACCTTTTGTATATCATTACCTGATTCTAAGAAACATCTCATAACTCTCAATGTTGCTTGAAGGGACATATTTTTACGATTAATACGTGTTTTATCCAAGGAAAAAGAAAGACATGTGAGAATCAAATAAATGAAGAAACCACTAGTATTACTGCCTCTCATGCTTTATGTTGATAAAAAAAAGTATGTGTTTTCTCATAAAAAATTTTTTTTCATTTTTCTTTCTTTTTTTGTAAAGATGTGTATTTCATTTTCATGTTTTGCTTTTGTAGGGGAAACTTACTCAAAAGGAAAGATTTATTGTTAATGATGGTGAAAAGTTTTGTGATGATGAATATGATGACGGACTAACAGTCCATACTTTTTTTATACTGATGATGAAGATGATGGTGAAGCTAATGCTGATAATGTCTAAGTAGATAATTCTGACACCTTAGTTGATATTGATGCTCAAACTATTCAGGCTCAACTTATTCATATTATTATTATTTTTTATATTACTTTTCATATTTCTTTTTCTCCAGTATCGAGGCACAATGATGCTATTAATACTTCTAATGTTCTTAAAACACATTCTAAGAATGTTCTGGATTTATATGATTTTTTTGTTCTATCATATAGTATATGAACTATTTAGACTATATTTATCAGAAGGTAAATTTTGGAATACATGTATCTTTCAGAGTAAAGATTTTATCTCTTGCATTTTTTATGTTTTAGAAAAAATTTTGTTTATTGCAGATACTCTATTATCTGATATTTCTTCAAAAAAATTGTAATTGATATTGTAATTTATGGATGATGCCTTGAAAGTTAGGTTCAGACTTGGGTGTATTGACATATATATGTTTTAAGCCAAAGCTTTTTTTTTGTAAGAGCTAAGAAAACTAAAGTAAAAGTAGAATTGGAAGAGATTACAAAAAAGATTATCTTGCTTCAAAAAGAATTAGTACTGCAAATAGATCATTAGACTGAGTTATAAAAGAAGTTGGTAGCTATTTCTCAATTTAGTAAGACTAACTCTTTTCCATAGAGCTACATAGTCAATTAGATCTTTTTTTAGTTATTTTTGCACTTCTACATATCTTTTTTTTTTTTTTAAGTTTTTTATCTTAGTGTTGGTTGAACATTTTTTTTTTTATATTGACATCTTTTCTTTATTTCTCCATTGCTAGTAATTGTTCTTCTTACGTGTGATTAAGAAGAATTTTTTCTCAACCTTACATTAAGAAGAGAGTATCTCTTAATTCAATGTTTAAGAGATTAATTCAATCCTTTTAGAAAGTATTAAAGTTGAGATCAAAAGCATTAAAAGAAATGATTTTCATCATAGTATTTAAAATATTAAGGCTAAAAAATAAGTGAAATTGTTATAATTAATAATTGTATTCTCAATTTATAAGAGAGATAATTCTCAACTTGATATCAATAGAGCTTATTTGATAGCAACTATAAACAATGAAGTTGCGGTTAAAGAATGGGTGATATAGTTGTGGCCAAAGAACAATTTTCAATTTGGAGATAATATTCAACTTGGTACTAAAAAGGTTCATTTGATAGCAAGTATCAACAATAGAGTAGCAGCCAAATAATGAGTGATAAAGCTGTGGCCAAGAAATTATTCTTAATTTCATATTGTGAAGGTGAATTCTCAACCTAAAAAGAAAGAAATCAAACCTCATTATGTATTTAAAGAGATTTTTTTTTCAACTTAGTACCAAAGAGATTAATTTGATTCAAAGCATAAGGTATTAAATTATGGCCAATAAAAATGGATTCAACATAGCAACCATATCAATTTTGTATCTCAATTTGATTTTGAAGATAAATCTCATGTACAATTAAAAAAAACTTTAAACATAATTTAAGATAAAAAGATAGGTTTTCTACCTGATTCTAGAGAGTTTAACTCTAAACTCAAATCAAAGAGCATTTTTCTCTTATTGCCTCTTCATCGAAGAAAATGTCTCATCTACCCGAATAAGAAAAGTTTAACTCAATACTCTCTTTCGAGGAATTAACTTCTCTACTTGGTGGGATCAAAACTATTCCAACACCTCTTTTTTATTACTAGGATGGAAAATATGCTAACAAATCTGAAAGTGCTTGAAACTTGATAGCTTTTAATTGAATAACTGATATATCAAACTCTCCAAAGAAAAGAAAGATTATCATAGTTAGCATGAATTATTGCATTCACATGCTCCTGAGGATTCTAATGAGTTGGAAGTGGATTATTCTGAACTTCAATGTTTCCAATCAGCATTTCTCTTGCTGGCACCTTTCGATAGAATATTCTATGAAGATTTTTACATTCAACAAGTGGATGACCAACCATTCAGTGATAGTTACAATACCTTAGGTTGGATTTTTCTTCTATTATTAGTGGTTATCAAACATAAGGTAGATTCACTTTCCATCCTTAATCTATTCTTTAAAAAGTGCCTTCACTGTATACATTGAAACTGAGAATGGTGGAAAGTCAATATCATCATCTTGTTTTATTTTTTGATTATCTCTTCTAGGGTGCATATTAGGACGAGAAGGTCCTTACATTTCTCTTGCTCTTTCTTGAATTGCATTCATTATAGAAGTATTTTTTCTAATGAAATAATTGACTCATCGTTGCCTAAAAACCATATTGTTGGTTTTTCTTGCAGCTTCAACCAAAATAGCAAAGGTTAGAAGAGGTAAATTCTCTAAGTGCATTCTATAATCATCAAACATTCCTTGGATACATACTTTCACTAGCTCTTTATCATCATGAGAATCTTGAATATCCAACACTCTTTCCCTAAAGTGTTGAATGTATTCCATGAGATCTTTTCGTGACTTTTGATGTTTTTTTCCCAAGTCAATCAAAGTAAACTTTTCTTAGGTAGAAAATTTTTTTCCCTAAACATTCTACAAAATTGACTCCAAGATTCAATAGAGCCAAAAATAATATTGACATAACAGGTGTATAGTTTTTTAGAAAGAGACTTAGAAAATTCTTTCAACTTCAAATTATCGTTTAATCTAACTACTCCAAGAGTTTTCACAAACTTCATTACATGCTCATGAACATCTCTGATCTTGCCATTGAATTGTTTAAACTTAGGACTAGTATAGTCATTGGGATATATGGCTTAACAACCACTCTAGTAGGATAAGGTAGCTTAAGATTAAAATCAAAAAAGTTTAAACTTTTGTTCTTCTCCTCAAGCAATTTTTGAAATTCTTTTTTAATGACAAAGCCATGAGTTGTAGTTGAAGAAAAAGTTACAGTGAAAGTACCAGCTACTATGGTGTTTTTTACACCAAGATTTTCATTAAGATTAAGATTTAGCAAATTTGAAGTGTTTTCTCCATTGCCATTTGTAAAAAGGATAACTTCATTAGAAATGTTTCCATTCCCCTCAGTAATAGTTTAGGCTTGAAAGGTTGTGGCATTGAAAGATTTAAGTTGGGGATAGTTTTCTCCAACTTTTGCATTCTCTATTGGGAAGTTTGAGTCATCTTCATTAGTTACTGGATGTAGGCAAGGGTTTGAGCATTTTGCTTTCTAGTAGAATACTCTATTTTTTTTCTAGCAAAGTAAGATCAAAATTTGTTTTGTTTAATGCAATCACTCCTCCATAATGGAGTCACCAAAATATAAAAAGATTCTTTGTTGAGGTAAGGGAGTGTTGCAAACAAGTAGAATAGGATGTACTAGGAAACAACAGAAAGGGAGATGTAAACCCTGGAGTATTGAGTACATTAACAGATGGTGGTAGGTAGTGAAGTAAGGCTGAGTAGAGAAAAGAATGAGACTGAGAAAAATATTTAGGAAGAGAGAATTACAGAGAAAATTAAGTTTGCCAAAAGCCTCCAAAAGTTCCTCAATAAATTGTGGGAATTCCTATTTATGGGTTTCAAGACTATGAGTTACATATCTTGAGTATTAAATAAAAATAATGGTGAATAATGGGAGAACTACCATTATAAAAGTTACTAATGTATTGTTTAATGAGAGTTTAACGTTTTGGTAACAGATGTAGTGAATATAAAAGTTCATTATCTGTTCTAAAGGAAAAGAAGAAGCATTTATATTTCAAAAAAAAGTTAAAAGAAAATCTCTTAACTATCTTCATATCTGATCCATTAAGCCAAATTCTCTAAAATATGCCAATAGTGGAATTAGTCCAAGAACCCTACCATAGTTCAAGGTTATTTTTCTTTTTCTTTTGGTGAAATAACATTCAATGAAGTATTTTTTTATGGAATAACTCTTAGTGAAGCAATTGTATTTCAAGAGTTTTCGTTAAATGTGTTGGTCTTGTTCTTTGAGAAAGTTGTCTCAATAACAGCTATTTCATAAAATAATTGTTCTTTGAATAATTGTTTCATAAATAGCTATTCTATAAAAAGATTGATCCATGAATAGTTGTTTCATGGAATAATATTCACTAAAAAATTCTTATCACCTATTCCGTAAATGACCTTCACTTAAACAGTTTTAGCACATATTTGGACTTATCCTCGATTTTAACAATTTTAGATAAATTAAAAAAATATTAATAACCAAAATCAAATATCTATAATTTGAAACTTTAAAAAAAAAAAAATGACCTTCCTACTGCATCTCACTTCGGGGCTGCATAAACGCCACAGGCCACATGTTGAAATTGGACTTTGAAGAAAGCCTCAATCAACCATTTTATGCTCATTTCGTACTGGAAAATTCCCACTGCCTACCTTTTTATTACTCAGTTTGAAGAGCTGGGTCACAATTTGAAACCCAATCGAACCGAACATCTTTTCATGGAAGTTGGACCAATTTTAGATTTTTTTAAGATGCAAAGGGTTTCTGTTTATTCCATATATTTCTTTTGAATAAATTTAAATAAATTTATTTAAGTCGAATTTAATAAATTGATAAAAAAAATTTTCTTTTCACATCCTCTCAATAAATTTAAATCCAAATAACAAAAAGAAAAACATATTTTTTTCTCGCTTAAACTAACCTTACGTGGTTGATAATATGAGACATTTTTAGCAAATTTAAAAAGTTGTTCTGTCTATTTTATATGAAGTTATATTTCATGTGAAACACTGAAGTGTAAGGATTAAACATCAAAATGCTGGTTGAAAAAGCCAATTAAAAGGAAAATAAAAGGCCTCTTGGTGTATATAATTTGATAATCCAACATACCAAAAGGTTAAAAAGCTTTGACGGAACCATTGCCGCCGTGGGTTCTCAGGGTGGCTACCACTGATTCAAACCAATCCAATAATGTGAAGATCGACTATTAACTGCTTCACATTAAAAGGGAAGGGGAAAACAGAAAAGGGATTCGGAGCCTGCGATTAAAATGGCAACTGATATGGTTTCAAAACGATAGTTTTGAAAAACAATACCTAAAGTGACCTATCCATTGAAAGACCCTTTTCCTCTATTATTTCAGTTTATTTATTTATTCATTTATGAAATCTTAAAGACATGACCTCATTTAGTGACATGTGGTATGGTCTCATTTGTTGACATGTTTATTTTTATTTGACAAATTTTAAAAAAATTAAACCTTTAATAAGTATTTTAATTACATTTAATTTAATTTTGAAAAAATTATCAAAGAAATTATAGTTCCTCTTGAATATTTGTTTTTCATTTTTATGTAATTTTGAGCAAGACTCTATTCATTAAAAATTATGTGTGATTTTTTTATAAAATATTTTTACACTTGAAAAATGAGAAGAGATGATATAGAAGAGAGAGTAATTACAGGGAGAGAATAAGGCTTAGGAAAGAGATAAAATAAAATAAAATAAATATATTATATATGAAAATAGATAATAAAAAAGTTAAAACTATAAATATTATACTGAAGTAAAAAATTAAACAAAACTATTTATACTGATTTTTCTTTTTTTATCTCCCATTTTTTCTCTCTTTTATTATTTTTTGTCTCTTTTAATTATTTAAAAAATTATAATTTGTAACACACAGAAAAGAAAAAAAAAAAAAAACTAGCCAATCAATTTGTATTTTTTTTTTATTTTCAAAAAAATTATAACTCTTACAAATTACATGAACATAAAAAGAATATTTATCTATCGTGGGTATTTACTAGTATACTATTAATCCATTATATATATATATATATATATATATATATATGATCAACTTAATTACATAAAAAAAAATTTATATTTTTTTAACTACTGTAATACATAAATCTAAAAGATGAAATTAAATAATTTTTTTTCTTTTTAACTTATTTCTTTTATCTCTTTAATCTATTAAAATCATCCCCAACCAAAATATCGTCTAGCTACTTGACGAAGGGAATCTCCGATTTCCTCCATTTTGCTAGACGTAATAGGAAAGCTAATACTTCTGATGGATCACGCAAGGAGTACCGAGCTAAGGTTTCTGTTGGAATGGAAGAAACAATGATGGGAAACCCTTTCCCTCTACCTGCAGCTATGACCTGAAATTAAACATAAGAAAAACACCAAGTTTCAGTATACAAATTGAAAAGATACTAGAAATTAGCTGTCAAAAAAGTCATGATTTTGTGGAAGAATTGAATTAAAACAAAGAAAAAAATTCACTTAATGCTAACCTGGAATGCATCTTCATCAGTTCGATCATCTCCAATGTATAATGGGAGAACCTCTTCGGCATTGCTGAATCCTAAATTATCAAGCAAATAATTGAGGGCTTTACCTTTGTTCCACTCTATTGATGGCCGGACTTCTAAAACCTTCACACGAATTACACAGACAAAAATTTCAGGATGTCAGGGACACAAGTATATTTGACAGCAATCAACAAGATAGACAGAAACTTTTGGAAGATGTATCCTACCATTTTACCCTCGGTCAGACGGAACTCCGGACGATTTTCAACTAGAGATTTCACTTCCTCCTTCAAAGTTTCATGGTCCTACATGATGAACATTTAATTTTACAAGAGATTCATTAAACTGTTACCATTTTAGAGTTAAACACTAAGGCGTTTTCAGATTAGACTATGATGATTAATGTGATGTAACTGATTTACAATTAATTTTTTTGTTTAAAATTTACCTCCGGCGGAACTTGCCGATAATGCACAGAAATGCAAAATCTGTTATCCTCTATCCTAGCACCTTGTATTGCTCCAATTTTATCTTTCAACTTTATGGATATCTGTCACAAACAAATAACTTGCTTATGTAAATACAAACACAATAAGTGGAAAAGCCTAAGGCAGTCCACTCAAAGACCAAAATATAGTCTGCAAATTATGTCAGCTGATTACCTTTTGAATTGCGGGTAAAAATGACTTAGCAGGTTGAAAGGCGCCCTCATTCCCCTACCGAATCCAGAAAGAAACCGATGTTATAAAAAATTAATCTCTAAAAGCATACTTTTGCCAGCTTTATTGGGTTGGAGAAAGCAACTGACCTTTTTATCGCAGGATTTCACCGCTTTGGATGGTACCATTATGTCCAGCCCATGACTCCCAGCATAGTATACATTATCCAACTGTACAAATTCTTCAACCTGAATCACAGATAGGCTTGATACTATCAGCTAATCAGCTTTATAAACTAGGCAGAAAAGCTGCTGTAAAAGCTTTCGAAATTGACTCAATTGGCTACAGTTCATAGATTCATTTTACCTTATCTCGGCTCCTGCCACTGATTATAGATGTTGGAAAATACTTTGCAACTTCATCAACTGCCGCACGCATCTAAAATTAAGAAATTGTAACGTACTATGCAATCATGGTAACATACGATTTTGTCTAATAACGTAGTGGAGATTTACGAGCATGCATTGCACACGTAAATATTAAAAGGCTAATAACATAGAAATGGCTACCTCAGCGGACATGAAGGCCTGATCAGGGTCTTCAACTATTGGTGACAGAGTACCGTCATAATCTAAAAACACAGCGACCTTTTTCCCCTTAGCTGCTCTTATTATGGAATCAAATGAGTTCAAAGCAGAAGGGTGCTTCACCTGATAATAATATAGAACGTTCACAGCAACAATACTAAACGTCGACCGCATGTTTATGGCATGCAATGTTATATAATGAGCATGGAAATAGTGAAACAGATGAAAGATCACTAGTCAAGTACCAGCCATGAAGCATAGTCAGCTGCAACATCAAGTGGGCCGCTTGATAATGTCCCTTTAATAGAGCCATTGGTACCATTATTCTCAGGACCCGAGAAAGGCTTCACCTTCTGCTTATTGGAATGTGATATTCGAAACCCCATTGTCTGGTTAAGCTTTGCCAAGTTTCTCTTGATCATCTAATTAAAACGTTGGACCAACTTCATTAGAAAAAAGCATAAACGAACATTTCTTTGAGACTTAACAGATGAAATCACAACTACGATTATATGGCAAAAAATTAACTATTCCACAACATTCCTGTACCTCTAGTAATTGTTGTGACATGTTAATTAGTAAAAATTGATCATTATATAATAATAATAAAAATAAAATAAAATATTTTAACAATCACTCATCCGTCATCAGTAGAGAAACCTTTGATGAAATATATTGCTACTATCAAGCATAATCTAATCATAGCTTAACAATAAATAAATAATTAAATAAACCTGAATAATGATCCAATGAGAATTTTGGATTCGACTAAAGCAAATACCTTTAAGCCTTAAACCTTAATGAAACGAATTAGTGAATTTCTTGGGATAAGTAATAAAAATTTTCACTATTTTATCCAAAAATAAATAATGCATTTTTAATTAAATCTATGATTGAAATTTAATAATTTTAAATTAAATATAAAAATATTTAAACAAATATTAATTTTAAATTTTATTGAAAATACATTTATCATTTTTAGATAAAGTAATGAAAACTTTCACTATTTTTAAAATAATGGGAGGATCTTGTCTTGATTTTTTTACCACAACTGAAAGCACTTGCTGCTCAATAAAAGATGGTGGAAGTTTTTTTCTTTTATTTTTTTGAAAGGTAGTAGCAGTATTTATCCAGAAATCCCCCTTAGTTATTTTTTATAAATTTTTCTTTTTGTATAGTTTGGACTACAACTAAAATTCAAATTCGAAACTTTCAATCCATTTTCTTTTGTCTCTTTAATTTGAACTGTAACAAAATTAATTTGTTGCGTCTGGAAATGGATTAAGCACATCCTTCTTAGTATAAGGTTAGGTCAAACAATTTGACAACTTATAATTTATTCCTACGATATGTTTATATATACTCCAATATTTTCAACTACATATCCTGTTTATTTACGAAAGAGAAGCAGGTCAAAATATTTTAGGTATAAATTTAGAAGTCGGTGGTTTACCACAATACATAAACCTGAAACAATTAAATTAAGGGGAAAATCACTTTCAGGTGATAGCTGAATCTTATAAAATTATTAAGGGGGTTTTCATTTTCAATATTTTGATACAATTAAGTCGTTTTGGCCCTTGAAAATTGCTAGCAAAGTAGAATTATTACTTTAATATTTACTCTAAATTATTTCTCTAAGGTCGCTTTCATGGAAAAACGATCATCTTGCGAGAGTTTTAAAACCAGAACATAATGGGTTTTCTCTAGATGGGATGGTTTAAGGTCGCTTTCCAGTTGAAAACTTCCTGTCAAAAGAAAGTACATATATATAGAAATAAGAAGAAAACAAAACAAGGACAGTATGATGAGTCGATATTGCATGGCTCATGCCCAATGTAAAGGGTTTGTCTCACTAGAGTTGCCATCAGCTGATTCATCTGACGCGGACATCTGCTCATGCTAGGCCTGGTGAGTCTATCAAAGTCCAAACAAACATGAAAAAAGAGAGAGAAGGAAAACAATTTATGGCAAACTCAATCTGGCTCCACTCTTGAACTACCCCATTTGTCTTTGCCTCATTTCAATTCCTTCCGCCAAGCGAATTAGAATATATTAATATTGTTCTAACTGACTTTCTCTTTCTCATTTGAGTAATGTAAGGGCTCAAACAGATATGTTTTGAGTGATGAAGAATTGATTTTCTAGCGATCAAGGGAATATTGATAAGAAAATTAATCCGTGTGTGGACGAGAGAAAACGAAGCCAACAAGCATGTATATTCGGTTTTAACGTTTAACCATGAAAAACAGAAAGACAATGAAAATGCAGCAAGCCTGTGATTGAAAATTCGAAATGATGATTTTCTAGGTTAATTTTCTTTTTTTTTTCATGGTGGAACTTCTGATCTCTATCCACTGCTTTCATTGCAGATGGTAATTAAAATGATTTCATTAGTTTTTTCAAAGAAACAAACATTCCTATATGTTTCTTCATAGGATCCTAAAGCAATTGAAGAAATAATTGCTTCCTACAAAGCTACATGTCTCCTAATTAAGAGCAGAAATCCATAATCAGTTAACATACTTATATCAATTAAAAGATTCACATCTCTCATATGGCCTCCGCCTCCATAATTACCATGAACAGTACTTTTAATTTCCTTTCATGAAGGGTTCTATTGGTCCCATCCTAACACCGATTTTCTAGTTCTAGTGAGCATGAACCAGATGAAAGTTATTTGATGGTTTTTGACTCTTTTCCATCACCCTTTTTGTTCACATGACAAGGCAAAAACCAACACTATTTTATCTGACAATTAAAGCTGATACGATAGAAAAGAACTGTAACAAAAAACAATTTTCACATTGTTTGCATACAGAAAAAGACTGTCAATTATCGAACGATCTCCTTCTGACATTCACTAACTCAAAGAGTACCCCAACATGCTCCTCAATACTCATCAGCAGAAGTAGCCAAACTCCATTGTTACAGCATTCGTGCATCCTCATAACCAACTCAATTAACATGATCCGTTCACAGAAGACACGTGTCCAATGCAGCCATGAATTGACGTCATTTTATTTGCTTTTCTACTCTCTTTGTTTTTCTTTTTCCTATATTTTTAAAGAAAATCTAGATGACTTTTTTTAGCCTACTGAGGTGTGAAGAGGAGAGAAAGAAAACATGAACCTGGTTAACTTATTTTAAGCATAGAAGACAGACAAATTACACGTACTGAGGGGGTTAATGGTTGAATAAGAAGCAGCCGGACATCTGGGTGTTTAGGGTGGACACGTCGAGACCAGACTAAAGTGAAAAAACGAGGAAGAAAGAAAGTCCGGCGGAACCAGACGAAGCAAAAGGACGAAAAGGTCTGAATCCAAAGAAACTGCCTGGGACTGCAGTTTTGAATGATTAATTATTGTAATTTTATTATAAGTGAGTAAAACTAAAAGGTATTGTGATTTAGAAATGTTTAACAAATTGATAGGAAAAAAAAATTATTAAGTGCAAAAGCAGCCAATGCATGGCCTCATTAGTGACTTATGAGTTGCGTTTTTAATTTAATCATCTCATGTTCTCACCTAATTATATACTTAATTAAAAATCTATACACAAATAGACTAACGGCGGTCCGTTGTTAGATCACCTAAAATGGAATATCAGTTACAATCTTATGGCAGCAAAAAAATTCAAGACATGATGATGATGTAAGGTTTAGAATTCAAATATGGACATTTCATTAGGGTGCAGGAGATGAATAATGGGATCAAAGATAGTATAAGTGTTGATATTGATTGAGTTGGTGTCACAAATCAAGTAATACAATTCTTTTTGAAAAATTACTTAAAATTTAAATTAAATTTATAATAATAAAATAAAATTAAGAGTATTTATATCTTTTTAATTTTTAAAATAAAATATTTTTTATTCATTTCCATTAAAAACTACCCACTCATCAAATAACTTCCATTCTTTTTCAAAATACACATTTATTTTCTTTTCATGCACATAGTGAGTATGCCAAAATTTGGCAGAAGCTTAATTAATCAAAGATTGTAATAAAATTGTCTAAAACCCAAAAAAAAAAAAAGTGAAAAACCAATATATTAAATAAGTATAAATTATACAATTGAGCAATAATTTTATTCACAATATTTAAATTATGAGTTACTTTTTGGGTCAATTATAGCATTTTATTATATTTTTCAAACGTGTTAAAGTATTATACTTTTTTATTTATTATAAATTTATTAATTTTTAAAATATACTTTAATAAAATATATGATAATCATTTAATTTTTAAGAAAAAATTGAAACACCACTAACTATATATTAAATTAATTTTTTTCTATAATCGAAGTGCATCTAGAAATATAGACACATTCATCACTGTCGAAACACGCCTCTAAACCGCCTTTCAGGCATAAGTCGTTTCCTAAAAAAGTGCCTCTCTGAGGGGGCCCCACCCCTACCCCACCACTTTTTCTAGAACTGCGAGACCTTCTTAAACTAGTCCGTGGAACCTACCATCTCAACCCTACACGCGAGAAAACCGGCTCAAGTTCCACCTGTCAGCTAATCGACGACTGATTAAAACCGGATGGTTGAGGCCTGGATCGTGGAGACAATGAAGTCTCTGTCGGTCCATTTCGGCCTTTGAGTCCAGTCAATCATTCGCGCCTACAGGAGACACGTGTACGGCTCAGAAGCCGTATTTTTCATTCCTAGGATTGGAAGAGAACCAATGTTTTTCAGCAACTGAAAAAAGCCAAAAAGCGTCGTTCTTATAAGTCAAACCGCGCCTACACGGTGCGTGACAAGCAAACACAGTAGGCACAGCGACTAACGCGCGAATCAGTCGCGTGCTTCACCGGGAATCCTACGCCTAAGGGGATCTTTGAATGTCAAGAAACGAACACCAACCGCTTTTTCGCTTGCAAATCGCGCCGAAATTTTAATACTTCCAACGTAAAAAACAAATATCAAAATAATTCAAACTAACGAAAGATCTAAAAGCCAAAAATAAAAAATGCATAAAAGACAATGATACGATGAAAAAAACGACATTTTATTTGTAAAAAATAAAAATAATATGCAGAGATATAAATACGTTTTAGAAACGAAATTAAAAGAAAGGCGAATAAAATGCTTACCAAAATTGAAGCTGTTTTGAGGAGAGGATTGTTGATGGTTGTTAGCATACTGTTGAAAGTCGAGAATCCCACGAAGTAGAAAATGAGGAGAGTTTGAAAGTAGAAATCCAAAAAAAATGAGCAAAAGAAAAAAATAAAAAAGGAAAAAGCAGCTTGAAATGAAAGAGAGAAAACAATGAAAATAAAGAGCGAGGGGGAAGCGTGACGAAGAAGGGGTTTATTTATAGAGGAAAGGAGGAAGAGAGAGAGGGCCTTTTAAGGAGAACTTATTTATTATTTATTAATTTTATATTTGTTTTTTGGAAGTTTTCTAAAAGGTCAGATCATGTACTCGTGTTCCTGCATTTAAATTTACCGGATTTGATGTTTGCTGGTTGTTAGGTCATTTATGCCCGTAACGATATAATGTCTTTTTTCCTTCAAAAGGTTAGCCAGCAGCGTGAGAGTATTTTAATCATTTGATTTAAGCTGATAAAAGGGATTCACTTCAGTTCGATCAAGTGGATTCTTTATTTGATTGCACATGGACATATTGATTTGTTATTATTGCTCAATTGAATTTTCGTTTGTTATGTCAAATTTGGCCTGCGTTGTCAATCTCAAATTCGATTTTAAGAACTTAAGCCAACCAAACTAACATCCTCACCCTCCGTACATATATAAATAAACCCTATCATTCTAGTAATGGGCATTGAATTTCTTCTCTATTTTTAAGATTTTCTTTCTTCTTTTTCTTCTCAAATATTAATTTAAATATCAAAATATAAATATTAAAAATATTTTTAATCTTTATTTTTAACTAACCACTTATTTAATAATTTCAAAATTTTAATATCATTAGACAGTTCGACATCAATACTGTTATTGCTTCATAATAACCAAATCAAATTATTTTTTTAATATTATGTATTTTTCTAATATACATACCGCACATAAGTCCAAAATCAAATGATTTATATAACGAGACTTACTCAAGATGATACGAGTAAAGAATCAGAAAGAATCAAGACAAAACAATAAAGGCACATGTGCAAGCTACGGCTAGGTTGGGGTGTAAGAGTATGTCCCAATGTGAGCAGCCTGATACCAAGTATAAAGACTACTAGTTAGAAGGTTTTAAAGTAGCATGAAGATAGGCCAAACATATAGGCATAGAAGGGTCTAGAGCATCCTAAAAATAGGCCATGTGTCACGAACTAAGCTTTCTCTCAACAAGTAATAGACCATGAGGCATTTGAATGGATTCTCTCACCCAAGTCAGCCCTCAATAGTTCGATATCTGAACAAATAACCATAAACTATAGTTAGTCCCAAGCATACGCAATAAGACACATTTATACCGAGATCAATCTCAAGCACACACAAAAAGGTACATTCACATCAACAAAAAGAAAAACACATCAAGGTAACATTCGGGACATTCGAATTGAAGGTAAATTTTATTATAATCGAGGATAGTACATCGAGACTTCTCACCATCGCCAGGGCCAGGGGGCAGCCCTTGGCGGATGGTGTAGGCCCGTATCGCGACCGATGAGATAGCCCAATAATACACTGTCCTCTCACCCCCCCTAAAGAGCCTTAAAGATTTTAGAGCTATGCTATCACTAATCATTACAATGTTTGAAATGTGGACACTTTTCTTAGCATAAGAGATCTACCCGATCATGGTCCTATACATGGTGGCTCATGACAATCTAAGCCTCAGTCATGGCCCTATACAAGGTTGGCTCATGACATCCTCTCCCACTTATTCTATCGACGTCCTTGTCGACTTGCTGGCTTGAAATTTTTCTATCTTTCTCTTGAATCTCTGGAGGTCATGTTTTCTTTCCCAGCTGGTTTCTTCTAGTCCTAATCCCTCTCACTTCGTTAAGTATTTACGAACTAGTCTTCGAGATATCTTGATTTCTCTGTCGGCTAAGATCTTTTCGACTCGACGCTCTGAAAGTGGCTTCATGGTGATTGCGACTCTGGTTAGCTCCCTTCGGCTAGCATTTATAAGATCTACATTGAAAGGTTTCAGGTTACTCACATGAAATACTGGGTGCACCTTCATCCACTTTGGTAGGTCAATTTTGTAAGAATCATTCTCTATCTTGGAAAGGATCTTCACTAGACCCTCATATTTACTCACTAATCTACAATATTTCTTTCTCAAGAACCTGGTTTGTAAAAGCTCATCTAACTGTTTCCTTAGTTCAGCCAACTCTGGCGGAGCCATGCGGTAAAGGGCTCTAGCATGGGGTTTAACTCTTGGAATGAGCTTAATTTCATGGTCCAGGGCTCTTCGAAGAGGTAGAACCTTAGGCAACATCCCTGGCCTCACTTCTTCAAATTCTTTCAACATTTTTTCACGTCATCAGGTATCGGTTCCACTCTCAACCTTTCTTTGTAAATCGATATGACCACAAATGAAGGTTTCCCTCTCTTTACCCCTTTCTTAAACTGTAAAGCTAAGATTATTTTCTTCTCATTCTTTGGCAAGATAGTGGCCGGCACCACATATGGATGTTCCCTTAAGAACAACAAGTAACTAGCGACGGGGATAAGGATCACCTAAACCAACATCATGAAGTCCAATCCGAGGACAATATCAAAGTCATCCATGAGGAAAACTGTAAAGTCTACCTTCCCTTCCCATAGCCCTAATTTGGTCGTCACACTCTTAGAGCTTCCACTGATCGTAAAGGCTAGCGAATTGATCGCCTTCATTCACCCACAGTCCTTGCTAACCTGGAAACTACACATTTTTACTTCTTCTGGTGTGATAAAGGTATCGATTACACTCGTGTCTACCACGACCCTGATGGCTTTCTCATTGATTATTAAGTTCACATACATCAGGCCTCTACCCTGCTCTTTCTTTATTGTGTTCAGTTAGGTGTGAAGGGTATTGAGAAACCTTATTGAACCTATCCTGGCTGGTTCCTCTTCAACTTCTTCAACGATCTTTGGTGCTTTTACGAACTTTTGAGACGAGGCTCTTAAGGCATTAAGGGCTCTTCTGTGTGGGCATTCGACCACCTGATGCGACCCCTTGCATAGGAAACAAGCTAGTGGTTGCCTAGGCCTTAAAATCACTGCATTGTTTATCTTGGGTTGGGTGCTATCTCGACCAAAAGACCTCCTGTCTGATCCTCCACTGAAGGGTCGATCCAACCTAGTTATCTTTCCCCCTCTTCCAAAGTTGAAGTTACTGCCAACTGATAGAGGATTTTTTCGTTTTAAGGAGCCATCATTATAATCGTGAAAACGTTCAGCTGCAGCCATGGCCATGGTCACGTCTTGCACTTTTTATCTTTATAGTTCTGTCCTGGCCCAAGGCTTAAGGCCTTCAAGGAAATAAAACATATTGTTCTTTTCAGACATTTCTCGAATATCCAACACCATGGTAGAAAAACTCATTACAAACTCTCGCACTGTTCCTGTTTGCACCAATTCTCAAAGTTTCTTTCGGGCCATATACTTCACATTCTTAGGTAAAAATTGGTTTTTCAGTTCTTGTTTTAGGTCTATCCAAGTCTTAATCGAACACTAGTCATTGACAAACTTGGAGCGTCACCATAGCTTGACATCCCTTGTGAGGTACATCGATACCATTGCTAACTTGTATTCCTCTGAATTTGTGTGTACAGCTCAAAAGTACTACTCCATGTCAAATAGGAAGTTTTCAAGCTCCTTGGCATCTCTTGCCCTCTCATAGCATCGAAGCTCCGGTACTTTGACCCTTTTTTTCCTTTTCGTCGAGCTCGAACTCGATCTGATCACAGTCATTTGTATGATGCTCACTTGTACTCTGAGCTTCTCAAACTCCTTTTAGAGAACATTCAAGGCATCTCTAGCCTCCTCGCTCACATTGTGAAGAGTATCGAATAACTCCCACTAGGTTGTCTCGATCTCTTTCAATCGATCTTTAGTCACCATGTGAGTTTTCACTGCGGCCACCGCGGCCTCAAGTTTTCCAAGTCTTTGTTGATAATTGGGTCCACCACTTGTGGCCATCTCATTCATTTTCTAGCACTTCTCAATCGTGCTCTTATACCACGTGTCACGGATTAGGCTTTCTCTTAACAAACAATAGATCGTGTGGCACTTTGATGGACGCTCCCACCCAAATCAGCCATCAATAGTTTGATATCTGAACAAATAATCATAAGCCACAATTAGTCTCAAGCATACGCAATAAGACACATTCATATCGAGATCCATCTCAAACACACATAAGAAGGCACATTCACATCGACAAAAAGAAAAACACATCAAGGCAACATTCGAGACATTCGAATCGGAGGTGAATTTTATTATAATCGAGGATAGTACATCAAAACTTTCCACCATCACCAAGGTCAGGGGGCAGCCCTTGGAGGATGGCCTAGGCCTGTATCGCGACTAGTGAGACAGCCCAACAGTATGCTGCCCGTTCACCTCCTAAAGAGCTTTAGAGATTTTAGAGCTATGCTACCACTAACTATTACAATGTTTGAAATGAGAACACTTTTTCTAGCACAAGAGATCTACCTGGTCATGGCCCTATACATGGGTAACTTATGACAACCTAAGCCCCGATCATGGCCTTATACAAGGTTGGCTCATGACACCATGCGTGCGGGCACACAATGCTCTAAAAAGACCAAGCACGGACTTTGTAGTGTCAAATGAGGAAGATTCTAAAAGATCCTAGCTACGAGTAAAGTAATGCTCTTGCAAAGAAAGATCTTAAAGCTATTAGGCGCTAGCACTTAACGAGAATGCCTGAACCTTTCCAGACTTAAGGCTTGTCAAAGAGTCTAGAATCATTCGAGTTTTGGAGAAAGCTTAATTGACCTAGCATAAATCTAAGGGCTCTAGAACAATCTAGAAAGCTGGTAATGGCCACACACTTGGAACAACAAGGACCATAAGTGTCAGGAAGTTCAAGTATAAATAAGGGAATCTTCCCTCTTTTGTAAATATTATACCATCAAGTAAAGACATAATATTACATATATAAAAACTTGGGGATAGACACAAAAGAGAGTCGTTGTAGAGATATTGTGCAATTGTGCATATTCATCAAGTAAATAAAATATCTTTGCCCTTAACTCTCTCATTCCTAATTTTCTTCTAAATTTTTAAGAGATTAGTTGAGTTTCAACACAAATGCTATACACAGATTTCGAGAAAGATTGACTTAGGTATATTGATAAAAATTTTTTATTAAAGTCGCATGATTACTAGACTTAAGCTTTCGACCTATGACATATTTTTTTCGTAAATCTTGTTAGATTATCACGTTAATTTCTCATAAATTTGATCACATAGTCTAGTTAATTAAAATAATTCAATGAATAAAAATATTTTATAAATATATGTATCTAACTGCAAATAATTAATGAAAATCACATTTTACTCGAACAAATTTTTTATGTAAATAGAAGTTTATAAGGTTTTGATTTAAGTTTATCTCATTTCATGCAATATTTTTATAATAAATTAATAATTTATAGAACAACATTAATAATTGTATGGTGTATTGGTAGAATATTAAATATTTAATTTTAATGATAATAATTTAAATTCTAAAATTATTAAAATATAAAATAAAATAAAATAATTGATACAGCAATGAAATCTTAAAACTTTCGTAAACAAAACTAAATTACTGTTACTTATATTTTATTTGAAAGTATCTGAGAGAATATTTAAGAAGGAAGTATGTAAAGATTTAATCCCGCTAAATACGGGGAAATATAGTATATACTTAACCAAATACAACAACAACTAATTTCACAAAAATACAACAATAAATATTTTTTTTTTTATAAATACACAATATCTGAGATTAGGAGAGCCCTGTGGGATACGTAAGTTTAATTCTGTTAGAATTCTACTTTTACTTAAACTATATATTGTGTTTATAGTTAATTAATTTTGATTTTAAAATTATGTTTTTCAAATAAAAACAATAATAGTAGTACAAGTAATTTTATAGTTTTTGGAGAAAAGAGTTATGGTCCTTGAAGCAATAAAAGAGTTAAAGAGTCTTTTTTTTTTCTTTTTAATTAATGGGAAAGAAACGTATAAAAATGAGCTGAACAAAGGTGTTTGGTAGGTTACGCAAGCTTTTAATTTCTTGTCGTGGAAAAAAGAAGACATGATGGATTTGTATTGGCATTCTTGGATTTCTTTCATATAAAGAGAGGAAAAAAAAAAGGATTATCTCAATTATAATTTTTTATTATAATCATACAATTAATCAATTATAACAAAAAATTATATAGAAATACACTACTTAAAAATATGAACTCTTAAAAATATGAGCTCCAAGTAGATGAAAAACATGATTATAAAACTCTTTTTTGAAGATTGCGACTTCCATTATAAAAATTTTGTGTATGCATATAACAGTGCATGTAGTATACTTCCATCAGAAACAAAGCTAAAAAAAATTTTCCTCGTGGAATTGGAAGTTGGAGCCTGAAATTTCCTTGAATGTGACCTAAAAATGGAATTCCCTATAAAACTTCCTTGTATACTTTTTTTTTTTATTCTAAACTTGCACGGTCTTCTCTTCTGGACATAAGCCCTCCAATTAAACAAATAAAATTGGTCCTAAGGTTCTCCGTTCAATTGTTGACAAGTCATCTGTAATGATGCCTTGCAAACAACAATATGGAAGATGCTAAATACCCTAATGATGCCTTGTAAACAACAACATGGAAGATGCTAAATACCCTAAATTCTATACATCTAAGTCTATGAATAGTAGTTATAATCTATAAGGGAATGGGTTTTCTCCAATAAAATTGTGGACAAGATGTCAACAAGGTGTTGATTTCTGCTAGTTTTTTCTCACGAGATGTTGGGAAAGAGATCTTTTCTTCATTTGGTATTCATTCGGCGAACAGGTTCTAAGGGCTATAGGATAAGGCATAGCTCATACAAGGACAACTGTATAGTAAAAAAAACCTTACGCGAACAACAGGAATACAGTTCAAGAAGCAACTCCTATTAAATTTTGAGTATGGTCAAGCATGAATTTTTAAATGAGGCTTTACTATAAAAAAAATGGACCACACTTGGATCCAACTATGGCACACAAAAAGAAGCAATTTCTACAGTTTGGACCAAGCTTACAGTATCAAAAGTCACCAAGCCGGTGTAGTCAGCAGCCTCCATATAGTATACTCTTAGCCTTTTCAGCATCATCTACACATCAGCATCCTAGGGTTCTCATGGCAAGCACCATCAGTTAATCATCCTTAGTTTATTTGCGATTCTCTACAAACTATCCATCCTGGGATTTTGACCAATTCTCCCCCACTCCATCTGCCTCGCCTTCTCTTGCACTCTTTAACATCTCCTTCTCAGTTTTCCGAGAATCATATTCCACAGGTGCTTCATTGGCTTCATTAATTACCTGAAGAAGCTCCAAAGGGGTGGCTGCTGGGTCTAACTCACGACATCCCATTGGAGCATTTTGAGCTTCTTGGCCTGTCAGCAAGTAATTCGGCACCTGATGGGAAAAGCGAAACATCTCTTCTTTCGGAATTCTTCTGACTTCCTTGGGGTCCATATGCTTGTGAAAAACTGTCCTAAAACCAGCTACCTTAATTAGAGGAATCACAGAGACTCCTTGTTCCTCATTATAATCATCAAGCACTTCCACCATTTCATATTTGTGTATCACTTCATCTGGTGTATGTTCACTCCAATCAGAAGACCAGTTCCTATAAAGAGCCCAGATATCCCCCTTCCTAGGAAATATTCTAATTATCCCCCGTGTACCTTTCATCCACTGAACCTTGTGGGAGAAAGAATTTAGTGTCGCACTAATTTCATGTCTGCCACTTCTGAACTCCCCACACGTTTTATAGAAACCACAGCCTATCCAATCCAGCAAACCAAATTCACTGTTGCTTCTCGAATTAAGCCAACTAATTTTCATCTTAAAAGGCTTCAAGGAGATCACGTTGTGAATTCGAGCATAGAAACGGGGCATCCCATCATCATCGTCATACGCAGCCCAGACCTGGTCATCTTCAAAAGAACTTTCACTTCGATCCATGTCAAAATTGTGAAAATCAGGATCTGGTACATTTATTGACAATGGTGAAATCCCTGTATCTGATTCATCAGGAGAAGGGGCAGGAAGAGAATGCTTGCCTTGATATTCTTTATTGGTATCACGTCGACCTCCATTTGCCATACTCCTCTGTTTCCAATTTTCCTTCTCTCTGACCTTCCCTTTAACTTTGTCAGAATTTTTGGCTTCAGTTACTAAGCTCAATTCCTTAAGCTTTCTACGAATCGCAGTCCGAGCCTTATCCGCCAGCATGTTTCGAACTTCAGACAATGACAATTCTCTCTCACTGACGTGCTTGTTATAGTTACCAGAGTACCCATAGATACTTCTTATTTCAAAAACGCCCCTAGATTCAAATGCATTCCCCAAGCCAGGTCCATTTCCCATGGTTTGAGTTGCCATGTTACCTGTGTAACCATTAACACAAATATCATCTCTTCTCTTTTTCAGGAGTCTCTCTGCTTTAAGAGCTTCTTCACACTCCCTTTTAACTTTCTCTTGTGCCTTCCCTACAACACTTGCAGCTTCAGCACTGGTTGAAGGTGGTGCAACCGTGCCACTAACACCAGCTGCCCCAGAGGAAGGACCCCATTGGAAGCTTATATTATTAGATGAACCATGACCAGCCAATCCATCATGTTCTAAATTTTTATATCTAAAAGAATTTGCTCCATAGTTAAATGGATTATTATTTGCAGCATGATGCCCTGAAGCCTGCTGCTGTTGGCTAGACCAATTTGATGACCTGTAAACATTTGGAGGTGGGGCCTTTTCTAAAGCCAAAAAGGCCTCATGACAATTAGGGCATAGAAGTGTGTGATTCAGGTAAATTCTGAGGTATTCATACTGTGTCTTGCATCTATTGCAAACAGTCCAAAAGGTAGCAGGCTTTTTATTAGAAGAAGGAAATGAGGTTTGACCTACCCGACTATTACTGTTCTGAGTCCTATCATTTGACGTAATGTTAGAACTAGAACAGTGAAAGCCGTTTGTTCTGGGTGGCATTGATGAAACCCCACTCTGTGTAGGAAACTTCTGTTGTGTTCCCCTGAAATTTATTTTCTGGTTGTACTTTAATCTCTTAGCCTTATCTGATAACAAGCTCCAGGCCTCCGAAACAAGCTTAAATGCACCATCCGCACCTACTGACTTGTTTTTATCAGGGTGAAGCATCAGAGCCAGCTTCCTGTATTGTTTTCTCACCACCTCATCATCAGCCGATGGATTCACACCAAGCACACCATACCAATCAGCTTCCCCACTCACTTTATTCTCTGCATAAATATACACATCAAGTGTAGTCAACATCTGGGCAATACCATCAAGCCCAGGATACAAATTTTGAGCCTTCAAAGCAAACCTTTTAGCTCCAGCATAATCCTTCTCTGTCACCTTCCTTTCAGCAATCTCTTTTGCCCTGAATGCCTCATCTTTGTTACACTCCATAATTCTGAGGTACTTTAATTTGTTTCTTCCTCAACTAGTTACTCCAATCAAAACCCACAATTTGCAGCTTAAGACTCCTTCAAGCCTTTAGACAGAGATAACAGCTTCAAGTTTAGATACCTGATCCAAAGGAAGAAAAACTCTTAATAAAAATATAAAATTGAATTTGAAAACTAATTGAAAAATAAATGCATTACCAAGTGGATAATTTTCTATATGCTTAACTTAGTTAAAAACAAACAAGATAAATCTTTAATTGATACTAGGGTTGTGGTTGCTTTTATAAAGAATCAATACTCTTAACCACAGCTCATATATTTCTTTATCTGACTCTACAATCTTACCTTAACTAGAAACAAGTTTCGCCATTATTTAAGCAGAAGCATGATGCAAATTCTTATAAAATTCAATACCATTCCAAATACATATCTAATGCATATGACAACAACAACAACAACAAAAAATTAAGCTTTATATTCCATAACTCTGGGGTCAGCTATATGAAAGACCAAAAAAATCATCTTAGGTAATAGTTTTGAATCTTTTTGCACTATTCATTTCTATAAAAAAACAAGATTTTAATCTACTTCCTTACTCTCATGTCACCTCTTATTACTTGTATCCACGTCTTTCGTGGTATACCTCTAGAAGCTTTAGTCTCTCTCAAATCCTAAAACTCATTTCTACTAATTGGTAAACAGATAGACCTACGTTTTATATGTCCAAACCATCTCAAATGGTCTTTTTTTATCTTGTCCTCAATTCAGACTACCCATAATTTTTCTCAAATCTATTCATTTTTTATTGTCTCTTTTAGTCTTACTGCACATCCATCTAAGCATTCTCATCTCAACTATGCTCATTTTCTTCTCATGTTGTTTCTTAATGGCTCAACACTCAATCCCATATAACAATGCAGGCCTTACAGTTGTTTATATAACTTCAGCTTTAACTTGAAAGGCATGTTGCGATCACACAACACACCTGATGCACTTCACTACCTCACTCATCTTGCTTGAATCCTATGATTTACATCCCCTTCTGTCGCAACATCGCTTTGAATAATTGATCCTAAATATAAAAAATAACTATTCTTTGGTAATACCTCACCATCCAACTTAATCACACTAGCATTTGCTTCCCTATAACTATTAAATTTACATTCCATATATTCAGTTTTATTTCTACTCAATTTAAAGCCTCAACACTCCAGTGTATGCTTCCATATTTCTAATTTTGCATTAAGATCATCACTAGTTTTAGCAAATAAGACTATATTATCGACAACTAACATACACCATGGCACCTTATCTTGGATGTCTAGTGAGCTCATCCATAATTAATGCAAAAAGAAATAGACTTAGTGATGAGTCTTGATGCAATCCTAAGGTAATGGGAAAGCTATCACTCAAGCCTCCAGACATCCTCACACTTGTTACAACTCCTTCATACATATCTTTAACTATGTTAATGTATTTTAAAAGAACTTTTTTCTTCATTAAAGCCTACCAAAACACCTCTCAGGAAACTCTATTGTATGCTTTCTCCAAGTTGATAAATATCATATGTAAATCTTTATTTCTCGCCTTGAAAACCCTCCAACAAAAGCCTCAATAGGTGAATTGACTCTATTGTAAAGCGTCCTAGCATAAACCTAAATTGGTTTTCAGAAATAATGACTTCACATCGCAACCTATGTTCAATTACTCTCTCCTAAAGTTTCATAGTATGACTTGTAAGTTCTATTCCCTAATAATTTGAACAATTTTGTATATCACCTTTATTCTTGTATAAAGGCACTAGAGTACTTTTCCTCCATTCTTCTAACATCTTTTAAGTACGTCAAATTTTATTGAAAAGATCCGTCGACCATCCTATGCCAACATATCTAATGCATATATAGAATAAAAAATGCAATCTATAACTATCAAAATATTTTATAAAATAACAATAATACCATATCCTGCATTTCTTAAAAAGCTCCAACACATTCTATTTTTATCTCAAATGACGTATAATTTCAATCCATTGCAACTTGAGCTGGAATAATTAATAATATAAGATTATCCTTCCAAGAAAATACCCCATGGTGCAATTACTAATTAATTCTCTCTCAAGCCCCTGATCATGAGAGAGAGAGTTTTACGAGGATTTAACTCAAACCACAAGTATATTTGTCCTTTAATTCAAAAAATCATACAAGGCAAGGATAACTTAGTCAACAATTCATCTTACACTCAGAAGGAAATGTAACCAGGAACACAACCATAAGGATAGATGCAATCACCATCTAAATGCTAAACGTGTGAGCACTGATCCATATGCAATTTCAGGTATCTGGAACATATAAAAGCATACTTGTTTCTTTGTCCGATAACTGTCTATGCAACAACAAAAGAACCAAAATAATTGATCCAACCAGACACTTCATTAATGGCTGACACCTATTATAACAGGGACAAGCAATGTTTTTAAGCTAATCCAAACAACATTAACCATTGTAGGCACATGCCACATACCAAGTTCTACAAGTCATATGGCTGACCCCACCTATAATCTTAGCTTCAATCATACATGCTTGGGTTTTGTTATCCAGATAATAGTTGTCATAGATGAGAGCTTTCCACTTTGCAGACCTAATCAACCGTTTGCATCATGCATTGTTTATATCAATGACCAAATGAAAATATTGAGCACTTTAAACAGGCTTACAAAATATTGGAAAAATAAAATCCTAACTAAGCACTTAGCTATCATTTCATGAGCTTGATACCATCAGTTGCCATTTGATGCACAAGTATATAAAACAAAATGGTTGTCGTTTCTTGGTTTTCTTTAGCATCCCTCACCTAGTTCGAGCTTTGGAAATGAATCAAGGCAAAAACCAAGAAGTGCACAGCATTAACAATTTTCCATCCTAATCTAATGCATGCCATCCTCCACCAAAAACAACCAATCACTAACATTCCAAAGAATCCAAATGTAGAATAGCTAGAAGGTTCATAAGTAGCAACAATATAACTCATATATATATATATATATATATATATATATGGAAAGCAACATTCTGATTTCTTTTGATGCTTTCACCAACTTGTTATGAGCAACAATAACACTGTCATGTTATAAATGCTTGAATTTTATACCTTACCTATTATGAAGCTACCTAATTAAACATATCAATTCCTCTTTAGAATACCATTGACCAGCTCAATTTCTCAATCCTAAGAACATTAAAAATTATATCTACATATAACCACCACGTAACAAGTCCTTTTTTGCTTTTTCCAACAACCTAAAACCTCAAAATGCTAACTTCCCAAGATAAAAGTTTACCCTGAAAACCCAAAATGACTCCAAGTAGTCAAGATAAACAGCTAGATGAATTAACTTTAAAAGGTAAAAAAAACAACCCTCATACCAACTTTCATCAGCATTTCTTTACCCATAAACAAAAAAAAGAAAAAAAGATGAAATTTAAGTCACATTGAATAACCAAAAACAGAAACCCAGTTGAAATCCAAACTACTGGGGAAGGACACTGAAGAGTAAATTGAACTTTCCAGGTCTCCAAGGATCTACAGTTAAACAAGATTCCAACATGCTTTGTAACGGTCAAATTTGGCTTTTTCAAATTTTTTTACCCGGACGAAACTGAAAACCCTAGATTCTATAAAATTTCAACAAACAGTCCACAAAGATTACAACCCCAAAAGAAATGTTCTTTGTAAAAATGAAAAAAATAATAATAATATAAATAGAAAATATACCTTTCTAAAGGAAGTCTCTTTGAAGCCAAGAAAATTTCAATCTAAGACAAGCATGAATCACAAGGTGCAGTGACCCATTTGTCCCCTTGAGAACCTGAGGAAATTTTCTTTCTTTTTTTAATTTAAATCTCAAGTAAAAATTAAGAATAATATAAGAGAAAAAATGGGAAAGTATGGGGTTGGTTTAATACAGAACTATTACTTTTTTTTATAGAAAACCTAATAGAACATTTTTATAGTGGCCTTTGATGCAAAAGGACTTAACCAGGGTTAGTTTTTGACTCTTGTAATGGGTTTGTAGGATTCCCAAATTTGATGAAATATTTATTATTGAGGATTCTCTATTAAAAATAAATAAATAAGATCTAGATTTTTAGAAAATTTTAATTTATTTTTGAATCTTTTGTTTTATATTTATTTGATTAAAAAAATATTACATGAATAAATTTTTTTGAATTCATAACTTTTAAATATTGAATATCACGTTAACCAATCAAAAAATTAGTTGATAATAAAATATAAATTTTTGTTTATGTTTTTATGAGAGATTAAGAATATATTTATCATTTTTATTAAAGAATAATGTTAAATTTTGTCCTTATATTATAATTTTATTAAATTTTATAACTATATTTTTATTTTTTTAGATTTTTAATGTAAAACAACAAATAAATGAAAATTTTCATTTGCATCAATATCATAGTTTTAAAATATTTTAATTTATTATTTTTTATTCAAAAATTAAAAAAATTAAAACTATGATAGTAAAATATTATAATTTTGATATTTTTTCTAAAAATCAAGAAAATTGAAAATATAATAACAAATTTTAATAAAATTAAAATACAATAAAAAAATCATAATTAAATTGTGAATTCGAATAATTGCATTTTATGAGAGAAGCCATATTTTTATCATTCTTTTACTTGTGCTCTCCAAAAATAAATGTTTATTGAAATAAATCGTATATCAAAATAATAATACATCTCCAAAGTGAATCGCATATTCGAGATAGACTTTTTTTTTTTAACATGAAACAAACTTTTTTTATTTGATTAAATATATAATTATATTTGACAATTTGACTTGATGATAAATACATATTATTTTTCAATAAAAAAGATTCAGATATTTTCTTTCCAAATAAAAGTTATTATTATTTATTTACAAATATATATATCTAATTAAAGAAAAATAGAGATATCATAGAAGAAGAGAAGCGTAAAAATTGTGTGTACATCAATTATCAACATGTCTAGCAGTTGTGTGGTTTATTATCAATTATTGAATGATCAAATTGAATCTTTAATAATTTCAAATATAAAAAACAAATAAATAGTTCAACATAGGCACTGAATGGTTGCTGATACTTTATATTGTATATTACATTACATCTTGCCAACTTCAAAGCATTGTTAGGGTGAGCTAGTTTTTTTTTTTTTTTTTAATCTGAAATAAAAATTTTTAAATTAAAATAAGATATATTATATTAATAATTTAAAATAGATGATTATAAATTATGTATTTAAAATAATTAACAAATAATTATCAATAAAATTTAAACTTAAAATTTTTTCATTGAAAAAAATAAATATTAACTAATTAAACCTATAAAATCACTTATAGGTAGATGCATTAGTTTTAGTTAAGTACAAATGTCTTAACTTCCAAAAGCACAAGTAGAATGGCTATCCAGTTCATCTTCTTTCTGTACAATGATTTAAAAAGCGCACGCTTTCTCATACCAAATTTATTGACATAATAATGAAGAAAAAAGACCAGCCAAATTCATGATCTCGAGGCTATCGGAGGTTATAGTTTCCAACCTCCCATTGCATGTTTCTTCTCTTTTTCACCTTCCTCTTCATGACGGATGCCATGGAAATTCTCCAAATGAAGAAAGACCATAGTGGACCCCCAACGCCGAATCAACATCGAGAGCGACTCGATCTGATTCTCGTGCCATCAAAAAATAAAGAAAAAGAAAAATAAGAGTAGAAGAAATTTGTTTTTTTGTTTTTTATTTTTTAAAACAAAATCAATTACTTTTGGAAAAAGATAAATTTAGTTTGAAAATTATTTTTTGAAAAGCCAATTTTCAATTATATAAATTACATATTTTTAGTTAAAAGTTTTGTAATTATATTTAAAAAATTATAAATTTTAATTATATTTACTTTGAAAAAGGGTTATTTTAATCAATAAAAACATCATCCTCATGTCTTTATCTTACACATAAGAAACCTGGTAAATGATAAAAAAAAAAAAATCATCCTAATAAAAAAATCATCCTAACATTATTTAATCCAATTCTATCATATCTAAAAATTATCATATCTAAAAGTATTCATGGGTCAGTCCAAGACAAATTTAATCTAATTCATATTTAATATTAATAGTTTATATACTTACTTAAACCTAATCCAACAAGAAATTTCAAACCTTAAAATTTTCTCAAGCTCAATCAAAATTAAAAAAAATAAATCCCAAATTCACTTATTCAATTTAATTTATATAATAAAAAATTAAAAAATATATATGATTAAATTAAATTTAATAAAATTATATTCAATTCACAAATATATAAATATTAAAAATACAAATTATAATATACAAATAAAAAATAAAAATTAAGTTTAATAAAATATATATAAATTTTTTTTTATATATACATGAATTAATTTATATATAATTTACATATATAAAAAAATGAAAAAATTATATACATATATATATATATATATTTGGATCGGGTTGAATTGAATTCAGATTTTAAATTTTTTATCAAAAGCTCGATTCAAAATTTAAATAAACTTAAAATTTATGTCAAAATTCAATTAATAAATTTTAATTTTTTGTCCAAATCCTCTTAAAACTTGGATAAACTTTCGGATTTAGGCAAATAACACTCTTGAACAGGTCTAATCATATCCTATGCATCAACATCAAACATGTCCCGAGTAACTTAGAATCTTAGAATGGCTTTATTAGATATCAACTAAACATGGATATGAACACAAGAGTGTAGACAGTACGGACAAGTTCGGGAATAAACAGGACATTAGATCCATGTATTCCATGCAAGAGAACATTAGGAAACAAAAAACAATGAATAAACAAGTTGTCTCCTTGAGATATGCACATTGGCCATAAGGCACATGCAGATTTCAAAATGAAACTAATTAAATTTGTCAATAAATCTACACATGCAAATGCAATATTAAAATATGAGGATTTCTACTGATGCTCAGGATTAACTAGTTCTGCCTTGTCATGGTGGAATCTCACCACAATGCATGTTATATTGTCAGCACTACCACGGGTGAAAGCAGTTTCTGTCAACTTTCTAGCAGCTGTCTCTGGTTCTTCTTCTGCTCGCGCAAGCGAAACAGCATCCTGGAAACATAATTTGAACTTGTAACAAGCAAACATGTAGAAAATTTCCTGATAATAAAGCAGGGATTTCCAATGTTCCTGTTACTTTGAGCAGTGAAAGATCATATAGTTTAATCTTTTTGCAATACATTGTCAAATCAGCAACCTCGTGCGAGCTGGTTTTGTCCCTTTTATTTTTATTTTGTTTTCACAAGTTCAAATATCCTGAATAACTAGTGGTTTATTCTTAGACATTGCTCAAAAACAATACCAGGTGCGTGCCAAATACGTGGATGAATAATTAAGTGAAACCATGCAAATGTCAGAAAGAGATTTACCTCATTAGGCACGACATCCCATAAGCCATCACTAGCAAGCACAAGCAACTCAAACTCTTCATCTATCTCTTTATCCTGAGAAATAACAAACATTAAGAAATAGAAATTTCATTAATCCAATTTTCATAACCTACCACCTTGAAGCCAAGTCATATATGAAAATCACCATAGAAAACAGAAATCAAGGGACAAAATAGGATGGAGCAAGAAGAAGTAGACCTCAAGGTAAAAGTGGAAAAGAGGCAAAGGTATTCACCACTGTATTCAAATTAAAGAACAACCATTAGAACATTTTCACTTCAGCATCTAATTCGAACACATCAGACTCTGACTTTTGGATGGTTGTGGTCAATTAGGAAGGATGAAAATAAAAAGTTACAATTTTCAACATTTTCTCATGAGATGATGTTTTCCCTAAATGAGTCCTTACTATTTAAAACAAGGCAATACATCGGGAGAAAGTAACTGCAAAATCAAATGTAATGAGAGCAATTAAGATGATTAAAGATTACTAGCTTATTAGTATAAGATTTTCAGGATCACCTGGATCTCCGGTTCTGCAACAACAAATTGCTTCAACATACGATTACCGAAAGCTCGAGACATAGCTAACACACCTCCTACCCGCCAAGTTCCTGATAACATGATCAACAACAAATCTTCACTATAAACTTTCAAGCGCCAGAACTTCCAATTTATGTACCAGATATCAAGGAAAATATTTGTTTTGGCTTCAATAAGACAAGCTAGATTTTTTAATAGTTTTACCTGCCCACATAACAACCCCTCCAGCATTTTCAATTCTCTTCCGTTCATCACTTCTATTTGGTTTATGATCTTCAGAGAGAGGGATTGCTTTAAAAGGAAAAAGAAGCTGCTTTTAGGAATCTCCATTTACAAATTGAGAATTCTAAACATTCATTTTCATGTCAAGTTCAGGTTACTCAAATAAAGCCATAAGTATCATATATAAGATATAAGTCACTCAAATTGTAATATGCATTTGATTCTAAACATTCATTTTCATGTCAAGTTCAGGTTACTCGAATAAAGCCATAAGTATCATATATAAGATATAAGTCACTCAAATTGTAATATGCATTTGATATTATTATGTACAGTTCATACTTGTTGATGACTACTGAGCATACCCATGAGTAAAAAAATAAGTAGGTTAACATAATCCACCAAGTTTAAACACAAAATACAGCACTTTAACATGACTATTTATCTATATAGAGTAAGGGCACAGCATAAAGAAAAACTCAAATGCTTGCAGAATATGGGGCTTGGCCTTCTTCCTTTTATTGGCCCCTTTCCTCAAGCAATTTCATAGAAACATTTCACGATCATCTTAAAGTAATCGTATTTAATGGCAAAATATGTTAATGCACGTATTAATGCACTTGAAACAAACGTATTAATATGCAATAAAGATATGTATAAAATACCTATTCCAGCCCTGGATATTATAGTCCTTGAGTCTCCAACATTAGCAACATACAGATGGTTACCAACCAACACTGCTGTTGAAGCAGTTGAACCATCGTCTCGATAAGCATCTCTTTCAGAATCCAAGAAATCTACATCAGTCTGTTGATATGTTTCACCTACAGGCATATCCAATGAACCAAAATGAATAAAACAGTGAATTCAAATGGGTTGATAATCATTTTATGTAGGACACAACCCCATCAGAATGCAAGTTACTGACAGAACAAGAAAGAAATACAAGTACTAGAAAATGCATGGATCCTCTATAAAGTGCTGACAAAAAGGATATGCAACAATCTAAATGATCCACAAAAACAGCACATGAGAGATCTTGGACACACTTATCGCAAGTTTGGTGTCAGTCATGAACTGTGGATGCTTCATTAGATTCTCAAAAAGGTGTTGCTTTAAATATTCAGCAGCACGAGAACCACCATGCCCTGCAATTGCATATAATAGTGGTCAAAAATTAGGGCAAAAAAATGATCATTTCCGGTATCAAAGGCATCTTGCTCTCCAGAAATGTTACTTATCAACCAAAATCGGGTCACCAGGATGACTGATAGTATAAATAGGTCAAAACTCAAATCATGCATCAAGAGGTACTTTTGAGAGCAGTTTTGAGATATAAAACAAAAATAATACAGATTGATTATTATAATCTCATAACAATTTCTACTCTTATTTAAATGAAATCACAAGAAAGCTGAGACACACATAATTTAAAAGTTGGTCTATCTTTGACCCAGGCAACTTTGGACACTGTTGCCTCTAATTAGTCGTAAGCAAGTCCCATTACACAAACCCCAAGGTTGTTATTCAGATACAAAACTTAGATTTTTTAGCATTTTGTTGCACTATCAATACTGTGGTTGTTGAAACCCAGATCCAGCGGAAAGACTAGCCCGTATTGTAGACTGAGCTCTTCTCCACTCATCATGATTGATGGTGCCTTCTAAGTGTTTTTAGATAATGTCTTCTAGCATGTGTAATATTTTTAATTTCATATCCTTCCACAAGGTAAGAGATTATAAGAGAATCTAACCATCAAAGATTCCAAACGTGCAGACTGTCTGCCCATTAATCTTGGAAGTTCTAATGTCATAGAAATCTTCCATGGTGGCTCTCTTTCCCCTGAAACTTGAATACCCACAGCTTAACTTTCCATCTTCACTGCAAAATCAGATGAGAAATCTACCATGTAAGTGTCATTTTAAATATGAAGTTAGTTAATAGCATCAGATATACAAATAACAAGAATTGGACAAATTTATATCTCTCTTGCACATCTAAATCAACAAATAAAATGCCATTCATGTGCAATAGGCTATGGCTTCTATCTTCTGGACACAAGAAGGAAAGGAATAATGATTGTAGGTGAAATGAAGAAATTCAGGTGAGTGTATGGTTTCCAGGAAGAACTTGCAGAGAAGAATACTTATGGCAATGGTGATTTGCAAAAGTAAAGAAAATGCCAAAGAGAACACAATTGTTATTAATGATGATATTACAAGTCTTGCGCATAAGAAACTATTCTTTCTTGACGTCCTCGAATAATTGGGAACTGCAGTTAGGAAAGTAAAGACAAATTGATGAAAAGAAATTTACTAAAAAAGCATTCTTCAGTTGAGGTGCCAAAGAGAACACAATTGATATTAATGATGATATTATAAGTCTTGCAGCTAAGAAACTATTCTTTCTTCACATCCTCAAATAATTGGGGAACTGCAGTTAGGAAAGTTCAGACAAATAGATGAAAAAGAAATTTACTAAAAAAGCATTCTTCGGTTATTCCGCTATGAAACCATGTGCAATTTTATGAAACTATGAATTTAGAATATCAACACGTGTAAAATTGACATCATTCAATTTCTTGGATCGTATAAATAATCAGTGGCTTAAAGTATCAAGACGACACCTAGCTTTCCATGATTAGGCAGCAAGTTTGTTGAGCCAAACATGCAAAGAAAAGATCAAATCTGACAAAACAATTAAAAACCAGCATACAAGTAACTCCAAGCAACATTTATTCAGAAATGAAACCATATTTAAAAATTTAGAGCCAACAACATGTGTGTTTGATTCTAAACAAATCATGACATTTGGTGAAAACTACCTATACTTATAGCTTAATGTGTATGACAAAATCATAAAACAACTACTTAAAACAGGTGGAAAACTAATATGTACCTTTTCCACCCTCCGCTAACATATCCACCATCATCATCTTTCTCCGGAAAGGCATCAATAACGGGACCTCGGTTTGCCGTTGCACCTGAATCAACCATCATTTTTACACTCGTTCGAAATTCACGATTCCACCAAAAAGTTAATCCAGCACCGACATATGAAGTGCTTCCAATACTTCGTAAATGCACCCTTTGCGGGGTTAAAATTGTTCCTATAAGCCCAGTTTGAACAATTGCACTCGTTAAACGACTGCTGCATAGCATCTAAAATGGTTCACTTATGGCTTTGTAATGCGAGATCTTCAAACCCATGAACAATGCTGCATTAAAAAATCAGAAACAGCATAAAATTAAAAATTAACAAACTGTTTTAACTTCGAAATTTAAATATATAAAAAATTATTCACCCCACTGAACAATTCTTAAATGATCATTAAATCAAATCATGCACACCTATCTCTTGTAATTCGCATAGGGTCGATAGCTTCCAACATAAATGAATTATTACATGTTAAATTTGAATATAGTACTATATGGTTTTTTTTTAATTAACAATTTTATAATATCCATATGAAGCAAAAATGAGCGTGATAGAGATAAGATTTCCACTTATAGTAGTAAGTTTAATCAACGTAACAAAAGAGAAAAGAAAAATCCGAGAGGAATAAAAAATCTTACATTTTCTTTTCAAATTAATCGACTCATTTCTTGGGCTGACAAAGATGCAACAGAGAGGCAATCAAAAAGGCAGCATTTTCGATCAAATTTAAACGAAACTATACAAACAAAAAGGGATCTCTCGTTGAAAACTTTGGATAAAAGAACCGGATCGGATCGGGGGAAGCGAGAAGAAAGGATCGGGTCCAGGTTGGAACACGTGGGGGATCAGAATCTGAAGCGGAGGTTAGTAGGAATCGGCCGCGTAGCGTTGTATTGTCTCTTTCTAAAAAAAGAGAATCTGAAACCCTAGACAGAAAAAGGGATGGAAAAAAAAAAAAAAGAGAATTGAAGAAATTTGTAGAGATATTGGAGGATGAGAGAAAGTGCGGGCCGAAAGAAAGGGAGGTAGAGAGAGAAAGATGGCAAATTTGTAGCTTGGCACCGAAGAGAAGTGGCAACGTGGCACTCTTCATGCATCCACTCTTTTTTGGGAGGCTGATCTTCTGTGCTCTCGCTTAGCTTTGAAGTTTTCGTTATTTGTTTTTTAATTTTTAAAGTAAAATAAGTAAAAATTTGTGTTCAAAGATAAAAAGCAAATAAAAATTTTGAAGGATTAAGCATAAAATATACAATTTATTTATAAAAAAAAAATGTATGATCTTATCTTTATATAGGTTAATCATTTTATAATTCATATTAAATTTTAATTTTTTTATAATCAAGTTTGAATGTTTAATTTAACGATGAGTACATAACTTTTTTAAGTAATAATTGTTTGAACTTTCTTCCTCCAAATAAAAAAAGTTTTCTTTTCGGGGAAAAAAGGTACTATCAATTAAATTCAACTTAATTATTTTATTAAATTAGAAAATATTGAAAGCATTTTTCTATTTTGTTTTGCAAGGGTTTTTTTAAATAATTTGTATATTTATTTTTCAAATAATTTGTAAAAGTTTGTATATTTATTAGTTACAAGTATTACATAGTACAAATTTGGGTAGCATTTTGATTTTGGATTTAGAGTATGCCAAAAACAAGTGAGGCTTTAATTTAATTAAGTTGCGAAAATGATAAAGCTCATAATCTATTTATATTCAATTTCAATAAAATTTAAATTTGATTTGATTAAATTTATATTTGAATAACTAGATTTATTATAATCTTTTAAATCAAGGTAATATGTATTATTAATCTTTTAATTTTCTCAAATATTTCAAAAATATTCAAATTTCGAAATTAGAAATAATCAAATGATATCACCGAGTTACTAATGAAAATTTTTTTCAAAATTATGTATTATTTAATAGATTAACTACGAGTCTCATTTGAATTTGATTGAAAATGAAAATTGGGCATACTCTCTATTCGAGCTTGATCAATTACCAATTAATAGAAAAAAATTCAAGTTTGTTTTTTATTAGGTAGATACAATGGTTTTTTTACATTTTTTTTTTGTTTTGATGTATTTTTCATGTATAAATTATAAATGTAGGACGACAAAACAATAGCAGAGATAAAAAAAAAATATGTGTCATACCTAATAGTCTAAGACAAATAATTGCAGGTAGTACATTCTTCATAGAGGATAACAACATTAACCAATTGAACTAATCACTTGTTGGTAAATTATTGTATCTTAATATCTAACTAGAGTAGCTCATATAATTTTTTATATTTTAATATATTTTTTATTATTTAAATTTAAAATTATTATTTTACTTTTATATATTAATTGAAGATCAAATTCAAATACAAATAATTGAGTATGAAGTCCAGTATAAAAATCAAATTTATTTTTATTTGATAAATAAGCTTAATCGAGTATGTTTGAAAAACTTAACTTTTATTTTAAATCAAACTTAAGTATAAAAATTAAAATTCGATCAAACTCGAATCAAGTTTGAGATTCTTACTATATCAACTTAATTCGGTTTCATTATATTATTACTTTAGTGATAAAAAAAATGCTTTAAAACTCGAAAATTTTATATTCAAATCTCATCATTTGTGAATTTGTTATTTAGTAATATTTTAAATTGAATGATAAATTTACATAAAAAGGTTTTATATTTTTTTATAATTTTTTTAATTATTAAATTTAATAGATTTAATAAATAAAATTAAATAAAAAATTTAATTTATTTTCATAATTCTTAAATTTATTGAAATTAATTGTTAAAAAAATGTAAAAAATTACAAACTTTTTGTATAATTTAATCTCTTCTCATGTTTTAATTTATTAATTAATTGATTATTCGGTAATTATCTATTAATTATGATATAATAATTGTTTATTTAATTTGTTATATATATATAATATTTGAATGTAATTGTAATGTAAAAAAATAAACGGGACACATACAAAAGTACCAGCTAAAGCTGCGAGGCGCAAACTGAGAGAGGAATTATGAGGCCAAGCCGGACACTGCGGTTGTAACGAGAGGGCACAGCAAGTCCAATTTGCGAGTCACCGACTCCACTTTTTGTGCTTTACTGTACGTAGGAATGAGAAAAAAAAATTAAAATTGAAAATTAATTTAAAATTATAATATATTTATTTTAAATCAAAATTTTGTTTATTTACATCAAATCAATTTTAGATATTAAATATATATTAAATTTATATTACATTTCAAACCGAGTATGAAAAATAAAAAAATTTAAATTACATAATTTTTTAAATTATATATATTTTTAAATTTTATATATATTTTAAATTTTTATAAAATAAAAATAATAATTTTATATTAAATTTTATTTAAATATATTAAAATTTTATATTAAAATAATATATAAAACATAAAAAAATATTTTTAACAATTAATAAATCAGATTAAACCAAACTGATAAAATCTAATTTAAATAAAATAAAAATTCAATTTAAATTCAAATTAAAATTTTAAATTTTGTAATATTATATAATATTTAAAAAATAAAATAAAATTTAATTTGATTCAAATTATTATCAATTATCATTTATGACCGTAATAAAATTGCTTTTTGCTAATTGCTGCCACGCCATTTCGTTTAAACTCAAGTGCATCCAAACCGGATCTCTGTTCCCCATAAATTAGAAAAACAACTCAAAAAAACAAAAATTAATCCGCTTCAGCCCCTTTTTGGGGCTCAAGAATCCATAGTCACGGTGAAGATAACTGGACCGGACAGCGGACAACGCATGGGATTTATTTAAAATATAAAAATAAAAAATTCATAAGAGATTGTTTAGCAGATAATTACATCTATATCTATTGCATATACATGGCTTTAAACTTGAAATATAATAATAATTATTATAATATAATATAAATAGAGATGCGAATAATCTTGTGAATTATAGAAACTAAATATTGTTTTTCATTATTTTTCTATTTTTCATTAGATATTTTATATTTTTTATAAATTTTTAGATTTATAAATTTTTTTGAAACCAATTCGTATAAAAGAACAACTTATCTATTAGACTATTGAACTAATCAACTTTATCAAATATATATAAATTATTTTTTTTTATCGATTTTGGCTTAACTTCACGCTTCTGTTTTATTCAAATAAAACAATAATTAAATTTATGTCAATATTAAACTTAAAATTTTCAATCCCACTAGTTTTATACTATCCAACTTTATCAATAAAAAATAATTTTATAAATATCATCTAGCTGCTTCATCTAATGAGCTAGCAGTGGTCCAGATTTGAGTTGACAGCTTGACATCAATGTCCAAACAAATGGAAACAAACGTAGAAAAAATTCATTTATATCAAAAAATTAATTATTTTTACAAATTTTACTAACCGTTAGATCAACATTAAATCTACGACTGAGATTAAAAGTTAAAACATTCTTTTTATTCAGCTTCCTTTGGTATTTGGCTTCTACGTTTCTCTTCTTTATTCCTCTTTCACTATTTTTCTTAATTTTCTTTCTTTAAAAACTGAAATTTGAAGCTTAAAAAACTTCTTTTTCCTCAATTTCTCGGATTTCTTTTCCTATATCCCATTGCTTTGCCATTAGATTTATTTAAAGCTTAAAGACTGAAAATCACACTTAAAGTCTTGGCTATCTACTAACTAAAACGAAATAAATAGAAAAAATCTTAGAACATGCCTCTAAATATAAGAAATAAAAGTATAAGTGTAGATCATTGAGAATTACTAAAATTAATGAACTTGATTTCACACTCTTAATTGCCGGGATATTGTCTGGATTTAAGTGTTTATCTTCAATCTGTTTAATGGCTGAAATCACTCTCCTATAAACAAGGAAATGAAATCAATCCCTTAATTTTGGAAATTGCATTCTAATTTTAAAGAATCATAGTCAATCTCCTGAATCTTTTAATTACCTTTAATTTAACAAATGTAAAATCAATACAGAATTTATTTTTTGATAAATTAAAGTTATGAATCAATCTTTTTTTGGTTCGCGACATAAAATTATTGGTGGAGACATTTCAATATCATTAATCAAATGTTATTGTCATTAATATGAGTTATGAATCTCATATCAATTATATATTATAATTGATTTGATTCATTTGGATGGGTATCACGCGAAGAAATTGTTCTTTTCCTGAATTACTATATATTTACGAAAAGGATGGTCAATATTAAATTATTAAATTGTAAACTACAGAGGTCCATGACGAGTGAGGTCATGTAGAATTTACATGAAAATTTTTTTATGTTATTAAAATGCAGTTTGATGTGGTGAAATATATAATTCAAAAAGATGACGGAGATTGACTCCTTAATGTTCAAAAGAATTGTGATGTTAAAAAAAAAAAGAATTAATTTACTATATATGTTATTTTGAATTGCGGCCTGTAATTTTCAATTTTGAAATCTAACAGCTCATTAATAATTTATTATAATTTCATTTGTAAAGGAGTCATCAAATTACAAATATAATATAATTTTAATGAATGAAAGCAAAAGATGAATGATGCGAAAGTAAGAAAAACACTTGTCGTAATCATTATCCAAAACCCATTGTCCAATGTCAATGGTGCTATCTGAAATTCCGAATGAGCAATAAAGGGCGAGGATAGGCTTGAACCCAACTCAAATCTCAATTTCAAGTCTACTTAATATAGTACAAAATATTTAAAATTCATAATTATTTATTTCAACTTCAAGTATATACTAACAAAATTATGTAATAAAAAAATGGTAACCATTATTATATTGCATAAATTAGAAAATCAAAAGTAAATAACCTACCCAAAGAATATACTCTACTATTTTTTATTTGTATAAAAATCCCACTAATAGTTTTTTATTATATCTTTGATTTAAATCCCTGCTCATATCTTTTTTTTTTCTTTTGTCAATTGTGGTGTGATATAACAATATATAAAAAATAAAAATAATTTAATTTAAATTTTTAATAAAAATTAAAAAATATATTAATATGAATTTAATATAATAATTTTATATTTTATAAAGAAATAAACTCTATACAAATGGACAAGAATTCAAGATCAATGAAAGCGCTGACAATCTATGCCACCAAGTTTGACTTCCGTTAAAAACATAATCTACATTTCCACGGCGTCGGGCTCTGGCGCCTCAGCGCCCAAACACGAGAATGAATATATGATCCAGTACACTTTTTATGTAAACTATACATTTCCCAATCATGTCTCGCCACATCACCACTTAGAGGATAAAAACGTACCATGGAAATTGAATCAGCAATTAAACGCATACTTGAACAGTACAGTCAACCTTGCGGCGGAGAAACTGGACAAGAGTGAACCGGAGGGACAGACCAACAAAGAAGTTACCGCTAGAATGCTTTGCCCGGTGGGACCCCAAGTCACAAGAAATTTATCGCTTCCCCTAACTTTGCTCTCTTTTTCTTTAGTCTTCAATTTATAGTTTACCAAAAAAAACTGAGACCCTCCCCTAGATATTTCCACGAAATTTCTTCCCTACACCAATGAGATTTCTTTGTATGTTCGTTCTTCCTTCTATCCCCTTCTTTTTTTTTTCTTCATTTACGTTGATAATATTCACAAATTTTTCTTGATTTATTACTTTATTCTTCAATTTTCTAGAGGAATGTTTTGAATTTGAAGTTTTTAGGGCTACTTATTTTCGAGAACAGGTTTAAATCTTTTGATCTTTGACTGGAAGAAACTGAAAGTGAAGAAGTTGCTTGCTTGTATGTTATTTATTTATTTATTTTTCTGAAATTTGGCTTAAGAACTCTTCCAATTTTATGCGTTGATATTAGTTCAAGTACGGTATCGCTTTTTGAAGACATTTTTGGTGTTTGGTTGGAGTTCGTGGCTTATTTGCAACTTTATTAAACGCTCGATATGCCACTTTCCTTTTTTTTTTTTAATACTAATTTCTTTTCTTTCTTTTTTTTTTTCAGTAATTATAATGATTGTTCAACGATTTAATCGAGGTTATGTTTTATCATTGTTCGTGTGAAGGGAGAGTAGTTGACTAATCTCTTGCTTCAATTTTGTAACTGATTGGACGGAACAAGTTTGATGTCTGGTTTCCAGTTGTCTTTAGTATCTGCGGTTTCGACGTTTTTAACGTTTGTGCAATAGCATATATTTTTGTCTCTGTGCTTGTTTCTAGTTGTGCGTGTCCTGCAATTGAGATTTGAATGTTCTAACTTGGTGTTTCATTTTTTTCTTTCCTTTTTAGGATCCGGCAATAAGATTTATGCTATACATGAAGAAGTTCCTTAAATTTATTTGTGTTTCGGAGCTGATCCTTCTTTTAGAGGTGGGATCATAAGGAAGGGTATAGTTATGAATTATCCAGCAGGGAAGTTTGTGAGGTACATTCTTATATTTCTTTTGTTAATGGAAATGATGATTATGTTTTTTAAGTCGATGTTGTGCTTGATTTTAGGTCTTAGATACACTTTTTTTATTCTGAAAGCCTTTAAGATAATACTAGGAATGCCATTTTGCAAGCAAAAGTGCAAAACTTTCAGCTCTGTCATCATCCATCCTCTGCATTTCCCATTGATGCTATCATTCGTCGGCTGTAGTTACTGTCCTTGACACAGCCACCAACTCCCTTTGTTGTCATATATAACAAGTAAAATTGTCGCCACCACTCCTTTTCGAGTGAGCTTACCTCTCATCTACTGCTTTCATAACTATTAATGACTCATTTCTCATACAACAGCAGTTATACGTACACTGTGCCTGAAAATGTTACATATTGTGTGATTAGTCTAGAAGTTTGATTTCTATTTTCACTTTTTTCTACACGAAATAATAGACTTATTTTCTTCAATCAAATTCCGTCTGCCAGGTTCCAGGACTGGAATTCGGAGAAAAGTGTTGAAGGCCATTATTCTGATAATAATGGGATAAATTCAGGGAATATTAGATTCGCAACAAATTCATTATCAGAAAAGTTTCAAAGAGGGGTTGAATCTGGTTATGAAAGGATTAAAGGGATCAGAAAGTCATTTAAATCTTGTTCATTTAATCGCATTGTGTTTAAAGGCTTTGGTTCTAGTAAGAAAGTTCTTGATCCGCAGGGGTCGTTCCTTCAAAGGTGGAACAAGATATTTGTATTGTCATGCATAATAGCAGTCTCAATTGATCCTTTGTTTTTCTACATCCCAGTGATTAATGATGATAAGAAGTGCCTTGCTTTGGATGAAAAGATGGAGATCACAGCCAGTGTGCTGCGTTCATTCACAGATATCTTTTATATAATCCATATTATTTTTCAGTTTCATACTGGGTTCATTGCACCTTCTTCTCGTGTATTTGGAAGAGGTGTTTTAGTTGAAGATTCTTGGGCAATAGCAAAGAGGTATCTGCAATCATACTTTTTAATCGACATTCTAGCAGTTCTTCCCCTTCCACAGGTAAGAAAATCATATAGGCTTCTGAAAATGTTCTCTCTCTCTCTTGTATTTACGTGTTCATGTGTGAGTGTGACAGGTCATCCTCTGTAAAGGCTTTAAAAGTTAAAATGAAATGCATGGATGAATCTTTTTAATTTATTGGGTAAGCAGGAACTTCATTGTCATTGTGCAATTCACATTGTGAATAGCATCTAGAAGTTCCGCTGCAACTTGAGTTGTTGAACCATTCTATAATCTGCTCTACCAGGAGTTATCAGGTTGTTCAAAGAATAACTTTAATTTCTCTAACTAACCATGCTTTGCTTCTTTCATGGAAACCTAATGTTTTACCACAGTCCATTGTTGTAGGACCTCCCTCATTTCCATGTACTTATGCCTGTAGTCTTGACTCCTGTACTATTATATGCAATATTTTATTAAGGTCATATTCATGATCATTTAATTTGATACTATTAGCTTGGACTTTTAACTTGCTGTTCTGTGTCCAGGTGGTCATTTTAATTATCATACCACAAATGAGAGGTTTGAAGTCATTGAATACGAAGAACTTTTTGAAATTTGTTGTTCTCTTCCAATATCTGCCAAGGGTTTTTAGAATATATCCACTGTATAAGGAAGTTACAAGGACTTCTGGCATACTAACTGAAACTGCTTGGGCTGGAGCTGCATTCAATCTCTTTCTTTACATGCTAGCAAGCCATGTAAGTTTGCTAGATTGGTAGTAGAATATTTTTAACAATTAGTATATACATTTTGTTATATTTGCTTTTGTGGATGTATATTTTGTGTTAGGCTTTGGCGCTTGAGTGGTTTATTGCTTGTAGGACTCGAGACATTTCAAAATTTAAACTGCATAATGAGAGGCAAAAGCTTAAAAATGTAGATCTCTAACCATTAGGATTATGGTGCATGTGGAGGAAAGGTCTATTCATGTCTTCCAAAGTCATTCCATCCTATTTTTATGACTATAATTTCCAATTTGTTAACAAGTGATATATATATATATATATATTGTTGAAAATAAAAGTTGGGGCTGGAGTATGGTAATTTGAGAAGCCATACCCAGTTGTGGTGTAAGGTTTGATTGAAATGAGTGGAAGGGTTCAGCATAAAACATGAAATATGAAAAGTTACTCTATCTAACTTCAGAGCAAGTACATGCATAATGATTAGGCATTGAATAGTTATTATAATCATGATAAGCAGGTTGAGGATTGTTTTCAAATTTTCATCATCTTTAATGTTCATCACTTGTCCCTGCAATCCTCACAACAAAATTTGTGTGAAAATTTGGTAAAAAAGTTGAACCTGTTCTTAATACTGGTGCATTGGAACCAGCACTTTCCTGTAGAAGATATATGTATATTTTTTCCCTTCCTTGTCTAATATATTTATGTATAAAAGCTGTTCTATTTAATAAAAACTGACATCCTCCAAAATCGTTCTTTGAAGGATGTATCCTTGTATCCCAAGACCTAAAACATGCCAATTTGTGCTTTTGAACTAACAATGGGTCTGGGGTAAAATGTTGTCTGGGTATGTTATCTCAGTTGCATTAGTTAAAACTTTTTAATAGTATGAATTCTGGTTAACTGCATATGTATAAGCCTGGAGTTGTTATATTTCCTCTTTAAAGTATATCTCTTATTTTGAATTTAAGCCTGATTCATTCTTCTGCCATATGTTCTAATGGTAAAGTGACTAGTTTTTCTTGTAGGTCTTTGGAGCTTTTTGGTACTTGTTTTCCATTGAAAGGGAATATACGTGCTGGAAAGATGCCTGTAAGAATAATACTGGATGCACTCCACTTGCATTTCATTGTGGTGGTGATTCTTCTTTTAGTACGTTGCTAAATCAATCATGCCCTATACAGACACCTGACACAACGCTTTTCAATTTTGGGATATTTCTTGATGCCCTTCAATCTGGTGTTGTGGAGTCAAAAGATTTTCCAGAGAAATTTTTTTACTGTTTTTGGTGGGGCTTGCAAAACCTAAGGTATGATGCTTTTCATTTATTTTTCTTTTTCTATCTAGTGTTCACTGTTCATTGCTTGTTTGTTTTTTCTAGATGGGTTGTATTTCAGCTATTTTTGGCTAAATCTTTGATACTGGATTACTTGCGTTCCATCTCTAGTATGCTTGTTTGGCATACCACTTTTTGAATTCTTTAATAGTACTAATTTTGGTTTTTGATATTGTGTATCATTAATCTCCCAAATTTCCATCATTATTATGTCATATTGAATCTTTATTTGTTTCATTCTTTTTATCATATTCATATTGGATTGACAAAATTTATGAATTTAACTAAATAAAAATTTTGGCAGCAAATATTTACTCTTTCAACATTCTTTCAGTATCTACTTAAGTTGTCTGGTTAGCTCTTGGCCTATCAGAATCATAATAAAATTAAATGAAGTGGTCTCTCATTTTACAATATTGTCTTCGCTTTGAGGGGGTGGGTTGCAAAAATATGCATGCAGTCTACATAGAACATATAATGTGATGAACCCTCCTCATAATGTATGTGATGATCATTGCAAAAAGTTGGAGCATAAGTATCTTTCCTTTTTCTATAGATATGTTCATCATTTTTTCTTTTCTTTTTCTTGAGGTAGATGGGAGATGATGTTAGGATTGGTGACTTTGCCGTGGTGATAAAATTGAGATTGATCCATGACAAAGCAGCAAGCTTCATTAGCTCTTGTAGTGCTTTAAATAACTATGGTTTAATGGTTTTAAGAGGTCACTGCTGAGTGATGGTCTTAGTTCAGATCTTTATTTAAGCTTGTTGAGGCTAGCATCCATCTTCTGTCCAATTGGGCTTATTCTTATTTTGGTGTATATTTGCTTCCCATTTCCTTGTTGAAAACAGGTTTTTGTTTTCTCTCTTTCCTATTGTTAGCACATTGTCATTAAGTTCTGACAGTAGCATCTGATATCTTTTTGCAGTTCACTGGGTCAGAACCTTGAAACTAGTACCTATGTCATGGAAATCTGCTTTGCAGTTTTCATTTCGATATCGGGCTTGGTTCTGTTTTCATTTCTCATTGGTAATATGCAGGTTGGTACCAAGCATCTGTATTCTTTTGAATTTGTATGTGGAGCTGTTTGTTTTGTAGCAGTGGATCTGGTTGCTAATTTCTAATAGGATACAACGTTTTGTTGGTAATTCTTTGTACTCTGAAGGCTTTTTCTAAAGAATTAGTTTCTATCATTATGATTTTTGAAAATCTTCTGCATAAGCTGCATGGTATTCACTGGAATGTGCTTCTGGATCCCCTAACTCCTTTTCTGAGAAGCATAAGTAATCTGTTTACAATGGCCGAAGCTTTTTGGTTCATTTCAGATTTTATAATGTCCAACTATTTTGCTTCTCTCTCTCTCTCTCTCTCTCTCTCTCTCTCTCTCTCTCTCTCTCTTCCAAATACAATGCGTGTTGGGGGCAACAAATAAGAAACACTTGACTCATGCTGTTACTAGTTCAATTCTTTCCTGTTGCTTTCTGCAACGAATCAAAAGGAGATTCAAACAACTTTAGTGATTTTTAGTTATGTCTGACTGTGAAATGGTTTAGATCTTCTACTTTGCTCTTACATAAGGACCATAAGTTATAGGTTATGATGAGTCAAATTTTCTGTGAAACAGACATATTTGCAGTCCACAACAACCAGATTGGAGGAGATGAGAGTAAAAAGACGCGATGCAGAACAATGGATGTCCCATCGCTTACTACCAGAGAATCTGAGAGAGCGGATCAGACGTTACGAGCAATACAAATGGCAAGAAACTAGAGGAGTTGATGAAGAGAATTTACTTTGTAATCTCCCCAAGGACCTTAGAAGGGATATAAAGCGCCATCTTTGCTTGGCTCTGCTAATGAGAGTGAGTGCCTTGACTTTCTAATCATTGTTTTTATTGGATTGCATCCTTTTCAGATAAGATTGGTACATATTATTATTTGACTTGCATTTTCACCACCAATAACTAATTTTAAGGTTATCTCACTTTTTGTTTTTTTTAATGTTTAAGGTGCCAATATTTGAAAAAATGGATGAACAATTATTGGATGCAATGTGTGACCGTCTCAAGCCGGTTCTCTATACAGAGGAGAGCTACATTGTCCGGGAGGGAGACCCAGTTGATGAGATGCTCTTCATCATGCGGGGCAAACTGTTGACCACGACAACAAATGGTGGAAGAACTGGCTTCTTTAATTCTGAATATCTGGGGGCAGGAGACTTCTGTGGAGAGGAACTTCTCACATGGGCACTAGATCCCCATTCTTCGTCAAACCTCCCTATCTCAACTAGAACTGTCCGAGCTCTTACTGAAGTTGAAGCATTTGCTTTAATGGCTTATGACTTGAAGTTTGTTGCTTCTCAGTTCCGCCGGCTTCATAGCAAGCAGCTGCGCCACACTTTCAGGTTCTATTCACAGCAATGGAGGACTTGGGCAGCTTGTTTCATACAAGCTGCTTGGCGTCGCTACAGCAGAAAGAAGCTGGAAGAATCTCTTAGAGAAGAGGAGAATAGATTGCAAGATGCTTTAGCCAATGCCGGTGGGAGTTCACCAAGTCTGGGCGCCACTATTTATGCCTCACGGTTTGCTGCCAATGCACTTCGTGCATTACGGCAAAACCGTACTCGTAAAGCAAGATTGCCAGAGAGGGTACAACCTATGCTGCTTCAGAAGCCAGCAGAGCCAGATTTTACTGCTGAGGAACAATAGGCAGGTAGGTTTTTATTTATTTATTTTTATTTTGGGTAACTTTACGCCTGTTAGCATTATGTAAAAGGTCGTGTTTAGAACAGATTAGTAAATCTCATCCATCCCGAAACAGGAAAACATATCTTAAATAGGAAACTTGCCATTTGTTGAGTTTGAGGTCTGTATAAGATGTATATGTAAATCTTCAATTTTTCTTTGTTCCTCAGTGCCGTTATTATATGCTAGTATAAATATATTTTAAATAGTCAGTGTATCAAATTCAAGAGTTCTGCGAAAGGACGCTATGCAGCATGGGAAACGGAAATCTCATTGATTTTTACCTTTTTTTTTTTTTTGGTTTTAAATTTGTACCTTATTATTCTTGAATATCTGTGGGCCACGGTGTCTTCTCACCCAACCAAATTATTGAAGTGTTCGCTGTGACAAAGATTCGTCAACATACCCTCCATTATTTGATTGCGATGTTGGAGGCATCTTTTCCTCGAATTGTTCCAAACATAAAAGAATTTCGCTTTTCCGCTCCACTTGAATTAACTCGAATATCAATGCAACTGAAAAGAAAAATGTGAATAGACCAGGTAACCTGAAGTTTTGAATCTATTTGGGTTAAAAATGAACGGCACGGACAACCTTAATTTCCCAAATCTAAGAAGTCTGTTTTTAAAGTTTTAAAGCCACATCTTTACCATATAACAAGTGTCAAAATGAAGACTTATGCGGAGTCTTCGGGACTGTCAAAGCAAAAGTCTTCCTCACCCCATTTCACGGTGGCTGTTGGTTTATAGCTTGAAGATTGATGAAAATATTTTAACACCTGCAACAGCAATGCGTTGGATTAGCTCTGACTAGCTAGAGATGGGAAGAGACAAAAGCGAAAGAAGCTCATCAGGTTCTGTAAGCAGGTTGGACATGGAAATCAACTTTCGTTACAGTCAGAAGTTTTCTTTTCTATCATGTTTCAAGCATATGTTAATAGGCTTTCCTCTTCCTCGTTGTCATTTTTGAGCCTGTCATTTGCATAGTTCTTTAATTCCATTTTTTTTTTTTTAAGTTTAAAGTTTGTGGTCAGATCTGCTGAGATCCGAACTTCTTCTTTCGTTCGAGGAATTGAATATTACTACAGTACCGTATACTATCTCAGCAACCAGCAGGGCTTTACGAACTATTACAATTTTGAATCTTGCAGTCAACATCTACCTGAACAACTGATTTATATGGACACGTATAGTCATGAACTTGTTTTCGTTCAGGTCTCAAGGACACAGAAATTTGGAGGGTGTTAAATCACGCCATTCGCCTAAGACTAGTTTGAATCAAGGCAAAGCAAGTGAGAGATCAAAAACATTAGTCTCGGGAAAGATCCAACGCTGTTTGAAATCTGTTTCTGATATTAAGTCAATTAAGAAGATTCTTAATCCACTGGGACCATTTTCAAGTTGGTGGGATACATTATTTCTACTGTCAAGTGTGATTGCCATCTCACTAGATCCTTTGTTTTTCTACCTCCCCGTCGTCAATGAAGACAAAAAGTGCCTTTTCATGGACAGAAAGTTGGGGATTGCAGCAATGGTATTGCGTTCACTCTTGGACGGCCTTTATATAATATACGTCACTTGTCGAGTTTTATCTCCTTGTGCAAATAAAAGGGGTAATTCATCAAGAGATGCTTGGGCTATAGCAAGGGGATATTTCCTGTTACGCCTCTTTCTAATTGACATCATTTCGGTTCTTCCACTGCCACAGGTAAGCAATTTTCATTTAGCAATTTGCAATTTTGTTTATTATGGCTGAAATGTTTCGAGAATTTATCTATCCTTGATACGTGAAGTCATTCCTGCTTATATATATCCAGATAGTTGTTTTGGTTATCATTCCAATGATGAGAGATGTGAGATTTTTGGATGCTATGAACTTGTTGACAATTGTTGTCTTCTGCCAATCCATTCCAAGAATTTTTCGGATCCACCAGTTGTTCAAGAGAGACAAAAGAACTTCAGCCACACTAGCTGAAGCTACATGGGCTAAAGCTGCATGCAATCTCTTTCTTTACATGCTTGCCGGTCATGTAAGTTAACTGACTCCCATATCCAGTTACATGATTTGTTTATATATTGCACAGCTCTCAGGACTTTGCCGAGCATGATCTAATTTGAAAGGCATACATGTTTAGCAATGCTCAAAGTCAAACAAATTCGCACATCCAAAGTTATTTTATGGTAACTTATTTTCGATTAAAATCATCAAGTGGCTTGCTCATCTTTTAGGCACTGGGAGCTCTGTGGTACATTTTGGCCATAGAACGAGAGACTACATGCTGGAAAAAGGCTTGCGCAAATCACATTGGATGTGTCAATGGATCATTTTACTGTAATGACAGTCTCGGAAACCATACATTTATAAATGATTCTTGCCCTATAAGTACGCCAAATACCAAACTCTTTGATTTTGGAATATTCCTTGATGCTTTACAGTCTGGTGTTTTGGAAGTGGTGAATTTTCCAGAGAAGTTTTTTCACTGTTTCCGTTGGGGTCTACAAAATCTGAGGTTAGATTATTTTCGTTCTTCCTTCTCTTTTTGGATTTTTTTTTAATAGAGGGAAGGTGAGGATGTTCTAGCTAATGGAGGGTTAAAGTATAAAAGACAAGGTGTTATATCATTTCAGTTTCATCAATATATGTCTTGATGCATTTTAACTTATCATTCTCTGGACTCTGTTTTCCATATTTTTTTCTGATTACTTTGGGAAAAAGAAGTCTTTTAAAGCTTCTTTGATTATTATCTAAATAATTTAAGTTGGATGCAATTTTTGCAGTTGTTTCGGGCAAAATCTGCGCACAAGTACCTGTATTTGGGAGAACTGTTTTGCACTATTTATTACCGTCTTCGGTTTACTTCTATTTTTATCTCTGATTGGGAATGTGCAGGTTTGGCAACTCTTAGTTTACTTCAAAATTTTTTCAGTGAACATTGAAGACACCATTTAAATCGGAAAAAATCAATTTATTTTCAATTGTTGTTACATATGTGTCATGCTCGGGCTGCTGATTTTTTGCATCAAACCTCTGCTTTCACTACTAGCAATATGCAGTCATGCATTCCTTGAGCTTTCGCAATCTGTCAGTGTATACTGTTAATTTTCTGTTATCTGAAGCCATGCATAATTCATAGTGAAGCAAAATGGTATTCATATCCTGCTTTAAGGGAAGCTGGCTGTGTTCACTAGTCTTGTCAGCACATTCCAACTCTCACTTCTTCCCAGACAATTTTCTGCATGGAAATCAAATATTACTTGAAGAAACTACATGATATTGCTGTTTGTATTCTAACTGATCAGTGAGTTTGGATTAAGTAAGAGTTTTGGTGTAGACTCTAAAAAGCATGGACTCTTTTTCTTGATGGCAAGAATAATCCAGAATTTGCTGAACTGTTTCCTTTTTGTGAAACAGATTTATCTGCAGTCCAAAACCCTCAAATTGGAAGAGTTGCGACTAAGAAACCGAGAGATAGAGCAGTGGAAGTCGTTTAAGAAACTTCCCTATAAACTCCAACAGCAAATTAAACAATATCAGAGATACAAATGGCAAGAAAGCAGAGGTGTTGATGTGGAGAATCTTCTAAAAAATTTTCCCAAGGAAATCATAATGAATATCAAGAGTGAACTCTTCTTGAAGCGGCTCAAGAAGGTAAGTTCCTTCTGTTTACAAAGAACAGATTAACTGCTCATTACAAATTATTAATCCTCTACTATAGATGAATTCATTCTCATTCTAGTCATTTAACTATGGTAAGGTGAAACCATTTAATTTTCTGGGCGATCGAGCGTTGAATGAACTCTGTTACTATGCGAAGCCTGTGCTCTTCATTAAGCAGAGTTACATTAGAAAGGAGGGAGACCCAATCGATAAAATGCTATTTATTGTGCAAGGAAAACTAAGGACATATTCAAGCAGCAATAAAACATCAGAGTCTGATGATACTGCTTGCCTAAAAGGTGGTAATTTCTGTGGAGAGGAACTGCTAGAATGGCTCCAGTTCCAGTCATGGGACTTCCCCATCTCTAACAGAAATATCCAAGCACTTACTAAAGTGGAAGCGTTTTCGTTATCTGCTGATGACTTGAAAAATTTTTACAATTGGGCAGCCAGGCAATTACAAGTTGCCTATCGCAACCATCACCGAAGGAGAGTATATGATCATCTTCTGGATATTAAAATAGCTGGAGGAGTTGATAACATTTCAGCCTCCGGTAACAGTAGCATCCATGCCTCGACTCCTGATAATAGTGCACTTGGAACCATGCAACGTATTAATTTACGCCTGTCAGATAGATCACCAAGGCCAGAACCACTTGCCATTCATGAGGAAGAGGAGCAGTAGATTGGCAGAGAACTTGTTGACACTTTGTAGATACTGTTATCAGCATCATGTTGTTACAAGTTCTGTTTCGAAGATGTTCTGACATGGGAATTTATAGTTTCACGGGAAATTCCGGGAAATTCTGGAATAAATATGACAGTATTTTAGTTGCGAGAAGGGATACCGTTATTTTGTTGTTAAAAGTTGTCTGCCTCTTTCTCCTTCGCAATATGGTACTTTGATTAGTATAGCCCAAACAGTATTTTTGGTTAAAATTTCCCAACTCTTTTTAGGCTTCCATTGTCTTATTAAAACTAGATTCTTTGTTAGAAATTTTAACCAAAATTATTGTTTTCAAACAATTAAAGAAGGATTCAAACCTGGATCCTTTTGTTGAATCCTCACCTTCAACAAAACAAATGCAAGAGAGATGGTTATGTACCTTTTTCACGATGGAATGATTTTAGGTTTTAGTTCCTTCCTGCCTGCCTGTGTCCATCAGTAGCGGCGGCTTTGTCCTTGGCACGAGAAATGAAGGCAAAATTACTTTTAAAAAAAAGTGAGGAAAATGGATGAAAATCTGTAGGTGGGGATGGCAGAATCCACTAGACGCAAGGTGATTGCAGGCCGCCTATTTGTGTGATTGGAATAGGAGGACATTTTTTTTAACTCCTTGAATATTTGCCTTGGAGTCTTAAGACGAGGGGGAAGGGGCCAGATGAAAAACTCAGCAGTAAATTCACAAATAGGAACCAAGTTTCTTGCTCCAACTTCAAACTCAAACGCGTACTACATAAACCGTGATCAATTTGAAACCTCAGAGCCAACCCAACCCAAAGCAAACACACTTCTACAACCATAAGATGAGTCCTGCACTAAGTATTCATTGTAATTAAAACTTAATGCATGCTAAAATGGCTCCGACTGCACCTAAATGTGGAAAACATTTATTTACTGTCTATTTCCCAAATGGGAGTATTTCAGCTTATGAGAAAAGTTGAATAACAATTCGCATTGCTACATATTTGCTTAGGAGACACAGATTCCTCGTGCTGGTGTTGCAGAGTCGCAAAGTAGCCTCACCTCCCTCTTGAGGAATGAAGGCAATGCAAAGGCAGCCTTGTGCATCTGTCAGTAGAACACAGAAGTTACATTTCTACCAGGAGAATTCATATTTGGCTACGAAACTGCTTAAGTACTAATATGCATCTCGATCTCACTTGACCATCCGTAAGAACATCACTATTCATGTGCATATGTAGAAGAAATGTTCACTTATTACAAATCATCTTTACTTTTGTTCTGATACGTTGCTAATTTCAAAAGATTGAAATATTTATTAAGCTTTCAAATTACAGGAGGCTAAATGAAAAAGACAATATATGAAGTGCCATTAAAGACCACTCTAAACCAGCAGAAAAAGGACGGTTAGAGCTCCACAGTAGCTGGCGAAAGAAACTATAGTAAAAGGGATGGGAGCTCGAACTTTGGTTTAGAGAGAAAAGAATCATTAATCAAACAATCCAGCAGACCAAGATGTTCTTTCACCAAGAAATGAAACAATGTCCTGTCAGTCCGAGGTCCATTATTAAGTTTAAGGAATTAATGTCTCATGGCAAAAGTAAGTACTACGTACCCTGCTGAACTGAATGAAAACTGAACTTGAAGATAAAGAATTCTCACCTCAGAGTTGTAAAATCTAAGTTCTCTCTTGTGATGGTAAGCTCCGTCTAGCTTCTCAATAGGGTTTATGGGATTCACAAAATCAACCTGTGGCCCCTCTGTGGAGCATATCAGAAAACCAATCACACCACTGTATTGTAAAAGAAGGAAAAGGAAAAAAGAAACCCGAAGTCAGAAATGAGATAAACTTGATGGTCCTCCAATTAGTAAATCATAACAGATAAATTTGCGATCGAGAAAAGCATCATTTAATATCTAAAAGAGAATAAGGGGAAAAAGACAGCATGATTAAGTACCTTGGATAAGTTGGAACACTTGCCCATGCATAATGAACAGAACCCTTGAATGTTTCACGGCAAATAGAGATCATATCTTCAATTAGATGTGTATGAAGCCACATACTCTCTGCCATGTTGCAGAGGACACCACCAGGCCTTAATGCTCTAGCTATGGTCTCAAAAAATGGTTTCTCTACAAGCTCTTGAGCAGGACCTATATTGCAAAGAAAAACTCCCGAGTGAAAGCTTGAATGATGTTAAGTCTTGAAACCAAAATGAATTTGCAGATATCATGGTTATAACATCACCCACAGCTCTTGAAAACTAAAAGAGGTCATAATAAGTATCTGAGAAAAAGAGCACCGCATACACAGTCTTTAAGAAACGATCAAAGAGATTTCATGCTTCTAACCCTTTCTCTCCTTTTTTTTTTTTCTCATGTTAAAAGAAACAATAGTTTTTTTTTTTTTTTTGGGATCTGCTTACCTCACTAAAACTATAAATAAAATTATAATGGACCAAATATTACAACGTACCTACAGGATCTGATGAATCAACAATGATTACATCATACTTCCCTTTTGGAACATGACGAAGAAACTCAACAGCTGTTAAGATTATGTAAGTAAAAATATCAGCTTGCGAGTTATAGATTATGCTTGACCATTTGCAAGAAATTCACAGGAAAAAATTGAATACAAAAGAAACAGGAAAAATATTGTTTCAACATACCATCACCAACATGAAGACAAACACGAGGATCCTCATATCCAACAGCTAATTCTGGAAAGAACTTCTTGGAAACCTGAAATAAAGAATATGGTAAATGACCACCAAATGTGCATTTTCAGACATAAAGTAAAGAAAAAGAAAACAAGAGCCACTAAAATAAAACATACGTCTATAACCATCCTATCTATTTCACATATATCAATGTGCTCAACAGAGCTGTGTCGAGAAATCTCCCTAAGAACCCCACCATCACCACCTCCAACAACCAGAACCTGCATCCATTATTTATTTAAAATTCAACATGAAACCACCATGAGGCTAAAGTAAAATCTTTCTAGAACTGAGGTTAGATAGGTAAGATTTTGATAAAGGTGGAGAAAAATAGAGGTTAATCAGGCTTCAAGCACTTTAAACCAAACAAATAGCATAGGTGATATATCTCATGATTTTGATGACAGAAAAGACTTTAAAGCCAATTTCAACTGGCTTTCTAGCACAAAACTTCATACAGATTGCCCAATTATGCAATCTTAGAGAAAAATAATTTCAAATGGCAACTTAGAAATTGAAAAAAAGAAAAGCTTGATGAGTCCATCAATAAATAATGGTATTAGCACATAAAAAAGAAATTACTGACTGCCAGATATAGAAAAAAACCTATGCTTAGATAAGATGAGATTACAGTTTTTGGAGATGGAATTGAACAAAGGGGAAGATGAGCTATCATCTCCTGGTATGCCAATTCATCTTTCTCAGTCAACTGAACTATACCATCAAGAACAAGCACTTTTCCATAGGTTGATGACTGCAGAAAAGTATTGTTATCAGCAAGATTAAGTATAACAAACATAAGAAAAGAGGGATGCAGAGTCAGGCATACAAAGGACAAGAGGAATACAAAGATAGAAAGGAACTGGAGGTAGAAAATAGGGGAAATCCAAAAGCAGTGTTGAAATGCCAAACCTCAAAAACAAGGACCTCTTGATAGTCCGACTTTGCCTTGTATAAAATGCTTTCAACTTTCAGAGAATGTGCTTCTCCTGAAGCAAAAATTTTACACATTGTCAGTAAAGGATATGGCACAATGTAGGGGAGGTTGCCCGTTATTCAACTAAAGGCTCCGAAGCTCTCATTTTGATAGAATAGTTACTTTGATAAATTATCCAAAGGCAAGCAGGTCTGTAACATTGTGAGAAGGGTAAGGAATTGTCAGCAAATGACATTTTTATCAGATTTCCTCCGTTATTGTAAAAAAAAAATAAGAAAATAATTGTGATGTGGCTATTGTGAAGAAAAAAAAAGATAATTTTAAGAATTCCAAACTTATATAAATTAGAAAGGGAAATTAAAGCTCACCAGGCCACATAGGATTGTTGAAGTAAACCATTTTACCAGCTTTATCAGAAAGTGAAGAAAAAAAATAAAAATCAAACAGAGTAATTCTGGCAAATAATGAAAAAGAGCAGGAAAGAAAAGAATTTAAAGATAATGACCAGAGGAAGGCTGAGATTCTGAGAACCACCCAGAAACAACGGTAGGATGGCATTTTGCCTCAAGCTCAGGGGCTGAAGCCCTAGCCTTCAAGCAACAGGAAGGGATAGCCTTCTCAGAACCATTCCCATTATTCACCTTCCCATCCATAATCTTCTGGCATTCCGAACCTCTTCCTGCGTCTTCCCCCATAGATTATCTTTTTCTTCTTCGGCTCCAGCCTCTATATGTCAAAACAAATTCATAAATTCCCTTCTTATAGAAACAAAACCAACATATGTAGGCACGTGCAGATTAAAATCTTAAAAAAAAAAAAAAACCATTTAAAACAACAAAACATGCATGATGATAAGAGTAGAACTAAAGAAGTTTTTCTTAAAAAAAAATAGCTAGTTGCCGAATGTTCCGGATTGAAAAAGGCACCAGATTCCTTGTTCTTCTAGCAGTATGCTCATACATTCCTCACCATTGTTAAAAATACAGTAATAAACCTCAAAGGAAAAAAAAATTAAAGAAAAAAACAGAGAAACAAGAGTGCGATATAGCAGAGAACTTTCCAGTAGAATTCCGGGCCAAAAAGAAGTTTTTATTTTAACAATTCCAAGCTATTATCAGTAACGAAAGCTGTAATCTTTTTAAAACAAATTTATTACAGGGGCATATTTTATTGGTTATTATCGTGAAAGTGATTAAGGAAACTAAAAAAGTATAACCTAACTAAAGTAATGCAAGAAGAGTCTGATATGATATAATAACAAAGGAAACAAAATCAAAATCACAATGATTTAACTTACATGCCTCTGATTATTGGAAAATGAGAATTTCTCGATTCTAAGAGGGAAAAAAAAATTAAAAGTCACCCAAACTAAGATATATAGAATTTCTATTTTTTAAATTTATTTTCTTCCAGTTCCAAAATCTAAACAGTTTTTTTTTTTTTTAAATGAAAGGAATTCGATCAAATGGAAATCCTTCTTCTAGGAATGATCAAAGTCAAACATAAGAATAAAGAAAAAAAAAAAAAAGGCAAGCGAATAAACTTTTATTTTAATACAATTACAGCAAGCCAACCCTCCGTTTTTCGCTTTTATTGCAGAAATAAACAGATAAAAAAAAAAGAATTAAAGGAAAAAAAAGAATACACAAAGCCCAGATTCTCTCCCGTGAAATTTTCTAAACGGAAGGGGTTAGGGTTTAGAAAAGCGAATTCAAAAGCTGAGTCTCCTAAAACCAATAATAAACTTTTGCTTTTCGAATGAAATGAATAAAACAAAAATAAAAAGAAATATATCAAACAATGAAGAGGATATCAGGCTAAAAACCAATAAAGAGGAAGATAAGGTGATAAAATAAATATATATATATATATAGAGAGAGATATATATATATATATATATAATTAAAGAAAGACGAAAATCTTGCCTGGTCTGAATGTCAGTGAGCGTCAAATTAAAAAGAATGAGACTCCGAATAATCTGGAGAGTCCAAAAATCGAGCGGGAACGAGAAAGAAGAAATTTTGTGTTTATTATTGAGTTTTCTCTTTCCCCAGTTGATTTATTTTGCAGGTTTAGGCTTTTAGCTTTGCTTTGATGGAAATGGCGCTTCCCACCCCCTTGTTTATATATGCACGCGCCGCAAGACCACTGGCAATGCACTTTCTTTTTTTTTTTTTGTTTTTGGTAAACGGGGTAATTATTATTTCAAAACGGATTACTGTTGGACAAATGACTAATATACCCATATTAAGAATATGGCTTAGCGGGAATTATTGTGATTTTGATGGAAAATATTTTTATTATTTTAAAATTTTAAACGTTTTTAGAAAATTTCATTCATTTTTTAATATTTTAAATTTTAAATTTTGAAATTTTAAAAATTAAAAATGTCTAAAAACTAATATTTTTTAAATAAAAATACAATTTCATTTTAAAAAATAAAATGACAACAAATTTTTTATAAATATTTTTTTCTTTTTTTTTTTCTTTCCACTCCTTTTTCTCTCTCCCGATCTTGTTTATAATCCATCTTACTGACGAATCAAGCAAGCCAAATTAAACATAAAATATATTTTGATGCGAAATGTTTTGGATTTAGTTAGATTTGATCAAAATTAATTAATTCCAATATTGACATCTAAGTAAAAATATTGAGAAGTAGAAAGTTCATCATTAGTTATAAAAATTTAATATGTATGTCTTATTATTTATTTATCTATTTTTTAAAAAATTTATATTTAATTTATTATTAATATATTAATTTTATACATTATAAATAAATCAAATGATATCACTTAATTAATAAATATATATTAATTTTTAAAATAATTATATAAAAAATTAATATTTTTAAAAAAATTATTTTATTAATAAAATGATATCATTTAATTCACTTAATTAATGAAAAATATCATTTGATTAATGTATTAATATAAAAAAAATCAACTCAATCTAACATATATATATATATATATATATAAATGTCAATGTCGCGATTATTCTTTTAGGCAAGACGAAGAAGCTCTATATTTTTTATACATTTAATTGATTCTCACCCATCTTCAAACCCATACTTTTTTTTTTTTTTAAAAGCGACTTTTGATTCCTAACTTCGCATTATCATCCCTTCAAGTTACATACATTCATATATATATATATATATATATATATATATATATATTATAAAGTAGTAGGATGTATGTTACCCCGGTGACCCTGTCCATACTTCTCAAAGCTTGATGCTTGCTTTTCTGAAAATGTCATTTTCCAACCTTCCAATTCCGTCTTTCCAAAGGAATTCGAATGTGCTATCAAAACAACTTAGAAGTGCTCGTTGAATTCCAATGACTTGTTAACGAGATTATCTTTCCTTACACTTTTAAACCGATAAAAATTTTTATTATCATCGTTATTCAAGAGTGAATTTCTGATAATTTATGATGATAACATATTAAAATTTATTAGTTAATGTTAATCCGAATCAATTCAGCACAACCTTTTTGGTTAGTGCTTATTGATGTAGGGAAGAAAAATATTAAACTTAAACTTCTTTAAATAAGTTTGGCCAAATGAAAACCTTTCTTTAAATAAAGAATATATGCTACTATTAAGGGTGGGAAAAAAATTTTAAAAATTAAAAATTAATTCGAAATTCTAATAAATTTTTTTTATTGAGTTTGGATTAAGATTGAATACTAAATATATATATTAAATTTGAATTGAGATGTAAAAAATAAAAAAAAATCAAATTATATATTTTATTAATTTATATATATATTTTAATTTTTTATAAAATAAAATAATTATTTTTATATAAAAATTTATTTAAATATATAAAAAATATTATTAAAATAATATATAAAAATTAAAAAAATTAAAAATTAAAAATAAATAAACCAAACTAAACTGATAAAATTCAATTTAGATTAAATCAATTTTATAATAAGATTAACTCGAATTTAGAACAAATTTTAAAATTTTATAATATTATATATTATCCAAAAATTTAATATTTCAACTCTTTCTTTAATTGATTTTATTTATTTCGTTTCATTTTTATTCTTGAAAAATTTTAAAAATTGATATTTCAAAATTTTTAAATACTTTTTATTTTATTATTTTAACAAAAAATTGATATTTTTCCTTAACATTTTTTATTTATCCAATCTCGTTTTTATCTTTGAATAATTAAGAAAAAAAATGATATTTTAACTTTTAAATATTTCTAAAATTTTATTTTAAAAAATAATATTTTAACTTTTTTTCTTAATATTTTTTCAAAATTTTTTTATTTTTTTATTTTATTAATCATCCTCAAACAAATTAACTTTTAAAAATATATCCACATGCATTACAATTATTATCCTTTACAAACATAAAAACATTAAAAATATAATAAAATAAATAACTAAAAAAAAAAAAAACCCCAACAAAACTTTAATAATGGAACCCGAGGTCTACAGTTCTGGAAGTCCGAGGAACAAAGTTGCAAGGCTAAAAATTGATACAGTCCTTTTTCCGAAAAAGAGCCAGGTGGTCACTTTGTCTTGGGTCGGACATTAGACCATTCGGGTCGGGTCCTCATTTTTTGGTTTTTTTGGGGGGGAGGGGGGGTTTTATACTTTTCAATTTATTTCCATAATTCCATTCTCTGCCCAGCAAAAAAATCACAAACCAATTTCTCCCCTGCCAAACCCATACTTCGGCGGTCAGCCGCCGCTGTCGTCGTCGGCGCCGGGCAGGTTTTTCTTTTCCACACTCTCACCAAATGTCCTACTCAACGCCCTCGTCAGGGATCCGAGCTTGGATTTCTCAAAATCAACCCTTAATGTCCTAGATATAAAGTTGAACCCCGAAACTTCAAGTGGCCGAAAAGTGCTATCCTGCAGTCTGATTTGGCCAAGACCAAAGTATGTTGTTCTCCATTCGTTGGTCTCTCGTTCCATCGTTCCCGATCTTTCAAAAGAAAAGCCGTTGCCGCTGCTCACAACACTTCACACTGCCGGCGCCGCCTCTTTCACCTTTTCTTTTTTTTTTTTGGTAGTTTTCTGATGGGTTCCTCAATAGAGGACGAGGACTGTGGTTTTTTTTTTTTGTGATTTTCGGTTTCGATTCTTGGGAGTGTGGTGGCTCTGGGTTTTGGTTGAAGCTAAGAAACGATGGTGACAGGGGATTGAATGGAAGTAATTGGTGGTGGCAAGCCGAATAGGGATGGGTGATGTATGGTAGCGAGTGATCTGGGTTTCAGTAGTTTCGACGCTTGGTGAAAATGGAGGCCGAACAGGCTTTGATGGAGGAGCCGTGCGGATGTTGGTGGTGAGATTTAGCAGGTGCTGTAGGCTTAGATGTTGTGGTGGCAGTAGGCTGCCTTTTTCGGTGGAGGCATGTGGAGGGTGGTCGCTGAAGTGTTTGACAGAGGAGGCTATAATCGTCCTCGAAAAATTTCCCCCTCTTCTTCTGTGGGATTGCTGGGGTTTATATAAGGGTTAATACGATAGAGATCCAACTGGAGACTAAAAAAATAAAATTTGAAAGGAATCCCATCTTGTTCGTTTGAGTTTTGACCTCAAACAGAGAAAGGTTTCAAAAAACCTTCTTAGCAGAATGGCCTTGAATTTTAAAATTTTCATACTCGTAGATTTTTATCCGAATCATATCCCAAAATAAGCCATTCTTTTTTTATTTACCTTGTATCATAATATACAAATGAAAGCATAGAAATGGGCTAAATCAGATGGCTCATGAAGATCAAAATATCAAAGTCCAAATGGTAACTCAAGCTTTGGATGGCTCGGTTATGATCCAATGAACGCATAAATCAAAATTTCGGAAATTAGTAACTTCAGACAAAATAATGTGTTTATAACTTGTTTCCTGTTTAACATATGTAAAACATAAAAATTTTTGTATTATGTTAATATATTAAATATAAAATATATTTTTTAATTTTTGTCAAATTGCTAAAATTTTAAATTATATTATTTTTATATATTTTTTATATTATTTTTATATTATACATCACTATGATGTATTTAAAATTGTTCTGATTTAAGTAAAAGACTTATTTACAAATACCATATTAATTTGAAAACCAAAGTCCATAGGCGTGTATAAATCAATCATTAGACCAATAACTTAGGTTTTTAATGATTTTCTATTCAGAGAGCAAGATTCAAATTTCTTTCTTCAAATTAAAAAACATAAGTAGAAAATTTTTTATCTTTAGCTAATACTAACTAAAATACATACATATAATTAGATGCAAACGTTCAGCTTTGGAATGAACAAACAGGCAATGCTGACAACCCTGAAACAGAAGTTAATAAATACAATCATCTTATCAGGTTGCTAAATACCAAGAAATTAAAGACTAATCACTACCCAGTTATCAGCACTTGGAATATAAGCAGCAGACGGGGGATCTAAAGTTTTCCTTTTCAGTCAAACCAACTGATCTTCGTTTGAGTTTGTTTTGACTCTAGCTACATCCCCTTCGGCCTGAACCTTCAGGTGCGTCTGCTCTGGTGCTCTGGTAGGTAAGAGTAAAGGTTTGGGAGGCAGTTGTAGGCTTTCAACATCTCCTTCAAGCATCTCCACGGCTTCCTTCATAGAAGGTCGATCATCGGGACTCATCTGTATGCACCAAAATGCGGTTATAATAATCTTCTTTGCCAGTTTCTTTTCATCTTCTGACGCATCTCCCATGTCTATGTCCTTTCCTTCACTGAATTGATCATAAACCCAAGAAGGATAGTAAACTTGACTCAAATGCTCCACAGATGCATCTAAGTTCTTCCTCCTGCCAGCCATTTCCATCAACAACATTCCAAAACTGTAGACATCAGATTTACATGACACACCTCCAATGTTTTTGTAAAACAACTCAGGAGCCATGTATCCTCTTGTTCCCCTTGGCGCAGTCAATGACACAACGCTATCATCTATTTGGTATGATTTTGCTAGCCCAAAATCAGAGACTTTTGGGGTGAAGTTCTCATCAAGGATAATATTTTGAGGCTTGATATCAAAATGTAAGATTTGCACATCACAACCATGGTGTAGATATTCAATTCCACGAGCCACTCCCACAGCAATCCCATATAATCTTTCCCAACTTATAGTCATGTGTCCTTCTGGGTAAAAAATGTATTTTTCAAGAGAACCATTGGGCATGAACTCATATACAAGAGCACGTTTGGATCCCTCGGCACAAAAACCAATTAACTGTACCACATTAATGTGGTGAATCCTGCCAATGGTTGCTACTTCATTGATAAATTCTTGACCGTTAGCTTTGGACTTACCCAATATCTTTATTGCTGCAAATCGACCACTGCGAAGTTTTCCCTTATATACAGAACCATAACCTCCTTCACCTAATTTATCCTTGAAATTATTTGTAATCTTCTTGATATCGGAGTAAAGGTACCTAACTGGCATGAGGTTATTGTGAGTTTGGAGGAATTCTTCAACTGTGTCGTACATGGATAGATGCCTCCTCCGCCACTTATAGACCAGAAATATGATCACAAATGGGGCTCCAAGTATAAAAGCTGCTATATGGTACAAGGCTGCGTAGAAAAATTACAGAAATGACTCAATTTGTGGCGATGGACAATTTGTTTTTGTTGGAAATATACCTGAATTTCTTTTCTCATGAAAATTCACATATATTTTATCTCATATTTAAAATAATTGAGGTACGTTCATAAAAAAAATGATTTAGGTACGTACCAATTAGTGTAATGATATCAATAGTCAATCCTGCAAGAAATACGAGTGAATAAAATAATTAAAGTAATTACTAGCTAGGAGTTATGAAACTTTTTATACTTTCTGTTATATTTTCCAGAATGTTGAGTAGTATTTTTTTTAAACTCAAGATTTTCTTAATCAAACCGTAAGAAAGAGGGGAGACTGATTCTCACTGATCAAGAGATAGACGTCTTGAAATTTATCGGATTCTGTTACAAAATAGCCAAGATTAATAAGGAAGGACTAAGCAAATTCATAAATAAGGACTTCACAAAACAGGGGAGGGGGTCAGAAATAAGAAATTAACGAAATGGTTAACAAAGTCTGGAAAGCATACCTATAGGAATCCTAAGAACGTAATAAGTGATCTCATCGGACAATAACCACCCGCCCGATAAAATAATTCCAAGATGAAGATATTCGTAAACGATCAAATACCACCAGTGATAAATTCTACATCAGACTTAAAAGGTTACGAGTTGTTGCAGAGCAATGAGATATATATTAGTAAGAATTAGTAAAAAAGTTAGTAAAAGAATTAAACTTTTGACACCTACCTTACAATAAATGAATTAAAAAAAACGAAAGAAGTGGACTGCCAGCACACTTCCAGGCCTCTCGAGAGTTCGTTGTAAATATTGAAAATAGACGTACTGTTGATATTAAGAAATCGACCTAGCGGGTGCGGAACCTGGACCTCAACTTTGCAGGATTCATTGAAATCGGAAAGCTTCATATCTGCTTCATAACTTAATATAGCATAATAAAAATGGGGATTTGGAGAGGACGAGCTGTTGGTGCAAGGAGAGGCATCGATATAGATCGAAGAGTTTATTGGTACCTTGCATTTTACAAAGTAAATATATACAAGATTCCCACAAGAGAAAAATCCTGATTCAGAATATCCGAGAATCAAGGAATTACGAGGAATGGAGCACTTATCCTTCTCCAGACCATCGTCCACCAATCGAATCTTTTGGTGATCATAAGAGATATCCTCGACATAGAATTTCCCATATTTCGTAGTAAAAGTGGTGCGATTATTCTCGCATGCCAATTCAAAAGAATGGTCGCCACACGAAGCAGAGTCATCTTTTAAACAGAAAGGGCTGCTGATATTAGTTATAGTTCCGCAAGAGGAGGGGGTCCAGCTCTTTCCTTCTTTTCTGGCGATGCCAGTATCAAGGAACATAAAGAGAACAAGGGCAGTGGGAGCTATCAATGCAAGGGTTGCTCTTGGCATTTTACAACACCGAACAACGAGTTTGAAAGGCAAGTAGTAATAACTATGCTTATGCTTGGAAGCTTGAAACTTGAAAGTGCTTCTGGAAATTAAAAACAGCAGGCAGCAGCAGCAGTACTAGCAACTGTGTTAAATAGATTACTGGGCCATTAGTCCCACTACTTTTTCTTAATTAATTGTTTAACTAGACGAGTAAAATAGTTATACCTTAATTTTTACTTTTAAATTACAATTAAAATTAGAATTCCAACTCTAAAATTGATTTTAGTTATTTTGATGCTTTCATTAAAATTTTAAATGATATTATTATTTTAACATGTTCACTTATTTATTTTGATTTCATGTAATAGAATATTTTTGATAAAAATATTAAATAATTAAAATTTTTTTAATGCTTTCACTCAAGAATCATTTTGTGCCATACTGTATATCTCCAAATCACTCAAATACGATCATGTCTATTAGTATTATTAACAACGAATTATAAATTAGAGTGGGGTTGGACTAGTGTTTTACAGACATTTGTTCTTTTAGTGACATTAGTCCAACCTCAATTTGATTTATAATTAGTATTATTAGCAACTAATTATAAACCAGATTCTTTTAGTGACAAATAATATGATCTACCCAATCAAATTAACTTGGCTCAGCTTAGTTCAAATTTTATGCGACTTAAGGGTGACCGGTGAACTTTGGTCATTAAATTTTAAGTCACTGAATTCAACCATTCCCTATTTGCTTCACAGAAATTGCTTTGGCAGTCTTGAAGTTTCTTGGAAAAGTTAATAACTCTCAAGTCTTGACGGGTCCCTTCATGGCCTGCGAAGAAAGGGTTGATCAATAAGATTGACTTTTAAGTCTTTGTTAATTGTTTTTATTTTGCTTGTCTTGGCACAATAAGAAAATCTTGAACAGATTTTGATCTAGGAAGAGAAAGAGAAATCTTCCAAGAAGTTGTTGTAGGTTAGAATTATCTCCGAATGCAGAGCAAGAAAGGAATGGGAGTTTGCAAAATCAATTATTGGACTTCGAATAAGGGATGCATGTGATAAAAAGCGAAAATACTATAGTTAAAAATAATTTCAATTCATCTTTCAATTTTCAACTAGAATCATGTAATTTTCCAATAACAATAAAAAAAATTATATAAAGATTCATCGCTTCAGCGAATTTCATATAAAATTTTATTAAATATCGTATAATTCCAATATATGATTGAATTTGAGGAGTGAATTATGTGAAATGTTTTTACTATTTATCCACTAATAAAATTTGGATAGAGCTATGAACTTTTTCCTCTATTCATTTCAATGTCACACTTTAAGTAGTGTTTGACATTGGTGATCATTTTAAAAAATCATATTGATCTACAAATAATAATTAAATAATTATATTGATAAGCATTTAATGATTTTACATGATAATATTTTTAAATTATTAAAAATAATCAGATTACTACCTTAAAAGAGTGATGTAAGACCTCAAAATCGATTTTAATTATTTTGATGATTTCATTAAAATTTTAAATGATATTATTATTTTAATAAAGTCATTTAGATTTCATTAATAAAATATTTTAATAAAAATGTTAAATAACTACAATCTATTTAATGCATTTACTCAAAAATCATTTTATGTCATATTTTATATCTCTAAATCACTCAAATGTCTGTTAATATTATTAGCAACGAATTATAATTCAAGAGTAAGGTTGGATTAGTCTTTTAGTGACATTAGTCCAATCCCAATCTGATTTATAATTAGTATTATTAGTAACTAATTAAAAATCAGATTCTTTTAGTGACAAAGAATGCGATCTGCTCAATCTAATTAACTTGGGTCAGCCTAGTTCAATTTTTATATGAGCAAACGGTGATCGGTGAACTTTGATAATTAAACTTCAAGTCACTGAATTTAGTCATTCCCTGTTTGCTTCAAAGAAATTGCTGCAGGAGTCTTGAAGTTTCTTAGAAAAGTTGATGGCTCTCAAGTCATGACAGGTCACTTCAAGGCCTGCAAAGAACACGTTGGTCAAAAAGATTAACTTTCCGTTTTTGTTGACTGTTCTTATTTCACTCGTCTTGGCACAGTAAGAAAATCTTGAAAAGACTTTGATCTAGGGCGGATTTTCCAGGAAGTTTCTGTAGATCAGAATTATCTGCGAATGCAGCATGTGAAAGGAATAAAAGTTTGCAAGATCAATTATTGGGCTTTGTATAACAGATGTATGTGATCATAAGAAAAAAATACAATAGTTAAAAATAATTCCAATTCATATATCGATTTTCAACTACAATCATATAATATTTTAATAATAACAAAAAATTATATAAAAATTCATCACTTAAAGTGTAAATTTTATATAAAATTTTATTAAATTTTACATAACTCTAATTTATATTGAATTTGAAAAGTGAATTATGTAAAATAATTGTTTTATTTATCCACTGATGAAATTGGATGGAAATGTAATTTTTTCCGTTTGCAATTTCAAAGTCACCCTTTAAGGTGGAAGGGTAGCAGTTGAAAATTTTCAAAGATACACGTAATTTAGTCCTAAAAATTTTTGGATTATCCGAAAAAAAGAGATCAACGTTGCTTTCCAACTAGAAATAAGAGCAACCCCACCTGTGGAATGATAGAAAGAAAAAGCAACAAAAAAAACTTAGCAAAGTTTAAGTCAACCAATCTGTTTATCAGCTATTGGCCAAAAAAAAAATGAGACTTCCCCAACTGTGGAAAAATAGAAAGAAAAAGCAATAAAAAAAACTTACGTAGAGTTTAAGTCAACCAATCTCTTTATCAGCTTTTGTCCAAAAAATAAATGAGAGTTTTTATCAGAAAAGGAAAATTAAAGTCAGTCAAGGCTGCCCCCACTGGAATCACAACAAAATTTCCCAATCATTACAAAAAAATCCAAAAATTAAAAAAAAATTGTTAGTATGTTTTTGTCCCAGTAAATGGGAGGAAGGTGATTTTTGGTAAAAAGTTAATATGAAAATTAAGAAATAAAATTAAATACAAATCTGTTTATTCGACAATAAGCTTTATTTGCTACTTGTAAAACAGAAGAGCACAATTAAAAAAAAAAAGTCAATTTATGCTTCATTTTTATTTTTATTTCCTTGAATTTACTATAAAATAATAATACAATTGATTGAAAATAAAAAATAATTGAATTGAATTACTCAAATTATGAATTTAAATATAACGGTTTTATATAATTAAAGCTACACTTTCTTTTGTTTTAATGAAAATCAAAATTTTAATTTTGAGGGACTTTATTTTTTACTAACCAATTTGGGAAAATTAAAGAAAATTTAACGAAGATGTTGTATAAAAATAAAAATAAAATTATTTAGGTGAAATTTAAAAAATTTATTAAAAGAATTTAATAAAAATTTTAATGAAAATATGAACCAATAAATTAATAAAATTTAATAAAAAATAAAAATATTTTAAAAATATTATTAAAAATATAATTTATAAAAAAATTGATTATTTATTTATTTAATAATAAAATTTTTATTAAAATTTTTATTAAAAATATTTATAAAAAATTTATTAAAATTTTTAAAAATTTATACGCTTGATCTGTTTAATAAAAAATTTCAATTTTTAAATTTTAATTTTTATTTAATCAATTTTAATTTAAAATTTCACAAGAATCTCTCCTTAATTTTGTAGAAAAATAAATTCTACGGGGAAAAGGTCTCATTCCCATAACAGCGAAGCAGCACTTGCGAGCATATTCTGAACCCTGAAGGGAAGAAGCGACGATATTAATGGGACGATATAGGCTCCGATTCACTTCTGGGACTGACAACTTTGTAATAATGATGGTAATTTATTTGTCCTGCTTTGTCTTTATAGTGAATGTTGCAGAAGCTGTGTCAATCCAAGACGAATGCAAGGTGAATAGGTGCAAACATCATGAGCCACTCGTCCGATTCCCTTTCCGATTACAAGGCCTCCAGCCGCCCCACTGTGGCTATCCTGACCCTGGGTTTCAACTATCCTGCTCAGAAAACAACGAAACCGCGCTGAAACTGCCACGTTCAATGAAGTTGCTGGTGAAGCACATAGATTATAAAGCACAGCGGATTCACTTGTATGATCCCAGTCGTTGCCTCTGGCGGCAGCTTGTACATCTCAACTTATCCTCATTTCCATTCATGTTCGAAGAGCCAAGCTATCCGTTGGCATTCTACTATTTGTTCAACTGTTCAAGCAATGATGAGTCTTTGTATGACAACCGTATAGTCCGTTGCTTAAGCACCCCTGGCTCCCAAATTATAGCTTTTGAATCTGATTATGGCTATGTATATAATAACATCCTGTTAAATTGCAGCAACATTGGCAACTTCTCTGCAGTAATTCCTCCAAAACTTATCGATTTTCAGTTAGTTTGGTACAGACCATACTGTGTTGATTGTGAAAAGGAAGGCAGGGGATGCAGACTGAAGAACAATAGCACAAAGGATCAAACCGAGTGTTTTGATATCCCCAGGCATCATATAGGTATGTTCAATATTTTACTGCTCAATTTTTCTAGTTCAAAATTGTTTTTGTTAGATTGCATTTACCCACAAGAATATTTTAGGTTCAAGTCTATGGCATCCATTAAAGTGAAGTGAAGCTTAATGTTGTACTGAGCCTAAATTTGCATTTTCTCACGCTCGGGGGGAAACCTGTTAAAATAGGATCGAGAGAAGACTAATAAAACATCCCACATATCCAACTGATTAATTTTAAATATTTTATTTCACAGGTGCACGACAAAAGCTAATGGTTGCAGGTAAACGGGTTTTTTCTTTTTCCCTTCAATTAGTGAATACCGATTATGAAGCATGATTTGACTATAGCAATATATCATTTGCAGGTGTAGTCTTAGGTTGTTTCATTCTTGCAACGATTGTCATTGGAGTTGGCTGGACACTTCACTTGGACAAAAGAGAGAAAGAAAGTCAACTCAAGATTGAAAAGTTTTTGGAAGATTATAGATCACTTAAACCCTCAAGATACTCTTATGCTGATATTAAAAGGATAACCAATCATTTCAAGGACAAACTGGGACAAGGAGGTTATGGAACTGTCTTCAAAGGTAGACTTTCCAATGATGTTTTAGTTGCTGTTAAGGTCCTCAATAATTTCAAGGGAAATGGTGAAGAATTCATCAACGAAGTGGGTTCGATGGGTAGAATCCACCATGTCAATGTGACTCGCTTGGTTGGGTTTTGTGCTGACGGATATGAACGAGCTCTTGTTTATGAATACCTACCAAATGAGTCATTAGAGAAGTTCATATTCGCAGCCAAGGGCGAGAATCGTTCCCTTAGTTGGGAGAAGCTTCATGATATTGCTCTTGGTGTGGCCAAAGGTATCGAATACCTGCATCAAGGTTGCGAGCAACGAATCCTCCATTTTGATATCAAACCCCACAATATTTTGCTAGATCACAACTTCAATCCTAAGATCTCTGACTTTGGCCTAGCTAAATTATGTTCCAAGGAACAAAGTGCTATTTCTATGACAACGGCCAGAGGAACCATGGGCTACATTGCACTGGAGGTATTGTCTCGGAACTTTGGAAATGTCTCGTACAAGTCAGATGTTTACAGTTTTGGAATGCTATTGCTTGAAATGGTTGGAGGAAGAAAAAATATAGATGTGACGGTCGAGAATACAAGCCAAGTGTACTTCCCAGAATGGGCCTATAATCGTTTGGATAAAGGAGAGGAGATGGGGATCAGAATTGAAGATGAAGAGCAAACAGGAATAGCAAAGAAACTCACAATCGTTGGACTTTGGTGCATTCAATGGTATCCCGTAGATCGTCCTCCAATGAAAGCTGTGGTTCAAATGTTAGAAGGAGAACCCAGCGTTCTTACAATGCCACCAAATCCTTTCGCCTCTGCGGATCAAACGAAGATGGGTGCCACCATGCCTAGGAAGCCTGTTAATAGAGAGCTTGCCACTATTTCTGAATTAGAATAAAAGCAATCTACAGCTTCATAATTATTAGCGAGACTTGAAATAATCTATTAATTAGTTGACTTCTATGACTTATCATGTTCATCAGTGTAATAAATCCACTTAAGGTTTGTTACTATTTAGTTAGTTGCCTTATTACTTCATAGCTCTAAATTAAAGGCATTCGTTAATCAAAAGTGGCAATTTGAGGAGCAAATAATCAAATATCAATTAATTTTACTGCTTCAGCAATATTCAGTAGCTGCGGAACACTTAAACATGCTTAAAACTTGTAGCCAAATACATGTGTAAACAGACATATCTGTAGAGTCGGATGAGCAATTGATAATTGTAATTGTTTTTCAAATTCATACATTCTTATTGAGTTTTCTTCCTCTTTGTATCTTGGAAATTTTTTGGCTGTAAAAAATAAAGGCATGCTTGATTACAAAGGTTAGGAATGGTTAAAATCTTAAAAAAGGATGCTCCATTATTGGTACTCTCGCTTCCATTTGTTGAAGGAGCCAGTAATTAGGCTCAAGTCAATTTGGATTTCGGGGCTTTAGCTTAGCAGGGAAAAATGCTTTGCACAAAATTTAAAGGAGTTATTTCCTTACCTCTTTTTCTCAAGTTCTTCAAAGAAGATCGTGTCAAATATGTGTTTATTACCTTGTGATTTGGTAAAAAATTAAGTTATTTTAAATCTGGATTTTAGTTTGAGTGATTAATGCAGTTATCTTTAAGAAATATCTAACAGGTTTAGAGTTTAAATCTTAACATTTATAAACCTTTCTCATGCTTCAGGTTATGAATTCTTTTGTAAAAACTGTATATTTATTTATTACCTTGGTACATTAAGGAGGGAAGTTACCCATTAAAATAGACATTAGTCAGACATGAATTTGGAGAAAATCACAAGTCCAACATACATTCCACTCGAAATAGTATTACATAATGTTGGATCTTATATAGCTTGAGAGGCTACAAAACGCATACAGTTGCAGAACCATATATAAAGGTTCCTAATGCACTAACTTACATTTTATACTTATTGTTACGAATGTGGTCCAATCCCGTTCTTTTGGATCAGTCAAATGCCATAGCCCTTAGGTTTTTTTTTTTTTTTAATTGAGCCCTAGATATTAAAAAAAAGTTAGGGCTGTTTTGGTGAGAAAGAGTGGTGCTAAGTAGAAAGAAAAGAAGCTAGAACAAATAGAAAGAAAAGAAAAAAATGGAGTGTTGGTTGAACATAAGTTGATTTGTAATTTGATTGAGTTGAAATTTTATTAATAAGTTTATGATTTAGAGTTTTACATTTTGAACAATCGAGATCGGATTTGAAGCTCTTTAGGAACAAATCTAAGGTATATTCGTTGAGTCACCTATTTGGTGAGATTTTTTCGATTGTCTTTTTAGTTGTTGATTAGCTCTAGTTTTAACTAGAGAAGAACTTTATATATCCATTATTTGATAGTAAAGATTTTTCTAGTGGTCTATGATTTTTTTCTTTTACACTGAAAGGGTTTTCACGTAAATCTTGACGTACTTTATTTTTCTTACATTTTGAATTATTGATTATTGTCTATTACTGTAGGTTTATTGTGATATATTACTTTTGTGTTGTTTTGTTTGTCACTTCAAGCCCAACAAGTTACGTCAGAGCGAGAGTTATTTTGAGATATAGATACAAAAGTAACCTAAGACATAAGTAAATTTTGTTTGAGATCATGAAAGGTAATACAGGTTCCTCAATAAATTTAACAGCATTAAATTATTCAATTTAGAAGCCTATGATGAAAAATAATTTATATTGCAAAGATTTATATGAGCAAATATTTGGTGATTCAGCTAAACTAACAAATATGAAAGATAAAAGTTAAAAAAAGCTAGGTAAAAAAATGCTAGCCACAATAAAAAAAATGGGTTAATATCAACATATTTTATTATATAGCACATGAGATAGATGCCCACATTGTATAAAAAAACTGGCAGCATTATATGACAGAAAAATAGGCACGAATGAAGTTATACTTATTAAAAAGCTTATAACTTTACAATACAACGATGGACAATTGATTACAGAGTACATAAGTGATTTTTAAGATATATTTAATCAGATGACACTATAGAGCTTAAGATGGATGATGAAATTAAGGCATTGTTTCTTTTGGTTCATTGCTAGATAGTTGGAATACTTTAGTTATGCTTGTTTTTAATTCAACTCCTAATTATAATGTAACATTAGAGTTGGTAAATGATAGTATGCTTAATGAAGAAATAAAGTGAAAAGATTTAGACTTTGGGAATCAAGCTCTTATCATAAAGAATAGAGGTAAAAATATCTATAGAAATTAAAACTTAAAAAGCCATAGTAAGTCTAGACATAGATCCAACTCCAAAGATATAATGTTTTTATTATGGTAAATTGAGTCATATAAAGCGACACTACAAAATCTTGAAGCAAGAGTGATAAGATAAGAAAGACAATAGTTCAAATGATTGCAATATTGCAATAATGAATTCAGATAGTGATTTAGTTACTTTAATTTGTACATATAGTGATTGTAATCATGTTGGTGATCTCGACATTGAGTGGATAATTGATATAGGAGTGACATATCGTTGTATATCTAAGAGGGAGTTGTTTACAACTTATAAAGCAAGAGATTTTGGTTACATCAAAATGAGAAACAAAAGTGTGTCGCAGATTGTTGGAATCGATGATATTGTAGTACAAACTAGTATAAGCTACATATTGACATTGACAAATGTAAGACACATTCTGGATATGAAAATAAATTTGTTTGCTATTAATGCCCTTGATAAAGAAAGATATAAAAGTCGACAAAAAAATGGACAGTAAAAGTTTCTCAAAGGATTTCTAGTAGTTATAAAAGAAAAACTATGTTGCATAATATATAAGACAAGGATGTAATTAAATGGCAACCAAATAAATACTATTGAGGATGATGCTTTAGCAAAGTTGTGGCATAAGAGACTAGTACACATAAGTGATAAGAGATTACAAGTTTTGGCAGGGTAATCTTTCATTACATTAACCAAAAGTATGTCTTTTTATTCATGTGATCATTATTTATTTGGTAAGTATTGTAAAGTTTCTTTTCATAAGCATTTTCAGAGAAAAGAAAATAAATTAAAATTGATTTATTATGATGTATGTGGTCTCATTGAGGTTGAGTCATTAAGTGGTAGTAGGTATTTTATTACTTTATTGATGATGTTTTACGTAAGATTTGGGTGTATATATTGAAAAATAAAAATTAGGTACTACATCTTTTTCATCATGGCATAAAATTTTTAAAAATACTACAATAAATGGCTTTTGTTTTTCAATATATACACCAAAGTCTTATGTGAAACATCATCAATAAAGTAACAAAATATCTATTACCACCAAATGATTCAACCTCAATAATATTGCATACGTCAAAATGAATCAATTCCAATTTATTTTATTCTCTCTGAGAACTCTTAAGAAAAAAAGTCTACAATATTTGCCAAACAAATAATAATCACATGAATCAAGAGATATACCCTTTGGTTAAAGGAATGAGAGATTATCTTGCCAAAACCTATAACCCCTTTTCACTCATGTGTGCCAACCTTATGTACCACAAGTTTGCTGAACATCATCTTCAATGGTATTTATTTGATTGCCATTCAGTTGGATCTATGTCTTATATATTGTGCAACATAATTTTTTTCTTGCAACTACCATAGATATTTGAAAAGTTTCACTGTCAATTCTTTTGTCGACTCTCATATTCTTCCTTATTAAGGATATTAATAGCAAGCAAGTTCATTCTCATATCCAGAATATGTCTATCATCCCTTAAAATCAACATACAACCTGTACTAGTTAGTATAATAATATCATCAATCATAATAATCTGCGATATACTCTTGTTTTTCATTTTGATGTAATCAAAGTCCTCTACTTTATAAGTTGTAAACAATTTTTTTTAGAAACACAATGATATATCATTCTTGTATTAATTATCCACTCAATATCGGGATCACCAACATGATTACAATCACCATATGTACAAATCAAAGTAATTGAATCACTATCTGAATTCACTACTATGACATTATCATCATCTGAACTCTGCCTTTCTCATTTTTTTGATTTTGCTTTAAGATTTTGTAATATCGCTTTATATGACCTGTTTTACCACAATAGAAGTACTTTATTTTATTTTTGAACTTAGATTTATGTTTAACTTAGTATGATCTTTTGAGTTTTGAACTCTGTTAATATTTCTACCTCTGTTCTTTGTAACCAGAGCTTGATTTTCAGGGTCTAAATCTTTTTGCCTTACTTCTTCATTAAGCATACTACCTTTTATAATATCTAATGTCACCTTATAATCAAAAATTGAATTAAGAACAGTTACAACTAGAGTATTCTAATTGTCTAGTAATGAACCCAAAAGAAATAATACCTTCATTTCATCATCCATCTTAAGCTCTATGAGGTTATTCGATTGAATATATCTTAAAAATTACTCAAGTGCTCTATAATCGATCGTTTATCCATGTACTGTAAAGTTACAAGCTTTTTAATAAGCATAACTTTATTCATACTTATTTTTCTCTCATACAATTTTATCATTTTTTTTTCAAACAGCATGGGCATCTGTCTTCTACATTACATAATGTAACATACTGATATCAACCTATTTTTTAATTATTGCCAACATTTTTTTGCCTAACTTATTTCATCTTTCATCTTTCATATCTACTAGTTTAGCCAAATCACATAATATCGGCTCATACAAATCTTTACAACATAAATGATATTTCATCATAGGCTTCTAAATTGAATAATTTGATGCTATCGATTTTATCATGAAACTTGTATCAACTTTCATGATCTTAAATAGAATTTATTTTTATCTTGGATTGTTTTTGTATCGATGTCTTAAAATAACCCTTGTTCTGATATCATTTATTGGGCTTGAAACAATAAACACAATAACACAGAAATAATATATCATAATAAACCCACAATAATAGATAATAATCAATAATTAATAACACAGGAAAAATAAAACGTATTAAGATTTACACAAAAAATCTTCTAGTATAAAAAAAAAATCACGAAGTATTAAAAAAACTTTACTATTAAATAATAGATATACAAAGTTCTTCTCTAATTAAAATTAGAGTTAATCAACAACTAGAGAGATAATTAAAGAAATCTCATCAAATAAGTTACTCAACAAATATACTCTAAATTTATTCTTAGAGAGTTTCAAACTCGATTTTAATAATTTAGAATGTAAAATTTTAAATTATAAATTTATTGATAAAATTTTAACTCAATCAATTTGTAAATCGATTTTCATTCAACTAATTTTTTTTCTCCTTTTTTTTTTTCTATTTTTATTGACTTTTTTTCTTTCTCTTGTTTTTAGCGACACTTTCTGTTTTTCTATTATACAACTTTTTATTACTGTTTAAAGTTTTATATAAGTAAGACTCTCTTAAATTAAAGATAAAAAAAACTTCAAAATTTTTAATTGGATAAAATCAATAGAGCTGAATCTTACTCTTCCCAGCACGGTCAGGACAACCAGTAGGATACTTTTTCTCCTTTTTTTTTTTTTGGGGGGGGGGGGGGGTGGGGGTGTTGGCGCGCGACGGGTAAGGATGTTCTGAACTTATTCTTCGCTGCCAATCATTCTTTTTTTATGGCTGCAATTGAAAGCGAAGTCTTCTTTTGAAAAGTCAGTCAACTAACAAAGCCAAAGTGGAAAACACTTTAAAACAAGTCAGTCACTCTTGTGCATTCAAAAATCAAAACCATTCACCAATTAGGCCTGCTATTGCTTGTGCAATCAGCACGCAACAGCTGTTTATGAAAATTAATTTTCAGGTAAAAACTTGTTTATGAAAAAAATTATGTATTGAACTTATATATATATTTACATTTATTATATAAATAACTAAAATTATTAATCAGAATTGATTAACGTATAAAATTTGTTCCATGCAAAATATATCAAATTAATATAAATTATTTTATTTTTAAAGTTAATAAGAAATTAAAATTCTGAAAATAAAACAATTCAATATAAACTAATTTTTATTTATAAATTGTATAAACATTATTAATAACAAAAAAATAAAAAATAAAAAATTAATATTATAATGAATAATAATATCTATTTTTGTCGGTCCAAAGTATCTTAATATATGTTCTTTATATATTTATTATAGATTATATGTTGCCCTTCTTTTTTTTCTTTTTCTGTTTAGGTAATGGGCCCATATCCTTCAATTTGGATAATCAACGAGTACGACAAACCCCATTGATTGATCACGGGAATGAAAATGAACGACAACCATATTTGTTTTATTTGTAATTATTTTTACTGTCCTATTAATTGATAAATGTTTATAGACACTACAAATTTATCCTATGCACATCCGTTGGTTGAAATATTATATATTTAAAGATTATTAAAAAATAAAAAATTAATTATTTTTAAATATTAAAAAATGAATAAATGTTTGTAGACACATCTTAAAAATTTATTTTATGCACACCCATTTTGTGGGTGAAATATTAAATATTTAAAAGTTACAAAAAAATAAAAATAATTATTTTAAATATTAAAAAAAGTAATTGCAAGTACAGTTTTTTTAGATTGACGAAAAAATATAGAGAAGTTGGTTAAACATTATGGCTGTAACTTATTTCAAAAAAAAAATAAATTATTGATATAATTTTATTAATATTATTATTAATTTTATAATTTGCTTTTATGTATTTTTAATTGAATTTATGCCATTTATCGCATAACACTAACTTAGTTGAAATTTTTATAACTGGTATAAGTAATTATATTGATAAATTAAATATTAATCAACAAACAAGGGGCTTGGATTCACTAACAATATTTTAGATACAAACTTATTAGGAAAATATTAACAACTGCAAATAGACAATTGTTTAAATAATATTTTTTAAAAAATATATTATTAATGTATTTTTTCCTAATTGAGTATGAAAGGTGCTATAAATTGAATTTTTTTTTAAAATAATAATTTAATTAACATAATAATAAATATAGCTAGGTATCCATTAACAGGAGAAAGCATTTTCCATGTAATTTTTTATTACAAAATATTTATTAAAAACTTTGATGGTTTAGTATCACTTTCAAAGAATAAAATAACAAAAAGCATTCAAGTTTCAATCAGAACTGCAGACACTAAACTAGTAGTTGCAAAACAATGTTATCTACAAAAGTTTTAGCCTTTTCGGAGCAAAAATAGTAGAAGGATTTTAACATTAGCAAAATGGAAATATCATGAATCCTGAACTGGTCAAGATAACCTTCCTGGGGAATTCCTGCAAATGGGGCACGTACCATTCATTCCAAGCCATTCGTCAATGCAATCTGCATGGAAACAATGTTGGCATTGGGGTATGCTCTTGAGAGTCTCCTTGGGCCAGTATTCAGACAAGCATATTGGGCGAGTGTTGTCATCGGGCTTCGGGTGGGGCCTGCTCTCACCTGCCACTATTTTTGGATACGATTCTATAGTTGGACCATCGAGGCCACCTACAGTTGTGGCCTGTGGAGCGACCGTTGAATTGAGCTCTGGGGTAGGGTGGTGTCTTACGGCGTAGGACTTGACCTTGCCACAAAGGAAGCATAGTAGACCTAAGATACATAAGAGAGTAGGTACTCCGGCGCCAACTGTGCTTGCATAGCGAGCACTCAGTAGAATACCTGATAATGGAGTTTCAGCCTTAGAGTAAATGATATCCAACAAAATTTTGATGGCAATCTAATTCTACTTTCCATGGAAAAGCGAAAAAGAGAGATGAAATAGCTGGGGCCAAGCCCATATCAGGATGTAAATAGACTTCAAAGCTCTCCTACCAGAAGATCTGGTTTTCTTATTGGGCTCAGCTTCTATAGAACCCATAAAAGCAGCACAAACCGTGAGCATGAGCCGCTGATCCGACATTAATAGCATGCAAGAAAAAATTGGTAAAATACTTTAAAAAAAAGCTGGTAATGAAAAAAAAAAGTGTAACTGTAACTGGACCCAATGGCATCTTGCTACAGAGAGACTTTTCTGACATGGAACATGAACTTGTGTATAATAACTACTTCTCCGGGGCATTGTTCTAAGTATTTGAAGGCATCGAATGTTTGATAAAATCAACGATCAAACCATTGGCCTTTCGGTATAATTTCATAAGTTAACGAGATCAAAAAGTAATAATTATAGTATGGAAAGCGTCGAGCGCAATTCTGGCAAAGAGCACTTCGAACCTTTCACAGGTCAATATTATTACTATTATTTAGTCAACGCTTACCTTGAAGATTGCCCTAAACCGGAAATGTCATTTATATGACATTAACATTGGCCTAACTAAAGTTAATTCAGGTTACTTTCATTTGCTGCAATCAATCAGTATTATTTTTTGTTCCAGTACGGCGACATGGAAGTTCATTCAGAAAGATTCTATGTCGATCATAAATATAAGGAACCACCTGACTTTCTCGAGAATTCACACTTCAAAAACAGAGCAGCAAGAAAGTTACCTTGTCCGGGAACGCTTGAACAAATAATTTCATGAGTTGAATTGGCCTTTAGCACACATTTGCCGCCCCTTGATTCACACTTTCGGCACTTGGGTTTGTTCCACGTTAGCCAGAGATTGTCGCTGAGCTTTGATGACAACATTTGTTCATAAAAAGGCCACTCAACAGGGATGGAACAGTTGCAACTCGTTGGCAGGACAATGACAAAGAACTAACCACTCTTGTTGACGAAGTAGCAAAAATTGTGTAGTTACCACCACTAAGGCAAGCAATTCGATTTAACCCATACCTCAAATAGTCTAAGGAGCAATTGAAGAATGTAAAATCTTGATAATAAACTGCGGTAAATGGAGAACCAGAAAGGTTAAGCGAAAGAATTCTTTGAGGAAGGCAGTCGTTGGGATCATTGATCAATATTTCTTGTGCAGCATAGTCAATCCCTTTAACACCGAATTTTCCAGAGTAAGGCAGCTCGAGTAACGTTTGGCTTGAGTTACGATCACAAGATAAATCAAAACCTGGATAGCCACAAGACTCTGGTTGCCGGCCTTCAATCCGAAAAGGGAATCGAATTACTGGTTCAGTGCGGTGACAGACGGCTTTTATGCATGTATCTGTGCTAGTTGCAGCTTGTAAGGAGGAGCAAAAGAAGAAGATAAAGAAGAGTTCGAGAATGTCCATGTTGATGCTTGGAATGAAAAGCTACAACCACACCAATATATGGGTAGAATATGATTTAATGTCAGAATTTATGGTCTCTAAGCTTTTCAAGGCCGTTAATATGAAAACCTCAAAATGGAACAGCGCTCCACTTGATGTCATTTGAAAAGACTTAGTCATGGAGTATTTTATAGGCAAGTCAACCAACGCTACTGCTTGTTTGAAGCAATTAAACGAAGAGCACAGTTGAGATCTTGAGCTGATCATAAAAAAGAAAAAAAGGGGGGGGGGGGGGGGGGGGGAGGAGTTAAGGAGGCAATTGGAAATTGACTATGGATTTTGAGCGAAGGTGGAACATAGCCGACATGTTTTTCCATGTATTACTTTTACTTTCAGAAATGTATCAAACTCGTGACCTCAAAATTAAAAGTGTGAAACTGCTGGAAAACAGTCATTGGAAATTCATCATCTTGACTTAAAAAAAAATAAAATAAAAGAAACAAATTATTGTATATCAATAAGCATGAACACCTTAGGCAGCTGAAAATTGACTTTAAATATTAAAAGAAACATAACCCATTTTTGAAAAATAAAAAAAGCAAAATCAGCCCCCAAGTTAAACAAATATAATTTTTTCTTTCAAGAAATCCCCATCATAAAATGACTTCAGTTTTACATTCTTAATATAAAAATTAGAAGGAAATTAAAAAAAAAAAAGAATCAGAAGTCGTAGCAGCGACCATTGCGTTCCCAATCACCGTAGAGAGCGGGCTCATGGCCTTTTGGCCCGCCGACTTGCCCCGTCTTTTTATTCACATAATCCCCATCTTCATCTTCTTCTTTATTCTCAGGTTCAAGATTCTCCTTCACAGCTTTCCGCTTTTTCACGTTGACTGTTTCTTCGTGGTTCAATTGAGGTTGCTTATCAAAGGAGCATACGAACCGACTGGCCGAGTTGGAAGCGGACCGAGTCACCTACTCTGATCTGAAACTAGTAAAAGACGGTTTGGGGATGGAGAGCCCCTAGATTGACCAGAACAGACGGCTCAGGCTGCTCTTGCCATTGTTGCTTATTTAGATACCTGGGAAGTGGAAAGTGTGGAACAAAGAAAAGAATGATTCAAAAAGCAAGAGTTGGGAATTCAGCAAGGAGTCGTGTTGGTGTTTAATGCTGCTGCAGCCACTTTCTGATTCTAAAAAATTGCAACGTGTAAACTAGAAAACGGGGTTCAGGCCGAAAGAAAATTGCAGTTGGCCCAAATTGCAATTCAATTCTAAACCCTGAAGCCAAAGAATAGTAAGTTAAAAAAGGATTAAAAATAACGAAAAATTTTGCAGCTTTATTTTGAGTTCTTAGGACAATAGTTTGTCTCGTAAAGAGTATTTTGCAGCAGAATCCAGTCCCTGCCCGGAGGACTGGATTGTCTTCAATCCTTGATCTAACACTTTTATTCAGTGTGCGTTACCTTTTGTCTTCTTTAAAAAGAGCAAAAAAGCGAACAGCGGTGTTAAATGCCCAAAATTTTCGTAAGCTCGACAAATAAGTACAGTAAATGTTGAAAAACAATAATTTATTTATTACTAATAAAAAGGAAGGTGACTTCACCCGGTCAAGAACAAATAAAAAGTAACAATACAAGTTGACAATAATTATTCCAACTTCCAAACTTCGGACAACCAGAGGCCGAGCAGAGAAAAAAAGCTGAAGTGAAGGGTGGGAGATGGGAGCGGAGCAGGCACTGAAGAGAATTCCACGAATTAAATTCCCTGAAAGACACACGAAACCTTCTGCTTCAGGTTATTACTCTTTCTTTTTTATCTTTTACCTTTTATATTTTGGGTTCATCGTCTTGTCTCTGGTTTTCAATCTGTTGTGATGCTTGCTACTTGAAATTGAGTTTCGTTTTTTACCTTGTGTTCCAAAATCAGCAACTTGGTTATCCTTATCCACCATAAAATGTCTATTATACTAATTTACACAATAGAGATCATTGATGATCAATTTGTCATGTGAAGGAGTTTCAGTGAAGTAGCTTCTTTGACCACGAATTATATATCCAAAGTTCTAGTAATTATCCACTGAAACCTCATTTTTCGTGTAAATTTTGATTTGAGAGTTATCTATATTTTAATTGATGATGAACCTAGAATATACTAATATAAGAACCTGAGAAAGCCCTTGAATGAACTACAAATCTACAATTAACTCCATTTCGTGGATTCTAGTTTCTAGTCATTAACTGTCAACCGCAGACATATATTTCAAACCACATTGGCATGAGCTTTGCTCTGTTTCTTAGTCGGCTAAACAGGATGAGAATCAGGATTTTAAAGCCTTGTCTGTAGTTACTTCCATTTTGTCTTCAAGTTGCCGTTTATATTCCAAACCGTTTCAAGTTTCTGCTGTCTAGTTTCTTTTTCTGAAAGGAAAACAGCACGCAAAGATAGAGACATCATTGATAGCTTCATTGCTAGGTCAAGGTCAGACGTTCCTGCTCCGCCCATCAACACTGCTGTGGGAGGAAAAGCATCTCTTCTGCCAAAACGTACACCTGTCTCTGAGAGGGAAATAGAGGATATTCTGGTGAGTAAAATGATCTTTCTAAAAGTCTATCATCGCAAATGCAGAGTCTTAGATTGGAATATTGGTAGCTAATCCCTTGGGATGTTACAATTGTGAGCTCTCCAAAATGGCGGGCTTAAAAAATACTTTCGTTGATGCATCTATGGAAACAAGATACTTTTGTAAAAGGGAAAATAGATATATATATATATATTTATATTTATATTTATATATTTCTTTACATTGGTGGTTACACTTAGGGAATAGGAGAAAAAATTGGAAGTGTTGGGATCTGAACTTTAGACCTATTGAATGTCACCTCTTAAGAATGATTACATGAATCAACTGAACTAACCTTCGAGGGTTTAGGGAGAAAATATTTCTAAATGCTCATAATAAACAAATGGAGCTGATTCTAATGTGTTTTCCTTCCATTCCATCACCTTGCAGTTAGGCAGCTGCTTCTAACTTTTCGGCTGAGAAGCCTTCATCAAGCATGCAGTCAAACTTCTCGTCTACTATTTTTATTTGCTGTGCTGTGATCCTAGTTTTCAGAACGTAACAAATGTGTAAAAGAATTGTTAGCCAAGGTTTAAAAGATCTTCCATTGATCTTTAAGAACTGATATGGGTGAGAGTTCATTCTCAATGGAATATTATGTAGGATCAGTCATTCTGTTTTAATTATATTTGATCTTCTCATGGTTCTCACTTATCCATTTACCCCTTTTCAGCAAATATGAAGTACCACTCATAGGCTTCTTTCAATTTTTAGTAGAACTGAACAAATTGCAGGTGTTTACTGAATTTTCTCTTCAGGAAAAGGGAAATCCAATCTCAAAGAACATAATTAATATGTTAATAAAAAAATCACCCCATTTCTTTTTCTCAATCAACCATTAAGAAACAGAACTGTACATTATTCCTTTATGACAACATGAGATGAGAGATAACCTTAAAACAAGCTGAGTAAAAACTATAAACAAAGATGATACAAAATGAAAGAAATAATATCCCCCAACCTATGCCAGCCCCATTGAAGATGTCTACTGATTTTGCTCAACCGTCTGCAAGTCCTTTATCCTACTAAACCTTTTCAGGCCCTTAGTTGCTGACTATGGGTTCCTTGGTGGTTATCCACAAGATGATTCTTAATTTCCTGCAGTGGTTATCCATGTGACAACTCCCTTTGGAAACTCTTTCTCTATTTTGTATCAGCTTGATATTCCTTTTTCAGCACATTGTCACAAACAATAACAATCAAGATCACCTATGTCATGACTGTTTGCTGTCTTTGGGCAAGGTCTTGATGTCTCTTGACGAGATCTTGGCTCCCACCATCAACGGTCGTGTCTTTGTCTTCCTTAGTTAGGTATTTGTCAACTTGTGCAGCAGCTTGCCTTCCCTCTGAGATTGCCCACACAACCAATGACTGACCTCGTCGACAATCTCCAGCTGCAAAGACACCATTCACATTGGTCGCAAAGCGGCCATACTCTGCCTTAAAGTTTGATCTGTTGTCTTGCTCCACACCTAACTTCTCTGCCACTACCTGTTAAATTAAAGAGCACAAGAACTGATGAGAAAAGCTCAAACCATGCAACATATCTTAAATGAACTCAAAGAATTGTATCAGGTTATAACAAAAACAAAATCAAGTAACTGATCTTCACTTCAATTAGTTGTTCGTTTTGTGCTGTAGCTTAAGTTTTTAGTTGGTTTTGTTTCTTATTTAATCATATAGGGGTTTAAGTTAGATAATTTGTAAGAATTGGGTTGCCAAGTTTGAGGTTCTTTTATTTTTATTGGGCTATCATTTTCTTTAAGTTTGTACTTAAACTACTCATTAATCAAACTTCTTATGCCTTTCAAAAAACTTATACGCCATTTACAAATGACTTGAGCTGCCCAAATTAAAGCAAATTAACAACCAAAGCATCAACTAGCATTCAGGTATCACTAGAGAGGGCATTAAAACCTGATTGCCACAAAAGAATTATAAAAAGGGAGTGATCACAATGCTCACCGACTCAGGCCCAAGGAAACCCATCGCTAGCAGGATTAGGTCAGCCTCGATTATATCCTCAGAGCCCTCAACTTCCTTGAATTGAAACTTCCCACTAGCATCCTTTTCCCAATGCACACGTACCACCTCAAGTCCTTTCACAGCTCCATTCTCATCTCCCACAAACCTCTTAGTCAAAACCTCATAAGATCTTGGGTCTTTTCCAAATTTGGCAGCAGCTTCTTGGTGCCCATAGTCTACACGGAATATGCGAGGCCACTACAATTCCAAAAAAAGTGGAAACAGTCGCATAAGATGTCTAGACCATTAAATATTCCAAGTAAAGTCTCAGCTATTATATGTACAATCCCTAACCGAACTTCCATCTTATAATTTAAATTACATGGAAAAAGGTCACAGTTAGTTCCAATGCCAAAAGTAAGCAGATATCTAAAAAAAAAAAAAAGGGTTTTACTGTCTTAATGCTTTTTTGGTTATATAAAGGAACAAGAAAAAGGAAAGTGAAATGAAAATTAAAATAAACGACAACTTTTATCATGACAAATAGTCCAATAAGAGCCTATATTCTATTTCCTTTCACTTCACATATTGTAAGCTACAACATAAAATCGTACAGGAACAAAGGATAAAACTATCAAACCTGTGGCCAGGGATTGCCAGGTGCTCTACTTGGTGGTGGCTGAGGAAGTAACTCGAGATTTACAATGCTACTACATCCATGGCGGATAGATGTCCCTATGCAATCTGTCCCAGTGTCACCTCCACCAATGACCACTACTTTCTTGCCCTTAGCAGATATATAGCTACCATCCTGGAGACCACTATCAAGCAAGCTTTTAGTATTTGCATGAAGGAATTCCATTGCAAAACGAACACCAGATAACTGTCGTCCCGGAACAGGAAGGTCCCTGCATCAAGCAGATAAAAGCAATCAATTATTCAACCATGTTATAATGAATATCAAGTACTGTTAAAAAATGATTAGCAAAAGGATTATCTAAATATTACTGGTATTTTCCTTTCTGGCTAACCAACCATCATCTGATTGTTAAAAAATGATTAGCGAAAGGATTATCAACAATAAACATCCTTCTCTCCACTAAGATTTACCTGGGTTTTGTGGCTCCAACAGCCAAAACAATGGCATCATTATCCTCTCGTAGCCGGTCAAGGGAGTAGGAAGGATCAATTCCAACATTTGCATTGACCACAAATTTAACTCCTTCATCAGCCATAAGGTTAACCCGCCGCTGAACTACATTCACCTTGTCAGCCTTCATGTTAGGGACTCCATACATCATAAGCCCTCCAATTCTATCAGCACGCTCGTACACAGTCACTGAGTGACCCATTCTATTTAGCTGATCAGCAGCAGCCAAGCCAGCTGGTCCACCTCCAACAATAGCAATGTTTTTGCTGTGGTCATAAGCATATGTCAAGTTATACTTCTTAGTGAATGTGCTTTAAACTTCTAAAATATATTAAGCTTCAAAGAAGCAAAGGCATCTCAATTGAATCATGCCACAAGATTGTAAACTTTACTTGAACCCCTAACCAAGGAACTAATTTTTAAATGTGAGGACCATTAATGGAAATAACTTAGCCCTCTAGTCAGATATAGAGGATAACAAGACATACCCTGTTCTCTTGAGGGGTGGTCGTGGCACCATCCACCCTTCCTCAAATGCCCTGTCTATGATAGCACATTCAATGCTTTTGATGGACACAGGATTCTCAATGATACCCAGAACGCAAGACCCTTCACATGGTGCAGGGCACACTCGGCCAGTGAACTCTGGAAAGTTATTTGTCTCTAGTAGACGATCCAGTGCTTCGCGCCACCTATTTTGGTACACTAGCTCATTGAATTCAGGTATTTTGTTTCCAAGAGGGCATCCAGAGTTCTCCTGCATTTATGAATATAAAAGAGATCTTAGATTTAAGTTGCGATTTGTGTATCAAAAATGACAAAAGATGAATAAAAACAGTAAGCAATACCTGATGGCAGAAAGGAGTACCACAGTCCATGCAGCGAGCAGACTGCGTCTTCAAAAGTGGGCTAGGTTTTGATTCCTCCATGACTTCATTCCAATCATTCATCCGAACATTAGGATCCCTATATTGAACACCTTCACGTTCATAAGCAATAAAACCACGATGTTTAACAGCGCCCGAAACCCGAGTAGGTCTCTTAACTGGTTCAGCCTGTACCTTCTACAAATTCCAAAAAAGAAATTAGATCTCAAACAAATGGTGCATGACAACACTAGGAAGTATGATGAAGATGGCAACCAAACAACAGAAAGTAATGGGGAGCAATACACAAGGTGTGATGTAAGTTAAGCAAATTAAAGATTTGTGGGGATGAGTTAAACACAAAAGTTCAATAAAAGAAATCCAAAATAAAGGGAAAAGAATAAAAGAGGAAGAAGGCTAGTTTACCTTGCAACACAAATTTTAATGAGAAAAATCCAAAAGAAAAGAGAGAAACAGAAGTTTAACAGAGAGGCAGAAGCATAGACCTTTGGAAAGAAATATAAGAGACTTAATAATAACAAATACTACATACCTGACTTGATTTCTCATTCAAAGAGGCAGCGGCCAACTTTTTAAGCTCTTCAAAAGCATCTTTTTCCATCAACTCTGCCTCATCTTGATCCTCAGCTTCTTTTGCAGCAGGCTCAAATGCCTCCTTAGAGGCTTCCTCATCTTTCATCCTTGCTAGAACACGCTTGTAATCCCTGGGGAAGACTTTAATGAATTTGGGCAGAAGATTCTCAAAGTTGGCAAGTACTTCTCTGGCTAACTGGCTGTTTGTACGACGCTGATGTTGCTGAATCATCATTTTAAGTGTCAAAATATCCTCTTCTTCTTCAACCTTATCAAGGTCTACCAGCTCAGGATTGCATCGAGATTGAAATTTCCCATCCACATCAAAGACATAAGCAATACCACCACTCATTCCTGCAGCAAAATTCCGCCCAGTTTTTCCCAGCACAACAACAGTCCCACCCGTCATGTACTCACAACCATGATCGCCAACACCTTCTACAACTGCTTTGGCACCCGAATTACGAACACAAAATCTTTCTGCGGCCATTCCATTGAAATATGCTTCCCCAGAGGTGGCTCCATAGAGAGCCACATTACCAATTACTATGTTTTCCTTGGGATCAAACCGGCTTCCTTTTGGAGGATAAACTACAATTTTGCCACCTGATAATCCTTTGCCAACATAGTCATTGCTATCACCTTCAAGCTCCAGCATGATGCCAGGGCATAGGAAAGCTCCCAGGCTCTGCCCTGCGCTTCCTGAGAGTTTGATATGAATCGTACCAGCTGGAAGCCCAGCCAGGTGGTAGCGCTTAGTTACTTCATGGCTAAGCATTGTTCCAACTGCACGGTTCACATTGTATATAGGTGTTTCAATGTATACAGGAAGACCTTTCTCTAGAGCAGCTTTAGATAGCTTAATGAGTTTTTGGTCCAAAGCCATATCTAAGCCATGATCCTGTTTTTGAATACAACATTGAGCAGCTTCAGGGCGAATGTCAGCAGCAGGTCTGAGAAGCAAGGATAGGTCAATATTCTGAAGCTTCTCATTATTACTAAGGACTTCCTTATCAACTTCAAGCATATCTGAACGACCAACCATCTCATTAAGTGTTCGGAAACCAAGCTGAGACATTATCTCCCTGACCTCCTCAGCTAGCATAAAGAAAAAGTTAATAACATGTTCAGGTTCTCCAGCAAATTTTTCTCTAAGAACAGGATCTTGAGTAGCAATGCCCACAGGGCAGGTGTTCTTGTGGCATTTTCGCATCATGATACAACCGAGAGTTATGAGAGGGGCAGTGCTGAAGCCAAACTCTTCGGCACCAAGAAGTGCAGCAATGGCCACATCTCTACCTGTTTTAAGTTGGCCATCGGTCTGCAGAACCGTGCGTCCACGGAGATCATTAGCGACCAAAGTTTGGTGGGTCTCAGCCAAACCAAGTTCCCAAGGGAGCCCAGCATTTTTTATGCCAGTCCATCTTGAGGCTCCAGTACCGCCATCATGACCAGATATTAAGACATGGTCAGCATGCCCCTTGACAACCCCGCTAGCTATTACTCCCACTCCAGCTTCAGATACCAGCTTCACACTAATTCGAGCCGATGGATTGGAATTCTAAAAGACCAAAGACTGAGTGTCAAAGAGACTAATCATAGAACATTGACATCGTAGAATATTACATTTTAAGAAGCAAGAACCATAAACCAACTCTGAAAAGGAAAGGAGAAAAGGCTACTGGAGGAGCATGTATAGTTATGATGCAAGCAGGAAAAAGTAAAAGAGCAGAACATGCAAACGGCTGTGCAGTTTATTGGTAAAGTTATGGCTTTTTAGTTCCATTGATAAGGATTCAATTCCTAACAGCCTCAAATATATATATAAAAAAAATTAGTAGTACATGCTCCTACCTTGAGATCATGAATTAGTTGCGCAAGGTCTTCAATTGAATAGATATCATGATGGGGAGGTGGACTGATAAGTCCCACACCAGCTGTAGAGTTTCTAGTGACTGCAATATCTCCTATTACCTTATGACCTGGAAGTTCACCTCCTTCACCAGGCTTGGCACCCTGAGTAGAAAAGAATGTTTGAGTTAAAAGAATAATCAATCTACAGAGAAAATTTTACTTCAGTTCATATTTTAACCTCAGCAAATGTCAAATGTAGTTATCAGATAAATATGCAAAGCCACTCAGAGATGCTTTGCAGACACAGCATCATCTGCCATGAACATAAATCCATAAACAAGAGGAACTTGGAATAGAGGCACTAAATACAAATACTCAAGCAATGGCAGAAACAATAAAAAAAAAGGTACATATACCATAAACAATATGATAGACTAATACCTGAGCCATCTTTATTTGTAGTTCATTGGCATTTGTAAGGTAATAACTTGAAACTCCAAATCTCCCACTGGCAACCTGCTTGATAGCACTTCTTTTTGGATTCCTTGAACCATCAGGAAGAGCTTCCATACGAGAAGGTTGCTCGCCTCCCTCACCTTTCAGAAAATTTTGAATTAAGAACATTATAATTTTGTTTTCCAACAATGAAATAAAGAAAACCAACAATAGAAGGACACGATTAAAGACAAGCCCCAAGAACGCCCAATAAAGGGAAAAAAGATAAAATAAATAAACAAGATAAAGAACAACAATTATGTGCACTTTGAGAAAGAATATTCTAAATAGTCCAGTACTTAAAACTGCAAAATCTCTCACAATAGGTTCAAAACAATTTTTAGGATCAAAGTTGGACATAGGAAATTAAAACGAGCACATTCTACATTAAATACTTTACTAAGAACAAACCTGTATTTGATTTCCCCCCAATTGTATTCATAGCAATAGCTAGGGTTGTGTGTGCCTCTAATGATATTGATCCATAACTCATGGCCCCAGTACAAAACCGTTTCACAATTTCACTGGCAGGCTCCACCTCATCCAATGGAATTATCACCTCTGCCTCTTTGAACTTCAACATCCCACGCAGATTACAGGTTTTGTTCAATTCATGAATCCGTTTGGCATATTCCTTATAGGCAGCAACACTGTTACTACTGGCAGCTTCTTGCAGCTTTGCAATAGCAAGAGGATCATTCAGGTGAACTTCACCACCTTTCCTCCAGTGATAATCTCCAGGGTTGGGCAGTGCTACAGCTTCAGCACTTCCAGGAGCGGGAGCCCGAGAAGGAAATGCTAACTCATGCAAATGAAGTGCATCACGAGCTAGCATCTCAAATGTTGCTCCTTCAACTCTGCTTGGAGTTCCTGCAAAGCACTTCTCAATGACTTCTGAAGAAAGGCCCAGTGCTTCAAAGATCTGAGCACCCTTGTATGAGGCCAAAGTAGATATCCCCATTTTGGCAAGAACCTTCATCATCCCATAGTTGCTTGCCTTGAAATACTTCTTGACCAGCTCATCCTTTGAGTGGAACTCACCACTAGATTTTGGGGGAATCTTCCCATCTACCTGCAATCTCCAAATGGCCTCTATGGCCAAGTATGGGCATATAGCATCTGCACCAAATCCAACCAGTGTGCAGAAATGGTGCACCTCACGTGGCTCTGCAGATTCAACAATTAATCCCACTTGCGTACGCTCAAGTTTTTTAACAAGATGGTGATGAACAGCACCAACTGCCAAGAGGGAGCTCACAGCAACACGCTTTGACGAGAAGGCTACACATTTAATGGAGGGGGATATTAGTACCTTAAAGCATGATCCATAAAAAGGAAAAGATGGGATGGGGCAATAGAGGAGGTGCAGTACCATCCCACCTAAATTTCAATCAAAGCTCAGAACAAAACTCTAGTTTTAATTATAAAGTGTTGGGAAAAATGTAGTACCTCTGTCAGAAAGCACCAATAATGTATAACCTTCCTTAATTGCATCTCGTGCTTCAGCACAAATTCTATTCAAAGTTTCCTCTAATCCCTTCCTCCCACGCTCCTTTGAATAAGTTATGTCAAGAACTTTACTTTGCCAACCTCTGTAATTCATCTTTTTAATTGCTTCTGTCTCTTCAATTGATAAAAGAGGCCCCTTTAGCGAAAGACGATGACATTGCTCTTCTGTTGTTTCTGTTAGATCTCCTTCTGGACCAATCATGCATTCCATGGATGTTACTATTTTCTCTCGAATAGGGTCAATAGGGGGATTGGTTACTTGAGCAAACATTTGCTTAAAATATTCAAAAGTAAGCTTCTCTCGGTTGGACATAACCGCCAGAGGAGTATCATTTCCCATTGAACCAAGGGCCTCTGTACCGTCTTTAGCCATGGGAAGAAGCAGCATCTCCAAAGCCTCAATAGTATATCTGCATGAAGACCAGAAATTGGATATTACAGAATGTTCCATAGAGGCATTGTGGTTGCGTTACTAGCAGAGCATGACCAACAGTTACATACCCAAAAGCCTTCAATGGAGCCAATAAACCATGAATTCCCATGTTCTCCATGTTTTCATCATCATTGGAAGACTTCAGGTCACAGAGTTTTAAACATCAATGAGATTTGATCAGAAAGAAAACTCTAACCGACGAAGATGCAAGAAACAATTATAATAAGAAAATGAATCACTTACTGGCATAGTTCCAGCTATTGCTGGAGTGACCCTCTCTGATTCCAGAACTGAATCAACTATGTCATTGAGTTCAATTTTTTGCCTCTCAAGCCATTCACCATAAGGCCTAGCAAGTGAATATTGTTGCTTCAAAGCTTCATCATCAACAACAATATGCTTCTGAAAATCTACCAGAAGCATCATGCCAGGGTTTAGTCTTCCTTTTCTAAGCACATCTTCAGGTGAAATATCCACAACACCAACTTCACTGGCCATGATGACTCGTCTGCTATGTGTTACATAAAACCGACCAGGACGGAGTCCATTGCGATCCAATGTAGCTCCAAGGTAGCGACCATCGGTAACTGCAATTAACTTTTTCATCAGTCAAATGCTAAAATCAAGTTAAATCCTTTGACAAGTAAGTGTAATTACATGATATAAGAGCAGGTCCATCCCAAGGCTCCATTAGAGCTGAGAAATACTCGTACAAGGCCTTCCGATGAGGATCCATATTTTTATCATTTTGCCAGGCTTCTGGGATCATCATCATAACTGCTTCCAGAAGACTTCTACCAGCTCGAACCAGAAGCTCAAGGACACCATCAAAAGCTCCTGCAAGCCAAAGAAACGAATGAAAATGAAAATCGTATAAATGTCAGTCAACGGACACCAAATATCATCTGTTTGGCATCCAAAATTTTCAAATAGGAAGAGGGAAGAAAATGCAAGTTTGATGCAAGAATACATTCAAGAGATGCACAAGTTTACCTGAATCAGATGAACTGGCATCCACAATTGGCAGGACCTTTTTCATCTCATTCTTCGATAGACCAAGCTCCTTGCACTTTAATAATCCTTCGCGTGCCTTCATCCTGATAAAATACAAGAAATTCAGCCAACGCCCAAAAATAACAAAAAAGCTCCAGAACTTTATCACTTTACTTAGGCCCTTATACTTTTATTGCACCCAAATAAGCCTTTAAACTTTAATTTGTAGCCAAATAAGCATTATCCTTTAATTTGTATCCAAATAAACCTTTAACCTTTAATTTGTACCTAAATAAGTCCTTAACATAAATCAAATTTTCTTTTGAAATAGGGCTTATTTAGATAAAAATAAAAAGATAAGGGTTTATTTGGGTACAATAAAAGTATAAGGGCTTAGTTAAGAAAAGTGAAATAGTTCAAGGGTTTTTTTTTTTTTTTTGTATTTTAGCCATTATTAAAGATGCAAACAGAAAGGAAAAAAATATATTATATATCATTTCATTAAATCAGCCAGTTAAATCATTTGTCCTATTTGTTAGCTTTTGTAGGCACAAGAAGCTTAAGTAACAGCAGAAAATTAACGAAATGAAGGTGCATTTAGCACCCAACTTATGGACCATCATCATAAAACTAACTTCTTTCACATGTAGACACCCCTTCTCTACACTAAGAGAGAGTAAAACTTTAATGGAATTAACAAAAAATATTGTCACATCCCAGAAATCCCAGAATTATATGGCATGATATCCCTGTTAAACAAGACAACAGCTTTTAAACACAAATAGTCAAATCTCAAATCACTCACATGCATTATTTATTTTATTCATCAGTTGTTACTATAAATAGGAGCAAGGATAGCATGTGACCAACAACAAATCAAACAGTGGGATGTAAAACTTTGAAAAATACAGAACTAGGCTAGAAATGAAATTATTAATTTGCTCAATTATGGTGAAGAGGTGGATCTTTTCTAAGTTCTATATAAGTTTTAAATTTTAAATATATATTCTCAAGTTAATATTCTAGGAAAAAGGGAAAAATAGTAAAAATATACTCATACACCAATCAATCCAAAATTTGCGAGCTTCTCTGATACATACCAGTTTACATTGCCCCTTAGCGTATTAATTTCCCCGTTATGGCCCAAGACACGCATTGGTTGGGCACGATCCCAGCTAGGAAATGTATTTGTTGAAAAACGGGAGTGTATCTGCATCGATAAAAGGATCACAATTGTCATTTACAACTTCTTCTACTCAGCTAGGAATGTAGGATCAGGTTTGACAATGCACACACAAAACTCTGGTCAAGGCATTTTAAAAATTGTATACTGCAGTGCCAAAAAATAAATTAAACAACCCTAAGCTATCCTGACCAGACATAATTGCCTTTCCACCAGTAAATAGACGTTTCATCCTCACACTACCGATCATAGAGAGCATTGCAGCAAATTTCTGCAAATATGATTTACTTGCAATGAGGTTTCTTACCAACTCACCCAATGCATCCAATCCAGCATCCAAATTCATATAGTTTTAAAGGGAGTGGAAGAACTTATGAGATCATTCAAACTTCAATGCCTCAGAAGTCATCCCTCAACCTTGCATCTCTTCAGTTACCAGTGGATCCATGCTGTTTGTTGAAGTATTGAGTTAGCGGAGAAGGAAAGCAAGTGAATGGATAAAACATTTACCAGGGCCATGTAGCTCGTAAACCTTTCATTGCCAAGGTCTGCATAATAGTAGTTTTGCAATTGATCAGGCTTTAACTGTCCCTTATAAACAACAGTCCTGCACAAGCCACATGAAGGTGTAAATATTCTTCACGTGAAAAATCATTGGGTAAATTTTCTTGTCAGAACACAAACCAGCTTTCTAAAGCACAGACCTTGAGGAAAGAGAACAAATATAAAAATCCCTAACACCACCATGCTGGAGGTTTAACGCAGCTCGGATAGCAACCATTGAAACCCTCCTTAATATGTACATCTGTAAAACAGTTACTGTGTTAGTAATCTAGTCTGACAAATAGAACCAACTAGTCATGAAACTTACTCTTATTACTTAATTTCCATCGAAAAACTCCATTTTCAGATTCTTACTCTAATCCAGAAATATTCTTGCTTTATTTTTTCTAGCAAATTGATGATAATGTGCACTTGACTGTTAAAAAAAATAAAGAAAAACCTACCTGTTGTTCAAAGTTAGCCTTTGATTTAGGTGTGGGAGTAAGAAACACTTGCTCAATAACAGGCTCTGTCTGCAAAGCAGCATTACCCAATCCTGAGTTATTTGTTGGTACAGATCGCCACCCAAGTACCCTATGCCCAAGAGATTCAGCAACCTGCAAAAGCCAACCAAATTTTCATCAACAAACGTTGTCAAAAGATCTCTATTGATATTAAGCTGTACAAACATGAATGCAGCAGCCAGATGACAATCACTAGGGTTCTCGGTTCCAATCATGGACGAAAAATACAATAAATTATAGATATTGTGAAAGGATACTCAATAGTGTTGTTTTGAAGCATTTTAAAATTACATGTATATTTAGAAAAAGAAAGACAAGTGGAAAGAATATGCTCTCTAGAAAAAGTAAATGATAAAAAAATTTTTAATGTTCAATATAAACAAGAATACTAGGGCTGCTATTCAAAGTAGACACTTCCTAGATACGCATAATAGCATTTAGCTAGTTCTGAAGATTAATTAATAATATATAAAAAGAACTCTCAGTGTAGAAATTTACCTTAGTGAATACATTTTTGCTTTCTTCCCTTCGATTCTCAGAAGTGGGCAAAAAGAACATGCCGACCGCGTATTCCCCTGGTGGTGGCAAGTCAAACCCAACATCCTTTGCTACCTGATCAGAGATAGTCAAGAATATTCAAAAAGCCAACATTTGTTCCCATAATTACTCCACAATTTTTAAAAACAAATCAAATCTGGGCGTTAAGGGACATAGATCATTTATTATTCCACTACACTCAGGAAGTGGTTAAAAGAAATCTGAAATGGAAAATATTCCTTTAAAGAATTTTATTATTCCATAGAATTAAATTCCAAACATGATTTTTTAGGAAAAAGAAATTTGACTTTAAAAGAAACACAAAAGGCTAAAAAAGTCGATTAACACAAAAAATGAAACAAACCTCCTTATAGAAATCATGAGGAAGCGCCACAAGAATCCCAGCTCCATCACCAGTATTTGTCTCACATCCGCAAGCCCCTCTATGTGACATCCGTATCAACATCTCTAAAGCATCCGTTATCTAATAAATTCCATCAAAAATCAAAACCAAACCCAAACATCATCAACTACGTACATATATACGTATACAAAAGAAAATTACATTAAACCATACACGTCTCCTAATACGTACAGTTTTGCGGCTGCTGTCACCGGATAGCTCAGCTACAAACCCGACCCCACACGAATCCTTATCAAAAGACGGATCATAAAGACCGAGCGGCTTCTCAGGCACCCCGGACAACGCGGACCGCACCACTACCCGGAGTTTTGGGGACCGAACCAGCCCGCCTGACTGCCATAAGTGTAACCTCTCCAATCCAGTCCCAAAAAAATTATTCTCCAAAGCCGCCGAGGACTTTTTCATAACGGAACATCGAGCGGTTCTAGTTTTACGACGGCTCGAGTAGGTGACATTCAGTCGAGGAGTAAGGGAGGGTTTGTTGAGTGAAGGAAGAGGACAAGAGTTGTTTCGAAGTTGAAGAAGAGAGCTAGACGTCGACGTCGACGCCGACGACATTATTCAAAAAAGGTTTTTCAAATCCGATTTTCTTTGGATTATAATTCACTTAATTAACGACTTTTTGTGAAGAGTTTGTTTTTGGATGAGATTAGAATATTTCGAAGTAAAAGTCTACCTTGTTCTCAGATTCAGATCTGTCAACCGTATCTAGAGAGATCTTAAATATGGGTCGGATTTCAAATTAAAATTCGAAGGATTTCTTTGATTGGTTCTCGAGAAAAAAACTGAAGTCTTGAGATTTGTCTTGTTTGAGCTTCAAAATCCAGTTCAACGAAACGAAACCCTTAAAAAAGATTGTAATTTTTTATATACAATTATGAAAATCTCATTATCATGTGCGGATTCTCCAAGATCGAACTTCGATGCACTCGACAAAAATAGGAAATGAAATTACATGACTCACCGAATAAACCGCGAAAAGTGAACAAGAAAATTCGCGAGAAACAAAAAAAAAAACAAAGGAGACAAAGACAGAAACAGAAACAGAAACAGAAACAAAGAGGAAAACAACAGAGGTGAAGAAAAAGATTGAGCAGAACCAAGGCGATAGCCTGCCCCTTTGGTAGTTCATTGAGGAGATGAACACCGGATTTAAATAGAAAGAAAGATAACAGTACTTCTTTTTTCTTTTTAGTGAGAGGATGTGGGGACCACGGGTGGGAAGCTCTAAATTACACAGGTCAGTAACACTCTCACCCTATCACCAATTTTGCAGATACGTGACAGCCCAGTGTTTTAGAAACGGCCACGTGTAGTTTAACTATGCGGCATGCGACAGCCGCTCATCGTGGGTCCCTTGACGAGGTGATAAACACACTGCGCGTGGCTGCTTGGGGTTGGAGGAGCTTTAGAGGGTGGGGGTTAGCTTCGGCTCCGAGCCTCCGCAAGTGACCTTTTAAATAATTCATTGGTCTCTCCGCCTTTTTCTTCGAATTTTAAATTTTCTCATCTTTAAAACACTTCACATCCTGTTATGGTAAGGTTTAATCGCTACTTCTTTTAACAAAAGACCTATCATTTTTACGTAACAAGTATTTGAATAAATAAAAAAATACTCTCTAATAATTAACTAATTTTTATTATATATAAAAGATTAAACTTGAAAATTAAAAAAATTACAAATCTTAAAATTTAAATTTTAAATTTTAAATTTTTTATATATCATCTTTTAAAAATATTATATAAACTCATTAAATTTAATTTTTAATACCAACAGTATTTTTTATAACAATTTATTTATAATTTTCATTATTTTTATTTTACATTTTCTTTATAATTATTTAAAACTATGCCTAACACCACTAAATCACAAAATTAAACTTTCGTTTTTATTGCGAGATCTAGGAAGCTACCAAAATTTTATAATGGTCAAAGCGTCAAAGGATTTAACCAAGGTTGTAACATTTTAACCCACACATTGTTTACCTACCCCCCCGTCCCCACCCAACCACCCAACCTACCACCACACACCTGACTCCAACAGGGACTCAAAAGTAAAACATTGAATACATAAGGGAACTTTATGCAAAAAATGTATATAAGGACTCCTTATTATCAATGTGCGGGGAAGTACGGAGAGAAAAAGCCTACGTTCTATTCGCTAACAGAACTAGAGTAGGTTCATTTCATTTCATGTTCCGTTGAAAGTCCACTTCAGGGCAAGAACGCTAGCCTCACTGCTTGCTTGCTTTATGTCTGCTAGTGGACTGTCGCCTCCAATAATTGACACGTGGTGATTAGATTTTGCAGCGTAGGAGTGCAGACACGAGATGGCATTGGTTGCCACCAACCTCCTTCCTTCAGCATGATGCAGTTTATTTGGTGGAGCTGCGGTTAAAAGTCAAGGTGAGAAATGGGATTAATGGACCTTTATGTCCCTACACTCAATACGGGAATTTTGCACGATCCCTTCAATAATGTGAGGTCCTTTCCTGTCAATTCATCACATTCTAGGTGACAGCCAATCAATGAATCTGCTAATTAATCATACTTTCAGCTACCTCGATCTTTTGTCACCTTTCCCGACAATTTTATATCGATAAATTTATAGACCACGGGTCCACAATCACCTAAAGATATCGTGTTTGGTTTTATTGGGATTCTTTTTTCTCATGTAACACTTATAAGTAGACCCCATGATGACCCAAGCATGGCCTTTGTCATCAAGATTGATTCTTGATTTTAATTGCTGTTGCCATAGAAAAATTTTAAATTAAAAATATATTTAAATATGTGAAAAAAATGGAATTAGAAATTTTAAATATTTAATATTATGGTGAGTAATTAAAATATGTGATAATCTCATGCTTTGCCTCCAATTTTAGAATTTCTTTTTTTTTCTCTTTCTTACTATTAACTCAAAAATTTATTCTTAAAAAATGAGCATACTTTTGTACTTGTAATTTGAACATCATTGCATAAGTAAAATTTTCTTTCGTTAAAAAAAAATATTTTTCTACTTATCATAATCTTGGTAAAAGATAATTAATTAAGCTCGCGAATTAAGTTGGATAATTTTGGTTGGGAAGATGAAAGCGATTGGTGAAAAAGTAAATTCCTAAGATAATACTACCTCGGTTAGTGTGTGTGATGTGAGAGAGAGGGAGGGGCAGACAAAGATTTCAACGACGTCCACGTCATCAATCAACCTCCCAAAAACCGCTAAACGACGTCCCACCGATGTGCTCAGCAGCAGCTGTTGTGGTGGTCCTATGTTAAAAACTGTCTTCTAGTGAAGTCTGGTATTTAATTGGTATATTTTACTTTTACTTAGAATTTTTTTTCTTCCTTCTTTGTTTTCTAAAAAGATTTATAAAAAATTTACATATTAATAGAGTGTAAAATTGTCATCAATTTAATTTCGATCAAGAATAAATCAGTTACAACAAAAAAGTACTAGTACTGCTTAATACTTATCTTCACCGGCTTATGATATTCTTCTTCATTCTACAATTTTTTTTATAATAATATTTATTGAAATTATATTTACAATTCAAATTATATCATAATTAAATTTTTTTTATAAATATGATACTTTTTATATTCAATATAAAATTAATAAAAAATCAAAAACTTTTTAATATTAATGTGAAAAGTGACATAAAACTTATAAGATATTAGTGAAATTTTATTAGTTAAAAAATTACTTCATAATTAAATTTATTTAAGAATAAATATTCTTAATAAATAGAAATTATTACACCACCCAAAAAATAGTTATTACTTATGGATTTTTACTAATAGAATTTTTTATTGCTAATTACTTACGTATTATTGATAGAAATTTTAAAACACTTTTTTTTTTATGAAATATCGACAGATTTTACCGATCGAATAAAATATGTAAGTAATTCATTGCTAAAAGTCTAACGCGAATTGCTACCAATTTTACCAACGAAAAAATTCATCATTAATAATTACAAACGGTTTATTGACAAAAAAAACCATCGCTAAATTTTTTTTTTTTTAATTTTGGACATTATCGATGGAAATTTTGTCAATAAAAGTCAAAATATTTTTATTACCTACGAAAATTTTATCGATAAAACTGTTGCTAAAATTAAAAATTTCACATCCCCCCAACCGTTGGCGCCTCACCTTTCTCCCAAATTATCAAATTCCTAATCCCCTTCCCTTTCCCCTTGTTAATTTTTGTTTGGATTTACTTTTAGTATTGGTTTTAGAGTTTTTTTTTATTTGTTGAGTTATTTATTTTTTATTTGTGAAAGTTTTATTGATATTTATTGGGTTTTGTTATATATTTATTAACTTTTAAATGTGTAAAATTTAGGGTTTCTTAATTTGGGTTTGATGTGTATTGATATTTATATATATTTGTATGAATGTTTTATATTTAATATTTTCTATATTTTAATAATAATTATAGAAATTAAAATTATTTATATTGAATTGAGATTATAATTTATATATTAGTAATAGATATCTCATTTTGAAGTAAGTTATATATTATTAAGATTTATATTTATTTTGAAATAGTTTATATATTTGATAGTTTTTTGAAATTTATATATTACTAATTATTGAAATATTGTGGTTTGATTTTATTGATCAAATTTAATATAAATAAATTATATATTTATTAACTTTTAGATGTGTAAGATTTAGGGTTGGTTAATTTGGGTTTGATATGTATTAATATTTATATATATATATATATATATATATGTATTTGTATGAATGTTTTATATTTAATATTTTCTAGAGTTTAATAATAATTATAGAAATTAAAATTATTTGTATTGATTTAAGGTTATAATTTATATATTACTAATAGCCAATGATCATTTTGAAATAAGTTATATATTATTAAGATTTTATATTTGCTTTGAAATAGTTTATATATTTAATAGTTTTTGTGAAATTTATATATTACTAATTATCAAAATATTGTGGTTTGATTGTATTGATCAAACTTAATATAAATAAATTAAATTATTCTATTTTATTTTTCTTTTCCATTCTCTATCTGTAAATGCGTGTTATAAAAGTGAGTTTAGGTATATGTATAATCTATAATGAATATGATTTTTTTAATTTATTTTCATCATACTAACTTGCTTAATTTTTTCATTTCAACTACTTTGAAAGTAGAATAAGTTTCATATGTAGAAGTGTCTCGATCAAATAAATTCTTCACAAAACCAATGGAATTGCACTAAAAAGGCCAAGATCAAAGGTAAAATCCTGTCATTAAAACTAATAATATTTTTCTATGAATGTGTTGTTTGTAGTATGTATGATGAATTTTTGCAAGATCATTTGTGCCATTGATGGATTATTTGTTAAAATAGAATAATAATTATTTTATATTATTATTTAGATAATTTTGTTTAGTATAACAATAATAGCTTATATGGTTAATCAATTAAAAGTAACAATAAAAAGGTTTAACACTTTATATGACTTTAGTTATTCATATTTCAATTCAATTATGGTTTAATAATGGATAAAAATCGCTCTTGGATATACTCTCGTTTAGATGTTAATGGATACATTACTCAAAAGTTCTGCGATGGTATAAAAAATTTATTGGATATGCTTATTCTCAACCAAACTTTATTAGTAATGAGAAAATTAAGTGTCCTTATGTTGAATGTGGGGATAAAAAGTTTTTAAAAGTGGATGCTGTGCATAAGCACCTTTATTATAAAGGGTTTACAATAGGTTATACTAGTTAGGTCTTAAATAAGGAGTTAGAAGTAGGATAAGCTTCTTCAATAAATAAAGATACCTTTGAACTAACAGAGAAAATAATAATAGAAAATTCATATAATAAAATAGTTATGAATGCTATATATCTTGATTTTGGGGTAAAATCAACAAAAGAACTGGGTACGGTTGCCAATGAGGCAATAGAACCATCTGAAGAAAAGCCAAGTGTAGACGCAGCAAGCTTTTTGTTCTTTTTTGAATGATACAAATGAACCATTGTAGTCAGGCTATACGAAATACACAATCTTCTTTATTATATCTCAACTTTTAAATTGTAAATCAAAGTTTAACATTAGTGTGTCATGATTTGATCGTCTGCTAAGGATGGTACAGGATATGTTGCTAGTTAATGATAAATTACCAGAAAACTTCTACAAAATAAAAAAAAAAAGATGACGAAACTAGGACTTGGTTATAATAAATTTTATATTTACAAAAATAATTGTATGTTGTTTTATAAAGAAACAACAAAATTGACATATTGTTTAGTTTGTGATCATTCTCAATATATAAAGAATAAGTATGGTGGTGAGACGAAAAAAATTTTCTTATAAAATCTTACATTATATGCCACTAATATCGAGACTTCAAAGATTTTATATGTTAACTAAAACTGCTGAATATATGACACGACATGCCTATAACCAAAGTCATAATGGTGTACTTCAACATCATATTAATGGTGATACATGAAAACATTTCAATTGCAGCTATGAATCATTTGCACTTGAAGTGAGAAATGTATCATTAGAATTATGTGCTAATGGTTTTTATCCATTTGGTTAAAGTGTAAAATCATACTCTTGTTGGCCAGTGATGATAGAGGAATACAATTTACCACCATGGTTGTATATGAAGCAAAAATATATCTTTTTGAATATGATAATTTTAGGAAAGAGTAGTCTAGGTTAAAATATAGTGTTTTCTTGAGACCTTTAATAAATGAGTTACAAATATTATGGTCGAATAGTGTTATGACATACGATGCTTATAGAAAATAAAATTTTCATTTGAGGGCAGCTTTTTTATGGATAATTAATGATTTTTTTACGTATAGTATGTTGTTTGGTTGGAGCACTCATGAAAACTTATCATGTTCTTATTATATAGGATAAATAAAGTCATTTCAATTGGCTTATGGTAAGAAGCCTTGCTTTTTCAATTGTCATAGTTAGTTTTTGACTTTTGATCATCCTTTTCGAAGGCAGAGAGATAAATTGCAAAAAAGAGTTAAGCGTGACTCCCTTATTGATCTATTATCAAGCGAAAAATTTTTGGCTTGGTTATCACATTTGGCACGAAATATAGTGATCAAAAGTGAGATAACTTTGAAAAAAAATCATAACTGGGTGAAAAAAAGTATATTTTGAGAGTTACCCTATTGGTCAACCAATCTGATTTGGCACAATCTTGATGTTTTACATATTGAGCATAATGTCTTTAACAACATATTTAACATAATGATGGATGTTAAACCAAAAATAACATAAAGGTAAGACTAGATCTTAAGATATATTGTAAGCAACTAGATTTGAAATTGGTTGAAGTGAATGGAAAAGTTTTCATGCCTAAAGCTTCATACACTTTAAACAAAAAACAAAGAAGACATGTTTGTACATGAGTTAAAGAATTAAAGCTTCTTGATGGTTTTGCATCTAATATTACTCGGTACATAAACATGACTGATTACAAGTTATAAGGATGAAAAGTCATTATTGTCATGTCTTTATGCAACTATTAATCTCAATTGCATTTCGTGATTTGGTGGTTACTTTTATTTGAGATGTAATTACTGAGCCATATCATTTTTTCAGAGATCTGTGTTTCATAAAAATACATATAGATCATATAAAAGTGTTAGAAGCAAAGATTATGAAAATAATTTACAAATTAAAAAAGATTTTTCCTCCAGGTTTCTTTGACTTTATGGAACATTTGCCTATTCACTTACTTAAAAAGACAAAAATTAGTGAACCCATTCAATATCGTTGGATACATCCATTTGAAAGGTATTATATTTAAGTTGTTAGACATTAACGTTGATTAATTTAATTTTTTTTCAATAACATATGTATTATGATATCATGATGAGTAGGTTTTTTTTATCATCTCAAGAAAGAATACACCAATTGAGTATTTGTTGAAGCATCTATATATAAGACATATGTTATCGAAGAGATTTTCACTTTTTTCTCATTCTATTTTAATCCAAATATATCAACAAGATTGAATCCAGTTTTAGGTAATAATGATGAGGGAGTCATGAATTCTTATGAAAGTTTTTTATTTTTTAGTTATCTTGGCCGAGCATTTGGTCCATAATAACTCTCGATGGCTATCAGTGGATAAACATAACAAGAAACACTTATATGTTTTTTGATTTGTAAAGAGATAAATCTTTACATTGAGCAACTAATATGTGAAGTTTATAAATTATGTTTCTAGTAAGTTCACAATTTTTCTAATTCTTAATTAACAATGATAGGATATTTGATAAATCGATGAAAAAAGATTTTATGCATATAAGTGATATAGAATTAGAGAAAGAATGTGATGCTAGATTCTCGCAATGGTTTAGACAATTTATAAGGGTTTAACACATATTAGCATATATAAATATAAAATTTAATGCTATTGTGTATTAATAATAATGATAAAAATTTTTATTTTACTATTTGATACGTTGATGAGCAAAATGGTAATATTGATCGTCGTGTAGTTGAGATAGCTTATGACTCTAAACGCATGGTTAGATGTTTTAAAGGTTACTATGTCAATGGTTTTAAGTTTCATACGGTTAATTATGGCTAAACTTAAAAGAAGATGAATTATGGAGTATGTGTGAAAAGAAGTTGTTACAATGATTATGAATGTGACTTTTATGGTATTTTAGAAGATATTATTGAATTAGAGTATTTTGGAGTAGGAAATAAGGTTATACTTTTTAAATGTCATTAGTTTGACACAGAAAAAAAGGGTAAGGGTAGATCTCCGTCATGGTCTTGTTAAAATTAAATATAATTCAATGCTTACTAGCAATAAGCCTTTTGTTTTAACTTCACAAGTACATCAAATTTTCTATACAAGTTATCATTCTAAAAGAAGCTATTAAAATAATTAGTGGGCAATCTGCAAAACAAAAGGCTAAGAGTATATATATTGATGGACATGAAGAATAGATAACTTATTTAAATAAAGGCGTATTCCAAATAGTTAAAGTTCCTATTTCATGAACGGTTACTATCTTACAAGAATTTGATAATCCTACACTTGTTGTGACCGATGAATATGAAGAGATAGATTTAGCAGAAGCAATTTGAATTGAAGAACAAGAAGCAAAAAATGATGATGATGATGATGATGATGATGATGATGATGATGATGAAGAGAATGATGATGATGATAATGATGATGATGCTGATGATGACGATGATGATGATGATGATGAAATATATGAGTTTACTTTTTCTAATAGTGATTGATGTATGTAGTGTCACTTTTAATGTTATATATAATGTTTATTCGATGTTCACAATATATCTTAAGTTAATATAATACTTTATTACTTGTTTTATCTGAAATTAAATATATTTTACGAATTGCATTTAATCTTGTATTACCAAAGTAATATTATGTCTATTTGTTTTTTCTTGGTGTTATTGAAATACTGATGGAATGTTTTTTTGTTCTATATGGATCAAATGATGGGACGTCATGCAAAATGTACTATCCATCAAGGTGGTTCTAGGGTAGGATCTATTAGAGGTGATGTACGTATCGGGTCATCATTAGAACCGATATAACATGATCCACCATACGGGTCAGCTTCACTTAAGATACAGTTTTATCGATCATACTATTTATCTCCAGCACCAATGATGGTTGATTCATCAATTGAGTAGTACGTCAATCCAGAATTAACCAATGATCCATTAGTTAGAGAAGAATAAAGGAAATAACTCGATAGAGGACTAATGAGGCAAATAAAGAGTTACCAACTACTTCAGATCTAGATAAGTAGGTGTGGATTACTCCATATGTATTAATTATTTTCTTATTGTTATTTGTTTGTTAATGAATTTGTTTAATTAAACTAATTTTACTAACAAAGGGATCTTGGTAGTTGTTTTAAATAATCATCGGTTAACTCAACAATTTTAAGAATAATTTAAGTGAATTATACTGATCCTTGGTCGACATGAGATAAAGTACATTCATCAGTTAAGTCTATGATGTTTGATAAATTTAAGAGAGTAAATTGATATTTAATTTTTTTATATATTTTTATTTCATTTGAATTAAAAGTTCAAATTATTGTCAATTACTTATTGTATTCCTATTTATTATATTAGAAAAAATGTAAATAGGCTGAGTCAGATGATGATCTTGTTCAACGAGCCTGGAATAATATTTCAAAGAATTGATTGAAAGATTTATTGTCCGACAAGAGAGACTTGACAATGAAAGAGTGTGGAATTGACAACGTCATAGAGTGCAGAAGTATGGAGCGGAGGTGGATCATAGCTCTGATTTGGGATACTCTTATTGACAATGTATGAAACACTCCTCACTGGCAAAATATCTCTGCCAAAGCCAAACAAAATCGTCATATACAAAAAAAAAATTACGAAGCATATTGACACTCGATTCTTTTTCCTATTCATAAAAAAAGAATAGTACTATTTTATTTCACAAATGTCAACAAATTATATAAATTATATTGTTACATGCATCATTAAATGTGTCTAAATAAATGCAGTCACTTGAGTTGCAACGAAAACCTACATTTACAGAACTTTTCAATCGCACTTATAAACATTCAAGAAGACGTAGTGACTTCGTTGATAACAAGTCCAAAGTTGTCAGTGTAAGAGACTTTCAAATGACTAAATAATGATGAAATTTACATTGCTTTATTGAAATAAATAATATCTTGTATGTTTTGTGATACAAAGACTTTGTGAAACAATGAAAATTGTTACGTAATTTACTTTGTGCTTCTAGTTGTATATTGTGATAATGATTGTGTATTGTGATTATTGATCAAGTATTGCCTTTTTTGCATTATGATTATGTATTGTGATTATTGATGAATTATACATGTTAATAGCATATTGTGATAACTATTTATTTATAAAAGGTTTTTGCGTATTATCTATATGAGATCACATTTGTGAAAGGTGAAAATTATTGTGTATTTTTGTTTATGATTCTATTTGTGTATTTTGATTGTTTATGAAATATATAATGAAGTAATTGAAAGCAAAGTCATTGTAGGAAATCTTGTATTAAAGTAGATAGTTTAGTGTTTATTGAAATGCAATAAATTTGTAAAATATGAATTAAGCTTGAAATTGTGATATTTTAGTGAACTATACAAATCCTATAATAATGATTATTGTTTTAAACTTTTTGTAGGAAAACTATGCTATTCATTATTTCAGAAATACAATGAAGATTGTTTCAATAATCTAAAATTCGACCCATAAGCATGGATTGAAGCTATTGGAGGGGTTGAAGCTACACGCACTCATGTGTATGGCTTTAGATCAGCAAATAGATCTAGAAATGTCCTTCACTCAACTTAGTCCACTATTGCAGCAAAATCATCTAGCTCTGTTTGTAGTCCATCATCTATGCTTTCTCAGGTTCATTAACTTTAGATAGAAGAATGAATTGATAAGTTGAAGACTGAACTAAGAGTTGAGCTTAGGTCATTCATGGAACATATGATGTAGTTAATGGGGTCTAGACAGACTCCACCATTACAATATTCTAGACTTAATGACAGCACCAAAGATTCTACATCAAGAGGTGCAACAACAACATAGTGACATTTTCTGTTGGATTTGTATGAGGTATTAGATGGATGGATGCTATGGATGTTTTATGAATTAATATTTTATGATGTCATAGATATTTGATGGATGTTAGATGATGCATTTGACGAATGTTACCTAGATTTGATATTTTAGTTAATAATAATAGCATATTTAAATAATTACACATGTTTAAATTAAAATTTATAGGGTTTGGAAATAATTACAGATTTTTTTGAATAATTATAAATCTTTTTATTTAAATTATTTATGAATTTGTACTTTTACCAATGAAATTTTACTATTACCGACATAATTTTTATTATTACCGATGGATTTATCGATGGAAAAAAAAAATTTTGTGACTATTTTCATGGTTATTACTGACAAATTTATCAACAGAAATTTACTATTATCCACGAAATTTTAATGATTACCAACAGATTTATTGACAAATTTTTTTATTACAAATAGATTTACCAATGGAAAAAAACCCATTATCGACAGATTTATCGACGAAAAATTTCATAACTAATTACTGACGGATTTTATTGACAGATTTTAAGCATTACTGACATAGTTAGCACCAATAGAATTTTTTTCATCTATAAAATTGTCGCTAAAAATATTATCGATGAATTTAAGCTTTTACCAACAAAAAATTCCGTTGACAAAGCTTATTTTTCTAGCAGTATTAGTGATTAAGTAATGAAGTTTTGTAAATATAGAGAAATATTAATATTTAGAATTATGAGAGAAAGTTATGTGATCTTTATATAAGAGATAGATTTTATAGTGATGTAAAAAGAGTATATTCCATACAAACATGGGATGAAGGATATTTTATAAGATATATACTAGGAAGCATGGGAACTAAGATTGTTTTACGTGCTTAAGATTAGTGATTATTTATAGTATTTTGTACTCTTTGTAATATCTACATTTATAGTAATTTTTTTTTTGTCCATAAATGTAGATAATTAAACTAAATCATATTAAATATTGCTTCTAATACGTGATTTATTTTATGTTCATTTTATTGTGAAATTCATTTTCGCTTAAGAAATCCCAACAAAACTAACTCATAAAAATCCTTTAGATGTTATAGTAGTTTATTAACATTTTTTATGAATTATATATATTAATATAATTAAACGAAATTCATATTTTACAATATTTAAATTTGAGACGTAACAATTTTATCTTTTTCATTTCTTAAGACAAGAATTAATTCACAGGCACTAACATATTTAATTTTAATATTGCATGTATAATAAGATGAATTTAGCTAATTAGTAGGATAATGTTTGTAGAGTGGTTGGTTCTCAGCTTCCCATAGAAAACAACAATTCAACATCAAAAGCAACCAATAATTTTGCGACCAAGGCCTTTATAGAGGGCGGTGGTTGTGATTACTGGATTTAAATTGCAATTATAGCAATTACAATTGCAACAATGATAATGAAAGCCAGGCTAATAAGTTTTCAACGCTGATTGGTGAAACTTACACTCATTTATAAATAGATAAGGATATAATTTCCTTTTTAAAGTTAAAATTTAAAGTTAGTTTGATGTGATTAATATTTATAGATATCAAATCATTAACAAATAAATCTAAAAAAGCTTAAGTAATCAGTGCAATGGAACCAATAATTAAAGTGGATTAAAGTAAAATAACATCTAGAACAATTTGTGACTGAAAGAAATTCGTCGCTGGCCATTTTAGTTTACATTTGGAAGTCCAGTTTTGTTGGTGGTTGAGTTAATAATATATTGCCGTCAATCTCATATTAAAAAATTACGTGAATGCCATATAATATATAAATTAAAATTTAATTTTAAATTTATGATATATTTTTTATAAAATAAAATCATAAAATTTTTATATTAAAACAGATAATATCTCATAATTTAAATATGAATTTTCATAAATAAGCTACTTATTATAAGAAGAATAAGAACCTTATATGCATATCTTTTCATTTTTATAAAATCAGGGTTGTAATGTGATCAAACATGAGATTGTAGTTTCAATAATGAACATGACAAAATCAAATATTACGCCACTTGGAATCATATTTTAAAAGAATTTTTAGAGTTTATGCTTTCTTTTATTGGAAGTAAGTTTTCCAATTAAATGAATTTCAATTGTACGTTATTGATAATATCCTTAGTTCAGCAGGTTTTTCATTTTAAATTATCAGCTACTTTTCAACTAATGTTCGATTTTTATTATCCCAAATTTTATTTTGGATGTGATAAATAAAAAATAATAATTAATATGTTTCTAAAAATTAAAAAAAAAATGTACATGATTTGAATTGGTTAAAAAAAAATACGAAAGGCAGATTCCAAAAGAAAATTGCTTGAAACATGAACCCGCACCAACCCTCCCTTTGCGAAGGATATCAATAAGAGTGGTTGGTAGTACAGTGGCTGAGTCTTGCTTGGGAAAAAGATTCATTTTAATTTTGAAATGACCTATTCTCCGAACGTTTTAATCTCTGGGGTCATGTCATGGGCCCTGAGCAGAGTACAGTTATCATTTTCTCAACCACAAAAATTACCAAAACAAAGAAAACCATTTGGTTTACATAAGAACATTATTGTTGTTAAAATATTCATAAAATAATAAAAGTCAAATAGGTGGGTTTTTTTCTTTCGTGCGTTGGCGTTTGGTTGGGGATCAACTAGAATCTTTGAAACCGAATATACACTTTGGCTACGTCAAGTTTTATAACTCAAATCAATATTTATTTTAGAATGTCACTAATCTATGTGACTACAAACTGAAAATGATATTTTTATTATTATTTTTTGGATTCTTGATCTATATATAGAGATGTTTATCTACAAATATCATTATAAAATTAAATTTTAACCATATATGTATTTAAAAATGTTTGCTTAAATTATTTGAAAGTTTTATTCTATTTTTTTTAATAAAAAAAATTTAAGATAATTAGATTGTTCAATTCTTCAAATTAAGATAAGATGTGTTGTATTTGATAACTTAAAATAAATTATTATAAATTATACATTCGAGATAATTTCAATAAACAATAATTTATAAATTTTAAACTTAAAATTTATTTATTAAAAAAAAAACTTTAATTAATTGATCAAATCACTTGTTGATATTATTTCAATTAATTATTTTATTCTGTTCGAAACCTAAGGGTCAAGGCATTTAAATTAATCGAGCCAGACTTAGGTAATGGCTTCCTCCAGCTGGATTAAGAAATTTGTTTCATTACTTTCATCCACCAATAAAACAGAAGGGCAAGACCAAAAGCTTCTCTCACATCATAGTTTGTAAGCTTCGTTTTTAAGATTTAAATTAATCATGTCATCATATTCACAAAGAGCAAGTTGTACTCCTGTTTTGTACTAGTATAAACAAATAATGCAATTGACCAGAGCTTCATTTAATATTGGATCGCCGTATTCTAAATCATCAAGCTCAAGGAAATATAGTGTTTTTTTTTTTTTTTTGTATATTAAAATTTTCATTAATTGTTGGTGGACTGATGATGGCAGTTGCGTGGTTTACGTGACAAATGAGATTGAATTATTTGTCGTTTAGGCCGCAAGAAAATCTTAGGAATCTATAAATAAGGTTACAGGCTGTCTTAATGGGACCAGATAATTATACTACAGTAAAAACATATAAAGATATGTTTCATATATAATCACATAATTTGTTGACAAGAGTAATAAAATTTTAATTTCAGTAATTAATATTTAATTCTTCTATAATTTCAAATATATATATATATATATATAACGTCTTCTGGGAAATGGGAAGGCCAAAGGCTTTCATCCTTCCAAGTGGAATCAATACATACATTAGACATGAACAAATATATATAACAGCAATACTCATGAACATGGGCAATACTCCTTCGCAGATTCCAGGAGTCAAGACTCAACGGGATAATGAGCCCTTCGTGTGTATTAACGTTGGGAGTGGAAGAAGGCGGAAGCCTGTCACACTTTGTAACTTATATGTTGAAGAGGCCATGCGTGCCACCGCACACTAGGAACGTGCGCGCGCCCATTGAACCTCAGAGTTGTTCTTTCAGCTGGTTAAACTCACTTAAACACCTAAGAACTAGTTAATCCAGACAAAGAAAAGGGTTGATCTGTCAGGTTAATTATAGCAGAAATATCTGTATATGTAACTTTCAAGATCATCGCTATATATGAAAAGCACATGCATCCTCAGCTAGTGATAGTAGAAATTTAAAAAGATTTTACACTAATCATTTGAAAACGAAAATATCGAACACTGAATTCATATATACATATATTGTGTTAATGAAAAACTCAACTTCTAACTGAGCTTTTGGTCGAGGTTTGGCTCAAACGGCATCCGATTATGTTCGCCTGTGCAATGTCCCTATCCTACGAGATAAATTAATAAGTTAAAGGGAATGGAAGTTCAACAGACGTAGATTAAGAGCTAAAAAAGGAAATGGCGGTGGGCATTAATTGCCGAACACGCATCTATCCATCTATCTTAAAAAAGGAAAAATCTTAGAAATGGGGCTACGTTCTCTTAAGCAAAGGCCAATGGGCAGGGTTGCAATTTGAGTTTACAAGTAGAGACAGCACGTGGGTCTTTTGTATATAACAGCAGAAAATTTCATTTTCGAGCAACCTTTTTGTCTGCCAACAAAACGCTTACACGTGAAGATGCCTGCTTTGTGGTTTTGTTCTTTTTTTTTTTTTTTCTTAATTGTAAAGAAAGAATCCTTATTGGACTACAAAAACTTTATAATTGTTATTTAATTTGTCCATCAAGAAGATGATAAATGAGAGAAAAAAAAGTGCAAAGTTTTGGATTCTTCTCTGTTGGACTACTTGATTTGCATGCCCATAGATCTGACCATTCATACAATTATTTAAGTATGCCTGTCGGAAAAAAATAACAGTACTAATAATAAACAAATTGCCAAGAGAATATATATACTATTTTCTTGAACATAAATCACAGAGAATCACTGCGGTGTAGGTGATGCTTTGGTAGATGGAGGTAGGTTGAGTGTTGCAAGTGCCTGGTGGGTAGCTGGGAATATTGAAAAGGACAAGCTAGCAGTGAAAGCTCGGTTTCCTTTCCTATGTTTCTTTTGATTAAAAAGTGGTTAACAAAGAAAGAAAGGAAAGGAAATGTGTTGAACCTACTAGTCCTAGTCATTATATGAGAAGAACCATTGCTAGTATTCCACCAACCCAATTATAAGACTTAATTGCATTTCATCTCTAGTTTATTTAATTAACATGAACTTTAACTTTACATGCCTAGAAGCATTCTTTTCTTTAAGCTCTTGATTTGTCAAAGCTCAGCTTCGTTTAAATAATTCCATGTGTTTTGCACGGAAAAGAAATTAGTAAAAGCAAGGATATTGTTGGACTTTTGGGAAATTAATCATGTCATTAGATTTTCCAAAAACCAAGTTTTGTTTTGATGGGGAATATACTAATTGATTTATTAGCTTTTAATTGAAAATTATTAAGGTTGGTGGATCTTGTCCTTCATAGCTAATTTGAGGCAAAATATATAGTTTTCTTGTTGGACTTTTTTCAGGATGCTGTGGGCAGGTCGTTTGCTGGTGACTCATAGCCAAATGCACACCTTTACAGGACAAATTAATCACAGTTCACTTTTTTTAGATTCTGATGCAGTGAGTTTCATTCACCTTTGTTTTTACTTCCTCCCAGTGAGATCTTCACTTCAAGTGGCTTAGAAGTCATCGTTTCTCTTGTTTGCGGTGACCTGTATAAATCTTTTGACATGGTGAAAAATGAAAACAGATAAAGATTTTGCTCCATTGCTGTCAAATTCTTGGGGTGGAAACACTCCAAAATAATGTTGTGGAAGCCAAGTCCATGCTCAGAATGTGACTGCAGCCAAGGACTAATGGTTTGCCTTGGCCTTGAGTAAGATAATCGGATGATGATATATTAGTGAAATTAGTTTCATGGTCTTGGGGAATAAGTTTTGGTGGTTAAGACGTTACTTTTAGATTTGGTAGCTAGCTTTTATTACAGTAGTTGTACGTGAATTAATCAAAAGGAAACCCCTCATGCACACTAGGTTGGCACAATCTTCCCAACCTAGTGCATTGGAAGTTCTCTAAGATACCCATGACATGCAAGATCTTACTAAACCAACTATATTTGTTCACTGGCACACATTGTTGCTTTGATCTAAGATTATCAATATGTTGAGGTATTTTTGGGTTCCATAGAGGATGACTCGTTGGGGCTGGGCTGGTCGAACTTGTCAAGAGAATAAGGTCAGGGGCACTAGAGTTAAGCCTCCGGGACATGTTCTAACATTCAAGTCAGACTGTGCCTGAGAAAGGAAGTGGTGAATAGCAGAAAAGAAAGGGTAGAGATAGAGCAGGTGGAAGGGATCACCTAAACCTTTTCCCCTGGTTTGTCAAGTGTGATGCATGCCATCCGTCTCATTGGTAGGGTTTGGTTATGACATTTGACATTTATTGGGGCATTCTTTTCTTGGGGCCTCATAGGTCGGACTTAATATTTCTACAAGAAATTTCTTCTTGCAGTTTCTCATACTCTTTCCCAACTTTTTTTTTTTAATTAAACTCTCTTCCTACTATTTCACAAAGCAAGTGAGTGAGATTAGCAACAACAGGAGATCAACCTGTTGGGAGGTTTTGAAAATTCGAAACATGAGAGCCAATTTGATTTGGATCCTAGCACTTTGCTAGATAATGATTCTAGTTTCTCTCTTCAATTCCTACTTTGAATTTTTCCATCACCTGCCTCTGTCCTTCTCTTATATTCTTTTGTTTCTCACTAATTTCCTCCATTTCTGCTTAGAGCCTCTTAAACTTTTCTTGCATGTTCTTCTTTCCACTCTTTCTCTTTTCATTCTTCAATTCAAAGTTGGAGGGTAAATAATACGATCACAACAAATATTTCAAATTGCATTTGAAAAAAGAAAAGGGGAAAGGGTGGAATAAAGAACATGCAACAAAAGTTTAGGAGGTTCAAAGCGAAAATGGAGTATATCAGCAGACAACAGGGAACCAAAGAATATAAGAGGAGGATAAAGACAAGTGAGAGAAAAATTTGAACCCATGAAAGGGAGTGTGAGGAATTGGTGAGAGAAACTAGAATTATTATCCAACAAAGTACCAAAACCCAAATTAAGTTGGCTCCAATGTTCCAAATGTTCAAAGCCTTCTAACAGGCTGACCTCGCCACTGTTGCCAATTCACTCACTTGCTTCGTAAAATAGTAAAAAGAGAGAATGAGGAACTGCAAGGAGAAATTTTTTCTGCTGGTAGAATTATTAAGCCTAACCTATAAGGCATACAGGAGAAGAATGCCACAAGGAATCCACATGTCTCAGTCAAACCCATAAGACAGATGGCATGCATCAAACCTGGCAAATGGAAGGTAAAGGTATAAAAGGCATCTAAAAACAGTAAAGGGGCCAAACTTTGAAGATATTAGACAGTTAGCATTTACAACTGGTCTTTGCCGACATACCCGATATGGGCACTAGTACCTAAGATGTTAAGATGAGTGCAACCAAGAGAAATAAATTTGAAATATATGAGAATAAAATCCAAAATATAAATAATGTTTGATTGCCATAACTATCGAACTCTAAAAGTATCCTGAGAAACAATGTTTTGTGCCAAATAAGATAAGTAAATACTAAAGCAAGGCAAAAATTAATGCAATCCAAAGTTCTAAGATGTTGGTGGTTTCCTTTCAAATAATCTAAAGCTCTGTGTCACAGAATCGGATCATTAGGTCGGAAACAATTCTCCTAGCAAATGGAATATAGCTCAGACAGTACCTGAAAAAGCTCAAATTGAATGATATAAATAGTCTAGGTAAAACATTAGAAATGCATAAGTAAAATAGAAAAGCTTCTTGGGGATCTTACCATAAGGGTAGAGTCTTGAACACTATAAAGTATAAGTTATAAATTATGCATTGAAGGAAACCGAGGCAAACACCAAGAAGTTTCCACAATATTGAAAATGATAAATGTCAAAGGCCAACTTACCAAATAAGGGCACATATCTCACATATGATTGCAAGTAATGTCAAAATCTTGCTTTGAATCTGGCAAATGGAAAGTTCAAAAAAATGACATGTGATTCCATGATAGTCAAATAATATATTGAATATGGTTCTCATACTGTAAAAAACTGAAAGAACAAAGAAACCTTAAAACAATTAGCAATGATTAGAAATGGCAAAAAAGAGAACTACATCATGTTCTAATGCAGTTTGGAATTGTCAACTTCCAGTACCACATAGAAGTCTGTGTCTCTATGATTATACGGCATGTGCAAACTCAGTAAACGAGGTTTAAACAATTTCACATCAGGCTGTCATAGATTCAAACTTCCTTCACTTACTAAAAAGTGCCAGCATTATTCTACGAGTCACTGGTTCAAGATAGCAAACTCACCCAGAGAGCACAAATGAGAGCAAGAACAACAAATCCAATGTAAATAGCTGTTGCATAAACACGAACAGAATCAAACATCATACGTAGCTGTTGCTCAGGTCCCATCAGGAATGCTGTGCTGTCAAAGAATACCACAAAATTAAAATATGAGAAACCTTGAGAGGCAAACAATTTAGTAAAAATTGAACTATACTAGGAACTATTCATCACCAATAATTCATTCTTTAGAAGTCTATTTTGTTGAGACTGTTTAAGTCATTGACTCAACGTTACAAGAGCTGCATTGTATATAGGTTAAAAATTCCAGCATGGAACAGACATTAAACTAATAGATTGCCTGGTTTGCTAAAATTGGTTTCAGATCAAATCTGAGAGCCTGATATGTCAAGACACAAAGTTACACCAATTATGCAACACTCGCAAGGATGGCTAAAAGTTGAGACACTATTCTTTTGTTAAGATGTCCAGAAGCAGCATTTGTAACTCAATTAAACCAAAATATTCGATCAGAGAATATAACATTGTAGTTCTGTTAGACTCACAGAACCAATCAACCAACCTTCCAACTGCTAAGACATTGCCGAAGGTGAACAATAATGCAAATTTGATGGGTTTGGCAAACACAATAAAGGACTGCAAAAGAGACAAAAAGCTGCAAGATAATGTCATAAATTTATCAATATTACAATTTAAATAACTTGCTTTACAATTACAATTGGGCTATAATTTTCCCCAAGATGAACCAAAAAAATATATCGGGGGCTTGCTTTAAAATTACAATTTCATACAGCTTACTCCTTTCGTGGAAGTGAGGAGAAATTTAGAAATCATCTATTTTTCTAATGTGCTTTTAGCAAACAAGCTGGGGATAAAGCTCTGCAATTTTGTGGCATACCTTGACACATTAGAGACTAGTCCAATGAGTTTGTTTGGACTCAACAGAAATTGAGGGGCAAGGTTTTGATACCTGTCATCCTTAGAATCTGTTGGGGTGCCTATATCTACATGATCTGGACTGAGAGAAATGGTAGAATGTATGGGCAGAAACAAAGAAAAGTGGATGAGCTTGTCAATTGCATTGGAGAGACTATCTGGCTGTGACTTGCAAATGTCACTAGGATTTCTAGTAACTAAGTCAATATGGATCTGTCCTATAAATCAGGACTTAGTGAAAAGACTATTTAAAATGTATTTTTTTTTTTATCTTTTCTGTTCCTTTGTTTGCTGCTATTGCAGCTGTTGACCTTGTAACTGGGCTTCTCTGTTCTTCTTTGGCAATAAAAAATTTCAATTAACCAATGTATATTATACATATAACAGGGGCACCCCTTTAGCTTAAGAGCTACAACCGAGGTCTCCAAAATTCGTGAACTGTAAAGACTAAAGAACAACAATGCTAATATTCATTAAACCCTTAAATCTTAATGTGTTGGAAGAAAAAAGAATTCAATGATCATACCAGAAACATAAGAACAAGACCCGAAAGTAAACAAGCGGCGAATGAGTAAATTCTCTGCATCATACAAGAAATACCCAAATTGAATTACTGAAAGAAACATGAGATCTGAAGAAACTGAAATTCTAAGTGTTAAAAATGAATGAAGAAAACAGAATACCTGCGTAGGAGAGAGAGAGCATAAACCTTCAGATTCTTCATCTAGGAATCTTTCTGTTCTCTCTTCTTCATCACCCCCCGACATAACATATTCCTTCATTTTCCACATTTTTCACTTCACTTTCTTTCCTATATATAACTTGCTTTCTCCACTGCCGCCCATGAAATAAGGAGGAAACGCTTTCTTTTCTTTTCTTTTATTTTTTCTCTTTTTTCATTTCATTTATCGGGTAATGATGAAAAGGAAACTGGAACCTCTTTAGTTCTGATTAAATTAGCTAATCATGACATGCCACGTCATGAATTGATAGTATTTAGTCGGTTAAAACGATGACGTTTGGTCTGATTAGAGAATAGTTAAATTTCTCAAATGGAATTGAGAAATCGATTTTTGGACCGGTGGCCATCTGGCAAAATTAGCGCAGGAATAAAACCACGCCTCTGCCGCAACTGCAAATATCGACTGAGATAGAAACCCTAGACGGTTGCTAGGTAAACCGGAAGCCGAGATGTCTTCGACGCTTCTCGAGGTGACTCGTGCGTCTCACGAAGATGTGGAACGGCTGGAGCGGCTCATAGTGAAGGACCTGCAAAATGAGCCGCCTACCGCCAAAGACCGCTTGTATCAAAGCCATCGCGTTCGCAATAATATTGATACCATCATCGCCACTACCGAAAAGCTCGTAATTTCCTCCTCACCTTTTACAAATTGAGTTTCGGTTAAAGTTTTTCTTTGTTTTTTTTTTAAAGAAAACGTAGTACTTATTTTTGAATGGATGGCTTCAGATTGAGATATATGAAGACAAAGATAATGCCAGGAAAGATGAAATTGCGGCTCTCGGAGGTCAAACTGCTACTGGAATTAACGTCTTTAGTGCATTTTATGATAGATTGAAGGAGGTAACTTTTTACTCTTTCTTTTTAACTTTGAATTGTAAATGCTAAGCTTTAATTTTACAAAATCCTGCCTTTTCTTAGAAGCATGAATAAATCTGAATGATTTTCACAATTATTCTATTAGCAAAAGAGGATAAGTATCATCCAAAATAGATGTTTAGTGAAGTAATTACATTAATGCAGATTCGTGAGTACCATAGAAAACATCCCGCTGCTCGCTTTGTTGATGCTAATGAAGAGTACGAGTCTTTGCTCAAAGAAGAACCAGTCATCGAGTTCAGTGGCGAGGTCTATCTCTCTTTCTCTCTCTCTCTCTCTCTCTCTCACACACACACACACACACACACACACAATTGACACCTTATATTACACTAATATGTTATTTTATATTATGTTCTTCTTTCTGGCTTCTGGTCTTACTTGTTAGCAATTCATTTTCAGGAAGCCTTGGGTCGCTACCTGGACCTACACGAATTGTTCAATCAGTACATTAATTCTAAATTTGGAGCCAAAATTGAATATTCAGCGTACCTTGATACCTTTTCACAACCGCATGATATCCCTTGGAAACTGAAGTCAACAAGGTAAACTTTCCTCAATTCTGTTTTTATATTCATTCTTTTAATAAGGTGATTGCCCACAGTTTAATTGTTTTCTGGTTTTCTACTTATTTGGCATCCTGCTTCTACTTTATTTGCAAATATTGTTTTCTGTAGGCAATACAGGGAGTATATGGGGAATCTGCTGGAGTATCTAATGTACTTCTTTCAGAGGACAGAACCATTGCAAGATCTTGACAGAATATTTTCCAAGGTTCACATTACTTATTTAAAGTTACTTGCATATTTTTATCCAAAAAGAGATTCTAACCTTGAGGATGTTATAAAGCTAAACCCAAACCCTATTTTGTAACATGGGGTTATAGATTTTTTTAAAACAATTTAGTCACGAATTTTGGCCTTGATCTATATCAATATAAAATGGAACTTCTTTTTTTAAGAAATTTAATTGTTCTAATAAATTAAAATACATTTTTGGTGGTTTATGATAGGTTGAGGCTGAGTTTGAGGAGCAATGGGCTGATGGTCAGGTACAAGGATGGGAAAAACAAGGTCAAGAAAATGGAGATGATCCTACCCAGCATACCGTGATTGATCTTGATTATTACAGTGCAGTTGAAGAGCTGATGGAAGTGGGTCCAGAAAGGTTAAAGGAGGTAATTGTAGTCTTCTTTAATCATGTCATCATTTCTAGCAAGTTGTTGTTTTAGTGACTTAAATTTGTATTCAGTTTGTAGAAATGTGTTGTTGTTCATCCTTTTTTAGACAAATGCATGGTCAAGTTGCCTTAAATGATGAAAAATGAAGAAACAGATTGCTATTGTATTCTTTGATCTTGTCACTCTAATCATCTCTCTTTCTGGTTAATTAATTAATTTGAGAATGAAAAAGTAAGATTAGGTGGGAGAAGGATATCCATTCTTATGCTGTGGTTTATTATGTTCATTTAAAGTAGCTTTTTCTGTTTTAATTGCTTTAATTTGGATTTTAGGATCCATTTCAATTACATGTAAGCTTTTTCACTTTGCCAGAAGGGCATTATTTGTTAAGAGCTGCTTATGAACAACCACATTGAAAAGGTTTTTGTAGGCAATTATTGGATATGTACTTAAAATACTTTGCTAAAAGCTTAAAAGTTGAATGAATTACCACTTTTTGGATTCCTTCTTCTTAGTTGATGAGTGAATTATTTATATATACTCACAGGCATTGGCAGCAATAGGATTAAAAACTGGTGGTACTGTCCAGCAGCGTGCAGAGAGGCTTTTCCTCACAAAGGTAATAGCACTTTATAATTTCTCTCTCTCTCTCTCTCTCTCTCTCTCTCTCTATAACTGTATTGTACTTCTGGTATGAGGGAATACCCAACTTTGGTTTAGTACATTGAATTAAATTGGAAATCTTCCGTATCCTTTGAGTTTGTTCTTGCTGAAGGGAATCTTGATTACTTTTGGGATGGCAATTGGGTTTTGTCATCATTATATGAGAGCTTTTGAACTGGTTTTGAGAAATCTGCATATCAGACTCTCTTGCTATAATTTTCTCAAGGGAATTAGGAGTTTATGATTTGGAGTCATGGTAGAAAGGAAAATAGGTCTATGAAAGAGGTATTGCTTGGAGCTCGGAATTAGTGGAGATCGAAGGACAAATCTGTGGTGAACCCTGATACGGCCTATGAAATAATAGGATTCTCAGTCGTTATGTCATGAGATGTTGGTGGGATGACTATAGACTGGTTTAAATGGTGATTGTGTTTTCCTGATAATTTAATATCAAATAAATTCAAAAATATATTCAATGTCTCCATATATTTTACGCAGGACACACCTTTGGAAAAGCTGGACAAGAAACATTTTGCCAAAGGCGCACGTGTACCAGAGCAAAATGTGTCTACTGCAGTTCCACAAGACATTAACAGTCTGAAAGATGTTGCATCGATGGAGGCCAAGATGAAGAAACTCTGTGATTTACTGAGCAAGGTTAGTTGGTTGGTTACTTTGTCCTAACCATCTTTGACAAAAAATTGAAATATGAGGGAAAACAATTGCAAAAGTTCATTTTGCTTCTGCTTGTAGTCCAGATATGGTAATTGTTGTGGGTAGTATTTAATTGATATTTCTGTGACCTTTTGTAGACAATTGAACAAACAAAGGAAAATGTGGTAAAGAAGCAAGCGTTAACATTTGAGGAAATGGAACAAGAACGTGAGGAGGTAAGCTAATCTCTTATTTTATAGCCATTCAAGTGCTTCTAGTACTAGAAAAAAATTTTCATTGCTCATGTTGTGATGTTATGAGTATAATTCATGTAATCGCCAAACCTTCAACACCCTGTAGGGATGGCAGTGGCAATAGGTAGGGTTTTGGATGTGGGGACCTGTCGGCTCCTATCCATTTGGTGTCAACCCATTTTTGGGTCTTTGGACCTCACTTTCTGAATGGTAATTGGCAAAATATTTTCCTGCATTTTTACATCTTTGATGGGAGCAGAAGCAGTTTAGCTTTTTGCTTAATTGTAGAGGGCCACATTTTAAATTGGAGAATATTAGGAATTTTACCCATTTTCTATGATTGTGTTTAGAAGCACACAATGAATGGAAGGGATGCGGTATCTTTGGCCGAAATATTGGTTTTTCACTTTTCCTCTACCATTGACTTGGGATGTTGGTGTTTTGTCTTTAATTGGATGTGTTTTTTTTCATCATAATAAGGTACCAGCATTTGTACAACCATCATGGTTAATTAGTACCTTTGAATTATCAGTCCCCATTTTATGAGAAAAAAAAATAGTTATAAAAAGCAGAAACTTCTACTCTCGAAAATTTTTGGTATCTTTGAATTCTGTCTGTTGTGGTTTCTGACAATAAATGATGGCTTTCTAACAGGAAGAGACACAAGTTGACACTGAAAGTGATGAAGAAGATCAACAGATCTATAATCCTCTTAAATTGCCAATGGGTTGGGATGGGAAGCCTATACCTTACTGGCTTTACAAGCTTCATGGTCTTGGCCAGGTAATATCTCCTATTAATTCTTATTTTATCTGTGATTCGAACTTTTGCATGTGCAGTAACTTTGTCAACTAACGGATGACTAAACAAGAAGCATTGAAAGCTTGAATAAAACTAAAACTTATCTTGTTCATTGTTTTCTTAAACCTTTAGACTTATTATCCTTTATGGTTTATGAAGAATCCTACTAAAAAGGTTGATGTTTCTCTCCCACCTCCCTTTTCTTCTAATTCAAGAGAGGAGGAAGGATGGAGAGGGTGATGAAGTGTATTAGAATTTCTTCACTCTTGGATTGCCCAATACTTCTTTATGTCTCGGTCGTAGGATCTCATAGCTCCGCCCCCTTTTCTTATTCTTCTTCAGGAATTTAAGTGTGAGATTTGTGGGAACTACAGCTACTGGGGCCGTAGGGCTTTTGAGAGGCATTTCAAAGAATGGCGCCATCAGCATGGCATGCGATGTCTTGGTATTCCGAACACCAAGAACTTTAATGAAATCACCAATATTGAAGTACGTGATGTTTTTCAGATCTTGTGCAGTGATTTATGTTCTTTCTGCTTCATCTGCCTTCATGTGGTTCTTTCATGATTGAGCTTGTGTGCCATTGGTTTTCTCATCTAATACATAATTGTTTGGCATACATGCCTTACTTTTTTTTCCAGTAAATAAAAAAAAAATTGATGGCTTGTGACCTTGTGATGGTAATGGTGACATGCATCTAGATAATGGCAACAAGTATTCACAAGGGCTGCAGTTATAAACCCCTTTTGTTCTCTTAATAATTATTAACATTTTGCATCTATATATATATATATATATTCAAATTTGACAGGAAGCAAAAGAGCTGTGGGGAAGGATACAAGAACGGCAAGGACTGAACAAGTGGCGCCCTGATCTTGAAGAAGAATATGAAGATAAAGAGGGTAACATCTATAACAAGAAGACATATACTGATCTTCAGCGGCAGGGACTGATTTAAAGATGTTTCTCTTGAAGAGCGTTTCGCATGCATCCAGATATGTTGCACGTGTTCATTACCGGTTATGAATTCCCTGATCATGTATAATACTCTTCTTAACGACAGGGCCTAAACCTTGGCAACCCTGGGGAATAGAGGTTGTTGCAGGTATATTAGGATGGACTATTGAATGGCAAAACAATCAGGCATTCAGGCTGTTCTTATTGAAGTCTTTGCTGAGCATACAGTTACATTTGCGGAAAAAAAAAAAAAAAAAAACTAAATATAGCTTAGCGGTTGTTGCCTCTCTAATGAAAGATTGAGGTTCAAGATTCAAACTTACTCCTTTGTTTTGCCTCGTCTAAATGTGCCCAATAAAATGGTTAGTTCTATAACATTCTATTAAGGCATTCTCTCCATTTCTGGCTAAACTTGGCTTTCAATTACATTAACTGTACCAGATCAAGAAACATTTATAATTTGTAATTACTGTTGCCTCTAACTTTCATTTGCACAAGACCTTGCAAATATTAGTGCTGAGCCATTTACACCACGGAGGACAAGCATCCTTCAGTCAACATATGCTCCACACAAGATTGACAGCTCAAACATTTCAATGGGGGGTGGGGGCAGCGTCCGAATTTCCTGGACTATGCTTATTGCAACATCTGATTCATTGCGTCATCAATGACTCATTGTCACCTTAACATCATCTGGGAGGAGCTTAGCCACAGGAAGACTTGAGGGGAACTCCTTGAAGGGAATTGCTTTTCTCCATTTTCTACCATATAGTTTCTCAACTAAGAACCCTTAGAGTTTGATTGTCTCAAAGAGAATACTTCTGTTGGATTCTCCTTAAGATATAGTCGCCTCACCAGCTTTTAAACTTGATAAGGAGTTCACTTGCAGTTTCCCCTTGACATCCTTTTGTCATGTGGCCAACCATGTTCCAGCATGAATGTCAAGCCAATTTAAGATGCAAATAAAAGCTCAAGTTTTGATTTATTGATAAAATATTAAATTTAAAAAAATAATAATTTAAAATTTAAAATTTTTACCTTTATACTTTTGTAACGGAATAAACTATTATACATATAAAATTTTTTAAATTTATAACTTTTAAATATTAATTTTAATATCATATCAATTGATTTAAAAATTAATAGATGCGATATTAAAATTTTAATTTAAATAATCGGTTTTAAATCCCTCAAAAAGAAAACAAAAAAAGAAAGACCAAAGTACTGGAAGCAGCTTTGTCCCCCTACTTTGCAATCGCTCCTATCCCTTGGGGTACTTGTTTTTATCGTACTCCCTCCCTGCACCCGAATCTACCCAACAAGCGGTCTTCGTTTGGTGGGTCCCAGCCTGTCAGACTCATCTTATCCTAAATGCTGTTCTCTCAAGATTTCACATACGCTATCGATCAAGTTCACGTTACTTCCGATGAGATCTACAACATATAATTATTTCTCGATCCCGGCTACTAACGTGTCATTTTCTTATTGGAACCAGTTGTTTTTAATCGCAAATAAACAGATTATTATTTGTTGCGACGACTAAGAGATTAAGTAGTGTTTAGCGACGACTTAAAGATTAAGTAGTGTTTAGTTTCAGAAAATAAAATTATTTTTTGTTTTTTTTTAAATAAAAAAGAATGAAAATATATTTGATAATTAAAAATAAAAATAAAATTTTAAAAAATTATAATAAAAATGAGTTAAAATATAAAAATTAAAAAAATATATTTTTAACTGTAAAATAAAAATTCATTATTTTTTATATTTTGTAAGTTATTATATTTAAATACTTTTTAATATTATTAATTAATAAATATATATTATATTTATAATTAAATTATATTAATAGTAATATTATTAAATATTTTATTTATTTTTGTATTTTAAAAAATAAATTTTATTTTTATTTATTAAATACATTTTTCAAAAAATAAAAAATAAAAATATTTTTTAAATAAAAATTAAACAAAAAATATTTTTTAAAACCAAACTATCCTAAAACCCTACCCAATCAGCAAAGGTAAGGACAAGACCATAATATGAGTAAATCTCAAGGGGTAGTCCTGTCAGATTGACAAAATTATCCCTGGTCTACCCAGAGTCTTATTAAATCGGATAAAATAAACGTAACAAAAAGCCCATTAAAACACAAAAGGCTTGCCTCTTTTCTTCTCGTCTTCAAAATCAACTGCTCTTCTGCATTTATACCCAAAACGACCACCGTCTTCCTTCTTCAAACCCCCCAAAATCTCCCCCTGCCCTCGTAATTTCCCTCATTGTCGATCCCATTCCCCAACCGCCCCCGCCTCCACTCCTCTGATCTTTCTCTCCGTTCACCGTTCCGTCTCCATCCTCGTTAGGGTTCCCAGCGACTTCACTCCAACTCTGCGCAATTAGGGTTTCTACCATAATTTTTTTGTTCGTTTCGAGAATTGACGTTAATTTTTCTCTTTGAACGATTCGAGATTAGGGTTTTTATATTGAATGTTGATTTGAGATTAGGGTTTCGTTTTTTTATTAGGAGAGTTTTGTGTTCTATTCGTATTTTTATTTTCCGGTTAGGGTTTTTTTGAGTTCTCGTTGTTGGGCTCCGGTGATGCCGCGAAGTTCAAGGCACAAGTCAAGCAAGCATAGTTCTAAGGATGCTAGGGACTACTCAGATTCGGAGAAAGATTCGGGCTTGAAGGAGAAGGAAAAGAAGACTAAGGAGGAGAGCAGTGGTAGGATTTCGAAGGAGTCGGGATCCGGTGAGAAGAGAAAGCTCGATTTGAAGGAGACCAGTAAGGACCTATGCAGCTCGGGGAATGGCGAGTATGTGGAGTACAGCTCCTCAAAGCGGCGCAAAAATAAGGAAGATGATGGAGTGAGCGACAGGTGGAATGGCGGTGAGGATCATGGTAAAGGAGAGAAGAAGTCTAAGTCTTCTAGTGAATCAAAGAGTAAGAGACGAGAGGAGGTGGAAGAAGATGATGCAAAGAGGACTAGGAGTGAGGGGAAATATCGAGAATCCATTAGAAAGGAGGAAAGGGAGAAAGAGAAGAAAGTTAAAGAAGGCAAGAGTGATAGGTTGATTGAGAGTGAAGAATACTGTACTGTAAAACAATCTGCTGAAAAAACTGGTAAGATAACTCATTGCTTGTTGGTTAGTTGCAATTACATATGTCCATTTCTATTTGTTTTTGTGCTGTTTTTGTTGTTAGGTTGTCAGAAGGAAAATGAATTATGTCTGGGGCACCAAAACTGTTTGTTTTAGAATATAGCCACTTAGGTTCCAGCTATTCATTTAAGATTCAATTCATTTTCCATTCTGTTTGCAATAATTTCTTGCTCATATCAGTTTTATGTCCCAGTAAACCTATTCAACTTATAGCTTTACTTGACTTTCTTGTGCATTTGCATTCAATCCATGTACTAGCATGTATGTAAGTTCATCAACTATATATGGATTATTCAATTTTGCAATCAATTCCATCTGCAATGCAACAAAATCACGTATCGAGAGACACGTTCTCAAACATGGACTGCCTAGAGATGAATTAAGGGTGTATTTGGTTTATGACATGAAAAAAATTACTAGATATCAAAGATGAGCTATCTAGACAACTTTGTATCTTATTTGGCATCAATTTTACAAGTAATTTGAGGTTATTTTTTATTTTTGGATAAGTGAAGCATTGCATCTTCATGACAGTAATCCGATTTGATCATATCAATTGGAATTACATTCATTCACCTTGTAACATTTGCCTGTTTCACATGATGAAACTAAGATCTCGCAAAAAGTGGCATAATGGTTGTTGAGTGATAGAAGGCTATTATATTTTATTTTGTTTTCAAGAGGACTAAAATAATAGCAGAGAAAAAGTTCGTCAAACAAAATAAAATATTATTGCATCCTATCACTCAACAACCATTATGCCACTTTTATTAATCACTATTCGTTGTTAATCGGTAGAAAGAATATATTTGTAATTTCAACTGTTGCTAAATTTCAATCTATAGATTTATGAAGAAAGCTAGTCTTAATCAATGTTTCATGATCACATTCATGTTTTTATATTTTTTTTACACTTACAAAGCATCTGTAATTGATTTTATTTATCTATGTTTCAGAGATTACCATGAATTTTTTTTTTGTTTTTGTATGAGGAAGTTTAACTTCAAACCACATAATTCTTAAGTGTTAAAATTTAACTGATTTAGGTACTTATTTGCTTAATGAGAAAAAGAAGAAAAATAGATGTTTTTGTTTATGGGATGAGAAGTTGGGTTGAGGAATTTAAACAGTAGTTGACATAGTTGAAATTAATGGGAGAAGATTGTTTCTACATATTAGTTTTTATGATATTAGGAAGGTGTGGTTTTTGCATTGTTTTTATAGCCTTCTGAGTACTGTTAGAAGGCAAGTAATGTCTGACCTTAAAAGTTGATGCATTATTCTTTTCTGCATTGACATGCGCCCTGTTTTTGAGTCCCTAGAGTTAATGGCATATGGACCATTTTTAGGTCAATTAGGATGCTTATCTTTTTCTATTTTTATCTTCAATATTGAAATGAAATTGTTGGTTAGTCTTCAGCAGTGCGTTTTCCTTTTTTTCTAGTTTCCTGTTTCTGCGTATTGGCTTGAAAGGGATCAAAATTCGAAAATTTAAGTAGAATCTCCAATATGGATTTTCTTTTATCTTCAAAATGTTATTTTAAAAGTACTTTTCCATATAGGGTTCACTGTTTTGGGATAAGAGACTAATTTATATGTAAATTCAGAGGAGAATTTGCTAGGAGAAGCTTGAAGTTGCCACACTTCTATGTACACATCTAGAAGTGCACTTATATGTGTTTTTTCAAAGTAATATGAAATCAATTTCCCAACTTATATTAGGAATTCAGTTTAGCCAAGGTTGGTCAAAGTCTGCATGGATCCTAGGTACATATAAATTCCATGGACCTGAATGTCTCCTCTTCAGTTCAGCCTTGAATAACTTGAGGGTAATGAAGTAAGGTATTGCCTTGGTGATGGTGTTTCCAATATTTCCAATATCAATAAATGATAATGAAGGGAGTTTTGAAGGTTAATAATATATAATGGGAAGTGCTAACTTTTTACTAATAGTTTTGTATTTAAAAATATTTTGCAATAAATACACCATCAAGATCCTCAGTTGGTAATGAAAGAATGTTCCATCTTTCATAAGCTGTCATGGTGAGTCATCTCACTATGAGTATTTGGTCATCTAGCCACTTGTGTTTTGGCCTGGAGATGTTGTTTTAGTCAGTGGTGAGCTGACTTTTGTTTCAGACCTAATACAAAAGGTTGGATTTTGATGAGTTGGCTCAAATATATCAATGAATTTTGACACTTATTATTGATTTCTGATTTTACAGAGATTTAAAGTGATTGTTAGGTTTTAGTAGACTATATAAGTCTTACTTGTATTCTTTTTGAATTATAATATTGAGCTTGTGATCTTTCACTTTTCTTTTTGTTTTTAAATCTCCTATTAAGCATTGGATTGTTGTTCATTTTCAGTGTTATATTTGTATGTAGTCATTGCTCTGCTAGGTATATTGTTACATATCTTGCATTGTACATTCCCCCTAGGTTCTCTTCTATTTGTGAAAATTGATAAACTGTATGGTCATTGTCAACTGGGATTTTCGGATGATTTTTTTTATTTTGATAGATGTGTAGGCTGAAATGAAAATTTAACTGTTGAGAATTTTTTTATGAGTTGTTTTTTTCTTGCAAATAGTCGATTAAATATTCAGGGTAATGTCTAATTAATTTATTTGTAGTTTCATGCACTGAAACCAGAAGTCTGTCACTTTCATTAAATGAGTTTTACTTTTTTACCTCATGACTTCTTGTATAATTTATCCTTTTTGCTGTGTGGGAAATACTAATTGTGAATAACTTGGTCATGCTGAAATTCTTTTTTTATATCTTTTATCTTTGTCATTCCAGAATTGGATGTACCCGATCCATTGCAAAGTCCTGAATCAGAGAGCCAGCTTGAGAGACGACTTAGGAAAAAGAGAGATGGTTCTGGTGATGGGGATAAGCATCTGGAAGATAATGGAGACATTTTGGATAGACGGGTGTCATTAAGGAATGATACTGGCAAGGATGGAAGAGCAAAAGATGAGAAGCACAAGGATGAGAGATACAAAGACAAGTATCGAGAAGACATGGACCGTGAAGATAAGTACCGAGATGATAAATTGAGAGATGATCGACCAGCAAGAGATCATGCTAATAGTAAGTCTAGTGAGAAGCATGTAAGGGATGAAAAAGATGCTGTGGAAGTTCAGCAGAAGAAGTTCAAGGTTCAAGATAGTGAGCATGAGCGTGACCATGACCATGACCATGACCATGATAGAGAGCGTGATCGTGATAGGGAGCGGGAGCGTAATCGAGAATTGGATTTGGGACGTGATCGAGAGCGCGAGCGTTATCGTGACCATTATCGAGAACGTGACCGCAATCGTGATCGTGATTATGACCGTGATCGTTATTATGATCATGACCGAGATCGAGAACGTGATCGTCGTGATAGGGACAAGGATAGAGATCGCGACCATGGTCGAGATATTGATCATGACCACGATGGGTTACATGATGAACGGAGTGTTAGATACAAAGATAGCAAGGGAAGGAAGAGATCTCCTGATGATCGAGATGATGGTAACGATACTAAATCTAGAGGTAGCAAAGCACACTATTCTGACATGGAAAACAAGTCATTGACTAGTGGTAGAGTTGAATTTGATGCTGATAGGGGAAAGTCTCAGTCACAACAAGCCAATGTAGATGCTGCTATAGGCAACAACAAGAGGACTTCTCCCAGCTTGAGTTCCCATGGTGGGACTGACGAGTATAGGTACTTTGTTTCTTTATCACACCCCCTTCAATATTTTTGATTCCTTATTCTGTGGATTAAATGGTAAACTGATAAAACAATGGTATGGTATTGAGCTGTTAATTTCTATCAGATTTCAGATTTATTTTTTGACAATTTAAACCATTTTACGTCTCATTTTGTGTGGCATTCTACTTATTTTTGGTGCTTGTGGGTATGTCCCCATACCACTCTCCCAAGTGCTTTGTTGAGAGTATAATATAGAGTTATTTTCTCTTACAGACATTTGAAACAAGAAGATTCAAAGTATAGAGATTCAATGGCAGAGCAGAGGTCCAAAGCAGTTTCATCAAGAGAGGTAACTAGTGTTTCTGCGGCATCTGAGAGAGGTGCCAAGTACAGAGCCATGGAGAAATCAAGTAGAGTTGATGAGGGCTATTCTGGGGAGTTACCAATTGAGAGGTCCTCAAGTTCAAAAGCATCCCCAATGAGTATGATGGAAAGATCTCCTTCTTCAACAAGTCTTGAGCGGAGATATATGAATAGAAGTGGTGTTAGGTGGAGCCTTGACAAAGAAGAGACAGGATGGAGGGGCAGTGCCTCCTTTGGTGGCAGAGAATTATCTGCTGTCGAGGATAGACTAGGTCGAGACTTACCTCCTGAGAGGCCTCTTTTGGATGAATCCTTTCAAGCAGATTCTGCATTTTATAATAGAGGTGGTCAGGGCAACTCGTCTTTCATTCCGCAGCCACCTGGTTTCAGAGCTGGAATTGGCAGCCCTTCTTTCATGGGTTCTTTGGAAGAAGATAATAGAATTAATATCAGTGGCCGTTACAAGTGGAGTGGTGATCTGAATGTTGGAAGAGGGCAAGCAAATACTTGGCGGGGTGCCCCAAACTGGTCATCACCTGTTCCAAATGGCTTCATCCCTTTCCCACCTGGGCCATCCCATGGTGGTTTTCAAGCGATGATCCCACAGTTTCCTTCTCCATCTCTGTTTGGTGTTAGACCCTCAATGGAAATTAATCACTCTGGGATTCCGTATCATATGGCTGATGCTGAAAGTTTTTCCAACCATTTGCATCCAATGGGTTGGCAGAATATGATGGATGGCTCTGGTCAAGCTCATTTGCATGGTTGGGATGGAAATAATGTCGCTTTTAGCGATGAAGCACACATGTTTAGGGGCCCTGAATGGGAGCAGAATAGGCATCCAGGGAATGGTCGGAGATGGGATACCAGTTCAGATGTGTGGAAAGGACAAAATGGTGATGTGGACTTGCCCTCAACATCTCAGAAAGAGGATCATCCTGTGCAGGCCCCTCTTGATGATGTTTATGATGGACAGGAACATCAGAGGTCTCAATATGAAAATGACAATAGTGGTGTTCAGGTGAAAGGCCTTGAAATAAGATCTGATGTCATGTCACCAGTTAAAGAATCTTCTAGATTTTCACCTGAGATTCCGCTCAAGGCAGCTGAATCTTCCGAAATATCAAGTGATAATGGTGGTGCTCATTATTGCCAGCTTTATCTTTCTAAGCTTGACATTTCAACAGAACTTGCTGGTTCTGAGTTGTATGACCAGTGTATGGGTTTACTGAATGTGGAGCGAAGTAAAAATTTGGTTAAAGATGTAACAATGCTTGTGAATTTGAAGGTAGAGAACCTTTTTCTACATAAATCTTTCTCTTAGTTTCTAATTTAGCTGATATTTTGACTTATAATCCCCTTTCTATCAAATTTTGTCAGAACGGTGGACGAGCATTACAAAAGGCTTCCATTGCTGTGCTGAGCCCTTCGCTCATTCCTGCAACTAATGCTCTTGTTTTTCAGGTAGTTGGGAAGTTTATATATCCATATATGTACAGTGTATGCATGCATGCATGCATGCATTTATGCATCTAAGCTCTTTCTTTTCTGTTACTTCTTTGGTGGGGAAGGCGAAGCTCATTTTTATTTTTAGAAACTAGGTTTGCATTTTTTTTGGTTTGGGGGGGGGGGGAGAAGGAGACTAATAGAAGATCTTATATGGTTAGTTGCTGCTTATTTTGAAAACTGATGTGCAATAAACTCTTTATTTCTTTTGCCTTTATTTTTTCATGTTAGGCTCTTGTGTTGAAGGCCCTTCCACGTTGCCCTATTTTATTTTTCTGCACTTAGTTTTCCAACTCTCTTTCTTTTCTTTTCTTTTTCTTTTTTTTTTGAAGTGGTGGCGTTGGGGGGTTGCGGGAAAGGGATTTAGTTCATTTGGAAGTCGGTGATAATGGTTGCAAAAAGTATGCAAGAGAATAGGATTTTGACTTGTTAGGTAGGTTTAATAAAAATTTTACCTGGGGAAGGAGACTAATAGAAGATCTTATATGGTTAGTTGCTGCTTATTTTGAAAACTGATGGGCAATAAACTCTTTATTTCTTTTGCCTTTATTTTTTCATGTTAGGCTCTTGTGTTGAAGGCCCTCCCACGTTGCCCTATTTTATTATTCTGCACTTAGTTTTCCAACTCTCTTTCTTTTCTTTTCTTTTCTTTTTCTTTTTTTTTTGGAAGTGGTGGTGTTGGGGGGTTGCGGGAAAGGGATTTAGTTCATTTGGAAGTCGGTGATAATGGTTACAAAAAGTATGCAAGAGAATAGGGTTTTGACTTGGTAGGTAGGTTTAATAAAAATTTTACCTGGGGAATGCATCCTCTCCCAGCCTTTTTCCTATTTCAGACCCATAGACCCTTTGTAATTTTTAATATTTTTTATATTTTTAAGCAATGATATTCTTCAGATCCAGTCTGGAACGTTAAGACATTTTTCTTCCCCCAGACCAAACATAGTAATTTTCTACTTCCTCTTTGAACTTCTGATTCTAAACTAATGTTTGACATTTGTTTTCTGACTTGTAGAAAGCCATGGACCTCTACAAGAAGCAGAGGCTACAAATGGGTGCTATCCCAAATGTAAATGGTGGAATGTTAGCATTTATTTTAGCATCCAATAAGGAGAAGGGGAAGGAGCAAAGTTCTGATCATGTGCTAGAAGAAACAGAGGGGCCAGTTTTGATTTCTGATGCAGAAATGCTGGATTCAGCAATGCTGAATTCAGATCAGCAGAAAGGAGAAGCTGTTCCAATTGCTGCTTCTCAGGAGAATACGGAGCAGCTAGCTTCACTTCAAAGTGCGGTGTTACCAGATCATATGGATATCCTTTCTCCAGAGAAATCCAAACTGCCAAAAAGTGATTTTGGTCAAATGAGCCCAAAGATGCCTAAACCAGTTTTGAATGGCAATAAGGCAGAAGAGATGGAGTCTGGACAGATGAATTCACGGGATGATGTAGTTGGAGATTCTTTACAGTCACCTGATGATGCATCAGAGGCTGTTCTTTTACCTACTGATGGTGAAAATTCAAATGATATAAAGAAAAATGAAGGTTTTGGTGATGCAATTAGTGGTTCTTTATTTTTGTCAGATGGATCTGCTAAGGTATGTGGGGCTTTGATTCCTGGGTCAAATGAGTCTGAGTCGGTAATTTTAAGTCGGATACATCATTCTCCTGAAAATACACATTGAGACAATTTATATATATATATCCTTGTTCTTTAATGCGCTTTGCTTAATTTATATGTTTTTATTGCCCATCTTTTATTAAGGAAATAAAATGAGATATGCCATTTGGCATTCCTTGATCTAAGAAGATTTGGGTTTTGGTGGTGGGGGGGGGGGGGGTGGAGATGGTGTTTTTGTTGTGTTCAGCCTGGGTCACGATGGCATATTCGTCATGTTTTTGACGAGGAATGTATTTTTTGTTAGCATATGGTCCCACAAAAGCATTGTCTGAAATAACGTAAAACATGCTTACGAAACTTTTTAAATATTAATATCTCTTTAATATTGGAGACAGCATAGGTTAATTAATCAGGTGGATTTTTATTTTTTAGAAATTTCTCACACTTGTTCAAATGCCTGATTGTCGTAGAGAAACAGTTTCTCATTATTGTTTGTCTGAACCTTTGATGCTCTCTCTATATAGTCTTTTACTCACTCAATGGAGTATTTGCAAATAACAACGTTAAGGTCGTAAAGCTTCTAAACTTTATTATATATAATTAATGGGCCTATGTTTGCCATGCCATTACCCTATTGCTATTGCCTCACTTATTCCTATGTGATTATCTGATTATGTATATATTTTTACGTAAAAAGCTGCATATAGAGGGAAATATGTTAGATGGTTTTGTCGAATTTTTCATCCAAGTTTTCCAACTCTTTTCAACCCATTTTTTTCTCACTCTATCCTCTACGTATTTTTTTTTTTACATATATCACAATAAATAACGATAATTGGTAAGAACTATTCACTTTCTTATTTTAACATCACCACATAAGAAATTATACTTTTTTTTTAATATTTATGATCTCAAAGCTCTCACTCTACTTTTCTAAGCTGGTTTTTTTTTTTTTTTATGACAACGTATGATAACTATACTTTTATAAAGGAATGTTGCTCATGATTCACACATTAGATATATTTTATATCTAATGCAAACAGAAGTATCTAATGTGTTAATAAATTGGATATATTTGATGAAAAATTGTTAATAAATTATTATTATATTATATTTGTTTGATCATTATAAATTTCATCGATTTTGAGTTTGATCTCAATTGAAGGTCTTTCGAGTATTTGTTAAAGATTGTAAAAATTGATCATAAAAAATTGATGATACTAATAATAAATAATTTTTAAAATATCATATTAATTAATAAATATATAATTTAAGTATTATATTAAAAAAATTTAAATTTAAATATTACTTAAAATATTTTACTATAATTTAAAAATTATTCGTAATATTGACTCTTTAAAGCTATACTGTCTTATGGTATAAGAGGCTACGAGTTTCAGGCATGAGAAGAGGTTGAACAAGAATGCTAGTCCTAAAATGGAAACTTGAAAAAGTAAAGAACAATTTCCATTTAACAACTTTTTAAGAAGCAAAATGTAAAACTGGCCAAAATAATTATATAAAAAAAATGGGTTACCATTCAACTATGACGAAAGTAAGCATTAACAAATATACACAACTGCTTGAAGAGCAGCTGGCAAATCTATAGTTTTATTAAGTATAAAATTTGTCAAGAAGGGAAAATAAATAATAATAATAATAATAATAATAATAATAATAATAATAGTAGGAAGATACATTTTCTTTTCTAGCAAAAATTACAAATTTGGGTGTAAAATGGTCGCGAGATTCCCCTTGCATTGGGAGAATGGGGTTAGTGGTCCTTGCGGAGAAACAATGGCCATGCTGTGTGTAATCCTAATTCATGAATTTTCGACAACCTGGAGCTTTACATAGACAGGGAACTTTGAATTCATCTGGTTCATGAGGATCAAACAATTAATCATACCTGCCAATCAGAAACAAAGCATTAAGAATTTTAACCAACAATCACCTATGTGCAGCAGAGAGAGAGAGAGAGAGAGAGAGAGAGTGAGCTACGTTGGCTCGTCTCCAGCAGAGACATTAGTCCTGACAATAAGAACAATCTGACTCTCATCATCGCCCACACTCATAATCCTTGCGTAGCAGTTGGGCATGCACTGCAAGAGTGATCCATTAAGAATATGTAATATAAATGCCAGAAGACAAACTATGAGAGATAAAATTTGTTAGTCCAAAATTTTTTTTCTCTGTTGAAGTGCCAACCAATAAAATACCAAAAGCAATTAGAGCATCAACAAATGCTCACTTACAGAATGATTGATTGAGCGTGCAATGTTCCCTTTGTCAGTGGCATCCACCACCACTGCTTCACTGATCTTGAACAACTGCAACATATATTTGTTCCCGCAATTCAGTCTCAAGAATAACATAGATGCAGAAAGCTACACAACAACTGGAATATTTTTGGCCGAATGAAGAATATGTTGCTCATTTGTGATCTTGTCTTATCCATACTATCAATTAGAAGAGAGAGAGATGGAAGATGCAAGGACCAAAACAAGTGGCACTTCCAAAAGCTTCGAAATACACTGGACAACATTCAGCATGAGAGTTGCTAAAACAAAACTTGAATATCACTGTCTAACCTAAACACTTTTACATCGAAAGATGACTAGAAACATTTGCAAATTGTACGAGTAAAGGAAAAATCATCTTACATAGCAGTTTTTTCCCTCTATTCTGTAACGTGCTTCTCTTAGATCAGCAGTAATTCGCCTCACTTGTTCCCCACGGTATTCAAGAACCAGTTGACAAACAAAAGCTTCTCATTCCATGTAGAAACTGATTTCAGTTGTCAGCAAATCAGAAAACATTAATATTCAAATTCTTCAGAAATACAAGGTTTGCAGCTCTGTACGGTGCAAAAACATTACTGCCCAATGCCAAGTTTTTCCAATATTCTATTAGAATAATTAGTTGCTATCTTAAAATACACTCTTAATTAGAATGTCATTTCAAATGCAAGATAAATATAGAATTGCACACATTATTTTAAGCTTTAATACAATTATTATGATACCCTTTTTATAATGAAAACATTACTTGTCCAAATCTTAGTATACGAATGTTTGATGTGTATTCAAAATGTTTCTGTATAAGAGCACAAATGCATAGTTGCTGTATGTTCTTAGGAAATTCTAGAAGCTGTTTTCATTTTAACTAATTTGCATCTCTTAACTATACTCCTTTGAACATAACATTAACATACAAGAAATACCATATTGTTTGCTTTCAGATTTTTCACTGAAATGGCGCTCTATAAGGAATTTGGAATTAGAATTTCATTTAGACCACAAGATAAATATAGAATTGCAATATTACTTTTAAGTTTTCAATATTAGTTTATTGAGATAGTAAATGACATCTTGAAATGAAAAAAACTCATGCGTTCCAATGCTTCCAAAACAGAATTCAGGCATTCCTATGTCCATTATAGTTACAAAAAGGCACAAGTCCTTGGATCTTTGCATAATCAATTTGTAGGAGGAAAAACCTCAGATGATAGCTTTATAACCCCAAGGAATTAAAAAATAAATTAAGCAAAAAAGGCTTTTCATAAAATACCATTTCTCCTTCTTGAATGTTTCTACGGGCAAAGAGGCCCCACCCATGTATTCCAGATCTACCAAAGCAAACTCAATCATTTTCAGTTCTCTGCATTCATTATGCACATCTTTTAGCAAACTGATCAGAATATAAGTTCTCAAAAGGAAGGATGGAGATTTGCCTGTAAGTGGTAGAGTCATTCCCTGAAAGATGAAAACCCTTTAGTCTCCTTTACTACCTGTTAATGGAACGAAATCAGTCATGGAACAAAGGGGAGAAATTGTTTTCTATTGGAATTCAAATTCAAAAGGCAAAAAGTGTAAACAAGCCCGTAGATTGTAGAAAGGATAGAAATTTACTCTGAATGCATCCAAACTCTGTATAGTGTTTAAAGGATGATGGCAAGGTCTCATTAATCAGTAGGCAATCGCTTCCTCTTCAGTTCTCTAGGTAAAGAGAAAATTTTACAGAGATTAAAATAATATGGGGGAGAGAGAGCGAAACTTGAACCATTTTCCCTGTTGTGATTCAGATACAAATACATAAAACAACATTGAGTAAAAGTATTGACTCAGGAAGGAAACAAAATCTGATGCTTTTCTTTCCTTCCCCTTCCCCCTTCTCTTTTTCCCTTTAAGTTAAAAATAAAATGCAGCTTTAAAGTTTAACTCATAAACCAACATACTTACAGCTCAACTCAGTGGGCCAAGGAAAAGGAAGGGAAAAAATTCTGGCAAAAACTTAGACAACTACATAGCAAAAGAATATACCAGGAATGAATTCAGGCAAACAGATACCCCAAGACAATATGTAGGAACATTTCCAACTTTCATGTAACTTTACCTTTCTATTATTATTTGATCTTTTGAAGACCCGACACCTAGCAGCAGAAAATGGCTCAAAATCAGTAGTTTCTACAGTTAGAACCTCTTCAATTTTCACTCTGTTTGATGAAATTAGCCTTGACCAACTCTTGGCAGATAAGACCCCCAGGGGGGTATTTATAATTAAAACAGTCTGGATTAGGAGCGCTGCACAATTGAAAAGAGAAGAAAGAAAAAAAAAAACAAGAACCAACATTTAGCACATGTGAAATTGCTCAACAAGAGAAACTCGGTAGATGTTCATAAAGCATACCGGTGATAAGCACAATATGACACCATTTTTGTTATTTGTCTGCTGTTTTTCTCCAAGCAATGTAACTGCAATTTAGAAAGAACAGATGAAGCAATGAAATGGTAACAAGAGATCAACCAGATGATCCTTGACAAATTACAAAGTAAAACCATATGAAAAGCAATCAACCTTAACATACTAATTCTTCAGCAATTTGACATATCTAACTATGAAAATCACATAATATTTCACAGGATTTCCAAAGAGAACTCTCTCTCTCTTAGGTTTATTAATTTTTTGTTTGTCTGTAACAACATTCTAAATTCTAATGTGAACTTGGAAAGTTCTAGGAAAGAGCAAGTTACCAAGAGCAATGAGACAAAATCACTTTAAGGTTTGATCTAAAACCAGCTAGATCTTGTACAGACTGGCTACAATTTATTGATTTCTTAAGATGAGATATCTTTTTTCTTTTTAGGCATGAATGGATGAGATACCACTCTAAAAAAAATATGGGTCAGTTAAGATGATTCCCATTTATCAATTCCACAACCACAATAATAGCTGAAGGAATCTTTGATGCTCCAATGAATTTTCAAATTTTCTCTGCTGAACAATGAAATGAGCTCCCTCTACCAAGGATTCATCATTCATAAAATACTCAGACTAGGAGTATGCCATTTACCACATAGGGATGTATCCCATAAAAATACAGATAAACTAAACATCTCTTGAAGCATTGGGTACATCACATGTTACTTATCCTAAGCTCAAATGTGCACTTCAAAACTGTAAGTCATTCATGGCTCTCATTTAGTGTTGTTACATGGTTGATTAGGTGTCGTCTTTAAATTTTCAAAGCTACTGCTTATTCATGATCCATCCAATTGAATGACATCATAATATACAAAGAAAATTCAAGCTAGATGCCAAACAGGGAGCATGTTATGTTGATTATAGAAAATGACTGCAAATACTAGGTAAAGATCGGCTAAAAGTAACTACCTCCGTGCAGTGACCAGCTCTTGATGCACACATGGCATGGTAATATGTTGAACACTTACAACATTGCATGCAAGACCCATGAATTTGCTTGCATATAACACAAATCTGTAGTTCATGTAAACAAGGCACATTTATAATGCTTTGGTTAACAAAAAGCAAACAAGCTAATAAAAGCCAACTTCACGCCCAAAAAAAAGAGAAAAAACATAACCACAATAAAAATAATCATAAATAGAAGTTAGAATATATTCTAGCAGATTTACTATTCCAAAAATATATAGTATGATCTAGTCAATTCATTCCAAGAAAATTCTATTATGTTCAAAGGAACCACTTCTCAAACATGCTTGCATGCATGCATATGCATGTAAAGCATCATTTCTTCTACCAACAAAATTTATATAAAGAACCGGTTAAAATATATGTGCCAAAAGCGCTGACTTCCAAGCTGACAACTATTTAATGAATAGCAACTAGAATTTCAGCATGATAAGAAATCCTTGAGTTTCTCATGATGCAGCAGCCACTGCACACTACACCGAGCGTGAAATGATCTGCAGACGATCATGCTCAAAAATAAAATGAATCCAAGGATCAAATGATTTTTAATACTTAGTAAAGGATAGGATATGTCCTTTAGGATAGGATATATCATAAAGTTTTCATGATATAAGAAGTGAAGAGCAAGAGCCACAATGCACTGATGACTAGAAGAGTAACTCTACCTTCACAAAGGAATTTGATGGAATCCTCGAGATTCCAAGAGCAGGCTCCATCTTTTCATCACTTGCAGAGATACTTCAGGTTGAAACCAAGCACAAGTAACATGAACCCACAATGTCCCAACATCAGTTGGCTTCAAAGCACCTCCTGAAAATGGGGCAAAGAGACTGAATTCAATAAGGGATGTGGAAACTAACTCATATAATGCAATTAAACCCCACATACTAAGATAGTTATAACACAAGAAGCTCCCAAAATAAGTTGGAAATGCATCTCTAAGTGAGTGGAAGGAAAGCGACAATTATTCACACAACCTGCTGTTCCAAAAAAAAAAAAAAGGGAGACAAACAGTGTATAAAACCTGCTCGAACCAAAGGAGAAGAAATCTACAGACCATACCTTTGACTGGACAAAGGCAACATTCTCGTGCAACTTCAGGTGTTTCACAAGCTTTACAAACCCATGAAGTGAAATCTTGAACATTTCTTGCTCCATAGCATTCTTGATGTACAGCAATTTGACATCTGGTTAAAAAAAGCAAAGCTATAATACATATGATGTGCTCTGGGTAGATATCAATATAGAGATCTTGCTTTGACTGGCAAGTACACGATTATAACTCTTGAACAATGATGAAAAATGGATAGTAGGAACTCAAATACCATTCAATGCTGTAAAATTGAAGCCGAAAATGGACAAAAAAAAACCAGTGCAGGTTTCTCATGGTCATACCAAAGAGATATAAAAGCAAGAAAAACATCAGAATTATACTTTTAACATTTAATTACCTTACGTTCAATGTTATTTTAAAAACAGCAGACTGCTTTAACTGTCAATAATATATCAGAAGAAAAAGGGAACCTGAACTCAATGCCTTTATACAACAATGTATTTAAGTGCATCAGATGATGGATTCTTGAAAACAATGAATCTAGTCTTATATGAAAAACACTACTTAAATTACTTGTTGCAGATAATAATTTTGTTGTAGTCCCAATCCTCAACCCATCTACATACAGCACACTGTTGGTTGTCCACTTAGCATGAACTGGTTCATATTTTTCTGTCATAATATATGTAATAATTAGAACAAGCCAATGGCCATGAATGAAAAACAATAAGCATACTCATGAAATTGCTCATTCGAAGCCTAGAAGAATACCCCGTAAAAAAGCAAGCAACTTCTGCTTCCTCTCTCGTATTGATGGTCGATTAGGAGGTTTAATAGAGGCGGCAGCATTTGCATGGTACTCTGCTAACTGTAGCACCTGTAATAAAAGGAAATGTATAAATCTTCAGAAGGATGTATAAAAATGCCAAAAGGGTAATAAAAGGAAAGTAATGATGTCGCTTTCTGAGAAGTAGACTTCTTTCTTAATGTAAAGAGGAAAAAGATGCATGATACAAAGGTTTCAGAACTTGGAACCAACTTAAAGTCCACCACAAATTTAGGAAAAGGGAAGATGGGAAACATGGATATAGAATAGAATGCTAAGGGAAGATGGGAAGCATAGATATAGAATAGAATGCTATCTTCTACATGATTTTAGTTATTGACCTTATGTGCAATCCATTTTTCTTAACAGGATTCAATCTTTTACAATTAAGGACACAAACCATGCGGACAGATAAGAAATATAGAGCTGAAAGGAACTAGAAAGGCAAAGGTCCAAAATTTGTGCAAACCCATTGTTCTAATAGTAGCATGGAACCTTTCACCTTCACCCTAATCCTCCAATATCTTTCTTTAGAACCAGTGTGTCTTTCCCACTCGCTAAGTGCTTGCTTCTCAGATCCACAGTACCCACACTTGCAAACAATTCTGAAACAGAAGATATCGTAATGAACAAAGACTCCTAGTCAAAATTCACAAAAAATAAATTATTTTTCCCAAGTGAAACAAGTTAAGGGCTCAAAATAAATTCACCTAGTGCACTTTGAGATTATTTGCATGCTAAAGAAATAAAACTAAACTCATTTCATCTTGGTTTAGAATAAACATCCCAGTCAAGAAGTTTGTAAGGTTACTTGTTCCAAAAATATAAAAATTTAAATGAATTAGCAGCCTCAGATTATCTTGAATGGAATCATAGACTATTAAATTGCAATTGTATCATTTCAATAGTATTCAGAAAATAAATTTCTACGAACATATCTGCTTATTGAACAATTTGAAATAGACAAAGAAGTCTATACACACTGAAGATGTTTTAAAAAGTATCATTCCAAAGTGGAAAAAGAAAAACGAAATTTATTCACTAATAAATTTTTTTTTTTCCTTACAATGGGTAATATATGCCTTCAACACCACAGTAGAGAACAGTAACCTTGTTAAGCAGAATTAATTGACCATTGTTATTTTTCGATCTGCATCATCAAAGGTTTTACAAGCATTAGATATACAGAGGTGAAGAATAAAGGATCAGTCAAAATGCCTTAAAATGTTTCTGATACATATAGGTATATTTTATAAAAGAAGGTAAGTCATTATTGCAGTAATACTGCCCTGTTCCTAAAATACACACTCACACAGACAAATATCAATTTCAAAATAGAACAGACTTACTTAGCTTTTATCGGCCATTCTCTGAATCTGATAGTTCAAAGTTAAACTTTGCTTTGTAAGTAGGACGGTAATAGTCAGTGGTCCCCAGATCCCGGAGAAGCAAATATGACTTGATCAGGGAAATCCAAAATTTCATTTATTGGCTTCATTAGAAGGATGAACAAAAGAATGAATAGTATGACATGCAGACCTCAAAATGATGGCTGGAAATTTTGTCACACTCTGCATGCACCCAAACTTTACAACCATTACACCGCACCTAACTCAGTGTAGATAAGGAAGCAATAAATTAGTAAAATAGCTAATCCATAGCAGCAAGAAAAAAAAAATCAAAACCCAAGTTTCTAGGTTGCCTTACCGAACTCCCACTGTCTGAATGATTCCAAATCTTCTTGCAAATGCCACAATAATGTTTTGATTTAGTTAACTGCATAAAATTGCATGTGGTTGTGAAAAGCACAAAAATTAAACAGTGGAAACATAATTTAAGATCCAGAAAAGGCGTTGCTACAAACCCTAGCACATGTTTTACACAAGAATTGGCCTCCAGGAGTTTATGCTTTCATTTTCTTTCCCATTTTAAATGGGAGGGTCATGCCACAGCCTTGGCAGGGTCTCGTGTCCTTACCTTTCGCAAATAAACCCTGCAGATATATTTACATTCAATAAACTCCAAAGACTATAAGGAACAACATAAATTGTGCAACCATTAACCTCTATGCTCCAATTGTTTTAGAAAAAGTATAAAAAGAATAGAGAAAATTAATTTTTAATAATCTTGGTCAAATATCAAATTATCCAAAGCTCAAAAGTTGTTCTAAAACCCCCACCCCGGCAACAGAGAGAGACAGAGAGAGAGAGAACGCAGGTTACAGTAAAGATAAAAAAAAATGGCTTACCCAAGCCCAAATCATAAAATCACCCACCCCCCTGCTGGTAGCTGGAATTCCAAAAGTGGAGGTAAGAAAAGGCTTTTGAAATTGCAATAAATTTGTTTCCAAAGAAACAAGAGAAGAAGTGAACAGGTGGTACTTAGTAAAGCAACTTGCCTGGTTAGGAAGGTGATAATCCTGATCCTGGTTTGAACCAGTAGCCTCCTGAACCCATCTAAAAACAGATTCGTCATAAGTTGGATTCCCAGCTGCGATGTTTATATCGCGCATCAACTTCTCCGTAAACCCCTATTCTGCCAGAAAAGCCTCTTCCATTGCCAACTGGAATTTGCTAGGCTTGTACCTTTCAAATTCAGGCTGCTCGTGGAACCTACATTAAACAGACTGTACCTAAGAACATAGCAGTAGCGGAATGAAAATTCAATTCCCTGTAGGAAAAAAAAACTACACACCTATCTAGAAAGTCTACGTACGGAAAAATCACGCCCCGCCTGACCCACGCATAATCCTGTCCGTTGTCATTTAATGTAACATAATTAATGACCGCATCACAAGTACCACCACACAAGTAATCACAAACATAAACAAACTTTGTATAGAAAGTAATTCGTACCTTGTGATTCTCATTGCCAGAATGTCCAAAGAACATCACACAAGCTGTCTCAGGCACACAAGACCTCAAAACCAGCTCAGGCGCTTGCGTCATTGGTTCAACAACAATAGCTGGCCGAAACGGCTCTCTCTTCCCAGGCCTTGCCCAAACTATATCCCCCGAATAAAAATCCTCTGGGCCATACAACCCATCTTTCCTCTCACCCTTATTCCTCAAAACTTTCTCCTCAGCTGTTAAATCAACAATGTCCACCCCACCCGCATACTTCTCATCCTCCTCACCGAATTGTTCGTGTACTGAAGTTAACGAACTCCGGGAACTCGAATACTTCCTAAAATCAAAAGTCCTTACATACCCTGCTTCTCTTTCATCTTCCTCACACAATGCAGTATATTTTCTCCCTCTCTAACCATTCTTCTCTTCATTTCGCCGATTTTTCACGTTTTGCTTACAATGTTTAGGTGTTTTAAAATTGAATTTATCCTTTTTACGTTCAAAATCATCATCATCATCATCATCGAAACTATAATCACGCAAGCTAGTTTTACTTTCTTTCTTCCAATTGTCAATAACAGAATCATTAAACCGTGAAGGAATTACCTGAACTCGCCCTCTCGATGTCCTCACAATCGGTGGCCGAGCGATCTCCACCGTTCGATTCTTGGCCTTGGACGAATCTGAGCCCTTGGATTTAGACTCCACTTCATCTGGAAAGTACGAGAATTCGGTACACCATGAAGCCGCGAAACCCTTCTCGGCCTCTCCGGAGGCGATAATACGATGGAGGCTGACCTGAATTATGCCGACGGCCGCCTCTCCGAGGAGAGTCAGTGGATAATAGTCGTTAATTTTTCGCTTCTTGCGAGTTGTACCCGAGTTATCTTCATCCTCACCTACAGAGTTGCCGAGTTTGCACCGTTTTAGACTGGGCATTTGGGATTTGAGGTTGCGCTTGATTATCATACTTTTCCTAATCAATCAATCCCTTCTTATCGACATAAAAGAAAAATAAAAAAGCTCTCAGTTCTACGCTCTCCCAATTCGAGAACGCTTAAAGCAACCTCAATTTTCACATGAAAAACCTAATTCCCAAAACACCCATAAACCCTAATTGCAAACTCAATTTTCCACCAACAAAGAAAACAATAGGACAAGCACCTTTCCTTTCTCTTTTTTTTTTTTTTTTTATTCTTCTCTGAAAACAAACAGAGGAATCGAATAGAGAAGGAAGAGGAGAAATTGAACGAGAAACCGATGAGAAATTGGAGGAGAAGAAGAGAAGCGTTGGGTGGGGTTGGATGGAATGGAATAGAGATCTGTTTCAATGATGCTCGTTCTCTCTAACTGCTCCAAAGTATACAGCAACAGAGAGACAGAGAACATATAATATTTAATTAAAATTTCGTAAACATAATTAAAAAAACAAGTTTATCTAATACTGGAGACAGTTTTTTCTCCTGGATTTTTTTTTTTTTTATTGAGAGTTGAAAGAGAGAAAGAGAAAGGAGAGCAAGTTCGGCGTTATCTAACTTGTGAAAGCAAAGAGAGAGAGAGAGAGCAGTCATATTTGTTTTGAGTGACTACGTGGGTGATGTAAACTGTGGGAGATGGATAGTTTACTTGCGGCTTTACGAATTACAGCGGGTTCGACTTCTTCCTCCTGTTCTGTTCGCGAATCACAGACCAGTCTGGTTATATGGCCAACAAGTAAAGACACCTTTTTATTTCATGTTAAGTTTGTTGGAACCTTTTTGTTTGATTTTCTGAGCAGAAGATTGATTCCAAGAAAGTTGGAAGTTTAATGTGATTTGTACGTTGTTTTGTTATTCATTGCAATATTTCATGGTGCATCAAATTTGTAATTATTGGAAGCCCAGGAATTCGTTTTTTGTTATAAAGTCTGCAAAAATTTGAATTTGGGGGACCATAGGAATTTAGGAGGGGAGCTTAGTCTTGCTGTTGACTTAAATGATTAATGTTCACCAGTTTTGGTTTGGATAGGTTTTTTTTTTTTTTCCTCTCTGGGTTATTTTGTAATTAATCAATATCCGTACCGCGTGAACTCGGGTTCTTAACTGAGAAATATTCCACCGTTTGGTTGACGGGTTTTTTTGGGTATTCGACGATGGAGGTTAGACGCTGCGGATATCGTTGCTTTAACCCATTCATGCAACTAATTCAGCATAGTGTAATTAATTAGATGATATGGCTCATGCAATCGTCGGTCAATGATGCTTTCATGCATGAAATTTTTTATCATGAACCGGCTAGTAACCAGGAGAATGTTGATGACGTGGTGTATGGTTTGTTTGAAAAAGTTGTCTGCAAACGAAGAGCCGGAAAAAAGGTAAAATGAAGGCAGCCCAGCTGGACGACCGGTCAATTTGATCAGAAATTACTGATAAATTCTAGCACCATATTTTTGGAGTGGCAGTTTTGGGTGGTGAGTCCGTGGTAGATGGGCGTTTTGACTGTTTGAGTTTCGAAAATACTGTTGCTTTTCTTGTCTCTTTTTCAAAGTTCTTTTCTTTCTCCAGCAATCGTAAGAGCAACATTCTTCTCAATAGAGTAACAAGTCTTTAATCTTTTGGAATTGCTGAAAACCCTGGATCTGGTGAAGATTAAATTCATTAGTTGAATAGGTATTGAGTTAAAACAATTTGGCGGAGATTGCCGGTTGGATACAGGGGATTCCAAATGATAACGTAAGTGATGGTTTGGTCTGTTCAAGGTGTACAAATCTGTATTTTGATACTTCGGAGAGGACGAATTTTGGGCAGATAGATCTCTGAGTCCAATAATGTTCAGCTTGTGCCGATTATTAGCTAATCTTCAAATCCCAGCTTCAAGAGGAAACCCGGCAAGCAGCTGAAAGTGAATGACAGCCAACAAGCAGCTTATTCAGAAATTATCAATGTTTTCTTGAGAATATGACAAGTTGATAATATATTTATTTATGGGTTTGGTCAGGTTGGGTCACTACTATGATGCAACAAAGACTCTGATCCATGTTTGGAGAAGATGTCCTGTTTTCGACCAATTTGCAGCGCAATTGAAGTTAACAATTTCTATTTTCTTTAGAGAGAGAAAAGGGGGTTGACCCATATTTTTCTGTGTTTTCTTTGTTGATGAATGATTCAGAAGTCTTTTTTAATAACATATTATATATATATATATGTATGTATGATTCAGAGGTTGAAGAAGACGATTAATCAATATGTAATAATTTTGGGAAGATGGATCATGGAAATAAACAATTTTTTTTAATTAATTTGGCCCCTGTACCGTCAATTGCTTCTGCTCAAAGTCCAACAGATGAAGCAATAAATAAATAAATAAGTCTAACAGATGAAATGAGATTGTACATCTAATTCTAAACATGGATTTCACTGCATCTGGATGTGGCAGTAAGCTGGAGTCAAAAATGGATTGCACTGGTTGGTCAGCCAGGGAAACCATGATTGGTAGTGTGGGAGATATGTTGGAAAATTGGTTTTCGTATGATCATGGCCGTGCCCAATAGCCAAAAAACCGGAGAGAGAGAGAGAGATGTTTTAGTTCGGATCACGTGAATCAATGGATAGTTCAGAGATATGGAGTTTGACTTTGGAGTCAATATGAATGATGCTTTTGAAGAAGAACAATGGTGACATAGAATGATCATAGAAGAAGATAGCAGAGAACGAAGAGTTTTAAAAGAAAATAAATTATGAGATTAATGAGGAAAATGACAGATTGAACAGATTGCCGAGGGAAGGTGGTGAAGTTGTCGGAGAATAGTTTATTCTGAGATTGCATTTTCATTCTACTAATTTCTAGGCCCTGGAAAGGGAAAACTAGCGTTGATCCTTTCAACGGAGGGATTGATCAATTTATGCATCTATTTATATTGAAAACCCAAAGTTCATCGGGGACAAAATACATGTCCCAATTTTTTTGGATCTTCCATTTTTTTATTTAGTGACAAAAAAACTTTTACAAAGACATTAAAATTTGGATTCGAATCAAGTTATCCTCTTCTCCTTTTCATATAATAGGATGTTGTATTCCTTTGAATAAAAAAAAAATTCTTTATTTCGGAACTAATAAAAGTTTCTAAGTAATTAAACATTAAACATGTACGATCTAAGGTGTTTTGGGCTTTTTTTCGGCTACATAGTTTGAACTTGTTTTGTCACGGTCCATTAATTACCTGCCTAAATTGAAGCGACTTTGTGTATTTTCAACGTTGCAGTCATTGTTCCAAATGACAAGTATATTGCATCCAAAATTTCATTCAATTGATTTAAAATTTTTTTTTAAAAAAAATAATATTTAATAAATTTGAGATTTACATTTTAACATTTGTAATTTTTTTATTATTTCAAAATCTCTTTTGTATTAAGAAAGGCAAAGAATATCCTCGCACAAAAGTTGGGTTAAGAAATGACCAGACCTCTTTTTTTGTTGGTCATTGATCTATTTTCAAGTCCAAACTTGCCTAATCAAGGCTACTGTCTGATTTGTTAGGGCAAGGTAAATTTAAAATTTCAGTTCGGAAGCCATGACTATTGCAATATTTGTGGAGTCTTGGAATATTCTGATGAAATCTTATATTTCATGTCTGCCAAACCCTTGTCATGATTAGTCAGAAGATGGCCACAACCGCTGACTGGCATGAGCTCCCAACTTTGCACTTTCAAGGCATGGTCATGGTTTACTTTATTCCCTTGTATCTCATTTTAATCAAGAGCAAACTCAGTGTGCCTGAGACATTTGCAGAACTTATGTTTTATGTGGCTTGTGCACATAAAAGATTTCTTTGGACATGCCTGTTCGAGCTGATTCCTGGTGAACAGTCTCAAAAAATTGGAACTGTTCGAAAGAAAATAACTGCATGTGGGCCTCAACACCATAAGAGGATTGAGATGGTAAAAGCCCTAAAATGTTAAAACTGCTTTAGAAGCAAATGTAACTGAAAACATTTAGAGGGAAAAAAAACATCGAAATATAGCAGGAGAACGACAGAGTTTGTGGAGATAGACTGAGGCAGCAAAGTACTCTTTCTTCCGAACAAAACTTTCCTGATAGCTCTGGAATTTGTAAGATGGGATTCTCCTCTCTGATTTGTCCTCTTGACTCTGGCAAAGCAACATGCATATAGACTAAGTCAATTTAAAACAACACGTGAAAATGGTAAAAAAAAAATTTTAAATGTGATTGATTTAAAATTTTAATAAAAATTATATATAAATTTAATGAAAATAAAAAAAATATTTCATAAAAATTATAATATGTAATTTTTGTATAAAATATAATATAAATAAATAAATTGTCAATATTTAACGTAAATACTAAATTATGCAGAAATAGTTGCAGGGAAATTTTGATAACCGACTCTAGCCGTCTGATGGACTTTAGAACTAGTGTCCGTGAAATGTAAGTTCCGAACAAGAAGTAGAAGCGTAGATACATCCGTTTGACGTCATACGAACGTTTAACTCAGCTACCATTTACTGAAACTGGGGATGTCTAGTTAGTGAGCTTAATGTTCCATAAGCCAGAGTAACTAGGGACGGGCAACCTGCAAAGTAGTGGTGTATTGTCAACTTTATACTTTTACTGTTTTATTACAACCGCAGTCCTAGTCCAACTATGTAATGATTTATTTCTTTGTTTCTTGTCCCGTCCCGTCCGTATTCTCCGTTCTACCCAACAAGAACTGTTGGCTCAACTGACTACTAAGAATGATATTACCACAGTTGAAATTCCTCGGTGTTTGTCCACATGTGAGAATTATGGCAGCAATGAGTGGTGGGCATTAAACTCCCAAAGTAATCATACTTCTTTGAAAAATGTCAAATTATTGAAAGTTTCGGCAATCATTCCAGCATTGAAGCCGAATGGACACATCACACCTAATTAAAAAGAAAAGGACTTCCTTGACAGGTCGTATATGCTTTGGTGCCATCATGGAAAAAATCGAAAACCTTTCTGCTCGTGAAATAAGATTGGCAGCAACCGCAGTCCAATATGAAGAAATTGATTTGATTGCCTGATGAGCTCGTGATGGAACAGAAGCATTTGCGCACACCAATTATAGGTATTCTTTATCATCAACCTTTCCGAGGAAAGGGCAACTTCAGTAGTGAGCCTTGATTGTTGCACAATAACAAACCAGATACATGGGGAAATTACTAAATGTGATCAGAGAGGACCAAGATGGAGAAAACATCATCATTTTATAAAACATATATGAACAAGTACAAATTTCTGCTCTGCCATTTTATTGAACAAACACTTATGTACATACTACTTGGCCATTTCCGTTATAAAGGAAGTTATTACAGCAAAAAAGGTAGAGCAATTTCTCAGGAGCTGGCTTCTGGTTTATTTAGCATTACCTGTCTAAGATTTCCACAAAGGCTATATATGGAAGTTTACACTAAAACTCTTTTCCTTTTTTTTTTTTCCATTGCCTCACTGGTCCTAGCTACTTCATTCCTGCTTTACTTACTAATCATACGATTAGTCAACAATTATTGCCTCTTGGAGTTGTCATATTCATCAGTCCTTGCAAACCTTCCACGAATCCTTGGTTGACTGTCAGCAAGAGCCTTCCTGCAAGCATACTGGACAAAGAAAACCGTATCATCAGTTTCAGTACAGAAATATGAAAAACTTCCACGAATCCTTGGTTGACTGGCTAACAAAGGGTCAGAAATGGAATATGAAAAATAACCATGGAGTCTGTGCACGTACTCCTTGCCAAACGCCAAAGGCAGTTAGTCATCTTTTTAGATGTTAAAAGCCAAGCAACAAATGCAAATGACATGTACTGGAATGGAAACAACTTTTATTTTTTACCTTGATTTTCCTTCCAAAGTTCCTTTTTGTCTTCTTATTCCTGTATCTAGAGAGCTTTTCCCTTCGATCTTCAGTAGAACAGCTGCTGACAATTAGTGGTCGCTGGATAATGCTCACATTACCGTTGCCAAGAGTCTGTCATAAAAACTCAGTATCAATGACCCAACCCATTCTGTAGAAACGCCAGAAACATCTAAAAGTTTCTCAGTCGCTAGACTTTGTTACAAATATAATACATGCTCAGTGCTCAACTATAATTTGCTGAGTCACTTGATTCTGGTGGATTTTAAGAGGGTAATGACAAATGAAACACTGGATTTTTCTTTTTTAAAAGACAAAAGAAGGAACATGTTTGAATTTTAGATATCAGTAGGAATTTAACTGTAAAGCAGGATCCACATTGCTTCTTGGTGTGATTTTGATAAGGGATAAACATTGTTGTGTATGTAAGTAGCTTCTACAAGTATTTATTAAAGTCTTTGTAATGGAGAGAACATGTTAGCAAATTAAACCCAAATGGTTTATACTAGGTCAATTTTTGGGTTCCAACAGTAAAAGTACAGCAGAAGGTGAAAGTTGAATAGCAGAAGAGTCATGAGTGGAAAGATACCTCTAATTAGACAAGGTCCAGGTAATTCAAGGAAGAGGCTCTTAACAATGTAAAATCTAGTGCATCAGCTAAATAAATCAAGTCTTAAATAGGATAAAGAAAGGAAATGGTATTCCACACAAATGCCAACAGGAAAGCTAACAGCCTCAATATCAGTCACTGGACAAGAAAAAAGGTGGAAAACAATGCAAAAATAATTAAGGCTGACCTTTATATCTCCTTCACTAAATGCTCTCCTCATTCCATAAACAGAACCAAAATCAATTCCAGGGAAATCCAGAAAATTAGGCTTGATTGCAGCCGCTTGCATCCATTCCATTGAGCTTAAACAACCTGAGCTGACACTTTTCTGGAATGGAATGTCGCAGAACACTTCATTTTCTTGATTTTGGATTTCATCTGTCTTCATAACAGGAATTTTGACATCCAGGACCTCAGGCAGTGGAGTTTCTATTCCTGCTTGTGCCATCAGATCCTTCTCACACTCATAGAGAGCCTCTAAAAGCTGCACATTTTGAATTGATTCAATATCTGCAGCCTTAAGTCCCTGTGAAGTAATGACATCTTCACCACACGAGATTAATGAGATGGCTGCAGTCATGGGATCAAGGTCCATGATTGGTTCCTCAATGATGGGTTCTGGAGCTTTGAACAGATCACCTTCTCCTCCCAGGTCATATTCAGATATAGTGGAGGTCTGAACCAGGTTGTTCTACATTAGGCAAAAACAGATAAAGGAAGGTTAAGAAACAAGTACTATTAACTGTAGAATAGGATCTTTTGCAGAATGAAACAAAAGGCGTAGAAGCTAAAACAATAATTCAGTATTAAAATCTTAAAGATTAATACAGGCATAAACAGACCTTGATTTGCATTGTCCAAAGAGAGCAGGAGCTGTATTCTACAAAAAGCTTTGGCCTAGAGCCCTAGACAAAACAATACAATTTTTTACTATCCCCAAAATATGAGTTCAATTTCATTACATCTTTTCTTTTTCTCTGATAAAACGGTCTTGTTATATACAGTCTTTCAAATGAATTGCCCCACATCAGACAAATTAAACTCAAACAGCAAGATTCTAGCACAAAGGTCAGCAACCAACTTAGCTTATCATGAGAATTTAAATGCGCTCCTCTGTCTCTTACTTCTACACCATCCACAAAAACCGGTTGAGGAATACAACGAAATTCAAATATTTGATTGTTTAAGGAATCAATCTAAATTTCATTTTATTAAGAACTCACTGAAGCTTAAACATATTTGTGCTATACAATACCTAATTCTGCCCGCATAAACTAGAGTTTATATAGGCCAAAAGGAAAACGAACCAGAGATAAATACTGATTGTGGCTTCTATCTATGTTCAGTGTGCACATACTAAAAGTTCATATCTTAAGACATACAAATTACTAATAGCAATCACACTCTCTCTCATAATCAAAATTTTGATGAACTTTGCAACAAATAACAAAAACTCCAAAGCCTCACAGGCAACAATTTTCTTTCAGTAACAGGAGAAATGTTTATCAGAAAATCACCCTTTTTACACAAAAAGATCTATAACAACCATTTCAAGGGTAATTTTTGTTTCTCCTACTTTCTCCAAAATTTATTTTTCACTTTTGACACCAACTAAACTAAAGCGCAATATGAACCTCTTGTACTTCACAAACATTTTTCCCCTTTATACTAAAAACAAATTGACTTTTTCTTTTTAATCTCTGTATAAAAGTGGGCTAAAAAGTGAAAAAACCAAATAACCAGTTCACACCAAATAGTTGAAGAAAATGGAAGAAATCTTCAAGAACACGGAACTCGTGATAAGGAAATCATTTTCCAATTATATTCCAACTTTTCTTTGTTTTTTTTCCTTTTTCCTGATCCAGCATGTAAAGAATACTTTCAATTTTTTTACATTTCAGCCTTGTTTGGTTACTGAGAAAGTGTTTTAAGAGAATAAACTAATTAAAGTCCCCCACTTCCCCCTTTTACTAGGACCCAAAAAGCATAAAACAGGAAGTCTGAAGCTTCCAAAACACATTTTTTTCCACTGTTCTTCGTAGTCATTAAATGGGAACATTAATAAAAATTTCCCTAGAAATCGAAATCTTTGACATGGGAAAATGAAGTTCCACTATGAAATCACACAAAACCTTGAAATTTTAGCCGAAGCACAAAATTGTTTCCATTTTTTGCTCCATTTTAAAAGCAACAAAAACAAAGAATCACTACAAAGAACAAAGTAAACACTTAATTAAAGATCAAAGACCCCAATTCTTCAGCTATAGACAATCAGAGCTAAAACCCATCTCAAACTAGACCCAATCGAACAAATGCAGATCATCCAAAAGAAACCATATCAGTGAAAGTGAGAAAAAGAAATCAGAGACAAAGATTGAGATATTCAGTACCATTGGAGCATTGGGCTTCTGGGTTTTGCAGAACTCTTCGAACTGCTCAAAATCTTGAGCAAAGTTCTGCATGTAAGGGAAAAATAGCTCTGTCTCTGCATACATTTCTCAACCCACAACGCACACTTCCCTTGATTCTTTAGAGAAAGACAAAAGTTTTTATCTCTCTTAACCAAAAACAGATATCACTTCACCTGAAAACAGTGTTCCAAAGTAGAGCAAAGAACTAACTTAAAAACATGGCAGCCTAAATGCTAGAGAGAGAAATCTAGGTTGGCTTTGGCTTTGATGTAGGACTTAACGAAGAGAGAGAATTTATATACTCACAATCATCAGATGGTGCCCCTATTAGTTTTGCAGTAAGATTTTTAGAAAAAAAGAAAAAGAAAAAAGTGATGTAATCAAATAGGAAATACTATAACAAAGACAAATTGTAAAAGGACATGATTTACTGTTTTCTGTCCTCGTTGTCTCTTATCATTGCTCCTTTGTTTCACAGAATAAGTATTCTTATAATTAATAAAATAAATATAATTATTGCTTTTTGGATTATAATAACATTTTTGTATTATTATACGAGCAATTTGCACAGGTGAATGCACCATACCTTCGGACATTTTCGTGACCTGGACAGTGCTCATCACTCTCTCCGACCTACATATCTCATGTCAGAGAGGAATAATTTTTCCAACGCGGTTTTTGTGCACGTGTCGTACACTTGCTCATGTACGTGGATGGTATACTCGGCTGCAGCAGCAATTTCCCTTTTTTTTTTTTTTTTTTTTTTTTGGGTTGCAGTCCAGATTTTGTTGCTAGTCAAACAAGTGGAGAAAGAAAAGTAGGCAATTGACTGACAGGATTTTTGTTCTTCCCTCTGTTTGAAGGCATTTTCCCACCGCTCTGGTTTTTTTTTTTTTCTTTTTATATATTTTATCTTCCGAACTCTTCATATTAATCTCTTGAATAGAAATAGAATATAAGAGAAGCATGTTCATTTTCACTGCATAGATTTTAGCTGATACTGGAAAATTTTACTCTTTATAAGATTTTTAAGTTGGATCTTTTACATAAAATCAACATGATTTAACCATTAACAAAAAAATTTTTAATTTTATAATCGAAATTAAAATATTATTATATATTTTTAATTAATTTTTAATTTTTATTATACTTAAAAAATATATATTATTTAGTTAAACTTGATAATAAGATTTTAAAAATAATAATTAATAGACGTGATATTTTTTCTTTAACATTTATAGTATTCCCTCTGTTTTTTTTTTTTTTTTAAATATCCTAAAATTATATATATTTTAATATTTAAAATTTTTACTTTTTATATTTTAGAATTAATTTTTATGATTTTTTTACTTTTTAACATTAAAAATCATAAAACTTTAATTTCATAAAAAAATTAATTTTAATATTAAATACATTAAAATTAAAATTTTTTTCTTAAACTCCATGAAAATCAATATAAAACAAACAAATAGGAATGAGTGGAGTAATTATTATTGATCTAAAAATTTGGAAAGATACCAAAATGGATAACATGATTGGAATTATAAATTGAAAAGATCTAAAGAATTATCACTACAATATGTATTGTTTGAGAATTGAACATTACTTAAATGGGGATGATACTAAAAAGGAAAGCTAGTAACGAATTTGAATCTAAACAAAAGAAAAAAAAAAAAAAAAAAAAGCTTAGCTTGGTTCATCGTCAATGCAATTATTGAATTTAACAAAGAAAAGCTAAATCCTGTAGCACTCGCATGCTTATAAAATCCTGATAAATTATTTTATTCATTATTAATAAAATTTTTAAATTTTATAAATTAATTTTAAAAAATAACACATTATTTAGAAAGTGTTAAAAAATAATTAAAAAAATTATGAAACATATGTCGGTATTTAAATTTCGTTTGTAAAATTAACAAATTTTACTGACATTGGATAAAAAATAAACTCCAAAATCTATACCTCATATCTATATCCCATTGCATCAAATCTTTGTTTTTGCATAATTTTAGTGAATTAAGTTAGAATTAACCAATCTAATTAAAAACTTAAATTGATTTTGATAAGACATAATAATATCTTATCATACTATAAAAGCAAATGCCATAATGAAAAATGGGTCTAAGCCATGTTCACATTCACATAGATGATATAACAATAGTTTCTACTATTTTTTTTTAATGAAATTAAAGTAAAATTAAATTTAAGCAACAAGAATAGTAATGGTTTAATCAAAATCACCGATAGAGTTTTGAATGTTTAATCAATAAACTTTAATTTTGTGCCCACTAAGCATAGTTAAAGGCTTATGCAAAAATGCTCACATATTCCACCAGTCATGCCTAATACATTGTTAACACTTGGATTAGCATTTAACAATAATAAAGAAAAAAAAACACACACACACACAATAAAGCAAAGGTTTTATTATATTATAAAATTATTCTTTTTGATGTTTCAACGCCGTTTTGATTTTGATTTTGATTTCGAATTTAATCAAAGATGATATTATACGCCGATGGAAGAGAATAATTATAATAATAATGAAATAATTTTCTTATGTTATGCTGATTTGAAATAAATGAAAGATTAAAATGAAATGAAAAGATCTGAGGCAATCATATTGAGTTATGAACGGCCAACAATCATGACCAACTTGCATCCTTTACGTCCAATAAGTTAAAAATTGATCCATCATTAAGCCGGTTTTAAGACATTAATAATGCAATGAACAGGAACTGAATCATGTCGGTCTTGAAGATGAAATTCATGTTGGTCCTGAAATGTAAACCTGCTAACCATATCTATAAGGAAAGTAAATAACTTTACAGCTAGAGCTCAGGCATCTTAACAAGAATTGTAGGCTAAAACAGGAAAACATTGTACGAAATTCATAACAAATTTGGACATGGTAGAATAACTCATTTATCCTTTATTGAGGAAAAAAATAACATATATATATATATTATTTTTGTCTTCCATTTTTTATCTAATAGTTAAAGAGGTTTTATGAAGATATAAAGATCTTGATTTCGAGTCAAAATCTCTTTTCACTTTTTTTTTTTAATTTTTATGAAATTATATAAATCACTCAAAATTTAACTTATGAAAAATTGGTTCAACGATTAAATTCATTTATCTCGTTACGAGATAGTTTGGACACAACACTATATCAATGAAAATTTTTGAGAAGCACAACTTATGATACAAGATTAAAGTAATTAATTAGACTTTGAATTTTTTTATAAAAGAATCCTTATGATGGTATTCATTCATTCTTTGAAAATAGAAGATCAATCATATTACATTAAATTCGTTCATTCTATATTTAAATAATGGTTACATGCTACTTGCTGGTGAGTTCTGATGGTTTGAAAGCAAAGTGTAAGCAAACGAAGGCAGGTCAAATCTGTCAACCAAGTAGTGCCTAGTTGCAATATTGGTTATGGCGACTAAATCAACTTGTGTGGCTTCTAAAATTAATTAATCATATCTTAAACAAAGTTGTAATAAGCTGAAGTGAAAGGTTCCAAAATTGGATTGTGAAAGTGAAAGAGTTTCATCCTTTTATACCAATTTAGAATTCAAATCCTAATCGTAATCAAAAAAATTAAAAAAATAATTTATATTTGATATATTGTTAATGTATAAATTTTATATATTATTGATAAATTAAATGATGATAATTCATTAATGAATAAATATTAATCATTAAAATAAATATATACAAATTAAAATAATTTACTCATTAATGAGGTATTATTATCAGATTCATCTCATTAATAAATTATTATTATCTAATTCACTGATAGTGTGTAAAATATATACATTAATAATGTATTAAATATAAATTAAAAAAAAATTATCCTTTTGTACAGTTCTAGTTAAAAAGCAAAAACTTTTTTCTAAGCCTCGGCACTTTTTTACTTGTTTACTAAATTAGGGTAATTTTGAACTTAATTCTTAAAACAAGAGACTTGATGTACATGGGATTCACGTCAGACATACATAACAAATCACAAGGTACTTTTTTCTTTTATTTTCCATCGTTGATTCAAACTAAATTTTTAAATATTTTCCCATTCTTCAACAACCTCTCTTTCTGTGTTGTGTTTTTGGATTGTGAAGGTTTTTTTTCCCTGTGCTAAGTAGATGATATAGAGACTAAATTAAAGAAAAAGATGATGGCAGGAGAGATCTCTTGGAGGGGATGACGAAAAATTTTGCTTTTTTAATCTCCCAAAACGAGTAAAAAATCACAACCTCCCCTATCCGATCTCCCCTTTCCCTTACATCTTGCCTTTGTTACAAAGACCATCATCGCAAGTGTATCCGCACCGTCTACAGGAGAAATAAAGCAAACATGAGAAAGACATAAAGCTTTCACTTCTCTCTTAATTTTTCAGAAAAATAAATTCCCCAATACCCATACCTTGTCTTTTATAGTTTCTTAAGATATTGATTCTTAAACAACCCTTTATTTAAAAAAAAAAAAATTTCTTATGCACATATAACAGCATAATATGAATTTACAGTTGGAAACTAATTTTCTTTTTCTGTCAGCACTGCATAAGACTCTCAGTAAAGCAAACAAAATTGACCATGGTATTATTTACTCAAGACATGTGGCCTCCAATCCTTCATGGCAGTTATTTTTATTCTCTGATTCCATGTCTTGAGAAGGAAACCTTTGACAAGCCTCAATTAGTTCAACTTTGGTCAGGGAAAGTTGTTTATCAAAGTTTTCATTTATCGACCTCTGCTTTTCAACTTGGCCTTCAACCATTTCCTCTGTTTTTCTAAAAGCATCTAACTCTGTCAGTAAGTTTGCAATGGTTTTTTCATATTCCTCAAGTCAATTCAACAGAGAGTCACTCCTATTTGCATATATACATGGGAGAAACGAAAGGGTAAATGAGAGAAAAAAAGTGAAGTGGAATTTTATGCTGACGTGAAATCTTATTATGCAAAATTAACTGATTTTAGGAATAAATTTTAAAAAACTCTAGTTAAAGAAATAAGATACCAAACAACCTTTAAATGAAAATCGTACATCTTTGACTATACTGCATGCAATTTTTTTTAAAGAGGTACGATAACAAAACAATAATATTAAAAAAAAGTTAATTAATTACTAATGATTTTTTTATAATTTTCGTTGGAATTTTTAAATTTTATAAATGGGATTAAGAAACTCAAAGGTATTTTTTTTATAATATTAATTTTTTATTTTTAATATATTCTAATTGAGAAATGTGTCACCTGCACTTATAAAATAAAAAATGAGATAATTTTTTTAATAATTATTAATTACTGATGAAAAAATGGAAAGCAAAAAAGCCTGTTCAATATGAGAATAGAGATGTGTTCGATCCCTTTCTGAAGATTTAGAAGCTTCTGGGTAAATTCAGGAGTATGCATCGTGACTGACAAGATATGCAAGCAACTGGGTATCCAAGATCTTGCTTGGAAAGAAAATCATTTTTTTTTCTATCTTGATGAGGAAAAAAACAGAAAGCAATATTAGCTGTAAAACGATCGATAGATTCTGTCTTCCAATTTGATCAAAATTATTCAAATTCTCCATCAATGTGGCGAGCCCTATTCCTCCACACTGCAATTTGGATTTAACAAACAGTTTCTTCAAAGTTTCGACCTACTTTTGTCTTTCCCCTTAAAACAGTCCAACTTCCAATAAATTAGTCAATTAGTAGATTCATATATTCATTGAAAATATATAAAAAAAATTATTAAATTATAATTTGTGTTAACACATCAAACATGATTTTTATTTATTTTAAATTATTTCGTTTTTATGTCTTTTTAACATATTATATCATTGTGTTAAAATTATCAAACTTTATTTCAAATATAAAGCAAAAATAAATAAAACAAGCAATGAAAATTGAAAGAAAGGAAAACTTGAGAATAAGATATAGGCTTTAGGGTATAAAATGTTGTTAATTAATTGCTTAATGAAGGAAGATCGGTTTTATTTATCAAGTTTTTGTTAGTATAAATAAATAAAAGAAGAAAAATAATAGAAAAGAATTTTGGCTTTGAGGGGTGAAGAATATCTTCTTAAAGGTAATTATGCCTTTAGGATACAACAAAGCCTCAAACTCTTCAATTAGAAACAGTGAAAATGATTATACTGAAAGATTTATTTATAATGAATGAACAGACATAAATTTTTGTTCAAATAATTATGACCTTCTATATAATCATAACTTTTACAAATAATAATTTATTTATATTCAAATAGTTATGACCATTTGTCATATGATAATTATTTCTGTTCAAACATAATTATTTAAAATATAAATAAAATTAATACAAAAATTAATTTTATTCATTAATGATTAAATCTTTCTATCCAATGTAGTTTTCGTTATATTTTAAACTACCAACAATTTTACTACCCCATTTCAAAGCACATGAAAGCAAATATCTGAAGCTGCTTGAAATGATATGCTACTATTCCTTTTTCTTTTCTCGGAGATTATCAGGAAAACAAACCCTTGATTAAAGAGACAGATCCAAGTTGCAAGCAATGAGACAAAACTTTAAACGATTCAGGTTTAGGGTTTAGCCAAGAAAAAAATAATAAAAATTTTGAATTAAACCCTTCAATTTGATGGGATTGCATACAACTTTCACACAAAATTTTTTATTTATAAAAGTTTTGCAGAAAGTTTAAGCTGGTTGTCACTTTCTTGGGACAAATTTGGTGTGTTGAGATGATGGAATGGTTTTAAAGAAAATGGTGGATCGTTCATAGTTTCCATATTTGCTTTAATTATAAATGTCTCAGTTCAATCCAAGATCAGCCAAAGCAAAGTGACAAATTAAGGTATACAACAAAGTTGCTAACAGGACCACACGTTTTTGCCTTGCTGGTTAATGCTAGATGGAGGAATTTTTGTCTGAGATTTATTTATTGAAATAATATTTAAATAAATTTTTTAATTTTATAAAAATTAAAATAAATTCTCAAATTTTTATTACAAAAATTAAGATTATAAATTTTTACTTTATTATAATTATATCACTTATTAAATCTGAAAATAGATTAATACAATTCAACTATTAGAATTGCTAAAATAATATTTCTTTTAATATTTGTAATCTAATTCATCCAAATAAATTTAGATAAGTATTTGATTTTTATAAATTACATTAGCCAACCAAGAAAATTTTAATGAAATATAAAATATTTGTAATATCAAAGTTCTTATTATAATAAATTAAAAATTCACAAATTTTAATTCCATATAATAAAAATCAAAACATTATTTTTACTTTCTAATAAAGTTTGAGAGTCTATTTAAGTATTAGTTCCTTATTTATTTATTTGGAAAGGTTTGAAAAAAATTTCATAATCTTTTCACTTTACTTTGGACATTAAAAAAGAAAAAAAGAAGAAGAAAAAAAAGTTTGGAATATGAAATAGTACCCATGGGATGGATCAAACATCTAAACTTAATGAGAAAACAAAATCACAAATTAAACAGTAAAATCCCACTAAAGTATTTCCCTTTCAGAAGTTTTGTTTAATTGTTGCTTACAAAGGTCAAATAGCTTTCATGTTTGAAAAGGAAAAAAAACAATAACCATGGGTGTGGGAATATGGAGTTGGGCTGTAAAGTGGGAGAATTTAAATTTTCAACCAAAGCCCTTTATAAAGTTTCGAAAGAAAAAAAGAAGGGGAGAGAGAGTGCATATGCATCTTTTCAGTGAAGAGCGACGAAATGTGGTGCACACTTTGGGATGGCTCACGGGACAGTACAAAATAAAAAAACTTTAAAATTCCCACATTTGGGAAAGCATCTAAAAAAAAAAAAAAACCCCAGAGTCACCCACACATGTTTTATTTGTTCATGTCTATGTCATTGGGCAACACTTTTGATACAATTTGATGCCTACACATGGCCAAATTCAGTGGCAGCACTTGGCATGGCCGCAATTTTTGTAGTGGACTTTAGCAGACAAAAGAATGAAAAATGTTTTGGTTATACCAGCTACATGATTAATGCAGCTGGTTGATGGCATCCATTTTCATTTTGGAGAATAATAGGGGATGATTAACAGAACCAACAAAATTGCCCCAAAATATTTTTTTTGATGGTTGAAATGCAAAACTACATAATTTGGAAGGATGGGGAATTGAATTTGAAGGCAAAACTCAAGGAAATTGCCGTTGTGTGGAAGCTAAATTTGCACTTAATTGACTTGAAAAAAGACAAAAAAGGAAACAATTGTTAATGGAGGAACGAGTGAAATGAATCCAGTCATTTTATTGGTAGCTGTAGCAACTAATTACTTTTTTAAGTTTGAATTTGCTTTCCTACTAATTTGGATTTTGTCTTTATAGTTGACAAATGAGAAGAGGCAATAACTAACGTTTCCCCTGTTGATAAAACGTTTACCTCATTTTAACACTAACCAAAATCAGACTTCAACTTTATTTTTTTTGTGTTGCTATATATATATATGTGTGTGTGTGTGTGTGTGTGTGTGTGTGGGTTTGTTTTATCTCTAGTTTTAATTTCAAGATGCCACCAAACCAAGATTTCCATCGAATTACATTATGAGCGATTGGCATTTGGAGAGCTGGAAGTAGAAGTAGAAAATGTGAATGTGAAATGTGGTGAGAGCTCGGTAGGTTTGACTGGGAGAGGAGGCCTTTAGAAAAACAGCTGGAGAGGCTTGTCTGATAGTGCTTCATTTTTTTTTGTCCTTTAGAGGAAGTGGTAACGAGAAATCAGAATTGTATATGGCTAATGGGACCCCTTGCACGGCTGCACCACTCTTGTATGGCCCAACCATGAAGCCACTTTTTGGATTCTTTCGAATGTAAACCCGAAGTGATGTTGATGGTAAGGAAAAAAAAAAGAGAAATGCCGTCTAATTAACCAGTTGACATTGACTTAAAGCCTAAAGTTGAGTTCCTTAGTTATGTCAAAGTCCATACACTTGAAAGCTGTAAGTGGTAACTTATAGGATGATCTTGTTTCAATGATGCCCGGGGCTGGAATAATCAAAGTTAAAGACTTTGTAACTCGGAATATAGCTTTGAAATTTGGATGGTTTTTTCTTCTCATAAAAATAATTTAGGAAAGGAATAGAAGAATGCAAATATTCTGATGATGTTCAGTTTACGTATGCCCAGTCATAATCAAGAACTCTAAATCTTGCAAAACACTTAAAACAAAGTGTGATTCCAAATACAGAAAGATTAGAAAACAAAAAAGTCTTTATTCTCTAATACTGCTAATTTTTCATGCAGCAGACATATTTGGGTGAGTGAAAATCATTCACTGAATCTGAAGTAAAATCATGAACCAATGTCTTGCACTTCATGATTCGTCACTGCTTTAAGAAAGTTTCACTACCAATGTGTTTGAAAAATTCTGGTTTTAATTTGTCTCTTTTTATATTCAATTTCAACGAATGCGAGGCAGCATAGGATTCTTCTTGTGTTGGAATATGTACACAACATTATACATCTAAATTTAAATTTAATAATTTAAAATATGATATAATGATAAAATATAAATATAATATTAAAATAAAATATAAAAATAATATAATTTAAAATATAATAATTATTATATATAAATTTAATAAAATAAATATTTTATATTTTATATTTTTGTATCGATACGAATTATAATATTTTATTAAAAAAATTTCTTAATTTTAATAATAAAATTTTAAATTTTAGTGATTTTAAATAAAAATATTAATAATCGGAGGTTCTTAACATGGGCTGCTTTTATTTGGACATTGACACGTATCTGATTTAGTTCAATCTACTGTCACATATTTATTAAAAAATTAAAAGTGCATTGCAAGTTGCTTGCCACGTCACATCACACCTCCAACTTGGCATGGCATGCCGTTGCCACAAAAAAAAAAAAATTGAAAATATCATAACTACTTTGGGTACTTAAAAATGGTATTTAGTCGTAGTAACTAAAATGTACTCTTGATCTTTGGCTGCGGACATATTATTTTTTTAATGTGCAATAAAAATAATAAAAAAATAGTTGATTTTGAATAGTCTTAAATAATTAAATTTTCTTATATTATTTTTTTAATTTAATTAATGAATCATTAAAACAATTCTGAAAAACGACAAAATGTCAATCATTTCAATCTGTCTGAAGTTGAAAGAAAACACATGTGACATGCTCTGATAAGCCAAACAGCAGAAAAAAAAAATAATAATAATAATAATATAATGGTAACTAAAATCTTGTGCGGATATATTATTTTTTTTCTTGTAATGTGCAATCAAAATAATAAAAAAATAATTAATTTTGAATAGTATTAAATAATTAATTTTTTATCTGTTCATCTCTTTAAAAAGTTCAAGGTCTTCTTCCATGATTATTTTACATTATATACTTTAAGCAAATAAAATGGGAATGGTTCCCAATTCTACGTACAGATGAGGCAAATAAGAACAAGAAAAAATAACGAATAAATAATACTAAATAGTAAGTAGGTCATCTCGACATGATTTATATTAAATTTATAAATCATTTATTAAAAAATTATTGACAACAAAAATTAAATTTAAATCTTATGAGCCAAATATCTTTTAACTATCAATTATAAACTCTTATAAATATTAATGTCTTTTCCAATTATACTAGAATATTTTGAAAGAGACATTAAATTCTAAGACCCCAATGGTTTAATAATAATAATAAAAAAAAACATTTATAAGCATCCCCATTTGTTTAATTCCACATATTGAAGTCTAAAAAATCCAGCCATAAAAAAAAAAAAAAAATGAACCTTGAAAATCTATGAGTATGCTATTCAGATATCTAGTTTTTCTTTTTGAAGAAAGTGGCGTGAAAATGATACTAAACCATTGAAAAATAAACAAAGAGTTCAAACTTATAATCCTTTTGTCTTGTATTTCATGAGCATTATTAAGATCAAATTTGCAGCGTCCTTCTACGTTGATATCTCATCTGTAATGTACAACCTACTGCCATGGCTATTAGTAATATAATTATTTATTTTTGTAACTTAGTTTCTAATATCAAAGTCATGAGCATCAGCGTCGCTTGTGATAATGACAAAACGATTATGTCAAAAATTTTAATAATTGAAAAGACTTATAACCAAGCTTTGATCATTTTGGAACTCACAAAAGTTTGTCTCATAATATTATTGACATTGTGATATAATTAAATATAATATTTTTATTTGATGCATTGTGAGTATAGGTCTAATGCCATATATCATTAGTTTATACTCTCTTCTCCACTATGACTTTCTATCTACTAAAAAAATTTTAATTATATTAAAATAAATTAATGTGATAATTTATTACGTAGTTATGGTATATAACATCTATTTATTAACAGTACATCTTAATATATTCCAGTTCAATTTCCTTTGTAAGTAAGGCCGGTGCTCATGCAAGTTCGATATATGAAGAAAAAAAAAATCCATGGAAAATGAGACATTCCTCTAATTTGTAAAGCAGCTAAACTGGAAGCAGCAGAAGAATTATTTTTCATATTCCTTTTTCTTTCCTTCCTTCTTTGCTTTTTCTTTCTTAACTTGCAAATTGTGTTGACAATAATTGTTTCTACGAAGAATATAAATGCACGACGGACAATTGGTCCACAAAAGTACAGGTGTTTGCTGCGGAAATATTGAAATCATCAGCTTGGGCAAGTTGGCTCGGTTGAAAAGACCTGCCCCGGAATCGGACAATTTAGCGGTGGTGCCTCAGGCCCTCAAGTGAGCCCGACCAACAAACTTTTTATTGAAAAGGGATGGTCAGAGTGACCGACGTGGCTTTTATGGGCACCTGTCGTCGTATGGTTGCATCTTCGACTGTGGTGAAGTGAAAGGGCCAGGTTTGTCGTCTTCCAGTTTTTGTCTATTTCGTCTTTTCCCATTATTGGGTTCGATGAAATCGCACCGAGGGGGACAAGTCTTAGTGAAGGAGTTCGATTAAAATGATCTCAATGTTGTTTGATCGTAATTTCTGGGCTGTTTTCAAAACCATGGAATAATTCTCGAACCTGCTGGTTGGTGGAGTCTTTTGTACGTAATCTGATTGTTGATTGCTTAAAATACGATGCATTTTATATTAAATAAAAAATTTTAATTATTAATAAATAAAATTAATTTTTATATTAATTTTATTTATATTTCAAATAAAAATAATTATTATATGATAAATGATCATAATTATTTAAATATAAATAAATTATTATTCATAAAAATCATAATTATATAAAAAATTATAATTATCTGAATAAAAATTTATATCTGTTCATTTATTATAAATAAATTTTTTAATATAACTATTTTTATTACTTTTAATTGAAGAATTCGAGGTTTTATTGTATCTTAAAAACATAATTATCTTTTAAAAATGTGTTTTTCACACTTCAAAATCAAAATTCTTTTCTATCATTTCTCCTCTTTTTTTTTTTAACAATTTAAAGGTAATTATGATAAATTTATATTTCGCATAAGAAAAATACAAGAAAAAGAAATTGACATGATTTAGAGATCAATATTAGAGAAAGTTCAAGGTATCAAAGGATTAATATTTCTATGGACAAAAATATTAATTTTTATAAAGATCTTGATTAGAAGTATGTATTTTATTTTTTACATAATTAGTGGTAAAAAGATTAACTGAATAATATAAATACATTAATAATTTTATTTCATTAATGTGTAAAGTCAAAACAAAATATGTAAAATATTGATTACATTGCATAAATTTATGCATATATTGAAATTGACTTCACAATTGTGTTTAATTAATTGTATTATATTTATTTGAAAAATTGATGCCTATAAAAATTAGGATGGGAAATAGCTTGAAAACATAAAAGAAAAAGATATGAATTAATTTTCAAGTAAAAGAATTATCACTTGTTCAAGTAACGAATTAAATTAAATTTTAATAAAATGATCGATTGTTTAATTGTCATGTCTTGATTATATATAGAATAGGCAAATTGTCTCGTAGTTTCTATGCAAATAATCAGAAATGGGTAAAGTAATTTACTATGAGAAATTAGATATAAATAGAAAATATATGCAGAAAAGAAGATTTACTTATAAGATTAATTTTATTATTAAATCATGGCACCAAAATTTAAAAAATAAGTTGAGAGTCAAGCTATTTGTATAATTATATCTTTATTGGTCGTTTATAAATCAAATATTGATATATATATTTTAAAATTTATTGTTGGTTTAAATTTTGACTAGTATTTAATTTTCATGAAAATCAATTAAAATTAAATTGAAATATATGAATAATTATTATTAAGATATAGTGTTTCATGAATTAATTGGTGGATAATAAACTAAATAATGATTATTATCATAAATATGGACAGTGTGATATGTATTTTACCTACTGGGTATATTACACTAGAATTGATTTTACAAAATAAAATTTTATTGTGAACAATCACAAAGTGAAAACCATTAAAAGATATCAAAGAGTTAATCAATGGTTACAAAAAAGCATTGTTGCTTTTCGCATATAGGATATTGATTAAATGAAAAGGCATGCCATTAAAAAATATTGAAGCATTTGTCAGTTACTAGCATTTTGAAAGATGCTCATCAATATCTAATTAGGCATGTTTATAAATTAGAAAAGAAAATGCAAATTAAATGTTCTAAAGGCACCAATACATACATGTGTTTAATTCCATTTTGTGATGGCATGAAGAACATTGGTATAATTTGCCATATATTATGAAAATGAACTGAATAAGATGAAATTTTCTTTCTTATACATATAAAAAAGATATGGACTATGGAAATAGAATACTATTATCCAATTAATACATTATTGGTTAAAGACAATGAAGGTATTTTTACTTTTTGTACTTGAAAAAATAGCCTTTTATAAGTTGTTAAAATGAAAAGTGAACAAGTTTTTGAAGTTTTCAATAGTTTCATAACAATGACAAGGATGTGGCTAGTTATATACCATATTATCATATGGGTTTAGATAATAATATTGATTTGTGAAAAGCTGTAAGCCTTAGAGTTAGTCAATCAATGATTTAACGAATGCAAATTCATCACGAATTTTTGCATGAAATATGAGTAGAACTCATATTATAATTATTTTTTATATTATTTTGTGAAAATGATTCTTTGGATTTATGTTTCATAACTTACATTGATATGGTGATCTAGATATGAACATATTGATCACAAAATGATTGTGAAAGTATTTGAAATTAGAGTTAAATATATTATAGACTCTTATTGTATATAGGCATATTGATCCTATAAGTAAAGTTTGAATTTATTATATATTCAAATATGCTTTGATCAATTAAAAGTGGTAAATAATAGAGATATATAGGTTACACAATGGTGGAGAAATAAAGTCCTTATAAAATTTTAAAATCAAGTTTAGAGGTTTCAATAATCATGAACTTGAAATTAGTCATTGAGTAATTATTGTATGTATTAAAAACTCATGATAACATTTGAGATAATTGGTTTTCACTAAAAGTCATTATTATAAAATGAGATAACTTTAATAGTTAAATTTACATGATTTATAGGTATAAGGTGGATTATTATGGTTGACTTAGAATTGTCATAAGCCAAAATTGATGCCACAATTTTGATCACGTTGTGGTATTTTTTGTTATGTATATGATCTAATTTATGGATTGTATAAATGATTTATCATCTATAGTTTTATATAGTAAAAATTTCAAAGTATATTTACTTTAGAAGTAATGGGTGATTCAAAGATTTTATAAATTTGAAAACTTTTATAATAGTAAAATGAAAACTATTTTATTCATTTAGGTGATGAAAATAGTTTTGTTCGTAATAATAAAAAATTATTAATAGTATCCATGATGAAATAGATTTATATAAATATTTATGAATTGACATACAAGTCTTAAAAGGAGACTATAGAAGCATGATTATATTTGAAATCTACTTATTGATGTAAACTTTTATATTGAGTTAAAATATAAAAGTTTTGAAACTTTTATTGAAATATTAAGATATCAGCTAATTATCTTTCACTAACGGTGGATTTGGAGGCCTCCTATTTAAAAAAAAAAAAAAACCACTAAATAGTGAAAAGATAAATGAAATGGCAACTTGATTAAGTATATATGATATCTTGATAATTAAATGGGATATTCTTTAATAAACGAATGCATTCTTGGACATGGTCGGGCTGTAAAAATCAAAAGAAATAAAAATTATCATCATAGTATTGTAAAATTTTAGTATAATTTTGTGAGCAAATTATACAAGCTAATAAGTTTAAAGTAAAGTCATAAAAAAGTCCTTAAAAATCTTAAATGGACTAAAATCATTTGATTTATTCATTGAGTTTATTCAATTGTATTAAAAGTATAATTGTATTAAAAATGTATAAAAGTTTGAAAATAGAATGATTGAAATTAATAAATATAAAGTTGTGGCCACAACCAAAACTATTTCTTAAAATGATAAGAATGAGGTAACAATGTCTGGAGCATATAAATATATGCAAAATGAAAAGCTTGAACATATTAGCCTGAAATGATTATATTAAAGATTTAATCTTAAGTAGAGATAATTATCATAAAAGAAAATTGAATTCCAAAATATTTGGTTAGTGGTACTATAAGTATAATGGATTTAAAAATTTACTATTAGACACTAATAATGGGAACCCAACTTTGAATTAGTAGCCTCTAATTACAAAGTTTAATGGGTAAAAATAAGTTATTATTACGTGTTTATTAAATACTAGTAAAATCCATTCAAATTTTAAATACTAGTGTGATCTATTGCATGAGGATGATGAGTTTTTATACTTTTAATGGAGTTTTAAATGCTTAAAGCAATAGAAACATAATAAAAACTCTACTATATAAACATAAAAGTGGTGTTGCTTCAACAAGAATAATTGAGGTCTCTCTTATAAATGTTTATAAATAGAATAAGCACATGGTAATAATAATGCTAAAAATGGTTATAAACTTCTGACAGAAGAATAAATAAGTATTATGTGCGTTATATCTTCAATTCTAATACTATGAGTTGAGGTTTAAGCTATGGACACTATCAATTTCATTAGAATTCTAAGATATATACATTAATTGAAGGTTTAAATCGAGAGATACATTCTTGTATTTATAATATTTATTTGTGTAAAAGGTAAAAATTAAGCATCAACATTTCAAACTAGTAGAAGATTATTTATAATTTAGAATGCAATGTATCTCATATTGGATATAAAGATTTAATTATTGATGAATAAAATTAATTTTTGTATTAATTTTATTCATATTTTAATTAATTATATTTGAATAGAAATAATTATCATATGACAAATGGTCATAATTATTTTAATATAAATAGATTATTATTCATAAAAATTATGATTATACATAAAGTCATAATCATCTGAATAAAAATTTATATATGTTTATTCATTATAAATAACTCTTTCAGTACAACTATTTTTATTACTTTTGATTAAAAAATTTAAAATTTTGTTGTATCTTAAAAACATAATTACTTTTAAAAAAATATTATTTACACCTTAAAGTCAAAATTTTTTTTATTATTTTTCTTCTCTTATTTATTTTTTCTAACACGGACACCATGTCACGGAGAAAGACTTTGAAACCTAGCAGAAGATTGCCTCCGCATGAAAATTCCAACCTACAGGGCAAAGTTCCATTCGTCTTAGGATTTTACCAGTGGTCCAGCGGCTGAAGGCAGTAATTCACTAATACTTGCTTTCTCATTGATTACAGACCAATGATATCCAGAGGATTCCTGAAATAATTGTCAAGTACATATATTTTTCATTCCTCAGTCAATAGCGTGTCTGAACATTTTAGCTTTGGAAGCAATAATGGTTTTGTATTGGAATAAATTGGGCCGCAGAATCCGGGGTTATCGACAAGGAGAGCATGAAGCATCAGACAACAATCCACTTTGGAACAAAATAAAGTGAAACTCAAACATAATGGAATGACATAAGTCACCCCCGAAATTTTCGCTGAATGAAGTGACAACAGGCCACCATCACCTTTAGCACCACCAATCACAGCTAATGCCCTGATTCCCCAATCAAGCAAACGAATTTTACAAACATATAGATACGTGTATCCATACATGGGTATTTATGTATATCTCCATATAACTTGGTGACACCCTCGGCCAATTTTACAACTGGTCCTCCAACTAAGAGGACAGTAAATTTGCACCAACCAAGGGTTTCGTGAAGAATACTGCTCCCTACTGATTACCATACTCAAGGCAACATTATCTAGAGAGAAAAGCAGCATTGATGAGTTTAAGAAAGCTGCTAAACGCTTAGATTACTCCATATTCAAGTCTAATAAGAGCTGATGTATCAATAATATGCAAATATCCCCTATGAACAAAGTTCAAACCATTACTCATTTCTATTTCTGCCCCCCAAAATAAAATATCAACTCAAAAAGTTCATAAGAAAAACGCAGGAAAGCTTCTACATATATGACTGGAGACACGTGGAGTGGTACACTCCCATTTACATGAGCTTTGCCCTTGAAAAATCCATCTCAGGATGCTGCAACAAACCAACAAAAAGATTGAACAAATTTCATCATCTAAAGCACCATATAGGGAATAATTAAAAAGAGAGGAGGAGAGGACAGCAACATATAAATGTGTGCGTGTGTGTGTGAATTGCGTGTGAAGTTTCTGAAATGAATAGTTACCTCGGACATGAATTTCTTTAGAATTTCCTGCTTCTGAAGCTCATCACTGGTTGGAAGGCCCATGGCTTTCTGTCTCTGGTCAAACTGCAGAGAAGCAGAAGTTGACAAGTACCAATTATGGTGAATCCAAAGTTTACAAAAAAGAGAAGGCTATAATGTAAATATAAAAGGCTAACGCAAAAGAGAACAGAAATATCTCTTACAGAACAGTAAGTACAAATTTAGATTTAAAAGAAAAACAAAAAACTAGGCAATAAGAAAAAACCTAGGCAATTTGACATGATCTGAGATGAGAGCTCGTGGCAGATAGAAACTAGCCAGAAGCAAAACATAATGAGAAAGGCAGAACTAATTACCATCATCTTCTCCACAGTTTGACGTGTTTCCGGATCTAAGTCAGATAGTTTGCTGTTCTCTGGTTCAACTTTCTGAGTGTCAATTTCAGGATCTCCTTTTACCAATGATTTCCACCATTCCATTTGGTTGTGCTTTGTCAAAAGGATTGAGACTGAACGATTATCCTCTACAAGACGGGTGGGAAGATTTTTATATTACCGATAAAAGTGAATGTTTGTAAAATCAAATAAAGTGTTAGTTCATTTCCACAAAAGTAGACTTAAATGGTATTTCGAAAACACAATAGCACCAGCATGACATAAACAATCTTAATTAAATTGTCTTCTATATTATAAATTCACTAAATCAAGTACCAACGTCTGTTGGTCCGAGTAGCATGGAGCTCGATTCCCCTTAAGCAAGATCTTGATTTCAAGTTTTGTGAATAGAGAAAACAGGCTTGAAAGAGCTTGTCCCCCTTATAGGGTCCGGCCTGGCTCAACTCCAGATTAATCGGGACCCAAAGTGGCTACCGGACACCAAAGGGTCCCAAACCAAAAAAAAAAAAATGATCAACAATACAAAGATCCTACATTAAAGATCAAGAAACAAAAGATACGAGGTGAAATTTACATATAACAAGACAGAAATGCAATATGAAATTTAACAAAAAAACATAAACTTCTTCTCTCAAAAAAAGAAAACAGATTCAAAAGCTTTGATGCGTAAGGTTCAAGTAATTTACATAGAATGACAGAAAATAAATCTAGGAGAGAAGATAAGAACCAATTCCATAAAAACTACAAAATGGATTTCAGATATGACTAATAAAAGTTCATCTTTATGACAGTTATGCAAATTCTGTGCATAAAGAAGGTGTATTAATCCTAACACTTTTAATTTATTGTAAGGCTTAAATCTTTTATTAATTCGCAGCTCTAAATTAAAATTTTAAAACATTGCACACCCAATATTGTCGATATACTTGCAATAACCTAATAATTGCAGTAGTTGTCTCTCATTTTCTGTGAGATAACATACCGATGCTCCAGTAACAATCATCAGGTTTGACAGTTTGGAAAAGCTCCCCCTGAAAATAAAAAGAAATATGTTACTTCGATGAAAAGTTGTAAATCAACTAGGAAGTATATAAAAGCATATGCACTAACTTACATCAATAACAGGAGGCTGCCCCTTGAGTCCAGCTTTTAGATGGTTCTTCTTTATCTCACACACAACAGACCTTGATCTTGTTCCACTGGGAACTGGAACATTAACAGTGACCTCTTGCAGGGTCTGTGTCCAAGAGTATTTCTCCAGATCAAGACCATTGCCTTTATTTGGAACTGTCCAATAATTTAGAAAAATGAAAATTAATGACAGTAATAAGCTAGTCTTTGAGTTTTACTTTCACATGCATCTAACAGTATCAAATTCAAAATCTCCCATGCAAACACTTAATCGTATGTTAACCCCAACTGGCATGCAACTACAAACCCTCCACCCCACTAAACAATAAATGACAAAAAAGACACCCACACAACAAAATGTATAGAAGTCCCTTTTTTACCAGCATTCAAACACAGTGTATATCTGGTCATAGCCAACTAATGAAATTAACATACACAACCATTTCCGATAAAATCATACCATATACACCTACCAATAGCCCCAACTGTCAGAAAGCAAATGTAAATAGGCTAACATGTTTACCAAAAGACGAAGGAGAGAGGGAAAACCATGCAATTCAACATATAAGAAATAATTTGGACAACCATTGTAGCTCTAGAACCATCTAAAACATCCAAGACTAGATAAATTTATAGAAAGTTCAACATTAGTCCAGTGAGTGATTGAACTAGGAATAAAATCTGCTCCTCACCCTGTTAATTTCAAAACATTGTTTTCAATTACAATCTTTTACTACCAGATTTCGAAAAGTTGTCAAAAAGTTTGAGGTGAATGCCGAGCTCAGGGGCAAGGAAATCAAACCCAACTTACACCAATGCTTACACCAAAATCCAAAGTATATAGGCACAATAGAATTCCACTCCACAAATTTCCATATGTTCCCTAGAGAAGCAGTTAAAAACCCTTCACACCACGGAATACTATTAACATTATTTAACAAATGAAGCATACCACCATGACACAAGTAGTGACACAGGACGACCAACATTACATCATTAGGGGTGTAATGAACTGAGTCAAACCCATAATCAGAAAGTATTTAACCCAATTCTTGAAGCTTGCTCGAGCTTGTTAATATAGGGTTTTCCTTTCCAAATACAAAATACAAGAGCCCCTGGTTGAGGACAGAAAAAGAATGTTGCTTTTCTTCACTTCATTCCTCACAAACACAAGCAAGCCAAGCTATAAACACATATTAAAACCCTAAAGAGCCCAAAAAAACACAACCTTTCTGCTTTAAATCCATATTTTAAACCTCCCCCGATATTTATATCTTCTTTAACATATGCCATCAGCAAATATTCAGCAAATATTCAGCAAACATTCAGCAATGAAGACCTCAGATGATTTTACTTCTAAAAGAAAGCCTCAATTTCCCTTCTTTCCCCAAATTTCTCATCAATTAGCCTTGCATGCAAAAGAACAATAATAATAAGAAGAAAATTAAAAGAAATGAAGAAAAACGAACCTCTCAAGCCAGAGCTAGTCTCTTCGTCCTTCTTATCCTCCTTTCTATCGACCGCCATTTGCTCCTTCTTCACTTCTTTCTTGATCTCCTTCCCTTCCTTCTCCTTTACCTCCATCTTTGGAGCCACCTCTTCTTCCTTCTTCTTGCTCTTCTCCTTCGCAACTCTCACAATCGCCGCGATCTCCTTATCGACGTTCTCTTTCCCGAGAAAATCACTCTCTTTCGCCAGAAAATCGAAAACTTTCTCCAAAAACGCAACAGGGTTCGACGGATCCAAGCTCGCGTTAAACAACACCGGGTTAAGAGGCGGCGGTGAAGAAGTGGAGGGCTTTGCCTCCTGTTCCTGGAACTCGGAGATTATTGCCATGATTATAAATCCGAGTTTGGGTCAGGTGAGGTGCTTGGGAGTGTTATGTTTTTGGTCTGCTGCTGCTGGAGTTTCGTTAGGGTTTATTTATCCGGACGGGACAGGACAGCAAAGGAGTTCCAAGATTTCAACCGAGAGTTCCAGAACCTGTTTTTCCAATTTTCGTTTCGTATTTGCCAGAAGAACGTCCCTTTTTTTTAATTATTTTTTATCAAAAATATAATTAAAATAATTTAAATTAAAAAAAAATCAAGAATTTAAATAATAATATTTTTTTATTTTTAAAATTATCAAAATTTAAACACTAATAATTAAAATTACAATTATTTTCATTTTATCAATAGCCCGTATAATTACAACAACTTACATATTTTATTGTTTATATATATATATATGTTTAAAATTTAAAATATAATAATAAATTCAAAAAATTATAAACAAAATTAACGTTTATTTCATTTATCTAATTTTTATTTTAAAAAATTTATTCAACTTTTTAAGTTTTATGAAGGTAAATTTTGCATACTTGCTTAGCAAGCTAGCATAGGGTTTTGGAATGAGAATTTTAAAATATTAGTACGTTTTTTTATGGGATTATTTTTAAATAAATCAGTTAAAAAATTAAGTTATTCATTTATATAAAGTTAAAGATTCATTTAAGTTTTGAGATAATTTAGATAAAAATTAAAATTTGTTAAATAAATTAAGATATAATTTTTAAATCGATTTAAATATTAGATTGAATCTTGAATAAAAAATTAAAATTCGAATCCAATTCAAATTGATTTGATCTAAATTTATATATATAAATTATTTATTTATATATATATATGTGAATTATATATGAATTTATTTATATATAAAAAAATAAAAATTATATATATTATTAAACTTAATTTTTATTTTTATATGATTTTTATTTTAAATTTTTACATATATAATTTTTATTTTAAAATTATACATATGAATTACATATTATCCTATTAAATTTAATTTAATCATATTTTTTTATTTTTTTATTATATAAATTAAATTAAATAAGTGAGTTTGGGGTTTTTTTTTAATTTGGATTAGATTTAAAAAATTTTAGAACTTGAAATTTCAAATAGGGTCGAATCTAGTGATGGCAATGGGTAGGGTTGATGCGGGTTTTTGCTCGCTTCAAACCCGACCCGATCTGATAAATTTTTTATTATTTTTATACTCGAACTAATCGATCTGACATTGTATAAAATTATACTCGATTCGAAATTAATAAAATATTATTTTTAATATAAATATCAATTTATATATATATAAATATATATAAAAATAAATATAAAATTTAAAAAATAATTTTTATATATATCGGGTCGGATTTGTTTAAAACCTGACCCGACCACGAAATTTTCTTTATGCCACTCAATCCGATCCGACCTAATACTTAATTTTTTTTTTTTAAATCAACCCCCAAAATCGGATCTAGTCGAAACCTATCGATTTCGAATTTTTTTGTCTTCTCTTGTCGAATCAAATTTGGATAAATATATAAATTATTAATATTAAATATAAACTCGATCCAAATTCGATTCGATCTGACTCATTAACATCTCTACTTCTAAATTAAAAATATTAAATGATTGATATTTTTCTTTGAACATTAGTAATATTTATAATTTTTTTTATTTTAGAAAGAAATCCAAAAGAAAGTATCATATCTCCAAAGAAAAAGAATTTTTTTAATGCTACTAACAAATATGGGAAAAATTTTGGGTTATATAATTAAAAAAAATTAATTGTCACAAATATATATATATATATATATATATATATAAATTTGAATCGAAATTATTTTTTATGCCAAATAAATTTAATATTTAAATTTCAATATCTTTATTTTTTTTTTATTTTCTGTAATATTTTAATACTTGAAAATTAATATTTTAACAAAGTTTTTCCGGGCACGGGCAGGCACTCCTTGCTGAGATTTCTTCGAATCATCGTATGAAGGCCTGCCATGAGTAGGAAAAGTAATATTCTTAGTTCTTACACATGAAATGAAATTAACCAATCTTTGATGCATTTTATTTCCATGTAATTGGGGCTGCAGAACTTCATCGCTTTATTCACTCAGACAATTGCGAACTCAAAGAAAAAACAAATTTTTATTGGCAGCCCATGTTCTCTCAGTTTCTCTCTCTTCAACAGTTTCAATTGTGAACACACTTGAATGTAATAAATATTATTCAATCTTCAATGAAGAAGATGTTAGCAGGCACTGTTGTTTGCTACGACAGCGTCCCTGATGATTTTCAAAGATTCTTCAAAATCGTTGCAGAGCAGGTGAGCGTCAGGAATCACATTAGGGTCAACTGCTACAACAATGGTCATATTATCAATGTCGCTCTGAAAATGAATTGTCAAAGCATGTAACAGAAAAAAACAATGGAACAAAGGGTTTGATCATTTCAATTTTGAGAAGAAGAGTGCTCACTTTTAGAAGCTTTGGATTTCAAGGTGAAAATTGGCCACCTAATCTTGTAAATGCCTGGGAATGGCCATAAATAATGGGAGCAATGAAAGCTATGAGATGGCCATAAAAAATAATTTCTTCTAGGTGTCCAGCCACATTTGAAAACGCCATTGTAGTGTCCAAAGAAATTCTATATGCCACAGCTGCCAATTGCTGTAGGAGATTTCTTTATTACTTTTAATAACAATAGAAGAGGATTATGCTTGAGAATATGGATGGGAAATTAGTTGATTTTTTTTACCTTAGATCCAAATAACTTAAGTATTTGTCTGTTAAATATGTGCATAAAGCTAGAAGAGAGAGCTTTTTATGATCTGTTGTAGCTTTAGCTCCACGAAGGTAATATAAAGGATCATTTTGTATGCAAATGAATCCGATTTCATTGCCCCACTTCACCTTGGACTTCTCATCCATCATTTTAGACAAAGCCTGTCCATTCAAAGCATTAGAAGAAGCAAAATCAATGTAGAAATTAGATACATAGACACCGGAACTCTTAGATGCACATTCAACTACCTTTTTTTTTTTTTTTTTTAATTTGCTCTAGAGAAAAAGAGAAAAAAAAAATCACTTGGATCCCAGTAGTTTGTCTAATATTCACCAAAACAGCTGGCCTTAGGCGGATGTTTTTAGGAAGTTGATTTGACTTCTGCTTCTCTCTTTTGTCTATATCAAATTCACCTTCCAAATAATAAAAATGAAAAAAAAAAAATAGATAGAGCCAATGAGACGTAAAAAGATTATTATATTAACATTTCCATTTTTTTGAAATTAAAAAAAAAAAAAAACTCACCATATTTTTTATTTAGATAGCGTGAGAGACAGGCTTGTGTTATTCCCAGAAACATATGATTAACGTCTAGTTAAACAAGTGAAAAAAATTTGGGAAATTAAGGCTATGATCAACAAGAAAAAAAAAAAAACTAAATACTTCTACTAATTGTTAAAGGAATAGTTTATTATCTCTTGAATTAGTTAATATGTTATTGGATTTTGCATTTGAAGATTATGGATTTGAGAAAATTTATGTATTTAATATCTTTTTTAATTAAGTAGGATAAAAAATTTAAGGATAAAATAGAAATTTAAAAAAAATTGCTACTTTTTTATTAAGTAGCAAGGTGTGGGAGGGAATTTAAGGGTAAATTAAAAATTCTTAGTGTAGATTTATAGCTAGTAACTAAACATGGGATATACAGCTTATAATAATTTTTTATTCAAAAACCAAAGGAAGTAAATGAAAAATGAAGAGAAACCAAGACTATACTTAACCGGTTGATATTATTTGTTTATTTATTTTATTTATTTTTTAATAAAAAACTAAAAATAAATAAAAAGATAAAAAATTTACGATCTGGTTCAGGGGATTCAATCACATAAATCAAGCTTGTATAAAACAAGAAACTAAATCACGAGAAATGATATTGATGATTGAACTATTTTTTAGGAAAAAAATCAAAAGGGGATTTAATCTGTATTTGACAGATTCAATCTTTGTTATTAAATAAGAAATTCCTAAGATTTTTGATAAAAAATTCTATAAATCGTGCCTAATACCATACATAAACATATAAAGAGAATTGAAAATTTTGATAAAAAGATCATAGCATTTTTTTGGTGTGAAAGATTTCTGGGTTTTCGGTACTATTATGGGATTTTTATTTTTGAACCATATTTTATCTTGAAATTTTGATTAGGTTTCTAGGTCGAGTGTTTCAATGGTATTGGATTTTTGACTAAGTGATTTTTTTGGATTTTTTGGTAGATTTTAGGAATTTTTTTTTGGTTTTTTTGTTTTGAAAAGTTGCTTGAATTTTTCAGTCAGAGTTTGAAGTTTATGGTGGTCAAAATCTGAAATTTCCATCGTTTTCTAGGTTTTTCACCATTTTTTGGAAATTGGCTTGAAGTTCCCGACGTTCTTAGAGAGAAGTTAGAGAGAAAATAATTTGAAGGCAAAGAGAGAAACGATATGACAGTTTGGTGACTTCACTTGAGATATTTGTGAGTTAGGCCACTAAATAATTTCTTATTATCCAAGCCTACTTAATAAATTTAAAAATTTTCCTTCATAAATTTCATGTGTTTATTTTTTTTTATCATACTTGTCATTCACTTGCATATACATAACATAAATTATACACCCAAGTTCTATCCCTTATGAGGGAGTAAGTACTTACGCTTTTATGAGATTTCATGTTTCCATATAGGCTAATAAAATACTCCCACTCAAATTGAACATTTTTCGCTTGTATCCCAAAATGGGTAAGGATTGAGGTGCCTTATTAGTCTGTGATGAACAATAATATAAGAAATAATTTGAGAACTTTTTAGAAGTGACCTAAGCTATATATAGTTACCCTTATGAGCTTAACCTATAGGTAGAGCCATGTTCCCTTTACCTTTAGAGTTAATATGAAATTTAGAGCTATGTTGTTGTTATATTATATTTGCTTTGCTGTGTTTATTCTTTATTTTATATTGAGATAGTTAACCAATTTCTTTATTTGTTTTTCTTGCATATTCGTAAACATACATTTAGATTGCATATCATTCATGCCTTAAATATATCTTCAACAAAGCTTTCATGAAACCCAAGGAACATCGAGTTTGTGCCTTGTCCATATTCTTCAAGTGTGAATCACTTATTGATGCGAAGGTAGAGTAAAAAAAAGGCAATGAAAGGAATGAGATTGTTTACCATATGGCTATATCTCTACTTTGCCTAAAGAAGTTCGATTACTCCTTAAACAAAATAATTTACGAGACTTGTCAAACATAGAGAATAACATGGTTCCTTCAAGGCAACAAAGTTTTTATCAAAAGTTTGGACATATTGCACATCTCTTATCAATGAAAGCTAAACATTCGCTCATTAAGACAATGGTATAGTTTTGAGACCCATCCTATTTTGTTTCATCTTTAATAAAGTTTTTTTGATGCCAATTATAAAGGAGCATTCGATTTTGATAAGTATGCATCTCTAGTATCCAGATAGGGTTTATATGAAGAAATAAAAGCCATGATATCATAAAAAGTTAGCCCATTTATTGGAAGAAAAAAAGAGCTTATAAATTGATATGTTCAAGAAAAAATAGGGCATAAAGGTATGTCATGGGAATTTTTTTGAGATTTCATTGTCAAACATCCTGATGATGATCAATGAATGAATGTGTTTACTTTAGTAATATATGGGATAGTGATCTTCCCCAAAGTTTTAGGCCATATTGAGATAGAAATGGTGTAGATTTATTTGAGCATATTGAAAAAAGATGTACTATTTCATTGACGATATTAGCAGAAACTATCAGATCATTAAATTATTGTAGACAAAATGATAAAGTACGTCTTTTAGGTTGTACACCATTATTGCATCTGTGGATAAAAAGTCATTTTGAATGCAAAAAGAGTGTTTTTTCCAAACTCTATCTTCGCAATCAAAATCCAATTAAAGAGTTCTATAAGAGAGAATGGCCAAAAGTGAAGTCCAAGAAAGAATGAAAGTATTTGCTATAGAAGCTCACAACTTGTCAACTGAAATGGTTAGTTCCATGGATAAATCAAGAACCCATGCTATATTAATATAGAGATGAAATAAGGGTTTAACTTTTAAGCTTATGAGGGTTAATAATCTATACACCGTTGATGGTGAAAAAATAGTATGAAATTGAACAGTTTGTTCCCAAAAATACAGAATCAACCAATTTGATTGCTTATATAGAGAGCTTAAAATATTTCATAAGATTGATAACATGATCAAAGCCTGGAATAAGCCCAAGAGAATGAGTCTTGGGTCATTTATCGATAAAGTCACTCATTGGTATTTGGTGTGAAGAGCAAAGAAGCAAAGAGGTTATGTTTACTCCTAAAGATTATTGCCATCTAGTGAACCAAGAGTTTGATGAAATACCTTCAGAGTTCAGAGTTAGAATTTGTAAGGAAAGAATTTAAAGTTGAGAAAAATAAGATGAAGTAAAAGATTCAAAGGCTTTAAGAAGAAAGGGAGCAATGGAAAGATAAAGTAAAAAAGTTAAAGGTCAAAGTTTATAAGATTTCCAAAGAACGTAATAAAGTAGTTAATGATTTGGTTGAACTTCATCAACAACATAGAAAGTTGAAAGCTAAGAGTAAATCCCAAAAAGTCATTAAAGAACAGGATAATGCCCTTAAGGAGTTGATGGAGTTACGTCAAGAGCATAAGATGTTATGTTTCTAAGTGAAAGGCAAAAAGATAAATATTACTGATTTGAGTTGTAAGAATGAAAAATGGAAAAGAGAATATTATCATATGGAAGATGATTATGTTGAAGCCTAAAATGAGAATGAGATACTTAGAAGGTATATCCAGATAATGAAACAAAAATTAAAGGAGCAAAAAGATCATATCATGGCACTCACAAAGAAGCATAAAGAGTTATCCTACCAGTATAGTTTGGCAAAAGAGAAAACTTGAAAAGGTAAAAGTACATAAAGTATCTTACAACCTAGATAAGTAAAATAGTGATCAAAGCAGAAGAAATGGTGGAAAAGGTTGAGGTATCGAGAACATTGATCACACTAATAGGAAAGCATGGGCAGTAGCTGTTGAACTTCACTAAGAAAGCCAATGATCAATATAAGTAAATTAAACATTTTTACAAATAGAGAATAATAGACTTGATATAAAACAAACTTCTGTGGAATAAATGAAAGTTCACCTTTGTTTAAAATCTTTAAAAAGGTAAATATTTTTCTTTTTTTTTTCATGCATTGCATTCATTTATTCGTGATTAATTTTTAATCATGTTAGTCCATAATAAGATTGCTAATTTAAGATTATGGAACACAAGGTTCAAGGAAAGCTTAACATCAGTATAACACCTAAACCCAAACCAAAAAAATCGAATAAGATAATATAAGCAAAGTTGAAAAATTAAAAAAGGCCTAAGAGGAGATTAAGAGAGAGTTGAGCAAAATTTTAGAGGCATTGGATAAGTTGAATAAGTGAAAGGTGATCAAAGAAGATATTTCATATGATGTTGCTTACCCTCTATACCTTTTGAGTTATGACCCGTATTAAGCCCAATCCACTCCAAGCTTTTCCTCACAATAGTTTCCATTTTCAATAGGCTATATTTACTTGGAAACATCACAAGTACCCACCCAAGGGAATATTTAGAGTTACAATATCTTTGCCTCTATTGAAAAAGTAGTTGAATCGATCCAAGTTCCCAATTTGGACAACCCAAAAAAGAAATTGCAAATAGTTAAGGCTTTAGAAGACTTAAAAGCTAATAAAATGATAAGCATGCTTAAAAAAATGTTCAGAACTATGAAAGAAATCAATTTTTATGGCTTCATAGATGCCGTTAGGCTTTGTTTATTCTAGATATGGTTATACCATAAAAATTTAAGGTACTAAAATTCAAAAACTATGATGGTATGAAATGTCCCATTACACATATCATCATATATTGTCATAAGATGGAAACTTCATTAGCAATGAAAAGTTACTCATGCACGTATTTCAAAAGTTTAACTGAGTTTATTGTAAAGTGATACATCTAGTTAGATAGAGCCCATACCCGATTATAAAAAGAGTGACATGTTCCTTATCAATTAGTACTGCTATATCTTTCGAGTTATAACCCATATTAGGCCTAATCTACTATAAGCATTTCATCACAACAGTTTACATTTTTAATAGGCTATACTTACTTGAGAATGTTACATGCACCCAGCCGAAAAAATGTTTAGAGTTATAATAACGCTACCCATACTGAACAAGTAGTTGAATCAGTCTAAGTTTTCAATTTGGACAACCCAAAAAAGAAGTTGCAAATGGTTAAGGCTTTAGAAGACTTAAAAGCTGATCAAAAGATAAGTATACTTGAAAAAAGGTTAAAGTCTATGGAATGTATCAATTTTTATGGCTTCATAGATGCCATTAGGCTTTATCTAGTTCTGGATGTGGTTATATCATCAAAATTTAAGATATCGAAGTTTAAAAAATATGATGGTATGAAATAACTCATTACGCATATCACTATATCTATAGTAAGATGGCAGTGACGTTAACAATGAAAAATTGCTCATACACGTATTTCAAGAGTTTGACTAGGTTTGTTGTAAAGTAGTACATATAATTAGTTGGAGCCCATGCCCGATCATGAAAAGAGTTGACTCATTCTTTTATCAACCAGTATTGTCATATTATAAATATGGCTCCTAATCTTCTTTCTTTGTAAAGTATAAAGAAGAATATGACAAATTCACTTAAGGAATATGTCCAAAAATGATAGGACATAGCTGCTCAAGTGCAGTCACCCTTAACCAAAAAAGAGATAATGATTTTATTTGTAAGCATTTTAAAGTCACCTTATTAAGAGAATATGATAGAAAATACGACTAAAAATTTTACTGATATAGTGATCTCAGACAAGATGATTGAAAATATCATTAAGAATGATAAAATTGAATAAAGAAAGCCCTTTGCTGTCAAGAACCTAAGAAAATAAAAGTGAAACTTAAGCTATTAACTTCGAAGGGCAACAATTTAAGAACTATATTTTTTATCCATAACCAATTTACCCGACACCCTACCCTACCATAAATAATGTTGTAACTTTCCTATACCAACCAACCTTACGACCTTTTATCCAGCCACTTATTAACTGACATTCAGACCACCTGCCAACATATATAACCCTAATGCCTTAACTGTTACAAGACCTTTTATGTGTCTAGCCAACCCAATAAGTGGTCATGGGAACCACAAAATAATTAAGAAAAGCCTACCTTCGATCCTATTCTCATGACCTAAAAAAGATGTACTAAAAACTTTCTAAAAATCATTTGGTTATTCCTGTCCCTATAAAACTACTTGAATTCTTTTATCCCAAGTGGTATGATTCTGTGCTCACTGTGATTATCATTACAAAATTGTTGACCATTTCACTAAAAATTACACTATTTTAAAGCATAATATGCAAAATCTAATAAAAAATGGTTGATTAATTTTAATACTTGTGGGAGGACAACACTCAATGTTCGTGGTAATCTATTACCTAATTATGTAGTGAATGCTTTCTATAAAAATAAGGAACATCATGTGAATAAGAGAGTAAAAAAAAATTAAAACCCTTTTCAGTCAATTGTTTGATGCCTTATTTGAGGTTGGTATGGTACTACTAGTAGATCCATGCACCTATCGTGGATAATGTGTTATGAACCAAAAGTGTAAATACCATAGTGAGGCTCAAGGCCATTTTATTGAAACTTGTAAATAATTTCTTGAAGAGGTACAAAAATTGATAAACTCTTATCAAATTAAGTTCTATGAGAAAAAAAAAAATTCAAAGAAGGCTGAGGTGCTTATAATTGATAAGTCATCAAAATGGATGCCAATATCAATAACCATTTACCATAGTGAAAAACCAAAGTTAATCATAAATAAAATCATCCCAAAGTTAGTAACTGTCAAACTCTTAAGCTCATTCCTTTATAAAGATGAAAAGGCTATCTCATAGAGTTATGACTGTGAAGTAACAATTTAAGGGTAGAAAAAAATCACACCCAAATTAAACGTTGCCAACATAACTGGTGTAAGTGGCATAACCAAAAGTGGAAGGTGCTACACTCCAAAAATACTGAAAAAAGTAAAAAAAAAAAAAACAACAGTGATGAAAAAGTAAGTTAAGTTAGAGCTAATTCTAGAAAAAGACAGTCCAAAGGATGTGTCCAAAAAAAAAACCTATAAGTTCTTGAAGCTAGTAAAACACAATAAGTATTTTATGGTTGAGTAGTTAAACAAAATACTAGCTAAGATCTTTTTGTTACCACTGTTATTGAACTCGAAACCATACTACAATGCCTTGTTAAAGGTGTTAAATCAAGCTTATGTGGCACATAATGTATATGTAAAATATGTGAACCATTTAGCTGAGAACCTAGTGGTGCCACATTATATAACCTTCAATGATGATGAGATCCCACATGAAAGCAAAGAAAGTATAAAGGCTCTAAATATCACTGTTAAATACAATACTTATATCATAGTCAAAGTATTTATTGACAATGGCTCTGCTATTAATATGATGCTTAAGTCCATATTAGCAAGGTTACCCATTGATATATATCACATAAAAAGTTATCATATGATCATCCGAGCATTTAATAGGACTAGGCATAAGGTCTTAAAAGATAATGAGATACCTTTATAAATTGAAGTTTGCACCTTCAATGTAAAGTTTCAAATTATAAATATTTTTCAATTGTATAACTATTTGTAAGGTCGGCCATGGATTCATATGACAGGTGTTGTTCTTTCCTATGTACACCAAAAGGTCAAATTCAATGTGAAGGGTCAACTTGTGATCATAGCTAGAAATGAAAACTTGTTAGTGACTCAACCTATGAATGCTCCCTATGTAGAAGCAGTAAAGGAATCATTGAAATATTCTTATCAATTCTTCAAACTTGTCAATATAGTTGGCAAAATATTTAAATTATACCAACAAGATTTTTTTAAGATCATGGTCAATCAGATTATTAATAAAGTTTGGTACCCTAAAGTTAGACTGGGTAAAAATCTACAAAGGATAAAAGAGCTACCAATGATAATAGACAACAATGAAAAATTAGGCCTAAGGTATAAAGCTAAGGAATAAAAGATGAAGAGGATGCGAGATAACCAGATAAGAATAAGGATGGTGATAAGTGTGCCAATGTTATCTCGCACTTGTATGAAACTTTTAGGTTGGGAAGATAGATGTATTCAGGGCCAAAAGAAGATGTTAAAGAGGAACTAAGTATAAAAAAAGCTTTCGTCGAGTTATCCATCCAGATAATAGGTGAAAAAGATACAAAAGTTCAAAAGGAAGAAGTGTTGGTTTGTCCATGTCCACCAGGCTTCGAGTTGAAAAACTGGAGTGTTATCCAAATGCTTGTTGTCCTTAATGCCTTTCCAATGTAATTATAACTCTTAATTGCTTATGTCCAAAAGTATTGGGATTGTCTTTTATGTGTGAGCCTCTTATCATTTATTATCTCAATAAAAATAAGAGTATACATTTTCGTTCATTTTTTTTTCAGTCAAAGTATTTTGCCAATACTTTCTATTTCATTTAATTTCAAGTCTTCAAATGAATATAAAGATAATCATGATAACAATTAGGGATTTAATTTTAAAAATTTAATTAATACTGATAAACTTGACACTGAAGAGGACTTTGAAGAATATACTTTACCTTTAAATCTAATGAGATTGATTGAACAAGAGAATAAATCTATTGAGCATTATCAAGAAGTCATTGAGATGATAAATTTAAGGGATGATGAGAACAAAAAAGAAGTTAAGGTTGGCACATTACTTTCATCGACTGATAGACAAAGGTTAAAAGATCTACTTCAAGAGTTTGTAGATGTGTTTGCTTGATCTTATCAAGATATACCTGAGCTTAGCACTGAAATAGTGGAGCACAGGTTACCCTTGAAGCTTGAATGTAGGCTAGTTCAATAAAAATTGAAAAGAATAAAACCTAAAATGCTATTAAAAATTAAAGATAAGGTAAAAAAATAGTTTAATACATGCTTTTTATAAGTGGCTAAATATCCTGAGTAAGCAGCTAATATAGTATTTGTCTTTAAGAAAAATAAAAAAGTACGAATGTGTGTGAATTATTGTTATTTGAATTAAGCTAGCCCAAAGAATAAATTTTCTCTACTTTATATTGATACATTGGTGGATAATACGGCTTAACATTTAATTTTCTTTTTTATGGATGGATTCTTCGATTATAATTAGATAAAAATGGTCGAGAATGACATGAGAAAACCATATTCGTAACTATTTAAGGTACCTTTTATAATAAAGTTATGCCATTCAAATTGAAAAATGTTAGGGCAATTTATTAAAGGACTATGGTAACACTTTTCTATGACATGATACACAAAAAGATTAAAGTGTATGTGGATGATATGATCATAAAATCTCATGAAGAAGAAGATCATATAGCTAACTTTAAAAAAATTGTTTGAGAGGTTAAGAACATTTTAGCTCAAGCTAAATCCATCCAAATGCACATTTGAAGCAAAGGCAAAGAAATTGTTGAGCTTAGTGGTTAGTAAAAGGAGAAGTGAAGTTGACCCAGACAAGATATAGGACATCCAGAACTTATCTCTTCCAAGTACGCCAAAGAAGTTTAATGTTTTCTAGATAGATTGAATTACATCTCTTGATTCATTTTTCAACGTATCTCAAAATGCGATCTCATCTTTAAGCTCATTCGAAAGAACAATCATGGTGAATAGAATGAAGAATGTCAAGAGTTTTTTGATAAAGTTAAGTAGACTTATCAAATACTCTAGTGCTAATACCACAGATTCTAGGAATACCGTTAATTTTATATTTGACTACATATGAGAAGTTAAGGGGATGTGTGTTGGGGTAGTAAGATAAGTCCGACATGAAGAAAAAAGCTATTTACTATTTGAGTAAGAAGTTCACATAATACAAGTCTAAGTATTTGTCTTTAGAGAAAATGTGTTGTGCTTTGGCTTGAACGACTAAAAGACTTAGGTAGTACATACTCTACCGTACCATTTAGCTTATAGCTAAATTAGACCCAATCAAATACATCTTTAAAAAGTCATCATTGTCTAGAAGGATTACAATATGGCAAGTAATACTCTTAAAGTATGACATTATGTATGTAAGTTAAAAAGTAATAAAAAAATGCTATAGCATAATTTCTTGCAGATCGTGCCACTAAAAATTATAACCCAATAAAATTGGATTTTTTGAATGAAGAATTAATGGTTATTTTTTAGTCAAAAAAGGAAAATGATAATGAAAGGTCCTGAAAAATGTATTGGATTAGATTATTAATGCTTTGGGACATGAATTGAGGTAATTTTGATCTCCTGAAAGACGTTATTATCTCATTACAGCAAGGTTAAACTTTAATTGTACTAACAATGTGACAAAATATAAGGTCTGTGTCATGGGTTTATAAACTGCTTTGGATAAAAAAATTAAGGTATTGAAGGTGTTCAAGGATTCAACTTTGGTTATTTATAAATTGAAAGAAAAATGGGAGACAAGAGACTCGAAGCTTATCCCATATTATAAGTACATCTTAAAGTTACTTAAATAGTTCAAAGTAGTCCAATTTAAACATTTGTTTCGTAAAGAGAATTAGATTACAGATACCTTGGCTATTTTTGACAATAATGATTCGGGTTGATAACAATACTAAGATTCAGCCCATTAAGTTAGATGTCAAAGATATAGTGGTACATTATACCAATGTGAAAGAAAAAAAAGATGGCAAGCCCATGTGTTATGATATCTTGCAGTATTTAAAGAATCAACAATACCTAAAACAAGCAACAGGAATGATAAAAGAGTTTTGAAAAGATTGGCTATGGGTTTCTTCCTAAATAGGGATGTCATTTACAAAAGAAGTAGAGATCATGTGTTATTGTAATGTGTAAACGTAACTAAAGCAAAAAAGATTATAAAATATGTGCATGATGAGGTATGTAGGCCATATACCAATGAAAATATGATGGTAAGACAGATTATGAGAGCTGAGTACTATTGGTTGGATAATGGAGAGTGATTGCATCGATTATGCTCGAAAATATCATAAGTATCATATTTGTGCCCATAAAATCCATGTTTCATCTATTACTTTACATGTTTTGGCACCACTTTGATCATTTTTTATGTGGGGCATAGATGTCATTGGTCTTATTACTCCTAAGGCATTAAATGAAAATAGATTCATTTTTGTAATAATTGATTACTTCACAAAATGGGTTAAGACAGCTTCTTATGCAAATGTGACAAGATCAGTAGTCTACAAGTTTATAAAAAGAGAAATAATCTACAGATATAGACTCTAAAGATGATCATCTTGGATAATGCCAAGAACTTAAATAGTAAGAATATAAAAGAGATATGTGCTTAATTCAAAATTAAGCACCATAATTCAATATCGTACCCTCAAAAATGAATTAGGCAATAGAGGCTGTGAATAAGAATATCAAAAGAATTCTAGAGAAAATGATCATAACTTATAAATATTGGCATAAGAAATTACTTTTTGCTTTACCTGTCTATCGAATGTTAGTATGCACTTCTACTAAGGTAACCTCATTTTTTTTTGTTTACAGGATAGAGACTGTATTGCTAGTAGAAGTAGAAATTTTATCTTTGAGAGTCTTAAAAAAATGGGATTAGAAAAAGTTGAATGGATACAAAAGTGCTATTAACAATTAAAATTCATTAAGGAAAAGAGAATGATAGCACTGTGTCATGGCCAATTATATCAAATAAGAATGATGAGAGCTCATGACAAGAAAGTCCGACCTTATCAATTTCGAGAATGAGAGTTGGTATTGAAAAAGATTCTCTCAAATCAGCATGATAACAAAGAAAAATTGAAAAGGGTCATATGTTGTAAAAAAGACTTTTTTGGGAAAAGTATTAATCTTAACAAAGATAGATGAAGATGATCTTTCTAGTCTCATAAATTCTGATGCTATAAAGAAGTACTTTACTTTAAAAAAAAAAAAACAAAAAAAAAGTTCAAATTAAAATCCAAAAGGACAATCTGAACAAAAAAGAAGCTTATCCAAGTTGAAACTTGTAAAGGTGATTTGAAGAAAAAGAATACTCCATCATTTGAAAGGCTCACCAACATAAAAACTAGTATATTTTTAAGAGCTCTGAAGTGCTAAGGGTATTGTATGATTAAGTTTTTAAAATCTGAAATACATTGTCATGATTATCTGATTACTTATCTTGGGGCATTGTTATCCTAAATAGCCATCTTTGTATGCCTTTATCTCATTTAGTTGCAAAAATTTATCCCAAATAGCCATAATTTGTAATCTGGTCTCTTTTCTAAATAAAAAAAATTCATTTCATTCTATTATCTATATTTCATTTTCAATCATTGCCTTTTTCTTTCTATTTAAATGCTTTACAATAAATAAAAGAAATGTATAATTAGCATCTTATATATTTTGAAATTGGGATAATGATTAATAATTGAATAATTTCATGAGAAATTGTATATTGCTTTGGAAAGTTGAAAGAAATGATGGCAAAAGATGAAACCCTTAAAGTTTGGTAAAGACATTGGTTTTGAAAACTCCCCTAAAGAAAAAGGCAAGTGCCTATTTTGAATAATGAAAAATGGAATTGATTTTGTTCCCCTTGCTAGAAATTTAAAGAGTTTAAAATACAAAAGAAAGAGTTTTGAGAACCTTAATACCATAATTGAAATTTCATGGCATTGATTTAGTGACATATATGTATTGACATTAGTTGGCATTTTCATCTTGGATAGGGCATACATTTGCATCCTGTAGCAAACATTTAAATAATTTGCATCATTACATGTGAAAAAATATGGATTTGATACATTTGCATCATTCGTATTATCATCTATCACATACAAAATTTTGACTTTGGTGAAAATTTTTGAACTTATGATTTTGAGAACATTTTCTAAATTGTGATGCCTCTATTTTAAAGAAGTTTTTCTCGAAGCCCTTCGAATTTGATCTATCAGAATTTCAGGCATGATCTTTAAAATTTATGGTTATTATTTGCAAGATCGTTTGATCTCATATTTTTATTTAGACTCAAACCTGGTCATTTTCAACCTTGACTTGGTCCAAGTCATTTCATTTTTTGACTTATAGTTTAATCCCAATCACTTAATTTTTATTTTTGATTTAGTCTAGATCATTTATTTTTTTGACTTGCTGCTTAGTTCTGGTCACTTATTTTTTGTCTTAGTTTGGTCCTGGTCATTTATTTTTCTAACTTGTGGTTTAATCCTGATCAATAATTTTCAACCTTGGCTTTATTTAAATCATTTATTTTTCTAACTTGCAGTTCAATCTCGTTCACTTATTCTTGATTCTGGCTCAGCCTAAACTATTTATTTTTTTGATTTGTGGTTCAATCCTGATCACTAATTTTTTACTTTGGCTTGATTCAAGTCATTCAATTTTTTTTATTTGTGACTCAATCCCTATCATTTTCATTTTTTATTTTTCATTTTGGTCGAGTTCAGTCACTTTTGACTTTGGCTCAATTCGATCGTTTTTCACGTTTAAATTTGGCTTCGTCTAAGTCATTTAATTTTGAACTTCAACTTGATACAGATAATTTCATTTTTTGAACCCGAATGCAATAGTTGTTTATGTTTTTACATCATTTCTACTTCACAAGGATATGCAAAGAGGAGTAACTGTAAACACCTTATTTTGTTTAGGGTATGCATCCAAATTTTCGATTTCGATTTTGTCAAGATTGTGAAGCTTTGGTAGTGTTTATTGGGTCTTTTGGGTTTCGAATGGACCTATCTCGGTCAGTATTTGGGCTTTATGCCCAACATATAGTGTTTATTCTGGTTTAGGCTTTGAGCCCAGTAGATAACCTATTTTGGTACAAGCTTTGGCCTAGCTGATATTATTTATTTATTTATTTTATTTGTTTTTTAATAAAAAATAAAAATAAATAAAAAGGAAAAAATTAAGAATTTACGATCTGATTCGTGGGATTCAATCCTAGAAATCAAGCTTGTGTAAAACAAGAAACTAAATCATGGGAAATGATATTGATGATTGAACTATTTTTTAAGAAAAAAATAAAAAAAAATTGAATCTGTATATGATAGATTCAATCTTTGTTATTGAATAAAAAATCCCTAAGATTTCTTATGAAAAACCCTATAAATCGTGCCTAAAACTATACAAAGACACATAGAGAGAATTGAGAAAATTAATAAAAAGATCATAGCATTTTTTAGCATGAAAAGATTTTTGGGTTTTTGGTACTGTTTTGGAATTTTTATTTTTGAACCATATTTGATCTTGAAATTTTGATGAGGTTACTAGGTTGAGCGTTTTAGTGGTGTTGGATTTCTAACTAAGTGATTTTTTTTTATTTCTTGTGAATTTTTGGAAAAAAAATTTTTTTTTTTGGTAAATTGCTTGAATTTTTCAAAGAAGATTCAAGTTATTGCAACCTAAATCTGAAATTCCCATCGTGTTTTGGGTTTTTTACCATTTCTTGGAAATTTGCTTGAATTTCTTGGCATTCATAGATAAAGGTTGGAGAGAAAATGTTTTAGAAAAAGAGGCAGTTGGGTATTCCTAAAGAAAAACAAAAGAATTTTGGCTTTTATAGCAAACTGGAATGACATCATTTTGGGAGAGACCTCGAACCTGCATGATCCGATGACCTGTGTGTCGCTTATGTACAAAACTCGATCTGATCGCAAGTATTTATTTTTCTTTTTTCAATTTATCTTCTGTTTTGATTTTTATTTATTTTATTTTAAATTTTTATTATTTTTTATCTTTAATTATTATTTTACTCAATTTTTAATTGAACAATTTATTTTTTTAGATACCTTTATGAATTTTATTTTATTTATTTATTCAAAAAAACAAAAAATATTTTCAAAATAAATTCATGAATCCTACCAAATATTGAAAGATTTTTCATAAATTAAATTTTAATGAATTTTACTAAACTATTGGAGAATTTTATAAATCAATTTTTATAAAAAAATAAAAAATATTTTATTTTAATCATACTAAACTAGTGGAGGATTTGAATCTTAAATTAAATTTTACTAAATTATTAGAAGGTGTAATGAATTTTTTGAAAATAAGTTTATAATGAAATCTCACCAAACTATTAGGAGATCTGCATCAAAATAAATCTTATCAAACTATTGAAAGATTTTACTAATTATTTTTTTGAATAAAATATGTTAATGAATCTAATGACAGAGATTCTTTAGAGGAGGATACTTGTCTTTATAAATACTCCTAAGGTAAAAAAAACTCTTAAATTGCTACAAAACTATTAGAGTAAATTTAGGATCAATTTCTAATAATTAAGTTGTGGTAAAGTTATAAAAATATCTTAAGGTTAAATAATTTGAAATTAAACTAGTATCATCCTTTGGATGAGGGCTATGAGAGTACTATAATATTTCTCACGCATAATTACACTTTTGAATATAAAATCTAGTTTCGTAGATTATAATATACAATTTAAGATATCTAAATTAATTTTGGGACTTCTCTTCAAATGAGACAGATTTAATTAAGTGACCAATTACACTTAAACAAAAAAGATTTGTGGTAACTTCTAAGTCTATGTCTAACGATAGATCTATGAATATACGTTATGACGTATAGTTAAAAGACCATAAATGGTTTGTAATCTTAGTGAAAATTTGCAGCAGCTGCAAGCGGATGAATTATTATAAATTTCGTGTTCTTTTTTGCGTTCAATTTTTCTTCGTAATTATTTATTATCTTTTCTAGAGTAAGATTAAGGCTTTAATCTGATGAAAAGAATCAAGAATGAAAAGCTGAAGCATGGGATGGGATTCTCTTTACAAGCAACATAGTAAAGGCTGGAGTAGCTGTAGCTGCAAGATTCGCCATTATAGGCCCCAGCAAGATGATCCATTTATTTTTACTCTCTGCATGGATACGTGCGATAGTTGTTTGTGAATTCTGCAAATACATATATGCTCAGCTCAGGGTATATTGGCTATATTTTTGAACATATAGGAAGAATGTATAGAAGATGGGAGGAGATTGGGGCCGGAAAAATAGAGAGGATTGCAACACAGAATTCTGTCACACTGTTAATTCGAGTCAGTCTCCAGATTTCAAAGAGTTCATGGAGTTCACTAGTGGTAGAGCGGTCGATTAGCATGCGAGGGGCACGTGGTTTGATTCCCCGCACCACCACTCGAGTTTTTATGTATTTTCCAATTGCCATACTTCATGAATAAAAGAACAGTAAAACGCAACGTTTTAGTGCGAAGATAAACTGGAACGGCGGGAGATATCGCACTTTGTTATCGAGAGGATTTGACAAGAAAATTAGAAAGGGAATTGCTGTCTTTTCTTTTTTTTATATATATAAATTATTATCAGTAAAGCAAATATGATTTCCTGAAATAAGCCATTGCTTTTGTTTTTCTTCTTAACCTGCACTTTCCTAGTATTTAATTTTCATAATGTTCCTAGTAAGTCGTTTTTTTTAATAAAAAATTTATCATGTTCATGAATTTTTAAATTCAGTTGGATGTGTTTGATTTCTGATCAAAAAAGAAAAATAAGTAGATTGTTATATACTTTTTAAGGAATAGAAAAAAATAATTAAAAATGTGATATGTGACTAAATTTTACAATTTGTTTACTTGTATAGTATTTATTTAATATTAAATAAATATATTATGTTATAATTAATATGATGTCAAATGGATTGGACAATTCATAAAATGACACGATTTCATATACTATAAATTATGCTTGGCACGACCTATTATTATAATTATGGGTTGTGTTAAACATGACTCGTATGTTTTTGTTATGCGAGGCTAGAGATTTTAAGTTTATAGAGTTGGTATGATATGATTCATCAAAGGTCATTGCTAACATGTAACACAACAAGGCACATAAATATTAATATGTCATGATGTATCAGCTCATAAATATTATTCATAAATATTATAAATGAGTTTAGTTTATTAATTTTTAAGAATATTTTATGTTACTCTCATTATATAATAATTTTTTTTATTTTTTTAATACTTTATATTAGTAGTTTATAAAAATTAAATTGTATCAATAAATCTACTTATAAAATATTTAAACTATTAATAAATAAAATTATAATTTTTTTCGTTTTGATTTATCATTTTTTTAAAAAATTATGAAATATATATTACTTAAAAACTGATTAGAGAAAAACTTAAAATAAAATCAAATACATTATATAAATAAATCATCATAGGTGAAAATGAAAAATAAATAACAATGTGATATATATATTTTTAATTTAGATATGTAATATTTGTATTTTTTAATTTTTATATATTATTTTAATAAATTCTTTTAGTTTTTATTAATAAATATAAATATTTTATTAAATGATATGAATAATGTGCATCGCATATTGATTTCATACATTAATTTTTAAAAATAATTAAAAAAATTTTTAAAAATGATAAAAATTTAAAAATATTTTAATGAGTTGTACTTGCCCTGTACGACACGAAAGATAATGTCATGCTAGGCATGGCACGACCTATAAAAGCCGGAGGTCATTCTTTCAGTTTTCATTGATCAAATCAACACGACACGTTGAATAATAATACTCAATCAACATATCTCATTAACACATTGACTAATTTTTTACTAAGTCAATGTTGGCTCAGCACAACTCATTTAACACTTTTATTATTCATGTCAATATATTAAATATAAATAAAATATTTTAGTTTTTTATCAAATTAATGTATAATTTTTACTAAAATTTTAAAATTATATTATTTTTATATTTTTATATCATTTTCATATTTATCATTTTATTGTATTTAAAATTATCAAAACTGAAAATAATTAATTTTTAATTCACTTATAAAATTAAAAAATTATACTGAGTATCAAAAATATATCTTATTATTATATTTGTCAAAACAATAATAATAATAATAATAGGAATGGAAGAAGAAAGGGAAATTTTGGCAACTTGTATTTGTCCATCGTTAACGCCACTCTATCGAAGGCCGCTTCTTTGCCAGCTCTCTCTCTTTCCTCTCAAGGGAAAAAAGAGCAGAGAAAAAGAAAAAAAAAGGTGAAATGGGTGAATTTGGAAGTCTCCATTGATTTACATTGAGGTAAATTGATTTCCATCAAATTCTTGAATTTCTTGCTCTCTCTTTAATGTTTTGGGATAATGTTCTTTTGATGTCAACCAGCGTAGGTTTTAAGATTGAGAATCATCAATATAATGATTTTCAATTGAGTTTTTTTTTTTTTTTTTATGTTTTCTTTGAATTTTACAAGAAAAAGAAACAGAAACAGAAACTGATCAAAGGAAATCAAGATTGGGTTTTTAGAAACTTGTCTAAGGAAATCAAGATTGGATTTTCTTTTTAAAATTCGAAGAAAAACATGCATGAAGAAAAGAAAATTAGAAAACTTTTCATGATACTTAACCGTCTGTATAAAATTCATGCATAAATTGGTCTCCATACTCAATTAATCATGGGAATCTTCCTTTACTATGTAGCATTGTATTTCCCTTGTTGAGGTTATATGGAAGAGAAGGAGAAGCCGGTCTCTAAAAGAGAAATTTTCTGCCTGTCAGGACCTTTACATCTAACTGCGGTTGACTGGTAAACGCCTTTCTTTCACAGAGAGGGAGTTACTTTATTAAGAATTCTAATGTGATTACATTTTAATTTTGCTCTGAACAACATTGCACGATACAAGGGCATAAGGCAATTGATAAACTTGGAGGTGTAGGAATATCAGACTCCTGGAATTTATCAAGGAGACTAATATAAAAAAAGATCTTAATGCACAAGAGTTCTGTGAATCAGCATTCTCAAATTGTTAACAGACTAACCTATGATGTTGAAAATGAAGTGGACATACCTTAAATTTAGTACAAAATATCTGATAGTAGTTAACCCTGAGCTGAAAGCCCTTGTCTCTAATGACTGAAATCATGCTGATAAAATTATTATGAAATAGTATGAAAAAAATAAAATTCAACCCCAAAAGGCTTTTGTCTAACATTAGGGCTAGTTACCTTAATGGTTTGGTTACCATTCTACTTTCTCTAAAGCAAGATAAAAATTCAGAGGATTTGCTGGTGCACAGAATCCCTTAGGGGCGAAGTCAGTGAAGTCAGCAGCCAAAGCTGCAGTAGAATACATGCTTTAACCACGACCTTTGAAACATGTAATTATGAATAAGCATTATACCTGTGGCAGAAGTTTAACCTGTATAATACTCAGCTAGCATGACTTTGGATTGATTCCTTATTAGTTTTTAACAGTATTTAAAAGAAAAAAATAATTGTTCCATTCAAGGCATTGGATAGTAGATGTAAGAGGTTATTTCTGTTTCTTTGATAGGAATAACTTTCATGACCGAAGATCTGTTGCTGCAAGCTTGGTTCAGGGAGTGTACATTCTAGAACGTGATCGGCAACAGAACCGCCAAAAAATCCAAGCTAATGCACCACCTTGGTGGAACTTCTTCAATTTCCAATTGATCCGTCTTCTTGTAGATGATGTTGATAACTCCATTTTTGGTGCCATTTATGAATTCCAGTCTTTTACTTGCAAATACAACCATTCAGGTCAAAATGCTCCAAATTATGTTATTGCCTTTCGGGGTACTGTAAATAAGTCCAATACCAGGTCTCGTGATCTCAAGTTGGATCTCCTGTGCCTCCGCAATAGGCTTCATGAAAGCTCTCGATTTCAGCTTGCAATTCAGGCTGTGCAGAGTATAGTTACTGTTGCTGGAACTTCAAGTATTTGGTTAGCTGGCCATTCGCTGGGGTCAGCTATTTCATTGCTTGCTGGGAAGAACGTGACTAAGATGGGTTATAGGGTTGAAACTTACCTCTTCAATCCCCCATTCTTCTCTGTCCCGGTAGAAATAATCAAGAACGAAAAGCTGAAGCATGGGATTCGCTTTACAAGCAGCATAGTCAAAGCTGGACTTGCTGTTGCTGTAAAGAGTTGTCATCACAGGCCTCAGCAAGATGATCCATTTGTCTTACTCTCTGCATGGATACCATACCTATTTGTTAATCCTGCAGATCCTATATGCTGTGGGTATATTGGCTATTTTGAACACCGGAAGAAGATGGAGGAGATTGGGGCTGGAAAAATTGAGAGGATTGCAACACAGAATTCTATAGTGAGTTTATTGTCAGGTTCACTGAAGAGCGATTCAGAACCTCTGCATCTGCTTCCTTCAGCCAATCTCACCATTAATTTGAGTCAGTCTCCAGATTTCAAACGAGCTCATGGAATTCACCAGTGGTGGGATCCTAGTTTTGATGGTCAGTCAGAACTGCATGTGTACAGGTAGTGCTTGTTCTTCCTTGATCTTTTCTAGTGGACGACAAATTACTTCTAGGAACACTACATTGGGGACAGTTTGATCACTGACTTGTTGTTGGAGGAACCCTGGGGTTGTAATTTCCACTCGTTTGTTACCTTTATACTGGGAAACTGAAGAATGTCGATAAATTTTCTTTTCCATTTTTCCATAAAGATGTAAACTGATTGTCTTCTAAAAGTGTAAAGAATCAGATAGGGCTTGAAGCATTCCAATTTCTAAAACATTATATCCATATTGTGCATGTCGCACTTATGTTATTGTAATGCCGAAGGAACTTTGATGGACTTGAGAATCATGCTGTGTCATGTTGGCATCTTCTTTGGTCTTTCTAATTTCCACTGAAAAAATTTTTCTATCAATGATTTTACACTAAATCTGGATTGAGAGGAAGGAAAGGAAAGGAAGTAAAATAAAGGAAAGTAATGAAAACAAAAAAATATTTTCTTTGTTTGGATAAACTTTTAGCCTCTGTTTGGATTAAGGTAAGGGGAGAGAAAAGAAAGGAATAGAAAGGAAACAAAAGGAAATGCGGAATCCTTTTCCTTGTTTATGTATGACATAAATAAAAATAAAGAAAAGGAAAGTATACTTAGCTTCCTTTGGTTTCATTCAACTTTCTTCATTTTTTAATTATCTCAAATTGAGGGAAAAGGAAGGGAAAAGAAAAAACTAAAATTTTTAAAATATAAAATGATTATTATATCTTTATTAATTTTTTTGAATTAAAAGTGTATGATTTTGAATTTCAAATTTAAATTGAGGATAAAAAAATCATTGTAGACACTCATTTTGTATTTATTTTTATTTTTATTATTTTATTATTTTATTATTCTCTTTTTTTCTTTTTTTTTCTTTTTTTTTTTGGCATCTTTTTTACTTGCCACCGACAACCACCCTGACAACAGGCAGCAACTCTAACAAACGTCGGTCGTTGCTCCAACAGTCACCCTAATCCTAGACGGCCAAAGTTCAACAAAATCCCAAAAAATATGGGATTTTGATTTTGATCTAGCTTTATAAATAGAGCCATAAAAAAGTAGGAAAGGATCCATCAAAGGAAAACCCTGCAAAAAGAAGAAAACAAAAAAAAAAGGCTTACTGAGAAATGATAAAACCAATGAAAAAAAATCAACACGTCGAATCAAAAAAAACAAAAAAAAAACCTTTGTTAAAAGCAAAGAAAACTAAAAAAAAAAAAGAAAATAGCAACACAAACCCAAAAATAAAATCTTTGGAAACGAAGGCCAATACGTTAAAAAAAAAACACAAAAAATCAAAAAAAAAAATTGGCCAAAACTTCAAAGTCCAATCTACGCCTACTGGGATTTTTTTTTTCACAAACTGAAGGTTGGATCTATGTTTAAAGCGAAGGAAAAAATCAATATGATTTTTTAAAAATTTTTTTAGTCATTAGTAACGATGGCTAACGATTGTCGATAGCGACTGACACAGTGCTGAACGATCAAATTCTGGGTTTAGGGTTTTTCCAGGGGGTTGGATTCTTTCTAGAAAGATAAGCTCTCTCTTAAATAGGAAGAAGCAAAAAAAATAAAACAAAAAAATTAAGCATTTTATAGTGTTGTCAAAAAAAAATTTACAAAACGACGTCATTTAGGACCCAGAAGATCTGTGGGTCAACCCGGATCTAACCCTAGATCCATGCACCCGACTCGATTTACTGCTAACTTTGATCGGCTTACTTGAACCGACATTGAACCATTGAATCGCCAAGGAAACACTAAACCGATCGACCGACCTGCTAAACCTTTTTGACCAAGTGTTGACTATGTGTATTTCAGGTATTTTCACCATAACTTTTTATTTTTTATTTTTTTTCACTTAATTTTTTTTATATATTTCAATTATTTAGTTTATGATTTTTTTATTATTTTTATTTTATTTTTGTATAAAATTTTCATATAAAAATAAATTAATGGTAGAAGATATTAAATAGTTTTAATTTAATTAATTTAAAATAATTGCTAAACATAAACGTATTAAAATTTTAATGAACAAGAATAAAAAATATATATATAATAAAAAAATAATGAAAAATAAATAAAACATGATAAAAATTAAAATTAAAATCACAAGTGGTAATTTTGTTAAAAAATATTTACACAAAGAAATTTTTTAAAATATTCTAAAAGTGTTAGAAATATTTTAAAATAATATTTTAAAACACCAAAAAATATTATTAACTAAAAAAATAGTCACAAGTGGTGATTTTATTAAAAAAATATTCATACAAAGAAATTTTCTAAAATAATTAGAAATATTTTAGAATTTTTTAAACAAAAATTAGCATGAATAATAATAAGATCACAAGTAGTGATTCTTAAATTATTCTTTTCAAAATTTTGCCAAAAGTGTTGGTAAAATTATTTGAAAATATTTTCAATAAAAAAATAAATTATAAAATGTTTAAATTATGGAAATAAATAAAATTTTACAAGACTAAAAGTCATGAGTGATGACTTTATCAAAATTTCTTAAATAAAAGATTTTTTCAAAATAGTTCGAAAAAATCAAAAATGTTTTGGGAGTTCAACTAATAAATTTTACTTCAATAATAAAATAAACAATCAATAAATATTACTAAGTAAATTAAAATTTTCATCAATAATAAAATTAAGAGGAAATTATAAGTGATGATTTTCCTTTAACTTTTTAAAAATCATTGTCGTAATGGTTTTATGTTCGTTAGACGAATTTGGAAACGAAATAAAAACATAACGGAGTCGTCATCAATCTTTTTTTACTATGTGCAATTGGTCACCTATTAAATTTATCTTTTTAATAAAATATTAAAATTTATTAAAAAAATAATTTTATGATCTATGAAACAGTCTGGATTCAAGAGTCGATTATACGCGAGGAAGGATTAGCACCCCCATAATGCTCGTTTAAAACGGTACCACTTAACTATGTGTTATCCTTTGATTTTGATTAAAAATAGTTTTATTTTTGGTGTTTGAAAAATAATTTTTTTCATTTTTTTCATTTGTTGGAAATTGTTTTTTTATTTAATTTTATTTAGTGCTCAAATTTTATTTGAGAAAAATAAATTAAAATCTTATTATTGAAATAATTCTTAAAATGTTTCAGTACGTTGGTAACATTATAAGAATTCTTTTTCACCTAAAAATTTCTTAGGCATCGGTTCTCAGAATACCTTAGAAATCTCATTCTCGGATGCTCGAATTTACTTTTCACAAAAACTTTATTAAGCATGTAATGCAAAATGCTGATATGCTGATGCAAGTATTTTATTTTTTAAAAAAAATTATTAATTTTGTTTGATTTCTTTTTTATTTAAAACTTTGAAGAAAAAGGAATTTTTATTATATTGAAGATTTTTTATAAATATTTCAATATACTGGTAATATTTAAAAAAATCTTCTCACATAGGGATTTCTTAAAGTATCTCGACTTGAAATACTTTTAGAATCCTATCATCAGATAAAATTTTCTTTTTTTCTCATTTTTATTATTTATTCTTAATTTATTAGTTAATTATTATTTACTATTTTATAACAAAAGAAAATTTTTATTGTATTAAAAAAATTTTAATAAATACTCAAATACACTGACAGTATTTAAAAAAAATTTTCTCATCTAAAAATCTCGTAGGTATCACTACTCGGAGTACCTCTGAATCTCATCGTTGGATAAAATTTTTATTTTCTTATATATTTTTTTATTAATTATATTATTATTAAAAGTTTATTTTTTTAGTATTTAAAATTTTATTTTAAAATTAACAAAATTATAAAATTTTAACTACATAAAATATTATTCTAAAAAATTTAAATATTTTAGTATGCATAAATATTATAAAAATAATATTTAAAAAAATTAAAAAAAATTAAAAAAATTTTTTTTTACTTGAACCGGACTGGTCAACGATTCGATCGACGTAGGTCCAATCGATTTGGTGACTCAGTTCAATCTAATTAGATCGACGGTTCAACACTGGTTTGAGCCGATTCAGTTGGACCTGTCAGGGGCCAAAGATAACGAGTTATCGGGTTAGGTGCGCGGATCTCGGATCAGGTTGTGGGTTGACGCGCAGATCCTCTGGGGTCAAAACGGCATCATTTTGCTTCTTTCCTAAACGATGTCATTTTAAAGGCTTATTTAAAGGCCAAATAAGCTTCTTTTTTTTTGTTTTCTTCTTCCTCTTTCTCTTTCTCTTTCTTCCTCTCAGACACTCTTCTTCACTCTCTAAAACGCAAAACCAACGACTGTTTTGTCGTGCCGACTGTCGTCGGTGGTTGCCGAAAAAACCAAAATCTCCAAAATGAATGTGAGTCTAGATCCGAGCCTAGTTTTACAAAAAAAAAAAAGCTCCAAATAGCAAAGATATAGCCTAAAAGGTTTTGGCCAAACTAGCTTTTCTTGTTTCTGTGGTTTTTTTTTTTGTAGACTGGTGCTGTGGTTTCTGTTTTAGGGACTATTTGTTTGCTTGTATTTTGGTGTTTGATTTTTTTCATAAGAAGTTTTTTTTTTTATCTAGCAGTGACAGTTTTTTTTATCTTTTTTTTTGTAAAGTTTATGGGCTTCTCTTTTTCTTTTCTCCTTGTTGGTGTTTTTACAACTCTATTTATAGAGCAAAAAGGAATATCAAAATCTCAAAAAATTTAAAATTTTGATTGCTTATGATTAAGACGGCCATCGACTGCCAGAATAGCTGCCGGTGGCTGCCAAAGCCACTGGCAACTTGAAAGCGACTGTCAGAACCACTGCTAGAAAAAGAAAAAAAAAGAAAGGAAAAAAAAATAATAAAAAATAAATAAATAAAAATAATAAAATGACGTTTATAGCTGTCCCTATTTGCCTATTTTTGAGAATCAAGAATAAGGCAAAGACAAACAGACAACTATTTTATTAAAAAAAAAAAGAAACATTGAGCATAAAACTATTTTTAAAAAAAATTAAAAAGCTTCTTTAATCAAAGGCTCAATAATTTTAAAATTCATCATCTTGGGAAAGCTTCTCTAAGCAAAAGCTCAACAACTTTAAAATTCATCATCTTAGGAAAGCTTCTCTAAGCAAAGGCTCAACAACTTTAAAATTCATCATCTTGGAAAAGCTTCTCTAAACAGAGGCTAAACAACTTTAAAAATTCATCTTAAAAAAGCTCCTCTAAGCAAAGGCTCAATAACTTTAAAATTCATCATCTTGGAAAAGTTTATTTAAGCAGAGGCTCAACAATTTTAAAAATTTATCTTGAAAAAGCTCCTCTAAATAGTGACTCAACAACTTTAAAATTCTCATCTTTGAAAAACTCCTCTAAACAAAGACTCAACAACTTTAAAATTAAACTATTGAAAAATAACTTCGAATATTACTATAAAAGGGGACTTAATCTCATATATCACCACTAAAAAGATGTTAATGACTTCAGATATCACCATCGAAAAAAATGCAAATGATTTTTTAACATTCGGATATCACCACCGAAAATATGCGAATGGCTTTGGATACCGTCACCCAAAAAAACTCAGATATCATCATTGAAAAAATGAAATTCAAGCTTTAACACTCGGATATCACCATCAAGAATATGCAAATGACTTCGAATATCACCACAAAAAATATATAGTTCAAACTTTGACACTCGGATATCACCACTGAGAATATGCAAATAATTTTTTTAATACTCGGATATCACCACCAAGAAAATGTAATTCAAACTTTAATACTTGGATATCACCACAGAGAATATGCAAATGACTTCGGATATCGCCACCAAGTAAATACAATTCAAATTTGGACACTCAAATATCACCACCGAGAATATGCAAATGACTTCAGATATCGCCATCAAAAAAATGTAATTCAAACTTTGACACTCGGATATCACCACTGAGCATATGTAAATGACTTCGAATATCGTCATCAAAAAAATGCAATTCAAACTTGGACACTCAGATATCACCACCGAGAAAAGGTAATTCAAACATTGACACTCGGATATCATCATCGAGAAGATGCAATTCAAACCTTAACACTCGGATATCATCATTGAGAAGATGCAAATGACTTTTTTAATACTCGAATATCACCAACGAGCAATTTTAAAAATGTCTTGGATATCACCACCAAGAAAATGAAATTCGTACTTTAATCTTGAATATCACCACTAAAAGCTTTGAAAATAATTTATCACAATATTTTTCTTGAATGTTATCAATTTCACTGAGTTAACAACTTTTTTGTCTACTAGATTGGTCTTAAACCTCTCATCTTATGCCATCTCATTGAAATTCTTCAAAACTTTTTATCTTTTGAATATGTTTTTGTCCTTTTTTTTTTCTTCTTCAATGTTTCCAAAATTGGCAAACACAACTATGATGCAAATGTCTTCTCTTAAAATGACGATGCAAATGTCTTTTCTTAAAATAATGCACATGAAATGCAAGTATCTTTTCTTAAAATGATGAAAATGTCTTTTTTTCAAAATAATGCAAATGAAATGCAAATGCCTTTTCCAAAAATGCCAATCTATACATTCCTATCAATGATGGACAAGCTAATGATACGAATGCAAAGTCAAAAGATTCAAATGCTTAAAAAAAATGTTATTAAAAAAACCAAAGTCAAGATATGCAACTGCCCAAAGTTTTCTTGTCTTAAAATTTTCAAAGCTTTTTTCTTTCAATCCTGAATTTCATCTCATTTCAATTTCAAATCCTTTCTTTGGTGCTCATTTTTCATCAATTTTGCTTTCTTTGTTCTTAATTTGGATTTCTCAACTTTTCTTTCTATTTTTTCATCTTCAAATCAAATATGCATATGATCAACTTGCACTTAATGAAAGTGAATAAGCCATCGAACTATGGTGAAACTCAAATGATTAAAAAAATGTTTCTCATAGTGCCATTTATTTTTTTTAATTTTGTTTACCTTTTTTAAAAATATTTTATTTCAATTCACAAAAAAAGGCCTTAATCAACCTTTATTTTACTCTTAAGTCTCTAAAAAAAATGGTGATAATTATTATGTACATATCTGAACAAAATGGCAATTCCATCTTTTTAAATGTCTTGGATGATTAATTGTCAAAATGACTTCATAACTTGATATGAAAAAATAAATTTTTATCCAGGCTCAATAACAAATTCTTTTGGAAGGTTCTTTTATGGTTAAATCAGATTTGACACTTTTTTTAGTGTCACAATGTGATATTTTAATAGATGTCAAGACCAGCTATGCTAAATTCAAGATCATATTTGGGAAAGGTCAAGATTTTCTCATCTTAATCATTTGTTGTAATGAGTTTTCATGTTGCAATCTTATTCTCGCTCTAGACTACCCATTTTTAGGTTTTCACCCTAGAGCTTCATTATTTCATTTTTTACTTTTTTTGTTTTTTGTTTTATAGTTTCATCATGCACTCAAGTACTCGTGTGAAAGAGAAAATTTTGCAAAGAAAATAGACAAAAGCAAAATTGGTCATGAGGATTCTACAAGGAACAAACTCTTCAGTTCAAGTATCCATGTTTGATCGAAATAAACTTTTCAAAGTATGTAACATAGGCCAGAGTTTGAGGTTATGAAAGAATGGATAAACAAGCCCGAAACATGTGTTTGAAGGTAATCAGACTAAGGATCATTTTACATCATGTGAAGGATTATTTTTTTTAGGGGCATTCATCCCTTTTATTTTTTTAGTCATATTCAATCATCTCATTTTTTTGTTTTTTTTATTGTTTCGACTTTTGCTCTTTCTTACATGTTCCAATATTTGCTGAAATATGTTCAAAACTTCTAAAACTCAATTTGTTTGACATTTTCCCCTACAACTCATGACTTCATCAAATAAATCTTTTTTTGTAAAAGGTGATCATTGATCAAGGTTCATTTAGAAAGAATCTATTAGGCTCAAAAGGGTAACAAAGTGGATAATTTTTTATTTGTGAAAGAATGAAGAAAGATGGCCACTGTCATTTCAAATTCGATTGCTTGTATTGAAGAATGATTCTTTGAAAAATCAAAATTTTGTATTTATCACCTTTCTTTTACCTTTTTCTTTTTGGGATCGTTTGAATATCTAAAATGCACGATGTAACCATCAATACTTTTTTTTTTAATTTTTTATTTTCTTCTTGTTTTCATAACTCACATCACAACCAATCTTTGTCCTATCTTGATAAGTCAACAAGGTTTATGTGACAATGGAAATCATGTTGTAAGGGTTTAGTTGGGTCTTAATTGAGCACATCATCATGAAATTACCTAGTGCCCTAAACTAGATAATCTTAGAGGTAACTTAAAATCAGGCTCTTCTATCAGTATGCCCCCTAAATAAAAATAGTGTGTTTGTGTATTCATGGCTACCTAGATGACTTTTTCTTTGAAGCATAGTCTTAACACCTATCAAATCACCAACATCTAGATAAAAGAGCATCATATTTGCCTAATTTTTAATGAATTCAAGAGTTTTTTTTTCTAAATTGATCATTTCAGTGTTTGTTACCCTAAGAGAGGCATCACAAGTTCAAACTTGTATCATTTGAAGCCTTAAGATTTCTTTTTCAAGTGATTTTGAAACATGAAAAGGATATGGAAATATTTTATTTGGGTAGGTTCATAATAATGACCACCAAATTTTTTAAGACTTTTTATTATAAAGAGGAAAAAAAAATTTTTCTTTTTCTTTTTTTTTTAAAAATTGAGACAAAAAAAAATAAGGCTCTTAGCATTCAAATTCAACTTTCATACAAGTTATGAAGTTCATACATATATCTAATACAGAAGTGAAAAAGAAAACAAAAGGGGCACACTTTTTATTTTGAATCAATCCACCTCTTTGCAACATTAAATGAAGTATCCATCATTTTCCAAGAAAAACTATAAAATCATTCTCCAATTCCTCATCTGTACATCGCATCAATGCTTTAACACCCTTGGTTCATCTCTTTTACAATATATCATAGTAGAGAGTTTTCAGAGATATAATGATCACTGTTAGTTTTCAATTATATTTTTTCAGCTTTATTGAGATCTCTAACATTGTCTTTCAGTGCATGACAGTTTTCTATTGAATGACCCTGATTTTTATTATGGTAATCACATTTTACATTAGGATCATACCATTTTGGGTAAGCGGGTTGAAGGGATTTTAGTTGCACAGGTTCCAAAAATTGATTTTGGATAAGTTAGGGTAACAATTCTATGTAAGATATAAGAATATGGTCAAAAGTGATTTTTTTTTATATTTCTTAGGGCTCTCGGATAACTACTTGGATTGGATCTTTGTTCTGATTTGATAGATGCAGTAAAATAGTTGTATAAATAACTTAGTGTTTGAAAAGATGGCTAAAAATAAGGTCGATAAACTGGTTGTTGTAGTGGCTGATGCGATTGATAAGAACAAGGGATGGATGTAACATTGTTTATGGAAGGGTAATGAGTTTGGTACACTAATGTAGGGTATAGAGTGAAACCTCTGAACTGTTACCCTAAATAGTTCATTGCTTGGGCTTTATTCTTTTTTTTTTTTAGAGCTTCACCTTTTCTTGCTTCGCTTGTTTCTTCTGCATCGAGCTTACCATTCTTTATAATATTTTTAATAATTTCACTAGATATCATCATATCCGTAAAGTTTTTAGTTGCATTGCCTGTCAGTCTTTTATAGTACGATGCTTTCAGGGTGTTCACAAACAAGATAATTATTTTTTTTCAGTGAAAGAAAGTTGTACTTATGCAGTCACATCTCTCCATCTCTGTGCATACTCTTTGAAGCTTTCTGTTACTTTTTTTTTCATGTTCTATAGAGATAGATATCTAGAGCTAGATCCATGACGTGTTGATATTGTGTAAAAAATACACTTTGAGCTCTTACCGGGAACGAATACGAGTTATGTCTAGTTAAACATACCGTCTGACTGCAGAACCCATAAAGTTATCCTGAAATACGTGTATTAATAACTTTTTATCACGAACATATGTCGTCATCTTACGATAATACATGGTGATATGAGTGAATGAACATTCTGTGCCATCATATTTTTTAAATTCAGGGATCTTGAATTTAGGTGAAATGATCACGTCTGAAACCAAACAAAGCTTAGTTGCATCCATGGAGCCATAAAAAATCCATTCCCTCTGTGGCTCTAAGTTTTTTTTTTTTAATAATTTCATCTTTTGTTGAGCACTAGTATCTTTTACTTTCTTAGATATCTTCATCCCTAGCTTTTCTCTCTCTTTAAGGTCATCTAAGTCTGAAATTAAGATTGGGTTAGATGATTTTTTTGCCATGACAGGATTAGCAAAATTTTAAAATTATCCTAGAGCAGGTTTGGACGTTATTCCTGGATAAGGGTGAGCATATCGTCCGCGAGAAGAAATTTAAACTTTAACTCCTTGAAAAGGTTGGGTTGATCATGGGTCAAACCCTGAAGGGTAAACAGGATCCACCATGTTTGTTGATTGCTCTTGAAAGCAGAGATTACCTTTCACTACTTTTCTTTTATCAAGCTCCTTGAGTATGTCCATTATCTTATCAATATCCCCTTTTAATTCATCTTGAGCCTTCTCCATTCTTTCAAATCGACTAGTATGTTCTTGTTTCATGATTATTGTTTGAGCTCTAGTATTACATGAATGGCAGGTAGGTTGAGTCAAAATTTTTGATGGACGAGCTGTTCTTGAACCTTTGTTATCATAAATTTTTAAAATCAAAATGCCATGCATTGAAAATTTTATTTTTTGGTTCTTTTTCTTGAAAAAAAAATGGTGCATATGATGCATGAATGCAAGTGGAAGATATTTGCTCTTAGATAAATTTCTGCACTAAAAATTTTTATTAATTCATACAACTTTTGTTACACGAGATTTATCATCCTAGAAGAGGATAAGCAAATCTATAGTTCTATGGGATCCATGAAAAATTTTTCGGGAGAAAAATGTCTTAGGGCAAATATCTTGATACAGAACTGTACGATATGATTTATGTAAAAATAAAACAAAACAAAATGAGTTAGTGTGAGGATGTGGTTTGAGATTAAAAATATTTTTTTGTTTTGTTTTTATATTACATACAACTTTTATTCCTATACATTTTTTGTGGGCGAGGCTCTGCTTAAGGTTATCTTCCTAGGCTTATTACATGCTTGGTTTGAGTTGTCGTGCATCTAAAAGTTCTCAAATTATTTTTTATTGTCGTCCATGCTGGACTAGTAAGGCACCCCAATCCTCACCCATTATAGGCTACGAACGAAAAGGGTTCAATTTAAGTAAAAGTATTTCGCTTGCCATTATGGAGGTTATCATCTTACAAGGGTATAAATACTTTACTTCCTTCTATAAGGGATGGAGCCCGGATATAAAGCTCATGCATTGAGGTGTATCATGTCATTATGTGTGTACATGTTTCCTAATCTATCAAGAGTAATATACATAGTAAAAGAAATGTGTGTGAATTTTTTCTTTTTATTTTTGATTTGTTTTATTTTTTACCCTTTTTTATTGAAAGTGAAAAATAAAAATCTAAGAAACTGATTAGGACTGTTCAAATCAAAATTTAAGGATAACATGTAATTAATTTTGGCCTAACTCTCAAAAATAAATGGCATCTCCAGCGAAGTCGCCAAGCTGTTGTAACAGTTTTGTGTTTGTTCGATCAATTTAAAAATGAAATAAAAACATAACGGAGTCACCACCAATCTTTTTGGGCTAAGTGCGATTGACCATCTATTAAAATTTATCCTTTTAATAAAATATTAAAATTTATTAAAATTTATTAAAAAGATAATTTTATGGTTTGCGAAACAGTCTAAATTTGATAGTCGATTACGCGTGGGGAAGGATTAGCACCCCCACAGTGCCTGTTTAAAACGGTACCATTTAACTACGTGTTATCTTTTGATTTTGACAAAAAACATCTTATTTTCGGTGTTTAAAAAATAATTTTTTTGATTTTTTTTCATTTGTTGGAAATTATCTTTTTATTTAATTTTATTTAGTGTTCAAATTTATTCGAGAAAAATAAATTAGAACCTTGTTATTGAAATAATTCCTAAAATGTTTCAGTACGTTTGTAACATTATAAGAATTCCTTCTTACTTAGAGATTTTTTAGGCATCACTTCTCGAAATACCTTAGAAATCTCATCTTTGGAGGCTTGATTTACTTTTCACAAAAACTTTATTAAACATGCAATGCAAAATGCTGATATGCTAATGCAAGTATTTTATTTTTTAAAATTTTTTTTAATTTTATTTGATTTCTTTTTTATTTAAAACTTTGCAGAAAAAAAAATTTTATTATATTGAAGATTTTCTATAAATATTCCAATACACTAGTAATATTTAAAAAAAATTTCTCACCTAGGGATTTCTTAAAGCATCTCTACTCAAAATACTTTTAAAATCTCATCATCGAATAAAATTTCTTTTTTTTTTCATTTCTATTACTTATTCTTAATTTATTAGTTAATTATTATTTACTATTTTAAAACAAAAGAAAATTTTTATTTTATTAAAATTTTTTAATAAATACCTTAATACATTGACAATATTTAAAAAAAATCTTCTCACCTAAAGATCTCATAGGTATCACTATTCGGAGTACCTTTGAATCTCATCGTCGGATAAAAATTTCATTTTCTTATATATTTTTCATTAATTGTATTATTATTATAAAGTTTATTATTTATTATTTTTTAAAATTTTATTTTAAAATTAACAAAATTATAAAAATTTTAACTATATAAAAAATTATTCTAACAAATTTAAATATTTTAGTATGCATAAATATTATAAAAATAATATATAAAAATATTTTTAAAAATTCTAAAAAAATTTTTTTTTACCTGAACTGGACCGATCAATGATCCAATCAATGCGGGTCCAATTGGTTTGGCGGCTTAGTTCAGTCCAATTGGATCAACGATTCAACGCCAGTATGGGCTGGTTCAGTTGGACTAATCAGGGGCCAAAGATAACGGGTTGTCGGGTCGGATGCACGGATCTCGAGTCGGGTTGCGGGTCGACGCGCAGATCCTATGGGGTTGAAACGACGTCGTTTTGATTCTTTCCTAAACGGCATCATTTTGAAGGCATATTTAAAGGTGAAATAAGCTTTTTTTTTTGTTTTCTTCTTTCTCTTTCTCTCTCTTCTTCTCAGACATTTTTTCTCACTTTCTAAAATCCAGAATTTGGCAACTGCTTCGCCGTGCCAACACTGTTGGTGGTCGCTGATTGCCGTCTATTGGTCACCCAAAAAAAACCAAAATCTCCAAAATGAATGTTCTCAGCCTCCTGAGTTTAGATCCGAGCCTAATTTTATGAAAAAAGGGCTCAAAACAGCAGAGATTCGGCTTGAAAGGTTTTAGCCAAACTAGCTTTTCTTGTTTCTGTGGTTTTTTTTTTTTTTAGACTGGCACTTTGGTTTTCATTCCAGGGACTGTTTGTTTGCTTGTATTTTGGTGTTTGATTTTTTTCACATGAAGTTTTTTTTTTTTTGGGATCTAGTAGTGAGAGTCTTTTTTTATCTTTTTTTCTTTTGCAGGATTTCTGGGCTTCTCCTTTTCTTTTCTCCTCGTTGGTGTTTTTACAACTCTATTTATAGAGCAAAAAGAAATATCAAAATCTCAAAATATTTGAGATTTTGATTGCCTACGATTAGGGTGGCTATCAACTATCAGAACGACTATCGGTAGCTGCCAGAGCCACTGGTAACTTACAGGCGACTGTCAGAGCCATTGCTAGTAAAAGAAAGAAAATAAAAGAAAATAAATAAATAAATAAACAAAATAATAAAATTGTGTCTACAATAAGTGTTGGTATAAGAAGATTATGATCTATTTAAAAATATATTAAAATAAATCTAATAACAGAGTCTCTTCAATGAAATAAGTGAATTCTTTGAATATTTTTTAGGTGAAAAAATTTTCAGTTATACCAAAAGTGTCGAAAATAATTTATAAAATTTTTTATAATAAGAAAATAAAAATGATAAAAAAAAGTATAAGACTATTCAAACAAGATCATTCTAGGATCATATAAAATTAACTGGTATCGTCTTTGGATGGGCGTCATGGGGATGCTATAACATTTTCTGCACGTAATCATACTCTCAAACCCAACCTCAAATTTGTAAACCAAAAATAGGATTAATGACCAATCACACCTCAATAAAAAAAATTGGTAACAACTTATTGACTTTTACTTCTAGCGATCGAGTCCCCAAATGAAAAATTGTTATGACAATCATTTACCAATAAATTTATTGTTTCCAATTTTTTCTCTTTATTTTGTGAGTTTCATAAATTTTATTGATGACTATTTTTATGAAGAAAAAAAAGAAAATTGAAAGCATATAATATATTAATATAAACATGTAAATATTATAGTAAAAATAAAAATTATCAAAGGTTATAATAGACAAAAAATAATATAATAAATCATTTCATTCCTTTTTTCATTATTTAACCAAAAAATGGTTGTTAGAATTTTTTTATTTTATTTTATTTTATTAATTTTAACTATTCAAATAAATAGTACATATATCCTTATCTTCTTTTACTTTACTTTACTTTTTTTTTTATTAATATTTATCCACACATAGCATTAATTTAAGAGAAAGAAAAGAGGTAGAAAGCCAGTAACCTTTGATTCTTTTTGTAATTTTCACTTTTTTAATACTTTAATTTGAAAGAAAAATTAAGGGAAAAAAAGTTTAAAAAAATTTATTTTTATGAAAAAATTATTATACCCATATTTTTATTATGATATTAGATTTGATTATATAATTTATACATTCTACAAAAGTAATTTTTTTATGAGTATTTTATATAACATCATAATTTATAAATATTTTATGATTTTTTAAATCTTAACAACAAAACAAGTAAAATTATTATCAAAATAAATTAAAAGATTGAATTAAACATAAAATTAAGAGTAAATCAATGATTAGTTAATACATTTTATCGTATTAAATATGCTCAATTTTATTTAAAAATATTTATTTATACAAATTAGGTAATATAAAAATATATTTATATATTATATGTTACTTTATTAAAAAAATTATAATGAATCATTTTTTTTTCATTATTTATCCAAATAATAGTTATTAAAATTATTTTTTATTAATTTTAATTGTCCAAACAATAATAAGTATATGTGCCATTTCTTTTTCACTAAAAATTTTTTCTTTTATTTTATTAATATTTATTCAAACGTATCGTTAATGAATGAATTGCTGCGTATGTTTAAAACTGAATAATTGCTTTCTTTTTTCTTGGACAAGGATTTGATGCAATATTCTAATTTTATGTTGTTTTACTTTTGGGTTTCGTAAAAACTATCCTCAACGTACTTAATTCTAATTTCAGGCCAAAATAACTATTCTCATAGGGTAAGCCTGTTTTCATGTTCGTTAATTTTGTGGAAACTATCTCGTAAATAAAATCACTCTATAAACTAAAAAAATATCTCATGTATTCTTCCGGTTTCAGCTCGCCATAAATTTAGTGGAAGATATAGGCTAGATTTGGATTTCATAACATTTTTAGTACGATACGGTTAAATTCATTGCATCATTAATTAAATTTAAATATTAATTTTAATAAAATTTATTCAATATAATTTTTTTTAATCAGAATTATAATAATTTTTTTAATTATAATTATAATAATTTTTATTATTATTTTCAATTTTATTGTTTATTTAAATGGAGTAGTAGCTGCTTCAGCTACCGCTACCGCAGATGGATCCAACATTAGCGGGGCATTCACTCGGGTTTATCATTATGTCATTCAACCCAATAAATTTGGGAACAAATTACATGCCCTGATCCAACCTATTCGGCCCATTTGAAGAAACAGAAATTCCCCAATTTTTTAAATTTATTAGTTCGTTAGATAGATAATCATAGATTAGAAGAATTAATTATCCTTTTAAAAAGCGTTAAACCCTGACAAAAGCCATTATTAATATCCCTAAACTGACAAAAGCAATCTTACTTTTTCCCTTACAAATTCAACTCCTTGGGGAATGCGGACACCAGAAAAAAAAGAAAAAGGGAATGAATTCTTGCTCAGGAAGAAGGCCGAGAATCATGGCTTCCTCATTGTCATTATCTCATGATACCATCTCCGACATCCTCTCTAGATTACCCGTCAAATCCCTTACCCGATTCAAATCCGTTTCCAAAAACTGGGCCCACCTCACCTCCGTCCCTGCTTTCATCTCCGCCCATCTCCGCCGATCTTCTCCCGAACCATCTCTTCTCATCCGCCGCTACAACACCCAGTCCGGTTGGGGCTTCGGGATCGGGTTGATCACTAACCCGACTCAAAATTACCGCAGCCAGCTCTTGGATATTCCCTTGCTAGAATCACTTCTTCGGTTTCCGAAAATCGTGGGTTCTGTCGATGGTTTGGTTTGTCTCGATGTTTCCCCTTGTTATGCTTCTGATTTTGTTTTGTGGAACCCTGGAACTAAGCAATTTAAACGCCTCCCTTTTCCTTTGATTACTTCCACCAGAAGTAACCCTATTTGGTTGGTCTTTGTTGGGTTCGGCTTTGATTCTTTCAACAATGATTATAAACTAGTCAGGATCGTTTCTTTTAGAGGAAATGATGTGTCGCCTTTTCTAAGGGTTGAAGTTTATTCATGGAGGGAAGGGGTTTGGAAAGAAATAGTAGAGAGTTTCAACTTAGCTGTGTTATGTGGAGGACAGGATGGAGTGGTTGTTGATGGTTGTTTGAATTGGGCAGCCATTGGATTACAAAGATCTGCCGATCGAATTGTTATTTCCTTTGATATGGGAACAGAGGTGTTTAAGACAATACCATTGCCGCCCGTTACTCGATATGGTAACATGAAAGTTATGTCTTACATGGGATTATTGGCTGTTGCTGTATATCCATTAGTTTTTGCTGCTAATACTAATAATATGAATCGATTCGAGTTCTGGGTACTGAGTGATTGTGAAGATGGGATGAAACATTGGACTAATGTGGTTGTGATGGAGAATTTTTCAAAGTCTTTGGTTCCGATGGGGACTTGGAGAGATCGTGAACTGGTGATTAAACATATGGGTGATAGAGATAGAGAGAATCACCCGAGTCTTTTGTTGTTTGATCCAGTTGATGATGGAACTAAAAGGCTTCCAGTTGATTGTGTTGATTTCTGTTTACAAGGTTACAGTTATGTGGAGAGCTTGGTGTCAGTCAATGGAAGAAGCAAAGATGGTAGTGGAGCATAAGCATTCCAGAAGTTAGGTCGGTTTGGGATTTTGGTCCTTTTTAACTTGCTTTGGCTCTTAGTTTTAGTAGGTATAAATTGGTAGACTTTAGTTGAAACATCTTTTTGTTTGATAAATGAATATGGATGGATGTTGAGCCCATAATGATGCTTTCTGACTTCAATTTTTGGTATAATTCGTGGTGAACTTAGCAATGGACAAGAATGAGTTGCTCTTTTCTGCAATCGTATATGTTCTCTGATGAGGCCCTACATTATTTTTGCTTTACTTCTCTATATGCTTATGTTGTATTTCCTTTCGTTCCATTCATGCTCAATGTAGAGGAAACTGGATTCCAGACCCTGTTGGTTGTTGCGTATGGAAATGGTATATAGCCAAAGCCGATTGCCCACTCTTGTGGGTGATGGTGCAGGAAAACTTTGCAGTGTCCACGGGCTATTGGTGAATGGTTATCTCTCCCAATAAATTGATGGCTCTTTGAGCAGCAGGAAAGAGTAGCCTAAATGTGTATAGGTCACTTACAAACTGGACCTCCTCAATAGCTTGGAGGTTTGGGCTGCGTATTCATAATTCTCTTGGAGCTTAAAATTTTGGCAGGGGAAACAAACTGTGCTTTTCTTTTCTGGCTACAAACCTGACCTTGTCCCCTCTTCTTTTGCACCAACTCTGACCTTCAGTCACTTCCACTGACTTCTCCTTGCTTTACGATGAAGGAACTCTAATCCAAAGTAATCCAGAAACACCCTTCGACTCCTATTCAAGTTAAATCCAAACTTTTCTTGCAGTGGCCTACTCTGCTTTCTCGGTAATTTTGATTTTTCTTTAATCTAGTGCCACCCTATGACAAGACAGCAAAGATACAATTTTAGCGAAACCGTAAGCTGGACTCCCAATTTACATTTTCCGTTGTTTATGCAAAACATCTCAACTTACTACTGATGTTTGTGTCCCATCCAGAAGTCAGAATACTCTGAAAGCATATAATTGGATAACCTTAAAACTCTGGAAGCATAATAGATAGGACTCTGCCTAATGAATCACTCTTTGAAAAAAATATATCTATTTTCTCCCTCTCCTATTTGGGATTCTTGGTTTACTAAAAAAGTTCTTTCCTTCTTCTCGATAATGGACCACAGGGAGCGGACAGCAATCTCCCCTGTTTTGAAAACCCTCGTTTTTCTTGAGCTTGATTCTTACTGTAATTTTAAAGGGAACTTTTCTTTCATTGAATAATATGAAAAAGTCCATGACAAATGCAGAAAGATGGAATATCCCACCCCAAATCCCTATTTCTCTGTAAGCAACTGGCCGACTGGGCTGGACAATCTCAAAAGGTTTCTTCTCCCACCCAAGATAATTTATTTTGTCAATGTTACGTATTTCAGGCTAGCAGCTTAAAATAGGAGGAAACATTATGGATTAGTTGCAATTGTTTTTCACATTTCCCTTTTTTTTTTTTTTTTTTTGAGAAAGGTTAGAATTCATTCATAACTCAAAACCACATCAGTGTCTGCGAGGAATTTCAGAAAAGTAGGACATTCTTCAAACCAATATTTCTCATCCTGTACCATCAGACTTTGCCTTGCTAATCAGTGAGCAGCCTTGTTTCCAGATTTTGTAAAATGATTAACCTTCTACTCATCAAACTTCTCCATTTTTCCTCTGGCTTCTACGATCAAGTTCCCAATTGGAGATAAGTTTCATGCCTACTCTGCAACCGGTTAACCACCGTTAAAGAATCCCCTTCCAGTGTTATTACATGTAGTCTCAGTTCTTGGCAAAATCCAAAGCGTATATGCTGCAAGGCCTTCAACAGTGAACGGGCTTGTCATCCCAGGTAAACAGTTGTGGCGTGCACCAATAACATTCCCTTCCCAGTTTCTGACAATCACCCCAATACCACCCAGTTTCTTCATTTTGTCCATCGCCCCGTTAAAGTTTATTTTGTAGCAACCGTTTACCGGAGGTTTCCAGGTGGGATGTTGTTGCCCGTGCTGACATGCAATCTGCTGTTGGACTTCATAATTTCTGCTAAATAATCCTTTGCAAATGTACCTGACATCCCTGGGTCTCTTCTTTGTTCTCCATGTACTTCACGGTTCCTATCATTCCATATAGTCCATGCTCCTACCATAAATAGCTGAAGCTGTTTTTTTGTCAACTTGGTCATCACTTCCATCAACTAATCCAAAATATCAGTCTGCTGATCAACTGTTTCATCCCATTTAAAGCTTAAAGCTCCCCACATTTTGCTCGCCCAGGTGCATTCCTTCACCGCATGGAGAGTGGTTTCTTCCTCTTTACCAAACCTCGGACATGGGCTCGAAACTGGAAACCTCGGATAACTTGGATTTGTCCAAATGGACATTTTGGAAACCTCGGACAATTGAACTAAACGTTTACTGCTGTTGAACTGTTTTTCAAATTTCTATGTGAATAAAAATTCCACTAGTTCCTAAATGAACAAAAGCAGATCAAATTCTGTTGATACATGAGCATAGCTCTTGGCAACAATAAGTCAATACGGTGCAAAAGAAACAGACCAAAAGTTTCCGGCAGACTACAGAAAGGAACAACAAACAACTAAATCTGGAAAATGTAAATACTGCTACTGAACGAAACTTGAGATTTTCTCTCGCACTGTTGTTATCAAGACTTCTATGATTCTATGCTTCTGGTAAAGCTTGTCTGAAAATTATTTTTCTCCTCTTCACGGGAAATTTGGATCATAACACAATTGAGCACTGCAAGCCTCAATTGCAGGAGATGGTTCCCCCCCATTAGTAAAATGTCAAGACGAAGGATGGGCAATTTCATCAACACGGGCTCGAAAGTCTATAAAATCCAAATTGTTCTGTTTTTGAATGATCCGTTGATAAGATATAAATAAGTTATCCACAATCGAAGACATTAAGTTCAATTGTTGACGGGGAAAAGAGTATTTGTAATCAACAATAGTAAAAGTTTTTCCTCGGTTGCCATTTTCGTTTTATGACTAAACAGATAGGGTCGTTGTTTTGAACAGGGAAAGGTCGACAATTGAAAAGAAATGTTCATGTCCGGATATCCCTGTCCTAATCTCCTAGCGTCCTTTTACTAGAACATGATTAAACGCAAACACGGAAACTTTTTCTCATAATTTGTGGATGATGGTGAGGGGGAGTGATGCTTCTTCAAGGATCCTATAGCATAGATAGCACTTTTAGCAATCATGAATGGACAGGTGTGATAAATTGCAGAGCAATTAATTACCCATCGGATGGATGATAAAGGCCTGCATCCAACACAACTGTTGATGATAAATTAAACAAGTTGAGAATCTTTGAATGGATGCAAATGATGGAGATGGGAATTCCCAATTAACCATGCAGCTGGCAGATTAGGAAGTCAGTAACTCGCCCTTTTTTTTTGCACAGAAGAGAAGATTATAATTTTTTTAAGTCACCAAGAATTTCTTATGAAGAACTTTTAACTACCAAATTTTAAACAGTGAAGTAATTTTGTATAATGATTTGCACAATCCACAACAATCATATACTTCTGGGGGATGCCCTGATGGTGATCGTGGAATTTCTCTAAAATTGCCAGACAGCTTAAGTATGAGAACCTGAGTTTGTCCTTCTTTTTTATAAAATTGAAGATAATAACTCTCGTGGCTAAATCTCACGTACCGCAAGATATATATATATAGATAATATCTGAGATTAGTGCCTGATAAACGTGATTCTGATGTCAAGCTAGTGGCTACCTAGATTCAATCAATCAGACACAAAAAAGGACCATATGAAACATGAACTAACTTAAGCTTTTAACCCTGCCCTGGTGTTTCCAACCTAATGGCGTAGGTGCTGACAAATCTATATCTTATAGGGTGTGCTCCGTACGGACAGAATTGACCGTATACTCGAAACAGATATATAGGTCACGCTCACGCAATAAGGAAAATTAGAAGAAATTTCGTAAAATGTAGAAAAATGGACACCGGAAATGGTTTCATTATCCGACGACACCATTTGAGAGGGTGAGTAGCACTGTGGAGTTACCCGCACATGTATGATTTATTCTTGGAAATGAAAATTTGAATTGATTGCTTTGATTGCTTGCTTTTTTTTGTTTCTTTTTTTTTTTATTACCTTTTAGATCATCAATAAAAAAAAATAGGATAAATCAATAGTAAAATAAAAAAAATATTGATGCTGTAAATTATAAATGGTTAGCATTTCATGAATCTAGATTTACCAAGATGGGTAAATGATTCATATAAATTCATGTATGCTATATGATCAATTTCCAAAAGTAAGAGCTAAAATGCACAACACCAAAGGATGGAAAATTGGGTCATCTCTCTTCCATTTACATAACTAGATCTTCACCCATATAACTGGGAACTGGAACAAACAATTATATATATTAATCAAATCATTTGCCAATGATCACATAAAAACCAGAAGGATCATGTCCAACCAAAAGTCCAAACTAAAGAGACACCCTAACATGCAGCTTTGTAGAACGTTTATGATCACTTTTCTTTTCCCTCAACCATTTTCCAGACTCGTTGTATTTGGAGGACCCTAACAACGCTAGTAATGCAAATATATATCATCTAATTAGTAGAACTCTGGTTGAAGCATTTAATATTCAAGTAGGGTAATCCTCGTCAAGTAGAGATTTATCCTTGACTTTTTTTTCATTATTAAAAATTAATAATAATCATAATGGTTGAAACAATTTTCTATACAATAAATATGATTTGTGAAGTCAAGTTGTCACTCTTTCAATCACATAATATGGTAATTGACCTCACATCAAGATAATATATATTGAAATTAGAATTTAATTAAATTGATTAATACAATCATCCTTAAGAGATAGTATCTAATAAATTTAAAATTTTAATTTTAGTACTTATAATTTTTTTTTTATTTCTAAATTGTGACATCTTTTGTATAAAATGAAAATCAGATAACGTTTGACATAAATGTGATACTAACAAGATTCTAATGTAGGAGACAGTCTCTAGTAGCAAGTTTCAAGTGCAAGAGTGCTAGGCGCCCTTGTGGTCCGAATCCAGGGCCATGAGCAAATGAACCAAGCTCCACCTACCTCATCTGTTCTCCTTGTGCTTATTTCTCCTTCAACAGGTTGTGGTTTCTACAAGGAAAGATGGTGGCATTCGTAAAGCGACACAGGATGAAACTGTGACTCCATTGTACCCTACCCTCGAATCTTTTATTTATTATTATTATTAATTTGATAAATTTGTCGTTTTCTTTTCCAGCAAATAAACAATTGAACACGGCACATGAACAGGTTGGTGAAATGTGTACATAATGTTAAAGGAGGAAGATGACGAGTCCTTTCAAATCCAAACATAAAAGCCTACAGAAAATTATTTACAAGGGCCCTTTTTCCTTTTTTTTTTTTCCAATAAATAGTACAATCATAGGCAACCAACAGCTAGTTTAAGTGCACATGAACATTAAATTCAATGTTTGATAAATGATTTCTTGTTAAAAAAAATAAGATTTGAATTTTTTTTTAAATAAAATAATAATTAAAAAGTAGCTTAATTAATTTCATACAAACAAATATAAATAATTACAAGAAAAGAAGAGCTAGGGTGATAGAGCTAATATTTGTAATTAACTAGAGATGATAAATGTTTGAATTGGATTTAATTTAATTTGATTTTTTAAATAATACGTAAAATTATGAAATACAATTCAAATTTGAGCTAAAACTTTCATATAATTTGATCCAAAACAAACTTTATCTCTTTTATTCAATTTGGTTCATTGATTTTTAAACTTTTTTTTATTTTTATATATTATTTTAATATGATTTTTAATATATTTTAATAAATTTAAGTATAAAATAATTTTTTATTTTATAAAAATTTAAAATATATAAAAAATTTAATAAAAATATATAATTTAATTTTGTTTTATTTGATTTTTTTTAATTTTTTGATTCAAAATTCGATTTGAACCTAATATATATTTAATATATAAATTTAATCAAAATTGAATAAAATATTTATTCAAACCAAATCAAACATTATAAATTTGATTCGATTTTTGAATTTTACAAGTTTTTTTACCCCTCTAACTGACTCAAATGTCAACTTGGTGCAAACCAAATATGAAAGTTGGGGCAAAATGCAAATAGGTTGATTGCTTTTGCCTCTTTCTTTTCACCTTTTTTCTCACTTCTCTCTTCTTAACAGGTTGGCTAGAAAGAGGCTTTATTGAGGAAAATGATGTTATTGGTTCAGCAATGCATCTCACAACAACGATTGTAGACATAATTTTCACAAAATTGGAATAATTTTCGTTAGAGTTGATGTAAGAATTTGACAATTAGTTTAATTTGATCAGGACAACTTTGCAAAGTCTACATGCTGAGCTGAGCCTCAATGATTCAGGGAAAATTAGTCAATCAAATTAATTGTTAAGTAAGGGTAAATTTTGTACTATTAAAATTGTTCTTGACAAAAGTCTGAACGCTCCTTTTGGACAGATTCATGGCATGATCTGGCCTCTATTGTTTGTGCAATTTACCCAAAATATTAGTACAAGAGTTCATAATTGAAAAATGAGTGATTTTTTTTAAAGAAAGGCAGATTTTAGTGATTTATTAAGATGTAACTTTTTATTAATAAATGATTGATTTAATCAATTAGATTCATCCTCTTCAATAAATAGGTTTTAAGTTTGAATCATATTGATAGTTATTTATTAAGATCATCTTGATTTATAATTATTTATTTTAAATTATCAGATACGATACATCTTATTTTAACACGAAAAATTAAATAATTTATCTATCTTTAAATTTTTTCCTAAAAAAAAATAAAAACTTTTCCCTCGCCTATATCTTATGTGCCCAAATGTGCTAAAAAAGATTTTTAGCCCAAATGTAACTTTTCGGAAGTCTGAAGACTTGGGTAAAAAAATTAAATAATCCCCATTTTCGGCATTAATTTGATGTGGGATCCAGAGGAATTCAATCACCAATTAAATGTTCAACCCATTGCAAATTAATTCTTTCTTCTGTTACCTCCCAAATCAGAAGTCCAAAGAAACTCTAATTACTTGCACCATTAAAATTGACGTCTTAAAAAAATCTGAAATGATCAAATTTATGGCCACAAAGTACTGGTACAGGTGGCTGGTTATGTTTTCCAAACATATAACATCAGGGTCACACCAATAAAGAAACATAATCCTTTTCATAAAAATTGTACTGTGATTGGTACGACCCACACAAAATCGACCTCCAGTCTTCATCTGGAGTTTCTAATTGGAAGATGGATGGACGGAAAGCAAAACAAAAGGAAATAAAAAGAGAGTAAACAAGGTTGTGGCTAACGCAGAAACGGCCATATACATACATATATATATATATATTATATAATAAAATACATAGACAAAATTTATCATATGAATATTTATATAGAACAAGGTTGTGGCTACCGATGAAACGGCCATATACATATATATATATATATATATATTATATAATAAAATACATAGACAAAGTTTATCGTATGAATATTTATATAGACAATTCTTTTAAATGATATATTAGATAATTTTTTAAAAAAATAAGATATTTTTTTAATTATAAATTAGATATTTTTGAATTTATTTAAATATTTAAATTATTTAAATTATAATTAAAAATCAGATAAATTTAGAGATATTTATTTGAAATTAAAATATAAAATATAGATTTTATTTTTTTAATAAATAATATTAGTTGTTTACATAATAACCTTATTTAAAAATTATTTAATTATCAAAATCTTTTAAATATGTTTAAAAATTACAAAGATTAAGTTTATTCAAATCTTTCAATAAATTTTTTATCTTAATTTAAAAAATTATTTTTTAAAAAAATTTACGCAAAACTTTAAAAATTCAAGTAATTTTATGTAGGATTTTGAAAATTCAAAAAATATTCATTTTAACTTTTTAAATAATAAAATTATCAAAATGATTATATCCATTTAAACTCTAATTATTATATTTATATTCCAAATTAATACAAAAAATTTAATATTATCTTTATCACTTATTATGTCTATTTTAAATTTTAAAAAATTAATTTAAAAATTATCTATTTAATTCTAATTATCACTAAAGAATTCTTCTATAAATTTAAGACTACAAATATAATGTGTTATACATCATTTTTTATTTTTTCAATAATTTTTTAAAGATATATTCTATTACTATTATAATTTTTTTGTTTATAACTTTTTTAAAAAATATATTTTATTATTATTATAGTTTCATTCTTATAAACTATAATTTTTTATTTTTTTTTTCTTTCAAATATTTTCTAACATTTTTCATATTTTGTATAATAATATAATTAAGATTACTAAAGTAAAAATATGTTAATTTTCTTTATTATTTAATTTATCATTTAATAATATATAGTTTATTTTTTAAGAAAGATATAATTTATTTTTATTTTATATAATATTACAAGTGTATAAATATTATTGTAAATAATAATATTAAAAAAAGACAAATTTTTTTACTATTTTCATAAAATTTATTTTTTAATGATAAATTAATATATATAAATTTTATATATACAATAAATTTAAAATTTTTAAATATAATTTTTAAAAAATCAATATATATTTATATTAAATAAATAAAATTATTTCATAAATCATACGGATTATAATATAATGAAGACATATTCTAGGTAGCAGCTATAACTAGGGTTGGCATCGGGTCAGGTTCGGGGCGGGTTTTGCTCGCCCCGAACCCGACCCAACCCGAATTTTTTTTTTTCATATCCGAACCCGACCCGACTTCGATATTATGTAAACCATACCCGATCCGATCCTAATTAATAAAATATTATTTTTTAAATATAAATATTTAAAAATATCATTATATAAATATATATAATAAAAAATTAAATAATTAATTAAAAATTAATTTTTTATATAATATCGAACTGGATCGAGTCGAGTTTTAAGTAAACTCGATCCCAACCCGACATTAAATATTTTTTTATTTTATCCGACTTGATTCGATCTCGAAATCCGAATTTAAAAAAAAAAAACCGATTTCATAAAATCAAAACGAGCCAAAACCCATCGAGAACGGATTAACTCGCCATCCCTAGCTATAACGTGATAACAGTGACCTTCGATATGTGCTGAGGGCCTTGGGATTATATGGCTTATCCTTTCCTATATTCTAGCAGATGGCATGCTTTGTTTTTCTTTTTTTTTTTTTTTTTTTCATGACTGTTTTGATGGAACTCATGGGGTTGACTGATGGGCCTTAGCTAGTCAATGCTTTTGATGGACTAACAGAACATAACAAAAGGGGCTATGTTTGGTTTTAAAAAATATAGTTTTATATTTTTAAAAAATAAAGAATAAGATGAAAATGTGTATGATGAATAATTGGAAAAATCTTTTTTAGAGAATAAAATTGAGAATATGCTTAATTTTGGAAACAATAAAAAAAAGTTGTTTTTCACTATTTTTAAGTGCAATAAAAAATATAAAAAATGATAAAAACAATAAAAACACAAATATAAAATAATTTTTAAAATTTATATTTGATATATTAGTAGTGTATAATATATTATTAATGAATAGTAAATTATAAAATAATTAATGAGTAAATTTAAAATTAAAAATTATGTAAAAATAAATGAAAGTTAATTTTTATTATTTATGTTTTAAAATTTTTAATTTTTAAAATTTATTTATTAAAAATATAATAATTTATAATTTATTAATAATATACATTAAATACGAAAATTAATTTTTGTGCTTTTGTGCTATCCAGCTGAAAAACGGTGTTCAAATCTCAGAGATTTAAAGCATTATTTTTACAATTGACGTGTCATCACTTTGTTGGTTAAAATATTTCCTTTGCTTGCCAACTGACGTCCAATCAAATTATGATTCTGCATCCCAAAGGCTTTGTATTGCTTTTTTTCTTTATTTGACTACTTTCATCTAAAGAAAGGTAAAAAAATCTGAAATCAACGGGTTCGATCCGAACTGATTTTTTAGAATCGATGTTTTTTTTTTATTAAATTTGGATATCGGAGGTCGATGATATGAAAAAAAAATTAAAGTCGGATTTGAAGTTGAGTTTTAGGTAAATTCAATCCGATATATATATAAATAATTTTTTTAATTATTTTTTTAATTTTATAATTATTTTTATATATTTTATATATATTTAATTTTATATTTATATTAAAAATAATATTTTATTAATTTCAGATCGAATCAGATATAATTTTATACAATATATAATCGAATCGAACTTGTGTATAAAAATAATAAAAAAATTATTGAATCCGATTGAATTCAAATTTTACATGTTTAAAAATTATATCAAATTCAAGATAAATAAAAATCCGACCCGACACGATCCGTTTTCATCCCTTTCATCACCTTCATGTCCAAGTACGTTTTCACTATTTTTTTTATTTTTTAAATTTATTTTTCATTTAGATTTATCGAACACATTTTCAATAAAAAAGAAAACATAAAACTGTTTTTAAGAAATGAAAATAGAAAATGAAATTGAAATTGAAAAATATTTTTTGGAACCAAACTTTGACCTAGTTTTTCACATGAAATATGCAGTGTGGAATAAGCACACTAATATATCAATTATGACTTTTTTTTTATCTAATTAATTATATACTTAATTTTTCTCATAGGAATTTTTTTGATACTAAAATTGGTACAAAAGAATAATGTTGCAAAAGATAACATGGAGGAAAAATTTTCTACCAACAAAATGACACATATTTGTTGAAAATTTTTATTTAATTTTATTTAGAAACAAGTATATCTAGTGAGATTTGAACCCAAAATTTTATTTAGATAAATGATAAAATTAATTACTATAAAATTAAAAATAATAATAAAATTTATTATAATTGTGATTAAAAAAAATTATTATAATTATAATTAAAAATATTTTAATAAAAAATTTATACTAATTTAATCTTATTGAAATTGACAATTTAGATTCAACCAAAATATAATGAACTTAATCACACCACATAAAAAATACAATAAAATCCAAACAACTATTGAGTCTTATCATACGTGCAAAAAATTTAAACACACAAATATTACTTATTATTTTATATTAAAACACGAAATTTACATCTTAATCACTATTTTGCATATCTAGGGTGAAATACAACTTTGTTAATTTTTGTTCAATCTAGATAAACAGCTTTAATAGATTGTAATCACATTTAATTTTTTAAAATGTGAAATTAAAAATAAATTAAGACCAATTTAATTAATTATTTAGTTTCAAAATAACTAAATAGAAGCATATATAGATGATAATTAATGACCCAGCACCTCAATAATTAATTAAACAAAAAAAATTCAAATATTAAGAAAGTGATTGTTGCACGTCATATGGCAAATCATGTGATGGAGTTCGGGAAATAAGCTCCGATGTCTCCTACCACCATAGAAGTGGTCACGTGCTTAATTAATTTGCCTTTGGCTTTTTGGACTTTGGATTTTGCTTGGTGCCGCGTGGACTTCAAATTTTCTGCTTTTCTTTTTTTTATATATTCTTTTCTAATTGGTCGAATTGCTTCTTTTTTTTTTCTCCAATCTGTTTTCATGCAAGAACTTGTATGGCTAAGAATACTTGGTGAAATCAATTTGGGAATTAGCTTGGGAATTACAAAGAAAGACAAACCCGACATTAAATCCTAGGAATAGGTCGATGAATTTCTCATTCTAATTCCAAGGAAACAATTATACTTTTTTTTTTAATTTACTGTATAGAATCAAGTAGGTCATTTGCTTACTTGTTTTCCTTTCTCTACAGAATGGACAAACAAAAAAGAAGTAAGACAAAAGTTGTGAGTCATCCTATGTTAGAAAATAAAAGAGAAAAGTGGATGCTATTTTCATAAACTGCCCAAATATTTTACATTGACTCTCGTACTCATGGATGTTTACATTAGTCCTTGTTTGAAATCAAGAAGTGAAACCCCTAATTCTTCTGCTCCTTCTTTCCTGGGAACCAAACACGGTGCAAGAGTTTGCGAGAGAAACATGGTGCGATGGGGGAACAAAGTCCAAAAGCTGATGTGGCAAGTGACAAAAACGACGAAGTATATCTGGCTTTATTGATATTTTCTTCAAGAGATTTGAATTCCAACATAGTGAAATGTAACGAGTATCCAAAGAATTTGGTAAGATAATCAACTATCATATTTAACTTTATTATTAATTTTACTCTCATAATTATTATATTTAATTTTATCATTAATATATTTTTAATTTTACCATCCAGTCAAATATATTAATAATATGACTAATATTGAGAGTGAAGAATCTTGAATCACAGCTCTTTTCCCTTCCGATAACTAGAAAGAAAAGGCATAAGACCTCCACTATTTATTTTTCTTGTTTTGTCCCTAAAATATATATAAACTTGTTTCTTATTTGTTCTTCCTTAATTTCTTCGAAACAAAATAATATGTTCTTTAGAATCTCATCTGTTTTGGAAAAATTTATGAAGCATGCTTTGTATACATATGCAACATTATTTAATAGTCCATTAGCTTCATTCAATTAATAATATCTTCCGGAATGCTTTGGATAAATAAGAGCTTGGTTTCATTTTTTTTTTGGTATGAAATTACATTTAGCAATAAAATTAATTTTTTAAAATTTAAAGTTATTGATATTTAAATTTTGATTATTTAAATTAAAATTTGAATAATATATTAAATAAATTTAATATACATTAAAAATTAATTAGCAAATTAAACTAATAATTGGACCACACTGACACTAAATGACAGTTAAACTGAGATTTGAACAAATTAAACAAATCTCAAGCTATCCTTTTTAACCATTGAAACAGGGCTTTAAGTTGTTTGCTTCGGTAATTAGGTATGAATTGTGTTTTATTACTCAAATATTGTAGGCAAACGCAGATGCAAGAGTTGCAAAAGAATTCTTTTCAGTCACACGGCCTTACGAGGAGTGATAATAATTTGAATTCGATTTAATTTTTTAAATAATATATAAAATTATAAATTTTGAAATAATTTTTTATACAATTCAATTAAATCAAATTATACCATTTTGGTTAAATTTATCAAATTTTTAAATTTATTTTTATATATTATTTTAATATAATTTTAATATATTTAAATAGATTTAAGTATAAAATAAATATTTTTATTTTATAAAAATTAATAAAAATATATAATTTAATTCAATTAAAATTTTCACCTCTTAATATAAAATATATTTAATATTTGAATATAATTCAGACCAAATAAAAAAAATCCAAACAAAATTGAACAATATAATTTTGAATTGATTTTTTATTTTTAAAATTTTTTTCTCACCCCTAAATCTGACTAACCTACTAATAATAAATTAATCTCTATTAATATTTATCATTTTTTTTACATCATTAATGCTTTAATTAAGCAGTTTTTTTTAAGGAAGATAGTGTAAAAGAAGAGGATACTTATTATACAAATGTAAAAGTGACATTGATTTAATTACAAAATAATTTTTTATATATAAAAGAGACCGTAAATTAAAAATAAAAAATTTATAAGTATAAGATTTTAAAATTTTAAATTATTAAATATTATTTTTTAAGGGTTAAATCAACTTACATTAATATAAAATTTTTTAATTTTAAATATTTTTTAACCATTCATTTTAATAAATTCAAAACACGAAAGAGATAAATAAAAAATAATTTAATTTAATTTTTTAAATTTATTAAAATTAATGATTAAAAAAATAAAATTAAAAGTTTTGGACTTATATAAATTGATTTAATTTATTTTTAATATTATTTTTTTGGATAACTCAAAATTGTATCAATAATTTTTTCCGTAACCGGTAGCTGACAAGACAATCATCTTAATTTATGACAATGCTACAGTGATAAAGTACAGTGCATGAATGAAAGAGCAGCCTGCTCACGTTATTCACTTTCATTTCAAACTCAGAAAGTCAGAGAGAGCAGGTCACGACAATTTATTTGCTAAAAAATCACTACTCTAACAACTGTCGGTGGAGTCTTACTTCACACCGCGTGTCCTTCGGGGCTCAATTTACACGCTTTTATTTTTTTTATTAGCTCCAACCGTTTGTTTTAATTTAACTTTATTTATAAATGAAATTCAAAGTCTTTTCCAATAAATTTAATCAAATTTTGTTACCTAACTTATTAAACATTTTCATATATCTTTCTTATTTTTATTTTTGAAAGCGTATATTTCATTTAATTAATTATAATAAAATAATAAAATTTAAATAATTATTTAATTTTAGTTTAATTATATATAATTTTATTAGGTCCATGCAAATATATATGGTTTTATTCATGCAAAATTTTTTAATTTATCAATAATTATGTAACTTATTAATAAAAAACCTAACACTTTTTAATAATTAATTTTCAAATCCTAATAATTATAAATAAAAAAAATTCCAATCAGTGACCTTCAAAGTTTCAGGTATGTTATGTTTCCAACATTGTTTAATTATCAAATTAATATTTGTATACAACTTGTAGATACTAATATTTACCCCAGTTTCCGTGACTTTATCTTTTAATTTCCCCATAACTTTTCCTCTCTACCAGAAAAAAAATATTGTACTAATTTAGATAAACACCTTTTTTTTTTTTTTCTTTTTTTCTTTGTTCTTTTCATTCTCTTTACGAGCCTCACTTCTTTGTGGATCTCCACTAACCAAATGATAGAACGAAGCAAGTTTAGGAAGCAAATTACGTAATTGTAAAGGTAGAGGGAAAAAAAAAAAAGAAAAAGAAAAAGGATGAATTGGATGATATGGAAAGGATGAAAAAGCATCTTAACCAATTGCTTATGCATGCATAGAAGATTGGACAGGGGCATAATCTAAAAGATTAGAGAATAACAAGTAATCAAGTAATAATTTATTAGTATAATTTAAATATAATAATTCGTGTATTTATATTTATTTATTAAATATTTAATGCATTTTATTATAATTTGTGTCAATAAATTAAACATAATATTTTTTTTATCAAAATTTTATATAATTTTTATTAAAATTTTAAATTTTATCATATTTTTATATTTTTTATTATATTTTAAATTATTGAATTTAATAGAATTCAGTATGAGTAGTTCTCGATTATACAATTCATGAATTGTGCATGATCTTCTTTCACTAGTTTCATACAAACATGATTAAAATTGGGATTCTTTTAGCAAAGCCGGTGGGATTGTGCTATAATGGTATAAATTCTTCTGCTTAATACATTTTGGCATAACATATAATCTTCGTGAAGCACTAAATATTATTACTTTACTCCCTTCAAAAGAGGGGGCATAAAGCAAAGAACATAAAGGACCTACTTTTTGAGCAGACATCGTGCAATTAGCAAAGCCATTACAGAGTGTTAGTCCTTCATGTATATCTTGTTGGCTAAGCAATTACATGCATGATTATTGATTTGTCTTTGTGCCTCGTTTCTGCAATTAACTTCTTCTACCCTTGTTCAATTGTACTAATCAACAAAAATTGAAAATTAAAGGGTAATCATAATTAAGTACAATATTCATATAATAATATCATTGAATTAAAATTTGAAAATACGTTTGATCATATTATTAAAAAACCTAAAACAAATAAGAGTATAATCTTAATTGTACGTGATTTAAATAATACTTACTTTATCCGTACAGAATTAAACTAAAATTTAAAGCATACCCTTTTAATTTTTATATGTAGTTTGAGTGGAATAAGATTGAAATCAGACCTTGGTCATGAGAAAAACAAAGCAATGCAGACTTAAACATATGCATAAAAATCCAATTAGCCAATAAAGAAAAAAAAAAAAATCCTAACTACTGTCTCATAAAAATACCACAAAGAGTTTTAATTAGATTCTGAAATCTCTGTTTAAGTTCAATTATGTTCACAACTAACAGACATTTTATGAATCACAAATCCATTTTTATATATAAAAAAAAAAACCAACAAATCCACTCATAAATTAAACTTGTTAACTAAGTCTTCGTCCTATAACTGGTTAAAAGCAAACAAAAAATTCTGTCAACTTTCTGTCTTTCTTAATCATATCTCTATCGTTTCCTTAGTGCATCGAATCATTTTTGTATTTTTTTTTTATCACTCACTCTTTTTATCCAAAATATGATATGATATAATATGATAAAAGCAAAACAAGGAGATTTGTTTTTATTTTTTTTATTTTTGGTGGATGGGACTTGGGAGTTTAATTTGTAACCCAACCCAGTGGGCCAAAAGAGCTGAAAGTAGAGGACAGCTCATGCTTGGGACATAGACTTGACCCCAAACGTCTCTACTTCAACCATTTCTTTTTTATATATAACCACTGAACCACACACTCTTATTTATGTACGTACGTTCACATTTTCTTTCAACTTTATAACGTTGTAGATGTAGTGATATTTATAGCTTTACCGACCTCTAATTTATTTTCTAATTTCACTCTACATTTTCAAAGTTACTGATTTTGGAGCCACCGCAGACAAGAAAGGAAAAGAGAAATGGGATACGACAGGCTCCGACCTTCAGGACCTGGAGGCTCTGGAAATCCTCAGCAGCAGCAACAACAACATGAAGAACCCAGAGCTAAAAACAACAAGAAAAAGCTTCTTATCATTTCAGTTATTGCCCTGGTTATGATCATTGTCTCAGCTGTCTGTGCTGGCCTCGTAATTGGGCTCCGTGAAGGAGGCGCCGACCCTGTTGGCACCCCAATCCGCCGTAAGCCCACCCAAGCTATTTCCAAGACATGTAGTAAAACTCGGTTCCCAAACCTCTGTGTCAACTCACTCCTCGAATTCCCTGGCTCGCTGACTGCTAGTGAGCAAGACCTCGTCCACATTTCCTTCAATATGACGTTGCAGCACTTCAGCAAAGCTCTTTATATGACCACGTCCATCTCCTACGTCCAGATGGATCCGCGTGTACGGTCAGCATACGATGACTGCCTCGAGCTTCTGGAAGATTCTGTCGACGCCCTCTCCCGTTCTCTCTACTCCGTCATTCCTTCTCAGGACGGCGACAATAAAGGCGGGTCCACTCAGGATGTGATGACGTGGTTAAGCGCGGCGTTGACGAATCAGGACACGTGTACGGAGGGATTTGAGGGAGTGAGCGGGGCGGTGAAAGATCAAGTGGCCGCCAAATTGAATGACTTATCGGAGCTCGTGAGTAACTGCTTGTCGATTTTCGCGGCGAGTGGCGGAGACGATTTCGCGGGAGTGCCGATACAGAACAGGAGGTTGCTGGCGTTGGACGACGATAAATCAGGAGAAAACGTCGATGAGGAGAATTTCCCAAAATGGCTGGGGAGAAGAGAGAGGGAGCTATTGGACACTCCCGTGTCGGCGATCCAGGCTGACATAATCGTTTCGAAAGATGGAAACGGCACCGTAAAGACGATTAATGAGGCGATTAAGAAGGCACCGGAGCATAGTACTCGGCGGATCATCATATATGTGAGGGCAGGAAGGTAAATTGTGGTTATATTATGGATCCAAATTTACTAGGACAGCCTTTTTCTTGGGGCTTTTCTAAAATTACCTTTCCATACTTTTCCTCTTACTTTTCGTCACTGTTGTTTTATAACTTAAAACGACGAAAGTAGTCTTGTATTGCAGTTCGTCATTGAACTTTTTCCAGTTGATGATTGCATTTTTTCACTTCACCGCTTTTGGGAAAATTTTCTTCACTTTTTTTTAAAAAGAAATTATTTTTTATTTTTTATTTTTCTGAAATTAAATTAAATATAAAAATTGACTGGTTTTCTATTTTTTGAAATTACAACTGTCTGAAGATTACAAAGTTAGTAATAAAAATTTACAGGTACGAAGAGAATAATTTAAAGGTGGGGAAGAAGAAAATAAACTTGATGTTTATAGGTGACGGGAAGGGTAAAACAGTCATTACAGGAGGAAAAAGTGTATTTGACAACATGACTACATTCCACACTGCTGCCTTCGGTAAGTTTACCCTTCAACTATTTTTTTTATTCTCCTTCAACTAATGTATTCTCCTTCAAATAAAACAACTTATTTGTTAGGGGAAATGGAAAACCATTGGACCCAAACCACTAAACATGCATGAAGTAGAAATTGCACGTGGGCTGTTATTCTAGACAGACAAAGTCCTAGAGTCCTGTGGCCACTTCACCTTACCACCTTCCTTGTCCACACAACTGGAAATTACAATTACCCTTCCAGGAAACCTGAAAGCAGAAACAATATTAAAAAAAAAAAGAAATTTAAGGAAACTGTTGGGAAATGAATGGAATAATGACATTGCTTAAGCTATGTTTTTGTTGATTGCTAGTGAATTAGTATTGAGGCTGAAGCTCTCATTGGAATAATCAGAATGTTCTAATTCCCCTCTCTATCATAAAACATGCGCTTTTGGTTATCCAATTATCTACAAAATTTAATGCTAAAATGTTGATATTCTTGGAGGTGGTTCATGCGGCTATCTCCTTTCACTAATTGGCATCTTATTATTATTTTTATTTTAAAAAATATATAATTATTGAAATTAAGAATATAATATTCTATCAACGAATTACACATTTATTGGCGGCAACTTTCTGATCAAAAGTTAAATAAATACTAATGTTTGCCTCATTCTAAGAGAGAGCTGTATTCATTGGTCGTTTCATTTTTTTTTTTCCTTTCAGCGGCAACTGGGGCTGGTTTTATTGCACGAGACATGACATTTGAGAACTGGGCCGGACCAGCCAAGCACCAGGCAGTGGCTCTTCGGGTTGGGGCAGACCATGCTGTGGTTTACAGGTGCAGCATCACTGGATACCAAGACACTTTATATGTTCACTCCAATCGCCAATTCTACCGTGAATGTGACATTTACGGAACGGTGGATTTTATTTTTGGAAATGCCGCTGTGGTACTCCAGAACTGTAGCATTTACGCCCGGAAGCCCATGGCCCTACAGAAGAACACTATTACTGCCCAGAACCGAAAGGACCCGAATCAAAATACTGGTATTTCGATCCATGCATGTCAGATCCTACCGACACCGGATCTCGCCGCGGCCAATGGTAGCTTCCAAACGTATCTAGGCCGTCCATGGAAGTTGTACTCTAGAGCTGTAGTCATGTTATCATACATGAGTGACCACATTCACCCTAGGGGATGGCTGGAGTGGAACGCTGCATTTGCCTTGGACACACTATACTACGGTGAATACATGAATTATGGGCCAGGTGCAGCAACTGGGCAACGGGTCACATGGCCCGGGTACAGAGTCATCACTTCAGATATTGAAGCGGCTAAATTCACCGTGGCTCAGTTTATTTATGGATCATCATGGTTACCATCAACAGGGGTTGCTTTTTTGGCTGGTCTACAAGTTTAAAAATTAAATGTTCTTTTACCACTTTTTTTTAGTTTTTAATTGTATGAAATATAATTTTATCTTTCTAAATTTTTCGCGAATATTTTAATAAGCGTCACTGTTCTTGTTGATTTAACTCCAGACATGTAAGAATTACTACTACTACTTTCCTTATTTTTTTTTTCTAGTTATAAATTCCTTAGTCAAAATCTCGTTGTAATAATGAAATGAAGTTAGATATGTTTCTTCGTTTTGACCGTTTGTCACCTCGATGGGTTGTTGCTGCAACTTTTTGATTACGTGAGGCTCAGGTTTTCCTGTAAATTATTGGTGTCGGTGATTGACTGGAGAAATAAATGCTTAGCCACTACATTGTTGATTTGTTGGTCATTAAAGCAAAGCCCATGGGTGTTGAGATCAACCCACAGGTTTGCGGACCCAGGGGTTTAAAACGATATGGCCTACTGCACCTGGGTCCATTCGAGACATATGGAACTTTGTCCACCCTGTTTTTTATCAAACACCTGCCTCGATGGGGTAAGAGTTCAATCTTTTTAACCAAGAATAATGCTTTTGCAACACTGCATCCAGCTTGTGGCAATTGACATGTTCCATTAAAGTCAGGTACTTTGGATCAATTTTTCACACAAAATTTTGTTATTTTGTCGAGGGGTGGATGCAAGTGGGACACCCCTACAATAAGAAAGTTAGGCAGGAAAAGGCTAGCTAAAAGCCAAAGGATGCATAGCCAGCTGTGTGGAATAAATTTTTTGGTACTCTTGGTTCTAGATGGTGGCGCCAACCAGATCTTACTTCACATGGCCGAACCATTGGAGGTAAAGAAAGAGCATAAATGCCAAAAAAGCCAATAAATAAATTTAATGAGATACTGTACCAATACTATGAAGTTATATATACTATTATTGACATAGCTATAACCAAACAACTAAAATCTCCCCAATACAATTTGTGCTTGGATAGATTGCTTAAGGGCATTTCCAGGTAATAGACTATGGTTCGAGGATGTGCTGCAAAGGAAAGTTGGCTCTACGAACAAAATAAAACAGATGATAAAAACACAAGTTCCAGCAACATCCCAGTGTTACCCAGAACTTATGCAAGACCATTTAACAAAAATATGGACTACCATCATCCTTCTGCAGTATATCCGCATTGTCGAAGATGCAGACATGCAAAGCTACCTAACTGGTTGCCTTGGGGCTTACAAGGTCAGTTCATCAAGAGGATGATCCAAATGATGAGAATATTAATTCAGAGATTTGTTAGATATTATTTTATGAATAAAAAAATTACAAAAAAATAATTTTAAGAGGAAATTTTTTTTTGATAAGTAAGTTTATATATTTATAAATAAGTAAAATTTTTATAGGATTAGGTATAAAAAAATGATGTAATAGATTTATAGGATTTTATGAGATAAATAACTCATAATATTACTGAAGATTTATATCTTATAAGTGTATATGTATGTTTGTGAGTAGATTAAAAGTTATTAATATGGTTCATATAGATATGGTGCCTAAGTGCACATAAATATGCGTTTATTTAGATTAAAAATACTCTATAAAATTAAAAAAGATTAAAAGGATCTATAAATATTAATTATGAGTAAAATTAATTTATTTTGATATAATTTTTTATAACTAATAGATTTTATTTTTCATTTATAGACGTAAATTGATTGAATCAAATCATATCAAATTATTATTTTTTATGTAATTAATTAATTAATTAATTTTATTTTCTTTAATGCAATTATTTAATTGGATTGGGACTAACAATTGATAGACTGTTTAATTTTATTTTTGTTGACATAAATGTTCAATTTAATTGATTGAGGCTTTTTTATCATATCAAAGCTTTCGCAATCCCAACACCATGATCAATGCCACAGCTTCAAAATGAATCACCATCAGTCATTCTAGGGAGTAGAATTTCCTCTGATTCTCTACCAATCTGCTCGATCACTGACTCCTGTTTCACTGTTTCCCTACACATGATTCTTCCAATAGCAAAGGGTGTGAATCCTCTCTCTACGCCTTTCTTTAGAAGCATGGTGAAAATGCCAAGGGTGCGAGCACACAGACGTGGCATCTCCCAACCATGACACTTCAAAAGTTCAGTGTCTTGTTCAGCGTCCAGTAACTTAACATAATTGATGACATCAAGGGAATAAGGTTCATGAGCTTGAAGCCAGTAGAGCCAGTCAAATGTGTGTAGATATCATATTTGTCCAAGTTATATTTTTGTCCATTAGAAGTTTAATTGGATTTAATTTTATGTTCTTTTTAATTTTATAATGTTTAGTCTGGATTAAAATTGCTAAAGTCTTTTTGAGGTCAAATTCTTTTGATCTAGGATAATTGTTTCGTAAGGTATTTAAAGGTTAATTAGATTTTAATTTTGTACACGTTCTGGATTAAGAGAAAATTAAGAAATTGTGTTTGATTAAAATTTTGAGATTAAATAAGAGTGAAAGAAGATTCTGAAATCCTCTTTGAAATTGAAATCCTATTTAACCTCGAACAAAAAACCTATTTAACGACCCACAATTAATACAAAAGAATCAATTAGCAAAAAGAAAAATTCTAGCAATTTTTTAGTAAATTTCTTAGTGTGATTTTGGGATGGTGTGATTTAGACAGTAATGATTTAGAGAAACGAAAAAAGAATCCAACTTTGGGTTTAGAGATTTTTTTTTTTTTGAATTTTCTGAAAATTTTAATTTTTTTCATGATAAAATTTGAATTTTTTGATCCAATGATGTTTGAATTTTTCAAAGAAATTTAAATTTTTCATTGAAGTTTTCAACGACACTTTAAAGATTCCGACCAGCATTTAAAGTTTTCTAGAGAAAAGTTAAAAGAGAATCGGCTACCGAAAGGGAAAGAGGAAAGTGAGGGAAAAAAAAAGTGAAAAGAGCTAAAATATTTTGCAAAACCTGACTCGGCAAGATCTGCACGTCAACTTGACTCATTTTGTTTTTTTTTTTTTTTTTTTTTTTTTGATTATTGATTATTTTATTTGATTAATTTATTTGTTTTGATTAATTTTATCATATATTTTAATTAATTTGTAAAAATAAAATAATTAAAAATAATAACCTTTTGCCCAATGATAAAATTCTAAGTTACGAACAAGTAATTTTCGTAAAAATTTTTAAATAATTTTTTTTTTAATTTGATCAAGGAGTTACAAAAATTTTAAAATAGGCTTTAAGAATTTTTAGTTATTTTTAATTGGAAAAATTAAAATTGAGAATAAGTTATTGTGATGTAATTTCTTTTCATGATTAATTATTTTAAAGTGTGATTATATGTATTAACTTTTGTAGTTAGCCTTATATTTGATTATTATTATTATTATTATTATTATGAATTTGTATATTTAAATTATCATATATTAATAATTAATTTTATTTCATAAAATATTTAATAAATCTAAAGCTTTTTCAAAGAAAAAACATGTTACTTAAATACTTTTGAAATAAAAAATATTTTTAAAAGGTCGATCAAGGTGTTGGAAACAACTTAAAAATATTTTTAATATTTAAATATTAAATTAATAAAAATAAATTAGGATCATGTTAATTAAGGTTAAAAAGATAATTTAAGATTAAGTAGTATCGATTTATAAGTATTGTCAATGTGCTATAACTTTCATTACATGTAATTAAACTTTTTAATATAATATTGTTTAAAAGAGTAGAACCTATTATTTTTAGAGGCGTTTAGTCAAATTTTAAGATAATTTTAAGAAAGAATAGATTTGTTTAAGTAGTCAATCATATCTAATTAAATATCTAATGGATTAGTTCTCATAATTATGAGAATGTGCAATCCTCAAACTGCAGCAAAATAAAGAGCAATATCAAGGTGATGCAAATTGATGCTAAAGAAGCTCTAATCTCCCACAACAAAAGTTTGTAACAGTCGACAAATTTCAAGAATTTCAAAGTGAAGAAGGTAAAAGAGATTTACTGTTTTGTCAGACAATTTGGATTTGTAAAACAGCTTTAATTTCGAAAGCTAAGTTCCTAGCAGCTTCAATATAGAACCAAGAGTTCAAGTAATGACATGTTTAATAACATGAAAAGCAAAGCGTTTTCATAGCTATAAGAGGTTTTATGTTTTATGAACATAAAGATCACCATACAGTTAAACTAGAAACTCCTTTTTATGTATTTGACTTGAGTAATTCGCGAGCTTAATCGAATTTTTATATTTAAATATATTTTTATTATTTTAATTAATAAAATATTTCGAGTTCGAGCATGAATAATCGAATTCTTATCGAGTATACGAATCGAGCTTATTTTTACATATTAATCGAGCGAGCTCGAGTAGCTCGAATTCGATCACGAATCGAACTCGAACTTGAAAAATAAAACTCGATCGAGTTCGAACCGAATATCGAACTCCGAATTGTGAGTCAAATTCGAGTTCGAATTTCTCATTATTCAGTTCGGTTCGGCTCGTTTACAGCCCTAATTGTGCCTATCTGCATTTGCCAACCTTACGTCCAACACACAGATCTTGTGCATCTCATACAGTGGGAAAGCTCAAGGGCCCAATCTTTAAATCTACGGGCCAGTTATAGTATCGCAGACGCACATAGCATGTAAATATGCAAGTTTCGGAGAGATTATTAATTAAATCACAAATCACATGTATTTTAAAAGACTGAATTATTCTTTTTTATGCGTATTTAATAATAATAAATTTTCGATTGATAATATATATTGAAAAATATATCATTCTTGATTGAAAGAATAAAAATATCAAATTAATTTAAAATTTTATATGATTGACAATTTCAAATATATTGTTAAGTTTAATTATTAATAGTATACAAATTTATGAAATAATAATTTCATTTTTTCTCTTTTGTTTGGGAGTCTTTTGCTTGTTTCTCATTTTAATTGGTTGCTTAGAATAAAAGCCTAAAATATAAAATTTAATTTATCAACTTTAATAATTATAAATTTAATGTGAACTAAGCAATTACAACCCCATTTTTTAAAATTAAAAGATGATATTATTTTCTTTTTTTTTTTTTTATACTTTAAATTTCATATTTGATATAAGATCGTTTATTAATTGGAAGTAAATGAAGTGTTCTTTTTTTTCTTTCCGGACCTGGTACTTTGCTGTTAGACTGAACCAACAGATCGCATCCACGTCAAAACCAGCTCGGGACAAAAAGTTAAATTGCAATTTAAAAATTAAGAGAAATTGTCCAAGATTTTATGAAATTTGGAAAGAGGGTAGAAAAATCCGATGCTCTTTCCCAACAAACAACATTAGACTATGGTGGAGATGATGTATAAATAAGAAGTGTTACCTCACAAGCTCCTCTCAATGAATTCCCATATCCTCTCTTCCATATAAATTCGGTCCCTATGACGGCGTGGCATGTGCCGTTCATCTGGAAAAATCAATAGCTCATACGGCTTTCCGTTTGCAACGAGCGCGTTCACAAGCCTCGCCGTGTGCCTAAAATGGACGTTTTCATCGATCATGCCGTGAATCAATAGTAGCCTTCCTTTCATCTTATTAACATGGTGCATCACGGAGCCGTACTCGTAATTTTCAGCATCCTCGGAAGGCAGTCCCATGTATTTCTCGGTGTAAAATGTGTCGTATCCGTCCCATGATGTAACAGGAGCACCAGAGACAGCGCATTGGAAAACATCAGGGAATCTGGCCAAGACCATGGCAGAGAGATAACCACCATAGCTCCAACCGTACAAACCAATATGGCCAACCTTTGCCAGCCCTTGTTTAATTAGCCATTCAGCTCCGGTGTGCTGATCCTCCGCATCAACACGGCCTATGTTGTTTCTGAGACAGCCTTCGAACTTCAGTCCACGTCTAGCCGTTCCTCTATTATCCAACTGCAAAGAGCATATGTTAGGTGGGAAAGTAAAGGGATGCGGAAGATGTAATAATGATCTTCATCAACGGATAGAAACATGAACATGCATGAACCCCTGCAGTGAACTTCAAAGAAACTTAAGAACACAGATATGACGTAAGTTGTCAATGCAAGAAAGACAAACCTTCCAAACTAAAATGCCTTTGCTCCGCAAGTATTGCGCTCTCATGTCAACGGTATTTATCCAAGAATCACAAACAAGTTGTACACTAGGACCACCATACACACTGATCAAGGTTTTGTATGGGGGAGGTCCAAATCTTGTTGCATCAGGCTTATATAAAGCCCCATATAGTACGGTACCACCATTTGCCTGTATCTGAAATATCTCTGGAGGCTCAAGTTGAAGTCTTTTAAGCTCGGGAATTGTTAATGGCTGCTCATAAATAGACATTAATATACTTCCATCAATCAAGCTGCAAAGCAAAACCGTAGGGGGGGAATCAAGAGAATCATAAATATCAACAAACTTCTGCATGTGGTGATCAAGCACAACCACATGTTTTCCCTTGCCATTAGTCAATCTGACAGGGGGCTGCAATGTTGAATTTTCATCTGGGCATAGTCTAGCATGGTAAAGGTGTGATTCTAAAGGTCCATCAAGAGTTCCAGTGAAATACACAAGCCCAGCAGCCTCATTTACACCAGCAATTTGCTCAACCATCCATTCACCCTCTGTAATGGGTTCTAAGCAAGTCCCATTAGCATCATGCAGATAAAGATGTCTGAATCCTGTTCTTTCACTTGCCCAGATGAACCCCCCAGAATATCTGGTGACTCCTTTGTCCAGAGGTGTAAAGCAATCATGTAGATTAATCCAAGGTTTTAGTTCTTCGATCATTAAAACAGTTTTTTGGCCTGTCTTGATATTAAACTTAAGGATCTGTAGTTTGGAGTGAGACCTATTCAAAACTTGTGCTGTAAGAACATTTCCATGCATCCAGTTGACTCTAGCCAAATATTCATCATTGTAGTTTGGTCCCCCACAGATAATATCCATCCAAGTGACAGTACCACCAGTACTGGTGACCACCCCAAGGCGAACTTTGACATTTGAAGCTCCTGCAAAAGGATAAGCATGGTCTTCCTGGGCCTCTAGACCGACTGAGCTTTTACCTTGATGCATAATTCTAAAAAGAGGTATTTCCGAATAATCAACCTCTGTAAATGCAATGAACTTGCCATCAAGTGACCACCAATACCCAGTTTTACGATCCATCTCCTCCTGCAATTAGGGAAATTCCCAAAATATGAGGGTCAAGAATTTACATGCACAACATAGAGATTAACGAAAAAGGAAAAAGAATGAATTTTGGCATCATTGGTAACTTTATGGCATTGACTGTATGCCCCTGAAAGAAACTGTAATTTCTCTTTGCACTCAAAAATAGTAAGTTCCAAACTCATAGTAATCAGTGACCAAATTTACATAAATATGCTAACCAAAGGAAGGAGATTGAAAGAAATTGTCACCTGAGCTATATACTCAGCAAGTCCATGAGTCTGCAATTATTAAAAATAGTGTCATATTCAAGACAGTTTAAAAAAAAAAACCTAAACAAATGTCAAATGTTAAAGCCTAACTTGCTTCATTTGCCACACCCACACAGCAGATTGAAACCAGGTAAAAATCGTACAAATAATCCAAAAACTTGCCTGCCACCAAATTTAGAAGTCTGATTGATCCGTTTTAACAATTACAGCCTATTGTATTTAGAATTATTGCATTCACTAATTTTTATGAAAACCAGGAAAAGTTGCCCGATGATTTCTAAGCTGTATAATGTAGTTAATGAATTGGCAATGTGCCAGAGAACTTAGATAACTTTTCCAGGTTATCTAAGCTGTATAACTTTTACAGGTTGATTTGCTTCTTTCCAGGCAGTGTTGCTGTTAACAATCATTGCTCCCGCCGATAAGAAGCAACAAGGTAAAAGTAAAAAAGAGAAATTAGATAAAGCATAGACCAGACAACGAGGGAGCTGGCCCTATGTAGTCGGAGCTTAGGATGTCCTGCAATTAGCTGACTGAGCAAAGTGTTATACCATTCTATGTTTGCAGCCAAATATCAAATTGCTTGTTCTAGATGGCTCTGAAGGCCATATATGTATTGCATCATTAAAATTTCACATACTTTCTTCTAACAACTACCTTCCCCTCTCCCACAAAAAGGAGGGAAGAAGAAAAGAAAAGAAAAGAAAATTTGTTGTAAATATACAAACATCCAAAGATGTGATGCAATTAAAATTCTAACCATAAAGACACTGTTAATATAGACTTACCACAATGTTCCCATTGGCACCATATGTTAACTGTCTTTGTTCATTGTACAAAAGATTCAGAACATGCAGCTCATAATCTCTTATGTAAGCAAGCATAGTACCATCTGGGGAAAGATGTGGATCAATAATTGATGACGATGACATACTTGGAAGCATGAGAACTGGTTTTGAAGCAGAAAGGTCCTGGAAATAAATCTGCCCACAAAAAAGAGAACAAATTATGAGGGAAAACAGAATTTCTAAACTGTATGTTGTTAGCAAGACTTGGATAAAAGAATACACACACACACACAAGTAGCATAAAAGATAACAGTGCTAAGGGATCTGAAGTGGTAGAAGGTCGGGTGCAAAATGATTACATTGCAGGGAAACATGTAATTTGACCAGCTAATTCACACAACAACTGGGAATTTTTAGTAATAACTGAAGCTAAAATTGAATGTGGAGGGTATAAAGTTTTGACCAATTTGCAGGTGAAACACTGCCGGAGATGTTAAAGTGGTGCTACAAGTGATACGATAAGGTGATAAGCAGGCAGGTTGGTGTGGTGATGGTGTTCGAATTTGGTGTATCAGTACAAACAATGGGTATGGGGGGGTCTAGGAAATGATCAAAAGGAATCTACAGTGGTGGGGCAGCTAATAGCAATAGCAGCATCATGGTAGCGTCACTGAACCAGCATGAAAATCAGCGAATTGTGGTTAATGAAGAACCGAGAAAAAGGTTCAAAAGAACACACTTATTTCACCTCAACATACATATCGTTGCCCTTAGAAACATGCCCTGGTGACCCCAATTAAACAACAAAAAAAAAAAACAAAAAGACTTAAAGGCACTCTATTGGATAAGTGATATTACCAATAAAGAATATTCCCCCTAATTGGTTCAATTAGTTTCTAAGTATATTTTAAGATTAAAACAAAATTTATTAAAAAAGATAAATCAAACACGAAAAATCACAATGCTAAGATTTTGGGGAAGAAGTCATATGTAGGCTACCATAACTCATGCAGAACACAATGTGGACTAAATAAACCTTTATAATGGTACATTCAAATCAATAGATGGGATTCTTTAACATACCCCTCCAGGTAAAGGAACCATAATAGTGTTCTTCTTCGAGATACGCTTCACCCATTCATAACGTGTAACTCCCAGCCCACGCTCCCTGGACCTCTCCCTCCTCAACTTCTCTTCCGGTGATATATTACTCTCCTCGAGTCCACCATCTGGGGGACAGAAGAATAACTCTTGCTTGCCAGCATTGAGATCAAAGGCGAAAACCTTTCTACTCAAAGTATGACCAGGACTAAATAGAAAAGCTATCAAACTATCATCTGGACTAAAACTAACAGAAGTAGGTGCTACATATCCTGGTAATGGTGATTGAACTATCTCTTCAACAGGGAAAAGATTGCAATCATCAGGAGTTTGCGTAGCAGTGCTGTTGGTCACAGGCATATTGCGAGGGGATGATGATCTTGATCGTTTCAAACTCGTCTTCTTTTCTTTACTTTTATCAACTGATTGCATTAAAAATTGACGGAACTCCTATTGGTTCAAATTAATGAAGTAAAACATCATCATGAATTCAAGATTGAAAAGTTTTATTCTTTTTATTTTCCTCCAAATTCAACAATCCAGCTAATTAAATCCAAGTTATTCTAAAATGTTCCTTCCATTTACTAAAGCTGCAAATACCACATTTTGAAAATTGAACTCGTTATCATTTTTTTTTCTCTGTAAAAACCATAAAACGGCCTCATTTAAAGATTCACTCTGTATTTCCATAGTTTTCTTGGCAACCAAACAGAAAATTAATTACAAAAAAGAACACTTAAGAGAGCCATTACCTGCTAATCCAGCGGATCCGATCACAGCCTACTGAACTAAACCGAATCCACACTTTTTCCGCGAAAACCAAATCTTTTTTCTTCTTTTACTTTAATCATAAACTACACTAAATTACAAAGCAGCAGAGAAAAAAAAAGTGCAACTTTTTCTCTCTTTTCTTTCCAGAAGGAATAGGATTCGAATATTACCTGCAAAAAAAGCTGAGCCGATCTGTGACGTCAATATAATTTTTTTTAGAGCTTAAATTAAAAAAAAAAAATAGAAGAAGAAGGAATTAATGGAGTTGGATTCTGTGGGGGATTTTAATGATTTTTGTAAAGGTAGGGAATGATCTATTCATGTAAGAGCGTTGTTGGACTAACCGGCGTTAAAATGACAGACAGACAGACACTGACAGACAGGTGATAAGATAAGAGAAGAGAAGAAACTATTTGAGCTTTAATTAAGCTGCTTCTTGTTTTAATCTTTCAACTTTGGGAAATTTGAATCACTCTTTTTCTTTAATTACGCGCAACTATTGCGCGTTACGATGTCAAGGGAAAAACTGGGAAAGTAACCGATAATTATTCTTTTTTTTTTTCCTATTTTTGTTTATTTTAGCTTTCAATTTCTTAAGAGATGTTGCTTGTCAATTATATAATTTAACAATCCACATGATTTAGTTTAATTGATAAAAAACTTTTATTTTTTTATTAATTAATATTTAAATTTTATAAAAATAATTTTAAAATAAAATTTGAAAATATTAAGTGAATATAAAAAATATTATGTACTTTTAAAATTATTCAACCAATAAATTAAGTTCATGTAGAACTTAAAAATACTATTAATCAAATTAGATAAAAAAAAAAAAGATAAGTTCACTAAAAAATAGTAATGGTGAGAATTTTATCATTATCATTTAAATCTTATCTATAAAAAAGAATTTTATTTTGTAGTACCAATAGTTTTATAGAAGTTATTTATTATAAATAATATCTTAATTATTTAAAAAATATATCTTTGAAGCACTCAATAACAAAAATTTAAATTTAAATTACAAAAATTATTATATGTTTTATAAAAGGATTTTGCCACCTCAGCTATGAAATCTGGGATCATACTGTAATAGTACAAAAGTTTATTCCACCGCTCTGCAGGCGCGTGGAACTCTTTTTTCAATTTCCGGAATCTCTCGAAGAAAGAAAAAAAAAGACAGATAGGTTTCATAAAAAAAAAGGGGATAGAATCCTCAGTGTTTTCGGAGAACCAAAGTTCCTAAATGATTCACTGTCTGTGCGCCACGTGTTGTACCTTTTGTTTGGAAGAAAGTTGAAGTGCCTTTTGTGCTCGGGCAAGGGTGTAGATTAGGACATCCCTCCTTGGTGTATGGCGGACCATAACTCCAAACTGGCCACTAGGAAACTGACAACTAACACGTTAGATGGCTGTATCAGATTGGGGCCTTCCAATTAATCAAAGCTCTTAATTTGATGACAGCAGTTAGTTCAATTTTTTTTGGAGGAATGACTATGTTGTTTGAAGCATTAATTTGATGTTGTCATGTTGATGTACGAATATCACAATTTATGAAAATCATAATAAATTTAGTCATTTTTAAACCTCAATTTCTTGATATCATAAAAATATGATGTCGTAATTATTTATTAGTTCGAACGATAAAAAATTTAATTTTTTTTAAATAAACATTAATTTCGAGTCAAATTTTATAAATAAAAAAATATTTAAAATATTTTATTTTTTTTATAAAATTTAATTCGATTTGATTTTAAATTAATTGAAATTAAAAATAATTATCAAATATCAAAAATATTTTAACAAAAAAAGAAAAAGCATACGACGTCTTCAAGGATTGGATTGCAAATATTTCTCATAAAACCGTTTTTATCACAAAATTTCTGATGCTCAACATCAATGTACAAACCCCCGAGTTCCAACAACATTGAACAGCTGATGATGGCAGAATAAAGTTGCAGGTCGTGATTTGTGAACCTGATCTTGGTTCTTGGCTGCGCACAGTATCTTCTTCCAAGCTCAGGTTTGTCACCTTCAAAATTAATGAGACAGCACAAAACATTTTGACAAAATCTGATATGTATCTCCAATACCATTGACAGCATGATTTATGTCCTTTTAGCTTTAGCATTAAGCCTAGACTTCGAAGTCTTCGATTTCAGACCTAACCACAAAGCTGGGGAAAGCTAAGGTTAAATCCCTGCAAGACAGAATCCACTAGGGAGATCAGTACAAAAACAATTGATTCAAAACTCAGCAACTCTCTCACTCCACGACTAAGGTAAGTTGAGTGAATTTTGACTAGGATCAACTTGAAAGTTAGACCCAATGCACAAGGAAATCTGTTGATCACGAAACCAAATGCGGAACGTTAACAACTTCAAAGTTCATCTTACTGCTATGCTGCTATATGTTGTGAGTTTTAAAATCGGGCCGAACCTCTTATAACACTTGCTACTCACTTTAAATATGGGAGCGTCATGTTCTTTATCAGAGATGGATACTTTGATACAAAGTCCTTCCACTCTTCTGAATCAATTTTTCCATCACTTTTTGTGTCTGCTTCACTAAATGTCTGAGGAAAAGGTGAAAAAATAGATTTAGGACGTCCATATCAAATATGAATTGATAAGATAGTTGACAGGTTGGAGTTTTCTACACCTTATCCACAATTGTTTCAACAACAGCCTCTGGAAGAACCAGATCTGATTCATGCAAAAGTGCCAAAACCATCTCCTTCAACTGTGAGTTGATGACTATTTTAGCAAGTAACCAAAGCCCAAAGGTTGATTAAGAAACAGATCTTAAGAACCAAGAATCATGATGTACATTTATATTTTATACCCAAGGATCAAGATTTTTTTTTCTTTATCATCCTATAGAAAACAATTATAAGAAAGCATATAGACATTAGCAATATTTTGGAATTCACCCAATTGTTGGCGTGATGTTTTCTTAGATCAATAGATAAACCTATACAATTTGGTGGCCACCTATCAACAATATAAATAAAAGATTTGTAGACAGTGAAACTCATAGGTCACTGTTACAATACGAACCTCCTCACGCTCAATTGTCTTAGGTCATAAAGCCTGAAAGCAACTGCAAAAAGATTGTCCCAACTTAGAACATATTGCATTAAGCATGATATTTGAAGGCTACTTATGAAGAAAGGTTCATCATTTGTAGATATACTATCCAGAAAATTCATAAAATTGACCTTACATGCAATTTTGTCAGCCTCAGGTGCATGGGGGTGAAAGACACCCAACGATCGAACAAACTCGCCAAACTTGATAACCCCATTACTTTTGATATCAAATACATCAAAAACCTGCAAATCCACAGACGATGTTATTTAAAAAGAGGGAACAATAACATCACAGAAAAATAAATGTTCTGTCCTAGTGATCTGGCATTATGACAGTTGAAAATTCCTGAAATATTGGCCAAAGTTATTTTACGTTTCAGCACATTAATAAAGTTAGACAACCCAATACAAGAAATGTGGAGCTAACATTACACACCCTGTCTGCAAAAAAATTTCTCTGATTTCTGTTCTTGAAGAGGGCCAGATGGAATTCTTCCTAATCATAAAAAGCACAAAATTGTCAAAACTTCACAGCAATTAATTAATGTCTACTTATGGTTAGATTTGAATCGTAAATATCGAATAAATTATTAGTACTAAGTACTAACCACTGGCATTCATACCTTGTGAATAAGCCCATCAGCAATTATTGAATTGCTTATTTTCTTAAAAAGCTCATGCAAGGACTGTACTTCATTAACTGTAACTGCAAAGAAGAGAAAACATTTCATGCTCCGAATGACCAACTACTTAGCTATTTCAAACAGAAATTACCCTGGTGGTAATAAAGGCTAAATTCAGAAATTGTTCTCAACTTGCAGATATCTTGACATCTACTGTATTTTTCCAATACATGTCTAGATATAAGCTTAACAAGGTATATTGAAAAACCAATAGATTTCTTTAGAAAGATGCTAAGAATCATCGTGGATTTATGAGCAGCAATGTTGGAAAGAGACAGACAAGCAGAGGCAAACTTTGGTGGCATATTTGCAAACTACGTAAAGAGCTGGAATTGTTGCTCACAAGGTGTTTCAGCAGCAAGAACGGTCGGCTCTTCATAGCCAGGTACTCTTTTGCTTCTCTTCGAGCTTACACAGCCCATGACAACAACTAGTATTATTCAATCACAAAAATTAATGACAATGCACTCATTTGCTGCAGAAGCTTCACCTGCCAATATCAAAAGTATATATTTATCAAAAATCACTAGCCTCATCCAAACTCAAAATTCCCAAAATTTAAGAATTTTGTTAATACTCACAAGTATCATTCCAGAAGATTTATCTGTGGCATCTTATTATAAACTCAAGCAACAGCTGAGCAAAATCTTCTAGGACCATATCCTCCATGCCTGAGACAAAGTCAATTTCTAACAACAACAAATAAACATGACTCAAAAATCAATCTCATTATGATATGGTGAACATTGTTTTCAATTCTTAAACAATACAGAATAAATGATTCTAGGTGACTGTTTACCCAGAAGACTTCCTATATAAGACTGCTTGCCAAAACAGCTTCAAAGTATTAGAATGCACTGTTTTAGAGCTATTGCTTTTCCATGCTAGCTCTCCTATTAGGTTTTATGCTATTTAACATAGTCTCAAATCAAAATGTGGGCTATCAATAAAATGAAAAAGAATAAAGGTAGCTCAACTGCATCCACATGTTAAGAGTAGTTATATTAAGTAAATAACATACTTGACATCAGGACATCCTACAGATAAGTAAACTACCACAGTTCAAGATTAAGTGAGATAATAGATTGACTCCCTGGACCCGGAAAGAAAAAGATTAAAATTCAACTATGGTCACCATGTGACAAATTAGTTTGACAGCCATCCGGTAGAAAAACAGCTGTCCTAAGGGTCAACAACTCAAAAGAATAAAGGGGAAAGACAATTGGAAGAGTGACATAATTCGAACTTTGGTCATTTACAAGCTGTTGCTTGAGAGCAGGCACAGGAAAAAGAACATGGAGTAAAAGATATTAAAAGCCACGCTTATCTCAGCAACCACCCAGTTACTTTCCATGAGAGTGCTTATCCTCCGTCTGGTCTAACCATCTAATCTACACACTGGATATTTTCCAAAAGCCCGAAGACCAAAAAACTTAGGTCTATTCGTCTATGTATAATATTGTTTTGCTACCAAAAATCCACAATAATGGTTCTCAAACAGGTTGCTTTGATTGTAGTATAAAATTTTTGTTCAGCAGGCCTTAGACAATAAACAGACCTGAGAACACTCTAAGTTATTGCAGCAAAGCCTTTAACATAAAAACTTCAAAGTAAGGCTGTCAAAGTTCATTCATCAAGCATACGCTCTCATTATAGCTGACATTGTAAAGAAAGGAAAAAAACCATGAAAGCAACTTTATCAAACCCAGCAGGCCCTTTAGATGAAGCAGAAATTAACCATTAAGCAAGTAATTCCATATATGATCTTAGTCTCCAATTTAGGTCACAATATCTAGTAGGAGCAACAATGAACAAACAAATACATCATTAGCAGTCTGAAAACTCCATTTCATCCTATTCAAAGATATAACTAAAAAAAATGGCATCGAAAAACCAGAAGATTACAATAGCAAAAGTTTTTCTTACATAAATCAATCATTCTCTTAATACCAAACAAACTATGCAGATCTCACCCCCCTAAAAACTTCCACAAAATATTAAAGATAACCAACAGCCTCTAGCTTTGGCTCCAATATTTTTTAAACTAAAGAAAGAGAAATTTGATAAAATAAGAATATTCATGCTCCCCATACCTCCTCTCTGCCTGCCAGAAAATGAAGACTAGAAACAGCAGATAAGCTTTGTAAACATTGAACCTTGTATAAAATTTCACTTCTAGATCTTGTATGGTTGTACCTTAACGCAAATTTACAGGGTGAGATCCTTGAACTTAACGAGGATTTGTAACCATGATAACTCAACTCGTAATAAGAATCAAGAACAAAAAACAAATTCAGATACCACAATTGGGACCGCCCACAAAACACATCAGCATGGCCTAGCCGCCTTTACATAAAATTAAAAAATTTTCTCTTTTGAGTTTTTCCTTTTGTTTTCTCAGCAACCAAGCAGAGGCTGTATTCAATTTGTTTATAATGTGATTCTAGCTTCCTACAGTCTTCAAACTACTATGATCCACAAAAATCATGTGGCTTAGGCCTTAAAATCTGTCATTTGAGTAAAGAATAACTACCAAAAATTCATATTTTGAGCTTTTTAATTATCATTACTTTCTAAAATGCTTGCCTAGAAGTTAGAAAATAGAACCTCATCAAGACTCAAAATAAAAAAAAATTAAAAAAAAAGAATAGAAAATTAATTTCCTTTTGTTTTTGGGATGGTACCCGGAACAAAATCATAAATTCTTCAATAAAAAGCTTTAAATCCTAAGAACCTTACAAAGAAAATTAGGTAAAACATAAATTATTTAACAAAGATCCAATGGACCTGCGCTGCAACTACCATCTTTTCATTCTTATATTTTTGTGAGATTCAAGGCAAATTCCAACAATATTTTCTTAGCAAACAAACAGAAATCCAAATACCCACAAAGAGAAGCAAAAAGATAAAATTGAAAACGAATCCATTCCGAAGAAAAACCTCAAAAGCAGAGGGACCCAACACTCGAAAGATAATAACGATGATAACTGAAGAAAGCAATGTCAGTCAGATAACAACAAATCAAAAACAGCAAAATGATAATTGAGTGTGATAGAGAGAATCAACGGACCTGTTTGAATGGTGCAACTGACATTTAAGGCCGTGAGAGTTGAGGTTTGATTTTATGCTTATTCTTCTTTTCTTTTGCAACATGTTACCTAATTAAGAACAGATTCAAAGACAATAACGAAGGGAAAGCGAAAGAAGGATTGGAGTTTAAGACGGACAAAGATGTAACAATTGTATTCAGTTTTAATTTTTAATTTTTAATTCTTATAAAAAAATCATAATTTAAAAATAAAAAAATATTATAAATTTAAATTTATAAAATACTATCTTTTAAGATTACAGATTACATAATTCAACTAAATTAAATTTTAAATTCAATTTTTTTTTTTATTTTCTTTCTACTTTAAATGTACATCATAATTTCAAAAGTTTACAAAGAATAAAAAAAACCAATATTTTGGTTTGAAATTTGGATGCCAAATTTTAGAAAGTATTGTTCATTCACGAGCACATTATACGTATTACTAAATTCATGCTTCAAAATTAATCATCTATATAAAGATTCAAAAAGGCCAAAAAAAAAAGTTACAAAAATATGAAGAAGTATTTTTATCTCAATGAACATGCATGAAAATAGTATAAAATCATAGATTAATTAATTAATTAATTATAACTGTTGATGCTAAAATTATGGTCCTGTATCTTCTTTGAAATAAATTTATAAATAAAAAATAAGAGGTAAGCCGATGTTTATATTTAATTAAAATTTAGTTTGATTTGTTTTCTTGATAAAGCATGAATTATAAATAAAGCAACAAATATGAAAAAATACCTTTTAATTATATGATGATTGATTTAATGTTCATTTGATTCAATCGTATTTTTTATATAATATAATTAAATTTATTATATCATTAATTAAATTTAAATATTTATTTTGATAACATTTATTTAATATAAATTTTTTATTAAAAATTTTTAATCATAATTATAATAATTTTTTTAATTTTAATTACAATAATTTTATTATTATTTTTAATTTCATGTAACTAATTTCACGGCCTCTAAACTAAAACTTAGGCTCCAACTGTTTTTTCTTACTTTTCCTCAAGCGCCGAGACCAAATAATTGCGTTCGCTGCATCTTGTCAGCTTCTGATGAGAGTGTGACGCATTTTGTGGGAAGTGGAAACAAATCCATGTCCTGCATGTCTGATACGTATACATTAGTTTTTGTCCGCGACTTGAGGTTTAATATCTAAACTAGATTAGGAGCGTAAACGAGATATATGATTCACACTTAATTTGTATAAAAGTTAAATTCGGTTTAATTGACCTTGAATTTAAGTTATGGAAAGAGTTAAATTTAAATATTTTAATATCCATCTCAAATGTTTTGTGAATTTAACCAAAAAATTTTATTTTAATATATATTTTATTATTTTAATTAATAATTAATGATTTTTTTCTTAATATTTATAAAAAAAATCTCAATTTAAATTCAAAATTGAGTATAAATAATTTAGCTTAAAACCGATTATGAAAATCAATTTTTTTTACTTGATAAATAAATCTAATCAAATAAATTTAAATAATTTATTTTTTTTAAAATTAAACTAGAATTTAAAAAATAAAATTCAATTAACCTTGAGATAAATTTTTAATTTCTAATTTAAAATCTAGCTCAATTTAATGATTTTATGACTCGATTATATCATCAGTTTAAATTAAATACGTGTTAATTTTTTTTTTCATGATAAAGACTTCATATTAATTTTGATATAATACTCCTAAAAAGAATGTCTGAACTGATCTGATCTAAAGTTTGAAATTCTACTTTCTTCCACGACCGTTCAATCCAGCAGAAAATAATAATGTACATAGTTAAATCATTGAATAAAAAAGTGTTTTTTCAAGACACTTTCCATATGGAAAACAAAGCAACGTGGATTATTGGAGGCTTCATCCTTTATCAATCCTCCTACTTGTATAATAATTAATACTTACTCGTTTCGGTATTACAGCAAAGCAAATTTTAAATTCAATTATTAATAAAAGTTTTCATACTCAAGTGGTGATTTTTTTTTTTTTTTTAAGAAAAATTGGTGAAGTATTTGTCTATTCTAATTTAAAAAATTTTATGATATTTATAAAAAAAATTATAAATATAATAAGATAAACTAGTATAAAACTTTTTAGTTTTATATATTTTTCTAATAATTAATTTTAATAAATTTAAGTGATGAAAAAAACATATCAAAGAAATTTTAATCTCATCTTTTAAATATATTAAATTAATAATTAAAAATATATATAAACAAAAAAAATTTGTATTGATACAAGTTGATCTCTTCTCTTTATAAATATTTTAAATTTAAATTTATTTATATTATATCACAATATTTTTTTATAAAAAAAAAAAAGCAGTAGCATTAGAATTGTTCATCCAAATTATGTAATTATTAACTTTGTTAAAACTTGATCAACATAATCATACCCTTGAGTCACCCAAAAAAAATAGTCCAAATCACCGTATCATTTGCTCTCAAGGAAATAACTTACCTTTTTATTAAGGGAATAACTATCATAACATCTCCTACATTCAATCAAATCAATTTTTTTTAAGATTAATCATTTGACATTTAATTTATTTAAAATTACTAAATATAATTTAAATTTGTATAAAATCATTAGATGCGATTAGATGCAACTCATAATCATTCATATAAATTATTTTCGAGCTTCATATATACATCAATCAACTAACAACTATTCTAATTAGGTTATCATCCATGGTCTCGTAGATAATAAAACATCTAGGTACAAAGGAGAATAACATACTCAAACTTCACTTTCTCTAAAACTTCCCACATGCACTTCATCCTCTTCTTCGTTCCTTCTTTCTTTACTTCATCTTAAATATTCTACTAATTACGCTCCGAAACAATGACTTCCACTTCTCCTAAAAGTGTTCTTTGGCCTTGGATTCTAACCATCTTTCCGACAGACAAGTCCAAGACCTTAGCGTACCTTTTCGAGCCGTTTGGTACATAGTTTTTGGGTGACGCCTGCGATGTGACAACTATGTGATTAAAAAACAAAAATCAAAATCTCAAAAAATATCCTTGGTCCGTGCATTTGCCACAAAGTTTGTCAACCCTATATTAAAGTAATCGTTCGAGTCCCTTTCTCCCACCGTCCAACTTGCAAATTTTTAGCATCAGCCTGACCTGTTTCTTCCAAGGAAGATAAGACCTAACCTGTTTCATTTGCCACAAAGGCCAATTTTATTATAATTTATTATAATAAGTCCTCCTTCTTATCACATAATTTTGTACGGATAAAAAATGAAAATTTCATCTTGATAGTTACATCATTTTTAAATCTTATAAAATTTCAGAACATGAAACAAAATAACAAACTATTCTTCCATTTGAATTTAACCTGATGATGGCTCATATTGACATAAGCAAATTTTATTATACATTATAAATATTAATTGCTCCTTCTCTTTGTAGAGTCGAAGTTGTCAAATGTGAATTAGGGTCATGATACATACGTTCCATTCACTTAAAAAAAAAAAAACCACCTTTTTTTTTTTTTGAATTACACATGAAGGAAAAGAAAATATTAAATAGTTGGGCCAGTTTTAGGTGAAAGTGTTGGACTACAAATGTGGCCCAAACACTTCCTAAGACAACATTAATCCAGTATTGATTAGTCATCATCAGTTTACAACTAGAATATCCAGTCTATCGCCAATCGCCGGCCCATCCCTTAAACCCTCGGCAGAACCCTATCAAAATTATCCCCACAGTCCCACCACTCTAACCCTACCGATCAACAAAACCAAAACCTTTCCTTTCGACCTCACCAAAATGGCTCTTTCCAAACCCACCTTCCTCACCCACCTCAAAACCCTAGCCAAACCCCACCACCGGTCACCTCCCTCTTTCATTACACTCCGCTGCCTCTCGTTTAATACCCCAGAAGAAGCCGCCGCCGAACGCCGTCGCCGCAAGCGCCGCCTCCGCATTGAGCCCCCACTTTCCTCTGCCCAACGCTCTCAACAACAGGCTCAGCAGATGTCCCCACCAAAACCAATCCAAAACCCTAACGCCCCTAAAGTCCCTGAACCCGTCACTGTGCTCACTGGCAACCGCCTCAACCTCCACAACAAGATCTTAAAACTCATCCGCGAAAACGACCTCGATGAGGCTGCTCTATACACGCGCCACTCTGTCTACTCCAATTGCCGCCCCGCAATTTACACTGTTAACGCCGTCTTAAACGCCCAGCTCCGCCAATCGAAATACGCCGATCTCCTCTCCCTACACCGCTTCATAACCCTAGCCGGAATTGCCCCCAATGTGATTACCCACAATCTTATTTTCCAAACTTATCTTGATTGTAAAAAACCCGATACTGCCCTCGAACATTACAAGCAGTTTACCAATGAGTCCCCGGTGAATCCTTCTCCTACTACTTATAGGATTTTAGCGAAAGGGCTGGTGGATAATGGGAAATTGGAGAAGGCTTTGGAAATGAAGGAGGAGATGGCGGAGAAAGGTTTGGCTCCTGACCCTGTTGTTTATAGTTATTTGATGTTGGGTTGTGCCAGGAGTGGGGATTCAGATGGGATTTTTAAGCTTTTTGAGGAGTTAAAAGAGAAGAAAGACGGGGTTTTGGAAGATGGGGTGGTTTATGGGAGTTTAATGAAAGGGTATTTCATGAGGGGAATGGATAAGGAAGCTATGGAGTGTTATGAAGAAACTTGTGGAGATAATTCAAAGGTTAAAATGAGTGCTGTTGCTTATAATTATGTTCTCGATGCTTTAAGTAAGAACGGGAAGTTTGATGAGGCTTTAAGGTTGTTTGATAGGATGAAAAATGAGCACAGTCCTCCTAGGAGATTCGCCGTAAATTTGGGAAGCTTTAATGTGATTGCTGATGGCTATTGCGCAGAAGGTAAGTTTAAGGAAGCCATGGAGGTTTTTAGGTTAATGGGTGATTATAGGTGTAGTCCGGATACTTTGTCATTTAACAATTTGATTGATCAATTCTGTCAAAATGGACTGTTGGCTGAAGCTGAGGAGCTATATGGCGATATGGGTGATAAGGGAGTTAGCCCTGATGAGTATACTTATGTTTTGCTGATGGATGCTTGCTTTAAAATGAAGAGGATTGATGATGGGGCTTCTTATTTTAGAAAGATGGTGGAGTTGGGTTTGAGGCCAAACTTGGCTGTTTATAATAGATTGGTTGATGAATTGGTTAAAGTGGGAAAGGTGGAGGAGGCGAAATCCTTTTATGATACAATGGTGAAGAAGCTTAAAATGAATGATGCAAGCTATAAGTTTATGATGAAAGCACTTAGTGATGTGGGGAAGTTGGATGAGGTGCTGAAAATGGTTGATGAGATGTTGGATGATGAAAGCGCTGATTTTAGCGAGGAGTTGCAAGAGTTTGTTAAAGATGAATTAAGAAAGGTAGGGAGAGAAGATGATTTGACAAAGCTTATGGAGGAGAAAGAGAGACTGAAGGCTGAAGCTAAGGCTAGAGAAATTGAGGCTGCGGAAGCAGCCAAGAGAAGTGCAAAAGCTGCTGTCTCTTCTTTACTTCCATCTAAGTTGTTTGGGAACAAAGATGAATCTCAGTCTACTATGGCCAGTGAAAGCACCATTGACTCTTCCTCTGGAGGTGAAGCGCCAGTGCAAGACGGGAGTCAAGGGCCTGTAGAGGAAGCTACTGTTATAGAATCTGTTGCTGTTGATACAAATTCAACGAGTGAAGCTACTGTTGCCGATTCTAATGCTGTGGATACAAAGCCATTCTGATTAAACATGGTGTAAAAGTGATGTTGCAAAAGAGAGCAGGTAATAGCTCAATGGTTTTGGAAGGAGGACTTGATTTAATATGCTTGTCTAATCAATTTATCTGTAATTAGGGAATATTGAAAAATAATCTCTAATTATTGGTGGGAATGCTAGTTGAATAATTATTGCAGCAAATGGCACAAGTTTTTCGGAGTTTTGTAGCTCATGTGTTGAGCTCCCTTCTTTCAGTGCTGGAATAGTGGTGGCATAGCTTGTATTTAATGGTAGCTTTTGAGCCTCCGAAGATTCTTCTTTTGTTTTCATTTATTTTGGCTAACAAGCAGAAAAACTGAAGATGGAATCGTATTTGGCCTGGTAAAGCAAGTTTCATTTCTACAGAATTCTTTTCTTTTTTTGAAGTAGTCTAGTCTATACCCAATCTCTGGTTAACTTGTACTGCGAAATTATATAGTTTTTGACCAGCTAGGGACTTGGACAGTTGGATATGCTTTCAATTTCATTGCACCTCTTTACCCAACCGATGAGTTTGGGACACTGTCTCTGCAGTCTACACTGAAAGTCGGGCACAAGCGTCAACTCTACGTAGCCAATACTGTGTGCCCCCAGGTAGAGCTTCTTTCCAAGTTCTCATTCCCTGGTTCTAAAGCATCCTTGCAACTCCTTTTTTTCTTCCTCTTGCTCTGCCCCTTTTCTTCATCGTTATCCTCCTCCACCCAGGACCATATATCTGCAATATATAGATGATATATATATATATATATATATATATATTCTTTCAATATAACATTATAAATAAAAGTGAAAAATAGGACTTTCACTTTTCTTGTCAGTGTAATCTGCCCAGAATCTAGCTCAGGATTGCTGGAAAGGATCAGAGGAAGCAATTGAGACTTGCCATTCCAAACTACATGATATGAATTACTTGCAGATGAACTTTCCATCATGAATCAAAAAAGTGATTTCCTTATGAATTGGGTTTTATTTCTAAAAAGGTTGCGGGCTTTCATTGAATAGATTGTCTTCCTTGGGCCAGCCTTATCAGCCAAGCAATTCTTACTCTAATAACGAAAGGGCTACACCATTAATTTAGCAGCGGCACTTTGTTGCCCATTTGTTAATTTTGGCTTCAAGGTCTCATTGCTTATGTTTAAACTCCTAAAAGTTCATTGTTCATGAAAATTACGAAATTAAATGGCCCACTGCGAAGTCCATTAATCGACAATTGCTACTTTGTATGAAGTAGAATCTTTTGCTCGAAGTGAACTTGTCAAGTAGAAAGACGAGAAGCAATGAAGCAAAGTTAAGATACTTGGGGGCTGCAAAGAAGGTGGCTTGATGTTTTCAATGGTAAACGAGGGGCAAGGACAGGATGGTTTATACCACCCGATGGTTTTGCAGCAATAAATGGATTTGATAGTAGTCAAAGTTTGGCCTCATCACTTTTATCTTGCCACATTTGTCTCAAGCTGGCACATTTTTGTGACATCACAATGCATATTCTATTCGAGCATCAGTTAAGGGTCATATTTTTGCAAACAGAAGGTTAGAGAAGAAAATATGCTTATTAAGCATTTCATACAAGCTGAAAACTTCTCAAGCCTTTTAAAAATTTCCATCCATTACAACATACCATAAAGGGTTGGCAGAGGTAGAACACACAGTGGCAAGCGTTCAAAACAAATCAAGAAAAAAGTTATAAAAATCAATTCTCTCAACTACATAAGTTTGGTATGCACACACCAGAGTCTGGATTTTGTTGTTCCTTCCATATCCTTCCTGTAACCCTCAGCTTTAGCTCCTTCCTATCCCCACCAGAGAAGAAAAGTGCCATGTTACGTTGGATAATTAGACCATCATGGCTGTCCCTGACTTTCCGGTGACTATCACGGATGCTTCGTGGGGTACCTTCCCATATAAGTTTCCGGCCATTTGCACCAACCTCAAGGCTGTAGCTATAGTTCCTAGCCTCCACCTCATCACCCATGAAACGGAGAAATGCCATGTAGACAGGGGCCACGCCCAGCTGGAAGGCTTCAAAGTGAAGGCAGAAATACTGACCAAAACAATGGAATACCTGACAAAAGAGCAGACAAGCCAGCAGATTGAGGCTCATACTAGGAAGATTATTACAAACCAGAGAATTTTATTTCTAGGCAAAAATAATGTTTCGTTTCTTTTTTTTTTTTTTTTTCTTTTTTGTGGCAGAAAGAAGTAATGCAGTTTTCTTCAGCTTGTTGAAATCTGCCCCATTGTATTCATCCCCCAAATAACTCATCAAAAGATGGCATGGCTGAACGATAGGGCACTTCTTATTATCATTTTAAAACATAGTGGGCCGCTTTGGAAAATAGTAAATGCTATATAAAAAATTATAAAACTTACTGTTAGCATCCAAGTGGCATTTTCTACTTCACGGGGGTTGGATTTCACATAACGATGGTTAAATGTGAAGCCACTGTGCATGTCCACCTTGTGGTCATCCCTCAGATGGGCAACCAGGAAAGGAATATCCCCAACAACAGAACACTCTGAACCAGCATATGGACAATTGTATGGTCTGTAGTTGCAAATTCCCTCATGCTTGAGTTTGCTGTAATAGGGAAATATTTCTGGGCATCCCAAATTGTGGTATTTGCAAGGCAATTCAAGGGACTCTGCCACCTTCTCCAATGCTAAACATCTAATATCACCAAGTTCCTGTCTACAAGTGGGGCACCGGTTGTGTACTCTTGTTTTACATGTAGAACAAAGTGTATGTCCATTGTGGCACTGCAAAAAGCTGTAGTGTTAAAGAGAGCAGCAATTTGTCCTCTAAATGAATATTTAGAGATCTCAATGTCTAGTACAACATCTCTCCTATATAAAAGCAAGTAAAAACAGAACATCTCAAATTATCCCGATATTTCTTATCTCTCTATTTGCTAGAGAATAACAATTAACAAGCACACTTTCAAATCTGAAAAAATCCTCTGTCAATCTGAAAATGTTCCAATTCGAAAGGATTCTCAATATGAAAAAGTAATCAACTAACCTTTTTAGAGTGGAACTTACAGTTGTTTCTGGCTATCTATTTTGATGAAGATTTCAGGGAAGAACTTAAATTATCCCAAAATTTTTTCCCCTGAAAACTAAACTATCCAAGTTTTCCCCCAAAAACTTGAATCAAGTGCATTAGGAATTGGATTACTACACTGTCAATGCAGTACTTAAGGGAAATTAGCATTCCAAAATCTAAGAATCACCTCTATCAAACTCAAACATGCAATCTAACAGGCTTTTCTCACAAAAAATATAAGCCAAAGACTTTGAGCTTCTAAAAAGTGACTCTGTATTAGCAGCAGATCAATCTAATAATGGCTAAATACAGTCTAAGTCACAATCCTTTATCTATATCTATTGCATCATAAGTACTACTTCATCTTTCCTTTCTAGGCATCACCACAAAGTTCTCAAATTTCAATTTTACAAACATGCTGATAACAAATTCATAACACTAATGAAGAACTCGAATTGCTACCACAGAATTGCTAAAGTAATATGTAAAAAAAAAAAAAATCATAATTCATGTTAAAATTGAAAAGAAACCACAACAAAAACAATCACAAATCAATATAATTAATAACTAGGCTTAAAAAAACCTAAACTTAAATCCAACCAAGAAACAATCATAAATCAATATCTTTCATAGCAACAAAAAGTAACGAAATCCCATTCAAATGCACAGCAAATCTATTCGAACGCATCGACCAATCAAATTCAACCAAATCAACAACAAATAGCAAAATTTAAAACAACAAAAAGGACAAAAGCCCCAAAATTACAGTACACAAAAGTAGAATGAAATTGAAGACAGACCTGATGGATTGGTGGGTACATAGAATTGGTACAAACAGGGCATTCTAACAATTCATGGACGCTGGTAGCTGGAGCGATCGCTGTAGGACCCACAATATGGTTGATGGTATTAGCATTGTTGGTGTTGTTGGTGCCATTGTGAGGCTTTGACGATGAGAATTGATGGTGGCCATGGTGAGGGTGTGGATGGTGCAGATTATGGTGATGGATCTCATCCTCGTCCATTCCATCTGTGGATGACACACACTCAATACTATCCAACTCCATTCACACACAACACCACCCGAGATCTAAGATTCTATTATTTATTTGAAACAGACCCAAAACTCCAAAGAAATTTACAAAATAAACCCCCACCCCAAATTTTCTTTTAAATTCTTTTTCTGATTCTCTTCTTCTTCCTCTTCTTCTCTCAAAATTTTCTCTTTCTTTTCCTTTTTCTCTTACTTTTTTTTCTTGAATTACAGATTACAGGAAGAAGAAGAGAAAGAGAAAAGATGATGAGAGAAGAAATTTGTAAGAGAAAAAATGGATTCCAAAGAACCAAACAGCCCCTCTTTTTCTCTCTTCTTAAAAAGAGGTTATTTTCCTCCTTGGCTGTCCCTTTTTTTTTTTTTTTTTTTTTAGTTTCTTGTTTTTTGTTTTGTGGGTAAGGCCTTTCTTTTTTCTTTCTTTATTTATTTTTTTACTACTTTCTCTCTGTTCCAATATTTCGGTGCACAGAGAGAGAGGGAGAGAAGGGGGTGATCGTTGAAATTAAAAAGTTCCAACGGTGGATGGAGAAAAATCAAACGGTTCTTATTGGGATAGGGCAATTATAGAGAAAAAATAACTAAAAAGGAAAAACAAGGGTAAGACAGACAGACACAGACACAACAAAGATTTTGGATTTTTGTTTTGGGGTTAAAAAACAGTGTTTAAGGATGTTTGAATTGAAGTAATGGAAACAAAGCAACAAGTCTTCATTTTCAGACAAACGTAATTATTAATTTGTTATGCTTTGACACTTTGGTCTTTGCAGCTATTAAGAAAGAAGAATCTATTGATTTTCTTATGTACCATAGAATCTTACAATGCGTATGGTAACTGCTAATAACAGTTGCAACTGATTTTTTTTTTCACCATTTTTAAAAGAAAAGCGGATAAAGTAATAATTATAAAAAAAAATGTTCACACAAATTAATTTAATTCATAAAGAGACTTTTTAATTAGTATTTGATTTGTAAGATATTTTAAGAAAAATATATACCATTGAAAGTCATTCAGAAATAATAAATTTGAACAAAATCTAAAAAAAACTCTGTAATTTTGTATAATAATAGATTTTAAATTATGATGTATTAATTGGTATATAAGATCAAACTTGGATTTTGATCCTGACTTAATTAGGAACTTAATTTCATAAATCTACCTGATAAAAACTCACTTTAAATTAGACATTTGATAAAGAGAGTAATAATGAGGTTGTTGTTAGTCGTGCTGAAAAGCCTAATTCTAAAAAGCTTTAATGACAAATTATGAGCTGGTGAAGGTTAAGGTGAAGGGTGCAATCAGAGTCTACACAAAGACTATGCCAACGTGCATGATTTAATCATATGCATACTTTTTATTACTGCAAATATAAAAGCATCTTCCAATTTCATTCACTCGCAACAATTAATATAAATATGTACTGATAAGCTTCATGATACATAAACCATTAATATATATACATACAATTTACTCCATACATCTTATTCATAAACAATTCAAACTCAACTCAATTATTGTCAAATCATCAAACAGACCGAATTCAAATATCTTGATGCATGGTAATTTGCAAATCTAATGAAATTTTAATATATGTTTTTATGTTTTTATTCTAATATTATCCATTAGTACTTGAAAATGTAGCGGCTCATACAACAATGAATTTTTCAATCACTAATATCATTGATATAAATGAACCGAAATCAATCAAAATATCCATTTGGGGGGTTGGGGTTGGTTGCTGCTACTAGCTAAGTGGAATTAAAACTGCATGTTTTGCGTAAAATGGTAGTAATTGTATGTATAATCTATTATGTACAATTAAGTTACATTGTACAGGTTCATCACAATGATCACATGATGGCAACAACTGAAGGAAGCTCTGTTTCAACCTCGGGCTCCCCATCGGTTCCCTCTACGGTTGTCTGCAACACATAGTTTTGAATATTAGCTTAGCTACTGATCTAAATGCAAAGTCACGTAAATGATATTGGCCAAGTCATACACACCTCCAAGTCCTTCAATTTTTGTTGTGAAATGTAACGGTCCAATGCACCTTTACCATAAAGAATCTTCGCTCCATTTCCATGGCCTTCAGATCCAACGGCCTCCTCATCAACTACTACTGCATCTATTACATCATCACCAGTCCGAACATCTGGTATCTGCAAGCAGAGATTAAAGAAAATCCATGAAATTAAAGTTGCATGGCATCTAAAAGCAATTCGTTAAAACAAGTAACTTAAGAGTGACCGAAAGGAATAGAAATTCAATCTAACTCAATGATATCTTGTTCTAAATTCAATCTAGTCAAAGGTTCACGTTTGTTTAACCCCACAAACCGATAGTTTAGTGAAACTTTCTGCTGCATTTCACAAGATCTCCAAATGCATATGCTCGTGAAAGCATCGAGCTCAGTAAAACATGCCACTGGGTTTTAGATGGCAAAGAAATTCAGAAGGGGGTAGGAGCTGGATTGGAGAGAGACAAAGGTCACATTAAACAGTTATGGTCCCACCAGAGTGGGGCCCATAGAGGGATGAACTGGAAATGGTCCTTACAGTCAGAGCACTTGTCATAGTAGTGCTCAAGTTCATATAAGGCCAACGGGAGCCAAATAAATGCCAAATAAGATAGTTCTAACCATACATAGCACATTTCTCTAGATGGTAGGGTCTGTGGCGAGAGATACAGAGAAGTCCGATTAAGAAAGGCAATCTCAGTTCTAATCAGGGAAATTTAGAATATAATTCCAATCATGGCCACAGTTTTGATAGCCACCAAAATTTCCTAATGTTTAATCTGTGACATACCTTGGGGAAAGCAACGGATTTATGCATTCAGAAATTGTGGAATAGCGCATAGTCATGTAATAAACAGGCCATATCAAGCATAAATCAACTTTGAATAACTTTTTTCACTTAATTACCAAATCCACTAAAATTGGTTTCCAGATAGAATACCGGCAATCTATGGTCTTAATAGCTGGTGACAAAAATCAGAGTAGCACAACACAGCATACCTCATACATGGCATCCATCAAGATACTCTCCAAGATGGATCTTAAGCCCCGGGCCCCTGTATTTTTAGATATTGCTTTTCTGGCAATTAACTTCAAAGCATTTTCTGTGATATGCAGTTTGACCTGAAGGAAAGAAGATCAAAGTGAAATCAATTGCTGCACATAACGGCAGGCAAATTAAATGTACTGAATACAAATGGAATTAGCATTTCAAAGTAGGGACATATAAAGAACTTACGCCATTCATTTGGAACATCTTTTTGTACTGCTTGCCTAGGGCATTTTTTGGCTCTGTTAGGACCTAAAAAAGTATTGGTGCCAGTAATAGTCACATATGATGCTGAATTAAACAATCATATCACTTGTGCAAGAAAGGAAACTTCAAAGACCATAATTAAGTGGATAAATTGCATAGACTATTAATTTTCCATTAAATTTTTTTAAGATCATTTGTAGAGATAAAAGATAAGGTAAGACAAGTACACTTTTCATTCATGAAACCTAATAAAAGAATTCAAAACTGTGACTGCAATACTGTCAACAATCACTTCCTGCCATTCTTCACCATCCCTTAATAACCTAGTAAAATATTATTAGCAAAAAATAGTTTGCAGACTAGACAGCAAGAAACAAAGTAAAACATTCACCTGAATAAGTTGTTCTTCAGTTAGAGCCAATAAGCTGACAAGAACCGGGAATCGTCCAACAAATTCTGGTATCAAACCATATGCAATGAGATCACTACTTTCAACCTGCCAAACACAAGTGGTTCATATAGAATGTGAGTATCTAAGCTTTTATGTCTAAGCTATTTAAGAATTAATCATCTTGAATGCTATAGAGCACTTACAGTCTCCATTAAAGATGATGCCACAGAAGCATTTGTAACACCACCTGCTCTCATGTTTGCACGCACTGGGGCTCCAAAACCAATAGAAGAATCTTGACGTCTGAAATGCATTCAAGAAAGTTTAAATTGACGTTGGGTAAAAAACTAGCTGTATGTTAAAAAGTATTGGACACAAATAGTGTAATTTCTATGTTGGTATAACCTTTCTGAGATTGTTTTCTCTATGTCAATAAAGGCACCCCCGCATATGAAGAGTATCTCCTTTGTGTCAATCTGCGAAAAAAGTACAAAAAGAAAATCAACAATAACAAAGTGGTCCCCAATAGAGGGGGAAATGAGCACAAAAATGCAAAACCCAGCAAAGTCAGAGCCATAAAAATTTTGCTATGATGAAGTCCTGATCAAATCTTGAAAAAAATGCACAGCAACATATTTATCCATCTGCTTGACATAGTAAATAATGTAACTAGGTAAACACCCAATAAACAATGTTACAACTCAGACTGTGTATACCTGAATATTTTCACCTCTAGGATGCTTTCTAGCTCCCTTCTCAGGAACATTAACAATCTGGATCATCAAAAAATGCTCCATGGATCAGGATAGTGAATCACTTAATTAAATCAACCTGACTAAATACTAATTACAATTAGTGAATAGTCAGCTTATGAATACGATTTGCAATTTCATCTGATCTGGAGTTTGATCCATAACCAGAGACAATAATCCTAATATCTGGTGCCAAGCTTCTAATTCTCATTTACAATATAACATTTCCACAGTTAGGAACCATGCACTTACTGTTCCCTCTAGCATCTTTAGTAATGCCTGCTGAACACCCTCCCCAGACACATCCCTGCTAATGTTAAGGCTCTCAGCCTGCATAGCAAGAAGAGATGAATAAAAAGCAATAAAAAATAAACAGAATTTTGCAAAGAAGAAGGAAAGGAACCTTTTTGGTAATCTTATCAACTTCGTCAATGTAAACAATGCCCTGCTGTGCAGCTGCAACATTATAGTCAGCAACCTGAAAAGGTGTACAAAAGAAAATTCATAAAGGGGTTATTAATCAACAACAGACATAAGAGTACAACCCCAAAAAATTTCTCATGAGATAAAAGAAGTCCCATTTACATTATGCTGGCCTAACAGCAATTGACTTTGATATGCCAATAAAATTTTTCACTTTTACTAATGCTACTTGAAAGTTTATCATATGAAGACCTATCCAATTCAAAGTTTATATTCTTCCATAAATAATAAAGCTAACTTCGGTAGAGATAGGAAATGCATGCCATTAAAAAGTATTGTGAAATGAACAAAGAGTTGCAATTGAGAACTTTTAATTCATGCAGAGTACAAAAGGCTCTTGAATTTACCACGAGGAGCTTGTATAATATAGATTCAACATCTTCACCAACATACCCTGCCTGCACATAGCATATGAAGGACACAACTGAGTTCCGAGCAAAATGTATGTAAATAACCAAATTTCAAACGAAGAGGCATAATCAATGATGAAATGTTTTATAAAACAAATGAAGAATAACAACAATGAATTATATAAAAACATATATTCACTCTTAATTTCATCAAATAGAAAATGCCAAAGAAATTCAATTTATTATCATTGTCAATAGCTGATGTCTAGCAAAGAGATACCCCTGGAGGGGGAACATTAACAGAGCATCAAACTCTGATATTAAAAAGTACTCCACAAAGACCCTTAGGCTGGGGTGGGGGAAGACAATGCAATTGAAGGGAAACTCTATATGCTCCATTGAGCAATTTGATCATCTTTTTTAACTAAGTTTAATAAAATGATGCTCTATAAACACTTGTAGAATCACATCAGAAAAATTGAAAACAAAACAAATTCCATGACCTATTAAGGTTATTACAATTAATTAAACAGGACTAAGTTGTTTATTGCAGAGCTAATTAAATGAAAATGAAAAGCACCAGAAGAGGAAATAAATTCATTTAAGAAGGAAATTAGCAAAGACATATAAACACAACAATCAAGAGTAAGTGGCTTGCCTGAGTCAAGGTAGTTGCATCTGCAATAACGAAAGGAACATTCACAAAGCGAGCCAAGGTTTTGGCAAGTAATGTTTTCCCTGTCCTTGAAACGATGTCAAAAGGGAACAAGTGAGACTAGTAACAGAAAATAGAGAAAATTATATTCAGGTAAAAATTGAAACTACCAAAGATAATCTAGAATTGGCTGGAAAACAAGAAAAAGATAACAACTTAAAAATAACGAGCAAAAGTGGAGGTCAATGAATCCTCATATCTTGATTTAAATGATTAATTAAAACGAAGAGGAAGACATAGTGATACATTAAGAAAACTGCAACTCAATCAAAGAAAATCTATCTTGAAATGAACCTAGGAGAAATAGTTAACAATCACAAAGCAGAAATATAGAAGTAGAATGCTGAGTTTTCGCACCAAGTACGATGAAAAATTACCTGAGCCTGTTGGCCCCATTAAAAGAATGTTACTTTTCTCCAGTTCCACCGTATCATCATCTAGTACATCTGCTATATTGCTACCTGAATCTCCTGCAGGCCTAGCTTACCAAAGAAACATGTTAACAACAGATATTCCCCTTAAAAAACAAAGTAACACAGCAGCACATGCAAAGACAGAGACACACGTACATCTGCACGCTACAAGAAAAGACAGCTACTACCTTTCGAAAGCTGAAGTTGTAATTCAAAGATATCCTTGCCATGCTCAAATTCACTAAAAAAATACTGGTATTACAACTGGCAGTCACAACTAACAAGAATAGACCATATCTAAGGATCTTCAATATGCTAAAAGTTTATGTCTATTGCTTTGACATTTTCCTTTCCTTTTCTTTTCTTCTTCTTTTTTTTTTTTTTTTTATCTAAATATTTCAAACATTCTAAATATTTCATCTTATTATGTGAAATTTAATGTTTTTTAGACATATGCAAAGCTGCGTGTCTGACAATTAACTACCTCAACCATCTATATCATTACAAATTTGTGTCTAAGAATTAACTACTTCTACCATCTATATCATTACAAATTTATAAGTTTAGCAATGAAAAGAAGGAAACAAATTAAACAACAACTGCATATCTTGTAGGTACTAAACTAACCGTTTCTGTAATGACTCATGGTAGATTCTCATATAGTGGTTGTAAACTGCCACTGATAGAAACTGCATTCATGGTATAACATTAGACCAGAAAACAAAATGTAGAAGGATGTTTACATCCTATGTAACTTCAAGAACTGTTATTATTCAATTTTTACCGCCTCATTAATGAAAACACACCCCACAAGTGGTATGGTGTATTAGCAATCAAAGCAGTTTGTAATTTCTAAATACTTTAATTACTTTCAATAGCCCAAACTAATGGCCATTTTCAGTTGAAATGGCGTATAATAATAATTCATAAATAAATAAATAAAACAATGATAACCAACACCTTTTTTGCCCTCTCCTGCCCAATCACAAACCTGTCCAATCCTTTACAAATCTCTTTGGGTGTGGGAAAATTATGCCCCAAATTAGATCCCCCCCAACAACCATCCTTTGAACCCAGCCCAAACCCGCCTCCAGAGCCCGGAGTTGCCCCTCCTCCTCCACCTCCACCTCCACCTCCACCAGCACCGCGGCCCACATTCACCCCACTAACCCGAATCGCAACCCCATCACCAGGTGGCTGCCAAACCTCCGGTGGGTCCCCATAAGAACTCAACACCGTATAATTAGCATAACTCAATTTCTCTCTCAATTCTACATCGAAATCCTTATTTAAACCGTGGGAATTCCTCCTAATATCCAAAAATTGGGAACCCTTTTCAACGAGTTCGCCGCGAAGCGAGAGGGGCTTGAAAGAAGTGAAGTAATAAGGAGTGTTGACAAAGTGGTCCTCCCATTTGGTACGGTTGGTGGTATAGTGAAAGGAGCTAGCCATGCGACCACAGTGCATGTAATTGGATAGAAAGTGCCTGAATTGAGAGACTGTTAAAGATGCTGTTTCGACGTAACGTTTGGATCTGATTGCAGCAGCTGCAGCCATGGGAAGAAGAAAGACAAGCAATTCAATGGAAATTTGGGGTAAAAAAGATGGTTGATTTTAAGGGTTCATAAGAAGGGTTCTTCAAGACAGAATCTTTTTAAAGGGGTTTGAGGATTTATGGGGTGAATTGAATTTGGTTTTTCTTGGATTTTGGGATTATCATGCACATGAGAGGGAATTTTTTGGTAGAAGGAGATAAATTGGGAAAGATGCAATGAAGAAGTGAAGAACGGACATGTTTTAAAGGATAGAAGATGAAAAAAAAAATCATAAAATATCTAATTACAGAAGAGGACAGACTAGTTTGGAGATACATTTCTTGACATTGGGGGTAAAAAGGGTAATCTGAAGTTGGAAAACGACGACATCTTAGAAATAAAAATGAAAAACAACATTTATCTTTTGTTGAAGATAACATTTAATCCTATAATTTTGGTAAAGAAGTTTTATTATAGGCTTGGCTTGAGATAACCTTGACCAATGCTGCAATCTGACAAAAATGGGCAAATTATTTAAAGTCTTATAAGAATTAGTTTGAATATTGCTTTGTAAATGGCTTCTTAAGCTTCGTTTTGCATTTATTAATGAATGGACAAAACTCTTTCTGGGGATATCTTCCGATATTTTGAATCATAATCGGATTTGGCAACCTTACATTTTGGTCCAAGCTTACAGACAAGGGGACTCTGATGCTAGGATCTATATATTTTGACATGATTTTTAAGATAGTAGCCAGAAAAGGTTGAAGTAAAGGAAGAAATAGATTGAAAGAAGTCAATGATTTTCTTGTCTTAATATGACGTTGACACACTAACCAAAGATAAAATTGCAGACAACAGCAAAGAAAAAGGATGAAAAAGATGGAAGACTGCAAAAATAGATGGTAATAATGTTCAAGAAACCTTCTCAGTTCTCACACAATCACACCAAATTGCATTACATGCATGTCTCCTGCAGCATCAAGAACAGACAAAAAAGAAGTTGCGTATTAAGTTGTGCAGAATGACTAAGGTGCCAGTGCCACATCTAAAGTAGCTGGTGACATCAAAATATGTACAGGTATATGCAAGCATGCAAGACAGACAGACAGGAGCACAGAGAAAGTACTCAAAAGGCATTCAAATCTAAAACAAATCTGAAAACAGCCAATATAAACATTACTAACCCAGAAGTCTTGGTAAGTGCTTGCTGGTAAGTAGATATGGTTAGCTGCAGCACCCCCCATTAGATTTTGTTGGCCATTTAATATAATGATAAAATTTTAGTTGCCAACAGGTTCCATGGTCTAGCGGTTAGGACATTGGACTCTGAATCCAGTAACCCGAGTTCAAATCTCGGTGGAACCTACGACTATCTCTTTTGCTCGTTCCTGTTTTCTACTACTTGGGATTAGAATTTTGTTCCAAATTAGGATTCAATAATGATTTACAAAGGATTGGGATATATGTCATCAAGTTCATCAATATCTTTGGACATAGCTTTGCGCAAAGAGCTTTGAACTTGTTGGTTGTCGATGCATTCTTCTGGGAAAAGAAGTACAGTGCGTTGTATGAAATGAATAACTGCCAAGACAAACAGGCTAAAAAGATCTGTATAAAAATTCAGACAATACATAATCTAAGCAGATTCCCAACATTGAGTTCATCGGTACAAGATTTGGCATTTGCAAATTCCAAACCCAAAATCTTTTCTTATTTTGACCCAAAAAGAAAAAACAAAGGAAGAAAATATGTAAATATTTTGAGATTTATTTTTCTTTCAATTTCTCCTCTTCCTTCATTTTCATCTCCCACCTACGTTTCTTATAAGCAAGCAACATCTCAGGCATTTTCTGCATCAAATTAGCAGTATTCTCCCTTTTCTCAGCGGCAACTCTGTCACACTTGTGACCTTTCATCTTAGTTCTCATTTCTTTCCTCTCTGGATCGTACGGCCAATCTTGCCCTGCTAAAAGCACTTCCTTGCGGAGCCTGGCTCGACGGCGAGCGCTGATGCCCAGAGGCTTCCAGGCTCCGAGTTCCCAATACCCCCACACTCCCTTTGATAACTCTACTTTGTATTTGGCCAATTTTTCACGCCATGGGTATTGGTATTCCCCCACTGCCTTCCCCAAAGATTGCGCTGCTTTTCCGGCCATTAAAAATAACTCCTTTTTTGGTGGGATCCTGAGATCGACGAAATTTGATTTCTTAAAATGTGTTTGATAAAATTGGTTGATATAAAAGAAAACAAAATTTGAAGTTTGAGATTATGACTTACACAAGATCAATCCGATGGATGAGAAAACGAAACGCTTTTTTCAACTGAAGCCCTCTACTAAGACTGAGGAAATTAGGGTTTTTGCTGCAACCAGAAAATTCGTTCCATTAAAACCAGGGACAGGGATTGGGCATTGTAGGCCCAACTCATTTTTGCCACTGGACTTCGGCTACATAAGCTGTTCAGAACAGAATGGGCCAAAGGGCCAAAACCTAATTGATCCTACCATTTTTTTTTTCTTTTTATGCACTAAAAATTTTACGCTCTTCATGGCAGATGCACGAGGACCAGAAAATTGTACAGCATTTAAAGATTAATGTGATGTACACTGTACAGATGACTAAAATGAATCATCAGAAAAAACACAGTTCAGAAGTTGGGGACTTCGGACATTAATGAAGCAAAGCTAAAATCCTCTTAAAACAGTTTACAACATACAGGTCCTGCCTTCAATGAACAACCACTCATTACACTTTCCTTTTGTCGATATTAAGGACCAAGGGATGCCTTCCGTGGTCTGTCAATTTCTGGTTCACAATGGTGCCTGTGTCCACATTTGAGAAAAAAACTAGTCCCAGTTTTGACATGTGAAAGCAGAAGCTTATCAAGGAAAAAAAAAGTCTCAAAAAAGAACATTTGCTTTTGCCTTTCCTCCAATTATTCTGTGTCCGCCACAAGGCAAAAAAAATTTACCATGGTGGCAGCAGCTGAAATTTTGTGTTTAAGGCTTTTGCACTCTTTTCAATCTGCTAGCTAGACCAAGTTGTTGTCGTCATCTTGGAGTTGACCTATCTCTTGCCGCCTGAAACTGATGCTGCCATAAAAGTGATGTTATGTTTAAGAAAACTTGAAGGGATACTGCAATTTGCAAAGAAAGAAAAGAAATGAAAGGGAGAATCTCATTTCAGTTCAAAGTAGGATTCAGATTACCTGAGTTGCATACGATGAGCTTTGAGCAAGAAACTTGACAAAGTCTTGCTTCTTGCTTTCAAAATTGAACTTCACACTATTCAGCAATGCAAGTTCCCTCTTCATATCCTCTACCAACTTCTCTTTTTCCCATCTCATCTCTTTCATCTGCTTCTCAGTTTCAATGTAATTTTGCGGCACGTCTGATGTTGCAGAGGGTTTCAGGAATCTCACATCTACCTCTTCCCTAGAATCAGACAGAGTGAGAACAAAGATGCAACAGCAAACTAATCCCTATTATTATTAATCAATAAAAAGTTAATCTAACATAAAATTTTAATTGGTGAATAACAATACCAAGATCATTTTTCTAAACAAGTCAAATGCCCTTATGTGCTGCAAGTAAAATGGTTCACAATTTTTCTAAGGTTCAACTTTGTTTGAAAACATATTTGAGAGATGGAAAATATGTATTCTGTCTTAGAATAAGTAATTTCATATTACCATAAATAGAATAGTATTATTAATGCATTATGAATTTCGACAACCTCCTTACATCCAAAGACATATGCATCACAAGCTAACTGTTAATTTATTGCCAAATTGATAAAGTTTAACAGAGAAAAGTATAAAAGAAGTTATCTGTATAATTTATTCTTTCAAAAATGAAATCTAGCTCTTGCCAGACAGAGCTTCTTACCGACTGCCTAGGGAAAACACACCAGGGCTTCTGATCATCCCACCGTCCAGAGAGACTGCTCCTTCACTTATACAAGGGAGAGCAAGAACCATCTCTGCCCTTGTTCTGTACACTTGAAGGCGGGAGAACAGATTGTAAAATAAAGTCTCTCTGAGGCCATCCCCACTGGCAGTATCATAAAATAAGTTTGAGCTGTCCACATGTATCATATTCACTGCAAAGCCAAGAAAGCCTGGAGGACATTCCCCATTTGGTAATCTTGGCATTAAAAGATCAAGCCTCCTCTGGGGGTCATCAGCTACAAAATCACCAGCATAAGGTCTGCAGGGAAAAGGGCAGAAAGGAAAAGAAAAAGATTTTTACTATGTCTTTAGTAAACCAGATTGTAATCAGAAACAAATATAAGAGATTGATACCTTAAACTTTCAAGACAAATTACAAGATATCGGCCATCTAAAGACCGTCCAACGGAAGCACCAAGCCCGTGCAGACCAGAAGTTTTATCAATGCAGCCATCCTGGTTGTATGTTTCCAAAGCTTTAATACCTTCATAAGTTTTACAAACAATTGCCAACATAGTCTGCACTCCCAGGTACTCCGAGAAAAGCCTACATTTAAATAAAGAAATGTAAAGCCACACATCAATTACATAGAAGCATTAACAGTTGTCATAAATCCCTCAATCAAGATGCCCAATTGGTAATTTATTTAATAAACATGCAGGCTATTCACTTGAAATTCCATATGTTATGATGAAGCCCATGCACTCATGCATCACTATTCAAAAACACAAGACATGGTGACACTAACCCACTTGTACATAAGGCCCCTATGCATGGCCTATCCATAGCAGGGGAAGGATAAAGGTATAGCTTTCTCATGCAAAACATCCAAGATATTCCAAACAATAGATGGATAATAAATTAAATGTTGCTAGGCATGATGCGGAAAGATAAAGAAAATAATAAATACAATTCAAACATACCTACTAAGATTTTCATCATCTACTTTGCCAAGTGCAGCAACAGGACCAAGTACATCCTTTGTCAAAGTCAGATGGGAAGCCTGAGTGCCATGACGAGTTTTCAGCTGACACAGAATTCCTGCTGCTGACTTTTCATGCCGAAGAATCTGTTCAGTTGTTTCCTCCTCACTTTGAAGGTGCAACTGGTCCTTGTTTTCAGTCTTAGGTGCACTAGAAGAGTGATACTTGCCAAGCATGACTGAGAAAAGATCAATTGGTAACCAGAGATACGGAAAATAAATATGCAACAACATATGGTTACCAAGAGTCAATATTTATGTTACATGGACTCAGGTATGAGTATCTGATACGGGTATCTTTCCATGTGTCAGACTAGTCTTTTTTTTTAAATATTTGACTCATAGATTTGGCTAAAAAGTGTCCAAAAATAATATACAGATACAAGGATCCTTCTAAAAGTTTTTATGGAATATAATAATACTACTTGTATAAGTTAGAAATTTTGAAAAATCCATTTCACTCGAACAAAACCTTGTTATAAGGGCCTAGTATGAAAAAAGCTACAAAAAAAAAAAAAAAAGAAATTATCCTACCTTGCCCAAACAACCTTAAGCTCATAATTCTTCTTTTCTTTCCCTTTTTAATTGGGTTTACGACGACACAATAACAATGCTATTGCCTTGAATTGTGTTTTTTCCATTTTAACAGAAAACCCAACCACTAGCACTTATCTGTCATTTGTCTATCTAGAATCTTCTTATTGTCTCTTAATCTTCCTTCTCTTCATTTACCCAAAAAAAAAAAAAAAACCTTCTCTTCTCCGTAACAATTTCATTTCCTTTTTCGTTTTTTTTTTCCCTCATTTTCTTGATCCTCTTTTTCTCTATATTTGCCAGAATGCTTACTCTTATACTCCCTCTCATACTTTCTTTCATGATGCCATCTGGTTATCTTTTCTTTGGTCAATTTGTGATTTTTTTTTTTTATTTGCTGCTAACTTGAAAGAGCCAAGTCTGAATAACCAGTGCCATATCATGTGCGTATTCCACACCCAAATCCATATCGTGATATAATGACACAGGTATGGAACACTAGGATGCTGAGTCCATGTAACACAGGTCAATAACTCAAAATCATCCCATTCAAAAATAACTAATACTAGCTGGCTACCTTATTTGCACCTAATGCTGAGTTAATAACATCTCTTAAACCTTATGACTAACATCCAAATTAGAGCAATATTAATTACATGGACTTATGGGTGGAAAGTACGAAGAGTCGGATCTAGGCAATTAAACACAAGTGAAATAGTATGTCACAGTGTAGCTGGATGTAAACCCCTGATAAACAAAATCTAACAAAAGTGTATTAATTTCTTGTCTTAACAAACAGTACATTAACTCATTCCGATCATCATTGGTAGCAGCCTGCCCAAATATTTTCAGCATCTTTAGTTCCTTTCCAGAATTGCAAAATGGAGTTTATGCCATGCATGCATTCAGAATAATAGAAGTATACCTTGCATATCAAGTATAGAGTCATCTAGTTTGTTCTTCTGAGTCTTTAGAAGTTTTATGCTATCCTCGTGCTGCTTGATTTTCATTCCCAACATGCGAAGATCATCTTGACGTTTCTATATAGAGCACGTTATATCAAAATTTACCTTAAAAAAAAAGAGGCACAAACACAAAAAATTAAAAATTAAAAAAAAAAGAAAAGAAAGAATGTTCATATCCTTTTATGACTTCTAATGTCCAAATGAACCAAACAAGAATAGATTACCATTCTTTTACTCTCTACTGAAACACTGTAAAAGAAAGTTCAAAACCAAAACAACCTTAGAACTCTCAATGATGGATTTGGCTTGTGAAAATTCTCCATTTTGCATTTCATCCCTGGCAACGAAAGAGGCTTCGTTCTTATCCACTTGCATTGAAGTAGTGGAATCAACAAGAGCTGACGGCCTCGGTTGACTTGAAAACTGCAAAGAGTGAGGGTAATTAGCTTAGATCTGAGTCTATCTTGTTGACAACATCAGCACAAGAAACTCAAAAACAAATTAGGCTTCCACATTTAAAAAGATAAAAAAAAACCTAAACTCAAAAATCTTTCACTTCAACATGAAAATATATTGCAATGCACTAGCTAATTATGAGTTGTCTTGTATCCCAAAAATTTTCTCAGTGAAAAAACAACAAAATAATAACGCTATCATGAGCATTTAAACAGCGTCCAAGTGAAAGCAAAAGGGTACTCCAACTTAAAATTTCAAGAATAAATACTATTAACCTAATTCATGAAAAATCTTCCCGATAAAAGAAAATATGATGCCAGGAAACGTATGAAATCTTTTCCAGATTGTCATTTGAAAAAAAATAAAAGCTGCAATCTTTTTTCCTTTTTACTTTTTGAAGTTCCTGACTCTGAAATTGAAGCAGTAAGTATAAACAAGGGAAACACATGCATGCATGACAGACATTGACCATTAAACGGCCGATCGATCCAAGACAAAACATCGGAAAAAGGGAACAAATAAAAGAACTTTGCGTTTTAAAGTAGTAAATGCCAGAACTTGTGCATGAAATTACAAAAAAGAAATAAAAATTTTTTATTTTCTTTCTTCCCTTTTGCGACATTTTCTCGGTGATCAAACAGAGTGTTGAGTAATTGAGAAAGAATCGAGAGAGAGTGAACCTCACCTGGTTGTTAGACGGAAGCATTGCTGAGTTGAGCTTTAAGTGGCCTCCTGGTTTTTTGTTTAGGAAATAGAGAGCATTAAAGTTTTAACTTAGGAATTTGGAATTTGTAATCGGGTTTTCATGTTTTAGGAAATATCAACAACGTCCCCAACTCTTTTTAAAATATCATATTCCACACAGTTTTTTTTTTTTTTTTCAAATGTTCAAAAATCAGTAAAATTTTTAATTTAAAGCTTTTTGGATATAAACTACCAGAAGGAATCTATGCACAAAGAAAAAAAAAAAGCGTGAATGAGTTAAAATTTTTGTTTAAAAAAAGTGTTACTATAATTAGAAAATAAAAATAATCGTTTAAATTTAGAAAAAAAATTTTCATTTTGTTAGTAATAATATAAAGGAGAGTGGAATGTTAACCTTGCATAACATGTAAACATTAAGAAATGAACCAAGCTTAATATAGATGAATCTACAATATATATCTTCATACGTATCGATATCAATTAAATATATATAATGAAATATATGTAATGTATATAGTATCTCAATTTTATTTCTTCACTTGATCTATTGTATTTGTATTGATTTCAATCAATTTAAAATAATTAAAAAATAAATCTTACGATTTTTTAATTCTTTCATTTTATAGAACCGATTTTAAATTTAATTATTTTTCTTTGATCTATGATATGAAATGAGTTAATAAAATATGTCATAAATGAAATTCTCACTTGGACAGTTTCGAGGTCAACGGAGTCTTTACGTGCGCAAATTGTGCATAGTTTAAAAAACCATTAGATTGTTGCTCTTGGTAGATAATGAAAAAATTCGTTTTGTTTTGAATAATTTTTTTGTCTTTTTTAGCAATAACGTGGATGAGAGTGAAATGCTAACCTTGCATAACATATAAGTACTAAATAGGAAAGAAAATAAATAATCTTACTTGGATGGTCTGGACTTAGTATTGACGTGCATATATTGTGCATAATAAAACTTATATAAGTTTTTTAAATGAAGTTTACAATATTTTTTTAAATGATTTCATAAAAATTTTAGTAAAAAATCTAAATCAATAAATTAATAAAATTTAATATAAAAATTAATAATATGTAAAAAATTATTTATAATTTAAATTTGATAAGTACTTATTCAATAACAAAAATTTTATTAAAATTTTTATAAAAAAAAAGCTTATATAAAACATATATAAAATTTATTTATTATTTTTTTCAAAATTTACATGATATGTATAACAACATCTTTTAGTCTATTGGTTTTGGTTTTTTATTTTAATTTTTATTTAATCATTTTTAGTGGAAAACTACATGAACTTAATCTAAATAATTTCATTTAAGTCTTTCTCTATTGTGTATAGGTTAATAAACTATTAGAGTGTGTGATACAACCCAAAAGATAAGATTGTTGTCAAGCTTAATTATGCAGAAAACAAAGAATAGTCAAGAAGAATTGATAGTGTTCTAAGAGTAAAAGAAGAAACACAAATAGCAAGAATAGCTATAAACAAGAGAGTAATTTTTTTGTTATGGTATTCCTTCTTTCATACAATGCTCATTTGTCTTTATATATATTTGTTTCTGCTCATCCATTACTAACTCTGCTAATTAAACATTTAAACAACAATGAACTAATTTAATGATTAATAAAACATAAGCAAATATTGGAATTGGGTCTTGAATTCTTATTGGGCCTATATTAGTATGCTTGCCAGAGTGAAGAAGTGAAATCATGGATAGGAAAAGGTAGAAAGTGAAAAGAAAATGACTTTTAGGTGTGATTGGTAGGAAAAGAAAAAAAAAAATTTTTTACTTTTATTTTTTCTTTACTAAGCAACGAATAGCATTTTTCAACTTTTTTATTTTTTTGAAGCAACAAACACATGTTTTTCATTTTTTTCAATTTTTCTCTCTTTCAATTTTTTATCTTTTCAATTTCTTTCCAATTTTCTATCTTCCCATTTTTATATCCACCAACTAAAGTTTTAAAGGTTTTGTTTTTGATTAAATAAATAGATATATGTGCCAGTTGTAAGTTGTCCATAATGCTTTCCCTTATTGACACGCAATTAAGAAAAAGAAACGAACTCCCTTATTTGGACGGTTCGAAGTCTTAACATTAAAAAAAGGTTTTTGTGAGGTTGGAGAAGATAAGAGCCATTGTACATGGGTATAAGTGTAAATGATATATATTTATTTATAAATTATTTGAGTTTGATTTAAATATAATTTAAATTTAAATAGTTTGATTTATCGAATAAATCGTTTTTAAATATTTAAATATTTAATTTAAATAATTCGTAAATTTATTTTAATATATATTTTATTATTTTATTACGAAATTATTATTTTACCCATTCTATATATACATAAGTAACCTAATCTAAAAAACGCTAACTCAAAATCTATTTACTCACTCGCTCTCCCAGCAAACCAACGGCACCTCTTTCCTTTCATATCCACTTTCTGTCGCTAACATTTTCTTCCATCATGGCTCTAGAAGCAACTATTTCATCTCTACTCTCATCTAGTGGTGACCCTTTCTTTTTCTAAGCCTTCGAAACAGTAACTCCTCACTCTAGGTTTCAGCTTGTTGTTCACCTCAGGCATTTTCTCGATCCTTCAGTCTCTCACCTTTTTTCTCTCAGTATGATTTTCTCAATTATTCATTCTCTTGCGTCTTAAGTATTAAAATATATAGTAGATTTTTATTAAAAAGTTTGATCATCTAAAAGCTTAAGAGCAATTGCTCAAATAAGGGCCTTTTACCTTTTACATGGTGATTTACTTCTCAATTAAAGTAACCTATTTGACTTCCTGCTTGTGTTTAAAAGGGTGCTAGTCCACAGCTTTATGCTTTTCTTTATCTGATTGCTTTTCAAACTTTGGTGGCATTAGGTAATGGGAAACGGGGTATGAGAATCAAAATTATTAAGTGTTAATAGTAGTTAAACAATAATAAATGCAGACTAATTTCAATATCGTTAAAACAAGGCATGATTAAGCATTGAACACAACTCTATTTAAAATGTATATGATGCTGTGATGGTCGTTATGCTTTATTAGTTTGTTTTAAAATTTCTTTCCATGTGATATTTGTTCTTATAAAGGTTCAAAATCCATGCCATGTCTCCTTATCCATAAGAAACTTTCTCTTATGTCTCTTATTGGCATTTGGTTTAAATTAGTGAAATTTGTTTGATCATAATGCTATTTGGAAGTGTAAATTCACTTTAACATCTAGTTTTATATTTGATTTAGAGGAAGCAAGCTCATTTTGTTTTATTCTTCTATTCACTGCTTATATTGAATTCTATCATTGATTCGAATTTGTTTTTTTGGATTCTTTATTTATAATTGAAGTTAGGGATATAATTGAGTTGAATTAAACTGATACAGTGAGAAGTTCGAGTTCGAATTCAACTCTCAACTCGTAACTCGATACTTAATTTGAATTCAATCGAGTTTTATTTTTTTTATTCAAATTAGATTCGTAATCGACATCGAAATACTCGAATTCGTTCGATTAAGTTCGATTAATATATAAAAACAAAAATTTTAATTTTGCAAGTTCCTTTTAAAACTTATGCAAATTTATTTCGAATTGATTTGAATATGAATTGTCTCACGTCTGCTACATATTATGGAATGTGCAGCAGAGCCTAATCCAACCAACTAATGCCATAACAAAATCTCGTTTACCAATTTGTGCATGAGAAAATGATAGCTCCTATAATGCAGCTTTAGTTGTTGGTGATAGCTTTCCAAGCAATCAATTTACAGCAAATATGAGTCAAAAGAAAAAGAAAAAGATTATTTTGAACTTAGCGCCACCTTTTAGGTATGCAGATAGTAAAAGTTCTCTCACTACCAACCAGTAGACATCATCTGGTTGGGTCTTGCCGGTGTCAACAACGAGAAAAAAACAACCAAATGGAAATAGCAACTAAGTGTGGCTGTTGGCCCAGACAACGCCCTACGCCTAGACAACAATTTTATTCCTGGGTTGCAGTAAGTAGATCGAGAGGTCATTCCGCCCCTTGTCCTCGAAGATAGATAATATATTCTCAACAAATGTTGTTCCAATCTGACCTAGCTGGCGAGCGATCCCAGTTCGCGACAGAGAATAAGACAGCAAGCGAGCGTACCTTTGTTTGCTTCTTCTCCAGAATATCCACCAAGTACGAAAGTTTGACCAAATATAGCAGATGCGGGGGCGACGCAAGGGTTTTTTTGGTGAGAGATGAGAGAGACAGGGATAAAGAAAATAAAATTTTAGGATTTTTTAAGTTAAAAGGTAAAATAATAATTTTATAAATAAAACAATAAAAATATATATAATAAAAAAATTTGATTAAATTTACGAATTATTCAAATTGAATATTAATATGTTTGAATTCGATTTGATGTCGAACTGTTTGAGTTTGATTTAATAATTATCGAAACGAATTTGAATTTTAATTGAATCAAATTCAAATAATTTGTAAGTATTACTGTATCATTTATATTTTTAATTGAAGTAAATCCTCAAATTTTTTCAAAATGACTAATAAATTATTAACATATGATTGTTGTAAGATTAATGAGGTAGGTTAACCAAGAAAATTTGTTAAACTATAATGCTAAAGCTACATTTTTGTTAGTATAGTTAAGTTACCATTTTTTCTTATTGTAAATTGTAATTTATTTTGCTTTGTAATTATTCTTTTGTATAGGTTTATTGAGAAAATAATGTGTGCCTAATCTTTATTTGAAGACATAAAATGGTGAAGGCTTCCTGATAGGCATATGATATTATTGTTGATTTGTTAAAACTTGTGTGGACTTATTTGATTAGATATTTAAAAAATTTTAATTATAACTTTAATTTTTAAGTTTAAATATGATTTTATTTGTATTGTATTTGAATAATTTGATGAGAAACTTTTATTTTTTTTTGAATTTAGATAATTATGGATTTAATTATTGTGTAAATTATTATTATTATTTTAAAAATATTTGACATAAAATATTTATAAAAAATTTAATTCAAATTCAAATTTAAACAAAAATAATTAAACTTAAATTAATTATTAAAATTAAACTTATTTTTTAATAATAAACAAATTTAATAAAAAAATTAAATAATTTAAATTTTATTTTACTTTAAATTTAAATTAAAAAAATAAAAATTAATTCAGTTGGATTTAAATTTCAAATTTGAAATCAAGACTTCATTTGATCCCTCGTCAGAATTGTACCATATGGAGCTTGGGATGGCGATCGCGGGATCCTATTTTTTCCTGGGTTGGAAATGGGATGTGGGACCTGATGACATGTCTGAAAAGACTGTTGATAGATGTTATGGCTTGTGACAACAACAGATTCAGGGTCGCATCGCAGAGCAGCAGCAACCGCAATCAGGGTCCAATAATGTCCTTAGTCATGTGGCTCCAATCCAATCTCCTAAGTCGAAGCTGCGAAGAAGACTCGGTCAAATAGCAACATGGAACGTGGACTATAATGAAACCTATGCCATCAACAACAAAATTCTCAGGCTGTGATTTCTCAAGTTCATTTAGAGGAGCAACAATCTACCAGGCCCCAAGGAGCCCTGACCTAAAAAATAAATGGTGCCCATAGTCTAGACGTAGTAAAGGAGGCTGTAGCCCGAATGCTGGTGTCGGTGGGGAGGATTGGAGGTCGTCTATTGGCCGTCATGGCTAGTGAACTGATTTCCGTTGCTGCCATTAAATTAAGAGTTCATCTTTCATAAATCTATTTTAATTGTTTACTCTCATCATATTCTAAAAAAAAAAAAAAAATTATACAAAAATATAAGAAATTTGGCATAAAAATATTTTAACAAAAAAAAAAAAAGACTGTTAAATGTAAATTAACTATAAAGAGTAAAAAATTTTAAAAAAACTTCAAAAGTTTAAAACATTTTAATACATACAAATTAAATTTTTTATCTAAAAATGTAAAATGTAAAAAAGAATGCACTATGATATGACCTTAAAAATTTTTATTTTGCCAGATAATTGAAAGGTATAAGTTTTTTGTTAATTAATAATAGTAAATATAATAAAAAAGATTATTTAAAAAAACATAAAAAGAAATATAAAACTGCAAGTAAATAGAGAATAAAAAAATTAAAAATAAATTATACAAATGTAATAAACAAATTAAAAATTCATATTTCATAAATCCTTTTTGATGGACAGTAGTCAATGTTTTAATCCCTTTAAGATTATTTTAATATAAGGCAGTATAGACTTTAGAAAACCATAAAATAAAATGATTGGGGTGGATTGAATGGATGAAAATGAATAAATTGAGGGGGCTGCTGTGAATGTGGAGCAGCCGAGATTCGGGGCATGTTGGTAATTACATCTCTTGAAAAATGCCGACGTCATAAAATTCTTCGTCCCGTAATTAGAATCCCTAAAGAAGGGTATTTTGACGAAATGGGAGTCGTTGTTATGTTCGTCTCAATTTTATAGTTGTTTTTTTATTTGTTTATTTCAATTTCCTACGAGGGATGCAATTCATCATCCTTCTCCTCCCAACCCTAGCAAAAACACGATTCAATCTGTAATCGGAGAAACCAGAAAACAGACACCTTTCTTCGTTTCTTTTTAGATAGAGAAACGAAAAGAGGGAGTTTTTTTTTTTTTTTTTCTTGAGAGGGGAGGGGTGAGAAATTAGGAATCCAATCAAATCAAAATCGAAGTTCCCATTTTTAAGAAGAACCCATCAAATGATTTCCGATCCAAATCTCATATTCTATGCCTGCATTGCAAAGGGACACACAATTCTTGCTGAATACTCTTCCAAAGAAGCGGGAATCGAATCGTTAGCTCGAAAATGCATCAAAAAAACCCCTCCTATGCATTCCATGTTCTCTCATACCGCTTCCAACAGATCCTACTCCTACTTAATCGATGACCCTTTTGCCTATTTCATAATATTCCACGAGGATCTTGAGAAATCTGAGTCTTTGTGGTTCTTGAATCGCCTGAAATGTGCTTTTGAGGATTTTCTTCTGAATGGTTTACTTGTGGGCACCGATAATTTGACCCCAAATTGTCTCCAATCCCATTTCAATCCAATCTTTTCAGAGATAATGACTTTGGATTTGGAGTTTGTTACATCCCCAACAAAAGAGAGTCGAAACCCAAGTTTAGATTCTAACAAAGGGAAGAGAACCGTGATGGCTCCTCTGTTAGGGAAGCCAATTAAAGGGTTGAAAAAGAAGAAAAGATTGGGTGGTTTGGACGTCAACGGGGGTGAGGCCAAAGATGTTGATGGTGGGTTTGGGATGGAGAATACGGTTGATGTGAGTGATGATTTTAGAGATTTCCCTGTTTCTATGCAAAAAGGTGGTGCTGTTGGTTTTAATGTGGGTGGTGGGGATAGGCAAAAGGCTAAGCAAACTTGGAGGAAACATGTTTGGGTGGTTTTGATATTGGATTTGTTTGTTTGTGCTACTTTATTTGGGGTTTGGTTATGGGTTTGCAGAGGCTTTCAGTGCATTGATGGTTGAAAGTTTTGTGTTTTTGCCTCTGGGGAATTGTTTTTCATTCTATTGTATAATTTGCTGGTCAAAGGAACGAGTTGAATGACAAATTCCGTTGACGGAAGCGGCATCCTGCGGGTGGACAAAGAACAGTGTAATGGGGATTGTAAAAATTGTAATAGAAAGTGTTTGATTTACTCTCAAATTTTCAGTTCTGGCTTCAACTGGTAATTCTCTTTTGAGTTACGAACTCTTTTGTTGATGATCTCAGAACAAGTCTTTGTTTTTTTCAGTTGTTGGTTTGCAAAATTACATGTAATTGTACCAAAACTGTTTATACCCACAGCCTATAGATAAATCCTCCGCTGGCATTGTTGCTGATATTCTTTTCTCTTTAATTGATAAAAGAATCAGCTTATTGCTTTTCCTTTGCTCTTTTTGTCAGTAATAGAAGTAATTCCTTTTTGAGGTAACAGTTTCCATCTTTCTCTTCAGAATAATTAATTTTTAGATCATTCTGCATTTCAATAACTTTTCTTTTGAGATTATTAATTGTTTGGAAGGTTAAAAGTTTGCGGATATCTTTCTTCAAATGTTGGTTTTAAGAAACATAATTCTATATTCAATACTCTCTGGAATTGAATTTGTGCGTCTATTAGTACTCTAAATTCCTGCTACTGTCAGTTGCAACAAATTGGCTTTCAATTGGCAACCACCAGGAGTGCATTCTTCAGGGAAAAAAAGACTACCTTCTGGTATGTCTTTTGCTGAGAAAATTGATTTGTTCAGTAGCATTAGGTTCTATGCACATTACATTACTATCTATTCTCTTTATGATACCTGATTAGCAAGATTGTTATCTTTTTTTCTGCATCAAAATGGAAATGGTTGATCTTTTATGAAATTAACCATGTTTCTGGTTTATTAGCAAGAACTGACCTGAGCTTAATGCAACAATAAATGTCAAGCCTCAGTTATCAGTTTTGAGTTATAACTCATCAGCCATTAAAAGCTAAAATGTCTACTATGCTTTTGCCCCATGAATTTTCCTTTTATGAACCGATATATAGTTTATTCAAAACGTGCAAAGACTGGACTGTAGAAGATAAAGAGTAAAATTTGTGGTGTCAATCATTTGCGTAGATGGTTCAAGTTCTTAAGAGAACTGAACTAACAAAAGGTCATGGATTCATCGGCTCTGTACATAAAAGCTGTGGCTCTGAGGTGACGTGGACTGGATGCCTGGAAGTTATTGGTAAGACTGATATATCATGTCTTAAAAACTAAACGTCATCCAATCAACATCATCAAAGTTCTCGTACAATTTGATAAGATTGTGGAACTCATTTGCCTGTCATGTTCTTAGGCAAGAATCCTTACTCCTGACACGGTAGGCACTAAATTGATAAGACTCCCTTCTATTGTCAAATAGCAGGTGTCTGCCAGAACGTTTCTGTACTTTGCATGTATTTCAATTTTTTTATAATTAAAGTTATTAGAATTTGAAACATAATTATTGAAATTAAGACTAGTATTTTATTTTATCATTCTTACCCATCGTATTTTTTCTTTTGAAATGTTCCAAAATAAAGGCGGTGGGATTTTTATTTCAAGTCCACTCAAACAGAAAAAGTTCAGTGGAGTTCACCATTCTAAATTCTGCAATCAATAGGCTTGCCGATCCTTGCCACAAATCAGCGGGCAAGGCTATTGGTAAATCTAACAAAACACTAATGACACATCCACAAACTCCAGGAGGTCTTATCCTACGAGATGAGGGATAGTTAAAATTTACTTTGAAATTGTATGCGGTTCCTTTTAACAACTGATGAAAAGTTTGTTAACTATTATCTGTCACTGGCTGGCATTGTGGCATCTTTTAAAGAATCACTTGTAGTAATCAAGAGATGGTTGCAGATGGTGGGAGAGGAAAGAGGGTTGGGAAAAAGTTGGTCTGCCAGCATTCCCACCAATTGTCAAGGGGCCGACACTTAACCGACCAAACTGACCAATTTTGGTCCTATTAAATCACTTGTTTAGTTACAGATTAGCCTGTGTTGACGCTTGGATCTGGCTTTGTGATGTAGAATACTGTAGTAAACATATAAACTAACAACTTGCTGAGGAATAAGAAGAAAGAAAAGGCTTATTTTTTTAAGAGTAAATCCTCTACCGTGAATTCCAAGCAAGAATGGTGAGTAATGGAAAAATAAACAGGCAACAAATTCAATCAAAGGGCTGTTAAGCATTCCATTTCGTTATTTGCCAATATTTACGGACACCACCCACGTTTTCAGCAGCACAGCACATGGAATGAGTCTATGAGAGTTAAGCCAGTAAATGTTTACATATTGGTGCCAATGCAGAGTACTCTACAGTGGGATCTCTATGTTTCATGCAATTTTCAAGTTCGTATCTCATTATTCTCAGTCTCAAAGTTTGGCACCTAGACATTTGCTTGAAGCCTAAAACAATCCACTCAGATGACCCAACTCGGTAAAACCTACACAGATCCAAGTTTGTTCTAATTGACATGAATTTTATACATTGCTCAAAGCAAACTGACAAAATTTTATAAGAACATCTATTAGAAAAATAGAAATTGGGAAAATGTTTCTAAAACCACCAATAATTAAGTCTGAAAGAATGCATCATAAGAGAAATATGAGAACTACTTGTCAGCTTTCATCCACAGGGGGTAAGCTTTTTATTACCAGCACCTCGAGGGTTATCATCTTTCCAGTCATCCCATGCTCTTGCCTTCTCTTGGGCAGCATCATCATCTTCATCATCTTCACTTGGTCCCAACTTTGGGCTGTCCTTATACCATGCTGAGTTGGCTTCTTCAAACATTTTTGCATTCCTCTCCTGCCATTTATTCATCATTTCCATCTCCCTCAAACCAGCTTCCTCGATACTCATAGTTGGCATCCTACCACAAGATAATTTTGATTAGGCAATTGAAAACAATACATTCAAGAAACACCAATGTTTTTTTTTTCTTTTTTTTTTTCATATGATGAGAACCAATATGTGTCCATTAATCAAATGCTAACATTGGCATAACATGGCAAGATGTTTAACAAGAGAATTTGATGCTGGAACCTCTCCTTCATCCCAGACAATAAAATAGAAAGTAAATAAAAGTTTTCAGGACAGAGATTTACCTATAACCAGGTTGGAAAACCTGTGCTGCCATCCTTTCCCTCTCATTTGTTAGGCTTCCACCTATAAGGCTTTGCGGTCCAAAGATCATTGGCTGGTGTTTGTGGTCATGTGCCTGCGAAACTTTTGCCCTTCCTTCAATAACATCTTGAGCAAATGTAGCACATGTGATAGGTGGTGTGGGTTTAGTATATCGTGCACGAGCTGCAGCATCATGATGCCATGCCTCTGCTTTCTTGGTGCGATCATCAAGGATAGCCTGAGAAAATTCCTTTTCTCCTTCCTGAAATACAAGGAAAAAGAGAAATGCCATCAATTCATGTTCACACAAGAAACTTCAAACTGCTTCATTAGGAATGGACTTTCAAATTTTAAGTAAAAAGGTAAGAAATGAATATGGTGATTCCTTTAAACAAAACTGTTATTTTATTGTCTGAAACCCCAAAAAGAAAACTATTAATCTTTTTCAACACAAGTTACCAACAGAAGCTGGCCATTAGTGCACTGGCCTAAGCAATTCACAAGAAATTGGGCATTGTTATCAGTTGGAGATACTGCCAGGTAGTAAAGTCATGGTTGGTCTGAAAGGCAATGAAAAGATTATAATGTTTATCATTTAGATCATGTTTGGTACACAAGATTATAATAGAATAGGATAAGATGATATTATGAGTAAGATTAGACTAAATAATGTCATCCTATCTTATGTTTGATGTATACAAGAATTAAGATAGGATAATTTATTTATTGATCAAAATTATCCTTCCTCAAAGTTTATTCAATTTAAACTATTGATGTAATTTTTAAGAGTATAATAGGACATAATCACATAGATTAAAAATAATCCTCTCCACTTTGGGAGGATTGAATCATCCTATACCAAGAGGATGATAATCCTTTTTGTAATCCTATCCCTCTCAATTAGATACAAACCAAACATAATATAGAATGATTATCATACTATCCTATCCATCATCCTATGCACCAAATATAACCTTAAACTACAACACTCTGCTTCAGGTGATTTAATCAAAGATTTCTGTAAATTATAGAAGACTATCCAATATTCTCCAATGTCAATGGCCAGTTGACCTTGTAGAAAGCCTAGAGTATAAAGTAAAAGTTACAAGAACTTTAATATGATAACAAGGTTCTTGTATTTACCAGAAAAATTAAGTAACCAATCTCTTAAAAGGGGTGAACATTGTCAATCTTGGCGTTCTACATTTAAATGTCCTCTTCCAACGCTTAACATCATAAAATATCTAACTTAAGTGATGCTTCACATCTCCTAAGTGGGGTATAAAGTGTCATTCTTCAAGTAGTGCTCTACTTAAAGCTTTAAATCTTCTTCTGGGGAAATTTTCAGAACAACTCATTACTAAAAAGTTCACAAGGCAGAGAAGTAAAAATTTCAGGAAAGAACACAAATACTTAATGCAACAGTTAAGCTATAGATCATTTAAGCAGATTAATACCTTTAGTTGTTTTTCCTTTATAGCAGAAAGCATTTCTTCTTCCTTCTTTAGCATTTCAAGCAGATCAAAAGCCTGCAATTGTAGTAACATGGCAGAAAGTGGAATGAAGTTATCACTATCATGGAAAAGAACTTTAAAGCTTTTACATGGCAGATTTTATAAGACTAACCTTACAAATAGTTAGCGAGATAGTAGTAAGCCAAGCCTGCACAAGGAGAACATCATTCTTTTAGAGAAACCAGAAAGTTTTGCAAAAACAAAGAAGCACAACTAATCTCTTCAACAATAAGCATTAGGAATAACATTTCTGTTTCAATGTGTGATACATTTATTCCGACAACAATAACCAAATTAATTTTCAGTATCAGCTACATTCTTCATGACATAAAAAGGACCATCATCAGAATTTTAGGGATAATAAAGGACGGCAAATATTTCCTTTCTGCATACCAAGGCAACAGGTCAAGTGTAGTTGTAATTCCCAATTGGACCCTAGTAACATCCAGTAGATAAAATATCATACCTCACAAAAGGGGAAAAAAATGAGCAAAACCTGAGTTACAAGATCTTGAATTATAACAGGGAAGTATAACCTTACATATACGATTTCAAACTGTAGATATACAGTCACCCCGAACATAATCACAATTCTAGCAAGAAATTTCTTATGACAAAACATAAAGCAAAAGAAACAAAGAAAGAACCAATTCAGGTGGAACCTTCTTATGCGCTAGCCCTAACTATACCTTCCTTGCTCCCTGGTTTCATGAACACAAGCACAATAATTTAATGAACCACAGACAAATTCAAAAGAAACCTTCTTAAATAATAACCTTAAGAAAAGCTTCCCGGCATCTTGGTTTTAACAGATAATTGATAAAACAGTTGCTAGAGATTCCTTCTGTGCCATTTCATGCATTACCTTCCATAAGTTCCGTGTATTTGCAGATTTTCATATCATAACAGTTCAGCATCTAACAGGAAAGGCTTAATAGTAGTATCATATCTAAAGAAGTGGTACTTTAAAAGGTATTTCATGAAGGCGAGTGAGGACTAACCTCCCGTTCTTCCTCCCCATCGTCATCCAGCACCTCCTCCTCTCCAACCTCAACAGGAGTGGATAAGGCAGCTGCTTTTGCTGAACGCCCGCGCCGCTCCTTCCGCTCCTTTATTTCGGTCAGTTTTGCTTCTGCAGCTCTTTGGCGTCTGAATCGAGCAATCTGTATACAGGCACAAAAACACACACACACCACAGCAGCTTTTCCATTCAAATCAAAGAACCAGGATGCGTCCAATAAAAACAAAATTCATGCTGTTACTCAGAGTATACATAACTAACTACCTTTAAGGCTCTTCGATCAGCAAAAGAATTGCAAGCTCCTTGTGCAGAAGCTTCCAACTCTTCCTTTGGTACAAGTTCCATTGCCTCACAAAATGAAATGAATTCCTAGAAGACACCACATTTTCTATAAGTTCCAAATGACATACAAGAAAAACTAATAAATTACAAGTTGAAACTGATTTTAAAAAAATAGTTATCAAATAACGTTGTTAAATTTTATCTCTAATGCTAAACTTTCACAATGAGCTTTCAACCACAGTCCGCTTCATGGTGTGAACTAAATATACCTTCAATTTTGCCTGTGAAGTTTTGAGAATCTGTATCCTGTCATCCTGGGCAAGCTTTTCAGTCAGCTCTGCAAGATAAAATGGCACCTGTAATGTAAAACAACAGTTAGAATCTACCTTTTATTAAATACTACTTAAATTACAGGCTAAGCCATAACTACTTTTATCAAAATATTCTAAAAATAAATAACTCCCAATTTATTTAAGGAGAAAAAAGAGTAATTACAGTGCTATTATAAATGAACTAAAAATCAAAACTTCAAACAAAAACTTGATGTAAATACTAAGTACTATCATTTATCGTAAAAAGTAAAAAAGAAAATAAAAATATTGATGATTACCAAAAGATACTTGAGATTGGTGGTGCTGATGTCTTCTTTGGTCTCATTGGATGAGAAAAGCCCTAGCTTGCTGATCATGTCCTCGCACTTCCCCAGCGCCTCGCATCCTTTCTTTACCAGATCCTGCGGACCCAAAAAATTCACATTTATCAGATCAAAAAGCAGTGAAGGAACATTGAATCAAGCATGGGAAGGAGCGTACCTGATCAGCACCGGACTCCGTGGCCGTTAGATGGATCTTACGAGCTTGTTCGAAGAGAGCTGGCAACGGCAAATCCTCCATTTTGCATTCACCCAAGGGTGATTCTATCAAAAACCCTAGAATTTACACCAATTCGACTTCGACAAAAGAAAAAAAATTGAAATCTTCAATTAAATTTGAATTTACAGAAATATTGAGGGTACGTTTAAAATTTTAATCTTTTTTAATGAATGAAAAAAAAAAAAAGCAAGCTGAGAAATGAACTTGAAGGAGAAGATGAAAGAGAAAAGAGGCAGTGGAAAGACAAATTTAGAGGAGGCTAATGTGTGGATATCGTCATTGCATATCAATGGACATCTCGGCCCAAATTTCGCCACGTCACCCAAATAAAATGGCTTTGAGAAATCTTAACCGTTTCCTTTGAAATACAGCATCTTTTTCATGCGGCGCGACCGGAGCTTCTCGAATCTACCAGAAAATTCTACACCGTGAACAAATTTTACATGTTAATTAAAAATTTTTAAATAATAATTATTTATAAAATATATAATTATACAAACATACACGTTATCACAAAACCTAGCCTCAATTGATGTAACAATGGAATTGGGCCTTGGAACACAACAATGAAGCATCAAAATTGGAAGTTAAGAAATCGGAGCCTGAATTAAACCCGACTCATATAAAATGGGCCCTACAAACATGTGCGGAGTTGGTCCACACAGTGATACCATGGCCCATTTGTTACCATATAGGACGTCCTTTATGTTCTTCATTTCCGTTTCCTAGTGTTCAGAGTTGCAGGCACTTTTAATAAACAAAAACCCCACTTACGCAAAAGGAGGACATCTCTTATTTTCCTTCTTGTCTTAAATCTAAACGGCAATCCGGCTCACTTCTACGCTGTCTTCACTGTCAAGTCTCCATCTCTTTCCTTTTTAAAGGCCTAAGACAGCTGCTGCTACTTTGTTTAAAATTCATCTATGGTTCTTATCACAGGAACATGGTATGTCTGTTGACCATCGGAGGTTAATTGACATTTTGTTTTTGATCTATTGACAATGTTTCGATGCAAAGATTGTTGGAGATATTTGACGATTTTGTAGGTCTGACATGACCTTTGTTTTAGTTTTGTCTCTAGAAAAAATATGTGTCGACCAGAGAGAATAAACCCTTATTTATAAATCACATGTCGGGACATTTTATGGTTAAAAAAAATAGTAGTTTTTTTTTATTAGAAGCTTTCAATAGATACAATAAAAGATAATTTTGATATTTGTGTCGATCTGACATATTCTTCGTTGCATTAGTTCAATTATGTCTTTATTGTCTTTTAATAGTTTTTTATTTTTTATTTATAAATATGAATGTTCAAGCATCATTAGGGTAAGGTTAATCTGTACTACTTTCATTCTGACTTCACTCATTTTGATTTACGTATCGGAGTGCGAAAGTAGGGAATACTCTTTACCTTTGATTCTAATCATTTTTTAATTTATTTTTTCAAGAATACCCAAAAATGTTTTTATTTATTTTTTCAAGAATACCCAAAAATGGAAACTTAGCACAAATATTTGGCACACTAGGTAACGAGCTTTTTCCACTCACTAACCGAGCATGAAATAATGCCACCTAGAAAAATAACTTTAGCAGAAGGAAAGATCGTTATTTTGGCTGAGACGAACACACACAATAGCTAACACTCAAACCAATTTGCCCCACCATAAATTGGCCCAACCAAGGAATAATTCTAGGTTATGACTGAGTAGATACATGCCCTTAAACAGATGCTGCAAACCATAACCTAACAACAAGCTTCAAAAGTGATTGACCCAATCACCCCTGACAAAGGAGCTATAGTAAGATAGCCAAGTTATGAAGAAATAGAAACCTTCTCGGCCTCTGAATAAGAAGAACACAATACCCTAGTTTGTCATTACCCTAATCATAATTTGACACATGTTATGACCTATCCAAACAGACAAACCTCAAACCTTAACCAAACAAGGACCTGGAAGCTCATATGTAGGCCATGGAGAAAGAGCTGAAAACAAAGGCAGTGGCATTCGAGGATGAGCTTAAATTTTTTAAGACATCGCATTTTGTTAAAGAGATTGATAGAGCCATGTCTCTTAGAGGGTTCAAAATACCGACCTTAAAAACTTATGACGATACTTTTAACCCTTTCGATCATTTAAAACTTTATAGGACTAATATGATGATGCAGGGTGCAAATAGAGCTTAAATGTGTAAGGGCCTTGCTACCGCTATAAAGGGTGCAGCTCGGTCATAGTATAGCACCTTGGAATCGAGGTTAATTACAATGTTTAAAGAACTCAGCTACTTTTTTTTGTCTTAATTTTTATGTAGCCAAAGAATGAAAAAGAAAACTTTGAGTTTGATATCTATCCACCAAGGTCGTAACAAATTTTTAAAGAGTTATGTCACGTGTTTTAATGCGAAAGCTCTGTAGGTAAAATACCTGGAACAAACAGCCATTGTAATCACCTTAACAAGTAAACTCAATGATAAAGAGTACTATATAAAGTTGACCTTGTTAGTAGAATCATCTAAAATTTTGGCTGACGTCTTACTTGTAGTTGAAAAATATATAAATGTAAAGCTACAATGAGAAACAATTGAGGTGAGAAAGGCTCATCCCTCTTCCTCGATGGCTAAGGTGAAAAAAGCCTATTCTCCATCCTCGATGGTAAGAAAGACAAGGATTTCTATGATCACCCCAAGAGTGAGATGATATAGAACTAGAAATCCTAGTGGAGAAAGAAATTACACTGCACTGAATATCTTTTAAGAGAGGATTTTGATGCAAATTGAAAAAAATTTTAACCTCAGATGATCGAAGCCATTGAGATAGAATATAAAGAAGGATCCGACTAAAAGATACGCCTTTCATAAGGACACAGACAATAATATTGAAGATTGTGTTAACCTAAAAAATAAGATCAAAGCTGTGATTATGCAAGGCTAGTTGAGAAAGTTTGTAAAGCAATAAAAACAATGTCAACCCAAAATGAATTACAAATTATACCTAAGAAAGCCTACATGATGTGGAAAATGAAAGCCAAAAAATAAAAGAAAAAAAGTTTAAAAAGATGAATCGAGATGAGAAAAAAGTCGAATTGATAACAACAGGCTGATCGCTAGAGTGATCAACGTGATTACATGAGGCAGCTTAACCTCAGCTAAAAAAAAGTTCAATACGGGCATGATCATGGCTGTGGGCACCTTGATAAAAAAAAGATTAAAAAAATGAACCAATCTCATTTAGCCCGAAAGACTTGGAAAGAATCCAGCACCCACATGATGATGTCATAGTAATCACAGCTATAGTAAACAATTATATAGTCAAGAGAATCTTGTTCGATAATAGAGCTCGACTAATGTTATGTACTATGGCACCATAAAAAATGGGAATCAATGAAGACTAGCTGCAATCGATCATTACGACGCTGTGGGATTTAGGAATGAACAGGTACCAGTAAAAAGAATAATCAAGTTATCGATCTCTTTGGAGATAAAATCAAAAACTGTCACTTCAATTATAGAATTTATGGTTGTGGATGTTCCATCTACCTATAATATGATATTAAACTAACCTAGCTAATTTGTTATGCGACTTATAGGACTATATGCCCTTGGACTATAAGTACATTCATAACAAGCTTACTTTTTAAAACTGGTAAAAACTAGAAAAACTTTTGCTCACTCGTCGCCCACCATAGGAAACTTACAAGAATTGTGAATATTTTGCTTGTTTTAAGAGAAAAAAGATTATAACGGTGAAAAAATTGATACCTTTTTATCTAAAAGTAAGTTTTTTAACACCCTAAGGGGTTGGAGAGGTTAGAGGAGATCAATCAATGCCATGATAGTGTTATGTCACAATAATAAAAAGAAAGACTGAAAAGCAAACCGGTCCACTGCGACAAAAGCCCAAGTTATGAAATTTATATGGAAGAATATAGTTTGTAGATTTGGCCTACTCGATCCATAATAACAGATAATGGTAAACAATTTAAAAACCTAAGATTTAATGAATGGTGTTTAAACCTTTATATAAACCTGAGATTCACGTCAGTTGCCCACCTTAATCCAATGGATAGGTCGAAGCGGTGAATAATATAATACTAGAAACCCTAGAATAGAGACTAGACGAAATGAAGGAAAAGTGGGTCAATAAACTACCAGAGGTGTTATGGGCTCTAAAAATGACCATTATGGTACCAATAAGTAAAACCCTATTCCACCTAGCATTTGGATCAGAGGTCATAGTACCTATCGAGATAGACCTTTCGAGTTTAAAGGTTGAATTAGGGTCAGAAGAAAAAAATGAAGAAGCGTTAAAGGTTGACTTGGACCTCATTGAAGAATAAAGAGATGTAGCTTTAATATGGATAACAACTTATCAACAAAGGGTATCCAGCTATTATAACAAAAAAATTGATGTAAGTATATCAAGAAAGATGATTTGGTGCTTAAAAAAGCAAAAGCTTCAGAAGTAGATGACTAAGGTGGCAAATTAACCTTGACCTGAAAAAGAATATATGTAGTTAAGAAGATCGTCCATGATACGACTTACAAGCCACATGATATGAATGGTAACATTATCTTGAGGACATAGAATACGAATAACTTAAAAGTCTATTACCAGTAGCTCGAACTAAATTGAGCTCACACTTATACTTTATACTTGAATATAAAACTCATATTATGCTCACCTGATGATGCATACGCTTACACTGAGCTTATACCTTAATCGATTTAATAAAATCTAACCTAAAACTTAGATGAATTCTCAAGTTAATTAATTCGAGATATTCTTAAATGACCAGGTAAATCGTTAAGGCATTTAACCGGGCTTGATTAAATTAACTTCAGTCAAATCAAACACTAAGTTTAAAATTGTTACCATAAATCCATAGAATTCATGCTACCATGATTAATCGAGCTTAAACTCCTATGAAAAAAATAATAAAACTGAACTGAAACTTAAACAAAATGAATAAAATATGTATTTTTTATTGGTATGATCGATACAAAAATTGTTAACTAAAGGGTTGTCATTAAAATATTCTTATTCAAGGTCGCCATAAAAATTGACCTCATATATTAGCATTTCTAAAACAAAAAAAATTACAAAAAATTAAAAAAAAATTATGTGTCATCAACATCAGTAGTAGTAGCACCCTCATCAACATGAGCAGTAGCAACGGCCTTAACCTCTTCAACCTCATCCCTCTCATGCTCAATCCCCAAAACTACCTCGAGTTTAGCATCCATGGCCACATCATTGTCTTTTTCTTCTTTCTTTTCCTTGGATTGACATGGAGGAGGCCTCGACCTAATATTGTTAATATCAATATCGAAGAGATCAAGGTTAGAGTTGATAAATTTGAATTGTACCTTATCCTTGGTCAGATCAAAGGCATCGATTATGTTGACCCTTGAGAACTCCACTTGGAGTTGGAATAATTAGCTTGAAGCCTTGAAGTCCTTAATAGCTTTCTCTTTTAGATATTTTTTTTCTCTCTTCTCAGCTTACAACTTAGACCTCAACCTTGCTATCTCGGCTTAAGCATTATTAAGCTTGAGCTTAGCCTTAACTAAGGCTTTTTTAATCAGTATAGCCTCTAACTTTATTGTCAGCTCATCATTCTTTTTCTTTTTCTACTTAGCCTTTTTCTTATATGATGCATTGAGGTTGGACCTAATATTGACCAAAGCATCTAAGCTCTCTTTGTGCTCTTCAATCAAGGTAACCATATCTTTCTTAACCTTGAATAGGTGGATCATAGCAAAGTAAGCATGGTTGAGGGCTTAGCTGGTGTTGTCTAAGGACTAAGGTGGGAGTTTCTGTTAGACTACATAGTTGGTGTTTTGCCCGCGCATTATCATCATTCCGTTACTACCCTTCTTTAGACATTAAATTGAACTAGAAGGCTATCTTATGATAATCATGACCTTTGATGATTAACGAAATTAGGTCATCATCATCATGCTCAAGCTGACCCCTTTTAGGTTATATTGTGAAACTCTCGACCTCCCTAGAACTGAAATTAGAAAACATATTTAAAAATATGTACTAAAGAAAATGAAGAAAATGGACGATTAAAAGAATAACTCTAAGGCTAAAAAACTTTTGAGGGTGAAAAGTTTAGATTGGACGGGATAACAACAAAAGCAAAAAAGTGAAAAATGAAAGCCCAAATGGTCATTTATATACCTGTTCCTCATATAAGATAAATAGTATAAACTACACTAAATGTCAGAGTAAAGATGGGAAGACATCTTTTCGTCTTCCTTTTTAAAATTTTTTCACTCAAACTACCTCTTTCCTTATTTAATGCCATCAAATTGACTAAACCAGATGGACCCTGGTCAAACCAACCAGACTGGACGACTTTTCGAGACGGACTGGACGTTCGATTCGTCATCAGAGTTCAAAATAGACACTCGAATCCAAACTTTTGAAATAAAACACAAAGTCTCACATTGAGCAGATGAACTCCAATACTAATCTCGTATCATATCAAATAATTGACACTTCAGCGACCCTCAAACTAGCTATGCACTTAACCTAAGACATATGCATAAGATCAGACCTTCACAAGGTCGGATCACAACTTAAGGCTAATTATCTCCCAATTTCAACCTTCACTGTGACATTGGTTGCAAAGAATCAGATTCCACATCATCTTTTTTTGCTTATCTAGCCTACACAAAATATATCGATTGCACACCCAACAGTATGATATTTAGATTACTTGAGAGAAAAGATAAAATGTTGGAGGGATTTGATGGTCAAAAGGGTATAATAATCTTTTTTCTTATTAGAAGCCTTCAATAGATAGCTATAAGTAATTTTGATATTTATGTTGATTTGATATGTCAGATTGACCTGACATATTCAGTATCATATTAGCTTGATCATGTCTTTATTGTTACCCGTGATCTTTATCTCTTACTTATAAATATAAATGTTTATGCATAATTAAAACAAGTTTAATCTACTAATTCTTTTTATTACTTTTTTTTCGGCTTCACTCGTTATGATTTATGCATCAAAATGTAAATATTAAAAATATTCTTTACTTTTGTCTCTAATTATTTTTTTTTTTTTTTTTTTAAGAATATCTTGAGATTAGAACTCGACGTAAACACCACAATACAATTTTAATTGGACGATTATCACATGAATTAAGTTCGAAGAAAATGCAAAATTAAAAAACAATGACAGATTTTTTTTTTGTTGAAGAATTTTAACAGGGAAGGCTCTTAATTGTCTCAATTATTGAATATAATAGTGTCACAAAATTAGTACACGTCGCTTCAGACAGGAGGAGCTTGATCATTGAAAACAAATCCAAGGTGGGTCCGGGGTGCTGTGCTTATTGATGACCCACTTAACTCAGACCCCCTAATCATGTTCTTCAATTTTTATTAGTAATTTATTCTTTATCGATTGCTTCGAGTATAATCAAACGAATTAAAGTACTTGGTTAATCCAAATTCCAAGAGCAGATCTTAGAATATATATATATAATATTAGAATTAAAATTATGGGATTAGGGTGGTCATTTGCTTTTGTATAGTTTTTTCATATAAAGAACAGATTTAGAACAATGGATTTGCTAGTATCCAAAAAAAAAAAAAAAAGATTTGCGAATGCTTTCCTGGATAAGTTCCTTCATTATGGTTCTCAATTAAATAGATTTAATAATTTATGTATTTATATATTTATATTAAATAAAATATTAAAGTTTATATTTTTATATTATATTTTATATAAAAATTATTTATAATAATTTATATTAATACAAAATATAAAATATTTTTTAATATTAAAAAATTTATATGTAATTAATAAATAAAATTTTAAATTATATTGATTTTATTTCTATTTTTCATATATATTCATATTATAATATTAAATTATATTTTAAATTATCAAATTTTAAAAAAAAAAATCAAATTGAGAGACCCTAATAGCTCTGGACCCAGGAAGAATTGGCTTCTTAGGTGGCCTCATCATGGTGGGTACGAACTGAAAGTGACCTTCTCTGTTGCCCCTCTCTGTTTAAGAAAATACTATTCACCCCAAAATTTTCCTCTTACCCACTTGGAGGAGCTTTCACAGGTATTAAATTCTATCTCATTGTTGGGAATCGGGATATCTTTTATGGGAAAATTCTTGGGTTTTTGAGGAACCTATTGAATCATTTCAATTTTTTTTTTTTCATTATTGGCAGTAATTTTCATGATTTCTGACTGTCAAATGTATCGGTCAATAATTTTGTTTGCCTTACAGTTGTAGTTGGTGTAACTAGTGGTAATATATATGACTTGATAATTTGGTCCAAGCAAAATACTTACATGGTTCATATTTTTAGTTTTTATATAATTATTATAGGTTGGTAAGAGTTGTAATCCAAAGTCACGCAATATCTTTTTTTATAAATTTATATTTGATATATTATTAATATATATATTTTAAAATATTATCAATAAATTAAATAATATCATTTTATAAATGAATAAATATTAATTTTTAAAATAAATATATAAAAATAAATATTTTTTAAAAATTATTCGTTAATAAAATAATATTATTTAATTTATTTATTAATGAGACGATATCATCTAATTCATTGATAATATTTAAAATTTATATATCTTCGAACTTTTGATTTAGTGATTAAAGATATTTGAGAGATATAAAAAATTTAATTTCGAGTCAATCTTTATTCTCTTATTTGTATTAAGATTTTATCTTTCTAATATAATAAAAAAAATTTATATGTTAATAATATATTAAATATAAATTTGTTTTTGTACGATCTTAAATCATTGAAAATGAAAATAAAATACACATGTTCAAGCATTTTATTTTTAAGGCTAAGGGCTCTCTATTATGTGATAACTGAAAAGCACTGTCATAACTATGTTGTTGCCCTTTTCAGCATTCCTTTTGATTCCTATAGAAAAAAAAAAGGTCAACTATTGAGTTGAGCAGGTTTTTTTAGATTATTATTCTATGCATTACAGTTTCAAACAATAATTTTATATTTTTAAAAGTGAAAGACACTCAGGAAATAATAAAATATTTCCAGGGTTTTCAAGGAAGATTTATTTATTTTCTTCTTCAATTCTTTTTCCTTGTTAGTAATGGTGACAAACCACCAGGAATCTACTGTTCTTGCGTCCCGTTTCTGTCATGGTTCATGACCAGTGCTGAAGGAGGAATAGATGAAAAAGTTGATTGGAAGCAAGTGGGATTATCAGGTTTGAGTCTTTCACTGAAACCAGGGAACAAGTCCTTCCATTCTGTAGAAGTTTTGCCCTTTTTAACTGATTTGGCAGACTTCTACAGGTGCAAAAACTCATGCTTTTTGGTATTCCCTGATCATTTATAACGGATAAGTTCCAAATCAAACTCGTACTTCAAATTTTCTGCAGTTGACTTTTGATAGCCCCCTTGAAAGATCTTCTTGGAAAACCAACGTTGGTCTCTCTAGGCTAATACAGTTTTCTCAAGAAGTTGTAGCTTCTGGTCTGGTTTGAATCGAAGAAAGCCTTTCAACCTTTTGTTCTTGTAAGTTTTACATTATTTTGCCATTGATTGTGCAGTTTTATAAGGTCTTTATGTTGCTAACAATGCAGGGTGTTATTATTCCTCCATTATTGTAATGCCTTTTGTGGTCAATTATTTGTACTAGACTGCCATGAATATATAGAAGTGGTTTTCTTTTATAGGTATGAATTCTGTCCTGTTAATGCCTGGAATTTCAGTTTTCTTTCTTCTTTTAACTTATTAATTTCACCTCTCAACTTGATTTCTAACTTCCTTTTTCTACCTAACATTTCCAAAGGTGAAAAGGCGAATTCCTAAGCAATGGATGAGAAGACCATCTCTGCTTCATATTTAATTATCTCCGAAGAGAAAAGTGACAGCTTGTATTCAATGTATTTTGGTGTTTCTTGTGCTTTTTTTGCTCTCAGACTCCTATCAGAACCAGAAAAAGAAGATGAGAAGTGGTCCAAATTACGGGATAAAATGCTTCAAGGAAGTGCTCAACTCTTGGGATTGCTTGTATGGAGAATCCGGAGAGAAGAAGCCAATCTAGCAAAGTGCGAGCTTCTCCAAAAGCTTGAGACAGCTGAGAAAGAGATTGAGGAGTTAAAGAAAAGGAGACATGAAGATGCAAAAGCAAATGAGAAGGTTGTCGGCATCTTTGCATCTCAAGAGCAGGGATGGTTAATTGAAAGGAAGAAACTTAGACAGCAAATTGGAGCTCTTATAAATGAATTGAGAGTCATTGAGAAAAAGAAAGATGAAGAAATTGCTAACTTGAATAAAAAATTGAACGAAATGGAGCTCTTGATGGAGTCCAAGGATAGGATGATTGAAGAAATGGAGCAGAAGGGGAAGGCATTAGAAGAAAAGGTAATGAAGTTTAAAAGTGTTGCTGAAGAATTGAGAGAAACCGCAAAGCGCGAAGCTCAGGAGCATTCTACTGAACTTTGGAAGCACAAAACCGCCTTTATTGAGATTGTGTCAAATCAAAGGCAACTTGAAGCAGAGATGGGGCGAGCCTTTAGGCAAGTTGAAGCTACAAAGCTGGAGCTTGATGCAGTCCTAGAGCAAAAAGAGGAGTCAGTTTTATTAGCACAAAAGTTGTCCATAGAAATTACAAAAATGCGCAAGGATTTGGAGCAGAAAGACAAGATTTTGTCCGCAATGCTAAGGAAATCTAAGTTGGATACGGCAGAGAAGCAGTTGCTTTTGAAGGAGGCTAAAGCTTCAAAGGCAAAGAAGAAGCAAGGTGAATTAGAAACAGAAAAGTGGAGGGCAGTCTCTGAGTCTAGACATGAGAAACATTCATTGAAGGGTGTTTTTCCTAACCAAACTGGTGCAAAATTGGATATTTCCTTGGGTGTCAAAGAGTTGTCAAACTCTGGCAAAACCAGATCGCAGCCGACTGATATTATTTTGGAATATGACTATTCAGAGTTGAAAACAAACCCAGAAGTCTTTTCTCCTCTTCCTGATTATCATTCTCCAGAAGGGAGTGAGGACTTGGGTAAGAACAATTTCCCTATAATTCTCTTGATCACCAAGCATTGTGTATGAATAGTATATGGGATCCATTCAAATGCTTAATGTGTTAAGATCGTTATCATTTCTGTATTATATTTTCTTTTCTTGTTCTGTGTTTTTATTCCATTTCTGTCCTTGCATTTGAAGTAGTGACGGTTGATGTCAAGAGGTTGGAAGGTTGGGTTCGAACAGCAGCAGAAAAGTATGAAACTGTAATTGAGAAGAGGCACCATTTGGAACTGGATGCCTTTGCAGAACAAATGAGATTGAAAGATGAGAAGTTAGAGGCTTTTCGTTGGCGTCTGCTGAGCATGGAACTAGAATCCAAGCGGCTGCAGTCCCATGTTGAAGGACTGAACCAGGATGTGTCACAGCTCAGACAGGACAATATGAAATTGGAGGCCTTGCTACTAGAGAGAGAAGAAGAATTGGATTCCTTGAAGGAGCAGTTTGCATCACAATTAAAGCCTCTGACTTGTCAGAAGACCAACCTATTAAATTTATCTTTGCATGATCCAGCATTATCACATGATTCCTTTTGGCCCAAACTCAAGATTATAAAGAAAAAGTCAACTGAGAAGGAGCAAGAAACAAAAACAACTTTGCTAGATAAGTCTCAAGAAAGACATGCCAAGAAAGAAGAGGTAATCCCATCTTACAACGAGTCCAAAAACATCAGATTGATAATCCAATCACCTGAAAAGGAGTTTGAAGATGAGAGAGAATATCCCAACCCTGATCCTCAGAAAGAAACTAATGAATCAATAGTAGTTGATTCTGTTGAAAAGTCAGCATTACCTGGCCAGTCCTTGAGTAAAACCAAAAATACCCCCTGGAGGATGGATCTCCAAGCTCTTGGAGTTTCTTACAAGATCAAAAGGCTGAAGCAGCAACTTCTCATGCTTGAAAGACTAACAGGAAAGCAAGAAAATGGAGAGGATATGAAAGGCAGTGACAATGGGATGGAAGGCTTTCTACTGTTGATATCTTTGCTAAATAAACAAGTCAGCCGCTATCAGTCCCTTCAAGGGAAGACTGATGATCTCTGTAAGCGGATGGTAAGCGAATTACTTAATTTCTAATTTACCGGCTTCCACTGATATCAATGTCTTTCACTGGTGATCTGCAACTTTTATCCATGCAAATTTTTGACCATTTTCTTCTTTATTTGTTGTTAACTAGAATTTTCAGCATGACAATGATCTAGACACGAGTCAAGGAGATTGTAGTACTACGAAAAGTAAAGGAGAAACTAAAACTCTTGAGCATTTCCTTGAGGAGACATTTCAGCTGCAGAGATACATGGTTGCAACGGGTCAAAAGTTGATGGAAATTCAATCCAAAATTGCCATTGGGTTTATTGGAGTGGAGCTAGACAAGACAGCCACCTTTGACATGAAGCGCTTCTCTAATAATATAAGATCTTTATTTCAGGATGTTCAAAGAAGTCTTGAGGTTCGCATAGCTCGAATCATTGGAGATCTTGAAGGTACATTGGCTTGTGAGGGAATGATAAATATTAGGTGGTAGGAATAATATAGGACCTATAATACGAAGGTGAAGCTCAAATATGGGTTCCATATGTTCTGTTTTGAATTCTATATTTGGATTTGTATATACGAGCTAATACAATTTACTACAACAATAATGCCATGAATTTTACTTAATTTGTCCATTCGAAATTATAAAAGAATGTCTATTATTAAAAGGAAAAACCTAACAGTATTATTAAAAGGAAAAACCTAACAGCTAAGGCTCCGTTTGGCAGCTTGGTGGGAGCATTTCCACCACAAAATATGCGATTTACGATTGAACTTATATTTGACCGATTAGTGCAATGGTTCTATCTTGAATTTTTTTTCAAAAAAAAAGGAGAAAGAATAAGGAATTAATCCCATCATCGTATCTTAAATCAGTGCAGTCGTTTTACCAATACCCTTTATTGTGCGGAATGAATATCAGTGTCATGTTATAGTCTTAAACTCCCAAATTCCTTTCTCTTTTAACAGGCAATCTTGATGTTTCTCCACTTCAAAATGGCATTATATTGGTGCATAGCATTTTGTTTACTCTACCAAATTTGTGGATGACATGCATTTGCATCTCACCTAACTAAAGGACAAGAAAAATCATCCTCTTTCACAAAATTGTGTTTGATTCTACTATTAAAATTGTGGTAAGTGGATATTTTCAAATGTCAAATGATATTTTGCAGGAAGAAAATTTTGGTTACATAAGTCAGCAAATTTTATGAAGGAAAGAACATCAATTGAATCATGGGAAAATAGATTAAATATTACCACAGACAATTACATGCAACAGCCAATTCCAGAGACTTTTGTCGATTGTTATTACTATAGACGATATAATATATAGTTTAATCATGTTTTTTTTACTCTGCATTTTTTGTGATCTTTTTTAAACGTAATCAACACATACCTACAAGCTAGTACTTTGTAAAGTGAAAAATGGATGTACATGACAATTGGTGAAGATTTTGATAACTAATATTCATGCTTGCTGTTGGGGGCATAAAAGGACGGGCAATTCTCTCAGGATGAACAAAGATTGTGATTTGCATTATAGTTATTTAATGTTTGGAAAAAGGCCTATGATTGTTCAAAAGCTAACCAGTTGAAACCTCTTTCGCCCAGTTTATCTGGATGTCCACCTTCATCTTCATCTTCATCAAGATTGGATTCTGATTTAACACCAAGTAATGCTGCCAGTGGAGTCAGGGAAGGCCTATGCTGAATGTGTGAAAAGTGACCGTGATGTTATAAACGAAGAATCCAGTAGAGTACTCAATACCAATGCACAAAAAGAACCTAATAGGAATGTGGAGGAGTCCTGGTATCTGGATGATCATCTAAGAGGATTGGAAAACAACTGCTTAATGTACGAACAGCTTTTTATTCTGATTTTGAATCTCAGTTAGTGCAAGCCGAGAAGACTGAACCTTGGTGGCGCATGACTGACAAAGATGAATTGGCTTCCATGGTTGCTCAAAAATCACTTGAGCATATTGAAAATTGTGATCTTCCACGACCACAAACCAAGGATTTCGGAAAGGGGCAACTTCCTTCTCTAGAGTTTTTTGTCTATCATCTTTAGATTGGAGATTTCAGACAGGCTTCTCTGATGTTAGCAACCATCACTGAGGAAGGACCAGCTACGTCAGTTTAGATGAAAACCAGTGCGTGTTGGGTGATATGCAACTATCATTGCCAAATTCAGATGGTTTATAAAGATGGTTTACGTATTGTAGTTTTATCATCACAAGTATTTCTTGGTCGGTCTCGGTTCGTGCATAATCGAAATTTTGGGCTTTAAAATCAACAAAATGGGCCTTGATTGGTCTGGATCAACTGCTCTCTTTCTTTCTTCCCTGACGTAAGCTAAAGCCATACACCCTTTTGTCTGTTGATTCTCTTTAGCTGAGTCTCTCACCTCTCCCGATGCAGTTCCAGCTGGGAAGACAACACATGGCTGCTGTCTCGAACTTGTTAGATTCCCAAAACCAATGGAAATTCAGCTGGTAATGTTCTCTCTTTCTCTCCTTTGCTTCTTTGAGAATTCCATGGGGTATGGGTATTCTTTGGCACTTAAAGTTACTTGGCTCTTGTGTGCGGTTTCTTTTTTAATTTTTCGGTTTTAGCTTTGCCTTCTGTTTTTTTGTTTCAGTTAAGTGGATTTGTTTCATAACGTGGGACTCATTAGTAATATCTCTAGGAACGAATTTTTGCTTATCTGCAGCGATTTGGAGGTAGATTTTGAGTCTGAAGAGAATGCTTCCATTGTCTACGCTGCATTGGTTGTTGATAAGGAGGTAATGTTTCAACTTTCAATGATACTGAATACTTTTTTTTTTCTTTTCTTTTGGCATAACTTCTATAGTTGTTTTTTTGAGCAGATTCTAAATTTGATTCCATTTTCAAATGCAGTTGCAACCTGACAAAGTGACAAGGCAAATGTCAATCTCTGATGGGAAACTGTCAGTGTAATCACTAGTTCCAACTACCTTCTTTAGTTTGAACAAAAAATTTTCTTTGAATGATTGATTTGAAACTCTTCTTTTATAGGAATTGCATGATTGGTATCTTTTGTTTAATTATTTGAAATAGGCTTAATTTAGCTTTGGGTTCCATACTTACAAATATTTGCCATAATGTTTGAAAATGATTTTTTTTTGGCCCTGTTTTTCCCTAGTCCATGAACTTCTAACTATCAGGTTTTTCTGCTGATCAACTGAACTATCAAAATTGACAACCTCATAAAATTCAAGATAATGACTTTGTGGTGTGGTAGTGCCTTAATCTTGAGTTGTAGTCATTAGAATGGATGTGTTAAGAGATGGGAAATGCTTGTCTCTTGTTGCATAATCCAACAAATGGTATCCAAAGTATACGGGACAAGAAACTTCAAGGGGTAAAATTGTTCTCAGATTATTTCGCCTTTTCCTTCCTAAATACAAATGCCAAAATTTTGATCTTAGCTTTTAATCGGACATCTTGATAGGATGATTTCGGCAATCCAGTGGGAAAACTCATTCAACCCATTTAGTATATGAGCTAACTAGATCCTCTTTTCTGTTTGCTGCTAAGTTTTTTCCTTGTGTCCTGAAACAATTCTTAGTTCAATTCTTTATTACTTTTAATGCCTTTTCCTAACTCCACTCTGAAATGATCAGGCACTTTGAAGCAGTAGAAGCAAGGTTTCTCCGTGCATCGTTTTCAGCTTTTGTCGATGTACTCACACTTGCCTCAAAAACAATTGAAGAACTTGGGCCAGGAATGGAATTGTGAGGTCTGATTATCGCAATTTGGCTATAAATGCTGTGGATTTTAGCAATAGTTTGGCATTAATGTTTTTTTTTTTTTTGTATTTCATCTTTGGAGTCTTCATGATATACATGGAACATTAATTAGAATGTAACTTTAGCTTGTAGGTTTCTTCTTATGTGTGTTGATCAGCTTTAAAAATACTTCATACATGTAACTTTGGGAAGCTATGCCAAATGCCCCTTTTTTTTTTCCAAACCTGTATCAATTGTGTTATACTAGAAATGGCTAGGCTATGAAGAGAACTATCTTGACTCACTTGAATGAAAAGTAGTTATTTTTATCCCAACTACTCAATTTGATCTTCCAACTGATGAAAACCCATCAGAGTTTCCAAACTTTTGCTAGTTAAGAAGATAGAAGAGAAGAGGCACGTCCAGAGTCTTTCCTCACTTCCTTTGACTCGCCCTTTTTTCTTTGCCTCTATCTCTGTGTCCATTTTGTTGGCCCTCTTATCATTTTTTTTTCTCTGTATTCATCCAAATTGAGTGTATAGTTAGCATCTCATCTCCGCTTTCTCTGATTTGCGACGACTAAGCAATGCTTTGAGGAGTCTTTTACTTTTGCTTGGGTACTCTTCAATGTCTTTGGAGTTGTCTTCCTCGGACTGAAGACGCATTGAAGCTGATTTTCGAGGATTTAATGCAAAGGTGGATTTAGGATTTTTTTTTATAAATAATTTATAATGTATATATAAATCTTATCAATTTCGTGAAACAGAAAAAGTGTTTAAAAAAATTTAAAGGTGTTTGAGGAATATTTTTTAATTTTTGAGATTTATATGACACTTTCCTTGTCAGTATAAGTAGATTATGCTCTAAGAGACATAAGATATATTTGATAGATGAGATTATGATAAGATAAAATAAAATAATATCATAAATAAAATTATATTAAATAATGTGATTTTATATATAATTTAAATTATTAATGTAATTTTTAAGGTATGATATGACAAATAACTTTAATCTCATAAATTAAAAATAATTTTTTTTTTATTTCAAAATTGAATCATCTTATATTAAGAAAATGATAATTCATTTTATAATCATATTTTTTTAATTAAATATAAATCAAATATAATATAAGATAATTATCATCTTATTTTATTTATCATTTTATATATCAAACATTATCATAGACGATAAAAAGCAAATTAAAGTAAAAAAGGGGTAAAACAAAGAATGAATTATAATTCATAAGCATCGTTAAAGTATGCATAATTTTTAATGCTAACACACTTCTAAAGATGTGTAGCAATGCTTCATTGACAGACTAGTTGATATTCTTCCAGTTAACCATTGAGTTATATATTAGTTAATGGCCATTCAGTCCCCTCTAACAACCATAAATTAATTTGTATATAAGATCAAAAAGAAAAAGTGAAACTAATAAAAGGGTGTTTTAGTCAATGCAAATTTTCCCAAAAACAAAACTAGAATCTCCAGACGACGTCGTTAGAACCATGTTTACCGGAAATTGAAGTCGTTTATATATATGTCCCACGACAGCAAAGCATCCAGCGTAAAATTCCTTAGCTGCTGAGCGTAGTCCGTACGACTCTGCCAACAGCTGTCTGCCTTTTCAGATTCTTCATCTCCGGTTAGGTTTTACATTTTCTCACAAAATTTCCCGAGAAACAACCTGAAAAGAACTGAAGGGACAGTCAGACTGATAATCGGCGTAAATGTTGCTTTGCTACTCTCAAAACCCTAGACCTGATCCATGACAAGGAGCAGAACCGTCATTCGTCAGCATCATGCGAATCATTGACAAAAGAAACAAATTGAAATCTTTTTGAATCGAAAGTTCAGAACCTTAAAAAAAGCTTTGAGTAAAGTATTTTTGGATGGAGAGATCTAGATCCAAGAGGAACTATTACTACGACCAAGACTATGATGGAGAGTCCATGGGTAGAACAAAACCTCGGTACAACAACCATCACTACCTACCCAATAGTCAGCGCCACCGTGGCAACAATCCCAACAACAACGGTAACATCGGTCGACCTCAGAATAAAGGTGGCAGCAGTGGCGGACAAGACTCTTCCCTAATGGTAACCACGAGCTACCGCATTCTCTGCCACGATGAGAAAGCCGGGGGCGTAATTGGCAAGTCGGGTAGCATTATCAAGTCCATAAGGCAACACACCGGCGCGTGGATCAACGTCCACGAGCTGATTCCCGGCGACGAAGAACGCATTATCGAGATATCCGACACGCGCCGCCGTGACCCTGAAGGGAGAATGCCGTCGTTTTCGCCTGCTCAGGAGGCGTTGTTCCTTATACATGAGAGGATTCTGGAGAGTGATTCGCAGTTTGGGTTTGGTGGCGGAGGAGAGGAGGAGGAGGGTTACGGAGGGGTGGTGAGAGGAGGAGGGAATAGGGTGGTGACGAGGTTGGTGGTTTCGAGGATGCATGTGGGGTGTTTATTGGGGAAAGGAGGGAAGATTATTGAGCAAATGAGAATTGAAACAAAGACTCAGATTAGGATTCTACCTAGAGACCATACGCTGCCCCGTTGCGTTTCCATGTCTGAGGAGATTGTTCAGGTCTGATACCAATTGCATTTGGATTTAGATTTGGATTTTATGCACAAAAAAATGGGGGAAGTTACTAAATCCTGATGCATGGGATTTTTAATATATGATATGTTTAAATGCAATGGCTTAATGGGAATCATTGGGCGGTTAAATGTTTATATATTGATTAAGGAATTTCAAGTTTTGATTTGGTTTTGTTTAGCACTTGAGCTGAACCCAAAATCTTGGTTTGAATGAATGCTACTCGTGGATTTTAGGAGTTACTAGTGTGGTCTACTTGCATTGCTTTTTCCCTTAGAGAAACCTGGACGACTATGTATTAAGAAGCTACCTGTATATTAAGAAGCTAATTACTAGTATATGCCATTGGCAGCGGTGTAAGTGCTGCTTGATTAACCGATTTCTAAATTTTAAACAATTTGCCCTTTGCCAGAACAAACATCTTCTTTTCATCTACTCTGCTGTTGAACTAAAGAGGGTTAAGATCCTCAGAAGGTTTTATTACGGATTTACTTGATGAATTTGAGCTGGTATATTGTTTCAAATAAGAATAACTTCAACTACTTGGGAATTTCAAACTCTTTTCCCTCTTTTGGTTGCATGCATGTGTGTTTTGGTCAATCTGTTGTGTCTTCAATTTTGTTCAAGTTGTTGCTTTATGCATAGTGCAATTTGTATGTACTTTTTGTAGATACTTGGATTCTTGGGCAGTAGGAATGTGTGTGCAAAGTACTTTTTCTTCTAATGATAGCTTACTGTTGGCATATATTGTTGATTTGAAAGCTATTATGTTTGCACATAATGTTTTATGTTTAAATGCTCAATGTCATGCTCTTTGTTATTTGAATGTATCATCCTTATAAGATGCAAGTTCTTTTGATTTTATCCCAGCAGTTCTACAAGTATTCTTCGCATATTGTTGATTATCAATTATTTATATGAATGCTACATGACTGTTAGTCTATTATCATCTTCCATTTTACACCATTTTGCTACTGAACCATCTATCTGTGATTGCTGACAAAGCAGTCTGGGTCTAGGTAATCCATGCAGCTGAGCTGCAAATGGGTCAAAAAAATTGAATAGTTCAGATCCATGTATCTTAAGTAGTATCTAACTTTTCATGCTGCATTGCAAGAATAATGCTCCTGATGGTGCTATCTATTAGGAGTAGTTTTGCTACAATAAATGAGTTATCTGGTTTAAAATCTATTATGCATATTCAGTTTGAACTTCGAATTTTCTCTCTTAATTTCCATCTGGTGGAAGATATTCAAGTTAAAGTTACTTTATGATATGGTAATTTTATCTAATGTTGTTTGTCATGCAGGTCGTAGGTGATGTGAATGCTGTAAAAAATGCTATAGCAATTATTTCATCACATTTAAGGGAGAGTCAGCATCGTGACCGCAGTCATTTCCATGGACGAATGCATTCACCAGAGCAGTTTTTCCCTGACAATGATTATATTCCACACATAAACAATGCATCACGTCGATCATCAATGGATGGGTTGACTTTTGGTTCACGAATGTCTACTACGAATTACAGAGGCAATAATTATTCCTCACGTCCATCTGGCTTCATTGAAACTGGGATTGCTCCTATGGCTGACAGTACACAGCCTCTTTATGGTGAGGATCTTGTGTTTCGAATACTATGCCCTATTGACAAGGTTGATAGTGTTTTTGGAGAGTCAGATGGCATAGTAGATTTACTCCAAAATGGAATTGGTGTGGATGTCAAGATATCTGATCCTGTGGCTGGGTCAGATGAGCAGATAATTACCATTTCTTCTGAGGAGGTACTGACCATCTCTCTTATCTTTATTTCATGAAACATGGCCACATGGGTCGATACTTGTTTGTTAAGCCTATAAAGCTCTTTCTTTCTTTCTTTTCCATCTAACTTTAGTCTTTGAGTTAAATCTTGTCATTTACAATGTTTAAACACTTGAAAGAAATTTAAAAAACAAATTGTTCCTTTCCTTCTGAATTTTGAATGATGCATGGTCATATGTGTTTCTAACATATCTTTGGTTTTTTGTCCTTAGGGTCCTGATGATGAGTTGTTTCCAGCTCAGGAGGCTTTATTGCATATCCAGACCCAGATTGTTGACCTTGTTCCTGATAAAGATAACATCGTAACTACTAGGTTACTTGTTCCATCAAGTGAAATTGGATGTTTAGAGGGAAGGGGTGGATCATTATCTGAAATGAAAAGATTAACTGGTGCAAACATACAGATCTTGTCAAGAGAAGAACTTCCTTCTTGTGTATCAGGAGCTGATGAGATTGTACAGGTTTGCTGCTCAGATACCTTATTCTTATGAAGCATGGAGAACTTAGCTTCTTGGTGTTTATTCAGTCCAGTTTGGAAGGATTCAAACCTGGGGTCTGTTAAGTTTAATAAATGAGGGTGGGATGATTGGATTGATTTACCTTGTATATTCTGAATTACATTTGATATACTCTACAGATTGTGGGGGAGATAAAGGCTGCTCGAGATGCTCTTGTTGAGATCACGTCACGATTAAGAAGTTACTTATATAGGGAATTCTCTCAGAAGGACACTGCATTATCACCATCTGTCTCTGCAACAGCATTCCTTGGGACTGTTTCAGGAATGGAGAATGCTTCTCCAAACTTAACTCCAGCTCGAGATAGTCAAACTGCCAGTGATCCTCCTTTTGGAGCCTATAAGAATGTGCAAACTTTGGCAACACCTCCATCATCATCAAAGGTTGTTCTTATGCTGCCTTTCCGTTAATTTAGACTTTTCTTTTACTTTCATTGTTAGTATTTCTTTTTCTGTGTTGCTTATGTAGTAAAAAATAAAATAAATATGCTCTCCAAACTCAACATCAATTATTTCTTTAGCTTTTTAGGATGAAAATATTTGACTGCTCTTGGTTGTGCACAAGGTGAACAGCTTGAATGTGATCTATAACTATTGACTTATCTCCAAGTCAAAAAAATAAAACTAGTCACTTATCTTGATAGTTTCTCAGGTCCTTCTTCTGTATTCTAAGAACATGATTATAAGAAGTTAATTCTTATTTATAGGAAATTGTGAACTCTGGCACTGAAGTGGCCAGGCAGATCGAAAGTGAACGCCTTGAAGATATACCAAGTGCAATTAGCAGGTGACTAAGTTTTGCGTTATTTCACTCTTATTTGGTCATCTTTTAAAATGAAGGTTGCATCACAATCTCTATGGCCTTTTGTTATTAAGTATTAATTTTTAAAAAATTTCTATTTTTAGAAAAAAGGTTCTTTCAATCTTTTTCCAGTATTTAGAGAGCCCTTCTAACAAATAATGCATGTGTTGCTTGTAATTTTCTATTAGAATCCCTGTGCCACTCGTTACTAGGAGTACACTTGAAGTTGTCATACCAGAGCACGCTGTTCCCAAGCTCATAACAAAATCGAAAAGTAAATTGGCACAGATCAGTGAGGTCGGTAACACTTCTTTCAACTACCTATTTAATTTATGTTTACTTTGATTGAATCTGATTTCAAATCATTCATCTCTTGGCTTGTCTATTATGGGTACAGTTGTCTGGTGCCAATGTAACTCTGGTAGAAGATAGACCAGATGACACGCAAAAGATCATTAGAATATCAGGTACTCCAGAGCAGTCTGAGAGAGCCCAGAGCTTGCTTCAAGGCTTTATTTTAAGCAGTAAGTTTAGCTATGTATCAGAATGTTTGTGCGTACTTCGTATGACTATTCCTTCACCCTTGTTCTTGTAAAACTGGTGTCTCACATGGCTCTTTATCTTTTTTATTGCCAGCATTAGAAGATGGACCTTAAGCTACTGCTAGTAAGTGGGTTAGAATTCAGGTGTCTGTACGCCGACATTGTCGTTAAGATTTTCTCTACATAATCTGATTCTCCAGATGTATGATTCTGGAGTGTAAGGGGCTTGGTGTGATGGTGTCCCCTGTCACGTAGGCACAAAACGATTTTTTTGTCTTTACTTAGCTGTTATTTTAGATTGAGACTGTTCGGAAGGGTGAGACAGCTGCATTGTAAATGTAAATCAGGAGCACTTGTCTAAGTCTTTTTTCTTTTTTTCTGAATTAAGAAAGACTGCAGTTCTTCTGTTGTTCAAAGTTTGTTTTGCCGGAAGCACATATCTCCCCTCACCGCGATCATGTTGCTTGTGGTGTTTCATCACAAAATGGCTTCAACAGGCGGTAACTTTTATCTCAATTACCCTTGTTTTTTTTGTTACTGTTTCTTAATTAATTTTTCTGTTTGTATTTGATAATATTTAAATATTAAAAATAAATAATATTAATATCAACAAATTATATATAATGAACTCGTCTAAACACCTTTCATTTTTTTTCTTTACATGCTCACTTTTTTTTTTTTCAAAATTATTATTAGATAAAATTGCTTAATTATTTTTTTTCATTTCAATTTTAAAGTTTTTAATATATAATATAAATCATGTAAGTTATATAATTTACGGAATGTGTAAATTTTATAAATTATAAATTACATTTAGAATTTAAAAAAAATCAGTTGAGAAAAAATAATCTTATTTCTGGAAGAATTTTTATAACATTATAAAAAATGATTTGTTTTAAATAATTATAAATATATTTATAAATTGATAAAAATATTAGGCACATGAGTCTTTAAATTTTTTTTATTTAAATGATTTGGAAAAAAACTTTAAAAGCTCATGAATTTAATAACTTTTAAAAATTTTGTGAATTTACAAATTCAAAATTAAAAAATGAGAAAGAATTAAAAAAGAAAATAATTAAATAATTTTATTTAAAAGTAATTTAAAAAAATATGAAGGAAAAAAATGTGGTGCGACTAGAACCACCAATATAGTCTCGTATAGGAAAAAGGAAAAAGGAAAAAGGTAATTCTATAGGTTTTGGACTTTTGGGACTCTAGTGGCCTCAACCTTTATTTTATCCTCAAAAATAGTCTAAGGGTATACTAAACCATCCTCGCTCGAGCTTTTGAGAAAGTGCAGGGCAAGGCCATGGCGATTGCTATTTCCAACCCAACTTGCATTTCTTCATCAATTTCACCTCTACTTGAAAGGGTAAAGGGTTCAGCCATTTTCCACATTCCAATTTTGTTCTCATAATTTACTTTTTTAAATTAAATTTTAGTTCCATTAAGTTGGATTTTTTTCTCTTGGTCTGACCCAGGCGAGAATAGGAACTAATTCATGGCGTCTCAATACCAATTTAAGCTTACGGGTTTTGCATTCCGAAACCATTTTACTTATAGAATTTAATTTTCCAAAAAATGTTTTTATTTTTCTGATAAATAAGTTCTTTTTTTTAGGTTGTTTCCCGGTTACAAAGCGAGAGTGGTGGTCGCCGTGTTTGGCGCCGGAGAAAATTGGTATAAAGTTTTATTTACTTTTTTATTTATAAATTCTTTGTTTTCTTGTGTATATGATAATTTTTAGATGAATATTTTTAATTACATGAATGCTGAAGATTGAAGAAACGTTTGATTGGTTTGAAAGTTGGGATTTCTTTATTTGATTTCTTGGATTAGTTGAGGTTGCTCTTTTCTTTATGAGAATTTATGGGATAAAGTTTTTCAAGAAAAAAGTTTGATGTCTCTGTTGAAACCTGTTTAAGTTTAATCCAATTCAAATTCGGTGTTGAAGACTGATTGTTGTTGAACATTCATTCGTTTCCTGATTTGCAAATTTATGAACATAGTGTAATTTCATGCTAGAAATACAGTTTAGAGACTGACTGAGTAACTTGCAGTGGGATATACCAAGCTTTTATTTTTCATCTTCTTTTTCTTTTTGATTCAAAATTTCTGGAAATTGGTAGGATAAAGGGTTATTCAAGTCCTTGTTCTTCTATTAAATGCATAACGACTGAAATATTCCTCTTACAACTATTTTTGTATCTTAAGAAAGGAACCTATACCAACATAAGTTCCTTTGCATTTCTGAATCTGCTTCTTGTTTCTTGCATTCCACTAAAATTGGAATGAATAAGGAGTTGAGTATAAATAAATGTTAGTATAAGTTTTAGATGTTCGAATATTGTGGAAATTGTCCGGTATTTAGGATTGAATAAGGGATCTTACACTTATCCAAACAAATTTCGAGCTATGTCTATCCTTGGTCCTTGCTTCGGTATAAATATGTTATTGTTATGCAAATATTATGCTCAAGGCAATTTAGTTGCAATGTTTATGCGGAAGTGGAAATTTAGTCTCTCTTTGTTTAAGCAGACAAAGAAGGATGAGATGTTGCAGTACAAGCTGGAGCGGATTCCTTTCCTGGAGGAGCAGGTTAGGAAGATAAGGGAAGGAGGAAAGCTGTTGTCGGTGGACATAGAGAGACTGTTGCAATCAGAGGACAACCGGTTTGATTTTGTAAATGATGTAGCAGCTGAGGCCATAGAATACGTCGAAAGTAACCGGGATGAATATGGGTTTGAAAAAAAAGCTATACTTCATGTACTTAGTAACCGTATCAATGATCTTGGGTTCTACCGGCCAGATGCATATTTTGAACCTGACCCTTTCAAGCCTGGACCTACTTATTTGAAGGAAGAACCGACATAAAAGTTTTCAAAGATTAAAGGCTGAATGCTACGCTATTATCCATTGTATTCTAGATTTTCTTCCTTTTGGCAAATTCATTCCCTCGGATTTAATGCATTGGTGTATTTCTTTGAAACCAATTCATGGTTACAGCTATAATCATGCTAAGGTTATATATCCCCTTAATATAAATGGCTTGACTGCAATAATTCATTAATTATTTACATATAAACATATTCCTTAAATATCAATGTATTCACTCGTGTATATCTTATTGCCATGATTTAACAAGTAAATGTTATGGCATTACCTATGTACATATATAATATTTTAGTAATTTTAAACCCAATGTATCTCAAAATTTTAATAAAAATTTTATATTAGTTTGATAAAAACAAAAAGATAAAATAAAATTCGACTTTGGTATGTTAACACAAATTATGACAATAAGTTTTTTATTTTATAGGTAATGCTTAGTGCATAAAACGATAAATAGGGTATGATGATAATTATTTTATATTATATTTGTTTGTATTTTAAAAAAAAGATAAGATTATAAAAAAAATTAATAATTTTTTTAGTATAAGACAATTCAATTCTCGAAAATGATTATTTTTAATCTATGAAATTAAACTTAAGATCATGTTTAGTGCATAGGATGATGGATAAGATAGTATGATAATCATTTTATATTATATTTAGTTTGTATTTAATTGAAATGAATATGATTATAAAGAAGATTATTATTCTTTTAGTATAAGACGATTCAATTTTTTTAAAGTAGAAGAAATTATTTTTAATCAATAGGATTAAACTTATATGTTCTATTATATCCTTAAAAATTATATTAATAATTTAAATTATATAAACTTTTAATAAAAATAATTTTAATCAATAAACAAATTATTCTATTTTAATTCTTGTACATATCAAACGTACGATAAAATAACATTATTTAATTTAAATCTATTAATAATATCATCTTATCCTATTCTATCATAATCTTGTGTATCAAACATAATCTATATATCTTATTATATCTCTTAAAAAATCAATAATTTAAATTATATAAACTTTAAAGAAATATAATTTTGATTAATAGATAAATTATTTTATTTTAATCTTTATATATATATATCAATATAAGATAAGATAATATTATTCAATTTAATTTTTTTATAATATTATTTTATCTTATCTTATTATAATTTTATGTGTCAAACATATCTTATATGTATTAAACACAAATAACATATTTACATATACGTGCAAGATCTATACATTACTTATAGCGTCCTATATGAAATGACGTGGCAAAATAAAAACCGCATTTGCCAAAAAAAAAAAAAAAAAGAATTCTCAAAGTGTAGTGGGAAAAATCCGTAGGAGATCCCAGCCATAGATACAATCCGTTAAAGCAGTTAGAGGCTTAACTTCGCTCTCTTATCTTCTTCGCCAAACACCATCACATTAACCGAGGAGATTCTCATCCTTGCAAAACCGAAACTCCAATATCTAATTCGTCCCCCTTGACTCAGCGGTTCAACTCACTGAGTCACTAGGATCAATGGCGTTATCGAGTCCACAGTTGCAGAGATTCCTCGCAACCGAGTTCAATTTCATCTCCAATACCAAGAACGCTAACAGGAACCACCTAACCACCACAACGGTCATAAGCGCCAGAAGCCCCTGTCGGTGCTCCGCAATCGCAATTGACGCTCCTTCTTCGCTAACCGACGTTGCGGGGATCCGTTGGGGGTCCACGAGCGTGCAGGGCACTCGCGAGGAGATGGAGGACGATCTAATCATACGATCGGACGGCCTTGATGGATTCTCGTTCGCAGCTGTGTTTGATGGTCATGGTGGCGTATCTTCCATCAAGTTCCTCAGGTACGATAATTCATAATTACATGCAAATTACTACTTTTTTTTTTTTGCATTTTCAATTGCGATTTTATTAGCAAATATAATTAATTTGAGATGTTTTGGGTTAAAGCAGAGATCAGCTGTATAAAGAGTGTGTTACAGCTTTACAAGGTGGAATTCTGTTGAAGGGAGGAGATTTCAACGCAATTAAAAAAGCATTAACAGTGGCTTTCGAAAATGCTGATAAAAAGTTGCTAAATTGGTGAGTCAAAATAGATATATGCTTTGGAACTGACAAATATTGACAATCTTTTAATTTAATCTTGTAGTCTTAATATGATTATAGATTTTTTTTGTATATTATTGGTTGAAGGATTAGCGGGTGTTTCATTTTGTAAAGGCTTGAAACGATTGGAGAGGGCGACGATGAATCTGGTTCAACCGCCACTGTTATGTTAATCGGCAATGAAGTGCTCTTGATTTCTCATGTTGGTGATTCCTGTGTGGTACGAACACCTATTCCTAGTTCCTTTTTGTACTAAAGCTGTTTTACATCCGAAACCATAAGATTTATATAAGACTACAATTTCTGGATTTCCTGTATAATAGTAGCATTTTGGGAATTAGATAGAACAACCCTTTATTCTTTGAGGGTTATATCACTTTTCATTCTTTTGTCTGCTGATAAATTGATGCAGGTTCTATCTCGTGCGGGAAAGGTAGAAGTCTTGACTGATTCTCATCGACCCTATGGGAGCAACAAGGCCTCTTTGCAAGAAATTAGAAGAATCAGAGAAGCAGGTGGATGGGTGTGTTTTCTGTTCTTGATTTTCTTTTCAGCACTCCTAATACTCATCCTTTTTAGTTCTAACTTCTAATGAGAGTTCTTATATCTTTAATTGTATAAAAGACCTAATCAGAAATTCGAGCGCCTCAGAGAAGTTTTGCTTACATCACCCGGCCCCAGTCATAATATATATTTTTTTCATGTAATGTCGTTATACAGATTGTCAATGGAAGGATTTGTGGTGACATAGCTGTATCCCGTGCTTTTGGTGACATTCGGTTCAAGACAAAGAAAAATGAGTTTGGTTCTTTCCTTGCCTTCAATTTAAAGATTTTTTGATAATAGTTTGTACATATTTTCTGTACAATGTATGTTTACATCATAATGATAACGGTATGGCATCATTTGCTCAGAATGCTGAAGAAGGGAGTTGAGGAGAGCAGATGGTCCGAAAAATTTATTTCTCGGTATATCTTCTATGGATCCTTTCTTAGCTTCATCTTCCCCCTTTTTATGTGGGTTCATTGAGCCTTGATTTATACTTTGCAGTTTAGTTTAGTTAGAGTAACATCTAGCTCAAGTGATTTTCCTTAATTAGCATTAAGTCAGATAGCTGTTTGATTTATTTCAACTGTGTTTCAAATTTACAAGATTGTTTGGCCATTATTGTTGGTTTTATTTCAGAGTAGTATTCAATGAAGACTTGGTCATTGCATCTCCAGACACCTTTAAAGTAGCTCTTGGGTCAGATGCAGAGTTTGTCCTGTTGGCATCCGATGGTTTATGGGATTACATAAAGAGGTTTTCGGAGCTATATATGCTTTTAACTCTTACTATTGTACATGAAAAGTCATTGTTTTATTATTTTGCTGTGAGTTTAACTGAGAGAAGAATGTCACTCTGACATACCTACTATTCTCTTCTTTCAGCTCTGAAGCAGTTGCCTTTGTCAGAAATCAACTACGAGAACACGGAGATGTTCAGGTGACTTTTACATTGTACGAAATATCACCACAAATAACAATGTCATGTCTTCTAGTTCTGTACATAAACTCTCAGATGATATTCTTACCTTGGTTTAGTTATAATTTTCCCCTTATTCCTGATTCAGGTAGCATGCGATGCACTTGCACAAGCTGCTCTGGTAATCAATTGCAATAGTAATTTGTCAAATCATCTTATATATGTTTGTGGACAAGTTCCAGTAACCTTAGAATCATATAATACTATGCAGGATCAAGGCTCACAAGACAACGTCAGCATTATCATTGCTGATTTAGGGTATGCGGCTGTTTCTACTAGTATGATTGCTGTTATATATGCTGTGAGTTTAAATTAAGCTGACAGATTATTTAAATCAACCTCTACTGCAAAAATAATGCTTAGATTTTTTTTTTTTTTATAGAAGCAATTAATGCTTAGTTATACAGGTGATATTAGTCTTAAATTAACTGTTACCAATACTTTCCCTGTTTCTCAATTTGATGGTGTATTGTGGCTGCTAGCTGAAATGACATAAACAGTAGCTATCGCTCAAATTCCTATATAATCTTCAATATCAGAATCTGCTTGTCTTAGCTTTCACGTGCATCTGATCAGTCTTTGGTTTATGGCTTTACGTAATTTCTATTAAAAAAAGGATCATACTGTCTCTGTTAACTTTGTGTTCCCTTGGTTTGACCTTTACACAGGCATACTGACTGGCAGAGTTTGCCACTTCAGCGACAAAGTTTTCTGTATGAATTTGGCCAAGCTTTAGCTACGGTTGGGATTGTGTCACTTGGAATATGGTTGTCATCTCAGGTTTCTTTTTGATTTTGAGTGATCAGTTGTATATAGATTTCACTGTCTGTAGAATGAAAACGTATATGACTAGCACTTTTGTTAAAATTGATCTAGTCAACTTTTAATAATTCAGAATTAATGTTTAGTTACTTTTGTTTCTTTGTATTGGTTTTTGAAATTCAGTAGTATATACCGAATATTATTGATGGGGAAAACACCAGGGCCTGAACATACGAGCTAATAGAAATCACATAGCTAGTATATCATTTTTAACCGTATTTCCTTTATTCCTAACAGATTTTTCTGGCACCTTTGATTTCTGTGATAGCCTTGACCATGTTTGAACTGATAAAAGTTGTTTATCACAGATTAGAAAGAAAGTAGAAATATGAGAGAATTACCATGAATTCTTCCGTTCAGAAGTTTTGTCAATGCTATGGCATTCTGAAGCAGAAACAAAGGAAATTGTTAGTCGAGGGTGAGGCATGCCTATAATCTGATCGATAGCTTAATTATATGATATCTTTCAAATTCCATTCTTGAACTCAATAGCAGTATCGAAAACAAAAAGGAAATTTTGGAATAAAATTTCATCCATAACATATAATCATAATTAAGATATGCTTTTTTGATTTGGGGGAGATTTTGATCATCTGGTATTCTACCCTAAATTAATATAGAAAAAAAAAAAAGAAAATTCAAAGGTGACTGATCTGCCTCACAATATTCATATAAACGTGAAAATCATTTAATTATGAAAAGGTTCTGATGAGTCGATAATGTTGGTGGAGATTAGGCTGCCCGCCGAAGCACAAATCTATATGCTTTTTTGCAGTGCATAATGGATTCTATAAAAGGTTGAGAAAAAAATTGTTGAGTAGAATTTCTGTAATTGAAGATAAATAGGTAGTCAAACATTGGATTATTAATGGGGTAGGGAGAAACATGAAAAGTATAGAAGAAACATCTCTTGATAAGTGACTAGATATCACGCTTACTTTTTTAGTTTTTGGCCGCGTCTAATGTATCTAAAAACTGGACACAAGATCCAAAAGCCTTTTTTTTTTTTTTTTTGAAAATTTTAATTTGAGAAATTTTTAATGAAATTCAACTTTTTGAATCATGAAATATCCGAGAGCTCTTGACATGATTGAGTATAAATTAATAAATACAATAAGGTTAGATATCGGAATGAAACAGTAGATTCGCTGTTGTTGCAATGATCCATCCTTTTTAATTTAGAATTAATTTTGACCCACACAATAATTCATCAATAAGTAGATATGTTTGTACAAAATTATTCCATGACTTCATCATCAATAAGTACGTATATAATTCCACCCACGTTGATAACATTCCTTATATCTTTTCAAGACCAACATGATTGAATGCAAATTATATATATTCCTACCGCCTTATTCTTTTTTCTTTTTTTTTTTTTTGAAAAAAGAAAGATGTAAAAACTTTTCATTTGTTTTTCCTTTCTAGCTATCGTACTTATAAATTGCTACTGAAATATATAACAAAAGCAGGAAAACTTCATTATTTATTCTTATGGCAGGCAATAGCAAGGAAATTATAGAAACAAAAATTTCACATCCGGATCATACAACACTAATACTGAGTAGTTAGGGTATTGTACTATACTATTATTACTATTATTACTCCCTAATAAACTCATTTAATAACACCATATTCAAAAAGAAAAAAACCATAATCCTTTCTACTTAAATATTATTCATATTAATATATTATATATATATGTATATATATCAGGGCCTGGCAGGTTTTTTCCTTGGATCGTGCTTTGGATTAGCGCCTACATCATCATAATCCATCATTGCACCCATCACCATCAACTTCCTTGATGAACTCATTTGGATCATATTAATACCCTCCTTCATAACAATAACAATCAAAATCAACAGCATTTCCATATATATATATATATATAATGTTATACGTATGTAAAATGTTATTTATCTGCATTTGCATATAAATGACCAAAACTCAATAGAGGGATTGTGCTAGTGAGTACCTGTTCAAGTGAGTATTTAGCCTGCATGTCACCCTGAAAGCCCTCATCAACCATGCCTGCCAACAAAAAGTACTCTGATCAGCGATTGGGTGTACAGTAATTGATAGAGTATTAATTTATTCATTACCATAAGAGAAAGGAGTGATTAGGAGGACCAAAGACACCAGAAGCAAAGTTTTGAACCAAAGAGCAGCCATGGCTGATGTTTTCTGCCTAATGGATAGGAGATAAGGGTGTTCGATCAGCACAATGGGGAGAGGGGAAGGTGTGCTTTTATTGTTGGGGTTTGAGGGTAGGAAATGTGGCATGTGAGAGATCAGATAGCTATAGCTATTGTCATGGTGCACACCCCACCCAATAACAACGGAATCATGATGAGGTGCTTTACCCTTCTTTTGCCCACAAGCCTAAAGTCAACTGCACTGTTTTTGTAGATTGTTACATCACAAATACCAAAAGCTATTGTAAAATTTTAGGTCAAATTTAATACTAGATCTCTTATTTTAATTATATAGTGAAATCAGTTTTTTTATTTTAATGTGTTCAAATTAAATTCTTATATTTCAATTAATTATCGAATTTAATCAAATTATTAATGGTTTAAATTTGTATTGTTAAAATTAAAAACGTGATGTTTTGACTTTTTATCACGTGGTATTTTGCTTATGTGATTATTAACTTTGTTTATGTGTCAAGTCTACGTGATCAAAGATGATGACATGATAAAATTTTTTGAGACATCAATATCTTTTTATGTCAATTTTTCTAAAATTGTATTGCTTGTTCCTATACTTTGGTTAAATAATGAAATTAATCATTCTACCTCAACATGTGTTTAAATTTGATCTTTATACATCAATTAATTATCGAAATTAAAATTTAACCTAAAATAACACATAAAAAACATAAATTATTAATTCAACCGTGACAATATTTTTTCATATTTAGATAAATTTTTTTGGATATATGAATTATTAATTGGATTAATTTGATAAATTGGGTTAATCTCAAATTAGATTATAAGTCCAATATAAACTGAATTATATATTTTCTTTATCTTTTATTTATTTATTTATTTATTCATTTATTTTGATTTTGATTTTTTGTTTATTTCTATTTTCAATATTTTTGAAATATAAAAACATAAAAAATAGATAAAAAAAACTTTAAAAAATGACAAAAAATAGATATTAGATTAGAAAACCCATAATCAACATGCCCAATAAGTCTAAATACACAATCAACTATAAAAGCAATTGTAGGCATCCCATTTTGTCCAAAAAAATTTTTGTTATTAAATGGCCTTCAAATTTCATTTTGACATTGGATTCTAAAATTGTTTTTGGATCAATTGAGCTTAATTGTGAAATTAAATTTTAAGCCCAAATTTAAAGGTACAAAAGTGTTTTATTTATTATTTACTATTTATTTTTATTGTTCAGTTTGTGAAAATAAAAAAATCAAAGTAAAAAAAAAAAGAAAATTAAAAATTGAAAAAATAAGAAAAATATGAAAATTGTTAAAAAAATTGATTTGAAAAAATTTTGAGAATTCAACAGCAGTCAACAAGAAAATGCAACAAAAACAATGACAACCAACAAAAACAATTAGAAGAATTTTTTGATTGAGAAATTCCTTTTTAGAGGTTTCAGGTCTAAAATTTTTAGGGCATTATACTCAGTTTTGCTTTGGATGACAATATAAAATAATGGTGTTGGTGGTTGATTTCTGGGTATTGGTAGTTTTTGGGACAAAATTTTTTTATGATTGTTGAATTTTTTTATCACTGGTTATTGAAAATCTATTGAAATATGAGTTTGTTATATGACATTTGTAGAAAAAAAAAGGAAAATAAGGATGAGAGAGGGGTAAAAAGGAAAATAAAAAAAATATTTTTTGTTTTTATAACATGTTGAAATGAGTAGTTTTAGAAGACAAGTCTAGCATATGTTGACTCATGCATTGACTTTGTTATGACTCAACCTATTTGTATTGAAATTTTTTTGTGCTTTATTTTAGTTTTATTTTACTTATTTTAGGCCAAATCTTAAATTCGATAATTGATTAATATATAGGGATTAAATTTGTTAGACATTAAGAACGAAAGATTAATTTCACTATTTAACCAAAGTACAAAGACAAGTAGTATAATTTAATAAAAGTTGATGTGAAAAATATTGATATGGAAAAAGTTTTTATGCTACTTCATTATTTTGACCATGTGAACTTGACATGTTAGCAAAATCAATGACCACATAGACAAAAATATCATGTCAAAATGCCATATCATAAATTTTAATAGAAAAAATTTGAACTATTAACAATTTGATTGAATTTGACAATTTATTAATATAAAGATTTAATTTGAACATATTAAAATAGAAGTACTAGTTTTACTATTTGACTAAAGTACAGAGATCTATAATACAATTTAACCTAAAATTTTATGCATATTGGACAACTACCACAGTTCTTTGTATGGCTCAAGCTTCGTATAGCCTATTTTCGGGGTTGGCTTTCTTGGGGTGCATATATCACTCTTTAAAAACATTTAAGTTGTTCGTCATTTTGGAATAAAAACGGTGATATTTCTCTCCACTTGTTTATAATTACTTAATGGAGAATTTGTTGTTTTTTTTTAAAATTTTTTTCAAACAAAAGATATCACAATCTTAAAGTAGAAAAAGAAATTGTAAGTATTAAAATTTAAAATTTAGATCTTTTAAATATTATCTTTTAAAAATGATTGTACTAACTAAACTAAACTCATATTTTAATTGTAATTTTTGATTTTTATTAAATTTAATATCAAATAGTGGCTTTTAAATCCTTCTCCTAGACTTCTTTTTCCCTGGTACCAAACACCATTTTGTTGAACAGTGCTTTTGATCCTCATGTTTCGGCTTTCATCACATTATCAGGCAATTAAACATGGAGAGACAAGCATGTTAGTGGGAAAGCATTTAAAGAATGTTTGATTCAGGGGAATCCACGCATTTCTCTTTGAAATTTTGTTTGTGGGTATTTGGTTTCAATGTTGGGTTTAAGGTAATTTGATTCCGAGGGAAAGTGACAAATTTTTAATAATACAAAAAGTCTTGAAATCAAAAATTCATCTCTCCCTGTGGTATTTTAGGATTTCGAGAGAAAAAGTTGCATTATTTATAAATTTTACTAGAATAAAAAATTATAAAATAATCGTTACCATTTTGAAAAGTATGTCTAGAAGTGACTGTAAGTCAGTTGTAAGTTTTTACTGCTAAATTTTTTTTTATATTGTAATTAATGGCTTTTGCCATGAAAAACACCTTAAATAATCTTATTCAATTTTTTGGAGGATTATTTAAGACGTTTTGGCCAGAAAACACCTTAAATAATTTTTTACAAAAAATTGAATGAGATTATTTAAGGTATTTTCTAGCAAAAAACATTTTAAATAATCCCATAAAAAATTAATCAACATTATTTAAGATATTTTATAGCCAAAAACGCCTTAAATAATCTATAAAAAAATCTTATAAATAATTCTAAAAAATAAGCGATAGAGGGTGGGGTTGAACTAATGATCTTATAATTAATAGCTATATGCTTTAACTAACTAAATTACTCTAACTTTTTTATATTTTATCTCTTAAATCTTATAAATAATGAAAAGGAACTGACCAAGCTACTTCAATTTTTTTATATTTATCTCTAAATTTTATAAGTAATGAAAAAAATTATTTAAGGCATTTTTGATCAAAAATGCATTAAATAATCCTCTTTAAAAAATGTTAAAGATTATTTAAGGTGTTTTTGATTATAAACACTTTAAATAATACCCTTTAAAAAATTGAAAGGTATTATTTAAGACGTTTTTGACAAAAAACGTCTTAAATAATCTTTTTTTAAAAAATATTAGATATTATATAAGGTGTTTTTGATAAAAACGTTTTAAATAATCTCCTTTAAAAAAATTTAGAGATTATTTAAGGTATTTTTAAACCAAAAATACCTTAAATAATCTCTTTTATAAACATAAAAATGATTATTTAAGATATTTCCCATCAGAAACGTTTTAAATAATCTCCAATATTTTTTATTTATGCTATTTTAAAATAAAAACAATAATTAAATAAAATATTTGTCTTCTTTTACTGTTAAAGGCATAATTTATCATTTGGATATTTATTATTAATAAAAACTAACAAAAAGTTATTATTATATATGTTAAGGAGATTATGATAATTATTTAACAGTTAATATTTGTAGATTCTTCTAACCAAATGAAATCTGAACATGAAATGCTCTAAAAATAAAAAAAAATCTTAAATATCACACTTTTTCAAAGATCACATTTTTTTTTTCAAATCTAAAATTCTGTGAACAAGACGTTTCTTAAAATTTTGATTTTTGGCCAGAGCCATTAGTTGGAGCACTAGCAAAAAAAAAAAAAAAAAAAGAGGAGGGGGGAGGGGGGATAACATAACACTTTGAACTCCCAACACTAATTTTAGTTTAATCATTTATTAAGATTAAAAAAGTTCAATTAATCATTTTTAAGGAGACCGTATGTTGGCAATGATGTTGTTTAAACCAAGGTAAATTGACTAATGAATATACTTAAAAATCAACTTCAACAGCATATAAATATAATCGCATTTGCGCATTTTATTTAGAAAATTCGTTTCAAACTTTTATATTTAAAAAAATAAAACATAACAACTCACAAACATGCTCACATATGATGTATGTAACATGTTTTGAATTCGTAGAAAACAACAATGGAGATTTAATCTTAAATTCAGACATATTGTGGACTCTGAGAATTAATTGAAGGAAGCCAAGCTAAGCTGATAATATTGATAGACATGTTTTTACACATCAAATGGTTCAACAAAGGCAGGATTTTGTGGAGTCTTTATAAGACTACTGCTCAAAGTGGCATATGCTATTCATTTTGGATGCTTACAATATAAAACTTCCTTTTTTTTTTTTTTGGCTTTTTCTCTCTGATTCTTCCTTCATTATCCAATAGTTTGTTTTTTCATTGCATTGTACGGCCATGAAAGGTAGTGATCAGATGAGAAGGAAGGATTTTATTACCAAAAGAAGAACAAAATGTAGAAGACTTCAATTCATGTGATCGATCCCTCGGCCATTGTTAGATATGGATGGTGGCAGTCATATCACAGCAGGTCACAGCACATTCTCTGAACTACCTTCAAAGGCATGACATGCCTACGCCATCTTTTTTTTCTCCACTAAAGGCCCTAACACCTATTTGGATGCGACAGCTAAGAAGAATTGGGTTCATCCAACTCTTTTCAGTAATATCTTCTCCTTCCTGCTAGATTTCTTCAGTTTAGAGGCATGGAGGAAAAAAAATGTTTGTGTAATTATAATGGCATAAAATTCCACCAATATATAGGAGTAAAGAGAAATTAATCGCAAGTTTTTATTTTTTTAAATGTTAAAGAATTTGAAAATGTAATGCTGACATATGTACTAAATTCGATAAACTCCAACTAATCAGAATGCCATTTCTTGTTTTAACAGCAAGGCCTTTTGAAGGTTTGAAAGGTTATTATATATGTAATATAACATGCAAACAATCTTTCTCTTTTCAAATCCTTATGTAAGACAAGATGCTACAGATCATAAAATCCAAGAACCAAGTAGGGCAGCAAGTACATCAACTTGTTGTCTTGATAATAAGCTCATTTGGGTTGTTTTTTCTTTTTTCCTGAATTTCTAAATGAAGTTGGAGTCTTAAAATTACAAGGCCTTTTTTTGTTGGATACGGTAACCCTGAGTTGTATAATTTACTGTGAGTTCATGTAATTATTTTACTTCATTTGCAAACCTTGTTCGAATCGGTATGGTTATAAAAGGCTTATAAAAGATCGGTGCACGCCCAAATCAAAGAAAAGTTTGTTTTTCTAACTTGCTCATTGTTTCATTCAAAAGCGTTATCTGAAACTCAACAAAAAAGACTAGTGCTGGCTATCCAGTGATCACCTTTGCTTCATGATTTTAAGAGAGCAGCTTTGAATATATTAAAATTCGATTAGGTATATAGTGCTTATATCACCGTAAATTATAAGTCATTTTTTAAAAAATAAAATTGTAAGATCCAATGTTTTAAAATAACAATATTTTATAAGTCCGTATGAATTGTAATATTTAATATTAAAATCGATTTATAGGTACTAATAATATCCCATTGAAGACACTGGAATCTAATTAGAGTGAAAAAAAAAAATTATGATAATCAGCTATGTATTAAAGTTTGATCAGGTATACCATATTATTCATACCATCTTCAACATGTGGGACAAAACCACTGAATTTTAATAAATCAAAGAAGGTAATACCTTAAAAATTAGTACCAAACATGACACTCTTGTATGATAAATGACTAAGATGAACTCTTTACACCACAAGTAAAATTTCTCACCACATTCTATTCCACGTCTTAGTAAACATTATAGCTCCATATTGGTCTTTGGTCAATTTGTTCTTGTCAGGCTTGGAATTGGGTTCAAGCCCCAAACAAAAACTAAAAAGTTTTTTTGAATAGGTAGCACAGTCCGAGCCAAATTTGAGCTGGCATATTGGGGTTTTGAAGCAAAAGCGTTTGATCATTTTATGTGGGATGAACGAGAAGCCTTATCTCATCTCATTCTCCGAGTAAAGTTGAATTCAATAGAACAAACAGTAAAAGAGGCTGCTGTTGAAGAATTGTTTGCTTATGAAATTAGGCTTCTATTTGACAGCAACAAGGCTGGATATCATATATGTTGCAAATTTACTTTTTAAGTTTATGCAAAGTCTTAAGAGTTACATTTCAAGAATGCTAAAAGGGTGTTGAGATATGTCAAAGGATCCAATAAACTTAAAATTTGGTTCAGGAATAATGGAAGTTCAAGATTGGTTATGACATACAGGGACTTAGTTGGCTTTCATTAAGACATGAAAAGTACTTCAAGTTGTGTATTTTTCATTGGATTAAATATGTTTAGTTGGAACTCAAAGAAATAAGGACCGTGGCTTAATCGATAGCAAAAGTAGTGTATATACCTGCTGTTAATCAAGTAATTTAATTAAGGAAAATTTTGATGAATTTGAGTCAAAAGCAAAATGATCCAACATAAATTTTTTTTGTGATAATCATTTAGCAATTGCAATGGTTAAGAATTCAGTGTTTTATAGAAGAACGAAACACATTAATATCAAGTATCACTTTATTAAAGAAATTGAAGCTAAGAATGAAGTGAAAATGGTGCATTGCAAGTCAAAAGATCAAATTGTAGATATTTTGACCAAGGTCTTACCAAATGCAAGGTTTGAAACACCAAGGAAAAGACTTGGTGTTCTAGCAAAAATACCAAAGAGGAGTGATAGCAGTTCAAGCAACCAAGTATGGCATTTTTTCTACTACAACTTATTCTAATTTTTTTTTATCAATTTATTAGACTTTAGGTAGCATAATGTATATGTTTGTGGTGATCCACAAAATTTGGCAAATAACTTATGTAGTAGTTAAAAGTTGTTAACCAAAATATTTTTGATGTTTATAAATGATGAAATGCAATCTATGCTCTGTGTGAGGCTTTTACTGCAATTCAAAGTCTTTCTTCATTTTCTTATTAGTTCTTCATACTCTTCGTATCTTTCAATACTCTTTGAAATTTTGAAGACCCATTTCTAAGTACCTATAAAACACTGGCATTTACTTCTATATTTTTAAAATGATTTTGCAAAAAAAAGTGCCTAAACACTTATTTATAAAAAATATTTTTATTAAATATAATAATTATATGATTAAAGATTAAAATAATATCCTTAGAAATTATTATATTGTCCCTTCAAATTCCAATTGTTTGATCATTGTTTGACAATGTTCAAAAGTACAATAATACATCTATTTTCATAATTGACTAAATTATTATAATGTCTTTTAAGCAGTTCTAAATACATTCATATATTTTTTTTCATTGCCTATTTTTTTTTTCAAAATTTTTAAGTAAAATTATTTAATTATCCTTCTCATATCAATTTTAAAGTTTTTGGATACGCATTTTTGACAAATTATATAACTTACCAGAAATATGTATCTGAAAGTATAAAAAAAAAATTATATTTAGATTTGAGAAAAAATCAATTGAGAAAAAAAAATCTTACAGAAAATTTTAAATTTTCGAATATGTAAATTCCAAAACTTTAAAATGCATCCAACTATAAAAATCCAAAAACTTTTAAAAGTTTTCGGATTTGAAAGTTTTGAAACTTTTAAAAGCGTCAGATTTACAAATTTGAAGCTTAAAAGTGGAATAAATGTTAAAAGAAAAGAAAGAAAGAGTAATTAAGTAATTTCATGTTAAAATGATTTTGAAAAAAATAAAGTCGTGAAAAGTAAAAAATGAGATGTAAATAGAATTTATGATAATTATGAAGATGCCCCTCCTATTATAATCTATCAAAATTATTATAATTTTTTATAATATAATTACGAAAATCCTTTAACTATCATAATTGATCAACTATAATTTAAAATAATTCCCTGAAAATTACTATATTACCTTTCTAGTTATTTGAAAATTGTTTGACACATGTCCAAAAGTATAATAATACCTTTACTCTTATAATCCATTAAAATTATTATAATATCCCTCTTACCATAATTACAACATAGCCTTTTTATCATAATTTGCCCATATTATTATAATAGCCGACTTATCAAAATTATGAAATGATATGTGGCATTTTATTTGAAATTTACTATAATATTCTTATTAAATTACATATTAAATTTTATCATAATATACAATTAATTATATATTAAATTACTAAATAAACTTGTCATTGCTTCATGTAAATTACATAAAACTTAACTAAATATTAAATTATTATAATAAAATAAATTTATATAATATATTAAAAGTAATCTCATAAGAAAAGTATTATAATGGTCCTCTCATTATATGATTAGTAATTTATACATGCCCAAATTTAACATAATGTCTTTTTTTTTTTTTTTCATAATCAACCAAAATTACTATAATGCTTTCCTACCACCATAATTACAGAAATAAACCTCTTAACATAATTGATCAAAATTACTATAATGTCATCCTATCATAATTATAAAATTATCCTCCTAATATGATTAATATAAATTATTATAATACTCTTCTTATCATAATTATGGGATGCTCCTCTTATCATAATTGATTAAAATTACTATAATACATTTATTAAATTATATATTAAATTTAATAAGGTATAAAATTAACTGTATATGAAAATTTAAAAATAGCTTTACCATTACTTTAGAAAATTTGACATGCGAAATTTTATAAAAATTATTAAAATATTTCTATTAAATTATATATTAAATTAATTAAATAAAATTTAATTACATATTAAATTACTATAAATCTGTACAATATATTGAAAATAATCTCCCATCAAAATTACTATAAAATATATATTTATTATTTTAAGATAAATAATAAATATATTTTTATAAAAAATATTAAATATACTGAAAATAAAATTTGACAAAATTATCAACCCGTCAACGCAAGAGCAAAAATCTTGTGATAAATTAAAAAAAATTAATGCATTGATAGAATATAATATTCTAAAATAATTTTACATTTTATAGAAACTTCAAAATAATTTTAAAGAGACCCTTAACCTTAATACACTGGACAAATTAACTCGTTAGGCTTGTATTGGCTACTACCACGCGTTCCATAGGATGTTTAAATGGGCCCACTTTTAAGACTTAATTTAAATGGGCCAATACAGAGATTCATTATAGTACTTTATAATGAAACCTTTTTATGAATTATACAAAATCTCAACTTTGTAGCAAAGGGAGAGATTTGTATACCCAAAGGAAACGCAAAACAGGTAATTTATAAATGCATGATATTTGAACAATTGACTCCCGACATTTGGTACCAAATGAAATTAAAAACCCACAAAAAGAAAAAAGGGAAACAACTATAATGGAATACTCCCCATAGCATATGCAGCATGCGGTTAACCCCAGATCCCTAGTATATGAAACAAGCAGCGGAGATCATATGCAACCCAGCCACTGATGTGTACTTGAGAAATATTCAGACTTGAACTACAAAACGAAGGGGTGAGGAACACCCGGAACCAGAACTAGGCGATGGAAGACGTTGGTGAAATGCAGCACTCGAGATGTCTTCAAGTGCTGCAGCACTTTGAACCAGATCCTTAGTTTGTCGCAAAACAAGAGTAGATACAGCAAGTGACCAAGCTACTTGACTTAGTCGGTCACTCCAGTATGTTACAGTTACTGACCCTCCCTGACTTCAACCCTTCAAGACCAAGAGATACTTTATCCCCAATTTCATGGAGACATTCATCTAATTCTCTGAAACCATCCCAACCATGATGATGACGACGATGATGATGATGCAAGAGTTAGTGACAACTTGAAGACTGATTACTTCTGTTGTCTTGACAATGGTGATAACTTGACATATGCAATTCTAGACCCTTAACACGCCCAAATGCATGGACTTCCCAAAGAAAATAAACATGATGAATGGCAACACCCTCAAACAGAAATGGCACGAGTAATGGCCAATTTGGCCCATTCAGCAGATTCTTTAATCATATGGTCTTCTGAAGACAAGCATTCTTTTAAAAAGTCTTTGCTTGAGAGAGATTGCTGTGTCAAAGAACCAGCAGGACTTCCCAATGTATCAGCTAGATCACCAAGGACCCCAATGGAAGTCTTCATGACCACATCATCCCTATAGGCAAATAAGTAACATAAAATACCAATAATAAACACACATCAAATCACAAGCCATTCAATAGAGTAAAAGCTTAAAAGAGTATCTTTTAACAGAACTCACATGTCTTTCTCCATGTATATGCCATCCAAGAACTGGAGAATGTGAGGCTAATAGGGAATCAAGAGCTTGATTTTGGGAGAGTTCTTAAACCCTTGGAAAATACCAGACTATTCCTCCAGAATTCCATTTCTCAGGGAATTTATGTACTCTGTCAATTCATCATCACCTGCAGCATGGGTAGACAACTCTGCTGCTCTCTGAAGAGCAGACATGGCCCACATTAAGTACTTTTCGAAATACTCTCCGACTGCCAATGCAATGTCCCCAAAGCATGAAAATATGGGAGGCTTGACAGAGTGATGCAACTGGTTGCTTGATAAGTTCTTGAGAAGTTGTGTCATAATCCCATCACAGTAAGGCACAATTTTTTCCTCCAATGCCCAGGAAATATCACCCACAACACCAACTGTGACAGCAAAGACTTGGTACTCTTCGAAATTCTGAAGACCAATTTCCGGGTACCTATAAAACTCTGGCATGTACTTTGCAAAATCTGGGCCAGTTGCATAAGCAAGGGCTCCAATTACAAGCATGGCCTCCTCATGTACGGTAGCACTCCTACAAGCAAAAACCTTTAGGAAAAGTCCCATTATCTGATCTGCATTCTGAATAATAACATGTAAACACCCACAAAGAAGGCCTTGCAATTCATTCTGCTTCTTCCTCTCATTGGTTTTCAGTTTTTGCCCCTCAAGAGTGTTATGAAGCTCCATCATGATGACAGACACCAATTGCAACACCAATGGAGCTGTCTCATCAGTTGAACACCTCACCACCTCATTCAATGTCTCATAGGCAGCAGTCCTCAGCTGGGATTCCCCAGCATCTTCTCAGTGAGTGACAGAGAGAAGGGACTGGACAATTTCCTGGAAAAAAAGGAGTTAAAGGAGATGACTGACCTACATCCTCATAACCTTGAGCAAGAAAATAGAGAGCACCACAGGCTTTCTCAGCAACATTTGGAGTGTCCTTCATAGTCTGTAGCAGAACCGTGACTATTTGTTGGCAATTTGCCTCAGAGATGATGGGTGATTCTACAGCTGAACCATGAAGGAATTCAAAGATACGTCCCAGAGTCCAGGCAGTAGTGTCTTTGACATGGCCATTGGGGTCTTTTGTCAAAGCACTGAGCATGAAGGTTAGGGCAACATTCACAAGAGGTATTAACTTTTCAGGGGAAGGGCCCTCCAAGATTGAACCAAAGGCATAAGTTGCCGCCTCTCTCTGCCTCCAATCTGGTTTTGTTATATTCTCCTCAATAAATGCCATAACAAGTGGGGCAATATCGTCTCCTACAGTCCATGCAACCAAACCAAGACAGGTTCCCCCAGCCATTGCAATATTCCAAGCCCCCTCATCCTGATCTTGATCCTCCTCCTGCTTCAATAGTGTCTCCAACAGCATAGGAACAAGCGCAGGGAGTGCCTGCTTGATAAAGTAAAAGCAAGGAGTATCAGAGTCCCCAGTAAAATCACCTCCGTATTCTTCCAAAATATCTATCTCCTCATCACATATTGATCTCCAGAACTCAATAGCTTGAAGGGCGACAGGTTCTTCGTCTTCCCTCACAGCCTTTGCCGTGATGTTAAAAATATCCTGGATAAATGGCGCTAGTTTCTCATAATAAGTTGACGAAATAGAGACCAAACACTCGAAAGCTGCTTGCCTTATCCTTACTTCTGGGGACAGGGTTGCCTCACAGACAACTCGCATGATATAATCCTGCTCCATGTCAATGCTGAAATTTGCCTTAGCAAAGCCCAGCGCATTGCAAAGTGCTCTTGTAGCAGCAATCCTCACATCAGTGTTTCCTTCTGATGTACTCATACCTTGAACTACAGCTGTAAGTATTTTATTTACTTGATCTTGATCGATAGCATCAAGGGAGACCTCCTCACACAAATACCCAAGAGGCTCCAAAGTGGCTTGCTTTGCATAAGCTGGTAGCTGATGATCATTTGATACAAGTGAACCTATCAACTCAGGCCACAGTTTCTGTGGCAACTCAATGCCAGCAATCTTGGCAATGACTTGAGATGCAGTTGACCGGGCATCAGATACTGGAGAAGAGAGAGTCTTTAATAAGCATGCCTTAATCTGGCTCTTTGTATTGGCATCCAATGACATCCATCTTTGAAGAAGCTCAAACTTCCTGGGCTGTTCCTTAGCATCCAATGCATTTTTAAGTATCAAACCAGCTAATTTACACGTTTCAACAGGCTTCTCCTCATTTGCCAACTCTCCAGAAAGTGAAAGAAAGAAACCAGGAAGGTTCTGCTCCTGAAACTGTTTCAAGCTTTCTTCAGCAGTCTTCCGAACAGCTCCATCTATCGATTGTGCATTCAAAAGCACCTGTGTAACTTCCATCACCCTAGTAGTTCCGAAAGCATCAACAATTTAATGAATTATATACACAAACTCAATAGCTAAATTCAGTATAGTGTAAATATTCCAACACCTCAATCCTGAAAATACATATAAAGGTAAAAGAACTGTATAATGAGAAACAAATCAAAACTAAAAGGAAAATAACATAAAACCCTTTCGTTAAATTTCATTTAAAAAGAGCAAACAACAGTTAAAAGAATGATACCAAATATGCAGGGAATAAATCAAATCGCTATTTTCATCTCCCCTTACATACTTAGCAACTAATAGGAACACTTAAATATTCACGGTCAATTGTGCCAGTTCAACATTAAAAACTTAAACTTTGAAATTTGACAAGTAAAATCAAAGAAAGATCCCAGATCAAATTATACCTAAGTTAAATACACTATCACGTAGAAATTCGAACACTCAAATTTTCCAAAGAAAACCTAACAACTAAACAGAACCCTAAGACTATAAAACAAAATTTGAGAGCGGATCAAAGTCATTCAATACCCAAAACCCTAATCACAAACAAAAATGAAACATTCAGAGTGGAGTTCCAAAAAAATCACCTTAAAATCAGGAAATTTGATGTAGACTTTACCTTTCACTAATCGATAAGATCAATAGCATCTGCGCTGAATAAAACCCTAATAATTGGAGAGCGAGAAAGAAAAAGAAGAAGGGAAAAGAAGAAGAACAAGAAGAAATGAAGAACAGAAGCAGAAGTGAATTTGAAGCTGGAATCGAATAATTTACTGTACAGAATCTAAATTTTAGATTATTTTTTAAATATACTAATATTTATAGTAGTAGCGTTAGCGTTGGCTGTTATTGGCTAGCAGGCTTTCCACAGTTGTTTAAATGGGCCCAGTTATAAAGTTGACCGACTTCTTTTTTCTGGGCAATTTGATAGTTAGGATTTGCTTACAGAAAAAAAGTCAGCCTACTTAACGGTTAAGATTGATTTTTTAGAAACTTGGTTGACCTGAGCAAAAGGTGACCTTTAGTCATCTTGATCGGACGGTTGAAACTCTTTAGTAAAACAGGTGGTTGATTTTGTTTTACTTATTTTATTGGGTTCGCATGAAATTACATAATAGATCAGTGTGGAGTTCGTTATCGTCGAGGCTGTCATCATAGAGTGTGCAGTTATGGAATGTGTTCGTGATTGAGCATCTCTTCATGCGTCAAATTCGCATCTTTGTTATCATCAGGCTGATGTTAAACAAAACTCAAACAATGTCAATGTCATGATGATGATACTACACTTCACCTCGTAAACCAGATAATTTGTGAAGTAATTGGCTTAAAACAGTTCACCAGAGTAAATATTTAATTTTAGAGGTGAATTATCGAATATTTAATAAATATTTAATTTTTTATAATTTTATATTTAATTTTATATTTATTAATAATTAATTTTAAATTAAATACTTAATATAATATTAAAATCAAAATTTTATCCTATGATCTTATATGTGATGGAGATATATTAAAATAAGTTATTTTATATTTAATAAACATTCAAAGTATTTTTATTTATTGTTAATTAATTTTAATTTGAATATTTAATATGATATCATCGTCATGATTTATTTTTTTTTGTTTTATATATAAGAAAGTATGTTAAAGTGAGTTATTTCATATATAATAAATATTTAATTTTTGATATTCTTAAAATGATATCAAATTAAAATTTTTTTTTTGTTTTCTTACATGTGATGAGGATACATTAAAATAGATTATTTTATATCTAATAAATATTTAATTTTTTGAATATTTAACATGATATTAGGTTAGAATATTCTTTAAGAAAATCTAAAAAATTTTGATCTATATTATATTAAATATCTAACTAAAATCAATTGAAAGAAAGTGAAAGAGTCCGACTTCAATGAGTTCAAAAAATTAGATATTCATCGGATAATATCACTCAGAGATAAAAGGAGTATGGGTCTCAATTCCTCCCTCCACCACCAGGTTTCTGCAAAAGGTCAAAGTTTGTATCGGATCATCAGCTGGGAAGAGTGGAAAACAATAAGACGTGGATTTGGGACCTGTAACTACTTGTCCTTGTTGAGATCTAGGTTTGCAAATTTGTACTGTAGCTGCAAGAGCAGCAGCACAGCTTTTGTAAATGATCATCATCCATTCGTCTGCTCAATCAGGAAAAAAAAATCAGTAGTTGATCCAGTGCATGCAAATGACAGAAGCTCATAGCTCAATTAAAAAACTAATCAGTGAAAATGTCAGGAAACTAACTTCATCTTTTCCCTCAACAATTATTTCTGAACTTCTTCATTGTAACTATCTTCTGGATGTAAGAACCGAGGGGGAAAAATTGGTTAAACTGATCTAACTTTACTGCATTGACCAAACAAGCGAGCACTTTCAACAAAAAAAATTGAAGAAAAAACCACCGCCTTCGCCATTTAATGACAACGAAAGGGATTAGAGATGCGTGGATAGTGGCAGCATAAACCGATAACAAGAAACTGCAGCGAGGAATATCGTGATTTTTATTGTTATCCATTGAAGTCAATGAACATGGGATGGCGGGAAAAACAGTTATTGGCAGTTAGAAGTGAGAGGCGCAAACATAAAGCACTCAAATTAAGAGCAGCGAACGGGGTTTTCTTCGAATTTTTTGGCTTTTTAATTTTTTTTCGAAAGCCAAAAGAAGAATGTTAGAAAGTTATGCTTCTTGCCTATTTCGTAGAATCTTCAATCTAGTTTAAATCGTCAAGGTCAACCTGTCAACCGTGTGTAACACTTCTCAAATTAACGACCAAGATTGTCCCAACACAATGCTTGTTCTGATTGGATTACATTACCAAGAGTGAGTTTTTACTCGTCCACATCATCATGTATGACAAGTTCCAACATAGGAGGTTTGAACACAAAGTCCCCAAGAGTTACGGAATAAGCTGCTATATAAACCTCAGTTGACAATCAATGTCCGTGCAGTTTATCAAGGAAGCATTTCTCATCAATTATTCAGAAGCTAGCAGATAATTCTTCACTTGGCTCACTCAATGGATTGTGCATTGAGACGAAGCTCGTCTCTGATCTCATCACTGGCAATGATTTTGTTCGGTAAGTGTGTTGTTTCTCCATTCCATTACCTGAAAGCTGCTTCAGTTTTGAGTAAAAGAAAAGAAATGGAGATAAAGATTCATCGGCTAATTTCTCTTGAACCTTTTAATTTCTTGGCAGGAAGTTTATTTGCATTCACTATTGCAAAAGAGGAGGCCACCAAGTTGGGAACAGTAATCGGGATAGACCTTGGAACTACTTATTCTTGTGTTGGTGTGTACAAAAATGGTCATGTTGAGATCATAGCCAATGACCAAGGCAACAGAATTACGCCTTAGTGGGTGGCATTCACAGACAGTGAGAGATTGATCGGTGAGGCAGCAAAGAACCAGGCTGCTGTCAATCCTGAGAGAACTATCTTTGATGTCAAAAGACTTATTGGAAGAAAGTAAATATTTCTTTTCTTAGTTTACAATGTTCATAACTTCATATATAGAATTTGTGCACTAAAAGGCTGGATGGGTTTGGGGCAGATTTGATGACAGAGAGGTTCAGAAGGACATGAAGCTTGTACCATACAAGATTGTTAACAAGGATGGGAAGCCTTATGTTCAGGTGAAAATTAAGGATGGGGAAACCAAGGTCTTCAGCCCTGAGGAGATAAGTGCAATGGTTCTTATAAAGATGAAGGAAACAGCGGAATCATTTCTTGGAAAGAAAATAAAGGATGCTGTTGTAACTGTTCCTGGTAACAATTTTTTTTTTTTTTTTTTTGGTTTTTTACATTTGCAGAAGTCAGGTCTTGTTGACTTACAGAGTAAACTATGGTTTTTGTTCATTAAGGTTGACTCGAAATTTACATGTATAAATATCAACAGCTTACTTCAATGATGCACAAAGGCAAGCTACCAAGGATGCCGGTACGATTGCTGGACTGAATGTTGCTAGAATAATCAATGAACCTACTGCAGCAGCCATTGCCTATGGTTTGGACAAAAAGGGTGGTGAAAAGAACATACTTGTCTTTGACCTTGGTGGTGGAACATTTGATGTCAGTATCTTGACCATTGATAATGGCGTTTTTGAAGTTCTTGCTACTAACGGAGATACTCATTTGGGAGGTAAGCTTCTTGCCAGCTACCATGTTGCTTTGGAAGTTAAACTCTCAGTTGAAAATTCCACAAAGAATTAGGACTAATGCAGACTAAAATTTTCTTCAGGAGAGGATTTTGATCAGAGAATCATGGAATACTTCATTAAATTGATCAAGAAGAAGCGTGGAAAGGACATCAGTAAGGACAACAGAGCTCTTGGGAAGCTAAGGAGAGAATGTGAGCGAGCCAAGAGAGCACTGAGCAACCAGCATCAGGTCCGCGTGGAGATTGAATCTCTGTTTGATGGAACAGATTTCTCAGAAGCACTAACTAGAGCTCGATTCGAAGAGTTGAATAACGATCTGTTCAGGAAGACCATGGGACCTGTCAAGAAAGCCATGGAGGACGCTGGACTGCAGAAGCACCAGATTGATGAAATTGTACTTGTTGGTGGAAGCACTAGAATTCCGAAGGTTCAACAACTTCTCAAGGAATTTTTTGATGGAAAGGAACCTAACAAGGGTGTGAACCCAGATGAATCTGTCGCTTTTGGTGCTGCTGTACAGGGAAGTATCTTAAGTGGAGAAGGAGGCGACGAAACCAAAGGTAAAAATTCTCTTTCGAAATTTTCAGTTGCCATATCTCTTTCTTTTCACTAGATCAATCAAGTTCTAAAAACTGAGAACCGACCCTTGTTTTTGTCACCAAATGTGCATAAGATGTACTTCTACTGGATGTGGCACCGCTTACCCTTGGAATTGAAACTGTTGGTGGGGTGATGACCAAGTTAATTCCTAGAAACACTGTTATTCCGACCAAAAAATCTCAGGTTTTCACCACCTACCAGGACCAGCAGACAGCTGTCTCTATCCAGGTAATATATATTTTACTCGCTTGATTGATTGAGTGCTCAATCATCGACTCCATTGTCTATGACATAAAATAACAAGCATTTGATGGAAATTAACTCCGTAAACTTGATTGTAAAAAAACAGGTTTTTGAAGGTGAAAGGAGTCTCACAAAGAACTGCAGGATGCTTGGGAAATTCGATTTATCTGATATTGCTCCAGCTCCAAGGTAATTGATTTATCAATTATCATGGCTATCTTCGATCAATTTTAAGAGAATTACATGAAAAGGCGTGCCTCATTCGTTCGTTTCTACAGAGGAACCCCCCAGATTGAAGTTACATTCGAGATTGATGCCGATGGTATATTAAACGTGAAGGCAGAAGACAAGGCCTCAGGGCGGTCAGAGAAGATTACAATTACCAATGACAAAGGGAGATTGAGCCAAGAAGAGATTGATCGTATGGTTCAGGAAGCAGAGGACTTTACCGAGGAAGACAAGAAGATGAAAGAGAAGATCGATGCTAGAAACAGCTTGGAGAACTATGTTTACAATATGAAGAATCAGATCAATGACAAAGACAAGCTTGCTGACAAGTTGGAGTCTGAAGAGAAGGAGAAGATTGATTCAGCAGTTAAAGACGCCCTGGACTGGTTGGAAGACAATCAGAATGCAGAAAAGGAGGACTTTGCTGAGAAGCTGAAAGAGGTTGAAGCTGTTTGTAACCCAATAGTTAGTGCTGTCTATCAAAGGACGGGCGGAGCCCCGGAAAGTGGATACGATGCAGATGATGACTCGCGCGATGAGCTCTAAAATCTTTGGTTGGAGCAGCAAGAGGATAAGAACTAATAGCTACACACCATCGACTACAGGAGCATTTTTCCTTTTTTGGTTGCCAAGACTAGAGACGGGTGGGGAAAAGGGGGACTGGGACACTGAGCTGGGGAGAGGATTGCTCACCTGTTTGCTTCCAATTTCCTAGATCATTTTTTTTTTTTTGGTAGAAAAGATTACATTTAAGCGAGGGTTTCGACAGGGACTTTGGTGAATTGGCGCTGCCCAGCTCTTCAGCAGAAGAAGGCAGAGGTTGGGTATTGGTTACACCATGTTCCTCGTATGCGTCCTCGTTACTACGGCTATTGCTTACATTTAAATTTAATCTCATATACCGTCACATCAAACAATAGGTAGGTTCAATGTTCACATCCCACACATGACATAACAGTATATATGATACATTCCACTCAAACCCTTTGAAGGGAAACATCCAAGTTCTCTGGATACTCCACAGTAACCTCCAGCTAGGCCTCTATCCAAGCTCTCAACTTTTACTGGATCGGTAACTCGTGATACATTGAAATTAAATAATTCACCTATCTCTATTTTACCACCTTGCAGAACAAGATTGGGAACCAGTTGTTTGCAAATTTTTTTTATGTTGGCACCCCGAAAAGTTCAATGACCAACATAGTGCCCAACAATAGCATTTGACGATGGAAAAAGAACAAAAGTTTACTTATAGCCCACATACATCCATGAGAAATTTGGAAAGAACTATCTTTAGCAGAAAGCAACCTCAGAATAAACCAAAGGGTCAATCAGCTCTGCCTGCATGTTGCAACCAAGGCCAATCTGACTCACACAAGTCAACTGGAGTGTTGCCATCAACATCCTTCATATCTTTGTCTGCATTTTGCTTCACAAGAAATTCAGCAATATCTTTCCTCTCACACACAACAGCGTAATGCAAGGGGGTTTGGCCTTCATTGTCCTTCCAATAGAAAAATAAAAAATTTAACAAGGATGACAAGACCAGAAATAGAAAGAGAAAAATATATGAAGAATATTATGCACCATGGAAGAGGTTCAAGCTGATGCATGAACTACCTAAATCCCTTTTTCTCATTTACTCCGGTAATCTTGAAAACAAACATTGCAGAGATAATTATTTCCTATTTTTTCATGCTTAACGGATCCACCAATATATTATGAATAGTTTCAGCACACAGAAAAATTATCAGGGAGTGAAAACCAATAAAACAGCAACAGCAATAACAACAATCACCTTAGCATTCACATCAGCATTCCTGCTAATAAGCGCTTCCGTAATTTTAAGATGGCCACGGTCAACAGCCCAATGCAATGGGGTCCGGCCTTCACTGTCTGCAAGCATTATAAGCAAACAGCTTGTAAGGTCAAGAAAGTCTTTAAAATCCCTGGAATGCAAGTCTAGTTCTTTCTTTAAAGGAAAGAAAACAACTAAATAGAAACAAACCTAGCAAATTCACAGAAACACCACTTTCAATGCATTTAAGCAAATTATCCAGTTCTCCTTCCCTGGCAAAAGCATGAATAGCATCCATTTTCCTGAAAAATAATATTTTTTTCACATTCCCATCAAGGTTCTCACAATAACCTCGGATATGAAGCAATAAAAAATTTTTTGTTCAAATGACAGAAGAAGGAAAGTTTAATTCATCAAAGAATCACTTATAAACATGAACTCCTGTGTCCTAACAGGAACTATTTCATAGTACAAAAAGGACAAGCATATCAACAACCAGCACATAGTTCATTAATGGATCACTTATAAACCTGCACTCCTTTGTGCTAACAGGAACTATTTCATAGTCCAGAAAAGGGCAACCATATCAACAATCAGCACATAGCAACTTATACTACACCTAAGGCATCATATATGAAAGGAAAAATCAATGCTTGTGAAAGAGAATTTAGAATCCCTGACAAACAGCAAAAAGTGAACCCATAACGTGCAGAACAAACAGTAAAATGAACTGAGTTATGCCCAAAATCAGACTTGAAAATATAAATCATAAATCCTGAAACAGGCACATTCCTTATTCATAGTCCACACTCGACAGTTAAATGACCTTTAATTATGGAGGGTTAAAAAATTGTCTGATGGCACCATAATTATATTTTATTGTATAGGCAAGTGGTAAGTAACAACCACAACTTGGCAGTAACAAGTAAAGCACACATTGTTGACTTATACCTCAAGAAAGGAAGAAGTTTTTCTATTCAAATTTTACAGAATAATCTTTCTTTTTTAAAACTAATTAGGCTACCATAAACACTAGTAACTTCAAAGGCCTAGATTTTGCTCAAGCAAATATCGCACATCTATAAGATAAATCATTAGCCGTGCCCATGCCAATAAATTCAAGATTGATCACATTCAAATATACAACAAAAGGTCCAGTTTACATCAAAATGTACCAAAAGAACAATTCAAGTAATTATCTCCTACATTGTTAACCTCAATATGACGAATAGACCTAATGAAAAGCATTTTGAAACACCTATATGATGAAGTTCTAAGAACCTTACAACTCATTTCCAGATTCCTCTTCATATACAAAAGAGCTGAAAACTGGTCCCATTGGTCCTTTGACATCTTTACTTTCAGCATTATCAGCCCCTCCTTTGGTCTTCCAGGAACAACAGCAACCAGTGAATCAGCAAAAGAGGAAGAAAAATGCAAAGAAAATAGATAAAAATAAAAACAGGATCAAGGAAAAGGTAAGATAGCAACCCAATAAGATTAAAATCGCACCATAGTTGAACCAGCAGCCCAAGTTGGATAAAGCTCTGTAACGATGTCAATGTATTTCTCCATTGCTTCTTCTGGAGGCATAGCACCTAATTTGTGCCATGCCTGCCTAAGAAAAACAAAATAACCAAAGTCAATAACTAGGGCTGCAAATTCTCAATCATTTTTCAGTCATTAAGGTATTGAATTACGTAATAGAAACACTTTTCAAGCTAAATGGCAGCACCTCGCAATGAGGGAGTAATAAAGAAGAAATAAGAAAGAAAAGGGACAATCCAACTTTCGCTTATTGAATGAGAAATCATGTTAATACTCATCAAATTTACCGAATGTCTACTCATAATAAGAGCTTCATGAAAACAAGGTGAACTTTGAATCGTAGAAAGAACAAAGAATACGCTTATCAGAACTAATTCAAAACTTTAATAAAAGAATCTGTTGTCGCCAGCGGAGTAAATTAAATTATACTCAGCGAGCTCATCTGTAGCATTCGCATTTCCAAAAAAATGAAAAACCCCACAAACAAACAAACAAAAAATTCACGAAGAAATTCAGAAAAGAAAATAAAATGAGCAGAAAACACCAGTAAGCACCGCCTTACCACTTAGCACGAGCCGTCATTTTCAACGCGGAAGGCTGAGGAGCAGTGCAAGGTCCTTCGGTGGCAATCTTGTACAAACCGTAAAGCTGCAACTGCACATCACTCGACACTTTCTGCGACAATCGATCAGCCGCCGCAGCCGCCACGAACGCCGCCGCCATACTAAACGCCTCATCCAGCTCCGTACACTCCACCCCTTCCCAATCGTCGTCATCGTCATCATCGTCATCACCATCACTCTCGTTCCTAACACTTCCCACTTCGGCGATCACCGAATCCGCCTCGTGTGGTCCCCCGCAATCAGTACGGTCATGGCGGTCGGATCCGGGTCCGGTGTCGAGTTTGTTGTGCGATTCGACATGGGTGGTTCGGGCTCGAGTGATTGAAAGGTTATCTTCTTTGAAAGAAACGACCAAGGATATTAGCTTAGCAAGAAGATAAGAGAAGATAAGACCTATGAAAATTGATTGTAAAAGCTGTTGCCACTCAGCCATAGAACCAACCCAGATTTTATTTTCTCTTTTTAAAGTCAAAATCAAAACCGAACCCAAAAATTTGAGCTTGAATGAACGGACAAAAGATGAGAGAAACAAAAAAAAAAAATACTACAAATGAATCATCGTTTTCATCGGGGTTAAAGTAAAACCCACCCTATAAATTTTTTTGAAGATTTGAAGAAAAAAAAATTTTTTCTTCCTTCTTTAAATTTTTTTATATGAGTAGCAGTTTAAAGAGAGAGAAACTTTGGCGCCGGAGGAACAGATTGCAACCCCATTAATAGGAAGAATGAACCAGGGATGTAAAATGTAAATCAAGGACATATACTTTACCAAGTGGAAGACAAAATCTTTGGTCGTACCCTGTCATTACGTGTTTAAGGACAACCTCGTTCGCATATTGCACATCTTGTCGTGTAAAAATCACCTGTATAAATAATAAAAAAAAACAAAATAGTGGGTCAGCTACATTAATAGCCCAATTAAGGTAGGTCAGCGGCGTGGAGCTTAACAACTTTTCTATTCGGCTGCATACTACTTGGTCCAATATGAAATCTATTTGTATGCACTGTATGGGCCCATAATGGAAAGTTGAAAGAAACCTCTCTATACCCAGTTTCAACCCACTTCTCGTCGATTCCAAATTTGAAACGGCACACTCTTTATATCTTCCACTGGTTAATCTTTCTGTTCTTGACGAAACCACAAGCAAGAATAGATTCTATATATGCTGGAAAGAAACCGGTGATGCAAGTGAAAAGGAGATTCATGAAACATTTATATTACAGGCATTTCCCCATGATATTTCCTTGTACTTCTTAGCAACCATTATAGTTAAAATTAAAGCACTTGGAGATATCAAACACATTTTTTGTTTCCTGGTCCACAAAGAAACTATAAAAATAAGTCCATTAATCCTTGGATCAATTGATATTTTTTTTAAAGTTGATATTTAAAGATTGCTAGTTTAATATGCAAATAATATATTCTTTAGCCAGTAATAGAATAAAACTTAAGAGGTTTAAATGTACATGAGAAACTTAAAAAAAACCTATAGAAAGAAAAGCTAGAAGAAAATTGAAACCGAATCATTTGCAATTTTATATCCTGGATGGTTGTCTGATTGAAACAAAGTGTTAGTAGTGGCACTTTCCATAGCCTACAACAGGAAAAGAACGAAATGGGTTTAAAGAAAGTTTGACAAAGGTGATCTCTATCTATATCAGAAAGAAATAGGAATGAATTAGAAAAGGGAATTAAGAAGATGCGTCGTGATCATCTGTGATGGCTCCAGTAAGCATTCATGGCAAAAGCTGCGCAAGCTCGAACAGTGGTAGGAAGGAAGCAAACGCCATCTTCTTGAATCGGTCCACGTACAGTCCAAACCCAGGCCGCAAACATAATAAATAGTCCTTTGCAAAGCATTTTCATCAGCGCATGTTTAGGGAAGACACCATTGTTTTCCCTTAGACCTTGGCGTTGGATTCAACTGTGCAGCCGTTGGCACTGGGGTTGGGTTGTTAGGAATGGATGATCCAAACCGTCAAAGCCAACCAAAACAATCAATAAAACTCATTAATTATTATTATAAATCGACGTTATCTAATAATTCATGGAATATGCTTTTACTATGATTATTAATTACTAGTGGCAGACCCGCACTTCGTTGCAGACATAATTGATTACATTAATAAATATATATTTGAAAATATAAATAAATATATATAAGTACTTGTGTAATGTAAATTTGAGTAGTAAACATATAAGATAATCATATGTTTATATTTTTAGTTGGGTAGTGTCTAAAATCTTTAAACCAAGATAGAGGTTTGTAGATGATAATGAGACAATATATAAAATACCTATAATATATTCTCAATGAGTTTTGTAAGGTATGTTCAAAATCAATAGCAGAAAATTAAATTTGATGTGTTAAGTAGACAATGAATAAGAATCACTTAGACAAATTTTGGTTTGATGTTCATTCTAGTGAATGTAAAAGCTGATGATAAGCATACCATAGAAAACGAAATTGATAAAAACTGTATATTAGAGTTGATATATATGCCTGGTACATTAGATGTCTTCTACCTTCATTGCATACTTTGCATCTTGAATTTAGATATCTCTCTTGTCAATCTCATCATTTTATAATTTAAACAAACTTTTGATATTGGTGTTATAGATGCAACAGCTTCAATTACATATAAAAAATTAAAAAATGTAAGGGTACATTATGACTTAAAAAAACCTTAAAATAATTTATTTAGAATATATAACTAAGCACACTAATTGATGTAATTGTTGCCGATTAATTCTGTAATTAAGATAACGAAAGATGTAAAGTTAAAATCATGGATAGGATATGAAGCCATCTACAACTTCTTTAAAATTAATGCACCTTGTGAAAATCACAATAATATCTCAAATAATAGTATTGAAAGGATTTTTAGGCCTTGTCATGATGTAACTCTGGAAAGAACATAAAGTTGGTCATGTGTTGAAACAGAATTTGGTAAATATAGTCCAATGATATCAAGGAACTGTTCTTCACTTTTGTTGATGGTTATAGCATAGTAAAGCTTGACAAGAAATTATTTCCTATTAAAAACAAAAGATCATTCTTTATGTATAACAGTGAGGACTATCCTAAGTATAAAGACTTTGTTCTTGGCAAAAGCACTAGATAAAATCTTTCTTTTTATAATGTTTGGAGTTAATTATACCATCAGCCATATACATTTGTTGAATAAGCTAGAAAATTGGTTCATATTTCTAAGAAGCATGATCAAAACACTTATCTTAAGTTGAGTTGATGGTTAGGAATACCAAAAAAGTTGAGCAAGTAAAAAATTTCTATAAGACATAACATTTCTCGGTTTGAATTAAAGTTTGAAAATTGCTTGATTGATTAGATGTTTTAGTTTTTTTTTTTTTTTTTTGTTCAAACAACTTAGAATTTGCAATACAATAATACCTTTATATTTTGAACTGAAAAAAGGAAGATTAAATATTAATTGTTTTTTTATTTGATAAACTAATCAACAAAACATATAAAGGCTTTAAAATGGTTAGAAGTGAGCAACTTAACCATCAAATCATATATGGTATGGTATGCTTGTACTAATGCTGTGAATGCAACAGTAGCTTGAGTATGCAAATGCACCATCAATTGTACATCTAATAGATTTTGACCTCTACTATTGGTTAAGGCATTATAGTGTGTCATTAATTGTGAAAGAATATCAGAGTCATTTGGTAATTAATAGAAACTCTGAGTGCTATTTGTAGTCCAAAATTAGGAATTAGGTTCAAAACAATATTCATTAGACAAATGGTGCTACTGTTAGTTGAACCATTATAGACAAAATTGGATTGAGACATTTTTGGTGGAGATTCAACAAAACAGTGAGCTACCACATCATGTTGTGCAATTAAGAATAACTTGAGCCTCAAGTGATGTAAGGTTGCTGCCTATGTGGATGCCAAACTCCTTTTGCATAAAGATCTTGTTCACAATCATTCTGATGAAATATTTGGAAAGACATTAAAGCACTCTCATACCATCATTTTTTTCAAGTAGGCAAAAAATCTAAATGAACAACCAATTTCTTCCTCTTTGCTAGTTCTATTATTTGTTACTACGATGAAAAATAATGTAACTTTCCAATTTCCAACTTGGTTTATATAATTATTATCTAGTATGCCTTACTGAATGAAATAAAATAATAAAGAAATGATGGAAAGATGGATATAATATTAGCATACATCCATGAGCACCAAGCTATATTAACTAATAATAGCTTTAACACTTTCTTATCGCCTATTCTGTCATGAAAGACATAATATGAGAAAAAAGTAAAAGGATATAAAGGTGGAATACAAGGAGTATGGAATATACATAAATATTGTGGATTTCATTTTTTTTTTCTTTTACATATAGGTTAAACATCACAAATAATTAATCGATATCATGTGAATATCTCACGATAACTTTTGAAATTATGAATTAAGAGATGAAATATTTTAATAAGATAATAATATTAAGAATGCCACCAAATTGCTATAACTTTTAACCATTTGAAGATCAAAAGATATAACGACATAAAGATGAAAATCCTTGTTACTCTATCCTTCAAAAAAGGTTTTAATATCATTTATGAAATTTATACTTTTTTTTTTTTTTGCTGAATAACAAAATTTATCAATTTAAAGATTCAATGTATTTCAATATTCGTTGACACATTCTTTTAATAAAAAATTAAACATGATTTTTAAATATAACATTAAAAAAAAAGTTTAAAAGGCAAAAGAACTTCATTTGACAAGAGCACAAAAAAAACTTTTATAATGTTAGCAAAAATATTAAACAACAAATAATATGAGTACATTACATTAAAATATTCATGTTAGCAAAAAGTATATTAAATGAAAAAAAAAATATGAACACTAAATGTCAAAGAAAAAATTGTCAAGACATCATTAAATATGAATTGACAAATCATTCATTAATCATCTAATTCAAAACATGAAATGAATCATAAATGAATTTAACTAAAACATTATCATCACAGTTTCCTTAACAAATTCAAAGTAAAATGAAATCAAAGTAAAATCTCATTTTATCCTCTATTGGATTAATAAGAAATTTTGACATTTAATTTTTATAATAAAGTTATTTAATTTATCTAAACAGAAATTATTGCAGCAATTGAATATCACCAAGCACAACAAACCTGCAAAATTTAAATTAAAGAAAAATTAATGCAATAAACTATAATGAAACAAAAGAAAAGTAAAAATAAGAAAATTTAATAATATTTTAAAAAACTATAAAACATTAAAAAATATTTAATTGTAAGAGATAATTGTTATGATAAGAAAACTAAGTGAATACAATTTGAATTTGACTATACTTTCATCTACTTTCATTAAGGAAGTCAACAAAGAGTGAAAAAGTTTAAAAAAGATCAAGAGTAAGCAAATTTATTTAACTTTGATACTTCGATTATTTTCTTGAAATTAAAAAAACTCTTTTGTCCCTATTAACAAGTTCAATAAAACAATATTGAATATAATAGAAAAGAATTTGTGGGCCTATTACAATTTGAATATTAAATGAAACAAATAAATAGCAATAAATAACCATATATTACTCTATATATGAATGTAGACACATATTTTGAACTTTTAAACTCTAAATGATTATAATTTAATGTTTGTCACTTCCTATAATGTAAGAAAGTATTACCAAAATGATCGACCAAGCAAAGTAATGAAAAATATACATGATGAAATCCCTTACATGAACCTTCCACCACATTTCTTATTTAATGATACTTTTCACCTACCAACTTTATGTTATTTATATATTTATGTGCTTTAGGTTGCTTGAAATTTGAAAAACCATGCGCATTAGATATCATATTTAGGAATTTATTATAAATTGGTGAGTCACATTTGAACAATATGTCACTTTTATCTTAATTATATTCGAAATGAAGAGAATACAAATCTTATGGATTTTGACAATCAAATGTATAACATAATTACATGATAAAAATAAAGTAAACAAAATTTTGGGCTTCCTTTTAACTTTAACTTCATGTGGTATAAAATATATATATATATATATATATATATATATAAAATCATCTTATATATGGTTCACCTCACCTTAGCTTAAATGCCAAAGATGTACGCTAATTCTCCTTTTTTAGTATTAGTGTTGTTTCGAAAGACTTTTTGCTATGCTTGGTATCATATAATCTTAACCTAGTCATGAATTATTTACTTAGAATGACCAACCCCCTATATGATCAAGTTGAACCTTGACCTTTAGTAACAAAAATATTTGGTTGGTACCCTTCTGAAAGTAATTTTTACTAGAATATATTGCATTACAAATATCATGTTTAATGAGATTAATTAGGTAGCTTAACCTGCCTTTATTTAAAACTATTAAAGTTTAAGATCATATTTTAACAACAGATATACTGAATTTTAAATGCTTAAAATTCTACTCATTGTCAATAATAAAATGGGTATTTCAATAAGAAAAATTTTAGAGTTTATCTTGTATACCTCACTTTTGATAAAAAAACAAAAAATTTCGGGAACTATCTTGTATGCCTCATCTGCTTATATTCCTAATGAAGACAATACAAATTTTTTTAAGATTTGGGCAATCAAATGCGTAACATAATTATTTGGTGGAAGTAGAATATATAGACTTTGGGGTTTCTTTTCAATTCCATGTTAATACTAAAATATAAAAAATATTTTTTTTTACAGGAAAAAAGAAAAAAAGAAAGTGATTTCATCTTTCTAAAGCCTTCGCTAAAGTTTTAATTTAGATGTTAACGACCTTGTCTCAAAATGGGTATACTCTGAGAGCCTTTATAACTATGAACTATACTCAGCACCTAATCAACTGAACATGTGACTTGTTAGGCACCAAGTACATTTTAATAATTTTTTTATAAATACAAAATATCACCAAAGTTTACCTTCGGTAAAAAAATGAAATCAAATATGTTAGTATCAAAATCTAAAACCAGAAAAATTTGCAAAAAATACCTTTTTTTTCATCTCCTTCTTTGTTCTTCCTTTTTAATCATCGACTTGATATTGCTTGCTTCACGTGATTTCTCTTATCCATTATATACTCTGCTCTAATCTTTTTCATTCCTGTAAAATCAACAATTCTTTTCTTAAGCTCACCCACTATCTCTCACCTCCTCCATTCTTTTCTTCTCACCCACCACCTCTTATCTTTTTTGTTTTTAAATTTAAAGGGAATGATAAAGAAAAAAAATGTCAGATCATTTTTTCTCTCTTACCAGTTGTGTTTTTTTTTTTTCAAAATTTTTAATGCTTCTTGATCCTTTTTTCTTTTTTTCTTCCAACTTTTTTTTAGTCAATCATTCTTTCTCACCCACTCTATAGAGTCTCACGTACTTTGCCTTTCCAATTTCTCCAAATAAGGTAAAAGAAAAGAAAATTCTATTTCAAATCTATTATGAAAATCAATTGTCAGATCAAAAAAATATAATGTAAAGAAAAAAAGAAAAACTTTGATGAAATGTGAAAAAGTTATAACTTGTATGAACAAAAAAATATTTCACCAACTCTTCAGATGAATTTACGAACAAATCAAATCTTTACCAACTATGACCATAAAAAAATCATAAAAATGGAATATGTAAAAATGTTTTTTTTTTTTCTCGCAAAGTCAAATCTTTTATAAAAAAAACCTTTATTCTAAAAAAAATTGATAAAGTGGTAAAGAAAATGAAAAGACCAAAGATAAAGTTCATCACGTGGGTTCTAATAAAGTGCAAAATAAAATGGAATGAAAAGGAACAAATAAGATGAATGACATGGATCAAAAAATAGAGTCAATAAAAAAAGGAAAAATCTACAACAACAAAAAAAAGATCGACTAACGTGAACAAGCCGAGAGCTCAGCAATTATTGCAAAATTAATAATATGAATTAAAAGCTCCACTGTAATGAATAACAAACATGTAACATGGTAAACATCAGCGGCAGCAGCTAGGAACAAATACCGTATAAAGACTTTGCATGGCTAGAATAAAACTTCCTATCAAAATTTAGTTTGCCACTGATATTACTTCATTGCCTACTAAAATACCGACTATATACTTATGGCTAGTGTGTGAGGTTGGATATTATCTTCCACCTATTGTTGAGAAAAATTTAGGTTGGTAAGGCTAGGAATTTGATCATTTGAAAAAGTTATTGTGATAGCAATGCCACTTGAGTTGGTGGGGGGATTTTTTTTTCAACGGTGCCATAGTTGACCCTAATTGTCCCTTCTACTCCTAGATAAAAGATATCCATACCAATTAATTATACATCTATGTTGATACAACATTTTTGCATGTGGAATATCATAGTTTCCATACCTCGGACAAGTGTTGATGCCTGAAAGAAATGAAATTACTATGACCAATATTAAGTAAGATAGGGATGAATTATTTTGCCATGGCCATGGTGGGTTAAAAAAGATGCTAAATGATGCATTGGGGAAAACTATGGCTCAAGAAGTGGAGTATGAGATGCTTTTCTTTATAAATTAAGGGCATGAAGCCTACTTTAGATGTAGCTTTAAATTATATCTTTTCTTTTGATTATGTTTCATCATTATTAATCATTCTTCTTTTTGGTTTGCAAGAAAATTTTGTTATTGTAAGTAACTATTTATGAACCAATCCGACGATGTGAACTGTGTTTTGTATAGTTAACAGCTTGGTATTGAAGTGAAAGTATCATTAACAATACAGCTTGGAGACACCCACCTATATCCGGGATCAATTGGTGTCGATTTTTTATGTGTACTAGTACTTTTATTATTGTTGTTATTATTAGTATTATTATTATTTTTATTATTCCTATTATTATTGTTATTATTACTAGGATGTTATTATTATTATTATTGTTATTATTATTATTATTATTATTACTACTATTACTCTTTTTCTTTTCCTTTTTCAATCTGAGATGGAAATAAGAAAATTGAATCTCCAATCAACCGAGTCAGAAAGATTCAATCTGTATGGTCAAGGGTTTTAACTCAAAATCAAATCAAAAGACTTGTAATTCAATTAAGACAAATCAATATAAAATCATGTTCAGGCAGAATCCAATCTCAGAATTCAAGCTTGAATTGATTATATCCAATCTTTAAAATTGCTACCTAAAGTAGACTATAAATTGGACACAATAATGCAGAATAGTTCATGAATGGGTATTTTGGAGAAAAGATTGTGTTTAAATTTTCGAAAAAAGTTTTTGGGTTGGTTTTATGGGATTTTAGTTTTGAAGTTTTTGGATTCAAGGTTATGGTGATCAAAAGGTGTTTAGAATTTTGGATTTTGGTTTGAAGAGTTGGGATTGAGATTTCGAGTTTCGAGTTTCGAGGTTCAAGGTTAAATTTTTGAAAATTTTTTAAAGAATTTGAAAAACTAGGTTTTTGATGTTGAATGTTTTAATTTTTTGGTGAGTTTTTTGGCAGAGTTTAAATTTTTCGACCAAATTTGGGTAACTTTTTTCTAGAAACTGGTAAGTTGCCTAATTTCTGGTTAAATGTTTTTTTTTTTTTTTAGAGAGAAGACAGACGATTTTGGGCTAGAGAGAAAGAGAAAGCCAGATGTTTCTGAAGAAAAAGGCTGAGGAGTTGGCTTTTATACGGTTGCCAAACGACACCATTTCGTCTAGCCTATGACATGTTTCAATCAGTTGACTTACGCGTGACCCCCGTGTTCGACCCGACCCGATCATAGGTTTTTTTTTTTCATTTTCATTTTTATTTTTTATTTTTATTTTTATCATTTTATATTTTAGGTTTAATTTTAATTTTATTTCCAGTTTTTATTATTTGTTTTATTTTACTAATTTTTTTATTATTTGTTAAATATTTTGTAAAAATTCCTTCTATTATTTTTATTTTTGGAAAACAATAAACAAAATGATTGAAAATTTTTTTTCAAATAAATTCACGAATCCTACCAAACTATTGGAAGATTTCGTGAATTTAAACTTTGTGAAATCTACCAAACTATTAGAGAATTTCATAAATCAATTTTTAGAAGAAAAATAATTTTTAATAAAAATTTTGTATTTTATCCTACCAAACAATTGGAAGATTGCATCTTAAGTTAAATCTTATCAAACTATTAGAAGATTTAATGAGTTTTTTCAAAAATAAAAATTTAAATATTTTAAAATAAAATCTCACCAAACTATTAGGAGATCTGCATCAAAGTAAACCCTACCAAACTAATTAAGGACTTTACTAATTATTTTCTTGGATAAAATACATTAATAAATCTGACGATAGAGCCTTTTTAGAGTGGGATATTAGTCTCCATTAATACTTCTAAGGTAAGAGAATTATCTTAAGTTGCTACCAAACTATTGGAGTAATCTTAAGATCAATTTTTAATGGTAAATATTTTGATAAATTATAAACATATTTAAGGCTTATATAATTTGAAACCAAACGAGTATCATCTTTTGGATGGCATTGTGGGGGTGATATAATCTTTCTCACACGTAATTGTACTTTCGAACCTAAAATTTAGTTTTATATATCAAAATTTACTATTTAAAGATACCTAAGTAAATCTTAGAACTTTTTTTTAAATGAGATAGATTCAATCAGGTAGCCAATCACATCTAAACAAAAAAGATTAGTGACAATTTCTAAAAATCATATCTAGAGGTAAGTCTACGGATATATATGTTATGACACAGCTTAAACAGCCTAAAATTCAATTTATCAATATTGACCTTTTTGTTTTATTGAATTTAGCTTTTGCTTGTGATATATGTTTACCAACAAATAGTTCAACAAACTATACTAGTAGGTATAGAATGGCGATTGGATCATGGACGCTTATTATCCAAATCAACTATCTTTGGGTTGTTAAACATTGAACATAAAACTAATTAGCTATAAGTGAAGGGATCTAACTTGAACATAAAATTATAAAAATTATATATTTATTATATGTTGAATAATGCCACTTTAACATGGGTGACTAGAATGTTAACACCTAGGCATCTACCAAATCAACCACAAACCAAGGGCAGATGCTTATACATGTTAGGATAGGTTCACATGTGAATAAAAAATCTCACATCACTAAGAAATATGAGTAAGAAGTTTTATATATACATGAAGGATATAAGAATCCAATAGCTTAAGCTTTTAAGCTCAAGCGGTATCCAACATATATGTATTAACTTTTAGTATGCTCCCATAATTTTTAAGTGTGGCGTATCTCCTCAACAATTAGTATCAGAGCCTAAAGTTTGACTTAGATGTAATGAGTATGATTATGATTGATTGCAAGCTTAAGGGGGCATTGAGACAACCCAGGCAGTAAGGTTGTGTACGATGATTAAGTATAAGCTTGAAAGGCATTAAGATAACTTAGACCCACAGAGAGACATGATTGAACGTAAGACCATCCAAAATTAGGCTTATTGAAACCATCCAAAATTAGGCTCACTGAGACCATCCAAAATGTGAGATTATCTGGCATAAGTGAATGAGAAAAATTATTAAGATAAGTTCACATGTGAGTAAAAAATCTCACATCACTAAAAAATATAAGTGAGATATCTTACATATATATATATATATGTATAAAGGACCTAAGAATCCAATAACTTAAGCTTTTGGATTTAAGTGATGTCTAATATATATGTATGAGCTCTTTAGTGTACTCCCATAAACTCTAAGTATGGCGTATCTACCCAACAATAAAAACCAGAAGGGGCAAGGCCCCCTTTCCCTCAAATTTGAAAACCCTTAGTAACATAAGGTAGAGGTGGATAGTTATACAAGCTAAAATGGCCTTTGGCCTACCAAAATTTTAAAAACAATCAAGTTTGTTAAGGAAATCAAATAATTTATATTGTTCTTGATGAGAATGCATTATATCTAGTTAACTAAATTAAATCAACTGACAATACTTTAAAATCCAAATGACATATTTGCAAAATACCAATAAAAAGATATTGTAAAGATGTTTTTTAGACAGTTACAATCCATTAATCTGTTAAGAGTCACACAAAAGAATTTTTTACCTTAACTTTGCTTCAGTGTTTATGGTCATAGATATGTACTTATCTTATACATTATAGTTTAAAAGGGATTAAAATTATATTATTTTTTGTTTATTTGTTATACCAATCAATTATTACTTACAAACCCTTAAAATCAAGAGATTTGTTGTAAGAATTTGGGATTGTATATCAATTACAATCATAATCATGTTCATTTAACAAAAGTCAAATTGTCTTCTAGTTTCTTTATAAAACTTTAAATCTACAATAAAACATGAAGCATATTTTTTTTAATCAATCTGAACTACTCTCTATACAATCTTCACTTTTAATTTTATTTTAGACTTTTTCTCCTGGCGTAATGCAATTTTTTTTCAACTCAAAAACTAAATTTGAATAAATTTTTAAAAGGTTAAAAATTATTAATTTCTAATCTCAAAATTTTAATTTTATTCTTTTAATGGTATATTTTATTTTTCTTGTTTTGATAAAAAATATACTATTTAGTAATTGGTTTATTTGTGTTTTTTTAAATCATTTACAATTTTAAGTAAAATAATTTATTTGATGTATTATGTTTCTTTGTACATTTATTTATAAATTGATAAAATTTATTTAATGTATTTCTTGTATATATATTTATCTTGATAGTATATATAATAGTTTACATAAAAAAAAAAAACTTAAAATTTAATATAATATTAATTAATTTTTTTAAAATCAAATATTAAGATTCATCACTATCACGAACTATCGCAAACTAACCGTAATTGACAACTTGAATAAGAGTAGGTAACTTATCAAACTATACCATTTTACTCAACTTACATCCTAGGCCTTTACGTACCGCCGAGAAATTATCAGACCCATTAACGTGGCAGAATGGAAGAACGCTTCTCACAACAACTCGCGTTAGCATCTAGAACTATTCGCTAAAAAGATATTTTGATTATCAGTTGCGAAAGAAAAAGCCAATTTAGCATTTCAACTCCCAATCAAAAATACGAAAATTTTATGCTGTTATGTCATAAATGGTGATGGCTACGTAAGTAATTCAGTTGCCAATAAAAATTACGAAATTTTTATTAGTAAATTAAAAAAAAAAAAAACATGTAAATTGCTTCACTATATGCCGGGGAAAAATCATGTAACCAAGATTATGAGCAAAATTTTGCAAGTTCAGTTGAAAAACGAGGTCACTCCGTATCTCAAAACAATTACCATAATCCACGATAAATGCAAAAAAATAATTTAAATGAAATTATTTAAGTGAAGTTTGTAAAATTTTTTTAATAAATAATTTAAAATTTTAATAAAAAATCTAAATTGAGTTAATGTAAAGATTAATATATGTGAAAATTATTAACAATATTAGTTATAATTAAAATTTGCTTGATACATATTTAATGATAAAAAATTTGTTAAAATTTTTACTAAAAATATTTATTAAAAAAATATATCAAAATTTATTATTATTATTTTTAAAATTTACATAATTTATATAATAAAATATTTTAATTTTTATTTCATCAATTATAATATAAAATTACAAGAATTTTCCCTTAAAAACTTTATTTAAATATTTTTCATAGAAAAAACCCAACAAAATTATTAGCAAAACCCTTTCTGCCTGCCTTGGTGAGCTGCTAATAAGCATGAATTCCAACTGCAATCAAGCATAAACCACCTATACTACCAGAAAATATCAATTCTTAAGTGAGCAAGCTCCTAATATTTCTGATGAAACAATGAATTTATCAGCTCTAAGGTAAAAAGTATGTAGTGAAGGATTCAAAAGAGCAATGCTAATCTTAGAGTAGAAACAGCGAGCTAACACCGATGAAGCATGTGTATGAGCTTTGTCTGTTTACCTGCATTTATTGAACCAAAAACTAGCAGTATACTAAAAGATCTGTTGAACCAAAACTTGTTTGTATTTTGATAACCGTATCAACATATTAACCATCAGATCAGCAAACACTACAATTTTTTACCGTTAAGTTAGCATAACTGCCAAATGGGCGACCACCTTAACTTATCCAACACTTGGCTAATATCAAATCAGTCAAACCGATCAAGTCAACACAATATATTGAATCTCATATTCACTCTCTTCCTTCCAGCCTACCGATTCTCTACCTCTTTCTCCCTTCCTTCCCCGCTCTTACACATTACGGACTCGAACAGCGGAGCGCATCTTGGAGTACTACGTACCTCTAGCACCCTTGACCACTCTTCTTGTGATAGGTTATCGAATCACCCACGCCAGCTTTCTCCTCCAGCTTCCAGCAAGCCTCCGATCTCCAGTACGAAGTGTGAGAATTTACCCGATATAGGTACTTAGCGAAGCTTTTTCATGAGCAGCAATGGGGAGCAAAAACAGGCAGCTGGTAAATTTCCACTTTTAACATTGCTTGCCCAAATGAGCATCTCAGTAACAGAAGCATATCATCAGCCAAACATACGGTGAAGAGGTGCTATATATAGAAACACCTATATTTTGGACTGAGATGCAACTGTGATTGGAATACTCATTTGAGCAAGAAACATTACAAAGAGGAATAAGTTACTTCTCTGGTTTCTGAATCATCCAAAATTGATGACCCCCAGAATCTTGTTCCGTTGTTATAAATAGAAGGTCCAGTACGATTAAAAATGAAAAGGCTAGTACCTATTGCTGAATTACCAAAATGCCTCTGCCCCATAGAAGCCCTTGTAAACAGAGACTAAATTTGCTTGTCACTATCGTTTTTTCTTTTTACTTGTTTTGATTACTAAGATGCCTCTCCAATGTAATTCAAGCCTGTTGTTCAAAGGACAGTTTGGGAAATTGACTGATAAGATGCTGGATAAATGAAAAGGCTGGTTTTTGGTGTCTAATGCTGAAGAAAATAGTTGGATTTGACATTCAGTTTAGAGAGTCCAAATAGAAAGGAATTGTAGTTGCTGAAAGAATGGCAGCTCAAGATTTTTAAACCCAACCACCTTCGGTCAATTAGAAAAAAAAAAAAAAAAACTTGTGGTGACAACTCTCTTGACATTGCAAACTCTCTGCATTATTTGCTGTAATATTATAGTGTTTCATCATTGCGAGGTCAACATCCAATGAAGAAAGATGAAGAAGTTTAGTGCATACTCAGTTTTATCTATCCATCAAGCTGTAATTCAATATGGATTAAAAATATGCTTTTCTTCCCACTTGTGCCAGCTAATCAGGTGGTGCAGACTATATATATATACATACACACACTACAAATGCAGAATAGGTCTGACTTAAAGTAATTGGATTGGAGTGAATGAGGCCTAAACATATCAAAAGAACTTACAGAGATGAGGTGATGATTCAGTTTACAGTGTGCGCAGGGATGGATCTAAGATTTTTTTTAGTGGGGATAAATTTATTATATAATATATTTATATAAAAATTTTTATTTAACGTAAAGATAATATTTTTTAAATCTAAAACAGATTTTTAATAAAAAATTTAAAATATTTCTTACAATATCCAATATATAAAAAATTTAAATAGAAATTAACACAAATATAAAAAAATTTTATAATATTAAATATATCAAAATTTTAAATATCAAATAAATATAAACACATAATATTGTTATTTTTCAAATGAAAATAATATTATATAATTGAGTTAAATGATTTTTATATGAAAAAAATGTAAGATTTTTTTTCATTATCAGCATTAACAATATATAACTTCATTCAATTTCGAATATTTCTTTTAAATTTTATTTTTTTATTAATGATATTTGTTTTTGACTAATTTAATTTTTATATACCATTGGTAAGCACATATGAAATGCAAAAATTTTATATATTTCTTTTTTCAATTTAGTTGATTTTGGATCTAACACTTCTTTGAGTGGATTCAGTACGTATTTCCATGAGTTAGAAATAACGTAAATGATCCAATGTATCAAAAAAAAAAAAAAAGGTAAATGAGAGTGGACAATTACTAAAAAGGGTAAAAAAAAAGGTGCAATGCCAGACAGTCACCCACATGTGATGAACTTGTTCTTTTTTTTTTTTTTTTTTTGGTCTTATGATAAGCCGATTTCCATATTACTGAACTAAGAGTTCATCTGTCTCTCTCTTGTGTTTCATTTCATATGTGTTTACGATTCCTTTATCAGATTTACCCAACCCACGTTGAATGTAATATATATATATATATATATATATATATATAAACAACTTTAAGAGAGTTTTTTTTTTTTTGTATATTACGTTTTTTTTTATATATTATCTCATTTCAATTTAAAATTAATTTTAAAATAATTTATTTTTTTAATATATGTATAATTAATATGAATATTTAAATTTATCATAATTTTTAAAAATATTATTTAATATCTTTAATTCTTTTTAGAAATAATCATTGCATTATCTTTAGTTTTTAAATATATTTCATAAAGAAAATGTAAAAAAAATATAAATACCAAAACAATTTAAAAAAAATTTCTCTTATACATCACCTCATCTCAATTTAAAACTAATTTAAAGTAATTTATCTTTTACAATTTATTTACCATTAACATGAGTATTTAAATTTATCATAATTTTTAAAAATATTATTTAATATCTTTAATATTTTTTTTATAAATAATCATTGTATTTTCTTCAGCTTTTCAATATTCAATATTCTTTATTTGTATAAAATAAAAATAATCTTCTGATTAATTGATATAATAGAATTATGTGCTATAAACAAAAACTTATGTACCAATTATACATTCAAATAGTGAATAATTTCTCAATTCCTATTCTTGTTATAAAACATATAACATAATTTCAAATCAGAAAATTATTTTTCATAAAAAAATAAAATTAAAAATAAATAATTCAGGGATAATCTCATCGGTAATTTTAATTTTAAATTTATTTATATTTTAACTTAAAAAAATCGTAGAAGTATAAAAGATTTTATCAGGATTCTTGAAAAAGAAAATATGAATCCTATGATAACTCTATAATTATGGAACAAAATTTTTTTTATAGCTTTTAGTATAATTTAAAAAGAAAATTTTATTTTTATTATGATTTGATATTTTAATTATATTATTTATATGTTATATATATTTTAAATATGTAAATAATTAAATAATATTAATTTAAATATTTTTTAAATTTAAATAAAATAAAAATAATCTGTATATGAAATAGTAAGTTACTGCTATATATAGCAAGTATACTTTATATAAAGTAAATATAAAGTATACTTTATATTTTGAACTATTGTCACATCAATATATGCAACCCATAACATTATTGAATTTCAAGTTTAATCGAGCCTAGGGATGGCATCGGGTCAGGTTCGGGGTGGGTTTTGCTCGCCCCGAACCCAACTCGACCCGAATTTTTTAAATATCCGAACCTGACCCGACCTGACACTATGTAAATCGTATCCGATTCGATCCGAAATTAATAAAATATGATTTTTTAAAATATAAAATATGATTTTTTAAATATAAATATTTAAAAATATCATTATATAAATATATATATATTTAATTAATTAATTAAAAAATAATTTTTTAATAATATCGAGTCGGGTAGGATCGGGTTTTAGGAATACCCGAACCCGACCCGATCCGAAACCCGAAATTAAAAAAAAAATTCGACCCTATAAGATCGGGTCGGGTCGAAACCCGTCGGGGACGGGCTTGATTGCCGTCCCTAATCGAGCCCATGCAATTTTTTATGATTATTTTATAATCATCTAATTAAACTAGTAATCTATTTACCCAAAAACGAAAATTATAAAATTCTTTGATGCACAAAGACTAAAATTATACAATTTGTTTAGTATTCATAGTTATAATTTATCACAAAAATTCAACATTTTGAACGAAAAATGATACCTGACCTGTATGTTAGTAACTCTTAGAACTTATACAATCACTTTGATTTATCTAAAAGTTGAGTCGCTCGTTTGCGTAGTAGTAAATAGTAATAAATTTTTTTTTGTAAAATTATAGTATAAAAAATTTTTTATTTATAATTAAATATTATATTTATTTTAAAATTATTAAATTAAATCATATAAATTAATCAGCAAATAATTTAATACATTTAAAATGAAATGAAATTAAATTCACACAAATTTAAATATGAAATCTCAACATTTTGAAATTTCTCTTTGCCATTAAACCATCAAGATCTCTTCGATGCTGTAATAATAAATAATTAAATATTAAGTAATCATTAAATGTAGGGTAGTGCCAATATGCGATGAAAATGATTTATCCACTTTTATATCATTACTTCAAGCAAGTCGCACCCATTGGTTTGCTCCTACCTACCATTATTTAACGTTGTCCTCCACTAATTCAAATTTCAAAGCTGTCTTTTTTTTTTCTTTGCTTCACTAATTTATCTCAATGTCTCTATCTCATATAATTCAATTTTCAAATTTCAGAAATATACATTATTTCATGTTATATCTCAAATTTCAAATGAAATGATCATTAAAAAAATTATTTATATACGATGATAAAATTATTATATTTAATATGCACTCAATAATAATAAATGATGTTAGTTTTAAATCACTAAGAATACTCATATCAATGTCTTGTAATATCTTTTAATTCTTATTCAAATTGGTATGAAATTTTTACTATTGAAGTTGAGTAATTTATAAAATTAATAATTATTAATATTATTAATTTAATATATGGATTAGATTTTTTTAAAATTATAATTATTTTGTATTATAAATGTGTATATTCTTAAACTAATATTCATTATAACAATTTAAAAAAACAATTTATGTGTTTTCTTTTAACTTTTTTTAATGTTTTATATATTAATATAATTTTTTTGTTATGTTTAATAGATTAGTTCTATTTTTTAATTTAAATGTTTTTTATATAATTTATATTATAAACATTATTTTATTTATCAATAAATATATTTGTTCTTTTAATTATATTTCACTATTAAGTAAAATAAAATATTATTAATATTTTACATATTATTATGTTTAAATAATATTTAAAATATTAACTTGTATATTATTACAATATGCACAATTATTTTGATACTTTCATACAAAATAATAATTGAATTTTAATAATACTAAACATGATCTATAATTCATAATAATTAATAACTGATGACAAAATAAAATGATTCAAAATCACGAGTGATAAGATCAATTAGTGATTAAATTATCATAATAATATTAAAAATGATACCAAACATTATCTTGAATAATTATTTTCATAATTATTAAATGTTTGATATGCAACAGGTTAAGATTACTTTCATCTCTTTTAAAAAAATTAGATAAACATATGAAAATGTTTCCTTCAGCTTTTTTATTAATAATTAATTTTTAATTTAGTCAATTTATATAACTATATAATGATGTAATATAAATCGGATATATATATATATTTTTACATAAAAAGTCATATTTTGGAGATAAAAAAAGAGGTTATAGGTGTTGATATTCAAATTTCAAACTTATTAGATATCATTTCTTTAAAGATATTTAGATGAACTAATTGAATTATGTTTCAAATTCTATAATCAGATATTTATATCTTTAAAATTCAAGAAAAAGTACATTGGTATTATATATAGTAATTTTTTCGCTTAATTTTAGCTAAGCTTCATATTTTTATTTTATATTATTTTTCAGCTCAAATCTACATATTACATTTAAAAATGTCTAACTCAACAAAGCAGCTTAACCAAAGAGCTTGAGCTTGGATTCAACCCAACCAAAAAGCTCAAATCTATATATCATTTTCAAAAAGGCCCAAATTAACAAAGCAGCTTGGCCAACGAATTCGATCTCAACTTAGCCAAAACGCTTGGATTTATATATTGCTTTAAAAAATGCCTAACTCGACAAAACATTTAGGTTAAAGAGCTTAAGTTCGAACTCATTTTGGCCTAAGAGTTCAAATCTACATATTGCTTTCAAAAAAGCTTAACTCAATAAAGCTCGACCAACTCGACCAAGAGCTCATTTCAATAATTTACCTTCATAACGGCTTAACTTTGCCACTTTGGTCAAAGTACTCATTTCAACAAATTATCTTCATAAAAGCTTAGTTTGGTCAAAAAACTCACATAGATAAATTACTTTAATAAAGGCCTAACTCAGTAAAAAAGTTTGTTTCTATAAATTGTCTTCCTAAAGGCTTAGATCGACCACTTTAACCAAAGAGTTCATTCCAACAAATTACCTTTATAAAGGTACAACTCGACCAAAAGAGCTCAGCATATTTAAATTTTCTTGATAAAAGATCAACTTGACCAAAAAGTATTAATAAATAAATAGCTAGGCTAAATTTCATTAATAAAAGCATTAGTTTTGCCAATTTAGCCCCAAAAACTTAGCTCAACTAAATTTTATTGATAAAGTATCAACTCTACCAAATTTTTTTCATAAAGGATTAGTTTGGCCAAAATAGCTTAACTTGGCAAATTGCCTTTATAAATGATCAACTCGATTAAGTTTCTTGATAAATTATCAACTAGGTCAAATTTCTCTCATGAAGGCTTAGCTCAAGAAAAATACCTTCAAAAAGGCTTAGCTCTACAAAATTACCTTCATAAAGGATGAGCTCAGCAATGAGCTCAACTTAACATTATGTTCAACTTAAGTAAGCAAAAGAGCTCACCTCGGTGAAAATCATCTTGACATATATTCATTTCAGTGTAAATAACCTTAGTATAAATTAACCTCAATGTAAATTACCTTAGCGTAAATTTATCTCAATGTAAATCACATTGGTACAGATTCACTTCAATGAAAATCGCCTTAGCATAAATTCACTTTCGCATAAATTCACCTTGACATGGATTCACTTCTGTGTAAATCACTTTGGCACAAATTCACCTCAGTGTAAATTTTCTCAACACAAATGAATTTAGAATCTTATTATAAAAATTATCAAGTGTCACATCGGTTATTGAATAATTTATCTCATTACATCAGTATCTCAAACCACTCATGTCACTAAAAAGTTGGATAACAAAATTGACATTCAAAGTCCTAACTCAGATGTAACCTTAAATTTCAACAAATCGACTAAACCCAAAGTAGTTCGAATACCTTGGCTCAACCTTCGTATGAATCTTCAAACTGATTTTTTAGGGGATCTACTATTAGAGGCATTTTTGGATTATAAAGGTATAATTATCTTTCACCATCAGAGAATGGCTTACAATCGGATCAAGGTTATTTGGTTCATTTAATTTGAGCTTACGTGTATAAATACCTCATCACTCCCTTTAAGTAAATAAGGATCAATTCTTCTTTCAACTCTTTCATTCCTACATTTAAACTTTTCTCCCTAGTCCGAACTTAGCATAAACACATATATTCTATTTTTTTTCTCATGAAAGCAATGTTTATAAAAAAAAAATGAATTGTTTAAATTTATTTATCAATATAGATATTGTAAAAAATACAAATGTTAATAGACTTCTAATTTTCATAAAAAAAAAGAAATGGAAATGAGCTTGCCCCTGAAACACATAAGCTATAAGTTATAGCACCCAAAGTCATGAAATGGCTAGTTAGTAACCGACTAGCTAAAAGCTAAAATGAAAAAAATACACATAGATACGCAACCATTATTATCCTAAATTAATAGTCATCCATAATTGTTAAAGAACAAACTTGTTCTTGATGGCATTTGATTGTTGAAAGCATGAAAGGATTGAGAAAAATAAGAGAATGTTAATATGCAAGTTGTCTCCAATTCTTTAGAAAGCAAACTCGTCAAGAAATAGCTTATATATACACTAGCTGCACAAATATTTGTATAGCACATAGCTTTTGAAGATTAGTGTAACCCATAATGGTATTTTCAAAAACTGCATCTTTCAGTTGAGCATTTCAATAATGGAACTAGATAATACAGTTGTTTTTTAACATAGCTTCTTAAAGACTGACTTTTTAAAAAAATTAATCCAATCCAAAACAACATTCGATAAGTTTGTACTTACAAATGATTTGGTAATTTTTTTCTATATAAAACAAAGCCATGATTTATTAATTTTTAACATTTATGTTGACTAAAGATGAAGGGACTTAAACATCGACAATCAAAGTTGAAGCAACAAAATATTAAAATTTTTAATTTTCTAAAGCTAAAATCAATCAATAAGATCATACCAACACACAATATATACAAACTGTATAGGTTTTGATTATGGTTGTTCCTTTGAATGTCGAAACTATTTTGGTTCAAGCTGATGACCTTTCAAATAATTTTTCAAGCCAAAAAGTTACCAAAGTGTTCAACCTTTAATGGTGATTCATAAGAACAAAGTGAAAGAACCTTCTCTAAGGGATAGGAAGAACTCAAAACTAAAATCTCTAACTAGTGAGATTTGTCGATTACCCTTTTTATATTCTTTTATCAATTGTTCTCAACATATGAGATGTCTATTCTCTTAGAAAATATAAGAGAAAGTGCAGCTTAAGTTCTTTTTATAGAGACAAAGGGAAAGTTAAAACCCTAGGGCATTAGGGTTTCTTTATGCTTAATTCTTTTTTCAATAGAATAACCCATTGACCAATTCATATCCTCAATAAGATTACTTAATTGGCTAGCCATACAATGTCCCATTTAGTATTGAACTTTTGTATGTTTCTCTATATTGGATTTTAACCTAATAAATTAAGTCAAACTTAATTTATCCAAATTTTAATCTTTCATAATATATCCTATTGTGTGTAACCCATTACGTTTTTTAGCATATTGGTAATAAATATAAGTATTGTAATCCTTATATTTTGACTTAGATGAATTATACCTTTTGACTTCATTACTAATTCTTTAATTAGCCAATCTTATATTTATAGATCATAATCAATGCTAGCTTCATTGTCATGACCCTCAATTATTAAAAAAATTAATATGGCTTGACAACCTATTTGTGAATGATCTTAGTGTATAATTAATATCCTTTCATCACATAATATCTCAATTTGAATATTAAATATGGTTTAGTGTCTACTCAATTATGTTTAACTATGTTAAGTCTTATCCTTGACATTGACTCACAAATAAATTGTAGAACAATTCTAAACTTTTATTTTATTTTATTTTGGCTAAAGATTTCTCAAGTTAATTCAATCAAGACTAGTTGAAATATTATTTTAATCACACAAAGTGATGAATCACATCTTAATTACTTCATGCATCTTCATATACCTTATGTTATACCTAACAATACTTAACTGGAACATTCTTGTTAGACCATAAGTAAAGCAAAGTCAAAGTATAACGTTCATCATATAAGATCATAAGTAATATCAAATCAAAGAATCACTTATAAACACCTCATTTAGTCCGGAGTCAATTTATATTTTAAGATTAGGCTTTGAATTTTTTGTTTATTTATTTTTTATATTGTATTTAGTTTAGAGTTATTATTATTATTTTTAAAAAAAGGGAAAGAATTATTTTGTTGAAACTTGAAGAGGGTTTAATTCTAATTGAGTTTTTGAATTAAAAGTATTTTAATTGAAAAAGGATTGTAAAAAAAATTGGTTTAAAAGGTGGATTTAGATTAAAAATCCAAGGTTGAAGTTGATTAAGAGATTTAAACCAAGAAAACTTTTTTTCCTATTGTAATTAGGATTAGAGGCCTATAAAAAGACCTCATTAAGATCAATTAGAAACAATTAAGAATCAAGAAAAAAAAATCAAGAAAGAAAAAGTTTTTCAAAAAAAGTAAAAAAATTAAGAGTTTTTTTTTTTATAGCCTTTTCTAGTGTTTTAGGTTTAGATAATTATGATGTTTTTTTGAAAATTTTGTGTTGGAGAAAGTAGTTGAAAGAAACAGAAAGGAAGACAACAAAAAGTTTTGGCAGTCAAATTTTCAACGGTTTTGGGTATATATGTTTTAGGTTTTTATTTGATTTTTGTTTAAACCAAAAGAAAGGCAATCACCACAAGTGAAGGATGTCAGTGAAGCCATAGGCTATTTTATAAAGAAACAAGAAAGAAGACAAGGGAGTGAAGAAGCAGAAAAAGTAAAAAGAGACTGACCCAGTTTGAAGATCTAGTCCAATAAGAAACCTAAATTGTAACTGGTTCCAACAACTAGCAAATTGAAGTGGGCAAACGCAATTACAAAGGCTCACGTGCTTTGAAATCAATTGTAACCCAATTTATTTGGTAATTTCTATTTTTCTTCTTCTTTATTTGTATATCTATTTATGTTACTTAATTGTTTCTCTATTTTTTATATACATATTTAAAATAAATTTTTATAATAAATTCATGATTCCTACCAGGCTATTGGATGATTTTCATAGGTTTAAAATTTTCAAATTAAGTTTTACCAAACGATTGAAGAATTTCATAATGAAAATAAATTGTCTTTAATCCTACCAAACGATTGGAGGATTTAAATCTTGAATCAAGTTCTACCAAATGATTGGAGCACTTAATAAATTTTTGAAAAAAAATAATTTTTCAATCCTATCAAATAATTAGATGATTCAAATTTTGGTTAAATCTTACCAAACTATTAAAAGATTTAATGTCTTTTATTTTTAAAGAAGGTTTTCAAAAAAAAAAATTCACCAAACAATTGGATGATATGCATCGATATAAAATCCCACCAAACAATTGGAGGATTTTATTGATTATTTTTAAAATAATTATATTAATGAATTCGATAACAGAGTTTTTTTAGAGTGGGACACAAGTCTCTATGAATACTCAGGAGGTGAAAAAATTATCTTAAATTATTACCAAACAATTGAAGTAATTTTAAGAATAATTTTCAATATTAAATTTACTATTAAATTACAAACACATTTTAAGATTTTTGAATAACACGAAATCAAGTTAGTACCATTCTTTGGTGGGCAATGTGGAGGTACTATAATCTTCCCACACGTAACTATACTCACAAACCTAGTCATGATTTCGTAGACATAAATCTACATTTTAAAAATACCTAAGTCAAGCTTGGGACACTTCTTTAAAATGAGACAAATCCAATTAGATAGCCAATTACACCTTAAATAAAAAAAGATTGGTGGTGACACCTTAAAGTCATGTCTAGCAATAGTTTTATGGATTTATATGTTATAACATCACTTATACAATTATTATATGAGAATGTAGCTATAAACATTATGTGAATTATCATATAGCATTCTCATCTCGGATTATGTTAAGTAAACTTGTTCTTTTGATAAAGACTCACATGTTAGCTCAAATTTACCTAAACTTTAATCTATGAGATCGATTATTTATTTCATAAGAAAGAGTATAACCATGTGTTAGTCTTAACAGTTTTTATCAATATCTTTTCTTGATAAAGCATCGATTAGAAATAATTTAGAAATAATACTTTAATGCAATGATAATATCATAATTATAATCTCATTATAATTCTTTTACAAAGTATGTTTATTCCAAAGACTTTATTTATAAGAAGTAAATAATATTAATTATGTATATATAATTAGATAGATAAAGAATGCCTTTAATAATAATAAAAATATATAATATGATATGTATCTCATAACCGATGTAGTTGGTGTTAGGGCATATTGCTAATAAAAGACCAGCAAATGAAAGGTTGGTGGTTAGATTTTGGAAATTCCTCCTCTTTATTCATTGAGTTTCATAAAAGCAAAGCACTGCATTTTTTATATACAAAAAAAAATGACAATTGCTTGTAATGTATTTGTTATTTAAAATAATGTTCCAAATGGGTAAAAAAAAAGAAAAAGTCAACTTCCAAGTTCTATTTGAACTCAAGGAAGCTATAGACGTAAGGATTTTGAGACGTGCAAATGCAATGGCTGAAAAGCAACAAAATGGTTTTTTAAAAAGTCCCTCATTTGCATGCCATGCATCGTTCTAGCAGTAGTCCAGTATATATATACAGAATTATGGACAGTGAAATTCTAGGTTTGAAATAACTATATATTAAATCCGGATGATTTCTCATAGTTATATGCTATTTAATCTTGGAGATATGTTGTAGTCATAGCAATCAAAATAGAATATTCATTTTATTTTTGCATTATTGTTCTTGTCAAGCAGTACTGGTTTTCTCAAGGACTTTAGTTTTATTTGTCATGGTTCAACTGAAGAATGTGTTCAAAACTCATGTGATGGAAAGAAGTAAACAATCATTCTTCTAGAGGCCTAAAATCAAAACAGTTAACCAAATATTTGTGCCAAAGTGTCTCAAACAGGTATATAATTGGCACAAGATAGTTTCCTAAGAAAAAATTAGAATTTTTCAAAAAGAAATTTATTTTAATCTTTAGTGAGGTGGATGGTTTCCGAAAATGCAACAGGAAGAAGATGAAGATTATCGTTGAAGCCAGGTCCCACAACATCTGAGGCGTCTGCACCATCAAACTTGTTGCATCTGACATGAATGCGGCTGAAAGACACTTTCCCTTCAGGCTAGTGTAATCACAGAAGCATAGATCAAGCGGCTTATCATATGCACCATTTGCCTGACCTATTGTATTACCTACCCAAAAATGCACGCTCACATGGGTTGGGTTCTATTCACAATGGAGGAAGCCTCTCTATGGCAAACATATTACAGTTCTAATTTTTTCTAATGGAATGAGAGTGGAACTAAAGGAAGTAAACAAGAATAGTTGCAGCAGCTACGTACATCTATCTGACCTGGCATGACACGTAGGATTTCCCGTCCTTCGAAGATATATTTGGAGGCACATTAACTGTTAGCCTACACCTTATATATATATATATATATATATTTATTTATTTATTTATATGGTTTAACTTTAAACCATGAATGGGAAAGGGGAAAAAAATGACATTACTTTGTCACAAAAATCCAAATACTAATTTGTCAGTAAGTCATGATTAGAAATATGAAGTTAATATTTTTTTTGGCTAAAATAGTAAAAAGTCCCTAAACTATTTAACTTTTTAAAAATAAATCCCAATTTCTAAACTATTTTACATTTTTTAATAAATCTCTATACTTTTATTTTATCCAAATAAACTCTCATATTTTGATTTGTATCTAAATAAATTTTATTTCAAATGAAAGAATAATTTATGTTAATAGTTTATTTAAGTACAAATTAAAAGTTTAAGAGTTTATTTTGATACAAATTAAAAGTTAAAGATTTATTTGTATGCAAATTAAAAATTAAAAATTTATTTAAATATAATAAAAATATAATAACTTATTTAAATAAAATTATAAAATTTAACAATTTTTTTACTATTTTAATATTTTTTTTAAACATGAAGATTTAATTTTTAATAATTGAAATTAAGAGTCCAATATTTGCTTAACAAATCACACAATTGTTGACAGAAATATGAAATATTGATTGCATAGTAAAGTAAATAAATACTAATAAACATAAAACGCTTTGTCATTCAAAGTTACAACAGGAACAATTTGTTCTTTTAAATGAACTATTTAAAATAATTTACTATCAATTGAAAATTGGTATTAAAAAGAGAGAAGAGAGATAGAGGTCTATATGTCACGGACTTAAAAAAGAGTCTTGAATTTCACATCGAACATAATAAGAGGGTCATTGGGGTATAAAATGATTCACATCACCTCCGTCTTGTGAGACGCCTTTTGTAGGATAAAACCGTGAGGCTAGGGGGCCAGAACGGACAATACCTCACAAGGGTGTGAACCGTGGCGGTCAGGCTGATTCGGAACGTCGGAAGGGTGAATGCTCGGGTCCCGGAGCCGTGCGGGTTTGAAGCTTGAGTCTCGACCACCGTGACAAGTGGTATCAGAGCCAGCCCTAAACCGTTCCATTTACGTCAAGCGTCTCGAGGGAGGTAGGCAGGGTGGCCAGCCTCCGTGACGAGAGCGTCACGAGGTTGGGTACGAGAGAATGTCACGGACCTAAGGAAGAGTCTCGAATCCCACATCGAACATAATATGAGGGTCCTTGGGGTATAAAAGGGTTCACACCACTTCCGCCTTGTGAGACGTCTTTTATAGGACAAAATCGTGAGGTCAGGGGGGCCAGAGCGGACAATACCTCACAAGGGTGTGAACCGTGGCAGGAAGGCTGATCTGGGACGCCGGAAGGGTGAATGCCCGGGTTCGGAGCTTAAGTCTCGACCCGTGACAAGTAGTATCAGAGCCAGCCCTAAACTGTTCGATCTACGCCAAGCGCCTCAAGGGAGGTAGGCAGGGTGGCCAACCTCCGTGACGAAGGCGTCACGAGGTTGGGTGCGGGAGAATGTCACGGACTTAAGAAAGAGTCATGAATCTCACATCGAACATAATAGGAGGTTCACTGGGGTATAAAATGGTTCACACCACCTCTTCCTTGTGAGGCGTCTTTTGTAGGATAAAACCGTGAGGTCAGGGGGCCAAAGCGGACAATACCTCACAAGGGTGTGAACCGTGGCAAGAAGGCTGATCTGGGATGTCGGAAGGGTGAATGCCCGGGTCCCGAAGCCGCGTGGATTCGGAGCTTAAGTCTCGACCCATGACAAGTGGTATCAGAGCCAGCCCTAAACCGTTCGATCCACGCCAAGCACCTCGAGGGAGGTAGGCAAGGTGGCCAGCTTCCGTGACGAGGGCGTCACGAGGTTGGGTGCAGGAGAATGTCACGGACTTAAGAAAGAGTCCTGAATCTCACATCGAATATAATAGGAGGGTTACTGGGGTATAAAATGGTTCACATCACCTCCGCTTTGTGAGGCACCTTTTGTAGGATAAAACCATGAGGTCAGGGAGGCCAAAGCGGACAATACCTCACAAAGGTGTGAACTGTGACGATCAGACTGATTCGAAACATCGAAAGAGTAAATGTCCAGGTCCCGGAGTCGCGCGGATTCGAAACTTGAGTCTCGACCTGTGACACATGGACAAGCAGCCATACCCAAGCCTCCAAGGCTTTGACCCACTTTGGGCCATGCTTGGGCTTGTGTTTTTCAAATCTAAGCCCGACCAATTTAGTTAGCGTTCGGTTATGTAATGGCCGGCGAAATCTAGGCAAAAAGTAAAAATGCAGATGAAATGTAGGACAGGAGGGGGCAAAGTCGTGTCGTTGACCCGTGAGTGAGCCTTTGGCCATCGCTTCCTCCGCCTCCTCCTCAAGCTTAGGGCTTTGAATTTCAAAGACCCCGCATTTTGATTTTGCTGTATCAAGAAAAAATATCAAAAGAAAAGCCAATCAAGACACCCTCAACAGTACAAATCAATCACATAATTCTGCAGAGAATAACAAAAGAATGGAAAATAATGAGGGAAGCTGTTTGTCTTACATGGCGGCGTGGTTGGGAACCACAGTGGCCCAAGCCTTCTTCGCATCGCTCGAACGTTGTTCTTGCATTAACCTCTCTACCTCCGACGATGCCGAAGATTCCGCGGCTCACGATCGCCCTCTCATGTTCACCAATTGCTCCTCCTTCTCGTCGTCTGTTATCTCTAGTGCCAACAACAACCCTCCTCCCAACGACGTCGTTAATCTCCCCGTTTAGATCTTGCATTGCATGCCTCCACCTGGGCTGGCTGCCCTCTTTCTGGGAATTGTATCTCGTCTTTTTCTTTGGGTGTTTGTCTTTGTCCAAACGCGTTTTCTTATTTTTGGTTTCTATGAAATTTCAAAGTTATATTTCTTTGACATAAATCATCGAAGGAATCTGAATCCCTGACATTTTTTTTCTTTCGGTGGAATTTTAATCAGGATTTAAAGCAGCGAAGATTTGTGAAATCAGGATTCAAAATTCAAAGCATCATGTAAACATCTTACCAAAATTGTGGAGTTGAGGAAATTAATTACAGGCTAATTTTCTTGTCACAGACGTTCTTCATGATTCATGGTTTTAGCACCAATTGGCTGAGGATCAAAGGAATGGGATCACCTGAAAGAAAGTGAATCCATGTAATTATTATTCGAGTTGATGAGATGTTCTACCCGCTAAATGTTTCCTCACTCTTTCTCTCTGTTTTTCTTTTTGCAAACTTGTTTCTCTTCTTTGGTTCTCTTCAAACAATTGTTTCTTCATGGAAATTATGGCATCCAAGCAATTACCCCGTTTATTATTCAAAGGAAATTGAAACCTGCAGTCCTAGTAAATGACATCCCCTAAGCAGAGCCACTGGAAGCCCTGTAGAGCTAATGGTTTATCGCCTGATCATGATCAAAGCCTGCTGCTTCTTCTGGGCTTTGTTTTCAACGATCAATCGTGCAAGGAGTTAAGCTATGGGATAGACTAGACTGATCTTTTATGGAGCTGATCAGCTGAGCGAATGCATCTGTTTTGGCTAATGGCCTATTTTGGCAGCCAATTAGTACGGAAATTAAGTGTTTTAAGAAAATAAAAGTGAATATGGAGTTTAATTTAATTAATTATATTTAAGAGATAAAATTTAACAAATTTAAAATTTAAATTTCAAAACGTATAAATCTTTTTATCTTAATATCTCTTTACATAAAAAAGATAGTGAGAAAAAAAAAAAAAAAAGACTGATTAAAATGAAAATCATTGCTAAAAAGATTAATCAACGAGGCTATAACCAAAGATGGATCACATGTCTCTTTGGGGGGAGCTTTTGTTTGTATGTTGTACTAACCTAGTTTTTTAAAACCAAACTAATCAGTCTCTTGTTCTGTCTTACGTGGTTTCATCTTTTAACATTTTAATCCAAATTATTAATGTTCTTACGTGATTGGATTGTCCTATAATGCTGTTGGCCTAGCATAACCAAAAAGCAAAACATGTACATTGTCGTCTAATGATCATATAGTCCAAGAAATCAAGAAATTAAGAATTTTGAGTAATATGCCTTACCATAGATTGCTATATCAACCCAACACAAAAAAGGGTATTAATTTAGGTTAACAGCTAAGTTTAAGACACTTAACTTTGTCCCTTAATAACTAATCATGTTTGTCGCAATAGTCTCCTAATCGTGGTACCTCCCTATGTCTTAATAACAATTAACTTTTGTCTTAGTTGCTAATTATCCGTTTTGTTTAACTTTCTCATGATTTTTTTGGTATTTGAAATTATGACTGATCACGAAATTGTTAGCGTGGCATCAAGATTCTGTATCATTGATATGACTCGCTTCTCAAGTATATGTTTTATCAAGAGAAAGCATGTGCTTCAACTTTGAAATTATTGTTCTTCTCAACTTTGATCCTTAGTTTTGTGTTTGTCTTTGCCTCGGATTCTTGTTTTGTCAATGTTTTTACCGACACTAACTTTTCTAACCGATTTTGCTTCGTCGTCTTTTTAAACCCTCTTTTACTTTCACCTACAACAACTATATCTACGACAATCAGAAATCTCTTTTACTAAACCTCGCAATCGGCCACGTACTTTTGTACTGTTCCTTTGTTTATGTGTAAACTGTAAAAGACTGAAGTAAAAGCAGGAAAAAAGAAAAATCTTACCAAACAAACAGAAAATCAGTGATGGAAAGCCATGTCATTTATATATTACTAAAATCTTTGAATTTTAATCGATCTTCACAACCTGAAAATCATAACATGTATATGCTAGCCTCATATTTGCATATTACATTTTTGTTCAATATGCCTCTACTTAACTCAATCGATTTATATAATTATTTAAAAAAAAAATTCATCACGACTAAAATTTGAATCTCATGACGACAATGCTTTTTTTTATTCCTAAATATAATCTTTATTTGGGAGAAAAACCAATCCAATAAGATTGAATTTATGCACAACAGTTGATTAAAATTACATGTGGGCTAATCTAAAGCCAATTCTGTTAGAGTCTAGCCTTCAAAAGAAAAAAATAAAAAAGTGGTACTAACTCTATTGCATGCTAACATAAATATCAAAGCAGTACATTTATGAATTGTGTTAGCATTACTGAAAAAGGATTATTGGCAACAAAGCAAGAATAGTCTTAGCCGCCTGTCAAATGCGATGATTAGTAACAAACACGCCATGAAGGAATGACATGGAACTGTGCTCTGCAAACAAACAAAAATGGTATGCATTCAAGCACTAGAGTCAGCAGGAAAGCCCGTCCAGTGAAAAATAAGGCCTGGTAAATGCCAACTGCATGACCAGATTAATGGCCCTACCACAAGGCAGACACAAAATGGCAGACAAACGATTCAATTATTCAAAGCGGCCAAGATACGATAATGATGAAGTTCCCCACCATTTTTTCCCGAATGAACTGCAACTAGATCTGGATTGCAACTCTTATTTAAGAGAACAAAAGGAAGAGGCTGGTTTACAAGGCCCCACAGGCTACAGGCACCTCCCTTATACATATAATATCTCAATGGCCTTCTCCTAATACATGACTTGTATAATCATGAGACAAGCTAACCCTCTTCACTCGTTCATTCCAAGATGATTTTCATTGCAACCGTAGAACAGCAACCACTTGTTGCGACCAAATTCAGTTGCAGATCACTATGAAATCTTAGATGGGACCACAGAAAACCTCAAATTCTCAACCATCTATCTGAGCATTCAGCCCTGAACATGCCATGGCAATTGATGCTGTCAATCTCAAGATCACTTGTCAGCTTATTCAAACTCAACATAGTATCTGCCTCAGCAAATAAATCAATGTAGGCACCAAACATGTGAACTGTCCCATTTCTAATTCTCTGATGCCTATACCAAGCCACTAGTATTTTCACACTGGTACTGGTAAACCATAATTGAGGAATGATCTAATCCTTCCATCCAACCCTGCTGTCACTATAACAAGACCCCACGCGTGAGAATTAACTGTACTCTGGCATGAAGTTTTCATAAACTTGTGCTGCGACTTATTCATTGAAGATGATACAGACAATGGACTGGATGGTGGAAGTGTTTCCTCTGGCAAAGTTGCAGATCCCTTGGGAAAAGACTCGAAAAAATATTCATGGCTCAGAGACAAATAAGGTGAGGAAAATGGCAGGTTATTGTGTAAATTCTCATTCAATACTTCAAATTGCCTTCTGGTTTCTGCATTCCCATATTTCAGGCCACACCAAGGGATTGCAATGGATGCATTAGCAGAGAAGCGCTCACAAGATCTTATATCTTTAGCCTGAGAGAGAGTAGGCTCATCCATATCAACACAATTCCATATATAAACATTAGCATCCTCACAAGCTGAAACAATATGCTTCCCATCAGCAGTTAGTGATGTGAATGTCTGGTTTCCATTGGTATGTGCTCCTGAGGAGTCAGAAAGAGACATGTTAAATTAGGAGAAGAATAAGAGTAAGGTGCACAAAGACTGTGTTTCAGATTCAGTGTTCAATAAATGTAAGAAACAGAGGCGTCCAATTGCCCAGGTGATGAGTTGGAGCAAACCATTTATTATAGGATTAAAAGTTTAGAGAACAACAGGAATATACCCCTGTATTTGCAGATCACATTCAGCCCTTGAAGAATTCTGACTTGTGAATCAGCACAAGTAACCATTACTTTGCTTGAATCTTGAGGAAAAAACTGGAATGAAAAATCTATAATGAGTGAAAACTGCACATCTCAGCTATTAAGACAAGCCTAAAGTGAAGCAAAAGCGGGGATGAGACTATCTACCTGCAGGCCAGTTATCCTTCGGCAGGGTGACTTCTTTTTCCCATTTAAGGATATATGAGCATCCAGGTGCAAATGGTTGTCTGAATAAAGCAACATAAAAATTGGTTTGTTTAAGAATCCATCCAACTGTAAATGCTGTTTCATGAAAGAAACATATTTCTGAAGCGTATGCCAACCATTTCAAGTTCAGATGAAAGTCCAAATTGTTACATCTGTTAGCTATGGCTATTCACTTTCTTTCCAATGCATAGCACAAAATTTGGCATAAGGCTTCTAAATCACTTCAAAAGAAGCATTTCGTTTCTGAAACCAGGTAAGTGCAAAGCTAAGTACAAGGATTCTGTTTGACAGGTATATTATTCACATCAGCTTCTTCAGCTGCTAGGTAATTTATCTAACAAATCCCTACTTGCACCACTAGTAGTAAAGGGCATCTTTTTTGAATCCAGCTAATGCCTATTATTTTTAAATCTAAGAATTTTACAAGCTTGTCCACTAGATAATTTATTTGTCCTCCGTATGGTTTTTAAAATTTTTTCTATGACAAGTTCTAAGAAACATACCAAAAGTGCTCCTTTTGATAAAAGTTATCTCTGATATGCCTATCAACTGTTTATATCATTCATAAACCCAATGAATAGAAATCGACCAATCACATGAATAAATATGAACCCCTATCAGAGGGAGCATACCTGACATATTGTAAAAGCGACAATTGCCTTTCATTGAGCCAACAATTGCTCCCTGCATAAATAGGGAAAAAAAAGATTTTTTAAATCAAATTTCAAACAACTCGACCTTGTGGTTGTAATCCCCTAGAAGACAAAGGAGGAAGAAAATCACCAAACCTGTCCATCTGGGCGATAACACACTGCAGTAACTATATCTCTTATATCAGTCCAGTCAACGACCTGGTAGCCAGAAATTGCCCAAATGCGCAATTTTCCATCTATTGAACCGCTAATGAAGTAATTGTCATCCGCAGGATTAAACTGAACACAGGTTACTGCATCATATTATGAGAGGCAATCCTTTATCAGTAGTCGGGACAAGATCATGCCCAAAATACAACAAAACTTACAGATACTTCAATTAGATAATTACATGTTAAGTAATGCACGCACAGAGATAGAGAGAGAATCAGCCAGAAGCGCACCATAATTACAATGAGAAAACACTCTGAGACAATGGTCACATCCAACTCGCCACATACAAACAGTTTTATCAACTGAGGAAGACAGCAGAAACTGCAACATGAACACAAAGTGAGACATATTAAATGAGACTCTTAGATGAAAATTTTTCTTTTCCCTTTTCTCTTATTTGGTGATGATTAAAACATGTAAATAAATCTGTTGACTCACATTTGTCTTTGACCATGAGAGATCCAAGATCTCACCATCATGCCCAAGAAACTCATGCAATGGTTTCTCCAAAAGCCGGAAAACTTTGGGAGGGAAGATAACGCATGCTGAATCAGAAGCTTTTCTCAGGCTCCTTAAATTGCCTGCTTTTTCCTTATCAACAAAGAGGGGTTTAAATTCGGAAAGATGATTCACTGTGAAGTATATGCAGGAAGAATCTATTTCTGGAATGTCAGGGTCATTGCACCTCTGATCTTCAACCACTTGCCACACTCGCACAACACCATCTTCACCAGCACTTGCTAGGTACTGCCCATCAGGACTGAACTTCATTGTCAAAATTGAACCTTCATGAGCCCGGATATCTTGTCCCTTATAGAGTGCAGAAAGTTCCTTTGTTCTTTTCCTAATTTGGTAGACCTTAACTCTCTGAACCTTAGTCCCCAGAATTGAATCATCTCTATTGGCTCTCAATCTATCATTTTCAACCTGTCTATCCACAACGCATGCTATTGAACGCAATTTACTCAACCATCTGTTCTTAACTCTCTTTGCTATTTTCTCTGACTTATTCTGCTTCTCAACTCCCCTCTCCCTAACTTGCTGAAATGAGGGCGATAGCACACGAAGATTCTTGGACTTCTTGCCTGTTACCAACTGCTCTGCACTCATTTCACAACCTTCACTTGTCTTCCCATCCTGCCACACTTCATCAGCATCACACACAGCTCCCCCACCCTCATTTCCTTCTCTACACACAAAATTATCTTGCGAACTTAACTCCTTAGACAAACCACAATTATCATTAGACCAAGAAGACATGCAAGAATGACTTGAAGAAAACTCCTCTTCAAAGCCGGATGTTCTCAAAACAGCATCACTGGTTTCCCTACCCCTGTCAAATTCTCCTTCCAAGCTAGGTTCATCTACCGAATTCTCTCGCGATAATTGATCTAAACTCACTCCAATCCAATCCAAGAATTTACCTCGGCGTTCCTTAACACTTTGTGGGCTACTAATCCATACATCATATTGGAAACTACACTTAGACCAATTATCAAAACAAGAATTTGAATGAGGAATCTCTACGTAATTAGAATATAAACCAGGCATTGTTGCAATGTGCTCATATGCATCAAAAAATGAAGATTCTTCATCTTCTTTTAAGCTACCCATTGTTCTTTGAGTTCAACCTATGAAACCCTCAGACGAAATAAAAACTTTTTTTAAGCCCTCAGCAATGTGGCAGATTCTAAATTCCTTCCACACAAGCAACCCCAGCAAAAAAAATAAAAAAGGCTGAAAAGAAAATGCAAAAATACAAGAAACACGAAACACAAGATCAGTTTAACAGAAACAAAGAACAATTAAACAAATGAATTGATAACAATACCCAAAAAAAAAAAAAAAAAAGCAAGAGATCCAACATGGATCCCAATCCAAACCCATTGAACCTGGTCCTTTCCATCGAATAAAAAAATCCAAATCTTAATATAGAAACGAAAAGTTTTCTAGTAAAAAAAAAGAACCCAAATTTTTGCAACAAATTAAGGGGCCTAAACAGTTTTCAGCACACAGAGATCAAAACCCATTGACAGAAATTGAAGTTCTTACAATTACATTTGAAGAAATGTAATAAACCAGGAAAGAAAAAAAAAAGCCATTAAGAAAATATCATTACCAAGTGATTAATTAAGCAAAGGGGAGATTTTGTTTTATATATATATATATATATATATATATATAATGAAGGAATATAAAATTGGCTGACATGGGGATTGGGCTCGTTTTCTATGAGATTCCTTTGATTCTGAAGGTGGCATAGGACGAAGCATCCAATAAATATGTTTTTGGAGCTTTTTAAATTCTCTCTCTCTCTCTTTGGGAAGCAAAGGGAGCACAGGATAGAAAAGAAATAAAATAAAATCTAGTGTTTAAAAAATAAATAAAATAATGAATACAAATATAATATGAAAAAGCGTTAAATACAATAATATTATATGTTTTCTGTCGATTTGATTTTTAAAAAAATAAAATTTATATTTGTTTTATTATATATTATATATTTCATATTAATAGCATTAGTTAAATTATTTATGTAATATTAATATCTAATAAAATTTTGACAAATGATAACAAAATATCTAATCATCATTATATCATTTATAGATTCACTATCATGTCAATATTTAAATAAAAATTTATAAAAATTTAAAAAATATATGAAAAATTAAAAAATCTCAAATATAAAAATCTGATTTTTTTTAATTCATAAAATATTATTGTCAGGTCATAGACTAATAATTAGGTAAAAAATAGTTATTCAAATTTTAATAATTAAATTAAAATTTTAATAGTTTAGGAGCATTTTAAAAACTCAATTATAATTGAGTGATCAATAATGTAATTTATTCTATTATTTAAGAATTTTTTTAAAATTTTAAAAACTATTTTCATTCAATTTTAAAAATCGATACATTAATTACATATTTTAAATATTATTTTAATTAATATCACCAGATATTGATTAATTTATAAATCTATATACTTGGTTTTATAAAAAATGGAAAAAAAAGAAGTTGTCCACATAGTATTCTATTCTTCCTCCAATCGTTATTTACTTTATTTTATTTATTATTAGATTTATTTATTATTTATTTGTTTTATAAATTTTTAGTTTTTTTGTTTGATTTTTATTTTATTTTTTATTAGATAAACTTTGTAAAAAAAGTTGATAAAAATAGAGATGATAAAATAAATTTTACCTGTTTGATTTTTATTCGTATCGATTTAATATAGATGTATTTAAAAAAAAATCGAGATTAAGTTGAAATTTTTTAAATGAGATCAAGTTAAAAACGAATATAAAATTTTTTGTCCCATTTCATATGTCTACCTGACATTTCTCTCCTTCAATTTTTTTTAATCTTTGTTTCTTTTTTAAACTTTTGCTTTTTGCTTTTTTTTTTTTAATTTTTTTAATTTTTATTTTTTATTAGATAAATTTTGTATTAAAAAAGTCATTTAAGTAGAGATAATAGAATAATTCATATACGATGGATTTCAATTTATCCTAATCCAATTGGTGTATTTTTTTTTTAATTCAAGATAATTAAGGTGAGTTTATTTTTTATTTTAATTGAGCATGGGTAAAATTAAGGTTTTTGGTATCACGCTTCATTCTTATATATAAAAAATATATTTTTTATTATTTATATAATTTTATATATATTATTAAAAAAAATATTATTTAATAATTTAATTTAATAAATTCACCTGAAATTTCATTTTGCTTTTTTTAAAAAAAATTTTATTTATTAGATAAAATTTTATAAAAAAAAGGTTAATGAATGTAGAGACAATATAATAATTTATATCTGATAGATTTTGATTCGTTATAATCAAATTAATACGATTTTTTTAAATAAAAATTGGCTTAAATTTTGACTTTTTAAATAATTTTAGTGAATTCAAGTTTCGAATGTTTTAACTTGGCCTTCCTTGAAATGTATAAAATATATATTTTATTATTTATTTATTATATATATTATATTAATAAAAATATTATTTAGTATCTTAATTTAATAAAAAAAATTACACTTATATATAATTAAATTATAATTTATATTAAAAATAAATATATATTTATATTATCTATACAATCTCATCCATTAAAATTTAATATAAAAATTTTAATTTTTAAAATTTAAAATATAATTTAAAAAATAAAAAATAATCTAAAAGTGCGTATAAAATTCTAATAAAGCATAATATTTGTATAATCAAATTTCAAAAAAGGAAATTAATAAGCTGAAAATGGAAAAATGGTGATAATCCGAAAATGGGGTCGTCAATAGTCAAAGAGGAGCCTCTCCTTCGCCGATCGGCCTAAAGTTTCATCCGTGATTCCTCTGTTCGTCTTCAATCTCTCTCAAGTTGATGTCTTTGAATTTGGTGACAACCTTCATCCTTCTTTCCCTAGCTCAAAAATCACCCCGTCAACGTGCAAACCCTTCAATCATTCTATAATGTGCAACTTCAATTGGACCCCATCTCAAAATTATGTGCTATATTCCTAATAATTGATAATTGAAAATATGATATCTATATGGTCGACAATCAAATCCGTTTTTAACGAATTTTGATTGATTCGACTTTGTAGGATCGTTTTTTTTTTTTTAATCGAGTTTCGAGTCAGGTATTATTAAAAAAAAAATCGAGGTTGGATCAGATTCGAGTTTATATAAAAATTAATTTTTAATTATTTATTTATTTTTTATTTATATATATTTATATAATTATATATTTAAATATTTATATTTAAAAAATAATTTTTTATATTTAAAAAATAATATTTTATTAATTTCAGATTAAATCGGATTGGATACGGTTTATACAAAGTCGAATCGGAGTCGAATATAAAAAAATAAAAAATAAAAATTTCGATCAGATCAAGTTCGGAGCTAACGAAAATACGTTTCGATTCAACCTGTTACCAACCCTAAATATCTGATTATTGTATGCTGTTGACACAGCATAATTGGACTATTTTATTCAATAATAATTGAAAATAATGAATTATTATAAGGTTAGAAGGTAATTCACTCAATCAAATTATTAAATAATTTAGCATATCCTGTTGATATTACCTTTTTTAAAAATATATATAAATTAATTGATTTAAATTTTGTATTTAATTTAATAGAATTTCTTGTCTCCGTCGAAACCAAACAAAACCTAAAAAAAAAAGTCGGAAAAGCAAAAGTTACCCTTGTTTCTAATTGATCCAACATTGCACTTAAGTTAGGTTTGGTTAGTGTTGAATTATATCACTATTTAAATTCGAAAGTGATTTAGTCATTTGTCTTAAAGCATAAGAGATACTTGTCAAAAGGATTACAACTTTCATTATTGGTAATTATTATCTGGACATCAAGGTAAGAAATGAAGGAAGTTGGTAATGAAAGATGCCCCATTACTAAGACAAGAAGACACAAACTAGACAATGGTTCAGTTAATTCTACATCCACCTTTCCCTTAAAAAGACTTTATTATTTGAAAAGTAACGTGAAAATAGACAACTTTCGTAATAAGGACATCCTAATTCTAAGACAAGAAAACACTGATTATACAAATGATTCAGGTACTTCTGAATCTACCCTTTCCCATCAAAATTCAAAACCTTTTGTTTCAAACTTTTAGTATCATGCTTGCACAAATCAAAAGAACACCTTTTGTTTCACGGTGTAAATAGGGCAATAGGCGAGTCATAATCTACAGGATTAATTATTGATTAAGACCTTTTTCTTTTTACCAACAATAATTGCAAATTGTCAATGGAATTCTTAGTTTAACAATTTATCTCATACATGGAAACATGGGAAAAGAATAGTAGGTTTACATTAACTATGATTTCTTATTTTGCAGTAGGAAGATCAAAGAGAACTTAATTGAATTGGCATACATTCAATATCGTAGTTTAAAGATTAAAAAAATAATTGTAGGTGATAAAATTTGAATTTTAAATATTTTTTAAAAATAATTATATACATCGATTGATCTAATTATTAAAAATTTTTATTTATTTATTTATTTATTTATTAATACATGTAAGAAGAAAGGATAAATCAAGCATTCAAATCACGAAATTCAATTTTTTAAAAATGGTAACTATTAAGATTTTATTTTGATGTTTAAGATGAATGATGAAATATAATAAAATATAGTTAAATACATTTATCACACATTAGCTTTTGTAAAACTTGAGTATTTTGTTTAATGATTGTTGCATTTTTTTCTCTTAAAAGAATTAGTTCGAATATTTCCATCTTTTTTATGAAAAAATATATATCTTTATAGGATTAAAAAAATTCCAATGCAAGAGAGAAAGAGAAAGATTCATGATCTCTTACCTATAGATTGAGAGAGAGTATAAGTTAAAACAATGCATCAACTATATACATATACACGAAGAAAAAAACTAAATGTATCTAGCTAATTGGACCATAATATACACTTTAAACAAATTTTTTTTTTAAGTTATAATTTAAAGATAGAGTAATATGTTGTAAATGTTGAAATTTGAATTTTAAATTTATTATATATAATTTTTTAAAAATAATTATATGAAATAATTAAATTAAATCTTTAATTCACATTTAACAACTTTGAGCTAATATTACATGTTTAATTTAATTAACTAGTTTTAAACTAAAATTAAACACACTTCTTGTGAATGATTTGGTTGTGCATAGCTTGGCCAATAAATGCCATTAATTGTTTCATTTTAGTCAACTTTATTTTAATAATAATAATAATAATAATAATAATTTTTTATTATTATTGTATGCGTGTGTAAAACCAATTCATAATGTGGTTTTTTAAGCATCGATATCGAGGAACTTAATAAAAAAAACTAGAACTACTGCAAATTCTGCAATCCGATTCTTAAAAAGTTGCGAAGTTTAAAAGGATGAGTTTTCTAATATTAATTGAAAAAAAGTCATCTAATTAATTTAAATGACTAACACGTTATTTAACTTTTTTTTTTTTGTTTATAGCGTCATGCTTGAACAAACTCCTACTCCCCCAATTGAGAAATTTTTAATACCAACAAGAAATAAGTCAAAATAAAAAACAGGGTTCCATGATTTTTGCTAAAGCTTTGCAATAGAGAATATTTGTAGCTAAAGTCTTTGGGTTGGGAATTGGGATCATTGCTTTCATGCACATGCAGTGCTAAAACTTGTCATTTATGGAGTTCCCCCCCCCCCCCCCCCCAATTTGTCATTTATGGGTTTTGTTAACTATAAAACGGGCCAAAAGTTGGTGCGCCACCTCCACCCCCACATTTACATGCATTGCATGATTTATGTTTGTTTTATTTACATTTGGTCTAGAAAATTTCAAAGTAATGAATTTAGAATTAATTTAATTTATTTATATAATTATTTTTAAAAAATAATTCTCAACAGATTTGATTTTTTTTTAATAAAAAAATTTCAAAAGCAATCAAGAGCTTATGTTACTTCGAGTTTGATGCAAAAATTAACAATGAAGATTTTACCAGCTTAGTTCAGCTTGACACCTAACTATATATATTCATTATATACAGGAGCATTTTAATTGACTTTTATTATTTATTCTATTCATCATTGAGATTAATTATACATCTAACTTTTTTGTTGTTAATTAAAATTTTTTGCTGCATCAATTTATCATCTAAATTTAATATCAATTAAGACATACATAGTACACATTTGTAATCTTTTATTTTGGATTTTTTTTTTATAAAAGATATTTCAATTTAGAATATAAAAATAAATTATAAGTGTTGGGATTTAAATCCTAAACCTATTAAATCTCAATTCTTAAAAGTGAATATTGCATGAATCAACTGATTAAACTTATGATTCATCCTTTATTTTATTTCTAACTTGTTATTTTTGCAATAAAAAAAGCGCATGAGATAATTCTAGATATATGACATTATTTAAAAGAGAAATAATAATAATAATAATAATAATAATAATAATAATAATAATAACATGGATAGTGTATGAGGGTTTCCTGTTTCTTAAGCAAGAAATCATTCCCAAGATTCTAGCCTTAATAATGTGAAAACAGCTCCTGGTTTGGCATAGCTGTTTATTTGTTTTGTTCTTGTTCCTCTTAAAACAGGTAGCAGTACTAACAGAATCTCCCTCAAATTGACACATCCAAATCTTGGGATTGTCGGTCGAATGTTTAACATTAATCCCATATATAAGTATATTACTTAAACCCTAATCCCTATGTTTGGTCCAAAACCGACCATAGTTGGATATATAAAGGTTAAGCTGGTTGGTGAGGAGATGATGAACCTCTCCCTTTTTTTTCTTTATAAATATAAAAAGAAACACGAGTTCATGCAAGGATAAATACAGGCCACATGATTAGTACCTTAAATTACTGCATAATTTGGCTGCCGACATGATTGAAAAAATGATTAATTATTTGAGGATGTTGGGAGTAGAGTTTTTTCTTTTCTTTTCTTTGTGCTAATAAAGATTTTCAATTGTTTTGTTAGTTTCAAGTCTATAGACGAGGATTCATGTATATTTGTTTTAATTCACAGTTGATGATGAATGAACTAATTAGGAAGAATGATTATAATGTATTACGTAAAAATTAGTATTTTTCAAATGTATTACGTAAAAATTAGTATTTTTCAAACTTTGTTGGATTCATTGTATACAATTTCAAATAATGAAATCACTTTGACTAAAAGAAACATATATATTTGTTGACTATCCGATACAGTTGACTTCTGGCACAGGACAAGTTTGAAGTTTTTCACATATACAGGAAGGGGGTAATAAGATCCATCAAAACTGATGTAGAAATTTATAAATGAACATTCACAAAATGCAACTAACCATAAGGCAGAGCTTTCAAGAAAAACTGAATCTGCAAAAAACCAAAAAAACAAGAAAAAAAAAAAAAAGAGGCAAAGGCAAGGCAAATAAGTCTACGAGTGGATATTATAAGTAAACTGATATAAGATAATTTGTGCTGTTGGGCCTCATCATCCAGAGTATAGTACTATGACTGCATATTCATCTTGGAAATTGAGCGTTGCAAAACCTAAAAAAGGAAGAAAAGGCTGTGATGGTGCAGGCAGCTTCCACCAAATTAACAAGCTGGTGCATGGGGCTGCTGGGTGGGCCTTTGATAGTTGCATTTCTGTGCATGGTTTTAATTAGTATGGCTCGTATGGGTACCCACTGCCCACTTTGTCTCTACGCTTTGACTTTTTCATTTTTTTTAATTTAATTTTCCTTCCACTTCCTTTGGTCTAAATTGCAGCAAACTGCCAACGGCTACGTTATCTATGGATAGAATACTTTATTTTTATTTTCAACGATCAAAGTTCAATTTCTAAATTTGAAGTAAGCCTCGAAAACAAGTTTCACTTGGTTGACAAAATGTGTTTCTCCCCTTGCAAACTTACTTTAGAATCCTCGAATCTGCCAGGAACTAATTTGAGCAAGAAATAACTAAGAAAGCCATGAATTTTGATGACTTGTTACTGTTGGATGACTTATTACTATTGGATTTGAAGCAATAAACATAATAATACAGAAGTAATATATCGTAATAAATTTACATTAATAAATAACAATCAACAATTAAAAAATGCATGAAAAATAAAGTACATCAAAATTTATATGAAAAACCTTCTAGTGTAAAGGGAAAAATCACGGACCATAAGAAAAATCTTTACTATCAAATAATGAATATACAAAGTTTTTCTTTAGCTAAAATTAAAACAAATCAACAACTAAAAAAAGACAATTGAAAAAATTTTATCAAATATATGACTCAACAAATACACATTAAATTTATTTCTAGAGAGCTTAAAATCCGATCTTCACTATTAAGAATGTAGAACTCTGAATCATAAACTTGTTGATAAAATTTCAGCTTAATCAAATCACGGATCAAATTTCGTTCAACCAACTCTCCTTTCTCCATTTTCTCTCTATTTTTCTGGCTTTTCTTTTTTTTTTCTTGGTTTGCAACTCCACCTTAAAACAACCCCACCTCTTTTTATTAAGTAGCTAGGACTCTGTGTAAAAAGAAAGACCAAGGCCCATAGCCTTTGATTGATCCAAAACTAATTACATGAGGTTGGACCTTATTTTCCTAACAATCTCCCTCTTCAGCTCCATTAGAAGGAGATTCATCACCATAGCAGTTTCATTTTAAACTTACCTTGGCCAAAGAATTTATTCTGGCCAAGTTATTGCAGAGCTTAAGCTTTTTTCTAGAAAGTATCTTAGGCAACATATCTACTATATTCTTATCAGTATGGACTTTTTTCAACAACATTTATTGTTTTTCAATTATTGAACATAACTAGTGACATCTAACATCAATGTGCTTTGTTCTAACATGATACATGGTACTCTTACTCAAATTTAAAGTACTCTAGCTATCATAAAATATCACATACTCTTTCTAATTTAACTTCAATTCAAGAAAAAAATGTTTCATCCAAAGTATTTTTTTATCTGCTTCAGTTACTGCAATATACTCAGCCTCTGTAGTTGACAAAGCAACACACTTTTATAACTTAGATTGTCAAGATACAGCTTCTCTTACAAAAGTGAATAAATATCTTGAAGTAGATTTATTACCATCAAGATCAGTTGTCATGTTAGCATTAATAAATCCTTCTAGAACTTGTTGTGAAACTTCATAACTCAAGTACATTTTTTATATGCCTCTCAAATATCTAAAAATTCATTTCACTGCTTCCCAGTGAACCTTTCTCAGATTAGAAAGAAATCTACTCATTACACCAACTGCATGAGCAATGTCAAGCCGTGTGCAAACTATAAGATACATTAAAAAACTAACTGCAGAAGAATAAAAAATACTAGACATAGCTAGTTGCTCTTCTTTAGACGTCGGATAAGATTTTTTACTCAAATAAAAATGGTTGACAAGTGGACTGCTAATTGATTTAACATGTTGCTTGTTGAATCTACTAAACACCTGTTAACATATTTTTTTTATGACAACCATAGCTTTTTAGCTCTCCTATCCCGGATAATGTCCATACTAAAAATCTACTTTATTAGACCTAAATCCTTCATGTCAAAGGACTTAAACAATTATTTTTTCAACCTGCAAATCATATTAGCATCTTATCCCACAATCAATATATCATCAACATATAATAAGAGAATAATGAAGTTATCATTAGAGAATTTTTTGACATATATACAAGGATCTGCTATCGTTCTTTTATAACTATGGTTCACAATAAAAGAATCAAACTTTTTGTACTACTGTCACGGAGCTTGTTTCAAGCTATATAAGTTTTTTTTCAATTTACAAACTAAGTACTTGTTTTCTTTCACTTCAAAATCCTCATGCTGATTCATATAAATGTTCGACTGTAAGTTACCATGCAAGAATGCAATCTTGACATCAAGTTGCTCAAGCTCAAGATTCAAATTAGCTACTAATCTTAGTACCATTCGAAAAGAACTCATTTTCACAACTGAAAAAAAGATATCATCAAAATCGATGCTTGATTTTTGAGAAAAATCATTTACCATCAATCGAGCTTTTTACCTCACTAGCTTATCACCATTTTTTTTTCAACTTGAACACTCATTTATTTTTTAACGACCTCTTTTATTTCGAAAGTTTAACAAGATCATAAATATCATTTTTCCACAATGACTCCATCTTTTCTTTCATTGCTTTTAATTAGTGCTTTCTATTCAGAGTAGCCTGCACATCTAAGAAGTTCTCTGGCTCCTCTTCACTAGTAACTAAAATAAAATCTAAACTCGGATACCTAATTGATGGCTTATGCTCTCTAGTAAATATTTTAGGTTGAAACTTTACACCACTTGATACCGAATGTATCTTTCTTTGCTCAATACTCTCAGGTAAAGAGGATTGCTCTTCCACATCTTAGAAGTTCTCTGGCTCCTTCTTATTGGTAACTAAAATAAAACCTAAACTTGGATACCTAGTAGATGGCTTGTACTCTCTAGTAGATCTTTCAAGTTAAAACTTTACACCACTTGATACCAAAGGTATCCCCCCTACTTAACACTCTTAGGTAAAGATGATTGCTCTTTTTACTCAAAACTTATTGCATCTGACTCATCACTAACTATGGCTGGCTCATTCATATCTTCAAGTTTTATTTCTTACTTATTTTTACCATCTGTGACTTTTTCTTTAGAACCTTTATCGATATTAAAACATCATACTCAATAGTAACTTGTGTAAGTTTTTTATTTTTTTCAAGGTCTGTTATAGGTTTTTTCAGGAAAAGTCACATCTATATTTTTGACTATTTTTTTTAACTGGATATTATATCCTATAGCTAAATTTTTCATCATCATATCCTACAAACATACATTGTGTAGCTTTATTATCAAGTTTTGACATCTGCTCTTTTGGCATATGCATGAATGCTTTACACTTAAAAACTTTCAAATAAAAGTATGAAGCATCTTTTCTTACACTTATTATGGGTTAAGACTTAATATTCAAGCTTGCACAGCTCTAGAACCCGGGTATGCACTCATTCGATGTCTCAGATTAACCTGACAATCACGATTTACACTCTTATGAGGTATTATCCACTCTAACCTCTTTGACCTCATGATTTTATCCCACAAAAAATGTCTCATAAAGAGAAAAATGTGTGAACCCTTATATCCCAAGATCAACTCTAGTACTCAATCGATATGAGATTCTTGGCTTGACTTCAAGATCGTGATATCTTTTTTCACTCCAATGATGGTTTACCGTCCTCGATGGCACATCTTTAGTACCTCTAAAGCTGACTTTGATACTACTTGTTAGAAAAATAAATCACATTTAGAGCCCATTAAAGCATATCAGAGAGCCTATATATATGTTGGACACCACTTGAGCTCAAAAGTTTAAGCTATTAGGTTCTTAGGTCCTTCATGCATATATAGGATATCTCATTTAGATTTTTTAATTATGTAAGATTCTTTACTCATATGTTAACCATATCCTAATAACCTCTTACGTTCACTTGTGAGTTTTGATTAAGTCCTATCTCGATTTTCTCATGCAAATAAGTCCTATCAATACCTTTTTTGGGCCAGGTAACCTCACATTTTTAGTGCACTTTTAGACCAAGACACAACACTTAACTTGGCTACCTAGGTTGTTTCAGTGCTCTCTCAATCTTACACTTCAGGTTAACTCAACATATTATCCACTTAGTTGTTTCGCTTTTGTATATTATCATAGACTCGCTGCATCTAAGTCAAACTTTTTTAATACCGACGTTCGAGCACATAGAGTTAATGGATGCGGCCAACCTCTGATCTGTCAATAATCTCCCCCCAACAACACCACTAGAACTCGAACCCGCCATAACTTTGGCTCTTATACCACTTGTTAGGCCTGAAGCAGTAAACATAACAACACAGAAACAATATATTGCAATAAACCCACAGCAATAAATAACAATCAACAATAAAAAAATGTAAGAAAAATAAAAGTATACCAAAATTTACGTGAAAAACTCTCTAATGTAGAGGAAAAAATCACAGACCACTAAAAAATTTTTCACTATCAAATAATAGATATACAAAATTCTTTTCTAACTAAAATTAGAGTTAATCAATAACTAGAAAGAGACAATTGGAGAAATCTTACCAAATAAGTGACTCAACAAATACACCTTAAATTTGTTTCTAGAGAGCTTCAAACTCGATTTTCACTATTAGAAATATAGAACTCTAAATCATAAATTTACTGATAAAATTTTAACTCAATTAAATTACGAATCAACTTTTGTTCAATCAATTTTTTTTTATTTCTTTTCTCTTTATTTTTTTTTGTTTTTTATTTTTTTGGTTTACGACACTATCTTAAAATAGTTTAACCTCTTTTTATTAAATAATTAAGACTCTGTGAAAAAAAAAAATCAAAACCCATAACTTTTGATTAATCCAAAATTAATTATATAAAGTTGAATCTCGTTTTCCTAACAATTACCGCAATAAAAGAGAGAGCGAGAGCGAGGATTTTAATAATGATTTTAGTTGGTGCACGTTTTAGGACCGCTGCGATTTCTTTTAGGACGAAACAACTCAAGCCCTTTCCCTTGGGATTTGAATTTTCGCTTGAAAAATCTCTGGTGACAGATATTGCCTGCTTTGTAGCCCGGTAAACCAACACCCAATGAAAAGTATATAAAATAATAAAATTTTCCGGTTCACAGGTTAGAACAATGGAAAAGGACCACCCTTTTGTTTGAGGGGGATGGTAGTCCCAAATTTACTAACAAAAGCGTGAGTAGACCACTTCTCCTGTGGGGGTGCATCGGATCCTAATCTGACGGCATACACACCTCTCTCATCAGCCTGTCAATGCTTATGCTTTCGCAAGCAACTGTAAAATTTATTAGACAATTTTTTTTTTATATAAATGGCATATTATTAGACAATTTTTTTTATATAAATGGCATATTTTTATTTATCCAAAAAGGCAGGGGCAGAACCTGTTACAAAAACAAACTGTACAAAAAATTATACATATAAAGCATATACACTGTAAACTAGAATTTTAAAGAGTCAAGAAGTTTTCAGTGCTGACAAAGAAGAAAATACTTGTACTTTGTTGCTTGTGAAAACCTTGCAATCTAAACCTTATAAAATCAACTATATAGTTAAAAATTTTCACAGCTTCATAAGCTTTCCCTCTAAACTTCCCATTGTTCCTTTCCATCCAAATAGATGCATGCATTCCAATCTAGTTTTAGGGTTATCACCGGCAGAGATTTTCCTTTCAAGAACTTTATCCAACCAAATTCATTTAACCAATCAACCACATCCTTTCGAAAACCAGAATAATACAACACCTAACTCCATACTAGCTTACTGCAAGAGCAAGAGAAATATAAATGATCTCTGTCCTCATCAGTTTGCTTACAAAAGAAGAACAAGCAATTTGCAAGAGGGAAATTCCAAAAGGAAAGTCTTAGAAGAGTGAGCAACTTGTTTAGGATAGCCATCCAAGCTACCAGTCCATGTTTAGGGATATTATGCCGAAACCAAATCACCTTGTCTCAATCCACTCGCGGCTGCTTATCTCGAATGGCATTACAAATTTTTGCAGCGTTATACATACCAGATTTTGTTACCAACCACCTTGGCTTGAGAGAAGGATTAGCTACACTGGAAGTGAAATCAATCAAGGAGGAAGTTAATTGGCTAAGTTTAGACACACTTAAATTTTAGACCACCCTAAAAGAGTTCTTTTTTTTTTTTTTTGGTTTTGTTTCTGAATCAATAGGGTGGTCCTGAGGTTTAATCAAAATTCATAAGGTTGAAACAATGTGTTCTGGACTTCTGGGGACTCACTGTCCATGTTGCTTTCTGTACAAACTTAGTATTGAGTCATGAATTGAACTTCCTCACTATCCACCACCATCATTATTTTAAAACACATTTCAATTCTGAAAGTGATTTGAATTGTTAGATCTCGTCCAACTGGAGTGGAGGGTTTTAACTGGATTGCTTTATTAGTTGCAGTAATATTGCTAAGCGTACTCTGTTGAGAAGAAAACAAGAAGCTGATGCTCTAAGCAAGGATTTGAAAATTTGAACTTCCCAACGTAGCTTTAGCTCTGGTATAATCTGGTCATCCACATAACATTCAATATCAGATCTTGTCTATATATAATGCATCTCACACCTGAAGTTAGCGCAGATGAGTTGCTTTGATCAAATTTCATTCGTCGAAAACATTAGCTTTGAAGAGGCCTTGGATAGAAAGTAAACAAATGGGCTTTGAACACAAAGGCCTGATAAAGTAAGATTTTTGAGCCATTCTCCTATACTTCGTAGGTTTAGATTTCAATGAAAATCATCTCTTAAACTTACCCTCCGATCCTGAAAGGAAACAACCTCCTCTAACCCAGACTTTTTCCGACTAAAAAATGTCCAACCCAAACTTTATTTTTTAGAGAAGAAAAAAGTGGAAAAAGTACATAGATATAGGATCAAAAATTGGATTTCCTTATTGAACAAAATGTTAAACCCTCAAAGAAAAGGGCTTAAATGAGTTACAAAAAACTATGGAACCAGGGACAAGCAATCATGTGCATACAATTAGCTTGCTAACTTTATAAATTAATTGCATCAGCTCTATCCTAGTATGGGAATCAGTAATCAGGGAGAACTTAAAAGCTACACAATGTTCTGCAGGGTATTCATTCTCATATCCATTGTAATCATAGTACAATTTTTCTCCTTTTCGGAATATCTCTGTTAGCAATCAGCAAAACTCGATATTCCCCATTGACATCATATCTTAACACATTTTACATCTTGCTTCTTTCTACCATCCCTGCATTAAGATAAACAATACTTTTATACTATACAAGTCGAGTTTAGTACATCTGAACAGGCCAAAGAACAAAAACATGTTGAAGATCAACTTAGGGTGAGAAGTTGTTAATGCCATTGACAAAGCGGGCAATGCTACCATGCCTGCCAGGCTTTTTGAACGATTTGATCCATGAAGCAGGGTCATCATGCTATCTCCATCATCATGTTCATGGTTCTTCAAGTAATCAACATCTCCAACATATTCTGTAATTATAGTTAAATCCTTTATATATCTATCAGCCTGTACAGTGAACCTGCCAAAAATCAAACAACAATTCCCAGCTCAGGAATCTAAATGTACATAATACTGTAATACACTAACAATTCATAAAAATATAACATCTTATATACCCTTCCACAGGTCATTCCCCTTTTTCCATCATCCTCTTGCATAAATTTAAGGTCTCTTTATCTTCTTTGGGTAGAACCTGAAATGCAATTCATCAAAATTAATCGTAGGAGTTATAAAATGTAGTAATGGAGTTTCAGTTATAAGAGGCAACCATGGCCTAATGGATAAGGTGACTCACTTCTAATCAGCCTAATCGTGCCTGCAAATCTCATACTATACTATTTAATTTTTAAGTGAATTACTTGAAAGGAGTGAATTTTCCATTCCCGGCATTCCTCCCTTCTCAAGAGCTGCACAATTTGCTGACCTTAGTGCCATGCCAGGCCTGTAGATGAGCTCATCACTGTACTCGGTCCCAGAGGCATTCAGTGCTGTTGCCAATGATGCTATTTGTATCTCCTTTGAGTGTCTTCTGTTGGATAAAATGCCAACAATTTCCTTTTCTTCTTTGACATGGCTAAGCCACTAGCTCTCTTTCTTTTTCTAATGTTACCTAAAGAACAAAATTACACTAATTAATCTCAACCTGTCAAATAATTTTATAATTCTATGAAAGAATGAGGGGTAAAATAATTTGAGAGATTAATTCTGCTACCTACTTTGACTTAGCTTTTCTGTTGATTCATATGACCTTTGAATCCGAAAGAAATCAACAATTTTGGTTTGAACAAAAGGAAACACCGAATATAATGAAATTCAGCAGTCATTAGACTAACTAAACACCGAAATACAATTTTGACATGTTTCAAGACATTCGCACTTGAGAACCATCATTAAAACCCAGAAAAAAGAACACCATATATTAAGGGAAGAAAAACATACATTGGGGTTTCTTGATGTTGAAGCAAGAGGGACAGAACCAAGAGCCTTGGGCACCGAAACAAGAATGGGTCCAAGGCAAAACAGATGATATCCCTTGTCGCACGTGTCGCACAACAAATGCTTTGACCCAAAATCACCACACCCACATCTCTCGCAGTAAACGTCGTCGCAATCCAAGCCATCCTGGTCTTTGAAGAGGGTGTTGGGGTAGCGCTCCAGAGCTCGAGTTCTACGCCTCAGAACCATCGTCGTTGACGACGCCACCGCCGCCATTGATAAGTAAAAACAAAGGGTGGGGTAAAAGGAAGGGAGCTGAAGAATAATTTTCGGATATTTCCTCCTCTCATTTTGGGCGGTGGATTATATCGGGAGGAGCGTATTAGGTGATTTCGCGGGAAAGGGTTTCGGCGCCATTGTTTAGGTTTGGAAGGTGAAAACATGAGATCGCCACATGAGTTCGTAAAATTATAGAATGCTAAAGAAATAAAGCCCAAGTTCATTTTACAACGGCCCAATAGATGAAGAACCGAAGGCTCTAAAAGTAGTAACCCCATTTAACTTTGGCACTGGAGTTTTCTCTTATTATAATGGATGTTCATCTAGTCTCATCGATCGACTCGCCCGAGTTCACCCACCTGACTCGGGCCCTGTCTCGATCCACGCTCATCGGACTTGACGCCGAATGGAAGCCCATTCGGTCACAACAGTCCACTTTCCCCACGGTGACCCTCCTCCAACTCGCCTGTCAACTCGGAGACGACCCAGCCCAGTGGGACGAGTCGTTGGTCTTCTTGCTCGACCTCGCCTCAATTCCCTTATCTTCGATATGGGAATTGTTAAAAGACGTGTTTGTTTCCCCAGATATATTGAAATTGGGGTTTAAGTTCAAGCAAGACTTAATTTTTTTGTCTTCCACTTTTCGTGCCCAAGGATGTGATCCTGGCTTTGATAAAGTAAGTTTTTTTTTTTTTTCTTTGGGTGTATCAATCATATTTTCATTGTAAATTTGTGCTAAATTTTTGTCTAAAAATGGTGAATAGGTGGAGCCCTATTTGGACATCACAAACGTCTACAAGTTTTTGCAACATAAACAAGGGAAGAAGGTATCAAAGGATACAAAGAGTTTGTCAGCTATATGTAAAGAAGTGTTGGGTTTTTCTCTTTGCAAGGTACTTTTTTTTAAACTCCCAACCCAAGTTTTCATTCAGTTTCAAAAATTATGCTTTGATCAATTTTAGTTAATTTGAGAGTTCTATTGGTTTTGTAACTTTGGTATGTGTAGTCACTTCACTTGTGAATGCAAGATAATCAATGGTTTCTTGGTTTAATTTTGATATAATGCCACTGAAATATTTATGTTTTCAAGGTTGTTTACTAGCTCTCACCAATATAGTTTTGTGCAAGGAAATGAGTGAGAAGGGACATCCTACAAATGGTTGTAAGGAAACTGATGATGATGAATGACAAGATAGGATATGATTTGTTATTACTATTTATTATAAGAGTTTTACATTTTAGAACGAGTATCCTTATTTGATTTTCATCACCAAAAATGCTCTTTTTCCCCTTTTAATTCATGTAAGGAAGCATAAAAATCAGGATGTAGATGATAAGTTTTATACTTTCTAAATCTTGGATGGTGGAAACAGTTCAGTTTCTATTTTCCTTTTTTCTTCTTTCCCTTTTATTGGTTGGGTACGAAAGTCTTTAACACTCTCTCCTGTGGAACTCATTCTTTTAGCCTGCATCTAATTTGTAAGTATGAAATAGCCACTAAACTTAGTAGCTTTTGGAAGTCGCATGTTGGGTTCTTTAATTACTATAGGATTATATGTTAATCACTGCTGGTTCTTATAGCAACTTGTTAATGTAATTTAGGAACTTCAATGTAGTGATTGGTCACATCGTCCTCTTACAGAAGAGCAGATAAGATATGCAGCTACAGATGCACACTGCTTGCTTGGAATATTCAAAATCTTCCAGGCCAAGGTTGTCAAAGAAGGTGAATATTATCTCTGAATTTGGAATTTGTAGATTGTGATCAGATTTATTATGCTAAATTTTAGGGAAATATTGCTGTATCTTTGAAATGTTTTGTTTTTGTTGGTGAAATCACTTGTTTTGAACACTTTTCCTCCCCTGCTACTTGACATTTGAGAAAGCTAGATGTAGTGTTTCTCTGAGTTTAGCTAGATGTAGTGTTTCTCTGAGTTTAGCTAGATGTAGTGTTTCTCTGAGTTTACTTTCTACAGCATTCTGGCTTTCTATTGACTAACAATATAGCATATCACCTCTTGTAACTTGTCATTGCTATATTCATATGATTTCTCATATTACAGACTTTGCTGCAGGTGGGAATTATTCAAATGCATATATGGTTTCTATATTATTTTTCCACATCGCCTGTGATTTTGCTTTGGTTTACAACATTTACAAAATATGAAGTTCAAAGATGCTTATAAAATAAAATTTCTGCATTACTCTGATTTATGATTTAGTAATTTGACGGAGATTGAATATTACTGTATGATTATAATGAGCATATAAATCTGTAAAGGATACAGGAAGATTTAATATATTTTGCAGGATTCTTATCTAAGGAATTACCTTGTTTGCATGGCTGTTTGAACATATTTTTTGCAAAGGCATTAAAAGCAGCCTTAACTTCTCTCAATATAACCTTTCTGAAACCTTCTTCTGCAATTATGGATTAGTCAAAGAAAAGATAAATAGTCATACATGAATAAGGTGCAAGATTTAAACAATATTTTATATGTTTTTAATATATGTTCTATTTGTCATGTTAGAGCACTCTGTGCATAGGTGATATATTCAACTTTTTCATGCAAACATAAATTGTCTCTCATCCTGCTGCTTTTATGATTCTTTTCCAATCAAGCAAACTAATATACGTTCTTATCATGTTAGAATTTAGACAACATTTTCTGGAGGCAATGCACCCAACTTTCTTTCCCAATTTTCTCTGTGTTTGTTACGACCATAATGTGTATTCCATAGCTTGCATCTCCAGTGATTGCAAAGGTTCCAGTTATTTACAGACAATCCTTCCATTTATTTAGCATTGTAATTTGCAAATCAAGTTTTTTACTTGAGCATCTTTTTGAAAAGGGCATTTGTTGTCGTTACCCTGTTAGATTCTTATTGTCTTATCCAGTTTGCCTGAATTATTTTATGATGAAAATATATGTAACACCTTTTATCACAGGGCATTCATGTAATAAAGTCAAGGAACTGCATCAATTTAATGTTAGTTTAGGACTGAAAGATATTCTTGAGATGCCTGATGGTGATAATAAGCTTATTGGGACCAAATTTTGCAATGCACTTGATATTGTCCAGGCTACTGCATCTTCTGAAGACTGTGAAAGAATAGCCAAGGGAGTGGAGGTTATCAGAAAAACTAAGCCTATGGATGAATCTCTCTGGAAGATAGTAAGAAAATATGGTGAAAAACTTTTGTTGCGAGAATCTGATAGAATTCCTAAAACTTCCAAAAAGAAAGGAAAAAAAGGGTCCTTGATGGTTGTTTGCAGAGAAAAGCAGCTAGAGAATTCTGGTGACTGGCAAGGCCCCCCACCATGGGATATTTCCTTGGGGGGTGATGGATGCCCTAAGTTTTTGTGTGATGTGATGGTAAGTAATTGCTTAATTGCACGTCATAATTCTTTTTTAGATCATGACTGAATCAGAAACAAAGATTTATTGTACGTAATTGTAAGATTATCGTATTAGTACTGGTCTGCAATAAAATTCTGATTTATCATATTAGTACTGGTCTGCAATAAAATTCTCTCGTTCTTCCTTGTACTATCAGCTATTTAGTTTTATTCCAGGACTCCTTCGAACTAACATACAAGATCATGTGAAGACTTCACTGTTAATATTTATTCTTTAAGTTTGAGTGTAATGGGAAGCTTATTTAGGTTGAAGGCTTGGCGAAACATCTACGTTGTGTTGGTGTAGATGCCGCTATTCCACATTCCAAAAAGCCGGAACCCAGGTTTTCCTCTCATCATAATTTGGAGATATATGTTGCTGAATACTTTTTTTTATAATTCTGTGTGTGTGTGTGTGTGTATACATAGGTAGTTTTTTTCTGAACATATATTAGCAATGGAAGTAATAACTCTTTTGTCAAACTTTTATTGCATTTAGGGAGCTGATAGATCAAGCATACAAAGAAAAAAGAGTGCTTTTGACTCGAGATGCCAAGCTATTGAGACACCAATATCTGATAAGGAATCAAATATATAGGGTGAAGAATCTTCTGAAAAACGAACAGCTACTGGAGGTGTGTATGCTATCACAGTCATTAGGAGAGTTATGGCCTACAAGTTCAACTTGGTATTTTGAGGCCAAAATAAAATTAAAATGATAAAATGTATTTTTGAGGCCTAAACTCCATAAACATTTTGCAGGTAATTGAGATTTTCCAATTGAAAATTAGTGAGGATCAGCTGATGTCGAGGTGCACCAAATGCAATGGGAGATTTATCCAAAAGCCGCTGACAACAGAAGAGGCAATTGAAGCTGCAAAGGGTTTCCAAAGAATTCCTAACTGCTTGTTTGACAAGAATTTAGAATTTTGGCAATGCATGGATTGCAACCAACTTTATTGGGAGGTAGTTTCTTTCTTCTTTTCCTTGCTCTTTAGATGAGTTTTTTTTCTACACAAATCAACACACCATAAGGCTTGAATCTTGGATCTCTATCTAAACCCAACCCTACTGCCAATCACTTCAGCCACATGAAATGGCCTTGTCCTTAAGATGATTAAATTACTTAACTCTCTCATTTTTTTATTATCTACTGATGTGGCGGGGTATTGAACTTGGAACTTCCATGGTCTCAGCTTGTTCTCGTACGAGCATGAATTAAATCTTCAATGGCAGTTATGTCAAATCCTTCAATATGTCAGGTAGGTTTCAGTACATGGGAAAACAAATCTACAGTAGACTTACCATGTCATACCTTCTCTTATCAGTTCGTATTTCAAAGGGGCTAGTGTGGTTCTCCTGTTCACGATGCAGCCCCCCTGGACTAAAACCATGGTCATGTTGGCTCTAAATAATAATTGTAGGCTTGGGGCCGATCTCTCCATATGCTGACATGGGGAAGGGGGTTATCTAAAGGGTTTGGTTTTGTGGTGAACCCTAAACAACTGAAATCAGCATCAGCATCACAATCCCGAGCAGAGGAGGTCGTCCCTTGAGATTTTTATGTTCTTTAAGTTAATCACTGTTATGTAGATTATAATAGCAGCAGAGACTATATTAAGTAAACATAGTGAGTGAGAATGAGAATGCAATTCGATGCATCTCAAGTATGACTTTCGTGTGTCTATTATGCCTTATACTGGGACCAAATATATCTGCACTTGCTTGAACTATAGCATTTTCATCCTATGCTGCACTTTTATCTGGAAACTATGATCTGTTCAGTAAATCTGCAACTAACCATCCATGGTTGGATCTTAAGTAGCAAACGTTATTAACGTCTTTGTAAAACTTTTTTGCTTATTACAGGGAACCCAGTACCACAATGCTGTTCAGAAATTCATTGATGTTTGCAAATTGAACGAATGACTTGGAAGAACAACACTATGATTTATGATATATCATCTTATGGAAGATTGTTGCACCAGTATTTAAGCTCACAATTCCTATTGTCCCTACCATTGCTGGAAAGTAAGAAGTATTTGATGTTTTAGATTTTTTCTTTTTCTCAAATATTTGACGGTTCATATTCAACCCATTTTATCCTTTTCACATTAAGCAAAATGTACGAGTTAAGATGACAGCTTTTGTTGATTGAATCTTTTGTGGTAAAATGTCTAATTGGGAAATGCCTCTAAATTACCTGACTCTTTCTATTATTATATTTTTTTAATGAAATTATCTAATTTTATTTCATTACTAATTATTTTCTTGAAGTACTAAGTTTGACGAAGAAAAGTTGTGGGACCATTTAAAAGCGCTCGTGCTTAACACTTCCAACTGCTAAAACGAATAATTGAGCATAAAAAGAAATTATGGAATCAATTCTTGGACTTCAGAAAATTAGAATTTAATTTCAATAAAAGAATTTGAATAAATTTAATTTATGTACCTTTTTTTTTATATAAAATGTCAGTTTAAAATGTAATAAAATTATAAAACTATTGTTAAAGTCACTCACGTGATAATTTTTTGGTCATGTAGATTAATGATGTGATTTTTTTTTTCGGATATGTAAATGTTACATAGGCACTTACATGTGAATTTTTTTTTCTTTTACTTGAAATGTACGATTTTGACTATAAATTCTAAAAAAAAATTTTCCTTTCCTCCCTTTCTTTACGTCTAGAGCTTTTTCACTAACCTTCTGCCCTTCTCTCGTCCATTGCCCGAAGGCCCCACCCAAGAATCTGCTATAGCAACCATCGTCGTCGCCACTGTTGGCCCATTGTCGTCGCTCGCAGTTGTCAAAGTTGCATCGAAATTCATCCGAAAGTTCCTCTCAACCTTCCATTTCTTTTCTGAAATCAGATTTTCCTCAAACTATTTTTAAATCTGTAAGTTTTAAAATCAAAACCATTGGAACTATTGCTGTAGCTTTTTAAGTAGATCTAAAAATTTAAAACTAAACATAGCAATATCATACGAATGAAAAAAATAAAAAGATGATACTATTTAAAATTTTAATAAAAATTAAATATAAATTTAAGAAAATCAAAATAATACATTTTGTATTTTTATTTTAACACAAATTAAGATACGTAATTTTTATATAAAATATGATATGAATACAAAAATTGTTAATATTTTTATACAATACAAATACATGAATTATCATATCTACTCTTACATTATATTTAGATTGAAGTAAGAGGAGAAAAAAGAAATAAATGGCAAGGCAACAAAAGAAAATTGGGAATCCTTTCTCTTGTTTGTATATGATATAAATAAAAATAAAGAAAAGGAATGTATGCTTAGCTCTTTTTTGTTTTCCTTAACTTTCTTCATTTTTTAATTATCTCAAATTGAGGGGAAAATGAAGGAAAAAGAAAATAATAAAAATTTTAAAATATAAAATGACTATTATATCTTTATTAATTTTTTTAAATTAAAAGTGTACTATTTTGAATTTCAAAATTAGATTGAAAATACAAAATATCATTTATCAATAATTTTATTATCTCTAATTTTTCCTCTTATTTTTGTGAATTCTATAAATTTCATTAATGATTATTTTTATGAAAAAATAAAAGAAAATTGAAAATATGGTATACGTTAACACATACATGTAAATATTATAGTAAAAACAAAGATTATCAAATGTTATAATAAAAAACATAATATAATAAATTATTTTCTTCTCATTTCATTATTTAATCAAATAATAGTTGTTAATATTCTTTTATTTTCTTTTATTTTATTAATTTTAGCTATCCAAATAAATGATACATATATCATTTCTTTTCTTTTAAAAATTTTTTTCTTCCTTTACGTTCTTATCTTTTCTTTTACTAATATTTATCCAAATATAACGTTAATCATCTTTAATGTTGGAAAACTAGGATAAAGCTTTGACCTTTTAATCAATCTGACCTTTGAAAATTAGGATTTAAAGGTGGATTAACTGTTGTTTAACTCTTGAAATATGTTATTATTTTAGATTTTATATTTAAAATAATCATGATTAGTCACTGTAACTTTATTTTCATTAAACATTTTATTCTATAACAATAATTTTATTAATGGTGAGATGATGTGATTAAAAAATAATCAATAATATTTGTAGATACCTTATTTAGTCTTGGTTCAAACTGGTTGAACTCGAATTTGCTTCAAGTTCAACTGTTAAATCTGAAATTTTTATTTGTACTTTTTTATTATCTTTTCATTATTTTCTTTTTCTATTCTACCTTTTGTATTTATTTTTCTTTTTCCCCTTATATATCATTATTATTTATCTTTTTTATCTTTATTTATTTATTTATTTATTTTTTTATCTCATTCTTACTTCTAATTGTCTAATTATATATAAAAAAAGAGAATTTTGAAATTAAAAGAAGTTTGGTGATAAGGTTAAAAGGAACTGAAAGAATCTGAGTGATAACTCAAGCTATATTAAAGTTGAAATTGGGTTGGGACTTGTAAAGATACATTTTTTATGATAATTTAGAGTTTCAAATTTTGAATTTGGAGTTATCAGAAGCTCTTAATTTTTCCTATAAATAATGCTATAAACAACACAACAAAACACATAAAAATCACAAAGGAGAACTTGAGAATTAAAAAGTTTTAGGTAGCTTAAGTTTAAAATTTAGGCTTTTTTCAATTCATGACAGTTTCTTGGTGAGGTTCCCAGGCTCAGGTAATATTTTTCAGTGAGCACTGAAGTTCCCAACAAGGATTCCAACAATACTTTCAAATTCTAACAACGATCTCAATTTCCTCAAGCATAAACCTGATTTGACCTGACCTAAATGTCAACCTGATTGCAGACCAGACTTGTAACACCAAGATCTAGTAACTAGCATCTCACAAGCCTCGAGCCGAGCTGCGTATTGAGCCATCGTGCCATTATTTTTTTTTTGTAGCTGAGCCGAGCCAAGATATTCTTTTGTAAAATTTCTTATTTTGCTTATTTATTTAATATATATTTTTCAAGTGAATTTTTTTTAAATATAAATAAAAATAATTTTAAAAATGAGGAAAAAGTTGAAATATCACATTTTTCTTAAATTAAATTTTTCTAAAATTTCAAAAAAATAAGATAAATATTAAGCAATCCAACGACAGAGCCTCTATAAGATAAACTATTATTTTTTTACTTACTCCTGAAGTGAAGGGATTTTCTTAATTTTTTTATTAAAATATTAGAGTAAATTAAGAATAATTTTTAATACGTGTAAATTTTTAAGACTTAATGGATAACATAAAAATAGTTGGTACCATTATTTGATGATCGTATTCCCTAACCTAACTTGGTTTCATTACTATAATTTACCTTTTGAAGATACATAAGCTAAGCTTCAGACATATATTTTAAATGGGACAGATTTAATTAGGTGACCAATCACACTTAAAAAAAATGGTGATTACTCCTAAGCCCATGTCTAGTAATCAAGTTCATGGATTTGTACGTTATAACAGTTTGGTGATTCCGTTTGGGGCTAGTCAAGAGTCAGGCTAGCAAATAGATTTGTGTTATCTAAAGCCTAATAAATTTGATTTTCTTTAGGAAGATTTTTTCTTGTTTTCTTTATTTATTTTTTAAAAGTATTTATTATGTCATTCATGTGCATATGCATAATATGAGCTCTATACTCGAGCTCTGTCTCTCTCAGAAGGAATATAGACCTACACTTTTATGAGATTTTAATGCTTTCATAGTGGCTAACAAAGCACTTTCACTTAAATTGAATATTTTCTATTTATAGCCTATCATAAGTGAAGATTGAGGTGCCTCTCTAGTCTATGATGGATAAAGATATAAGGAATAATTTGAGAACCCTTAAATTGTAAATCCAAACCACATATAGTAAAACATAAGAAACCAACTATAGGTTAGAGCCATATCTACCCATAATTAGAATATAACCCTAATTAGGACATATTAGTGGACTTTTTGAGTTTCATTTGTATTAGGCATATGAAATGTTGAGGAATATTATTTATCCTTTTATTTACTGTTAAGTTGGTATATATCAAACTTTAGTACATCATCATATGCATTCAACCATGCATCATAATATGGTAAATATTAGTACATGCATTCATTTATCTATTCATACATTGTTATACATACATTCATGCATTTATGCATCATAATTTGCTATGTATCAAGTGTTTATACATTCATTACCTTCAAAGCTGCAAGTTGTTACTGTTGATCATTTAAAGGTTACTCTTGCTTATTAAATCTTTACTGTTGCTACTAAATGATTGCTTTATATTCTGTATTTTTCATTAAGAGGTTGGGTTAATTCTTGAAGAACTGTGATGGTGACATAAATCTACCAAGCTCCCGAACTCGATCATGTTTGTCTTTAGATCCTAAAGCTAAAAACAGATTTTTACCATCACTAGTTCGCAGGTTATCAGATTTATATCTCATAGTAAATTCATTCTAAAACACAAAATGATGGTGCGTAAATAACCAAATACAATATATAGTAATGCATAAAAGCACATTCATCATATGTGATAAAAAAATGAAATAAACTTACAATTTTTTTAACAATTTCTTCAGTTGTTTCATCCGTAAACAATCCATCTTTATGCATGTCTTTTTTTCTAAACATCCCATCTAGAAGCTTCGATTCTAAAGCTAAATGATTCCTAAAAAAAGAATCATTATAAAGTTCACATTTCTATTTACATGTTCATAAATATTAATATACGAGATAAAACAAGCATTTGAATACTTACAAGATTATGCTTGACATTTGCATAATCTTTTCTCAATGTCCGATAGTGATATAATTATAGGGCCTGAATATTCTTTTGTTGTTCTTTGATTTTTTGAAAAAAAAAAAGATAAATCACATATTCAGATAAAATTATATTAAACAAAATATTATAAAAAATTAATAAATTAAGTATGCATACCGAGAATACATCTGATAGACGATATCAAATAAACTGCGATCACTCTTCATAATTGATAACATCTGCATATGTTATTGGAGGATAAGCCAACAAATCAAAATTATCAGTGAACGGTAAAATATATTGGGTTATTAATCTGTTTTTAAAATCTTTAAATGCTTTTCTAGTCGATTGTAACATAAGCTTTTTATACTCTATTGGGACATCAAATAGTTCCTAAAAAATGAATAAATTAAATAAAATCAACACATTAATTTAATTCAATTAACGATTAACTAAAATTTAGATGTTGTTGAATAAACATACCACAATCGAATCGCATATACTATATTTTTTATCATCAAAAATCATCTGCTAAGTAGAGTAGGTAATAGATATACTTTATCAGACGATAGTTCCAATGTGGCTAGCCAATTTCGCACCTCTACTTAGCATATGCTACTCATTTTGATTGAACTCCAAGTGAATTTTCATCCCACTCATTTTAATTTGTTTACCATATCCCCTTAATTTTTTTCATAGCAGGTATATCTTCTTCATGTTTAGTAGAAGAAGGCATGTGTTCTTTGAATGTCATAATACATGCGATTTTGATCAAAATTATATGAAATACAACTAACTATCTCTTTTTATATCCCATACAGTAAAAATAACCAATATCTTATACAGTAAATTCACCAATATACATTACACAAAATAAAACCAATAATATTTTACAGGGCGTAAACTACACTATGTTTTATCATATCATAAGAGTTTAAGCAAAACTAATGAAAAAAAATATAACAATCATTTTTCATAAAATCATTCAACAAACCACAATACTCCAACCAAACAATAAAAAAAATATCATGCCTGTAATGCATAAAGGGTATACGACGTTGATGACAGTGGTAAATGCTTATATAAATAAATAAATAAATATATATAGTAACGAAGAAAAAATAACATAGATAGATGAATAAACAATGTAGAAAAATGAGTAAATTTGCACATACCAAGTAAAAGCTGTGTGCAACGGTGTTGAATGATTCACGGTTAACAACGACACGAGAGATGAAGAAACAAAATACTAAGTGAATAGATTGACGGGTTTAGAGAAATACAAGCATTTTAACTTTTATCATTCAATTGTATTTGTCGTTTAATCTTTTAAAGTTCAATAACAGAAAATAAATATTTTAAAATGATCAATTAAGACATTTATAAACACAAATACCTTAATTGATTTATTTTATAATTTATAAAATAATCAATTAAAGCGTTCAAAATAACAAATGTCGCAACTGATTTTTTAAAATAATATTTACTTTATTAATTAAGGTGTTCATATTAACAAACATCTTAATTAATGATGTTTTATAATATAAAACAATAATTAATTAAAATATTTATTTTTTTATTGTTAAAAATATCATTTATTAGTGAGATATTTATTATTAATAAAATAAAATAAAAAATTACCATAATTTTATTAAAGAGATTATAATAATTATAAAAAATTTAATATACATAAATTTTTTTAATTAAACGAATAAATTTAAATACGAAATACCTTAAAAATAAAATCGAATATCACAATTTTTGGTCGGATTTCAAAATTTTACGACCGACACACACCAGAAAAGAAAGATTAAAAGACAGATGAGTCAGGTGGCTTTTTTTGGCTGACGTGTGACGCGTCGTCGTCCTGGTGCAATAGCCATCACGTGACGTCCGTTGATTAGAAGCCGATTTTTATTTCATCAATCATCCATACATCCAACGGCTATGGCTGGCAGATTCTCTCTTTCTTTCTTTTTTATGTTTTTGCCATTTCAGAACAGGCACGTGCGTTTCGCATGGGACCGATCTCTTCTGCTTTCCAAAAAATATTATTCTTCGATCTGTTAGCAACGGCTTACGTCATGGACACGTTTCGCTTGCTCCTAGACTCGTTTTCGTGAATCTCACGTCTAAACGCCACGTGTACTATTTCTGTCGGGAATAGTTGACGCGCGAGTGCCGAGTTGGAGTTCGAGCCGCCGCTGCAGCCATTTCGCTCGGTCGGCACGGCTTTCTAATGCCTTTGGCTTTTGGCTTTGTCCTCCTCTCGAGTAAGGTTCTTCAAATTTCGTTTTTGTTAGCTTATTACCATGTCTACTAAATTTTGAGGAATTAATGTAAAAACAACTTTTTTATGGATAATGGTAATTTATACTATTGGCATTTTTTAAGGTTAGTTAAAATATTATTTTAAAAATATTTTTTATATTTAATATGTTATTTTTATCAAATTCAATAAAAAATAATATAATAATTATATTAATATATTAAATATAAATTTATTTCTTTAAATATCATATTAATCAATAACGCTAGACAATGATTGACATTTCTCTTTATTAAAATGTAATCTTATAATTAAAGATTTTTTTATTAAGAAATTAGAACAATATTTCAGAAGTATATTATTAATCTATTGAAATTAATAATAGACTATAATATGAATATGGCAAAAATATCATGAGTCTTATCTTTTCAATTTTTTTTCAAGTATTTGTATTTCTTCATACGATAAGGTGTAATTATTATCTTATTGAATAAACTTAAAAAATGAATTAATTATTTAATTTATGAGTAAATCAATTAATTTATAAATAAAATGTTAATTATAGTTAAATTAATAAATTATCATCACACAAAGTAAGACAAAAATATTGATACAAAAATTATGGAAACAGTAGTATTTTCCAAACACTATATATTCATGACCAAATCTAAATAGAATAGTAAGATAAAGAACCGCGTTTGTTTATCTTCAAAATTAAAAAATAAATAAATAAATAAAGTTGACAAAGAATACGTGATTATTTCCATGTCGCCCTGATTAGGGAGATTTTCCATCAATTACCTGACATTAACCTCTTCCACCTCAAAATTGTCAACCCTTGTTTTTTTTTTTTAACCAAACACTTTTTTTTTTTTATATTTTGGACCAAACACTTGATTCCACTAGTTACAAAAAAAAAAGAAGATTGATTTTATATGAAACATTATCGCCGCCGTGAGATCATTTGTTCTTCAGTTTCGGCTGAGCTGCGATATCATAGTTTCCCACCCTAGGAATTGTCACTTCTTTGCTACATAGCAGCCTGTGCTTTCTTCCCCGACAAATCCTCTTTTCCCTTTGTACTCGTCTGCTTCGTTAGCTTGCCCATGGCTTTGCCTAGTAGGATCCACTTCTCTCTCTTTACCATTTTTTCTAAAAATTATCATAAAATATAAATGAACAAAAGAAAAGTCTTGTAAATGAATCATAACCTGGTAGACTTTCATCTGCTATAGCTATATAGCTCAAGGCAAGTTTGCTTTATGCTAAGAATTGACATGATTTATCCAAGTTCATTTGTCTGCATAAAAAAAAAAATTTTCTCATTATGATCGCTTTATGATGAAACCCTACTTAATTTGATTGGCCTTGATCTTCATGAAGCAGTAAAAGCTAAACCCACCCTCATTTTTTTTGTTTAATTTTATCTAGGCATTTCCATTTTTTTCATTGCAATTTACTAGTGTTTAAGGGGGATATATATCTAACTAGTTTGCAATTGCATGTAGTAGAAGCCTGATGTTGAATATTGATGTTATGAAGGGGTTTGAAGGAGCAAACCGATGATCACCTTAACCTAAACTTGTTCTCCTTCTATTCTCTTTTCTCTTTTTACCAAAACAAAGGCTTTAAAAAAAAAAAACAAAACTAGAAAGTTAATAATAAAATAATGAGAAGAGAATGAGAAGAATCCTTAGTCTATCAATTTCATTCTCTCTCGTCAGAAAAGAACCAACAACTTCTAGAGTGCAGAAGCACTAAACTCACCCCCAACAAAGAACAAGATTGAGTAATTTGACTATTGCAAGAATTTAGGAATATTATTATTATTGGCAAAATGATGTGCACAATGAATAGAAATTTCCCTAACGCATAGACTGGCCAATTTTTTTATGGCAATAATGAATTAACAACAGAAAGACAAATTTGTCCCCATTTCAAGTGCTCTCTCTCTCTCTCTCTCTCTCTCTTTCATTTCCTATTAATAGTAGGCCAACACATGCAACCACCACAGACACCATCTCTCGAAGTGTTTCAATTTTTTTTTTTTTGTGGGGCTTTAAGACCAGCTTCCTAGCAATAGTAGGTGATTTTCGTCTTTTTGAAGACTCCGTAGCTTTTTTCCCCCTTCTCTCACTCTACTCCATGGATACCGCTCAGTGGCCGCAGGTAAAGAGGGTCTTCTTTTATTTTTGTTTTTCTTCACGTGAAATCATGAACTTTTTTTTCCTGGGTTGAGGAAAAGCTAATTACTAGAATATATATGTAGCTTTGGGTTTTGATTTTTTTTTTTCTCTCGTTGATTACTTTGTTTAAAGTTTCACTTTTTGCCATGAGATAGTTGAAATTATGTTCCTGTCGTTTAAGATCTTTCAATTTTTTTTTTCTTTTTGAGAAAGGACTGCACTTTTTTCTTTCTTTTTCCACTAATAAAAGGACCTGGAGAAAAAGTTACTATTATTATTTGTTTTTATTGCTGGTGTTATGTTTCAAAGTGCAAAGCAGCGTCCTATGTTTTCTCTGTCTTGTTTGTTTCTTCTTTCATCTTTGCTATCAATTTATTTTTGTAAGAGACAAACACTTAAAATCATGGCTTTTTCCCGTCTTTTGTTTCTTTTTCACTTTTCTTTTAAAAATTTCAGGGAATTGGAGTTGTTAAGCCCATGGAAGAGTCAAGACCTATGGTGGAGAGAAGGGCTAGGCCTCACAAGAATCAAGCTTTGAACTGTCCCAGGTGCAATTCAACTGACACCAAGTTTTGTTACTATAATAACTATAGTCTTTCTCAGCCAAGATACTTCTGCAAGACTTGTCGAAGGTACTGGACGGAAGGTGGTTCCCTCAGGAATGTTCCTGTTGGTGGAGGTTCAAGGAAGAATAAGAGATCTTTATCATCAGTATCACCAGCTTCATCAAATAAGCTTGGCGATTTAACCCCACCTGGTCCTCCTCATTCTGCTTCTCAGAACCCTAAGATTTATGAAGGTCAAGACCTTAACCTAGCTTATCCACCATCAACTGAAGACTATAATGGCTTATCAAAATTCGTAGAGGTGCCCTACAGCACAGGTAACAAAAGCAACCATCAAAACTCTAGCTCCTCCTCAACTTCGACTCATCTCAATGCTATGGAGCTGCAGAAGATTGGTATGAATTCAAGAGGCTTGAGTTCATTCATGTCGATGTCGGTTTCTGATTCCAACGCAGTGTACTCAAATGGGTTTTCAATGCAAGACTTCAAACCGCCTCTCAATTTTCCTCTTGATGGATTTGAAACTGGCTATGGGAATCTTCAAGGGGTACAAGAAATTGGTGCAAGGCTTTTGTTTCCTATGGGGGAATTGAAGCAGGTCCCAAGCACTAGTAACGATTTGGACCAGAAAAGAGGGCAAGGAGAATCCACTGGATATTGGAGTGGAATGTTGGGCGGAGGACATTGGTGAAAGTGAACAGAAAATTTAATAACAACATGGTTAAACAGGACAAAGTTGGTGTTTTTGCTTTTCTTCTTAGATGTTCGGTGGCTAGTTTGATGTTTGATTACTAACAGTTAGGTTACATGGGCTTCAATCTTTCTTTCAAATTTAGCCTTTTACCCCCTTTTCCTTTTAGTTGTTACTTATAATGCTTTAGTACCTTTCTCTACCCTTTGATCAGTACTGTGGGTGTTTGAAGCTTCTTTTTAGATCGGCTTCAAAAGGTTGACATTAAATGCTGTGCATATATATAAAAGCTGGAGAGGACTATGCGGCTAGGCGCCAAGTGATCCAAAAGACTTTTTTTCCTTCCTTTTTCTTTTGAGAGCTTCCAGCTATAAGACAAGAGTGGAACTAGAGTTCTTCGGCTCGCTACTTTCTGCTTCTTGGGATTGCACTGTGATTTTGGTTCACATGTTTCTCCATCCACAGCATGGATGCGATGCAGGGGACCCTCTCTCCAGTGTTTTAAGTTGTTCATGACCTTCTCTAATAATGTGCCATGTTGATGAACATATAATGATTTTGGTTGAATTAAATTTGTTAAATTTAATTTAACAGTGGGATTTGCTAGGGTGATTGGTACTAATTATAGATATGGATTTTCAAATTTATTAGTATTTCCTTGAGCTCAAAGTGAGTTGGAATGATGGGCGTCAATCTTTTACAGCATACTTCTTTCTCTTTTTGCTTGTCAACAGGTCACGACTGTCGGGTCTTATCAGCATCATCTGGGTGTTGAGAGATTCTTCCAACCCCTCTTAAAGGCAAAACCTTCATGAGCAAGTGTATATTATCTTTGGAAGGAATAACCCAGAATGAATTGCTTATTAGGTATGACCCAATATGAGCCATACCTGCGCATGCTATTCCACTTTCTAATGCAGGTTTACTATTTTCTCCTCTCTTTCTTTTCTTAGAACATACCTTTTCTTTTAAATGAACAGCTTGGTTTTGATACTCATAATTATTCGGAATGATTTCGTGAAATAAATATTACTATTTCAATAAATTTAGATCAAGGTCTAGATTACTTAAATAGGCAAACTAATTAGTAATAAATACGATAATTTTAAACATGAAATAATAACATAATAAAAAAATTAAAATAATATGATTTAAAATTTTATTTTATATATAATTGAAAATTTTAAAAATATATATTTTAGTTTTAATGAATTGACATAAATTATAATAAAATTATTTTTACGTTTTATCGGTGTTATTAATACATGAAATAAAAAAATATAAATACATAAATTATTATATCTAATTAGGGATATGTTTCTTTTATGGCTTTCTTAGACTCGTATCTTCCTCCCATTTCACCAGTAACCCATGTATAAAAATACATATATGTATATCATGGTTTCGTTATCTTGGTGTCGGAAAATTCTTGTATAGCAATGTGCTCCATTTCCATGAAATTACCATTACTTCCCCATATCCCACCATATTTTCTTTCTTTATTAGTAAAATCGAAGATTAAAAAGCTCTCAGCTTGACTAGCATTCCCATCTTCGGTCATGGATTGGACCCACAAACATTCTCCTTGGGAGCTATGCTTTAGAATAATCTCCTCCACTCGTTGCAAAAGCTATCAGAAATAGTCCTTATGTGCTAGATTCCATAATATATACAACTAGAATATACATTCTTGGACGCCAAAAACGAAATATTACTCTTTTCTTTCAAATTATATGGAGAGTGCCATTAATTTTAACGGAATAAAAAAAGTTTAATTTTAATATATTCAATATTAAAATTTAAAAATTCTTTATAAAATTAAATTTTCATAATTATATAACATAAAAAAATGGACAAAAAAATCACGGAGAGAGTACTATTTTTTTCAACGTGTTCACCGTTAAGAAGGGTGTTTCAAAGCCGTGAATTGAGGGTTCACCAGTTACCACCACCCACACATAATGGAGGTCTCTTTCTTGCCGAACTAGAGGCCTCAGACACCGTATTATTATTATTATTATTATTATTATTTTCCTTGGTATGGTTTTCTTTTAGCTCTCCTCGAATTGTCAATGAGACGGGGCAAGATTTTCAACCATTTGAATCATCAGGCTCTAGAGTGTCGGTGATGGTTAGAATTTTTGTACATTTTACCAGGTTTTTTCAGCCTTCTTTTTACTGTTTATGATCGGTGGATTAAGATTCAAGAGGTGTACGTCAACTTTAACCAATGAAATACAAAGAAATATCTGAATATAATATGCCTTTAGAAATATTTGCCTGCATATGGTTTCGTAATAATTCTAGCCCTAAATCACAAATAACAAAGAAAATGAATCATCATATATGTTTTTAAAATGTTTTTTTTTATAATTTGATGGGCCACTCTCACTGTAGTCTCTACAAGTCATTCCATCTATTAAGTTATTGAGTAGAGAATTTAAAAGTCATAATTTAAATTAATTTTAAATATGATATATACAATAACATAACATAAAAAAATATAAAATAATATAATTTAAAATTATAATAAAATTTTATATAAATTTAATAAAAAGTATATTTTATATTTAATATATCGACATAAAATGTGATATAATAATTTTTGTTATTATATATATCAAATATAAAATAAATAAATATAAATATATAAATTATCGTATTAATTGTTCAAAGTCAAAATAAAAATGTATTACACTTCACAAAAATCATGCATCGATCCAAACCAAAAAATCAATTTATGGGAAAAAAAAAACTTGTCGAAGCAATTAAACTCATCAATTGAGCTAACTCCTTATTGATACTTTATCTTAATGATCTACAACAATGAAAAAACCCGAAAGCAAGAGCAGTTCCTAGCTTCAAAGCTTATGTAACTGAAGTTGTTTTGATCTCCACAAGAGTAGTTCCTCTAACCATGACTCTCCAAGAAAATTGCTTGTACCAAAGCTGCAGGCTTAATTTTGTGTGGTTTTTCCATTAAAGCGTAGACAGGCCACGCAACTTGCACGTAGCTAGCTATAGGGGGCGTCACATATGAAACTGTTAACCTATATTGATAGTCAGTGACAATGTCACCATCAGATTTGACCTTGTCATCTACATATAACGCTTTGTTTCTTTGTTTTGGTTCATTGGCTCTCCACTAAATATCAATGGCCACAACTTCCTACCAAGGACAAATCAAGTTTTGTCGTGCGGGATAATTCTATTATTTATATATATGCCACAACAGGTAATGCAAGTAGAACAGAGCTTGAATAGATGTTTTTAATTTCTTTGGTATGGTTTTCTTTTTTTTTTTTTATCCGAAATGAGGTGTTGTAGGGCTTTCGTATTGAAAGTTATCAATTTACAGTTCTGGGTACTGCCTGCCTGCTTTACATTATTGAGTCTTCAACAGATTAAAAACAAAAAGCAGGTGGAGAAATATTGAAAATTTTATCTACTTTTTTTTTTGCAGGAAGGAAAATTGAACAAGGGAAAAGAAAAAATAGAGTTAAAATAAAGACACTAAAGTCAAGCCCTTGTTAAAATGAATTATCCAATTGACAACTTCCATCTTAATCATTTCTTTCAATGCATAGCCAAGCAGTTTACTTCCCAAAAAGGGTCTTGTTTTTTAAAGTTTAAGATAATGATTCAAAGTTAATTATAATTTTAACATTGTAATCTCCCAAAAAAAAATAAATAAAATAGTGTAATTTTATTATAAAATAAATGATGAATCGGTGATAATTACATTATATTTTAATGACCATGTCAATAACAATTTTGATTGTTAAATGAATACGAATACGAATATACAACTCAACTCTCTCCATTTTTGCTGTATTTATTTGATAAATTTTTTGCTGAATTAATGTTGGAACGTCCTAAAGCATCACCTCAAACGCCACTTGACCTTTCTTTTTTTCTTTTTTTTTTTTAATTTCGATACACTTTTCAGCTCAGTTTCCACTGAGTTGAAATTATATCAACAAGGTATTTATTGATGTTGGTTAAAATGATACTGTATTTGAGAGAGAAAAAATTACTACGTTATAATGCATCAAGGGTAGAGTGAAAAAAGGCTCCTATCTGCCCATAATTGGGGCATGGGCGTCCTTGTAACCAAACAAACCCATAAATATCTTTCCAGAATTGTGTCAAGACAATATTAACGAGGCTGCACATGTTGGTGACTGACTCCCTTGCTTTCCGTTTCTGGTACTTGAGTTGGCTACCGCCTACTACTGCCCACACTCACAAAAAATGATTGCTCAATTGTGGGAATCCATCACCATCCCACCACTAAACCAAAATCCCCCTAAACCTCACCCTTACCCTCACATGCCCAACACTCTCTCTTTGCTTGATAAGCCAATAAGTTCAAGCACCTATGCTTCAATTCTCGAATCTTGCAATAACCCAAGCCTAGGAAAACAGGTCCATGCTCATACTTTCAAGACTGGGTTTTTCGGGCAGGAGTTTGTGGACACCAAGTTGCTCCAAGTGTATGGGAAGTTTGGTTGTTTGGATGACGCGGATTTGTTGTTTGATAAAATGACGCTAAGAAACTTGTATGCTTGGACAGCTATGCTTAGTTTGTATGTTGATAATGGGCTTTTTGAAGAAGCTTTTTCGCTTTTTGAGAAACTACAGTTTGAGGATGTTTTATTGGACTTTTTTGTGTTTCCTGTTATATTAAAAATTTGTAGTGGTCTTGGTAATGTGGAAATAGGAAGACAACTGCATGGGATTTTGATTAAATATCAGTTTGTTTCTAATATTTATGTAGGTAATGCTTTGATTGATATGTATGGTAAATGTGGAAGCCTGGATGATGCTAAGAAAGTTCTAGAGACAATGCTTAAAAAGGATCGCGTGTCATGGAATGCCGTTGTTACCGCTTGTGCTACCAATGGGAAGGTTTATGAAGCATTGAGTTTTTTTGAAAGAATGTCTTTGTTTGAGAATTCAAAACCAAATCTTGTTTCTTGGAGTGCGGTTATTGGGGGTTTCTCAAAAAATGGTTATGATGAGGAAGCCATTGAGATGTTGTTTAGAATGGTAGGGGAAGGCATTGAACCAAATGCACAAACTCTAGCAAGCGTTCTTCCAGCTTGTGCTAGATTACAGAAGTTGAGGCTTGGCAAAGAATTTCATGGATATATCACTAGGCGTTCGTTTATGTCTAACCCTGTTGCCGTCAATGGATTGATTGATGTGTATAGGAGGTGTGGTGATATGACAAGCGCTTTCCATTTGTTTTCAAAGTTCTCAGTGAAAAATGTGGTTTCTTGTAATACAATGATTGTTGGGTACTGTGAAAATGGTAATGTCTCAAAGGCCCAGGAGCTATTTGATCAGATGGGCATCATGACTATCAAGAAGGATATAATTTCATGGAACACTATGTTATCTGGATATGTAAACAACTCCCTATTTAATGAAGCTTTGAACTTATTTAAGCATATTCTGATGGAAGATGGAATTGAGCCTGATTCTTTCACTCTGGGAAGTGCTCTAACAGCTTGTGCTGACACGGCTTCTTTGAGACTTGGTAGAGAGATACATTCTCAAGCAATTGTTAGAGGCCTGCAATCTAATACCTTTGTTGGTGGAGCATTGGTAGAAATGTTCTGCAAATGTCAAGACCTAACGGCTGCTCAAAATGCTTTCAATGAAGTAAGTGAGCGTGATACAGCAACATGGAATGCTTTGATATCTGGCTTTGCCCGCTGCAATCAGATTGAAAACATTCAGCATCTGCTTAGAAAAATGAAAGAAGATGGTTTTGAGCCAAATGCTCATACGTGGAATGGTATTATTGTAGGTCATGTGGAAAATGATCTACACGATAGAGCCATTATGTTGTTCTCTGAAATGCAGACTTCAACTATGAGGCCTGACATTTACACTATTGGAATAATTCTACCTGCTTGTTCAAGGTCGGCCACCATTGAGCGGGGAAAGCAGGTTCATGCACATTCAATTAGATGTGGTTATGATACTGATGTCTACATAGGAGCAGCCCTTGTGGACATGTATGCTAAATGTGGGAGCATACAGCATGCACTACTAGCAAATAATAGAATTTCAGACCCAAATTTGGTGTCCCACAATGCCATGCTCACAGCATATGCCATGCATGGGCACGGGGAGGATGGAATTGTTCTCTTTAGAAGAATAATAGCAAATGGCTTTAGGCCAGATCATATCACTTTTCTTTCCGCTCTTTCTTCATGTGTTCATGTTGGGTCGATTGAGATGGCTCAGGAATTATTTTGTTTGATGCAGCAATATGATGTCAAACCCACCATAAAACACTATACATGCATGATTGATTTGCTAAGTAGGGCAGGTCAGCCTAATGAAGCTTATGAACTTATCAAGAGAGTTCCAATGGAAGCTGATTCAGTGACGTGGGGCGCCTTGCTTGGTGGCTGCGTTCTTCATGGTAATGTTGAGTTGGGACAAATTGCAGCAGAGAGGCTTATAGCGTTGGAGCCAAATAATACTGGTAACTATGTATTGTTGGCAAATTTATATGCTTATGCTGAAAAATGGTCTGATGTAGCAAGAACAAGACAGAAAATTAAAGACAGTGGAATGTTTAAGAATCCAGGATGTAGTTGGATTCAGGACAGGGATGATATCCATGTATTTATTGCATATGACAAGTCTCATGAGAAAACAGAAGACATCTATGCTACTTTGGATAAACTAACCCTTCACATGAAAACATTTGCTTTGTAAATGCACGACACTTAATACTTTGAATCATTTGTACCGAGTATACAATGAATCACAGATCTGAATTTCTGCAACATTCTCCCCCATCATAACTAGCAGTCACTAAAACCCAACATAGTGTTGGTTCCATAATAACATCTTGGAATCTTCTAAATCCACCATGAACCATTCCTTGGAACTAGTAATATCAAGAGTAGTATGAATTAAAACTCAGTACAAGTCTAGGGATTCCAGAACCCTGCGAGCTTGGATGTGAAGAGCTGTCAGTCTCTGGTCTGGATCAAGAGTTGAGCCAAATTGACTTGCTGCCCATATCAAGGAAGCAGATTCTTCACCTAAAAGTCGTCTTAAGTCATCACTAATGGTTGCCATGGGAGACCTTTCCATCCCATTTACATGTCCTTTGAGTAGAAGCAAAAACTCTCCGCATTTCAACCTAAGCAGCAGAATAATATTCCTTTTTCAGTTAAATGAATCAGTGAGACATAGGATAGCATTAAAAAGACAAATATGCATTGGGAGATCAATGTCATCTACACGAATCAACGGGCAAACTTCATTGAGAAAATAATACATTTCCTAATTTATTTTCACTGGGATTACCACATATGATATAGACATTAATAAAAAAATAAACAAGAGAATTAGAAAAAGAGAACAAGGCGTTGAAATAAATATCCCAGCTACTATCTTCATGTACCTGAGATTTTCATCCACTTGCTTGTCTCGTATGAGCTCTGCAACTTCCTCAATGCCATTGCATGCTTCAAAATCCTAGGGAGTAATACTAAAAACATTATGCACACAAACACCGGATGGAATGGACATATGAAAGATATCATCACCAGAAATCCAGGGAAAAAGTAAGGAAGCCTTTCTTTTGCTACAAAGTTTAGGATAAAACCTCCGCTCAAATCTGGGGTTAAAGAGGCTGTTCTCACGACCAGTTAACCTGAGTGTTTCCCATCCTTATTAAACCTTTTCTGTTTTAGTGCCAAAACTAGGCTTCAATGAGAACCAAGTTTCTGGGAAGACCTATGAGATGGAAATAATATGACTGTTGCAAAACTAAATATCCAATACAATGGCTATTACGAAGTATTCTTCTTTTAAGAAACATCCTTTCCAAAGGTTTTTGACTAGCAGGTTGGAGAGGATTTTGACAAACATTAAGTCAATATTTGAGAAAATAATTAAGTTCCTAGAACCCATAGCGTTAATCATGTCAAATGGCTGGAAGTCACCAATCCCTATTTCTTGTATGAAAGCTGAGAAGACACAGGAGAGAACTGGCAACTTATATCATCATCAATAAAAGAACCAAAATTGAGGGGAAAGAAGTAAAGTTGGGTGTTTCCTTTTTCATCTTTTCCCCTAGAAACCAAAAGGCTATAAAAGAACATTTTTTCTATCGTTCACATTGACTATTGATGGAGCTAAACATCATCTTTGACAACTAAACTTATTTAAGAAGTAAGATCAAAATGCTTTCCCAATGGCATGAAATGAATTTACAAAGTAATCACACAAGCTGAAACAGAATTCAAGGTTATGTAACCATGAAGATGCGGTGAAATAGGTCAGTAGGCTTAGCATTAGCATAGAGAACTGCTAATAAAAATTGGTGGCCAAAAAAATGGAAATAAAACTAGCTAGACTATAAATTTAAACTAAAATATTAGCAAAGTTTACCGCGTAACACATTAGCACAGCCAAAGAATGGATAAAATACCATTTGATTGGATGAGGAATCCAACATTATCGAGATTAAAGCATCCAGGCATGCACCTTGTTCAAGTACTCCTCGAGTTGATAAGACATTCATCAAAACCTGCATCATAACAAGTACTCGAAGATTACATTTAAATATTGAGATCTATATTCCCCAAAATATAGTGGTTAAATGCAGGCAAATTGCAGCTGTGAAATAGCACGCTAATTATTTGTTTTGACACAAAGTGACATGCTTAAAACTTTTCCACAACAATATCCAATCTTCACTTTTCAATCCCAACTCCCATTTCTCCTCAACAAGAGAACTGTCACTCATTAATGCAAGACATCTTTCTATAAAAGTGCAAATCTAAACCGAAATTCTGGCAAGCCTTTATACTTTCTTAAACGTATATATAGAATTACCGGGATGGCTTTGTGTTGATGGGCCAAACGAGTGCTTTCAGGGTGAAGTAGACAGCAGCCTTCCAAGACTCTGAGCGCAAGAGCAACTTCCGCATCCGTGGAAGGACTGTTAATCTTCATTGGCTCCACAGTGAATATATGATCCAAGTTTTCCACTCTATCATCCTCGGTTTCCTTGAATGAATGCTCAAACAACACAGGAACCACTGTCCCCAAAAAACCCAAATTTCACACACAAATAAAAATAAAGAAAAAAACCCAGAGATTTTTTTTTTAAAGGATTTGAAAATGATGAACCTTGGAGGTCGGGGATGGATTGGGTGTGGGAAAAGAGGATGATGGAGGAGTCAGACTGGGCTATGGATCGGAGGGATTTAAGAAGGAAACGGAGGCCACGAACTCGGAGGAAAGAGAACTCGGCGCGTGCGTCACGGAGGCCGGTGCGGAGAGCAAGGTTGACTTCTCTATAGATTCGTTGCTTGTTGAGAGAGTTAACTAGCTCACCAACCACATTCGTTGCAGCAGTCGATGCTGCTTCTGATTCTGGGTCCCTTCGTGATGACGATGATGGGGATGGACATTCGTTGGAATCTGATTGCTTGCTCCATAAAGCTTCTTTCAGGTTCATCTGTGTTTTTTTTTTAAATATTAATACTGTGCTCTCTGTTAAATTTGAAACTCCCTTAACTTTCCTTTTGACCCTGTGTTTGTTTTGAGGAAAATTTGGAGATGGAAAAATTGGGGGGAGAGAAACAAGACAACAGAGAGTATTTGTAAAATATAGAGCACCTACGATCCGCTACTAAATTTTCCGGCGATACATTTGACTCTAGACGGAGGTGCGGCACGTAGGTCCTAGGTCGGAGGATGGAAGTTCCAGATGAGGGAAATCTGAATCTAATAGGCGAAGAACGAAAAAGAAAAAATACGGAATGGCATAAACTATGTCGTTTAATATAAAAAATGTAGAAGGGGGCAGCCCAAGGTTAAAGGCCTAGTAGAAGGGGGCAGCCCAAGGTTAAAGGCCTATTGCAAACCCAACAATAAAAAGGACAAATGCTTGAGGACGATGTTTTAAGGTTAAGAAGGTTTTATGAGGACGAGATATTAGGTTCGAGTCAAGATCTTCCCCTTTCTTTTCACAAGAATTATGTTCTCTCTTGAAACAGAAAAAATTAATTAAATTTTTTTTTTCAATTTTATCATTTTTATTTAAATGAACCTTTAAATTTTTGTTATATTCAAATAAATCCTTTTAATGAGCCCTTAAATTTTATTATACCTAAACAAATTTTTAATTTATACTTAAATAAACTCGTAACTTTTAATTTGCATTTGAATAAATTTTTAATTTTTAATTTGAACTTAAATAGACCTTTAATATAAATAAATCGGTTATTGTTTGAAAAAAGAACTTATTTAAATATAAATAAAAAATAAAAACTTATTTGGTACAATAAAATATAAAAATTTATCTAAATAAAACGATATAATTAAAAAAAAAAAAGCATTTTAACCATTTTTTAAAACTGGAATACTTTTTTAATCCTTTAAATTGAGTATTTTTAAATATTTAGCATGGTAAATATGAAAATATTTTTATTTGAACAAAATAATATCACAACACCCCATTTTAAAATTACTGTTTCTCAGCTCAGTGTCAAACTAAATCAACTGCAAAATGCAAATGGTTCTTTGTATTTGTCCTGCTGCTCTCTACGCTAAAAGTCCAGATTCTTCCAACATTGCTAAACATTGAGCTAACATTGACATGGCAGACTATGAAAGATACTAGTATAAGCTATTCAAACAAGTGCCAAGCGCTATCAGCCTGCAGCTACCATAGCATCCAACTATCCAAACCAATCAACCTAACTAATCTGAGCAAGAAGATATAATGTTTCATCTCCTAGAGCTTGAAAAACCAATCTTTCATTGAGAAACCTATTCCTTTCCTGCCAAAACAAAAGGCTTTTGTGCAATAGCCTGGACATCAAGGGGATGGAGGAAAGGAAAAGTGTCTCAAACTCCTGTAACAACCATTTCATTCACAGGTATTTACACAATGGAAAGTCATGGTGGGTAGTTGACAATACCATAAATTTATTAACATGGGAATTGCCAATCCATCATGGATCCTCTGGATGTAGTACATGTTACGAATGCACGGTGGGAAACAAGGAAAATTTTCCAAATGGGTTACAAGTTTCTGCACAAGATGAACGTGGAGCATTGATGAAATCACATCAACACAAGAATAAGTGGAATGAAACCCTTAAATGGTGCAGGTGCTACCAGTTCTCCTTAACAATCTTAGCCTTCTCAAGTATAAATTTCCCTTCCTTGTACTTCTGCGATGCCTCATAAGCTCGCTCATATTTCCAACCTAACACCTGATGGCAATCAGCACAATAAATATCGGCAACAGTATGGAGACCAGATAAGAGATGCCTGTCTTCTTTTGGTCCTGTTGTTAGATTCATTGCATGGGAGAACAAAAATGCCCGGCCATTTCTTCCCTATAAGAACAAAATTGTGGTAAAGAATGTTGAGCAGAAGTCCCCTCAGATCATTTATCACGGTCAAACATGAGATTATTTTCTGAAATGCTCGAATCGATTCATATTGATATCAGATGATGCAGTTTTTCCTAACTATGCTCACATTTCGCAAGATATACGCCAAGTTATGGGCCAAGGCTGGTATAAACAAGTGCAAAGCTTTCATATTACTTGATATCATGATCATTACTTTCAAGAAAAGCACTTGAATTTCCGCTCTGTTATTCACTATTTATGAAGTGTTTCAATCCAATTATCATATGTGCAGAAAAAATGCACGCCCAATTTAAAAGTCTGAAACTACCACATAAAGGGAAAGGTGCTACTAAAATTTCAAAAGACAAATTCAGAATCTTTTGTGCTCTACCTGAAAAGACTTGGAAATTATATCGTCGTGGAGAGAAACAGGGTTTCGACAATTAGAGCAGCTGTACAATCGTGGAACCAAGGATTCGGCCATTGATCAATAACTTTCAGGCTCGAACACCGTCGTCACTGACAAAAGAAACACACCAAGAAAAGGGGGGAAAAATGAAAAGGAATATCAAAGCACAACCAGAAAGCAGCTAACCAACTTAAAGCAAAGCAAAGAAAAAAAAAAACCCAAAATCAACACATGAACAAGAAAAGAGAACAAAAGATGAAACTCTTCACCTAAAACACTACAAAAAGAGATTGAGAACTAAATTTAAGTATTTGCGTACAAGTTTAAACCGAAGTGGATTACAAGGAGAGCAATGATTCATTATAAGATAAAAAAAAAAAAAAAATTCTGACTTCCCCTCTTAACCTAGTCTAGTGATTAAGAGACCGATTGAAAATCATATAGGCGTGAATTCGACTCCGCCGTCCCCCTCTCCCTTGTTATTGTTAGGCACCCCCCTTTGCACCCAAAAAATAAAAATCTGATTAAACAAATGGGTGTATGACAAAGACAGGATTGGAACTTAAAATACTAATGACATTAATAAACTAAATAAAAAAGAAAAGAAAGAAAAAGAAAGCACGAATCCATTTTCAAGAAAAGTTTGAAGTTAAAAAAAAAAAAGAAATAAAATAAGAGAAGAAACCCCATTGACAAATCGAATATTACAACTGAAATGGATGAGGATGTGAGCTGTAAAACCAAAACATCAGTCATTAGCCAAAAAGAAAAGAAGGGCCTTTCTTTTTTTTTTTTGGTTTCTTGACTTTTGTAAATCTAAGAATGTCCAAATTCTCTGCTTGAGTGTGAACTAGATTTTTCATTGGTTACTCAATCAACGTAAGAAGCTTGAGAGGATTTACAAATTTCTTTCATTCCTGTTCTCACCTTTGAGGGTGAGAGTTGGTATTCATTAAAGAAGCACGAGCCTCTAAGAAACATGGAGAGAGAGATACGTCATTTCGTTTAATTTCGAATTAAATTATTTAAAATTAAATTAATTATTCTATTTTATTTTATTTTATTTTTATTAATTAAATTGAATTAATTCAATCAATTTAATTAATTTTTATTAATTAAATAATAAATATATTTAAATTAAATTATATTTTAAATTTTAAATTTTTTATATTTTAAATAACTTAAATAAAATTATTTAACAACATATTCAAATATTAAAATATTATATTAAAAGTTTTAATAACTTATAAAATAAAATGATTTATTTTATATATTTTTATTTAATTTTTAATTTTTTATATTTCGATTAAAATTTTGGTTTTTTTTTTTTCAAATTGAAGTAATAAAAAATTAAAATCTTTTAAAATTTATTTTTTATTAATCAATCAAAATTAATTTGATGAATAATCGATTAACCTAATTAAATTAATTTAATTAATTAATTCGATTAAAACTAAATTATAAATATTTTACAGAGAGATTAAAAAAAAATAAAATTTTGAGATTTTTTTGTTTTTCACAAATATTCAAGACTAGAATTAGACCTCTATTTTATTGCTCCTCTATTTTTTAAAATTATATTTTAAGTATAAAAAATAATATTTTTATGTTAAATTTTAATGCTAGATAAGATATAAATAAATATATGTGTATTTTTTTATAAATAATAATAATAATAATATTTAAGAAATATAAACCCAAATTAAAGGTAAATATAAAATACATATAATCTTTGAACCTAGATTTTATTGGAACACCTCCCGTTTCATTAGCATGATTATTTTTTCATGTTATTTTTTGAGAGAGTTACGAGAGAATGAAGTAATTTATAAAGGAAGACGAAAGAAAATAAATTTTAAAAAAATGAGAGTTACATATATATATATATATATATATATATATATATAGAAAAAGGTATGTGAAAAATATAAAAAAATTAAAAATAAAAGTCGTTTGCTAAGATACCATGATTAAGGCGTAACACCAAAATTTTATTTTTACTTAAACTCAACTTAAAAAAAATTTAATTAAATTATCTTGAATTAAAAAAATACATCAATTGAATTATTGTGAATCGAAACTCATCAATTACAAGTTTTTTTTTTTAATTTTTATCTCAATTGATTTTTTATTATAAAAGGAATTTAATAAAAAATAAAATTAACAAAATAAATAAATAATATCCCAAAAAATCAAAAGTTTAAAAAAATGAAATTAAAAATACAAACAAAAAGAGAGAGGTGCCACTTACATACTTGAGATAAAGTGAAATACTTTAAATTTATTTTCAATTTGATCTAATTTTTAATAAAAATATTGATTTAACCAAAAAAATTAAAAAAAATTAATGTTAAATTAACATGAATTAAAATTAATCAAATACGAATTGCTTGATCATTTACACTCCAATTAATTTTTTTATAAAATTTATTTAATAAAAAGTAAAATTAAAAATAAATTAAATTAAAGAATTAAAAACAAAAACAAAAATAAACAAAAAATAAATTTAACAAATAACATAAATTATTTTTTAAAAAAATAAGGTCACGTGAATAACCTCTTTATTTTTCATTTTTTACAAAATTAAACAAAATTTAATATATAGGTAGAGGATGATAGTTTTTATTGTTGATCCTAAAAATTTTAGTCAAGTGATTAAAGACGATTAAAAAAATATAAAAAATTTAATATTTTTTATTTACCTTTATTATGTAAAAAAAAAAAAAGATTTTTTGTTGAAGAAAGGATGGTAGTATTTAACACGCGTGGGATGTAGAGCGTGATATGCGCATTTAACGTCAGTTCCAACTAGCTAAGGGGAATGAATTGCCGTTTAAAGTAGGGTCCGCTTTCCTTACTTGAAGCTTAAACATGCATCGTGATGTTGAGACGCGACAGAGGCGCATGAAGTTAAGGCTATCCCTTGAAGGAAATTTACATTTCCCTCCTTATGTCTGTCAGAAGTGGATCTGCAATCTTTTACTTTTTATATTAATTATGACTTTATCTTTTAACCGGGATAAAGTTTAAATATTATAGTTTAAAATTTTAATAAAAATTATATATAAATTTTAAAAATAATAAAATATATTTTATATTTTAGATATTGATATGAATTATAATATAGTAATTTTTTATTATATATATTTTAACATAAAATATATATTATATAAATATATAAATTATTTTATTTATTATATTTTAGTTCTATTTTTTTCTGATGGTATCGAATTTCTCTTTTGTAAGTTAATATCAATTTTTTGAAGTGTTAATATGTAAAATAATTTTTTATTATTTAATTTTTTTATCAGTTTAATATCTTAAAAAAATAAAAATTTTATTTTAATACTTTAATTTTTATTTTATTAAACATTTTGATACCTTACACTTTATCATCTTAAGTGATGGTGTGATATAAATATTCAATAAAATTATATTATATGTTATAAATATTTAATTATCGTCACATCAAAAAAATTTTAAAAAATAAAAGAATAAAATCTTATTTTAAAAAAAATAATAAGAAATTAAAAAAAAAAGGATGACATGGAACATTTACAGAATGTGTTATAATTTTTTTGGATATTAGTATCACTTATGCAACTTGACTAACATGTTAGTATGAAGTATCAAATTGTTTGATAAAATGAAAGTTTGATTACAGAAATAAAAATTCTATTTTTTTAAATATCAAAATATGTAATACATGCGTCAGTTTTATATTTAACCATTGTTTTTTTAATATCATCTTAATTAATCTCATCAATCCATGTAACTTATCTTAGCATGTGTTATCTTTAAAAAAAAAATTAGTATTATTACTGGAAAGGGAGAAAATGAATGGTTGGCTAGAAGCAATCTATAATCATATATCCATGGTGAGTAACCAATTACCAGCAGAAAAATAATATCGGAAACATTTCTTTCCCTAACTTTTTTGTTTTGTGTGCCTCCTTTTTTTTTTTTTAATTTTCTCTAAACTGCTTGAAATCTCACAATAATAGACTACTAGCAGTAAATTTGAGATCGATTATAGAAATTTAGTTTACTCGTAAAGCCTTCATAGTGCTTATAATACAATAAGAGCTTGATCAGAAATGAAATCATAATTACCAGGAAAAAAATTCAACCCACAAAAGCCAACTATCAATGAAACCTGATTCGACCATCCGTTCGAATTGAACTCAATTTTGACTCAAGATGAATTCAAATGAAACCCGAATTAGCCCTTTTGAATTGATATAGCAATAGCCTTAATAGCATATCTCAGATTAACAAGAGAATAAGTAAAGTTTCCAACATAATTTTAATTTATACAAGTGCAGATATTTAAATTCAGACCATAAAACTCGAACATAGATTTCCAAGTTTCATAAATTAAAGTAGAAGTATAGTTTCCAATCCGAGATCATCCAATTTCCTTATTTTTTCAAGGAGGGGTATTACCAGTAAGTTAGTATTCTTCAACCATCTTAAGTTTTTCGAGAACAAACTTCCCTTCCTTGAACCTGTTTTTCAAGTCATAAACTTGCACATATTTCCAGCCCAGTTCTTCACCGCACTTGCTGCAATAGATATCAGCAATGCTGTAAATCCCAGTTAACATCTGTCTGTCCTGCTTTGGCCCCAAAACAATGTTCATTGCATGATGGAACATATAAGCTTTCCCTGATCTTGCCTGTTACAACCAAATCAATGGAGTAAAAAAAAAGATAAAAGTTAGGCTGTAATTCAGAGAAAAAATAGAAACAAAAGAGAACTCAAGGTTATAGCAGTAACTATATAGTTTTTAGAAATAAGATCATCGCCAAGGGCAAGGGGATTTCGGCAGTTTCTGCAGCTGTACAATGGATTACCGCCGGATTCCATGTTGTCCACTGAAGCCGGCTAAAGACCCAAAGTAAGAGATACAAATAAAGGAAAAATAATGAGTTGCTGAAACAATTCTAAATGTAACTTGCAAGGAATCAAGGAATGATCAACATACATAAAAGAAGATGATCCAAATTCTGCTACTGAGATCAGAGATACAAATCATGTTAGGTTTGGGGGTGGTTAAATAAAAGAGGGATAGGCCAGAGTCAAAGGTTGACTGAAAATATATTATTGGATAGGCAGATCGATGGATGGTTGGCAAAAGATGTAATAAAACATATCCGATCTTGGTTTGTTTATTTTTATTTATTAAATTTAATAAATGATCATGTGGGGATATGTTAATTAAATATCTAAATTATAATTATAATAAAATTTATTTATATGTTTTTTATATATAAATGAATAATATATTGGACGAAGAGGTCATAAATATATTTTATTTTTATTTATTTATTAAATTTAACAAATTATTATGAATTACATTTTAATATTTATTAATTATATAAATAAATAAATAACATAGTAAAATTCATTTGTGCATAATTTTTTATATGTCTACCTTCGTGACTAAGGTTATTATCCGGAAAAATAAGTACTACCAAAGAAAAAGATTTTTCCATGACTTCTAGGCTTGTGACGGAGGAAGAGTAAGAAGCAAGCAGTAGCATGGTGATGCTCTTCATTTTCTTTGTGCAAACAAAATCCTTTGGTTTTTACCTTATCTCACTGGTAAATTTTTTGTCTTTGATTGTTTGGGATTGGTCCAGTTTCAATTAACCAACAACACTGTTTCCTTCTTTCACCTGGTGCTTTGACTGGGAAAAGCCTGGCATTTGTTTATAAAACTTGAAGCTAATATAATTATTTTAAGAGTTTGTTGAAATTTTTAATTTTATAAAAAAGGTTACTGATTTTTTTTTTTAATTTTTGATTCATCCCGAAGAGTTAATTTTTATATTTATTTGACTAAAAAAGTATTATACTCATAAATTTTTTTAACTCATCAAAAATTTTAAGAATCACTTCAATATCACAATTAAGGGTATAATAGATTAAATTTCAGTTAACACAGTATTAAATTCGAATTTGACTCGAAATAAAAATTAAATTATTTGATTATGCTCGATTAATATGTTAAAATAAATTTGATTATTATATTCGATAAAAATTTGATTATTTATACTTGAGGTTGAATTCAAAATATTTTATTTATTAAAATATAAAAATTCAATTAGGTTTGTGTGCTGTTTGAGTTGGGTATAAGATTGTTCAAATTTGACTTAATCGATAAGTTTAACTACTAACGTTCAAGCTCAATTCGATAATAATCGAGTCAAATTCGAATTTTATTCAAGTCAAATTCGAATTTTATTCAAGTTAAATTCGAGTAGCTTATAAGTACTATTATATCATTTACATCCTTAATCACAATTGTTAGTCTATGTTTAGATTGAGGAGGGAGGAGAGAAAGGAAAGAAAGTAAAGAAAAAATGGGAAAAGAGATAATCTTTTCTTTAATAATACCTAACGTTTTTTTTTGTTTTCTCAAAAATTCAATTTTTTAATTCCTCCAAATTAAAGAAAAAGAAAGAGAAAGAAATGACAAAAATAAATTTAGATACTAAAATATTTATAAAACCTCCAATTATTTCAATAAATCAATACTATTTTATATAAAAAGGATTCTTTAAAGATCCTGACGATGAGAGTCCTTTTTTTTCTTTCTTATTAGTTGTATATCGGATGTTTTGCTCTTTTTATTTTGGAAGTTTCTTTTCCACTTGAAAGGTGTATTTTACATGCGTCTTTTCTGTTATGTTTTATTACTAGCATTAAAGATGGTTTCAAATGAAGGAATCCCAACGTGAAACACACAGAACTGGTATGTGTTTTGGTTATTCTCTTTTGCTTTTGGTTTTTATTTTTTTATGTGTTTTTGGGTAATTTTTTTGGTTCTTTTTGTTCTTTAATTAAATGTGGGTTTCATTTTTTTTATTTATTTATTTTCTTGGGATGATTTTGGTGATAGAGACTTCAATTTCATTTGATAGAGCTAAGTCATTGAATGGGATTTGGGTTTTTCTTATTTTTTATTTTATTTTTTGTTATTAAATAAAATTTTTTAATGTTATAACTTTTTTTTATCTTTAATTTGTCTAAAATATTTGTTGTGAGGTTTGCATTTTTCATTTGTCTAAAATATTTATCTAAAATATTTGTCGCATGTTGTATAGATGATAGTCGGATTGAGTTTTTTTGTAAATTGTTTGTGTTTTTAATTAGTGTTTTTTTGTGTAAGTATTGTTGAATGTTGTTCGGCATTAAGTTGAAGGTTAATGGGTGTTTAGTTTTTGTGATTGTGTTTGTGTATGTTTAAGTTGAGTAGGATTTGGTTTTATTGCATGTTTAAAAAAATATTGTTGTTTTTATGGTATGGGTTCGTTTTTGTGTTTGGATTTTTTTTTTTTTGTATGGTGTCTTTTTTGTTAAGCAATGACCAACAACCTCTTCTTGGTTAAACTCGAATCAACCCATTACATCATTATTTTTCTGCTTGAATTGTTGGCAGATCCTAATCAAGTCCTACAAAACCTAGAGCCAAATAAATGCAATGGATGTGATTGGTATGATTGAGATAAACTACCCAAGCCTTTGTTTTGGCTATTGGAGAAAATGGTACGAATTAGCTTCAATCTTTTTCTATCTCAATCTCATTCATTTGAAAATTGCTAAACCCGTTTTAGGATTTTGCTTTGTTGCTTTTCTAATCATTGATTGATGGGTTTCATGGTGTTGCATTGTAATTTTATTGTATGGTTAATGTGAATTTTAATGGTTATAGCTACTTATTAGTAAAAGACTAAATTGAACACACCTTTTGGATAATTAAATTGGTATTTCATGTGTTTTTGTTGTGGTTTTGAAAGATTTTATCCTTTGTATATTTATTATCTCAGATGAAGAGGTTGTTGGTAATTGTTTGTATGAATTGCAACCATGATGTTTCTAATAAAATGAATTAGCCTTGAACAAATTCATGGTTTCATCAACTTTGTTTTATTGTGGAGGGTTTATTTACAAGACAAGAATGGAACACTAGGTAGGATGCTTAGGCTATAGTTTACTACTTTGTCATAGTATACAAAAATTTATGCCTGTAATCACCTATACATATATCTTGCTTGGAGTCTTTGATGTAGTGTGGGATTGATGCAATGCCAAGAATGACAATTCTTATGCCTGTTTAAAGACTACAAGTTTATGGATTTTTTTTTTTGTGGTGAACAAAATTATGAGAACTCTTGAACTTTTTTTCATGCAAGTAATAGCTACTTTAGAGAATTCTCTTATAGTCTAGCCTCTAACTTGCATATTGTTTAGTCTAAGCATTGCTTTTCACATACCTTAACAAAGTAATAGATAGATTAGATCAATTCATTAACTTAGTAGTTCTCTATATAATTATGTCCATTAATGTGCAAAGTGTGTATGACAAATGAGTGGAGAAAGGTAAGGCTATTTGTAAGCAAATGACCTTAACACTACATTTGCTAGTGAAGTCTCTTAGGAGCACCTGCTTAGTATTATTGCACAAGGAACATGGACACCTAACGTAAGAAAATATGGTTCAATGTAAATTTGTTAGTCTTTCCCTAAAAAATGTCAGTTTTCTTTTGTTGAATCATATGTATTAATATAAGGTATAATCAAGTCATGCAATCTCTTATATCTTTTTTTTTTGTTAAACATAACTTATTGTTATATTAGTGATGTAACATTTTGAAATTCCTCAAACTCATATAATATACCATTTTTTCCACTTGTTTTTTACCATTTAACTTTAAAGCTGTTAGTATCAACATTGGCTTTAAGAGTCTTTACATGTTTTATTATTGTTGTAATCGTTTGGTTTGTGGAAACATAGTTTTTTAGTAGATATTTTGTGGCATTTTTATGTTGAAATGATATATTTTTAAAGTTTTTATGAAAATGTAAAATATTTTTAACAAATAATTTATTTTATTTTGCATGTTGTTTGAATCAAGTTTTGATTTGTTTTTTATTGATCCTTTCTATTTTTTTCTCTCAAGGTTTTTTCCTTGCTTAATTAATTTTCAAGTTAGTATCAATTGTATTATGTGTTGTTTTACCATTTTTTTTTTTTTTTTTGTATTTGTGGCCTTTGTTTGTTGATTTTTCTTAGATGTTTGATTTGTTAAGTTGTATGTGGTGTTTGTTTTTTTTTTTTTTTCATTTTTTTGGTTTTATTTGATTATGCTCCTACATCTCCATGATGAATTAAAATCTTTACTTCTAACATTAATTCTCCTATTACGCCTATTTATTTAGTTATAAAGATGTTCCAATATTAGTATAGGTTTTGTGATGAGAAAATAATCTTACTCAAATGCTTAAAAGAACAAACAAAAGTAGAATCCAATTGTCGCTTAATTGCTTGGTGTCGAACCAGCAAAAATAAAGGTAAACCTGATAACATTTTTTCTTTGGTAAGCATAGGGAATCCGAATTGCAATCTTCTTATGCTGCTTTTAACAATGATCTGTCCAAGTTATTTTAACCTTGATAGCCTTATCATTTAAATGAAATAGTAGGAATAAAAAAAAATTACAAGTGTTAGAATTTAAATTCATGTTAAACGCCATCTTTTAAGGATGGATATATAAATCAACTAGATTAAGTTTGAGTTCTTTGATAATCTTTTCTATCTTTTAATATTGCATCCTTATTAATACAACTCCAAAATTTAAAAGAAAAAAATTAGTAGTTTTGGACTTGAATAAACCCTAACTAGAGTTTGTGAAAAACTAGGGAATGGTTTTAGTTACCTCCAGTTTTGTTTTCAAATTTACACACATGACCTAGCTTCAATGATTTGTTCGAAACTTCTTGATTTTTTGCTTGTTTTACTTTTTTTTTTTATTATTTGGTAACTCATTAGTTTTAAATTTAGTAAAATTTTTCATAACATATAAATCTGTGGACTAACCACTCGACATAGACTAAAAGAGTCGCCACCAATCTTTTTTGTTAAGTTGTGATTGATCACTTGACAGAATTTGTCCCATTTAAAAAAGAGACCTAAGATTAACTTAGGTATCTTTAAATAATAAATTTTAGTCAATGAAATCAAAATTTAGGTCTAATAGTATGACTACACATGAAAAATGTTATAACACCTTCATAACACCTATCTAAAAGATGATATTAGTCTGATTTCAAGTTATCCAAGTCTTAAAACATATTTAAAATATACTAAATAATTTAATATTGAAAATTTTTCTTAAAATACCCAAATATGTTTATAATAATTTAAGAATATTTCTTCACTTCAAGAGTATTTAATAAAACTATTTGTCACGCTTTAAAAGAGGTTCTATCGTCAGATTCACTTAATTTTGCTTTTAAAAATAAATACCTATAAACTGAGTTAATAGTTAAAAATATCCTTCAATCTGTTGGTAAGATTTTCTGTTGAAAATTATCTTCCAATTTATTAGTAGGATTTTATGCAAAAAAAGGTAAGAAATATTATTTTATTATTTTTTAAAACTTGATTTTATTTTTTTTAAAAAAATTATAAGGCTTTCCAATATATTGGTAAAATTTTATTTTGAAAATAAAATATTGACTTTTTAATCTGTTGGTAAGACTTTTATTTTTATTTTTTTAAATAAAAAAATGTTATAAGTTTTTTCAATATGATGGTAAAATCTTATTTAAAAAAAAATTACATTTCAATCTATTGGTAAAGTTTTTATTTAAATATGTTTTTATAAAAATATATTTAAAGAATAATAGATAATCAAATAAATAAAGTCATAAATAAAATAGTTAAATAGATAAAAATTAAATTAAATTAATAAAAACCTAAAGTCGGCTCGGTTAAGCAACTAGGCTACTAGGCTTACTAGAATAAATACTCACAATTCCATATTCTGCAAAGAATTCTAAGAAAAAAAAACTATTACTAAAAATCGTATCTTTTTTTTGAATGATGTTCTTATCCTTTTTGCTTAAAAGTTTTCGTATAATCTTTTTCTCCATCCCCGTTCCTTGTCTGCCTTAAAATAATTTATAGATATTTTTTAGTCAGAAATTGTAAGGTTCCATTGATTGTCAAGGATTTACAAAGATTTTTTAAATCCATTTAATTTAGGTAAAATTATTTTAATAGAAACTCTAGCTTTGATGCTTTGTGATCCTTTTTTATTTGATTTCATATTTCATGTAGGTTAAGAAAAAATCTAAAAAATTCTTCTTTGCCTTATTCTTGTACAGGATTTTTAAAAAATTTTGTTTGATTTTTTTTTTTAGTTTTTATTAAAGAATAAACAAATAAATAAAAATAAAATATTTGTTAGGGCAAAGTCCACATCAAAGTAACATATATTGGGCTCAAAGCCCATTAATCTTTACAAAATCAAAATCAAGAATTTAGATACATGCCCCAAATGAAATGGGGTGTCTATAGTTGTCCTTCTTTGCACATTTCTATGAAATAGAAATGATGCAAAGATATAGACAACCATTGAATTCGGTTCAACTCAAACAATTTTAAAAGGATGCAATTTTTGAAAAATTTTAAAGAGTACCTCTAAACAAAGGCATAAAGCTTAAAAACTCTGATAACTCTTTTATGTAGAGGCATAAGCTCCTCTATACAAAGGCTAAACAACTTTAAAATAGGAAATTGACTCTTCTGTATAAAGGCTAAACAACTTTAAAATACGAAATTGACTCTTCTATATAGAAGCTAAAACAATTTTAAATTAAAAAATAGATTCTTTTATACTGAGGCTAAATGACTTTAAAAACTTCAAATAAGAAATGTCAAAAGACATCCATTCACCCAAGCCTAAAAAAATTTTAGCTTAAAATCCAAAGATTCATAATTTGAAAATTCAAGGGTCTACAAACTACAAAGATTCACAAGGTTCCATAACAAAAATTGAAAAATTCCAATACTCCAAGATTCGCAAAAAATTCGTAATGATTTCAAAATTCACCAAAAGTCAAGATTCGTAGAGGTATACAAGAATTCAAAGTTTCTCAAAGATTCCAAAAGTTTATAAATGATTCAAGATTTTCAAAGGTTCTAGATTCACAAAGATTTCAAGTTTTACAGAGGTTTCAAATTCAAAAAGATTTCAGATTCGCAAAGGTTCCAAATATAAGATTTTTTAGATTTTCAGAGGTTATAGATTTGTACAGTTTCCAAGTTCTGTAAAGATTCTAGATTTGTAAGAATTTCATTTTTGCAAGAATCCAAATATTCGTAAGAATTCATATTCACAAAAATTTTCAGATTTATAAAAATTCAGATTCATAGGACTTCAAATATTCACAAGACTTACAGATTCGCAGGGATCTAAGTTTTGTAAAAACTTTAGATTTGTTAGAGTTTCATATTCTCAAGAATTTCAGGTTTGCAAGAATTTCAGGTTCCTAAGAATTTTAAGTTCATAAGAATTTTTGGTTTAAAAGAATTTAAGGTTTGCAAGAATCTATGGTTCACAAGAATTTTCAAATTTGCAAGAAATTCAATTTCATCATTGTAAAGATTCACAAACTGTAATGCAAGATTCAAAGATTCACATTTAAAGGATATTTGTTAGTGATTCACATTCAAAATTCAAATTTTCATATTTGATAATTTTATGCATTCATATCAAATGTTTCAAAGCTCACTTCTAGAATTCAAAAATTCTCATTTGAATAATTTCAAGGTTTCACATCCAAAATTTTAAAGATTCACATTTGAAAAATTTTAGAAATTTCCATCCAAATTTTCAAATATTCTCATTTAAAAAATTTTAGAGATTCATATCCAAGGTTTCAAAGGTCTTTTTTCAAAAACTTTATGGCTTCACATTTAAAAATTCTCATTCAAAAAAATTTTAGGGTTTCGCATCCAAAATGTCAAAGATTGTTGTTTAAAAAGCTCTTTTAAATAAAGGCTTTATAACTTTAAAAGTTTGAAAAGTTTTCCTTATCTAAAAATCTCAACATGAAAGATCTTTCCATTCGTGGAAACAAAAGTCAAATATTTTCTTCCAACAAAGACAAATGTCATTCTAATAGTGCAAATGCCTTCTAAATTATGCAAATGCAAATGTCATATAATGATTCAAATATTTTTTACATGATACAAATGCATGCCCCAACCATGATGCAAATACAATTATCAATGATGCAAATACAATGTATATAATGCAAATGTCACTACATCAATGTCATAAAATTTCAATTGCGGTAACAAAGTTCTCAAGATTCCACCATTTCTTCTTAGCTTTTCACTACTAATCATTTTAGAAACAATTATATCAACTAATCCATATTATTTTTCTCATATGGTTTAAACTCATAGATTTAATTGACCAATCTATTGCTATATTCATCATTAGGTCACCTTATTTGTCCTTTTCAAATAATTTTTTTAGGCTTTTTTCATTTTAGATTTTTCTCAAAAGAATGAAAGAATCTTTTACGAACATTGTCATTCATTTATTTATCATCATTCTAATTCATGACAAATATGATACATTTTTTTAATTTATTCAGGAGATGCAAACTTGGTAAAGATAAGAAAAATGAGTATTCATTAAAGTAAATCTGGTCAAGAACAAATCAAGGATGAATAAAAGTAAAATACTATGAAAATGGTGTATTAACATCTAAAATAATGATCAAACAATTATGAATTCTAACTCAAAATTCTTTCTCAAAATTCTTTCTTAAAAACACATTCCATCGATATTCTCAATCTTTGAGCCAATTATCATCCATATTTATGAAATCCTCAAATAAAGTTGTTTTTTAAAATCTCTATTTTTACTTAAATCGTTCTTTCAGATTTTCAATTTAAGTCTTCATTTTTTCTCTTTTTTTTCTTTTTTTTCTTTTTTTGCTTTTTTTTCACTTTTTTTTCTCATTTTTTCTTCTCATTTCTCTTTTCCCTTTATCCATCAGTGACTCTTTAATTAAAATCTCAAACAATTTAATGGCAAACCTGCTTTAGTTCAATTCATAATTTTTTAGTTCAAGTATTCACATTCGATCAAAAGGAATTTTTAAAGTACGTAATATAGGCCAAAGTAAGGGGCTATAAAAGAAATGGATAAAATATGCCCCAAATATATTTAAAGGGTAATCAAACCAATGATCATTTCTTTCCATATAAAGCACATTGATATTTTGCTATATCAATTCTTTTTTTTCCTTTTTTTTTCTTTTTTTTCTTTTTTTTTTCTTTTTTATTAATTTTTTACTTTTGTTTTTCTTTTCATTTTCATCATTTTTTAAGAAAAAATTTAAGTACAAAAGGGTTTTGCCCTTGAAATCACTAAGGATCATAATTTTTCAAGCTTTTCAAGCTGTGCCCCTAATGTAGGGGTGATCTTTGGTTAAGGTTCCTTGAAAGAAAATTTTAACAAGCTCAAATAGGGTAGCAAAAGATAATTTTATTATTTTTTTAAGGATAAAAAAAAGATAACAATTTCTCATCTCAAATATGAATACTCTTAATGAAAAATATTCATTGACCAAAAACAAAGATTGATTTCTGATCAACTTCATTTTTCAGTGAGTAAAATTTTTTTACCAAATTTATCTTTTTTTATTTAGCAATATCAATTTATCAATATAAGTGATGTTCTTAAAATCGAATCCTAAATTATTATCATGATTGTTTGAACTTTCATTATTTAAAATTTAGAAAAAGATATAAAAAAATGTAAAAAAGCAAAAGCATATATGGTGATTCACACAAAAAAAGAGGTGTTATGAAAATACATTATAATTGCCACGTTTATTAAAATAATGAAAAATGAAATGAAATTCAAGTACATAAAATCTGTCCATTATTCCAAATAAATCCTAAAATGATAAACAGTTCAAATTAACCTTTCACAATTATGTCTTTGAGTGATCAGGCAAATGGCATTTATTGACATTCAGTACCCTGATTCATTGAAGCTTATCGAGCCTACTCAAATTAAATTTTTTACCTTACGTTTAAAAGTAGGGTAGGTTTCTATAGAGTGACCTGTATTTCAATTATAGTAATCACATATGACATTAATATTATACCATTTAGGATAAGGTGGCTTCAATGCTTTCAAAAGAACTGGAGATATCAAGTCATTCTTAACCAATTTTGAAAATAGCATAGTGTATGTTATAGGGATAAAATCAATGTGAGCTCTTTCTTGGTTGCCCCTAGATCTTTTCAAATCACTCATTTGATTGTTAGGCCTTGAAATTTGTGTATCGACAAAACTAGACCCATATATAGGTGCTTGAAAAGCTTATTGATAACGGTTTGCGTAGATGTTATTCATGGTTAGGTAATGAGGTTGGTAAGGGAGTTGTGCAATATTATTGATTGAAATGTGGTAAACAGGATGAACATACTGTGGGTATAGAGCATAACCTCTGAACTGTTGCCCTTTAAAACTTATAGTTTGGGTCTTAGCTTTTTTCTTTTTAGGCATCATCCTTTTATAGTACTGTTGGCTTCTTCTTTTTCAAGCTAGCCACTCTTAACGGTATTTTCAATAATCTCTTATGAGATTACCATGTCAGTAAAATTTTAAGTTACATTTCCTATCATCTTTTCATAATAGGACGACTTCAAAGTACTTATAAATAAAATTATTATCCCTTTTTCGATCAATGATGGCTGGACCTAAGCAGCTATATCTTTTCACCGTTGGGTGTGTTCTTTGAAGAACTTTGTTGCCTTATTTTTCATGCTTTGTAAAGAAAGACGATCAGGGACTAAGTCAATGATGTGGCGATGTTGGTTGATAATTGCCCAGGTGAGCTCATTCCAAGAGCAGATATGAGTTTAATCTAGTTGAACATATCACCTTACAGTTTTATCAGTAAAACTATCTTAGAATATATGTATCAATAACTTTTCATCATTGTTATAGGTAGCCATTTTTTACAATATATGGTGACATAAATTATCAAACACTTAGTATCATTGTACTTTTTAAACTTTAAAATTTTTAAATTTCAGAGAAAGCACAATATCTAAGACCAAACAAAGGCCAGCAGCATCCATGGACCCATAAAAATCTATTCCTTCAACAGCTTACAACATCTCATTGATTATGTTCATCTTATAATTAGTTTTTGAATTTTTCAAAGCCTCAACTATTTTCAATTTCTCTTTTAAGATGTCCAAATTAGGAACTTGAATCGGTTCAATTACCTTTTCAGCAATGGTAAGGTTGTTATAGCTTTGGACATTCCTTTTGCTAAGTGCGAACGGTATTTTTTAGTAAGTATAGCCTGTTGAAAATGTAAACTATTATGATGAAAAGTATGGAGTGGATTGGACTTGATATGGGCCATAACCCAAAAGATACAGAGAATCAACAATGTCACGTGAAACATCTTCTTCTATCATTTTCCTTTATTAAACTTACTCAATGCCTAAAGGATTTTACTCAACTCTCCTTTAATCTTCTATTGGGCTTTTTCTAATTTCTTAACACGACTTATATTATCTTATTTCATTATTTTAGCTTAAGCCCAGGTGTAATACTAGTATTGAGCTATTTTTGAACCTTGATTTCTCACAATTAGAGTGCAATTTTAGAATGATGTTTATGGAATCAGATTATGCATGAGAATGAATGCAAAAAATACGTGAATGCAATAAGAAGAATTTATCACATAACAATTGCTATTTTTTATTAAATTAAAAGTTATTTCTTACTAAATCCAATATTACATCCATGAAAGGTCTAGAATTTACTAAGAAAAGAAATCCCTAATTTGTCAATATTGGCTTTGCATTTCATTAAGGCAATCTAGCAGTTCTTGACCATGTATTCTCACTGGTGTCACCTTTGTCTTTCATTATTCAATTTTTTCTACCATGTCCTTAGCTTTGTAAGTAGCCATAGTGATTTGGTTAAGTAAGGACTCTGACCGATTATATTTTCTCACATATACCTCATTTAATTACTTGCACAATTCATTCACAACTCCTATTTGTGTTTCAATTTCAATCACAACTTCATTTAGCATTTGAATACACCTTTATGCTTTAGGGAGTGCATTCTTTTTTTTTTTTTGTAGCTATACTTTGAACTTTTCATTTTCTTTTAAAAGTTGGACTAGTATTTGATTGATGTAGACACCCTATTTGGTCTGGGCCCAAGGCCATTGGGTCTGGGCCCAAGGTCATTTGGGCCTAAGCCCATTGGGCCCGATTCAAGATCCAATTAACATGCCCAATTGGCTTTTATTTTTATTATTTGTCTATTTATTAATATATATTTTTTATTTTTTTTATTATTTATCTATTTTATTTTATTTTTTTATTATTTATCTATTAATATTTTTTTATTTATCTAATTATTTTCTTTTAGTTATCTATTAATATATTTATCTATTATTTTTTATTTTTATCTTTTTTTCTTGATTAATTTTTGATTGAGATTAGGATTAGGATCAAAAATTGAAATGAATTTAACCGTGATTTGGGAGCTGGCAGAGTTGAGATTGGATTCAAAGATTAAATTCAAATCTCAGAAAGAGTTGGGATTGATCAGAAACTCTTCTAATCAACCCCTATAAATAGGTCCACAGAAAATGAATAAGACACAGGCACGGAGAGAGAGAAAAAAAAAAAAGAAAAATGGGTGTTTAGAAGGGTCAGAAGCAATATTAGGAGTTTTGGAAATTTTTGAGAATTTTTTGTGATTTTTTTTTGGAAATTTTTAGAAAATTTCTAGATTTCGATGAATTTTTTGGTGAAATTTAAATTTTTTGATGATTGTTTCGACACCAATTGACTTTTTCAGCCAGCTACCTAGTTTTTGATGTACTATTTTCAAAAATCGACCAACTTTTCGATGAATTTTCGATGAACAACCCAGATTTTGATAATATTTTTTAAAATCTGACGAGATTCAACCGGTGTTCTTAGGTTCTTTAGAGAGAAGAAGGAGAAAAAGAATAGAGGAGAAAGAGAGAGAAAAAAGTAGTCTATAGAAAAATAAAAGTTAGAGCATTTTATAGTGCCGTAAAATGACATCGTTTTAGCGTTAGTGAACACACAAGATCCGCACATTTTGTCAAGATTCGATCTGACCCGATCATGACCCAATTCAGTAACCTGCGTGCTAACCTTCCTCTGGAGTCGAGCCACATACTCTCGAGCTGTGTTTTTCGAGCCATTTTTCCTCCTCAGGTCGAGTCGATCCTAGCCGATCAAGCTGAGCTGCATTAAGATTTTTTTTTCTCATATTATTATTATTATTATTATTTATTGATTAGATTATAATTATTTGGTATTTCTTATTTTATTTTTTTAATGATTTTTCTAAAATAAAAAAATTTTCAAAAAAAAAATTTTGAAAAAAGTTGAAAATATCAATTTTCCTGGAAAATAAAAAGATTTTTTAAAAAATATTTTTAATGAAAAGTTAAATCTTTAAAAATAAAATTTTCAAAAACATTTTTGAAAAAGTTGAAAGTATCAATTTCCTTTGAAAATAAAATTTTCAAATGCTTTAAAGAAAAGTTGAAAGTATTAATTTTATTTGTACAAAAGCAATGAGTTTTTGAAGAGAAAAAGATTTATATCTAAAGCTAAATCATTATTTTTTTTATTTTTTTATTTTCCTTTTTGTTTCTTGGATTTTTTTTAATGTTAAATAATCTGACGATAGAGCTTTTGCAAGTGAAACAGTAGTCTCTTTGTATACTCTTGAGGTGAGAAAATTCTCTCAATTTTTTGCTAAAAGTATTAGAGTCAATTGAGAATAATTTTCAATAATTAGTTACTTGATAAATTTTTAAGGCTTATTAGATAACACAAAATTAAGCTTGTATCATCTTTCGATGGGCATTATGAGGGTGCTATAACATTTCTCACACGTAATCGTACTTTTGAACCCTGTTCTAATCAACAGACCTAAACCTATTCTTTTAGGGATCCTTAAGTTTAAGTGTTCTTTGAAAAGATAGATTCATTAGGTGATCAATCGCACTTAAATAAAAAGATTGGTGGTGACTCCTTAAGCCAATATCTAGCGATAGATCCTAAATCTATATGTTATGACAGTTTGGTGACTCCACTGGGGATATGTCGAGAGTCAAGCCAGTAAATAAATTTGTGTTGTCCAAAAGCCTAATAAAATTAAACTTTTTATTTAGATTTTTTATTCATTCATGTTTGTTTACTTTATTAATTATGTCATTCATATGCATATGCATAATATGAGCTTTATACCCGAGCTCCGTCCTTCTAGGAGGGAGTAAAGTACCTATTGCTTTCGTGATGTTTTAATGCCTTCACAGTGGCTAGCGAAATACTCTCACTCAAATTAAATTTTTTTCGTTTGTAACCTGTAATGGGTGAGGATTGGGGTGCCTTACTAGTCTGTGACGAATAATGATGTAAGAAGTAATTTGAGAACCTTTAGACTTTAGCCTGAAACTACATATAGTGAACCTTAGAAGTGCCTAACCCTAAGATAGAGCCATTTCTACCCAATGATAGATATACCCTGAAACTAGGACACAAAAGGGTATTTAACTAATCATTTTGATTGTCTGACTTTGTGTATCATTTTTATTATCATATGTAACATTATGCATCGATATCACTTTCATTTCATCTATGAAACTAACCATGTTGTTTGTCTGATTTTGTGCATCTGTATTATTTTTATGATCATGTTTTAATCATTTGCATCCATTTCATATTAGATTTCATCCATAAAAATGTACATTTCATTCGTGCATCAATGTATCATACATAAAGCATAGCATAACATTTCTAATCATAATTGTGGTGCCAAAGATTCAAGGATAGCTCTACCAAGTAATCTCACTCACTAATACAATACAAAAGCTCGAGCTAGATAAATGGAACAAAAAAATTCCAATCATCTCGAGAGATTAGAGAAAGCTCAAGGAAGTTAGAAAGGGAGTTAAATAAGATTTTAGAGGTTTTGAACAAGTTAAACAAAGAAAAAGTAATAAAAGAGAATGCTAGCCAACAAGATCATCCCTCACAAGAAGAGGATGACCTACTGTACCCTCATAGTTTCGAGCCACATCAAGTCCAACCTGCACAAGGTCCACCACCACAGCAGTTCACTTATCTTATATGGTACACATATCTCAGAATGCCATTAGCTTCAAATCAAGGATAGTATCAAAGTTATATAAATCCTATTTTTATTGAAAAAGTAGTAGAACCAATATCAATCCCTAATTTGGATGATCTAAAAAAAAAAAAAATTGAGGCTTAAAGAAAAAGAGCCTGTAGAAGCTTCAAAAACTGAACAAAAGATAAACTTGTTAGAAGAAATGCTATGAGCAGTGGAAGGAGGTAATTTGTATAGCTCAGTTGATGCTGTTGGACTCTGTTTAATCCCATATGTGGTTATTCCTCCAAAATTCAATGTGTCAGAGTTTGAGAAGCATGATGGTATGAAATGTCTGAAAACTCACATTACCATGTACTATCAAAAAATGGCTGCCCATGCTAATAATAAAAAGCTATTAATGTATATGTTTCAAGACAGCTTAACAGGCTCTGCTACTAGGTGGTATGTTCAGTTGGATAGAACCCGCATTTATTCTTAGAGCGATATGGCTCATGTTTTCATTAGTCAATACCGACATATAATAGACTTAGCCCCTGATCATCTTTTTTTATAAAATATAGAGAAAAAAGTAACTGAATCATTCAAAGACTTAATGGTGGAGGGATATTACTTTTCAAGTGTAACCTTCTTTGACTAAAAAAGAGACAACCGTATTGTTTGTCAGCACTTTGAAATCTCTTTATTATGAAAAGATGATAGGGAATGTCACAAAGAATTTTACTGACATGGTGATATTAGACGAAATCATTGAGAATGTCATTAAAAATGGTAAGCTGAAAAGAGAAGAAACCAAGAAGACACCCGAGAAAAAAAAAGACTGAAGTTTAAGGTGTAGGCTTTGATAGACAGTTCAGAGGATATCAACCTTATCCACCCCAAGGTTACTCTCCATACTATCTTGCTATGAATAATACTTCATCTTATCCATACCAACCAGCCCCACAACCAGCTAATTCATTCACATACTAGCCCATTTTTATCCCCCAAGCTCTTACATATAGCTTTAACATTCAAACTTCTGCAAGACCATAAATTCATTCTGTTAGCCTGACAAGTGATTCACGAGAGCAACGAACTATTCAAGAAAAGCTCGTATTTGATCTAATCCCCATAACTTATATGAAGTTATACTGAGAGCTCTATAATAGCCACTTGATTGCCCTCAACTGTGTGGAGTCATTTAAGCCACCTTATCCCAAATGGTATGATCCTACAACCCACTGCGATTACCACTAGGGAATTACTGGCTATTCCACTGAAAATTGTACTACTTTGAAACATAAAATACAACGGTTAATCAAGGATGAAATGATAAGTTTTGATCAAGGAAGAGCAACAACACCTAATGTTAGTGGTAATCCATTGCCTAATCACAATGTCAATACTCTAAATGAAAATAAAAAAACATATTAATTCAAAAACGCCTGAAGAGCTGTAATAAATTAAAGGATAAGATGTCAATAAAGATATTTCACTTGACTGCATAGGGGCATAATTTTAGAGAATGAAAATAAGGCTGGTTGGAAGTTTCTTGTCATTTTAGGATAATGTTAGAATTTTTTTTATGCAATAGGATTTTATTTGTTATCATTTTTAATAAAGATAAGTTAATGCATTTTATTACATTTTTTCTTTTATTTAACCATTGTTCCATGCTCTGTTACCTTTCATAGCTTTTCATTCCTGTTTTCAAATTTTGAATGATGAATGTTTTGACAATGATAACAATAATTTTGAGATTTAATTTTGAAAACTCATTCACCTTGATTTGAAGAGATCATTTGAGAAGCTAGCTACTAATAAATATAGAATAAAAATATATTAAAAATGTACAAAAATCTACAAGCTTATTTTTGTTCAATATATGAAATTTAAGGAAAGCATTCACAATTGAGATGAAAAATGATCATATTTCTTTTACCATTCGAAAAACCATTCATTGCTATTTCTTTAAGCCTATTATGATTTTTATTCTAAAGAACCCCAACCAAAGATCACCCTCTACATTGGGGGTAATTTTTAAAAAATAAGATCACAAAAGATCTCAAAGATGGAAAAAAAAAGAAAAGCAAAAGAAAAAATAAATGCCACATATGATTTAGGGTAAAATAATGAGAATCTTTTGTGTGAGGAAAGAAAAAGTAGTGAAATGATGTGGGAGCAAAATGCCAAGTTGCATCAAATGATCTTTTGGTTTTAAGCCTTTTTAATACATGTTTTAAGCATATTATATCCATTTCTTTTATGACCCCTCACCTTGACCTATGTTATAACCTTGAAAAGTCTATTTGGATTAAGTGTGAATGCTCAAATTAAATGATCATATGTTAGGCAAAGGCATGCTCATGATCGAATAATGGAATCATGCTACATTGCTCTAAAGTTTGATGTGTGAAAGATATCAACAATGGATGAAAAATGAGAAAAAAAAAAGAAGATGATGAAAAAAAAATTAAAGAAAAAAAATAGAGGAAAAAAGGAAAGAAAGAAAAAAAATGAAAAAATGAAAAAAAGATTTAAATTGAAAACTTGAAAGGGTGATTTAGGTAGAAAAAGATCTAGGTCAAATGGTTCACATGGATGGAAGATCAAAAACATCTAAAGATCCCTCAAAGACTGGGGCAAAGTTCGTCAAGCTCAAAATGACTTCAACAGTAGATGGAATGAGTTTTTAAAAAAGAATCTTGGATTAATGTTTAGAATTATCTAAATATTCATTGTTTGGATATACCATTCATCCAATCTATTTTCTTTCCCATTTATCTTGTACTAAACTAGTTTTTCATTAATTACCTTTCCCGTAAATCACCCTGTGTTCTCTTATTGTTACACCTCTAAAATAAATCGAGAAAATGTATGAATGCATTATATTATCAAGAATTGAAATGATGATGAATGAATGACAATGTGCATAAAAAAATCTTACATTTTTTTAAAGAAAAATCCAAGATGATAGAGGGTAACAAAATAAAGAAGTGGTAAAAACCTAAAAGAGATTATTTGAAAAGACATATGATGTGACCAAATAGGAAATATGATAATGGATTGGATAACAAAATGAAGATGGGGTAAATCTTGAAAAGTGGTATAATCAAGTAATAAATATGTGGATGTATTGGTCGACATAACCTATGAGTTATGATTGAGTGATGAAAATGATATGGGATAATAGATGAAACTGGTACTGAGAAGCTTATGAACGATGACCAAGTGACAGAAGATGAAATTTTTTTTGAAATAGCTAGTACTGAGAAGCTTATGAATGATGACCAAATGACAGATGATGAAATTTATTTTGAAATGATTAGTGCTGATAAGCCTGGCATATGGGGTAATAGGTAAAATTTGTTAGTGCTGAAAAACTTTTGGATAGTGATCAAGTAATGGAAACAATGATGATCAATCGATGAAGCTTGTTCCAAAATGTTGAAAAGCTAAATAAGGGAAAAATATGAGATGATAGGGTTTTGAGGACTATATTCCATAATTATTTAGGATTTCATGACATTATTGACATTCGCATCACATGTAACATGTTGGCATCGTTGCTTAAATAGTACATTCACATAATTTGATGTTTGGACATGCATGGCATTATAAGAATCTAGGTTGTTGTATTTGCATCATTAAGAAAGCATGTGCATATTTGATCATGACATTCATTCATGCAAAATTTTGGGTCATTTGGGAAGAAATTATGAACCTTTTGATGAAAATCTTTGAATTTCAAAAAAAAATCTTAGAGTTTTAAGTTTTAAATGAGAATATTTGAGATATGAAACTTTGAGGTTTATTGAATGAGAACTTTTGAGCTTGAAAAAAAAGCTTTGAATTTTTTATGTGAATCTCCAAAATTCAAATAAAAATCTTTAGAATGTAGATGCGAGTTTTATAATTTGTGTCTGCAATTCTTATAAAACTGAAATTTTGAGAATCAAATTTCAATGAATTCCTATGAAGCTAAAAGGTTCTTGCGAATCTGAACATTTGATTTGTAAACTCAAATTATGAATCTTTGAGTTTCCATCAAATACGATCTATGATTCCTTCGAAAATGATTGTCAAAGAGCCATTTGTTTTTCCCAAAAGTTTGTTGTATCTGATTAGAGGAGCCTTTTATTTTTTCAAAGTTGTTGAGCCTTTGTTTAGATGAGCTATTTATTTTTTCCAAAGTTCTGTTGCCTCTGATTAGAGGAGCCATTTATTTTTTAAAGTTGTTGAGCCTCTGATTAGAGGAGCTTTATTTATTTTTTCAAAGTTGTTGAGCCTCTACTTAGATGAGCTATTTATTTTCCCAAAAGTTCTGTTGCCTCTGATTAGAGGAGCCATTTATTTTTCAAAGTCGTTGAGCCTCTAATTAAAGGAGCCATTTATTTTTCAAAGTCTTTAAGCTTCTGATTAGAGGAGCTTTATTTATTTTCCAAAGTCGTTGAGCGTCTGATTAGAGGAACCATTTATTTTCAAGGTCATGGAGCCTCTGTTTAGAGGAGCTTTTTTTATTTTTTCAAAGTCGTTGAGCCTTTACTTAAAAGAGCTTTGATCAAAATTTTAATTAAAAAAAAAAAGGAAAAAAGCAAAAAAAAAAAATTCAAGTTGAGTCTTGAATGGGTGTCTACGTCTTTACACAATTCTTGTTTCATAGAAAATGTGCAAAGAAGGGTAGTTGTAGACATTCTATTTGGTCCGGGCCCAAGGCCATTGGGCCTAGTCCAATAGGGTTTAGGCCTAGCTCATTGGGCCAGATTCAAGATCCAATTAGCAGGCCCAATTGGCTTTTATTTTTATTTTTATTTTTATTATTTGTCTATTCATTAATATATATTTTTTATTTTTTTATTATTTATCTATTAATATTTTTATTATTTATCTATTTTTATTTTATTATTTATTATTATTTATCTATTAATATTTTTTTATTTATCTAATTATTTTCTTTTAGTTATCTATTAATATATTTATCTATTATTTTTTATTTTTATCTTTTTTTTCTTGATTAATTTTCTGTTGAGATTAGGATTATGATCAAAAATTGGAATGAATTTGACCATGATTTGAGAGCTGACAGAGTTAAGATTAGATTCAAAGATTGAAGCCAAATCCCAGAATGAGTTGGGATTGATCAAAAACTCTTCTGATCAATCTTTATAAATAGGTCCACAGAAAACGAACGAGACACACACACGAAGAGATAGCAAACAAAAAAAAAATGGGTGTTTAGAAGGGTCAAAAGCAATTTTAGGAGTTTTGGAAAATTTTGAGAATTTTTGGTGATTTTTTTTTTGGAAATTTTTGAAAATTTTCGAATTTGGGTGAATTTTTCTATGAAATTTAAATTTTTCGACACCGGTTGAATTTTTCTACCAGCTACCCAGTTTTTGGTATACTATTTCCAAAAATCGATCAATTTTTCGATGAATTTCTGACGAACAATCCAGATTTTGATAATATTTTTCAGAATTTGATGAGATTCAACCGATGTTGTTGAGTTCTTTAGAGAAAAGGAAGAGAAAAATGAGAGAGGAGAGAGAGAGGAAAAGAGGCAGTTTGCAGAAAAATAGAAGTTGGAGCCTTTTATAATGCCGTAAAATGATGTCGTTTTAGCATTAGTGAACCCACAGGATCCGCGCGTTTTGTCAAGATCCGACCCGACTCGATCGTGACCCGATCCAGTGACTCGCGTGCTAACCTTCCCCTGGAGTCAAGCTGAACCGAGCCACGTGCTCCTAGCCGTGTTCTTCGAGCCATTTTTCTTCCTCGAACCGAGCTGATCCCAGCCTTTCAAGCCGAGCCGCATTAAGATTTTTTTTCTCATTTTATTATTATTATTATTATTATTTATTATATTAGAATTATTTGGTATTTCTTATTTTATTTATTTTATTTTTTTAATGATTTTTCTAAAATAAAAAAAAATTTTAAAAAATATTTTTGAGAAAAGTTGAAAGTATCAATTTTTCTTAAAAATAAAATTTCCAAAAACATTTTAGGAAAAGTTGAAAGTATCAGTTTTTCTTGTATAAAAGCAATGAGTTTTTAAGAGAAAAGGATTTATATCTAAAGCTAAATCATTATTATTTTTTATTTTATTTCTTTTCCTTTTTGTTTCTTGGATTTTCTTTAATGTTAAATAATCCGACGACGGAGTCTTTACAAGTAAAATAATAGTCTCCTTGCATACTCTTGAGGTGAGAAAATTTTTTCAATTTTTTACTAAAAGTATTAGAGTCAATTGAGAATAAATTTCAATAATTAATTACTTGGTAAATTTTTAAGGCCTATTGGATAACACAAATTTAAGCTGGTACCATCTTTCGATAGGCATTATAAGAGTGCTATAACCTTTCTCACACGTAACCGTACTCTCGAACCCTGTTATAGTTAACAGACCTGAACCTATTCTTTTAGGGATCCTTAAGTTTAAGTGTTCCTTGAAAGGATAGATTCTTTAGGTGGCCAATCGCACTTAAATAAAAAATTGGTGGCGACTCTTTAAGCCAATGTCTAGCGATAGATCCCCGAATCTATATGTTATGACAATTGGTAGATGACCTTGTTGTGTTAAGGTCAGTGAACAAATTTTTTCATTCATCATTTTCTTGTTCAAGTGCTTAAACTTTCCTTTATAGCCTTTTGTTTACAAGCTTTAACTCTTCAGACTCTTTTTTCAGGCTAGTAAAAGGCTTTGCTAGGCTTTTCTTAGATGTAACTAAGATTTTTTTTGTTAAAATTAATTTGTGACAATTACTCCTTATGTTAAACCTAATGATATGAATGCATGTATAGTAATAAAAGAGTTAATAGGCATTAATATATACAAAGAATAATATATAAATATAAAGGACAACATAAATGGTTAGTATGCAAATAACATATATAGAAAAAACAATATATAAATTTACAAACAGAATAAATTTCTTATCATATGTCCTATTTATGAATTTCTAACATAAAAGAAGGCATGGTTCTAACCTAGGTTCAAACTTTTAGGGTTTATTTACATGTTAGGTTAAAAAATTTGACAATCTAAGGGTTTCCAAATTGTTCCTTACGTCATTATCTATTATAAACTAGTAAGGCGCACAAATCCTTATCCATTATAAGCTACAAGTGAAAATGGTTCAATTTGAGTGGGAGTTTTTAGCTAGCCTATACGGAGATATGAAATCTCATAAAGGCATAGATACTTTACTTTCTCCTAAGGGACAGAACTCAGGTGTAGAGCTCATGTATGCATATACAAATGAATGGCGGATATATGACATGAACAAATGAATGAATAAATAAATAAAATACAAGCAAGAGAAAAAAAATCTTAAATTTATTAGGTTAGGCTTGGACAACAAGAAATTATTTATTGGTTCGACTCTCGATCTCTTTAACAAAGTCGCCAAACTATCATAATGTATAGATTCGTGGACCTATTGCTAGACATAGACTAAAGGGTCACCACTAATATTTTTTATTAAGGTGTGATTGATTACATGACAAAATCTGTCCCATTTAAAAAGAAGTCTTTAGATTAACTTATGTATCCTTAAATAATAGATTTTAGTCTACGAAATCAAAATTTAAGTCCAAGAGTACAATTATACGTGAGAAAAGTTATAACACCCTTACAGCATCCATCTAAAAAATGGTATCAATCTAATTTCAAATTATCCAAGCCTTAAAACATTTTTAAAATGTATCAAATAATTTAATATTGAATTTTTTTTTAAATTACTCTAATATGTTAGTAATAATTTAATAATATTTTATCACCTTAAGAGTATTCGATGAGACTATTTGTCACGCTTTGAAGAAGCTCCTTCGTCAAATTCACTTAATTTTGCTTGTAAAAATAAATACTTATAAACTAAGGTTATAGTCAGAAATATCTTTTAGTTTGTTGGAAATTATCCTCCAATCTTTTGGTAGGATTTTATATAAAAAGACAGGAAAATTTATTATTTTATTTTTTAAAAATCTTAATTTTTTTTAAAGAAATTATAAGGCTTTTTAATATGTTGATAAAACCTTATTTCGGAAATAAAATATTGGCCCTCTAATATGTTGGTAAGATTTTTTATTTTTATGTTTTTTTAAATAAAAAAAATTATAAGTTTTTTCAATATGTTGATAAAACCCTATTTAAAAAAATGATTGCCTTTCAATCTGTTGGTAAGGTTTTTATTTAAATTTATTTTTATAAATACATATTTAAAGAATAATAGATAATCAAATAAATAAAAAATAAAATAAAATAAAATAAAAACATGAAGTTTGCTCAGCTAAGTGGCTGGGTTGTATGATTTACTAAAATAAATCCTCACACTTCTAGATTTTGCAAAGAATTCCAAAAAAAAAAAAAACTTATTGCTAGAAATATTATCATTTTTCTGAATGATTTTCCTCTTTTTTTTCTCAAAAATTACCGTATAAACTTTTTCTCCATCACTGTTCTTTGTCTGCCTTAGAACAATTTATAGGGATTTTCTAATAAAAAATTTTAGGGTTCTATTGATTGTCAAGGATTTTTCAAAAAGGATTTTTCAAAATTTTTTAAATCCCTTTAATTTAGGTAAAATCAATTTAACGAAAACTCTAGCTTTGATGCACTACGATCCTTTTTTATTTGATTTTCTATTTCATGCAAGTTAAGAAAAAAATCTCCAAAAATCCTCTTTGTTTGATTCTTGTACAAGATTTTTAGAAAATTCTATTTGATTTTTTTTCTTTCCTTTTTTATTTATTTAGTTTTTTTAAAGAATAAACAAATAAATAAAAATAAAATATTTGTTGGGGCAAAGCCCATATCAAAGTAACATACATTGGGCTTAAAGCCCAACAATCTCGACAAAATCAAAACTGAGAATTTAGATGCACACCTTAAACAAAATGCGGTGCTTACAAAATTTTAGCCTTAAATTCAATCCTAATTGTTCCAATTAATTCTTGCAAGTTGTGGTTAAAATCTTAAAGGTAGTGTAGTCTAGATGTGCAAACCAATTTAATGCTTGGATCTTCTTTTCTCTAAACGATTTGTTTGCTTCTTTTAAACCTTGCACTCTTAGATTTACATGTTTACTTGCTTCTTTCATTTTATTTCAATTTAATTCATATATTTGATGGTTGTTTGGATGAATTTTGTTGATTGTGTTATGTTTTTCTCTACTTTGAGTAGATATAGAGTTGTTATTTCATTGAATTTGTTTTCTTCTATTTTGCTACGATTTTCTTGTTGGGAAGACTACTAGCTTTAAAGAGACTTATGCTAATAAATTTCAGATCAAACGCAATTTTGCTACCCACAATGCCAATATTTTGATAGCAAAATCATGTTAGTATAGCATACTTTCAGGAAAAAAAAAAAAAAAAACCCTAAGTTGTGTTGCACCTAATTTACTTACCTGTTCTGAGACATACCATCGGCATTGCACCTGTGTCGACACGACTCGACATTGACAATGATATGGGATTTGTATTAGATTTATATTCGTGGGATATGGTTAGAGAAAAAGTTCACTGTCAATTGAGCCTAGGGTTGATAGCTCAACCCGAGCTCGACAGGTTCTGACTTGACCCGACCTTATAAGAGCAATTTTTTTTTTGAAAATCGAGTTTTGAGTTAGGTCGGGTCGGATATTACTAAGAAAAAAAATTGGGGTCGGGTTGGGTTCGGGTTTTAGGCAAACCCGATCAAACCCGATATTATATTAAAAAATTATTTTTAAAATTTTTTATTTATATATAATTATATAATTATATTTAAAAAATTATAGTTAGTTTTTATAGTTAGTTTTTATAGTTAAAAAGCAGAAGAAAAGAAAATGTTCTTTTATAAAAGTGTTAGGGAAATTAGAATCGTTACCTTGGCACCAAGAGTTGATTGTAAAAGGGTTGACTGGTGTTAGCCTCAAGATCAAATTCAAGCGTACTCATATTCGAAAGTTTTCCAGGAAAATTGATTTTTGAACGAAGTCTTTCTAAGGAAATTGATTTTTGAACGATCCCAAGTGCTAGTCGAAAGGTTAAGTCAAATGATACTTTCACTGCTTTCACTACCATAGTTGAAGGAAGGAGAATAGAAAGTCTAGCAAAAACTCTTTCTCACTTTCTCGATATAAAAGAAAAATAGTCATTTAATTTCGGTTTCTTGCTTTACTCAAGTTTTTTATATAAAATAAATTATCAGTTTGTCAATACCTTTTATGTGTTAGAATAATGGTAACATTACTTACATCAAAACCTATATATTAGAAGTTGGACATTGGTGTTTTATTTTTTTTCTTTTTTTTACTTATGGCACAATAAAATTTTGATATCTATTTAGTTTATATATTAAAATTTAAAAGTTAAAATACTCTCTCTGCATAACATTTGGTACCTTATTCTTTTGACTTATGAAAGTTTTGACATTTACTTGAGTTTTTTTCTTACATTATTTTTTTTTTATGAAACTTACTTTTAGTTTTAAACTTCCTTTATGCACTCTAAATATAATTAAATTAAAATATTTAGTTTATGACATAAGTCAAATTAGCATAGTGTCATTTGCTAACATTATAAATTTTTTTCTTTTACTTTTTTTAAGTTTAAAGTACAAAACAATTTATAATATTTTTAAAAATCTACTTTAAAAATGTCTAAATTTGGTAGAGATAAATAATTAATCAATAAACGACCTAAACTTTCAAAACAAAAAGAATGTAACAAAAAAAAGAATTCAGATAATTAAAAATTAATAAAAAATATTTGAAGAAAGATAAAAACATTAATAAATAAAATGAAAGAAGTAAATATACTTAATTATATTGTAAACATTCAAGAATAAATTTTAATTGTGAACTTGAATTTATATTAAACTTTTAGCTATGAAATAACCATTCGTAATATTTGTAAGATAAAACCATTTTTTGCAAATAAAAGAATTTTTTATTGTTTTTCAAATTGCCATTTATATTTCTTCAAGAGAATAAGTGTTGTTATATTTCTTTTTTTTTTTTCCTCCTTACATAATATTCAATGTAGATAACTTATATTTTGGTAACCTTTAATATAACATTAGTAATCTTTAATGTAATTTTGGTAATTTTTAATATAGTTTTGGTAATCAAATTTGTATCAATTATTTCAGTTGTTTGTCTCTGGTCAAGCATTCTACTGCCTTATTTACAGACATAGTAGTCGATACCTTTGATCGGATAGTCAATTGTAATTGTGTAAATTTGAAACAGAATCAAAATTTCATTATGAAAATATATAATAGTTAAATCTCCATGCATTAGCATCCAACTGCCTATATCAGAAGTCATTCTAATGGATTCTTTCATGTCTTTAAAATCTATTTCCATGTTCGAAATATTTTCAAAACTAATAGCTTCTTAATCACAAGTTTCTCGTTCCATTAATTAAATATCATGTTTAATCGATTATCTTTCACAATATTTCAAATATGTTTTAATAGAGACAAGTTTCAACAATTTTTTTCATTCTTGTAATTTTTTACTTAAAAGTTTTTAAATTATTCATTTTTGTTAACTATCCCACCATCTCTTTTACCGTTGATGTTCAATTCCTTTTTTTTTTTTTGTTTTTTTTGTTTTTTTTTATTTTGAAGTTTTCAATTAGGCATTCATTTATTTAAAGTATAAATAAGTTTATATATATGTAACTTTATGTATAAATTATTATTTTATATTTATGATATATAATTATTAATTTTTTTATTACTTATATATTATTGTAATATAAAATAATATGTCACTACTTATTAAATAAAACTTCAAAGATTTTAAATGTTAAATAACATTAAATATACATAAAATAATTTAAATAATTTTTAATTATTTATTAATTTCATAAATATTAAATATATATTAGAAATTTCATTATATACAACTTTTAATCTAATATTATTAATGATCGTTTTCTTTTTTCATTAATTTTCAAATAATTTTTATTATTACATTTACATCTAAACACATAATTTATTTTAATCTTTCCACCATAATATCAAATTCCACTTTACAATTTTAATGTCAAACGCTACTACTATTAGTAATATCATCGAAGTTAATTTCGTCATTTATCCAAATAAAACTTAATCAACTAAATTGATCTCCTAATCTATCATAGTAACTTTTTTTAAGAAAAAAAATTTGAAATCAATACAATTGGTTTTGCTAAGAATAAAGGAAATGATTTTTTATCTCTTCTAAATTTTACTCAATAAATCATCGTAAATTAAGCACGGGTGGGTTTTTTTTTTTAAGTGTGTAGAATATATTCCTTTTTTTTTTTTTGAAAGAAAAATATTCTTCTATTGATATTAAAAAAGGCTGGCACAATCTCATTCAATTGTTTCTTTAAGGAAAATTGGGCTCTCCTCTACCCAAACCACATCATTTTTAACCTATTCTCCATATTTAGCTAAAGTGTGCACAACCATGTTCCCTTCTCTTCTAGTGTGAGTCACCTAACATTTATCCATCCTTCTTAGTCGCATTCAAGCTTCATCCAGAATCAACCCACATGTTGAGAAGTCATGTTCTCTGCTTCCTAGTTTCTTGATAATACCCAGAGCATCACCATCAAGTACAATTCGTTTGAAACTCATCTCGTTGCGAAGATCACCGCTTTTACAACTGCCCAATTGTCTATCATCCATATATCACTTTAGTCTCGTATCCTGCTTGTTAGAGCCCTCATAGTTTCACCCTTGTGGTTCCTTATTATTACCCCACTCTCCCACCCCCAAGGTTGCTGTTCATGGATCCATCAAAGTTCACCTTAACCTCCATATCTGTTGGTGCTTTCCAAACTGTTCTCACAGTGGTGTTTTGCACAGCTCCTCTATCCTGTGTCCTTTTGAACTCAGCTATGTAAGTCGAGACAAAACGTTTAGTTTGTTCAGGATTCTTTTCAATTCCATCGTGTACTTTTTCGTTCCTGCACCTCCATATTGCCCATGCTATTATGAGGAAAATGTCAAAACGAATAGACCATTCCTGCTCTGCTGCCATTGCCAGCCAGGTTGACAAGTCATTTGGATTGTTTATGCCCCTAACCTAGGTAAAACCTAAACTCTCCTAGGATTTCTTGGCTTTTGGGCAGTCCCTCAAGATATGTAACTCTGTTTCTTCTTCCCATTCACACCTTAGGCAACCCCGTCCGTAATTATTTTCCTCCTTATTAAGTTCCTTCTCACCGGTAGAATGTTTTGTTTCACCTCGCATGCAAATACTTTAACCTTGCTTGGTACTTGTGTCACAGGTCGAGACTTAAGCTCCGAATCCGCTCGGCTCCGAAACTCGGACATTCACCCTTTCGACGTCCCGAATCAGCCTGACCACCACGGTTCACACCCTTGTGAGGTATTGTCCGCTCTGGCCCCCCTGGCCTCACGGTTTTATCCTTCAAAAGACGCCTCACAAGGTAGAGGTGGTGTGAACCCTTTTATACCCCAGGGATCTTCCTATTATGTTCGATGTGGGATTCAGGACTCTTCCTTAGGTCCGTGACATTCTCCCGCACCCAACCTCATGATGCCCTCGTCACGGAGGCTAACCACCCTGCCTGCCTCCCATGAGGTGCTTAGTGTGGATCGAACGGTTTAGGGCTGACTCTGATACCACTTGTCACGGGTCGAGACTTAAGCTCCGAACCCGTACAGCTTCGAGACCCGGTGAATCAGCTTCGAGACCCGGGCATTCACCCTTCCAACGTCTCGAATCAGCCTGACCGCCACGGTTCACACTCTTGTGAGGTATTGTCTGCTCTGGCCCCTCTGGCCTCACGGTTTTATCCTTCAAAAGGCACCTCACAAGGCGGAGGTGATGTGAACCCTTTTATACCCCAGAGACCCTCCTATTATGTTTGATGTGGGATTCAGGACTCTTCCTTAGGTCCGTGACATTTGCACATTCCATGTTCTCTTCCAATGCTCTCGCTTCTAGCTTTCTCCTCTTTGAATCGTTTCCTCTGCTATGTTGCCTAAGGACTCTGATCTCAAAAGTTTGTAAGCCCTTCACCGAGTACTCTCCATTCCTATTTAAGCGCCAAGTAAGGACATCTTCCTAGTTTAAAGAGCCCAGTGGAATACTACATATCGTTGTTTCCTTTTCAATAAAAGAAGATGCATCATATCATATAAAAACATTACAAGAAAATAATTCCACATTTTAAAATAAAAAATGAAATCTCGAAATGCATGATTGTTTGCGTGTTAGTGTGGCATAACAGAAATATATGTTTTCATGACGCTTTGTAATCTTCCTTTATGATGACGACTTTTGCTGATAGAATGGCTAAGGAGTTTAAGGAAGCGTAGGAGAGTGCAGATGTAGAACCAGGAGAGGCATTGAGTCAAATCAAATCGTCAATCAAATTGATTAAACCGGAGGATAAAATAGCCAAAAGAGTCTTCTTTCTCATGGATTTATTAAAAGCTAGTAGTTCACAACCTTCAACGTCTAGATCTTCGTTTGGTTTGCCTTCTTCCTCTTGTCTTGTAATTAAAAAATATTCTTCTTCTAAGTTAGATTTCTTGTGTGAAATTAATTATGTTTGAGAAAACAAAAAAATCCAAAAAACATATCTTCCCCTTGTAAATCCCTATTGCTTTTTCCAAAACTTCTTCCCTTGTTAGATCTATAAAAACCCTTTTCAAACCAAAATATCAAGCCCGAAAAGAGAATGTTTAAGCCTCAAAGTTTGATCAGTGTATTTTTCCAAAGGGATTTTAAAAGCACTTTGTTACTTTACGATTCCTTCTAAATTTTCACAACAGTAGTTGGACCAAGGATATATACATATTCATTTTGGTGCTATCAGAATAGCATTGAACTTTCATGGCAAAAATGATATTCATGCTTATACCATGATGGCTTTACTGGATACAAGATTCAAAGATTACTAACATGCAATACTTGGCATAGTTGAGATAATGCTCAATGCAATAACTATTTTTTTCATAGGTTTTTTCAAACTACATGTCTCTCCATGATCCAATGTTGCTAGATACCTTAAAAGTTCAAGTGCAGATTGTAAGAACTAAGATGAAAAGATTCTAGGCAACACTTCACTACTAGATGACTTACAAAATTCAAGATCATGCCATAAATCTACCTTTGCCTAACTCTGGTGATGCTGTATTTATAAAACTAGAAGCTGCAAACAAGAATCCCATATGTGTTCATATTACAAAGCAGATCTCAAATGAAGAGCTTGTTGCCCTACTTTTTAAGTCATGGACAACAAGTAACCAAAAGATTTGAAAGCAAGATGAACCAATTCAACATTTTGATCTTTCTTACACCATAAACCTAGATGGTACTATGACAATTGAGTTAGATCATAGCAATGGATAAAAGATTCCTACCCCAACTATCTTTCCCATATAATTTATGATACAACCATGTCAAGCTAAACAAAATGTAACAGTTACACATTTCAAGTTTGATGGAAAGCCTATATATGTATACAGATTTCTAGAATAATATTGCTATTGGGACATTAATTGTAAATGCAAAAGATGTCAAAAAGATAGCTACAAAAGCTTTCTTGATAGTGATGATTTTTAAAAGAAGCCAAGTCAAAAGTCTTTACAATAAAAATTAAAAAAAAGATATAAAAAAAAGAGACCTTGAAATTGATCTCCATGGTAAACCCTTAGGAAAGTTTGACTATTATGTTATTTATCCAAAACACAAGAAACCAAACTTCCCTCAGAAAACCTATAAACCTCAGACACTTGAAAATCCAAAACCAAAAGAACTTTTACCCCAAATGTGTATGATACAACCAAGTCAATCCTATGACTCAGAATTTTTTCATTTTCAACAATTCCACAAAAACCAGTACAAACACATTTCAAAAATCGCAAACCCTATTGATAGAGATGAATATGGAAATCAGAAAGCATCTTTCAAGTAGAAGCAGTCTTAAATTGGCAAACAACAAACTCTATTTAATAGAATGCATTTTTGCACAGAATGAAAAACAAGCTAGATTAAGTGAGCCAACATTTTAATCAAAGTATCATCAATCTTCATAATATTATTCTTGACATTCAGGTAAGGATAATAACTTTAATGTCAAGGATAATAACTTTAAATCAAGAACTCAGATATATGGTACAAACCAATACTGGTTACACTTATGCTTTTACAGAAAGAGAAGAAGAAATAAAAAGCCTCAAGACTCAACTTGCAAATCTTTCGATCAACTTTGTCATAAACAATAGCAACAACCATTAACATCTAATATCTTTGCTCCCATTAACATTAGAATGACTGATACTCCTTACCAAGCATATGCTCCTCCTTAACATCAACCTTACACCTTATCTTCACCTTCTAAACCTTTTTCCACTCCATTTCATTACAAACCCCTAACCACATCATGCCCATTTTACTCTACCAAGATAATTCTTCATGCCAATGTCAGAATAACCATTCCAAACTCCTCTCTCAAACCAACTTCTCTTTAGCACAATTAAAAAATGGATTCATAAATTTAGAGAAAAATAGTTAGTTGACTAGAAATCTAAAAGAATTATAGAACAACCACTTTCTCAACCTCCAAAATCAAATCCAAAGATAAGCATTGTTGCTACTTCCTTACACCCTATACCAGAACACACCTCTAAAAGTACCTCTTATAATTCAAAACCTTCAACACAACTCATAAGTTCTCCTACTCCGAATATTTTTCCAAAAATACTCTAACAAGTGGCACAAGAAAACCTCTTTCAATTTTTCATTGAAGATATTTTCCCTATCGAGTATGAAACAAAATCTCAAATGAAAAGTGATAAGTCAGACAACTCAAATGATTTAAATGAAATATTCCCATAAATCTTTGTGACATAACCAACAGTTGAAGTTTCAAAAGATAACCCAGAAGTGCATAACCCTAAAGTAATGGATGTTGAATAATAACAACCTCTTCCTTCTTAGACACATGCTCTTTCCACATCAAAGTTTTCAATGTTCACAATTGACGACATTTCTCCTTCCAAATGGCCTTCAAGATTTCAAAAGTTCCTAGTATAGGGACTTATTAAATTAAACTACAATCCCAATGTTACGATGAATACGATTTTAATTAAATTTATCTTAAGATTGGTTGAAACCCTCAAGAATTTTTGAGACAATATTAGTGAATAGAAATAGTTATAATTTCTCTAATACCCAACAATCACAAAAATTGTATCCTAGTTTTCAACAATATTTTGTAGCCAAGAAGCTTATAGAATGAAAAATATCAGAGAATAATTTTTTAAGCTGAAATGCTATTCATTTCATAAAAAAAAAATCCTAATAAACACTACCAACAATTTTCACAATATTTTTACATTCTTAGTGGATTTAATGATATCAATTTGAAGTAAGCTTTTCTCAATTTTTTCCCAAAAGAACTTGTTCAACAGACCAGGACTCAACTTAATCTAAGATCTCTTGATTTGAGAACTATGAATCTTGGTGATACATGTAAAATGATGATAAAAGCTTTTGACAAAATTTGCAAAAAGCACAAATACATTTTAGATTTAGTGAACAACTCTAGAAAGATAGATAGACTATATTCTTACTCTTCCATAGGACTATAGATTAAATGTTCTTTCAAAAACTCATGTCTTTATAATCATAAGAAAAAGAAACACTTTCGAAAAATCAAACCTTTTAGAAACTCTTACTTTTCTAGACATAAAAAACTCTTTAAATCTACAAACAAGCTAAGAAGATTCCAAAAATTCAAGTTTGGCCAAAAAAAAAAACCCAAAGAAGAAAGGAAACAAATGCTTTCTTTGTGGTAAACAACGACATTTTGCAAAGAACTGCCCATGGTCAAACAGAAAGTCAATAAAGATAATACAGGATATTACTAATATCTCTAGTACTAATCTTTTAGATAATGACCTTGAATCAGGCTTCTCATTCGATGATTAACAAACTCCTCACTTGCTATTTATGATCAAGCAATATGATGATGATAGCTCAGACTCAGACACAGATGGCTACTCAAAATATGATCATTATTTTGAATACATGACAATTTAAAGACTCCAAAAGATCCAAACCATTTAACTTCCAAAAGCACCCTTAGCCCCAATAAAAATCTTTACTTATAAACACTCTTCTCCCTTAACAGTCATAGCCTTTTTTGACATTAAGGTTACCCAAACCATAGTCAATCCTATTATTTTACCCAAATCCCTTTACAAAAAATAAAAAATCTTTTCTTAGACCGTTGATGAAAATGATTTTTTAACAAACTTTATCAACAACCCTATTACCGTTTAAATATTTTTAGGTTGTTAGATAACCCAAAGGATTTTATGATTCCTACAGAAAGACCTAATTATTAGTTTTGATATTATTACCAATATTTCAAGTTTAAGACTCAGTGAAAAAGATATCAAGTTTGAAAGTTATTTTTAGCCTTGAAAAAACCTTTTGAATGTCTTCACAATGACTATCTAGACAGACTTGTTCAGATTTTATATGCAAACAATCATTTAAAATTCATCCAGAAATGCAAAAGCCCATTGTGAAAAAACCCAAAAGTTTTCATTACCCTTTTTTTTTCAAGAAAGATGAGAATGCTAATCCCATAAAAATTAGTCATTTAATAATGAACCTTAATCATTTTGAAGCTTGTCATTAAAGAATGTTCACAACTTCAAGCTCACGGATTAATTGAACTAATTCTTCTCTATGGGCGTGTGAAGCATTTCATGTCAACAAAACATCAAAAAAAGTTTGAAAAAAGGTAAGATTGGTAACAAACTACAAGTTTTTTAATGTTTTCTTTGCAGATGATAAATTTTCTCTTCCTAATAGGAAATTATTGTTCATGAACCTATCACAAGCAAAAGTTTTCTCAAAGTTTGATCTCAAAACAAGATTTTGATAATTAGGTATACATCTATAGGACAAATACGAAATAACATTTTGCATCCCTCAACACCATTTCCTATGAAAAATTATGCCTTTTGGCCTAAAAGTAGCTCTTTCTTTGTTTCAAAAACATAATGATAAAGATTTTTGCCTCGATCTTCAAGCAAGCATTCATCTAAATTGACGATATTCTTCTTTTTGCCTTATATATCACATCTCATATATAGTTATTGGTTAAGTTTCAAATGATTGTCCAATAGTATGGGATAATACTTTCAGAGAAAAAATGATCATTGGTGCCTCAGAGATAGATTTTCTTAGTATGCATTTGAAAGATAGTCAGTATATTACTTAACCTCTCATTGCCAACACATTCGAAGATTTTTCTAATAAAAATCTCTCCAATACACAAGTGTAATAATTTCTCAACATAGCCAACTACATAAGTGAATTTCTCTCAGACCTTACGCAGATTACCCATCATTTCAGACAAATACTAAGGAAAAAACCTTTCAAATGGTCCTAAAAATTGACACAGTCAATAAAGATGCTGAAGATAATATCATAGCCATTTTCAACTTTAAAGATTTCTTCTTATGGAAAAAAATTACAGACAAACACAATTGATAAATATTGGTCAACAATTCCCATAAAAAAAAAGATGGCAAAAAATAGATATGTGACTACAAAAGTGATAGATTCAAAGATTCAAAAATCTATTATCACTCTACTGATGAGATTTTAGCAATGAAATATAAAATCCAAAGATTTAAGTTTTACCTCAATAGATACCATTTTCTTGTGGAACTAGATATGTCAGCTTTTGATTAGATACTTAATTTCAAGAAAAATAGGTGCCAAATGCACAGTTACTTAGATTATCTTAATGGTTTTCAAAGTATTCATTCACTACAGTACATATAAAAGAAAATGATAATATTTTTTCATATATATTATCCAAACCACCTTCTAAACCTTCTTAAATTTCTTTAAAGATTATTCTTGTGATATCAATGATGAACCCTTCACCCTTACTTTCTTCCTCAAAAGTCTCATCCTTAAAAAATCCTCTTATTAATCCCACAACAAAGCCTCACCCTAATAATGAATTTGACCCCCTAATGAATCATTCAAGCTTGTGTTTCTAGTGGAAAACCTTCATTCCAATATCTTGGCATTAATCTCTAAAATTAAATCACAAGATTGAATGATTTTGGGGATCCTAATCTGCATGAAAAAAAAAAGGTCATAAAAAAACAATTCATTAAAAATCAAATTACATCATTTGTTTAAATTAATTTTTCAAAAATTAAAAATGATTGAAACCTTATATAAATTAATTCCAATAGACAAAAAAAGAGGAGAGAGGACACAAAAATCAGAGTAACACAAAAACAATTAGAGAAACACTGTGAGAATAAATAAAGTGTAGGCAACAAAAGGAAACAGTAAAAGCACTAGAAGTCAATATTTTGGTAAAAAAAAAGTTGGATTAATTAGCTAAAGAAGATAAAGGAATCGAGGGTTTTTAGCAAATAACATTGTTTCAAAATTGAAAGACATTAGACAAACAAAATAAAATAGTGGACCCATCTTGTCACCACTTTTTAATCTAACCTATGGCCTCTATTGTTTCTAGCTTTTTTTATCATTTTTTTTATTTCATTCATTTGTTATTTAATTTTTGTTTTTAGTTTGTTATTAGTATATGATTTTGATTATTAAAAGATTTAATGATGTTTTTAAACAAATTCATAAATAAGCTTTAAATATCAATCTTACCAAATTATTGGAGGATTTAAATCTCAAATTATGATTTTTACTAAACTATTGAAAATTTCATAATAAATTTTTATAAAAATTTTTTTTTTTCAATCCTACCAAACTATTGGAGAATTTAAATCTTGAATTAAATCTTACCAAATTATTAGAAAATTTAATAAGTTTTCTTAAATTAAATTTTATAAATAAGTTTTCAAATAAAATCCACCCAAACTATTGGACGATATGTATCGAAATAAATCCTACCAACCTATTAAAGGATTTAATTGACTTTTTTTAAAAATGATTAATTTTTTGGAAAACATGTTAATGAATCCGATGATAGAACATCTTCAGAATATGATATTAGTCTCCATGAATACTCTTAAGATTAAAAAATTATCTTAAATTACTACTAAACTATTTGAGTAATTTTAATACTAATTTTCAATAATTAAATTATTTGATAAAATTATAATTGTGTTTTAAGGCTTGAATAACTTGAAATCAAATTAGTACAATTCTTTGAGTGGGTTTTGTGATAGTGCTATAACTTTTCTCATACGTAACTGCACTCCTAAACTTAAATTTGGTTTCATAAATTAGAATCTAGTATTTAAAGATATCTAAGTCAAGCTTGAGACTCCTCTTTAAATGGGATAAATTCAGTCAATTAGCTAACCACACCTACATAAAAAAAGATTGGTGACGATTTCTTAAATCTATGTTTAGCGATAAGTTTTTAGATCTATATATTGTGATAGTTAGTGCAACTATTAAGGAGTCTTTGAAATAAAAGTTTGTAAAACAAATTTGCTTTTTACTAGAACATATTCAATGCTTTCTTGAAGGTGGTTTTTTTGGTGATCGGAGGCTTGACAAGTATGTGGAAAAAATCATAAAAATTAGGTACAAAAATCCATAATTATGAATGTAAATTTTTTTCCTAAAACTGATATTTGTTATTGATAATTACTTGAAGGTTTATGATTATTATCTATTTGCTATGATCTTACACAATACTTTCAAAGTAATTATCTATCGTAACTACGATAGATCTTTTTAATGATCAGCGATTCTTTTTCACTTCATAAAACAATTTATAGTTAAAAAAACTTTTCTAGCTATTAAGAAGTAAACATTTGATTACACTTTCTTTTTAATAGCTTTTTTTGTCTTTTAGGTAATTTTCTATCTTAACAATGTGCAGTTAACATTTTCTACTTAGTTTTATAGCTACTTTAAAAAAACTTTGTCTTTACTCTTTTAATTTTACTATCCAACTCTTTTAGAATTAGCAATTAATAATATTAACTTTTCTTTAAATTATTACTTTATATTAACTGTACATATTACTCTAACTTTTAATTTAAACAAATATCAATTTAATAAAATATTAAAAATTATTATGATAAACCAAGTGAAGCTAGGCTCCAATACTAATTAATTTTATAATTATCTCATATAAAAGCGTTCTTTAATTCTTTTCAATTATATTATCTTTAACTCATTAACTACTATATAAAAGAACAATTAACAGCTATAAAATAAATTTTTTTTAAACAACTACCTCTTTTTTGACAAGTTCTTCGTTCTCTAATAAAATTAGTTCAATGTGAAGATATACAAAGAAGACGATATGCACACAACTCAAAAAATTAAAACCACAATGAACATATAATTAGTAGATTAAAACAAAGCAATGCTATCATCATACTAGCATCAAATTCACTTTGTTATTGTAAAGACATGTACAAGCATGTAAGCAAATAACTAATCACATAAGGTAAACCATATAAAAAATTGAAAATGTGAGTGGTCAATGTACTTGACACAATAATCTGAGTGCTATCATTGTTTTAATCATCTTACTAACACCTTAACCATATTAAATCTCAATATCAAAGCTTACCTACATTTGCATAAATACAAAAGATGGATTAAACTAGATATAATTGGTAAAAGATATTATAATAAGTTTTTTTTTTCATTTCTTAATCAAACAATGATTGTTAAAAATTTTTTATTTCTTTTAACTAATCGAATATAAAAGGAGATTTGCCTTTGCCAGATCGATGGACACATTTCCCCTTTTTCCCCTAAAATTGTTTATTACATTTTCATCTTCTTTATCTCCTTTTTTAAATTTCTTCCTTGCTTTTCACCTTTTTAATCTTATCAAAGTCTTGTTCTTTCTCCCCTTTTTTATATCTTAGCTGAAATATAAGAGGCATGGTCAATTCTTATTAGAGGTATAGCGACTCACGCTAACGTTCACCCTTGTCGAACCTTTCTATTATTGAGAAATGTCCTCGCTCTGATTACTATAGATACAATTTCTTTTCTTTTGTTTTTTCAATTTCACCTTTTTGCTTTTTTAAGCTATCCATTTTTGTTAATATCTAGTCAATTTAGAGTTTTATGGTCAATTCGGTTAATTCAATTATAAAATTTTGAAAACCGATTTAACCAGTTTAATTTTATCAAAAATCAAATCGACCGCTAAAACTAATACTAATCAAAAGTAACCAAACCAATATAAGTCATCAGTTATGGTCTGTTATCTCGGTTTTGCCCTATTGTTCACTAATATTCAATAATCAACATGTCAAAACAAGATCTTACAATAGAACCTAAAGTAGTATATTATAAAAATCAACAATCATATAAACTCAAATAAAGCAGAATCTATCAATCAATATTTTATATTAGAACAACTCTAAAGTAGGATAAACAATACGTATAAATAAAATAAATAATACAACAAAATTAATTGTTTGGCAGTTTGGGTCACTGACCTTTAATAGTGAGCAACCTTCGGTCCTTTATTGGCATAAGACTTGCCAGTGGAGTTGTGGAGGAAGAAAATCAAACCTTTGGCCATTGATCGATGGTGGTGGAGTTTTTTGTAATTGTTACTAGCTAAGTTATGATTTACAGTATGTTTGGATTAAGGGGAGGGAAGGAAAGAAAAGTAAAGTAAGGGAAAGTAAAGGAAACAAAACCCTCCTTTCTTTGTTTGGATAATTTTTTAATTTAAAGAAAAGAAAAAATATGTAAACCAAATAACCTTTGGTTTCCCTTATAAACCCAAATTTTTTAATACCTTAATTTGAAGGAAAGGCTAGGGAAAGGAAAGGAAAAAAAAATTTTTATATAAAAACTATTATATCCATCTTTTTATTAATACTAAAAATCTAATAAAAAAACCAAAGTAGATCATGATCATTCTATAATTTTTTCGAAGCCATCTTTTTTTTCAAGTAAGTTTTACATATCTCTTCCAATATAACATTTTTTTATAATTTTTTAGTGATTTGATTTTGATGAATGATTAAATATGAATAGATATATCATGATCCAAGAGTGCTCTAAAATCATAGGCAATGAAATGTTATAATTGAAAATAAATTATTATAATGAATTATTTTCTTCTTTTTACTCTTTATCCAAATAATGGTTGGTAGTTGCTGGCTGTCAAGTGCCAGACTATGAAAAAAATCTAAAGATCTGTGAGGTGATAAGGGTGAAGGGTGAAGTTGTGACAAACAGAGTAACACTATATTTAGATTAAGATGAAGGAAAAAAAAATAAAAAAAATAATGAAAATAGAAAAAATATTTCCTTTATTAGGATAAACTTTTAAGTTAAAAGAAAGAAAAGAAATGGAAGCTCAATAAAATAACATTTGGTTTTTCTCACTTTTTTAATATTCTAATTTGAGTGAAAAGCTAAGGAAAAAAAAGTTGAAAAAATTTTATTTTTATAAAAAGACTATTATATTCATTTTTTATTTATACTAAAAACCTAGTAAAAAGAAACTAACCACTCATAATCTTCCTATAATTTTTTCAAAACCATCTCTTTTTTCAAGTAAGTTTCACATGTCTCTTTCAATATAAAATTTTTTTATAATTTTTTAGTTATTTGATTTTGATTAATAATTGAATATAAATAAACATATTTTTGTATTTATAAGATGTCGAACTAGCTCAAAATTTTTTTATATGTAATATATTATAATTGGAGTTTGTTCAGTCAAAATAACAAATTGCTAAAGTGATAATGTGCTAAAATTTTGGCAATTGCCAAAAAGTCTGTCAATACATACTTATAAAACATATTTATATTTCACTTGATTAAAAATCGTTGATATAATAGCAATTGTGAGACTAGACAAAATAACAAATATATCATGATCTAAAAATTCTATAAAATCACAAGTAATAAAATGTTATAATTAAAAACATTTTATTATAATGATTTTTTTTTTTACTTTTTATCTAAACAATAATGGTTAGAATTTTTTATAATTTTTTTTAATTCATATTTATGCAAACATTACGTAGACGAGAAAGAAAAGACTAAGGTTTCATTTGATAAAATGGGAGCAAAACTATAAAAGATTAAAAAATATTAATAATATATTTATTTAATTTAATTTTGTGTAATTCAGTTTCCTTTGTCGGTTCGGATATCAAAATTCACCACCGACGGCCGACCGAAAAGCCCGTTAAAACTGAAATTGAAACCGATATACGTCCCTAAACCGAATAAACCGATCCGAGTTTATCGAATAAATACGGCTTTGTCGGTTCAGTCGGTTTCACCCAACAAATGCTGTGCCCCATTTTTCTGTGTTTCAAATTTAACCTCTGTTCGGTCAAAGAGAAATCAATAGAAGTAGAGAAAGGAAAATCGTTTGGTGCTGGGGCGTTTGTTTTGCACCAAGCTAAAAATTTGATTTCTTTCATCATAGTTAAATTTTCAACTTTTAATGCATAGCTGAATTCAAATTTCCTTAATTGAAGTAATTCCTAGTGTTAGCATCAATGTTTTCTGCTTAATTGATATTTTCAAGATGTAATTGCTTGCTTACAATATTTGAAAATTAGCATAACTGGTTTGCTCTTTCATGATTGCATTTGGATTAAGTTCATTTTCGGCATGGATGATTATGTATAATTATGGATTTAGAATTTAGAGATGTTTTTTTGGTTCTTTTTCAGTTAAGCAGTGAGCTGTATCTATTATGAGAATAGAGGAATGCCGAAAATTTTGGGAAACCATTGGTTGGTCAAATGACTTTGATTACGTTGTTCATTGTGTCATGTGTGTCAAATGCACTGCCTGTCGTGATTGCTTTTGGTCATCTCTGTTGTCAGTACTATAGTAAAAGAACAAGCTTTGGAATTGGTTAATTGTTTGCTATTTAACTGCTTGACGCGTGGCTTTGTGTAGTTAGGGATTTAAGTGCATATGCATCCTTAACCAGTTTCCTATCTGAACTGTTAATCAATTTCTTTCACCATTACGACGGCGAGAATCAGTATCTTCTTTTGATCTGAAAGAGGAAAGATTTAATACCTATAAACTTTGTGGTTTTTATTTTGCTTAATTGATATGCTTCATACTTGCATCATTCATGTCGGCAAGTTTAGCAATCTTATCATATCTGTTTGTTTTTTGGAACCCTTTGTAGCAGATTCACTAGTTTATTCCAATTGTAACCATCAATATGAGGAGATCAACACTCTGGGTTTGGTGACTAGGAAAGATAACTTGCATCCGCATATTCATAGTTATATATGTAGCAATTTGGTTTTCCTCATTCCTTAATGTGCTTTGGCCTTTGGAATCATTGGATTAGTATGTTGCTCCTTCTCATCCTCATCTTACCCGTTCTTTTTTTCTTGGTGGTTTGCTTGCTGAAGTGTGTGCTTAATCTTGTAGTTGTCTCCGGTGGCCATGAGCTTTCTAGTTATTATTCCTGGGATGATGATGAAGGAGCAATGCGGGCAATCAGAGATAGCGACTCCATTGGAGCATCTTATGATCCTTACTGTAGACATTCAATTTGGTCCAGACTCGGATTTTATGACTCTTATGACTCCATTGTATTATTTTTATTTTTATTTTTTGTATTTTATGTATTTTATGTATTTTATTATTTATTTATTATTACTATGTATTAATATATGTATATATGTATATATTTATTTATTTTTTTCTGTTAATATTTATATGTATTTTATTTATATAGTTATATATTTATTATTATATTATTATTTATTTATTTATTATTATTATTATTATTTTATATTTTATTTATTTTTGTATTTTTATTTATCTAATTATATATCTGTTATTATTATTATTTTTTTATTTATCCTATATTTTTTTATTTATCTTTTCTAATTATCTATTATTTTTTTATTTGATTTTTATTTTGAAAGGTTGAGATTGAAAGCTGAAGAATTCTACTGTGAATGAGGATTCAATCAGAAGAGTCCAGATTGGATTCAAAGATTGAATCCCCGTCCAAACAGAAATTGGGATTGATCAGAAACTCCTGATCAATCCCTATAAAAGGGACCTCTGGAACAGAATGAAGAACAGAAAAAAACAGTGAGCAAAGTTACTGATTTGAGAGAAAAAGAGGTGTATAGGAAGCTAAGAAAAGGTTTAGGAGTGTTCTGGGAGCTAGAAGAAATTTTTTGAAGATTTTTGACAATTTTTTTTTCTGGAAATTTCTGAAAAATTCCAGATTCTGGTGAATTTTTCGACGAAAATTCCAGCCAACCTTGAAGTTTCCAGCGACCTGCTAATTTTCGATGAATAATCTCAGAAATCGGCAAACTTCCGATGAACTTTCGGTGAAAAAATCCAGATTCTGACGACAAAACCCAGAATCCGGTGAATCTTCAACCGAAGTTCTTCGACCTTTTAAAGATAAGGGAGAGGAAAAAGAAAGAAGAGAGAGAGAGGGGAGGAGCGTTCTACCGAAAAACAGAAGGAAGTGCCTTTTATTCCCTCTTAAAACGACGTCGTTTTGGCCTTAAGTGACCCAAAGGATCCGCGCGTTTTGTCGTGACCCGACCCGATCCGAGCGTTGACCCACTTTTTGACCCGCGCGTGCCTGCCCCCTTCCAAGTCGAGCCGAGCCGAGCTCCAAGCCGCCCCGTCGGATCTAGACGTTATGACAGCTTGGCGACTCCACTGGGAACTTTGAGAGTCAGGCCAGCAAATAATTTGTGTTATCCAAAAGTCTAATAAAGTTGAACCTGTTTGTATATATGTATTTATTCATTCATGTTTATCTACCCTGTTAATTATGTCATTCATATGCATGTGTATGACATGAGCTCTACACCCGAGCTCCGTCCCTCTAGGAGGGAGTAAAGTACCTATTGCTTTCGTAAGGTCTAATGCCTCCGCAGTGGCTAGCGAAATACTCTCACTCAAATTGAACATTTTCCGCTTGTAACCTGTAATGGGTAAGGATTAGGGTGCCTTACTAGTCTATGATGGATAGGGATGTAAGGAGCAATTTGAGGACCTTTAGACTCTGACCTTAAAATCGCATGTAGTGAACCTTAAGAGTGCCTACACCTAAGATAGAGCCCTTTCTACCCAATGATAGATATACCTTGAAATTAGGACACAAAAAGGGTGTTTGTCTAATCATTTTGATTGTTTAACTTTGTGTATTATTTTTATCATATGTAACATTATGCATCAGCATCACTTTCAATTCATCCATGAAACTAACTATGTTGTTTGTCTGATTGTATGCATATGCATTATTTTCATGATCATGTTTTAACACAATCATTTGCATTCATTTCATACTAGATTTTATTTAGAAAAATGTACATTTCATTTGTGTATCAAAGCATCATACATAAGGCACAGCATAACATTTCTAATCATAAGTATGGTACTCAAGGTCCAAGGATAGCTCCATCTAGCGAAAACCATGTTCATCCATACAACACAAGATCCAGAGCAAGGCAAATGGAGGAGAAAAGTTCTTATAGATTTGAAAAGCTAGAAAAAGCTTAGGAGAAGATTGAAAGTGAACTAAGCAAGATTCTAAAGGCTCTTAATAACATGAATAAAGGAAAAATAGTTGAAGAAAATGCAAGCCAACAAGTTCCCTCGCTGTAAGAAGTGGCTGACCCTTTATATCCTCCAGGTTTTGGCCCACCTCAAGCCCAGTCTGCTCAAGAGGCCCCGCCACAATATTTCGCATATCCTGGAATGCCATCAGCTTTCAACCCAAGTCAGTATAATAGCTATATAAATCCTGTATTCACTGAAAAAGTAGTAGAACCAATTCTTGATCTAGATGATTTAAAAGAGAAAGAAAAAGAAAAGATAAGAGTGGAAGTTCAGGAAAGCTCCAAAATTAGCATGCTAGAGTAGAGGCTACGGGCTATGGAAGGATTTAGCTTTTATGGGTCAGTTGATGCTGCTGGGCTCTGTCTAGTTCCTGATGTGGTTATCCATCATAAGTTTAAAGTACCGAAATTTAAAAAATATGACGGTATAAAATGCTCCAAAACCCACATCACCATGTATTACAGAAAGATGGCAGCTCATGCACATGATGAAAAACTCTTGATGCATGTCTTCTAGGATAGCCTTACTGGTTCTGCTGCCAGGAGGTATGTTCAGTTGGATAGGACCCACATTCGCTCCTGGAACGATATGGCACATAACTTCATCAGTCAATATCGACATGTTATCGATTTGGCCCCTGATCGTTTGTCTTTACAGAATCTGAAGAAAAAGGCAAACGAAACTTTTAAAGAATACACCCAGAGATGGAGAGATATAGCTTCACAGGTAAAACCTCCACTGACGGAGAAAGAGACCACAGTGCTATTTGTTAGCACTTTAAAACCTCCCTATTATGAAAAGATGATAGGGAATGCAACAAAAAATTTCGCTGACATGATAATCTCTGGAGAAATTATTGAAAGTGCCATAAAAAATGGCAAGTTAAGAGGAGGAGAAACCAAGAAAGCATCAGAAAAGAAAGAAGCTCAAGCTCAAGCTGTGAGCTTTGATAAACAACAATTCAGGGGTTATCAACCCTATCCATCCTAAGGTTACTCTTCATACTATCCTGCTGTGAATAATGCCTCATCCTACTAGCTAGCTCCACAACCACCTTATTCATCCACTTATCGATCAATTTTTAGCCCTCAAGATCTTACATATAGCCTTAACATTCAAGCTCCTGTAAGAACCCAAATTCGCCCTACTAACCTAGCAAGTGGCTCACGAGAACAACGGACTACTCGAGAAAAACCTGTATTTGATCCAATCCCTGTGACTTATACAGAGTTATATCGAAAACTCTATAATAGCCATTTGATTGCCCCCAGCTATGTAGAGCCACTTAAACCACCCTATCCAAAATGGTATGATCCTACAGTCCACTGTGACTACCACTATGGAATTTCTGGCCATTCTACTAAAAATTGTACTGCTTTAAAGTATAAGGTACAACGGTTGATCAATGATGAAATGGTAAGTTTTGATCAAGGGAAAGCAACAACACCTAATGTTAGCGTTCTGAGTGAAAGTCAAGAACAGAAAGGGTCTGAAGAGTCACAATGACTTGAGGGGCAAGATGTCAATAGAGATTCTTCACCTGATCGCATAGAGAGACAATTTTAAAGAATGGAGATAAGGCTGGTTGAAGGTTTCTTTGGTCATGTTAGGATTTTTTTTCGAATGAAGGTACCACATATACTCTCAAATGAGGATCTTTGATGCGAGTCTTACAGGTTGCAAATGCAAATATTGAGATCTTACAAATTCGAGAAGAAATTTGTCAGGTAAGTTCCTAATCCTTGAAATAGGATGTCTTCTGGTATCAGAATTGATTTATAAGACCTTTGGGCATAATCTCCTGAAACTCCTTCAAACACAATTTTCAACTACTTTGGACATGATTGTCAGGGAGCAATTTATTTTTCAAAGTCGTGGTGCCTCTGTTTAGAGGAGCAATTTATTTTTCAAAGTCGTGGTGCCTCTGTTTAGAGGAGCGATTTACTGAGGAGCAATTTACTTTTCAAAGTCGTGGTGCCTCTGTTTAGAGGAGTAATTTACTTTTCAAAGTCGTGGTACCTCTGTTTAGAAGAGCAATTTACTTTTCAAAGTCGTGGTGCCTCTGTTTAGAGGAGTAATTTATGTTTCTCAAAGTCGTTGAGCCTCTGTTTAGAGGAGCTTTAGTAAAAGACAAAAACAAAAAAAAAAACAAAAAAAAGAACAAAAAAAACACAAAAAACAAAAAAAAATGAAAATGTTGAGTTGAGTCTTGATTGGGTGTCTACGTCTTTGCGTAATTTCTGAGGGGCAGCTGTAGACACCCAATTTGGTCCAGGCCGGGATCAATTAGGCCTGGCCCAAATGGGTAAGCCCAATTCGGTTCCTATTTTGTATTATTTTTATTTTTTTTCTTTTGTATTTTATGTATTTTATTATTTATTTATTATTACTATGTATTAATATATGTATATATTTATTTATTTATTTTTTATTTTTTTCTGTTAATATTTATATGTATTTTATTTATATAGTTATATATTTATTATTATATTATAATTTATTTATTTATTATTATTATTATTATTATTTTATATTTTATTTATTTTTGTATTTTTATTTATCTAATTATATATCTGTTATTATTATTATTTTTTTATTTATCTTTTCTAATTATCTATTTTTTTTATTTGATTTTTATTTTGGAATGTTGAGATTGAAGGCTGAAAAATTTTACTGTGAATGGGGATTCAATCAGAAGAGTCCAGATTAGATTCAAAGATTGAATACCCGTCCAAACATGAATTGGGATTGATCAGGAACTCCTGATCAATCCCTATAAAAGGGACCTCTGGAACAGAATGAAGAACAGACAAAAACAATGAGCAAAGCTACTGATTTGAGAGAAAAGGAGGTGTATAGGAAGCTAAGAAAAGGTTTAGGAGTGTTCTGGGAGCTAGAAGAAATTTTTTGAAGATTTTTGGCGATTTTTTTTTCTGAGAATTTTTGGAAAATTTCAGATTCCGGTAAATTTTTCGGTGAAGTTTGAATTTTTCGGTAAAAATTTCAGCCAACTTTGAAGTTTCCGGTGACCTGTCCAGTTTTCGACAAATAATCTCGAAAATCGACGAACTTCCGGCGAAAAAACCCAGATTTCGGTGACAAAACCCAGAATTTGATGAATCTTCAATCGGAGTTTTTTGGCCTTTTAGAGAGAAGGGAGAGGAAAAAAAAAGAAGAGAGAGAGAGGGGAGGAGCATTCTGTCGAAAAACAGAGAGAAGTGCCTTTTATACCCTCTCAAAACGAAGTCGTTTTGACCTTAAGTGACCCAGAAGATCCGCGCGTTTTACCGTGACCCGACCCGACCCGAGCGTCGACTCGCTTCTTGACCCGCGCGTGCCTGCCCCCCTCCAAGCCGAGCCGAACAGAGCCGAGCTCCAAGCCGCCCCCATGAGCCATTTCTCTTCCTTGAGCCGAGCCGCTCCAGGTTTTTTTTTCTTTTTTTTTCAGAATTTCTTTATTTATTTGTTTTATTTATTTATTTTTTTTATTTATTAGATTAGGATTATTTAATATTCTTTTTATCTTTATTTTATTTTTATTTTTGTTTTACTTTTTTTATTTTTTTATTTTTATTTGTTTTTTTATTATTCTATTTTCTTTAAATGAAAATCAAAATTTTCAAAAAAAATATTTTTAGGGAAAAGTTGAAAGTATCAATTTTCCTTGGAAATCAAGGTTTCAAAAAAAATATTTTTGAGGAAAAGTTGAAAGTATCAATTTTCCTTAAAAATAAATTTTCAAGAAAATATTTTTGGAAAAAAGTTGAAAGTATCAATTTTCCTTGAAAATCAAAATTTCCGACAAATATTTTTAGGGAAAAGTTGAAAGTATCAATTTTCCTTAGAAATAAATTTTCAAAAAGGGATTTTTGAGAAAAAGTTGAAAGTATCAATTTTCCTTGGAAATCAAAGTTTCAAAAAAAAATATTTTGAGAAAAAGTTGAAAGTATCAATTTTTCTTAAAAATAAATTTTCAAAAAATATTTTTGGGGAAAACTTGAAAGTATCAATTTTTCCCACACAAGAACAATCATTCTCTCATTCCTTTCTATTTTGATTTTGATTTTGATTTTTCTTTAACCAATCCGACGACGGAGCCTTTGCAAGTGAAACAGTAGTTTTTCTGGCATACTCTCGAGGTGAGAAAATTTTCTCAAATTTCTGCTAAAAGTATTAGAGTCAATTGAGAATAATTTTCAACAATTAATTACTTGGTAAAATTTTAAGGCTTATTGGATAACACAAATTTAAGCTGGTACCATCTTTTGATGGGCGTTATGAGGGTGCTATAACCTTCCTCACACGTAATCGAACTCTCGAACCCTGTTCTGGTTAGCAGACCTGAACCTATTCTTTTAGGGACCCTTAAGCTTAGGTGTTCCCTGAAAGGACAGATTCTTTAGGTGGTCAATCGCACCTAGATAAAAAAGATTGGTGACGACTCCCTAAAGTCAATGTCTAGCAATAGATCCCTGGATCTAGACGTTATGACACTTACCTTCGCAGCATGGTACTAAACCTTAGGTTTTTTTTATCATTTTTCGTGCTTAAGGTCCAAAATTTTCATTCCATGACTATATCAGTAGAGTTAATAAATAAAAGCACCCTTCCAGCAATTGTCATCATATAATGTGAGCCAGTCTGCTAGACCAATGAGTAGGAGAATTCCTGGCCGTTCTGTTGATGATCCCCATATAGTGGGTATTGGTGGCATTGAACCTGGACAAACAATAAAGAGAGGACCTTAGGATTTGGTGGTGGAATGCCTCAACCTGCCCTTCCTCCTGATGCATCCAGCAAACTCTTTGTGATGGATTTGCCTTCTGACTGTACATGCCGAGAAGTTTCTCGTATCCTTTCATTGGCAATGATTTTTACTTTGGCCCTTTTTCAATTTTCCCATTTAGTTTTATTCCTTCATCTAACTTGACAGATATTTTCCACCTGTTTGTTAGGTACAAGGAAGTGAGACTTGTAAGCAAGGAATCTAGATATGTAAGCCTTTTTTTTTTGTCTTGAATTCAGAGTAAGTTTTCAGTACATTGATAATTCATGATTTGTGCAGCCTGAAGGAGATCCATTGATACTTTGTTTTGTTGATTTTGTAAGCCCTGCTTATGCTGTCACTGTCATGGATGCTTTTACAAGGTTAGCCTGACAAGGGTTTTTCAGTCTCCTGTATTTTGCCTATCAAAATGGTTATATTTAATGGCTGTTATTTGTTATGCCATAAATGAAGGTACTGAACCACCCAAACCTTCATGCACTAGTGAAACATAGAATAGGAGCAAGCAGTCTAATGCCACCTTTGGAAGACACACCATCCAACAACTCCCTGTTTTATTCCACCTCCTCCCCTCCTTGTCCTTTTTCCCTTTTCCCTTTTCCCTTTTCTGATCTTTTTCTTCCAAGTGGGGTTTAGAGAAAGATTCAATTCTTTCCTAGGGTGATCAGATGTGAGAGTGGCGATAAGAATTGAGAAGATTGTAGGGAGATTTGTTTTCAAAGGATTGGCTGCTTCACTGCTTGAGGATTTAATTAGATGGTTCAAGTTTAAAATAAAGAACTCATTTGGATTAGTTATGGCCATTCTGGTAACATGTTTATGTCTGCTGGTTTCATTTGCTTAGAAAGTCAGAATTCAAAGGTAAGGTTCAAAATATAAAATCAACAATATACATGCTTTGAAGGGATGAGTTAAGTCAGCAATTAAAGAGGTGAACAGGATAATCAATGCCTTCACATTCTTCTCTGTAATGTGCTCATGGATGTTTTGGAGGGATCTTTCACTTCATTCTGCATTGCTATTGAGTTTTTTCATGCTATTTAATACTGGAAAATACACTGCTAGAAATTTGCAAGAAAATTGAGTAGACTTGCTTCCTGCGTTAATTAGATTCTCCTAAATTATGCACCTTACTAAGGTTTTATGTTTCATCAGTCCAAAGCTTAACCAATCCTTAGACCAACTGCAACACCAACAAATCATCTTTCTTGCAGGCTTTACTCTGTGCAGTCTTGCTAACATTGCAATTAATATATTCATCTGTTCTGGGCCTCTTCTCACCTTTTCCCCATTTCCATGGCCATGTTGAAACCATCTCATAAAGTTAAGCAGGAAAAAAAAAACAGTTTTGAGGCTGAATATTTCCTAGTATTGCTATATCTATTTTCGGTAGAAATAAAAGCCTGGTTTAGCCTTCTGAAAGCCACTGGTCTTTCTCCAGTCCCATTCCATTGTTGCCATTCATTTATGCAGGGAATATACGCTGGATCAATGTATGGTAGCTGAGATTCTGAGAAAGTAAAACTTTGTTGAATGAAATTTGTACTTGAGGTAATGTTTAACATCTTATCACATATGAGTTGTGAAGCCCTATTTGCTCATTCAAAGTGCAGTAAGTTGTGCCGTATAATAGTTAAGCTTGATTTTGCAGGTTATAAATTCGATGAGCATGACCATGACTCGGTCAAACTAAGTATGCAATTTGCTTGCTACCCCGCTGCAAGGTCAGGTGGTGGTCATTGTGGCAAGCCTTGAATTGTGCGATTCACAGGTGATTGAAGCTTATTTTATCCACTCAACGTTTTATTATTCATGGCTATTTAGTTGTTGCAAGAAATTTTATTATAAAACAATTAATGACGCTTAATCATGGAAATTGGATGACACTTCTCTGTAGGATTTGCTCAAATTCGGGAGGTTTTATAGTAAGGGGGATGGTATGACAGCCTTGTGGCTTCAAAAATTACACCAGTCTCTGAATGGTTGCTTTCTGTAGGATGAACTTGAATTGTGTAGTTTTCGATAATTCTGGGGTAATCACTAGAGTTTTGAGATTTTTCTTTTCTTCTGGAGAGCAGCGAACTGCATTTGGTTTTAATTATGTGAAATGTCTTCATATGCATTTCACTGAGTGCTTCTATACTTTTTTACGTTTGCAATTACGAGTCATCACTTGGAAATATTTGATGAACAATGGACATGCAGTGAAATAGGTATCATGCATAGAGGTGCTGTTATTCATGTGTATTCATTTATCTAAATTTTTTGTTTTTGCAGTTCGGTTCCCATCTCTCCCTCTGTGAAGTTTGAAAAAAAAAAATAATAAAACAAAACAAGAAGCTTTCCTGCTCTGATTTCTAAAAGAAGCCTTCTAACAAGGGATTGTGATTTCCCCTTTATATGCGGGAAGGGAGATGGCAAGCGTTTTCTTTTGCCACCTTCCAAAAAACTTGATCATAGCCCTTTCTTGTAGGCTGTAGTTAGTAGTGCAAGAAAAGACTTTCATTAATACGTCGCGATTCAGAGTTATGACTGTAAATTTCAGCGTGGACTTTGCCATTAAGTTCTTTTGCCATATTTCAAGCTTGCTGGCATGGGTTCAGCAGTTATTGTTGCTGTGATAATTATTATTTTTGGATTGCATGATGAAGCTGTTTAGATGGTTTGAATAAATATAGTGCTATATTCTTCTCTTCTGAAGATTCAGTTAAGTATAAGGCTAGTTCATCCGTACAGAAATTTGTACTATTTATAATTGCCAATGCATTTTATGGCTTGTGAACAATCATTACTACATTATCCTTCTTTTAAATCTGTTGTCCCCCGAACTGAATACTCTTTTCCTTGATGGGGTTGGGTGACATATATGACTTAGCCATGCTTGCAAAGGAGATGCATTGATGGTGACAATATTCAGGTATGTTAACAACTCAATTTCTGCTGTTATATCACCCGCTTTGAATGTTGTTCTCTTAATTTCAGCTACAGAGGCATCACATGCAGTTAAGAAAATGGAGTATCCTAGACTGCTGGAGATTGTGTGTAGAGACAGACTGATGTAGTATAGGATTTAATGCACACACACACTGACGGTGTCTTTTGAATTTTCTTTTTGTTTTGTGGAGCTCCCTTTAGTGCTTTATAAAGGAGAATAATGAGGCAATTCAATATCCATGGTTAAAACAAGCTTTCCAACATTAACGACGTTTTGATCCGTGATCTCTGCATTTATATGCATTTCTTGGTTTCACGAGTGTCGCAGATATGATCTACCGAACTGATACTGATGATAATTTTGCTTTGAAATTGATATGGTCACACAAATGTTTTGAAATTGATATTATTACACAAATATTATTTCATGGCTATACTGAAAAATGCTTTCACTACACCTTGAATCATGTAAGACGACTCTCAGCATGCCAAGATTATGGCTCTGGTTTGACTACACGAATTTTCTTCTTAAAGGGTGCCTTGTCAGTTACGGACATTACTCAAAGGGATTTTTGTTTTTGACCATTTTAACGGTTCTACTCCATGAGATTTTCTGTTACATAAAAGCATTGTCTACAGCTTAGTTTCCAGTGAAGTCTACTTTAGAAATGCGAAAATTTTATCACCAATCTAGAAGGGTTATAATTTGGAGTTTAATTAATTAATTTATACAATTATTTTTAAGTAATTATATTTAACAGATTTGAGATAATCAAATATCAATATATTTAATCTTTTTTTTAATCTTCATATTGCAATCGTTTGTGTATTAAAAAAATTTACAAGGGATAAGGTAGCCAACAATCGATGAATTGATATCATATATTTAAGCAGATCTGCAGCTACCCATATCTAAACTTCATAGAAAACTTAATGTATTTATTATGTATATTATAGTTTCTGGAAACAGAAAACCCAGTTGTTTCTTTGATGTTGCCCGCAGCTCGGCATTGTCAAAGCACAACCCCAGACAATTACAATTTTCATTGAAGTTGCATGTTAGATTGCTCGAGTAAATTGATTTTGGTTTTTTTTTTAACTAAATAAAAAAAATTCCTTTGAATTATAATTTAATAATCAATTTTCGATCTATAATTAAGTGAACTTTAAGAGAGATCTTAAATAAATAAGGAGAGAAAATAATTTATTTTATTTTATTTTATTTTTATATCTTCCATATAAATTTTGTAGATGGACAGCACTACTGTGCTGTCATGGTCACTTTTTTATTTTTTTGCTTTTTTATATTTTCATTATTAAATTATTTTTCAAGTGGGGTCAGCACTTCTTCTTTTTTAAAGACTTACTTCCCCCTCTCTTTTTTTTCGTTTTCCTTTTTTGTAATTATTAAATTAATTTTTTTAAGAAGGTCTCCCTAACTTTTTTTGTGGACCAACTTCTTTTTCCTTTTTGCTATTTTTTATATATTTTTATATATTTTTTACTTTTTAACATATAATATTATTAATTTAATTTAATTACTTTCAAGTTTGACTTATATTTGCCCTTTTTGACTTTTTTAATATTTCAATATTTTTTTAACTTTTTAAATATATAATATTATAAATTTATTTTTTTGGAGCTTATTATTTTTGAACGGTGGGATCTATATTTTTTCCCCTTCATTTTTTTATTATTTTTCTTTTCGTATTTTATATTTTATTATTTTTTATATCTTCTATATAAATGTTGCAGATCAATTGGCATTGTGCAGGCCATGCGTTAACTTCTTAGCATTTTTTCTATTATTAAAAAAAATTTAAACAGAGGGATTTAGTCATTTTTAATTTTTAACATATGTTTCATTATAAAAGCAAATTCAGTGGGACTGGCAGCTTTATTGTAGACTCTACTTTTTTGATGGCTTATTTTTATTTTTTATATATTTTATATAAAAAACCTTTTTGACAAAAAGATCCACGCCTTTTTCTCATTTTTTGTTTTTTTTAAAAAGTACTTTATTTTTGTTATATTTTATATATACTTTTTACTAATTTTTTTATTTCATTATAAATATATTATTTTTATGTGGGACCCATTAGTTTTGATGGTGCCCATTTTTTGTTATGTTATTTTTATTTTTTATTTCTTTTAATGATTCATATTTTTTTAACTGTGTGCTCTAATTTTTTATTAGCATGTGGGATTCTTTTTTTTCTTTTTTGGCATGTTTTTTATTTATTTTTTTAAATGTTTAATATATAATTTTTTTTTAGTATTTTCCTTGACTAAGACATTCATTAATCTTATTCATCAAATCGAGTAGTTTTAGACAAAATTCCTAAAATGAGGCATTTTGTATGCGTGGATTCCACGTCAAACCAAAATTTTTTAATTAATTAAAATTTTGTAAAAAAATTGATTGGAAAAGGCTTATTATATTTCTACATTAATTTTTTCAATAAAAAAATGTAATTAAATATTTCACAATTAACAGAGAACAATTTTTAAAAACTCTAAAGAGAAATCAAATCAAAAGAACTAAAAAATCTCAAAACCTTAAAATTTTAAGCACTAAGTCAAGGTGGAGCAAGAAGCCATTTTTGTACAAGATGAAATGAAGGAAGAAGATGCGAGCTTTGAAACCCAGAACCGACGATGCACATCTTCCTTTCGGATTGAATGCGATATTTGCTAGTCAAACGACAACTCTTTTTTATCTTTTTTTCTTTACCGCTTCAAACCATTACATGTTGCTTGATTAGTTTCTTCTTCATCTAAAATTAAAAACTAAATTTAAAGAGAGATGCAGAGAAGAGGTAAGGAAAGGAAACGACCTCATGGCTCACCAAAAAACCAGCAAAAATATAAGAAATTTCTTGATACAAAAACCCACAAACAAAAAATAAGAGAGAAAGAGCAAATTCAAAACTAAACCCAAAAAATTAAACAAAATAAAAGAATGAAAAAAAAATTAAGACAAGAGAAAGTTTATAGCATAAAATTTGAAAAGCACTTTTTTTTACTTGAAACTTCTTAAGATATCTTTTCATTATGAAGGAGAATTATTCATTCTTATGGAGTTGCTGGGTTTGCAAGGATAGCAGCAAAATATTAAAGATCACGTTATAATATCTTGAATTATTTTGTATTCACATTTTTTTCGGATTTCTTTTAAAATATTCTATTTTTGGAGACTTTTTTCATGTCTAGCCAATGATTTTTTTGTTGGCAAAAGAAAAAAAAAAAGATGAAAGAGTTAACCAGATTGGAAAGAAGCTAGGAGAAGGCGAGGATTGGAGAAAGAAGAGTAGCGTGAAATTAAGCTGACGTGTAATCCACTTGTACAACAATACCTACTTTTGGCAATAAAGTTTAATAGTACCCCAATATGATAATAAGATTATAAAAGTACATTAGACGGGGAAAAAACTCCAATTTTTTTACCCACTTGATATCAATTTTTAAAAAAAATTTAATTGATGTTATATATATATATATATATATATTTTTAGATTCACTTGATATAAAAAATATGTCCCGTATTTGTTTCTTCTGTTTTAAAATTTTTTTCATTCTCTATTTTTTTATATTTAATAAATAATTTTTAGATTTTATATTTTTTTGGTAACTTTTTCAATACTAAAGATATGTTATGTAGTAGGACTCGTTTATTGTTTTGAGTTTTTTTTTTTTTCAGTTTTTTAGTATTTTTAATGATTCATAATTTTTTAACGCCTAATCTAATTCTCTATTATATTCCTTGTGAGTCTTTTTTTCTTTGTTTTTTGTAAATCTTTTTTGTGTAGCATTTTTTATTTATTTTTTAAATATTTAATATATTTTTATGGATTCAATTAATATCAATCTTTTTATTTAAAAAAAAAGTTAATTAATTTTTTAGATATTTTTTGTTAGACTCACTTGAAACCGAAAATATGTGGCATATTTTTTTTTCAATTTTAAATATTCTCTTTTTTCTCTTTTTTAAAAATATTTAATAAATAACTTTTTAAATTTTTTAATAACTCACTTGATTTTTTTTTTTTTACAAAACAAAAATATGGTGAATAGATGTGACAAAAAAAAAAACATAACTAAACAAAATAATTTAAAATATGATACTATAACATGATATAAAAATAATATAAAAATGATATAAAAATAACATAAGATAATATTTTAGCAAAAATATATATGGATTAATTGAAACAAAAATATATATTTTATATTTTTTATGTCAATATAAATTATAATACATAAATTTTATGTAAAATATAATATTAATATACATATTTTTAATATTTTTATTATATTAATACATAAATTATCATATCTATTTATGACAACATCAAGTATCATTTTTATATATATTAATTATATCACATAAAAATTTTTATCTAATCTATTGATGTTACATGAAATTTTATTTTGATTAGTAAAAATAATAATAGTAATTTAATTGAATGTAAATAAATATTGAAATGATTGATTAATTATAATAAAAATAAAAAAATTATATGATTTTTTAATTATAATTTAGAAAAATTTTTATTCCTTTTAAATTTTTTATGACTTCTAGAATTCTTAAAAGTCGTGATCTCATTAATCAGCAAATGCGGCACTCAAGAAAAAAGATGTGCAAGTTGGGACTCCACGGGATTATCGGAATGCCTAGTTGCTTAAAAAAAAGTTTAGATAGAAATTTTTTATGTAAAATTCATAAAATTTTTTATTAGAAGTAATTAAATAAAAATTAAAATTGATAGGTTAAAATGTTTTGTTTTATAGATTAAGTGTATAAAATTTTAATATATTTTTTCAGATAAATATTTTTAATAAAAATATTTATAAAATTTTTACTATTAAATAAATATTGATCAAATTTAAATTATAAATAATATTATTAATAATTATTTTATATAATTAATTTTTATATTAAATTTTATTAATCTGTCGATTTAAAATTTTTATTAAATTATTTTAAAAAATATAATTTATAAATTTTACTTAAAAAATTTTATGTAAATTTTATCCGGTTGCTTATTGATAATACGAGAGACAAGAAAGGCTGAAAAAGCGCTCTCAAACAATGAAAAAAAAAAAAGAAAGAATTAATTAGTAAATTAGGGATACCGAAATGCTGATGAGAGGCTGATATGTCGGGTGAGATTTTGTTTTGGTTTAACATCGTTATGGCTGAAAGTAGTTTTTCTGTTTAAAAGTTGATTTTGAGTTTAGATCTAATGTTAATGTTAAATAATAAAGAAATTTAAATTTTCACTTCAAAAGCTTGGTTTTCGAATTCAAACAAAAAATTCTTTAAAATGTGTTTTAGGAGAGAAAAAATGTGTTTATGATAGAAAATTATTATATTATTTTTATTTTTTTAATATTTTATTATTTTATACATATGTGTTTAGATATTTTAAATATTTGTAAAATTTTTATAACAATATTAAATAATTAAAATTTTTAACTATATTTTTCTCATCATATTTTTAAAAAAATTTTTAACTCAAAATTTTTAACTGCAACAATTATATTAAATTAATTTTGAAGGGACATTTGATTTGGGGGAAGTAATTTTTCTTCTTAAAATTTTACTTTTTATAATTTGATTCTCTAATTTAGTTTACAAGAAAATGATGAAATTTTTTAAGATTTTTAATAGTATCAAAAAAGAGAAAGTGGAAATAAAAAATTCTCCTTTCCTTGAGTTTTTAAGATTTTGAATGAAAAGTGAATTTTTTTCATCTGTTTTTACTTAATTGTAGGTTTAAATTATATAAACAACGTTATTTATCTTAAAAATATAATAATTTTTTATAAAATATTATAAAAATAATTTTTTAATATATTAAAATAAAATTATTTTTTAACGCAATATTATTGAAATCCTCATAAAAATTATAATTAAAAATATAATTTTTATTAAAAAGATAAAAAAATTTATTTTTCATAATTCAATACAATGATGACATTTTTAAGACAAAAATCATAGTTTTTGACTTTTTGTTAAAAATATTATAAAAAATTATTTTTCAAAATTTAATAAAATTGGTGTTTTTAAGATAAAAATGTAATTTTTGTTGAAAATGTAAAAAAAATATTTTAAAATTTAACAAAAATGATGCTTTTAAAATAAAAATATAATTTTTATTGAAAAGATAATATTTTTAAAATAAAAATATAATTTTTGTTGAAAATATGAAATACATATATTTTTTAGAATTCAATAAAAATGAGGTTTTTAAGATAAAAATGTAGTTTTTATTAAAAATATGATTTTTTTAAAATAAAAATATAATTTTTGTTGAAAATATGAAAAAAATAAAAAATAAAATATTTTTACTTAATATTATTACATATAAAATTTAAAATATCATTTATTTTTTCTATGTAAAAGTAATCAATGTTAGAATAATAATTAAAATTATATGATTGTATTTATTGAAAATATAAAAAAATTATTTTTTAAAATTATTTAATTTTAACAAAAATAATATGATATTCATATATCATGTGTTATTTACATATTAATATTATAAATATTATGTATTATTAATATGTTATCAAAAATAATATAATAAAAAATTTATTAAATGATTTTATATTTTTTTATATCAAATATAAAAATTTTATATTTTTTAAATAAACAAAATTTAAAAATCATATTTTTTTTCAATATTATTTTTCACCCAAATTATTTTCGCTCAAAAGAATTTGCGACTTAGACGCCCCTAGAATTAAGGTTTAAGTCATAATACCGGGATGCCTTTGATGCAACGACAAAAAACGAAAAAGACAAAAGGGTAAATTCCCAATTTTTTTATGATGGTGGACTGACTGCGAAGGGAGGTGAAAGTGAAAGCTGTCCGCAACAACTGGGGAAGGAATCTGCTGAGTTAGATCCGATAGCGAAACAACTGTTTCTATCTGTCTTGGTATGGCAGAGGCAGAGTTTGGCTTTACTTTAACTGAGCTGACACTCTCCAGTCCCCACTTCTTTCCTTTTTTTTTTTTTCTTTAATTGTTGATTCTTTTTAACGACATCCCCCTACCATTATCATCCTCTCTTTTTCTTAATAAATGAAGAGTAAATGCCAAGTCAATGTGAATCATCCTTATGCAATTATGAAAAGTAGACTTTTTTTTTTCAATAATTGTATAGATTTTTAAGATTAAATTAATTATAAAAATAAATTAATTAATGTTTGCCCAAGTGACCCGGTAGGCCGGTACTTGTAGGGAAGTAGCATCAAAATGGCCGAAAATTAAATTTTTGCCATTAATTTGAGAAGATTCCAAGAGATTCTCTTTTTCTCGTGCTTTTAATCTTTTCTTGTTTTTTTCCTAAGGTATTTTCTTTTCAATCTTAGCATACCAAATTACCAACCAACCCTCCAACCTTCTCAACTTGCCGTAAGCAAGAAACATGGCTTCTACACAAATCTCAGTCCATCTCTGCCTCTACAACTACCACCAATGGCCAATGCCATAACTTCCCTATATGTGATAGATATTTATCCAGAAAAGAAAACCCTTTCTCGTGAAACCCTTTCTAGAAAGCTAAACCAAGAATTTTGTGAAACAACTTATACCCAACTACATCAATTTATCTACTTTTTTAATCCTCTTTAGATATGTGTATTCTTTGACTACTCAAAGACTGCCATATGAATCTTTAGAATCCTTGTAAGATCCTGACGAACAACGACACGCATTATCTTACTTTTCTGAGAATCAAAAACTTTTGCTTTCTTGCTATTTCTTTTTACTATAATTTCCCAAGTACCAACCCCAACCATCTCTGTTTTGCTATTTATTTCTTCTGTGCTTAGCACTTGCATGTTTCTTCTTCGGTATCTGGTTTGTTGATGTGTGTTCTTGCTTTCTATGTTGCATCTATTAGCAATTGCATCACTTTGTCATAAGAGAATATCTGAGATGGAGGCCTTGGAGTTGGAGGGGGTTGAAGAATGCCCTGTTAAGCAAGTTGAATTAACCGTCCCTAAAACTGATGATCCAGCGTTGCCTGCTGTCACATTCAGGATGTGGGTTCTGGGCCTTGGTGCTTGCGTTATTCTGTCATTTGTTAACCAGTTCTTTTGGTATAGAAAGATGCCATTGAATATTACCTCAATTTCTGCCATGATTGCTGTCGTACCCCTTGGCCATCTGATGGCCAGAACGCTGCCTCGTCGTGTGTTCTTTAAGAATACCAGATGGGAGTTTACAATGAACCCTGGACCATTCAATATGAAGGAGCATGTTCTGATAACTATTTTTGCCAACTCTGGCGCTGGATCTGTTTATGCTACTCATATTTTGAGTGCAGTTAAGCTATACTATAAGAGGAAGCTTACGTTTATCCCAGCCCTCCTTGTTATGTTTACAACTCAGGTTTTTCTTCTTTTCCTCTAATTCACAGGCTTTATCTCATTAACTTCTTCTCAGAAGTCACCATACTTAATCTTCTGATGTTTAATTATTGTATATATTCATATGCTTGGTTAGCAGTAAAGTTTTTATCCAACAATTTCCCTCAGATGACGAATGGATTGTTGCATTTGCGTATTTCTTTATCCTGGACTTTTTTGTTAGTCTTTTAAAGGGAAATCCTGTATGAAACAATTAGTACATATTCTAGAACCTGCGGAATCATTTGACATCTTAATTTTCCTTTAGGGTTGTTTATGACAGAAGTTCTGAATTGATAAACAACTCTGTTACTTGGAGATGTTGCTTCAATTAGCTTGACATACTATATTCTTTCATGAAAATTTTAGAAAAGAGAATCTCTTGTATTATTTCACTATGCTCAAATATAATAATTTCAACAACATTTTGCGCTTTTTCTTTCGCCAACGTTTGTTTTGGTCAATTATGATTATTTGTGTTTCCAAAGCCTCACTAACTAAACAAGGAAATTTCCAATTCATGTTTCATATATGTAATTTTCTGTAGTTTAAATGGTTTTTCAGCAAATACTTATGACTTAAATGACATCTAATAGGATGAAGTTGCTCTTCTTGTTTGATTATAGGTTTTGGGTTTTGGTTGGGCTGGGATTTTCCGGAAATATCTGGTTGAGCCAGGGGAAATGTGGTGGCCAAGTAACCTGGTCATGGTCTCCTTGTTCAGGTATTCATCTTCATATGCAATATGCATCCATCTGCCAATGACCAATGTATCTCATATATCCTTTCTTACTGAGACAACCGTTAAAACTGCAGGGCGCTACACGAGAAAGAAAAAAGACCAAAGGGTGGAACTACTCTTAACCAATTCTTTCTGCTGGTCTTGATCAGCAGCTTTGCCTACTATGTCCTTCCTGGCTATCTTTTCAGTACATTGACATCTTTCTCTTGGGTTTGCTGGTTGGCTCCCAAGTCCATTTTGGTCCAACAACTGGGGTCAGGCTTGAATGGCCTTGGAATTGGTTCTTTTGGCATCGATTGGGCTACAATTTCCTCGTACCTTGGGAGTCCACTTGCTAGTCCATGGTTTGCTACTGCCAATATTGCTGTTGGTTTCTTCCTTGTAATGTATGTCATAACACCGCTCGCATATTGGTTTGATGTCTACAAAGCCAAAAACTTTCCCATTTATTCTAGTGAACTTTTCAAGTCAAATGGTGAATCATATGATATTTTGAGCATTGTTGATCCCATGTTTCATCTAGACAAGAAGGTTTATGAGCAGAATGGGCGAGTACATCTCAGCACTTTCTTTGCTATGACTTATGGCCTTGGTTTTGCTACACTAACTGCTACGATTTTCCATGTCCTACTATTTGATGGGAGGTAAGCCCTACTAACAACCCTACTAACTAAGTAATATGACTTTGAAAGTTTTGTTGGCCAGAAGCCTAGAAGAAAATCTGCCTGCTAAAGATAAACATGATACGATGCAAAAATGTTATGCTTCTTATAAATATTATATATCCTAGTTTTCTCATTTTCCCCTGCTATATGCAGGGACCTATGGAGAGAAACCAAAAGTGTGTTTCTAGGTAATAAGAAGATGGATATTCACACAAAGCTTATGAAGAAGTACAAATTGGTTCCTACGTGGTGGTTTGTTGTAATCCTTGTGTTGAATATTGCCCTTGTACTATTCACTTGTGAGTACTATAATGAGTCACTTCAGTTGCCTTGGTGGGGTGTATTGTTAGCTTGCGCCATTGCTTTTTCCTTCACCCTCCCAATTGGTATTATTGCTGCTACCACGAATCAGGTAAATGAAAGGCTTCAATTGTAATTTGTGTATTCGACTAGAATTACCGTGTAAAGCTCTTTGTCTGCATTGATATTTTATTTCTATGTTCCTAAAATCAATTCTTCTGTTTTTATGCATCGGTAGGCACCGGGTTTGAACATTATTACTGAATATGTGATTGGATATATGTACCCAGAGCACCCTGTTGCTAATATGTGCTTCAAGGTGTATGGATACATAAGCATGACTCAAGCTCTGACCTTTGTTTCCGACTTCAAGCTTGGCCATTACATGAAGATTCCACCTCGATCAATGTTCATGGCACAGGTCAGTTCTCTGTCTGCAATCCCAAAAATCATGGCTCTCTTGAAAGGGTCGACTGTAAATCTATATTTTTGATACCTAACAGGTTGGCATTGCAGGTGGTGGGAACACTTGTGGCGGTTGTCGCGTACACCTTAACTGCATGGTGGCTTATGAAAGAGATTCCCCATCTTTGTGATACATCCTTGTTGCCACCTGACAGTCCATGGACTTGCCCAATGGACCGTGTGTTCTTCGATGCATCCGTTATATGGGGGCTTGTTGGACCCCTCAGAATATTCGGAGTGGAAGGTGAATATGGTAATGTCAATTGGTTCTTTCTTGGTGGAGCTCTTGCTCCTTTCCTAGTATGGCTGGCACACAAGGCATTTCCAGATAAGGAATGGATTCGTTTTATCCACATGCCTGTCCTTTTAGGTGCAACATCTATGATGCCTCCAGCTACCGCAGTAAACTTCACAAGTTGGCTTATTGTCGGCTTCCTTTCTGGATTTGTTGTTTTCAAATACAGACCAGATTGGTGGAAGCGCTATAATTATGTCCTCTCAGGTGGTCTTGATGCTGGAACTGCTTTTATGACGGTCTTGCTGTTTCTTACCCTGCAATCAAAGAATATTGGCCTCCAATGGTGGGGAAATAATGGAGAAGGGTGTCCTCTTGCTGCTTGTCCAACTGCAAAAGGCGTTATGGCTGATGGGTGCCCTGTTACCTAACATTCGTGTTAAAACTGATCTCTTTTATCTCCTATAAATGGTTGTTTTCAACAATTTTCTTCTGGGGTTCTTTTGACAATTATCCTTAGTTTATGTATAATTGATTGAATTTTGCTAACGACTACTCTAATTATCGTTCATAGTAATATTTTATATTAAATGCAATAATTAACAATTAATTTGATGAATTTTGATGCATTAGTAGAAGACATTACCAAATATTTGTTAGCAAGATCCTAATTTATTTAACCAAAACATATAATTATGTCTTTAGCTTTGTGTATAGACCAATGCATTTATTTACAAAGTTCTGAGATTAGAAATATACAAAAAGGTCTAATAAGAAAAGAAAGTAACAGAGAATAGGAGAAAAATTTGTAAGTGTTGAAATTCAAACATCAGATTTATTAGATGTTACCTCTTTAAGATGATTGCATATGATTACATGAATTAACTTAATTAAACCATAAATTTATGGACAAAAATGTTTGATCTTGCTGTTAAAATGGTTTATCTATTTCACAAGGTGGAAATCAAGCTAAATTAAAAACTTCAAAAAATAGAAATTAGTTTTCAGTGTTCATATTGTCATTATATGGCAATTAGCATCATCATTACAAAATGTCCTAAAACTATGCAATTATAAAGAAGAATGTATGAGAAACGAGAAAATGCTATCCCACTCATGGGACTACAAAACATCCCACCCCTTTTTAACACGGAACATTAGAGATGATGATTTAATGTCATCCTGTGGTACCTGGAGCATAAATTGGACCTTCATCTTCATTGGGGCTGTCTTTGCCTTGCCGTTTTCGTCTCCAACCTGAAATGATGATATCAAGAGTTATCAAGTCATGCAAACACAAAGCTCATCATCATGGGAATCTCAAGCAAACAATGTAGGCTTTGCCTTTAAGGACTATAAAGTTCAGCAAACGGAAAGCAAAGCAACAAAGTTAAGCAAATACAAGAACTTTACCCGTAGAGAAGCCCAGCCAAGACAGACCTCCGAATCATAGCCAGCTTTGAATTTGAAGTCTTTGTCATATGTGTGTTTGTAGACAGCACTCCAATAGTTTATATCAAGATTGTACCAGTAGCTGCAGAAAAATTCAAAAACTGGCCATATAAAACACTTCAATAAACATAGGCATTGCAGTAAAAATAACTCTATATCTCATGCACTAAATATGTTCCTACATATAATAATCTCATGCAAAACAAAGAAACAGTATCTATGGCCAATAAGCAAAAGTAATTCCAAGACAGATTTCAATTTTGACAAAGAGGGGGAATTCTAACCTCAAATTATCTGATGGACTGAAACGTCGCTTGAATGGAAATGATAAAGCATTTGATGGCAGTGAAATGCTAGGAATAAATGACATTGCCCCATCCAGCAATTTGAAAACCACCAAAACCGTCTACTAAAAGGAAGCACTCAAAAGCTGGAAAATTGCACATTCCCATCATTTTCCTGTGAAGGTGATCTGTCATCTTGTTCAAATGTGGAACACCTAGCCATCGAAGTTATTCAACAAGAAATATACCAGCGGATCTCCCATAGAAGCCACCGTAGCCTATCAATCAATTAAATAAACAAGAACACAAGAAGATAGCTATAAAACTGAGGAAAAAACAACCTCAAACGAGTATCTTAATTTCAGTTCTTCATCAATGTAATGAGCAGCACATACCCCGTTAAAAATTGGACCTTTAAGTATTCCATTTATCGACAATGTCCTTGGCACTTCCTCCTCTTCTCTCTCCTCCAGTGCAACTTCACCCATGGGGAATCTAATTGTTGCTTTAGGCAGCAACAACAGGAAAGTAACAGAGGCAATTAGAGGGAAAAAGGGTATGACCATGTTTAAGTATATTAAAGTTGAAAGGAAGCACAATGGAGGTGATAATGCATAAGCATAAAAATGCAAGAGCACTACCATCAATTAAGTGTTAAGTGATGCAAGAACATTGGTTGACTAATGCATACTGACAATAACAACAATATGAAGCCACATAAATTCTACAAGTGAGAACCAAAAAAATGGCTGAAAGTGAATTACCAAATACTTTTTCAACTTAATCCTCTGATAAATACCCAGAAGAGACAACATAGATAAATAGCCAAAAAAATTGAAAAACAGCTTAAAGTGCAGCTATACTATCAAGTATCACCTGGGAACAGTAAGGACTCCAATTTTCCTGAACTTAACTAATGCTAAGTGATTGGTTTTCACTAATTAGATACTAGGATAAATAGTACTCACCAAACGAACATATGGAACAGGAGATGATACTTCAACAGCATAACTGGGATCGGAAAGGTTTGCGATCATTGCCACCTTGTTGTTCCTGAGAAAAATATGAGACATTAAATGGGATAGCATATGCGGCTTGAAGGAAATATTCATTCAGCACTCAAACAACAATTGTTATAGTGTGTTGGCTTCAGAAGCAATGATAAATTTCCGATTCCCAAAAGTATCTCATTTTAAGAAAAGAAAAATGAGGTTTCAAAGATAAAAATCTAAAAGCAAAAGGATGTTCAAAAAGTTCTTCAACCAGCTTGACCATTATATGAAAGCAAAGTCCTGTAAAACCTCATCACCAATTTCATGAACACTTACACCTCAAATGTTCAAAAACCAACACCAAAAACAAAACCCGATTCTCAAAATTCTCTATTGTAGCATAAGAAGAGAAATTGCACTTCCTTAGAAAATCTGCATCCTAATAACTGTCACCAAACAAAACAATCTCTCTAATCTCCCATGCACAGCAATAAGGTAAATAATTAGGGTCACATAACAGTCCCATGTTTTCAATTTTATATATTTCCATTAACATTCGCAACTCAAGCACTACCACTAAGCAGAAAACATGTCTTTAAAGGAAAAAGGCAAACCTTGAGATCATGGGCAGCTTTGAAATGCAACATAGGACCCACATCAAAGGAGCCCTTGATGAGAGCATTTTGTTCTTCAGGATCGTAGTTGATGGACAAGTACTTTGAAGTTAACGCCAACAGGAGCTCCGAGATCTCGCGTTTGTTGTTGTTGATGAAGGAGAGTTTGAGCTTGGCAAGGTTGTCAAACAGCTAACAAGACACCTTGTGAAAAAATACGCAGCTATCACTGTCAAATTCTGAAGTCACTCTGAGGGAGGGCCTTTTGGATATCAAAGACGGAAAGTGGTTGTGATTGGGATTGGTGGGTGTTGCAGATGGTGGCGGTGTCTCTAATGGCGGTGGAAGCGACGGTGAGAGTGGTGGGAGTAGGTAATTGGGGCTTTGAGGAGATGGTTCCAGCATTGCTATTTTTCGTTAGCTTCGTCTGTAATTCAAGTGATGTCTTGCATTGAAAGGCTTAAAACTCAGGTCTTCAGTTATCACTTATCTAAACTCCAAGGGTTATTCATCAAGCCATGCTATTGCTTTGTTTGAAACAGAAAGCGTGAGATGTCCTTTGCATGGCTGTGGCCTGTGGGGCTGTTGTAATCAGGCGCAATTTTTTCATTTCAAGGCTAATCAGCAATTTTTTTTTTAATTTCTTATAGCAACTACTCAGTAAAGCCCAAATAGAGAAACTTGAAAACATTTAACAGGGCCTCAGTCAACTCACCGGCTTTAGCTGATATGTTTTTAAAAAATTTAACTATGACATTGCTTTTGCTTTATAAACACTAAAATAATGTTGTAACAGAAAATTTTTGAGTTTTTTTTTAGGTGTATTTGTATTAATTTAACTATTACATTTAACGTTTTAGAGTTCATGAAGAAATTAGTATGGATACCATTTTTGCTATAAAAATGAAATGTTAAAAATTTTTAAAAGAAACAAAGAATTCGAAACACACACAATAATTAGGGGACTGGATGGTAATTTGCGTTGCTGATTTAATTAGCAGTATTAGAAAATGTTCAATCAAAACAAATTTCAATGACATAAGTGCTCTCCCCGGCGAAAACCCAAAAATATTATTGTATATACATACATTCAGAATCAATATACAGATAATCCCTTCAGTCTTACGTAAAAAAAAATTAGCTTATTTTCTTGAAAGCAAAATGTCAAATTTAAGTTCATCCAGAGCCAAGTTACCCGAGGACTCGGTTGGGTTACATCGTAACTTGGATGCCATGGAATCCAAGCTACTTTTTGGGAGTTTTTGTTTTTAATTATACCGTGGAGTGTATTTGGATAACACCTTAGAGGTACAGTTGAGGGTAAAAAATCTCACTTCTTCTTTTGTCTTCAATTACAGGGGAAGGGTTCAGTAATTCACTGGATCTTAGGATAATCGATTGTTTTGTTCAAAATAATTGAAACAGGACAATCGATTGTTTTAGTATAAAATTAAAAATAGAATATATTTTTTATTGATGACAAAAAACTACTTTTTGTGTAATAAGATAATCGATATCATTACAATTATATTTGTATTTCAACATATATTTTTATTTTCGATTTTAGTCTCATTATTATAATATTTAATCTCATCTTTGCTGTTATTTTCAATTGAAATCTACCTTTTCATCCATATAAATGAACCTTGAATCAAATGTTTAAAGAGTTTCATTTGTTTTCATGTTCCTGTTTCCCTGTTTCATATCCTAAGTATGGCATATCTTAAAAAAAAAAAAAATCTTCAGGATGCAGATAGCTAGTAGTCAAGAAGATCGAACTAGATATTCTACGATAACGGGTGAGCCATTGATATATTTGTTCTTTACTTCATCAGTCATAAGCCTTCTTCCATAAAGATTGATCAAGATGAAACCTTTGCTATAGCTCTCTCCCTCCCTCGGCCAAAGAAAGAAAACAAGAAAAGGGGAAAAGGCCAACGCGGGATTTGTATTTGAACAAGGTTTACATTGCTTTTCAAGGGATATATAGGTTAACTAGCTATCTTTATGTGAATAGAATTTATCCTTCTTGCTGCAAAGAATGGCATCGTTCAACTATGATTAGAACAACTTATTCCTACAAATTAAACAAACATATATATGTCAATTTTGAATTTAACAGATGGGGGAATGGAATTGGAGGTGAAAATCTTCAAAAAAAGGAGCAATTCACTGTCATCATTGTGTATTTCTTATGCTTCCTTTTCAGAAAATCTAGGAATGTCCTGATCATTGGAAAGCCTACTGAAAAATTAAAGATAATGGCTAACGAGACATTTAGTATCTTCACTAATATCCAAATCCGGGCCATGAAGCATCTTTCATATATGTATGCCAAAAGATAGAGTCGAAAGTTGAAACTGGAAATGCTATACTATATTCAGTCATTGTCATCTATATTGGTTTGACATTTTTGTGTGGAACCAAGTGCTAGCTGAACATGGTAAGTCATCCAACAAATCAAAATGCAATTTTATTTTTTTTTTGTGGAAATTAGGAATGGATTTAATCATAAGGTATGTAAAAAAAAAAAGAGTATTTCACCTGTAATTTTTTTATTTTAATCTTATAATATTATTCAATTTTCAGGATATTATAACTTGATTAATAGTCACAGCATGTAAAAAAACTATTTAGTAGGAAATGGTACTTTATATAATAATATATGTAGTAACTGTACGGCTTTTATAATATAGATGCATGAGATCCGTGAGGATAATTCTCAATTAGAATAGTCATCAAATTATAGCAAAAACTCTGCATTGATTCGGCCTCCGAGTCCATTTTGCGTCAAACCACACGGTGTTGGAGATTTGGGTATTAAAAGAGTTAATATTTCTCTTAATCAGATTCTTATATAGACATCTCCTTCCATGAAAGAAGACAGAACCCTAACTTTCCAACCCCAGAAAATATTAAAATGAATGAAGCAAAAACTAAGAAAATAACCATCAGATATACTAGTAGAGATCCAAAGATTGAATGGGGAGTGGATGTGTGAAGTTTCTGCTAGCTAGAATTAGATGACATTCACGAGATAGATCAAAGGAATCAGAGGAAGTTATATTTGATTTCCTCCCCCTATGCAGTATGCAAAAGATGAGTAAATGCAAAAGCACGTGAAACAGGTTAAGAAAATTGGGGGAGCAGAAGGTGAAATTACTTTAGTTACCATGATTTTGAGGCAGATATAGTACTTTCCCAAAATTATTTTCTTCTTTCTTCATCAAAACCGAAGTTAAAAAAAAAAAAGAAAGAAGCATACAAGAGTGATATTGATTCGGCTCGCCTTGAAGCTTCTGATGGATTACTGAGAAGAAGATGAGCCGAACCAATATCACGCCATGTCTACTCCTCCAGGAATTTATATGATAGAAATATGCTTATATAATTTGCTTCTATGAGCTTTTTAATTCTCGATTCAACGACTTGAACTCAACTTGTCTTCCCTCTATTTATAGGAGACTGAAGGGTTTTTCAGTCCCTACACTGTTGATGGCTCCTTTCAAACCAAGGAGGAAGGATAAGGAAACATCATAATTACTCAACATATGGAACATTTTACATTATCATGATTAAGATTCAAGAATTCCCACTAGCAATCGCTTTCATAATTATTTTACAAACTCTATCCCATAGTGGAGGATTTCTCTTTTTTTTTTCTTCATATTTTATTCTTGGCACGTGCATTTGTATGAATAGTATGGGCAGCCATTGATGTCGTAAAAATGCACATGTCATGGCGAACGTACGGGTCATTGAGCGAATCACCAACAATAACAAAGCTGCATGGGGGAGGTTTTATTTATTTATTTTTTTTATCTATTTCATAGCAAATCATATTCTAATATGCACATATGCTTGATTCTCAAAGTCGGAAAGTTGATTGGATAAGTAGAATATTTAAAAAGTTGAAGGTTCCCTACTCTGTGCCTTTCAATTTGTTCAAACATTAATTGGAAGCCATTAACAGAAAAGACATAAAGTTAGGGATATATATACGGTTTAACTGCATAGCTACTTTGGCTAAATTGAGAACTTAGGGAAACTTTCAAACTGAAGCTCATTCATCATTGATCACTTGACTCAATTTTATTAATTTCTGATGAGCATGGTTATGTTTATGTTGGGGAACACCACAGCTCTGATACCATTTGTTAGGTTAAAAGCCTCTAATCTAATCACACTAGCAGAAGTGAAATCAAATAATAAATCAAACACACAAAAGATAACAATATAACGTGGTTCGGTTCAATCAATCTACATCTACGGATAAGAAATAAGATCCACTAGTTGTAAAGAATTATAAACATACATCATATCATCAACCTCACTCAACAATCAATACTCATAAAACACTCTTAATCTCCTCTAGTCCTATGAAGTATTCTCAACCCAAACAAACACAAACCCAAACCCTTGTGCATCCTTTCAATATATCCAAACACATACCCATATGCTCCCATACATCATACCTATGTGAATCCTTTCAGTTTCCTCTAGTTCACTTACAAACAAACATAAACACCCATAAGACGTAGAGCCCCAATACTCTTATGAGGTGTCTATCCCACAAAATCTTATAACTTTCTTACATCTTTTTCTCATATCTAACCCTGTAGAGACTTCACATATTTATAACCATACAAACTTGCCCATTAAGAATCCCTCTCCTCTTAGAATTCTTCTCTTGTAAGTTAAACTTGCCTATTAAGAATCTCTTTTCTTTTAAAATTATTCTCTTACAAGTCAAATTTACCTATTAAGAATCATCTTTCTCTTAGAATTCTTCTTTTGTAAGTCTTCTTATTCATCAAGCAATATCTGACAAATCTCAAACAAATCTAAAAAAAATCTCTTATGAGATTTAAGTCAATATTCCCAACAATCTCCACCTTGACTCAAATTCCATCAATCATTTGTCTTCATGCTAGACATGCTTGGCTCCACCTGCAATGAAAGTCTTACAATCATCTTTTCTTCTCTTGTGTCTTCACACTTCATATAAACCAATCATCAATATTCAAAACTTAAACTCAAACTTTTCTCTCGAATCGAGCTTTCTGGACTTGCTTTTTCCCATGTCTCAAACCATGCACTTTTCAAACCTTTAGCTCTTCCCACATCTAGAACTTTCAGCTCTTTCACGACTCGAACCTTTGGCTCTTTCCACATATTGAATCTTAAACTTTTCTCACATTTCGAACCTTCAGCTCTGATACCATTTGTTGGGGAACACCACAGCTCTGATACCATTTATTGGGCTAAAAACTTTCAATCCAATCATACCAGCGGAAGTGAAATCAAATAATAAATCAAACACACAAGAGATAACAATTTAACGTGGTTCGGTCCAATCAACCTACGTCTACAGATGAGAAATAAGATCCACTAGTTGTAGAAAATTATAAACATACATCATATCATCAACCTCACTCAACAATCAATACTCATAAAACACTCTTAATCTTCTCTAGTCCTATGAAGTATTCTCAATCCAAACAAACACAAACCCAAACCCTTGTGCATCCTTTCAATATATCCAAACACATACCCATATGCTCTCATACATCATACCTATGTGGACCCTTTCAGTTTCCTCTAGTTCACTTACAAACAAACATAAACACCCATAAGACGTAGAGCTCCAATACTCTTATAAGGTGTCTATCCCACAAAATCTTATAACTTTCTTACATCTTTTTCTCATACCTAACCCTGTAGAGACTTCACATATTTATAACCATACAAACTTGCCCATTAAGAATCCTTCTTCTCTTAGAATTCTTCTCTTGTAAGTTAAACTTGCCTATTAAGAATCTCTTTTCTTTTAAAATTCTTCTCTTACAAGTCAAATTTACCTATTAAGAATCATCTTTCTCTTAGAATTCTTCTTTTGTAAGTCTTCTTATTCATCAAGCAATATCTGACAAATCTCAAACAAATCTAAAAAAAATCTCTTATGAGATTTAAGTCAATATTCCCAACAATCTCCACCTTGACTCAAATTCCATCAATCATTTGTCTTCATGCTAGACATGCTTGGCTCCACCTGCAATGAAAGTCTTACAATCATCTTTTCTTCTCTTGTGTCTTCACACTTCATATAAACCAATCATCAATATTCAAAACTTAAACTCAAACTTTTCTCTCGAATCGATCTCTTTTGGACTTGCTTTTTCCCATGTCTCAAACCATGCACTTCCCAAACCTTTAGCTCTTCCCACATCTAGAACTTTCAGCTTTTTCACGACTCGAACCTTTGGCTCTTTCCACATATTGAATCTTAAACTCTTCTCACATTTTGAACCTTCAGCTCTGATACCATTTGTTGGGGAACACCACAGCTCTGATACCATTTATTGGGCTAAAAACTTCCAATCCAATCATACCAGTGAAAGTGAAATCAAACAATAAATCAAACACACAAGAGATAACAATTTAACGTGGTTCGGTCCAATCAACCTACGTCTACGGATGAAAAATAAGATCCACTAGTTGTAGAAAATTACAAACATATATCATATCATCAACCTCACTCAATAATCAATACTCATAAGACACTCTCAATCTCTTCTAGTCTTATGAAATATTCTCAACCCAAACAAACACAAACTCAAACCTTTGTGCACCCTTTCAACATATCCAAATTCATACCCATATGCTTCTATACATCATACCTATGTGGACCCTTTCAGTCTCCTCTAGTCCACTCACAAACAAACACACACACATAAGATGTAGAGCCCCAATACTCTTATGATGTGTCTATCTCATAAAATTTTACACCTCTCTTACATCTTTTTCTCATACCTAACCCTGTAGAGACTTCACATATTTATAACCATACAAACTTGCCTATTAAGAATCTCTCTCATCTTAAAATTCTTCTCTTGTAAGTTAAACGTGCCTATTAAGAATCCATTTTCTTTTAAAATTCTTTTCTTGCAAGTTAAACTTACCTATTAAGAATCTTCTTTCTTTTAGAATTCTTGTTTTGTAAGTCTTCTTATTCATCAAGCAATATCTGACAAATCTCAAACAAATCTAAAAAAAATCTCTTATGAGATTTAAGTCAATATTCTCAACAATCTCCACTTTGACTCAAATTTCATCAATCATCTATCTTCATGCTAGACATGCTTGGCTTCACCTGCAATGAAAGTCTTACAATCATCTTTTCTTCTCTTGTGTCTTCACGCTTCATGCAAACTAATTATCAATTTTTAAAACTTAAACTCGAACTCTTCTCTTGAATCGAGCTCTTCTGTACTTACTTCTTCCCATGTCTCAAACCATGCACTTCTCAAACCTTTAGCTCTTCTCACTTCTCGAACTTTCAGCTCTTTCACGACTCAAACCTTCGGCTCTTTTTACATATTGAATCTTTAACTTTTCTTACATTTTGAACCTTCAGCTCTGATACCATTTGTTGGGGAACACCACAACTCTGATACTATTTATTGGGCTAAAAGCCTCAAATCCAATCACACCAACAGAAGTGAAATAAAACAATAAATCAAACACACAAGAGATAATAATTTAACGTGGTTCGATCCAATCAACCTACGTTCACGGATGAGAAATAAGATCCACTAGTTATAGAGAATTACAAACTACATCATATCATCAACCTCACTCAACAATCAATACTCATAAGACATTCTTAATCTCCTCTAGTCCTATGGAGTATTCTCAACCCAAACAAACACAAACCAAACCCTTGTGCACCCTTTTAACATATCCAAACACATACCCATATGCTTTCATACATCATACCTATGTGGACCCTCTCAGTCTCCTCTAGTCCACTCATAAACAAACATACACACCTATAAGATATAGAGCTTCAATACTTTTATGAGGTGTCTATCCCACAAAATCTTACAACTTTCTTACATCTTTTTCTCATACCTAACCCTGTAGAGACTTCACATATTTATAACCATACAAACTTATCCATTAAGAATCCCTCTCCTCTTAGAATTCTTCTCTTGTAAGTTAAACTTGCCTATTAAGAATCTCTTTTCTTTTAAAATTATTCTCTTGCAAGTCAAACTTACCTATTAAGAATTCTCTTTCTCTTAGAATTCTTGTTTTGCAAGTCTTCTTATTCATCAAGCAATATCTAACAAATCTCAAACAAATCTCTAACAAATCTCAAAGAAATCTCAAAGAAATCTCTTATGGGATTTGAGTCAATATTCCCAACAATTCACATATTGCATGATCAGTTGACATTCACGCTTGTTTATTAAGCAAACACGATCAGGATGAGATTAAGCTTGTGAATCTAAATATTCTTTCGTTACAGTATATATGCTTGTCACCAATGGATAAAGAAATTACTCAAAACTGCGTTAGCTTCTCTTTAATTATTAAGTAACGAGCATGAACTAAAAGTTTAAATAGCTGTTTGGATCCTATCGCACTTCCGATGCAATGTAATTAACTTATTATATTTTTAATTGAATCCAAATGTTAACTTCAATAAAATAAAATCAGTAAAATTTTTCATTAATTTTTTTTTCAATCGCAATTACAATAACTTTTTTTTTCAATCGCAGCTACAGTAAATTTTATTACTATTTTTAATTTCATCGTAATCAATTTCACAAACCATCTAAATAGAGTCTAAAATAGAATTGACGACTTAAATATCTTTGCAACTTGTCGTCTTACGCTAAAAAGCCCCAAATTCAATTATACAATCAAATCAGTAGAAATATAATCAAATCATCAATCAATTACATAAAAAATAATAATTTAATATGATTCAATATAATCGACCTATATCTACATATAAAAAAAATATTTATTAATTATAATAAATTACAAACACATTAAAACAATCAATATTCACTCATATTCAATATTTACGAATCTTTTTATTATTCTTTAATCATATAAAATATTCTTAATCTAAACAAATATATATTAATATGGCTTATCATACTTATATAGATCATCTTAATCTCTTTTAATTCACTCGTGTATATATATATATATATATATATACTTATAAAAATTATCTCAATTTTCTCTAGTCGTATGAAATATTTATTTAATAAAATTTTATATATATATTTTTTTCATATCAAATTTTATAGAAATTTTACCTATTTAAAAGTATATAAAATTTTTTATCAAAAATTTCTTTCCTTCTAAAATTTTTATTCTATAAATTTTTTTTTATCAAGTATTTTTAAATTAATTTCTCTTATGAAATTTGTAGGAATGCTCGGCGACTCTTAAATTCATTGTCAGGGACTCTTAAAGCCATTAGGATTCGTCTTCGGAGCATAAAAAGGCCACGCCAGGGGACCCTTCTTCTCTAAAGCTTGGGGCACTTTCCACTTGGACGTTCGATCTATAATTGTATGATATTGGTTATGTACCGTCCAAGTTTGTTTTATGTTCAAACATTCAAAAATCTTTCTTTTGAATTAGGCTTCATTTTTATATTCAGTGAGATTAATTATAATAAAATTAAAAATAATAATAAAATTTATTATAATTATAATTAAAAAATTATTGTAATTATGATACAAAATAATTTTAATAAAAATTTTATACTAAATTATTTCATTAAATTGACGTTTATATTCAATTAAAAGTACGATAAATTTAATTACATTACATTCAAAATTCGGTAGGATCCAAATGGTTACTTAGTCTAGCTAGAGAGTTAACTCATTTTCAATCCATTATTTAAAAAGAAAAAACTTTTTGAAAATAGATCATTGGTGATTTTTCCTTAATTGAAATACTCTTCAACGAAAATAAAAAACTTTCTTTTTATTTATATATTTTTAAGAGATTATGTTTGATTTTATTAGTAAAAAATTATTTAAAAAGTCCGAATTACGTTAACGTGATTTTATTTAACTATAATTTAAATTGAGTATTATTTTAAAAATTTTGATTTAGTTCAAAATCTTATGAATACGTGACGTTGTTACGTCTTAGATTAATTCCCACCTAATCATTGTTCCACCAAATAAACTTTTTTTTTTCTTCAACGTTTTTGTTTCTTCCCAGACACTTTAAATGTCCAAAAAATTATTATTATTATTTTCATTTTTCATGAGTTGAAAGAAATCTAAGAAACAATAAGTTATTTACAGTTTTCATAACTTTTTTTAATAAAAAAATAATTATCAAAAGAAAATTGATTGGTAATGATTATTTCAACAGGAAAAGATAGTAATGTAAATTAATTAGAAAAAAAAAAAAAAAAAAAAAGAACCTGTGGCCTTAGAGGGCTCACGCGGGGTGCGACATAAGCAGGCAGGCAACGTGAGCCGATATATGGGATAAAAGAACCTTCTTCGGCCCATTTATCAGCGGCCACAACTAGATTAGCAGCCGACATAACATTTTTAGAACCATTAAAGGATGATGTTAGATTGGTCCAGCCAAGATGGGCCCATTTTCATCCGACCCGTTTTTCTCCATAACCATTTGCTCTGCGCTTCTTCTTCTACTTTTTCTCTCATTGTAAAGAAAAAAAAAAAGGGAAATTAAATTGATGAGATCTTGAAGAAAAAGAGACATCCAGAGAGCAGGCAGCGTTTGCAAAAGTAGGCTATGGAGGAATCTGTACGAGAAGTGCTTTACGAAGCACGTCATCACGCCTCCAGGCCTTTCACATCCAATTACCCTCCCCTTCCTCTACAACAGGTTCTCCCTCCTCTTTCATTAAACTTTCTTGCTTCTTATAAATCAACTCGTTTTTACTATTTATGTTTACTCTTTTTTCCCTCTAAATTCAGTCAAATGAAGCTGATAAAGGCGGTTTCTTATCATTTCTTTACGCTCGAGGTATAGTAGATATTTTTTTAACTCTTTTTTTTTTGTTTAATTCAATTGTGACATGATTAGTGACTAATTGTTTTAGTACAATGGAAATTTTTAAATTTTTTTTTTGGGGGGGGGGGTGCTTTTGGATAAAGGCGTGAGTCAGCTTAAAGAGAAATGGGCTGGATACAAGAATCCGAAGAAAATGAAAAAACCAGTGTCTTTGTTTATATCCCCGAGAGGTGAGCGTATCGCTGTGGCTGCTGGAAATCAAGTCACTATTTTGCGGAAGGAGGATGATTACCTGGAGCCATATGGCATTTTTACTCGTAAGATTTATTTTATATTTATGTTCCATTATTTCTCTGATGAACATATATAGAAATTCTTTGGTTAATACTAAATAGACTATCCAGGATAAAAGATGCAGGGTAATTTAGATGTATGATAAGAAACACTTCTTGATGACTACTAAAAAGGAGTTCTTGTTATAAGATTCTACTCATCCTTGGATATGGCTCGAGGCGGAAGAAAAGAGTTCTTATTGCTTAAAGTTAGATTTATAAATTCCTCGTGTAACTCATTCCTTATAGTTTATAACTGTTTTCAACTTGGTTTCCATTTATCAGGGAGCAGCCTTATGTCGTGTATATGCGGAGCTTGGTCAGAATCTCATGATATTCTTGGAATCGTTGATGATGCTGATGTAATATATTTTATTAAGGCAAATGGTGAAGAGATAACAAGGATTACAAAGAGGCATCTAAAAGTATCTTCAGCAATAATAGGACTGATTGCACAGGACGATTCTGAAGTACAACGATCTTTCTTGTAAGCTTTTGTTTCCCAATGTCTTCCCTCTTTCTTGTTTTCTTTCTGGTCATGAACACATATAACAACCTTTGGTTCATAATCGAGTAGCATGGATTTCTAAATACCACAGAAAGTATAGAATTACTGCTTGTATGTAATTATGGACTTGTTTTCAGGTGTAGCTTCACCGTTCTGACGTCTGATGGAGCTTTTCACCATATTGAGATTAGTCAAGAGCCAAATGCCTCTATTTCCTCCAGAAACAATAGTGGCTTAGCTTTAAAAAGGCAATTCCCTCAGAATGTTTTCTGCTTTGACTATTATCCAGAACTTTCTTTGCTTGTTGTTGTTGGTAGTGCTGGCGACAGCTCAATTACTGCTACTGGGAAATCTGGTATGGTTTTATGCTTCATTTCCCTTGACCTTAAATGAAAACTTAGATTTCAAAGTTGAAGAGCCTTTATGCAGTTATGTACATGATTTACATCTTCTAGGTATAAGTGTCATATGATAAAGGATTGGAATGAGCAGATGAATTTTTACCATCATGTCCTTTTAACACGTTTCAGAGTTAATAGTTCTTTTTTACCTTTCTTCACAGGATCCTGCTATCTTTCTCTTTGTCGTAAACATCAGGATTTGGTTCTGGAGCCATTAGCCTCTACTCAGTTTGAGGGCCTTTATTGTGTGCAAAAAGCTTATGCAGGTCATGTGGCCTACCCAAAGGTGTTAATCTCACCCCGAGGGGATTATATTGCCACTTTAGATATTAATGGATGCTTGCACGTCTTTAAGCTGGATAAAGAAAGCTGTTCGGTTACAAATTTTGCTTTCAGAGGAAGAACTAACTCTCAAGTGACTGATAATCTGTTAAATGGATGCACAGAAATTTTAGTTGACATTGTAGATTTTACTTGGTGGTCTGACCACATTCTCACTCTTGCTAAAAAAAGTGGCCTTGTTACTATGCTTGACATTCTTAGTGGCCTGAGAGTAATTGAGAATGAACATGTATATTCTATGCCTGTTTTAGAAAGGGTACCAAAGTTTGAAGGATATCTTTTTCTTTTAGAGAGTTTATCATCCGCAGATAGCTTTGATTCATCTAATAGTAATAGAAGAGCAAATGACTTTCATCATAGAGAGCACACTTCTGAAGACAGATCCAATCAATCTGACATTTCTAGGTTGCATTGGAGTTTGATATCATATTCAGAGAGATCTATTCCTGAAATGTATAAGATTCTAATTGGTAATTACAAGCATCAAGCTGCCTTGGACTTTGCTGATCGTCATGGGTTGGATAGGGATGAAGTTCTGAAGTCACAGTGGTTGTGTTCTGGCCAAGGAATAAATGACATAAATACATTCTTGTCAAACATTAAAGACAAAGTTTTTGTGCTTTCTGAGTGTGTTGATAAAGTTAGCCCATCAGAAGAAGAAATGAAGGCTTTACTTGCATATGGGCTGCAATTAACTAGCCGATACGAATTTTCTAAATCAAACAATGAAGAATGTGGTGAGATTTGGGATTTCCGTATGGCTAGACTTCAGCTGTTGCAATTCAGTGATAGGTTGGAAACATTTCTTGGGATAAACATGGGCAGGTAATGTATTTTCCAAGCTTTTAATAGTTACCTCCACTACTAATTTTGGCTGTATAGAGGTTTCCACTTTCTGTTTGTTTCTACTGATTGACCACTTAATGAGATAGGCTTCTGTAGGTTTTCTATGCAGGAGTACAGCAAATTCCGTGTTATACCAATGAGTGAAGCAGCCATTACACTTGCTGAAAATGGAAAAATCGGGGCTTTAAACCTCCTTTTCAAGCGTCATCCTTATTCACTGGCACGCTTCACGTTAGATATTTTGGCTGCTATTCCTGAAACAATTCCTGTGCAATCGTATGTGCAGCTTCTTCCTGGGAGGTCTCCTCCAACAAGTATTGCTATGAGGGAAGAAGATTGGGTTGAATGTGACAAGATGGTAAGTTTTATTAATAAATTACCTGAGAACCATGACATTGGTAATCAAATTAGAACTGAACCTATTGTCAAGAGGTTGCTAGGATCTTTTTGGCCTTCAACAGATGAACTGGGAGTTTGGTATAAGCATAGAGCTAGAGATATCGATTCCTATAGTGGGTTGCTAGACAATTGCTTCTACTTGGTTGGCTTTGCTTGTCAGAAGGGTATCTATGAGTTAAAGCAGTTTCATGAGGATATCTCATACCTGCACCAGCTGGTTTATGCTGATGAGAATGGTGGTGAAATAAGTACCAGTATGAGCCTTGTTGCTTGGGAACAATTATCTGACTATGAAAAATTTAGAGCAATGCTTCATGGTTGCAAAGAGGAAAGTGTGGTTGAATCGTTGCGGAACAAGGCAATTCCATTTATGCATAAAAAATCCCAGAGTGTTACCTTGGCTGCCCAAGACCAGATTGCAGATGGCCATTCTCTAGTAGATCATACTAAGGGTGATTCATTTCTGGTTAGATGGCTGAAAGAGATTTCTTTGGCAAACAAAGTAGATGTGTGGTTGATGGTCATTGGGGAAGGGTGCAGGGAGCTCCAAAGCAGTGGCTTCTTCAAGGATGAGGTTGAAGTCGTAGATTGTGCTCTGCAATGTGTATATATATTTACAGTCACAGATAGGTGGAGTACCATGGCTGAAATATTTTCAAAGCTTCCACGTAAGCAAGGTAATTTCTGCCTCAAATGAACCCAACTTGGGCTTGCACAGATTATTATACATTTTACTTATTTTCTGATCTATTGATTTTTTCATCATTACTCAGCTTCATATAATTTTTCAAAGTGAGAAAGGACTTGGAATGAATTATGAATTTCATTTCTTCTTGGTAATGCCCTTATATTGTGTAGATAGTGGTTTGGTCCTATCATACTGGAATATGTTAGGGGTATGTGAAAGTCATTTAGTTTAGGAAATAAGGGTGTATAAGGTTTAAATTAGGACTGTAAAGAAGATGAAGAGTTTTGAATGAATTAAAATTTTAGAAGAGGCATCTGCTCTTGTTATCTGTCTTTCTCCTTCTTTTCATTCTTAAGGGATTGATTTCTTTCATTGCTTTACCTAGATCCCCCACTTCTTTGATTCTATATTCCTTTATAATTAACCCTGATCTTTTATGCTCCATCTATAATTAATTTTACAGATTCTGAAATATGTATTGGCAACCTTGATCGAAGATGCAAAGTGGCAGAAGGCCATATTGAAGCAGGGAGGCTTTTGGCATTTTACCAGGTTTGTCTTCTCTCTTCTATGCTTTTTTCATGAGAAATGTGAGATATGAATATCCTTTTGAATTATTTCCCTTTTAAGCATCAATTTGAGGTGTTTATCCTGCAGAGCTGAATCCTATGAGTAGACAGACTATGATGGTGATATTTTTTATTTACAGGTCCCAAAACCAATGAATTTTTTCTTAGAAGCCCATTCAGATGAAAAAGGTGTAAAACAGATTATTCGCCTCATACTTTCAAAATTTATTCGCCGACAGCCTGGCCGATCAGATAATGAGTGGGCAAACATGTGGTGTGATATGCAGTGCTTGCAGGAGAAAGCCTTTCCTTTTCTGAACCTTGAATATATGTTAACAGAATTCTGCAGAGGACTGTTAAAAGCAGGGAAGTTTTCTCTTGCAAGAAGTTACTTAAAGGGTACGAGTTCAGTTGACTTGGCAACAGAGAAAGCAGAAAATCTTGTCATTCAAGCTGCAAGGGAGTATTTTTTCTCAGCTTCAAGTCTGGCTTGCTCAGAAGTAAGTTTTCCTGGTCTGTTGTGGTTTAGGATATACAGAAATGGCTTAATAAGTTAAGAATTCTAGTAGCTTCTTTCTAAAAACTTGAAGTTATGTCTTTGTATGATTCTTCTGTTATGATCATTAATGTCAATAAAGTCCCTGTTCAACTGAATTTAGCTTTCATTTTAACCACAAGCTGATGACAACATAAATTCATACTTGTGGTTCAGTGATTTCAAAGTGAATGAAATATACTGATTTTCATTTTGTTTTCATTCAGAAACCAAAGTATTGATTTTGTTGCTGTAACTTGTTTCAGATCTGGAAGGCTAAGGAATGTCTAAATTTATTTCCAAGTAGCAGAAGTGTTAGAGCAGAGGCTGATATTATTGATGCACTTACTGTTAAACTTCCAAACCTTGGAGTGACTCTTCTGCCTATGCAATTCAGGCAAATAAAAGATCCAATGGAAATTATTAAAATGGCAATCACAAGTCAAGCTGGAGCTTATCTACATGTTGATGAACTAATTGAGGTTGCCAAACTTCTTGGATTGAGCTCCTTGGATGAAGTATCAGCTGTTGAGGAAGCTATTGCTAGAGAAGCTGCAGTTGCTGGTGATCTGCAGTTGGCCTTTGATCTCTGCCTTGTTCTGGCCAAAAAGGGTCATGGTCTTATTTGGGATTTATGTGCTGCTATAGCAAGGGGTCCTTCTCTTGAGAATATGGATATAAGTTCTCGAAAACAGCTACTGGGTTTTGCTTTGAGCCATTGTGACGAGGAATCAATTGGTGAGTTGCTCCATGCATGGAAAGATTTAGACATGCAAGGACAGTGTGAGACTTTGATGACATTGACGGGGACAAATTCTCCGAATTTCTCAGTTGAAGGTTCCTCAGTCATCTCACTTCCAGGCTACAGTATTCAAGATATTGTTGACTTGAAAATTTCCTCTGGGCTGATTGAAGGGTTTAACAGTGCTGATCAAGAAATTCATTTCAATAGTATTAAAAATACACTTTCTCTTGTTGCCAAAAATCTTCCTGTTGAGAATGGGACAAATTGGGGGTTGCTTTTGCAAGAAAACGGAAAGATTTTATCTTTTGCTGCCATACAACTTCCATGGTTGCTTGAATTAACTAGAAAAGCAGAGTACAGTAAGAAATTTACTTCTGGCTTGATTCCTGGGAAGCAATACGTAAGTGTAAGAACACAAGCTATGATAACTATTTTGTCCTGGTTGGCAAGGAATGGTTTTTCTCCCCAAGACGATTTGATTGCTTCACTGGCAAAATCGATTATAGAACCACCAGTTACTGAAGGGGAAGATGTTGTCGGTTGCTCCTTCCTATTAAATCTTGTGGATGCTTTTAGTGGGGTAGAAGTAATAGAAGAGCAGCTGAGAACCAGGGAAAACTACCTAGAAACTTGTAGTATCATGAATGCTGGCATGACCTATGGCATCTTACATAATACTGGAGTTGGTTGTGAAGGTCCTGCTCGGAGGAGGGAGCTGCTCCTCGGGAAGTTTAAAGAGAAGAATAAGCCACTTAATGCTGGTAATAGACCTTATTTGTGTAGTTGAATGCTCAAAACAAGACTGCTTAATTATGCTCACCCAATCCTACCTGCGCTTCTATGTAATGATGTTATTAATCTTTTTCTCTTTGACATGTTTTCAGATGACATAAACAAGATCGATGAAGTACAGTCCTCATTTTGGAGGGAATGGAAACTGAAACTAGAAGAGACAAAGCGTGTAGCAGATCATTCTAGATTGTTAGAGCAAACAATTCCTGGGGTTGAAACTGCACGCTTTTTGTCTGGTGATGTCAGCTACATTGAGTGTGTTGTTTTTTCTCTAATTGAATCCTTAAAGTTGGAGAAGAAGCACATTTTGAAGGATGTTTTGAAATTGGCCAATACCTATGGCTTGAACCGAGCTGAGGTATGTGGGCATTCATGTATATATTTCATAACTCGTAATGATAGATTATATAGCATGCCCTTTTAAGCCATTAAATGACAATTTTTTAAAAAACTTTTGCAGGTAATACTTCGGTACTTAAATTCAATCCTTGTTTCTGAGATTTGGAGCAACGATGATATTATGGCTGAGATCTCAGAAATTAAAGGAGAAATACTTGGTTATGCTGCTGAAACTATCAAAACCATATCCTTGATTGTATACCCTGCCATTGATGGTTGCAATAAGCAGCGCCTTGCTTGCATATATAGCCTTCTTTCTGACTGCTATAAGAAGTTAGAGGAAAGCAAAGAACCTTTACCGGTGATGGTCCCAGATCAACCACATGCATTTGCTCTAGGGTTGGCTCATTATTACAAGGTTATTGAGCAGGAATGTAGAAGAATTTCCTTTATTAAGGATCTAAATTTCAAAAATATTACGGGATTAGGTGGTTTGAATCTTCAGTGTTTCAGCAGTGAAGTCTACACTCATACTGATGAATTTAGCTTAGAAGCTTTGTCTAAAATGGTAAAGACTCTGGTCAGCATCTATACTAATTCAGTGCCTGAGGGTCTTATATCATGGCAGGATGTCCACAAACATTATATCCTGTGTTTATTGACAAATTTTAAGGATAGAGTTAGAACAGAGTTTAGCACTAACAACCCTGAAAGCTTTCAGAACCTAACCAGTGAACTTGAGCAGATATATGACTTGTGTAGAGTGCACATCAAACTCTTGGAACATTCAGAGGTATTGGACGTTATGAAGCAATATTTCACTGTAATCATACCTCCATATGGTGCTTATGGGAATGTACCTGATAACTCAACATGGCAGGCCTGCATCATATTCCTTTTGAATTTCTGGATCAGATTGACTGAAGAAATGCAAGAATTTTCTTCCAGTAAGATTTCCATAGAAAATACCAGGTTCCACCCAAATTGCTTAATGAGTTGTTTAAAGGTTTTCATGAGGTTGGTGATGGAAGACTCTGTTTCTCCTAGTCAAGGCTGGAGCACCATTATTGGCTGTGTCAACCAGGGTTTAATTGGTGACCTTTTTGTTGACATTTTCATTTTCTGTAGAGCCATGATTTTTTCTGGTTGCAGTTTTGGAGCTATTTCAGAAGTATTTGTTGAAGCCCTACAATATCATGCAACCACTCTAACTGCACCTGCTGACACCGAGTTCCAGGATCTTCCACATTTCTATTTAAAAGTACTAGAACCAATTTTACAAGATTTGGCTGATGGGCCTCAAGAACACCAAAAATTGTATCAGTTGATGTCATCGCTGAGTAATTTAGAAGGTGATTTGGAGGAGTTGAAGAAAGTAAGATGTGCAGTTTGGGAAAGGATTGCCAGATTCTCTGAAGATTTGCAGCTAGCTGGTCATGTTCGAGTTTATGCCCTAGAGCTTATGCAATTTATCACAGGTAAAAATACGAAGGGTTTATCCTCTGAGCTACTGCTAAATGTTCTCCCATGGCTAGGGTGGGATGAGTCACTCTGTGCAAGTAACAAGGCTCAATATACTTCCAATGAAAGGTTGCCTGAGCAAATAGATAATTCCAGCAGGTTAACAAGTACTTTAGTTGCCCTCAAATCATCTCAGCTTATGGCAGCCATTTCTCGTGACATTGAAATTACCCCTGATGACCTCTTGAATGTTGAAACAGCAGTTTCTTGCTTCTTGAAATTGTGTGGAGTTGCCAATGCAGATCATGATTTTGATGTTTTGATATCCATTTTGGAAGAGTGGGAAGGACTTTTTGTGATTAAGAAAGAAGAGGTAGCCTCTATGGTATTATCTGATGCTGAAAATAACTGGAGCAATGATGATTGGGATGAGGGATGGGAGAGCTTTCAGGAAGTTGAACCTTCGGAGATAGAAAAGAAAGGGGACTTACTTTTGGTCCATCCTTTACATGAGTGTTGGACAGAGATTTTCAAGAGCCTTGTTAAAGCATCTCGATTTCGACATGTCTTAAAGCTGATTGACCAGTCCATTTCAAAATCTGGTGGAGTATTGCTTGATGAAGGTGGTGCAGGGATCTTGAATGACATTGTACTTGGAGTGGACTGTTTTATGGCTTCAAAGATGATGCTTTTACTGCCTTATGAAAGGTTGCAGTTGGATTCTATGAGTGCACTTGAAAGCAGGTTGAAACAAGGAGGTACCTCTGACATCGGCGATGACCACGAGTTCTTAATCCTAGTCCTGTCCTCGGGGGTTCTATCAACTGTTATCAACAAATCTTCCTTTGGCACCGTTTTCTCCTATGTCTGCTACTTAGTAGGCAATTTCTCTCGCCAGTTCCAAGAAGCCCAATTGTCAAGGCTTGGAAAGAAAGGAAGCAAAGAACGTGGAAACAAGGGAGACATCTTAGTTCTATTTGCAAGAATCTTGTTCCCCATGTTCATATCAGAGCTTGTTAAGGCAGAGCAGCAGATTCTAGCAGGATTTCTTGTCACTAAATTCATGCACACAAATGCTTCACTTGGCCTCATCAACGTTGCAGAGGCTAGTCTTAGAAGATATTTGGAGAGGCAACTCCACGTACTAGAACATGGCAAGTTTGCTCCTGAGGAAATGGGTTCTTCTGAACAATTAAAGAACACAGTTTCAAGCTTGAGGGGCAAGTTAGGGAATTCGCTTCAATCCGCCTTGCCATTACTTCCTAGGAATGAAAGATATAGGTAGAAAAGCTTGCTGAGAGCTGTCAAAAATTATTTGAAGACAATAGTGCTAGAGATTGCATAATCATTTTGTGTGAACCGGCAAGACCATGAAAATGAGTTTTGTATACTAAGCAAAAGACATTCTTGTATCTGTTTTGGATGATATACAAAATTTTTACGTGGGTCAATGTCCCAAACCTTACCTGAGTGGAGAAGTTTTCATATATCGTGTAAACATCATGGATGGAGGATGTAGTTTGTGTGATCTGTTGATTACGAGAAATCATTTACATCTTGTCCATCTGGATATAGTTTAATTTGCATGTGGTTCGACTGTAGTCACTAAAAACACTTTAATACTCTCCTCCAACGTGGCCTGTCTTCTGAATCACTCGAGAGACTTGAGATGGTAACTTTCATGTTTCACCGAACTAGATTTTCTACCATAAAAGCAGAAGGAACAGTTGCACATTTAAAAAAAAAAAGGTAGCCTTTCCTTCTGGCTTTCTCGCCTGTCCCTATTAAACTAGAAAGAGGATCGCTGTCTTAGGATGCTTCAAAATTAGAGTTTTGAGAAACTCCTCGAGGACAAAAGAGAAAAATTGACAAATTACCTGCTGCTGCTATTTGTCTTAAAGATATTCCGTCTTTTGGATCGTCACAACCTTGCAACTGCTTTACGAGGTCAGCATAGCAACATCTGCTGTTTAGTTTCTATTTATTTGGTATGTTTCAATTTTGTAAAACCTATTTCATTTCCATTTTCACTTAGTGAATATAGCAATCAAATTCCAAATCCCTAACTCAATGGAATCCACGCATCATTTGTTAATTTGATCTAACAATTTAATACATTAAAAATATATTTATTATATAAGATTATGATAAAATAAAATAAAATAAAATAATATTAAATTAAATAATATTTGATATGTACGAAAATTTAAATAAAATAATTTATTTATTAATTAAAATTATCTATTATTAAAATTTAAATTATTATCGTAATTTTTTAAAATATAATATAACACATAAATGTAATTCTATGAATTAAAAAAAATTCTTCCCCACTTTAGAAAGAATAAACCATCTTGTATCAAAAAAATAATTCATCCTTATAATTATATCTTTCTATTTAAATACAAATAAAATATATTATAAAATTATTATTATTCTGTCATGTCATATCATATCTATCATTTTATACGCCAATGTGTCCTAAAAATCTACCGTCAGCCAAGATGCCTCGAAGAACTAATCACTTGGGTATCAAAGAGATAAAAGGGGCACAATCTTTAATTGCAGAGGCATTATTAAAAGTGACAGATCCCATATGATGCCTCGGCTAGATGTTATTGCAATTTCACTAAAAAGAACATAGAGGGCAAAAAGTGATACAAATTATAGACCAGTTTTATAAAACAATAAGATAAGAACTATAAAAGGTGGATATTTGCTTTCCTACTTTAACAGATAAAAAGATTTTAACTACCGAGCTGATCTACTGACAGCCCAAAACAATCATGGAAACTCAAGTGACCCACATCTTCTTTACTGGGCACACCACTATTTTCTTATGCATTTTGATCTCTACTACAAAATCAAACTACAACCCTCCACCGAGCAGGAACTGTAACAGTATATGCAATGAATTACGACGTTTTAAACCTGCCAGGAGTCCTTGGTGGCCTCTAGGCCCAATATCATTCAACTCAATCATTTAGTGGCTCCGACTCAGGGTCCCTTTCCTTCATTGCTGTCCAATTTTCCATCTCTGAAACAAAAACCACCAAAAAGTTGAGAAGCGGAAGACCAGATATCCATAATGCGGCAGGAATATGAAGGATTTTGATTTGATATAATGTTATACATACTTGGCTTGTCTGAAATTGCCATCAGCCGCCTTTGCAAGATAGATGCCACAAAGAGGAAAATTGAGCACATACCAAACATAACAGTGATGGGAAATGCATCAACCTTCAGAGGCAAAACCAATATAGCTGATTAGTAACAGAATTAAAGCCTAAAGGATCAACCGGCACATATAATATATATATATATATATGGCACATGATAAAAAATTGAAGCTATTATAGCAAAGCCTATAACATACATTGTACAGCACAATGCAGACAAAGATATTGAGAGGAATGCGGAAAAAGTTCATAATAGTGCTCCTAGCCTCTTCCGGGATGTATTGGGATCTCATTTTCATAATGGATGGCCAGAATATCCCTACACAAGCCTCAAAAGTACAGAAGCCAAGAAGCTGAAGACAACCTGCAAATGAGATGCTTCCACCTTTCACTTTAGAAGGTGCTACCAAGAACTGTAGCAAATTCATCTAGTTAGGAATCAATTAAAGATTAATCCACACACACACACACACACACACAAACACACAAAGGGATGTTGGAACATACATTGGTTATAATGGGAAGCAGGAGAGAGGCAGAGGAAATCACGAAAACAATCTGCATGTAGCTTTCTACCCTGGGTGATGAGCGAGCCATCAATCGAGATGCAAGGGAGCTTCCCAACATTGAAGCCAACATGAATGTAGCAAAAATAAAACCATGAGGGATCTCCTCATCATTGGGGCTCAAAGCAGGAGTCCAAAGGAACACAAAGGTGTACATTGAACCTTCAAACAGAGACTGGATGGCACCCAGCAATGCAATTTTTTCATCTGAAGTACACAGAAGATTAGAGTAAGGAGGGGAACAAAAAGAAAACAAAGGAAAGAATCAATGCATGATGGAGGATGACTGACAACAAGTAACAAGGCATCAAGAGACAGTACTTGGCTGGCAACATGTCAATCTGATCAATGCATTGAGTTTTAAAGTAAATATTGAACTCTATGTTACCAGAAGCTATTGCCACAGCAGCACCCCTGAACTGGGTAAGCAGGTCCTTATTTTCTGAGGGATCTCCAAAATTTTCAGTCCATGATGATAAAATAATGGCCATTCCAATAGCAAGAAAGCATGCAGCAGCATCAAAAGGAGCCACAGGTCCAAGGGATAATGAATCAACAAGTAGGTTCCCAAACAACCCAGACAAAATGGCAACAAGACCATTGCCAAGAAATATTGCCTTTGAAAATGTCAGTGACAACCATTGTTGCTCAAAGCCCCTCTGCAAAGTTTAGAAGAAGAAACAGAATTGTCAGAACAAGATTAAATTTAAAGGAGATATCAACATCAATTGCCGCAGATAAAGCTCATAGAAGAAAGAGGCCGCAGATAAAGCTCAAAGAAGAAAGAGGCTAAGCAGAACTAGATGGTTCATGCCTTACCATCTTTGAAAAAAATGGTGGAAAATTCAAGATATGAAGTTAGCTTATTCATATATCATGTGCAATATGATAGATGCAAACTAAACATCTTAACATTGTTTTTTTTTTTTTTCAAAATTGGGCAGGGTGGGAAACAACCTGACAGGGAGCAACATAAAGCATATAGAATACTAAAAATATAAGTAAAGGGCACATAAGTTAACACATCTATAATGTGAACTGTAAGCTTGCCTGATATGTATTAAGAGTAAAAGGCACAGAAGCAATGTCTCACCTTATTATGTTCAGCAACAAGCCATGACTCAAATGCTGAAAAGAGAAGAGAGGTGGCAATACCTCCCAAAACACGGCCTATCATCAAAACTTTGTATTCAGGAGAATGCTTGGTGATGCAGCTAAGTATGTAAGTTATGCAGTAAGTAACACATGCCCTCCTTCGGCCCCTGAATTGAACAAATGAAGGCATTTTTATATTAAGACAAGATATTTCATCTATAAAGTATGGAAAGAGCACAACAGAAGCCAAAGTAAAAACTTACTGTTTGTCAGCTAGAGATCCAACAATTGTCCCAAACAACATGGAGGATCCAAAACCAGCAATAAAAAGCTGCCCAATCTCCCCTTTTCCAAAGCCATATGTACTGTATAGATAGTAAACATATGGACCCTGCAGCCAGTCTCCAGCTATTGACACATAAAAAACCACTTATCAAAACAGCAAGCTAGATGCATGCCCAATAACCACAATTATATAAGAAGGTTATCTTTCACAATAACAGAACAGATACCTACATATAAGATCATACCTCCAAAACTAATTACAGTCAGAAGGTAACCATATTGGGTAAGTTTTCTTTTTAAAAGATAAACAAAAAGATCCCCAACCATAAGTAGTAAAATGTTTATGATGCACTCAAATGAGATTGTGAATTACCCGAATCAAGCAACATTGTTATTAAAGGTTTGTATCAAGAGGTAGATTAACCACAAATTTTGATACAATAAGTCAAATTCATGACTGTTAAATGTTAATCCCAAGGAGACACCTAGAAAGCGCCATCCATCCTATTGCCAAGAAACTAATTGAATATAATGCAACCTTGTTTTGATTTCAACTAGTATTACTAGCAAGGAAAAAAAATTTTAACTGGGGATGCCAAGCAGTTGTACCAAACTCAGCAAGAATTAAGATTTGTACTCTAGCCTCCAAGAACAATGGACAGCTTAATCCTCAAAGTTTAGGTCGTTTCTTTATCCAAACCATCATCTACCAGACAGAACCATAAAACCAAGTAACAGTGACCTATCTCCAACCCACAAAAAAAAAAAAAAAAAGAACAGAGGCCAGATCCAATGTCTGAAACACTAAACAGAAAAGGACAGAAAATTCACATATCAGTTATTGGAAGTCATTTTCTTATACTCTTTCCTTTTCTTTTACAAGCTAAAGCAAAACATGTATCCCGTTTCCCATTTTCCATTTCCAAAGCAAAGAAAACAGTACTTTTCAAAGCGGTCATTAATAAAAAAAATCATTATCCAGAAAAAAAAAAACCAGAAAAACACCACAATCACACTGTGAAACGCAAATCGAAGAAATGGGTATCCGGATTCACCAAAAAAAAAAAAAAAACCAGCATTAGATCAGATCCATGTTAATGTATAATAAAAGTGAGATCTAAAGGATATAAAAGGAAATTAGATCTGGGCAAATAAAACCAAGGGAGTTAGTTACCCATCATGAGAGAATAAACAAAAAGGTAATTGTTCTTGAAGGAGTTGAAAGCAGGGGATGTGTTGATTCGATCCTTGCTGCTCTTGCTTAGCTCTAATGCTGCCACCACCACTCCCAATGCCCCGAACACCACAAAGCAGAACAGCTCCATTGCTGCTGTCTACTGCCCAAACCCACCCAAATTCTTCCTTCTACTTCTGAGAGACTCAGAGAATTATATAAAGCTGTGAAGCCAAAACCAATGTGTCCCCTGCACACTGGGATTCTTTTTTTAGTGCTTTAAAAGAATGATATATATATATATGTATATATATATATATATATATATCGAGCTTCGAAGGAGATTGGGTATTTATCCCGTACCTAACCTCTGTTTCAGTGCGTTTCTTGAAGAGTGATTTTAGTAGTTATACCTTTGGTTTGATGGAGGAAAACTGCAGGTCGATTTCAAGAGGTACAATGGGTAATCAGTGGAGGTTGTGGAAGATATGGTGGGGACGACTAACACAAGATAAAAACCAAGGGGGACGCGTTTTTACAATTGTGTAGTTTTATATGGTCATTTTGGTTTGTAGATTCGACAAGTGGCGGGATTCGGTTGTCTTATATGAAAAGTAAAAGCGGAGGTGTCGGTGGTTCAGATTGCGAAGGCATTTGGCATGGGCAACACGTCTTGGATCCTGAAACTGGATCCAGTAAAGTGGGACCCTTTAACCTATCTAGCGTAGTAAGTATAAAACTTATTTACCGAAGCATGGTACTTTTAAACTTATTTCTCACTTTACATAGAATTTTTTTTCTTCGTTAATGTCACATTTTTAATATTTTTATATTAAGAAAAAATTCGAATGACAGAGGGTTAATGCCACTCATATTTCTTAAATTTTGATTCAAATTTTATTTTAATTTTTAAATTTTAAAAAATTTTAATTAGATCTTTAATTGTCTAAAATTTTTTTATTTTTATAATTTAAATTGATAATAAATATCAATTAACGAATGTAATAACAGTTAATATCTCACATTGTAAAAACGAAATCAAAATAAAATTCTCTTTTAAGTTTAAAGAGAAAAATGAAATTATCACAAAATTTTATATATTTTATTAATCTTATAAAATATTAAATTTAAATTTAAAATTATATTTTATATTTTATATTTTTTGTTGTAATAAAATTTACTAGTTATATTTTTTTATAGAGAATAAATTTTTAAAAATTCAAATAAAGTTAAAAATTCAAATTCTTTTGTTAAAAATTAAATATCATTTTGATAAAAATTTTTTTTCTATTAAAAATATTATTTTACTCATAAATCATTATAAAAAAATATTATTTTTTATTCAAAAAATGTATTTTTTAAAAACATTAAATATCTTTTATTTTTTTTCAAATAAAAATAAAAATAATTAAAGAAAAAATTTTTTATATATTTCAAATTTATTTTATAAAATATTATAATTTAAAATATTTTTTTAAATTTTATTATGAAATAATTTATTAATAAAATAATATTTTTAATAGAAAATATATTTTTAAAATTTTAAAATTAAGTTCAAATTTTCAAATTTTTTTTAAAAATTACATATCATTTTAAAAACTTAAGTGAAAATTTTTATATTAATTTAAGAAATTAAATAAAAACTTCATATCACTTTAAAATATTATGAAAAATTTTCATATAATTTTAAAACAAGATTTATTAATCTATTTAAAATTTATTTCCTATCCAAAAATCTAGTTTGAATATATTTTTTGTTAAAAACATTTTATTCATATAAAATAAAAATATAATTTAAAATAATTTTCTTTTAATAAAACATATTTTATAAATATATTTAAAAATAAAAAAAGATATTTAATGTTTTTAAAAATAAATTTTTGGATAAAAATAATATTTTTTATATGATTTGTAAGGCAAATAATATTTTCAATAGAAAATATTTTTTTGTTTTTAAAATGTATTGAATTTTTTATAAAAATAATTTGAAATTTGTAACTTAATTTTAAGTTTTGAATATTTATTTTTTATTTAAAATAAAAAATCTAACTAATAAATTATATTATAACAAAAATATAAAAATATAATTTAATATTTAATATTTTATAAAAATATATATATAATATATAAAATTTTGAAATAATTTCATCTTTTGTTTCTATCATTTGAGATAATTATATTTTAATCCCTTAACCAAATGAGTGTTAATTGACATCATCATATGGTACCAACTTTGAATAATTGAAGATCTAATTAGAACTTTTTAAAATTAAAAATTAAAATAAAATTTAGATCAAAGTTTAGATATTATAAGTGCTATTATCCCAATGACTAATGAGTCTTACCCTCACTTTTTCATGTAAGACCTTATATCTTTTTTTTCTTTTTGAGAAAGTTAAACGACTTTGGTTCCATTTGTTTTCCAAAAATTGATTTACAAAAATGTTTATTTTTAAATGTTTACGTCTTTTGAAAAAGTAGAGATTTCATATTATTTGGATAAATTAATAAAAAATATTTTATGTTATTTGACTATTTTTTAGAAATTTTATTTTTTAATAATATCGACATAACTATTAAATTATTAAACATTATTTATTTATAAATATATGGAAATTATTTATTACTATTCTTTTAATATTAATATTAATATTTAATATTTAAAATATTATTTTTCTAATATAATAGTATTAAAATAGTAATATTTGATATTAAAATAGTTATATTTTATATTGAAAAATATATATTATTAAATCATAACAAAATATTGTTTATTTATATTTTTATGAAAATAGTAATATAAATCCATTAGTCAATAAAATATAAAAATAATATATTTTAAATTAAAAATATTAGAAAATATATAAAATATTCATATTATTAAAATAATATTAATATGATATTAAATAATATTAATTATTAAAATAATAAAAATATTATTTAAATCATATTAATATTTATTATTAAAATAATATTATAATATTATTTATTATTTATGATTGAAATATTAAAATTATTTATGTTTAATAATATACAAAGTAAAAATATTTCAAATTAAAATCGAAAAACCTTTTAATATTAATATTTTAATATTTTAATTAAAATTAAGTAAAAGTATTTTGAGTCCGATTAAATCAAACTCGAATTTAAATATTATATTCAAGCTTGTCTTGAGCTAAATTATAAAAGATATTTAATATTAAAATATAGAAGACTTTTAATATTAATATATTAGTTCTTTAAATAAAATTAAATGAAAATATTTTTATTAATCTAACAATATTTTGAGTCAAGTGAAATTAAATTTGAATTTAAAAATTTATGTATAAAATCTAGCTTGAATAAAACTATAATCTCAAGTCTGATAAGTAATTTTATCCATAAACAATTATTTTTCGAAAATATCTTCTAAAAAAAAAGATAATTTTCCAAAAAATAACTTAATTTTTTATTGATTAGTAAATTTTTTTCAAACAAATACCCAAAAATACAAAAATCATTTTTTTCTAAACAAGCAAACTTTCAATTCATTTTGGGCCGGCTCTGATCCAATATTTGAATGGGCATCATACAAAATGACACTAAGGGCCAGTTTCTCAGGTAAGGGACTGCTTTTATTGTGTCAGCGTGGGTCCGAAAAGATCGTTTGTCCATTGGCCAGTGATTCAAGACGACGAATCAACAACAACTTCAACCATTTTCAAGAAGAAAAGTAGTTCAGCAGCATTATTATAAGAACAAAAGAATAGAAGAAGAGTAACAAACACCAGCCATGGACAGCTAGCTTTTAAGTCTTAAAGCATAACATCATTCACAATTACTTAAATTATTGAATCGTAGATGACAAACTCCGAAATTACACAGAAATCAACATGGAAATGAAAAGTGATCAGGGACTGGCAATTTGTAGACTATAATGTCCAACGGCAGTGGCAGCCCTAGTGATGACCTAATCAAAAAGCAAGTATACTCTTTTCAGGCGCACACGACTCATGTACATAATTGCACCAATTCTGAGTCAAAGCTGCAAACAAGCAAAAGTATATAAAGCAATTATAGCCCTTCCAAAGAAACAACCATATAAAGCAATTATAGCCCTTCCAAAGAAACAACCACCCTCTGTTCCAGTAGTTTTAACCCTAAGCTTCAAGGCTTTACAAAGGCTTTACCATGGTTGAAATGTTTTGAAAAAACTAGTTTGATAAACTTCATCTTTTTTGATGAGTTGTAAACTTTTCAAAGTTTTTTTAGAAATGGTATGAGTTTTTCTCATAACATTTTTTAAAGAAATCATTAGTTCTGCTAATACTAGGTTAGTAACAGTAGAACTTTTCGATATTGTATTTGTGTTAGATACAATATCATTCATAAAAATATATTCTATTTCATTGTCGAAACTATCATAAAAAAATATTTCATAAAACATTTCATCATCTGATAATTTTTTTGCAAAACAGATTTGAAGATCCTTTTGATTAAGGGTTTTGATCATTTTTCTAGCATTTTTTCCTTTTTTAGGATAATTAAGTGCTATATGATCTTCTTCATCACAAATAAAATATTTGCATTTTTTAGGTTTAGAAGTTTTTCTTCTAATAGCAAATTTTCCTTTTTTAGGATTTTTGCTTCTCTGAGGTTTCCATTTTTTCAAAATATTTTTTTTAAAGGATTTTTTTTTTATAATTTTTAGTTGTTTTGTTACAACCAAAATTAAACTCATTATCAAGTGTCTTAGTACATTGTTTATGACTAAGTTTACTTTTAACTTGCTTTGCTGCCTGTTGTTTCAGACAATATTCTATGATTTAAGTTTGAACATATCTTATATGACTTCCTAAAGTATCGTACAACTCTAGACTAGGATTAGCTACATTTGATTTTTTCAAACGTAGTTCTAAATATGTAATATAATTTTGAATACATAATTCATCCAATGGTGAAGAAAGTTTATTGAAATATTGATTTAACCAAAATTTTGAATGTTCTTCATTCAATTTTTCATATTCGCTAATATATTTTTTAGAATAACCATCCAAGTTTTGGATGTTTCAGAGTTTGAGCTTAGAAAGAATATATTGAGTTTCACTATGAGCATCTAGATCTTCCATGATACCACATAATTCATTTTTTAGAATTTGTGTTAACATTTTAAGAGATCTAGAATATTTTCTGAAGCTAGAAAAGTACTTTTTTGGGTTTTTTTAAAATCAGTATTTTTTTATTTTTTGAGAAATTGAAAAGCATCTTCTTACCAAGTACTGCAAAAATAATTTTAAAATTTTTCTCTATTCCAATTATTTTTGTAGTGAGTTACTACAATAGACATGGACTATGCCCATTCATCTATGATTTTTTTATATTCTGAAATAGAGACTTTTGAAAAATCTAAATAGTACCTCCAGATGTTACAATTCTTTTGTTTAAAAAATCTATAGTAGGGGCTGTATTATTTTGAGGAGTATGGCTTGTTTGGCTACTTTTGTAGTATTTTTTTTATTTCTTCCTTTTTATAAGAATCTATTTGATAAGAAGGATCAACTAAATGTGTTTCAAGTAGTTGATATTATTCTAGATTTTTGCAAAATCTGAAAATCTAAGTAGATCATTAGCCTCCGAATTAGAGACTTCTCATATTTTTCTTTTTCCACGATTTGTTGTTTGCAGAAGATGAATTTTTTCTTCATCTTCAGATGTTGTTTCTTCATTATTTACTACTAAGTTAGTTGTAAGAATGTCAAAATTATCATCTATTGCTTCACCTTCACAACTTTCACTGGTTGTGTCGTAGTTTAACATGTAGTGATAATTATATTTCTTAAAAATATCTTTATGGGTTTCATAAAACTTTTCTATTTCTTGAAGATATTCGACCCTTTGTTTAGAGTTTGTAGTTTAATTCATTTTTTTGTTTAAAATTCTCAATCAGATACCTGTAAGATTTAACGTCCATAAGATCTTGATTTGATTTCTTAGATGATGATGATTTATCATCAGAAGCTAAAATAGTATTACCATAAAATAAAGGTCCAAAATTAGTGGGGTTTTTTTTTTTAAATTTTTGTTCTCTTTTAGTCTATATATTATCTATTTTTTCTTCAATATTATCAATTTTTACAAAAAAAATTTTTGAAAAAAAAAGAAGAAAGATCAACAAAACAATTAATAGTTTTACTTATAGCAACATTATTAGATTTACATGTTGGATCTATATGCAGACTATGATTATAAGCTTTAACTTTACAAATACAATTATCTTCTTCATTTTGTTTCATATTTTAAATGCTTAAAATCGATACCAGTTTCTTATCACAGTTTCACAAAAGCTAGTTAACAAAGTCAACTCAAGCCACAAATACCAACAAAGAAACCAATAAACTAGGCAATATGAGCTTTAAAATACGAAACAAAAAACAAAGAGATTAAAGTAAAAGTAAAGAGAACTTATAGAATCCTACGAGAGTTAAGTACTACATGATGAGAACTACCTTTAGAATCCCAACGTCTAGTATGATTCTGTTATCTGTGTGTGCTTTGTGTTAGACTTGGATATCATTTGATGTGATTGGATAATTTGTGTACTTTATATTGAGCTTAACAAAAACATCAAGCTAGAGGGAGTTTTTAACGCTCTTATGTTAGAGATTTCGTAGATCTACTATAATATATAAGTAAAATCTTAAACCAGCAAGTATCTTTTATGAAAAAAATCCATCAAATTTTTGGATTAAAATGAATAATATCTTACAAGTTGGATACGAATCTTCATAGATAATGTGATCTAGATATTACATGCCAGCATAAAAGCTTCGACTAGGAAATTCTAATTTAACAAAATTAAGAAGAAACTTGAATTGCATTCAACAAACGGAATTTCAGAGTCTAATTGGAAATCTAGTCGAAGTAAGAAGAAAATCCAATAAATGCGAGATCTCACCATGCTGTCACGCTTCAATTCTTTTAAGTTACAGGGGAAAATAGAGGGAATCAAGTGAAATTTGTCAGTTTAAAATTGCGGACCAGTTAAAATTTTCTCAAAGTATGGATTGGGATCGGAAACCGCAGGAAGAAGTGAAAAACCCTAGACCGCAGCGGGAATGGAGATTGGCGAAGAAGGGGAAGGGAACGCAACCACTTTTGAGTTTTGACAGTTAGGAATCGGAAGCAAGAGCGGGAATCACCAGCTTTTCACGACAAAAACAAAATACTTTGGATTTCGAGGCAAGCACTCGCTGTGGGCAAGCTCCTTCATTTTCCTACTTCAATGGTCCAACACACTTGCACTTTGGGCCTTAGCTTATCCTCAATGTCATTAAGCGGACTTTTCAAAGGCCTTTGCTTTAAAAAGTTTTCAAGTTTATAAAATTTTGGGAAATTGTTTTTTTAACGCAAGAGGACATAATTCAAACTAAGTTTATTAATTTGAAAAATAAATAACTTGTCCCAAAATTCAAATCATGGATTTGGTAAGATTGATAGGAGGAAAAGGAGAAAATTTTGCTAAAGATAAAACGTAGTTGACTTATTGATTTTAGTTAGGTTAATATTTGAACAATTTTTTAATTATCTAAATTCGTATAGTAAAATTAAAAAATCTGAGATGGACTGTCTATTTTTAAAATTAATTAATTTTTTTTAAATTAAAGGACTTGGATGGAATTTAATTTATAATATAAGATACATGTATATGATCATTATTTCATAAATTTATTTGGTTAAAGTTTTAAACTTTGTAATTAAAATTAAAAGATTATCATATGTTTTCTCTTATTATATTAATTTATTTATTTTTTATAATATATCTTAATCAATTATGTCACAAACTTTTAACTTTTTTTTTAACTATGATGGAATTTAAAATTTTCATAAACTATATCTCAAATAGTTTTTCTCAAATCTCTCTCTCACATATATATATATATATAATATCCACTTATATTAATGTAAGTTTTATATTTTTTTATCCTTAAATTAAAATAATTAAAATTAAAAATATTATTTTGATTCAAATTAATAATGAATTTAGTTTTGATCAATGATAAAAGAATTTGTAAATCTTATATGTATATACAGCATCTCTACCCATATATATTAGTATATCCTTCTTATATCCTTAGCCATTTTTATTTTGGTATTTGTCTGTCAAGATTCAAATTATACACTTTATGCATATTCCTATATATCGGCCTCATTTACATAAAGATCAAACAATTATCAAATTTGAAATTTATATTGCATTAGTAAATAATAGTGTTAATTGAGTTTGTTCTGTTTGATTTTTATGCCAATATGAGGATTTTAATGTCTTTAATTGGCTTAGAGTGTACCCTAGAGCATAGACCCTTATGTCTGGTTTTCATAGTTTGTCCTAAGAGTTTCCCCGAAGTCATTAAACTAGGGGTCAGTATTTTATTCTGTTAGGCCCCTTGCCCAAAGGCAAAGGGCTTAAACTGGTGGAAACATGCGTTGCAATGATGAAGCATACGAATTATTAAATTCAATAATTCAGAGATTTAGAATTTATTTCTTTATCTCGAATCTCCTAAAAAAAAATAATTGAATTCAAGAAAGATAAGGTCAGTTCTTTCTTCCCAATGGGAGAATCACAAATAAAAAAATTGATTAATTCTTTCTTACAAGTGTTAAGCTTCATGTCTTGAACCTTCTTTGTCAACTGAACCTAAATGTAATGGCTCCTCTTTTCTTTTACTTCCCATCCTTAAAAGTCCATATAATTTTCGAAATTCTCTTACTGAATGATCCCTACTGAACAGATTTCCTTGACCAACCGTTTCGTCTGAATTTCGAATCGATTCACTGTCGCTCAATCTTTCACTAACCCTTTTAGCATTACTGCCCGTGGTCTGCAAAGCTGTGATGACTGATTTCAAGGCTCGAGTGGGCGAGCTTCTGTTAGAAATCATGATCTCCCCAATCTCAGCCGGACTTAAACTAGCCCCTCCCTGGAAAATCTCTTCAACTTGTGGAAAAAGCTTATGTTCCTTGACACCTAAGTAACTATTAGCCAAACTCTTGAAAGCAGAGAAATCACATGGTGGAAATTGTATATGAACATCAATCCTCCCCGGCCTCAAAACTGCTTGGTCAACCTGGTCTTTGCTGTTCATTGTGAATACCATCACCCGCTCCTCGCCACAGCAAGATATGATTCCATCCATGAAATTCAATATCCCTTTCAAGCTCACATCCCTTGATTTCTCCTTTAAGAAACAATCAAGATCTTCAACCACGATCATAGACCGATGGGTAGTTTGAAGCAAGAGCATCTTCAAATCAGAATCGTCTGAAACTTTCGACAAATCAATGTCATACACATCAAAGTACAGGAACCTAGCCATAGCCGCAACAAAGCTGGATTTTCCTGTTCCGGACGCGCCATATAAAAGATAACTCCGCTTCCAGACACGCCCTAGCCTATGGTAAAATTGCTTGGACTTGAGAAACATTTCAAGATCAGCTTTGACCCTGTTCTTCAAATCAACGTCCATGACAAGAGTATCAAAGGACGCTGGATGATTGAACGGGACCGATCTCCACCGTCCATTCTCAACTGTTAGGTTCTCGACTTTCATGCGCAACTTGATCTCTTTCTTCCTTTGATCAATGTCATCAGCAACAGACAGTATGTGTTGGAGATACGGACGTAGAATTCTACGTTTATCATTCTTTCTGAGCCTCAATACGAACATTCTTCTTCCATTTTTCTCAGATTTCTCGACTGTCCAGTTGATTCTGGCGCCAAGAAACGTATCCTGAACTGTCTGGTTGGTGTCAAGATGAAGAACAATATCATTGGACTTGGAACCAGTAAAAAAGTTGGTGAAATCCGAGTCTTCTAGGGAAGGGAGAGAGTTCAGATACGTAGAAACCTTGTGATAGAGGTCGTTTTCCTGGAAAAGATCGTTAAACTGTGGAACTCTGTAGGATTGGTAGACATGAAACCAGTCTTCCAAAGACCGGAAAAGCTTCAGAAGGATGTGTAAAAAGGATGTTCTTAATAAAAAACGGAGGATCAAGAACAAGCTCAGGATTATAAACAGTATTAGAATCATGTTTACCATCTGGGGAGGGCGATAGGGTAGGTTGGAGAACAAAAATGGAGAAGGTATAAAAGAAGAAAGGGGGTTTCTGAATACACCTCACAAATTTCCTTAAAAAAAATCCACCTACCAAATACCAAATTTAGCTTTTAGTAAATAACAAAAATACCCTTTTACTTTTATACACTTCATGCCTCTTTTTTTCTTCCTCTTTTCCTTTTTTTGGTTCTTCTTCTTCCTCTTTCATCTTTTTTTCTCGTATATTAAATCTTAAAATTTTAAAAGTAAAACTAAAATTTTAAAATCAAAATTTTCAAAAATAAATTTTTGATAAGTTTTAGGGTTTCTAAAAAATTCATTTTCAAAAAACTTTTGAGTTTATTAAAAATAGTTTTTGAGCATTTAAATTTTTGAAAAATTTTGAGATTTTTCAAAAATAGATTTTCAAAAACTTCAAAAAGTTTTTCAAAAATAAATTCTCGATAAATCTTTAAATTTTTAGATTTTCAAAAAGCTTTAAGACTTATAGGAAAAGAAATTCTAGAAAATTTTTAAATTTTTGGATTTTCAAAAAATTTTAAAACTTTTCCAAAAATCATTTTTAAAATGCTTTTAAGTTTTTCGAAAATTTATTTTTAAAAAATTTGATTTCACCTAAATTATAACATAAACTCTATTTATATTCACATGCATTTTAACTAAATTTTAATCAAATAAATAAAAAATAAGTTAAAAATTCTATCTTTAATCCATGTAAAGCTCAAGAACATAAGTGATTTGAGGTAAATATTATGAATTTAGGGTTTTTTATTAAAAATGAAGAGAGAAAAGAGAAAATGAAAAAGTGAAAGGGTAAAAAGGTAAAATAAAAAATAAAATGTGGGATGTATTTAATAAAAATAAAAAATTTAAGTTAAAATTTAAAGTGTATTTAACAATAAAATGTATAAAAAAAAAGATGCAAATAAAATTCCCCGTGAAGAAACGAAGATATCATTTATGGGGGCTACTTTAGAAGTCGGTTTGAGCCGGTAAGTGCAATAGGGTCAAAGGCCAAGCAGAGAGTTTTAGACTGATGACTCTAGACAATTAGGATTTAAACCATAGTTGAATAATCTGCTGCATTTTGGCCATCTTTTTCAATGGCTTTGACCGGAGCATGGGCTTTGATTTTTCCGTAAATTTAGGGGCAATTTGATGATTGTTTTTTTATACTTAATTCACCGAAACTCATATTCAACGTTGTTCTAGAAAAAGGCAGAAATTTTCATCGTTGCTTCTTGTTTGTTTAAGTTATTTTTATTTTCATATTCAAGACAAAGAGCTCGCAAAACAAAATTCAATTGATTCCCAATTGCCAATAGAACATGATGCTCTTATAATTTTTCAAAAAAATTATTGATAAAATAAAAAATCGTAGAGAGTGGACGAAGATGGTGGCACCCTCCCTTTCTCCATTTTTTTTTTTTCTCTTTTGATTTGATTTGATTTTTATTAAATTTATTTTTTTTTCTTTTTTGTTAATTTTTAGTTTTTTTATCAAATAAATTTTATAAAAAAATCAATAAAGATAAGGATAATGAAACAATTCGCATTCAGTTAATTTCAATTCATGTTGATCTAATATAAGTATGTTTGTTTTTAAAAAAAAATTAAGGTTGGATTGAAATTTTTTTGAAAGTAAGATCGAATTGGAGATGAATTTAAAATATTTCATTTTATCCTGAGTGTTTACGTGACCTCTCTCTTTTTTTTTTTTAATTTTTAATTTTTTAGGTTTTTTTTTAATTTTTAATTTTTATTAGTTAAATTTTATAATAAAAAAATTAATTGAAATAAATATAATAAAATAATCTATATCTAATAAATTTTAATTCGTCATGATTCAATTGATACGTTTTTTTTTAATTCGAGATAATTAGATTGAATTTTTAGTTTAAATGAAATTAAGTCAAACCTTGATATATAAATATATATATATATATAATATTTTATTATTTATTTACTTTTATATTTATATATATTATTAAAAAATATTATCTAATATTTTAATTTAATAAATTGATGTGTTATCTTATTTGACTTTTTTTTAATCATTTTTTTTCATTTTTTAAAATTTTATTTACAAGATACATTTTGTAAAGAAAAAATCAATAACTATAGAAATAAAAAAACAACTTACATCCAAAAAGTTTTGATTGACCACATTTTAAGCAATGCGAATTTTTTTAGATAAAGAATTTATTAAATTTTTATCTCTTTAAACAATTTAAATCAAGTCAGCATCAAATACTTTGACTCAATTTTCCTAGGGATATAAAAAAATATATTTTTTATTATTTACTTCTCTCATATTTATATATATATATATGTATGATATTAATAAAAATATTATTTAATATTTTAATTTAATAAAAATTTACACTTGTATATAATTAAATTATAATTTATATTAAAAAATAAATATAATTATATTCGTCTCTAAGATGTCATCTATTAAAATTTTATATAAAAATTTTACATCTCTTATGTTTAAAATAATTTTAAAAAATAAAAAATTATCTGGCAATAAAACGCACATCTAATTCTAGTAATAATAAAGCTTACAGTTAACGTAAAGCAGAAATATTCAAGATGTGAGATAAAGCCTGTGAACTAAGTTATGGCTGAACCCGCCAGCTTTGAAATGGTACCATTCCAACCTATCCCATGGCATCCGTCATCGGCTCATTATAAATTGACTGCAATCATTCCCGGCTGTGCAACCTGTGAATCATATGACCAATAGACTCTGAAAAGCAGCCGCCAATGATGACTAAAACATGCATTTGAACATATATTATTGCTTTCACATCAAAATATGGGAGCTGCAACCCCCCGTAATGAGTACACACCCATTGTCAGCAGCCAACCTTGTCTAGAGTCAAGATTTGGCATAAGTTATCATGAGCTATTTATATATAAGATATAATAGGATAAAAGTATAAAAAATGATAGATCTCGTGTGTTAAAAAAAAATATTTTTATTTCAAATATTGTAATAGTTACAGGTAAAATAGTTATAAAATTTTATTTACATTTTAAAAAAAGTGAGCTATTGACATATTATTAAATTATTTTATTGATTAATGTATGTGTTAAATCACTCATTTAAGATTGTATCTCTGGCCCGATGATGGTAAAAAGGCTCAATGTACTATTTTTATATTAATAAAATATATTTTTTATATACGAAAACATCAAGGTCACCTTTGTGTACTCTCATTTTGCCATGATGTTTAATTGTATATGTTTAAGACTGACTTATGGCTTATTGGTTGCTTGTTCAGATATTGAACTATCCTTGATTGATTTGGGTGGAAACATTTATTCAATTGCCACATGATTTATTGTTTCATTGAGAGAAAGTATAGCCCATGACACATGATATCAAAGCACGGTTGAGAAGTGCTAGAGAATTAATAAAATGGTAATGAGTGTTAGATTTAATGACCAACAAAGGATTAAAGAGCTTGAGGCCACGGTGGCTACCCTAAAAGCTCATGTGATAACTAATGATCAATTGAAAGAGCTCGAGACAGCCTAATGAGAGTTATCCGATACTCTACATAACTTGGACGAAGAGACCAGAGATGCTTTGAATGTCTTCTAAAGAGAGTTTGAGCAGCTCAGGGCCCAAGTGAGCGTTCTACGAATGGCTATGGTCAGGTCAAATTTTAGTTCGATAGAAAAAGGGAAACGGGCCAAGGTGCCACAACCTAGATGTTATGAGGGGGTAAAAGATACCAAAAAGCTTGAGAACTTTCTGTTTGACATGGAATAATGCTTTCGAGCTGTGCATATAGAATTAGAGGAGAATAAGGTTGCAATGCCTTCAATGTACCTTGGCGGTGATGCCAAGTTATGGTAGCATTCAAAATTTATAAATGATGAATGCCTTATTAAAACTTGGGCAGATCTTAAGCAAGAGTTAAAGAACCAATTCTTCCCTGAGAATGTGGAGTATATAGCCCGAAGGAGGCTTCGAGAATTGGTGCAAACGAAAACAGTGCGAGAGTTTGTGAAGAGCTTTTCTACCCTGATGTTAGACATTAAAGATATGTTTGAAAATGATAAGATATTCTATTTCCTTGAGGGTCTCAAACCTTAGGCCATGGCAGAATTATAAAAACAGAAGGCGCAAGATGTGACCATGGCTACTACCGAATGTCTTTACGATTTTAATGATGGTCCCCTAAAATAAAAAAATCCTTCATCAAGTGTCAGTAGCTCTAACTTTAGGAATAGGGGAAAAATGGCTAGAATGGATTGACCATTTAGTGAGGGATTTGATAAGAAGCTTTTTGGTCAAGACAATATCCAACCTAGGGCAAACAATGTATCGATTTTCAAACCAAGGTAACCGCTAGCTTACTTTCTACGTCAGGGCCCGTACGGGTGATCGACTGCCCACATAAATGTACCCTTAATGCTCTGAGAGTCGCATCTTAAAAGTCTATTAAAGTGCTCGAAACAATCGAAAAAATTATAGAAGAGCTAGCCAGGATGGGCTCAATAGGATTCTTTAATATCTTTTATACCTAACTAAACATGATAAAAAAAGAACCTATGAGAGGTCTGATATATGTGTACCTGATAGTAAATGAAAAGAACACAAAGGCCATGGTAGATATGAGGGCAACCGATACCTTCATCACACCAGAAGAAGTAAAAAGGTGTAGTCTTAAGGTTAATAAAGATTGTGAACAAATGAAAGCGGTTAATTCGTCAGCCTTTATGATCAATGAGAGCTTCAATAGTGTGACAACCAAGTTGGGGCCATGAAAAAGAAATGTAGACTTCACGATCTCCCCCATAAATGACTTTGATGTTGTTCTAGGATTGGACTTCATGATGTTGACTCAGGCAAACCCAATCCCCGCTACAAATTGTTTATTGTTCTTGGGAGAACGCCCGTGTGTTGTACCGACCATGATCTTTCCTAAGAATGAAAAAAAAATGATTTCAGCCTTACAATTTAAAAAAAAGGTAAAGAGAGAAGAGCTTCTTATGTGGCCATGCCAATCTACAAAAAAGGGATTGAGTTGGAAAAGGGACCTGGTGGGGTGAAAAAGGTATTGAAAAAATTTGAGAGTGTGATACCAAAGCAATTGCCTAAGGTCCTACCTCCTCGAAGATTAGTGGACCATGAGATTGAGCTTCTTCTGAGAGTCAAGCCACTAACTAAAGCTCTATATCGTATGGCTCTGCTTGAGTTGGTTGAATCGAAAAAATAATTAGATGAACTTTTACAAGCAGAGTTTATTAAACCATTAAAAGCATCATTTGGAGTACCTGTACTATTTTAAAGAAAGCATGATGGGAGTTTACGATTGTGTGTGGACTATAGGGCCTTGAACAAAGTCACTGTAAGGAACAAATATCTCATCTCACTTATTACAGATTTATTTGATCAACTAAGCCAGGCCAAGTACTTTTTCAAATTGGACTTAAAATTTGGCTATCATCAGGTCAGAATTATTGAAAGAGATGAGCCAAAGAGCACGTGTGTAACGTGGTATAGTGTATTTGAATTTCTTGTTGTGCCTTTTGAATTGATTAATGCCCCGTCATATTTTATACCTTGATGAATCAGGTGTTCTATGACTATCTTAACAAGTTTGTGGTCATTTATTTAGATGATATAGTGGTTTATAGTTCTACCCTTAAAGAGCACCAAGATAACATACGTCTTGTGTTTCAAAGACTACAAGACCACCAACTATATGTTAAAAGAGAGAAATGTGCATTTATTCAAACATGAATCTACTTCTTAGGCCACATTCGAATGGACATGAAAAAAGTAAGGGTTATGAAGGAGTGGATAACACTAAAGAATGTTAGTGAACTTCGCTCATTTTGGGGTTAGTCAATTATTATAGGAGATTTGTGGAATGCTACTTAATGAATCACGGCCCTCACAGAGTTATTGAAAAAGGAGCATAAATGGTGTTGGACAAGTGAATGTCAAGAAGATTTTAAAAGATTAAAGAAAGCTATGATGAAAGACCTTGTCTTGGCTCTTTTTGACATTACGAAGCCTTTTGAAGTTCAAATGGATGTATACAATTTTGCTATTAGGGGAGTACTTCTACTAGAATGACACTCGATAGCCTTTGAAAGTTGAATGAAGCTAAAAGGAGATATACGACTCAAGAAAAGGAACTCTTAGTAGTAATTCATTGTCTAAAAGCATGGCAACACTACTTGTTGGGTTCATAATTTATCGTGAAAATGGACAATGTGGCAATTAGTCATTTTCTCACCCAATCAAGGCTCATGGCTAAATAAGCTAGATGGCAAGAATTTTTAATCGAATTTGAATTTTATTTCTAGCACATAGCTGGAAGAACCAATCAAGTGGCAAATGCATTGAGTAGACGAGCAGAGTTGGCTGCCTTTAGAAAAATAGCCCTAATGACGGCTAGTAAAGTTACGATAAATGTTCGCAAGTAAATTAAAGATATTCTGAGAAAAGATCCGTAAATCAATACCATTTTAAAGCTAGTAGTAAAATGAAAGACCAAATACTTTTGGCAAGAAAATGAGGTTTTATTGACAAAGGGTCTTTGGTTGTTTGTGCCAAAAATAAGAGGTTTGAGATATATCCTAATAAGGGAATGCCATGACACACCATGGGCAGGTCATCTTAGTTGGCAACGTACTTTGGCTCTACTGAAACAAGGTTATTATTGGCCTCGATAAGATATGATGGACTATATTAAGACTTATCTCATTTGCTAATAGGATAAAATTGAAAAGAAGAAACCAGTAGGCTTGCTTGAACCATTACCTGTGCCTACTAGACCTTGAAAAAGTATCTCCCTTAATTTCATATTGGGTCTTTCCAAAGTTGGCGATTTTAGGTTTATTTTGGTGGTGATTGACCACTTTTCGAAATATGCCACACTCATTCCCACCTAAAAGTATTGTACTGCGGAAGACACAGTCTGACTGATGTTTAAACATGTAATTAAGTATTGGGGCCTTTCTTAAAACATTGTTAGTGATAGGGATCTAAAATTCACTGGGTTATTCTGAAAAGAACTTTTCCAGATCTTAGGATCCTAACTCAACATCTCTTCAAGTTATCACTCGCAAATCGATGGTCAAACTAAACAATTTAATGGGTTGTTGGATGAGTACTTGAAACACTTTGTTCAAGCTAATCAGAAAAATTGGCCTTCATTGTTAGATGTGGCTCAGCTTTATTTTAATTCCAACAAGTGTTCTTTCACAAACAAGAGTCCATTTAAAATGATCACAGGACAACTACCAAGACTACTACATGCATCCCTTGAGTCGTATGGAGGGAAAAAAGCATTCAACCTTAGCAAAAAATAGAGATAAAATACAAAAATACACAAGCATACTTGAAAAAGCATCGAAAGGCATGAAGAAGTGGGCAGATAAGGGTCGAAAGGTATAGCAATTCAAAGTTAGTGATCTTGTTCTTGTCAAACTAGTACCTGAACAAACCAAGTTCCTAAAGAAGCGAGATCATAGGTTGGTCCATAAATATAATGGTCCAATGAAGATCCTTTCCAACGTGGGGAATGTTTGTTACAAAATTGACTCGTCAAAATGGATGAAGGTGCATCCAATGTTCTATGTGAGCAACTTAAAACCTTTCCATACAAATCCCACAGATGCAAGCCATAGAGAGTCAACTAGGGCTGCCATCACCATGAAGCCACCATCAAAATGTTAAGTTAAAGAGATTTTAGCTGATAAAGAATCCAGGGTATCTCGAAGAATAATTCATGAATATTTAGTGAAATGGGAAGGCTTAGGACCATAGGAGACTAGCTAGAAAAGAGATCATGACCTCCAAGCATTCAAACAAAATATCGAAAAATTCCAAACCAACAAGTCGACAAGGACATCGATAAAATAGGTGAGGGAAGATGTCATGAGCCAATCTTATATAAGGTCATGACTGAGCATAGGTTGTCATGAGCCACCCATGTATAGGGCCATGATGCCAAGGGGAGGATAAATCTCGTGTGCTAAGAAAAATATCTTTATTTCAAGCATTGTAATAGTTACAGGTAAGATAGTTATAAAATCTCATTTTCTCTTTAAAGGAGATGAGTAATCGACATATTATTAAACTACCTCACCGATTAAAATATATACTAAATCACCCAACTAAAGCTATCCCTCTAATCCAACAATGATGGGACGATTCAATGTACTATTTTTAATATTAATAAAATATATTTTTTTATATATAAAAATACCGAGATCATCTTAGTGTAATCCTATTTTGCCCTGATATTTCATTATGTATGCTTAAGATTGATTTATGACTTCTTAATTACTTATTTAGATATCAAACTATTCTTGATTAACCTAGATGAAAACATCCATTCAAATACCTCACGATCTATTGCTTCTATTGCTTCATTAAAAGATCGCATAGCCCGTGACACCTATCTTGTTACAAAGATCTTTCAGATCAAGCAACAAAAAGTAGAATCGGAAAACCAAACCGGTCAAACTGTATTACACCCCATAACATCCCAATTCAACTGAATCAACAGGGTTTCTAAAATATATTACAACTGAAAGATTTCACTCGCTAACTTTCGCAAGCTCCATTGGAATTGCAGCAGCTAAAATCATGGGGTAATAAATTGGAGCCCAGGGACCAAAAAGGCAAATGGAAAGTTATTTTAATTGAATAACTTTAGTGACTACAACAATTCTTAATATTTCAAAGCTGCCATCGTAAGCTTTAAATAAGATGTCACCTCAAATGTTAATATGTAGCTTTACCAGAAAAGAGAATCTAAGTTTCTGGGCATGGTACTGAACACCAGATTGCCTGGCGGGATCTGAGCATAGAGATGAGAAATTCAGGCGTCATGAGAATCTGATTGAAGGTTAACAATTTGAGAAACTACAAGCTTGGAGAGTTCATTAATTGCAGCTTGAATCTGAAAATCATCTGATTCCCCCAGCCTTGACTATCCAGGTAACTGTGAACTTAACCTGCTATATTCATTTGCAGCAACCCCAGTCTTCTTAGATGTAGCAAGAACTTTCTCCAGATCAGTCTGTGATAATGCCCTTGGAGCCTGAAAAACACAAAATAGAACATAGACAAAAACTTAATAAGATAAATAATCAATGATATGTAGCTAAAAATATGAAGGCTATAGGTAAGTTACCAATGTTCATCAATTCTACATGCAAACAGAACTTTTGCTCATAGGTTTGTGTTCGAGAAAACAAAAAAATCTTCCCAGAATCTCATCCTCTACCTCATTCCATCTATAATCAAGTACTTGTGACACAAAAAAAAAAAGTTAGATTCAGTCCCTCATCACATAACAGAAACAGCCAAACAGGAGCTACCTCAATTAAAATATATTTCTGAACAGAAAATTCATAGGTTTAAGATGGCTAGTGAGATCATTCAGAGATATAAGCTGAACCTCAGCAAAACCTGAGAAAGACAGCACATGGACACAGAAAAGAAATATACAAATATACTTACTCCAGATGGTTTTCCTTTCTTCTCCTCATCTAGTAAGTCCCTAATAGGAAAGTATCCTGCTTTCTTGCAGAGGTCAAGAAGATCTGAACCTGTGTACCTTTCACACAAACTGGCTATGTAGTCAAAGTCGATGCTTTCTTCAACCTTCTCACCCTTCAAAATCACCTTCAGTATCCCAGCCCTCTCCCTGTGGTCAGGTATTCCAATCTCAAAAGCCTGGGGAAGATGCCTGAGTATGACTTCATCCAGTTCTGATGAATGATTTGTTGCAACAAGAATCATAACTCGTGCATTCTCTGGACAACAATATAAAATCATAAATTTTAAATTATTATAGATTTAAAAATAATACCTAGAACAGTCTTCAGTGAGCCCTTCATCACAAAATAAATGAAAGACAGTACTTTGTGGGAGATTGATAACAGTACATAACAGCTTTTAGGAGCAAATATACTCACGATCAGTGGTAAATCCATCCCATAAAGCCATGAACTCAGTCTTCATGTTTGCCATTGCTTCATGATCTGTATTACGACGCTGCTCCAAAAAACTGTCAACCTCATCAATAAATATAATAGCAGGCTGGAGTTTATAGGCCAAACTAAATACAGCAGCCACTGCAAAAGTAGAAGAGGAAATAAACAATTCAATCTGAGACGCATAAAAGAAAAAAGATTTACATGAGGCCTTACATCCATTATAAAAGGCATATGAAAAGGATGTTTAATTGATAAGAAAGGCTAGCTTACTACTACTTACATATGCAATGAAAATTTCCATCTTTTGTTTGTCTTTTCTTGTCTGTGTGTGAACATTGGAGTGACAGGACACATTAGATGACAACCATTTTTGGGGCTTCAGCCAAAAGACATGGTATGAAGCCATCTCAGTATGACCTTAGGATGGTTGAATTAGTTAGCCTTCTCTTAAAAGAATTCTTTTACCTATCTAGAGTATCTTCTCATATCTCCACTAGAGTTAAACTCAATATAGCAAATAAAAACCAGAAAAACAGATTACGGTCCAATTTTAATCATGTATAACGATATGAATTAAGGTATAGTAACAAAATACAAAAAGCCCTAGAACAAATAGGGATAGAGTAAACATTACAATACTTACCAAGTTTCTGTGCAGCACTAAACCACTTACTCATGAGATTTGATATCCTCACATTGATGCAAACAGCTCCAGACTCCTTTGCAATGGCTTTAGAAAGCATGGTCTTTCCAGTACCTGGGGGCCCATATAACAAAACCCCTTTTTGAGGACCAAGAAGCTTTCCATGTGACAACAGCTCTGGTCTCCTTAATGGAAGAATCACTAGTTCATACAGAGCCTGCTTGATGGCTTCCAATCCTCCAATAGACTCAAATTCCACATCAATGTGATCAGGATTTATCACATCACAGGCTATTACATCCCGTTAAATGAAAAAAGGTATAGGCATGTGGCAACCATAGAAGTTGACAGTTAGGACCCCTTGCTTCTATTCTAACACTATATCTCAAAGCAAATATTCCAACAATCTATATTTTGGATTACTGAATATACCATGCATGAATTTGAAAGTATATTTAGTAGGCACGCATTCTGAGATATGATAGTTTTAGATATAAAGCAGGAAATTGATGAACATAATAGAAAACAAGAAATGAACCTCTAGCAAATTACAGACATCAAACAGAAATATGCTAATGCCTGCAACAAAGGCTAAAAAAACACATGCTTATATGCTAGCATTCCAGTTTCTACAGAGCTTATCGGCAACTGGCTGGTTATTGATTCCCCACTAGTATTAATGAATTCTTTATTATTTGAAACCTTGATGGTATTTGTAAAGATTGGGAAGGATATCTTGCTTTATTTAGTTCGATAGTGTATTCCAGGCTAGTTCTAGGAGTTATTTTATGTCTTACGTTGTTTAGTTGGGCAACTGCAGTTGTATGGTCGTTATTTTTGCTACTTGCTTTTTGCTTTTAAAATTTTAGCATTCATGATTCATGAATAAGAAAACACAATATTTTACATTTATATGGAACAAATATGCCTTAAACTTACCGTCTGCTGATGATTCTTAGTCAAGTAGGATTTCGCTTTAGCAACTTTTAAAAGCAAATAAATAGCAACAATCAAAAGCAAACTACCCTAATATCCCTTTAGCAAGCTTTAATGAATTCAATGTTCAAAATCCAGACAAAGGACAGCGATTTCTATTCACAAAAACAAAATTTTGCAATTTTGAACTACAAATTCCAGCCTTGAATTCCATTCCAACTAATCAAAACCCTAAAAAAAACCTAAAGAATCAATAACATACTGACAAATTAATCAGCTTACAAAAAAGTAACACTTTGACCCAGAAAAGCTTCCACTTTTAAAAGGAAAAAAATATTATCATAAAACCATAAATTTTTTTTTTCAATTCCAAAATAAGATTACCTCATAGGGATTGGTGTGAATTAGAGGACAACCCAAGCGCTTGGCTATTTCCATCTTGTGCTCCAGTGCTTTTTTAGAAGCTTCTCGGTTCGGGTCGAGGTGTCGGAGCCCCGTGAAGAGGACCAAGCAACTAAGGGCGGCGCTGGCAGCGTACAAAATCAGTTCTTGCAGGAACTTTGTCTCCGACGAAGATGAACCCATCTTCGCATATATTAATTTATTTTAGTATTATCATAAAAAAGCTTACTACTAATAGTGTTTAGAGAATAATTAAGGTTTCAAAAGAAAAGAAAATAAATGCTTTTGCGTCAAAGAAAGTGGTTGAGATTTGGGAATGAAGGAAATGAAAGAGGCTTTGGTTTGGTATTCTCGCTTTTCTGAGGTCCTTCGAGAATAAGGAAGCAGAAGAAAAGTAATTTGTTTTCTTGGTGATCTGAGGTTTTCTGGTAAATTGATTAAATTTCTTTTTATTTTTTTATTTTTGTTAGGCTTGTATGTAGCCCATTGGTGGGATGGGCCACAGCTCTAAATGGAAAAAATTTGATTGACACCACTTCCAGCCCTTAGTCCAAGCCCAAGTAAACCAATTAAATAAAAAAAAAAAGAGCTGATTTTTTAACTCAAAGATAATTGGTTAGTTTATTCAAATTCTTTTAAGATGTGATATTTTTTTAATTTAAATTTTAATAATTATAATTTAATTTTTTTTATTATGCTACAACCTTATTGTATAAAAAAAATTTTATAAAATTTTTCAATACCAAAAAAGCTATGGATAAAAAATAACGTTATCTAATATATATATATATATATATATTATATAACAATATACACAAACAAATTTGTCATATAAGCGTATATGTGAACAACTCTCTTAAATGATACATAGGATAGTTTTTTAAAAAAATAAGATAATTTTTTTTACTTACAAATTAGATAATTTTAAATTTATTCAAATATCATAATTATTCAAATTATAATTAAAAATCAAATCAATTTAGAGATATATATTCTAAAATAAAATATATGAAATATGAAATATATTTTTTAATAAATAATTTTAGTTGTTTATCAAATAACCTTATTTAAAAAATTATTTAATTATCAACATATTTTAAATATGTTTAAAAATTATAAGGATTAAGTTTATCTAAATCTTTCAATAATCTTTTTTATTTTAATTTAAAAATTTATCTTTTTAAAAAATTTACATAAGATATTAAAAATTCAAGTAATTTTATGTAAGATTTTGAAAATTCAAAAATTTTTTATCTTAAATCTTTAAATAATAAGATTATTAATATGATTATATCTATTTGAACTCTAATTATTAAATTTATATTTTAAATAAATACAAAAAATTTAATATTATTTTGATCACTTATTATATTCATTTTAAATTTTAAAAAATTAATTTAAAAATTATTTATTTAATCTTAATTATCACTAAAGAATTATTCTATAAATTTAAGACTGCAAATGTAATGTATTATATATATATTTTTTATTTTTTTTCAATAACTTTTTTCTAAGATATATTCTATTACTATTGCAATTTATTTTTTTTTTATAAATTTTTTAAAGATATATTTTATTGTTGTTACAGTTTCATTCTTATGAAAAATAATATTTTTTTTATTTATTTTTCATTTTTTCATATATTTTCTAACATTTTTCTTATTTTGTATAATAATTTAGTCAAAATTACTAAAGTGAAAAATGTGTTAATACTTCTTTTATTAGTTAATTTATCATTCAAGAATATTTATTTTTATTTTTTTAAAAAGCATAATTTATTTTTATTTGATATAATTTTATAAGTGTATAAATATTATTGTAAACAAAAATATCAAAAGGAAAGACATAATTTTTTTTGCTGTTTTCATAAAGTTTATTTTTTAATAATAAGTTAATAAATATAAACTTTTATATATATTATGAATTTTAAATATTTGAATATAATTTTAAAAAGGAATTAATTTGTGTGTATATATATTTTCATATTAAATAAATAAAATTATTTCGTGCATCGCACGGATTATAATCTAGTTATTTTATATTTCTTTTGTTTCTTTTTTTATTAATTTTTTAGCTGTTTCAAAATTATGTTTTTTTTTTTAACATTTAAAACTCTTATTTTTTATTTTTTAAAATTATTTTTATAACTTTTTGACATTAAAAATAATGAAACTTTAATTTTATAAAAAAATTAATTTTAATATTAAATACATTAAAGTCAAAGATTTTTTTTTTTTAATTTCATGAAAGTCAATACATCCCAAATATTTTAATACGAAAAATGTATATAAATGGTAAATTTTTTTTCATACAAAACTAAAATAGAATAATTTATTTATTTAAATTATTATATAACTCTTTTATTTATACAATTATACTTAACATGACACGTTTTAAATTTTTTAATTTTGTATTTAAAATTAAGAAATCTCAGCAATGATGCATAAGACGATTTTTCACCAAAAGAGATGAAAAATATCTAATTTACAAAATCTTGTAGTCATGGTACATTTATTTGTTGATAAATATAATTTTTTCAATTAAATAATAAAAAAGATAAAAGAAGCATTTTCCAAGTTTTTAAAAATAATTTTCATAGTTTTTTTTAATCCATCAACGTCACTACTCGCAAACTAGATCGGACGTGGCTACTTGCTAACCTCTTTTTGTGGTATATTCTCAACTTTCAAAGATGATGACAGAAACAACTTCAACTATCATAGAATTCGTTGCTTCTCCAAATTGGCTTCATCTTCATTTGGTTATCGATAGTTTCAATCATTTCTATTTATATTATTTTTATTTTATATTAAATACAAAAATTATAAAATTATTATATTATAATTCTTGTTAATATAACGAAATATATTTTTTAATTATTTTCAATTTTATATAAATTTTATTAAAATTTTAAATTATATGATTTTTATTTTTTATATTATATTCAAAATTATTAAAATAATAATTGTTACTCAAAATTAAGTTTTTTTTTTCCATAATATAATATAAAAGAGAATGACTAATATACTGCAAAAATTGCAAAGAATTTGGTACCTCATATAGAAAACCCTTTTGATTAAAGTTTATTAAAAGTGAAAAGGAGGAAAGAAAAGGCCAAAAATAGGTTGAGGTGGCGATTGGGTCAATGGATTAATGATAGATTCTCCATATCCAGCGTCTCTAAGAAAGACACGTTTCCAAACTAACAATCAGTGCACCTCTAAAACATTATTTCTGTCTGCACGCATTACACGCTAGGAAAATCAATTTATTCTTCCTTATAATTACATCATTATTTTTACTATGTTACTATTTGTTTTTCTAGACATTTATTGCTCACTGTTAAATAAAGGACAACAATGGGGGGTTACAGCCTAGAATTATTCGATGGCAAGCCCACTTATCGAAAGAGCGCGTTAGAAGCACGCTCCACAATAACGTTGGAAACACATTTCACTTGTCAGAGACAGTGACATCTAAGGCCAGGCTTTGATCTGAAGCCAATGGATCAACGACACCCATTCCAGCGGCCCCACTATCTCAACTCTCAATCTGGATTTCCTATCTTCGAGTGGCTTTCTTTTTCCGATTGTTTGAGCCTTTCTTTTTTTTGGCTTTTGTTGAATGCGCCATCATGTTAAAGCAACACGCCTTTTCCCTGTTAAGGATTTTCTATCTTCGAGCGGCTTCTTTTTCCGATTGTTTGACCCTTTTTTTTTTCTTGGCTTTTGTGGAATGCGCCATCATGTCAAAGCCACACGCCTTTTCTCAGTAAGGGCCGCTTTCAATCCGAAGGAGTGGAACTAGTTCCAATGAATCTCTTTAAAAAACTTGCATTTCAATCTCTCTCTGTGGGACTGATCGTAAAGAATCTAAATTTATGGCCAAACACTTGTTGAAATGTACTGGGGGTCAATGGTTGGATGGTTGATGAATGTATTATGTACTGCAAGTCTTCAAAAGCATGCTTTGTACTACTTTGCAGTACATGCAGATGCTCTTAAAAGTCGTAAATACTAGATTTTTTTTTTTTGCGGTTGGTAAGCTGTGGTTGCTTTGCTAAAAGACTAAGCAATTTTGTACCAAATTGCAGAGTCTTGAATTGCAGATTTTGGGATACCCTTTTTGGGGATTTGGGGGTAATCTTGGTTCAGATGCTGAATTTAAGGCCCTGGTGATATTGCATTCAATTGAATTTAAGTACCACTTTGGCTTTTTCTGGGGTTTGTGGTTTGCTTGTGGTCCTTGTGGGGTGTTTATTACTGTTTGCTCGGTCCATTGAACTGAAACTCAGATACTTGCGATATCTTCTTCCTTGTATTTGGAGAGTGCTGCGAGTCATAAGGTGAGTATTTTATTGCTTCTGTGGCATGTTCTTAGATCACCCAAAGGAAAAAAAAGCAAAGCAAATCTCAGTTTGACGTTGTTTAATGAATTCTGGTTAATTCGATGGAGAAGAATTAGAAGAAACAAATTGGAGCCCGTGCAAGTTTTTCCAACGTCTGGTCTTTGCTGAACTCTAGCAAAACCAGAATCAGAAGAAGAAAAAGCTGATCACTGAGGTAAGACCTTTCGTGGCTGCATAAGTTGTCCATGACTCCATGTAGTTTCATTGTAGTATATGTTTTCTCTTTGAACTGGACCTGCAAATGAGATTTTTGTGATAATTAATTAGACTGGCTGGAACCAGATTATACCAATCCAATGGCAAACATGAACATGGAAGAGATGAAGGAGATTGAAAAAGTTGACTTAGAAGATTTAGAAGAGATGAATAATGAGACAGAGGAGTTGAAGAGAATTGCATCGTGGATGAAACAGATAACCATTCGAGGACTCATTGCTAGCCTTCTTATTGGTATCATATACAGTGTGATAGTCATGAAACTCAACCTCACAACAGGGCTAGTTCCCAACCTCAATGTCTCGGCTGCTCTTCTTGCCTTTGTATTTGTTAGGTCGTGGACTAAGCTGCTTCAAAAGGCAGGATTTGTTTCAACTCCATTTACTCGACAAGAGAATACTATAATTCAGACCTGTGCGGTTGCTTGTTATAGTATTGCTGTTGGTGGTTTGTGTTCTCTTATCAAGTTAATTTCTTGTTTGCAGTCAATTTTTTCTTCCTTTTTGGTAAATTTTGTTGATTAATTGGATAACCATTTCACCTGTTTTTGTTTTCTCCATCAATTATTAAATGCAGGTGGTTTTGGGTCTTATCTGTTGGGTTTAAACAGGAAAACATATGAGCAAGCAGGTGTTGATTCAGAAGGCAACAATCCTGGGAGCATTAAGGAACCTGGGATTGGTTGGATGATGGGTTTTCTCTTTGTGAGCTGCTTTGTGGGGCTTTTGGCATTGGTTCCTCTGAGAAAGGTATGTCTGTTTCTTCTATTTTCCTTTCTTGCTATTCAGTGTTTCCAAAGGTAAATTGATGATAGATTTATTTGCAGTAATTTCGTTGAATCTTAGTTTGTGATCCGCGTCTTAATGCTTTAAGATCATGATATATATCAACGATTTCCGTTTTAAAACTTGCAATAATGTGGTCATGTGAATTTTTTTTGTCAGATCATGATAATTGACTACAAATTAGCTTACCCAAGTGGAACTGCTACAGCTGTCCTGATAAATGGGTTTCATACTCCCAAAAGAGACAAAATAGCTAAGTATGAATCTACTATTCTGAATCCATTTCTTTTCAAATTATACACCAAACATGTTGTGAATGTGGCATAACTCAAGCATGTAATGATTCATCTTACAGGAAGCAAGTTCACGGGTTTCTGAAATTCTTTTCACTTAGTTTCCTCTGGGCGTTCTTCCAGTGGTTCTATGCAGGCGGAGATAAATGTGGATTTTCTCAGTTTCCTACGTTTGGCTTGAAAGCATGGAAAAACTCGTGGGTGCTCTAGATTTTCTCTTCTTTATGTTGTCATCTGCCCACTTATATATCTTACCATAATCATTACTAAGAAAAGTTCAATTTGCAGATTTTACTTTGATTTCAGTATGACTTACATAGGAGCAGGAATGATCTGTTCCCATCTAGTAAACTTATCTTTGCTCCTTGGAGCAGTGCTTTCTTGGGGAGTAATGTGGCCACTAATAGGTGGGCTCAAAGGAGATTGGTTCCCTGCAACTTTACCAGAAAACAGCATGAAGAGTCTAAATGGTTACAAGGTCTGCAGAGACATTTTATTTGGCAGAGCCTCTTCCATAATAATATTTTGGCACCAATATTCATACTCATTTCTAACTATTTTCCATTTATAATGCAGGTTTTTATTTCTATTGCTCTAATCCTTGGGGATGGGCTCTACAATTTTCTGAAGATACTGTTTTTCACTGCAAGAAGCATTCATACCAGAGTGAGAAATAGCAATCTTAAAACATGTAAGTCAGTAACTCCATAAAATGTATTTTTATTTTTTCGCTCCTGTCCATCTTAGCGCTACCATAATTTTCTACTCACTAGTTATAGCTTCCAATTGCCATTTTCTACGGAGCTAGGACTGATTTCATATTACAAGGGTACTTAAGCAATTCAATATTCTGTTTTCATGGTGAGGTGGTGGACTGCCCCTTTTCATCATGATTTGTCATGCTGCAATGGCATTCATTTGATTTTGGAAGTTCTAAACCAAATATGATTCACCTTGGTCTCATAGATCCTTTGCTTACTTTACTCACTCTCTTTTTCTATATTGCTGTCCTTAGAGAATACTAACTTTACTAACTTCCTTTGCTTGCAATGCAGTTTCTGATAACCAGAAGCAGCATCAGGATGATCTTCAACGAAATAACCTATTCCTACGAGAGAGCATTCCTATTTGGGTAGCATGTGCAGGGTACACCATTTTTTCTATTATTTCCATCATTGTGATCCCTCTGATGTTCCCTGAGCTGAAATGGTATTATGTAGTTGTTGCTTACATTCTTGCACCCTCTCTAAGCTTTTGTAATGCATATGGTGCTGGTCTGACTGACATGAACATGGCCTATAATTATGGAAAAGTAGCGCTCTTTGTGCTTGCTGCCTTGTCTGGAAAGGAAAATGGTGTGGTTGCAGGACTTGTGGGCTGTGGTCTTATTAAGTCCATTGTTTCTATCTCTTCTGATTTGATGCATGATTTCAAGACTGGTCATCTAACTCTCACTTCTCCAAGATCCATGCTTCTCAGCCAGGCAATTGGAACAGCAATTGGCTGTGTTGTAGCTCCTCTTACGTTCTTTCTCTTCTATAAAGCTTTTGACGTGGGGAACCCTGATAGTGAATACAAAGCCCCATATGCCCTTATTTATCGAAATATGGCAATTTTAGGTGTTCAAGGCTTCTCTGCCCTCCCTCACCATTGTTTGCAGCTGTGCTATGGGTTTTTCTCCTTCGCCATAGCAGCCAACTTATTGAGAGATTTTACTCCAAAGAATATTGGGAAATGGGTTCCCCTTCCAATGGCTATGGCTGTGCCTTTCCTTGTTGGTGCTTATTTTGCAATTGATATGTGTGTGGGGAGTCTGGTTGTGTTTGCATGGCAGAAACTAAACGGCAAGAAGGCAGGTTTGATGGTTCCTGCTGTTGCTTCTGGCTTGATATGTGGAGATGGGTTGTGGCTTCTTCCTTCTTCAATCCTTGCTTTGTTTAAGGTTCGACCTCCAATCTGCATGAACTTCTTGGCATCAACATAGACTATGTTATGGTGACAGAGAGAAAGAGGGAGAATGCAGAGGCTTTGTTAGTTACATTTAACAAAAACTAATTTTGAAGTTGCAGACACACAACGGGTTACGAACCAGTATAGTGTTTCATACACAATCTGTGTCTTCGAGTAAAACGCAACATATATGTTAGTTCTGATGTATATCAGTATATGAAAAAGTTTTAATAAAATTCAGTTTAGTTAAGAAACAAAGATCAATTCCATAATTGATTCCCAACTTAAGCATCCTCTCTGATTACTTTTACAGTCATTGACACAATTCAATTGTCTTGCTGGACACAGTCTTCTTAAAGCTTTACTGGTCTTGTTCATGTTTCGAAGTATGTGGACATCTTTTTGCTCATATACACTTACACCTTGTAAGAGCTGCATAAGTATGTGAGCAAATTGTATATTCCGCATTGCCAACAGCTTCGTGACATGGTAGAATACTGGATGAAGCCGTGAATATATATATATATATATATATATATATATATATATATATTAGCAAAGGAAACAATGCTGCAAGCCTACTGGCAGGGGAAATGAACTTTCGGACTCTGCTGAGAATCAACAGAAAGCTTATATCTTGTCATGAACTTTAACATTCAACAAAAAGATGACAGTTTTGCGTGCCATTCGGAAGCCTTTTTCCTTTCTGTTTCTTAGGGAAAGATTAGAACTTGTAATAACAAATATTTTCCTCTCTGATGGGATCATAATTATGAGAGAATATATTTTAATCTAGCCAACAACAAAAAAAAAAAAAAGAGTTTAACTTCAGCTACAAAAAACTTAGTAGTGGCACTTGATTGGAATTCAACTAAAATTTATTTTCTAATTTGAACCCAATGTAGAAAAATCATCAAACTTGACTATATATATAAAAACTCAACTCGCTCAACCATTGAAGCTATTCAAACTTGAATTTGATATGACAGTGACAGGATTAAAATGAATGCCCACGTTGGAGTGGTTGGAGCCGTTGATGAGACATATCTCCCCTGGTCATCTTGCATGCTTGGATTAATACGTGCCCATTTACATGATAAAAATTAGTTGTGATTGGTACAATTACAAAGATGTGAATGGATCAAATATTCTCAGTTGTTCCCTAAGCCTAACACCCAATGCTATTCCTTGTTTTAAGGGATATTTTTCATCGGAAACTCTTACATTATCTTTACTAATAAGATTTTTCCTACAAGATTATCAAGTTACATTTCTTATAATAATAATAATATGTAATGCATGCGATTTATTCAGTTTACTCGTATGTAAAATATTTATATTTGGTTTACTAGGCATATAAAATTTTTAGTAACTTTTTATTTTACTAAATTATCATCTAAGACAAAAGGAATAAAATTTGAACATGAATGAAATTATTTTCTTGTTAAAACATACATGCACAACTCTTTATCTCATCAAATGTTACCAAAATAATATATTTTTTAGCATAATAAGATAAAAATGCATAATTTTAATATAAAACATACAAAAATGTAATTAAAAAAAAACTAAGTATCCATAATAGTAACAGGCCGATTACATCTAACAAAAAGTTATTACAAAGATAAGATGGCCAAAAAATTTATTTTCTGAAACTAAAATAGGGATAAAAGTTAATTATATTCCCAGCTGAATGTAACGAAATATAAAAGAGAGGTACATTTGTGATTCTCAAATTTGATATTATATATAAATAGTGTTGTATTTTCATATTTTAAAAATATTTCGAACTGAGCAAAATAATCTCTTAAATAAAAGATAGGCTTGAACAATAATAAAAGATACTATGAACCAAACAACCCTAAGAAATCCAACATTTGGGACAAGTTCCAAGTATAAAAGACTCTTGCAAGGTAAGAAAGGACAAGACAGGACTATGGCTTTATCCTGGAACATGACTTCAAAAACATGTCATTCTTGTATCAGATAAGGCCCTTTTATTGCACAAGCCTTCGAAGCTTTAGCTCTTTCTAATCTCGAAAATTTAAAAGGAAGCTTTGACTCTTTTGTTGCATATTTGACATTGTCGTAAAGATTTTAAGATTATCAAATATAAAAAATTTTAAAATTAAAAAAAAAAGAGAATTATCATCAATTTTTTTTATAGTGTAATTGATCACCCGAAAGATTATCTTTTTAATAAAACTATAAAATGAATTTAAAGCTTATCAAAAAAATAAATTTTAGTCTACGAAAATAGATTTTGAGTTCAGATATCGGTTATAAATAGAAATAGATTAGCATCCTCATAACACTCATAAATTGATACCAATTAATTATACATTATTTTCGGTATTGAATGAAATATTTTTAATTTGAAATTTAATCTAATTTTCTTCATTTAAAAAAATATTTTTGGTAAAATCCTTTATTTAGAAATATTGAGAAAATCTTTAAGTTAAAAAATTATCTTAAAATTCTTCAACATCTAAGTAAAATTTAAAATAACTCTTTTTACTTGAAATTTAATATAATATCCCTTAAAATAAAAATAACACTCATTGCAAGATATGACTATTAGTAACTTTCCAACATCTAGATAGAATACCAAAAATTACTCCCTTTGAATGTTATTTTTGTTTTATTTTATAATATCACAATTTTAAAAGCAAGTAAATAAAAAAATATTTTGTGTGAAAAAGTAAATGATGGTATTATCAAATAACAAGTAAAAATTAAAGACAAAGAAATACAAACAAATTCAAACAATAACAAATAAATGCATGTGAGCCAATATGTGGTGCGTATGATAATGCAATGCAAATTTGAAATTAATTCCTTAAATATAATGAGACCACATTGACTCCTTAACATCTAGGCAAAGCTTAGGTACGACTATTCATATTTAAGATCTCATATTTTTTAGTATACTTTTATTATTAATTAGTTATTAATCCCATGGTTAAAGCGAATTAAGGACTGGCATAAAAACTAAATGAAATAAAGTTTCTTAAATACCCCATCGTCTAGGTGGCATTTGAGAACAAATTATTTCAAGTGAAATTTTCATACGTGTCCTTGAAATTTTGGGATGGTCTTAGTTAGAGCTTAGGTCGATGTTTTAAAGGTTAGGGTTTCAGATTTTGAAGATTCGGATTTTAGGTTTTGGTTTGAGTTTTAAAGGTTTTAGGGCTTGAATTTTAGGGTTTGGAAAGTTTAGGGTTTAGGGATTAGGTTTTTGATTTTAGAGTTTGGAGGGTTTAAGATTTTGATTTTAGGGGTTTGAGGTTTTAGGGTTTCGATTTTAAGGTTTGGGGTTTCAATTTTAGGGTTTCGATTTTAGGGATTTAAGGTTTTAAGGTTTCGATTTTAAGGTTTGAGGTTTGGGGTTTTGATTTAAGATTTGAGGTTTGGAGTTTCGATTTTAGGATTTGGAGTTTTAAGGTTTTGATTTTAGGGTTTTAAGGTTTTAGGGTTTTGATTTTAAGATTTGAGGTTTGGAGTTTCGATTTTAGGATTTGGAGTTTTAAGGTTTCGATTTTAGGATTTGAGGCTTTATAATTTAGTGCTTTGATTTTAAGGTTTAAATTTTGGGATTTAAGGTTTGGATTTTAGGGTTTTAGTGTTTAGGGTTTTGGATTTACGGTTTTAAATTTATGGTTTCAATTTTAGGGTTTTGAGATTTAGGGTTTTAACTTTTTAATTAAAGAAAACTTGAACATCTCTAAAAATCTCCAAACATCTAGGTGGACTTTCGGAGCAAGTTTGATTTTTATGATTTTAAAAAATTAATTTTTCATATATTTTCTTTTTTATGAAAATTTATTATTATTTTATTATTTATTATCTTTTTATAGTTTTTAATTTTAAAATTTTTTATAATAATTTCCCAACATTTAAACGAAATTATTTTTAGAAATATGTTTTTATTTCCTCCAACATCTAGGCAGAAAAAATAATAAAAAAATATTATTCTATTATTATTATTATTTAGAATATTATTTTTTTTAGCATTTTTAATTTTTTTCATTTATTATCCTACTTGTTTTCATTTTATTATTATTAAAAATAATCAAATATTTATTCTAACAAATTTATAATTTTATCATGTATAAATATTAATAATAAAGCTCAAAATGACAAAAATAATAACATATAAAAAATTTAAAAATTCAAAAAAAAAAACATGAACTTGACTGGTCAATGCTGGTCTGATCGGCTCAGCGGTTCGACAGTTTAGACGGTTCGATCAACGGTTTGGTTGAACTGGTTCAAAGTTGGCTGAAGGATGGGACGACGAGTTGGACGTACGGATCTCGTGTCGGATCCGGGTTGACACGCGGATCTCCTTGCCCAAATGACATCGTTTTGCTTATTTGCTTCATATATAAAAGGCTTTTTTTTTCTTAGCGCATTTCTCCCCTTCTTCAGAGAAAAAAATTTTAGAGCCTCTGGGAAAGCTCTAGAGCTTACTAGCGTTCGATTGTCGGCGAGTATGCCGTCGTTTTAGCCACCGTCGATGGTTACCGCTGGTGGTCAAAAAACACCAAAAAAATCTTAAAAGATTCATTTCAACGTCTTCTTTCTGGATCTGGCCTTCTTTTCACCAGAAACAGTCCCGATCGTCATAGATCGAGGCTTAAAGTTTTTCGTCTTCCTAATTTTTTTTTTATAAAATCGAAACTGATGATGATTTTTTTTTTACAAGTAGCTTGGCACTGGGTTTCTCCCTACGGGGAGTACTATTTATTTTTTTGTAGATTTTTATTTTTCCTCTTTTTTTGTGTTATGGCTAGGTGTTTTTGTGGGTTCTGTAAATGGAAGGATGAAGGGATTGGTTCATGGGTTTTGAGGGTGCTGTGGTGGTGTCGGACGCTGAGTCTTGAGGTTCTGGATGTTGGAAACTTGGTTTGAGTGTAGCTGCTGGCAAGATTTTTTTTTTTTGGCATCTGAAGATGTGTCCGAGAGTAGGGTGTTTGAGGGTCTAGCTTTCTGGGTTATCTGGTCTGGGAGAGCAGGGTGTCTGTGTGGGATTTCTAGTGTGTTCGAGAGGTCTGTCCAAGGGGAGAGCCCTCTAAAATGGGAGGAAGCTAAGGCTTTAAGGATTGGGGATTTGGGTGGAGCAGGTGGTGGCTATAGGTTTGGTTAGGGCAGGGTGTAGGGTGGTTGGGTGTTTGGTTAGGGCAGGCTTTAGGGTGGCTGGTGAGGGGATTGGATAGGCTGTAAAGGGTGGCTAGCCTGGTGGCTGCAGGGGTGGCCGTGCCAAGCATTAGCCCTCTACTTGCCTTTTTTTTGTATATTTTTTATTTTTTAATAAATTATTATTAATATCTAAATAACAGAAGAAAATAAATAAATAAATAAATAATAAAAAAGATACAACAACAGTGAGTTCAGGCCTAAAGAAGAAATTGGGCCTTGACCCATGAACTTGGTAAAACCCGAACATTTAAACCAAGACCCGGACAAAATTTGTGTCTACAGTTGTCTCTCTTTGCACATTACTAAGAATAAAGAATAGAGCAAAGACAAAAATAACAATTTTATCCGAAAGAAAATCGAAGATTTGTTTTTTCAAAAGTTTTTTTCCTTGTTTTTTTTTATTGGACCTCAAGTCAAGTGATAAAGATAACAACCGGGATGACACTATGAGTCAAAAAATAAAGAACAATCAAGACAGCACCACATGTCGAGAAACAAAGAATCGACTGGGACAACACAGCAAGTCGAATAGTAAAAAAATTGATCGGGACAATACTGCAAGTCGAAAAGTAAAGAATCAATCAAGATAACATCGTAAATTTAATAGTAAAGAAAATGATCGGGACAACATCGCAAGTCAAAATTATGAAATCGACTGGGACAACATTGCAAGTCAAGAAGTAAAAAAAATTATTAGGATAACACAGTAAGTCGAAATTATGGAATCAACTAGGACAACACTGCAAGTCAAAATTATGGAATCGATCGGGACAACACCACAAATCAAAATTAAAAATCAACCGAGACAACATCATAAGTCAAAATTAAAGAATTGATGGGGATAACACCACGAATCGAAATTATGTCCAGAGGTCTTAGAAATCATACTTGGAGATTTTAAAGATTATATCTGAAAGTCTTAGAAATCATGTGCGAAGGTCTTACAGAATCGACTAGGACAACATCGTAAGTCAAAATTATGGAATCGATCGGGATAACACCACGAATCAAAATTATGCCCGGAGGTCTTAAAGATTATGTCCGGAGGTCTTAGAAATCATGCCTAAAGGTCTTACAAATCTTAAAATTTTTGAATGCTCCTTTAATTAGAGGCCATAAAACTTTAAAACATTGAAAATTGAAAATAGCTTTCCTTCAATCAGAGTTGATAAATGCAATCATGATACAAATGTCTATCCTCATCAAATGATGCTAATAGAAATGTCGATGTGAATACAAATATCAATGCAAATGCAAGAATGCAAATGCTTGATGCAAATACATTTGACAATGACAATGTTCTTTTTATGTAAATGTAAATACCTTTTTTTTGGGATGCAAATGTCATGAAGCAAATGTAAATTTTTCTTATGGTGTGAATGCAAATATCTTATACAAGTGCAAATACAAGTGATGCAAATGTGAATGTCTTTCTTGTAATGCAGATGGAAGTAATGCAAATGCAAATATCCCTTTTATGATGCACAAGCAAGTGATGCAACTATGAATGTCTCTTTTTATTTTTTTTATTTGTACGTTAAACATTTTTCTCATGGTGCAAGCAAAGCAACACTCTTTTTGCCCTTTTTTTAAAAAAAAATCTATGTTTAAATTTTCAATGTTTCATTTTTACAAAAAAAAAAAATGATCTCAATATTATGTACAAAATACTCAAATAATCTCTAAAATTTTTAAAAAGTGATAAAAAAAATTACCCCATATAAAGTATCTTCGCAATCAAATGAAAAAATTTAAAACTCAAGACTTCTGAATCTTTTGAAAATTGATGACTACTATTTGGAAGGCTTATGGGTAAGGTAATTGACAATTCAATTCTTTTCACTGGTGGACATATTTCATGGAAAGCTTGATGACGGTTACAAGGATTTCTCTTGGGCTCACAGAAAAAATAATTTTTTAAAACACTTTTCTTTTATTGAAAACGTGATACTTCAATGTGTGTCAAAACTAGCCATCACCTTCCAAATAAGATATGAGAAGAGGACAAGGTTGGTTTTTTTCTCTATTTTTTTAGAATGTAAGGTTTTTAATGGGCATTAATTTTTCAAAAGGTTTTGGATTGAGAATTTTTTATTTTGGATAGAACCTTGAAACTCTAAAACTCTTTTAGGACCAGATAAACTATGCTTAAATTTCATTGATGACTAGCTAAACTGGGCTTAAAACCTCATTTGGGGCCAGATAAACTGGGCGTAAAACTTCATTAATGGTCAGATAAACTAGGCTTAAAATTTTTTTGAAGGCAAACTAAACTAGGCTTAAAATTTTTTTAAAAGCAAACTAAACTAGGCTTAAAATTTCTTTAATGGCTAAATAAACTAGGTTTAAATTTCATTGAGGGCCAATTAAACTAGGCTTAAATCTTATGTAGATTTGAATTTTTCTTAAGAACTGACAATTTCAATTAGAAATGGAAAAAAATGAAAAATATCTCTCAATGGATTGGTTGATTTAGCACCCAAAGATTTCTACTAATTCAAAAAGATTTCACCACTTAAAAATGATAAAATGGGTATACATTTTTTAGCTAATCCGAGCTTATATGCCAGCTAATCTGGGCTTATTGTGCCAATTGAACTGAGCTTATATGCCATTTGATCTGGGCTTATGTGCCAGCTATACTGGGTTTAAAACTTTATTGGTGCTAGATAATCCAGGCTTACATGCTAGCTAAACTGAGCTTAAATCTTTATTGATGCCAAATTTTCTAGGCTTAAGACTTCATTGATGCCAGCTAAACTAGGCTTAAATTTTTTAAAATTTGGATATCCCTATCAAAAATGAAAGAGGTGGGAATTTTCTTTCCAAATGGATGTAACGGTTTTATAGATAGAGAGTTTTGTTTATTTAAAAGGTTTCAACACTTGAAAGGAGTGAAAGAGGCATATAATTTTTCATGCAAGCTCACAGATGAAACATAAGCTTTTCTAAAACATGAATTCCTTATAAATCAAACATATTCAATATTTTTCTTAATCTCCAAATGTGACATTTTGATATATGTTAAGATCAACTGTAAGGGCTTGAGATTTTAAAAGGTTTTTAGGAATGAACAATAGTTGAGATTTTCAAAATCAACCCATCTCAGACTTCTGTGGCTTTGATATTTTAGATCTTTAAAAAAGGTTTGGCTTTATCTGTGTTCAGCCTCCACCATATTTAGCATAAGGAGTGGCCTTTCAGAGTTTGCTCTAGATTGTCTTTTCGAAGGTTTTCACCTTAAAGTTGCTTTTATTTTTATTTATTTTTCTTTTTTTTGTTTTATTTTTACACACCATACACTTAAAAAAATTCAAACCTAATTTGAAAGAGAAAAATAATTTTTTTCGAAAGGATTTAACAGTTCAAACAGGAAATTAGGTGAAAAAAAAGAACTTAAAAGATTCATGTTCATTTTTTCAAGAGAATTCTTTAAGTTTAAGCATTTATACTTGATCCAATATGGACTTTTCAAATGTTGTAACGTAGGTTAAGGTTCATAGTTGCCAAAGAAAATGATAAAAAGGCCCAAAACAAGTATTTAAGGGTATTTGAAACTAATGATCATTTTTTATTTGAATGATACACTCTAAGGTATATTCCCTTTTATGCTTTCCACCCATTCATTTTTTTTCCTTTGTTTTATTTTTTTGTTCCTTTCATTTTTTTTCTTTTGCATTCTTTCACTGAGTGGATTCAAAACTTTTGTGAACTTTTATATTAGGCTTTTGCCCCCACCACATGAGATTCCATTAGACATCCCTATTCTTATCCCCCAATCGCATTCTTTTTTTGCCTCCTAGTGTGGAAAGTGATCATCAGTCAAGGTTTATTTTGAAAGAAATCAATCAGGCTCAAAAGGGGTAACAACAGATAAATTTTTATTTTTATTAAGGGATAATGAAATATGGCTATTTATCCTTTTAAGCATAAACACTTAAATTGAAGAGCAATTCTCTTTAGAAAAATGAGCTTGAAGAAAGGTTTTTATTTCAAAAATTTTTATGTGTTTTTTTTTAATTATTGGCTTTTTCTATTTTAGGTTTTTTTTTCCCTTTTCCAAAACTTTGACTTTGTTAGGACTTTATTTGGATTTGCTCAAATTTATGTCATAACTATTTTTTCTTTGCTTTTTTTCTTTTTTTTTTGACATGCCTCGTAGCTCACACCTAGATTAATTTTGCTAATAATACGTTTCATAAAAGATGTCTCATTTTAATAAATCACCTATAATTACAAGAGAATGATCATATGGAAGGGATGAGAAAAGGATTATGTGGGGTAAACATGTTTGAGGTATTAGATGATATAAGTTATTCCACAAAAAGAGAACAAAATGGTTTATCATAACTCAAGTTACCTTAGAGGCAATGCGGTATTTCTTTTCTGACAAACATACCTTAGGATAAAGGATCGATCAATTTTAGGGTAAAAAGTTAAAAGGGTAATATGTTTGAGTTCATTTTACAAACCTTGGGTTTGAAAATTTTGAAACTGCAGCATAATCTTGACACATCAAATTATCGCATTTGAATTCTTAAAAAAAAGTCATATACACTTGATTTTCTAGGAACCACACATTTTTTCAATGGCTGTTTCATTATTCATTGTCTTAGAAAAAAATATCGTCTTTTGATATAATAACAGTATTAGGTGAAAGCAAAGTTCACAAATTCAAATTCAAGGCGGTCAAGCCGTCATGGTTGATGAATGGGGTCAATCCAATGATTTAAGAAAATTGGCATTTAGATATTTAGAAAATTCCTAATAATGATCGCCAATTCATCTTAGACTCAAAACTTTCTTTTTTTTTGTTTTTATTTTTTTAAGGCATTTCTATAGCCTTGGTGCTTAACCACATGGGGCTTTATTCATATCTAACATCTTTCCTGTTTACTAATGTTTTTTGTAAAAAAAAACCAACCATATATTGAAAACTTATACAAAATAAAATACCTCAAATGATAATATAACCATAAAACACTATGATGCACAATGTTTACTCATGCAATGCAAACCGTGGGACCTAACCAAAAAATTTATCATCTTGATGGTACTCTTGAGATGACATTCAGAGTTACATAAACAAAAGTTTTCCCTCTGATGTTTCAATTTTAGCACCACTAACTTGTAACTCTACTATTATCAATCATCAAAACCACCAACCAGCTCTTTAAATTTTATAGCATCCGTATCGATCAAAGCTTGAACTGTATCCTTGAAGGTAATACAATCTTCTATGGAATGCCCTTTAACTTCATCATAAAATTCACATTTAGCATTAAAATCATATCACTTTAGGTACGAAGGCTTTCTGGGTTTTGCAGGAATAACAGAGATCATATGATTCTTGACCAGTAATGTAAAGAGCTCAATATAAGGTATTGAAAGTGAATGATATACTTTAACTCTCTTTCTCTTATAGCTTCGTGAATGGCTTGAGTTGATCATTGGTTCTATAATTATTTATGGTGAAGGAATTAGATTATATAGATGAAGTGGTTGAGGAAAATCACTTATATGAAATATTGGTTAGGGACAATATAGTGGCCATCATGAATAGTCATCCATTATATCTTCCTATATCATGGTGAGATTTCTCTCATTTTACCCTTTAATAATTATTTCTTGGGCTTGTTTTACAAAAATATCTTCTTTCATTTCATCACTAACATCTATAATTCTTTTTTTTATCCCATCCTCAATTCTGCCCACAGCAAATAATAAATTTGCAAACTTTGATGAAGTATTATTTATCAACTTATCATAATAGGGAGAAGGAAGTGTATCCACAAACAGAGAATTCAGCTTTCTATTGGTAAGAGGTGATCGTACTTACGATGCCATATTCTTTCATGTAACAGCATATTTTTTATAGTTCTCATCGGGGCTCTTTCTCATATTTTAAAGGGTTAATTGGTCTGAAGCTAACTCTAACATATATTGGTATTACTTCAAGAATGCTCGTGATAAATCCCTCCAAGAACGAATTTGATAGTTTTACAGACTATAATATCAATTAGTTGCTGCCCTAGTCAAACTTTCTTGAAAGACATGAATAAGTAGCTTTTCGTCACCAGCATACCCAACCATTTTGTAACAGTATTGAGCTAAATATATTTTAAGACATCCAGTTCTATTATACTTTTCAAACTTCGGAACCTTAAACTTAAGCGAAATAACCACATCTAGAACTAGCTAAAATTCTTTTACATCGTAAGATTCATCTTTACCCTCAATAGCTCAAACTCTTTCTTCCAAGAGATTAAACCTTCTCTGTTCATTTAGATTCCCTGGCTTTTCCTTTATGAGTCATAAACTAGGTCCTTCAGAATGATTGTTTCCTTGAGCACACTGTCCATCGATGATCTTTTTCATCTCTCTTATTTAACCAATATTCTTCAAATCCTTAGAAGAAATAGTAGAGATTATTCTAAAAAAAAAAATTCTTTCTTTTAGAGCACATAAGAATTACATTATATTAAATGAATACATAAATGGATGAATGAATGAACGGGTGAATGCACAACTGACAAAACTCTTTAGTGAAAACTATGAAAATTGGCAAAAGGGCAAGAATAAAAGATGAACCATATTTCACATATTTAAGTTCAACAAACAATGTCATGTTAAAAAAAAATTTGAACAGAAGAAATTCATAAGGTATTTTATTTTTTAAATGACTTATCACTTGAAGACCCTCTTTAAACATAAGTCTCATCCATGTTTATCATCTTGCAATCATTTTCCCATTATTCCTAAATCTTTTAATCCCCTATTGTAGTTGGATTGAACCATTTTACATCTATGAATAACTGTACTTTATGCTTGAAACCCTCATAATTCTTAATAGAATATCTCATATTCCTATTATGGTATTCACATCTTATATTTAGGTCAAATTATTTTAGGTATGGACGCTTTAACGGCTCTGAAGGCACAAGGACAATAAGGTGTCTCTCAAATAAATGGAAAATTTTTTTTATGAAATGGGAAATGAGCTTAATGTTTCTTTTTCTTGGATAATTTTTAGGTAACAGGTTAACTATGAGTCTTAGGACTTGACAGTGGTGTAAATGTTCGAACTTGAGCAATTGGCTGAACAGGTGGTTGGGGAATAAAAGGCCAAAGATTTTAGTTTAGATATGGACTTCTTGGAGATTGTATGAGTTTTTAGGGCCAAATTTTAGATATTTGGAAAAAAGGTCGAAAACAGCCATGAAAAAGATTTGAATGCAAGTTTGAAGTTGGAACAAGTAATGAAAGGTACACAAAACTTGGTAATCCCATCTTGAAAATCAAATTTTAAAGCTCAGACCCTTGAACGATCAGATCACTCATCCCTCTCATGATCTTGTCGAGACCTTCATTATTGCTCAAACTATTAAATGATTCAGCATGCTTTAAAAGTGTACTAGGCCCAATGTGAATCGGCTGATCATGACTCTATGAATTCATAGGACTTACTCGGGTTGAAGTTGGTAATGACTTTTTTGAAAAGATGTCAAAATAAATTTTTTGAATCTATCCATAATTTTCTTGAATCCATCCATAATTTTCATTAACTTAATAAGCTGTTTTGAATGTCATAAACAAACTCCCTTTGATTTTGTTTTAACGCACTAATTCGGGCCTTCAAGTGATCTTCCATATTTTTGGCTTTTTATACCCATTGACAACAATATTATTTCAAATGTTTAACACCAACAATGCTTATGCTATTATTCTTGCTAAATGAATGGTACAATTTTGAATTTGCATGTAACATGTTTGTGAATGCTTGAATATGATAATGATGCAAAGATATATACAAGGATGGAATAACCCAAAAATATACAAACCAACCTAATGATGAAGGGAATGGATGTGTAAAGTGTGTGCAAAATGATGTATTAATCAAAACAACATAAATAAAGCATAAACACAGGACCAAAGTAAAATAATAACTAACATACAATTTATTTTATTTATTAACTTGTGTATATATATATTGAAAAATTAAAATAAAGGGAGTTAAATTAAATATCAAATAAAACTAATTAAATACATTAATTATTAATAGTGCATAATTAAAATTTTAGCTTGACTGTCAAAAGTCTCTAATGAAGTCGTCAAGCTGTCATAATGGTTTTGGGACTGTCAAATGTAAAGAATTTTAAAATTGAAAAAAAATAGGGGAGTCACCACCAATCTTTTTTAGGGTGTGATTAGTCACCCGAAAGATTATCTTTTTAATAAAATTATAAAACGGATTTAAAGTTTATCAGAAAGATAAATTTTGATCTACGAAAATAGATTTTGAGTTCGGGAGTTGGTTACGCATAGGGAAAGATTAGCACCCTTACAATGCTCATAAATTGGTACCAATTAATTGTGCACTATTTTTTATGTTGGATGAAATAGTTTTAATTTGATATTTAATACTAATTCCCTTCATTTAAAAAAATATTTTTGCTAAAATCCTTTATTTAGAAATATTGAGAAAATCTATAAGTTAAAGAATTATCTTAAAATTCTCTAACATCTAGACAAAATTTAAAATAACTATTTTTACTTGAGATTTAATATAATATCCCTTAAAATAAAAATAACACTTATTGCAAGAAATGACTATTGGTAACTCTCCAACATCTAGGCAGAGTATTAAAAATTACTCCTTTTGAAATGTTATTTTTGTTTTATTTTATAATATCACAATTTTAAAAGTAAGTAAATAAAAAAACATTTTGTGTGAAAAAGTAAATGATGGTATTATCAGATAACAAGTAAAAATTAAAGACAAACAAATGCAAACAATAACAAATAAATACATGTAAGCCAATAAGTGGTGCGTATGATAATGAAATGCAAAATTGAAATTAGATCCTTAAATATAATGAGACCACCTTAACTCTCTAACATTTAGGTGGAGCTTAGGTGCGACTATTCATATTTAAGATCTCATATTTTTTTAGTATACTTTTATTATTAATTAGTTATTAATCCCATGGTTAAAGCAAATTAAGGAATGGCATGAAAACTTGATGAAATAAAGTTTCTTAAATACCTCATCGTCTAGGTGGCATTTGAGAATAAATTATTTCAAGTGAAATTTTCATACGTGTCCTTGAGATTTTGGGATGGTCTTAGTTAGAGCTTAGGTCAAGGTTTTAAAGGTTAGGGTTTCAGATTTTGAAGATTCAGATTTTAGGTTTTAGTTCGAGTTTTAATGGTTTTAAGGCTTGAGTTTTAGGGTTTGAAAAGCTTAGGGTTTGGGGATTAGGTTTTTAATTTTAGGGTTTGGAAGGTTTAAGGTTTCGATTTTAGGGGTTTGAGGTTTAGGGTTTCGATTTTAAGGTTTGAGGTTTAAGGTTTCGATTTTAGAGTTTGGAGTTTTAGGATTTCGATTTTAGGGATTTGAAGTTTTAGGGTTTTGATTTTAAAGTTTAAGGTTTGGGGTTTCGATTTTAGGGGTTTGAGATTTTAGGGTTTCGATTTTAGGGGTTTGAGGTTTTAGGGTTTCGATTTTAGGGTTTGGAGTTTTAAGGTTTCGATTTTAGGGTTTAAGGCTTTATAGTTTAGTGCTTTGATTTTAGAATTTAAATTTTGGGTTTAAGGTTTGGATTTTAGGGTTTTGCATTTAGGGTTTTGATTTTAGGGTTTAGCGTTTAAGGTTTTAGTTTTAGGGTTTGAGATTTAGAGTTTCAATTTTAAGGTTTTGAGATTTAAGGTTTTAGTTTTTTAATTGAAAAAAAAGCGAACATCTCTAAAAATTCTCAATATCTAGGCGGACTTTCAGAGCAAGTCGATTTTTATGATTTTAGAAAATTATTTTTTCATAGATTTTCTTTTTCATGAAAATTTATTATTATTTTATTATTTATTATCTTTTTATAGTTTTTAATTTTAAAATTTTTTATAATAATTTCTTAACATCTAGGCGAAATTATTTTTAGAAATATGTTTTTATTCTTTCCAACATTTAGGTAGGAAAAATAATAAAAAAATATTATTCTATTATTATTATTATTATTATTTTTAGGATTTTTAATTTTTTTCATTTATTATCCTACTTGTTTTCATTTTATTATTATTAAAAACAATCAAATATTTATTTTAACAAATTTAGAATTTTATCATGTATAAATATTAATAATAAAGCTCAAAATAATAAAAATAATAATATATAAAAAATTTAAAAAAAAATACCTAAACCGGATGGATCAACGGTCTGGTCAACACCGGTTTGATCGACTCAGCGATTCGACGATCCGGACGGTTTGGTCAGTGGTTCAGTTGAACCAGTTCAAGGTTAACTGAATGATGGGTCGACGAGTCGAATACACGGATCTCGGGTCGGATCCGAGTTGACGCACGGATCCTTCCCTACCCAAACAACGTCATTTTGCTTATTTGCTTACTATATAAAAGGCTCTTTTTTTTTTCTCATTTCTCCCCTTCTTAAAAAAAAAAAAAATTTCAGAGCCTCTGGGAAAGCTGTAGAGCTCTGTCAGTGTTCGATTGCCAGCGAGTGTGTCGTCGCTTCGGCTGCCACCGATGGTTGGAAAACACCAAAAAAATCTTAAAAGATTCTTTTCAACATCTTATTTTCGGATCTAACCTTCTTTTCATCGAAAACAGCCCGATCATCGTAGATCGAGGCTTGAAGTTTTTGGTCTTCCCTTTTTTTCTTTTTTTTTTTATAAAATCGAAACTAATGATGATTTTTTTTTTTTTTTGCAGATAGCTTGGCTCTGGGTTCCTCCCTACGGATATGATTATTTTTTTGTAGATTTTTATTTTCCCTCTTTTTTTTTGTTTTGTGGTTGGGTGTTTGTGTGGGTTCTATCAGGGGAAGGATAAAGGGATTGGTGCTTGGGTTTTAAGGTGCTATGGTGGTGTCGAGCACTGAGTGTTGGGGTTTTGGATGTGGGAGACTTGGTTTGAGTGTAGGTGTTAGCAAGATTTTTTTTTTTTTTGGGTGTCTGAAGATGTGTCCAAGAGCAGAGCGTTTGAGGGTCTGACTTTCTGAGTTCTCTGGTCTAGAAGAGCAGGGTGTCTATATGGGGTTTCTGATGTATCCAAAAGTTCTGTCCGAAGGGAGAACACTTTAAAAGGGGAGAAAGCTGAGGCTTTAAGGATTGGGGATCTGGGTGGAGTAAATGGTGGTTGGGTGTTTGGTTAGGGCAAGCTGTAGGATGGCTGGTGAGGGGATTGGATAAGCTATAGAGGGTAACTGGCCTGGTGGCTGCAGGGGTGGCCGTGCTAGGCATTAGCCCCTTACTTGCTTTTTTTGTATTTTTTTGTTTGTATTTTTTATATTTTTTTCAAATTTTTTTTAATAAATTATTATTAATATCTAAATAACATAAAATAAATAAAATAAAAAATAAAAAAATACAATAACAGTGGGTTCAAGCCTGAAAAAAAAAATTAAACCTTGACCCATGAACTTGATAAAACTCAAACATTTAAACCAAAATCCGAACAAAATTAATGTCTACGTAAATCAACCTCCATGATATCTAACCCCTTAAAATTTGAATCCAAACGTAAAAAAAACACACATTTAGCTGTAACAGCTCCTGTCCTTTTTCTTTTTCAAGGTATAAATCTCGTGGGTAGGATCGATCCTGGATTTTTAAGTAAAGCACCAAAAAGAAAGAAATGTATCAAATAGTAGTAGGAAATTAATTAATGCATACCATTCATTCTAGCTAGTTTTCTACATAAACCAGCCAAAGTCCACACTAATGAAAAATTCAAGAGAGCACATCACTTTAGGGCTTATTTAGATTCTACCACATTTTTTGATATAATTAAATTTATTACACCATTAATTAAATTTAAATATTAATTTTAAGTAATTTTATTTAATATAAATTTTTTATTAATTTTTTAAATCATAATTATAATATTTTTTAATCATAATTAGAATAATTTTTATTATTATATTTAATTTTATAAAGTTAATCTCAACTCAAATAGAACCTTAATATACGTGGCTAATATAAAAGACAACAAAAGCTCCATGGATGGAAAATTTGGAACCGTCGTTGAAGACTTACGTACATTAGTTGGTGCTGGAATGAAATCTTTTAAAATAGCAACCAATATGGAATTTGGCACATTTTCGTTCCTATGCATGCATGGGGAACCATATATAGGGTAGAAAAATGCATGTCTTCACAGTATAATATTAAGTTCACCATTCTATTCTCTTCTTTCTAAATATATATTTTTTAATTCTTATTTGTGGGTTTTGCATATAAATTGAAATTTAACGTGGAGAAATTATTGCGAATATTGTATCAAAATTACTAAAAATCCAACGTTTTTATGAATTTTAATTTTGATTGCGCATGAATTACTAAACTAAATGTTTATTTATTTCTGATTAGAAAAACTATTTTTTTTTTAAATTAAATTCAGAGCAAGCTATTTTTGTTTTATATTATCATGTAAGTTTTTTTAAAAATTTATATTTGATATATTATTAATATGAAAATATTATATATTATTTAATCTTTTTATAAGATATCATTATATGAATTATTGATAATATATAATATTTGTACATTACCTATACATAAAATATAATCTTTTATCATAAGAATTTAATATCTAATACCTAAACACGTGTTAAAAGACAACTTTGTCCTAACAATTTTTTCCAAAATCAGAATTTAATAGTTTAATCTTTCCTTATATATATCATTACCATTTTGATGCAGCAATTAATGTACGGTAAGTTGTAATTTTCTTTTTTTAAATTCCGGTAAATGGCGGAATTAAGTACAGATAGAAAACGAACTTAAAAAGAAGAGGACAAAAAGGACACGCCACGCAGATTCGGTTGCAGAGAAGTAAATTGAAAACTATGTGCTATTAATTCTTGAAGAGACAAAACTACCCTCGTTGAACTGCACTCCTTTCGAGGTTAGATCCGTAAATCTAGAAAGTTGTATTGACGTTTTGGCAATCATAATTGGGGCGCCTCACCAACATAAAAGCTAGAAGAGAGGGTCCGCACGGTGAGTGTAAGTTGGCATTACGCACTTTCTCTTTGAGGGGGAAAAAAAAAGGACAAGTTTCACAGGAAGGTACGAAAGTTAAAACCTTTTCCAATCCCTCAGACACCCGTAAGATTCCTCTCTTTGTTTCATCCTAATTTTTTCTTTCTCTATGTTTCTTTTTACAAGCATATATTTGAATGCTTTTGGACTTCTGATTTTACAGGGCTGTTGTTTTTTGTGTGAGGAGTTGCCTTTGTAACTTTCTTTCTTGTACTTCAGATTTCTCTCAGCTTTGAATTTTAAGGCTTTTTAGCTTGTAATTGGTGGTGGGGTTTCAAAATTTTGTTGTTTTCTTTGATTGGCAGTGGTGAAAAATGGCTTCAGATCCAAAGATTCACACTTTCGAAGATGTTGCAAAGCACAACAAAACCAAAGATTGTTGGCTGATTATTTCTGGAAAGGTCAGATCTTTTTCTTTCTTTTATTTAATTAGTGCTTTTGGTTTTTACATCAAGGATTGTTGAATTGCCTTTCCCATTCTAAACTATGAGTTTAGTTCATCTTTCAATTGGATGGTAAAATTGGAACTTTCTATGGGAATGATTAATCAATTTTGCTTTGCATAATCAGCTATGTTGATTAGGTGGTTTTAATTTTAGATTTAACAACCTAGTTTCGTAGAACTATTTGTTATTCTTCTAAGAAGGGGACCGAGGAAAACAAAATAGAAAAAGAAATAAGGGCAGGGGGGAATTTTTTTTCTTCTTGTTGATAGAGGGGTAGAGAATTGAATAGCTGACTTTATTACGTTTTACGTTTTCAGTGATTGGATTAGTATATTAATGAAATGCTTAACTTTACTTATGTTGCCGCAACTCTTGATGCCCCTAATATGGTTGTGCTTATCAGATAGTTTGGAAGTTTTCAAATGGCAGAACTCCTATTATTAGTTGAAAATTGGACTTTTTGAAGTTTGAATTAGTTGACTAAATGATAGTGATATGCGTTAATCATATAAATCTACTGATGAAAACATTAAAATAGTTTTTGTGAATTAACTTGTGGTAGTTTACTTATTGTATGTGACAACATCTGCTCTCATCTATCATCACATATATGCAGCCTCAGCTGAAACTGACGAGCACAATACTACCTTTAATTGACTAAACTAGGGGAAAGTTTCAATTTCGGTCAGATGCTGGTCAATTCTTTGCCAAATAATCATTAGATCCGATATATTCTTTTTCATTGTAGAAAAAACTTAATTGCTAACAAATACGTATCTTCTTCGATGTTTAAAAGTTCACTGACAATATGACAAGAGCAAGATATTTGGAGTTAAATTTTGTATTATACCATTGTTTATTATTTGAGATTTCCCCCCATATAGGTGTATGATGTAACGCCATTCATGGATGATCATCCTGGAGGCGATGAAGTTTTGCTGTCAGCAACCGGTAATTTTTTACAATATTTTTCATATTTGGTTTTTTAACTAATTTTACTGAACTAAGCCTGAATTTGGTAAGTTAGATCATGGTATTTTCTGCTATTTTATCAGGGAAGGATGCCACCAATGATTTTGAAGATGTGGGTCACAGTGATACTGCAAGAGAAATGATGGAAAAATACTATATAGGCGAGATTGATTCAAAAACTGTTCCAGCAAAGCGCACCTACATTCCACCTCAGCAAGCCCCTTACAATCCTGATAAGACACCTGAGTTTGTCATTAAGATCCTACAATTTCTCGTACCCCTCTTGATTCTGGGCTTGGCTATTGCCGTACGTCAATTCACTAAGAAAGAGTAGCTCATTACTACACTGGAGGTTACCCATTTTGAGGGGTGGGCTGGTGGTTTCATCGGTTAGTTGAAAAGGACAATCATATCTTTTGTTTAATTTCCCTTTAGCATTTGTGTGTCAAACTGAATAGTGGTTCATAATATGGTCCATTGACGAATACAATAATATATTGAGCAACTTTGAGTCTCCTTTGATTTCAGTGGGGAGACAAGACAATGTTTAATTTTGTTGGAATTTAAAGGCAGGAACATGTTTTTATTCCTTTGTTTCCTATTTGTTTTTGTTCCCCCGCTGGCAATTGAAGCCTGAATCTATTATCATCCTCAATTTCTATCATAACGCTCTCCAATCTCCCACTAGCTAGACGCTCCACTACTAGCCTTTACCCGATCTAAATTCAAAGGTACGATGCAAAGCAAGGGCAAGCCCATTTAGTAAAAGCAAAAGGCCCAAAGTTTGGCAGTGCACGATCTTTCAAAACCATTCCATGCAAGATGCTAAAAAACTCGAGAGACGTAACAAAAAAAGACATGATTATGATGGAACCACATGAGCAATCTCTTAATACTTCTCTTGCAATATGGTACAATGATTGGAATTATTAGCTCTGCCTACCTGCCGTAACACAAAGTGATCATTGATATTTTCCTATCTCGTATGCTAAAATGTGGAGCAGTGGAAAGCAGATTTATCTACTAAATATGCATTTTTCAACTACAGTCACTGTCTACTTAGCCTTGAGATTGAGCAGTGACAAAATAAACAAAATATAACTCAGTACAGACGGCATTTCAAGCAGTGCATTAAAAAGGAGACTTGAAATACCCACAGAACCCAGGTTCAGAAACAACTGCAGCACATAAGATTAGTGGACAAAATGTGGCAATGATCAAAAGAACGACTCTATCTTGTCATGAAGAGTTACCAGCAAGTCATGTGCATCATTTAGGAGTTTCCATACATCAAGTTGCCTAGCCATGCTATTGAACTCCCTTAAAATCTCATCCATGCTGCTGCACTTCTCAATGATCAATTTCCTTCTCTGCAACACTGAAGCTGCAATTGCATAAAGTAATAAATCATCTGTTGGTGGTGCCCTCTGTCTTATCCTGCTCCAGGCAGACTTCCCAATCCCAGCTCTAATGGCTGCCTGATCTACCCACATTACCTCCCAAAGGCAAATTGTCTGCTCAAATGTCAATTCCCTCCTAAACAGTACCACCACCATCCTATAAACAAAAAAGCAATCCTCAGCCTGGAGCTTCTCCAATTGCCTGTAGAGGTGAAAGTCCTTACATTTGATTATCTTGGAAACAATATTAAGTTGCCTTCTGATCCCCACCTTATCAAGCCTAAAATTATGTTGAGCTTTCTTCATGAAACCTACAAAACACCAGAAATCCTCATAATCCTCTGGGAAGACTGAAATTATTGGAGAAAGGACATCACTCATGCCCTGGCAGTAACCAATATTGGGGTAGTAAAGAACATAAGCTTCAAGGATAGCAACCAAACGTGCAGCATGGAAAATTCTGCAGGGCCCTAGTTGATCATAATCCTTTAACCCAACGGCTTCAGCTGAACGATGTGCCCTCCCATTTGATACTGCAGCCTGAGAAGCAGAGTATGGTATCCATTCAGCATTGGCACGAATGGCATCTAGACGAATGATTCGCTGCCAGGTGGAAAAATCTTCAGTTGCATGTTGTTTTAATAGCCCTTCAGTGCTTGAAGGAGAAACATTCCCTTTTGAAGACACATCAGGATCATTCTCCTCCCTGCCATCCAAAGAAGGGGAACCCTGAATCACTTCAGGGTCTTCTGAAGAGTCAGAGTCTCATGACTCACTGTTCAGTGCTGACACATCAGCATTTGTTATTCTTCTGAAACTATCATCTCCTTCCAACTGTTGCGCCTGAAGCAATAATCACAACAATACAGAAGCAATAGACAACAATCAATAATCAAATGCGCAGAAAAATAAAGCACACCAAGATTTACGTGGAAAACCCTCCAGTGTAGAGGGAAAAAAACCACGGGCCGCCAGAAAAATCTTCACTATCAAATAATAGTTATACAAAGTTCTTCTCTAGCTAAAACTAGAGCTAATCAACAACTAGAGAAACAATTGGAGAAATCTCACCAAATAAGTGACTCAACAAATACACCCTGGATTTGTTCCTAGAGAGCTTCAAACCCGATCTTCACCGTTCAGAATGTCAAACTCTGAATCATAAACCTCCTGACAAGGTTCCAACTCAATCGGACCACGGATCGACTTCCGTTCAACCAACTCTCCCTTCTCCTTTTTCTCTCTCTGCTTTTCCTGGCTTTTCTTCTTTCTCTGCTTGGTTTTCGACACACACCTTAAACAACCCCACCTCTTTTTTATTAAGTAGCTAGGGCTCTGTGTAAAATAAAAGATCAAGGCCCATGGCCTTTACTTGGTCCAAAACCACTTACATGGGACTGGACCCCATTTTCCTAACAATCTCCCCCTCCAGTCCCATTAGAAGGAGATTCATCACCATAGCAATTTCATTTGGAACTTACCTTGGCCAGGGAACTCATTCCGGCCAAGTTACTGCAAAGCTCAAGCTTTTCCCTGGGAAGTATCTTAGTCAACATATCTGTCACATTTTTATCAGTATGGACTTTCTTCAATAGCATCTGCTGTTCTTCAATCACTGAACGTAACCAATGATATCTAACATCAATGTGCTTTGTTCTAGCATGGTACATAGTATTCTTACTCAAATCTAAAGCACTCTGGCTATCACAAAATACCACATACTCTTTCTGATTTAACCCCAATTCAAAAAGAAAACGTTTCATCCAAAGCATTTCTTTACATGCTTCAGTTGCTGCAATATACTCAGCCTCTGTAGTTGACAAAGCAACACACTTCTGCAACTTAGACTGCCAAGATACAGCTCCTCCTGCAAAAGTAAACAAATACCCTGAAGTAGATTTCCTACCATCAAGATCGCCTGCCATGTCAGCATCAGTAAACCCTTCTAGAACTGGTTGTGAAACTCCATAAGTCAAGCACATTTTTGAGGTACCCCTCAAATATCTAAAAATCCATTTCACTGCTTCCCAGTGAACCTTCCCTGGATTAGAAAGAAATCTGCTCACTACACCAACTGCATGAGCAATGTCAGGCCTTGTACAAACCATAAGATACATTAAAGAACCGACTGCAGAAGAATAAGGAATACTAGACATAGCTAGTTGCTCTTCCTTAGACACTGGACAAGATTTCTTTCTTAGATGAAAATGGTTGGCAAGTGAACTGCTAACTGATTTAGCATGTTGCATGTTGAATCTACCAAGCACTCGTTCAACATACTTTTCCTGTGACAACCACAGCTTTCCAGCTCTCCTATCTCGGATAATGTCCATACCAAGAATCTGCTTTGCTGGACCTAAATCCTTCATATCAAAGGACTTAGACAATTGTTCTTTCAACCTGCAAACCATACTAGCATCTTGTCCTACAATCAACATATCATCAACATATAATAATAGGATAATGAAGTTACCATTAGGGAATTGTTTAATATACACACAAGAATCTGCTGCTGTTCTTTTATAGCTATGACTCATCATAAAAGAATCAAACTTCTTGTACCACTGTCGCGGAGCTTGTTTCAAGCCATACAAGCTTTTCTTCAATTTGCAAACTAAGTGCTCTTTCCCTTTCACTTCAAAACCCTCAGGCTGATTCATATAAATGTCCTCCTGCAAATCACCATGCAAAAATGCAGTTTTAACATCAAGTTGCTCAAGCTCAAGATTCAAACTAGCTGCCAATCCCAGTACCACTCGAATAGAACTCATTTTTACAACTGGAGCAAAAATCTCATCAAAATCGATGCCTGGTTTCTGAGAAAAACCTTTTACTACCAATCGAGCTTTGTACCTCACTAGTTTGTCACCATCATTTTTCAACTTGAACACCCATTTATTCTTTAATGGCCTCTTCCCTGTTGAAAGTTTAACAAGATCATAAGTACCATTCTTTCGCAATGACTCCATCTCTTCTTTCATTGCTTTTAACCAGTGCTCTCTATCCGGAGTAGCCTGCACATCTTGAAAGCTTTCTGGCTCCCCTTCACTGGTAACTAAAATAAAATCTGAACTTGAATACCTGGTAGATGGCCTGCGCTCTCTAGTAGATCTTCTGGGCTGAGACTCTACATCACTTGATCCTGAAGGTAGCTCCCCCTGCTCAACACTCTCAGGTAGAGAGGATTGCTCCCCCTGCTCAAAACTAATAGCATCTGGCTCATCACCAACTATGGCTGGCTCATTCATATCCCCAAGTTCTGTTTCTGGCTCATTTTCACCATCTGTGGCTCTTTCCTGTGAAATCTCTGTCGGTGTTGAAACATCACACTCAACAGTAACTCGTGTAGTCTTCTCATTTTTCTCAAGGTCTGCTATGGTTTCTTTTTCATGAAAGACCACATCTCTGCTTCTGACTGTCTTTCTCTTTACTGGATCCCATACCCTGTAGCCAAATTCCTCATCACCATATCCTACAAACACACTGTGTAGCTTTACTATCAAGCTTTGATCTCTGCTCTTTCGGCACATGCATGAATGCTTTACACCCAAAAATTTTCAAGTGAGAGTATGAAGCATCTTTTCCTGTCCACACTCTTTCTGAAATGTCAAAGCCCAAAGGAACTGATGGTGACCTGTTAAGTAAATAACAAGCTGTGTTGACTGCTTCACCCCAGAATGGCTTTGGTAATTTTGTCATCCTCAACATACATCTGACTTTTTCCACAATGGTGCGATTCATTCTTTCAGCTATACCATTATGCTGCGGTGTTCCAGGTTCTGTCCTCTCATGCCTGATCCCATGCTTTGAGCAATACTCTTCAAAGCTTTTAGATGTGTATTCCCCACCATTATCAGTTCGAATACACTTCAAGGGTAACCCTGTCATCCTTTCAACCATGGCATGAAATTTTTTGAAAATACTGCAGTACCTGACTTTTATATTTCAACATATACACCCAAATCTTACGTGAAGCATCATCAATAAAAGTAACAAAATATCTGCTACCACCTAATGACTCAACCTCAATGGGACCACATACGTCAGAATAAATTAATTCCAATCTATTTTCTTTTCTCTGAGAACTTTTACGAAAAGAAACTCTATGATGCTTACCAAACAAACAATAATCACATGAATCGAGAGACATACCTTTGGTCAAGGGAATGAGAGAGTGCCTTGCCAAAACCTGTAACCCTTTTTCACTCATGTGTGCCAGCCTCCTGTGCCACAAGTTTGCTGAAGCATCATTTTCAACGGTATTTACCTGGTTACCGTTCAATTGCATCCATGTCTTATACATTGTGCAGCATAGTTTTCCCTTTGCAACTACCATAGATCCTTTGAGAAGCTTCCACTGTCCATTCTTTTGTCGGCTTTCATATCCCTCCTTATCAAGGACATTAATAGCAAGCAAGTTCATTCTCATATCTGGAATGTGTCTGACATCTCTCAAAGTCAACATGCAGCCTGTACTAGTTTGTACAACAATATCACCAATCCCAACAATCTGCGACACACTCTTGTTTCCCATCTTGGTACAACCAAAGTCTCCTGCTTTGTAAGTTGTAAACAACTCTCTCTTAGGAACACAATGATATGCCGCTCCTGTGTCAACTATCCACTCAATGCCGGGATCACTAACATGATTACAATCACCATGTGTACAAATCAAAGTAACTGAATCACTATCTGAATTCACTGCTGCAACATTGCCATCATCTGAACTCTTGCCTTTCTCATCTTTTCGCTCTTGCTTTAAGATTCTACAGTTTCGTTTTATATGACCCGCCTTACCACAATGGAAACACTTCACTTTACCTCTAGACTTGGATCTATGTTTAGACTTACCACGGCCTTTTGAGTCCTGACCTCTGTCGATGTTTCTACCCCTGTTCTCTGTGACCAAAGCTTGATTCCCAGGGTCTACATCTTTTCGCCTCGCTTCTTCATTAAGCAAACTGTCCTTTACCATCTCCAATGTCACCTTATAATCAGGAGCTGAATTAAGAACAGTCACAACTAGAGTATTACAGCTGTCTGGCAATGAACCCAAAAGAAATAATGCCTTCATTTCATCATCCATCTTAAGTTCCATAGTAGTCATCCGATTAAATATATCTTGAAAATCACTCAAGTGCTCTGTAACAGATCGTCCATCCCTGTACTGTAAAGTTGCAATCTTTTTAACAAGCATAACTTTATTCATACCTGTTTTTCTCTCATACAATGCTGCCAATTTTTCCCAAACAATGTGAGCATCTGACTCCTGCGCTACATGATGGAACACGCTGATATCAACCCATTTTCTGATTGTAGCCAGCGTCTTTCTACCTAGCTTCTTCCAGCTTTCATCTTTCATATCTGCTGGTTTAGCCGAATCACCCAATACTGGCTCATACAAATCTTTACAGTATAGATGATCCTCCATCATAGGCTTCCAAATTGAATAATTCGATGCTGTCAATTTTATCATGGAACCTGTATCACCCTCCATGATCTCAAACAGAATTTACTTCTATCCTGGGTTGCTTCTGTATCGATGTCTCAAAATAACCCTCGCTCTGATACCACTTGTTGCGCCTGAAGCAATAATCACAACAATACAGAAGCAATAGACAACAATCAATAATCAAATGCGCAGAAAAATAAAGCACACCAAGATTTACGTGGAAAACCCTCCAGTGTAGAGGGAAAAAAACCACGGGCCGCCAGAAAAATCTTCACTATCAAATAATAGTTATACAAAATTCTTCTCTAGCTAAAACTAGAGCTAATCAACAACTAGAGAAACAATTGGAGAAATCTCACCAAATAAGTGACTCAACAAATACACCCTGGATTTGTTCCTAGAGAGCTTCAAACCCGATCTTCACCGTTCAGAATGTCAAACTCTGAATCATAAACCTCCTGACAAGGTTCCAACTCAATCGGACCACGGATCGACTTCCGTTCAACCAACTCTCCCTTCTCCTTTTTCTCTCTCTGCTTTTCCTGGCTTTTCTTCTTTCTCTGCTTGGTTTTCGACACACACCTTAAACAACCCCACCTCTTTTTTATTAAGTAGCTAGGGCTCTGTGTAAAATAAAAGATCAAGGCCCATGGCCTTTACTTGGTCCAAAACCACTTACATGGGACTGGACCCCATTTTCCTAACACCAACAACCTACTAGATGGTTCATCTGAGTACTCTGCATGCAGGCTCCTTTCCTCACTGGAGAGAGATTCTCTGGCACTAACAACATCTTCAGAGCTAAATGTGTCTGTGTCCTGAATACATCAACTTCCATTGTCATCATTTTGACAAGTTCCACCAATTTCAGTCAACTTGAAACTCCTGTTGCTGTGTTTTAGGAGCGGCAGCACTCTCTGCGGAGTTTTTTATATTCCTTCCTGCATCAATAGATTGACAAAAAGTGAATAAATAAACCAAAGAAGTAATTATCAGTCATTCATGCTAAAAGGAATAACAAAGTAAAATACATGGAGGAGAGAATGAGGAGTTCACCTTTTCTGAGTTCCAACAGCATCTCTTTCTTCTTTGGAACTGTTTAAGTCATGGCTGTTGCAGAGGAAAACAAAAAAAAAATGTCATGATATGAGATGGGAAACCCATGGTTTGACAGTGGCTAAGATGTTCCATTGGACACATGCCCCAGAAAATTGTTATACCATGGAAAACTAGAAACTTTTCATGATGTCTTGGCTTGAGGGAGTAAAAGAACTATAGAAGCAGCAGCAGCAACAACAATTGTAACAAAGGTTCAGTATACTTACACTCCGAGGAGAAATGGCCAGACCTCAGCCCTAATAATTGGATCAACACCCTACATCAGTGCTATACAAGATTAAGCATTCCAATTACAAGAAAACGAATAAAAGAGAATATGAATAGGTTAGTTGCACCAGTAACTCACTCTACTGCGAACTTTCTTCAAGAACTTGACCCCATCATCCCTAAGTCTACCATCAGGGGTAAACAAACTTTTCCACTGCCGAGGTGAAAGGGCATGTTTCTTTTTCCGGCAAGACCAAGGTGATTTGAGTCGACCGCTGAAAAAAAGGACAAATTTACAAATCTAAAATGAGAAGCCAACAATAATGTGAAAAGAATATGCGATTTATAAACTTAAGAGAGGAAGGAAACGAAATTCCAAGAGCAAATATCCTAGCATCTAAGCAACAGTCAGGAGAAAAAATTTATAGATACTAGGGCATCCCTTTCTGCCTTTCATATAATAAGGTTCGAGGAAAGAAAAATCATCATTAAGTTTGCCACAAAGAGAGGTTGGGTTGTTTCAGAAATCATCACAGCATCACTAGGCTGTCTACTCCTCCCTCATCAAGCTTACACCAGACACCAACTCTCATGAGCAAAAAGTAATGGCTTACACCAGTAAGGATCCAACAGAAAGATAAGATTTATGTTTCAATTCTATTTCACTTACGAGGTCAGCAAGCCAAATTATGGGGTAAGACTTCAATAAAAAAATTGCGCACCAGCTACAGTATATGAATCATAACAGATAAAACCTATCTAATAAACTTTTTTGAAAAAAAAGAAAAAGCTTCAAATAAGCATGGGTTATCAAAGATCAGTATAATCAATCCGCAGAAGTTTCAAACTTTAGACTGTAAAAACAATATATTAGCAGTTGGAAGTCAGGATTAGTCTGGGAAAGGAGAGAGAAATGGACTCTTCATCTGAATATTTTTTTCTCTAGCATTCCAATTTTCAAAATCCATCTGTTGATCGAAAAAAAAAAGGAAAAAAAGAATCAGATTTCATATCATAAAATAAAGTTTGCTCAAAATCTCTCTGTTCCGTTTGATTGTGAGTGTTAATATTCATATATTGCAACTTTAAAAATATTAACATAATAATGAGTAATAATGAAACAAGTGATTTTGAACTTAAGAGAAAAAGAAGAAATAAAATTGAGAGTGGAGATTTGGGTTCTGAATAAAAAATCTAACAAGAGATTAATGAAAATGAGGGAGAGGAAAGAGGAAGAGGACTCATCGATCAAAGGAAGAACAAGAAGCCGGTGAAGAAGAAGTAACAATGAAAAGAACCGAACGCAAATGAATCCACGACAATGACAATGTGGGTGAGTTTGGAGATGAAGACGAAGTCTGACTTTGTCTAAGAGCTCTCATCTATTAGAATTTGATTTTTATCAACTACTTTCACTATGTATTGTTACTAAGGTTTTTGGAGTTTTTTTTTACCATTTAGCATTGAATGATCGATTAGTTTTTTTCTTTTTTTTTTTGCTTTTAACATAGCGGTAGTGTAGGAAATGGCAGCGAAGAGAGAATGTCCGGCGAGGGCTGTGATGGAGATGGCAGTTTTTGAGTGCGCCGTGGCCACAGCCGACCAGAATACACCGCCGACAAAACGGTGGATTTCGGTGGGGCAGTTGTTGCCTGAGGTTATCGTGGAAGTTTCGAGTTCTAGGTAGCCCAAACTGAGATGCCAGAGCGGCCCCTTCCTTTTTTTTTAACTTCTGCTTCCTCTGAGTTTCTTTTGTTCTTTGTTGGCTGCCTTCTCAAAGCTGAAACCCCCAAACTGAAACCTGACTGCTCCTGTTCTTTCTACTTCCTCTGCCTTGGTTTTGGTTTGTTTTCAACTTCATTTTTTTTTTCTTTTTACTTTTGTCTTTCTCTTTCTCTCTTTGGCCCAACCAAAGTGAAGGATTGGTCGTTTTATTTTCAGCTTCGACTTTTTTCCAAAAAAAAAAAAAAATTCAGACATAAATTATCTAATTGAAAAAGATTACAAATATAAATAAGATCCAGACTTATTCGGCTGTTTATCACTTACTCTTCTTATTAAAAATTACTTTCTTAAACTTGTTTTTTATATTTGAATAGCATTTACAAAGAACAGAAGTAGAGGCGGAATTGAGAAGGAAAGGTCTGATTGTGATGCTCATGTCCTAGCATTTTGAGATAATCTGAGAGGCAGAGATTGTTTGTCCCCAAAGAAGGGCAGAGGCATGCACCTTTTTTGTAACATTAAATGCATAGATGGCATAGAAACATGGTTAAGTTGTTCAATAGTAATTTACTCCTTGCCTGGCCGGAAGAGGAAAAAAGACACAAAATATCAAGCTTATCTTAGCTTAACCATAAATAACGGAAGTTTGGGACAAAAACCGACTGCCATGGAAGACTTCTTTGGACTAATGACTTGAAACCCTTGAAGCTGGGAGCACAAAAGCAAAGGATGAGGTTCCTATCCTAAAGCTTGCTAATTTATCTTTCATAATCATCATAGAATACAGGAAGAAATCAAGAGCAATGGGTAAACAAAATAGGCGCAGTGTCTCTGGTCACATGGTAAAATTAAGAGAAAGAAAATAAAGGAGAGGAAAGAAATTTTGGATGGTAGAAAAAGTATGTGGGAATTGTTGCTATGAAAGGGAAGGACCATGACCCAGATAGAAGTCTGGGTTTATTATTATTATTATTTGCCTTCGAAATTCTATATGCCTCTATATTGTGTCTAAAACAAATATGCCATTGAAATTTCGGATATTCAGAAGATATTCAATGAGTATTCATGATTTGTCATTATGATCAATTTTTTTCTTATGCTTTAACCCTTAATCTGATTTGTGTAGGTTGCTTGAACTTCACAAAAGAGCATGCCCAGTTTTCTTTCCATTCTCTTCACCATTCAAATGAACCCAAAAATGGAAAAAAAATAAAAAAAACAAAACAAGAAATCATGAAAAAATGATTTCTCAGCAAGCTGCAACATGTAATTAGAGCAAAATGAAAAACTTTGATGTGGGAACAGATCACTGGCATATTGGAGTAGGGATGTAAATAGGTAGAGCATTCCTTGTTCCATCTTCATTTTTAATTTAGTACATTATACATATTTTTGTATTCATATTTAATTGATATTTTATATTATTTTTCATATTTATTATGTGAATATTTAATGAATATATATAATTTTTGTACTCGTAATTTAAAAAAAATAATAAAAAAATTTATTTTATATTTTTATTTTAAGATGGATACTATATCACCCATATTTATATCCGATAAAAAATTTAAAATTATATTCATCTCAGTTTTCATCCCAAAATTTAATAACTATTTTTTCATTAGAGTAAAAAATCAAAATCTCCATGAAATTTGGATAGATTGGTATCTTATATAATGGAGGGTCAGTTTCTCGGTTTTTCCTACATGTATGGGGATCAACTTTTACGGGAATGCTGGCCCCTGTTCAGAGCATCCTCAACCTTTTCAATTACCTACCACAATAATCAAAGGGGATTCAGGGGAATAAATTGAGGATACAAAAGTGAGCTCTGCCTTCCATTGGACAGTGACAACACCAAGCCCCAAGGGCCAAGGGTGTCTCAACAAGTCATGTCGCCTGAGAAAGGCAGTTCAGCATCAGCCCTGTTATTAGCATAATTCATAAAAGATGTAAGCCTTAATTTTGTAAAAAGCATGCGCTCAAGCATGATCATTAACCATGCTAGTGGGAGATAGGGTTGCTTTTACACCAATAAGTGATCTTTTCTTTCCACTTGACCTGATCTATTTTAGGACCAACATTCGAGAGTGGCAGAAAACAAAATTTTAACAGCACATAGCCTAATAATCATATGCGTCTCCATTTCGTTTCATGAGGAATCAAAATTTTCTATCTCTGGAGGCACCACTTGCTTATCAGCTATGCATCGAACTTGAAGTCCGATACCATGAACACAAGGGAGGCTTCTGTTTATAAAAGGATTATCCTCTTGGGCTGAGCATCCATTGCTCCAAAGCCAAGACAGATTTTGAGGATTAGATGCAAGTTTGGAAACCCCAAGCCAATTTAATTTGCAAGAAAGGGAAAGATACCAAACCCCATGCCAATACCATCATTCAAATACAGAAATAAATAATGCGTATGAGATTAAAAAGAAACAAAGGAGATACAGCAGCTGATAGTCTGAAGGAAGGCATTCCTAATCTTCAGTAGTTCTTGAGGAAGCAGTCAGCATCAAATTTCTTACTACTTCTTTATGGCAAAGGCCAAAGATTAATTTAAAATGGCTGCAGAATCAATGAAGCATAATCCTTTAATATCGAGGAAGATGCATCGTAACAAAAGAAAAACACATCGTCACTCGTCCTCAATTGTCATGGAACTAAAGAGTAGTCATGGATCTAAAGAGTAGTCATGAATCTTACATCGAACATAAAAAAAAATTATTAAGGTATAAAAGGGTTTACATCATTTTTTTTTTATGAGGTACTTTTTGTAAGACAACATCGTGAACCCAATGGGAGCCAAAGCGAACAATACCTTACAAGGGTATAACCGTAACAAGTAAATTGATCTAAGACGTCGGATGAGTGGATGCTCAGGTCTTGGAGCCATGCGAGTCAAAACTTAAGTCTGAGCCCATAACAAGTGGTATCAAAGCCAGTTCTAAACCATTCAATCAACACCAAACACCTCGAAGGATCAAAATCAACTCTAAACCGTTCAATCCACGCCATGACAAGTGGTATCAAAACTAGCTCTAAACCGTTCGATCCACGCCAAGCACCTCGAGGGATCAAAGCCAATTCTAAACCGTTCGATCCACACCAAATGCCTCGAAGGAGGTAGGCAGGGTGGCCAGAGCCCATGACAAGTGATATCAAAGCTAGCTCTAAACCATTTGATCCACGTCAAGTACCTCGAGGGAGGTAGGTAAGGTGGCCAACCTCTATGACGAGGGCATCATGAGGTTAAGTGGGGGAGAATGTCACGGACCTAAGGAATAGTCATGAATCCCACATCAAACATAAAAGGAAAGTGCCTGAGACATAAAAGGGTTCACACCATTTTTTCCTTGTGAGGTATCTTTTATAGGAGAAAATCGTGAGCCCAATTGGGGTTAAAGTGGATAATACTTCATAACGGTGTAAATTGTGAGGCCAATTGGGGTTAGAACGGATAATACCTCATAAGGATATAAATCGTGATAGGTAGGCTAATCTAGGACGTCGGATGAGTGGATGCCCGAGTCTTGGAGCCGCGCGGGTCGAAGCTTAAGTCTCGGCTTGTGACAAGTGGTATCAAAGCCAGCTCTAAACTGTTCGATCCACGTCAAGCATCTCGAGGGAGGTAGGCAAGGTGGCTAGCCTCCATGACGAGGGCGTCATGAGGTTGGGTGTGGGAGAATGTTACAGACCTAAGAAGCTGGATGAATAGATGCCCAAGTCCTAGAGCCGCGCGGGTCGAAGCTTAAGTCTCGGCTCGTGACAAGTGATATCAAAGCCAGCTCTAAACCGTTCGATCCACGTCAAGCGTCTCAAGCGAGGTAGGCCATCGATCCACGTCAAGCGTCTCAAGCGAGGTAGGCAGGGTGGCCAATCTCCATGACAAGGGCATCACAAGGTTGGGTAGGGAAGAATGTCACGGACCTAAAAAGAAATCATGGATCCAACATTGAACATAAAAGAATGGTCACTGGAGTATAAAAGGGTTCACATAATTTTTTTCTTGTGAGACGCCTTTTATAGGACAAAACCGTGAGGTCAATGGGGATAAAAAGGACAATACCTCACAAGAGTATTAACCGTGATAGATAGGCTGATCTAAAATACCGGATGAATAGATGCTAGGATCTTAGAACCATCCGGATCAGAGCTTAAGTCTTGACACGTGACAAGATTACTTATCACGAATAATAATATTTTATTTGATCAATAGTTTTGTATTACATATAAAGTCTACTTAAAATTGAGTTACGTTAGTAAAACAAATAAACTGTTCTCAAATTGCATCTCATAAGGTAAAAATTTAAAAAATATATATTTATAAATGAAGAATCAACTTAATTGTTAATTTTAATACATCAAAGATAAAAAGTTATACTATCTTTTTTTTTTTTTACTTATCTATCTCATGTAACCTCAAAATGATGGTATTTGGAAATGCTTGCCAGTCCGTAAGACCGCAACAATAATGAGTCAAAGCTCCAGAACCACATCCAGTGCTCAGACCACGGAAGTCAAATTTGACGTTCTCAAGTGTGTGTCCCGAGAAGCAACTCGGATAAACTATAGGACACACAACTTAAAGCTTGGAAGCTGCGTCTTTGTCCAAAAACCACCAAACCAACTCACTTTCTGGCGAAACCTCTGAACAGGCGGCTGATTGGAATTTTGACTATTTCTAATGCAGCATGCACTGGACCTGCTTTACCAGCACCATAGACCACAAGTGCAATGTGAGCAGATGAGTTGATAGCAGGAAAAGTAAAAGTGATTTTCTCCTGAGGCAGTTTCCATAAGTCCTTAACGAAGGTAACCCACCTTTCATCCTCCTTGACCAAAGAGTGGCCTGGAAAGTGAGAGGCCACATGTCCATCTGGTCCCATTCCCAGAAGCATGATATCAAACCTTGGAAACCCAATAGCTGCTGAGACACTAATCACGCGGCCCGTAAACCAATGCTTGATACAGGTCTCTTCGTCATCCGCTGCACCTTCAGCAGGCAGTGCATCATTGATGGAACACACATTACCCGAGAGAATTGGTACCGGCATGAGAGATATAACACGTTCAACTTGATTGCCTTGGGAAAATGGAATAGTAATACCACCACAAAACCTGCAATGGCAGATCACTTGGCTAATTACTCATTATCATTGATTTCATCTTGCACCGACCAAAAGAATTTACTAAACGAATACCAAGTGAAATTGGAATTATGGTGCAGCAAAATATTGGTTAACTGGTTACTTGACAACAGTTAAAATATGAAACATTGTTAAGTTGACAAAACTATAATACATTTTAAACGTTAATTTTCACCCTACTAAGGAAAATACCAGAAGACAATCGCATATATTTTCCGCTGTGTAGCACTGGGTATGATTAATATTGAATTGCCCTATTATGACTTACAAATGATATGATATTTGGACGTAACTTCAAAAAATAGCAGATCACCATAACAATTTAATAAGGTCATCAGTAGTCTCTGTACTTCGTGAAAAATTAGAATTTAATTTTCATATTATAATTTATATAAATTTAGTTATCATATTTTTTTAATTTAATAATTTTAGTTCAATTATTAATTTTGATAATTTTTTATCATTAAAAATATTGATATAACCATTGATTTGATTTAAGAAGTGGGAATTGATTTTACTTAATGTCATTTTTTAATGATTTTAATTTCATCGTCGAATAAAATTTTTTTTAATATTTTTAATATTTTATTATTATTATTTTATAAGTTTTATTTTAAAATTATAAAAAATTTTATCTATACATTTTATTTTTTATTTTTATTTATTTCAACAAAAATTTATTCTAATAAATTTAATCATTTTAATATGTATAAATATAATTTATAATAACAAAAATAGTATATAAAAAAATAATTCAAAAAAAAATTTTTTTTACTTTAACCAAAGCAGTCAATGGTCTGATCAACGATTCTGATCAATTCACCTAGTCCAAGTGGGTTTTATGGTGGTCTAGGGTGGTTCACAGGGTTTTGTCCAATTCAGACTTGTTTGAAATCGGTTCACTAGCAATTCGTCTGGACCGACCTAGGCCCAGGGGCTGAGGCTGGCAATTGGGTCGAATTCACGAACATCAAGTCAGGTCACGGGTCTACGCACGGATCTTGGAGTCCCAAAATGACATCATTTTCGACCCTTTTTGCCTATATATAAACCAAGTTTTTTTTCAGCTCATTTCATCTCCTCTTTTAAAAAAAAAAAAACTATATTGTTTCTCTCAACCAAAAATCTCAGAAGGTCGACCGATTGCTTGAAGCTAGTTATTGGCATTTACGTCGGCTATCACCTGTCTCACCATCGACTGCCACTTCTAGCGGCCAAAAACCAAGAAAACATCAAAAGACTTTATTTTGCCCTTTTAGCCTAGATCTGATTTCTTTTTTGTCAAAATCAATCTCGATTGACGTAGATCGAGCTTCAAACTTTGGTTTTTTTTTTGTTTTTACTTTTTTTTATGAACAAACACTGGTGCTTTTTTTTTTCTTGCAAGGGCTTTGGCGCTAGGTTCCTCACTAGATCGACAAGGACTATGATTTTGTTTTTTTTTGTTGATTTTTCTTTGATTTTTTTTTATTTAGGTTTTCCTGGGTTCTATTTCTATGGGGGAGCCAGTTTTGGGAGTGAAGGGACTTGGTGTAGGGCTGTTAGGATAGAGATGACTAGGTGAGGGTTGAATGGGGCTTGAGCTGGTTTCTGGTAAGGTGCATGGAAACAAAAGATTGTGCTAGGTAAGTGAAGGCTCTGGTTCATATGTGGGCATCGCACGGGTCTCAAAATGTATGGGACTAAGCCAGGCCCCCTAGGTGCGGGTATCCAAATAAGTGTTAAGGGGTTGAGTGTACGAGTGTGGTCTCCCTATTTTCTGGTGAGATGTTGGGTGGCTTTATAGGGTCGGTTGGGGTAGGTGATGACTAGTGGAGGTTCAAAAGGTGCTGATGGGGCTACAGTGGAGTGGTTCTACAAGGGAGTGAGTGGCCAAAACTCTGGTGAATAGAGATGGATCAAGGGTGGCAGTGGTGTTGTGCATGGCACCTACTAGCATCAGCCCCATTGTTTTTTACTTTTTTATTTTTTTTATATTTTTTAATTAATTAATTATTATTAATATCTAATTAATATTTTACTAAATTATAAAATCAAAATCAAAATCAAAATCAAAATAAAATGAAAAATGAAAAAAAAATAGTGGACTCGAGTTTGGTTTTAGAATAGAAGGCCGACTTAAAGATCGAGATAAATTTGATATCCACAACTACCCCTCTTTGTACATTACTGAGAATCAATAATAAAGCAAAGACAAAGATAACAATTTTGTTTGGAGTCAAAAGATTTAGCATTTTTCTTTTTTTTTTGTGTTTTTGTATTTTTTGTATTTTTTTTGGATTTTTGGATTTTTCATTCCAAAACAAATTTGAAAACTTTTTTAAATAAAAACTTAATATCTTTTGAAAATAAAGCAGGAGATCATGCTCAGATGTTTTACAAATCTCAAAACTAAAACAGATTCAGCTTGAAAGAATTACGAATCTTGCCCGAAAAACTTAGAGATTACACCCAAAGGTTTTAAAAATCTCAAAATTTTTGAATGCTTCTTGTCTTAAAGGCATTGAAACTTTGAAAATTTAAAATGTTTGCCCGGAGGTCTTATAAATCTCAACATCTTTGAGTGCTCTTCGTATCAGAGCATTGAAACTTTAAAAATTTAAAATATTTTGCCTAGAGGTCTTATAGACTATGCCCAGAGATCTTACAGATCATGTTCGAAGGTCTTACAAATCTCAATATCTTTAATTGCTCCTCGTATCAGAGGCATTGAAACTTTAAAAATTTAAAATGTTTTGTTTGGAGGTCTCAAAGATTTTAAAATTTTTTAATGCTCTTCATACATTAGAGGCATTGAAACTTTAAAAATTTAAAATATTTTACCCAAAAGTCTTTAAAATTATGCTTGAAGGTTTTAGAGATTATATCCGAAAGTCTTACAAATCTTAACATATTTTAGTGCTTCCCGTATCAGAGGCATTAAAACTTTAAAAATGTAAAATATTTTATTCAAATGTCTTACAAATCATGTCCGGAGGTTGTACAAATCTCAACATTAAAATAGATTCAGCTCGAAAGACTTGTGAATCCTTCTTGGAGGACTTAGAGATTATGTTCGACAGTTTTAAGGATTATATCTGAAGGTCTTAGAGATTGTGTCTGAAGGTTTTAAAGATTATGTCCGGATGTTTTAAAGATCTCAAAATCTTTGAATGCTTCTCATACATTAGAGAAATTGAAACTTTAAAAATTTTAAATGTTTTACCCAGAAGTCTTAAAGATTATGTCCGAAGATCTTGAAAATTATGCTCAAAAGTCTTATAAATCTCAACATCTTTGAGTGCTCCCTGTATTAGAGGTATTGAAACTTTAAAAATGTAAAATATTTTACCCAGAGGTCTTAAAGATTATCGATAGATTTAGTGTTATTTTTGGAGGCATAAGAGTGAGATATCGACCTTTTATTAGTAAAAGTAAAAGGTGAAAAATAGGGATCGATAGCTTCTCTTGGTCATTCTTTGGTTTTTTTTTTTATTATTCTTTATTGGTCAGGCTATAGGTTCAAGTATAGAGACAAAATCGTGAATGATCATTTAAGAATGAAAATTTACTGCAAAGCCTAAATGCTAGCTTGGTTGGCAAAGATATAGGCTTTGAAAAATATTGCCTATGATAGGATAATGGGGTTGATGAAAAAGATAAAGATTGTACGAGATAAAGTTCTTGAATAGATGCCCCTTCAGTGTCACCACTTACACCTTTCTTTTATTCTTTTCTAATGTATTTCTCTCTTCAACATCTGTTACATCTTTCAACTTAATCATATCATTCTTGATTGCATTTTCTATAATCTAGCCAAAAATCACCATGTCAATAAAGTTTTTGGAAACATTCTCAATAATTTTTTTATAATAAAAAGTATTCAAAGAATTGACAAACATAATAACAAATTTTTTTACAGGGGTGGTTGTACTTGAACTGTCATATTTTTTTATCTGTGTGCATATTCTTTGAAAGTTTAGGTTGACCTTTTTTTCATGTTCTACAAGGACAATCTATCTATTGTCATATCTTCAACATGCTTATATTGTGCTAAAAAAGCCCTAGCTAAATCATTTCAAGAGTAAATCTTATTTTGGTCTAGCTGAGCATACCATATTGCTATAAATCGATAAGACTATCTTATAAGTAGTGGATCAATAACTTATCATCATAGGTGTAGGCTATTATTTTTCGACAGTACATGATGATATGTGTTAAGGGGTGTTTCGTTTCATCGTACTTCTCAAAATCTAAAGCTTTAAATTTTGATGGAATAACAAGATCAGGCACTAGACTAAGTTTGATAGCATCAACATTCTTATATACATCATGGCATTCAATTACCTTCAATCTCTCTTCCAACAGGTCATACTTATCTTTCATCATTATATCTCTTGATGGATTTGGCACCCTTTTCAATTTTTTTAATTTTTTAGGATCATCCACATTAGGTTTAGTAATGGAGTTGTAGGGAGTAGGACCAGGATTGCATTAGTCTAAATTGAGAGTAACTCGACAAAAATGCCAGAATAAGGTTGATGAGTTATTGAAAGTACTTGCGGCATATAAGGGTCTTAAAATATGTGAACCTAAATGTATACAATGGTGCTTTTACAGTTATTTCTTCCCTTACCCTATGTGTTTAAACAATTTCTTTCTCTTTTGTCAACCTTGCTAACATTTATTTTAATTCTGTCAACTGTCTATTCATATTCTGTTGTATTCCCATTACTATTTTTTTATCTCTCATTTTTACCATTCTAATTCCTATAAAGATAGACATTTTATTTTGAGACTTAGACAAAAAATTTTATATTATGACCTTTATTAAATGAACGTCATAAAATAATTTATAACTTATATGGTACACAGAGCATGTTTATGAATATGACAATGATGCTTAAAAGATGTCATGAAACACAAAATGCCTAAGATAATGAAATTTCATATGTATAAAGCTCTAAATGATAAAAATTTTGTCAACCATGAATGTGTATACAAGGAATCTAATGTTATGTTGGTAGGATATGAAATGTAATGCATGTTCCATAAAATCCTACTATTCATGGATCCATATACATGAAATGCAATGACATACTTATATGAGTGATGAAATGTATTTCTATAACTAATGCAACATACTTGTATGAAATGCATGGACCTACCATGTGCATGAGATATGTCTCCAATATTCACATTTAATTTTTTTTAGAATGAAAAACTTATATTTTTTTATCACACAAAATAACTATGACTCGAAAATTAATTTTTATCTGGCCAATAAATAAAAAATTTAACAAAAACCTTTAATTTTTGAAAAAAAAATTTTTATGCTTGTTGGATAATGCTAAAAAAATTTCATTTAATTCTAAAATATTTTATGAAAATGCAAATTTTGGATAACTACCAATGAATGAAATACATGTCAAAAGAAAGAAAAAATTTTAAGAAAATGCTATTCTTTTGTTATCTATTTTTTCTTTTTCAAGATTTTATTGTGTATTTGGGTTAAAAAAGGCAACGTTCTATCGAAGGCTGGTCCCCGAAAGTTCACTATATGCTGAGTGAAGACTTGTTCATCTAAAAGTTCCCAAATTGTTTTTTATTGGCATCCACATAGAGTTAGTAAGGCATCCCAATCCCCATCCATTATAGGCTATGAATGAAAATTGTTTAATTTGAGTGAAAGTATTTCACTTGTTATTGCAGAGGTTATCACCTCACGAAGGCATATGTATTTTACTTCTTCTTATAAGGAACGAAGCTTGGGTATAGAGCTCATACATGAAGTGTAACGTGTTATCGTGTGTGCAAGTGTCTCTCAATTTATAGAAAAATAAAACAAGAAATGAACAAAAAGCATAGTAAAAAAAATATGACTTAAAGTTTTCCTTTATGTCTTTTTCATTTTCAATTTGTTTTTGATTTTTTGATTTTTTTTTATTTTTTTGTGGTATTTTTTAAAGAAATAAAATCAGAATATAAGAAATTAAAATTAAATATTGATTAAGACTATTTAAATCAAAATTTATGGATAACATGTAATTAATTTTGGCTTAACTGTCGACAAAAAATGGCATCCCCAGCGAAGTTACCAAGCTATTATAATGGTTTTAAGGTTGCCTGACGAATTTGGAAACAAAAGGAAACAAAACAAAAAATGAAAAACGGAGTCGCTACCAGTCATTTTTGGCTATATACAATTGCCCACCTATTAAAATTTATCCTTTAAAAAAATTTTAAAATTTATTAAAATTTATTAAAAAGATAATTTTAAAGTCTGCGAATCAATCTGACTTCAAAAATCGATTACGCATGGAAAATATTAGCACTCACATAGCGTCCATTTAAAATAGTACAAATTAATTACTTGTTATTCTTTGATTTTGACAAAAACAATCTTAGTTTTGGTATTTGAAAATAGTTTCCTTGACTTCTTTCATTTATTGGAATTTGGTTTTTTTTAATTAAAATTTTATTATTTGTTGTTATTCCATTTTATTCTAGAAAACTAAATTGAAACAATTTTATTGAAATAATTCTTAAAATTTTCAATACGTTTGTAACATTAGAAGAATTTTTTTTCACTTAGAGATTTCTTAAGTATCGCTTCTCGAAATATCTTAGCATCACATCCTCAGATGCTTAGATTTACTTTTCGTAAAAATATGCATGCAATGCGAATAATAATATGTTGATGCACACATTTTATTTTCTTCTTTAGAAATTTTATTTATTTTTTATTTGAATTATTATTTAAATTTTTGAAGAAAAAATGAATTTTTATCACACTGAAAATTTTCTATAAATACTCTAATACACTGGTAATATTTTTAAAAAATCTTCTCAACTAGAAATTTTGTAAAGTATCAGTACTCAAAATATTTTTAAAATCGCACTATTGAATAAAAGTTCCTTTTTCCTCATTCTTTATGATTGTTTTATTTTTAAGAAATTAGTTTATTTTTATTTTTATTTTATAGCAAAAAAAGAAAAATTTTACCATATTGAAATTTTTTTATAAATACTCTAATACATTGGTAGTATTTAAAAAAAATCTTCTCACCTAGAAATTTCATAGGTATCACTACTTTGAGTACCTTTGAATCTCATCGTCAAATAAAAATTTTCATTCTTACATTTTTTAATATTTTATTATTATTATTTTATAAAGTTTATTTTAAAATTATCAAAATTTTATCTATACATTTCATTATTTATTTTTATTTATTTCAACAAAAATTTATTCTTACAAATTTAAATATTTTAATATGTATAAATATTAATAGTAAAATTTATAAAAATAAAAATAATATATAAAAAATAATTCTAAAATTCAAAAAAATTTTACCTGAACCGAACTATTGATGATTCTAACTGGTTCACCCAGTCTGAACGAGTTTTATGGCTATCTAGGGTGGTTCACAGGGTTCTGTCTGGTTCAGACCGATTCGTAACTGGTTCACTGGCGATTTGTTTAGACCAGCCTAGGCCTGAGTGCTGAGGTTGGTGATCAAGTCGAGTTGTGGGTTCATGCGCAAATTTTGGTGTCCCAAAACGATGTCGTTTTGGACCCCTTTGCCTATATATAAACCAAGTTTTTTTTTTTCAACTCATTTCCTTTCCTTTTCTCCAAAAAATTTTTTTTTTCTCTTAACCAAAAATCTCAAAAGGTCAATCGACTGCCAAAAGTTGATCACATGTAGTTGTGTTGGCTATCACCTGTCTTACTGTTGATCGTCACTGCCGGTGGTTGAAAAACCAAGAAAACATCTAAAAACTCCCCTTTGTCCCCTAAGCCCAAATCTAGTTTCTTTTTCGTCAGGAACAACTTCAATCAGCATAGATTGGGCTTTAAAGCTTCAGTTTTCCTTTTTTTTATTTTATTTTTTATGGTGAGGCCAGTTTGGGGGATGAATGGATTTAGTGTAGAGTTGTTGGGATGGAGGTGACTGGGTGAAGTTCGAGTGAGGCTTAAGCTGGTTTTTGGTAAGGTGTGTGAAAAAGATGGACGATGCTAAGTACGTGAAGGCTCAGGTTTGTGTGTGGGCATTGCATGGGTCTTAGAATGTATGGGGCTAAGCCAGGGCTCCTTAGGCCCAGGTATTCAAATGGGTGCTAAGAGGCTGGGTGTGTGGGCATGGTCTCTCTCTTTTTTGGTGAAGTGTTAGGTGGCTTTATAGTTGGGGCAGGTGGTGACTGGTGGAAGTTCAGGAGGTGCTAATGGGGCTATAGTGGAGTGGTGCTACAAGGGAGTGGGTGGCCAGAGCTTTGGTGAACAAGGGTGGATATGGAGTGGCAGTGGTGCCGTGCACGGCACCTACTGGCACCAGCCCCCATATTTTTTTACTTTTTTTGTTTTTTTTATTTTTTATATTTGTTAATTAATTATTATTATTATTATTTAATTAATATTTTACTAAATTATAAAATCCAAATAAAAAGCAAAAATAAAATAAAAAACAAAACAAAAATAACACACTTGGGCTCGGTTTTAGAATCAAGGCCCGACTTAAAGACCTGGATAAATTTGGTGTCTAAATTGAATAAAAATAAAAAGAATATGATTTTCAATAAAAGTGATTTTGTAAAGAAATTTTAAAATTTGAATATGCGTTAGTATAAGTTGAAAGGTTAACCATGAATTCAAATGAGTAAAATAATAATAATAATAATAATAATAATAATAATAATAATAATTTAAGTATTTAACTTATTTATGTAAGTAAATGGAAGAAATTAAATATCACAATAACAAATAAAAAATAATACTTAAAAGATTTCATGATTTATTTTTTATTGGCCTCTTAAACATTGGATTCAGTATAATTATATATTTAGATAAATTAAAATGTATAATATAGTAAACAAATTTAAGAAAGAAACTAGAATCAATGGCTGGTCTATCGGTACAATATTGTAGTTTTCATTTATGTGATTAGGATCTATATCTATATATAAACACTGTCCCCTTTTAGACTTTATTTTGATAGCTTAGCAATGTAAAAGGAAAAAAAACTAAAGAGTAATTTTTGGAAAAAGCCTTTTTTAGAAGCTTTTCCAACAGTATGAATCGAGAAGCTTCTCTTTTTTTCTTATTCTCTTAATAATCTCTTTTTTTTCTCATGTAAAGAAGAAAAAAAATATATAGAGAGGATTTTTTTTGTTTGAAAAAACTTTGTGTTGTCTCTTATTCTCGTTTCTCTTTCTTTTTACTCTTTTCTATGTTTTTCCAAGTGAGTTTCTTCTTTTCTTCTTAGCTCAAACTATTTTTCTCTTTTTTTTTTTGTAGTTTTCTTTGTTCATGTGAGTTTTTTCTATTTTTCTCATGTTTGATTTCTTTGTTTTTTTGCTATTTTTTATGTGTGATTCGTTTGTTGTCAATTTGTTTCTGTTGGTTTTTTAATGTTGTTGTTTTTATGCATGCATGTAGTGCAATTATTTGTTTCTGTTTCTCTTGCATTATGCATATTGTTTTTTTTATGTGGTCATGTGATTTTCTGGATATGAGTTTTGTGTTAGGATTTTTTTTTTTTGTGCATGATTTTTTTTGTTAAGTTGGATTTTTTTTTATTTGGGTTAGTAATTGTGGGTTGTATATTATTAATGGAAACTATTAGTCTTATGTTTGATTTTTTTTTTCATGCATGTTATTTTGTGAATTTTGAATTGATATTGTTGTGGTTGTTGATGTTTCAATAGCTTATATTTGATTATTTTTTGTTCATGCATGTTGTTTTGTGAGTTTTGGGCTTTTTGTATGATACCATGTATTTGGTATTTGAGTTTGTAATTACAATTTTGTTTTGATTTTATTCATGTTTTTTGTGATTTGAAGAAATCTGTTGATCTTGAAGTCATTTTGGAATTGTTGGAGTGAACATTGAATTAAAGGTTTGATCATTCTTTGAATTAAAGGTTTGATCATTCTTTCTTTTAATCTTATTTGGGTGCAAAATTACATATATTCAACATAGTTATAGATCCTTACTATAATGGCCAAAAGTAGATCAGTGACAATATAGTTTACATGAATTTTGAATTTTTTAAAAAATGAATTTTCTTTATTATGACCATTTTGATGATGGTTTTTTTTTTATTATTATTATGATCAATTTTAATGTGATTTTAGAGGTTGATGTTGTTCAATCTTGATGGGTAAGTAAACAACAGCCACAAAAAGTGTGAAAGAAATATGTGCAGTCAGAGGTACATTTTGGGAGTAGGGAAATGAGTCTTTTGGGTACCTTAGGAACCATTGTGCTAATGATGTGGTAGTAGCATAGATCAAATGCCAAATAGTTAACCATACCTTGATGAAATTGTTGATATCACCCTCCATTTTGCTTGCATATATTTGTATTTATAACTCTATCGAAGCTATGAGAAATCTAAAAAAACAAAAAAAAAAGTTTCTTGAGGATTAGTTTTGTACAAGAGTAGGAAATGAATAATTTTTTTATGACATAATTATGTGCTTTGAACATGTAAGAAAACTTTGGACTGAAATAAATGTGACAGAATTAATTTTTATATGTTTTGCTAGTTTATGCTTTTGTTTTTGCCAGTTTATAACATATAAATGCAAATTAAAAGATTAAATAGGTTTAAAAGTTAATAAAATTCTAGCTTTGTCTTCGTTGTATTAACCTGTTGATATTGTCTTTATCCTTTATTTGATTTGATTTTTACTTTTAAGTGATAAATTGATGCAAAACAAAGTTATAAACTCTTTTGATAGTTAGAATGATAAATATCAGAATTGAAATAATGTTGATGTTGTTGTAATTAATAAATAAGCGCTTGAGTTTAATTGTTAAAAATGGTCTATCTGAGTTATGTATTTTCATTAAGTTTTGTATAATTTGTTTTCGTTTTGTTTTGTAAGGTTTTAGGCTAGATTTTACTATTTGTTATTTTTAAAAGGTTTTGATATCAAGTTAGTTGGTAAGTCATAAAATTTTGTTTCATCGATTTTAATTTGGATGATTTTAATCAATCACGTCATTTGTAATTGTTTGAAATTTTTATTTATTACTATTTATCAGTGTTTAGGCATTACATTTGTAGTATTTTGTAATTTATTTTCTTCTTATAATAAAATACTTTATTCGTAGTTTTTTGGGGCTTTTCGAGATGAAAAGTTCATTCATGAGGATAACTTTGATCATTTTGTTGGGATACTTATTTTAAGAGTATTACGATATTTTGATTTTTGAATTTCATTTGAATTTATCAATCAATCTTTATATATGTGTCGGAGTTTTACGACAGGTCATATTTATTTACTTTAGATGATATTATATCTTAAACTTTGTTTTGTTTAGGAATTTTTTGGGTTGTTGGTTTGATGGTCATTTTTTGTTTTGTGGTTTACAGAAAGCTTGCAGATAAACAATCATTATTCAGAAAGAGGTCAGAGACAATTGATCTTGCTATGGGAATTTCCTCACAGCTTTGGGAAGCCTTCCGTCCTAATATATTGATAATATGTCATAATATTTTATATTAAAGCCAACCATGAAGTCTTTTCAATGCTCATTAATAGTCGCTGATGGTAAAATCATGAAGAACTGATTAATGAAGCTTTTCTGATGGATGGTTTTATTTTTGGTTGTATATTATTTGGTTTGGCTCTAATTGGGTGTCAAAGATGCAATATTGTACTGATGAGTTCTAGATTTCAATTATGGTGCAAGTTCAGTGATGATGTTCATGATTAAAAAGATAGGTTATTATGGGGAAGTTTCTCGGTGGATTTGCATTGCCTCTGCTTCTTGACAGGTTTATTCTTTCACCACTTCAATTTCATAATAATTTTTTTCATTTGATATTTTTTTTATCAAAAAAATTTAATGTGGGTTTAATTTTTTATCAAAATATTACCAATTCAAGATAATGAGAGAAGCAACATGTTTTTAGAAATGTCTTCTTTTAATAAGGTGACAGTAGAAAAGAGAAATATTTGTATGAATGCCTTACACATTTTGTTTGAAAGGCTAGTTAAGAGAAATCCAAGCAAATGTTAAGCACTAAATAAAAGAAAAAAAAAAGGTTACCATGTTCTTTTTTTTTTTTTTTGGTAACTTTTTGGCTAAATTGGTGTTTGGTATCTTTGGTTGATCTGTTAGCCTTTCTCTTCATTCAATATACAGCTCTAAAAATGGGTAAACCATCTACACTACTTTATTTCTATATTCTATTGTTAATCATGACATTTTTTTTCTTGTAGAGAGCGTTTCACAAAAGTTTCTTTCTTCATTTTTTGAGATTATTTAAGTCTTATTGTTTGTGGGAAAGGAAGGTTCTGCTTAATGTGAGAGGCGAAAAAAACAAACCTCAGTTGTTAGTGTTATTTGTATTGGGATTTGGATTAGGAATTCATTTCTAGAAGTAACTATGTTCTTTAAAATTTTAAAAGCAACCACGGTTAGCATGGCAATTGCCAATTAGCTCAACATGTCTTTCTTTATGCCATACATTCTTTATTCATTTGGACTTTTTCATTTCAATAATGTCAATAGTTGGAATAGTTCATATGAAAGAAATAACGAGTCATACTCTTGATTAGATTCCTTTAACCATTTGATTAGTTTTTAGGTGCATTTTGATTTATGCTATAAATGACAAACAAAAGAGCGGAGATACTTGTTTGAAAGGATTTTTAGCATAAGCAATGGAGTTTTATTTTATTTGTTCTGGTTAAGGCTTATTCCCCTTTTGATTGAGCATCACTTTTATTCTCCAAGACTAAAATTTCTTAGTAAGTATTTTTATTGTGTGATAGGTTTTCGGTTCCAGAGGTAATCTCTGTAATCGTGGTATACCCTTATCTTTTCCTTCCTAAATATTCTATCACATGCCATATTTTACATTGTTTGGGTTGTGAAAGGAGAATAGTGAAGCATTTCTGATGCTCAATGGGCAAAGCTAATCAGTTTGCTAAGGCAAAATCTAATGCATGAAACATGCTTTTTGTTTTCCTTTGTCTATAATATGCACATTAAAATGGGATGATGTTGCAAAGATCAGTCTTGGAGCTTTCTATCTGTAATGTATTTCTTGGTAGTACAAGTGTCACGGACCTAAGGAAGAGTCCTGAATCCCACATCGAACATAATAGGAAGGTCACTGGGGTATAAAAGGGTTCACACCATCTCCGCCTTGTGAGGCACCTTTTGTAAGATAAAACCGTGAGGCCAAGGGGGCTAGAGCGGACAATACCTCACAAGGGTGTGAACCGTGATGGAAGGCTGATCTGGGACGCCGGAAGGGTGAATGCCCGGGTTCCGAAGCCACGCGGGTTCGGAGCTTAAGTCTCGACCCGTGACAAGTGGTATCAGAGCCAGCCCTAAACCGTTCGATCCACGCCAAGCACCTCGAGGGAGGTAGGCAGGGTGGTCAGCCTCCGTGACGAGGGCGTCACGAGGTTGGGTGCGGGAGAATGTCACGGACCTAAGGAAGAGTCCTGAATCCCACATCGAACATAATAAGAAGGTTACTGGGGTATAAAAGGGTTCACACCATCTCCGCCTTGTGAGGCGCCTTTTGTAGGATAAAACCGTGAGGCCAATAGGGCCAGAATGGACAATACCTCATAAGGGTGTGAACCGTGATGGAAGGCTGATCTGGGACGCCGGAAGGGTGAATGCCCGGATCCCGGAGCCGCGCGGATTCGGAGCTTAAGTCTCGACCCGTGACATAAGTACTAGCAGCTTTAGTTGCTTTACTTTAAATTTGCAATAATAGATTTGGCATGGATCTAGAGAGAGCTTTTTTTTTTTTTTGGGACATCTATAGTATCGTCACTATTTAAAATTTCTTGTGTATCTACTCAAAAAATTGTAAGTATTTGTATTTTATTGCTATAATTTTTACTCTTTTTTTTTATCATTCTAATGTCAAACTTATGAAATAACTTGAAACTTTAACTTTAAATTGAGACAATTATTTTTATTATTAGTTTTTATTTCAATAACTAGCAATTTTATTAACATGACTAAAATAAACTTACGGCGTCGCGCCGATCTTCTCTCTAATTTAAATAATATTAACCTCAATTATTAAAAAACAAAAAAAGAAATGGTAACAAATTGTCCACTTGTTAGGTTGAAATTGGTCTTGGATCTTTAAAAGGCTTCTAAATCTAGGTTTGTGGAACATTAATTGGGCTGTGAAAGGTGATTTTGGGTTGTACCACAATTAAAAGCCCAAAATCCAACCCTGAAAAGGAAGACACTCAAAACCCTAGATTTGGGAATCAATATATTTGTTAGATTGTTGGGTATCGAAGCGGAGTAAGGTTTAGGAAAATGCAGATCTTCGTGAAAACCCTAACAGGGAAGACCATAACCCTAGAGGTCGAATCCAGTGACACTATCGACAATGTTAAGGCCAAGATCCAGGACAAGGAAGGTATTGCCTTGGTTTTCCTTACCCATTTTTTTTTCTTCCGTATCCCTCCTACCTGTTTTAGGAATGAAATCAATTGGTGATTATATTTGTTCATCGTGAGGATTTAACGGCTTAGATTATCTGGTGTGAATGTTATCAGGTATACCACCGGACCAGCAGAGATTGATATTCGCCGGAAAGCAGCTTGAGGATGGCCGTACTCTGGCTGACTACAATATTCAGAAAGGTAAATATTGGTGTTCATAGGCCCTGTTTGATTCTTTAGAAAATTTGCCATAAATTTGGACAAAAGATATTGAAAGTATTTTAATTTATTTTGTTCTGTATTGAACTGTGAATCAAAGCCACGAGCATGTTAAAACTAATGTTTTCGTATTGGGAACATGATAGAAGTAGCTGAATGGAAATTTATAGGAATCATTTTAAGTAGTTCAGTTAGCTCTTGTATTGCTTCATTAACTTTATTGAACAATACTCAGATAATCTTATGGTATCTCTATGATGAGAAGAAAACTGTATTCATGTTATCCCGAATTTTTTCTTTTAAGTACTAAAATTAGGGTAAGGACTGGGATTTTGAATTGAAAGCCTGAACTGATCTTTTTTATCTGACATTTATTTTAGTTTGATTTGAATGTTTGTGTGGAATCAAGCAGAATCAACCTTGCATCTGGTTCTGAGGCTTCGTGGTGGCATCATTGAGCCTTCTTTGATGGCATTGGCTAGGAAATATAATCAGGACAAGATGATCTGCCGCAAGTATGTCTGCACTTTCTTATTGTCAGTATGATTGCTTGTTTAATAATATTAGTTTGTCACGTTCTTTTGAGCACCATCATGTATCTTGCATATGCATCTAGTTAGATCCTCCCTTTTTCTGTATGGCTATCTGCATCCAGCTCATTCTTGAAATAAGCATTTTATTCCCCTTTTCTTTGGAAGTATCCAAAATTTTTTGATTCCCGAAGCATGCCATATTGCTGTTCATGAAATTGCGTTCTTTTTCTTTTCCTTCGTAAAATGGGCTTGCATTTAGTACTGAAATCTTTCTATTCTCTATTCCCATACTAAAAATCATACTGTTGACGTCTTTGCTGTAGGTGTTATGCTCGTCTGCACCCCCGTGCCGTTAATTGCAGGAAAAAGAAGTGTGGACACAGCAATCAGGTAAATCATCTATCTGATCCTATTATTTTGTTAAATATGTGTGACCCATTAGTTTATAAGATTTTATCCCGTAAACCTCATCCGCTATTTGTTTTCTCATTGCACCTAATTGACACTTATTATTTCCTTGCCTTGACAGTTGAGGCCAAAGAAGAAGATCAAGTAGATTGCACATCATGAGGGAGGAATTCTACTTTTATTATTAGGTTTCTATATTTTGTTTGGACAGTATAATTGTTATATCGGTCATCTTGACTATCTTAAAGTTAGCTATAATTTTAAAACAATTGTGGTATATGTGCTTCTGTTTGTCCTTGACAATGATTTCTTCCTTTTTGATATGATGATAGCGTGTTTTCTTTATGTTTAATGACTGTATTCCACTTGTGGGCATTCTGCCTATAATTTTCGTGTTATGGAGAATTTAATACTAGCACAGGCTGAAAAACTGGAAAGAAAATTTTTCCTTTTATTTTTTCCCACTTCGGAAAAATTTGCTGAAGAACGACGTTAGCAACTCTAGGAAGGCTGTTGTGCTTCATAGACAACTATTTTTACTTGTACGGTGGTACATGCATTTCCTGCATTTCGGCCTTAAAATTGTCCACAAATATGGCTCCATATGCATTTCCTCCTCTTATTTATCAGTCAAGCTGAAGTAGGATGTAAATGCAACGCTGGCTCTCTTATTTGATGTATTTCGTTCCCACAAACCCCCAATTTCTTTGGTTTGTGCCCCATAATTGTTCCGTCTCATCAAGGGTGCTTTTGCAATTTGTCAAAATTTCATCTGATAATCGGGTGAGAATTCAGACACTCGAGTATTAGCAATATCTTACTCCATGGTATTCATTTGGTCGCTGTATTTCTAGACTGTTTACTTTGTCTGGAAAATGTTTTGGATCATCCTCCGTGGCGACTCCTGAGCTGCATAATCTAACTGAAGCAACTCATTTGAACTTAGGTGCCAACCGAGAGCACCCAGATTTTCCTCTGCTTGTTTCACTGTTTTAACTCCAGGTATTGGAATGGTACCTTTACAGAGGCACCAGTTTATTGCAACCTGCAAATGACATTTTATTTAGGTCTTTAACCAATAAAAGGTAAATATATTCCAGGCATACCCTGGCTTATATTTCAGTTACTAATGCATTTGGTAAGATCTGCTTATCAAATTGAGGGAAGATTTCCCTATTTCTCTTGCTTTATAGGAGTTAAGAGAACTTCATCTTCCTCAAATAACATTACTGAATATATCATAATCCAGTGATCCACTACATTTGAACACGGACGCAAAACTAGGCCTTCCAAGGAGAGTTTGAATGTTCCCATGAACTCAATGCCAGTATATATATATATATATATATATATATATATATATATATATATATATATATATATTTGGTTCAAGAATGAGGCTAGGCCTAGAAGTAAAAATACAGAGAGTTGGAGAAAGTTTGATGCTCTAAAGAGATACTTAAAAGGACAAGGCCAAAGATCTAATTACAGATTTCAGTTCTTGTTCATAAGGACTTAGTTCTAATAGACGGCTTAATTTTAGGAGGATGGAGCTAAACATACAAGTGAAACAGTTGCCAAGCAAAGTTTACATCAGAAGTACCTGAGGTATGGTTTTGCTCCGTTTTTCCGCGATTTCTCTCAACGAAACCAGCAAGGGTTCCAGTCCTGGAAGAATTTGCTTAAACAGCAGGCCCCTGTTGCGAGACAAAAAAGCTTATCGTCAAATTAGCACTCACCTTTGGACCGGGAGGATCCTTTAAATCTCTACCATATCCCTGAAAGTAATAAACACCAGCATTTCTATTACCTTGGCCCACGTGGAAGTCTGGAAGGCGTATATTTCCCAGTAAGCATTCCAAGTCCTAGAGGACTATAAGAAATCAAGCGGATACCAAGAGAGTCACAAATATTTTTAATCTCCATCTGATCTTCTCCCATGCTTATCAGAGAAAATTGTACCTGAAATTAGGGTCATTCTGGAAGTAAGCCTTAGAATCACAAGAATGACCAAAAGGAGTTCTTAAAGTGTTGTTGAAGCCTTAGTTGCTATATGTTCAGGCATGGGATTCATTTAAGTATTGTATTTTAGTTAGATAGCCAGCCATTGAGGCTTAGCTCAAGAGATTGGACTGTGCGGGGTCTTCGGAGTACAGAACTAAAGTTAGAGACTGAGCATTAGTGCTGTCTTCTTGCACACAAACCACAATATGATCCATGCAGAAAATTTGTTGACATCCATGATAAGCTCAGTTATACATAAAGGTCATGTCCTCGATTAAGCAGGAAAATGCTATTTGCAAATAGTTCCCGACATATTTATACTAATTTATTGACTGTTTCTACTCATTTTTGAATGAAAAGGAATAAAACAGTGAGCTTAAATCATGTTTTTCACCAAAACACTTAAACCCCTGTTAACATTTTTCTTTGCCATTCAATTTCCTTGGAGTTGGGATTTGGGTGAAGGGAAGAAGAATGAGCCCAGACACTCTCTATGCAGGTATTTGAAAGTGGCCATCTTCAAAATTGAAATACCCTTAAACAGGAGACTTTAGGTAGTTCAGCATATGCATCCATTAGAAGCCATTGCCATCAAGGGAGATAGCCAGATAGGGTTGGAGTAGAAAAAAAAAAGTCACAAAACCAGCTAATGGCCGTAAAGGTAGGCCAAAAAATGTGTAGTGGTATGAATTTGAGGAAACACAGGAAAACAAGCACAAAAACTAAAGCAAGGATAACCACGGGGGCACTTGGTTTAACTTTGAAGGTAACTGAACACGAAAGACAAGCATGTCTAAGGGGTAGACACAATGATTTCATGCAGCGATTCTTAGTTTCCCTACTTGAAACACAAGCAAGTATAACCACACTAAAATTCCTCCAAACATGAAAAGGAGAAAAATGTCTGAATTATCTATACCTGAGCCGAACTTAGTGGGACTCCTCTGGCTTTAAGGTAATCATAAATCTTTACGAGCTGTTTGGGTCCATAATTGCTAACTCCAACAGCTTTAACTAAGCCCTGAAAATATTTATCAGGTAGATTTTGGCCGGTAAAAAGAAAACATATCATCTAAACTATAGAAACAAACTTGCTATGATGCAGAAAAACTGTTTTCTGGAACGGAGGTCTCTCAACATTTTGTGCTTCAAGTTAAATCTAGAACAAAACTTTCACATGCCAATGGAAAAGGATTAATCTCAGTTTCTAATAACAACAATATAATAACCATTTAAAACGTAATTCATGATAACCTTCTCATACATTGCCACTAAACCACCCCAAAGAGCGAACTCTTGTGGGGGAGCGTAGTTTGCAGTAGACCAATGTAACTGTCCTATTCCAATTTGCTCAATCTGCATTCGGTCCCGAGAGGCCCTGGAAAACAGCTCTTCATCAAATTTACTCATCATTACAACATTTCAGTCAATTGTAAGATGAAGAGAATCACTTATATAGAAGCAATAGAATAGCAAACCTGCAAGCTTCAACAAATTGCCCTGCTGTTAGACGCCAGGGATATGCTGCAAACTTTGTAGCAATCACAATCTCATCTTTTATCCGCTTTTTCCCTGAGATTACAAAAATGGTATGCAATGAACAATCTCTATTGTAATATTGGGATGATGAAAGAAGAGTCCTGGATTTATCAGCCACTGTGATTTGAAACATCCACATATAAAGGTCAATTGTGTCAGAAATGAAAAACAATCTTCACTTTATCTTAGTTTTAAATTTAGATTGAGAAATTAGACAACCTCGAAATTCTCTAATGAACTTTCCCAGAAGCTTTTCACTCTGTCCATTGAGTCTTCCCGTCCCATAAGAATCCGCGGTATCGAAAAGATTGATTCCATTCTCCACGGCAAGATTGAAAACTTGTTGAAGTTGGGAATCCATTGATTGCTGGTAACCCCAGAGAAGCTGGTTGCCCCATGCCCACGTCCCAAACCCCATAGGAGACACAGTCAAAGGACCCGTTTTCACCTGCCCAGTAAAAGCAACCACTGAAAACACACATCTAGAGAATATATCAAACCAGAATTGATAACATGCACGTGTAGAGGTACAGTTAAGATAAATTACTTTTTCCCAGGGCCAGAAGAGAGGGAACTTGAGAGACTTGAAAGGTGAAGATGATGGGAGACAGAATTGATTGGAAGCATTGAGACAAGTGATGCAAGCTGTTGGAGTTAAGTTTGAGAAAGCCATCGCCACGTTCCCACAATTCCAGCAGCCGAGAAAGTGGCACTACCTGCTAGAGTGCTATTTACTACAGTTAGTTATAGTCATGCCTTCTGTGGCTGAAATTGAAACTTGGAAAAGATAACGCATCGTCACAGAAAAAAGTCACTGGCTCCACTGCTACTTTACTAGTGGGAATGAAGAAAGATAACAATAATGACAGCTGTGGGATTTGAACCCACGCCCTTTCGGACCAGAGCCTAAATCTGGCGCCTTAGACCACTCGGCCAAACTGTCGTGATGTCTTTTTAAATAATCTTCTATTAGATTGGTTGGCGTTATCTCCGGCCTAACAAATAACGACGTTCTCTGTTTCTAGAATCTAGAGACTAGAATAGTAGAACACATTTTCTCGGAATTGATTTCCCATGGATGCTTTTCAAGTAAGTACTTGTTTTTTACCCAACTAGTAACTTCTTCAAATTTTGAAAGCCTAAAAGGCTGAAAAAAGAAGTGTAAGGCTTTTTTCGGGTGTCAATGCATATTGAACAAAATTTTTGGAGGTTGTGAGTTCGGTAATATTTAAGCGCGTAATATTTTACTCAGATAAGTAGATAGAGATAGAAAGAGTTAAAAGATAGAATATTTTTCTAAAAGAAAATGGAGGTAGCGATATTAAAACCGAGATCAGTGAGACTATAATTGAAGTATGGTGTGATCATTTGAAACATGTTAGGGGATTTGAGCATAATACTGGGAATAAAAGCAAAATGAAACTAAGATGATTACAATTCTGAAGCAGTAGTTTTATAGGGAAAGGGGTTTGGTCTCTCCTCTTCTATTAACAAATCCGATTGCAGATAGATGGGATTTTAGGTGCTCTTTGGAAATGGGTGACTACTGACTAATGAAGTGTAAATTAAGAATTGTTTCAAAAAGAGCACCAAGTATATCTGGAGCAATCTCATAGCTATATTTGATGTATCATATGTTGATCTATTACCATAATCAAAAAAGAAAAAAGATATTGGAGAAATCTGTGGTTTACAACCCCTAGCATCCCGTTGCACTCTTTACTAAGCTCAAGTTCTAGCAAATTCATGGACACAAGTCATAGACTGAGACTTATAGATGGCCAACTCTTGCTAGTGATCTGAAGATCTTGGCAACAATTGTCGGTGGTTACTTTCTATGCCTTCCAGGCATTTTGCTTTAGTTGCTTGATTGATGTTAGTGGCAGTAAGGAAGCCCCCACTTCACTTTCCTGATTCTCGCCGACTGTAATGGAACAAGACAACTAACATTCAAACAGACACGGAAACATTTTGTTATCGGTGTAGTCCACTCCTCAAGTCCAAAAGTTGAACCACACGGAATTGCTACATGAATGATCAAACATGTCAGCCGAATCAAATCCATACAGTTTTTCAGGTGATGCTGGGGAGTCATTCATGCTCGGGAATTCTTCTAGTGGCTGCCCTGCATGCTCAATATCTTTGTCCTTCTCAATTTGTAAGCCAAAAAATCCCATGTCTTCCACTCCTGCCTGTTGGAAACTTGGCTGCGCTTCAGCTTCACGCTCGCACTTGGTATCTCCATATTCTGAACCACCATCCGTTCTATTTCCATCAGGTCCGGGCTTGCTGACCTTATTTATGTCGTGAGGTTCTTCCAGCAGTTCACTTAGCTTCTGCACCTGAGAATGAACACAAAAGTTTTACGGCCTTGTAAGGAAGTAATTCTCTTAAATAAACTCACACTAGAACATTGTGATAGAGTATGAAGTAGAACATGAAGTACCTGTAAAATCAAGGACTGTTTCTCTTTCATCAAGGACTCAAATCTTGATGCTAAGCTGTCGTAATTAGCTTTGAGTGTTCTGTAATCTTGCTCTATCTGTTTTGACTTCCCTCTGGCTCTTCTGTTTTGAAACCATATAGCTATTTGGCGAGGCTGAAGCCCAAGATCTCTTGCCAGTTGCAACTTCTTTCTTGGTTCCAGTTTTGTCTCTGACTCGAATATAGACTCCAGTAACCTGATTTGTTCATCGCTAAACCTCCTCTTGGTCTTCATCTTATTCTTCTTCTTCTTCCTTGGAGTTTGAGGTACCTGATCTGCTATTGCTTCATGTGCTGCTGGATAGTATTCTCTCTCCATTATTGGATTTTCAAGGTTTTAATTATAACTCCCAGTTAACACTCTATCTGTAATTACAGAGAGATTTTGTAACTCTTTTTTTTAATCTCCTCCCAAGGTAAATGTGTTTGGACTTAGAATTCTACCAAGGAAGGGGCTTGGAGATATATAGTTGGCCATGGTTTCAAGTACTACATACGGTTGCTTTCAAGCGATTGAGACTTTCGATTTATGAATTCTGCTAACCAATAAGGCCAGCTATCGTATGACATTCTCTTTCCTATGTCTTGTGGAATGTGGGTATCTGTCTTCATTCTCTTCCATTTATAAACTATAATCCACATCTTGTGTGATTGCTTCCCTGGCCCTGGCACTATTGCATGAATAAAATTAGAAATCGGATGGAAACTTTTTTACTTGTCATTCATGCAAACATTCAAATTAAAATCTGCTTATCTTAATCTAGAAGAGGAAAAATTCTAAAACGTCTCTTATTTCACCATTCTTGCTTTTAAAATATTTAGCCAAAGTAGCCAACAGCTGTGTAGACTGTTGATAAAGTATTGGATACTTAATTTAGTAAGCAAGATTCCAAGCAACCTAAACTGCCAAAAAAATATCTAACCGAAGTATGCGTATCTCATGGGATCGCAATGGTCGATTCATTCATTTGCTATATGTAAACATTTGGATGCCAGCGGAAAGTTGATACAATAAATGAGGAAACATGCATGTGGAGGAGAAGATTTTCATTTGATATTTTCACTGATAAAATAGAAATTTAACAGCACCAAAGGACCAAGCATTTCTATAGTTAAGTAGAATGCAATATTTAACATTGGGAGGTCGATCATGCATGCTTGGCGAAGAGATTTGGGACAGGATTCAACAGCTCCACGGGGTGAAAACCAACTAATTATGCGTGATTTACTTGTTGACTTTGTTCACCTAATCCAAAGATCACTTTGTTGCCGGTTAAGTCTCCGGGGAATTCCAAATTATTCAGAAATCTTGACCTTTTCTCTGTTTGCTTTCTATTTGGAGCTGTGTGGTATAATACTATTGGATTTTGCTGTAATACTTGTCCAGCTCAAAGGACTCGAAGTGCCCAAGGGATCGGGGGTCGTTATATTTGTCAGAGCATTGAAGGTACATAGATAGATATTAGTCTACTTTCAGATGTTCATGCATTCTTTAATATTCTAAATCATTTTTTACATTCAATTTGACGATTAATCGGTTGAAGCAAGAATATTATACGCTTGTTTTGTCCGTAATCTTTGAGACGTTGATTGCTCCTACGTACAGTTATGGCTGACAGAACTATTGGCCAGAGGAAATGAAGAGTCAAAGTCACTGCCACCTGCATGATTTTGATTTTTTTTTTTTTTTGGTGCTCAGTAAAGTCCTAAAAATCCTGATCCTATTTCTACCTCTGCTTAAATTATAGAGACTGCCTTAAAAGCATGAGACAGCAGTGACTCCAGTCTCCATGCCTAACTGATGAGTAAAATATCTCGATCCATTAGTGTTGCAGAAAAACACGTAATTATTTGACCATATGCTGATGAATAATATCTCCTACGAGTGGCGGGTGGTCCATTTGAACTAAACCCACATTCACCCTGTACATGCATGTTATAATTAACGAATCCATGACCTGGTTAAATATGAAAAAAATTTACTCAAAAATAAATTTAATTCGATATATATATTTGACTAAAAAAAGTTCGGTACATATAAACTTGAACGAACAGCTTCTACGTCGCTTCAGTTGGCGTCTTCCAGGAGATCATTTTTCCAAAAGGAATGACTACATTTCTTTTCCTGGTGGAAGGTCTTAATTAATTCATGATCGGATCTAATGTCAATGTCACTTGCATGACGAAGATAAAGACATGTGTTTGAGCTTTGCTTTATAGATAGAGATATTCAACAGATTTTAGAACATCTGCCATGAGAATTTCCAAGGTGATTAAACATTAACTCCGTAGCTATATCAATAAGCTTTCGCCATCTCACTCTATATTTAGGCTTCTAAATACCAAGAAAAATGTTTTGATTATGATCAGAGTGAGAAAATAGTTTGATGTTAATTTCATGGTTGAGCTGTGCCATCAAAACTGATCATTGAGAACAAGATGAGGATCAAGTAGTTGGGTTCGCCTAATATGGACAAAAGAGATGTTTGATTATTGTCAAATGTTAAATCACAGAAGAAAGCAAATTGCTTTTATATTTACAGCCATCCTGGAATAATCAATTTGGTTTCTAGCTGTCAACTGTGATATTTGCGGTGTGTCGCTTTCGAAGGTAAGCCTAAGCCCATCGAATTTAACACATAGTCCAATACTCGTCAACTGTGTGTCCCTATATTTTCCTTGTTTTACATGACTCTACAGAGGTGGAATGTGGACGGTTCATGGGCTGCTGAAGTGTCATCTTTAGGTAAGTTATAAGTAATATGTGTCCTACCCTCCAGGAGCTTCCGATCATCGATAATCCTACCCTTTTAACCACCCATTGTTTCTCTCCTTTCTTCTTCCCAATAAGCTCAAATACTTAAAAACAAATACTTGTTGCATACAAATGGTCATGTGACCCCTCAATGAGTTTTTATGATCACATTTTCCCATGAATTGTGGAAGGCAACTTTTCATATCCTTATTAAACGAGTTCATATATATTATTGAAACAACTTGATTTCAATCTATTAATGAGTGTGTTGATTCTTTTATGTCCTACTTGACAGTAGATGGATGGATGATTATTGTATAGAGGTGGGCTACCTGGAATTTGTTAAAGGCATGAAAATGTTCACACTGTTTTTTCTCCATCCTCCTCTCTGGACCCCATTTGATTAGAGTTAATCCTTCAGATCAAATTGCGCAATTCACCCGTATATTCTTGTCAAAATGCGAGCATAAAAACGAATTAGACAATTTGACTTCAGCAAAACGAAGAAGACTTCCTTAATGCCCAAAATCCATTAATAATTACGAAGGTTTACTATAATAATTAGAAGGCGGGATTAGGATTCTTTTTGTTTTGTTGTATTAAATTAAAGCATGGTAGGACTAATTAAGTTAGCTGTCCCAAGTCTTGGCAGCTGAGCAGCTTTATCACTAAAGACTGCATCTCAGTGCCAAGGGACGCCATACACCCAGCGCCGTTGACAACGACGCTTTGCTTTGTCGTTGAACGGCCATAATTCCCATTCTTTCCGTTTTGGCAAAGCTTGGATATCTCATTTTGTTGTAACGTGTCAAACCTTATCGTATCTGCCTTTGGGCTGTGGGTTTTAGCCATGGTTAAAACCTGGCATAAGGTACGCGTTGTTAGACGATTGGTGCAAACTGCCGAAGCGGCAGCCGACAATGATGACAAATTAAAGTTACGAGCACTGAATTTCAGATTGAGTTTAGTTTGGTAGGACCCTTGTCTGTCCGTCCGAGTTTCTCTCTCTCTCTCGTGACTCATCATTTTTTGATCTTAAATTTGAAGTTTGTAAGTTGTGACTCATCAATCTTGGGGGCCTTTTTTTCAATTCCATCCTTAGTCACCGGTTAACTCATTCGTCCTCAACAAAATGATCAAATTCAACAATTCAAGTTTTTAATTCGTTCGCAATGATATTCACTGTATTTGTTTTCAGTAAAAAGTGAAAAAAAAAATGCAAAACCAATTATGTATCTTCGGTCCTTTTTTTTTTTTTGGCCAATTACTCTGATACCATTTATACACATAGCGGCAGGTAGTACGGTCAAGGCTCTGGTAACTGACATGACTTCAGTTCTGGGCTCTCCGGGTGGTAGAGTCCTGACAATACTATCTGGTACTATGACAACAGCGTGAAGATCGATCAAACTTGGCAAGATAATACTAACGATAAGCTTTCCATAGATCAGACATACAACCAAGGTATTCTAGCCGGTGTTCAAGACTCTGGCGCCTTCTTGACTTAACGTCGAATTGGGGGCCTGACTTTTATGGAGATATGTCTTTCACTATAGTAACTTAGTATTAGTATGATCTTGAGGCGGTATGACTTTTCTTTAGCTGAGGAAAAGGGATCAATGATCTGTTTAACAGATTAACAAGAGTTTCTGTTGCAGAGGATCCATAATAATATGGCAACTGCAGAGCATACTCAACTTGTATCACTGCAAACTTTTGAATAGATTGAAGAGAAAGATGAAGCTGAAAGATGTAACTATGAAAAAATGAAGATGGAATCACCAAAAGAGAAGAGAGGTTTTTAGCCAAACATATTTTTATAAAAGAAGGTTTTTGTTACAAGAGATGTGGTTGGGAAGTTGTGGATGATTCTTGGTTTTTCTTACTATGATTCTTAGATGATTCTTACTATGATTACTTCCTAGAGAAGTATCATTCTATTTATACATGAAAAAGTAAAGGACTAGTAGCCTAATAAGACGAGACTAGGATAAAGTAACTTTACAAGTGGCTTAGGATAAAACTAAAGGACGGTGAGTCATAACTAAGGTACAATGACTCATAACTAGGGTACAAAGGTCCATTATTATGGTATAGTGACTCATCACTTAAGGTACAGTGACTAAGCACTATGACTCATACTAAAGTACAAAATACATTATGACTTGACTAAGACATAAAGTTGATGAAGACTTGACATAAGGTTGTCTTGATGTGAAGGCATCATTATCAACTTCTGTGGAGTCTTCTGGAGAAAACTGAAATTAGCACGCGTAATTATACAATATTTGGACTGGAGAGGGAATCTTTTGTCTTGTAGCACCATCATTTGAGAGAACGTTGAGTGTGTTCTGGAGAGAGGTTGAGGTGTGAATTATCTGCGCCTGGGGTGAAATCATAGCCGAGGTTGACTAACCATTGGTCTGGATCAAAATCATCAAGTGGGTCTTGAGAATCTTGTTGCCATTCCATTTGTGGGAGAACTTCAGGAGGTTTCCAATAAGGATTCCATTCTACTGGGCCTGCATGGTCTAATTCAAATCTGGTAGTTTCAGAAAGAGGTTCTGTCCAAGTACCATCAAGGCGAGTTTCATAAATTTTTTTATCAATGTTGAGCTGGTAAGTGTACTCTGAAGGATAGTTTCCCCATGGAACTTCATCTTGGATCTCTGGTCAATTTTGCTTTGGAAACTTGTGATTCATTTCACAAATTTGTCGCTGGAATTCAGTGTATTCAACTGGGTGATCAAACTGAGAATCAAACAGTGAATATCTTTGGGAGCTGTAAATTACTGCATAGGGGAAATATTGAGGATCTTTTGTCAAACTGCTGCAAGATCTGTGAAAGATTAAAACAATATGAGGATCAGGAAGAACTTTTGTATATCTCTCATAGGTTTCAATCCATTGGATCCAAATAAGAATGGGTCTGAACCAGGTGAAGAAAAACTTGAGATGTTGTTGACTAGGGTCCAACTGGTGTTTGGAAGGGTTGATAGTTGACTGGTGAAAAAGGTGAAGAAGGGTTTTGAGCTTTGGAAGGGGGAATTCTATACCAATATAGTAAAGGTGACAAAGGTACCATATAAAACAAACTGTTTTATTTGGGAAACAAAGAGGTTCAGGGAATTTAAAGGGATGGATAAAGGGATAATCAGGGTGTATACCAAGAGATTGAAAAGAGGTGTCTCCAAACTTTCTGAGTGTTTTGGACTGATATTTGAGCAAAAGGTGTGAGGCTTTTTGGTCAAGGGTTTGAGTGGCAAGAAGTCTGGGTAACTCTGGAGAAAGATTTTCTACTGAAAGGTTAAAAAATTCATCAGGGAGATCAAATTCATCATCAAGGTGAGGTTTCGGAGAAGAGGGGAAAAGAGGGTTGGTTGAAGAAGAGGCTTGTGAAAAAGAAGGTGTTGGGTTCATCATGGAAATGATTGAAATAACCTGGAAAGTGTTTGAAGGAGGTTTCAAAGGAGGTCTTGTGAGCATGTCTGGGATGAGGTTGTCTTTTCCTTTTATATTCCTGGTGGTGAAGGAGTACTGTGAGAACCACTGTGATAGCCTGAGTAACTGTGCATTTAGCATTTTTTTTTTTTTAAATTGAGCATCTGATCAAAGGCTGACATATCTAATTCCATGAGAAAGTGAAATCCAATGAGGTGAAATTCAAATCTTTGGATACCATACTTTACTGCTAAAATCTCTTTTAGTGTAGAGTGATAATGGAGTTCCGAATCTTTGAATTTTCCGTTTTTGTAACCACAGATTTGTCTGGTTCCATCTTTTTCTTCTAAAAGGATTGCTGACCAGAACTGTTCACTAGCATCTGTCTACAGTATTCTTGTACCATCTGAAGGAATCTTTAAAGTGGGAGTGACTTTACTTTTATCTTCAAGGCTTGTACTGCTTTTGTTTGAATCTGAGACCACGTGGGAGGTTCTTTTTTGAGTATTTGTCTGAGTGGATATGTGAGCTGGGCAATATTTGGGAGAAATTCATTCATGTAGTTGACTATACCGAAAAATTACTGGATCTACTTCTTTGAGAGATTTACATCAGGAAAATCTGCAAGTGACTGAGCAATATGAGGTTGAGCAATGTACTGACCATCTTTGAGATGCATGCCTAAGAAATCAATTTCTGTAGCACCAATGAGCATCTTTTTCTCTGAAAGCATTATCCCATACTGTTGAACTATGCGTTGGAACTTATCCAATAACTGTGCATGAGATGTATCATCAGGAGAGAACAGTAAGATATCATCGATGTAAATCAAGGCATTATCAAGAATTGGAGCAAATATCTTGGTCATGGCTTTTTGGAACAGTGAAGGAGCAACTTTTAAACCAAAAGGCATTACGGTCCACTGGAAGTGGTGTTGAGGAATGCAAAACGCCGTTTTGTATCTGTCCTGTGGATGTATACCTAGTTGCCAAAATCCTACCTTGAGATTAAACTTTGAGAAGACTTTTACATTTGCTAGATTTACGAACAAAGTTTTTCTGTCTGAAAGAGGGAACTTATCATCTGCAAGAAAAATGTTAAGAGGCTTGTAGTTGATTACCAATCTGAGTTTTCCACGAACTTGTTCTGAATGTTTGTTGACATAAAACGCTTCACACGCCCATGGAGAAGAGGTTAGTTCAATTAATCCTTGAGCTTGGAGAAGGGAACATTCTTGGATTGCTTGCTTGAAATGATCTGGGTTCATGCCTGAATGACTAGCTTTTGTAGGATTGGCATGTTCGTCTTTCTTGAAGGGAAGGGAAATGAAAAATTCAGGGTTTTGCCAAAGTGGGTGATCACATTTCTGGAGAAAATCTGAGTGAGTTTTTGCACATGAAAAGTGAATGAACTTGTGTTTGAAATCTTGAAAAACATCTGGTTGAAGGGTAAGGGTAAAGAGGTTGGGAAGGTTTTTCCAAGGTCTGAAATAACTTTCAAACTTGATACCATTTCCACTAAGCTTTAAACCTGGTATACTGGTTATAATATCAAAACCAATAACAAGGTCTTTCTGGGGAAGTGGAGATCCTAAAATCTTTTAAGTTATTCGACATCCTGGAAGGATTTGAAGGGTAACAGGGTTGCTGACAAAGTCTGTAAAAAATACATTTTCATCAGCGATTTTGAAGAAGGTTTTCTGTTTTGTCCAAAAGTGTTTGGGTAAGACAAGAGGGTTTGCTATGGTTTGGGCTGCACCAGTATCAAAGAAAGCTGTGACTGTTATAGGAGGGGAATGTTTGTGAGTGAAAATCTGAACTGGAGCTAGAGGTAATTTTGGAGGTTGAATGGTTTGAATTTTTTGGAGTTCTTGAACTGACATATACTCATAACATTGATCATCTGTGAAATCATCTGAGTATTTTGAGTAATCTGAATCTGCATACTCATCAGCATCAAACTGCTTTATCATAAACAGTGATCTTTCATTCTGCTCATCATCAAGGGAAAAAATTGATTCAAGATCATCATCTGAGAGATTGATACCTGAGATATTGGCAATGTCTTGGATCATCTTGACTGACTTTTTGTCTGACTTTGGGCAGTTCTTTGAGAAATGTCCTGGTTTTCCACAAAGAAAACATTTTGAGCTTTTGATCTTTGGGTCTTTCTTCTTTCTTGCAAATTTGAATCTTTGAAATCTTCTGGGTTTATCAGCATATCTAAAGAATTTCTTGTGTCTGGGTCTGGAGATTTGTGGAGGTCTGGAAGGTCTGAATCTTCTGAAATGTTTCTTTTTCTTGTTGCTGCAAAAACATGTGGGATCTTTGGAGGAACATTTGATTTGTAATCCTGAGGAGGAGTAAGAACAGGGCTTTTCAAGCTTTTTAGAGTTGTGCACCAAGGTTTTGATGTATTTGTGCTCTTTGTAAATCTTATCAAGGGCTTTTAGCATCATCTTGTAGATGTCTCCAAGGGTCATAGATTTGACATCAAGGGATCTGAGGTTCAACTGGGTTCTTGTTTGCTGGGCAAGTTCTTCTGAAACAGAATTAAGAAATGCTTGCTTTAAGTTGACATCATCGAATCCACCAAGTATGTAGAAATACTGGAAGAATTATTGATAGTGTCTGTCAAGGTCTTTTGGATGGAGAGAACAGCATTTGAGTCTGAAGAATTGCTCTCTGATCTTTTCTAATCTGTGAGTTTCTTGTCCATAAAAGATTGCTGTAAATTGAGAGACAGCGTCTGTGATTGTTGGGCATTGAAGAAACTGGAGTTGTCTGTATTCACCAATGTTGTCCCAAAAATTTTTCAGGGTTCCAACGAGTTTAGAAACAAATCTGATCAGGACTGTGTTCATCGTAACATTGGGATGAGAATTCAATTCAACAAGTCCCCATGCTAAGAATTCTTGAAATCTTGAGGGCCATTTTGAAGGAGGAACATCATCAATGGTAAAGACTGAGAATTTTGATGTTGAAGGAAGAGCATGTGATTGTTGTGGAGGAGGGTGTTGTTTAGCATCCATTGCATCAGGGTTATGGACTTCTGGAGTATCATCTGGAACTTCAACTGTTGGTTCTGTCATGAAAATCTGAGGGAGCATCATTTCATCTGAGTCATTAGTATCATCTGTTTCAACTGATTCTTCTGATTTGACAGTATCCATGTGAGATTCATTCTCAAAGGTAGGGGAAAAATATCTTCAATAGAGAACTGAGGAAGGTTATCTTGTGCCATCTGGTGAAGTATTTTTGGAAGGGTTTGTGTAGGAGAAATCATGAGTTGTACATGTTTTTGGTTTGGTTGTGGTGTAGGGTTTTGAGGTGTGGAACTTGAGCTTGGGTGTGGTTTCGAGGGTTGAGAAAGTGGTTGTTCTGCTACTCTTTTGGGTTTTGGATCAACTGGTTGTTTTTCTCTAAATCTGTGAATCTATTTTTCAGTTGTACCGAAAGGGGGTTGGTCTGGTTGTTCTGAAAGAGGAGTGAAGTATTGTGTTGGTTGTGAGGATGTTGGAATAGATGTTGGGGGAGGTTTATACTGAAAAGGTGTGAAAAAAGGTTTTGGAGGTGAGGTTGGAGGATTGTATGGTTGAAATGAGGGAGGAGTATAAGCTTGGTAAGGAGTATCATGCATACCAGTATGATATGGTGTGAAGATGTTGTAACTCGAAGTTGCTTGTTGTTGTTGTTGTTTCTGACGAAACTGATTTTGAAGGTCTGCAAGTTGAATCTTTAGGCTCTTCATTTCTTTCTCTCGTTCAGTGAAAGCATAAGTGATACCAGTGTTGTTTTCAGCCATGTATCTGAGTTCTTGATCAAGTGTGATTATCCTTGACTGAATTTCAAGAATAATATTCTGGAGATTGACAAGACTCTGATCAAAATGTTGACTGACTTGGTCTAACTTATGTTCAATTCTGTGCAAGTAGGAATTTTGCTGGAGAGAATTTTCAGTTTGCCAGTTTAAAACTGCTTCAGCACGAGAAACACTTTTTTGGTTTCCATATTCATCTCTGTCAGTGGGAGTGGGGATTTTTGGAATGTGTTTGTATTGGTCTTTATGAAATTCTTCAAAAGGAGGGAAGGTTGAGTTGGGATAGGTTGGTTGCATCATAGAGATTTGTGGTAAAGGTTTGGGTAAAGGTTGGGAGGAATTTTGAGAGGAATCTGGTTTATGTGTGGGTTGAGTTGAGTAGGTTTGAGAGGGTGGTTTGTCTTTCTTAGGATAGATGACATAGTAGTCAAACTTTCCTGAGGGTTCACCAAGGAGATCAACTTCAGGGTCTCCATTTTCATATCTTTCTTTGAGCTTTTGCTGAGAAGACTTTTTCTTCTTTTGCTTCTTTGGAATATCATCATCATCATCATCCAGGAAGCTTTTATCTGCATCGATCTGGCATTCTTTGCATTGACAATTTATGTTCCAATAGTAATGTCCTGTTGGAGATTTACATTGTAACAACTGAAAAAACATTTTAATCAATGCTTCTTTTGTTTTTGCTTATTTTTGCAGATTTGGGTTGGATCATAAATCTAGAAAGTAGATGTATGAAATCTTGTAAACCTACCTACTAATTATAAGGCCCATTTACCAATTTTCACAATCAGAGGTATATTGTAGTGGGCTTGCCAGATGTTAGACTTAAACATTTATTAAATAAATCGGCCTCTACAAAGATTTTACAACAAATTTATCTTTTTAAATTATAGTAAAATATTTAATATAATTTTTAAATTTAATATTTAAATTATAAATTTATTAATTAATATAATATTTAAAATTTTATTTATTTTTCATGTGTATCATTATTTGAAATTAATTATATTAAAAATAAATATCATATTAATTAATAAATTTATAATTTAAATATCATATTAAAAATTCAAAATTTAAATATCATATAAAAAAATTTTAAATTCAGATATCGTATTTAACAATTTAATAAAATTTAAGCATCATTTATAATATTTATCCTAATAAATATAATATATTTATCTTTAAAATTATTCACAAGGAGGGAGACTAGTAGTGCTTAAACTTCAGTGAAACATGAGCCCTCTGTCACTTAATAATCACACTCTCATCACTTTTAACATAGACAAAATAAGAAGATAATGATGACCAATATCTATGAAGATAATGATGATCAAGATCCAAAGGGCACAAGATTCTGTGCTTATAACTATATCTATATTTATGGAATTTAGTACCAATGAATCGGTGCAGTTAAATAATTTATTTAAAAATTAACATAAAATTAAATTTGAAGTATTTTTTTTTATTTTTTCAATAAAAATATATTGAAAACTATCAATCTCTTAAAATACACCTATTTTTATTCACATAACTTCTCTTAAAAAAAATTTTTTTTTCAAAACATCCATATAGTAGGTTTTTAATTATTTATAAAGCGTTTTCACTGAATTTTGTCTCATGAATTAAGTAACACCATACAGCTAAGAAAAATATTAAAAAAATCAAATAAAATTACAATATCAAATAATAAAATGAGTACCCATATCTTTTAATTTTTTTATAATATATTTAAAAAGTATTTTTTAAAATATCAAATTCTCTTTAAAAAAAACTACTAATTTTTTCTCTATCAAAATATTTATTCACATATTTAATTTTTTTTTCTTCTACCCACAAAGTAGATGTACATATTTATAGTTAATTAGAGCGTATATATTTAGAGAAATATTTTTAAGCGTGTTTTTCATTTTTTTTTTTGGCCAATTTTAAGCGTGTCTAAAACGAAGAAAGAAAGAGCTGAACCGAACGAAACGAACAGCTGGGTTCCAGAAATGACCAGGACCTTGGGACCCCATGCTTTGTTTTCTCTCTCTGACCGCTTTTACTTTCTCTCGTAAAATCAAATGATTATGTTCATCATCATGATGCAACATCACACAAAACCCGCAAAAGAATGGTTATATTGAAGGGAAAGAAGAACGGAAAAAGAAGAAGCTAGGAAAGATCAAGGAAATGAGGGTTTGCGGATACCTAAAGAAATTGCTGATGGGAAGCTTTTCTTGTTGAGGGGAATGTTGTCTGGTTCAAGACCGCCCTCTCTCCATCCATTTTCATCGGTTTCGACCCTCTCAACTGATCATTAGTTTTCAAAATCATCTCAATCCACAGATATAGTCTTTTTCTGTGTTTAATTCGTGCTCTTGGACCAGGCTTCATTCCCCTTAATTACTGCTTCCACTTATATTTTTATACATGAATCAAGGTACAGTACTGCTCGATCTTCTTGGATTTCATCATCAGTACCGTGATTTAACAGATGGGTAATCATTTATGTGCTCTTTTAGCTGTTATAGCTTTTTTTTTATTTTTTTATTTTTTTACCACACGTGTGTATTCACATGGGTTTATGTTAATTTCATATAAATCAAGGTTGTTTAATTACAAGCAGATTGGTGTAATGATGAAGAGTTTTGACTCTGTGGGTTGTTCTGCCTGAACAGACAATGGTTAATTTTCATCATTGCCGATTTTATACGATTATTGTATGTTTCCTTTCAACTCCAATTATAATGACTGCGTGCGATCCTGTCAGTCTCTCCAACTAATCTTTTTTGTTTTTTTGTTTTTCATCATCAGGAATTTTTAACATGATCTTCATGTCTTGTAGGTATATAATTATGTCTTTCTGTCAGTTCCTGTCTTATTGGGATGAAATCAAGGTCTCAAACCCTTAATTCTTTTTTTAATATTAATTTTCACAGCTTTTTTATTAGGGTTTAAGTTCTTCTTCCATCAGTTATAATTAGCTAGAGGTACTTCGATTGCTATAGTACTATATCAAATAAGGGTTTCCTACACTGGCAGTAGGTGGATTTGCAGGAGGGCCGTATCATCTTCTCTCGCCGTCTTGGAAGTTGCCACTAATATATCATGTCTGTTTTCTTTTTGAGGTGAGGGCTTAGTGGAAGACAAAGAACCGAACTTAAGATCTGAAGCTTCAAATGGATATATATATATATATATGTGTGTGTGTATCTATATATATATTCGCCAGAATTGATTCCATTTCAGCTGTTGCTTTCTTTATGGTAAAAAGAGGTATCTTTCTGTTCCTATCTTTTAAAACTCCTTTTCATGGCCTTTTTCTTGTTCATGAAAGATTATTATTCCTTGGAACAATTCAAGAGGTTAATCTTTCATTTAATTTTATTACCATTAATGTTAAATATAACTTTTGTACATGCAATCAACGGTTTAAACATGTTTTCTTAAAAGATCTTCACTCAAGAGATCAATGAAGATCACATTGAAAGAGAGAGATCAGCACTCGTATCGAACAGGGGGTATGACTATCTATTTTTCGTTGAGAATTTTAATAGAAGTACAACTAGTAAAGATCAGTAAAAACTGGAGTTGGGATATTTCTTTGTAACTTTTTGATGTTTTTCAGACCCTATAAGTTGCTTTAAGGGCAATTTGCATCACAAAGGAAAAACTAGTAGTACATGCAAACCCTTTAAAGTACTTTTGAGTACTGTGTTTTTCACTTTTATGAATTTTACCAAGAGCTATTGATGATGCAATGACAAAGCTGCTGATGATGATGAATGACGACCGAGTGGGGGTGATTCATGCAGAAGATTGATTGAGCATTAATTATCAAAACCCCCCACTGTAGTTTTATCAGAATTCTTAAATCTGCACTCCATAAACGTCAGCGACTGCTTATATATGTTCCAGAGATCCAGAATCTCATTAGCTGTAGTACTGTCATTTTTCCTGTAATTCACAAATCACACTATGGCCAAGCTACAAATTGTGTCTTTTCCATCATTCCATGTTTAATAGATTTCCAAAAGCAAAGCAAAGGAAAGCAAGTGCATGAAAGTTTGCTACGTACTGTCATGTCATCTAACTAAAGGTTAACTTTGAATCGTTTAAGTGTTGAAATGTTTCATATCATTTCACAATTGGATGATTAAATTTTTTTTTAAAAAAGGAGGAATTTCCCAATTTTATTAGTATTTAGTTTAGTTTATACAAGAATAATGTAAACAAATCTAAGAAAAAGAGTGATATCTTGAATGAAGGTGCTTCGGAGTGAAACAAAATACGGAATAAAGATACGAAGGATGAGAATTGAGAGTTTAGAAGTTGGCATTCTTCTTACAAGGAGCAATAGTACTGTCCTTCTGGACCACTTTGATTAATTGAAGAAGGAAAATTTATACTACTTTTTTATATATATTCATTGGATGTAGTGGGTGGCAGGTGAATGCAATGCACGAAGATAAAGTAAAAAGAAGAATTCTCTAATCTCTTTTTCTTTATAAAAGTGAAACACAGAAAGTGATCTATCTATCTCTCTCTCTCTCTCTGCAAATGCAGGTTTTATATTGCTTTGCAAAGGGAAGATGGTGATGAAAGAAAAAAGCCTCAGCAAAATCTACCGCAAATTCAACATCAACCCATATTTGCCTTACAAATGGTGATCTATAATTTCAGGCAATCTGATGCCTGGTATTGTTGCCGTATAAGCCTTCTATTATCATCAGATCTATCAACGTTCTCTCAATCTACTGCTGCTTTTAGCTTTCATCTGACTGACTTTGCATTCGATGAAATACAAAAGTGCTAATCCATTAAAGCAATGATCATAATTGGTTTGGGATAATTACAAGATTAGTCTTAAAAGTATGTGTTTTTTTATTTCAGTACTATTATTTCAATCCTAAAAGTTAATAATTACCCCAACATAAATATCATATTGGTCAAAATTTCAAGGCTCATCAAATAATCAAGTCAACCCCTCCATGGCTCCAACCGTCAGCCATGACACCACCGGCCAACAAAGCTCTTCAGATACTTGACTGATATGGGTGAATTGACTCTTCCCTTCTCATTTTTTTTACTTCATGCTACGATCCATATATTAATGTCCTTTCCCAATGAAGTTTTAATTAAAAGAGAAAGAAATCTCTTTTGAAATTTCTACAGCATGGATCTCAAACAATCTCAACTGTTGGCTGAATTTTCTATGAATTAGAAAGCTTCTAATATTCATGTACCAAAAAAACAAAAGCTTCTTAATGCATCCCATCTCTGGCACATCTATGAACAGCTAAGATCAACTGCCTTATGAATGAATGACGAACCATATAAAAACGTACAAAAAATTTGTCTGTTTTGAGAGAGGTTCAATCGTTAAAATATATATGGAATGCCATCGTATGTATCCATGAAAATTCCTATAAAATTGTCCAAACCAAAGACAGCTTTCTATTTAAAAAAAAAAAAGGTTAAATAACCCATAAATAATATTGTTCATCTCCTAAAAACTGACACACAACCACAAGACACCCGAAACCAAAGCAGCAATCCCATGTCACCACAAAAATTTCTCACAATTCCTTAATTCTCTGTTTTTTTCTCTCTCCAAAGGGGAACCTCCTAAAATCTTTTCTAGCTGTGCACGAGCCTGCTTTCCTGCCGGTTGGGAACAGGGGAGAGAAACCAACCCTTTCTTCTCTCCCCCATACCCCTTCCGACCACCCAATTATGCCTTGCATTATTCCCTTTTCTTCCAACTTTTGCTCCTTTCACCGCCGCCGCGACCACCACCACATTGTTCAGATATTTTTAACCATTTCTGCCATAGCCATCATCTTTTATAGCCAACGTGTGTGCCATGTTCTTTATTCCTACCTTACCATTCCTTGACTCCTCCATCGACTTTGCCACCATCTCCTTCATTGCTGCCCTCCTCATCCTCTCTCTTTTCTCTATTTGCTTCATATTTCACCTCCGTTTTAAATCCAGAAGCTCCCGTCATTTGCAGAACTTCAACTCTCTCTGGACCGTCCGATTCCTTTTTGTCTTCTTCATCACCTTCTGGGCATTGACAGAACTGCTACGCCTACCCTTGTTTCGCAGACGATATTTTTATCCTCTCTTGCCACAGCTAACCGTGCCACAACAAGCCAACCTTTGCAAAGTCCACCTTGTTCTCTCTTTAGGGTTCTTCGAACCTGGTTTCCTAGTAACTTTGCTTTTCTTGCTTGATGTCTCCGTCAAGAAAACAACCCCAAGAAGCTTCTTCAGCGTTTTCTTTGTCTTGGCCTCGTGTCTTCCCATTTTCCTTTTACAAGTTTACTTTGTGTTCTTTCCGGATTCCAAGAGACGTTTCCCAGAACTTTTTCATAGGAGTTGGTTCGTCTCCTGGAACAGTGATGATCATAAGACGGTTTTGTGTGCGTACCCTTTGCTAAGCACCATTTTGTTCGGCGTTTTTGGAGCTGTCTTTTCATTGTCATTCTTGTTATCATTCTGGCGAGTCGTCTCTCATGTAATCAACAAGGCCCTCAAGGTTCGAATCTTTGCTCTCGCTTTGACAGTCATCATAGCGTTGCCATTGCAAATCCTCTTTATGGGGTTGTCAGTGTTATGGACACCGGACAAGACCGGTTTCGATGGAGTAGCTCTATTTGTGTTCCTTAGCACGTTCACTTGCGCAGTGGTTGGAGAGGGCATTTTGGTGATTAAACCGATAGCAGACTCGTTGGCCGCGGAAGAAGGAGCAAGAGGAGACAGTTATCGGGGTAGCAGTCACGGTGAAAGGTCGTCTCGGCGCCCCCTGTGTACCTTGTAACGACATAGGATGCCCTGATTCCTTGATTAGGGGCATGGTAATGGATTTCGATGGTGATATAGGAGGCATTTTTGGTCAATTTCATGTTGTATGTTTTAGTCAGTTTTGTGTAATCGAATATGTTGAATTGATACGCTGAATGCTAGCTAATTGATTACAAGTTATTGGCCAAAAAAATTTATATGCTTTTTTCTTTAGTTTTTATTTTTATTAAAAAACAAAATGTATGAACCAATATAGGTAACCTATAAAATATTAGTAAAATTTGCAAAACCACGAAAAAAGAGTTAAGGAAATCAGTCACAAATTTTCATATATATGTATTGCTAATGAAATTCCTTTTGGAATATATATTGAAATGAGTAGATCCGGTCACGTCAGATCATCATTTTCGGATGGTTTCGGTTTGGGGTTATTTTGAATTTGAGTTTTTTTTTTTTTTTTTTTTTTTTTAAGATTCTGAGTCTATTTTAAATTTCGATCATTTAAATTTGACACTCAAATGATTTTGATTTGGGTCATTCCGTTATTAAGTCAAACCATGTTGAATTTTTAATGAATTATTTAGATAAAGTCAGATTTTATTTACTCTAATTAAATTATTCAAAGTTATATTTTAATGAACTAATAGAATATTTTCACTTTTGATTTTTGGCATCATAAAAAAATTTATTTATGATATATAATTTGAAAATTTTTTATTTATTTTGCATAATTGCATAAGTTTAATATAAATATAATAATACAAAAAATTATTTTAAATTTTTTTACTCATAACTAAGAAAATACTTATAATTAAAAACGATAATTTTTAAAAGTTTATAATTATAAAAATATATATAAAAGAAAATTTAAAAGATTGCTTAATGTTACTAAATATTTAAGACGTGTTATATTCATTATTTTAATTAAATAGATATTTAAAAAATAAAACTATATTCAATTTAAGTTTGGATTATTTTAAGGTCAATCTTTCGGCTTATTTGAATCTAAATTATTTCAAATTTTGGTTATTTTGAATTCTGATTGATTGGGTTTGAATTATTAACATTTCTATCAAATTAGTTGGATCAAATTCGGATAAATTAGACTAATTTTTCAAATTTGAGTAAGCTTTAACAACTTTACCAATATATACAAATTTTGATTATTATTTTTTAAAAATTACATGTGCAAATTATAATAATAATCAAATATTATATTTGTAATCATTAAATAATTAAACAAATAAATTATCTAATGAACTAAAATATAAAATTTAAACAAATTTAAACCTACAAATTTAGGGTTTTAGAACTTACTTATTGCCACTAAACCAAGGCTTGAGTAACGAATTTTGACATGAGTAAATCAAATATAAATTTTTTTTTTTTTTTGGTTACATCAAAAGGGTAAAATCTTAATACAAGTAAGAGAATAAAAAATATTTGATTCGAAATCAAATCTTTAATATCCCTTCAAACGCTTTTAACTACTAAGTTAAAGGCTCGGAGACAAATACAAATATTGTCACTGCATAGAAATAATGTCCATCCTTCCTTGCTTTTGTCTACGTAGGGAATAAAAATATTGTGTGGCTCTGTCGCCGGCCAATGGGGTCGTTATAAACATATAAATTCAGATTTTTGTTACTTACTAATATAGAAGGCGGAAGATGAATAATTAATTAAAAAAAAGTGTAGCGTTTATTGCAATAATGCTGATGACACATTTCATAATCCTAATTTATCCGTAATTAACTCATGGCCTGCCATTATAGAATAATATTTGGATCGGAAATGGTTCACCAGCAACATTTTTTTAATTAATTTTTCTTACCAAACTGACAAAAATATGGAAAGAAAATAATTTTTTCTTTTCACACCCATTTTTTTCTTTACTCTTTCTCTCCTATGTTAAAACTTTTTTTTTTAATTTTAATTCGTTATTTCCTTTTGTGCACTGAAATGAATTTTATGTCTTCAACGAGGATTGTGAGGACATGATTAGGAAATTGGATGCACTTAAGTTGTAGAAAGTAAGTTTGAATTCAAGATAAAATGTTGGAGTCGAATCCCCATGAAAGTGCATTTAATGGGCTTTGTCTGCTACATTTGAAAAAACACTGTTGATTAATAGAACCCAAAGATAGACATTGTCTTGGATCAGAGCTAGATGGTTCCAGACTCTCTTAATTGAAATGGGGTTCCTACATAGGACCACAGCACTTTATTGGGCCTCTGACTTCCTTTGCTTAGAACCGAGAGCCCCTCAGTACTCTATTCCTCCCTCACTTTTTGCAACTCCTTTTCTCTGTTCACATACATATATACATGATGATATAAATAAGTAATTTGAATACATATATATATATATTATCTTCTTTGCTTCCTTTAACTGTGCAATGTGCAAGTTTCACTAACAGATTTTTCTTTTCATTTATAGGTACTGACTTAAAATTAGATAAACCTCAATTTATTTTTTTCTATTTTTATACGCTTTAGATTGGATGGACTTGAAGAAATATTGACTGTCACTTAATGATATGATATACCTAAAAATATGATGATATAAATAAGTAATTTGAATTCAGATTTTACAACATTTAATGCCCTGTCAACAATCATATAATTTATTAATAAAATTTTAATAATCATGATTTAATTATTGACAATAGTAAATAAAAAACAATTAATACACCTAAAGGAAAATATATATTCGTTCGTGACGAAAGCGAGATGATGTAAGAACCATGCTGCATCTTCAATTTCAGCCCAATCACACAAGACAGGGTGGTCCATTTCCATTAATTAAAAAATTAGGTTCAAGGGCTTAAATAATTTTTTTTCTTATTATGAACAACGTGAATCATGCAATTAATTGGATTGGAACAAGTTTCCGCATGTAAAAATTAAAATGCTAAACAGATGACGTAACACATACAACATGAAGAAGAAAGCAGCCCTTGAAAAAAGTGGAAATTTCTTTATTATAAATATTTGATATGATCACTCACCAACTTTGGTTGGCACTTAAGAAATTCCCAAAGGGTACTTTCTTATGTGAAAACTTGAAGGGAAAAAGAGAAAACTGAAAAGGAATTAAAAAAAACAGGCAAGCAATACCAGCGCAACAGATAAAATGTGGCCCACTAATAGTAGTTAGGAATACTCTTTCAACATTTCTACGGTTGCTTGGCAACAACCATATTTGCATTTGACTTAATTTTCCCCATTTTAGTGGGCCATCTAACCTTCTTTTAGTACTAATTTAACGCTAATTATCTTGAACTAATCGTCTAACTTAATTCCCTTTTCTTATTTGGATCTTGCCGTTTAAAGCTCTCCAGTGATAAAAGCAAGCACTTTGATCAACGTAATCCTTTGGATGGACCGACATGAAATTTTATACGGTCGTTTGAACCCCAAAAAAAAAGATTTTACATTACTTTCACGCTTTTATTTTCTTTCTTTTATAAAATCTGGCACGAGATGAGGGCCCTTTCGCATCATCAATGGGCAAATTTGACATTCGACTCTCTCATCCACCGCGTTTGGCTTTTGTTGGTCGCAGAGATTTGCACGGTGAAATTATTTCTGTTTTGGATAAAATTCTTTTAAGCTGACGTGACGGGTATTGATTGGTTGTAACGGAGCGCTGACGTGCGGGAGGTGCCCCGAGTGTCGGTCAGATTTATTATCAGTCCCACGGAACGTGGTGTTGCCAATGTGGCGAAGCGTTAGCCACTCGTTATCCACTTGTCTTTCCCAGTCAGCAGCCTTGCCCTCGCTTTTGCCACAACAATTGCTATGAGCAGCTTGGAAAATTTTATGGACAGTATTTATAAGTTTTTTTTTCCATTTTAGTTTCCTTTTCAAACTTTACAAAATGATTGGGTCATACACCGATCCAAGCCACATGCCCGTTTATTAGCTAATCCTTGCGTTTATGTTTAGTCATTTTGATTTATTCTTAGTCAATCAATAAGATAACGATATTTTTCCCATAAAAATGAGATCACGCTAATTACCAATCAAATAAATTAATATCATAAATTCAAATTTTAAATAAATAAATTCATATAATTTTTTTAAAAAAATAACATTTTAATAAATTTTATTTTTAAATTTTAATATTTATAATTTTTTATTAAAAATATATTAAGTGTATAAATAAAATTTTATTACTTACTACTCATTCCGATTCAAATTATTTGAGCATAATTGATTTTCATGAAATTTAAAAAAAAAATTAGTCCAAATGTATATAATATTAAAATTAATTTTTTAAAAAAAATTAAAGTTTTATAATTTTTAATATAAAAAATATAAAATTTAAAAAATTTAAATGTAAAAAAAATAATTTTGAGATATTTCAAAAATAATAATAAAAAATAGGATAAAAGAAATATAATTTTTAACCGATTTGGAGAATTAATGTATACCATGTGATTTTAATTGGGAAAGAAATAAGAAGGGATTAATTGATGTAGATAGGGGAATCAGGTTTATTTAATGGTTTCAATGTTTAAAGATGATTTATACGGGGGAGGTTGCCTTCCAAATTGGAAATATTGCCGTATGGAATGAAACAATACATGACTCAACCAGAGCCTATTCCCAATTCGCCATACCAAAATTTGTTTCCTGGAAATAGCAACAACATTGGACTTGTAAAATTTCTCCCAGCTGTAAAATCAAAATAATAAAAAAAAAAATTACAAACGAGCTAGCTATATCCATCTGATAGACGGCAAATACGCCTAGCTACACGACCAGTTCAGCCGCTCCCTTTCCTAGGCAATATCTAGAACAGTAACTCCCCCTTTCTTTCTCCTCTGACCCATCCTTTTTTTTTTTTTTGGTATAAATACCCAAATCTAGTTCTCCACAATCTCCCACTTCTCCTTTCTTGTTCATATGTGGATTTTATAGTTGATTCTCATTTATCATGAGCAACGTTCCAAGGTCTTTAACAGACTCTTCTTTAACCCTTTTCAAGCTTGCTATTTCTGCATCTGATCCTTGGCCTTTCTCTCTCGTTTTCTTATAACCTTTGTATTTGATTCTGGTTTTCTTGTTTCTTCTTGCGTTTGGGGTTTGCTGAAGAAAAATGGAAAGTGGAGACAAACACCATGTTAATTTCCATCTTCATATACCGTACCTTCACGCCTTTCACCACCACGAAAAGAAGGACCTGAAAGATATTCCAAAGGGGTTTCTGGCAATCCTGGTAGGTCAAGGGGAAGAGCTACAAAGGTTTGTAATCCCAGTGATCTATATCAACCACCCGCTCTTTATGCACCTCTTGAAGGAGGCTGAGGAAGAGTATGGATTTGATCAGAAAGGCCCCATCACCATCCCTTGCCACGTCGATGAGTTTCGCAATGTTCAAGGCATGATCGATAAAGAGCAACACAATCACCATCACCACCATATCTGGTGTTTTAGGGTTTGAATGAATCAATTCTGAAAGTCATGTAAATTTGTTTTACGTTTTCTACTTTTTGCTTTTCTCTGGGATTTTTTTTTTCTTGTCCTTCCTAGCTAGCATTGCAGGGATCTTGCCTTGTAGATGATGACGACAAAAGAAAAAAGATGAATGACAAGATTCTTCTCACATAATTAATTTCATTTGGTTTTGCTCTTCTTTTCATTTTTCTTTCTGATTTTTCCAACTTTCTTGTTAATGTGAACACATTAAAAACGTTTTGGTGGGAGTAAAAATTGATAACTATTTAAAGTTGCAATCGTTTAAGACACGACACGATGTGAACTTGGAATTGGACGGAGGGTTCTCGTTGGGGCCGCCAGAGTTTCTTTCTTGTGGGTGGCCCATACTTATTAATACAACCAAATATTGTTTAAATTTTTTTTTCCCGAATCCTGATTTGATCATTTGCTAATGGTTTCTTCAACACCACTGAAACAAAAATTTTCAGCTGATGAATATGTTTTAACTGCTCATCGTCAGAGTTAGATGGGTGCGGATGTCGGCTATTGGAGGCTTGGTTAATCGTGGGACGTACCAGTATCTTTGAACTTTGTTTTTTTTGCGTAAATTATTCAAATTTGAATAAAATTTGAAGTAGATTTAATTATTATCAAATTAAATTTAAATTTAAATAATTTAATTTATCAATTTATTTGAATTTAAATATTTAAATATTTATTTTTGAATAATTCGTAAATTTAATTAAATTTTTTATTTAAATATATATTTTTATTATTTTAAGTAAAATTTATAAATTTATCATTACATATATATATATATATATATATAACCCTAAACTCATTTGCTTCTTTTTTTTTTCACTTTCCTTCACCGGTGCCTCTCTTGTCTCTTTTCTCGTCTCATCCTAGTAGCTACTCTTTTTCTTTCTAGCACTCTTCCTTCATGCCTCATTTCAACGTAGCTATATGCAAATTTAACAAGTTGTATCCACATGCCTACTCCTACCTTCGATCAACATTAGTTTATGGTCAAATTCAAATTAAAAAAAATTCTTTGCTAATTTTGGTGTCTGCATTTTTATTTGATTTGTTCCATTTACCGCCCTTTTGCTCCTTCAGTAGATTTGTTTTGCTGGTTATGTTCGATACATTGGTTTATCCATGCTTCAACTCCCACTCTTTTAAGGTCACATCGTCACATTTTTCATTCTTTCTAGATATTGCTTTTTCTGCCTACACATATACTGTTTTTCAATTCTAATAAGCTAGAAAAGACTTGGATTTATGTTAATTTTAGATGCAAAGTTGCTTATTTCTTTAACAAATTTGATGTATGCCTCAACCTTCAAATATTCACTAAAATTATCTGATAGAGTTAATTGTCAAAGCTTATTTGCTTTGCAGGCACAGGGATTAAGTTAAAAAACTTTAAAAAGAAGAAAGTGTGCTGTAAACTATGAAAAACACATTTTTATTAAGTAATGAATTTTATCGAACGAGTTCAAATTTAGTTCAAACTTTATCTGAAATCAAATTTGAGCTAGATAAATAAAACTTGATCAATCTCAAGCTAAATTTCAAATTTTAATTTTCGAATCAAGCTCAAATTCGAGTATTACAATATATTGATTCAATTCAACTCGATTACAACCCTTTGCCTCACCCCTTTGTGGATAAAGTTTTGATTATGCAATATGGTGGGCATTACTTGCCCCAGAAATTTCAAAGCTTCAGGTTTCGGGGGTAGGCATTTTTCTGAAGTTTTTGTGCCTGCCGTTAGAGGATGTGCTCGCCACATTCCAAGGCAAGCATTTATTTTAGTTAAACGGTTTTTGCAGGTAGTCCCATTTAAAGCATAAAATCATCTATGCGTCATTTCTAGACATAGTATAAACTTGCCGGTCCAAATGTCGTATTAATTTGGTTATGTCAACACGCGAAAGTTCTGATTCCATATTTATTTATTTTCTCTGTTTTAAATGTCAAGAGGAATAGGTAATTCTGGGCTGGAAATAACTGGTTGACTCTCTACCCAAGTGGGTAAAATTCTTGAATCAGCCCGCAAAGGCACATTGTGGAGGTATCCTAAAGGATATATTCCCAGATGATTTCCTTATTTTCTTACTATCCTATCCCTTTTGGGTGACGTAGTTGATAGGCTTTTGATCAGGTGGAAAATTTATTAAGTTCCACTCGCCAAATTGAACACTTAACTATGTATTAAAACATGTTGGCACGTTGTATTGTATGGCCAAAGATCTCTCTCGTCTCCTTTGACACAGCAAAATTTTAATTCATCAACTCCCTTTATATTGGTTGTCTTGCGTTTGACTTCAAACCCCACCAAAAGTAAAAAAAATCTGATAGAGAAAGGCAGCTCTCAAGCTCAATCCAATTTGTAAGCTGAAAAAAAAATGAAAGAGGTTAGAACGCAAATTCTCTTTCATAAGAAAAGGATGAATAGCTCAATCATTTAAGCCCTGAATGCGTGAAAACAAAGGGGTTTCCAGCTGATTTTTTGAGGCTTTCTTGTGTTGACTCTTTCATTTATTTGGCATTCCAAACAACTTCTTTCTTTGTGTTCTTAAGACGAAAACCCAATAGTCCAATATACTTATCCACTCCAACCTAATTGGCTCTCCAATTTGACTTTTGAAGCCAAATGCTTTTAAGGTTCTTTGGTTTTTTCCCACTTGAGAAAAAAACAAGGATATTAATGATTATATTATTGGCTTAAAAAGGATTAAGCTTAACTGAAGAAGCTGAATTTCATGACAATAAAAATGTAAGTTGCCAACCTCAACGTCATCAGCTGATAAAAAATAACTTTTAATTTTGCTGATTAAAATTTAAATTCTGACGAGTTTAAATACTAAAAAAAGGATAGGCTTAACTTATCTATTTTCTTTTCTTTCTTCTTTTCTCCTCTTTCCCTAAAGTCATAGTATTATTCACTGCAAAAACATACAAAAATATTTTGCACTGATTCCTACTTCCTAGGAATAAAATATTGCAAAATAATTTGACTTGCATAGAGGAGCTGGAAGACCCTTTGATATCAAATTCATCAAAACAGTATGTGGTCCAAATTGTTTAGACTCGAGTCTGCATGATTTTCTGCCTAGACATTCATGTACATACCTATAACACCTTTAATCTCATTCAGAATAAAAGAATACAAAATATTTTTTTACGTTAAATTCACTTAAAAAAATCCTATGTCCTTGGTCTTATATGCTATGGACATCTTGTATTAGAAGCATGAATTGTCACACATTGTAAAATTTCATATACCCAAAGAAGCTCAAGTTTCCATCTGGAGTTCTTATCAAATCATTAAGCAAAGAATGAGATGAAGGGCCCACATTTAATTCCAGCAAGAAAAATAACAATAAAATTCAAGTTAAAGGAGGTCAGAATTGAACTTGACCAAAAGGAATACTCCATTTCTAGGAAAACAGATTCACATACCATTGCCAATTCCGCCACTGGAATGATCTTGTTTCCTTCTTGTTCAAAATACTCAAAGGCTGTGCTTGCAATGCTCTCCCATTCTACAAATGCCTCAAGCTGATGTGTACTGATTGAAGCAGTGCAGAACTTTCGAAATTGATCTTCTTATAATAGAGTGGTTCCATCTTGAAATAAAATTTGGTATTGTTAGCGTTAACATGAGAAAATTCAAAAAAAAAAAAAAAAGCCCCAAAGCCCATGAGAAATCATATGTAAAAATAAGTTCTAGGAATCAATATCATCTAGGAAATATGCTAATTACGTATAAAAATCAAAATCCTATTATTCTCAGGTCATGCAAAATCTTGCGTATGATAGTCACAATATAATGTTGAATGATGAAAAACGAGCATAGCTAGAACCATTCTAAACTCTTTTAACGTGAGCTCTGCTATTCACTCCACAACAAATAATTTATGTGCCACCGGAACATAAAACAAGATATCTCACCACATTAATAATGTCAAGAACTCTTGACTCCTGCATGGCATTAGTTATATTCCACATTAGAGCCTGCAGTTTTTCATAATAATGGTCACGGAAAAAGTTACTGCAAATAGTAGATGATAAATAATAAAACAAGCTAACAATAGACTCATCAAATAGATAGCAAAAAATTTCAAAGTAGTCTGCAGCTAAGGCAAGCCTGGTAGTGGCCACACCTCTCCTCAGAAAAGAGGTCTCAAAAGCCTGTGAGTTGGAAGGAAGTAAGAAACTAATAAAACCACAAACTAACTGCTTTAAAATTACCGAGGGATACACGTCCATCTTTTGGTTCTACAAGCCTAAACTGTGCCCTAAGATTCGCAAGTGCATCATCTGGTAAAGCTTTCAAAAGTGACTGCAAGTCTGCAACCATCAAAACAAAGCAGTGATAAAATATCAGAAACTATGTTATAGAGGAAACCTTGTGGAACCATATTATAAAGGAAGGGCTCCCTTGCCCAAATAGGCAGGAGAAACTTGTGCCACATGTCAGTTGGTCATGCCAAAAATAGGGATGCCTGCCTATAAAACAAGCAGAAGCCTTCTTGTTGATTCGAACTTTTTTCTTTTCGGATACAATTATAGCTTCCCAGCTCTCTCTCTAGGAAAGGGGAAAGAGTTACTTATAATTTGTCTTCTTATTAATGACAGGAACCAGGAAACTACTTTATGTGCTGCTCATTTGAAAAGGGTGGCATGCATATATAACTTCACTAACTTCTAGATCAAAATATCCAAAGGCACAACACGATTTTCATTTCTTAACCATGACAATATAGAGGAGTTTATTTGTTTTCAAAATCATACAGAATTTTGTTAGTAACTTCAAACCAAAGTAGAAAATATTTTTTAGCATGAGAAAGAGTGGGAGAGAGCATAAATTCTATAAAGTTGGTTATATGTGAGGTCATATCATAATATTCACATAGCACTTCAAAATATGACTTACTTAATGCTTGGGCTGCAGTCATTCTTTTCCTGTAATCCTTGTTCGGAAGCCTTTTCACAAAATCTTTGGCTTCTGGTGATACAGAGGGCCATGGAGAATCGTCAAAGTTAGGACCAGCTCTGAGCACAGAACAGAAAATTCCTGATTCGGTTTAAGCCCAGAAAGGTCTGCTTCCACAATAATATATAAGTTATGACTCCAATACTCCATATATCAGCTTCAACACTGTAAGGTCTATGCAGTACTTTTGGTGAAACATAATATGCACTTCCAACAATATCATTGAGACATTGATCTGCAAACGTATGAAAACTGAATGTTTTGTTTTCAAACAAATGATTAAAAATTATATGATTTGGAGGAGAATTTTTATTAGATGATTCAGATAATTACGTCAATGTCAGATTTAAAGCACATGAGAATATGAATGCATATCATCTGAAAAGCATTCAATTCACAAGTTGCAATAACCAGTATCACGAAATCATTTCAAATCATAAGTTCATTAAGCTTGCAACCAAATTGCACCACATCATGGTTCCAGTAACTCAAACTGCAGTCCTTAAAGCCTCTCTCTAAAATACAGTGGCACACTGTTATGATGATTATATTTGGAGCAAAGGCTTGTAGTACTTATGTAACACGTATGTTCTTGTATTACTTATGTGGCATTGAGTACATACCACTTCATTGTATCTCCCAAGGACTGGTGCATAAGAGTGTCTAATTGTTTTTACTTCTCCAGATGGACACAAGAAATGGGAATTTCCAACAAGGAACAAGATAGCCATCATAATTTCAGGAAGACATTCCAGAAACAAACTAGATAGACATACTTATCACTAGAACAATTCCTATTGACCATCCACTCACTCTTCATCTAATAGTGCTCTTATGCATCATAGAAGTACATGATTGAAAGCTTCAATGTACAAGGCTATTAGTTAAATACTTTTATTCCATGTAGTTGGTTGACTACAATCATCCAGATATAAAAACTACTGCCAATTCTTTTGAAACTCCACATAAAAGGAAATTGGGGAATTTATAGTCATTTTTAGCCATGTTATACTTCAGGACAAACTTTGCTAATCTATCATGACAGCAGCTTTCTTATACCATTAATCAACAAAAAATGATTATGCTATTTAATGGATGACAAATTATAGCAACTAATACATCTAAGGAAGAAAAAAAAAGCAGCAATGATTAATGCAAGTTCATAGCAATTAGGATATGTATATAGAATGCCAAAATTGATGCCAATATAGCAAACTGGCAATTAAGTACTATTACCTGGCCCAATAAAATCAGATAAACCAAAATCAATAATTTTCATTGGAGCATCCTCGTCTCTTGTAGTAAAAAGAAAATTCTAGAAAAGTTACCACATTGAAGCAAATGATTGGTAAATAACTATAACTGGATCCAACATAAAAACATATTATGCCGCATATTAACAATAAAATGAAGCACAGAAAAAGATTAAAAATAAAGTATCATATTCCTCTATGCCACACATCTGGCTTTAGTTCACAGTGCACAATCCCTTGAAGATGACAAAAAGCAACTACACTTAAAATTTGAACAACTATACTTTTAGCATCACCTTCAGTGCATCCACTACCTCTGCAACAAAGGAACAACATGAAACACAATTTCAAAAATCAGATTAAGAATTGCCTTAGATAATACAAGAGAAGAAGGTAAACCTTAAATACCTGGATAAAATTCTGTCAAGTTGTTCTCCACCTTTACATAATCTGACAAGAAAAGAATATTTTTCTGTAATTACTTTGGAGGAAACTGGTTAACTCTATTGGTATAGCACGCATGCCTAGACCAACTGCTGCACAAAGATAGCTTAAAGATAAGTTTATATGCATAATCCATATGATTCAATTTTGAAGGAATGCTTCATTTCAATCAGCTCTTTAACAATGAAAAGGTATCAGACATGCATGATTGGCCAGCAAAAAGATTATAACTTAAAGGTTGAGGGAGGACTACTATAAATAATAAGTAATTATAAAATAAACTGTAGCAAGTTCACGCATACTCCATGACAATATATACATTAGTAGCATCCTCAAAAGCATCATGAAAATTGATCATGTGTTTATGGCCAGATAACGCTTTCAGTATTTTGACCTCCCAATGAACATCTTCTACTGATGTTGTTGTGGCATCTGCCAAAATAAAATCCAGTCAGTTTCCATTCTTCTCAAAACCATTATTCATTCTTGAGTTATGTATATTTGATCTTAAAATAAAATATAAGTACGGAAGTACCGAAAAGAAAAGTTATGACTATAGAAAATTTCTCACATCGGAATAACAGCAATTTGCATTCTGGACGTTAAGGGACAAAAGGGGAGGTTAACCCTGGTGTCTGGTTCTTAATTCTCCATTGAAGATATAGCAACACATTAGCCAATCCCAAGTTGTTGATTACTAACCATGCATACATGGAACTCTCTTACAAAAGACTTTCTCTATCCTTTCTTGTCTTTTAAAATCTTAATTGCATCCCATCTTGTTTATTCCTCCATGGCACGTCAATCGATTTTGTCAAAAAAAAAAAGGAAAAAAACGCTATGTTTGTCAACTTCAATCAACGGGTTTAGAGTTCAGACTAGACTTCATGCAATCATGCTATCTGCAAAGTGCATTTAAGCAAAGCCTCCAAGTCCCCAACACTTTGTTAAGAACCCTAAACTCAAATATACTATTCTCATCATATTCACCATTGTAATGAAATCTCCTTTGATTCAAAGTGCAGTTCCAAACGACTAAATACACTCTAATAGTTCTGGCCCAAAAAAACTACACTCTAATAATGAAAAGTTCAATTTCTTCCTCATATTAATGATAACATGAACTATTGGACTTAGCAAAACAATCCCAAATGAAAATAAAAAATAAAAAAAGAAAAACAAAGCACATACCAAAAAAGACACACCTAAGCTTTAGAAATGATCTTAACGGCCACCGACAGTCCCTTGAGTTATCCTTCTTTTCCTTAGCCCAGCAAGTATGACCAAAATGCCTCACCCAACCTCTTTCCCTGGCTCAAATTTGGCCCCCAAGTTCGTACCCGAAATTCTTATCTAGCAGCACTCCTTCCCCGTCCTCGGGGATTATTCCTTCCACCGGCACCGCCTCATTTGACCCCCTCCTCCTCAAGATTGCCGCTATGATCGGCTTCACCGGAGATGGAAGAGACAACGGCCAACGGAACTTCCTCCCCCTCCAAGCTGGGAATGGAGGCGGTGGGAGTCACGCGGGAAGTCACTCGCGAATGGGCTAACGGAGTACGAGTTGGTCTCAACAAATCGCGTCGACGGCGCCGGAATCGGTTGCGGCTGGGAGTCGTTGACGTTGGAGGTCGCATCATTTTTTACTACGGAGACGTTCTCGCTACAGCAATGGCTCATGACTTTGAATGCGGAAGATGCGCTGACTGATCGTTCACGGTCAAATCATCGGACCGCTGCAAAACTTAAGCTTAAGACACGGCTAGCAACTGAAAAACAGCAGCAGTGATACTAAACGTACCTGTTTTCAATATCATCATCATCATATATATATATATATATATATATTTAATATTACATTACAACATTCACACAAATATTCAATAAATTTTACTTATGATATCTTAAATGATTTTTTTTTCACATGCAAAAAAATCTCTAAATTTTTTTTTATAATGACACATAAAATTTTTTTAAATTTTAAGTTAGTTATAAAAAATATATATTTAAAATTATTTAATTATTTAAAACTTTTAAATTTAAGTGAAAGATCAATTAAATTATTAACAACAATTTTTAATTTAAATATGTATTATTTTTTAATAATACATTTTCAAATAATCTAAATATATATCTTTCTTCAATTAAAATTTTCAAATATAATGCTCTATTAACTTTTAAAATAGGTTTTCTAATAATATAAATATATTTTTTTAATTTTCAAAATCTCAAATATAATAATATTATAAAATAGATTTCTTACTAATTTAAATATATATCATTTTAAATTTAAAATTTTAAACTATAATTTTTAGTTTTAGAGATTTTGTTAATTATAATTTATTATTTAATTATTTTTAAATTAAAAAAATCAAGATTTTCATAAATTAAAAGATAATTTATTATTTAATGATACTTTTAATGTTAATTCTATTTCTGTTTTTTTAACCTTTATATTTGCAAAAAAAAAAAATTGTTTTTTAACCTATGAGATACACAAATTTTTTTATTATATTTTTATAACTTTTCGATATATGAGATGTATAATTTTTTATTATATTTTTATAATTTATGCTTTCACGTGCGAAAAAGTTAAAATCAATAATTTTTTGTTTTTGAAATTTTGATAAAAACTTTGAATATTTTATTTGTTTCAAAGTGTATCCATGGATTTATTATAATTTTTTTAACAATTCATATATGTTTGAGCGAAGGAACAAGATTTGTTTAATAAGTTTTTTAAAATATTTTGATAATTGAAGGTAAAAAATATTGATTTAATTATTTAAGTATTGTTTTATTGGTTTTATTTATTTATTTATTTAGAAAATATTGTATGGGCTTAAAGCAAATGTTAAAATACAATACTAATTCTAACATAATTGTTTAAAATAAAAGTAAAATCATGTTTATTTATTTGAAATTAAGTTTTTATAATTTAATTATTTTATAATATTATTGGTACTTTTTTTAAGTGAAACGTAAGTAAAAGTAAAAAGCAAAAAATGTTTTTTATCTTTGAAATTAATTATAAAATCCTCAGAATAAGAATTAACACGTTCTCACTTCTCATTAAAACATTTTTACAACAAAATTTTAAAATAATTGCTTAAAATTTAAAACTATTTTATTTCAATTTTTACAGTAATAAAATTTTGTATCAAATATAAAATTAAAACAAGCATAAAATTTAATTTGATAAATCTTATAAACATTGAAAATCAAGATATTATTAAAACTTATATAAAAAATATGCATTCGAGTAAGCTATCATGCATATTATTTAAACATTTAAAATTATTATTTTTTCAAATAAATAAAACTTATTTTAAAATTATATAAATTTATAGGTATATAAAAATGATTGCATATTATGGAAATGGCACATATTGAAAAATTTTAATTTGAAGTGACTAAATTTTTAGTTTTCAATTTAATATTTTGTCGGTATACTTAAAATACTATTTTTATATAAATCTTTTGGATAATTTATTTTTTTCTCAAATATTGCTATTATATATTTTGAATTTTTTAATTAAAAATTTAATTTTATTATGTTTTGATATCTTAATTATATTATTTGTAGACTACATATATATAGAACATCTAAGTGATTGAATAATTTTAATTTATACATGTATAAATATTTAAATAAATAAAAATAATCTATGTATTGTACGAATAACAAGCTAATTTTTAAATAAAATTATCGAATTATTTTTCTCTTTCCTCTTCGTACTCATTCCACTTTTAATGATTTACAAATTAAAACTTTAAGAGTTTTTAGATTTGTAAATTTGAAAACTTTTTAAAATCTCTAAATTTGCATATTATAAAGCTTTTAAAAGTTTTCAGAGTTATATATCCAAAAGTTTAAAAATTTTTATAAGATATTTTTTTTCAACTACTTTTTACTCAAATCTAAATGTAATTTTTTTTATTTGTCGGATATGAAAATCTGATAAATAACTTTTCTATATGTATATTCTAATGTTTTAAAATTTAAATTAAAAAAACAAATAAATAATTTTACTTAAAAATTTTGAAAAAAATATTGAGTGTAAAGAGAAAAAATGAGATGTATTTAAAACTTCTCGCAAAAAAATCGAGAAAATAAATAAAACTAGAAAAAAATGAGAAAGGATGGGAAGAGAACGGGTTCAAAAAATGTCAATAATGTGCCATAAATTCAAAAATTAATGAGAAATGCATAAAAACATGGCTCCTCGTGATAACAAATACATTGAAAAAGAAAAAGTGTAGGTTGAAATTGTTTTTTTTTTAATTATTTTTGACTTAATAAGGAAATTTTAATCATTTAATTAAATACTTTATTAAGGTTCATTTGAATATGCGTTAAGATTAGCTTTTATGAGATTAAAGGAAAAAATTATCTCATCGACGTCCAAGTAAACAGTCATAATTTTGCTATCTGATTGCAAATAAGCAATAGGACAATGCCAAAATTATGTGTTTGCACTAAAATATTTGAATAATGATATTTAAAAGAGCAAAAATTTACTATGATGAAACGATTACGATGACAGCTCGAAATAATTCGTTAACACTGCAACAAAATCAAAATAGTTAAATAAGGAATTAAAATATTTTCAAAAATAATTTTTTATTAATATTTATATATTTTAAAAATTAAATTTAAATAAAAATATTTATTAAATAATGATTCTAGTCAAACCTGAACCAATACCAATTTACAATAAAATCTTTACTATTAAACTCATATAAATAAATATAATGTGGATGGTTTATATTATTGATATCTAAACGATATTGAGAAATCACCATGTGTCATGTATTTTATTTTATTTGAATTATTTTTAAAAATTTAAATTAATTACATTTATTTTATATTATTATTTACTTTAAATCATTCTCAATTAAATTCACATTAAAAGTGGTAAATTTTTAATTACCATTATTATAGAATAATTTTGTGTTCTCTTTTTTCATAATATTCAACTCTTAAATTACATTTGTATACAAAGATTCACTTTTCAATTTTTTAATCTATTGACCTATTTATTTACTCCACCTTTTAAGTTATGTATAAATTTAATATGTATATATATTGATTTTAAAATGATTAATAGATGATCAAATCAATTAAAATTAAATTTTGAGTTTATCAAATAAAATGAATTTTATTACCATTATTATACTAATTCCAAGATCCTTATTTTTCTATTTCTTCCAAACAAATTAAATACATAATATGTTTGATTATTCTAATTATCAAATATAAATTACTCTTAATTTAAAATACTATTACTAATCTTAATTTGAATATTAAATTCATTTTAATTGATTAGATATTCAAAAATTACAAATTATCTCATAATTATTTTCAAGACCCATCTTACAAATAAAGATGTTTTGGGATGCTTAAGAAATAAATTGCATCCCTATAGTATATCTTTTTATTGTCGTGATTTTTTTTTTTCATGCAATAAACCTAACTTAGGTTCTCTTTTTTTTTTTTTTTTTTGTTTATGATGTTATATTATGTTTGATTCTGTATTATTTTGGGTACTACTTTTTTTTTTGCGTGTTAAAATTTTTTAAATTAATTTTCATCATAGTTGTATAATGATTTTTTAAAAAATATATTTTTGAAAAGAAATTTCCTTCATATAATTTATTCAAGTCCCAAGAAAATTAAGCAAAAGTTCTTGAAAATTTAATATTTTGGATTTCTTTTTAAGTTTTGGCTATTGCAATTAGTTATATTATAGTTTAAATTATACATATATTTTTATACTTTTTTTTTATTTGTTATGATATTCATTTATATACTAATTTCTATTATACTTTATTAGGAAATAAAAGAGCAAGTTAAATGATAAATTAGAAGAAAACAATAACCTATCACCTATCTTATTATATGTATAAAGAGTGTATTTTATTTTTTATTTTTTATATGAAGTGAATTTATTTATTTCTTTTCTTACTGATATGATATTTATTTTATTTGTCATTCAATATTATTTTTGCTGCTCTGATATTATCACCTCTCTTATTATATGTAAAAAGAATGTTTTTTTTTTTTTTATATGAAGTGAATTAATTTATTTCTTTTCTTACTGATATGATATTTTTTTTGTTTGTCATTCAATATTATATTTGTTGCTTTGATATTATCCCTTTCATGATTTAACGTGAAGTGCAATTAATTACTATCAAAATAAATGAAAATTAATAGAAGTAGCTTTTTAATTTCAAATTTTTTATATATATAACAAGATAAGTGTTATAAGGACTGCAGGAAATGATAAAAATTTTTTTACCATATAATTCAAAAACATTAATTTAATATAATTTTTTATTCAACATTTTATACGTTACTTTTTTTTAACAAAATTTTTAAGTTGGAAATTTTTTTAAAAATATTTAGAACAAGTTGAGTTTCTTATAATTTAAAAAACATATAGTATCATTTGAATTTAAGAAGAGTTAAATTCAAATGTGAACCTTTATTACATTTAATATATTAAAAAATAAGATCAATAAAAAAAAGTTAAGTGTGCATAATAAATTATTAAGTTTATATATATTGAGGCTAATAAGTTTATTTTTTTATGAGAATATTAACAATGAATTTTATTATTAAAAAATAATTTTGTCAAAATTATAAATATACATTTTTTAAAATAAAATAAGCTGATATTTTTATGATAAATGATACTCTAATTTTTAAATAGTAATATACATAATAAAAAATTATTTAATTTTGTGGTTGATTTTTTTTGTTTTACATGTGGATAATCTAATTTAGTATCACATATCTTTTGATTGGAATATTTTATTTGATTTAATCCATATTTATTTAAAAAATAATTCTATTATTTTTTTATTTATCCATTGTTATTCTATATATAGAAGTTTCAATTCAATTCAATTTATCTTACATAAATAATTACAATCCAACATTTAAAATTAAAATTACAAAGTAAATTAATATTAAATAAAAATTTTCTATTTTTATCCAAATTAAATTACTTGATAACATTTGACTTTCAATAATATTATAAATTTTGACTTGAATTTGGTAAAAATTTCTAATTATAAGTCTAAATATATATATATATATGAAAATTCAATTGCAAATTTAAATAAAACAGAAATTTGCTACTCATATATTCAAATATTTGTGTGCATAATGATTTCTCAATCAAAATTTTCATTGATTATAGTTTTATTACCTTTTATTTTATATGTATTTATAGATTAAATGAGTATTACTATTAATTCAAATTTTTTTGGTTCGAATCATTTTAATGTAATTACTCTATTATTATTGTTAATCAAGCATTAGTATATAAAATTTTAATTTTTTGTTTAAAAAATTATTATAAATTAAAATTATCATCCGTGCTTCGCATAGTTTTAAATATAGTTTTACTAATATACGAAACCACCCTTTCTCCTTTTATTGTGCCATGTGCCAGGAGCTAGTTTTTTTTTTTTTTTGTTTTTTTGTTTTTAGTTTTTCTATTTTTAAAAGTTTTATTTTTTTAGATTTTTTTATTTTTTCAAATTTTTAAAAAAAGTTTTATAAATATATTTTTTAAGATTTTAGATCAAATTTACCATTTTTTTTTCATTTTTTCTTTGTCTTTTTACAATTTTTTTTTTAAGTTCATCAATTAGATACATTTTGTTCCTATATGAAACTTAACTTTAGTACATGTTAGACTCTTCAATTTTTTTATCTTCTTAAAATTTTTTAATTTTTAAAAAATTTTTTATTACTTTTTTCAATTTTTTTATGTTTAATAAAATTTTTCATTTAAATTTTTTTATAAGTTGGACCTACCTTCTACCATTTTTTTTGCCTTTTTTTTTTTCATTTGCTTTTACTTTTTCTTCTTTTATAATTTTTTATAAATGTTTTAAGAGTTTAAATTTCTTTTTGCATACGACTTATTTGATACCAATAGCATATATGCTACTTTTTTTTTTTCATGTTTTATTAATTTTCTTTTCTATATTTAATAAATATTTAGGATTTTTAATTCTTTTTTGTGTGACTCATTTGATACCTAAAGCATGTCACATGTCAAATTATTTGCTTCATTTTTTTTATTTAACTTTTTTCCTTTTTTGACATTTGATGAATATTTTTAATATTATAAAATTTTTCTAGTGATGCCCATTTGATGTTATTGATTAAAAAGTTTTTCTATTATCTATTTAATTATATATATATATATGTATTATATTATTTAAATTATTACTTTATAGCTTAATTTAAGATGTTAACATTTTAAATTCGATTTGGATGTTCATATGACAACTCGATAATATTTTTTTTCTTTTTTCTCTTAATTATTTTTTATTTTAATTAATTAAATTATTGTTTAATACCTTAATTTAATATATTAACTTTTTAAATTCAATTAAAATGTCATGTTGTGCCTCAATGAGTTTAATTTTTCTTTTTCCCTTTATTATTTTTATTTTTGTTTTTCATTTTTTCATCTTCATTTTTTCTTATTTTTTAAGTTAAATTAATTGTGTGGAAAAAAAAAATGAGGCCAATGGAAATGTCCATATGGCAACCCCTATTGGCTTTTTATTTTTTACATTTTTTATTTTTTAATTAGATAAATTTTAAAACAAAAAGTGCCAATTGATAGAGATACAAAAATAATTCATATTCAATAGATTTCAATCAATCCCAATCTGATATGAGACATTTTTTTAAAATTAAAATCAAGTTAAGACGGGATTGAGTACTTTTTAAAGAAATAAGATCAGCACAGAAAAATGTTTAAGGTACTATCTCAATCTATTTTTTTTATATATAAAAGTATATATATTATTTTTAATTTTAGTACACATATCATGGATATGTTTGATGTACAAGATTATTATAGGATAGAATAAGATTATATTATGAATATGATTAAATTAAATAATGTCATCATATCTTATATTTGATGTGTGCAAGAATTAAAATAGGATAATTTATTTATTGGTCAAAATTATCATTTCTCAAAATTTATATAATTTAGATTATTGATGTAATTTTTAAAGGTATAATAAGACATATAACTTCAATCCTATGAATTAAAAATAATTATTTCAACTTTAAGAGAATTAAATCATTCTATACCTAGAAGATATTAATCTTTATTGTAATCATATCCCTTTATTTAAATACAAACTAAATATTATATAAGATAATTATCATCCTATTATATTTATTATTCTATATACCAAACATGACCGATATTAATAAAGTTATTATATAATATCTAAATTTTATAAATTGATTTTTTAAGTTCAATTGGAGTCCATGTAGCACATTCTTTAAACTTTTTTTTTTAATTTTGTAATTTTTTTATTTTTTTAATTAGATAAAATTTGAGAAAAATGAAGCCAATTGAAATATCCATGTGTTATCTCAAATTTACTTTTTTTTTTGCTTTCATCTTTTCATTTTTTAACTAGATAAAATTTTCAATAAATTTTGATAAACAAAAATAAAAAAACCGGTAGCATCGCATGGGTATTATGCTAATTAACATAAAAATTAAACATATAAAAATCAATACTCAACATATCCATAACAACATAAGCCAAAAAAATCCTTCTAATAAAATATATTTTTTAATTCAACAACTATTATTAAAACTGAAAGAAAATATCAAATATAAAAAACTCCTTAAAAATCAAATTCCATTTTAACAAATAAAAAAATTTAATACCCATCATATCTCAGTTACTAAAAATATTAAAATATTAAAAAAAGTTATTAAACTATTTAATTTTTTAAAAATAAGTTCCTATACTTTTATTGTATCAAAACAAAATTTATTTTTAATTTGTATCTAGATAAACTCTTATTTTAGACAAAAAAATTAATTTATATTAAGAGTTTATTTAGATACAAATTAAATGTTACAAGCTTATTTGAATATCAATTAAAGGTTAATGGCTTATTTTGGTGTAAATTAAAGTTTATGAGCTTATTTAGGCGTAATAAAAATCTAGAGGCTTATCTAAGTAAAATGATAAGTTCATAAGCTTTTTTTGTTATTTTAACCAAAATTATATAAAAATTACATTAAGCTAAAGGGTTAAAAAACTTGAACTATAATTAAAAAAATTAAAAACTCCTTTTTTTTTATTTCAATTAATTAATCCTTCCAACATATATTTGTATCCAATAAGCCTTTATTTGAATGAAAAAAAAAAAATAACACCATTATGTTTTTTGTTAGCTAAAATAAAATTTCATGTGACATCAATAAAATATGTTAAAATTTATCATATGACACAATTGATATATGTGAAAATTAAATAAAATAAACCTTTTTTTTTGTTTTTTTCACTATTTTCTCTCTCACTTTCTCTCTAAGATCTCTTTAAGGATTCAATTAACTATAGTTTATAGGTTGATTAAGTAAATTTTTTCATGTGAATAATTTATGTCCAATTAAATGTTCAATAGAATTGAAATAAAAAAATTAAAGGTTTGAATGATTACAATAAAATGTTATGAGCTTAAATAATTATTAAATTATAATTTAAAAATATTTTGACCTTTTAACCTTACACTTACAAAAACCAAAGTCTAGCGAACCTATAACTAATGACCAACAAATTTTACTATATAAATGTTAAATAAGGTTAGATAAAAAACTTTAAAATAAGACCAACCTATAATCTATACTAATATATTAAAGTAGTCACCTGAAGCTTTTCAATCAAATAAAATTGTAGTTTTTTTTTCTGCGGGGATTTTTCCAATTCTTTCATTTTGCCTCCTCTTTCTAATTCTTTCACTTATTGTGATTGTATTTTAACAAATTTAAAACATGCATTTTTTTTTTTTACTTTTCTATTTAATCTTTATATAACTCTTGGCTTTTTTTATGTTTTTTTTTATTTCACTCTCTAGGTCTAGAAGATTTTGGGTAAAAAATAAGGGAAAGACATTCATTGAGGTTATTATATGTTTAAGGTGATGGGTATTTTTAAATGTTAATTTTGCGTTTCGATCATCATCTTTTTTTTCATGCATGTTATTTTTTTGGTAAGTTATGTTTTTCTCATTTGGGTTACGAATTATAGGTTATGAATTTATTAAAGATATCAGTTTTATGCATGTTGTTTTTAAGGTTTTGACTTATTTTTTTTGTATTTGACTTTGGATTTGTTGGTGGTAGCAATAGCTTTGTCGCTACTATATTCAATCTTGGTTTTACTGTTGAAACTTAAGTTTTTGATGTTTAAAGTCAGTAGATTTTCTTTTTTTTTTTCTATTGGTATTTGGTTTGGGTTTTTTAAATTACTGTTTGATTGCATATGAGTCATTTTTCGTTATAAAATGTTTTGTGTTCTTCCTGAATTCCATCATGTTTCGATTAACAATCCTAAATTGGTTAGTGTTTTTGGTTGTTTGTATAATTGAATCAATTTATAACAGACAAGTGACCCTGAGGTTGAAGCTTAAGAGATTGAAAGCAAAAGAAATTTTATGAGTTTCGATTTATCTTTTCAATAACCTTTCAATACAAATTTAATTGGTTGACAGGACAAGAAGGGAACTTAAGTCCTAATTGGCTGCATTTGCATTCAAGTACATACATTATTCATTTATGTTTGAATAAAATAAGAATAATAGGCAACTAGACGGGCGATCCACATGAATTTAGTGAGGAGTTTAACAATACTGATTTGTTTGATATTTTTATCCAAAATTTTTCAATTTCTAATTAGGGTGGATTATATTGTTTTGTCCTTACTTTTAGAGAACTTGGCATAGGTACTGTAAACAATTGTGAAAATGAACAGGAAATTCTTCACGTGGTACAGACAATGTTTGATATGATGTTACCTTCTAGAGTGGTAATGCTACAATCATTCTCTGAAGATTCTTCAATAAAAAAAAAATAGTGTACAAGTAAGGGCTAATATAAAAACACCTGATCTTTTTTCTTGCTTAGGTTGATGTTATGGTCTGAAGTATTCACTATTCTAAGATTTGTCTATTCATCTAGATTTGATGTTTATTTGTTTCACTATTAGAAGTTAGTTAATAGTTTCACCTGATTACATCATTTCAAAAATTACAACTATTCATTTGCATCTGATGTGCACTAATGGTAATTGTTTGATCAGGTGTTGACTGCAATCGAAAACTTTTACATTTGCTCAATTGCATTAGGCATGATTATTGAGATATAGTGATGTATCCAACCTAGCATTGATAGTATAAAGATGGAATAGACAATCTCTTAGTGCAAAGTTTACTTTTATTGTCAAGATTTTACAATGTTCATTAAAATTTGCTAATGCAATGCCTTTGAATATTGTAGAATGAATACATTAAAGAGGTACCTTCCATGTCATGGAGAAGAGGAGTTAAATGAAATCAGAAAAATTGCTGTCAAATTTGAAGAAAAGATTTATATTGCAGCAAGTAGCCAGATAACCACAAAAAATTATGGCTGCACAATTTTTTTTTTCGTATACATTGTTCAATATTTGAATTATTAATATATAATTTTATTTTACTTTTATAACTAAATTACAAGAATATAACTTTATTTTACTTCCACGATGAAGCACGAGCTTGAAATCTAGTAATATATAAAAGATATCCCCAACTCCCAATTCAAAGATAGTTAAGCATTGTCATTAAAAATGATTTCAAGATTAATTTTGGAAACATGAAATATCCTTATAACTATTACTTAATATAGTTTTTTTTATATATATATAATTTAGTAAAGGAATGGAAAATAAAACATGATTTTAAACAGAATTCTAATGTCTTATATCTAGTCTCACAAAAAAAAAAAAGAAAAGAAAAGAAAGTCCCATCCTATTATAATTACATTTTAATTTGTACTAACGAGAGAAAAAAATTTTTAAAAAAATATATGTGCAATAATTTTTTGTATTAAAGTTAATTTAATAAAAAATTATATAAATATATAAAAAGTCCATGGTAAAATGAGGGCAAGAATCTAGTATATTTAATTACATCCACCAAAACATCCAAAAAATTTTAAATATCAAACGAGATAAAAATTTACTAAGTGTTGATTACAAAATATAAAGTATCATTTAAAGTATGTATTGAATGAATGGTAATATATAATTATAACTAGTTTGCAACATATGCGACGCACGAATCATTTTTATTTTATTTAAGTAGTAATAAAAATATAAATTAATATTATTTAATCATTTACATGTTTAATATATATATATAATATAAATAAATATAATTAAGATATCAAATCATAATAAAAAATAATTTTTAATTAAAAAATAATAAAATTTAAAATATATGATAAATAATATTAGAGAAAGAAAAAATAAAAAAAAGATAGAAATTAAATTGAATTTCAGTTTATCTCAATTTTTTTTATAAATAAAATGAGTGTTATGACTTTGACGATGAGGAAGTATAGAAATTACAAACTTTCAAACAAAGTAATAATTAATGGGCTATTTATATTATTTATAATATGATACCTTATCGTTTGATTTCTATTAATTATTAAATTACCACTCAATTTGTAGAAAAATGATATTGATAAAAGGGTAATTGATATAAAAGCAAATGTATATAGAAAAGAAGTCCTTAGTCCTTCGCTTTTATCTTAGACAATCGAATCTCTAGTTCTTCCTATGAATCATCCAATAAAACACAAATAAACTGATTATTTCATAAACATATAAATGATATAGTTACGAATTACAAATTTTCTCAAATAAAAAAAAAATGATAGGTGACAATGACTGTGAGTGGAACAATAAAAATTTTTATTGACGCATTTCATTGCTATTTCATATGCAGAGTTGGAAACAATAACAATAAAATAATGGATAATTGTGATTGAAATTGAATTTTTAAAATAATCAATGATAAAGAAATTAAAAAAATAAAACTTGTCTTTCAAATTCAAAATAATAAAAGATAAATCTAATCAATTTTTGTGGAGATATATATTTAAAATTTGTTATGCACACATATATATATATATATATTCTTAAAAATTTGCTAAATTTAATAAAGAAAGATAAATTCTAAATTTGATATTTTTGAATCCAAAATTTGCCTAAAATTTTAAAATTTTCTTAGATTTTCTTTTTGAATTTAAATAATTTATTAAATGTAATTATTTTATAAATCAATTTTAGAGATAATATATCTCTGAAATTTTTAAATTTGAAAAGATATATATTTAGACTATTAGAACATCCTAAGAAATAATATATTTAAATTAGATTTTGTTACTAACAATTTAAAAATTATCCATGTAGATATATATTTGGATAATTAAATAATATATTAAAAGTGGTCATTCATTTAAAATTTGAAAGTTTTAGATAATTAAATAAAATTTTAAATATATATTTTTTGATAAATAGACTAAAATTAAGAAGTATCTTAGCTGTCATTATAAAGAAATTTAAAAAATTTTTTTATGTGTCAAAAAAAGAAATCATCCACCTAAACGTCCATAAAAATAATTTTTATCATGTAACCTTGTATGTTATGTATATATATATATATATATATATATATATATATATATTATAGATTAGTGTTAGTTTGAATTCTTCCTGCTACCTCTATATATTTTATTGAAAATGGAAATTATTAGTTAATCGGGGTAAAATTGACTTTGGCCTTGGCATTAGCTCAAGCATTAAATAGTTGTGTGGGGTTGGCTATTTCACTTTCAAAATTTACAAACCCAGTAGAAGTAGAAATGTTAAATTGCCTTACTTTTGCTTTAGAATAAGTTTCAAATGCAATTAAGATGATAGTAGATTTTCGATGCTGAAAAAAAAATTTATCCGAATTACATAATATAATTCTTTTGTAAATTTATGGTTAAATCACATAATTCTTTTGTAAATTGGTGACTATGCAAAGACTTGCATTTAATTTTCTTTCAAACTTCATATTTTTGGCTGTTGGGAAGGTTGGTTTAAGTATAGATTTGATTGCTCAAAGGGTTAAATTTGTTATTGAGTCTGATAAAAGAAGTCATCTCATAAATCTTCTACCTGCACCGAGGAAAACTAGAGTTCATGGGAAAAAAATGACAGATTATCATATATGGACTTGCTTATTGAAGTTCCTTTGTATATATGTTTTTCAATTCAAGTTAATTACCGGATATATTTGTTTTGATGAATATTAGCCGTTTAGAGTGCTAATTCATATATCTAGTTTTATTGAATAGACTGGATGGAGATAATAAACTTAAATAATCATATAAACTTAAATCTTTAGAGTTACCAAACTATCATATAAATATTAAATAAAAATAATATCAAAATCAAGACAACTATCCTAATAGTGAGAAATCTCTCTCAAATGCAATCTCATTTTCTTTCCAACCTTCTTGGCAGTAGACCTGATGACATTGGCACTAGATGGGTCTTTCTTTTTAAAAGTCTTGATGACACCGACAACCACAGTTTGGAGCATGTCCGTGATTAGAAATGTCAATGATACATTAGTACTCACAAGTTATTCGGGTTCGATTTAAAAAAAAAATTGAATTCGGTTCAATTATTGTCGAGTCGAGCTCGAGCAGCTCGATTTATCGATCGAGCCGAATTCGAGTATTCTTATATCTGACTCGAGTAGCTCGCGAGCCTAATCGAGTTTTTATATTTAAATATATTTTTATTATTTTAATTAATAAAATATTTCGAGTCCGAGTTCGAATTCGAGCATGAATAATCGAACTCTTGTCGAATATACGAATCGAGCTTATTTTTATATATTAATCGAGCTTAATCGAGCAAGCTCGAATAGCTTGAATTTAATCACGAATCGAGCTCGAGCTTAAAAAATAAAACTCGATCGAACTAGAATCGAGTATCGAGCCCCAAATTGTAAGTCGAGCTCGAACTTCTCACTACTCGACTCGACTCGACTCGTTTACACTTTTATCTGTGACAACAAAATGTTCAAGAGGTGGGTACTCAAAAAAAGTCTCCACAACCATTCCTTGCTCGGAAGCTAAAATTTTAAAAAATTAAATAGTACCAAATCTCTAGAGTTGCCAAACTATCATATAAATATTAAATAAAAATAATACCAAAATCAAGACAACTATCCTAGTTGTGATAAATTTCTCTCAAATGCAATCTCATTTTCTTTCCACCCTTCTTGGCAGTAGACTTGGTGATCTTGGCACTAGATGGGTCTTTCTTTTCAACAGTCTTGATGACACCAACAACCGCAATTTGGAGCATGTGTCCAAGAGGTGGGTACTCAAAGAAAGTCTCCACAACCATTCCTTGCTCGGAAGCTAAAATTTTAAAAAGTTTAAAAAATACCTATAAGCTAAAATCAAGAGGGAAAAAAAAATAAAAGTACCTTGGAAATTTTGAATAAAGGTATCAACTTTTTGAAAAACCAATGAGCTAAATTTTACAGCCCCTTCTTGATAATTCTTTTACTGGTTTGCACATGACTCATCTGATTATGGACGAAAATAAATAAATAAAAATATATGAGATTATTGTATTGAATTTTATACCTTAAACATTGAATAAATAAATAGTTGAAAGATAAAAAATATTACCTGATTGAGTGAATTGGTTAAGGGAATAGAGGTTCAACGGATGTAGATTAAGAACCAAAAACAATTAAATCCCATTTTGCTATACCAATTAACTGTTTAACCACACTTGTTTGCAGTATGAGTTTGTAGGTTAGATACACCATTAAGTAATGATGGTGGGGATTAACTGCCGAACATGCATCTATCTTAAAAAACAAAAATACTTTTAAAAGTTGGTGGATTGCTTATTAAAATTATTTTTATCTATAATTAATATATTTAAAAGCTAAAGATAATGTAAGGATTGTTTTATAAAAAAATTAAAGATATTAAATAGTATTTTTAAAAGTTATGATAAATTTAAATAATCATGTTAACTACAGATAAATTTAAAAAAATAAATTATTTTAAAATTAATTTTAAATTAAGATGAGTTGATGTATAGGAAAAAGGAATTTCATTGGAATTTAAATTGGTTTTTGATTAAATTTTAAAAATTTTAGATAATTTAATAATTTTTGAAATATATGTTTTATAAATAATTTAAAATTAATAAATATTTTATCTGTTTTCATAATAAAAAAATTAAAAAATTATCTTATTTATTGAAAAAAAAATTGTTCATGTAAGCTATCACGTCAGCAAATATTATTTAGTAACTATGTATGTTATAGATATATATATATATATGATATGGTTAAAAATAAAAATAAAATATTACTATTATAAAATTAAAAGTAAAAAAAAATTAATAATAAAGAAATTATTTAATAATTTTATATGTTATACAGAGATTATATTATTGAATATTAAAAAAAAATTGATTGTGTCCCAAATGAATCCAATTGATTGACCCACGTTGACTTCAATTAGGTCATCAATTAACTGAGATTGCTAAAGTATAATTGGGACTTAATTTTGATATCATGTGTTATACATTAATGGATGATTATTGAATCAATTGAATAAATTTATGGTAGTAGTAGTAAAATTTTTGTATTATAATAAACATAATTTTGTTGTACAAAGAAAATCAAAATTTTTATGGAAGTTAAGGAAAAAATTTTGTGCTGAGCAAATCACATTGTTTAGTAATAGTAGATTAATACTAAATTACTAAAATAAAAGGCTATTTCCGCTAGTAATGTAGGTCGTTCACAGCTGCTAAATAGGGATAGCAACAATTGAAATTGTGATAAGTTTTTGTTTGATTTGATCTCTTAACATTTAAATTCCATTTCGGCATCAAAATAATAATCTTTTTATTCGACTTATTCTAATTTGTAAATTTATAAAATCCAATTGGTTTTATTGGAAATAAATTTAATAATTTTAATTCAATATAATATTCATAAAATTTTATTTTTTAATATAAATTATATTTTAATTATATATAAATATAATATTTTATTAAATTAATATATAAAAGCAAAATATTAAATAATTATTTTATTAATATAATATATATAAATAAAAAATATTTTTAGATATACTCCGATCGACTGAAACGATGCAACCTAAATCCAAATTTTAACTCAAATCCGACTTAAAAAAAAAATTCAATAATCTCTAACCTGACATTTAATTTTTAAAAATTCTGAACCTAATTAAATCCTAATACGAATAGTTTTATTTTGTAAGCCTTTGCTGACTTAGCAGCCACCGAAGTTATAATCTATGTGCTCAAACTCAAAGAGTCAAAGGCAGTGCTTTAGTAAAAAAATCTTGACTATACTCGAAACGTGTAAGACACGCGACACCGGAAAAGCGTGATGGAATCATGCATTGTTGATGAAGTTGCCCTCTAAATGGCGGGAGCCTTGCTTGGGTCGAAAATTCACACGCGCAACACACCCAATCATCTCTCTCTCTCTCTGTCTCTCTCTTTATATACATTTACGTACGTACATATATACATATATATATATATATATATATATATATATATATATATCTCCTTCACTTGGCGTCAAAATCTCAGTATTTATCACACTAAAAAAATCTCCAAAAACCCTCCCATCCTTAAAACCCAACTTTCCCCTTTTTGTTGTAATGTATCTTTTTATCTTTCCGCTCTTTTCTTCTAAATTTCTTCAATTCTAGGTTTTCCTTAATTTCTTTATTGAACACCCTAGTTTTTTCTTCCTAGTTTTGGGTCTGCTTTTTGCAGATAGAGAAAGTGGGAGAGTTGGAGCAGTGTGGGACGTTCTGATTCAATGGAGGCTGCGACCAGTGTCGCTGCCGCACGGAGCGGTTCGATGAAGATGCCATCACCGTCGCGGAAGGAGTGGCGTGCCGTTTCCGACCATCACGCGGTTCGGAACTCCGGTGATGAAGTGGTAATTTCATCTAATCATGAAAATTTATTCGCTTTCGGTTTTGTTTGGGTTCTACGAAAATGTTGAAACGAGAACAAATTTGCGTTTCGAATCTGAAATTTTTCGTTGTTTGGGCCGTCGGAAAAACTAAAAAATAATTGCGTGGATTAGTTTAATTTAATTACTAGTGTTTCGTATTTTTAAGTCTTCTCCTTGAGTAAAAAAATCAGGGTTTCTCTATTTCTTTTTTCTTATCTTTTTGGCTCTCTTAATTTGTTTACTTATATACTCTGATTATTCATTATTAAGTGGTAGTACTTATTTTATCCTTTCTCGTAAGTTTCTCAGTAACAGAATTTGGACTGGCTTTTTTGGGTCGAGTCATTTATGAACCAAACATGTGCTCTAAATTGAAGCATTTTTTTTAATGCATCAATTAGAACATCTGGTTCACTTTGATGACAAAGTTTGTGGTCCATTGATTGTTGAAATAATTAGGAATTTGAGTTTGATTTATATCTACTGTTTTGAGTGTTTATGTAATCCCAAGTGTTTAGTGTGTCAAACCCTAGAAATTTTATTGGGTTTAGTGAAGTAAGGAAATGTCCAGCTGTGAATGGCGGAATTGAGCATCAAGTTATGTTTATTAGGTTGTGAAAGATTATTATTGCTATTATTATTGGAACATTGGTTTTCATTGTTTGTTTTAATCAGTTTTCTTGCGACATGCAGGAATTGGACAGATCAAAGTTGGGACAATCAGATGAGAGAACCATATATGAGGTAAGGTTTTTGATCTTAAAACTGAATTCTATTTTGAGAATGATGAAAAGTGAACATGGTTGAATGCTTATCAAGGTGCAGCATGGAAGAGAGCCTGATGATGTTAACTTTTGTTCAAATATGGTGGATGGAAGTTTAGATGATGACATATTGCAGCAGCGGATCCACGATGTTGCTAGACAGAGAGAGGAGCTCCAACAGATGGAGGTTGAACTCCGAGCTCAGGCAATTGCAAGATCAAGGATCCTGGAAATCCAGAGTAAATGTGGTGCTGAAATCAAAGCCCATGCCAATGCTGCTTCCAAGCTTGAGGTTTGATTTTAGAATGTGATTCAGAGTATGATTGTTCTGAAATTCAACTTTCAGAGGAAAGAAACGAGTCAATTTTTAACTGCTTCTATAAATTATAATATAATCTTTGATTTATGAAAAAAAAAAGAAAAAGAAAGGAGAATTTACGTTTAATGTATAAGATTATAAACATCAAGAATTTTATGTCATCATGTTTTGATTGTTGGAGTGAGTCAATGAGTAAAACCTGTCTTTTTTTTTTTTTGTAGTTGAATCCAGGACGTATTGTTTTTCATTTTGAAATTACATATTACATCTCATGTTTGAAATATTCTGCATAATACCAGTTAGATTCATTGACACTTGAAATTATTCCAAGGATGGTACAAGTAGACTCTACTGAAGGTGCTTCCTTTTTCTGACTTTCAATCTGTATTTTGGCTTTATTTGCTTCAATAGGAGCAACTCCATGAAAGTGAACTGACCATACATGGATTGGAAAGGAAAATGGAAGAGAAAGATAGAGAACTACATGCCATCAAAGTGGAAAAAGAAGAGGTCGTTGATTTGTTCATTCTGCTTTTTGACAAACTTTTATTTTCTTTTACAATAGTATCGTTTTCAGCAAGTCATGCATAAATTAGTGCTTCTTGGATTATCTTGGCAGGCCTGGGCAAAGGAAGACCTTCTCAGAGAGCAAAATAAGGAACTGGCTACTTTCAGGTGTGCTTTTGTGATATGCTCTTAAGACTTTATTTGTAGTAACATAAGGCTCAAAACAATACCATTGATATGAATGTTTTATTTATATTTCCTGTTGCTGTGAGACCAGCAACACTGAAAGTTTCTAAATATATTAAAGGATTGAGTGTTTATCTGAATGGTAATTCTCAAATAATTAGCAGCGTCTTTTCTTGGTGACTGTTTTTAATACATTGAACTCGTAGCTGAGGTTTGAACCTTCTAAAATTTAGATGGGTTTCCTGTGCTTTTTTGTTTGGCAGAAGAGAACGTGATCATTCAGAAGCTGAGAGAGCCCAACGTATAAAACAGATACATGATCTTCAAGAGCATGTTCAAGAGAAAGAGAGGCAACTTATTGAGTTGCAGGAACAGGTCCATACATTTGCTTGGTTTTAATGATCTTTTTTTTTTTTTTTTTTAATTCTTAATTCTGAAGGTTAAGTTGTAAATATTTTGTTACGCTGTCCATAGTGTGCATCTGTTGGTTATTGAAAATTACAATTACTTATTTTCAGATTAACTTAATTTACGAGAACAAATTTGTTTGTGTTGGAAAAGGAAGCCATGCAACATTTCGAATTAACTGCAATGCTGATTGCTAGAAGAAATCAAGCTGCATTTCCTATTGTAATATTATTCTTCAGTGTAGGGCTACTCTAATGTAGTTTTATTCTTCAGTATAGGGCTGCTCAGGAATCCATTCTTTATAAGGATGAACAGTTGAGAGAGGCCCAAACTTGGATTTCGCGTGTCCATGAGATGGATGCTTTGCAGTCAAGTACAAACCACTCCTTACAGGCAGAATTGCGAGAGCGTACAGAGCAATATAACCAGCTCTGGCATGGCTTTCAGAGACAGGTTGATGAGCTTTTATTTTCTTGGTTACACTTTTCTATCTTTCCTTAAATAAATAGAATTGATGTTATTATCTGTGAATTTAAATTGACTTTTTCCTGGTTGTTAATGTTAGTTTACAGAAATGGAGAGACTTCATTTACATACAATTCATCAGCTTCAGCTTGATCTAGCTGATGCAAGAGAGAGGAATGGTTCTTATACTGATGAATCACATATATCCCAAGCGAATTCAAAAGATTTATCTCAATTTGGTCAAAGTAATGGAAACCAAGTGGATTCTAATGGAAGTGGCAGTACAAATGCTAATACTGGGGTCATTTCAAATGGGGCTTCAGACAATGTTCAATTGTTTGCTTCAGTTGGCAATGCACCAACTCCGGTAAGGTTGCTGATTTTTCTGAAGTGTCATTGCTGAGATTGTGTTGTAATCAGAAATTTAATATTAAAGCCATCTATATAGTGATTATAGGTTTACAACTTTCTTCATATGGTAATGTATTTCATTGGCAAAATATGATACAACTGTTTCTTTAGTTTTATTAAAGTCAGTGGATCTTTGCACCACTCCCCTCCCTTCCTCTTTCTACATTTCATCTAATGTCTGGTTTGACATGGTGCTTGTGAACCTATTTTAGAAGGTTTAGTTGTAAAGCTAGGGCTATTAAGTAATAATAGTTAATTTGTGATCCTTTTGTCTCCTTTATAACTTCTTTATTACTTCCTCTTTTTGTTCCCTTTAAATGACTGTGCTTACTATCAGAATCAGAATGACTATGTTCCGAGTGTTCCAATTGCTCCACTTGGGATGCCTCTGTACCTCCCTCATGGGCCGATGACTGCTCTCCATTCGTTTGTCATGCATCAACAGGGGGTTCCCCATTCTGTGGCATCTCATGTTGGACACTATTCAATGCCAGCTATGTCATCCATCGAACAGTGGCAGAATGGACAGGTATGGTCAAACAATGCTTTATCAATTTTGTCCCAATGTTTTCTTTGTTCTCTAATGTTTTTTCTTCTTGTTTTTCAGACTTCATCAGAGGGTTTCCAGCTATCTGCACAGAACCAACTTCCACTATCCCAAACTGATCAAAGCCGTGGGAGGTCAGATGTAAAGTATGAATATGAAATGTCAGTCAATGGACAAGCCATTCGACCAGACTATCTGAATCATATAAGTGAAGGGCGAGAGCCCAATTCTGTGATGTCATCATCTGCTGGGAAAGCACAGGTTCTTTAAATCAAGATGATTCTACTCACAATGCTTAGTATTGTTGTCATCCGATCTTTTAACTTGTTAAGATCATTTCTTTGCAGGTCCTTGATTCAATTAACGCAAGTTACCTTGAGGACCCCCAAAATGAGCCCTGCTTGCAGCAGGTTTCATCACAATTTCATGATGCATTGAGATTGGGGACTATTGAACAGAGCTGTGAATCTGAGGTTTGTCAGTTTGGCTAGTCTTCTAGTGGTTGCAAATCTTTCATATCTATCCTCTAAAATTTAAACTGGACAGGAACAGAATATTCAGAACATGAATAATCATGTTCTGGAGGACCATGTTCTAACAGCAGAAGAAGCAAGTACTGCTGCTATTTTAGCTGAAAAGTTGGTCTCAACCGGACAGACTAATATCTTGATATCAGATAAGACTTCAGAGACTGCTCTGCTTGATGAAAGATCATTGTTGGCTTGCATAGTTCGCACAATCCCAACTGGTGGCAGAATTTGGATCAGTTCAACGGTTAGTGGTCTGCAAATAAATTTTCTTGGGTCAACTTAGCTACTATGCATTTAAGCCTGCAAAACTGGGCTTTGACTTGTACCTGTCAATTGCAGCTACCAAATAGGCTGGGGAAAATGCTTGCACCTTTGCACTGGCATGATTACAAGAAAAAGTATGGAAAGCTGGATGACTTTGTAGCCACTCACCCTGAGGTTTGTTTCTTGCAAACTTTTACATTTTTGTACCCATGTGGATTATACTTTCTGAAGATTTGAAATTGTGATTTCAGTTATTTGTGATCGAGGGTGATTTTATTCAGCTTCGAGAGGGAGCACAAGAGATGATAGCAGCCACTGCTGCTGTTGCTAAAGTAGCTGCAGCTGCTGCAGTGTCCTCTCCTCATTCCTCATTTTTGCCTTCTGTTGCTGTTACCCCAATGGCACAGCCTAATCGACTAAAGAAAGTCCTCCCATCAATTGATTCTATCCATGTGAAGAATGAGAATGGTGTTTTCAAGGAGTATGCAGCCATCTCTAAAAATGCAGCTGATGATCATTCACAGCTGTTAGTAATGCAGAATCAACATCCCAATGGCATTTGTTTTGGTGTGACAGGAGGTCTCTCAAATGTAAAGATATTGAGCAAATCTAAAGATCCTACTGAAATTAATGGAGCAAATTTTGAGAGATTAAGTGTGACAAGTGTTGAAAGCAAGGCCTCTGGTCATGGAAGGTCTAATTCAGATTTTGTTGGAAAACAGCAGGGCAGGTATGTGGCTTAAAACCCTGCAGATAGCTGAAGGTCATCTATCAGTGTATGTTTTTCTGCTGTAAGCTTATTGAGCTTAATCATCTTTGTACCATGGCAGGGCTGCTGGGGCAGCAATATCTTTTAGAAGATAGTGAGTGCATTCACCTCAATGGTGAGTTATTGTTTAATTGTTGTGTTATATGTTCATTATACGTGCATTACAACGGCTCTTTCACCGGTAATTCTGATTTGCAACCAGCTGAATTTGAAGCATTTAATATAGTGAAGTACTTTGATAGTGTACTATTGCATTAGATAATTTGTTTCTCCTTTCCTGCTGGGATTGAGTGAATATCTAGATGCGGCATACCCTGCCTGAGATATTAGATGATCTGCTTGTGCACTAAGCGGTTATGGAATTGTATTGGCTCATCAGATATTTGGGGCAGGATTGTTAGGTTTATAACAATTAACTCAACCTTAATAATCTGATCCTAGTTTGTGACTGTAGCATATTTGAATTTCATAGTTTTTGTAGTCATCATTTAACTAAATTTAAAGATTTAACAATCGCATTTTGCTCTGGCAGGATATGGTGAATTGCAATGTTAAGGTGTGGGACATGCATTATGCGGATTGCAAGCATCTCGGAATTTGATTTGTTGTTAAATGTATCTCCTGATCTTTGGTCAACAGCATCTTTTGCATCTGAGAAAATTCTCAGCTGACTATTCAAATTGTTTTGCGCCATTTGGCCCCCCCATCTGTTAGAAAAACACTAATTGTTTTTCTGTGTTCTTGTCATACACAAGATGGACATTTTATTTCCTGCATCAGTATCCAACTATGCACGCACCTATTTGCAACTGTGCATCCGGTAGTTCATACTCATTTCACTTCGTGAATTCTTAAGTAATTAAAGCAATGGTGATTCGATTGAAATGTCAGCCAGCTGCTTGGTTTCCTGTTTGGAGTATTTCTGCTGAAATTGCAATGGAATGCAATCATTCGAACCGCAGACAACTTTGGGTCGTTATTACCTAAATAAAAATGCTGGCAATGCATGTTAAAGCTCAAAGAATGGTGAACAGACCTTTGCTCTAGTTGTTGATGCACTCAGCACCGCAGAGGTTGGGGAGTTACCTGGGACCAAGAAGCACAACTACTTAAAAGTCATAGTCAAAGATATAGGAAATTGCTCAATTGTTTTACAGCGCGCTCATTTGAGTAGCGGTAACTTGGTTCTGGTTTAATACAAACTGGACTTGGAAGGTTTGATCTTTGGGTAGACAAAGCACCGTTCTCATCGCTTAGAAATTAGAATAATAAAATGAGGGTAATGCTCTTAAACTAGAAAGTTAAAATATGATGGTAATTCCTTTGATTGCAAGGTTAAGGTTTTTGAGCCCAGCCTTGCTATGATTGAAGAAAATGGAAGCATCTAAATCTCTGTACAGATGCTTTGTATGGTGTTTTAAGGACGTTAGCCTGAACAGAAAAACGACAGTGATCAATTGGAGACTCTTTATCACTTTGCCTTAGTTGTATGCATATCAATGCAGACTTAGGAACCTTGAAACCAGTATTTCAATCAGTAATAGGCTAATAGTCAATATACTGCCAAGAGATTCAGGATCGCAATAGAACTATGTCCTAGAGATGACAAAAGAACCGAGTTAGCTCTCCACGTATGTATCTGCCACTTTTTTGCCACAGTTTCCTTAGCACCCAAAACAGCAACAAAATACAATCAAATGATTAGAGGCAGAGAGGTGCCGGAGGACCTCTACACAACATAAACACCAGGGTTATAGCAATGTTGATATCATCTATGCGTCATGCCTTCACTATCCCTAGCGTTGTCCATATGCTGAGTTTCGAAAGTCTTCACCACCACCATTTTCTGAGCCATCTTGTTTGTTTCCTTGAATGTTCATGAAATTGTTACCAAGCCCAGTTTGCCCGCCCTGATAAGTGCCACTAAGGGCAACAGATCTAAAGTCCACTTGTGGTTGGTTGAGTTGCTGTTGTTGGAGAGACGTCGGCTGCTGTGGTTGCTGCTGCTGATCATTCAAATGGAGAGGCATCTTTGGTGCTAAGAAACCTGGATGGTGCTTAGCTATTGCAGCTTGTGCAGACTGAACATGTTGCTCTGGCTGCACTGCAGACTGTGGAGGTATCTACAATGTTTTGCAAATTAGCTCAAATAAATGCATTCTTAGTTTTTACAAAGATAATAAATAGAAGAAATGTCTGAGACAGCACCTGGGAAGATGCTGATGCTGGTGGCTGTGCATCAGCAATTTTAGCCAGATACATTAAGTTCTTCTGCAGCTGTGCTTGAAGCCTGAATCACTTTTCTAAAATCAGAATAGATATCATAGTTTACAGTACTCATTAACAGACTGTCTTACTTGTAAAGACTAAAACATACAGATCCACTCATCCACCCTAGTTATTCCACCATGGTGGCCCTTGTTCTTCAGTTCCTTAAAATTTGTCAGACCAATAGTAAACAATCATTCTTCTCATCTTCGGAATATAGATGACCAAGTATTAATAGGTATTTATATGTGTTCTTCTGCAGTTTTTGCTGATATTATCATTTTTAGAATGTATCTACGATAACACAAAAAGCCGACAATTTGATCACTAAATCAACAGTTTAAGATGCAGGATATTTTTCTCAAACTTTATTCTTAGATGCTGAATTCCAGAAAAAAAACTTTATAACTTCATAACCATAGAAATAAGATTAATTTTTTTCTTGCGAATAACTCAAATTTAAGAGGTGACAAAGAAAACCACCCAAAGAGCAGCAACCACTAGGAGGCTTATTAAGTACATAAACATAACCTTTCCCTATCAGTTACAGAGGAGATGCAAGAAAAATACCAGATACCTTGAAGCATGAAAAGTTTAAAAATATAAACTTTTTAACATCAAGGAATGAGTGAATGTCATTCATCTAAACACTCAGCTCAATGACAAAAATCTGACCGCAATGGCCATTAACAATTAATAAATGTTGGAAGTAAACAAAAGAACATTAAATGTAAAAACGGTAACTCACGAGGCACTCTCAGGCAACTTTCCCTGGTTTTGATTCTCTAGTATTACCATAATCAACTCTTTATTCTCGTCCAGGTACTGCAACAAGCATGGTCCATTATCATATCAATATACACACGAAACAGATATACATTCTTTCTCAACAAATCATTCTTGATTCTTTAAAGAAAAAAGAGAACAATTTAGAAAGCAAATAGTCCACATCAATTTTAACATGTGCAACTAAGGAAAGAAAATGATAAGATTATGAAACTATGGTAAATGACCTGGAACGTCATTTTGATTACAGAAATACGGACCAAAAACAATGCATGCAAAACCCATCAAATATCCAGTATAATCAAAAGGTAAATATGCTGTAAAGATCAAATAACCTTTTGAATCTGCCCGGTGGTGATGTTCATAAACTGTGGAGGCTGCTGCATATTTTCCTCTTCACAATCACAAAAACAGAAGAAAATGAAAGACACTCAAATCCTAACCCTAAGTTTTCTTGAAATGGGAAGAAGATAGAAGGAAGAGGGACAAAAGTGGGCTGTTTTGCTCCACTCCACACTGTAATGTCTACTTCTGGCTCTGCTGAACATATATTAGTTGCCACGGCCCCACAGACAGCAATTACAAAAGGAGTACTAAAAATGTTTCTTCAAACGACAACGTTTAGTAGAATTAGTGAACAAAGCGGTGTCGTTTCCGTGTTAAGGTCGATCCTCCTTTTAACAATGAATTCATAGTTTCTACAGAAATACAGAAACAAAAAAAGCATAAAAAGAGGGAAGAAGAAAAAAAGGGGGAAGATCAACGATGGGGTACGTGTTGAGGGTGAGATTGGCTTCGTTCTTCACAGGTGCTGCGACGGCGTCGTTTCTTGGTTTCTACATCCTCTACAAGGATTACAAGGTTGCCCATGAATCCATCACCCAACAGGTACCTCATTTTCCTTTGACATTGTTTGGTTTTATAGCATACGGGGTATGTTTCAATTTCTTATGGAATTTATGTATTAATTTTGGGGTTTTCAATTATATGCTCATTTGCAAGTTTTATTTAGCAAAGCCCATATCCTGGAGATGGTTTCTGGAGGTATAGGAAAGCTTGGAAAACTAAATTTTGGGTATTTATTTTATTTCTTTTACTAAATTTTGGGTATTTTATTTGATTTTTTTTCTCTCTATGTGGTTGGTGCTGCTTCTTTTTTTTTTTTTACTATGCATTTGCAATATGAAGGAGGCATTGCATTGCATACGTAGTTGCTTGGAGGATTGGTGGTTACGTGATTGTCGATGTTATATGCAAATGTAAGAATATGGTGTTGTATTTGGTATTGACTAATGCAATCTAATTTGAAAAGAAGAAACTTAGGCAAGAAACTTTTAGATGCAAATGAATTCTTGGAAACGTTACCTCCAAGATATAATGCCTAAATCAAAGAAATTCAAGATTGCACTTTCAGAATTTCTTGAATACACTTGAACCTTGAATAAAAAAATATGAGAGTGAGAGAGAACGAAATGATTCTTGAGAGGTTGTATGTAAACATGTGTTAAAATGAACTCCAATCAGTGCTAGAAACAACTCTTCATGGCTTCATGAATAAGCATGTCCTAGGTGAAGAATCATCACTTTTGGGATGAAGCCTCGTATCCAATGGACAAGATTTTTGAATTTCCGGCAAGGGCATTTGAATGCCGGAGCCATAATATTCGAATTGCACAGACATTTTCACACAGAATGTGAAATCCTGTAGGGTATTTGACTCCTCATTTCATAGCATTCGGACTTCCAAAGAAAAATTTCAGACAGATTGATTTTAAACTTGGTCATTCGAATTCCCATCAATTGACATTTCAATCTTTTTGCTTATTTTTCATTCCAAAAGCTATTTATTAACTTCCCAGCATCATTTTTCAACACAAACACAAATTACATGATCTCAAACCCTTGTATTTTGTAAAATAGACTTAAAACACTTCAGAAAACATATATTTTGGTAATATATACAACCTGTGGTCGGTTGTCCTTTGTTCTACTAGTGGGGTATAGGCTGTTATATGTATCTCTTTAGATTGAATTTCATGGTCTAAATTAACCCAATCATAGCAGGCATGGGTTAAAATAGACTTGTGTGTTATTTGGTATGGGAAGAGAAAATTGCTATGGTGGATGAAAATGCTCGGTTTTGATGCGTAGGGGTTTTGACAATGCAAAACCTAGTTAAAATACACACTGCTTAGTTAACATTGCTAGTCAATGAAGTGTTTTCTTGGAAACCTTTTAGGATAAAAGGGATTCATTTTACCTCGCTATGTTTAATTTTGATTCTTTGTTTAGTTTTTGACATGATTTCAGTCCAATTATTTGGGATGGTAACTTCTGTTAATTCCTATTTCTAGACTTTTAGCGCCTTTTTGCTTTTCTTCTGGCTATGTTATTGTTGTTCCTGCCTATTGTTGGACATTTTTCATCTATGGTTGTTCATTATTTTGCCTTACAAAACCATTGGTATACCAACTATATATGTAATTTCTTCAAGATTGAAGCAATAAAATGTGACTATCATAAAGGATAGGATGGATTGAAGAAATAGTAATAACACCAGATGCCTGATTTGTATCGAAAGATTCCAATGCTTGGGACTCCTGATTAGACCCCCTGTCCTATGAGTTACTATTTACTTTTGTGATGTAAAAAAGATGAACCACCAAAAGACAATTGTTACTGAACAGAATAATTAACTAAAATGAATAATTTTTTCCTGTTTGTTTGATTGGATTGATTCATTTCTTTCTGGTCTCTAACGTACAGAGTACAGCCACTTTCGGGGATTTAGTTGTGCTCTAATAATTTTCACTTTTCCCCTTTGTCTCAAGGTGAAAAGTCTTCATGAGCCCCTGGATAGGCGAATCTCTGCTCTGGAAAGTTTGAAACAAGCTGAAACTTCACAACATGAGGAAGCAACAGAGTAGGTCCATGTGGCAAAATTTTTTTTTCCCAAACATGCAATTGGTTCCTGGGTAATGTTTTTTGTTTCTCACCTCATGATAAAAAATAATTGTATCTGAACTATTATGTACTTCTTTATGGGATGATGGTATTATACTCAACCAGTTGGCATGATTTACTTCACTTATTCGTTTTTCTATAATGGATGAAACGGTGATTGCATTTGAAATTTAAGTTTAAGAGAATGCAGACTGTTTGTGGTTTGCTGCATTTTTCAGTACTTTAACTTTGGTTAATTGCTGCGTCATATCTTGTCAGTTAGTTGTTGGCTCATTAGCTGTATCATGATTCATGAAACCTCATCATTGTTTCTACTATAGTAAAGAAATGCCTTCATTGAAAATGGTAAAAATATTAAAAAGCTGGATTTAATGAAACCATGGTATGATTATTTTGTGTCAAATGCTAAAAGCATATGCATCCCTTGGAGGCATGCAAGTAATTGCAGCGAAGGCCTTGGTGTTTAAATTAACTGCCTTTGCATCTTTTTGGGGCTGAAAAACTCTGGAGATAAGTAGATATGATCTGAAATTTCTCTCTGCTGGGGGCAATGATATTCTAACTGTAATTTCTGGTGTCTAATCTCCAATGACAAGATCATGACCAAAAATTAGCACCTTCGATGACAAGCTGAGATGTAGGGAGGGATTACAGTTCTAATTGCTCTTGAAGCTAATTAAATTAATTTAGTCCAAAGTTGTCATCTTGAAAGCAATGTTCCCTAGACCTTATAGTGGATGTCTGCACAAGTATTTATTAGTATGCATGGCAGCAGGCAGTCCGTGATATAGCAGAAGAGTTAATATTATGAATAATCTTTGAATTATAGTGAAATATTTAATATGATATTTTAATTTTAAAATTTTTTAATATGGTACCTTAATTATGAATTTATTAATTAATGTAATAATCATTCTTAAAGTGATTAACTTTAAATGATAACATGTGAGAAATAAATAATCTTTCAAGTATCACATTAGTTAATGGATTGATAATTCAGATATCATATTAAAAATTTTTAATATTAAAAATTTTTAAAATTTAAATATTATATTGAATGTTTCGTTATAATTTAAAAGTGATTCCTAAGTTATTTACATTTTATGATTTCAAATGTTCACTTCTGTCAAAAAATTTATCTTGCGTTGTGCTTCTGTGCTTGTTGAAGGTTTTCTGGCAATATGTAAGGTTTATAGGAAAAACCCGAAGATTCAAAACCAATAAGTTCCAATGATTATAACCAAATTGATCGTTACTTGGGTTTAAACTTTAAAGATGGGCATTTAACTATTAAAACAAAATTCCAGTCCAGTTGCTTGTTAAAAGAAAAAAAAAAAAAAAGGTTATTGTATTCGTGGCCGAATTTTCTATTGCTATTTGATTCTGGGACGATGATCTAGTATTTTCAACAATAAGTTAGTCAATTCTCGTGATTAATCTGGCCGTTTGGAGTAAACTCTCTTGAGCTAACATATACATATTAAGCACATTTTAACTTGACAAGTAGGTCATTTATTTATTTATTTATTTTTTATTTAAAAAAAAATAACGTCCTATTACATAAAAAAAAAAATAGAGAATGACTTGATTCGAACTTTAAACTCTAATGTTTTCCTTGAAATTTCTTTACCATTAACCCCAAAAGCGGAAGACTATTTTTTTATCATTGTCTTGACTCTTGAGTCCTTCCTAAAGATACCAATAATATCGAGAGATGTTACCTATCTGATTCCGGTACAATATGTCCGAAGTCCATCCACATGTTTTAATTTGCTGCTTTGTGAAAGGGTTTTGGGGTCTGATGACCCAATAGTATTTGGTTTCCACTTTGGAAAAGAAAAATCACAGTTGGATGCAGGAACCAACTTTCCATAGCTCGGACACACCCAACTCTTTCTCAGGTCTAAAGTTTTTACATTATTATAGCATAAAAAATATGAAAGATAAAGTGGTCCTGACATGCTGTGCTAACAATGGACAAAAAAAAAGGCCAAATAATAAATAATATTATAACAAAAAAACTAAAATCACTACAGGTGTGCTTGGAGAAAAATTTTTGAAATACAATCATTTGAAATGCATCGAATCAAAATAATAATATTTATTTGAATAAGTAACTTTTAGAAAAAGAATGTTAAATATTGGCATTTAATGAGATAAAAAATAATAAATATTTTAAAAAATTTTATCAAGGATAAAAAAATGCAATATGAGTATCATTGATTTGTAGAAATATATAAATGTTACTAATAAAATGAAAATAATAAAATTTAAAATTTAAAATGAATTTTTAATAAGAGATGAATAAAATAAAAATTGCATAAAAATAAAATATTATATATGTCTATATATCATTAAAATATAAAAAATTATAAAAGCTTTTTGTTAGGTTTATTAAGATTCAAATAAATAAATTATTCAATTTTTTAAATTAAAATAAAATATATTATATCTAATAATTTAAGATAGATGATTATAAATTGTATATTTGAAATAACTCTAGTAAACATCATTGATAGGAATCAAATTTTAAATTTTTTTATCGAATAAGATGAGTCTTAATTAATTAAATTAATTATTTATTGATAGAATTATAAATTTTAATCTTATTGAAAGAGAGTTGAAAATTTTCAAAATTTTTCATTTAAATTTGAAAATGTTAGTAATTTTAATTAATTTTATTAAATAAAGTAATTTTATCTCAAAGTTTTAAAATTTTATTTAGAAAAAATTTCTCTTTAACATGTCCAGTCCAAATCCACTCTGAGCCCCAAAGATAAGATTCTGATTCTGAAATCTATTTGACTGAGGTGGAGAGCGGCAGGACCATGTGGTCACATGGGGATCCAAAGCTCATGTCCCAAATGTCAAAAGGTATAAACTACTAATTTAAAACGCATAGAAATTCCTATGAGCCTTCGCAATCTCTGAGTACAAATTAAGAAAATAGAATGCTTAATAGCTCTGCATTGAAAAGGAAACAGCAGGATTTTTGTATCCTTGGCGGTGGCAGCGTGGAAACTCATCAACCACAACAGCCAAGGCGGTCCATACCGTCCTTATTCTGTTGTCCCCCCGCCCCCCACCACGCACTATCTCCACGTAGCATTGTATTTTGTGCGCAACAAATGGACTTTTTTCCTACATGGTTTTAAACCGAACATTAAAAAAGAGAAACAGGGTTTGGTCAGAATGCAGAAAATATTTCCATTAAATAAGCTCACAACAGAATTAAAAACACAGTTTTGTTAGCCAGGAAAACAATATCACATCTATTAGTATACAACTAGAGATGGAGGGAAATGGTTTGTTTGGTTAGGGCAAGAAAGGCGACAAGTCACGATCGTCGTATTGTTTTCATCAAGGTCAACGAAGGGTAATCAGCAGTTAAAGATGAGAAAAAAAATAAAAAAATTTAAAAATTGATTTAAAATCATAAAATTTTAATTCAATTTAAATTAAATATTAAATATTTATATTAAATTTAATTTAAAATCATAATATTTATAAAAATTAAATTTAAAATTTTTATAATATTTTATAATATTTTTTAAAAAAATCAAATCACATATAATTCGAATGGTTATCCTTTTTATCAACAGTAACCAGTGCTAATAGTACTGATTTGGAATCGAGGAAAATGAATGGTTTTGCTTTAAAAATTAGGAGAGAGGGAATGGGTTGCTTGTTTTATTGCATGTGATTGGAACAGCCGACGGCCCATTTGTCTTTTTCCCAGCCGCTGCATCGAACCGTCCTTTGATTGTTTTCTCCCTCATTCGTCAATGCGTTCTCAATTTCATTTTTATTTCTCTTTTGACTCTTTGAGTGCCTTTTCCCTGCTTCTTCCTTGGAACCATCTTGTTTCAAAACAATGCAACATTTCTGTTTGGTCAATCCCCGTTGTTTTATTTTAATCTTTCAATTTTCTTACGATTTTCCCTTGTCGTATTCTGAAACTCAATTGAACCATTTGTAGAAAACTCATTATTTTTTGCAATTTAAAAAGAAAAATTTTTACTGGAGAAAGAAGTCAAGCTTTGGATCAATAGGAGAAGTACTATTTACATGTACAAGTTAAAATCTTCAAAAATGGAGTAGAATAATCACTGTAACACATGAAATTTGTGATACAATATAATATTCATAGATAATTTGATCTCGAAGAAGTTATCTCTACCCCGTGCAAGATAAGTCTCCCCATATCACGTCTCGTCACATCTCATTCAATGTGGCTTCGATTTCCAATTTCTTTTCACGTTTTTTAAATAATTTGTAAATAAAGTTATCTAAATATATTTAAAATTTTGTATTTGTAAATAAAGTTTTTTTAAAATTTTAAAATTCGTATTTTTGAAAACTTTTAAAAATTTTAAATTTGTAAATTAAAATTTTTTTAAAGTTTTTATCATAAATTGTTTAAATAAAAAAAAATCTAAAAATTCACGACCATAATTTTTTTCTATCAAGTTGTAAAAGAACTTCAAAACAAGATTTTTTTCTTCAATTAATTTGTTTCTAAATTCTAAATATAATTTGTCGAATATATATCTGTAAATTATAAAATTTTTTTGCCTATATATATTTAAAAATTTTAAAATTAAAATTAATAATTAATAATTAAATAATTTTATTAATTTTTTTTTTAAAAAAATTGAGCATGAAGAGAAAAAAAATGAAATGAAAATAAAATCGCCTATCATCCAAATTAAAAAAAAAAAAAAAGAAACTCTGGCCACACTCTACTAGTGCCAAGCCCCGAACCGATGCTCGCTCACTCAACATCGCTCATCGCTCATCACTAGAAATCATAGTTGTAAATTTTGCTTTGGTACAAGTCATATCGAGTAATATACATTAATATATCAAAATATGATATATTTAAAAATAAATTTTTATATTAAATTTGATATTAAATAATAATAATAGTTTTTATTAATTTTAATTGATTTTGATATATTTTGATGAATTAATATATTTTAATCAATATGTGAATATGAAATATATTTTATAATTTTTAATTTATATTTTATTATTTAATTATTTTAATTTAATAAAAATAAAATTAACTGATAAAATAATTTTTGAAAGTTAATTTTTTTTTATTGTGACTTAATTTCTTTTACACTTTAATTTTTCAAACAAAAGTTTTTAATTATATATTTTTTTTTTCAAACCAAAATTTATAAGTATTTCAATCTTAAAAAAGAATTATGCTCCATTTATAAAATTTAACAATTATAAAGTCTTGGTTAATTTTTTTTATTTTATTGTATCTTAATATTTACAAAAAAAATACTTATTTAAATATTATATACTTAAATTAAGTGTTTAAAAATATCATTAAAAAATTATAATATTATTTCTTATACTTTTAAATTTATTTATTTGATTTTAAAGATATTATATATTTATTTTATAGATTATTAATAGTATTATAATAAATAAATTTTTATATATTTATAAATATATTTATATTAAATTAAAAAATTTAAAATAATATATTAAAATAATTAATACCTATATACCATTATTTTAAAACAATCGAAACATTATTTGAGACAATATTAACAGCCTTACTAAAAACCCTTACATCACTCGCTAAGGGTGAGTCCTATTAAAACGCTAAGGTCGAGTAATGATCGTTCATTGCTCTATAAACATCACGGCATTTTAATAAACTTTGCGCTTATATTTTATTTCTTAAGTTACTCTTGCATGTCCCACTGTAATTGATCTTCGTTTTTTTCTTTGGTCAAATTGTACAGATAATTCTTGTACTTTATTAAAATAGTGGAGTTAGTCTTTCCACTATAATCAGTCCAAATTGAATTTCTCTACAAAAATAATTTGTATAATTTAGTAAAATCATTAATGGTGGCTACGGCTATTGTTACTGCAGTTGACGTGAAAGTTGACTTTGTAGAATTGAGTAACTCTTTTGTCTACTTGGGCAATAAATATTGACATGGCAATTTTTTATCTATTTGGTCAGTAAATGCTGATGTGGCATTTTTTGTCCACTTTGTAAAAAAAGTTGATATGTTTTTTTTTTATCTAGATTATATAAAAAAAGCCACGTCACACTTTTTTCCTTTCTTTTTTTCATTGTGGCTTTTTCTTTCATTTGATTTTTTCCTCCAATTTCTTTTACCCTAAAATAACAAATTCTCCCTTTTTTTTTTTTTTTTTTTCACGATTTCCTTATATCATAAAGTTTTATCTTGCAATATTTTGAAGGAAATTTGAAATGGCTTTGAGTACTAAATTAGTTTCAAAGGTTGTTAAGGTATAGAAACCTAAAATATTGAAATTTGAGTTGCTAGAAAGCTTTTTCTATTTCAAACGTTATGAAGTCAATAGATGTTTTTTGCCATGCTTGCATAGGATTGAGGTTGGGATGGTAGGAGGACATTTTTTAGATTGATTGAAATTTGGAAGAGTGAAATCTAAAAATGTCAAATACAAAACACAAGTTAGGTAAGTTTGAAAAGTTTTGCTAATTTTTGTTTACAATAATAACAATAACAAAAGAGGTATGGTTCATATCATATGATTTAAGCATTTAGAATTATGAATAATAGTTCCTAATTTGTTAGTAGTTTCATTTGTTTTATATGTCAAGATATACAACCTTCACCTATGATTGTGAATGTGATCTTGTGTATTGCTATTTTGGACTTAAAGCTCCACTAGTGACATCAACTAATGATGACAATCATGGAAGAAAATTTTTTAGTTGCAGAAACTATCAGGTAATAATCAACGGTACTTGGTTTTGCCATGATGGAATGGAATGAATAATTCTCCTATGATGAACATTTAGGAAAGCTTAAGGTTTGTTTCGTTAATTTGAATGAGGAACTATGAGGACAGCTTAGGGTTCTTGGATTAAATTAAATGAATGCTACTTGGTTTTGTAATTTTGTTTGTTAAGATAGCTTTGGTTATGCTTGGTTGTATTACATTTTAGGATAGTTTAGGACAACTCATGAATAGAATTTGTTGGTTGTATGTAGGTTAAACATTGTGAATTTTTTCTTTGGCATGATATGGAATTGAATGAAGAACATATAAAAGTAATTATAGACACCAAATTTTATCCAAAACATTTTAGCATGGTTAACCTAAGCCCATTTACAACCTTTTAAGAGTCCATAAAATACATCAATATTTAAGCCTAATAAAAAGGAGACCCATATGATTAATGTCAAATTCTTTTGCATAGGATTTATATGGATGATACTTTTTAATGTGGATGCATGAGAAATAAAGAATAAATTAAACAAGTAAACCCCAAAGTCAATTCAAGTTAAAATTGCACAAAACTTAATCAAAATGAATAGAACTGGAGTTAATCCTCAAAGTTCACAGCCTAAGTGGAATCAATGTGGTTTTAAATTAAATTTGATAATTTTTGAAACACTAAAAAGTTTTTATTGTATTGAGAAAAATGTGAAATTATTAAAATACCTATATAAAAGTATTTTTGTAATTTAACCTTTTTGCGCTTGAATTTTCATAAAACTTTTCATATCTTAATTTTTTAATATTTTATAATTTTTGGTGCATTTAAAATCACAATCATACCCCAAGAAGTGTGAAATTACCAAAAAACCCTTATAAGGGTATTTTCGTAATTTAACTGTCATAAGCTCAAATTTTCATGAAACTTTCATATCTTAATTTCATAATATTTCATGATTTTGATGCATTTGAAATCATAGTAGTACATTAGAAAGTGTGAAATTATTAAAATACTCCTATAAGGGGTATTTTTATAATTTGACATTCCCGAGCTCGAATTTTTATGAAACTTTTTAGATATCAATTTTATAATATTTCATGATTTTTGGTGTTTTAAAATCTAAAAAATGAACATAGAAACATTGATTTCTAAGAAAATGACCTAAATACTAAACACTTTATATTAGGGGTAAAATGATTTTTTCATGTGTTTGGAGGATATAAAATTCAACATTTACAGTGAATAATGTGGATCATGAGATCTTTTATTAACCTTGATCCAATGGTTAAAGGTAGTTCCTTGAAAAAAAAAAAGATAAGTTTTGACCGTTGGATGAAATCTCATCCAAAGGTTTATATTCACCAAGAATGAAAATTTTTTTAGGTGATTGACTTTTAAAAAGAGGAGAAGGTTAAGTCAAAATGGCTAGAGAGAAGGGAAGATGGCTCAAAGAAAATGAGTAAAACAAAAAAAAAAAAGGCTAAAAAAAAAAAGAGAAGGCAAGCCAAATAAAGGAGGTTTGAAAGAGAAGGACAAAGAAAAAGAAAAAAAAAAGAGAGGGAGTTCACTGAAAAAAAGTATGGGGTCTGCTGAAAGAGGAAGAGTTGAAAAAAGGGAGAAGGTTGGGGTTGGGGTTGGAGAAAAGAAAGAAAGAAGTAAAAAAAAAGAATAAAAAATGCTAAAAAATAGAAAGCTAGCTAAAGCAGATGAGCTGGAAGGAAAAAAAGAAAACAATTGGAGAGGTATTTGGTTTTAAGAAAAAAGAGAAGCAAAAAAAGTTTCCTAGCTAAAAAAAATGAGAGGAGGTTTAAGAAAAAAAAAAAACAAAAAGGAGATTTTTGGAGGTCTGTCTTTTGAAAAGAAAAAAAAAAGGCCTGCTAAGAAGAAAGTCAATTGGGAGGGGAACTAAAAAAAATAGAAAGAAAAAATTGAACTGATTTGAGCACTACCACCTCTGATATACTACGCCTACCATGAAGTTCAATATTGCTAACTCCATTACGGGGTACCAAAAAAAGCTTGAAATAGATGATGATCAGAAACTCCAAGCATTTTTTTTACAAGAAGATCTCATAGAAGGTCAGTGAAGATGCTTTTGGAGAGGAATTCAAGGGTTATGTTTTCAAAATCATGAGAGGATGTGACAAGTAGGGATTCCCAATGAAACAAGGAGTGTTAACTCTTGGACGTGTTCATCTCTTGCTCTATAGAGGGACGCTTTGCTTTTGAGGATATGGTAGGCACAACGAAGAGCGAAATAACTTCAGAAGATTCTCGATGATACCATTTCTGGTATAGAGATTGACTAATCATGTTGCTACTCATTTGAGGGGTTTGTTGGTCAATTTGTGCAGTTAATGGTAGTAATTCTCTTTTTACATTATTATTGTTCATTCTATTATGTTTGTTCAGTGACATTACTAATGTGTAACGAATCAATGATGAGATGTGAGTGGAAATTAAAAGAAAAAAAGTAAATGAAATCTCCGAGGATGAGATTATAATGAAATTCGAATAGAGATTCTTAAGAAATCCTTAGGTGAAAAAATTCTTCTAAAATATCACCAAAATATATGGTATCTAGAAAAATTTTTAATAAAAGATTTTATTTATTTTATTCCTTTCAAATTTTTTTATGTGATAATTGTGAAACAATTAAAGTAATCAAAGCATAATTAAAATGAATAATAAAATGCATAACATAATAATAAGTATTATATTTTTTGTATGCATATTCTACTTGATTGTTTGTAATACATAGTTTTAAATACAAATAAAAATTTTTGATGATGAGATTTTGAAAAGTTCGAGTAGTGATCCTCGAGAATTTTTTAAGTGAGAAGAGTCTTCTAAAAATTGCTAAAGTATTAAAATATTTAGAACTTTCTTTTCAATATGAAAAATTTTCATTTCTTAATTATTTTCTTTTGAATAGTTTTTTCTTGATAAATAATAATGTGTTTTTTTTAAATAAATATATTTGTAGATAATTATATTATTACATGACTTTTAATAATTAAAAAAAGATAAAAAATCTTCGAGGATGAGATCTTAAAGAAATCTAAGTAGTAATTTTTTAGGAACCTTTTGGTAAAAAAATTTATTTAAAATGCTGCCAATGTATTGGAGCTTTTAGATTAATTTTTGATAAAGATATTTTATATTTTTATAAATGGCATAAAAATGAGTTTTTTTTTTGAAAAAAATATTATTTGTTTTTAAAATTATAGATATAATATTTTATGAAAATAAATATGAACCACCGAACATAAGATTTTTTAGAATTCTGATTAGTGATTCTTAAAAATTTTTTATGTGAGATGGTTCCTTTTAATATTGTCAAAATATTAGAATATTTTTAGGAATTTTTCCAATATAAGGTTCTTATTTATTTTTCAAACTTGCTAAAAAATAAAAATATGTTTTTAAAGAAAATTAAGGAAATTAAATCTTCAAATACCAAAAATTAAAACCATTTTAGTCGATATTAAAAGATAAAACATAATTAATTGGTACTGTTTCGAATGGACATTGTGGGGGTGCTAATTCTTCTTCATTCGTAATCAACTATCGAATCCAAACTGTTTTCTTAAATCCAAAAATTATTTTTTAATAAATTTTAATTAATTTTAAAATTTGATTAAGATGATAAGTTTTAATAGGTGGTCCTATCACACCTAGCCAAAAAAGATTGGTGATGACTCCAGCTTTTATTTTTTAATTCGTCTAGTGGTCTTCAAAATTGTTACTATAGTAGTTATAATTAAGTTAAGAGATGCTAATAAAAGTTTGAAACGAGAGAATTCTATATTGATGGAGGATAACAAAGCATTGAGAATAATGATGGATGAGCCAAAGAATGAAGATGAATGTGTAAGGTAGAATATGCTTTCTAAAATCAACATTGAAGACTTAATGAATGAAATTGTGATATTAAAGGCTGAAACTAAAGTTCTCCAAAGATAAATGAAGATTGCTAAGGTTGAAGGAAAAAGGGAAGCAAAAAGAAATAAATATACTTTGATATTTAGTTAGGCAATATTGTTTCTTTTTACTATTAGAACATTACAGTGATGACATAAGAAAGAATGAGTTGTTAGGCTTGTCATGGTGGTTGTATAATTTGAATAAGAATGTAATGATAATTATGTTATATGGCATTAATAGTTGTTTCTAAGCTATATAATATGTTTTTCTTAGTATACCCTATTTTTAGCCATTTTTGTTTTTTGCATTTACACTAAAACATAATAAAGCATAATTTCATACTTTGAAAACATAATAAAGCATAATAACATATAATCTGAAAAGTAATAAGTTCATTTCATTTTCAAAATGTCACAAGTTGCTTAGTTTCAAATAGACAAAAAAATTTCATCACCATTATGTCAGTATACACAACAATGATGCTAGCATATATTACACATCACTATTTTGTCAATACACCATAAAATAATGCCAGCATATGTTACATAAAAAAAATTTCATCATCATTCCTAACAACAAATTCTCAAAATGATCACACAGCAAACAAATGTTACACATAATTCTCATTTTATTATGTTAAAAAAACCCTTAACATTTAACATTCTAGAACTTTTTTTTCTTTTACTAGATGTAGTTGTAACACTTTATTGTATAAAAATTGGTGTAAACAACCCTAGAATAGATATTCTTGTGGATACCTCCATTGTTTCTCTTTGTCTTGACTTTTCAGTCTACTTCTGATTCTTTTATGCCTAATAGTAAATAAGAAAAATATAATATCACTAATCCTAATAGATATTCTTGTGAAGACCTATATCGTTTCCCTTTGTCTTGATCTTTCAGTCTGCTTTTGATTCCTTTGTGCCTAATAGTAAAAAAAAAATGTAATATTACCAATTCTGAAGAATAATATTGAATAAAAGTCATTGATGTGCATTAAATTAGTTATCAATAATTGATTTATGGTAATGGATGAAGCATGTCTCTTCATTCCCCTTCCAATAATTATCTAACTAGGTTTACTAGGCTTTTAGATTTAAAAATATATAGTTGTGTAAGTTACCAATATCACATTGTTATATGCTTTATGAATGAAGATAGGATTAAACTATTACACTATTAAGGTCTTGATATGCTTTTTTTGTTTTCCTTTAGCATATTTCAAAAGGGTCTTTAGTTTATTTTATGTAAATGTTAGCATATTGTCTTGTTAATAATTATCCTAACTATGATAGATAAACCTTTCACACAAATTGAAAAGTACATTTTTGTTAATGGTAGTAGATTTTTCATTTGATTTCTTTACACTAGGTTGGAATCTTGACCATAACCCTACAACATTAACCAATATAATTAACTTTTAAAAATAAGTCCAAGGTTAAACATAAACTAAAACAATAAAATGATAAACCTAACTTTTATTCTTTTTTTCTTCGAGGCTTAGAATTTTTAGTTTAGGCTTATAAATGAGCAACAAAGAAAAGGTTTAACATAAACAAACCATGATAATTATCATTTCGCTTGATAAATATATGTTATGACAAAGTCGAATTCTTACAAATTCTGCTCCTATTGGACAAGGCATAGCTATATGTCATCACTCTTCTAACCTTGAAAAGTTTGCCTTTGATCTTATCTTCAATTGGTTTATGCTTTTTTTTTCTTTACTGGCCTATTAGGCATTCTTTTTATCAAATGAACCAACAGCGATCCTTTATTTCTTTTAGACCAAAACATTTTTCCTTTCACTAGGTTTAGAGTGTTTTTATAAAAAGATAAGTACATTTTCTTCTTAAATTATGATGATAAATAATCTATGGGGTTTTAACCATCATACATAATAGCATTTATAACATGTTGACAATGGGCTCTACTTATGTCTCATTTACTACATGAGCATGAATGTAGCTGTAACAACACTGTATAACTCTCCCTTTTTTGTTTAACCAATCATCCTAATAAACCTCATGTCTACCAACTTCGTTCCATTCAACCTTTCATTTTTCATTAAGTTTGCTTGCCTTTTCAAGTTTTTCAATAATTTATGGCTCATAATCAATCTTTCATTTACTAACAATCTCCTTTTTCAAAACCAATCTCTTTATCACATATAATCTAATATTCTCAGGCATGCATATTATAGGCTTGCACCTAGTTTTTAAAATCACCCCATTGAATGTCTTATACATATTGTTGTCAATAACATCTCACTTAATGATTTCAAAGAAAAAAGCCTAACACCAATTCTCTACAAGTCATTTTTCTAACAAATCTTCTTTTACACTAAGTCCTCTAAGGATGGTTGCCAACTCATTTAGTTATTTGTTTAACTCAGGCTAATTAAGAGACTTGGTATAATTCTAAAATTACAATTATAGGTCTTTATCCTTATGTGTCTTTCCTCATCTATCATAAATATGTCTAGCATATACCTTTTCTTCAGTTAAAGGTAACAACTCCTTAACAGGTCTTATTAGGCCTTATAGTAAACAAATATATTATGTCACTATAAATTAAATATACTTGCATAAGAAAGTAAACAAATTAAATTGTTAATTTACAAAAAAGCAAAAAACAGAACATACCTTTTGCATGTCAAAAATCACTGACCACTAAGCGCATTTTCAATGCCCAAATTAGAATATAGTTGGCTGATATACTATATTTAGCTTTTAGTATTCTTTGTTTCTACCACTACCTATACAAATGAAAACATTTATTGTTTCTATCATTTTCTACTATCACAAGTAACTGACCTTAAACCAATTTTTTCAAAAAAAATTCATCCAAATTAATAATGTATCTTCAACTATTTAAAAATTTTTTTTGATAGCTCTAAAACACATACATCTTTTGAAAGACAGGTAATGAATTAGGTGTTGGCCTTTGAGAATAACAATGACAATGCTTCTAGGGTTTGTACACTTTAACTCCTCTATGAAATCATTCAAAACTTTAAAATTTTCCTTATATTTCTCTTTTATTTTTTTAATAACTAGCCCCTTTGCTGCTCTACACACATTAAAAGTCACAATTACACCAAATATTTCCTCACTAATGCTTTTAGATATCTAGATTTAAAAAATGGTATAGTATTAATCACATATTCATATTTTCTTTCTATAACAGAAAATGTCAACCTTTTGTTTTTAGTTGTAGGTAGACAATTATGCTCAAAATTATATGATTCGCAATTAAAGTCTTTTTAGCATTGTATCATAAGCAAATGATCAACTAATTACAACCTAATGTTGAATGTTTAGCCTCACCCTTAGCTTATCATTCTTTAAGTACTCATATTGAAACCTTTTTTATGTTGAAAAGTCAACAATTACATTTTCAAACGCCTTTGGATTAACAAACCTAAGTTGTGAGAAACCCTCTAAGGGGACATTAGGATTATAATATTTATTGGTGGACCTTATTCTTTATGTATCATCTTCATCAAACCCATCATTAGTATCCATAAAACTTTCTAATTCTGATGAATCAAAATATTCACTTTCATTGTCATCAATATCAATTTGACTATCACTTTTTATATGCTTAATAGTAACATTTATATTATCATTTTCATCATTATCATAATCATCATTATCATCTTCATCAGCATCATTATCATCATAATCATATCTATTAGCATTATCATTATGGAAATTAGAATCACTATTATTAATACGTAAGTTTTTTCTTAATAATATTTTCCTTGAAATTATTCATAGCAACTTTCACTTTATTAACATCTGAGTCATCATTAGCCTAGGTACATTTACCAATCTTTATTCATAATCTTCATTATCAACATAATTGGCATTGCCATCATTACCATTTACATTCACTTCATTATCATTTTTTCCTTTATATTCATCACTTTTTAAACCTACTTCACCTAATTCTTCCTTCTACTTATCATTATCACAACCAACTTCACCTAGTTCCCTTTTATGCTCACCATTACCATTAACACTACCTAATTCTCATTCTTCTCACTACTTTCATGTTCCTTATTCTGCTGACCAATAACATTTCCTTCATTCTACTTATAACCACAATTCTCATTATCACTATAAAAGTCCTCTAACGTTGGTGTATGGGGTCTAAATGGTTGAGGGGGTTGTTCACTATTATTAATTGTACTAATACTCACAACAATATCATCATTATCATCATCATCACTGTGAATTATTTTCAAAAGAGCTTTTGGCATGTCATTATCATTATCATAATTCAAATACTCTACCTAGAAATCAATACTTTTATTCTTCCTTAATTGCTTTACCATTTCTAGCACACTACTATCATCACCTAGCAACTTTAACCCTATATTTAATATCTTGCCATCTTAAATATAATAAATTTTAATTGTCTTATTTAAGTCATAGCCTAATGCCATTACAACACTTCTAATGTACTCCAATAACACATTCTATCAGGATCCTCTTCAAATTCAACTACAGTACCATTGGCATATCTAACAACACTTTTGGTTCTTGATAATGTCCCCATGAGATGGTACCTTATTATATAAACTTGCCTGGTAAATATGCTAACATATGAAAAATTAAAAAATTAAAAAAATTAAAAAGAATATTTCAATGGCGAACAAATTATTGTTGTAGTAAAAAAAAGACAAACTAAAAAATGGTTCAATGGCAGTAGATAAAAGCCATAGGGTTCACATAAAAATCACTACCGAAACAAAGTACCACCAATAACCTAACCATAAAAACAAAAAATAACCTTAAACCATATAAATATTAAGGTAAAACAAACCTTCTAGTGGTTGTTGACAATCCATAGGTAGACAAAGCTTGTTCTTCCATAATTTTGATGATCCTCTCTCGTTTTTTCTTCAACTATCTTCTTTTGCTTTGTCAAAATCCTTTGCAACAATCCTCTTTCATTTTGAAATCCTTTGTAATATGCCTTTATGGTTGTCCAAATTGCATTGAAAAGGAATGAAAAATTTTAAGAAAAAATAAGATTTATTGTTTTAGGGTTAATGAGATTGGAGGACTAATCGATGAATTAAATAGGAGATTAGAGAAAAATTCAAAAGAAAAAAAGGCCATGGTGGAAAATAAATGTACTGTGGCATTTTTTTTTGACAATCTGAAAAAAAAAAATGACACAAAAGCTTTTTTTACAAAGTGAAAAAAAATGTCATGTCAACATTTATTATCCAAACGAACAAAAAAATATATCACATATACAAGTCAACTATCACAAAAAGTCAACTTTCACATTAGCCACAATAATAGCAAATGTAACTCTCCTTAACGACTTTATTAAATTGTACGGATTATTTATATAAAGGAATTCAATTTCGATTGATTGTAGTGGAGGGACTAATTCCTCCTTTTCAATAAAGTATAATGATCATCCGTACAATTTGAAAATTTTTTAGTCTTTGTATCGTTTATTTAAACTTGGTTTGCACAAGAAACGAAAGTAGATTCTAGGCAACTCGACGTTCTTTCTTCTTGGATGGTCTTATCAGGCTATGGTTTGTGGTGTTTTTTCCTATCTTAAACAGAACTTCCCATTCTTTCTCGTTTGTTGTTTCGGTAAAACATATTTTTCGTGAAGGAAATAGGAAAGTGAATGCCCTAGCCAGGCGGGGAAGTGATGCAAGCTTGCTGGCTACTACCAATGATCCTATTTCTATCCCTTATGAATTTTTTCTGTACCACCAGATTGTATACTTCCCATATTATTAGCTGAGACTAATGAGCTGGTAATGTGCGGAATTATTTTATAATTTTATGCACTACATTTTTTCCAGACAAAAAAAAAAAAAAGAAATGGCCATGATAAAATATAGACCGTAGTGCACTGCAATGTTACCTCTCTCTGACTTCATTTATTAAATTGAATGAGGAGTGTTGACTTCTTTAACCTTAAAGCATGCTATGGCACAGGGTGGGTGTCGTGGAAGATTGGGTGCGCAACTCCAGTCGGTGTTTGGTTTTCCAAGTTATAAAATATAGCAAATTGCAATGGTTTACGGTGTTTTAGCTTTGCATGCGGAAATTAGAGTAATAGCGTTTTAAATTGAATTAGATTAGATTTGAATTTTTTATAAGATATAATAATATATTTTTAACATTTGATTTGAAATTTAAATTAATTTTTATATGATTTAAATAGGTTTGAATTGAATTTTAATTTATTAATTTTTTAAAATTTTTTATTTTTTATTATTTTAATGTGAAATTTTAATATATTTTAATAATTTTAGATATAAAATAATTATTTTTATTTACAAAAAGTTAAAATATAAAAATTAATAAAAATATATATAATTTAATTCGATTTTTATTTTTATTTTATAATTTAAAATTTAATATATATATTTTATATTTAAATTTAATTACAATAAATTAAAAACCCATCTCAATCGAATCAATCACTGTGATTTTAAATCAATTTTTAATTTTCCCCTTTAACCCCCAGGCCCCAGCAGAAAAAAAACGATTGGTGCCACAAGAATGAGAGGAGGTTGCGTGAGAGGGAGAATCGCTTTTACTATTTTGTCTACTACTGTGGTGCGAATGTTGGAAGCATGGAAGCAAAGCAAAGGAGGAGAATGGGGGGAACCCATATCTGTATCTGAAATCTAAAATCCCAAATCGACCCCACATCACACTACTCAGTATTCACATCACCTAGTCATTTACAGGGAGAGAGAGAGAGAGAGAGAGATTTGCTTGTTTTTAAAAGATTTATAAGGTGGTGGTCTCCTTTGAAGAGGAAAAAGGAAAAAGATAAGCATTAGCAAAATCTTGGCTTTAAATTTCTCCCTCTTTCCCACTATCTGCATGTTCAAAAGGGTATAGAGTTTGAGGTGGGTAAGACTTTTTCAAGGGGGATTGTGGTTTATTTGATGGAAAAGGTAATTTCCCAAATAAGGAAAGTGGATTCATTATGACCGTGACTGGCTTTAGCGTTTCGGACAAGGCAGCCAAAGAACATTGAAGCTGTTGATTTGGGTGTGAAGCTGCAAAGTAGTAAATTATAAACTTGGAAGCTGACGATGGTTCACCATGATAATCATCACCATCCATGTCCACCTTATGCAGTTAGTTATGGTGATGTTGATGCTGATGGTCCCACAAGTAATAAAAACAGGCCTAAGACCAGTAATATATACGATGTTTTTGCTAGCAGTGATTACGGTTCTGCTGCTGCTACGTCTGCTGTTGCTGTTGCTCGTGGTGGTGCAGTTGCCAGCCTAAGGACTTTGCAGCCTTCTGACATTTCTCCCACTACAGCCTCTGCTGCTCACACTGCCTTCAAATTCCCAGGTAGAAATTTCCTTGCTTTTTCTCTTCTAGTCAATGCAAAGTCTCTGAAAAATTACATTTTTACTAATCCATTTAAGGAAAAAAATCCATCTTTATTCAATGAGCAAGGCAGAGAGAAAGAGAGTAAAGTTTTGTCTGTTTGACTGATGCAGGCAGAGAGAGAGAGAGTAAAGTTTTGTCTGTTTGACTGATGCAGATACTATGGATGTTTGATTTTTATAACAGGAGCGATGGCGGCATCTTTGGATTTTCCTTTTACAAGTGCACAGTGGAAGGAGCTTGAGAGACAAGCTATGATATACAAGTACATAAAGGCTTGTGTTCCTGTGCCTCCTGATCTCCTCATTCCCATCATAGGAAGCCTCTCAGTTCGAGTCGCTTCCCACTCTACCTGTAATCTCCCTTTTTCTATTAACCTTGCCTTTTTATTGATCAATTTCTGTCATCTTTACTGTTGGGATGTCTTGCTTGAATGAAAAAATTTGTTCGTTTTGTTGGCTGATTGGATATTCACTGAGTGAAGAGTTGCTTGCTTTCTATCAATGCGAAGATATTTAAGGGTTTATTTATTTATATATATATATAAAAAGAAACTTTATTTATTTATATATATATAAAAAGAAACTTTGTTCTTTTTGCTGTGGGCAGTGGGTGGTGGCGCTCTAAATCTGAGCTTTGCAAGTAGACGGGATCCTGAGCCAGGGAGGTGCAGGAGAACAGATGGAAAAAAATGGAGGTGCTCTAGAGACGTGGCGCCTGACCAAAAGTATTGTGAGCATCACATGCATAGACGTCGCCCCCGTTCAAGAAAGGCTGTGGAACTTCCTAACAAGAAGGCCCGCCATACCCACATTCAAGCTCTTCCGTCATGTTCCTCCAATATTCTCACTAAGAATGCTTCTCCATCTCAGTTTGTTGGAACCCTTGCTCCTCCCTTCCAGCAGAATCAGACCACTTGTTTTCTTGATAAGCCAAGTGAAAAAGCAGCAACATTCTGGCCTGTGACCTCTGTTTCTTCCTACAAGGAACCTAGGTGAGTTGAAGCTTTCTTCCTCCTTTGATTACACCCCCCACCACCAAAAAAAAAAAACTTTTTTTGTGTGTTTTAAGCGTTGATTATACGTTTCTATGTTTCTGTCTCTAATTTTGGTATCTTTCCTTCCTAATTGAAGTAGCTCGGACTGGATTATGAATGAAGAGCTACTACTGGATCATCTCATGCAAATAGGAACAAGTGCTGCAAATTCTCTCTCCAATGCTGATAACTCCTTTGTTCTCAACCAAAATTATTACAAGGAGCCTCTGAGCTTGAATTCATATGCAAATTTCACTGCTACGGAAAATCAACAACGCACTAGTTGTTCTTTGTTTATCAACTCTGAATTAGTTCCGCTAGAAAAGTCCCCAGAAGGTACACCAAGAGGCTGTATTGATGCGTGGTCTACGGGTATATCAGGTGACCACAATGGAAAACTCTGGCTTTCGTCACTGTCTGTCAATGGGAGTCAATAATATCAGAGATGATGAGATGGGTCCTATTCATATGGGATTAGGAGTGAGTCTGACCAGATCCATGAATTTGCTTCAAAATCACACCTTTCAAGCTAGTTAGCCCGTCTCTTGGGCTGCTTCAACCCCTGGAGGCCCACTCGCAGAGGTTTTAAGGCCAAACAAGATCGCCACCGCCGCAGCAGCCATGGAAGGCAGCTCTAATCCATCATCATCTCCCATTACCGGAAATGGAAGTTCTTCTTGTCCGCTAGTGAGTCCACAGTATCTTCACCAGCTGGTGTTTTACGAAGAACGCTTGCTTCATTTTCTGATAGCAGTGGTAGTAGCAGCCCAACACTTGCCAGTTCAGAGGCCAAACCTGAGATCGGTTTGATGTGGCTTAAAGGAAATTATCAGACGGTCTTTCCCTAATGAACCAAAGAATCTACTACAACAAACGGATGTGTTCTCTTTTTTTTTTTTTTTTGGTATTTTTTTAATTGACAACTTAGTTGTTGGGTTTATTAAATATATCCTGACTTGCATTTGTAATTGTGCAATATCAGCCGGTTTTTTTAAGAACTCATTATAGTGATTTAGTGAACTTAGAAGAGAATTTGTCTGAAAATGTTGTTTGTGTTAGATTATTGGAAACTTACAGTATACTGATTTTTAGATCTTTGCAAAGAGGGCGATAGGATGGTATATGTGAAGGACAAAGGAGTGTCATAGTAGGATCCTTGAAACCTCTTTTTAATGGAAATTTGGTGATTTAATTCAACTCTATCAGTGAATATATTTTCCAAAAAAGAAAAAAAACATAAAACCTTTGTTTGGAGTTGCTGATAGTTGGTAGTTTGGACCTGCTCGGAAGTCGAAGCTCCTTCTTCCTTACTAAAGAAGAGAAGGGCTCTAGTGGTTTGACATGTTTTTGTACCCTGAGTCAGCCAGAGCCAGACAACCACAGCGTGTTGTGGTTTGACATGTTCTTCGCTGCGAAAAGGAATTAAGCGGTCCATTATAACGAGATGACATGAACTTGGGTTGAGAATTGCGATCCGATGGCCGTCGATTTGTTTAAGATTCTAAAATGAATGAACCAAGGAAACCCCAGTCCGAGCCAGCGAATGCAAAGGAAGTTGGGAAAGTAAGTCATATTTTGGAGCTAATAGGAGCATATCAGAAAGTTTATATATTCATATTAAACAATATTTGAGCTCAAAAACTTAAGTTATTAAATTTTTAAATTTTTCATGTATATATAAAATATTTCATTTATATTTTTTAATGATGTGAGATTTTTTATTTATATATGAACTTTATCTCAATAATTTTTTTCGTTTATTTGTGAATTCTTATCAAATTTTATCTCGGTCCTTATGTGAATAAATTCTAACAATACCTTTTTTTGGTCTAGACAACTTCACATCTTGGATGATGTTGGTGCATCTTAAGCCCACCTTAGGCCTGGTATTCAACCTTACCTCTATGTAGGTCTAGATTGTCTCTATGCCTCTCAAACTTAGCCTTAATCACGGTCTTAACCTTGCATTTCATCATAGATTGATTTAGTACATTACTTTTTTAGGTATTTCGATTCCATATATTCGTTACATCCAAGTCGAACCTTTAACTCTAATACCAGTTAATGGAGAGATAAGTCACACTTAGAGCTCATGAGAACATACTAAAAAAGTTTTTGGGCTCAAGTAGTATCTAACATATATGTATGGACTCTCTAGTGTACTCATGTGAGCTCTAAGTTTGACATATCTCCTCAACAATACCTCAACTCTCCAATGTGAGTAAGTTTTATCAACACCTAATTTTTGGTCAGGTAACTTCACGTCTTGGATGGTCTCAGTGCACCTTAGGCCCAACATTCGACCTTGCCTCTTTATGGGTTTAGGTTGTCTCGATGTTTCTTAAGCTTGGACTCAATCATAGCACACAACATGGCTCTCTGCCTAGATTGTTTCAATGCCTCTCAAGCTCGGCCTCAATCATGGCCTTAACCTTACACTTCATCATAGATTGATTCAGTACATTTTCTGCTTAGGTGTTTCGATTCCACACACTCGCTACTAATTATTTCACACATTCAGTAAATTGCCTACGAATTATCAGAGTGCTCTAATATGATAAAATAATCTCAAATAATATTCAAATTAAATATGTCACGCAGTAAAAAAAGAATCAAATTATCACTCTCTTGTGTGAATCTAATAGGAATCAAACAAATAGAGTTAACAAATAAATTACCAAACTACAAGCACATGACACAAGCAATTTACATGAAAGCCCTCTATAAAATGAATAGTAAAAATCACAAGTAACAACAAATAATTTTCACTATCAAAATAATGAAAATACAAAGTTTTTTCTAATTAGAATTAAAGGTATACAACCACAATATCTTAAGATTAAACAATCTTGATAAAAAAATAATCTTGAAAGAGAAAATTAAAAAAATCTCAACAAATTTAGATATTACCAAATACTCACGAAATCAGTAAGTAAAAATTCAAAATCCGATCTCTACCATACAAACTGAAAAATAATAAGTCGTAAACATTAATAAAATTTTGGCTTAATCGGATAATGAATCGATCTCAATCAAATTACTTGATCGAAACTATACAAAACTCTTTTTTCTCATTTTTTTAAAATTATTTTGCCGCCACATTTTATTTTTTTTTGTTTTCCAGTTATATAAGGGTTTAAAATTTTATAACCAACTATAACAAGCACGAAAAGATTAAAAAATCTTGATGAATGCCCTTTAGTTTTAGGCCACCGAAACTAAACCCGACAAAGGAAAGAAGCTGTTAATGTCGTAATTTAACGAGTTTATCATCATTCATTCGTCCTCTCTTTTTATTAACTGACTCGCACAGAAAACAGAGCTTATGCTAAAATATTCGCGTCCATTCTATTGTATAGTTCAGCAAAATTGCTCGTTTCATCAGCTAAAGTCGAGTATCCGGCGGCTACTAAAATTTGATATTGGAGTCACGCAAACCTCTTCGGCTGAATGTCGCATGCACCCGGGAGGCCCATTCTCGGGAATCCTATGGGGAACCAGCCAGACTACAGTACGGGTTTAGGCCTCAAGTTAACGCCTTAGGCCTAAGATTATCCCAAGAGAAAACTCGGGGCGAAAAAAATATGAGAAGCCTATGGAATATGGATTATGGTTGCTTTTGCTCTTTGCTGGTTATTGAAGTATAGCGGCCATATAGTTTGGTGTCTCTGCCACAGTTTTCTTGTAAGGGCAGGAGTAAAAGCAGTTGCCGCAAAGCCTCCTTGCATTTCACTGATAGAGCATTCTTTCCTAACGATGTCATGTTTTACATTGATGAGGCTGAATGGTCCAGCTAAAAAAACAATCGGTGACAAATGAGCTTCAAATTGAGCTTCGTCGATGGGCTGATGTCATTGCGCAGCGTGCGAGCATTGGAGTTGGACAGCGGCAAGCCACTGTTTGTTGCACCAGCTATTAGCGTTTCATGTGGAGCAACTCTTTCAAGAAAAAAAATTCTCATATCTATTGATGAGTTTGGAATTTCTCTCACCCCACTAAGAGACTAGCTTGAGGAGACTATGGGAATGGCACCATGGCAGAACCTTATATAATCCTCTCGACTAAACGACTATTCTTGGAGTCACTGCCTCAACCGAACGATGGTTGATTTGACATGAATAAGGTAATGATAAATTTGTTGTAGTGCTGTCCATTGATTCTGTATAATTAGGTACGTTGTTGTTAGCATTCTGCCAAGCTTAGTGTAGCTTTATGCATACATTTTAGAGTTTACTTATAACTTGCATATCGTTCTTGATTCTCTTGAGCACTGCTGAATATTTAATCTTGTAAGTTGCTGCCTGCTGATTTTGGAATTATTGATGAGTCATTGAATAGCACAATCTTATTTGCATGATAAAAACTTCCTTTCATGATTAAAAAAATCCTGGTCGTCGTTTTGTAGCAGGACATTCCGGCTTTCTTTAGATGAATACAAAATTTATACTTCATCCAAAAAAATGATGTGCAGGAACAGAAAAATTTTTCAAAATGCCATGTGGGCAAAGCTGTGCTATTTTCGTGTACTGAAAATGAAAGTTCCAAAATGTTTCTGTAAGACGACTGACATTGATTGTTTAATTTCTTAAGTGGTCCAGTGAGGTTGCTTGATGAACTTGCTATGATGATAATAGATGATAATAGAAGCTTTAATAATCAATTGCCAAATAAGATACTTCTCGAGACACTGTCATGATAATTGGCTCCCATCATCTACATGCAGTTCTAGGCCTAGCTTTCTCATTGGAATAAAAATTGGTAATTATCACCAGCTTTGCCTTTGTTCTTTTTCACCTCAAGCAATGGAGCAATCGCATTGTTTACCTCCACCACTTCCTAAGATCATTTGTTGAAGGTGGAAAGATTTCTTCGCCAAGACTACATGCATAACAAGAAGAAATGTTGGATTTCTGCTCCATGCCAAAATGGCCTCCATAACGGCTCCTATGCCTTGGACTCCCCTAATTATAATCATAAACTTGATCTTTCCTCCCCTCAACACCACATTGGTCAGGGACTGGAAATGACAGACGTTTTTTGGCTGATCCCACTTTCTCCCTTTCTGGGGTTGAAGGCTCTGCTTTGGTGCACTTTGTGACCGAAACCGAGACTTAGCAGATGCTGTAGCAGCCATATAGTTAGGCATTGCTGCAGGAGCCCCAGCATTACCACTCATTGTATGGTTGTAGGATCCTGAGTTTGGCGTATGGGGTGATGGGTGGCTCTTCTCTTCTTTGAGGTAGCGAGGGCTAGCTGAGTACATTTGGAGAGGCTTTGCTTTTGACGGAGATGGGGTGATTGAGCAAGTGGGGAGACTGTTGTTGACTTTGTGGAGAGGGGACGCGACAAAAAATGGACTAGGCCTTTGTTGTTGGTAGTGATATTGAAGGATGGATTTTTGGTAATGGAGGGCTGAGTAAGAGTAAGGTCTAGAGGTGTCAATTTCAACTGTTTTTATGGGATCTATTTGGCCACACGACATTCTGCCAGTACTCTCCCATTGCTTCCTTGTTGTCCACCGATCAACCCATCTGGTTTCCTCGTCAAGCTCTTCCTCACTTTCGACAGTGTCTCTGTCAGTTCTCCAAATCTTTTTCAGGAAACGGATGCAGGAAATAGTTTCATTAGTTATTTCGCAAATTTAGTAAAGAATACATCAGTCATGTAAAGACAGGTCAGGGACCGAAACATCAACCTGGTGAGAGAAGGCATGCGCAAGAGCTCTTTCACGTTTCGAGGTAGCTTCCTTTTTTTTCTGCACAATGGCCTGAATCTCCTCCGGTGTTTTCGGGTGCTCGTTCCAATGGATCCAATCATCGACCTTGCTGCTTTCTTCCTTAGACTGCACCACAACTTACAAGGCCAATATAAAAAAAAACACAACAGGTTGCTGCCAGTTGAAGCTTAATGCAAGTCATCTTTAAGTAGTATTTCTTACAATGGACTTCCTGTCTAACAGATGCGAGCTCCATAAGCTGGTGGGGTCACTGAATATGGAGTCTCTGCTTCCTTCATGCGCCGAAAGCCGCTTACGTTGATTACGCACTCGGGCTTGCACTCGATCCATAGCCTCCATGCATCTAAGAGTAATATTTGCTCGCTTTCGAACATTTTGGCCTCTCACCAAGGCTTGCAGCTTCACCAGCCCCTTGAGTGCTCTGAGAGCTCTCCTTGCCTTCAAAATCACGACTATATATTGGTTATTCCTAATATCTTTACTTGTGACAAATTTAAAGTGCAACAAACAAACTAATTACTAGTATTCCATTACCAGACATCCTCTGAAAGCTGCCTGTATAAGAACGGCAGCAATGTGTTCCCTGACGAAAATGGAAGGCCTCGTGAGGCGAACAACTTCTACAGCTGCTTGGGCTGTTGCTACTGCTGCTTGAGCAGCTGCTGTGGTGGCTATGGCCACTGCAATGGCGTGTCTTTCCTCAGCTTCAGGAATAGCATTCAGTACCGAGGTTTCTGGATTGGTGGTCGCTTTAGCATTAGCAGTTGTAGTTGTGGTCCTTTCTTCACTGTGTTGTATTACTGTTTCCTGACACGACGGCTTCTTGAAAATCCATCTTCGTTTTCCTCTTTTCTGCGCAAACCAAGAAAAAGAAAATTAATTCAAATTTTATTGCATACATATATTCAAGAAACAAAAAGAAAAACAAAACAGAGGGAAAATTTATGAAGATTAACCTTCTCTTCTTCCTCTTGTTCGCTATCTTCTCTCATTCTACAGCTTCTCTTCTCATTTTCCTTTGTAGGAGACCTAAAAGCTTTCTTCATTGCAGTCAACCAAGAGTTTCCTCCAATCTTCCCCATAGAAGAGTTGACACAAAAAGCAAAGCAAAGCTAAATTAAGCCAGCTATATATAATGCAGAATATAAGAAAAGAATGGAGTTTTTCTTTCATAGCCTCATTGGAGCTTCTTCATATGGAGTAGTTGGTATCTTTAAATGCAAAAGGTCCACAGATATAATTGAAAGGAAAGGAACAAAACACTATCTATGTTGGATCCAACTGGGCATAGGTGCATAGCATTGCTAGCTAGTTCTTCCATTCGGGAACGGACACTGCATTATATTAAGCTTCGTAACGTTATTGTGGGCAGTGTGTAGTGCTAAAAGATATGATGTTTTCTTGTGGAGTGGACCGTGGAGAACACAAATAGAGTTATGTGTCAGACAGTTTCAGACAACGTAAAAAAAGTGAGTAGCCTCGATAATGCTGAAAGTTGGATGGGGTAAGAGAGGTAAAAGCATTTGCTTTCATGTTTCTCAAAGAGGTACTTTCAGCTTGTAACAACGACCAAAGAATACGGCTTTCTCTGGGCCTTCCACGTGCTAAGAAGTGTCCGTTGAGTTTTAAGAGATAGTAATTGTCAATAAATCATACGTGGCAATTTATTAATGATTAAAATTAAAAGTAGTCAGGAAATTTCTCGTTAAACGAGGTATGTTGGGATTGGTTAAAATTACAAAATCAAGACAATTTCAGGTTCTGAAAGGTGAATTAATTTAAAAAAGAGAACTGATTATTACAGGGGAAAATGATAGTGGGCAGAATGACAGAGGTTGCTCAGTGGATAGACCAGTCAAAATCTTGACCTTTTTATTTTTGGAGCCCCATTAATAAAGACTTAGGACTACACCCTCAGATTCAATTTTCTAAACTCTGAAAATGTATGGTCGCCTGTATGAAACTTCTCGGATTCGCATTTTACTGCTCCTGCCATACAGTCACTAATTAACAACAGCCTTCATTTCCCCATACACTTGCTCGTTCAGGGTAATTGCCAATAGCAGAACAGCCTGGACAGGAAGAGCGGGGAGAATATTTTTGGGGGTAAAATATGTGCTCGATTCATCATGTAGGTTTAAGGGTTCTAAGATTTAGGATTTTAATATAATAATTTACGTTTCGAAATTTGAACAATTTGAACTCGTATGTGAGTTGAAACTTCCTAAGATTATCCAAATGCATGTATGATCGCATGCAATTTTCATTAAAAAAAATTTTATTAACACAATCACATGCCTTTCCAATGATGGAAACATTTTTCTGTAATGGAATCAAAACAACCTGAACACCGCTATATAGGCGACCTATTTTGATGCAACAGTTGCATTACCCCACAAAACTTCCAATATTTTTTTACTGTTTTCCCTTTCACTTTCTTTCGGTTCTTTTCTTCGATGACAGGGACAGGAAGCGCCAAAAAGAATTTTGAAGGATTTTAGAGACAATATATATATATATTTTTTCATACCCTTGTCTTGTCTTTGTTCTTTTCTCAGCTTTTAAAGAGGATTAGATTCTCCGATGGAAGCAAAACAAAAAATGATCTTGCATACTTGAGCACTTTGGTCGGAATCAGTGATTTGCTAATGGATTTGTGGATTTTAAGAGAAAAAGTGATTTAGGAATAAAATGATTTAAAAAAAATGTGATTATTAAGTCTCGATGATATAGGAATGTAAAATTTTTATATTTAGTTTAATGAAAGATTATTTAATAAAATTTTTTTATATTATTTTTAATAATATATGAATAACACATTATTTTTATTAATTTTTAAAATAAATTTTTATATTTTTAATAAAAATAATTTTATAATTTTAATTATTATCATAACATTAATTAACTTTATGCATAAAAAATATGCATATCAATCTTCACGATGAGGATTACGTGGGAGTTAGAAAAGAGTAGCAATCTCAGAGTTTTAAAGGACAGATCCTTCAAAACAAATTTCATGTGTAATAATATTAAATTAATGTATTTTAGATTTTATATGTAATAATATTAAGTAAAGATATTTTATTTTTAAATTTTAAAAAATAATTTTTTATAATTTCAATAAAAATTACATTTTTATTTAAAAAATATCGTTATTTTTAACAAAGATTGCATCTTTATTTTAAAAATATCATCTTATTAATAAAAATTGCATTTTTTATATTAGAAACATTTTTTATTAAATTTTAAAAAATATTTTTTTTCATATTTTTAACAAAAATTACATTTATATCTTAAAAATATTGTCTAAGATTGTGTTTTTTATCGTAAAAATATTGTTTTTATTAAGTTTTGAAAACTAAATTTTTTCATATTTTTGACAAAAATTATGTTATTTTATTTTAGAAACATCGTCTTTATTAAATTATGAAAAATATTTTTTTTATCTTTTCAAGAAAAATCGTATTTTTAATCATAACTTTTATAAAGATTTCAATAGCATTGTATTAAAAACATAATATTTATTTAAACTATTTTAAGAAAAAAATTATTTTAATAATATTTTATAATTTACTATATTTTTAAGGTAAATATTACTGTTTATATAATCTAAAAATATAATTAAGTGAAAAACAAATTTTATTTTCTCTCTAAAATCTTAAAAAATTAGGAGAGATTTTTTAATTCTCCCTACTTTTTTACTTTTTGATAATATTAAAAATCTTAAAAATTCAACAATTATATTTGCATGAATCAAAATAAAAAATCAAATTATAAAAAATAAAATTCCGAAAAGGAAAGTCCTCCAACCAAAACGTCCCCTTAAGAGAATCTAACGCAAGGTTTCCTAAGGAAGACAGTAAAAAGTAATGGCTTATCTGAGAAAATAAGGATCAATGTAGAAATATCCTTTTCTTGCCCCCTAAGATGTAAATCCTGGATGTTTCCGGAAAGACTAGATAGCCTAAATATATTGCGAGTAACGACAGGTCCAGATGTTGGGTCCAGAACCTTCACACCCTCACTCAAACTTTCAAGATCCCTCTCCAAACTTCCCCTGCTTTTTGCCATGCACAGAACAGAGTCTCCTCCGTTGGCCTATATATATTCACCGTCCTCCTCCCTATCTTTAGCAGTTCAAACAAATAGTCATTAAAGCTCTCTTTATTATTCAGTCTCCTAGCTACCTCTTAGTTCTCAAAGTCTTTGTTATAACAATGACTTCAACTTTGTCTTGGTCATTTTCACCAATGGTATCAAACAGGGTTAAGCCTTGTTCCATTAAAGTTATAATGCCATTCTCTGTGTCTTTTCCGTCCAAGAATTCTTGCAGCAGCCGGCTGTCTATTGTAAGGGCACAGGCCGCAGGGGATAACAAAGATACGTCAGTGGACGTGCACGTTAACAAAGATAATCAAGGGACAGCTGTCGAGAAGAGGCCTAAACGGTTGGCTGTGGATATCTCTCCTTTTGGTAAGTATTTAGCTCTTTTTCATTTGTACAGTTTTCTTTATATCAGTAGCTCGACATTTGTTTGTTACAGCTGAATCATTAATATGGCTTGTTATAATGAATTTTACCATAGAGTGTGGAGAAAGGCTCGATTGATTAATTCCTTTTTCAAAATTTGGGGCCAATCTTGCCTCTGATTCTTCAGAATATTTTAACTTGATCCATGGTTGACAGGTTTGTTGGACTCCTTGTCTCCTATGAGATCAATGCGTCAAATGCTAGACACAATGGACCGGATGTTTGAGGATGCCATGACATTGCCGGGCACCCGAACAGGAGCGATGCGTGCACCTTGGGAGATCAAAGATGATGAATATGAGATCAAAATGCGATTTGACATGCCAGGACTTGCAAAAGAGAACGTTAAGGTTTCCATAGAGGACGATATTCTAGTTATCAAGGCAGAGCAGAAAAAGGAGGAAGGAGATAATTCTTGGACAAATAGGAGCTACTGTTCCTATGATACTAGTCTCCAACTACCAGACAACTGTGAGAAAGATAAGATCAAGGCAGAGCTGAAGAATGGAATTCTCTTCATCTCCATTCCTAAGACAAAAGTTGAGCGCAAGGTTATTGATGTAGAAATTCAGTAAAACGCTTGCGGGTTTTAAGAAGGTGCCTTTGTTTTTTTATCTTACGCGATCTTAAATTTTGTGTAGAACCTGCTATGATGCTTTTGATTTTATACTTTGCATAAGAAAGTTTTTGTAAATGTAAGTTTACGTAAATACTAATGGGATATATGATCATTTCTTTTGAAGCTATGAATACTCTCGGTAGGAAGTCTGTAGCTGGTCATCTTCTCTTTCTCTTTAGGTCCTCATCAATTCCAATTGCCTGTCCAATTCACGGCTTTATGATGCCATAAATAATAGTGATGGTAACAGTTCAAAATGGTTTCTAATGAAAAAAAAAAAAAAAAAACCCTCTCCCTAGCCTGCTATGGACATTTTCTTAGCTTTGTTTTAACAATGAAACAGATTCAGAAATTGAAATTTCCCATTTTCTCAGGGCATCAAATCGGTCTTAACAAATTCTCAATTTCCAAATATTTGCTGAAATGTTATCACATCTACAGTAAGTCAAGAAAAAGGGGAATACATGAAAAACCCGTTGCAGTAGTGATTAGACCTGTTAACATGCAACAACGTTCTAGCTTCTGAGTGTTAGGCAAAGACTAACAACTAAGAAAGATATCATAAAATCATTGTTCATTCTTGTTTCACAATATCAAACTCGCAAAATTATGCTGCGCTGAAAGCGAATGGAAATGATAAACTCTGTTTACGCCACAATTTCTTGTGATTTCAGGCCATTCGATTATATCATTCTTTTTTTCAGGACCTAAAATATATGTTGCCCTGAAGTTCAAAGAGTTAGCGGGACAGCTGAAAATCTAGTTACTCTATTAACTATCACTCTTTTTCTTCCGAGATAGATTCGAGTTTTGGCTTCCAATGTCTAGGAGATACAACAAAATTACCATTTCTATTCTCAAGCCCTGCAAGAACCTCCTCAACCGATATTTGCTTCGTCAACAATTGCTGAAGCTCTTGCTTTGTTATAACAACTTTTATTCTCTTAACACAATCGGCTTGTCGTGTATCAGCCATGGATGAATTACTTTCAGGAGTTGGATCTCCAACTGGATCAACTGAAGGAAGAATGTAGTAAACCTTCCCTATCTTCAACTCGTAGTTAAGCGGGAAATGCTGTGTAACCGTCTTTGATAAACCAATACCCGACCCTGAAAACTTCTCCAATATATCTTTAACAAGAAGTGGTGCTCTCATGAACTCTAATTTCTTCCATCCATTTTCACCCCTGCAAAACTTTCTGATCAGGCTTGGCGTCAACAGCTCTCAGGCAACAACCTTCACTTCGTCTAAGAGGAGCCCAACAATTACCCATTTAGCTTCAAAAAATTAGAGCCAAGAAGAGATATGGCCTATGGGCTATGGGGTTATTAGCAACAGAAGAGATAATATTTGATACAAAGCAAGTTTGTTGTTTGGTTAATTTGTAAAAGGAGCAGAGGTAACATTACACACTAAACAATTAATGGGTTTGTTTTGCATTAATGCTACGTTTGAATAAATATTAATAAAGGAAAGAAAGGAAAGGAAAGAAAAGAAAAATATTTTTTTTTAAAAGAAAAGATACATATAACCTTTGTTTGGATAATTAAAATTAATAAAAAGAAAGTAAAGAAATTAATTCTAACAATCATTATGTGAATAAAGAGTGAAAAAGAAACAAAATGATTCATTATAATAATTTTTAATTTTTTTCAATTATAATCTTTCATTGCTTGTGATTTTATAATACATTTTTGAATCATAATATATTTGCTATCTTATCTAACCTCATAATTACTACTATATTAATGATTTTTAATCAAGTGAAACAAAAAGATATTTTACAAACATGCATTGATGGATTTGTTAGTCATTATTAAAATTTCAACACGTTATCACTTTGACATCTCATAAACCTAAAAAATATGTCTATTCATATTTAATCATTTATCAAGATCAAATCATCAAAAAATTATAAAAAATTTTTATATTGAAAAAACACGTGAAACTTATTTGAAAAAAGAAATGATTTTAAAAAAATTACAGAAAGATTATGATGTGATTAGATTTTTTTTACTAAGCTTTTGGTATTAATAAAAAGTTGAATATAATAATCTCTTTACAAAAATAAAATTTTTTAGCTTTTTTTCTTTAACTTTTTTTTCAAATTGAAGTATTAAAAAAATGAAAACTAAAAAAAAAATTAAAAGTTATTTAATTTTCACTTTTTTTTTAAAATTAAAAATTTATCTAAACAATTTTTTTTTTTTTCTGTTTTCATTACTTTATTTTATTTTATTCTTTTCTCTCAATCCAAATATACCGTAAGTGCAAGAGCAAAAGTTATCTTTCTGTTGAGAAAGGGGGCCATTGGCATTGCTCATCTATCATTCTCCATTTCCCCTTGCCTTTTGGCCTCTAGCTCTGTTTATTTCTAGGAGCCTAGTAGTGTCCATGTCACATTCAGCTTCACTTACTGTCTATCAACTTGATGACCGTACAAATGGGACAATGTAATTGATTGGTACAATTATAGACCAAAATAAAGAGATTTTCACGAAGGATTATTGGCCAATGACCAGTGTCTAAAATCTAAATCTTTATGGTCTGATCAAAAATTTTATTTTTTAAGGCAAGATATTAAATATTCTTGATATTTATACACCTACATAGTGGTCTATGAAATATCCATGTAATAAACCAACAATTTATCCTCCATTGACCCTTTTTATTTTCTTTTAATTCGTACTCTGTATTATTACATCATCCTTGGCGTTTGGTGATGTCAATGAAGCATAAGTTGAAGGGCCAAAGGGGAGTAATAGCCTACTTGTATAATTAATTGTAGTCGGTTAGAGTGGGGCCTTATTGATTTCAATGGAAGCATTTGACATGACTATCTGATTCCATGGGAGTGGGACCATTTCTCGGTACCAAAATCATAAATTCAAGGGTCGAAAATTCAGGGACAATTCCAATAGAAGAATATGGAGAAGTTTTCCACTTGGGTTCGCATCATATTGTTGGAAAATTCAGTCCATTGTTTGAGGGCATAAAACAGTTTAGGTCATTCGAGGTCATGATGAGAGAGTTTGGATCCTTTGTGGGGGGTTACATGTAACTTATTAATTTCACTCAGAACCCTTTTCGCTTGTTTCTATGTAAGGCTGGTACCTAACTTTGACAATGCTATTATTGTAGACAATAGGGAAGGAGTTTAAAAAGATCCCGTGATTCTTGTCTATTATAATTTGAAATGGTTGACTCGTATTGTCGTTCCTTACTGAGGACGTTTAACAAACCTATCTGACCTACAAACAGCTGGCTTAAAAAAAAGCTGGCAAAAGGGTCACCATCGACCCTACCTAAGTACTGCCAAACAAAGGAATGTATAAAACGTGAAACAAGAGGTATAGATTTTATTTAATTAAGGCATTCTTTTTCTCCCTGCAAAGAAGGATAATTAGTGATGGCAATGAGTCGGGATGTATTGAGTTTTTATTCGTTTCGAATTTGATTTGATTTTAAATATATAATATTTAAATTTATATTCAATTTGATAATTTTTTTATTTTTAATATTCAAATTCGATCCGATTTGATTTGAAATTAATAAAATATCATTTTAAATATAAATATAAAATTAAATATATATAATTAAATATAAAATTAAAAAAATATTTTTTTTATATATATCGGATCGGATTTGCCTAAAACCCTACCTCGACCCGACCCCGAAAATTTTTTATCATATCCCGACTTCGACCCGAATCGATATCCGATTTTCAAAAAAAAAAAAAAAATTAACCCTAAGTTGTCGGATCGGATCGAAACCTGAAGGATTCGGGTGTTTTTACCTTCTCTGAGAACAATCCATATGATCAATAGATATTTTCATACAATCAAAATCACATATAACAAAATGAGGACAAAACGAAAAGGCAAACAAGAGAACTAAATAGGTTATTAAGACTTTTAAGTAGTTCAGTGGAAATCGCAAAACTCCAACTATAGGTCGGCCAATATAATTTCTTGCCCTTAATCACGAATTTGTAGCTTCAAAAAGCAAATTCAGACAACCTTAATGGTTCACGCGACACACATTGATGGACAAAACACTACACTAAATTGTCGTTTTGACTCTAATGCTGGCTTAAGAAGGTGGATTAAGTCCATGATTGGGAAGAAAGAAGCACACTGTTAAACAATGACGGGCTCTAGCATGGAAATTCTGAACCGAGCTTAAATCGAATTGATCATATAGTTCAGCTGCCATTGGGTTACCCTTGATTTCTTTGGTGCATTTATTTGGGCTTTTAGCCTATTTGGACAAGAAGGGATCTGAATTCACCAGATCCACGGGAAAAGTGTACCCAATTTTTAAAATTATTGATTTATTTGGGAATTACCAAAAGAGTCCAAAACAACTTAATGACTAACTTTGGTGTGGGACTGACTACTATAGTACAAAGCTCATTCGAAGAACTAGGCCTGCAGCCGAAACCATTATTGGAAACACTAGTGGTCAGCTGATCATGAATTATGCCAAAAACTTTAACAAAAGCCCAGTATATGAACAAAGTTGATTTTATAAAATGAAGTTTATTACTAAATGGGGGCTTTGACTATTAAACTTTTGCTTTCATTCTTACATAAAAAAGTTTAATAAACGAAATCAGCAACTTCTTCACTTAGTTTCTATATATCAATGAAACAAAATACTAAATATATATATAGTAACTATTTCTGATGTTTTTAGTTGGGTATGGAAACTAACGAACGCGAAATTTTAAGCTCTCATTAATTGGTTTTATTTCAGCATGTCTCATTACATATAAAGTTCCCATTATTTAATATGCATTCAATTTGGTTATCATCTTTCATGAATTAATAAACAACCAAATCCCTACTCTTTTTTGTGTTCTTGTAATTATTGGAGACGAGGATCAATGTATAGTTGTTTACACTCTCAACAATCACAAAGAAAATCCGTTGGCTAAAACAACGGTTTGTCTCATACAACAAACCCAAATCGGAAGCACGTTCTCTCGATCAGCATTCGGAAGAATAACTTATTTAGAATTTATAATTATCCAAAATATAGAAAGAAGAAGAATAGGTTATTATTGCTGAATGAGCGGCTGTTGAACTGCTAGAGAAGGTGAAGGTCAATAAATATGTCTTCTAATGGCCTCTAAAACATATATGTATATATATATGTATATATATATATATATTCCAGGGATAACAGCCATTGGATCAATAATTTAATAATATGGAAAAGGAATATATGGCTAAACAACTGATAGCAAATGAGGAAAGAAGAAAGATGGAGAGTTGGATACAGCAAGGCACGTATCTTTGGACCCATTAAAAAGTATAGTAAGTACTGTTGATATCTATGTCAAATAAACGACGGAATATGGAAATAAGGTTCTTGGAAATTCCCCTTTTCTACTGTATTTGCCCTTTTTGTGCCCACTTGCACTTTTTTTTATTATTTTTTTCCTTTTCTTAGTTTAGTGAATTATCAGTACATTCTAAAAAAAACTTCAATAATTGGGTAAAAATAAAATAAAATCCTCAATAATCGTACAAGGTTTTCTATTTCGTTTCTCTGGCGTCCCATGGGTTCTGTTGTGCAGTTTTTTTTTTTTTTTAATTTGCTCCAATTTTCAAACCTTTAAACAGTGATAAGTTTCTCGTTTAGGGTATCTTTGTTGGGGAATCTGAGGTGAGTTGGCTGTGGAAATCTAGTAAGGTTTGATAGAAAAAGAAGAGAGAAGTAAACCTTATTGATTGAAGTTGTTGTAGAGGGTTGATGCGATTGCTTTCACTCCATAAATATTTTGTCAGCCAACGGTTCATTCTCACTTTGTCTCCCCTTTTTCCACTGTATTTTGGCTTTTAGGTGCTGATTCTCGCCTGGGTTCTTTCCTTTTTTTTTTTCTATCTCTGGGGTTGGCTGCGCTTGTGTGGAGTTTGGACTGTGATTCCATATCTCAGCCAGGGCCAAATAAGATGCCGGGTGAAACCAATGCTACAGGGTTTGGTGACACGACTTACACCAAGATCTTTGTCGGAGGTTTGGCTTGGGAGACTAAAAGAGATACCCTGAAACGTTATTTTGAGCAGTTCGGAGAGATACTAGAAGCTGTCGTTATTAATGACAAAAGCACAGGAAGATCAAAAGGTTATGGCTTTGTAAGCACACGTCCCCTCAATCTTTCTCTTTTTTCGCCTCTTTATTTAGCCTTTTAACTTTGTTTTAATTATGGTATTCTAGGTGACGTTTAAGGATGCTGATTCGGCGATGAGGGCTTGCTCTAATCCATCTCCCGTGATTGATGGAAGAAGAGCAAACTGTAATCTTGCATCTCTTGGTGCTCAAAAGAATCGTCCAACTTCTGCCTCTCAGCATGGTAATCAAATTCTTCGTTATTCAACCCCTTGATTTGCCATCGAACCAACATCATAAATGCGGCAGTCGATATTGATGATTGTTTCATTTTGCATATTTTGCTTCTCTCGGTCTCCTTGCGTTTACATTTATTGCTGTCTCCGTTTGTTTTGCTAACAAATTTACAGGGATGGAGAAATTTAGCCCACCACCTCGAGTCATGGCACCATCCAGTATTGGTACTCCAGCATTTTATGGTCAACTCATCCCGCAATATGCATTTCCATATTGGGTTTACGGGTAGATCTGATTCAAAACCTTTGCATACATAGCTTAATAGTATTTGAAAATTGAAATGATTTAGTAAATTCTTATTTCAATTTGTAGTTCAATGTTCTAAATGTTTTTTCTTTTAACATTCAGGTATCCTGGTCACACACAGAACATTTATTCAATGGTTAGTCTCCGATTCTATCTTTTAAATTATGCGTTCATCTGAGTCCCACTTTAGACCAGTCACTGCAGTTTGCAATTCAGAATTTGTGGTGTTCAATTAAAAACTGAATGCATCTTTACCGACATTGTTATTGCAACTTTTAGTATGAAATCTTGATGTTTATGTTCAATCATTACAGATGTGTCAAACAACAGTTGGATATTTTGATTTGAAATCAGTTTTTTTGTTGGCAGAACTATTATAATGTATATGGAGGGCAGCGGTTCCCATCCCGTTACACCACCGGGACTCCTGGATCCCCTGGAGTCTACTTAAGTTACTTCCCACTCTATCCCCAGCATGGGCAGAGCAGCACAAGTCAGTATCCAAAAATCACTCAATATCCTAACGCCTCTCAGCAACACGGTACATTTGGGACCTTAACACTTCCTCAAGCAGCCACTCCATCTTTGCTTGCTACTACCGGTTGAGTATCAAAAAATTTACTGTTTTTTTTATTTGCACAGCACTACTTTACTTGATAGGTGGGAAATAGATCTTATTGTAACAAGCTTCCTTTAAAATACAGGTGCACCAGCCACAGCAGAAGTCGCCGGGATGCCAGGAACTGCCTCTGCACAAAATTCATGTGTAATGCCAGCGACTGATCAAATTACGATTTCATAACTAGGATCAGTAGAAACAGTGGAAAGGATACAATCAGATAAGTCAACTGAATACTCTCTACAGATTACAGGCAGAAAAGAAAGGGAGGGGTTTTACATTTTACCTTTTCTCACAAAAATCACACCTCAATACCGCAAAGATTAGAGAAGCATTCAAGAGTAAATGACAGAATACGATTTTTCACTTTCGGCCATTTTTAGATTTGCTATTTGGATATATTCTCTTTGACACACCACAATATACACACTTTTTATTACCCCTTTTAGGAATGGCCTTTTTCTTAAATTCGTCTCAAATGATCCTACAGTGATTCTTATAGAAACTATATCTGTTCGCATTATTGATCAAGAATTCATAGGATTTTAAGTTTACTTATCTAAAAAGCAATACTGGGTCTGAATAATGAAAGAGAGAGCCAGCTAGGGTCTTGCTTGGCTTGTCAGTTCATCATAGTTTTCCTTCGTTTTGCAGTTTGTTATAGAGTCATTGTCTGACTCTCTGTCGTATGCCTGAAGAGTAAAAAATTTACATCTCATCTTTCATATTCCTTGGGCATTTTTATCTTTCCATTGTCCATCTTTTGCATATTCAACTTCCGGGATTCATGAAGTATATGTCGGGAATCGAAGAAAATGCCAACACTAACTAAATAAACGTTGATTGCGTTGGGTTCCTTGTTCCAAATTCACTTACATGATTGTGCATATATAATTAATTAATTAATTTGCTTCTAATTTCTTCAAATGCTACGTAGAAAGAGGCCATTATTAGACAGCGAATCCCGGTGGGGTAAGTAGGACGATTGGTCCGCAGGTCCGCACTCCACCAGCTAAAGGCAGATACAAACTTTTCAAAAAAGGTTGTGGCTGCTCGCTAGGTATTCCCATTACTCGAAAGCACAGAATTAATTTATTTTGTGGTTGAAGTGAAAGTTACGTATTAAAACAAACAAACAAACAATGGTTTGTCGAACGCTAATGCTGCACTTCCATGAGGAGATATTATGTGAATCCGTAATGATATCTATATAGAGATCTGAATCTATATTTGTGAAATCATTTTTTGTAAACATGAATCTCCATACCAACACTCTCAGTAGTTCAATTTCTGAGGTAAACAGAATTGTTCCAATGAAAATTTTGTAGCAACATCAGACCAAAGTAAGTCAGCTCTATCAGAGTTCACTGTCAGAATTTTAGGGAATGCTCAGGGCCAATGTTAATTGTCAAATATTTGCCCTTAAATTCATAATCTCAAACATAAAAGGTAAACCCTTGTATGTTTGCTTGCAATATTGCATCATTAGTGTTATTCTTCCATATCCTTAGCGATCTGATCAAGTCAAAGTGCCATATATCTATTTAAAGGAACCACCATTTTTTTACCAATATGAGAAAAACAAAACAGGGTTAAAATCCAGGACATATCATTGACAGAACCCCTTTTCCCCCACCAAGAAGGTTCTTTGAAAATCTCCATGACTTTTGGCATTTTGCTCAACCTTCCAAAACAATAACTAATTTTGACCACAGATGCTTCACTCATTTCTTACCTTGAGAAAAATCGAAATATGGTGTTACTTGTTAGTATACCATATTTAACATTAAAATCAGAATATCTATGAAAGAAAAAAGTATATACTTATTTCAATAAGAGGCCAACTCGACTATCTTAAGAGAGACAAGGGTTTTATTTAAGATTCAATGAGATTATAAAATCAGTTTTTGGTAAAATTCACATGGATTTTACTTCTAAGTTCCAACTCTTCTATCAGAAATTCAAACCAAAAGACTGCACAGGTGGACAGTCTAGTATTTCATAACGATAAAGGCATCTAAAATTGCGACCAAGGAATCAGCAGAAAACAAATCATAATCAACAGTAAGAGATAGTCTATTTAAAATTATCAGTTGTTAGACAGATATGCCCGAGCAATCACCCCTAGAAAGTGCATTGCAATATGCAACATAAATTAACAATGTGTCCTCAGAATCACATCCAGCTCTACAAGCTAAAGAAACCAACCACAATTAACCCCCTGTAAGTAACAAAGATACTAAGATGCAGGGACAAAATGATGATCCCTTCCAACTCTACAAGCAAAAGAAACAAACCGCAATTAACCCCCTATAAGTAACAAAGATACTGAGTAAGATCCAGGGACAAGATAACATTAACGCCCAAAGTACCTCGAATGTACTGCTGTATGCATGTGTAAATATATATATATTGGCAATTGATAAGTCCAGCAGAAAGAAACAAGCAAGGGGTGAATCAGTGCATTGCAGGGCGAAGAGCATGAGGCAGAACAGGTGTCTTTGATGGGCTTAACCTGCATATGCAACAGGCAAATAATCCCATAAAATTAGGGAAGAATTTGAATTTTTCAACCAAAAAAATGTAAGACATCAGCTCAAACAGAAAAATCTCACAAACTAACCTTATGGGCAGAGATCCCAAAACTGCACCACTGCAGTTGAGGGCTGCAATCGCACTTTCAGCCTGCAAGAGTAGAAAAATAAAACGTGAAGATCATCCTTGCACACAACATCCAAGCCAATTTACTCATTTACAAATAAAACCAACATTGTGAGACATTCCAGCAAACAAGTTGTAGCACAGTCATTCAATGGCAATCACAGGGAAAAGTACAAACATATTTCTACTGAAAAATAGACACACTTTTGGCAGTTCCATTCCAAGTGAAATATTTGTGGAAATCATTCCAGCTAAGCATCTAAAACAGATTTGTGGCAAATGATGCAAAAGCTTTGTTTAATAATGGGGTGGATAGAAGAAGGGTAATATGATAGCTTAAGAGCTTAGAACCCAGTTCTACCATGCTACTAGAAACAACAGTCAGAGATCAACTAGTAGATTAAATCACATATAAAACAAAGTTACCAGGCACTTATCTTCACACTTTGCTCAACTACAGAAAAAAAAAAGTTCTTGACCATTAGAAAAGTACGAAATAGTGAAAGAGAAAGTGAAGGAAAGTGCATTAACTCATCTTCAAAATTGGCAGCAACAGATAAAATGATTCATCTTGAGCAAGTGCAATGCACTTCCTCAACTAAACAAAAAGCACACCAACAACATGAGTATGATGCAACAAATGGCTGTGGTGCAGAATAATAAGCTAGATAAGTTTAAGGCTGACGGTGCTCTCAAGCAAATGGATAATCATTCCGTCTGGCCACCAGCATAAAAGAAAAAAGGTTGTCTGGAGTAATGCTCTACATCACAAAACAAAAGAAGCCCAACATCCTGATTGCATCCTCTGACTAGGTTTGTCATCACAAATTACTTTCCAAAAACACTGCATATGATCATGGAGATTTAAGTGAGTCTTTCGCACACACGACTCTCCCCTGGTTCTAGGTAGAACTCAGGATAGTTGAAAGAAAGCTAGACATTTCTAAACTTGCTAATCACAGAAAAAATTCATTCTGAAATGCATTAAACCCTCATTTCCCTCAGTCAACAGCAGGTAAAAGGAAGGTTTCATAAACATGGTTCACTGTCCTTCAACACACGCTTCCACTACACTTGTGAGCACAGGCTCCTCATTTCACACTCCTACAATCAACCATTCATGGACCAGCAAGCATGATCATAACTGATCTTAACAGTCTTGCAACAACAGCTGTAAAGACCCTACGAATGACCATAGCCTTCAAACAAAGACATTTCAGTATCTCCCCCACCCATCGTTCTTAGAGACTGTAGTGAGAGAGGGGACCAATGGAAAGACCAGGACTACTCTTACAGAACCGTAAATTTTCCACAACTCAATTCACCTAAATCAACTTCCAGTCCCATTTGACAATGTATATCCTACAGTTCATGTCCCAAAAACCATTTGAAGTAACACAATCAAGCAGCAACCAAAAAGGAGGCATGATGTCAAAACCAAAACAGTAGAAACCAAGTGAGCTCTCCTGAAGAGGTTTTAGACCAATGTCACTTCACTTCATCCACTTAATTCTTCAGATCAATAAACCCCATGAATGAAAAGACTAAAAAGACAGTTAAGGCTTGGAATAACAGAGAAAAAATGATAGTACATTATCTATGTAAAGAAGTGGCTAGATAATGTTACAAGGGAATAGGCCATGTCATTTTTCATCTTAGAATAAGTAAGCTTTATGGTATAGGCCACAACATAGCACAGAATGTTCTCAACTTGAGAAAGCACAATACAGGAAATTTAACCTGATACCATAAAAACAGATGTTGCAACAGTTTCAGTAATAAAGATAGCAACAGTGTAACTACCATTGTGAACTCAACAAAAGCAATACGAGTTGAATGATGATAATCTCCCAATAGCCTCAAGCGTTGAACCTACCATAAAGCAAAAATGTTCAGTAAGAAATCATCAAATGTGACAAATATAACACATTTATAAGGCAGATCACACACGAGAAACTACAGACCTCCCCACAAACTGATTCAAAGAAGAGCTTAACATCAGCTTGAGTTACCTGTATCAATTGAACAAACATGCCAGGAATTATTGCTCTGGTTGTTGATCACACTGGCATTCAAAAAAAAAATAGTGGACGTGAGAAACTACCTTCTTGTCTATGTTTGTACAGTAAATGGTCCTTGTGCACATCTCCCTCTCGTCCTCGGACTGAAGAGCATAAAACATTTGAAGCCAAGTAATTAAAAACGAAAACACATATCAATATGTCTCTGACTCAGTTTCAATAACTTACACAACTGTGAATAATGTTCATTCATCATATAGATGCTTTACCCTGGGTAAGAAAGTAGGGTTAACAGGTGCAATTGCAGTCTTCGAAGGCAGCACTCTTACAGGGTAATAACCAAGCATGGTTCCAGACAAATTCAAAGCAGCCCTCGCATCCTCTACAAGAACACTGAATTGTCAATGCTGTAAAAAGAGGGCAGACATCAATGCTAACCAAATGCATAAGACTTCCATAATACCATCTTTATAAAACTCGACGAAAGCAAAGTGGAGGATAGAATTAGGATCACCACATATACGACAATCAACAACCTTTTGACCAAAATAACAGGAAGTTATTTTAGGGGAATAATCAACCACTGCTAAGTTGGATAAACTGAAATTTCTGTATTAAATAGGAGAAAAAAAAGTACAGGTCCACAACCCAGAAAGAGACCCGCAAGAAGGTCCTCAGTAACCTATACAATAAACATAATCAATCAGTAAGATATCACTATCAGTGCACAAACAAAGTAAAACTGAGGCGAGAACCATGAGTGTGAGATATGTCACCTGTAGATCAATATCAGATACATAAACGGTCTTCCTAATTGCATCCTTTCGCTGTGCAATGCTCGCTCTATTATTCAAATTTCTCTTCCCTTGGCTATAGTTATTCCTCTTTTGAGTAAAAAAGAAAAAGAGAAAATCAACAAAAACAACCAATATAAAATTGTTATAAAATACAAAAAAAAAAAAAAATTGCCAAAGGAAAAAGAAAGCAACATACCATTCTATTAGTATGTCCACTGGCGTTGCCAGAATTAGCATGCACTACAAATTTGTCAGTACTATATCCAAACCCATTTTCCAAAAAGCGATTACCTTGATTTTGGTTTTGATGATGGCTATCATTAGGATTACGATGATGATGATTGGCAAGGGAGGGAGGTACAAATTCCTCAGCCATAGGATTAAGCTTCGACAAAATCTCAGCCAAATCACTCATATCATTCTTGAAATTTTCACTATGACCTCCATTTTCCACATTGCTAAACCCATTAAGCCCAGCAGTCTTTGTCACCATCTGCTGCTGATTCTTTTCATTAAACCCATTTTGCATCTGATTGTTGCTATTGCCATTGCTGTTGAGGCCTGCTGCTGGTTTTTCTTGTTGAAAGTTGTCTTCCTTAGTACACTTAGCAGCAGTCACGGAATCAGTCCTGGTTTTTGATTTAACAGGATCGTTTACCGCATTGGAGTCAGACGACACTACGGTGTTTTCCAAATTTGGATCAGATGGCCCCATTTGTGCCCCAGCATTCTCAGCAACCGCCATTATCAAATGGAAACTCCCCTATCAAGAAATGGTCTTTTTCAGATTCCTCTGTAAACAAACAAAAAACAAAAAAATCCCATCTTTATTATTTTGCCTTAATTAATGATCCCAAAAAATACGCCCAGAAAAAATAAATAGTTATTGTCGTCGTTGTTGTTGCAGTTTTTAGAAGAGCCACGTACCTGCTGCATCTAAATGGTTTCCATCGATGTAAAAGCCAACCCCACCTTAAAGATCATCACTCCATGTACTAAGAATTTAAAAGGGAAAAAAAAAAGACACTGCAAATTGATGAGGAAACGGGTAAAACAGAAGAGAATATTTTATCTCTTTTGGCTTCTCGTTACATTAATAAATTAGATATGGGGAACAGTGAAGATCTTGTAGATGGAAAAAGAGAGCTATAGATATTAATAAAAAAAAAAAGTATAAGAAAAGAAAGTCATATTTTTTTTAAAAAAAGTGTATATCCACTATAAAATTAATCAGAAAAGAAAAAAAAAGAAATTTTAATAATTATTATTTAGATAAATAATAAAATAATTTGTTATAATATTTTTTAATTATATTTTTTTATAAAATAATATATAACACACAAATATATTTTTATATTAGTTAATTTATATAAATAAATGTTTTAAAATAAAATTAAATATGTTTAATGTAGTACGATATATTAATTAATTATTGATTTATCTTTAATTTTATGTTAAATTCAATTTTTAATTTATTTTGATAATTTAATTATTTTGTTATTAAGATTTTAAAATAATAAAATATTTATAAACTATAATATTATATAAAATATTCATAAAAAAATATTTTTATAAAAAATTTTAATTATATAATTAAATTTAATGTCATAATAAAAATATAAATATAATAATTTTTTCATAAACATAAATTTTTTTTCTTTATTTTTTTTTTCAAATTGAAGTATTAAAAAATAAAAATTACAAAAAAATAAAAAAATTATTAGATTTTCAATTCTTTTATATTTTTAACTTAAAAATTTATCCAAAAAATAATAATTTTCTGTTTTCATTATTTTTTATTTCCTTTCTTTGCCTCCCCCTCGATCCAAATGCAGTATCAGTGAGAGAGAAAGCTAATGAAAGAGAGAAAAAAGAAAAAAAAAATGTTTGGTTGTTGTGTTCGTTGGTTCGTCCCGTGCTTGACGGCCTTGATCTTCTTCACAATGTCCCAAAATTTTGACTCTTCTACATTTTCAATTTAATAATATATAGGCCCATTATTAGATTGGCATTTATCTCTCAAAAATTCTAAAATCTCCTTTTCCGTATTTCCATAAACACCCATCTATGTATATCCATGCATGCGTCATGTTTCAATCTCTCTCCATCCATATCATCATCATGACTATGATAAATGATAATAGGCCATTGTCAATTTTGTATTATTATTAATCTCTTGTTATATTTATTTCAAAATGGAAATTTGAATTGCAATTTTATCTTATTATCTTGTTTATTTTATATATTTTAACATTTAAATTTAATTTATTAGTTAGATTTTTTAAAATTAGGAGTTTGAGAGAATTTAAAAATATAATATCATTATAAAGTAAAAAATTAAATAGATAAGAATTAAGAGATAAAATAAATTAAGAACTTTTTACAATTAAAAATAAATTTGTCCATAGATTGAGTTGGATGGAATTAAATTTGATTAGCCTTTGAAATTCTTTGTCCAATGATTAAAGTGAAGCCTTTGAAATTGGCTCTCCAATTATAAGCAACAGGAAATTGAAATTAGACCTTATTGAGATGGCAAGTGTGAAGTTCACTCTTGTTAATCTTAATGCATGCGGCTGATTATCTTTTCAGACCCAACGGGTTAGCCAATGATCTCATACAGTAAAAATCAGAAGTCCAGCATTTTTTTTTTTTTGTAAGAAAAATGGTTGTTTAATTTTTTAGGCTAAGATAAAATGTATCGTATCTGATAGCTTAAAACAGGTGACTGCAAATCGTACATTCAAGATGACTTTACCAAATGATCATTAATAAAATTCAAACTCAATATCTCTTCATCAAAAAATATAATTTTAATCGATTAAATCAATCATTTATTGGTAAAAGTACTACATTGCTTTGCCCCAAATAGAGTTTAGGCTTTGTTGCATGTCTGAGTATAACTGAACACTGTCTACGAGGACAATCTAGATGTTGGTGGTGTTTTTTAGACTTGCCAATACGAAATATGATGCGGTGGTGTCGTAACGATTTTGAGACCGTCAGACATAAAGGAGTTTTAAAATTGAGAAAAAAAAAAGAAGAAGAATTGCCACCAATCTTTGTTAGGGTGTGATTGGTCACCAAAAAGCTTATCCTTTTAACAAAATTATAAAAATGGATTTAAAGTTTATCAAAAAGATAAATTTTGGTATACGAAAAATCAGGTTGGGTTCGAAAATCCGTTACACGTGGGGAAGGATTAGCACCCCCACAACGCTCATAAATTGGTATAATTTAATTACGCGCTATTTTCGGTGTTGGATAAAAATGATTTTAATTTGAAATTTAACACTAATTCCTTTCATTTGAAAAAAAAAATTTTTGCTAAAATATTTATTTAGAACTATTGAGAAAATCTTTAAGTTAAAGAATTATCTTAAAATTCTCCATTATTTAGACAGAATAAAATAAAATAAATATTTTAAATAAAATAAAATAAATATTTTAAATGAAATAAAATAAAGATTTTAAATACTAATAGTTGACTAGCAATAATAATAAATTAAAAGTAATTACACCAAAAAGATTTAAATTAGTAATAATATTCATTTAATTTGTAAACACCTTAAAATAAAAGGCAATAGAAATAAAATTAATTAAAATTTTAATTGAGAGATAATTATGCATATAAATATTTGAATATATGAATATCAAAATTCTTTTTTATTTGAATTTGTAATTAAATTTTATTGATAATTAAAAACTTTTATCAAATTCAAGTCGAAATCATATATATATATATATATATTATATTACAACATATATAGTTATCAGATAAAATTTACTGACATGGACGTTTACGTGAACAGTTTCATTTTTTAACACATAAAAAAATTCATAAAATTTCTCTTTAAAATGACACATAAGATATTTACTAATTTTAAATTATTTATCAAGAAAATATATTTCAAAAATGATTGAATTATCTAAAATTTTAAATTATAAATAAAAAATCAATTTAAATTTTAATGAAATTCTTATCCCTATATTATCTCATCTCAATTTAAAACTAATTTTTAAGTAATTTAAAACCAAATCCAAATGGAAAGTAATGTAAGTAATTCTTGCTTTGAAGCATCATTTTTCTTCATTTTTTAAACCCAGAAGCCTTTCTAACTATTCTTCAACTAAAGCTTTTAATGGCATGCTGTGTTTCTTTAAGCGTGTTGTGTTTCTTTAAGCTTCTCAATTTCTCTTTGTTCTTTTCAAAACCCATTTAAGGTGACTCTTTCTCGAAACCCCAAAGCCCTTTATTTCATCAAAATTATTTCCCTTGAAGAATTGTTGTAAAAAATAAAAGTCTCATTTGCTTTGTTAAATGTCTGCAGTGCATGTAGCTGACTATCATGTCCCATAGCAAGAAGAGGTGGACTAGGAATAAAATACGTCCCATATGGCATATAACCATAAGTTTGCTGGTACATGTAAGAGCTATTATCACTATAAAAATCTTATTAATAGACATTAAACTTATCAAATACATACTCAATCTAATATGCAACCGGTGTAGATCATAAAGCAGACCAGCACACAAATTTTAAATCCAAAATCCTTTAAAATGAAAATGTTAGCAAGATCATTCGGATAACCTATAGTCACCAAACAGAACATCAGCAACACCTTGGCTTTCAATCCTTGGAAGTTAAGTAGCTACAAGTGCAGCAATTAATGAAGGATAAGGTCGCATAACAATCGACTGCCCAGAGATGACCACAACGACACATTTCAATTTAAGTCTGCATTGATCAAGTGGCTGATGATCTTGTTGTTCTTAATGGAAAGACTCCAATTCAAATTTACCAAGATTTTTGTGAGAGCTTTAAGTCTGCATTCTCACCTTTCATTAGTTCTCCAATCACAGTAAGAGGTTTTGCCTTCAAATAACTTGATCAAATAAGCCAATGTCTTGGACCCTTTTTTGGTGTACTGATGTTTATAGCTTATATATTGTGATTTTTCATGGAATCTCAATAGGTCTAGGACCAAATAGCGAGCTCCGTTATCCCTTTCGCCACAACCTGCCAAAAGTGGCATAGTTACTAGAGTTGGGGAGTTCCAATGTTACGACCTTAACATGCCTAATCTTCTTAAGCAAGGTGCTAAAGCAAATGGAAATCCATTATAAGGACTAGATAGTCCACATGATGCGCCCACTTATGATTAATCACCTAACTCAAATAGCTTCTTTAAAGATCACGGTGGATCATGACAAAGTCTTTATGATGACATCTTTCTTTCTAGATACTCGAGCTAACTTATATCTTATAAAGATCGTCTTCTTTCTCTTGAAAATTTATAAAAGTTTAAACTTCTTTTTATATAAACAATATCATTTATAATATATTATATATAAATTATCATTTAATTGTAACTTAGCATTTATAAATATATGATTATATATTAGATCAATAATTAAAAATAAATTTAAAATTATGAAAAATTTAATAAAAAATCATGTACATTGTACGGGTTAAAAAAACTAGTTTATAATATTATTGAAGGTCTAGTTTACAATATTATTGAAGGTCAAATGTTATCAAGTAAATCAATTTGGATATGTAATAATCAAAATACATATGATACTAAATTAGACTATTACATGTAAAAATGATAGATCAACTATAAAATTAGATAATTTTTTATTATATATACTGTTATTTAAAAGTTAGAGTATTATTTATAAAAAAAACATCGACATTTTTTTATTTTAAGGAACATTATATTTATAATTTTGATAAAAATTTATTTTTTAATGATAAAATACGTTGTTAGTATTCTCATAAAAAATAAACTTATCAATCTGAATATATATAATACTAATAATTTATGATTCACACTTAACATTTTTTTGTCAGCTGTATATTCCAATATATTAAAGGTAATAAAAGTTCACATTTGAATGTAACTCTTCTTAAATCCAAATGATACTATATGTTTTTTAAATTATAAGAAATTCAACTTATTCTAAATGTTTAGAAAAATTTACATCCTTAAAAATTTTGTTAAAAAAAAATAGCATAGTATAATATTGAATAAAAAATTAACCTTTTAATACCTATTATTTACCATAAACTTTATAATACTTGTTATATATATCAACAAATTGAAACTAAAGAGCTATTTTTATCAATTTTGATTCACTTAGTTAGTAATTAACTCCATTTCAAATTAAATCATGAAAATGATAATATCAAAGCAACAAACATAATATCATAATGACAAATAAAAAAAATCATATCACTAAAAAAAGAAATAAATCAATTCACTTCATATAAAAAAATATAAAATAAAATGCATACTTGATACATATGATAGGATAGGTGATAAGTGATCACTTTTCTCTAATTTATCACTAAGTTTACTCTTTTATTTCATGATAAAGTATAAAAAGAATTTGGTATATAAATTGATATTATAACAAAAACTAAAAAAAATGAATAAAGATATACACAATATATGTATAGTTTAAACTATAATATAACTAATAGCAATAACCAAAACTTAAAAGAAATTCAAAACATTAAATTTTCAAGAAATTTTACTTAATTTTAAAATTTATTTTCAAAATAATTATTTTCAGAAAACAAATTATTATACAATTATGATGAAAAATTAATCTAAAAGATCTTAAAACATAAAAAAAAATGAAGTAGTACCCAAAATAATACAAAACCAAACATAACTTAATTTGTGCATCTAATCCAACAATATATAACATCATAAACAAAAAGAAAGAGAATTTAAGCTAGATTTATTGCATGGCAAAAGAATATCACGACAATAGAAAAACAATTGTAGGAATGCAATTTATTTCTTAAGCATCCCAAAACATCTTTATTTATAGGATGGGTTTTGAAAATAATTATGGGATAATTTGTAACTTTTGAATGTCTAATTGACTAAAATGAATTTAAGAATCAAATCAAGATCAATAATATTATTTTAAATTAAGAGTAATTTATACTTGACAATTAGAATAATCAAACATATTATATATTTAACTTGTTTGGGAGAAATGAAAAAATAAGGATTTTGAAATTAGTGTTATAATGGCAATGAAATTCATTTTATTTGATATATTCCAAATTAATTTTAATTGATTCGATCATCTATTAATCGTTTTAAAAATAATATATATACATATTAAATGTGTATACATAGCTTAAAAGGTGGATTAAATAAATAGGTCATAAATTTCAAAATAAAAAAGTGTTTTTTTACATAAATGTAATTTAAGAGTTGAATATTATAATTAAAAAAAAAAGAACACAAAATTAGCCTATAATGATAGCAATTAAAGTTTTTTTACCTTTAATATGAATTTAATTTAGGATGATTTAAGGTAAATAATAATAGAAAATAAATGTAATTAATTTAATTTTTTAAAAATAATTCAAATATAATCAATGCATTGAAATAATATAAAATTGATATGAAATCAAATAAAATTAATTAAATGTAAGACACATGTCGATTGTTTAAGATCATTCACATATCAAATTAATAGACCATACACCTTTAATTTTTTCCTTTTGGCCAAAAACTTTGATTTTTATATATTTATGTAAGATTGCTTTTACATAATATTGTTATATGGTACATTTGTTAGGAATTGTGGCTGTATGTGGTATTTTATATAGTTAACAATTTTAAACACAATACTAAAATTATAAAAATAATATAATTTTAAATTTTAATAAAAATTATATAAATTTGCTAGAAAATAAAAATTATATTTAATACATTTACATGAATTTAATATTGACAAATCACATATCATATATAATATTATATTATAACATACATACAAATTTGATAAGTTTTGCCACATAAATGCTTATATAGATAATTTCTTTGAATGACATGTCAGATAGTAATAATTAAATATTATTATATTTTAATCTTTTAAATATATAATTTTTAAAAAACATAAAGTTATTTTTTATATACTTTTTAAGTATATAATTTAAATAGATTGTTACCAACAAAATTTGTAATAATTAAATATTTTTATCAACAATTCTAATTTAAATATATTATCTTTTTTAAATTTTAAATGAATTTCTTATTAATCTAGACAATATCTTTTAAATTTAAAAATCTTAGTAATGTATGATATTTTAAAATAGATTTTCTAATAATCTATATATATATATATATATATTCTTTTGAATCTAAAAATCCCATAATGTATATTTAGATTATTTATAGATTAATTTAATTACATATATTCACCTCAATCACCAAATTTCTAATGAAACAAAAACAAGAAAGATTAACAAAATAAAAAAAAAACTTTAAATCATCCAAGTAAATCTTGTTAAAGAGAAGAATAAATTTCAAATGTAAAATATATTATTTTAAAAATGCATTTATTAATGATCTAGATTTATATATCCTTTTAAATATAAAAAACTAAAATATACTCATATCTTATATTTAAAATGAATTTCTTGATTATTCAAAACAATAGATTTTTTGATAATTTAATTATATATCTTTTAAATTTTAAATTCTCAAATGTAGTTTTCATTTTTAGAGATTTCCTAATAAGCCTCTATTATTTGATTATTTTTAAATTCAAAAGGACTAAATATCACATATTAGAATAAATAATTTAATAAAACTCTTAAAATCAATTATATTTTTCAGCTTTTTTTTTTCTCTATGTATGCTTCTTCGTTATGAAGTTTAAAGTTACAATTTACAAAAGCATTTGTTCTTCTCTTTTATAAATGTTAATGACATGTTTCTTATCTTTAACTTACAAATATCTACATTAAATTATTTAGATAATCACTTTAATTTCTAAAATAGGTTTTATGTTTCATAATACTACTATAAATGGTAATTGACAAATTTATTTGCAGGTCTCAAGTGGTAGTACCATGTGCAATAACACTATGCCACCGGTTTTATATACACCAATCTCACACAAAAAATGATTAGTAGGTAGATGTTTTATTGCTTTGTTTTAATGCTTATTTGCATCTTTCTCTTTCAAAATATATAGAACCCTTTGTTTTCAAGTATGGGTGCTATTTGACAATAGATGCACATATGTAAATACTTGGCATGAGACCTTTTATCAACAAACATCTAGATTAACATTTAACTGCATTATTTGGAAATAAAACATTAGTGATTGATACTAAAAATAAATGATTACACATATGATATTATTACATATTATTTTTTAATATTTATTAGTTTTTGTTTTCTCTGATAATTATCTTATGAAAAACTTGACTTTTCTTAATATAGGGGAACTTGACTTTAATTATTAAAATTTTTAAATCTAATTGGCTTGATTTTCTCGTTTCTGTCGGTGAATTATGTAGACTATCGTAACTATAAACACATTTCTCACTTGCAAAATGGAGAAAACACTACACTTACTGCAGGATGTCATCACTGTCGGCTATGATATAAAATAAGCCTTTAATACATTGTTTAAACATTTAAAATCATTATTTCTTTTAAATAAATAAAACTTATCTTAAAATTATATAAATTTGAAGGTACTTGAAAATGATTGCATAAAATGAAAATATACAAATTGAAGAAAGTGAAATTGAAATGATGAAACTTTAAATTTGTATTTTAATATTTTGTTGGTGTACTCAATATTATTATTTATAATATCTTTTGGATATTTTATTCTTCTTCAAATATTATTTTTCATATTTTTGAAACTTGTTAAATTTTTAATAAAAATTTTTAATTTTTTAATAATTTGATATATTAATTATATTATATGTATTTTACATATATCTTAAATATATAAATGATTAAATAATATTAATTTATACATTTACATATATTTAAATAATTAAAAATAATTCGTATAACGCACATATAACAAACTAATTTTCAAATATATGACGCCAACGGAAATAGTAAATGGTAAAATATGGGCAGAACCAAACGTTCTTTGTAGGATTTTTCTAATCAAACGCCCCATGGACCCACAATTTCAGCGTGGAAAAAGCTGGCCCGAAACGTAATAAAAGCCCAGCAACGTCCCTTCGCCGACGTTCTCACCAAACCCTAAACCTCTCAGGATTAGGATGATTCTACCTATATAATAAATATAAGCCTATTCTAAATCTTCCATAGTCTCACATCTTGCTGCGAAGCAACGCAAAACAAACCCTAGAGCTAAGGTATTTTCCCTCTCCATCAATCCGCTTTCATTGTTCGGGTTCTATTTCGTTCATGTGTACTTATATGTATATATCTTGATCTAGCAGATTTACTGTTGAAATTTCTTGGGTGCAATGGCCGCCGGTGAACTTGCTTGCACTTACGCTGCATTGATCCTCCATGACGATGGAATCTCAATCACCGTACGTTGACACTATTCTTTTCAATCTCTTTATAAATATTTTAAATCCTTTTTATTATTTTTTTCTCAGTATATTATCTACTCCTTTTCTTATTTATATTTAAAAATTTTATGTAGGCTGAGAAGATTGCCGTACTGGTGAAGTCAGCGAATGTGCGCGTTGAATCTTACTGGCCAAGTCTTTTCGCCAAGCTCCTTGAGAAGAGGAACATCGATGATCTCATTATGAACATTGGTTCCGGTGGTGGTGCTGCCCCTATTGCCGTTACTGCCTCAGCTGGCGCAGGTGCTGGTGGCGCTGCAGCCGTCGCTGCCCCTGCTCTTGAGGAGGAAAAAGTGGAAGAAATGGAAGAGAGTGATGATGACATGGGATTCAGCTTGTTTGATTAGGCACAAATTTCTAGTTTGGATTTTCTTTTTGCTGACAATTAGGACCCATCTAAAACGTTAGTTGAATTTTGTTTATGTTCTGAGAAATCAAAATGTTCCTGATTTTTTTCCAAATTAAAGAAGTTGCATCTTGCTTGGTTTAATTGTTTTTCTCTCGACATTGTTCTTTTTCGTTGTTTTGATTTAGGTTTACAAATCTTTCTCTGTTTAAAGATTCTTGCTTAACTTGTTTGTTACGTGAATTTTCAACTTCGTTTGGAATACTAAATCATTCGGTTCCTCATGAAAGCAGTTAAGGAAAACCCCTTCATATTAGAATGTTGCGAGAAACATTATAATTGGTAGTGAATGGATGGTGCGATATACAGCAGAAAATATAAAATAAGACAATCTGATAGAACCTATTTATGATTTGCAAGTGCACTTGAATGGTATTTATGATGACTCTCAACTGCAAAACACATGCTTGTAGTTTACTGCAGTTTAGCCAAAGCCAATTGACAATGCGAATGTTAAAGATTAGCTTAACGTTGATACTTTTTCTGGCATACGGGCCCTCGTAGTTTTCATTTTTGTGCATGTCTTGATAAAAATTCTGAACACTTTTATGTAGGGTTTTGCTCTTAATATTTATATTGTATCATCCTTTTTGATCCCGGTTGGTTTATTTGTGCTGTATCTTTCTCCATCCGAGTACACATTTTATGCTTTACCTGAACGTCTTTATTGTTGTTTGAGCATGGCATGAAGTTGGATGATGAGATGGCGTCAGGGTGTGTAAATACAGTATCTTTTGAGTATTGACTTCTTGTTTTGAAATTAGAGATATCAATTTACTCATCGGACGGGGAATCGGATTTTTTTTACTCCAACAGAAATGATGGTATGGATATCAAATTTTGGCTGTAAATATTTGGGCATCAAATTTTTGCAATACTATGAACGTGCCTCATACATTTAGAGGCTTAAGAAAGGATCCAATTTAGAGATTTAAATGATACATTAGTACTCGCAAGTTATTCGGGTTTGATTTAAATAAAATTCAAATTCGATTTGATTATTATCGAGTCGAGCTCAAGCTCGAGTAGCTCGACTTATCGATCGAGTCGAATTCGAGTATTCTTATACCCGACTCGAATAGTTCGTAAGCTTAATCGAGCTTTTATATTTAAATATATTTTTATTATTTTAATTAATAAAATATATCGAATTCGAGTTCGAGCTCGAGCACAAATAATCAAATTCTTGTCGAATATATGAATTGAACTTATTTTTATATATTAATTGAGCTTAATCGAGCGAGCTCGAGTAACTCGATTTTGATCACGAATCAAGTTTGAGCTAAAGCATTAAAACTCGACTAAGTTCGAATCGAATATCGAATCGTGAGTTGAAAGTCGAGCTCGAGCTCGAACTTCTCATTATATCGATTCGAATCAGCTCGATTATAGCCCTAATCCAATTCAGCCACAATAGCTCACTAGTCATAACAGTTCATCATCCTCATGGGTCAGCCAGCCCAACAAGCCTTTCCCTGCCTTTTCTCTTCATTGTACAACATAGATGAGTGAAAGTCACAATATGAAATTTTGTATCCTATTGTATGTTCACAGAGCTTCTTTTTTCAGCTTTATCGTGTTGTTTGAACTTTAGTTCGATTTGAGTTGAGTTCCTTTTCTTAGTGTAGTAGACTTGTATAAGCATGTTGAAAAAAATTGCTAATTCTAATCTTGTTTTGATAATTTTAAGATACGTTGAATATATAGAATTATAATGTGATAGGATAAAATATGAATATAATTAGATTAAATAATATAATTTTATATTATATTTTATATGTATAATTATTAGAATAAAAGAATTTATTTATTGATCAAAAATTTTTTTTTTTAAGTTTATAAATTTAAATTATTGATATAATTTTTAAGAATATAATAAAATATTTAAATTTAATCTCATAAATTAAAAATAATCAATTTCAATTTAAGAGAATTGGATTATCTTATATAAAAAAATAATTATTATTTTTAATAATTCTATCTTTTTAAAATATAAATTAAATATAATATAAAATAATTATTATTTTATTTTATCCATTATCTTATATATCAAATATAACCTTACTATTTTGATTAAATATATCATCTATAATCTATTCACCTTAAATGCTTTTATTTAACCATATTTTTTTTTTTCTGATAAAATTTGTTTGAGTAAATAGATAAAAAGCCGTCCACGAGTTAAGACCAATTTAAAGGTAACCGCGTATTCTAATTCTGGTTGGTGCAGGTCACTTCCAGTTACAGGCTCCAACTCATCAGGTCACTTTCACTCGGATAACGCCATATTCCAACTCATCTTGGGCTTTCGCGTCAGACAATAGAATCTTAATCCACCAAAAGCTCCAAACATTTAATCCTAGGCGTCCATGTAGCCACCTGGACTCCAACACCCACTGCCAGATAATCACGTCCAGATCATTCTAGTACTTGTTTTCTTATACAATCTCGATTTCCCTTCAATGCTCTTCTTTTAGTCCTTCCATTTCTCGCCATCAACTTTCAGAATCCTTTCAAAGCCTTCAAATTAAGTCCAAACAGCGAATTAACTGAGAATTTGTCATTTCTTTATCGATACAATTCTGTTGGTTACGATGATGATGTCTATGTTCAGTTCGTTCGAAGCCTTTTGGGCTGATTCTCACGGTCATAAGCTGAACTTTACCACAGGTTCCTCTTCCGCAGAACAAACGAGGCCCGAGGAAGTTTCTTGCCTAAAAGGGAAAAAGAAAGAGACCGACAAGAATTCATCGCCGCCGGCTAGGGCTAAGAAACCACAACAGCAACGTTTAAGGTCGAGGTTTGCGCCAGAGTTCGATGGCATTCATTATTTCGATACAATTATCCCTTACTGAGAGAATTCCATTGCAAGATGATCATCCAATTTCTGTTAATCATAGAAAATTTTTTGGCAGTAGATCTTCTTCTTCTTAGTTCGTATATTTCTTATGAGAGTTACTAATGTCAAATTCTTTTCAATCCATCACTCGACTCAATTTCATTAATTTTTTTTACTATAATTATCTCTGGAATTTTTATCTTTTTGTTTTTTCTTTTTTAATCGTATTTTGCGTTTTCACCAAGGCATTCTTCCCCTTAGTGCTAACCGACAGAGATAGAAAAGAATTCAATCATTAAAAGCGTTTTAGTAGATTTTTTAACAAGCAGATGCTAGTTGTGAGAGGATAAGGAGATGATGAAGCAAAAGGCGGTTGTGGTCGGCACGCTCCACCCAACGTGGCTTACTTTCATTCCATTAAGCTTCAACTCCAGCTTGGATAGGATTATCCTCCCCTCTTTCAACTTCTAATCATCTTAAAGGGACCCAAAGTCAAACATTTAACTTTTCTTCACTTTCTTTTTAGTAGTCAGTCGGCTTAGGCACTTTGCCCTTACTTGGCTTCTGTCTTAAATATCTAAGCTACAATTTGAGTCGGTTCCCTTTTGTACATGCTACCATTGAACTTTTATCCAACGGAAGATCAGCTTTTTCTCCTACCTGGATAAGTAAAGATAAAAAAGCACTGGTTGTACCAATTCATTCTTTTACTTCTTTTCATCACCAAGGTGCAAGGCACAAATCTTTCCTCTCCATCATCTAAAAACTTAAGTTGCTTCTCAAACGCAAATGGCTGTGGGTACAAACTATGCAACAATCCCAGCTGTAGTTGCTGCTGCAGTGGGGATTTATTCTTTCGCTCGTCATTCAGGAGCCAATGTAATTATATATCCCTCCCTTCTTATATTATAATACCCGTTGCCTTTCCAATGCAGTAAAGACAGTAAAGTTTTTTTCTTAACTATTGGTTCACTTGAAAAATCTGCTGCTCAATATTAGGATTTACTTGTTGAGGAGTTTGGAGGTGGGATTCGGTCATCCGTCGGAAGTATGTTGGCAAAACCGACCCAAAAGGTGAAGACCACACCGCTACCAAAGGTGGCACCACAATTGGATGGGTTGCACTATTTTGAAACCTTGGTGGGTTGTTAATGTTGGTTAATCTGCTTTGTTAGCTGCATCCTGCTGCTGGAGGTTCGTGGATGGCTGTTGTCAAGATATTTCCTCCTTTTCATATTTACTTTCGCATATTCCTAGATACAGATTAGAGATAATATTTCCTCCAAATTGCATAGATTTTATTTTTGGTTCATTCAGCCATTACTTGCCTAAATTTTCCAAGCAAAGTAAAAACATGTTGCATTAGACTACCGAGATAGATAGCACCAGATTGAAAGTTTTCGCAGTTTAGGTTCGTAAATATTAAATACTGTATCTAGCTTTCCGGATAAGATACAAATACAAGTGCAACTGCTACTCTACACAGAAGCAAAGTACCCTGCAAACTAAACATGGAAATATGGAAGGTGTATTACTTGTACATGGATCACACGCACACTATTCTGAGAAAAAAATGTTCAACATTTCGGTATTGAACCCAAACTCAATTAACGTGGTGTGGATTTTGTGTAAGCATACATAATTGCTTGCTGGAATGTCTAATCAAGCCCAATCATGATGGTTTTCGAAATTCAGTGGAAAGGAAGGAAATAATAAATGCACATAGTGATTCACAATGAGACAGAATTGAAAGCTTAGTTGTGTCTTCACCAAACAAAAAAACAAGCAGAATAAAACAGCACAGGCAAAACCTTCAGAATAGTTCACTTATCATGACACACAGAATCAAATTCATCATTTTCAAAATGCCCCCTGTGAATCCAAATTGTTATTATATAAGATGATAAACCATGCTATCATATTAGTGGACTATGTTCTGTCCCAAATGAAACTGCATGCGCATAACAGACATGGAGTAAGGTGCCAGTGGCTCAGCACCTTTCATGTGAAAATTCCTGTTGTATGTAAAGCCATACAGCTTTGTTACCTTATTAATGTTAATGCATTAAATGTGAAATTCAAAATATACATATGAGCGGACATAAATATACAATCTCTCCCGTTATTGCAAATAATTAAATCCCTACCATTCTACCCTCTACCATATCAAGAAACCTGCTCTCTCGTTCAAAATGATGAGCCTATGTCCCACATTACTCTTTTGTTATATCTACTCAATCAGTTGTTAATAAGGTTAATTTCTGTACTCGTTAATTCAGTAGGCATGACTTTCACGTCACAATCGAAGAGGGTGGACATTTAGACTTTTCACCACAAAGCAGGCTCGTCCTCTCTTAGAGAGGATTCATCTAACTATTTTCATTTATGTTCCATCAAGATATCACTTCACAACGTATTATTAGTCTCAAACTTACCTAGATCATAAAATGCAATCCACATTGACTTGCCATCATTAAATGCAACTCATTCTCACTCACACGATCTTTCCTCGAGCTCCACATGAACTTACCATCATTTATCAACAACTCTAGCTACATTATCATCTTCCCTCTCATATATAAGATAAAAATAAAGCTCAAATACAATAAAAACTCTGAATTTTTCTACTTTAAACTTTCTTGGCACTCCTTAAAATTCATCTTTTCCCTCTAAAAACTCTAAATATTTGATTGATTTAAATGTTGGAGTGCATCCTAAAAATCAATTTCGATGTCTCTTGACCATATTTCCTACTGTTGGTATAGGTCATCCCTCGTACAACCTCCATATCATCATTTAACTTAACAGCGCCCAAAACACCCTCAACAAAGTGAAAACCAAAATAAGAGTTGCATGTTAAGTTTGACAGCAGGGGAAAATAGAGAGAAGAAAGAAAATGTTCATTTTCATCGATTCAAATTTCATTTCAACTGCTTTAGAGATTATTTCTGTCAGATTTTTTGCCCTATTTTATGCTTGTCCAAACCATTGATCATTTCATACAAAGCCAACTACACTGATTATCTACTACACTATCCAGAACCAGAAGAGCTCATTTTAATCAACTATCCAGTCTTCCTAGTTCTCGACTGTTTATGTCCTTTCAGACGACAAAAACACCCTTAAAAATCTTGTCAGTATTTTTTGTCCTCAGTTCCAACCAGCAAATTGTTTTACTACTAGTTTTAGCATATCAGATAATTCAAAAAGTTTAAACCTATTTCATACCTTTGTCACACAATTGAAAGACCCATCCAATTCCCCTATCCGTCGACCTATTATGTATTCTCTGTCACCGCAAAAGAATGGAAACTGAGCCACAAAGAATTAGAAAAAAATAGTATAAGCATTGCAAAGTAATTTATTCGTTATCAGACTAGGCAAATAAAGGGAAGTCTACGTTTCTTATCCATTAAGCAACCATAGTCCCTCAAGTATAGTTTAGAATTTAGTGTATCAATATAGAGCAGAAAGATCATTTATATATAGTTTAAGAGAAATTATTTATATTATTTAAATAATTGATTTAAGTGTTAGAATGGACCAAATCATTTGAATTTGTTAAAAGTTTTCTTAATAGGTCAAATAATTTTAAAAATAAAAAATAGACACTTGGGCACTTGGGTCACTTGAGTTTGTTTAATGAATAGATTTAATTTTTAAATTATTTATTTATTTTAAAATATTATTAATTCTGAATAAACATATTTGAATAGAAAAAAATATGATAATTAGAATAAATATATTTAAACAAAAAAAATGACTGTTTAAATAAACTTTATTTAAATATAAAAACATGATTATGTAAAATGTCATGATTTTTTGAATTGATTTGATTGATGATTGTTTATTTATTATAAATAAATTTTTTTATCTGATCAAATTTATTATTTTTAATTTAAAATTTTTTTAAAACATTATTATTTCTTATAAATATAATTATTTTTACGATAATATTCTTTACACCTCAAAATCATATTTCTTTTTTTCATATTATTTCTGTTTTCTTAAATTTTCTAACAGTAAGACACTCTTCTATGGTTGCAGAAAATGCAAGCATGTCATTCCACTTTGGCCGAAACTCATCATCCCAAAATAAGGCCCTCTCCCTCTTTGAAGTAGCATCCTCAGCTCGAAGACAGTTTTGCTGCGATACTGAGGAGGATCAGTCTAATAAACCCAAGTAAATAAAAAAGATCAGTTATCAAACATTTCCACCAACATAATGTCACTTTCACTCAAAAGAAAAGAAAAAGTTGACTGTACTTGTTAAACAAATAGAGGAGAAAAATCCTGCCTTTGGATCTCTCCGCATTGCTTGGTACCTCACATTTGGGGTAGAACGATCCATCATATATCTTCGGCTAGGCCCTACGTCCCTCATCTCAACATTTTGCCATAGATGCTTTAAATCCTCCTCTGTTACAACACTTGAACGTCCTTCGTTAAGCTGTGATATGCAGAATGTGCTAAGAAAAAAAAGTACAATAAAAAAATAGAAGCCTGCTCCAATCCATTATTTTTCATTAATTGTCTACATCTAGCCATGCTTAATCAAAGAATGTTAATATTAAATTGGAGAAATTTAATGGAGAAATTGGAGATAAAAAAGAAAAATACAAATTGTCATGGACCCAAAATCCAGTAAAACGGCCCAGGCCTTTCTTATCGTAAAGGTGAATCACGGGTCGAAGTTAACTCTGACCTTTTTATAAAGGGCATTAAGCGACACGTGCCGGAGAGCTTACCATGCGCATCGCGCACCCTCGTATAATCTAGCATTTCCCCCTTCTTCAACTGCGAAACGACCGCTGCTGCGTTTCCCAGTTAACTGAAGAGCCATAATTTTTTTGTTTGCCCTCTTATCACTTCCTCAACAATTACGCCAAATCAGCTCAGCCTGACGTCAACGAATGCTCTGCTCAATCTCGACCGGAAAGTCCGGTTCGAACTGGCTGGACCGACTTCGTTCAAGCAAGGGCTTCCCCACCGGCGACAACCTTGACCTCGACCATTTCCTCGCTAAACCTAACCCTTCCGATTCTCCAATCACCAATGCCTCCAATTCTCCAAATTCCAACTCCGAGTCAACTCACTCATTCGATAAACAACTCCAGAATCTGAAGCCACCACGTCCAGAGGTGATCTCCAGCGAGTCCGCAGGAGACAAAGAATGGTTCGGTATAATGAGCAATATGCTCTCGGAGCTCTTCAACATGGGCGAACAAGCCCAAACCTCCAGATTTTCCAGGAAAAAAACTTCCAGGAAACAAACAAACCCTAGAATTTGCATTATCAAGACGCCAAACGTTAATTCTTCCGAGAAACGGAAAGGCAGTTCGGATAACGTGAGAAAAGACGAAAATATCCCCGCTTCAACAACGTCATTGAATTCAAGAAAAGAAGCGAAGAGAGAATCGACAGAAGAGGGCGACGATAACAACGTGGAAGAAGACGACGAAGCCGAAGAAGAAGAGAAAGAGAAAGGAGAAAAGGAACTGTTAGGGTACTCAAGAAGTGAAGTTACGGTAATAGACACGAGCAGCGAGGTGTGGAATGTTGATAAGCTTATCTTTAGGAGGAAAAATATCTGGAAAGTTAAGGACAAGAAAGGCAAGTCACGCACCTTTGGTAGAAAGAAGAGGAAAGCACCTCCCACTCCTCCATCAGACGACAACAATGTTGGTGTTTGCAATAAGAAGCGAAAGATTTCGAGTTCGGAGCTTCGGTCGTTGAAGGAAACGAGTGGAAGAAAATGTGGGTCGCCCACAAATAATGTAAGATTTAAGGTTACATGTCCCAAATTTCCTTTCCAGTAATTCTTTTTAAATTAATGACTATTATTTATGAACCCGTAAACTTAGTATTCACATTTGAATGGTTCCTTTGATCTGTATACATTGAGCTTTTCAAGAGCTTTTTTTGTCTTTAATGGAGAACCATTCTGTTTTTAGTTTTTGATTGAAGGGTTCAGTATTGCATGTATAACTAGATTTTCTTTGTTGCTTTTTGCACTTTTTGTTGGCTTTGGAAGTGTGAAAGGGAATTGTTTCTGTAAATTAAAGACCGGCAAAGTCACCATTTACGTTTAATTAGATGGTAATGAATAATGGTATTAAGATTGCACACGAGTGAATTCAGTTGGTATACGTTTCTGAGTTTGATTTCAATTAAGACATTGTAAATGTTGTTTTATGCTGTTCAAGACATTGAATATATTACTTTTAGCTTCTATTTATTTATATTAACATGTTACCTGTTCAAATCAAGAACCCTGGGCTGGATATGATATGCTCTTTTTCTAATTCTGAGGCTATTGTTAATGCTTTTAACTTTTAACTGTTCTTGATGTAATTTTTTCTGCTTAAGAAACTGAATTCAGTTTTTATGTTTCAGTAACCGATCTTGAATCTGATGATATTATTTGTTTGAATCTGATGATATTATTTGTTTAGTGCTTTTCAAGCACTATTTTGTTAGATTTTATGGGGATATCCTTTAGTTCGATGTTTGGTGACTATTCTCAAAACACAGCTCCCATATAGGATGCTAATAAAACTTATGGTGCACAAAGTGACTGGAAGATTTAGATTTTCTAAGGGTGCAAATGATTTAATTTTGGCTTTGTGAAATGGGGAGATAATACCTGCATTTGTTGTTTCCTGTACTCTGAAAGTCACTATAGCAGTTTGGGTATTAACCTACTTCTTATAAAGCTTCTGTCATATCGGGATGCTTCCTTTAAATTTCTACAATGCTTTTGAATAAGATTTGAGCTATTTATGCCTTTTGCAATAAATGTGCTGTTTCGACATGCAAATCTAACTAGGAATTTTGCTTCCAGAGATGTATTGGCTAACAATAATCAATTTTTTTTTTCAATCAGCATTAAAAATCATATTTTGCAGTGATTGGATGTTATATCATATGAATTCAACTTTCCTGAATTTCAGTTATTTCTTGTTGAGTTCTATTTTGAGTTCCATTGCCTGTTCCCTTGAAACATTTTGTTTGATCTTCAGACTCTTCCCTGGTGGATGTAAATTTTTTTTATTAAATCCTTCTCTTAAGTTACTGACTCGAACTCTTGGTTCTTGTTTTTCTGTTTTGACAAGAGATTCTTCCTTCTTCTGTTTAATCGTCTCTGGAATATCGTTTTTGTTGTTTATATGTGCTTTTCCCTTCTATTTTTTTTTCATGATAATTTTTTTTTTCCTTTCAAATGTGGACTCACTTTTACAATATTTCTGCATTATTGATGTAGACCTGGGTCAAGATATAGCAGGTAAAGCGTGTTTGTCCTTTTTTTGTGTATGTGAGATTGGCAATTCCCGCTTGCAAGTTGACATTCTATGTGATCATTTAGTATGGATAGAATGCCCCGTTAACAGGTTATCGACAGAAGTAGTTCTAACTTGTTTGTATTTTCATTTGCTTATGCAAGGAGCAGAATGCTCCAGGAGACAAAGGGGAAGAAGTTCGCCATGAGGTACCAAATGACCTTACCCAAGTTCTTAGAAAGAGGCAAGTAGACTAGCAAATTATTGCAGTTTCTTTCTTTCTTTTTTTTTTTTTTTCATTTTAATATATTAGATGTACTTTGTGCTTAAATTTAATAGCTTCCAGTTATCCTTTCTCCAGATTGCCTCGGAAATCGGGTGGCGCATCTGTTATCTTTATAAAACCCATTCCATCAGGCAAGAAAAATGGAGCAAAGCTTGCAAAGAATTGCCTGAAGGACCCTCAAAGGCAATATAAGGCTTGATAAATCCATCAAACCAACCATGGCCAGACTACATGCCAATTCTGCATTTTGAACCTGCAATTGGTTCTATTTTAATTATACCTTCGCTATAGATAGGTGGAATTGGAAGGCCTATATCTGAGGTTGAGGCTAAAGTTGCTCTAAACTTCAAGCCTGTCAGTATGGCTCTGATTTCTTGCAGCCAACAGGTGTGAATGTGTTTATTAATTTTGTTCCATTTCATCGACCCATCTATAACATTTATTTTTATTTGAGAAGTAATATGAAAATTTAAATTTAAATTTAAATTTAAATTTGATCCGATGGTCACTTCTGATATGTCAATTAGAAGTTAAAATTAAATTTATTTATATTCTTTTTTTCTTTAAAAAAGAATCAATAATAGGTATTTCTTAAAGCATAATATAACAAGAAAGCGGAACTATCATGTAAAGTCCTGGCTTTCGGAGTGTGAGCTATTGCCTAATGCCTAGAACGAGGAGCTCTCTGTTTTCTATCATCTGAACAGTATTTCGGACCCATTTGTCAGGCCCACGCCCCAAAGCTTGTCACGCTTTGGACGTGCATATTTAGAGCAAGCTAAAGCTATGTAGGTCATCTAGATTCATTGTGTGACGGAAGAGGAAAAAATCAGCTTACAAAGGTTTGTAATGATGTCACCTTCGCTTCAGGAATCAGGACCATTTTCAACTCCATTTAGGCACCAACGCCAGCAATCTATTTCAACCCGTTCGCTTAGCTGACAAGAATTGAAGCGCCATCGATTGGTGAGTGAGCTCAACCAAAAATGGTTGCAGCGATTACCATGTTAACGCATTCCTCGTCTTTCCTCGTTTTCTGTTTTCTCGAACTCACATGCCTTACGTAGTCCACCAAAATTACAATCCCCAGTTTCTTTGTACGCAAATCAAACCGCCTGTACAGGCAGATGGTTCTCTCTGATAAACGTTTATACTACATCAGGAACTGAACTCAGGCCATTGACTTGTCTCCAACTAGCTAATCGTTTTCTCATATACTCTATTATATCCGATCCACGATCTACAATCATCATCCTTGCCAATTGCCATTGCTAGATTATCCATTTAATTCATCATAACATCTTTATCATTATGAGCTATGAGCTATTAAGATAATTGCGGGCAAACTGTGTAGTAATCCACAAGGCTGAGCCCCTCAAGAACCCATATCGGCAAGCCCGTGTCAACCAATGTGGCATGCTATGCTGAAAGGTTAGTCGCCTCCTATCCAAATGAATATCTGCGACATCAATCTGCAAAATACTCATCAGAGCTTGCTATGATCTCTGTGTGGCACAGCCAGATATAGCAGCTCCGGGTGTTAAAATATTAGCGGCTATTCCTCCCTTTAATCAACCAACAAATGGTGCATTTGCTTTTCTCTCAAGAACATTCATGACAACTCCCCATGTATCAGGAATTGTTGCCCTGCTGAAATTGTTAAAACAGGATTGGTCTCCTGCTGCTATTAAATCAGCATTTGTCACCACTGGTAATTCATTAAATTACCTTGCCAGATCCCAATATCTGCAAATACGCTTCACTTGTTTACCTTCTTGAACTGTTTTGATCCTTTAACAGCAGCATTGACTGCCAATCAATCTGGAGGACCAATTTTTCCTGAGGGAGAGCCAAGCTTGCTGATCCATTTAATTTTGGAGGTGGAATTGTGAACCCAAACGGCGCAGCAGATCCTGGTCTGGTTTATGACCTGGATACGGAGGATCATGTTCAATAACTATTTCGAATTTAGGAAGCACCTCACATCTTCGAAACCTCGGGCCATTCCCAAATTCTCGACCTCGAACAGACAACCTGACATCAACTTTATTATAGCAAACAAGGAAAAGACTGGTTCAGTCCAGTTTGACTGTTGTCAGAGTATAAAAAAGAAAGGAAAGTAAAAGTTGATCAAACTCTTAAGTTGTTGCTGTTTGAAATTCAACAAAACAAAATCTTATCAAATCCTCCCGCCTATTTGCTCAGCAATTGGAGGACAATTTTGATGAGGGTATTATAAAAACTATTAAAAAAAATCAACAGCAGATGGTATCACAACCCAAAGCAAATTTGGTATGGGAATTATAAAATCACCAAAATAAAAAGCAGATGGTCCAATAAGTAAAAACAAATACTATATGCCAAACGGAGTGCCCCGTTATGATGCAGTTGGTTTCTTTTATATGCTTTAACTTGAACTAGTAAAAGAAATCTCACAATTGGAGTAAGAAAGCATCAATCTTGATAATTTTTTTAAATGGTCCCATAACTTTATATTTTTTAAATAGAGTAAATAATGACTAAGAAAGAAATTACCTCAAGATTTTTGCCTAGTTTGATTAATTTGACAGAAGACAGAGGACCGTCATTCGAACCGTTAATGAACTGCTCCTGCTTTTTCTTGGTTTCATTATCAATTTAGTTGAAACTGTTCCCAAATAGGCTCAAGAAACTGGATTTGAGGTAATGAGGGGATTCGAGGCTTTTGGGGAGTGAACAAAGAGATGGATGAAGCTGAAGAAGAAGGACATGATGATGACGAGTCTGAGGCTGATAATTGGGTGGTGGAAACGTGCTTGCAACGAAGCGAACAGAGTCGTAGCCATTTGATTAAGGAGAATAGTGTTTGGATGGATGGAAACTGTAAGAAAATACTGGAAAAAGGGTTTTAGGCAGAAGAGAAAAAAAAAAGTGTTTTATGGCAGAGCTGGACGGATGTCCATGATTCCCCCCTCCATGGCTGGTGAATCCTTTTGCCTTCGGATTTGGAAATAAAATCATGATTCAAGATACACGTGGTTTGGATAAAGTCATTGGGACCCATCTTTTAAATTAGACGTGGGTCCCTCAGTCTGCAGCCCTTGCTCCTTACGGCTTACGGTTTGGGATAGTAAACCATAGCCACGTTTGGGATCCATCTCATGCAATGAAAAAGATTATTGGTGATGTAAGATTAATTATTATTATTATTATTATTATTATTTTACATTACTAATGGCTTTGATTTTTTATAATCTTTTTTTAATTATTACATTTATCTTTTGTATAAAAACAAGTGGTGCTCTAACATTATTACTTGTCTGATTACTTTTAATCTGAATTTATTATTATTTTCAAAATAAATCATAACTTGATATGTAACAATCTCCTTCCATGAAATTTTTAAATTTTATTAACAATAAATGAAATAATTAATATCAAATGTTGAAATTTAGTTTTTTTTATTAAAGTTACATTTACAACAATAATTATAATCAAATTAAAATATTGTATTTTATATAAAAATATTAAATAAAAAAAACAAACAAATAAATTAATAAATTAACATGTAATCAAATAAATTTATCATAAAATTAAATCAAATTAAATGTATAATAAACTTTTAACTTCAAATTAAAAAAATAGCTTTTTCTCTTTACCTATTACTTAAGAATTCTAAAATGTGTATAGAATAATAGAATTATAATTTAAATTTCAATAACGAAAAGGGGGAAAAGGTTAACCAAATTAAGTGGCAATGTACTCAAATAATTAGAAAAAGAATTTTTAAAAGATAATAACAACTCTTCCGTATAAACTTGAGTCATATGCATCACCTCGTCACAGCCAACGGTGAAAATTAATTTCTCTCCTGAAATTTCTCTCACCCTCTATAAATATTAACAGTAAAAATATATTTTTTAAAAAATAAATGTGACATCAAGACAAGATAAAAGAATATGAATTAGAGGTATAAATGATACATTAGTATTCGTAAGTTATTCGGATTCGATTGAAAAAAAATTCAAATTTGGTTCGATTATTGTCGAGTCGAGCTCGAGCTCGAGCTCGAGTAGCTCGACTTATCGATCGAGCCGAATTCGAGTATTTTTATATTGACTCGAGTAGCTCGCGAGCCTAATCGAACTTTTATATTTAAATATATTTTTATTATTTTAATTAATAAAATATTTTGAATCCGAGTTCGAGTTCGAGTTCGAGTTCGAGCATGAATAATCGAACTCTTATCGAATATACGAATCGAGCTTATTTTTACATATTAATCGAGCTTAATCGAGCGAACTTGAGTAGCTAGAATTCGATCATGAATCGAATTATAATTTAAAAAATAAAACTCGATCGAGCTCGAGTCGAATATCGAACCCCGAATTATGAGTCGAACTCGAACTCGAATTCAAACTCAAACTTTTTACTATTCAACTTGACTCGATTCGTTTACAACCCTAATGTGAATATATGTAAATTTTATTTCGTCAAAATTTCGTCCTCAAAACATCGCAACAAATTCTAAAAGTAAAATAAAAATAATATGAAAAAATTAAAATTATATATAAATTTAACATAAATAAAAAATATATTTTATATTTTTATATTTATACAAATTATAACAAATAATTGTCATATAAAACTAATAAAAATAAACAAATTATTAATATTTTACCAAAAAAATTCACTAATCATCAGATCTACTCTTACTTGCCACTTGCCTTAATAGGAAAAAGAGGTGGAACTCACCGTCCACAAACACCGGGCGTAGAGACAAAAAATTAAGAGAGATGAGAAGAAAAGGAACGTGCGTTTTTTACAACTTTAAACCACAAAACAAAGCGTTCCCTTGAAATATCCCCACGTGTCGGGTTCCTGTCCAGTAAATTCACTGTTCCTCAAGGCATTCACGAAAATATCTTTCAACTGTATCGAATAGATTATTAGCATTGGGCCCCACACAGAAAATATCCCAAATCCCCCAATCTAAAGAAAGCCGAAGCTGTAGGCCTTGTTGACCCTTAAAATATTTATTTATTTATTTATTTCTGGTTTTAGAGCAAACATTAAACGACAGCCCCAAAATCCAATGACTCTGAGCTCTTAGATCCTCCCTTCCAGTAGTTAACGTGGCTTCCCTAAGGCCATACAAAACAGACTTAAAAGATATTTTTCCTTGTTCGTTGGTGAGATACTTGCCACCGTTACATTAGAGGCAGTTGGCAACTCAATTAGTTTTGTAGCCGTCCGATTAAGGGGCTTGTCTTAAGATATTTTTTTATAGGCGGCATGGCTATATAAATTTTAGCAGAAGCCGGGCTAGATTTTCGAGTTCTTTTGCTTTACTCTGAGTTCAGAGTTCAAAGAAGTAATATAATACTGAGGTGGAACTGGATTTTAGTGGTAAAAGAGAAAAACATATGGGTGAGGTTGTGGCAAGTAGCGAGGAAGTGGAGGAGGTGAAGACTGAGAGCGAAACTGAGAAGGAAAATGGGGAGTTTGAAGGGAATAAGAGGAGGAAGAAGAATCCTGGGAGTTCTTCCTCTGGGGAAGCGGTGAAATGGGAAAGGTTTTTTCCCAGGATGCCGTTGAGGGTTTTGTTGGTCGAAGCTGACGATTCAACCAGGCAGATTATAGCTGCTCTTCTCAGGAAATGCAGTTACAGAGGTTGGTTTCTTCTTTTTTTTTAAACCCTTTTTCTCTCTGTCTCTCTCTGACTGGTAATACTTTTTTCTTTTTATCCATGAATTTCTACTGGTTTCTATTTCGTACGGAGAGGGTTTGTTTGAATTATTTTTATCAGGCGAAAAATTCTTTTTTATGGTTTCAATTGCTTCAGCTCTAATGGGTACCTATTTGCCCCATGCTGAGACTCGTCTCTGTTTCATGACTTCCTTGCTTGAGTTTTTAATATGAAAAAACATGCCTTTTCATCAGCAGTAATGTGAATTGGATTAGCGGAAAAAAAATCCATGTTTTCAGTTGCTTCGGCCTTAATGTTTACTTTAAAATTTTGAGAGTCATAGTTCAACCTGACTTCTCTCCTCTTCATTAAATGTTTTTCAGCAGTGGCTCTGCCTCTTCCTAGCTCAAATAGTTTACACTCTACAGGAATATCATTTTTTTTGGTCATTGAATAACTCTTATAGATTTGGTTAATTTTTAGTAAAATTTCCTTTGGAGTTAGGATCCACATGCCCAAATCCATTTCATGTTTTGCAAAATTGGGTGAATATAATTAAAATGAAGCAAAACAAAATCTCATAATTTATAGATTAAGGCCAAAGAATAAAAGGAGGCAAAAACAGAACATTGCTCTGGGATGTTTATACACTTGGGCTTATCATAGTCTTCCATGTGGATCTAGAATGCTTAAAACAGACTTGGTCATAGGCAATTCATTCGCTGATTCAAAGTGGGTAAGCCGGGGCATGAAGGCTCACCGGACTTGGTGCATTGAGAAGCTGCTATTCCATTAATTACTCACCCCTGAGTAATTAGGGCAAAGGCTGGGGTTAGATCCTATTTACTCAACAGGTGTCATTAGGGCATCATCCCATCCTAAAACATGTTTAGCTCAGCTAGTAAATCTGTTTCTCTAAAAATCCATTTGCGTTAGTATTATCCTTTTGGTTGTTTTAGCACACCTGCAAAGGGGTTCACCCCAACTAGGTTGGTAGTAAGATTGAATTGAGTCCGAGGATATCTACTTCGTATGCAAGTTTCTCTGCTTTTTAGCATTTTGGCTATAAAAAATGGTTAGAGATGGTGGTTCAAGCTGTTATTTTTACTTTTTTTCAGGCCTAGAAAACTGTCCTTTGATTCTTGCTTCAAAGAATAAATTGTTTAGAATAAAAATATGCTACATTTGGGACTGAAAATGTTGTTTTTTTTTCATTTTTGGCAGTTGTTTCTGTTCCTGATGGCTTGAAGGCATGGGAGATGCTAAAAGGAAAGTCCCATGACATTGATCTCATTTTGACAGAAGTGGATTTGCCATCTATATCAGGATTCGCTCTTCTTACACTAATAATGGAGCATGAGATTTGTAAAAGCATCCCTGTTATAAGTATGATATGAAGGATACTATAATATTTTCTTGACATTTGTACAGTTGCTAGGATTTTCTACTATGGGTCTATGACAATGCACTTTAAATAAAATTATCTTTTTCTTTGGGTGTGATTGTGCAGTGATGTCGTCACAAGATTCAATTAGCACAGTATATAAATGCATGTTGAGAGGGGCTGCTGACTACCTTGTTAAGCCAATAAGGAGAAATGAGCTGAGAAATTTATGGCAGCATGCATGGAGAAGGCAATCAGTATGCTTACTTCTTAACTTTATTTCCCTCTCTTTTTTTACATTTCTTTTGAAGTTATAATTTGCATTTTTTGTGATTCTGATTAGTGATTTATGTCTGTTGTTCAAATCAGTTTATAGTTCTTGGAAACACCCCCCACGATGAGAGCATTGGACAGAAAAACGTTGAAGCTACCTCTGAAAATAATGCTGCAAGTAATCATTCCTGTGGTTGCTTGGCTGGTGTCCAAAGAAATAAGGAACAAGCTGAGAAAGGGAGTGATGCTGAGGTCAGTGCTCTTCATCTGTCATATGATCTCTGTTTTGTGATTGATCAGTGCATTTCCTATCTACAGGATTTGCCTTTATTGTGCCTTTTTAAAGACAATCTACTGTTTCCACTTTTTCATGTATGGACTGATTCAGCTTATTTGAAATTACTAATTTTATGTGAATAGTAATATCCCTTTTGTCATCTTCATTATTGACTATTAATGATAGGAGCAAAGAGTCGCATAAAAACCTAGGAGTCTAAAAACTGAAATATTTTAACCTAAATCTGTCACAAACATTTTAACAAATACCACTGATTGTGGAAGATGCTTGGGATGAATGTAGATGCTCTACGATAACATGCGTTGCTCAATTCGACTCAAGTTATACATTTAATTTTTACTTCTCAGCATATTAACAAGCTTGTTTTGGATGTGCAAATTTGTCATAAATTGGTTTCATTGTGATTTAGCTTACTGACAACCATAGAGCTAATTTAGATTTCTCATGGAGTAACCAAAAAATAGTTCTGCGAAGGTCATATACGATGAGGTCACTCATGGTCAAAAGGAATTTCCTTTTGCTTTAAGTTGGCTACGTGAAGTTTTATATAGACTGCATGTTTGTTGTATCTTGCAGAGCTCTTGTACAAAGTCAAACACTGAAGCTGAGAGTGCCCAAATGGAAAATATGCTGGAATTTTCACACTTGATAAAGGGAAAATCTCTACCAAGTGAGCTGCAGAAGTATGAAGTTCATGTGAATTTTAATCAGAAACTGCTCATGCATGAGATGAAAACTGGGGGTAAGACACTAAAATTTGAATTTTGGCATTCTTTTCTTGTCAGTTGGAGAGCATCTAACCTTCTCTGAACTCAATTAAATTTTTGAGCAGTTGTTGATGCCTCAAAGGATGCCTACGTAACAACTGTATACAAGGGTGGTGAACTGGAAAGTCAAAGAAGAGATACTAATATCTTGGTTGAGGCTGGTGATGCCCTTGTTGATTCACCAAGAGACGCTGTTGACTTCATGGGAACATTTAATAGAAATTGCAGTTCTTCTTCAATAAATAGCACAAGCATGTTTGATTCTTCTCCACACTTGGATCTTTCCTTGAGAAGAAGTAATTCTCATGTTTTTGAGAATCATGTTACTCAAGAAAGGCCTACCCTCTGGCATCCTAATTCATCAGCCTTTACAAGGTTGGTTTCTGTTGTCTTTGTCATTATCCTCTTGAGAATACAGCACAAAAACCTTTGAAGTGTTTTGGAACAAATGGATTGAATCAGATTTTTCTTTTGCATGTGTTATACCCAAAAATTGAATTTTTTAGATGCTAATCATATCATTCATATCAATGATCCTTAATGCAGGTACACTAGCAGACAATCACAGCCCCTGCATTCAACATTGACAAGTGTCAGTAATCAAAACAAAGAATCTGGAACTAATTCGGAGAAGATGTTGTCCAATATTGCTTCTGAATATAACTTTGATACTCCTAGTCCGATGCTGACTTCTCAAAGAAACATGATCCCTTTGACTACTGAAACTACAGGTCAATTGAGGTCAACTGAAGCAGCAGCATCATGCATGCAACACAGAGTATTTCCTGTCCCAGTATCAGTGAAGGGTGTAAGATTGAATAACCTGTGCGATGGCCATACTGTAATTCCTCCAATCTTTTGTACACAGTCAATTTCATCGCCAGTGCCAAGTCCAAGCTCATCCAACCAACAGGAACCTGCCTTTCGTGTGAATCCATTTCGTCATTCCAGTTTTGAAACTAACTCCTCTGGACAGTTGTATGACCAACTTGCCTCCAATGCAAATCAGTCAACCAACCAACCTTTACACAAGCTGGATCAAAAGTTGGATTCAACTGAGGATAGAGGACATATTTCTCCTACCACTGATCAGATTGCAAGCAGCAGTTTCTGTAATGGCTCCCTAAGTCAACTTAATGGTATTGCATATGGAAGCTCCGGGGCAAGTAATGGCAATATTGATCAGGTTGCTATAGTTCGAGCTTCTACAGAGAACAAGAATGATGACAGTTTTCCTAGTCCTGGTGGAAATTCACACCGTTCTATTCAAAGAGAAGCAGCTCTAACCAAGTTTCGCTTGAAGCGGAAGGATAGATGCTATGAGAAAAAGGTACATAATTAATCATCAGGTGCCATCAATATGTGTTTACATTTTTACTGATACACTACTTTGTATACAAGAAATGCTATTCTAAGATCCATTAATACTATAAGATACTCATGTTGCATGAAAGTAATAAGTAATTTTCTGGTGCTACTCTTTGATTGCAAAGTAAAATCTAGAACCATGTACAGGTCGCATTCACATCGATTGAGCAACTTAGAAGCAGCTAATGTTTCACACTGAATTCTTTTTACAGGTCCGATATGAGAGCAGAAAGAAACTTGCAGAGCAGCGCCCAAGAGTTAAAGGTCAGTTTGTTCGTCAAGCGTAGGCTGATCCTACACATACAAAAGCTGAGTCTCATTATGGCAATTCATCTGATGGCTAGTTACATCTTTGTAAACTAAGGAGAGCATGGATTCGAATTTGCTTGATCTTTAGAAATGGTGGCACTGGCTACTTCAGCCTTTTGTTTTTCGAAGCTGAAGAAAAAAAAGGGGCAGAATTCTAAAGTTGCTTTTGCACATATCCATGCTCATTATATTAATGGTTATTGGCACAGGTTGCTATGTACTTATTGTAAAATAATATTTTGAGCTCTTAGTTTAGAGAGTTCTATTCCCTGTTTTTCATTGGGTTGCCTGAGTCATTCTTTATTGGTTACCTTGTAGATTTGTTCAGTCAATCGGTCTTATATGCAAGTCGCAATAACCATACAAACTTAGTGTACATACAAATCTAGTGTAATCTCATTTTCTCACCATGCAAACACAAATTTTCCTGCGCACGAGTTTCTAAATTCTAACAAATGAAAAAAAAAGTAGAGTGCTTTACTGCCTTCCCTGTGCAGAATGGATACGACATCATGACAAAAATCTATTACTAGTAATATTTTCAACTTGGTGTAAGCTTATTCCTATGTTGTCATGGACGCTCCTTGATGCGGAAAAATCCAGGATGCTTGAAAATAATTGAATTCATAGGGTGCTGCCATGGTTATTGGTTGCAACGAAGCAGAGTTCTGATTCTGCTTTTTCTTTGGTATGGTGTTCCACCAATAATAGAATTTGAATTCTTGCTTGCTCTTGATCACTGCTGATTAGGCTGATTCATGATTCCAATTTAATGTAATCCCATCTTTATTAGTTTGTAACAAATACAAACTATCATGTAGGATTGAGTGAACATACGATCACCGAAGTACAAAAATTTGAGACCGATGTGACCAACCTATCATCCAAAACCTTATAGACAGGCTCTATCTACAAGGAGATGAAATGTCATTAATCCAGGGTTGTCACTTTTCGCACTTCGCTCTTTTTTTGACTCTTGCTCTTGTCCGAATCTGGTTGCTTATAGGTTTAAAACTTTAAATTGATCAAACAATGAAAAGAACAAGACAATAGAATTACATCAGCTTTTTAATGAAGTTACACTCACTCTACAAACCATGGTACCACCTCTCTCCCACAACACTCCACAAATAAATAAATAAATAAATAAATAAATAAATAAAAGGAAGCAATGATTTTAGCCCATTACCATCAACCCCATCAACACATGCTTATCTCCAAAAAATCAAAGAAATAAAAAGTTTAAGATTTTTTTTTCCTATTATAATGAGAAACATGATGGATACAAAATTTGGCGCCAGAGCAAAAAAAAAAAAAAGTAAATTTAGGGAAACATAAGAAATAAATCAAAATCATTACTCAAAGACTCAAGTGTCAATAGTCATGGGGTCATACAGCTTTATCTTTGATTGAAGGGCTCCAAAACTCAAAAAGTTTTTTAAAGCAAACCTTTTCTTTTCTCTAATTTCAAACGTCTCTCCAACCCCAGACTGTAATGTTACTTTCAAAGATCCTAATTAGGAGGGTCCCTTGGCTTATTTGTCTAACAAACCTGACTGACTAATTAGACTGATCTATCAAAAATACATGGCTCAGATTGAGAGGAAGGGTTCATGTATTGATCCGGCATCAAATTTTTAAGAATAGTTTATACCCTTTCTTAGCGGCTAAATAAAGACACCCAGAAATCATTAGGATGATTTCCTGCTGTTTCCACAAAGTTAGTTTACAGATTCTTCATGTCTCACTTCTTCTTTTGAACCCTTTTGTGCACAGCTCAATAATGTAAGAAACTTTAAGTACAACTTCAAAACTACAGCTTTTATGTAAAAACGCATGATTCCCATGCACTGCTCATATCTTGGATTATATAGTAATTCAATTATCATGCTGAGCAAAACCCATTTTACTTTCACTAAACAAGGTGGCTAATGAAGAGAGAGAGAGAGAGAGAGAGAGAGAGAGAGAGAGAGAGAGAGAGAAATGAAGATGCCACTAGGCCACCGGACTGCATTTCAACTTACATCCAATCGACTTGAAAGGCTATGGCTACACTATCTTTAAGCTCTTTTAAAAGCCATACTTTCCTTTAAATTTTTTTAAAAGCGTTTCCATTCCAGATTCTGGTTAAGAAAGCTGAAAAAAGATATCCCCGTATCCACCCCTTCTCAATCATCATGATTGCAGAAACTAAAACATATCTTCTTGTAAAGTATTCAGCGTATAAAACTTGTAACTCAAGCCTATTGGATGGTTCTCTGAGATAGGATCATGCATGCACATTCATGGTTTTTGAAGGTGTCCTAAATCCTAATTGGGGGATATTGGGACCCATGATATATTGAGCATCCATTGATGAGTTCCATTAGTACTACGGTTGTGGTTACAGCTGGCAATCACCAAGCAGTAGTCCTTTGGCTATATATGTAAGACCAGAAAAAAAAGGTGAGAATCTGCAGAAAAATGACCAAATGCTTATATGAGATCGTGTTGTAGGCTTATTCATTCCTGTTATTAGTAATCTAATAGAATGTCAAGTTGATTTTGTGTTTCATCATTTACAGCCAAAGAAAATTATGTTAAGCATTGCATACATGCTTGTCTACAAATGAAATAAAATTTGTTGACGATTGTCTCCCTGATTCTGATGTGCAAGTAATCAGATTTGTCTATTGTGCAATTCCGAAAATGAATATATTATAGAATTTCCAAGAAAATTAATATATTATAGTATTTCCAAGAAAATTAAGCACCAACATGTAGCTATCTTATTTGTTTCTCCAAAAACGTGAAGCACTTAAACTCCATCGAATTGGTCATTGCGTAACAATCCCATTAGATCATTCAGATTTGCTACATCCACAAGAGACCAAAGAAAGGAGCATGGTCTACGGATCCACTAGTCGGAGATGTATCAGTCATGACATTTGAAAGACTCAGGAAGTTTTTTTAAGTGAAATTCGTAAAGTTTTTAATTAAAAATATTAAATAAAAGTTAAAATTAATAGATTAAAAAAATTTGTTGCATAAGTTAAATATATAAAATTGAAATTAATAAATTTTGATATATATTTTTAGAAAGATATTTTTAATAAAAATATTGATAAAATTTTTATTATTAAATAAATATTAATTAAATTTAAATTATAAATAATTTTTTTAATAATTTTTTTAAATATTATTAATTTTTATATTAAAATTTATCAATCTACCTATTAATATTTTTTTATTACTTTTATTAAATCATTTTTTTAAATTACAAAAGCGACCTAATAAACTTCGCAAGTTTATCAATCTATCGTAGATTTTAAAGGTGCATTCGAGTAGCTACCGAGTGAATATCTATTAGCCACTTCTCACCACCAGCGTGATTTGCCAGTCAAAAGTATGAGAGTAAAATAATTGCTGCTTTCTATTTCCAATTTCTCCCTTTATTAAGCCCATCGTCTCCATTTCTTAGCCTTGGAAACCTTCTGTCTTTCCCTTTCCCCTTCCGTTGCCTACTCCCTTCTCCCTCTTGCAAATGTCTCAAGCGTTCTCAAAGTCTCCCAAACACTGTGCCAAGCAAGGACTAAGCATTGACAAGTCCTACAAGAAATTATTTTTTGCCTTCTCTGCATTTTTTACCACAGTTTTAGCATTTATATTCCTCATCTGGCTTATCCTTCACCCTGCAAAACCACAGTTCTCCCTCAGAGAAGCTAATATCTACCAACTCAATCTCTCAGGCCCTCACCTTCTCAACTCTTCCATCCAACTTACCTTGCTCTCCAAAAATCCAAATAAAAACGTTGGCATTTACTACGACGAGTTGCAAGCTTATGCTGCATATAAAGGGCAGCAGATAACTGTTGATACCTTTCTTCCTCCTTTCTACCAAGGAAATGAAGAAAGCAACCTCTTAACTGCATCCTTAGAGGGAACAGGGCTGCCTGTGGCTCCATCCTTTGGTTATGAAGTCGGGCGTGATCAGACTGCTGGGAGAATAGTCCTGAACCTGAAAGTAAACGGAAAGCTTAGGTGGAAGGTTGGGACTTGGGTTTCTGGCAGATATCGCTTTAACGTTAACTGTGTTTCTGTTATGGCCTTTGGACCTACTGCCCCAACAGCTCCACTGAGTTCAAATCAAGGAACTCGGTGTTCCACTGCTGTGTGACCTTCTGAGATGGCATGTTAACTAACATGCTTAGCAGTTATTTTAGTTCTATCTTTTGAATTGGAAGCTTTTATCAGATTGATGTTCTATAGAATTTTCACTGTTTATGTATTGTATTCTGTAAACTAAATTTATCACAAAGATTGAAACTTTAAGGATTGTAATGTCGTAAGTGCTAATGAAAAGCTTTAAGGATTCTATGTTTATCATTGTGGCCGGATTTTGCTTGCAATGCTTGGTGGAGGATAAAAAAGAAGGTGCATAGCTTTCTTTTTTTTAGTGGAAAGATGAGGAGGTATTGTTTCACCTTTGCTCCATTGGTTGTTCAATGAGCAGGAAGAAAGACAAGTGGAAATAGGGGTGATGGTGGATGAGATTCTATCGGAAAGAAAAAGGGCTGCAAAAGGCGGAAATAGGTGCTTTGGTGATCAAGGAATCATCAAATTCCATGTCAACGACCCTTTAACCTTTAATGAATATAGACGGTTGAGTCATGGTGGCTATATAGACCAATCATATAGCCGCTAGCTCACAACTGCTGGGTCGCTCTGCTTCCTGAATCTTTTCTCTCCATTCTTTCCCTATCGACTATGAATAATTGAATATACCGAATGAAAAGCGAAATCCGGAAGATGGTTTAATATTCCTTCCTTTCCTCAAGAAATTTTATTGTGAAATACTTTCATTGTACAAGCTTATGTATAGGCTCTTTCCTATATAGGTAAAACCTCCAACTTTTAACTAGGACAACAGAAGGGAGGATGCAATGCCTCAGGTCATGGCCTTTATGCACAATCAATCTTTTTGTAGAGGGAAGAGATCAAACGTTATTGGCATGAGACTTAGATACACTAGTTGTTTGAAGCACCTATATTGCAACTAATAAATGATTTCTACAGTGAAAAAATCTCGGAAAAGCAGAAAAACTTGAAATAGAAATAGGAATTATTTTCGAAAGTGACCAAACTTTTTAAGGATATGAAAAGCTAGTGATTTCTCACCTTATGATCACTTCTAATAGTGTCAACAACGAAATAGCTACGAAACTTCACAAAGCTTATGCGTTTCACTTTTGATTCCCCCAAAGGGCAAAGTCTAGAATATCAAGTTCGACTACATTATACTTTCCACCTAGAAGTTGTGCTGTTTCTGTATGCAATATAGTTTCTTATTGGCATATACTGGATCTAATCGGTGTATATTGCTGACCGCTGAGTACTACTCAAACAGTGCAAGAGGACATCATGGCAATAACCATAGGACTGCATTGCAGTCAGCTACTTTTCTCACATCAGAGGCAATTCCGAGCAGATACCAGCATGAAAAGTTTGTCAAAGACATAACTTAACACATCCTCGGTAAAACTCCAGCATCAGTTCACATTGTTAGAACTAAACTTATTACGTTCCGAGATCGAGATATAACACGATCATATATTTTTGAAATAAAACTTTAAAGCAATACGAAACCTAATCCATAACCATTGAACAACTCTTAAATATAATAAGGTTCTCATTAAACAAAATAACTAAATAACAAGTCTCTAAATGTTTAAAGTCGAATATTACAACTAAAAGAAACAATACTTTATAAAATCTTAATTTTTAAGTAGTTCTCCAATGCTCGATTCTTCTAACTTTTCTCAAGCTAATCATACTTATCATTTATAACATCTGTAAAAAAAAAGAAAATAGAGAATGAGCAAACCATAGCTCAGTAAGTAAAGACTCACACACATTATCGAATTAAACATCATTTTTATATGTACTATATAGATTGTTCTCAAAACATTTATCAACTCATAATGTCAAAAATAATTCGAAAATCAGCATTCTATTAAGCATTCATAGATTAAAAATCAGAATCAAAACATGTCACCAAATCATGGATTAATTTATAAAAATCATTTGTCATAAATCATCATCATTATACATCATCATTATCATTTGTTTATCGTTAGCTACGGTCACTACTATAACCCATGACATTGGCCGTATCGATAATTTCATCCTCATGATCATTACTAACTATTATAACCCGCTAGCCAAGGCCTTACGCTAACTACTATAACCCGTTAGCAGGGCCGTATGATAATGTCTATACTAACTACTATAACCCGTTAGTCAGAGCCGTAGAACTAGTTCTGGTGTCAATGATTCCACTTCTTAGGGATGTAAAAACGTAACCATCACAAAATCATTCTTTAAACATAAATCATTTTCTGATTTCATTCATAAGTATGATCCATAATTTATATAGAGAAACACAAAATAATCATATGCTTGATCCTATTTTCATACATCGAAAATAATGAAATAAAATATTCATTTATTTAGAAACATACATATATACATAGATTCGAAAACAAGCAAAATGTGTGAGATTATACTTACCTCCTTCCAATTTCACCACTTAGTTTTTCTCTCTCAATAATTAATAGCTTATAATTTCAATATAACAGTTATTAATCAACCCATTTGAGATCACTTATACCGAAACAATTAAGCTAAATAAAAAATAACTCGAGTAATTAATTCTGGTAGCCTACACTACTTTTACTAAAATGATCATATCTCAAGATATCCAAATTGAAATTAAAATCTTTTTAATGCGTTAGAAACTATACTCGACGAGCTTTCTAAACATATATGGCCCATCTCGTGATTCTTTGTGGATTAATTATAACAATTTTTGAAATCTACGTTATATACTGCTGCTAGACAGCCTGTATACATTCTCCTAAAAATTATGTATTTATTCATAAGAAACTCCAAATTCAATTATGTTTGTTTTATTGGAAAGTAGACTCGATAAGCTTTCCAAACATATATGGCTTAACCTATAAATCCTTGTCTAAAAATTAAAAGGAATTCATAATTCCTCCCTGCTGCTGCTACTAGGCAGCATGTACATCCTTAGGTAAAAATTAGGTAACTCTGTGTCTGATCGAATTGATCGGGTCATGTAGGAACAAGGTTCAAGTCTATCGGTTTGTTAGGATGCCTTAGCTGCATACATCACTGCACTTTCACTTGACACCTATCGTAAGGATAAATGACTCGTCTCGTCGTGACCTTCTCTTGAATTCTCAAAACTTCTGTCACTCAATCCCCGTAGGGACAGAGAACCCCTTACTGTCTCGACTGTTCTACCGGAGGCTCTAGAGAAGTTGGAATAAGAGAGCACTCATCTTGGGGTGGGATTCCTACTTAGATGCATAAAAAATTTGAATTCAACTCCCGTTTATTTCATTAGAAAGTAGATTCAACATGCTTTCTAACGGAATATAATAATCATAGCAGTATTTAGTCTTTTTAATACAAAGTATAACCTTAATCCATCATTGTAAACACAGGGTTCATATCATGATTCATACGAAACAAAATTTTCCTTTATATTCCTATCAAAAGTTTATTTCAGTAATAAAATCACATTACTAATTTTTTCAACACTTAATTAGACCATAATTAAAACCTAAATCATCTACCCGAAGAGGAATAATGGAAACCTTAAAATTTTAGGGTTTCTCAATTACAAATTACACCTTAAGACTTAACAATCAACACTCGAAAATTGAAAGAGATTATTTATTCACTTCTGACAGATAATTCTCATTGTAGATTTGTTATTTCCCTTCACTTAGAATCCTTTAATTTATCTTTTTTGTACAAAAAACAGAGAAAAAATAAGTTTATATTTTTCTTTCCGTTAATCATTAATTGAAAACTAAATAAATTAATCTTATACTAAAAATTGAATTATTTATTAATAAATCATTTGCATTTCTCAATCTTTATTAAAAAATCTCTCCACTTATCTCCACTTATAAAAATACTTGAAATAGTCTTTTTTTTTTTTTTTTTTTTTTTTTACGGATATTACAAAACTCTTGAGTCAGATTTCAGCAAAACTTCTGTACGCAAAAACCCCAAAAGCCGTTCTTTAGGTTCCTAAACCCTAATCAATTAGAATGATATCGAACTCTTCAATCAAAATTATGCAGCATAGGAGTGAGAGCAGCTCAGTCTGAATGTTAGAACAGAAGAAACATAAACCAACTCCACTTGCTTCTTGTCAGATACAAAATCAGTTTCCTAATTAAAGAGGAAAAATACTTCAATTTTTCACAAGAAACCTCAAAAGAAGTTATTCAATGAACTGTTTAAACTTAATGACCTTGAAGCAGAACTCCTCTCATATCCTTATGGGAATAGAGAATTCATGGTTTGGATGGCTTCGCAAAGAGATACCGACCGCACATCGCATCTTTTCTGGACTAAATCCCTAAATTCAATATTTTATTCAAATTAATAAAAAATTACTTTCATTTTGTGTAATTAATTCCTTTAATTCATTAGCATCTCATCTTCAAAAACAAGATCAAACAACAAGAAAACGTAAAACTATAAACCCTTAAAAGCTTCCGAATAATTCAAGCAAGATTTCGCATCCATACGTGGAAATTCAAAAACAAACCGTATCAGAACTAATCCATTTCCGGTAATGCTTCGTTACAGGCTCAGCTTGCTCCAATCCCTTTGTCCCATCAAAATCCTCACTCTTCCTTTTCTTCGATAGAATAATCGTCCTCATGCAAACCTTCCACCCACGCGTCTACCGAATGCAAAACATAACGCGTGGCAAAACCCGGATATGATACCGAATTTCGCTCTTCCAATTTTTTTAATAAAACTATTAGATCTTATAATTAGATTCGCCGTTAACTTTTTTAAGACATGATTAATCACTTAATTAATTTATATTTATAAAATCAAAATTAAATTTAAAAGTATAATTACGTGTGATAAAAGTTATAACAATTTCGTATTATTCACTCAAAAAATAATATTAATTTAATTTTATATTATTCAAAACTTAAAAATTTATTAAATAATTTAATATCAAAAATTATACTTAAATTATTTTAATCTGTTGATAATAATTCAATAATATCCTATCATCTCATGAGTATTTAAAAAGATTATTTATCGCACTTGAAAAAAGTTTTGTCATCGGATTCATTTAATATTTGTAAAATCTAATTTTATGAAAAAAAAACTCTTTATTTTCAAAAATATTTTGCAATATGTTGATAAAAATTTTTACTAAAAATTTTTCTTCAATATGTTGATAGGATTTTATGAATTTTTTTTAAATTAATTTTTATTTAAAAATCATAAAGTTTTCTAATATAGTGGTAAAATTTTATCTTAAAAATCAAATTATCTTTCAACATGTTGATAAGGTTTTATTGAAAACTACTTTTTTTAATTTATTTTTTTAAAAAATTAATAAGATTCTCTAATATGTTGATAAAATCTTATTTTAAAAGATCTAATTATCTTTTAATATGTTGGTAGGACATTTTATTTAAACATTTATTTTAAAAAATTTGAACCCTTCAATATGTTAATAAGATTATAAATTTATTATAAAAATTTATTTTAAATAAAAAAGAAAGAGAAACAATTAAGTAACATAAATAAATATACAAATAAAGAAGAAAAAAATAAAAATTATTTTGTCTTCTTTCTTGTTTCTTCAAAACCCTCAAAAATTTTATTGTCAAAATTTTTTGTTAAATATCTTCCTTTTGTATTTTTTTTTCAACTCTTTTATCCAACATAGAATTCTCAAAAAAAAAAAAATTTAAATTATTTAAACTCAAAACATTAGAAAAAATTATAAAAAAAACTCTTAATTATTTTTACTTTTTTTCTGACACTATCCTTTAATTTTTTTAATTGATTTTTTATTTTCTCTAATTGATCGTAATAAAATCTTTTTATAAACCTCTAATCTTGATTACAATAAAAAAAATTTTTTAATTTGAATCTCTTAATCAACTTCAATCTTAAATTTTTAATCTAAATATATTTCTCAAACCAATTTCCTTTTGCAGTCTTTTTTTTAAATAATCCCAATTATAATAAAAAAATAATTTTTTTGATTTGAATATCTTAATAAAATTCAACCTTAAATTTTTAATTCAAATCTATTTCTCAAACCAATCTCTTTTTACAGTTTTTTTCTAATACTTCAATTGAACAACCTAATTAAAATTAATTATTTTTAAATTTCAACAAAACAATTTTTGTTTGTTTTTTAATAATAATAACTTTAAACTAAATATAATTCTTTCACTCGAATTATCAAAAATAAATAAATAAATTTAAAATTTAATCTTAAAATATAAATTGACCCGAACCAAAGAGATGTCTGTAAAGACCCTAGCACAATTCTCACAAACCCAGAATCAGTTATCGAACCAAGCTCTTCTTTCACAGACGAGCCACGGCTTCTTCAGGGGTTTCATGGGTTTTCATTTTCTCGGACATTGGTCGAAACCGATCCCTGACACTATCATCCGACAATTCTTGTCGAGATTCGAAGAGGATAAGGTTGTCTTTGCCGAGAATACGAACCGAAACGAAATTAACTGTACGGAGTGGAGGGGAGGAGCTCACAAGCGATGCCTCACATTCGGAGAGTTCCAGCCAGAGGTTGAGGACGTTTTTGGTTCCAGGTTTCACACCCGAGGAAGCCAGCCAGTGAGATGGTAACCGGGGTTTGAGCCAATCAGATAGAGCCTGTGGGGTTCAAAGGGGGTCCTGGAGTGAGAAATGGAGGGAATTTTGAGAAAGTGGCGTGGGTTGGAGGGAAAGGAAGGAACTTAGAGAGAAGGGTATGGTTGGGTTTAGGGACAGAGAACTTGCAGTTACTAATATGTCAGGCAGAATTGTTGGTGGCGGCTTGGTAAGGTAGAAGAAGTTGGATTTGGTGTTGGTTTGGGAACTGTTTATAGATTGTGGCGGCCTTGACATGTTTTTGTGGTTTTTTTTTTTTTTGGGAGAAACCGCGAGAACTTGAGATTAAACATCCTGTTTATATTCCTCGTCTGTTGTGATTTTTTTTTCTTTTTTCTTTTTTGTGGAAGATGCTTAAGACTTGGTCAAATTGGGCTCTGCCCGTTTCATAGTCTTTGATGAGTTACCTGCCACATTTTTTGGCCTAAAGCACTCAATATTGGGTTTGACTTGTTTAGTGTTTGTTAACGTAGCCCAAGCCTAGTTTCAAATTTTATTTTGGTTCCACCGCGAGAAAATGAGGCAACTTCATGCTAATATTATATAAATATATAAAAGTCAAAATTTTTTATAAAAATAAAAATACTAGTCTTTGCTGCTCAAATGTTATTTTTTTTATACTTATATTTTATATTTCTTTAACTATGATATTAGTTTTCCTTTTTTAATTTTTTTTGTTGTTTCTTAAGTATCATTTTACTTTTATTGCAAAATTATATTTGGTTTTATTATATATATAATATTATTATTTGCTAGATTTATATGGTTTATTTAATAAATTATTTGTAGTTTTCAGGTATTAAATTAGGTTTACATATGTAATATGGACACAAAATTAAATAGACAAATGAAAAGGGCAATTTTAATACAAAAGCAACATCCACGACATAATACGTCATGTACTTTTGAAAACAGATTTTCAAGGTCATATTCTTGCATGGATGTTGGAAGTTGCTCTAAATATCACTCAAGAAATACTCAAGCAACACAAAACAACATAAACATTTTAGGCAACAATTCTATACTCTTGACAGAGAAGATTCACCCAAATTATAATCCTTACCACGAAGCAATATAATCAATACAAGTGGCCATTTTCAAGATCGAACCCAACTCAATAGATCTTTATTTACTCCTATTAGAAATGGTTCTATTAGCACAAGAACAAATTCTGACAGGGTTATTCCACAACACACATCCAACTTTGCAAATAATATGACTCTACATTCATTGTTGTCCCCTAAAAAGATGAGAAGTCAAACAATTGACAATAATTCTATGGTTAGACATATATTCGACAATTATACTTTTGAAGGTACATTTTATATTATCATTATAATTATCATAACGTCTAAATCTGATGACCTATCGTTAGATATTGATTTAAGGAGTCGCCATCAATCTTTTTTATTTGTTTAGGTACGATTGGCTACTTAAGGAATCTATCATTTCAAAAAACATCTAAGCTTAAGGGTCCTTAAAAAAATAGGTTCGGGTCTATTAATCAGAACATGGTTCGAGAAAACGATTACGTGTGAGGAAGGTTATAGCACCCTTACAATGCCCATCGAATAATGGTACCAGCTTGATTTCGTGTTATCCATTAAGCCTAAAAAATTTACCAAATAATTAATTATTGAAAATTATTTTTAATTGACTCTAATACTTTTGGTAGAAAATTAAGAAAATCCCCTCACCTCAAGAGTATACAAGAAAACTACTGTTTTTTTTTTGCAGAGGCTTCGTCGTCGGATTATTTAACATTAAAAATTTTCAAAAATAAAAAAATAAAAAAGAGGAATAATGATTCAACTTTTGATACAAAATTCTTTTCTTTTTTTTTTTTTAAAAACTCATTGCTTTTGTACAAGAAAAATTGATACTTTCAACTTTTTTTAAAGCATTTGAAAGTTTTTATTTTAAGAAAAATTGGTACTTTTAATTTTTCCTTAAAATATTTTTTTTTTGAAATTTTAATTTCAAGAAAAATTGATGCTTTCAACTTTTCCTAAAAATATTTTTCTTGATAATTTTTATTTTAAAAATTTTATTTTCAAGGAAACTTAATACTTTTAACTTTTACTTAAAAATATTTTTTTAAAACCTTTTTATTTTCAAGGAAATTTGATACTTTCAATTTTTCTCAAAAATAGTTTCAGAAATTTTTATTTTAAAAATTTTATTTTTGAGGAAAACTTCAACTTTTCTCTAAAAATATATATATTTTTAACTTTTTTATTTTCAAGAAAAATTGATACTTTCAACTTTCTCCCAAAAATCTATTTTTTTATTAAAAGAAATTGATACATTTAACTTTTCTTTAAAAATATATTTTTTAATTTTATTTTCAAAGGAAATTGATACTTTCAACTTTTTCTCAAAAATATTTTTTTTGAAAATTTTATTTTAGGAAAATCATTAAAAAGAAAAGTAAAATAAAATAAAATTAAAATTAAAAAAAAAGAATACCAAATAATTTTAATTTAGAAATAATAATAACAACAACAATAATAATAATAATAAATAAATAAATACAAAAAAAATCTTGGAACGGCTCGGTTTGGCTTGGATTTTGCTAGCTTGAAAGACAGAAGCGACTAGACGGTTTGATATGCGGCTTAGCTTGACTGAACCAAAGGCAGAGGTATGGGTCAGCAAACTCAGGTTGGCGCTCGGGTCAGGTTGGATATTGACAAAACACTCGAATCTTGGGTTTATTAATGCGTAAAACGTCATCGTTTTGCGGAGGCTACAAAAGCCTGAGTTTCAACCTATTTCGTTAGAATTCCTATGCTCCCTCTCTCTTTCTACTTCTTCTTTTCTCTCTCTCTCTATCCACTCAAGAACACCGATTGAATTTAACCAAATTCTGAAAATTTTTGTCGAAATCTGGGTTGTTGGTTGAAAGTTCGCCAGAAAGTTCATCGATTTCTAAAAAGTAGCTGTCAAAAACTGGAAAGCTAACTGAAATCTGGGAAGTCTGCCAGATAGTTCAACCGATGTCGAAAAACTCGTCAAAAAATTTAATCGGTGTCGAAAAATTTCATCGAAATCTGGAAATTTTCTAGAAAATTTCCAAAATTTTTTTCCTTCTGCTTGCTGTGTTTCTGATCTATCTATTCTCTTTTTTGCTTTTGATTTTCTCTCTGTGTTTTTGCGTTTCTTTTTTTTCTGTTCTGTGTCCTTCTTGTGTGTTTCAGCTTTTATTTATAAGGATTGATCAGAGGAGTTTTTGATCAATTCCAATTCCTTCTTGTGATTGGGATTCAATCTTTGAATCAAATCCAAACTCTATCAACCTAGTTTTATGCAAACTCAAACACTTTTTTTAATTTTTTAATTTTTGTTATTTTTTTAATTTTTTAATTGTCAAAGTTGATCTTGTAGACCCCTAGATAGATTGGGGTGTCTACAACTACCCCTATTTACGTATTTTCTATGAAACAGAAATTGTGCAAAAACGTAGACAACCCAATCAATTTGATATTTTTTTTTAAAAAAAATGACAGAGCTCTTCTAAACAGAAGCTCAATAACTTTTAAAAATAAACAAAGCTCTTCTAAACAGATGCACAATACCTTTGAAAAATAAATAAAGTTCCTCTAATAAGAGGCTCAACAACTTTTGAAAAATGAACAAAGCTCTTTGACAATCATATCCAGAAGTGTCGTAGATCATACTTGATGAAATTTGTCATGAAAACTCAAAATTCAAAGGTTCAGATTGGCAAGAACCTTTTAGCTTCACAAGAATTCACTGAAATTTGATTCTTAAAACTTTAGTTTCATAAGAATTCAACTTGTAAGATTTTCGGTACGCAAGAATTCAGATTTGTAAGATTTGCATTTGCAAATTGCAATACTCGCATATAACATTTCTCATTCAAAATTAAAGATTCACATCCAAAAAGTTCAAAGTTTTTTATTTGAATTTTGGAGATTCACATTCAAGAAATCTTCGAGTTTCACATCTAGGTTCAAAGGTTCTCACTAAAAAATTTAGAGATTGGCATACAAAAATTGAGTTCAAAGCTTTTCGTTTGAATTTTAAAGGTTTACATTCAATAAATCTTAGAGTTTCATATCTAAGTTCAAAGGTTCTCACTTAAAAATTTAGAAATTCGCATCCAAAAGTTGAGTTCAAAGCTTTTCGTTTGAATTTTGGAGATTCACATCCAAGAAATCTTAGAGTTTCACATCTAAGTTCAAAGGTTCTCACTAAAAAAATTAGAGATTCACATCCAAAAGTTGAGTTCAAAGCTTTTCATTTGAATTTTGGAGATTTACATCCAAAAGTTTAAAACTTTTCGTTAGTTCGAAGATTCACACTTAACAAACTTTAAGGTTTCATATCTCAAAGATTTTCATTTGAATTCGAAGATTTACATTCGACAAATTTTGGGTTTCACACTTCAAACACTCTTATTTGAAATTCAAATATTCTCATTTGAAACTAAAAAATTCTCATTTGAAAATGTCTTAAAGATTTTCATTTAGGATTTAAAGATTCTCATTTGAAAACGTCTTAAAGATTCTCATTTAAGAAACATCTTAAAAATTCTCATTTGAGACTAAAAAATTCTCATTTAGGATTCAAAGATTTTCATTTGAAAACGTCTTAAAGATTCTCATTTGAGACTTAAAGATTCTTTTTTGAAAATGTCTTAAAAATTCTCATTTAAGACTCAAAAATTTTCATTTGAAAACGTCTTAAAGATTCTCATTTAAGACTCAAAGATTCTTTTTTGGAAATGTCTTAAAGATTCTTATTTAAGATCCAAAGATTTTCATTTAAAAATGTCTTAAAGATTCTCATTTAAGACTCGAAGATTTTCATTTGAAAATGTCTTAAAGATTCTCATTTAAGACTCAAAGATTTTCATTTGAAAACATCTTAAAGATTCTAATTTAAGAAACGTCTTAAAGATTCTCATTTAAGACTCAAAGATTCTCATTTAAAAATGTTTTAAAGATTCTCATTTAAAAAATGTTTTAAAGATTCTCATTTAAGAAACGCCTTAAAGATTCTTATTTAAGACTCAAAGATTCTCATTTGAAAATGTCTTAAAGATTTTCATTTAAAATTTAAAGATTTTCATTTGAAAACATCTTAAAGATTTTCATTTAAGAAATATCTTAAAGATTTTCATTTAAGACTCAAAGATTCTCATTTAAAAATATCTTAAAGATTCTCCTTTAAGAAACAAAGATTCTCATGTGAAAACGTAAGACTTCATCAAAATATTCAAAGTTTTTTTTCTAAATGGGCTTCAAACTTTTACCAAAATCAAAATTTTGTATGTATTGAATGACATGATCAATGATGCAAATACTTTCTTAATGAGGCAAATGCAATAATCTAGATTTTCACAATGCCCTATTTTAAGTCATAATTCAAATGATTGCTGGCTGATGCATGTCCAAACAAAGTTTTAATCCATCAAATTATGTGCATGTACTTTTCAAACAACAATGCTAACATAATGCATGGAATGCGGATGTTAATAATGTCATGAAATCTTAAATAATTATGGTGATATGGTTCTCAAAACTTTACTATTTTATATTTCATGAGTTTCATCAACTAATCTCTATTATTTTCATCACTTGACCACCATTCATAGGCTTATCAACAGTAACTATTTCAGAACAAATTTTATTTATTGATCCATACTATTTTCATCGCTTGACCACCATTCACAGGTTTCTTAGCACTAGCCATTCTAGAATGAATTTTGTCCATTGATTGTCATCATTTGATCACAATACATAGGTTATGTCGATCAATCTATCACTATATTCATCTTTTGATCACATCATCTTTTTAGATCTTATGAGCAATCCATCACCATGTTCAACATTTGGCCATCCCATGTGTGATTTTTTAAGTTTCTGCCATCTTTTCATCATTTTTGCTTTCGATCATTCTGGATTTCTTTTCAAAAGAATGCAAGAACCTTTTAAGCATATATTCATTCATTTATTATCATTTCAATTCTTGACAAACATAATCCAATCATACATTTTCCCAATTCTTTCTAGGGATGTGAGAATAAAAGAGCATAAAGTGCACTAGGAGAAAAGCAGTCAATGAACAGCGTGTTTTGGTACAAAAGCAAATGAGGAAAAAAAAAGTTGGATATATGTCATTGGGACAAATGAATATTTAGATAATTTTAAAACATTAATTCAATATTATTTTTCAAAAACTCATTCCATTGACTGTCAAAATCATTAAGCTCATTGACCTTTGCATCAGCTTTGGGGGATCTTCAAATGTCTTTGACCCTTCATACATGTGAACTGTCTATCCAATGGTCAACTCAGAGACTTTCTACCTAAATTATCTTTTTAAGTTTTCAATTTGAGTTTTTCTTTTCTCTCATTTTTATTTTTTTTTTATTTTTTTCATTTTTTTTCTCTTTTTTTCTCTTTTTTTCTTTCTTTTTTTTCATTTTTTTTCTTATTTTTTTCATTTTTTTTTCTCATTTTTCATCCATTATTGATATTTCTCACACTAATCTCTAAAATAATGTAGCATGATTCTATTGTTCCATTATGAGTATGCCTTTGCCTAACATATGATCATTCAATTCGAGCATTCACATGTAATCCAAATAAACTTTTCAAGGTTGTAATATAGGTCATGGTGAAAGGTCATGAAAGAAATGGATAAAATAGGCTCAATATATGTGTTTAAAGGGTTCAAAACCAAAAGATCATTTATTATTTGATGTAACTTGGCATTTTGCCCTATACCTTATTTCACTACTTTTTTTTTATCAATCTCATTCTTCACAAAAAGATTCTTCTTACTTTACCCAAATCATGTATGGCATTTTTTTTTTTTACTTTTCTTTCTCTTTCCATCTTTGAGATCTTTTACCTCTTTTTTTTTTAAATATTGCCCCTTAGTGTAGAGGGTAGTCATTGGTTGGGATTCTCTAACAAGAATCATAATAGGCTCAAATGGGTAACAATGAATGGTTTTTTGAATAGTAAAAGAAAAATGATCATTTTTTATCTCAAATGTGAATGCTTTCTTTAAACATCATCTATTAAACAAAAATAAGCCCATGAATCTTTATAAGAGACTGCACCTTTTCAAGTTATATTAATTTTTATCTGCTAGTAGCTGACTTTTTTTACTCAAATAATCTCTCTAAATCTATGTGAATGAGTTTTTAAAATTAAATTCCAACATTATTGCTATCATTGTCTAAACATTCATCGTTTGGAATTCAAGAATGAAAACGAAAAGATATGAAAGGTGACAAGCATGGAACAGTAGTTAAATGAAAAAAGAAAATGTAATGAAATGCATTAACTTACCTTTTATTAAAATGATAACAAGTAAAGTCATATTGCAAAAAAGAATTCCTAACATTACTATGAAAGAAATCTTAAAATGACAAGCAACTTCCAACAGCCTTAACAACTTTTTCAAAATTATGCCCCTGTGCAATTAAGCGAAATATTTTTATTGACATCTTACCCCCTTGATTCGTCGAAGCTCACTAAACCTTTATGGATCAAACCTTGCACTTTGTGTTTGAAAGCAGGGCATGTTTCAATAGAATGACCTACGTTTCCATTGTGATAATCGCACGTTGCACTAGCATCATATCACTTTGGATAGGGTGGCTTCAATAGTTCTAGAATAACTGGAGAAACCAAGTTGTTCTTAACGAGTTTTGGGAATAACTCAATACAGGTCATAAGGATAGGGTCAATTTATGCTCTTTCTTAGTTATCCTGAGATCTTTTTAAACTATTTGCTTGGTTATTAGGCTTTGAAGCTGATGTAGTGATATGACTAGAATCATATACAAGTACTTGAAAGGTTAATTAGTAAGTTGGTAAGTAAGTTGGTTATGAATATGGTTGGTAAGGATAAGGTAAGATATTGTTCATAGCAGGATAGTATGGGACATAACCTTATGGTGGATAAGGTTGATATCCCCTAAACTGTCTATCAAGGCTCGTGGCTTGAACTTCAGTCTTTTTCTTCTCTTGTACCTTTTTGGTTTTCTCTCCTTTCAACTTATCATTTGTAATGGCATTCTCAATAATTTCACTTGAGATTACCATGTCGATGAAATTTTTCGTAGCATTCCTTATTATCTTTTCATAATAGGGAGCTTTCAAAGTGCTGACAAATAATACAGTGATCTATTTTTCAGTTAACGGAGGTTACACTTGAGAGGCTATGTCCCTTCATCTCTGGGCATATTCTTTGAATGATTTAGTTACTTTTTTCTCTATAGTCTGTAAAGAAAGACGATCAGAAGTCAAGTCTATAATATACCGATACTGATTAATGAAGGCATGGGTCATATCACTTCAAGAATGAATATGGGTCCTGTCTAACTGGACATACCACCTAGCAACAGAGCCCGTGAAGCTGTCTTGGAATACATGCATTAATAGCTTATCATTATTAGCATGGGCAGTCATTTTTCGATAGTACATGATAATGTAGGTCTTCAAACATTTTATACTATCATATTTCTCAAACTCTGGCACTTTAAACTTTAGAGGAATAACAACATTCAAAATTAAATAAAGCCTAGCTGCATTCACTGAACCATGAAAACCAACTTCTTTCACTGCTTGAAGCCTTTCCTCTAACAGGTTCATTTTCTGTTCAATTTTTGAGGCTTTTAAAATCTCATTTTCCTTAGGCCTCAATTTTTTTTATCCTATAGATTATCCAAGTTAGGGAGTGGTATTGGTTCTACTACCTTTTTAGTCAAGACAGAATTTATGTAGCTCTGGTACTGTGGTGGATTTGAAACTGATGGCATTTCAGGGTATGTGTACCCTATAAGATATGTGAATTGTTAGGGCAGTGGATTTTGTGCGGGTTAGGCTTAATGTGGCCCAAAACTATGAGGGTATAGTGGGTCATCCATCTTTTGTGATGGATGATCTTGTTGACTAATGCTTTCTTCTATACCTTTTCCCCTATTTAATTTGTTCAAAGCCTCTAAAATCTTATTCAACTCCCTTTCTAGCTTCTTTTGGGCTTTCTCTATCTTTTCAAGACGATTGAAATTTTTTTATTCTATCTATCTGACTCGAGCCTTTGTATTGTATTGGTAAGTGAGGTTGCTTGGTGGAGCTATCCTTGAACCTTTGGCACCACAATTATTATTAAAAATGCTATGCTATGCTTTATGTATGATATGTTGATGCATGAATGAAATGTATATTTTCATGGATGAAATCTAATATGAAAATGATGCAGATGCACAATGTTACATATGACAATAAAAATGATGCATGATATGATAATGCAAATGCACAAAGTCAAACAATCAAAATAGTTAGAACAACATAACTTATTCTTTCTTATGTATATCTATCATTGGGTAGGAAAGGTTCTATCTTAGGGTTAGGCACTTCTAAGGTTTACTATATATGGTTTAAGCCTAAAGTCTAAAGGTTTTCCAATTGCTCCTTAAATCATTGTCCATCACAGACTAGTAAGGCACCCCAATCTTCACCCATTATAGGTTGTAAGCAGAAAATATTCAATTTGAGTGGGAGTATTTCGCTAGCCACTGTAGAGGCATTAAAACTTCATGAAAGCATAGATACTTTACTCCTTCTTAAATGGATGAAGTTCGGGTATAGATCTCATGTCATGCACATGTATATGAATGATATAATTATCAAACAAATAAACAAAATGAATGTATAAAAATCTTTTTAAAAAATTCAATTTTATTAAGCTTTTGGATAACATAAATTTTTTTGCTGGCCTGACTCTCGGCTTATCCCCAATGGAGTCGTCAAACTGTCATAACATCTAGATTCGATGACCTATTGCTAGACATTAACTTAAAGAGTCACCACCAATCTTTTTTATTTGTTTAGGTGCGATTGGCCACCTAAAGAATCTATCATTTCAAGAAACACCTAAGGTTAAGGGTCCCTAAAAGAATAAGTTTGGGTTTATTAATCAGAACAGGGTTCGAGAATATGGTTACGTGTGAGAAAAGTTATAGCACCCTCATAACGCCCATCAAATGATGGTACCAGCTTGATTTCATGTTATCCATTAAGCCTAACAAATTTATCAAATAATTAATTATTAGAAATTATTCTTAATTGACTCCAATACTTTTGACAGAAAATTAAGAAAATCCCTTCACCTCAAAAGTATACAAGAAAACTATTGATTTCCTTGCAGAGGCTCTATCGTCAGATTATTTAACATTAAAAATTTTCAAGAAAAAAAACAAGAAATAAAATAAAAAAGAGGAATAATGATTCAACTTTTGATATAAATCCTTTTCTTTTTATTTAAAAAAAAACCCATTGCTTTTGTACAAGGAAAATTGATACTTTCAACTTTTCCTTAAAATATTTTTTTTCTGAAATTTTAATTTCAAGGAAAATTGATATTTCAACTTTTTCGTAAAAATATTTTTTAAAAAACCTTTTTATTTTCAAAGAAAACTGATACTTTCAACTTTCCTCCAAAATACTTTTAGAAATGTTTATTTTAAAAATTTTATTTTTAAGAAAAATTTATACTTTCAACTTTTTTCTAAAAATATATATTTTTAACATTTTTATTTTCAAGAAAAATTGATACTTTCAACTTTCCCCCAAAAACCTATTTTTTAATTAAAGAACATTGATACATTCAACTTTCTTTTAAAAATATATTTTTTTAATTTTATTTTCAAAGAAAATTGATACTTTCAACTTTTCCTCAAAAATATATTTTTTAAAAATTTTATTTTAAGAAAATCATTAAAAAGAAAAATAAAATTAAAATTAAAAATAAAAAAATTAAGGAATACGAAATAATTCTAATTTAGAAATAATAATAACAATAATAATAATAAATAAGTAAATAAATATATAAAAAAAAAACTTGGAACGGCTCGGCTTGGCATGGATCGGCTAGCTTGAGAGATAGAAGCGACTGGACGGCTGGATATGCGGCTCAACTCAGCGGCTTTGCTCGACTGAACCAAAGGCAGGGGTGCGGGTCAGTGAACTCGGGTTGGCACTCAGGTTGGGTCTGATCTTGGTAAAATGCACGAATCTTGGGTTTATTAACGCCCAAAACGACGACATTTTACAGAGACTATAAGAGCCTGAGTTTCAGCCTATTTCGTCAGAATTTCTATACTCCATCTCTCTCTACTTCTTCTTTTCTCTCTATCTCTCTATCCACCCAAGAACATCGGTTGAATTTAACCAAAATTTGGAAATTCTTGTCGAAATTTGGATTGTTTGTAGAAAATTCATTGGAAAGCTCATCGATTTTTGGAAAGTAGCTGTCGAAAATTGGAAAACTAACCAAAATCTAGGAAGTCTGTCAAAAAGTTCAATCGGTACCGAAAAACTCGTCAAAAAATTCAACCGACGTCGAAAAATTTCGTCAGAATCTGAAAATTTTCCAAAAAATTTTTAAAAAATTTTTTCTTCTCTTTAACAAAACTTCAAAATTTTTTTCCTTCCGCTTGCTATGTTTTTTATCTATCTATTCTCTTTTCTGCTTTTGATTTCCTCTATGTGTTTCTGCATTTCTCTTTTTTCTATTATGTGTCCTTCCTGTGTGTTCCAGTGTTTATTTATAGGGATTGATCAAAGGAGTTTCTGATCAATCCCAATTCCTTTTTGTGATTGAGATTCAATCTTTGAATCAAATCCAAACTCTATCAGCCTAGTTTTATGCAAACTCAAACAACTTTTTTTTGTTTTTTTATTTTTATTATTTTTTAATTATCAGAGTTGATCTTGTAGACCCCCAGACAGATTTGGGTGTATTATTCTTTTATTACATATATATATATAGTAACTATATTAACATTTAAAATTTTAATTAAGTGGATAGAAGACACTGAAAAATCATATGGAATAGAAACTACTAAATCAATTGTTAGGAAAAATGCCCACAAAAGTAAGTTATTTTTTTGAATTACTATTTAATTAAAAGATATGTTAATGCATTAATTTTGATGTTTATTTTATTTTATTTTGTAGAAAATATTTTTAAAGTATCAGATTTTAGAAATCTAACTGAAGTATGCACTTACTATGGTGCAATACTTTGGTATGAAGAACATATAGTGAAATCACAAAAGTCACGACAACCTAAATTCTCACTATTTTGTTCTCAAGGAAAAGTTAAATTGCCACTTTTAAAAGAAACTTCTCCTTTTTAAAAGAATTATTGGACTACAATGGAGGTTAATGTTCAAAGCAATCTTATAAAAGTACATAAAAGCCAAAACTTTTAATAAAAGAGAGAATTTGTTCATGTGGAATGTTATAAATAAATACCATTTACACTCCAATTAATGGATTTGACTTGATAAATTTTGATTTTAAAATAATTTGTTATGGCAAAATTAATTACATTTATATTATTTAAATATCAATATTCTTGCTTCTTATAAATATCAATATTTTACATATCTTCTGATAGCTGTTTATAATTATATAAACATATTAATTTACTAAAACAATCTAATAGATAAAACAACTTTAATATATTAACTTTTGACAAAAAACCAAATAAGTCAATATATATAAGCTAATATTTTATTCATGAATAATCTCAAATGATATTATATGTTTTGATCTTAATCAACAAATTTTTCAATTTTTGTCTAAAAAATTATTAACTATTCAATAGCTTTAATTTTAGTTTTAAAAACATTTTGATTATGAATATTTCTTAATTATTTTCTTACAAAAGTTTTATTAAACATTCAATATCTTCAATTTTTGTTTTGAATTTGCTAAAATTTTTCATACTTACATTATCTTAATTTGGGGTGATTGATTGTAAAAATAGAGAGAATTGATTTATATGCATGTCAACTTATGTATTTAAAATTTAAACTTCATAATAATATGTAATTAAGGAAGATAAAAATTTTTCATGGTAATAAGTCATTGATTGATAGCTCAATCTTTGTGATTTAACATTTATGAATAAATATGTGTTGTACATAAAAATAATGTTGATAGACAAAGTTGACAAATACAACATTTGTTGTAAAAATTTTTTCATATGTACTCTTATACTTTTTTTCCTTTTTCTTGAAACATTGTTTAAATATTGGTATTTTTTATAGATATTTTACACCAATTTTCTATATTTTATAATAAACTCTAAAGGGTGGTGTAAGATTATAACTTTTTAAGTATTATTATTATTATTAGTAATATGTTCTTTTATTTCTTTTATTTAGTATATATTTTTGTAAATATATATTTCCTTTGAATTAATGTATTAACTTGTATTTTATGAAAAACAATATGTATTTTATATAAAAATCTATTGCAATTTGATTTTGTATAAAAGTTGCCTTAGCCAAAGTTTATATAGAGTTGATGTTAAGAAATTGCATGTTATTGTATAGGTCCAAAAGATTAATTATTTGTTTTGGTTAGGGAGCTTAGTAATTTTTAATTGTTTGATTTGATTCTTTCTATGATTATTTGTAATTATGCAATTTTTCTCTAACAAAGATTTCAAAAGAAGACTCACTTTACACAAAAAATTTAGAAACTTGTCATAACGTTTAGATCTGAGGATCTATCGCTAGACATTGACTTTAAGGGGTCATCACCAATCTTTTTTGTTTAGGTGCGATTGGCCACCTAAAGAATCTATCCTTTTAAGGACACCTAAACTTGACTAAAGGTCCCTAAAAGAATAGGTTTGAGTCTATTAACTAGAACGGGATTCAAGAGTTTGGTTACGAGTGAGGAAGGTTATAGCACCCTCACAATGCCCATCAAAAGATGGTACCAGCTTGATTTCGTGTTACCTATTAAGCTTAAAAAATTTACCAAGTAATTAATTATTGAAAATTATTCTTAATTGACTCAAATACTTTTGACAGAAAATTAAGAAAAATTCCCTCACCTCAAGAAAATTACTTTTTACTTGTAGAGACTTCATCGTTGGCTTATTTAACATTAAAAAAATTACAAAAAAAAGAAAGAAAATTAATAAAATAAAATAATAAAAAAGAATAATGATTCACCTTTTGATATAAATCTTTTCTTTTTCATTTTAAAAAAACTTATTGCTCTATATAACGAAAATTGCTACTTTCAACTTTTCCTTAAAGTAATTGAAAATTTTTATTTTAAAAGTTTTATTTTTAAGGAAAATTGATACTTTCAACTTTTTCCTAAGAATATTTTTTAAACTTTTTATTTTCAGAGAAATTGATACTTTTAACTTTCCCTCCAAAATGTTTTTGAAAATTTTTTATTTTAGAAACTTATTTTTAAGAAAAATTGATACTTTCAACTTTTTCCCCAAAATATTTTTGGAAATTTTTTATTTTAGAAACTTTATTTTAAAGGAAAATTGATACTTTTAAATTTTCCTTAAAAATATTTTTTAAACTTTTTTTTTTCGAGAAATTGATATTCTCAACTTTCCCTTAAAAATATATATTTTTTAAAATTTTATTTTCAAGGAAAATTGATACTTTTAACTTTTTCTTAAAAATATTTTTTTTTGGAATTTTTATTTTATAAAAATCATTAAAAAAAGAAATAAAAATAAAATAAAATAAAAATTAAGGAATACCAAATAATTCTAATTCAATAATAATAATAATAATAATAATAAATTAATTAATTAATTAATTAAAAAAAAACTTGGAACGGCTCGGCTTGAGAGACAAAAGCGGCTCAAATGTGCAGCTCGACAAAAAATAGCTCGGCTCGACTCAGCTGAAATCCAGGCGAAGAAGCAGGTCATTGGTTCGGGTACGCTACAAGTCGGGTCGGATCTTGACAAAAAGCGCGGATCCTATGGGTTTACTAACGTCAAAAAGACATTGTTTCAGCAGAGTATATAAGGCTAAAACCTTAGCCTTTCAGTAGATGTGTCTTCATTCTTCTCTCTCTTCCCTTCTTTTTCTTTTATTTTTCTCTAAACAGAACTCAGATTTCAGTTGAATGTTCTATCGAAATTTGAAAAACATGCCGGTAACTGGGTTTTTCGTCAAAATATTCATTGAAAAACTTGAATGTCGTCGAAAAGTTGCTCGAATTTGGAATTTCCAGAATTTCCTAGAAAAAAAAGTCAAAAATTCAAAAAAAATTTCCTAAAAATTCTAAACTGCCTCTAAACACTATTTTTACTTCTATTTTCTCTCTGTCTTTTTTTCCCTGATCTCTTTTCTGCATATTCTAGCCTCTATTTATAGGGATTGATCAGAAGAGTTTCTGATCAATCCCAATTTCATTTGGGATTAAGATTTAATTTTTGAATCCAATCCCAACTCTGTCAGTCCCCAAAATTTTGGCCAAATCCACTTCTATCATTTTTTTATATTTTTTTAATTAATTTGATCATTATCTCCTAATTAATAAAAAAAGATAAAATAAAAAATGATAATAATAATAATAAAAAAATAAATAATGATAATAATAATAATAATAATAATAAATAATAATAAACGAGAAAAAAATAATACTAATAATAAATAAATAAATAAATAAATAAAATAAAAAATGTGGGCCTATCTTACCCATTTAGACCAAACCCAATTGATCCAAGCCTGGACCAAATTGGGTGTCTACAGTTGTCATTCTTTGCATATTTTCTGTGAAACAAAAATTGTGCAAAGACGTAGACACCCATTAAAGACTCAACTCGACCCCTTTTTTATATATATATTTTTTCTTGATCAAAGTTCTTATAATCAGAGGCTCAACGACTTTGAAAAAGTAAACAGGGCTCCTCTAAACAGAGGCTCCTCTAAACAGAGGCTCAATGACTTTGAAAAGATAAACAAAGCTCCTCTAAACAAAGGCTCAATGATTTTGGACAAATAAAAAAGGCTCCTTTAAGTAGAGGCTCAACGACTTTGAGAAATAAATAAAGTTCCTCTAAACAGAGGCTCAACGACTTTAAAAAATAAACAAGGCTCCTTTAAGCATAGGCTCAACGACTTTGAGAAATAAACAAAACTCCTCTAAACAGAGGCTCAACGACTTTGAAAAATAAACAACGCTCCTCTAATAAGAGGGTCAACGACTTTTAAAAAGTAAATAAGACTCCTTTAAATAGAGGCTCAACGACTTTGAAAAATAAACAAAACTCCTCTAATAAGAGGCTCAACAACTTTTAAAGAAATAAATTGATCCTCTAAACAGTGGCATCATAATTTTGGAAAAAAAAATTACTTCTCTAAATAGAGGCAACCACTTCTTTTGAAAAAATAAATTGCTCTTCTAAACAGAGACATCATAACTTTGAAAAAAATAAACAAATGCTCCTTGACAATCATGTCTAGAGGAGTTAAAGATAGTGTTTGAAGAAATTTCAAAAAATTATGCCCAAGGGTCTTACAAATCGATCCTAATACCGAAAGATATCCTTTTTCAAGGATTAGAATCTTACCTCACAAGTTTTTTCTCAAATTTGAAACTTTTACATCAAAAAGTCTTCACATTTATCTTCTCCATGTGGGATCCTAAAATACCTCTGCTTTTTGAATTTATGCACTATGCTTTTCTAAATGCAATATATGCTATGTGAAATGCAATGCATGCAAAATTCAATGCATGCTATTCAAATGCTGGCTAATTAATTCCCATTCAGTTGTGGTACTCAAGTTTCTCAAGCTCTTTTCTTAGGCTTTGAACCCTTTATTCTTCGAAGATCAAATCAGTATAGCTCTCAACAATTTCTTTCATTTAATTCTCATATTCTTTCTGTTAGAAATCCCTTTCCAAATTCAATATCCTTATCAGAAACTGAACATCTCAATTTTGCCCTTATCACTCTTGACCTTTCCAATGTAATTTAGAAATCTTTCATGCTATTATTCATTTATCAATCATTATTTCAATATCAAAAAATAAGAATGCATTCAAACTTCTTCCATTGTAAGGTATTAAGGAGAAAAAAAAAAGAATGGTTAGGAAATAGTCAACAGAAGAGACACATAAAGAATGAAGTAGAATGTCTTTTATTAGCAAAAAATACTGTCAAACTTTTGCCATGAAAGAATTACAAAGATCGGTATTGGGAAACAATGCCCAAAAATGAACAATCGGACAATCATGATAACACATCTCGAGGTCATTTTCGAAAAACTTAACCACCAAATGCACTTAACAACTTAGAGCTTCTCAGAATATGCTAGCCTCCATGCTAATGAATTTTTAGATTTGTTGTTGTATTCTTCTTATCTAAGTTATCTTTTTAGGTTTTCAACTTAAATAAATCCCCTATAACTCAAACCGCCCTCTTGAGGTTTTCGCTTGGAGTCTTCATTTTTTATTTTTTTCTTCTTTGTTTTTTTCATTTTTTTTTATTTTTTTTCAAGCATAGTACTTTTTCACAACATCAAAATTTATAGAATGGGATAAATTACTTTCATCCATCTCAGCTATTATCAATGTTCCACCCGAGAAAGCCCGTTTCACCATATATGACCCTTCCCAATTCGGAGTACATTTTTCGCTATTATCGTGCTAACTTGAGAGAATTCTTTTCAAGATCAACTCTCCTTTTCAAAATCATCGGGGTCAAACTTTTTTATCATGAGCCTTCATCATTCTTCTTTGATATAGCTCACCATGGCACAACGTTGTCAATCTCTTTTCCTCTATGAAATTTAACTGTTTATAGCATTCTTGAATCCATTCAGCCATACAACTTTCATCTCATAAACCAAAAAAAATAAAGTTGCCCCAGTAAAGGTACGCACTAATGTTCGATATGCATGCAGTGCAAATGACAACTTCTTATACCAATCTTTATAAGTCTCTATCATCTTCTCAAGAATTTTTTTATATTTTTATTAGCTACCTCGACTGCCCCATTCATTTTCGGACAGTATGACATCGAATTATGATGCTTGATCTTATATTGGGTACATATTTCTTGCATCATCTTGCTATTTAGATTTTTAGCATTGTCTAAAATGATTCTCTCTGAAAGTTTATATCTATAAATGATCTCTTTTTTTATGAACTTACAAATCATATATCGTGTTACATTTACAAATGATGCTGCCTCTACCTATTTTGTGATGTAATCTATCATCATGAAAATAAACCTATGCCCATTAGAAGCCTTTGAGGTAATATGACCAATGACATCCATGCCTTACATCGAGAATGACCAAGCGATACCAAAATATGTAAAGCAAATGGCAGAGCATGGATCTTATCAGTATATATCTGACATTTATGATATTTATAAGCATAGTTAATGCAATCACTCTCTATTGTCAACCAATAGTACCTTGTTCTCATGATCTATCTTGCCATCATATGTCTATTAGCATGTGCCCCACATATTCTATCATGCGCCTCTTTAACGATTTTTTTTTACCTCAGCCTTACTTATACATCTCAGTAATACTTGATCATGGTTTCTTTTGTACAGAACGTCCTCATTCAGGAAAAAGCTCATAGCTAATTTTCAGATTACCCTTTTATCGTTCTTCGTTACTTGGACTGGATATTACTGATTCTTAATGTATTGTAATATATCTTAAAACTAAGGCTTCTCATCTTTCTCTTCTTTTACATTGAAGCAATGAGCTGGCATATCCTTAACATCTAACTTGATAGGTTGAATGTCAGTATTATCACTAATTTGGATCATTACCACTAAAGTAGCTAAGGCATAGGCAATCAGATTCTTCTTTCGAGGTAAATATTCAAACTGGACATCTTTAAACTACTTAATTAACTCTAGAATATGCTTATGATATGGAATGAGTTTTGAATCTCTCATCTTTCATTCTTCTTTCAATTGATATATAACTAGAGTTGAGTCTCCAAATACTTTAATGCTTTAACTTTTCTATCTATAGTAGCTTGTAGACCCATGGCACATACCTTATATTCATCGATGTTATTTGTGTAATTAAAATTCAACCTCGCTGTTATATGATAGTATTGTTCTTCTGGAGAAATCAAAATTACCCTAATTCCATGTCTCAAGACATTGGCCGCTTCGTTAAAATACATCTTCCAATATTTTTCTTCATGTTTCCCCTTCTCTAATTGGGAAACAATCATCAGATCTTCATTGAAAAATTACAATCTTATTGGTTCATATTTTTTAATAGCATGATCTGTAAGAAACTCAGTTATAGCACTTTTTTATTATCTTTTGGCTTACATATATGATATCATATTTTGAGAGCATTACTTGCCATCTAGCAATTCTTTCAGACAAAGAAGGCTTCTCGAAGATGTACTTAATTGGATTTAGTTTTGCTATAAGTCAAGTGATATGATAGAACATATATTCATCTTGCTAATGCAGAACACATTTTCTTCAAAAAAGAATACTTTCAGTAAATTTTTTACTCAGATAATAAATAGCTTTTTCTTTTCGACCATATTCATCTTGCTACCCTAGCACACATCCCATTGAATTCTCGCATACTGTCAGGTATAAAATTAAGGGTTTTTCTTAAACATATGGTATCAATACTGAAAGATTTGACAAGTATTGCTTAATTTTATCAAAAGTCACTTAGCATTCCGCATTCCATTTTTTGGGATTATTCTTACGGAGAAGCTTAAATATGGGATCACATTTATAAGCAAGCTAAGATATGAACTGTGAAATATAATTCAATCTTCCCAAAAAACCTCAAACTTTTTTTGGTCTACTCGAAGGCAACAAATTTTGAATGGCCTGTATTTTATTTGGATCAACTTTAATCCATTTTTCATTGACCACAAAAACCTAGCAACTTTCTTAACTTTGCCCTAAAGGTGCACTTAACTAGGTTCAACTTGAGTTGGAATTTTCTCAACCTTTCAAATAACTTTTTGAAGTTCGTGACATAATCTTCATTTTCATTAGATTTTACAATCATATCATCCATATACACCTTAATCTCTCTGTGCATCATATAATGGAAAAACGTCACTATGGCTCTTTGGTATGTTACCCTGACATTCTTTAACCCAAAAGGTATGACTTTGTAGCAAAAAGTTTCTCATATGATCATAAAAGTGGTTTTTTTTATATCATCTATAGCCATTTTTATCTGATTATACCATGGAATCCATCCAAAAAGGAGAACATTGAATGTTTAGCCATATTATCTACCAATGTGTCGATATGAGACAAAGAAAAATTATCTTTTAGGCTAGCCCTATTCAAATCATGATAGTCTACACACATTCATACATTTTCATCTTTTTTAAGAACTGGTACTATATTAGCTACTCACTCTAGATACTTAGCCACTTGTAAAAAACCTATATCAAACTACTTTTTCACTTTTTTTTTTTTTATCTTTAGTAGCATTTCAGGCTTCATTTATCTCAGTTTTTATTGGACTAGCTTACATTCTGACTTTAGGGGTAGTTTGTGCTCTACTATCTTCGTATTCAGCCTTGACATATCTTGGTAAGACTAAGTAAACATATCTATAAATTTTTGAAGTAGATCTTCCAAACGTTGCCTATCTCTCGATAAAAGTGAAGTGCTAATTTTAACGTCTTTCTTATTCTCCTTATCTTTTAGATTCACCAAGTCAGTTATCTCTTGATGAGGCTCAATTGGCTAACTTTTTTGTTCAATCAATCTCATTAGGTCCATAGGTATAACATACTCTTCAAAATCATCTTCATTGTCAAGTTTATTAGTATTAATTAAATTCTCAAAATTAACCTCTTGATTGTTATCATAATTATCTTCTTGTTCATTTAAAGACCTGAAATTGAATGAAATGGGATATGTTGGCAAGATGTGTTTGGAAAATAGAAAAATGGCAATAATGAAAGCACAAGAAGAAATGAATGAAAATGCATCCTTCCTAATCTTTATTAAAATAATAAAAGATAAATGGCCCAAACAAAAAAGATCACCCTAATGCTTTGGGCAATAGCTATTGGGATGTACAATTACATTGAATTAATCTCAAGGGTAAAAGGGTACTCTAATTGTTTAGCTCATAATTTGGCAGACAAAGGTAGACCTACCCTTCTTGTTCAAATCTCTTTTTATCTTCAATAGCATGGATGGTTAACTGGGTGAATGCCTCTTCCATACTTTGTTCACAACTTTCTTTTGCATTTGGGTACATAAATCCTCTAGGCCTGAAAGTCTCATACAAATGTGAAATGATCATTGGTCTTGCTGTTTTACTTACTGGTCTCCTCTTGATCTCTCATCTTTCTACTTCATAACCTAAACCTAGCCTTTCACTGTTGTCCACCACTATTGGGGCTTTTCTTATTCCTTGTAAGTTTTTACCCAGCCTTACTCTTCGATACTAGCCTTTATTGATGACTTGGCACATTACTATCTTTGAAAAGGGTTAATTTTTATATCCTTCACCCATAGAGTTGACTAACTCGAAGAATCGATAGGAGCATTTCATTACTTTCTCAGCAGCTTTCACATATGGAGTATTTAAGGGTTGAGTCACCAATATGTCTTTCTCCTCAAATACCACTATCAATTGACCTTCTACATTAAACTTAATCTTTTGGTACAGGGTAGAGGGCACAGCACTTACCATGTGAATCTATGACCTTTATAACAGACAGCTGTAAGATGAAAAGATATCCATCATTTGAAATTTCACATTAAAAGTGCATGGCCCAATTCGTAAAGGTATTTCGATATCTCTCAGAACTTTTTTTTTTGGTACCATCAAAAGCTTGCATGACTATTTGACTATCCTTCATATGTGAGTAATTGATAGGTAGCCTTACCAAAGTTAACATAGGCATGACATTAATAGCGGAGCCATTATCAATAAGAATTTTGGCTATAGTATGGCTCCTGCACTTGACTATGATATGCAGAACCTTGACACCTCTTCTTTCTTCTAAGAGAATCTCATTATCACTGAATGAAATATAATTTGACATGACTAAATTTCCAGTCAAGTGGTTCACATATTTAATAGACATATTATGTGCCACATATGCCTAGTTTAATACCTTCAACATAGTATTTTGATGTGGTTCTGAGTTTAACAGTAATGATAATAATGAGATTCGTGCTGATATTTTATTCAACTGTTCAACAACTGAATATTCACTATGTTTTACTAGCTTTAGAAATTCACAAGCCTCTTTTTCTGACACTAACTTCGGACAATCCTCTTCTGGTTTCACTTCAGAGTTATTCCGCTCTTCTCCCATTTTGGCTTTCTTTCTTCTAGCCTTCTCTAATATTTTTGGAGTGTAATATTTTTTACTTCGGGTAATACCTCCTACACTAGTTATATTGGAGGCGTTAGTCTTAGAGGTATTCTCTTTTTACCCTTGAACTACTATATCGCAGTCATATTTCTAGGGTATAACTTTATCATCTTTATATGGGAATAGAGTTGAAACTTAAAAGTTATCGACCTAAAAATGAGTTTGTCTATGACTGACTTTGGTTTGTTCCCATAATGAATCGTCACCGGCTTTGAAAAAAATTTTATAGGCTTGTCAGTCATGGATATTTCAATACTTTTTAAGTCTTCTCTCTCTTCATAGACTTTCATCTGGTATGAATCTAAGAGCTTTTGTACCTCTTGGTGAAACTACTCATAAGTTTTGATAGAGTGACCAATTGCCGCACTATGATATTTACAACTAGTGCCTGCTATATATGCTCCATGATAACTATGCGAACTCACTGGTTGAATCATGTGAGCTTTTTATAAAGCATCAAACAGTTGACTAAGAGATGTCTTAATATCTGCCACTTTTCTCTTCAAATGACGCTCATGTTCTTCACTTAGAGCATTCACATTGTGATTAGGTAAAGGATTATCACTAACATTTGGTGCAGTTACCCGTTCTGTATCAAAGCTAATCATTTCATTCTTGATTAATTGTTGCACTTTGTATTTTAAGGCAATGTAATTTTTAGTAGAATGACCAGCAATCTCGTAATGATAGTCACAATGGACTGTGGGATCATACCACTTAGGGTAAGGCGACTTGAGTGACTCTAATTTGCTAGGAGTAATCATATGACTATTGTAAAGCTCACGATATAACTCTATATAGGTTATGACAATTAGGTCAAATATAAGCTTTTCGTGAGTAGTTCGTTGCTATTGTAAACCATCGATTAGGTTGGCTAGATGGGTTTGTGATCTTGGAGTAGGTTGAGTGTTAGGGCTGTATCCGATATTTTAAGGTCTAAAAGAAGGTTGATAGGTTAGGGGGTAAGATGACTGTGGGATTGGTTGGTATGAGTAAGAGGAAGTTTTATTTACAGTAGGACAATATGGAAGATATCCTTGTGGTGGGTAGGGTTAATAACCTCTGAATTGTTGCCTATCAAGGCTCACAGCTTGAGCTTCAGTCTTTTTTTTCTTTAGGGCTCTCTGACTTGATGCCTCTTCTCTTTCTAACTTGTCATTTTTTATGGCACTCTAAAAAATTTCTCCTGAAATCATCATGTAGGTAAAATTCTTGGTTGCATTCTTTATTATCTTTTCATAATAGGGAGATTTCAGAGTGCTGACGAACAGCACTGTAGTTTTTTTTTAGTTAGAGGTGGTTGTACTTGAGAAACTACATCCCTTTATCTCTGGGCATATTCTTTAAAGGACCATTTGCTTTTTTCTTAATGTTCTGTAAAAACAAACGATCAGGAGCTAAATCCATGATATATCAATATTGACTGATAAAGTTATGGGTCATGTCACTTCAAGAACGGGTGTGAGTTATGTCCAGTTGGACATACCATTTAGCAGTGAAGCTTATAAATTAATTTTGAAAAATATGCATTAATAGTTTTTCATTATGGGCATGGGCTGCCAGCTTTTGACATTACTTGGTGATATGAGTTTTTGGGCATTTGTACCATCATATTTCTCAAATTTTGGTACTTTGAACTTGGGTGGAATAACCACATCTGGGACCAAGCATAGCCCAGTAGCATCAATATAACCATAAAACCTAATTCATTCTATAGCTCGTAACTTTTATTCAAGCACACTAATCTTTGAATCTTTCTGAGATTCCACCACTTTTATCTTTTTTTTTCTCTTTTTATTTCAAGTCATCAAGATCAAGAACTTAGATTAGTTCTATTACCTTTTTAGTAAAGACAGGATTCACATAACTATGGTAATACCTAGGGTTTGAAGTTGATGGCATTCCAAGGTATACAGGATATGTAAACTGCCATGACAGTATATCCTGTGTGGACTGAGCTTATTGTAGACCAAAACCTAAGGGATATAGAGGGTCGGCTACTTTTTGTGATAGAGGGTTCTGTTGGCTTGCATTTTTTTATGCCTTTTCTCTTATTTAGCTTATTGAGAGCATCCAAAATTCTACTCAATTCATTCTCAATATTTTCTTGTGCTTTTTTTTAAATTTTCAAATCGGTGAGAGTTTTCTTGCTCCATTTGTCTGGTTCTAGCTTTTGTGTTATATTGGTGGGTGGGATTTTTGCTGGATGGAGCTATCCTTAAACCTTGAATACCATATTTTAGGATTAGCAAGTTTATATGACTATATCATGGTTATTTTAAATATGTTGAATGAGAATACAATGAATGAAAATGCATGTATGCGAAGAACATTTGTTTTGAGACAATATTTAACCAAAAGATTTCATTTATTCCAAAAAAATTTCATTTACATAGAATTTATCATCCTAGAGTTATAACCATAAAATTGTTTGATTTGCTCATACTGGTCTCTTGCTTCCTCGATGAAGTTCAGCAAGCGCTGCCTATGTTTTCGTACTGGGGCCATCACTTGTTTTAATGCCTCTGCCTCTTCTACCATTTTTCTTGCCTTACATACCCCTTTGTAAATTTGGATTGTTAGGTGCTCAATGTATTTCTGTCTTTCTAGGTTCTTTCTTTTACCATACCAAACTTGGTATGATAACTCTCTATGCTCTCTAACTAATACAGTAATGTAGTCTTCTTATTCATTCAACTTCTGTCTCAACCAGCTTAGGTAGCTGTTCAACATGTTATTCTCTGTCTGTACTTGGGTGCTTTTTTATTCCAATTCAGCATATTCTTACTTTAATCGTGCATTTTCTTCAGTCAGCTCAATAATTGTTATCTCTTTGACTTGTACCCTCACACATAACCTCTTATATTTATAGTGTAACTCTGATAAGTCTTGGATAGCTATGTTATGTTCCCTAGCAATCTTGTAAACTTTGACTTCATGCTTTTCATCTCTATCTTTCCATTGATCTTTCTCCTCTCGAAGCTTCTGAATCTCTTGCTTTAACCTATCCTTTTCGGCCTCGAATTCTTTCCTTGCAAGTTCTAATTCTGATGGTGTTTCTTTGAGCATTTCTTCTGTTGACGGTTGAAAGCTTTCATAAGTGAATATTATTATCTTTGTCTTGCTCTCTAAACTAAGTATCCCTGAGTGACTTTATCAGTGAACAGTCCAGAACTCACTCTACGAGGGTTTTTTCATACCTTAATCACCTTATTCATCCTCTGAAATGCTTTTGGCTCATTGTAAGAAAAATCTTATTGATGAAGCTCATGCGTCATGGAAATGAACTGTTCTACCCCAAACTGTCTTCTCACTAGAAGTGGTGCATAACTTGTTGCTCCTCATAAATTCAGTAGTAGGATCATAGTATTATCTTTACATTGATATAGCATAGGTTCACGATTCATCTATAGGACCAACCATCTTACTTCAGTGCTTGTTAGTTTTTATAAGAAAGCTACCCACTTTTTCTTAGGCTTTTGTTCTGACCACCCACTTTCACAAAATTCCTTAATCGGAGCTTGACTGCGGACATAAAGCTTTGAGAAAGCACATTTTCTCCACTCAAAGTTACTTTTCATCCATAAGTATAATAACTATATGCAGCCTATAAAATGCTTACTATTTCAATGACAGTAACTCAAAGATCTGACAATCTCTGCTAATATTACCGTTGAAGGGTTACAACCATTGATCATACTTTGGAAGAAGTCAATCATTGCTATTTCAATATAACCCAAAACCTTTGGAAATATCACTAGTCCGTATATAGCTAAAGCAAATACGTCTACTCGTTCTTCATTGGTATATTGCACTAGAAAATCATGAAAGAACTTCTAAAAGAGGCAAACCTGTTCTTGTTTCTTTTCGTTTGAAAATCCATAATCTCCTTATCTATCCTCATAAAATTTGCCAAATTCTTATGAAATCCTGATTTATGTTTTTTGACATATATCTTGTCAGGTGCTTTGATGTGTAAACCTAACAAAGTTGAATATTCTTCAATAGTGGGTGTCATATCAACTTCATTGAAGATGGAACACTTATATGCAGGATCCCAAAATTGCATTGCAGCTTTAATTAATTGATTGTCAACATTCATTGCAAAGAGGTATGCTATATGTCCATGCCTCTAACAAAACTCCTCTTGTCTAGCTGGACTCATCTTCTTCCATATATCAACCAAATCCTCTAGATTATTTTGTTTGAGGAGGATGGATGTTTCTTGAGTCAAAGTGGAATCATAGCCAATTGGTAGACAATCCCCTTTCTTTAGTTGAATCTTTTCTGACTTGACCTTTACTTCTTTGGGTGACTCACAAGGAGCTAATACAGACGAAGAGCAAACTAGTCGTTCTGTGGAATCTATAAAAAATTATTTATTAAAGATCGTCTTTCAAGCAAATGTTCTTTATGCAACTCTATGATATGACCATGCAAACATGAATCAAAGAAGAGGTTAGTACATCACATAAGAAGAAATAAATAATTAAATAATTAAAATGTCACACACAATAAGAAGAATGAATCCTATATTTTTGGTTAATTCTAAAAGGAAAAAGATGGCTCTATCTATAGGTTAGGTACTTCTAAGGTCCACTATATGTGGTTCGAGGTTAAAGTTTAAAGGTTCTCAAATTGCTCCTTACATCATTATCCATTACAGACTAGTAATGCACCCCAACCCTCACCCATTACAAGCTACAAGCGAAAAAGGTTCAATTTGAGTGGGAGTATTTCGTTAGCCACTGTGAAAGCATTAAAACCTCATGAAAGTAATAGGTACTTTACTCACTCCTAAAGGGAAGAAGCTCAAGTATAGAGCTCATGTTATGCACATGCATATGAATGACATAATTAACAAAGTAAATAAATATAAATGAATAAAAAATTTATACAAAAGGTTCAATTTTATTAGGTTTTTGGATAACACGAATTTATTTGTTGGCCTGACTCTTAGCTTTTCCTCAAGAGTCGCCAAACTATCATAACATTTAGATATGGGGATCTATCGCGAGACATTGACTTTAAGAAGTCGCCACCAATCTTTTTTGTTTAGGTACGATTGACCAAGGAACACCTAAGCTTGACTAACGGTCCCTAAAAGAATAGGTTCAGGTCTATCAACCGAAATAGGGTTCGAGAGTTCGGTTACGAGTGAGGAAGGTTATAGCACCCTTACAACGCCCATCGAATGATGGTACCAGCTTGATTTCGTGTTACCTATTAAGCCTAAAAAATTTACCAAGTAATTAATTATTGAAAATTATTCTTAATTGACTCAAATACTTTAGGTAAAAAATTAAGAAAAATCCTTTCACCTCAAAAGTATGCAAAAAAATTACTATTTCACTTGTAGAGACTCCATCGTTGGATTATTTAACATTAAAAAAATTACAAAAAAATTAATGAAAAAAAATTAAAAAAAATAATGATTCACCTTTTGATATAAATATTTTCCTTTTCATTTAAAAAAAACTTATTGCTTCTATATAGGAAAAATTGTTACTTTCAACTTTTTTCTAAGAATATTTTTTAAACTTTTTATTTTCAGAGAAATCGATACTTTTAACTTTCCTCCCAAAATATTTTTGGAAATTTTTTATTTTAGAAACTTTATTTTTAAGAAAAATTGATACTTTTAACTTTTCCCTAAAAATATTTTTTAAAACTTTTTATTTTCAGAGAAATTGAAACTTTCAACTTTCCTCCCAAAATGTTTTTAAAAAATTTTTATTTTAGAAACTTTATTTTTAAGGAAAATTGATACTTTCAACTTTTTCCTAAAAATATTTTTTTAACTTTTTATTTTTAGAAAAATTGATACTTTCAACTTTCCCTTAAAAATATATTTTTTGAAAATTTTATTTTATAAAAATCATTAAAAAAAAGAAACAAAAATAAAAAAAATAAAAACAAAAATTAAGGAATACCAAATAATTCTAATTCAATAATAATAATAATAATAATAATAATAATAATAATAATAAAATAAATTAAAAAAAAATCTTGAAACGACTCTGCTCGGCTAAAACCCAAGCGAAAAAGCAGATCATTGGTTCGGGTACACTACGGGTCAAGTCAGATCTTGGCAAAACGTGAGGATCCTGTGACTTTACTAAAGCCAAAATGATGTCATTTCAGCATGGTATATAAGGCTAAAAACTGAGCCTTTCAGCAAATGTGTTTTCCTTCTTCTCTCTTTTTTTTTTTCCTCCTCCTTCTCTCTAAACAGAACCCAGATTTCAATTGAATGTTCTATCGAAATCTGAAAAACATGCCGGTAACTAAATTTTTCATCGAAATATTCATTGAAAAACTTGAATGTCGTCGAAAAATTGCTCGGAATATGAAAATTTCAGAATTTCCTAAAAAAAAAAGCCGAAAATTTTCTAAAAATTTTCTAAAAATTCTAAATTGCCTTTAAACACTATTTTTACTTTTGTTTTCTCTCTGTCTTTTTTCTCCTGGTCCCTTTTCTATATTTTTCAGCCTCTATTTATAGGGATTGATTAGAAGAGTTTCTGATCAATCTCAATTCCATATGAGATTGTGATTCAATCTTTGAATCCAATCTTAACTTTGCCAGCCCTTAAATTTTCGGCCAAATCCACTTCCATCATTTTTTTTATATGTTTTTAATTAATCTGATCATTATCTCCTAATTAATCAAAAAATTGATAAAAAAGATAATAATAATAAAATAAATAATGATAATAATAATAATAAATGATAAACGAAAAAATAATAATAATACCAATAATAATAAATAAATAAAATAAAAAGTGTGGACTAATTTTGTCTATTTGAATCAAACTCAATTAATCCGAACCTAAATCAAATTGAATGTCTACAAAACTGATTGAGAAAGATATAAAAGTAAAGCTTAGCAATTATATAAGAATTACCAAGGATGCTTTCAATATGGCATTTTTGTCGCATCACTAAAAAATATTTGATTGATTTTTTTTTTTTTGGTAATTTTTGAATTACGAATGAGTTTTCGTTTTTTTTTTTTATTTATGTTTTAGTGGATTTTTTTTCTTTTTTAGAAGTTGCAGTTGATTTGATGTTTTATTTTTATATAGCAGATTTGTTTTATTAAATTGGTTAACTAAAATTTTTAGTTATCCAAAATAATATGAATATATGTAGTGTTATTTTAGTTTTTATATAAAAGGAAATATTATTTTATATTAAAAGGTGTATGTATTATTAATTGATTTTTTTATTGTAGTTATTTATTAAATTTCATATAGGATTTTTTTTTCATTTTTTATATTAGGTTGTATTTTTTTTACACAGTATATTTGGACGATGTGAATTAATTTAAATACATTGAATATGCTTTATTATTTTATATGAATTGACTATAACTTTCTATCATTCACCAATTTATTAACCTTTTTTCTAATATTATTATTCATTCTGTATTTGAAAATTTGTAAAACATTTTGAAAAGTTTTTTTTTTTTGCAAGATTTTAAATGAACTTATATATATTAAATAGTTTATGTATTTTGAAAAGTAAACATAATCATGGTCAATAGTGTTTATTTCATTTAAAATAAATAATGTCTATTTGTATGTATATTTTTAAAAATTTTATTTTTATATAGAGTTTATTAATTATATTATAATTAAATTTTTATATTTAATTATATATCCGTATATAGTACGAATTTAAAACTAATTTAAATTAAATTTTTATATAATTATTCATTATGATATATTAAATAAGTATATTAATGCAAAATATAATAATAGAGATATGTACGTTCATGATTTGAGTTAGGTTTGGAACAAACCCACGGTTGGTACTAACGACTTATAAATTTATGCATACTCGACTCTAGGCCTGCACAATGTTTTTGGTTTTAAAATTTTTTGAAATTTGATTCAAATTGAAAAAAATGTACCTAGATTCACCCATTAAAACTCAATGTATATAATAAAAATTTTAAAAAATAAAAATAATCTTATTTCGAAAAAAATAAAATATTAAAATAAAATTTATATCTATATATTATATAATTATAATAATTTAATTATATATTATTCCGGCCGAGTTAGCTATGCTCAAACTTTAATTTTATTGTTCAAAACTCATTCCAAAATTTAATTGGATTTAAAAATATTGTCCAAACTTGCTTAATGTATTTTAATTTTTTGTTAAAACATTCTCAAAACTTGATCGAAATTTCAAGCCAGGACAGCTTTGACAGCTCTACTTACAAGTCATAAGCCTTACAAGATGAATGTAGGAATTCGTAAATATTATTAGAATCATGCAAATCATGAATAGTAAAGAAAACTAAAGCAGAAGGATAATCTCGTTTGCTCTCATACATCAGAATGTACATATTTTTGGAGGGATAACATCAAGAGAAATTATTTAGCTGATTGGTTTTCCATAGTCATAGTAGTGTTGATTTCTTTTCTGTGACAAAATTTGTCGTGATTTTTCAGTGCCACCGCCCATAAGAGTCGGAGATTGCCCTTTGAACTGAAAAGGCATACGTTTCAAATGAAAATTTTCCAAGGTGTCTGTACATAAAAGCATGCAGATTCAACCAGTGTACCCTTCGATCTGTTTGCACGGTGAGAAATAACCTGTACCATGGTAAGAAATAATTGGGATTGTTTTTCGCATTCGGCAGTACTCTCTTCCAGTACTCCTAACTAAATGACCCTATTAAAAAAAAAGGGAGAAAAGAAATTCCTGATACAAATGAGAACTGCATATTTTTCTGTAATTTCAACATTTTTTTGATAACAATGGAACGGCAAAATGTCCCAGACTTCTGCCATGCGCCATATCAAGCATGATAATTTTGTCCAACACCCATCAAGATCTTTTTTGGAGCAAGACTATCAGTTAGTTTCAGGTGATGCTATTTATGTTAAGCATCCACCTTTGTATTAATTGATCGTAAGTGAAAGAATTTAATTTAAATATAAAATAATAAAAAATTATATATTTATTAAATGTAAAATAATATTATTTTAATAATTTTCATCATGTGTAAATAAAAATGAAAAAGATTTATCACGTGATAAATTAAAAAAAGACTTTAAAATAAAATTCAAAATCTAATATCAATTTAAGCATCGGAGCATAGATATAGGAGCTGACAAAAGCCATTGTCATGGTCTATGCATTGGTCTAGGTTTAGGGGTTCAATATGAGTCCAATAGCAATTCCAGTTCTACCAGGATAGAGTTTGCCAGCTAAGAAGACCAGGCCCTGAGATACATTAGAGGTCTAGGATTCAAGATAGAAGCCCCGAACAAAGGTGCTAGTAATGATCATGACTCCAGTGGTTTAGGTAAGGTGTTTTAGTTCAGTAGAATTTAGCCAGGCCAAGGTGCGGGCATACAGTTGGACCTAAATGTGGGCATTGATGAACAAGGTGTGGACACACGGTCGAACCCAGGTGCGGGCACAGTTGAACATAGGCTGGGAGGATTAGATTTGGGAGCTTCTAAATGGCCCAATGCTCAACATAATTCCTGAAGGTCAAAGATGTTGGAAATTATGCTATAGTATCAAATCCCCTAGAATCAAGAATTGTATCATATCTCCTAGAATCAAGGGATTCATTGTAATATGAAAATTAATATAATCTTTAGAATTTAAGAAGATAATCTTAACTATTATAAGGGGGTTCAACTATAAATAGAGGGTACCCCACTCTTATTGTATAGACAGCAACCATTAAGTAATATACCTTACTCTTACCTTACTTTTTGTTGTTCTTTCTAACCTTCCTTTAAACACTTCTTATGCCTTGTTTTTTATAATATTTTGGGTGGTTAGGCCTTGCAATATCGATTGCCCGAGCACCTGTTTGAGTTTAAGCTGATCTAGGATACGAAAGTGTCTATTTTCAAGTCCTAAAGCCGATAAATCTAAAGTTTAAGTTTCGACTCGTGATAAGTGATATCAAAGTTTGGTTCAGATCAGAGTTGGTGACCAAAGCTTGGTCTAGATAGTAGTGTCAATATAGGTTATTGGTTAAGCCAAAGTTAGTGCTGGAGCAGATCCAGAATGGTTGGTGTAGGCATTTTACTATATGGTGCGAGTAGTTTGCTATATGATGTGGGCATCCTAAAAGGGTTACTATGCTTGTGTATTGACAAAACGCCCATGGTGTGCTTGGTGTATGAGTGTTAGAATATTAAACAGGTACTCGATAGATTGTTGCTATAGTGTTATGGGTGTGTTGGGCATACTGTGCAAGTGTGTAAACAAACTGGTGCCTAATAGAGGGTACAAGGCATGTTGAGCCAATGTGCAAAATAGTGCTTGACAATATGTGCTATGCTGATGTACCGTGCTAATAGATTGGTGTACTGGTTTGCTAGGACTAGAATCCGGATTACTTGAGTGCCTACTAGAGTTGAGGTAGTTCTTTGGTTTATGCATTTATAGTTTAATAGTTTGTGTTTGGGCTGTGGCATGGCTAGGAAAAATTAGGCAGAAGGCCAGTGTGAGGGTTATGAAGAGCGCCCATCTATGGACAAAGAGAGAAAAGCTAAAGTAGGAGATGTACTGACAGACACTTGATTGACAAAATGCAAGGTGGCCGTTGTTGAGATGATAGATTGGTTTGGGGACAATGAAGGATCTTTAAACAAGGTAATGGAAAAGCCTTTACCCTCATTATATAGATAGCAACCATTGAGTAATATACGTTACTCTTGCCTTCCTTTATGTTGTTCTTTCTAGCCTTTTTTCAAACACTTTTTATGTCCTATCATTTGCAGCATCCTAGGTAGCTAGGCTTTGTAGTACCAAATACTCTGAGCATCAATTCGAGTTTAGGTTGATTTAAGACACAAAAGAGTTCATTTTTAAGTTATAGAGCTGTATGAGTTTGAATCTTAATTTTCGGCTCGTGATAAGTGATATTAAAACTTGGTTTAGATCAAAATTGGTGACTAGAGCTTCATTAGAGTTGGCAGTTGAAGCTAGTCCAAATAGTGGTATCAGTATATGTTACCGATTAAGCTAAAGTTTGTGTTGGAACAAATTCAAAATGGTTGGTGTGGGCATTTTAATGTATGATGCAAGCAGTTTGTTGCATGGTACGGGCATCTTAGAAAGGTTATTGTGCTTGTGTGCTGGTGAAACACCCATTGTGTGCTTGGTGCATGTGTGCTATAGTGTAAAACAGGTGCTCGACAGACTGCTATTGTAGTATTGTAGGTGTGCTGGGTGTACTGGGCGTGCTATGCAGATGTGTAAACTGGTGTTTAACTAAAGGTACAAAGAGTGATGAGCCAGTATGCAAACTAGAGCCTGACAATAAGTGCGGTGTTGGTACGCCATGCTGATAGATTGATGTGTTGGTTTGCTGGGATCAAAAACCATATCACTTGAGTGTCTACTAAAGTTAAGATAATTCTTTGGTTTTTGCATTTGTGGTTCAACAGTTTATGTTTAAACTATGGCATGGCTAGGAAAAACTAGGCAAAAAGCCAATATGAAAGCCATAAAGAGTGCTTACCTAGGGACAATAAGAGGAAGGTTAAGGCAAGAGATGTGCCAATAGACACCTAATTGGTGAAATGTGAGGTAGCCATTATTGAGATAATAGACTGGTTCGAGGACAGTGAAGGATCCTTGAACAAGGAAATGGAAAACCCCTTACCTTCATTGTACAAATAATAACCATTGAGTAATACACCTTACTCTTGCCTTTTCATTATTCTTTTTAGCTTTCATTCAAACACTTTTTGTGCCTTATTTTTTGCAACATTCATGGCAGCTAGGCCCTACAGTACTAAGTACCTGAGCACCAATTTAAGTTTTGGCTATTTTAGGACATGTAAGAGTTCATTTTCAAATCTTAAAATTACACGAACTTTGAGCTTAAGTTTCGATTTATGACAAATGATATTAGAGTCTAGTTCAAACCAAAGTTGGTGACTTGACCTTGGTTCAAAGTTGGCAGTAAAAGCTGGTCCAAAAGAAGGTATCAGTGCAGGTTGTCGATTGAGCCCAAAGTAGTGCTAAAGCAGATTTGAAAAGGTTGGTGTGGGCATTTTACTCTCTGGTGTTAGCATCTTAGAAGGATTACTATGCTTGTGTGCTGGTGAAACGCCTATGGTGTACTTAGTGCAAAAGTACTAGAGTGCAAAATAGGTGCTTGACAGATTGCTGTTGTGGTGCTGTAGGTGTGCTGGGCATGTTGTGTAGGTGTGTAGACTGGTGCCTGATCAAGGGTGAAAGGTATGCTGAGGTAGTGTACAAACTAGTGCCTAACAATATGTGCTGTGTTGGTGTGCCATACTGATAGATTGGTGTGCTAGTTTGCTAGGATCAGAACCCGAATCACTTAAGTGCCTATTGCAAACTAGTGCTTGACAGTGTATGCTGTGCTAGTGTGCCGTGCTGACAGATTCGTGTGTTGGTTTGCTAAGACCAAAACTTGGATCATTTGAGTGCCTATTAGAGTTGAGGTAATATTTTGGTTTGTGTATTCATGGTTTAACAATTTGTGTTTAGACTATGGCATGACTAGGAAAAACTAGGTAAAAAGCTAGTGCAAGCTCCCACCTAAGGACAAAGAGAGAAAAGCTAAAGCAAGAGATGTACCAACGAACACCCAATTGGCAAAGTGCAAGGTGGCCGTTGTTGAAATGATAGATTGGTTTAGGGATAGTGAAAGATCCTTGAACAAGGCAATGGAAAAGCTTATTTAATAGAATAAAGCATTGGAGTCCATGGTGACAACCTTGTAAGAAAAGCTGTAGAGGCCTAAGGTTGACTATGCTGCATTGCATGCTGCCATGGTTACTGGTGTTAGCTTAGAACCTAAAGTGAAGGTGCCTAAACATTTCATGGATGGTTTAAAGCCATAGGTAAAGACCAAGCTGTAATTGAGAGGTGTAAATGAGTTAATTCAAAATAGAGTTGCTACAGTATTAATGACTCAAGTTGAGTGCACCAAGTCTCCAAAGCCTAGGAGAAAAGGCAAGAATGGGGGAGACACAAGTGGTAGTTTCTTAAAGAGGAAAAGGTCGTAGAAAAGCTTAGATTTTGTAAAGTCATAGAGCCACCAACAAGGGCAAGGAAAGGAAGTTCTTCAGTTGTTATTTTTGTGTCGATTCACATCGAGTCAGAGAGTGCCCGAAGCTTTAAGCCATTAAACTGGCAGTAGGGCTATCCAAAAGTAAGAGTAGCAGTGTTGAACAGCACTAAAAGGAGCCCAAGAAAAGACGACCTAGTGCTATTTGAGATTGTCGATGGGTTGGGTCTTCTCGAGAAACTGATGAAGGGAAACCAGTGGCAACTAATACCACAGTATGAGTCTTAGGGTGCAGCCAATTTTTTCACAAGAGAGTGCGTAGCGAGCAATTTAGAGGAAGCACAGAAAACGGTGGCAGCACACGAGAAAGGGACCATTGAGTAAAGTGCTGAGGAACATTAGACCGAGACCAATAAAAGCCAAAATAGTATAGATTTGAGTATGGGATCGAGTCAAAGAAAACTGGTTCACAAGGTAGGAGATAAAACTGGTGTACACAGCGAGCACATTATTCCCTTAACAATGAGGGCGTTGCTAGAATGAATGGGGGAGAATGTTACAGTCCTCACACTAGTCCAGGCCCAAAGGTTCGATCTGAATTTAGTAGTAGTTCCAATTCTAAAGGAGCAGAATTTGGCAACTAGGAGTACCAAGCCTTGATGTGCATTAAAGGTCCATGACGCAAGACAAAAGCCTAGAATAAAGGTATGGGTAGTGTTAAAGACCCAGTGGCTCAGGCAAGGTATTTAGGTTTGGCATAATTGAGCCAAGCCCAAGTGTGGGTATAGAGTTAGACCCAAGTGCAAGCACTGATGAATAATGTGCGGACATGGTCGGACCCAAGTGCAGGCACGGTTAAAAATAGACTTGGGAGGATTAGATTTGGGAGCTTTTAAAAGACCCAGTGCTTGGGAATTGTGTTGTAGTATCAAATCCCCTAGAATCATGGATTTTATCATATTTCCTAGAATAAAGGGATTCATTGTAATACGAAAATTAATATAATCTTTAGACTTTAGAAAAATAATCTCAACCATTGTAAAAGAGGTTTAACTATAAATAGAAGGTCCTTACCCTTATTGTACAAATATTAACCATTAAGTAATATACCTTACTCTTGCCTTACTTTCTATTATTTTTTCTAGCATTCTTTCAAACACTTCCTAAGCCTTGTCTTTTGCAGCATTCTAAGCAATTAGGCTTTATAATACTGAGTGTTTGAATACCAATTTGAGTTTAGACTGATCTGGGATGTAGAAGAGTTCATTCTCAAGTCTTAAAGTCACATGAGCTTCAAATTTAAGTCTCTGCTCATGACACCATGGCCCCCCCAATTTTTATTTTTTTTTACACCATTATAGCAGAATACTTCATCTCACCAAAAATAATACTTAGTCCCCTTTTTTCCAGTAAAATTATTATTTGAACTCTCCTTTCTCATATTTTTGGCTCACCTTCATTCAATACTCAACTTAAAATTAATTGACGATAAATAAAAAAATTAATTTGAATATAAATTTATAAGAAATTAAATATTTATTAAATATGAGATATCATCCTTTAATCATTAATCTTTAAATAATTCGAATATCAGAACTTGGTAGCTTAGAAATATTCATAATAACCATGTGCCCATCATTTCATCTTCGCCGAACAGGTAAATCATCCTTTCCCTCCTCCATGGATCGCTTCCTAGTCTTGAATTGTTTCCCTGAGCTGGCAACAGCTTGGATTTGCAAAGGGGGCATGTAATGTTGCCATGATCGATCCAACAACCTAGGCAATCTCTGTGAAACACGTGGTTACAACTGCTAAGCTCTATGACCTCGTGGCTTCTCTCAATGCAATTCATGCAAACAATGCAGGTAGGGTCGTCGGTATCACAAGCTCCTGATCTTCTGCTGACAAAACAACTATATTGCATGACAGGAAGCTGGTTTTTCACAGACTGGACCATGAAAAAGACAGGGACTGGAACTAAAGAAGGAGATGGGCGATTCTCCGCCTGGTTATCATGGCGACCACGTCCAAATGGATAGACTTTGCCAAGCAATGGAAGTTGAGAAAGAACTGCTATGACAATGGCCTTGATATGACCTAATAGATTGTATTGAGAGGTAAGTAACAATACAATCTCTGGGAATTTGATGTTACCACTGGGGAAACCCATGAATCACTATAAAAGTAACAGAGCTCAAACTGAGGTGCAAGAAGTTACTCGATGCGCTGGTCCCAAATATATATAACACAGTTCTTCTGCCTCCAGATGGTCAACAGAGTAAAGAGAACCAGTACATGTTACTTTCAGCCTCTCGCTGCTGGTTGCACATCCATATATATAATAAGTTCGCAGTGTCCAGCCTCCACTCGGGTTCCTTTTTGCATTATACTATACATTAAAAGGTCAAAATAGTAGTCGAATTTTTTTGGGTGGATATGCAAAGTCAAACATTTCATTTTCATTTTCAATTTAAATTTCATACCTTCAGCAAATTAATACGCACCAAGAAAGGAAAGTAGTGGATGCCCTTGTGATCTCATCCAGCCTCATTTGATATTCTTGACTTTTATTCTCATATTTTGAAAATAAACTAGTTATGCAGAATAAGTTAAAAGTTATCAACATAGAGTATAAACTCTACTTGTTGCTTAAAAGATTAAAAAAAATCAAGTTAAAAGTTCAAAACACGACTAATGTTATGATTGGTTAATTTATTTACGAGCAAGTGGAGTAGACAAACGAAGCAGAACCTCAGAAGGTCCTGGATCGATGTGCTTTGTCTGGAAATTGGCTGCAGTAGCACGAAATCCTTTGCGTCCTTTGTAGGGAACCTCGTTGCATTAATATTTGAATTAGTCAGCCGACAATCATTTTTTCGGCCAATAGCCGACAATCAATTTAATTAAGGCCATATAAAGAATTCAGGATATCTTATCTGTTAAAGAAACTAGTTGAAAATAATGACAAAACAAAAAAAATTGAAAAGCTTTTGATAACTCTGCTCGATGAATACACGAGATCAAGTCAGTAGCTAGTAGCTCAGGGCTACTAACTCCATCTATCTAGGGGATACTATTTGTCAAATGCAGCCGTGAAGTTGGCAGGCAGGTGATTTTGTACTTTTGTTAGAGAAAGAAAAATTTTTCTAGGGGCCAAGACTTTCCTGGAGACTTTTTCATAAGAGTAGTTGATTTGGTAGACGATCTCTGTCACCATTGCCTTGAACCAAACTCTTAAAAGTCATTCAGGCTCGGCATGCAATTAGGTGTTGCCCTGGAGACTAATCAACTGCTTATGTAGAAGTCCGTGAAAGAAAGAATACAGGAAAACGATTATCAAATCATAATTCAGATTTCTTTTCCGCCTTATCACGACTCATTTTGGTTAATTTGTTGCAGAAACGAAGAAATAATTTAAATATAGAAGCAACAAATTTCCTCCTTTAAAGCATTGACTGCAAATAAGGAGGTATCCAGATACAGATGCTCAAGCTTAACCTACGTGATGAAATCGTATAAGAAAGGCTTAATTTCAAGCCATAATATTTCAGATAAAAAATTATGGTTTAAATTATGGATCAGTTCCCTCTTTGGAGCTACGATTGCACATCGTGCATTGCCGTCATGACAAGACTTTCCCCTCTCTTACACCATTAGAAAGAAATTACAATTTTCACATTTTCCCAAAACACGTTCCACAGGATTTTTAAAACCAGATTTAAAAATTAGCCACAGTTCTAAACACGTAGAGGCTCCCTGCACACCTGTTGCAGTGATCATTCAATATTGAGCCCTCAAGTTATGAATATTTCACCAAACAGGAGGTGGTACTCCTACTACAACAAATACTACAAAAATAGCACTTGTTCTTTCAGCCGCTGATGGGAACTCAACCACTAAAGCGTTCCATTGGAGTATATAGGTTCTATGGCAGGAGTGGATGATACTTCAATGGAGTTGGCTTTCATGAAGGTATACAAGGAAAGAATTATCTGTAGACAACCAATCAGAAAATATAACTTACTATCAATGATTAAGAAGCTAAATGCCTAAAGAAGGAATCTCAATAATTCCTCGATCAAATACTAAACCACCCTCATGAGGGTTTGATGGGCAATTCCCATTGAATCAGATTCACTGTCCAAAAAAGTGTAAAATACTAAAATGCAAAAATATTTTTATTAGCTTACATGTCTTCATTGTGCTGTAAGGGATCTGAGCAAGTCACACTGATACAGTAAATGAAATGTCTAATTATATTTATTATGTACAACATTCTCACCCCATAAGTAAATTTTTTTGGTCTTTTGACAGAAATAACAAGCTCTATAAAGTACTATTTAAAAAAAAAAAAAGCTCTATAAAGTAATTCTTTTCAGTAAAATCTGCTACGTGTAATTTATAATAACCTTAAATTCTTCAAATACATAAACAAAGTAAAAGCAACATAGCTTGCAACATATTGGGCAACTCGATCTTTGGAGTCTGCCTCTCATAATCTACTAATACTCCAGCATAGTAGCACATAATGAGATTTAACAATTTTCCAGCAAATAATTGGCTTTACTAAGTCTAGGCCCACGAATGGAAAAGATTTTACCACATCATTGATTTAGAAACATGTGCCACCTCCATGGTTTTATCAATTTTCCAGATGAAAGCTTTCTGCTTTAGTCAACAAGGTACCTAGAAGACTGAAACTTTTCCTTTTTGATCTAGATTAAGGAAACTGTTACTTCACCCTGAAAATATATGTTAGATGAAAGTTGGCCTAGTTACCGGCTATCATGTGATGAACAGGCATGTGTGCGCATACATACACACGTGTAAAACCAGGGCAAGTGATATGAACTGCCTTTTAAACCGGATAAAATTTGTTTGCATAACTATTCAGAAGCCATAAGTTTGAACGAGATGGAAAGAGGAAACCCAGATAAAATTAGTTTACATACATAATAAATTCAGAAACCATAAGTTTGAACCAGATGGAAAGTGGAAACCAAAACAAAGTAAAGGTTATTCAGACTTACTCTCTTCCTCAATTCTTTTCTTGGTTAGAAAATCTCATGTTAACTTAAATTCTTTAACAAGAAGTTCATCATTAATCTGGTCACTAAAAGGCTTGGTGAAATTCTATTCCAAAACTTCATCCCACGAAAATAATATTAACTTTTGTTCACCTGTACTAAAAAAGGCATATCAAGGCCAAGCATCAAACAAGCCAAACTTAAACATCAACTTAAACATTTTTTAGAGGCATTGTTTAGTCTCTGGAAATTAACTTAATTATTTAAAGGAATTTCACCATAGACTTCATAGTACTAACAGAATTAACAGGCTTCAACAAAACTGATTCTACACTTTTAACTAATGGAGCAATAAAAGCTTAAGCATTCTATGCAACAAAAATGAGACTAACATATTTTGAGCAGGAAAATACAATTTAGAACCTCAAACTTTAAGAAGCTGCATTTTGTTAGAAAAAGCAATTGCAATCCAGTCAGGTTGAGCAGCAGACCACTGCAACTGATTAATTTCGGACCCGGCCGAGTACATAGACAAAGGATCGATCCCATTAGGTCCAGCCACCGTAGGTAACTCCCAAATAAGCGCCTGAGTATCATCCCCAGCAGAACAAATATGCTTACAACTCAGAGGAGCCCAGGCAATTGCATTGACACTTGCTCGATGCCTCTCCAACTCAGCTACCGGCATTGTGGGTGACCTTATATCCAAAATCACAACTTTATTGCTATCCATAAGAATCGTAGCCATATACCTCAAATCTTGCTTGTTCCAAGCTAATCTTAACAAAGGGGTATCGGGTTGAGGACTTTCATAAATAATCGTGGAATGCTCTTTGTCTCTTAAATCGAAAATCCTAACGGATCCATCAGCGGAAACGGAAGCAAAAACTTTAGCTTCACCCCAAGCAATGTCGTAAACCTCTTTATCGTGAGCGATCAATTGGGTTTCGACGACGCCCTTTTCAATGTCCCAAATAGTACATGTAGTGTCGATGCTGGAGGTCCCAATTCTCTTGGGTTCAACATCGTTCCAATCGAATGAAGTTAACGGGGCGCAAAACTCGCTGGTTTTACTGTTGTTGAAAACGGAGAAAGGTTCAATTGAAGTTTCTCGAACTTCCCAGAGACGGAGGTAGTCGCCGGATGAAGCGAGAAGATCCGACGAGGAAGAGGAAGGGGATTTTCCATTGGGCCGAAACATGAGTTTTGTGGGTGGGTAAGGGTGGTCGAACGAAAGAGTTGGGTGAGTTTTGATGGAAAGGGTTTCTGGGTCGAAGGAGATTATGTCGACTCTGTTAGGGTAGTCTTCGATGAAACTACCAAGAGCGATGCGTTGGTGGTTGAGATTCATGCGGGAGGGCATGGAAGATAAGGCCATGGCGTAAAGTGGGTAGGGTGATTCGTAGCTTATGGAATTGTCAGATCTCAGGTGGGATTCTTGAGTTGAATTCTCCATTTTGTTTCCTTTGAGAATGTCAAGAAAAATGTTAGTGTTTATTGGGAAAGTTGTGGGGAGGCTTCAATTTTCCTGATTGAGTTTCCGGGAACGTCGAAGTAAATTGTAAGAGCATATCACTCCGAGTGGTTGTTGAAGGTATGTTTGATTTTTCGCCTGGGATAAGGTTAGGCTTTTCTGTGATTTGTTAATCATCTGTCATTCAACGCGTTCAAGTTGAACATGGACAATTGTCAACCCACACCCATGGACTTTCTTCTTCAAAACGAGGGAAGAGTTAGAATGAACGTAAATGCGTCAAAAGGATAGAATTATAACTTACGAGGTTCATTTGCTGCTTAAAGTCCACACATAATTACATGTAATGTGAACAACTATGAATGAATGAACTGCTACAGTGAACGCAATCTTTGTGAACAATGGGCCGAATTTGCTAAAACCCACCACACAAACAATCTGCATAAGAAGTGGTCATGTTTTTAACTTTGGGCGAACTGCCCAGGACCTTTGTTGTCCACCAACTATAGCCCAGTATCTCTGTAAGTCATTGGTCCAGTACTTGACGAAACCGAACAAGTAGACAAGCAGTAACACGGGCAACGGTTTTAAGCTTAGACAACTGAAAAGAATCAGACAATGGCCCAGTGTTTAGACAGACGGATATCAGACTCTTCAATCTTCATCGCTGCTGAAATGCCTGGAAAGCTACAAAATTGAAAGCTTTTATTGTCATCATAACCTGATTTCTTTTACATTCGGAAAAGGCTGATTTGAATCCGCAGTTTGAAACGTATAGATGCAACTATAGTTAATCAAAGTAAGTACTTATGTGCTTTGAATTTATACTTAATTCAATTGATTTATATAATTATTTTTAATATTTAATAAATTTAAAATTCAAATATTAATATCTCGAACTTCCTCCTCTATTGTTATACTGTGAATTTTTTAATAAAGATGCTTAAGTGCTTTTTATTCATATAAAGCACAATTTCTTTGACTAAAACATTATAAATAACTAATAATAGTGCTTGATTGCAAATGACATGAAACCTTATAAATTTCCTTTTTCTTATGGTTTTGTGCTTTTTACTGGATCTTTTCAGCCTGGCTATTAGAGATAGACATCTTTTGGTTGGTTAAGCTGTCTGCCATCATTCATGAACAGAACCTAAGATTGGCCAAATCAAACGAATTAGCAGAATTTTTCAACCTTAATTCAAGTTGTAAGTCACATATGACAAATTTTCATACGAGAATGACATTAATTTCCTTCCACTAAAACATGCTGGTAATTAGTGAATTTCATTGTCAAAGACAAGTGATCCAGCTTATCCCATTATCACTTTTGACTAGTACACTAACATTAAATCCATAGTTCATCAGCAAAAAAAGTGCCATATACTAAAGATCGGTTGGAAATAAGAAAGAGTTAGCATTAATTGAAATTATCATCTATCTTTTCTTTGATCTTGCTCAAATGTGGTGTCCAAAAGATCATTCGGAAGTTGGAAAAGGGTTGGTTTTGAGGGCAACGTTGCTGCTAACTACCCAAACATATATATCTGATGATTTGGATGCTGATCATGAAAAATATTGAAAATTTGAGTTGTGCCAAATGCAATGTAAGTACTCCAAGTCAAGTCGTTGATGTAAAATTTTAAACACGTCTCTAGATAGAAACAGACACAGAAGCAGATCAGACTGTTATAAAAGATCATATATATAAATTTCTTTTAAGACACAGTAATATTTTTTTATCATTTAACTGCTGAGTATACCAAGGAAATATATATACTAGTAGTACTCTAATTAAATCTTTAAGGAGAACAAGTTGGATTTGTCCGCATTGATATGGCATCACTGTAGCGTAAAGGGTATGACGTATAAGCCCTGCCCTAATGCTGATGTCACATTGTCCTTGCACATTTTCCCTCCAGCTTCATCCGTGACAGAGTAACACTAATATCCTACAAAAACAATACAATAATGAAGGAAGCTTGGACCTTTTTTGGGGTTTTAATTAAAATGTAAATACTATTAGTACGTTATTTCCTCTGTGTAATTGGTTAACACATTTACCAATTAACACGCCCAAAAATTGTATTAGGGTAGAATATTAAATCAAATAGAATAAACCAACCTTCATGACCCATTATCTTTTATTTTTCTTTCATTTTACTCTTTAACTTTTGAATTGATCCACTTGAATTTCTAATTTTTTAAATGATTCTTTTTTGTCCTTCATCCTTGTTGTAACTTACATGGCATGCTACGAGGAGATTCCCTTAACATGCCATTTGGATATTTTGCTCAATTATTACTAAAATATGTGACAAAATGATCAAAATGAAATCGTTTTAAGAAATTAAGGATCCAAATGAAATACTTCAAAACTTAGGGATCAAAGTGAAATTAAAGTAAAATATTAAGGATTATGCATGAAATTTACCCATATATGTTTAATGTTTATCACCAAAACTCATCTAATGATGATATTCCAATAATTATTGGGTTATGATGGTAAGAACTCATCGAGAAATATTGATGTTAAAATCCTTCATTTACTTAGGAAGAAGTTAATGCATGGGTGTCTATAACTTATAAGCACTTAGTCATTTATAAAACATAGATATATCATACTTATATATTAACCAAAGGCGGTCAGTGGAGCTCAAACTGTTCAAGGTAAAATGATCAACATGCATAGTTAACCAATTAACCATGCATGCATTTTGGAAAATGCAAATAAGACCGAGAAATCGTGGGTGCTGATGGTAGAATCAACATCAAGAGGATGGATATATATGCTATCCCTCCAATACTTTTCATAGCCAACATGTTATTGTCTTATTATTGGAAAAAAAACGTAAATAGATGCATATAAATCATGTGTCATAAACGCCAAAACTCAACTTGGCTTGTTATGGTTGAAAATGAAAATGTGACTTATCTTGTTTATATCAATCTTATCTTATATTTGGTTGGAAATTCTAGTAGGAAAAATTTTTGAATTTGAAACATTCTTATTTTAGGAAACAAATAGTGTTGAATGTGAAAATAATTTAATAAAAAATAAAAAAAAAATCCGATGAAGAATACAATTTTATAGGGTTAAACTTTGAAACCCCAACTTGCATGATATGATACTCACTGGCTTCACATGATTGAAGTGAGCTTTAAATTATTCATGGTTTAGTCTTTTTTTCTGTATAAATGATCAAGAGCATTAAACTAATTGTAGTTGTATTATAGTAGGCCAATGTTTATTGAAAATCTTGAATTTAAGATCTAATTTAATTGATTTATGTAAATTATTTTTAAAAAATAACAATCTAATATGTTTGAAATTTAAATTTTGTAATCAGCCTCATTTGAAAAAATATAAATAGATCTCTTTATATCATATGAACACCCCTCAATAATATGACAATTGAGAGATGATAAAAATATGATCAAACATCTTTGGATATTGAGTGTATAATTTAAACTCGTTTTTTTTGTAAAAAATGATTTCAAAAAATACTTTAAAAAAAATATTTATATTTTTTGAATTCAAATAGATTTTTTTTTTGTATGAGTTAATGAAAAATATTTTTTGTTATTTAATTATTTTTTAGACAATCTTTTTTAAAAAATAATATTAATATAACTATTAAAATATTAAATTTTTTTATGAAATTATTTATTATTTAAATTATTAATATTAAAAAATAATTATATTTTAATAATAATATTTAATATTAAAATATTATGTTAATATAAAAATACTTAAAATAAAACTATTTATTATTCTTTATATTATTTATTAATAATATATTATTATAATATTTATTTATAATAATATTTATTAATATATTATATTAATAATATATTATTTATTTATTTATTAATAAAATATTATTTATAAATAAAATTATATTCAAAAATATCCATAAATAATTTTATTCACAGATAATTTTTTTTGGAAAATATTTTTTTAATTTATAAGATAATTTTTAAAAAATTAATTTTATTTTCTATTAATTAATAAATTACTTTTTATTAATCAATTAATTTTTTATTATACAAATATTTAAAAATATAAAAAAAATTTAGAAAATCATTTTTCATTAAACGCTTTATAATGGCAGCCGGTGCTAGCCAAATAATTCTGAGAATGACATTACCCGGCAGTGAACAATAAAAAGGAGGACCCCCGTGCACTGACACTGACGAGTCCTGGCCCATCAATTACGACTAAAAATGGAAATTCAATGCATCCATTCTTCTGAACCGTATGTTTCCGATCGGAGCCGCCCATGAAAATTTCGCAGGGCACGTGCACCTTCCCAACCCCTGCAGGGAATTACCCTTCCTGTCCAGATGCTTTGGATACTTGAAATGGTCAGACTTGATTCAGATTTCAGACCCAACCACGCATGTGCATTGCACATGTTCCCCATTTTCATTTCCAAACTATCAAATCATACCATATACTATTTAAAATTTAATTCAATTTTAAGAGAAATCACAGACTCATTTTTGTTAACGAGTGTTTGGTTCCTATCATCCCATTGTATACTTGCACTTCTTATATGAAACATGTATCTAGGCATAAATTTAGTGCATTAATTGTCGGTACATTTCTAATTATTGAATCTTCATTAATATCATTCTTTTAAATGTCAAAATGGATTGAACCAGCGAATTGAACCGTTTTGTTTTAATGAAATTCCATATTACCGGGAAACAATAATGTGGTTTTGCCCCAGGTAAAGGAACCCTCAAAATAACTTGCGAAATTCCTTTAAAAATAACAAATCTGAGATTCATTGACAAGAATGCTTCAGAAACACATGGTATCCTTTATTCTCATGATAATATCTGTTTTGCTTGCTTTAACATAGGTCTATAACTTGATAATAAGTTGGTATTAATAATGAAACTCTTGAGGATATATATTCTTATTATATATTATAGTAATTAACTTCTTAATCTGAGTATCCTATAATTGTAAATGAGATATAACTAATGTCAATTCAAATTTTAATTTAATTAGTTTATATAATTATTTTTAAAAAATGACGTCCAATAAATTTAATATTTAAATTATAACACTTGTGACTCTTTCTTTATTATTAAAATGCAGCTTCCTTTGTATAAAAAAAATGGATAATTAATGTATCCTAAACTCATAATGAATAGATCACAAAATTGTTTGATTAATTGTTTTAGATTTTTTTTTTTTTTTTTTTAGTTTTCGACTAGTATGAAAATCTTAGGAACAAAATTTCTGTAGCACAGTTATTCTATTTTTTAGTGTCATCTGGGCCGGCTGTGTGAAGTTGATATCATAGCGGAATTCACTGTCACATGTGCTTGCCGTCCTTTTCTTATCATATATATGATGCGTTTAGATTGGAGGATCACTCTTTGAAGTTAATTTCTAGGCTAAAATAATTAAAACAATCCTTAAATTTTATCATTTTATTTAAATAAATTTTTATACTTTTATTATATTTAAGTAAGTCTCCGAACTTTAATTTGCAATCAAATAAACTCTTAATTTTTAATTTATATTTAAATAAGCATTTAACTTTTAATTTATACCAAAAAAAATCTTTAATATAAATCAATCTTTTTTTTTAAATAAAAGCTTATTTAAATGCAAATTTAAGATCTTAGTTTATTTGAGTATAATAAAAAAATAAAAATTTATTTAAAAAAACTAATTTAGAAACTTTTTTAATATTTTAACCTAAGTTCTTGTGACATATCTTCACATTTGATTTGGGGGCCAACTAAAACCCTAATACGATATATATATATATAATATTTCATTTAAGTTATGTTATTTAACTAACATAAGACATATATGCAAATAATATACTAATAAAAGATCATAAGCTTATAAAATCATAAATTTTATCAATTTATAAACAAAAGTATAACGAAACAAAATACATCAAATAAATAATTGTATCTAAAATTGCTAGCGACGTTCTTTTAAAGAAACAAAATCTTCAAGAATTAAATTTGAACTAAATGTTTCACTAATCTCTTTTTCGATGTTGACAACCAAGTTATCTACAAGAAACTCATTTTTCATCTTATTCCATAATCTTGTTTTGATGATTTTCATAACTGAAAATGCACGCTCACTGGTTGCTCTAGACACTAGAAGAGTTAAAATAAGTTTAATCAATCTATCTATGAGATAATATACTTTTGATTTTCATGCTATTGTCAGAACAAGGCATAATTGTGATAAAGAAGATAAATTTTGCAATTTCGCATCATTGTGCATATCATACTCAAAATGTTTCAGTTGAAATTTCAAATGCAATCTCTCTTGCTCAGTAAAATTAAGAGGATAATACTTTTCTACAAAAGTGCAAATATCATAAATATTGAAAGACTTATACTATTTTTTTCAATCCAAAGTAGAGCTAAGTGTAAAAAGATCCATTGCTTGTGCACTAAACCTATTGTTTAGCTCCTGTAATTGAAAAATAATAACTACATTGAATATGTCAAAATGATAGTAATGCTCCATAGTGATTTGACTTTGTTGTTGTCGATGTCGACCTTCAAAATATTGAGCATTCAGATTAGGAACACTCAAATCATCTTATTACAAAATGATATCACATTCTCAAGCAAATTATTCTAACCATCTTTTCTCAATTTCTAAATCAACATTTTTGTACTTGAAACGAAATGCATAGCATTCAAAATGTCTTGAGATTTTTGCTATAAAGCTTAGTATAGTACATCAGTAATGCCAATGATTTTTTTCATCAAATGCAAAAAAAAAAAAAAAAGTTCAAATGATTGAATCAACTTCAATGTAACACTTGCATCCGCTCGTTGAGAATAATTGGATCATTCTCTTTTAATATTTTCAAATACTAAGCATTTGCATTAAACATTATTATAAGACTACATATAGAGTAAAAGAGAGAATCCCAGCAAGTATCACTGGCTTATTTTAAAGTGCCTATTTGATTGGCACCTTTTCTAGTTTCAAACTTATAAACAATTACCATGTATGCAATTTCAACTGTTTGAGCAACTCATAATTCTTTATGACATTTGCACGAAGCATAAACAAAATTGATAATCAATGCCAAATTATTGAAAAACTCATGAACATAATATACTTTTCTAGATGCAACAATAAGAGCCAATTGTAATCTATGAGCTAAGCAATGCAAATAATAAGCAAAAGGACAATCATTAAAGAATAATGCTTGTAATCCTTTTCATTCCTCACACATATTACTAGCCCTATTGTATCCTTGACTACAGATGTTTTCAACATAAAGACTATGATGAAAGAGAATAACACATATTTCATTCTTAATAGTTAATACAGATGTATTTTTAACATGAGCAAGATCAAATAAACACTCCCTAATGAAGCCATCTTTGTCAACAAATCTCAAAACAAGAGCCATTTGTTCTCTTTTGGATTCATCACAAACTTCATCAATAATAATGCAAAATTTTGAATCTTCAATATCTTCACGAATCTTGTTTTGCATTTTATTAGCAAGAACATTCAAAATCTTTTTTTGAATTGAATGAGAAATAGACTTGGTCGATTTATGAGCATTTTCCAACACAACTATCTTAACATTATCATTATAAGAAGCCAAAAGTTTAATTAACCCAAGAAAATTTCTTTAATTTTTTGAATCAAGTGTTTCATCATTGCCTCTAAACGCACAAGTTTGAAATGCAAGCCATCAAACAATATCTATAAAAGTCTTGACTCATAGCCTATTATCCAAAATTTGTTGTGAACTTTATGCATGCATTACTTTATCAATGTGCCTATATTGTTTCAACAAATTCACACAAGATCTCATTGTATTATTATGCGATAAACAAGGATCACCTCTAATATGATTAAGAAATGCACAATTCTTTTCAGTATTTACCTTTTTTCAACATGTAAACCTTTTAATAGTGAATACAGCCCAATCAAGTTGCCCGTTGGATTTCATGTTAAAAAGATAACATGGTAAACAATATGCAACATCTTTTATTGGAGAATACTCAAGCCAAAAAGAAAATTAAGCAAACCAAGAATATTGAAAACATCTAGGATATTTTTCTAAGTTATATGGATAACTAAAGAGATGAACTTGATATAGACCTGCTTTCAAATAAGCTCATCAAATTTCATCCTATTGATTAATTGGACGTTCCTATATTGGTTGATGTTATAGATACCTTATTTTATCCAAAAAAAATTTCGAGATTGAAAACGGGCCTTCAACCATTAATTGGGCTCGATTGAGAAGTTTCAGGCCCAATAGAAAAATTTTTAATTTGATTTATTTTTTGGTTTAATTTTACTTTTTTTCAAAAAATTAAAAAAAAGAGTCAAAAGTTCCCAAAAAAAAAAAAAGAGAGAGGAAACAGAATTAGAAAATTTGGGACTTTAATTCAGAAATCAAGGTTACTTAAAATTAGAAACACAATTTGGAAACCATTGACCACGATTAAATTCTAAAAATCAAGCAATCTTTTAGATCAAATCTGGTTAATGATAGATTCGATCTTTACTAATAAATCCTTAAAATCTCTGTAAAAGAGCCCTATAAATCAAGCTCAACCATAGAAATCAAGGGACGCAATTTGATTGAAGAGATAAAAAATTTATCTGGGTTTGTTCTTGGTTTCTAAGGATCATTCAAACAAAATCTAGGAATTATAACATTTTTCTGGTTTTGGGATTTTATTTTGTTTTGGGTTTGATTTCAATTGTTTTTAGGTTTTTCAATTTGGATTTTAATTTTTAAATTTGATTCATTTTTTATTAGGTTAGGTTTCTGGGATTCCTATTAGGATTTTTTATTATTTTTCTTTCCTGGGATTTTTGGTGGTTCTTGGTTTTGGGATTTTTTGGTTTAAATTTGAAAATCTGGTCCTTTTGGTTTTTTTTTTTTTTTTGGATTTAGGTTGAATCTTTGAATTTTCCATTAAGCGTTTGAATTTTACAGTGAAATGCATAGCGGTTTGAGGGTTTTTAAGACATTTGGGTTCTAGGTTCATAGTGGTTTGTAAAAAAACTTGAAGTTTCTAGCGGCCGTTTAAATTTTACAACGTCAAAATCTAAAACAGTTGGTAATGTTCATATGTTGTTTAGAGAAAGGTTAGAGAGAGAATGGACTAGGCATTCTGAAGAAAAACTAAATTTTTTTGCTTTTATAAAGAAGCAAAGAGACGCCATTTTGAAAATCCTATGATCCGCGTGTGACCTAACGACGGTATGAAGATCTGCATTCCAAACCTAACCCATTTGCAGGTTTTCCTTTTTTTTTGTTTTTTGATTTTGATTTTATTATTTTGATTTTTTTTAATTCTCTTATTTTTTGTATTTAATTTTTGCATGATATGATTGTATATTTATTTGGATGACTATATTTAATTGCATGATTATCAATATATTTATTTGTGTGATTATATTTGATTGCATGATTATATATCATTTTATTTGTGATCTTTATTTTTGCATGATTATTAATTAATTCGCTTGATATTTCCTTTTAATTGTATGATAGTTTATATTAATTGCATATTATAATATTATTATTGCATGGTATTAGATGCATGATGATTTTTGTTTATTTTTAATTTTTTTTCAAATTTAAAAAAAGGATTTCAAAAAAATATTTTTTTCAATCCTACCAAATCATTGGAGGATTTAAATCTTGAATTAAGTTTTACTAAACTATTAGAGGACTTAATAAATTTTTTTTGAAAAATATATTTTAAAATCCTACCAACATATTAGAAGATAATTTTTAATAGAAAATCTTACCAACATATTGAAAGATATTTCTAAAAATAAAATTGTTTCCATAAATAAATAAACTGTCAATCCTACCAACATATTTGAGGATAATCTTTAACAACAAATCTTACCAACATATTAGAAAATATTTTTGAAAATAAATTATTTGACGGAGCCTCTTCAGAATGCAACAGTAGTCTTCTTGAATACTTATAAGGTGAAAAAATTATCTTAAATTACTAATAAACTATTGGAGTAATTTTAGAATCAATTTTCAATAATTAAATCATTTGGTCAAATTATAAAGATTTTTAAAGGTTTGGATAATTTGAAATCAAACATACACCATCCCTTGATGGGCATTATAAGGATGCTATAACGTTCTTCATACGTAATTCTACTCTCGAACAAAAAATTTGGTTTCATGGACTAGAATTTACTGTTTAAAAATCCTAAGTCAAACTTAAGATTTATCTTTAAATAAGATAGATTCAATTGGGTGGCCAATTGCACATAAACAAAAAAGATTGGTGGCGACTCCTAAAGTCTATATCTAGTAATAGGTCTACAGATTTACATATTATGACAATTTGACGACTCTACTAGGAAAATCAAAAGTAAGGCTAATAAATAATTTCTTGTTATCCAAGTCTAACCTAATAAATTTAAGAAAATTTTCTTTGTTTGTATTTTATTTATTTATTTTTTTCATATCTATTATTCATTTACATATGCATAACATGAGCTTTACACTTGAGTTCTATCCCTTATAAGGGAGTAAATATTTATGCCTTCATAAGATTTATATATTTGCATGAGCTAGCAAAAAACTCTCAATCAAATTGAACTCTTTCCACTTGTAGCCTATAATGGGTGAAGACTATGGTGCCTTACTAGTCTGTAATGAATAATAATGTAAGAAACAATTTGGGAACCCTTAGATTATCAAATCTTTGAATCTAGTATGTAAATAAACCCTAAGGGTCTGAATCTAGGTTAGAGCCATATCTTTTTTTGTGCTAGAAAATCATAAGTAAGACCTATGATGGGATGTTTATTTTGCTTGTAATTTATGCATTATTTTTTTTGTATATATTATTTGTATACTAACCTTGTATGTTGTTTTTTGTATATATTATATACCTACTAACCTTTTTTTTTTACTATACATGCATTCACATCATTGCTAAAAAATAATTTTAATAGGGAAAGTCTCTGTTACATACATGAAAAACCTAGCAAAGTCCTCTACAAACTTGAAAAGAGAGTCCGAATAGTTAAAACTTGTAAACAAAATGCCAAAAAGGGAAGTTTAAGTACTTGAACAAGAAAAGGATGAATGGAAGAGTTTGCTCACTGACCTTAACATAATACAGTCATCCACCAATCAAGAATTGACCCAACTTTTTAAAAAAAATAGAAAGTTGCAAGTAAAGCTACAAAAAAGGGAAGAGGCACTCTCTAAGGCACAAAAGCACATCCAAATGCTAAATAAAGTTGTGGTTGAAATTGAAACACAAATAGAAGATGTGAATGAAGAGTACGAGTAAGTAAAAGAGGCATATATGAAAAAGTATAACCAGTTAAAGTCCTTGCTTAACCGTTTTGGTTTCTTATAAAGCCAAAGATATAGTAGAAAAAGTTGAAGAATGGAAAACAAAGGTGCCACTAGTGGGAGCACATGACCATAAACTGCTAGATTTCATTAATGAAGTGCAAAGCCAGTATAAACAAATTAGAAGTTTCTTTCCTTAATAAATTATAAACTTTTTATGGATGTAATATTGGATTTGGTTAGAAATAACTTTTAATTCAATAAAGATTTTTTTTGTTACCAATTGTTATGTGGTAAATGCTCTTTATTGCATTCATACATTCTTTTATTTATTCTCATGCATAATTGGATGGTTTCATGAACATCATTCTAAACATGAACCATAATTATGGTAAATCAGGGTTTATGGATGGCTTGACCAACTCACCAAAAGAATGAAGCATGACAATGCGAGCCACGTTAAAAAGTTAGAGAGGGTTCAAGAAGAAATCAAAAGAGAATTGAGCAAAATCCTTAAAGCATTGTGCAAGCTAAATAAAAAAAAGATGGTAAAGCAGATGTTTTACATGATGTTACTAATCATTTGTATCATTCGGGTTATGGCCCGTAGTAGGCCCGATCTATACAAAAACTGCCCACCATAATAGTTCGCATTTCTTATAAGCTATATTTACTTAAAAATGTCACATGCACCCAACCAAGAAAACATCTGAAGTTACATCAACCTTACCTTCACTGAAAAGGTAGTTGAATCGATCAAAATTCTCAATTTGGATAACCTAAAAGAAAAACTGAAATTGAAGGTGATTGAGTCTTTAAAGGACTCTAAAGCTTATTACAAGATGAACATGCTGGATGAGAGACTACGAGTCATTGAGAGTATAGACTTGGTTCAATAGATATAGCTAGCCTTTACATGGTTCTAGATATTGTAATCCCACCAGAGTTCAAGGTCTCTGAGTTTAAGAAGTCTAATAGTACTAATTGATTACACATGTCACTGTGTACTATCGAAAGATGATTGGTTACACCAGTGATAAAAAACTATTAATGCATGTGTTTCAAGATAATCTTACTAGCTCAGCTGCAAGGTGGTATATTTAATTAGATCAAACTGGCATTCGCTCTTGAAATAAGCTATCAGTACCACCAAATTATTGACTTAGTCCTTGATCACTTTTTTTTTATACAAAGCATGGAGAAAAAGGTAACAAAATCCTTCAAAGAATATGCTCAACGATAGAGAGATATGACTATTTAAGTTCAACCTTTTCTAATTGAGAAAGAAATAACTATCTTATTTATAAGCACCTTAAAGGCACCATATTATGAGAAGATGAAAGGAAACACAATAAAAAACTTTACTGATATGGTAATCTCAGGAGAGATTACTGAAAATACCATCAAGAGTGGTAAACTTAAAGAAAGAGAAGCCAGTAGTATTAAGAAAGATGGGATGCTTAAGAAAAAAAAAGCTGAAACATATGTGGTGAATTTAATGGGCAACAATTTAAAAGCTATGCTCCATATCCACTACCTGTCCATCCTACTTACTACCTTACAATTAATAATATTGCACAATTCTCTTATCAGCCTCATTATCAAATCATGAATAACATCTACCTAAGCCCTTATCAACTAGCCTTTTAAACATTTACATATGAGCCTAATCCTGTCACTACACTAGTTTCAAAGGCTAACAATCAAGCAAGTGATTTGAGAAGATCTAAGGGTAACCAAGAAAGAGTTCGTATTGATTCTAACCCTATACATTATGCTAAGCTATTTCCATAATTGGTCAAAAATGACTTGGTATCCACAATCCTTTTGAAACTATTGAAGCCACATTATCTCAAATGGTACAATGTTAATGCAACATGTGATTACCATAATGCTAATATGGGTCACTCTATAAAAACTTACCTTGCTTTCAAGCATAAGATATAAAGTTTGATCCAAAAAAGCTCAGTAAACTTCAATGAATTAGAAGAACTAAATCTCAATAAAAATTCTTTGCTCAATCACCCAAGGGCATAATTTTGGGAAGACTAATTATAACTGTTTATTATTTTATGATTTCTTTAAAATAATGATTTCTTTTATGTACTATAATTTTTTTTTTATTTTTCACCATTTCAATAAAAGTGACAGATATGATGCATTTTTATTTCTTCTTTTGTGTGAATTACCATTTTATGCTTTTACCTTTTCACATTTTTTTTCTATACCCATTGTTTGATTCCAAATAATGAATGTTCAGATAGTCATGACAATAATTCAAGATTTAATTTTGAAAATATTATTCATGTTGATAAATTGAGATTGTTGATTTATTGAGATTCCTAAATAAGAAAAGACACATCTGGTAAAAAATTTTACTTATTGAAAGATAAAATTGATGCAGTACATGGTTTTTGCAATGGTTCATTCACAAGTCTATTTTTGGTCAATTAATGTTCTTCATTGATAGTATTCATGTTTAAAATGATAAATGGCCATTTTTCTTCTACCTTTCATAAAAAGAGTAAAATTATCCCTTTCTACCTCATTTGAACTTATTGAAATTTTCTTTCAAAGAACCTTAACCAAGGATTACCCCTACAATCGAGGCAAAGTTTAAGAAGCTAAAAAAGTGGAGATTCTTAGTGATTTCTAAGGCAAAGCCTTTTGGTGTTCAAATTTTTCTTGAAAAATGGTGAAAAGTGTAACAAAAAAAAAAGAATTTGATGCAATAAAATGTCAAGGTGCTCTACATGGAAAAATAATCCTTGGTTTGACCTTCAAATATAGTTTAGGCTTATTATATCTATTTCTTTTATAACTCCTCACCCTAACTTACGTTATGTTTCTTAAAAGTCCATTTTAATGAAAAAATACTTGAATTAGAGAATCATAAATTGAACTAAGACAGATATGCCATTGGATTATTTGAGATTTTGATCAAAGTATCATTGGTGGATCAAAGATGAAAGAGAAATAAGAAGAAAAGATAAGAAAATTATGTGCAAAAAAAAAATGAAAAAATGAAAAAAAAAAAAAACTTCAATTGAAAACCCGTAAAAGTGATTTAAGTAAAAATAGATATTTAGAAAAATAGCTTCATTTGAGGATCCCAAGAATATGGATGATGATTGGCTCAAAGATTAAGAATATCGATAGAATGTGTTTTTGAGAAAGAATTCTTAGTTAGAGTCCAAAATTGTTTGAACAGTCATTATTCTCAATGTTAATATCCCATTTTCATAGTATTTTACTTTTGTTCACCTTTAATTTGTTTTGGCTAGACTTTTTTTTTATAATGAATTCCTAATTTTCTTGTTTGCATCCCTTAAAAGAATTAAAAAAATGTATCATATTTGTTATGAATTAGAATGATGATAAATAAGTGGATGACAATGTCCGTAAAAAATTTTTTCATCCCTTTGAAGTAAATCCAGATGGCATAAGTAAAAAAAGCTTAAAAAGATAATTTGAAATGGACAAATGAGATGACCCAATACAATGATGGATTGATGAATATAACTTGTGAGTTGTGACCAAACCAAGCAAATAACATGAATCAATTGAGGGAATGATGAAATTTGTTCTAAGATCATTAACATTGAGAAGTTAAGAATGAATATATGAGATGGTGAAGTCTTAAGAACCTTGTTACCATAATTATAATTTTATGGCATTGATTTAGTGACATCTGCATTATATACATTGTGTTTATATTGTATTTAAATCCTTGATAATTGTATTTGCATCACGGTTGGGGCATGCATTTGCATCATGTAAGGAACATTTGAATCATTGTATGACATTTGCATTTGCATCATTTAGTGAGAATTTGGACTATTGCATTTGCATTATTTAGAAAGCATTTGCATTATTAACATGATATTTGTCTTTGTTAGGAGAAAATATTTGACTTTTGATTTCTCGAATGAGAATGATCTTTCATGTTAAGATTTTTAGACAATGAAAACTTTTCAAACTTTTAAAGTTGTAGAACTTTTATTTAAAAGAGCTTTTCGAATGAGAATTTTTGAAAATTTTAATGTGAACCCTAAAATTCTTTCAAATGAGAAATTTTTTTGTGAAGCCAGGAAGTTTTTGAAAATGAATCTTTAAATTGTGGATGTGAATCTCTAATTTTTTAAATGTGAAGCTTTGAAATTTTGGATGTGAAATCCTAAAATTTTCAGGTGGGAAATTTTAAAATTTTGGTTGTAAAATACTAAGATTTTCAAATCTTTGAAAATTTTTATATGAATCTCTAAGTTTTTTGAATAAAAAACTTGAAATTCTTATGTGAATCTCTAAAGTTTTTTAAATATGAATCTTTGAAATTTTGGATGTGAATCCCTAAGTTTTTCAAACAAAAATCTTTAACTTTTGGGTGTGAACCTCTATTTTTTTTTTTCAAATGAGAATCTTTGAATTTTGGAGGTGAGTCTTGAAATCTTTTATGTGAATCCACGAATTCTTTATCTTTTGAATATGACTTTTTAAATCTTGTTTGTGAATTACAGTTTGGGAATCTTTACAATGATGGAAACTTTTACGAATAAAAAATTCTTAAGAACCTAAAACTCTCGCAAATCTTTGAGTTCTTGCAAAGTTGGAATCTTGGCAAATTTTGAAATTCTTGTGAATCTGGAACCTTTGCAAACCCAAAACCTCTGCGAAACTTGAAAATATTTGCAAATCTAAAACATTTACAAATTTGGAACCTCTACGAAGCTTGAAATCTTTGTGAATATGGAACCTCTGAGAATCTTAAATCATTTATGAACTTTTGAAATCTTTACGAAACTTAAAATTTTTGGGAATTTGAAAACCTTTGCGAATTTTGAATCTTTACAAATTTTGAAATTACAAATTTTTTTATGAATCTTGAAGTCTTAGAATCTTTCAATTTATGTTATGGAATCTTACGAATATTTGCAGTTTTGTGAACCCTTGAAATTTCAAATTGTAAATCTTTAGATTTCAAGCCAAAAATTTTGAATTTTTTTTAGACCTAAGTAAAATGGATGTCATTTGACTTTTTCTATTTGAAGTTTTAAAAGTTGTTTAGCCTCTGTATAAAAGAGCTCATTTCTTAATTTGGAGCCTTTGTTTAGAGGAGTTATTTGAAGTTTTCAATTTCCAAAAGTCATATGCCTCTATTTAGAGGATTTTTTTGATTAGTTTGGGCCTAGTCATAATGGGTATCTATATTTTTACACAATTCCTATTTTATAAAAATTACGCAAAAAGGGATAATTGTAGATACCCCATTTTAGCTAAAATTTTTTTTGAGATCGAAAACGGGCCTTCGACCATTAATTGGGCATGATTGAAAAGCTTCGAGCCTAGTAGGAAAAATCTTAATTTGATTTATTTTTTGGTTTAATTTTACTTTTTTTTTAAAAGTTAAAATTCCAAAAAAATAAAAGAAGAAAAGAAATAGAATCAGAAAATTTTGGATTTCAATTCAGAAAATCAAGGTTGCTTAAAATTGGAAACACAATTTGGAAACCAATTACCACGATTAAATCCAAAAAATCAAGCAATTTTTTGGATCGAATCTATTCAATGACAAATTCAATCTTTACTGATAAATGCCTAAAATCTCTGTAAATGAGCCCTATAAATCATGCTTAAACACAAAAATTAGAGGGGCAATTTAATTGAAAAAATAAAAATTTCCTCTAAGTTTGTTCTTGGTTTCTGAGGGTCATTCAAACAAATTTTGAGAATTATAGCGTTCTTTTGGTTTTGGGATTTTACTTTGTCTTAGGTTTGATTTGAATTACTTTTGGGTTTTTTCAGTTTGGATTTTAATTTCTAAATTTGATTCATATTTTATTGGGTTAGGTTTTAAAGAATCCTGTTGGGAGTTTCTATTATTTTATTTTTTTTTTTTGGATTTTTGATTGGTTCTTGGATTTTCTATTTAAATTTGAAAATCTAGGTATTTCTAGGTTTTTTTTTTTTTATTTATTTAGGTTGAATCTTTGAATTTTTCGTTGAATGTTTGAATTTTTTGAGGAAGTGCACAATAGTTGGACGGTTTTTGGGCAGTCGGGTTCTAGGTTTTTAGTGGTTTTTGAAAAAACTTGAAGTTTTCGATTGCCATTTGGATTTCACAGTGCTGAAATCGAGAAAAGCTGGCTAATGTTCAGCTCTTGCTTAGAGAGAGGTCAGAGGAAAATCATGTTAGAGAAAGAACGGGCTAGGCATTTTAAAGAAAAACCAATTTTTTTTTTTTTGCTTTTATAGGGAAGTAAAACAACGCTGTTTTGAAAACCACCTAACCCACATGTGACCCGGTGACTCGCGTGAAGATCTGCACTCCAAACTCGCCCCAATTGCAGGTTTTTTTTTCTTTTTTTCTTTTTTTCTAATTTTGAGTTTATTTTTTTATTCTCTTATTCTCTTATTTTTCGTATTTAATTTTTGCATGATATGATAGTATATTTACTTGGATGACTATATTTAATTGCATGATTATCAATATATTTTTTTATGTGATTATGTTTGAGTGCATGATTATATATAATTTTATTTGTGATCTTTATTTTTGCATGATTATTAATCAATTTGCTTGATATTTCCTTTTAATTGCATGATAGTTTATATTAATTGCATATTATTTTATTATTATTGCATGGTATTATTTACATGATGATTTTTGTTTTTTTTTTTCAAATTTAAAAAAGGGTTTTCAAAAAAATATTTTTTTCAATCTTATTAAACTATTGGAGAATTTAAATCTTGAATTAAATCCTACCAACATGTTAGAGAATAATTTTTTATAGAAAATCTTACCAATATATTAGAAGATATTTTTTAGAATAAATTATCCGGCAATGAAACTTTTTCAAAGTGGGACACTAGTCTCCATAAATATTTTTAAAGTGAAAAAATTATCTTAAATTACTACTAAACTATTTGAGTAATTTTATGATCAATTTTCAATAATTAAATCATTTGGTAAAATTATAAAGATTTTTAAAGACTTGGATAATTTGAAATCAAACTAGTACCATCATTTGATGGGTGCTATAAGAGTGTTATAACCTTCCTCATGCATAATTATACTCCTGAACTTAAAATCTGATTTTGTAGACTAAAATTTACTATTTAAAGATCCTAAGTCAAACTTAGGATTTATTTTTGAATATGATAGATTTAGCTGAGTGGTCAATCATACCTAAATAAAAAAGATCGGTGACTATACCTAAAGTCTATGTCTAATGGTAGGTCTATGGATTTATACTTTATGACAGACGTAATCCAAGATCATGTTCTATAGAGAGAACGTTAACTTCTTTACCAACAACAAGAGACATAAGAGGAGATTGACTAGAACTTTGGTGCTCAAGCTTTAGAGATTTGGATGGTATACTATTTTCTAAATTATCTTCATTTTTTCTTTAAACGAGTCTAACCTTTTTTTCTTGTCCATGAATGATAAGACCTACAATTACATAGATATATTAGTTTAATTTTCATAATAAATTCTCTAACACATTTAATTATATAAATTCACCATAAATCAATCCATCAAGTTTAAAACCCTTTCATTTGCCCATTTAAAATTGTTTTTATTTAGCCAAAAATCAAATCCTATTAGGTCATTTTAAAAAAAAAAACCTTAATATCAAATCATGTCCATTGTTGCCTAACTTCTAGTTATACTAAAACCTATCAAGTCATTGCAAAAATTAAAAAACAAAATAAGAAAGTCGTTGTTAGGTATAGAGTAAAACCAAAATATTAAGAAAAAAAGTTATCATATGGAGCTAAGAGACAAATGTAAATAGATTATTTAAAAATAAAAAAAAAAACCAATAAACTAATCTTTACCAATTTTGTTACATATCCTTCTGAATATATGAAAACTCAAATGGCAAGAACAAAGGGGTTAAAAAAACTTTTTAGAATAAAAAGAAAAGTTACAATAAGTAGGTCAAAGAAAAAAAACCTAAATTTATTTGTTTTCTAATGAAAAATGTAAATTAAAATTTAAAAATTAAATTAATTTTTTTTAAATTCACATGATTATAACTTAATATATGTGACAAACTAATTGACTTTAAACATTTGTGAATAATGATTAATGTGTAAAATAAATAAATATATTTTAATATATTTCAATCTTTTAATTTGGAGCCCATTTAAATTTATTTAATAATATAATATATAAATATAAAAATATAAAAGAGATTTATCAAAGTCTTGGGGGTCACGGGCCCTGTTTTATATATATATATATATATATATATATATGAAATTGAATAACTCTATGTATATCCGCATGTATCTGTATGCTCTAAGCATATACCATATATCCGCATGTATCTGTATGCTCTAAGCATATACCATTAACTTTTGCGAAAGCACGACATTTGTCAACGTGTCGCTCTACTTCATCATTTGCCAACAAAAGCTCATCCATTCGACCATCGGTTGTCATTAATCAGTCAACTATCACCTTCAAATGCACGTTGGTCTTCAAATATGCTTTTTTTTTTAAAAAAAATCATTTACGTAAATGGGCATTTGATTTCATAATAAATATATAAAAATTACTTCTAGAAAACCAGATTAACTTTTTTTCAAATAAAAATATCGGTTAATATTCGCTTTTGGGAGCCACATAAAGCAATACATTAGTCACATTGAAAATAATCCAAAAGAAGCGACCTCCACTACTGCAAAGTGCGCACTGATTTTTCAGCAAACGCAGAAAGGAAAAAAGGGCTGCGGAATGATCAAAACGTGATTTTTTTTTTTTATAATTATCATAAAGGATATATTTTTAAAAAACACAAAAAGTTAACTTTTTATTTGTTTAAATACAAAAGGAAAGCAACCCACTAAATCTGCAGTAATGAAAGACAATATGGAAATAAAAAAAAAATAAAAAATCAAATTAGTAATAAACATATTGAAGGGAGTAATAAAATAATTATAGTTGATAGATTATTTTTTGGTGCATTACAGGTAGAGTTTTTAAATTTTATAAATAAAATTAATTAATTAATTGAAATATATAAATAACAAAATATATAACAATCTTGCAACTTTTGATTATTAAAATTTAAAAATTTTACTAACCAATTTTTTAAGAGATTGTCCATCACTTTAGAACTTTATTTTAGGGTCACATGTTGATATTACAAAAGTAAATGCTGTTGGTTTTGTCGGCAATATTGTATAGAATTTTTAATTTTAATAATATTTGATAATTTTAAATTTAAAAAATATGTTTTAATTAACATATATAGTACATAAAAATCTAAACAAAAGATTCATCCACGGATAATATTGGCTTCCTTTAATTGGTAAGAAACTTATTTTCATTTCTTTGTCAATAAAAGTTTGTTTTCGTGAAAAATACTCAAAATATAAAATTTTGAATGTATTAAAGTGATATAAAAGAATACACTTTTAAGATCATACGAAAAAAATTAAAATAAAAAATTTAAACAACCACTCATTATATTATATTATATATATAAAAAAAATTTGAACATCTTTCTCATGTTTTAATTAAAGATAATTACGTTTTACTATTTTAGCAACGTGAAAATCATGATGCTGCTAGCTAATATTGCTATACACGTCGGATTCTTTGAATTTTTATACTCCACCATCTAGGCATCAACAGCGTGCACAAACGCTTGATGTTATTTGCGTACAAAATGGAACAAAACCTAAAAAAAAAAAAAAAAAAAGGAAAAAAGTCAAAATCTTAAAATAGTGTTTTAGAATAAAAAATACTTTATAAGATTAATCAGACAATCAAATTAAGGATAAATTATCAAGTAATTTTTTATTGGAAGATTAATTAATATATTTTGAAGGGCAAATTTCATCTGAGTCTTTAAATTTTAAGTATAATTCAACTCAATTTTATTAGTTTGAAAAATAAACATTTTACCCCAAATTTTTTAATTAACAAGAAAAAAAAGTCTTTTTGTCAATTATCCCTTAATTATTTTGTCAAAAACCTCATTAAAAGATCATTTTAATCTTAAAAAATCAATATACTAAAATACTCACATAAAATAATATTTTATAATAATAAATTATTTTTTATTTTTCTCAAAATACATAAAATATATTAATAATATAAAAATATTTTTCAAATGTAACATATAAAATCAAAATGTATAATTATAAATATGTTAATATATAAATATGTATAATAAAATGAATATATTGAACATGTAACCATTTTTTGACATATAACAAATTTTTTTAAAAATGAACATGTAGGATACAATAAGAAAAAAAAAGTTTGGTTAAAATTGTTGCATGCTTGATATATTTATTTTGTTATAAATATATTTACATATTTATTATGCTCAAAGCCTCAATCCAATTAAAAATTTACGTCAGTGAAAGTAAAATCAAATAATCAATCAATCACACAAGAAAAAGTAATTTAACATAGTTTAATCCAACTGACTTACATCCACGAATGAGAAAAAAGATCCATCAATTGTAAAGAATTACCAATAAACAATCTCAATCAACTATTTAACAATTACTATTCATAAACTCTTTCAATTTTTTTTAGTCCTATGAAGTATTCTCAACCGAAACAAATATATATCCATGTGCACTCATACATCATATCTATGTGGACCATCTCAGTCTCTTCTAATCCTCTTATAAATGTATACACCCATAAAGATGTTAATTTCCTATAGTCTTATAGGGTGTCTATCCCAATAAAACCTTACAACTCTCTTACATCTTTTTCTCATACCTAACCTTATAGAGAATCTACCTATTTATAAGTATACAAGCTTACCTATTGAAAATTTCTTTCCTCTTAGAATTATTCTTTTGTAAGAATTTTTATCCATCAAGTACTATCTATCCAAGCTTAAACAAATTTGTTATAGGATTTGACTCACTATTTCTAACAATCTTCACTTTAACCAAAATTCCATCAATCATCAATATTCATGCTAAACATGCTTAGTTTCATTTGTAATGAAAGTTTCAGAATAATTTTCTCTATGTATCTTCAAGCTTTACACAAATTGATCTACAAAATACTAATTTGAACTCTTTATTGAATCAAGCTCCTCTAGACTTGCTTCTTCCCACATCTTGAACATATGTTTGATACCACTTGTTAGGGTTACGGTAGCTTTAATACCACTTGTTAGGTTAAAAAACCCCCAATCAATTAAACATCTAACATATGGGAAGCAAAATTAAACTATTAAACAATCACATAAGAGACAACAATGTACTGTGGTTCAGCCAACTGACTTACATCTATGAATGAAAAAAAAAAGATCTACTAGTTATAAATAATTACAAATATACAATCTCAATCAATCACACAATAATTAATACCCATAAACTTTTTCAATCTTTTCTAATTTTATGAAATATTCTCAACTTAGACAAATATATAATCATGTGTACCCATGTACCATATCTATGTGGACCATCTTAGTCTCTTCTAGTCCATTCACAAACATACACACTTATTAAGATGTTATTCTCTTGCACTCTTATGAAGTATCTATCCCAATAAAAACTTATAACTCTTTTACATCTATTTTTTATACCTAGCCCTATAAAGACTCCACCTATTTATAAGCATACAAATTTATCTATTCATAATTCCTTTCCTCTTAAAATTTTTCTTTTACAAGTCTTCTTATTCATCAAGTAATATCTAGCTAATCTTAAATAAATCTATTATGAGATTTAACTCACTATTCCTAACAATATTAACATATTTATAATTATAAATTTTATTTTTATATGTTGCATTTAAAAAACATTTTTATATTATTAATATATTTTATGTATTTTGAGGAAAAAATAAAAAAAATTATATTATAAAATATTACTTTATGTGAGTATTTGAGGATATTGATTTTTTAGGGGTAAAATGGGCTTGTAATGAGGTTCTTAATGGAATAATTAAGAGATAATTGACATAATGACCCCCTTTGTCCTATTAATTGAAATGTTTGGGTTGAAATCTTATTTTTTAAAACTAATGAATTTGAGTTAAATTATATTTAAAACTTAAAAACCTGGATAGAATTTATCCTATTTTGAAATTTCATCCCTAATGATTTAGTTAGCAACAATGTCTTGAGATAACAGCCTTGCTACCAATCAAATCAGACATGTGTTGAGCCAACACTAGTTCTAGACTTGATGAAATAATATCTATCATGGGAAAGAATCCTCCCCACTACTTAAAAAGTAGTGAAAGTTTTCACTACTTTATCTAAGGGTCAATAATGTACCTTCACCTAAATTTATTATTGATATTTGTTCAAATCCTTTTTACTTTTTAATTAAGTTTTATTTATTTTTATATTCAATTTAAAATCATTAAATTTCAATCATAGATTTAGGTGAAAGAGCATTAATGGCCATCAGATAAATTAGTATAGATTTCCACTATTTTTTAAATAGTGAAGAGGATCTTTTCCCATCTATCACTATTTAAAAGTTAGATTTTAGCAACATCAATTTGCCATAGTTGAAAATATCTATGCAAAGTCTCATTATATTTATAATAATGTTTTATAATTGTTGTTTATTTTAATTTTTTATATTTTATATAACAATAATTTTTATTATTGTGAATTCCTATTAAATTGATAACAATAAAAAAATTCATTATGAAATCCTATTATATTCGCAACAATTTTCAGTTGTTGGTACTTAATTAACTTTTTAAATACTTTATAAAATGATAAAAAAAATTGTTTCAATATCTTTATTATATTCATAACAACAAAAAAATATTTCAAAATCTTATCATATTTCTAACAATTTTTTTATAATCGATATTAAATTAAAACCCTCTTAATATTTTTTAAAACAATAAAATAATTGTTACGAAATCTCTATCATCTTTTTAAACATAAGTTATTGCAAAATCTTATAGATTTTTAACAATTTTTAAAATTTTTTGCATAATTAATTTTACATAATGTTTCTGTCGTAACGGTTTTGAGACCGCTAGACGTAAATGATTTTTAAAAAATCGAGGTCTTCATAGGGGAGTTGCCACCAATTTTTGTTAGGGTGTGATTGGCTACCCAAAAGTTTATCTTTTCAATGAAACTGTAAAAGCGGGTTTAAAGTTTATCGAAAAGATGAATTTTGGTCTACGAAAATCAGGTTGGGTTCGGGAGTTGGTAAAGTGTGGGGAAGGATTAGCACCCCTACAACACCCAAAAATTGACACTATTTAATTACGCGTTATTTTCGATGTTGGATAAAAATGGTTTTAATTTGAAATTTAACATTAATTCTTTTTATTTAAAAAGTGACCAGGAGGTTCCGTTCAACCTCCTGAGCTCAGATCTATGCTCCTTTCATCGAAAACAGCCTTGATTCACGTAGATCGAGTTTTAAAGTTTTTGGTATCTTTTTCTTTCTTTTTTTTTTTTGAAAGCTAACTGATACCTTTCTTTCTTGGTGCAGGTGGCTCGACGTTGGGTTCTTCCATATGAGGAGGACTGTGTTTTATTTTTTTTGTTTTTTTTTTTTAGATTTTCGTAGATCTGTTTGGATATTTTGGGGGGTGAGTTTTTTTTTGTCTGAGAGATTTATGGTAAGGGAACGTGTTTCTGTTGATATGGTGAGAGGATCCGAGAGTTTTCAGCCATCCCTCAAATGAGGGAGAATCGTGTATTTTATAGGGTTGAAATGGTGGTTGCGTGTGTTGATGGAGTGAAGAGACTGGACGAGGGGGTGTTATAATGGCTGGGGTGGTGGCAGGCATGAGTGGCCAACGGTGCCGTGCACGGCACCTACTGGTACCAATCATTTCTTCTTCTATTTGGATTTTCTTCTGTTTGGCTTTTCTGTTTGTCTTCTTTCTTTTCTTTTTTTTTTTAATTTTTAATCTTTTTAAAATTTTTAATTAATTAATTTTTTTAATCATAAAGAATGTAGATTCGGACAAAATTCGGTGTCTGCAGTTTCTTTATAAATGGTCAATGTCAAAAATATGTGATTAATAGGCCTTTTGAAATTTTAAATATCTATTATATTTTCAATTTTGCAAATATAAATATTTAATCTATAAAATTATATAAAAGTTATCTCAGCTTCTTTAACTCCCTAATTTGCTATACACATAGTTATTATATTTAAAAATAATTATAAAGGTAATCTAAGAATATAAAGCTTTAGACAGTGTAGAAGATTCTAGAAAGAGTAAGTAAAAACAAAACAAAGCTCGAATTGGGGTTTTTTATGGTCCTTTTTTTAGTTGGGATTTTGGGATTTTTTATGGTCTTTCTTTTCTCGATGGCACCTCTCTCTGTTTTTTCATCCTTTTTGTTCTTCTGTTAACGTTATTATCACTGCCTCTTATGCTATCATAGCAATCATTTGCCAATGTTGTCGTTGGTTTAATCATAATCCTTGATATATATAACAACATCATTAAGGTTTCCATAGCAAAAAAACTGAGCAATAACAACATATAACAGCCATGGTTCTTAAGTACGATCTTTTTCTTTTGCTCTCTTTTTCATTAAATAAATAGTATTATTATTTTACTTATTGAAAATCCTTAAAATTTAGGTTTTGGGTTTTTTTTTTTTTTATCTTTCAAGTAAAAAAATTAGGCAAAAATCAAAATTAAACTGGGATTTCTACAATGGCCTATTTAAGATTGAATTCTATGCAAATGAGTAATTTTTCTTTTCTCTTTTTATTTTCTTTGCATTTTTAGTATACTCTTTTTATTTTGCTTTGCATGTAATTTTTTTTAAAAAAATCATATTTGCAAACATGATTGTAAACTTATGATAAAGACTTTTTAAGGTCACTACAAGAAAATGAATATTTAGTGATAATTTTTTAGGGACATTTTTCAACAAACACTGCTAGACTTTATGTTTAAAAAAAAGTTAGTGGCATTTTTATTATAAACACCACTAAATATACATATAATGACATTTGTAACATAAAATGCCATTAATCAATAGGATTTAGTGGTGTTTATTCCCAAAACACCACTGACTAGTAAAAATTAATGGCATTTGTAAACTAAAATGTCATAAATAAAATTATTAAAATTGATTAAATTAAATTTTTTTAAAAAAGATAGATACACAGCTTTGATCAAATTTAGTGGCATTTATCTTATAAACGCAACTATTTTACATTATTTAGTGGTGTTTATATGAATAATCATTGCTATTTAGCATCATTTAGCGATGTTTGTGAAAATTTCCTCAAAATAAAAAATTTAGTTGAGCGGTAAATTTTCCTTTCTTTCATTTCCCTTTTTTTTTTCATTCAGTTGAGCCCCCAAATTGTTTTAATTTTAATTTTCATTTCCTTTTCAATTTTGTTTATCTTTCATTTTCATTTCCATTTTCATTTTCTTTTTCCCCCATTCTACTCAAATTGAAACCCATATGTGGAAATCACCCTTCTTAGCTTTTGACATTTCAGAGCTTACAAATTTTTTCCTTCATTATAAATGTAATGATTGCAAATCTTGATAGGGCTTAAGCTTTCATAGAAGGTAATGTTGACTATTCTACTTTCAAAATACCTACAGCCATTCTCCTAGGCTATAACTCTACCCTCTTCGCCACCACTCTTAACGACAAAACCCTTTTTTTTCTAGGCGATTTTACATCACTGCTACTTGTAATATTAAACAACCCAGATTAAATACAAGAACCTATTTGTGAGCTTGGCCTAAAATGGTTAAGATTCAATCAACTTAGTGCTATTTGGATGGGGTGGATGAGCAGTTGAGAACCGACGAAAGGTCAAACATTTTAGGTGAAAATGAAGGGAAAGAAGAGAAAGAGAAGCCAATAAAGTTAAGTAAAATGTAAAAGGGTTTAGGGGTTTTAGTGGGGAATTTAGATTTTTTGACTGTACTAGATGTGGGACCTAAAAATTTGAAGAAGCTTGTTAAGAATAGGTTTTAAGATGTTGTTGAGCTTAAGCAACTATACAAGGATAAGGTATTGTTTTTCTTTTTTTTTTTAAATATATTATTTTTAAAAGTTTATTTAGATTAAGCTGTTTAATACTTACTTAGGGTTTAGGAATTTTATTTTTTATTTTGGTTTTAATGTGTATTTTGTTTTGTTTTTCATGCTGATGATGTGAAAATTGAGATAAACAGTGTATGTAGTCTTTCACAAGAATATTCAGAGGTAAGAGTGTTTGTTGGTTATATTTCCACATTTTCTTAAAAGGGTTTTTTTTGTTGATTTTTTAATTTGATTTCTTGTTTTACATTATTGTAGATACTATGTTAGTTTTTTTTTCCCATGATTACAAACCCATAGAGTGCTTAAAAGTTGATAAGTTTTTTAGTTAATCCTATAGCTAAAAATGCTCCACAAACTCTTTCTCTTATGCCCTCAAATATATATCCTTATGTTTTTAAGTACACAACACTATTGATTGCTATATAGGGAAAGTTATAATGTGTGGTTTTCTTTGCCAAGTTTGGTGCTTGTTGATGGAATGAATTGACATTTTCACTAGATAGAATGACTTTGATTAAGCTCAAAGCTACACTATATACATATTGAAAGTCATGCATAAATTATATTTTCTTTTATTTATGTTTTTTTTTTATCTCTAATGATCATATTCTAGCTTTTCCTATGGCTAAGATGGTTTTTCCTTGTATGTTATATGATTTATATTTGTCACATATAAGAATAAAGGAAAAAAATTTTTTAATGATAGAATAAGTGAATTTTTTGCTTTATTAAGTTAAACATTCTACATATCCAACCTGCATTTATTTTCCATACAGAATGACTTTTTTGCTTGGCTATCTAGGATGTGAAAAAAACACATTATTGTTGGCGCTTTTTGGGCAACTAAGCCATTCTATTAAGGTGTGTTGATTTTAATGTCTTTTTAGAAAAATTTTAAAGTGTTAATTGTTACATGAGCATGATGCAATTACAAATTGAAAATAAAAAAGTCTATGGGGAAAAAAATAAGAAAGCTTTTATGTATAATGCACTATATCTAGGCAAAAGTTCACTTTAAGAATGTTCTAGAGCTTGGTTTAGCCCTTTCGATGTTTACTTGGTATCTCAATGTTTGTATAAATGAAAAGTTTGTAGGGTTGATCTTTTACTCTTCCATATTGATCAACAATTGACTTTTGGTTCAAAATGGTAGTGTTGCCTTAGAATTGTTAAATTAAGTATTTAAGCATTTTATAAATTTCTCGTGTTCTTATTTTGAATGTCAATATTTTGTTAGTTTCTGCACCATGTCAAAAATCAAAGTCATATTTCTTTATTTTTACAAATTTCACTTTTCTTGCCTTGTGAAGTATCTTTAAAGAGTGTGTCAGATTCTTGGAATCTTATACATTAGTCTAAATATGGTTTTGTTATTGAATATATAATGAAAGGATGATTGGGATGTGTAGACATCAATATGTGTTCGGGGTCAATCAAAGTCTGTTTTACTGTTATTATTTTGTTATTATCACATTATTATATTATCATATTATTATCATACTATACTATATTATATTGTATCATATTATTATATTATCATTACTATTGTATTATTATATTATAGTATATTATATTACTACTATAATATATTACATTACTACTACTATTATTATTATATCATATTATACCATACTATGTTTAATTATTATTATTTTTTTTTTTCTTATTTTTTTATTTTTTTTATTTTCTTTCTTAACTCTAAATTGAATGGAAAAACTGGAATCTGGAATGGAAAAACTGGAATCTGGAATTCAATGTAGTCAAAAGGAGGATTTTCGGGATTAATTCAAAAAATCAACAAAGAACCTAGACTTAATTGAGGTTTAGACAAAATCGAATCCTAAGATTCTAGCTTGGGATTGATTCTATCCATTTCTTAAAAATCCTCCTAAGAGTGCCTATAAATTGAACATTTCTTAGAGGACATAGGATAGGATTAATCTAGGATACGAAAATTTTTAGAAAAGATTTTAGGGTTTAAGTTTTTGCTGAATTTTTTAGAATCTGGGTTTCAAAAATTTTTGAATTTGGATTTTTGGGTGTGATTTAAAGATTCTGAATTTAGATTTAGGTTTTTAAGATTAGGTTTAAGTTTCTGGGAGGTTTTTAAAAGAATCTAGAAAAAAATTGAGATTTTTTGAGAATTTTTTAGAAATCTGGATTTTTGAAGAACATATGAATTTTTCAATGAATTTTTCAACGAGGGTTTGAATTTTCCAACAAAGTTCTGGCATTTTTTCCAAAAACTAGCAAGAATTTTTAGTTTTTAGTGGGTGTTCTTGGTTGAGTTTAGAGAGAAATAAGAGAGAATCGGAGGGTAAAGAGAGAGAGAGAACCAAGGCTTTTAAAGGAAAAACGCTAAAAGTTGACTTTTACACCGTGCCAGAATGACATCGTTTTAGATAACTTAGGATTCGCCCATAACCCATCGACTTGCCTATTGACCCATGCGCTGACCTGACCCGATCGTAAGTTTTTTTTTTTTTCATTTTTTTTTATTTTTTTTTAGTTTTTGATTTTATTTTTGATTTTTGATTTATTTTATTTTATTTTATTTTTTAAAAAATTTTTTACTAATTTTTAGTATTTATTTGATCTTTTAAGCAACTGTCATAACATATAGATCTGAAAATCTATAGCTATACTTAACAAATGGAGTCACCACCAATTTTTTTATTATGTGTGATTGACCACTTAATGAATCTATTTTTTTAAAGAACTCTTAAGCTTGATAAGGGTCCCTAAAAGAATAGGTTCGGGTCTATAAACTAGAATAGGGTTCGAGAGTTCGATTACATATGGAGAAGGTTATAGCATTCCCATGTGTCTATTTGAAGGATGATACCATTTTATTTTAAATTTATCCTAAGGTTTTGATTTTAATGATTTTGAATTTTATATTGAATATTGAAAATAAATTTTAAGATTTTTTCATCAATCTGATAAAACTCTTAAAGATATTTTCTCATTTTAAGAATATTCAAAAATCTCATTTATTTTCTTAAGGAGGTTCCGTAGTCGGAAAAAGGTTAATTAATTTTATTTTTTTTATTTTTGTCGAAAATATATCTAATTATTCCATAATCTGAGCCAAATTAAAAATATTCTCTTTCAAAATTTCTAAATTTTTCACCATTTGAACCTATTTAGAATTTTTTTTTTATTTCTAAACTTTTCACAATTTGGGTCAATTTAGAAATTTTTTTCTTTTTTTTTTATTTTCGAAAACAAAATAATGTGACAATTATTTTTTATTGAAATTTCATTTAAATTCTTCTATCATTTGGTACAAATTTAAAGAAATTTCTCACCTAGAGATTTCTTAGGAATTTACCATTTGAAAATTTTAAGATTCTCATCCTTGGATAATTATCAAATATTTTTAACGAAAATTTTTTCTTTTTTATTTTTTTAGATTAAAAATAAATATTGATTATTGTTATTGAAACTTTATCTAAATTATTCCACCATTTGGGACAAATTTAGATAAATTTCTCACCTATGAACTTTATAGAAATTTATCATTTGAAATTTCTATAAATTCCATCATTGGATAATTAATACTTATTCCCAAAAAAATATTTTATTTTTTTTATTTTTTTCCAAATTTAATCATGCAAAAATACTAAAAAAAACAAACACATAAATAAAATACTAAATAAAAAATATAAAAAAATAGAAACGACTCGGTTGGAGCAGCTAAATCGGCTTGGCTGCAGGCACAGACAATGGCTCGAAACCTGGCTCAGCTTGGCTCAACAACAAGGTCTGGTTGGGACTCAGGCGAACAGAGCGGGTTGTACTCGAGTCGGATTAACCTAATGAAAAACACGTGGATCTTGGGTGAATAACACGCCCAAAACGATGTCATTTTGAAACGGTATAAAAGCCTAAGTTTCAACCTTTTCTTTCAGATTTCTCACTTTTTTTCTCTCTCTTCCCCATTCTTTTCTTTTTTTCTCTTTCTAAAAATTGAAGAACTCTGGTTGAATTTTTATCGAATTTTGGAAAAAAATCACCAAAATCTGGGTAGGTTCACTAAACGTTCACCAAAAATTTCAAAGTTATCGAAATCTTCAACTGGATTCTAGGATGCTTGCTGAAAAATTCAATCGACTCCAAAAAAGTCACCGAAAAATTCAACTGGCATCGAAAAATTTCACCATAATCTAAAATTTCCAAAAAATTTTCCAAAAAAATCCCTTTTTTTTTAAAACCTAAAAAAACTTTGAAAATTTTTTTGATTGTTTTCTGCTTTTTTGTGTGATCTGTGTTACTGTGTGTGCTATTCTATGTGATTTGGGTATGTATTTATAGGGTTTCAATATAAAGAACCCTAATCTAAATAGGATTCCCAATTCCTTTTAAATTTCAAACTTAAACCTATCTCAAACCAATTCAAACAATTTCACACAAACTAAATCACTTATTTTTTCTTTTTTTCTCATTTTTTCATTTTTTATTTTTTATTTTTAACTAACACAATCCAAATCTAATAGACCTTCAGACAGATTGGGGTATCTACAACAACTTATCCTCTATTATATATTTTGCAAAAAAAAAATTTTATAAAAAAACTAAAAAAAGATTCTTTTCAAATAAGTTTATGAAATAAAAAAATAAAATAAAAATAAATCTTTTTCAAATAAGTTTGTCGAATCCACCAAACTATTGAAAAATTTCATAAATCAGTTTTCAAAAATAAATAAATTAATTAATTAAAATAAAATTAAAAAAAATGTTTTATCCTCTAAACGATTGGATGATTACTTTCTAAATTAAGTTTTACCAAACTATTGAGAGACTTAATGAAATCTTCAAAACTTTTATAAATCTTTTTACAATAAAATCTCACCAAACTATTGGGAGATCTATTTCAAAGTAAATCCTACCAAATTATTGAGAGACTTTGTTGATTTTTCCTAAATAAAAAAATAAATATTAATGAATCCGATGATGGAACCTTTTCAGAGCAAGACACTAGTCTCCATGAATACTATTGGGGTAAGAAAATTATCTTAAACAACTAATAAACTATTGGCGGGATTTTAAGACTAATTTTTAATATTAAATATTTTGAAAAATCACAAATAAGTTTAAGGCTTGGAGAATTTGGAATCAAATTTGTACCATCTTTTGATGGGCATTGTAAGGGTGCTATAACTTTTTTCACACGTAATAGTATTTTCGAACCTAAAATATGGTTTCATGGATAAAAATTTACTTCAGGTGGCCAATCACACATAAACAAAAAAGATTGGCGGTGCCTTCTCTAATCTATGTATAACAATAGGTCCATGGATCCATATGTTATAACAATTTAGTAATTTCGCTAGAGACATCGAGAGTCATGCTAGTAATTGATTTCTTATTATTCAAGCCCTGTCTAATAAATTTAGGATTATTTTTTCCTATTTACTTCTTTTTTATATTTGCTTAGTTATTTATTTATTGTATATATTCATCATTCATTTGCAGGTGCATAACATAAAGCTCTCCACCCGAGTTATACCCTTAGAAGGGAGTGAAGTACCTATGCTCCGTAAGATTTCATGTCTCTGCATGGGCCTACAAAATACTCTCACTCAAATTGAACCTTTTCCATTTGAAGCTTATGATGGGTGAGGATCGGGAAGCTTTACTAGTTTATGATGGATAATGATGTAAAGAATAATTTAGGAACCTTTTAGAAATAATCCAAGCCACATATAGTTAACCCTAAGGGTCTGAACCTAGATAAAGCCATGCCTTCCCCTATGTTAGAAAATCTTAAATAAGATACATGATTGGATGCTTGTTTTACTTATAAGATTATGTGTTGTCTTTCTATATATATCTGTATACTGACCTTGTATGTTGGTCTTTGTATATTATTTTTTTTTACTAACCTTTTTTTTTTATCATGCATTCACATCATTAAGGAGTATTTGCCACGAAATAATTTTTAACTAGGAAAATCTCAATTACATCTATGGAAAGTCTAGCAAAATTTTCTATTGGCCTAAAAAGGGAGTTCAAAGAGTTAAAGCTTGCAAACAAAAAGCTAAAAAAGGAAGTCCAAACACTAGAATAAGAAAAGGATGGATAGAGGAGTTTGAGCATTGATCTTAATACAAGAAGGTTATCAACTAATCAAAAATTGGCTCAATTTTTGAAAGAAAATAGACAGTTGCAAGCAAAACTACAAAAAAGGGATTTAATACTTCATGAAGCGCAAAGGCACATCTAGATGCTAAATGGAGTAATGGTAGGAGTCAAAGCATAAATGAGGGCTATGACTGAATAATGTGAGCAGATGAAAAAAACATATATGAAAAAACATAACCAATTGAAGTCTTTGCTTGATCGAATCATTATCGCTATTTACAAAGCTAAAGACATAGTAACAATTATTGAAAAATAGAAAGTAAGGGTGCCACCAGTGGGAGCACATGGTCAAAAATTGATAGATTTCATTAATGAAGTGCAAAGCCAATATCGACAGGTTATGGGTTTCTTTTCTCAATAGTTATAGACTTTTCATGTATGTAATAAAATGAATTTTAATTCAATAAAAAAATTTTTTTGATAATAATTGTTATGTGATAAATTCTCTTTATTGCATTTATGTATTATGTTTTTACATTCATTCTCATACATAACTTGATAGTTCCATAAACATTATTTTTAATTTGCACATTATGGAAATCAAGGTTCGATGATAGCTTAACACTAGTATTCTACTCGGGCTAGAGCCAAAAAAATGGAGCAGGATAATGCAAATCATCTCGAAAAGATAAAAAAAACCTATGAGATATTTGAGGGAAAATTAAGCAAGAATTTGGACATTCTAAAAAAGATAAACAAAGAAAAAAAAGTGAAAAAAGATAGTGCACAGAAGTCATTAAATCACCATATCCACCAGATTTTGATTCATATCAGACCCAAACCACTCTAAGTCTTCAACCACAGTAGATCACATTTCTGAATTACAAAATGCCTTATGCACCCAATTAAAAGAACGCTCAAAGTTATACCAATCTTGTCTTCGATGAAAAGGTAGATGAGCCCATCCAAATTCTTAAAATGGATGAAACAAAAGAAAAAGTGAAACTGTAAATAGCTACACCCTTAAAAGACTCTAAGATCAATCAAGCCATAAGCATGATTAAAAAATGATTACGAGCTTTGAAAGGTATTAATTTTTATGGATCCATGAATGCTGTCAACCTTTATTTGGTACTTAATGTGATTGTTCCCTCTAAATTCAAAGTACTAGATTTTAAAAAGTATGATAGTACTAAGTGCCCTATTACATATATCATAATGTATTGTTGTAAGATGACAGCATACACCAACAATAAGAAACTGTTCATGCATGTGTTTAAGGACAGCTTAACTAGGTCTACAGTAAGATGGTATGTTCAGTTAGATAGAACTCACATAAAATCATGAAAGGATTTGACTCGATCATTCATCAACCAATACCATCACATCATAGATATGGCTCTTCATCATCTTTCATTACAAGAAATAGAGAAAAAAGCATATGAATCTTTTAAAAAGTATGCCCAAAGGTGACAGGATATGGCTACTCAGGTACAATTTTTTTTAATAGAGAAAAAAATGATAGTACTATTTGTAAACACTTAAAAGTCATCGTATTATGAGAATATAATAGGAAACGCGACTAAGAATTTTGCTGACATGATGATTTCAAGAAAGATTATTGAAAATGCAATCAAGAGTGGTAAATTGGAAGAATGAGAGTTTTTTGCTGCTAATAAGATGCCTAAGAAAAAAAAGTGAGATTTAAGCTGTGAGTTTTGACAGATAACAATTCAGAAACCACTCTCAATCAATTTATCTCATATATCATCTTGTTGTGAGTCATCCTTCTACTACAGTTTACCAATCAATTTCATGACTTTCTTATCCATCCATACCTAGGCCCTTTGTTCATCCAACTACCCTAACAAGTGGTGTGAGAAAATTACAAAATCGAGAAAAACCTATATTTAACCCTATTTTTATAAGCTACAAAGATTTGTACCAAAAGTTTTATAAGAACTGTTTGATTACTCATATTCTTGTAAAACAACCTGAACCTTTTTATCACAAATGGTATGACTCCACTGCTCACTGTGCTACCATTTTAGAGTGGTGGGCCATTTCACCAAAAATTGTATCCCTTTGAAACATATGCTGTAAAGTCTTATCAAATAAAGGCTAATAAACTTTGACACTGGTGGAAACACGACATTTAATGTCTGTAGTAACCCATTGTCCAATCATCTAGGAGGATGATTTTAGGGAGGTTGATTTAGGCTACTTATCTTTTTAAGATTTTTTTAGAACATGGATTTTTTTTATGTATTTAGATTTTATCTTATTTTTCATCATTTTAATAAAGTGACATATTTGATGTATTTTCATAATATTTCTCTTTTGTGTGAATCCCCATTATTTAATTTTACTTACTCATGCCTTTTTCTCATCTTCATTCTTTGATTTCAAATAATGAATGTTCAAACAATCGTGCTGATAATTTAAGATTCGATTTTGAAAACATCATTTGATGATCTGATTGATAGATAAAAATTATTGATCCATTAGAGCTACTAAATAAATGAAGAAATCTAAAAAATTTTTTCAAAAGTGATGTAACGCATGATCTTTACAATTATTCACAAGTCTACTCTTAGTCAATAAATGTTCTTCATTGAGAGTATTTATGTTCGAAATGAAAAATAAGCATCTTTCTTCTCTCATTCCTAAAAAAAAAGATAAAATTATCCTTTGTTCCCTATTTGAGAATGGTGAAAAGTTCTTTTGAAGAACCCTAACCAAGAATCACCCCCACATTAGGGGGCAAAGTCAAAAAGTTTGCAACCCTTAGTAATTTCAAAGGCAAAGCTCTTTTGTGCTTAAGTTTCTTAAAAAATGATAAAAAAAAAGAAGAAAAAGTGAAAAAACTAATGGGGTAAAATGCCAATGTGCTCTACATTAAAAAATGATTCTTGGTTTGATAACCCTTCAAATACAATTTGAGCCTATTTTATCTATTTCCTTGATAACCCCTCACCTAGCCTACATTATGTCCTTTAAAAATGTATTTTGATTAAATATGAATACTCGATTTGAAGAATCATGAGTTGAATTAAGGTAGATTTGCTATTGAATTGTTTGAAACTTTGATCAAAGTGTCATTGATGGATCAAAAGAAAAAAAAATAGAAGAAAAGATAAGCAAGAGGTGTGCAAAAAAAAAAGAAAAAAGGAAAAAAAAACAAAAAGAGGAAAAAAATACTTAAATTAAAAACCCGAAGGGATAATTTAAATAAAAATTAAAACTTAAAAAAAATAACTTCATGTAAAGGTCCTAAGAATGAGGATGTTGGCTTAAAGATTAAAGATATTAATAGAATGTGTTTTTGAAAATGATTATGAGTTTAAGTTCAAAATTGTCTGAATAATCGTTATTTTGGGTATTGATATCCTATTTGAATAATCATAGCATTTTGCCTTTGTTTACCTTTAAGTTGTTCTTAACCATACTTTTTGTTCTTTCAAAAATAAAGACTCATTTTTCTTATCCTTCACTAAATGAACATTCCCTTAATAAACCAAGAAAATGGATCATATCTGTCATTGATTTGAATGATGACAAATAAATGAATGACAATATTTATAAAGAGTTTTTCATTCTTTTGAAAAAAATCCAAGATGAGATAAATGAAAAAGCATGAAAAAAAGATTTACTAGGGGGTAAACAAAATGACCTAGTGATGAATTCAGTAATAGATTGGTTGACATGACTTACAAGTTATAACCAAATAAAAAGAATGACATGAATTGGTTAACAAAATTTGTTCTGAGATACTAAGAAGCTAAGAAAGAATACATGAGATAGTGGAATCTTAAGAACTTTGTTACCATAATTAAAACTTCATGACATTGATTTAGTAACATCTGCATTACACATATTGTATGCCAGATAGGACTTACATTTGTATCGTCACATTATCACTTATCACCAATTTGATCTTGACTCAGTCCAAATCATTTTTTTGACTTGTAGTTTCATCTCGGTCATTCATCTTTGACCTCAACTTAGTTCTGATCGCTTTATCTTTTAGACTCACGATTTTGTCTTAATCATCCGATCTCGACTCAGTCCAAATTATCTTTCTGACTTGTAATTTCATCTCAGTCATTTATTTTTTACCTCAACTTGATCTCGATCTCTTCATCTTTTAGACTCGTGATTTCATCATAGTCATTCTATCTCGACTCAATCTAGAACATTTTTTTGACTTGTAATTTTATCTTGATCATTCATCTTCAATCTTGACTTAATCCTAGTAGCTTCATCTTTTAGACTCACGATTTCATCTTGGTTATTCATCTTCAACCTCGACTTAGTCCTGGTTGCTTCATCTTTTAGACTCGTGATTTCATCTCAGTTATTCATCTTCGACCTTGATTCGATCTTGGTCATTTTATCTTTTAGAGTTACAGTTTTGTCCTAGTTATCCGGTCTCAACTCAATTCAGATCATTTTTTGACTTGTAATTTAGTCTCAATCATTCATCTTTGACCTCGACTCAATCTTGATCATTTTATCTTTTAGACTTATGGTTCATTCTTAGTTATTCAATTTCGACTCAATCCAAATCATTTTTTTTACTCATGATTTCATCCCGATCATTCGATCTTGACTCAGTCTAGATCATTTTCCTAACTCAAGGTTTCATTTCGTTCATTAATCTTAGACCTCGACTCAGTTCAGGTCACTTTAGCTTTTAAACTCACAGTTTCATCTTGGTCATTTATTTTTGACTTCGACTCGGTCTTGGTCGCTTTATCTTTTAGACTTACGATTTCGTCTCAGTCATTCATCTTTGACCTTGACTCAGTCTTGGTCACAATACCTTTTAGACTCACGGTTTCATCCCGATCATTCGATTTTGGCTAGTCCAAATCATTTTTCTAACTTGCGGCTTAATCTCAGTTATTTCTACTTATTAACTTGATTGTTGAAATAAAGTGGTTGTCTAGGTCTTTGTATCATCCTTGTCTAACAGAGATGTGTAAATAGTGACAGTTGTAGACATTCATCTATGTCCGGGGTCAATCAAAGTCTATTCAACTATTATTATTTTGTTATTATCATATTATTATATTGTCATTACTATTGTGTTATTATATTATAGTATATTATATTACTACTATAGTATATTACATTACTATTATTATTATTATTATTATTATTATTATTATTATTATTATTATTATTTTTTATTTTTTTATTTTTTTATTTTTGTTTTTATTTTCTTTCTTAACTATCGATTGAATGGAGAAACTAAAATATGGAATTCAATGCAATTAAAGGGAGGATTTTTGGGATCAATACAGAAAATCAGCAAAAAACCTAGACCTAATTGATGTTTGAACAGAATCCAATCTCAAGATTTTAGCCTGAGATTGATTTTGTCCATTTCTTAAAAATCCTCTTAAGAATGCCTATAAATTGAAAATTTCTTAGACAACACAGGATAAGATTAATCTGGGATGAGGAAACTTTTAGAAAAGATTTTGTAGTTTAAGTTTTTGTTGGATTTTTTAAAATCTGGGTTTCGAGAATTTTTGAATTTGAATTTCTGGGTGTGATTTAAAGATTTTGGGTTTAGATTTAGGTTTATGAGATTAGGTTTAAGTTTTTGTGAGGTTTTTGTAAGAATCTAGAAAAAAAATTTGGGATTTTTTGGGATTTTCTGAGAAATTTGGGTTTTCTGAAGAACATATGAATTTTTTTACGGGGGTTTGAATTTTTTTATGACGTTTCATCATTTTTTCTAGAAATCACCAAGAATTTCCAATTTTTGATGAGTGTTCTTGGTTGAGTTTAGAGACAAGGGAGAGAGAATCAGGGGCAGAGAAAGAATACCAAGGCTTTTGAAGTAAAAACGCTTAAAGTTGGCTTTTATACCGCACTAGAATGACGTTGTTTTGAATAAACTAGGATCAATGCATGACCTATTGACTTGTGTGCTAACCTGGGCGCCAACCTAACCCGATCACAAGTTTTTTATTTTATTTTATTTTTTAATTATTTTATATTTTGATTTTCTTTTATTTAAAAAAATTTTTGCTTACTGATTTTTATTATTTATTTGATTTTTTGAGCAACTTATCCTTTATTATATATTTTGCAAAAAAAATAATTTTTATAAAAAAATGAAAAAAGAAAATTCTTTTCAAATAAGTTTATGAAACAAAAAAAATAAAATAAAATAATAAAAATAAATCTTTTTCAAATAAGTTTATGGAATCTACCAAACTATTGAAAATTTTCACAAATTAGTTTTCAAAAAATAAATAAATAATAAAACAAAAAACAAAATTAAAAAGAAATGATTTATCCTCCAAACGATTGGAGGATTACTTTTTAAATTAAGTCTTACCAAACTATTGGGAGACTTAATAAAATCCTCAAAATTTTTATAAATATTTTTACAATAAAATCTCATCAAACTTTTAAGAGAACTATTTCAAAGTAAGTCTTAACAAACTATTGGGAGACTTTATTGATTTTTTCTAAATAAAAAAATAAATATTAATTCATCTGATGATGGAGCCTATTCAAAGCAAGACATTAGTCTCCATGAATACTCCTTAGATGAGAAAATTATTTTAAATTGTTACCAAACTATTATGATGATTTTAAAACTAATTTTTAATATTAAATATTTTAAAAAATCATAAACAAGTTTAAGCCTTTGATAATTTAGAATCAAACCAATACCATCTTTTTATGGGCGTTGTATGGGTGTTATAACCTTCTTCACATGAAACAGTACTCTTAAACCTAAAATCTGATTTCGTGGATCAAAATTTGCTTTAGGTGACCAATCACATATAAACAAAAAAGATTGGTGGTGGTGCCTCTAATCTATGTCTAGTAGTAAGTCCACGGATTTATACATTATGACAAGATGTAAAAAATGACATGTTGAGTTCTATGTATTTTGTTGTTGAATTACTTTGTCCTTGGTAGATTTTGGACTTCAATTCTAACATCTATTCACTCATACAATAGTTATACTAAATTATGGTGCTTCTCATTTTCACATTCTTTGTGATATCTCATGTTGTTAACTAACCAAGCGAAAAAAGGACTTAAATTATCGTCATGTCAATGAACTTAAATTATTTGATTGATCAATTTGCTTTCATCTTAATTAAGGAACTTTTTATATTTATAATATGATAGGCATTTATTCCAAACACTGGCCATGGTATTCAAGGTGTGACCTCCCATTGTTTGGGCTAAAACTTTGCAAAATTGTTTGAGATAAACTTTGAAAATGACAAGGAAGAGAAGGCCATGATTTGGCATAATTCTTGGGCATATAGAGATTATTGTGGGGCTAACATATCATGCATGTTAATAATGTTACTGCATTGATATCACTTCTTCAGCTTGCCCCAAAGACTTTTAATTTCTTTGACGATGTTTATTTTGATGGCAGTGCTCCAAGTTTAAGCGATTATCAATTTTATATATTTTAAATTTTTTATTAATGTACTAAAATAATTTAAATGTTATAATTTAAATGTTATTATATTAAATTGTGTATTACATGCATGTTGAAATATATTATGTATTTAGATATTTAAATATTTATAATATTCAATTTATGAATTTAAATTCATTTTTATTTCTTTTAATAATTTTTTATTTAATTATAGTAGTAAATATTAAAAGAATAAAAATAAATAAATTTTCTAATTTTAGCGGTATTTTTCAATATAAACGTCGTTAAATTTAACAATTAATTAGTATTTGTGCTTAAAAATGCTATTAAATTTAGTGATGTTTTTAATACAAATGCTGCTAAATTTAGCAGCATTTTAGCACAAAAATGCTGCTAACTTAGTAATGTTTTTTCCTAAAACACCGCTATTTTTTCTAATGCAGGTACAACCGATGCTTTTAACAATGTTTTTGGCAAATGTCGTGAATCATTTAGCGGTAATTATAAACACTGCTAAAACATGAAAGAAAAAGTCATTAAAAACCTATGTTCCTATAGTGGGTTTTAATCAGAATACTAATTACGAAAATAAGCCATTTGGCATTGCAGATAGTTACTTCTGCTTGGTGCTTTGAACCATCTTTGTTTTTTCTAATTGGAAAAGATTTTTCTTTTATCCTTAACATGTATATTTGTTGATTTTATTCTACTTATTATTTATAGCCATCTTTCAATGATTTTTAAAAATTTATTTGCAGCATCATTTCTTCAAAGATGTTTGTGGTACAAAATTCAGGCAAAACACAAGATAAGGTAATATTTTAATTTGGTAATTAAAAGTACTATATGAGGTTATGTAAATGCTTACTGTAATATTCTCTTTTCCTTTCCCATTATAGTCGATCAATGAGAGAAGTTAAAAGGCATACAGACCTTCATTAGTGCTTTTTGGTGGAAAAAGTCTAGGAATTTTAGAGATAAATATTGATGTCTTTTTATAATAGGCAAATATGTTATATATATATTATTATGTTTGACAATTCATATCCTTGTTGGAATTAGCATTAGTTAGGGAGCAATGAGAAGTTTCTTTTATTATGATGATTAATTTTTATCTTTTTTTGTATTATTATGAATGAATTTATTGAGTAAAATTTTGATGATGATCATTAGTTAGTTGAAGTTTCTGCAATATCAAATATTCTATTGAATTGTCAATTTCTTTTTTTTTAGGCAAAATTCATGTTGTTCTATGAAATTGGTTTTTTGTTTTTTTCATTTATTTAGTCAGTTTGCTATTTAAATTGTATTTATTCATTCAATTTGGATATGGTTTAAGGGTGTTTGATTTTGTTGTTTGAAGTGAAAACCTGATAATTAACAATTCAGAATTCAGGGCTTTAAGAGGCAAAATTGAATTATGATTTGTTTTGGTTCTTAAAGAAAATTTTGGAAGAATAAAATGATAAAAATGACTTCATCTATTTTGGTTCTTAATGAAAATAAACAAAAACATCACAATTAATATTCTAATTTAACTTATAGAATTTAAAATCTCATGATGTGTAAAATAAAAATCCTCTGTATTTATATATATATATTTATTTGCACAATTGAAACAATTATAATATTGAATAAACTGAAAATTACTTAACAATAAAAAAATACACTATATAATTAGTTTATTTTGGATTGATCTTTAATTCACATTGTGGATATTCCCTAGTCGCCTTGGCCCTCATGCATGGCAAACAACCAAACAAATAACAAGTAAATCTAAAAAATCAAGGCCACATGAATCCTTTTAAATATCTTGCTTTTTGACTCACATGTTTCTTAGCTTTATCCTTACACTATTGGTCGGCTAGAACAATAGAATTTGATATTCTCCTTCTATTTCTTTAGTCAAACTTAAATATATCACAATATAATTTTTTATGATATCTAACTTTTAGATCTTACTCTAACAACTTATTTTTTTACATCTAATTATATGTATGAGCATGCATGTCTATTTATAATACATAATATAATATATATAAGTATGAAAATGAGAAACTTTTAAATTGACAAAAATGTTTCATTACATTTTTAATTTATCATTATAGAGCATAAGAACCACTACTTGGCCGAAATTGCTATCATGATCAAAGGTAACAAATGCTGATATTCTTGCACTCTTTTACATTAGAAATGCCTATACATCAATTCCATCAATTAGAAAAAAAATTATTTTATGTTAATAATATTGGAATGGGGCAGTATTCTCAAATATACCCATCATTATAAATGAATGGTCCAATATCTTTCATTAGATAGTATTTTTAGGCATAAAGTAACTCTTTAGAATATAGTGCAAATCTTAAAGGGCATATGGGTAGATTGAAGGAAATGAGAATTGGGGAAAGAAAAATGGGTAGAAAACAAAAGAGATGATTATAGCAAGGCTGGAGGAGATAAACCCTAGCCCTTGCCAAGATCATGTTGGTGTTTTGTATCACATCCATCATCGACAACAAGGTAATTTATTTTTCATTTTATGTTTGAAATTTATTTTCTACTTTTGAAATGTTTTTAATAAAATTGCCATTTTTGATTTTGTCTTAAAATGTTAAGAGAATAGTAAGAAAGGGATGATAGCAGACAAATCTTTCTTTCTTCCCAGATTGGCTGCTTACTGGTTGCTTGTGAAGAACATTAGTGCTTAGAGGCTTTTAATTGAGATGGACTGTGTAGACACCCTATTATGTCCAGGATTTTTTTTAGACAAAAAAAAAAGCTTCGAGCCCAATAGGAAAACTTTTAATTTTAATTACATTTGATTTAATTTTATTTGTTTTCAAAAAAAGTAAAAAAAAAAAAAGAGAAATAAGAAAACAAGTGATTTTGGCTTGATTTATGCAAATCCTATAAAAAGAGAAACTCAAAATCAAATCATAGATTACAAAATCATAATATAGTCATAATCAAATCACATATAATCATAATCCTAGATTCGATTTACTTGCCAAAATAAAAAGGGATTGAATCCCTACAAACTAATGTTCAAGCACACACACAAAGAGAGGAACATTCATAAAAAAGATGATATAGAAACTCTTGAGAGAAAATAGAGAAATATATTTAGTAACCAAAAGGTTTTAGGTTCTGGGTTTGATTTGTTTAGATTTTCTAGAATTGAGATTTGGTGTTTTTAGGTTTGAATTTCTGTAAAGTTTTGCATTCTAGGGATTTCTGGGTTTAGCTTTTTAGACAATTTATTGGATTTTTATAAATTCTTTGTCCGCTTTTGGGATTTATTTATTAATTTTTAGGCATCTATAAATCAGTTAAAGAAAAGATAGAAGAATAACCATTTTAGAAAGAAAGGCATACTTAAACATTTATGAAAAAAAGCTTAAAATTTAAGGCATATAGATCTGCATATTTTACCATGCACAACCCGACCCAATCGCAGGTATTTTTTTTTCATTTTTCACTCCATTTTCTTTTTTGATTTTATTCTTTTTATTTATTTTATTTTATTTTATTTTATTTACTCTTATTATTTCTTATTTTAAATTAAAGAATACATTACTTTTTATTATAATTTTTTTCTTTGTGAGTTTCATTTAACTTATTTATGAAAATAATAATGTCGTAACGTCTAGATCCGGGGATCTATCGCTAGACATTGACTTTCAGGGAGTCGCCACCAATCTTTTTTGTCTAGGTGCGATTGGCCACCTATGGAATCTGTCCTTTCAGGGAACACCTAAGCTTAAGGGTCCCTAAAAGAATAGGTTCAGGTCTACTAACCAGAACAGGGTTCGGGAGTTCGGTTACGTGTGAGGAAGGTTATAGCACCCTCACAACGCCCATCAAAAGATGGTACCAGCTTAAATTTGTGTTATCCAAAAGCTTTAAAATTTTACCAAGTAATTAGTTATTGGAAATTATTCTCAATTGACTCTAATACTTTTAGCAGAAAATTGAGAAAATTCCCTCACCTCAGGAGTATGCAAGAAAAACTATTGTTTCACTTACAGAGGCTCCGTCGTCGGATTATTTAAAAAAAAAACAAAATCAAAATTAAGATAGAAAGGAAGGAAAGAATGATTTTTTTTTGTAGGGAAAATTGATACTTTCAACTTTTCCCCAAAAATATTTTTTGAAAATTTCGATTTTCAAGGAAAATTGATACTTTCAACTTTTCAACTTTTCCTCAAAAACCCCTTTTTTTGAAAATTTATTTCTAAGGAAAATTGATACTTTCAACTTTTCCCCAAAAATACTTTTTTTTTTTGGAAATTTATTTTTCTTTTAAGGAAAATTGATACTTTCAACTTTTCCCTAAAAATATTTTTTTTGGAAATTTATTTCTAAGGAAAATTGATACTTTTAATTTTTCCCTAAAAATATTTTTTGGAAATTTATTCTTAAGGAAAATTGATACTTTCAACTTTTCCCTAAAAATATTTTTTTTTTGAAAATTTTTATTTTTATTTAAAGAAAATAAATAAAAAGAATATTACATAAACCTAATCTAATAAATAAAAAATAAAATAAACAAATAAACAAAGAAAAAAAAATTCAAAGAAAAAAAAAAAAAAAAAAAAAACCTGGAGCGGCTCGGATCGCGGCTCGGATCGCGGCTCGGCTCGGCTCGGCTCAAGGAAGAGAAAACGGCTCGGGGGAAGCGGCTTGGTGGCTTGGCTCGGCTCGGCTCGGCTCGGCTCGGAGGGGCTGCACGCGCGGGTCAGAAAGCGGGTCGACGCCCGGGTCGGGTCGGGTTTTCGGCAAAACGCGCGGATCCTCTGATTAACTTAAAGCCAAAACGACGTCGTTTTGGGAGGGTATAAAAGGCACTACCCTCTGTTTTTCGGCAGACCGCCCCTCCTCTCTCTCTCTCTTCTTCCTTCTTTCCTCTGCCTTCTCTCTAAAGACTGAAGAACACCGGTGGGATTTCGTCGGATTCTGGAAATTCTCGCCGAAATCTGGAAAATTTCGCCGGAAGTTCGCCGGAAGTTGCCGAAAGATCGCCGGTTTCTGGGATTCTTCGCCGAAAACTGGGCTGGTTGCCGGAAACTTCAAGTTTGGCCGGAACTATCGCCGGAAAATTCAAACTTCGCCGGAATTTTTGCCGGAATCTGGAAATTTCCCAGAAATTTCCAGAAAATTTTTTCGCCAAAAATTTCTAGAAATTTTTTCTCACTCCCAGACCACTCCTAAACTTTTCCTAGCTTCCTATACGCCTCATTTTCTCTCAAATCAGTAGCTTTGCTTACTGTTTTCTGTGTGTTCTTGAACTGTTCCAGGAGGTGCTTTATATAGGGATTGATCAGGAGTTTCTGATCAATCCCAATTCCTCCTTGGACGGGAATTCAGTCTTTGAATCCAATTGGACTCTCTTGATTGAATTCCCATTCCCGGTAGGATTCTTCAGCTTCAATCTTAGCCCTCCAAAATCAAAAATAAAAAAATACTAGATAATAATCAGATAAATCAAAAGATATTTAAAAAAAAATATCTGATAATCAGGAAAAATCAGAACAGATAATTAAAAATAATAATAATAATAATAAAATAAGATAAACCCAAGTATATATTATAAAAAAAAAAAATAATAATAATAATAAATATATAACTATATACATATAAATCTAATCTAATAAAAAAAATAAATAAATATATACATAATAATAATAATAATAAAATACATAAAATACAAAAGAAGAAAAAGAAAAAAAAAATACAGGATTGAATTTGGCCTTACCCGTTTGGGCCAGGCCCAATTGATCTGGGCCCGGACCCAATTGGGTGTCTACAGCTGCCCCTCTTTGCACATTTTCTGTGAAACAGAAATTGTGCAAAGACGTAGACACCCAATCAAAATTCAACTCAACATTTTTATTTTTTGATTTTTTTTTTTTAAAATTTTTGTTTTTTTTGTTTTTTTGTTTTTGTTTTTTTTTGTTTTTTTGTTTTTTTTTTTGTTTTTTTTTTGTTTTTTTTGTTTTGTTTTTTTTTTTTTTTTTTTTGCCGAAGCTCCTCTAAACAGAGACTCAACGACTTTTGAAAGTAAATTGCTCCTCTAAACAGAGGCAACGGACTTTGGAAAGTAAATTGCTCCTCTCAACAGAGGCACCACGACTTTGGAAAAGTAAATTGCTCCTCTCAACAGAGGCACCACGACTTTGAAAAGTAAATTGCTCCTCTAAACAGAGGCACCACGACTTTGGAAAAATAAATTGCTCCTCTAAACAGAGGCACCACGACTTTTGAAAAGTAAATTACTCCTCTAAACAGAGGCACCACAACTTTTGAAAAGTAAATTGCTCCTCTAAACAGAGGCAACAAACTTGGAAAAGTAAATACTCCTAGACAATCATGTCCGGAGGAGTTGAAAGTTGTGTTTGGAGGAATTTCAGGAGATTATGCCCAAAGGTCTTATAAATCAACCCTGATACCAAAAAACATCCTATTTCAAGGATTAGGAACTTACCTGACAAGCTTTTTCTTTCTCAATTTTGAAAGTGTCTTCACATCTATCTTCTCTATGTGGGATGTTGGAACCCCCCTGCTTCTTGAATTTGTACACTATACTTTCCTGAAAGTAGTGTATGCTATGCAATGTGCATGATTTTCAATGCATGCTATGCAAATGTTGGCCAATTAATTCCTGTTTAATGTATGGTACTCAAGTTTCTCAAGCTCTTTTTTTCTTTCTTGGGTGTCAAGCCCTTTGATTCCTCAAGGATCCAATTGCACTGCTCTTCTAAGATCGAACCAGTGTAGCTCTCAATTGTCCTTTCCACTCACATTCTTTCCTTGTTCTGTTTTTCAATACTTTGGAATAAACTTCATCAATCGATCATCCCTTGACCATCATTCAATGAATTTCTCAGCACTAGCAAATTTCAAAACAAATTTCATCCACCATCATTGGGTCCTTGTCTCAGCATCAACTATTCCAAAACAGACTTTGTCTACTGATTGTCTTCATCATTCAATCATATCTTGCAAGTCATATCGATCAATTCATCACTTTTCAAGATTTGTCCCATCATCTCTTTTAGGTTTCTACCATTTCTTCATCATCTTAGATTTCTTTTCAAATGAATGTAAGATTCTTTTAAACACATATTCATTCATTCATTATCATTTCAAATCCTGACAAATACAATGCAATCAAGCATTTTCTCAATTCATTCTAAGGGTGTAATAATAAGAGGACAGAAAGTGAATTATGGTAAAGATAATCAATGGAGATCTATTTTGGTAGAAAATAAATGGGAAAGGAAATAAATTGGATGTCATTAAGGTAAATGGTATGTCCAAATGATGAATATTCAGACAATTTTCAACATTAATCTAGGATTCTTTTTCAAAAACTCATTCATTTACTGTTGAAGTCATCTTGAGCTTGGCGAACTCTGCCCCAGTCTTTGAGGAATCTTCAGATGTCTTTGATCTTTCATTCATGTGAGCCATTTGACCTGGATTTTTTTTTTTTTTTTGGGTACCAAAATCACCCTTTCAGGTTTTCAATTTGGATCTCTTTTTTCATTTTCTCATTTTTTCCTTCTTTTTTTCTCATTTTTTCTTTTTTTCCTTTTTTCTTCTTTTTTTTTTCATCATTTTTTTTTCATCCATTGTTGATATCTTTCATACGTCCAACTTTAGACCATGGTTTCATTGCTTCCTCATGAGCATACCTTCGCTCAACATATGATCATTCAAGTTGAGTATTCACACTTGATCCAAATGGACTTTTCAAGGTTGTAATGTAGGCCAAGGTGAAGGGTCATAAAAAAAATGGATATAATAGGCTCAAAATATGTATTAAAAAGGTTCAAGACCGAAGGATCATTTGATGCAGCTTGGCATTTTGCCCCACATCGTTTCACTATTTTTTCTTTCCTCACACAAAGGATTCTCATTACTTTGCCCCAAGTCATGTGTGGCATTTATTTTTCTTTTTGCTTTTCTTTCTCTTTTCATCTTTGAGACCTTTTGTGGTGTTTTTTTCCTTTTTTTTTTTTTCAAAATTTACCCTCCAGTGTAGAGGGTGATCCTTGGTTGGGGTTCTTCAAAAAAATGATAAGCTCAAAGGGGTAGCAATAAATGGTTTTTCCAATGGTAAAAGAAAGATGGCCATTTTTCATCTCAATTGTGAATACCTTTCTTGAACATCATCTATTGAACAAAGCTCATGAACTTGTATAAAATATTGCACCCCTTCAAGATATATCTCTTTCATCTCTGGTGATGGCTTACCCTCTTTATTTTCGCTCAAATCATCTCCTCTGTGAATGAGTTCTCAAAATTAAATTCCAGAATTATTGTTATCATTGTCTAAATATTCATCATCTGAAATTTAAGAATGGGAATGTGAAGTTATGGAAGGTAACAAGGCATGGAATAATGGTCAAGTGAAAGAGAAAAATGTAATGAAATGCACTGACTTGCCTTTATTAAAATGATAACAAGTGAAGTTATATTGCAAAAAAAATCTAACATTGTTTGAAAAGAAATCCCAAAATGACAGAAGAAACCTTCAACCAGCCTTATCTCCATTGACATCTTGCCCCTCAATTCATTGTGAATCTCCGGATCCTTTCTCTTCTTGACTTTCGCTCAGTACACTAACATTAGGTGCTGTTGCTTTTCCTTGATCAAAACTTACCATTCCATCATTGATCAACCGTTGCACCTTATACTTTAAAGCAATGCAATTTTCAGTAGAATGGCCAGTAATTCCATAATGGTAGTCACAACGGGCTGTAGGATCATACCACTTTGGATAGGGTGGTTTAAGCGGTTCCACATGGCTGGGGGCAATCAAGTGGCTATTATAGAGTTCTCGATATAACTCTGTATAAGTCATAGGGATTGGATCAAATACAGGTTTTTCTCGAGTAGTTCTTTGTTCTCGTGAACCACTTGCTGGGTGAGTAGGACGAATTTGGGTTCTTACAGGAGCTTGAATGTTAAGGTGGTAAGTGGATGAATAAGATGGTTGTGGGGCTAGCTGGTAGGGGTAGGATGATGCATTATTCACAGCGGGATAGTATGGAGAGTAGCCTTGGGATGGATAGGGTTGATAACCCCTGAATTGTTGTCTATCAAAGCTCACAGCTTGAGCTTCAGTTTCTTTCTTTTCTGATGCCTTCTTGGTTTCTCCTCCTCTCAACTTGCCATTTTTTATGGCACTTTCAATAATTTCTCCAGAGATCACCATGTCAGCAAAATTCTTTGTTGCATTCCCTATCATCTTTTCATAATAAGGAGGTTTCAAAGTGCTAACAAACAGCACTGTGGTCTCTTTTTCTGTTAGAGGAGGTTGTACCTGTGAAGCTATATCTCTCCATCTTTGGGCGTACTCTTTAAAAGACTCGTTTGACTTTTTCTCCAGATTCTGCAAAGACAAACGATCAGGAGCCAAATCGATAATGTGTCGATATTGACTGATGAAGTCATGTGCCATATCACTCCAAGAGCGAATACGAGTCCTATCCAACTGAACATACCATCTGGCGGCAGAGCCAGTAAGACTGTCCTGAAAAACATGCATCAAGAGTTTTTCATCATGTGCATGAGCTGCCATCTTTCTGCAATACATGGTGATGTGGGTTTTGGGACACTTTGTACCGTCATATTTTTCAAACTTCGGTACTTTGAACTTATAGGGGATAACCACATCAGGGACTAGGCAGAGCCCAGCAGCATCTACTGACCCATAAAAGCTAAATCCTTCCACAGCCCTTAGCCTCTGCTCTAGCATACTAATCTTGGAACTTTCTTCAGCTTCCACCTTCATTTTTTCCTTCTCCTTCTCTTTTAGATCATCTAGGTTAGGAATTGGTTCTGCTATTTTTTCAGTGAAGACAGGATTTATATAGCTATTATACTGCCCCGAGTTGAAAGCTGATGGCATTTCAGGATATGGTGGGACCTCTTGAGCAGGTTGGGCCTGAGGTGGGCCAAAACCTGGAGGGTACAAAGGGTCAACCACATCTTGCTGGCTTGTATTTCCTTCAACTCCTTTTCCTTTGTTCATGTTATTAAGAGCCTCCAGAATCTTGCTTAGTTCACTTTCAATCTTCTCCTGAGCTTTTTCTAACTTTTCAAATCTATGATAACTTTCTTCCTCCATTTGCCTTGCTCTGGATCTTGTGTTGTATGGATGAGCAGGGTTCTCGCTAGACGGAGCTATCCTTGGATCTTGAGTACCATATTTATGATTAGAAATGTTATGCTATGCTTTATATATGATGCTTTGATACACAAATGAAATGTACATTTTTTTGAATGAAATCTAGTATGAAATGAATGCAAATGATTGCGTTAAAACATGATCATGAAAATAATACAGATGCATACAATCAGACAAACAACATAGTTAGTTCCATGGATGAAATGGAAGTGATGCTGATGCATAGTGTTACATATGATAAAAATAATACACAAAGTTAAGCAATCAAAATGATTAGATAAACACCCTTTTTGTGTCTTAATTTCAGGGTATATCTATCATTGGGTAGAAAGGGCTCTATCCTAGGTGTAGGCACTCTTAAGGTTCACTACATGTGGTTTTAAAGGTCAGAGTCTAAAGGTACTCAAATTGCTCCTTACATCCTTGTTCATCACAGACTAGTAAGGTACCCTAATCCTCACCCATTACAGGCTACAAGCGGAAAAGGTTCAATTTGAGTGGGAGTATTTCGCTAGCCACTGCGGAGGTATTAGACCTCACGAAAGCAATAGTTACTTTACTCCCTCCTAGAGGGACGGAGCTCGGGTGTAGAACTCATGTTATGCACATGCACATGAATGACATAATTAACAAGATAAATAAACAGGAATGAATAATAACACATATATACAAAAATGGTTCAATTTCCTTTGGCTTTTGGACAACACAAATTATTTGCTGGCCTGACTCTCAAGGTCCCCAGTGGAGTCGCCAAGCTGTCGTAACGTCTAGATCCGGGGATCTATCGCTAGACATTGACTTTCAGGGAGTCGCCACCAATCTTTTTTGTCTAGGTGCGATTGGCCACCTATGGAATCTGTCCTTTCAGGGAACACCTAAGCTTAAGGGTCCCTAAAAGAATAGGTTCAGGTCTACTAACCAGAACAGGATTCGGGAGTTCGGTTACGTGTGAGGAAGGTTATAGCACCCTCACAACGCCCATCAAAAGATGGTACCAGCTTAAATTTGTGTTATCCAAAAGCTTTAAAATTTTACCAAGTAATTAGTTATTGGAAATTATTCTCAATTGACTCTAATACTTTTAGCAGAAAATTGAGAAAATTCCCTCACCTCAAGAGTATGCAAGAAAAACTATTGTTTCACTTACAGAGGCTCCGTCGTCGGATTATTTAAAAAAAAAACAAAATCAAAATTAAGATAGAAAGGAAGGAAAGAATGATTTTTTTTTGTAGGAAAAATTGATACTTTCAACTTTTCCCCAAAAATATTTTTTGAAAATTTCGATTTTCAAGGAAAATTGATACTTTCAGCTTTTCAACTTTTCCTCAAAAACCCCTTTTTTTGAAAATTTATTTCTAAGGAAAATTAATACTTTCAACTTTTCCCCAAAAATATTTTTTTTTGAAATTTTGATTTTCAAGGAAAATTGATACTTTCAACTTTTCCCCAAAAATACTTTTTTTTTTGGAAATTTATTTTTCTTTTAAGGAAAATTGATACTTTCAACTTTTCCCTAAAAATATTTTTTTTGGAAATTTATTTCTAAGGAAAATTGATACTTTTAATTTTTCCCTAAAAATATTTTTTGGAAATTTATTCTTAAGGAAAATTGATACTTTCAACTTTTTCCTAAAAATATTTTTTTTTTGAAAATTTTTATTTTTATTTAAAGAAAATAAATAAAAAGAATATTACATAAACCTAATCTAATAAATAAAAAATAAAATAAACAAATAAACAAAGAAAAAAAATTCAAAGAAAAAAAAAAAAAAAAAAAACCTGGAGCGGCTCGGATCGCGGCTCGGCTCGGCTCGGCTCAAGGAAGAGAAAACGGCTCGGGGGAAGCGGCTTGGTGGCTTGGCTCGGCTCGGCTCGGCTCGGCTCGGAGGGGCTGCACGCGCGGGTCAGAAAGCGGGTCGACGCCCGGGTCGGGTCGGGTTTTCGGCAAAACGCACGGATCCTCTGATTAACTTAAAGCCAAAACGACGTCGTTTTGGGAGGGTATAAAAGGCACTACCCTCTGTTTTTCGGCAGACCGCCCCTCCTCTCTCTCTCTCTTCTTCCTTTTTTCCTCTGCCTTCTCTCTAAAGACTGAAGAACACCGGTGGGATTTCGTCGGATTCTGGAAATTCTCGTCGGAATCTGGAAAATTTCGCCGGAAGTTCGCCGGAAGTTGCCGAAAGATCGCCGGTTTCTGGGATTCTTCGCCGAAAACTGGGCTGGTTGCCGGAAACTTCAAGTTTGGCCGGAACTATCGCCGGAAAATTCAAACTTCGCCGGAATTTTTGTCGGAATCTGGAAATTTCCCAGAAATTTCCAGAAAATTTTTTCGCCAAAAATTTCTAGAAATTTTTTCTCACTCCCAGACCACTCCTAAACTTTTCCTAGCTTCCTATACGCCTCCTTTTCTCTCAAATCAGTAGCTTTGCTTACTGTTTTCTGTGTGTTCTTGAACTGTTCCAGGAGGTGCTTTATATAGGGATTGATCAGGAGTTTCTGATCAATCCCAATTCCTCCTTGGACGGGAATTCAGTCTTTGAATCCAATTGGACTCTCTTGATTGAATTCTCATTCCCGGTAGGATTCTTCAGCTTCAATCTTAGCCCTCCAAAATCAAAAATAAAAAAATACTAGATAATAATCAGATAAATCAAAAGATATTTAAAAAAAAAATATCTGATAATCAGGAAAAATCAGAACAGATAATTAAAAATAATAATAATAATAATAATAATAATAAAATAAGATAAACCCAAGTATATATTACAAAAAAAAAATAATAATAATAATAATAAATATATAACTATATACATATAAATCTAATCTAATAAAAAAAATAAATAAATATATACATAATAATAATAATAATAAAATACATAAAATACAAAAGAAGAAAAAGAAAAAAAAAATACAGGATTGAATTGGGCCTTACCCGTTTGGGCCAAGCCCAATTGATTTGGGCCCGGACCCAATTGGGTGTCTACAAATAATAATAAAATATTTTTAAAATCGATTCATAAATCCTACTAAATTATTGAAGGATTTTTCATAAATTTAAGCTTTACGAAATTTACCAAACTATTGGAGAATTTTGTAAATCAAGTTTCAAAAGAAAAAATATTTTAATAAAGACTTTGTATTTTATCCTACCAAATTATTGGAAGATTTGCATCTTAAATTAAATTTTACCAAACTATTAGGAGATTTAATGAATTTTCTCAAAAATAAATTTTATAAATATTTCATAATAAAATCTCATTAAACTATTGAGATATCTGCGTAAAAGTAAATCTTACCAAATTATTGAAAGACTTTAATAATTTTTTTGAATAAAATATATTACTAAATCTGACAACGGAGCTTCTTCAGGGTGAGACATTAGTCTTCATGAATACTTTTGATGTCAGAGAATTATTTTAAATTGCTACCAAACTATTTGAGTAATTTTAGGATTAATTTTTAACATTAAATACTTTGGTAAAATATAAACATATTTAAGACTTGGATAATTTGAAATCAAACTAATACCATCCTTTGGATGGGTGGTGTGAGGGTGTTATAACTTTTCTTAAGCATAACTATACTCCTGAACCTAAAATCTAATTTCGTTGACTAAAATATACTATTTAAAGATATCTAAGTCAAACTTGAGACTCCACTTTAAATGGAATAGATTTAATTAGGTAGTCAATTACACCTAAATAAAAAAAATTTGTGACGACTTTTTTAATCGATGTCTAGCGGTAGGTCTATTGATCTATATGTTATGACAAACTGATTTAATCAAAGTTTAGTTTTCACATATTTATAATTGGATTAAGCAAAGCAAAGTTCATATTTACCTTTGAAATATTTGTTAAAATAATCCAGTTTTGTTTATGGAATTTCTTTTTTTTTTTATTTGATTTGCCTTTTTTTTTCTATTTCTAGATCTAAATTTAAAGTTTAAACAGTTTTGGTTAAACCATAACCTTGGTGGCCTATTTTCTTCTTCATTTCTTCTTGGTTAGATCACTTTAAATTATATTATTATGCACTTAGTTTATCGTGATATAATTTTCAAGCTTTCTTGACTATGTTTTAGTTAAGCAAACATTTTCTCTTGGTATCTCGCTTAATCAAGTGAATTGGTTTTTCTTTTGGGTTTTTAGGATGTTGTTGTCCTAGGTGATTGAGAAATTTAAATTGTTTTTTCTACAAATAACGTAAATAGTAACAATCATATATCATATTCAATTAAAAATATAAACAACATGATTGAAAAGTAATGCAATTCAAACATCATGATTTCTTATAAGAGTGAAATTTGCACACTATGTTTTACCATTTTGCATTCAATTTTAAGACGGTACTTGCTTTATTTTGCAGAGACAAAAATAAATGATTTTTTATCTTAAAAACCTCTCAGCGCTTATTTAATGCTCATTTTTAGGTATGAGTAAACAATCTAACTTTTTTTAGTTTCAAGTTAAAGATAATTGACAAGATCGATTTATTTTCAAATTAATAAATTGTATCTGCACCTAGAATATCATAAAAGAAAATAACTTTTAAGATGGTGTTTATTAGAGAAATTGATGTAGCACACCCAATGTTGGGGAAGTTTATTACAACTTTACAAAACCTTGACATCTTTTGTCGTCAATAGAACTGAATGTTTGTTTAAAAACCTTGGAAGAAAATAATTTATCATCTAATAGCTTAAAGAGAGCAATCTTTTTACAAGGTTAGGTTGCAAACAAGTAATTACAGGTAAATTTCATTATTTACTATCTTTATGTGATGCCTGATTTAGTTGAATTCAGGAATATAGTTTTGATAATTTTGTTATTTTTTCTTTATTTATTTAAAACCAAGGTAATGAAGAATGTTGTTGGTTTGCTTTAAGTTTAAGCTGAATTAGACATTTATTTAATGGTTTCTGGCTTTAAATTGGATTGTATGGCTTTTTTTTCTATTGGAATTTGCTGATGAATGACATGTGAATGGTAGAGCCAATGAGCCTTTGGTTTAGTGGCATCATGGTATTGGCATTTGGAGGGTTGTCAACGTTCAAGGCGTAATCCCCTCCCCTAATCAAGTAAGCTCCTATAGTTTACTATAGATAGTGGAGTTGAGTGGGATTAGAGGTAGAATAAAAACTTTTCAAAAAAAAAATTGAATAGTAGAAAAAGATTTAATATATGACTTAACAAGGGTTAGTATAAATGCATGCTAATGCTCTATTATCTCTATTTCTCAAATAATGAATCAAAATATCTTTTTTCTTTCAATGACTGAATTTTAGAATTGTAAGCATATGATGTCTGGGAAAAAATTAAGCACACATCTCTTATGTATTAGAAGTTTTGTAATATAAAACATTGTAAATCAGTTTTTTGTTTTGTAAAGGACATAGTTTTATCATCTTGATAGTACATGGACATGTTCCCTTAATAACTATATTTGTCTAATTATGATTCATGAAGTTGTCCTTATAAAAATGTAATAGATATAGTTTATAAGCTATGATCAATTCAATAAATTTGATGTATTATATCTTACCTCTTTTTTATACATAAATTCTTATATTGACTTTGATTATTTATTTCTTAGTATACTCAATTCAATAAATTTAATATATTATATTTTACTTTGGTATATATAAATTTTTAGATTTACTTTCTTTTGATTATTTATTTTTAGTATACTGTTTTTTCAATTAAATAAAAATTTTATATATTTTAAAATTTTAATTATGCTTAGACCTAGCAATTCGTATTTTCGTGTTATGTTCGTGTCGTAATTGACATGTATAATGATGCAAATTATTAAAACATTAACACGACACAAATTATAAAATGTTTTTAAATCCTAAATACGAATACAACACATTTAATATACATATTACACGTAACACGATATGATTAACACGTATACAATTAATTCGTTTAAACATGATCTGAATAAATATAAATAATACGAATATACACTAATAAATATAACAAATACGAATATATACGAATAGACACGAATAAATAATAAATAATTATAAACTATTCATCATTTACAACTTAATAAACTTGGCATGTTAATATTATAAAAAAGTACTTACATATTAAAAAATAAAAAAAAATTAATATTCATTTAATATGTATTTAATATATATATATATATTTATATATATTTATATTATATAACTATATTAATTTTTGGTATCAAATTCAAAATGATAAATTATTAGAGATTAAAGAATAAAATAATAATATATAAGACTATTATTAATATTTATATTATATTTATATTATTAATATAAAAAATAATTTTATAATAATTATTAAATAAGTATCATAATTAAATGTTTAAAATAATTTTTGTATAATATTAAATAGCTAATTAAGTATCATAATTAAAAGATTAAAAATTAAAATAACCTTTATACGTTTATATTAAATTAAAATAGATATAAAAAATGTGTTAAAATGTATATTCGTATAATAAGATTAAATTAAATATATTATTCATATTGTGTCACGTATTTAGATGATCAACACATATACGATATAAATTATATTGTGTTGAAATTCATGTCGATACGAATAAACACGAAACAAATTTTTTTAAAATATATATACATTTTTTTTTGTATTATTTTCATGTCGTACAACTATGTCGTATCTGAAATTATCAAATCTAATTATTTTAAATAAAAAAAACTCATAGCAAAACATGACCATCATACTAGTTTTTCTTAAAAGATACCTTCATCAATATGATATATGTATTTATTTATGTAATTGATGAAATTTACTAATTTTATATCATTAAATTGTCTTTATGATATCTATAGTTATCTATCACTTTTTTATAAAAAGAAATAGGGTAATTTTACAATTTAATTAGTTTAGATATGAATGTTATTAGATAAATTTGAAAACTCAGTCCAAATTTAATGAAAAATACTTACTAAAAAAGGAGACAGTATTGTCCATTATATTAGAAATAATAACTCAAATCTTATAAGAGATTTGTTTAGAATTAGCTAAATATTACTTTATGGACAAAAAAACTTCCAAAAGATGAATTCTAAAAAGAAATGAATTCTTAATAAGCAAATTTGACTTGCAGAAGAAGAATTCTAAAAGAAAAAAATATTCTTAATAAGTAAGTTTGCATTGGTTATAAATATGTGAAATCTTTGCAGAATTAAGTATGAAAAAAAAAGTAAAATAATTATAAGATTTTATGGAATAAATATCTCATACGACTATTGAAGATTTACGTTTTAAGAGCGTCTACATAAATATGGTTCATAGTAGTAAACTAGATGAGATAGAGAGATTATACATTAATATGATGAATGAGTACATATGAGTATGGGTTTATTTTATTGAAAAAGTACACATAAGTATATATTTGTTTGAGTTGAAAATATTCCATAAAATTAAAAAAGATTGAGAGAATCTATAGGTATTAGTTATTAGTATTTGATTTAATTTGTATGATTGTAATTTTATATACTTAGTGGATCTTATTTTTCATCCTTAAACGTAGATCAATTAAATCAAATCACGTCAAATTATTATCTTTTATGTAATTATTTAATTATTTAATTTTGTTTCTACTTATGTAGTTGGATCGGAGGACTTTTGCCGTAACACATTATCCACGTCTATAAATAAAAATATAATCTAAAGCGTGAACGTAGGTACTCATTCTCTTAGAAGCTGATGAATTTGGGCGTATTGCCCTTTCATTGTCCTTGTCAACGCTCTCCCTTACTCTCCCCTCCAAGTGCTCTTTTTTCTTTTTTGGTTGTTGTCGTGTTTTAATAGTTTGACATGGATGCAAAAGTTCTTTCCTCTGGAATCCGCCATACTAACTTGCCAGAAAGTTATGTGAGACCGGAATCTGAGCGTCCCCGCTTATCTGAAGTGTCCGAATGCGAAAACATCCCTGTCGTAGACTTGGGGTGTGAGGACAGATGCCAAATTATACAAAAAATTTCTCTTGCCTGCATGTACTATGGATTTTTTCAGGTAGAGCTAGCTAATACCCGCAATTTTTTTCTTGTCGATTTGAAATTCCCCTGGGTTTCCGATATCGTCGCATCTGTCTTTTTCTTGATAGTGTTGGTTTATGAAGTGGGGATTAATTACTCATATCATCAGGTTATTAATCACGGAGTTTCCAAAGAAGCGGTGGAAAGAATGTTAAAAGTGGCGCATGATTTCTTTGGGCTGCCGCTGGAGGAGAAGATGAAGCTCTACTCAGATGATCCTTCCAAGACAATAAGACTTTCAACCAGTTTTAATGTCAACAAGGAGAAGGTTCACAACTGGAGAGATTATCTACGATTACACTGTTATCCTCTTGACAAGTATGTTCCCGAGTGGCCTTCCAACCCTCCTTCCTTCAAGTAAGCCTTTTCTCTTCTTCCTCCCTTGCTTTGTTCGTGTTGTTTTTTTCTTTTTTTTTTTTTGAAAAAATCAGAGCAAATGAAAAAATCGGAGCAAACCCTTCGTCAGATAATACGTAATTTGGCCAACGTCATTCATTTTCATTAGTCATGCATGTTCTAATGGTGTTTCAGTTCACACTGGAGTAAGATTAGTTTAATGCATTATTTTGTAGAGAAGTAACAAATTGATTTCACCATATAATTTCCATGTTTTATGTTTTAAAAACATTCTTAAAATCTTTTTGTCTTCTTTCAAAAATTAAATAAAACTCTTTAAATAGCCAGAACATTCTGCATGAAATCAAAAGTAAACTAGACAGTGTACATATATTATGGTTTCTCTCACTTTATTTTAGAACGTGAAAAAATAAATCTGATATAATGATCTATTTTTAATTAAAAGATTCTTTAAATGTTCTGATATTTTTATATTACATATTATATTTGATTAATTATAATGATCTAATTACTTTTTTTAAGACAAAACTAATGAATTCTTTTAAAATATCAAGTTTGTTCTCTCAATATAATATATAGGATGTCCTTAAAGATGGAATTTAGTCTTTTTCCTTTTGCTAAAAGAGCAATTGTTTTTTTTTTCTAACCAAGTCATAAAGTCGAGTACATACAAAAGAAAAAGTAAGCCCCCTCTTGATTCTCCTGCCCATTGGTCCCCCTAGTGCAAGCTATAGATTGTTGCCCCTTAATGAATAGGCCATGTGCCCACATGGTTTTACTGAGTTTGTAGGCGATTTGTAGAGCCTAGAGAATACCACAACAACTCAACAATGTGATGCAGAGTAAGGGATCTTTTAGATAAGCCTCCCGTGGCCAAGTTTTGATATTTGTAGATCACAGTTAGAAGCCAATTTGCTTGCTTATCACTCCCTAGACTCCCTGGTCAATAAAGCAATAACTAGACCAAGTCACCGATCTTATTCTCAGAGAAGTTGCATTACTAATCTATAGTAATTGGTGGTGGTGCGATTGCGATTTGTTGGTAGAGTGACGATGTGAATAAAGATTCAAATCTATAAAGCGTAACCTCTTAAAGAAAGAAACAAAAGCGTAATTGTCAAAAAAATCAGCGATAAACACGGAGTAATGGATTCTTTAGAAGTGCGCAATTAAACAATTTTCCGTCCACAGGGTCGCTAAAAATACTTGATAGGGAGGTGCCTTTTTGGCTATTGGAAGAGCTATTAGAGTTTAATTTGAGCACGTGCTGCATTTGTTGGTTCTCGGCAGATGTCAGACGCCACGTTTCAGAGGGACGTGCCCGAAGTTCCAGGCTTTTTTCTGGAACAAGTAAAAATACCCTTCTGAAGCTCAACTCTATTTCTTAAAAGTAAAAACATTTTACCCCGTTCCCCTAGTTATAATTACTTATACCAAATCCTGGAGGATCCGAAGGAGCCAGTTGAACACCGATATTTTTAGATGATGTTCCCTTCAGCAAACAACTCGATTCAGGGTGTTAAAGTCAAAATTTATCGGTCTGGATAGCAACTTGAACGAGCAGCGAATAGTACCAGTTCTGGCGTTTATAAGAGGATGTCGACACACATCAAAATGGGTGGATCGTGAGCCAGAGGTTCATGGCCTGTTCTAGGTAGCGGACAAACAGGTCAGTGAGAGATAATCAAGTGCTTCATTGACATAGTCAGAGAAATTTATAAGCAAGAGCAAAATTGGACCCAATTTCACTTTTAGACTTTATTACCTAACAGTAACGTAGTGAACGGCAACACAAGCGGAGAAAATAGCCGATTGTCAAATAGTCATAGGGCGGTGTCCGAGCCAGCCCCACGCGTAGAAAAGGAGAGAAAACTGTAACAGGAGTGACATCATGGGCTAAAAGCCGTGTTGACGTAATCAGATTGAATAAATGAGACCCAAATTAATTGAATTTTGGGCCCATGGCTGAGGGCTCCGACTAACTTTTAAGCTCTTATTACAAGGGGCCGACTCATGCGCTTCTGGAATCACTTATTTTTTTTGTCTGGAGATATTTACATTGCATAAAAAAAAAAGTGATTGCAGAAGGGCTGAGTCGGCGCCTATAACATTTTATCAATTTTGTTAAATTTAATATTATTATTAGCGTTGATGTTAGAATTTTTGGATTTTAATTACATTTGATAAGAGATATTGTTTGTTTCGGATACTTCACAGTCTTTTTCATGATTTTGTCATTTGAAAAATGCATCTCATTAAAAAAAAGAGTAATTAGTTTTTTATTATTAGATATTCAATCTTTGTTCATTAAACAATCGGGATGCCGTCTTCAAAGTCCACCAAAGAAAAATACTACTAACTTTTTTAAATGTGTTGATAATTGAAAAATAATTTAAAATAAGAATAAGTAAATCAAGGAAATTTTTTGGCTAAAAAAATATAGGGTTTGGTTTACGTGCGTGTACAGACACTCTTTTTAAAAATAATTAAAATATTATTAAAAGTTTTACATTTAATACATTATTTTCACTAAATTTAAATGAAATAATATTATTATATTTTTTCTTAAATATAAAATTCAGTTAACAGTTCCCAAAAAAATATAATGTAGTAAATACATTGAACCTCATATATGAAAATGTATTAAATTTTCAATAATGAATAAGTTAGGATTGCAAGTGACGGTGGCTTGAATTTCTTTTTCTTATTTTCTCATTTATAAACTACAATTGTGATATTGCTGATGAGTTGGAAGTTTGAAAATTGCCTTTGGGGGGCTATAATTTATAAATTCCTGATGAGCTTTCTCGATTGCTTGGCATTCTCCATGCATCAATAATTCAAGATGAAGATTTTATTAGTCGAATCAACGTTTCAAACTATGATCATCATCACTGTGGGAAAAAAAAAACCTTTGATCATCATCTTCATTTGCATATTTAATCGTTTTTTTTTTTTGTTACAGTATTTATTTTTGCATAATTATTGGTCAATAAAGAACTGCACCGTTCTTGAAAGAGACACTTCTCCAATCAGAACTAAACCCATATTATTACACTATCTTCTTTTTTTTTTTTTTGTGAAAAAGATATACAATAGTAGGTTAGAAAATGATCATGTTGGTGACAAATTTGAATTTTCTCCGAGTGCGCCCATTGTAATGGTCCTTATTTTCTCCATTATTAATGTCAATATGGGTTTCTTGCTGAGAGTTGTACAGTACCCATGGATTTCTATTCACTTCAAGACTTAAAAATGAACAAATCTTTGCTGATAACACTACTTGAAACTATTACCTTATCAGCCAAATTACATGGACATCTATGCATATCACTCTTTCATTTCCCACATTTATCATCATTGTTTCTTTTGTCAAGTAAAGTATTTTCAACTATGAGGCTGGCCCCAAAGATATGAAGGGTGAATCATTTTTTGTTCTAGTAGTGGAGAATGCTTGAAAATAAGACCAGTAATCTTGTAAGGGCCCCAAACAAAGAAGATAAAACATAATAGAATTAATTATAAGCAGATAAATACATACATATGTTCTTCCTTCTTAGTTCAATTAATGTCTAAATGTTTGATAAATTCCATGGAGGAGAAAGAAAGAGAGTTTTAATGTCTAAATGTCAAGTTGTGTTGAATTGATAGGGAAACTGTAAGTCATTACTGCGTAGAAGTTCGAGAACTTGGGTATAGATTGCAGGAATTAATATCAGAGAGCTTAGGCCTGGAAAAAGATTACATAAGGAATGTTCTTGGGGAGCAAGGGCAGCATATGGCTGTGAACTATTACCCGCCATGTCCGGAGCCAGAACTGACTTATGGATTGCCTGGACATACAGACCCCAATGCTCTTACAATTTTACTTCAAGACTTGCAAGTTGCGGGCCTTCAAGTACTCAAAGACGGCAAATGGGTTGCTGTTAATCCCCAATCAAATGCTTTTGTCATTAACATTGGTGATCAATTACAGGTAATATAACACTACTACTTTGCCTTCTGAACAACACTTACTCTCAGTTTTCAAATTGAATTATGATCATTAGTTTTAGCATGCCAATATGCAAGCTTGCTAGTAAATCGGTTGAGTTATGACATCCATGATTGCAGGCATTGAGTAATGGGAGGTACAAGAGCGTGTGGCATCGGGCCGTTGTGAATGCTGACAAGGAAAGGATATCGGTTGCTTCCTTCCTCTGCCCTTGTGACCATGCCTTGATCAGCCCTGCAAAACCTCTCACAGAAGATGGATATGGAGCTGTATACAGGGATTTTACTTATGCAGAGTATTACAGTAAGTTTTGGAGCAGGAACCTGGACCAAGAACGTTGTTTGGAACTTTTCAAGAACTAATACCAGCTTTATTGCCTGTCACTTCGATACTTATTCTATAATTTCCTCGATTTGTCACTTATTGCCTCCTTGCTGCCAGTTAAAATGCCATGCATTCTGCTGTACAAGAGGTTTTGGTTTTGTTTTTCCAAAATGCATAACTGCAGCATCACTAGAACACCCCTTAATTATTCATGGCAATGCGCCACTTTTCAATGCATCATATTGCATTTATCCATACGTAGGACTTCCAAATTTCAGTTGATTGTGGATCGATTCTTGGTACACAAAGAAGCATGGAATTATGTTGCATTTCCCTATATTATTGTATTCTAGCATGCGGGACAATATTATCTGTCATAAGATGGTTGTATGCAGGACAATCATATATTATCTGTCATGAAATGGTTCTTGCTTTTGTGAATGTTCTAAGATAATTTGAACCTACCCAGCCATAGGAAGTGTTAAAGTGGAAAATTAAATTTCACAGCAGTAAAACTTGGATATCTTGGGACATTATATGAACTTGTCAACATTTTCAGGATCCATATAACAACAAGTTATTGCCTAGCCTAGCAGTGTAGTTTCTTCCGAGGTTGCTAGCCTCCACATTCCCTAAGTTACAATGCATCTTTTCTTAACTGGATCTCGAAATCGGATTTGATAATTGGTGAATCTGAATTACTTCTGTATATTTGTATTAGAACTTAACATGACATATGCTTTTAGCATTTTCATACAATTTGCATTTGCAATATCGGCATCTGTTAAATTGAGAGTCTTAATTATACTGACTTGTGCAACTTTATGGAGTGAATACCTTGACGAAGACCATGCTCGTCCTAAATGTCTGGCCCTCAAGGAAAAAGAGTGCCATTAGTTAAAGTTCTGATACTTCCCCAAGCTTCTCTTCTTTTTCGTGCTGTGAACGAGCCCTGCTTGAACGAAACGCGGTTCTGTTTGTGATGGTTCGTTTATTTTTAAGAACAAATGGGATTTAATCAAGCCCAGTTTGTATATGTTACATAAAACTTGTTCATAAATATTAAATAAACATATAATCAGAACATGCTTGTGAACAATTAAAAATATATTCGTGAATAAAGAACAAATTATATTCAAACAATTTAAAACAAATTAACAAGTCAATTATAAATTTCAATAAATATATCTAGAAATAAATGAAATAATAATAAAATATAATAATTTTATTACTATTGAATAATAAAAATTTTATAAATGATCTTTTAAATCAATTTTTAAGCAAGCTTATAAATAAATTTGTTTATGAATATAAACAAACAAAAATTAAATTTATTTATGAACTGATCGCATAACATTCTTCTAATTTACCTCTCGAGTCTCAACTACTCTTGACTCCTAATGATAAAAGTATCGTTAAAACTTTAGCAACCATAAAAGGGTGAAGTCGACCCAAAATCTACAGGGTTGCTTGTTAAGCCCATTTCTTTTCTTTATTGATTCCCTCCCCTTCCCCCCCCCCCCCCCCCCCCCCAGTTTTTCCAGAATCTGTCGTGTCAATGGTCTCTACTTTTTCTTCATCTCAGTTGCAATATCTATCTGCACAGACAGTTTAACCATCTCCATCATTCTGATTTGTAACACTATATTTAACTACGAGCAGCCATGCATGGTTTAGCTATGGGCTATCACTCAATCAGTTGGTTGGCCCTATTTCATGCTTTAAGCTACCAAGATAATTTGAAAACTATTTCCCAAGTTTTGGTAAAGGAAAATGGCAGCAAACAAAATGCGTATTTTTGCAATCAGGTTCTTCACGATTGGTTCTCAAAGTTGAGGCTTTATGCCTTTCGGAGACATTAATCAACGCTTTCTTTAATAGTTACAGTAAGGCAGGGGGTAAATTTATCAACGTAGAAAATAGTACTTATTTTACACAAGAAGCATGAAATCTCACTCTTATTGTTTTAAGTGAGCAAGAAGTATGTACTCCGGAAAGCCACCTGTGAGACAATCACAAAAAGCTTAGAAACCAAAAGTGATGGTCGATCATGCAACCCAGACAGATTCAAACCCTTTTGAGAAACTCCATGATATAAGTGCCGAAAGCACAACACTTCACTTGGAACCCTTGAAATCCTGCACCCTTAGCCAAGGCCTCGAATTCCTTCTCAGTCCTCTCTTTCCCACCAGGGTTGTGAGCCAACATGATACAATCAATATGGACAACTAGCTTTGTGGCAAGGCTAGGATCTGGGTAATCTGGAAGAATGCATTCGGCAACAATCACTTTTCCATTGTCTGGCAAGGCTTCATAGCATTTCTTCAAAAATTTAGAGCAGTGTTCATCGCTCCAATCGTGACATATCCACTGCATCAGCACATACATGTCAGGAGCAGAAATCATGGTTGATCAGGCTAATAAAATTCCTAATCCATGTTTTTCATCATGGTTAGTGCATGCACTCTGCCTACTATAAAAGATGGAATTTCTCTGCTTAAAGTTCCCTTCACCTCACAAAGGAAGTTCAGGCATTAATTTGAATCACTGGAGCAGTGCATTAGAATGTACGTTGTTTTAATAACTTATTTACCCCCACTAAATAAACAGGGAATGGGAAAAAAGAAAATTCTTTAGAGCCAGGTGAATGAAACACTCCCAAGAGTTGAATCAGAGGGGAACAAGTTGAGAGTTAGTGGGGCATTCCACATGTCATCAATTAGCTCCATTATTTCTCAGATGGTTGATCCAACTAATCAACAAATCACATGATGAGGTAGGGCAAACAGAGTTCATTTCCATTTTATTCAAACTCACCTTCATGAAAATGGCGTCTCCTTTTGGAACACTTACAAACATGTCTCCTCCAACATGCTCCACACCTACAGCCAAAGCAGAGCCCAATCTTAATTCAAAAACATTGAGGAATTCAAGAAATTCATTCTATGATTATACAAATCTCAGCCCACATTCTGAAATGAATGGTCAATAAACTGCTTACTATGCATTTTGCAATCCAGTTCCACCGTGACTTCATAAATATTTAAAACCTATTATTGAAAGGACTAGTGAAGCGTGGATAACGTCATACCAGGATAAGCTGGAGCATCTTCAATAACATGAGGCAAATCAAAGTTGATGCCCTTTATCGAAGCGTACTTGGAGACGATCATGTTAAGTGTGGCTCCAGTACCACCGCCAACATCAACCAGTGTTTTGAGTCTCTCAAAGCCATCATAGGTCTCAAGAATCTTCTTCATGGTAATGGTAGAGTGATCAGACATTCCCCTGTTGAAAACCTTGTTGAATCTAGGATCTGTGCCATGGTACTCAAATGCGGTCATACCATAGGCCTTGTTGAAGGGAATTCCACCTTCCAGCACTGCATCTTTCAAGTAGTACCTGAAATCAATCCAACATGCATAGACTCAGTCCACTCTCAATATGGACAATAATATCTTTAGTTTATTTCAGGACCAGTAGAACTTCCTTGCTTGAAATGTTGAAACTATGATCATTCATATAGCAGTCCAGGTCTGTTACATCATTCTAATTATCCATTTACATAAAAATAAAAATAAAAATAAAACAGCTTAAACATTCAGCAATACTTTCAAGTATTCTTAATAAGGAGGTCAAAGAGTAGCATCAATTTGTTGCCCGAGCACCCTTGAAAATTTTGATGAACTGTTTTGAAATTTGTGGAACATAGAATCAGGTCCCTATATATCATATCGAAGGGTAGTCAATAAAACCATTTCTAGTTTGAACTGAAACTAAAACCGTCCCCAAGTGCCAACTCACTGCTTCTTCAGGGTATTTCATTTTACTTCATTTTCTTTCATTTTCAATATATTTATTTTCCCATCATCTGATGTACGATGAATAAATATTTTGTAAGTTAAATTTGACTAAGTTAATCGAGATAAAGATAAAAATAACTCAATCATTCACATAATTTCCATATGGAGGGCGAACAAAGCCAGTCAAAGAATATGATGAAAACTGGGATATTCTCCTCGTGATTAACGGACAATCGTTTTCATTTTCTAAATTTAAACCTAGACAAAAGTTGGGTGTTCGATATGATAACTATTTCGACCCAAATTTCAAGTGATGGCCCCCAATTTTTTATCTCATTTACCTAACTATGCAATAATAGTATAAATATACGTGGAAAAGATTTAAATGAAATTGTTCAAGTGAAATTTATGAGTTTTTTTTTTTTTTTATGTAAAATAACTAAACAAAAAATTTAAATAGATAGATTGAAAATTTTTATTATATATATCAAGTGTATATATTTTAAAATTTTTTTAATTTTGATATTTTTTTACATAGATATTTTTATTAAAAATTTTGATAAAATTTTTACAATTAAATAAATACTAATCAATTTTGAATTATAAATTTTATTTTCAATAACTTTTTTCACATTATTAATTTTATCATTGAATTCTCAATCTATCAATTTGAATTTTTATTAGATAATTTTTAACAGGAAATTTCACCTAAAAATATTTTTCTTAAAATTTTTATTGAATCCCACACCTTGACACAACTTATCAGTCCTTGAGTATCAGGACCGTAATTCTATGATCAAGTAATTCAAATTGGAAGCCACAATATTTTTTAAAGTATCAAGAACATGTTTGAAACTGTCTGGTTTTTGTGGAGAGAATAGAGGTAGATTTAATGGCTATAGCTTAGCAATTGAATTCAGTGGATCAGGAAGGCAACTAGGGTAAAAGATGAAATATTAATCTAAATAAATGACATGGTTAAAATCAAATTAAATCTTTTATGAGAAAAAAAAAAAAACAGAGAATTTAAAAGATGGGGTTAGAAAAAGAAGGATATATAATATTCAATTTTCAACATTTTGAAGGCTCGAGACTTGTGAGTGTAACATGTAATTTTTTTTTATTTTTACATGAGCTAGGAGCAGGGATTCCAACACTTCCAAACGTTTTTTTCTTCATGTGATTGACCTCCTTTCACTTCTCATGAATGGGTAATATCTCCTTTTATTATTAAATACTATATTAATATTAAATACTTCTTTCATGTATATATAGTAAAAGTTTGACAACTTTAAATTCATAAACATCATCTATTGTAAGGCTGAGATATAATTCTCGGTGCTTACAACTCTCATTCCCTTCTCTTTTATATTTAAAACATCATATTATTGTTAATATTATTCATCCAATTTAAACTCACAGATAAAGAAAAAGTTAGTCTTAGAATGTTTGAAAGAGAGATTAACACTCCTGAAAATATACTTTCCGAGAATGGAATACCTTAGTCAATGAATTATATTTAACATCTGAAAAGAAATGAAAGGTTGATGACACCAACTTTATCATTACAATGAACAGATATAGAAGGGAAGATTTCTTTTGAGGCGTAAAAGTTTTGAAGAATTGGAGACTGTTAAAGATTTTAATGGTTTAAGAAGAATTAAAGATAAAAAGAAAGAAGTAAATTAAGGTATATATAGCGCTTACCAGCTCTCCATGAGGACCTTGTCTTGATTCATGAGATTTAGGGCGGAAAGAGTTACACCATCCTCGTTCTTGGTCAAGAATTTGCAGACAGGACCAAGACCATAGAGTCTCTCCACTTTGCCATCAGGAAGAGTGCGCAAGGAGCAAGTGAGGATGGAGTAGCTAGCCAGGAGGCGCAAGATGCGGTCTAGCATGACAGGTGCATCAGGGTTCTTGGTGGGTAACTGGGAAGCCACTTCATTTGGAGACAGGAAAGCACCTGGACCAGCTTTGGCCATGATCTCGAGCAGTTCAAGTTCTATGGCTGACTTGAGGACCATGGGTAGAACCGAGGCACTGGCCAGTTGCATGGCGAATAAGTTTGCTTCCTCGTCGGACACTTGGGTGGGAGTCATTTGGGTTTCACCGCTTGAACCCATTGTGCTGCTTTCTTTGGTTGGGTTTGAAACGCTGAAAAAAGAAGTACAAATTGCAGGGTTGAAGATATGGGCATGACAGACGGACACAAAGTGGTGTTATATATGGTGTTTTGTCTCAACCATTTCGCTCTTGGTCCCAATTTTGCGTGTCCACCACCTGAAACGTTGACCCGACATCCACATTCACAACCCCACTCTTCATTTTTTTTTTTTTTCATTTATTTTAAGACCACTTTCCCCCAATTTTTTTATGCTTTGGTAGGTATTATACGTCTGTATTTCAATGCAAATCTCCTATTTCACCATCACCCATGATCTAAGAAGATATATAAAACTATAATACCATCGTTTTTTTTCCCTCGAGTTTGGCTTGGCGAGAGAAGGGGGAATCAGAGTTGTTTTAATTTTCTATTAACATAACTCATAAGGAACCAACCATAGGAGTATTCAATTAAATAATTTGTGGGTTTGCTATAGTCTAGATAGATTTTACTTTGCTGTGATTATCCTAACGGCCGTTTGACAAACGGGAGAAAAAAATGTCAGCAGTGAAATTGGATGGATGCAATTCAAAGTCAAGGCTGGAACTGCGGCTCTGTTTAGTGTTAAGAACAAAGCCACCATAGGACGTGCAAACCGATCGACTTAGGTTCATGTTCATGGAGAGAGAGAGAAGTGTTAATGGAAAGTTCATACTCAAGCTTCTAAACTAAAAAAGACGGTACAAATTTTACAAGTAACCTCTTTTTTTTTCCAGGACGAGAAAAAGGTTTAGTATTCAGATAATGTTTCAGGTAACCTAATGATCTATTGAGGCAGACTACAAAAAAGTCAGCCCCTCTCCTCAACCTCAAGTAATTCATTTGAATTTCAGAGACCATTTTGTGGTTGGGGACTAGGGAGGGAAGGCTCCCCCAGGAGTTAGGACTCATAGGAGCATTTCAGCCAATGCCAAAAAGGTCAAACGAATAACTTTGAACTTGAAACCACAAAAATTGGGAAGAAAATCTACAAATTGAGATCAAGTTAAGTATTTGTTGTGATATTTTCAAGTTTCTTTAAGCATTTTTTGAATTACAAATGAATAATACAATATGCTTTGACATTCAATCACCATTCTATGTTTATATTTAAGAAATATAAATTATGTTTAATATATAAAGTAATGGATAAGATAGGATAATAATTATTTTATGTTATGTTTCATTTGTCTCAAAAAAAATAATAGAATTTAAAAAAAAATTAATCATCTTCTTAGTATAAAATAATTAAATCCTCCTAAAATAAAAAAAATATTTTTAATTCATAAAATTAAACTTGCAAGTCCTATTATATTTTTAAAAATTATATTAATAATTTAAATTGTATAAAGTTTAAAAAAAGATAATTTTGATTAATAAATAAATTATTATCTTAATTCTTACATATATCAAATATAATATAAGATAATATTATTTAATTTACTCTTATTCATAATATCATATTATCTTATCCTATCATGTTATATTTAATTCTTAAGATTATGATAAAATAAAATAAATTAATATTATGAATATAATTAAATAAAATAATATTATTTTATTTTATATTTAATATATGAAAAAATTAATTTTTTGTTGTGTCAAATTAGGATGACTATCTATCTACCCTGTACTCTGTAGGGCCACGATTGAGATCTAACTCGTTTTTGACGCAATTTCATCAGCAAGGAATGATACACGTACGTGCATTGTTATGATTAAAATGGTGATTTAATTTGTGGAGGTTTTCGATGGGATGGGCGCATATCACATCTCACCTACTACCGCAAGATGAAAAATCTGCAGCATTTGGTGACCACCAAAAACTGCAACGAACTTGATTTGACCTTTACCTTTTGATCCGGAAACCATTTATTATTTGTCTATTGGTCTATTGTCAACCTCTCATCAGTAGTGAATCATCATTGCCATTATATAAAAGAAATATTATACAAGTTTTGAGCTGGAAACGTTACTGTCCTCACCAAACTCTCCCAACAACTCTTCATTCCCTCTCTCTGAAGGTTCCAAGAGGGAAATTTATGCCCTTCTATCAATATTTTACAAAAATAATGTCCGTCACTGCGAACAATAACGACCTTTCAACTTCCTTTGCTCATAAATTATAAATAAAAACTTGCCCCATGAACTCACCATTCCTTAATAATGTTAGTACTGTTTAATAATAGGCAGTGAATGATTTAGAACTTCCAATTTGAATAATGTAAGGGAACTAGAATAATGCAACGGGCCAGCAGAACGTGGCACCAAATACAAACAGGAGTTGAATTCACACATTAATTAATGGTTAACTGTGTTTTAGATCTATTCCTGCAGTAAATGTTGGTTTGATGAAATGGACAATGTCAGAATATAAGATGATTATTGTTACGTCTGAAGCAATAATCACAATAATACAAAATTAATAAACAACAATAAATAATCAAAGATACAAAAAAAATAAAGTACACTAAGATTTACATGAAAAATCCTCCAATGTAGAGGAAAAAAATCACAGACCACCAGAAAAATCTTCATTATCAAATAATAAGTATATAAAGTTCTTCTCTAGCTAAAACTAGAACTAAATAACAACTAAAAAAAATAATTGAAGAAATCTCACCAAATAAGTGACTCAATAAATACACCTTAAATTTGTTCCTAGAGAGCTTCAAACCCAATCTTCACCATTCAGAATGTAGAACTTTGAATCATAAACCTCGTGACAAGGTTTCAACTCAATCGGACCATGGATCGACTTCCGTTCAACCAACTCTCCCTTCTCTTTTTTCTCTCTGCTTTTTCTGGCTTTTCCTCTTTCTCTACTTGGTTTTTCACACACACTTAAAACAACCCCACCTCTTTTTTATTAAGTAGTTAGGGCTCTGTGTAAAATGAAAGATCAAGGCCCATGACCTTGGTACAAAACCACTTACATGAGACTGGACCCCATTTTTCTAACAATCTCCCCCTTCAGCCTCATTAGGAGGAGATTCATCACTATAGCAGTTTCATTTGGAACTTACCTTGGCCAGGGAACTCATTCCGGCTAAGTTACTGCAAAGCTTAAGTTTTTTCCTGAAAAGTATCTTAGTCAACATATCTGCTACATTCTTATCAGTATGGACTTTCTTCAATAACATCTGCTGTTCTTTAATCATTGAACGTAACCAATGATATCTAACATCAATGTGCTTTTTTCTAGCATGGTACATGGTATTCTTACTCAAATCTAAAGCACTTTTGACTATTACAAAATATCACATAGTCTTTCTGATTCAACCCCAATTCAAAAAGAAAACGTTCCATCCAAAGTATTTTTTTACATGCTTCAGTTGCTGCAACATACTCAGCCTCTGTAGTTGACAAAGCAACACACTTCTGTAACTTAAATTGTCAAGATATAGTTCCTCCTGTAAAAGTGAACAAATACCATGAAGTAGATTTTCTACCATCAAGATCGCCTACCATGTCAGCATCAGTAAACCCTTCTAGAACTGGTTGTGAAACTCCATAAGTTTTAACCCCAATTCAAAAAGAAAACGTTCCATCCAAAGTATTTCTTTACATGCTTCAGTTACTGCAACATACTCAACCTCTGTAGTTGACAAAGCAACACACTTTTGTAACTTAAATTGTCAAGATACAGCTCCTCCTGTAAAAGTGAACAAATACCTTGAAGTAGATTTTCTACCATCAAGATCGCCTGCCATGTCAGCATTAGTAAATCTTTCTAGAACTGGTTGTGAAACTCCATAAGTCAAGCACATTTTTTAGATACCCCTCAAATATCTAAAAATCCATTTCATTGCTTTCCAGTGAACTTTCTTCGAATTAGAAAAAAATTTGTTCACTACACCAACTGCATGAGCAACATTAGGCTTTGTACAAATCATAAGATACATTAAAGAATCGACTGTAGAAGAATAAGGAATACTAGACATAGCTAGTTGCTCTTTCTTAGACACTGGATAAGATTTTTTACTTAGATGAAAATGATTGACAAGTGAACTGTTAACTAATTTAGCATATTACATGTTGAATCTATCAAGCACTCGTTCAACATACTTTTTCTGTGACAACCACAGCTTTTCAGCTCTCCTATCTCGGATAATATCCATACCAAGAATCTATTTTGCTGAACCTAAATCCTTCATATCAAAAGACTTAGATAATTGTTCTTTCAACTTGTAAATCATACTAGCATCTTGTCCTACAATCAACATATCATCAACATATAATAATAGGATAATGAAGTTACCATTAGGAAATTGTTTAACATACACACAAGAATTTGCTGCTATTCTTTTATAGCTATGACTCATCATAAAAGAATCAAACTTCTTGTACCACTGTCGCGGAGCTTATTTTAAGCTATACAAGCTTTTCTTTAATTTACAAACTAAGTGCTCTTTTTCTTTCACTTCAAAACCCTCAGGCTGATTCATATAAATGTCTTTCTATAAATCACCATGCAAAAATACAGTTTTAACATCAAGTTGCTCAAGCTCAAAATTTAAACTAACTGTCAATCCCAGTACCACTCAAATAGAACTTATCTTTATAACTGAAGCAAAAAATCTCATCAAAATCGATGCCTGATTTTTTAGAAAAACCTTTTACTACCAATCGAACTTTGTACCTCACTAGTTTGTCACCATCTTTTTTCAACTTGAACACCCATTTATTCTTTAATGGCCTCTTCTCTGTTGAAAGTTTAACAAGATCATAAGTACCATTTTTTCGTAATGATTCTATCTCTTCTTTCATTACTTTTAAGTAGTGCTCTCTATTCGAAGTAGCATGCACATCTTTGAAGCTTTCTGGCTCCCTTTCACTGGTAACTAAAATAAAATCTGAACTTAGATACCTAGTAGATGGCATGCGCTCTCTAGTAGATCTCTTGGGTTGAGACTCTACATCACTTAATACCGAAGGTAGCTCCCCCTGCTCAACACTCTCAAGTAGAGAGGATTGCTCTTCCTGCTCAAAACTAATAGCATCTGGCTCATCACCAACTGTGGCTGACTCATTCATATCCTCAAGTTTTGTTTCTTGCTTATTTCCACCATCTGTGGCTTTTTCTTGTGAAATCCTTATCGATGTTGAAATATCACACTCAACAGTAACTCGTGTAGTCTTTTCATTTTTCTCAAGGTCTGTTATGGTTCTTTTTCATGAAAGACCACATCTCTGCTTTTGATTATGTTTCTCTATACTAGATCCCATACCCTGTAGCCAAATTCTTTATCACCATATCTTACAAACACACACTGTGTAACTTTATTGTCAAGCTGATCTTTGCTCTTTTGGCATATGCATGAATGCTTTACATCCAAAAACTTTCAAGTGAAAGTATGAAGTATCTTTCCCTATCCACACTCTTTCTAGAATGTCAAAGCTCAAAGAAACTGATGGTGACCTGTTAAGTAAATAACAAGCTGTGTTGACTGCTTCACCCCAGAATGGCTTTAATAATTTTACCATCTTCAACATACATCTGACTTTTTTCACAATGGTACGATTCATTCTTTCAGCTATACCGTTATGCTGCAGTATTCCAGGTTCTGTCCTCTCATACCTGATCTCATGCTTTGAGCAATACTCTTCAAAGCATTTAGATGTGTATTCCCTACCATTATCAGTTCGAATATATTTTAAGGGTAACCTTGTCATCCTTTCAACCATGGCATAAAATTTTTAAAAATACTGCAATACCTGATTTTTTTATTTCAACATATACACCCAAGTTTTACGTAAAGCATCATCAATAAAAGTAATAAAATATCTGCTACCACCTAATGACTCAACCTCAATGGGATCACATACGTCAGAATAAATTAATTCTAATTTATTTTCTTTTCTCTGAGAACTTTTATGAAAAAAAACTCTATGATGCTTACCAAATAAATAATAATCACATGAATCGAGAGACATACCTTTGCTCAAAGGAATGAGAGACTGCCTTGCCAAAACCTATAACCTTTTTTCACTTATGTGTACTAGCCTCTTGTGCCACAAGTTTGCTGAAGCATCATTTTCAACGGTATTTACCTGGTTACCGTTCAATTGCATCCATGTCTTATACATTGTGCAGCATAATTTTTCCCTTGCAACTACCATAGATCCTCTGAGAAGCTTCCATTATCCATTCTTTTGTCGACTTTCATATCCCTCTTTATCAAGGACATTAATAGCAAGCAAGTTCATTCTCATATCTAGAATGTATCTGACATCCCTCAAAGTCAACATGCAACTTGTACTAGTTTGTACAATAATATCATCAATCTTAACAATTTATGATACACTTTTATTTTTCATCTTAGTACAACCAAAGTATCTTATTTTGTAAGTTGTAAATAATTCTCTCTTAGGAACACAATGATATGCCGTTCCTGTGTCAACTATCCACTCAATGTCGGGATCACTAACATGATTACAATCACCATGTGTACAAATCAAAGTAACTGAATCATTATCTGAATTCACTGCTACAACATTACCATCATCTGAACTCTTACTTTTCTTATCTTTTTTATCTTGCTTTAAGATTTTACAGTTACATTTTATATGACCTGCCTTACTTTAATAGAAACACTTCACTTTACCTTTAGACTTGGATCTATGTTTAGACTTACCACGGCCTTTTGAGTCCTGACCTTTATCGACGTTTCTACCCCTATTCTCTATGACCAGAGCTTGATTCTCAGGGTTTATATCTTTTCATCTTGTTTCTTCATTATGCATATTATCTTTTACCATCTTCAATGTCACCTTATAATTAGGAGCTGAATTAAGAACAGTCACAACTAGAGTATTCCAGCTGTCTGACAATGAACTCAAAAAAAATAATGCTTTCATTTCATCATCCATCTTAAGCTCCATAGTAGTCATCCGATTAAATATATCTTAAAAATCACTCAAGTGCTTTGTAACAGATCGTCCATCCATGTACTGTAAAGTTATAAGCTTTTTAACAAGCATAACTTTATTTATACCTATTTTTCTCTCATACAATGCTGCCAATTTTTCTCAAACAATGTGAGCATCTGACTCTTGCGCTACATGATGGAACACGCTGATATCAACTCATTTTTTGATTATAGCCAGCGTCTTTCTACTTAGCTTCTTTTAGCTTTCATCTTTCATATCTGCTGGTTTAACCGAATCACCCAATACTGACTCATACAAATCTTTGCAGTATAGATGATCATCCATCATATGCTTCTAAATTGAATAATTTGATGCTATCAATTTTATCATAGAACCTGTATCACCATCTATGATCTCAAATAGAATTTACTTCTATCCTAGGTTGCTTCTGTATCGATGTCTCAAAATAACCCTCGCTCTGATACCACTTGTTGCGCCTGAAGCAATAATCACAACAATACAGAAGCAATAGACAACAATCAATAATCAAAGACGCAGGAAAAATAAAGCACACAAAGATTTATGTGACAAACCCTCCAGTGTAGAGAAAAAAAACTACGGACCACCAAAAAAATCTTCACTATCAAATAATAGGTATATAAAGTTCTTTTCTAGCTAAAACTAGAGAAAATAATTGAAGAAATCTCACTAAATAAGTGACTTAACAAATACACTTTGAATTTGTTCCTAGAGAGCTTCAAACCCGATTTTCACTGTTTAAAATGTAGAACTATGAATCATAAACCTCCTGACAAGGTTCCAACTCAATCGAACCACGGATCGACTTTCGTTCAACCAACTCTCCCTTCTCTTTTTTCTCTCTGCTTTTTCTGGCTTTTCATCTTTCTCTACTTGGTTTTCGACACACACTTAAAACAACCCCACCTCTTTTTTATTAAGTAGCTAGGGCTCCGAGTAAAATGAAAGATCAAGGCCCATGGCCTTTACTTGGTCTAAAACCACTTACATGAGCCTGGACCCCATTTTTCTAACAATTATGATAGCTGCTGCTTCTCAGTTTAAGTCATTTTTGAACTAGTGATTAGTAAATAGAGGACGGTTTTGTTATGTATTTTTGCTCCGCTCATTTGCTAATGAATGATATATTAGTATCAAGATCAATGTTTTTATTGGATATTGGTGAAAATCTAATTGATACCAGAGATATTTGAACGCTTTTGATGATTTGTTATGCAGGAAAACAATCACAGATACAAATAACAATATGTTATATGATCACCAAATCAATGCCTTGACCGCAAGTTAGCACTCGTTAACACACATTGATTGCCAACAGGGTGATCGGCACATTTAATGTCCATTGACAGCAGGACAAAATCAAATACTCTATCAAAATAGCACTCATCTACACTGTAAAAAGTAAAATTAAAGCATAGGTATATCATTCCAACTCTTTTACTTACTCTCAACCTCTTCAGCCTTCTCTTTTCTATATGCATGCTTTGCCATGGGAAGATCAAGATGTTTATCATCATACTAAGCAAAATCCACTTCACAAAACATAATCAAGAATCAAGAATTTCAACTTATACGAATTGCATTAGCATTGCCTTTCGATCAGTCTCTCATCTATCAAATTAAAAAAGATGAAAAAAAATATATATGCTTCTCTCATTTATTTCAAATTTACATGCTTTTATTATTATCTTTTTGTACTTAAATTACGATTAGAGTTCGAAATTGAAACCTTAAATTTTGAAATAAAAAATGAAACTCAAATTTGAAACCCTCATCCATAAAACTGACTTTAGTATAATTAAACTAACAGTTTGTTGCTATGCTCGTACTAATTTTAATTAGTAATTAAGGAATCATGGCTTTAATTTGTTGTGCCAAAGGAAAAAGTGAGCGTTACTTGAGATTAGAGGTCTTTTTTGTGATTTAAAACACGGTTCCTTTGTCTAGGTCTAATTTCTTTCCCAAACATAAAAAATTAATTATGTATCTATTTGTTTAAATCTAAATCATTATTGTTTTTCAATAATTGAAAATAAGTGTGACAAATTTAACCTAGAACCATAAATTTGGGAAGTAAAATGTAACTATCAATAAGTTAAAATCTCATCCATCAACCAAATTTCTGTTATGAAATAATTACTATAATAAAGGTTAATTTTCGATTAAGCTAATTTTTTAAGTACTCTAAAGAAAAAGTTTTCAAGAGATTCGGACTCGAAGTGATTTCGGCAGAGACCGTCCACTTACGCATTTGGGTTTTACTATGGGGAAGGCAAATGCCTAGATGGGCCTAGAGCTGAAATCTGAAAGCACAACAATTTTTTTCCGAGTTTGAAATGTTGAATTGAATCATTCAGAAATTTTGGCTTAATTTAAAATTTTAGTAAAAATTAAATTAAGTTCTTGCCGTTTTATTACTTGTAAATAAGATTATAATTTTTTATATCATAATTATAAAATTTTTAAATTAATTTAAAAAATTCATTTGAAATAATTTTAAGTTGTTTTATAATTTAAATTATTTTACTAAATAGTGAAGGATTAAGTATGGCGTCAAGTATTTACCTAAAATGCTAGATAACAAATGTTATTATTTCATTATTCCAATTAGATTTTTTCATTGATTTTAAAATGTTATAATTATATTTTATTTTAAGGACTTAATTCTATTTTTTTACTAAAATTGTAGGATATGTCATTAAGCCAAATCTTATAACTCTAGATAAAACGAAGGTATTAATAGCTTGACAGTTGTCTTTCATGGTAGGCTGTTTTTTTGGAATTTTTTTTACCTTTGGATTGTTTCATTTTAACTCCTGTGAGTGCGGGCGTTTGAATTTTGAGTTTAATTTTTTTTATATTTGAAAACTTCTGTTATTTCTAAGAGAATTTATAATTATTTTTGACAGTTTTATTTTTCATAACTTGATGACTAAGTGCAAATGTCAATAGTTATCTCATTTGGGTAAATAATTATGTATATATTATTTCTATAGAATATAATAAAATATATATTTAAAATTTCTATTAACAATTTTTCATCATATTATTTTTATAATATATTCCAAGCTATTTCTATAAGCATTGTTAGGTAAATATTCTTTTATCACTCTATTAAATCTTGAAGAAAATAAATCATATATCATACGTTACAACATCATAAACAAATTATTCTAAAAAAAATAAAAAAAAATTATTATGAATAATCAGTTGAATATTGACTATTATTGTTTATTTGTTATGATAATACATGATACTTTTAAAATAATTATTTATCTTGACTATAAATAAATTTTTTAAATAATTAATTGTAACTACAAATTAAGTGTTTCGTTACGGTTGTTGTTTAACAAATTTTTTTTTATTTTGTAATTTTAAATACACACCTAATATTTTTTATTTAGTTTTATAATAATTTTTTTTTGTCAATTATTTTAACAAAGATTTGTGCACTTAACAATACGATCTTTATATTACATTATTTTAATTTTTAATTCAATCAAATATTAATTAAAAAAATATTAAAAATTAATTTAACGCACAGAATACAACATTAATTTTTTGATTAAAAGGAAACATCCCAAATGATTAGACCCTAAAACCATGGCGTTTCCTTTTTCCCGAGGTTATATTTGGGGTAGCTGATGATTGTCTTTCAAATTCGATGTTCAAGATTTGAACTCCTTTTTATCAAAAGAAAGAAAAAAATAAAAAATCCAATATAGACTATAGTAGAAGAAAAAAAATCATCATTGATTTTTGTTTTTTTTACAATAATAGTTATTTATTTATTAGTACTAATATAAATGCTGGTAAATTTCAAAAAATATAAATGCTAGTATTATGTAACTCTCTCATAGTTTATTTATGCCATTGATTCTAAAAAGCGAAATAGTTTAAATTGCTACTGTCTATTAATGTTTAAAATTGGATTTCAATTGAATTAATTGATAGAATTAATTTAATTTAATTAATCAATTAATTATCAAATTAATTTTGATTTACGATAAAAATAATTTTTAATTAATTTGATTCAAAAATCAAATTAACTAAAACTTAAATAATATGTTACAAAATCTAAATGTAAAACTAAAAACATGTGTGGATCATTTTATTTTATAAGTTGTTAGTATTTTTAATTTAATATTTTGATTTTTAAATATTTTATTAAATAATTTTATTTTTTTTTTAAATATAAAAATTAAGAGTTTAACTTTTATTATTCAATTAATAAAAAAATAAAAATAATTTATTTGGTCTATTAATTTTTAAATTAATAAAATTGATTTAATTAAAAATAATATAATATAATATTTTTATTTTAAATAATTCGATTTCAAATTAAACAATCCCAATATAATCAATAAAATATCTACGGTCGGTTAGCGTATGTTATGTTTGGGTGGGGCTTCGGGTTTCATATGTGGAGAACTAGAGGGCAGCAGGGATCCTCGAAACGGGCCTTAAATAAAGGCAGCTCAATTAAGGAGAAACCTTATTATCACCATAAAACAAAACGTCAAAAACCCACTGGAGGGTTAAAGCCGCTGGAGTATAGACGCTCCGGATTCCTGAATCTTTCCGATAATCCATTTTGTTGTTTTTTTTTCCCTGGTCGGGTAAACCCTATTTAACCAAAATAAGCATGTCGCCAGCTCTTGTGGTTGAAGCCGCCCAGCCTGAGACTGAGCAGGTTCCTTCTACTGAGGAACCCAAGAAGCAGCCCCAGGTTTCCCCCATCATTTCACTTATTTTATCCTTTCTTTTTCTTTTTTAAATATATGTTAATATGGTATCATTTGCAGAGCGAGGAGGAGGCTGTGGTTGAGGACGTCAAGGAAGATGAGAAAGAAGATGACGATGACGAGGATGACGATGACGATGATGATGATAAGGAAGATGGTGCCCAAGGTTTCTCTCTTTTATTTTTATTTTCCCCTCTGAGTTTTTACTTGATTCATTTCCTTTTTTTTTTTTTATTTAACTTTTCTTTGCTGGACTGTATAGCTGATACTTGCTTGGGCTTCAAATCTTTGTTTTCATTTCAGTATTAATACTGTTATAGTGATTTGAGTGATACTTCACGAATCAGTGGAAATTTTTCTCTATCATTTTTGGAATTTGGTCTGTATGCGTGCTTAAATTTTCAGTTTGAATGTTTACTTATCTTCAAGTGTGAAATGAACTTATTTAAAATTGTCTGAAAGGCTTCAAGAATTGCATGTTAAAAGTCTATCTTTTGATCTGTTAATTTTTGCTTACTGGTTCTCAATTACCACATCCTCTAGAATCGGGTTTCCTTTTAGGACCTCCTGCATAGCTTGCTACCCAGAGTCTTCTGGTTCATGCAACTTTGTCAACTTTTAGTAGCTGAGATCTCTTGTTAGAGTGCAATTACTTGCAACGCACCTTTTGTAGATATCTTATTTATTTAGTTGCTATGTATGGCAGCATTTCTCTGCTTGCTGGTGCTATTTCGTTGGCTATCACGCCATATGTAGTTTGTGTTGTTTCAATCCTTTTTGGCTAATTGTCTTATCCGAAGTTAATTGTGTTGAAATTTCTATACGGCCCTTATAGTTTGCTTGGAATATTGGTTGCAGGTGCTAATGGAAGTTCAAAGCAAAGCAGAAGTGAGAAGAAGAGTCGGAAGGCGATGCTAAAGCTGGGCATGAAACCTGTTACTGGTGTAAGCAGGGTGGCCATAAAGAGAACCAAGAATGTATGAATTCTCGGATATTCTTTCTATGGAGTTTAGCTACCTGATAAATAGTAATATAACTTAGTTTCTCTTGGATTCAGATACTATTTTTCATCTCAAAACCTGACGTCTTCAAGAGCCCAAATTCTGAGACCTATGTCATTTTTGGTGAGGCTAAGATAGAGGATTTGAGCTCTCAGCTACAGACACAAGCTGCCCAGCAGTTCAGGATGCCAGACATGGGATCTGTGATGGCAAAATCAGACACCTCTGCTGCAGCTGCTGGAGCACCGGCTGATGAGGAAGAGGAAGAAATTGATGAGACTGGGGTAGAGCCTAGGGACATTGATTTGGTCATGACACAAGCTGGGGTATCGAGGAGCAAGGCTGTCAAGGCTCTCAAGACTCACAATGGGGACATTGTTAGTGCTATTATGGAGCTTACCACTTAGGTGGCCTCTGTTGCCTTATTGGTTTGCACTTGCAGGCTGTCAATGAGTTGTTGGAACTAGTTCAACATTTTAGTTGTTGTAGTTGAGCTAACTTACCATCTAATGGGTGGCTAGATTAGCCTTTTATTTTTATCAAATTTTAGATAATTTTCTCACAACTCATGATCACCATCTCTGTGACTGATCGCTCCCTTACCCTTTTCTATAAGGAATTTTTGCAACTTGATTAAACTGGTTTTTTGCAATTGAGATCGTGGTGCAACTGAATTCATGTATGATTTGATGTTGAGGGCATTAGAGATCGAGTACTTTGATCCCAATGCTTCTGCTGCAAGTTTGTGGGAAAACGGAAATCTGGGCAAAAAAGGATATCAAAATCAAAGGAAATGAAAATGTCAAGTCTGTTTTTTCAGAGAAATGTTAATATCCTCGTATACTGGGTGTCACATGGCATTTCTTTTGTTGGTGAACTGAATTCTCCTCAGGCATCAGCGGAAGCTGCCAATGATGAGTTTTGTCATTAGATTGTGATTAGTTCAGTTAGGAGTGTTCATTGAGAAGGCTGATTATTGAACTCCCGAATCAAACATTATCACACGAAAGGACTGTACAAAATCGAGCCAATGTTTATTACTTTTTGTTACTTATTTTATTGCTTAAATGATAAGTGCATTAGGTCTATGTTTTGTTGCCAGAACAGGCAAGATAATAAATCTGAGATTCATCCTTGTTGCATGTAAGTGATTTAAGACCCAGCATCGAAATACACTTCTAGTAAAGCAGTTAACTCAGCACAGTATGTGCAAATACATGAAGAAATCACCATAAAACCAGAGCAAACAAAATAAAAGGAAGATTCCGAAATCATCATCATGTTTATAGAAACGAGGTCCATAGAATTCTTCTCAGCCACTTTCCTTGGACAAATTTGATTTCTTTTAGGGTGTCAAGTCTATTAACATTCGGAGTATCTCAACATAACAAGCAAAAGATTACCTGCACTATAATGTCTAGTGAATCAAGTTTTCTGGCTAAGAGGAAACTCATCAATATAGCTATGACTCTGTGCAAGCAACAAGATCTTCTATTCTATCCGAGGAAGGATATTAATTCCTTATCATCGTCTTGTTCATCGCCATCAGTAATCATGTCATAAATCCAGGGGCTCTTAAAAGCCAACAGTTGCTAGCACCTGTCCTCCAACTCGCCTTCCAGTTTCAATTTCCAACATCTTTGGATGTCAGGGTGGGTGAGGGCCTTATGTCACGGGCCGAATTCAAACTTCAGGCTCGCATGGCGCCAAGACATGGGGATGGTCTCTTCCATGATTCAGATCAGTCTAACTATAACGGTTCACACTAATTTGTGAGATATTGTCCCACAATGACGAACTTTAATATACAGTTGATGTGAGATTCATAGTTATTCTTTAGGAACGTGACATTCTCTCCCATTCCGTTATGATTTTGTCCCACAAAAAATGTTTTACAAATTGAAAGTGGTATGAACTCTTATATCCATGACTAACTCTAGAACACAACCGATGTGAAATTCATGTCTCTTCCTTAGAACTGTGACACTTATTCTCGGCAAGAATGGCATAAAGACCAAAGTCACCAAAACAGCCAAAACCAAGCTGAAGATCCTGGAGCAATGGCATTGTATCAGCTACGACCATTGCCTCACGATCATCGAGCTTTAATATGCTTGAAAATCTCTCCAATTCTGGTGGGGGCATATTTCTCTTCAACTGAATCAAGGATTTGCAGTTCTTCCCCACTGCTTCAATGCCTACGTGAGTAATCTTCAAACAGTAGCTGATATCCAAGACAGTAAAATTTGCAAGTGATTCTGCAAACTTTTCAACTATCTTGTCATTTACTTCACTCGTGGGAATCTCCAACACTTTAAGATATCTTCCACTGAAGAAAAGAGAAGTAATTGCATCTCACTTCTAAATTTTACCAATTCCGGCCACGGTCTATCAAATGTGTTTTGGGATAAGCATATCAAATATGTTTGTATATTTAAAGCTAACCCAAAAATTTCAAAGTGTGATACTAATGATAATCATCCCCATTTTCACTAGTTAATCATTCATTAAGTTTAAAAGCGTATGTTTAACTTTAACCTCCACCCTCACGTTCTACAATACCCTGTTTTAGTTACCCTGTTTTTTTTTTTTTTTTTTAAAGGAAAAAGAGATGTAGAGAAAAAATGAACTTTTTTTATTCACCAAGAAAAGAAAAGTTTAAAGAAAATGTTATGAAGATTATAGAAGAGTAATGAAAAGAGAACCAGTACCAGTTAGCCGCAAAAGCGAAGCCAGTGTCACCAAGGCGGAAGGCAGAGAGGAGGCGGAAAGTGCCCTTACTGCGACGGACGAGCTTCCTGACAGCAGAATTGACGTATTCGACTGGGAGGTAGCGGCTGCGGCAGCACTCTTGGATGTCAGTGTCGGCCCAACAAAAGGGACCCAAGACACAGGCCATCCAGGACTTGCAGACCAAAGAGGCGGTTGCCACCCTCGAGTCAGCTGGGATTCTTACAAGTATGAGAGACAATATTTCAGGGTTGAGGCTTTCCCACTTCCCCCATTCTTCATTGGAATTTTACATCATCTTTTTGGCCATTTCTTTCTTTCTTTCTTTCTTTTTTTTTTAATAAATCGGACAAGCACTCATCTTTTCCGCTTTAAATGTGGAGTGAAACCGGAAAGTCCTGAGAGAGACATGACTGCTGTTACGTGTCTTTTTTGTTGTTCCTCGTGGTGAGGGCTTAGGATATCAGTAATCAGCCCATGTCATCAACCCATGTCGTGCGCCAATTTTATAACTCATATTATTGCACAAAAAAATATTTGGTAATAAAAACAATTTGATCTACTTCAAATTGCTGGAAAGATTTCGTCATATAGTTCAATATTTAACTAAATTTTATTCATGTTTTCTTGTGATATTTAGACAAGTTTTACCCATAATATTTTTATCCGAATTTTAGGAGAATTACATTCCAAAAATTTGCTACTTAAAAGAGTTTTAAAAAATTCATAAGTTTTATTACGTATTTAATTTCAAATTAATTGACAATAAATAAAAATATAAAATCATTAAAAAGTTAATAATAACTGCAAAATAATATCATTTTAAAAAATTTCACAAAAAAATCTCAACATAGAAATCATCCATATTCCACAGTCCTAATGCACACGCGGACTAGCTTTTTGCTAGCTTAATCTAGTTTCAGGCCAACACTGTTATTCCTGTTACTGTATCATCACCCTCCCATATGATTGAAACTTAAAGATATGGTGTATGACTTTTAGTACTAATTGATACAAATCTTAGGAAAACCGCATACCAAAATCAAACTATTATAGTAAGATAACCCAAATCCATATGAACTCCACGAAAAATACTCTTGATGTGGGATTCAAGTCTCATATCTTACAATTAGGCCCCTGTTTGCTAGAATATCAACGTAGTATCCTGCATCGGTGATGCTTGGAATCGAAGTCATTGGCAACCACCAGATTAGGATTCGTGCTACCCTGAGGGCATTTCTGCTTCAACATAGCTGCATATCTGGGATCTAAACTTGGATCCTGCATCAATGTCCCACTGAAATTGTATAATCTGTCACTAAATGATGCGCAGTGAGATCGTCCTGTGGTGTATCCTCCTGTTGTTCATAGAATTATTTGATTCAGAAGTTTTTCAATATTTAGTTTAACTATTTCCAATACGAAGTTTCATGATATTTGCTTTTCCTTTTTTTTTTTTTTTTTTGGTGTTTTTAATGCTGAGATCTGTTTCTACAATACTAGCATTCAAAATGTGACCGAGTCTCAGTGCATATTCAAAATTAGCGGGGCCAGATTCCTCGTATTAGCTGTAAATGATAATACGGCTGTCATTTTCCATCAATAATCTATTTTACCATTGGACATTCTTTCGACTAATTGGCATTATTGGTGGTTTCGAGCTCCAATAAAGTTTCACAATCAAACCCATTTCTATTTTCTATTGCAAATACAGACAACCTAACAAAGAAAACTATGTCACATCGAGCTTCAAACTTAGAGTTTACTGTAATTACTCCATCACACTTTTGATTCCCAATCCCATCTCTAGCTGTTGGTCACCCTACAGTTGGCTCGAATCTCTCCTGCGGTTCCTGTCAAGACCTCAAGCTGACCCATCTTCACCATTGCTGCTGCAAATTTGGCCCTCCACTGCATTGGATTCCTTGCATTCTGAGCCACTTGATATGCTGTAGCCGGGCTTGTCAGCAGAGTGTGGTCTGACGTAAACAGGCCCCTGTTTGCTAGAATATCAACGTAGTATCCTGCATCGGTGATGTTTGGAGTAGAAGTCATCGGCACCACCACGTTAGGATTCGTGCCACCCTGAGGGCATTTCTGCTTCAACATAGCTGTATATCTGGGATCTAAACTTGGATCCTGCATCAATGTCCCACTGAAATTGTATAATCTGTTACTAAATGATGTGCAGTGAGATCGCCCTATGGTGTGCCCTCCTGTTGTTCATAGAATTATTTGACTCAGAAGTGTTCAATATTTAGTTTTAACCATTTCCAATACGAAGTTTCATGATATCTGTTACCCGAGAGTGTAACCATTTCCTCTTGTGTGAAGCCCTTATTTGCAAACAACTGAGTCAGTTGGTTGACAATAAATGTTGGGGGAGGTAGGTTTCCTGTTATCTCAGAGGCTAGTGAAGTTCTACCATCTCTTCTTCCTGCAGGGACATTATAGACAGGTCCTCCAGTCTATACCAACATTTTACCAGAAAAGGAAAAAGTGTCACCAATTTTAGCAATGTTGCTTAAATAGTTCCAATTTTCTAGAAATCATCAAACCTAAGTAAAAGTTTGCGTGCTTACTATCTCTATGCTGTCCCTTGCTGCAAATGCAACTATATCAGCGCAGGAAACTACTCCTTTACAAACAGCTTCCAGTCTAGCCTTTGCATTGTCTATGACTTCATACCCTCGTAAACTCGGATTATTGGCAAAGGAGTCTTTCTCTGCTGTGCTGGAGGGAGTGGAATCAAGGAGTATGGACGCATCACAACCCTATATATAAGACCGATACAAGTGAATTAGTCTAATTTTGTACAGAAAGATCTAATGGCTATACTCTCAATATGTAACTATGTAAATTGTCCAGGATGATGACATTGGCTATTTGATTATTGAAGGAAGTATTTTCACTAAGGAAGCTTTGCAATTGCATATAGTTAAGTCAATTAAATCAGAAGCCAAACAAGAAGGGACTCATCGCACTCACCCTAACAAAGCAATCATGAAAATGCATTCTCAAGAGGCCCGCAGCTAGTCCTCTATCTCTAATCAACGCTTTTGTCACCTCTTCTTTGACAATGAATTCGACTAAGCTGCATTTATATTTGTAAAATCCTATTTGAAGCTGAGAATGAACACTCTGACGAAACAAAACCACAGCCAAAATTGCAAGGACTGGAGATAGCTTCCCTGGACTCATCTCAATCATCTCAACAGATTCTTGTGATTCAATGCTCCCAACATCGTCACAGCTACTTATAGTTGAAGAAAAATTATTTATCTTTTTTATGGTTAAATAATCTTGATTAGTTGCTTAACATGAGTGTTAAAGTAGTGCCATATGAGGAGGCAATGCTCTGGAATGTCCTTGTCACTTGGGGGGCCGAACATTGTTGGCACTACTGAGAAAAATTATTTGGAGAAACGACAACTGGAGTAGATAGTCTGTTGTTATTTATCTTCCATATAGCTTTGGACATGCATACGTAAGGAATGATCAAATAAAGTTTTTTTTTTGTTAAGTATCTGATTTAAAATCAATTGATTATAAGTGAAGAGACGGGATATAAAATTATAAAAAATTAAAAATTTATTAAATATAAGATAATTCATTTTAACAGTTTTTAATTTTTCCTCTATCTTTTTATTAACTTAAAATGGTAGTTTTTTATTGAACGAATGATCGATGCAGAAATATGGTACTTTCCGAATCTGCTGCAGAAACATAGGATTTTCGGAATCTGAAAGCTGATAAAGTATACCATGCACAGTGCACATATATTTATATGCTGTACTGTGAGAAGAACTTAATATTGAAACCGTTTTTCAGTCTGAAGGCAGGGAAAGCAGTAAGCCATAGGGTGCGCAACCTCAATTATATTAAAATATAGAAAGAACCCATCTTTATTTTATTTTTTCCCTGCTTGTCACATGTTTTGCTCTGGAAGCTGGATCAACTTCAAACAAATGTAAGAAAAGCTAGTGTGTTGTAACAAATTTGCGTATCTTCATATAGTTTAATGCGCCACCAAGAATTATGCATGATGAGTTTTGTTTTGGTTTTAACAGAATGATGTCATAGAATCATCCTTGATTCACACTCCACCATGCATGCACAGCAGCTGATGATATCTAAATGTACAGTAGCATCCTGTAATTACTGCCTTTCAATAGACCAATACCATGATGAACAGCCAGAGACCGCTTTACACAAGAATACATTTGCTAGCTAGCACACACGAAACCAAGAAGAATTGAAAAGCTTCCAGGAGAGGGTTACCCAAATCGCACAAGAAAAGCAAGATTCATAAAAGGTTTATTCAAAATAAGTTTTTAGCAGTTTTTTTACAAGGTTGGAGAGCAGTCATGTTCTGAGCAACTCACGGTTGGTATTCCACAAACTTTACACGAATGTTTAAGAGGAAACAAGATATCATTCACCATAATTTTTTGGACCATTTCTCGATTCGTGCATGTCATCCTTATACAAGAGCCATGCTAATTTTCTCTGTATCATTCCAATTTTATTGGATGTTCCCAAAGGGACAGCCTGGACCATATTTAGATTCAACTGTTCTGTCCTGAAAGCTCCTCCTTCAACACATGTTCCCAGTCTGAAGAACAGCTGTCATACCAACCTGCAGAGAGTTTATTTGAAAGCGTAGTGAGGAGATTGTATCATGCAATCGTGCTGGACACATGGATGAAAATCCTTCACAGCTAACTGTTCTCCTGCATGGTTGGCCACTTGGTGCTGTGAAACTAATTCCAGATTAGCACCCGAAATCACATCCTCTGCTGTGTCTTTATCAATGGCTATTTGCTTTCTTTTTCCTGCAAATCCAAGATCAACAACTTCCGGCAGTAGTTTCCTTCCTATCTCATCAGAATCCAAATTGTCAATGCCATGGCTTTTCAGAATATGGGACCTAGCCATAACAAAGGCTTCAATTTCATCTGTACGGCAGGCCGTTCCTGGTACAGCGGAGTCTTGGGATGACAGGCACCGGGTTGAAATATCCTTGACTTCAGCTGCCAATTTGTCAACTTCATCCAAATCCAAAGAATGCTTGGAGCTCGAGAGTTCATCCACATCTTTACAAACAGAATTTGAATTGTTAAGCCGCTGTTTTAGTACATGAAATCTGGCTGTTACATCATCAGCATGGTAGCTGGAGCTTTCGATAGGAGAATTTTGGTTAGAAACAGCAGGGGTAGGTCCAGTCTCAGCCACTGCTATTAATTTTTTATCAGTGTTTACTTCAGCAAAAAATTTAGAACTCGATATTTTTTCCTCATCTGGTGCATCTTCAGACAAATCTAAAGCAAAACAACAGGTATAAACTGTATATCAGATGGCCAAAATGAAAGAGTCAAGGATACCTAACGGAAAATTCTAAAGCTTTTGTTATGAACAAGTCGTGATCCAACAAGTATATAGAAAATTTTTAACCTTTTTCACAGTCCAATTTGCATTTTTCTATTTCTATCTTCATGTTATTAAAGCGAGCCATGTAACTGATGGAACATAAAGCAGCTTCTGCCTCAAGCCATAGATTCTTATACAAGAGAACTTCTGGTTGTGCCTCTTCCCCTTCATGAAAATTCTCAATAAGAATCTTCTTTATAGCCTGCAAATCGCCAACCAAGAGAGACAGAATATAAGTGTGCTTTCAAGTTTCAGCTCTTCCTTCCTACCATAGAAAGACAAATGATGAAATGAAACATTATCTATCACAGTAGAGATACAGAATCAAATAAGCAAATACCTGGGTCATCTTATCATTTTTCACTTTTATGTCTGGGCCACTCTTGACAGAAACGAAATCAGAACATTTCTCATCTTTCTTACCAGAATGCTTCCCTTTCTCTTGTACATACTGACTCAGAACATCAATAGCTGCCACCTGGGGCCTCCCCATGCTTATGCCCTGAGAAGAATATTTTCAGCTCAGTGATTAACCAAAAATGCATTTCCATGAAAGACTTCCAAAGGAATAAGCATAATAGCAAGGAGAAACACAACTTAACATTTCGAATTTCCTACATTTAATTACAAACCAATTAGACAATACAAAGAAAATAAAAAGGGAAGCATACCTCATGAAGCTCACTAAAAAATGACTCTTGTCCAATATTTTTTGACATGCATGTATCAAGATTGTTGATTACTTTTTCAAGGGATTTGATATCTTGTTCCTTTAATTCACATGTCTCATTGGAGCAGTGATACAGAACTAATTCTGACAGGTTATGCATGGTATCTACTAGAACACTGGTGCTGCTATTTGAAACGGGTTCTTTGCCTAAGAATTTAGAATGCCTAGTACAAACATTTTCTACAGAGGAAGGTGAGAACGAGAGGTTTTTCACAGCATGGCATGACATATGAGATGAACCACCACTTGAGATATCATTTATCTTCCTCTCAAGATCTGCAACACCCGTCTCAGATGTGCACAAATTTTTAGAAGCCAATCTACTTTCAGCAAGACCTTGTTGAATGGTGAAAGATGCCTTCTCAACCTCATCCACTGACTTCTTAAACATGACATAATCTTTCTTTAGTTCACTTGCATCATCAGAGAATTTGATCTCACATGCAGAACTTGTTTTTATGTGATAGTATCCTGCTTTTCCAGCATCATCAGGTCGATATTCTCCAGATGATGGGATAGAGACTGAAGACAATTTCAGAGAAGAGACTGAACCATCTTCCGCATTAGCAGTATTCAGGGGGATAAATTTAAGTGCTTGACCATTTGAACCATCACATGTTTCATGTTTCTTTACAAGCTGCACAGACACAGGCTCAGAAGATCCAAATGGGGAATTATAAGAAGCTGGAGCTCCTTTCCAGCAAGGTGAGTCAACAGGAGGGTTGTAATGATCTAACCTCTCTAAATAATTCCCCAAAACAATGACTGATTCACTATTATCAAATGCCAGACTGAAATTATTTGGACTCATTCGAGAAAAAGTAACTCCAGATTTTGCTCTGAACAAATGATCAGAAGCATCCTTAGAGGCCATATTTGATGTTGACAGCTTTTCAGTCTTTGTTGCTGATGATTCCCCAGACAAATAACAACGTCCATCAAGAAGAATGCTGAGTTGACTTGGGTCAAACTCATTTTTGCTACCAAAGTTTAACAAATAATTAGGTTCCTTCGAATAAGAGGGATTTTTGCCGGTCAAATTTGTATCAGTTCCATTGATGCCAGTATTAACGTTTTTGACTGAAACAGTATTGGATGCTGAAGAGCAGGCACCAACAGCTGGTGGTCTAATAACAATCCCAGGTGAAGACTTCATGGCAAGTATACTATCACTTGGAGTAGTACCATGCTGTCTCGCAGGTTTCTCATATGGAGTGCTGAATGACACTTCATTGTTCTTGCAATTTACTAGATTTAAGGGAGGCACCTGCAAATCTGGTTCAGAAAGTCCAGAACTGGACCTGACAACTGATGTCTTCAAGTAATCCACAGGCATGAATGAGTGATTTAGCCCCACCAGAGGGTTATAATCTAGTTTTTCTATACTAGGAGACCCAACTTGATTTTCCCTACCTAGAGAATAAATATTATGTGAAGTTTCTTCACATGTCTTAAGGCTTTTGGGGGGATGAGCTCCTGCAATCAGAGACAAAAAAATAAAAAAAGGCTTACCTTACATCCCACCTGACCTTTCTTTATCATTATCAGCTAGTTCCCCCCCCCCCCCCCCCCTCCCACATTTCCCACATGCAGCTCTTCCCAAAAATTGAATTTAACAACACCAAAGTATGCAGGGATAGAATATGACTTGGGAGTAAACAAAGAGTGAAGATGCATTTTCCTACAATCATTGTGATCATAGCAAAATGATAACATGAATCATATTTGCAAGCCAGTAAAGTGGTTAGTACTTTTCTTATTTTTGTGTAATAGTGCAGGGTGGGAGAATAAAGACATCACAAATTTTTGTATGTATGAGTCCAGGTTCCGGGAAAAAAATGCATGAGTCAGTATACAGCTCTCAAGTACAGGTAAAGACCATGATCAATAAAAACAACGAAAAGGAAACAAAATATGGTCAGACAATATTTGAATAAAAGAAAATTTGACCAGTCATGCCAGCCGAGACAACCCTAAATCAAGCAGTTCAATATGTTTGAGTGTTAACAATAAGAAGGCATAATTCCAGAGTCTCACTTAGACAATGGTCTAGGCGAGCTTATTAAATATGCAGGTAATCCTTATCTCAGAAAAATTGTGACAGACAAGATATAATCAGTCATTAAGAGCTTAAGGGGAGGGTGTTGGGGGGTGGGGGGATACCTGAATTGAAATATTTTCTCATGGACACAAAGTGCATTTGATCACTGAAATTCTGCACATGGGATAGACAAGACAAAAAGGAAAGTAATGGAAATACAAGAACCATGTAGAAACAAGAAACAAATACAACAGGAACAATAGTAAATCATAGGAAAGCAAAGAAGGAAACAAATTTCAGGAACAATTTTACCTAAAAGCAGCATGTATATATGATCAAAAGAAAAGGGAAAACTTACCAAGGTTGATACGGTCCGTGTAAATAGCGGAAGGAGCTACATTCGTATCCTTTGAATAAAAACTCCCGCCATGCTGAGCCGCCTTCCCTTTCTCCCAATCCCACAAGCCACCACCCCGTTGAGACGTATGGTCCAGGCCGGACAAGCTCTGCTCATTGAAAGTTGGCACAGGAAGGCGTGGTGAGACATAGGAAGGATAGTAGGTTTTGGGTTCAAAAAGATCCGAATTTTGGTTATATGTAGTGGGAATTGGGTCCAAATCCAACTGAGCCAGTTGAACAGGTTGGGGTGAATTAAAAGTATCAAGCCAATTCAAGGGTTCACCCAAATCAACAAGTGTGGTAGCTGTAGGTTTTGGGATGGATCGGTCGACGGTGAAAGGCGGAGCTAAAGCTGATAAATTTGAAGATCCTCCTCCATGAGCGTTTCCACCATAAGACCCAAATCCCATCATCGTGTTTCATCTAAAAAATCAAATCTTCACGCACCTAATCGAAAAAACAAAAATAAAAAAGTTCGACCTCTGCAAGAACCGGCAACAGCTTTTTCAGTCCTCAGACAAAGAACAATTTTGGCTCCAAACTTTATATGGATAAGAAAATGTAAATAGAATCAAAAGCATCATAGTAATCATCGGTTTTATTGATCATACCAACGAAGACGAAAAGCTAAGACTTGAAACCAAAAACCCAATTTGTAGAAATCATCGTCAGCTCCATCACTTTGAGCTATTTTTTTTTTTTTTAATAACACAGCAATAGATAAAATTATTTTAGTTTGGAGAGTTTGAGAATTAGGTGTACCACGAGTCCTTCTTGTTCGCAACTAATGCTTTGAAAATAATTTCCCAAAAGTCCCTACAGTTTTCCAAAATGATTTCTGAACCCTTTTCTGATTTCTAATTTCTTGTTTTTCTTACTGTGATGCCCTCATCTTTTACTTTACGCTCTACGAAGTCACGTATGAGTGATAGCTTCAAAAAAATTCTGAAGTGCTGGAGCCAAACTTTCTTTTACTATAAATTCATTAGAAGTAAACTTTGTATTAGTTTAAATTTAAATTTTAACTTAATTTATTTATATAATTATTTTCAAAAAATATTTAATAGTTTTTAAATTTTATTTTTTAAAATTTTCAAATTGCAATCTATTATGTATAAAAAAAAAAATGTGTTAATCTATTCAGTAATAGGAGCACTGATTTTTTAGATATCCTGATGAATTTTGGATTGCTTAGCTATTCATATATCAAAATAAAAAATCTTTGACAGAGCATTATATTTTGATTTATTGTACGGAAATTAAAATTTTTTGTATTTTACTTTTAATCATAAATTATTTTATCGAGATAAAATATAAATTTAATAAAAATTAAATGAAAAAAATAAATACAGTAAACATGTTCACACCCAAACTTCTTAAACTGAAAGTTTGTGAAGTGATCACTTTATGAATAAATTATCTATTAATTAAAAAAAATTTCTTCCTATATTTGTAGCCACCATACATCATTAGTTAGACGTTAAATTTATTTATTTAAATTTCTTCGATATTTAGTGGAATAAAAATTCTATATTTTTTATAATTTAATAAAAAGTATTTATCTAAAGTCAATATAATTAATTTAATAAATTTATTCATAATTTGCACTTTTGAAATTGATAATACGTAGAAAACGTTGTCGTTTTCCATAGTAGGCTCAATTGCGCCACTAATTTTGTGTGGGGTAGACTGAGAAATGAAGGTTAGCAATGTCGTCAAGGAAGAAAAATGAAACAAATGGGATAGTGGTTGTCGAGCTAAAGACCATTTTGATATTGTTCTCAAACAAGTCTTTTCAAATTAAGAAAAGGATAAGTTGAGCTTCAATTGAAATGGTATTTTGATGATCATCTGGTTAAAGATTACCGGTATTGTATTGCTAATGGTAATAGCTATGGTAACATTGGCGTAAACACCTCAAAACTCCAACATTTTCATTGCCTTTCTCTTTGACAAAATCATACCAAAAGCATTAGTCTCTGTTTATCAGGCAGAGCTAGCCCGCGGTTCCTACGCATTATCATCATTTAGAATTAGGCAACGACCAAACGCCTAAAATGTCCAAAACTTCAATGATGAAACAAACATGGATATGGGTTTCTCTTTTCATTCTTTTTTTTTTTTTTTTTTTTTTGTGAATCAAAAAGAAAAGTAAAAGTAAAAACTGGAATGGGACTTGGGAGGAGAATGTGGACCATGGCATTGTGAATTTTCAAACCTAGCCTAATTTACATGAGAATGGTTAGTACTTAATTACTATTCTAATACAATTTGAGCTCCATTTTTTATTTTCTGCTGGGCATTGTGCTGTGCAATTTGGCATTATCCAACCACTTTCATGACTCAAAAAAGCCAAAACTAATAATGAGTGATAAGAATTTGGGATAAACCTAAACCCAACAGGAGAGAAGAGCAATTCCCCTCTCCCTTTGAACATTTCTTGTTCATACATTCCCAGTTCTGCATACATTCCATAAACAAGCAATGTATGTACGGATTATAATACTGGTATACATAATCTCACATAATTAAGCTCTAACTAGAGAAACATAATGGTTTCCTGAAAATTACATATTCGCAGAGCATTGAAAAAAGAATGACGATGATGAATTATTGATGAACTCCAACAAATGTACACAGAAGAGTTCGGATATGGATAAAAAAAAAAACTAAAATTAAAGAAATAATAAGAACCCAAATAAATAAAGAGTTTTTCTTTCAAAATAGAAATGATGTACTAAAAGTAAACAAGGAAAGAAGAGTCCTGATACAGGGTGGCAGAAAAAGAGGTAAGACGACGAAAATGAAGGGTTGCCCTTGGTGCTAAAAGACTCGCCCTTACCCTAGCCAGCGCCACCGTGCATTCTCCTAACAGCCCCGCCATAGTCGACACTTTTATCATCTTCAGCTCCTGATTCTGGACTTGGGAAGTAAGAGTAAGAGAAGTTTTTTTTTTTTTTTTTTAAATTTTCAAAGGCCTTTTCTTTTAGACCTCCAATACCAGAATGTCTTTAATAAGCAAAAAAGTGAATTTGCTTTTAGCCTACCCAACGAAGTATTTGAATGCAGAGGAGAAAATAAAAAAAGTGGACAAAGATGCAGCCAAACTTGTAAACTAGCTATAGTGGTGGGATCTCATCTACCTCTTTTGGGTTCTTTATTTTATTTTGTTCATACTTCATTTCATACAAGAGATTATTATCCATAATTCCCTATTAGTAATCATGGATCAATAAATTATTAGAGTGAATAATGATGGATTGAATATTGGTTTTCACATTAGTTGGGCCAGCTTAATTTGTAATCATTAATTTCAAATAATCACCTATTAACTCTTGTTTACACTTAATTTAATATTGTTATTACAGTTGAAATTTTTTTTTGCCAAAGCAGTTAAAAAAACATTATGTTTAAAAATGTAGTGAGAAAAATATAATTAAAAAAATTCTTAAATGTTTAACATTGTTGTAATTAATCAAAATATCTAAAAAAAATGCAAAAAATAATAAAAATTTAGAGATATAAAAACAATAAATTTATTTTATAAAAAAAATTAGACAAAAACACTTTCTTATGAATTTTTTAAAGCAAAAGTCACTTTTAACCTTAATGCTAAATTAACCATTAATCTCTTTTTTATATATATTTTATTTTCAAAATAAATTGCTTCAATTGATCTTATGATAAAAGTATAGATATTGGGAATTGCTTCTTTTACCCAAATAATATCAAAATACATAATCATAAAGCTCGAATAAAAATTAAATAATTTATGTTTAGCCGAATGATTTTACCAATTGAGTTAATCTGACATTGATAATCAATGTTTTTTGTTTTACTCAACTATTAATTTTAACCACAACTTTTCTATGTTTGGGTAAAGCCGCAAAGGGCTAATCACATTGGTGTTTTGATTTCTACGTTTATCATTTGACTTTGAAGTCTTCCAGGGTGTTGCGTAGAGAAACTGGCACCTAATTCGGACTTTCGATAGGAATAAACATATGCTTTCCTTTTGATCCAAAAGGCAATGCCTTTTAAGTTGCAATGACTTGAGTTGTGCTTTGTAATAGTGAAACTTAGGTTTGTTTAATGAGGTTATTAGAAAGAAAATTCATTTGATTTTTTTTAGTCTTTTCCATGTTTTCATCTCAATGTTGTGATATGGTAAAAATAAAATCTGAATTAGGTAAAAATATATGTTTGAGGGTTTAATTGATTGTAATAAAATAATAAAATTTTTTATTATTATTTAATTTTAGTTTAGGGACTTTTTTTATATTTAAACCTTAATTAATCTTAGATAGAAAATTAGGCTGAGAAAGTCAATAACTTACACTTTTGATTACAAGAATTTTCTTGTGCTCTCCCTATTGATTTTGCCCGTCAACTAACACAGCAAATTGCAAAACACAAGCATGATTATTATTTTTATATTCAAGAAAAAAAAAGTCATGGCAAAGCTCAATTTCAGTACCTAACAATACGACATAATTAATCAAGCAAAAGCAATTTCCATGTGAAATTGAATGAGCCGACATATAGTTAATTACTTATCTTTTCGAAGGAATAGCTAGGATCGGGTGAATACCTTTTGTCGATGCCTTACAGCTTAGAGAGCGAGCCTTCATTAGAACTAAACAAGGCTTGTTGGAGGAAGAGAAGCCCGATCATCTTCCATCTCAATGTTGTCTTCTGAGTTCTTTCCTTTTGCTCCTCATGGTTGATACTACATCGTATTTGTTACATATACCCCATACTGTTTCCTTTTGTTGATTATAGCCCATAGTTACCAACTATATTCCTGCCATAGCCATTAAAATAACAGAAAACTTCAATATTTCGCCCCTAACATTGCATGAAACTGGTAAAACTTTTATCCTATTGGCCGGGGACCTATGAATTTTTTTTTTTTTTAATAGTTAGGGTGGATGATGAAGTTGCTTAAACTTGAACCCAAACTTACATGTGTCACAAGCTCTCTTCTAGCCACCATGATTTAATTAACTGCAAAGGTTAATACTTAATTAATAATTAATTTAATTAATGGTGGGCACGTGGGACGTCCTGAAATCACATGTAACTACAATCACTGGTCAACAGGGGTGGGGAATGGGGGTCTAATAAATAATTTAATTTAGTCTCTAATTAAAACACATGAAAATGCGCAGCAAATAAAGCCTAAACGAAAAAATAAGAATGAGAAAGGAAATTTGCAAAAACCAAGTGTATGATTACAAATATTGTTATTCTCCTTTTTCCACGCATTTGCTCGAGGAGTGCATTGCTTTTCAATTACACTTTTGTTTTTGAAATGTTCATTTGCACACACGTCTATTATAGTTTCAGATTCAATGGACCAACAGGAGACATGCCAAAAAGGGTAGTTCGTAGACAATTGTGGGTCCAACAAAAACCATTAATTTGAAACGTTTTGGGCTTGGGCCACTAATCTAAGACTGGAATTTTAGCTAGGTACATAAATTCTAAGCTTTGAACGAGTACACTGAACCTGGAACGATTGAAAGCATGGCAGAGAACGTAGAGAAAACTTCGAAATTAGGTGACAACACATGGATATGTCACATATTCGATTTGTTAAGAGATATGAGATGGGACAAAGTCTTCGTCATTTTCCTCCAGCACCCGTATGAATACAATGGCACCATCATCTCCACATACTGTGGCTCCACATTATTACTAGCTACAATTATTTGCATGTTTGCTATTCCCAACTTAATTGAAGCTAAAATTTTTTTCTTATTAATGTGCTTATTTTTTCTTCTATTCTACAAATTGGTGAAAGGCCTTATGTAAGAGATTTAAACAAGAAATAGGCCGATCCTGGATTCCCTGGAAAAGAAGGCTATACTGGTCTCTTTTTCCCATCCCCCTGCCCACACCTTTTCTTTCATTTAATTTTCTTGTTTGCTGTTTATGCTTCACTGTTCATCTTGGTTGCTAGATCGAGTCAGGTTTAGGAGGTCAAATTTATATTTTCAAAAGATACTTTTAATTAGTGAAGGAAAGTGACAGCATAGGGTGCCTATTATTAGGATTTAGGATGATTCAGATCTCATAGATACAGAGAGAGAGGCCCTACCATGTGAAACCCACACCTCTGATTTCCTCGGAGAATCATAAAACCCATCATTTTTATCCTTTTATCAGTTTTGTCATTTTATCCCATCGTTTCAAAATGTGACATCCACGAAAGGTTTGGAATATATCGCAATGGCCTTTTTTACCCCACACTTGATCCCTCGCAGTCCAAGGGCAAGTGTAGAGATTGTGCATGACCATGATCTGGTTTCTGGAGGGCATCGGAGAGCGCCGCTATAAATATAGAATGGTAGCTAGATTTAGGCCAAGACGAAGAAAAAATACAAATGTTGGTGCTTTGCTTGGGTATCTACGTCATATTATTATATCCTCCTGAAGTACCTCGGATGAAAACCCAAAAGCAGTTGCAAAATAGTGAAAGAAGAAATAGAATCAGTAGCATTTCTTTTGCATTATGATATATTCCCAAACAAAAGGAATAAGATAATTTAATTTCTTTTCAGGAATTTAATTAATGAGTTGTGTTCATTTTCGATGAACAAAATTTGAGACATTCAAAATGATAATCAAAATATATATCATGACAGTCATAGAACTATACTTTCTTGTTCATTAATTAATTTTTACTATAGTAATATACTTTGTAAACTATTGTTTAATAGAGTTTAGTATTTACATATGGCACAGCACATATATAAGATTTTGCTTTTTATTGATTTGACGGTGAAATTTTTTTATTTACAAACGAGGTTAAAATTAAGATTGACATGTCTCATTTTTTTATTTTTTTTATACTTTAAAATATATGTATTATGTTTTTAATTTTATTTGTGAAGTTTAAAAATTTTATATTTTTAATATTTGTAGGTTTTATAAAATATATATATATATATATATGAAAGATCATGAATCAGATATTAATTTCTTCAAGCTAGCTAACATATATAGCAAAAGATCATGTATATATATCGTATATTGAGCAGCTTACACATAATTTAATACATTTTAATACAAAATGATCATTAATCAACTCAGTTGTACAATGATTCCACTCCCCACATTCCCTGATTGATGTGACCGTCCACCGGATTTCTCTAAAAACTCTCTCAAGTAAAAACTTTGTTCTCATCATGAAATGATCTGATGTTTGATTAGTATGAATGCATGATCATGACCAGGAAATGCAGCAAGCGTTGGGGTTTTCATTGCTGAAGAGATGAGGAGGATGAGGCATTCGCTCGATAACGTACAGGGGCAGCTGTGGTAGTAGTAGATCATCCTCTTCATCGATTCCTCCTCATTGTTATTGCTACTGTTCTCTTCTGCTCCTTTCTTCTCCTCTTCTTTGCCTTCTTTGTTTTCAGCTGCTTCGTTGTTACTTTCTTCTTTCTTAGCTTCTTCGGGTGGTTTTTTCTCCGCGTTTTCTAATTCAGGTTTTGCTTCTTCCGCTGGCTTCTCTTCCCCTTCTTTTTTCTCTTCTTTGTCGGGTTTAGGTTGAGGCTCACATCCTGGCTTGCTTTTTGGTCCGTCTATACACGTAATCCAATAGCTTGTTTGCATCCATGATACCCGTGACTGTAACCTTCCCTGTGCTATGCTCGGTTACCGCACTTCGTACGGCTGTAACAAGATATATAGTAATAAACATCAAAATCAATAAAATTATCCCCAAAAGAATTCCTATGAAAGTACCAATATATAGTAGTACTAGAAGATTTTTTATCCATTGCCCTTTGCAAAATACCACATCCCCAATTTTGAATTGGGAAAAATGATTCGAACTTTATTCTTTAAATAATAAATTATGCCTCAATTATTGAAATCTAGTGTTTAAATATCATCTTAATTAAATTAACAATAACAATAAATATAACTGATTAGACTACTACAAATTTTTTGATAGAATTAGACTAATACAAATTAATGTCCAAAAGCATGTAAAATATAATTCATAATGAAATGGCTTATATAATTAATTATTTTTAAAAGGTAATATTTTATAAATATAAAATTTAAATTTTAGCATCTTGTAATAATTTTTGTTATTAAATTATAACTTCTTTTGTTAAAAAAATGTAAAATAATTGCTTGCCACGTCAGAAAGTCCCACTGCCATTGTCCTTCTATATTGGATTCCTTTTCGTTGTCTGCTTTATTTTTACTGTTTTTAGTTTCTCATGCATGCAGTTGGTCAATCACTCAGAATTATCATTTTGCTTCTTGCTGGCTAAGTGGCCTGCTGTTATTCTACAGATTCACTGGGTAAATTAAAATTATTACGTTACCCAATGGGCACTGTTCTTAAATTGGCATAAACCTTAACCAAACTAAGATTTCATTGGACGATGATTTTAATAATTCTAACCATATACATGCCACAGCTTAACCAACCTCTCATTTTTAGTATCTTTCTCATGACTTGCTCAGCACAGGCTTGGCAATGCATGTCTACGTTAAGCTCCACCTTTGTTAATCCATTAACCTGGAATAATTACCCAAACATTAATACCATTAATGATTAATACTTTTATGAAACCATTGCTCTTTTTTTTTTTTTAATTATTAAGTATTTCGTTTGCTCTTGGGTGAAAATGTGAAATTATAAGGTGATGAGGTAGAGAAAAAAAAAGGGGGGTGGAAACCAGTGGAGCAGAGTTGACCGATTTATAGAGAAGACTGGGGGAGCTCAATTGGAAGTCGTTGGGGTGGCTGGTGGTGAAGTGGGGGCTAAAGGAGATATGTGAAAGGAGAACCGAATTGACAATGGTAATACTTCCATCATCATCCGACTTGGGGTGGATTTTTGGATTTCCTAAGGCGGTGATTTGTCAGACGTGTTAAATCTTACTTGGACAACCTGATATTCAGATTTATGAGGGTGGATTTTGGGGTATAATACAGTACGGCCAATCACTTACTTCATAAGCAGTCTAAACCTTTTTCTGTTTGTCACGTCTGCACATCTCAGTTGTGTGATTGTTTTGGCATTAGGGTTATGGTTGAATGATAGTTTGGGGTTTTATCCACGGGATGAAACCATGAATGATTAAAATCAGTTGTTTTTAATTTGAACACTAAATTAAACATTAACTAGAGTGGAAGTTTTATACCGTTGATGGGGAAACTATACGGCGAAGTAGTGGTTTGTATCATCTATGATTGTAATTAAATGAATTTTTAATTTTTAATAAATTTTAAATTAAAATCGTAATTAAGGGCAAATTGTTCGGTCAAATAAGTAAAAACATGATTTGCATTGAGAATAAATTTAATTGTAATCGAGAATTTTTTTTTTATTATCACAAATTCCAATTTTGCGATCATATTTGACAAAAATTGCAATTAAATGAAACTCTATAACCTCATGTGAAATAAACTCTAAAACCTGTATACTGAATGATATTGAACATTATGTCCTCCGATTTTTTTTTTTTTTGGAAAAGTCCTCCGAACTTAACTTGCCTTCATAATGAAGTACGAAATATGAGTTTCTCTTGTCTTCCACCTACTAAGGAAAAATGGGGGTAGATTTTATAGTGATCATATTTTTGACTATTTGGAATGTTATGAGCTAGCATTGGTTGTTGGATGATCCATATCCTGCTGCTCATGGAAGTCGCTAGCTAGTAATTAACTGTTAGTTTTCAGTTGGATCAACATGAAAACTATTCACCATTTTAGCCTTAAGCTTTGTCTGATAGAGTGGACGAAGGTGTTGAAACGTGAATATATATATATATGTAAATTGAGTGACACAGGGTTTTATAGTTTTACTTACCATTTTGGAGAAAAACAAAGGATAAAGTTAGGATGGATGAAATGTGGGGATCCGAAAAATGTATCAAGTTTTTGCGTGTAAAGATCTAAGTTGATATCACATGGGATGCTGCCCTTGAAATTACCAAGCTTCATCTTCCTTTTTTTTGCCTTTTTTTTTTGGTTCAATTTCTTTCCTTTTCTTCCTTTTTAGGTTTTCAAAAGGCTCTTTGCCATTTTCTTCTTTGCTTCAAAGCAGCCCCAAAGAACAAAATATTTTCTCCTCCTATATACATAAATATATATATGTAATTTCTCCAACTTACCAAACTTTACATACAAAGCGGTGATTGATCTGGTGTATATATTTCTCCATCCATCAATTCAGAAACCAAACCACAAAAAAGATGAGCTCCTTGAAGGAGATTCAATAGCCTACTTCCTACCCATGTCGTATTAGTTTGGGCTTCTAAATTTGATAGAGAACAAAACTACTTTGGACCCAAAGGGCGGATAGATTTTTCACCAATGTAAAAAGTGAAGGCCCAATTTACCTTTGTAGTTCCACGGGGGAATGACCCAGCAATCTTGGGACAGCAAAAATCAAGTGAAATTCCTGAATTAATCTAACCCTGTACCCATTACACCAAGCAACATATCTTGTAACTAATCCAATGTAGGAGGAAAATAACAAAGAAAATAATTGTTTAGCTAATTAGAAGGCAAGTCCTTGAGATTTGTCGTTGACACCCCATTTCAAATTCTTTTTTGCCTTTTCAAATACAAAAAGAAAAATGAAGGAAAGAAAAACTATTTGAGAATCATTCTAACTTTTAAGGGATATGTTGATTAAGGTGGTGTTTGTTGTCCATGTTATGATGGGCGGTTACTAGAATCTGGAAGATTGATTAATAAAGCAATCATTCTCAACAACCCATGACTTTCTTTTCCAAATCCATTGTTGTAAACTTGTAATACTATATCTTCATGATTGCATGAGCACATTTTTTCTAAGTAAACCATCATCATCATCATCTAAAGATGCCTTGCACCTACAGGTGATACTAAGGGTTTAATTTTTTTTAAAAAAAAAAATTACAATCTGAAAATAAAAGAAATGGTTGTTGGTAATGAAATTGGAATTTTAAATTTACAAATGTTAACTCTTAAAAGCTTAATTGCATGAACAAAATTTTAATTTTAAAAGAATTTTTCTTAAGTAGCAATTTGATTAATTTAAAAAAGAAAAGAAAAGAATGGGACAATTAGTGGTGTGATTAGCACTTTGAAAAATATAGGAAAAAGAAACGAGAAAATGAAAAATATTTTTTGTTACATGTGAGAAAGTTATAAAACAAAGAAAGGTTATATGATTCTCAAATCTTCAAGCTTTAAATATATATATATATATATATATATTTGGTTGTATATATGAAGCCATATATGAAACCGAATAAATTGACAATGTCTGAAGGCACATGCAACTTCCTTCAATGGCCAGCCAATTAGTTAGGATTATGAACAACAAAACATATAATGATGAAAGACATATACATCTTTATTAAGACATAAGACACTTGATATGATGATAAAATATGAAAAAATATAAATAAATATAAAAGTGATATGATTTAAAATTATAATAAAAATCATATACAAGTTTTAATTAAAACAAAAAAAAATTTCTGTATTTTTCATATAAACTTAAATTATTACATATAATTTTATATAAAATATAATATAAATATAAGAATTTTAAATCTACTAGGTAGTATGTCAAACAAGTTGAGCTTGGACTCATCTGAGTTATGAGTTAAAACATATCTGTTTGTTCAGAGGAATAGACAGTTAAAACAAGAAGAAACCTACCATGATTGTTCAAAGGAAGCCTTTTCCTCTCATGATCCATGTGATGCGTTAGTTATTGTCGTTAAAGATTTGACCAGAAAATACCTACTTTGGCCAAGGGAAATGAAAAAGGCAGAAGTGGAGGAGGGGATGCATTTTAGGTGGTTGTGAGAGTCTAAAGAGTGCAACAGACCAAACCAAGCAAACGCGAAAGTGGGATAATCTGTGGCCCCTGATGTAGCCTTTTCCACAACACAGTCACACTCTCCTAGTAGTGATTTTCTTACAAGCTGCCTGGTTGACTGCAATCAACTAATACAGTAAAAAAAATTGTGTTTAATCAGCTGCATTTTGTACATACCAGACGATTGTTACTGTAATCCAGTAAATGGATTCATTCGAGGGTTGGGGCATAGGGAGTTGTAGGGAGCAGGTGCTAAAACAGAAAATGAAGCGGCTACCCATTTCCCAAACATTAATCTCTAACAAGTTACTATCAAGTACATAATCCTATTCATTGTCTATGCTGAATGGAAAGGACTTCAAAGAGAAACTTTTGCAAATGCAGTAGCTATTCAAAATGTGCTACCGCAAAGAAAAGTATACAAATGGAAAGTTGGACTTCCTTTGACTGCATATATGGACAAGTTCAATCTATCAGCATAAAGGAATTTATCAATACTTTTGAAGCCCTTAAAATGTTTGATGTAAAATAGAATGTTCGTGCTCTTTCAGGTATAGTTCTGCCAGAGCAGTATTTAAGGCTGCCCCAATTGGAAGGATATCCTCGTCGATACGGAAGTAAGGGGAGTGTGGTGGATGAATTGAGCCGACTTCCTCATTTCTAATTCCAATGCTTAGCATAAATCCAGGGATTATTTCTTGATAAAAGGCAAAGTCCTCTCCTACCATAGCCTTGTTGCCTCTCTTAACATTCTCAGGACCAAGCAAAAGGCGGCCAACCTTCTGAACATGTTGATGCAAGCTATCATCATTTACAACAGCAGGATAGGGCAGGTAATCTTCTTTCATGTCTATAGAAGCATCACATTTGTGTACGGCTGCTTGTCCTTTTATGACCTACAACAAGTTACGACTACATAATCCTGCCTAAGGTGAAACAGAAAAAAATATCTTTCACTCGGTTCTAAGAACAAATCAATTGCAATTAGCAAGAAGCCAAGATCTTAAAAATTAAGTTGAATATAATATAATCTAAGCAGAGATGATAGTGGAAAACTAATCTATCAACTTGCAAACAACATATAATAATTCCCAGAGCACCAATCGCACCAATACAGAAGGCCAATAGGGAGTAATCTTAGCAGACAAGAAATAATTGACTTGAAAAAGAGGAACAAGGAATTTGTACTCTCAATTTAAGGTATTTTGTTTACGAGAATAGCGTCTTAGCAAGGAAGGAAGAAAAGAAGATAAACCAAAAAGGGTAATTACAAGAATCATTCTATGGAGAGAACAAAATTTACATGCAATAACGCTGGATACCTCTTTCAACCTCTGTCGGAGATTATGCAAGCCTTCGGTGGTGAGACTCCTCAAAGTGCCCCCAAATTCCACATATGGTGGAATCACGTTGAAGGCAGATCCACCTCTGATAAAAGTAACAGACAACACCTTACAGAAAAAAAAAAAAAAAAAAAAAAAGGCATGAGCATTAGGTTCCATTGGACGCACTGTGTACTTTAGCCACTACATAACCATTGTTTGTGTATATCAATAAATGATAGATGTCAAATTTATCAAAGAATAGGCATGGAACATTCCTCTTTAAGTTACAATAAGTCACGAACAAAGTTGACAATGGATATCTAGATAAGAAAATGGGAACTTACTTGACTGTGGAGAGGATCAGCTTCTCTAGAGGTTAGCTGTTGCAATGCTAAAATTGCAAAGGATGCAGCTAGTATTGGATCTACAGTAGAATGAGGCACTGTAGCATGCCCACCAACTCCTTCTATTTTGGCTTCAAAGATGCATGTAGCAGCTGAGAGTGGCCCTGGAACCAATGCTATGCTTCCTGTGGGTTTTTCATCATCAACATGCATTCCAAATATTGCTTCAGCATCACCTAAAGCTCCGTCCTTTATCATGTGAAATGCACCAGCACCCCCCTCCTCTGCAGGTTGGAAAAGTAGTCGGACAGTTCCCTTCAGTGGCATATAGAGGAAAAGTTGACATTGAATAAGTTTGAAAAATGTGAACTTTAACCAGTAATAATGACATAAGCCAATCAATTGAAATGTTAAACATAGACAAATGTGCAAAGCGTGAACATGATTCTTATAACAAACTGTCCGTTCAATTTTTTTAGATGAATTCTTCATTAGCAGTCCTGCAGCATTTAAGATGAACCATTTCTTCAAATAAATACATATAGATTATAGAGTTTACCTGTACACACATGCTTTTATAGGTCATATATGTATATGTATGTACATGTGTTTTCATTGAAAGGGATGAGAATCAATATAAGGAATCAAGTCAACTACTTTAATATGATGTTGTAAGAAAATTGGCTACTGATAGCCCTTTTTCTCTTGTAAGTCTCTAACTACACCATATTTATCAAATGGGAACTGTATAATACGGCATTGTATTAAAATGAAACTTGTACAAGATTATACAAGCAAGAAGAAACTGTAAAAGATACAGGAAGACGAGTTTGTAATAACTAATAAAGAATAAGTCTAGTATTTGCCACTTTTAGCAAATGGATCAGAATTTCCTTTTCGCAGATCAGGAGAAACAAACAACTTACTTTTACCCTGCCTTACCTCTAGCCAGAGGTGATTCCTAAACCTGGCCAAGTATCATTAATCATTCAAAACCTAACTTTAATAAGTGCTCCATTCTTCCATGATGGTAAATGGTAAGTAATTTCTCTTCTCCAAGGGTATGTAACATAACATTGGGTGCAACTATTGGTACAGATTTCTTCTTCTCTTTTTTTATTCTAATTCATAAACTCAAGATCAGTTTGCTGATCAGATTTCAAACAAGGCTTTCCTTCGTAATCATGAGAAGACATAGCTAAGTCAACTACATCCAATCAGTCGAGAATATTTCTAGACAGTTACGAAGATTCCAAATCAAAGCTAACCTTAAGCCTATCTTTGCGTTCATTAAGCAACTTGGCAGCACCAAGAAGCATGGTAGTATGAGCATCGTGCCCGCACGCGTGCATTTTGCCATCTATTTTGCTCTTATGCTCCCATTCCACAAGCTCCTATAAAAGCAGAGCCATTGGAAACAGTTAAGGCTAACAAAACAGCAACAGTGCGATGATCACCTGCATACGTAAGATAGTAGGAATACAGAAAAAGAAGAAAGGGTTATTAATATTAGGATCACCTGAATCGGGAGAGCATCCATATCAGCACGAAGAGCAACGACAGGCTTAGTACCGGAGCCAATTTGAGCTACAATACCTGTCTTGGCAAATGGGTATGAATAAGGGATGCCAAATTGCTCGAGTTGTTGGCGGATAAGAGCACAAGTATCGTGCTCTTGGAAGCGGAGTTCGGGATTTTCATGGATTTGCCTCCTGACAGAAACCAACCAATCTTTGTCCTGCTGGGCTGAGCTTAGGAGTTGATCTTTGTAATCTTGATCAAGTCTGCCATGTACAGCAGAGAGGTAAGCAAGGAAGAATAGCACAACGAGCAAAACCTGGGCGATCAGAGTAGTGGTGGCAGCCATGGAAAGTTGCAGCTAGACTTTGGCAAGAGATTCATTAAATTGCAGAATCCAGCCCAGCAGAGATGAAATGGCTTAATAAAATAGCAACAGCAAAAGAGTTTTTGCATCCAAATTTACCGATTTCAGCGGAGGAAAGCCATATTATGTTTTTCATTTACCACATTGAACTGTTGCACATGGGTGCTGGCGAAGTTGGTGGGACCTCAAACCTCTTAGCTTAAAGAGTGATCCCAAAGTCGTATTCATACCTTTTTGTTATTGGTGTTTAACTCTTTCCAAACTCGACTATTTTTAGTCGCAACTTTTCTAACTGCCATAGAAAAAAGCCTTTACAAATACAATCTGCACCTTCCAAATAGCTGCTGCTCTTTTATCCAAGCAAAATGCAGTCTGAATTGGGAAGAACTGTCTCCTCCTTACACCAGACATTTTTGTAGCAAACTATTACGCTTATGATTAATGAACACCTCATTTTCTTTTGCAAATGTACTAGTTTCTTTTTAGAACAAAGTGCACCATCTATTTGGAAGTGTGCTACTGCACATAAGCACAAATCGTTTAGGATCACTTCCCTTGATTTCATAATACAGACAAGTTGAATACATCAGCAAAATGTAATTTTTCTTGTTATAGAAATCCTTCAAATATAATGTGCAATAGAATCGTTCCGCTCCTTCAGGTATATTTCTGCCAGGGCAGTGTGTAAAGCTGCCCCAATTGGAAGGACATTCTCATCAATGCAGAAGTAAGGGGAGTGAGGTGAATGAATAGAGCCAACTTCCTCATTTCTAATTCCAATGCTTAGCATGTATCCAGGGATTACTTCTTGATAGAAGGCAAAGTCCTCCCCTGCCATAACTTTGTTGCCCCTCTTGACATTCTCAGGACCAAGCAAAAGCCCACCAACCTTGTGAACATGTTGATGCAAGTTATCATCATTAACAACAGCAGGATAGGAAGGGTAATCTTCTTCTTTCATGTCTATATAAGCATTACATCTGTGTACGGCTGCTTGGCCTTTTATGACCTACAAGAAGTCACAATTATATAAGCAGGACTAAGCTTGCAAACAATCTAATATCTTTCACTAGTTCATAAAAACAAATGGATTGGCAGTCGGCCAATAACTTGAAGCAGTGGAAATGATAATGGAAACGTATGCTATCAACAAAGCGCCAAACTACATATAATAATTCCCAGAACACTGATACAACATGTCAAGAGAGAGTACTCTTCAAAGACAAAAAAACAATAGACTGGGAACAAGGAATTTTACCCCCTATTTCAGATATGTTGTCGAGGGGATAGCATCACAACAAGGAAAAAAACAAGAGAAAATGGAGAACAAACAAACACGGAATTTTCCTCAATAATAATAATAATAAACTGATGCATGAAATATTTGAGTAAAAGAGCAGGAAGAGGATAAAATTGAAGGGTTGTTTCCTGTAATCTGCAGGTTGTAAACTCTAGAGCAGGCTATCTCATGCTTCTTTGGATAACGAAAATTTAGCTTATCTAAAAAAAAACCTAAGGGTTTGGACAAATCATCTACTCTACAATAAGAATAAAAGAGATGTGATAAGTTAGTAAAATGTTGCAAAGGGCAGGAAAACTTAAGGACAGTGGACATGTGAGGATTTTTCTTAACCGGTTTGTTAGAAAATTATGATTCACTATGATATCGTTTACCAGAACCAAAATTAAAAAGGCTGAGTAATGCCGTATACCTCTTTCAACCTCTGTTGAAGTTTATGTAAGCCTTCCGTGGAGAGACTCCTTAGAGTACCCCCAAATTCAACATATGATGGAATTACATTGAATGCAGACCCACCTCTGATATAAGTAACAGACAACACCTTACAGCAAAGGTTAAAGCATCAGCATTAGGTTGCATTGGCTGCCTAATTTACATAAGTCACTATATATGCATAATTTGTGAAATATCCAAACAACAGATAGATGTCAATTTTGTCAAAGAATAGGCATGAAACATTCCTCTACAACTTACCACAAATGAGAAACACACTTTGCCACTGCTTTTTGGCAGTACTCTTCTTACTCAGCAAATTGATTTTCAAGGAATGAAGCACTTAAACAGCAATATTATGAGTGTCGAGGTGGTAGAACTCTCACATATAATTATAAATCATGTCTAAGGCTTTACACTGAGTGAGTCAAAGGAGTTTGTATCTAGATACTTTCAAAATTATCAAGCAACAAGGTCCACAAAATTTCATGCATTTCTAGGAAGACTGAAAGCAGAAGATTACATGAACATCTAGATAAGAAAATAGGACCATACTAGGCTATGGAGTGGATCAGCTTCTCTAGAGATCAGTTGTTGCAATGCCAAAATTGCAAAGGATGCAGCAAGTATTGTATCTGCAGTATAATGGGGCTCTGCAGCATGCCCACCAACTCCTTCTATTTTGGCTTCAAAGAAGCTTACAGCAGCCAAAAGTGGCCCTGGAACCAATGCTATGCTTCCTGTGGGGGTTTGGCAATCAATATGCATTCCAAATATTGCTTCAGAATCACCGAGAGCTCCTTCCCTTATCATTTGAGCTGCACCAGCACCTCCCTCCTCTGCGGGTTGGAAAAGTAGTCTGACAGTTCCCTTCATTGACATATAAAGGGGAAATCATTCAATTGAGTGAGTTTGAAAACTTTAATAAAAGGAACTTATACTAGAAAAACTTTTGTAAACAGACAAAAAGTAAACTAATTCTTTTTATCCTCCGTGGCCTCTAGTCTAAAAGGTAAATCAGGAATCTAGACAAGTATCATTAAGCTAGATGTGATGCTTGTGAAGGATATCCAAACCTAACTTCAATGAATGGTCAAATATTCCTGAAAATAAACATAATGAGCTTATCTATAAAACAAAACTCTCCTTTTCAATCATGAAAAAAGATAAACTAATTCAACTACACATCAATCCAGTAGAGATTACCAGTTATAAAGATTGCAAATCAAAGCTAACCTTAAGGCTATTTTTGCGTTGACTAAGCAACTTGGCAGCACCAAGGAGCATGGTAGTGTGAGCATCGTGCCCACATGCGTGCATTTTGCCATCTATTTTGCTCTTATGCTCCCATTCCACAAGCTCCTACAGAAAGCATCAAGGCAAAAAAACAATAAATTTGTGATGATCACCTGAATGTAGTAAAAAGAAGAACAGGGTTCCTTCTAGTAGGATCACCTGAATTGGAAGAGCGTCCATGTCAGCCCGAAGAGCAACTACGGGTTTAGAACCAGAGCCAATTTGGGCAACTATACCGGTCTTGGCAACCGGGTATGAATAAGGGATGCCAAGTTGATCGAGTTGTTTGCGGATAAGAGCACTCGTGTTATGTTCTTGGAAGCGGAGTTCCGGGTTTTCATGGATTTGCCTCCTGATGGAAACCAACCAATCTTTGTCTTGCTGGGCGGAACTTAAGAGTTGATCTGTGTAATCTTGGTAACGTCTGCCGTGTATAGCCGAGAGGTAAGGAAGGAACAAAAGCACAGAGACGAAAGTTGTTTGACCCATATGAGTTATCGATTGGCTTTCTTCAAACAGTTTCTAACAGGAAAACGAATCTTGCTACCGCGTTTGAGGGAAGGACGTCAATTGAAACAACCTTATGTTAATTTGGCCAGAAATGCATAGAAGGGATGGCGGCGCAGTTGGCTAACACATGAGTGTTGTAGTTTACGTTCCTGAGGTTAGGCGTTCGAGCCTCGCTCATCCAATCGCTATTATTTATTAATAATCACACAAATAAATAAGTTTTATAAATTAATTTTAATAATCTATAATTATTCAATCTATCATAACCTTAAATCCATGCTATTTCAATTTAGCGAACATATCAATCCGGCATTGTAATTCAAAATGCACACTTTCACAATAAGAGAATTATTTTTGGATAAATTCTTTTATAGGATTGAAATTAGCTTGATATACCATAAATACGATCAATAATTTTTATTTAATTTTTTAATCTATAATAAAAGTAAAACTTTTGGTCTAAAAATTGATACAACGTAGAAGATAAAATAAAATATATATAATGAATAAAATATAAAATAAGTTAACGTATTTCATCTATAATTTTTTGTATTACAATCTTATATTTATCTAATCCCAATAAAAAGTTACGTGAGATCCAACACCGATAACTGTGAACTTCCTATAAATAAAATTTTGATAAATTTTACATATTTTTAAATTATGATTAATTAATTATAATTTAATTATTTTAAATGGTATGCTCCTTACAGCAATGCCCATATGAGGGGGAAAAAAAAAAAAAAAAAAAACTGTCGTACGTACAATGCCAAGATTCAGTTCCAGTTAGTGCCTTCCTACCTTCAAAATGTAGGCATGCCCAATGGCGGAGCTTTCGAGTAGCAAAACGCAAAAACCAGAGAGTATATACTGCAAAGACAGATGCTCTGTATATTAATCTATCTAAATAGATGCTCCGTATATTACTCGTATACATGTTAGTCCTCTAAATCATGGCCGCAATCCTAATTAGCAGAGAGCCTCAAAATGAAACAAGTCAACTATACACAACGAAACAAGGAGCATCAAATTAAAAAGGCATTCGATGTGCTGACCAAAACTATAAACAAGATTAATGTCACCGCTACCCAAAATATAATAGAAAAAGGCTTGTGCGAGCGTCGAGCTGAAAACTTCTTTTTCCATCGAGCTGGAACCTCTTCACCAACTGAAATGATGCTCTTTGACCTTGAAATATTGTTTTTGCTTGACTCGGAAAGGGATATTTCCTGAAGTTCGTCCATGGTGCCACAAGCAGCATCACCACCAATAGTGATATCCTCTTCCATGACCTTTACCTCCTGCAAAGACAACTTATTAAGGTCCAATACAAATCTGGAATTGGCAGTGGTTTTATACTATCATCAGTTACAAACTTCTCACCTTTGTAACAACTGGTTTTGAATCTTCTTTCTCTTCACTACTCCAGTTATTTGTTGCATTGCCTTGGTAAAGTGAGAGGACTTGAAGTTTACACTGCAGACGTAGTCTTCTTGGCGCATTACCCTGAGTCACAAAGTTCTCAGTATCTGTTTGACTTCGAGCAGAGCGAGATCTAATCCTGATCCCAGTGATAGCTCTATCAACATTACAAGTTGTATTCACATGATTGCTCAGTTCTTCATTACTATTTAGCACATTGTAGAATGCCCCTGTGCCAGAAAAGTTAACATCCTGCTTGCAAATTGGAATTGTGCAATCTTGTGCAGTTGCTTTAATCTCTAGAGAAGCCCCTTTGTTGGCAGTTTCTGTCCCAAGCTGTTCCAAAGAAAAATTCTTGTTTTTAGAAAAAAAGGTTATTCTTAACAAAAAAGAGTTCTTAATGCCTGAAGATGCAAATATGAAGTTATGTGTGTCATACGCCTGATCATAAGTCATAAGAACACTATGAGACACTAGTAAGAATATAGGATAAACAACATGTAAGTAGATGGCTTCTACTCACCAGTACTTGGGCCACTTCAGCATCTGATTCACTGCATGAACCACCATCCTTACCAAAGGCCATGGCCTTAGGGGTCTCACTTTCAATAGTTGAATTCTTCTGACTTCCAGAGTCATCACTGTAGTAAAAAAAATCCCAGAAGTCAGAAATGTAGGCATCATTTTCATTTGTACCATGCTCAAACTCCATCCCACTGAACCTGTCCCCAACATGATCAAACATCCAAGGTGCCTGCTCTGCCTCAATCTGTGCATGCAATGGAGAAAAGAGTTTGCAGTCCAGTGGCCCCACCATGGGATTATAAACAGGATTCAAAGCATCTACAAGTGGATCCACCTGAAATTGAACAACATAAGTGCTATAGCAATGATTGCAAAACCTAAATTCAAATTCAGTTTCATTTTCTCACCTCTGCAGGTGCTATTTCTAGCACTTCACCTATTACACCATAAGCCTCATAGTCATTGTTGTCGCACTCTAATATGGGTGCAACAGCGTTACAAATCACTTCATCGTGTAAACCCGCAGGATAAGTTTCACTGCTATTGGGAATTTTTTCAGCTTCCTCTTCCGCCGCTAGGGAGTCTTGAGGCCCTTCTAACTCAGCTTGCAAGTCTTCTGTAGGAGATGATACATCGGGATCAACTTCTTCACCATTTATATCTTCAGTGGTCTCATCTTGTTTCTTGAATAGACGACAAATCACAAATGCGTTCTGCACAAGGACAAACGAAAAACAACGAATATGGAAAAAAAAAAAAAAAAAACTATAATCAAATGACCAATACATGTAAATCAAGCAACTAATTCAACACATTATCACAATTACCCCACCGATAATATACATAAACCCTAGTTATTATTGTGTAAAAAAAAAAAATGAACCATCAACAAAACTAAAAACAGGAATTGATGCAAACGGATTGGCATAACTAATCTTGTACCAAAATATAAATCACATAAAGGAGTTCATGATGTCAACTAGTTTCCACTAGCGATATTACAAAATTGACCTTATTTTCCATGATCATAATAACAAGGGTAACTAAACAGAAACTGGAATTCGAAACAATACAGAAGTAAGACAAAGAAAGAAGGAACCTGTCCGGGCTTGGTGCCGTCAAGCTCATCGAGGGTAGTACGGTACTCGTGCATAACCCAATTGGTTCGCTTTCCCCTAGGAGCCCGGCCGGAGTAAAACACCAGGGTTTTCTTCATGCCGATCAAGCTGGACCCAGACTTAATCTTGCGATCCTTACCCGTAGCCTTCCAGTAACCAGCCTCGGTAGCCCTGTTGAGTCTGTTGCCTTTAGGGTACTTCCGGTCGAGTGGGCAGAAGAAAAACCACTCTGGGTCACGAGTCCTTATAGCGGACAAATGAGGCAAATCCCAGGGCTCACATTTACAAACATCGATTTCACGTATAACTCCAAGCTCATCGTCCCTGTTCCCGTTTATCTTAGACCGTAAGTAAAAATCGATCAATTCCTCGTCCGTTGGTCGGAATCGGAATCCGATGGGTACTGAATTCAGTGACAGAACAGCCATGCTAAAACGTTGTTAACCAAACAAAAAGGAGAGATTCTTAGGTAAATTTTTAGAAAACAAAAAGAAAAAGAAAAGAAAACCCTAAAAAATTAAAAGAAAAGGAAGATGGAGTGAGTGAGAGAAGAATCAAAGGGGTATTAAAGTATTTGGAAGAGATTGGTTAAGAGTCTAAAAGGAGAGGAAAATGGCCTATAGCTTCCATAGTATATGAAAGCCTTCATAATTTATTTTTAAATTTCAGTATCACTACAGTTACCCGCGTTTCAACTCGTATATTCCGCTAGGAAGTCTCAGCTAAGCTGTGTTTTTACCATTATGCCCATTCTTCAAACCCCGAGATTCCCTTTTCCTCCCTTCGTTGTTTGTACAGTGTCCAAGGGAGTAATTTTGCTGAAAATTTAAGGGTGGATTCTCCGAAACCAAGTGGAGATTGAGTAAACCAGCGACTATTATTTTGATATTATTTTATAATTTTTATCAACCTGTGTGAGAAAAAAAAACTTAATAGATGTTTCTCAAGAAAAAATTATTGAAAATTTTGAACACAATCATTTTTCTCTCGATTTTATGTACTGAATTTATAAAAGATTAATTTTTTAGCTATTACGTACTTTCATACATTTTATTGCAAAATATGAGATTTTCAGACATTAATTTCCGTTGTCCCCATGTAAAATTCTTGCATCTGTCCATCGGTCCGGATTTTGGAAACAGAACTCTTCAATGTGCAAAAATACAGGAAATCAACCATAATGTTGGAAAAGTCCATCTCCGTGGAACATAACTGCAGAATTTTCAATTGTTAGTGCTCTATTATTCATGGCATAGTGAAAAGTGCTACAAAATAGTTGTGTAATTGTATTACATCCATCTTGGTAACATTCTATATACAAGAAGCCCTAAAGTGTTGCACTGAACTCACCATGCTACAAAAGCGTGATAGCTACCTGTAACCTGCCTACCTGTAATGAATATTTACATGCAAACTTTCACTACTTTCTCTTTTCCATTTCCTTGTTTAATAAGCAAACACAAGTAGAGGAGAGCTAGTCCATCTGCCAATGGCCAACAGAATGACCCCTTTATGGGGCAGCCGTTAAATTTCATGTTGTAGGAGACGGTCGGCAGTGGAGTCCCTTACATGATATGTGAGAGAGCTGGTGTTCTTGAGCATGATCAAAAGTATTGCAGGAAGCATGGACGGTGCTTGCACACGAAAAATTTCAAGTTCTCTCTGAAACACTCCGATGGCTATCTTGGTATGAACAGCACAAACTGCCCGCGCCCCTGAACTTTCTTCATTAGTCTTTTTTCATTTCTGTGCCTATACAAAATTCCCATATATGTCTCGTTGCACCCCAAGTTTGTCAAGTTGTTAACTGGGAAAATGGCATATTGGCATTTCTACTGGTGAGAACACCACCGTAAGTCTCGCGTGATCGGAAAGAGAATAATTTTCAGGCCACATTCCTTTTTCCACTTCCGAAGGGAATAGGACTGCGTTCTTCACACTAAAACCAACAGCTTGCTCCTGACGATATTCCGCAGCGGCCCCATCTCGGCCTTCATTGCTGTGTTCATCTCTTTGCTCTGACCACGTACCTTTCCAGATTCGCTGCTGCAAAGTCCATTATTCCACAGCATTAGCATTATACATTATAAATCTGCCTAATGGAATTGACGGTAATGTAAGTTAAATTACTTTCTAGCAGTGTTTGACTGTTTGTTCCTAATACTGGGTGGGTACATTGTGCAGACCTCTCTGAATTCAGAATATGATTAGCGAGACTCAGAGACATACATATAAGCAATAAGTTTGGTTCATTGGACAGACTCTGAAGATCAAATACCCTGGACCACCGGCATACCGCATAATGCTAAAAACCTCAAATAAGAGCCAACATCTAAGACAGTTCCATAAGGGTTACCTGAAATTCTTCACGGTCAACAACACCGTTTCCATCAATGTCTGCTTGAACCCACAAGTCTTTTGTCTCTTCAACGCTGAGTCCATGGCAATGACCAGTTATATTAAGCTGTAGAAAGAACATTGCACTATTTGTATTCTTCTACTAAGCAATAAGGTAATAAAAAAAGGAAAGAAATGAGTTTCAGATCCCAATATCAGGAAAGTTCTATACCTGTCGAAGAGCTTCGCAAAAACCTAAGTAGGTAATGTAATCACCATCATTGTCAGCCTTAAGAAAAGCAAATGCATCATCTTCTGTCAGCGAAGCTTTCTTTAGTTGATTCTGTAATAGAATTTGCCACTGTCAGATAAAAATTTTACAGAACTATATTTTCTTGGCTAGGTCCACATTTGCTCTTGGATTCGTGGAAACAGGAAACAAGGCACAGATATCTGGCTGATTTTCTCGTACTCAGCTTAAAGCAAACAACCAGGTAAGCAATTATTAATTCAGTGAAACTCTAATCGCATAATGAGGAATATTGAGAAGAAATCAAATTTGACAATATTAGACAGGGCAAAGAAAGTAAAGGTCAACAACTGAGGGGATGGACGATGGAGATGTAGATAGAACAACAATGTTAATTGTTAAGCTTCTGACCTTGAACATGCCAAATACTGCTTCACTCCAACTTGTTTTCAGCAGTTTCCGATATCTATTGGGATTGAGAAGCCAAATAAAATCCACACCACATACATTTCCCCGATGATTGAGGTGGCTAACCCACTGTTTTTAAAATTCAGAAGATGTGAGAAAATTACTTGATATGTATAAGCTTTGACTAATGATATTCACCTTATGTGCATCTGCATCGGTGTACTGATGAGCAGTATCATATGATGATACAAAGCCCTGGGACCTAAGGAACTTGTACACGTGCCCACGTTTGCTCCCGTTCCAGTCACTGTAGGAAATTAGCAAGAAAAGAAAACAAGTTAGTATTGTTCTATAAGGGTAAGACATCAGTGCTTGGTCCAAACTAAAAGAAATGAATTATATTTTCACCCGCAAAGCATAATTGGTAAAGGACTAAGCTTGTACTCCTTCTGATAAGATTCCACATATTGCAAGATTTTATAGACCTGCTAAAACAATTATATAAAATGGATCAAAAGAAGTAAGAAAGAACTTAGTGAACAATTTCTGTTTAGATATGAAAGGAAGGATGTTTTTACCTGATGCAATCGTACTATGCACAAACTTGAATCGTGAGGAAAAAGCAAATGGGTGTTTACAATGAGAATTTCTTGGCAAGTATCATTGTTTCGATATAGTGAAGCAGGGGTTGCCAACTCAACATGTAGCAACTGCGCAACCCGGTCTCCACAATCATTGAATAGCAATTCCCTATACTTAATAACTCTAAAATAGTCCTTATGCACGGCAGTCAACAGACCTGTTATCTCCAACAGAAACACGGTTTTTTTTTTTTTTTTTTTGGGCCACAACAGCAGAAACAAAGTTAAGTTAGAAGGAATCAACAGAATTAGAAATGGAAAAAATGGGCAACTTCATTGCTTAATCTAAAAGTAATCATTTGATAATTTCTTCCAAAATGCAAGACCGGGCCCCACTGCTTCCTATTTTGTGCGTCACTAGAACAAATGAACAATGCCGGCTATAATAGTCAACATAATACTATGGAATTCCAAAAGTCTATAAAGAGTTAAATGACCATTTCAAGAAAAGAAAAAGCAAACACTTACAAGCCTACCCAAATCCCCATTCATGAGACTTGTTAGTTCTCAACTTGAAAAAAAAAATCCTTTTTTTTTTTTCGTTTTCTCTTTGGTTGGGAAAAAAACTGTGTCAACATCATTCGAGGAAGAAAGCATGGTCTTCCTATGATACTACCAAGGATCTTGTCATCAGTTTCTATTTATTTAATTGGATTTTGAAGTGGTCACATTTATTTTCTTAATTTGTTTCCCTACCCTCAAACCCACTTTTCATTCTCTAAAGTATCACCTTCTATATTTCCTTGCATACATCCCCCAGATCAATATGTTAGGTGGGAAAAGAAATGATTGTCGCCGTCCTAATCAAGGCCAATGCGGTTGGTGACTTGGTTATGACCATCTAGATATACAGTGAGCGGGGCGGCTGCGTAAAGTGCCTATTGAAATTTTACATAAATTCAATTAAAATTAAAAAAAAAAAGGATAGAGGAGTTAAACTGACCATCACCACGGTTGTTGGTACGTCCAAGCTTGAAATTAAGATAACCAGCATCACCCAGCCTCTTCTCATACATATTTACAAGCTCTTCATTCCCAACCCAGAATTCCTACAGCAAAAGGAATTAGAAATATGAAAAAGAAAAGGGTGTTTGCATAAGCTAGAATCACTAGACTACATGCTCAAAACCTTCGAAGATAATCACACTAGAAGAAGCAAAACAGTTAAGCTCAAAGACAGAACGACCGAAACAGAAAATGAAATGCTGGTGAACAATGAAAAAAACAAACTCAAGAAAGAGAACTAGATATAGTGAAACATGATATCTGCAGCAGCCAATAAGTAGGCACAATTTCAACGGCATATTCATAATAATAATAATAATGAAATGAAATGGTATGAAAGTTATTGGATACCTGTAGACAAATAATGGAAGATCTCTCGTGTAACAAAGAATCCAATATCCGATCATTCCTGGCCAACCAATATGCCCTGTAATCGCTTTCACGGCAGTTCTGGTCCTGAATCCAATCACAAATGCAAAACAAAACAGAAGTTGAAAAAAGGCAGTAGAATACAATGAAAAACTGGACAAAAAACAGAGGAAAAGAAAGAAACCTTATGAGAAAGGCGTTTGTAAATGGGGGCGAGGATGTTAAAAGTGGTGCAGGTAATGCAGGGTTGGTGAGGATGATCCCTCATGGAAGATGCAATCGCATAGCTTCCAATCCTCGATACCCTTGTCTTCATCTTTAGTCTCCTATCTTTTCTCATTTTCGATTTTTACAACAAACCAAACAAAAATATACTGTAATAAAGAAAACAGAGTCCTTTCGCAAATTCAAAATTTTGAAGGTTAAGCGGACGTGACAGTCGATTTTCAGGAATGTTTTTCGAAAATATAAGAAAAAAAAAAGGCGGTTGCGGCGGTGCCCCTTCCCCTTAGGAAACCAAAGCCACCCCGAAAATGGCAGCACCACCACGACAACCGCCTTTCCTTGTTCTGCTTTCAAGTGAAAAAACGCGCAACCTCATATTTTACCTTGTTTTTGTTGCTATCCTTGGTTTGTACTTCATATGACTCCTCACTCCTCTCCTTGTATTTGTATCCTTGGCACCATTGTCTTATTGTATTGAAATAGTGCTAATGTTATTCCATATTCCATTTTCTACTACTATTAGTTTTGAAAATGGTGCCCGTTGTTATTATATAAAAGTAATAGTTAATTAGAATTATAATTTTTATAATATTTATAATTTTAAAAATATTATCGATAAATATTCTATTTTTTTTAAAAAAAATCAATTTATATAATATAAAACTACAAATAGTTTTGCATATATTTTTAACCTTTTATTTTAATATATCTAAGAGACGAGAGAAATAAGTAAAAATAAAAAAAAAATTAATTTTACCCTTTAAAATGATTGAAATTAATAATTAAAAATGTATAAAATTAAAAAAAAAAAAGGTAAGTTGATTCATCCTCTTTTATTTTTAATATATAAAATATATGTTATTCAATAATTTGAAAAAATATTATGTAAAGGTGTCTTATTTATTTACAAAAAAATCCCACTAATTAAGAAAAGAATGTATGATATCACAATTGTATCATAATCTTAAATATTATTTCAATTATATTATTATAATCTCTAATATTATATTTAATTATATAATTACATTATATTACGTTAACATAATATATAAATTTTTATTTTTTTAATATATATTGATAAGTATCGTGTACATGTTTTAAGTCATTTCCTAACGTTTTTTCATAATAATAATAATAATAATAATAATAATAATAATAATAATATAAAAGTTATATATTATTAATACATTAAATATAAATTATATTATTATTATTCATAATAATAATAGAATATAATATAATATAAAATTTATACATTATTAATACATCAAATATAAATTTTATTATTATTATCCCATTTTTGGAATCTCTTGTTCTAAATCACGTTGATAATGCATCCAAAACAAAATATCTTGGAGGAAAAAATCTTTAGTGATTCAATCTTTCAATAAAAAAAATCTTTAGAAATATAAAATGAGCTATGATAAAATCTCAAAATTCAATTTTCAATTTCAAAATTTTAATATATATATATATATATATTTTTTATTTTTTTTTCCTTTAGAGTATAAATGACAATTTCTTATAAATTATTCTCATAAATTGTCATTTATGTAACAATGAAACATGATAAGTATAAATGACAATTTCTTACTTGAAACTTATCATTTACTTCATTCAATTAAAAAAATAAAACGTCTTTGGGAATTTTTGTTTCATTCATTGTTGAAAAAATAGGGAGGGGGACATTACAAAACAAAATCAAATCATAGTAGTTTGGTTTGGGTCCTGGTTGATGGTTATACTCAAGTATAATGCGGCGTTCAGGAATCAGGTCCCCACAGAATTTATTCTTTTTTTTTTTCTGCCGAAAGTTATGGTGGATATTAGTAGATATTTTCATTAGTTATTTCACTTTTTCACATCCATTATTTTTTCTTTCCTTTAGATTGTTTGATTACTAATCAATCAGGAGACAAAACTCTCCGTCTACGTAAATTCTTTCATTCATAATTTTGTGGTAATAGATTTTCATCGAATCCATTTCAGAATATATATATATATATATATATATATATATTATTCATGCATGATAATCTTCTTTTTTTTTTTTTTTTTCTCAAGTTTGTATAATGGAACATTCCGGGTTCAAAAATATTGAGAGCAGCAATTGAGCTTGATCATACCCTCGCAATTCGCGAAAATATCGAGTGGAATCTTGTGCTTGTAATAGAGTGCGCGTAGTTGATAAAAAATAGAAAGAAAAAGATGGAGGATCGATAGGGAATTTGAGGAATTGAGAAAAGGAAAAGGAGCATTTATTTGGGAAGACGAGGCAAAAGAGACGTGCTCCGTTCTCCACTGCTTTGAACCATGAACCCACGGAATAATTAAACCAAAAACCAAAATGCACGTAATACTTGCACTTGAAGTTGGCAACGACAGTGCACCAAAATGCAACTTTGACGCCTGCCACTACTTAAAGATTACGTTTATGAAAAAAAGAAAAAAAAAAAAAAAAAAAACCCCTAAGACGCATACTCAAAGAAGCAACTTCAAGTTAAAAATTAATTGAGTTGAAATTATTAGGTTAAATAGTCTCAATTTAATTGAATATTCACATTAATGAAAATATAATCAAACAATCAATCACATAAGAGATATTAATTTAACGAGATTAACCCAACCAATCTAAGTCTATCAATAAAAAAAAAAATCTATTAGTAACATACAATCATATCAACCACATCAATAATCATAGACACTCACAATCTCTTCTAATCTTATACAATATTCTCAAAACAAATAACTATATAACAATATGCACCCATGCACCATGCTTATATGAACCCTTTCAGTTTTTTTTTATATACTTACAAACATTCAAATATACACACCTATAAAATATAAATCTTCAGTATTCTTATGTGGTGTTTACCTATAAAATCCTATAATTCTTTTACATTTTTTTTTCATATCTAATCCTGTAAAGATTTTACCTATTTATAAGTATACAAATTTACCTATTAAAAATCTATTTTCTCTTATAATTTTTCTTCTACAAGTCTTATTATTCATTAAATAATATCTAACAAATCTCAAATAAATCTATTATTTGATTTAAGTCATTATTCCTAACAATCTTCATCTTAGCCCAAATTCTATCAATTATCAATATTCATACTAGATATTCTTGGCTCTACTTGTAATGAAAGTATCAAAATCACCCTCTTTTGTGTGTTTTCAAGCTTTATGCAAATTAATTTCCAAAACACAAACTCAAATTCTTTCATTGAATCGAGTAGTTACTCTAGGTTTGTCTCTTCTCATATCTTGAATTTGATACCACTTGTTGGGATCACAACAACTTTAATTTCACTTGTTAGGCTAAATAACCCTAATTCAATTAAATATTCATGTCAGCAAAAATATAATTAAATAATTAATCAATCACACAAGAGACAGTAATTTAATATGATTTGATTTAACTGACCTACGTCTACGGATAAAAAAAAAGATCTATTAGTTATAAGAAATTACAAACATATAATTATATCAACCACATCAATACCCATACATACTCTCATTTAGTCCTATGAAATATTCTCAACCCAAATAAACATATACTCATGTACACTCATGCACCATGCCTATGTAGACATTTTTATTCTCCTATAGTTCACTTACAAACATTCAAACATATATACTCAAAAATATAAGTATCTTATAGTCTTATGGGATATCTACTCATAAAACCTTACAACTCTTTTATATTTTTTTTTCATACCTAACTTTTAAATATTTCACTTATTTATAAGTATACAAATTAGCCTATCAAGAATCATTTTTCTCTTAAAATTTTTTTTCTATAAGAATTTTTATCTATCAAGTAATATTTAACTAATCTCAAATAAATTTTTTATAAAATTTAAGTCATTATTCTCAACAAAAATATCAAAATTGATCCTCAACTTTTTTATTATTGATTAAGAAACTCTTACAAAAATATAAAGATATTGATTTCGAACTAAAATTTCTTTTTTTTTTTTATAAGTTTTGTCCATCTTATGTATTAAAACAAAAAAGTCAAGACCAAGACCATCTAATTAGTAATCACTCGAATTTGGATCATAACATCTAAAAATGTTTATGGATTAAGTCAGATTTAAGTCAACCCTAATCAAATTGTTCTTTTTTTTTTTTAGTTTTTATAAACTTGAACATGAGCTTGGCCTACCCATCCACTCATATAATTTGTTATTTAAATAATAAAAATATATTTAAAATTAAAATTAAATAAAACATATTATGTTTTTATAAAACAAGATCTTCAACTCAAGTTTGAATTGGGCTCAAATTGTATAATAAAAACCTCATCAATATCCAATAACCCGATAATTTGATCACCTCATATGTAAAAGCTTGGTGTAACCAAAATTATCCAAAACCAGATCCCAGTTATCAACTCTTAATTGATCTAACACATGCAACACCTCCCAATTCTCCAAAGACTAGTAGTTTTCCTCGTCAACTCGATAGAGAGAAGATTTTAGTACTTTTTGAATGATATCTTTGATCCATTTTGTACCATTCTATATGGTACAATAGTATTTGAATGTTAGTTCAAATTTTGATAAGGTATAGTCAAAAAATTAAAACTTATTAAATAGATTTTGAAATAATTTTTAAACTTATTTAAGTTTGGAATTAGATTTTGGATAAAAAAAATTAAAATTCGAGCTCAATAGAAAAATGTCCAACCTAAAATATATATAATTAAAATATTATAATTATATAAATATATATGTGAATTTTTATTTTTATATTTTATTTAACAAAAGATTTTTAAAATTTTTTATTATATAAATTCGATTTAATGATGGATTTTAAATTTATTTTTTTAATATTTGAAAAAATTTTGAAATTTAAATTATTGATCATATTTGAACAAACATATAAATTATTAATATCAAATGTAGACCTGACTCCAATCTGATTTGGCTCATGAATCTCAACCACCTCACATGAACATTAATTAGGAACCGGCTTCCTAACATTAATTAACAAAATGCAGGATTGCATTCATGGCGTCATATACCTTTGTAACATGCCTTTGTAACTGATTTGACATTACAGCACTTCCCTCGTCCGATTGGATTCATGACCACAACGAGACAAATCCTAACCACAGCGCCCCTGTCCCCCGCTGCCAGCGCCTCTTGATAACCCTTTAAGCATGCAATTGCCATTAAGCATGCAATTGCCTAACGATAGAATTTATCTTTAGTGAGCTGGCATGCGCTGCATTGCAGGAGCCATAGACGGTGTTGAGGAATCAAACAAGATAGGAAAGGAAGAAGAACATGCAAAAGCCGAAAGCGGCATGAGAGAATTTGCTTTTCAGCCACCTTGCCTGGTGATTTTAGCATTGTTTTTGCTGGTAGTATATGTGCAGTTAAGTTGTCCAATGAGGCAATGACCCATTTTCTGATGTCTAAGAGTCCATATTAGAAATGATTGATGATGCAGGTATACATGATTGGAATGCAATGGAAGAGTTGGTTTACTGTTACATTGCTCTCAACTCACCAGAGGTTTATCAGGTTATTGTAAATGCTTTTCTGAGTTTGCTTTGTTCTTAATTTTCATTCTTATTAGTTTCTACTACTGTTTATAATTATATGTAATATATTTTTTGTTAGAAGTATGGCATTGGCAATTGGCTTGTAAAATCATATTGAAACTGGAAAATATTTGCTTCAAATCCCGAGCTTTCTGTTATATTTTAACCAAGAAATTGTGCTGAAGCATTTTGAAAACTAAAATGATAACTAGGTCCTGGTTAATTAATCCTTCATCATCGCTAACTTCTCTTGAATACATCAATTTTCTGCCATCCGACAGGTTCTCTGCCTGTCTTCTTGGTCCCTGCTCCATTTTAAAGGCCTTATGCAAACAGAAGAAAACAAATAAAATTTTCTAGCTTTAAGTTGTAGTATAAAATATGAATCCCTTTTTGCCCCTTCTCTTTTGACATGCTATGAATCCCTCTTTTTCTTGTCCTATGACAGTTGGACTTTCTCCTGCTTAATTGATGCCAAAAGGGGCACAGAAAAAGTTACACAAAACCTGACGCTTGTCATTGTAATTGTGAATTACTACTATATAACAATACTATTTGTTTTGTGAAATGCATCAACTCCTCCTTCTTGTTCCTCTCTAATTGTTAAAGATGAATTTGGAAAGAAATAAGAAGAAACGAAAAGGAAATAACTAGAGAATACAATATACTTTATTTAAAACAGTACCCTTGAATTTATTCGTCAAATTTCTAAAATCAAGAGCCTAGCTAGTTTCTCAGGAAGGTGGGTTATGTTTTCGAGTATAGAACCTCAGGAAAATGGGTTCGTAATTAATTCAGGAGTTTACAGAATCTTTTAGAGTTCCTTCTTCCATAGCATAAACGCTTTTAACAGGTGAAGTAGTAGTTGGCATTACAACCAAGGTCTTCAACTGCATCCCTCCAGATTCAGGAACCGCTTTTGCCAATTCTTCAATACCCGCATTTGGCTGAGGCAAGCATTTTATTTCCTTCTTTCTTCCCCACAAAAACGAGTACAAGCCGCCTATTATCATAACCGTGCCAACCACACTGAAATCATGAACCCATTTGTAGTAATGTAAGAGAACGTAAAATTTAGTATTGAAATATTGAAAAACGATGTATGCATGGTAAAGGATTGTATATTTGCATCTCTGGTAAATTAGTAGAAAGGAAACAGATCATACATTCCGAGTCTCATTTGTTCACCAAGTACTAAAGCTTCTGATATGGCAACAAAAATTAGGGCCAGAGGATTGAACATTGGAGCATAAGTTGGGCCTCGTTTAGCAATAGACCATGTAAGTATGCAGAATGTTGCTGCGGTACTTAGTGCTCCCTGCGGAATTCGCAGCTTATTCAAACCTTGCTGTTCCGGAAAAATAAATTGAGCATAAAAAATTTAAATGAAGAAATGGATCAGAAACTTTACCGAGTAAACTATAGTAACCAGCTGCAAGTTCCACTGTAATCTCCATGCAGACTTGTGCCTGTCTAAGCATAGGCCGATTGCTGCTGATTGTATGGACGCCATGATGCATGTTATCAGCGTTGCCCGGTATTTTGAAGGGAATACTTTGAGCAATTTGACCTGTTTTGAAAGTAGAAAAACTTATGAACTGAGTCGACTGACATTGTAACATCAAGAGAGGTTAATTAGTTTATCATTTTAATTCACACCTGCAATATATACCAAGTGGCATAGCACAAGCAACTGCCTACAAGCATGAAAGTTCCGCGAGTCCAGTGAGTCTCGGATACGTCCGTGGCAGCAGGTGTGTGAATATGGTGATCATGAGAAAGATAGAATGCTTTTCCCTTATACAGGCTAGTTGTCAGCGCTCCTCCCACGCACAAAATTGCACCCACAGTCTTAATTTTACCTGCTCTGCTGCCTAGTCCCAGCTTTTCCATTCTACAATACACATAACAAAAACATTTTCACGTTTCACACAATTCCTTAATTATTAGGCCTTCTTTCTGGATTTTGCAATAGCAACCATCAAATGTATTAATTTACCGGAAAACGATGGAGAAAACAAAGGTGACTATCGGAATTATGTTGAGGAAGTTGGTGGAATACGTAGCTGTTGTGTCTCGAAGACCATAATAAAATAGTCCCATGGCCATTGTTATCCTGCTTGATCATAAGGTTATATCAACGATTAGAAAATTAAATAATTAATGATTTTAAAATTAGCAACTTTAATTATTAGGTAGTCAAAGATCCAGTGCTCTTGAAAATAGAAATGATCTCATGAAAATGTAATTCTCAATTCTGAATTGGGAAAAGATTTAAAAGAAATATTTTAATGAGAGTCGTGAAATTTTTTACTAAAAATGATTTAGTAAAAGTTAAAATTAAAAATCAAAATGATAGATTAAAACGTCATATTGTATAGATTAAACTAGATTATAACCTTGCACAAAATAATTTTATTTATTTAATATAAATATATATATATTAGTTTCTTTTCAAAATTATATTAAAATTTTAAAATTTATAACATATATAAATTTTATATATATTGACTTGTCATTAAAATATAAACCATTTGAAAACAGCAAAAAAAAAAAAAAATGTATCTTTCCTTTGGATATTTTTGTTTATAATAATATTTATACACTTGTAAAATTACATCAAATAAAAATAAAGTATGTCTTTTCTAAAAAAATAAAAATATATATTATTGAATGATAAATTAAATAATAAAAGAAGTATTAACACATTTTTACTTCAGTAATCTCGACAAAATTATTATACAAAATATAAAAAAATGTTAGCAAATATGTGAAAAAAATAAATTGTAAAAAATATTATTTTTCATATGAATGAAACTGTAATAATAATAAAATATTGATAAAACTTTTATTATTAAGTATAAATTTAAATTATAAATAATATTTTAAATATTTTTATATATGATTTATCAATTTAAAATTTTTTATTTATTTATTTTTAAAAAATTTATAAATTTCGTCTCAAAAAATTCATGTAAGTGTTATCCTCTCAATGAAAGCCTAAGTTTATTGAATCTGGCAGAAGTTGTGCTGGACTTGAACTCGTTTTGATTGGCTCAAAAAAATGGAAGAAGTTCAAACCTTTAGACAACTATACAATACTTTTTGCTCATTATTTATATCGCTTAAATTCAATTTTGAAAGAAATTTTTGTTGAGACAGACTTGTGCTTTATCAAAAAAGCATTGAAATTGTAATTTTAATTATTAAAGGAATTTTTAATTTTAATAATCAAATTCAATCACGTAATATTAAGTATAAAAAGGTGTTGAGATATTTTTTTAATGATCTGCATGCCTTTAGGCTTCTTTTATCTTTCGGCAAATAATGGGGAAACTACGCTCCTCGTGGCTCACATCATTAGACAGGCAGAAGAAACCAAAAACAATAAAACTACTTGAAAGCAATCAGAAAAAAAAGAAAAGCAATCAACCCTTGTCCTTGTCCCTGTGTTATCAAATGCGTCTTAATCAACGATCAACATTATTGCCCCTCAAAAAAAATCAACGATCAAGATTATGTCTAAAAAAAAGTGAAAAAAATTGACAGGTAGATGATTGCCAAAAAAAAAAAGAAAAACTCCCATCGAACCAATTTAAAACCATTGTCCTTGCTTCTTTGTAATCATCATTTAATTGGTCACAAAAAGAATCAGCTGATAATCAATGAATCAGCTAAATTATGCTTAATCAAATAGCTGTCTCTAATTGAAGAAGAACGATGTTCATGCGTATGATTCAGATAAGTATGCTTATTATCTTTATGACTTTGTTAAAGGAAAAAAAAAAAAGGGGAATGTGTTTGTTTATGCTTTTTGAAAAAGCCCTAATATATAAGCTTGATTGTGATCTGCCAACAACCTTTATACATAGATATGAGTGATGTTGTGGAGAAAATTATTTGATATGCTATTTGGTGTTTTTTAATTTTATAAGCAAAATTAAAAAAAAAATTAACACATAATTTTTTAATATACTCTAAAGAGTAGGTATCATCATGTTAATTATATTTGTGAAATCTAAAAATTTTATTATTAATGTATTTGATAAGTTATCTTTTATAAAATCTAACAAATTTTTATTTTTGAGGTTTTTTATATAAAATATAATAGTGTAATATGTGAATGTTAAATTTTTAATTTTAGTGATTATAATTCAATTTTTGATAAAAAAATAAATTTTTGTTTTTGAAGTTGGTTAATATATATATAGAGCTCTACAGGTAAAAAATTTTATTATCTAGGTATTCTACAGTTCCTAAATATTTAAGAAAAGCCTAGGTCTTTGCGCTTAAAAACAGATGATTTGAAGGGTTGAAGGGAAAATAACAAGTTTATCCAGTTGTACAAGTCATTTTGAATGATGAAAAGAGCACTTTTATATCATCTTAAATTATGCCATCGTGAAGCTTTTGATGTTTGCTTTTTAATCAACGAAACGTGCAAAATATTAAGTTTCCATGATATACGAAACGCTTAGAGCCAAACACACAACGTTTGGTAATTACCAAAGCCCAAGAGGGAATAAAGTGGCTTACCCTGTCAAGGCATTGATGAAGAGCCAGAACCAAGTCGACCAGGCCAGCTTCTTTGCATTACCTCTGCAGCCATGGCACAAACAGGCGCAACCATCACATCTATGATTACAAACATATAGTTCTACATATATATGAAAAGAAAATGTGAAAAAAACAAAAAAAGAAAAAGGAAAATGGAAGAGAAAAACCTTTCCAGGAAGAAAGCAAAAGGAGCAACACAAAGAGCAGCAACCAAATGTCGGTAGGTCATGAGTGCAAAGATAAAGGTTCCTTGACTCAGTATGACTTTAGAAAGCAGCTGCTGCCCTGTTGCAAAGAGCTGCACCGCCAACATGCTCGCTGCCATCTGTGACCAGCCCAACCATTTCTTCACTGTACCCATTACCGCCATGCTCTCAAACAATTCAATCTTTCTAACTTCTCTATAAAAGCGAGTGAAAGAGAGGGAATGGGTAAGATTAATTAAGAAAGAGACTGGAAACGGCTGTCACCACTTTGTTTTCTGTTGAATTTGTATTTTTCTGATTCCCAATAAACACAGAAAAGTCAAAATGGGGTCGAAGAGGAGAAATAAATGCAGTGGCATTGGAAAATCCAAAGAGCTAGAGTCTCTTACAGATGCCAATGCCAAGCCATATATATATTCTGAGTCAGAGAGCTCTGTGTCAGTCATCGGCATATTCACGCAGTACATAACCCACACGAAATATGGCTTTGCTTGAGCACTCGTTTGATTTAACTCTTCGGGAGATTGGACCATGAAACTTTCTGTTTAATGCCCTCTTGAACTCTTGGATTCTATACATAAATGTACCTATATATCTACAAATATATCCTTTTATGGTAAAGCCTACTTAGGTCCACCAAAAGTTTTTTCTTATACGTCTATTATAATTGCCACATTAAAAGACCAGATTTAGATATAAAGAATGTGCAATTATTTAAGCAATAGTTGGTAAATGGATAAGATATCTTCTCTTATATAAATATATAAAAGTCAAAAAAAAAATTTTCAACTTGAATATCCTATATAATTGACATATAGTCGATCTTAAAATATAATTGTGTCATGCATTTAAATTTTTTTATTTAATTTCATTTAAATTAAAAAATTTAAATAATTAATTATATTTCTTTCCTTTTAAATTGTCAATTTAATTACTTCTCTTTTTACATTTATGTGACCTTTTATAGTTTTCTATGATTAAGATTTTAACTTAACTTGTATTAAATAACAATTTTTTGTTCAAATCTTGTATATACCACATCCATTAATACAAATGAAAAATTTACCCAATTATCAGCTCAAATCTTTTTTTCCTTACCTTGTAGTTCCTCTTATCAGTATATGAATAATAGTAAATAATTTTTCAAGTCTTAGCTCGAAAGGCATAAACAAATAAAAGATTGGAATAACTTCATATTTCAAACAGGCAAATTCATTAAAGTAGCAGCTTGGTAACAAATCTCAGCTTAGACTTTTAATTTTTAAATATTGATTAACTTTCAAATGACTTTCGAGAAATGGACCAAGTTTGAGATTGGTTTTAAATAATTTATCTGATCTTGATAAAAGATTTTAGGATTTGATATAAAGAACAACTCAGACCCTTTGATTATGTAACTTAAAATTTAAGATCGATATGTGTCTGAATTCAGACTTTAAATTTTTTAGGCATTAAATAATTTATTACTTCGAATTAAAGATACAGTAGGTAGATATATAAGGAGTTTGAGCTTTAAACTTTTATTCAACTCGAAACTTGATAGTACAAATAAGCGTCAAAATTACAAAATGTGAGCTTGGCCTAAAGGCCTTTACTGTTAATAAAATTTTAAATTATTTGAATTTCATATCCTTGGAATAGGATTTTCATTCAGATTTTATAGCCTATAGGTCCCATCCTGGATGACCTCTTTAATTATATAAGAGCCCATTCAATTCGGGGCCAACTTTCCGCCTCGATTATCAACTCCTGAGGCTTTCACTTTCTTTAACACTAAGTTACCCTTTTTTATGCTTTTTCATCAATCCCTCTTATTTTAAAAATTGGCAACCATTTGTTGATAAGCTACTAATCTTGTCAAAACAATGTCCTTTTACTCTTTGGTCAAATCCAAATTGGCTCTTAGGGCTTCTTCATTTCTCTCTTTGAACCCGAGCTCAACTTCGAGATTAGGGAAGTTGATCTCAACAATTACCATAGCCTCTATTTCAAAAGCCAGATTGAAAGGAGTTTCTATAGTGGTCTTTAGTGATGACTTTTATAGTTGTTCTGAAAGCACACAATACTCTAAAGAGCTCATCAGCCTATTTACCTTTAACTTTATCTAATCTTTTCTTGAAGGCCTCGAGTGTGGTTTTATTAGAATTAGATCGACCTCACTTTTTTGGTTTATAGTCGATCCATCAATAAAAAGTTTTCATGTCTCTTTTCTCTTCTATTCATCGACCTCTTTGGGTTGTTTGTTGGTTTCAATCGAGGTGCATTCAATTATAAAATCAGTTAGTACCTATGATTTTAGTGTTAACCTAAGTAAAAAGTGTAGATTGTAGTCATTAAGCTTTACCGTCCACTTGATCAGCCTTTTTAACAACTCAGGTTTTTGTAAAATTTACCTAAGTGATTGATCGATTAGGACATTCACCAGGTGGGAATAGAAACACGGCCTGAGCTTTCTAGTCGAAATTACAACAATGTAAGCCAACTTTTTTATTCTGGAATAGTTTATCTCAGACCATGTTAATACTCTACCCATAAAATATACCAATCTTTATTGCCCTTTTTTTTAAAGCCAATATCGAGCTGACTACTTGGTCCGTATTTGTTATGTAGAAGTATAATATTTTTTTAGGCTTTGGTTTTGATAGTATACGATGAAATAAGAGAAATTATTTGAGCTCTTTAAGTGCTTTTTGGCATTGAAGTGTCCATTTAATTTTGAGTTATTTTTAAAAATTTTAAAAAATGACAAGCACCGATCAGTCGACCTTAACATAAATCTAGTCATAGCAGTAATTTTTCTAATTAATTTTTATATTTTTTTCATTGAGGTCAGTGCTTTCACGTCTAAAATGGCTAGAACCTTATCATGATTTGCTTTATCCCTCTTTGATTTATTGTGTAGTTAAGGAACTTGCCTGATGTGGCAACAAAAGAATATTTGCTCGGATTAAGCCTCATGTTATACTTTTTGAACATATTGAAGGTCTCATTTAGATCCTTCAGGTGCATGATCAAACTCTTACTTTTGACAATTATGTCGTCAACGTATACTTTGATGTTATGGCTAATCTAGTCCTTGAATACTTTATTGACTAACCTTTGGTAGGTTATCCCTATATTCTTCAAGCCAAAGGACATCACTTTGTAACAATACAACTTTTCTTGGTCACAAATACGATTTTTTTCTCATCTTCCTTTAGCATCTTGATTTGATTGTAACTTTAATAAGCATCTATGAAGCTAAGCATTTTATGCTTGGCATTGTCATCCACCTATCGATTTATGCTAGGTAGAGGAAAGCTATCATTTGGTGAGCTTTATTAAGGTCGATGAAGTTTATACACATTTTTCATCTTCCATTACGTTTTTTCACCATAACAACGTTGACAATCCATTCGAAGTAGTATGCTTCCATGATGAAACTAGCTTTTAATAGTTTATCGACCTCTTCTTTAATTATTTTTTACCTTTCTATGGTAAATGTCCTCTTCTTTTGTTAAATTGACTTCATGTTTGAATCAATGTGTAGCTTGTGGACCATGATCATGAGATTTATCCTAGGCATGTTGGATAAGGCCTATGTAAACAAGTTGGCATTATTTTTTAGAAGTTGAATTATTTGCTCTTTCTGTTCAAGTTTAACCCCAATTTGCATGCATTTATCAACATTATTTTCACATAACGGCACAAGAATGAGGTTTGCTATGGTTCTGGTTAGCTAATATCAATCTCACGCCTTTTATTAATGATTTCCTTTAATTCAGTTAGGTTGGGACCATTTCCTACAAGGATAAATCCCGACGTGGATGTTAGTTAACTTGTTAGTAGAATAATGCATTATAAAAAGATAAGATTATCAAAATATAATTTTATATTCATGTGATCGGTTTAAAAGGTAGGTTCAATTAACATGTATGTGTATGCTGACTTCAATTTACGACTTCAATGAATTTTTAAAAAATTCCTTTTAAAAGTATGAACAAGTATCGAGCTTAATAGCTTAGTGCGGCTATTAGGAGTGCACTTTTTTTTTCTTCAATTTCTTTCTACTTCTTACCCTAGGTGTTTTCATTTACTTTGACATTTTTCACCTTAACCCCTACTCGTCATTGTTTTGGAACTTTTTAGCTTTGGATTAACTTTCAATTTGCTTTCTAGTCCTACATTTCATTGTAGTCACATAGATTGTCTCACCATTTTAACCTCTCCAACCCTGTTAGGCATCAACAACTTGATCTTCAGATGAAGAACTAATATTTCTCATAACATATTGGTTAGATCGACCTAATATCATATTATAGGTAGAGGAGACATCTACCACTATGAATTCAAATACCAAAGTGACATTCCTTGGCTCTGTACCCAATTAGATTGGCAACCTCATAGTTCTTTTGACAAACACCTATTCATTCCCAAAGTCAATCTGGTGGTAAATAGCTTCAACATGTCATCGGTTATGCTTATCTTCAACATTGTGGCATAGTATAAGATATCGGTGGAACTCCCACTATCAAATAGAACTCTCTTCACCATATAGTTGTAAACTATAGCTTAGATCACAACAACATCATTATATAGGAACTAGATCCCTTACAAGTCTTTCAAAGTAAAAGATATTATCTTGTCATTCTATTTTTTTTATGTTTTGGTTGAAAATTTACTAGCCATCACTGTTCCCTGATCAAATGTCTTTTTGGTTGACGTTGTTGTCCCCATGTGATCACATTTATTATGTTTAAAATAGGCATGTTATCTACATTATTCCTTTCATTTTCTTACTGCTCAGTTCTTTGATTACCACACATCGATTTTTTTCTCTTCTTCTATTTTTTTGATTTTTTTCTATCCTTTCTTTTTTGTCTCTTTTTTTGAAATCTATTTTCCCCTATCCTTATCTCTTTTAGTCCACAAATACGCCCAACCAACCTCTTTTGAACAAATTCTCAATTTTATTCTTCAGTTCAATACATATTTGGTGTTGTTACTGTAATATTTATAAAAACACATATTTTGATAAGATCTCTTTTGATGGTTTGTCTCAGTGGCTTTAGCCATCTAGTTGAGGTCATTTTCAATATGCATCAAAATTCTCTCTCTAGTTAGTGCAATGTAGTTATCATATCGTTGTATCGAGCTTCTAACCCTAGGGTATCCCATTATTCTTTTTCTTCTTAGAGGATCATATATTTTTTTTTCTTATCTCTAGTCGAGAAGGGCAATATGCCTCTCTCACCTCAGTTGCTTTTCATTGTAACTTCAGTGTTGATGTACTTTTTGACAATGAGTAGAACACCAGCCAAAGTCTTTAATGGCTCTAGGGAGAGGGTAAATTTGAAGTGGTATTCATGTCGCTTAATCCACTAGTCAAAATGGCAACTATAATGACATGTTCTAAGTCTTTAACCTGAAAAGCTTTAACATTAAAATGCATCACGTATTCTTTCATAAATTCATTTTGGTCCTAGTAGATTGACATTAAGCTTAATGAAGTTTTTTTAGTTTGTCGGTTGCTGACGAACTTAAATAAGAAGGAATGGTTGAGGAGTTATTTGAAAGTTATGTTCGATCTTGGTTCTAAACTGTAATACCATGATCGAGCTGCCCTTTCTAGTCCTTTACACATTAGAGTTTTATCAGCTCCCTACATTATCATGATAATCCGATAAAGATTTAAATGATCTAAATAGTTAAATATACTATCATATGTTTCTAAGGTCAACATATTGAACCATTTTAGTGGCATTGCTCGATCAATCTCCTTGATAAAAAGAAAGGTTTCTAAGAACCTTAGCTCTTCTTCAAAGACAAAAGCTTTATTCTTTAATTCATTCTCTAATTCTAGTTTCTTGTTCGGTTGGGATTCCAAAATGGCTTATTTGGATTTTTTAGTGGTGGTTTGTGTTTTGGTGTGTGTAAGGTAGTGGGCCATCAGTGTCACTTCTTCCTCATCATCTAATGCCAATGAGGCTATGATGTTGTAATAGCTCAGAGTTTTTTGACATGTGGGTTTTGTAGAGTGGTCGGGTCAGGAGTTTTTGAAGTCCAAAGTAGGGTAATGTTTTAGATCATTTCTTTTAAAAATTGAAGCTATTAGGTTAGGGTTTAAAATTGTTACATGGTGGGGCTTGCTATTACAGGTCTGTTAGGTTAGGTTAGCTGAGCTAGTTTGTCCGAGCAACAGCTACTTCTCATTCTTCAACAACTCTCTTTTTGAGTGGCATTTGTAGCTCAGCTAAATATAGATCCCCCTACTTGGAATGCCAAATATTTGTGTTGAACTGTCTTCAAAAAGTAAAACTTTGAAATTAAAATTATCTAAAAAGGGTAAAACCTTGAAATAAAAAAAATAGAAAAAGAAAGCAGTTAACAACAAAGGTCGAAATGGTCTTATCATTTGCATTTCGATGTTCAAGTTAGTGGTCAATCTAGAAAAGAAATAAGAATGTGATAAAAGCAAAATTGTTAAAGGGTTACTAAATGATGCTATTTGTATTTATGAAATGGGAGGTTTTGGACAGTCTAAATTACCTGAGATCAACCTTAAATATTAAAAATGATTTGATAGATCCAAGCTAAGCTGATAATTAATTATCCATTTAAAGTATGATAAGTCAACATTTAAAATGTCTAATATTTAAAATATTGAAGTGACCAAACTAACATGGACCTATAAATTTAAATTGACCTGACATGTTAATTTGATAAAAATAATTACTCTAATAAAAAAGAATTTTCATAATGGCCTTTGGAACTAAAAATATCCTTAACAACTACGTTTTTGGAGTCTTCTAAAGATGACTGTTCAGGGGGAAATGTGGCCATCCATTTATGTCACATCTCAAGAATTAAAAAGTTATCACTCGTCGGAGCTTAAAGCTATGATAGTATATCGAGAAATAGATGACAGATAGAATTCGAATGACAAAAGGATCATGGCTATGGTGTCGCATTCAACTATACTTCTAGTACAAGAATTGAATTAAATACTTATGTTACCTGTTTTTCTGATTGAAGTCCTCGTTGAAGCCTACTGATCCTGGTATGGAATATCCTCTCATCACCTAAATTGTCTTGTACGAAAATAAAAAACAATATCCCACAGATTCAGTGACCGTGTTGTCTTTCAAGGATTTTCGTTTTTGCTCGTCACCAGTTTTTGACTCGTCGATCGCAGAGCCATCAGTTTAATCCTTATCTTACAAATAAATTAATCTGGTTTGGAAGTACGACGGTCAATAAAAACGATTTGCAAAAGAACTGTCACAAATCCGGCCGACCCCCTTTTTTAAAAGTTGTTATCGTGCCACTGCAGTTGTAGAAATAGAAGTCCAACTTTAGACCGGAGCATATTTTTTATTTATATAAAAATGATATGAGGACATGATATAAAAATAATAAAAATAAAAATAATATAATTTAAATTTTTTAAAAAATTATAAATAAATTTAGTAAAATAAAAAAATTATATTTTATATTTTTATATCGATATAAATTGACATACGATTTTTATATAAAATATAATATTTTATATGATATGGTAACATAAATTATTAGATCTAAATATACCTTATTATTGATTCAGTCCTCACTCATGACCCCACTATACATTCACAGACCAATCAGATCATCACTGCAAGAATTTGTGTTAGCATGATCTATACTAAAAGTTTATTGACATCAATGTATGAATACGTTGATGAATGGGCATAGTTTGTGAACTTTATCAGCTTTATTTACAATTTGGTACTTGTTTGCTTGACATAAATTTTAAGTAAGAAAAAGGAAAGCATGGGTGTATTGTTTGTTTTTAAGAAAAAAGGGCCTTACTGGTTAATTTGGACCAAGCCAGTCGGGTTTTGGACATTGGGCTACTTTGCACACTAATCGAGTCGAAAGATAGGCCTAGCATAGAGGAAGTGATGGAGTTTCTGAGCACTAGAGCTCCCAGCAAGCCGACGCGAGGCCTTGTTCCCTTACAACAGTGCCACGAGTCTTTGCACTCGATATTCGGCCCATTCAATATTTGTAGGAGAAAAAATGGAACAGAGACTTTCTGAAAAAGACGCAAAAATTAAATAAAATTTTTTATGGTGAAATTTAGAAAAAAATTTTTAAAAAATAATTTAATAAATTTTAAACAGATGAATTAAGAGAGTTTAATATAAAAATTAATAATATGTAAAAAAAAATTAAAAATATTATTTATAATTCAATTTTAATCGATATTTATTCGACGATAAAAATTTTATAAATATTTTTATTAAAAATATTTATCTAAATATATATAAATTTTTTTAAATTTTATACATTTAATTTATATAATGAGATCTTTTAATATATCTATTTTTTTTCTAAATTTAGGTAATTTTTTTACATATGAAGAAAAATAACAAAATAAAAAAAATTTTAGCCTAGAATAAGGCACAAGCACTTATCTAATATCATTCAAAAAATACTCAAATGTTCTCTCTAACGAGTTGATGAGGAAAACTACAGTCTTTGGAGAATTGTTAGGTGTTTTAATATGTTAGATCAATTAAGAGTTGATGATTGGTATTTGGTCTTGAATAATTTTGGTTACACCAGACTTTTACATATGAGTTGATCAAGGTTGGGTTATTGGATATTGAGGTTTATATTTTACAATTTGAGCCCAATTCAAACTTGAATTGAAGATCTTGATTTATAAAAACATAATATGTTTTATTTAATTTTAAATTTAAATTATATTTTTATTTTTAAATAACAAAGTATATGAGTGGATGTGTTGGACCAAATCGATTAAAATTAAATTTAGTCCATAAATATTTTTAAAATTTATGGTCCGATTTTAAATTAAATGATTTTGGTTTCGATTTTTTTTAATTATACATAAGATGAACATAACTTATGAAAAAGGGATGAGGGTTTTATTCGAAATTAATATTTTTATATTTTTTGAAAAGTTTTTTAACCATTAAATCAAAACATTGAGGACCTTGATCTTGACTCTTAACTCTGTTAATTTTTAACTTGAAGTTGCTTCTTTAAAGTATATGTCTTTGATTTTTTTTATTTTTAATAAACGTAATCTTAAAAATAGTAGTGTATTTAAGTAAACACGTATTAATATCTCGTAGTGGCAGGCAACGAAGTTGTGTTTTTTGGTCATTGTGCATTTTGGTTTAATTATTCCATGGAGATTATAATTTGAGATAGAGATGTAAATAATATACTTACAAATTATTTGGATTTAATTTAAAAAAAAATTTAAATTCGATTATATTATTATCAAATCAAACTCAAATTAGAGTAATTTAATTTGAGCAAAACGAGTCGAGTTTAAGTATTTTAATATTTGACTTGAGTGTTCGTAAGCTTATTCAAATTTTTTTATTTTAATATATATGTTAATAATTTAATTATATTTTTACCTTTAAAATATAAAAATTTAAAACTAAAAGCCCTAAATCTTTTCTTTTCTTCTTTCACTTTTACACTCTCCCCTCCCCTCAAATGGCCCTACCTCTTTCACTCACTCACCCTTTCCAAACAATGCTACCTCTTTCACTTTTTGCCCCGTTCCTCTTTTACTTTATCTAAATCTTCCTTATAATGTTTCTACTTTAACTATTTAAAAAAAAAAAAATCTTTTTTATCATAAATTATGCTTGAAAGGTCGGTGATAATTTGCAAGAAGCGAAAATATAAATTAATTATATGTGTTAAGTCAAAATCCTATCTTGATAGGAACAACCATCATTTCCAGCATCTTTACTTTTTGCTATTTTTTTTTAGCTTTTTGAAAAAAATTTTGGGTATTCGTGGCATTTGTATTATTTTTTTGAGTATTTATAGTATTTAAATTTATTTTTGTGATAAAATATGTTAACAAAATTATTAAATTATTGATATCATCTTAAGATTTGATGATTATTTAAAATGATGATATGTGATTTAATTTTTTTTTATTTTCTTATTTTTTTAAAATTATTTTTATTGTTTTGAATTTTTATGTTTTATTGTTATATTCGAAATGATTTACAAAAAATTTTATTATTCTTAGTTTTTTATTCTTATTTTTGTTTTGTGAAGAATAAATATAAATTATAAATTTTTTAATATAATTTGAGTCGAACGAATTTTAACTCTACTTAAATTTTATTTCGAGTGAAATTTAAATTTAAAAATTAAAATTCGAGTTAATTTAAATTTAAATTTATAAATCAAATTTAAATATCCTACTACGCCAACTTAACTTAATTTGATTATACTCCTAATTTGGAGTCATAGAGAATGAAGCACGTGTCTTTTGCCTCTTCTTCAAGAAAAAAAAAAAAGAAAACGCTCCTCTTCCTTTTCTCAATATTCCGTATTGATCCTTTAGCTTTTTATTCAAACGTTTTTTTATCAACTATGGTTACTTTACCATTAGCACAAGATTCGACTCGATATTTTTGCCGAATTGCGAGTGTACGAACAAGCTCAATGCTGCCCCTGCGCTGCTCTCAATGTTTTTGAACCTGGAATGTTCCATTATACAAAATTGAGAAAAAAAAACGAAGAAGATTATCCTGAATGAATAATATATATTCTGAAGTGGATTTGATGAAAAATGCTATTACCACAAAATTATGAATTAAAGAATTTACGTAGACGAAGAGTTTGTGCTCTGAGGGTTTAGTAATCAAACAAGCTAAAAGAATAAAAAAAAAAATATAGTGAATGTGAAAAGGTAAAATAACTAATGAAAATCTATTAATATCCACCATCACAACTTTCGGCAGAAAAAAAAACAAAAAAAAAAAAAATTTATGGGGACCTGATTCCTTGACGCCGCACTGTACTTGAGTGCAAACCCCCCAACCAGAATCCAAACCAAACAACCATGATTTGATTTTGTTTTGTAATGTACCCATCCTTATCTTTTCAATAATGAATGAAACAAAATTTCCCAAAGATTTTTTTAATTTTTTAATTGAATGAAGTAAATGAAAAGTTTAAAGTAAGAAATTGTCATTAATGTCTTAATAATAATAAATATTTCCCAAATATATATTATACATATATAGTATCCAAGATATTTTGTTTTGATGCATTGTTAATGAGATTTAGAATAAGAGATTCCAATAGTGAGATAATAATGTATAAATTTTATATTATATTATTATTATTATGAAAAACCCTTAGGGAAGACTCAAGACTGCACACGGTACTTATCAATATATATTAAAAATAAAAAATTATATATTAAAAATAAAAATAAAAAGTTATATATTATGTTAATGTAAAATAATTTAATTATATAATTAAATATAATATTAGAGATTATAATAATGTAATTAAAATAATATTTAAAATTATGATATGATTGAAATATCATACGTTATTCTTTTCTTAATTAGTGAGAATTTTTTGGTAAATAAATAAGACACATTTACATAATATTTTCTCAAACCAGTGAATAATAATTTTTTTAATAGGAAAAATAAACTTATATAGTGTATTTTTTTGTAATTTTATATTTTGTAACTATTAATTTTAATAAATCTAAATATAAAATTAAATTATTTTTTATTTTATTTTTATTTATCTTTTTCATCTTTTAAATTTATTAAAATTAAATATTAAAAAAATAAAACTTTTTAAATGTTGAACTATGTAAGTTAACTCACGATATTAATTTGGTGCCACGAGTGTTCGCACTTGATATTCTTGCGGCCCAATTCAATATTTGTAGGAGAAAAAAAAGGGAGGGGACTTGCAGAAAAAGATTTTGATTTTCCAATTCAAAGGTATTTCTAGGGCTTTACCACTTATTAATTCAAATCCCTCTTGGAGTCTTTATCTTGTATTGAATCTGGAAACGGAAAAAAAAAAAAAAAAAAAAAAGCTAACAAAATTAGAAAGAAGGAAAATCATAGGAATAGAAGTCAATCCCTAAAACAACGAAATAGATAGCAAGGATTGAAATGAGTAGAATGTGGAGGCTGACTTCCCTTGACAACGCCGTGAGGACTCTTAGATATCTCCAGCAATCCTCCTTCTCTACTGCAGTTATCCGCCAGCATTCTTCTTCCTCTCCACGCCTCTCTTTTCCGCCTTTGGCCACCACTCTCCGCCACCTTCGCACAGGCCGCGATGCTGGCGTCAGGTAGTTTACTATTTGTATTTTTATACTATATTCTAGAATCCAATAATGATTTCAATTCTTATTTCTAACTTTTTGTTCAATTTTTAGTTACGAGACTACACCTCCAGTAAACTGGGGCATCCGCATCGTACCGGAGAAGAGAGCCTACGTGATAGAAAGATTTGGGAAATACTTGAAAACGCTGTCGTCTGGAATACATTTCCTTATCCCACTCGTGGATCGAATTGCCTACGTTCATTCACTCAAGGAAGAGGCCATTCCTATCCCGGACCAATCCGCTATTACCAAGGACAATGTCAGCATTCTCATTGATGGCGTTCTCTATGTCAAGGTCTTTCTTTCACCCTCTTCTTTGCTGCCCTTTGCTCAAGTTTAAAACATTTGGTCTATAATTTGCTTTGGAACTTTGCAGATTGTGGACCCCAAGCTTGCCTCTTATGGCGTTGAGAACCCAATCTATGCCGTCATTCAGCTTGCTCAAACCACCATGCGTAGCGAGCTTGGTAAAATTACCCTCGACAAGACCTTCGAAGAGAGAGACACTCTCAACGAAAAGATTGTGGTTCGTTTTCTTTCCTTGATTCTCCCATTTCAAATTTAACCTTATTAAATTACATGAATCAACCCGACATACAAATAAATTGAGTTTATAGTACAATTCTGGTTCCAGATTAGTAATGGGATAGGTAGAAGAGAGGTCAAGGCTCTCTACAAATCCTTTTTCTGCCAACAGTTTGGGAGGAGGCATTGTGAATAACTATTCTATTTTCCTTTTGTTTACTTTCACTTAGTGAAAAGAATGTTGTTTACACTTTGTGTTGAATATATATAACATTTTGGAAATTGTTTATGACTATTTTATTTAACATTTGATTAACTTATATCTTTCCACACATTTTATTTCTATGGAACGCTAAGGTATGCCTTTGATGGTTCCTGCCCGATGGTGTCAAGTTGAAAACCGTATGTTGTATGGCAGCTTTTTTCCCTAGTAGGGCGGGCAAGTTGATGTAGGTCTATCAGTTTTTCATGATTAACCTTTGTGTCAAAGCTTGATGTGACCGCTATGACAAGTTTATGCCTAATGTGTTATATTTCTTTTAGCTAGTTTGTTAAATGTCTGAGATAATTTTCCACTGACAAGTAATTCTGGAAGTGCCAAAATAGTTGGAATACCATATTAATCTTATACTCTAATTCCACCGTAGAAAGCCTCAAATTGCAGCACACAGCCCCTTTTCCCTTACTCCCCTCTTAACAAAAAGGATGATGATTCTTTTTAAATGACATGAGTGCTGCAGGAGGCCATCAATGTGGCCGCAAAAGACTGGGGTCTCCAATGTCTCCGATATGAGATAAGTGAGTATGGTTCTGCAAATATTTTCTTTTGGGCATTCTTTATGTTCCCAATACATCCTTCATACATATTTTACTTCCCTGTCATTCCAGGGGATATATCTCCACCCCGTGGAGTGAGGGCAGCTATGGAGATGCAAGCAGAAGCGGAGCGCAAAAAGAGAGCTCAAGTTCTTGAATCTGAAGGTAATGCAGTAATTTCAATATTTCTTTTCATTTTTAGCCTTAAGGTAGCATCTAATGGTACTATATCATCTTATTCGTTGATTTAGATGGCATGATTTATTCATAAAAGTTAATTCTAACAGGAGAAAGACAGGCCAACATAAATATTGCTGATGGTGGGAAAAATGCTGTGATCTTAGCATCTGAAGCTGCAAGAATGGATCAAGTTAACCGAGCGCAAGGTTAGTAATTATCAACTTGTAAACAGTCATTATGTTAAAAAAATGATGAGGCTTAATCTGAATTGTAATTGAAATTGATGTGGGTGATTAATTTTGATTATTTATCTGTTTATATTATCATGAACTCTCCTCATATGGACAATCCAAGCTGATCGAGCAACAATTTTATTATTGTTCTTGTCTCTTTTGATTACTTCCTTGATGCCTTGAATTTTTCCTTCTTAACAAACTAATTTATCAGGTGAAGCGGAAGCCATCCTTGCTAGAGCTCAAGCTACAGCTAAAGGAATTGCCTTGGTGTCTCGGTCCCTGAAGGAAAATGGGGGAGTTGAGGTGAGGTTCTTCCATCTTTGTCATCACGTTTGTGCATAATAGGTGCTAAGATTTATACCATCCAAGCTGAAACTATTAGAGGAGGATTCAAACAAGATTTCCTAGTCTACTTTTATGCTATCATTATTTTCCATGTGATAGAACTTAGAAGTTCGTAAACATGTTGGCCTCATAGTGATACTTATAAATGTCAAAGAGATCTCAATTCCCGGTGCCTGTGTCACGAGTCGAGACTTAAGCTTCGACCCGTGCGGCTCCAAGATTCGGACATTTACTCTTTCAGTGTCCCAGATCAGTATGACCGTCACGGTTCACAGTCTTGTGAGGTATTGTCCGCTTTGACTCCTCTGACCTCACGGTTTTGTTCCACAAAAAGCACCTTACAAGGCAGAGGTAGTGTGAACTCTTATATACCCCAGTGACTTTTCTTTTATATTTGATGTGGGATTCAAGGCTCGTCCTTAGGTCCGTGACATTCTCCCTCACCTAACCTCGTGACGCTCTCGTTACGGAGGCTAGCCACCCTGCTTACCTCTTTCGAGGGGCTTGGCGTGGATTGAACGGTTTAGGGCTGGTTCTGATATCATTTGTCATGGGTCGAGACTTAAGCTTTGACCCACGCGGCTCTAAGACCCGGGCATTTACTCTTTCGGTGTCCTAGATCAGCCTGACTGTCACGGTTCACATCCTTGTAAAGTGTTGTCCGCTCTGGCCTTACGATTGTCCCACAAAAGGCTCTTCACAAGGCAGAGCTAGTGTGAATCTTTATATACCCTAGTGACCTTCATTTTATATTCGATGTGAGATTCAAAACTCCTCCTTAGGTCCGGGACACCTGCACTTGTATAATGACTGGAGTGTCATTAGTTGTCTGAATTTAGTGACTTGATGCTCATTAGTTTTCTGGATTTGTAGATATAGGGAATATACCGAAGACATCAGTTTTTTTTTTTTTTTCAAACTTTCTTGTCCGTACTTCCTTCTTTGTCTTTTCCAGTTAAAGCTTGGTTCAGTTGTCTGTACAACTCTAGTTCGATCTTAGGAGATATTCAGTCTGTTCCCTGTATTGTTGTATGCTCTAAGAGGGAATTATTAGTCTCGGAGAGAGAAAAAACCCTTTGTTGATCCTGAGGTGATACCCAAAAGGATTTGTTATTTAAAGGAATAATTTTATGCTTATATGTAGCATTTTTTTTTAATTTCTAAGTGTTATATGAATCATAAAGTGTTGCTGAAGTCATTTGTAGATGTGAGGTACTGATATCATGCTCATTCCTAACTAAAAATGGGACTCAAAATTATGGTCTCTTTGGCAGGCAGCAAGCTTGAAGATTGCAGAGCAGTACATTCAAGCCTTCAGTAATATTGCCAAGGAGGTAAAAGAGAGATCTCAGACACGTATTGCGAGTATTAATGTTATCAATGTTTATTCGTTCTATCATGCTGCTTGAACTTGTCCTCTCTGCTCATTTGTTAGGGCACAACAATGTTGCTTCCTAGTTCTGCTGCAAACCCTGCCAACATGATTGCCCAAGCTCTCACCATGTACAAAAGCCTGGTCAGCGATGTTTCTACTGATGGTTCTCGTGTAAACATTTCCCCTGAGCTATCTGGAAGCACAAAGAATGCTCCCTCTGGAGAGACTGAAAGTGAAATCCTGAACCCTAAAGCCAAGGAAGCAAGAGACTCAAGTCATGTTGGTCAAGCTGGATTTTCACTTCTGGCCTCCAAGAAGAACGAATAAAATGATTTTTACCAAAATTCCATTGCTTGAAACCAGATATTTCCGGGTTCTTGTATGAAGACTATTTTGATACTAGTTAGGAGAAGGTTTTGAATATTTCAAAAAGAAAGGCAAGGATTTAGGGATTTAAGAATTGATAAGAGAGGATGTCCATTCATATGGTAAGAGTTTAGGACTGCGATGTGATACAGGCTGGGTATCTTTTTGAGCCTCGAGGCACCAACTAAAGGGTTAAAAGCCTATACGTAGCAGTGGGGTACAAACATTTGATTGGATTTAATTTCTTACGCTTACAGTCTAAACTGTAAATCAAATAAAACTTGATCTGTTTTTTTCTTCCATTTTTTTTCGAAGTTTTCAAGCTATCAACTATCATTTCTGCAGCAACATGTAAACTTATGATGTCCCTTCTGCCTACTACTCATTCCTCATGAAAAATACTACCAACAGTTCCAGGTGTGTTCATAAAATGGCAAGGCTTTCCTACTTATGAACAAAAAAATAAAGGGCATGATAAGTAATACGCCGGTAGCATGTAAGAGTGAGACCATCGACTACGTGAACCGTTGACAGCTGCCCGCTCGTGGGAGAAACAGTGAGTCCGTTTTTGTTTTGAAAGAAAAGAAAAATGTTCATTTTTTTGTCACAAAATAGATGTCTTTGGCCTGCCACTGTCACAACATTATCTCTGTTCCCGAAGAGTTCCATGGCAAGGAGTGGCAACGAAAATCATGGTTGCCTTTTCCCATCCAAACAAAGTGATAACTCTCCTGTTGCCAATGATATATAACTCATTTACTCCCATATAATTAATGAACTGGAAAAAGCTTGCAAGTTCTCACGCACTATGCTTGAAACGAATTTGACAAATGAAATTCAAATGAAAGTGCATTATTTTAAGAAATTCAGATGCAATAGAAGCTACTTGTGATGGAATATGATTCCAACAACCATATGATCAAAAGCAAAGAGTACATCACAGTTCACAATCATAATAGTTTCAATACAATTATGCAGAAGTTAAAACGCCATTATAGAACAAAAAGGAATTAGCAACCAAGCAATATTGAAGCTGAACAAAAACAAGAGATGAACAGAGTAAAATGATGGCCGAGAAATGAAAAATCTAACATTTACTTGCACAAATGCTCACGGATACGCCTGTCTCTGGGTACACTAAAAAGTCGACGATTTAAAAAGAGCCCTCTTTGTTCTTTTAGGGAAAAGAAAGAAGAGAAAATCAGATGAGGCCGAACAAAACAGAGAAGCCCAGAACAATGAGCCAAACTATATGCAACAAAAGTAGAGCCTGACCAGACAAAGATCCATTTCCACCATTATTACCAACCTCGCAAAATCCTATTTTGGCAACTTTAGCCCCAGCGCAATGAGCATCCGCACAGCCGCACCAGTAGGTAACTCCGTCGTCCCCGCAAACTGGGTCAGCCCTGAAGCAGTTGACGGGGCAGGAATTGGGTCGTGGCAAAGTGGCGCATGGATCGGCTTCCGAAGGCAATCGGATGGCCGAGAATTTCGGTTGTGATCCGCTGGTGAAGGAAGAGGAGAAAGGAACGAGCAGCAGCAGCAACATCAGGGACAATGTGGATTCACGGAATGGGATTGGAAACAACACCACCATGTTTGATTGATTGATTGATCTCAAACTCGAAAATGGGTTCTCCGTGAAAGGAATTTTTAAGAACATTAAAAGTGGGGGCAAGCTTTCCTTTTGTTAAACGAAAAAGGGAAAGCTCGCCTTGCGTTTCTTTCTTTCCCGACTCAGACAAAGCAAGATTGAGGCAGAACAGAGGAATGGAGGAAATCAAGGCTTAATCCTTGCCTCGAAAGCAAAGAATTTATCTTACATTACATGTACGTAAATACGAAAAGAGGAAAGCTAGAGAAGGGAAGGAAAAGGAAAGATAATGAAGGTTCAGAGAATACTAATACTATAATTATTAACCTTTTGGTTTTGTTCTTAGCTGTCCAATACAGTTTACAGGTTTTCCATTGATGACGATTGATGCCAGGCTTAAACTGCTTCTCAATTATTCTTATGTAAGTATGTTTAACTTGCATCATGCCACGTGGAAAATCAGTTTACTAATTTTTTATATTTTTTAGGTTAATTAGGTGGGACGCTGGCTTGAATCCAATTTATTTTTTATTTTTTATTTTTATTCTTTTTTTTTGAAAAATTTATCGTGTTTCTTTTTTTTTTTTTTTGCAAAAATTTAAAGATAAAACATCCAAATAAAGGTTAACGTGAATATTTAAATTAACCTCTTATTCCCAACAAAATATATATTATAATTTTTTTATTTTTTTACTTGTGGAACCCACTAATATAAGGCTTTCAACAAAAAGTCCTATATCATATATAGATATAAAATTAAATAATAATAAGATATATATTTTTATATATATCATATGGTGGCTTGAGATAAAAAACTAAATTGGCCTTTGATACATCCTCAATTTTTATTAAAAAATTAAATCAAATTGATTAAATATTGATTTTTTATAAAAGTATTTATATTGAATTAAAATAGATAAAAATATATCAGATATTGAATTAAAAATATATTGAATACTACGTGCGCACCTCTATTAACATTTATTTTCTACAAAAAATGACCTAACTAAAAAAATTAATAAATGAAAAAAAAAAGCAAAAAGTAAAAGAAATTAGAAAAAAAAATCTTACTATTGGATTAAGTTGGATTAAAACTCATAACAATTCGTTTTGCTTATCCATCGACTCTTTGATTGTGAAATTTATCTAATTAAAAAAAGAAAATAATGAAATAAAAAAAAAAGAAATTAAGATGCTACATGGATACTTATATTGGTTTTTAAAATAAATTTATTTAAATAAAAACAAAAAGATTGTAAAAAAATAAATTAAAAAAAACATAAAATGTTACACCAACATATTAGTTAAAGATCAAATCATAATAAAAATGAGTAAAATTTATATAACGGATGTCAGATGGATAGATAGATAAATTACATCTTAATTATATAAAAAAGTTGTATTTTTATTAAATTAAAATATTAAATAATAACTTTACTAATATAATACATATATAAATATAAAATGAGATAAATAATTATTAAATTAAAAAGATAAAAATAAAAAAGAAAATAATATATATTTTTAATAACTAAATCAAATGGGCTCCATTTTTTAAAAAATTTAAAATATTCTAAAATATTAATTAAATAAAAAATAAATATTATGTAAATAAAAAAATCAAATAGTTTGATACGTGACATGCTCTTGATATCAAGTGGGTCAAAAAAAATAAAATCTAAATAATTATTTACTAAATATATTAAAAAAAGAAAAATAAAAAAAATGAAAAAATAAACATGTGGCATACTTTTAGTATTAAGTAGATCTCACACGCAAAAAAATTAAAATCTTAAAAATATTTATTAAATATTTTTTAAAAAAGTAAAAAAAAAATTATGTATTAAGTGGGTTTCAAAAAAATAAAAAACAATTAAAAAATATTTATTGTATATAAAAAGAAAAATAAAAACCAAAAAAAGTTAAAAAGAAACAGTTAAAGAAAAAGCAATAAAAAATATAAAAATCAAAAGTTAGCATTTAAAAAAAATTTAAAAAGCAAAAAAAAAAAAAGAAATAAACAAATGGGGTACTATATAAACACTTTCATCGAAATTAATTTTCACAAAATTGATCTAATAAAAATTAAACAATAAAAAAAGCCAACAAACAAAAAAAAAAAAATCATGTTCTATAAAATCGAGTTAGATAAAATTGCAATAAATATAAATTATTTTGTTATACTTATCCATAAACTCATTTGTGTTGCAAAATTTATGTAATTAAAAATAAACAAAAAAAATTTCAAATTGGGGTGTCATGTGGATATCTCAATTGGGTTTATTTTACAAATCCATTTAAATTAATAATAAAAAACCAAAAAATTAGCAAAAAAAATTTAAAGTGTCACACTAACAAATTGAATGGGAAAAAAAAGTCAAAATAAGCAAAATTTATATAATGGATGATATAATGTATAGAATACCTCTTAATTATTTGAAAAATATAATATTTTTATGTCTAATATATATATATATATATATATATATATATAAAGAAAGTTTGGTGTAAAGCGAGTCTCACTTTTAAAAGATAAAATCTATAAAAATATTTATTAAATATAAAAAAAGAAAAAATTAAAAAAAGAAAAAGAAAAATTAAAGAGTAGTATGCGGTACCCTTGATTGTTCATTCATGGTCAAAATTTATTATTTAGATATGAAATATACGAGGAGTGCACCTTTACAATCTTTTAGGTAGGAGATTTAAGGCCAACCAAAATCTGAAATACCCGATGTATTATGATATAGAGCATGCATATAATTGATATAAAATGATTCGAACATAATAATGTATAAAAAAAAGTTTGGGTTACGTTGAGTCGATGCCTTGATTCGAGTTGTTCTTTTTTGAGGGGTGAGTTCGACAATGTGTTTGAGAGGGGAAAATTTGAGGGGATTGGCCTCGGATGGAAGATTATGACCAGCCGACCATTGCGGATGTGATTGGAGAAAGATATCATCTGAGGTTCAAATCTTGATCTGCAAATGACCAGATCTCCCTTTTCTTCATGGTGCATATGTAAGAAGGGACAAGATCATAACTGTTCCAGGTGCGTTTCTGATTTCTCACTCTGCACCCTGGTATGAAAGGCGCCAGAGGAAACCATGCCGTCCGGTTTGTATTCCAATTGACAAGGTCAAATATAGATAGGCCAAAAAAACCAGCTTGCTAGGACAACAAAGGGCTATCGAGAAAGTCTCCTAAATATTAGAAACTGCTCAACCTATATTAACGATTCCCTTCCATTGCTCCCATTCCTTAGCCTCAATTGTATTATTGAATCTAAAAGCATATTGGAGAAAGTACAATCCGACCACCTCCAGAGACTCGCCCAATCATCCCAAAAATTCCTGACGTATAATGGGAGGCTGTGCGAGCAGACCTAAGGAGTCTGACATCCCTGTCGAGGCTCCGGCCAACTCTGAGGAGCCTCAGCTTGAGACCGCTGCTCAGGTAACACCTTAAATTTCTATTCATACGATTAGGGGGCTTACAGATTAACGGTTTTGTGTTGTTGTTTCATTAATATTCTTTATTTTCAATATATATGAGCGCAGAACAACACTAACGGAGGTGAGAGTCAGATTGAAAAACCTTTGGTAGATCTTTCTGAACCTGAAAAGGAGGGGGCTCAAGACTCGTCCTTTGAACCAAAGGCTGCTACTGCTGAACCAGTTTCGGCAGAGACAGTCGCTGAGACCGTCAAACCAACAGAGGACATCGTTAAGGAGATTACTGACAATACCACAGTACAGCCGGCAAAAGGAGGGTGAAGCTGATCTCAAATCAAATGCTGCCCCAAGCAAGGAAGAAGTAAGAAGTGATACGCCTCTCGTTTCTCTGTGATCACGGAGAAAAACTATAGCCTCTAGGGCAGGGTTCATCATCTTTAAAAATTGTTACTTTTGGAAGTTCGGATTGTATTTTGTAATTTGTATCACCCTGATCAGATTCGTTATGATCAGCTTTATATCTTCCATTGTTGTTACATGATCTGTAACAATTGAAAATCAGATCATATCCATATATAAAATGATCAGTGTTGTGGTAATTAACAAATTGTTGTTACTATATCCCCACAAGAACAAGTTTGTTTGAATGTTCTTATAAATCCAATGGGAACATTCACAATACCACGATGATGTTTGATGCATGTATATTATCGCCAGGATTAGAAATGAAGAAAGACAAATCTATCCAGGAGGCAGGGACCCAGGTGTCGTCCTAGGCCTGCAAGCTTCGGCTCCTTTTCAGTCGGGCTAGGGCAACATTTAACATTAATTATAAAGGCCTTAAGCTAGGAGTGGAGGGACCTGACCAGGTCGACTTATTTATTCAAGATTTGGGCCAGATAATGACCGGCATAATGGGAAAATTGATCGGGCTCGCCCATCCATTAAGATTTGAAGCCCAACTAAAGGACCATATTTAGAAGAAAACAATATAGAAAACAAAACTAACAAATTATGAAATAATACGCATTTAGAACTTAATTTAATTAATTTATATAGTTCATTTTTAGAATATAACATTTAATAAATTTAAAATTTAAATTCAAATACTTATAATTTATTATTTATTTTTAAATTACAATCTCTTTTACAAAAAATTATATAATAATATTGAATTAACATGAAATCCAAATTAAATCACAATAACTACATAACACGAAAGATATAAATATCATTTAATATGAAATTTTACATATTTTTAACTAATTTTATTTTTTTAAAATTGTTTTTCACATTCCATAAAAAATTATTCAGTAAAACGAATGTTACATAAGTGCTTTTTTTTTTCTTTTGCCTATTCTTTTTATCTGCATTATGAAGATTACTTAAAGAATTGGATTAGAATGGGTGGGCGAAGGCGTGGGCTGAACAATTAGCTGACGTAATCATTCTCTCTCTTATTGAAGAGAGAGAGAGAGATAGAGAGAGAGGAAGTGGGACTTTCCCGATTGAATAGTTAACAAAAGTAGCAGATAAAAAGTCATGAGAGAGGAGAGAAGGTAACAAATAAATAATGAGAACAGAAACGATAGACACGTGGCAGTGATTAAGTAAATAGTGGAAAATTAGACGGAGACAAATTCTAATTCAGTGGTTTTGAGTGTTGGGATTTGAGTACCTCTCGCATGTCGTAACAATGCAAAATATCATGTGAATTTGCTTGGCATTTCAATTTCATGTCCCCCAACCAAACCACACTCTGTCTTTATTTAATCTTTTGTCCTTTGCGTGCGTGTGCTGTTTCCAAACTCCTAAGTGCTTTCATTTTCTTTTCAATCACTAGGGCCGCGCCGAGTCAACCCAACGCCCACTCTTCGACACTTTACCCATCTTCCACTCTTGCCCTTTTTCTATATATTCTCCCCACCCTTCACCTGTTTCTCCCATTTCTTTGCTTTTTGGTTGCTGCCGCTTCTTCAAGAGAGAGGGCTCTCTTTTCTTTCTTGGGTTTCCTTTTTTCTTTTCTGCTTTCACTGTTCCGGCTCCAGGTTAGTTTCTGTGTCTTTTTTCCCATGTTCTTGCTATTATTTGATTTCCTTTAAGTTTTGTTCTTTTTAGTTGTTGGAGGATGAGCAATTTTGTGCCTATTTTGAGATCTGTTTGCAATTTGACCATGTATTTTGGTTTTTACGTGATGGGTTGAACGGTTAAGGCTTTTTTTTTTTAATGGAATAAGGCACATTCTTTAAATCTTTGATCTATAAGCTCGGTTGTTTTTGTAATTTTGCTCAAATGCAAGACTACTTTTTTAGCGATTTTGACAAAGATATTTGTAGTAGCAAGCAAGAGAAGAGACCCCGCCAAAGTGTATCAAGATTTTGACCAATTTTTTGATCTTCTGTTGGGTTTTGCAGAAGAACGTTTGAGTGTTTTCACGGTTGGGAGCTTTGGGGATTTTCCATCATAGAAAGACTTTTTGATCAAGTTTAGTCCCAGAGGCAATGGAGGTATATGGCAAAACCATGGCTGCTGTCCCTGCAAATGTTATTTTTTTGTCTACTATTTTGGGCCGTGATGGCCCTATTCCTGTTCACAAATGCGATTGGAAATGTCAAAATGAACATGTTTGTGGCAACATGTATCGCTGCAAACTAACAGGAATCACACACATCTGTGACAAGAATTGTAACCAGAGAATTTTGTATGATAACCATAGTTCCCTTTGCCGGGCAAGCGGCCAGGTCTTTCCCCTTACTCAAGCTGAGGAACAGGCGGTCAGAGGCGTCAGGAGGAAGCTTGATGCTGACAATTCCCCACCCTCTGATAGCTGTTGTTTTAAGCGCAGGCGCAATGCGCAGTTTCACCCTTCTCCTTTCGAGAGATCTTTCTCTGCTGTTAGTCCGATCTGCAGCCAAGTTGGAGATGGCATGGATATGAGCTAAGATTAGATTAGATTTTAGGTTACATATATAGTATCATATTATTATCCTTCAGGACTCCTATACTTGTTTCACTTATCGTGTTCCATTGAATCTTTGCCATTTTGCTTCCTTTCATGGGAGAAATATGGATAAATGGATAATAGACTTGATGTTGATGGACGTTGGCGTTCTACTCGCCTGTAGGAAAAACACTTATATTTCTTATCTTTCCTAATGCTATGTAGCTCCTAGCTTCGTTATGAAACTTGAATTTAATTCAGTTTCTTTCTAACTCTTCTTATACTAAGATTTATCAACTTTCACAGCTACATGGTGCTTCTAGGTCCTTGGTAGGAGTTAAATTGTCAAGATATTCATTTAGCAGTTCCTTGGTTATTTATGTTTATTCTAATTGTTAATGTTGCACCTTTCTTAATTATTTTATTGAACTTGAGCATTTGTGGATGTATGGTGCTATATTTGATTGTTAACCTAGCTCTGAATCGTATTGATAGTGTGGAATCAGTTATAGCTTTTCATTTTATAAATATTGTACCTATTTTCATGGTTTGCCATTATTTTTCAATGTGATTCTATAACTTTTTGCTTTGTGTTTTGACTAGTTGAATGCAGGTTGAAGAGGAATGGCATGGCTATTGTCATGCGTTTTTTACATTTTAGTTTATTCTTTTCTCTTCCTTTTCTTTTTCCCCAGTTAATTTGTTATATGAGACCTGAAGTATATGTTGATTTTGCAGGGGTTGAAAGTGTGCAATTCAGGAGAGTTTAAATATGCATTTGCAATAATGAATGAATTTTTCCATTTCCGGGTTTTTATGGATCGAAATGTTCTGACTTTCATATTTTTTAATAATTCTTGTGCAGGTAAATTTTTCATTGCTTGTGTTAGATGTCAAAACCATGCCTGTTACTGCTGGTGAACTAGGTTCCATGATATGCTTGCTGCCTGCTATTAGCAGTCTGGCTTTTTCCCCCACAGAATGCAAGGTGGTTCAACCTTACACAAGTCAAACATTAAATTGCCATCTTCAGACAACAGCAAGGTAGAACTATTGCTAGTTCCATGTAAATGTGTACTGTTTGAGTTTTGCACATGGAAGAACTGCTACGTGCTAGTGCTTATCAATTACCCATGCTTTTGCAGCTTTGGTGGGGAGAAGAAACCAATTGGTATCTTCTGCTTGGCTGCTCTTGAACAAATGTTGTGTTAATGCTGCTGTCTTTCTGAATAATAGCAGATGTATTTTGAGGTTTGAACCTGATTTGCCAAATTAAAATGGAGTTATAAGCAAGGTGATTGATCCCCTTACCATTTAATTACTTGGTTTCTCTGTGCTGAGAATGAAATAACTATATCGTTTGACTTCTATGGGATCAGTTGCTGAAAACCTTTGGCCTGTATTTGGAACCAATGAAGAAGTGAGATAACCATTTACGGACCTCTGAGAATCAAATTGTGCTTATCAGAAAGCTCCCTTGTTCCAACTGAATCAAAGTGCATGCTAACAAAAAATTTTGGGAAAAATAGGCTGTAGTGCTGAATTTAGCGAAGAAGTTGGATGTGTTTTAGGTAGCTGAACTGTACAGCTGGTAGTTGCCTGGATTGTGTCCGACTTGAAACATCAAAGCTTTGCTAATTGCAATGTCGAAATCTTGCTATTCCATTACATGATTCTTGTTTTTTGTCCCGGCAATTGTCAGGGCTAGCAAAACACTTAAGGTAAGAGGAACTGATGCTGAGTTTTACCTGGTGAGGTGGATCCAGGTTTGAGTTGCTGAGCCGCAGACCAAGGAAGTTGTTATAAGTTGTGCTATCCTGAGACATTGAAGTTTTGTCAAACCCAACTCCGAAGTGCCGCCAAGACTTGTTCCTTTTTGTTCATCCAATCCTGCCATACTTGGAAGCTGCAACCACTCAGCCTGTAAGCTGTTTGAATGCTTAATATTGTCAAGCAGTGTTCCTCGAATTCTTAAATGTAGTTATGATAGGTAGTTTTGATTTACCTAGTCTCCTAGCTAAGATCATCACTTAGCTTAGTTGTAACAACTCCCTTCCTCTTTTCTTCCCCATTTACCACTGCTGGTCCGTATTTGTGATTTATGACCTTGCAAAAGAAGCAAAAATTGTGCAATTAATTTTAGGGTTATGCTGGTACAACATTTATATGTAATTGATTCTTACAAGCATTGTATTCGCATTTTTCATGGAAGGAAATATTAATCATGTTGTTTAAGGAGTAGTTATGAACTATATATAAATCCTTCTACCGCATTGTAAAATTTCAGTTCTGGGGTTGAGTCGGTCCATTTTAGCCTTTTTATAACAGATCCGGACTCGGGTTTCAGCTAAAAGCCCATTCTAGAATAAAACCAAATCCAGAAGCAAAAAAATATAGGATGCTGTACCAACTACCAGATATATCTATATCCATCTTCAGCGGCAGCATCAGGCAAACCCACGTTCCAATTTCCAATTTCCAATTTCCAATTCCTAAGCCTCTTCTTCCTTTGGGCAGTTTAACAATAAATAAATAAATAGGTAACGAAATGGAGCGAGGAAAAGAGCAAGGGATAATGGTGATGCCCCAGCAAAACCCTCTGGAACAATTGCAAACCAAGTTCAAGGAAGTGGAGAGTGGGTTCAGGGCATGGCTAGCCAAGCAGTCCTTGGCAGTCGAGGCGGCTGTGGTAACCACCACCAGCGCTGCTCAGGGTGCTGCTATCGGTGCTTTCATGGGTACCCTTACCAGCGATGTTTCGTCCTCTCTTCCAACTCCTCCTCAGGCTTCCCTCAATCCTCAAGCCATGGCTTCTCTCAAGCAAGCCCAGGTCTTGTCTGTTTTTGTTGCCTTTATTCTTCTCTACAACCTAGATGTTTTAAGAACTACAATCGCCTTATCTCAAAAAACAGTATTACTTGGTAATAGTTTTTACTGTAACTTAACCAACAACACGGTTTCCAATCCTCCTTTCTCAAGTTCGTTTTTAATTTGGGTTAATGCCGAAGTCACGGTTTTTTTTATGTTTTTGGAATGCTTTTTGTCTATTTTGCTGCTCTGTGAATTCATGGGTTAAAGCTGATTGTGTTATTTTGGGAAGAATCAGGTTCTTATATGGTGCATGCGAATTGAGTTTACTGCTGTTTAGAAAGCATTAGTTACAAATTACAACTACTGAAGTGTTTTCTAAACAGTATCGGACTATTGTCGATAAATGGATTTTACTGATATATGATGGACGCTTACTTTGATTACAGGCTCTATCAGGAGGACCCGTGGTACAAGCTCGCAATTTTGCCGTGATGACGGGTGTCAATGCTGGCATATCTTGTGTTATGAAAAGATTGAGAGGGAAGGAGGATGTTCAATCTAGGTGGACCTTTGATCACAGTTTCTTTATCTTCACTGATTTTCTTGCTGTTGGTTTATAACTGGAGGATATTGCTACTAGTCATAGTTCAATCAGAATACAACATACGAACGTATGCTGCAATATGCACAATTAACCCATAAAAGATACCAACAGATAATGCTATAAATGGACTTGTTTCTGAACACAGACACACTACAAATATTTTTCATCGTATATTCTTATTTGATTATTCTCTTTTTATCCTCAGTTGTGTATTGAATCTCACTGAGATCCTTGTTGAGATGCGAAGAAAATCTTTTTCATTCTTTAAGGCCAAAACAATATTAGCTTTGCAAATGTTCTGGTCAAACAGGTTGTTCCGGACCATGGAAACTTTATTGTAGTATCCTATACTGGCTTTTGCTGAATTGGTTAGTTAGAAAGGAGTGTTCTTTCTTGCTTTGGTCTAAAAGCAGCACAGTTAGATTCAACGACTGAGTATTTGGGAAAGGATGAAGTATCATGTATCCCTTTGGTTTGTTGTCTAGTCATAATTGGAGGCAATTTCTCTTTAATTTTCCTGGAGACTCTAAAGGTTGCTGCCTTTTAGAAACCAAATTTATTTCCATTCTAGCTAATCTGGGAAAATAGGCTGTATCAAGCTATGTAAAGATCATGGTCCTGTTATTATTATTTTTTTATTTTTTATTTTTTGACACTATCATCATCCCATTACTATTTTAATTTGTAGGCATCTGATGAATAGAAATAAGTTTGCAAACATTTTAACTGGTACAGTTAAAAGGTGATTAACTGATTATATATTATTTTGAGTGGCAAATGAGATAACAATATTTGAAAATGTTGTCATTTGGAACTGGCTTATTTCTCTATCAGTTAGAAACTTGGAGGTGCTATGTCGATAAAAATATACACTAGGTTTTTTCTTCTCTCATTTACTCTTCTAGATACTACCTCTCCCCCTACTTTTATTTCCCTTTCTCCAGGGTGCAATCTGCCTTCTGTACCTCCTCTCTCCCGTCATAAATTAGAATTGCAATATTATTTGTGGAGAGCATTATTGGATACTTGTGTGTGGTCATCTGAAGATTGTATAGATGATCCAAGCTTGTTGTTTGAATAAATAACTGTAGACTTCATTAGTTTTGTTTTATTTTGGTGGACTTTAATACTTTAGGTTTACAAAATTGTTTAAGACAAATATTGTATTTTGCAGCATGGTGGCAGCTTTTGGTTCTGGGGCCATGTTTTCTTTAGTGAGTGGCATTGGTGGCCCAAATCAAGCAGCAAATGCAGTCACTTCTGGACTTTTTTTCGCACTTGTTCAAGGCGGGCTTTTCCAGGTGATTTATTATCTCATTAACCTCTCTGAAATCACTATTTTATTTTCAGCCCATGTTATTAAGTGCTCTGCAAGCTGTGAACATAATAGAGCATGCATAAACCAAAAGACTTTGGAATTAATTGTTGTTGAGAGTGTCTATATCCATTTGCTTTTCAAGCAAATTTTCCCCTTTCAGCGGTTGAATATTCTGAATGAGTACTGCTTTGAAATATTGCTCTATTGGCCTGTAGTTTCATATGTAGCAGCCCTTTTTTTCTGATTATACAGTTAGGGCAAAAGTTTTCTCAACCACCTGCTGAGGATGTGTACTATTGCCGAACAAGGTCCATGTTAAATAGTCTTGGCCTGCAGAACTACGAGAAGAATTTCAAAAAAGGCTTGTTAACAGATAGCACGTTGCCTTTGCTCACTGATAGGCAAGCAGTTGGATTTTTTTATCTTAATTTAACTCTCTAATTAATATTTTATGAACCATGTAGATATATTCTCACGGCCTTTACATTGACATGGTGTGTTTCAGTGCTCTTAGAGACGTCAAAATACCCCCTGGACCCAGGCTCCTTATTCTTGATCACATTAAGAGGTTTGACTCAATCTTCCATGTAGGATAATCATATATTGCCCTTGATCATTGGATCCTATCTCACCTTCTAGTTAAATATTTGTCTTCAGGGACCCAGAATTGAGAGAGAAGCAAGGGCTTCGTGCGTGAAGTTCTATTATCAAGCTGGTTCACCATGTAGGGGCAATTTCCAATATATCTGAAACTAAAGAATGGGGGACTGGCTTGTATCTCTTCCAATGAAATGAATTCCTTTTGTTTCTTTGTCCTTAACGACCAATTTCAATAAACAAGTTTGCTCTAGCTTTATTTTATTGAGTAGTTTCAGTTGCTGTTATACTAAACATCAGATAAAGCTAGTTGCATGAACGAATGCAGTAATTTTTGTATTTGCATCTGCTTTTTCTAGCCAAAGCTTTAATGGCTTCCAAGTCCAACAGGGTTAATGCAGCTGCTAGTAAGTTTGCCGTCCTTTGACAGCATTCAAATGCATGGTAAATTGGATATGATGATTGTATCACTCCTTGACCTGGAATACAAGCTGTTTTAGATACTGGAAACGTCCAAAGTATTTGCTTGCGTTGAGAATTATATGATGACTTCGTTTCCAGGTGATCTGAACCTATTTTTTGGATGAGTCAGCTTGCAACGTGTGGTATAAATTTTACCCAAAGCTCGAAAGCAAAGCAAACTAGATATGTGACTAAATTCTGGTGGTCTGCTGACCTTGGGATTCTGGTCTGGAAGTGTAGTAAAGATGGTTAATTGATGCAGGCTGCCATGCCGGGGTGAAAAGGTGGTTTTTAGTAACAGAGTTGGCACCCGAGGTTGCGGTGGGATAAATAAATAAATTTTTAATTTTTAATTTATTCAAATAGATATTTATTTTTGAATTTATATCTAAATAAATCTTTGATATAATGTAATTTTTTATTTAAAATAAAAAATTATTCGAATATAAATAAAAAATAAAAACTTATTTAAATATAATAAATATATTCAAATTTATTTTTTTAAAAATAAGGTGAAATAGTTTAAGTATTTTTTTTAATATTTTACAAAAACGAAAATGAACAATTGGAAGCCACTTGTTGGCAAAACTATCATTAATAATCGGGAAACGTGCAATGGTGGACCATCCTTGCCCGAACAGTAACCATCAGCCCAGCCCCGGCATGCCTTGCCTAATCTTTTCATTTCTTCGTAGCCGTAGGGCTTGGATTTCGTTACTGTTGTCTCGATCTCGATTTTTGTTTTTAGTTTCGTTCTTATTTAATTAAATTTTCTTTCTTGTAGCTTGCAGATTATTGGGATTGGAAGATCAAATTTCACTCTACAAAAAGGAGAAAGTTCCCTCTCCATTGAATGGCGCTGCAGATTCAAATTGCGTAAATTTATACAAACACGAGTTCAAAAAACTAAAGATGGTTATGGACAAACAAGCATGCATACAGTCATATAGCACCTTACCGAAAATCGATCAAGTGAAAAAATTACATGCTAGTTTCAATGTTTAATGTTTTAAAAAATTTTAGGTGTTTTTGTTGAATTAATATTTTATCACACTAAATCAATCAGGTGTGCCTGTTAATTTTGAATTCAAATTACTAAAGCATGATTTTGGTGACCTTTCTTTTGAAGCAGTATAACTGATTGAAGATTAATTATAGAGCACCTTACAGAAAATCAATCAAGTGAGTTATAGTTTTTGAAAGACGATTGAATTTTTGAATTTCTTTTAAAATTGCAAAAGATTCTTTAAATCATTAAAAGCATGAATTGAAAATGTAAAGGATACTCTGGAATCAAAGAAAGATAATTTTATAAGAATTAAAATGAATTATGTTGATGGTTTTTTCGAGTGTCTTGACTGGACAAAACAATTTTAAATAAACTTTTGAGTAGAAATAGAACTGCTGCAGCTAAAGCATGATGAGTCGTTTGTGTGTAGTAGGTTTATCCTTGATCAATTGGCGGCCCTGCCCCTTTTTGAAGGGACTCTTTCAATAGTCGCTTCCTCCACTCGAGCAACTGACTCTAATTCTGGCTCAACCAACGATCGAAGAAAATTGTTTCTTAAAATCAACAACTTCTCCAATCCATTCCTGATTCCCTCGGTGGTTTAGCCACTATATCCTTTCTGCCACATGGAGTTCTCTCATTCGTCCAACAAAACACCAAGTTGGCTCAATTGGTTGCTGTGTGCTGTGTCATCTTACCATGTTGTCATTAAATTTTTAGTAACCGACTAGTATTTTTTGTCCTGCCACATTTCAAACGCTGACACATGAATATTTAACATTGTTTACATAACTGCTGATTAGCAACAGACTGGAACTCATATATTTACGGATCCATAGACAAACTTGGTTAGATTCCTCACGCCTTTGTTACATAATAAAACATCAGACAAAACCAGAAGCCAAAAAATTATATACCAGTACTAGAAAACTTTTGGAAAATTTAGAAAAAAAAAAAAATCAAAGGATGGAGATGGGTGCAGGGGAGCTGTGGTTTGGAGGGCTGGTTCATGAGGTAGAGGATATGGGCGTTGTAAGCACGGGCCTGATTGAAGGACTCTGCTTCTAGCTCTCCCAACTGAGAACACAGCCTTTCCTCGGCTTCTTCCGCCACCCTTAGCCTTTCCCATATCTTTTGTAACTCTTTTCTCATATGTTCCTCTCTTTCCCTGCTTTCCTTCAACTCCTTCTCCAACTCTTGGTTTCTCTTTCTCAACTCTTCCTCCTCTTTTTTCTTTGCTGCCATGGCTTTGGAATCAGCTACAGCCATTGTTGGAGCCATTTGCTCGTTGTTATATGTTTTTTACTTTGATTGGTGGAGAGTACAGTAGATGCAGTTATGGAGGATCAACCGATGTCGGAGGAGTAGACTCTCCTATATAGCTTCAACCAAAAATGCCCTTTTCTTTATTGGCGTTTCTATATGCTTAATGCTTTTACAAATTCAATTTTCAACTCTTTGCAGTATTTGATTTGCGTGACCTTTCCTTGTCCTTATGCACATAATTGCAGCCTGTCGATAGACGTGACGCAATGGGTTAAGGGCTTCTTGCGTGAAGTTTGGCCTTCTTATTTAATAATTTTAATTGGGTTTTGGGTCCATCGGGACCCCCACTACCCGGCCTGATATCAAACCCGATGTTATTAGTAGGCATTCGTCCTTTTTAAGATATGGTCTTCCATTCACCGACACTTTTTCATTTAGGTTTTATCAAATCACTTGAATGAATGATGAAGATAAGTAAAACAAATGCACAAATGTCGATGAAGCTCTGTTGTAGATTCTTGAAACCTCCAAAACCCAACCATCCAATCCAGGGCTCTTTTCTCCGATATTTTCCCGGTCTTTTGTCTGCTTTTTCTTTTTCCCTTATTCTCCTTGCGTTCCTTACCTCTTTTTATATTTTCTTTTTTTTTTTTGACTAAATTCCACCATTAATTCTTAATTTTTTGTAATATATTTTTAATTTGCAATGTAAAATTTTTTTAATTCCTGATTTTTAAATTTGTTAAAACTTCATCCATCCATCAATATTTTTATTTTATTTTTGCTTGCTTAGTTTCTTTTACTTTAGCTTTTCACTTGGAGCATTATTAAGTTATGATGTACGCTTTTTGAAAATTGACCTATTTAATTATTTATATTTACAAATAAATAAAACAATTTTAATTTTTGTTTCGCCAAACGAGGAATGATAGTTATGGTATTGGCAATGGCACGAAAGTCTATTAAAGAAAACAAATTTTTTTCCTTGATATATAATATTTTGTCATCCAAAAAAGTAGAAAAAACAAAAGACATAACGCTGGAGCTGTCACATGGACGGTGAAGAAAACAGAAGAGATTGAGAAGGGGTGAGCCTTCATGCTGAAGATTAGAAGCCCGTTGGCTTCGGCCCAGGACCTGTGAAAGTAATATGGCACGCCGTGAATGTGGCCCCAAGAAGGGTACATTGCATAATAATAATAATAATATAATTAAACTAAATAACATATTATAAGTAGATGAGTTGAAAAGGTTACCAGTTATTAACTTTAATTTCATTTATCTACACTAATTGTGTTTTATTAATGAATTTATTTTCATATTTTTTAATTAATTTTAATTCAAGGTATGGAAATTGAAAATGAACTTCGTTGCATCCTATTGTTATTTAATGCCAAAATGAAATCAAACGAGAATTTAGATAAAGTTTTTAAAATTATACATGTAAATTTTTTGGTTAAAATTGATTAAATGAAAATTAAATTTAAAAATTAAAATAAAAAATTGATAAAATTAATGAAAATGTTAATAATATATAAAAAATAGCTAAAATTAACACATTCGTACAAAAATTATCGATGTTTATTGATTAGTATAACTTTTTATAATTTATAATAAAATTGTAAAATATATTAAAATTGTGATAAATTTTATATATAATTAAATATTTAATTATATTTAACAAAAAAATTCATGAACTTGACTTAACCGCGAGGGGAAAGAAAAAGAAAAGTAACTAATTCTTACCCGTGTCGGAGCCCTGACACTCGTGTCGGCGTCTGAAAACCATCCATTAGTCAAATTTTTCACACCCAAAAAGTCATATTTTATTCGTCAAATTAATATTTTTATACTTAATTGAGAGTGACGTAGCCGAGGGAGAGAGTTTAATAATTTTAACAGCGGGACGCCGGGCTCATATCATCCTCTGCGTTTCACGCGATCGTGTTTTTGATTTTCACGTCTCTTTTGGCTTTGAGTGCATATCACTACACAGCCAGCCACCATTTTTCCCTTCTCATCTCAAGTAAGTTAATCTAATTTCTTATACTCTTTCGCTCTTTTCTTTTAGATCGTGTTGGTTTGGTTAGCCTCCAGTTTGAAATCCTTTTACCCTTTCTATCGTTCCCGATTACAGGTAAGACTTTCGAAATTCCTAAATCCTTAGATTTGCCGGCTGACTAGGTTTTATTATTTTCATTTCAGATTGATTTATATGAATGATTTTGCATCATCATTATTCGGTAATGATTAGTGAAATCGTTGGTGATCGGAGTTGAGAGGGAGCTTCCCTTCTCCACCTTTGTCGACTAATTATAGTCGTTTTCGTAATACATCGCAATAATTTTCGGTTTATTTGGGGAAGGATTGATGATTGATTGCCATGGAAATGGATCGAGAGTCTGGAAAATCGGAACAAATTGTTTCTCAATTTCGTTCCAAGATCTTGCACGTTATTTTGGACTCCAGGGTCCCTTCTTTTCACCACCACCACCAACAGCAAGAATCTTTTTCTCTTTCTCGGGTGAGAAAGACTGACAAATGGTTCAATTTAGTATTAGGACACCGCCCAGCAGCTTTGGAGAATCTCAATTTCTCCCTTAGAAATCTCTTGGATCCTGTGATAATCGACATAATACTAGTTCAACATGGTTCTTCTTCCTCATCAGTGGACAATATTTGTACTCCTTCAGCTGCAGCTGCGGGCTTTACCGAGACTGTTATAGAAAGATGGGTTGTTCAATATGATTGCCCTCGGGTTGTTGCTACTCCAAGTGGTGCTGATACTTCTGGTTTGTATAAGAAGACTTACAGGAAGTCTATCATACTTTTACGGTCTGTTTATGCACAAATGAGGCTTCTTCCTGCATATAGAATCTTTAGGCAGCTGAGTTCATTGAGCCAAACATATAATTTCGATCTTGTTTACAAGGTTTCATCATTTTGTCATCCATTCACTAGGGAAGAGGAGCATGTGATGAAAGAATATAGTTTTGTTCCTGTTGAGGCTCTTTCTGGTCTTCTTTGTGTGTCAGTGACCTACCGTACATCTCTATCTGATTTCAACCTTGAGCCTTTGGTATCTTTGCCACCAAAGATTATTACAGACTATGTTGGTAGCCCGACCACAGACCCTATGAGATCCTTTCCTTCATCAGAGAAGGGTGTCCGTGCTACTTCCTTTCCATTAATAGGAGTGCGACCTCCATCTTCAGCTCCACTTCAACGTCCACATAGCTGGTCTAGTGGTTTTCACAGAGGATTCCCTTTTGCACAAAATCAATCCCTTGCGGGATCTCCACCTGCTTATTCTACATCTCCGATGACATATGATGTTGCATCTCCACCTTCTGATATGTATGGTAATAGAATTCAAAATCCTAGACTGTCAACTCTACAACAGGTTACTGCTCGTGATGAATATCAGCTTTCACCCCCATTCTCACCATCTCCTTCCCCATCACCTCCAACATACTTATCTGGTGCTAATCCTTTACTTAGTCATCATCGTTCTGAGACTGCCCCTGTAACCATTCCTCGTCCAATAACTGGCAGAAGTTCTAGATATCTTTCTCCTAACTCTTCTGATACAAGTAGACATTCCCTTCCCCCTCTGTCTCCCAGAAGCTCAAAGCATTATGCCTCATCTCAGGAATCTCCCTCTGGGATTCGATCATACAGGAAAATAGAAGCTCTAAGGGCTGGAGAGTCTCCTTCTGGCTTATCAAATCATTATTCTGTACACAAGGTAGTCTTAAATTTCTGTTTCTTCTATTTGAAACTTTTACCTTTCTACAAAACCTTGTATCTGTATTTATGTACCAGCTGATAAGGGCATAAGGCCAATACTCATTTGTTTCATAGGTGGTCAGAGATAGTAAAGATGACTCAGGCCGATTCTCTGGATTGTTATCTTCTAGTGGATCACCCCGTATTGGATTCTCTAGAAGCTCTAGTAGATTATCTTTTCAGGATGACATGGATGATTGCGAATTCTCTTGCCCGTTTGATGTTGATGATGTAGATGTATCTGATTCCTTGAATCAGACCAGGTACGTAGGTTTTTTTTTTTTTAAATCTGTTTCATGGTATTGATGCCCGTACTACATTTCTTGTTGAAAAAATATTTAGTGTTAGTTTTTATGCCTGCTAGTTTCACATTTGATCTAGTGCTTATCTTTGAAGCACTCCTTGTGTGAAAAGTTTTTCATGATATGAAAGACTAATTTTGAACTGCTATTTTCAGGCTGCACTCATTCAGTTAGCTTTATTTTGCCTCAAGTCTATCTTACACACATTACATGCTCAGGTTAATTGATCCTATATACTTGTTTCTAAGCTTAGAATATGATATTGGTTAAGATAAAGATTCCGTTCCTGAAGCATGGATAAAGGAAGCAAATCTACGGAAAACAAGAAGGAAACTAAAAGTGTACAAAAAGCCTAGGCATCAGAAGTTGTGAGCCTGGTTAATAGTCGGCGCTTGACATATAGGTCATTTATATCATCAGAATAAAGAATACAACGAGTAATAAAAACCAGGAAAATTTTTCTCTAGAATAGTTCTATTCTTCAGGAACAAAGTGATGTGTTAATTTTTTTTATATGGAATCAGAGTCTGCTCTCGGATATGCATCTCCTCCTTTACTTGCCTTTGCTGATTTGGATCAATTTAATATGGGACTTTCCTATTCTTGAGGTTACCTTATTGTTGCTTGTTGTAAGAGTTTGATTTTATATAATGTTTATGATTGGTTCCCTTTTGGCTTACATTCTTTATTCTTCTTTCTATGCCTGCAATTGGGTTTTACAGTCAGAACGTAGAGGGTAAAAAAGCTTCAGAATTCACTGCACAGGCAGTGCCAGTTGGTAAAAAATCACAAGATGCTGCTGTTGGCATTCTTGTTCAAATGCTTAGAACAGCACCTCCTCTGCGACAAGATCCAAGTTGTTATTCAACTCATTCGATAAGGACTGAATATGAGGGAGGTATTGGCACTGCTTCTGGATTTTTTATGCCACGTAAAACAGCAGATGCGCTCGAAGAGCTCAAGAGCTACAGAGAAATGAAAGATCTACTAGTATCAAAGAGTGGAACTCAGGTGGTTAGGAAAGAGGAAATGTAGTTGCTCTCTCGGTGGGTGGGGTGTTGTAGATGATCATATTGCTGTCAACTGATGCTAAATACAGCAGCAGCTGATGCAGTTTAGATCAAAACAGAATAAATTTCTTTAAGAGAGGATTAACGGATTATGTACATATTCTGAATGAACATTGGTTACGATTATTGAATTAGTCATTGGAATTTGCTAAATGCAAACAAAATTCTCTCATCTAGACGTTGCTTGTTCTTGAGAAATCCCTTGTGAATTTAGTTCAAGAAGTTGGGAAAAACAAAAGTTTCTCCTTTTATTTTTGGATAAACAAATAATACCAGTACCGGCAGTAACAAATAATTGTTGATGTTTTGTTCCAACAAGATTGTAGTCAGTTATTCTTACGTTTATACTTATACACTTTCCCAATAATTTGTTACTAGCACGGAAGAACTTGTTGCAAAGGGATTCTATAAGTGCACGGCTCATTTTTAGTTTTCAAGCAGGTTAAGGTATAGTTTCGTATTTTTGTTACCGTAATAAAAAAGTTTGAGTTGAAAAAAAATAGTTATAATTTAAATGTCTGAAAGTAAGCATAACTAAGGGATATAAAGATAATAATAAAAAATACCTTTATTAGTTTTTTTATTTGAATTTACAATTCATATTTTTATATCGAAAAATCATTTGTTTATTATTTAGCATTATTTAAAAAGTATTTTTAAATGTAAAAGCAACCCCCAACTTCAATCTTAAATTAACCCTAGAACTTAAAGGAGCTCGTGTATTTGGGGAAAGACATTTGCTACTGGTTCCAGGTAATTTGATTTTAAAATTTGAATGTCTTTTTTTTTTTTTTTAAATATAACTATAGTTTTCTCCTAATTTGGGATGATTTGTCTGAAGTGAAAATGGAAGGACAGCGAGTTTTCGCTCCAATTTTCCCGTGTTTCCCAACCAAACATTACAATTCATAAACGCAACTTAGGAGGCGAATCGACGGCTTCACTTTGATCACCTCTCCCCCTTGCCTTCACCACCGCTTCTGCTTTTGGAGGTGAGCGTCTTGATACCCATGGCCGCATCTTTCTTTCATCATAGGCTCCGAGACTGAATTTATTTGTTTATTTATTTTTCTTGCTATTATTCATCAGAAAATTAGCGCTAACCAAAAGATTTGGATTTTCGTCGAAATTGAGATCAAAGTAAAAATAATTTTTTCTTTTTTTAAAAAATAAACTATTCGGCATTGAAGAAGTACGATCTATGGAATCTTCCATCTGTCCTTTTTGTCATCTTTCAGTTTCCTCCTCAGATCTGCAACGGTATGCTCTTTTCTTTGTTCTACTTCCTTTTTAAATTCTAATTTTTGTTTAAGATTTTTAATAAATAGTAGTAGCAATTATTTGATACAGGCACGCCAACGGTCACTTTGAGGATGAAGATGAAGAAGCTAAAAACCTGGGATTGGCTATTCAAATTCAAATTGGCTGTTTTTCAGGCTCAACTGACGTGGATAGCATTTCCACGTTGATTGCTTTACAGACAAGGAGCAACTTTTACCATGTCAGAGATGGTTTGATTTCCTTGCTGAGAAACTGTTTAGAACTAGAAACCCAACACAATTCATCAGTAACCATATTGTCTGGTTATGTGGACCACTTCCAAAGCCTTCCGTCCGTGGATGTTGGTTGGGGTTGTGGCTGGCGCAACATCCAAATGCTGAGCTCTCATTTGCTTGCTTGCAGGCAGGAAGCTAGACAAGTCCTGTTTGGTGGTTCGGGTTTTGTTCCTGATATTGCCTTCCTCCAACGTTGGCTTGAGATTGCTTGGGAAAGGGGATTTGATCCACCTGGTGCCCAGCATTTTAACTGCAAAATCTATGGTTCCATTCATAGGATCGGGACTACTGAATGTGCTTCTCTTTTGCGTTCATTTGGTCTTCGTGCTAGGGTGGTTGACTTTGGCCCGGAGGAATCTCAGCCATTTTATCTTTCTGTTCCTAGCTCTACTGCTGGACAACCAGTGATGAAAAGGAACGCAATCCAAGTTTCTGGACCTATGGATAGATACGTTCATCAACAGCAGGGTTTGAAGAAGCGAAGTCACTCTTGTGTGTCTTTGGGCAATGGAAGGAGTGATAATTCTAAAGGGAAAAGTGAGGGACCTCAGGTTCTGGTTGATTGGGTGTGGAATTACTTTTCAGATACTGGGTTAACCATATCTGGCTCCAGTCGTGTTGTAGTCACTGATAGAGCGTAAGTGAGCATCAACACTGCTGCTATAACTTTTATTCTAACATTGTTTTTTGTTCTAGGGTGTGCATCAAATGAATATCATTGTGTTTCTGTCCAATTTTCCCCTCAGTTTTATTAAGATACGAAAGCATACAATTTTTTATTACATTCTATGGTTCCGTTTTGACAGTAGCTTTCCCCAGCAGGCCTTTATACTTCCAACATGACGGACATTCACGAACGATAGTTGGGATTCAAGTTAAACATCAACAGAATGGGATGCATCAGTTCAATCTCTTGATTTTGGACCCTTCTGATGTGAGTATTACACATATATCTGCCTTTGCTGGCTATCTGACGTTCTTAACAGCTTGTAGACATTGACAAATGCCACTACTACTGAATTTTGCTGATTTTAATACTTATGAATCATGATATTGCCACTTTACTGAAGTTCTGATAATATATGTAGTCCTCACCCTAGCTATCTCATTTCTTTTATCATTTGCTCGTGTATTTTAACTATGCTTGAATACTGCAATTACTATGCACATTAATCATATCCAGAGTTCCTCATATGAAATTTGGAAGGTTTCCATCTGATTTAAATATTTGGTAGAAAAACCTGTATGGTACATTTGATTCACAAACTCAGGCCCAATCATGACCACCATGTTAAGAGTTAGGTTTTTAGATGCCCTTGTAACTGTAGAATTCAAGTCTGATGCACTGGCCTGTTAATTATTGTTCTGTAATCAGGGAAGCAAATTTTGGGAAATAAGTAATCTGAAAATTTTCTTTTGGCAGAAATTACAAAAGTTGGGACTTGCAGGGGTGTCAATAACCAGTCTTTCTTTATGTTGCTAGAATCTAGCGCTTTTTACGTGTATGCGTGCTCTTGTTGATGCATTAATGTTTGTGCATGTGATTGTTGCACAGCTAATGCTACATTTCTTCTGTAACCTTTTATATAAGTACAGGGAACAATTGCTTTGGAAAGATCGCTTAAAAAGAATGAGGGATGGCAGAAGCTTATAAAAAGAGGAGTCCACACCCTGAACAAGCCACAATACCAGGTTATAACACAATTTTTAAACACTTTCTCTTTGATCTAACCATCTTTTGATATATGGGCTTATATTCTACGACTTTTTCAGTTGTGCTATATTGATCCTGGAATTGCTTGTGGGGAGGAGCTGGAACAACTCAAAACAATAAATAGCACCTTCATTAAATTGTAGAGGAATATATTGGCCAAAAAACAAAATTGTAGAATATAGCGAACTTCTGAGTCCTTAGGTACTGTTTATCTATTTCATCTACTTGTAAAGTTTTGTGCCTTTTCCTTTCTTAAAACAAAAATGAATATAAATCCTTTTCCAGGATGTCTATGTGGAATGTAAATCTATGGTTTTTACCAGTACCATTGCTTTTTTAAGTGTTTTTTTTTTAATTCATGAGTTAATGTAAAAAATTTCGCATTTGACATATGCATGTTTTGTATACTTTGATTTTTTGTTGGTCTCTAAAGTTGGCATAATCTTGATTAAGCTCTTCCTTAGATGCTGTTATAGCAATATTAGAGTTGGATGTCAAGAAATCCCAAATGTTGGACCTCTATTATGATAATTATTGATTTTTTTTTTGGTCAACTTTTACCTGGAAAAGCCTATGGTCAGCTCTATTTTGCCTGTCTGGACAACAAGCCAACATTGCTAGTCAAACTTATCGATTCCAAAGCACTATGGCTGTTTTGCACTTGACATTTAGCTCCTTGTTTCATATAGGCAAAATTGTTGAGTCTATGGTCAATGGCTTTCCTTGGCCCTCGCTTTTTTCCACCCTAAAGTTGGCAACTTCGCTCCTGAAAACTGTATCTTCACAATCAGGCAAAGCACATGAAAAATATGGGATGTTATTAGGCATCCAACTCAAAGTTGGCAGCTCCTCTTTTGACAAGTGTATAGTCATCATCGGTCCAAGTGCCAGCAACTCCTGTAAGTTACGGTGCACAATCCCAATCAGTTTCAGAAGCCTTAATGAGTCCAACGTGTTTTAAGTGCCCTGCCCCTGCCTTCTGGCTTCAAATTGCTTTATATTCAGTTGGGTTTTGTTTTTTTTGTCTGAATTATATTCTGCCAGTGGGAATCATAGATGCTTTGCAGAAGGCCAATATAAATCACTTTCTGGTTCCACTTGGCCAGAGAAGTGTCATTTTTCATCTTGGTTTAAACTTGTAATCTGAAGCTGTAGAGAACAGTTTAATTTCTTTTCTGTATTATTGGGAAATCTAACCACACAAAAAATAAAGGTTGTAATTGGCATTGACGCATTGTGCATGGAGACTCCAATTAGTGACACGTTTCATTCAATAATTGGATCTTCAATTTTTATTTTTTTTTTTATAAAAGAAACTTACAAAAACTAAAAATAAAACAGAACAGAGAAAAAGAGAAATGCCTTCTAACAAAGTCTGATGTGGCCGCCATTAGCCAGAGCCAGGGTTCACACTCTGCTTCTTCGGACGGCGACCCGTCCGATTCTTAAGAAAAAAAATATAAAACAAATTCAAATATAAGAAAAAAAATCAAATATATGTTCAAAACAATAAAATCAATATATAATTTATGGATATATTATAATTTTAAATAATTAAAAAAGGAAAAAATTTATTATTTCTCATCCAAATATATTAAAATAATACATTTGTTGATATATTATGATTTCAAATAATTAAAATTTTTTAAAAAATGTACATTATCAAATAATAATTATTATTTTTATGAAAACAATCATAAATAATATTAACAATAATCAAAATATTTTATGAAAATAATCCATGTCTATTTTGTGGTTGAAAATAATTTTTTGTAATTTTTTTGAAGTTGTTGTACATGCAAAAACTAAAAACTTTTTTAGAATAATCTGAAATTTAAGTTAGTTAATTTGGTTAAAATTTAAATGTCAACATTTATAATATTTTTATTTTATTTTTCTCAAATTATAATATCTTATTGAAAAAATAAAAAATAAGTTATTTAAGGGACGAAAGAGAATAGAAAATAAAATAACAGAGTAAAAGGATTAGAATAGCAGTATGGAATAACTTCATCCATCCAAGAATAAGAATGACGCGGAAAATTGGTTGGAGTGTAAAAATCTTGCAACATCATCAAGTTTCTTCATCGGAGTTGGGGCTTTTCAATGTCTTTTTATATGTTAGTTACTAATCTTTCTATCAACTTAACTCATGATGTTCCTTAATTCCTGGAAACTTCTCCTGTCATTACCGACACCATTAAATGGAGTTCGATGTTGGCTCTCTCCCTTTTTCAATATTAAACGAGAGATTTGGTACTTTTAATTTTTCTTTAAAATTTTATTTTTTATTAAAAAAATTGATAGATTTAATTTTTTTTTAAATATATTTTTTAAAATTTTATTTTTTAAAAAAATTGATATTTTTAATTTTTTCTCAAAAATATTTTTTTTTGAAAACTTTATTTTAAGAAAATCATTAAAAAGAAAAATTAAATTAAATTAAATTTAAATTAAAAAAATTAAAAAATACCAAATAATTCTAATTTAGAAATAATAATATAAATATAAATATATAAAAAAACCTTGAAACGGCTCCGACTTGAATTCGGTTAACTTGAGAGATAAAAGCTGCTGGATGGCTTGATATGCGGCTCGATTTAACAGCTCGACTCGACTAAACCAAATGCAAGGGTGCAAGTCAACGAACTCGGGTTAGCGCTCGAATCGGGTCGGATCTTGACAAAATACACGGATCTTAGATTTATTAACACTCAAAACGACGTCGTTTTGCGATAGTATAAAAGGCAAAAACTTTCGTTTTTTTGCCAGATGCTTCTCCCTTTCCTCTCTTTCCCTCAATTTTTTCTCCTTTTTTTTCTACCCACGAAGAACGTCGATGAAATTCTCACCAGTTTCTGGGTTTTTCTACAGGAAACTGAGTTTTTCATTGGAAAAGTCATTAAAAAACTTGAATTTTGCCTAAAAATTGCTTGGAATCTGAAAATTTTCCAAAAATTTTTCAAAAAAAAAAAAAGCCAAAAATTCAACAAAGTTTCCTAAAAATTCTAAAATCGCCTCTATTCTTCTAAACACTAATTTTGCTTCTGTTTACCTTTTGTTTTCTTTCTGTCTCTTCTGTTTTGTGGTTCTGTTTAAGCCTATATTTATATGATCAATTTTAGAATCCCTGATTAATCCGAATTCTCTTTCTAATTAGATTTCTGGATTATCAGATTAGTCATTGAATTTATCCTCTAATAGTTTAATCCAACTATGATTCTTCATTGGCCTTATTCATGGTAGAATTCATTCCCCCCTTTTTATTTTTAATTATTCTAATAATAATCGAAAATCAATCTGAAAAGGAAACAAAAGAAAAATCTAGAAGAAAAACAAACAAATAAATAAATAGATAATAATTAAGCCCATGACTGACGTCATTGGACTAAGCCCAATTGATCCGGACTTAGATCAAATTGGGTGTCTACAGACATGAACTATAATGAAAGCAAACAAACTCCTCAAAAGATACCTACAATCAAGATAAATTGGATTTTATTTATTTTTCCATTTCATAAGGGCAAAGCTACTGTTGAAAAAGGTAGGATTAACTTTCCAATCATTAAAAGATGTAATTTTGCTATGAGAATGTCAAATTTAGGTGATACTCTTTGTTGTTGAATCCATTTGTTAGGACAGTTACAGTGACCATTTACTCTAAGTATTTAATTTATAGAGTTTTCGCATTAAAACGCGTGACATAACTCTTTAAAAATTCATTGCGACCTAAGTGGATTGGCATTAAACTTAAAGTTATCTTCTTCCTTTTTTGGCTACTTACAAATCGAGACAAGAAAGAGTAGCTGATCTCTTTGAGCGTTATAATTGACCTCGATTTCAGGCTGTTATACTAAAACTGAGCTATGCCCTTTAGAATGATAGTAAGGCCTTTATACATCAAAACTTTGTTTGCCCCATGTATAATTATGTTAGTCTTATAAATTTTCAAATGATCAAAGGGATTAGAAATACCGTTGTATATTTCTAAAATTGGTATTTTAAACCCTTTGAGAGACATGTCTCTATTGATTTCTTTAGTGAAGACGAGGTCTTGAAGAACTTAAGCTTACCCTTAAATGTTACTGCCTTCATTTTTAACTCTTTTTCCAATGTTTGCATCTGGGCTTTTAAGTTTTTGTTTGATTGGGGTTCAAAGTTTGTCTCTTTGGATTTTTGAATTGTAGCATGTGTTGAGTTGTGGTTAGGGTAATGGCGAATTGGGGTGTTATGCTCTTATTCTCTGGAGCTCGAGAGGCCTTCTATCTCTTCATAACTTTGTTGTCTTATTCCATCTTTTTTGCCAAAGGTGATTAAGTCAGGCACTTTCAAAACTTATGATGGGGTTATGGTTTGCAACATCTATTTAAGGGCTTGTATTTGCTCAATAAAAGCCTGAAATTGTTTCATGATCGAGCCTATGGTGGGACAGGTCATTTCGAGTGTTAGCTATTATGCGTTTCTATTCTAGTCAAAATGTCCATCTCTCATTCCTCAAAAGTTCTCTTCCTTGGTGGTATTGTTTCATGCTCGGTTAGTGAATGAAAAAAAAACCTTTACTTGGAATGCTAAATGTTTGTGCCGAACTCCAATCTTAGGGTATTCTTGGAAAAACAAAAGAGAAGGACAATTAGAGTCAAAAGTAATGAGTATTCCCTGCATTTATACTCCGACGCATAAGTAGTGAGGTCGAAATGAGAGTAGTAAAAAGAATTAAGGGTAGATTGGATTTGTTTTAATGATACCTGAACATTTGTATTTATAGATAAAGCGATAGAAAACGATTAGGAGACAATAAAAACATAATTGAATTGATGTGGCACTGAATATATTAGATTGACCTCTAACTATATGCTAAAGGCTTCTAACATAGAAAAATATCATTATAACTTTATGATCTCTAAATGCTTCCAACGCTACTCTTGAGAAAAGTATGATTAACTTTCCAACCATTAAAAGATGAAACTCTGCTATGACTATTTGCTCATTTGTCTTTTTCTGTTTATTGTTTGCCTTTTCTCTTTGTATGGAGTTTGTAGTTGCTTAGAAGGTTTCAGATTGCCTTTGAATTATTGTGTTGATGTTTTCCTCTCTGTTTCTAATCTTTTGTTATCCTTTCAAGTATTTCTTTTTTTTTTTTTTTTCTGGATAATTCGAGTCTTTGTTGTGCATTAGCCTGATGACAGTATATTTTTTACTGTTAAACCTTAGTTTCAAAGCAAAATTCTCATTAACGATTCCCTTGACTTTTGTGTGCTTGCTTGGCATTACCTGAGGATTCAAACCTGCTCTTTCTCAACATATGAAATAAAACTTTTTAAGCTCAATAGTTCTCATCACCATCTATATCTTTGAATTCATACATAATTCTCTTTAAGGTGATTAGTCCTGTTAAATGTGTGTTTGCCTGCTCTTATAGCAAAACCAATCACTCAGTGTCTGGGCCCTTTAATTGAATATTTAACTTTAATTTTCTTTCCTTTGAACGGGAATAAAAATGCTTTCTCACATTTATTGACTCATTTACTTGATTGTTCTAATGCAATCTATTGCATACATTCGTAGAAGTTCTGATTTGTCCGCATCTTCTACCATGCAATAAGATGCAGGGGACAATGAGATAAGAGGATATTGAAGCTGGGCCACTTGAGCCGACATCATACCCGTGTACGGAAGTGGCACCTTCATCTCAAAGTAGAACCCAAAATGAACGGAGAGGTACCGATGGTGGTGAAGCTCATGAATGGGAAATTCTAAAAAGCATTGTCTATGGTGGACTAATTGAATCAATCACAGGTTTAGGTGTTGTGTCTTCTGCAGCAGGTGTTGGTGCTGATAAAGGTAAGTTTTCTCTCTTTTTCCCCTCTCCAGATTCCATCAAATGGTTTGAGTAGATGCATATTTTGTCATATTCTGTCATCCTTTATATCATATATATAGCCTAGAATATTTCTCACTTCCAGCAAATGATTTATAATGGCTGTATTTCCTTGCATAGAGAATAAAGAACAATTTGAACTTTGAATTTTATAATGGCTCCATTGCCGTGCATTGCCACATACTATACCTGACTCTTTTGAGTAGTTTTGCTTGCTTTCAGATTCATAGGCCAAGCATCCCCTACCGGAGCAGACACAATAATAAGTATTGCCTATAATTTTATGCTTCTGTCATTTACACCAAGTTTTTGCTTTGTAATTGCAGTGAATGTTTTGGCTTAGGGATTTGCAAATCTGATTGGAGGACTTATTGTCTTTTAGTCATAATATGAGTTTTTTTTCCCGGTGAATAATATTCATCGGTTAGCAATGATGCATGATAAAATTGAAAGTTGTCTGTTAATATGTACATTTTATTATGTAATAATAGATTTAATATATTGTCAATCCACGAGTGTTGTACCGAAGATGGGACCTGTATTTAGATTCACTTGGAAATTCCAAGCCTTAAAATGCAGGATAGAATTTTGTAAATTATCTTTCTTACAGACACATTCCTAAATACAGAGGCTATTTTTATCATTTTAGTGCTTTTTCTATATGCATTTTCAGAGACAGACATTTTCACATCGTTAGATCTTTCTTGTTTTCAGTACTGAACTGGCTTGCATATAGGTGGTTTAGAGTTTTTACTTACGTCGTTAACCATAGCTATGTATTTTAGAATTGACAAATTTCTTTCAGTTGTTTTTCATGATCTCATTTCTGGCGACTAACTTACAATTAAATTTTACAGCTTAGAGAACTGAAAAATGACCAACCTCGTGGAGCTTCCGCTGATACCAACATAGAGGAAGACCGGTATCAAGTACTGTTAGGACGGGACAGAATTTTACATTGCAGGTTACTGTAGCTAATTAGCTATTTTTTCATTCCTTATTTTTGGCTTGGTTCCTCCTGTCTTCTATGGCTTCTCATTTCGTAAGAGCAATGATAAAGATCTCAAGGTTGCAGCAGTGGCGGGTGCTTCTCTAATTTGCATAATTTTGCTTGCACTTGGGAGACGTCATGCTAGAAAACCACACAGAACTTACTACCGGACTGTATCATGCTATGTCTTCCAAGGGATTACGGCTCCTGGATCTCGTACCTAGTTGGTGAACTAATCAAGAAACTCCTAGAGAAGCTTGGTTTGTTTGAGTCAAGTTCAGCTGTCAACATGCCATTTTTGGAGACAATACCATTGGAGGTGGGACGGGCATCCTATTGAAGTTCTTCTGGGCTTGAATTCCAGGCATTTTGAACAAAAAGTTGATCGAATCGAGTAAATGATGCCAAGAGCATCAATTTTCAATCAGTCATGTAACTTGTTAGCTTTTATTTTGGGTATGTATATTCTTCTCGGTACCTTACATTTAGCTTTGCGGAAACTTGGTAAAGAAATAAGTAACTTTTCCTTCAGATTGATGTTAGATTTTCTTGATCAACTCTTCAACTCTCTCCATTTTTTAGGTCTTTCAATTTCAAGGTGTCTAGGCTTGTTTGCGCCTATCATCGCACGGCCCAAGAAGAGTTAATCCAAGGTTCCAAACATAGTTAAACCAGTTGTTTGAACAACATTGCTGAATCTTTGCAGGGGGGTCTTGTCTGAACTGAAACAAGGACAAGAATTCTCATTATAGATAGAGGTAGGCCCTGGCAGTTTGGAACATATGGTCTTGGATAAGCTTGGTGTCACGGGCCACACATTTCTTAGACCGAAATCACGTGTGCGTGTGGCACCGTCGGTATGGCATCAAAATTATTCTTAATCGAGGTCAGCTTTTCGCGGGTTAATTTTTTCATGCCCGAGAGTCTTTCTTAGCTTTGATTCCGTAGAGTTGCACATTTCTAGACTCGACGAGAAGGAACTCAACTCTCATAAACTCATCAACCCACAAAATTCCGGGTGGCCCCCACACCCATCTTTGCCCGCGGCATTAAGGTCACGGGCACCGACCTACCTTGTATGTAAGGGCTCACAACTCTAGTTCTCGTGATATTATCTCATTCTTGTATAGTGAGAATCCAAAATTATGTCCGCCGGTATCGTATGCAAGCTTTCATGCTTAAATCTCGAAAGTACAATACATATATTGGTCAACCCTAAGCCAACCTAGGCTTATATCATCCGACGACACTCATATCTTAGGGCCTTAGCCCTTAGTTTCATTGTAGCTATTCGTATGCATAATGGACACCAGACATTATACACGTCTTGCCTCGGGGAACTTCGATATACTACCCATCCGTAGTACACCTCTATTAATTGGCTACAAGGATCTAACAAAATAACTGTCTGTTAACTCGCTCATCTCTCAAGTTCGATAATATTTTTTTTATGTAAATATTATCTCATGATTTTTTTAATTTAAAAGAAAAAAAATTGAAAGACATAACAAACGTTATTGTCTAACCCCATAGTTCAATGCAACGACATTATACGAGACACATCGACTCCGATTATTCTTAAATTTATCATGATTTGAAAAAATATCTTCTCACACACTCATGATCTAACTATACTTGCCTACCTAAATAACATATGTGCCAAAGAGTAATTTACTTCAGATTAATTAAACTCCGACTTACCCACTAATCAAAGGATTGATAGAAAATTGACACCAATCATTCTCTTGTAAAAAACATAAGAGTTTTTTCTGCCTTCCTATCAAGAATTGTAAAAATGTTTAAAATGAGTATTTTTTTTCACAATCATCTCATGCTTTTCTTCACCCAACTTAGGATTCAATGACCTTTTTTTTAATCACCATAATTCTAGCATTTTACTTGTTACTCTATCAATCCACTTGAAGATGTCCATACACAACTTCAATAGCACTCAACTAGCTAACCGACTCTAAGACACCTGTCTACTAACTAACACTTATCTACATATTTTGAGACCTATGACTCACACTGTCCGCACGTAATATCAGCAACATATTCCTTGTGTTTAAAATACCCGCGTACAACTTCAAGACCACTATCTTAAAAATAAGATCTCATTTGCTGTTCAACTCAAGATCAATTATGGTAGGATTAAGGTATACCAGGACCTGACCATGACACCTCATGGACTGGAAACATAGAGTGCTATCGCCCATCAGTCCTTTTTTGCAATGAAATCGTACTTTATTTTTTGCCAATTAAATCGATTATTTTCAGTACTAATTTGTTTTATATACTTTCCTAAAAAAATAGTTGTTTTGTATTCTAACAATACTAAATGCAGAAGATCATGAAAAAATTTTGACCATGAAATCTTGTGTCAAATTAACTACTGTATATGGCTACCTGCCACTTGGGTTTAGACTAAAACCAAGTGATAATAAAGTAGAGATTAAATTAAATAATAACAATATCAATCCAAAGTTTAATTTAAATAATTTAAATAATTATTTTAAAAAAATATATATTTATCAAAATTTTATTTCAAATTTTAATATCTATAATTTTTTTAATATGCAGATTTTTTTAAATAAATAATAATTTTGGATTTTGCCTACTATACTCTTAATTAAACAATATCACAGGTGATAAAGATATATTATTATTTTTTTTATTCATTTATTTTGCCTATGATAGCGTACATTATTGACACTATAAATCAAAACATCACAAGGAAAATTACAAATCAAAGTCCAATTATTGAACGATGCATAATTAAAACAGACAAGGAAATGCCAATCACATTCATGTCCAAAAACCATATAGAATAAAGAAGCAAGGACAAGATTATTCAATCATACTGTAGGGCGTGGACTTATAGTCACATTGCCCATTCTCCTCCAAAGCTGTCTTATCCTTACCCCACTCACAACCAAACGACCATATATGCTTTCATAGAAAGAGACATTAGAAGAAGAAAAACTATACGTAAACTATCAAATTTCTGCCTTCAACGATGATATGATTGCTATCTTGGACTTCAAAGCTAGCGTCGAAAACTCCTGACCTGCCGTGGTGCTTCAGCCTCTTCCCCTCGGAGCTTCACCAAAGTGTATGTGCCAGAACCAACCAGGGCACCCAGTGTGGGTGCTATCAAGTAAATCCATAATGCCTTATAATTTCCTGCTGCCACAGCCGGCCCCAAAGTCCGCACTGGATTCATTGAACCCCCACTACTTTGCCTGCAAACAAGGTCAAACATAAATTATTATCACTACTATTTGGATCATTTGTTAGCTACTTTTTTTTGAATGACACCAAAAGCAGACCTCTAGTCTTTCTATCAATTATCTTTGCTGTCGACCTAAGCCTAGCTGCTCTATCCATATATGTCTAGGAATTTCGGATTATATTTTATACTATTTCATAGATTATTACATTAAAATGTATATATATATATAAAGCGTATACATATTGAGTAAAGTAATGAACATTATGAGAATTAAATACCATGGACGTTTAACCCTAGAGTAAAGTTTTAAAAAATATGTATAAAAAGGTTTTAAAAAATCTATATCATTTGACATTTCTTGATGATTAAAATTCTACATTTGGGGTCTGTATACACCAAAGTAAAGTTTAACATCTTTATGTTGAAAAAATAAAAACAAAAAGAAGCCCTGTATATAAATATAATCAAAGAATATGATATTCGTTTCAAAGCGTGCACCAAAATTGTGTTTAAAATTAAAAAATCAACTTAAGACAAAATAAATAAAATAATAATTAAATGTAATTGTGATATGTTCTAAGCATAAACAAAATGGATAAAAAAGAAATAAAACTTGGGAAGATAAAGTAGGAATTTGATAAGGGGGCAAAAGAAGCAAAAAGTATTAATTACCCTGCCACAAGAATGTTAAGCATGACAGTCGCCCCAACCGCTATGCCCGCCAGCTCTCCAACCTGTTCATGAGAATAAAGATATCATAGGGTTGTAAGTAGATGGTAAAGATCGAATTGTAGCAGTGGCAGAGCAAAGACAACGTACAGCACGGGTGTCAGTGGCAACGGCAGTGACAACGAAGAGAAGATTAAAAGTAATGAGGAACTCGAGTGCAAAAGCTTGTCCATAGTTGACGGAGGGGACAGTGACGCCACCAGACATGAAGGGATGAAAGACTCCCTTGAGAGCGAAAGAAGCACAAATGGAGGCCGAAACCTGAGCGGCTATGTATGCTGGAACCTGTGCCCATGGGAAGTGACGACAGGCAGCAAATGCAATGGTGAGGGAAGGGTTAAGATGAGCCCCAGAGATGTGTCCGGTTGATAAAATTATTATCATAACAGCCAGCCCTGCACATGCTGCATTTCCTATCAGTGTCTCCGCTCCAGAATACTTTTGGTTCACTATTGGTCCCGCTGTAGCCGCAAAAATTAGGATAAAGGTTCCCACAAATTCTGCTCCCAGCTGCATAAAGCCATTTCCATACCATTGTAATTTCTACTAGTTTGTTTCAAAATTTAGATACAGTTCATGCCCGTGCTTATGGAAAGCGATTCAGGCTTGTAACAACCAATCACAGGAAAATGATATAGTAAAACAATTATGTACTTTAACATTCATTAATTTATCTTAGGTAATTAATTAGATCAAACTACTTCTGGAATTTCTCTTGCAACTCTTGAGGAGTCGTGACCCTCCACAGGCCACTACGTACCGCCCGCATAAATAAAAAAGGAGACCACTAAAAGTAAGAGTCGGTGGCTTTCATTCTCTATGGAATTAAAAATGTAAACCCTCGTTTGCTGGCTAAAGTCTTTGCTTTCCAATTTCCACTATTCTAAAGTGGAAGAAGGCCTCTTCCCATAAGTTTCATAAGAATTCCAAACTCTACTACTCTTCCCATCCACTACAGGACGAACTTCGCAGTGCAGTACTTCTTAGCTAGCATCTTATCGGGTTCGATTTTGATTAATTACTGAGTTTCATTTCGTTTCATTTTTCCAAAATAAAAGGGAAAATGATATTGCATCGCATAATTTCCTTTCAAAGAAAATGAAGAAACAAGTGCGGAAACAATTTAATTTATGATCATGATATATGACAAACAAGTCAGAACATGGGCTTTCGGTGGATAAAGTCTAAGATTTATTTACCGATATGCAGGCATAAAAAGTGGCTAAATGGGGTTCAAATTTGAATGAACTCTACTTAATTACTATGATAATAACACTATTTTTTTTGTTGGAACGATTGCTTACAAAAAAAATTCTTAGCCTGTTACTGCTAACGGCCGCATTATTATAATTTCCAGTGAAACATTGCAAACGAATCATTACTGGCTAATGATTCTGCCAGAAATTAACCCTTTCTCTCAACTTGGGCTTCCTGCTGCTGCAAAGGCTTTGGCGCGTATAGCAATAAAACGCATAGCCGTAGCAGTACCCATTCTAGTTGACGGAATACTCCACTAATAGGAACAGAAATTAATTATCTGAACTGAGGGACACAGAGAGAGAGAGAGAGAGAGATAGAACCTTGCGGGTAAGAGAGACGTCTGGTGCAGGGAAATCAGTGAAGCATGTGTGAGGTTGACCCCACGTTGCGGCAGTCACCGGAAAGCATTTGCATCGTGGCATTGACTTCCGATCATACGACAGCGAGTCCACCCTCATGGACGTGAACAGCGGTCCACCTGGCGTTCCCGGAGTTGCCGGTGCCGACGCCGTAGGGGTTCCAGTCCCATCAGGCATTTTCTCTTAAAAAATCCTTTTTTTTTTCTTTTTTTGATTTTTTAAGAATTAATGGTGTTAAAAAATTTTGAGAAAATAAAAATAATAAAAATAATAATTTTGAAAAGTGAAAAATATTATTTTAAAAGTAATTATAACTATTGATATAACAAAATTTTCAAATTTTTAAATAAAAAATAATAAAATTGATTAGATAAAAAAATTATTTATAATAAATAGTCATAAAATTTTTATTAAAACATATGATAATTTGTATAATTATTTTTTATTTAATCAAATAATCATTTTGTTTCAAATATGTGTATTTAAAATAAAATTAATATTTTAAAATTTAAAAAATTAAAAGTTTAAATAAAAAATAATTTTTTTATTTATTAAATGCTGTGCAGGTTTTTATAAAAGTGCGGCCAAGGAATTTGAGATGTGACGATAGCCACATTACAAACTACAATTAGCTAGATAGATAAAGCATCAAGTACTTGCACAGAAAATCAAAACAGAAACTTTTTTTTTTTTTTCTGGAAAAGGATTTGAACTAGGAAAGGCAAAACTTACATGCTTCAAATGTTTTTATGAAGTATAGTTAAGGATGAGCGAAAACGAACCAATCCAGCTTCAAATGAAAGAGATATAGAAGGAAGAAAAAAGGGCAAATCAGGCGCCTAGCAACTTAGCTGCTGATAAAAGAAGAAGATGGAGAAGAAACGAGAGTTTCGGGATTATAAATTGTAAGAAAACTATAGTACATATATGATCAGGATGACGATAGATATACGAAGGAGCCATTTGGGGTGAAGGCTGCACGTTAATATAACACAATGTCAATTTCTAAAAGTCAATGGCAACATCCCATCATCTTGAAACTTGACAGCTCTTTGGCTTTAACAAATGAGTGCTAAAGTGACTGGAACATTGGCTCACAGACGTTGTAAGAGCCGTCCGATTTTGGGTTTTGATGGATGGATTGGTTCTTCAAGGCATCTTCCCAACTCTAATGCGAAAGACCCCGAATGCCCCTGTCACGACATCATTTTCCCCTTTTATATTATTACACTGCCGCCCAATATAATGTAATAAACAATGACCTCCACGCCACCCACCTTAAAGAGACAAAAAAGAGAGTAAAATAATAAAAGAGACAGCGTACGTTTTGCTTCTTAAAATAATAAGCTGTTGCTGTTCATTTTTTTAAATCTTTGTTCATTACCCGTGTTATTAATATATGATTTTCATGTCTAATTAATAAAGTTGATACGAATTTTAAAATTTATCTTGACTCAATTTAATTTATATAATAAAAAAATTAATAATTTAAATTCATCACATTCAAACACAAAATAATAAAAGTTCAAAACAAGTCAAATTTATTTCATTGTTATAAAATCCAATTGTTTTTCACAAACAATAATAACTATAAAAAACATATAAGTTAGATATAAGGTCCCAACTTTGTGCCTTATTATTGCATTAAGATCTCATTGTCTCAAAATCAAAATCAACCAAATAAAATTGAAACTGCTTTTTGAATAAAATAATTGATCAAATTGCTTTTTAATTTGTATTACTAGTACAGAAAATTAGAATGAAGCAAAGAAATGGAAATAAAGAAATATAATGATCCTACTTTCCTATTTAGTTACCCACAACAGAACCCTGGAATCAGTCATTCAACTTCACTCGTAAGAGCTTGAAATCTCTTTTTGCCCCGTTTTTCTAATATCGATTGGGATAATTGTTTTTTTTTTTTTTTTCATACTTTAACCCCATTTGATGAACAACATTCCGACAATGTGAGAGAACTCAGAAACTACCCCTAAGAACTAGCTACCTCCCTTCTTACTAGCTATATGATTATGAACGGGTTGTCGGTATGTAAATTTTCCTAATCTCCTGTCAGAAGAGGAAATAATTAACAGGAGGAGGACAAACTTTTCCATGCTCCAGAACAAGATAGCACGGCCTATAATTGAATTGGAACATTTTTGTCCGCGGCTGCTTTGGCTAATAATTTTTCACTCTGTTCGTCCTTCCTTTGTCACGATTAGTTTCTTCGAATTCCTCTACAAGTTTCCGATAGGTAGATAGTTCAAATGGTTAAAGTTAGTCTTTTTTGATAAAAAAATTTTGAGATTTAAATTTTATTAATAATTATTTATTAAAATTATTTGAAATACATAATTTATAATTATTTATTTTAAATTATTAAATAAAATATATTTAATTTTAACTTAAAAATTGAATAACTTATTTATTTTAAATTTTTTTTGTATAAAAAAAAGTTTCTCTACAAGTTTTAATTCTTGATGCATCAACAACTCTTCGTTAAATGGATTTGGGAGTTGAAAAAGTGCCAATGTGTAAATTTTTGGCAACTTCCATCCCGCCAAAGTTATATGCATCATTGAATTTTCTTTTATTTCCTATATTATATATAGTATTCAAATAAAAACAAACCAATGTATTTAAACCTGGGAATAAAGTTGTTAGTGTCGAGCTCTGATCTAAGGGTGTTCTTATAAATGTAAAAAGAAAGAATAGTTAGAGGCAAAGATAAGAAGTGTTCATTGCATTTGCAATATGACGTACAAATTAGTAAAAATTAGGTTAAAAAGGAAGTGAAAAAGTAAAAATGAGAGAAATATATGAATTAGATGAATCTAACTTCATGATGCCTAAGTTTTCATATTTATAAGTAAGTTGAAGAGGATAAAAAAGGGACAATCATGATAGGACTGAGCTGAAATAACACTAACCATGTTAGATCAACCTAATATGTCAGTTCAGCATAAATGACCAAGATATCTTTGGTTGTCTACTGAAGGCTTTGAAAGGAAAAAAAATACTATGACTTTTTTACCATCAAACGCCTTGAACACTGTCTCCTATCAAGCAATTTGAATATTATATGGTCAAATTTATTACTGACATTCATGGAGTGGGGTAAGTTGGCTGCATAGTTCATCAAAGGCTGACGTTGTAGAATGAGGTCGATTTTGGATGATGACTAGCTTTAACCCATAGTCCGATCTCACGCATGTGTTCAGGATTAAGTGTATAACAAATTTAGGGATTATCGAGGTGATAATTATCTGAGGTGGTTCGAGGTTATTGCTGGAGTTCATTTGGCTATGGTGAGACATGTGTTTTCTTTCAAAAATTTAGATTTGAACCTCTATTTTGGGCTTTAAAAATAAATCGAGCTTTCAGTTTACCCCTGACAATTATCTGATTCAGTCGGTCTAATCTAGGATTTGACTAGTTAGACCAGTTTAATAGCATTAGATGAAAAGAGAGGTGGTTTGAGCAAGAAGGTTTAAAGCAAAAAAATGAGAAAACATATACCCATCCAATCTTTGACACTTGGCGAGGATCTTGTACACTTGTTGAGGATCTTGTCATTCATCCAGTTTATAACATGTCTATATATATAGGCTGATAAGGCTTTAGCCTTTCACCCTTTACTTTCTTTGCTTTGAATCTAACCTAAAATTTTTTATTTTAATAGCTTTTCACCCTTTCAAGTTTTTTTTATACCTACTTCAGTATATATTTCTAACCATGTCTTCTAGTATAAGTTCTGAAGAGACTGAAAGTTATAGGGTAAAGCTAAAAAGAGGCCCGTAAAAGCAGCATGTTGATAACTTGATCTCTCATATTATTAGGGACCACAACTATGAAAAAATGGCTTATTGGTTCAACCCGATGTATAAGGGCAGTGGCGTAATAAAAAGAATGCTCGAGGATGATGTGAATGAGTTTTGAACACTAAAGAGCTATGTGCTCAAATCAACTTCGAACTTCAAAATCCATTTACTTTTTTCATATCTCAAGTCTATCCATCTTCTATGATTGATCTTTCTTCCTCTTCAGTTATTTTCCCTTCTGGGGTTCAATCTTCTCTACCTTATGCCACTTCTACTCTTTCCCCTTAATCAATTTTTCTTGATATTTTATCCTCTCTTGAGAGGTTTTCACCTTGTCATTCTTTCTTTGGGATTGAGCTATTTTCATCCACTACTTTTCTTTAAGATCCATCTCCCACCTAAAAATTAGATTATTCTGACATGAAGGTTCTAATGAGGAATAAAAGGAAGGGAATACCTCGATCAAAAAAAGTGACGATGAAAGAAAGAGTTTTATAGAGCAAGATGAACTCATCAAAATCTATGTATATACTCTATGTGACCTTGATGTGATCCTTAAGGACGTGATGAACAAGCTAAAAGAAAGAGCAAATCTTGAAGATAGTCTTAACATATGCTCGGTTCATCACGTTTGAGCTTTGGGTTTCACTTTTCTTTTTCTCATAGAAAGGTACAATATAATAATGTCGAACTCTTCAAATCAGGTCATTAATAGACTAGAGCCATATTATATCTATGTATATTGGGATTCATTCATGGTCGGTCTAAGGTTTCCATTATATCCATTATTTATTCTAATTTTTAATTCTTATAATTTAACCATAACTTAGCTCACCCTAACTTTCGTTCAGTACATAGTCTTTTTTATTATTCTTTATCAACATTTAAATATTCTTTATTTTTTCCCTCTATTCAATAAATTCTTCTATCTTAAAAAGCATTATAATGATAGTAGGTGGTTTCATATCACAGCTCAACGAAATAAAAAGATTCTCACTGATTGTCTAAGCTCAATAAAAAATTAAAAGCTACTCTTTCTATGCCTTGAAAAATAGAAGGCCAATAAAGATGGTGAGTCAAAGGTTGAGGATTAAGAAATAAGAAGTACATTCGATTTCTTTGTGAATGCACCGGTGGTCCTTTTTATCCTTAATCTGTTATATCGGGATAAAATTTTAGATTTTTCATGTAAGAGGAGCTCATTATCGATGCTCACAGGCTGATCTCCTCGGAAGTAATAAACAGGACAAAGTATTAGAGTAGGTTTGAGGTAACCTTGTTAAAATTTATTTTGAGTTAATTTTTTATATAACTATTAGCTCAGTTTTACATATATGACTAAAGTTGGAAAAGATTTTAACATCGCCCTATATCAACACGCCTTGTGGCCCAAGAAAGAAAAAAATTCTAGTTTGGGGCCTCATTACGCAGGGGAGACAAGATGATTATTACAGCTATACCTTGCACTTTCTTAGGTTAAAAATCAAAGGTTAAGGCAAGTCAAGACCTGTCTTTCATATCCACACCGATGCCACCCTTTCCAACCAAAAAATCATGGGTAGAGGTGTTATCCTCTCTTCTTGAGAACCTCGAGGATAAGGTGTTGAGACCTAGCTCAAAAAGAATATTTGTAGGGTTAGAATTTGCTTTGATAGATAACCCTATCTCTAACCTCGATGTTGCTAAGAGATTCTACAAAGTGGTGGTTCTTCTTCTTGGTAAGTATCTCTTGACCTCAACTTAGTTTTTTCTTACTATTTTTGTTTTTATTTTTTAAAATCTAAGGTCTTTTTACACAATCCAAAAGAAATTCCCACCTCATCCCTTAGAGAATAATAGCCAAGCCCTTCATCATGCTTATTTTATCATGAAACATATGTTGAAGGCTGAAAGAGATATAGTTGCCCTTGCTGAATAGTATAAAAAAAAGCTCGAAGGCATTAAGTAATATCATATCAAGCCTAATTGCATCTCACAATAAGGAGGTAGAGTTGAAAAAAAAAGTAGATGACTTGACAGTGAAGCTAGAGGTCATCTTAATGGACAAGGTCTCAGTTGAATCAATGAAAGAATAGACTGAGCTAAAATTAAATAGTGCTTAGGCTAAAATTATGAGGTTGAGGTTTTAGTTCAAAGCTCATGACAAGAAAGAGAAAAAGCTAGAGATGAACATAGTGGAAAAGTATAAAGCCTCCGATGATTATCTCCTAGTAAAGGTGGAATTCTTTAGAAAAAACATTGTTGGTACCTTTTAGCTTTCCAAAAAAGAGGTATAGTTCAAAATTTTCTTTCTTAACCTCGACCTCTCTGATATAAATATCAATAATATCATATCAAGACCTATTCTGAATCAACCAAAGAATAATAAAAAAAAAAAGATGAGGAGGATGAAGATAAAGCCTTAGAAGAAGAGTTAAAGGTTACCATCGGGATAAAAGAGAAAGATGGAAAGTTCGTTAAAGTTAAAGTCATTCCTCTCACTACTATTGATGAGAGTATTCCTCCCACTGTAGCTACCATTTATGAATCAATTTGATGATTTTTGTCTTTGCTTTTGATTTTGTAAACTTTTTGTAAACTTTTTGACTTTGAAGTTAGGTTTTTGTGAAGACTTTTCGTACTCCAACTGATGTACTTTGTTATATTGAAATAGAAAAGAAAATTTCTTAAGTTTTAGCTTAGTTTTACTATCATTTCTTTTTTATTTACATTAGTTCAAGAATGGTTTACCATCCAGAGGTAGATAATTAGACTATAGACTTGCATAATTATTTTAGATCAGATTAATATAATTACGAGTTCTATGTTAGATTTCTTCAAATGACTTTAGATCATTCATACACAAGCTTACTGAAGATAATTTACTTCATATGTTTGCACATAAAAATAACATTAAGTGTAAGCTCAGTTAAACCAATCTAGTGATATTTCATATCTTTAGGATAAAATAATACAAGTGCAAGCTCAGTTAAAACTAAACTACTTTAGTAAATTTTTAAGTTGTCTGTGTTTCACATCCTTGAAATGATGTTGCCATTCAGATATTGTAATCTATAGACTGTATCATGAATGACCTCTTTAATAATATACGATCTTTTTCATGTCAAGACCAATTTACCATCTTGGTCATCTATGTTTGAAGCTTTAATTTTTTTTAGTACTAGTTCACCTTTCCTAATGTGTTGACGTCAGACACTCTTGTTATAATAATTAGCTACCTTCTGCTGGTAGGCTATAATCCAGATTAAAGCTATGTCTATCTGTTCTTCAACAAGGTCAAGGTTGGCCCTAAGTGCTTGTTTAGTTTTTTCTTCCAACATTAGTTCAACTCTTAAGCTCAGTAAGTTGATTCTAACTAGCACTACGACCTTTGTTTCAAATGAAAAGTGAAAAGGGGTTTCACCAGTGAGAACTTTCGTAGTTATCCTTAATGCCCATAGAACTCTTAGTAACTCATCGACCCATTTTCCTTTTGTTGCATTGAGCTTCTTTTTTAAAACTTTTAGTATGATTTTATTTGTAGCTTCGACCTGTCTGTTAGATTAAGTGTAGGCAACCGATATAAACCTAAGGTTGATATGAAGATTTGAACACCATTTCTTGAACCTTGAATTATCGAATTGTTTACCATTGTCTGTTATTATAGATTGAGGTAGTTTGAATCTACAAACTAGGTTTTTCTACAACTTATGATTCTATGGTAGTGGCTAAAGCTTCGACTTTCAATCATTTTATGAAGTAATCTACTACCATTAAAACAAATCTTTTTTGACATGTGGCTAGAGTGAATGGTTCGAGGACATCAATCCCCCATTGCATGAATGGCCATGGGCTGATGATAGAAGTGAGCTCAATTGAGGGAAAATGTTGCACGTGGGCAAACCTTTGACATTTTCATATATTTTTACTAGTTCGATTGTATCTCTCCTGATAGTGGGCCAGTAATAACCCTACCTCAACATTTTATAAGCCAAAGGTTAAGGTCCGAGGTGATTTCAACATATTCTTTCATAGATTTCTTTTATAACATACTATACCTTTTTCTCATCAATACATCTCAAGTATGATGACTAAAGAATCTTATGTATAATTTTTTTTCGATCATTGTGTATTGGAAGGCTTTTCTCATTAGTGCTTTAGCTCAGACTGTTTCATTGAGTAGCACTCTTGTGGCCATGTATGCTTTAATTGACATCATCATGGTTTTCTTCTCTATGACCTATCCCATAAACTTGTCCTCAGTATTTTTATACATTAGTTCCTCTACTAAAACTTGGTTTAAGCTTTTCATTGCAGCTCTTAATGTCAACTTAGACAAAGAATCTGTCATTGAATTTTTTAACCTCAGTATCTTTTTTACCTTAATTTTTTTAAGCCAACTATCAAGGCTAGTACTTTGTCGAGGTACTTTTAAATTTTATTTTTTTGAGCTCTAAATTCCTCGTTTACCCAATCAATCACTAGTTGAAAGTCACTATAAGCAGTTATATGTTAAACATTCAGCTCGATTCTTAACCTTAAACCAGCTATCAGTGTCTCATATTTTACTTCATTGTTGGATACCCTGAACTTGAATATCAAGGCATACAAGTATTGTAGCCCTTCTAGATTGATCAGAATGAAGCTGGTTCTTCCCTCTGGCTTATAGCAGATCTATTGACATAAAGCTTCTAGTCATCCTTATTTGAAGTTTTTTTCTTTTTCTAATGTTGTCATTTCGATTGTATCGAAGTGTGTTTTACTACAAAATTTTTTAGCACCAGTGATTTTAATATCGATCTAAGTAAAAAGTGTAAATCAAATTTGTTAAGCTCTACTGCTCATTTGATTAGCCTTCTTGACATTTTAGATTTCTGTAAGATTTACCTCAATGGTTGATCGATTAGAACATTAATCGTATAGGCCTAGAAGTATAGCCTAATTTTTTTGGCTGAGGTGACTATGGCATAAGTCAATTTCTCTATACTACTATAGTTAACTTTAGGTTCTGTCACTACTTTGCCTGTAAAATAGATCGATCATTATTTTTTTTTTCTCAAACTATGATCAAGTTGACAGCCCAATTTATGCTAGCCAAGTATAAGTATAGTATTTCATTAGTCTTCGATTTTGATAGGATAGGCAAGAAGGATAAGAACTCTTTGAGTTCATAGAAAGCTTTTTGGTATTGAAAAGTGCATTTGAAGTCAAAGACATTCCTGAGAGTTTTAAAGAATGGTAGACATCATTTTATCGATCTGGACATGAATCAGCTAAGTGCAACTATTCTATCTATTAACCTCTACACCTTTTTTACCAAGTCAGTGCCTTTATTTCTAATATCACCTAAACCTTCTCAAAGTTCACTTCTATCCCTTTTTAGTTGATCATATAGTCAAGAAACTTACCCAATGTAACCCCAAAAGCACATTTGCTCGAGTTAAGTTTCATATTATACTTTTTCAAAGTATTAAAAGTTTATTTGAAGTCTTTTAGATAATCGATCAAACTCTTACTCTTGACTATCATGTCATCTACATATATCTCTATATTATAGCCGATTTGGTCATTAAACACCTTATTCACTAATCTCTAGTAGGTCGTTCTTTTATTCTTTAATCCAAAGAGTATGACCTTATAGTAATAAAGGCATTTCTTAGTAATAAAGCCTATTTTATCATCATTTTTTTTAATATTTTGATATGATTGTAGCCTAAATAAGCATCTATAAAGCTAAAGAGATCGTGCTTGGCATTATCATTTACTAGTCGATCTATGCTAGAGAATGAGAAGCTATCGTTTGAATATGCTTTTATTCAAGTTGGTGAAGTCGATGGACATTCTCCATTTATTGCTATGCTTTTCTATCATGACCACTTTGGCTATCCATTCAGGGTAGTAGACCTCTCTCATAAAGTTAGCTCATAATAATTTGTCAATCTTTTACTCGATGGCTTGTTGTCTTTCAAAGGTAAAAGTTTTTTTCTTTTGTCAAACTGGTTTGACCTCAAGATTGGTGTATAGTCTGTGGATTATCATTTTAGTGTCAATTTCGGGTACACTGAACGATATCCACACAAGTAGGTCAACAATATCTTTTATAAGTTGAATAAGCTAGTCTTTATATTGGAATTTGGCTCTGATCTACATGTATTTTTGAGGAATATTGTTCCAGAACAAAATTATCATAAAATCTTCAATCAACTCAGGTCAGTTTGCATCTAAGTTTGATTTTTAGTTAATTATCTATTTTTGTTCCATTAGGTCGGTATCATTTCCTGCAATAACAGATCCTGATGTGATGATTAGTATATTAAGCAACTTGTTAAATTGTATTGGTAAAAGTGAAGTATATTCTTTATTTAATGTTGTGTTTTGGTTGATGTGTTAGCTTGCTCCAAGTGACATCAAATTTTTCATACCATCTTAAAAGCTCGATCGTTTCTACTATTGTTTCAAAAAATTTAAAAAAAGAACAAAATTAAAGTTTTTTAAAGCTTAGAAGCTGAGAGCAGCTTAAGAGCGCACTTCTTCTAGGTCAACTTTACGTTTTATGATTTTGTTGGTAGTTTTTTGCTTCTTGTTGGTTCTCTATGTTAGTTTTTCATTACTTTTTACCTTGGTATTGATCGAACTAGAGGCTTGCTTTTCAGTCTTACCCTTCGTCATTGTGACATAGTATTATCGTACTATTAACTGATCTCTCTGAACTTTTTTAACCCCTGTAGGTGTTGAAAATTTTACTTTCAAGTGAGGAGCTGAGCCTATAAACCACATAATAAATTGGCTAGGTTGGCTTAATATCATGTTATAGGCAAACAAGACATCTACTATCATGAACTCTACAATTGAGGTAATTATCTTCGATTCTGTCCTTAGGGAGATTGAGAGCTTTATGGTTCCTCTTTTTGGCATCTGTTCATTTCTAAATCCCACTAATGTTATAGTGATAAGCTTCAACTGATCTTTTTCAATCCTTATTTTCTTAAAACAGCCATAGTATATAACATTGGTCGAACTCTTATTGTTAAATAGGATTCTTTTGACCACATAGTTGTATACTAAGACTGTGATCATTATGATATCATCATATGTGTGTTGGATCTCTTTCAAGATTTTTGAGTTGAAGGAGATCAACTCATCTCTTCGATCTTTTTTTTTCTTAGTCGAGGTGCCTATTGTCATCATCGTGCTTGAGTTAAACATTCTTTCATCGAGGTAGAGCTGCCTCATGTGATCACATTAATCACCCCCAGTGATTGGCCTATTATTGTCAGTTAAGCCCTATTCTTGATTCAACTTTTTTCTTTGGGCATTATTTTCTCCTTGATCCAACCTTCTTTTTTTACTTCGAGTGGGGGTTTTGTGGTTATTTTTGTAGTTTTTTCTAAACTGATCTTATCTTTTCTGTCTTACAAATCTTTTCAACTAACATTGCCTTATTAAAGCTTCAATCTCATTTTTCAAGTCGATACAGTCTTCAGTATTATGATCAATGTCCCGGTGGAAGGCGCGTCTTTTTGTCGAATCCTACCTTGTGTTTTGTTTTAGTGGCTTAAGCCATCTGAGGTTGAGATTTTTTTTAATTTGCATCAGAATCCTCTTATAAGAGGTATTCAATGTAATGTAGCTTATTTCTCTACTAAGGCTTCTAACCCTGTGTTGTCTCTTTTTTTAGAGAGGATCATAAAATTTCTTACCTTTTTTACAACTGAAGAGGGAGAATAAGCCTCTCTCACTTTGGTTTATTTTTGTTGTAGCTTTAGCGTTGATATATTTTCTTACTATTAACAGGATATCAATCAAAGTTTTAGGTGGTTCCAGTAATAACGTCAACTTTAAGTGGTACTTTTTATCATTGAGTTCACAAGTCAATACGACAATAACGATTGTCTGTTTTGGATCATTGACCTGTAAAGCTTTCGCATTAAAATACGTGACATTACTTTTTAAAGTTTCATTCCGCCCTTGATGAATTGACATTAGGCTCAGAGTTGTTTTCTTAACTCTTCTGCTACTTACAAATCGGGACAGGAATAAGTGGTTAAGCTCCTTAAATATTGTGATTAACCTTGGCTCCAGATTGTTATACCAGGACAGAGCTGCACTTTTCAACGTAGTGGCTAGACCTTTGCACATTAGAGCCTCATTTGTCCCCTAGATCATCATGTTAGTTCAATAAAGTTTTAAATAATCAAAAGAGTCAGAAGTACCATCATATGTCTCTAAAGTTGGCATTTTAAATCCCTTGGGAAGCATGGCTCTGTCAATCTCTTAGGTAAAGGGTGAGGTCTCCCAGAATTTGAGCTCATCCTCAAATGCTATTGGTTTCATTTTCATTTCTTTCTCTATAGCTTGCATTTAAGCTTCCAAATCTCTATTCAATTGAAGTTCATGGTCTGTTTTGTTTAGACTTTAGGGTAGTGGCATGTGTTGAATTATAGCTAGGGTGGTGATGAGTTAGATTAGTGTGTTCTTCTTCTTTGAAGGCCGATGAGGCTTCTACCTCTTCGTAGCTTACCTACTTGACAATAGCTTCTCGGCCCAGTGTGACTAAGTCTAACACTTTGGAGACTTATGATAGGTTATAGTTTGTAGCATCTGTTTGAGGGCTTGTATTTGTTCGGTTTAGGCTTGAAATTACCCTATGGTTGGATTCACCAGTGGTTGAGCTAGGCAGATAGAATGCTGGCTTAGGTGAGTTTCTACTCCAGTCAAAGCAGCTGCCTCTCCTTCCTCTTGGGTTTTTTTTCTTGGTGGCATTGTTTCGTGCTCAATTAATGTAAAATGTGCCCTCTATTTGGTGTGCCAAATATTGGAATCGAGTTTTGACCTAAGAGTATTCATGTACATACAGAAGGGAATGACGATTAGAGGTAAAGATAATGAGTATTTCCTATATTTGCATTCCGACTCGCAAGTCAGTAAGAATTAGGTCAAAAAAAAAGTGAAAAAATAATAATGAGAGAAAGATATAGATTAGATGAACCTGGTTTCATAATGTCTGAGTTTTCATATTTATAGGTAAACTAAAAAGGTTAAAAAGAGAACAGTTATGACAACCAAGCTGAGGTGGCCATATCAAATTAGTACAAATTATCAAAATATCCCAAATTATTTGTTGAAAGCTTTGAAAATGAAAAAAATTACTATATCCTTTTTACTATTATATGCCCCTAACAAAAGTCATAAAGGTCTAATTAAGTACTTGTTAAGGATTAAATAATGCATCGAATGACTTCTTTTAGAAATTATTCTGTAGCACTACCATGGCTGCCTTTCTAAGCGGAGATTATGCACCTTTTTTTTTTCTTTTTTTTTCATTTTTTTCTCCTAAATGGGTGGGGTTTGTGCACTTAATTTGAAGATATAGTCTTTTAAGTGTTCTTAGGAAAGCATGATTAACTCTGCATTAGCAGAGAATACTTGACCACCAAGGTGACAGTCACCTTCTTAGTTCCTTCTATAAACCAGGCTTAATTAACTTGGCAGCATCAAACAAACATATTTTAGGTCTAAACGGGTGGGTTTAATTGTGTATTAAATTTTCAAGGGGATATTAATTAATCTAAAATATTTTAATTGATAATTATTTTTTTAAAAATAACATTTAAATATACAAAATTCAAATTTAAATATGTATACTTTTTTATTTCTAAACTATGATTTTTTTATAAAAAATGTAATTTTCATTAAAAAAATAACCTCGTCAACAAATATAATCAAGCAATTATTCATTTAAAATATTAAAAAAAAAAGTGACAGAGGTTCAGAAAAGATAAAAATTTGGAAAGCACGAAGAAAATTGATGGTTCATTATAGGAGCACTTGAGGACAAATGCTAGTGGAGATCCTTTTTGAGAGAGAGAGAGAGAGAGAGAGGTTTAATGATGAAATTTGAAACTCAACCAAAGTCGGGAAAACTCCCATTGTAGTGGACAAACCAGATGAACGGGAACACTCCCTTCTTTTCCCTTTTTTTTTTTTTTTTTTTCTCCCTTTGTCTTTTGGTTTGAGTAGCAAATTTATATTATAAGATAAAAACAAAACCCAGCTACCCATCCGGAGCAAAAGTGACTAATCCATCATTCTTAATTTAAATTCTTAGGGTATATTTGGATAAATAAAAAGTGAAGGAAAATAAAATAAGATTTTTTAGAGGAAAAAAAGATACGCTATGCTTTGTATTTGGATAGTTTAAAATTAATAAAAGAAAAAAATTATAATGATTATTGTTTGGTTAAAAAATGAAAAAAAAATTCAATATAATATTTTTTTAATTATACTCTTTTTAAATGAAATATTTTATTTATCACATGAAGAATTTAGAAATTAATTGTTTAAGTACAAAAGAATGGAACAATTTAATAAAAGAGATGGATTTTTATTAATACATAAAATAATGTATGTTTGAAATTATTTCCACAGATTTATATTTTTTCAGAATTAATTTCAATAAGAAATTTTTAAAATCTATATATTTCTAGTAAATAAAATTAATTATAAACTTATATTAGTATTTTCTTACAAATATAAATTAACATAGACATTATTTCTTCAATTATGTGTTTTTTCATGTATATATTCTTTCTTTTTCTCAAATTTATGAAATAATAATAAAATATAAAAAAAATATGAGCCTCCAACCCAAATTAAAAAAAAAATAAAAGATACGATTACTTTTTATTATGGACAATTGATATTACCTAAATAGATAATAAATTAAAATTTATTTTCATATAAAATAAAGAATATATACTAAAAAAGAAGAAACAAAAAATTTCATAAAAATAAATTTAGAAATCATATTATACGAAGTTGATGAAAGTTATAAGCAAATAAAACAAGTAGGGAGACAGGTTCAAGTGTGATAAAAAAAATAAATATTAATATCAATTGTCAAGCTTATAATGTATTTTTTAAAATTTAAAGAAAATAATAATAACATAAATTTTATTTTATATTTTTAAAAAAATTAATCTCTTTCTTTTTTTTTCCTTGTTTTTTTTCTCTAATTTAGGATAATTGAAAATTAAAACATTTGAGAGAAAGGGATTATTTTAATTTAAATAATATTCGAACAAGGGAAACTTTTCCCTCTTTTCTCGATTTTATTTTCCTTTTCTTCCCCTTCTCTCAATCTAAACATAAGCTAAAAATTAAAAATGAAAATGAATAGAATTTAATTTGACGAACGATTCAAGAATATGTTCGATTTTTTTTATTTATTAAGCTTAACAAAAAATTTTAAATAATACTTTTACATTTGTTTCTTAAACGAATCGAATACAAATAAATATTTGTTTGATTTATTTATATTTTTAAATAAATTTATTTAATATTCTTTTAAAACTTGTTGTTAAGATTTGTTTATATTCTTTTATTATTTAATAATAGTAATAATAATATTATATTTTTATCCTTTACTTGTTGTTTAACACTTTCACTCGTTAAATAGTTTTATATTTTGTCTGTTTATGTTTATTTATTCTTAATTTTACAATTGTAATTTTGTTAAAATTTTATTTAGTTATAATTTATTTGTTGTTTATTGATATATTTATTTATTATTTATAAACATGTTTATTTATATATATTTGTGAACTTATTCATTTAATATTTATAAATAATTTTATTTAACCTAAATAAATCAAACATAAATCGCACGTAAACATTTTACCTTTTGAATCAAATTGAAACAAATAAATAATTTTCTTATCCAATATGAATAACTCTAAAAATAAACAAGCATATTACAAATATATAAATTCGTTCGTACCTCTGCTAAAAGTACTTTCATTATTTTTGTGTAGTAATGATTCCCACGTTCTCTCTGCTCTTACGTATGTCATCATGAATTGGAGAAATTAAAAATCGAAGTGCGAAAGTTGCTAAAGCTTGTGGTGTAATTAATGATTGCATGTGAGTGCTTGATTCTGTCAAACAAGCTTTATTATTGTTGGAGTTTATTTCGTGGCACAAGACTTTGGGATGGGGACGTGATTGATGAGTAGAATATACTCCACATGATTCTCAATGAGAACTACCAACCTCCCCTTCCCATCCACTTAAAACTTTTCAAGCCAATTAGCCATGGCTTAACTATCAACTTTTATAACGAAATGCCAGCCATATGCAGAAAGCAGCAACACAACAGGAGCTTTTCTCTGCTTCATTTTTTTAACAGGTAAACACAGGGTTACAGCCTCTTTTTGAAACAGATAAAGAGACTTTTCCTGTACTGTAATGTAATACTATTAGGGTTGACATCGGGTCGGGTTCGGGGCGGGTTTTGCTCGCCTCGATCCGACCCGAAATTTTTTTTATTTTTTCATATTCGATTCCGATCTGAACCCGATACTATATAATCCGTACTCGATTCGATCCGACTCGAAATTAATAAAAATATTATTTTTTAAATATAAATATTTAAAAATATCATTACATAAATATACATATATAAATAATTAATTAAAAAATTAATTAAAAATAATTTTTTAAATAATATCGAGTCGGATCGGGTCGGGTATACCTAAAACCCGACCTCGATTATTTCCTAACATTACCCGACCCGATCCGAAAACCCGAAATTCAAAAAAAAAAAAAAAACCCTACCTCATAGGGTCGGGTCGGGTCGGAACCTGCCGGAGTCGGGTTGAATTCCCATCCCTAAATACTATGCATGAATACAGATAGTTTCATTGTATGAATAATCACGAATGCATTTTCATGGATGTTACTGCCACCGATATATGCTTTTGATGACGAGGGAGAAAATGTCTATGGATGATGTATGTACAATGCAGCAAGCAGAGCATTTTCAGTGGTACATCCATACGTAAAAGTTCGTTAATTGTATTGCCTTTAAAAAAATACTTGTCAAAAATAATGACATTTAGCACATGTTCCAGGGACCAGGAATATGTAAGAAACAAGTAAAAACATAAATCATAGTATTAAACGAAAAAATTTAAGAATCAAACGCGGTTATAGGAAAACAATTGATTATGTCACTCATGGCCATAAGCCAGCCCAACAAACCCTTTTTTTTTTGTTATTTTATTTCAGCTTATGATATCAGCTATGCCAAATTAAACAACTTCATCTCCTAAAACCAACTACAGAACTCAAATCGCCAACTTTTGCACTGCAAAAACCAAAGCTACCAACTCTTCATAACCAGCAACCTTCTGAGGGGCCATGCTAAACCGAGCCAGACGGCGGCCTCCCCCACCAAACACTTAAAGATTTCTTTAACTATAACTCAGTTTCTTACAAGTTTCTGGGGAACATTCTTTATATGTTCCTCATGGTCTCAATACCAAATTTAGAAAATCCTTTTCCACCACATTCTTAATTCTATTGATAATTCATGTATTTTCTCAGAAAATACAAACTCCTATAATTTACTTTTATGATTTAACCTCTCTGATCAGCTTATCAAAATACTATTTTTTCCCTTTTTCTGTTGGATAAATGATAAACTTCCACACCTTGTGGTTAATCTCATAAACACATATCCCTATTACGTGAACGTATCACAGGCAAAAACAATTTTGTTAGAACAATATCAAACAAAGATTAGAGTGGAAGACTAATTTCTATTTAACTTCAAATGGGTTTTGCATTTTCAATCAGCAGAAAGGCATGTGGACTTCCAACAAAGCATTTCACTCAATCTTTATGCCTTGCCAACATTAAATAAACCAACCCACCCCTAGAAAAAAGTGTGAAAAGAAAAAAAGAAAACCAAAAAGGAAAATCAATTGATGTTGCTTTTCAAAATGCTACTACTTCTACCTAAAAAACTGTGCTAAATTTCAATCAACAGGAGCCGTATCATTATGCACAAGACACGTATATAAAATTTGTCGAATAGTTTTTTTTTTTCCGTTGAGAGATGCAAAATAGCACATTAAACCATCAATGATGGTAAACACTGAATGCAGAAACTTGCATTGAGAATGCAAGTGAGACAGAGACAAGTTATTGAAGTACTTCAGCTGCTAATTCCAAAAGGAATACAAATATCATATTAAAGTAACATAATTTTGTCGCATTAACAAGAGGTAATTACTTTCTAGCAGTGTTGTGCCAAATATAAAAGACAAGGATCAAAGACTATCTTGCAAATACGCTGAGGTAAACACAACCAATGCACAGATAGAAAGACCTAATAAAGGACCTGCAGGAATCAGTTCGAGTAGCTGCCAATCGTATCCCTAAAACAGTAACCAGATAGGGAGAGAGACGGGGAGATAAGGATTAGACCTCAAATTCCATATATTGATTTTTACTGAACTGACATGAAATGCATCTAAAATATTGTGTGCATGCAGCATAGTCATCACCAAATATGGTAAAAGGTAAAAATACCAAAAATTTCAAAAAATAAACATACCAAACACAGAGGAGAAAAGGAAGACAGACCCAAAACCAAGGGCATCACCAAATTCTTTAGTCTCTGATGCTTGCATAAGAAAATAAGCCTGAACTGGACAATCAAATATTACATATTGCATTTTATGGTAGAATAACTTCTGTTTTAAGAAGATACCAGGTCACAGGCAAACTAAAATTTAAATGATCTGTATAGCTATAACCATGAGCACCCTACAAAAATCAAGCAAATTAAAGTGAAGAAAACCGAGTAGATAGCACTAAGAAATCAAATTACATTAGTTATGATAAAATTACATCTACATCATGCAAATATCATTTTTGCGAAATCCTTATGGAGCACAAAATTAAATCATTCATTTAAACTGACATAACAGACAATGATAATTGTATTAAGTTACACAAACTTTTTCACATGCTTCATGGTTCCTAGGAGGATGACAAAATTAATAGCAGCTGTAATGTGATTAAAGGAAAAAAATAAAGAAGAATGTAAGCATTGGGATGATTTATAAAATGGTTACACTTTAAGAGGCTATTATATTATACCTAATAGCAAGATACTTCATAGACGGAATAAGATGTTTAACCAAGATTGTTGGTTCAATCTTGATGAAGTGGAGTGAGATGTGAACCTCACTCTTCTCAAGAACGACTTAGGTTGTTCCAATAGGAAATCAATGTGAAGATGCAAGTCAAAATTTGGAAACAACAATGCTTTGAATGATGTAGGAGTCAAAAATTAAAGAGATAATAAGAAAAGAAGGAAATATGAAGGATGAGATGGAGGAGAATTAAGTATCCCGCAGAAAGAGGAAGAACCATATCCAAACTCCTTCATTTTCCCCAGGTCAAAAGTTAACTAATTATACTATCTACCCATGGAGTGTGTAAATGAATAGCATTCAATTCACATAACCATACAACTTTTAGTTACTTGAATGGTATAATTTTCCAAACTCAGAAGATGACTAACTGAATGCCTATGTAGACAATATTACAGTTACAGGTTGCAAATATCATTCACATTAATGTTAATTAGAGAGATGTGTCTACAATTGCAAAAGTGAACTATTGAGCAACATTATGGCATCAAGTAACAGCACTCTGACTTTCAATTATAATATTGATTTATGTGATCCAAAGTGAATAAAAGCACATGTTAACTGGATATTAAACTAAAAATATACACAGAATCCAAGAAGTTGACAAGTAATGTTCATTAAAGACTCAACTTGTAGTGCACTAAGTACTTGAGAACAATGAAAATAGGCATATGTAATCAAAAATGATTTCTGAAGAATGTAAATGCAAGCTAAAGAAGTGTCCAGTGACAAAAGAACATGCCTCCAAGTAACCTTATTTTAAGGAATGACAAAAGAAGATTCAGTTGAAATATGAAGAGAAAGACTGGTCTAAATATACAAGTAGCTGAGGGGAGGTCCAAGACAAGCAAAGTTCACGTGTAAAATGAAACCCGACTTTTAGTCAACACATTCCAGAAAAAGAAACAAACTCAAAAAATCAAAGTCAGATTTGTTCTATGAATATGAAACATTGATGAGACAAAAACCCAATGGTATCTTGCGGGTTTCAACAGGATTTTCGTAGCAGCATAGCATCCAACATTGGAAATTATAATAGATCTGAAAAGCTCCTACAGCAACATCAAAGAATATTTTTTTTGGATAAGATAAAAATATTTTATTTATCCAAGAGGCAGGAGAGACCTGCTATATCATAGTATAAGGATGCATGTCAATAACAGCACACCTATAAAAACAATTACAGACAGCAAGTAGAGAAATGCAACAACTTATACATAAAAACAGAAAACAAACAACAATCAATCAAAAATAGTTTGAGTGATGCCCCAGTTTTGACAGTAACACCAAAGAACAATTCAGCCTGATATGATTTTAACATATTTACACTAAGACACCACTTAGAAGAGCAAAACCCAAGTATATCCATATTACTCAAGCAGTTACAATGGAGCACCGTAATGGTGGGATCCATCTTTCAATGAACACCACAACTCAATAAGCAACCTTATTAAACAGAAAAGGTCCAAACAGAATGCAGAAGAAGTTGATATATCAAACACACAGATGTCTTGAGAGGAGCTCCGCTGAGGCCTCCAAAGAGTGATCCCTGACTCCCTGACTAACTAGAAGCAAATTTCAAATTGCAAATTATGCTAATATAGTTGGTAAATATTCAATTGCTGATAAATGAAAGAAAGCAAATAGAGAGATGTGAATGCAGAGAAGAATACAGGCAAAGAGACCGCCAGAGAGTAGAAGGATTCCATAGGCAGCGGAGGTAACTGGGGCAAAATCTGCTAGCTGGGATAGGCAGCAAAGCCTTCTTTGGAATAGGATTTTGGTTTCTCAAACAAAAGCCAACCAAATCTTTGCTTTCGGAGTTTGATGATTTAAGGATGGGAATTTTGGATGGTCGTTTGGATTTGAGGCGCCTTTGGCCGCAGCCATTGCGGGCATTTTAATTACTAACGGTACCAAAGATAACGACAGCATCTCGACTGTTTCGCTTCCACTCCCCTGCTCTCTTCGTTATGAATCAACCTGCTCAATTTTTCTGACTTTTTGAGATATTTGGGCCCCCTTCGGTTCTGCTTCGGGCTGTAAATTTGGGCTGGGCTCTATCCTTCAAATGTTTCGATTTCAAGCAAGCATGCTTCTCATCAAATAATATAATTAAAAAAAAAAATACAAAGGCACGCGTTTACGTTACGTCCCAATCGACTGTCCATCGAATTGCTGCAACTGAAAGCCAGAATTTCAAGACGGCCAGAATCAAAGTATAATAAGCAAAACATTCAAAATCCAATGCACCTGTCCAATGTGTTTTTACTTTCCACTTTACAGTAAAATCGTTGTCCTAAAGATTTGATGATTTAATTTACATGTGCTGAATTTCCACACGAATCTTTTCTTTCTATAATCTAAGGGCACACAGTCCAGGACACGCCCTGATTTTTGGACTTTGCAAATCTACTTACAAGAAAAGAAACGGAAAAAAAAATGCAACTACGTATTAACAATTTCAGTTTTCAAAGCAATAAGCCCAATCAGCACGGTTCTTTCCATCAATTAGTTACTAGTGGCAATCTTTGCCTGGTGAGAATAGGAAGTCGATGGAAGGAATTTTCTCCTTAATTGTTTGCATGATTTGAGAAGCAGAAGGCCTAACAGTGGGAGACTGGTGAAGACAAAGAGCAGCAATTGAAAGCATAGCCTTGGCTTCTTCCAAGTCAAACTCTCCAGCCAGGCGTGGATCCACCAATTCTGCCACTTTCTCCTCCGCCCCACACTCAGCAATGTCTCTTAAGCTGGGTGCCACTATTGATGTTAATAGCTGTCCCTTTTCTGGGCAAAAGGCCTCCATTCCAGTAACAAGTTCCAAAATAACAACACCCAAGCTGTAAACATCGTTCTTCTTGGAGGCGAACCCAGTTCTCAAGTAATGAGGGTCAGTGTAACCTGGTGAGCCTATCATTACTTGCTTCGTCCTGGAACACGACGGCGGCATCACCGCGGAAGAAAAACCCATCTTTGCTGACCCGAAATCGCAGAGCTTGCAATTAAAATGCTCGTCTAGCAAGATATTAGAAGCTTTGATGTCCCCATGAACTATTTGGAGGGTGCATTTTTCATGTAGGTATTCGATTGCTTGGGCGAGTTGGAAAGCTATGGCCGTGCGGGTTTTCCATGGAAGTACTTCCCTTCCCCTTTCGTGTAGCTTCTCTTGTAGGTTTCCATTAGGAACGTACTCAAACACCATGGCCCCTTCCTCTGGACACAAAATTAAAAAAAAAAAATTTTCAATTAATAACTTTTCATTTCTAAAGTAATAAAAAAGACTGCTCTTTTTCTTTTTTTGAAGAGTAAAGCAAAAGCCTCACGCAACGCACCTAGATCATCGCAGTAACCAAGAAGCTTAACGATGTTGTCGTGACGGAGTCGGAGCAAAATATCCAGTTCCTGTTTGAACACTTGGTTTAGTCGATCACTACCAACATGGATCTTAACTGCTCCTTGACTGGAACCAGACAAGTTAGCCAAGTAGACATTGCTAAACCCTCCCTGACCAATTACACGGGAAAAATCCTTAGTCACGACTTTAATCTCCTCCCATCCGAATTTCCTGGCAAACCCTTCACCTTCGACGCCAGAATCTTTTCCCTTGTTTTGATCAGGTTGAGCGGTTGCCGAGGATTTACCGCATCCGAGGAATCTGAACAAGAACCCCATGGCAAACAACAAGGCAAGAAGCAAGACAATAGAAACAGTGATGAGAATAGCAATTTGAGGGTTAACGTGCGATTGGGTTGGTTTTAAAGAAGGTGTCGGCGGATCACTGGAAGTGTGGGAAACAGTAGAAGGTATGGGTTGGGAAGCGACGCAGAAAGTGAATAGAGAAGATAAAATGAGCATTGGTAGTAATAAGAGAATGGATGGGATGGACCAACAACGCCTGTACCAGCAGACAAAATTTGAAACACCTAAAATCCATTCCCTTCGAACCTTAGATTTGTCAGTAGTCAAAGCTGTAGCCATGGGAACGCGCAGAATCCTACAAAGCTCGATCTAATAGTCCGATCTAAGTGGAGAGAGAAAGAGGCAGAGAAACGATGGAAACCTCCAAGGAAAGCCAAAGAGGTTCTCTTTTTGAGCAATTAGCCATTTGAGTTTGACCGATCGGCTATTCAAAATATAGTCTGGTTATTTTTTAAATATACTAGTACTACAAAAATTTGAAAGTTGAGAATTTCTTTTTATTTTTTATTTACTTTATTTGTTTCATCTAACAAAATTTAAAATTTTTATTGAAAGAAAAAAAAAAAAGTAAGATAGTGGCATGCCAGCACCAACACCAAAGACTAAGGACGATTCCCTTGTCTACGAAATTGATTATAAAAAAATTTATTACTATATATTTGAAGCCAAATTTATTTTGGTGAATTTTTTTATTGTTTTTGTATTTTTTAAAGATTTTTTTTGCTTTATTTTTTATTTTGAAATTTTTAAAAAATATTAAATAAATCTTTAAGAAAATTGATAAATAAGCACTTTTAATATATCATTTTCAAAAAACAATGAAAGGATCCAAATGACAGTGAAATGAGATCTTAATAATAATAATAAAAAAAAAAACCTTGTTTTTCATGTGTATCTTTTTTTTTTCTTTAATTCTACTTTATATTTTAAATGAAAAGTTGCACATTAATTCAAAAATGATAATAGTAGATTAAGTATTAAGTATTAAAAAGTAAGCTGTTAACATTGTCAATTTCACATAAAGTCTTAATCAATCTAACAACCCATGCCTTTTTTTATAATGTGCAACTCATGCCGTTTTATACTTCAATATTTTGCAATTTTAATATCATTGTATACGCGTTATTTATGATGTCATGCTTTATAATCATGATCGTGGCTGCACGGGGAAATGACCATAACTACTTCATTTCTACCAAAAACTTCATTACCATCCAATGTTTGGTAGTTATTTTTTTAGAACTTACTAAATATAGTGTATTAAATAATTTTTTTATTATTTTATAAATAATAAATTTAAAAATAAAAATAATTATATATATTAAATTTTAAAATTATTTTTTAAAAAATAATTATATTAATCAATTAAATTAATTATTAATAACTTTGTATTTTGTTATTATCAAGTCATCATTCTCATATAAAGTTATGATATAAATTAATGAGACAACAAAAATTTTCAATTTATCATATAATAACAAGATTTTGTTCATCATGTTCAATTCATTTTAGTAGTACAATTTTTATGTTTTTAATTAAATTTTGTTAAAGTTAATTGCTAAATTATAAAAAAAAATGACGATTAATTGTTGACGTGGCCAATGTTATAATAAAGAAGGAGTATTTCATTTTATAATCTTGTTATTGTTCAATAATAACAAATAATTATGGAAAGATTAATTATTTTTATGTATAGTTTCTTCATTATTTATATGTATAAATTACATATAAAATTTTAAATTATAATAATAATATAAGTAAAATGCTTCATTAAAAAAAAAAGTTCCTTCTCTATAAAGTATACATAAAAAAAAAAAGTCAATGCTGAAAATCTCACCTATTTGTGGATTTGACATAAATATAATGCTTGCTTGCTGAGCATTGATTTGCTGCATTCGGGGCTGGATTAGGCATCGATCAAACCGACATGGCATGTGGACAGCAATTTGGGCAGCATTTTAGGCGGATCTCGGCATCTGGCTACCATAGGCATTATCCCATTTTTAACTCTACTTTCAATTTCCTTTACTAATACTTTCCCCTCTCTCTTTCTCTACTCCACTCGGAGTATCTTTCTTAAATCCCACTCTTATCCTTTTCACTGATATCTTCTTTCCTTCTTATTTATCCTCTTTAAAGTTGACAAAAAATGGGTAAGACTGAGACAGTAAAAAAAAAAATTTTTTAAATAATAATTTGGTTAAAATCAAAATTTGGAAGCATGACCAAAGAAAAATAATAGGCTTAAAAGTATGTTTTTCAGAGTTTGGGGCAGAAAGACCAATGAAAAATAATAGGCTTAAAGGACTGATTATGTCCCCAACCACAATTTCCCAATGTAGTTGGATGGTCGCCATACACTTAAAAGCGACTTCCTAATACCACTGAACGCCACCCTTTACCAACCAAATCGCTAGGCGCAGATTGCCTTCCCCCATTATTCCATAACACCAAAAGAGACAACACTTCAGGGACCCCTTTTTTTTTTATTATTATTACTCTATTTATTTAAATTTATAAGTATATAACACTAGCAAAGGGGACGTGTGAAAGCCCTCGTGTCTTATTTTTAAAATTTTAAATTTTATAAATAAAAAAAATATTAAAAAATATTTTTTTATGAAATTCAATTTAATTTGATTTTAAATTAATTAAAATTTAAAATAATTATCAAACATCAAAAAATTTCAAATTAAAAAAATAAGACACGAGGGCTAACCCCCGAAAGAAAATACACTACAGATTGCAACGTAGGTTTGCAGTAGTAGCTTTAAAATCCAAAATAGATACACGCATGTATCTTTCTCTTTCCCAATTTTACATATATATAAACATTTTTTCATTTCCATCCCTATTTTTTTATATTTTCATCTTTATATCCTAATCTACTTGGATAAAAATTAATATTCATTCTTATTCCCAATAAATTTTAATAGGTAAAGATAATTTTTGTATTTGTAATTCTTTAAAAATTAAAATATTTAATATTTATTGAAATAAATAATAATTTACAAATTATACACATATATTAAAACAAGTTTAAACAATTATAATTAAAAAAATTATTGAATTAACAATTATATAATCTACTAATAAAATATTTATTTTTTAATTTTAATAATTATAATTCAAATTCTGACATTTTTAAATATAAAAATTAATAATCTAAGATAAGTAACAAATATATATTTTATATATTTATTAAATATATAACATACAAATACAAGATGTATATTATATTATATATCTTCATCCTCAATCCAATGAGTATTTCAAAATGATATTCATCTTTGTCATTATCCCCAAAATTTGATATCTAGATCCACTTCTACTTAGATAAAAATTAAAATTTTCGTAAGTAAAATTGATATTTTTAGCAATCGATAATATAGCTAATAATTTTTATTTTAGAAAATAAAAAGGGGAGAGTGAGTTTAAATATAAGAAGAAATTATATTTTAAAAAAATAAAATTTGACTTATAATTAGCAAACTGAAAAAAGTTAGTGGGCTATGGAGGGAAAATTGTTAATCCAAAATTGACTCTTCTATGGCTTCAAATTATCATTTTGTCCCATGTGACTGTGTGAGTGAATATGGAGAGAAGGTAGTTAATCAAATATTCGTTAAAAACTTTTGTTTATGATCAAACGTATTTAAATTTTTTTAGTAATATATTATAATTATAGAAATATACAATTAGTCCTCATTTAAAATTTATTCTTTTTAATTATTACCGAAAGAAACATTTACATTTCGTTTTCACGTGTAATATTTTTCAAAGATCTCTAGGATAAAAGATAGTAACCTCTTATAGCTTTATTTTTCATCAGTTTCCTTTCGTTCTACTTGATTAATCCATTTTGCCAAGAACGATGATCATTTCCAAATTTTTCTACCTTTTTATTTTTTTTTTAAAATTCAAATCATGATGATAGCGAGTGGCATGCCAATCACGAGAAGCTCATGCCAGACAATTTTTTATGCATTTACTGCAATTTTGAGAAGCGTGATATTTGGAAATGTCCATATCAGTGTTCAGAATGAAAGGAAAGCAGTGGGGCTGGTGGACGGTTGCCGGTTGCTTTATATATTAATGATCGCTCACTTTCATTTTCTTTTTGGGCCTTCTCTCTTGATAAGTCTTTGTACACTGTAGTCCATCCTCAGCGTCGGAGTTTCGTACTTTAGACTGGGGCTTCCACGTGCGGGCCTTCCCAAGAAAAGTAATGGGCTTCGGGCCTTATATTCTTCAAAATGTGCTCACTTTCGGCGAGACACGTGGGGAATTTCTGCCTTTCTTTTGTTTTGAGACCATACCCTGGGCGTGGGGCCCGGGGGCCATGGCTCACAGTTATCCCGTTGAATTCGAATTTGCGTGGGAACTGTTTTCCAGGATGGAAATTTGGGTAGCAAATAAGCATGCAGACAAAATGCATACACAGATTTCTTGTTTCAAAGCTTAGCATAATCCGTTTGCGTTCGTATTGGAGAAAAAAAAAAAAAACCACTTGGGTACAGCAACTACTTTGGCAATTAGCAGTAATTACGCATTAAAAACTGCCCAAGGTGAGATAAAAACAAATGCTCTTTACAAACAAAAGTTTGCCTTCTTCAATTCCAAAGAAGAATTATTGGATGACGTTGGAAAATGGTTTCTGGGGACATCAACCAACACAGGGAAGACAGCGGAAAGTAGGGCTTCCAGTATATATAAAGCTACAAAAAACGCAACGGCTCTATTTATCGATCTTTCCCGATTCCTTTTGCGTTTGGTCAGTTTCAGAATTTGAAAAAAGCGCACAAACGGAGTCCAAATTTCCCAAATACAAAAATATCCAAACACCAAAAAAAAAAAAAGTGGGGGAAGGGATAGAAGAAAACCCCTAATTGCTCTTGATTTTAATTAAATCCAATTATGTCCTTCCAACTGCAAATTCTTTACCAAATTCAAGACCCTTCAAATCTTTTTATCCATTTTGTACGTAACACATTGGTTTTTCCCCGCCGTTTTACTTTAATTTTTATTTTTTCAGTTACCGTTTTGATTAGGCGGTGGCGGAAATGAGCGTTGAGGATGAGGCTGCTCAATGTCATGATGCTGCCTTGCCATAATAATCTCTCCATATCCAATGAGCCATCTCCACGCCTCCCTCGAAGCCGATGTCGTCGTTGGCGTCAGAGCCGTATGGGAACCGCAGTGGTTGCGGTTGCCGCGTTGCTTATCTCCACCAGCGCCTGGCTCTCTCTTGTTTTCTCCGGCACCACCACTCGTTGCTGGCGTCGTTTCAAGGACTGGGAAGGTGGTCCCCATTACCTCTCCCGCTCTCTTCCCTGGTCTTCATCTCCCTATCTTCGATCAATTCCTCCCCCTCTTCGGTTTGATTTGCCACCAGCCTCTCCTCGTAACCGTAGCCTCTCGGAGCGTGGAAATGAGAAAAAAGAGCTTTTTCTGAACGACATCTTATTTGGAATAGCAGGATCTTCACATCTATGGAAACAACGGAAAGAGTTAGTTAGGCTTTGGTGGCGACAGTCGGAAATGCGCGGTCACGTTTGGTTAGAAGAGCAGGTCCCACCTGAAGAAGCCGACGATTCGCTTCCACCACTCATGGTCTCCGAAGACATCTCACGTTTCCGTTACACTAACCCAACGGGCCATCCTTCCGGTCTCCGAATCTCTCGCATTTTAACGGAATCCTTCCGTCTCCGTCTGCCAAACGTCCGCTGGTTCGTTTTAGGAGATGACGACACGGTTTTCAATGTAGACAATCTGGTGGCAGTCTTAAACAAATATGATTCTTCCGAGATGATGTACATCGGGGCACCCTCTGAAAGCCACTCCGCCAACGCGTATTTCAGCCACTCCATGGCGTTTGGCGGTGGCGGCATTGCCATTAGTTATCCTCTGGTGGAGGCTCTCTCTAAATTCCACGACGATTGCATCGAGAGGTATCCGAAGCTTTATGGAAGCGATGATCGTCTACACGCCTGCATTACGGAACTCGGTGTTCCACTCACCAGAGAGAATGGTTTTCATCAGGTAATCATAAAATAAACTATTAAAATTCTGCTAATTAATATAGTTAAATATGATTAACTAATTATTATATTTGTTTTGATAGTGGGATATTAGAGGAAATGCCCACGGTCTTTTATCTTCTCATCCAATTGCACCATTCGTTTCAATCCACCATGTTGAATATGTGGATCCATTTTTTCCTGGATTAAGTTCGTTAGACAGTTTAAAACTGTTTATAAAAGCTATGAGAATTGAACCCAGGAGCTTTCTACAACGATCAATCTGTTATGATCGTGTTAGGCGCCTCACTTTTTTAGTTTCACTCGGTTATGTTGTTCAAGTGTTCCCAAATATTGTGCCACCTCGTGAGCTAGAACGTTCAGAGCATACCTACATTGCCTGGAATAAATTACGACACCCCCACGAATTTGATCATGACACCAGGGGTTCTTACAAATCTGTTTGCAAAAAGCCAGTTCTATTTTTCCTAAAAGATGTAATGAAAGATGGTAATGCTACATTGGGTTCATATGCTCGGGCCAAAGCCAAAGATGACCTGAAAAGAAAGGTTTTCTGCTTTCCACGTTCCCCTCCATTGCAATATGTGCAGAACATCCAGGTTTTAGGGTATCCTCTTGGAAAGAATTGGCATCTGGTGCGTCATGTTCTCATAATTGTTTCCTAAGTTTTTTTTCCTCTTTAGGTGGTTTCTGGCCTTTTCGTTTTCATGATAATTTGTATGTATTATGGCAGGTGCCGCGTCGGTTATGTTGCAAGATAAACAATACTGGTGATGAACTCCTTAGATTAACAGTTGGGCAGTGTGGGAAGGAAGCTCGCAGTTCTTTTACTGATTCTCTGTGAATGATGGAGGGATGCTGTTGAGTATACATACAGGCTTCAAGATGGACCTCAAACCTATTTGTTCCTTATGCTTTTTAGCTGCATGTAAGTTTTTGGGGTTTGCCTTGAGATTGACATTGAACATTTTTCTCATTAGCTTACTTCCTTATATCAGATATTGGAGTGCTTTGTTGTACACAGTTGATAGAGTTGAAGATTGGTTTGCAACTTCAGCTCAGTCATTCAATTCGTTGCCTTCATTTTTGTTCAGAAGGTATTCATCATATACTGATAGCTAACATTTTGAACTTGCTGATGCAGTGACATTGGTACTTACTTGTCGATATTAAATATTGATTTTGTTAAATTTATTTTTGGTGCCCCTCCAGATTCTAGGCATTGCGCATGCTTTCATTAATTTTCATAGTTCTTCTTGAGCTTGCTCCAATTGAAAGGAGATGTTTGGTCTGGAATAAACCTAATCTTACCATCTAGGTGATTGGCCATGCAAACAATTTTACGATTGCGCAATGACTAATTCAGAGGAGGGAAAGTAATATGTCAGTAAAGGAGAAGAATCTTATATCAAAACAGATTGAACAAAATTGAACAAAATGCATTAGTAATCTAGTTTTTATGTCCTCATCCATTTTAAATTTGAACACTTATGGATCTCAAGCTAGACAACGCAACAGGGATTGTCTGTTTGTGGTTAGCTACTCAAGTCTGTTTAATTAATACAAGTTTACCTTTTTAACAAAAGCTGTATTGAACTTAAGTATAACTTATGAGATTTTAGTCACCCCTCCAAACCAAGTCCTTTTCCATTTTCATTTGTTTATTGCTTTAACTTGACCATATAGTTCCCTTTTATTTTCTTCTCCTTCTTTCTCCAGAGCTTTTTTGTATATCAGGCCTGCCCCATAACTATTTGGATTGTAAAAGCCTGGATTCTATCAATGATATTATGTTATTTTCTTCTTTATCATAAAAGGACGACGTATCTTAAGAGGAGGTTAAGGAGAGGACAAAATGCGTTTTGAAAAAGAAGAGGGGAGTATGCGAGCGAGCTGATCAGGATTCAGGGCATTATATGTACTCATCATAATTCAAGATGAGCCTTTTAGTTTGATCATGATTGATTCCATGAAACCGAATTAATGCTTTATAGACTTGAGTTACATTTTATATCATAGTAGCATAATCCTTAGCCAGGTGGTTGCACATTTTTCATTTTCTTTTTTTGCTTCAATGGATCATTATTATTAACAGAGGTCATCTAAAGTGATTACAACTTTGAGCAACTCTAGAAATCAGTCTCTGCGTCTTTTTTTGAAAGCCCTGTGGATGCATTGTCCCAATTTGTCCTGGTTTACAATACAAGTCATTTCTTTAAAAGCATGCTTAGTAAGAAAACCTCATGCCAGACAAGCTTCTGTTCAGTCTAGAATAGCTGTAGTGACTTGAGAGAATATGTTTGCAATCATTAGATTAAATTGTTGTTATTTTGTCTTCTCCGATGTATATCCTGTCTTTGACCGTGTGATGGAAAGAAAACATGCTTCATCCAGCATCTTAACTATGCTAGTAGGACATCTATTATTTCTTTAGATCCATTTCTTTGCCTTTTCTTCTAACGCTGCTAACTTTACCCCTAAGGAACTTTCGCTTGATCTATTAGTTCCTTCTAGACTTTTAGGCATTAACCTACTAGCTGTGTGATTTTTCAGAACTTTAAGAGCCAGATATTTAGGTAATTCTATAATGTTCTTTTGGTTTTCTTTCTCTTGATCAATGATTGTTATAAACCAATGAGATATATTGTGTCCTCTGTAATCAGTTATAAATGTTTGAAATGAGGTCCATAGTGTTATGCCATGAAATATAAACCAATGAACTTGGCCAAAATATATATATATATATATCAATAAACGGGCATTTTCTCTGTGCTTAGATCATCATTCTTGGAATACCTTTGATTCCTTTTCTTCGCTGCAGTTCTATCCTTCCTGTGGTGTGTGATATGCTCTGATCTGGCATTCTGATAAAAAAAGTTTTTATGAAATTTGGGGCGTTAGTCAAAATATTCTCCTTTTTACTGCTTGTTTTCTTCTTTTTTCTGTATATCTTGTTTGTTGTTATTGCTGTTTTGTTAAAAACACCTATCCTATTTGATTTTGTTTTATGGAGGAAAGCAGATACAGACCTGTCTAAATTTACCACTTATTTTCCCTCAAATGTCCAACAGTAAAATGAATCTATTGTGTCTGCAACATGTTGGCTTGCACCTGGGAGGCTGGGATCCTTAGTCCAACTGCCTTAGTTAAAAGCTCAGATGGCCAAATGGACTTGCTCTGTTGCTTGACTTGGCTAAATGTAAGTTCAGTTCACTGAGCTTATAACTCTCATGCTAGTATTTTGGAATTGTAGCTGGTCCTTCATGGGATTAACAACAAAAATAGAAAAGGCCTATAAACTGGCCTTTTTTTTTAATGGCGAGGTTGCAATTTAGAAGATAAACTTGCCTGGTTATTATCTCTGTGGAGTACTTTCCCTAGCTTGAAATAGAAAGAACAAAAACATTATCTTTTCTCATTAGAGAAACACATATGCTTCCGTGAAGATTTATGTTGACTAACTGTTAAAATGGAGGAGATGCTGCTGCAATGGCTGAAGATTTATGTCTTTCTTTTGGCCATTCATTTGGGTAGAGTGGTATCATAGATAACCCAAAGTAGGTGTCCCTGCATGCTTAGTTTTCTACATTCTTTTGCAATTTAAATAGGAATTGATACTGGGTTATTTTATAATTCTGACATCATTTCTTCTTTTCTTTAATACTTATTAGTTTTTTCCCCTTTTGATTGTACTTGATGTACTGAAATTTGATGATCGGGAAAGTTGCTTTTAGATGTTAGAGCCGGGAAAAATGATAATTTTATGTAAGTGGAGCTTAATTTTGTTTATTCATTACTCCATGTAATTTCAGAATTTCCAATTTGTCTTCAGCTTTTCTCCACATAGCTGAACTTCAAGTTTGGGAAGAATTGTTTTCTTTTAGCGTTCCTTTGGTGATGATTGGTTGAATTGTTAGTCCCAAAGCGAAGCTAGCATATATAAAACAAAGGTACTATAACAAGTATAGCATATTAATGTGTGAAAATGATGACCATGAATTTGATCGAGAGGTCTCAGATCAAAGAAAGAAAAAAAAAAATGATTTAAAGGTCTGCTTAACAGAATTGCTTAGAAATGTCCTATGTGAACAACCTTACTGTATCAATGGAACTTCTGCTAAACATTAGGAATTTAAAAGCGAGGGTTTCTAGATTTTATGGAATGGAAATCAGGAATTAAATTCATTATAGGACTTATTCAATCTCTTTTAGAAGATACTATGCCGCCACTCGGACTAACTGTTCTAGGCTATAACTCATTTGAAGTTACTTCAAGTAGTTTAGAAACTATGGTTCACTGTCGTGGTTGAGAGGGAACTGATGGGACCTGCTTGGGAAGAGGGTGAAGCTAGGATTTAAGAAGTCAATCTGATCAAGACATTTGATGGCACTGTAAAACTTATAAGAGGCACATTTGCGAAATTGTAAGGTTAACTCAGTAACTGGCTAGTAAGGCTAAGAATCGTAGTATATTAGATGTACCTTGTTACATTTGTTTCTTGCATCATAGTTTCTCATGCTTTTGTAATGATTATTTTAGAACTTGATGAGAATTTCGAGTGTATCAAACTGGGATACTTCACTCCAGCTGACTGACTGATATTTTATGAATCATAAGCCACTAATAATATGTGGACGAAACTGTAACTTAGTAGTTGAGAGTTGAACCCGTTACAAATTTGGTTGATTTAATTAGATGGGACACATCTAAAACTTCAGTTAGTTGCTCCCTTCTATATTTCGGAAGATTTTCCTATCCCTACAATATTATATACTGTTGCATGAAAAGTGCACCAGTTATTTGGATTCCTTTGAACTTTCTTCTCTTGTTATGGAACTCAGCAGTGACATAGTTGCTGTTGCATTTTTTCTGTGAGGGGAGGCGGGGTGGGTGGTGGTAAAGGGCGCTGATGCTGCATGTGAACATGTATTTTATGGCATACTCGTTTATGCATTTTGCAATCGTGACTGTGTAGATGGAACAGGTAGGATTTTTGTTTTCTTATTACTAGAAAATACTTGTTTGTTTATCTTATTGGGACCAAATGGAGTGAGTCTCCTTCAATCCGATCATCCAAACGAAATAATAGCCATCCTGCTTTGACCGCTCAATGCCGCCATTGCAGCATGGAAATGTTGGCTTGATGCCTTGATTTCCTAATCGTCGAGGCAAATTCTTTGATATTGTCAAATGTAAGTCAATTTGGATTTGACCATAAATCCACGCCTGTAGCTTTTGCCAAATACGTATATGATGTGAACTGCTAAAGACAAGTGTCTTCTTTTGCTTTATGTGCTTAAACCCGATTTTTAATCACTGTAATTTTTTTTTTTAATAATTGATTTGAGGAAGAGGTTTTTCAGCTGAAATCTCATTTTTGCCTTCTGTTTTATTCATACCTTGGTTCCAATTTGACAAGAATGTAGCAACAAAGAAGCAAATCGCTTCCTATACTTTCGACGAGTTATGTATTAGCATGTTGGGGCAGAAAAAATACCGACCATGGGAATAAATAACCCTTTTCCCTTTGTTTTATAATATTATTAATATATTTTTAATACCAATTGGATGAAAAATACAAAAATGCATACTCAAGTGGGATTTCTATTTATTAACATAAAGCCGAAGTATTTACAGTTTTACTGGAAATTTGTTCTTCTCTGGGCTCAAATTGCTTTCAAATTTCAGCTCTAGAGCAAGATCTTCACCACGGAAAAATCAGCTTTGATTAAGAGTTTTTTCGACGTTGTTATATGAAGTTATGAACACCAAAAGTTGATTTGGAGTTTGGACCACTATCGCAATTCACTGTGCATTTTATTTTTGTTTTTGGATTTTGGTTGAGTTCATTAATTTGAGTTAAATGGAATGCAAATACAACTCAGAACACAAAAAGCAGTTTGCTCCTTTTTTTTCGTGGTTTAGAATTGCGTTTGAGACGTTGAAAAGACGCTATTCAAACTTCCTTTTGATTTTAAAGTATTCCATGTGCCCTGGGTTTTTCGGATATTTATTTGGCCATGGCATTTCAATTGTTGTTTTCTTAAAGCAAATCCCCACTACTATTATTTCTTTTTCAACACAAATTTTTCAGTGAAATTTTCTTTTTACCTACAGTCTTTTCAACCCTAGCTTCATTGACATGGTATGCTTGGGGATGCTTGCTTTTGCTTTTTTTTTTTTTTGTCGCCGGCGGGAACGTACCAGAAAAACATTTATTTATACCTACATTTTGAACTGATTTGACTTCAGACTTTAGAGTTAATAACACGCTAGTCTTCCAATTTTGGCTCAAGTTTTTATTAGTTTTTAATTTGTAAAAAATTTTTAATTAGATCTCTGATCACAAAAATATATATATTATTTTAGTCATTTATGTGTGAAACTATTTAATTTGACTATAAATATCAAACATGTGTCGGATTCAGCTAAATATTTAATTAAAATTTTTTAAAAATTGAGAATCAAAATTCCAAGATTGCAAAAGCTATTAATTCTTGATTTGACATTGTGTTGGGCTATAACCACAAAAAAATAATGAGCACCAACTGATTCGGATGTAGTGGAATCAATAACCACTTTGATTAAAGTTTAAAACTCACTGGCTGGCCGGTGGCCACTATAAGCCCGGAAATAATCACGAGAAGCAGAGGTTTAAAAATAGAAAGAGTAAATAGAAATGAGGATTTGAAAATGCGGAAGCAAAGAGAGGGGAGAGGGATAAGGCATGTGCACCGATTTGGGTATAATTGAAAAAGATGCCTGGCATGGCAGTTGGGGAGGGGGGGGGGGGTTGGTTTCACAAATCAGGGAGAAACGCCACGCACGTTCTTACCACCACCTCATATTTTGGGCCCAGTTACAGCTGTACGGATCTGTTCCTGTCCCTTCCTTTATTATTATACGTAAGCTTGATTACTATTCTTAATTGTATAAAAATAACTTACCGATGCTACATACGCTAGGAAATATCGTATATCGTAATTTGAAAAAAAATTATAGAATTTAAAATTTAAATTATCTTTTAATATTATTTTTTTAATATAAATATATAAATTAATTAAAATAAATTTTGAATTCCTTCAATACATTTGAATCCATTTCACTCTTGCCTTATTATCATTTCTCAATACAATTAATTTTTTCGTAAAAATGTTATGATTGGACTATGTAAGAAGGGGTTTTCCCGACAAAGGCTGTTCAAGTAAAGTTCTGTTCTTTTTTTTTTTGGTAAGAAAGTTTCGAAATAAATAGGTTATTTCGTTTTTTATGTTAAAAAATATATATTATATTTAATAATTGAAAATGAATAATTATAAATAGTATATTAGAATAATTTTTATAAATAATTATAGTAACATTTAAATTTAAAATTTTTTTATCAAAAAAAAATTTTAACTGATTAAATTAATCATTTATCGGTCGTTCAAGTAAAGTTCTCTCATATCGACAAGGGCGGGCGCACTGACCATGCCTGTTGATTGGTGATTAATTTGGTTTAATTAAGACAGGGGAAGGAACAAAGGATCCTTGAGAGGAGTAGAAGAAAGAAAAAGTATGCAATTAAAATTCTTTCCCATTGCCATTGGAATTGAGTTCCTGAACAGCACAAATTTAGAAGCGTACCTGCATGCATTACCAAAGGTAGAAGATGTCTATTGCTTTGCTCGAGTCATTTATGAAGCATGCATCTAACTGTTGGTAAATTATTAAAAAAATAAAAAAAGATGCAAATCCCAGGTTCTCTGTTGGTGAGAGGCCAATAACCCAACTAGTAATGGCCACGTAGGAATAAACGAGGAATTTTTATTCCGGATTTCTTTTTATTTTTAAAAATAAAATTATTTGAATTATATAGAGATAGTAGACGTGTGAATAAATATAAAACATATTTGAAAATTTTATTTTTAATTTAATGGAATAAATGTTTTGAAAAGTGGTTTTAACAAGTAAATGTTATGGAATAGTCTTATACGAGATTTATTAGTTGAAATCCTCTATTAAAATTTATTGAATCAAAATTAAAACTAAAAAAAATTTTTAATATATTATTTAAATAAATATTTTTAGTAAAAATTTTAAAAAAAATTTATCATTAAAAATATATATATAATTTAATTATAAATTATATTTTTAATAATATTTATTTTTTATTAAACACCATTCATATATAAATATAAAATTTTTATTAAGTTGTTTTTAATAAAAAAATCCATAAATTTACTTAAAAAAACTATGATATAGGTTGTTCCTTATTAGCTGCAAAGTTAGAGCCGCTAACAACACAACATCTACTTTGGTTTGCCTCTTCTTTCTCCTTCTCTCTCTTAATCATCGTCATCATCATAATCGTCATCTCCATTCATTTTTATCTGCCTCCCTCTCTTTCCATTATTAACTTTCTTTTTTATTCTGTCCAAAATTTTTCAGAGTGCAGTAGCAGTGCAGTTGATGATGATTTTGATTAAGCCTTTCTGCCCCTTTTCTCTTTCTTCTTTACTGCAACCCTCCTTCCTTCTTTTTCTTTTTCTATAACTAGTTTAATTTTCCCATCAAAACAAACAAAAAAATTTTACTTATAAAGAAGGGAAAATAGAAGTCTAAATCGCAGCACTAACTCGTAGGATTACTCTTTCTGCCGACCAATCTTTCCGGTTGTCTTCTCTCTTTCTCTGAGTCCTTTTTTTTTTTATTTTGAAGAAAAATTAATCGTATTTAACATCACCTCATCTTTTCACCGAGCTTTTTCTGCTTACTGTTTTGTTTCTCTTATCGTTTCGATTAAGCCCATTTCTTTCTTTGTTTTTCAACATCCTCATCACCGCCATAAACCAGCAGCTCCCCCGGCCCTCTCGCATCGCAACTGTGTGGGGGAGGGAGGAGGAGGGCAATATGTGAAAACGATTCAACTGAATTATATTATCGTTGATGAGAAGAAGAAGAAGAAAGATCTTCATGCACCACTGATAAAAGATTATTCCGACTTTTGCCAACCAGCAACTTCATCGACATCATTGAGGGAAAACAAGAGAATTGAAAGAGATGCAGCAAGGAGGAGGAGGGGGAGGGCATCAATCTCAATATGGGGAGATGGGTGCTCAAACAACGGTTGCAGTGAGCGGTAGCCACATGGTAAGCGACCAGTCGGAGCAGTTAGTGGAAGCGGCATCGCCTATAAGTAGTAGACCACCTGCCACTGGTAATTTGGATGAGCTCATGAGGTTAGCAATTGGTGGTGGAGATGAGGAAGGAGATGAAGGGGATCAACCTGGTGGCGGAGGAGCAGCTGGAGTTTCAGGTGGTAATAGGTGGCCCCGTCAAGAGACTCTTGCCCTTCTCAAGATTAGGTCAGATATGGATGCTACTTTTCATGATGCCACCGTCAAGGGCCCTCTTTGGGAAGACGTTTCCAGGTAAAGTACTTCGCCCCCACTCCACACGGCCGTAACCTAAAATCAGTTTTTTTTTTTTTTCCTTTTCTAAATGTTGTTTGCCAAAAATAAAGTAAATTCAACAACTGGTAAAAATTTAATCATTAATATAATGCATTGCTATCAAAGAGCTTAGTTGTAGCAGTGAAATACTGATGGGATGGGCTTTTTCTCAACGTCTCCCGCTCTCCCTTTTTCTCTCTCATTTTGAACACAAACGCACATGGCTTCTATCTGTTTCCATCACGACTCACGATCTGGGGCATCTTCTTCTTCTTCTTCTTCTTCCTTTTTTTACCACCTTCTTTCTTACAATTAAGAAACATGAACTCTAGCCAATCCTATCTTTTATCTTTTCTATATATATATATCTATCTATATATATATATATATTCTCCTTTATTTACTTTTAAGTAATTTAAAAGCATTAATCCAGGCAACTGCTATGGCTTGCGCTTGGCTTGGCTATCTTATTTTGTCAATTTCAAGTGGAAATTCGGAAATTTGAAAATCCCGAGAGGAATTGTTTTTACTACTTAATTATTAAATTTCTTAGACGCCATGGAAGGGAGGGCTCGCCCACTCTCCATTCTCTCCCCGTCAGCTCTTTCTGTTCATTTGTGTTTTTGGTCTTTCCCTCCTTTTCACGTCAATAATGCTTACTTAGACACCAAATCGGTTATCATTCATTATTATTATATGGAAGGAAGGATGAGGTCAGTTGGGTAACTGTGTGAGAGTGGAGGCATCAAATTATTTTCCTACCATATTTCTCATGTTCAATCTTCATTCAAGCACGAAGAGTATAACTAGAAGGTTTACGAGACTTCGTTCATTCTTTCATCTCCTTTCCTTTTCTCGACACTTAGCATTAATTAACAGTCAGAAAAAAACCTGGCAAAAGGTCTAGTTCAGATGATTGCCAAATTATTAGTGTTTTGATTATATGAAAAAACTACGGGCATCGCTCGCAGGAAGCTAGCGGAGTTGGGTTACAAAAGGAGTGCCAAAAAGTGGGAGGAAAAATTCGAGAACTTTCACAAGTACTACAAGCGAACAAAAGAAGGGAGAGCTGGGCATCAAGATGGTAAGAGTTGCATGTTTTTCAGCCAGCTAGAGGCTCTCCATACAACTTCTGCCACTGTTGCTGTCACTACCGCTACCGCTGCCAGCCCTGACGTGGCTCCCGTTTCGGTTGGGATTCCTATGGCCATTTCTTCTGTCAGAATTCCACCTACTACAGCTATTCCAATGTCCTCCTCTATGTTACCCATGCCTGGGTCTGCTCCTGCGACAGTGCCAGCAAGAGCACCAGTTCCGGCATCAGCACCTCCTATCACCAAAACAGCCGCTCCATTTGGAATCAGCTTCTCTTCTAACAGCTCTTCCTCTTCTCAAGGCTTGGAAGACGACGATGGCGAGGAGGATGAACTCGGAGGAGAACTGTCGAACATGGCTGGCACTAGCCGTAAACGTAAAAGGCAGTCTTCAAGAGGGGGCGGTAGTACCACCAGGAGGATGATGGAGTTCTTCGAGGGTCTATTGAAACAGGTCATGCAGAAACAAGAAGCCATGCAGCAGAGGTATTTAGAAGCGATAGAGAAGAGAGAGCAAGATAGGATGATAAGAGAACAAGCTTGGAAAAGACAAGAGATGGCAAGTTTAACTCGCGAACGTGAACTTATGGCTCAAGAACGTGCCATTTCTGCTTCAAGAGATGCTGCTATTATTTATTTTTTGCAAAAGATTACTGGTCAGACTATACAGTTACCCTCAACTGTCACTGTTCCCGCCGCTCCCCTTCCATCGAAACAAACGACCGTGCCAGTTGTTCCACCAGGGGCTCCTATTCCTTCAGCAGCTCCGCCATTGCATCAGCCACCGTCATTACCACAACAACAACAGCGTAACTCGCAACAGCAGCAACAGTCACAATCGCACCTTCAACATCCGTTGCAGCCACAAGTTGTTAAGCCGCAGCAGCAACCTCAAAATACAGAAGTTGTGAGGTATCATCAACAGCCTATTTTTTCAGAAGTAGTAATGGCTATCCCGGAACAACAGGTTCCACCACAGGAGGTTGGTGGGAGCGGGAGCTTGGATCCTGCCTCGTCTAGATGGCCTAAAGATGAAGTTCTTGCACTTATAAGCCTGAGGAGTGGGCTTGAATCCCGGTACCAAGAGGCTGTGCCCAAGGGCCCTCTTTGGAAAGAAATCTCCGCTGATATGTTCAGGATGGGCTACAAGAGAAGCTCCAAACGATGCAAGGAAAAATGGGAGAACATCAACAAGTACTTCAAAAAGGTCAAAGAAAGTAATAAGAAACGTCCCGAGGATGCCAAAACTTGCCCCTATTTTCACCAACTTGATACCCTTTACCGTAAGAAAATACTTGGAGGTGCTACTAGCGGTGGTTCCAGTAGCTTTAGTGACCAGAATAGGCCTGAAGAAGAAACGTCACGGTAGCATCAAGATGCTACTGACGCCTCACCAATCACGGCGGCCCCGCCATTGACGCTGCTAACTGATCAATCTGAAAATAAAACTGGAGCTACTGTTGATGTGCTGACAAGCAAAGAAGGTTTGCCCAGGAGTCTATTTGGAGAAGGAAACGGTGGAGCTGCAAAGATGCATGGTAAATTTATTTTACTTACCGGCTTCTTTATTTTCTTTTTCCCCTCACTATCGTCATTTGGACATTTTCAATTACCATTGCATTTTGATAAACCATTTTATATGATGCCTTATTGATTTCTGGGGTGGTATTGAAGCCAGAAGACATTGTGTGGGAGCTGATGGAGGAGCAGAGGATGCACCGGCAACAACAGCATTGGATGGCTATGAAAAGATTGATGAACCTGATAGTGATAATATGGATTACGAGGAAGATGAAGATGACGATGAGGATGATGACGAATTGGAAGAAGAGAGAAAGATGGGTTATAAGATAGAATAGCAAAGACAGAAGGCAACCACTCCCAATGGAGGAAGGAATGTGGCACTCTCCTTCTTGGCCATGTTTCAATAACCTCGGCAGCAGCTCCATCACTAAAAATGTACACCATATGTACCTTCGAATGAATTGAATTGAGACACTAAAAGTGTACGACTGAATTGAGACAGGAAATAAGCTTGGGTATATATTACCAGAAGCACCGTCGAAGGACAGAAAGAAACATGAACCAATGGATCATAGAGAGGTACGTGTATGGTGTAAGTAGGATAAGCAGATGTTTTGTGTCAAAATTTCTCTTACTTTGATTGGTTATAAATAAAGAAGTGAAAGAATATCCGTTCCTTCCAGGGTTTCTTAGAATTAGATTTGTTTTCTTTTTTGTCAACTGTGTACTGACCTGTTCACTCCTATTCTTGCCCTTTTAAACTTTGTAATCAGTTATGTCTTCTGTCATAATTCTTTGTATCTAGGCTTAGCAGTTCAGAATCTCAATGAACAAGTACAGACGGAAACAGTAACTCCTAGGGGAGAAGGTGTTGGTCTTTTCATGATCAATCCCTTTTCTCCCTCCTTTTTCTTTCATTATTATATTATTATTATTATTACTACTATTCAAGTCTTTGTTGCTCGTCAAGGTAGCCTTGAGTTCCCCGACTGGTTACCAGTTCCGACGTTGTCATTTCAGCTACTGTTAAATAAATGTGCCAGTGTATTAGTATATACATACATATATATACGTATGTGTATATATATACATGCACGGTTGGATCTTCCTGTTAGACCCATTTTTTTCCCTTTACAAAAAGGAAATTGTTCTTGGGTTTGAACTGGTAATTAATGGTTGAATTTGTAAATTTGGAGGTCATAAAATTAACTTCAATATCTTATTAGGTCATAAAGGATTTGGAATTTGAAATTTGGAATGCCACTGAATTGTGATAATTAACCAACAAAATGGGAAAAAAAATGTTTCTTCAGATACTGTGTCAGTTGGTTGTTCTTGATCTGTAAAGTGAATGTCTTGCTTTTTTCCTTCCATTAATAAACAAAAAAAATGAAGACAACATCTAATGGATCAATGTTGACTGTTATCAATTGCAAAACAAATAAAAACAGTAAATATTTAAGAAGAAAAAAATTAGAAACAAGCGTACCAAACTGAAAGAAACATTAGTTAATCCTGTTAATTCGCAAGGAAATTTAATGTAATAAATTCTCTTATCAATAATTATGCTATCCCGGGGGCCAACGCTCAGTGAGATGTGAAAAGAAATTTCAAATACAAGTAAAACCAAGATAGAAATATTACAAAAAGTGACATTCTTTCTAGTGATTTATACTCGTTAGATCTATTTTTCAACCACATATATACAAATTATCACATTTTAATTTGTGGGCAGACAAGAAGAAAAGAAATGCAAATTGAAAAGTAGGCAGCAATTACGCGTAGCACAGTAGTCCCCATAATTGCACTTGCAAATTCAGCTTTTGCCAACTAGCTATCTTCTGCACTGTGCACTGCGAGTTTCTCTTTTCCCCACTTTCGTATACCTATCAAGATCAAACAATGACAATATCTCTCTTTCTCTCACCCCACACGCACAGACACACACAAAAGAATAAAGAAAAACGAAGGTGACATTTGATGATCATTCAACCCCTTTGACATGCCCCTCCCCATGTGCTTGTTATTTTACTACCACTATCCTGGCCTTTCTCTAGCACCCCAGACTTTCCCAATTTTTTTTTTAACTTCATAGCCGTGTAACTTTTCTTTTTCTTTTCTTTCACTGCCGATTTGCCTTTTCATTTTCCCATCTTTATCGACTTACTTATCCTTCATGTGCTTTTTTTTTTATGTAATTATTATAAGCATATAAATATAAATATAAATGTGTATTGGTATAGTATTTTATGATGTTAATAATTATAGTGGGGATTGTTTGCTCATTGCTAGGGGTGTAATCGAGCCGAATAGTGAGAAGTTTGAGCTCGAGCTCGAGCTCAACTCACAACTCAGGGTTTGATACTTGATTCGAATTCGATCGAGTTTTATTTTTTAAGGTTGAGTTTGATTCGTGATCAAATTCGAATTATTCGAGTTTGTTCAATTAAGCTCGATTAATATATAAAAATAAGCTCAATTCATATATTAAATAAGGATTTGATTATTTATACTCGAACTCAAAATATTTTATTAATTAAAATAATAAAAATATATTTAAATATAAAAGTTCGATTAGGCTCGCGAGCTATTCGAATCGGATATAAAAATACTCAAATGTGGCTCGATCAATAAATCGAACTACTCGAGCTCGACTCGATAATAATCGAACCGAATTCAAGTTTTCTTCGAATCGAACTCGAGTAACTTGCGAGTACTAATATATCATTTACATCTTTATCCACTACTGGTGATCAATAAGAATACATCGTAAATTCGTATACAAATTAAAATATATTGTGAATTTATATGAGTTAAATATTTATTTGTCTCTTGAATTATAATACTTTTGTCATATTTGAACTTAAAAGAATTAAAATTCATAATCAAACACTTAAAATTTCTTTTATGGGAAAATTAATCCAAAGACTAATTACATTAGAATTAAAGCTGACATGATTTTATTATCCAATAATAAATCAGCATTTATTAAAAATGTCAAGTCAATTTACACTCAAAAGCTAAATCATTTGCGAGTTTCGACGCCACATAAAAAAATCAAAAAGTTAAAAATAGAAATTTGAAAAAAATAAAAAAGAAAAGAGAGAAAGTAAAGGAAGGAATGGAAAGTGAGAGAAAAAAAAAGAGAAGGGGAATGTGGATGGTTTTGACTATTGCGATCTAGTCGGCTCGAGCGATTGATCATCGATCTGTTTGTTTCAGGGTAGATTGGCTGCCGATCACCCGGGTTAGTCGGAGCCGCCTCCTTTCCTTTACTCTCTCGCTCTCCGATTTTCGCTTTTCCTTTTATTTTTTTATTAAAAACTTTTCCTCAATTTTTTTTCATTTATTAAATTTTTAGATTTTTGTGAGGCATAAGCCCTATTTACCAGAAACAGATACATTTTTAATGGGTTTATTGCTAACAACTAGTGAAGGCAAAAAAAACATATTATTATTTTTATTTTAGAATATGATACGTTATTAATTTAAAATTAATTAATTTAAATTAATGTAAAATCTTATATAAACTACACTCACATATTCAAACTTCCCGACGACGGAAGTCGTAAATTTTAATTCTTTTAACTATCAATACAACATAAGTGATATAATTCAAGGGTAAATAGTTATTTAACCCTATTCGTATGATAAAACCATATAGTATATATATAAATAAACAGTAGTTGCGCAGCAGCACGCGGGGGTGAGAAGAGGTGGCTGGATTTACACATATGAATAAGGATGGGCCCAGCCTGTAACGTACAAAAACTTTCATCTCGCTTGCAAACATTTTTAAAGTGACGGTAGAAAGGGAAGGAAGAGAACAGCGTCAGAGGGGAGACATACTTATCCCAATATTCTTCCACTTTGCTTTATATTTGGGGAATCAAAAGAAAACAACACCAACATTATTACATTTAGCACATGGGAATAGACAATTGGACATGCACCACCATGTGTTTCATTGCGTTATGGACAATCTTTCTTCTTTTTTTTTTTCTACTATTTTTAAGGCTGTATATATTTTCAAAAATACAATTAGCTAGCCATCACTTTTTTTTTTTTTTTTGTGAAAAGGAATATCCGGATTCAAATATTCCTTCCACAGAATTAAAAAATTGAAAAAAAATATTGCATTTTATTTTTTGTTAATTAAATTGTTGATACTAAAGAGTAAGTAGACAACTTGAAGGGTATAATTAAGCAACTTCATCTTTATCACAAAAATAAAAAATTTAACATTATATCAAGTGACAATCACCTATAATTAATGTAAGGGAAATGTACATAATAATACTCCATATGATAAATCGAATAAAAACATTTAATGATGGAATAGTGACAGGTGAATAAATAACTAACACAACTTTTAAAGTACCATAAAATTAGATAAGGTAATACAGATTTTAAGTAAGATCGTATTAAAGTTTACAATCCCCTTTCTCTATCTTTTATTAATTGGAGAAATGAAAACTGGTTGCATTACAGTACAAGCCAATTATTTGTAATGAGAAAGCCGACCATTGGGCTTGGCATTTTCTTAGAGTTACAAAATGGTGAAGAATTTCAGGCCCAATAAGAAAAAAAAAAAAAAAAAGACAACTAGCATAGAAAGGCCATGTTTTCGGCTGCCTCATCTTTGTCCCATGAGAACTCCCAAATATGAGAATCCCCTGCTGCTTTAGGTCAGGTGAGAGCGGCCAAGAATATGGCATTGCTTGTTTCCACTCAAATTTACAGTACTCTTTACTTTGGATAACGGAAAAGACGGAAAAAGGAAAAAAAAAAAAAAACCAACAGTAATTTCATAGGAAGTTGAACTCCCTGTGAAAATGAAAAATCTCGGAAAGAATTTTCATTGCCTCATCTAAAACCAAACATGTTTGAGACGCTGGAAACATAAAAAAAAATGAGACTATAAAACTATGGAAGATTGACCTAACAAATCCAACTACTGCTTGCTCTTAGTTCTTTTCATCTTTGCCTTAAACCTTGACTTTGTCATGAGTGTCTGTACTGTGTTTATAAAGTTCCCAACAGCCATCAAAACGAAAAGGACACCACAAAAAATTACCTGCCAAAACCCAGTTTTCCATCACCGATTACGTTATTTCTAGCATGTATACAACTGTAATTTGTTTTCTATTTTTATACTTTTTTTTTTGGCACAAATGAACGAAGCAAAACTGTGAGAAGTGAACCTACCTGCCATTCAGAATCAACCCCAACAAATGCTGTCTTGAGCAATAGTAGTCCAACATATGCCTCAAAACCCTATGATCATGTTTACAGGCACATGGTTAATTGCAATTATTAGTGGAGAAACTACAAAAGAAAATGGATAACTCATGAATAGAACGGTATTCTGGATTATAACAAGATGCTCTGATGACAAAAAGACATGCTTCATCAATCTTTATCCCTTTTGTATCCAGGGAGAAAAAAGGAAAAGAAAATGGACACTGGTTTCCTTCATGCTAAGCAGGAGAAAGAGCAAAGAGATGTAAGATTAGAAAACCAGCAAAAAAAAAAAAAATGAAAAGGGACTTTGTGCTTGCAACCAACAACTGAGATTTTCTGCAAGATCTTGGTCATACTCTATGGCCCTTAAGCAGTTATCTTTGAGATGTTTAATGACCTAATGGAAGTTCAACCCTAGAGAAGCACTTCACACAACCTACAGGATATGATTGATTTAAGTTTTATGTCGATCGAAAACTAAAATTAAAAATTTTACAGCATGCCTAAAAGGCTAAAACATACACCTTTAAAGCTGTGCATTCACTTAAAGAATTTAAACAAGCTAAAACAGGTATGCAACTTCAAAGATAAATAAGAATTTGATAGCAACAAGAGATTAACTTATTTGCTGACTTGAACTATACTAAATCATGGAAACCATAAGGACACTACAAATTGTGAGTTTGAACTGAAGATTTTAGATCCTTATAGTGGTAGAGAACAACATAAATGGACATTGTCCTATCGACACATTCTCAGCAATTAGTCAAAAGTTAGCTTGCATTACCTGCATAAGGAAAAGTACTGGACATAAAACCCACAACTGGCCGTCTACACCAGCTGTTTCTCCCCAGACGACATCCATTCTATTAGCCTGGAAACAACAATAAAATATTAGAATTTAGAGCTGGCTCTCTGTAATTTTAAGGATCTGAAACGGAGGCATAATAGCCACTACTCATGGCAGACAAGGGGTAAGATTTTGTAACATGCAAAAGAACAGAAAGGGATTCAAACCAAGGTTATAGCTAGCATGCAAAAAGAATTAATGTTGAACAAAGGTAACAAATTATTTTATTTTTTGATGCAGAAAGAGGATAACACCTTTCCAAGGGCAATACGCGTATAAAGTCTCTGGCGCTGATATCTATTTTGAAGAAGCATGGCAACCCCTTGCATCATAGCCCATTGAAGGAAAAGTTCTACACCTCTCTGCACAGGATTTAACAGTTTGTTAATCAATGACACAAATTATAATTAGTGCACAATGGTACAATAATGACCTGCTTTTGAGCACAATTAGGCTGTCCTTTAATCTCCATAGTGAGACTAACTAGGGCCATAACCATTGCACAATAATGATGGTATATCCACCTGCGAAAGTATCATATAGTCATCAATTGAGTTGAAAGATTAACCAGGAAATTGTGATGCACAACACAAACTACAGATAAACATCAACAATGAACGTTAGAAGTTCTAGAATTGATAATTAACTAACATATAGGTATTTCATAATGCAGATAATAATTATTCTCCCAGGCTGTTGTAAGCTACAATCTATCAACACATATCCAAACAAAGCTATAATAAATCTAGATTAGATAAGGAGTTGCCAAAAAATATCAAAACATACCAATCCTAAAGGAGATTCCACAAGATTCTAGGTACTTCATGGCTAAAATTAGCTTGCTAAGTGGATTTGAACAATTTCAAATAACCCAGATAAAGTGGTCATGGATAAAACTTATTTCCTCACCCACCTTATGTAATATAGATGTTATTTGAGTAAACTGATTTTGACAGGCTGACGTTGTAACTAATGTAATTCAGCAAACAAACTAGGAGAGGCTATATAACCAAGCAAAATGCATGTATGTAATCACAAGCAAGTCAATCTCTATTCTCTCGCACAAATCTGGCAATGTAGCCAAGACAAGAAGTCAAGACGTTTAAGCAAAGTGCAATAAGAGACTGTTCCAGGCATTAACTGTGAGCACAGTGCAATAAACAATTACCAGATGGAAGATCTAAACATTTGATTTAAACCAGGAAAGGGATAAGATACAGATAAACCATCTACAACACAAGAAAATGGTTACAAGTTACAACCAGTACATAGAATCAGTTGTGATGGTGTAACCAAAGGAGAATTTAACATAGACATAGACACCATTTTCTTTCTATGTTCTCAAAGAAACAACCAGGATTTATTCCACTCTTCAAAACAAAGAAACATCAACTTCAGCATCATAATAAGATAAAAAATCATACTGATGACCTACGTCCCTCTAACTCTAACTCTCCAGTTTGACGATCTCATGACATTCTATCCCCCTAAAGCGTCTTACTCACAAACTTCTACTTTTTCTTCTCCACTCAACCACATACTCACACACTGGCAAGCACTCTGTAGGATCTCTTCCAAGTAGTCCTAAACAATTGCACAAGTTCACCAACCTAAGGGTATAACAGAATTATTAACATTAAATGATTACTCTAGGAGGAAAATGCAATAGGGCAAGGATGATTAACTGTAGTGCATAAACATACAAGAGAGGTCACGTTTCTGAATTCTTTCCTACTTTTTTCCTTTGTATGCATTACAATGAAAACCACAAAAGACATAATTTAAAATCATGTAGTAACCCTTAAAGAGAAACAAAAAAGAGAGAGACCATCTGATTGCTAGGAGAATGGGCATATGTCCAAATATGATGTAGGCCACAAGTCACCATTTGCATGAACTTAAACACACCTCTCAAGTTATTTTAATCTCAAAAGTACTGCATATACAATCTCATTTTTTTATGACAAAGTCCTTTTTATACAAAACAATAATAGAAGTAAACATGCTTTGAGGAGACATGCAATTACCATGAACGAATATCACTTCCATTGGCTCCCAATATATTCTCTCGCAAAGCCAAACCAGTGTAAAGGAACAACAACCATGCCTGACATTGAATACACTCAGCATTAAATCACAAGAAAAAGAACTCTGCATTAGATCAGCAACAAATGAACCGAATCCCAAACAAAAACCCTAATGATTAACTTGTATAATACCTGGTACAATTGAACTGGAAATGCAGGCAAGCATCCTTCCCAGATCCAAGATCTTAAAATAAGCAAAGTTAATGGAAAAAGAAGAAACAGAAAGGCAGTCCTATCCTGTTGAAGGGAGATAGTAATAAGTACGTAAAAATACTTAAATTTAAAACATTCCAAATTTTCTTTCTAATAAAATAATTCACAAATAAATCATGAGTCCGAAAAAATCCTACTACTAATTTGAGATGTGTAAGTATACGAGGGAAATGACATGCAATTGAAGAATACATTCGGATGCCAATCAAATTACAATCAAAGAATAGAATTAAAAAAAAAAAAGAGTTAAAGAGAAGTGATTCTTACTTTGTAGCTATTATATTCCTCCTTAACTTTCAACTGGACGTCTTTGCGGGATGCACGCACATTGATTGGTCCCAGAAACATCCTCAGAAATCTTCCTGCCATTACCAATTACAAATTAATTAATTATTATCTCTAATGACAGGAAAATCAAATTAATTAAAACAAGGAGAAATTAGTATACCCTGAGCTTTGGCAGGAAGAAAAGCAGCGGCGTTTCCATCGGTCATAATGCATCTGGCTCTCTGTAAATCCTCTTCAAGCTGTTTTCGGATCCAAATTTAAATTTTTTTGTTAAGATTCGATTAAATAAACAATCGAAGAGAAAATAAAAAGAAAATGAAAAGGGAAGATGCAAGGTAGGGACTTTGCCTTCTCGGAGAGCTTGGGATCCAAAAGCTTTTGAGAGAGAAGGGAACGGAGGCGGCGAATAGAGGATTCGAGAGAATTAGCTTTTTGGCGAAGAGATTGCTCCTCTTTCGATATCCTCGATATGAGGGAAGTGCCTGATTCGTGCAACTCTCTGGCTTGCTCCACCACTTTCCCTACTTCTTCTTCCACTTTATTCGCCGATTCCTCCACCCTCTCCATTTTCTTCTCCTTAGATTTTTCGAATAAGGTTTTTTCTTTCTAATAAAATATTCTTTGATTTGATGTGATATCTAAGAATTTTGTTTGAGTTATTATTGCAGAAGACAAAAGGCAATAAATTGAAAAATGAAAAATGAATATATATATATATATATATATATTTTGTTGCTCAAAGGTTGAAGGAACAAAAGGTGTGCTTTCCTCGTCCTTTTGGAAACATAACCTTCTGGGGGTGTGGGGGTGGGGGTGGAAAGGGAAAGGAAAAGGCTTCTTCATTTCTCTTCTCTAACCAAAAAAAAAAAAAAAAATCGAGGGATGGGACAAGGACCACCAACGCCAACCGTGGTTCCATATTTTATTTACTTTTTTTTATTTTTTTTTTGTGTTCGGTTATTGAGAAAAACAAACCATAGATGGGTCCAAGTTGACCAGCAGCAACCGCAGGCAGCAACCTTAGCTTTTAGAGCACCAACACGGGCAATGGCCTCGATCCTTAATTATTTGAACTCTTAACCACACAGGGTAGAGGATAGTCGAGACGGGACCCTCCGGCCTTCGTAGGTGTTAGGGGGCCTAACTCCTAGACATTGGTCTCTACAGTACCTATTCCACTTTGGTTTTAACTTATATACTATACTAAGAAAAAGATGGTCTTCCCTGATGAAGGGAAATGGTAATAAGTAATAACTGTTAATTGTTCATTAGAGCACTAATCCCACTCACCGGTGGTTTCCAGAGCAAAGCTTTCATTTAAAAGCTTGTCCAGGCAATAAGCAACATTGCTAAAATATTCCAAGAGATGTTACCATTATTCTACAGGTAGAGCCGAGGACCTCTCTCCCGTACAACAGTGGACCTAGCCAACTCCTGGAAACCTAGCTATGGTCCGTAGCCTTCGGTTCGGAGTTTGCCATGGTCTATTGCGGTTGGCAACTTTGAAAGCCTCTCCACTCACCAAACTCCAATTTATCCAACTATGACAAAAACCTTGACCTCACGCCGGCCACTTCTGCCAATTACGCAATTACTCCTACAACTTTGTTGGATATCTTTTGTCAAAGTTGTATTATAATTTCCTTTTGTTGGTACAACTTAAGTACTTGAATAAACTACCAATTACTATAAAAGACCCTTCTTTAACGGAGGATTGTTGGCTTGCTTTGACTTGTGAGAGTCGTGTCATTCCCTACTTGGTTGCAATTGAAAAGCTACCTAACCATTCAATATCATCAATAGCCCACCCAAAAAAAAAAAAAGAAGAAAAGAAAACGAAATAAAGAAGGAAAGAAATCATCCGCACCAAAACAAAGAAATCATCTGCACCAAAACAATCACTTCCAATAAAATATTAAAATTTTAATTTCAATAATCAATTCAGTTTCTGATAATTTTAATTATAAACAAAAAATTACATATCCGAAACTGCACCATGGAAGTTGGAAAGTCTAACTAACGTCCGAATTCAACCACCATTAGTACTGCAGATCTAAAAATATGCTGCAATGAAAATTTCAAAAGCACACCGTTCTAGCAGTTGTGATGCCTTGCTATCTGCTATTGAAGAAGACAGGTTTGTTTTCTATCCCGACCATATTATACCTTATCATCTTGCAATTTATACATGATCATTACACCTGCAGAGACGAGAGCTTGCTTTTCAGTTAATGCACACAGTAAGCACTGAGCATTTCTGTTCGGCTAATCCTACTAGCATCAAGCCAATGACAGTGACAAAGATTTGGAGTAAAATGCTTACTTTTACAGTAAATAAAATACATAATCATTTTAATTAAACCTAACCTTTTACTCTTTGAAAAGGAAAAACCATCTTGGATGGAATCTGAGTGACTTCGACCATTTCCCAAGATGAAAAATGAAACAAAGAAAGTGCAAAAGTGAGAGAGAGAGAGAGAGAGAGAGAGAGCATAAATCTCTACTAGCGTTGCTTTTGGGTTGCTTCACCAGTCCAGTATGTTTTGACAGCAACAAGGATTTTCTCTGGATTGAAGGGTCCGCTTTCATGGTCCATGATCTGACTCTTCCATCTCATTCCATCTATTATACTCTTAATCTTCACAAGCAGGTCCACTGTGTCCCTAAATATTACTGTCCCTTCTGGCCTCAGAATCCGATCCATCTCCAGTAAGATGTAAGTGATGTCGCACCTTCAATAAACAAAATTAAACAAGTTCAACCACAATTATAAATTGCAAGATCAAAAAAGAAGGTTCATGATTGAGATTGCCATCCTCTCAAATATTACCTGTCCTGATATATACTAAACAAGCCACTAGCATGGATGAGATCATACGTCCTTGGATATGTTGAGAATGCCTCACACCAGTCCTGGTACGTACCAATTAAACCTCGGTCATAAATAACTCCTAGAGTGTTATGATCTGAATTTGCAGGGACCACATTCATGACCCACACTGGATACTTTGAAACGGCTGCTGCAAATCCCCCAAGGTAAGCATTCATGTCCATAATATTCCGATATTGTCCAGTGGGTAGGGGACTAATAATTCGTTTGTAGTGTGCTACTCTTTCCTTCCACAGTTCATTATCCTCTTTAAATTTCTCAGCAGTGAAGCCTGGTATTGAGCCACTGCTAATTCTAGGAGGAAGAGTAAATAAACGGTCCGGCCATTTTTTTATTGTGCCACCAGCAACATCATCTGAGCTGCTTACTTCTGGAAGTGGGGTTATGCAAGCTTCCAAATTTCTGTACCTTTTTAGCACAAATGACAAAAGGAAAATGAGAACACAAAGGGCTTTATGTGTATGTGTGTCAAAGGTGGAAATAAAAGCATGAAAGTCGCTAAAGAGAGTACCAAGCTGTGTCTGGATCGTCTGACTTGCAAATATGCGGTGTTTTAAAGACCTTACTTTTAATACACTCAATGTGGTTGATGGGCTTTTGCCAAACTGATAGATCATTCTGTTCAATCACTTTCTTCCAGCATAGTCGTTGGGCAACATCTTCAATAGCATCTTGCTCTTGTTTTAAGTCCTCCTGGGTCCTTTCCCAACCTCTCCAGTATTTCTTCCAGTGAATAGGAGGACCAGAGAGAACCCAATAACCTCCAGGCCTTAGAATCCGATCCACTTCGGCAAGATACAAACCATCTATACCAATTAAATTAAACTATTAGCATTACACAACTTTTCAACCTATAGGATAATGTGATAGAGGGTAATAAAAGGTCACATGATACAAAGCTGTTGAAACATAGAAGGTAGTATTGGCATTTCCATCTTCCTTACAGAGTCACCTTATTTTTGACAAAACAGCACGACATACATATATGCCTTACCATACTTTTGCCAAGGGATCAAACAGCGAGAACAATGAGCCAAGTCAAAAGCCCTTGCCGGGTAAGGAAGCCTCTGTGAACCCATGATTCCAATCATTGCAGGAACTCCACGTTCCAGAGCAAACTGAACCTGTGCTTCGTGTGTATCTCTAGGAGCAAAAGACATTGTCAAGACATTCCTCTTCAACAGGTAAGCACCGAAACTTGCAACCTAACATCCATGAAAAAATTAGCAGTCTAGCAGAGGCAATTGGTAGACAATTGGAGCAAGAGTTATAAACATAGACCAAAAGTAGATATGGTATTTGTAATAGCACAGAAGTAAAAAAGAATTCATGGTTTTAAAAAGTTTCTAAGCCATTAGATAGCAACAAATTCTAAAGGATGAAAAACTATGCAAGCAAAAAAATCGAAAAGGATGTTAATTACTTACCCCACAGCCAGTATCAATTGCTGTTCTGATGGTTCCATCAGTAAGGGGAATGAGCTGGCCAATGTCATCAATATATGCATCAGCTCCCCGAGGGAACATGGTGCCTCCCCCAGGGAATCTGAAACGATCACCCTCTACTTGAATCCAATTCTGAATTGCCTTCTCAATGCTGAGTTCTCTGTGAGGGATATTGTCGTACCAGGCATAATCTCGGCTTTGAGGCCATTTGAAAGGGGTCTTATATTTTGGTGGAGCAGGTACAAGGCAGAGGAGGAGTTCTTCCTTCGTGGGACAATGCCGCTCTCTATATTTCATCATGTCACGATCAAATTTCCTTCCCCTCACTTTATCTTGGCAGGGAGTGTACTCGCTGAATGACATATCACATGGTGGGAACTGACTGACTGTTTTAGAACCGTCTAGCTCAACTTGATGATGACTTGCAAAGTCCAAGTTGGTTGTTGATGGATTAACTACAGCATTGCCGCTGTCTGACGTAGTGACATTATTATCACAACGAACTCTAGTGTATACATCAGATCGAGTGGTGGGAATAAAAGAATTCTGCCAAGCTCCCAACACATAAAACAATATGCAGAGGCCACTACCACCTAGTATCCAAGTGAGACGCTTCCTCTTTGCTTCTAGCTGATGATGCTTAGGCGATCCACTATACTCTTTGGCCATCACGATCTACTGCAATTATCTGATGACAAGCTAATATACAAAAAGATGAAAGGGGGAAAGATTAGAATTGAAACATAGCACCAATTGAAAACAAAAATATCAGCATACGAATTCTCTTAAAGGATGTCATCATAATTTCCTTTATACAAAAGTAAGGAAGGATACGACAAGTAGCTACAGGGGCAAATTTGTTCCAATCCTTTTTTAAAAGAAAGATTTTAGTTTAATTCTATATTCAATTATTTATAGAAAAGAGAAAACAAGAACCCAGTCTGACAGAAAAGATGGCCACATTTCGTCCAAAGTAAGTCAGGAAACAAGTGATTCATTCATAAGTAAACTGCAGATATAATGCTGGAATTCAAGCAGGTAAAAGTAAAGTTTCATAAACTAGACTGAACAGAACAAAATTAACTAAAGACTCTAAAGCCGTCCGATTAACAAGAATAAGGCGAATAAACAGAAGAATCAGAGCAAACACAGAGAAGAGAATACGGACTGCAGCGCCTTAAGGGAATCCAGGCAACAATATTTTGATTTATACCTAAACTAAAAGAACTTGAAAAAGAAAGGCAGTTAAAAGCAAGCATCTCAACACCCACGAAAATGATGTACCAGAACGTATCAAATAACCCAACAGAACACTACAGCAGACCCATCACAGGAAAAACAAAAAAAAAAGGGAAATCATGGAACAAACGAGTCCTTTAAGAAACTTACAAACTTCTTGGAAGAAAGAAAACCTTGCAATACATTTTGTCTGGGGTTACCTTCTTCATCTTTCACAACAAATTAAAAAGAAACAAAACCCTGACTTTGGGAGATATTCAGCATAAAACATACTACACTGCAGCAGCAACCTTGTTCCATTTATATTGAGGGAAAAAAAAAGAAAATTTTATACCCAAAAAAGAAACGGGAAAGTACCTGAAGAAGGTGATCTGGTTTTGTAAAGACTTTCAGACACTCAAAGTATGAAGGTATCTGTAAAAAGGGTACATGGAACTTTGTGTTTATCTTATACATATGAATACATAAATAAATAGAGAAAAGAAGACCAAAGAAGTAGCTAAGAAAAAGCAGGTAGACATTGGTGCAGAAGGGAGGTTTTAATAATAAGGGACCATGAAAAAGGAAAGTATAAGATCTCCGCCATTACAGGAGTAGGTGACTCTTATTTTATGAAAAAAGAACTATACTAGCACTAAAAAAGGAGGAATGGATAACATGTACTATCTTAGTGGGGCTTATTTATTTTTTTCAAAATTTTTTTGGGATGTTTTAAACCAAAAATGGAATAACGTAAAGGACAGAAGAAGAGGTAAGAGATCTAAGTTCTACAAGAGCGTGGATTTTGTCTAAGAATGGACAAACGGGAAGTGGAAGAATTTGAGCATTCACAGGAGAGAGACCAGCCTCATTTGTCTCATCCGTCTTCATTTCCAGTCAATTTTTTACCCTGCTTTTTAGGTTCCAACATCAAACTTTGACGTAATAAAAAAAACTTTTTTGCTTTAAAAAAATATTTTCATTTGGAAAGTTGCGGTAGGGAATTTTGTTCCAGCTTTCAAGAAGATAGACCCACCACACAGTCTGGAATCAAGCATGACTCTTTTTTTCTGCACTTTCTGACAGATATATCCAAAAGAAAGGGAAATATCAACCAAAGCAAGTTGAGGTGATAATAATTGTCTAGGTAAAGATCACTCGTCCATACATACGTACATATATATATATATATATATATATCAGATTAAAAGGCCGAGTGTGGGCTCAGTGATGTCCAATCACATTGGAAAAAGAATAGAGAGACAAAAATGTTGCGTGACCAGGGAAAAAAAAAATGGAACTAACGATAAAAGTAGAAGTGAGAAAGGAGTCCTGTTGATGACTAATTCATGGTTTTCTTTTACGATTTGATGATGTCGCACGTTTGACCTCTCGGCTTAGGGTTGAAAGTGTCGGGGCTAGAACAATCTACATGCAAAGAATCATAGAATCTCAATCCAATACTGTTACTATTACTACGTCATATTCATTAGCTTAAGTGGAAATAAAGGACGTTGGTAGCTAGTGGGACACGTTGCACCCTGACTTTTTAGTCAAAAGAATTGCTTCTTTCCCGTAATTGTTTTTTTTGGGCTCATATATAATAAACAAATAATGTCTTTGTGTGCTCATTGATGCTTTCATTTACTACAATTTTTTTTTCTCTCAAGCACGCTCCCATCCAGGCCATTCTGCATCCCCTTGTTTTGTAGACAATTCATTCAAGAGAGCAAATATCCTCACCTGATCTACCTATTATAGTTCGACCGCAACAAATATGCATTGTTGCGTTTTGCTATTACCAACCAACCATATGCCCAGTTATTCATTGCCCATTAATAAAACAAGTGACTCAAAATTAAAGTAATTGACTGAATATTGACTTATGATTCTAATAACACATCTCAAAGAAGGTTTAAAGAAAACAGATTTGAAACTTTTATTGATATAAAAGACAAAGTTTGTTTGTATGAGATAAAAGGAAAGGAAAATTAGCTTACCTAGTAAGATAGAGCTCAAAATTCACCGAAGAAAAGAAAAAACAAAGGGGAAAACAACAATACCGAGACTCTTCATTTTCTTTTTTCCTTAAAGTGAACACATTCCTAGAAGGCCTAATTTACGTTGGCCGTTACCGGCAATAGTCGGCCAAAATTTCTGTTTTATTCAACTCACCGAGGCAGACATAAGCACACCAACTCTGCTCCACCGTATCTAAATTCAGGGTCTTACGCTAGCCTGATAGATGTATGAGAAATGCAATACATAGTAGAAAGTCTGATCAGGGACCCCCTTTGATTACGCTACTAATTAAATCTTACAAGCAAAATTGGTAACATAGTAATTCCTATGCATCCGAGTCTAACCGCTTGCTGCACACAGCTACGGTTACAAGCAAAAACATCATAATTTACATACATCAGGACCCCATTCATCTAATTCACATTGAATTTCTACCAGAAGGACTAGCTGTGTACGACTCGAAGATCCTGCACCAAACTTTCCTCACCATCAGGGGCCCTCATGCACGCCGGATAATTCTGTTACTCCCCACTCTATGTTCAATCAGAGGACAGGAAAGGGTGTTTCCAAATTCCAATGAATTGGCTTTTGAGGGGCAAACTGCCATTCAAGGATTCAAAGACTCAAAGTAATCCTTAAGGTGCTCGAAACCAAGATTACCCATATAACAAAACAAAAATGATCAGCCAGCCAAGCAAAATGAAAATGGCTGATTATGATATATTCAGGATATGCTACTGTCCAGCTTCTTGAATTTCTGAGAGATTGTAAGCTGTTTCTTGCCTTCATAAACTTCAATCAATGATTGTAGAGCTTTGGATATCATCTCTTTCTTTTGGTTGCCAATAGAATCACTTTCAATCTCAGGCTGAGCAGTACTCTCCCCCAGTGATGAGCATACCATCTTAAACCAGTCCTCCAGAAAGGATGCTTTCTATTAAACAAAAATGGAATATGGCAGAGCAGAATAAATTGCCAGCATTTGATTTTGAAGAAGCAATATTGTTTGCAGTCAATTGCTTATATTGCACAAATATTGGCCATCCCTGATAATGAATGGCAGGGATTCCTTTTGTTTCAAGTTTCCAGTAATGAGAATATGATCCCCTATGACGAGGAATGCTTATATTAGCACACATCACTTCAAAGTAGATGTGAAATCTAGGTGCGTCAGGTCATTCCCAAATTTTTAAGCAAACTCATGCTCATAGTGCTTAATAGTTAACATCTAACAGAAACTTTGTTAAGCCAAAGCTTCAACTTTCTAAGTTTTAGGTGATTGTTTTTTAGTCTTGGAAATTTGTCACTCCATACAAAGTGAGAAATCATCATTAGCAACAATAAAAACTATATGAAAGACATGATTTCATATAAAATTCATTGAATCCATTCACAGCAATGGTGGATGTCAAATGAGGGTGGTTAAAGCTTACTTTGACAAGAAAATCTTTCAGAGGTTGGTGATCAGTGGTTGAAGCAAAGCTAAGAACATGCAACATGGTTGCAGTTAACTGCAAAAGAAAAAGCAAATCCAATTAATGATCAGACATGGCTTTGTATTAATCAACTTGGAACGCTATAAAAACTATTTTTGAAAATAATTAATAACAAATGAAGCAATTTAAAATTTTGTCAAGAAACTTCAGACTTACAGGAGTTATTGTGGCTGTGTAAATTTCTTCTCTTAATTTCACTTAATTTAATATCATATTCTCCATTGACCAGGATTAGATACAAAACATTTGTTCAATAAGTGCAGAAAATGCAAGGTTCTCTAAACTGTGTTATACTATTTCAAAAGACATATGCACAAAATAACCTGCTTCTCAAGTGCAATTCTATATTTGAAACTTGATGGCACTGAAATTTGGTCTGAACCTAGATTCTCCACTACATGCTCCAGACCTTGGACAATGTCAGGGAAAGATTTCCCATAATCTGCATCAAACAAAGTAAGCAATGTTATAAATCCAGCTTTAAACTGTCAAACAATGTGATAATCTCAAACCAAAGAGTAAAATAGCTTTACATTGAAGAGAAGCGTACAAACTATTGTGACAATCAATCCCAGTTAAGAAGTCCAAGTTTAGCCATAAATAATGATTGAAGAAGGCATCTTAAATTCAAGGCAAACAAAACCACAACCGCATCATAACCATGACAACAAAACAGTAAGCAATCCTAATATTTACCAAGTGCTGATGCTGGCACAGCCAATGCAGCAGCAGCTTGTATCCTGATCTTGAAGTTCGAAGAATCACGTAGGAGTAACAGAAGAATACCAAAAACTGACGGAGCCCTGCCATAAATGTGTATAAGCAAAGTTACAAATATATTTCAATTAGGTATCACAAATTGTAAAATAAAAACAAGTTGCTCATATAAATAAAACACATAAATTATCAAGGAAGTAGGAACTAATTGATTCAAATATTTAAGAAGACATTCAGTTCTTAGCTTAAGGCATAAGAGCAGCAAAGTCTTATCACTGATGAAACCAAACAAGAAAATAAGATATTTCTCACAGGTCAGTAACTATATTATGTGTCAAGGCAACAAAAGTTGAGGATTCTATGATTTATGATTTATGCCTAAATAGATACATGATAGGCTAGATATTTTATCCTTAAGAAGAGGTATTGATGGCTTTAATCTTCTAGTTGTTCAGAAATAAAAAAAAGGAGTTCGAAATTAAAAATTGTCTCAGGTAGGAAGCATACCGAATAGTGGGAAAGCATTTACAAAATACAACCATATAAAATTAACTCTGAAAAAGATCTTGGGGAGCCAAGCTAGTTTCCTATCCTTGAGCATCATTCTGAAAATAAGGTTAATAGCTATAAAACAATGACAACAATTCTGCGACTTCCTCCTCTTGTCAAACTTGAATGTGCAGGTTTTTAAATGTAGGGTTGGCTTATCACATGATAATGAAGACTGAGGTCAGAGTACGCTTGGACATTCTTTAAACATGCCCAACTATGTAAGAGCAAATTGCCCATTCAATAATTTATCCAGCCTTTCATTTTGACTGGTTTATGATTTTATTGTTAGCAACAGTAAACATACAACTGTATTAAACAAGAAATGGCAAACGTATAGAGACGTATTTGTAAGAATGTAAGTGAAAAGAATTTAGCACCATCATACCAATCCATATCCTGCAGTTGTATTGTCTTATTTAAAAACAGGTTGCTCAGCGCATGACAGACATTCCATTGAACCTGGTAAATGTAAAGTCAGACAGTGAAGAATAGTTAAATTACTATTCATAAGGATTATGTGCTTGCACCAAGTTGAACTTAATGTTTTGCAGAAAAATTACAATGCAAGATAATACCTTGACATTTCCAGTTGTAACACAAGAAATAAATGCTTGTACCATTCTATACAGCCAATCCAAATCCTTCAATGATGCTGGGTAGGATGAATTTATTGTGCCTGCATCAAAAGCTTTCAGATTGCTTCTTGCTGGCAACATAGTAAGATTGTTGCAAGAAGAAGAAAATCCTGTATTTGGCACTGGCTTATTATGCACACATGAACTTGTATATCTGACAAATCTTGCAAGATTTCCCAGAGCTCTCACGGCATTTGATTTGATCTAATAAAAAGAAAAAGAGAGATAAAAGCCGATAAATGATGTACCATTAGGATGGTTACACTCTTCAAGAATTAAAAAAAAAAAAAATTCATAGACCATTACTTGGCTGAATATTAACTAGTAATTACCAAAACCAAGTATCTAACATCTGAGCACCCAGGATAAATTATTGAAAATATAAGAAAAATAGAGCAGCAGCTTTCCTAGTCTGCCGTCATGGAAAAGGCTAAACACTTGATATAAACCATGATATATGATAACTTAGATGTATACAGTTAAATAGACAGTTCATAAAACAGATATTCTAGGACACTATGACCCTTAATTTATAGCATTTCAATTCTTCTTGGGCTAATATGGAAGAAATCCACATAAAAGGATTTGTTAGCTGACCCTACAAGTTCCAGATTCAAGTTTAATGAGTACATTCTCACTTACAACATATCAATATTCACACAAATGGATTAAGAGAATACAAAGAGATGATGTCAAAGCAACAGAAAATTAAATCCACAACTGATATATAAAGGTACCCAATATATTTTCCAAAGTTGTAAAAAGAGAGATACCCATACTCTTCCCAGTTCCCATCCTCTCCCTTTGCTTTCACGTATGATCAAGTAATTCGTACATTACTGAATTGAACTTATGGCAGATATAAAGCTAAAGCAAGAAACTCATGAAAAAATAGATATACTCTAATAACTGAAATAACTCACAAACGTACGAGCATTGCTGGATCAGCCAGAAAAGTTATCAATTACTGAACAAGCATACAAAAAAAAGGCAAAAGTGTGCATCAAATACCTATCTCACCAACAATTGTAAGATGTGACAAACATTTATACCTTGTCCCCATCCTTTGCTAGGCGCAGAGCACACTCAGTTAACAACTCCACTAATTGGGAGTTTGTATCTGATTCTATAACAGAGTCAAGAAAAGAGTAATTAAATACTTGAAAAAACATTATTATCAGATATAGAAAATTCAAAAACAATTCCATCAAGACAGACCTGTTGACTTTTTTAAAGGAAAATCATCAACAAAGTGGCGGAAAGAATCACATATGTTTGCCAAAGCCCAAGAGGCTGGTATTCGTACCTACAAAAGCATTCAGAAGTGATTTTTTTTTAAAGTGATATTTTTTTAAACATATTCAGAAGTGATATTTAAATATTAAAAAATAAATATGTAAACGCTCTCTTAAGGTCTAACTCAAGAACAGTAGGAAAATATACCGAAACCACAGGATCACGAGTGTTAATCTCAACAGCATGGATAAACTTGCCAAGGATCCCTGCACTAAATAGTTTTGCTTTCTGTAAACTTTTCATTCATGATTCAAACATATACAACTAATTAAAAGATCATAAAAACTTGGGTGGATCATTAAGCAACATTGTAGAATTACCTCTCAGAAGTTTTCTGGAAACAAGAGACAACACCAATGGCTCGACAAGCAGCTGACCTAACTGAAGGAACCTTATCATGCGTAGCAGCACTGATCTACAATTTTTTTCCAATGTTGTGTGAGTTTACAGCAATAAGAAAAATCAGGTTTGGAACAATGCTATATCGGGACTTACTAAAGATGAGACAACAAAATCTTGTTTTTCTTTCGTGAGAGTGAAGAATACAGAGGAAGTGATTCCAGCAAAACAAGTTACTGATGCAGTTCTCACCTTCCAGTGAAAAGAAGCAGTTAAGTGTCGTATACAAGTAATAATAGAATACTTGAATCTAGAACCATACTTACTATCTTCAATAAAATGGAAAGAGATCATAATCACAATTTAAAAAGCAAAACCCTAAGTTTCATCTAAATTTTTTATAAGCTTCATTGAAAATTAATTCCATGGATAAATAATTAGCACCAATAACAGTAGCATGCAGTAGAATTTATACAGCCCATCAACAACTCAACATCTATTTGTCAACCAAAAATACATATAAATAAGGAATAAAATAAAAAAGATTATGGCAGTTATCAGGAGTTACTTTATGTCTGCAAGGCATCAAATGAGGCCAAAATTGATTTTCATGGTTTTACCAGATAGTTGAGTATGGATAAAAAAATAGGGAGTTTAAAAGATGACAGGTCACCACAAATTTCTTTAGTCCTCCAGAGTTTATTGCATGCTTCAACCCTAAAAAATTGCAGCTCTCACAAACAAGTTTGTGGTGTTTAAAAAGTTAAAACTTCACCAGATAAACATTGCTATTACATATAGCACTGAAGGCCATCCATATTAAACCAAATGGATAATTTTTTAAGCTTCTCCAAGAGTAGCCAGAAAGTTAAGAATTTTGATGGTCAAATGATTTCCACCAAAAATTATGGTGTTTTATCTTCTATTTGTTTAGCCATTCAAAGCTAGGAGGATCCTTTACACCATGACATAATTGGATCGGAAGTAGATATTCAGAGGAAAAACAAAAAGAAAGGCAAAGAGAAGAGCATGCATCCACCTCTAATTGCATATAAAATAACAAAAACATAATAATAATAATACTAGTAGTAGTAGTAGTAGTAGTAGTAGTAGTAGTAGTAGTAGTAGTAGTAGTAGTAGAAGTCCATCAACTCAGCTTGAATAAGCCTTACAGTGGTCCAGGAAATCTGAAGAGAAGGGGAACAAGACTCTAACTAACCATTGCAGAAGTATGCCCTAGAACGAGAGGCATGTGCTTCTCAATTGTCTCAGCCCACTGCTCAATTCCTGATGAACATTTATTTTGTTCTTTTGTATCCTCCATACTCTGTGGTCCATAAGATGGGGCTGATGATACTTTCTTTGACCTTACGCAATCAGAAGTAAATGGGGTATCCAAAAATTTTTCATCCGAAAGATCCTCAGTTCCTCTAAATCCAGATATTCCACGAAGACATTCATCCAAAACCTGAAGAATAAAGTAGCATAAAAAGTTATAAATTGTCAAGTCAAACAAGGAGAAACAAAAAGAATTTAAATCAGAAATGGAAACTTGCACGCACAACTACCACATGAAGAAAGAACATCTTGACCTATTACATAGGTAGCTCACAATATAGTATAAAAAAAATGAAACTTCTCTAAGATCTAATATATCTAATAACTCCAGCAAGACCAATCTGCCTGCCTTCCATTTGTTTGGTGCACAGGATGTGTTTCTGGAGTTTCCAGACCAACGAAATCCAAAGGAACCACAACATAAATTATACTAATGCCTATAAAGAGTACATTCAAAAGGATCTGATCTGAAATGTCACTCACAAACATACAATAAGACACAAATAAAATTTAAAGAAGAAACCAATTGCCAAAGGATAACTTACCTTTATAGCAGCTGTAACCATTTTTTCCCCAACAAACACAATAGTATTTCCAGCTTGTTCCTTCCAGGTCTTAGTTGGAACTTCAGCAGTAGCTTCTCTCAGAATTTTATGAACAATGGCAGAAATTTGTCCCCAACTTACTAACATTAAGTCAGGGTAATTGTGTGAAACAGTTCGAAGGGCCTGAACCATGCAGTGCATATTTGTGTGTAATAAGTATTCTTAAATCAAAATACTCATTGGTAAAAAAAAATCAAAATAGTCAAAGAAAACCTCAATTGAATAAGCTCAAATCTCAAGTTTCAATTAAGCCCACGGGAAGTAAAGCCTACCTAGATACCAAGCAAAATCCAATAAAACAAACCAAACAAACAAGCCCGTAGAGCAGTTTAAATTCAATATTTCTAAATTTAGGCCGAATAAATATTCTCCCAATATTTGCAAGAATGTCCTCCATCATTATGCTTCTCATTCAAAACACAGGATTGCGCAATCATAAGAGTGAAAAGTATCTTTTCAATACCAAACAAAATATATATATCCTTTTTTTTATATATATCTTGATCAATCTGTTTTTCCCACCTATAGCTTAATTAATATAGATCACAATCAATCAAATGCCAATTCCTTCATTTTTCCCTGTGTCTGTGTGTTGTCATCGGAGAAGGAAATGCTCATTTAACATAAAAACAAACAAGCATTATCTTCAAAATCAACTTAATATAAGGCTCATCAGTTCTATTGCACTGATACTACATTTATTATTTATTGATCCTGTGGCTCATTACACTTAAACATGATCTCATTCCCTCTTTAGCATCCTTTATTTCATCTACCTTTGCTGTAACAAGCAGATAATTCAAGCTTAGACAGTTTATCAATGTCTAATTGAATGAAAGGTACATATATAAGATAACCACAAAAGATTTATCCAGAATCATACAAAAATTCAGAATACACGTTACCAAATTGTGAAGTGCATAAAGTATTCATCAGAGAAAAGGGAGGAAAATGCACAAACAAGGATCAGGGATACATAATGATACATGCTCAACCAAAGGAGCATTGATAACTTATAAGCCACCACAACTCAACATAATTAACCAACATATTAGATGCTTATAGCTTCAATTGAATTACCTGTAGTGCTTCAAAGCATATTGTTGGGTTGCTTAGTCGTTCAGAATGTTTAAGTAATGTAAAAAGAACACCAGACTTATTGTCAGCCTCCACAAAACCTGGAATAAGGCTTCAAATAGAATTCCGAGGTTAAATTAGCAAATAATTTCTCGAAGAGAGACCAAAAAAAAAAAAAACAATATTTTGACTTTTTGATACATGCATACAACTCAAAGCTTCAGACAGCAAATGGGCCATTGCAAAACTGGATACGGAACCCATATATCCTGAATAATTATTCACATTAAAGAAATGCTCAACGATAAACAGGCCAAAGCAAAACTGGTTTATCATTGAGCATTGAAAGTTTTGCAATGTAATAAATTAAAAATCTCCAATCACATGTGAGATGGTGCAGCAATTTCTGCACCAGTAAACATTTTCATGACTCACAAGCGAAATATTCGGCAGGTCTTGGTTCACAAAATTGGAGAGAAGCAGGGCATGACCACCATTTATTCTCAAACACTTACATGTATGTATGGATGTTCCAATTTGAATTAGGGAAAAACTTATTAAAAAGACACTAGTATGACAGCAAGCAAGATCGGGATAAATAAGGAAAGTGACAAAGGTAAAAAACTAATCTTTTATGAAAGATATATGTTAGTGATAATATAAAATATTTTTAAAAAAAAATTGAGCACAAAGAACAGAAGAAGGTGAACAATAGAGTAGATTCCTATGCCTCACTCTCTCTGACTCTCACTCTGGTGTTCAGTCACTTGAATTTCCCTCTCCTCACCTTAGCATGAGATGAGGTTATAAAAGCATGTTACCAACTCCATGCTTTTAATTTTATTACCAAAGGTAGAAGCAATCGTCAATCAGCATAATGCTCTTTAGCAACCTCTTTCATGTGAAATCAATGTCAACAACGAGCATATATGCTTTGATTAGTTTCACAAGCTGAAATCCATCTCTGACTCCCTCCACACCAAAAAAAAGAAAGAAAGGGGAAAGCCTAACTGAAAATAAATAATATAAAATTAAGTAAAAACATATGAAAAGTGTGCCAACCTGTCAACGCTTCCTCTAAAATCATTTCTTTGACTTGGATTGAAGGTGAAACTGATAAAGCAGCTGTCAAACAACTAATAGCAGCGACCTAACAAAAGAAAATTTTATATAGTTTTCTGCACAACCAAAAATACCTAAATGCTGCCTATCCACACCAGTTGAAGAGATGCGAAGCGGGGTGTCGAGTAAAGCAAAAAATAATAAAAACAATTAAGAAAACCCTAACCTGCAGACCAGTCTGATCACTTTTGAATGGAAAACCTGCTTCAATCCTAGCTTGCAGAGACAAAATTACTTTCAGCAACAGATCTCCTGGCATTCGTAAATATCTGTGGAATTATAAGCAACAAAATGCAATAAATCCAGTATGCATATGTAAAGCTTTTCTCAAAAGATGAAAGGAGGTAACACATGAAATTAACGAAGGCATGAATACCAGCAAATGAGTTCCTATTTAAGCATCTAAAATCAATCAATAAAAACCATACTGGATTTTCGTTATGGACTGAAACTCAGATTCTTATTCATCGTTCAAATATTTTTGTGAATCAAATCCTTCATAAAGTCCCAGGGGACCCACAAAATACAATTGATTGAAGTATCTTATTTGTTCTTTATCAGTTAGTGAATTCCAAACCTGCACTAAATTGGACTATAAAAGAGCATATTTATACACCATTTTGCATGCACACAAAACCTGTAGTAAATTGGACTATAAAAAAGCATATTCATACATCATTTTGCATGCACACAATGAAAGAAGTTATCATAGTCTCCAAGATAATTATCAGAATATCATGAATAGACACAAGATTAGCAGAAAAAAGAAAAGAGAGAGAGATAAGGACGGGATAATAGACACAAGAAAGGAGAGGAAGAAGGCAGAGGAAAGATCACCCATGAATTGATATAGGGCTACTCAACAATCTCATATGTTACACTACTGACTTCGAATAATCTAGTCATTTTATAATCTCTCTTCATTATCTTTCTGTTCTGCATAGGTTGTCTTTTATTCTCAAACACCACCTTTGTCTTTATTTTCCTCCAAAAAAGATTCTACAGATCAGTGTTCTTATATCTGATAGAAAATTCTATGCACATGATAAGTCTGAAAACAAGGTTTAGCATCATAAGAACAACAGAAAGCATTAACTGAAAAGGCACAAATTGTCAGCTAAAGAAAAAGGAATAAACAAGCATTTTAACAACAATGAGAGGGTATGAGAAGGCAGACTCATACGGTGTGCATGATATCAAAAGCATGAGAATCTTGAATACCAACACCAGCAACCGACTATTAGTTTCATGCTGAATTAAGTGCAGAATACCTACATCAGAAAGGAGAGAAAGATAGTACTACCATAGGTAATTATATTAAAAAAATAACAAGAAACACAGACGGAAAGTACCAAAAGCAAGCACAGTCCGAAAAAAGAAAAAAAAAAGTTGAACTGCAGAGGAAAATTGTTTATTTCTAGTACCAGTATGAAGTTGCATTAGTATCTGGCCAAGTGAACTAGAAAGTGCCATAAAAGATCCACACTTAGTAGATTCTTTGTATTCCGCTACCTGAAGAAAAACAGTAGCAGGCCCATCCATCATGACAGCCAGAGCTGAGGCCGACGCCATTCGAGCCTAAGCATCGTAAAATTCACATGTAAGCAAGAAGTATTACTGAGGTTAAGGAAAACATCTGCCAACTAGACATTGTAAAGTCATAAATAACAATGAAAATATCCATGCATCATAATCCAATGATTGTCAACTAAATTAAGCGTGAGGCCTAGATGTTAAACAATTGGCCAAGAAAAACAGATGATATATATATATATATATATATATATATATATCTCTACAAACAACAAAAATTGTACCTTTAAGTAAGGATCAAATAGCAAGGTTGCCATTAGAGTTGCTTCAAATTTCCTGCAGTCAACAATGTGAAATAAATGGAAAACAAAGACAACTTTCTACAGACAAAAAAAAGGAATAAAAAATAGAATCCATGAACAAAATAGTTCAATAAGAATAATAGTGGATCACATTACCTTGGTTGTAGTACATCATTGGTTGGCAAAAGCATCGTCCATTGAGTTGTAAAGGACTTGGGATCAGCTTGACAAAGATCCTTCACCAGAAACACAAACAACCAAGGAAGCCCCGGTTAGAAGTATTCAGTGTCAATGATCACTCACTAGTACATTACCCATTAATGACCAAAAAAGGAAATGTCACCCAGCAAGCATCCGAGCAAATTACGAAAACCATAAAGCAAAAGACTAACAAAGACAAGCAGCTTCCATGGTTTGATGGTATCAACCTCACACTGAGTTAATACAAGAGTAACAGAAAGCAATATTGCAAAAAAAAAAGAAAAAAAAGAATACTAACTCGAAGCAACATATGTTAAAGGACAATCTAGATCAAAGTGTTGAGCAAGAAAACAAAAACAGCTGGATAAGAATAGTTCCAACACCAACCCAATGACAGGTGTTTACAGAAATGCTAAAGGCTCTGTACATAGGGAGAAAGGAATTAAAAATGGACTGATAAAAAATTTAAGAAGCATAAAATAGTACTTTGTTTACTTTAAAACAATGTTACGCAAATAACATTATAAACCAATTTAAGTCGATTTCAAGGTAAATGCCCTCCCCAACTTAATTCTACTCTGACATAAGAAATCCTAAATGCATAGAATAACAAATCAAACTAAAAAAAAGCTACCTAAAGAAAGGATCCTTCAATGACATATCGGTGTAGAACTCATAGTTATTCCTAATGCCAATTCATATGACTAATCAGTGAATTTAACAATTTAGAATATAATCGCTTCTGTTCTAAAGGACTCCATTTATACTGTATAACCTAGGCTTAGGTATCACCCTCATGGCATTGCAAGTATTCCTACTAATTCCTAAATCAAAAACAAGACTTACCACATTTCAAATTTTTTCCACATATTTAATATGGAATAGTCAAAAATCACCTAGAACTAAGCTATTATAAATGGAGAAACCTTGAAAACCTAAGCATCAAAAGCGAGTCACAAGGAAGATAGAATGATGTTAAATTTTACCTGTACACAAACAATGGCAGATACTCTAACCTTTGAGTAACAAGAACTATTAATATCTTTAAGTGATCCATCATTATCACTGTAATCGGAATCTGACGATGTAACATCAACGATAGGAGAATCATGATCAGAAGAAATCTGAGAATCCTGAGCTTTAGCCTGCCTTGTATTTAAACCATCCTTTTTGCGCAAGTGCGGGGGCTTATACAGAGAATTATTTGTTCTTTTAGGCTCTTCTGAAGTAAACTTAAGACTCAGTGAACCAAGTTCCTTCTCCTTGCAACCAACAGCAGCAGACATGAGTTGGGGTCCACTAGTAAGGCCATAAATGAAAAACATTCGCAAGGATGCTACAAAACCAGACACCTGCAAGTGCATTTTACATTCATGAAGTAGCAAAGACAAAAAGGCAATTCAAAATTTACAAATCAATACTACAGCCCTAAGCTGTAATGATTTACTTACATGTTCAGAAATAGAACCTTTAGGATCCATAAGAACCAAATGAAGGCAATGCAGAAGTGATGCATAAAACCTTCACATAACAAGAAATTTTGTTTATCAAAATTTGAAAGAGCAATATCTATTTTTATTTTCTCAATTTCTCTTAACCGCAAAGGAGGCAGGAAAGAGCCATACCTGGACATTACTATGTCTTCCACAACCAAATTCTTGGATGCTAATAAGTCCATCATCTTCCTATGAACCTAATTCATAAAACCCAATCTTAGCTACTCGTTTACAGATGCCATCAAAGCCAAATAGAGAACTTACCTGAATAGTTGATTGCCAAATATCAAATTGAAAAGAAGAACCAGTCCTTGAATATACTTCACCAAGCATAGTAAAGGCAGCAGTTTGAACCTCCCATAAACTACCATATCGTGGTAATTTCTTTCCCTTTTCAATAGTACTCTTTTGATTGCCACTTGGACGATACAAGGAGATTAAATCCACGTGCGAACATGCAATGATGTGGAGAAGAAAATTTACCAACTGAACATCATCTGACACAGTGCATTTTCGTTGGTTTTCACTGACAAGATATCTGGGAATAAACAACTTAAGAATTTCGGCAAGCATTAAAAATAATTGCAAAAGGGAAAATAAAAGCATGGCAAAATGAAGAAACCTGACAGTTTCTAAGCATTCCAAAACTGGTTTATACAAAGCAGCATTGGAGGTTGCTTTGGCAAGAAAAAAATCCATCATTTTGGTGAAGGATTCGAGAATCAAAGCCCAAGATGAGGAATTCATATCAAGAGAAACTCGACGAGTGACGTCATGGATCTAGGCAAATAAGGAAGCAGTCAGGAACTTCTTCACAATAAATAATAAATAGAAGAAAAGAAAAAGCCAGTGTGACTGAAATTACAATACCAAGTGCCAAGTGTTGGAAAAGGTGGGGATAAAATCTTGTTGAAATTGGGAGGCATTGACAACAAGTTGGATGAGAAATAATATATCGGAAGTCACCTGAAAAAAAAATTGAAAGCTTTACCATCAGCATGAAAAGGAAGAGTAAAAGCAAGTGGAATTTTGGAAAGAAAAAGATACCTCGTGGGCAGGGAGATCGGGGGCGGCAGAGATGAAAGAAGAGTGAGAGTGAGAGAAGATTAGGGATTGGACAAGTTGAGGAATGGAAGGAGGGCTCGTTAGGGTTTCGTCTCTCAGAGTAAGAAACGCCGTTCTCCATGACCTCACGGCCGCCGCCGACAATGATGATCCCGCCATTGACGGTGTCTCCGTTTGGGAATTAGAGCCAGGGAATCGTTCAACGATCGAATCCTCCAACCTTAAACTCCTCGATGATCGATTGCCCCGCTCCGCTCTAGTTTTCCTTCACCCCAAACAGTTAGGCCCGCAATGACAGGAGCCCACCCAGTCAAAAGTGAAAAAAAACCCAAAAATTATAAACAGTCTGAAGTTTAAAGGCCCAAGAACAAACCCAAAAGCTATGCGAAATTCCCCATCAAATCGGAGTGCACAAGTGGAATGTGTGATAGACCATGACTTTGTCTTATTTGTAACTTTGATCAAATTTTTTTTTTTAATTAATCACCCTATGCTATGTTCGCTGAGTTCAAACTTTTATTTTTTTAACGTCACCGTGAACCACCCAATATATTAATCAATGAAAAATATGTTTTTTATTTTAACTTTCCCCAAATCATTTAATAATTATTACTAGTATTAGAACATTTCCAATTCTCTCACGAAATTTAAAACGGATTTTGAAATATTGCTTAATTAAAAAGTCTACTCTTTTTTTTTTTTTGAGCCAAATTAAGAAATCTATTCTTGTACCCATATATTATTTCGGTTATCCAAAATCCAAGACAAAGCTATAATATCAAATATACTTAGCCCTTACGGAGGCTAATCAAAGCCAAAACAAACTGAAATTTTCAGCCAACCATATTGGTAGGAGCTTGAACGGTACCCGACAACTCATCATCTTCAATCAATCGACATGATCTCCAGTGCGGAGCAAGGTAACCACAGCCATTGAGCCAATTGAAATCTAATTGAAAAAAATCAAAAGTGCGGAGCGAATTGAATGATAATTACAAAATGTTTAAAACCTATAGCTGCTTCTTCAAGCTGTGTTTTTACTTCTTTAACTTTCTCATCAACTTCGCATAGCTTTTGGTCTACAACTCCAAATCGAATCCCATTACAGTTAACGCGAAAAGAAACGTATATTCTCAAGGTTTTTTCGTTTTGCAATCAAGGAATATTCTTCGGCAGCTTGAGCCCCTTCCAATAATTAACTAACCATGTTTGAAATTTGAGTATCCTGGCATCTGGAGCAGGCAACGAACATTTGTTTAAGCTTTTAAGGCTTCTGTCTGATCGAGACCTTCAAAAGTACTATTGGCTTGACTTTAACAGTACGGGGCGACCGATGTAGTTCTGTGGGCAGTCTATTCTTTTCTTTTGCTATATTAACGGGGAAAAAACTCAAGCAAGATCAACTAGAAAACTAGTACTGTTTTTTTTTTTTTTCATTTTTAGCTGGGCAGAAAAGTAAGGAAAATGACTAAATGGTCTAAATCATTGTACTCTGAAGAAAGCAACCTCCACCTAACGCATTAGATGCGAGGATGGAGGTGGGTAAAAGGTTTTCATTACTCATTACAATTCGATATGCTATTGTGCATTTGCCTGAAGGCAAAGGAGAATAGGCAACGCATCCCTGTTTTCCTGATTTTAATATCTTGTTTTGTGTTTTACGCACGCATCTTGATTTCAGAAGAAGTTTATGGTAAACCTGGCGCTGGTGGGCCTGGTGGGTCAGTCCACAATGACATCTGTGGATTGTATTTTTCTGAAAGCCAGCGTCCTGCCATAATGCCAGGCCATGCCATGTTGATATTCATTTACTCATGTGGACCTTAGCTTATTTCCCTGACTCTCAAGTCTCTCACTCTCCGCTCTATGCCACAAAACCATAACTCTGTCCGTTTCCTGGAACAACTTCAGGGAATTATGTTACTGTCTACGTGGTCTTAATAAAGGGTCTATCTCTAAAATCTTTGAGACACCCTTCTCTCACTCTCCGCTAATAAGACCAAAAAACACCAATCAGCATCTTCGTTCACTTTGGTTTTGAAAACCTTATCAACTTATCTTGTCCAGGACTCTCTTCTTAAAGCTTGTAGGCCTTCTCTGGGGTCTACCCTGTGTTCAAAGGTGTTGCAAACTTATCCTAACAACTTTTACCTCTCAACCTATCTTTACCTCAAACACTGCCTTCATCAGGCAAAAGAAAAAGAAACACAGTCGTCCATGAGCCTTTTTTTTCCTTTGGATAAGTGATTGCATTTCATTTCAGACTATTACTTCTGACATTATAAACATTTATGTCTCTCATATCTTATTCGGCTGTTGGATTGTGACCTCTTCGTCAAGGCCTATCAAAAAAGCAAATATGTGGAACTTGCATTAGCGACGTTTTTGTTTTGATTGTTGTAAGTGCTCATCTCTATGATTGAAAGAGAGATTCAAGCACAATATATATGGAGCCCATCGCCACATAACAGTACAGAAAGCAAGACAGCAAGAGTGTAGAATATTTTATTAAAAAATATGCCAAAGAAAATATAGAAGGGGCCGGGCATGATTTAATTTTACAGAAAAAGCTTCAGGGACCTGGCATTATAAAAAGGTTCCTTTAACAACGATTATTGCACTGTTTAGGTGATCATGGAGAATTGAAAAAAGCTGGAATATAATTAGGGGAGAAAGGACGTTGAAAAAGTCCAAGAAATTAAAAAACATTAATTAAAGGCTTTTTTTCACACTGTACAAGAGAAAAAAGTTGAGATGAAAAAGGACATACATGCTTTTAAGTCCCCCCAAGGTTAACAGAATTTAACCTCAAATGAAAAAGGACACACGTGCTGTAAGACCCCACAAGGTTAACAGCATTTAACCTCAAATGCACGTATGCATTTCTTGATGCCTACTAAAATATGCCTATAAACATCCTCGTTTCTACTCACACGCAATCCCCCTCTCCCTCTCAGAAGCCAAAACCCAGAAATTCCAATAACATTCTCCCCTTTCTTCGGAAGCCATAACCCCGTAAAACCCCAAACCGGCAACATTGCAGATAACAAGGAAAACCAAAATACTAGGAAAACCAAATGCGACCACCGCCAGAGGCAATCGCTCAGCTCCTCATCCACATGTCCCCACCGCTTTCTTCCCGGGAACCACAAATGTCTTCCCCTTCAACTTCAACGTGTAACCCCCCGACTTGCAGGTGGCGGCCTTACTCCAACTCAAATGACTTTGAAGCTAAGGTGGGCATGGTCTTAATCATTCTCTTCTGTGCTCTAATATGCTCTCTGGCTCTTAACGCTGCCATTCGCTGCTGCCTACGTGGCGATGGTAGGCGCCGCCCACGCTATTCCCGCAACAACAACCACCTTCCCCAAACGCAGCAAGAACTTGAGCAGAGAAAGCCTGTCTCAGAGGCAGCTGCAGCTAACATGGTGGCAGCTCCAATACTGGTTTACTCAACCGGGGTGAAGCTGGCAGGAGCAGAGGCTGAATGTGCTATTTGCTTGTCTGAATTCGTGGATGGAGAGGGAATTCAAGTTCTGGCAAACTGTAAGCATGGTTTCCATGTACAATGCATACAGCAGTGGTTGTCTTCCCATTCCTCTTGTCCCACTTGCCGCTGTAGTTGCTTTCCTCCATCTCCATCCCAAGAAGAAACTAACCACCAATGCGTTGACAACAGTTCCCAACCAGTGATTTCCGAGAGGGAACCTTAGAACTGTAGCAGCTTTGGTTGCTCTTCTCCATAGCGTATGTATATGTTACTTATTTTGTCTTCAACCAGTACACCTCTGTATTTAACATACTCAAAACCTTTCTTACATTTCAAGTAACTTTTTATATTGGCTAATCTCACTGTCATCAATATCACCGCTCATCAAATACACTTAAACGGAAAAACTGAATTTTAAAAAATAAAATAATAATAAGAGGACCCGGAGAGAAACAGAGATCTGTTAAAATTAAACCGGTTTCCGTTGAATAGGTACAATAAGAACTGCGACATCTTAACAACCAATAACTTACTAAACATGTTGTAGCGGCTTCTTGTTGCTTTTCTGGTAAATTATCGCATATTCAACCTCGGGGCTTCTAGTCATTATGAGTTTCTGACTGACGCCCGACAATTATTCAACAGATTCTCCGTCTCCGGTATTCCTTTTATCTTTTTGGCTGATGGGACAACCTTGGGAGTTTTCTTTTCTTTTTTTTTTTTTTTTTTCCTTTGAAGCATTGCCTCTGCCGCCAGTATCAACTTCCAGTAATAAAGATTCTTTGCCGTACTTGAAGACTGTTGAACCAAACAGTTGGACTTCCAATTCTAGTTGAATCGATTAGTTGGGCCTTCTAATTGGACTCTTTACCATTTCCCTTCTAGAATTTAGGATCCTCAAATTGTGCCTTCCACTAGGCATTTTACGAGTATTTCTACATGGGAGCATTGACCAATTCAAATTTCCCATGAATCCACAAGTTGCGTGCAAGCCATAAGGCTATTTTTAAAACAGTTCTTTGATTAAAATAAAATCTCTATGAGAAAACAAAACTTTTTTCTTAATTTATTTTGGAAGTTCTAACCTTAATCTCAACACTGCCCACCGCTGCTTCAGGTAGTGCAAACAATCATCAATGCCACGCAACTTTTTAACTTTCCGGCCAGATATAAAAAGTTGATGTAGATAAGAGCAGGGAAGTAGATACTGATCCACTACACAACTGTATCCAAGATTCTTGAAAAGCAGGGGTCATTCGATGCCAAATGATCTATACCGGAAGTTACAAGCTTTTCTAGCATTAAACTTCTAAACTTTCAGCTGGTTAAGATACAATACAGTCAAAAGGAAAGAAGAAAATAGTCATATTACATTATTAATGAGACCAAGTCTACCATTATACGATACAATGCAAAACAATCTAGCATATAATCATACATATCAACTAAGCATGTCTCATACATACACTTAGGATAAAAATAAAAAAAAAATAAAACAAAATGAAAGGCAAGCCAAACCGACCATCACCAAATCAGAAAATCCAAAACCACAAAATGCAGAAGGAAACAGCAAAGGAACACAAGCACATATCTAGAAGCACTTCCTGTGAACAATTGAAGGCCCTGATTCGTCATATTCTGCCTTTGATATCCACATCTACATTCAATGCAAACAAAACACAACATTTAGAGTTAATTGATAGCATAACATTGTCTGAACTCTGAATAACCAAAAGTATAAATAAGTACAACTTCATCTATGAAAAATGCAACAGAACTCAAAGCATTCAATGTAAGATGGAAAGCACATTAAGAAGATCCACTGACTTCATTTTCTAATTTAAATCTGTTCTTTCTAGCAAAGGCTTTCAAGTTTCAGTCAAGTCTTTCTTTGGTTTCTTTCTTTATTTAACAGTGCAAGGTGACACTCTTCTGTCAACATCAAATCTTCAGCCTTTTACATTAGTCGAGAATTAAAGTCAGTATTCTAATACAGCAGATAAAAGAATTAAAGGTAGTACAACCTTGTGAAAGCAATATAATATACTTCATACCTGCTGGAATGTACTAAGAGAAGCCAAAATAGAACCACCAATCCAGACACTGTACTTTCTCTCTGGGGGTGCTACCACCTTAATCTTCATGCTACTTGGTGCAAGGGCTGTGATTTCCTTGCTCATTCTATCAGCAATACCAGGAAACATGGTGGACCCACCGCTAAGCACTATGTTACCATACAAGTCCTTTCTAATATCAACATCACATTTCATGATTGAGTTATAGGTGGTCTCGTGAATTCCAGGAGCTTCCATTCCAATGAGCGATGGTTGAAATAAGACCTCAGGACAACGGAAACGCTCTGCTCCAATGGTTATTACCTGACCATCAGGTAGCTCATAACTTTTCTCAATTGATGAGCTGGTTTTTGCAGTTTCAAGCTCCTGCTCAAAGTCAAGTGCTACATAAGCAAGTTTTTCCTTGATGTCACGTACAATTTCTCGTTCAGCAGTTGTGGTGAATGAGTACCCCCTCTCTGTCAGGATCTTCATCAAGGCATCTGTTAAATCTCGTCCAGCAAGGTCAAGCCTGAGGATGGCATGCGGAAGTGCATAACCTTCATAGATGGGAACCGTGTGACTGACTCCATCACCAGAATCCAGCACAATACCTGGAAATAACAACATTGTCAACAAATTGGCATTCAACTTTGAGGGAGCATCATGTTGTCTCAAGTAAGTCATCATACACTGCTACTAACCTGTAGTACGCCCACTAGCATAAAGGGATAGAACTGCCTGGATTGCAACATACATGGCAGGAACGTTAAATGTCTCAAACATTATCTGTGTCATTTTCTCCCTGTTGGCCTTTGGATTGAGAGGAGCCTCAGTAAGGAGCACAGGATGTTCTTCAGGAGCAACACGAAGCTCATTGTAGAAAGTGTGATGCCAGATCTTTTCCATGTCATCCCAATTGCTAACGATACCATGTTCAATTGGGTATTTCAATGTGAGAATACCTCTTTTGGACTGAGCCTCATCCCCCACATAGGCATCTTTCTGTCCCATCCCCACCATGACACCTGTGTGCCTAGGCCGCCCAACAATACTAGGGAAGACAGCCCTAGGAGCATCGTCTCCAGCAAAACCAGCCTGTTTGAGGAAATATGTGAGGGTTATTAAATCTTTACTGCCTTAAAGTGAAAAACACAGAGACCAGAAAATAAATAACAGATTTTTCTCACCTTAACCATTCCAGTCCCATTATCGACAACAAGAGGCTGAATGTCTTCAGTATCTGCCATACTTAAGATTGACCTGATAATGGAGCATAACAGATTATCCATTTGAAGAATACTGGAGTCCCTCAATTAGTCAACAAATGGGTACACAAGTATTCTGGTCTTTCGGAACAAAGAAACTTTCTAAAACTTCACAAACAGAACATACTTGTTTATATGACATCTTGAACAATGACATGTAGGTGAGTGAGCACATCTAGACAGCTGATGCTACAAGATGAATATAATAAGCCTAGTCAAATTATTTAACACTGCCAGAGTCCATTTGTTAACACTTTTTTTTGTCGAAAAATAAAACATATAATCAAGGAAAATGTAAATTGCGTATAGCCAGAAGTTTATGCTTTAACTAAGCTTCATCAGTTGTTAATTCAGACACCATCTAGTTACAGATCCAACTGGTTAGTTTCAGTCACCAATAGTTACTGTTGCTAGTAAGAGAAGACCCGATCATCAAAACCCAATAATAAGTTTTTCAAGCAGATCGATGTCAGAAAAACAGACGGCTATGATCAAACCAGTTAAAATAGTCACTAACTTTACAAAATAAAAGTTTTTTTTTTTTTTTTGACATGCTCTTGAGTTTGAACAAGAGCAAAAGCTGCAAGAAATTGAACGGTAAGTGACCCTAAACGCAGATATCAATCAAAAGCAGAATCGCACGCAACCCACAATCAAGGAACATGCAAAATTTTTTAAAAAAAAAAAAGTTGATGGAATTGGAAATTGAAAGAGTAAAAACAATACAACATCTAACGAAATGGATGCAGGGAAAACAGCTAGGAGGCAAAGAAGAACAAGTTTACCTGAATAACCAAAACTAATAAAAGTAAAATATTATCAAAAACTTGGGCAGAGTTTAAATCGTCAAAAAAAAAAAAAGTGATGGCAAAGATAGCAGATGGGTCGAATAAGTAATACTAATAATAAAAAAAAATTAAAAAGGGAAAGAAGCAAACCTAATAGTGGAAACGAGATGAAGCTGATGGGGAAATTCAGACGAAATGCGAAGAACAAGGAGGAGATTCTTGGAGAGTAGAGACGGACAGTGGTCTCTTTTTCTTCAATCCCAAGGGAAGGATAAAAGAGGAAAACAGGAAAAAAAAATGTAAAAGTAAAGATACGTGCCATGTGGATACTGCAGGATCGGCTTTATCGCAGAGGCAAGTGGACCGCTGCTTTTTTGCTTTTTTTTTTTTGGGTTTTCACATATTTTTTGTTTTTTATTATTATTATTATTTTTTACCATCTTCTTTTTCTTATTTTAATATTGCTTCTTCTTCTTTTTCATACCTCTATTTGTTTTTTAACGCATAAATTTTTTTTTAAGCATCCCCGTCCCAAACAAGAAACATCCAAAAGTATCCATACAGCTTTTATAGAATTTTGAATCACACAATTATAAAACAAATTAAATGATTAAATTTCCATTATCTCATAATATAAATTTGTTGGTTTTATATGCCTTATTTTCCATGTTTGTCATTTTTACATCTAAAGTTAAGTACATTTGGAACTTTCTTTAAAAATTTGTATTAAGTGCACTATAGTAAACAAAATATGACATGAGGTAAAAGTTACCCCTCCCCTACTAATAGTTTTGCACAAATCACACATAATATAAATAATATAAAAATTAATAATTATATTGATTTTCTTATTTTATCTTATTTAATCATCTCCATAGAATATTATTCTATGTACCAAATACATTGCCTCCAAAAATAATGTTATCAAAGGTCAGGAAAAGCAAATAATAAATATAAAATCATTTTTTTTCCAAAATTTGCTATTGCACATATAAAAACTTTTAAATCAAGATAATATTTTTTAAAAGAAACTATTGTTATTGATACATATTATGATTCATGATCATGAGAGAGAATGAGACATGTTTTATATATTTTTTAAAATTTTAAAAATATAATTATTTAACACAAAATTTCTTACAACAAAATAAGAATGATAAAAATATATGATAATATGATATGTTAAAGAGTTTTTATAGGCATTGGTTAAAAAATAATTAAAATATTATTTAAGAATTTTGTTTGTATTTAATATATTATTTTTTAAATTAAAAAATAATTTATTAATTGCATTTTTTTAATAATATTTTAATCAATATCTCTAAACACTAATTAACATTTTTCATGATAATAATAATGAAGAGAAAAGGTACAAAGAAAATGTAAAAGAATAAATGGACGGAAAGACAGGAAGGGCCATTTCATTCTTCACCTCACCAGTCATTTACTTGACTCCATGCTTATTGGGTAGGGAAGGGAGGCCCATTTCAGTTACCTAAAAGGCACATAAACTTCAGCCCAATGGTCCAAGTGACGAACGTGGTCGACCTGGGTTTCTTAAAACCCTGAAATCCGAAGAACCTCAAAGCTTTGGCGGAGAAGAATCATTGAAGAAATAAGCATTGAAAAAAGTGGAGTAATCAGAAACAAAAGGAAGATGTGGTTAACAGGGATGGTGAAGAACAGCATAAAGGGTGGGAACGGTGGCGTTGGGAATTTGTTGGTTCGGTACATGTCGAGGAGTAGGGCAGTGAATGTGAGGAAGATGAACCCAAAGGTACCCATTCCAGAAGCTAATTGCATCGCCAGTTCCCTTTACGATCTCATCAAGCAACACGGTCCTCTCACCATTCCCAACACTTGGATCCACGCCAAGGTCCTCTTTCTTTCTTCCCTTCTTTTTTTTTTTGGTAAATTTTATTATTGACTGTATTTTCTTGATTATCATTTCAAAAATGCCCATCGCCTTCAATAATTTGCATCATTTCTTCCTTTTGATTGAGTTCTGAATACTTAAGTTTATTAGCCTTAGAAAGCTTTACTTTTCCCTTCCATTTCATCATGCCGTTGTGGATAGAGAATTTTCTTGTCAGTTCATTTGTGAACTTAAAAACTGATTTTTATTGTCATTTTATCAATTGATATGTCAAAATTATCCATGAATTGCATGCCTATAATTCCAGAGGATTCTGAAATAAAAGAAGTTAACTCACACATATTAATTTGTTGATAATTGATTATCATGACTCGGTTGCATTCATTTTGTCAGTATCTCTTTGCCAGTTAGTTGCATTTCGTTTCTGATGAATTAGAATGATTGTCTTAGTATTTTTATACCAACTATGCAGATAATGTTGTAATTTCTTTTGCTCTGTTTTGATTCTGTCCGTTTTAATCTTGCAAATTTCTGATGATGTGTCGAGTTCTTCCTTTCCTTTTGATCACATGAGTTATGTCTGTCTGCAACTTTAGGCATGAGGGTTATGCAGGGAACAAGTTATGGTCAATATCTTCAAGTAAACACGTGGAAAAAGGGTTAGTATATGTGCTTTGCAATTCCTAGGAAGACAGTAGAATCTTCACCACCTTGACGATTAGACCTGTAGCATAATACGATAAACTTGTGTAGTTATGTTCATTTGGATATTATGCTCTATTTATTTTTCTGCTTGAGACATGTATCTTGCTGGTTTACCAAGATTCTGCTTTGCATTTATTGTTTGGCTTTTCAAAACGTTTAATAAGGATAGAATAGAAGGCTATTCTTATTTTCTGTACAAGCTTCTTGTTTCTAATTTGGATGCTTTTTATTCTAATGACAGGAAGCTGGTATTGGTGGATTACACAGCAAAACACACATGAAGATAATGCTCAAATGGATGAGGGGGAGACAAATGTTAAAGTTGTTCTGCAACCAAGTTGGTTCCAGCAAGAAATTTTTGCACTGTACCCTGCCTGAAGAACCTCAAACTGACCTATTAAAAGGACCTCCACAGCTTGAACTTCAAACCAAGAAGCCTTCCACTAAGGGGAAGAAGAAAACTAAAAAATAAGATGTATCCTGGTTCTTTGCCTGCAATCAATTTTATTGCTATACAAGATCCCTTAGTATTTGAGTCTTCCTTTTTGGCTCAATGCTTCTATCATGTCTTCTCTGTTGTTTACCTATTTTTAGGCTTTTTCTGTAGAATCTTTTGAATACAACTGTGCTGACTTTTAATCTGTTCTGATCGACTGAAAGATGATAAGCTTTGCATACCTGGTTAATGTTTATGCATTCAGGGTTTAAACTGGCAACCGAGCTTGCTTTTCCTCTACTGAAGATTTTATACTATTACCATTTGATATTGGGATGGAAAAAATGAGGATGCTTTTTCTAATTTCTTTTAGGTCTTTGCTTCCTTTGTACTTAAAAAAAAAGTAATGAATTATACAACTATTAATTAATCCTTTGATTAAGATTTAGGGATAAAATATAAGTTCATTATTTTACTTAAAGTGATTAATTAAATTTATCACTCATATTTTAACTAATATAATTCTTAATTTGATTTAAAAATAGTCAAAAGTATTAATAAAAGATATTTCTCTACTCCATGAGAAAATAGCAAAATATTTTATCAAATTTAAAACTTTTAATCAAGTTTAAATCGAATTAAAAGGTAAAATTACATTTGTTAAAAACTAAATATTCCATGCATAAAATTTGTCACAGATTAACTTTGTTTTGATCAATTTTTTTCAATTTTAATCTCTATTATATTAAAATTTTTATTAATTAAAATTTACAAAATATATTGAAAACTAAATCAATCAAATTTTTTTATGAATCACTGTCATAGAAAGAAATTATTACTTGGTGGGAAATAGCAAAATTTTAATTTATTGACACAGAAAATTATTTTTATTATATGAGAAATTATTTAATAGTGAAATTTTTAATTCAAAAATAAAATTAAAATAATAATTTATTTTTTATTTTTTAAATTTTTTTTTTATTTTTTAAATATATACTAAAGGAATATGAATCACAATTTTAATTTCGTTGATGACATTAAAAAATTGTATTAATTTTTTATTTGGTAATTTTGTTAATTTTTTCTATCAAAATATAAAACTTCTTATTTGACGGTACTTCTAATTCCCCCAAAAATGAAAATGTAACAAGCTTATGCATTCGTAAGAGGTGACGTTAGAGATTTGCATGCGCCAAGGAGAGTGGTAGGCTTTACAACAAGTGTTAAAAGGGCCGTGGTTTTGGGGATGAGGAAACAGAGTGCAGATAGAACTGAGTAGCAGTTTGTCTCTTTTGTCGATCTATGGTAAGCTTTTTCTTGTCGCATTTCTTTGAAAATTTACTTATTACCGTACAACGCAGAATCCCACACGAAGCATTAACTGCTGAACGAAACCATGAAGTTCATTTTCTCAATCCCATCACTCAAACCTTTCTGATTGTCTCCTCCCAAAAAAACTTCAATATGACAGTTGGATGCCATAGACTGGAATCTAGGATTTGGGTTATGATGGAGAACATATAAGACAATTTTTTTTTTTCTGAAATTTTGTCTAATACTGATCAGATGGTGGTCGATACACTATATTCTGTTATCTGTACTCTTTTTTTTTTTTTCTTAAATTTGATTGACATTAAGAAAACTGACTCTGAATTGCTGTATTGGTGGGTTAGTTAACCATGGATTCTCAGACCAAAACCGAGAATTGCCTTGGGTGGGCTGCCAGAGATCCATCTGGAGTTCTATCACCCTACAAATTCAGTCGCAGGTGCATTGGATCGATTCTTTTTTCCTTTCAACTGACACATTTTAAGTTATTGCCATTTTGCAGAACATAGCAATAAAGGGATTGTTTCTTAGAGCACCTTTCATTCATTGGATTATTAAAAATCGTTGAACTTTATGCCAAGTTCATGTTCTTGGCCTAACTATTGTTTGTTTAGGCAGTAATTTTCATTATCTTTTGTTGACATTGGCTTAGAGGGTGAACATCTGATAAAGAAACTTGGCTTCACACATAACTTGATGATCTTTCAATTGCATTACTTTGATCACTTTTGTTCTTTTGTCTGGTAAACTGTATTCAGGCCTCTTCGAAGTGACGATGTTTCCATAAAAATTACTCACTGTGGAATTTGTTATGCTGATGTCATTTGGTCTAGGAATATACTGGGAGATTCAATGTATCCTTTGGTGCCCGGGTATGATTTTTGATTGAGAATTATGAATGGTTCCTAAACTTGATCTTAAGCTGATGTGGCTATTATAATTGCTTCCATAACAGGCATGAGATTGCTGGTATTGTGAAGGAGGTCGGGTCCAATGTTCAACGCTTCAAGGTTGGTGATCCAGTCGGAGTGGGAACTTATGTGAACTCATGCAGAGATTGTGAGTATTGTAACGATGGTGTTGAAGTTCATTGTGTAAAAGGGACGGTTTTCACTTTTAATGGCATTGATGAGGATGGAACGGTCACAAAAGGCGGATATTCTAGCTATATTGTTGTCCCTGAAAGGCAAGCATTTCATGATGCAAAACTATGTGGCTGTAATTCTTGTTTTATTTTACTTAATTTGTTTTTTAGTTTCTTAAAGGAGGTTATTAGATTATCCATTTAGATTTGCCAATTCACGAAAGCTGAATTTTCATTTTTTTTTCTTTCTTTGATGACTCCTTTTCTTCTGGCATGAAGCTGTTTAATCATCTAATATTTGTCAAGTAAAAGATGCTATAAAACAAATGCATGGATTTAATAGTTTATAACAATTTGATATTTCTGTTTCTAGAGTTAATTAACTTTTTCTGCGATTTGTTTACTTGTTTTGCATAATGTTTCATAGCCATAGCAAATATCTACCAAAGATAAAATTTCAGCTTTGGTGTTGAATCAACAGGTACTGTTTCAGAATACCAAACAACTATCCTTTGGCTTCAGCAGCACCTTTGCTTTGTGCTGGAATCACTGTTTATACACCAATGATACGCCATAACATGAACCAACCTGGCAAATCTTTGGGAGTGATTGGGCTCGGTGGTCTTGGTCACATGGCAGTGAAGTTTGGGAAGGCTTTCGGGTTGTGTGTAACAGTTTTTAGCACAAGCATATCTAAGAAAGAGGAGGCTCTGAATCTGCTTGGTGCAGACAAATTTGTTGTCTCCTCTGACCAAGAGCAGATGAAGGTAAAGACTAAGGAGTGTCAGCATCATAGAAGCTCATATTTTATAATCATTTGAATCTTTGACCATTCTGGAGCTGATATTTTGGGTGCAGGGCCTATCAAAATCATTGGACTTTATAGTTGACACCGCATCTGGTGATCATCCGTTTGATCCCTACATGTCACTCCTGAAAATTGCTGGTGTTTATGTCCTCGTTGGGTTCCCAAGTGAAGTCAAATTTAGTCCTGCAAGCCTTAATCTGGGTATGTAACACTATTTGTGTTGCAGTCTTTATTCTAACTTGAGCAGTGTAAACTTAAATGCTTGACTCAACCATTTGGCAGGTATGAGAACAGTCTCAGGAAGCATAACGGGGGGTACAAAAGTGACTCAAGAAATGATAGACTTTTGTTCTGCTCATAAAATTTACCCACAGATAGAGGTAATTCCAATTCAATACGCCAATGAAGCTCTTGAGAGGCTAATAAAGAGGGATGTTAAGTACCGCTTTGTGATTGACATCGAGAACACCCTGAAATGAGATTATGGCAGCAAAAATGAATTTATCTTCTGCAACACAGGCTTATAAGTCCAGCACATATGGTGAAAGCACATGTATTGTGATTAGCATTATTCTTAGATGGATGGTGGGAATGTACTAATCCCTTGGAGCTTTTATTGTGTTGTGTGAAAAAACCTAGGTCAATAATTAAGTTGAAATAAGCGAACTGTCAGTGAAAAGAAGAGTGTTACTCAGAATGGGTTCGATTGAGACGTAAGAATATCTATTGAAATCTTTGTTTATTCACAGCGTATGTCCACATTCTTGTTTGTGTCAATGATGGCATTAGTGGCAGCACATCGGAGCAACTGGCTATTTCATGTCTTAACGACTAAAGATTTTAGCAAGAGCAAATTTAATTTCTCTCAGCATTTCACTTAATTTATCGCCGGTTGTTTAATTGCAGTAATTCTCAGAAATCTCCGTTATTCTACTACCACCATCGAGTTAGTTTTTATCCTTCCCATTTCCAGTCACAAAGTACAATGTAGAGACCAGAGACCCAAAATGATGACAGCTGAAAAATTGCCAAAGACGTAATGAGCCAGCAGGAAAGACTAATCAACATTTCACTAGAGCTTTATTTTGAAGGTCAAATTATGGGACTATCTATACACTCGTACAAAGATTAAAATTTAATTTTTATATAATAATTTGAACAAATTTAATTCTTGTATTTTTTTTTAAATGTAAAATATCAATCTAAATGTTAACTGGTTAAAATTTCACTGTTATTTTCGTTATTGTGCTTGCAAATACGGATTGATTTTTACTGGGTATAGATATAAAACTGAAAATGTTGTAAAGGATTAAAATCAATCTAGCAAGAGGAAAAAAAGAAACACGACAATGGAAAACACTCAATAAAGGTTAAAAAAAAAAAAAAGAAGGTAGAGATGATCTGTCCTGCCTTACCAGTTACCACCAGGCAAGAGAACAAACTTCAGCACACTTCATTCTTAAATGTGTTTGAACTAGACGCTTAGAAACCATTGTCGAAGTTTAAGAAATAAAACCCTATTATTCTGGCCATTGCAGTGCCAGAGTTGCTAACGGTACTGGAATTTATTAATTTCCTAATTCTCAACCTAAGAATTGTCCTATTGCAGCTCAAGCACTCACCATCACCCATTTCAAGTTTCAGCTCAATTTTCACTCTAACTACCGTCTCTCGAAAATTAGTAAGATGAAATAGGAGTTCGTCAACCAGCTGGAGCCTGGTTGAACAAATAAAAACTAGCAACTACAGAGAACTGACCAACAGAGCAAACAAGTATCTGGAACCACTGTTATCAGACAGTAATCGCAGAGGCGGAAAAAATGAAAGTGGACTCCTTATATACAAAATAAATTGAAGTCAATAACAATGAACCAAGAATATGATGAATTTACCAGTAGCATCTGTCGCAGCTAAACTGCATTGACCGTACGTTAGATTCTGACAACCTCATACTGTGAAATCGATTCAATTTCAAAAATCTGTATGTCAGAGTCTGCAGAATTCAAACTCTAAAAGAGTTGGCACTTAAGCAAATTGCAGAAAATGAAATTTGTTGAGGAAGAATTCTATAAACCAACACAACACTTTAAACGGCAACAAAATATAATTAGAGCACTAAAGATCAAACAGATATTCAAAATTTTCAACACAACACTTAAAATGGCAATAAGATCCTGTATTCAGCAGCTGAAATCCAGGGAGAGGGGAAAGACAACAAAACCAAGGTCCCAAGATAATAATATGACAGAAAAATAAAATACCACTATAACTACAACTCAAGAGATAACAATCATTCATCTTCAACGACCCTGCCCTTCTCGCTAACATAGATACCATCAAGGAACTTTCTAATATCCTTGTTCTTCACATGGCATTTCTGTTCAAAATGAAGGTCAGAGAGTCGGATTATAAAAGCAAAGTTGAAAGCTATATATAAAACATGGACAAATACGAAATATTTGCGTAATGTGTCTACTGAGTGTTTAATAATCCTAAATAAGGAGAGAATACCTGGTTTATCAAAGCTGCGGATCGTGACACAAGTTCAATATCATTACCATCCAAAATGATCTCATCCTTAACTTTTTCAGATCGAACAATAGAAACCCCTTCCAACATATCCACTTTCCGAACCTGATGTACGCCAAAAAAAGAAGAACAAGCCATATTAATATGTCATAGAAATAAAATAAAATAAAATAAAATCTCGAATTCTTAAACAATAATAGTATGGCAATTCAAGTCTAAAAATGGTTCACATTTGGTTCCTTAAACCCTTGAACAGGAACAATTTGGTTTAAAAAGTAAAAGCAAGGGCTGCCCATTTCAATACATCAGTAAATAAATAACAGGTCAAGAACATGTAAGAATTTTAAGCTTCGATTAGGGGTGTTGGCATTCGGAACAAAGATGCATAACGTAGAAAAACAAACAAATGCTTACCTTAAATAAATAAATAAAAGAAATAAAATAACGGTAACAATCAGAATCGGGTTCAATATAAATATATGCATTAAAATATATTTAAAAAGGGAAGGGAAAGAGAGAGGGAGAGAGAGAGAAATAGGAGACCTTCTTCTCGCCAAGGAAGTTACGGATCTCAATGGACTTGCTGCCATTAGTGATGGAGGCGTTGATTGGAAAGTGAGCGTAGACGAACCTCATCTTGTAACGGTATCCCTTTGTGACGCCGGTGATGAGATTCTCAACGTGGCTGAGAGCAGTACGGATGGCGGCGCTGGTCTTCCTGGAGCCAAACCAAGCCTCAATCCTGAGCTTGCGCTTGCCAGTCTCCTCGTCCTTGATGAGATGGAAGTCAAGGTTGAGGTGCTTAAAGTTGCGGGTGAGCTTACCCCTGGGGCCCTCAACCTCGATCATCTTGGCCTTCACTTTGATATTAACCCCATCGGGGATGTCCATTGTCTCCGAGGAGAGTATGGTCTTCATCTTCTCTTTACTCTCTGCTTCCTCTCTTAGGCGGCCCACCCAACATTCACTTTGTAAAAACCCTAACCCTAGCGACCTTATATCGAAATCCATTTGTACATTTGAAATTACTAATATACGGCACCCTCCCCTTCACTGCATAGTGTCACGTGCAATAATTTATTTATTATTATTTTTTTATTTTTTTGCATTTTAAGTTTATTTTATTTTTTTTTCATATTTTTTACTTTTTTTGCCATGATTTTTCCAATTGTTTTAGGATCCATTCTACCAAGTTTTTTTTTTTTTTTTAATATAGCCTTTAAATAAATTTTATTCCTTCACGAAACTTAATCCCGGTGTCATACGGTGGCTTTCATTTCTCTTATTCTTTTAAAAAATTTTAATTTTTTATTTTTCTATGTACGTTCTTTAAATTGTGCTACGTGACACTTGTTTGTTTCTATTTTTTTATTTTATTTTTTTAATATTTAATAAATATTTTTAAAAATTTTATTTTTTAGGTAGGATCCACATTATTCTAAAATTTTTTATTTTTAGATTTACTTTTTAAAATTTTTTAATACGTATTTTTTTGTGTGACACACATTTAATATTAAGGGTATGCTGTGAATTTATATATTTTTTATATATAATAAATAATTTATTTGATTTTAAATTCTTTTTTTTTCACTCATTTTCCTTTTTTTAGTTTAAAAATCTTTCTTAAGGTGTTGCATTTTTTCTCTTTTGTAATTATTTTTAATTTTTATATATTAAATAAATTTTTTTAAGATTTTAAATTTTTTTATTTCGCAAACTTGATATCAAAGATATACAATTTGTTAAGTTATTCTTTTATCATTTTTCAAATTTACTTTTTCTGTTTTTTTAATATTTATTTTTTTTAATATTTAATATTTGTAATGTGAGACTCATGTGATATTATTGATTAAGAAAGTTATTTCATTTTTTTTATTTTTAATAAGAATTAACTTGAAACAAGTCGAGTTATTTAAAAAAAAGTTCGTTAAAAGTGTATTTATAATGTTTTACCCTTATTTATTTCAAAGTATATATAAAAATATATTTTATTATTTATTTAATTTATACATATATTTATATATATGTTTTGTGCTAATAAAGTTATTTCTATCTTAATTAAATAAATTAATATTTTAAAATCAATATGAGGTGTCAATGTTGAGTTGTGAGTTTTTTTTTTCATTTTTTTTTATTTTGTATTTATTTTTTTATTAGATATATTTTATGAAAAAAAAAGATCAATTAAAATATTCGCATATCATTTTCATTTATTTATTATTTATTTTTTTAATTAGATAAATTTTATAAAAAATTTAATAGTGAATAGAAATGATAAACAAATAATTTTTACTCACAGCAATACTCAGCATTTTTCTAGTTTATATATAAGTATTACTATTAAATTTAGTATCCTTGCTTTACTATTTTTTTTTCTTTTTTACCCTAAAAAGTATAACGAAGGGACACAATATCCTTGTGACTTAGCCTTTTATTATTTTATTATATTTTATTTAAAATTTTTAAATAGGTTTATTAATTAAATATAATAAATATTTTTTTATAATTATATATTATAAAATAATTAATAAACAAATAACTAAAAATCGAATAAATGCATAAATAAATAATATATTATATTTTTAGTAATTTTAACTATTTATTAGATAAATTAGCAAATAATAAATAATTTAAAATTTATTATATATAAAAAATTTAATCTAATGTATTTAATGGTATTTTTAAAATTTATATTTCACTTAACTGTTACTATTGCTTTTATATCAAAACATTTATATTATCATTTATTTTAATTTCATAATTATAGTAATTAATTTCATTGTTACCAATTTTTTAATTTTATTGAAATTAATCTCATCGTTCATCCAAATAGACCCATAGTATCATTACTATCATAAATTACATTTCATTTTAAATTTTAAAATATTTTATCTATTAATATTTTTACATTATAAAATTTTCTTATGAAAACTATTTTTATTTTATTTTATTAATTAAAAAAAGGTACATGTATCAATCTTTTAATTCAAATTGTGTAAATAAAAATTTATAATGACACAATATCAAATACTAACTCTTTTACTATTTACATTGTTTGTTTAAATTATAAAATTATTTTTCTTTGTGGTCTACAAATTTGTAGTGTTATAATCCAAAAAATCTTACAATTTATTAAAGTGCAAAAATTTGTCAATTTCACTATTTATTTTAGTAATTATGTTTTATCTATTACTTTATTGCTTTGACTAAAATAATAAAAAAATTCTTAAACTTTACTATTTTATTTAGATAAATTCTTTTATTTTTTAAATATGACATTTATCTTTAATTTGAACACAAATAAATTTTTAATTTTTAATTTGTATTCAAATAAGTACTTAACATTTAATTTGTATTTTAATAATTTTTTAATTTTTAATTTATACTTAAATAAACTTTTAATATAAATTAATATTTTGTTTGAAATAATAACTTATTTAAATATAAATCAAAGAAGAAGGTTGGTTTATTTATGTATAATAAATATACAATAGTTTTTTTAAAAAAATAATAATAATTTTAGGACTTTTTTAGTGCGGAATGAATGTTACATGATCCAATGCGTTTCCCTAACTCAAAAACGTCCACAGCTGGTTTGTTTTTATTTATGCCCAATACTTTAAATTTACCTACGGCTGACCCAATACTTTAAATTTCCCCGTCCCAAAGAATGCCCACAGGTGGCACAGTGTTTTTATTTACGGCCCAATACTTTAAATTTAATACAGCTGACCCGATACTTTAAATTTCCCTCACTGAAAGAATTGTCCACAGCTAGCTTGCTACAGTGTTTTTATTTTAGACCTAATTCTTTAAGGTTAATGCGGCTGGCTTGCGACAATGTTTTTATTTAAGATCCAACATTTTAAATTTAATAAAGCTCTTTGATTGGCCCATATAACGTAATAAATAAATAAATTCTGATGTTTTCAGTTTAATATTTCATTAGTTTTGATAGTATTGATTTTTTTTTTATATATTTTCGTTATTTTTGAGAGTAACTATAAGTAGTGGTAATGATACTGGATAACAATATTCCTAGTGAGAAGGAACATACATATTCAGTCCAAAAAAAGAAAGAAGAAAATTATACAAACAGATAGCAACACCTCCTAAACATATCTATGTATGTATGATTGAAACATGAACATAACAGACTTCAATTCAAAATTCAAAGCCGGAGGAAACATTTTCATGTGAAAAAGCACTAACATCAGATCTCCCTCCTGACCAGCAGTTTCCCTGATATGTCAATTCAGAAGTAACATGTTGAAAGAGTTGAAAAGAGAAAGAAAAATACAAAAACAAAACCAATACTCAGCAAGAACGAAAATAAATAAACTACTAGACGACAACAATTCATGTGTTACTCCGATGACACAACTCAAAAGTCAACAACAATACCACAATTGGGCAATCTCTATACAATTCAAATCAACTCTTCATGGGGACAAAACATTAAGGCCAGCCAAAACTTGGCAGGAAGCAAACAGTGTCCCCATCTTATCAGCAATCGAGAACAGAGCACATTTCTGAGTAATCTTTCTCTTCGTCTTCCAATTTGTAGATGCTGAAGTGATTGACCCTGAACTTCCATTCTTCTTTGATGGGATCATAGGACAGAAACTCTGCTCCTTGGTCCTCAGCCTTCCTCTTAAGAATTTTCTTAAAAATCTCGGCTTGTGGCCCTTCCATGTACTGGCATCCGGTCTTTTTATCAAAGCATTTGATATTGAGAAGTGTTACCTCTGCAGGTTTATTAAGACCTTGTCCAACAGGAGGTTTCTTGCTGTCATCCATGTAAACAATCACCTCACGGTTGTTGAACTGGACAAGTGACTCCAGATCAAGATGTCCCACATCTGTCTCACCCAGGAACTTGACGCTTCCATAATCATGCCGCCCAACCACAAAGTCCTTGACATGGCGACAGTACCCTGGTTCAGCCCTTTCCTTGGCTGCCAGTTCTTGGGTTCGAGGTTCTGTATAGTAGTCAGACCGCCGGAGCTTTGGCATTAGAGCCTCAATGTCAGCCCCATGCTCATAGACAATAGCATCCTCGACAGCTCTGTGGCCACTGATCTTCATGTAAGAGTCCTCTTTTTGAACAGAATGATCATCATGGACTCCATTAGCTTTCTGGTTACCTCTGACAGGATGACTTGGCTCCTTCACAAGGCCATATTCAACTGGATTTTCTACAATGATCATATCAATCAAAAGAAATTAAACAGTACCAGTAATGCCAGCAAGCCATTTTATAATGATCCTAAGTTCATCTGAAAGTTATTACCGATCTTTATCACAAATAGAATCACCGTTGCAGAAAGGCGAAAAGATTACGTTAATGCTTTGCCTTGTCCCATATGAATATCAGAAACTCCAAAGAAAAGGAATAGACAAGAGGCTACCCTGTTTCTGTTTCTGAAAGTCTAGCACAGAGTTATAAAACAGACTACGGAGAAACTGCAGGAGCTACAGATAGTTCCTAAATCAAGCCATGGAACTGGAGATGGGAGGAAATGTTTTATGACCCATGCAATTTTCACATCATAAAACACTAAATCAAAGAAACTATTTTTGTGACATAAAATTAATAAAATGGCAAAACAGGAAATTAAAGTTGATTATAATTTCATGTAAAAGATACTACTTACTATCTTTCTCTTCAGCTTTGGAGCCATCACCAGAAATTTTGCCTAAATGAAAAGGATGCTCCAAAGAATCAGCCACAAGAAGTCAAAAATCAATGTAATCAGACCATAAAAAAAATACTCACATAATCCATACATCTGAAAACAAAATCACAGCATTTTCTCAGTGCAATAAGAATATTGTAATGGCACCAGAAACATTACTTCTAACAATAGAAGGCATTACCATCTTTTCCCTTGGCCAATTGGTATTTATTGGTTAGCTCATTAGTTTGATTATAATCCAAGGGTTTTTGTATGTAAGTGTTTGTGCATATGTTTGAGAGAAACAGAGAGAACAGAAACACAACAGACTACAAAGAGAATCAATAGCATAACAAAAAAATACTCTCACTACCGACTTCTCAAAGATTAAATGCTATTAGCAAGGGCCTTAGAATCAATAGCATTTTTTGAATCGCAGAACACATTAGATTGTCAAATGGTGGTAGGTAACACATGGAAAGAAGAAACAAAGCCTGCAAAAAGTTAAAATGCTTCAAAGCAATCAACTTTCGCCCCTATCTATAAGCTTTTGTTCAAATCCTAATTAATTCACTTAGTCCCACCAACGGAATGCAGATGAGCTCGAAAGAGTCTTACGGTACCATTCTCGTGCACTAGAGTGGATGAATCCTTCAATGGTGATGCCATCTCTGCAGAATCTCCTGAAGGCCAATTTTTTGTGGGATGAATAACCAGAGCACTTGGGTCTTCCCTAGGAATAAAAACAGCATCAACCTTAGGTGTGCTGGGTGTCTCTTCATCATCACTGAAAAATGGAACCTGCATATATCGATTAACAAATGAAACAAACACATGTTAGAACTGTTACCTCATATGGAAAGCAATTTAATAATATTTTAAATCAGAAGATTAGAGTTACTACTTTAACAAGAGGCAGTACCCCCACCTTCAGACTATCATTATTAGAATGATATTTCCTTGCAGGCAGCCTAATCCGCCTTTGTGAAAGGTATCGAGAAGTCAATAAGGGTGATATTCTAACAGGAGCAGGTTTGTCCACGACCTGATAAATTCATTACCAGTCAACCAATTAATACTATTATATTTTAATTTACAACAAAATCATTGGCAATACTAGCATGAAGAGACAGAGAACGCTCTACAGCAAATAAATAAAACAGTAGATCAAACTCAAAGCCTTAGAGTAACTAAAGTAAGGTCAGAAAGTTACAGGCATGCTTGAAATCCCATATTGAACAGATGCTGAAGTCCCAGCCCGACCAATTGACATTTGAGGCATTGCAGGGAGTGTTCCATAGGGGTTTGTGATAGTCACGGGTTGTACTACAGCAGCACTCTGTGTAGAAGACCTGTCAAACAGAAGAGCATGCAGGATTAAGCTCCAAAATATAATCATATAACTATTTGGATAACCATGGATAGAACTTGTTCTGGCATACTTTTGCATGCACATATAGAAAGGTACAAGAAAAAATTATATTAGTAACAGATATGCAGAAGCTTCTAGCCATGTATAAGGATATGTACAAGTGCCAGTGAAAACAAAACTAAAATCCAAAGGATATTACACATACGACAGGCCAATATTACTCTGACCAAAAATGCTTGATCCACCACCTATAAAGCCCAGCAACATCATTATAGTCAGCATCATCATAGAAAGCTCAAACATTCAATGATAATATTCAAAATAAAACTTCTACTACCTGATTGATTCTGACCAAAATTGCTAAAGCTGAAAGCACCACTGCTCTGAGCTGGCTGAAAAGGTGAAGCAAAAGAGGGCTGCACAAACAGTCGATCAAACTCTGAGCTTAAGGCTCAGAAACAGTTAAGAAAAGCATTTGTGTTTACATGAGACTCATGCACAAACCTAGAGAGTATTATTGCAAATTAAAACTAGCAGAACTCCTAAAATCATAAAGCAACGCATATTTTTCATAAAATATTTGAAACGCATTTCAATCAACAAGTATACATGAAATTAAAATATCACTCCGCATTAACCCTGACATTGAGATATGCAGAAGCTATCCTCATAAAAATATCAATTATGACTCTTCATTCAACAAAAAAGATAGGCTTCCAAATCTGGCAAGATAAAAAATTCTTATTTGGATCTTTATTAATTATATAATACAGAATCAAATAGCTGGCTCTTATCAGCAATTAAATCAGATATCTAGTCCACTTCCCAATCAATCATGCACGACAGGGCTCAACATTGGATAATTAGTTTGAATTCTCAATTCAATAAAAGAAGAAATGCAAATAATTCTGCATCACTCGAAAAGCATGATGAAAATGTACAGAAACAGAATACTTAGATCAAAGTTAAAGACTAAAGCAACAAATATTGTAGCTTCATTCTATAATCAAATGACATGAGCAAAGGATCATAAATATGATGAAAAAGCCGTATGATTGTAAAGATTTCATGCATTGCTTACAGTTGTTGGGCCGAACCCAGCTGGGTTGCTAGAAGAAGCCAATGATAGAGAGCTTGAAAACATATTCCCACTAAACCCAGTGGAAGGTGTGTTGAAAATGCTTGTTTGACCAAAGTTACCAGTATTCTGTCCAAAGGTAGAGGTCACCTGCCCAAAAGCATTGCCTGTCTGCCCAATTGCAGCAGTAGAAGTGAACAGAGGGGATGTCTGACTGCTGCTAAAATTTAAACCAGTAGCAAATGCAGGAGTTGTTGCCGGAGCTACACCAGCATAAAAAATGGATGGTGAAGATGAAAATGGAGTGATAGACGAACTAAAAAGTGATGAACCAGTTCCAAATGTAGGAGTTGTACCAAAAATGGATGGTGAAGTTGAAAAAGAAAGAGTGACAGACAAATTAAAGAATGATGAACCAGTTCCAAATGTAGGAGTTGAAGATGAACTAAATATTGAAGTTGTTGTTGACGAAGTTGGGCCAAAAAGGCTTGATGATGTTGATTGAAAAGGATTTGATGTAGCAGTCGAGGATGTGAGACCTGTACTATTAAAGGATGGAGGCTTTGGACTAAATGGATTGGTACTAGTGCCGAAGAAAGGATTTACAGATGTTTGACCAAATGTTGAAGAAGAGCCAAAAGGATTTGTGGGTGCAGCTGACACACCAAAGCCAATCCCTCCAGAAGGCTGAGCAGCTGGCTGTGGTCCACCTGAAATTTCAAATTAATACAGCAAGGTAGTCAAAGTCAAGCACAGAAAAGAAGAATGATTAACTTTCAGGGTTTTGCAATATTTTACGAAGGTACCTTTATCTCCTAACTGATAATCCTCCCATCTCAGCTGCTCATGACTTTTATCTTTATAGACAGGCATCGCTGATATTGACTCCAACTTTCCAGCTGGCTGTGTACTACTCCCACTATCTGCTTCAGCTGTAGGTGTGTAAGGAGCTACTCTACTTCCCCCACGTTGACACCCAAATGGTGACTGGCCAAAGCTGGTGCTTCCATATGCCGGTGCAGAAGATTGAGTTCCTACATGAGAACTCAAAAGAATTTAATTATATATATATATACACACACACACACATATATATATATATATATAGATGTAGATATGAACTTCCTAGTACTCAAAAGGTGGAAGCCTACGAAAATATATATTTTCTCCCAAACTGTATTAAGTAATTTCAAAGTTTATTATTAATCGTGGAGACTTGATTACTCACCAAAAGGACAACTCTGGGCTCCAAATGTAGTGGCTCCAAAAGGACTACATGTTGATTGAAAAGGATTTGATGTAGCAATCAAGGATGTGAGACCTATACTATTAAAGGATGGAGGCTTTGGACTAAATGGACTCGTACTAGTGCCGAAGAAAGGATTTACAGATGTTTGACCAAATGTTGAAGAAGAGCCAAAAGGACTTGTGGGTGCAGCTGACACACCAAAGCCAATCCCTCCAGAAGGCTGAGCAGCTGGCTGTGGTCCACCTGAAATTTCAAATTAATACAGCAAGGTAGTCAAAGTCAAGCACAGAAAAGAAGAATGATTAACTTTCAGGGTTTTGCAATATTTTACGAAGGTACCTTTATCTCCTAACCGATAATCCTCCCATCTCAGCTCCTCATGACTTTTATCTTTATAAACAGGCATCGCTGATATTGACTCCAACTTTCCAGCTGGCTGTGTACTACTCCCACTATCTGCTTCAGTTGTAGGTGTGTAAGGAGCTACTCTACTTCCCCCACGTTGACACCCAAATGGTGACTGGCCAAAGCTGGTGCTTCCATATGCCGGTGCAGAAGATTGAGTTCCTACATGAGAACTCAAAAGAATTTAATTATATATAGATATGAACTTCCTAGTACTCAAAAGGTGGAAGCCTATGAAAATATATATTTTCTCCCAAACTGTATTAAGTAATTTCAAAGTTTATAATTAATCGTGGAGACTTGATTACTCACCAAAAGGACAACTCTGGGCTCCAAATGTAGTGGTTCCAAAAGGACTACATGTCGATTGAAAAGGATTTGATGTAACAGTCGAGGATGTGAGACCTGTACTATTAAAGGATGGAGGCTTTGGACTAAATGGATTGGTACTAGTGCCGGAGAAAGGATTTACAGATGTTTGACCAAATGTTGAAGAAGAGCCAAAAGGACTTGTGGGTGCAGCTGACACACCAAAGCCAATCCCTCCAGAAGGCTGAGCAGCTGGCTGTGGTCCACCTGAAATTTCAAATTAATACAGCAAGGTAGTCAAAGTCAAGCACAGAAAAGAAGAATGATTAACTTTCAGGGTTTTGCAATATTTTACGAAGGCACCTTTATCTCCTAACTGATAATCCTCCCATCTCAGCTCCTCATGACTTTTATCTTTACAAACAGGCATCGCTGATATTGACTCCAACTTTCCAGCTGGCTGTGTACTACTCCCACTATCTGCTTCAGCTGTAGGTGTGTAAGGAGCTACTCTACTTCCCCCACGTTGACCCCCAAATGGTGACTGGCCAAAGCTGGTGCTTCCAAATGCCGGTGCAGAAGATTGAGTTCCTACATGAGAACTCAAAAGAATTTAATTATATATATATATATATATATATATATAGATATAGATATAGATATGAACTTCCTAGTACTCAAAAGGTGGAAGCTTATGAAAATATATATTTTTTCCCAAACTGTATTAAGTAATTTCAAAGTTTATAATTAATCATGGAGACTTGATTACTCACCAAAAGGACAACTCTGGGCTCCAAATGTAGTGGTTCCAAAAGGACTACTACCAAATGCTGGTGTTGACTGGCCAAAAGCTGGGCTAGACCCAAAGCTGAATGAAGGAGTAGAAGATGCTCCAAAAGCAGGAGTGCTTGAACCCCAATAAACAGAACTTGAAGCTCCAAAAGCAGAAGTGCTGGAAGTGCCAAAAGCAGGTATGCTCGATGCTCCAAATGTGCCTCCTGTTCCAAAGACTGGGGAATTAGACACACCAAATGCAGTTCCAGTGCTCCCAAATGCTGGACATCCAGTTGAACCAAAGGCAGGGGTGCTCGTGGCACCGAAGGCAGGGGTACTTGTGGCACCGAAAGCAGGGGTGCTTGTGGCACCAAAGGCAGGGGTACTGGAACCAAATGCAGACTGAGTTGAACCAAAAGAAGCAGAGGAACCAAATATACCACTACCAGATGCAGGCTGTGATTGCTGCATCGTGCCTCCTGTTCCAAAGACTGGGGAATTAGAGACACCAAATGCAGTTCCAGTGCTCCCAAATGCTGGACTTCCAGTTAAACCAAAGGGAGGGGTGCTCGTGGCACCGAAAGCAGGCATGCTCGTGGCACCGAAGGCAGGGGTACTTGTGGCACCGAAAGCAGGGGTGCTTGTGGCACCAAAGGCAGGGGTACTGGAACCAAATGCAGACTGAGTTGAACCAAAAGAAGCAGAGGAACCAAATATACCACTACCAAATGCAGGCTGTGATTGCTGCATCATGCCTCCTGTTCCAAAGACTGGGGAATTAGAGACACTAAATGCAGTTCCAGTGCTCCCAAATGCTGGACTTCCAGTTGAACCAAAGGGAGGGGTGCTTGTGGCACCAAAAGCAGGCATGCTCGTGGCACCGAAGGCAGGGGTACTGGAACCAAATACAGACTGAGTTGAACCAAAAGGAGCAGAGGAACCAAATATACCAGTACCAAATGCAGGCTATGATTGCTGCATTGTGCTTCCAAAAAGACTTGATTGAGTAGGAGTAGACCCAAAGCCAAATGCAGGCTTCTGACCAAAAACAGAAGACCCTATCCAAAAAGAAAGTTATCAGTTTAATACCGAGGAAAGGAAACCAAGTTACACAAGAGCTAATGACTAAAAAGTCAACACATGCATAAAATTTAAAGTAGATTACCAAACTTAGCAAATTAAATGTACATGAGAAATAACAATTGCTCCTTATGAAAAAGATGGCTCCCATTCAAGAATGAATAATGAAACAAACAAGTTAGTTTCTTACTAATGAAACACTAAATTCTTCCATTTCCACAAAATTAAAACTGCAACTAATGGTAATATCAATATGTATGTATGTATGTATGTATGTATACTCGTAAGCGTAACAACTCAAAGATCTACACATGTGGTATTAGAACACTAGGAATAAAGCATCACAAAATATCAAAAGACAAAAAGACATTAAAATCATATTCTCTAATATCTTTAAATAGAACAGAAATAATATGAAATGAAGGAGAACTGAATGATAATAACAGAAAAGAGAAAACATACATAAAAACACTTACCACCAAAAGATGATGATGAACTGCCAAAAGCAGGAGTAGAAGAACATAAAAGTCACTAGACACACGCTTCCAGTTTTAATAAAGAACAGAAGCAATCATACATTCATGGAAACATCAGCTCAACGAATTGAATTAAAATAAAATTTCCAGTAAATTTTCTACCAGACGGTTAGTTGCACCAAACATCTTCGCTTATATAGTTCTTCACTCCACAGCTCGTCCTTGATCTCAAACTGAGAAAAAAAACAAAAAAGAAGCAAAAAGCAAATTAAACAAACAGGAAAACTAAAATAACTGCGATAAACATGATGGCATGAACCAAACTTGGGATCCACTTTCCATTGAATTGGTTATCAAAACGGTAACGATTGAACTTTTTTTTTTTCCTTCTGATGCATTTATTTAAAATTAAAAAGAAAATAAAAAGTTGTGCAAAGAGAAAAGAAGAATATACCAGGAAAAAAAAAGGTGTTCAGTGCTTCAACGAATCGCGAATAAAACCCCTGCTATTATATGCACTTGCAATTGCGAAACCCATTATTAAAAAAAAAAAAAAAAAGGGAACCAGCGTATATTATCGAGCAGTGAAGCAGTGGGAGAGAAATAATAAATAAAGAGACGAGAAATTAACGTTTCAGAGAAAGAAAGCCTTTTCCGGGTCGTCTGAACCAGGAGGGAGAGAGAGAGAGAGAGTGGAAGTTTATCGTGTCGGAGAAATCAGAATTAGAAAGGATGGAGAGAGGGAGAGATTTAACCCCGGAAGGCGAAAAGACCCAAACAAAGGCCTGCAAGTGGACAAACCAGTATTTGGAGCTCCAGGTGTTAGCATTCAATTTTAAGATCAAACTAATTAATTAACATATTTGTTCATGCAACTACAGTTGATAAACAGTAGTACCTGTAATTTTATAGCAAAGATTAAGTTTTTTTCTTCCTTTTTTTCTAAACGATGGTTTCCATGTGTAGATATGGATTACTTAGAGGGAAAAAAAGGATCTTAACCAATTTTATTATAATTCTAAAAAACTTTCATCAAAAGTTTACAAGTTAAAAGTCTACTTAACTGTTAAACTACATTAATCTAATAAAATACGTAAAACTCACATATAAATGATTATAATTATTTAAGTTTTCGTTCATGTCTCATATTAAAACTAAATTTATTAATTTATTTTATTTAAATTATAAAATTATTTATTAATAATAGCCTATATTATAAAAAATTCAAATATTCTCACTTGAGTAATATTAATTAAGTTATTTGATTTTAAGAAAATATAATTTAAAAAATAAGATTCCAAACTGATTAATTTTATTTTGATGTGGCTATAATTTTAAAAATAATTTAGCTCTTGAGACAACATCTTAATAATTTTATCTAATAAGATCATTTTATCAATTTTTAAAACAACATATGCAAAAAAACTCCTGTTGATTTTCACTTCCTTTAAAAATTAGTTCGAAAAAATACATAATGTAAATCAAAACAAAATTCAAGGAAGATTATCAAAAAATGAATTGAACCAATAAAATAAAACAAATAGTTTATTTATTTGTATAAAATTCATTTCGTGAAACTCTAATACATGTGATAAGTGTAAAATAATATTTTTTCCTTTAAATGTGAGTTCATAAAAAAATTAATTTTTTTTTAAAATGCATTGTCAACAAATGATAATAATATGACCTTTAAAATCGATTATTTTTAGATTAATAATATTAGCTAAGATAATCAAACTAATATTTTAATTTAAAGTTAAATAACCAAACTAAATATTTGTCAAAATAAAATTATATTTCAACAACTTTCAATTTTACTTAAAACAAATTAAGATATTATAACATGTCTAAAACATTTTTGTATGGAAGAAAACCATATTAGCTATCATAAGGTACTATGCAACAAATTTATATTCTCATATATGATAAATTAAAATGATTAACAATTTATGCATTTATTATATAGTATAAAACATCCAAAAACTTTTACTCATGGCAAACATTAACTAATTATGATGACAATTACCCTAACAAACTGAAATTGTGAACAAAGGTCAATCAATGATCCAAACGAAAAAAACTTTAATCAAGTTAATAACTTTCTAGTCTTATCATTAATAATTAAAGCGCTTTATAAAAATTTTATCTTGGGCAAACTCATTTAGAAAAAAAAAACGTTATACCTTATATGTTTTCAACTAAAAATAATTGTGAATACAAAGACTTTTGAATATTTATCCCTTTTGGGTAGATAAATTGTTTAGATCTATGTATCTTTTCACTTCACAAAATGATTCATAATTATTTCTAAAATAAAAACATTCAAGCACCTTCTTTGGGCAGGTAACACATGTAGTAACCTAAAAACAATCCCCTAACAATATAAAAAATTTTATATTTATTTTAAAAATTTTACTAATTTTGTTATGTCCATTTATATATGTAATCACTCAAGGCAAGGTACTAATTTAAATAAACCTTTACGGATCACTAAAAGTAAATATTTAAAATGCCCAGTACCATTTTAAACACCTTAAAATTTTTTGTCATGTTCTATAATCATGCTATTAATCAACAAAAATACTTAGAATGTCATATTACCAATAATTGCTTCAACAATTAATAATGATTTTATTATGGCATGTCAATTCAAATATGACAATAAGAAATTTTAAAATTAAAAACTAACTTACCACAAAGAGTATCTACTAATACAAATACTTTATACTTATATGAGATTCAACAAATTTCAAATTTTTCATACCATAAATCTTAACATAATAAAATATGATAAATGTCAATAACAAATATTTTTTTAGATAATCATATACACACAATAACTATGGTACAAACCAATCTCATGGTCATGATAATGTTCATGTAAAGAATATTACATTTTCAATATCACCAAACATGAGCTGTGACATAAGTATTAAAGCAACCTAACCTAGCAAACCTTAACAACAATAAATTTCAGTCTAAACCTAGAAATTTACAAAACTAATTCTTTTACTTACTATTATAGACTGAAACTTTAATTAATATCCATTTTACTATCATAATTTAGTTTTATTATCCAGGATTTTAATAATAATAGTTATCATGTTCCATAATATCAAAGACAAACTCTAAGTACTTACTAAGAAATAAATTTTTATTTACTACTCTTTCAAAATATTATAATATCATAACTATAAAACAATTTAATTTTATGAAAACTTACTTGAATTAGTAAGTATTTAGTAAAAGTAAAAGATTTTAAAAACTAGTTTAAAAATTTATGTGAAGCAAATTCACTATATAATTATTTAACATATGATATTTATCTTGACATAATTGCACCACTTTAACAGCCAAACTTTTCCACTATTTCTATAGACTACTATAAAATATAAATGTTTTTCATGAATTGTTATAACTTATATATAATTTCATATGTCCATAAAAAAATTTATAAACCTAATGTCTAAAAATTCTAAACTATAATTACGTGATATATAAAACAAAATATTCTAAACATGTTAAATATATTTATGCTAGATAACATATGCTTTCAAAATAACTAAACTTAATTTCACCTATTACATTTTGTATAAGCATGATCTTTCATAAAACTATTTTATCAAATAATGTTATATAGGAACAAAGCAATATAAAAAACTTACTAATCATGCACGTCACAATTATTTTATGGATTTATATGACTAGATGATATTTAAATGATTCACAAATTATCTCAAGTAAAAGAGTTTTATCATTACAAAATGCAAAGATTTTAACAATTAAATAGTAATTAATGACAATGTTCAAAACTTAGCAATTATATTTAAGAAAACACCAATGGTTTAATTAAGCTCTAAAACATCTTTTATCTTTTTAAATAAGAGCTACGTAATCTTTATCACTGAAAATCAACTATATTATTAAAGACAAAAGAATATAATTTTCTACATATAAGCAATAATCCATATAAATAGCACCGATCATGATGTGTTATTTGTAATTAAATTAAATGTCCAAGCACATAATCACAAACTCTTTTTTGGATCGAGAATATGACATATGAGTAGGCTTTTTTCACATGAAGTTAATATGAGAATATCTTAATTTTTGAAAAATCTATCTTTTTTAGATAGATAGACATTCTAAACTAGTATTCTCAACCATGATGCTTAATTGTCCACTTCAAATTACCAAATACAATAACTCATTTTAAAGAGGCGATTGTATAAGATAATTTGACAATACTTATGTTTTTGCGCATAAAAAAATCTTGTAAGTTTTAATTAGAGAGTTACTTTGACAACTAAACACCCACATTAACTAAGTGTATTTTTTATATTGAAAATTTTAGTTTATTTTGCATACTTAGCTAAGTGTTTGCATTTTGATCATTCATCGTAAACTACTAAATTATGATATATTTCATAAGTCATTAAATAGTTGATCATTCTTGTGTAAAATAGTAATAATTAATGCGTGTAGATATTTCATTTTGTTCGAAGTTTAAAATTTATTTTATTTTATTTATTGTTTATTTATCCTTTTAATAAAAAAGTTTAAAAAATGGTAGAGACTTGGTTGAAGAATGATTGTTTGGTTGGATAAAAGGTTCTTTTAAAAAATAAAATTTAATCTTAATCCAACTATAAAATAGATTGCCTGAAAAGTTTAATCCTGGTTAAAATATTGTTTGGATTTGGATTCTCATCTATAAATTGATTTCAATATACACAGAAAAGTGACAACAATCAACAAAGAAATACTAGAAAATAAGTCACAGGCAATAACGGAGGTCTCAGTGGTTGTTAATCATTTGGGGTTTAGTGAGAATTATAAAGAGAAATGAGAGAAAGCTAGAAATCTAAAAAGGTGGAGATAAGCTAGAGAAGAAATAAAAAAAGGAAAAAGCAGGAGATAATGGTAATCTGGCTTGGCAGCTAAAGTTTCCATCTAGTATGAGGGATGGCATTTAAGACCTTGTAGTCTTGGAAAAGAAAGCACTAGAAAAAAAAAAAAAAAGGGTTCTTAAAAGTGAAAAGCATGCAGGAAAGATAAGTGGAAAAAAAAAAAAGAAACAAGGAAAGTAAAATGATTTGATAAAGCTTGAATTGATTTGAGGACTATATAGATAAACCTATGTGCTTGTCTCCATTTTAGTCAAATTTGGTACTTTTTCTAACTTTTCTTATTTCATCATTCTTTATTTGTCTACTTAATCACTTTATTTTATGTATAATTCTTAGAAAAAAAATTTATATTTGATATGGACAAAGTATATAATATTAAATAAAAATGTTCAATTTTTTTTAAAATTAGAAAAATTTTATTATTATTCATTTAGGGATGAAAGCTTAAAATTCAAGAATATTGATTTGATAATAAATTTTTTAAAATTACGAATGAGTGATTTTTTAAAAATTTTTAGATGGGAGATTTTTTAAAATTTAACCAAAATAGAGGAAAATTTTAAATAAAATTTCAATAATAATAATTAATATTTATTTTTAATTAAAAAAATAAAAAATAATAAAATTAATAAAATTTTGGGATTGAATTAACAATTATCTAATGATGAGATTCTTAAAATTTTCAAATGACAAATTTTCTAAAAAATATTTAGGTGACAAATTTTTTCAAATTTAACCAAAATGGTGGAGAATTTAGAAATGAAACTTGTAAGGTATTTCTAAATAGATCCAAATGGTAAAAAATTTAAAAATAAAATTTGTAAAATAAAAAAATAAATTCCAAGGATGAAATTTATGATAATCGCAAATGGATGATTATTTAAGAGATTTCTATGTGAGAAAATATTTATAATATTGGCCCAAATGGTGAAATAATTATATATACTTTTAATATATTGAAAATTTAACAAAAAATAAATGATTAAGTTTTTTCAATGATAAAGCCTTTTAAAGAAAATAAATGTGATTCTTGAATACTTTTGAGGTGAGAAAATATTTTTAAGAATTTTATTAGATTGATGGAGAAATCTTATAAGTAATTTTTTATGTTTAAACATTGAAATCAAGATCATTATATTCAAGATGATTGTTAGGATAATTTAAAATTAAATGGTATCATCTTATGATGGGTATTGTAGGAGTGCTATAACCCTCCCTATATGTAACCGAATTTTCGAACTTAGTTTTATTTAGAAAGTTAGAACATATTCTTTAGAGACTCTTAATCAAGCTTAAGAGCTCCTTAAAATGATAAATTCACTTAGGTGACTAATCACACCTTAATAAAAGATTGTGGTAAGTCTTCTTATTAAGTTTAGCTATAGATTTATGGATCTATATGTTATAACAATGCATATCTTGATGGATCATTATAGATACGATATTTTATTATGAGATACTTTAAATGAATATATGTCAGTAAATCAACAAGTAATTTATTATAGGTAAATTGAATGTCTTAAATTTTTTATGAATAATTTAATATTTTTATTAAATACCATAACCTTATGTATTATGTACCAAAATTAAAAATTTTACAATTTAATAATGATACATCACGTCAATAGAGTAAAGAAAAAATCAATTCACACAACGAGTTTAAACTCTAATTATTTCAAATAATTAATTATTTAATATCATCTAATTATCAAATAACAGTATTGATATGATACAAGTGATACCAAATTCTAGTGAAGTTTAAACCCAATTTACTTTTAAAATTAATGCATGTTGAATTTAAAATGGATACTTAAAAATTTATTTAATTATACACATAAAATTTAACTCAAAATTAGTACATAAATTTTAAATATCTTATAACAATATGTACCTTCGATAGATTCTAAATATGTCAAAATATTTTATTATGAAATAAAATATAAAAAATTATGTGCATAATATATAGTAATGATTGAGTTATGCATAAATATAATAATATAACAAATATCTCATGCTATTAAAAAAATCATGAATAAAATTCTTATCCAACTTGGGCTAAAGCAAAATTGAATCATTGAACCCATATGGAAAAGGCTTGTTTCGTATCTGAGTATATGCAAAATGTGATTTTACCCAAGTGCCCAATTAGGAAGTAAAGCGCTTACAGTAGGGACAAGCCCACTGCACATGCCACGCAAGCATTCCTTCTAAAATATATGTTAGAGGAGCAAGCCCACTGCATTCCTTCTAAAATATATGTTTTGAGATTAAACGTTAACAGTAGCGTTATCGAGCTTGTGTCTAGCCTGCTGACCTTAGCATGGAGTTAGAACGATGGGACATATCACCTGTGCACAAAGGAGTGATGCGTGGAGGAGCCACGACCTCCCGCTCTAGACATGGAAGGATAATAGAAGGTCAGTGCCAATTGGGAAAAGATGGCTCGTGGGTGGTTTTCATAATCACCTTTTTACCCCCACTTGGGTGACAAGCTCGCGTTACCGAGCTCAGCAGTCCATGAGAGTGCTTCAGCTTGAGAATAACCGAGTCCAATCACTCGAGTTAAGGTTCGATCTTCATTCGTATCAATTTTTTTTTTTATTCCGGGAAGGCGCAAGAATCAGGAAACTATTACGGAGAGAACTTACCCCAGGCTGTTTGGGCGTTGTACAATGAGATCGAGAAATCGCCATGAGATTTAAGAAAAACAGAGCTATTGGTTTCAATCTTTCCTAATCTAATTGTCAGAAAAGATCACCGGAATTTCCACGAGTATAAAATTTTATCTAAAAACAAATATTCATGCGAAATTAAAATTAAAAAAATTAAAAATTTAGTGTTTTTTTTTAAATAATAATAATTTTTGGGTTTTAAATCACATAAAGAGACTTTAATATCACATATAAACATTAAATTTCAAAATACATACTTGATAATTAGAACATCATAAACAAAATAATTAATGCACATATTTGTTTGAATAATTATAGTTAATAAATTGAAGCAACTGTAATTTCATAGATAAAAACTTAGTTTTTCTATCCGGTTTTCTCTTAATCTATGTTTGAATTGAGGTAAAGGGAGAGAAATGAAAAAAAAAAAAAAGAAATGGAAATTATTTCCTTCGTTTGAATATGACATAAAATAAAAAAAAGAAAGGATGCTTAGCTTTCATTGATTTCTTTCAAATTCTTTTAATTTTTCAATTACCTAAAGTTGAAAGAAAAATCAAGAAAAAAAATTTTTAAAATGTGAAACAATTATTATATCTTTTTTAAATTTTCTAAATTTTAAAGTGTATATCTTCAACTTTCAAAATTAGATTGAAAATACAAAACTTTATTTACTAGTAAATAAACTATTTTCAAATTTTTTTTACTTAATACTTCAAAATTTTCATTGACTACTATTTTATAAATAAACAAGGAAAATTTGAGAACATCGAATGTGGACATTAGAGGTGACAAAAAAAATCAAGAATATAGTATTTGTCTTGATTTAGATTTTTTTTATTCGATTTAGATTAAATTTGGATATTAAATATATATTAGATTTAGATTAAATTTCAGATTAAGTGAAAAATCGAAAAAAATGAATTGAATTATATATTTTTATTAGTTTATATATATTTTAAATTTGATAAAATAAAATAATTATTTTATATAAAAATTTATTTAAATATATTAAAAATTTAAATTGAAATAATATATAAAGAATAAAAATTTAAATTTAAACAATCGATAAACTAAACCAAACTGAATTAATAAAATTTGATTTAGTTCGAATTGAATAGTATGAAAAAGCAATTCAAATTCAAATTGAGTTTTAAAATTTTATAATATTATGTAATATCTAAAAAAATAAAATAAAATTTGATTCAAATTAAACTATTATTATTGCTAATAAAAATAATATGTAAATATTATGATAAAAACGAAGGTGACGTATCAAAGGTGAAATACAATTTTACATTTATTTATATATAATTGTAATTTGACGAGATGTAGTAATTTATTTATATTGTTTTGGTTGAACAAAACTAAGTATATATATATATATATATATATATATATATATATTGTTTTCTTTTTCTTTAGAAAAGAGGTGAAAATATGAATAAGTATAAATTACCATGATCATAACTTTTACTTTGGATTTGAGGGCCTAGCGACAAAAATAAATTTTTTCAATTGCTTTAGAAAAAAAAAAAGAAGGAAATGTTACAATAATTGATTAAGGATGCATCATTTTTAAAAAAATTAATGAAAAAAATACATTATATATATTTAAATAATATTTTTATTATCTTTAATTAACATTTATAAATATTTATTAATCAAAATTTAAAAAATTAAAAGAATCAAAACGTTAATAATTTTATCCTTGTTCATTATTTTACATTATATTTTAACCAAAAAAATTTATATCATATATTATTTTATAAAACCAAGTTATAATTGAAAAAAAAATGATATATTATTTTTTATTATTTAATTAAATTATGATCATTAGCATTCATTTATTTTTTTATTAATTTTAATTATTTAAATAAACGATACATATATATATCTTTTTCTTTAAAAAACTTTCTCTTATTTTATTTTTTTTTCTTCACTAATATTTATTCAAACATAAAGTTATTGGGGGCTCTCAATGTTAGATATCAATTATTCAAAAGTGAAGACAGAATTTTAATTAATTTTATTAAAATCTTAAAAACTTATGTATAAAAAACTTATTGGATCAAAGATTTATATAACTATAAAATTATATTAATTTAATAAAATATGTAAAACTCACACGTAAATAATTACAATTAAATTATTTGAACTCTCGTTAAATGTATCCTATTAGAATTAAATATATCAATTTGTTTTATTAAATTATAAAATCATTCATTAATAGCAGAAAAAAATCTAACACCAGGTTTTACCATTTTCACCATTTTCTTTGTTGTCGACTAATGGAATGACCAAGATACCATTTAGAAATCACAATCATAAGAATCCTGAACCTCTGCTACTCAAAGGTTTGATAAAAGGAAAATAACCATGGGGGATCTAAGCGGTGCTGATGGAGTGCGTGGCAGAAGGAAGTCATCATCCAGAGAACACCGTAAATTCGTGGGAGTTAGGCAGAGACCATCAGAGGGATGGGTGGCTGAGATTATGGACTCTTTGCAAAAGGCCAGGCTTTGGCTTGGAACTTTTAATACTGCCGAGGATGCAGCTCGAGCTTAATACGTCTGGCAACCGCGTCTTGCTGGCTAACATTCAGCCTTTCTCGTTTGAGGAAGTCTGTGGGACGGGAAGTGAGACTGATGGGTTTCTTGGTGCACTCAAGGCCAAGTTGCTTGATGGCAAAGGGCTTAGAGTCCTATCACCTGCTAATTGTGCTGGTTTGCAAAGCTAGGGTTGCTTCTAACTCTCCCCATTGCAACAATAAAGTAAGCAGAGAGTCAGGATCGATAACCGTGGCTCCTCAAGGAATTGGAAACATGAACCCTATTCAGAGTCCTGTAAATCCGGGTTCTAGCAAGCCTGACCTTTCCTAAATCATGATCATGAACTTGATGATCAAGAAGCTGTTGGTCAAATTGGGGTTCATAGGCCTCAACATGAACAAAGCCAAACGACATCCATGGCAAGCATGATGTGGTCCAACGACCCGTCATTTGAAGCTGCGTGGGGCACACAGATGAACCAAGTTCTTCCGAATGGCTAGTTTAATATCACTACTTCTACAACCGCTACATGCCGCCGCTTCCAGGGACAACTGAATCAACCATGTACTTGCCATATTCAAACCAGTGCCCAATAGAGTTGCAAATGAATATGAACAACAAAACAAATATGGTAAGGATGCCACTGTCTCAAATTGATGGAACAACAGAAGGTGTTTGGCCATCCGGGCAGCAATTTGTGCACTGTAACAACAACGGTTAGAGCGGTGCTAATTGCTCTTGGGCTTCACCTCATCGTTTCTTCTGTGCTTGATTGATTACGGCCAATCACAGATTCATCATGATTAATGCAATTCTTTCATTTATAAATTGTACAACAACAACATTGACCAACTAATCATTCTTTACTTTGTGCCCAAAGAATGTACTACTCATTACATACAGTAATACGCGCAAGAATTTAGTTATCACATATGTAACATGTTGCTCTAAGTTTGATTTAACCAGTATCTATCCATAGCAGAAAAAAGTTTCTTAACTTTAATACGATAAGTTTATATTATTAATGCTGTAATTTAGAAGCAATAATCAAATTACAAGCCTCGGTTCAGTGCTTCTATAACTCTAATATTTTATACTGTGCATACAACAAGTTGGTATTTAACATTGGAAAGTAGGATGCCTCCATCTTTAGACTTGCATGATTTCAAACAATTGATATTATGGTAAATTTTGTCACAAATATTAAGTTGCTTTAAGAGGCGGATCCATGTGTATTGGTAGGGTGTCCATGATTTCATGAACACCTTAAAGATTGGATAATAAAAAAAATTTAAAATAAATTTCCCTTGAACATCCCAAAAATTTTCCCTAAACATCCTTTTCATCGACATAATTGATAAATACATGGGCAGTGCATTGATGGATAAATCCTAGACACCTCTGGGAAAAACTACCGGATTCGCCGGCGGTTGCTTTGATCATCGTTAGTAGTGCATATTTTCTACTACACTCTTCGGTTAAATCTAATAAACTTATAGGTGGATCTGCTCTGCTCTGCTCTGTCGTCTGCTGGATGGAAAATTCTGTTATATGAAAACTGATACTACATTAGTCCATAAGAGTCCAAGTGGAAAGACAAATGTGCCCAACTGCAGAAAAACATCTTGTTTTGATTATGGGCTGAGGTTCATGGTACTAAGAAAATTGATAATGACCCTTTTGTGTGGTTCTTCCCAGCAACTAAAAATCTGGGGTAAGACGACATAGGTGTGTCCAAAACCAGAGGTGAAAATTAATAATAAAAGATGTCTACTGAAACTGGATCACAAAATCCTTACAGAAAGGTTTTTCTCCTATCCCGTACAGGATGTTATCAATGATTTTGTTTTCTCAGTTCATCGCTTGGCATTATGCCATCTCAATGTGGAAACCAGAATGTCACTTGATGGGGATGATTAAAACACAAATTTAATTGGATAATTATGTCTGTAATCGGAGTCCTAATCACTATCTAATGCTAGATATTGTCCTAATCGGATATACGATCTTATTTGTCTTTTGTTTGGTGGGAATAGCTGAATTTGGATTAAAAGCTAATCGGATATACGATCATCTGCACCAATAACAGCTTATAAGATTTTGAAAGGGCAATCTATAAAATGCAAGACAACCGAATTGATTGCTTTGATGCAGCCTTGAAAATCAAAAGGATCACTAACAGTTAATAAATTCTTTGGTAAATGTGCCTAGGTGCGCACTTTGTTGATCTTTTACATCATATTTATTTTTGCTTTAACAGTTCTGCCAATAGGTTGGAACTTGGAAGCGATTCTTACATCAACTTGCTGATTGCTATCTAAGCTTTCTAATCTAATAGGGAATGAATGCGATGATTAGAGAAATAAAAGAGAGGACAACGAAAAAGAACTTAAAATGCTTTTGCCAATATTTTAAGAACTGATGAGTCAAAATCGTCCTTCAGATTTATAATCTGCAAGAGAATGTTTGGGTGAATGAGTGGACCAAGGACTCTTTGCCTATTTCCTGAACATTTTTTAATGTTATTCCACAGCGTAAGAAATTTAAAGGTAGTACTCTGTTGTCTCTTACAAAAGGCATAAAAGAATGGTCGTGGTCACTGCAAAGTTGTTTCTTGGCATCTAGAATCAAAACCTCATTCTCAAAGCCTGCATAATTTAAGGAAAGTAGGAGCTGGAGCATGGAGGGAATTTCAGTTGAGAGCTCTGGCAATATATTGTAGTTAAAATCCTAGTTTATGAAAACCCAAAGCATCTCCCACATGATCTTTACATATAAATCTCCAATCAGGAGAATACCACAATTTCTAACATGGAGCATATTGGCTACTTTATTTATAACTCTTTCGATTCTGGGATAACTATATCTGCCATGACCTATGAGCAATACATAAATTCCAAAGTGCAGAATGATTAATTCTAAATGCAGTAATGAATATTCTTTTTAGATCATTTACCTCTCCTTGAATTAAATGACGAATAAATGCCAAACATCCATAGATGGAAGCTAGCTAGCTCGGATTCAGTGTGAAGAATTTGGGCTATAGAGTTAGAGATTTTTAACCTGTATTTGATCAAGAATAATTAAGTAGACTTCTAAGATGATATACCAATGGCTTGCGATTCAGCACTTGGATTGTAGAACTGGAAAGTTCAAAGAGCAAACAATTAGTTTTATTAATCACAGGGTACATCAATTGCTTTTCTCTTGATCAGGTGCAGTGGTGCTAGATTTGACACATTGTTCTTGTTTCCCACGTTGTAGGTGCGAGGATGCTTCTCTTCCCTGTTTCAAAGATTTAAGTATTAGATGCCATGCATAACAGAAAGAGTATCATTTTCTCCTACGCCCCTAAGAATATGCCTATATGAATTATGTGTAGTAATATTACTGACCATAAAATCTTGACTGGCATGAAAAATATGGTCTAACAACCCAATAGAGCCTAGAAAAAATATGGAAATGAAAAGCTGGTGGACATGCATTGATGCTTCTATATTTTGCAGGAGCCTGGCAAAGGATTCCAATTGCCAAAGCAATCTCCATTTGTTTGAAAGGATCAGTCAAAAGTATGTGAAAAGATGAGAATAATTATTAAACTACTGTCAAAGTTGGTTGCTTAAAGAATTGATGTGATTTGAAGAATTTAATCTTTCTTTCTTCCCACTTATTCCGGAGTACATCTATTTAGAGCTACACAAGTCTGTCTCAGTTGTGCTAGTAAGAAAATAGTTCGCAAAGGGAGAAAGGTTGCATCACCCTTACCTTGGTTCTTTGAATGCTGGATCTAATGGCAGAGTTGAAGAGCTGTAATGAATGGAAACCTTTTATTGCTATGATAGCAATTGATTTTTCTTTTGCGGTGGTGAATATTCTTCTTAAGAAAGTCCTTGATGAAGGGATGAACCATTTGGTCCTCATAACATTCCGGCTGTCAATCTCTACAATTTTCTTGGCCCCTATTGGCTACTTTTGGGAAAGGTAGGAGCTCCCCGGTTTCCATTCCTACTATTTCTTCTATAATTTATGATAAAATCCTCTACCTTTCATAGTGAGCCACATTCAGATTTCTTGAGTGTGTTTGGCTTTAGCCGTTCCCTGTCATTAGTTTCTTCAGCTGCTTAGGACAAAAATACTCATATTTTGTAAACAACTTAGATGGCTCTACATGGTCAAGTTCGCTTTCCAAAGTATATCTTTGTAATTTAAACTCAACCTGATGATCCAAGATTGATTGCAGGAACAGCAGACCAAGCATCACCCCGCGCATTTTATGTTACCTGTTCTGTAGTGCAATCGTTGGGTTAGTTATACTGAACTAGATTCATGAATTTCCTTCTAGCCTTATTGCTAAAAATACAGGAGACACACCTAAATTACAATTCCTTGTAGGGCCTCACTAACACAATACTTCTTTCTCCTTGGAATTCAATATACATCTGCTACATTTGCATGTGTCTTCATCAACATGGTGCCGGTGCTCACGTTTTTAATGGCGTTACCATTTCGGTATGGATGCAGATTAGCTCTTATATTATGGTACTATGTTCTTCAGCAAAACTTAGTTATCAATCCCTGCATGGTAATTTTACTTTCTCTGGTGCCACTTGTACTGCAGCATAGAAACTGTGAACCTCAAAAGCAACAGTGGGAGAGCCAAAATACTAGGTTCGGTGATTTGTGGTGGAGGTGCCCTACTATTAACACTTTATAAAGGAACGCCTCTATTCAAACACCCGGACTCACAATTCATGGCTCCAAACATGGCAAATGCAATCAAGCTGAGCTCCTCTAGAAGGGCAGAGAGGTGGACTTTTGGTTGCCTAGCTTTGATAGTAGGAACCTTGTTGTGGTCTTCATGGTTTATCATTCAATCAAATGTAGGCAAAAGATACCCCTGCCAATATTCCAGCACTGCAATCATGTCTTTCTTTGGTGCTATTCAATCAGCTGTCTTATGCTTGTCTACAAGCAGGGACCTTTCTATGTGGATTCTGAAGGGAAAAGTGGAAATCATAACTGTCCTCTATGCTGTAAGTCTGCTCTTCTTAGAAGTAGAAGATGATATTATGTAGGTTGTGTTATTATCACAAAGTGCTTCTTTGGTGTAAATGTCAAGTAGTTAGATGACTAATTCTAGGAAGGTAATAACAGAGTGAATTTTAACTCCGCAGGTTTTGGGTCGAGGAGTAGGGAAGAATGGCCTAGGTTTATAAGGCCTTGTAGGCTAGGCTAGCACTAGAAATCTGTTTCCCTTGTACCCTAAACAAAACATCTTTTTCATTGTTGCTATTCAATTACCAAAGAAGGTGAGGGCATAAATTCAAACTTCAAGTATAGGTAACTTTTTATAATTTTGTATTTCCTGGTTGCAGAAATTACTACTCCTTGGGACTCTCTCTATATAGCATCCGAATAGAATCCACAAAACCAAAATAGAAAACACTGCAGAGATCATTACTGTTTTCCTTCCATTCCCTGAATTAACAATCCAAGTAGATTCCATAAACCAAAATGGAAAAGACTGCAGACAGGTGCTTTCCATTCCCTGAGTTACAAATCCAAGTAGATTACACAAACCAAAATGGAGAACACTGCAAACAGCATTAGTGTTTTCCATTCCCTGAGTTAACAATCCAAGTAGATTACACAAACCAAAATGGAGAACATTGCAGACAGCATTAGTGTTTTACTTTCACTGAATTAACAATACCGTAAATGAAAGACAAGAAGGCCACTCGCAAGCCAAGACTTCTAGGGCTTTAAATAGCTTAGTGGAAATGTGCCATAAATAAATAGCTTATTGGAAATTTTTGCATAAGATTACGATGGTGGCCGCTAAACAACTGAGGGCCAAATAGGCTCAAAACGGTCTATTGCTGTACAATGCTTGATGCCTTACTCCTTGAGCTTCTTCCTTGATTTGCATGCCATTGTTTTGTGAATGCAGGGAATGATAGGATCAGGCTTGTCCTATGTGGGCATGGCGTGGTGTGTCAAGAAGAGGGGTCCTGTCTTCACAGCGGCCTTCAGTCCCCTTGTTCAGATAATGGCAGCCATGTTTGATATCCCCATCCTTCATGAACAACTCAATTTGGGGAGGTTAATTACTCTGACTAATTAATAGATCTGCTTATATACAAGCTGATAAATACTCATTACTAACTTTCTTGCCTGGCACACTCAAATGAACAGTTTATTGGGTTCCATAGTTGTCATCATTGGACTGTATATTCTTCTTTGGGGCAAGAACAAAGAAATGCAGGATTGTGCATCAACAATTGCACAAGAAGCCAAACAGATCAAAGAACAAGAGACTCAGTTACCAGTCATCACAGTTTCCTGTGATTCAATCTGTCGTGAGACAAAGTAACATTTTGCTGCCTACCCTCAACTTCATTCATGTAGTATTTAAAGAATCTATATGCTTCAGGTGGCAAAAACATGCTTTCGTGCATTGCTTATTAATTAGTTTAAGACTGACATATGTTGAAATAAGGTATATATGATGGTAATTTGTCTTTTCAAAACCTGCACATATGGTTGTTAAATGCAGCAATAATTCCCCTTGAACAAATTAATCAACTTAACTTTCAAATGCACTCTCTACTTAGTGATTTTGGCAAAAACATAGCTATTTTTATTCTTCGATTTCAACGGAATGGAGAATCCATGTTGCACATTAGAATTTCGCAGACCATGCAAACCATGTTATGACTTATATCTGATATATCAGGGCCAAAATGTCAGTTTGAAATTTGAAGGGCTCATAAGAAACAAGTGATAGTTTGAAATTTGAAGGGCTCATAAGAAACAAGTGATAGACCATTATATTTACAACAGGCTTCGAGGCATTGGGATGAGAGAATTCATCAGAATGCGTCAGCTTCTTGCATTAAAAAATTCAAGAGGATGAGTATGAACTCCAAAGTTCAACACTTGATTATTATTTGTATGGCTGACAACCTAGACCATGGCTAACAATCATGCAGAAAAAACCAAACGGTATCTATGGCAAAGACATTAACAAGAAAGAAACATAGTTATGCTATGGGAATACTCCAATTCCCTTAGATTTGTACCTTTTACATGCGGTCATGCAAACATAATCTTGGATGGTAAAGCAATACAAAGATTTATTTTATACCAGGTTTTCTTGTTCATTAACTTAATCGGAATGTTCACTTTGGGAGGAATCCTTCTCTTTTTTCTTTCCTCTCCTTCTGGGCTTATCTGCTGGCTTCTTCTTGCCCTCGTGTTCAAAAATATCCGAAACGTCCAAATGGACGCCTGGATCATTGGTGTTGTAGCTGCCGCCGAGCATGATTGAATTGTTGACAGCTTGGAAATTGCTGTTCACATAGGTACTCAATGAATCAGGTTCGTCAAGTGAAATTCCATGGGGACTGGATTTCTCATCCAACTCACTTCGCATTGTGGCTCCAGCATTGTTTCCACAAAGTGTTATAATTCTCTCACCGTGCTCATCATCATCATCTTCACGGTGGCTTGATCCGGGCCTATGAATACCAGATATACGGTGAGTTATGGCGGAGACCATGTCTCTGATTTCTTTGTCAAGGTGTCTATGTTTATCTTCTTCACCAGTGGACTGGTCAGGCTTGCTTGTTTCCAGAGGCATTGTTTTGTAAAAAGGAAAACAAGTTGAGCTAGGAAGTTAGAAATTAGCTGTGATAGGCAAATATGATTTTGAGATGGAGCTCAAAAGGAAAACGTTTATATAACAGTGGCTTCAGGGCCAAAACTGTTTGATGGAATAAAGATGCCTTGAATGGCAATTCAAGGATTTTATTTTATTCCCCACTTAAAGGAAAGGGATTACTTGACAATTGGTTAAACTCCTATAGATTATACTTTTGTCACTCTTACGCTTTTTGATTTTTATTCAAGAGAGTTGAAGGGAAAGAATCATTCTGATATAGACATTGTTAAAGCTGTCACTCTAACCTTGTTCATTTTAGCTATAATAATGCTTACTAAGATACTTGAGGTCAAGCCATTATGGCACGATGACACCATTTTTAGGCATGGAAGTTGAATTTTTGAACTTTTGTAGACGGTATGTTTATTATTCCTGGCCATCAATTAAATTTCCAGGTCAAACCTAAATAGCCCATTTCCCCTACAGAAAAAGAAACCTTAGCCAACACTTGAATCAGTTATACAATAAAAAAAAAGGGCTAGGTTGACTGCTAACCAAGATAGAATTTCTTTTTTCTTTGTCAGGTTCCAACCAGAAAATGGAATGTCAAATTAATTCAAAATTTTTGTCGAATTTTACGGTTTATATTTAGCAAATTAGCAATTTTACTTTCGGGTCATGGCATTATTGACAGAAGAAAGAAGGCCTTGTATTTGTTCTCTGGGTGGGCTATTAAATCATCCATGAAAATGTCGGGGAACCTTTTGCTGTATTCTGGTAACATCTCGGAGAAATAAGAACGGTGGATGTCATAACATTTAGATTTGAGAATTTATCATTAGATATTAGTTATAGGAGTCATCACCAATTTTTTTTGTTTAGATGTGATTGGGCCACTTAAGGAATTTATCCTCTTAAGGAGCACCTAAGCTTGATTAAGGATCCTTAAGAATAGGTTCGGGTTTACTAATCAGAACATGATTTGAGAGTTTGGTTACGAGTGAGAAAAGTTATAATACCCTCACAACGCCCATCGAAATATGATATCAGCTCAAATTCATGTTATCCAATAAGTCTTAAAATTTTTACTAAATAATTAATTATTAGAAATTATTCTTAATTAACTTCAATACTTTTAGCAAAAAATTAAAAAAATCCCTTCATCTCAAGAGTATACAAGAAAACTACTGTTTCACTTGCAGAGACTCCATCGTCGGATTATTTAACATTAAAAAGTTTTAAGAAAAGAAAAGAAAAAAAAAAAAAAAGAATAATGATTCAACTTTTGATATAAATCATTTTCTTTTTATTTTAAAAAACCCATTACTTTTGTACAAGAAAAATTGATACTTTCAATTTTTCCTTAAAACATTTAGAAGTTTTTATTTTAAAGAAAATTGATACTTTTAATTTTTCTTTAAAATGCTTTTCTTGATAATTTTATTTTTAAGAAAAATTGGTATTTCCAATTTTTCTCCAAAAATATATTTTTTTTAATTTTGAAATTTTAATTTTGAGAAAAATTGATAAAATTGATACTTTCAATTTTTTCTCAAAAATATTATTAGAAATTTTACCTTTAAGGAAAATTGATACTTTTAATTTTTCCCTAAAACTATTTTTTTTTAACATTTTATTTTTCAGGGAAATTGATACTTTCAACTTTCCCTTAAAAAAAATTTTTGTGTTCAAAGGAAATTGATACAATCAACTTTCCTTCAAAAATATATATTTTTTATCTTTAAGAAAAATTGATACTTTCAACTTTTTCTAAATATATATATATTTGTTTTTAGAATTTTATTTTAGAAAAATCATTAAAAATAAAATAAAATAAAATAAAAATAAAATAAGGAATACCAAATAATTCTAATCTAATCAATAAATAATAATAATAATAATAATAATATATAAAATAATAAAAAAAAAACTTTGAAAAAGCTCTGCTTGGCTTAGGAGATAGAAAACGGCTCGACTTGGTGCGGCTCAAGCGGTTCGGCTCGATTCAATTTAATGACTGAGGAGCGGGTCGAACTCGGGTCGAAAGCGGGTTGTGCTGCGGGTTGGATCACCCGAACAGAAATGCACGGATCATCTAGGTTTTACTAATGCCAAAATGACGTCGTTTTAGCTGGGTATAAAAGACTCTCACTTTTGTTTTTTCGCATATTGCTTCCTTTCCTCTCTTTCTTTCCTCTCCCTTTTTTTCTTCTTTCTTTCTAAAAGAATCCCAAGAACACTGGTTGAATCTCGTTGAATTTTGAAAAATATTATCGAAATCTGGGTTGTTCGTCGAAAGTTCACCGAAAAATTGATTGATTTCTGAAAATGGTATGCCAAAAACTGGGTAACTGGTCGAAAAATTCAACTGACACGGGAAAAGTCACCGAAAAATTCAAAGTTCGCTAGAAAATTCTACTGAAATATGGAATTTCCATAAATTTCCAGAAAAAAATTACCAAAAATTCCCAAATTTTTTTTTAAAATTCCTAAGATTACTCATGACCTTTTTAACGTCTTTTTTTGTTTTTCCTTTCTTCCTCCGTGTTCTTTCTGTGTCCTTGGGTTCTGTTTCAACATCTATTTATAGGGATTGATCAGAAGAGTTTCTGATCAATCCCAATTTCATCTGAGATTGGGATTCAAACTTTGAATCCAATTCCAACTCTACCAGCCCCTAAATTCACGGCCAAATTCATTTCAATTTTTTCTGATCCAAATCCTAATTTCAGTAGAAAATTGATCAAGAAAAAAAAGATAAAAGTAATAGATAAATAATAAAATATATTAATAGATAACTAAAATAATAATAATAATATATAAATAAATAAATAAATATTAATAGATAAATAACAATAATAATCATAATAATAATGAAAAATAATAAAATTAAAAATTAAAAATTAAATTAAATTAAAATTAAAAAGAAAAATGAGCCCATATTACCCATTTGGACCAGGCCCAATTTATCTAGGCCTGGACCAAATTAAGTGTCTATAGTTGCCCCTTTTTGCACATTTTTTGTGAAACAGGAATTATGCAAAGACTTATACATCCATTCAAGACTCAACTCGACACTTTTTTTTTTTGCTTTTTTTAATTTTTTGTTATTTTTTTGGTTAAAATTTTGATCAAAGCTCCTATAAGTAGAGGCTTAATGACTTTGAGTAAAATAAACAAAGCTCCTCTAAGTAGAGGCTCAATGACTTTAAAAAAATAAACAAAGCTCTTCTAAACAGAGGTTCAACGATTTTGAAAAAATAAATAAAGTTCCTCTAAACAGAGGCTCAATGATTTTTTGAAAAAATAAATAGCTCCTCTAAATAGAGGCAACAGAACTTTGAGAAAATAAATGGCTCATTGACAATCATGTTTAGAGGAGTCGAAGATCGTGTTTGAAGAAATTTCAAAAGATCATGCCTAAGGGTCTTACAAATCGATCTTGATACCAAGAGATATCTTTTTTCAAGGATTAGAAACTTACCTCACAAGCTTTTTCTCAAATGAGAATTGAAAAATCAAAAAGTCTTCACATCTGTCTTCTTCATGTGGGATCCTGGAATATCCTTACTCATTGAATTTATGCACTATACTTTTTTAAATGTAGTATATGTTATGCGAAATGCAATGCGTGCGAAATTCAACGCATGCTATGCAAATACTGGCTAATTAATTCCTATTTAATTGTGGTACTAAAGTTTCTCAAGCTTTTTCTTGGACCTTGAACCGTTTGTTCTTCAAAGACCAAGTCAACGTAACTTTCAATTATCTCTTTCATTTAATTCTCATATCCTTTTTGCAAGCAATCTTTTTTCCAAATTCAATGTCTTTATCAAGAACTGAACATCTCAAATTTACCTTTATCACTCATGACCTTTCCAATGTAGTGTAAAAATCTTTCATGTTTATTATTTATTTATCAATCATTATTTCAATATAAAAAAGTAAGAATGTATTCACACATTTCTTCCATTGCAAGGTATTAATGAGAAAAGAATAAGAATGGTTAGGAAATAATCAATAGAAGAGGCATACAAAGAATAAAGAAAAATGTTTTTTATTAGCAAAAAAATTGGCAAACTTTGGCCAAGAAGGAATTACAAAGATAGGTATGAAAAGATAATGCTAAAAAATGAACAGTCAGACAATCATGATAATACATCTCAAGGTTTTTCTGAAAATTCAACTATCTGATACACTTAACAACCTAGAGCTTCTTTGAATTTGCTAGCCTCTATGCCAATGAATTTTTAAATTTGATACTGTATTCTCTTTATCTAAGCTGCCTTTTCAGGTTTTCAACTTAGATAAACCCCCTATGACTCAAACCGCCCATTTAGGGTTTTCGCTTTCAGTCCTCCTTTTTCATTCCTTTTTTTTTCTTTTTTTTTTCAAGCATAATACTTCTTCACAGCATCAAAATTTATAGGATGGGATAAATCATTTCCATCCATCTCAACTAATATCAATGCTTCACCCGAAAAAATTTGTTTCATCACATATGGCTCTTTCTAATTTGGAGTTCGTTTCTCTCTATTATCGTGTTGATTTGAGAGAATTCATTTCAAGACCAACTTTCCATTTCAAAAACAACGAGGTCAAACTTTTTTGTCATGAGCCCTCATCATTCTTTTTTGATATAGTTGACCATGGCACAATGCTGTTAATTTCTTTTCTTCTATGAAATTTAACTGTTCGTAGCATTCTTGAATCTATTCAGCTTCTACCAATTTAACTTCTTTTATAACCCTCAAGGATGGGATCTCCACTTTCACTGGTAGTATAACTTTCATCCTATAAACTAAAAAAAATAGAGTTGCCCCAGTAGAGGTACGTACTGACATTCGATATGCATGCAATGTAAATAGTAACTTTTTATGTCAATCTTTATAAGTTTTAGTCATCTTCTCAATAATTTTTTTATATTCTTATTAGCTGCCTTAACTGTCTTATTCATTTTCGGACGGTATGGTATCGAGTTATGATACTTGATCTTGTATTTGACATATATTTTTTACATCATTTTACTATTTAGATTCTTAACATTATTCAAAATGATTCTTTTTGAAAGTTCATATCCGCAGATGATCTCTTTTTTTATGAATTTATAAATCATAGATCGTGTTACATTTGTATATGATGCTGTCTCTACCCATTTCATGAAGTAATCTATCATCATGAAAATAAATCTATGCCCATTAGAAGCCTTTGGGATAATAAGACCAATGACAGCCATACCTCATATTGAGAATAGCCAAAATGGTGCTAAAATATGTAAAACAGATGGTAGAGTATGAATCTTGTTAGCATAGATCTGACATTTATGACATTTATGAGCATAGTCAATGCAATCACTCTTCATTATCAATCAATAGTACCCTGTTCTCATGATCTGTCTTGCCATTATGTGTTCATTGGCATATGCCTTATATATTTCATCATGTGCCTCTTCAATAATTTTTTTTTATCTCAACTTTACTTACGCATCTCAACAATACCTGATCATGGCTTCTTTTGTACAGAACATCCCCATATAAGAAAAAGCTCATAGCTAATCTTTGGATGACCCTTTTATCATTTTTCATTGCTTGGACTGGGTATTATTGGTTCTTAATGTACTGTAAAATATCATAATACTATGGCTTTCCATCTTCTTCCTCTTCTACATTAGAGCAATGAGCTGGCATATCTTTAATATCTAATTTGATAGGTTGAATATCGATATTATCACTAATTCGGATCATTACAACTAGAGTAGCTAAGGCATCAACTATCAGATTCTTCACTCGAGGTAGATGATCAAACCATACATCTTCAAATTATTTTATCAACTTTAAAATATACTTACGATATGAAACAAGGTTTGAATCTCTCGTCTCTCATTCTCATTTTAATTGATATATAACTAGAGTTGAGTCTTCAAACACTTTTAGTGTTTTAACTTTCTTATTTATAGCAACTTGTAAACCCATGACACATGCCTCATATTCAGTGATGTTATTTGTGTAATTAAAATTTAACCTCGCTGTTATAAGGTAGTATTGTTCTTTTGGGGAAATCAAAATTACCCCAATTTCATGTCTTAAGTCATTGGTAGCTCCATCAAAATACATCTTCAAACACTTTTCTTCATGCTCCCCTTTCTCTAATGGGAAATAGTCATCATGTCTTCATCGAAAAACTCCAATCTCATTGGTTTATATTCTTCAGTAGCACGATCTGTAAGAAACTCAGCTATTACATTCCCTTTTATTGCCTTTTAGTTTACATATATGATATCATATTTCGAGAGTATTACTTGTCACCTAGCAATTCTCTTAGACAAAGAATGCTTTTCGAAGATGTATTTAATTGGATCCAATTTTACTATAAGCCAAGTGGTGTGATAGAACATGTATTATCTAAGTCTTTTGACAGTCCAAGCTAATGCACAACACATTTTTTCAATGAAGAATACTTGGATTCGTATTTTGTGAATTTTTTACTTAGATAGTAAATAGCTTTCTCCTTTCAACTATATTCATCTTGCTGTCCTAGTACACATCTCATTAAATTTTTACACACTGTCAAGTATAAAATTAAAGGTTTTTCTTGGAATAGATGGCACCAACACTGGAGGATTTGACAAGTATTACTTAATTTTATCAAAAGCTACTTGGCATTTCTTATTCCATTCCCTAAGATTATTGTTGCAGAGAAGTTTAAAAATGGGATCACATTTATAAGTAAGCTGAGATATGAACCGTGAGATGTAGTTCAATCTTTCTAGAAAACTTTGAACTTTTTTTGGTGTACTCGGAGGTGACAAATTTTGAATAGCCCGTATTTTATCTGGATCAACTTCAATCCCTTTTCACTGACCACAAAGCCTAGTAACTTTCTTAACTTTACGTCGAAAGTGCACTTGGTTGGGTTCAACTTGAGTTAGAATTTTCTCAACCTCTCAAATAACTTTTTGAGATTGATGACATGATCTTCATTTTCATGAGATTTTGTAATCATATCGTCCACATATACCTCAATCTCTCTATGCATCATGTCATGAAAGAGCATTACCATGGCTCTTTGGTATATTGTCCCAGTATTTTTTAACCCAAAAGGTATGACTTTATAGCAAAATATTCTCTACATGATCATAAAAATAGTCTTTTTCATATCATTTGCTACCATTTTTATCTGATTATACCCTGAGAACCCATCCATAAAGGAAAACATTGAATGCTTTATCATGTTATCTATCAATGTGTCGATATGAAGCTAAGAAAAATTATCTTTTAGGCTAACCCTATTCAAATTATGATAGTCTATACATATTCGTATATTTTCATCTTTTTTAGGAACTAGTACTATATTGGCTACCCACTCTAGATATTTAGCCACTTGCAAGAAACTTGTATCAAACTGCTTTTTCACTTCTTCTTTGATTTTTAGTAGCATTTCAAGTTTTATTCACTTCAGTTTCTGCTAGACTGGCTTATATTTTAGCTTCAGAGGTAATCTATGCTCTACTATCTTCATATTTAGCCTTGACATATCCTGGTAAGATCAAACAAATACATCTATGAATTCTCAAAGTAGATATTTCAAACGTTGCCTATCCCTTAATGAAAGTGAAGTTTCGATACGACCTCTTTCTTATTCTCATCATCTCCTAGATTCACTAAGTCAGTTATTTCTTGATGAGGCTCAATTGGCTTATTTTCTTGTTCAATCAATTTCATTAGGTCCAAAGGTATAACATACTCTTCAGAATCATCTTAATTGTCAAGTTTATCAGTGTTAATTAAATTCTCAAAATTAACTTTTTGATTGTTATCATAATTACCTTCTTATTCATTTAAAGACTTGAAATTGAATGAAATAAGATATATTGACAAGATGTGTTTGGAAAAAATGAAAAAAACAAAAAAAATGACAAAAATGAAAGCACAAGAAAAAATGAATGAAAATGCATCCTAATAATAAAAGATAAATGGCTCAAACAAGAAAAATCATCTCAATGCCTTGGGCAATAGCTATTGGGATGTACAATTACATTGGATTGGTCTCAAGATTAAAAGGTATTTCAATGGTATTCCAATTATTTAGCTCATAATTTGACGGATAATAGAGAACCCACCCTTCTAGTTCAAGCCTTGTTTTATATTCAATAGCATGGATAGTCAACTGGGTGAATGCCTCTTTCATGCTTTGTTCACAATCTTCTTTTTTATTTGGGTATATGAATCTTTTAGGCCTAAAAGTCTCGTATAAGTATGAAATGATCATTAATCTTGCTGTTTTACTTGTTGTTCTTCTCTTGATTTTCCATTATACTGTTTCTTAGCCTAAGCTGAGCCTTTCACTATTATTCACCACTGTTGGGGGCTCTCTTATTCCCTGTAAGTTTTTGCCTAGCCTTACTCTTGAATACCAGCCCGTATTGATGACTTAGCTCATTACTACTTCTGAAAAAGATTAATTTTTAAATCTTTCACCCACAGAATTGACTAACTCGAAAGATCGATAAGAGCATTCAATTACTTCATCAGCAGCTTTCACATATAGGGCATTCAATGGTTGAGTCACTAGCATATCTTCTTTTGTAAATACCATTACCAATCGATCTTTTACATTAAACTTGATTTTTTGGTGTAGGGTAGAGGGCACAGCACCTGCCATATGAATTCATGGTCTTCCTAACGGACAGCTATAAGATATAAAGATATCCATCACTTGAAACTTCACATTAAAAGTGTATGGCCCAATTCGTAAAGGTATTTTGATATATGTCAAAACTTTCTTTTTGGTCTCATCAAAAGCCTGTACGACCATTTAACTGTCCTTCATATGAGAGTAATCGATAGGTAACCTTGCCAAAGTTAACATGGGTAGGACTTTGATAGCGGAGCCATTATCTATAAGAATTTTAACCATGATATGGCTATTACACTTGACTGTGATATGCAGAGCCTTGACACTTCCCTTTCTTTTTGGAGGAATCTCATCATCACTGAATGAAATGTAATTTGGTATGACTAGATTTTCAGCTAAGTGGTTCACATATTCAACAGTTATATTATGTGCCATATATGCCTGGTTCAACACTTTCAACAAGGTATTTCAATGTGGTTTTGAGTTTAACAACAATGACAATAATGACATTCTTACTAGCATTTTGTTCAACTGTTCAACAACTGAATATTCACTATGTTTTACCAACTTTAAAAATTTATATGCCTTTTTTTTTTACACTGGCTTTGGACAATCCTCATCAGGTTCTGCTTCAGGATTATTTCGCTCTTCACCTATCTTGGCCTTTTTTTTTAGCCTTCTCTAGCATTTCTGGAGTGTAGCATCTTTCACTTCGGGTAATGCCCCTTACACTAGTTATATTGGCGATGTCAATCTTAGAGACATTTTTTTCTTACCCCTGAACTATTGTATAACAGTCATATTTTTAAGGCACAACTTTATCATCTTTATATGGGAATTGAGTCGGGACTTTAAATGTTATCGACCTAGGAATGAGTTTGTCTATGACTGATTTTGGCTTGTTCCTACAGTGAATTGTTATCGATTTTAGAAATAATTTTATAAACTTGTCAATCATGGGTACTTCAACACTCTTTAAAACTTCTCTCTTTTCATAGACTTTTAACTGGTATGAATCTAAAAGCTTTTGTACCTCTTGGTGAAATTGCTTACAAGTTTCGATAAGGTGACCAATTGCCCTATTATGATATTTACCACTAGTGCCTGTTACATATGCTTCATGATAGCTGTGCGAACGTACTGGTTGTATCATGTTAGATTTTCATAAAACATCAAATAGCTGACTGAGAAGAGTCTTAATATTTGTAACTTTTCTCTTCATATGACACTCATGTTCGTTATTCAAGGTATTTACATTATGATTAGGCAAAAGATTACTACTAACATTAGTTGCAGTTACCCCTCATGTATCAAAGCTAATCATTCTATCCTTGATTAGTTGTTGCACTTTATGTTTTATGACAGTGCAATTTTTAATGGAATGACCAGCAATCCCGTAGTGATAGTCACAATGGGTTGTGGGATCATACTATTTAGGGTAAAATGACTTGAGTGACTTTAATTTGCTAGAAGCAATTAGATGACTGTTGTAAAACTCACAACATAATTCTATATAAGTCATGAGAATTAGGTCAAATACAAGTTTTTCACGAGTAGTTCGTTGCTCTCGTGAACCATTCATTGGGCTAGCTGAACGGGTTTGAGGTCTTAAGATAGGTTGAGTGTTATGATTGTATATGAAATTTTGAGGCCTAAAAGAAGGTTGATATGCTTAGGGATAAGAGGATTATGAGATTGGTTGGTATGGGTAAGGGGAAGTGTTATTCACAGAAGGGTAATATGGAGGGTATCCTTGTGGTGGGTAGGGTTTATAACCTCTGAATTATTATCTATCAAAGCTCACAGCTTGAGCTTTAGTCTTTTTCTTCTTTGAGGTTCTTTTATTGGATGCTTCACCTCCTTCCAACTTGTCATTCTTGATGACATTCTTAATAATTTCTCTTAAAATTACCATATCAATGAAATTTTTGGTTGTATTCCCTATCATCTTTTCATAATAGGGAGATTTTAAAATGCTGACAAATAACACTGTAGTCTCTTTCTCAGTCAAAAAAAGTTGCACTTGAGAAGCTATATCTCTCTATTTCTGAGCGTATTCCTTAGAAGACTCATTACCTTTTTCTTCATGTTCTATAAAGATAAACAATCAGAAGCCAAGTCCATGATATATCGATATTGACTAATGAAATCATGAGTCATATCGCTTCAAGAACGGATGCAGGTTCTGTCTAACTAGACATATCACATAGCAACGATGCCTATAAGGCTATCTTGAAAAACATGCATTAATAGTTTTTCATTGTGAGCATGGACTGTCATTTTTCGACAGTACACGGTGATATGAGTTTTTGGCCACTTCGTACCATCATATTTTTAAAATTTTGGTACTTTGAATTTTGATGGAATGACTACATCCGGGACTAAGTAAAGCCCATCAGCGTCGATAGAACCATAAAATCCAATTCCTTCTACAACCCGTAACCTTTGTTCAAGTATACTAATCTTTGAATCTTTCTGAGATTCTATCACTTTTATCTTTTTTTTTCTTTTTTTTTTAAGTCATCAAGATTAGGAACTTGGATTGGTTCTACATTTTCAGTAAAGACATGATTTACATAGCTATGGTAATACCCTGAGTTTAAAACTAATGGCATTTCAAGGATACAGAATATATGAACTGCTATGGTGGTATATCCTATGCGGACTAGGCTTGTTATGGACTAAAACCTGGAGGATATAGAGGGTCAGTCACTTCTTATGATGGGAGGCCTTGTTGGCTTGCATTTTTTTTCTATATTTTTTTTCTTGTTTAGCTTGTTGAGAGCATTCAGAATCTTACTCAACTCATTCTTAATATTTTCCTGTGCTTTTTTTGGTTTTTCAAATTGGTGAGAGTTTTCTTGCTCCATTTGTCTAGCTCTGACTCTTGTGTTATATCGATGGACGGGTTAGCAAGTTTATATGACTATCTCATGGTTACTTTGTTAAATGTAATGAATGAGGATGCAATGAATGAAAATGCATGTAAGTAAAGAACATTTACCTTAGGACAGTGCTCAACCAAAAGATTTTATTTATTCCAAAAAATTTTCGTTTACATAGAGTTTATCATTCTAGAGTTATAACCATAAAATCATTTGATCTGCTTATACTAGGCTCTGGCTTCTTTAATGAGGTTTAAGAGACACTGCCCATGTTCTCCTACTTGGCCCACCACTTACTTCAATGCCTCTGCCTCTTCTACCGTCTTTCTTGCCTTACATACCCTTTTATAAATTTGGGTTGTTAAGTGCTCAATGTACTTCTGTCTTCTTAAATTTTCTCTTTTATCACACCAAACTTAGTATGATAACTCTCTATGCTCTCTAACCAATGTAACGATGTAGTCTTCTTTTTTATTCAACTACTGTCTCAACCTGCTTAGGTAGCTATTCAACATGCTATTCTCTATCTATACTTAGGTACTTTTTTTTCCAATTTAGTATATTCTTATTTCAATCATGCATTCTCTTCAGGCAGCTCATCAATTGTTATCTCTTTGGCTTGTACCCTCATACATAACTTTTTATGTTCATGGTGTTAATTTGATAAGTCTTTGACAGTCGTGTCACGTTCCCTAGCAATCTTGTAAACTTTAACTTCATGCTTTTCAGCTCTATTTTTCCATTGATCCTTCTCCTATTGAAGCTTTTGGATTTTTTGCTTTAACTTATCTTTTTCATACTCAAATTCTTTTGTCGCAAGCTCCAATTTGGATAGTGTCTCTTCAAACTTTTCTCTTGTTGGCGATTGGAATCTTTCATAAGCGAATACCATTTCCTGTCTTCGTCTTGCTCTTCAAACCAAGTACCTTTAAGTGACCTTATCAGTGAACGGTCTAGGATTCACTCTACGAGGATTTTTCCATGCTTTAATAATCTCATTCATCCTTTGAAATGCTTTTAGCTCACTGTAAGAAAAATCTGATTGATAAAGCCTATGTGTCATAGGAATGAACTGTTTTACCCCAAACTGTCTTTTTACTAGAAGTGACGCATAACTTGTTGCTCCTCATAAACCCAAAAGTAGGATGACAATGTTATCTCCACACTGATATAGCATAGGTTTTCAATTCATCCACGGGATCAACCATCTTATTTTGGTACTTGTCAGTTTTTATAGGAAAACTATCCACTCATTTTTAAACTTTTATTCTGACCACCCATTTTCGTAAAATTCCCTAATTGGAGCTCGATTAAGGACATAAAGCTTTGAGAAAGAACATTTTTTTCACTCGAAATGGCTTTTCATCCATAAGTATAATAACTATATGTAGCCCGTAAAACATCTTTTATTTCAACGACAGTAACTCAAAGATCTGATAGTTTTTGCTAATATTATCGTTGAAGGGTTACAACCATTGATCACACTCTCGAAGAAGTCAATCACTGCTATTTCAATATAACCCAAAACTTTTGAAAATATCACCATTTCATATATAGCTAAGGCAAATACATCTAACCCTCGTTTTTCATTGGCATGTTGTACTAGAATATCATGAAAAAACTTTCAAGGTAGGCAAACATGTTCTTGTTTCTTCTTTGTATGTGAATCCACAATCTTTTTATTTATCCCCATGAGATGGGCTAAATCTTTATGAAATCCTAATTTGTATTTTTTGACATATATCTTGTCAGGAGCCTTGAGGTGCAAACCCAACAAAGTCGAATATTTCTCGATGGTTGGCATCATATCAATTTCATTGAAGATGAAACACTTATATACAGGATCCCAAAATTATGTTGTAGCTCTAATTAGTTGATTGTTAACACTTACTGTAAAAATGTATGCTATATGCCCATGTCTTTGACCAAACTTCTCTTGTCTAGCTGGGCTCATCTTTTTCTATATATCAACTAAATCCTCTAGTTATTTTGTTTGAGAAGGATAGATGTTGCTTGAGACTGGGTAGAATCATAGTCGATTGGTAAACAATCCTTCATCTTTAGTTGAATCTTTTTTTACTGGACTTTTACTTCGTTGGGTGGCTCATAAGGAGCTAATACAGATGAAGAGCAAACTAATCGTTTTGTGGAGTTCATGAAACACTTTTTGTTGAAGATCATCTTTCAAGCAAATGTTCTTTATGTAACTTTATGATATGAGCATGAACCAATACAAAAGAATGAGAAAAAAGGTTAGTATACCAAATAAAGAGAAATAAATAAATAACTAAGTAAATTAAAACATCACACAGAATAAGAAGAATGAACCCTATGCTTTTGGTCAATTCTAAAGGGAGGGAGATGTCTCTATCTATAAGTTAGGCATTCTTAAAGTTCACTATATGTGGTTCAAGGTTAAAAGTCTAGAGGTTCCCAAATTGTTTCTTATATCATTGTCCATTACAGACTAGTAAGGCATCCTAATTCTCATACATTATCGGTTACAAGCGAAAAAAGTTTAATTTGAGTGAGAGTATTTCGTTAGCCACTACGGAGGCATTAAACCTCACGAAAGCAATAGGTACTTTACTCCCTTCTAGAGGGACGGAGCTTGAGTATAGAGCTCATATTATGCACATGCATATGAATGACAGAAATAACAAAGTAAATAAATATGAATATAAAATCTATACAAAAAGTTCAATTTTATTAGGCTTTTGGATAACACGGATTTATTTCCTAGCCTAACTCTCAGATGTCTCCAATGGAGTCGCCAAACTGTCATAACGTCTAGATCTGAAAATCTATCGCTAGACATTGACTTTAAGAATCATCACCAATCTTTTTTGTTTAGGTGTGATTGGGTCACATAAGGAATCTATCATCTTAATGAGCACTTAAGGTTGACTAAGGGTCTCTAAGAATAGGTTCGGGTTTACTAACCAGAACAGAATTCGAGAGTTCAATTATGAGTGAAAAAGTTATAGCATCTTCACAATGTCCATCGAAAGATGGTACCAGTTCAAATTCATGTTAGCTAATAAGTCTTAAAAATTTTATCAAGTAATTAATTATTAGAAATTATTCTTAATTAACTCTAATACTTTTGGCAGAAAATTAAAAAAATCTCTTCACCTCAAGAATATACAAGAAAACTACTGTTTCACTTGCAAAGACTCCATCGTTGAATTATTTAACAATTAAAAGTTTCAAGAAAAAAAAGGAAAAATAAAATAAAATAAAATAAATAAAATAAAAAGAATAATGATTTAGCTTTTGATATAAATAATTTTCTTTTCATTTTAAAAAACCCAGTGCTTTTGTACAAGAAAAATTGATACTTTCAACTTTTCCTTAAAACATTTAGAAGTTTTTATTTTAAGAAAAATTAAAACTTTCAACTTTTCCTTAAAATGCTTTTCTTGATAATTTTATTTTTAAAAAAAATTGGTACTTCTAACTTTTCCCCAAAATTTTTTTTTGAAAATTTTATTTTAAAAATTTTATTTTTAAGAAAAATTGATACTTTCAACTTTTTTCTAAAACTATTTTTTTAACCTTTTATTTTTTAAGGAAATTGATACTTTCAACTTTTCTTTAAAAAAAATTTTTGTGTTCAAAGGAAATTGATACAATCAACTTTCCTTCAAAAATATTTTTTTTATCTTTAAAAATTTTATCTTTAAGAAAAATTGATACTTTCAACTTTTCCTCAAAATATATATATATTTTTGTTTTTGGAATTTTATTTTTGAAAAATCATTAAAAAATAAAAATAAAAATAAAATAAGGAATATTAAATAATTTTAATCTAATCAATAATAATAATAATAATAATAATAATAATAATAATAATAAAACCTTGGAATGGCTCGACTCGACTTAAGAGATAGAAAAACAGCTCGAGTTGGTGCGGTTCAAATGGTTCGACTCGGCTCGATTTGATGACTGAGGAACAGGTCGAACTCGGTCGAAAGTGGGTTGCGTTGTGGGTTGGATCGTCTGAACAGAAACGCGTGGATCCTCTGGGTTTTACTAATGCCAAAATAACATCGTTTTAGCTGGGTATAAAAGACTTTCATCTCTGTTTTTTCACAGATTACTTCATTCCCTCTCTCTCTCCTCTCTTTTTTTTTTCCTTTTTCTCTCTAAAAGAATCCCAAGAACACCAATTGAATCTCGTTGAATTCTGAAAAATATTATCAAAATTTGGGTTGTTCGTAAAAAATTCACCGAAAAGTTGGTCAGTTTTTGGAAATGATACTCCGAAAACTGGGTAACTGGTTGAAAAATTCAATCGGCGTCAGAAAAGTCACTGAAAAATTCAAAATTCGTCGAAAAATTCTATCGAAATCTGGAATTTTCAAAAATTCCAAAAAAAAAAATCACCAAAAATTCCCTAAAAAATTTCTAAAATTCCTAAGATTGCTCATTACCTTTCTAACACCTTTTTTTTTTATTTTTCCTTTCTTCCTTCGTGTTTTTTCTGTGTCATTGGGTTCTGTTTTAATATCTATTTATAAGAATTGATCAGAAGAGTTTTTGATCAATTTCAATTCCATATGGGATTGAGATTTAAGTTTTGAATCCAATTCTAACTCTACCAGTCCCCAAATTTACGGCTAAATTCATTACAAATTTTTTTTAATCCTAATCCTAATTCCAACTGAAAATTGATCAAGAAAAAAAAGATAAAAATAATAAATAAATAATAAAATATATTAATAGATAATTAAAAAAATAATAATAGATAAATAAATAAAAATATTAATAGATAAATAATAATAATCATAATCATAATCATAATAAAAAATAATTAAATTAAAAATTAAATTAAATTAAAAATAAAAAAAATGAGTTCATATTATTCATTTAGATCAAATCTAATTAATCTAAACTTAGACCAAATTAGATATTTACAGTGGAAAGATGCCATCCTTGTTCCAGTCATTGAACAAATGCCAGACTGCTGTATAAAAACCTGAACTGATTCTTGTGTCTCGCATGACACGAGGTAAATGCCGTCATCGAGCCTCTCGGTCCATCTTGTTGAACCACCGCTGGGACTTGAAGAGCGTCTTGGGCCTAGAATTTTAAGGACTTGGTCAGTTCGACAAGCCTAAAACAACTTATGATCTCATAAGATCAATCCTCGTCTAAAACCAGAAGCAAGCCCAACTACAGAATTATTGAACAACCAACAGTAGATTAGCAACGGATGAACAGAAAGTTTTTGTTAGTATCGAATTTGATTTAATTTTATATTTATTAAATTTGAATTAAATTTAATTTAAAAATATTTTTATATCAAAATTCAATTCGATTCAATATTGTATAAATTATATTCGATTCGAAATTAATAAAATATTATTTTTTAAAATATAATATTTAAATATATAATTATATAAATATATATAAATAAAAATTAAAAATAATTAAAAAATAATTTTTATATAATATCAAATTGAATCAAGTTAAATTTACGAAAAACTTCTAACTTGATCTGATCTTGATTTTTTTATATTATTATCTTATCAAACTCGACTCAAAATTTAATTGAAAAAAATAATCTTATAAGATCGAATTGGATTGAAATTTATCGAAAATGAGTCGGATTACCAACCTTGCTGACAGTTTCGTTTGAAAAATCCGAAGGTCTACTGGAATCCCGGGAATCTTTGAGTATAACCGTAAACCATAATACAGATCATTATTGGCTGTCCTACTCTCAAGTAGATGATTAAAAGAAGCAATACAAAGAATCCCTGACTGCCTTGGTGCCTTAACATACCAAATATGGAATCTACATTTAAACACCATATGCCCATTTTCACTGTCATTTTCAGATTTCCTGCCAAACAAGCCACGATTTGTTTCGACCCTCAACCTTTTCGTAATTTTTTTAGCCACTGAAAGGTTAGTGAGTGACCCCAAATAACCCTAAAAACCTTCTATAACTATAGAGAGACCAAAAACTAAAAATTGGTCCCATGTCAGGAAACGGTTCAATGGATATTTTATTAGAAAAAAAAAAAAAAAAAACTCAAACAGGAAAATGCATTCATGTTTTAAAGAGACACGCAAGGGCGCTGCTCGACCTTACTCCGTGGCGTTGCCTTGCGTAATCAAACAAAAGATTCTTCTTGCGTTCGTTAGCCAAATTCGTTAATAATTACATAAAATTCTGAAAGGAAACTGTCAAATGCTATTAGTCAGTATTTTAATTTTTTCTCTCTCCCCACTTTCTTCTTTTATTTCTTGTTCATCTTCCTTCTTATTGTTGCTGTTGCTTCTTCAACTCTCAACTGTCAACAAACTATACAGTGATTCAACGGAACAAACATTCTTCAGGTACGCGTTCCTTACTTTTCTGAATAGAAATTTTAACGCCTCTTTTTTATCCTTCTTGTATACTATTTTTTGGTCATTGCACACTAAAATTTCAGTTGGTCTGAGCTAGTCCGAAGGCTGTAATTAATTTTTCCCATCTTGTTAGTGGGCTATCTCTGATGGGTTGTTTTTGGTTTTATAGATTTTTGTTTGATTTTTATTTTAGAATCAAAGTAATGAAACTATGAAGGCGTCTGTTGTATTTTGTTCGAGCACGATTTGATGGGTTTAAGCTTTTTGCTTTCTAAAATTAAGTAATCTCTAGGGTTTAGATTGACTGTCAGTTTTGAGGAGTTTCATTTTTTTTTTTGGTACCAACAGTGAGGGTGCTGGGGAAATTCACGAGAATTAAATATTTTTTGAGCAAAAGGGGTTGTGGTAACACTGCAAATAAAAATCAGATGCACAATGAAAGTTCAAGTGGGACTAGCACCAGATCTGGTGACCGCTCCGGTAATTTACCTGAGCCCGACCTTGAGAAGCAGGGAAGCATCCCAGTGTTGCCTCAGGAGGAAAGACAGCCATGCTCGGTTGAGGATTCAGCCTGTGAGGGCAATCCGACTTTGTTAACCATTGTGGTAACGAGGGGCGAGTCTCATGTGACTCAGCAGCCAGTAGTTAAATCATCAAAAGATGTGGATTCCATTAAAGAGGAATTGCCAAGTGTGGCTCCTCCAAAAAAGGGGTATTTTTCGAGGACCACTAGTTCTCATGAGCAATGCAGGTACATTATACTTCTTCCGCATCTTCTACCAATCATACATCCAACATCCTCATTTATGTGCCTTTTTTATTTTATGTTTCCAATTGTTGATGGTTTTTGGATAGCATGAATCCTCATAAGAATGAGGATCATCACATAGTATTGAATATGTGTTAGCTATGTTTATTGGGATTCCATAGATGAATTTTTTTATCTTATCATGTTAATTGTCCTAAGCATTTCATTTAGTCTTGAGAGTAGTCTTATTCCCCTGTTTATTACTTTCTAAACTATTATGTACTAATGGAGTGTGTATGTGTTAACTACTAGTTTCTGTTTCATTATAACGTGTCAAAAGCATGTAGTGCATAAAGGCTTTGGTGATATTAGATCAGATTAGGCTTGAAAAAAAAGCCTCAGTCAGATCATCTTTTATATTGTGGCAAGTCAACGATCTTAAATATACAGCCATTAGCGTAGTGACCTTTTCTGACCTTCAATTTGATTTTTGGAGATTAATCTTGAAAACAATTTGTAGTATTACATGCCATTACTCATTACCATCTATATTGTTTTTCAGAGTTTGTCAGCAGGAGAAGGAAGAAGGTCTTATAGATCTTGGGTGCCAATGTAAAGGTGGTCTTGCAAAAGCACATCGGTCTTGCATTGACACTTGGTTTCGTACAAAAGGATCTAATAAATGCGAGATATGCCAGTAAGTTATTCAAATTTTGATTTCCTACATTAAATTAGCATATTTCTAACATATATCATGGTTCAATTTACTGCTGTCATGCAGAGCAGTAGCCGTAAATGTGTCAGCGCCGGAGTCCGAGCCCATTGTAGGTATTCTGTGCTTAAGTGAAAGGGCTAGCAATAAAAACCCATGGATAAGTTTTCTTGTCTCATTTAGTCATGGCCTACAAGATGCAGGAAGTTTGATCACATCTTTGGGGGGTTTGATTTGCCAACAAGAGTGTTTCATTGCCCAAGCCAAAGTTACAAGCTGGACAGTAAAACATAGTTGAAGATAGAACTTGGCAGTTTTGTTTCTTTGACTACTATTATGCTTGCCATAAACTAATTGTAGAGAGAGAGAGAGTGAGAGAGAGAGATAGATTAAAGACCCATTATACCCCCTGTGATTCTGTGTTCTATCACTTTAAAAGCCTGAGTGATTGATTATATTGAGTTTCTGTCCAAAACAAACACAGAATACTAGTGCTGCAGCTTTCTATCTATTTTTTGTGGTTTAATTGTAGCATCTCATAGTCATGCCTGTGTTGATTCTCAAATGTGTTTCATGATGCAGACAAATTACTGGGTTTGGATGGTTGATCCAAGCTTTACATCACATGACCGTGAAAGGGTAAGTGGTTAACTGCAGCCAGCAACTGGGATCTTACATATTCTTGAGAAAATTCTACCTGTTTGTGTTAACTTAGTATTAAATCACTTTTTATGACAGGGTTGTTTTAGTCCACTATGGGTGGCATTCTCAATCCTTATTGGTGGTCTATTGTTGGATGTGTTAATATCCATTACTCTTGGTGTCTCTGCACTGCCTGTTAACATCATGATTGGTACGTTCACCTCAATCATATCTTCCCCCGTATGTGTTTATAGGAAATCAAATTCTTAGCAAGTAGCTTTTATGCTTCATGGTGTAGTAACTTCAAGAGACATTGTACAGGTATTATTGTTGTCCTAGGACTTGGAACCATCCTTCGACTTGCATTGGAATTCTGCCATGAGTGGAGTTTCAGGAGAGCAGTGCAAAGAGTAGAAACAAATGCAACTCTTGGGCATCATCCTGCTGTTTAGGTACATCTGTATATGGTAAAATTTTAGCCTACAAGCCAATTGTTTAGTTCTTGTTGTTTCGTATATAATGTTCAGCTTATTATTCTGGGAGGGCAACGTTGTTTTTTACTTCTCACACATTCTCCTTGAATGGTTTTAGAATTTATACAATCAAATTTGGTGTGGAACTTTTGGTTTGGATATGTATGTCATCGTTACAAATATAGTTGCTGAGGGTTTTCAATGAGTAATTTTTTTTTTCATGTATTGCATAATGCATAACTATTAATTGTTGTCTTCAAATCAAAGTGATATTATACTGGATCCCTATAGTGGATCTTTCATAATTTGTATTGAAATGGGAACCTAACAACCAGGGGAAACTAATAAAAAAAAAAAAAAGAGTCAAATTCCATCTCCACTGCTTTTGATGGGAGCTGCATTCTTTGGACTTGAGTGAAGCCAATATTGAACAAAGAGCTTGCTGCTATGAATGGCCAATTGATTGTAGTTGCCAGATTGGTGTTTGGGTTATCTCTTTTGCCATAGTAGAAGATAGGATGTAGTAATGTAGGTATAATTGCAGGGATGAGTATTACAGACACGACTAACTTTATATGTTATGGAGACATGTGCGTGTGGGAATAAAGGTTGTGGGCTTCCAAGGCTAGCCGAATCTTTTTGACCATCGAAGATAGCAAATCATTTTCCAACCTATTTGTTAAAAGGTTTAAATTTTATCTCTCTTGATAGCTTAGCGCTTAGCGGTTGCAGACCAATTCTTATGGCCTTGAGATTTAACTTTCGGGTGGTACAGGTTTATTCTTCAAACAAGCAGATAGGAGGATGGGTCGAGGACGATGAAAACCAATAAGCATCTCCCTTCGAGTCTATTATTCGGTGAAAGCAACTAGTAAGGGTCAAATTACGAATCAGTTTCCATACCATGCGAAAATAAGAATTTAATCCATGTATAATAACTCTAACAAAATTACTTTTTCTACTTCTCCAGATATAAAAATGTAATAAAATTACAAAATCACTGTTGTGATAATTTTTAAGCTATCTGAACTGATGATATGATTTTTTTAAAAAAAATTTGATAAAATTTTAACTTTGTGAATTGATAATATGACTATATAAAATATGTAAATACCACGTAAATTCTTGCATGTTCTTTTTCTCTTTTTTTACTTTCCTGTTTAATGGTGATTTTGTAATTTTGAATTGATTCATTTTATATTGACATTTTACATCCGAAAATACAATGTTTAAATTTTTTTCAATTATTAATAAAAATTAAATTTTAATTTTCACACGAATTAAGAAACTATTAATTTCATATTTTGACCATTAATAAGACTAGTAACAAAGGGCTTGAGAGTAAACAAGACTGTTATGATTTATTTTCTTATAATAAAATTGGGACTTGAATTCATTTTTTAATTAAAAATTTCAATAAAATTTGGAGTTCATCTAAAATTTGTTATTAAGAATAAAAAACTCATGACTTGTGATATTACAAACAAAATAATATCAAGCACGTGAATCAATCAAACAAAAAAATTGTGGCAAAAACTACAAAATCATGCGAAAAGCCAGCCGCACGCGGAAAGTTTTTTCTTTTTCTCTCTTTAATAAAAAAAAAAGAAAAGGGGCAAAAAGGCAAAAAGCGTGGCATTATTGAGATTACCGTTTTTCAAAGAAAGAAGAAGAGACTTGCGGGGTAAGCTAAGCACAGCGCTCTGTATAAGTAAGCGCATTGAACGCGGTGTATGCAAATGAAGCAGCATGCACCAAAAAAAAAAAAAAAGGAGCAGTGCTGAATTAGCTGTTTGGCATTGGTTATTATACACTGCGGGCGGGTTTCTTTTTATTCGCCTGTATACGCTTAAATGATCAGCTAATCGTACGACTGGTAGAGCGACGCATCCCCAAGCACGGACAAGTTCACGTGAGAGTCACATGATGTCTTTGACTCTAGTGGGGCTTACGGCTTACCCCCTACGAGGAAAGCGACCGGACGGAAAAGGCGACTGAAACGGAAACCCGACCCATTCGTACAATAACAAATCTTGTGTTCGAGAGGGGACAAAAAAAAGGAGCAAAACCATTTAAAAAAACAAAAAGCCTTGGTTAAGTAAGCGGAAGAAGAAAGGAGTAGTGGCAACAGGAATTGAGTTTAGCGTTGAGCAAAGGGAAAGGATGGCAGTTTTAAAGATGGACTTGTTACCTTTAGGATTTAGATTCAGGCCGACAGACGAAGAGCTCGTCAATCACTTCCTTAGATTGAAGATTAACGGTCATCATTCCGAGGTCGAGGTTATTCCTGAAATTGATGTCTGCAAATGGGAGCCCTGGGACTTGCCTGGTATGTTCTCCCTTTTCTGTTTAATTTAGTTTTACCAAGAAAAGAAAAAAAAAATTGTTGGATTGATCTGAATATTTGATACTTTAGCCTTATCCAAGCGTCAACTTAAAGTCCTTTATTCCCCAATACATGAAATAAATATATATAGTTCATTAATTCTGATTCCTGCTTTCTAGTACTGGAAATTTCCTTTATACCTACTTATGTTCCTTTTTTGAAATTCCTCTCAGTATGCTGAGAATTTTTAATATCCCAAAATTAATGGATTTTTTATTTTTATTTTTTGGGGTCATGATTTAAATTCAGGAATGTCGGTGATAAAATCGGGCGATCCGGAGTGGTTCTTCTTCTGCCCGCGTGACAGGAAGTACACCAACGGCCACCGTTCCAACAGGGCAACGGATAAAGGGTACTGGAAAGCCACTGGTAAGGATCGAAACATTAAGTCAAAAAATTCTCTCATCGGCATGAAGAAAACCTTGGTTTTTTACGAGGGCCGTGCTCCCAAGGGCCAGCGTACCAACTGGATCATGCACGAATATCGACCCACTACTAAGGACCTTGATGGCACCGCCCCTGGCCAGGTTTTCTTTTTAATTTTTAGTTGAAGTTACTGCAAGTACCATCACTACCATCACTGACATAAACTTTTGCTATTCTTAGTTTTATGGGTTTGATTAAACAGCCAAGAAGAAAAAGTTAAAAGAAAAACAGGAATGATTATATGACTTGGACCCCTTCTTGGTGCAGGGTGCTTTTGTTCTATGTCGATTGTTTCATAAACCAGAAGAGAAGAATGATATTGTGAAGTATGATGAACTTGAACAAAAACAATATTCAGCTACCATGACAAAATCTACTCCTGATGACGCTTCATTGGATCTTCTCCAAGATACCGTTTCATATGAGACCCAAGTTCAAAAGCCCAGTAGCTTAATGCAAAATGGTCAAGGAACATGTGACAACAGCTGCAAAAGTCATATGGCTTCTGATGCCGAAGATCATGCAGCAGAAGAAACTGTGATAGAGGTGAGAAGTGGACAATTTATCTACATTTTGGCATTGTTGCATTAATTATTATTTTATCTTGATTATATCATGATTCTTGACAAGTCACTGTTGTCTTGCTTTTTAACATAGAAATATCCGCTGCTGGAAGGCAATTCGAATCTGTATGAGCCCAAATTTGGTGAAATTGACTACAAACTCTTCCCGCCAATGGACTCACAATTTTTTGAAGATCTGCCACTCTTCATGGGTTCTCCTTATGCAAGTGATTTTGGCCATGATCAAAATGGATTTCATTTCCAGGATAGGACTAGTGAAGAAGATGTATCTCTGTTATTGTTGGATGAGTTCTCAAATAACCATGATGACTACTGTGAAGAGTCAAACAGTCAGAAGAACTCGGTTGCTGGAACAAAGTTACCTTTGTCTGGTAATGCATTCATCTCAAAGACAATACCACCAGAAACCTATCTCAAAGAAAATGACATATCCAGTGATACAGGCACTGAAATGCTGCAACTACAGGTAAAGAAATAACTTGCAACTGGCTTTTATGTTCCTATGTATGTAACAATTAGCCATTTTCTGGAGCTTTACTTTGGGTTTATGCCATTTTTATTTGGTATTTATTTTTCACTTTTAAGGCGCTTAGATTTAGTTTACTGTTGGATTCTAACTTATGTTTGATATTTTCAACTTCTTTACCAGTGTGATACAAAGGTTGGATCTCCTAGGTGGTTTGGTGGGCATATTGATAACAAGGAATCACGGCAAATGCTAACTTCCTTTGAGTTTAGCCATACACAAACACCACTTTATGACCAAGAGTTTAGAACTGGAAATATTGGTGGACTTGGAAATTATTCTGTTGGCCTAGCAACTTCATCCACTGATTCTGCAATGGGTAATATGAATAATTTGCAACAATTAACCAGTCTGAAGAATTATTTGAATAACAGTAGTGATCTTGGTGGTGGAACCGGAATGAAGACTAGAACCTACCAGCCCCTACAATCAAATTCAGAAAACCTTGGAACTGGTATCAAGATTAGGACTCGTGAACCTCAGCAACAACCAAATTCAGAGTACATCATAAATAAGGGCACTGCTCCAAGAAGAATACACTTGCAAGTGAAACTTTCTAAAGGGCCAATGAAAGTTTCTGCAGGCTGTGTTGATGATGGCAAAATGAGAACTACTGGTCTCGATGAAGAAGTTCAATCTGCTCTAACTGAGGTAGGACCACAGAAAGCTAATCATGAGCGCTGTTGATATATTGAAGTGAATTTATCTTACCTTTCTTTGGGTTTTGGCTAAGGTCAAGTATAATATTAGTTTACTGAAGTACATTTTACAAAGTGAGCAATATCTTTAAATGCTTTCAATGCAGGTCACAAAAGCAGAAGCTACAGGACAGACTTGTAGCTCTGATGAGCCAGAGAAAGAGAACGAGTTACTCAAGTTTGATGGCAGCGTGAATATTACTGAAGAATCTTGTAAAAAACTGAGGCAGAGGCTTAAGCAGGGTGGTGAGCATCGAAGCAGCAAAACAGGCCCAGCAGTGCATTCAAAGGCAGTCCCCATGCATCATCGCTCAAGCTCTCTATCAATTCTTGTTTTCGCTATTTTCATTATTACTATCTTGTGTGTCCTAGTCATGGGAATATGGAGATGACTTAGATCTTGAATTCTTGATGTTGTTGAAATAGGCTGTAGATAGGTAGTCCATTTTCCTGCTGTATCTTGGTAGGAAATATGATCAGGTTCTTTCTTTACTTTCCCTTTTCAAAATATTATTGTAGACTAATGGTATACTAATTGGATGATAGCATGTCCACTGCTGGTAACACTAGTTGAAATCGGGATAAGCTTTATGATTGATCAATGTAGCTTCTCATCTCGATTGGTTCAGTTTGAGCTGTGTTTGAAGTTTCGCTGAGTTGCATTTTTCTTTTGTTTTTGGAAGTCGTGCTGATTTATCTTCAGTAGACAGACCTGTGAGAATAATTCGCGGATTTGTTGATATTGAAAGTTGCACAGACTGCATCCGTAATTCCGTGTCAAACTCGGGCACCTCTAATCTACCCATGTTGTTGACGCAATGCATACTGTGGGCTCGTTCCATGTCAGCAAAGCCATATCTATAACATATGATACCACATGGAAATGACACAAAAGAGAGATAAATTAAAATTTTAACAAAATTTATATAAATTTAATAAAACTAAAAAATATAAATTATGATATATAATTTTTGGTAAAATATTATACAAATATATAAATTAACTAATTACGGGATTCGCGAAGCAATGCTTAGTTGCATTGCATACCACCAAAATGATGGGCTTCCTTCTACGGTTTCTATTTCTTTTTGGAATCCAAAATGAAGAGGTTGGACTCGTTATGATCAAATGGGAGATATTATTTGAGTTCCCAGTTGGTTGATCGGATTTCATTCAGTCAACGGTTCTCATGCAACAATCCTTGCCCAGCAAATATCACAAAATGTAAATTATTCATCTTTTTACCACATTATTTATTTTGATTTTTTTTTATACACCAAAAATGTAAGTAGTCGTTTTTTCTCCAATCAAGAGAGAGAGAGAGGATACAACAAAAATATTTAGAAATTTTAATTTTATTTATTTGTATAATGTATAAAAAATATAATAATATTATTTTATCCTTCATTGAAGTTCGTAATAATATTAATTTATTAAAATTAAACATATTTTAGCCAATTTCTATCTAGTAAGAATTACAATTAAAGAATTAAATTAAAAACATGCTTTTTTTTTTTGCTGTTTGCTTAGATGCCGAGAATTGTCGACGTAAGTTAACCACTTTTTAAACGAACTCGTGAGATTGTGTAAAATCATCTCATTGGATTTTAAATAAAAATAGTTTTTTTTAGAAAAATAGTTTTTTAGAGAAAAGAATGAAAATTCATTATTTTTCTTCCCTATTTTTTTTTACCAAAATTAAAAAGGAAAAAAACATTATCTTTTTTTTCCTCTCTTAGTAAACATGACATTAATGTTAAACTTAAACATTTTCCTTAGTTTTACAGATAAATTCATCTGATATGTTACGGTAATAAACAGCCATAAATGGCGAAATGACGTGGTATAACAACCGAATTACTTTATACTATAATAAATAATGATTTATGTTTGACGTAAAATTAGTGTATAGATTTTATATATTATTAATAAATATAATAATATTATTTTATTAATAAAATAAAATAAAATAACTATTTTATTGATAAATAATTTTTTTTAAATATTTATTTTAAAAATTAATATTTATCTATTAATAAAATAATATATAAAATTTATTTATGTTAATAATACATCAAACATAAATTCTATAAATATTACGATAAATGGACGAATGAAAGACGGGGAGGGACAACGACAAGGCTGTCATAGTCCAGATAAGTCTAAACAAAACTTAAAACAATGAATTTTCATGTGGGCGCAACTCCACGTGGAAACTCCTCAACCCAGCGGCACACAGGAAACTGGAACTGCAAAACTGCAAACCCAAGTGCTAGCTGCCGCCGCCGCCATTATACTTATCTTACGCCATTTATATTTTGTATAAAAATAGTACATTATAATTTGTCTTGACAATATAAAATATATTTTTTATTTTATATGTTTTTATTAAAATATTAAAATATGTCACGTAAGGTTTTTTTAAATAATTTTTTTGTTATATTATTATATAATTTTTACATTACATTATTATGTCGTTTTTTAAATTATCAATTATAAATTATAATTTACTATTAAAAAAAAAAAAAAACCAAAAACCAAACATCTCCTCCGCTCTGAAATTATATTTGTGGACACGGCCAATTGAGTCCCTTAACGATTACTCAACCCTACCAAAACCTTTTCCTTATAAGCACTACCACCCTTCTTCCCTGACCACCAAAGTTTCACCATTTATATAAATATTTTTGAGACGATTGACTTCATTATTTGATTTGGATTTGCTAGATTTGTGATCCCAAGCTTTTAAGTCTTTAGCTTTAGCCTGAGCCAAGCTTGAAGAGATGTTTCTGGTGGCTATTGTAGCGGAGGTTATGGAGGAGTACGCGGTGCTGTTGGCTACAGTGGTTGAGCATATGTTTCATGAAGCTCATTTTCCAAGGCGTATTCGTTTCCGTATCCTCCGCCGTCTTCCTTTTGTTTCCTCCACTCCCCCTCTTCTCCATGCCCCTGCTTAAAAGTTTAAACCCTGTTTTTCTTTCCTTGTTCCTTCTTTTTTTAAAAAATTTTTTTACATTATGGATAGATAGGCATGCGGATTTCAATTACCTATACATCCGCCGGAGTTCTCTTTTCATTATCTATGTAATATAATTTTTATTCGAAACTGCATTATGCCAAATCTTTGTTCTTCAAAGTCTTGTTTGCCTTTCCGAGTAGTTCAATTTTGATGATCTGAAACATGGTATTGAATTTTGGAAACAATTCAATTTTAATATTTATCTCTTCACGAAGATCCATAATATTCAATCGTTGCCTTATTTAAAGCCGGTTTAGACAGATTTTTCATACGTCAAAGAGTGAAATGAAACTACATCGATTCATAAAATATCCGAAGAAAGCTATTGGCTGTTGTTTTTGGGTAGTTCTCACATTCCGCCGAAAGGGTTTATTCAGTAAGAGATGGATACAAACTAGCACAGGGACAAAGACAAGGTAGGCATCGGCATCGGCATCGGCATCGGGGCATGTGAGTTGCGCAGACGTGTTAGAACGTCCTTTGTTTTTCAGTGTTCATTTATCCTGCCAAACAAAAGCATCAACATTTGTATCTAAGCTGATGTTTTACAAGTGTCAGCCCACTGGAGGAGTTTTAAAGCACTTTTTTAACCCTTTCGAGATTTACCGGTGTCACTGTCAGCCCACCGGATGAGTTTTGGCTAAGTCCGACTTATTAACATGTACTTTTGTGATCTAAAATCAGATGAGAAATAGATGAGGTGGGAAAATATCTATCTCTGTGATTTTCTTACATTGCCTGATTTTGATTGTATGATTAGAAGTTCAAAACTCTCTTCGTGAAGTGAAGAGACACCTTAACCGAAGGTTTGTATGTTAATCAAAGGCAAAAATAATACAAAATTCTTAAATTTTATTACTTTATGTAAATAAATTTTTAATTTTTAATTTACATTTAAAAGAGTTTTTAATTTTTAATTTATATTTAAATAAATCCTTAACATAAATTAATTTTTTATTTAAAATAAAAATTTATTTAGATATAAAACAAAAGATAAGGGTTTATTTTAGTATAATAAAAATATAAGATCTTTTTTTTAAAAAAGTGAAATATTTCAAAAAAATTTTAATATTTTAGTCTTAATCTAATTATTAAGCTTTAAAGAGATTAAACCCTCATTTTTATTTTTAGAAAAAAATAGAATTAGGACAAAAAAGACAGACTTTTATTGCATAACTCAATGGACTCTTGGTAAGATGGGAAGAAAAACAAACTAATCTTTGTTTTCTTTCTTTTTTTTTAAAAGGAAAAAAGAACTAACCTCTGTTAATTGTATTTCAATCGACCAACTCCGAGAACAACAAGACTAATCGAGATTTGTTTTCTTGTTGGTTCTTGGGTTGGGCTAGATGATGATCTAGTTTCTTACATTGGCAACTCAGACAGGCTTAAAGCCTAACGTACAACTAATGACAAGTTGGGCCCGGCCCTCTGATGCAATGCAGTTGAAAGAGTGCTTATTAGGGATTCCAAGAATAAGAATTCTGAAGGCTCATTCTGTTGGGTGCCTCAGATATCAGAATCATTGGAATGGAATTCTTCGAAATACTCCCTGTTTCCCGAGCACAATCGCTTCTAATGTGGACCCTCAGCATAAGAAGCTCCATGTACAAGCACTGTTTAATGATTCTGTGGAATGATTACTTGTTTAGTGTGGTTCTGAATTTGATGCTCGTCTAATCTATGTGTCTGGTCCGTAGGGGTGGGGATCAAAGGAAGAATGTATTTATGAAAAACAAGTATGCTTTGCTGGTATAAATTCAAATCCTCCAACCAAGCAAATGCTATTAAGTTTTCAAGCTAAAGTTCTCTGCACCCTAAAAGTGGCAGTGTTGCAGAAGGGATCATCAAATAATGTGACATAATCCAGAGTAACTGTGGTCAAGCCCCACACATGGAAGGCCGCAGGCAAGCCGGTGAAGGAAGTAAATGTTTTCATGAGAATTCATCGTCTCTTTTGAATTGTTGATGTAATTGAAGGAATTGGTACTGTCAATGTTTCTTCAGAATGTCACAGAAATGTATGATGACGAAGTAATTTGGAAATTAAGGCAGCTCTATATTCTGATGAGATCATAGGCCATTCTTCTTTCATGGAATGAAGCACCTGATCTTGCTTATGGGATCCTAGGCAGCAGATAAATACCAGAGTTTGTGGACACAGCGGCTGGGTTTGCTTAACCTCAGTTACCATGTAAACTTTTGAATAACTTGAGTAACTTGCGTTGAATACAGCTATACAACGTTTATATACAAGATTGGTCTATGAGCCAAAAGTACATATATATTTACATGCTTAGGGTTAGAGAATCCTGAAAATGAGACCATTTGTGCCGGCTGACTATATTAATAAAACCTCTTAACTCGTGTTTTGCGTGTCAGCTGCCTTTCCTTGAGTCATGGCCCATGGAATTTATAAACAATAGAACTAAAATGCGGAAAGCTAGCTCTTGATTCCAAGTACAATAATACAAATTATGATTTGACAAATAACTTATAAATTCAAGGGACATTCTTCCAGTTATACCGTTTCTATCTTTAAAATGTGTGTTAATGGCAGGGAGAATAAAAGTTGTTCTCTTTCTAATAAATAAGCTATGATTACTATGAAAATTAACAAATTGACACTAACTTTAAGAAGTATATAAAAGCACCGAACCTTGTGAATAATTAGTAACCAAAAGTAGTGCAGAATAAACTACATTGGCATAAATCTCATGGATAACGTTCTTTGGAGTTAACAATACAGAGTACATTAAAGGGAATACATTACTAGTAGGGTAGAAGTAGCACCATCCATAAATTCAGTTCTCCTATATATCCTTTTTTGGCCAGTCTGCAGGTCAGTGATTGGCTGTAATTGCTGGAAGAATATAAATATTGCCCTGAATGGATTGCAGTCTGATGTGTGGAATAACAGTGCTTTTGTTCTCTGCTATTAAATTCCTTCAACTGATATTTCTATAACTACCAAAAGGCAATAGTACTACAAAATGCAAAGGTTCTTTTTTCCTTTAGGCTTGCATAAAAATGTAAAATATCTATAGCTTGTAGGCTTAACTAAAAAAAATGTGCGGGGAATAAAACTTTTTTCTAGATATTTATTTTTGCATGTATGTTGTATTGTGATTTTCAAAAAATGGTGGAAAGACAAGATTTTAGGAATATATGTTCCCTTTGCATCAAAACCCAGCTTTCCTTAAGCCCATCCATCTCCCAAATCAGCTGATATTCCCTTCCGTATGTGTCAGCAGTCATGTTAGCTTGACCCACATTTCAAGCATTAACGTGAGAGTTTGATACCATTCCCTCCCATAGGGTTTATTATAATTTTCATGTATACGTGTGAACTATAAATGAAGGCCAAGCCAGAGTCCAATGGATATAATTAAGCGCAAGAAATTGTTCATCTTTTAAGTAGTGTCGGACTACTTTGGAATATATTACCAAGAGATTAGAACTTAAGGGAGGCGATGCCAATGCAATAAAGGAATATCTTCTGGGGCTGGGATTGTCTTCATCAGTTTCTCTTATATCCTTCTCTTTATATACTTGAGCAGACTTATTTCTATGGCTACCTTAATATCCAGAGCATTTGGCTCTATTATATCTGCCATCTCATACTGTTTCTTTGGCTACCGAGACAACAAAAAAAGCGTCAGCGACATCAATTACTACAACATGCCCAAGGGTCGACCACTTTCTCTGCAGGTTTCCCTTTCATCCCCCAAAGTATATTTTGTTTTTTGATCCATCTAGGTATCTTAATTGTTTGCCTTCACCTTTCACCATGGCTCTCCATCTCCAACTTGTTAAGAAAACAGATGAATAATATAATAAAAAAAAAAACCTGGCTCTCTTATATTATATCTATCCACTGGCACCATCTCCATGATGCCAATTTGCTAAACTTTTCCTTCTATTTTATGGATTATATGTATATTCAGCATCTTTGCCTTTTCTTTCCCCTTCGTACGTCCTTTATGGATGTTGAAGTAGAAATATAAAACGCTTCAGGCTTTCCTTCATAAAAAAGTTGTGTTGCTTGTCGAGCGTGCTATCTTTGTTCCTTTGCTTGGTTAAAGCTTAATCCATGAAAGAAGGTTTTCCTATTCCTCACCAACCAATTATCTTGACCATGTTGAGGCAAGTGCTTCAATCTTTTGTCTCAAAATTTGAAAACAACTTACTTTCAGTTAAATATATACCTGCAGAATAATCTTATGTTAACTAATCTTTAGTTACTCAATCCAAAAGCATGTGAAGGTATTGTTTTTGACGATATTCAAACTTTTATTAGGAGGGCAAGCCATTCAAAGCTTTTTTACTGATCATGTTTATCAAATTCGTCTATCCATGTCTGTTTGTTTCGTGTGAACTGTTAAATATGCATAAAACACAAAATTATTGTATTATCATTAGACACGTCAAATATAAAACATATTTTTTGGTTTTTGCTAAATCCATATATTAAAATTTTAAACTACGTTTTTTTTGAATCATTTAATTGCTAGGTCTACTTAGAATCATCAACATATTTCTGGTACCAACTTTAAGACAATGTTACCTGGTCTCAGTGGATTCAAGAATCTGCAACCAATTAAGTTTAATCTAGACCCAACATGATATTTCTTAATCCTTGGGTGCCGTAGAACTGCATAAAGCACAAAGGGCGGCCTCAAAAAGAATGATAAAGGAATAAGAAGAAAGATAAACAGAACCCTGTATTTTGTGAAAAAAAAAATAGCGTATATCACTGTTAAACTTAATCTCTCTTTACAGACTGTGGACCTCAAAGTCAGGATGTGCTGCACTGGTTGCGAGAGAGTAGTCAAAAACGCCATTTACAAGCTTAGAGGTATATTCTCCTTTCTTTAAAAATCTTCCCTCGTACCGATACTTAAACTGATTCTTGTCCAATCACTGTTTCATAGGATTAATGTTCAAAGATATTGTGTTTAGGGATTGATTCGGTGGACGTGGACCTAGAAATGGAAAAGGTGACGGTGATTGGGTACGTTGATCGCAACAAGGTGCTGAAACAAGTGAGGAGGGCAGGAAAGAGGGCTGAATTTTGGCCCTACCCTAATCCTCCTTTGTACTTCACATCTACTAATGAATACTTCAAAGACACAACAAACGAGTTCAAAGAGAGTTACAACTATTACAGGCATGGCTACAACCTTGGACAGAGGCATGGCAACATTCCTGTAACTCATCGTGGAGATGACAAGGTCAGCAACATGTTCAACGATGACAATGTCAATGCCTGCCGTCTCATGTAAAAAATATTAATTAGTTATTACTATCTATTTCTATGATCATCACCATCATCATCATCACGTAATAACTCATTTAGTGTGAAAAGACTTTCATCAATGTATATTAATATATAGTTTGGTGCAGGTAAATAGTTAATATATCTTCATCTAGTGGTTCTTATAAGAGCGAATATATTCAACTGGTATCTGCTTCTCTTTGCTGTGTTATTGTTTTCCTGAGTCATGCTAAGGAAGGAATATGCGGTAATAATTTGGCAATATTTCCCACTGGAGGGGCCCATCACCCCTGACGCCTTGAGCTAGCCCTTGAGAGATGAAAAGCAGATTTAGACCAGAGAAAGCAAATGCCATACCTAACACATGGACGAATCCCTTAATAGAAAAGAATTTGCGGCTGTCAACTTTTTTTTTAGAATTTATGAAAAAACTAATTAAAAAAATTATATTATATGTTGTGAAATTAAAAATGTTTTATATCAAATAATTTTTTATTGCCATAAATTCAACAAATGAAAAAAAAAATTTCACAAATTTATACTTTGTTATTAAAGATGTCTTATTTTTCATATCCAAACAAGTTTCACTATAAGCTATATTGATTGATTAAACCAGATGAATTTATATTTGATGTACTGTTTGTGTATAGATTTTAAATGTTATTAATGAATAAAATAATATCATTTCATTAATAAATAATAAAAATAATAAATTTTTAAAAAATATTAATTTTTATATATTTATTTTAAGAGATGATTTTTGCTTATTAATGAGGTAATATAATTTGATTTGTTGATAATATATAAAATTTGTATAATATATTAAATATAAACTCAAATAAAAAAATATTCATTTGTATTTTTTTTCAATTTGATATGAAAAATCAATAGAAAAACTTATTAACTAACTAACAATGACACATAGAAAGAAGTCATGAGAAAAGATTATTTGAAATAACTATTTTATATCAATATATAAAATTTTCATTCAAATTATATCAAACAATTATATTTAAAAATTATTTATTTATTAAAAAATTAATAAATTTTTTTAAATAAATATTTATCATTTTATTATCATGCATAATAAATGATAATAATTAATTTTAAAAAAATAAAATTAGGTAACATGATTTGAATATCAAATGCATATGAAACAATTGTTTCATAAAATTCCTTTTCCAAATGCCAACAACGTCCCGTTTTCTTTGAGGATAATCACAGGGGATTCTGATTTATTTTCCATTTGGTTTCCTTTAAAAGAAATGAACAGGGCCAGGGGGTTTACTTCATTGAGAAGGTACGAAGTTAATAGAATTGTTTTGGACCGTTAGATTGGTTTGGTATTTCGCAAAACGAAAGATCAAACAGTGGAAGTTGATTGCCAATGCAAAAAGCGTGTTCCACGTTCACTTTGTTAGGTGATTGGTCGATTTTTTTATAAAGTAACAGATAGGAATTATTATTATTATTATTATCGGTTCCTTCTTTGTTTCTTACTTCTTTTCTGTTCCCATGAAAACCAACCATTTCTCAACCAATTTCAACTTTCAAATGTGCCCCTATTTGAGTTAATAACATTTGAGTCTCACATCTCTTCCTAATTTACATAAAACCACAATATGTTTGTAGTATTTACAAATCTCATTTTAGGCATATTTTTCTTTCTACTGAAATATCATGATTATTGTCAAATTTGGACTAAAATATACTAAGTACATGTGTTATTTGTAGAAGAGCACCACATTTTATAACCAAATAAAAAAGTAGTGGTACATTGTTAGAAAGGAAATATCAATTTTTTAAAAGTTTTTTCATATTTTAATAATCATTGAATTTAAATAAAATAATAAAGATATGAAAAATTACAAAATATTATTATATTAATTTTAATTTTTTCATATTTCACTAATATTAATAATTTGAAATTAAATTTTGGTTAAGAGGCTTTAAAAAAAAATGTAGACATGGGTTCGAACTCCGTCATCTCTCTTTCTCTTTGTATGGGTATTTGTCTTCCTTTGAAAAAAAAAATTATTACATTAATATCAAATTTTTATATTTCATGAATTAATGATCAATGACTTTTAATCTTTCTTATTTATTCTATATATAGGTTTTTGTTGTAAAAGATTATGGAGATCATACTCAAATAATATTTCTTTTTCTTTTTTGTAGGTTTCGTGGTATTACTATACTTAGAAATGATATTAGTTTGTCTTTTTTATTTTTTCAATATGATTGTTATTTTAATTTTTTTATTATTTTAAATTTTGCTTTATGATTGTTATTTTATTTTTTTGTTATTATTTTAAATTTAATTTGTTTTCTTTTTTTCTTTTTAATTTTTATTCCAATAAAATAGCATGAGTTTCAAAAATTTTTAAAACTATTATATATATGTGTGTATATATACTTATTTATATATATAAATTAATTAAATATTTTTTAAAAATAAAACTAATTGTGTAAAGTAGGTGTAGAAAAACTAGTTAATTATTAGAGATTATAAATTTATCTTTAATGATTTTTAATTTGAAAATAAAAGAGGATTAATTAAATTAATAGGATGAAAAATATTACTAATCATAAAATAATAGAATTAAAGTTAAAAGTCTTCATGTAAGGGAAAAAAATGAGGGCGTAAAAAGGAAAATTATGGGAAAGTTAAAGGCTAAAAGAAAAAATAGGAAAAGAGTAAGTTTCGATCCTACGAGTCAGTCTATTATTGGTCCATGACTTATGAAAGAAGCAGTCATAAGAGGAAGTCTCCGTTCAAATAAAATCAAAGACAAGGGGAAGAGCTGGTTGCACTCCATCCATTCCTGCGGACCGCAGTGTAAAAACAAACAAATTGAATCAAAACCCAGAAAAAGACTTGAATTCTTTCACCTTCAAAATCTATGTTTCTTTTCAGGTAATGAAATATGACACAATTCCAGTCATTTTGTTCAATTTGCATTCTTCAATTGTTCTTTTACCTCTTTAAAGTTTATACTATGATGATGATCATGTCGACTTATCCATTCCTTTCTGTTTTTTTGTTCTGTTTTGCCAATGAAGGTAGAAAGAAAAAAGTGAGAGGTTTTTGTTGTGGGTTGTTTGGTTTGGAGAATGATGAGTGAGAGTAATAAGGCCATTGATGTCTTGTCAACCCCAACATCCTCATCTCGTTTGTCACCTTTGGCTCGTCCGTTCACTATCAGCAACCCTTTCAATCGCCATGAATCCTTTGACCCTTTACTTGACTCTTCTTCTTCTTCTTTGTCTACTTCCAATCTTGATCAACCCTTTCCCTACCTGAGTTTGGGTGGTCAAGGTCGTCATGGCTACCATGCCTATCACTCAGATACTACTTCTATTACTGCTTTCCCTTATGTTGATGACCTTGACTTTGAACCCGATTCTCGTTTTCCATACTACCCATTAGAGGAATCTGCAGTTCACACCCATTTCACTTTGCCTACTCATCAATCTTCTCAAACTAGTTTCATTCCTAGTTCTTCAAGCTTGGGCAATGTGGGCTACAAGAGTAGAGTGCAGGGAACTGCAACGAATCAACAAGGGCCAGATGTTCCCCACAAGAAACTGCTTGAGCAAGGTATTTTCAATTTCTTAAGAGGATTTTCATTTTCGTATCAAACTAATCAATTTGCTATGATTGATTCATTATCTTACAATAGCCCACCCGGTCATTGTTACCTTTATGAGACTTGTGATGGTGTTTGTTAGATATTTCTATACCGCTGATGGCCCCATTTCTAATTAATGTTGTAAATATAAAATTAAAATCCTACATGTTATAGAGGAGGAAATTCATTTGCTATCAAACATCAAGAACACTATTTCCCCAATCTCGTAAGTACGATGATGAAAATCATGGTTTCTATCTTATTTTATGTGGCTTCATGATGCTCTCTACCCCCAGTATTTTTTTGGCTTAACTACAAGTTAATATGGACTTTAGGCACCGATAGGGATGATTCAATGATGAAAACAAAGGTGAATTATTTTGGGACATGGATCAATGTTGAGGGGACACCAGAAAGAACATGAGGCATATAATACTTCAGTGAAGATTTGTTGCTCCTTTATTCAGAATTTTTTAGCAGCTTTAGTTATTACTTGTGTATAAATGAGAAACATTATTGTATTTTGGTCATTTGTTTAGGATTTTTTTTGGTTAGCTTAATAATTCGAGACACTGATCACAAATTACATGTATAAAGGACAATGCTAGGAAAACATGAACGGTTGTCTTTGATTTGTCATGTTGTGTAATACCAGAGATTAACTATGGCAGTCTCATTAATGTCATTAGGTATTAACAATTGTGAGTTTGTAACATTCTAATACTGAAAAATAACTTTTAGAGTTGTTCTTCTAAAGGGAGCAGTAGTTTATCGGTTTTGAATCGCAGGGTTTTATTCTTCTTGGATTGACTGGAGACTACTTAAAGGTGCAAAGATGAATAAAAATAAGAAGCATGTTCAATCAATTTATACTTTTTCTGGTGACCATGCTATAAGGGCTGAAACTGTTAATGGTTTTGTTCAGGTACAACTGTTGAAGGATCAAAACTTGTTAGTGAAACATCTTCTGTTTTGCATGGAAAAGTCAGTGTGGTCATAGGAAAAGATAATCGAATTAGACCAGAAGACATGGAGGACATACGTACTGAAAGCAGTGTTTATCAACTGGCTAATTCTGAGATAAATTTGTTGAACAAATGTATGACAAAGCCATTGACGGCATCATTGGATTTGTCCTTTTCTCCCATACCTCAAGATTCTCAAAGTCAACTGTCATACTCAGCCCCATTAATGACTTGGAGTCATTGTGATTCAACTATTATTACCAATGAGAGATGCTTTCCACATTTTGGTTCACGTGCAGCTGAAACTCTGGTTTCATGTGCACCAGAGTGTTTTTCTTATTCAGCTCCAAATTTCAAACCATCAAGTTCTAGTTCCAATCCTTCAATTGTTAAACCGTTTACATTAAAGTATGCGGCTTCTGGCAGCACTGAGCCAGTCTGCAAAAGGGATACTTATTTTGACCATGTTTTGTGTAGCATGATGGATACTGGTGAAGTGCAGAATCCTGTAGAAAAGGTGGCTTGCCATGACCAAGTCATAGTAGAAAAAGGTGAAAAAAGAAAGATTGTTGAACCTGTCCTCAGTGAGATTAAAAATCCCTCTATTACAGCAAAACCCAAGCTTCAAACTGCTTGTCCCAATTTTCCTGAAGACTTAACTCTGGAACAACATGGTGCTAAAGCAGGTATACCTGATGATAAATCTTCCACTAACCATGATGATTCTGATGTAGATTCACCTTGCTGGAAAGGAATCCAGGCTTATAAATCTCCATTCAGAGATTTAGTGCCTGTAAATTCAGAAGATTCTAAGGGTCAATCTCCAGCAGCTAGAGCTTCAGTGCCTCTGAAATCAGAACATTCCAAGAATGAAAAAGTGGCACGTAATAGTTTAGATCCTCTGGCACCTGTGTTTATTCCTGGAAATTCTAAACAAAAAGTGGATTACCATCAGAAGGAATGTCATGGAGATAGTTCCTTGTCTTCTCAGAAGATTGCGGCTTTAGCTGTTATTTCTTCATCAGCAGAACACAAATTAACAGATTCTGTTAAAGCAGGAACATGTCCTACAGAAAGGAACAGTGATATAGCAAGAAAGGAGCATTGTGTTCCCTTCGAGTCATTTAGAAGTTCAGTGGTAAATTCTTCTTGTAGTTTTCAGCCAAATCTCAGGGAAGAGTATGTTACATCTGAAAGTCAGCTTGTGAGAGGTACAAGTGTTGGTGGCTCCATGGAGGGTATTGCGGATGCAACACATAATGGGTTGGATAGTGTTGAGGACATTGCACGTAATCGGCCAAGTACTAGCATCTCTTTCCTTACAACAGAAATTGCCTTGAATTCAAATTCCACTGGAATTGGTCTTTTTTCTGATTTTTCTGAAAGACTTCAAGAGCCATCAAAGTCTACACCTCCCAAAATAGATGTTAAATTATTGATTAATACAATCCAATATTTGTCGGAGTTGCTTCTACAGAATTCTTCATTTGATTTAGGTTCACTGAGTGAGCATGAGCATGAGCATGATAAACTCCTAAATATAATCAATAACATTTATGTTGTTATCAGAAATAAGGCTGGTCAAATGGCTGTGAGGCCTGTATCAAGTGATCCGTGCACTTTATACTACCAGAGACAGCCAGCTGCTCACCATGAGGTATGATACTTAATATCCTATTGCCATCATTGGTCTTATTTGCTTACTGGAGAATTTGCTTCATGTTTTAGGTATAATTACCATGGAAACCAATTTGGAAGGTCAAAGCATGTATTATTCACATTATAATTGTTATTATGTTTTTGTGATAATAATTTCAACCTCCATGCATTTGATTGGTTGATTTATTTTTCAACGGCCAGGCTGTTTATATCGGAGTAAAAACTATTCTTCTCTTATACGCTGAGACTGAGAGCAATTGACCTGTAATGTGCCTTTATTAATCTTTTTTCTCACATAATTGTTCTCTAAGGAATGTTTTGAGCTAGAATAATCTTGAAAAGAATGAGCTTAGTCCTCTCTTGCTGCCCCTCTATGACTTAATGGTTTGCTATTACAGCATAGGGTAAACATTATCACACTAAAAGCTTTATTAGGTTCTGAAAAACCTTAATTGAATAATTTATCTATCAGCACTGAACATGAATTTTCAGGTAACAAAGGTGAAGGATAAAGTTGTTTTACATGATCAGGAAATGCGTAAGACATCTGCTCACATTTTTAGTAGAATGTTGTATTCTTTTAATCAAAGCAATGATGATGAAGGTTTCAGGAAGGGCGATGACATCGGTCAGGTATTATTTGTGGTGGTATGCTGGTAATTTTGTTACTAATTCTGATGCTATCAAGTAGAATTTGTTAATTTTGTTTCTGAATTCGATGCTGAATCTTTCTATTCTCGGTTTAAGATTCAGGTTATTGAGAAGGATCCAAAAGTAATTCATTCAATAGAGCATGAAATGCCCCCAGAAGTCTTATTTTATAGGAATTTGTGGCTTGAGGCTAAAGCAGCTTTATATTTAATGAAATATCAAGGGCATGCCTTGCACATGAAATCAGAGCCAGACAGACACTGATTAAAATAAAGGTTATTTTCTTTACCTCAACCCTTAAACATTTTCCCCTTTCGAGACTGCCTTTCTACTCTGGCACATTTTCACAGCAGTGCATTCCAAGCCCTAAATTGATGGTTGTAGGAAGCTGTGGCTAAAAGACATGTATTTGTAGGACCATCTTTATAACTAATTTTCACTATTTTGGCAGTTGTATAGGGGTTCACTTTAGGGCTCTGCTTGAGCCCGTAATCTAACATGTGGGGTTGATGAGTCGAAGTGCAGGTGGAAGGAGGATATTTTGTGCATAGGTGATAAATATAATGAAGAAACTGTGATACATTTCTGAATGTGGTGAAGCCTTGGATGGAAGCTCCTGTCCTGGACCTGCAAGCTACCAGATTTTGTGTTTAATGGTAGTTTAAAAGTTGTTATCTTAACACAGAAGGATAAAGCCACCAGAGTCTGTGTTTCTGGTGACAATATGGGGCAGAAAAGTCAGTTGACAAGGCATCGAGGTAAGCACCCCCAAGGTTCAGTTCACCATCCCTGAGGATATACACTCAGCTTGTGGCAGATTACTTGTAAATGGTATTTCTCTCACTAATACTAAACTGGCTGTTGTCCCGCAACTAGGCCCATTGCGTCTAAGAAAACGTTTTGGGCCGCTTAACATGTGGGTTCTGTTCTATTTTCCGTATTGAACAGCGTTGTTGGACTGCTTGTGCCTATGTGAACATTCACTTGAAGGGCTGCAGCCCTAGTTTTTGGCAGTACTACTCATCCATTCTTGCGTTTTTGTTCGGACAAACGTACGTGATTATTAAGATGTAAAAATCAGTGTGAGGTTAGAATGAAACTAAACAAAGTGAAGCAGCACCAAAATCATTTTTTCATTTTCCATTATAACCAGAGTGAGTGAATCATAATTAATATCCCATCACATTTATCCCATGGTAGGATTAATGGTGGAATTCCTCGATCACTCTTTTCTTCTGATATCCAACAAATTTTCACGGCGAAAACCTGTCAAAAACAATGACGTTTCAGTATATGCCAATGGTACAACCAAAACGGTATACCATGTAGTTCCAAGAATTAATGAAGGGAAGAGCATCGTTGTGATTTTAAGTACGATAATAGTTGAAAAGATAAGTATTTTTCTAGTGGTCTGGTTGGAGATGGAAGGTCATTTATCTCTCATTTACTATAGTGGTACCGCGCAAAGGCTTAGGTTTTGAATACCCAGTTGGAAGTACAATGACAGGCCATGTAAAACCTTCACTCAGGCTAAAGTGACTACTCATTCAAGTGGGGGACCCCTAACTTGGCATCCTATTTACAATGGCAATAGAGAGAATTTAATTTGTAAAATAAATAGAAGGAAAGTCAATACTGCCAAACCTCAATGTAGTTTAGCTCTAATTGCGCTGCTCCCTCTCCCAAAAATGGTCCATATACATAAAATATGGTCCATCCCATCTCATCATTATTGCATGAAACCAGAATAATGGTGTTGTTAGAAGATGCCATGCCAGGCAGGCTAAAAAAAAAAAAAATCTGAGCATTGTAGGAAGGGAATGGGCATATCGCAAATGGTTGCAGTTGGGATATCTTAACAACAATCTGGGCACCCGGCATTAATTGTGGGAGAGCAAAGTGTAGGACAAAAAATCAGCCCCATGACATCCCAGGTGGTCAGAATTTTTCAGTCAGCCCCACCTCCCCCCATCCCCCCCTTTCTTCCTTTTTTTCCCCTCCTCTGCTTCTGTAAAATATTTACTGGCCCCTTCGTACAGTATTTCATTTACTAGCATAAAAATTTTAGAAATATTGGAGTCTTTCTCTCTAGTATTTACGGCTGTTATGAAGGTCATTCAGCAGCAGCAACCCAATGAGTTGTTACTGTCACCTCCCTCTATATTTCGCTATAATTGCGGTTGTTTTATGGGATCGGCTGCCATGCACCCTTTGCACTGTCATTATGAATGCTCTGTCATGATAAAGAATACTAGTATTTAATAATAGTATTATGAAATAGAAACAGTAGCGTTGTTGTTATCAGTACCTATAGTTCGTCCTCCCACCCCTCGGCCATCAGCTTTATTTTGGTTTCTATCAGCTTTATTTTGGTTTCTTTTTAATCTTCTCTTCTTCTTTTGTTGCAGCTTGTACTTCTTTTTTTCTTTACACTTTATTTTTCTCGCTTCTTTCTGCATGATAGCGTCATCTATATCAATAAAATTACATAACGAAAACAAGAAAAGCAGAGTTAATCAGAGCCGTCTACGGTTTGACATTTTCGATGCCTAACACTGAGAAGAGACAGATGCAATCCATTGTCCACATCCACCTTTAAGAGACGTGGAATGTTGAGTGGTAGAAAAGGGAAAGGAAGGGAAGTGTGCCACTTCTCTCTTTCCTCTTTGAATTCTCTTCTTTAGTTTTCACCATGGAAAAAGTCTTCCGGAATAGAGCCAACGCAAGATGATGACTAGTGAAGGGTATCACGGGAATGTGGTGCATTAAATCCAATGAAACATCAAACCAAAACGTGGTCCATGCAGTCTAGGGAGTGGGAGTAGTTTGCACGCGTCCTCATCCGTTGGCAGGGTTTTGGGATTGGGAGAGAGAGGACAATAAAACAAGGAGAACTACTTTTCTTTTGTATTTCCAACTTTATTGTCGTCATTGATTACGCCTCTGATCTTGAAAACACTATTTAATTTGTAGGGTGGGGGCTTGGTGCCCCAGCCCAGGTTTGCGCGTAAGACTAATCTTGTTTCCGATCCATTCATTGCTCTGATCTCGTCTTCGTCAAACCTTTCTTTGTTGCCTTTGGTTGGTGGTTATTACTCGCTGCGTGCACGATGCTTGTCATTTATGAGCTTCCTTTTTGTTCATATATAAGATGGTGGGATCACCCAAAACATAAATTTTAACTTAAGCATGAGCTACATGACAAGCATTTCATGTCCAACAATTTCAAGGTGGTAGTATTTACATCAATAGCAAAAAAATATATACACTTTAACTCAATTGATTCATGTAATATCTTAAAATATATATATATATAGTTAAAGTAATTAATGAAGTTTTCAAACTGATCATTTTGGATTTTGCATTTGCGTACGAACAGGCTTCCAAAGCTAAATTTGTAGTTAGTTAATGAAGGAGCAAGCATATACTATATACTTGGAGAGGGAGGGAATATTAATTAAGGACGTTTTAAAGTGTGAACTGCCATTGATATGATCATCATCTCATGACTGGCAACAGCCTGCAGGAAAAGGCAATTGAGTGAGTGCAAAAGCCAAAGAGAGAGTAGAAAATCCCCCAAACCCAGAAGAATGGAGAGGCGGGAAAGGGTTAGAGGGGCTGTGAGGTCATTTCAAGCAAAAGCATATGGGAGATGGAAACCATGTGAGCAGAAATACTGTTAAGGGACCAGAGTTGATTCTAATTACATGAAATTGATGGTATAAAAGGAGGTATGGGTATTGCCCACGATATCGTTACGGCTGTCATTTGTGTTTTGCCTCAGCTCAGTCCAAAACCGCAGCCCTACACGCCATTCATTGAATGGTCTCTCTCCCTCCTGCTGCTGTTACTTTTAGATTGCTACTTGCTAGCTACCACCATCGTTATTGTTTTTTTTTTTTTTTTTAATTTTGCTTTCACGTACTCAAAAGGGCCCAGTCTAACCTATACACACAAACATGTGAATAATGAATTGAAAGTGTCCAAGTATCCATAATCCATGTACACGTATAAAAGAGGATGAGTCATGATTGAGGTTGATCGGCATTGGAACCTTGGCAGTGGCTTGTCCTTTTAAGGGATGACAGCCTAACAACAATTATGCTTTCTCTAGTAAAAGGACCCTGCCCTCCAAACCCTGCTCGTTTGACAGTACAATCCAATTGGAAATTGGATCCTTTTCCATTGCTTCTACACTAAAACGGCAAATAGCATTGTTTCTCAACTGGGAAAATTGAACCACAACCCTTTTTTTTTTCTTGGGATTGTAATTTTACCTTAACTCTAATAATTTAAAATATAATATGATGATAATATATAAAAATAATATAAATAAAATAAATGATTTAAAATTTTAATAAATATTATATATGAATTTAATAAAAATAAAAAATAAATTTTATTTTTTATATCAATACAAATTAAAACATATAATTTTCATATAAAATATATAAATTATTAATATTTTATACTAAACAAATTTACCAGTTGTTTCAATATAAAATTTTGAACTTTTTTATCCTTAATTAATCTTTACTATCTCTAATAATTGTACTTGCAGTTACACATGCCTCTTTCTGTCTTTTTCTTTTCTTTTCTTTTTTTCCCTCAATTATATTCATTCTTGCCTCCTTGTTTAAACATATAATGATAGAATTTGATATCCAGTAAGTCTGAATTAAAGTTTAAATCTTAATACTTATAATTTTTTTAAAAATCAATTGTTGGTCTATATGAGAGTCATGAGGAGGGAATTAAAGAATGGGACATTAGTTATTATATCCAAACTATTAAAGCTAAAGGGTTGACATCGTTCTTTCACATTCAGCCATGTAAACTTCTATACCTGCAATGTGATGTCTTTGATAAATATAGTAGTTAGCTAATTAAAGTGACAAAGATCATAGAGAATAATAGCTTACCTAGGCATAAACTAATTAATACAACAAATTACTGATGGTTGACAAGTTTTCTACTTACCAAACCAAGGAAGGGAAAAACATAACATATCTTCCAATAACATACTAGATTTGTACTTAGTATTACTCCTGATCAAGTGATTGATTTAATGCAAATATGTTCAAATGCTCAATGTTATGGGATTAGATCTAAGTTTATTAGTAGATGATGGATTAAATTTATCATTTGTATTTGAATTGGTGTAATTTTAGCACCTATTTTTTATTTTAGTTTTAAAAAATTAAAATTTAGTGATAAAAGAATAATTTGTGAGAAAAAAATAAATATTTTATAAAATGTCATAACTTTTGATATTTTTAGCTAAAATAGAAAATATAATGATAACATTGAGATTATATAAGTTATAGATTTGATCAATCATCGTAAATAAAAGTGATAAATTTGAATCTTATTGCATAAACTTATCATGTGCTTACTAAAGTCTATCTTTATTTAAAAAAAAAAAAAGGTTAATATCATGATTTTTCTTAAATTATAGTGAAACATTTAATATGCTATCTAAATTTTAAAAATATCTTATGTAACATCTGAATTATGAATTTCCTAACTAATATGATACTTTAAAATGATAATACGTAACAGATAAATAATTTTTCAAATATCATATTAGTTAATAAATTTATAATTTATATATCACATTAAAAATTTTTAAAATTTAAATATCATATTAAATATTTCACTATAATTTAAAATATATTATAACATTAACATTTTTAAAAAAATCTATTAGTTAAAGAATGCAACTCAGTATTCTTGGAAAAAGAAACAATACAAGTAACTGAGTAAAAAGTAAACTTTTATTTTGAGCTATAAATAATTTTTATTAAAAAACACTAACTAATATCTATAAAGGACAGAAGATATTATTAAAGGATGAGAGAAATTATAAAAACATTGATAACATATAAATGTTTTAGCATATTAGATGACAAAGATTAATGGCATGGGTCAGATGAACAAAGAATGGCTTGATTGAAGTTTCAGTATGAAAAAAAAAAAAAAAAAGTTCGTTAAAAGGTCATTTTCAATTAATTAATTACTTGAAATTAAGACAAAGATATTTTTGTCTGTTAAGAAATTCATTATACCTGTTTTGATAAAGTTTGTTTTTAGGAACTTTAGTTAGCTTTAAAAATCACATTAAATTTTCAAATCTTGCAAAAGTTAAAAGCAGCTACTACTTTTTAAGAGTTTGCATTTAATGCAATATCATTATTTATTAATTTAATTATCCACATAATGAACAAAAATGTATTCTTTTGTCAAATTAAATTTATGAACATTAATTCTTAAAACTTTTAAAATTAAGTTATTATTAATGAAATGACAATATAATTATTTCATTAAAATAATATATATATAATAGATTTATATTTGATGCATTGTATATAATAAAATAAATAAGATGATGTCACTTTATTAATAAATAAAATTTTTTTAAAAAAATATTAATTTTTGTACATTTATTTTAGATATTGATATTCGTGTATTAATGAAATAGCATCATATGATTTATTGAAAATATATAAAATTAAATTAACTTCTTAATATATATATATATATATATATAATGGGGTCAAATTAAATATCTAAAGAACTCTTTTCACATAAAACACCAAAGACATTAAATTTGATGTTTCCGACAGTAGAATACAAATTTCTTCCCTTACAATATTAACATGAACTTTTGAAGCGCCGTCAGTGCATGAAAAAGAATCCATGACATGCAAAAGTCGGTCAAGCACTCCATTTGAAAACAATATTGCACCATTCTTTTCTTTGAAAACACCTCAATTAGCTTTGCATTTAAAGATTAGACAAAGAAAAAAAAATTGCCATTCACGATGCACCACCCCAAAAAGAGTAAAGAAAGCTTAGCCATATATTTTAGGTTAGCTGCCGAGTTTTGGACTTGAAATGTAGCTTAGTTTCCCAAGATTACCAAAGTCATAGGGTTTGGACAAATGCTAAAATATGAAATATTTTTAAGTGACTATGCACATTACATGATGCATATTCCACTGTATATGAGGATTTTGAAAGAGCTCATATCCAATAATTTGAAGATCGTTTAAATAGTTAAAAAAATAAAATATAAATTTTAATTTGATTAATTTATATAATTATTTTTAAAAATTAATTTTAATTTTAATAAAATTTAAATTTTAACATCCTAACTTTTTTTATATCTCATATTAATTTTTTTATAAAAAAATTATAAAAAGTTCATTTTCTTGGATTCAGGGCTGCATTTGGGTCTCATCACGGCAATTATGACGTATGATTAAGCCTCTTTTTTTCTACAATTGCACCGTAGCTATCCATTTGGGTGGCAACATCATGATCTAATTGAGCTGGTGTGGCATCGGTGGGAAGGAGAATTTTTATTGAGGGGAAGGGGAGTGAGCCAATGCCGCTCATTTTTTACATTTTTGTCTTCTTAATTTTCTTTTAAACCAATTTTATCCCTATATTTAAATTATTAATATTAAAACAATTTTAATAGATTTTAAAAAATAACATCCTATTCTTATTGACATTATTTTTTTTCTCTCTAAGCAATTAATTTTTGAATATTTTAAACGTTAAATAAAATTAAAATATGTATCAAAATAAATTTTACTTTATTTTTAAATTAATACTTCCTCTGTTTTAACATATTTTTCATATATTAATTTTCACAGAGTTTAAGAAAAAAATTTTAACTTTAATATATTCAATATTTAAATTTACAATTTTTTTATAAATTTAAAGTTCCATAATTTTTAATGTTAAAAAGTAAAAAAAAAAAATTAAATAATTTAAAATTAAAAAAAAAGTTTTAGATGTTCAAAAAATAATATATAATTTTGAGACATCTCAAAAAAAAAAAAAAAAACCTAAAAAAATGAGATAGATGGAGTATCTTTAATGATATTTTTTATTTGTATTTCATCGATTGTTTTTACATTTAAATATATATTTTATTATTAAATTTAATCTTACCACTATAACATTCAATTTTATCATCATCTTCATTTTTAATCTTGTCAAAATCAATCTCCCATCCATCCAAATGATACTTAATCTATAAGCAACTGGCTGGCTCATTTCCATTAAAAAAAAAATTGGGAAGTAGTATCCAATTCAAATCAAGGAGTTTAAATAGAAATGTTTTTAATGGCTTGTTGACTAATGAACTGGAGACAACAAAATTAAATTTCTGTCTTTTCATTTCATTTCAAAAACCACAATTTTTCTTGTGTCCATCTGCTATTTTCAAATTTGCTTTGCGTTCGAGACTGTCCTACTCCTACATTTCCTTTCAGTCAAGTGATAACAGCAAAACCACCCATCAAGGGTTCGGGCAGTGAAAGGATTAATGTTCAAAACCAAACGATTAACCCACCAAGAAATAGATAGTAAGTTTATAGTGCCATATGCAGATTTTTTAAAAATCATTTACATGAATGATCATGCAGAAAAAAAGGTCAAATTAATAAATCATCCAATATAATGTATAGAAAGTATAAATGCAAACAAATATTCATGTACATGAACGGGTATATGAATGTAAAGATAACCATGTAGAGGCATTCTTTAGTCCTTGTTAACCGGTGAATTGTAATCAAAGATTGTAGCTGATAGCAAGTGTTGCTTTCCACTAGGTCTAGGGCAAGTAGAAACAAAAATTTTCTACAGATTTATAGTATGATATTAAGAGATTTTTCTCTCTCTTTTTTAATTTAATAAATGACAAAACCAACAAGAAAAACAGGATGTAATGCATGTGTAATTTAATTTGCAAGTCCAAGGGTAATTAACATAATAGAGCTTTATATGCAATGCATGTCCTAGGCTAATTGTACAAGAAAAACAGGATGCAAATGAAATTTGATCAAAAACTGTTGTCAGGCTGCTGGAACAAAGTTCTAGTTAAGGTGACCGATGAACAAAGATATGATGTTAGCACAGAATTACGAATTGGAACCTTATTCATCTTCATGTTTGTGTGTGTGTGTGTCCATATGATCAGTAATAGTTCATGTTTCATCTAGGGTTTTGATGTTGAGAAAAATAAAAGGAGCAATAGTCTGGAAAATCTTATAAACTATCAATAAATGAAATGGGAAAGTGGAGATGTACTAGATACAGGTCAACATCCTCTCCTAGGAAACTAAAATCAGTACTCTGAAGTCTGAACAAGTAAAATTGTTTTGAGAAAGGTTTAGTTGTTCAAAAGCTTATCATAACCAATTGGTGATAGCTTTAACTATTAAAGATTAATCATGTATTTCTTTTTTTTTTTTGTTTAGCACATATGAGGACTGATGATGAATTTTTTTTCTTTTATTGAGGAAAAGGACTAATGATGAACTTTGAAATCTATATTCAAAGTATAAACTTTCTTCAGTCTCCTGAAAGTATAATAGACCAAATTGAAAAAGTTTTTTGTTCCCATGCTGCACAGCGTTTGATTCACAGGTCATGTTTTTGGCCTTGGATCTAAGATTTCAAGCTATATATAGCAAACAAATAGGCAAACTGTAGTGAGGTCACTAACAGCTTCAAACAGTTATTGCTGCCAATATGCAACTTGCAGCGAAGGAATATCAAATCTAATATCTATAATTTTTTTCAAATGACTACACAGATAGTCAATAAGACACTATGACATAGTATTGCAAAATTACTATCTATGCTTCACAATCTTAAAAAATAGATTGGAAATAATACTTGTTGGTGGGAAAAAAATAGAAAAGCTACAACATTTTCAAAGTTGGAGGCCATTAATTTTGTTTTGGTAACTTTTGAAGGATTATAGGTATAAGTTCTTGCAAAAAGGCGAAAACATGTGGCTAAACTGAAAGATAAAGGTCCTGTTCTCTACTTCAGCTGACGCAATACATGGGATGGAAATTAATGATATGTTCAATACATGGGATGGAAATTAAAAAAAAAAAATTGTTGGTGCAAACAGTTTCATCTAAAAGAAAATGCAGTGCAAGCTAACCAGATAACTACTACAAAAGGAATAAAATAAATTTATATTTATGATGGCATCTGCATTCTCCGAGAGAGTTAACAGTATGTATCTATGTGGTGAATTGAAATGATCGAGGAAACGAGCAAATTAGAGATATGGGGAACATTCAATCTTGAAAAGAACAAAAAGGAAACATATTAATGTGTAAGGGGATAAACAAGTGAGAAAGAATTAATATATATAAACAAAAGGGTCCAAGAAAATTGAGATGAATCCTACCTTTTAAAAGCCCTGCAAATTTCTCTGCACAACTTGCGGGCGTGCCCAACGAAGCAGCGACAAGAACAACAACCTACCAAGGTAAAAACAAAAGAGAGCAAAAACTTGGATTACATCAGTTAGCTAGCACTCTGCTCAGTTACTGAGGAGTCAGGAAAGGTTGTTATTAACTAAACAACAGTGGAGAGAGAGTGAGAGAAAGATAAAGAAAGAGGAAGAGCAGTTACGAGCCAAAGGGGATAAAGATACTTGGGAACTAATTCAGTGGAAACAATGGGATGGATACCTTTAGGAGAGACCAGGCCCTACAAAAAGCATACATGAAATCTCGGGCCTGATGGATCTATGTCTTATATAACTATCTATGTGTAACACTTATATTTTATACACAAGTTAAAAGTAAAAGACTCTTGGTTTATAGTTGTGGTCATGTCATCTCTAACTAAACCTTCACAGGCACCCAAACCTTGAACTACCCTTCTATTCTAATTAAGCTGTAGAACAACAACATTGAAATGTGAAACTTTTTCCACTCAAATACTCATCAATATTCTTCCTTCCCTTTTTATTAAGCATAGATAAGGATATGATCATAAACCAGCATTGTATATTTCAACAGCTGAGTCTTCTCCCTCATAAGAATCAAGAAGAGATAAATTGAAAAAAGAAGCGGATTAGCTGCTAGCCTTGCTCTTCTTCTAGCCTTATCTTCACGCATATTGTTGTTGTTTGATGGTGGCGACGGTGGTGGCAGGCACTGTCGATTGTGGCAAAGGTAATTAATTTGGTCGTTGAATATACTGTAAGCCAAATCAATTTCTTATGGTCACATATCCAAATCCAAGGACATGGAAGCCTTCCCTTTGTTGGCATTAAGAAAGTCAGTGGGGGGCAGTGGGGTGCCATTGTAGAGCCTTAATTGGAGAGGATACTGGGACGATGAAGAAATTTGAGGAGGCTGCGATGCCATTGTAGCATTTGCTATGGTAGTTGTAGATAACATCTCACAATCAACCGACTCCGTTATGGGACATTCCATGTTCACCCCGAAAAGCCTTAACCTCTTGACTGCAGCCTTGCCTTGGACCACCGGCACCGAATCAAACACAATTGGCTCTACAACTCCACCTTGCTGTTGCCATTCCATCATTCCCGTTCCCATGTTAGGGGCTGCTGCAGCCACTGCTGATCTAAAATAAAATACTGATCCCATTGTACTTCCTGGATTCACCACATTGCTTCCAGTTGGATAACTACCGTAGTAGCTATTTCTGTTTAGAGGGTTTATCTGGGACAAGTGCAAGTGATCTCTTCCTGTTTTTGGTGGCAGCATAAGCATTGGATTCCATGGGATTGAGCGGTGCAAAGACAAGTGGTGTTGATGTGGATGAAAAGAAACCGGGTCTGGTGCATCAGGTCTCCGCCTCCAATCAATAAAAAGACGATCTTTACCCAACTGACCTACTCCTCTTTGGAAAGAAACAATATCGCCAGCATCAAGTTTCTTATCCTTGACAAAACGGCTCCAGCCTTTGGTCATAACATAGCTTTGGCTGCTATTCCAATAAGAGTACCTGAATCTCCACGGCTTCCCATTTCTGTCCTCGAAATTCAACAGAAGACCTTTCTCGTTCATGGAAGAATCCAACGGGAAATACTTCTCAGCGTGTTGTTTTGGAATAACAAGTCGATTGAGTTTCCCCACATCGCTTGGAGTGACTACTTTGTTGAACATGTGTTCTTTCTCGATGTTGGCACTTGCACTACTCCTGAGTTCAAGGGTTGAATCTGAGTCTACGCGTTTGGAATCAGCTTCACTTGCAGTTGCTGTGGCAGTTGGTTCGTTATCTTCTTCAGGTCCATACCTGTTGCCTAACCAGTTGGAACTCATTTGGTGGTGGCTGTCGTAAATCTGATGAGGCTGCTGCTCCCGTCGAGAGTTGCTAAGAGGAGGCAGCAGGGTTTTGTGTTGAGAAGAAGGTGAAGGAGAAGAAGAGGAAGAGTATTGAAAAGGGAGCTTACCTTTACCCATCTGTTCTTCTTCACTAAACCCTTCCCTGCCTGAGGACACAAAATCCATGGTTTCTTTAGCACCAATTGTGACTTTTCGTGGGGGATCTAAACGATAGAGATGAGGAAGAAAAATCAACCAGACAAACCTAACAAGAAAGGAAGAAAAGTGGGGACTAGTTGGGCTAGTTGAAATTAAAAAAAACAAACAAACAGACAAACGAAAAGCACAAGAAACTGTGCCATGTTTTTACTTGTTATACTTTTCTTGGTTTTGCTAGGGTTGAAGACTATTGGGAGCTAGGGGAGTACCAGGAGAAGCAGGAAGGGGGTTAGCTTAAGCTATCTCTCACCATCTCAGTACAATCAGAAAGTCGGTGCTTTGTTCTTTTGACCAGCAAGACCCAAACACGAAAACTAGAATTGGACAACAATAAACCCGCCCATCATGGACGTTTCAAGGAAATACAATGCAACTTCATCTAGTTGTTGACCTTGAAAGAAGAGAATGAAAGAGAAAGAAAAAGAGGTTTATTTGGTGTGATTTTATTTCCAGGAGAGCGCCTCCCTCGAACCTTCTCCTGTGCGACAATAGCAGTTTATTTCTTTTCCTTTTCCTTTTTCCTTGAATAAATTCTCTCTTCAATTTCTCTTAGCCTAGCTTCTATCTTTCTTTGTTGAGAGTTGAGAATATTAAGTTTATAGTAGGGACCCCATGTATTATCTGGTTGGGCTCATGTGAACTTGTCACTGTCATCATCCTGGGTGCTATGCATTTTTTTTAGTATTTTTGTAGGAAATATAAACTACTATAAGCCAGCTGTTTTTTAGAGCACGACACGACCTTGTTATATATTCTAACATTATTAATTCTATGCTATCTTTATTTTTCAGATTTTGTTAATTTTTACTGTAACAAAACACCAATATTTATTCTAGTTCCATTTCTGTCTTAATTTTGTAACTGGCCACGTTTATCTCCTTCTTGGTTCTTTTTTGGACTTTTGCTGTAAAAAATCGTGATTAATAACCCTAATTATTATTATTATTACTAGTAGTAGTAAATTTGCTTTCTAATTAAACAAACTCAAAAATAAGAATTTTAAAAAAAATAATGTTCTATAAGTATTAAATTTAGATTGATTATTTCAACACCAATAATTTTTATATTTTCATATCATGATTTTTTATAAAAAAAAATAACCCACAAAATAAAATAAGGAGCTGACTAACTTCTTTTTTCAAGGGCATAAAAGAAAAAAGCGGTGTAAATATTATCTAACCGGAACAGGGGTTAGGGTTTTGACTTGAAAAGCCTTTCAATTTGATCCTTACGGGGCACTCTGCCGTGGTGGCCAACCAGATGGAAAAGGATATCTTCGGTCTCTCAAAGGCAAGTTACAAATATAAAGGAAAAACAAGAGAAGGAAAATTGGTGTCTTTTTTTTTTCCCATGGGAATGCAGCACATGCAAGTCCCAAATGGACCCATCTATTTGCCATGCTTTTTCTATTTTGTTCGCAATTAATTTGCTTCGCCTCTTCAACCCAAACCTAGGTCTAAGTCTAACCAATCTCTCTAAACCTCAAAAGTAATCCTTTTTAACTTTTGTCATTATGCGTCGCAATTTTTCTGCTCATATTTTGGATGATGCGGCTTTAATTTTGGACCCCTGAATTAGCCCAACCTGGTCACAGTCCATCGCTGGTCCAGCACCCACGTTTCCCTGCTTCTTCTTTGCATCCTCCACACATAATGTCAGCAAAATTCATCCCCTTTTCTGCTCTTAATTTATTTATAAAATAAAAAAATGCCACTGCTCTTAATTCATCCTCTTATCCGTTATATTTTATTAAAAAGTACTACTAATTATTGCTTTTTCAAAATTGTTTACCAGAATTATAAGTGTTACTTAAGAAATGACGGTACACCTCATGTTGGAAGAAGTATGGGCAATGGAACAGTAGCATTATTATATTATATTTATAAGGTTCAGATATTTATTAGATCATATAAAATTTGTAATAATGAGAACTACTACGGTCCAATCATTTTAAAGTCACAATTTGTTCAGAAATTAAAAAGAAAAAGGAGAGAGACAATTGCTGCTCCAATTGTAAAGAATAACGGGTTGGGGCCAGTCCAGCGCGTAGCCAATTAGGGAACCCCAACTCACAAGCCGCTAATTGATGAAGATCACCTACTCAAATTGCGCAGATAGAGATATTCCTCGCTTCATTTCTTACGTCTCCACCCTTCAGTTTCCCGGAAATCTACTGTCTAAAACTCCTAATTCTATGATAATTTTGATACATTAATTTTAATTTTACTATTAATTACTGCCATAATATAAGCATTAAAAATTGAATAGATAGATAAATAGGGTGGAAATAATAAATAAAAATATATTGAATCTTGTAATACTAAACACTGTCTGTCTTGTGGTTGGCTCACCCTGCCACATGGTTTCATAAATGTAAAATCCATGGTGTAAGACCCAATTTCCTAAATTTTAGTATTACATTACTTAATTGTTTATTATATTTAATATTGGAGTAAGGTTTTCAGTTCAAGGGTATGCTTTCGTCACCTAACCTGATTACAGTGACGTTTAAGATTAAACAAATCAACGCTGGAATCAGTTGTTATGATTGACTAATTTTTCTATATAGAATTTCTCTTTGACTTTTTATCAAAATGGGGCCAGATTGCCTCCCCCTATTTTCTTCCCCCCTCCCCAACTTGCAACCCCCTCTCTCGGATTCCAAAACGCCCCCCACTGTGTTTTTTGAGCCATCCAACCATGCTCCTTCCTCCTACCATAATTTTACACGTTCCCTCAAAACGAAGCTTTTCCCAAGGTAACCATGTTGAATTTATGATTATGACACAACTATTGAGGATTTTGGGGCTGTTTAATTGTAACTAGCTAGGCATATGCACCAACTTCCTAGAACTATAAACCTCTGTTGCGTGCCTATCTCATTAAGCATCCTTCTGAAGTTACTACTACTTACAATAACGACAATATTGTCTTTGGCAACTTGCTATATATATATATATATATATATTAAACCCACACTACTTAAAGCTAAAGTTTAATTAGCTTTACTTCTTGTGTTATTCTATTCCGTCATATTGACCAATTTTTGTTCTTTATCTCTTCTTAAACTAATCAGAATGAGGAATGGAAGAAAAAACTCGACAAGTAATCCAAAATTTATGTTCATTTGATGTCAGAATCTCTCAAAATCAGCTAGCATGTGCCCTAATTAATGTTAACCCTTTAGCCTCAGAGCATGCATTAACATATTTTATTACCTTTGGACTAATGAAAAAAAAAAAAAAGAAGAAAAAACTGGATGTTAATTTGTGATTAGGTATATGTATGTCTTTGATGTAGCATGTGATGATGATGTACTTCAAAACGGAATTCCTTGAAGTTAACTTTTTGTGTTTCTCCTATTGTCTTTATTTAAGTTTCGCAGCCATGTGAAATATATCAAGAATAGCATGTACATCCAGCTGAGCCGCAACACAATCTATGGTATATCTCCCTCCCTTGCCTCACTGTCCTTCTGTCTTTAATATAAAAGTATTCAAACGATTTGTGGGGGTGGGGAATGGATGGCGTGGTGGGACAATATGTGAATTTGGGTAACAGCATTTGTCATGGAAGAATCAAAGATGATGATGATGATGATGATGATCAGTTGCAAAATGCAAAGATTAAGCCAACAACGTACTACCTGCCAAACCAAGTCCGCAATAGCCACTAATCAAACCTTTAATATATTCTAATTATCAAAGATTTTCATTAATTTCTAATGAAAGTTGTGTGAACCCGTCTAGTTAGACCATAATTCAACCAAATTTTTAAATCGCAGGATGGCACACAAAACTAATGGTTCTGGTTCAAATCAAACCAATAGTTTTCCTACCCCATTAATATAGGCCATCTGATACTTATGTTCTTAACTTTTTTTAATAATATAGAAGTTTAATTTTAGGATTCAAAATCAAATTGTTAGGTTAATGTCTAATAGCATGAAAGACACAAATTTATGAGAATAATTTCATTGTTTCTGTGTAGAATTATTTATAGTAATATATTTACATTATAGTATGAGCAAACATGTGAGCTACCAACATATATTATCAAGACACGTGATCATTTTCTTTTGATTTTGAGTTAAAATTAAAATATATGCAAGAGTGGAAACAAAAATAGTCGACATTTCAATCTGAACAAATTATCAAAATGAGAATCACACATGCTATTTCACATTAAAATTAACACAAAATTTTCCTATTTCTATTCTAATCAAATCCATTAACGTCGCGCCTTAGATTTCCGAGCTAAAGATAGGAACTTTCCGTCAACCTCCAGTCCACGCCTTTTGAACAATTTATTAGATATTCTTGGACTTTAATTCCAATCTAACAATATATAGCTGTTCTTTCCGAGAGATAAGGGAAGAACTGGGTGACCGCGTTAATGATCTTGAAAAAATAGGTAGGAATTGAAAAGCCATATGGACCCAAGAGTACAAATGTTGTCTAGAATTTTATTCAAAGTTGAACTGAACTATGAATATCGGAAAGAAGAAGATGAGAGATGAAATCGCAAAGACTGTTGCGTGAAACAGTGGCTAGTTAGCTAGCCTAGCAAACATCCATGAATCAAATAAATGTATCAAGGATTTGGAGAGCAGAATATGATGTTTAACCGATTGAAATTATTAGCCCTTTGTTAACATCGAGATGTTTGGCTTTGATAAAGGTTCAGGCCTTCTTTAAGCTTAGCAGGACATTCATTTGCATCCCTTTTGCTGTCTCCCCCAGGAGCCCTACCCCCTATAGGCTACGTGGGTTTTTAGGTTGTGCTCATGGAGAAATAGGGTCGCCAATGACCCCCAGTCTCTCTTGGCCATTATTACAGGAAAATGATAGTGATAAACCAGACGAATATATATGGTTTTATTGGGATGGATCTTTTGACAAGCCCATCTCTCCGGTCTCCATTCCAGATTAACCATAAAAGAATTCTTGACACGGTAGCTCTAGCACCTAATGAGCTTGGACCATATAGAATTGGTGTGGAGATGGGGAATATATTTCAAGAAACCGAAAAGGTGGAACAGCTATGCAATGTTTTTATATTTGTTATTTACTATTTAGTGTTATCGACTGCTTAATTATATATTTCATATGGTTCTGATAAAAGGTTTTAGAGCATTTGGTGGGAAAAAAATTAAAAAAAATGGAAAAGAAAAGAAAATGAAGACAGTTGATTGGTTACATCTTGGTCCATGTTGTTATAGAGCTGTAGGCATAGGACCACAGCTTCCAAACTCAACTGGACCATTGAGGGCTCTCTTACCTTCCAGTTGGCAGCCGCTATGTCTTGTTTCATGCTTCCATTGTCGGCTTCTTTGTCTTTCAGCCTCTCTCTCTCTTTCTCTCCTTTTCCTCTCTCTATATCGGGAGGGACTGTAAAGTGAGCTGTAACAATACGTAGCCCAGGGTTCTCCTGATCTAAGGATGATTGGTTAACTAGATTTTATTGGGGCCTAGATGATCATCCTGACATTGAAGGCATTTCCTCAATATTAAAGACATGATAAGACCCCAGGAGCTGCATTATCTTCTCAGAGCAATTCAATTCCTTGTTTGTTACTTCCTGTTTCCGTCACTTTAGTAATCGCATCATTTATGTTGTCAGAACTTAATAACCAGTTCATGAATCGTGTTGTATCCTGCCAAGCTAAGATGGAGGGACAGCGGGGAAAATTAATTAATTAAGAAATAAGAAATTAGAAGGAAAAAATGCCCCATGAAACTGTGTACAATTTTTTAACTTAATTTCTCGGTCAATGTTCATGGACTAAATATGCTATTTGTTTGGGCTCAATGCAATTGCAGGCCATGACTAAGTTTAAACTATTAGTTGATGCAACACACAGCACGGGCCGTTTGTTGAAGGTTCAAAAAGTAAAACCAGCCTTCTTGTATGCATCCAGCAGCTTCTCAGAACCTTACATTTAGTGTCGACACGATCTTTTATAGACTTTGTCTTCAGAATTTGGATTGCAATTTGAAAAACTAATTAAGACTTAACCCAGTCTGATTCTATTCTAGATTGACTACTACTTGACCACGTGTACGTGTAAATAGAAATATATATAATTAGCTTGCTCTATCACTCGGATTATGTTTATTTTATTTAAATTTAAATAAAAGTATAAATTAATATTATTAAATTATTTACATATTCAAAATATATGTAACATATAAATTATATAATTAAAATATTAAATCATAATAAAAATAAATTTTTTTTTTTTTAATTTTGCTGAAAGCTATATGAAATTCTCTGTTTCATAATTGCATAGTTATCATAGGATTTATATCTTTATTTTTAGAAATCTTGGTTAAAACTTTTATAGTTTTGAGATTTTTTAAAACTAAAATATAAATAAATTTGAAATTATTACTACTGATAAGATTATCCCTGAATTATTTCTTTTTAATTTTATTTTTTTATAAAAAGTAATCTCCTGATTTGAAATTATGTTACATGTTTTACAATGAGAATATGAGTTAAGAAATTATTTTCTCTTTGATTGTACAATTAGTACATAAGTTTCTGTTTAGGGCACATAACTCTATTATATTAATTAATCAAAGCATCATTTTTATTTTATACGAATGAGAAATATTGATTAAAAAATCAATTAAAAGACAAAATATATTACTTAGTTGAGTGAAGAATCCTCAAAAAAATAAAAAGTTTGTAAACAACACCGATAAAAATATAAGAATATATACGTTTTTGTAGTTTTTTTTTTAAATATTACAACTGATTTGAAAAAAAAACATCTTACTTGATGGAGTGAATAGTATATTTAGTGAAATAGTACCTATCATCAGAAAAAGCATGTTAGTTCCTATAGCAAGAATAAACTAATAAAAAGAAAGACTAAATTAATAGTAGAGAAAAATATATTTAGCTCAGTGGGACATTAAGAAAGCTATATAATTAAGAACTACTAACAATGAGAGCTTTACTGAAGTTGTTCTTGTATTTTTGTTTTTCACATTTTTTTGTGAAATATATTTAAAAGCTAAAGATAATACAATGATTATTTGTAAAAAAATATTAAAGATATTAAATAATATTTTTAAAAGTTGTGATAAATTTAAATACTCTTGTTAATTGCAGATAAATTGGAAAAGATAAATTACTTTAAATTTGGTTTTAAATTAAGATGAGTTGATGTATATGAGAAACTTTTTTGAAGTTGTTTTGGTATTTATATATATTTTTCACATTGCCTTTATGAAATATATTTAAAACTTGAAGATAATGTAAGGATTATTTATACAAAATATTAAAAATATTAAATAATATTTTTAAAAGTTGTGATAAATTTAAATATTCATATTAATTGTAGATAAATTAGAAAAGATAAATTACTTTAAAATTAATTTTAAATTAAGATGAGGATATGTATAGTTGAAACTTTCCTGAAGTTGTTTTGGTATTTATATTTTTTTTTATATTTCCTTTGTGAAATATATTTAAAAGCTAAAAATAATGCAAGGATTATTTATCAAAAATATTAAAAATATTAAATAATATTTTTAAAAGTTGTGACAAATTTAAATACTCATGTTAACTCTAGATAAATTGAAAAAGATAAATTACTTTAAAATTGGTTTTAAATTAAGATGAGTTGATATACAGGACAAAGAAATTTCATTAAAATTAAAATTTATTTTTTATTAAAGTTTAAAATTTTAGATAATTTAATAATTTTAAAAATATATTTATTATAAATAATTTAAAATTAATAAATATTTTATGTGTCATTATAATAATAAGTTTTAAGAATTATCTTACATGTTAAAAAAAAAATTGTCCACGTAAGTGTCCATATCAACAATTGTTATATGGTAACTATGTATGTTGTAATATAATATATATATATATATGATAAGCGACAAATATATGAAGTAGTTGTCATACTGTCATAATGATTATTTGTCCAAAAGAGTCGATTGTTAGATTTGGTGATAATTTTTAGAAGTCACCACAAATTTTTTGTGTAGGGTGTAATTGGTCACCCAAAAATATCATTTTTTAATAAAAATTTTAAAATTAATTAAGATTTACTAAAAGACGTTTAAGTTTACAAAATTAAGATTGGATTTAAGAGTACGGTTACGAGTGAGAAAGATATTAACACCCTCATATCGTTCGTTCAAAGAATGGTACCAATTAAAAATGTGTAATCCTTTAATCTTGATGATACAGTCTTTTTTATATTTAAATTTAATTTTTTAAATTTTATTTATGAAAAACATTTTTTTATGAAATTAGTATAATTATTGTTTCGTATTTTATAAATTCTTTAACGCTTTGATGAAATTTATAAAAAATCTTTATTTAAAAAATATTTTGAAAAAATTGACCATTTACAAAATTCTTGAAATTTTGTCATAGGATAGTTTATTTATTTATTTAAAATGATTTTAGGTATATCCCGATTCTTTGGTGAGATCATAACATTTATTAAGCAAATTTTAGGATTATTCTAACTCTTCGGTGAAATTCTAAAATTTTAAACAGATTTTGGAATCATCTTAACTTTTTGATGAGATCCTCAATAAAATCATTTTTTATGATAATGAAAGGATTTAATTAATTAATTAATTTTTATTGTGATTATTTTAATTTTTTTGCTATTATTTGCTGTTTATTATTTTTATCTTTTTTATTATTTAAATGAATAATTTATTTAGTAAATAAATTCTTTTTTTTTTTTTAGTTTTGGATTATCCTAACTCTTTAGTGAAATCTAAAAATATATTTTTGAATAATTAAGGGATTCATTTAAAAGAAGCACTTTTATTTATTTTTAATATTATTTTTTATTGTTTACATAAATCTTTATTCTAGTAAAAATAATTTTAGATTATTCCAACTCTATGAAGAAATCCAAAAATTTATTTTTACTTACAATAATTAAAGAGAATAAACTCTTTTAATTTTCTTTAAAAATGACATTTCAAAGATTAACTTAAACAATTCCTTAGTTATTTTATTTTATTTTATTATTTTTTGGTAAAAAATATTTTTTTTAAATTATTCCAACACCTTGGTGAAATTTAAGCAACATTTTGCTCAAAAAAATTTCAAATTTCAATTTTCATTAAATTATTATTATTATTATTATTATTATTATTATTATTTATTTTTTTAGATTTATGCATATTATTTTTTTTACCAAACCTACATTGTATTTTAACCTTTTTTATTTTTACTCATTTCTAATAACAATAATAATAATAATAATAATAATAATAATAATATTTTTTTTTATTATTATTATTATTATTATCATCATCCTCATTATCATCATCATCATCATCATCATCATCATCATCATCATAACAACTAAAATAAAAATAAAAAATCAACATAAAATAAATAAAAATAAAACAAAAAATAAAAAATAAAAAGATAAAGAAAAAAAAAGAAAAAACCTGCCAATTGAGCGAGTCACCTAGCAGGTCACGCATAGGTCAATAGGTCAAAGGCTCATAAAATAGTGTTGTTTTGTGACGCCAATAAAAGGCCTATTTCTATTTTTTTAATTTTTTTCCTCTCTCTAAAAACTCAGAGCCTTTATCTCTAAAAAATGCCTTCCCTACCAGTCGCAATGCAATCATAGTTTTCAGTTGGTCACCACCATTCAGTTATTGAAAATTTTAACCAATGCTGAAAAATTCAAACATAACCCAGATTTCGATGGGTTTCCCAGTTTTCGGTGGTCGAAAACTTTAATCGATCGTCAAAAAATTCAAATTTTTTTAGATTTCGATGACCAAAGAAAAAGTGAAAAAAATTTTAAATTAGTCCTTTTTATTTTCTAAAGATTCTTTCAAAATCAAATTTTTCAAAAAAAAAAAATAAACCTCATAGATCAAGAATTTCATTCTCAGAGGTTTTGTTATTTCTAATTTTTCTTTTTATGTTTGCTGCTTGTTCCTCTTATGAAGCTATGATGTTTGATATTTTGTTTTATTTTTTATGCTTGTGCGTGCCTCTTTGTGTAGGGTTTTTTTATCTTGCAAAGATTGACTTTATTTATAAAGTCATTTGAAGATCAAATACCAGATTGACTAGGACTTTTGTGAGATTCATGGAAAAAATAAATATTTGTTCGATGACTTTTAGTCACGAATTTCATGCTACCAAGTTAGGCAATGCAAACAAATTTTTAGTGCATTAAATGCACTGTGATTTTGTGTAGAAGATGAAGAAAATATGTCAAAAAAAAAGAAAAAAAATAAAAAAAAGTGTCCAAAGAAATGAAAATATAATAATAATAATAATAATAATAATAATAATAATAATAATAATAATAATAATAATGAAATGAGAAGAAACCAGACAAATAGTGTCTATAGCTGCCATTCTTTTCACATTACTAAGAATTAAAAATAGGTAAAAAATTGAAAAAACAACAACTTTGTTTGGGCAATTTTTTTTAAAGAAAATTTGGAAGGCTCATCTAAGCAGAGACTTGATAACATTTAAAAATTTAAAAGCTTCTTTAAGCAGAAGCTCGACAACTTCTGAAAATTTTAAAAGCTTCTCTAAGTAAAAGTGATGAAACTTTAAATTCAAAAGATTCATCTAATCAAAGTCAATGAAACTTTAAATGTTAAAAGGCTTTTTTAATCAGAGGTAATGAAACTTTAAATGGCTCTTTTGAATAGAGGCAATGAAACTTTAAATTTAAAAGGCTAATCTAATTAGAGGTTGTGAAATTTTAAATGACATTTCTAAGCAGAAGCAATAAAACTTTAAATTTAAAATGCTCTTCTAACCAGAAGTAATGAAACTTTAAATTTTAAATTTAAGAGGTTTTATAGATTATGCCTTTTGATCTTACAAATCATGTTTAATTTTGATGGAGTCTTTTGACTAGAAGTTATGAAACTTTTGGCTCCTCTAACTAGAGACAATGACATTTTAAAGAAAACTCCTCTAATAAGAGGCAATGAAACTTTAAATTTAAAAATTTGAGAAGTAATAATATTTGAAAGATTCCTCTAAATAAAGGGTTTACATTTTTCTATTTTAGACTTTTACTTTTGTTAGTCTTGGATTATTCTTAGACCAGTATATCTATTATATCAAATACGTGCATGAATGATATTTTCATGCTTTTGCAATGTCATGTGATAAATGATGATCAAGATGTAAATGCATTTATGATGCAAATGAAAAGGCCATCTTCTTTCTTTTTCATTTTATTTTAATCCTTGAAATCTCTTATTGTTTTTTTCTTTTTTCTTTTTGAATCCTATACATTTCAATAGCTGATTAAGTTCAGATAATAAATTTTCTCTCTTTGTTTTTCATAGTTAATATCTACCACTTTTATGACTTATAAGATTTTCTTCTCATTAACTTTAGTTTCTTACTATTTTGCTTATCATTTTAAATCTTTTTCAAAATAATTTATGTGTCTTTCATGGTAATTATTGTTCATTCATCATCTTTTGAATTTCATGACAATTATAACACATTACACATTTTTCTTTTTTAATAAAAGGGATAAAAGAAAGATAAATAAAAGTTATTTTATTTCAGTAAAAGAATGAAGTGTTTCAATAAAAGAAGGAAGTGTTTCATACATTATCCAAAAAGAAATAACAAGGAAGCAAAGACTATAAGTAATCACATAACGAATATTTAAATCGTCATGAACTAATTCATCATGGATTCTTTTTTAAAAACTCTTGATTGATGTGCCTTGACTTTTAAAAAACGTAGCAAACCAAGCTAGCCTAAAACCAATAAGATCTTTTGGCATATATTGAGAGTTGCCCCACTCCATTCAATGTTTCTTTATTTAAGTTACCCTTTTAGGTTTTCAACTCAAATGTCTTTTGGGTTCATTTTACTTTTTTATCTTTTTTTAAGTATAGTACTTGTTTACTGCATCGATATTAACTGAATTTGGTAGATCATCTTTATCCATTCTTGTTAAGATCAATGCCCTACCAAAAAAGACTTTTCTCACCATATATGGGTATTTCCAATTAGGAATCCATTTTCCCTTAAAATTCTATTGGTTGGGGAAAATCTTTTTCAATATTAATTTTTCTTCTCGAAATTATCGAAAGTGAACTTTTTTGTTATAAGCTTGCATCATTTTTTTTTGATACAATTGACCATGAAAAAGTGCAATTAGTCTCTTTTCTTCTATGAGATTTAACTGTTCATAATGAGTGCGAACCCATTCAACTTTTTCTAACTTGATTTTTATGAGAACACGTAAAGAAAGAATTTCAACTTCAATGGGTAACACTGCCTCTATCCCATAAACTAATGAAAATGGTATAACTCTTGTAGATGTGCAAATCAAAATTCGATAAGCATGAAATGCAAATTATAACTTTTCACACCAATTTTTATACACATCTATCATTTTTTCAGTAATTCTCTTTATGTTCTTATTGGTCATTTTAATTGCCCAATTCATCTTCAGATGATAAGGCACCAATTTATGGTATTTGATTTTGAACTAAACACATACCTCATTCATCATTTTGTTATTAAATTAAGAGTATTATTCGAAATGATCTTTTTTGAAAGTTTATATTGGTACATGATCTCTTTCTATTCTTTCGATAACGAAGGTTTTTCAAAAATGTACTTGATTAGATCCAGCTTTGCAATGAGTCAAGTGGTATGATACAACATGAACTATTTGAGCAGATGAGTTGTCCAAGCTAATGCATTACACATATTTTTCAATGGTGAATACTTGGACTCATAATTGGTAAACTTTTTGTTTAGGTAGTAAATGGCTTGTTCTTTCCTTTCTATTTCATTGTGTTGCCCTAAAACGTATCCCGTTGATTTTTTATGCATAATCAAATACAAGGTAAAAGGTCTTTTAGGGACGGATGTCATTAATACTAGTTAGTTTGATAAGTATTCTTTAACTTTTTCAAACTTCATTTGGCAATCTTCATCATATTCCCCTGACCCATATTTTTTAAGAATCCTGAATATGAGGTTATATTTGGCTATAGGTTGAAAAATAAAACGAGCAATATAATTCAATTTTCCTAAAAATCTCTTTATTTCTTTTTACGTGTGTAAAGGTGGTAGCTCTTATACGATGTGTATTTTATTTGGATCCATCTCAATTCTTTTTTTGCTAACAATAAATCTTAATAATTTTCTTGAAGTCACAAAAAAAGTGCATTTAGTTGGATTGAGCTTTAGCTAAAACTTTTTTAATCTTTCTAATATTTTTATGAGATTAGCCATATGATTTTCTTCTTCACAAGGTTTGACAATCATGTCATTCGTATACATTTATATTTTTTATGCATCATATCATGGAATAGAATTACCATGACTTTCTGGTAAGTTATCCTAATTTTTTTCAAACTGAAGGGCATGACTTTAAAACAGAAAGTTCTCCATAATGCTGTAAAAGTAATTTTTTTGATATCTTTTTATGCCATCTTGATTTGATTGTAGCTTGAAAACTCATCCATGAATGAAAATAGGGAATGCTTAGCGATATTATCCACTAAGGTGTTAATGTGGGGTAATGGGAAGTTATCTTTTGAACTCACTTTATTTAGATCTTGATAATCAACACAGATCCTTACTTTGCCATCTTTCTTGGGTACGAAACTATATTTGCTACCTATTCGAGATATTTGGCCATTTTTAAGAATTTCGCATCAAATTATTTTTTCATTTTTTTCTTTATTTTCAACAACATTTCAAGTTTCATCATTTTCAATTTCTGTTTAATTAGTTTGTATTCTAACTTCAGAGGTAGCTTATGCATAACAATTTCAATATCTAACCTTAGCATATCTTGGTACAATCAAGCAAATACATCTACATATTCATATAGTAACTTTATTAGCTTCTACTTTATTTATGATGGCATTGAAGTACCAATCTTAACCTCCTTTTTAGTTTTTTCATCCTCGAAATTGATAACTTTGGTGGCTTCTTGATGACGCATGATTTACTTTTCTTTTTATTCCATTAATCTTAACAATTCTAGGGATATTGAATCATTTTTCATATTCTCTTTATCATCAAGTTCACCAATATAAATAAAATTTTCAAAAATAATTCTCGAAATATTATCATGATGATCTTTACATTATTATTTGGTTACCTAAAAATAAGTGAAATGGACAAAATGTAAAGAGATGTATAGCAATGCAAGGAATTGAAATGAAATGGGCAAAAGGAATGTGACAAATACGCTATGCTTGTCATTTATTCAAATGAAAATAAAGAAACAAACACACCTAAGACACTTAATGCTTTTAATAAAAGCATTTAGATTAAGTTTAACATATTATTTTGAAGAAAATTTAAAGACAATAGGAAGCTCATCAGCATGTAAATTCTTCAATTCTGCATGATAAAGAGTAGGATACACCCATGGACTTCTTGGATCTTCGTTCACATTTTTTTCACCTACCATCTATATTGAAAATTCAGCAAAGATATCTTTTAATAATGGTGTAGTCTCCTTCTTTATGTTTTTTGCTATATCTAGATAGATATAATCAGTTGAGATGAAAATCTCATAGAGGGAAAAAATATAGGCTTTTAGGTTTTACATCTTGCCTTAAAAAAGAAGCCAACCTCATTTCTCTTTTTTATTTTATGAACTTCATCATTCCTTATCGAGTAGGCTTGTATCACAAACCAAACCAATTATCTTTTTTAGGTATCATCTATGGTCATTTTATCCCCTGTAAGTCAACCCATATTTGTTGTCATTTTTTTTTCACTTCTTTAAATGCTATCTTGGAAGCTTTGAATAGACATGGAATATGCACTTTTGATCATTCACCCATATAGGTTGCATTAACGAATTTAAAAGATTTGAAAGAACATTCTAAAGCTTATTCAGCTGTTTTAATATATAATACATTAGATAGTTGAGTCACTAGCAGATTTTTTTTGCCAATGATAATGAGTACCTTTTCATTAATTATGAAATTTATCCTTTGATGTAGAGTGGAAAGGATAACTATTACCAAGTGAATCCATGGCTTTCCTAAAAGATAGCTATAGGAAGAAGCGATATCTATGAGTTGGAAGACTATATCAAAAGTACATAGACCAATTTTGATTGATAACTCGATATTGTCTATCACTTCACAATGAGTCCCGTCAAAAGCTCTCATTATCATATGATATGACTCGTATTCATGTAAGACATGTTAACTGACAATCTAGATAGTGTAGTTATAGGCATGACGTTCAAAGAGGATCCATTATCAATGAGTACTTTGATCAGTGTGTGATCTTTATATTTTGTGGAGATATACAAGGCCTCAGCATCGTCCTTTTTACTAAGTGAAATCTCATCATTGCTAAATGATATAAAATTTCTCACTGTGATACTTTTCACTATGCAATCAAGTTTTTCTACAGATGTATTGTGAGCTACACAAGTCTCATTAAGTACTTTGAGCAATGTATTTTTATGAGACTCAAAATTTAACAATAATAAAAGCATGAAAATTTAAGCTGATAAGCAATTCAATTGCTCTGTCACACTATACTTATTGTGCTTAATAAGTTTTAAGAACTTGCAAGCTTTTTTTTTCATAATTGGATTCTTACATTCCTAGTTTAAGATTAGGGTTGGGTGAGTCTCTTAATCGTTGGGTGGTCTACCTTTTATTTTTAAACTCATCTCTTTTTTTTTTTATTTTTTCTTTTCATGCTCTCTCAAGTGCTTCTGAGATATAACATTGCCCACTTCGAGTTACATCCTTACACCAGTTATGTTTGCTGTGCTTACATTACATAAACCAAATTGAATGGATCCATTGTCCAAACCTTGTGATATGATATTACAATTATATTTTCAAAGAACTGTCTTATCAATTTTATATGAGAATGGGCTAAAGACCTCAATTGTCACCTTTGGTATAGTCTTACAAACTTTTTAGTACTCAATTTTTTATCATAAAAGATGATGACAAACTCAATATTCATATAAACTGGCTTATCAACCTTAACATGTTATTTCTCTTCATAAAATTTGGTAATGGGCTTAAAATTCATTCAATAAGGCTTATTTTTTGATGAATCTCTAGTTACAACATTCATTGAATTCCTTTTGTGTTCCTCATAAAATTCAAGTAGGAAAGAATCCATCATCCTTCGTAATTTTCGTCTAAAGACTTTATAATCCTAAAGCGAATGACCAACTACTCCCATATAAAATTCATAAATTTAATTAAGATTATAAGTAAAATTCTCATTTTTTGAGTTTTTAGGTACTGGATGAATCATATTGGCTTTCATTAGGGTAGCAAATATTTGATATATAAAGGTTCTAATCTCGTATACTTTTCTTTTAATGTTTTAAATTGTCTCACTACTTAGAGTATTTACTAATCCTTCACATGATTAAGTAACAGATTGACCTTCACACTTGGTCTGACCTTTGTTGTGAAATTTAAATTTTGTTATCAATCAAGCTTTGCACCTTAAGTTTGAAAGCTGTATAATTTTTTAGAAAATGGCCCTGAATCTTATAATAATAATCATAGAAAGCTCGTAGATCATATCACTTTGGATATTGAGGTTTTAAAAGCTTTATGGGTTGTCGGGCCATTAAGTGTTTTTAAAATAAATGAGGGAACAATTTCGTGCAAGTCATAGGAATTGGATTAAATCATTCTTGCTCTTGATTATTTTAAGTTTCCTTTTATTAAAATTTATGGTGTTTGATTAAGGGGATGATCGTGGTGAAGGTGCTCAGGGATGAATATTGATTTGAAAGGTAATTATCTGGGTTTACACTGGTTAGTAATGGTATAGGTTTTGGAAAATGTTGGAAATGGTTTGGTAAGAAGGTTGGCATGCAGGATATGAGTGGTATGGAGTAAAAAGTCTTAGTTTTGGTTTTTCAGTGGTGATAGCTTGCACTTCTACTTCTTTCTTCTTAAGTGGTCATTCTGGTTTTGATCCTAAAACATCACTTCCTTCGATCTTTGCATTCTTAATGGCGTTTTCTATTATCTCACCCATAATCAATATATCAACAAAGTTTCTCTTGGCATGACCAATGAGCCTATCATAGTACGATATTTGAAAGGTATTGATGAATAGAATAATTATTTCTTTCTCGGTGAAAGTAGGTTGAACTTAGGGAATAACATTTCACCATCTCTGAGCATATTCTTTAAAGTTTTCGTTAGCCTTCTTTTTCATGTTTTGTAACGAAAATCTATTTGAAGTCATATCTGTAACATGCTTGTATTAAGTAATAAATTCTTTGGCTAAATTTTTTCGTAAATAAATATAACTCTTATCTAATTGAATGTACCATCTGGCAGTAAATTTAGTAAAGCTATCCTAAAAATAATGGATGAGTAACTTGTTGTTGTATGTATGCTTAGTCATTTTTTTATAAAACATGGTGATATATGTTGGGGGGTATTTAGTTCCATCATATTTTTTAAATTTTGATACTTTAAACTTTGGTGAGTTACCATATTTGATACAAATTGAGTTCATTGGCATCAATTATACCAAAAATATTTACACCTTCAACAGCTTGCAGCCTTTCTTCCAAAAGATCTAATTTTTATTATGCTTTTATATTCTTAGATTGTTCAAACGTAACTTTTTTTAATTTTTCTTATTCTCTTGGATCATCTAGATCTGAGACCATAATGGGCTTAATATGACTTGCCCCAAATGTTTAGACCAATGTGTTTTTGACTATGTGGTTGAACCATGAAAGGAGATAAATTAAACTGAGCATGTGACTGCCTTTCAAGTTGTGTCATTTGTGGATACACTTGATAAGAGGCTTGAACAAAAGTGAAGTAAACCCTAGTGGATATAATTGATCTTTTTGGTCACTGGTATTTTCTTGGGCTTGAGGCTCTTTCTCAATGTTCACTTCTTCAGCTACCCCTTTTTCTTTAGTCATTTTTGTTATCATGTCCATCATTGCAGCCATTTCTTTTTTAGTCTCTTTTTGAGACCTAGTCATTTATTCTATCAACTCTTATTGAGACCTAATCATCTGCTCCTACATATCAAACTAAACTTTCTCCATCATTTTCATTCTAGATGCTTGCTCATTTTTCATGATTCTGACTTATGAGCAAGTGTTGTAACGATGATGAATGATCTGATCTATGTTTTCTCATAGCCTAACTAATTTTACACCTAGTTAAGGAAAACTCTTTGAGATTTGTTATTTCAAGGCCTCTTTCTTTTAATTATGATTTTTTTTAATTTAACATTGGATGAAACATACGTATGATGCATGAATGCATGAATGAAAAAGAATTGCTTGTTATGTATCAATATTTACAAAAGATTTTAAGTGTAAACTTGAACCACCATATCACAATGTCACATTACTCAAATTGTAATATTACAACTTTTTGTTTGCCACACTATCATAATATTACAATATTAAACTTTCAAAAGAAGCATTCTATATGCTTGTACTGTTTATAAGTGTTATCTAGAAAATTGGTCAAACTTTGGCTATGCTATCTTAGGTAGACTTCTTTCTTTACTTGTTTAGCTTCTTAGGTCATGTCACTTGCTTTGAAATTGACTTCTCTAATCTATTTTATCAAGTGAGTGGCTTGAGATTCCTTCAGCAGACATTCTTATTTCTAGTACTATGCTTTATGTTTAAATTGATCTCGTTCTACTCTTAAAACTTGAATGGCTTCACGTCAATAGTGCATTTACTATTTCAAGTCATTTATAAGACTTTATAGTATCTTTTTTTTTCCACAGATTGACTAAGTTTTTCTTTCTTAGACAACAAATTGAAGCAGAGCTGTTCTACATTCTTTCTGAATTCTTCAAACTCTATAGTCATTGAAATAATGGCTCTATGCCAACTTTCAGAAATCTCTTCTTATTTTCTTTCAAGCCTTCAAGAATTTACTTCACACTTATCAGTTTTATCTTTTCACTCATTAGGCTCATGCTGAAGCCTTTTTTTTTTCAAGCTCTTAAATTTTTTTTCTTTAAATTTATGCTTCATAATCTTCATGTCTTAAGGGACCTCTTTATGATTGGCATTTTTTTTATAGCATTGTCTTTTTCTTTTATGAGCAACTTTGCTTTTGATGCATTGCCTCTTTCATATTAGATATTCAGGTGTGATTTTATTTATATACCCTTTATGATATACTCTTCAGATATGCTTCCATTTTTTGATAATCTCTTTCATCTTTCTCATAAATCATGGTTCCTTGAAAGAGAACTCTAATTTTTGAAGGTCATAAGTCATCGGAATGAATTACTCTTATCTCAATTATCGATGAACCATTGCTAGAGCATAGCTTATATCTCTCCACGATCCTAAGAATGGTACCCATGGCTTGTTACCACACTTGTACAACATAGCTTCTTGTGGCATCCATAAAGCTCTCTATATAACTTGAGTACTTATGAGATTTTATAAAATCAATACCTATTTTTCCTTAGACTTTGATTTTGGCCATTCAAAATTATAGCATTCTTTAATTGGCCTACTTTTATTACTATAAATAGGATAAAATTTACCTATAAGATGCTGAAGATGACTTTTTTCCCAAATGTAGAGTAACTATGCACATCTTATGAAGCGTCATTCTCTTTTTTGACAATGATTTAATGATTTAAAAGTTTCTACTGATATAAAAGAAACAAGATTGATTTTGTTATCTACTTGCTCGAGGAAGTCAATTACTAATAACTCAATATGCCTCAAGACCTTCGAGAAAATAATCAAGCCATAAATTGCTAAAGCTATCATTCTTATACCTAGTTCATCACTTAAGTGTTTGACAATATAATCATACAAGACTTTTCACGAGATATAATCACTTTTACTTTTTGTTTAGATATATAAGTTCACATTCTAAATGGGGACCTCTATTATACAAGTAAGTTTCTTTTCAAGATCTAAGTTTTTGACCTCTTTAATATATTTTATTTAGATTTGAAAGATACAACCATAGCAATATAGTATACTCTTCGATCATCAAGGTCATGTCTATCTCATTGAATTATAAGTCCAAAATTGAACTAGAGTTTTTAGCAACTGATTTTCTGTAGGCACTTTAAGGAGTGAAGCAATATGACCATATTTTTTTCTCAAAAGCTATCTTCCTAGGAGTTGTTACACAATGCCAAATCTCGACTAACTTAAAGATATCATTTTATTAAAGCCCTAGTTTGATATTTTCAGGTAAAATTTCCTGTTTAGATTCCTTCAGATAGTTTCCCATTCTGCTTTGGGCTTCTAATGATAGAGTTATCACCACATTAGTCTCTTCACACATATTGGGCTTAATAGCTGAAAACATCATGGTGATGTTTCTAAAGCAAGATCGAAAATCTTCTAACTGATATTGGCACATTAAAAAGCACATCCTATATACATTTGTTTATGATGATGCATGATCATAAAACAAAAGGACAGCAAAACAAATTAAGGTTAGTAATTGTATTAAAATAAATATTCCTCATGTGTCCTAATTTATGGTATAATTTACAAAAATGGTATGATTTATTTAAGGTTAGTTTTTTAAGGTACACTATATGCATGGTTTGATTTTTAACAAAGGCTAAAAAGGTTTTCAAATTGATCTTCACTGTCATCCACTTCGTATTAGTAAGGCACCCTATCCTCACTTATAACGAGCTGCCGATGAAAATGGTTCAACTTGAGTGAAAGTATTTTGATAACCCAAGTAGAGATATTATAACTTCATAAAATTGTAGATATTCTACTCATTTCTACAAAGGGATAGATTTGGGAGTCGGGGTATAGAGCTCATGCATAAATGCAAATGTGCATGTGTGAGAGGGAATGTAACAATTATTAATTAAAATAAAATCAAACAATATAATTAGCAATAATATAAGACAAATAAAATAACATAATAAAACTAAATGAAACCATAAAAAATTTAACTTTTTTATTTTAATTTTATTTTTATTCTAAAATGAGATAAGAAATTAAAATTAAATATTGAAAAGACCATAAAATCAAAGTTTATATGACAATTATTTCAATTTTGGCTTGACTCTCTGGCGTCCCTAGATGAGTCACCAAGTTATCATAACGATTATTCGTCTAAGGGACTCAATCGTTAGACTTGATGATAATTTTTTAGAGTCACCATCAATTTTTTTTGTAGGGTGTGATTGGCCACCCAAAAATATCATTTTTTAAAAAAAATCTTAAAATTAATTAACATTTACTAAAAGACGTTTAGGTTTGTGCAATTAGGGTTTGGTCCAAGAGTACAATTACGAGTGAGAAAGGTATTAGCACCCTCATGTCACCCAGTCAAAGAACAGCACCAATTAAACATGTGTAATTCTTTAATCTGGATAATATGTTTTTTGTATATTTAAATTTAATTTCTTAAAATTTATTTATGAAAAACATTTTTTTTTATGAAATCAGTATTATTATTATTTCATATTCTATAAATTCTCTAACGTTTTGTGGGAATTTATAAACAATCTTTATTTAGAAAATATTTTGAGAAAATTGATCATTTACAAAATTCTCGAAATTTTACCATGAAAAATTTTATTTATTTATTTATTTAAAATGATTTTAGATATATTTCGATTATTTGGTAAGATCACAACATTTATTAAGTAGATTTTAGGATTATCCTAATTCTTTGGTGAAATCCAAAAGTTTTAAACAGATTTTAGAATCATTACAACATTCTGACTAGATCCTAAATAAAATTATTTTTTAATGATAATTAAGGGATTTAATTAATTAATTTTTATTGTGATATTTTAATTTTTTTTGCTATTATTTACTATTTATTATTTAAATTATCTAAAAATATTTTTTTAATAATTAAAAGATTCATTTAAAAAAAGCACTTTATTTATTTTTAATATTATTTTTTATTGTTTAAATAAATCTTTATTCTAGTTAAAATAATTTTATATTATCCTAACTTTATGGAAAAATCTAAAAATTTATTTTTACTTGCAATAATTAAAAAAAATCAAACTTTTTAAATTTTCTTTGAAAATGACATTTAAAATATTAACTTAAACAATTTCTTAGTTTTTATTTTTTATTTTATTATTTTTTAGCAAAAATTATTTTTTAAATTATCCTAATACTTTAGTGAAATTTAAGCAACATTTTGCTCAAAAAATTTTTCAATTTGTCTTAAATAATTATGATTATTTATTTTTTTAGATATATGCATATTATTTTTTTATTTTATCAAATCTACATTTTATTTTAACCTTTTTTATTTTTACTCATTTCTAAAAATGAATAATAATAATAATAATAATAATAATATTATTATTATTATTATTATTATTATTATTATCATCATCATCATCATCATTATCAAAATATTATTATTATTATTATTATTATTATTATTATTATTATTATTATTATCATCATCATCATCATCATTATCAAAACAACAAAAATAAAAATAAAAAATCAACATAAAATAGAAAATAGGAAAGAAAAAGAAAAGGAAAAAGGGAAAACTTGCCAATAGGGTCGAGTCACTTGGTGGGTCACACGCGAGTCAACAGGTCGATTCATTGGTCAAAAGCTCCTAAAACGGTGTCGTTTTGTGACACCTATAAAAGGTCTGTTTCTATTTTTTTTTTTCCATTCTATCCCTAAAAACCTAGAACCTCTCTCTTTGAAAAATACCTTCCTCGTTGGCCACCATGCAATCCCAGTTTTTGATCGATCGTTATCGTGTTGTCGTTGAAATCTTCAATCAACATCAAAAAATTCAAATGCAACCTAGATTCCGGTAGGTTTTCCAACTTTCGGTGGCCAGAAACTTCAAATGGTTATTAGAAAATTTAAATTTTTCTAGATTCTGGCGACCTAAGAAAAATTTTTAAAAATCTCAAAAAATTTTATATCACTCATTTTTATTTTCTAAACACTCTTTCAAAATCAGATTTTTCAAAAAACAAAAAGACTCAAACCTTTTAGATCGAAAATTTCATTCTTGGGGTTTTTTTTTGTTTTTGAAAATTTTTTTGTTTGCTACTTGTTCCTCTTACGAGGATATGTTATTTTGTGTTTTGTTTTGTTTTTTTGTGCTTGAATGCCTTTTTGTGTTTTTTTTTTTTTTTTTGCTTACAGAGATTGGCTCTATTATAGAGCCATTTGAAAAACAAATCTCAGATTGTCTGAGACTTTTGTGGGATTCTTTATGGAAAAAATAAAGATTTGTACGGTGACTTTTCGTAACTAGATTTCATACTGTTAAGTTAGACAATGCAAATAAATTTTCAGTGCAAGAAATGCACTGTGATTTTGTGTAGAAGATGAAGAAAAGATGTCAGAAAGAAAAGAACATATAAAAAAAGTTTTCAAAGAAATAATAATAATAATAATAATAATAATATTGAAATGAGAAGAAATTGGACAAATGGTTTCCACACATACATCAAACTTATGATATTTTTAAATGAAATTTTGTATATTTCCAACTCAATGATTTCCATTTGAAACATGTAAGTTAAGATGAAATGAAACTAGGAGAGTTTACATACAAAGAGATTTCGTTTTTGATGTACCCTCCATGAAAATTTTTTAACTTATCGCAAAGTAAGGTTAAGATGTCAATATATGTCTCATTTTTTAATTAAGTTTTATCTATTTATAAGTATACTTTAAGGTGTCTTAATTATCCTAATATCTCTATTTGTAGGGTCTTAAAACTTTACTAACAAAAAATAAAATAATTTCTCATAAAAATATATATATCAATTTCAAAGATGTTGTGGGTTGTCCTTCGTAGATTTTTTTTTTTTACTCTTCAAATTATAAAATAGGGTATAATTATAAATATTAAATAAATATTTATAAAATAAGTTATACTTTATAATCTTTAATTTTAAGTTCAATTTTAAACTCTAACTAGTTTTACACTATCAAAAAAATATTGAAAAAACATTTCACCCATCTCCAAAAAAAAAAAAAATCAACACTATGTAAATATATATATATATATATAATCAATCCTTTTTATACAGCTAAGTTAAAAAATGGATCTTCCAATTAAGAAGTCTTACTTTTTAATATCATAAAATTTCCTCAACCAAGAAATTTTATTTCCCTTTTCTTAAAAAAAAACACAGAATAAATATGATTAACTAAATCCAATTGAAATTGACCTTAAATTTACAAGCCCGTAATAAGTAGTGGGCCTTTGTTTAAATCCAACGCAAACGGATATAATCCTAAGCTGTGAAAGACCCAACCAACTGGACCATTAGGTGGGCCAACCACTCTTCTGGGGCTTGGATCCATTTGCTTATGACTGATTACTTGTAGGGTTAGGGTTTATGTTTGTATATTTGTATTCTTTGTTTTGAGTTTTGCAAAGGTTGGCTTTGGGGTAGAGAGAGTTTCACAGCCGAAAGAAGGAACGGAGAGCTAAAAAATGGATTCTTTCTCATCAGGTTCAACTGGAGCAGGATCGCCCCAAATTTCAACAGATGAATTAATGGACCAGATGAAGGTTCAATTTGCCCAGGCTTATGCTCAGGAGTTTCTTGAGGTTAACCTCTCTTACTCTTTCTTATTTTTGCTTCTGGGTTTTTCATATCTATATGTGAACTGTAAACATCTTGAACATAAGAAACTTTTTTTTTTTTTTAACGGCCATTGTAGATCATGCGTCATTAACTGGTCATCAAAGTATGCCATTTTCAATGCATTTTTTGGAACATGATCTGTATATGTATGTTCCTCATCATCTGCTTCCCTCCCAGGCTTGAAAATTTCTACGGAATTGGAAGATTTTGAAAGTTGTCTTTTTAATGTACCAAAATGGGCGCAACGTTGGATTTTCTTCAAGGCTTTAATTTTTAAGATAGTTTCCTGTTGTTTAGATGGCATCAACACACTGACAAGCAGCCACAATTCTTAAATTGCTTTAAGTTGCTTAAACCCATCAACGTCATTTGACTTGGTAGGTCTCAAAGGTTCAGGAGGATATTATAAATGTTAATGCTAGAAAATCTTTTTTTTTGCAACATTTACAATTTGGAATGCCTAATAAACTATACTCCTGCTATGGATATTCTTCTTTTGTGTTTTGTTTGTTCTACTAAGCGCACATGATAGAAGTTTGTTGACTTAAGTTGTCACTGATTAACATGGTTTGAAGAAGATTTGTTAATAGTTCTTAGCTTATTTGTATGTTTTCTTATATGCTTAGATATTTTGCCTGATTCAAGTTCTTTAGTTCTTTTATATTAACATAATGCAACTAGTCAATGGACATCTCACCTTTAGGCTTGGCTGTTGCTTGCTAAATGTTGACTTTCTGAGAATGGGAGTTGGGGAGTGGGGTGTCTGTTATTTGGTTGCAGTGGCAGAAATTTCATCATGCTTTTGTGGTGCTATATGGGGCTAAATGCATAAATCTCTACTTTAGCTATCTCTCAATTGTTATTTACTTGTCATACAGACTGTGAGGGGGAAGTGCTTTGACAAGTGTATCACAAAGCCAGGATCAAGTCTGAGTGGAAGCGAGAGTAGTTGCATCTCTAGATGTGTGGATCGCTATATTGAGGCCACGGGTATTGTTGGCAAAGCTCTTTTCAGTGCATCACGCTGAAATTTGAAACCGGAAAATTGTTCTTGAAGAATAAGTAAGCTTATTCCAAAATTTGGACAAATCTAGAATTCGAGGATGAGTGAATTTTGTACTTAATTTTGCTATCACATTTCTGAATTTATCCTGGGGACATTGTACTCCACATAAATTTTTGAATTTGTATTTGTCACTCATGCCAACCTCTGACCTCTGGCAATTTACATGGTTACTACCCTAAGCTTATTGTATGTTCCTTAAGTTGTTCTTTTTGACCATAATGATATTTGAGCTGCCCCAGCAACGAGAATTCAAGCCTTGATTGGGTGTTAGAATGCTAAACGGGTAAAATATAGTACCCCAAAAGTTATGAAGATTGCAAGTTCAATAGATAGAAAAAGCCAATCAGCTATTGTTTCTTTGAGCTTCTTTTTCCTTATCATCTCTTGCTTTCGCCCCTCAAATTGTTGATGGCCCTTTTCAACCACGAGGCGGTTATTACTTCGTAAGCAATATAGAGCCTGATTCATAATGCTTAAACTCTTGCCTCCGTCTATATATGCTCCTGTATTGTCCTCAAAGTGCATGCTTATCTCCTTCCATCTCAGATACCCTTCTTCTTCCGCTATGTTGCATTTCGCCAATATAAGGCACTTGGCTAGCTTGTGAGGCAGTACGCTCTCCTGTACAGGTACAATGCACCCAAAATGTATAACATAATCACCATCAGTGGCCCAGATCTTCTTCGCTAACAGTGGTTTCCAGCTTGAGAGATTCACTGCCCTCCCTCTCTTCTTGTCCAACAGCACCCAACTTAATTTAAGGCCCTCGACCAGCTTATTGCAGTGATCTGGTGATTTGCCCATCTGCTCAAGGGACATGAAGGAGCGAGCTATTATATGATTATAACCATATGCGTCATTGGCAGACCGGAGTTCATTACCATCTCCAGTGCCTTCATCATGATCAACATTCAAGAGAACCAGTTTGAATGGACAGTTCAATAACCATCTCATAAGGTCAGTTGTCTCACTATCTTCATCAACATCAGCTGCCCTTGTTATGCCATCTAAAACACTGGACAGAATGCATTTATCACTATAGTAGACATCTACAAATGAAGCAAAATTGGACGGGGAGATGTGGGTTTGCATAGGAAAGTCATTGGCATCTTTGCCATGCAAAATAAGAGGATAAGAATCAGCATAGAATCTGTCAAAACCATCCATCGCCGATAACGAAATGAGGTGTTGGGCTTCCTCGAGTGCAGTAGAAGGCCATGTCGAGTGACACAACTGTTTCCATAAGCTCTGGTCTCGAGCTATACCTTGGAGGTCAGAACAGGTACAGGTAACTGAGGCCAGGGTTGAACCATCTACTCGAACCAAGATATCTGCTAGGAGGTCCCTGCTTAAGCACGTCAAATGACATTGCAAATGCTCCATTTTCCCTCTCTCTGTTTCCCTGCAACTGGAACTGGGTTTGTTACTTTAGATACGCTCGAGAACCCGCTTATTTATATAAAAGAATATCATTAGATTCACATAGATTGATGTTCAACCATAAAAGTTACAACAACATTGATCAGTGTGATTAAAGTCACTAGCCGCATTTCAGAAGGATCAACCTCTTCCATAAGCGCTGTAGCAATTAGGCCAGTGATAGCGAACTGCCAACTACATGGTTAGCGTGCCATCTTTTCAACTCTGGCAACTGCCAAGTTTTTTATGAGCAAGGCCATTAGGATTGTCCTAGCTAACAAGCTCTAACCTCTAAAATAGACTGCCTGAGCCATTAGAGTTGAAATGTCATCATTAAATTAAATGAAGATAATTAAGAAACTTTTATTCGACACGCTGCCACTCATCTCTGTTACTAGCCATATTGTTCATCATGAGTCACGAGTTCTGATGTATAGTTTTTAATCCGGTTCAGTTTGAAAAATAATATCCCAAGACAAAAACTGATTTAATATTGGAATGGAACATCCTGCTGGCTGAGCCCCCAGCTTATTTTCGTTACCCAATTTATGAGGCTATTCCATTGGTTATTTCTCAACACACCTGGTGCTGGTAGTTTCTACTCAGCAAACTTGGTAAGAGTAGTTTCATGATATATGTCATACGCTATGGCAAAATTAAGGCCAAACAACAGTTTGCCCATCCCTCACTGTACGATTCCATTGATTTATGTTATTAGGGTTGAGAGAATGGGGGCACACATTCTTGGTTGCTTAGAACTTCAACATGCCACAAACCAGGTCGAATGGCTATAGAAGGTACTTGAAAGGGAAAGTTGCCAAACATTTTTGCATTCATTAGATAAAAGGGGAAGCTATCTATACTTAGACAAGATTTATTAAACATAAACCAACTTCACTGGGACAAGCGGAAGTCTTCCTCACCCACTTGGCCACTTTTGTCCTTTTTTTGGTGGAACAGTTATCCTTTTCCCCTTCGTAAAAATTGGCGGCATACGCAAGGAAACATAAAACGTGAAAGCTACGGCTAAAATTTGTTGAAAATCACCAACTATGTTAGGGGTAATGCATTAATTTCACGTAGGATGTACATGGGCCCTATATTCTGTTGAGTAATCAACCTTCGAAATATTCTTCTCCTCCGAGTCATGTGTCATGGTGTGCTAGAAAAAGTAAATAAGAATAAAAATAATAATAAAATTTTTTATTTTAAAGGATAAAAGAATTTTTTTAAAAAGCAATTATGTCGCAAAAATAATAAAAATAATTATACTAAAAAATTTATTTATAATAAATAAATAAATATAAATTTTATTCAAATGATTATGACTTTTTGTATAATCATTACCGTTATAAATAATAATCTATTTATATTCAAATAGTTATGACTGTTTCTATTCAAATATAATTATCTAAAATATGAATAAAATTAATATAAAAAATAATTTTATTAATCAATAATTAAATATTTCTATCCAATATGAAATACATTACATTTTAAACTACCAACAGTCTCCTACTAATTTAAAATATTGGTGCTTAATTTTTAACTTTTCACATAAATAAATATTATAAATACAAAAAAGCATCTCTCGATTTAAACCTTCAATTAGCTTATATATCTTAGAATTTTAACGAAATTTATGGTGTCTGCTGATTAAAATGATGACTTGAAGAGTGAAAAATAATATTATTTCTAGGGTTGTAAAATACATATATATACAAATGCATAAATAAGTTTAAAGCCTATGAGATATCTTAAAAAAAAAAAAAAAAACCTAACCTTATAAGTCAATTAAACATAATATACATTTTAACAGCCCCTCAAACTGAAGATGATTCGAAATGAAACATGTGGAGTTTGAAAACTAAATAACAAAAACGTGAACTTGAAAGAGACTTTGTAAAAAGATCCACCACTTGTGATTCGAAATAAATAAATAAACAAATAAAACCATAAATAAAAAACAAATAAATAAAAACTAAATGAAATACCAAATAAAAGGAAATCGACTTGGCTTTAGCAGCTTAATAGATTAGGCTGCAGGAACAAAAGAGTGGCTTAAACGACTGGTAGTGCATTTCATATTGGAACAAAAGAGCTGAGCTCAGCTCGACTCACAGGTGTGTGGAGGAATTGAATAACAATCCAGGTCATGACTGAGTTGGACTCGTAAGTGGTAAAATGCGCAGGTCGACCAAGTTAATAAACCTTCAAATGACATCATTTCTAAGTGATATAAAATCCTAAAATTTGTTTATTCTCCCTTAGAATCCTTCTACACTTTCTTTCTACTTTTTTTTCTCTTTCCCTCTCTTTCTATAACCTATGAACAACTGGATGAACATTCACCAATTTCTAGAATTGGTTGCTGAAAACTGGATACCTTCGTCGATTTTTAAATTTTTTGTTGGAATACCATCAAAAAATTTAATCTTCATTTGGAATCTTCAACCGGATTCTAAAAATTTCTAGGATTCCCTAGAAATTCTAAAAAATTAAAAATAAAAACGTTAATTTCACCCTTCAACCCTTCAAATTCTTCTTTCAACCTAGTCAAACTCACAATTACACAAAAGCTTCCCAAAAATCTCTGACAGAAACATTGTATTCCTTTCAAAATTTTCCTACTTACTTCTTAACTATTTTTGTATTTTTTTTTACTGATTTTTTTGTATGATTCTTATTGCTGATATTGCTTGCTCTTAAATGGTTGTTTATGTATGGGTTTATGGTGGTAATAGGGGAGGCTTGGGTTGGGTATTAGATAGCAATGGGCTATTTTGGTGATGGAGTAATAGCTTGGTGGATTAGTGTGAAAAATTGAGTGAAGATGGTGGTAAAAGTGGAAAATTGTCTAATTTTTTATATGCTGTTATTTTTTGTGTATATTGGAACCAATTTATAGATGAGAATCCAAGTTCAGACAATGTTTCAACTATGATTAAACTCTTTAAGGAGTTTATCTGATATTTAGATTAAAACTGAATTTTATTTTTTAAAAAAACTTTTTATCCAACCGATTAATCTTTTTTCAACCAAGTCTCTACTATTTTTTTATCGAAAAGATAAATAAACAATAAATAAAATAAAATAAATTTTAAACCCTGGATAAAATAGGGTGTCTACATAAGTAATCCTATACCACACAACCACGAGAGTGAAAAATGACATTAAGACCTTGATCGCATAATTGACCAACATATAGCAAATTCATGGAAAGTGATGGAACCAAAAGAACATTATCAAAAGAAACATTTTGAGAACATAAAACAGAGCTAATATGAGTAGTAGACATATTCGAACCATTAGTAATATGAATAGAAGGTGAACAAGTAATAAGACTTGAAAAATTAAATATATAGTTATCAAACGTCATATGATTAAAGCTCCAAAATAAATGATCCAATCCTTAGAATTAGTACCTGGAATAGTTGCCAATGCAGATGTAGGTTACCCATAGAGTTGTTGCTTATACTGGAAATAATTTATCAAATAATCTCTTGAGTTTGATCTGTAATGGAGTAACAGTTAACATTAAAAGTTTCTATAGACGACGTCATAGCAATAACTCGCTCCATTTTACACAAGCCAAATTTCTTTTTCAATTCTATGCAATTATGCTTTGTATATCCCAACTTGTGACAACAGTAACATTCAATCTTAGAAAAATCATTTCATTGATATGAGCCAAATGAATTAGAGATAAAATTTTTCAAATGTATAATAGCTATTAAAATAGTATCATCCTCTATTTTAGATTGATTGAGGATGCCTCTTCTAGTTTCTTTAGCCATCAATTTTGACAAAATAGCATCAACAAAATAGAAGAGATACGATGTAGAATAGAAGCATGAATGGATTCAAAATCTTTTTGAAATACCCTCATGAATTATGCAAGACAACTTTTTTCTCTATATCGATAATATAATTCTGCATCAATAGTCTATTTAGGTTCCATAAGAGCTAATTAATCCCAAACAATTGACATTTCATAATGAAAATAAAAAATTGATTGTCCCTTTCTTTGTTTCAAAGTAACAAGATCTATCTCAAGTTTATATCTTCAAGCAAAATCAGTTTGAACATAATTTTTTCAAGAAAATCCCAAACCTCTTTAGCAATGTCAAATTTCCCAAGTTGCATACTAATTGAAAGAGTAACAATATTAGCAATCCAAGAAACAATTTTGCTATTATTAATCTCCCATTGTTCATATTCATACACAAAATTTTCCAATCCATTAAGAGCTCTCGAACAATTTTTTATCTCCTATAAAATATTTTCAAAGTCCTTTTCCTTTTAAAAAATTTCATATCAAATAAGACCAATAAGTGTAGTATGTTCCATCTAATTTTACTGTAATAGGTTGTGATGATTCCAAGAGAGCCATAAGAGAAAAACAATTCAAAGCCAATACACTAATTAACCCATAACAAGCCAATAAATTAATCAATTTGTAACAAGTGAAACAGACAAGCCAATTACACAAGTGAACAATCCAAAATCAATAAAGTATTTAGTCAACTCGTAACCAGTGAATAAAAATAAGAAAAGACAAAGGCAATTCCAATTTCATAAAACTCAAGCTGTAGTCAATGGCACAAAAACCAATTCCACCCAATTTCACAAAATGAAAGAAACAAAAAAAAAATACAAATGCAACAACCACCTATTAACGAAAAAAAAAAAAAAGAAAGGTCAAACAATAGCAAATCAAAGTGACTTGATACAAAGAGAAATAGCAGTCACCAAAAGCTCTGTTACCATGATAACTTGAAGAGTGAAAAATAATAATGTTTCTAGGGTTGTAAAATACATATATATATATATGCAAATGTATAAATGAGTTTAAAGCCCACAAGATATATATAAAAATAAAGCCCAACTTTATAAGTCAACTAAATATAATATACATTTTAACATAAACCTCAACTCCTAGTGTTAGAATTGAAGATATAACACACATAATACTTATTTATTCTTTTATTAGATGTTTATAACCACTTTAGCATTATTATAGCCATGTTCTTATCCTATTCATAAACAATTAAAAGAGAGACCCTAATTTTTCTTATTGAAGTGACACCACTTCTATGTTTATATAGGTTGAGTTTTCATTATATCTCTATTGCTTTAAACATTTAAATAATAAACTCTATTAAGAGTATAAAAACACATTCTCCTCACACAATAAACCACACTTGTTTTTAAAATTTGAATGAATTTTACTAATGCTTAACAGACACATAACAGTAAGTTATTTTTACCTATTAAACTTTGTAATTAGAGATTATTAATTCAAAGTGAGGCTTTCATTATTGGTGTCTAATAGTAAGGGTTTAAATTCATTCTACTTGTAGTGCTACTAACAAAATATCTTGAAATTCAATTTTTTTATGATAATTACCCTCACTTAAGATTGACTATTTAATATAATCACTTCAGGCTAATATGTCTAAACTTTTTATTTTACATATTATTTATATGCTCTAGACATTGTTGCTTCGTTTTTTTCATTTTAAGAAATAAATGATATTGGTTATGGCCACAACTCTATACTCATTAATATAAAATTTCAACCATTCTATTTCTACACTTTTATCTATTTTAATACAATTATTCTTCTATTATAATTGAATAAACTTAATGAATAAATGAAGCCATTTTAGTCCTTTGAAGATATTTAAGAACTTTTTATGATTTTACTTTAATAAGTTGTACTAAAATTATTAGCTTGTATAATTTGCTCATAAAATTATATTAAAATCTTATAACACCATGATGGTAATTTCTTTTGATTCTTATCACCCTTACCATGTGCAAATTTGCATTCTTTTATTAAAGAATGTCTCATTAAATTATCAAAATATCACATATATTTAATCAAGTTGCTATTTTATTTATCTTTTCACTATTTTAAGGTTTTTTTTTTTTAAGTAAGAGACCTCTAAATTCACCCTTAATGAAAGATAACTAGTAAATATTATATATCTTAATATTTCTTTTTCATAAAAGTTTTAAAATTTTTATTTCAAATCAATATAAGATTATGCATCAATAAGTATAATGCCAAATATAATCACCCTCAAAACTAGTAAACTCATGCTTTCCATTGTTTCTTTTTGAAACTATCATTCCAACTCTTGAATATTTAAAAATTATTTGATTATAAACACCAAAGCCATATCCACCAAAGTCATATCATTAAAAACAGTCAAAATTTTATGTATAACCACATAATACTATCAATTTTGTGTCCAAATTATAAAATACATGAATTTTTTTTACCCAACAGATATAAAGCATTTTAACTAGTTATTGTAGCACCTAATTTTGTCCTATCAATTTGAGCTTGTTCTATTTCTACACATAATTCAAACATTTTGATTTAAGGCCCAAATTTATTTTTATATATATTTTAGATTTAATTACTTTTATTAATTTATCAATAACAAAAATAATAAAACAAAAAAAAAGACTAAAGCTGGTTTGCCAGCTTGGTTGGATTCTTCCACCCTAAATTTCGTTGACCTTTCTTTTTTCTTGCGTCAATTTTAGCTTTTCAATTTTCACCTTTTGCTTTTACCTCCAACCCAACATATATTCATGAATGATCCACTGTCCCAAAAGTTAGCAGGCTTCACTACCTAAAAGTCAGATGGTTCTCCACCCAATTCAATTAAACTTAAAAAACTAGTCCCAAGGCTAAGCACCAGTAACGAGGATGGGAAACAAGGCTCCACAACCAGAAAAAGGGAACACCAATTGGCACTAAGAATAGAACCCCCATTCCCATTTTTTTCTAGCATTTTTTTCATCGAACCCTCAATAGCAAGTGAAATCCTAGTCTAACGGCTTGTGACCTCCAACAGCAAGAATAACGCCTACTTTCACACCCAACCCACACTCCAACGAAAAATCATACAAACCATCAGAACCCATGCACCCAAATCTGGCCCAATCACTAACCATCAGGCCATTACCATACCCAAATCACTCTCACACCCAAGCCATATTAAAAAATTGAAACCCTCACTCACCTAGCCCCTAACAAAATGACCACTAAGCACCAAGCCACCTTGTCATCTTTCTCAACTAACCTCTCACCGCCCTTCACCTAACCTTATTCAAGATCGAAACCAGTCGCACTTGGACTCTATAAAAAAAAAAAAACCACCAACAGTAAAAGAAGCTAGTTAAAAATAATCATTTTTCTCTCGATTCCAAAAACCTCAAAGCAAAAAACCAAAACAAACCATAGTCCTCACATAATCGATAAAGAAACCAACGCCAAGCTTCCACCTAATAAAAAAAAGAGTCAGAATGAGTTTCACAAAAAAAACCCATTTATCAAAAAAAAAAAAAAGATGGGGTATTGGTGGCACCATCAGTAGCAGGTGACTAAGAGAAAGCTTCAGCTTCGACAAAAAAAAATGACAATTGAAGATCTTATAGAGGAAGAGAAGAAAAAAAAAGAGGAACTTGCGACTAGAAAATTCAACAAACAGGAAAAAAAAAAGAAATGAAGGAGAGGAATAAAAAAAAAGAATCTAGCATGTAAAACCAATAAGAAAGAAAGGGAAAAAAAAGAGAATAAAAAAAAGAAGAAGAAAAAACATCAACAAACGGTGTTGACGATGAAAGGGCAATAACAATGATTGTGGATCACTGAAAAACTAGGTTGTAGAAGGCCTGAAGATTCTTAGCTTTTTTGTGAAGAAAATGAAGTTTAAAAAAAAAAACAAATGAGAAAATGAATTAAAATTTTTTTTATATTTGTAATATTTAAAAAAAAGGGTTGACAGGGTCAAACTCGACCCAAAATTTAGATCTGATTATACCTGACTTGACCAACCCAACCTATGATCCAACTTTCCTAGATCTAACCTATTCATTTAATCCGATCCACCTACTCAACCTAGGCCTGATTCAAATCCAACAAATTGGGCTCCTCTTTTGTTTTGGATCATATTAGGTTTAAGTCTAAGAGGCTTTATTTTGGGTTTTTTTTTTTCATTTTTTATTATATTATTACATGCATTTGTTTAATGTTGTACACTATTAAAAATAACTTGTTTATGGATAATTGAAATTGATAAAAAAAAAATTTGTATAAATTTTTAAATAAAAATAAATTGAAATGACTTTGCACGTTTAAAATGTATTTTGAAAAAAAAAAGTTTTAGGAATAAAATAGAACAATATTTATACAAAATAAAATTTTAAAAAAATAATTTTGAAAACCCTGTCTAGATATTGGAGGGATTTCAAAAATCGTATTTTAAAATTTTAATTCTACTTAAATGTTAGAGAATTAAAGAATAAAAAATATATTAAAAAATTTAATTAAGTTAGGTTAAATTGAAATTTAAAAGTATAAAGTAAAATTTTCACAACTAAATTAAATAACAAAACCATTATTTCACTTCTAATCATGAAAAGGAAATGGTAACAAGTAAATAGGAATAGAATATATATAAAAATTGATTAAATTGATTATTCTAATTTTTGGCTTTCATTTGCATAATTTATCTGCTTCATGTTGCATCGATATAACATTGTTAAAGAAATAGAAGAATTATGAAAACTGAACTTATTTCGAAAGTCTTCCTAGGTGTTGGGGATGATTGAGAAAGTTCGAGTTATCGATCATTTTCATTTTTCCATAGAAAAAAAAACCTTAAACCTCGAAACTTTAAAATCTGAAACCCTAAAACTCTGAAACCTTAAAATGGGACCCTAAATCCTAAAAATCCACTAAGACCTTAACCAAACCCTAAATTCAACTCGTAACCCCAAATCATCACCCAAAAATCATTCCAACCCTAAAAACCTTGACCTAAGCCCACACCTAGAATCATCCAAAAATTCTAAGGGGTACGTATTAAAATCTCACATAAAATAATTTATTCCTGAATGTTGCCTAAAAGATTAGGTATTTAAAAAATTTTATTTCATCAAGTTTTTCATACAAGCCCTTAACCTGTAATAATAATGATTAAATAAAAGAAAAAATAAAAAATAAGATATTAAATATAAATACTCACACCTAAACTTTACCTAAAGGTTGAGCAGTTGGGGTGGTCTCACTACATTTAAAAACCTAATTTTTGAAATGACAATTTATCATCATGCATATCATCCATTGGCATATATACATCTATTTATTATTACTTGCATTCATTCCACATGTTTATGTCTTTTATTATTATTTCTTAGTTAATTGTAGCATCACCATTTTTTTTTGCATAAAACATTTTTTATGAAAAGTATTATTCAAAAAATAGATTTTTAAATAAAACTAAATTAACATTTTAAGGGAAATAATTCTTGCTACTTTGCCTAAATATTAGAGAGTCACAAACAATTATCATCTATAATGAATGTTGTTTTCATTTTGAAGAATATTATAGCAAATCTTAGGTAAAAAAAGTTATCCATAAATTTTATCTAGATATTTGAGAATTTTAAAATAATTCTTTAACTTAAAAATTTTCTTGATATTTCTGAATAAAGAATTTTTAATAAAATTAATTTTTTCAAAAAAAATGAAAAGAATTATTATTAAATTTTAAGTTGAAACTATTTTACACAACATAAAAAATAACGCATGATTAATAGATATCAATTTTTATGAGTACTGTGAAGGTGTTAATCATTCCCCACGCATAACCGACTCTTAAACCCAATTCTGTTTTTATAGATCGAAATTATCTTTTTGATAAACTTTAAACCCATTTTATTGTTTACTAAAAAGATAAACCTTATTAGGTGACCAATCACACCCTAAAAAAATATTGGTAGTGGCTTTCTCTATTTTTTATTATTTTAAAATCTTAAGCGTCTAACGGTCCCAAAGCTGTTATAATAACTTGGTGATTCCATTAGGGAAGTTGTTGAGAGTCAAACCAAAAAATTAATCATGCGTTATCTGAATTTTTGGATTTTATGGTTTTAGTTGATATTTAATTTTAATTCCTTTTATTTTAATCCTTTTGAAAAATAGTGCATGTTAGTTACATCCATATTTTGATTTCATCATTTTATTTTTCCTTTACTTATATTGTTTTATTTGTTATATTTCCCTACACACTTTGCATAGGCACTCATATGTATAAGCTCTAGACCTGAGCTCAATCTCTATTAAGAGCAAGTTAAGTAGTTACACTATCGTGAAGTGATAACCTCTGTATTTGCTAGCAAAATATTTTTACTTAAATTGAATCATTTTCATTTGTAGCCTCTAATGGGTAGGGATCGGAGTGGCTTATTAGTCTATAATAAACAATGATATGAGAAACAATCTAAGTATCTTTAGACACCTAAATCTGAACCAAGTATGTCGTAAACCTTAAGAGACCAGTTTTAGTTAAAGCTATGTCAACCTTTTATGTAAAAATTACCTGAATTAGGATACATATGAAACACTTTGATACAATCTATATTTAAAGGTAATAATAATACAAGTAAAATCAAATTTTCAAAATAAATAAATAAAAAGAAGAAAATAAACATCTTATTAATAAATTTTCTTTTAACAATTAATTCAAGTCATTTAATGATTGTCTAAAATTTAAATTTAAAAAAAAAGTTTTCTTAAAAAAATAGTGATTTTTAAGTATTTTCCAATAAAAAAAGAAAAAAAACAAAAACAAACCAAAAATTTTCAAACAAAGAGAATTTTTCTTAATTTCTTTGTTTATTAGCTAAATAAAGGCATAAGCATGAGAAATTTTTGAATCTTGGGCATTTTATGTGCTTGCTTTTCTATAGGAAATATTTTCTTGAGTTTTAATCTCTTTCTACAAAAAGAAAGGTTAGAAGAAAAAGAAACTTTTTACTTTTATATGATTTTTTTATGATTGTACATATATTTCATTTTATGCATAAATATCTAAATAGTAATGTCAATCTCATTGGATTTGCATCCGTGCATCACACTTCATGAAAGCATACAAAATGTTAGTGCATTGCATTACATATAATGGTGTTTCAAAAATCATATGCATAAATCTCATTACTCATGTGATATGTCATTGTGTTTCATGTATAAGGATTCATGAAAAATATGATTTGAATAAAATTTGTATTGTACAAATTGGTTTTTATGTGAGCACATTTCACCATCCTTACAATAAGATATTATGTCTCTTGCATGTATATTTACAAGTGATATGATTTTTGCCATTCATCCCTTGCACATATGAATACCCATTGTCTTAAGCATATTTGAATTTTACAATGTTGTTTTGCATTAATTATTATGGTATCATACATCCATAGACATATCATGCAAGTTCAATCTAATTGAAATTTTTTTATTTTATGTTATTTTATATTTATTTTTTTTAAATTTCATAAAAGGGTGCTTAGGTTCATATCAAAAATTGAAAATAGAGAATTAATTGAAGACATGAATTAGTGCTCTGGAACACAATCAAGAGGAATTTGGATATAATATTCAAGAAATGAAACAACAGCTCCCCAAGTTGATGAAAATGATTGAGGGATTCATAGAACTTAATTTGGTTTATCCTCAAAGGTCCTTACCAGTTTCAGGCCAATCAAGTCTCAAAAGCTCATAAAGTCATAATTAATTGATTTTTGCTCGATCTAACACTTTTTCTAAGCATACTAAGGCTATTTGTGATTCAAGCAACTATCAAAGTTTGGACAAGGTTATGAAGGGAATGAATAATTTGATCGCATAAATAACTGAGGTCAAAGGTTTAATTTCCAAGATGGAGCCACCAAGTCTCATACAAGCCTCATAGACTATTTTAAATCCAAATCTGCACTCAAACCCTCTTTATGTTTACTTTTAGCCTTTTTTCAAGTGCTTAGGGCTAGGCTTCCAAGCTTTATGCGATCCTCAAGAAATTCACATCTGAATTCGTATCCTCAACCTATCATTTTCCAACCATCTGTTCGATCAATTTTTTCAATCTGAACCTTTACACCACCATCAAGTACTTGTGGTTTCAGCTAATTTGTTACCCAAAAACCACTAAAAAAAAAAAAAGCATACATAGTTAGATCCTATTCTCATCCCATATAGAGAACTTTTTTCTCATTTAATTCAAGAACAACTTGTTGTCCCCGTGCCTTCAAAGTCTCCATACCCTAGATGGTATAATCCAAATGAAAGATGTGAATACCATGGGGGAAACACTAGGCATTCCATTAAGAATTGCGAGGCTTTCAATACAAGGTGCAAGCCCTAATAATGCAAAATGGTTGGATTTAGTGATAATAACGGGTTAGAGATCTAAAGATGATAGGAAATGGTTGGCGTGATGGTGAATGTTGATGGAATTTAAAAGATCTTCAATAGTATATTGCTAGGGGCATGAAATGTTTTGTAAAAATATAGTCCTTAAATTCTTCTATTTTATGGATATTTAAGAAGAATGATCTTTTATTTTAAATATGGTGTTGTTCTTTCAAATTTAGACATATGGATTATGATCTTGAATTTTTTTAACTCTTATCTCTATTCCCATTTATGCGCATTTTATTAGAGACTTTATCATTCATTTATTCATATATTCGCATATTCACTCAATAAAATCCAATTTATATAAGCCCTAGAGAGAAAAAAAAGTTTCTTTGGGATTAATTTTGACGATTTTTTTATAGGATCAAAAGAATATCAAATTGATATGAGTTATATAGCTTGGATAGATGAAATTGAATGAGAACAAAATAAGATGTCACATAAGACAAAAGGTATAAGGTGAATAAAATAACTATGAAATAACATTTTCAAAGACAGGTTTTCAATGTGACTTATTTACAATCATGTTCGACTCAAAGGATAAATTCTTTTGATTTTACTGGCATTCGTAATTCAAGACTCTTAGAGAAGAACCCATTAAAATGACATGCAATCCAAATGCACAAAGAAGGTATAGTTTATTAGAAAAAAGGATTAAAGGTGTTGAAGGTTGGGGTAAATCTTACAATGCAAAAAAACTTTGTTTGGTTTTAAATGTGATCATTCCACCTAAGTTTAAGGTTTCAATGTTTAAAAAATATGATAGAACTGAATGCCCTAAAACTCATTTAGCTCGATACTATCACAAAATGATTGGGTATACCCATAATGAAAATTTACTCATTCATGTTTTTTAAGAAAGTTTGACTAAGACAGCAACCGATTGGTATTATAGGTTAGAAAGTGATCATATTCACACTTAAAGAGATTTATCTCGAGCATTTTTAAAGCAATACTAATATATGTTGGAGATGCTTCCAGACCAATTGACCCTTCAAAGCATGAAAAAAAGTTCCACTAAAAGCAAAAAAAAGTATGCTGCTAGATGAAAGGAGATTGCATTATAATTATGACTACTTCTTACCAATAGAAAACTGAATTTTTTGTTTATGGATATCCTTTTTTTTCTCCCTATTATGGTAAGTTAATTAGTAATATTTCATCAAAGTTAAAAGATTTATTATTTGTTATGGTAGAATTGAAGATGGGATAACAAGGGAAAGAATTATGAATGCTAATGCTGAAATGAGGGGAGATATTTTTTGTGAACAAGCCCAAAAAATAATTGTTGAAGGGCAAAGTGAAGGAAGCCTTCATGTGATGTAAAAACACTCATTTTCATTGGTCACCATATGTCAATAGTCTATCCCAACTTTTTTATGACTTGACACCTCATTCTGGTAACTTTTTTCAATAATGTTATCCTTATGTCTCAAAGTCTTTTTCTCAGATTATTTCACCACAGAGGTTCACAAAACAAAAGATCAACCCAAGTTGTCCACAAAGCTGAAGAATAAAGAGAGTTAAAACATACCATTCACTTTCAATGTCTTATACAGAGCTTTTCCATATACTTGTCAATAGTTATATGATTTTCACTATTCTTACAAAGCCTAGAAAGCCTCTTTACCCAAATGGATACGATCTCAATGCTAAAAGTAAATACCATAATGAGGTAAAAAGAAATTTGATAAAAAATTGCATTGCTTTCAAAGAGACAATTCAATTTTTGATCAATATAGATCCTGTGAAATTTAAAAAGCTAGTTGGTGGATGATTTAAGGTGGTGGAATTAAATGCTAAAATCCTAAGGCCAGACGCCAAATAGGGGAATCTTTTTACTTGTATATCATTTTAAGAGCACTATTGATTATATGAATTTTGAATTAGCTTGAATGTTTACTTTGAATGAATGGATACAATGCAACATATTGTCTCATAACTTTGTGAATATTGTTATTTGAATTTTTTTCAAGTTTTGGATGGTTTAAGATTTTTTTTCTAGAAGAAAAATAGTAATTTTTTTTATTTGAATAAAGCCCCACATCATTGAATTCCAAAGCAATAAAAAAAAAGTGCCTTTAAAGAAATAAAATGTGAGCAAATTTCCTTTCGAGTGACAATAGTTCCGAAGAGATTGGGGATTACGATTAGAAATGAACTCATCCAATACTTATACCCTTTTTGAATACTCTCATGTTCCAAACTATTTGAATAATTTTACTCATCAATCATATCCCTTTAAAAGGCATGAACTTAAATTCGTAAGCCTTGTTTTCACTCAACTATACTGTAATATAAAATGGTGATATTTTTTTCCTAGGTAATGAACAATGAAACAGCTAATTTGAAAAATTAAGGAAAAGATTTTTTTGGATTTCTTAAAAATTAAGTATACATGACATTTCCTTTAAGAATTGGATGTTGATAATTTGATGTGTCAAGATTATTCTACTACCTCAAGTATGCCAAAAGCAAAATTATCCAAATTTTATTAAACTTTTTTGCAAGCCCACAAAGGTCTAATTTTTACCCTATCTTATCCTATGTTTTAAGGGCAAGTTGACCAAAAGAGCAAAATCACCCATTGCTTTTAAGACAACTTAATTTGCGCCATAATCCTTCATTTTTTTGAATTACATGAACCATTTGATACCTATTGTGAACTCATCGACATAATGGGACGTTTTCCATGAATTACATGTTTGGCAAAGTCAGTTGATGTGTGAGTTATAGGAGCATGAAAAAAACAAAAAAAAAAAAGAATAAATAATGATTGTAACATAATGCACATAGGAAATTCAAACAAATCCAAGCAAAGACTTGACAAGCCTAAAAAACAAAAAAATAATAATAAATTTTTTTGAAAGAAACTAGGAAAAAAAACAAAGAACTCAAAATGAAAAAAGATGGTAAAACAAAAAAAAAAATTCTTTGAAAAGCCTTTCTTTTAAATTCAATTTTTTTCAAATAGATTGCTTTTTAACTTAAATTATCGTGCTTGAGATGACAAATGATCATATTTCATCATCCTTTCACAACAAAGAAAATTATTTCTTTGTTACCCCTTTAAGCTCGATGAATTTTTTCTCAATGAACCCTGATTAAGGATCACCCTTCACACTAGAGCCTAACAAAGTGGTATATTCAGAAATCACATATGGTGAGGTTTTATTCCAGATATAACACACAACCCTACATGCTAATGGGCAAATGCCTAAAAAAAGAGTTTCTAAAAATTCTTGAACTCACAAAATTAGAGGTGAATGTGTTTAAAGAAAAATAATGAAAAGTAAAAAGAAAAGGCAAGAAAAAAAAACAAAGCAAAAATAAACAAAAGAAAAAGAAAAAATGATTAAATAGCAAGTATGGAAAAAGAAAAAAAAAGTCCCAAAATGAATTCTATATATGTGAGAAATGATCATTAGTTTGATCACCCTTAAAACACATTTTAGGCCTATTTATTCTTTTCTTTGACAACCCCAAACTTTGGCCTAGCTATATTATATTCTTAAAAAGTCCAATTAGATCAAGCATAAATGCTTAAATTAAGAAGCTCTTCTTTGAGAAACCATCATAAAACTTGTGAATCATTTGCTCTTTTTCATTACCAAGATACCTATTTGATTTGTCAACTCATTTTGAGATAAAATTGGAATTCTAAAGTGCATAGTGGAATGATCAAAAATAAAATAAAATAAAATAAAAGTAATAAGGCTTTAGAATGAATACCCTAAAAAAAGGTAGTCTAAAGCAAGTTTAAAAGCTATGAAACCAACCTTGTGCATAGGAAGTAAGAAAAGCCAATGTGAAGTCATGCAGATTTTTGAAAGATCTAAGAATGTCAATGCACTGGAAGTTTGAAATCCATTAAGGGATTAATTTTGAAAATGTGAGCTTTTTTTCCTAAATGACCTTTCAAAATTTTGAGCTTACCATAGCTAACTTTGACATTGATTAAAATGCTACACTTGAAGACTAAAGAAAGTATCAAAATGTTTGGTTTTCAAAGGATTCCTACTTTTAAAAAAATTTATGTCTCATTTGTAAGCCCAAGCGAAAAGTATACATCTTTTTTATTCCATTTAAGTAGTTAACCTTTCTTGAATAAACTGAAACCTTGATATGCTAAACTATTCAATCTATCATCATCTTTTTCATTTCTAATAGGGAACACTAATTTTCAAAAGACTCTAAAGTTACATTTGTTTGGATATTTCATTATATGGGCTAATTTTGCTCATCATTTTGAAAATTTTTAAATGATTACTCACGTATTTTTGTGAAAAATTAAAAAAAAAACCATGTTTGGGTTGTAAAAGAAATTTTTTGAATGATGTGAACCTTCAAATTGGTTTGGATTCAAGAAAAAAAATGTTTTCATTGAAAAATTAAGAAAAAAAAGATTTTTTTTAGAAGGAATGTGATAGTTTGTCTTTTTGATTTTATGATCAAATCCCAAATACATGTTGCATGTTCTATGAAAAAGGAAATAACTAGGAAAATGTGTAGAAATATAAAAGAAAAATTGATAAAGCATGTTTGAAAAGCAAAGAAAGCAAAAATTAGTGAGGAAACAAGATGAAAATAGGTGAAAAATAGGAAAAGATTAAGTTGGAATCCTTTTAGAAAGAAGTTGAAAAACCTAATTTGATTGATAACAAAGAACAAATAGAATTGAAAAAAAAATTGGAGATGGATATTTTTAGCATTTGCATCTTTTGATATACATTTGCATCACCATCATTATACATTGGTGTTTGCATCTAGGTTTTGGCATATGCATCCTAAAAGTCTTTACATTTGCATTAGCATTTTTAAAATGGAATTTTATAATTGCGAGCAACATTCACATTATTGAAAAAAAAAAATAGCTGAATTTGTAAATTTACATTCATACCTTTAAGGCATTTGTATTATACATGAACATTTGCATTTGTATTGGTAAGGGGCACTGAAATATGAAAATTTGTTATTGTATTTTTCCCAGATATATTTGTATCATGAAAAAATTTACATCATTTTACAAGCGTCTACATTAAAGAATATTGACATCTGCATTACAAGGAAAAGTTTGACGTTCGTATCTTTGTCAGATATGTTTACACCGTAGAAGTCATTTGCATTGCAATCACAAAAAAAAATTGCACCTATGATTATTTGCATTGGTGTAGAGATATTTACATTTTCACCATCTATTTTAGGTTTAGACATTTGCATCATAACTTCATTTGTCAATTTTGCAAATAGTAAGAAAAGTAACATGGATATTCTTTTTAGTTTTGGAAAAAAGAAAGAAAAAAAATTATCAAGGAAAAAATCAGTTAAAAAAAAAGCAAAAGGAAAAATGAGTCTATCATGAAAAAAAAAAAAAGAGAAATAAGACGAAGAGAAAATAGTTTGACAAGAAACCAAAATATCAAAAGGGTTTGAAGAGTAGAAAAAAAGGGATTTGCAAAAACTGGATGGGTTGTTGAACAATGATTGAAAAGATGAGATACAAAGCAAGATAAGATTTAAGTGCAGTTTAGCTAACACTTAATTTTAAGCCCAATTTACTTGGCACCAATAAAAATTTAAATCCAGTTTAGCTAGGATCAAATGAAATTTAAACCCAATTTAGCTGGCACTTAGATTTTAAGCTCTGTTTAACTGACACCTAAAAAATTAAAAACTCAGTTTAGCTAGCACTTAGATTTTAAGCCTAATTTAGCTGACATTTTAAGCCTAGATTAACTGGCACTTTAAACTCAGTTTAGCTAGCACCTAGATTTTAAGCCTAATAAAATTGGCACCATTTAAAAAAAATATTGTGATCAAGTTTTCTTCAAAATTATTCAATGGTGATATCTGAATCAATTTGCATCTTTATTCGGTAGTGATATCTAAGCATTTATGTTTGCATATCATTAAATTTTTTTTTGTGGTGATATCTGAGTAATCATGTTTAATTATCATTTATATATTCACTCGATGCTGATATTTAAGTTTCTTTCACTGATGATGCCTTAAATTCAAAAAGTCTTAAAGATTCGAATGTTTCATTTTTTTAAAAAAAAATTTGTAAGTCCTCCAAACATAATATTTTAAATTTTAAAGTTTCAAAGCCTTTTTTTAGAAGAATACTTACAGATATTGAGATTTGTAAGCCCTCCGGGCAGATATTTTAAATTTTAAAAGTTTCAAGGCTTCTTTTTAAAAGAGCATTTATGGATATTAAGATTTGTAAGACCTCCAAACGTTATTTCTAAATCATTTGGATAGGATTTATAAAACCTTCGAATATGATTTTTAAAAATTTTTAAAATTACAGAGTCTCTATCTAATTAAACATTTGTAAAATTAACGTAAAAAAAAACAAAAAACTTTTAAAGAATCTTCTATTTGGCTTCGGACAAAATTATTGTCTATGTCTTTGCCTCATTCATGATTTTTAGTAATATGCAAAAATAAGTAACTATAGATATCTAATTTTGTCTGATTAATTGAACTTGTTTGATTTTTACACATGATTCGAACATTTTGATTTAAGGTCTTAATTTATTTGTATATAAATTTTAGATTTACTTACTTTTATTAATTGATAAATAACAAAAACAAAAAAAAAAAGACTAAAGCTGGTCTACTAGCTTGGCCAAATTCCTCCACCCCAAAATCTATTGACACTACTTTTTCTTGTGCCATTTTTAACTTTTCAATTTTCACCTCCTGCTTTTACCTCTAATCCAATACAAATTCATGAATGATCCACTGTTCCAAAAGCCAGCAAGCTCCACCACCTCAAGAGTCAAATGGTTCTCTGCCTAATTCAACTAAACTTTAAAAAACTAGTCCCAAGGCTAAGCCTCGAGAGTAAAGATGGGAAATAAGGCTCCACAACTAGAAAAAAGATAGCACTAATTGGCACCAAGAACAATACCCTCATTCTTATTTTTTTCCAACATTTTTTTCATCAAACCTTTTATAGTAAGCGACATCACAATCCCACGGTTCATGACCTCCATCAGTAAGAACAGCCCATGCCTCCACAATTGAACCACACTCCAACCAAAAACCATACCAACCATCAAACCCACGAACCTAAAATTGACCCTATCACTAACCATCAGGCCATCACCATACCCAAATCATTCTCACACCTGAGCCATACCAGAAAATTGAAACCTTCACTCTTTTGGCCTGTAACAGAATGACCATCAAGCACCAAGCTACATGGCCATCTTTTTTAACTAGTCTTCCACTTCCTTTCACCTAGCCTCATTCAAGATTGAAACCAACCATACCTGGACTCCACCCAAAAAAAAAAATAAAAATAGCCACCAACAACAAAAAAAGCTAGTAAAAAAATATTTTTCCTCTAGTTCCAAAAACCTCAAAACAAAAAACCAAAACAAACCATATCCTTATCAATCCCAATAAGGAACCCAACACCAAGCTTTTACCTAACAAAAAGAAAAGTCGTATTGAGTTTCAAAAAAGAAAAACTCATTTAGCAAAAAAAAAAAAAAAAAAGGTAGGACGTTGGTGGCACCATCGACAGCAAATGATTGAAAGAACGTTTAGGTCTCAACAAAAAAGAACTGATGACTAGAAGATCTTGCAAAGGAAGAAAAAAAAAAGAAAACAGTGACTAAAAGATTCAACGAGAAAGAAATGAAAAAAAAAAAAAAAAGGATCCGACGTTTGGAACCAAAGGGAAGGAAATGAAAGAAAATAAGAGAAAAAAAAAAGAAAAAGAGAAGAGAAGACACTGACCTATGGCATAAGCAACAGAAAAATAGCAACGATGGTGGTGGATTGTCAAAAACTAGGTTGTGAGAGGCCTAGAAGATTCTTGGGTTTTTTGTGAAGAAAGATGATTTTATATATATATATATAGAAAGGAAAGAGAAAATGAATTTCAAAAAAAATTATATTTGTAGTGTTTTAAAAAAAAAAAAGGTTGACTAGGTTAAACACAACCCAAGACCCAGATCCAACCAACTTGACTCGTGACCTAACTTCCATAGATCCTACCTATTTACTTGATTCGGTCCATTTGTTCAACTAAGACCTGATCAAATCTACCATATTGTGCTTATATCTTATTTTGGATCATATTGGGTTTAAGCTCAAGAGAATTTATTTTGGGTGTATTTTTTTCCCTCATTTTTTATTATATTATTGCATGTATTTATTTAATTTTGTACACCATTAAAAGCAACTTGTTTGTAAATGACCGAGATTGATAAAAAAATTTTTGTATAGATTCTTAAATAAAAATAAATTGAAATGACTTTGCACTTTTAAAATGTCTTTTAAAAAAGGAAGTTTTAGGAATAAAATAGAATAATATTTATACAAAATAAAATTTAAAAAAAAATGATTTTGAAAACCTTACCTAGATATTAAAGAGAATTCAAAAATTTTATTTTAACAATTTAATTCTACCTAGATATTAGGGAATTAAAGAATAAAAATATAAAAAAAATTATAATTAATTTAGGTAAAAAGAGATGTTCCATGATATTGAAGGATAGGTTAGAATTTGTAAAAACTAATTACTTAGGTTTGTGATAATTTGTAAAATACATATGTTTGTGAGAGGGAGGATAAGTCACAAAAAGCTTTTGCATTTTTATTTCTAATATTACAAAGTGAGTTTTTTATAGTTGAAATAAAATGAGTTGTATTTTTATTTGGTTTATTATTTCTTTCTTGATTTGCTTCATTATCATAAATGAATTTCTCAGTCACTTTGTTTTTTTTTTTATTCAAGAAAAAGTTATGCATTGGGTCTTAGAATATTAATGATATATTTAATGATATATAGAAAAATATCTATGTATATCTTTTTAATAAAAAAACTTTATATAAAAATAAAATTTATGGATTAATCGAATATTTCTTCTTTTTAATATGTTTCAAAATTTTTTTGGTGATTCTAATATTTTATCCGAATAACTTATTTTGTTAGAACTAATATTTATTTCTTGAGTTAAAAATTCGTTTTTCTTGTCTTTTATAATTTTTTTAGTTGATTTTTTATTGTGTTTATTCTCTCAGTCAAAACTTTTGTCTTTTTTTCTATTAATGAATAATTTATCCACTCCATAGATTGAATTTGAAGGGATGATTCGTCAATCATTTTATTACTAATTATCGAATCGTTTTTAATTTCGTCCAAATCTTTTTTAAGTTCTGATTAATGAACTTGTTTTATCGTTTTGCTAAAAAAATAAATTTTTTTAGATAATCAATCATACTCAAAAAAAAAAAATTAATGACAACTTTTTTCATTTTTCTCAATTTTAAAATTTTAAACGTCTACCATATATCTTGAGGCATCACCAATTAATCAATGTCTCGTGGCTTTACTCCATTCTCATCAACATCCTCCTCTTCCTCGTCAGCTTGAGCAGCTGCAGCAGCTGCAGATATCTCCAACTTGGGCATTAAAGATGCCATGTCAGGTAGCTTAGATTTTTGAGCAGCCAGTGTTTGCAGCTGAGAGCTTAACCTCAATCTTCGCCTCCCAAAAGATAACATAAGGTTTTCAGAGTTGGGGCTCTTGAACACATCTGGTTTTGACAGGACAAAAAAATCTGACAGATACAGAAAAATATGCGGTGATTAATATATCAGTCACTGCATAATGTTAACTATAGTGACATTATATATTGAAACAATATTACATTTTTATCCTCTTAAAAATGACTCGGCTGACCCCTAAAGCAGACTTCATCCCAAGCTTTAGCATTGCCTTAACGGCTTTTCTTATCACTTCTGCTCTGCTTAAAGCTCTCATTCCCACGACCACCTGTTCAGTTGCCAACAGATTTCAAGAACTGGAGATATGAATGAATTTGCCATATCAAAAGAAACAGAACCATTAACATTACAGAAATGCACAAGGAAAAACAACTGCAAGCATAAACATGCGAAAACTCCCATCCTCGTATAATGTTCCGACGACATCAAAATAAAACAATTAATGTGACTCCATAATCCATAAGTTTAATGGGAAAACCTCAATTTTTTGCTACTCCATGATGGAGTTGAGTTGTTGTTGTTGCCGGCCGTCGTATTGGACAATTGGGTATCAACCCAAATAGCAAGCTCCGGTCGAACAAAATTAGCTCATTCCAAGTAAGGCCCAAAGCAATAACCCAAACAACAACCCAAGGGCTAGACAAAACTTATCACCATTTTTTCTATTATTTTTCTAGTAAATAATGTAGACAAAGATCCATGCATGAGCGGAATAAATAAATAAATAGATAGCAAGAGGGAGAGAGTTTTCAGTTTTCTTTGAGATTTTTTTTTTGTTTGTGTTAAGGCATGAAAAAGTGGTTACTTTGGGAAAACTGACTGATTGGATTCTAAAATCATGTCAACAAAAGCAATGCTAAAATATCATGCAAAAAATAATCCCTTCTATGATTTGACAACCAAAAGTAATGCAAAAATATCTTCCAAAGTTGTTGAATTTTCAAGGAATTCCTTCTATGAAGATTTTCCTTCACCAAATACTATTCTACCTATATAGACTATAGCAATAAATATTGTGCTCATGGCATCTTTTTGTTCTTGATTTTTCTGTCACAACTGAATAAAGTTGGACTTTATATTTTAGCTACACTTTCGTTTCTTTATTTCACATATAATTTCTTATTTTTCCTTTTAAGAAAATATAACATCAAAACTTCAATTATCTTGATTTAGTTTATAACTATCTTCACCACAGAAAAATAACTTATAAATTTAAAATTTAATTCAATTCATTTATATACTTATTTTTAAAATATGTTATTTAATAAATTTAAAATTTAAAATTTATTATTTTAATTTTTTTATTTTTTAATTGAGATTTTAAAAAATAAATAAACAAGTTGCAAAAGAAATCACGTTCAATTAGCTCAAGTAATCTCTTTGAACTGATCGATCAAAATTGTGGCAGGCAAAGACCAGATTGAGGTTCAAAATGTTTCAGAGGGAGGAACAGGAACTGCTAGAATCTTCAATGCAGCTAGATTTTCAAAATATCTTGATTTTTTTTTTTTAAATGGACAATGGGGTACAGATAAGCACCTGACAGTGTTTATATTTGTCCGTGAACATTTATTGACATAATAATTAAAGTTCGAATGGATTATTATTTTTAAAATATCAGGGAAGCAAACATTGATGTAAGACATCCATTCAAATAATTCTGGCCACCAATTATTAATATAAATGATTCAAGGATTAATCAAAGCTTTCATTCAATTAATTAAAGCTTAAGTCCACTAGGTTTTTCTCAAATGATTTCCTCATTTTTTTTAAAAGTATATTTTTTTTCTAAAATTAATATTTGAATTTCAGTAAATATAAATTTTTATACTTTAATTATTAAAAAAAAATTATTTTTATGTAAAGAAAATTATACATTGATAATAAAAAATTATAAATATTAAAATTTAAAATTTTAATTTAATGGATATCCTATTTAAAAAATAATTGTGTAAATTAATTAAATTAAAAAATTTAACATTTTAAATGTTAAAGTAAATTATCTCACATTTAATGAATATCAAATATTTTATTATCTTATATTTAGGTTGGATCATTTCACTTATTATTTAAGTATTTAAGTTAAAATCAATTGACTATAAGTGAAGAGATTCAATTAAAATATAAGATTATATGATATTTGATCAATTGACTACAAATGAAAGGATCCAACCTAAATATAAGATTATAAGATATTAGATATTTATTAAATGTAGGATAACATCACACTAATATAGACTCCCATCATATGTAGGTGAAAATAAAAAAAAATTTAATACGTGATAAATTTGAAAAAGATAATATAACAAAAAAGAAATCATGGTTCTAATACCATATTAAGCATTCAACTTATTAACAATAAAAAAAAATTCTGACTCTAACAAAAAAAAATCTCGATTTTAATACCATATTAAACATTCAACGAAATTTTGAATCTAACAAATTTACTATCAATTGGATGTAAATGAAGCATTAGATATGAGATAATTCATTTTAATAAATTTTTATTACGTGTAGACAAAAATAAAAAAAATCTTATTATGTGAAAAAATTTTAAAAAATAATTTAAAAAATCTTGATTTTGATATTAAACAGTATTTTCAGCTTCAAACTCTTTTTTGCATGCTTTTTATCCCTTTAATTAGTCGGGGCGATTGGCAGGGATGAATACTTTGAATTTTATACACCAAAATTGATAGAATGGGCATTTATGTGATACCAGGTGCATGTTATATTAGAAAAAATAACTGACATGTAATGTAATTTAAACAAATTTGATTTTTTTATATATCTTTTTATTTTTTTTCATTGGGTAGGAAATAGCAAATAAATATGATATTCTCTCTGTTTTATTTTTTTATTCATATTTTATTTTTTTGAGATATTTCAAAATTATATAATTTTTTTTAATTTTTAATATTAAAAATCATAAAATATTAAATTTAATATTAAATATATTAAAATAAAAAAATTTTAATTTCATAAAAATGAATACATAATAAATATTTTAAAATAAATGAAATATGATTCAAATTGTCAATTTTTATACATTTTTAATCATTTGACAAAACCTGAGGACATATATAATTCTTAGTTCAAATCAAATACACAAATTGGTTTTCAAATTCAATGCTGATGGTAACCTACCGAATAAACAAAATCAAAACAAATCTACGTCTGCAAGCACTTTTTTTTTTTTTTTAGGCTTCGTTACTAACAATGTACTGATTTTGTTTGAAGGTAGCAGCGCCACGACCGACATAGCTGAGAGCCTGAGATTATTTTCAGCGACGTATCAAAACGTGGCACAATACTTACCTTGCAACTAGATGGCTTTGATTTGATGAGACATATGAATATCAAATGAAGATTCCATCCAAACACATTCTGCTGAATTAATTGGCAGGTTGACAGCCAATGTTCTTGCCAAGTTGTTGGTGGCTAGCATTGAATTCGTGCATCCACCACCCATTTCTACAAAGAATAAATCTTTTTATCCCTTTTCTCGAGGTCGGCCTCCATGATTTTCCTGGATTATTGTGCAAAAATTGTCGCCACGCTTGATTTTTTTCCTTGAGAAGATTCCTCTTTCCAAATATATCATCAACCTAACTGCAATTATAGCACAAAGAGTTGGGGGCTACTAAATCAAACGGTTTGCTTACTAACATTTGTACCTGCCTCTGCTAAAGCTGTAAGATCATTGTCGGATTCTGGAGAAAAAAAAATACTAATATAGTACTGATAGCTCACAGTGAAATCGCTAGGGTCCCGAAATTAAAAGATGACGTAAGTCTCGTGATGTCAACAGGCAATGTCATCATCCTCGTTTAATTATCATTGTTAAATGTGTGCATAAATAAGTGCAGAAACTCTAAAGCTCTTCAAAGGAAGAAAATCAAAGATCACTGAACAGTCTATTTTCCATGGCCGCCAACAAGCTATTACTGACAGACATAGCACCTACAGTTAAACAGGTGCCTACAAATTACATCAGACCAATCTCCGACCGTCCAAATCTCTCTGATGTTCAGGTATCAGATGTTTCCATTCCTGTGATTGACCTCAAGGACCTCTATGGTCCCAACCGCTCCGATGTTCTTAAACAGATTGCCCTAGCATGCCAACTTGATGGTTTCTTTCAGGTACCAGCAAATTCCATTATTTGCATCGACTGTAATTATTGCTTGCTACCAATCTCGGTCTTATAGGTTCAGTAATTTACTGTTATCAGGTGAAGAACCATGGGATTTCAGAATCTATGTTCAATAACATGCTGAGTTTAGCTAGAGAATTCTTTCATTTACCGGAGACTGAGAGGTTGAAGAATTACTCTGACGATCCTTCCAAGGCTAACCGATTGTCAACTAGTTTCAATGTCAAGACGGAGAAGGTTACCAACTGGAGAGATTTTCTGAGACTCCACTGCTACCCTCTCGAAGATCACGTACACGAATGGCCTTCAAATCCCCCATCCTTCAGGTAAATAACCATGACAGACCTATCTAGTTATTATAGAGTTTATAAACCAATATTTTCATCGTTTCAACTATGATATTTGAATTTGTCAACATTTGCTTCTTGACAGGGAAGACGTGGCTGAGTATTGCACTAGTGTTAGAGGTTTAGTGCTAAGACTACTTGAGGCCATATCAGAGAGCTTAGGCCTGAAGAGGGACCACATAGATAAGACATTAAGCAAGCATGGGCAACACATGGCTTTAAACTACTATCCTCCATGTCCAGAGCCAGAACTTACATATGGGTTGCCTAGCCATACCGATTCTAGTTTAATAACCATTCTTCTTCAGGATGAAGTACCAGGACTACAGGTTTTAAGGAATGGCAAGTGGATAGCCGTCAATCCTATACCCAACACCTTTGTTGTCAACCTCGGTGATCAAATGCAGGTGAATTTTACATGGCTTTGCCAAAATTGGATTAGTTAAGTGATTACTAATGGAAAAGATAAAGATTGATTATTATAATGATAAGATTAAAATTAATTATTAAAATATATATTGGAAATCAAAATGAAATAAATTATAGTGAAAAAAACATCATTAAGGATAAATATATATTTATATGCAATAAAAATACATTAGTGGGTGACTTGGTTGGAAACCAATCCCTCATATCCTCTTTCAATTTTCTTAATCCCTAGGTTAAGAAATTGAAGACAATAATAACCTCATTTTTAATTAAAATATTTGAAATTTTAAAAAATTGAAATAATAACATAGATGATATTTATGTTGAATAAGCGTCTTTTATTTCAATAATAGATTATGTTTATTCAAAACAAATTTGGTCTATGTTATTTTCATAATTTTATAGTTTTAACAGAGTTATAATTTTTTAAATTAAAAAGAAAAAAAAGAAGACAGTCAATTGCTCTCTAGAGAACAATCAAATAATCAACCGTCCAGGATAAAACTGAAAAAAAAAAAAAAAAAAAAAAAACCCTCTGCTAGACCGGAACGATTGAAGCGAAAAAGTGGCCCTCGCCGCACGAAAGTGAGAATTCGGTGGAATGCAAACGGAATCTTACATAATATAATGCTGATAGCGACTGCCGCCGTGGAAGAGCATAAAGTACTAACGAAGTTCCAATCATTGTAACAGGTAATTAGCAATGATCGTTACAAAAGTGTGCTCCATCGGGCTGTTGTGAACTGCAATAAAGAACGGATATCCATCCCTACCTTCTACTGTCCATCACCTGATGCTTTGATAGGTCCGGCTATGGAGCTGATCGACGACGAGCACCCTGCAGTCTATAGAAGTTTTACCTATGGAGAGTATTATGAGAAATTTTGGAAGGGGGGACTTTTTACAGAATGCTGCCTGGACATGTTCAAAACTTCAATAAGTTAATCTAATGTCAATATTTCATATTTCACATTAAATTTCAGATTCGAACGGGTTGTCTTTGTTGTTTTTGAACTTTCAAGATAACATTTGCTGAAGCGTCTTTAATTAAATTAGATGCTGACACTCCAGCATTTGGTATACATTATACAATATCCAGATCCAATGAATTAGCGACAGGTCATGGTTAAAATCTGTTTAGATGTAGCTCCATGACAAAAGCACCTTTGTTAGAGAAAAGTCAGGCAGCCACCCTGAACGTGCTCTTGAATTGACAATTTAAAATTCAAAATTGGACACAAGAAGGTTATTTTATATCACTGAGAGTCCGAGCCAAAATTTCAACATTTGTGATAAAACAAAAACAACCAAAGTTGACTCTTACTCTGAAAGCAAATAATAAAGCTGAAACTGGATGCAAAAGAGAGTTAACTTCGGCCAAAACAGATCTTCAACTGCCATTTTTCGATCCTTCTACTGTTTGAATTCAAGGTACACAATGAATTTTAAGGAAAGCCAACAAGCGAGAACCTCTATTGATGAAGAAGACAAACACGCCCAACAATATGCCATGCAACTGGTTAGCGCATCGGTGATGCCCATGGTGTTGAAAGCAGCTGTTCAACTTGGTGTATTTGATATCATAGAGAGGGCTGGTCCTGTTGCGCTGCTCTCTGCTTCCCAGATTGCATCCCAACTTCCGACTCAAAATAATCCAGATGCCCCTGTGATCCTTGATCGTATCCTCCGGCTTCTAGCTAGCCACTCTATCCTCACTTTCTCTCTTGCAACTAACGACCAGGATCGCGGGGTTGTTAGACTCTATGGTTTGGCACCTGTCGCCAAATACTTCATTAGGAGCCCAAGTGGAGGATCTTTGTCTCCTTTGTTAGACTTGTATCAGGACAAAGCCATTATAGATGTCTGGTAAAACACTTTGAGAATGCTATTGCCTTCATTTTCATCACTACTTAACATGTGATTTCATTTTTCCAAAAATTTCATGTTGAAATCAAAACAGGTACCAATTGAAAGATGCAGTACTGGAAGGGGGGCTTCTATTTAACAGGGCACATGGGATTAGTGCCGTTGAGTATGTGGGCAAGGATGCGAGGTTTGGAGAAATCTTCAAGGACTCTATGATTGATTACAACAATTTGTTTGTGGAAGAGATGTTGAAAAGCTACATGGGTTTTGATGGCTTGAATTGCTTGGTAGATTTAGGCGGTGGAAATGGTTCCATACTCCACAGGATCGTTTCCAAGTACCCTGCCATTAAGGGTATTAATTTTGATTTGCCACACATTATTGAGAAGTCACCCTCCTATCCTGGTATGAATACGATCATTATACAAGTTACAAATAGTGATATTAGCATAGAGCAAATAATATTTAGCCTTGGTCTGAACTGCTTCTTTCCCTTTGCGGAACTCTGTTGAAAACATTTAATTGCTTCTTTATACTTCATCATTTCCCTGGTTATTTATATATATGCCTTGTGTATGCCACATCTAGTTCCCTTAAAGAAGTACGAGGCGCCGGGTTGAGCTCCTTAACACTTTAATTTACTTGGCTGTGAGTCGAGCTATAGGAATTTAAAAAGAAAAACAGAGTAATACTTACTATTAAAATTAACAATTCATAGCTCCTAATGAGTCATTTGCTAAAATTGTCGACTTCTAAATTGTTCTATATGTTTGGCATTCATAAATTTAAATTGTGTTGTAGGAATTGAGCATGTGGCAGGAGATATGTTCAAGAGTGTACCAAAAGGAGACGCCATTTTCATGAAGGTTAGGCTTGATGTGTCTTTGCCCTTCACTTCCACCGTACTTCACAATACTAAAGCTCTCTCGATTGATGTCACTTTTAGCAATCCTAGGGGTTATTGACTAACACCGGGTCTTTGGTGGTAAAAAATGCAGTGGATACTCCATGGATTGGATGATAAGCGATGCGTAGAGTTACTAAAGAACTGCTATGAAGCATTACCGGTTAATGGCAAAGTGATAATAGTTGATTTGGTAATCCCTGAAAGCCCTGATACCAACCTCTTAGTTCAAAGCGCGTATCAGTTTGATTTGTTCATGATGCACGTCAATGAAAGCGGAAAGGAAAGGAGAGAAAAAGAATTCGAGAGCTTGGCAAAAGGAGCAGGCTTTTCTCGTATTCGAGTGGCATGCTATGCCTACAGTTTGTCGGTAGTGGAGTTCTACAAAAACGTGTAACATTTGATTGGAAAAATAATGTTGATTGTGAGTTGTTACTAACTAACCGGCGTGAATGGCTAGAATTAATTCGACTTTACACATCCACTACAAAACGCTCATCATACATCCTATATTATTGAATCTCAAGCATCAGCCCTATTCGATTCGAATTTATTCTTTTCTGTGAAAGAGTATATCTAAAACAAAAGGGTTCAAGCAGACAAAAAAACAAATATTGGCAGAATAAGCCATAGGGGAAAATATAACCAATTCCTAGGTGGTGGGAAATTTGCAAACACAAGCAGCACAGCAAGGTTGGGTAGAAATCTTAAAAATAAACCTGCCAACAGTAAAATTACAGAACTTACTGCGCCATGGATTTACTGGCGCTCTATCTGAATGGTCACATGACTAATATTGTATTCTCTCCTGATATAATCTATAACCTTGTTCAATATCGTGTCAGCATCAGCTTCACGCTTAATTAAGACATGGCAAGCTAATAACACCTTACCAACAGTTATGGCCCAAATGTGCAGTTCATGTATGGCAACAACGTCATCCATCTCACATAAACCCTTCTCAAGCCTTGTGGCATCAATTTCTCGGGGTGTACTCTCCATAAGAACTTCCAAAATGTTTCGCAGCATCCTGATGGTTGTTCCCAGCACAATAACGGAAAACACAAGGGTGCATATCAGATCAATTATTTTCCACCCAGGCTTGTACCAAATAATTGCTCCACCAATCATTACTCCAATACTCTGAATGGAATCCCCTAGGACATGAAGATAAGCCCCTTGTACATTTATGTTTCTCTCCTTCCGACGTGCTCCACTTTCTGGTTTTGTTTCACGATCTGAGTAGGTCTTAAGCAAAGGCTCTAGGTGGTCAGCTTCATGAGTATGATGATGCTCATCATCTACTTTGTAATTCGAACCATGATGATGGTGGTGGTGGTGGTACTGCTGCTGATGTTGATGGTGAGAAGTTATACTTAATCCATGATTATGCGGTTCACTGTCATGACTATGACTGTGGTCATGGAGGTCGTGATCATTCACAGCATGCCCATGATTATGGTCATGGCCATGGTGATGCCCGTGATCATGACCCAACAAGAGAGCCATAGCAACATTAACCACTAGACCAAATGCAGAAACAACGAACATGAGAAAGCCTTGAACTTCACCTGTATCATGGATAAGTCTAGCTATGGCTTCATAAACAAGTATGCCAGCTAGAAGCCATATCAGCTGGATGGAAACAAGGGCACCAAGAATTTCAATCCTGAAGAATCCATAAGATTGACGTGGATTTGCCTCCCACCCTGATGCCCAAAGGGAGAACAAGGAGATTGCAAATGCTGCAACATCTGACAAGAGATGAGCTGCATCAGTTAAGATTGCAAGACTGTTGGCTTTAATTCCTCCAGCTACTTCTACACTCATAAAGACAATGCAAAGCACTACTGCCATCAAAAGTTTCTGCATAGAGGTTGCACGTTCCTTTGCATCTTTATAACTGGTTTGAGCATCAGAAAACCCACATGCTGCGCCTCCACAAATCGTACTTCCACCCAGGCTTGTCTCTGCAGCTGGCACATCCCCACGTATTTCAATCATATGCCCTTGTTCAGAATTTTGCACTTCCATCTGAAAACAATATAAACAACCACAAGTATTAACATATATATATATATATATATTTTTTTTAAATTCACAAACAGTAGGACAAGAAAAAACAACATGAGGAGTGAATCAGCAAAGTAATTAAGACAGATTAAAAGTTTTTTGTCAACAAAATACTAAATAATTTTCACTTTTACAAAATCATTCCCTATCTCTGTTCTGTCTCTGGCCAAAATAAACATTTCCTATCTCCGGTCAACCCGCCATTTTCTCTTTGCCTTCTCCTCTCCCTCCCACTCTTTCCCATCAAATGATCAAATGGCTCCTTGACCGCAACTTATAGATGCCTAGTTAAAGTTTCACCACGTTATCTTTAACCGAAATGCACCTACATCAACCTTAGATTACCTAAATCCTTTATTATGCTTCTGATATGTATTGCTTCAGTGTAAGAATTTCCAACACACATCTCAAAACAATTTCATTAAAAAGTGGCAAAAATTGCAATCCTAGCTAGTGATTAATGAGTTTAGAGGAATCAAGAAACAGCAAATCACCACCTTCAGCAACAAGTCGTTGTAAAGACTAAAATTGGCAGGGAAGATTGTAGAGATGCAGGTGAAAGGCAAAAAGGGCACCATTGATAGGAGAGTTGGATGTTGCAAAGCACATAATTTTTTATCATGGAGATTACTTTAAAACTCTATCTGATTCGATACGTATTGGCATTGCATAGTTATGTCTCCTTTCACTAAAAAGACAGCCATTCATATTTAGCCTTAAAAGCCTTCTATTAAAACAGGGGACAAAATAAGAGGAAAGAAAGGCTTCATTTAAGTATCAAGATTCTAGAATAATACAGATTCAAAAAAAAACTAACCAACATATATTACAATTACAGCCCATATCTTATTTGGATTAGCAAAAACTTCACAAGGCAATTTACTACACATATTTTTACATATATGCATGCATACATACCCCCAGAAATATACTTGTATGTATTATGTATACATACATATTCCTGTATATATGTGATTGGAGCAGTTTTAAAATTCTAGAATCAAACAAAGATAAAGAGAAACACCAAAGGTGATTATTCAGAATCAATTTCAACAAAAATTTACTCATTACTGCATTAAAATTAAAATTAAAATTTTTCAAATGAATCAGTTATGTTATTAAATAAAAGAAGATAGAATTACCTTCTGTAGTCGTTCTTCGTTCTCGATTTCGATTACTTCAACCTTCTCCGAATTCTAATCAATCCCTAAACTAAAGGTAAAAACGTCATATTTCTGTCCTTTTTTTATTCTTATTACAGAGATACGATAATGATGAGAAGGTTTCAAGAGAAACCATAAAAAAAAATTTATTATGCAGTTTTTATAATGTGTTCTAAAAGAAACCTGTTTATCCGGATATTTCCAAAAAAAAAAAAAAAAACACCTACCTTTAATGCAATGGCATTTTTTTTTCAGGATATGAGAAAAGTGGGGAAAAAAAAAGAAACAGATTCCAGACATATTCGAAGGAATAAGAACAAACTTAGAAAAAGAAAAAGAAAAGGAAAAAAGAAGCACCTTTAATTGGATGAATCGTTCAGGTTTTGAGAGTAGCAGTAGCAATGGCACCACCAGATTAAGAGGTTAACTGCAATACAAACAAAAAGAAGAATGCAATGCAATAAATATATTTATATATACCCTGCCTGTTTATCTGTCAGTCTGTCTCTCTCTTTAGGGTTTTACGATAAAAGAAATTGCTACTGAATCCATGATTAAGATTGAGTCTGTGGTATTGAAACCTTCTGTTTTGTAGTCATTTGTTGCCAATCATGAACTTTGCAATTTTTATCTTTTTACCCCTTCCTGTGCCGCCTTTTCCCTCGTTTCTTCTTGGGATTTTTTTGGTAATGCAAGTTGTAATTTCCTTGTTGTTTTTTACTATTTATTTTATATATGAGAATGTACTACTGTGTATTTTTTAGGCAGTAAGTGAAGTTTAATTTTAAGTAATATTTTAAAGTTTTTTAATTAAATAAATAAATTATGAATATTGTAAAAAAATTTTATTTAATTTATTTACATTTGAGATGTAAATAAATAAAACATTCAATGAATAGTTTATGAATAATTTTAATTTTTGTTTATTTATATTTATTTATTAAATTTAATAAATAATCATGAATAATATTTTAAATTTTATTAATTAAATGAATAGATAATAAATATGATAAAATTTTTTATATAATTTTTTTACATCTTTGATCTTTTATTATTTTGAGTATAGTAATTTAAGTCAACTAATTTAATCAGGTTATCATAATAAAAATTTTCAAATTACAAGTTATTCAAATGAGAGATTTTAATTTTTTAATTTTTCTAAAATTCAATCCAAGACCAAACTTTGGCTTTGGACATTCAAATTTCTTCAAATTTGATTGAAAAAAAAAAGGTACAAATTGGGGTTCCTATCAAAGAAAGTGGTCCTGTTAATAAATAATAAGGGGAGGAAAAGTATCAATGTCGGGTCAGAATAAAGAAATACCAAACGTTAACAAGATAAGATATACAGTGCAGAAAAATTGAAGCAAACCAAAATAGGACAAATTTGAAGCTTTTTGGCTAATGGTGGCTGGCAAAGTGACAACAGCCACGATAAGCGGTCTTCAATTCAGAAAATGCTTTTTCAGGAAAAATGGTCCACCTTTTTTTTTGTCACATTCCCACGTGTCTTTAATGGTCCGTCAACTTTCGATTGCACGACATTGGTCAATATCCCCATTGATGGGGTGCGTTAAAAGTTCTAATTCCACTGTGTAAGATATTTATTTCAGTTATTGAGCGAAAGTGCCGCAGAAATAGTGGAAACGTGGTGGGTGGTGCCTGGTGCCCGATACAAGTTACATAACCGGTGGCAACTGACATCGAGGTCACTGTTGGGCTGATGGCATGGCTGAGCTTATAACATCAAACGGATCTTATCTCGTTTGTTTAATAAAATAGACTCGAGCCCGCGGAAATTTGGCCCGCAAGTTATGGAAGAGATTTATCAATAAGTCACTAAACTTGTGTACCCAAGCGGATCAAAATTGAATGTATAAATATTAAACAACAGGGTTTTCAAAATGAATTTCTAAAAATAGGTAGAGTGAGATGGAACAACATAGTCCTAGTAAATATTGGTACAGAAGACAAAGTACGCAACTATAACAGTTCCTTCTTTTTTGGTTCAAGAACAGGTGGGTCGATATCGATTCCCATGTTAGCAGCTGTCCCGGCTATAATTCTCATAGCTGATTCAATGGTCGTACAATTCAGGTCAGGTAGCTTTTCAGTTGCAATTGCACGTACTTGGTCAATGGTGACCTTCCCCACTTTCTCTTGTTTCGGGTCTTTAGAACCTTTCTCCACTCCTAGAACACCACACGGTATAATCAAACTGCATTATTACTCCAAGAATGATTATCCTTTTTCCAAATGGTAGCAAATCGTCGATAGAAATTATTTTCCTATGTTTTCCATCAATCACAATTTGATTCTAACATACTCATTTCTATGAACAAGTTGCTTAGGCATGTGATCACTTATGTACTACTACAGTAACCATTTCAAGACAAGATTGTTAAAAACTTTCCTTCATCTTGATCAAATGCTACCTACCTAAGATGATCAACCGAAATGTACCATGTTTGTATGACTTACAACTTGTAAACTAATCATAAATTTAATGGCCATACGGATCATAGAATGAAGATATATCCATTGACAAGAATCAACACTTTTGACAAGGTCTATGTGCATACAATCAATTCATATTAATATCAAACCAAGTTTAGTTTCCCTCTAATGGAGCAGAATTTACTTCAATAGAAGATTATGCTCTGATTTGGAATCAAAACAAAATACCTACAGTTTCTAATTTTACTTTTATTTGGACACGATCCAAGATTGCATTTATTACTTAGATTCTTAGAACAATCAACACAAAGCCAATAAGTGTGTTAGACTGCCAGTGTATATCAATATGCAAGGACAAAAAGGAACAAGGTTTACTTAGAGGGACAATACTGGTGATATCTACACAAGGCATTATCTCTGAGAATCGGCAACAATGTGAAAAATCTTTACACAAACAGCAAAAAATAGTCCAGCAAATGGCACAATATATTTTTGACTCCAAGATGCAAACAAATCTAGCTGCACATACATGAGGACTGAATTATAAATGTTATCATATTGACAACTGACATCTACACATTTGAACTTTTCAACACATTTGAACGTACAAAATCTCTATTGTTATCTAAAATTTATTCAATTTCTGTTTCTTTGACATTCCATGAACTTTTTTTCTTTTTTTGAAGTCAATCCATGAACCTAAATTCTCTACAAATCTACTAATGTTATTCAACTTAGTGCAGTGAATTGAATGTCCAACAACCATGCACAACACAAAGTTTGGTTGCAGTTAACCATTTTGTCAGAAGACAAAGGTTTCAATTTGCATATCGTAAACAACCACCATTTTTTTGCCAAATGCATTTTAATCTGTGGATGTACTAACAAGAATATGATCACATACTTGCAACAAAGGGTATTTAACTTTCCCAAAATGCAATAGTACAAATCACAGTGTAGAGTCATTGTTAACAACTTGCTACACAAATAAATATAGAAATATTTTAGCTTCCGGACCATTCAAAATATCGTTCCATTCCAACCGATTAAAGAACAAACTTGCCACAATACTTCAATTTAACTATTTTATCGAGAACAAGAATTTAAATTCAAGCATGACATATCAAAAAAGCCAATGCTGAACTAGAAGACATGGAATCATCCCTCATATAAAAAATCCAATGACCTCATGTATAAAGAAGATGTTAAGTAATAAATTTAATTACTAATGAGTAAGTGGTAACAAAGAAGCATACCAGCTGCCTTAAGTAACAGAACAGAAGCAGGAGGCGTCTTTAGAATGAAGGTGAAGCTTCTATCCTGGAAAGGAATAAACAAAAGAAATCAGGCATATGTTTAGCAGAAGCTCAAAATTGAAGAAGTGAAGAAAGAAACCCACATCGAAGACAGTAATTTCGACAGGGATAACGTAACCAGCTTTATCAGCAGTTCTAGCATTGTAATCCTTACAAAAGGCCATAATATTCACACCCTTTGCTCCAAGTGCTGGTCCAACTGGCGGCGCCGGTGTCGCCTTACCTGCCTCCAGAGCCAACTTTACCACTCCAACCACTGCAAAACACATAGAAAAATAGCAAGAAATGTCAGGAAATACAGAATTGGGTATCCAATATAATGAAAGACGTATACGAATTCGAATAAACCTTTCTTGGCTTTTCCACCGGGTTTAGGAGGAGCCATGGCAATGACCGATAAGAATCTTGGAGTTGAAGAGAGGAGGGGGTTTTGTTTTCTGTTGAGGAATTGGAGAGAAATGCTGGGGTTTGACGACAAGTTGAAGGGTGAAGGACAAAGAGAAGAGGAAAGCTTGGCATTATCTATGTTTCTTAGACAAATGGAAGAGCTGCGATGATGGAAAGTGGATAAAGAGGATGCCATCGAGAGGGGGAGGATAGAGAGAACAGAAAGAAGAAGATCAAAGAAATTTTTTGGATAAAACCCAGAATTCTATCTTCAAAAACTTCAACCTATCTCCAATTGGGCTTCAGTTTGAGTTTGAGTTAGAGCTGGATTTTCACTCAGACCAAACTAGGCTTTTGGGCTCATTTCTTTTTCTTTTTTGTACTTTTACGTTTGGATTATCTTCAAAATTTTGATGTTCATAATCTTGGAAATAATTGGATAATTATTGATAAAATTTTGATAATTTATGATACAATTTTGATAAATTTTTATATATTTTGATAATTTATGATATAATTTTGGTAAACTTCAACAAAATTTTAGTAATTTTTATATAATTTTAATAAATTTTTATACAATTATAATAATTTATGATATAACTTTTATAATTTTTATAACAGTTAATATAATTTTGGTAAGTTTCTTATATAATTTTAATAACTATTAATATAATTTTAATTTTGATAATTTTATTATAATTTGATTACTTTAGATATAATTTTGATAACTTTTGGTATTTTTATATAATTTTTATAACTTTGGATATAATTTTTATTTTAAAAATCTTAGATGTAATTTGATAACTATTGTTAGAAATTCGATAAGTTTTGATAAAATTTTAATAATTTTTTGTACTTTTATATTATTAATATATGATTTAGGCAACCTAATTTTATGAATATTTAAATAATATAATATTTGAATCTTAATTTTAAAAAGTAAATTAAGAGTATATTAATTTTGTAAAATTAGAAGTAAATTAGTTTATTGTTATATTAATAGAAAATAATTTCCTCTACTTTTTGCTGTATTTACCTCGCCTTTTTCCTTACAACCTACCTTGGGCCTTTTCTATTTTCGGCCACAACTTAAATTGGGCCATAGTAGCCTTTCTATTTTAAATTTTGAATTTTCCCCGTATAGCTATGCTTTAGGACAACCTATGTTTAACTGTTTCTGTTTGGACCAAACTGTCCTCTTCTCAGCCCTTTGTAGCTTTTGTATTTGGAAAAAAAAAAAAATTTAACCTTCCCCAAAGACATTCTCAATGTTGCAGTGGTGATAATATTTTTTTTTATTATTATTTTAACTTTTTTTATAAAATCTAATAAATATTTTTATTTAAAAGACTTAAGAGATTCATGCATTTATAAAATCATTAATAATTAAGACATACATGTGTCTTAAACTAATGATGGTGCATCATTGCCCCTAGTTATAGATATTTTTTACTATCAATTTATTCTTCCAAAGCCACATAGTATAATTTATGTGGACCACTTCAACATGCAAACATATGCTATGACATAGATGTTCTAATATCAAATTACTCTTTTTTTTTCCCCTATTGCTCTGGCTCTAGCATATATGATTTAACTTGAATTACTAACATCCTAACAATTTGAATTTGTGGTTCAATTTAGATTATTTTTAGGAGACAAATTCTTAACGTTTGCAAATTTTATTTATTTATTTTTTAAATTACACTTATAATATTTTTTTGTTTGAGATCTTTCAATATTCGATAAATATTTTGAACTTTGATTAATCCAAAATTAAGTTGGATAACATTTCATAAGAGAGAAATTTTTTAAAACTTTTTTTTTTATTCACGATACTCAAAATCAAAACTTTACTTAAAAAAAAAAAAAATTTATCACTCGAATCACACAATTTGAGTCACTTATAATTAAATATTATATTTATATAATCAATTAATAAATTATAACTTAATTAAACAATTAAATTCATACACAATAAAATTTAAACTTAGACTTTTAAAGTTTCAGTGCAAATCAAGGCTCTATCGTCAATTTTAATTTTTTTTATGGCTTAAGTTTGAGTAAAAATATTCTTATATGCTTAGTAGTTAAGCATTTAGAAGCTGGGTATTCTAGATTTGGACTAATACCAACAAGTTAACAAGAATACTTTAAGCAAGGAGTAGTTGAAAGTTTTTTTTTTATGGATTACTTGTTAAGATAAAACCCAACATTTCAGTGGTCTTTTTTTTTTTTTTTCCTGTTGAAAAGTTGTTATTGAATCTATAAAAAAAGAATTTAAATACTAGAATAGAAGTTTTGCAAAAAAAAAAAAACCTCGAGTAGATACTACCAGGCCGAGTAGATGTGAACTGACCTTGTCCATTGTTGCCAAATTTGAACACAAATCCAATTGAATTGTTGCTGTTTAAGTTTCCAGGAATTATTATGTTCTTGATGGTTGTTGTTAATAGTGCCTGTTTCTGTTAAGCCTTTCTCTTCTATCTTGACGGGTTCTTCCCCGTGACACAAAGTCTTGAGAAGAAAAAAAAAAAAAAAAAGGAGGAAGTTGCCTTGACGATTTAGGTCTTTAGGAGTTTTGCAATGGGTTTGAGTAGACCTCAAAAGCCTGGCAATGGAGTTTCTACCAGATGGGTTTCTCTCTTTTGCATTGCCAGCTTCTTCTTGGGTGTACTTGTTGTCAACAGGTTTCTCTCTCTCTAAGTGGAATGTCCAATAATTAAGATCTTGTTTTGAAGTGACAAACCTTAATATTTTCTGTTCCTTTTTACTGGGTTTTAAAATTTTTAAGCTTTAACTATTGTTTCATTTCTCTGCCATTTTGTTCCTGTACATCTTGTTCTTTTTTAAATATTGTACATGTTGGAGGATCTTTCTAATTGGTGCAGAATTATCGAGCAAAATGTCTCCCTATGGATAGATTTACCTCTTAGGTTGCTGGATTTGTGATTCCAATTGTTGAAATAAGTGTTCAATATTATGTTTTTGGTATTAGGTGGATCATGCGAATGATTTTCCATGGTTTTTAACTTTTCCACGGGTTGTATTTGGTATTATGGTTGATAGGAAGATGAATGAATCTGTAAGACCTCTCGTTGATCTTGACTCTAGCTAGATTTTGAGGTCTTTGTTATGCTTCCTATACGGGTTCCATTGTTCTGTAGTAGCTCATGAAGGCTGGAGCGGATTTAGTAATGCATGACTATGGGACATAGTGCGTTTAATCTCTTTGAATTTGGGTTTATAACTTCTGCTGCATGAGGAGTTTGCACTTTGTATTTGAGCGCTGGATTGTCTAAATAGTTGATTTTGTACACTGGATCAAAAGCTAGGAGCTTGCTGATGGGAATGAAACTAATTGTGATACTAATATTTGGTAGATTTCAAAAAGATAATGAATGTAGATTTTAGCAAGCTGGTGGCAGCTAGTGAAAGAGATATCCCTGAAAATGGAAAACTGCTTTTGGAGGATAGGAGAAAGTGGTTCTTGAACTCTGATAAGTCGGGATATCACCTATAAACTTGAGCATTAAGTTGTCATGTAATGTTAACACATTTATGAGTTGTCACTTTACTAAGGTTGTCCTTTTGTATCATTTCTTTTCTTAAGGCATCAAACTTTGATCTCATGAATTGCATGATATCAATGCTGTTGTTTGTTGGAAGGAATCTGCCTCTTCAGTTAAATCCTTAGTGAAGGTGGGATTCACTCCTAGGTTCCCTTTCATTACTGGTCTGCATTTCTTAATTCTTTATGTTGTTGCATTTGTTTATTAATGATAGTTTTGTATGCAAGTGTGCATTGACTATTGGTGTATGGCACTTTTTACAGATTTTCGGCTATTCCTGATCCAGTTAAAATGGATGAGGAGGCTTCTTCTGTACAGAAACATCTGGGAAAAGAAGTTCATCCCATGGTTAATTGTGATAAGGCAAGTTTAGATTACAAAGTTGTCATAAGCTATATTGCATGCAAAGAATCTTGATGATATTGTGTATATTATAACTGGATGCTTCTGTTCAGGCAGGTGATATTCTTTCTCAAGTTTCACAAACTCATGATGTAATTATGTAAGTTTGTATGTCTTGCTGAAGGATTTTTTTATAAGTTCCGGATTACTTTTCCACTTTATAACTCAATTATTATGTTTGTTTTGGTCTTATTTTTGAATTTTTGAAGTGAATGCCCAAAGTAAGTCTTGGGTATCTAAAATTTATTTAGAACTTAAGATGGTCCGCATGATACATACTTTCAGGACATTAGACAAAACAATCTCCTCACTAGAAGTGCAGCTAGCTGCAGCTAGAGCTGCCAGAGCAGATAGTGAGGAAAGGTCTCCAATGACTACAAAATCAGTAACTGAGAACTTGAAGGATCGCCAGAAAATTTTCTTTGTTATGGGAATTATTACTGCATTCAGCAGTAGAAAACGAAGGGACTCAATCAGGGAAACTTGGATGCCTCAAGGTTTGATTCAATACTCTTTTGGCATTCCATCAGGCATTCACTAGGATCTTGTCAATTGTTTTACTTTGAGGTTATTGTTCTTAGGGGAGGAATTAAAGAGGTTGGAGAAAGAGAAGGGAATTATAATGCGATTTGTCATAGGACACAGGTAAATTCAATTGAAAGTTTGAAGCATTTAACTTTCACATGCTAGTTAGCTTTCTGAGAATGATAGTTTTGATGAAACGTGTTGCATCTGTGGCTCTCAGCGCAACCCCAGGTGGTGTTCTGGATCGTGCTCTTGGTGCTGAAGAAGAGCAACACAAGGATTTTTTGCGCTTGGTATGCTCCTCTTACATGCCTTGGACCAAGCTGATGAATTATCTTCTTTAATTTTGGTTTGTAAAGCACGATAATGGTTACATTGTCTTACAAAGAGAAGAGCCAATATTTGTAAAGCTTTTCTTTCCCCCCCTCCCCCCCCCCCCCCCAAAAAAAAAATGTATTTATATAACTAGAGTATGGTTTTAAACCAGGTGGAATGTGGGAGAAAAATTAATCTAGTTCCCAAGTAGTTAGGGTTTAAGACTTAGTTGACTTAAGTAGTCACCTGTACACCACTTACTCTCACCTCTTTGCCTAGACCCTGTTTAAAAACTTCTACATGCCTTTTCTTGTTCTTTGCTTATAAAATATTTGAAGTAGTTCCAAAAGTTATCTTGATGACTACTTCATAAGTTGGATAGTTAAATTAGTGTTTAAACATTGAAGCTGGACTTAGTGGTTTTGAAACTAGGACTGCATTCTCAAGAAATTTGTTGGATGCTAAATCATAGACAAAACAAAAGTTATATATAGTTTCTTTGAAGCTTACATAGTATTGCCTTTTTTGTTTGGCAGAATCACATAGAAGGTTACCATGAATTGTCATCAAAAACGCAAATGTACTTTTCCACAGCTGTTGCTAAGTGGGATGCTGACTTCTATATTAAAGTCGACGATGATGTACATGTAAATCTAGGTTAGTGCTGCCACATTAAGTTTCCAAGACCTGCATTTCTTCTTCATGAACAGATTTGTATCAGGTTTGCTAAATAGATATGGAATATTCTACAGGTATGGTGGGTTCTACACTGGCCCGTCACAGATCAAAACCCCGTGTTTATATTGGCTGCATGAAGTCTGGACCTGTTCTGGCGCGGAAGTAAGGATTAAATTTTGTGAATTTCCCCAATTGTCATTTTTGCTTTCTTTACCACCATAATTACGTCTTGCTCTTATGTACAGAGCGGATAAGTATCATGAGCCAGAATATTGGAAATTTGGTGAGGAGGGAAACAAGTATTTTAGGCATGCAACTGGACAAATATATGCAATCTCCAAAGACTTGGCCACCTATATCTCAGTCAATCGGTAAAGCCTTTTTCAGTAATATCTTTCTATTCATGCTTTTCTTCATGATTCTGTTGATTATATGCTTGCTTTCTATCTAGGCACATACTTCATAGATATGCAAATGAAGACGTCTCTTTGGGTTCCTGGTTTATTGGTCTTGATGTTGAGCATATAGATGATAGAAGTCTCTGCTGTGGTACTCCCCCCGGTAAGATGGTTGCCATTATGCTTTCTTATGGTCAGCTTGGCTATTTTCATCATTTGATAGTTTTAGCTTTTTACAATTGCTCTGCTGAATCAAAATCAATTTGTTAGCTTTGTAATCTTCATTCTTTATTCATTGCTGAAATTATCTAGCAATTTGACATAGGTGATCTCTGCTTTCTACTACCTATAAGGTTTATGTGTCTGACCCTTGAAATCATCCTGATGAATTCTGGCAGCAGTCTAAATTGTTATCCATGATTCTGAAAACTTTGGGCTCTTTCTTAGTCCAAGCCGTAATTTGCTCTTAAACAAGATAATTATCAATTAAAAAAACTTAAAGAAGAAAAAAAATAATGGCAAAATTGTACAGTTCCTTCATTCTTTCCAATTGAGTATCTTCATGGTTAAATACTCAAATATTAATTTCCTAAACTTGTGTATTACGTTTACTCTGTATTCTCAATGCTTTCCTGCCATTGGGAGTGCAATGGAAATAACCTTTTCGTGACAATGTTTAAATTTCTTTGATAGATTGTGAGTGGAAAGCACAAGCTGGGAATCCCTGTGCAGCATCATTTGATTGGAGCTGCAGTGGCATTTGCAAGTCTGTTGAGAGAATGGAGGAGGTGCACCAGCGTTGTGGGGAGGGTGATGAAGCCATCTGGCATACCAGTTTCTGAAAGCATACCACTAACCTGGTTGTAATATATTTGTATAAGTTTGATCAACGCTATGCATCAAACAACACCGTCTATCCCAAATTTTGCCTATCAATATCTAGGGACAACTGGTACAGGATTAAATTAATTACTGCACATATTCTCATTTTCAGGGAAAAGAATGAAAGTCTTTTAGTTTTAAAGTGTCATTCTCGTTAACTGAAATTGACGGACAGCAGGTTGGCTTTGTTTTTAATGTATTTGAATCATTGGAAGGTTAGATCAAAACTATTTAAACAGGTTGATGTAGGCTTAGGGATGTTGACATGACCAGGTCTATAGAGCTTGTTGATCAATCAAAAGGGAAGATAGTAGTCGACAGAGTAGATGCATTGGCAGGATTCTTCAGTGTCAATAGGGAACACTCCATTTTTTTCTTTTCCTTTTTTTTGGTTCTGTGGTTAATATTTAAATTGAATCAAGCACATGCCATAGATTGTTCATAGTTATGACCTTCCCTTTATGATAGGATGTTATATCTTGATAAGATCGCCCCATCTCTCAAATTCATGAGTCCTCAAAGAAGACTTTCTGATGCTGATTAGCTTGAAACTTGTAATGAATGAAATCTGGATCAGTTTCTAATAGGTAAATTTTTAAGAAAAGTAACCCTTAAAGCGACAGTAGAAATTACTAACTTTTCCCAAAATTATTTTGAAAAATATCCACTTTTTCCTTGATATCCCTAAGAACAACAAAATTTTCCCATTTAGATGAATATATTTGGGATAACATATTATAAAAAGTGAAATCCGAAGAAAAAAATTATATAGTAGTGCTCTTTTAATTAGACTTACACAATATATGTATATATTATAAACATGTTGAATATTATCTTTTTAAAATAATTATATGAATAAATTTAGCTTTACCTACATTAATCAGTCATTTTGTAGGTAAGAACCAAATATCAGGTAGGATCACAACCATAAAATATATTAAGATGACCTTGAAAATCAATGCAATTTTGCACAAAACAAACATGGCCTAACAGGAATGCAATTCTATACATCACAAATTTATGTTGGATCTGCGTTTCCATGTGTTAAATTTTGATTCGTGTATCCAACCAAAAGTCTGAACAACCCATTAAACGTTTACATCGCGTTGTAGTCCTGGAAAATGAAGTGTGATTTTGAGGTCAGTGACAGCCGAAATTGAACTCAAGATACTTAGAAATCTCGAGAGATTTTATGGTAAGATTCAAATAAACATGCCATCCAGATAACACCACTGTTTTCACATTCGAATTGTGGATCTTGTCTGACCCCTATTTAGTCATGCTCAGATAGCTTTTTCTCCGTCCTAAAATTGCAATTCCTCAAAGTCGAACAAACATTTATTTGATTTGTGAGGGAAAAAAAGAAAAAGTATAAAACATTGATGTATTCCACTTGATGGATCAAACTTCTCAAATTGAGGCCGTGCGGCTGTTCATACCTAACTTCATATTCTATATTATTTTTAAAGTGACTATGCATCTAAAAATTTAATTAAGTTTATTTATATAATTATTTTTAACAAATAATATTTAATAATTTTAATAATTGTAATTTTTTATTTTTAAATTGTGATCTATTATTTATATATATATATATATAAGGACAATGTTATAATGAACAATGTGACCGTGGTCCCATCGGAAAAGGGTTAAGACCATATTTTGCTTTTTGAATCTGGGAACCAATGTCCCAAACCCAATTTCAGTCCCATGAGAAGTACACAATTTGCATGTGAAAGGTATGGGTCGTTTTTTAGTGTTTTGATTAAACCTACTACCGTCGGAGTCATTTGTCTCGTGGCTAAAAGGCCTCTAGCCGCTCTCACGTCGTCAAAAGAGGAGAGTCCCACTTTCCAAGCCAACCGATGCCTTGACATCAAAACAGAAAAGCATATGCAGTCGGTGAATTGACAACAATGCCGAGAGTTCCGTGGTTGTCGGTTTCCATAATTGGGATCTTAATTTTTAGGCTAAACTATGCAATGTATGAATTATTTTATTTTATTTATATTTAAATAAATATATGTTAATATTATTTAATTATTTAATATATATAATATAAATAATATAATTAAAATATCAAATTAAAATAAAAATAAAATTTTAATTAAAAATTGATAAAATTTTAAAATATGATAAATAATATTAGAGAAAAAAATTATAAAGATATTGTAAATAATATTATAAAATACACTAACAAAATATTAAAATAAAAACTAAAAGTTTTATCATTCAAATTAACTTTAATCAATTTCTATCTTCTCCGTTTTTTTTTCATTTTTATACACCTATAAATTTATGTAATTTTAAAATATATTTTATTTATGTAAAAGAAATAATGATTTTAAATATTAAAATAAGGTAAATGATAATTTACTTGCATGTATATATTTTTTTTAAGATTTTCAGTAATATCTCGATTTTCAATTTCTGTATGACTTATTAAATTCTTCAACTTTATTTTTCAATTTTATTAGAAAGTGGACTTGTTCGTTGGTTGGATGATAGATCGAATTTATGATTTTATACATAATTTTTTTAAATATGGATTCAAAATATTATTATATTAAAAAATTTTATTTAATTTCAAATTTAAAATATATTTAATATTATAAAATTTTTAGCATTTTAATAATAAATATAAATTGAATAGATGGTTTGAGTTCGACTTGAAACAAAATCTAAAACTTGTAAATGTGAACAATGAAACGCAACCAAAGTCAATGACAAATTTTTATTTTTTTAAATTTACATTGGATGTTTAAAAAAATATCAAATGCTTAATGAATGATATTTGATATGAAAATTAAAAAAAAAATCAAATTGAATATCAATCTATCCTAATTTTATATAAATAAAAAAAGTGTTATGACTTTGAAGAGTAATGAGCATAGAAAATTACAAATCTTTATACAAAATAATAATTGATGGACGGTTTATATTATATATAATATGATTTTTAAATATTCTAATTAGTTCATGTTATTTGTAATAATGTTTTGACATAAATGGCAAGTTTAAATCATTATAATCAAGCATACTAATAATGAAAATCTCTTTGTATATTGCAAGAAAATTGAATTAAGAGAAAAAATAATACATAATTGAGTGAAGAGTCAAAAGTAAAGATAAACTTACAAAATATAAAAATAAATGTTTATGTAATGTTGCATCGTATAATATATGAAAAAAAAATATATTATTTGATTAAGTAAAGTGTCAAAAATAAAAATAAAAGGTTTACAGGTAACACCAATAAAAATATAAGAATACATGTATTTTTATAATTTTACACATTATAATATATAAAAAAAAGACAAAATTAAACCCAAAGAATTTATCATAATCATCTAGAAAAAAAAAAATGCTTCTATAACTTTCACTTTGTAATGTAGAAAGAAAAGAAAGTCCACTTAAAAGTGGAGAACAATGCCAAAAAAAAATCAAATTGATGTTAAGAAAGATGCTAAGTAATCATTTATAAATTATTAAGAGATTACTTTTTATTTTTTAAAATAATAAAAAATTAGCATAAAATCTATTAAGATAAAATCATTTGATATTTTTAAATTTCAAAAGATATAATCAAAATTATTAAAAAATTAAATTTAAAAAATATATAATTACCTTGATTATTATAAAATAAAAATAAGTAGTGCATATTTATCTTGAAATTTTGATGATTGTTTTTAAGAATAAATTATTTAATTAATAAATGAACATATAATAATAATAATAATAATAATAATAATAATAATAATAATAATAATAATAATAATAATAATAATAATAATATAAATCCACTTTGATTTAGATTAATAAAAAAAATTATCTTTAATTAAGCTAGACTTACTAGTTATTCTGAGCAGCTCTTTTATGGATTCAGGCAAGATTATCAACTTTTCAAGTTGTCAACTTATGCTATTGCTCTGCAACTGCATGTGAACACTAACTTTTTCCTTGGTCGGTGTTCTAACCTTTCTCTAACTTGACGAATTGACAAAATTTTGGGCCCCACTTGTAATCCAACTTAATTTATATTAGTTTTATTTGATTGCTTTATTTATTACTAATTTTTAGTGTGAATATATGTTATGTTGAAAATATTTGACTGTATTTATAATTTTTACTTGTAATACAACATTTAAGATATATTTAAAAGCATATATGATAGATAAAGATGGTTTTTTTTTTTGTTGAAAGAAAAACTTTGAATAATTAAAATTTTCAAATATATATATATCTTAAAAAGATTTGGATAACCAATGATTTTTTAAATACATTTATTTAATCCATAAATAAAAAAAGAATTAATTTTACTTATTTAAATAAAAATCTTACCAAAAAATAATAATTTTATCTATTTAATTTTTTGAATTTAAATTGGTTTTTCATTTAAATGTTGAATCTTTTGGATAATTCAATAATTTTTAAAATATATATTTTTAAATAGTTTAAAATTAGAAAATATCTTATGTGTTATTATAAAAAAAAAATTTAAGAATTTTTTTATACGTCAAAAAGAGAAACTATTCACATAAGCATCTATATCAGTAAATATTAACTAATAACTATAATATAATACTAGATTTAAGTATGTGCAATACATGTGATGACAATTTCAATTTATAATAATTTTTTAAAATAAAACAAAGATAACAATATAAAAAGAGTTTGAGAAAAATTAAATTGCATACATGTTAAACGATAACTTTAAATTTTTTATAACCAAAAAAATAAATAAATCTAATAAAAGTTTACTAATTATCAATGCTATAATTTAACTAATTAAAGAAAAATAAAAAATAAATAGTTGAACAATTAAAATGTAACAATAATTTAATCACACTAAAAAGCTATTATGAAATTCAACTTTATAAAAATTCTATGTAATGAAGAAAAAAAATCAATTAATAAAAAATAATTATAGAAAAATTTTTAAATGGCGTTTTACCATTAAATTTTTTCAGGAAAAAAAAAATAAATGTTATAAACTTTTTTATTCTTGAAAATTTATGTCATTTTTTCATTCAATAAAAAAAACCCACATATGTTAATAAATGCAAACACTCGTACTTTTATGAGGTACCTTTATTAACCATGAAGTTGGAGTTTAAAATTGAAAATTTACAATCCAATATTATTTTCTTTATTAGTTGAATTTTTATTAAAATTTTGAAGTTAAAAATTGATTAAAAGAAAATGCATAAAAAATAATTGCATCCTTAATAAAATAATTGCATCATAAAAAACTTATGTTGGGGAATAACTAAATTTATCAGCACCACAAAAGACTTGAAACAAAATTATTAAAAAAATAAGATGAGAAATTTGTTAATACATTAAAAATTGGATTTGTTAATTGATTCTAAAATAAAAAAATTAATAAATCAAAATAAATATTTATGTAACATAATGAATAATAGCATTTCAATCGATCAACAGAATTTAATAAAAAAAAAAAACTATGTATTTAAATAAAGTAAGGAAAATAATTGTATTGTATAAATGTACTCACAAACATGCATTATATGAATCAAATAAGATATAACAATAATTGATTAAGGGAAATGGCAACTAAGAAAATACCAATAAAAGTTTGAAATTTTAAGTTAAAATAAAATAGTTAGTAAAGTTTGTAGGTGATAGGAATAACACTAACTAGGTAGGATGTGTGTACTCTTGATGTAAAGTTTTTTACTTTGATGCAAAGGTGAAGGTGGATAATTGTTAGCAAATATAACAATATGTTGGCTAAGATTTCTGCAGCAAGAGAAAGCCTCAAACATGTTATAGTCAACTATGTAAAAGACGGATACAAAATTCTAGTTGATTTTGTAAAGCAAGTTAATTCTAGTGGTCATCCTTATTTATCACATTAAATTTTATTTAATTTTTCATTAGTAATTGGAATATATGGAAATATATTAATGAGTAATTAGCTTTTTATTTAGTTTCTATTTTTATTTGTATTATTGACAAAATTAATCTTAACTTATTCATATAAGGTAAAAATATTGCATATTTAAAAGATAATAAATGTAATTAATTTAGTGTAACTAATTATTTTTTAAGTAATAAAAATGTTACTATAAAATATAATAAAAAAGTATTAAAAAAATAAAATGCATTTATTAAAGAACACATGATGATTTTTTAAATCCATCCATATGTAAAAAAATGTAAGCTATCCACATTGGACTATTTCCATTTTTATTAAAAACTTTAGTTTTTATATATTTATATAATATTATTAAAGAAAAAAATTATATTAAAATATATAGTTGATAAAATTGCTATTCTAAAAATAAAACATAATAATTGCACAAACAAAAATGAGTAAAACCTTGATAAATTTACAAAAGAATAGCAAGCAAGATTACAAAATAATTTTTTTCTAAGAAAATGGTGACAAAATTGCAGAAAAACAAAGTTAAAAAATAATCAAATTCAATTTATTTAAAATTATTTTTCAAAGAATATTTGTATTTATATTACTATCAAAATATATTATCGTAAATATATTAAAGAGTTACTATTATTAATCGTATAATATAAAAGCAATAAAATACATAGAATTAATGTGATTTTTTTTCAAAATTACAAAATTTGAATTCTTGCCTAATCTGTATTTAAAAAAAAAACAAAACAAAATCTTCCATAATTTAGTGATATTATTATCAACCCGTTATATGGCTAATTTCTCTTTCTTTATCTACTATATTAAATTTCATTTAATTTTTAATAAGTAATTAGAAAATATGGAAATATATTCATGAGTAATTAATTTTTCATTTAATTTTTATTTTTATTTGTATTATTGACAAAATTTTATGTTAACTTATTCATATAAGGTAAAAATATTGGATATTTAAAAGGTAATAAATGTAATTAATTTAGTGTAACTGATTATTTTTTAAGTAATAAAAATGTTTCTATAAAAATAATAAAAATGCTTTAAATAAATAAAATGCATTTATTAGAGAATAAATGGTGATTTTTAAACCCATTCACATGTAAAAAATGTAAGTTATCCACATTGGACTATTTTCTTTTTTATCAAGAGTTTTGGCTTATATATATATATGATTAGGGAGCTATTACTAGTTTTTTTGGATTTTTTTTTCTTGGAAAGGTATTTTTGGATAATTTTAAATCAATATTTTTTATATAAACTTTGTATAAAAACCGCAAGCTTGTTATTAAACGGTTATGTAATCTTATTAAAATATCACCTAAGCATCTAGAATTTAATTTAAATGGTTCGTTCGTGATGCATTTCACTTATAAATTTTTTTATTATAATCAATGACTGAGTTAAAATTTTATATAAAGCGGGTCAAGTGAAATACATGTACATATACAAATATAAATATATATGTATACACATATTTATATTAATACGTACATGCACATATATATTTAATTAATTTACTTAAGTACATAAAATTGAGACATCAATGATCAAAATTCTTAATATATATTTGAAACATATAATAAGAGTTTTTGTTTTAATGATATTTTATATGAACATTTATCATACAAATTTGTTGGTACGTAAAATTATCATAAAATTAAAATTAATAACTTATTAAAATACAAGAAATTAAATTAAAGCCTCCTATTTATATTTTTATGGAATTTTAAGAATCACTAAAAATATGATACTAAATAAAAAATTAAGCACTAAATCATTAGGATCCAGGTAAAAAGAAAACAGAGCTTTTCTACGAAATCTTTGTTTTTACCAATTCATCTTACTGGTATTCATTATTATTAAAATTTATATACATTGTCATTTATTTACTATACAAGTGTTTACATTGTTTAATAACATTATGAGTAAATTATTTTATTAAAAAAAAACTTCACACTTTACATGTATATTCATTTATACTATTCTTTTTATTTTAGAAAAAACAAAGTTTAAATTTGAAAAAATAATGCTCCTAAAATTTTAAAAAGATTTAATAAATTAAAGATTTAAAATAAAAAAAAGGGAGACAATTATATTATTTTGAGGGACCATCCATTTATTTTGATAGATATATTTTAAAAATTAATACATAACATTATATACATCCAAATTATAATAAAAAACTATATAAGAGTTTATCATTTATAAGTGAGTTTTATATAAACTTTTAACAAAATTCGTATAATTTTAAATTATAATTGATTAATTAAAATGTAATAATTATAAGTGATATGCTTTTATTTCTTTATCTTTTTAAGAGATGAATCCGATAAAATTGAAATTCGATCATAATTTTGAGATTTCTCAAGGTTCAAACCATATTCAACGGCTTAACAAATTAGGATTTTTTCATGAGATATCTTGTAAAATGAGTGCTGCTTAAAGCTGAAAAAGTCTTGATAAAAAAAAAAACTAAGAATTAAAACAATAAGAAAGAAAGAGGTGATTGTTTTTCCTATACAATAGAAGGTACTATAATTTGGATTTTTACCCAAATTTCACTCCAACATCTAGTAAAGGAAAAAAAATATTGTTAAGAGAACAAAGGCCTAAAGCAAGTTCAAATATCTTTCCCTTCCATGCCCCAACTACTCAAAAACATATTATAAAATATGTAAAAGCATGATTAAGTAACTTGCTTAATTCATTTATTAGAAAGTTTCAACTCAATTTTGTTGAAAGTTGAAACCTTCTTTTTTCGTTCAAAACTCAACCAATCGACCAAAAACAAGTCATAATGACCAAGTTAAACCAAACCATCGGAAGTCTTTATTGTTATTATTTTTTTTTTTTTAATTTTTTTGGGTTGATGGTCGGTCAGAAATTGGCAACACTTTAATCCGTGTTCAATTGATTAGTTCAAGTATCGAAGTCAATTTTTTTTTATTCAAATGGTATAGTGTTGACATAAATGAATCAAATTAAAGGGTTTACCAAACTTTCCCTTGAAAGTTTAGCCCTTTCATGTCCATTGTCGGTGGCTACAAACTTACTACTAATATAAAAATATGTTCTCATTTTCCTTTAGGTTCGAATTTCTTTGTTTTAAGTTTTAGTAACACAAATTTGAACCAAATATCTCATTTTAAAACTACTTACATGAATTGTTTAATGATTTATTTTTAATTTATGTTTTTTTTGCTAAAAAAAAATTATGGCAGGACTTAAAAAGTTGTTTGGGCTTATGTATATTTGAGTTTATTTCTTATATTTTAATTTTTTTATGCATTTGAATATTTAATATTGTTAATTAATATATAATTTTTATTAAAAAATGGGTTAAGAATTCTTCTTCTTTATGTAAAAAATCATTTTCCTCCCAACTTTAAAATGAAAAAATATTATTTATAGATATAATATTTTATTATAATTATTATTATATTAATAATTATATAAATAAAATCACAAGAACTGTTAATAAAATATTAAATTTATAATTTCATTAATCAAAATTTATATTCTAATCATTTCAAATATATAAAAAAATAGTATACATAAAAATAGAAGGAATAATCACAAAATACATACAAAGTAAAAATAATGCTAACTATATTATAATGTTGAAAAAGTAAAAAGTAAAACCGAGTGTTGGACCGTAGAAAAGACAAAGAAAAGAAGTGGTCAGCTCAGCTAGCAAATGTGAAAAACGAGGAACGCGGTGACCACCAACTTGTCGTCATATCAAAAGACAAGAGATGCCCGAGTTTTAAGCCAATAAATAGAGAGAACAAAATCACATGACTCATCACCAAGAGAGCATCACCAGCCGAATCAACTCATCCATCAACAAACTAGAACGCAGTTTTATCCCTTTTTGCCCATTCGTTTACCCAATATTTGCTGATTCTTTTCCTATTTGTCTCTAGGCTTTAGCCAAAGTTCAGAAACACCTCGGTCGAAACAAGGTTAAAGAAGAAGGATCGTAGTAGAAAAGTAAATAAAATCTTTAATATGTAAGAATATTGTTATAGTAATAGTAATTGGCTTTAGCTTGTCCCGGAGAATATCAAAATAAATAAATTATAGTAGTAGTAGTCTGATCTTGTTTCTTTTATGGGCGTCCAGTAAATCCAGAGAACACGCCTCTCTACCTTTGCACGAAATCCTTATCCGTGATCTCTACATAACCTCTTGTCTTGTTTCTCCTTTGCAATTCCCATATCTTTATGTCTTCAATCTAATCATTTCTTCTTCTCTGATTCTTCATCCCTCTTGTTTTTTTTTTTTGAAATCCCTCTCAGCTTAAATTCTGTGGTTTTCTTTGGTCTGGTTTTAGGGTTTTTTTTCATCTCTTTAAACAAACCCTCGAGTAATCTCTGCGCTTAAAGCTTACTCTTTCGATTCCATCGACGGTTGTTCTTTTTTGAGATGGGCTTGGCTTCAGTTTTTATGGAGATTTTAAGAAAACCCACACTTGGGGATGTGTTGAGCGAGTTAATGATGTTTATAGCTCCTTTATGGGTTGCTGTGATTGTTGGGGTTTTTGTTGGATGGGCTTGGAAGCCAAAGTGGGCAAATTTAGGCAGAGATTCAACTCCCGCATCTTCAGAGTATGCTTCTGCTGGTCTTGGTTCTATTTCAAGCTTGAATTTGATCAAGTTTCAGTTGCCGAGTTGCATCTCTTCGGTTACAGATGATGGAACTCAAAAGGATTCTTTTTCTTTGCCACCTACCCTTGATTCCAATTGCAGGTTTGCAACTTTATCACTTGTTATCTCTTTTTTTTTTTTCCAAAAAAAAAATTGCTTTTTTTTATTGGATAACGATTGGGATTGAAAACGGTGAAGTTGAGAGCTGAAAATTTACTCAAACTGAATGGTTTTAAAAAGTTAGTTTGGGGACTATGTTATTTGTAGTTGTAAATGGTATATGAGATGGAAGTATAATGGGAATTGGGATTGTATTTGATTTTGCTAATAGCTAATATTTTTGTAATTGGGCAGTTCATCACAGATTGGGAAGGAACAAACCGGTTTTGTGACAGATGAGGATTTAGAGCATTTGTATAAATTAGTTGAAGAAAAAGATGGAGGTCCTGCTTGGATTCAGATGATGGATCGCTCTACGCCAACTATGGGCTATCAGGCTTGGCTAAGAGATCCTGAGGTATGTTTTTCCTTGTATGCAAAATATATTAGAACCAGTAAAATCAAAACTAATTTACAAATGACTAGTTGGTTCTGTGCTCTATGTAAGATTGTTTATATTTGTTTTGCATCTACTCTGTAATTCATTTGATTGATCGAATTATGCTTTTATTGTTCTTTAGACTGGTCCTCCACAATATCGTCATCGGACTGTTTTTGAGGATGCTACCCCTGAGATGGTGAGGGATTTCTTTTGGGATGATGAATTTCGACCGAAGTGGGATGACATGCTTGTTTGTGCTGCAACCATGGAGGAGTGCCCCAGCACAGGGACAATGGTGGTCCACTGGGTTCGCAAGGTTCACAAAGAATTTCTATGGATTTCTTGTTTTGGTTAATTTTCGATTTCTTGTTTTGGTTAATTTTCATTGTAGTGTAACTATATTTTCTCAAATGTACTTTTTTTTTCTTTTTACAGTTTCCCGTCTTCTGTAGCGACAGAGAATATGTGATAGGTCGTCGGATTTGGGAGTCTGGGCAATCCTATTACTGTGTTACTAAGGTAAGCTGCTTATTCCATTCTGTGGTTTTCAGCTATGATTAGAAAGTCCAGAAGTTAACAAGCCATTCCTATTTTTGCTCTCCAGGCTAGGGGATCAGCCCCCAATGTTATTCTGTTCTTACGCATTTATAATGAGAAATAACTTGGTTGCCACCAATGTTTAGATCATATACTAGTGTGCATATCTATCTGCACCTTTTTCGTTTTTAAGATTTTTATGTTTGGCAATGAAAAATGAACATGTTTCTAACCTCATTAGTGAAAGAAATTTTGTGAGATTGTTTCCTAAGCTTTGAGTTGCATTAATCTGATAATTGCTTGGATGAATTTACTTTCTTTTATGAATTTTATGGCTCAATTCAACTGAGTCTAGTCAGATGACTATAACACTTCATGCCATGGCAGCATCATGTTGTCCAACTCTGTTTTGTCTAGTTTTTGAAGTGCATAAGTTAACTTCTTAGCATGTGTCTTCACATTTCAGGGAGTACCATATGCCTCTGTGCCAAGAAAAAACAGTCCTAGGCGCGTTGATTTATACTATTCAAGTTGGTGTATCCGTGCAGGTATTGGAGTTCACATCATGTATTTTAGTTTTAAATTATTTTTCTTTTTTCCCTGTGCTGTTAGGAAGTTGGAAACTTCCATTTTCCTAGAATATGAGAAAATTGGTTTAAGTTTGGTACCAAGCATAAAGAAAAGAGAGATGATCTAACTCTTCCTTTAGATTAATTTCCTAGGAATGTCATAGACTATTTATGTTTCGTTCAAGTCTCGAACACACTGTAATGTAAATTCCGGCCAATGATTTGTACGAACTTCATTTCAAACAGTTGAATCAAGGAAAGGAGATGGTCAGCTGACTGCATGTGAGGTGCTACTTTTTCATCATGAAGATATGGGTATACCATGGACAATTGCAAAGCTTGGAGTCAGGCAAGGTATGTGGGGAACCGTCAAGAAGATTGACCCTGGCTTACGTGCTTATCAGAAGGAGAGAGCATCCAGAGTGGCCCTATCCCGTTGTGCTTTCATGGCTCAGATAAACTCTAAAGTAAGTGCAGACTACCTGAGATCTTTGGAAAGCAACAGTAATGATTCATCAGAGCTTGAAACACACAAATCATCTGGGAAACCGTACCTGAGATCCTTGAAAAGCAAGAGTAATGATTCATCAGAGTTTGAAACACGTACTTCATCTGAGAAACCGTTGGGGAACAACATTCCCAAACTTTTAGTTGTTGGTGGGGCTATTGCCCTTGCTTGTACTCTGGATCGAGGGCTCTTGACCAAAGCCGCTATATTTGGCATAGCCCGAAGGTTTGCTAAAATTGGAAGGAGGTTGTAAATCATAATATTTTGGGTAAATTACATATATACATATATATATATATATATTTCCCTTTTTTAAATTTTTTTTATCTTTTTCATCTTAAATTTATTTTCTCTCTCTACAATTAATATTCTCCCTTTAAAAACAGATGAATTCTCTCTCTAAACAACTAAATCCAAAACCATCCAAAAACTCTTCTTCACAAATCCAAAAAAAGTAATTTCAAACCAAGATCCAAAATTTTGATTTTGCTCTTAGATGTTCCTTTTAATGATGTTTTTTTGGTTGTGTTGATTATTTTTGGTCGAAATTTTAAATTTTTTTGCTTAACTGTTTGCATGCAAATATTAGATTTTGTATTTTTTTAGAATGAAATTTTTGCTTTAAGAATTGTATAAAGTATTAAACAAACAACAAATTTTCATGGGTAGCCATATCAATTTCCTAAGTACAACATCAACAAACCCAATACCCATAAGAAAACCTCACAAAATTTGAATCTATCATGAATTATTCACATACAGTAAATTTACAAAATAATCATAAATCTACGTAATAGTCACAACAATTCATCAAAAATGATTATTTTTTTTGGTTTTGGTTTGAATTTTTTTGAAAATTTTTAAAATTTTAAAACAAAAACGAAAAGAAAAGAAGGAGAAGATCAACGGAATGTACACATCATAATAGTATATTTTTTCAATATTTGATTCCTTATTAAATATTGTGAAAATTCATACTTTCGATTTTTTTTTTTGACGAAAGAGTTAAGATTTATTGATTAAGTGCGTTAATGAAAATTAACAGAATATCACTAATATACAGTTTTAAGGTGGTTAAATATTAGTTTTTAAATATTAAGAGATAAACTCAAATCATATTAAAATTTACATAATATTTATATAATTTACCCTAATATTTTTGTCCTCATTTCAAGGATGCAAATTGCCGCTACAATGAAGTGAGACGTTATCCATGGATGAAGCTTCTCACTTGCCTGCTTTTAAAGGATCGAAGATTGAAGGTTGTATTATTATTATTTTTTCCATGTCTGGGCCATCATTCAACTTCAGACCCGTCGAAATAAAGATCAGATAGTTGAATCTTTTTAGAAGGCCATGTCAACAAAGAATCTCATGCTGCAAAAATAACAGAAATCGAGTTTCCTTGTTCAATTGCTTATTTATCTTAATTTTTTTTTCTCGCTTGATTATAGCCCGCAAAAATATTTTCTGGAAGCATGGAATGCAAGGTGAAACGCTTGATAATGATTTACATAAGTAGCTTGCCATATCCTTAAGGAAAGCTAATGATGAAAAAGACAAACCATTCTTTCTTCCATCGGAGATTAGTTATGTCTTATGACTACTGAGTGGAGGATATTTATCCATCCATTAGGTGCCATGGATTATGTTAGGTTGGCATTAGAGTTGGTTCCGACCGAGTCGGGTTTGGGGTGGATTTTATTCGTCTCAAATCCGATTCAACTTTATGTGCTATCAAATTCAAATTTAATTTTATTCGAATTTTTTTTTATTTTTTTATATTTGATTTCGACCCGATATTATATAAATCGTACTCGACCTAACTCAAATTAAAATTAATAAAATATTATTTTAAAATATAAATATTTAAAAATATTATTATATAAATATATATAAATAAAAAATTAAATAATTAATTAAAATATAATTTTTTTATATAATATCATGTCGGTGTGATGAAAATATTTGTAGGCGTTCTTGCAAGCTGGTAAATCTTTATTACTAATGAATTAAGATTGTCTTGTTTGTACCTTTGGTAAACTAACACATTCGTTTATAATTGAACCGTTGGTAAAACTGGACTATTCAGTGATGGGTTTCCCTACCCGGGTTATGTGCTGAGCCTGGCATTCGATGATAAATAGGGTTTTTACACAAAATCATTGAATGAAATTATGAAAATCAAAGTGGGGTGGTAGGACTGAGCAAAGTCAACAGGTTTGATTTTTATTATCAGCAATACTTATATTTTTTAAGTCCAATATATGTTTTCAAAAGAGACATAGGCATGTATTGATCTTGAAATGGCTAATCTTTTCTCGTCTTCAACGTTTATGCATCAACAAAAAAGACAGATCAAATCTCACCAGAAGAAAAATGCTCAAATGTCTAAGTAATAGACAGATTCATTATACTACTAGTGCTACTAGTACACTACGGTAGCTTAAAAGCATAACCAGTGATCCTCGTGTAAGTAAAACTTAATGCTGTTTATTTCTTCAAGATCGTGATGAAATGATGATGGTAAGAGTGTAGGACCCTTAAGAGGCTTCTGAATATGCTCAACCGCAATGCTTATATGCAATTTTGGAAGAGTTTTCAGATGCCAATCGTCAAGCTCATTTCCAGGCCGTTCTCATTTTACCCCTGTTTTTCTGCTTGCTTTTGAACCTCAAAGGCACAAAGAAGGTTGTTGCCCATCGCTCAAGTTTATCTATACGCGACAATTCCTCTGTAAGGGAGATCAACAGAAATCTCAAAAAGTAAAGAGATTCTCAATCGTTATTCCTCGTTTGGTCTCCAATTATCTTTCTCCATGTTGAATTGGGAAAACGATGAGGTATAATTCGATTTCTTTTTTTTTTACCTTTTTTTTTGCCGGGAGTGGTACGATCGGCAAGTAAGCAGAAAGATAATGAATTTCGTCCAAAATTGTTGTTTGCCAGTACTGCTAATCCATGTAAAGATCGGTCGAATTTGAGCCCAAACGGGGCAAAGGAATAAGTCAATTTTGTTCGATCATATCAAAGCCGATTTCCGGTATGAATATAATTAAAGATTATCAATTAATCAACTAAAGTCCCAAATTTGTACATTCACAGTATGAATTAGTTAGTACTTACAAAAAAACTTCCCTGTTTCAGACTCCAACTTGTATTAATTCAATCCCAACGTAACAGAAGCGCCTGAATGCCACTAGTAGGAAACAAGGGTGTCAAAGCAGTTAAGCCCGTCCAGCTCTGATGCGAATCGGGGAGCCCGCTGTTGCTTCTTCTCAACGTTTCCTTCTTGCTTTTTCTTCATGTTTTCAGTCATCTTATTCGTTAACCCTCGGCTACTAAGGAGGAAGCTGGTACCATCTTTATTTTTTGTACAAGGAAAGGAGGGCCTGACTGCCTGTCCCAAGAACTCAGCACATAAAGCATCAAAGGAACTGAAGATTGAGTTCATGATGACGATTCACTAAGAAATCCCAAAAAAGCCTTTTTATTTTTCTGCTAATTTTTGATGGATTGCGGACAACCTGGAAGAGGTTTTAAGTTTTGTTGAAGATGTTCGATTGTTGAGAAACGAAGGCTTATATTTATATATAGAGAGGAATCAGGGCTTGTTTAAGTATGAAAGATAGGGAAAATTGGCCTTGGCTGCCAAGTTGTTTCATTCTTTATTTCTTCTTCTTCTTTTAGTAGGATTAGGACTTCTTTCGCATGGATGCTCCTTCCTTCAATAGCGTGTAAGTAGGCTCTTAGTGGGACCTGGGATCTTCTTGGTTAACTGAATCCGCAAACCGAACCTACAACTGGCAACCTTCTTTAACTAGCTCAACGTTGGAAGAGCTTTCAAAGAGTCTCAATTGACTTTGTCTCCGACTTCTTTTTCAGTTTCCTCTAGCCTCGCCTTTTCCTCCATGAAAATGATTTTTTAGGTATTACAAATAGTTGGATAGTTTGATAGAATTGTACTGGCTAGTAACAAATTCATGAATATTTATTTGTTTTATCAGAATGCACACCATTTGTTAATTTAGAATATTAACACAAAATTTAAATTTTTATCTTTATCATCTAATCTCGTTTAATCTAATCAGTTATCAAAATTTCGAAGATATATTTTTTTCCAGAGACTTGGCCGATGGGACGATTTAAAAAAATGAAAGTTTTTCTTATTTTATCCAATGATAAATAATATATTTTCAATTAAATTTAAGATTAATATTTATTAAAATTATTTTTTAAATTAAATTTTATTTAATTTAAAATTATTACAATTTTAATATATTATTCATCTTTAAATAAAATTATAAATTTTTTATTACTTTTTTTTAAAATTATAAGTACAAGAGAAATTATAATTATAATCAAGTATTTATATTTATAAAAATTACTGAATAATTAATTAATAAATTATAATATAACTAAATAAATTTAACATAAAGTTGACCAAATTTATGCACAATAAAACTTAAATCTAAAAGCTCAAAATTCTAGGTTAAATAATTTTGGTTAAAATAATAAAAATTTTTGAATTTTATAACTTTATTTAGATAAATCATTATATTTGTATTACATTTAAATAAATTTTTAATATTTAATTTGCATCCAAATAAATTTTTAATTTTTAATTTGTATTTAAATAAATTCTTAAATTTTTAATTTGTAACTAAATTAACTTTTAACATAAATAATTTTTTATTTGAAATAAAAGCTTATTTAGATACAAATCAAAATATAATAATTTATTTTAATATAATAAAATTATAAAAATTTATTTAAAAATAAAATAATTTAATGATTTTTAAATATTTTTACCTAATAATTTTTAAACAATAATTACTCGCCGAATGAACCCTTGGCCCATAAGGTTTTCTACACGGAAGTGTTTCATTTATGCTTTAGATGTTTCTAAAATTGTAAGCCCATAGAACATGGACTCCATGCAGAATCAACGCTCGTGGACTGACAGACTCCGACTCGAATGGCATCGAGCTTAAGCAAACACCATCACCCATTTTTCAAAAACGCGACCCTGCCCTGCGCCCTCTCTAGAGTCCGGTACCTATCTATCTGTTTCATTTTGATAAAAAAAAAAAAAAAATCATAAAAAAATAAATTATTAAATTATTCGCTTTCTTTTTTTTTCAAGTATCTTAAATTATGTTTTTTTTTAATATCAAAATTCTTATATTTTTATATTTGAAAATTATTTTTATAAATTTTTTTTACTTTTTGATATTAAATATTATGAAATTTTAATTTATAAAAAAATTTTAAAATTAATATTAAGTATATTAAAATTAATTTTTTTTATAAAATTAATATATGATAAATATTTTGAAACTTAATTAATTAATTTTTAACAATTAAAAAATATAAAATAAAGAAAAGAATTAAATTCTAATTAAAATGTAAATTTGTAGGATCCGGGCCACCATAAAAAATGTATCATTGGCTGCCGTCGCTCTCGTCATACCGCGCTGACAGGCCAAGTACACGCGGCCTTTTCCTACCGGCTAGAGGGACTTGGGGATGTCGTGGAGCAGTGACGCTACAGACTACAATGCCACATAGGATTTTTTTCTCAGAAAAGAAAATCGGACTCGAGTAAATTTAAATTCCATTAATTGAAGAAGCGCAGAAGCTTTGGCAAATGCAGAAAATATAAATCGTCCAGCCACGAGGGAAGATAAAATGAATTTACGGAAATCGAGAGAAAAGAAAAAGAGAAAGCAGGTGTTCGGCATCCGGCAAGGTTCGTCGGATTTCGCTCATTTCTAATCGGAGCTTCGAAAGAAAACTCCCTCAATCTGAGTGTTAATTGCAGAAATAGAAAGGAATCAGAAAATGAAGGAATCTGGACCTCTTGTTGCGACTGTGCTTGCTGCTTCCACAGTGGCTCTCACATCATCTTCATCCTCCGGCCTCCATGATAAAAGTAGAGCAGAAATACAGCATTTCCGTAGACCTTCTATTCAACGTGAACACAATAAAAGAAAAAGAAAAAATCTCTCTTTAAGCTCACATTTTCTTTTAAATTTCTTAGTCTACATTTATTTTTTTTTTTATATGGCTGAAAAAGATTACATTCATAAAATCTAACTCTAAAGCTGATTAGAAGACCGAAGAATGGCCTCTAATTTCTAGCACATTCCAATCCTACCGACACTACGGACCCCACTTTACTCGTGGGAAGCAGATCTTGGGGCGCTTTTACAGTGGAGACTCAACAATTTTTGTAAAGCCACGTGTTATGGCGGGGTCAATCACTACAAATTGGCGATCCTCGGCGAAACTACTGAAATTATAAGTGACCACTTCAACTCATCTCCCTACGTAGTCCGAACCAAACTCAACGACGTGGCTTGCTTTCAATATAGGATCTGAGACACTTGAAGTTTCTGTGCATGGATTTGCTAACTGATATTGAGAGATTCACTGAATCAGTTACGCAAGTTTCTGTTTATTTGATCATTGTACGATTCAAATTTGAGACATTTTCGAGTTGTTGTTTCGTTTTTTTTTTTTACGTAATAAAAATTTCTTTGTTTTTTTTTGTTAGTTAAAAGGTTTTGGGACTTGGGTTAAATTGCTTAGTTCATTCTCAGCTTCTTACTACTTGCAAGTATCCGAGCAATGGCAACAGTGATAGCCTCACACTTTGTTTCAAAAAGTTCAAATGTGAACGGCCGTGGAGCAGAAACTAAAGTCAATTTTACACAGATTGGCATGAGGAATCAAGCCATGACTCACAACGGTTTGAGGTCTTTGAACAAGGTAGATAGGTTGCAGATGAGAACCAACGCAAAGGCTGGGGCCAGGAAAGCTGTGAAAGAGGGACACCCCACTGCAAATCACAAGCCTTCCTGGAAAATTATTTGCGGAACTGGGATGAACCTAGTTTTTGTGGGAGCTGAGGTTGGTCCATGGAGCAAAACTGGTGGACTTGGTGATGTCCTTGGTGGACTTCCTCCCGCAATGGCTGTAAGTAAAAAATATTTATGAGCAATAGTGCGTTGAATCATGACCCAACCCAGTTCTTTTTCTATCTAAAAACTGGTACGAGTATTATATAGTGTTTCACTTCATATGCAAAATTTGGCTTAATTTTGCCTTGTGAAGTATCAAGTATGAGATACTTAGCACTATTGCTTAACATTGAATAGGCCAACGGACACCGTGTTATGACTGTGACTCCTCGCTATGATCAGTACAAGGATGCATGGGACACCAATGTAGTAGTTAAGGTAAGCTGGTTTCTGAATTCTGATCCTGTAATATTCAGGACAAATCATATTTTCTTCCTTTTATACTGCAAATTCAATTTAAGTGAGTTCTGTTTGGATTGTATTCTTAAAGATCAGCTCCTAATATGCAGATAAAAGTCGGTGACAAATTTGAGACCGTTCGGTTCTTCCACTGCTACAAACGTGCTGTTGATCGTGTTTTTGTTGATCACCCCATATTCCTTGAGAAGGTTTGGAATTGTCATTTCCTTGATTTAGTGTTCCTGTATAAATGATTCAATTAATTCTGTTTTCTTTTATTCTTCCGTTTCTTTTTTTTTCCTATTCTGATGATGATTCAGGTATGGGGCAAAACGGGATCAAAAATCTATGGTCCCACGACTGGTGTGGACTACAAAGACAATCAATTGCGGTTCAGCTTATTTTGCCAGGTAACAATTGTAATGGTCCTCAGTCTGACTATGATATCGTCTCTTTCAAGTTATTTGCTTACCTTGAAAATAATTGAAAGAAGGGAAGCTTGTTTTTTCAAAGAATTATGTGACCATCTTCATAGAAATAATTGAAAGCTGCAATGCTGGCTTGTGTAAAAGGTTAGGTGATCGTGGTAGATAAAACAGAATTCCTCTGTAGCTGCAAGAATTATAAAAGTTGAACCATAGTTTATCACATCCCGCTTAAACTCCTGGGATGTCAGTTTTTTTTTTTTGGCCAGTGTGCTGTCGGTTAAAGCTTTGATGTTTAGCTGTGAAAACAGAAACAAGCTGAACTTTCTGCCTGGTTTTCTTGTGTTGAACTTCCAAAGGCATCTAGTATTAGATGTTTTGTGTGTATAAACTAAAGGCAAATTAATTAGTATTGTTCTACAAATTGTACTGTTGCTTGTTGGACAACAACTATGGTAACTGAAATTTTACTACATATTAATGCCCTTCTTACTGACGGTTCATGATTTCTAATTGTGGCCTAGCGGTTTGATCAAACTCAAAGTTGCACTTTTTATGTCTCCATTATATAAGTCAATTTAATTTAGTATAACTTTTTGTTTGCAGGCTGCCCTGGAGGCACCTAGGGTTCTGAATTTAAATAGCAGCAAATCTTTCTCAGGACCATATGGTATGGACTCTTCCTCTTTAGTCCTAACCTTGACAGTTTAACAGTTTTTTCATGAAATGGTTTAGGCTAATGTGCTTCACCATCTTCTGCAGAGGAGGATGTTGTCTTTATTGCCAATGATTGGCACACTGCTCTTCTCCCATGCTATTTGAAAAGCATGTACCAGTCAAGGGGCATCTACATGAATGCCAAGGTATGGTTGGTGGCCTCTTGTTGAAGTGAATGAGGGTTCTAGTTAATTTGGGCATGCAGAACATTGAAACTTACATTGTGCTTGATAAATATGGCAGGTTGCATTTTGCATCCACAACATAGCCTATCAGGGAAGATTTGCCTTTTCAGATTTCTCACTTCTCAATTTGCCTGATCGTTTCAAGAGTTCATTTGACTTCTTTGATGGGTATGAAACCATTAGTGCTGCTGATGTTTTTTCTTGTTACTAGGAATCTATGCTTGATAATGCTTTGATGGAGTATTTTCTTTGGCCAAGGACTTAAAGGTTTTGTTTGTCAGGTGTGAAAAGCCTGTCAAGGGAAGGAAAATTAATTGGATGAAGGCTGGAATTTTGGAATCAGATAGAGTCTTGACTGTAAGCCCATACTATGCGCAGGAGCTTGTATCTGGCAATGACAAAGGTGTTGAACTTGATAATGTCATTTGTAAAACTGGCATCACAGGCATTGTGAATGGCATGGATGTTCAAGAATGGAATCCTGCCACTGACAAATACATCAGTGTCAATTATGATGCAACGACTGTAAGTGCTTTCTATAACTTCCAATTTCTTGGTAGTTTGTGGAATTAGAAGACTTGTTCTGTAACAAGTGCCAATGCAGGTAATGGATGCAAAGCCATTATTAAAGGAAGCTCTTCAAGCAGAAGTTGGGTTGCCTTGTGACAGGGATGTTCCAGTGATTGGCTTCATTGGTAGGCTAGAAGAGCAGAAAGGTTCAGATATTTTGGCGGCAGCTATTCCAAAATTCATTGGAGAAAATTGTCAGATTGTAGTCCTTGTTAGTGTCAAAGTTTAAAATGCTTCCCCTCCCTTCTGTGGTTGCTAGTGTTGCAGAAAAGGAAAATAATGGGATCTATTTTCCTTTCAGGGAACTGGCAAAAAGGCCATGGAGAAGCAGATTCAGGAGCTAGAGACCCAACATCCTGACAAGGCCAGAGGAGTAGCCAAATTCAATGCCCCATTGGCTCATATGATTATTGCTGGTGCTGATTACATTTTGGTCCCTAGTAGATTTGAACCATGTGGTCTCATTCAGCTGCATGCTATGCGATATGGAACAGTAAATGCTTTTGACCATTCCTTTTCGGCAACCAACTGAATTGACTTCATGAATTTGCATAAGCACTAGGTTATGTTAATCTTGCTCTCATAATACTGAATCTATTAACCTCATATGCTATTTGTCTGAGCTATACAGGTGCCAATAGTTGCCTCTACTGGTGGACTCGTTGACACTGTCAAAGAAGGATTCACAGGGTTCCAAATGGGAGCCTTTAGTGTTGAAGTAAGTAGTAAAAATGATTGTCTTAGTGTGAAGTGTAATGAATGACTTATGTTTTTCTTTTCTACCTATTATATATGGGAAGATCATTAATCTCTATGGTATGTTTTTGCAGTGTGATGTAGTGGATAAAAGTGATGTAGATAAGGTGGCAACAACTGTCAAGAGAGCTCTTGCAACATATGGCAATGAAGCCCTGAAAGAAATGATCCAGATTTGTATGGCACAAGATCTTTCATGGAAGGTTAGTACCTCATAGAGCGAGTAGGAAGCTTGTCATGCTTATTGTTGTTGCACCAAAATTTGAGCTTTATTAGGAAGAATGAATTCGAATTAAATGTTTCTCTAGTTCATTTGGGTTGAACTGGAAATTTGTTGATTTACGTAGGGACCATCAATGTTGTGGGAGAAGTTGTTGTTGAGCCTAGGAGTCGCTGGCAGTGAACCTGGTACTGAAGGAGAGGAGATTGCTCCTCTTGCCATGGAAAATATTGCCACTCCCTGAGCCTGAAGTAACAATTATTTTGCATGTTCCTTGGTATTGACTTGAGTAAGCAAATGCAAAACCAATTAAGTACCTTTTTCCTCTAATTCAACCAAGCGCCAGTCAACAGTGGACAGCCATTTGCTGTTTGACCGGTGGAAAAAAAACTCCCCTGCCCTGCAGCAGTCAATACTATTTTTGAGGGTGAAGAGTTAGGAGATTGTATAAAGATATATATGGTGTAGCAGCTAATAACAGGGGCTGTTGATGTTCTCAAGACTGAATAAATGGTGAACCAATTTCTCTGGCATTGCTTTTTATTAAGATTCAACTTCTGATCAATGTGCCTTTCTTAGGTGAATGCTTGCATCATATTTGAGCTTGATATTTAATTAGTGTACTGCTTAGTTTGAGTTATATATGTCCTTTGTTCTTGGCAGAAAATGCACAACAGTGGAAACCACTTAAAAAACACTAATTTCAGGCTTTGATCATGAAGATTGTTATCAATAGCTTGGTTTATTGGCTGCAAAGTTGAGAGTTGAGAATAATTTAGTTGAAGAATTCATTTTTCTTAAAAACTTTTTCTCAATCTTAAAACTTTTATATTTTCAAGTTTCATGGATTAATTAAATGGCTTCTATTTACCTTTTAGTCTCTAGTTTCATGGATTAAAAGTCTTAGTGTTAAGCAAAAGAAACAAGGGTTTAGATGCTTAATCTTTCTACAGTATTATGTAAAAATGCTTAATGTTATAATTAAGGTAGATAACAATTTGATTCGGCTTGATTCTAAAAAATAATTCGGTTAACAAATAATATTTTATCTTTTCAAAAATCAAATCCAATAAATAGAGAAATAAACTCCAACTAAAATTCCATTAGTTCGGTTATCATTTTTCAGAATTTAAATTATTTTTAATTTATTTACTTAAATTTATAAATAAAAATATATTTGATTCTATAAAAATTAATAAAAATTATAATTTAATTTGAATAATTTTAATTTTTTATTATAAATTAAAAACCAAACCAAATAGACATCTTCTAATTCGAGTTGAAATTGAATTGAATATAACAAAATCTGAATTAAATACTACCGCTCGATTTGATTTTTGATTTTCTAGCCCTGGCGATACCCGTCTTAACCCAACCCATCTGCAAATGACATTGAAAAAGAATGGGCCCTTTATTAAAATAAAATATTTTAACGGCAGAGATCAGCCCATCAGGGACGAATAAAGTAACGCGACTGAAAGTATCTCCCAATCACTTTGCTTTGCATCGATGCCACGTATCCAACGCTGTTTCTCTGTCGTCTTCTTATATATCACTCTCGTAAAGCTAACAGCACCCAATAAAATACTAATTTCGTAAACGAATTTTAAGTGAAAAAGTTTTGTTCATAATACCTAAAAGAAAGTGAAAGCTGACCCATGTGAAGATTGTCGGAGAAGAAACCTTTACCCCACAAAAACAACAACGACACAGTCATCCTTCATGAAATAATAAATCAAATCCTCACCTTTGATAACGAATGATAAGATTAATCACCGTCGCCAAAAATCTTAATCAATACTCAATAAAAACTGCCGCTTCCAAGAATCTCCTCCTATCAAGCTATTAGAATTTCGGCGCAGGCTCTGAAAACTACAGCTAAACAAAAAAGGTCCTTTTCTAACAATGACCTCTTTTTTGTTTCCCTTCTTTTAAGCAAAGCGCCCCATTGCTTTCAAGGTTTGCGTGACGACATAGCACAATTGTGTGCGTGAGAGAGAGAGAGCTAGGACTTTCGCTCACTCGTTGCTGTACTACTCTTATCCACTTTCGCACTAGCTCATGACAGTTGTCGTTCTAAGGTTGTAGGATCGATACTAAAAAATCCTGAATAATTTCTTGTTTGGTTGTCTTATTCAACGCTTTTGGCGACCAAATTTGCGTGTCCATTCACAGCTTTTACCTTAAAAATAGTGCTTATAAGCCATCTTGCCCTGCATACTCACTCACTCACTCTACCTACTGCTCTGTTCTCATGGAGTTCCCTAGATTCTTCTGCTATGCTTCAATTATTCTTTCAATTTCAGGTACCGGATAACTAACTCTCTAGTTTTATCTACTTGGATTGATTTGCAATGAATGAATTTGCTAATTTTGTTTGCTTTTTTTTTTTTTTTTGGTTATTGCAGCTTGTTTGTTTCCAATTATGGTTAATTCAGTTGGTATCAACTATGGACAAATAGCAAACAATCTTCCAACCCCAGAAAACGTAGTGCCACTAGTAAAATCAATTGGAGCAACAAAAGTTAAACTCTACGATGCAGATCCAAGAGTCCTTAGCGCATTCGCAAACACCGGCGTCGAATTCATCGTTGGCTTAGGCAACGAGTACTTAGACAAGATGCGAGATCCGAACAAAGCCCAAGCTTGGGTCCAACAAAACGTTCAAGCCCACTTGCCAGCCACAAAAATCACCTGCATCTTTGTCGGAAACGAGGTTCTCACTTTCAACGACACTTCTCTCTCGGACAACCTTCTGCCGGCGATGCAAAGCGTTCACACTGCACTGGTTAACCTCGGACTCGACAAACAAGTGACTGTTACGACAGCACATTCCTTAGCCATTCTCCAAACGTCGTATCCGCCTTCAGCTGGAGCATTCCGTGAAGATCTGATCGATTGTTTAGGCGAAACTTTGAGTTTTCATCAAAAAACTGGGTCTCCTTTTTTGATCAATGCGTATCCCTACTTCGCTTATAAGGGAAATCCCAAGCAAATTCCGTTGGATTTTGTTCTTTTTCAGCCAAACCAAGGAGTTATCGATCCAGGCACGAATTTACATTACGACAACATGTTATACGCTCAAATCGACGCCGTTTACTCTGCTTTAGCTTCTTTAGGTTACAAGAAACTCCCAGTTCATATATCGGAAACTGGGTGGCCTTCAAAGGGAGATGAAGACGAGGTTGGAGCTACATCTGATAATGCGAAGAAATACAATGGGAATTTGATTAAATTGATGGCGAAAAAAACAGGAACTCCAATGAGGCCGAATTCGGATCTTAATATTTATGTTTTTGCTTTGTTTAATGAGAATATGAAACCAGGTCCCACTTCAGAGAGGAATTACGGGTTGTTTAAGCCTGATGGAACGCCGGCTTATCATCTTGGTATAAGTAATACCAACGTCGTCGGAAGTAATACGACCGCCGCTGGAGGTATTGGAAATGCCGTGAGGACGCCATCTTCTCCGACGAGTTCTTCCACTGGTTATTTGTCTATTTCTTCCGCAACGGTAAGTTATTGGTAGAAGTTTGGAGTTTTCACATTTTAACCGTTAAACTTCCGCTTTTCATTGCGGATATTCCGTTATCTTGATAAGATTTAAGAGATTTAAATTGCACACCTTTCATTGGATTCTTCTGCCTGGGTCTGATAATGACAAACTTTGAAATGGTGACATTATCGTTTTTTCAATTTTTTGGTTGATAGCAGGAAAGATATCAAATCGTCGGTCATGTGCTGCTGGCGTCATTGTTATTGACTAAAACGTTGGTGTAGAGACGAATTCAAAGCTCTTTTTATTAGATTTAAGAGAAAACTTAAAAAAAAAGGGCAACGGAGAGGGAGATATAAAGAGAATAAGAGGCAGCTTCGTTGTAAGGGAAAGGTAAATTCTGTTTCTTTGCTTGTACGGTTCTAAGAGTGTTCAATGGAATATCAACTTTACCTTTGACTGTTGTCCCAAAAATGCATAAGTGCATGTAAAATATCCAACGAGAGCCCTACTCTGTCAACTTTCTTTTTTTTTTGTTTTTGGGCAATTGGGTGATGGTGGGTGGCGTAAGGCCTGACTTGGTATTTTGAACCCAAATCATTTGGGTTGCTTTTGATCTTTTTAGTTAGCAATCAAGTGATCTTTTTTCACTTTTTGTTGCAGGGTGTTAGGTTTGCTGATTGAGAGAGTTTGGTAGAGAGAGGGACCGCATCTCACATTTACTAGTCTAGTCGATGATTGTTAATTTGCTACATTTGATTCTTCTTTTTTATCTCCATTCTGGTTGTAGTGGCCAGGAGGATGTACAATTATTATTCAGATTTTTTATATATCCATTTAGCATTGATGAACAAACACGAACAAACACTAACAAAGACACACGAACAAACACGAACAAAGACACTCGAACAAACGCAAACACCAACAATAATAGTAACAAACTAGATATTTAAAATATTGGTAGAAATTTACAATAGAGGAGGGTAAAAGACTAGTAGTGATGATGAAAGTGTGGCTAGTAGGCAGGGAGAGTAAGCTGCTTCAAGACCCTCTGCCTTAACCCTTTCAGAGTCTATATAGAGACAAAAACTAACCATAGTTGTTTAAACATGGTTAGGAAACCGTACCAATCAAAATACTGTAATATCAATACTGTTTTTTTTTACTGTACATCTTTTGCTATGGTTGTCTGCTATCTTTTCAGCTGTTTGCTATAGTTGTTTTGTCGGAGACCAAGCCCACTTTCGGCTGTCTGCTACAGTAATTGGGATAAACTTGGATTAGCTTATCTTTCTTAAATATTATCCAGGTTTAGCAGCTCTTCGTCTTCAAGATTAAAAGATTATGAAAAATCTCTTTTAGATTTATTTCACATTTGTCAACTTTCTTGGTATTAAAAGAAAAGACTTTTGAGGGTGATCAATGTGTGTAGCAGTTCTACTGCTTCAAGATCAGAAAATAATTCAGAATTACTGCCTGCTTCATAGGCTCCATAATATTTTCAAACAAAAATTGATATCTTCAAAATAATCACAAAAATTCAAAAAATTATTTATTTCTTGGATTATTAATTGATTTTCTTCAAAATAATCAATATCTCGTTATTTTAGCAGGTATAAAAAAAAGGAGATTGTCGAAAACCATTTGATCAAAAAGTTATTTTGCATTAATTTATTTAGCTAAAAATTCAGCTAATTTAATCATCTATTTTTTGAATTGTGATTTTTTTTGAGAGATGGTATTTTTAAATATTGTTAAGTATCTTATAGATGTCAACAGGGAGTCCTGGATCATAAAAATCTCTTATTTCTATAGTTTTCATTTTTGTATCTTTCAATAGGTTTTCTGTTGAAGATATAATTTCAGAATAAGAAATTGAAGTTCATTGATTTGGATCTTATGCAAATTGAGAATAATAGGAGGGCTGAATTGGAATTTGATGAGGCAGATACCCATGAGGAGTATGAATAAAAATTCCTGGGTTAGAAATTGGTGCCGATGGAGGAAATGTAGGAGAAGAAGTCAGAACTTTTTAGTTTGCTTCTTTTGTATTGTTCTCCATGCAAGGGTTATTTACCCTTAACTATAATCTGCAAGAATATTTTTACCACCGTTAATAAATTCAATAGTAAAGCTATATTGACCGAAAAATTTGTACAATCTAATCCGTTTTGAATTAATTTCTATTTTTCTATTTTTAAGGAATTCTTTCACAGATTGGTTATCAGTTCGAATAGTAAAGTGTTTTGGCCAGCAACCTGATTCCGTCCTTTCAAACATTGGGATATCATTAGAAAACAGAAGAGACAAAGAACAGTAGTAGACGGAGAAGAAAAAGACATGAAAAATAAAGGGTCATAGCGGTTGGGTCCTCATTTTACTAAACTAATATGGTATTATGTTTGAGAATTCGGCTGAAAGTTGGTAGAGATAATTTTGATGGTTTCCAGGTCACTTGTTCCCCCCTCGAATCTTTTCTTCCTTTACAAGATAAAATTCCCAGACAGAAAAAGTCGGTCACTCCCCTCTCTTCGTGCAATGGGAAGAAAGGATAAAATAAAATGGAATTTACTGTTGCACTCAATTCTAAAATCTTTTAATATTTACATGCATCGCTGTCAATAATGTCTAATGACATTGTTAAAAGACTAAATCATCTTCGAGTTCAATGGCTAACTGACTAGCAGTCAGGTGACAGACACTTCTGTAGAAAAAGGTTACAATCAATAGATAGCTATTGGCTATCATCACTTGCTCATAATACAAATTAGGCACCTATAAGCGGCAAACCTAGTACTCTGCCCAAAATTTTTTTAAAAAAAATTTAAATAATAATTGAACTAATATTCGCCCCCACCTTTTAACTGTATCACCCTTTCGCTATTGGTCCAGTGCTAGGGTCACCTATCTTCTATAACATGTGGGGCTGATCCGCTTCCTCAGCCAAGTAAATCATCAGTTCATCACATGGTATAATAGTGACTGTCGCAGATGAACCCAGCCTCACCTCAAATGGAGGCAGCTCCAGAAGCAACAGTATCGCAAAATGCACTCAACCAGGGCCTTAAGAGATGAAATGACTATGCGATGCCTCTCCTGTCTCCACCTTGGATTCAGTTCTAACTCTTTTATAGAACAACAGATAAGCAGCTGAGGTCTTGACGTCAGATTCGTTGACTGGAGAAACATGACTATCATCGAAATGATACCATCTATTCTCATCAACCAACTGCAAAAGTGGAAAAATAAAGCATCTTAGATATGAATTGAATCAATATCCCGTATGAAAGGCAATTCCACAGAACCATCAAGTCATAAATGATATTGAAGATGGTCACAAGTTAAAAATTATGAGTAAGGTGCGTAAGTATTATCCATGAGAGATGGCTATCGGGATAGACTAATAAAAGTGCTAATCAGCTAGATTAGTACTTTACCTTAGCATAGGCAGTGTAGTGGCCACCACCTAGACCACCATAATGGTTGCTGATGGCATATAGCTCATATACACAAGATTGCCCATCTTTGTTCATCACATATTTGCTCAAATCAAGATTGTGAATTGGGAAATTCACAAAAGTGTCAATCTTGTTCTTTAGGTATCTGCCGTAAGTGAAGCGTTTCAAGTGAAAAACAATAATCTCTGGTAGCATCCACAAGTCTAGCTTCTTTATAGCTTGCCTGTGTTCCTTGCATCGAGGACAATACCTGCATAGATAATTTAAGTCATAACATTAAGGCATCAATACTTGCTTACAGCAAAGTGAGTATCTGCAACTTTTATCATCTGAAATCTATTTAAACGTGTTTCAAGCACTTACCACATATCATCAGGCCCTAGAGGCTCTTCCATCAAGAAAGCATCCAAACATGAAGATAGAGAGATGGCTTCCTGCCGGGTCTTTTTTGCTGCAAACCCTGCTTTATGAATCTCTGGGATGTCCTTCAAGTAGTTGGCATCATATAGCTCCTGTTCTTTGTCAGTCCAATCTAGCACAACCCTTAAGATTTTCCCGGACTCAAAGAGGGTATCCTTCTTAAAAGCCTTGAAGTTCATAAAGCTATCATCAGTCAAAAGGAGTGGAAGTGATAAGTCTGTGCTTGATGTACCCTCAAGTTCTGCATTTGCAACTGACAGAGCATCAGAACTGCCGCATTGTTCATCAAGACCATCCGAAAGAAAGCCATTTTCCTTGCCAATATGTGCCTTAGCTGAAGGATATGTTCTTTTGAAAGGTGACAGTACTTTAGAAACAGCGGTTTCAATATTAGCTCCACTTGGTTGGTCTTCTCCCAAATAAGTAACCAGTGGAGTTCCAAAAAGCCCTGTGCCAATCCTAAGATAATCTGTTGTGAATCTGGAAAGCACAGTATATTGGTCCAATATCTTAAGCAAAGAAAAAGAAGTGAAGAAGAAGACAGCTTATTCAACAAATTCATATGTGACTCTCCCGCCCTAAAAAAATTTTAACCAAAAACTAAGAAGAAATATCCATCCCCTCTCTCTCTCTCTCTCTCTCTCTCTCTCTCTCTCTCTCTCTCTCAGCTTATTAACAGAATATGAGACTACTTTCTCGCCCCCTCCAAAAACTTAAGCCAAATATAAGAAGCCAAAAAAGTCCATTCCTCATTTCCTAGTAAACTGCAAAAGAAATTAACCCTTCTGCAGATTTTCTTAACCAAATTCATAACAAATGGTAAGCACAGTCAACAGATGAACCGTGTGACACAAATGATTGCTATTTAGAAAAACAATAATAATCACAAGACAATTGCAATGATAGATGAAATTATGAACCCTTAGTTTTCCAAAATATTAAAGTGTCTGCAGATAGTAAACCCAATTACAACAATATAATTCGATTGGGCAAAATTCCAATAGCTAGAGAGACAAAGGAAGTAAACTTACTTTTCCTGCCATCGATGAAAAATTACTAGCTTAGTTTTACCCATCCCTTTTTTTTGAAATCGGAAGGCCACAATACGTTCATCATCCTTTATCGAAATCAATGGCTCCAAAGGCGACTCCAAAAATTTGTAAATCTTGTTTCCATAGACCTGATATAGAAGATTTACTACTTTAGCCAATCAGGGTAATCTATTATTTAAACAGCTAAAAATAAATTAAGAATCAACTCAAGATAAATTTACCTCTGCAAGTACGAGACTCTCATCACTCCTCAAGCAACATGCAGTACCTAATGCCAAAAGGAGATCTTTGCAGAAACCATTTTTCAGCACAGAGACAGCATATGGCATTGGGAGACAACTTCCATCACCATAAAACACCGTCACTGTCATTGTCCTGGTGATAGTTGAAGGTAGCGGCAATGATAGATACATGAAGGGATCAAAAGTAATTGAAATTTTGCTGCAAACTGGGCAAACCAGTGTTGACTTATATTGACCCTGAGAGGCAAGAGCATTATCAACAATATTCCAATTGTTAGTAACATGAGGGAAAATCAGCCTAATTTTCGTGCTTAGAAACTTGAAGTTGTGTATTATTGACATGCAAGATGAATGAAAACAGTTACATAAGCGTAGGACATATCAAAGATGAAACCACAAAAGCACTAGACACCTATAGTCTGAGAAATGCCCAAATCTTAAAGAACGGAAACAGCCAATTAATGGCAAAATTGCAAAATGGAACTTCTAAGTATGCTCAGAAAAATGCAATTGGTCATGAAACCATTTAAAGTGACACTGAAAACAAATCTTAGATGAGTAATTGTATTTGCCATGTAATAAAACCCTGATACCACTCTTAACTCAACATAACGTTAAGGATGGCTATCATATGCAGCTCTAAATCAAAGGCAAAATAAGAAAATTTCTCACTTGGCATACATCCACAATAACTGAGTCATTCCTGGCCTTGTGATTTTTCCAACACTCAGCTGCAACTTCCTCATCAGGACGACCGTCTGAATCCTTCATTTCAATATAAGGTTTTTGTTTAACCCGATTCAAGTCTTCATGCAGCCCATCCAGTAAGAAAGCCAGAAGTTCCTAAACAAAAGATGCTCCATCATTAGAGAAAGCATAAATATGATAAAAAAATAGATGTAACACCTAAAAGTTATACCTAGAGATACCATTTAAACAACATTCTAAGTCATTCTTAAAGTTGTTTTTAAAGTATAACAAAAAAGGTCCGTGCTAAGCCTTAGAGTAAAAATTATAAGTCCAAGATTAAAGCTTAGGATCCTCTCAACATACATTACCCTCTTATTACAGTTAAAGACTTAAATATCTTTAGTCCTCCATACTGCAGCATCACCAGAATTTTGAGAACATACGATGTTTTGCTAAACAATCATACAATCACTAACCGCGCTTGCCTTCTTAGGAGTAATTTAAAGTATTAAAATTGTAACTGTAAAGTCAAACTAAGCATCCTATTTGCTACTTTTCAAGATTTTAGCATTCATTGCTTTCTTTCCAACTTAATATTGTTGTGGTAAACATACTCGAAAAAAATAATGCCCACACTAATTTATACAAGTTACCCAATTGCCAACATTGCAGAAGAACAGAGCATTCAGTCATCACAAAATACTTACTTGAGAATCATGCTGGTTGTAACCACTAAACTGTGGTGCAAACCGAGCAAGTTTTCCCTTAAATACACGTGGAGCTATTGCAGTTCGCCCTGAGGACCATGATTTTCGTAACAACTCACCAAATGCAAGTGCAAGCTCCCCCTGCACAAGTTCAACTTATATTAGAGATTTTGTGAAGCGCTCAAGAATAGGTGTCAAAATGTGCAAATGAACAATCAATATTAAACTCAAAAACAAAATGGTTGATAGCACCACAACTTACATGCATTCCTAAAGGATTTTCTGTGTTGATCTCATCACTGTAATCTTTCAAGAAGTACTCAACAAGAGGGGGTGTGTGCACTAAACATTGAAGAGCACTATTCATAAAACAAGTATTTCCTAGGTTCTGCAATCCAGCCAAACCGCCCTTCTCTCCTTTTCTAACAGAGTTATAAGCATCAAAACCATCATCCATATCTGTTAATCCTGAGCTTAAGGAACTTCCAGGATACAGATTTGATCTGTAACCTGAGGAGTGACCATTGGACAAGGTTGGCCCCCTAGCAATTGTCAAGGGTGATCTTGAAGGTTCCAAGGAAACCAAAGCTAGTTCATTTCCTGTAGAATCCATGCCAAATCTTGAAGAATGACATCCATCAACTTCCTCCAGAAGAATCTGTAAAGTTTCATCAAACATGCAGGTAAATCAAAACCAAATAGAAATGGAAACAGGGAAAGACAAACAAAAAGATACTCACATCTTGATCCATCTGCAAGTTTGCCTCCTCTAGGCTTTTATTTGAAACAATCAACCGTGCATGCTTTCTCTTATTGAAGTAATCCCAAATGCAAGCCTAGCAATATATAATGAACCAAAACACATAATTGAAGTTTACTTATATTAAACAAATTTACTTCTAAAATAATTATATTAAAGAATATATACTTAAAAAAATGACATGCTCACCTTATCCCGCTCTATTCCTCTAAGCGCACAGACCTTTTGGAAAAGCTCAGTTACAGAAGCCTAAACATACCATCCAACCAAAAGAATAGAAGTGAGGAAAAAGGGGAGTTAGAACCTGCATGGTCTACAACAAAAATGCATATTTTCAAGGACACTAAAGACCTGAAAATAAGACCTTAGAAACCAAAAGGCAATTTCATATCACTTTAACAATTGGTTGGAATTGGAATAATTTCCGGTTTTGTCTAAGATTTCAAAACTTACAATGAACAAACATCAATACCAGAAGCCTGTGTTAACAAAATAACTTTATCACCATTATCTTCCATTTGGCCTAAGCAATATAACAAAAGAATGGACCAACCCCCAATCCATGCAGATCAAAAGCCATACCTTTCTGCTTAACCATATAATTGACTGACTATCGTCCCTGGAATCTATCAACTTAAGACAAAGTGGGTAAACCTCCACGTTATACTTTCTATGATAAAAACCCTGCAAAATCATCTTTCTTGGCAATGATGGCCCTCCTTTATACCTAAAAAGAAATACAAAGAGATATTAAAAAACATAAAAAAAATTTTAACTGATAGTTAATCGAATAAGTACAGCAAAGGTAGGTACATTCAGGTGTATTACTTATGATCAAGTCGCTCAAGTACACTGTTTTAACCTAGAGGTAAATGTTATTTGATCATGATGGCAGAAATGTGTCTACACATTTCTTTGTATGTTTATCCATTTTACAAACATAAACCACTAACTAAATCTCACAATTAACCTTGAGTAAACATCAAAATTATTACTACCAAAAAAGGCTAACAACTCTTTCAGAGAACTTCATCGTAGATCTTCACAAGTAGTTTGGTAACTCAATACACTATCAACATGACCAAAGCATATAGCATATACATTATAGATATCAATGTGAAAATAGCCAGAGGTGAAACATTACCATTCATAAAGCTTTTCCCAGACTCCTTGTGGTACCAAAACATAATCCTGCCCTTCCGTCAACATTCTCCGAAGCTGTATCTCATTGTCCTTACAATCGCAATCACTTCCATTTTCAACAATATCAGAGTTATCGATAGGACCCGGCCTTTCTGCCATGATCAAAGAAGCCCCATTCATATGCCGAAAATCAGAAGACTGGTTCCCAATCAAATTTTCATCAGCGTCTATCCCAACATACCTCTCCCACGTTCGAAACCACCTACAATAAAAAGGCCCAACTTGTACAGTCAATTAAAAATCCGATGTTAAAACTAGGTAATTAATTTAATTTTAATTGATTATTGGAAGAGAACTGGCACATTCAAAAACCAAATGCATTTTCGTTATAGATTTTCCAAACAACAACCAGCCAAAAAAAAAAAGGGTTAAAATTCGTTCAAAACGGACCTACTCGAAATAACGAAATACAAGTTGCCTTCTTTCAAGCTACGCTCGGATTCGTTTCTTAAATCAGTAACGATCTTTTTTTCTTCTTGGGGCGTGCACGGCAAGCAACTTACCCCATTCTCCATCATGAATCCGGAATCCGGAATCGTCATGATCGATGAATCACCACCCTACACATCAACCAAAACACAATTTCTTTAAAAAAAAAAAAAAAAGAATCATCAAGACTATCCAATTCAGAAATCAAGCAGATTAGGATCACCTATAGGAGATCAGAATCAAAGCAGATAATCGCTTGTCCGTCGATGAGGGAATGCACGAAAATTGGAAGAGAAAATAAAATTTAAAAAAGGGGAAAATGGAATAATCGGGGAACCCTAAACAGATAGGGGGAGAAGGAAGGGAGAGAGAAGGAGAAAGAGTTAATTGGACAAAGCAAACTTAAACTTACCGTCTTTTCAACGATCTTGTCTTTTCTTAACTTTGAGTCACGCACCTTTTTATAGGCGTTAACAATAAAATGGCAAATAACCCAAATCATAGATTAAATAAAAAAATCTTTTCTTTTCTTTTGTTCTTTTTATTTTTTTTCGTTTTTCATTTTTTTTTTTCAACCTGACCAGAGCTTGTCAAAGTCGGTTACTTTAAACGTAAACACCAGTTTTATTGGAAGGTTTTTCTTTTCAGTTGCAGCAATTCCTTACGTAAGAAGTAAGATTGTGACTCCTTTCCTTGACACAATTATATTTGGGTTAAAATTATTTTAACTTGTTCAACAAAATAAATAAAAAGAGTGAGAAAATATAATAAATTTTCACTTGCTAAATATAGAAAAATGACCATTCTTGATTGTTGTAACTTTTATGTATCTTTATTTATTTATTTATTTGGAATAGAATAAAAGAATATGTCTGAAATAAAAATAAATTTTGATTTCTCCTATTGACAGACAATTTGATGACTTAATTCGTTCCCTAAATTAATCTCTTAGAACATGAGCATGATTGAATATTCAGTTGGTCAAATAATAAATAATTTGATAATTTTATCCAACATGGCAGTCTATGATTATTATTTTATTATTATATACAAATAAAAGTCAGCCTTCGTTTCTTCTTGATCGTCAGTGCAATAAAAAATGGGAAGGCAAGGGGAGCAGTAACGACAATAATAACAATGCATATATTGGTATGACGATAGCCTTCGCATTTCCATCCCATATTTTCCTCTTTTTCAGGTAAGAATAAGAGAAAATTCATAATTATGTTATGAGGTGACCTAAGGACAAAATGGTTAGCAACCCCACGCACAAAAATGCACGGAGACTAAAACTTGCAATACTTGTAATAGTACTTGGTGGTTTGCTCATTGGTTATTACGAACGCAACCATTTGTAATATATATAATTGTGATGGTAGCTTTTACTTGTTCGTGTAAAATGTAATCTCAGATTACTAAGACTTTTCTTGAAACTTGTTGTAGGCACGTTATAGTACCAAAAAATAAGTCTATCCACACTAGTTTTACATTTACTAATCGGAGCACAAGAACAACCGGCACTACCACTCACTCAGCAGGCCTAGCAACTCTTCAAAGCCAATAGCGAATCGCTGGTTTGGTATTATTGACCCATTGCCGGACAAAAAGTGGAGTCACTGCATACAGAGAATCATCTCAAAAGATCCGCGCATGGAAGATGGACTCACTATCAGCAAACACAAGAAGACCACTGTCCAAATGTTAAAACTGAATCCATTTCCTCATCTCCGGAAATCAGTTGAAACCAAGAATCGATACGCCTCAAGTTACATGGTCTCATCTGAGCTGGCTGAGGCCTCGCTTCCCACGGGACAAGCTGTGCCACCTTGGATCTCATCCTCACTGAACATGCTCTCCTCACTGGAATTAGAGAAGGGCCCAGCATCATCATCACTGAAATCTGTCTTCCTTCTCCTTTGGACATCTTTTATTCCTCTTCCTTGCAAAGCCAGTCGCCTTCGCTTCCTTGCTTTCCGTTTGCCCTTGGGAAACTCTTCTTTCTGTGACTCGAGGCTTTTGCTTTCTACCTCCTTCCTACTTCTTCCCTTGCAGCATTCATTATCCTCTGATTCTTCAGGATCAGCCTTGCGCCTTTTCCTACTTGAATTAGTCTGCTATAGAATAATGTTATCGCAATCTTTAATTAAAATCCAACAAAAATAAAATTCATTAAAATTTTACAAGTCAATAACTGTGAAATTATGCAAAGGAAATAAAAAATAAAAACAAATTAAATGCTAACTCCGAGTAAAATGTACATGGTATAAAACAACTGAATTATAGTCCAGGTGCTATTAGACCACTGTGTGCCCTATAAAATTATTTTCCTTTGCCTTTGCTACTGTCCCTTTCTATCAGTTCCTGTTTATTTGTGCGCATCTTTTGGCTTCATATTATCACCAACAAGTGCTTAGGAATAATAGTGAACCTCATAAGAGAGGTTAAGCAAAAAAATTTGCGATACACCTTCGCAGCAATGCTGTCACCATGCCAATAGATGACGTAACTTGACAAAGATAATTCAAATATGTCACAAGGCCTCATCATAGGCATCTATTTCCTTACCTTTTTATTCACTAACATACAATTTTCATTAGCTAAACCAAAAAAGTGAAAGCAACAACAATCCACGTGGACAAAATTGTAAGACAGCAGCAAATAATGATTATTAATCAAAAAAGAAAGTCCACACCAGGCTGGTTTTGTGGTTTTGGGTCCCATAAGGAATTTACCGCTCAAACTTGCATCCCTTATTCCCTCAGCAGAATACAGTGCACAAACAAAGTAGCAAAGAGGCTCAGCCACAAGCTATGTGCATACCTTGGGGCCACGATCAACTAACTGAGCCCATTCTTGTCGATTTCTTAGGCAATCAAGAACAGCTTGAGAATGACTAGAATATGCATAGCGTTCTCCATTATGTTTCCTCAAGTTAGGCCAGTGCTAGAACAATAGCAGAAAAGAAAAGAATGAGAAGCAAATTTTTCCTCTAAAAGAACTACCAGGGGTAAAAAGAAAGATGTCATAAGGCAACCAGTAGGAACTCTGCCTGACAGAAGCAACATACCGGCAGCACTGAATTACAAAGTTCTTCATATGTCGTTCGCCTGCCTTTGCTCATAATCTCATTTATCAAGCCTGAAAACATGAAGAATATTACAAATGGTTAATTAAAGATTAAGCAAAAAAACATAAGATTGGTCCTAATTCAGGATATTTTTGGTAAATAAGACTTCTTGTAGAGGCAGTTACCAGGTAAAGTACGATGTATAGAACCAGGAATTGTGCCTGTGTCATCGTCAGTTAAATTCCTAGGTGAACTGCGAATAGATGACAAATTTTGATCATGAACTTCAGTGGAAGAAGAAGGGCCACTATTTGTGGTTGTGGTAGGCGCGGAAGATATGTTCTTGCAATCCCTTTTAGCAGAAGCATGAATGGCAGATCCAATATCTTTACCCTGATCAGGTGAAGATGGCACTTTATCAGTCCTTTTAGCCTCATGATCAAGATCACGAGAAACACGGGAGCCATCTTTAGATGCATCCTTATTTTTTCTTCTAGGAACCTACAAATGCAAGAAACACACATCAAAGCTGAACCCTGTTGAAAACCTCTGTTTACCGATGCAACTAATACTTGAAACAGGAATAGCTGGTTGGCACAAAAATGTTAGAAAAGGACGTGCACATATTACCAAACTGTGATCCTTTCCTCCGGAGCTAGATGCGCGCTTTATTAGCATGCTTGTTGCAGTAGCAGATGCCAGCTGAGGAAAGCTACCAGCATGCCACACACGTGGGACACGGGGTACTCTTGGTGAACTATTAAGTTCTTGATGCAAAAGTAAAGCAAGCTGAAATTGTAGAGGAAGAATAAAATTGTTAAAGGAAGCTCCTAGAAATAAAAAATTAAAAAAAAAGAGAGAGAGAGAGAAAGAGAAGGAATAATAAATTATCTTATTAGAAGATAGCACTTGATCTCACACCTCTTCATCACTCAGAGTAGGGGAAATGGATGGTGCAAAAGGATGCGCTGCTGATGCATGGGTAACCTTAGTACTTGACTGATTGAACTTCTCACTTTTCTGTGGGAAACATGAAGCTGATGTCTTATGTTGTTGGACATGCAAAGCAGACTGAATTTGCAGTGAGCCAGCAGACTCGCCAGAGACTGAGGTACCTGAAGTATTCTGCACCAAAGATGCCTTTAAAGATGAGTAAGGTACAGAATCTTTTGATTCAGATATGGTTCTTTTAGAAATGGAAGTATGTGAAATCCTGCTTTGGTGTGAGACTTTTGAAGTAGAACTAACAGAGGATTTTAGACGCTCTTTTACTGCCTTCCGAGATATGTCATGTCTTTCTTCATCCCTAGGTACATCACTTGCAGCATGATCATTCTTAATGCTCACATTATTATCAGGCATTACCCGCTGCTCCGTGCTAGGATTACAATTCTGAGTATCTGTACGTTTAGAGTTATCAGGAATAGATGACACGGGGATTATGGCAACAGATGAAGTAGAAGGTGACTTTCCAACACATACTACCATTTTACGCTGGATAGACTGTTCTTCAGAGGTTACAACATTTGCACTTGGTTTAGGCTCTTCAGCAGATCCAGGAACATGGTTGGATTCTGAAGAACTTTTCTGCACCAACTCAGGAACTTCTAAACCCTCCAAATCACGTTTTAGCATCGAACAATCACCAGACAACTTGTTAGCTTTATCAGAACCACAATCAGCAACAATATCTGACTCAATGACCTTCACCTTACTGTCAGAAAATTGTGAACTGCCTCCGACCGCATCATTCATTTGGGAAGTCTCTGATGTCTGATGGAAAGATGTCTCTATATTTTTAGTATCATCAGGAGGAGAAGGTTCAGCAGTTAAAACAACCTTAGAGTCATCATCATCATTCATTTCTCTTTTAACCTCGATATCAGGTTTAACAAAACTGTGAGACATGATGCAATTAGAATCTTTAAGAATCTGATTGCCCTGAACTCCCAGGGCAGTACTAGCCAAATTGTTAACCAGATACTCCTGAGGACTTCTTTTAGAACCTTCTACACCACCATCTCCTTTGTCAACTGCCATGCTATCACCCTATTCACAAAAATATGAAAAGTTAATTAAAATACCAAGTGAAACCAAAAGCATATCAGAAATGCTTGTTAAATCCTCCTTCTCTACTATTTTACACAGAAAGAAACATCAAGGATTGCATGCACCATTAATGTGCATGCAAATTGCACAGACTAGTTGTCAATGTCATAACTCACAATAGTTACATAAATTTGCAACATGTATCTAAGTAATGCTTTCAATGCAACATTTCAAAATTTTTACACAATATTCAATTTTAGAGAACAAGTATAGGTACAACTGCAACCTACTTGTGACAAAGCAAACTAAAAGTGTAACACAACAATTTTAGAACTAATACACTGAAGCTTTAACTGCTTTACATTTTGGAATTTTGTTTTTCATGTCAATATCTCTCAGCTTCAGTGTTTTAGATGAGATTTTGAAGTTTGCTTAGCATGGTACACTACAGTTCTTTGATCATTTCCAAGATAGGTATGCCTGCAATCCATGAATAGGTATAAATTCTGTAACCAACAAAAACCTTATGCAGTTAGTTTATTTTAGTAATTTGTGAAAGTCTCCTCTCTTGTATAATGAACTTGGCACCCTTTCTTGAGCAACTTGCCCGTTTCTATTATCATGGTGTCCCCTAGATCAAAAGCAAAACCTATTTACCAAAAAGCAGAAGTTTGGCCTACTACAACATTTTGAGACAATTGATTTTGATTTCACATGACCCAACAACATTATAGACTTGCTTCAAGAAGATTGAAGACTCTGGTGGTTGTGATGTAACATCAACTAATAGAGCTTCTTTTCTTCTGCTAGATAAAGTTTTTTTTTTAAAAGAGAAAAAAAACATTACAACAGACAGAACTACAAAAACAACAACAACAAAATTCATCCTTAATACCAATAAATGAAAGGCATAACAAAGATACCACTTCTTTATCAGGAGTTATCCCAAGATATTTGTGCTCTAATGGCAATGCAACAAGATCCTCAGATTTTGCGGAGGTCTTCATAGCCGTGGGAAATTGATGGTCAGCTTTCTCATCCTTTGCTTCAATTCTAATTGGACAATCATGTCCAGACATGCCAGGAATTGAGACCTCTGAGGTACACTCCCTTTCCCCTAGGTCGTTCTTAGGCCTTTCAACTACAAGGTTCAATGCAAGGCTACCATCTGATGTGTGTTCTTGAAGCAAATTGTCTTTCAAATTTTTGTTCTTTACACTTTGAACATGAGTCTTGAAAAACTTCGGACCTCTGTCTTCATAAAATTCCAATTGTTTTGCATCACTGCTGGGTCTAAACACTAGTAATAAGAACGCAAACAAACACAAGAACAACAAAAAGAGCCTGGGGTCAACATACATATGCCAACTTCTGTAAAGATGAGATTCACCATTACCATTCATTCCAATAATATGAAACACATATTTTTGAATAAATAACTACATTTCTCATAATGACAAGATAATTTGAATCTCTGATCTATGTATTTGTACAGCATTAAATTCAATTGCAAAGAAAGTAACCTGTCTTATGGGACTGTACAGCTCTCTTATTTTCGTAAGCTTCTTTCTCAGCAGCATTTCTAGCCTTCTTCTTTGCACTCTTATCTTTGGACCCCCCAAGGTCGTCTTTCTTCTGCTTACTGGAGGGTACCACAACAGGCTGAAGAACACCCTTGTCCTCCCTTGCCCCATTCTGCCAACGTTTTCCATCCAAATCCTCATCATCACTCTTCTTCCCTTCATTTAAAGCATCCTTATTCGGAGACATTGGAGCACCAAACACCCTCTCCTTGGACAAGGAAAACAGAACTCCAGCACCACCATCAACCAGATTCCCATTCTCAATCTCAATTTGCTTACCATTTTTACTATCATCTTCTTTTTTCTCATCCCAACATGGGAATTCCCTATACTGGAAATTAAACTTTTTAGGCACGTACCCTGTACATTTCCATAACTGCGGCGTAAAAACCCCAGACAACCCTCCAACCAAACCAGGTTCCCCTCCCGGAACCCCTTGAACATGAACACGCTCTTCCATGGGGATATCAGTCCAAAGCCTAAAGGGCCGTGGGGGAGGCACATGGCCCACATAACTACTCTCTATCCTAACCGTTTTTGTAGGCAGTTCAACCAGCAATTGTGCCACCTCCGTTTCCTCGGTGTCGTTACGGTTGCTCTTGCTCTTGCACTTGTCACAGGCAAACAATTCTTCTCCCTTGGTGTAACGCGAGCAACGCGTGTGCACCCATACACCGCACTCGTCGCACTTCACCATCTCTTCACCGTCATCGAAATTGACGCCGCAGATGCAGTCCACCGTCCATGAATCGTCTCCCCAGTCGTCGTGGGGATCAGCCCGATGAGTCCGGCCTTTCATAATTATTATCCTAAACCCTAATTACAACAAAAATTTAAAAGACCCAACCTAAAAATCTTAAATTCCTAACCCCCCCCAAATTCACATTGAACTAAAAGTGTTCCGCTAATTTAACAGTTTTTCCCCTAACCTTTTTTTCCGAAATTGATTTGAAATTGAAGAATGAGTACCTGAAAACATTATAATCCTTTGTTGATACGATGATCTGAAGGACTCTCTTGGCGTCCGCAGGGGTAAACGAAAATGGCATCTCCCTCGCACAGGGAAGGACCGGAACTGAAAGGAAATAAATTAAAAAACAAAAACTACGAATTCTTTTTCGCTTCTGTCTCTTTTCTTTCTCGTTCTTTCCTCTGAGGCTCGGCCTCAAAATATCCAAGCCCTTTTACGATTGGTGGCCCAAGCCCATTCCCCCCTGTCCCTGCGTCACTCCTAAAGCCCTTTTTTAAATGTTTCCTTAAATTTAGTATTTATTATTTAACCAAGGATTGCGTTGACCAAAAAAATTTTTTTTTTAATTTTCTTTCCTTTTTTAGATTTTGATCTGGTATGTATAAATATATTAAAGTCAAAAATTTTAATAAAAAAATGGTTTAATATGAATAGTTTACATTTTTTATGTATGAATGGGTTTAAAAAATTATCATGTATTTTCTAATAAATTATTTTATTTATTTAAAATAATTTTATACTAACATTTTTATTACTTAAAAAATAATTGTTAGACTAAATTAAATATATTTATTACCTTTTAAATATCTAATATTTTTAATAAGTTACAAATTATTTGGTCAATAACACAAATAAAAATAGAAACTAAATAAAAAATTAATTACTCATTAATATATTTTTTATGTTTTCTAACTATTTATGAAAAATTAAATGAAATTTAATATAGTAAATAAGGAAAGAGAAATTAGCCATTTAATGAATTGACAATAATGATATCATTAAATTAAAAAAACTTTTGTTTTTTTTTTAAATACAAATTAAGAAAGAATTCAAATTTTATAATTTTGAGGGAAAAATCATATTAATTTAATGTTTTTTATTATTTATTACATTATACAATTAATCTTATGTAAATATATAAAAGTCCAAGTCTTTAATTAAAAAAATAAATAGTTCAATATGAATAGTTACATATTTTATATATGAATGAGTTTAAAAAATTATCACGTGTTCTCTAATAAATACATTTTATTTATTTAAAATATTTTTTATAATAACACTTTTGTTACTTAAAAAATAATTAGTTAGACTAAATTAAATATATTTATTACCTTTTAAATATCCAATATTTGTATCTTATATGAATAAGTTACAAATTATTTGGTCAATAATACAAAAAAAAAAAGAAACTAAATAAAAAACTAATTACTAAGGAATATATTTCCATATCTTTTAACTACTCATAACAAATTAAATGAAACTTAATGCAGTAAATAAAGAAAGAAAAATAAGCCATTTAACGGGTTGACAAAAATGATATCATTAAATTATAAAATATATTTTTTTTTAAATACAGATTAAGTAAGAATTCAAAATTTATAATTTTGAAGGAAAATTTATATTAATTTCGTGTCTTTTATTATTTATTATTACATTATACAATTAATAATAATAACTTTTTAATACATTTATGATAATGTCTCTTAATAGCAATATAAATACAAATGTTCTTTAAAAAAAATCAAGCAAATCGAATTTGATAATTTTTTAATTTTGTTTTACTACAATTTTATCTCTATTATCTAATAAAAATTTTTTTTGTAGTTTTGCTTGCTATTCTTTTGTAAGTTTATTGATATTTTACTCGTATTTTTTTGTTCGTATAATTGTTAGGTTTTTATTTTTATAATAGCAATTTTATCAACAATATATTTTAGAATAATTTTTTTATACTCTATAATTTAAAGACAATTTTTTAATATTTTTAATATTATGTTTAATGTGATGTTGTTAGAGATTCTTTTCTTTTATGAGATATTAGTTAGCAAAGGCATAATGATTTTGTTTTATTTTGGGCAATTACTCAATAAAATTCTATTGATTTACAAAGCTTTACAATAAGATGCCAATGATGATTAATTAATTTGGACACTATCATACTTAGCCAATATGTATTGGTTGGGAGCCAAATCATAAGGATTTTCATATATTATATTGCAAGTGAAGTCAGACTTAAAATTATATAATTAATTATGACCCGGTTAAATATGTTTTAATTTCAATTAAAAATTGAGAAATTATTTTCTAAGAGTTCTTAGTAAATTAAGCTTTAGATAATGTAGAGGGTTTAATTTGTAAATTTTAATAATCTTATAAAAATGAAACAAATTCCTTAATTTTGTGAAATTTACCACTTATTTCATTTAACAAGTTTTAAAATATTGAAAATACTCAAATTACAATTGAAATACTTATACTCAATTTTCTATATTCTTCTATATTTTATTTTTTAGATAAACATTATTGATTCAATTTCTTTGTTAGATAGATAGACATTTGAAGATGTCATATTAATATTCCACTAATTCATAACTATAACAAACATACAATATTAAAATAAAAATGCCAATAGTTTAGTTTTGATGTAGGTTCAACTTCTTTAGAATATAAGATATATTTATTAATATAACTCCTTTACCCATTTGAATAAAACATACGTACAATTAAATTCTACATTTAATATATTAATATTACAAAAAAATGTCCTAAAATTAATATCAAAATTTATTTCTAAATTGATTTTTTAAAAACATGTTACTTTATCTAATTAATTATTTATATGTTCTCTTAAAATTAGGTAAATATAAATGGTATTTGATTTAAAGTGACAATTATATCTTAAATATTCAACGTATATTCATGAGCTTTGAAGGAGTGATGAGTTTTTAATTGTTAGAAGCAAAAATGGAAATGTTGATTTTGCCTATTCCTTTAAATAAGTAAAATAGTAAACTATATAGCTGATTCTTTAATAAAGATGGGAGTGAAAAAAACATAATTATTTTATTTCCATTGGTAATAGATTCAAAGGGGATTAGATTGTGTGTATTTTTTTTTTTTTTTGAGAAATTAGATTTTGTGTAACATTAAGTATTGTTACAATTGTTTTTTTGTATATGTCTTTGAGCATTCTTTAGTAAGATACTTAAGTTCTATAATTCTTTGGTTTTATGAATGAAATTATATTTTTAATTAAGAAAAAATATCTATATTATACTTTTTTTGTTTGTACATTTATAGCTTTATTTTTAATAATCAAATCAAGACTATTTATTATATTGTAAATAAAATAATGATAAAATTTTATTTAGGGTGACTTAAGTGATTTATCAATTGTTATCAATATATTTGTAATCATGAAAATAAAAATTAAATTGTTCTCTAAAATTATAATTATATTAAACTTTGAAATAATATTATATTACAAACACTATTATAAATACACTTGCCTCGAGTATAGCACAAATATAAACTTTTAAATAAGTAATATTTGACAATTAATTTTTTGAAATTAAAAATAATAGCAATTTTCTTTACCCTAATTTTTTAAAATTATGTAATATTCTTAAATATATAATAGAAATCAAAACTTAACTTTCCAATGTTATAAAAACAAAAGTGAGTATGTTAAATATAGTTATCTATTTATTATGCTAATATAAACCTTCCAATATTTTACTTAAACAATTATTTTAATGCTAATAATGTTATATATAACGAAAATTATAATAGTTTGCTTACTAATGCGTAACACAAGCTTAAAACTAGTAAACATATAAAAGTCGAACCATTTGGTTAAAAAAAGAGTTTAATGTGAAATTTATATTCTTTTGACATATATATAATTTTAAATAATTGCCATATATCCTGCATTTAATAATTATATATTCTTAATTTAACAAAAAATTTGTTTAAAAAATTAATTATAATTGTTCACTTATAAATAACTAATGTAATAAATAAATTACTATTAAATACGTTAAATTACTATCAATCAAATTAAATTAAATTAATTAGACAAGAAAAGCTTTCTTTATACTATAAGTTTTTAATTGATTATAAAATAAGATAATTTAAAGTACACCACATATATATATGTGTGGTAATATGTATATCTTATATATGGTAAGATGTAAATTTTTTGCGAAAGGAATCCGACAATGTGGGCTAACATTTATTTGCTTTTTTTTTTTTTCTATGAAAAACAATTAAAATTTTAATTTTTCACTCAAAATCATAAGGATTTTTCCTTTCCCTTTGACATCCTATAAAGGTGATTGTAGACATGGATCTTAAACTTTATCAACTAAATTTTTATTTTTTATGCAATAACCAACAGTTGTTAAAACATTTTGCTTTCATGTTCTTTTTTTAACATAATTTAATCATTATACTACCTTAATTTATCGGTTTGTAATTTATTTTATAGAATGCTTCATTGATTTTATATATTTTATGTTTTATTGATTCCTTTTATTATTAGTTTTTATATTATTTAAATTTAGCAAGTTATTAGATTATTTATATTACTTTGGATACCATACATTTTTTTTTTTGTAGGTCTATTGACATATCTTACTTTTTGATTAACTTATTTTAGTACTTAGTTTGTTTTATTATTAATATCTCTATAATAGTGTTATTATAAATGATTTTATTTTAAAATTTTATTATATCCTTTTCTTAATAGTTTTTTTTATGAATAAATGTATATAAATTGTTTTTGCATACAAATATTTATATTGGCTATAAAATCCTTTTGTATATTTGAATTTTGTAATTGAATTTTTATTTATTTATTATATTGAGTTAATAATTATATAGAAGTGAGTTATTCTTATAATTCTAATATATAGGTTTATTTTTTTTAAAAATATTAACTTATCTTAAATTGGAATAAATATAAACAATGCAAAATTAATGAAGCAATATTGAGTTAATCCAAATTTTTTTCTATAAGATATGTTTACTTTCTTTTCTTTTAACAATATTGCTCATTGAATATTTTAAAAGTTTTATTTTCTTAAATATCACATAAATATATGTATATATAAGATTTGTATTTTTTATTAAAAAAACTATTTACGTGTATAATTTTATATAAAAATATTAACATGTATATCGTATGGGTCATAAACTGTAAGTAATAAAAATAACATATTTTATTTTTTTGAAAATAGAAAAAAACAAAATTTACTTTTTATTATATTTATATTTTTGAAGTTTGTCAAAAATAAAATTTTGATAACTAAAACATCATTTAATAAATAAATAAATAAATAAATAAATAATTTAAATATACCGTATAATATATACATAAGTGAAGTTAAATGAAAATGGTACGATCACATTTACTAATTTTGATCATACTTTTTTTTTTCTTCACACAAAAATCATGCTAGACTAGATCTTAGACAAGTATCATACTAATACAAGATATTCCAAAAAAAAAAAAAAACTCATTAAATATACTAAACGCTATAACTATATCACTCACGAGATATAGATCATATAAATGTTCAATTATCTGGATCTAGGGGGTTATATGCAAAGAAAGCTTATTTTTGTGTACATAAATATTTTTTCGTGGAAGATTGTGTACATAAATATTTAATTCAATAATAAATGTATGTATATTTGAAAAAATTTTAATTCAAAACATCTTTTTCTAAATAAAATTAAAAAAACTCATCGTGATAATTCTAATAAGATCATAATTTTTAGTTTTAAATAATCCATTTTAAAAAATATTAGAGGTTATTTAAAGTAATTTTGATAAAAAATATTTTAAATAATAATTTAAAAAAAATTAAAGAGTATTATTTAAGGTGTTTTTGACAAAAACGTCTTAAATAATTTATTTTAAAAAGTATTAGAAATTATTTAAGAAGTTTTTGAACAAAAAATATTTTAAATAATTCTTTCATATTTTTTTAAATAGCATTTATTTAAAATGTTTTAAAACAAAAATACCTTAAATATTCTCTAATATTTTTTAATAATGATATTTTATAAATAAAAATAATAATAAAATAAAATATTTATTTTATTTTATTGTTAAAAGAATAATTTATATTTTGAGTACATATTATTAATAAAAATTAATAAAAAGTTATCATCATATGTATTAAAAAGGTTATTATAATTATTTAAATATTAATATATATGAATTATTTTTAATTAAACAAGTGAATTTGAATATGAAATATCTTGAAAATAAAATTTTTTTTTAAATATCATATATTTTTTAAAAATTATATATTTTTTTAAAATTTAAAATTTTATGAATCAAATGTAAAAAAAAAAAGTCTTATATGCAAAGTATCTTATTTTTACTTTATTTAGATAATGTTTTAAATTAGGAAGGGAATTCAAAATCAGAGGTACTTTCGTTCCCAAGCCAAAGTCAACAATATTTCCGTCACACCAAGGTTGCCGATTTGGCTACTAACTTCGACCATTTTAATTTACCAAAACGCCCCTCATCAGGCAGTCCAGTTGTCCTTGCTTTAAGAATACGGAGGTACAGTTAAAGCGGTAAAACCAGCGATAGTATGGTAAACAGTAAACACTCGTTAGCCAAATAGCCTAGCGGCACGTCATACTAGCGATGCATGATGAAGGTGAAGGAGCATCATTCATAGCACATACATGATCTGAATGTCATGTCATACATGGACATGCAAGAAAAAGAAATAATATGTTTTTTTTCAGTTTTTTTTTTTTTTTTTGCATACCAAGTTTTCAACGAACAAGCATTTTTTTTAAATTAATTTAAGCTCAGCGTTTCTTTGTTGTTACTTATTTAGGACGATGTGAAACAGATCCTCTTGGGTCTCTCTCTCCTCTCTGTTTTCATCTCTCAGATGATCACTGTGAAACAGTGGTAGAAAAAAAAAAGGACAAGGAAGGAGAAAAAATTACAGTCACCGTAAGAAATGAAAAATCTGGCCTTTTTTTTTTTACTACCATACTTTGTTTTCTGCTGTTATTTATTTCCATTTTGTTTTTTCCGTAGTGATCTCGAGGTGGGTTTGTATTCTTGTTCGTCATCAGTGGAGATGATTGTAAATTTATTAGTTTCCAAAAGGATTCTATCATTTTTATATTCCCAACATTTCAAAATTCGATTTTTTATTTTTTAAAATTTTTTCTCTATTTTTGATGTTTGGGGTGCATAAATTTCAGGTCTTTTTGTTGATCAGTTGATAAAAAAGGGAGCTTTCTTTTAGGAATAATCATCAGGCCATGGCGGTTGTTGAGAATGCTTCGAATCAGGATGCTGCTGCCGCAGCAGTAGCATCAAATGATCAGGATCAGTCAAAGCAAAACCATGTTCGGTCAAGAATCGATCCGAGCTTACACCAGAACGATCAAGGGTTGTACAACAAGATCGGTGGTCCCCATCCTCTATCCAACGGCGGAGATTTTCAGAGGAGCAATGTTGGTGGTGGAGATGAAGTTGGGGATAGCTTCAAGAGAGACATGAGAGAGTTGGAAGAACTGTTCTCTAAACTTAACCCTATGGCTGAAGAGTTCGTGCCTCACTCACTTGTTAACCAGGGACTTAATGGAGGGCTTTACACTAACTATATTTTTTTGCGTAACAACAATAACATCTCAAGGGATGGACATGCTCATGGCAATGGTGCTGGTAGGCGGGTATGCCCCCAAAAACCCAGTTTTTGATGTTTTGCTTCGTCTACTATTAAATGAAGACTATTAGTCATGTTGATGGAAAAATTTAGAAGCGAAGAAAATGAAACTGATTTGTTTGATGGGTATATCTGGGTTTTGGAGGATGAAGGTTTTCAAGTGTCAAGAAGTTCTTTTCTCTAGCTTTATGTTTTTGTTGTTGACTGGCTCGTGTGCATTCTGCATAAGGAAATTTTCAGTACTCCTGTCCTTTATGGTTTCAATCTTTGCTTTATTGCCTTCTGTTTTGTATGGTTGGTTCTTATGATAGGTTTTTTGGGGTTGCAAAAGTTCACCGGCTGATAACTTAAAAACTGAGTTATCTGAGTTTGTTTGATTGTCTCTACTATCCGGTATCCCAAGGTGGTGTTTGGATGTGCAGTAACTATATTAGTTGTCTGATTTCTCAAAAATGAAGATGAAGGAAAAAGAAAAAGAGAAAACAAAGGTTTCTATTCTTATGTTAGCATGTTTAGATGAAATGGGAATAATTACACAAAACCTGATTCTTTTTTTTTTTTGGTTAAGTTGAGTGGAGGTTATTGTTTATGTTCATTGTAAACCATATGAAATTTAAAATTCCAACTATTAGCAAATTTCTGTATACATCATCTCACTTGTGGAGAAGAGCATCATCTAGTCTCATGGATTCTGTTCTTTTATCTTGTCTTTCTCAGAAGAAAATTTTCAGTCAGGGGAAACGGAGATTGAACAGCAGGACAAGTATGGCCCAGAGGGAAGAGATTATCCGTAGAACTGTTTATGTTTCTGATGTTGACCAACAGGTATATATATTCAGCATTTTCAGCTTTGTTAGGATGCCACAATCAATTCTGCAGTTTCTGCTTTATCATCTCTATGGTATTTAGATTCATTTAGTCTCTTGCTTGTTGGGATGTAGGTCACTGAAGAGCAGCTTGCAGGTTTATTTGTGAGTTGTGGACAGGTGATATTGTTTTCATTGCTTGTCTTAACAGTTTTCATCAAAACAATGTATCTGAATGAACTTCTTTTCTTATGAAGGTGGTTGACTGCCGCATATGTGGTGATCCTACTTCTGTACTTCGTTTTGCCTTTATTGAGTTCACTGACGAAGGTGATGTTCAACTATGGTTATTTGATGCATGGTTTAGTGGATTGTCAATCTAACTGTAAATGTGATATTTACATACTTTGCTGCTTGATGGTTTGGCTGTGCAGAAGGTGCACGAACTGCTCTGAATCTGGCAGGGACTATGCTTGGATTCTACCCAGTTAAGGTGCTGCCTTCAAAAACAGCTATTGCACCAGTTAACCCAACATTTTTGCCGAGGGTGAGGCTTATTGTTGAAATTTATTATACTGGAACTCGTTGATAACTTGGAGTCTTTGATACATTTTCTTATTCTCTTAAACTATTCAGCCTGTTAAAACATTTGTTATTTCGATTTCAGAATGAAGATGAACGCCAAATGTGTGCAAGAACTATCTACTGTACTAACATTGACAAGAAGGTGAATGTTGATTATAAATAATGATCCTGATTGTAAATAATCCTGTACAATTTTTTACATGATTTTACTCTCTGCAGGTTACTCAAGCTGATGTTAAACTCTTTTTTGAAACAGTCTGTGGGGAGGTTTGTTGTTCCATTAACTCCAGAGATCTGTTTCTTCTATTTATTACAACAAAATCTTTGCGGGGATGCATTTAAAGGGACATCTTGTCTGATGTAGGTTTATCGCCTGAGGTTGCTGGGGGACTACCATCATTCAACTCGCATTGCTTTTGTCGAGTTTGTAATGGTAATTTTTTCTTCCTCTTCATTCGCGCAATTTTTTGAACATAGCTTAACAAGTTTTCTCTGGTTTCTGAAGGGTTTGATGAGGTAAATGAGGGTTTTATGTCTTTGCAAGACCTTACTTTATATCCCAAAATTTAGGCTAGCCAGTGAGTAGGACGATTGGGTTAAGTCTAGGATATTGGGTTTCTGATCCTTCTCTAAGCTAACATTTTGTAAGAAAGTTCAGGTGCATTTGATAGAAAGGAGGGGAAACAAGAAAGGGAGAAAGCAAGGTATGAAACTAAGGACTGTTCCATTGATTTGCATCTTGGGGAATGCCCAAAAAGATCCTCTTTCCCCCCTTATCTTAGGAAAAGTCCTTGTTAAAGTTAAGAGGGGAAAGTTTTAAGAAATTTTTTGGTGTTTATTCCTCTGGAATTTTTCTAAAAGAAGCTTGAAGGCTTTTAGCTTGTTCAATGGAGTTATTGAGGGGAAGCGTATTGTAGAAGCTTTTCTATTCAAATTCACCTTGGAGTTGCTTGAAGAACTAGCAACAGTCACTTACAACGAAATTGATCTGTTAGTTGTTGTAAACAATCTTCTTTCAACTGGTTTTTTGAATATAATGTGCAATTCACCAACTAAGAGAGGATTTTTATATCAGTTTAGCATTTCATCCACTAGTAGTCTACTAGTCTAGTAGGAAATTAAAACTACATTGCATTATAACTACAAGGCATGGCCTCTTGTACAGAGAACTTGCTTATCAATTATTATAGTCTGCTCTGGTGCTTCCTACATTAATAATGATGTGAAGATTTGCCATTCAGAGTGTTGGTTTCATTTGCACAGATTAAAGCCCAAAGGGAAGTAACCTTAAATTCTAGGATTTAGCTGTTGTATTCTAGTATGGTAGGTATTGCATAGCAATTGTAGTTATGCTTGTTAGATAACATAAGCTTTTGTTTGTAACCATGGAGTAGTTATTTGCTAAATACTGTAACTTTCTTGATAAGCTAAAAAATACTTTTGATCAACAAATGATAGGTATTTGTTACCATCGATGGAATTATTTAAAGTGATCTGGATCAGGACAAGAAGTTATATTTTGAATTATTTCTTGATTGTCTGCCTCTCTTTGGTTATTGAACCTACATTTGGTTATCTGAGATGTTGTCCAACTTTTGAAACAAGTTTAAAGTTTGCAAGTGACATGTAGCTCCTTTTTCATCATCTCGAGATTGGGTTGCTCCAGTGTTCATGAATGAATGTCTTTGTAATCTTCTCTTGTTCACATGCAGGCTGAAAGTGCAATTGCTGCTCTCAACTGTAGTGGTGTGGTTCTGGGATCATTGCCCATAAGGTCAGATTCCTGATTTTTCCATCATTTTTCAGAATGGTATTTTCTTTTGTTTTTTTGTTTTGCCATAAGTTCTCTAATAAGATTGATAGTGTTTATGTCCATTGTCTTTAAGTCAAGCTGTTGTTGTGTATGATCAGGGTAAGCCCATCAAAGACCCCAGTTCGGCCTCGCACTCCTCGCATTCCCATGCACTAAATCATCTTGGCGAACTGATTTTAGTACCAGTTTATATATATATATATATATATATATATATTTAAAATACATATACACACCCATGTAAAGATGTTTCCCATGTTGATGGTCTGCCTGGTTTATATATATTGTCCTCTGCTGCTGTGCTTGGGATCATTGTTACCATAGGAGTCATCTTTTGTTTATCCTTGCTACTTGCAATACATAAGAGTTGGATGGAACTTCGAGGCCTTGAAAGATGTTATGTTGGCTGTGTTTGTCCCAGAATTAAATTGCTCTTTGCATTTTCTGTGACTATGTGACTGATGAAATGGTTCTTCATTTCTTTTTGGTTACTGGTACCGGGCAAGCTTTGGCTAGATGACTAGTGGAGATGGCTTTTCCCGTTCCCCTCTTTAATCTTAAACCTGTTTATCTCGTTGGTTTTGAAACTCATGAAGATCCAAAAGAAAAACGATTAGAGGGGGCTACCATGCAATCTGCAAAGAATGACTGTAGTCGTATATTATCTAAGCATGTAAAAATTTTGTAAGGTTTCTATGAAAACGTTTGCGCAAAACATACACCCAGGGGAGATCATAATTCTCAAAAGGTAAACACAGAAAATACACGCAGTGAGGGAGAGAGTTTTTCTGGAAAAGCTCTCAATACTAATTTTCATTCGAAGCATATATGTAGGTTCAAAACAAAACAAAGCTATCCAAGTGGTATATTTAGTAGTGATCCAACAACTATATATTATTGTTGCTTCAGAGTTTATGATAATGAGCCAAAAGTCTTTATTTGTGTTTCTAATTGTCGCAAGCACAGCGCCAGTTATTTGCAAACCGTAGGTTGCCATGTTCAAAGGATGCCAGCATCTTGTGAAGGAGCTCAGAGGTGCAGAAGGCATCTAAGTGACTTCCCGTCAACTAGCAATTGAAAGGCTTCATTTATCTTATCGAAGGGAAGCTCATGCGTGATGAACTCGTCTAATTTCAGGATCTGGAATCAAATTCCAAGACAGATTCAGTTGCATTGGACTTAAAAAAACTCAACCATATACAAAGAAAGTACAAGGGCATGATCATTAACTTACCCCGCACATGCATTGTTTGGCAAACTCTGGTAGCTGGGTTTTGCCTTTGAAGCCTCCAAAGACCGATCCTACGATTTGACGCCCGTTAAATAACTCCATTGGATGGAGAGGTAGCAGCATTGGGCTTGGGTGAATCCCCAATAGTACAGTCAGTCCCCATCCCTGTATATCCAAAATGATACTCTTTAAATCCATTCATATACATTCTTGTACTCTTGTATGCAAGACTTGATTAAAGTTATGAGAAAGAGGGGAAGAAATTGACTTTTTTTATTGAAAAAAAAGAAACTGAAAAACCAGAGGCAGAGAGTAATAGAAAAGGACTTGCCATATGGGTAGACAAAAATGCCTGACGAAGAACTTCAAGGTTTCCTGCACACTCAAAACTGTAGTCTACACCTCCATCTGTCATAGCTCCAATTCTCTGCAGTCACCATTTTCATTAAGACCATTTTATATACTTGCGCCTTTTGAGCACAAAAAGTCCTCAGTGCTATAAGTGTTGGTACTAACCTCATTCACTGGCACTTCTAGATCCTTTGGATTTATGAATTCTGTAATTCCCACAGCTTTACCTGCTCGCATATATACCAAGAGACCGATCAGATCATAAAACTTCCTATATAATCCACTCATAAGTAGCTTAATTATGAAGATACTGCAACTGCCATGGCCAGTTGCATTTTATGATCTGCTGTTTTTTCTAATTTCATAGCTTAGCCCATTAATGGATTAGGAAACTGAACCAGTTGTTGAATCTGGATTCTGGAATTCAGTTAATAAAAACTTCAACACATTAACTTGAAATTCAAGAAACCATGCCTCATAGTACATAACTTGAAAATTTTTCCTGTCAGCAGGTTTTTGGAAAGGATATTGCTAATCCATTATTCTGAATTGCTTTGATCAGTATGTCTCCACAGCAACTGAATCGGAAGTAACTTATGCAGTACGGCCAATAATAATATTAATCTTACTAGGGAAAAAGTACCTTTGGAAAATTTGCTAGGGTTTATGTCAACGCCTATTATTTTGGATGCTCCTCTTACTCTTGCTCCTTCAGCTACCTGGTCAATTCCAACCAGCAAATTAGTTCATCAGAATCTTAATATCAGATACTATATAGTATATGATTTTGTTAAACAATCAGCAATCTGATTTTATGTTAGACTTAGAAAAAGCAAAAAGGTCAACTTCTACTTCAAGTGCCAAGGAAATCAGAGTTGTGCATATATATAGGTAATGCTACACATACATAAAAAAATACCCATATGTATGTATTTTTTTTTTCTATATAACCTCTCCCTATATTTAATTTTTTCCTGCTTATCCGCCAATGGTGCATTGCATAGTTTGAAAATATATATCAGAAACGTCTAAAAACAGTATTACTAATATTAGTAAAACATGAAGCTTCATAAGTAATCTTCATTTCATGGAACTTTGAATGGTTTGAAATATAGCAGAACGGTCCAAAAACTGTAATGGTAAAATTTGAACAAGCTTCATAATTTTCTGAGTCAGCGAAAGAGGCTTACCGCGAGTCCCACGGCACCCAAACCAAAGATTGCTACGCTTGATCCAGGTTGCACATTAGCTACATTCCAAGCGGCTCCAACTCCTTGATCAGGTCAGAAAATCATGTTCAGACAAGTTTATAGTCAGACAATAACACGAGTTCAATATCGTTTAAAAGACAAAAGATAAGGCGAGATTTTTTGGTATTTACCTGTGGAGACACCGCAACTCAAGAGGCTCATTTTCTCAAGAGGTGCCTCAGAGTCAATCTTGACAGCACAGGCTGAATCAAGAACGGTGTACTCACTGAAAGTGGAGGTGTTGAGAAAATGAAATATGGGATTCCCATCCTTGGTTGAAAACCTTGGCTTGCCATCATTTACCATCACACTCTTCAATGGATTCACTCCAAACCTTTGGCAGAGATTTGTTTTCTCATTTCTGCAGCAGATGCAGTTGCCACACTGTCCTTGGAAGATTGGAATGACATGGTCACCTTTTTTCATGTCCTCAACACCTTCACCAACGCTCTCAACAATCCTGGAACAGAGCATTATGATTCATTTCATTAATCTGCTTTCTAAGTATTTTCTAATTAGTGCTTTCAACTACAAAAAATGATTAATTTCTTGTCACATACCCTGCTGCTTCATGGCCGAGAATCCGAGGATATGCTCTTTGAGCTTCATTCTTTAAAATAAAACCACAATGGTCAGACTGAGTTGTAAAAGAAATTAATTAACTAATTAGAGAAGATCAAGAGCTAAAAACAATTTATCATTGGCTTACCTCGCCTTTCCAAGCACTGAGATCCGTGTGACAGATTGAAGTGAATAGAATCTTGACCCTGACCTCCATCTTGTGAGGGGGAGCAACTTGAACATCTTCAATGACAAGAGGCTGTCCAGGACCCCATGCTACAGCAGCTGCAACGATGGAAGATGACAATCAATCTTAGAAGGACATGCACAATCAAGGATTAGTCATGAGAGAGAATACAGAAATTCGGCTTGTTACCTTTGCAAGTGATGACTTTCCCCGCTGTGTCAACTGACTCAAACGAACTTTCAAAAGATTTATTATGGTAACCAACATCCATTTTCCTCTTACTGAAACTGCTGATGTTGTGTCAAGGTTGTATCAAACACGCTTGAAAGGCCAGGTTTGCGATGATTTTGCAACTTAATTAAGGATAGGGCTATTGAATTAGACTTGCACAAGGCGGGTGTTTGAAGCTTCATTCAAGTGCCTTATATAGAAGCTCAGACTATTAACCTCACACGGCGAAATGATTTAAAAAATATAGTTGTGAGTTGTGGCGAAATTTCTAATGAGTAACTGTTGTTTATTTTATTCTAAAGGCTTTAATATAGTTTAGAAAAAAGTAGTGTGTACAATTTAACTTGTGCTTTTGATCTTAAAATCTTTGGGTAATAAGACAAGAAAGAAATAAAAGAAAATGTGATTCTCATTCTCATGCAGGATTTCAAGCGGACAGAAGCATAAACCCATGAGTGCAGCCATAAGTTTAGGTTTAAAATTAGTAATTTTAAATATTTAAGATTGAAAATGAGAAAACATACAAACATGTAAGATTAAAAGAGTAATTTCTTTATTGTTTTTATTAGGGTCACTTACCAGTCATCTTTTTGTCCCTAGTTAAAATTTTACAGGTTCCAACCTCTTCTAGCATTGTTCTTTTCAAAAAAAAAAAAACTAAGAGAAAAAGGTTGCTTAAAGTGTAATATCAATTTTCAAACAGGACAACAACGGGATAGACTACAGAGTACTTAGATATTGTTGTCCGAAGATAAGAGTTTTCTCACAATTTGACACTAGAAAAAATCGGGAAATTAGGAAAAGGATTGATAGGACTGCAGTCTGGGGGCCAAATCCTACAAGTTGGCAATAGGCATAAGTTGATTCTTCAGGCTTAGACTTGACTTCATGATTGTATTGCTTGACCGAACTAAATGCAGATAACAGAAGCCAAGAAGAATGCGCAAACAGCATTTTCTTCGTGAGACGATAAGATTAAACATTTTAAATCAAAGTGCGGCAATTTTTATAACAGGACCAATTAATCTCTTTTCAACCAATGAACAAAATTTCCAATTTCCAAAGCATGCAAAGGAAACAATCGAGTACTTGTTTTTCTCGTGTAGTGGGCGACTTAGCGGTCACGGAGCCGTTAGTCAAAACCATGATTCACGAAAAACAAAAGCGAGTTCCCTACTTTATTACACTTTTTCTATTCCGTTTACCCGCTGTTTTAACTTTTTGACATTGAAGTTAACCCTTTTCCATGACGTTTTTTCCAATTTCCATGATTCATGAACCACAAAAGATGGCAAAGAAGTTAATGGTATCTTATCACGGGTGACCTCACCTGCATGGCGTAAGATGTAACAGTTCCAAGCCTTTTTCGACTTTCAAACTTCAAATCAACTTTTTTTTTTTTTCATGTGATTGGGTGATTGAAGTGGTTAAAACGTCTGTGGAAATCGAATGCTTGTACTAAATATCAACAACTCTGCTCCAAATGCTATGGTGTTACAAATCACTCCATCAAATACGAGGAAACTAAAAATTTTGTTTTTGTTTTTGTTTTTTTTTGGTTTGTTCTGAGGAAAAACTAACCTGATTTTGCCAGACCCAACCCCAAAGCTACTGGATGTACCTAAACATACGCCAATTTGTGCGGAAGAAAAAGCCCACAACTAGACTAGCTAGGAAAAATTTGTACCAAGAACAACTACTAGCTATAAACTATAGCCTGGCAGGGTTCCTTTGCAAAAACTAGCGTCATCCACACGATCACAGTTGAATTTTTTCTATAATACAAATTGATCCTTCTAATCAATCTTTATTGCTATACATATATTCTAATTAATTATAATAAAAAAAAACTAGTAGCACTAATTTGGAAATGAAATTCAAATCCCTGCAACAAAAATATGCTCCATATTTTTTAATAGTTGACTTTCGATTATCTATATTTAATTAATTCAAACATTTACTCAGGAACGAACCTAACGAGCCGACAGGGACATGACCCCCTTCCCCCCCCCCCCCCCCAGTTTTTATGATTTTACTGATTTCGTCTATGTATTTATCCAATTGCTTAACCCCTTTACTTTAATAAACAACGTAGCCTTGGCTCACAAGCACTCTGGCATTTTACTACTTTATCCTTTTATTTTAATTTGTATATATATTTCATAATTTCTAGTCTAGCTTATTCCAAGTAAAAATGCACCCAATAAAGTTTACTTTCAGCCTGCCACATGCATTTGATCAAGAAAGGCGGCGGTCAATTACTTATGTGAGAAAATAAAAATGAAAATAATGGAAGAAGAATTCGAGGCAAACACCCCTTTCTTCAACACCCTGCCTTATTCGGAAAAGTAATTTTCATTTGGAGTTGTTCTAATCAAGCTCTGTGACGCATGAGAGCCTGAAAGCATGAGCACGTCAAATACATTATGAAGCTCAACTCTTTTTAAATTAACTCAATTGATTTTTGTTATGTGAAATGGAATAACAACACTTACAATCTGTTTTTAATCTGACCTCTTATGTTAAAAAAAAAAAAAAAACCCAATCACGTCACTTGTCCTCTTAAAACGTCTCACAACACTGTAACTAACAAACAATATACCGGCTTTCATCTTTTTATTTTTACTGCCTTTTCATTTGAATTTCTCAACCAATCATGGGCAATTGCTTGCCTTCCCATGATCCTATGGAAGAAGTTTGCTCTAAGAAAGCTATGATCGAGCCTGGAAAGTTTTCAAGTCCTCTGGAAACAGATAGCCGAAGTTGTACTAGTTCACAGTACTGCAAAAGACATAAAGGACCTACCGTCAGTTCTGCTTATCCAGAGGACGCCACGAATGGTAGCATTAAGAAAATCAGACTCCTTGTAACAAAGCAAGAGCTTCGAGGATTGCTTTCCTGGAGGATTTCAGTAGAAGCAATACTTGCTCGAGTCCCTATAGAAGGACGGTATAGATTTGATTTTATTAGAAACTGGTCGCCTGTCGCGGTTCACGCCAAAAGACGGTATAGAGTTAATTGTTCGCTTTAATTTTGTTGAGTTATAAAATGCATATTACATGTTGAATATTATGTGATAACTTATATTTTAAAATAATTCTATTTCATACTTCTAAAATTATAATATCTTTTCTCATTTTAACAAAAATTTATTATTTTTGATGCTATACAGTTAAGTTTGTAAAATTGATTTTGATATTAAATATTAAAATTTCATTGATTTGTAAAATATTATTTACTTTAAACCTATTGAATTACATGATTTTTATCTAAAAAACATCTCACAGATTAAATATAATATAAATATTTATATCTCAAAATCAATTTTAATATACAATTAATAACATATTCATACTCCTTTCCAGGACATCACACCACCACTGCTTGAAACAATCACTGAGGGAAGTGACTAGCCCTTGATAATTTCAGTTTCTTTTTTCAGCGAATACATGAATAGTTCCTATTTATAAAAAATAAAAACATTTACCAAATGAAGCCTTCCATTTCATTCATAAACCTTCACACTGACAAAACTTTAATATTCGTTCAGTGGGAAAACACCCAGAATTATTTTTTATGCAATCCTGCTATTTCTTTGGGCTGTTTAAAGTTGATAATGTTTTAATGAACCCAGCAGATTGGATGTGATTCTGTCTCTTTCACATTTCACTGTAGTTCCAGAGCTGTCAAGTTAAGGGACGAAATTTTTGTAAAAAAAAAAAAAATGATAAAGAAGCTTGAATGGACTGGTCTTGTTCACAACCATGACTTTTTGCATCTCTGTAAATGGTTTAACTGAGCCATTGCCCTTTTTTATCATACAGCCATTTCCCATTTATATGCCAAATCTCTATCCAAATTGATCTTTAGGATTCTCCGGCTAGATAATGGGTGCCAAAGGATCGAAGAATTGGCTTAGCCGCTCCATTTTTTTTTCCTAGGAGCTGCTAGTTATACGATGACTGATAAGGCCTGCCGGTTTATTACCCATATTACGATACCAAATACTAATAATTAAAAAACCTTTCTTTCCGTGTATGAATATTTCTGTATTTGTAATAACTGCGCCTACTGGCTACGAGGATCGGCAAATATATCCTAACTCGTCCGTTTCGATCTGATATGATTTTATAAAATCAATGTTTTTTTTTTAAAATCGCGTATTGAACCATATAGGATTAATTTTTTTTTTTTAAAATGGGGATTGGATTTTAAAAAAAATCATCCTGATCCAATTCATTACATATATAAAATATATATTTTATTAATTATTTAATTAAATATTATATTAATAAAATTATTATGTAATATTGTAATTTAAAATATTAATTTAAAATAATATTATATTTATATATAATTAAAATATTATATAAAAAATAATATTTTATAAATATTATACTAAATTAAAATTATTAAATTATAATATAAAAAGTATTTTAAAATCAAATTAAATAATTATTTTATAAAATCGAATCGAAATCGTGACGTGTAAAAACCATCCCGATGCTACTGGTTACTGTTAGGGATGGTAACAGGTCGGGTCGAAGAGGTCGAACCCGACCTGACTTTAAACATGCAAAATTCGAACTTGACCCGATAATTTTTTATTATTTTTATATCCGAACCCGATCTAATTCGACATTGTATAAAATCATATCCGATCCGATCCGACCCGAAATTAATAAAATATTATTTTTAATATAAATATAAAATTAAATATATATAAAAATATATAAAAATAATTATAAAATTAAATAAATAATTAAAAAAATTATTTATATATATCGGGTCGGGTAGGGTCGGGTTTGCCTAAAACCCGACCCCAACTCGACCTCGATTTTTTCTTCATGCCACCCGACCCGACCCGATACCCAATTTAAAAAAAAAAAAATTTACCCTAAAAGGTCAAGTCGGGTTGGAACCCGTCAGTTTTAGGTTTTTTTTCCTTCTCTAGTTATTGCAAATGGTCGCATTTCTTTTCTCTTTTCTTTTTGCTTTTTCGAATTTGTATTATCAGCAGTTGGATTGAGGAAACTCTAAAGAAAGAATCTCGTCGAGGATATGTTGTCTCCCTCCAGAACTTTCCCTTCCTTTAATACTCTTCCATTTTACAATTACAAGGAGAAGTTATAGTTCTTTGGTTTTCTAGATTGTTGTATCACAAGAAGAGGGGGAACTGTCTGTTTGGAGGGTTGGGAGAAGCTGATGGAGTGATTAAAGCTATAATTTTGTTAGAGACATTTGATAGTTAAAGGGTATAGCGGTTTTTTTTTTTCTCTCAAAGCTTTTAGTAGATAACCAATGGTATTTTTGTTATTTATGTTGACTTATATGTTAGGTTGACCTAACATGGTTAGTGCCACCTCAATTCGATCCTTTTTTAATTATCTTTTTATGGTCTTCTTCAGCTTACCTATAAATATGAAGACTTAGGTGCCATGAAACTAGGTTTATCTGACTCGTTTTTTTTCTTTTTTTCTTATTTTCTTAGTTTTTTTTCGATCTCATCTTATTGACTTATGCGTTGGAGTACAAACGCAGGGAACACCCCTGGTCTTTACCTCTAATCATTCTTTCCTTCTGCATTCACAGAAATACCCTCAGGTTGGAGCTCGACACCAATATTTAGTGCGTCGGGTAAGGGACATCTCATATTAGCCGAGCACAAAACAATACCACTAAAAAAAAGAACCAAGAGGAAACAGAGGCAGTTGCCTCGACTAGAACAGAAACTCACCTTAGCCAGCATTTTTTCTGCCTAACTCAACCATTAGTGGGACCAACCATGAAATAATTTTAAGTTCTAACAGAACAAATACAAGCTCTCAAGCAGATGTTGCAAACTATAACCTCACCACAAGTCTCAAAAGTACTGGACTTAATCACATTTGGTTGAGAAGTCACTGTTGAACCTACGAAGAGGCGGAAGCCTCCTCTGCCTCTAAGGAAGAATAACATATAAACCTAACTTACCACTGTTCCAACCATAATTCCACCAATGCTACAACCCAAAATTCAAACAAACAGACTATGAATTCTAACACGAACAGAGATTTGAAAGCTCAGATGTAAGCCATGAAAAAAAAGCTAAAAACGAAGGTAATGGCATTTGAGGATGAACACAAGTTCTTGAAAACCTCACCTTTTACTGAAGAAATTGATAGAGCCATGCCTCTCAAAGAATTTAAAATGCCAACCTTGGAGACATATGACGGTACTTCTAACTCTTTGATCATTTGAAATTTTATAGAACTAACATGATGATATAATGAGTAAATGAGGTTCTAATGTGCAAAACTCTAGCCATTACATTGAAATATGCAACTTGATCTTGGTACAGCAATCTGGAGCTGAGGTTAATTACTACATTCAAGGAGTTTAACCACTCATTCCTATCTAGATTTGTGAATAGTCAAAAAACTAAAAAAATGACCCTAAGCTTGATGTCAATTCTCCAAGAGCGGAATGAAACTTTGTAAAGCTATGTCATGTATTTTAATGAAAAAGCTCTATAGGTTAAAAATTTGTAACAGATCGTTGTTACCAAACTGACAAGTGGACTCAACAATAAGTACCATTTAAAGTTGACATTATTTCTAAAATCGCTCAAAACTCTGGCTGATGTCTTGCTAATTGTAGAGAAATACATTAATGCTAAAGCTAAAATTAAAAAAAAAAAACTTGAGAGAAGCTCATCCATCTCTTTGACGATTGAGATAAAAGAGGCTCATCCCTCTTTCTCGATCATAAAAAAGATAAGAAAGTCTACGATTCTCCCTCAAGAGAGAGACAACATAGGGTTAAAAGGCCTAGTAGAGAAAGAAACTACATTGCACTAAATACCTCTCGTGAGAAGATTTTGATGCAAATTGAAAGAAATCCTGACCTCAAATGGCTTAAGCCATTGAAACAAAACAAAAATGGGATTTGATAAAAAATGTGCATTTCATATGGACATCGACCATAATACCAAAAATTGTGTTAACTTGAAAAATAAAATTAAAGCTCTGATAAGGTGAGGTTAGTTAAAGAGATTTATGAGACACAGAAGATAAGACCAACATAAAATGGACTGCAAATAAGACTATCGAGTGCCCATTTAGGGTAAAAAAGAAAGAGTAGAGCAGGAAAAAAGAGATGCTTGAAGAGAAAAATCAAATAAAAGAAAGGGTCGAGCTGACAATAATAGGCTAATCATCTAGGTGATTAATGTGATCATAGAAGGTAGCTCTATCTCGACGAAAAAAAAGTTTAACTCGGGCATGGTAATAGTATTAAGCACTTCGACAAAAAAACTAAAAAGACAAGCCAATCTTATTTAGCTCAAAAGACCTGAAAGAAATCCAATACCCACATGACGATGCCATAATGATTATATTCTTGGTGTATAACTATGTGGTCAAAAAAATCCTATTTGATAATGAGAGTTTGATTGACGTCATGTACTATGACTATTTGAAGAAAATGAGGATTGACGAAGATCGGTTGAAGTCAATCACCACTACATTAGTGGGGTTTGAGAATGGGCATATGTTTATAAGGGATTGAATCGAAAACAATTATCTTGATTGTAGAATTCATGGTAGTGGATGTCCCATCTACCTATCACATGATATTAGACTAACATAACTAGTCTGTTATATGGCTTATAGGCTCAACTCCTTATTTGAAAGTAAAATTTTTAACACTTGAAGGGGTTGAAAAAGTTTAAAAAGACCAGTCCGTGGTATGACAACATTATATTACAATAATGAAAGGTAAAACTGGGAAGCAGACAGGTAGCTTAATCGATACCAAGGTCAAAAACAAATAAAAGCCAACACAAAGAACTAACAAGAAGTAAAAAATCATCGATAAAAGCACAAAATGTAAGATCGACCTGAAAGATGCATGCTTTTAAGTCGCTTTGAGCTCTCAAGCTTTGAAAAACTTTAATTTTATTCTATTTCTTAATTTTTTTAAGATAGCATTAGAAATGATCGAGCTTCTAAATTAGTGTCAAAATTTTAATGTTACTTAGACCGAGCTAACACGTTGGTCCAAACACAACATGAAATGAAAAATATACTTCACTTTTATTAATACGTTTAACAAGTTGTTCAATATGTTAATCATCATGTCAGAATCTATTTTCATAAAAAATGATCTCGACCTAGTTGAACAAAAAAAAATAATTGATCAAAGATCAGATTTCAACGTAAACTAACCCGAATTGACTGAGACCTCATGACAATCCCGTTCTAGAACAATATTTCTCAAAAATACATGCTGATTAGAGCTAAGCTCTAACATGAAGACCAACTGATCAAACTCATAAAAGATAATGCCAATATGTTTGCTTGGACACTGTCTAATATGTCTAAAATTGATACCAAAGTGATGGTCCACAGATTACACACTAATCCTAAGGTAAAATCAGTTCAATAAAAGAAAAACAACTTTTACTTCCAAAAGATAACAAGACATTAAGGAAGAATTTGATAAATTATTATGAGCTAACTTTATCAAGGAGGTTTACTATTTTAAGTGGATAGCCAATGCGATCATGGTTAAAAAGTATAGCAAAAAATAGAGAATGTGTGTGGACTTTACCGACCTGAATAAAGCTTGTTTGGAAGACAGCTTTCCCCTCCCTAGCATAAATCGGTTAGTATATGATAGTATTGAGCATGGTTTTTTTAGCTTCATAGATGCCTATTTTGGCTGTAATCAAGTCAAAATGTTAAAAGAAGATGAGGATAAAATAACTTTTATTACTAAGAAAGACCTTTACTATTATAAGGTCATGCCTTTTGGACAGAAAGATGTAAATGTGACCTACCAAAAATTGATGAATAAGGTGTTTAAAGATCAAATCAGTCGTAATATAAAGGTATATATAGATGACATGATAGTCAAGAGTAAGAGTTTGAATAAGAATTTGAAAGACCTTAGAGAAACCTTTAACACTTTAAAAAAGTATAATATGAGACTTAATCCGAGCAAATACATTTTTAGGGTTATATCGATAAATTCTTCAGTTATATGATTAGCCAAAAGGGAATAAAAACCAATCTTGAAAAGGTTCAGGCGATTTTGAAATGAAGGCATCGACCTCGATAAAAAAAATATAAAGGTTGACAGGCAAAATAGCCACGTTTAGTCGATTCATGTCTAGATCGACAGAACGATGTCTACCATTCTTCAAAATTTTTAGGAATATCTCTGACTTCAAGTGAACTTCTCAATGTCAAAAAGCTTTTGATGAACTAAAAGAGTTCTTATTCTCCCTACCTGTCTTGTCTAAATCAAAGATTGGCAAAATACTGTAGTTATACTTGGTCAACATATATTAAGCTATCAGCTCGATCCTGGTCAGAGAAAAAAAAGAGAAACAATGACTAGTCTATTTTGTAAGCAAAGTATTAATAGGGCTTGAAGTTAACTATAGTGGCATAAAAAAATTAGGCTACGTCATTGTCACTTCAGCTAGGAAACTTAGGCTATACTTCTAAGCCCACACGATCCATGTCCTGATCGATTAACCACTGAAGCAAGTTTTACAAAAGTCTAAAATGTCAGAAAGGCTATTAAAATAGGCAGTTGAGCTTAGCAAATTCGATCTACTCATTTTAACCAAATTAACATTAAAATTACAGGTACATGAAGACTTTATTATAGAGTACACCTCGGTATAATTGAAAGGATAGTCTAAGAAAAAGGAAAAAATCTTGGATAAAGATGATTGAAAGTTCTATGTCAACGGATTAGTTACAAGCCAAGATGAAGGAGCCAACTTTATTTTGATTAGCTTGAAAGGGTTATAGTACTCATACGTTTTGAAATTCAAGTTCAAGACATCTAACAATGAATCAAAATATGAAGCATTGATAACTAGCCTAAGGTTGGCAACTGAGCTGACTGTTCAACATAAAACCACTTATAGCAACTCCTAATTGGTGGTTGGTCAGATAAATGGAGAGTTTGGAGCTCGAGAAGATAAAATTTGAAAGTATCTTGATAAAATGCTGGCTTTGGTAGTTGGCTTCAAGAAAGCCAAGATGAAAAAGATATTGAGGTCAAAAAATTTAATAGCAGACTCTCTGTCTAAGTTGGTTTTAGAAGCAGTAATGGAAAGTTCAAACTAAGTTTTAGTAGAAGAATTAGCATATAAAGCATTGAGGATAAGTTTGTGGGATAGGTTACGAAAAAACAAACCTAGATGATGCTAATTAAAGCATACTTAACCATGAAAATGTTACCCAACGAAAGAGTCTATGCTAAGGCACTGATGAAAAAGGCCCTTTAATACATAATGATCAAAGAAAAATTATACAAAAGATATTTTAGCTTACTTTACTTAAGATATATTAATAAAAAAGAAGTAGAGTATATCCTACGAGAAATCCACGAAGAAATATGTGAAAGTCACCTCAAACCTCGACTTTTGGCTTATAAAGTGTTGAGATAAGGCTATTACTGGCCTACTATTAGGAAGGATACGACTAAACTGGTGAAAAGATGTGACAAGTGTTAGAAATTTGTCAACATACAACATTTCCCCTCAACCAAGGTCACTCATATCATCAGCTCATGGCCATTCATACAATGGGAAATGGATGTCCCAAACCATTCACCTTGGCTATAGGTTAGAGAAGATTCGTCTTAGTGGCAATAGATTACTTCATAAATAGTTAGAAGTTAAAGCCCTAGTGACCACCACGAAAGCACAAGTTGAAAAATTTATGTGAAAAAATATAGTTTGTAGATTTGGATTACCTAGGTTTATAATAATTGACAATGGCAAACAATTTGAAAATCTGATATAAACACCCTAATTTGTTTGGGGTTGTAATTATTTTTCTTATAAAAAAATAAAAATAAAAATAAAAATATAAATATAAATATAAATAAAAATGGAAAGAAAAATTAGGAAAAGATTAGGGTGATTGAATTTGTTTAGGAGTGTTTCTTTAGGTTATAAAGTTTAGGTTAAATCTAAGTGGGAAGTTGGAATTTAAAGGACATTGAAATTCCTTTCTAGTTTAAGGTTCTTATCATTTGAACCTTATAAATATGAACCTAGATTTAACAGGAAAATACACACAGATTATCAGGGCAAAAAAACACATAAAAGCAATTAGAGAGTACATAAGAGTAAGAAAGTTTTTTAGAGAAATTTTTTGGTTTAAAAAGAAAATTTGCAAGTATTTTTTCTTGAAAGTTTTTTTGGAAATTTCAATTTTCGGTGAAATTTTTTAGCGATCTTTGAAGATTTTGATGATTTTTTGACAAAAATCCTAGTTTTCGATGAGATTTTCAATCTCTGACATCAGATTCCAAAAATTGACAAGACTTTCGACGAGATTTTTTAGATTTTGATACCATTTTCTAGAATCTAATGAAACTTTAATCGGTATTCATTGGTTTTTAGAGAGAGAAAAAGAGAAAAAAGAAAGAAAAGAGAGAGAGAGGAAGAACATTTAAAAAAAAAATTTAGACCTTTTATATAAGTGTAAAACGGTGTCATTTTAAAGATTAAAAAGGCCCAAGATCTGCGTTTTTTACTGACTCCGACCCGACTCGCAGTGCGACCTGATTGGAAGACTCGCTTTCAGCTATTAAAGTTTGAGCCACTCCTCAAGCCGTTTCAGTCGCCTATTATCCTTGCAGTTGAGCCAGTTCTCCAGCCAAACCGAGTTAGTTTTTTATTTTGGTATTTATTTTTTTATTATTTTTTGTTATTTTTATTTATTTTATTACTTTTTTAAAAGTATTTTGCATTATTAAATTTTTTTTAAAAAATTAGAGAATAAAATTAAAAAAAAAATAAAAAATAAAACATTAATAAATTTTTTTAAGCATAAATAATAATTATCTAATGATGGAGTTTTTAGAAATTGCAACATGTTAATTTCTATAAAATTTTTAGGTGAGAAATTTTTTTAAATTTATTCCAAATATAGGAGAATTTAGATAAACTTTAAATAATAATAATTAATATTTATTTTCAAAAATAAAAAAAATACAAATTTAATAAAATTTTGGAATAAAAATACTAATTACCCAATGATGAGATTCATAGAAATTTCAAATTACAAATTTTCTAAAAAATCTCTTAGTGAAGAATCTTTCTAAATTTGATCAAAATAGTGGAATAATTTAGATAAAATTTTAATAAAAGTAATTGTATTCTTTTTCAAATAAAAAATATAACTTAAAAATTTGGTTGAAAAAATTTGACAATTTATCCAAGGATGAGAATCTTAAAAATTTCAAATGGTAATTTTCTAAGAAATCTCTAGGTGAGAAGTTTTTTAAAATTTGTTCCAAATGGTGGAAGAATTTAAATAAAACTTTTAAAAAATAATTATCATATTATTTTCTTTTCAAAGATTATGAAAATAATAAGAGTTCTTTTATTTTTTTTAAATAGGCCAAATAGTGAAAAATTTAGAAATAAAACTTGTAAAAATTTTCTAAATAGACCTAAATGGTGAAAAATTTAGAAATAAAAAATAAAATAAAAATAAATTCCAAGGATGAAGTTTTTAGTAATTACAAATGGATGCTTATCTAAAAAATTTTTAGGAGAGAAAATTTATCTAATTTCGCCCAAATAGTGAAAGAATTAGATATATTTTCAATGAAAATCCAAAATAAAAAAATGTTTAAATCTTTTTTCGACGATAGAGCCTTTTCAAGAAAATAAATAGAATTCTTGAATACTTTTGAGATGAGAAAATATTTTTAAGAATTCTATCAAATTGATAGAGAAATCTTAAGAATTATTTTCAATATTAAAATTAAAACCATTAGAATCAAAATCTTAGAATAATTTAAAATAAAATGGTATTGTCTTTTATATGGACATATGAGGGTGCTATAACATTCTCTATATGTAACCAAACTCTCGAATCTTGTTTTGATTAATAGACTAGAACCTATTCTTTTAAAGACCCTTGGTCAAGCTTAGGAGTTCTTTAAAAGGATAGATTCATTAGGTGGCCAATCACAATTAGAAAAAAGATTGGTGGTGATTCTTTTTATTAAGTCTAGTTATAAATTTATAGATGTATATGTTATAACATCTGAAGTTCAAAGAATGATGCTTAAATCTTCACATCGACCTTAGGTTTACTTCAGTTGCCCACCTTTAGTCTAACAGGCAAGCTAAAGCTATAAATAAGATAATATTAGAAGCTTTGAAAAGGAGGTTTGACGTGGTAAAAGGGAAGTTAGCCGATGAGCTACCATGAGTTCTGTAGGCTTTGAGGACAACCACGAAAGTGCCCACAAGTGAAATCCCCATTCATTTGGTATTTGGAACAAAGGCTATAATGCTAGTTGAGATTGGCATCAGAAGAAAAAAATGAAGAGGTGTTTTGGGCCAACCTCGACCTGGCCAAAGAACAAAGAGACATAGCCCTAATACAGATTGTAACCTACCAGCAAAAGGTAGCCAACTATTATAATAAGAAGATTTAGTGCAAGCACCACAAGAAGAATGACCTAGTACTTAGAAAAGTTAAAACTTTAGGAGTAGATGATCGAAGTGGCATATTGGCCCCGATGTGGGAAGGATCATATATTGTTAAGAAGGTTGTTCACAATGTGACCTACAAATTACATAATCTAAATGGCAATGTTATCCTAAGAATGTGAAACGTAGACAACTTAAAGATTTATTGTTAGTAACTTGGTATAAATCGAGCTTACACTTGTATTATTTTATGAATGGCACTACCATCCCAAGCATGTGAAATGCAAATCAAGTCTATTACCAGTAGATCAGTACAAACTGAGCTCACATTTATATTAATTTACTTGTAAACACTTGAATTAAATTATTTTCGGTAAGCTTACATTTAAGTGATTTGAAAAAATATAACATAGAACTTGTAATTATGTTTATCTAATCTAAGCAATTATGTAAGTCTTCAATTCAATTATCTACCTTAGATTGGTTAACCATTTTTAAACTTGTGCAAATAAGAAAGAAATGATGGTAAACCCAAGCTAAAACTTAAGAAAAATTTCCTTTTTATTTCATTATAACAAAATACATCAGTTAAAGTATAGGAGATCATTATAAAAAGTTGACCTTAAAGTAAAAAATTTACAAAGTCAAAAATTAACAATTATAGAATTTATTTGTTAGCAGTAGCAACGGTAAAGGGAACACTCTCATTAGTAGAAGCAATAAAGATGATTTCATTTTCGATAACCTTTACATATTTCTCCACTATCCTTATAGCGACTTTTAACTCGTCTCTAGGGCCTCATCTTCTTCTTTTCCTCATCCTCTTTATGCTGATTTTAATAAGGCCTTGATATGATATTGTTGATGTTAATATCATAGAGGTTGAGGTTGAAAGTGAAGAATTTGAATTGTACCTCATCTTTGGCCAACTGAAAGGCACCAAGTAAGTTATTTTTGGAAAACTCCATCTTCAATCAGAGACATTTATTGGAGGTCTTGTACTCCTTCATAGCCTTCACCTTTAGCTCTTTCTTTCTCTTATCCTGAGCTTTCAACTCAGACTTCAGCCTTAAGATTTTGGTTTGAGCATCATTAAACTTTAACTCCATCTATTCCTTCATAGATTCGATTAAGACCTTGTCAACCAAGACATCCTTCAACTTCATTGTTAGATCGTTCACCTTTTCTCTTAGCTCAGTTTTTTTCTTGTGGGATGTGCTAAGGCTTGACCTAACGCTACCCAATGTCTCTAAGCTCTTATTGTGCTTTTTAGCAATGGTAGCCATATATTTTTTAACTTTTAGCATATGCCCTATGGCAAGATAAGCGTGATGGAGGGCTTGACTGTTGTTTTCCACAGGCTGAGGTGAAACTCATTTTGGACTACATAAAAATACCTTAAACTTAGAAAAATAAAAATAATAATCATAACAAGAAATTGAGCTGAGGTCAAGAGATACTCATCAAGAAAAGAAACTGTGACCTTATAGAACCTCCTAGCAACGTCGATGTTGGAGATTGAATCATTCGTTGGTGCATATTTCAACCTTACAGATATTCTTTCTGAGCTAAGTTTTAATACCCTCGCTTTGGGGTTCTTAGAAGCAGAGGACAAGATCTTTCCTTGTGGTTTTTTAGTTAGAAGGGGTGGTATTGGTACTGATGTAAAAGACAGGTCCCAACTTGCCTTAACTTTTGACTTTTGATTTGGGAGAGTATAGGGCATAGAGGTGTTGACCACCTTGTTTCTCCCATGGACGAGGCACCGAGCTAGACCTTCTTTTTTCCCTTTTGGGCCTCGAGCCATGTTGGTACAATGAGATGTTAAAGTTTTTGCTATTAGCCATCTTTACAAAATTGAGCTAACAATTAGATAAAAAGTTAATTTGAAACAAAACCCTACGAGATTACCTCAAACTTACCTCAATACTTTGTTCTATTTGTCACTTCTAGAAAGTTTAGCTTGTGAGCATCAATGACGAGCTCTCTTTACATGTAAAATCTAAAATTTTATTCCAATATGACAGATCAGAGATGGAGAGGGCCATTGGTAAGTCCATAAAGGAGTTGGGTGTACTTTTTATTTCCTAGGCCTTAACCTTGGACTCACCATCTTTATTTGCCTTTTGTTTCTCAAGGCATAGGAAGAGTAGCTTCAAATTCTTTATTGAGCTCGAGTAATCAGTGGAAAGTTTTTTATTTGGCTAAGCTATGATATAGAACTACCTGCTGTCATTAAGATTTTTTTAAGAGAAAAGAACTCCCTGTATAGAGGGAGAGAAGGAAAAATATTTAGTTATCAACAAAAAATAATGAAAGTGACTATGTACTGAATATAATTTAGGGTGAGTTGAGTGATGATCAAATTGTAAGAATTAAAAATTGAAATGAATAAATGATGAAATGAAAACCTCAGATCGACTACGAACGACTCTCAATATATGTAAAGTCGATATGACTTTAATCTATCAGTGATATAGTCTGAGGAGTTCAATGTTATTATATTATACCTTTCTTTGAGAAAAAGAAAAATGGTACCCAGAGCACGAACATGATATGCCAAGCATATATTATGACAGTCTTTTGGATTTGTCTCACCATTTAGCTTAATTATCACATCTTTGAAAATCACATTGAGGTCTCACGGAGTATCTATAAGAGCTTCGATGAGTTCGTCCTCATCTACAGGACTTTCCCCTTCACCGTCACTTTCTCTGATCGAGGTGTTTCCTTCCTCTTGTTCCTCATTGAAACTTTTTTCATCAAAAGAATTTGACCTTTGGGTGAGAGACAGATTCTGAGAAAGAATAATGGATGAAAGTAGCTCGATCCCAAAAAAAAAAAGATGAGGTGAAGACCTTTAGGAGAGGACGAGATGTCCAAAAAGACTGATTGAAGGGGAGAGTAAAAGTGGTAGAAAGTAGAGGAGATTAAACCCTAGAAGGAAGAACAACCGAAGAGGAGGAAAGGTCAGCCATAGAAGATGGATCGACCTGAGAGTCAGGGAAAGCATGTGAATGTTGAAGTTCGAAGTAGATCTGAGCACACAATTCTTATGTGTTTAAAATTCACTCATTTCTTGCTCAAGCATTCTCTTTATTGCATCGTTGCCCTTTCTCGAACATTGGGTTGAATTAATAAGCTATCTTTGCATAGTTGCAGCCCCCAATAATATGAGGGATCAAGTCGTCATCCTGTTACCCTCGCTAACTTCCCTGTAGCTCTACCCTATAACTTTTAGCTTATCCAAAACTCATATTAGAGGACATGGTTAGAAACACATACTGAAGTAAGTGTAGAAAAAACTTTAAAGGCTTGAAAAATGTTGAGATCGAAAATTTTAGGTCAGGTTATGGGCAAAAAAAGCAAAAGGTGGAAAGTTGAAGTCGTACTAGCCCTTTATATAGACGTATTGCAGACTAGATGGATGACAAGTTCCCTGGCACATGTCGGAGCACGGGCGGGAAGACATATTTTTGTCTTTTTACTTTAAATCTTCCTATTCAAACCATCTCTTTTCTCATTTAATGCTGTCAGACCGACCTAATTGAAAGAGCCCTAGGATGGACCATCTAAACCAGATAACCATTAGGGGTAAACAAAGAGCCAGGTTCACCTTTAAGGTCCAAAATAGAGCTTAAATCCAAATTTTTGAAAGAAAATTCAAGTCTCACCGTGGTCAAATGAACTCCAGCACTAATCTTGAATCACCTTAGACAATTATTACCTCGACAACCTTTAAATTGATTATGCACTCGATTAAGAACACATGCACGAGATTGGATAACCGTCAAGTCGAATTGTTGTTCAAAGCTAGTCATCATCTAAAATAGACCTCCCTTTGCAATGTCAGCCTTCAATGAACCATGCAGTCAATCTATCTCACATCGAGAACGTCGATAATAAATTTGATGATCTGATACTTAGACCACCTAATAGAAGGACAGAGTTTAGGAGCATTTGATGGTCAAAGGGTACAATGGTTTTTTCTTCTTTCCAAGTTTTTAACAGATAATAAAGGTATTTTTATCATTTGTGCCGACTTGATATGGTTAGTGCCATCTCAGCTCGGCCTTATCCTAATTGTTCTCTTATGATCCCCTCAGTTTACCTATAAATATGAAAACCTAGGCATCATGAAGCCAAGTTCATCCCACTTGCTTCTTTTTTTCCTTCCTACTTTCTTTCTTTCTAACTTGATCTTTACTAACTTGTACGTCAGAATGCAAATAAAAGAAACACCCTCTATCTTTGCCTCCAACTGTTCTTCCTTTTTGTATTCACAAGAATATTCTCAAGTCAAAACTCAACACCAACAAACTTCAAATTTTGGAGTCACGGAGTTTTCTACTCCAACAACGGCAGGAAGCATGACAGATAAATTCCCAGGTCACGTTATTTTTCGAAGCCATGATCTCTTTTGGAAACCACTTTTTAACCATGCAGAACCCTTCCTGGAAAATCATATATACTATCTACTTCCAGTTAACAGCAAAGACAGTTTAGGTAATGGCGACCAGATTGTCCGAAAAGGCCATGTCAGGTCCAACAGCATCCCCGCATCGCTTGTTGCTCCTTACAGGATGTCCTGTGATTATCAAGGGACTCTGAAGAGGTCTCATACTGATGTTTTCTCCAAGTACAACAACCCTGGATTTTTGAAAGTGAAGCTAGTGATCAGCCCAGAACAGCTGTTGGAGGTTTTTATCACAAGAAGCTCGTACTCAAGAATTGATTGAGAGTGTTAGGACGGTCGGGAAGTGTAGAAATGGGATCTTAGCATCTGTTGGATTCTCAGATCAATGAAGTCTGTCGAGCAGTAGGAATGCTTCCTCAAACAAAGATGGCTCGTTGTCAATCAATGCTTCCTCTAACCAATTTTTTGCCCTATTTTTAGTTTTCCTTGTTTTTATATTAGACCTTGTAAACAATTGAAATAGTAATATGAGCATGTCATTTCACATATTTATTTCACTTTTTCATTTGTTTAATGTTCAAATTTGTAGGCTCGTTGACAGGACATCAATTCCTCATCTATCTACTAATTAACCATTTGGTGCTAAACGGCAAGTAATTCTTCAAAATCCTTTTTCTTTGCTCAGCTAATCAATGCCTAAGATCAACCTAAATTTAAACTTCTTAAAATGGTATCAAATATGAAATCAGTATTTTAATAAAATAAAGCCGTTACAAATGTAGAAATCCAAGATCCTACATTTTTGCACTTTAATTATATACACTACAAATACTGATATTATATGACAATTTTTGTTTTTGTATTTTTTCAATTTTAACTTACCACCTGCCCTGTTCAATCATATTATCACCTTAATTCTTTCAGAAAATTTTATGATTTTGCTTTCTTTTTCAAAGTTGAAGACATGTTATAATTTTTTATAATAAAAAAAGGGACAATTTAAGAATAAAAAGGATTACAAGTGCTTAAAATTTAAATCTAAATTTATAAGATATCATTTTTTAAAAATTATTGTATGAATAAATTAAGTTAAATTACTAATACTGATTTTAACATCCAAATGGGATTTATAGATTCACACAAAGAAAATTACTTAAAGAAAAAATACTAACGATTAATATTTGCCTCGGACAGAAAGCTTAAAAAGGGCATATAACAGAAATTGTAAGCCGTAATAGGTGAAGGCTACATTGCTACGGCAGTTATAATTAGTTGAAAAAAGAAAGTAAAAAACCATATTAAATTAAAAAGGTTTCTGGGCAAAAAAAAAAAAAAAAAAAAAGAAAGAAAAAAGAAAAAGGGGGTTTCAAATAGACAACAAAATCCATGGGGGTTTGTTGATGTTGGGCCAGGTTGAAGCCCACCGTCAAGATGGATAGAGGTCTTTAGACAGTCAGATTTGGAGAAGCTTAATTGGGTTACTTGGTTTATAGGTCTTGTGCAAGAAATCAACAAACTAAATCTTGCGGTTCAAGATATAATTGGATGAGCTTTGTTCTGTATCAAGGTTCTTGAAATGCCTTAATGGTTCTGATTGAGTGATAATTAAAGTGATTGGTGCATGTTGAACTTGACCAACATTATTGCTTCATAATTTCTACACCTGCTTTTCATTACTCCATTTTATTACAAAAATTGAATATCATTTAAGTACACCGATCTTAGAAGTTGATGGACCAACAGGTTCATCAAAACCCCCCTTGATTTTCCTTCAATGCAAATTATTACAAAGCAAGTAGCAATTACTAGTAACTTAATGTTGCATCATAAATGATGAAAACCTTGTCAATATTGAGTTTGAGCTTAGCATTTGATAATTCGAAAATGACTGACGTGGAGCTCTCTAATTAGTTGGTTAGTCAGGTGAAAATTCACTAGGATTTATTTTAATCATATGACTATGACACTAATGATTTTTATGAAGCAAACCACCATGCCATCTTTCAACACAACCTTCACTTACCAAGGGACCATCAGAGTTTTACTTTTTTTTTTTTTTCTTGTTTTCATTGTCTATGGTGGGGTCAATGGCTATCGTCCAATGGAGAGGAAATCCATTTTTTTTTCCTAAATGGCAACGCTCTATGAACAAACGCAAATAGTTTCCAATGCTGTCAGGTCTCAAATGGGAGCCACCAGTATGAACTTTCCCTTTCCTAATTTGAAAAAAAAAACGAAAAAAAAAGAAAAGAAAAAGAATTGCGTAACGTTAAGAAATCTTACAGATTCATCGAAATTCGACACACATGTATTGAACTTTTTCTCCAGACCTGTACGTGTCTTATCACTAATCAAAATCTTTCTTTCTTTCTTCGTATCAGTCTCTTTTAAACCTTTCTTTCACTTTATTATACAATATTTGGTCTCTTCACGCATCCGAAAACGATTTCAATATTTACGATATGTTAAACCATGCATGTATAAAATTATCTTTATTCAAAATGAAATGATTTATTATCACTGGGCAAAGAAAAATATGGAAAAATCTGGCCACCTACGGCTCACCCGAAATAATTTACATCAAATTAGTAAAATAGCTTACCTATACATTTGTAGAGAAAGGACTAATGATACAGTTTACATTAGCATATATGTATATATTTTTATTTAAATTATGTCATATAATTACATTATTAAAAAAATAATTATTTATTATAAATTAATTAATAAGTTTATTGAAATAAATATTTACCATTTAATTATTACAATGATATTTAATAAATGGTTGATTTTTTTTCTAATAGTATGACTATGTCTTTGAATGAAAATGACATATGTTAACATAACTCACAATTTAATTATCACATATGATGTGTAGTAGTAAATAGTTGACTTTTCTAATAATATGACTATATAGTATGGTTTGAATAAAAGAACATACACTAACGTGACGTAATTGTTTTATACTATCTTTTCCATATATAGTTGTTTGATGATCTCGCACTCATTACCAAATGCAAATTGTATGGTGGGGTTTTAGGGTTTGGACCTAACAAGCTGGGAATGGAAGGGAAGGACCAATACACACTTGCATGTTTGTAGATATATGGATGCTTGTATGAAAAATTGGGCTCCAGAAAATTTTTAAGAAAAAGTTTGACAACTCAACTCAACTATAAATTTCACATCCAATTACAAATGATGTTGAATAAATGAAGTTTGTTCCCTCTAATCCATACATCATATACTTTCTATAAAGATGTTTAAAGAAATGATCAAATCCTTCTTTTTTTTTTTTTTTTTCTTTCCAATTAAATTCAGTTCATTTGATTTTTTTTCTTTTTTACTTGTACCTTCCCCTTCTGCTATGCTATTGGGATTAAATCACTTCATCAATCATGCATACATCTACATATGCATCATTATTTTATTTATCCTATAGCCAAATTGAAGGTAATATCAACTATTGCTCAAAAAGCCTTATCAATTAATATCTCGTGACTTGTAACATAGATTGAGTTTCTCTTTTAACCATAAGGTCATTAAAAGTTAATTATGGTTGGGCTGTCGAAGAAGGAAAACGATTGGAACTGATACCCCCAAGAAAAAAAAAACACTAATGTGTAGCTTTTCAATAAAAAAGTACTGAAAATGAGAAAATTTTAATTGAGGTTTGCAATGTAAAAGAGAAGCTCGATGAAAAGACACTGGGCCCGGCCAAGATTTATGAAATGAGGCTTCTTGACATCTAATTTAACAAGGTAAAGAACAGTGCACGCCACCCTTTACCATGAAACATGAGATTGATGCAATATATTTTTATTTTTTGGACGAACATGTTCGATCTCTTTTATGCATAAACTTGTTTGTCCAAATTTGTCCAAAGGGGTGAAGCCAGTTTAGACATGACATCGATATAAACGTATGTTTCCAAATATGCGAACATGGCCTAAATTTTGGGGCTAACCCTATCAGATTAGTCTTCGCCAACTCTTTTCGATGTCCTTCACTATTTTCCCAAATAATTATTAATCTTGCATCATATTTGTACGAAAGTTCAACGTGGAAATACATAATCTCTTCTTCACGTTGCTTAAAATTTATAGTTACCTGTCAAAATCTAATTTATTATTGCCTGACTTATTATCATTAATATGTCAATGCATTACTTAGGGCCTTAAAAATGTATTCAACTCGGCAACCACAATATTAATGATTATATATCTAATTAATCTTGTTCATTCATGTATTTCACAATTTGTTCTATATCATGTGTGAAATTTATAAACGATAAAGATATAATTCACGCATGGTATGGTGTAATTTTTTTCAAATCAACGAGTCTTCATTTATGATCTACCACTTTTTTTTTCTTCGAGTTATGATACAAATTAATTTATCACATGATTTACAGAAACCGAGTATGAATCATCTTGGATATTTCCCACACGGCAAATAATTGAAGAGAGTGCCCAATTATTTTTATGGTGCATGCTCAATTTTGACCAAAAAATTGAAGGAGAGACTTATATGAATTTTCAAGACGTGAGAGATGTATGAACTAATTTCTTTTGATGAGTCCATGATCATATTGATTGAAGTGATGCCGATATTCTTTAGGTTAGAAATTAATAATATAATATATAAAAGAGCGTGATGGACGGAAAGAAAAGAGACTAGATTTTGCAGACAAACTCCAGGCAATGCGAAAATATACATATATACAACAAGACCATGAAAAAACATGGTAGGCAAAAAGGACCCATGTTGGCCATGTTTTGAGGGCATGCAGGCATTGTACACCCCAAAAGCCAAAGGCATCTTGTTATCTGAATTCTCATCGTATATTTCAATGGAAAAGGGTCCCCCATTAGTCTATAATCTTCACCTTTAAATAAATGATTCAATAATAATTTCCCAATCGATGCCGCTTTTGTGTAAAGCAGCTTTATCAAGATTTTGCTTATGAGAAAATCACTGTTAATTTAAGAACATTTCAGGAAATTAAGTGGTTGTTGTTGTTGTTAAATCATCTTTAATCAAAACTTTTAGTTGGTAAAAATGGGGCCTTAATCACATGCTTGCCTGCTAGCTGTGAGCTTTTCCCTAACAGCTGCTCTATTTTCCTCAATACCATGCTGCTACGTGTTACTGTTGGAAAAAAAGAGATCTTCTTTATCTTTCTTTAAATATTAATTTTCAGCGTTTTAGAAGACAAATTTGAAAAGGAATTCTTAAGAGTAGATATTTGCCTGTTTTTTATTTGAATCCAACTAAAAGTAAGAAGTTTAAGCCTAGCTACCTGGAGTTTTTATTTGCCAATATTCTATTTGTTATTTGTTGTGGGTTATTATTATTATTTTTATTTTATATTTTGCACTTCTCTGTATATAAACCCTCAAAAGCAGAATTTCATAAAAATCCTAATTATTAATTAATTAAACTCACGTTTAGCTATCCATTAGAAAGAAAGAACAACTTTAGAGAGAAGTTAAAAAAACAAGTAGATTTTTATTATTCAAAGTGCTCAATAAAAGAAAAGAAAAAGAACAAGATGATGTCACTTTATTAATAGATAAATTTTTTAAAAAATTAATTTTTTGTATATTTATTTTAAGAGTTAGATATTTGTTTATTAATAAAATGGTACTATGTGATTTATTGATAATATATAGAATTTATATACCAACAAAACATCAAATATATATAAATGTTACATCATTTACTTAATTGTTCTTTCAATATGCTCAACATGCCATCAAATTAACTTAGCTTTTTTTTTTTTTCCTTAATACCCAAATAAATCCTCGAACTTAATTTTAAAATGCACATAAGTTTCTTTTTTTTGTTGCTTTAAATTAAGATTATGAACTTTTATTTTATTATAATTATACTCATTAAATCCTAAAATTGGATGAATAATGTCCAATTGATAAAATTTTAAAATAGTATTATCTTAAATATTCATCATTTAACCCATCTAAATAAATCTAAGTGTTTTCTACAAATTATATCATTCAATTAAAAAGTTTTAAACAAAAATTTGAATATTTCAAGATTCTAATTACAATAAAATTAAATTTCATAACCTTAATTTCATATAATAAAAGATAGAGGGTTTATTTGAGTTTTGAAGTAACGTTTGAGGACTTATTTAGGTATTATTCCTTTTTGTAATGTGAAACTTAATTCAATTAGTGAATGCATCATTTTATAATTTATATAAGAGATAACATCCAAAAGATATAGATTTAAATGATAATATTTGCAAATTTTTTCTTATTTCCAGTTCAAGACATCATTTGTTAAAAAAAAAAAAAACAAATAAATCTTCTTTTGACCAGTCAAACAAATTTTTTAGGGTTTTTTTTTTCTTTAGAAAGTTAATTAAGAGTTTTAGTTGCAATCTTGTATCAATATCCTAAATTTAAAAGCCAAATCTAGTAACGTTCTGAATTAGATTTTTTTTTTTTTTGCGTAAACACGATTCATTATTAACAAGATTTTTTTTTTTTGGAACATAAATGTTCTCAAATAAATAATTTTCCCATTCAAAACTCTTTAACATAGAACAGCTCATCAGTCATGACTTTTTTTAAGGTCATTTATGGAGTCGATTAAAAGAAAGACCCACAAAAATCTATACCCCACATTGTTCAAAAAATATCTTTTTGGTTAATTAAAAAAAAGTTTTACTAATTGAATACTTTTCCTTCCATCTCTCATAAAGTCCCTACAAAAGTTAACTTTAAAAAAAAAAAAAAAATCAGATTTGATAAATGTGGAAAGCCATTCATACAACAGATTCTAGAACAAACAATTGCATATTCTGCAAAATATTTTAGTCGTGAAAATTATAAGGTAACTTAATTTGTTTTCTCTAATTTTTTGTGTCAGTAGTTCACATTGTTTGCCTAATACATGATGATGTGACAATTGCAAAACTCGAACGTCATTGTAAGCGACATTTCCTCACCATGACTAATTAATTATAACTTTTGAACTCTGTTTTTGTTTCATAATCACAAGATTTCCACGTAGTATAGTATGTGATTAGCATTATATAATGGTTGATTTGAAGGTGCCACTTAATTTAGTGATTTTTTAAAATTATATCTAAGTTTCCAAATTAATTTAACCATTGTAAATTAAGGGTAAAAAAGAATCACATTTATTAAAAACGAGAATCATTTGAATATGAAATTTAGTTCAATTGATTCGTATAAGTACTTTTAAAAAATAATATTAATAAATTTAAAATTCAAATCTTAATATTTATAATCATTTCTTTGTTATCAAATTTTAATATTGTATGTATGTAAAAAAAATTAATAAGGCTGGCCTACTGCTACAATACTAGTCATTTACAACCACAGCGAAAGAGAACAATTTGTCAACTTAGGTCGTAAAAAAAGTTTAAACATTTCTTATAAAAGGAATGTAGTTAGTAGCATAGCTCAGATTAATATTAATATATTCATATATAAATGTAAATATAAACTTTCAACCAAACTAGCAACCTACAACAAGAAGATGGAAGGTGATAAGGAGAGATGAGATGTCTAGTGCAGGTTAGTGTGAAGTGGTTGTTCCATCAATTGTCGGCCAAAAATCATGATTAGCCATGGAATTTACAGAAATAACGATCATGATTAGCACCAAGACAGTAACTCCCACCAGTCATAACAGAATATGTGTAGTGCTACCGTTACGAGAAAGAGAAAGGAAAAGATCGATTAGCACCGAGATTTTCATACATCCATCGGCACTATCGTTTTTGGAATTTATAAAGGTTTTGGCTATAGTGTGCATTCGTCAGATAAAAACTAAGATCATATTTTGTCTCTCGTCAAATGCCGCCCACATGTGGAGATTGCAAAAGCTATTTATTAGTGACCAAAGGTTGTTAATATGGGATTGACTTCCATTTACAAAAAGATTTCACTTCACTTTATCATTGTATATTACACTATTATAATCTTTGTCCTGTTGTGGTGCAACGCACTGGTCTCTTCTTTCTGTCTTTTCCTTTAAAAAAAAAAAAAACTCAAATGACAAAAGAACCATTGTGATTAGTAATATTTGGATTTTTTTAATAAAAAAAAGCCGCAGTCTAAAGAAATTAGAAAAGAAAATTACAAGCGTCGTTGAAGATCGAATCTAAGAAATCTACTGTTTCTAAAGATACATATCTATCGCTAGCTAGTATACCATATAGAATTATTTATCACATTTAAAAGTGATTCGTTTTACACAAAATCAAACCGCCATGCATGTGGGTTAATTCTTCTTTTCTGTCATACTTCAATAGGGTGTTTGAAGAGAGATTACTAATACATTCTTGCACGAATTCACCTTGGAGTCCAAGAAAGAAATTGAACACGAGTAACTGTACAAAACATTTGGTTTTTCTCTTGCTTTTAATCGGTTCCGTATTTATGTTTTCTCCACTTATTGTAATTGACGCATGAATTGATTTTCTCATCCCAAAGGAGCATATTTGGTGGAAAGTTGAATTTATCTCTTCACCCTGACAAAGACTATGCATGTAAATATAGGAATTGCTTCAACTGTGAAATATCATATTTATGGACCCTAAATTGAAATTAGAATTGTGTCAAGTTTGGTAATTGTTCACTAATATTAACAAGTCAAGAACTGAGTTGGTAGCCATACCAATTGGATTCCGGCCTTCGGCTGGCTTGGTTGCAGTTTCAAAATTTAACAAGTTTGTGCTTATGCAACTCTTAACTTTTTCATCCTGTGCCATTTTTTTCCTTTGTTTGCCGTTTTCCCCTTTGTTTAAGGAAAGTTAACGTGGTAAAAATGTCTCCCATCTTTCAAAATTTCTTTCTGAAAGGTTTTTAATTATTAAAAGCTCGATTCATTCTATGAGTGGTAAAAGATAGGCAAATAATATGCACTTGATAGACGGTTTGGATTGATAGATTGTTGGCTACAATCTCTTCTAATACGTCATCAATGTAATGCAGATAAGGTAAAAAAAATTATCTAAATGTGAACTTTATAGATTCTATACATATGAAGCAGAGATATATTCATCTCTCCCATTATGAGGAAATTAATTCAATTATCAAAATAATCAATAACAATCATAACTACAGTTTTGGATCACTAAGAATAAAAAAAGAATATCATGGCACAAAGTCATGCAATTTATAAAAAAATGCTAGTATATTATTCATTAAGGAAGTTGAGAAGAAAATATGAACCTTGGGTCTCTTTGAAAGTATATCAATAATAAAAAGTAAATAGCAACAGTTTCAACGAAATGAAGCCTAAGTTAATTTAATCTTACAAGGAAAAAGATGTAAGTATTAAAATTTAAATTTCAAATTTGTAAAATATTAATTTTTAAAAGGGATTGCATCAACCAACTATATTAAAATCCCAATTCACCCTTATCATCTATATCTAAGAAATAGAAGTTAATTGGAGATAAATTAATGAGAAAATTCCTCTTCTTAGCTGGTCAATTGGTCATCAAGGCACAGGTTTCATAGTCCATTTATAGCTGAGTTAATTACTTTGTTATAGTAGGCACTGCGATTAAAGAATGACCAAAACCTGGCAAAGGGAAAGCTTATAAGTCATTGGGACCCTGAGTGAATGATAAAAGCATTTTCCATGATTCTATTTCTATACACAGCATCAATGCATGGTGCACCTTTTTGGCATTGCTCCATTTTTACATTTCATGGTGTTTTTCCCTTCTGTCTTGTCGCTTTACGTTTATAGCATGAAATAATGAACAAGTCCCTTACTAGTACGTTGGAGCCCATCTTTCTGATCACCTATACAGTACTTTTTGTAAGAAAATTTAATCTTAAAGAAGCAAAGCCAGCTATTTTTTTCTCATTGAAATAAAGTTGGACCCAAGAAAAAAGTGCACCTAAAATCATATATAATTTGATTAATTTCGGAAGCTGATCAGCTGGTTTTCCCTAGAGCTACTATCATGCGTGGTCAAGCTTTACGTCTACAAAATAATGGCGATTCTTTCCTGTGGTTATAATTTTGAGATGTTATATATCACATTTTCTAATATCAAATGAAAGATTCAGCCGTTGCCATGTAAAATCAAGGAAAGCAAACAATGAAAGAAATGCAGGAAAGGAAAACATGCAAATTTAAAGAGAGAATGCTCCTCTTCTCCCTCTTGATCGTATCGTGGACACCATTGAAGAAGTGGGTTTTTTTGGGCCGTTCGAGTAATACCCTCCTTCCCAAAAAGTATAGAACACGGGGCATTCCAAATTTACGTTAGTAATAAACATTGCACGTACCCTAAATATAGCATACAACTACAAAAATAAAAATAAAAAGAAAAAGAAAAAATGCAGTTAATAAATAAATTGGGTTCTTTGTTTTTTTTTTATCCTATTGATTTATGGAATGATAAAAGTGAAAAAATTAAGCTAAGTCACCAGAAAGTGATGTGTTTTCTTGGTCTAGGGGGGCCATGAAAGCTCAGTGGCACCCCATCATCTTTTTTTTGCTCTCTTGTCGTTGAGGTGGTTGCACAAGTAAAACGAGTGATGTTTACATATTTATATAATGAAAGAGATATGCCTTTAAGGGATAAAGAGAGGTGGTTTTCAAATAGATATATTAAGGTCGAGGGTCATACTTGAGATGTGGGAGTGCCCCCGCTCGCACACTTCTTCTAACGTATCTTTTTGGGGGGTAACCACCTATATTGTGGGACCTACTTCCCTTATATATATATTCACCCATTTTATTTATTTTTCTCTATGTTTCTCTCTGTGGTCTCTAGTTTTTAGGTGGCTGGTTCTTCTCAAGGGCATAGACCCCACGCGAAGTACACCAATGGCCATTTTCATGCATCTTTGGACCATTCATGCCCTACCACCATTATATATTATCATAACTGCATTACCCTTTACGCACCCCGCTCTCTTCCGCCTTGTTATTGCTCCCTTCCTTCTCTCTCTCTCTCTTTCTCTCAGTGGATCATTTTAATTTTCAACCATTAAACATTATATATCAGTTATATATCTCAGCAAGGAAAAGCCATCTTCTTTCCAGATTTGCAGAGATCTCAGCTAATGTCAGAAGATATGAATCTATCCATAAATGGTCAGTCTCAGGTCCCTCCTGGTTTTAGATTTCATCCCACAGAAGAGGAGCTTCTTCACTATTACCTCAGAAAGAAAGTGGCTTATAAAAAGATAGACCTTGATGTTATTAGGGAAGTTGATCTCAACAAGCTTGAGCCATGGGATATACAAGGTAATAACAAATCAAACAAACCCTTTTTAACTTCTCTCTACAATGTTATTTGGTCTTTCTTTTACATGTGAGTCTAATTAACAAGTAGGGTTTTTATGAAATTATGCCTTTTGTGGGTTATGCGCAGAGAAGTGCAAAATAGGATCCACCCCACAAAACGATTGGTACTTCTTCAGCCACAAGGACAAGAAATACCCAACGGGGACCAGAACTAATCGTGCAACGGCTGCCGGGTTCTGGAAAGCAACTGGCCGTGATAAGATTATCTATAGTGGCTTTAGAAGAATTGGATTGAGGAAGACATTGGTTTTTTACAAAGGAAGAGCTCCACATGGACAAAAATCTGATTGGATTATGCACGAGTACAGGCTGGATGATAACACTCCCTATGACTCTAATGTAAGCAAACCTCTTCCAATATTTCTTTATATATATATATGTATGTATGTATGTATGTATGTATGTATGTATGTATGTATTTATATAATATTGGAGTATCATTAATCAAGCATTTCGTACAAATCTGTCTGATATTTTACTAGTAGTTCTTTGTAATCTTAATAGCAACAAAATGCTCTGTCATTAATCTGTTTTGCTTATATTAAATTATTAAATTGGTCCAGGCTTCCAATCCCATCGGAGATTCCGTGTCTGAAGATGGCTGGGTGGTTTGCCGTGTATTTAGAAAGAAAAATTATCAGAAAACCCTAGAGGGTCCTAAAAGCTCCTCGTCCACTTCTCTGGATTCAAAGACACAGATGCTTTGTTCAGCCAACGTTGGGGTTCTAGATCAAATTCTTCTGTATATGGGAAGGACTTGCAAGATGGAGAATGATTCATTGAGTAACATGAACATCCCCAACACCAACAACAGCAACAATCGAAGAATGCTTGTAGCAAACAACGCAGGAATCGGCGAAGAGTTACATGAAAGGTTTGTGCATCTCCCCAGGCTCGAAAGCCCAACTCTCCCTTCGCTTCCCATGAGTAGTCCACCCTTTGATGAAGAAAGGAGATTCGAGTCTTGTTACCAAACCATCGATGATATGCTGACTGAAACTGAGCCACCTTCAATCAACCAAGGGGACGGTGCTTGTGATCACCCAGGTTCTTTTCAGAATACTAATGGGTCCAAAAATGGCGTTAATAACTGGGTCACCCTGGACCGACTTGTGGCATTCCAGCTAAATGGTCATGTAGAGACAAGCAAGCAATTATCATGTTTTAGTGACTCTGATGCGGTTTTCAGTCTTTGCCACGATGATGATAGTCAATCATCGCATATAAATTTGCAAAGATCAAATCAAAACTCGCAAGTCTACAGCAACGAGAATGATCTATGGAGCTTGACGAAGTCATCCTCACCGTCGTCATCAGACCCCTTATGCCATTTGTCGGTATAATAGGAGTACATGTCAAGATCATATATATAAATACATACATACATATACATACGTATTTGCATAAATAAGGGTTAAATATTAGAAGGGGACTTAATAACGGTGTAATCGATCTAATTACCGATCATCTCTCTGGAAATGTTGTTATTGGGATTAGAGATTAATATGTTCTTTTTTACTTGGTAATCTCTTCCAAAGGGGATTGTGGTCTTACCCTAATTGGTTAACTATCTTGAAAAGAGATTGACAAAGTTTAATCATAGCTTAGTGCTGACTTAAGAGTCTGGAATCTGGGGCTCATGTGATTGTGTGTCATGGGTCTTACACCAACAACACAAATAATTATATCCACTTGGTTGCATTCTGGCATCGCATTGGAAAAGTGGTGATCAGTCATATATTGTTTGCAAATGGGAAAAAAAAAAATTCAATCTGTTATGGTGGTGTCGAGGAAGATAGTGTTGTCTCACCTATCAAGATTTTGAGGAAAAAGGTGACCATCTTTAAGGAATTAGGATAAGATGAAAAAGAAAAGCACGTACGAGCCAGGGCCAACAGATATTTATACTGTACTTCTTTTGTCTTGTTCTAGCTAAACTTCAGCGTGGGTAAACCTTTAACTGCTTTTAGTGCATTTTGGTCTATGCAAATGCATCACAAATTTTTTAACATTAGATGGATATTATTTTCAATAAATATAAATAATTTTGTATTTACAAGATGCAGAAAGGATCAAATATAAATAGTAGACAACTAAAAGGAAATAGTTGATATATAAGGATTGGAGGATGGTCTGAAAAAAAGAGAGGAAGGTAAGTTAAGAAGACAAGGGATAACAATGACTGAAAAGCCTCCCCCGGCTGATTGCAATGAAGGCTTAAATAAATAAAAACATGAACAGTAATTATGTACAGTTGCCGTTATAATATACAGTAAAATTTTTATCTACATTACTATTACAGTGACTTGCTACAATAGTTTCTGTGGCAGGTCTCTGTCTTTTATTTGCTATAGTGACTGCTACAATATTTTTTATCGAGAACAGTAACTACTACAGTATAGTTGGTCTTTGACTTTGAATATTTTTATCTTTTTGTATTAACAGTTAAGATCAGCTTAGTCTAGGCTTATTCTTGGTTGGAATATCTACATAATGGGTTATCCTTCCATAGCATTTTTTGGATTATGCAATTCTTCGTCTTTTGGATTAAAAGATTGAGGTGAATTGGTGCTGGTCTTATTACACATTTGCCATCCTTCTTGATACCAATATAGCATTTTGTAGGATGATCGATGCCTTCCATTTTTGAAAGTTTTTCTAGGAGTTGGATCGCTTCTGGTTCACTTTCTATTTCTAGGTCATCATGACAAGAATAATAATATCTTACTATTATTCTTCGTCCATTAATTTCTACAGATATTCTGAGAAACTCTATAATAGTGGCCAGATAAAAGCAAGTGTTTTGCTTTTATTGTCATAGAGATTTATGTTTGGAATTGGTATTAAGAATGGTTGATGTATTTGGATATGATTTTATTTAAATCATTAGAGTGGTTTTGAGCGTTTGTAGGAGGGTCAAGGAAGGCTCTTGCAGCTACTCTTTTAATTTCTCAAATTTGGTAAAATTGATAAAATCTTTCTCTTTGAAAGACTCTAAGAGGGCTAGTTATGGTGAAATGTATATAGTAGAAGTGTTTAGCATATTTTACAGTTTGGCAAAATTGATACTTGATAAAAGTTGAGAAATTTTTGATAAATTCAAAAGAAAAATTTTGGACCAAGATTTGGTCAACTATTCCCAATTTGATACTAATTATATCAAAAGGTTCATGATTAAGGCGAAATTTGATTTTTGGAATGGAATCGTTAATTTCTGTAATAAAAATATAAATAAAAAAATAATGTTTTGAAAATTTTTCGATCAATAATTTTTCTGTTATTTGAATAATAGAAAATTTTATTTGTTGAAATAATTCTTTTGTTAGGAAAACTACAGCTTTTTCGAACAAAAGAGATCAGCTACTGACCTAAGATGGTTGAAATGAGAAATTGAGACATATTGATGTTTGCTTTTCATGAATGATATGATTCTTAGTCATTATTTATCTCATTTTAAAATTTGAAAACAAATTTTGTGGCCTAGCCCGATAGCTATAGGCGTTTTCCTTTTATTTTCGCAGCACCATTCAGGAGCTCAAAATGGGAAGCCCTGCTTTTCCAGAGTAAAGGCCGGATAAATAACCCCCTTCCTCTTGACATTGGGGGCCAGGTTTCTCTCCTGACCCAAGCGGAGGAAACCACCTAAAGTGGGAAGCTTGAACCACCAGGCTGAAGCCCATGTTTAGCTTGTAATATTGGCGGGTGCTTCAAACCCTTAAAACCTATTAATAATCACCAAAGAATTTTCACATAGGAAAAGAAAAATCACAAAAAATGTCAATAAATTATTGGTAAAGAGTTCTTCTATCAAAAGGGGAGGGAAAATGGTTCCCAATCTTTAAGGAACTATCGTGTAGAAGAAGATGAAAACTTCTCTTTGATTTTGCGGATTGTGACTTTGCTTTGTCTTTGATGGTTGTAAGCAGTCCTGCTTCTTGATTCTAGGTCTTAAAATTTTAATCTCGAATTCGCCAGATACTGCTACATAATAAATTGATTTAATAAATGATAGTAGCATTGATTTTAATGGAAATTAAGCATCGATTAAAGTTTTTGCACTACAATTCAAAATCACTGCTGTTAAAAGCAAGGAGACCAAAGCATGCCCCTTCTCCAAAACCAGGAAGAAATCAGGGCATTCACTGATCATCTCATTCCAAAAGATAGGGCTTAGCTATAAAAGCTTAATGGAAATTTCCATGTAGCAGCAAGTCAGTAACATTGAATTAAAAAAAAAAAAACCCTTGTCCGACATAGAAATGTTCAAACATCGTCCAAGTTCTAAAGCTCTTATCCATAAGTTGATAAAAGTTAGCCACTGGCCATCGTCTCATGTGCTCTTGCTGCAACTAGTCGTACTTGTGCTTTGACTACTTGCAATGCCAAGGCATAATGCTTCAGCCAGTGGTCCACCAGGCAGCGAACGCATCCATAAATAGGATCCGTAATTTGGGGTCTCAAAGCCCTCACATTTTCCGTTGCTAGCCCATGATACCAAAAACATCATTTGATGACTATTCTCATCGTCTTATTCTTGATTGTTTCCATTCCCATCAGACAATGACAGTTTAAGAGAAGAGAGTGCTAGCTTCTCGTTTGAAGAAACAGGGCCCCCAATTCCATCCATTTCAGCAGCCTCCCTCTCTGCTGTTGACCATGCATCGACAAAGCTCCTCGTCTCTTCTGACTGTGTTTGGTTGAGATTCAAGGATCCCCCCAAAGAGCCTAAACTGGGCTAAACTGCTTGTTTAGATGCTGTACTTGCAAAATGAGGCGATGGTCTTTATAATGCTGCTGATGTTCACTCACATTTCCGCCATGTTTTATCCCTTGTGTCTTCAACTGCTGCCACTCTGGGTTGGAATTGCTAGCAAAAGAAACGGTACTCTCACCTTTCATGAACCACTCCAAGCACCTTCAAGAGTTAACCATCAACAATCACTTATTTATTATAATAGTAACTTAGATAGGACAAAAAATGTCCACATGATGCATTCATAACACGAAATAAAAGATTTGGTTTATCAGATTCAGAGAAGACAGAGTATTGGGAATCCAGAGCCCACCTGGGTTGATCAAATGAAGATGTGAATAAATGAGCATCGCTGTGGTTGATGAAATGAGGATTTTGATGAGGCTGCTTGCTGCTATCAGATGTCACATCAAGTGTTTGTGAATTGTGATCATTGTTGTAGATGGAGTGTTGGGCGATTCCACACGCTTTCTTCAATGGGGTCGGCTCTTATGAGAGTGACGCTCACGGTATTTCTGATCAGGAACCACGTCTCTCGAGCACCTCCATTTCTTCCCATCTGTTCTTCTGCACCTCCATGGCTCCGGATCTGAGCTATTGCTTGAAAACCCCAATTCCAAACACCCTTTTATCACTATCAACACCAAGAAAATGCATACGCCACTTACAATTAATGCAAGAAAAGCATAACTTGACACTACGTCTACATTGATAAACAAAAGAAGAAAAGGAAAACATTACCCTTTGAAGGGTTTCTGGTGAGAGGCATAAGGAGTTCAGAAGGGACAGGTACAGAGGCCATCATATACTTGTATATCACACTCTGCCTCTACAGCTCTTGCCACTGAGCTGCAGTGAAATGAACTTTAACATTCACCGGCGCTGCCATTTCTCCAACATTAATTAAGTTTAAAGACCATGCATTAATCTATTCTTTAGTTACTTCATAGAAAGTTACAAGAAAAAGGATGAAGAAAGAAGTGGAGTTTACCAGAGGAATTGTGGGGAAAAGAAGGATCAGCGCTAAAGGGATGATGATGTGCAGAAACTTCAACACCATTGCAGCAGCAGAAGCAGAAGCAGAAGCAACAATATCACATATATCTCCCGTGCATGGTACCTGATTGCTTGCGTTGCAAACAATGGGCCTACCACCGCAAGCTCCTCGATCAAATCCTTCACCACAACAAGAAGATGATGATGATGACGATGAAAGCTGATGATGAGACATTGGCATGAAGCTCTTATCTGGACCAGATTCCTCAACTTGTTGCATCCTCAAACGCAACCCACCATCGCTCTGATCAGATCTTCCGAAACTTTTCTCTGTACCCACAAAAGCATTAATCCTGGTACCCATGTCCTCAAAATGCCACCTTTTTCCATCCATAAAAAACCAAGACAAGACAACCTTAAACCCCAAGATACTTCTAACTCTTTGTGCAAAAAAAAAATTCTTACACGACACTGCAAATCAATCCCTTTTGTTTCTCTTTACGCTTCTCAAGCCAAGAACTGCTGTTTGTGGCTAATATACAAAAAGTTGGCAACATTATGGTGTAGCTGTGCCGCCATTTTCAGCCATGCGTTTTGCTTTGCTTCCTTAGCTCCCAACATTCGTACCCCTCATGGAATACAGACAAAACGGACAAAACGTTCGCACCCCACTGCACTGGACTCCTCACTCTCTGTCTGTCTGTCTCTCTTTTGACACTGACAAAAACACCGAGACATCCCCAACGTTAGCTTTTCCGAACAGAGTTTCAATTCCCTCCCCTAGATTGTAATACCAGGTTCAAGTACAAAACAGCCATTTTTTATTGGACAGAAATGGTTTGACTTTTGATTTTCTTTATCTGCCTGAGTTCTGATTGGCTGTGAGTTTCACGGAGATAAAGACTTGTTTTTAACTTAGTTGGCTGGCTTTTCTGTCAAAGTTAACGCCGCTAATTTATGTGTGGGCGTTACGAGTCGTGAAAAAATGGTAGGGTCCACTTGGGTTCCGTGCGAGTGTGTGGGGGGACCAAAGCCAATTGATGTGATGCTGAAACTAATTTGTTATTGAGTTATAAATATTTATACTCTTTCTAAAAATCGTGAATTAAATTTGGACCAAGAATTTAGCTTGATTTAGTGAAGTAAAATTTTAATAATTTATATATTTATATCATATTTTATATGAAAATTAAATTTATATTTTTTATTGATTTAAAAATATAAAATATATATTTTAATTTTATTAAATCTATTTATAATTTTTATTAAAATTTTAACTCATAATTTTCATATCTTTTATTTATATTATTTTTTTATTATGTCATAATATTATATTTAAAATTATCAAATCTAATCATTTTAAAATTATTAAAATTATTAAATCTAATCGTTAGCCATAAGTATCTAACACTTGGAAAGCATACTAATTATGGTTTTTTATTTTACAGAAAGAATACCATAATTTTGGAATAGAAAAAGTAAAGTTATAAATGTTAAAATTTTAAATTTTAAATTATTAAATATTATTTTTTTTAAAAATAATTATATAAATTAATTAAATATATTTTAAATTTAATTATGTTCATTTTGCGATCATTGAATTCATCAAATTGTTGTGAGTGGGTTTAGATGATTTTACATTAGGAAATGTTGTTATAAAGTGATTAGATGATATTTAAAGAAAAAATTATATTTTTTAATTTTAATGAAAATAAAAGTAAAAAAATTGAAAATAGTTTTTTAATCATCTTTAATTAGTATCCATAAACACTCGTGAATTGAATTATTTTATATTTTGTATTAAGAACTCATGAATAATTAAGTTTAGAAGAGTTTAAAATGTTGTAATTATTCAATTGAACTTTTGTTTAACAGGAATGAGAATTGGCAGCCCTTAGTCCTAGCGTAACCTAGTTGAGCTTCTTTGAAATCATAAAAAGTGGTATTTAGAAGCTTGAATAAGATTGGAAGGAACGAATGCATGGCTTCTCACTTTAACAAAATGTTACAAGACATGCGTTCACACTAAGGAAGGTGCGTTTAATAGGATATCTGAGGTCCCATATCCCCTGCATCCTACTAGCTTTTTAACCTCATGTAGAAAATGGCCGTCGATGAGCGAGGAAGAGGTGTCCTGTCTGGGATAGAAATTTTGTACAACATGACAGTGACATCGTTGCTTTTCTGTATTTGATAATTTAAAATATGATATTATAATATATTATAAACATAATAAAATTTAAAATTTTAACAAAAAAAATAAATTTAAAATAAATTTTATATTTTTATATTAATAAAATAATATACTTTTTACATTAAATATAATATAAATATATAAATTATTAATATTTTATTCAATACAAATATTCGAATTATTAAATTTAAAAGTTATGAAAATTAGAAGACAACTCTGGTCATAGAGGTTCAGGTGGGTGAGGATTAACTCAAACAAAAAGAATGGTTCAAGAAATCACCCTTAAGCGATAAGTTAATGGTAAAAGGAGGAGCAAATGCGTGTTAAATGTTTGAAATATCTGATAACATTTCCTCTCAACTCCATATTGGCCTTCATCGCATAAAACTTTAGTCAAAAGAGTAAACAAAGGAGTTTCGGTAAAGTTTCTAGCATTAGTTTCAATTTGTCAGGATGACAGTGATCACGAAGAGGACAGACAAACCACAAATAAAGAGCTTCACAGACAGACTAAAACAAGCCTTCAGCCAACATGGATGATCAAACTCTTTCCTAGTTGGTAACCGACAGAGCATGTATGCCCTGCTCTCCTGACTAATTTCGCATTCACAGTGGTGGGGAAAAGGTTCTACATATTGCATCAACCATGGCTATATAAATACAAAACCAGAGTTACTCAGCATTTAATATGAAATGGTTAGGACAGGAATCATGGGATTGATAAACCAAATGGAATCAGAAACTACCATAGACCTATTCTATGGGCGTCAACAAGATGAAACTTTTGAAACAATTTGTCCGAGACAACCAAATCATTAAAACAAACTAGCTATGCATAAATCTCTATATTAATCCTACATTACCATCAACAATTTAGATCTTAGCCTGAGCTAGACTACTATTAGAATCCCTCATGCCTGCAATTCATGAAATATCTTGACTGCCAACCTAGATGAAATACAGACATTCACCACAAACCCAATTCAACCACATGAACTCCTTGCTCTGCAAATGAGTAGCTAAATGTAAGAGGATGAGATCTCAATACACAGAATAAGGTGCTTAATGGTCAGTCCACAAGTTTGGAATCTCTGAAAAAACAAAGACAACATATGCCAACCGACTTAAATGAAATGCACATGCAAGTTATAAACTAGCACAGGTCTGGAATTTATCGCTAGTTGTTGTGTATTTGCAAAAATCATCTCATATTGTTTAAGAAACTATTACTATAACACATGGACCATATAAAGCAATCTCAAATTCAAAGAATCATGAACATTGAAAGTAATAGAGAATGCAAGTTCTCATCTGGTATATGGAGTTAGCTCATCCAAATCAATTAACTAAACTTGAGTTACTTGCTAGTGGTGAATTCTTGATAGGTTAATATACTATCTTCAAACTGCAGAATCCTCCTATTTACTTCAAATAGCTCTACAGCTAAAATATCACAATCTGCTCTGTCCTCACCAAGTCCAAGTAAAAAGTTGCAAACAATGTCAGTAATCCCTCTGTGATCCCTTTTTCTTTTTAAAGATTGGAAACAATGATTTGTTCACAAGGTGGTTGATCGCACACAAAATGTGCAATTAAGATCCACTAAATCAGCTAGAAGAAAGCACAGATTAGACAAATCTATTAGCAAAGTCAAGCTATTGAATAAACTGATTATCCACAGTGCTCAAAGCATAATGGGAATTGCATTTTTCTTAGTGGCTGGAAATTTTCATGCATTTGAGAGTAAACCTCATCATAATGGAAATAAGTAGGTGTCAGAAAATGATGGCCCAAAAGAAAATTTCCCAAAGATTTCAAGTTCAAAAGATAACTTCTATACTTTACTTTAGAACAGGTCAAGTAATGATCACATGTTGCATTCAGCACAATTTGCTGTAGGTTGTCATGCCCAACCAGGATCTATTCTAAAGGCTGAACATCACAAATCAAACCCATGCCACAAAATCCAATCCAGAACATCTAATAGATCTAGTAGCATTAACGAACCATCAACTTAATCAGAGGATACCATCATTAACTGACATCTAAGGGCAATTTTTCCAATATTATGCGAAGCAATTTTGGTCAGATCACTCTAATACATCACGGGAATGAATGCTAAAACTATCTATTTGCAGAAGGAAAAAAAATTAAACCTAATAGCATTGCCACAATTTTAAACAATTTTTTAAGTCATTCAAGGTTTTCCAATTTTCATTTATATTTTCTGTTAAGGAAAAGAAATAATAGTTTGACTAAATTTACCCATTTGCATTTTAAAGGAACATTTGAAGCCTGGATAGCGGTGGAAAGTAAGCCACAGTAAATGGATCAGTGTTAAGTGGCTATATGCAACTTGGAGTGCTCTTTGAAATTGGATTTCAGATTCAGTTGATAGCTAGTTCAGATTCATTAAAGTAAGTGTGCTATGACTAGATTTCAGGCACATTTGATATATCAAAATCACTTCACATGTATAAAAAAGCCACTAAAAGTAATGCACCAACACATATTCCAGGCAGTGCTTCAGTAGTACAGCAACCCCTCTTCACTAAAAGAGCATTTCATTTGGCAAATTGTAATTAGTTCTTGGCAAGTCTATGAACAATGCGACTTTTAGATACATACACGAATATAAGTAACATATATCAATCTATATGATTACTATAACTGCACTGTTTCACAACATATTGCCAGAATGAGTAGTGAATAAACAAGAAGTTGAACAAAAAGTAAGGCATGAATTTTGGACATGTAATTACACAAGCTATCAAATTCACAGAGAAGCATCAAATTTTAAAATTATCCTATCAACTTCAAAAAAGAAACGGCACAGTATATAAAAAAAGCATAACAAGTAAAAACAAGCAAGAATTATCACACTTTTTTCTTAACATTGGTACCAAGTTTAAAGATCAGGTTTCTACCTCAACTGTCCCAGTTTGGTTCCCTGCATCAATTTCTTCAATCAGTTTCCATTTTTTTCCTCAATGAAAGTTATCACAATTCAAACTCATCTTCAAGTTTCAACTGCTCTGCTGCAGCCTCTTCCTCCTCATCATCAATCACAAAATACGGGTTATGTGCCTCTGGCTTGAATTTATACCCTGTAAACACATAAAACGCGAGTGTGGCCAACTCCCCAGCCACCACACTGGTCCAAAGGTACTTGTATGAAGTAATAGTCTCCAAAGCATAAACCACAACACGCGTAAAGTAAATATAACAGATCACCACAATGTAATACTGCCTAAACAGAGTCAACTTCATCAAATTCACTGCAGCTTTCCCATCTGTCCTAGCCGCCTCACGCAAGTTCTTAATGGACCAAACAATCGGAAACAACACCGCGCAACAACAAACAACATCAACAAGCAAAAACACTTGCTTCCACGCGATCCAATCCTGAGCGAAAGGTCCAGTCTCATCAATAACAACCTGGGCAATATTAGCAACAACCTGAAGTGGAATGACAATCATCAAAACCTTCTTTTCCTTGTCCTGCAAGTAAGGTTTCAAAAACGACCACCCGGTACCAATCAAAACAATCAGCGTAAAAAGCGTGATTCCTTTCAAGAAGCTGAAAATGTAAAACAAAACATCCCAACCATGAGCAGTTCCGGTTCGTTTAATATAAGACTTATCCTCTGCTTCGCATACCAGATTAAAAGCTTTTAAGATAACCACGGCCAGCATAAAGAAATGGATTCTAAAAACAGTGAGTCGTTTTTTGTAAAGCACGTAAATCCAAACCCCTGCGAGAGTGAAATAAATTAGGGACAAAAGGAAGTAAACCCTAGGAAGAATTGTTCTGCCAGCAGAGAGATAATCCCGGGTGTTTTTCTTGCCGTCGAGATTGTACATCGCTGATCGGACGTTCATCGATACTTTGACTTGACTAAGGCAGTTAGCGAAGACGAGAGTGTACTGATCGGCGTCGCTTTCTTTGTAAACGGTGTCGAAGTTGGATTTCCCGTTTAAAGACTTGAAGTTGAAGACGACCTTGACGAGATCGGAATTGAGAACGCATGTGACCTCCCGGTCTTCGAGTTGTTGGAGCACGTGCATCCATGCGTCAGGTGTGCAGAGGAAGAATCCGACTTTGGAAAAGTCAAGGTCCGGGTCGGGGTTCGAGAGAGCGATCTGAGAGACGTTGAGTTTGAGGAGGCCGCTGTGGGTGAATCCAAACTCATCGAAGGGGATAATGGCGCGGTCATCGGATCGGATCTCCGTGAAACGGATCTCAGAAAAACCAAAAGAAACAAAAAGAGAGATCAAAAGAAAAAGCAAAAAGGAGCGAGAGATCGCCATGAGCGAAACGGAAAAAATTCAGGTGTAGATCTGAGTTAAAAAGTTTCAGATCTACGAAGAAAATTAGATCTCTGATTTTCCTTTCCGGAGCTTCGGTGGGTTTTTATTTTATTTTAAATACAATGACCGACAAATGAACGAACGTTTTTTATGTGTGCCTGTTTGTGGTGGGCAGGATTAGGGCTGTAAACGAGCCGAGCCGAGCCGAGTAGTGAGAAGCTCGAGCTCGAGCTCGACTCACAACTCCGGGCTCGATACTCGGCTCGAGCTCGATCGAGTTTTATTTTTCAAGCTCGAGCTCGATTCGTGATCGAATTCGAGCTACTCGAGCTCGCTCGATTAAGCTCGATTAATATGTAAAAATAAGCTCGATTCGTATACTCGACAAGAGTTCGATTATTCATGCTCGAACTCGAACTCGAACTCGGATTCGAAATATTTTATTAATTAAAAAAAATAAAAATATATTTAAATATAAAAGCTCGATTAGGCTCGCGAGCTACTCGAGTCAGATATAAGAATACTCGAATTCGGCTCGATCGGTAAGTCGAGCTACTCGAGCTCGAGCTCGACTCGACAATAATCGAACCGAATTCGAATTTTTTTCGAATCGAACCCGAGTAGCTTGCGAGTACTAATGTATCATTTACACCCCTAGGCAGAATGAAGTAGAATTTGCAGTGATTTGTTGAGAATTTTTCTGTGATTTGTGGAATTACGAAAGTAGACTCTGTTTGGCTTTAATTGCCCAAACAAAAACCATTTCGTATGAGATCGTTGTTGGTTTGGGTATAATAGTAATTTTGGATCGAAATAGAAATTTCTAAAAAATAATGTTGATCTTTCAGTGTGTTTTTTATAAACTAAATACAGTACAAAAGTGGATTAATCCATTAATGGGATTGCGATGATAACATTTTCAGCCTTTCACCAAAGCAGTTGTCTTGAAAACGTTAAAGCTGTTGATAGGAGCCAATTGTAGCAAAAATTGGGACGTAAAAGGACATTGCCGCGTGATAGCTTTTTTTTTTTTTTAACAAAAAGTTTGAGAAGTTTACTTTTTTCATAATTAAGAAGGCATTACGCGTTTTAACAAAAATTTATAATAAATTTATAATTCATTCATTAAAAACTGGGGCGGTGGATAAAATGAGACGGGGGCCTTGGCCGCCAACATTTTTAAAATCCCTTATTTCTTCAGTATATTAGTGCGGGGCAACGGCTTCGCTCGGTTTATTTAAAAAAATTTTAATATTTCATTTAATTGATATTTGATTGAATTTTAATAAAAGGTGATATATGTAATTAAGATAAAATAATTATAAATATAAAATTGTTAATTTTAAATAATAATTTTGTATTGTAAAAAAATTAAATTGAAAAATTAAAGAAGTAAAGGATGCAATTTTTTTTTATTTAGATCAAATTACTTTAGTCATGATTTAGAATTTCAAACTCATTTAGGGTTGTTGAGATTTGAAGAGAATTGTATAAAAAAATGTAAAATTTAATTCAAGAACAATATGAAAAATCATATATGTTTTGAAATGAAAAGATTATGTTTTGTTAAAATAGTTGATAATATTCAGTTCTTGAATTAAAAAAAGCATACATGAAAACATCAAATATAAAAATAGTACTAATATTAGTAATACATTTCTTAACTCAATACAAACATTTTAAAATAGAAAGATTATGTTTTACTAAAGTATGTGTTGTTCTATTGTTTTCCTACTTAATGAACGAAGCATTCCTCAAACTTCAAACTCTTATCAACTACAAAGCGTATTTACATCTTGAAAATTAATGAACAGAGAGCCTACTTAAATCATCCATGGTAATAGAACATGCATTTTTCTTATAATTGGATGCTTTTCACCATGCTCATCAAGACCTCCAACTCAAGTGAAATGCATTACACATGATGACTTTTAAGGAGACAATGCCAATTCCATCTTCAAATTGCATGAGATCAATATGAACACAGACTCTTTATACAATAAACAGTTAAAATTTCATAGAGTGATATTCCTTGGTTTTGGAAAAATATAAAAAATTTAAAAAATGTGATGTCACACCTCATCTGGATGGTATACATTTATAATTAGTTGATCAAAATAGAGGTTTTCTCCATAATAAATTTAATGGTAATAGAAAGAAAAGGCTTAGTGCCCCTTAGATGTATCCAAGTTTGTAGATTCAGATACATGATCACCAAGAAGCATTATTTCACGTATAAAGTTAGAAAGCTTAGTAACCTAAGCTGAGAGATCTATAAATCTCATGGCTTAAAGAAAACATAATTATAACATAAATTTAGGAAAAAGGAAAATCACAATAAAGAGAACTTTGAAGATTTACGAGTATATGGAGATTTGGATTAGACAAACCAGTAAAGAAATAGTTTTAACAAAAATTTGATACAAAAACAAATCTAGTAGTAAGAAAAATTGTCTGAAATAATCTATTTTAATAATGAACTAAAGACCATCCTAGAAGAATCCCACCAAATTTAGCAAACTTGTCCCTCACAAACCTTTCTCTCCTCTCAAAAACCAAAGTCATGAATCTCGATCTAGTTGAATTTTCAAAGGTAGTAACTTCATTATCAAACAATGCCCAATACATTACTAAAAAAACCCACCTAAATAATTTTGGACTACTAAAGAAATAATAAGATTCATCCTTGAATTCCCTTACAAATGTTTAAGAAAAAACCCAAAATCTTAGAATATTCTCCCTATTTCCTTACTCATTAAAGAGTGAGAGAGTTAAAATAAAAAAAAAAAATAATTAACTGATGAAAACTAAACCTTTCATTCACCAGAATGTAACCCAGCAAGGTTTATCAGGAATCAAACTGATTTCTATCTAACACAAATACTTCCAAAACAATAGTTGTTTTCTGGTTTTGATGATATAATAATAACAAAAAAATTTAAAAAAAAAACAAAGAAGAAAAAGTAAAGGAAGAAAAAATATGCATTACCTTTGTAAAGAGGAAAATGTGAGGGAAACCAAAAGGGAATGGTAGAAGTATTAATGAGGATTAAAAGATGGTTTGATTAAAAGAGAAAGTTTCATATTTTGAATACTATTTTCTTTTATCTCTTTCTGTCAGTCTGTTTCAGTTGTGTGAAAAAAAAGAAAGAGAAAAAGACAAACAAAAGCACATGAAAACGATCATTAATGGCTTAGTGCATTGCTAAAAAACCAACAAATTAAACCCAAAGAACGGACACATGGTAACTTTAGGATCATTCGAGATACTTTTTATAAATAGTAGTATAGATGTATATATACTTATATGAAATACATTTAAATTAATCCCTAAAATAAAATTATGAATTTTTTTATGGTTTTATTATTTAATCTATGCATTACAATTTAAGAGATATTCATATCACATTAATTCTTTTATGTTTATTATACCCAAATATCATTACTTGTAAAATTTTGAAATTAAAAGACTTGCCATAAGTTTTAAATTACAATCATATAAACTTAACATAAATCAAATTAAAATTTTAACTTTCTCGATAAGACTTTAAATTTTCAATAAATATCAAATGTGTTTTACTTTTTCTTTTTATTTTTTAATACAATAAAGACAAAACCTCAGAAATTTAGAGAAAAAGAAATTGCAAGTTTTAATAATTGAGTTTTAACCTTTTTTTTAGCTTACTTCAACTTTTCCTTTATATCATTTTCCACTTTTATTTTACTTTAGATCTATATCTTATGTTGTTGTGTTTTTTTTTTTTTAAACAAAAAAATTATATTGGAATTACTTTACAAAAAGATGAAAAAAATACTATAACTTTTAATCTCAAAATTTCATCATCATTCTTTTAAGAGTATATTTACTTGTCTTGTTTTGATAAAATTTTTAATAATTGATTTATTCGTATCTCTTTTTTATTTCAATTTTAAATTGCAAAAAAAAAAAAAAGTTCCCATAATTCATTGATATCAGTGTAATTAGTAATTTTACTGTTAATTATAAATCTTATTATTGTTAAAAATATAATATTGTCACAATAATATTTTTGTTTTATAATTTTAGAAATTCTTCATATTTTTATTAGTATATTATTTGCATTAATAAGTATGATAAATTTTTTTTTGAAAAAAAATTATATCTTATTAATTGGTCCTTTCAAAATTAGATGTCAAGATCTACCATTAATTGAAAGAAATTTGAATTTAAACCTTACAAATGATAATTGGTTTTAATTGGTTAACTATTACGGTATAATTTTAGAATGTTAAAATTTTATATTCTTAGAGTTATCTAAATGAATACTGAACTTCTTTCCAGCACTCTATAAATATCAGTAGTAGTAAGTTGTTTATTTTTTGGGCATTTGATTGCTAGGTTTTTATTTTGGTACCTTTTGTCAAGAGGCTTATTGTTTCTATTCTTTTGTTCATAGTACTAAATATCTTTTTGAGGATGATAAAAGGGAGAAATTGAAAGCAATGTAAAAGAAATGAGATAATTTCAATAATTTGAATGCTTGTTAAGTTGCTATTGTAGGCATAGGTTCAACGGTTTGCCAGGAGTTTTAAGTAATGATGTTTTTTTGACATAATTAACTCTGCTGTAATGGAAACCATAGTTTCAAATCTTGTTCCTGATTTTTTCTAACAGCTTGAACATGGAAATGAAAGCTTTTTGTTTGTGCCGAACTTCGATATAAGGGTATTTTTAAAAGAATAATTGGTTGTAAAAGAGTAGTTAGATGTAAAGGCAATGAGTATTCCCTATATTTGCACTCCAACGCATAAGTCAGAATAAGAAAGTCAAAAGGAAAGAAATGTAAAAGATTAAGATTGTATGAAATATGCTTTGGTAGTGCTTGGATGTTTTTATTTATAAATGAGAAATAAATGACCAATGGGGGACAATAATGAAGTGGCCGAACTAATATGATACTAAGTGTGTTAGGTTGACTTGATATGTTAGGTTGGCATAAATATCTGAATTACTCATGGTTATCTGCTTAGGGCTTCTAATGAGGAAAAAGATCACTATATCATTTTAACCACCAAATGCCGTTAACATTTTATTCTTTAACCAAGCAATCTGAGTAACAAACTGTTGGGTGTATGATTAACACATTTCATGCAAGCCAAATAGGTGAAAAAGGATGACATGAGATTTGATCCCTTATAGTCGATGTCATCGTGAAAGTTGGTATTGAAAGACAATAGGCCTTAAACTATGGTTCAACCTGTTTGGGGTTTCAATCTCGTACATGTGCCTTAGGTTGAGTGTACGATCAACTTGAAGATTATCGAAATGTCATTTATTTGAGATTATCAAAAATCAAGATAAGAGTTCATCTACTTGATGTGAGACTAAGATGTTTTTTCTAAAAATTTGAATTTAGATTGTTGTTTTGGATTCTGGTGGTAAACCAAATGTCAATTCATCAGGTTAGTTCAGGCTGAGGAATCTACCTAATTTATTCTGATGACCTATTCAATCTGACCAATTTGATGACATTAAATGAAAAAAAAGATAGTTTAAGTAGAAAAATCTAAAACAAGAAAAATAAAAAGACATATTATAATCTATGCTTTAACATGTGACATAATTTAGGTTGTTCATCTTATTTGAGGCATGGCTATATAAATGGTTGTTGAGGCTTTCATTTTTCACCTTTATGTTTTTATTGCTTTTAATCCGACTTAAACTCTTCGATTTCAAAAGCTTTTCGGCTTTATAGTTTTTTTTTTTCACTTGTTTTTTTTGTTTTCTTTGGTGCGTACTTTTTATTATGTTTTTCAATTTTAATTCTAGAAAGGTTGAAAGTTTGAATGTAGAACATACGAGAGGTTAACTTAGGGAGGATGACGATGACCTAGTTCCACCAATCATTGAAGGTCAAAATTATCAAATATGTCATATTGGCTCAATCTTATGTCTAAATAAGGGCAATAATAAAATGATGAGAATGCCTGGGTAAGAGAGGAATGGATCTTGAGCATAGAAAAATTGTATGTTCAGATAAATTTTGATTTAAAAAATTTATCTTTATTTCTTATCCTATCTCTCAGGTCGATTCAACTTCTATGGTTGACCTTCCTTCGTCTTTGACTATTTTTTATTCTAAGGCATAGTCTTATCAATTTTTTTTTCTGATCTCTTACCCATAAATGCTGCCATTGTCATTCATATTTCACTTTGGTTAACTCTTATTGAGATCACCTTTTTTTTAGAGGTCTTCACCTCGCCTTTCTTCCCCTAAAGTCATGTTGCTCTTAGCCATGGTTTCATCTTGGAATCTTACTCTTGCTTAGGAGTTAAAGTCTTCTGATGGTGAAAATTTTAACGATAGGGAGGGTTCCAAAGAGGAATAGGAGAAAAGGGATACCTTAACTAGATAAAGTGACAACGATGGGGATAATCTTTAGAGTAGGATGAGTTGGCCAAAGTTTCTGTATGTACTTATTGTGACCTCAGTATAATCCTTAAAGATGTAATAAGAGAACTAAAGGATGTGGTTAATCTCAAGTACTATCTTAATATATGTTTAGCTTATTACGTCCGTACTTTGGTGACAAACTTTTATATTCTAGAGGAGAGGTACGATTTATTAATTCTAAACTTTTCAGATTGGGTAACAGATAAACTAGAGTCACATCAACTTTGGGTGTATTGGGATTCTTATGTGTCAATCTAAGGTTCTTACTTCATCTTTTATTTGTTTTAATTTTTAATTTTTATAATTTAATCATCACTCATTTCACCCCTGACTCTATATGGTACATAGTAGGTTTTATTATTCTTTATCAACACTTAGATTTTTTTTCGATCTTTCTCTATTTAGGAATTTTTTTGTTAAAAGATACCCTAATGATAGAATGTGGTATTACGTAATAGCTTGACCCAATAAAAAGTTATTCATTGATTATTTGAGCTTTATCAAAAATTGAAAGCTACTCTTTCTTTACCTTTAAAAATAAAAAAATAAAAATAAATATGGTGAAATCAAAATTCGAGGTAATGCCCTATAAGGTAATAAATGGGCCTAATAATTTTTTAGATGTGCCAGTTGCTTTATCTATTCTAGACCTATCAGATTGGGATAAAATAATAAAGTATACTTGTAGAGGGAGCTTGTCATGGATGCCTATAAACTGACCTCCTTCGAAATAATAAATAAGTCGCAGTATTAGGGTAGGTGTGAGATAATTTCGTAAAATTTTATTTTAACCTATTTTTTATTTAACACTTAGCTTGGTTTTGTAGAAATGTCTTTCAATAAAGATTTTAACTTTTTCTTATTTTAATATGAGCCTAGGCCTAAAAAGGCCCAAAGCAAAAAGATCCAGTTTTGGGCCTTTTCTCGTGAGGGAGTAAGGTGATAAACCCCACAATGGGTAAGTTACCGAGCTCTTTAGCTTAACACTCTCCATCCATCAGGAAGCAAAAGACCATGGCTAATCAGGATGCCTTTTTAGCCATTTTTCCACTTACTAAGAAGTTAAGGATCGATGCCTCTTCTTTTACCTTGAAGAATCCTGAGTCTAGAGTGCTAAGGCCTAGCTAGGAAAGAGTTTGCATAAGGCTAGAGTATACCATTAACTGATGACCCATTCTAGAGCTTCAGCATGGCCAAGAGGTTCTGCAAAATTGTAATTCTTTTGAACAATAAGTGTTATTTAACTTTACCTTAATATATCGTTGTTCTATTTTTTATTTTTTTAAGTTTGAGTTTGTTTTAGGCAGTATTCTAGAAACTCCCTTTGTGCATATGAACTATACCACTCAAGCCCTCTATCACATATATTTGGCCATGGCCTACCTGTTCAAGGTTGAGAAAGACATGACTGTCTTGAATGATAAACATAAAAAAAGGTTTGGACATATTGGAAAGGTTTAGCCTCAATGTCTTTCATATGAAGAAAGTTGAGCAGAAGAAGAGAAATGAAGAGCTTATAGCCAAGTTGAAAGCCATCATTATTGAGAAAGTCTCAATAGAACAAGCCAAACTAAAACTTAATGATGCTTCGACTGAGATAACAAAATAGAGGTTAAAGCTAGAGACTGAGAAGACGAAAAAAGAAAAATTGAAAAAGAAAACTATCGAGGACTTTAAGGCCTTCAATAAATTCTTCTAACTCCAAGTGTAGTTCTCTAGGGACAATGTGCTCAGTGTTTTTGAGCTGGCTAAAGACAAGGTGCATTTCAAATTTATCAACCTCAACCTTGATCTTTTTTATATTGATATCAACAATATCAAATTGATGCCTTATCTAAATCAATTCGAAGAGAAAAAAGAGGGAAAAGATGAAGATGGAGCATTGGATGTCGAGTTTAAAGCTGCTCTAAAGACTAATGCTAAAAGAGGTAAGGCTAGAAGGTCTAGGTGAATGTTGTTACTGCTGATGATATAAGTCTTACTGCTATTGCTATTGATGTTGCTGATACATAGCTTTTTTTTTGTTGACTTTTGTAAATTTTTTGTTCGAAATTGTTGATGTGTGAGGTTGATTTTTATTGTGACCTTTGATAAGAATCATTCAATGATGATTTTTTGTACTAACCTGTTCCATGATGAATTGGATATATTCATTCCGGTTTTACTTTTTCTTTACTTATTTAAGCTTAGTTAACCAGGTCAACCTGAACTTAAGTGAATTAAAAATTTATTTAATTACCTAAGAATATTTCAAATTAATTTGAAAATCCATTTAAGTCTCAGGTCAAATTTTGTTAGGTCAATTGAAGTGTGAGCTCAGAGTAAAACATTGATATATTTTAAAATGTTTTTGATCGGGTGCATTAGGTTGAGGGTTGGCAGTAAACATGAGCGCTGTCGGGTGAACATAATTGTTATGATTTCATTAAACATTGTTATGAACATAAAATATGAGCTTGATTTAATTTGAGCTATTGGTAATACATTTTTAAGTTATTTACATTTTACGTTCTTAAGATAGTATTGTCGTTCATGTACTGTAACTTGTAAGTCTCATCATAGATAACCTTTTTTACTATATATGATCTTTTTTAAGTTGGAGCTAACTTACCACCTTGATCATCAACTCTTGAGGCTTTGACCTTTCAAAGTACCAGGTCATCTTTTGAGATGTTATCATGTCAGACCCTTTTATTATAATAGTTGGATACCTTTTGTTGATAAGTTACTATTCATTTTAGAGTCATATCTCTCTATTCTTCGATGAGGTCTTGGTAAACTGTTAGGGCTTTTAATTTCTCTTTTTTAATTTTAATTCGACTTTTAAGCTCGAAAGATCGATCTTGATGGGCACCATCACCTCAGTTCTAAATGATAAGTGGAATGAAATTTCTCTTATTGGTACTGCAGTAGTCATCCTCAAGGCCTATAGTATCCCAAAAAGTTCATTGGCTTATTTCCCTTATGTTTCATCCAATATCTTTTTTAAGGCTTTAAATATTATCTTGTTTATGGCTTTAGCTTGTTCATTAGACTGATGATGGGCGATCGATGTGAATTTTAGATAGATGTGAAGGTTTAAACACCATTCCTTAAATACTATTCTTTGAACCTTGGGTTTTTGAATTGTTTGCTATTATCTGTTATTATGGACCAAGGTAGGCCAAAATTTCATATTATGTTCTTCCACACGAATTTTTTGACTTAGGCTTCTATTGTAGTGGCTAAGACTTCAACTTCGAGCTATTTTGTGAAGTAGTCTACTGTTACTAAAATAAATTTTATTTGACCTATAACTGAGTGAATAGTTCAAAGACATCCATTTCCCACTGTATGAAGGGCCAATGGTTAATAATAAGGATGAGCTCGATCAACGAGAGATGTTGTATGTGAGCGAATCTTTGACATTTATTATATCTTTTGACAAAGTCAGTCATATCTCTTCTGATGGTGGATGAATAGTATCCCTACTTGAGCACTTTCTAGGCTAATGGTTGAGGTTCGAGGTGGTTTTCATATATTTTTTCATGAATTTCTTGCAAAACCTAATCTATTTCTCAATCATCTACACATCTCAGATAAGGTAAGCTAAAAGATCTTTTGTATAATTTTTCATTGATAATCGTGTAACAAAGAGCCTTTTTCATCAATGCTTTAGCTCAAACTCTATCTTTAGGTAACGTTTTTATGGTTAAATATGTCCTAATCAGGGTCATCCAAGTTTTTTTTTCCCATAATTTATCCTACAAGTTTTTTTTTTCAATGCTTTTCTATATCAATTCTTCTACCAAGACTTGATCTAAACTTTCTGTTGTTATTCATGAGGTTAGCTTAAATAGGAAGTCTGTCAATGAATTTTAGACCTCAAGATCTTTTTTACCTTGATATTTTTTAAATCAACAACCAGGGCCTGTGTTTTATTTAGATATCTCTGAATCTTTTCTTTTTAAGCTTCAAACTCTCTATTTATCTAATTGACCACTAATTAAGGGTCATTATACATGATTATATGTTGAACATTCAGCTTGGCTATCAATCTTAAGTCAACTATTAATGCCTCATATTCTGCCTAATTATTAGATGCCTTGAATCAAAACCTCAAGGCATATTAATATTACAATCCTTTAGAGTTGATCAAAATAAGATTAGCCTCTCTGTTTATGGTTCTTGGTTGATTTGTTAATAAAAAGTTTTCACCATTTTTTCTCTAAAGCTTTATTCTTTATAGATGGTTTATCAAGGTGACAAGGTAAGCTCTACAATAAAGTTTGCTAACACTTGAGATTTCAAGGTTGACATAAGGAGTATATATAAGTCAAATTCACTGAGTTCTACTGCCCGCTTAATTAATCTTTCAGATAATTCTAACTTATGTAAGACCTGTCTTAGCGATTGATCAGTCAGTACATGGACTGTATAAGCTTGAAAATATAGCTTGAGCTTTTTGACCTAGGTAATAACCGCTAATTTTTTTATACAATTTTAGTTTATTTTTAGCCTTGTCAACATCTTACTCACAAAGTTGACTGATTTTTTCTTCTTTTCAAACCAAGATTGAGTTGATGACCTGGTCTGTGGTGGCCAAGTATAGATACAAGGTCTCACCAAACCTTGACTTAGATAGGATAGGTGGATAGGATAAAAACTCTTTGAGTTTCTTGAAACTTTCTGGCATTGAAAGGTCCACATGAAATCAGAGATATTTTTAAAAATTTTAAAACATGACAGACATTATTCTGTCAACTGGACATGAACATGCTTAGGGTGACTATTTTTTCAATTAGCTTTTGTACTTATTTTACCAAGGTCGATGCTTTCATGTTCAAGATTGCCTGAACCTTTTTTGAGTTCACCTCTATCTTTTTTTTATTAATCATATAGCTAGAGAATTTACCCGACATGACTCCAAAAGCATATTTGCTCTCATCAAGCTTTATATTATACTTTTTCAAGTTGTTAAATGTCTTTTTAAGATCTCTTAAGTGCTCAACTAAACTCTTACTTTTGATTATCATGTCATCCATATATAGCTCCATGTTACAACCAATCTGATATTTGAAAACCTTGTTAACCAGCTTTTGATAAGTCGCCTCCACATTTTCAAACTGAAAGGTATCACCTTGTAACAGTAAAAGCCTTTTTCTGTAATAAAAGTCATTTTTTTCTTATCATCATTTAATATTTTAATTTAGTTATAGCTAGAATACGCATTTATAAAGCTGAAAAATTATGTTCGGTGCTGTCATTCATTAGCTAATCTATATTAGGGAGGGAAAAATCATCTTTTGGGCATGCTTTATTCAGGTCAACAAAGTCAACACACATATTTCATTTTTCACTGTATTTTTTGACCATGACCACATTGGTTATCCATTTAGGGTAGGTAATAAACTTTTTTGATGAGGTCTACTTATAATAATTTGTCGACTTCTTCCTCGATGACTTTTTATCTTTTTGGGAAAAGGTTTTTTTTTTTATAAACTGGTTTCACATTTGGGTTAGTATGCAGCCTATGGACTATTATCTCGGTATCAATTTTAGGCATATCAAACATTGTTCAAGCTAATAGGTCAGCATTATTTCTCAAAAGTTAAATTAACTATTTTTTGTGCTAAATTTTTGTTTTAATCTGTATATATTTTTTAGGGATGTTATCCTAGAACGATATAGCTATGAGATCCTCTGTCAGTTCAGATTAATTTTTGTTTGAATTAGGTCTTTAGTCAATTATCTTTTTTTGTTTGATTAAGTTGGGACCATTTTCTATAAATATAGATCTTAATGTTGTGATTAGTATGTTATTGGTAACTTTTTAGAATATATGGTTGAATTAATATGCATTTTTCATTTTAAACTATGTTTTGGCAAGCGTATTAGCTTGGTTTGAATAACATGTAATTGTTTGTATTGGTTTGAAAGCTTAGTTATATTCAAAATTACCTTAAAACTTGAAAACATGAAATAAAATGTGTCTTTTCATTTGAGCTTGAGAGCTCAGAGTGGCTTAAGAGCACACTTTCATCATGTCAATTATATGTTTTTGCTCTTACTTTCTTACTTTTTTTTTATTTTTGTTACACTTCTTTTTTAGCATTTTCAATCCCGATTAAACTACCAGTATACTTTTCAATCCTCATTTTCATTATTATGATATAATATTATTGTATCATGAACTGGTTTCCCCTCACCTCTCTAATCTCCAAAGGTGTTAAAAATTTCACTTTTAGATAGAGAGTTAAGTCTATAAGCAACATAATAGATTAGTTAGGTTGGTCTAATATCATATTGTAGGTAGATGAGACATCCACAACCATGAACTCTATGACTGAAGTGACTGTCCTTAGTTCTGTCCCCAGAGAGATTGGTAGCTTAATAGTTCTTTTTATTGGTACTTGCTCAGTCTCAAATCCCATTAGGGTTGTAGTGATAGATTGCAGCTGGTCTTCACTGATTCCTATATTTTTTATAGTGCCCTAGTACATGACGTCAGTGGAGTTTCCACTATCGAACATGATTTTTTTGACTATATAATTATATACCATAGCTATAATTACTATAGCATCATCATGTGGGTATTGGATTTCTTTCAAATCTTTAAAGTTGAATAAGATTGGTTATTCTTTTTAGTCTTTTTTTTTTCTAAAGAAACCATGGCCATGATCGTTCCTAGGTTAAATTTTCTTTTGGTCATGGTTGAGCTCCCTTCAGTAATCACATTAATCATTCCAGCAACTAGCCTATTATTATCAATTTAGCCTTCTTTTCATTTTGGTTCATTTTCTTGGACTTTCTCATTTTTGTTTTCTTTTAGCCTACCTTTCCTATCCTTGGTAGGTTCACTTTAATTTTATCTATAGTATGATCTGGCTTACCTTTGTCTTCACTGTTCTACAAACCTTTTCAGCTGATCTCTTTTAGTCAGAGCTTTAATATAATTTTTTTTAAGTTGACATAGTTTTTAGTATTATGGCCTATGTCTTTATGAAATGTATATATTTTGGTTCAATCCTTCATCATGTTTTGTTTTAGTGGCTTCAACCATCTGAGCTTTGGATTATTCTCAATTTACATCAGAATCTTCTCTCAATAGGTATTTAGTGCTGTATAATTTTTTTCTCCGCTGGGGCTTCTAACCTTATGTCATCTCTATCTTAGTGAAGGATCATAAAAATTTTTACTTTTTTTACGATCAAAGATGAGGGATGGGCTTCTCTCACTTTAGCCACCATAGAGGAAGGATGAACATTTTTTTCCTTGATTGTTTCTCATTATAGCTTCAGCATTTGTATACTTTTTAGCTACAAGTAGGACGTCGGCCAGGGTCATAGATGGTTCTAATGACAAAGTCAACTTTAGATGGTATTCTATGTTATTGAATCCACTTGTCAAGGTGATTACAGTGATTATTTGGTTTATGTCTTTTAGAGCTTACGTGTTAAAACACGTGACATAGCTTTTTATAGATTCGTTACGACATTGGTGGATTGACATCAAACTCAAAGTTGTGTTTTTTATTTTTTGGTTACTCATAAATCTAGATAAAAAAGAGTGACTGAGCTCTTTAAATGTTATGATTGACCTTGATTCTAGATTGTTATATTGGGATCGAGTTGTTCCCTTAAGGGTAATAGCAAGACCTTTATATATCATAGTTTCATTCGCTCCTTACATCAGCATGTTAGTTCTATAAAATTCTAAATGATTGAAAGGGTAAAAAATACCATTGTAAGTTTCTAAAGTCGACATTTTGAACCCTTTTGGAGATATAGCTCTATTAATCTTTTCGATAAATAGCGAGGTTTCCAAAAATTTAAGCTTTTTCTCAAAGGCCACTTCCTTTGCCTTTAGTTCTTTTTCCATGGCCTATATCCAAGCTTCAAGGTCCTTGTTCGATTGGAGTTCAAGATTTGTTTGTTTGGATTGTTGGGTCATGGTATGTGTCGAGTTGTGATTGGAGTAGTGGTAAGCTAGGTTGTTATAATTTTTTTCTCTAGAGGTCGAAGAGGCTTCCATCTCTTCGTAACTTGGTTGTTTTTTCGTAGCTTGTTGGCCATGAGTGACTAGGTCGGGCACTTTCGAAGCTTATGGTAGAGGTTATAGTCTACAACATCTGTTTAAGGGCTTGTGTTTGCTTGGTTAAGGCCTAAAATTGTTTCATGGTTAGATTGGCTTGTTGTGGGGTAGGTTAGTCTGAGTGTTGGTTGCTGTTTATTTCTATTCCAGTTGGGATAGTTGTCTCTTTTTCCTTCAATGTTATTTTCTTGGGTTGCATTGCTCTACACTTAGCTAACGAATAAAAAAGGCCTCTTACCTAGCGTGTTAAGTGTTTGTGCCTAGCTTCGAAGTAAAAGTATTCCTAAAAGAATAAGAGATTGGAAGAGAATGGTTAGATGCAAAGGCAGAGAGTGTTCCTTGAGTTTACACTTCGACTTACAAATCAAAATAAGAAAGGTCGGAAGGAGAGATATGTAAGGATTGGGATTAGATGGAACTTGCTTTGGTGGTGCTTGGATGTTTGTATTTATAAATGAGAGGTCGAGCACTTTCTAAGCCTATGGTGTGGGTTATAATTTACAACATCTGTTTAAGGGCTTGTGTTTGCTTAGTTAAGGCTTGAAATTGTTTCATGGTTGGACTGGCTTGTTGTAGGGCAAGTCGGTCTGAGTGTTGGTTGTTATTTATTTCTATTTCGACTGGGACAGTTGTCTCTCCTTCCTTCAATGTTATTTTCTTGGGTTGCATTGCTCCACGCTCAGCTAATGAATAAAAAAGGCCCTTTACCTAACGCGTCAAGTGTTTGTACCTAGCTTCGAAGTAAAGGTATTCCTAAAAGAATAAGAGATTGGAAGAGAACGGCTAGACGCAAAGGCAGAGAATGTTCCCTGAGTTTACACTTCGACGCACAAATTAAAATAAGAAAGGTCGGAAGAAGAGAAATGTAAAAGATTGGGATTAGATGGAACTTACTTTGGTGGTGCTTGGATGTTTGTATTTATAAATGATAGGTCGGGCACTTTCTAAGCCTATGGTGGGGGTTATAATTTACAACATCTATTTAAGGGATTGTGTTTGCTTGGTTAAGGCTTGAAATTGTTTCATGGTTGGACTGGCTTGTTGTAGGGCAGGTCGATCTGAGTGTTGGTTGTTATTTATTTCTATTTCGGCTTGGACAGTTGTCTCTCCTTCCTTCAATGTTATTTTCTTGGGTTGCATTGCTCCACGCTCAGCTAATGAATAAAAAAGGCCCTTTACCTAGCGTGTCAAGTGTTTGTGCCTAGCTTCGAAGTAAGGGTATTCCTAAAAGAATAAGAGATTGGAAGAGAACGATTAGACGCAAAGGCAGAGAGTGTTCCCTGAGTTTACACTTCGACGCATAAATTAGAATAAGAAAGGTCGGAAGGAAAAAAATGTAAAGGATTAGGATTAGGATTAGATGGAACTTGCTTTGGTGGTGCTTGGATGTTTGTATTTATAGATGAAAGTTAGGGGACCAATGAGGGACAATAATAACATGATCAAGTTAATGTGACATTAAGTGTGTCAAATTAGGTTGACACAAATGTTTGAATTACCTTTGATTATTGTTAGAAGATCTTAATGAGAAAAAAGATCATTATACCCTTTTATCACCAAATGTCCCGACACTTTCTTTTTACTACATTAGCTTCTCTTTCTTTCTCATATTCGCTATTACATAAGCCTGATTTTAGTTTGCAGTGGCTTTTCCTGAGAAAAAAGCAAAAGCACCGACAAATGGTGCATTGATATATGTGGCTGCCTCAGATTGCTGATAATTGTTACGATCATCTGCAAAGTTGTCTTTACTATCAGGACTACCTATTACAGATCCAACCAGGAATTCGGATTGAGTGAACTAAAGTACAGGTATTGAAAACCATTGCTACACGTCATGCGATTAGGATGTTCTTGAATGAATGGAACAGATGACCCCCTGCGGTGGACATGTTGTGGATATGTCTCTCCAAATCCAACCATGTAAGACATTTTGGAAGGATTATCACCTAAACTTTAGTCCACCTGCTTCTTTGCTTGTGCTATGAAGCTCTCTGCGGTTACAGTCGAAGTCCCACACGTGGCTACTCCACCATTTGCGTCAAGGTACTTGGCCTACGTTAAGAGGAGGAAAGATGTGGTAGTTACTTACAGCAGATTGCTCTCGCTTGCTTTGTAGAGAAGCCCCCAGGGGCGTAGCTAGGGGGTTGGCAGGGGCCCTGGGCCCTCCAAAATTTTTTTTATACCATTGTAGCAGAATACTTCATCTCATCAAAAATAACATTTCCCAACCATGCTACGAATGAAATTGAGACTTCTAGTAAGTTAGAATTAACAGAGGCCTATACTGCGTTGACCTGGTGTATGGTGGGCTTGGAATCCAGATGTTCCTGGAATTAAGGTGCATATGTAGTTGTCTGAATGTGATTTGTATAATTGAAATTCTGCTGTGCTTTTCTCCAAGAAGTCCTGTTAAATCACCCAAAATTGGCTAAGCGTCTATTAGAGGAGGAGCAAGGAATGAGGTTCAGGAAAATGACTTGGACAGAAGGGCCCTCGTTCCAGTTCTCATATCATCCCAACTGAAGGAATAGCCATCATTATCTGATCCCATCTTGTGTCCATTGGACTGGATTTAAGATGAGCTGTCCTGTGAGGCTCGATGAATCCATGATCCACACCAGAGAAGTTCATCCTATCCAAAACATTTTGGTTAATAATCATAGTTAAATTCCAATTTTCAACGAATTAAGAAGAAAAGGGTATTTCAATTTATCATTTTGGATTTTCAATTTTAAGTTTTATTTAATCATTTTTAATTAAAAATTCAAAATAAACAATTTCATCTAAATTTTTTATTTGCTATTTAAAAAATAATAATAATAAAAAAAACCCCTCTGATAAGAGATTATGGGCTTCATTCTTGTCACTCAACTACTCAAGGCCTGAGTAAGAGCAAGTTTAAGCCATGTAGACCAAGAGACTGCTTATAGACCAATAAACATCGATAAACAAAATCCTATTTGGTTTTGGATTGTAATCTAGGTTTGCTGGTGGGCCAACAGCCCATAATAACTCAACAACAGAATTCCATGCTGGCAGAAAAGCTCAATTGCGCTTCCATCCATTGAAACTGGAGTTCTTTCCCTGCAAAAATGTTAATTTGAACTTTGAATCCTAACCATTGGCCAGCCGGCTAACCTCTAACCACCCACATGATCTTCTGAAAACTGTTGAATTTCTCGGGAACAGAGAGAAGAAACAATGCAACCACCGAAAATCACATGCTGATCTCTCCTTTTCTCTCTGCAGCTCATGACTTTTGGCTTTTCATCATTCATTTTTTCTGGTTGAGTATTTCAACATACGCCATATGGCCCATACCCTGCCGTGATAAACCCATGCAGGCTGAACCCCAACCATGACCTGGACAGCTCCTCTTTGCATTTCATTTTCAATAAAAGTCAACGTTTTTGCCCATTATTTTACCATAGTAAACCATCATTGAAATGAAGAGAATCAAGAGACTCCAGCGCTGCACCAATTACAGAAAATTCAATCACTTCACTATTCCGTTCATCATAAGCGTTGGGAAGGCAAAATTTATGGAAACAGCTACTTTTTGTGCTTCTTCTGGCACAGTGACACTTAATTCAGTATTAAAAGTCAACGGTTACGACTGAAATTTAAAAAAAAAAAAGAAAAACTGAGGAATTGGCTTACAGGGAGAGGGATCTTGAGAGAATGATTCATTGATGATTGATGAGTTGTTCATGGCAACCAGATAGAGAACACGATTATCAAAACGAGGAGCAAAGAGTACGCTTGGGAGGAGAGTTTAAGGATGTAAACGGATGGGTAGGCGTGTGGAGTAGGTAGAGTATTCTTAAAGTTTTTTGTTTTTTTATTATATTTATTTTCATATCAGTATTTATTCTTCAGTAAAAAATTTATATCCATTTTTATTCTTATGCAGATTTAATGGATATAAAAAATTTCCGAAGACCTTAAAAAATAAAAAAATTATTCTATTCCTAGTGTACCTCACATATATTTCTACATACGTATATCTTTAACATTTTAACTTTCTTGCCAAATAATAAAAATCAATCATCAAAACAAAAAAAAAATACTTTAAAAATTTATTAATATCAAGAATGGATAGTAAGAATAATAAATTAAAAATTATATTTCACAACATATATAATTCTTTTTTATATATTATTATAATTTTTTAATTTCATAAATAAAATTAAAAAATTAGCGTATATCTTATTTTTTTAATTTTTTATTTTTATTAATAATAAAAATATATATCATTCTGTATGTCATTCGTAAAAAAATTACATACCATTTTATTAATTCTGATAGTAAAAAAATTTTACTATCAATTGATACAATAATCGTACTTCACTTTAAATTTTATGAATTGGACAAAGAAAATTCTTTTGGGTTGAATTTGGGCATAAAATCCCATTTCTACCTTTTTTTTTTTTTTTGTTTTTTTCACAAGCTTTCCCTCTCTCTCTATTGGTTCTTCTCTTTACGATATGTATGATGTCATGGTTGATGCAATTGTGACTTCACCTACTTAGTTCCATTCCATTTTTCTAACTTTGTGTAGTTTATTAAAACTATGGGGAATTGGCAAAGGTACTTTAAAAAATGTTTGAAAAAGTTTAATCAGATTACGAATTTTAAAAATATACCTATTATAATTTATCTAATTAAAAAAAATAAAAAACAAAATAAAAAAAAGTCTAATTGAGGTATCACACGAAGACCTAAATTGACTTCTTTTTTTTACGAAGTTTAATTATAGATTCTAAAAACACCAAAATAAAAAAAATGGTTTAAAAAATTCCTGAATTTTTTTTACAAATTTATTTAATTTAAAATTAATAAAAGAAAGTGTCAAAAAAGTTTTTCATAAAAATATCAAATGAATTCCACAAAAAATTTTAAAGAAACAAAAATAAAATTATTGAATTAATGTAAAAAGAAAAATATTAAAAATAAAGATAACAAAATTAAAAATAAAGTAGGAAACTCGTTTGGTACTAAATGGCACCCAAATATGTAAAATTAATACATGAGAGCCTTGAGAGCGAGGAAACCTTCCGTTGGGAGGTGCATGAGTGAAGGGTTTTCGAAGTTTCACATCTTGAAAAAATAAACCAAATTTTGTATATGAAAAAATATAGAAATATTCTTTTGAACCCAAATAAGTAAAATAAACCAAGAAAAAGTATATTCTACTAAATTATTGGAGAATTTCATAAATCAATTTTTAAAAATAAAAATAATTGTTAACAAAACATTTTATATTTTATTCTATCAAACTATTGAATGATTGCATCTTAAGTTAAATCTTACTAAACTATTGAAAAATTTAATGAATTTTCTCAAAAGTAAAATTTTATAAATATTTTACAATAAAATCTCACTAAATTATTGGGAGATTTGCATAAAAGTAAATTCTATCAAACTATTGAAGAATTTTGCTAATTATTTTTTTGAGTAAAATATATTAATAAATCTAACGACGGAACTTTTTTAGAATGGGACATTAGTCGCCATAAATACTTTTGAGGTAAGAGAATTATCTTAAATTACTACCAAACTATTAAAGTAATCTTAAGATCAATTTTCAGTGGTAAATATTTGGGTAAATTATAAAATGTTTAAGGCTTAGATAATTTGAAATCAAACTGGTACTATCTTTTGATAGGCGTCATGAAGGTGTTATAACATTTCTCATGTTTAATTGTACTCTCAAACTTAAAATTTGATTTTATGGATCAAAATTTATTATTTAAAAATACCTAAGTTAATTTTGAGAGTCTTCTTTAAATATGATAGATTCAATTAAATGACCAATCACACATAAATAAAAAAGATTGGTGGCGACTCCTTTAATTCATGTCTAGCAGTAGGTCCACGGATCTATACGTTATAACAAACCTTCAATTGCTTATTTCGTATTTCCTCTTACAGACTGGTAGTAAAGTAGCTAGGATCTTTTCATATTAGTTTATTCTCTATTTGTGTTAAGAATTTGAAAGCAATACTTTTAAGCTTAAGCATCTTTTTCAATCCCTACCTATAGTTATGAGAGATTAGAATCTCCCATATGCTTATCCCTTTAAGCACATAACTTTGAATCCATGTTATCTATAGAGAGCCAACCTGTGTAAAAAAAAACTAAAGAAGTTTTAGCACACAAACTTGATTCTATACCTTTCTGTCTTTTAATCCAAGCCTTCCCTTAGACTTGAGCTTGCAAATTACTTGTCAACTGACTCAAGCCCCTTTTATTACATTGGTTTCCATTTTTCAAAAGAACCTTAAGCAAAGTTGAGTAATCTTTTTAAGAATCGACTTAGGCAAAATAAAGTGCTTATACCAGTAGTTATGGAGACTGAAAATAATAGACTAGATTAACTATAATTGACTAGCATATGTAGACACCATTTTATGTATTTATTTATTTATTTTTTTTCCTTTTTCTTTTTTTTTTGGTAACTTTTCTGTCGATCGCTGGCAGTACAGCTGCCTACAAGCTGCCCCAGCTCTAGCAGCCACTGGTAGTCGTTTTGATAGCTAGTGGCTACCCTAATCGTAGGCAATCAAAATCTCAGATTTTTTGAGATTTTGATTTTTTTTTTGCTTTATAAATAAAGTTGCAAAAACACAAACGAAAAAAAAGCCTAGAAGCTCTGCCAAAAAAACCAAAAACAGAACAAAAGACACTTATTGCCAGATTAAAAAAAAAAGTTTCCTGTAGAAAAAAAAAAAAGAACCAAAATACAAGCAAACCAACAGTCCTTGGAATGGGAACAACAGCGCCAGTCTACAGAAACGAAAAAAAATCATAGAAACAAGAAAAGCCAGTTTGGTCGAAACCTTTTAGGCTAGATCCCTGCTGTTCGAAACCCTTTTTCATAAAATTAGGCTAGGATCTAGACTTAGGAGGCTGAAAACATTCATTTTAGAGATTTTTTATTTTTTTGACCACCAACAGACGGTGGTCAGCGCGGTAAAGCAGTCGTCAGATTCTAAGTTTTAGAGAGAGAAAAAAAGAGTTGTCTGAGAGAAAGAGAGAGAAAAAAAAACTAAAAAAAAGTTGATTTGGCCTTTAAATAAGCCTTCAAAATGACGTCGTTTAGGAAGATAGCAAAACAACGTCGTTTCGACCCTAAAGGATCCGCGCGTCGACCCGTAACCCGACCTTGGATCCGCGCACCCGATCCGATAACCCGTTTTTCCTTTTCTCTCTCGATCGATCCAATTGAGTCGACCCAAATCAGACCAAACTGGTGTCGAACAGCTGAACCTGAACCAACCAGATCAGACCGGATTGAACCACCAAATTGGCCCAAATCGTTGACTGGTCCGATTCAGGTAAAAAATTTTTTTTTAATTTTTTTGTTATTTTAAATTTTATTATTAATATTTATGCATATAAAATTGTTTAAATTTACCAAAATAAATTTTTATTATTTTATAATAATAATAAAAATAAATAATAAAATTTATAATAAAGTTTTTTATAAGTATAATTAAATAAAAATAATTCAAAATTAATGAAAAATAATAAAAAAGAAATTTTTATTCGATGATGAGATTCAAAGGTACTCCGAATAGTGATACCTACGAAATCTCTAGGTGAGAAGATTTTTTTAAATACTACTAGTGTATTGGAGTATTTAAAAAAAATTTTCAATACAATAAAAAATTTTCTTTTCCTTAATAAAATAATAAAAATTAATTAATAAATTAAGAATAAGTAATAAAAAATGAGAAAAAAAGAAAATTTATCCAATGATGAGATTCTAAAAGTATTCCGAGTAGAGATGCTTTAAGAACTCCCTAGGTGAAAAGATATTTTTTTAATATTACTAGTGTATTGGAATATTTATAAAAAATCTTCAATATAATAAAAATTCATCTTTTCTTCATTTTTTTAAATGAACAAAAAGAATAAAAATTCATAATATTTCTAAAGAGTAAAAATAAAATGTGTGCATCAATATGTTAGCATTTGCATTGCATGCATGACATAATTTTTATGAAAAGTAAATTCGAATATCTGATGATAGGATTCTAAGGTATTCTGAGAAACGATACTTAAGAAATCTTTAAGTGAAAAAAAGTTTTTCTAATGTTACCAACGTACTGGAACATTTTAAGAATTATTTCAATAAAAATGTTCTAATTTATTTTTCTCGAATAAAAATAAATAATAAATAAAAAACAATTTCTAATAAATAAAAAAAGAAAATTATTTTTCAAACATTGAAAATGAGATTATTTTTTATTAAAATTAAAGGATAACACGTAATTAATTGATACCGTTTTAAACGGGTGCTGTGGGAGTGCTAATCCTTCCCCATACATAACCGACTTTCAAACTCAGACTGTTATGTAAACCCTAAAATTATCATTTTCATAAATTTTAATTAATTTTAAGATTTCATAAAAAAGATATGTTTTAATAGGTGGCCAATTACACCTAGCCAAAAAAAGATCGGTGACGACTTCGTTATATTTTTTATTTCGTTTTCAAATTCGTCTGGTGGACACAAAATCATTACGACAGTTTAGTGACTTCGCTGGGGATGCCATTTTTTTTAGAGTCAGGCCAAAATTAACTATGTGTTATCCTTAAATTTTGATTTAAACAATCATAATTATTTTTTTAAATTTTTATTTTTCATTTTCAATAAGAAAAAGAAAAAAAAAATAAATTGAAAACGAAAAATTCACATACATTTCACACATTTATTTTATTATGTCTTTTATGCTTTAGTTTTCTTGTATATATTACTCTTGATAAATTAAGAAACATATACACACATAATGATATGATGCATCTCATGCATAAGCTCTATACCCGGGTTTCATCCTGTATAGGGGAAGTAAAGTACCATGCCCTCGTGAGGTGATAACCTCTGCAATGGCAAGCGAAATACTTTCACTTGAATTGAACCCTTTTCGTTCATAGCCTGTAATGAGTAAAGATCGGGGTACCTTATTATTCCAGTGTGGACGATAGTAAGGAATAATTTGAGAACCTTTAGATGCATGTCAACCCAAATCCAGCATGTAATAAGCAGTAAGAAGCCAACCTTAGGTAGAGTTTTACCCACTTTTTTTAGAGTTTACCAAAGTATGTAGGAATAAATGTTGTGTGTAATACAAAACAAAACAAAACTCAAAAATCTCAAAACTTAAAAAAAAAGTTTTTTTTAAAACCACATCCTTACACTAACTCAATTTTGTTTTGTTTTTCTCTTTTACATTAATCATATCATACAGTTCTACATCGAGATATTTGCTCTAGGATAACTTTTTCCTAAGAAGTCTTCATGGATCTCATAGAATTATAGATTTACTCATCTTCAATCAGTGTCTCATGTGAGTCGTATAATGAAGTATATGTTTGGTTAAAAGAAACCCAACAAAAGAGTGAAGACTGTTTGTGTACCGATTATGTGTCTGAGTTACCTAAAAATGTGCACTTAGATCTCACACAAAATGATTTAGAAGACTTAGCCATTATCTAGGGTCAGTTAAGCGAAGAAAAAAAAGAAAGCTTTTGTAAGAAGTATGGACAGATTACATCTCTCATTTCAGTAATGATTGATAAATAGTTGGTTATGATAGCTATATAGTTTTGAGATCCATCCTATAAATGCTTCACTTTTAATCAAAAGGATTTGGTGCCAACAATTGAGGAGTATTAGGTTTTGCTTGGGATAGAACTACAGTGTCTGGACAAAGTGTTTACTTAAAAGTCAAAATCAGATTATCGTAAAAAGTTAGCCAAGCTTATGGGGGTAAAAGTAGAAACCATAGATTCTTTTGCGAAGCCTAAAAGTGAACATCTCGACATCTATTGGGATTTTTTCTGAAATTTCATTCAAGGGCATTAGAATGATGATCAAGGCTTAGTTATATTTGCTCTAGCATTGTATGACATGGTAATCTTTTCGAAGACTTTGGGTTACGTTGAGATAATTGTGGACTTTTTTGAGTAAATTAAAACCCAAGTAATTAATCTTGCATCAACAGTCATAATCGAAACCATCAGGTCATTAAATTTTTGTAGACGAAATGGAAAAAGACGATTCATAAGATGTACACCTTTATTATATGTGTGGGTTAGAAGTCATTTCAAGTGTGGGAAGAGTACATTTTTGAAATCGTATCTTAAAAATAAGGCACCAATCAAAAAGTTTCATAAAAGTCAATGGCTGATATTGAAGATCAAATGAGAGTGGGTTTTATATATACGAAGGCTTACCGGGGATAAAATTGAATGGATGGTGCCTTGGATACCTCGGGTGCTCTTGTTGTATCGTGAAAGAAACGAGCCATGGATATCGTTATTAGGGCTATAGGGCGTTGTAAGTTATGCTTCGTTAATGGTGCTTAGGCAATTTGGTGCATAGCAATTTGTTCCTGTCACTCATGGCTTGGCCTAAGTAGAATTCATTTATGGGGAACCGAATCCACCAAAAACCTCAGAGCAGTTGATTCAAGTATGGAAGAAAACATGAAGAATGAGATTAAGGCCTCTCATCGATAATGTCACCCCCGATTATCAAATTTGAAAAGTAAAGCGGCCTAGAGATATAATACTTTCTTTTGATGACAGCTCACATCGATTAGCTAATCTTTTAGAAGAAATGCAATTTTTAGAAATTGAACTTGTGAAGAAAGAATTAGAAGCTAAAAAAGAAAAAATAAGAAAAAAAAATTTGAAACTTTGCGAGAAGGTGAGATAATTAAAATATGAAGCAGAGATACAATAGAGCAGATTGGAAAAAGCTATAAAAGAACGGGATATGGCTAATAATGATTTGAAAGATCTACACCAGGAAAATAAGAGGTTACGAGTCTAATTTAAGACTGGAAAGGTCACTAAGTCTTATCTCGACAACACGAAGTGGATGAGCTCTAAGAAGAAATGAACCAATAGAAGGGCAAAGCTCAAGAAAAATAAGAGGAGGCCACCGAAATCTTTCAAGAATGTTAGAATTGGAAAGGGTTGTATAATACGGCTTCAGCAAGGTTGGTGGAATGTCAGAAAGAAAAGGAAATGCTAAAGGTCATAATCACGAAAGAGAGAAAAAAATACCTAGAAGTACTGAATGAGAAAGAATCACTTCACCAGGTGATCCAAGGGTTAGAGCTATAACTGTAAGACCATAAGAATCATATTTCGGCAATAATAAATGAGTGGCAGAAAAGGGAAAAAGATTGAATCTTCACATGTGATTCAAAAAGAGATGCTCGCATAAGGTGGAAGGCAAAAAGCTTAGAAAGGCAATAGCACATAGAATATCTGACTAATCAAGTTTGTAAGGCAATGAAAAAAGCATGGGAAATGGTTAAAAAAGTAGAGGTGTTAAGATAAGAAGTCAATCCCATAGTGGAATACAGACAGCGCCTAGTGAACTTTTTAGACAAAGCAAATGACCATTATGAGCAAGCCAAACGTTTTTATGGATATAATTCTAGGATGATAAATCCCATGTAATCAAAATTATATGGAATCAATAAAAATTTTTAGTGTTAAAATTAGTCTAAGAGCAAATATCTCCCGCTTACATTCATGCATCATCTGTATCATTTTTATTCTCTTTCAAAATTTTTTTTTTGACACATTGCATTATGATTTTTTTAATTTTTAAAAATTTATGATAATAAAAGTTCAAGAATAGCTCACCCTTAAAAAATTTTGACTCAACCCACTCGTCATTCATACAATATTAATACTTAAATAAGAATTATAAAACAAGAACAGGCTAGTCGATTTGAGAAAATTGAAAAAGTTCAAGAAGAACTAAGAGAGGATCTCAGTATAATAATGGATATGCTCAGGAAACTTGACAAGGGAAAAGCAGTAGAAAAATATCCTAGCCTTCAAAAGTAATCGTCAGATATAGCAGATCCTATATACCCTTTAGGATTTAAGCTTCGACCAACCTAACCTTCTTAAGGAACTAGAGTACAAATTTATACTCTCGGTGGATATTCCAATATTTATCCATGAATGACATCAGCACCTGTTTCAGGACAGTTTCAAAATTTTTCTAATCCTGCTATGACGAAAAAATCATCCGATCCAATCTTGATTCCTGATTTGGATAATCCAAAAGAAAGAAAAAAGCTAAAGATAAAAATACCTGAGAAAATGAAAGATACTAGTGCCTAGAAAAAGATGAAACTATTGGAAGAAAGGCTTAGAGCAGTGGAAGGAATGAATTTTTATGGTTTCACAGATGCAATCGAGCTTTGTTTGATCTCTAATGTGGTTATTCTGCCTAAATTTAAGGTTTTTAAATTTAAAAAATATGACGACACGAAATGTCCGATGACCCATATCACCATGTACTGTTGAAAGATGACAGCACATGCTCATGATGAGAAGTTGTTAATGCACATACTTCAAGATAACCTTATGAGTTTTGCAATTATATGGTATATTCAATTAGACAAGACTCGTATTCATTCCTAGCAGGACCTTACAAAGGCATTCTTTACACAATATCAGTAAGTTAAGGATCTAGCTTCAAATCATCTATCTTTACAAAGTATGGAAAAGAAAGCAACCTAAAGCTTCAAAGAATATGCACAAAGATGAAGAGATATGGTCACACAAGTACAACCTTCCCTCATTGAGAAAAAAATAACTGTCTTATTTGTGAATACCTTGAAAGCATCATACTATGAGAGATTGATAAGCAATACAACTAAGAACTTTACAGATATGGTAATATCAGGAGAGATTATAAAAAATGTCATAAAGAATGGCAAGCTCGATGTAAGAGAGACAAGTGGAGCAAAGAAAGGTAGAGTTCCCAAAAAGAAAGAAAACGAAGCTTAAGCAGTAAACTATATAGGGCAACAGTTTAGAGGTTTCATGCCCTACCCTGCACTAGTCTACCAAACCCATTAGCCTTTCATAAACAATGTTACATTCATCCCTCATCCATATCAACCATACCAGCCACTACAACCATCAGCTTATCCATTTCATTTTCAGTCATCTTTTTAGACACCAATTTACAATCATCTTGCTGTATCTACCAGACCAAAATGGAAGCCTAATCTTAATAGTGGTCTGAGCGCCCCAAGAACTACCTAAGAAAAAACCACTTTTGACTTTATTCTTATAACATATACTGATTTATACCCTCAACTTGTCGAGAAACATTTATTAGCCCCTGTTATTTTTGAGCTTTTGAAACCTCTATTTCCTAAATGGTATAACCCTAATGCACATTGTGATTATCATTATGAAAATCCAGGCCATTCTACTGAGAACTATACTATCTTTAAGTGTAAAGTGCAATGATTAATCAATGAATGGGGTGTTAAATTTTGAGACCAGCCAATGAAAAACTCTAAATCTTAATAGGAACCCTTTATCGAACCATACTAGACCATCAATAAATGCTTTAATTGATTAGTAAGCAAGCTATGTGAAGAAAGGGATAGAGAAAGTCAAAACTCTGATGGTTAAGGTGTTTAAAGCCTTAGTTAAAATAGATATGTTAAAATTAATAGATCTTCAAGATCACTTCAGAACGGTCAATTCAATTGAGAAGTGCAACTATCACAAAGGTACTTTGGGACACTCTATCAAGAATTATGACCAACTCCATTAAAAAGAACATAAGATGATGGATATAGGTCAGATAAAATTTTTTGAAAAAAGAAAAAAATTGATGAAAGCTGAAGTGTCTATCATTGATTCAAAAAATAAGTTTGTGTATAGATCGATAACTATTTATTATGATAAGAAGTCGACATTGAAGCTAGAAAAGCTCGTCTTTCGATCAGTAGTGACAATTAAAGTTTTTAATTTTTTTTATATTGAAATGATAAAGTAGTACCATAAAAGTATGATTATGATGTCGTAGTCAACCCAGCTAATGCGAACATAACGGACGTAAGAGGGATGACTCAAAATGAGAGGTGTTATACCCTAAAGGCTCTAGATAAAGCTAGAGAAAGCAAAAAAAGGAGAAGAAAAAAAAATCAGAGTAATCCTGTTGTAGCATCAAAAAAAGACTCTCAAAAGCCATTCTCTGAGCATGAAGCTTGTGAATTCTTAAAGCTAATAAAACATAGTGAGTATAACATGATAAAACAGTTAAACAAGATGTCAGCTAGGATTTTGTTATTATCATTATTGCTCAATTTAGAGTCGTATCATAATGCTTTACTGAAGGTGTTAAATCAAGCATATGTGTCTCACAATGCTTCTGTTGAATATGTGGAACAACTTGTTGGCAATTTGACAATTTCAAACTATATTTCTTTTAGTGATGAAGAAATTTCTCTCAAAGGTCATGAAAGTACCAAGAGTCTCTACATTACTGTTAAATGTAAAAGTCATATTATGGCTAAAGTTTTGATTAATAATGGCTTATCCATCAATGTTATGTCTATGACTACTCTGACGAAACTCCCTGTTAATGGATCTTATATGAAACATAGTGATATGATAGTGAAAACCTTTGATGGAACCCGAAGAGAGGTGTTGGTAGATATAAAAATGTCGTTATAGATTGACCCGTGCACTTTCAACGTAAAATTTCAAGTTATGAACATCTCTCTTTCATACAATTACTTATTGGGTAAGCCGTGGATCCATATGACAGGTACTGTTCTATCTTTATTACATCAAAAAATCAAATTCATTGTTGAAAAAAAGCTAACATGTGTGGCAGGAGAATAAGATTTATTGGTAACTCAATTGATAAATACTCTTTATGTGAAATCAATAGATGAAGTATTAGAATGCTATTATAGATCTTTCGAGATTGTCAATGCAATATATATGGCTGAAAGATCTAAATTGTATTCGTCACACTTATCTACGATAACTAAAATGATTATTAAATAGTTTACTAAGATGGGATGGTGACTTGAAGCCGCACTTGAAAATAATTTGTAAGGAATCACTAAACCATCAATCGTTTATAAAAAGAGAGACAGATTCAACTTGGGATATAAGCTAACAAGAAGGGACATAATGAAAATGGTAAATGAGAAAAAAGATAAGAGGATAGCTAATCTTGAGGGATATAAGTCAGAGTCAGAGCCTATGATCATTTCATCCCTCTATAATTCTTTTCGTTCGGAGGGATATATTTATCCAGATTTGCCTGAAGCCCTAAGTGCATGATGCGTGAAAAAATTTTTAGAGTTGGCAATTCAAATGATGGATGATGGAGAAAAGAAGAGTCGAAGTGAAGAGCTGTTCGTGTACCCTTATCCTTCAAATTTGAAGCTGGATAATTGAAAAGTTATAGAGCTACTTGTTGTCTTTAAAACTTTAAAAAAGTAATGTACTGTGAAACTTTAAATTCCTAATTACTTTTTACGAGCATTATGAGATCTTTTGTGACGTGTTTATGTTTATCATTTTAATAAAAGGCTTGAAAAATGCATCTACATTTCTTTTATTCACTTTCACTTTTGTTCATTCAAATCATTTCCCTTTTTGCCTTAATCATTTTCTTGCCATTTCATTTTTTTTATGTGCCAATGTTCTTTTTATTTTACCTTTTGTAGAGTCTCAAATAATGAACACGAGGATAATCATGACAATAATCTTGGATTCGATTTTGAAAACTTAATTCATGTTGATGAACTTGATAATGAAAAAGATTCAGATAATTATAAACTGTCCCCTGATTTGTTAAAATTAATAGAACATGAAATAAGCAAATTGAACCCCACCAAAAAATTATCGAATTAATGAATTTGAGGGATAATGAAAATAGAAGAGAGGTCAAAATTGGTACATCTCTTTTACCAACTAAAAGACAGAAGTTAGAAAAGTTACTCCGAGAATATGTAGATGTGTTCGTGTGGTCTTACCAGGATATGCCAGGACTTAGCACTAATATCGTAGAACAGAAGTTACCTTTGAAACTAGAATGCAAGCCAGTACAGCAAAAGCTAAGGCGCATGAAGTCAGAGATGTTACTGAATATTAAGGAGAAAGTGAAAAAATAATTTGATGTAAGATTTTTAAAGGTGGTAAAATATCCTGAATGGGTAGCCAACATAGTGTCAGTTTCCAAGAAAGGTGAAAAAGTGAGAATGTGTGTCGACTATCGAGATTTGAATAGGACAAGTCCTAAGGATAATTTTTCTCTGTCCCATATCGATACTCTAGCGAATAATACTGCTAGACACTCCATATTTTCTTTTATGGATGGTTTCTCAAGCTATAATCAGATTAAGATGGCTCAGAATGATATGAAAAAAAACTATATTTATGACTATGTGGGGGATATTCTGTTACAAAGTCATACCTTTTGGATTGAAAAATGTTGGTGCCACTTATCAAAGAGCAATGGTGACTCTCTTTCATGACATGATGCTTAAAAAAATAAAGGTGTATGTGGATGATATGATTACAAAATCTCGTGAATGAGAGGATCATGTAGTCAATCTCAAAAAGCTGTTTGATAAGTTGAGAGGATTTCAGTTGAAATTGAATCATACCAAATGTACATTTGGTGCTAAATAAAAAAAAAATTATTAGGCTTTGTGGTCAGTGAAAGAAAAATCAAAGTTGATCCAGATAAGATATAGGCTATTCAAAATTTATCCCCTCTCCATACCCCGAAAGAGGTGCGAGGCTTTATGGAAAGATTGAATTATATTGCTTGCTTCATCTCTCAACTCACTTACAAGTGCAATCCCATTTTCAAGTTTGTTAGAAAACATGATCTAGGAGAATGGAATGATGAATGTCAAGAAGCTTTTGACAAAATCAAAGAATACTTATCGAATCTACCCATGTTGGTGCTGTCCGTTCCAGAGAAACCTTTGATTTTATACTTAATAGTGCATAAAAATTCAATGGGATGTGTGTTGAGGCAAAGAGATGAAACCAACAAGAAAGAACAAGCAATCTACTACTTGAGCAAAAAATTCACTGATTATGAGTCTAAGTATTCACCATTAGAGAAGATGTGTTGTGCATTGGCCTGGACAACTCGAAGGCTCCGACAATACATGCTTTATCATACCACTTGGCTCATAGCAAAGTTAGATCCTATTAAGTATATCTTCGAGAAACCTTCATTGACAGAGAGAATAGCACAGTGGTAAGTTATGCTTTCAGAGTATGATATTATTTATGTGACTTAAAAAGCTATTAAAGGGAGTGTAATAACCGAATTCCTTGCTGATCATGCAATCAAAAATTATGAGCCAATAAAATTAAATTTTCCTGATGAAGATGTGATGGCCATTCAAGAAAACAAACTTATTGTAAAGTTTTGGAAAATGTATATTGATGGAGCTGCTAACGCTTTAGGCCATGATATTGAAGCAATTTTAATATCTCCTTATAGGCACTATTACCCCATCACAGCCAAGTTAAATTTCAATTGCACAAATAATGTGGTCGAATATGAGGCTTGTGTTATAAGTCTACAAGCAGCAACTGATAAGAAGATTAAAGTGTTAGATGTGTTTAGAGATTCGACTCTAGTCATTTATCAGTTATGAAGTGAATGAAAGATGAGAGATTCCAAGTTGACCTGAAACTATAAATACATTTATGAGTTGGTCAAGTAATTTGAAGAAATTTAATTTGAGCATCTGCCCAGAAAAGAAAACCAAATTATTGATGCACTAGCTACTTTAGCTGTAATGATCAGAATAAATACAAATACTGAGATCCAACCTATCAAGTTGGGTGTGAAAGATGTACCAGTACATTACTCAAGTATTGAAGAAGAAGTTGATGGGAGGCCATGGTATCATGATATTATGCAATATATTAAAAGTCAGCAATACTCAGAGCATGCAACAGAAAATAATAAAAAGACTATCAGAAGGTTGGCTATGAGTTTTTTCTTGGATGGAGATGTTCTTTACAAAAAGAGTCAAGATCAAGTACTCTTAAGATGTGTAATGCAGCTAAAGCAAAGAGAATTATTAAAGAAGTACATGATATAGTCTGTAAGGCACATGCAAATGGTCATATAATGGCTAGACAAATCATGAGAACCGGTTATTATTGGTTGATAATGAAAGGTGACTGTATTGATTATGCTAGGAGATGCCATAAGTATCAAATTTATGCTGACAAAATTCATGCTCCACCATTTGCATTGCACGTTTTGGCTTTTCAATGGCCATTCTCTATGTGGGACATGGATGTCATTAGTCCAATCACCCCAAAAGCTTCGAATGGACATAGATTCATATTTATAATGATTGATTACTTCACAAAGTGGGTAAAAGTCGTATCGTATGCTAGTGTGACCCGATCTATAGTATGTAAATTCTTAAAAAAAGAGACAATATACAGATATGGGCTTTCAGAGATAATTATTTCTGATAATGCCAAAAATTTAAATAGCAAAATGATGAATGGAGTATGCATTCAGTTCAAGATCTATCATTGTAATTCTGCACTGTATTGTCCGAAAATGAATGAGGTTGTGGAGGCTACGAACAAAAATATCAAAAGAATCTTGGAGAAAATGATTGATACTTACAAAAATTGGCATGAGAAGTTGCATTTTACTTTGCATGCTTATAGAACATCAGTCCGAACATCTACTGGGGCCACCCTGTTCTCTTTGGTATATGGAATGAAAGTTATGTTACCGGTCAAAGTGGAAATTTCTTCACTGAGACTCCTAATGGAAGTAGAGTTAGAGAAAGTAGAATAGGTTCAAAATTGCTATGAACAATTGAACCTTATTGAAGAGAAAAGACTTACAGCACTTTGTAATGATCAATTATATCAAAAGAGGATGATGAGAGCATATGATAAGAAACTCCACCCTCGTGGCTTTAAGGAAGGAGACTTAGTGTTGAAAAGGATCCTTCCAAATCAACATGACAATCAAGGGAAATGGACACCAAATTTGAGGGCCCGTACATGGTGAAAATGGCCTTTTCTGGTAAGTCATTGATTTTGGCAGAAATGGATGGAAGTGATTTACCTACTCTGATAAATTCAGATGCTGTAAAGAAATATTTTACTTGAAAAAAATGGAAAAATAAATGAAAAAATGATAGCTTATTTAAGCTGAAAACCTGAAAAGATGGCTTATATGTGAAAGGGAAGCATCATCGAAAGATGACCTTGCAAAAAAGGGCAAGTGTAGTTTGATGAGTTTTGAAAAATTAAGAAAGTTATCTGATGTAGTTTTAGAAAAAGAATCTGGGAATATTTTGTTCATGATTATCTTGTGATCATTACTTGGGTACTTTTGTTTCAACTTGAACACTTTTTGTTTCCATGCACTTATTATTAGTTTAATGAAATATGTCAGCTCCCCTTTGAAAATAATGCCTATCTATTATATTACCTCATTTGATATCTTTGTTCACTTTACAAATGAATAAGAGAAATGTGTGATTGCATTTTGTTTGTCTTGAACTTAAAATGATGATAAACACGAAAGATCTCAGTATTACTTTTTAAAAGTTGACAAAGGTAGATGAAAGAAGATGAGAAAAGCATTGATGTTGCAGATTTTTGAAGAAAAAATATTATTGGAGAAGAATACGATGGACAGCTATTAAGAATGGATTAGTTATAAGGCAATTATTAAGAAGTTTGATAAAAAAAAAAGGGGGCAAAAAGTGAGAGATGTCGAAAACCTTTTTACTACGATAAATAATTTTGATTGCATTACATGCATTGCATTTAGAGCACTCAGTACATGCATCTATGAGTAGTTATAATAAAAACAAAAACTTTTCATTTTTGAATGAAAAACAAGATTTTGATGTTCGGATGAAGACAATGATCTAACAAGAGATGTCAAAAGAGAGATATTTGCTTGTTTAAAAATGAAAAATCAGTTTCGAGAAAAGTGGAATTTTAAAGTTGTTGAGCCTCTGCTGAGAGCAGCATTTTTAAGAATTTTTAAAGTTGTGAAGCCTCTACTGAGAGGAGCATTTTTTTAAAAATTTTTAAAGTTATTGAGTCTCTGCTGAGAGAAGCATTTTCAAGAATTTTAAAGTTGTTGAGCCTCTACTGAAAGAAGTTTTTTTCAAGATTAATTTTAAAGTTATTGAGCCTATAATAAGAGGAGTTTTTTTCAAAATGAATTTTAAAGTTATTGAGTCTCTACTTAGATGAACTTTTTTTCAAGATGAATTTTAAAGTTATTGAGCCTCTACTTAGAGGAGCTTTTTTTCAAAATGAATTTTAAAGTTGTTGAACCGCTACTTAGAGGAGCTTTTTAAATTTTTTTAAAGTTGTTGAGCCTCTACTTATAAGAGCTTTTTCTCAAGATGAATTTTAAAGTTATTGAGCCTCTACTTAGATGAGTCTTTTTCAATATGAATTTTTAAAGTTGTTTAACCAGATTAGAGAAGCTTTTTAAATAAAAAAAAAGGGTTTTATGTTCAAATTATCTTTTTTTCGGATAAAATGGTGGTCTATTTGTCCTTGCCTTATTTTCGATTCTCAAGAATAGGCAAAGAGGGGCAGCTATAGACACTATTTTATGTATTTATTTATTTATTTTTATTTTTAAATTTTCCTTTTTCTTCATTTTTCTGTCAACTTTTCTGTTGGTCTCTGGCAGCCGTATTGCCAGTGGCTCTGACAGTCACCTACAAGCTACCCCAGCTCTGGCAGCCACCGGTAGTCGTTCTGATAGTCAGTGACTGTCCTAATCGTAGGCAATCAAAATATCAAATTTTTTGATATTTTGATATTCCTTTTGCTCTATAAATAGAGCTACAAAAATACCAACGAAAAAAAAACCTAGAAGCTCTACCAAAAAAACCAAAACAGATCAAAAAACACTCACTGCCAGATTAAAAAAAAGGTTTCCTATGGAACAAAAAAGAAAAACCAAAATACAAGCAAACCAATAGTCCTTGAAACAGGAACAACAACGTCAGTCTACAAAAAACAAAAAAAAATCACAGAAACAAGAAAAACCAATTTGGTTGAAACCTTTTAGGCTAGATCCCCGTTGTTCGAAGCTTTTTTTTTGTAAAACTAAGCTCGAATTTGGATTCAGGAGGCTGAAAACATTCATTTCAAAGATTTTAAATTTTTTCGACGATCGACAGAAGACGGTCGGTGACCACTGACGACGGTCAATGCGGTGGAATAGTCGTTGGATTTTAGAGAGACAGAAGGGGAGCTTTCTGAGAGAATGAGAGAGAAAAAAGAAGAAGACTGAAAAAAAATTGATTTGGCCTTTAAATAGGCCTTCAAAACGACGTCATTTAAGATGATAGTAAAATGATGCCGTTTCGACCCTAGAGGATCTGCGCGTCGACCCGTAATCCGACCTTGGTTCTACGCATCTGACCCGATGACCCGTTCTCCCTTTTGCCTCTTGACTAGTCCAGTTGAGTCGGCCAAGATCGGACCAAACCAATGTCGAACCGTTAAACTCGAACCAACCAGATCAAACTTGATCAAACCGTCGAATTGACCCAAATCATGTTGATCGGACCATTGATCGATCCGACTCAGGTAAAAAAAATTTTTTTTGGAATTTTTTTTAATATTATTTTTTTTGTTATTTTAAATTTTATTATTAATATTTATGCATATAAAAATGTTTAAATTTACCAAAATAAAATTTTATTATTTTATAATAATAATTAATAAAAATAAATAATAAAATTTATAATAAAAATTTTTTATAAGTATAATTAAATAAAAATAATACAAAATTAATGAAAAATAAGAAAAAAATTTTTTTTATCCAACGATGAAATTCAAAGGTACTCTGAGTAGTAATACTTATGAAATCTCTAAGTGAAAAGATTTTTTTAAATACTACCAGTGTATTAAAGTATTTATAAAAAGTTTTCAATACAATAAATTTTTTTTTCTTTAATAAAATAATAAAAATTAATTAATAAATTAAGAATAAGTAATAAAAAATAAGAAAAAAGGAAAATTTATCCAATGATGGGATTCTAAAAGTATTTCGAGTAGATATGCTTTAAGAACTTCTTAAGTGAGAATATATTTTTTAAATATTACCAGTGTATTGGAATATTTATAGCAAATCTTCAATATAATAAAAATTCCTCTTTTCTTCATTTTTTTAAACGAAAAAAATAATAAAAATTCATAATATTTCTAAAGAGTAAAAATAAAATGTGTGCATCAATATGTTAGCATTTGCATTGCATGCATGAAATAATTTTTATGAAAAGTAAATTCGAACCTCCGATGATAGGATTCTAAGGTATTTCGAGAAGCAATGCATAAAAAATATTTGGTGAGAAAAAGTTCTTCTAATATTCTAATATATTGGAACATTTTAAGAATTATTTTAATAAAAAGGTTCTAATTTATATTTTTTGAATAAAAATAAATAATAAATAAAAAAAAAATATTTTTCAAACATCGAAAATGGGATTGTTTTTTTATCAAAATTAAAGGATAACACGTAGTTAATTGGTATCGTTTTAAACGGACGTTGTGGGGGTACTAATCATTCTCCATGCATAATCAACTCTCGAACCTAGACTGTTACGCAGACTCTAAAATTATCTTTTTAATAAATTTTAATTAATTTTAAGATTTCATTAAAAGGATATATTTTAATAGGTGGCCAATCGCACCTAGCCAAAAAAAATTGGTGACGACTTTGTTATATTTTTTGTTTCGTTTTCAAATTCATCTAACGGACACAAAATCGTTACGACAGCATAAGTTAGGTGTCTTATTGCCTTACACTGAATTCTCACTATAATTTTTTCAATTAGTGGCGTACAGTTTTCAACACTAAGCTTGTGGGTAACTAGTGGTACCCCTCGATATCTAATAGGAAAAGAACCTTTCATGAACCTTGTTGCAACCAGTATTTCATCTAACTGGTCTCATGAAAATCTTGTGCAAAATAGCTCACTCTTTGCACAATTCAGCTATAGGCCTGAAAATGAGTAAAATAGGTCTAGTACCTTTTGAACACCTATTATAGACTCCAGGTTCCCTTTTGTGAAGTTTAGTAGGTCATTTGCAAAGCTTAATGTTACAACATATAGATATAAAAATCTACAATTAGACTTAACAAGCGGAGTCGTCAACAATCTTTTTTAACTATGTGTGATTAGTCACCTAATGAATATATCGTTTTTAAGAAGCTCCAAAGCTTGACTAAGGGTCTTTAAAGAATAAGTTTTGATCTACTAATCAAGACAAGGTTTGAAAGGTCAATTACATATAGAGAAGGTTATAACACCTTCACATACACATCTAAAAGACGATATAATTTTATTTTAAATCATCCTAAGGTCTTGATTCTAATGGCCTTAAATTTTAATATTGAATAGTGGAAATAATTTTTAAGATTTTCTATCAATCTAGTAGAATTCTTAAAAATATTTTTTCACTTCAAGAGTATTCAAAAATCCCATTTATTTTCTTGAAGATGTTCTGTTGTCAGAAAAAGTTTAATCATTTTTTTAGTTTGATTTTTATTGAAAATATATCTAATTATTTCACCATTTGGGCTAAAATTAGAAATATCTTCTTACTTAGAAATTTTTTAAATAATCATCTATTTCTGATTACTAAGAATTTCATCATAGAAATTTATTTTTTATTTTCTAAATTTTTCACCATTTGGGTCTTTTTAGAAAAAACTCATGTTAGATTTTTTTTATCTTTGGAAAGAAAATAATATGACAACTTATTTCTTAAAGTTTCATTTAAAATTTTCTTCCATTTGGGACAAATTTAAAGAAATTTCTCACCTAAATATTTCTTAAAAAATTTACCATTTGAAATTTCTAAGAATCTCATTATTGGATAATTGTCAAATATTTTTAACCAAAATGTTTTATTTGAAAAAGAATACAATTACTTTTATTAAAATTTCATCTAAATTATTTCACCATTTTGGATAAATTTAGAGAAATTTTTCACCTAGAGATTTTTTAAGAAATTTACCATTTGAAATTTTTAAGAATTTCATCATTGAATAATTAGTATTTAAATTTCAAAAAATTTTATTAAATTTGTATTTTTTTATTTTAAATTGAAAATAAATATTAATTATTATTATTGAAACTTTATCTAAGTTATTTCACCATTTGGGATAAATTTAGAAAAATTTTCTTACCTAGGATTTTTATAGAAATTTACTATTTGAAATTTATAAAAATTTCATAATTGGATAATTAATATTTATTCCCAAAATTTTTATTTTGTAAAAAAAAAAAGTTTCTAATTTTTCCTAAAATTTAATCATGCAAAAATACTTTAAAAATAAATAAACAAATAAAATAAATAAATAAAATAAAATAAAAAATATCAAATAGGATTGGCTTGGCTTCAGTGGTTACGGTACAGTTCGACTTGACTTTAGCACAGAAGGCAACTCTAAAGATGTTGCTCAACGACTTAGCTTGGCTCGGTTTCAGGTTCTAGTTGCCAAAAGTGAGTCGTAGGTTAGGGCGCTATGAGTTGGATTACTCGAATGGAAATGGGTGGATCTTAAGGTTGTTTGACCTTCAAAACGACATTGTTTCAATGGAGTATAAATAGGCCAAAACTTTCTTTTTCCTCAAATTTCTTTTTTCTTTCTTTCTTTCTTTTTCCTTTTCTCTTTTCACTCTCTTTTCTCTTTAAAAACTAATGAACGCTGATTGAATCTTCATCGATCTAAAAAATCTTATTCAAATTTGGGTTGGTTCGCTTGATATTCGTCGAAAGTTCATCGATTTTTGGAAAATTGACACTAAAAACTAGAAAACTTGCTCGAAAGTCGCTGAAATTTTCAAAGATTGTGAAAAAATTCAAACAAAAACTAGAATTTCTAAAAATTTCTAGAAAATTACAAATCTTCTTTTCAAAACAACGATTTCCTTAAAATTTCTGGCTGCTTTCGTGTGTGCTTTTTCTTTGCCTTTCTGTGTCAATCTTTCTGTGTGTATTTCTTCATTTTGTATGGGTATATCTTGATTAGAACCAAGAGAACCCTATTCTAGAAAGGATTTTGATCCCCTTTAAATTTTAACTTCAGATTTTAAGTCTAACCCAAACCCAAACAAACAATTTCGTTTAAACTAACCATTTGATTTCTTTTTCATTTTTTTAATTTTTTATTATTTATTTTTTTAATTAATAGAAACAAGTAAAAACCCAAACAGATTGGGATGTCTACACTTAAGTGTGTCAGTTATATTTTCTTACACTTTAGGCGATAAAAAAAGACTCTATAAGTTGCTGCTATATCCGAAAGCCTAGAGAAGACATTCTTACTATGACAAATAAGTAAGGTGACATATAGCCCCCTTGCCTTACTCCTCTAGCTCCCTTAAAATACCTAACCAATTCTCCATTAATTGACAATGAGAATAATGGCTTAGTGAGACAACTTTTAATCTAGTTGATAAATCTCTATAGAGACCTCATAGCCTCAAGCACTGTGATAAAAAAATCTCAATTAAAAGAATCAAAAGCTTTCTTTAAATCTATTTTTAATGCCCATCTTGAGGAAAACATTGTTTTGCTATAATCTCACTAGTTCCTGTGCCAGTAATACATTATCTGTGATGCTTTTCCCTTTGATGAAGGCACTTTGATCTTTGCTCACCAACGTTTACAACACTTGTTGCAATCTACTCGCCAATATCCTAGTAATGCTCTTAGTAAATAACAGAGCAGCATAAGATGGGTCTGAAATCATGCTGGTTGGAAACTGACTTGTTGGCACCAAAGCAATAATAGTGGAGTTAAAGTTGATAGCAATTCTCCATTTTGAAAGAAATGTGCAATGGCTCTATTAACATCCTCCCCAATTATGAATTACAAGATATTTGATTATTTAATAAGGTCTACTAATGTGTAATCTTATGTGGCAACATATATTATTAAAACATCAAATAGTTTTAAGTAAATTTATTCCATCAAGTATTCAATTTTTAAAATTTTCAAAAATTAAGTTTATCCAAATATTTTAATGCATATAAAATTTATCCTAAATTTAATCCAAACAAAACAAATCTCATAACTCGCTCTTAGCCATTCAAATGTAATTTTAAAAGTTTAAAACCCTAAATCTTAGAAACTATAAAATTCATACACAATCTAAATTAATAGCCTTGTATATTTAAATAAATAAAATTTGTGGTTGAGTAACTATTGTTTACCATTCCATTTGGTTTACCATTCTATTTTTACCTCTCTTTTCCTATGATTTATTTAAAATAAAAATATCTTATTTCAATTTAAAATCATAATATTATGTTAATTTAAAATTATACAAACTTTTTTATATCTTTCATACAAGAGATACACATTATCATTAAATGATTAAAAGTTAAGAGATCAATAAATATGTCATTCAAAAATAACTGAAAGCAATTGAGATGCATCCAAAATTACATGTAAAACTTTTGAAATATTTAATCTCAATAGTGAATAAATTGTAAGAGATGGTAAGAATGAGTCTCCCCGAGGTGCTTAAAGTCCATTAACTTTAACCAAAGAAACTGAAACACAAGTAGGGGTGTAAATGATACATTAGTACTCGTAAGCTACTCAGGTTCGATTTGAATAAAACTTGAATTCGGTTTGATTATTATCGAGTCGAGCTTGAGCTCAAGTAACTCAATTCATCGATCGAGCCGAGTTCGAGTATTCTTATACCCGGTTCAAGCAGTTTACGAGCCTAATCGAGCTTTTATATTTAAATATTTTTTATTATTTTAATTAATAAAATATCTCGAATTTGAGTTCGAGCATAAATAATCAAGCTCTTGTTGAGTATAAGAATCGAGCTTATTTTTACATATTAATCGAGCTTAATCGAGCGAGCTCGAGTAGCTTGATTTCAATTACGAATCAAATTCAAGTTAAAAAAATAAAATTCGATTGAGTTCGAGCTGAGTTGACAGTCGAACTCAAACTCGAGTTTCTCACTGTATTGACTCGACTCAACTCGATTATACCTCTAAATACAAATAAAGATGAAAGCCATATGAAACCAAGTGAAGTTAACATAGAAATTTCTGCTTAAGATCGAAAAGCTGTGATCTTGAAAAATATCGGTGAAGGTGACTAGATTTGTTTCACTGTGGCTATCAATGTTCTGCCTTTATCAATTGGTGACAGTCAAAAAGTGCCAACTTTCATTGTAGATAAAAGATGTTAAAAAGATCAAATCAGAAATGAAACAGGATACAAAGGTTATATAAGGAATGGAAATTGTATGGGACTAAGACATTGATAATTTAAAATATAATATGATAATATAATATAAATATGTTATAAAAAAAATATGTAAGTAATATAATTTAAAAATTTAATAATAATTATATATGGATTTAATAAAATTTAAAATATATATTTTATATTTTTATATTTAAATAAATTATAATATATAATTTTTATGTAAAATATGATATGAATATATAAATTTTAGTATTTTATATAAACAAAAAGTATGAATAGTCAAATCTAAATAGGAGAATAAAAAAGAGTGGTGGCAGATAATGTTCAGAGCAAATTGGACTTAAAAAATGCATGCAAAGAAAAAATCACTCATGATTTTCAAAAGTAAAAAGATGTACATGATTATCAACTTTAATTTAATTTTTTTCTACACGTTTTCTATTTCTTGGTTTTTTTTTAATACATGGATTATATTTTCTTCTTGATTATTCAAGTTAATTATCATATTAATTTTGATTTCTTTAGGATTTTCTTTTAATCTATTGTAACTGCCAATTTGATATGTTATATGCCTCTCTATAATTTTTATTTTTGTATGTACAAGCTCCTTTCTATATTATTACTTGAACATTTTAAAACAGTTTGTTTATCATTATTAATGAATAAATTGAATATAATAAGATTGTCTGAGTAGTATTTATATTTTTCAATATTTTTGAATATTTTAAAATAATTATTTGGTTGTCTTTAAAGAGAATTTAAATTATAATGAAATTTTATTTTTTAAAATAAAGAAAAGAATATGAATTTTCTTTCTTAATTTTATTTTCCATTTTTCCTTTCTAATTGTACAAGGTTTATTTTACTATAATCTTTTTCTAATTTATCTTCAATTTGTATAATTCCATTTTAGTTTGGTACTTTTTTTAAGGTACGTTCCTATAGAATTAGTAAGTCTTGAATCATATTTTTTTTGGACATAAAAATTTTTATTTAACATGTTTGTGTTATCTTTGTATTAAATGAAAATTTGAACAATGAAAATGAAAAAAAGATTATATAATTATTATCATTACTATTATTATTATTATATTTTTATTTTAGTAATTGATCTTTTTAATTAACATTTGCATCATTTTATAATTATCTCAATTTTGACAAATCAACTCAAAGTATATTATAACCTAATTATATATACCTAATTCAAGGTAAATTAAATATTATTAATTTATATATGAACATACATATGTGCATACATATTTAAATAGATAAAACTAATCATTACATTGTATGGGTCAAAAGTTAATTTTTAGGATTTTAAAATACCTAATTTAGAAAAAAAAAAAAATTGGGTAAGAATTAGATTATTTAAATTTTAAGATACTTGTATTCATTCAAGTAAAAAAAAAAAAAAAGGATTTTTCATTATATACGAGTAAAATTGACATGTATAGTATTTGAGTTTGACTCTCTTTGAACTTAATTGCTTGTCCGAAAACGGTTGTTGACTTTTGTCGTATCTCAGTTGATTATTGCTAGCTAGGAGCCTAGGATATGGTATTTATTTCTAGGTGGGGAATCGAACAGGGTATTAATTCTTACTGTAAAGTCTCATAGCATCATTTTCTTATCAAGACCCCATTGTCAAACATCAGTCTTCGAGCATTAAATACATGCATAAAAAGTTTCAATTATTTTACAATATTGTCAATCTTAATTTATGCTCATCAAGACGACTAATTTATCAGCAGGTCACTAGGAATTGTCGCTGTAAAGCTTGTGAATATTGATTGGGGAGCTACTGCTTTCATCTCCATATAGTAACTGTTTTGCGATTATAAGATTTGCAGCTTCGGTGGGGTGATATGCATCCCAAAACACATACTTGGATCGATCCTCACACAAAGCTGAAGCGCTTGTGTTTGCATCTCGGCTCTTAAAGCAAATGAATGGTGGAAAATACCCTCCACAACATGGTTCATCAGCATTCTCAAAACCTAGAAGTGTCCGAACATATAAATTTAGCAAGCTATATCGTCATTTCTGATTCGAAAACATAATTATGGAGCATGCATTAATTAGTTCTATGTACAAAAGGATCAAATGATGTTATCTCCTATTAATTAAATTTGGATTTTTTTGTGATTTTATATTTAAATTCAAAAATTTTATTTATTGATAATTATGATTATTTTCAGTGTTTTCAAAAAAAAAAAAAAAAACATGTATGTATGCTCAATTTGGTTACTATTTTTGTTATTTGTTTTTTATTTTTGAAAGTAAAAGGCAAAAATAAAAAAAGCAAATTTCATTATAAAAACAAATAGTGTTTATGAATAATTAAAAATTAAAATTGTAATCTTTAAAATTATAATGCATTATTTTATTTTTTTTATCATTTAACTTTTTTACTATTTATTTTTATAATAAACTGTAATTTTTATCATTGTTAACAATTTTTTAAAATGAAAAAATATAGTAAGAAAAAAGTAATAAATGTGTCAATAAAACAGAAAATTAATTAAATTTTGTAAAATTATGATATATATATATATATATGTATGTATGTATACATGAAATAAAAAGATAAGTTTTTGAACTAACCAAATTGGCGATAGTTAGCAATGATGTTCATGAAAACATGGTAGGAGTTTCCGAATACAAAGATTGCTTCCGGTCCCATCTCTTGATTTAAACGATTCAAAAGCTCTTTTAATTTCTCATTGTAGCGCTGGATCAACGCATTCACCTCACCCGAGCATTTTCCGCTTGGCAATAGCTTGAATGCTCGAACAAAAGGTATGCAACCAAGTGGCCCAACACCAACAACAACCAACTTCCTGGCCCCCAACTCATGCAATCGCTACGCCAAATATATATATATATATATATATCGAATTTCTGATTAGTAATTGCACATTCTTTTATGATTTATCAAGAGAATTCCAATTTTCATAATAGAAAATGCTAAACGATACCAACAATTTTTCAATATAAACAAATCCGAATAGATAGACATAAAAATTTTATCTTAACAAGTTGACATTAATCATGTTATTTATTTGTTGTCTTACTTTTGGATCAAATAGTTTTTTGGGACTATAAAGCAGTACTCTTTTATTTGCACAAAGAAAGATGTAACCCAACCCAAATATAAGTGAATGGATTTTAAATACTGAAATTTAAATTTAAATTTATTAGATGTTATCTTTTAAAAATAATAAATAAATAAATTAAATTAAACTAAGAATTTAAAAGTATTGTCCTTTCTCCATTGCTATTTTATCAAAAAAATTTATGCTATTTTAAAAATAAGTGGTCAAATATCACACATCCCATTGGGGCGGGTATCCATATATAAATAGAAGCTTCCTAACTTTAACATGTTTGGTAAGAGAAAAAAACCAAAAAAAGAAAAGAGGGTGGAAAAAAACTACTTTCTTTTCTTATTTTGTTGTTTAGTAAAAAAGAAATAAGAAAGAAGGAAAATGAGTAGATTTATATATATATATATATTTTCAAATGTTTCAAGAAAATACTCATTTAACTTAAATTAATAATTTTATTTATAATTTTAAAATTTTACTTGTATAATCTTTCTTTCCTTTTATCTTTCATCTTTTATGCCAAAAACAATTAATGAAAAAAAACTTTATTTTCTCTTTTCTCATTCTTTCCTATCCCTTCCTTCCAATTTTCTTCCATCTACCAAATATAATTTATAGGAAAATTTTTGAATGAGTGGAAAGTCGTATATTCTTACCTTAAGTTGAATGGTCAAGTTGGAGATCATGAAATCTAGGAAAGTTGTAGGGAAGACCTTGTCATGTCCCAGAAATGGTATCGATGGTTGGACATAGTTCAATATATCATTGGACCCACTTGTGAGAGAGAAGATTGCCTTCTTTAAAAATTCCTTGGTGCGATTTTCACCCATCGCATTCACCATGAAATTTCTATTTTGCTCGAAATAGTTCACTTGTTCCCCAAGTGGAATTCTTCCAATCTGCATAGAAGTTCTCTTATTGTTGATTTTATTCTACTTATAATTAAACAACATATATAATGAATTGTACTCACAAAGAAAAACCCTGTTTCATCCATAATTCCCGAAGCCCCAGAAGCATAATTCATTCCCCTGAGAATCACCTCTGCTTGAGTGTTTGGGGCAAGGTAAGGTGGTGGAAAGGATTTGGCTCCGAGAGCTTGACCTGATTCATCCAAAAATAAATAAGGGTTCCAATATAAGTTTGAAAAAAAAAAAAAAAAAAACAACATGTGGCCTGTTTGAGACATCACTTTCAAGGACAAATGATGAGCAAAACAACTCAGAAGAGTGATATTAATTTCATGTACCACGCCACCTCCCTTCTTTCTCCTCTCTACCAAACAACTGGCCTTACATTAATGGCTTCTGAAGTTCTTCAGGATTTCTTTTAATATTTCAACAGTCGTGCTTTTGACAAATTAAAATCCTATACAAGCTGAAGCCTCCGAACAGGTAGATAGAACTTGTAAAGCGAATTAATCGTTACTATATTGCTTGTAGTACATTAATTCCACTAATCTAGCTTGTGTTACTCGTCTGATCATATCAATCCTAGCAAGTGGCTAGAAAGCCAGAAGGCCTAACCGATGATTATAAAAGACCAGCATTACCTATAATGTCAGCTATTGTTCGACCATTGGTAAATCTTCCGGTAGGTTGCCCACCCGAAGGCTTGAAGTCGATGCCATAAGGAGGGGAATCAGCCTTTGAGAGGGTGAACAGATAATCATTGTTTCCCGCATCAACCAAGGAGTCCCCGAATACAAAAGACGTGAAACACAAACTTGGCACTACATGCAAGGAGAAAACAATTAGTAGTACGAGGGAAAAAGGCTTGGAAATAATTCCGAGGGTATCCATTTTTTCATTGAAGCACATTGTTGTTACTTAAGGCATGCATGACTAAATAAGTTGAGCCGGTTTTGTACTTGCCGATATTATTACATATTTTGGTTCAGAAGCTGAGTTACATAATTGTCCTTTGAGCGGCCGGTAAGATTTTGAACTGGTCACTTGGATTAGGTCAATTGTGTGGTCCCAGAAAGAAATTATACGAAGAAAGTTTAAAAGGAAACAAGTGCGCCCGAACGAAAAAGAAAAAAACAGTTTTTTTCTTATAACCATTGATAAGGACTCGTTGACGGGTTCAAAAGAATGCAAAAAGTACCAAAGGTCTGAATACACGCTCATTCTAACATCAAACAACCTCTATCTATAATTTAAAATTTGATAATATCCTAAATAAATAGTATATGATCAAAATTTGAGCCAAGTCATATTTTTTTATTTTGTTTTATTTTGATTTTTTTGTTAAATTATTTTATATTTAATAAATATATTTTTTATAGATTTTATTTTTAAAAAGTAGAACTCTTTTTATACCAGGCTTTTTTTTTAGTTTTTTAAAATTTTTTAAAGATAAAAATATTATATTTATAAATAATTAACATATAATTCATACATTTATTCATTTATTATATAAATTCTACTTATTTAGACTTTTATTTTATTTTCATTCAAAGTTTCGATGAGACTCGTTATATATATTTTATTTAATTTTTTTGGCCAACTTTTTTGTTTTTATATTTTTCATTTAAATAAATTTGTAAAAAAACTCAATTGAAAATATATTTTTTTAAATTAAGATTGAATTAGGACGGGTTTAGTTTTTTTTTTTTTATGAGAAATCAGGAGCAAAAATATGTTTAAAATGATTTAGCTTAACTCATTTTAAAAAATATATAAAAGTATATGTGTTATTATTAATTGAGTTATATATATATTTTAAATTTTATTTTAAAAATTAATATTTTAAACTCGATAAAGATGTTTATGTGATACTTTATATGAGCTTTTATTTTTTATTTTTTATGTTTTTGTCCTTTTTACTTTTTTCTAATTTTTTATCCTTAGAAATTTTCTATTAAATAAAATTTGTAAGGATACGAGGTGATTTAGATATTCAACTGTCATTCATATTTTTTTTACTCTTCATCTTTTGCTTTTTTTAATTACCTAAATATTACAACAAAAAAAATGAATAAATGAAAATAACAAAACAAACAAATTTTGATCCACCATCAGGCATGGCACCTCACTTAGTAAGTATAATTGTTGGATCTAGTCTAGATAATATTTCGGGTTTATAATTATATAAAGACCGGTGGAAGCATGTTTAGAGCATTACATTGTAGTTTGTATGGATTTCTTAAGGCCAAAACCCACAATAGTTTAAGGAGTTTATAGACCATTTTGTTTCTGAATAACTAAGATTGAACTGTTGTCAAAACCAATATCAAAAGGCTATTGTTCTCCAAAAAATAATAAAATTTTGAGACATTCTATATCTCTTCCAGAGATTGGTATCCTCTTTCTAGCTAGCTAGATTTAGGACAAATAACAAAAGTAAAGCAGTAGAAATTCAAAGCATATAGAATTTTAATTTTCATTCCACCCACCACTTTCCAGGGTCTCTTGATCAATAGGATATTTAAAGACAAACAATTCTAGGGTCCGAATTTCTAAGATATTGTAGTTATAATGCAGAAATAGCATTAGTTTCACTCTCATGAACAGAAGTACAGATTCCGAAATATTGCTTGTTTTTTAGTCTTGACAATTTATAAAACCCTCCCAATTCATAAAGCATCCATCACATAAAGGATTTATTATAATTTATTTAGATTCTAAACAAAAGAATGTGCAACTCAATGGTGTCCATCGATAGAAACCATCCGATCCAATTGAATAAACACAGTAATTAACGACACTATCATCTAAACCATTAAGGATATACACTAATGATGATGCTCCTTCAAATGACCCCCTTTTTATTAAGTGCTCAGCATAGCAAGCTGGTCCGATATTTATGGTGAAATAAATTTCGAAGTATCACTGAAAAAATTACATTAATTCTCTCAGAACTGGACACTATAGGGGGGTGTGTGTGTGTTTTTTGTAAACAAAGCTATTGGGTCTGAAATCCACACGGCAAGAGTTTGTATTCAATTTTGATTGATGCTGATAATATCTATATATGTCTACTCATGTTTAATGACAAAATAAACTATGTACTGATTGCTTCTATGTATCAGCTTTTTCGATCATTAGCATTCTTATTGCTTTCCTCTTTGCATATATACTTCTTGATGTAATCCAGACAATTGGATCATCTATTAGCCTGTTAATTAGGCAGGAAATAGTAGGTAATCACCTATTTTCAAGTCAGTATCACTATCATAAATCAATTAAGGCATGTACATACGAAGAAACACAAGATAACATCAACCGTATTTTGAAGATGAACAAGAAATTAAAGGGTTTGAAGCTGTAGCTCACTGCGAATAGAGGCTCATTAACTCTGCTCATTGCTATTCTCGAAACATCATAATCAGAAAAAGTTGATATCTCAGAAAAAACGAATTAGTTTGGTGAAGAGAATTCCAAAACATGCGCTGCTATTAATTAATTTGTCAGAATAATTGTAGTGTTGGGCATTTATCCACAGATATGATAGTGCCTTTTCATTATTTCCTGGCGTGCATCGCACCGTTGCCGACCTAAATTCAGGGTTCCTTTGGATTCATAAGCACCTTCCCTCCGGTGGAGGTGCAATTAGAAAGTGTTTTTGTGCCAATAGGCATGAGGTAGTCAAAAATGGTTTTTAATTATTTTGAGAGTTGTATGTGATGTAATTAACAAAAGCAAGGGATTGGTTTCGGTCGTGAACGAATAGAGATCATAAGTCTTTTATGTTGAAATCTTTTAGAAAAAATTAGTTCCGAGTAACAATGCTTTGCATGATTTTCCTTCAGAGAATGTGCAGCATGTGCTGAGACGGGTAATTTCAGCTTTGTCTCTATTCATGGTATGGACACAGTGGCCCTCCTTTTTCCCAATTTAGCGTAGGGGAGTTAATGACTTGGTTAAGAGGAAGCACTGATCGTCATATTTATTTCAAGCAAAGACCAATTATTCTTCTTTGTTGACATTACATTAAGCCCTCGAGAGGACGGTGTTGGTGATTGTCACTACCAAAGGGAATATGAGATTCATGTGGAGAAGAAAGCATGCAATAAATACAAGAGGTTTGGACAAAGCTGTTCATTTTTGAAAGGAAAAAAAAATATTAACTTTAATGGTTGGCCAAAGCCTCCAGAGCAAGGGATGAGAAAAAAAAAAGTCTAAAATCGAATCTGCCAGTGGCAAGGAAGTGGCTCCTAGTTACTTTTCTCTGTTTTCCTAATTCTGAACCCCTTTTTATTGGATTTGAGAAGAATTATAGCAATTTTTTTTTTCACCCTGGGGGTTCAACCACCACCTATCCTTTTTTCCTTGGCCAACAAACGATGTTAAATGAAACAATTAATTCATTTATCCGCACCTGTTAGTGTGTTTCCTCCCTCTCTCTCTCTTCCACCCATTAGGCTTTAAAGGAAGCTGTCCCACACGGTTCCGTATATATTCTACTGTTGTTTTTCTGTTTATGTTAGTATTGGATTAGCATATTATGATCGGAGAGAACAGAGAAGAGGGATGAGATAGTTTATTTTGAGGCCTTCAATTTGTTTCACAGACATTTTCAACTCTAAAAAGCTCAATCAGTGCCTTGACATTGTCCTTGTAACTCTTGTCTCTCTGTTTGTCGTTCTCCTTAACTCCTGATCTTTGTGGGGTAATCAGCTATTGCGGTAGGGTTGGGAAGAGGGGTTCTCTCAAATGGATGTAATGTGTGAAATCAGATCGGTGCTACCATTAATAGGAGAAGTTCTGAATCAGGCTGTGAGCTTCATCGTCTTCTGTATTTTCGACCTTCTTGATTTCATTTTATGTTTTGTTTACAAAGTGGCTGACTTCTGCATTGAAGCTGAATGGAAGACTTGTTCCTGCTCCTCTGCTAACGAAGCCATCACTGGCAGTGGCAAGATCTTAGTCTCAGAACAGGGTGAGTCCAAGATTGTTCGCCTTACTTCAAGCAAGTTGCAGCTGGAGGACATTTCTGATACCCTCTATTCACGTCCTTCTCTTGTGACCGAGTTCTCAAAGTTTGCCGTTAATGAGCTGAAGAAGCTCAAATTGGATGGCATTATCATACAATCTTGCGAGAAGATCAAGAAAGGAAGAGTGAGATCAACGTTGACCGTTAACTCTACCATTGTGGAAATGCTTCAGGGCAAGATGGTTGGGCAGCATTTGCAGCCCGTTCCTAGATGGTCTGATTGCGATTGTGAATTCTGCAATTCTTGGACCTCTTCTGGAAAAGACACCCTTTTCGTTAAAGCTGAGGGACCAAAAGGTAAGTGAGATTCAATCAAATATTAGCCAAATGTGATTAAATAACTATCATCATATTACTATTAACCTTCATTTATTACATTCAGTGTTTTGAAACTAGCTGTTGCGTTTGTGATGTCAGATAAAGCACGAGAAGATGTGTTATTCATTCATGGCTTCATTTCGTCATCAGCATTTTGGACTGAAACTTTATTCCCCAACTTTTCAAACACTGCTAAATCAACTTATCGTTTTCTGGCACTTGATCTACTGGGTTTCGGGAGAAGTCCTAAGCCAACCGACTCCCTTTACACCTTAAGAGAGCATGTGGACATGATTGAAAAGTCCGTGCTTGAAGCATACAAAGTTAAATCTTTCCACATTGTGGCACATTCTTTAGGCTGCATCTTAGCCCTTGCCATAGCTGTAAAACACCCGGGATCTGTGAAGTCCCTCACCCTACTTGCACCGGTAAATTCCTTCTTTTACCAATATTCATTTCTTAGATAAAAATTTTTATCATTGCAAGAGTAGTATCATGTATCATCTAACCAGAATATATGTATGCATATGGCAGCCATATTATCCAGTGCCAAAGGGTGAATCAGCAACACAATATGCTATGCGAAGAGTAGCGCCCCGACGAGTGTGGCCTATGATGGCTTTTTGTGCATCCGTTGGTTGCTGGTACGAGCACATCTCCCGGACGATTTCCCTGGTCATGAGCAAGAACCACCGGCTGTGGGATTTTCTCACTAAACTTATCACCAGAAACAGGTAATAATAATTTCGCTAATCCTAATTCCTAACACCTCCTCAGATCGTGTCCACCAAAAAAATGAAAAAACCTAACTGCAATCCCATACAATACAGAAAATATTAATCCATGTTATTATCATCTTTAACCGTCCAAGTTCCACGTCAGTTCTTTTTTTATTCCAAACTTAATTCAATTAATTTATGACACTATATATTCTTAAGAGATGAGATTCAACAATTTTATAATTGAAATCTTAGCATATCTGCAATCCCTCACCATGTTTTGAGACTGCATGCGACCACTTATGTACAAAAAAAATATATACCAAACTACTCATCAATCTAATTTTGACAAGTTTGGAAAATTATTTTCCTGTAGTCTTACCATTTATCAGTTGTTTGCCTAAAATGACCCACTTTAATCCTACCTAGGATTATTGCCATCAACCATTCCATTATTCAAATTGATGCTCTTGCTTCAATTAAAACATGAAAAATACGATGATCACTCATAATTTTCATCCATCTAACAGCATTTGTCCTAGCACAGCTACCCTACCGGGTGGAGTAATAACTAATGAATAATAAGTCTCACCGTCCAAAAGAAATTGAGGTATTTGTCTGTTTCAACAATGTACTTTACTTTGGCCCCTGCTTGCAAATCTTTCGAGTCGCCTTAAAGAGCTGCAGACCTAAAACTTTTTAATAGCAACTGTTCAAAATTGTCCTATTCCTGTACCAATATTTGATGGCCTGGCCTCCGGTTTCCAACCAAGACATTTTTTTTATAGCAATATAATTTTTCCTATTCTTATACCAATCTGTTCGTTCATATATTAGAGACTAGGTGACATATTAGACTAGAATATGCTGTAGGAGTGAATTTCGTATGTATAAATTTAAATTGATAAATTGATAGAGTTTAATGTGAATATCAATAATATGTAAAAAAATTTAAAATATTATTTATAATTTAAATTTGATGGGTATTTATTCAATGGTAAAAAATTTATTAAAATTATTACTAAAAATGTTTATTTAAAAAATATATCAAAATTTATTAATTTTTTATAAAAAATTTACACACTTTATCAATGTAATAAGATTTTTTAATCTATCAATTTTGATTTTTACATTTAATTTTTATTTAATCATTTTTAATAGAAAACTTTTTGAACTTTACCAAAAAACTTTTATTTAAATCTTTCCCATTAGAATATAACCTGCCGTAGGAATGAAATTCCGTATATAGATTTTTTTGGGGTATTAAATGATTTTGTGTCAAATAATGTTAAATACATCGACAACCCAAAAAATTGAGTTCTATGTATTTTTTATTCGAAGAGTTGGGCTTCAATTTTTTTAAAATTAAACACTACTTGTATATATATGGGTGAATTGCGTTCAAATGTATATTTTTTTTATTGACAAATGTAGTTCAGAATGGAGTCCTAGTCGATGGACACAGATGTTAAATGTAAGAAATGAATTTGGTTATTTCATTTATTAGGTACTGCTGTCCTCTTCGGCATCAAATTCATTTATGCTATGCTTCTTGATGCTGACCTTTATCTACCATGTCTCTTGAATTTTAATGCATTTTTATTTTTATTACTACTTTTATTTTTCCAGGATCAGGACTTTCTTGCTTGAAGGGTTCTTCCGCCACACCCATAGAGCCGCCTGGCATACTCTTCACAACATTATTTTTGGCACCGCCAGCAAGCTAGACAGCTATTTGGATGCCGTCCGCGACGGACTAAAATGCGATGTCACCATATTCCACGGCAAAGACGACGAAGTAATCCCACTTGAATGTAGCTACAATGTTCAAAGAAGAATCCCTCGTGCTCGAGTTGAGGTTGTTGAAAACAAAGATCACATTACAATTGTTGTTGGTAGGCAAAAGGCCTTTGCCAGGGAACTTGAGGAGATTTGGAAGAGATCTACAAGTGATTAAAGACCCATTAATTAATTCAGAATCTCTTCCTTAGTGGGCAAAAAAAAAAAAAAAAAAAAACAGTGAAATCATCATGGCCAATCAAGTGGCTTAAGATCACATCGATTTGGCAGGTTTTCTATTTTAATTCCTCAAGACCTGTGAATTTAAGTCATTGTTTAGGCCATGTGAGATGGTTGCCCTCTTATACGGGTTGTGAAATGCTTAATCAATTGTAACCATATCAAGTTTTATAAGAAAAAAAGTGTCACATCATTGATTTTCTTTTGTCTAGGAAATCTTAAATGACTCAACGACTTGATATCAGTTCATTTCGAAAAAAAGAACTAGATGTCGGTCTTTTATATTTATTTTAAAATCTAATGTCACTTTAATTTTTTTATGCCGAGATTTTTTAATTTCGTTGATTTATTACTAGAATAATTGTATACAAAAGTTTCACAATTTAAGCATTTTGTTTAAACGATTAACGATGTTAAGCAAAATGATGACTAATGAAAATGTACTATAAATCAGGATTTTATTCGATAATTTTTGGTCACATCAATATATTATTAATGAAATTTATGTCTGAGTCAAATGACATAGAATGAAAGTTAAATATCAAATCATGAATTTTTTTATAAGTATTAAATCATGAAAAATAATATAATTTAAGTGTCAAATTATGTATTAACCTTATTAAAATCAACAATTTTTTAGTGGGGGTTTACAAATTTTCAAGAATTAATCATATAGTTTATATTAACAGCAATAACATAATAAACATAAACCTTTTTTAGTAAAACAAATTGTACATTACATCTTTTTTCTTTTCTCCATAAAACAAATTAATGTGGACTGCCAACCCTTGTGGTCGAACTAATGAGGCAATAAATCAGCTTCATGTTAGGTTACTGAACTTCAGCAGAATTTATAATGGTAGTATCATGAATTAATATTCAATAAATGTAAATTAATCTTCTTCACCAAAAACTGCATCAGTATACCATTGTATTGTTTCCCTAAAGGATAGAGATTTTATCAGTTTGGGAGTTTTTCTTCTAAATCTTTTAACTTTGCTGACGGAAAATAACTGTAAAGCTGACGTATTGTTAACTAGGCCACGAATTCAAATAAGCAATTAGCTAAAGCATTAAAAAAATTTAAGAACTATTTCACTTTTTTTTTAAAATAAGTATTTATAAGTGTTTATTTTTTAAATTTATAATTAAATAAACTCTTATTTCAAATAAAATATTAATTTAATTAAAAACTTATTTAAGTATAAATTAAAGATTTAGGATTTATTTAAATAAAAATTAAAAATTAGTGACATATTTAAATGTAAATTAAAATTTAAGAGTTTATTTAAATATAATAAAAATATAAAAATTTATCTAACTAAAATGATAAAATTCAAAAAAATATATGCGATCATATTGTGTCCCGGAAAAATCTTACTATTGGCTGCATTTTGTAATCCAAGCTGTTTGTTCTACTCAAAGAACAAATATATGTAAGCAAATAATATAGAGCCAACGATCGTATAATTTGTTGAAAAAATATTAAATTCCTGATAACTAAAGTATAAAAAATGATATAAAGACATGAAGCGGGTATGGTAATTAGCAGCTTATTACAGTTTTTGTCAAAAATATGCTTAGAGATTAATTCAAGTCTTTGTGACTATAGTAATGAATACATATACAGGTTATTGACAGTAATAAACCTGGTTGGTGAAATACTCAATTTGGGTTTATAACGGGAAATAAGATAGATTAAAATGGGTTTATTTGTTCACTTGTGAAGTTTAGAGTGAAAATAATTACCTTGTTTTTATAAAAATCATCAGAGTAATTCTAAAAAATAACAATATATTGATTAATATTGTCGTTTGTAAATGAAAGAATTGATAATAAACGAAGTTCGTAAAATGGGCCAATCGATGCATCCCCAATTGCAAAGGACAAGGCCCAACTATCCAACTGGAGATCGGAAAAAAAAGATGGGTCGAGTAGGCGCCCATGTGACACCAAGAGGCTCATAAACAGGTGGATAAGAACATTCAACGAGTTAATGGAAAGTAACAAGTCCAGAAATTCCAGCTGAAATCACATTTGAGGGGAGCTAATCACGGCATCTGAAACTGGAGATACTATTTTTTGTTTAGAAACCTTGTCATCTACCGCATAAGTGTATAAACAATTTTTGCCAGTGTACAGTGAATTGTCAACCCCCATGTTACAGACCAGAATCATGGTCTTGACCAGAACTTGGACATTGTAAATATATATTGATTCTGTTGATAGGGACATGATAACAATGAAAAGGAGAAGAGTTGTTAAAATTCATTGAAAAGGGTGATTTTTTTCTGTTGCTTAGTTTGCATAATCAGGTATGGAAGGGCTCAAACACACATCTAGCTTGAAGATTTGGATTTGGCAGAGTTTAAATATCAAGAAGGCTAAAGCTTAAAATCTTCATATCAGAAGTGAACCATTGCTATTTTTTGGGAGAGGAAGTTCGCTATAAGTTCATGAGATCCAAGTGTATTTGTTGTTGAATTTTGCATAATTTTGTTTTGTTTTTAAGTTACTTTCTTCGTATCAGTGGACATATAATATAATTATATTCAAGGATCTTTTAGTAATGAAAATGTCCACCACTTCGTCTTAAAATTTTTTTTCTTAGCTGGAATTACAAGTAGAGGTGATTAAACCGCCACAAGAGTTTTAGCGGCGATCAAAACCGTAGTTGAAAAACCTCCTTTGTTGCTAGACCCGTACCTAACAGTCGTTGAAAACCGCATGTACATATAGTGATAGGTTAACTGGAGGCAGTCTTGATGTGAATTTCTTAAACCGTCTGGTAAACCGTCTCTAAAAGTCATAAATCTTTCGCTGAGAGTTTTCCAAAACCTTTTTTTCTAAGATAAGTGGTAATTTCATTATTCAAAAAGCAGTAAAATATTGATATCAAATGACAATCATAAACAATATCAGTGGACATAAACCAGGAATTATAAATATATCACTACTTACATCTCATATCATATAACCAACAATATTAATATTGTATTAAACAACATTTCGATTTTCTTTAAAAAAAATTATATACATATAATTATTTTAATGTATTATTTCAATTTTTTTTGATTTAATATAAATATATTTATAAATATAAATGAATTTTGTATATAATAATACTACTAATAATCTACTAAATTAATATGTAATATCTTCAAAAACCAAATATTAGTTTTAAAAGTATAAGAAATAATATCATCAATTTATCATGATATTTTTAAACACTTAATCTGATCATATTATATTTAAATGAGTATTTTTTTTATGTAAATATTAAAATAAAAACAAAGAAATGAAAAAAAAAAAAAAACCTTGGTTTCATGTTTGTTAAACTTTAGAAAAAAAGTTTATTGCTTTTTTGAAAGAGACTGAAATACTTATGAACTTTGGTTTGAAAAAAATAAAGTGCAGGATAATCTAATAATACATGAACAAGATTATATATATCATAAATAATGCGAAAGACTCACATGATTTGCGGAAGCACAACAAAAGTATTATTCAGAAGTGTTGCGGAAACAACATCGACTTGATTAACTAATCGAGGATAAAATCACACATTCGAAAATTGTCAACTATCCATAACGTAAGTCTTCAAACACCAAAGCATGAGATTCTTTAGAGAGTTCATAAGGAATGTCTTATTCCTTTGCTTTGCCAATCTCTCCTTTTTCCTCTCTTATTCTTTATGTGACTTATCACATAGTCCCATATATGAATGAGATTTGTCTCACATATTGGATGAATACTTTTTCATCATATTTCATCATGGTCAAATGCTATGCTTTGTTTGAGAGAGGAAGAGACTTTAACAAGAACTTTTTCGTCATCTTCATGCAATAGCAGAATGCCATTTATTTTCCCTCTTTAGATGAATTCTTTCATCAATTTCTTCACATGGTTGATTGCCATATTTATTAAAGACAAGAGGGAGGCTAGCGATTTCATATTTTAATTCAAAACCAAGTATTAACTGTCATAAGCAATTTCTTGTTTTCTAGCCACCCATTTTTGGTGTTATATTCCAACATATTCTATTTCATATAGAATGAGTGGCAAACTCTTATGATCAAGAGAACATTTTTGCAACTATTTGCAATGGGCTCATACAAGGAAACAAACTGTGCAGCTAGCATACTTCGAGAACTTGTTTGCTATACGATTGTTAAGTGTATATAGCAATTCAAAATCACATCTAGTCACTTATACAACTGTTAGGTATGTATAGTAACTCTCAAGAACAGGTAGAGCAAATAAGCAACACCTTAGATCCATTTAGTCACATTTCAAGTTCTTTGTGATTTCTCTTTTATCATGTTACATGATATACTTGTGTATTCACAATTATATTCAATGTCTCAAAACATAATTAGCCGGCTTATGAATAGAACCAAATATGACATTAGAATAATTTTTCTTTTTTTTAGAATCTCTACATTTCAATTCAATTGCTAGCCAGATATGTCTCATTAGATCAAATCATCCATGATCATTAGCAACATTCAAAGATAGCTAACATTGAACTAAAATTTTAAGAAATAGTCGAAAGTCTTTAAGGGTACTAAATATTAGATCCTTTTGATCTCAAGGATCTCACATAACAAGAAGTAGAGATCTATTCTTCTGTTACCTTTTTTGGTTGAATAATGCACATATGGTATGAAACACATGCTATGATATTACTTTTCTTTTCCTAAGGAGTGTATCTCTTTACCATTAGATATCAATATCATACAAGTAATTGTTTAGATACTCCCAATATCTAACTTGAGTCTACAACTCAACTTGATTTCATATAATCAATTGGACTTCCATTTGTCATTTAAGACAAACAAAGTGAATTAACAGCTTATTCATTTTTTGTCATAAATCTTAATATCAAGTGACCTCATCTTGACCTATTATCAAGGCGATTCCATTTTAAGCTTGGGCTCTCAATCCATAACTTAAAACAATATAATCTCTATGGTGTCAAATTATTAAGGTCATTACTTATGTGAGAAGGTTAATTATCTGTTCGACATACCTTTTAAATAATATTGTATATGTACATATACATATACATGTATACATGCTTCATAAAACAAAGTACTAAACTTTAATGGCATTAATCATATTCAATATAAGTTAACTCAAATAGGAAAAATCATGGATTGTTCACATGAAACATTTAATAAGTACATCATTATTTATGCAACTCTATAGATTTCATGTGACTATGAAACATATATTTAAGAATGGGCTTGGTTAATGGATTTGCAGTTATCTCATGCGTAGAAATTTACTTATTGACTTTTTTTGTGCAACCATATCTTTTATAAAATTATATTTGGTATCTTTGTGTTTGGCCTTTGGGATATGTTTGTGAATGTGATTGCTACTTAACTATCGTAATTCACTAATATTGAGTTAGACTCATCTTTCTTAATTCTCAAAAGATTAAAAAATCTCATAAGCCAAACAACATTTTTTATTACCACTAAAATGCTATAAATTCAGCTTTCATTATGGATAGTGCTATTTAAGTCTCTTTTTTATTAATCTAAGATATAGCCCAATATTCAGTAAGAAAACATAACCAGAGGTAAATTTTTCTTTCATTCAAATCTTCTTTTCAATTAGCATTCATATAACTAATTAAATGCAAACCACTTTCTTGATAACACAACAAATAATCCATAATGCCTTTATGATACCTTAATATCCTTTTCATAGCTATCTAATGGGATTGATCTAGATTGGATTGATATCTACTTACCATGCTCACGGCATAGTAGATGTTTGGTTTTGTATATATCATAACATACATAAAGCTTCCAATAATACTAAAGTAAGAAACTTTTGTCATTTATTTCTTTATTTTATGGACTCCTAAGATACATTCTTTGGCTCAAGTATTCACTTTTTGTTGTAAGAGTATTAATTGGCTTATAGTCTTGCATATTAAATCATTAAAAAATTTCTTTATATATTACTTTAATGAAAGAAAACAAATTCTTGAAATGATCTCTTTTGATTTTTAAACAAGTACGTAAGATACTTCGTATATGTCCTTTATTTTAAATATAAGGATAACCAATTTTGACCATAGTGGAATACTTCTTATCATTTCTAGCCAATAGTATATCATTCACATAGAGTGATAAGATCACAAGCTCGTCTATTACTTTTTTGACATACACACAGCAATCTTTATCAATCATGATAAAATCATATGAAATTATTGCTTGATGAATATTAATATACCACTACCTAAAAGATTCTTTAAGACTATAAAATGATCTATAGTGACCTCTATAAATAAAACCTATAGGTTATTTCATATAGATTTTCTTTTCCAATTCTTTGTTTAGAAAGGCACTTGTCATATCCATTTAATGTAACTCTAAACCTAAATATACCGTGACTAGAATTGTGTCCTTTGGGTAAATTAATCAGTTCTCATACATTGTTTGATTTTAAACTCTTTCTTTCTTCTTCCATTGACTTTATTCACTTTCTTTTGCTTGACTTGTGATTTTTATGAAACAAATTCAACAAATTCATCAACTTTAGTCATGCTTCCACTTAAATGAGTTATTGTTGGTTATTGATCAAGAATATGCATGAATTGATTTGCAACTTACTAAATCATTTGCATTTTCAATATCATAAAAAGACATTTTCTAACTCATCTCACCTTTTTTTGGAAACTCATTTTTCAGAAAAGTGACATTTTAAGATTTAAAATTTAATTACACTCCCATTTGATTGTTTACTTATGAACACATATCTTTTTGAAATGTTTAGAGTATCTTACAAATACGCTTTTTTTGCATTGTGGACCTAAACTTACCACATTAATAAGTGAACTCAAGAACATAAACAGGACAACCACAAGTTAATAAGTTACTGAGATTGGGTTTTCTACCAATCCACAGTTGATAAGGAATGGTTATGACTGAATCAAAAAATATTCAATTAATATACAGACAGTTGATAACAATTTTTTACCTCAAAAGTGATTTGCAAACTCACTTGAGCCAATACTGACCTAACTATTTCCATAAGAGTTTTATTTCTTCTCTCTACAGCACCATTTTGCTGTGAAGTCATTGGAATGGTTAACTACCTATCAATACTATTTTTATTACATAATTGTCTGAACTAATCAAACAAGTATTTATATCTATGATCAGTTCTCAATGCTTTAATGTTTTTATCTAATTGATTTTTCACTAAGTATACATACTTTCTAAAGCACTATAAAGCTTGCACTTGTAAAGAATCAAATAGACAAAACTGTAACGATTTATCATCAATAAATGTGATAAAATATTGACCTCCATTATATGCCCTTACATACTTTGAAACACAAATATTGGAATGTATCAATTGTAATGAAACTTTAACTTTAATTTTTTTATCAAATGGTTTTCTTATTAGTTTTTTTGTTAGATGGTTTACACATAATGGTTGATTAACATTATCACATAGGGCTTATAATCCATCTTTTGTTAATTTATCCATTCTTTGTTAACCCATATGACAAAGTATAGCATACCAAATATTCACATTAATATTGGCATCACAAAATCATTTAATAAACAACTAGATCCATAACGATTTGTTTTTAAAACAAATCCATATTAGTGTTATTAAAATTCGTAACAAATTCTAGACAAAGAAGAATAGTGACATAAATTAAATTCCATCAAATATCAAGAGCAAACAAGACATTATGTAGGATGAGATTTTTCCACCATACACATTCAAATTGTAGGTGTCAACGCCTTTTACTTCAATACTTTGATTGTTTCCTACATAAATACATTTTGCTTATATCTCATGCTACATGGTTTATGGCTCTTAAGTCATCTTTGTCTCATTACATTCACAAGTAAAGTGACTCTTTTTACCACAGCTAATGCGCTTAGCTTTAGCTTTGTTCTTCTTAGATTGAGCTTAGGGACCATTCTCTTTATCACTTTGACCACTCATTGGTCTTTTAAAAACTTTTTCTTGTTCTCACCATGTGGCTTGTGCTTGAAACCCATAGTTTCTTTTGAGTATGTGTATGCCATATACACATTAGCACTAGGCTCAGATGCTTCTTATATGATATTTCTCTAGTTAAAGATGACAAAAAACATCATTACCAGTCCTTATATTCTTATTGTGGGTCAGATGCACCTTTATGTGCTTTCAATTATGTGAAAAAGACCAAATTATAGCTTGAACCTTATGCTTATTTGTTAGAGTGTGATCAGTCTTCTTTTCATACAAATTTTGTTGTTAAGGCACTCCACATCTCTTTTAGCAATATCATGTAACCTTAACTTACGTAGGATATCATTCTTCATATTGCTTAGTTGTAATGTGAGTAGTGGAGTTTTCTCTATCCAGGCTTCACAAGCCTTTGGTTCTTTCTTTTTTAGGATGTATTTCTATACTCAAGCTCCACTAGGACAATATTTAAAATTTCAAGAACCTGTTGTTCTTCTAACACATACTAGACTTTTATAATCCAAATTTCATAATTATCCCCATTCAGTAATCATATACCTAAATAAAAAAGCTATATTCAAAAGATAATTCAATATTGATAAAACCATTTACTAATTAATGCCAAGCATTACACACATCTATTTTGCCACAATGTCACAAATAAAATAATGACCATCATTCAAATAAAATGAAATCAAAAGGTCACTACATTCACAATCAAATTTTATTTTTAATGTGTTTGATTATCTCTAATTTATTTTATTTTGCAAAATCAACCATTCTATAATAAAACAAATCAATTATCTTAGAACTCCCACTAACCATAAAGTTACTTTTAATCAATGACATATATTAATTGAAATTCACCTAGTCAAGTTTCATGTAACAAGTACATACAAAATACATGAACAAATTTCATCATTAAACATACATAATGTTTATAAAACTATGTTCCTAATCAATACGTATCATTTGTCCATTGATTCGGATGGAATTCATAACCTATGATAGTTTCACATTCTTATTAGCCATCTATAGAGATTTAAGGATTTTATGTATGCCATTATAGAGACTTTGGTTGATAAAGAAGGTTCCATCCCTATTTGCCTTTTTCTTACAAAATCATAAAATTCTTTATCAAAGTTGTAACATTAGGACATTTTCTCACGTTAGACATCCAAATATCTTTGAAAAGATTTTTTTGTCTAAGTGCAAGGAATATATCTATTCATTATCATGTACATGCTTATATGCATGTTGCTACATAAGATCAGCTCTTTAATCTTGTCATTAACCCTTGATGATATGACATACAATATCATTATCATTTGGATCCATTCGTTGTTGCACTAATTCAATTGTAGCCTTATGTCCCTTGTTGTAACGATTTTGGTGCCGCTAGACAAATTTAAAAAAACATGGAGTTGCCACCAATTTTTTTTTGGTTAGGTATGATTAGCTAATTATTAAAACCTACCTTTTTAATAAAATTTTAAAATTAATTAAAATTTATTAAAAAAATAATTTTTGAGTTTGTGTAAACAATTTGGGCTCAAGAGTAAAGTTACACATGGGAAAATAATAGCACTCTTATAGCGCCCATTTTTAAAACAGTACCAATTAACCATGTATTATCCTTTACTCTTGATAGAAGTGATTTTACTTTTGGTATTTAAAATTAATCTTTTTAGTTTTCTTTATGGTAATAAAAAAACATATTTTTATTTTTTAGTTGTTTACTTGAAAAATAAATAAGAACTTTGTATATTGAAAAACCCTAAAAATATTCCAATACTCTGGCTATATTAAGAGGAACTTTCTTATTTAAGGATTTCTTAAGAATTACTACTTGGATTTCTTAAAAATTCCATCCTCGATGGTTCATATTTATCTTTAAGATTATTATTTAAACTGGATATAATAACATAATAGTTATAATTTAGCCCAAGTAATATTTTCAAAAAAATCTTTATTGAAAAATTATTCTAAATACTCCAGTACATTAGCAACATTGTAGATAAATTTTTCTCCTAAAGATTCCTAAAAAATCACTATTTAAACTTTTTTAGGATCTTATCATCAAAGATTTCATTTACTTTTAATATGATGCACATGGATTAACTTATAATGCTATTGTATTGCATAAAAGTTCATTTTTAGAAGTGAAAAGTAAACAAGAGTTTTTCATATTAAGAATCATTCTAACTATTCCAATCCTTTGATAATAATTTTTTTAAAAAAATTCTCTCACCTAAGAAATTCTTGAAAATCACTACTTGAACTTTTCAAAGTCCTATAATTGAAAACCCATGTTGCTTTCAAGATCATGTAACGCAAATGATAAGTGCAATATGCATATGAAAATTTATTATTATTATTATTATTATTATTATTATTATTACATATTTTCTTAAAAAGACATCTTACTTATTTTTCTTATGTTATAATTTTCATTATTCATTTTAATTTAATCTTAATCGCCTAATTATTTCATATTTTAAGGGAACAAAGCAAAGAAAATCTTTTTATTTAAAAATTTTCTAGATACCCCAATACTTTAGCAATATTTTTAGATGAATTTTCTCACCTAAAGATTTATAAAGAATTACTACTTGAACTTTTATAGGATTTTATCCTCGAAAAATTTTTATTTTTGTTTTAAAAAAGTTTATTTATTTGTTTATTTATTTATTTTTTTACATGTCTCTTTTTTTAAAAAATATACATTTAAAAAATTTAAAATTTAAATAGACATAAAGAAATAAATAATCTATTAAAAAATATAAAGGAAATAATAAAAAAACCAAAAAAAAAAGTTTGGTCAAAGTTGGTCAAAAGCTTGGAGCAATTTAGCAACTGAGGATGGTTCAGCCGATTCAATTGGACCAATTCATAACTAGATAGGTTCAAGCAGCTGATTGATGCTTAATCGGGTTAGGTGCGCAAATCCCAAGTTAGGTCGGGTCGTCTTGTGGGTTGGATGTTAAGTTTTTTTTTTTATTTCATTTCAAGCTTTCTTTTCAAAAAAAATTTCTTTAAACTCTCTATAAACAACTAGAGGATCGGTCACCTTCAAACCCAGATTCTGGCCATTGGCCGTCAGTTGTTGGTATTGGATTTGCCCTAAAATCCACCAAAAAGCTCTTATTTCTTTTTTTTTTTTTCATTTTTAGACTTAGCTTTTGTTAAAACTTGTTCTAAATCCTTGGATCTGAGCCTAAAAGTCACTGTTCCTACCTCCAAAAACTACTTTTCCATCGCTTCAAACATCCCGACCTTTCAATACATTTTTTCTTCTTGCCAAAAGCTTATTCCTTCCCTAAAATAAAGCTTTCAAAACTTTTCAAACACCCCAAACCTACATTGATGGAAACCTTTTCTATGATTTTTTTTGTTCATGTTTGATTTTTTTTTGTTGGCATTATGATTCCCTGGTCTAAAGGATGTGGCTGTTTTGATTTTTTTTTGTTATGATTTTTAAAAAAATAATAATAAGGGATTCTTTTTTGTTTGGGGTTTGAGGTTAGAAAAATTGGTTTTTACTTTTTATAGTGGTTTTTTGTTGACGTTAAGGATGAATCTTAAGTGGTTTTATTTGTTTGTTTTTTTTTCTTTTTTTATGGGTTGGTTATAGTTTTAAAGTGTTCTAATCAGATAGGTATAGGGAAGGGGCTGAGCAGGATTGGGCTATGATGGATTGAGTGGTACAGATTGGATGAGGGAAAGAGAGTTGTTTTGTTTTAAAGGTCAATTCTGTTGGAGATTGTAAAAGACATGGTCTATTAAAAAGATGGTAGTTAGTGGAATGTGGTTGATCTAAGCAGGGCTAAGGTCGTTTAGTATAGTAAATAGGGCTGTTAGGGTGTGAATCTTGTATGACCAAGGGGGCTTGGGGTAATGGCTAAATAAGAGTTGGGAGCCATTCCTTCTAGGTAGGAGTGGCAGTAGGTGATTGTTGTTAGGAGGTAGAACTGATGGTGGGTTATAAGATGATGTTGGAGCCCGAGTTATTTGTGGTGGGTTTGGTTTCATCTATGAGTTAGATCGGTTAGGGTACAATGACAATAAGGTGGTGATTTAGGGTTGCTGACGGGTGCTACGTAAAGGTTGGTGCTTAAATGTGGCATTGGCGAGGGTTGGGTGTGTGTGCGTGCAAGGACTGGTGCGGGCCAAGGCTGGTGTTGGTGCTAATTTTGGTGTAAGGAATGGCTAAAGCTGGGTTCTCAATGGGTTCTGGTCAAGGGTTATGGAATGAGGTTTAGGAAACTTGGTTTTTTTCTCTCCCTCCTCAATTATTCGCCACTTCCTCTCTTTATATCTATTAACTTTGTAACAACCAACATAAGAATTGAAAATACATCAACACAGCTACTGCCTCTAAAATCCAATTTCAAAAATTGGCCATTTATGGCATGGGGTAGGCAGTTTGTGGCCCCTGGTAGTGTTGGTCACCTTTAATTTGTTTGTTTGTTTTTTTTTTTAATTTTTGTGTGTGTGTTTTTTCTGTATATAAATTAATTTTTTAAAAAATAAAATAATAATAATAATAAAATTAGACTTAAAAGCTTAATCGGGGCCTAAGATTTTGACCCTTACTATTAGATTTGAGCTTTTAGAATTAGGGCTTAATAGTTAGGTTTTAAATTGGATTATATTTGGACCATCAATATCATATTTGGACTTTTTGAATTGGGCCTTTAAATTTAAACTCAAAATTAATCTAATAATTAAATGGAATTAAATTTGAGTTCATACAAAAATGATTCAAAAATGATTAATTCGAAACAAAGCCTAATTGAGCTTGATTCAATAGATTTAACCCAAATCAAAACATTTAAATCAAGCACAAAAATTAAACAAACTCGAATTGATCCGGACAAAATTAGGTATCTACAGTTGCCCCTCTTTGCACATTATTGAGAATTAGGAATAGGGCAAAGATAAAGACAACAATTTTGTCTGGATTAATGATTCAAAGTTTTTCAAAAGTTTTTTTTTTTGTTTTGTTTTTGTATTGTCTTGATTTTTGGTTTTTCATTTTCTTTATTGTTTTTTTTTTATAATTTATTGTTTATTTTTCAAATTAATGATCTTGACCTTTAAAAACTCATTTAAATAAAAGCTCAATAACTTTTGAAAATAAAACAAGAGATTATGCTAGAAGGTTTTACAAATCTAAAAGTTAAAATAGATTCAGCTTGAAAGGTTTACGAGTCATGCCTTGAGGACTTAAAGATTATATCCAGAGGTTTTACAAATCTTGCCATCTATTAAAGCTCCTCTAATAAGAGGCATTGAAACTTTAAAAATTTAAAATGTTTTCTCAAAGGACTTAGAGATTACTTTTGGAGGTCTTACAAATCTTAACATCTATTAAAGCTCATCTAATAAGAGTTGTTAAAACTTTAAACATTTAAAATGTTTTGCTCAAAGGACTTAGAGATTATGCCCGAAGTCTTACAAATCTCAACATCTATTAAAGCTATTCTAATTAGAGATATTGAAACTTTAAAAATTTAAAATATTTTGCCCTGAAGTTTTAGAGATTATGCCCAGAAATCTTACAAATCTCGACATATATGAAAACACCTTTAATCATCAGCATTGAAGCTTTAAAAATTTAAAATGCTTTGCCCGAAAGTCTTAGAGATTATGTTCAAAGGTCTTACAAATCTTAACATCTATGAAAACTCTTTTAATCACCGGTATTAAAGCTTTAAAAATTTAAAATGCTTTGCCAAGAGGTCTTAGAGATTATGCCTGGAGGTCTTACAAATCTTAACATCTATGAAAGCTCTTCTAATCAAAGACATTGAAACTTTAAAAATTTAAAATATTTTGCCTGAAGGTCTTAGAGATTATGCTCGAAAGTCTTACAAATCTTGATATTTAAAAAAACTTATCTTATTAGAGGCATTAAAACTTCAAAAATTTAAAATATTTTGCTTGGAGGTTATAAAGGTTGTGCCCAGAGGTCTTAGAAATCTTGATATTTATGAAAGCTCATTTAATTAAAGGCATTGAAACATTAAAACTTTAAAATATTTTGTCGAAGGTTTTAGTGATGATGTCTAAAGGTCTTAGAGATTATGCTCGGAGATCTTATAAATCTCGATATTTAAGAAAGCTCTTATACTTAAAGGTATTGAAATTTTAAAAATGTAAAACGTTTTGTCTGAAGATCATGGAAATTATTGAAAAATTTAAGATTTTGCTCTAAGGTCTTTGGAAATCATTCAAAAATCTAAAATTTTGCCCGGAGATCTTAAAAATCATTTAGAATTTAAGATTTTGCCCGGAGGTCTTTGGAAATCATTTAGTCATTCTCCTAATCCTTATTTCCTTTAGAGTTTGAAATCTTTTCATTTCAAAATTTTCACTTTTCATTTCAAAAGTTTTTCATTTTTTGTTTCAAAACATCTTTTCTTTTAGATTTGAAAATGCCTAATATTCCAATCTTGTCTTTTAGAAATGCTCCACACCATTTCTTAAGTGTTTTAAATTTCAAAAGAATAAGTTTTCTTTTTTCTGCTTTATTACCTAAGTTTTGGCAAACATAACCATAATGCAAAAGACTATTAAAATGATCATGCAAAAGCAAATTTTACTTCATGCAAAGATGCCAATGAATGCTTTTTGCAAATATGCAAATGTTTTTTTTCAAATGCAAATATAAATGTCTTTTTCTTGATGTAAATGTTCTATACAAATGCAAATTTCTATCCTAGTCATATAGATGTATTGCAATGATGCAAGTATAAATACCTTTTTTTGTAATGCAAATGCAAATATGAAGATACACATACATAGATCCTTTTTCTCATTTTTCTTTCAAAATTTATTTTTGCTGACTTTTCTTTACTCATCAAATTAGTTTTTCAACTTCCTTATGAGAGGCTCTTTTTTCCATTTTCTCGTGTTCTTTTTTATATGCCTTCATCTATATTTCTTGTGGTCTATTTACCAATTTTTGCTTTATTTACTTTTCTAATAGGCTCTTTTATGTTTCTTTCAACATGTTTTCCTTTCCATTTTCATTTTGAACATGCAATATGTAGCATATAATATGTGTTTTGGACTTGATTGTGAAAACAAGAAGACACCCTACCATTCCTAAACACACTTTTTCCTTTTTCTTTCCTTTTCAACAACATTAATCTTTCAATGAAAAATATTTTTCTTTTTTTGAATTCAAACTAATCTAAAGATTCTCATGATTCAATACTTTTCTCAAACATGATTTCTTTGTTTTTCATAAAAAATGTGACTGGTTATTTATAAATGTTCAAAAATAATTAACGGAATTTGCCTTACATAATTAAATTCCTTAGTCAAAGAGAATGAAATATCTAAATAAATATGACTTTGGGAGTCTCTTGAAAATTGGTGTTTCCTATTAAAATTGAAAGAGGTGATAATTTTTTTTTAAATAGATTGAAAGCTCTTAGCATATGGAAATTTCAATTCATTCAAAAAGGTTTCACTACCTAAATGAGGTAAAAATGGGTGTATACCTTCCACACAAGCTCATAAATGAGGCATAAGTTTGTCTAAAACATGAATACCTTGAAAATCAAACATGTTCGATATTTTTTTTAATGTGCAAATGTGGCATTTTGATTTACAATAAGGCTACCTGTGAGGGGTTCAAAATTTTGGAAGGTCATTAATGTTGTAACGTATTGGTCTGGGGATTTGATCGCTAAATGTAAAAGTCAAAGAGTCACTACTAATCTTTTTTGTTGAGGTACGATTGGCCATCAATCTTATCTTTTGGTCTATGAAAAAGATTATAGCATCTCCACAACGCTCATTTGAAGATGGTACCAATTAATCTTATATAATCCTAAATTGGTCTCGTTCAAATAGTCTTTTATTATTTTTATTGTTTATTTTATTATTTGAATATTGATAATTTTTTAAGTTATTTTTGACATTTTTGGTTTAATTTAAAAAAAAATTTTATCTCAAGAGTATTAAAAGAAATCACTTGGATTTATTGTGATTTTGGATTTATTGTGCTTTTGGATTTATTTTAATATTTTAAAGTAGATTATGATTTCTTTATACAAACGCTAATGGTATGATTTTTAAAAAATTAGAGAAAAATCACCACTTGTGACTTCCTCTTAATTAATTGTTGACGAAAATTTTAATATACCTTATAATATTTATTTATTATTTATTTTATTATTGAAGAAATAAAAATTTATTGATTAAATTCTCAAAATATTTTTCAGTATTTTATATTTTATTAGTTTGTATTAAAAATTTTTTAAAATTTTTACCAACATTTTTTGCTAAATTTTTTAAAAAATACTTTTTTAAGAATCATCATTTTTTATTTTATTTTAATTTTTATTAATTTTATTTATGTATTTATTTAATTTTTGTGTTTGAAAAATTCTAAATATTTCTAATACTTTTATAATACTTTAAAAAAATTTCTTTATATAAATTTTCAATAAAATCACCACTTGTGACTTTATTTTATTAATAATATTTTTTTTATATTTGAAAAAAATTCTAAAATATTCTCTGACACTTTTAGAATATTATAGAAAATCTCTTTGTATAAATATTTTTAGTAAAATCACCATCTGTGAATTTTATTTTTTATTAATAATTTTTTTAATGTTTAAAAAAAATCTAAAATATTTCTTACACTTTTAGAATATTTTAGAAAATTTCCTTAAATAAATATTTTTAATAAAATCACCACATGTAATTTCTTTAATTTTATCATATTTATTTATTTTTCAGTATTTATTTTATTCATTCATTACTATAAATTTTATATTTTATTTTATATTATTATATTTATTTTAACATATCTTAACTTATAAATTAAAAATACTAGAAATAACAAAAAAATAGTAAATAATAAATAATAAAATAATAAAGAAAAAAATGCTAATTGTCGTTGGTTAACGGCGAGTTAATGTTGGTCTAGAGCATTCTAGGGTGGTTTGAAACTAGTTCAGCTGGACCGATCAAGGGTTGAAAAAGGTAGGGTTGTAGGTTGAGTTATGCAGATCCCGGATCGGATCCGAATCCATGCACAAGTTCTCTTTGCCCAAAACGACGTTGTTTTTATGTTTTCTTTTCAGCATTATAAAAGATCAAAATTTTATTTATTTCATTTTTCCTTGCTCCTTTCTTTCTCTATTCTCTTTCTTTTTCTCAAATATCTTTCACCCTTTAATGAAAACCCAGTATCCGATGATTTTTGCCATCACTAGCCATTGTAAAAGGTGCAAGAAAGAATACCAAAAAATCACCAAAGATTTTTTTTTGCTTCCCTAAACCCAGATATGGCTTTCGTTTTGCAAAAAAAAAAAAAATCTCAATTAATATAGTCGAGCTTTAAAGTTCTACCTAAAAATTAATTTTTTTAATTTTAGCATTAAGATCCCTGCTATTAGGGGTTGTGTTTTTTTTTATGTTAATGTTGTTTGGTTTTGGTTTTTTTGGGTTTTTACAAATTTTTTTTTTTAATTTGGTAGAGCTTTTTTTTTTGTTTTTATTTTTCTTACGAACTTTTTTCTATTTTCTTGGGTTTCGTCCTTTTTTATTGTAGGAATGGAGTTTTATTTATAGAGCTTTATGGGATTCAAATCTTAGTTTTTTTTGGATTGAGATCCTAAATTTTCAAAGTTTGTGTTGTTTTTATTCAAAGCCATCGGTGCACTTTTGGTGGCCAGATTCTATGCTACCAGGTTAGCTAGGGGTAAAGTGGCTAGCAAGCGGTGGTACAAGGGTGCTTTCGGTGCATTTAATGCACCCAAAGACTTTCAGACCAAAAGGTCTAAAAAGGAGCTAGAAAAAAAAGAGAGACAAAATAATAAACTAAAAAAATATATACTTAAGTTAAAACACAACCAAACAAAATGGGTATTTATAGTTGCCCTTTTTTTTCTATTTCTGAGAATCAAGAATAAGGTAAAGATAAAGGGACAACCATTTTGTTCAAGTAAACATATATGAAAGACCAAACATTGAACATAGATTTTTTTTACTCCTCTAAGCAAAGGTTAGGCAATTTTTTTAAAAATTTAAAAGGCTCATCTAAATAAAGGCTCAACATCTTTTGAAAAAGTTTTTCTAAACGAAGGCTCGACAACTTTAAAAAACTCCTCTAAGTAAAGGCTCAACAACTTTTGAAAATTTAAAAAGCTCCTTTAAGTAGAGGTTCAACAATTTTTGAAAACTTAAAAGACTTCTATAAGTAGAGGCTCAATGACTTTTGAAAATTTAAAAGACTCCTCTAAGTAGAAGTTCAACGAGTTTTGAAATTTTAAAATATTCTACTTGGAGGACTTGCAAATCATGACAATAAATCTTTTGAAAATTTAAAATATTCTACCCTGAGGACTTATGAATCTTCACAATGAATGCTCCTCTAATAAGAGGCTCAACAACTTTAAAAAGCTCCTCTGAATAGAGGCTCAATAACTTTGAAAGATTTAAAATATTCTATCCAGAGGACTTACAAATCTTGATAATGAATGTTCCTTTAAGCAGAGGCTCAACAATTTTAAAAAGCTAAAATGTTCTTCTAAGTAGAGGCTCCACAACGTAAAAAAGCTCATATTCTTTTGAAATTGAATTCTTGTCTTTGAAAAAAAGTAAAATTTTCTCTTTAAGGATTGAGGTCTTATATTGGATGTTATCTTTTTACAAAAGTCAAAATTTTGATTTTCATTAGAGAATGAGAAAATCTTTATATCTTATGATCTTAACCTCTCATTAATGCATGTATTAAATGTTTTAATTACAACGCATGTAATGTAATCAAATTATTAACTTCCAATTATGGTAAAAGGTTTTTAAAATCTTTTGTCATTCTTGCTTTGGTCATCAAAATTCTTAACAATTGCCATAAACCAATTTGTCCTTAACATCTGATCATTGCATTTTTTTTCCATAATATCCTTTCCCCTTTCTCCTTTGTCTATAATAGCAATGTCTTGTCATGCTTTTCTTGTCCCTTTCCACCTACTTTATCAATTTTTAAAAAAGTAATACTAGAATCTTCTATGTTATTAATTAGTTTTTCATCATTTTAATTTCAAGACAAGTAAAGTGCATCACACATTTTTCCTATTCATTTGTAGGGTGGACAAAGATAGCAAATGAGATAAATGATATATATGTTACTTTTATTTTTCAAAGAAGAGGGAGCACATTTCATCAAATAGATGACAAAAGCATAAGAGTGTTTAGGTGGGAACAAAAGCACCTAAAGAATGATTATAAGATAATCAGGAACAAGTTATTCCTAGATTCTTTTTTGAAACTCAACCAGATAACCTCTTTGATTCTTCAAAGCTCATCAAACCACATTTGCTTATGTTGTGAGGCATCTCATGATGTTGCCTCTTTTTTTATATCCAAGTTATTTTTTTAGGTTTTAACTTAGATATGTCCTCATTTTCTTTTTTTTTTCTTCTTTTTAAAGTAAAGTATCTTTTCATAACATCTGAGTTTATTGGATTAGGCAAATAATTTTTGCCCATTTTTGTCAAAATCAATGCCTCACCAAAAAAAGTTTTCTTCATCACATATAGATTTTCTCAATTTGGTGTCCATTTTCCTCAATCATCATGTTGATTTGGAAGGATACCTTTCAGTACTAAGTCTCTTTCTCGAAAGTGATGAGGGCAGAGTTTCTTATCATGTGCTTTCATTATTCTCTTCTGATATAGTTGGCCATGGTAAAGTGCTATAAGTATTTTCTCTTCAATGAGATTTAACTATTCATAGTGATTCTGTACCCATTCAATTTTTTCTAGTTTAAATTCCATTAAAACTTTAATAAGGGAATCTCTATTTCATTTGGTAGCATAGCTTCCATTCCATAAACTAACGAAAATGGGGTGGCCTTAATAAATGCTCAGATTGATGTTCTATAATCATATAAGGCAAAAGGTAACTTTTCATGCTAATCTTTGTAAGTATCAGTCATTTTTTTCATAATCCTCACTAGCATACAATGCAGCTTCTACCTACTTTGTGAAATAATCAATTATGACAAAGATGAATCAATGTCAATTTGAAGCTTTCGAGATGATAGGACCGATAACATCAATGCATCACATAAGGAATGGCCATAGAGGTGCCAAAACATGCAAAGCTAACGGAGGAGAATGAATCTTATTAGCACAAATCTGACACTTATGACATTTTCTACTGTAATCAATACATTCACTTTTTTATTGTCAACCAATAATAGCTAGCTCTCATAATTTGTCTAGCCATTATGTGATCATTCACATGTGCCCCATAAATCTTATCATGTACTTATTCAAAAATTTTATTTGCTTTAATTGCATTTACACATCTTAGAAGCACTAAATCTCAGCTCTTTTTTTTTTTGTAAAGGATATCTCCATTAAAGAAGAAACTTATAGTCATAGCCAGCCTTTTAATGATCCTTTTATCATTTTTTGTTGCATGCTCTAGCTATTGTTGACTTTTTATGTATTGTAGAATATCATAAAACCATGGCTTCCTATCAACTTCTTCTTCAATTCCTGAGCAATATGCTAGTGCATCTTTCACATCCAACTTGATGTGTTAGATCTCAATATTTGTATCTATTTTGATAATTACAGCCAAAATAGCTAGTGTGCCAGCAATTTGGTTCTTTTCTCTAGGTAGATGCTCAAATTGAATTTCTTCAAATTGTTTGACCAACTGAGAAATGTACTTATGATATTGAATCAACTTCAAGTCTCTTGTTTCCCACTCATTTTGTAAATGATATATGACCAGAGTCAAATATCCAAATACATCTAATACTTTGATCTTCTTTTCAATTGTTGCTTGCAAGTCCATAACATAAGTTTCATATTCAGCTACATTATTTGTACAAGTGAAATTCATTCTAGTTGTGATGGGATAACAGTGTCCATTGAGAGATAATAAAATTACCCTGATACCATAGCCTAGGGCATTAATAGCTCTCCCAAAATATATCTTCCAAGAATTTTCAAGTTTTTTCTTTTTAATTAAGGAAACAACTATCACATCTTTATAGAGAAAGTCAAGCTTCATTGGTTCATAATTTTCAATCGCATGATCAACAAAGAACTCGACTATTGCACTTTCTTTAATTGCCTTTTGAGTTATATAGACAATAACATATTCTAAAAGTATAACTTGGCACCTTACTATCCTCTCTGTTAATGAAGGCTTCTCAAAATATACTTAATGGGGTCTAACTTACTATAAGCCAAGTGGTGTGATAAAATATGTATTGCCTGAGTCTTCCAGCTACCCAAGCCAGTGCATAACATATCTTCTCCAATGGTGAATATTTGGACTCATAAACAATGAACTTCTTATTCAAGTAATAAATTGCTCATTCTTTCTTATTGGTTTCATCTTTTTGCCCTAGCACACATCCAATTAAAATTTCATGTACTAATATGGGTGGATTCGATAAGTACTCTTTGACTTTATTAAATGCTTTTTAACATGCATCATTCTATTTTCCTAGATCATGTTTTCTAATAAGCTTAAAAATGGGATCGCATTTTGTAGATGAGTTGAGAGATGAAATAAGTAATATAGTTCAATCTTTCCAAAAAGCTTCGCACTTCTTTTGGAGTATAAAGAGGAGACAAGTTTTGAATGGCATATATCTTATCTTGATTGACTTTGATTCCCTTTTCACTTACCATAAAGCCTAACCATTTTTTTAATTTAGCATCAAATGTATATTTATCAGGATTCAATTTTAACTAGAATTTTCTCAACCTATCAAACAAGTTTTTAAGAATGACTACATGATCCTCTCATTCACGAGACTTGCAATTATATCATCCACATATACTTTTATCTTTTTATGCATCAATAGTATTTTTGGTTTCATACATCTTAACTTTTGCTATACTAGTTTGCATTCCAATTTCAAAGGCAATTTGTGCTCTACAATATTAGTGCTGAGTTTTGGTATATCCTAGTAAGGCCATATGAACACATCCACATATTCTTGAAAGTAATTTTTCTAACTTTTGCCTATTTGCTGGTAGAGGGGTTGTACCAACCTTAAATTTTTTTTTTATTTTCATCATCTTTTAAATTCGCTAATTCAGTAATTTTTTGATGGGGCTCAATTGGCTTATCTTCATGGCCTCTTAGTTTTAACAAATCAGGAGGCAGAGTGTAATCATCTAACTCATCTTCATTATCAAGTTTATCAACATGAATTGAGTTTTTGAAATTAAATCCAAGCTTATTGTCATAATTATCTTTGTATTCATTATTTAAGAGCCTACAAATAGGTGAGATTAAGAGAATATTGGCACACAACACTGGTATGGCAAGAAAATAAAATTGAGAGAATGAATGAAAATGAAAACAATAGAATCTTTTAAGTCTTTTATTAAAATGCCAAACTTGAAACACAACATAAAAGATCTCTTAATGTTTATGGAATATGCAATTAGGGATTTCAAGTTTCACAACACATTACTTTTCAAAAGTTGTAAATATAACAAGCAACTCTATGACTTTCCAGTTATTTAACTTAAAATTCGAAAGGTAAAGGCACAAAAACAAATCTTCATCCTAGCACTTTTTTTTCTTCCTCATCCACCATCTAAATGTCCAGTTCAAAAAAAGCATTCACCAATTCTACACTTAGGGCTTTTGTGAACCTAGATAGATACATTCTCCCAATTAAAAAAAATCATAAAGGTAAGGAATGACCATTGGCTCCGACTCTGGATTACATCCCTTCAGATTAGCTATTCTTTTTTCTTTTTTTTTTCATTCATCATTTTCATTTGTGTAAACACCGATTTTGTCTGTTTTCTCTTTTTTATATAATAACAATAATAATTTTTAGTAATATTAATAATAATAATAAATATTTTTTTTAAAAAAATTGATTAAAAAAAAGAAATAAAAATGACAGAAAGCAGGGCGATTGATGCCTGGCACCAGCCACCCTGTAGCCACCACTAGCCGCCCACACTCCTCCCCTACAGCCACTCTACAGCCTACCCTAGCCATCCCTGCAGCCACCCTACTCCACCCAATCCTTACAGTCTCAGTTTCTTCCATTTTCAACCTCTCACTGGACACAGATCTCGTTCCTACACATTAGAAAACCCTAACTTTCCCTCACCCCGAAAAGTCCTAGCTTCCTACACTCAGAAAAACCTCAACCTCCCACAAAACTTCCTACCTATCAGAAAACTAGACAAAAAAACCCAAATACCCAAACAGAAACACACAAATAAAAATAAAAAACAAAGACAAACAGTCCTCCCTGTAGGGAGGAACTTAGCGCCAAAGTAAGTACCTGCAACAAAAAAAAATAACATCAGTTTTGGTTTTACAAAAAACAAGAAAAGAAGAGAAGACCGAAAGCTTTGAGCCTCGATCTACACTGATCGGGGCTGTTTCTAGTAAAGTGAAAGTTAGATCTAGGAAGAGCACATTGAAGAGCACTTTTGGGAGTATTATTGAAATTTTTTGATCACCGACGACCATCAGTAGCCACTGCCGGTAATGACCTAGGCTGCAGTCGACATGGCGGTCTGATGATTGGACGGAGAGAGCTTTAGAGCTTTCCCCCAAAGCTTTCCCTCCCTCTTTTTTTTCTAAAACAAAAGAAAAATGAACAAAAATTTTTTTTTAGTTATATATAGTGGCCTAAAGGCCAAAACGATGTCGTATTGGACTTAGGAGGATCCGTGCGTCTACCCGAATCTGACCCGAGATCCGTGCAACCTGATCCATGACCCGCTTCAGCTAGCCTTGAATCGATCCAGACAAACCGTCAGTGAACCGATCGAATTGGTCTGAACCGTTGGACCACCCGAACCGCTGATTGAACCATCAAATTGGTCAGACCGGTCCAGACCAACGTTGATCAAACCGTTGACCGATTCGATTCAGGTAAAAAAAATTTTTTTCTAATTTTTTTATATATTATTTTTTTGTTTTTTTGAGTTTTTTTTTATATTCATGTATGATAAATTTTTTTAAATTTGTTAGAATAATTTTTTATTTGTTTTTAATAATAACAAAAATGAAAACAAGTAAAATAACTAATAAAAAATATTAAAAATGCTGAAAATAATAATAATAATAATATATTTTTTTTATTATTTTTCCTATTTAGATGTTAGAGTGAATAAAAACATAATCCTAAAAATAATTTCGCCTAGATGTTGGAAAATTATTATAAAAATATATATATAATAAATTTTTAATCAAATTGCAAAAAATCACTAAAATTGAACTTGCTTCGAAAATCCATCTAGATGTTAGAGATTTTTAGAGATGTTCGTATTTTCTTAAAAACGAAACCTTAAACACTAATTCTTAAGTTTCAAAACCCTGAAACCCAACCTTTAAATCCAAACCCCAAAATCCAAAATCCCTAAAATCTAAACCCTTAAATCAAAACCCCAAACCTCAAATTTTAAAACCAAAACCCTAAAATCTCCAAATTCTAAAATCAAAACTCTAAATCTTTCGTACCTTAAAATTCAATCCTTAAGACCCTCTAAACCTTTAAAACCGCTACTCAAGCCCTTACTCAAAATATTCTGAACAATCCTAAAGACACGTGTGAAAATCTCATTTAAAGTGATTTGTTCCCGAATGTCGCCTAGATAATGAGGTGTTTAGGAAACTTTACTTCGTTAAGTTTTTCACACGAGTTCTTAATTACTTTAATAATAGGATTAATAAATAAATAGTATAATAATAAATTGGGATCTTAAATATAAACAATCATACCTAAGCTCTGCCTAGATGATGGAGAGTCAGGGTGGTCTCATTATACTTAAGAACCCAACTTTGAAATTTCATCTCATCCTACATAACATTCATTAGCATACACACGTTAGCGTGTTATCATTGGTAGTTATTTGCATTATTCTGTCTTTAATTTTTATTTACTACTTGGTGATATAATATTTTATAATAAAAAATAATACTTTTAAAAAAAATTGTAATATTACAAAATAAAATAAAAATAACATTCTGAAAGAAATAATTCTTAGTATTTTGCCTAGATGTTGGAGAGTCACCAACAATTTTTTATAAAGAGTGTTATTTCATTTTAAGGATTGTTGTGTTAAATCTTAAGCGAAAAGAGTTATTTTAAATTATGCCTAGATGTTAGAGTATTTTAAGATAATTCTTTAACTTAAAGATTTTTTTAATATTTCTAAATAAAAGTTTAAGCAAAAATATTTTTTAAAACGAAAAGAATTAGTATTAAATTTCAAGTCAAAATCATTTTTATCCAACACCGAAAATAGTACATAATTAAATGGTACCAATTTATGGACATTGTGGGGGTGCTAATCCTTTCCCACATGTAACCGACTCCCGGACCCAACCTGATTTTTCGTAGACAAAAAATTATTTTTTTGATAAACTTTAAACCCATTTTTATAGTTTTATTAAATATCAAATTTGGTGGTGACTTTCCTTTTATTTTCCTTGATTTTAAAATCGTTTACATCTGGCAGTCCCAAAATCGTTACGACAACCTGGCGACTTCACTGGGGACTTTGAGAGTCAAGCCAAAACTTTAGTTATGCGCTATTGATATTGTTGGATTTAATTGGTTTTATTTGATATTTAATTTAATTCTTTTTATTTTATTTTTCAAAAATATATAAGTTAATAAACATAATAAATTGCATGTTAGTTATTATTTTGATTTTGTTCTTTTGATTTATTTATTTGGATTAATACATTGCTTTACACACACTTTACATATTTGCTTACATGCATAAGCTTTATACCTGGGCTCTACCCCTTTTAGGAGGAAGTGAAGTAGCTACGCTCTCATGAGGTGATAACCTTCGCATTTGCTAGCGAAATACTCCACTCAAATTGAACCCTTTTCGTTCGTAACTTGTAATGGGTAAGGATCGGGATTCCTTACTAGTCCAGTGTGGATGTTAGTGAGGAAAAATTTGGGAACCTTTAAATGAACAAATCTTCACTTAGCATATAGTGAATCTTAGGGGACCGACCTTCGATAGAGCATTGTCCTTTTGTAGATTTTTTTTTTTTGACATGTATTTCATTCCTTTGGTTAGTTATCCAAAATTTACATTTTCATAAAATATTTTAGAATAGAATGAATTATTTTTAGCATTAATCCAACAAGCCAAAAAAAAAATGAAAAAAGTTTTCAAAAAATTAAAGATTTTTCAAAAAAATTCTTTGTTTATTGACCGAATAAAATTAATTTTCAAGTCCTAGTTCTTTTGTTTTTCCTTTTCAATTTTTTTTTTCATATTTTGTTTCATCTTTCACATTTCATGCATCATGATGAAATAATACATGTATCATATCCTATGCACATCATGATAGGATAATATGAGCATTCCATCCCATCCACATCAATAGACAGTGCATGCATCCTATGTTATAAACTTGTTGATAAATGATACATGCCTACCATACGCGTCTTAATAAGTAGTGCGCACTTATTACATGTTTAAAGGTAATGTTAGTTTCACTAGGTTGACATAACACAAGTATTGCATTCCATGTAAAAATATAACGTGCACTTGATAAGTTCATGCATTTCATACAAATATGCTGCACTAGTCATAGGAATACATCTCATCATTCATGTAAATATGTCATTGCACTTCATGTATATAGATTTATGAATAATAAGGTCATATGAAACATATATTGCATTTCATATCCCACTATCCCTGCAATATAACATTATATTCATTGCATACACATTTATGATTGATGAAAATTTTTATTTGGGTCTTTGTACATATAAAAATCCATTGTCATAGGCATATATGCATTTCATGACATTCTTTAGCCATCATATTCATGTGTTCATAAACATACTTTGTGTGTCATTGTTTTTGTGATATTCATTTAATAAGGGTAGTAATCTAGAATTTTTGGTCTAAGTCCCAGAATAAAATGCTTGTCTTGGTAGAAATTAGAATGACAAAAATGAAAGATCGATTGGAAACAAAGAATAGTGCTTTGGAATTAAATTAAGAGGAATTATGGCTCGAGCTTTGAGAGATGAACCAACAGATAGCTCAATTGATAGAAATGATTAAAGGTAGTGGTGAAGTTGAGTTTGTTCCTCCTCAAGGATCGTTGTCACTTTCGATTTCATCAAGTCAAGATCAACTGGCTCATTTTAGTTTTAGCACTCTTCCAGAACATATTAAGGCATTAGATGATTTGAATAGTGATCAAGGTTTGGACGAACTCAATAGAGGAATGGGTGAACTTGCCACGTAAATGATTGAGCTCAAAAGTTTGATTTTTATACTATTTCGAGTCCTAATCCGTACGTAAATCATTCTTATGACTACTTCCAACCTCTTTTTCAAGCACCTAAAATTAAGCCCCTAAGTGTCATGCAACCTCTAAGAATTTCACACCTGAATCCATTTCCACGACCTCATATTTCGTAATCATTTGTTCAGCATGCTATTCCATCACCACTTTCACAATCCAATCTTCGATTTAGAGTTTCTTAATTCACCTCAAAATCAACTATACCACCATCTTTTCAGCAAAGCAAACTGACAGAAGAACTCCAGCAACATCAAAAGAAAAACCCTTATTGATCCAATACCTATGTCCTACACGAAGTTATACCCATTGCTCTTAGAGAATTATCTTATCGCCCCTATCCCTGTTGAACCTTGTAAACCACCTTTCTCTAAATGGTATAACCCTAATGCCCAATGTGAATACCATTTTGGTGTTATGGGCCATTCTCTGAAAGACTACACAGCTTTAAAACATAGGGTGTAGGGATTGATGAAAGTCGAATATTTGAGTTTTGACGTCAAAATGAAGCTAATTATTTATGCGAACCTTTCATTAATCCATGCTGAAATAGCCGATAGTGTTGTAGGCAACAGTAAGGTTAGCCAGGATGATGAATAAAAAGCTTTTAAAGTAAAAGGTTGTTCTCCCTAGCAATCATAGTCAACTATTTTTAGATTTTTTAGGTGAAACAAGGGGAAGTGAGATCAGGTCTAGTACTTTTTGGTCATTGCCCTAGAATTGTTCATAATGTGTAAGCTTGATACTTTTACGAATGAATGAAAACTTCTTTTAACTTGAATTTTCTATGAATTGATGCTTCTGTCCATTTTTAATAATTGGATGTCTAAAAGAGCCTGTGAAAAAGTGATGTGTGAATATGCCTTCATCGAACTTCTGATAAAAAATAAATGTCTTTAGATAACCCAGCCAAAATATAGGTTGGAACCTAAGTTTTCCCTCTTTAATAATAAAATTTTTTTGACTTGTACATCATGCATCATCTGTTTGAATTCATTGTTCTTCATGCTAGCTAAGCATAAAAAATAATGATTGTGAATATACTTTTGTTAAACCCTCAAGGCCAAGAGATTTTTTTAATATATAATAAAATTCATGTCATGCATTTTTTGACTTTTCATAATTAATAAAAGGTTCAAGGATAGCTATCATAGGAAACAAAGTCAGTTGAGTCTGCACACTTATAGTACTCAAGTCAGTATTAGAATCATGGAAAATGAAGATGCAAGTCGAATGGACAGAGTAAAAAAGGCCCAAGAAAAGATTAGTGAAACAGATATGAGAATGCAACAAAACGTGAATAGATAGTTGGTAGAATTAAAACAGATGTTAGCAGAGTTGACAAAAGGAAAAAGAGTTGTTGAAAGACACAAGACAAAGGAAAAAATAGCTGTTGAGACACTATTGTATCCATCTGGGTTCACATATGTTCAAGATTCTCATGTGTTGCAAGCACCTCCAATTACTCATCAACCTTTTACTGATATTTTTACCAAATTGCCATCAGTTTAGATAAATGTCAATCCTAGGCGTACTCTTCATGACTCCACTACTGTGCCTAATGTAGATGATCTTAAAGAATCAAAAAATTAAAAAGGGTGCCAGATCCATCAAAAGATATAGATAAAAGATAAATTTGATTTGTTAAAAGGGAGATTGAAAGCAATTGAAAGCCATGATGTGTACGAGAATGTTGGCACCAATGAGCTTAGTCTAGTGCCTGATCTTATTATTCCATCAAAATTTAAAGCTTCAAATTTTGAGAAGTATGATAGAACGAAATGCCCTTTAACACACATCACCATGTACTGTCGAAAAATGACAGGTTACACTCATGAGGATAAGTTGTTAATCCACTACTTTTAAGATAGTCTCACTGGGCCTACAGCAAGATGGTATGCTTAGTTGGACTGAAGTAAGATTTGCTCTTTGAATGACTTGGCTAGGGCCTTTTTAGCACAATACAAGCATGTTGAAGATATGATGCCAGATAGGTTGTCCTTGCAGAACATGAAAAAAAGATCAACTGAAACTTTTAGAGAATATGCACATAGATGGAGAGACATATCAACCCAAGTACAACCATCATTGTCTGAGAAAGAAATTACTGTTCTATTTGTCAATTCCTTGAACGCTCCCTATTATGAAAGAATGATTGAGAATATCTCTAAAAGTTTTTTGAACATGGTGATTTCTGGTGAAATTATAGAAAATGTAATCAAAAGTGACATGATTAAGTTAAAAGATGCGACAGATGTTGAAGAGAAAAGTACATCAAAAAAAATAAATGAGAGGTGCAAGCAGTCACAATAAAGGGTCATTTACCTAATAACTTTATCCCTTATAATCCTTATCCTGCTTATCAACTTCATCACCCTATCATAAGCTATATCTCTCAAAATTTATATCTTGGCCAACCAAGCCAGCATTTGAGTTTTTCAGTAAATTCTCATCCTCAAATGGTCATTCATGATTTTGTTCTTACATTTGAATCCACTACCCGATCGACAAGGAATCGAAAGAGATTAAAGAATGATTAAGAAAAATTGCCTATCCTTATTTCTCACATTTTGCCTTTACTAATAGAAGGTCGATATCTCACTCATGTGCCTTTAAAAATAACACCAAATCCATCAGTAATGAGTTATGATCCCAATGGCAAGTGTGATTACCATATGGGGGCAATTGGCCATTCAACTGAAAAATGTAGACAGTTGAAAAAAAAGGTTGAAGATCTTATCAATAATGGTATTCTAACTCCGAAGGTAATAGAACAATGAAAGTTATTAACTCCATCCAATTGTCAAATGTGAGAAGTTGATATGAAGAATGAGGTTTCGAGTTTTGAAAATCATGATAGAATGATTTTTTTTTTACTGTGTATGATGACATGTGCATTATGTCTCTAAAAGTTATATAACTTAGTTTGGAAGAATTGAATGTTTTAGATCTTTTTTATGAAATTTCTCTTTATGCATTTGTTTGAATAAAATTTCCCACATAAGTAACATTCAAGATTTAAAAAAAAAATCAAAAAAATCAAAAAAAAAAAGAAAAAGAAAAAAAGTTTTCTTTTACAATAATGATGAAAGGATTCTTAAGAGAAATGGTAATTACTATTAGAAAAAAGCTCATAAAATACCTTCACACCTTTTCAAATACTTTCTTGCCTCTAATCACTCAAATGATTGGACTCATCAACTATAATCTTTCAAAGAATGTAAGTTTGAGTTCATACCTTAAAGGGTCGATAATTTTTTCTTGGACAAAGAACAAAAGAGATTAATTTTAAAAATTTATTTTAAATTTCAAAAATCAGATACTCTTTCAAATTTTTAATTGGTAATTTAATGTGTGTCAAAATTTTGCCATTATTATAGACACAAAAATACCTAAATTTTTTTTCTATTAAATAACCTTTGTCCCATGTCTTAAGGCACATTGAGAAAAATAAAAAATAATCCCTTTCTGCTTAAGACAATTTGTTTCATATCTTTATACCTTTTCTTTTCCTCTTACAAAAAAAAAAGCCCAAAAAAAATTTTAAAACCCAAAGAGCCTTTTTGAATTATACGATCGATCCTATATGACTTAATCGTCAATAGAAATTTAAGTAAAAAAAAAATAGGGCATACAAAAAATAAAAAAATAAAAAGTTAAAAAAAAGAGGACATCTTCAATGATTTGCTCTTCTAATCAAGTGATCATATTTGAAATGATGAATGGCCACTTTCTCTATCCTTCTCATATATATAAATTATCCATTTGTTACCCATTTGAGCTTATCAAATTTTTTGTTTCAAAATGAACCTTGGCTAAGGATCATTTTCTATTGGAAGCAAAATAAGGATACCTTCGAGAGATCAACTTCAATAGAAGTGTTGAAAGCATCTAATATGTCTCTAAAAAATGAAAGTTTAGGGCAAGAAAAGAAATAAGACTTTAATTAAAATCCCAATGATTCGAGAAAATGAACAGCTAAAGATGAAGTTGGGTATTTTAAAAAAAAAACAAAGAGACTTTGGAGATAAGAATTTGAAGCTTCAATTAGAATTAAAAAAAAAGGTGAATAAAGTTGCTGAAATTAAAGCCAAATGTTTCTAAAAGAAAAAGGGTAAAGGAAAAAAGTCAGAGAATGCTCTTCAGGATCTTTGGCCTAATTACCCTAAATAATATATTTTGAGCCTATTTATCCATTCTTTCAGAAACCCTAACCTCGACCTACATTACACACCTTGAAAAATCTATTTTGATCAAATGTGGACACTTAGATTAAAGAGCAATGTCCTTGAATTTGTATATACTTATTGAATTCTTCATTGACAAAAAAATATAGCTCTAAGGTCAAAACCCTAAAGGGGTAGTTTAGAGCCAAAATCATTCTTGAGGCCCCAAAATGAATCTCAAAGTTTCAAGGTTCTATCCGAAATAAAAAATCTTGATGCAAAGTGTTTTGAAAGATTGGTACCTATTAAAGACCTTTCAAAAAAAAAAAACCCAGCCTTCTCTTCTTCTCAAATCTTGTTTGAAAAATAATAGCTAGTTTTGACTCACATTAAAGTATCATGTTTTCAATAAAAGAAAAGTGTTTTTTAAAAAAATTATCTCTTTTGTGAGCCCAAGATGAAATCCTTGCAACTCTCATCGAGCCTTTCCATGAGATATGCCCACTAGTAAAAGGAGTTAAATTGTCAATTACCCTCCCATCCATATGCTTTCCAAATAGTAATCATCGACTTCCAAAAGATTTAGAAGTTTTAGGTTCTAAATTTTTTATTAATTATGAAGATATTTTATGTGGGGTAATTTTTTATCACTCTTAAAAATTTTTCAAGATTATTTGAGCATTTTGTACATAATATTGAGGACATTTTTTGGGTGAAAATGAAACAATGAAAATTTAAACAAAAAAAGGGCAAGAAGAGTCTTTGCATTTGTATTGCTTGCATCTGTATCATAAGAAAGACATTCATATTTGCATCAATTGCATTGGCACTTGTATAAGATATTTATATTCACACTATAAAAAGAATTTGCATTTGCATCATGGCATTTGCATCCTAAGAAAAGGTATTTGTAGGGGCATTTATATGAAAAGAACATTGTCATTTGCATTATGGAAAAGTCAAATGTATTTGCATCAAGCATTCGCATTCTTGCATTGGCATTAACATTTGCATCGACATTTCCATTAGCATCATTTGATGAGAATAGACATTTGTATTTATCAACCTTGTAAGTATTAAAGACAAAAAAAAATGAGCATATTTTTAAAGTTTTAAAGTCTTTGTATAAAAGGAACCATTTTTAATCAAGATTTCAAAGCCTCTATTTAAGAGGAACCGATTTCAATTAAGATTTCAAAGCTTCTGTTTAGAAGGAACCTTCTTCATATAAGACCTTTAGAATCTCAAAAATCTCTGATCAGGCGAAAGCCATGTTTAAAAATATTTTCAAATTTTCAAAGTTTCATTGCCTCTGATTAAGAGGAGCATTCAAAGATTTTGAGATTTGTAAGATCTCCGGGCATAATTTTTGATTCGTAATATTTTTTCAATTGATTCTTTACTTTTTGACTTGCGATGTTATCCCAGTCGATTCTGTAAGACCTCTGGGCATAATTTTGATTCGTGGTGTTATCCCGATCGATTCTTTATCTTTCAACTTGCGATGTTATCCCAGTCGATTCTGTAAAATCTCTGGGCATAATTTTGATTCGCGATGTTGTCTTGATTGATTCTTTAATTTTGACTCACGATGTTATCTCGATCAACTTTTTATTTTTTAACTTGCGGTGTCATTCCGGTCATTTTTTTTGTCACTTAACTATGGTTAAAAAAAGAGAGAAAAAGAAAAAAAATTAAAAAAATCATTGATTTACTTTCGGACAAAATCGTTGTCTTTATCTTTGTCATAGTCTTGATTCTCAGTAATACGCAAAGAGGGGCAGTTATAGACACCGATTTTGTTCGGTCTCTCTTTTTTATATAATAACAATAATAATTTTTAGTAATAATAATAATAATAAATATTTTTAAAAAAAATTGATTAAAAAATAAAAATAAAAAATGGCAGAAAGCAGGGCGACTGATGCCTGGCACCAGCCACCTTATAGTCACTACTGGCCGCCCACGTTCTTCCCTTACAACCACTCTATAGCCTACCCTAGCCATCCCTGCAGCCACCCTACTCCACCCAATCTTTAAAGTCCCAGTTTCTTCCCCTTTCAACCTCTTGCTGGACACAGATCTCGCTCATACCCATCAGAAAACCCCAACTCTCCCTTACCTTGAAAAGTCCTAGTTTCCCACACTAAGAACAATCCCAACCTCCCACAAAACTTCCTACCCATCAGAAAACCAGACAAAAAAACCCAAATATCCAAACAAAAACACACAAACATAAATAAAAAAACAAAGACAAACAATCCTACCCATAAGGAGGAACCCAGCACCAAAGAAGGTACCTACAATAAAAAAATATCAGTTTTAGTTTTACAAAAAAAAAGAAAAAATCGAAAGCTTTAAGCCTCGACCTACGTTGATCGGGGCTGTTTCTGGTAAAGCGAACGTCAGATCCAGGAAGAGCGCGTTGAAGAGTGCTTCTAGGAGTATTATTAAAATTTTTTAGCCATCGACAGCCACCGTCGACGATGAACCAGGCGGCTGTCGGCGTGACGGTTCAACTACTAGACGACGAGAGCTCTAGAGCTTTCCCCCAAGGCTTTCCCCTCATTTTGTTTGAAACAGAAAAAGAATGAACAAAAAAAAATTTTACTTATATACAGTGGCTTAAAGGCCAAAACGACGTCGTATTGAACTTAGGAGGATTCACGCATCTACCCGGATCCGACCTGGGATCCATGCAACCTGATCTACGACTCACTTCAGCTAGCCTTAAACCAATTCAGACGAACTGTTAGTGAACCGATCAAAACGGTCTGAACCGTTAGACCACCCGAACCGCTGAATGAACAGTTGAACGGGTCAGACCGATCCAGACTAACGTTGATCGGACCGTTGACCGATCCAGTTCAGGTAAAAAAATATATATTTTTTTAATTTTTTTTATATATTATTTTTTTGTTATTTTGAGTATTTTTTTTATATTCATGTATGATAAATTTTTTAAAATTTGTTAGAATAATTTTTTATTTGTTTTTAATAATAACAAAAATGAAAACAAGTAAAATAACTAATAAAAAATATTAAAAATGCTTAAAATAATAATAATAATAATCTAAATAATAATAATAATAATATTTTTTTATTTTTCCTGCCTAGATGTTGGAGGGAATAAAAGCATAATCCTAAAAATAATTTCACCTAGATGTTGGAGAATTATTATAAAAAAAAGAAAAATATAATAAATTTTTAATCAAATTTCAAAAAATCACTGAAATCAAACTTACTCTGAAAATCCGCCTAGATGTTGGAAATTTTTAAAAATGTTTGTATTTTCTTAAAAACAAAACCTTAAACACTAATTCTTAAGTTTCAAAACCCTAAAATCCCAACCTTTAAATCCAAACCCCAAAATCCAAAATCCCTAAAATCTAAACCCTTAAATCAAAACCCTAAACCTCAAATTTTAAAACCAAAACCCTAAAATCTCCAAACTCTAAAATCAAAATCCTAAACCTTTCGTACCCTAAAATTCAAGCCTTAAGACCCTCTAAACCTTTAAAACCTCTACTCAAGCCCTTACTTAAAACATTCTGAAAAATCCTAAGGACATGTGTGAAAATCTCATTTGAAGTGATTTGTTCCTAAATGCAGCCTAGATAATGGGGTGTTTAGGAAACTTTACTTCGTTAAGTTTTTCACATGAGTTCTTAATTCACATTAATAATAAGATTAATAAATAAAGAGTATAATAATAAATTAGGATCTTAAATATAAACAGTCGCACCTAAGCTCTACCTAGATGATGGAGAGTCAGGGTGATTTCATTATACTTAAGAACCCAACTTTGAAATTGCATCTCATCCTACATAACATTCATTGGCATACACACGTTAGCGTGTTATCATTGGTAGTTATTTGCATTATTTTATCTTTAATTTTTATTTACTACTTGGTGATAGAATATTTTATAATAAAAAAAATAATACTTTTAAAAAAAAATTATGATATTACAAAATAAAATAAAATAAAAATAACATTCCGAAAGAAATAATTCTTAGTACTCTGCCTAGATGTTGGAGATTCACCAACAATTTTCTATAAAGAGTATTATTTCATTTTAAGGATTGTTGTGTTAAATCTTAAGCAAAAAGAGTTATTTTAAATTCTGCCTAGATGTTGAAGAATTTTAAGATAATTTTTTAACTTAAAGATTTTCTCAATATTTCTAAATAAAACTTTTAGCAAAAATATTTTTTAAAACGAAGGGAATATTTCAAGTCAAAACCATTTTTATCCAGCACCAAAAATAACGCATAATTAAATGGTACCAATTTATAGGCGTTGTGGGGGTGCTAATCATTCCCCACATGTAACCGACTCCCGAACCCAACCTGGTTTTTCGTAGATCAAAAGTTATCGTTTTGATAAACTTTAAACCAATTTTTATAGTTTTATTAAAAAGATAAACTTTTGGGTGGCCAATCACACCCTAACAAAGATTGGTGGCGACTCTCCTTTTATTTTCCTCAATTTTAAAATCTTTTACATCTGACGGTCCCAAAATCGTTACGACAATTTAGTCCCCTCTTGTTGGTTTATATCCTAAGTTGAATCTATCTTTCTTGTCATATATTGTTGATGCTCCATGATTCCTTGTAGATTCTTCCTAAGTCTAATTCTAGGTTGCCATCCCATTCTAGTAAGCTGCGTGACAACCATCTAAGTAGTAGCAAATATGTGTGATGAATATAATTTAGATTTTTCAACCACATATGTAGCATTAACAATCTCAAAAGATTTAGAAAAATATTTTAAAGCTTCGTTTGCAGCTTTCACATAAAGAGCATTCATAAATTGGATTATCAGTAATTTTTATTCTCTTGTTACATATGTTAGCTTTTCATCAATAATGAATTTAACTTTTTGGTCCAGCAAAGATGGAACAGCACCTGTCATTGAATCTATGGCCTATCCAACAAATAGCTATATACGGGCGAGATATCAATAACTTGAAATTTTATATTAAATATGCAATGACCAATCTGCATTGGCATTTTTATATCCCTTAACACTTTTTATCAGGTTCCATCGAGGGTTTGAATAACTATATGAGTAGGCTTTATGTAAGATACATCAATAATTAGTTTTGTCAACGTAGTCACAGGCATGACATTAATTGAAAAGCCATTATCGATTAAAACATTTGCCACTATATAACTTTTACACTTAATAATAATGTGAAGAGTTTTGATACTTTCTTGTCCCTCTAGAAGAATCTCTTCATCACTAAAACAAATGTAATTCGTAATCACTAGATTACCAATAAGTTGTTTGATATATTCAATGGATACATTAGAAGACATATATGCTTGATTCAATACCTTCAGTAAAGCATTATGGTGGGATTCTGAACTTAGCAAAAGTGATAATAATGAAATTCTAGCTGGTATCTTATTCAATTGTTCTACCACGCTATATTCACTATGCTTTATCAATTTAAAAATTTCACAAGCTTCATTTTCAAAGATCGACTTTCAGTGTTCCTTATTGGGGACTGTCATAGGATTATTTTGACTTTTTTTTTCTCTAACTTTGGCCTTTTTTTCCTAGCTTTCTCTAGCATTTTTAGAGTATAACATCGCTTACTCTGAGTTACACTTCCTACTCCTATTAAGTTTGTAGTATCTGGATTGACCATAACATCACAATCATACTTTTACTTTATTACTTTCTCGTTTCAATATGAAAAAAGACTAGGGCCTTTAATAGTCACTACTGGTCGAGAGACCGACCTTTTTAGCATTAAGGTTGACTTTTTATCATAATAAATGATCATAGGTATATGCAAGAATTTTGTTGACACATAAATGGTAGACAATTTAGCTTTTGTCAAATCTTTTTTCTCTTTATAGAATTTTATTTGACCCATGTCTATCAACTTTTGTACTTTTTATTGAAATTGATCATAATTTTTGATAGAATGCCCTAAAACACCCTTATGATAATCACGTCTCTCAGCTGATTTAATCATATCATAGTAATTGTAAAGCTTTATTGGTATTAGTATATCAACCTTAACGATAACTTCAAGAACTTAAGCCATTAGAGTTTTAACTTTATCTATCCTTCTTTTAACATAGCATTTCTAACGATCAATCAAAGCTTTTATGATTGGTCTAGCATGATTTGGTAGAGAATTTTCATTAATATTTAGAGCCCTTCATTGGCTAGTATCAAAATTTAACACTATTTTCTTGATCATCTCTTGTATTTACATTTTAAAGCAGTGCAATTCTCTGTAGAATGGCTTGTATTTTCATAATGATAATCACAATGTGCATTCAAATCGTACCATTTGGGATATGGAGGTTTCAATGGTTCATAAAAAATATGGGCTAGCAAATGATTCTTCATAAGCTGAATGAACAAATCAATATATGTTATAGGGATAGGTTTAAAAAAGATTTTTTCTTAAGTATTTCTAAGTGCTCTTGGACCACTACCTTAGTTGGGTCTCCATTATGGTCTAATAGGTGTGGCAAGATGGTTGTGTATATAGTTGGGTGTTTGAAAGAATGATTGAAAATGGGATGAATAAGTTGGTTGATAAATTAGCTGATAGGGATGAGGGATGAATGTCACATTATTTATGGAAGGGTAATAAGTTTGGTACATTGGTGTATAATATAGAGTAAATCCTCTAATTTGTTGCCCTATATAGTTCACTGTTTATGTTTCACTTTTTTTCTTTTTAGGCACTCCCTTTTTCTTTTTACCATTTGTCTCTCTACGTCAAGCTTGCCAGTTTTTATAGCATTCTTAATAATCTCACTTGAGATCATCATATTTGCATAATTTTTTATTACATTTTCAATTAGTCTTTCATAATATGGTACTTTCAAGGTATTGACAAAACAAACAATTATTTTTTTTCAGTAAGAGAAGGCTATACTCGTGTAGCCATATCTCTTTATCTTTGTGTGTATTTTTTGAAGCTCTTGGTTGCTTGCTTTCTTTATGCTTTGTAGAGACAAGTGATCTATAGTTAGATCTATGACACAACGATATTGATTAAAGAATGCCTTTGTAAGCTCTTTCTAAGAGTGGATATGAATTCTGTCTATTTGAATATACCATTTAGTTGCAGAACCTGTAACACTATCTTGAAATATATGCATCAGTAGCTTTTTATCGTGATTATGTGTAGCCATTTTTTGGCAATAAATGATCATCTAAGTCACCGGACATTTAGTCCTATCATACTTCTCAAACTTAAAGACTTTAAATTTATGTAGGATGTTCATGTTTGGAACCAAACAAAGCTCAGCCATGTCTATAGAGCAATAAAAGTCCATTCTTTCTATAACTCTAAATCTTTCTTGTAGTAATTTTATCTTTTGCTAGGAACTTAAGTCCTTTAATATCTTAGGTGCTTTCATTCCTAGCTTTTCTATGCCTTTAGGATCATTTAGATCTATTACCTAAATCAGGTTTGAAGATTTCATTCATGAGGTAGGCATAGCTTGCCCCTAAAATTGGGTAGGTTCAACTATTATAGGTATGTTGGGATAGACATATGGGTATCCTCCAATGAATGGCATTGCTTGTGGTCGTGCCCTCTGAAAAGTCTGGGCTCGATATGGAGTAAAACCTGATGAATACGGAAGATCTTCATCATTTTGTTGTTGATGACATTCTTGAAAACTTTTTCTCTAACCACTTCATTTTTTTATCCATTTTTTTATTATTTTCATCATCATATTAAGTTGCTCTTTTATTTTATCTTGTGCTTTTTTTTTTATCTTATCTATCCTATTGATCTATTTCAATGATTTTTGTTTGAGCTCTGGTATTGTATGAATGGCAAGTAGGCTAAATTAAAATTTTTGGTGGGTGAGCTATTCTTGATCCTCCATTACCATAATTGTTGTGAATTAGGATATTACATTTTGATGTTTTATTCAAATAAGTGTATGAATGAATGCATGAATGGAAAATGGAAAAAAATAAACAAAATGAACATGATGCATTAAGAAAAATTTACCACACATCAATTAATAATAAACGTTTTTTATTATTGATCCAAAGTTACATTTATAAAAGCACAAAGTCTACTGCTTATCGAAGGAACTTCTTTATTTGTTGATATTGATCATGTACCTCATCAAGAAAGTTTAGTAGATTCAGGTCATGTATCCTGACTGGTTGTACTCTTATATTTAATTTTTGACATTGTTTTCTATTTCTGCAACCTTATGTGAAGCCATACTAATTTGTTCAAACAAGTGTTTCAAATGTTCTTGTTTTGCTATGTATGTATTTTTTCACTATTTTCCTCTATCAAGGTATTCTTCATATTCATCTTGTAGAATGGAAACTTAAGCTCTGACTTTATTGATAGCCTTCTAAAGCATCAAATTATACCTTTAAATTTTTGAGAATGCATTTTTATTTTTTTTTATATTTTTGCTTGTAACTATTCATTCTTTTTCATGAGTCAAGCTAGTTCCAGAGTGGTAGATAATGTATCTTGTTTAAATCAGCAAACAAATTTGTCCATCCATCTTTATCTGATTAATATACTAAATTTTTTTTTCTTATCGCTACATACTTTTTTTCATTTCTTTTTTGAGCCTTTTGTTTTCATGTTTCAATTCTTTTTTTTCTTGTAACTTTTTCTTTGTAATTTATGCTTCTAGCAACAAATCTTGAGGCTTTGGAGAAACTGGACTAAATTGGCTGCTTGAACTATCATCATTTAAAATCACAACATCTTTAGCTCATCTAATGTGCCATATAGAATATTTTGGGCTGATCTTGTCGATGTATCTACCTCGATCCATTTGTTTTGCTTGTTTTTATGCATGGATAATCTCTTTTTTCATCTTTATGGAATATGGTTCACTGTATGCAAAGCCTAATTGATTAAATCCATGTGTTATTAGAATAAATTATTCATATCCAAACTATCTAGCACCATTAGTGGGGCATAACTGGTCACACCCTAGAGGCCTAAAAGTGGAACCCAAGGTTTGTCCCTACAGATGTGAAGTACTGAGTCATATGGCATTCAGGGCACCCTTCACACCACTTGTTGACTCATCAAATTTTGTAAATAGGATATCTATTGTTTTTCAAAGTTTATTTTCAGCCATTTAATTTCATAAAATTCCTTCAGAGGAATGCTAGAGGCGAGATAAAGTTTGTGAAATTTACCCTCATTGGCTTCAAAGTAAGTCTTCATCCACACATATAAGAGTTGTATACTCTATATAAAATGACCCTTTCCTTTTTGTCAACAAAAATTCAAGGATTTTATGGTTTATACCAAAATAACTAGTGCCGGATTGACATTATTCTCAACTTTCTCTAAAAAATCCACCACTACTACATTTATATATCCAAGTCCTTTTGGGAACATTACCATTCTTTACAAAGCTAGAGTGAATAGAGTCATGCATCGCTTGTCATCCATAGTTTTGATGATGAGACTATGCAAGAAATCCTAAGGAATATATGCATTCTTGTATTTTCCTTCAACATGTCTATCAACCTCTTTCACACTAATTTTCATCATTATGGTAATCTTTTTATGATAGCCTATACTTTTGTTTTATAGACAAACTTTGTCAAGACATGAAAGGCGTAGGCGAAGTAACATGAAATACTCCTAAATTATGGGCACTATATCCATCTCATTGAACACAAAACATTTGTATGAAGTATCCCAAAACCACATCATGGCTCTAATAAGCTATTCATCCACCTTTATCTTGAGAAATAATGCCAAATCTCCATATTTTTCTTAGAATTTTTCTCGTATAGTGTTGTTCCATTGCTTTCAAATCAAATCCAAGCTAGAAATGTTATTTTGCTTCAAATTAAGATGAACCTTCTTGTAAGGAGTGGACATATAATCTACTAGCAAATAGTCTCATTCTTACTTTGTGTATCTTTCAATGTAATTTTCAAGGCATCATGTTGGGCCAAGGATGGCACTCCAATCCTTAGCCATTATAGGTTATAGACGAAAAATGGTTCAATATGAGTAGGAGTATTTCATTTGCCATTGTGAAAGTTATCACCTCACGAGAGTATAGATACTTTACTCCCTCCTAAAAGGGTTAGAGCTAGGGTTTAGAGCTTAGGCATAATAAAAAATGTGTTATCATGTGAAGGAGAGAAAATAACATCGCAATCTCTATCCTACATGCCCCATAATTTATTGAGAATAATATATACACAAATAAAATAAATAATGAACAAATGACATAATTAAAATGAAATGCATGTGATTTTTTCTTTTTATTATTATTGTTTTTTTAAATAAAATCATAATCAAATAAATTAAAGTTAAATACCAATCAAGACCATTATATCAAAATTAAGGATAACACATAATTAATTTTGGCCTAAATCTTATAAAATGCAATCCCCCAGTGGAATTGCCAAACTACCATAACAGTTTTGATGTCGCTAAATGAATTTAAAAATACATGGAGTTATAACCAATCTTTTTTGGCTAGGTATGATTGACCATCTATTAAAAATTATCTTTTTAATAAAATCTTAAAATTTATTAAAATTTATCAAAAATAATAATTTTTTGGTCCGTAAAAATAGTTTAAGTTAGGTAGTACTGTTACACATGGAAAATGAATAACACTCCCATAGCGACCATTTTAAAAAAGGTAACAATTAACTATATGTTATCTTTTAATCTTGAAAAAAGTGATCTTACCTTTGGTATTTAAAATTAATCTTCTTAATTTTCTTTATGGTAATAAAATTTTTTTTTTATTTTTTAGTTGTTTGCTTGAAAAAAAATGAGAACCTTGCATATTTCAAAATCTCTTAAAATATTTCAATACTTTGATAATATTAAGATGAGCTTTCTTACCTAAAGATTTCTTAAGAATCACTAATCAGATTTATCAAGAATCTCATTCTTGGTGATTCATATTTATCTTCAAGATTATTATTTAAAATTGATATAACAACATAATATTTATAATTTAGCCCAAGTAATATTTTTCATAAAATCTTTATTAAAAATTATTCTAAATGCTCCAATACATTGGTGGTGTTTTAGATAAATTTTCTCACCTAAAGATTTTTAAAGAATCACTACTTTGACCTTTTTAAAATTTCATCATTGGAGATATTGTTTACTTTTATAATATGATGCACAAGGTGTAGACACCCCAATCTGTCTGAGGATCTACTTGATTTTTGTTTTTGTTAATAACAATGAAAAATAAAAAATGAAAAAAACAAAAAGAAAAATCAGTAGTTGGGTTTTACTCGGATTGAAAAGTATGAGGTGGATTGTTTGAGTTAGAATTGAATTAAAGTTTGGAATGAGAAAATAAAAGGAATTGGAAGTCCTTTCGAGTATAAGGTTCTTTGAATTTAAGCTTATCAATATAGACCCTAATCAAGCCCAAAGGGATACATATAGAAAACAAATATCAGAGAGAGATACATAGATATTAGAGGAAAAAAGCACGTAAAGATAGTAGAGAGCAGAAAAAATTTTGGGAAGATTTTTTGTAGGTTAAAAAGACCATTTTTTCTTTTTTAGATTGAAAAAATTTTCAGTTTTCGATTGAATTTTTTTATATTTTTTAATTTTTCGATGACTTTCTTATGATATTTCCAAATTTTGGAGAGTTTCCTAGTTTTCGGCATCAATTTTTCTGATCTTGGTGAACTTTCGATAAACCAACCCAGATTTTGATGACTTTTTTTAGATTCAGTGAAGATTCAACCAGAATTATTTAGGTTTTAGAGAAAGAGGGAGAGAAAAGAGAAGAAGAGAGGATAGAGAAAAGGAAAGAAGAAATCTATGAGGAAAAAGAAAATTTTGCCCTATTTATACCCAATCAAAATGACGTTGTTTTGGTGTTTAAACAGCGCAGGATCTTCGTGTTTCCCCAGTGAGCAATTTGACTTGAGCGTCGACCCACGTTAGAACTGTTTCCTATCTCTGTTTCAAGCCAAGCCGAATTAAACCGTCATCCTGAGCTGTTCCAGCTTTTCTTCTTATAGTCAAGCCGAGCTGAATAGTTTTCCTATTTTAGTATTTTTTATTTTTTTTGCATTATTAAATTTTAAGAAAAATAAAAAAATAAAAATAAAATAAAAAATTTTTTAGAATAAATAATAATTATGCAATAATGAAATTTTTAAAAATTTCAAATGGTAAATTTTTATAAAATTTTTAGGTGAGAAATTTTTCTAACTTTGTCCCAAATTGTGGAATAATTAAAAAATTTTCAATAATAATAATTAATATTTATTTTTTATTTTTAATTTTTAAAAAAATAAATAAATATTAAGTAAATAAATTTTAATAAAAATTTTGGAATTAAATACAAATTACCTAAGGATGAGATTTTTAAAAATTTTCAACGGTAAATTTCTTAAGAAATCTCTAAGTGAAAATTTTCTCTAAATTTATTCCAAATGATAGAGTAATTTAAATAAAATTTCAATAAAAGGTAATTGTATTCTTTTCCAAATAAAAAGTTTTGGTTGAAAATATTTGACAATTATCCAATGATGAGATTTTTAGAAATTTCAAATGGTAAATGTTTTAAGAAATCTTTAGGTAAAAAATTTCTTTAAATTTGTCCCAAATTGTAGAATATTCTAAAATATTTTTTAGAATAAATAATAATTATGCAATGATGAAATTTTTAAAAATTTCAAATAGTAAATTTTTATAAAATTTTTAGGTGAGAATTTTTTTTTTAAATTTGTCCCAAATTGTGGAATAATTTAGAAAAATTTTCAATAATAATAATTAATATTTATTTTCAATTTTTTTAAAAAATAAAAAATAAAAATAAATAAATTTTAATAAAAATTTTAGAATTAAATACAAATTACCTGATGATGAGATTCTTAGAAATTTTCAATGGTAAATTTCTTAAGAAATCTCTAAGTGAAAATTTTCTCTAAATTTGTCATAAATAGTAGAATAATTTAGATAAAATTTCAATAAAAAGTAATTATATTCTTTTTCAAATAAAAAGTTTTGGTTGAAAGTATTTGACAATTATCCAATAATAAGATTTTTAGAAATTTCAAATAGTAAATTTTTTAAGAAATCTCTAGGTAAAAAATTTCTTTAAATTTATCTCAAATGGTAGAATGATTTAAATAAAACTTCAAGAAAATAGTTGTCACATTATTTTCTTTCCAAACAAAAAAAAAAAGAGAGAGAATTTCTAAATAGATCCAAATGGTAAAAAATTTAGAAATATAAATAAAAAAATAAAAAAAATTTTCAAGAATGAAATTCTTAGTAATCGTAAATGGTTTATTATCTAATAAATTTTTAAATGAGAAGATATTTCTAATTTTAACCTAAATGGTGGATGAATTAGTTATATTTTCAATAAAAAATAATTAAACATTTTTCCAATGACAGAGTCCCTTCAAGAAAACAAATGTGATTCTTGAATACTCTTGAGGTGAGGACATAATTTTTAAGAAATCTATCAGATTGATGGAGAAATCTTAAAATTTACTTTCAATATTTAAACATTAAAATTTAAGACCATTAGAGTCGAGACTTTAGGATAATTTAAAATAAAATGGTACTATCATTTGGATGGGCATGTAGGTGTACTATAAACTTTCACATATGTAACCGAACTCCTGAACTTTGCTCTGATTAGTAGACCAGAATCTATTCTTTTAGGGACCCTTAGTTAAGCTTAGGAGCTCCTTAAAAGGATAGATTCATTAAGTGGCCAATCACGCCTATAAAAAAAATTGGTGGTGACTCCCCTTATTAAGTCTAGCTATAGATTTACGGATCTATATGTTATGATAGTTTGGTGACTCCATTGGGGACTACTAGAGAGTCAGGCCATAAATTTTAAATTTATCATATCCTTTAGTCTAATGGTTTTAAATTGTAACTATTTGTTTACTAACATTTTTTTCTTTTTTTTCTTTTATTTTATTTATGGGGTTTGAAAACCTATATATTCCTTTACACACACTATCACATGCATTTGTATTACATGAGCTCAATTCCCGAGCTTCATCTTTCTTAGAAGGAGTAAAGTACCTACATTCTCGTGAGATGATAATCTCCATAATGGCTAATGAAATACTTTCACTCAAATTGAATTTTTTTCGTTAGTAGCCTATGATGGGTGAGGATTGAAATGCCTTACTAGTCTGTGATGGACAATGATGTAAGGAATAATTTAGGAACCTTTAGTGATCACCATCACTTAACCCTGTATATAATTTACATTTAAGAAGCCAGCCTTAAGATAGAGCCATTCCTATCCATTGATAGATGTACCCTAAAATTAGAACACAAGAATGAACAATTTGTGTGATATATTGATTATCTAACCATTTTATTTGTTTGACTTTGTGCATTTGCATCATTTCAATTATTTAACTCTATGCATCATTTTCATGGCCATGTTTAACATTGTCATTTGCATCATTCTCATATAGAAAATATTTGCCACATATCAGTCATTGATAAATCAGATCTCATATCTACATCCATGAAAAGTCAAATGCAATCAAAGTCTACATCTGTTCGTTATGAAACTGCTCATCAATTAAAAATTAAGTCTTAAGAAGGTCAAAAAAATATAAGGTAACTACTTGCCTAAGGGTTTTATCTTGTCTTTGAATAAAAAAGTTCATCTTGATCTCCAACAAAATGACCTAACTAACTTAAGCAATATTTAGGGATGCACGAGTAGAATAAGTCAAGAAGTATTTGAGAACAAATATGGAGACAAAGCTTCACTACTCCAAGTGGATGTGGATAATAATTTTATTAGAGCCATCTTTTAGTTTTGAGATCCTTTTTATAGGTGTTTCATTTTTAATAAAACAAATATGGTGCCAATAATTAAAGAGTACATAGTCTTACTTCGCTTTGATTTACCAAACTTAAACAAGATTTTTTAGTCAACTAAGGTGGGTTATTGTAAAAAACTTGTGCAAATACTTGAACTTAGCTTGCCTCAAGTTGATGCATGTGTCAAGACAAAAGGTGAAAGTAAGGTTATCCTATGGAATTTTTTGCAAGACTTCATCCAGGGGCATTTGGATGATAATCAGAGGTTAGTGGAAATGGCCATAGCTCTATATGGATCAGTAATCTTTCCAAAAGTCATTGGATATATTGATGTCACAGTGATAGACTTTGTCAATCAGTTAGCATACAAAGTCAATGCAGCACCAACCATTTTAGTAGAAACCATTCATTCCTTGAATTTTTATCACAGAAATGGTAATGGTCAATTTAATGGGTGCTTACAACTACTTTATGTATGGATGAAAAGTCATATTGAGTGTGAAGAAAGCTAGTTTCACAAACCATACCATCATTTCAGTATTCCAATCAAAGAGTTTTGTTACAGCACATGGCTTAAAGCAAAGTCAAAAAAGAAAAATGGGTTTCATATTTTCATGTGCTTGATAGCCAAAGGATAATTTGGAGAGCACCTTGGATGTGGCATGATACAGTGTTATATGGTTGTGCAATCAACTTTGGGTGTTTTTATTGGGCATATGGGGTGTTGTTACTTATGCCCCAACTTTGGTAAAAAAACAATCCAAATGTGAGCAATTTATTCCAGAAACCTATGGACTTAACTAGAGGAAATTTTCTTCCACTAAAAAAAAGGCATATGGAATGATCGAAATGATAAAAAAAGCATAGAAACAAACCATCAAGGTCAACCAAGGGAGGCTTACTTATGACGTCACCCCAAAGTATATTATATGGCACACAAGGAGGGGTAAAGGCATTGTGCTTCTTCAAGAACAGTTAGTTAACCATTCCTCAAAGCCTATTCCTCAAAATTTTAACTTAAAGTGGAAACGGCTAAAAAAAAACTTCAAACTAAAAAAGATGAGCTGGAATAAAAAAACAAGTGATTGAAGGCAGAAATGAAAGAAAGTTTAAAGTTTTAAGAATAAAAAATTCAAAACCTCACTGAGTAAAAAGATCAGTGAAAAGCCTTATTCAATGATTTAGACAAGATACATTCATCTGTCACACCTGAGCTTACCCCATTCTTAAAAGAAAATGAATTATTGAAAACAAGGGTAGAAGAAAAATAAAAGGCAACTGCTAGGGCATACAAACATAGCCAGATGCTACAAGAGATAGTGGATTAGTGCACAGCACAAGTAAAAGCTTTGACTAATGAATGCTAGAAACAAGCTAAACAGAGTGAGCTATGAAAAGGCATGTGCATGAAAAAATAAAAACATCTAAGGTACCAGTTCGATCAATTATGCACTTTTGCAGACAAGACATCAAAAATGGAATAAGAAATGGAAGATTTAAAGGTCGTGGTGCAACCAATAGGGGCTTATAAGTGATGATTGCTTGACTTTCTAGATAAGGCACAAGATCATTACTAGGAAGCTAGAAAATTTATAAGGAGGCATTAGAGTAATGTTGATGTTTAGGACTTTAAAATATTGTTTTATCTCTGTTAAGATGTAGTTTTGAAATTTTATTAAATAAAGTTTTGAATTAAGGTTTCTTTTATCAATGATAGTTACGTGACAAATATTAGTACATTCCATTCAAGCATCAAAATATCAAACATAAAGCATTGCATTTCTAATAATGTAATTGTGGTACTCAAAGTTCAAGGATAGCTTCACCAAGCAATAACCTCACACGATTAATTTACCAGTACAATACAAGAGCTCGCATCAGGCAAATGAAATAAAAAATTCAAATCGTCTTGAAAAGATAAAGAAAATTTAAGAGAAGTTTGAAGGGGAGTTGAGTAAGATTTTGAATGCTTTGAACAAATTGAACAATGGAAAGGGTATAGAAGAAAATACTAGCCAACATAATCATCTATCATAAAAGGTGGCTGACCCTCTATATCCTCTTGATTTTGGGTTGCATTAAGCCCGATCCATATAAGATCCAACATCACAGCAGTTCACATATCCTGTAGAGTATATATACCTCAGAATGACATCTGCTTCAAATCTAGGGCATTACTAGAGCTATATAAATCCTGTTTTTATTGTGAAAGTAGTGAAACCAATCCAAGTCCTTATTTTGAATGATCTAAAAGAAAAAGAAAAATTGAAAACAAAAAGGGATGAGTCACTAGAAGACTCAACAATTAACAAAAAGATGTATATGCTTAAGGAAAGGTTGCAAGCAATAGAAGAAATTAGTTTTTATGGTTCTATAGATGCTATTGGGCTTTGTTAGTCTCAGATGTTGCTATTCCTCTGAAGTTCAAGGTCTCAAAGTTCAAAAAATATGATGGTACAAAGTGTCCAAAGACTCACATTACTATGTACTATCGAAAGATGGCTGCTCATGCCAATAATAAAAAATTGTTAATGCATGTTTTTCAAGACAGCCTTACTGGCTCTACTACTAGGTGGTATGTTCAGCTAGATGTGCTCGCATTCAGTTTTAGAGTGATATGACTCCTGACTTCATTAGTCAGTACCAACATATCATGAATTTAGCTCTTGATCATTTATCTTTACAGAATATAGAAAAAAAGGTAAATAAATCATTTAAAGAGTATGCCCAAAGGTGGAGGGACATAACTACTCAAGTGCAATCTTTTTTTAACTAAAAAGAGACCACAATATTATTTGTCAGCACTTTAAAATCTTCCTATTACGAAAAGATGATAGGAAATGCAATAAATAATTTTATCGATATGGTGATCTCAGAAAAAATCATTGAGAATGCTATTAACAATGATAAGTTAGAAGGAAGGGAAACCAAGAAAGCTACCAAGAAGAAAAAGACTGAAACTCAAGCAGTGAGCTTTGACACATAACAGTTTTTGGGGTTATCAACCCTATCAACTACAAAGTTATTCCACACATTATCTTGCAGTGAATAATACCTCACCTTACCAATACCAACCAATCCCACAGCCACCTTACCCATCAACATATTAACCTTATTTTAGATCCCAAGCTTTTATATATAGCCTTAACACTCGACCTACCATAAGACTTCAAATCTATCCTACTAGCACAGCAAGTGGTTTACGAGAGCTATGCACTACCCAAGAAAAATTCGTATTCAATCCAATTCGCATGACTTATATGAAATTATACTAAAAGCTATACAATAACCACTTGATTACCCCCAGCCATCTGGAGTCGCTCAAGCCACCCTATCCTAAGTGATATGATCTTACAGCTCACTTTGATTACCACTATAAAATTATTGGTCATTCCACTGAAATTACACTGTCCTAAAGTATAAAATGCAACGATTGATCAAGGATGGAATGATAAACTTTGATACAAAAGGGATGACAACACCTAATGTTATAGTCAATCCATTACGAAATCACAATGTCAATACTTTAAGTGAAAATCAAGAACAAGTTTGATCTGGAAAGGCTTGGTGAGCTTTAACGAATCAGGGGGCTAGATGTTAATAAAAGCCATTCACCTAATCACACATGCGCATAATTTTTAGAAAGATGTTAAGGCTAGTTGAGAGTTACTTGTCATTTTGAGATTTCGTTCAGAGTAATGTTAGGATTTTTTTTATGCAATAGGATTTCATTTGTTATCATTTTAATAAAAGGCAAGTTTATGCATTTCATTTCATTTTCTCTTTCATTTAAGCCATTATTCCATGTTTTGTTATTTCTCATATCCTTTTATTCCCATTCTCAAATTTCAAATGATGAATGTTTAGATAATGATAACAATAATTTTAGGATTTAATTTTGAAAACTCATTCACATTGATAAAGTTTAATTTATGGAGACTATTTGAGCAACAGAAGCAAGCTGGTGGTAAATGTGAAATAGATATGTCTTGAAGATATATATTCTTTTATAAAGATCCATGAGCTTATTTTTGTTCAATAGATGATTTTCAAGGAAAGCATTCACATTTGAGATGAAAAATGATTGTCTTTCATTTACCATTCGTAAAACCATCCATTGTTACCCCTATTAAGACTATTATGATTTTTTTTTCTAAAAGAACCACAACCAAGGATTACCTTTCATATTGGGGGTAAATTTTGAAAAAAACATACTTGAAAAAGAAAAAAGTTAAAAAATTACAAAAAGTGTCAAAGATAAAAAGTAAAAAAAAAAATAAATGTCATAAATGAGTTAGGGCAAAGTAATGAGAATCTTTTTGTAACGAATAAGATAAATGAAAAAAGAAAAAAGTAGTGAAATGATTGAGAATGGGGCAAAATGCCAAGTTACATCAAATGATGAGAAATGATCTTTTGGTTTTGCACCCTTTAAACATATGTTTTGAGCCTATTTTATCCATTTCTTTCATGACCTTGAAAAGTTCATCATGACCCCTCACCATAGCCTACAACCTTTAAAAGTTTATTTTGATCAAATGTGAATGCTCGAATTGAATGATCATATATTAGGTTAATGCATGCTTATGATGGAACAATGGAATCATACTATGTGTTCTAAAGATTTATGTGTGAGACATATTAATAATGGGTGAAAATTGAAAAAAAAGAAAAAATCAATAAAAAAAAGAAAAATGATAAAAAAATAAAAATAAAAAATAAGAGAAAATGAATACTCAAATTGAAAACTCAAAAGAGCGATTTGGGTAAAAATCTCTAAGCTGAGAATTAGATAGACAGTTCAAATATATGAAAGATCAAAGACATCTAAGATCTCTCAAAGCTGGGGCAAAGTTTAAGAAGTTCAAAATGATTTTGAAAGTCAATGGAATGAGTTTTTTTAAAAAAATTATGGATTAATGTTAAGAATTGTCTAAGTATTCATTGTTTGGACATTGTTACATGATTCAATACCATCTTTAGTGATATACTTTGAACTTATTCTTTTAGCCATTTATTTTTGTATTGGGCTCACTTTTCATTGATTACCATTCTCCTAATTCACCTTGTGCTCTCTTATTTTTTACATCTCCAAAATAAATCAAAAAAATGTATAATTGCATTATATTTGTCATGATTTGAAATGATAATGAATGAATGATAATGTTCATATAAGATTCCTATATTTTTTTAAGAAAAATCTAAGATGATAGAAGGTAAAAAAATAAAAAGATGGTGGAAACCTAAAAAAATGATTTGAAATGACACATGGTGTGATAAAGTGATAAATATGGTGATGGATTGGTCGATATAACTTGTGAGTTGTGATCAAATGATGGAAATAATATGAATCAATGAATGAAATTTATTCTAAAATTGCTAGTGCTAAGAAGCATATGAATTATGATTAAGTGATGGAAATAATGTAGCTCAATTGACAGAATTTATTTTGCAATGACTAGTATTGAGGAGCTAAAAAGAGAAATATAAGATGGTAGAGCCTTGAGAACCATATTAGAATTTCATGACATCTGTAATACATGTATTGTGTTTGCATTGTAGTTGGAATAATACATGTATGTAATTTGGCATCGTATAGTGCACATTTGAATCATGATGGCATCTGTAGTATTTTGAGAATCTAAATTATTGCATTTGCATCATTAAGAAAGTATTTGTATCATTATCATGATATTCTTTATAAAGTCTTGACTTTGATAAAAGATTAAGAATTTTTATGATAAAAAATTTTAAACTATTGAAGGAAAGCATAGCATGCATTGCATTTAATAATGTTTAGTGCATGAATTTAGGAAGTAGCGATATTTCAAGATCCTAACTAGAGAATATAGATTTGAAAGCTTTTCAATGAAAGAATTTTAAATTCTTATTTGAAAAAAAAAAAAAAAGACCTCTGAGGTAAGACTTTGATCCTTGAAAAATGATGTTTCAAGAAAAACAATTATAAAAGTTGTGAAGCCTTTGCTCAAAAAAATATTTTTCTATTTTAGAAATGATTTGTAAGACCTTCGGATATAATCTCCTATAATTTTTTTTGATGATCTATAAGATCTCTAGACATGATTATCGAAAAGCTTATTTATTTTTTAAAGCCATTGAGCCTCTGTTTAGAAGAGCCTTATTTATTTTTCAAAGTCGTTAAGCTTCTGTTTAGAGGAGCTTTATTTATTTTTCAAAGTCATTGAGACTCTGTTTAGAATAACCTTATTTATTTTTCAAAGTATTTATTTTTTTTAAGTCATTGAGCCTTTATTTAGAGAAGCCTTATTTAGTTTTTCAAAAGTTATTGAGCCTCTGTTTAGAGGAGCCTTATTTATTTTTCAAAGTCGTTAAGCCTCTATTTAAATGAGCCTTATTTAGTTTTTCAAAAGTTGTTGAGCTTCTATTTTAAAAAGTCTTATTTGTTTTCCAAAGTTGTTAAACCTCTATTTAGATAAGCCTTATTTATTTCTCAAAAGTTGTGAAGCCTCTATTTTAGGGGAGTTTTTATGTTATTCTAAAAGTTTGAGTATGCTTTAAAAAAAAAAAAAGAAAAATATGTCGAGTTGATTCTTAATTGGGTTGTCTACGTCTTTGCATAATTTTTGTTTCACAGAAATATGCAAAAAAAAAAAGGGCAACTATAGACACCTCAATCTATCAAGGTATCTCTTGATTTTTGTTTTTGTTAATAAAAATGAAAATGAAAAAAAATAAAAAAAACAAAAGAAAAAATCAGTGGTTGGGTTTTACTTGGATTGAAAAGTTTGAGGTAGATTGTTTGAGTTAGAATTGAATTAAAGTTTGGAATGAGAATTTAAAAAGGAATTGAAAGTTCTTTTAGGTATAGGGTTCTTTCGATTTAAGCCTATAAATGCTTACCCTAATCAAGCTTAAAGGGATACACATAAAAAACAAAAATCAGAGAGAGATACATAGAGATCAAAGGGAAAAAGCATGTAAAGGCAGTAGAGAGTATGAATTATTTTGGAAAGATTTTTGGTTGGTTAAAAAGAAGTTTTTTTTTCTTTTCTGAAAATTTTTTGGAAAAATTTTTATTTTTTGGTTCAATTTTCTGACGATTCTTGAATTTTTTGACTAGATTTTTAGATTTCAACAAGTTTTCTAATTTTCGATGTCAGTTTTTCAAAATTCGATGAACTTCTAACGAACTTTCAGTGAACCAACATAGATTCCAACTAGTTTTTTCAAAATTCAATAAAGATTCAATCGAAGTTCTTTAAGTTTTAGAAAACGAGGGAAATAAAAGAGAAAAAGAAAGAGAGAAAGGAAGAAAAAATTTAGGGCAAAATTTTTTTTGCCTATTTATACCCAATCGAAATGACGTTATTTTGGCATTTAAATAGCCTAGGATTCACGTGTTTTCCCAACAAGCGACCTGACCTAAGCATTGACTTGTGTCTAGCCTTTGTCTCAAGCCGAGTTGAGCGAGCCATTCCAGCTTTTCTTTCTCTAGTCGAGCCGAGTTCTCAAGCTGAACCGAACTGATCAGTTTTCTTATTTTGGTATTTTGGTATTTTTATTTTTTAGTATTTTTTGCATGTTTAAATTTAAAAATAGTAAAAAAAAATTAAAACAAAACAAATTTTTTTTAGAATAAATAATAATTATCTAATGATGAAGTTTTTATAAATTTCAAATGGTAAATTTCTATAAAATTCTTACATGAGAAATTTTTCTAAATTTGTCCCAAATGGTGTAATAATTTAGAGAAAGTCTTAATAATAATAATGATTAAACCTGCTGGCACCAGCCCTTTCCATTTTGTTTCTTCTGTTTGGATTTTTCGTTTGTCTTCTTTCTTTTCTTTTCTTTTTTAAATTATGATTAAACCAATATTATTATTATTATTATTATTATTATTATTTTTAAAAAATTAGTATTATTTTAAAATGTAGACCTGGACAAAATTCAATGTCTACAACTGTCCCTCTTTGCACATTACTGAGAATCAGGAATAGGGCAAAGATAAAAATAACGATTTTGTCCAGAAGCAAATCATGGATTTTTCAAAAGTTTTTTTTTAAAAAAAAAAAACCACAAGTCAAATGATAAAGAAAACGACGGGGATGACACCACCAGTCAAGACGTAAACAAAAATGACCGAAACAACACTACGAGTCGAGAAGTAAAGAATCGATCAAGACAACATTGTAAGTAAAAAAATTATGCCCAAAGGTCTTAAAAATTCTACTGGGATAATATCGCAAGTCAAAAAATATGGAATCAATCAGGATAACACCGCGAATCAAAATTATGCCTGGAGGTTTTACAGAATCAACTGGGATAACATCGTAAGTCGAAATTAAAGAATCGATTGGGATAACACCGTTAATCGAAATCATGCCCGGAAGTCTTATAGAATCAACTGGGATACACTACAAGTCAAAATTAAAGAATCGATTGGGATAACACCGCGAATCAAAATCATGCTCGGAGGTCTTAAAAATCAAAATCTTTAAATGCTCCTCTCAATCAAAGGCAATAGAACTTTGAAAATTTAAAAAATTTTGAAAATGGCTTTTCCTCAATCAGAGTTAATGAATGCAATCAATGATACAAATGCCCATCTTGATCAAATGATGCTAATGAAAATGTTGATAAAAATACAAATCTCAATGCAAATACAAGAATGTGAATGCTTGATGCAACTATATTTGACAATGACAATGTTCTTTTCATGTAAATACTCCTACAAATACCTTTCTTAGGATACGGATGCCATGGTGCAAATGCGAATTTTCTTATGGTGCAAATGCAAATATCTTATGCAAGTGCAAATGCAAATGCAAGTGATGCAAATGCGAATGTCTTTTTTGTGGTACAGATGTAAGTGATGCAAATGCAAATATCCTTTTCATGATGCACAGATGAGCGATGCAAATTTGAATATCCCTTTTTTTTTTTAGGTCAAATGTCTTTCTCATGAACAAGTAATGCAAATGCAAGATCTTTCAAAAGGTTTTGCATCGAGAATTTTTTTATTCTAGATAGAACCTTGAAACTCTAAAACTTTTTTTGGGAACTGGGCTTAAATTTTATTGAAGGCTAGCTAACTTGGGCTTAAAATCTCATTTGGCTAGATAAACTAGGCTTAAATGTCATTGATGGCCAAATAAACTGGGCTTAAAGCTTCATTGATGGTCAGATAAAATGAGCTTAAAGCTTCATTAATGGCCAGATAAACTGGGCTTAAAACTTTATTGATGGCCAGATAAACTGGACTTAAATGTCATTGATGGCCAGATAAACTGGACTTAAAGTTAGGCTTAAAGTTTCATTGATGGCCAGATAAACTAGGCTTAAAACTTCATTTGAGGCCAGATAAACTGGGCTTAAATTTCATTGATGATCAGATAAACTGGACTTAAAGTTTCATTGATGGTCAGATAAACTGGGCTTAAAACTTCATTTGAGGCCAGATAAACTAGGCTTAAAGCTTTATTGATGGTCAGATAAAATGAGCTTAAAACTTCATTAATGGCTAGATAAACTAGGCTTAAAATTTTATTGATGGCCAGATAAACTAGGCTTAAATGTCATTGTTGGCCAGATAAACTGGGCTTAAAGCTTCATTGATGACCAGATAAACTGGACCTAAAGCTCATTGATGGCCAGATAAATTGGGCTTAAAATTTCATTTTTTTTTTAGAATTTGGCAGTCCTTATCTAAAATGAAAAAGGTGAGGATTTTCTTTCCAAATGGATATAATAGTTCTGTAGATAGTGATGTTTATTCAAAAGGTTCCAACCCTTGAAGGGAGTGAGAGAGGCATGTAAGCTCACAAATGAAACATAAGCTTTTCTAAAAGCATGAATTTCTTAAAAATCAAACATATTCAACATTTTTCTTAGTCTCCAAATGCGACATTTTGATATATGTCAAGATCAGCTGTAAAGGCTTGAGATTTTAAAGGGTTATTTAGGAATAATCAACCCATCTCAGACTTCTATGGCTTTGATATTTCAGATCTTTCAAAAAGGTTTGGCTTTACTTCTGTTTAGCATCCATCATACTTAGCATCAAGAGTGACCTTTCAGGGCTGGCTCTAGACTGCCATTTTGAGGGTTTTCACCCTAAAGCCACTTTTATTTTTATTTTTTTTCTTTTTTTTTTTACACACCATGCACTTGAGAATTCAAATCTAATCCAAAAGAGAAAAATATTTTTTTTAAAAAGGTTTAACGGTTCAAACAGGATATTAGGTAATAAAAGGAAAACTCAAAAAATTCATGTTCATTTTTTCAAGAGAAACTCTTCAAGTTTAAGCTTTCATACCTAATCCAATATGAACTTTTCAAAGGTTGTAATATAGGTTAAGGTTCATGGTTGCCAAAGAAAATGATAAAAAGGCCCAAAACAAGTATCTAAGGGTATTTGAAACTAAAGATCATTTTTCATTGGAAGGATACACTCTAAGGTATATTTTATTTTATGCTTTCCACCCATTCATCTCTTTCTTTTTTTATTCTTGCTTTCCTTTCATTTTTCTTCTTCTTTTTTTTTTGCATCATTTCACTGAGTGGATTCAAAACTTTTATGAACTTTTACATTTAGTTTTTGTCCCTATCACATGAGATTCCACTAGACATTTTCATTCTTAACCTTTAAATGCATTCTTTTTTGTTTGCCTCTAATGTGAAAGGTGATCTTTAGTCAAGATTTATTTTGAAAAAATTCAATCAGGCTCAAAGGGGTAACAAGAGATAAATTTTTATTTTTATGAAAGGATAATGAAAGATGGTCATTTGTCATTTCAAGCATAAATACTTACATTGAATACTACTCTTTAGGAAAATGAACTTAAAAAAAGGTTTTTTATCTCAAAAAAAAATTTTTTTTCTTTTTTTTTTCAAAACTTTGACTTTGTCAGGACCTTTTTTGGATTTGCTCAAAAATTTTTAAATGCATGATGTCATAACCATTTTTTCCCTTTTTTTTCTTTTTTTTTATTTTTTTTTATTTTTTTGTTTTTTATTTTTTTTTACCTCCATAGCTCACACCTAGATTCATTTTGCCAGTAACACGTTTCATGAAAGATGCCTCATTTTAGTAAACCACCCATGATGAAAGTAATTACAAGAGAAAGGTCATATGAAATGGATAAGAAAAAGATTATGTGGGGTAACATGTTTAAGGTATCAAATGATCTAAGTTACTCCACAAAAAGAGAACAAAAGGGTTAATCATAACTCAAGTTGCCTTAGAGGTAATGAGGTATTTTTTTTTCTGACAAATATACCTCAAGACAAATGATCGGGTCAATTTTGGGATAAAAAGTTGAAAGGGTAGTATGCTTGAGTGCATTTTACAAAACTTGGATTTAAAAATTTTGAAACTATGGCATAATCTTGTCATATCAAATTATTGCATTCGAATTCTAAAAAAAAAAAAAAGTCATATAGACTTGATTTTCTAAGAACCACACATTTTTTAATGGCTATTTCATTTGTTCATTGCCTTAGAAAAGAATATTGCCAACAATATCAGGTGAAAATAAAGTTCACAAATTCGAATTCAAGGTTATCAAGGGGTCATGACTGATGAAATGGGGTCAATTGAATGAGCAAATTGGCATTTAGGTATTTGAAAAATTCCTAATAGTGACTGTCAATTCATCTTAGACTTAAAACTTCATTTTTATTTTTTTTTGCTTTTTTTTAAGACATTTCTCTAACCTCGGTACTTAACCACATGGGGCTTTATTCATATCTAACATCTTTTCTCTTTTTTTATTTAAAAAAAACCAACTATATATCGAAACTTACATGAAATAAAACATTATGATGCACAATGTTTACTCATGCAATGCAAACCTTAAGACTTGACCAAAAAGAATTTATCATCTTGATCATACTCTTGAGATGATATTCAAAGTTACATAAACAAAAGCTTCCCCCTTTGATGTTTCAACTTTAGCATCACTAACTTACAATTTTACTACTATCAATCACCAATTAGCTCCTTAAACTTTACAGTATCTGCGTCGATCAAAGCTTGAACTTTATCCTTAAAGGTAGTACAATCTTCTATGGAATGCCCCTTAACTCTATCATGAAATTCACATTTAGCATTAGGATCATACCATTTCGAGTACAGAAGCTTTTTAGGTCTTGCAAGAACAACAAAGATCATATGATTCTCTATCAGTAAAGTAAATAGCTCAGCGTAAGGTATTGAAAGTGAATGATACACTTTGGCTCTCTTTCTTTTACGACTCTGTGAATGGCTTAAGTTGATCATTGGTTCTATTTGTGGTGAAAAAATTTGAGCACATAGATAAAATGGTCGAGAAAAATCATCGATCGAAAATATTGGTTGGGGACAATATGGTAGCCATTGTGAATAATCATCCGTTGGATCTTCTTGCATCAAGATGAGATTTCTCTCATTTTGCCCTCTAACAATTGTTCTTTGGGCTTGTTTTACAAAAATATCTCTTTTTTTTTCATCATCAGTATCTATAATTCTTCTTTTTCTTATCCCATCCTCAATTCTACCTATAGCAAACAATAAATTCATAAACTCTGATGAAGTATTACTGATCAACTTATCATAATAGGGAGAAGGAAGGGTATCCACAAATAGAAAATTCAACTCCCTATTGGTAAGAGGTGGTTGTACTTGCGATACTATATTCTTTTATCTAATAACATATCTTTTGTAGCTTTCATTGGGGTTTTTTCTAATATTTTGAAAGGTTAATCGGTCTAAAGCCAACTCCAACATATACTGGTATTGCTTCAAGAATGCCCATGATAAATTCCTTCAAGTACGAATTTGACTATTTTTTAGACTATAATACCAATTAGCTGCTGCCCCAGTCAAACTTTCTTGAAAGACATGAATAAGCAGCTTTTTATCACCAGTATACCTAACCATTTTGTGATAGTATTGAGCCAAATGTATTTTAGGACATCCAGTTCCGTTATACTTTTCAAAATCTGGGGTTTTGAATCTTGATAGAATAACTAGATCAAGCACTAACTAAGTTTATTGGCGTCAACATTCCCGTACACATCATGGCCTTCAATTACCTTCAATCTTTCTTTCAACAGATCAAATTTATCTTTCATTATTGTATCTTTTGATGGATCTGACACATTATTTAATTTTTTCGATTCTTTAAGATCATCCCCATTAGGCATAGCAGTGGAGTTGTTAATAGTGCACCTGATATCGACATTTGTCTGAATTGATGGCATCTTGGCAGAAAGACTAATATAAGATTTATGATTTGCTGGAAGTGCCTGCAGGATATGAGGGTCTTGAATATATGTGAACCCAGATGGATACAATGGTGTCTCAACAGCTATTTTCTCCCTTGCCCTGTGTGTTTCAATAATTCTTTTTCCTTTTGTCAACTCTGCTAACATCTATTTTAATTCTACCAACTGTCTGTTTTATTGCATTCCTGTAACTGTTTCACTGATCTCTTTTTGAGCTTTTTCTACTCTGTCTATTGGACTGATATCTTCATTTTTCATGATTTTGGTACTGACTCAAGTGCTATAAGTGTGCAGACTCAACTGACCTCATTTCTTAGAATAGCTATCCTTGAATCTTTTATTAATTACCAGAAGTCAAAAATGCATGGCATGAATTCTATTATATAAAAAAAATTACTTCGAAGGTTTGACGAAAGTATATTTACAATTATCATTCATTGTCTTTAGCTGGCATGAAAAACAATGAATTCAAGCAAATGATGCATGATATGCATGTCAAATTTTGTTACTTTGGTGAGGAGAAACTTGAATTCCATCATATATTCAAAATGGGTCATTTAGATATATCCCTTCTGTCTCAAAAGTTTGGTGAAAACATACTTGCAACCATCATTCTTTCTTACACTCTTTTAGGCACATCAATAAAATAAACAAATACATCAATTCATAGAAAATTTAGGTTAAAAGAAGTTTCCATTCATTTCCAAAAGCATTAAATTTACAAATCATAAACCATTCTAGGGCTGGGACCAAAAAGTGCTAAGCCTACTCTCATTCCCTTTCGTTTCACCTAAAAATCTAAAAATAGTTGACTATGATTGCTGGGAAAGACAACCCTTTGCTTTAAAAGCTTTTTATTCATCATCTTGATCAACTTTACTGTTACCTACAGCACTACCTACCATCTCAACATGGATCAATGAAAGGTTCTCATGAATAACTGGCTTCATTTTGCTATCAAAACTAAGATATCCAGCTTTCATCAGTCCTTGCAACCTATGTTTCAAAGCTGTGCAATTTTCTAAAGAATGGCCAATGATGCCAAAATGGTATTCACATCGAGATTGGGATCATACCATTTGGGGAAAGATGGTTTGCAAGGTTCAACAGGGATAGGGGTAATAAGATAATTTTTTAGAAGTAATGGGTACCACTCTGTATAGGACATAGGTATCGGATCAACAGGGATTTTTCCTTTGGTGTTACCGAAGTTTTTTTGTCCTATGGTTGGTTTACTTTACTGAAAAAATGATAGCTTAGTTAGTCTTAAGGTGAATTAAAAAACTTTGGGTCGAATATTAGGTTCAAAAGGTAGTGATGAGATAGTATGCTGAACAGGCAATTGTGAAATATGAGATGGTGGATATGGGTTCAAGTGTGAAATTCTTAGTGGTTGCATGAAAATTGGGGGCCTAATCCTAGGTGTTTGGAAATGAGGTTGAAAATGGTCATAAGAAGGATTTGGGTGCGAGTTTGGACTCAGGATAGTTTGTGAAGGTTGTTTGAAGCCAGCTGGCTCATTCTTGGAAATTAAACTTTTGAGCTCAATCATTTGCATGGCTAGTTCACCCATTCTTCTCTTGAGTTCGCCCAAACCTTGGTCACTATTCAAACCACCCAATGTTTTAGCATGCTCTGGCAAAATGCTGGAACTAACGGGAGCCAATTGACCTTGACTTGACAGAAGTGACAACGGTCTTTAAAGAGCAACTAACTTAACTATACCACTACTTTTAACCATTTCTATCAATTGAACCATTTGTCATTTCATCTCTCGAAGCTCAAGCCATAATTCCTCTTGATTCAACTCTAAAGCACTAATCCTTGCTTCCAATCGATCTCCCATTTTTGTGAATCTGATTCCCACCAAGACAGACATCTTATTCCAAGACTTAGATAAAAAAATTCTAGACTACTACCCTTATTGAATGAATATCAGAAAAATAATGACACACGAAGTATGAATACATGAATGCGATGGCTAAAGAATGTCATGAAATGCATATATGCCTATGATAATGAATTTTTATATGTACAAATGACCCAAATGAAAATTTTTATCAACCATGAAAGTGTATGTAAGAAATGTTATGTTGCAGGGATAATGGGATATGAAATGCAACATTTGTTCCATACGACCCTACCATTCATGAATTTATATGCATGAATGCAATGACATAATTACATGAATGATGAGATGTATTCCTATGACTAATACAGAATACTTGTATGGAATGCATGAAGCTACCAAGTGCATGTTATATTTTTACATAGGATGCAATGCTTATATTATGCCAACCTAGTGAAACCAACACTACCTTTTATGATGTATATGGGATGTGATACATGTATTATTTTTTATAATATATGAAATACAAAAGATGAAACAAAATATAAAAAAAAAATTTAGAGGGAAAAACAAAATAACTAGGACATGAAAATTGATTTTTTGATTGGGCCAATAAACAAAGAATTTAAGAAAAATCTTTAATTTTTCTGAAAACCCTTTTTTTTATTTTTTTTATTTTTTTGGCTTGTTGGATAATGCTTAAAAAAATCACTTTATTCTAAAATATTTTATGAAATTGTAAAATTTGAACAATTACCAAATGAATGAACTACATGTAAAGAGAAATTTTATTTTTTTTCAAGAAAATGCTTTTCTTTTATCACCCATTTTTGGTTATTTCTATAAAAAGATCGACAAGGCTCTACCCTAGGCTAGCTTTATATAGCTCACGATATGCTGGGTTAAGGTTTATGCATCTAACGGTTCCTAGACTATTCCTCACATCATCTTTCGTTATAGACTAGTAAGGTTCTCCGATCCTCACCCATTATAGGCTACTAACGAAAATGGTTCAATCTGAGTGGAAGTGTTTCGCTAGCAAATACGAAGGTTATCACCTCACGAGAGCGTAGCTACTTTGCTTCCTCCTAAAAGGGATAGAGCTCAGGTCTAGAACTCATGCACGAATATGCAAAGTGTATGCAAAATAATGTATTAATCAAAATACCATAAACACAAAATTAAAATAAAATAACAACTAACATACAATTTATATTATTCATTAACGCATATTTTTTAAAAAATCAAAATAAAGGAGATTAAATGAAATGTCAAATAAAACCAATTAAATCCAACAATTCTTAGTAGCAAGTAATTAAAAGTTTTGGCTTGACTCTCAAATTAAAGTCCCCAGTAGAGTCGCCAAACTATCGTAACGATTTTGAAACCGCCAGACGCAAAGCGTTTTAAAATCGAAGTAAGTGGAAGAGTCACCACCAATCTTTGTTAGGGTGTGATTGGACACCCAAAAGTTTATCTTTTTAATAAAACTATAAAAGCGAGTTTTAAGGTTTATCAAAAAGCTAAATTTTGATCTATAAAAAATCAGGTTGGGTCCGGGAGTCGATTACGTATGGGAAAGGATTAGCACCCTATAACGCCCATAAATTAGTATCATTTAATTACGCATTATTTTTGGTGTTGGATAAAAATGGTTTCAATTTGAAATTTAACATTGATTCCCTTCATTTGCAAAAATAAAATTTTACTAAAGCTCTTTATTTAGGAATATAAAAAAAATCTTGAAGTTAAAAAATTATTTTAAAATTCTCCAACATCTAGGCAAAATTTAAAATAACTCTTTTCGCTTAAGATTTAACACGATAATCCTTAAAATGAAATAATAGTCTTTATAGAAGATAATTGTTAGTGACTCTCCAACATCTAGGCAGAGTACCAAGAATTATTTCCTTCGAAATATTATTTTTATTTTATTTTATAATAATACAAAAAATTTTTAAATGTATTATTCTTTTTTTATTATAAAATATTTTATCATCAAACAGTAAATTAAAGAGAGAATAATGCCAACAATTATCGATGATAACACGCTAACGTATGTATGCTAATGGATGTCATGTAAAATGAAATGCAATTTAAAATTTGGGTTCTTAAGTATAATGAGACCACCCCGACTCTCCAACATCTAGGCAGAGCTTAGATGCGACTGTTTAAGATCCCAATTTACTATTATACTTTTTATTTATTAATCTTACTATTAATGAGAATTAAGAACTCATGTGAAAAACTTAATGAAATGGAGTTTCCTAAATACCCCATCATTTAGGCAGCATTTGGAAACAAATTACTTCAAATGGAATTTTCACACGAGTCTTTAGGATTTTTATGAGGTTTTGAGTAAGGGCTTGAGTAAAGGTTTTAAAGATTAAGGTTTAAAGATTTTGAAGACTCGGATTTTAAGGGTTTGGATTTAAGAGTTTAAGGGTTTTAGGGTTTGGTTTTAATGTATGAAAGGTTTAGGGTTTTGATTTTAGAGTTTGAAGATTTTAGGGTTTTGATTTTAAAATTTGAGGTTTGGGGTTTTGATTTAAGGGTTTGGATTTTAGGGGTTTGGATTTAAGAGTTTAAAGGTTTGGGATTTTGGATTTTGTGGGGTTTTTGGATTTTAGGGGTTTCGGATTGGATTTAAGGGATTTTAGATTTTTAGGGGTTTCAGATTTTAGGATTTTGGATTTTAGAAGATTTTGGATTTTAGGGGTTTTAGAAACCTAGGATTTTGAAAATTAAGAATTAATGTTTATGATTTCGTTTTTAAGAAAATACGAACATCTCTAAAAATCTCCAACATCTAGGTAAATTTTCGAAGCAAGTTTGATTCTAATGATTTTTTAAAATTAATTAAAAATTTCTTATATATTTCTTTTTTATGAAAATTTATTAATAATAATTCCCCAACATCTAGGAGAATTTATTTTTTAGGAATATGTTTTATTCCCTCCAACATCTAGGTAGGAAAAAAAATAATAATTATTCTATTATTATTATTGTCTTAAGCATTTTAATATATTTTTTTAATTTTTATCCTATATTGTTTTCATTTTATTATTATTAAAATAATTAAATATTTATCCTAATAAAATTAAACATTTATCATGCATAAATATATTTAAAAAAAAACTTAAAATAACAAAAATAATAATATATAAAAAAATTAGAAAATTCAAAAAAAAAAATTTACCTTAACCGAACTGGTCAACGGTTCGGTCAACGACGGTTCGGTTGGATTGAAAAACGGTTCGATGCCCGTTTCAGTTGAGCCAATTGAGGAACGGTTCAGACCGGTCTAAAGAGTGGTTCGGTCTGGATCAATTGGACCGATCAGCAGCTGTGGAAAAGAACGGGTCAACGAGTCGAGTTGCGCGGATCCCGGGTCAAATTCGAGTCAACGCTAGGATCCTCCTTGGCCTGAAACAGCGTCGTTTTGGCCCTATGCTCAAAACGACGTCGTTTTGCTTTTAATGTTTTCTATAAAAATCAATTTTTTTTCAGCTCACTTTTCTGTTTCCACACAAAAAATTTTTTTCAGAGTTCTGGGTTCTCTCCGACCCCTGCTAGAATCTGGTCGTCGGACTACCGCCCCAGCCACCGCCTGGGTCACCGTCGGTGGTGGTCGTCGATGATCGAAAATTTTGAAATCCTCCTAGAAGCTTCTTTCGACGTGACCTTTCCATATTCGATCTCCTCTTCGTCGAAAATAGCCCCGATCAACATAGATCGAGGTTCAAAGTTTTCTGTTCTTCTTTTAAAAAAAAAAAAAACTCAAACTAATAACCTTTCTTTTTTGTTGCAAGTATCTCCTTGGCACTAGATTCCTCGTCGATTCGACGAGGACTGTGGTTTCTGTTTTATGATTTTTTTTGTGTTGATTTTCGTGGTTCTGTTTATTTTTTTGTTTGGGCATTTGGGGGGTTGTTTGGGTTTTTTTTCGTCTGAGAGGTTGTTGGTAGGAGTGTGTTTTTTTTTTTTTTGTGTTCTGGTGAAGGGATATCCGAGCGTTTTCAACCGCTCTGAAAAGAGGAAAAATCAAGTGTTTTATATGGTTGAAACGGTGGTCGCGTGTGCTGATGGAGTGAAAGGACTGAACGAAAGGTGGTATAATGGTTGGGGTAGTGGCAGGGCGTGGGTGGCCAGTGGTGCCGTGCACAGTACCCACTGGCACCAGCCCTTTCCATTTTGTTTCTTCTGTTTGGATTTTTCATTTGTCTTCTTTATTTTTTTTTTTAATTATGATTAAACCAATATTATTATTATTATTATTATTATTATTATTATTATTTAAAAAATTATTATTATTTAAAAATATAGACTCGGACAAAATCTGGTGTCTACACAAAGTAAAAAAAATCTTTTTATTGAAAATTTTTCTAGATACCCTTATATTTTTGTAGTATTTTTAGATGAATTTTTTTACTAAAAGATTTTTAAAAAATCATTACTCAGACTTTTTTAATATCTAATCTTCGAAAAATTTTCTTTTTTGTTTTAAAAAAATTTATTTATTTATTTATTTTACATTTTTCTCTTTTTTTAAATATATATTTAAATATTTTAAAATTTAAAAAAATCAAATCAAATAAATAATCTAGCAAAAAATATAAAAAAAATAATACAAAGATACAAAAAAAATAAATCAAAGTTTGTCAATGATTTGGAGTGGTTCAATCAAGTTCAAACGCGGTTCAGCAACTAAGGATGGTTCGGCCGATTCAATCAAATCGGTCCATAGCTGGACTGGTTCAAGACGGTTAACTGGCGTTGGATCAGGTCGGGTGCATGGATCCCAAGTTGGGTCGAATCCACGCTATTAAGTTTTTTTTTTCTACTTCCTTTCAAGCCTTCTTTTCAAAAAAATTTCTCCAAACTCTCTACAAATAACCAGAGGATCGGTCACCTTCAAACCCAGATTTCGATCACTGGTTGCCTGTTTTCGATGCTGGACCTACCCCAAAATCCACCCAGAAGCTCATCTTTCCTTCTTTTTCTCATTTCTAGACTTAGCTTTTGTTAAAACTCGTCCTAAATCCCTGGATCTGAGCCTAAAATTCATAGTTCCAACCTCCAAAAACTACCCCTCCGTCACTCCAAACACCCTAGCCTTTCAGTATGTTTTTTTCCTTGCCAAAAGCTTTCTCCTTTCCAAAAGTGAAACCTCCAAAACCTTTCAAACACCCCAAACCTATCTTGACCATGTGATTCTTCTTTTTATTTTATATTTCTGTTTTATTTTTTTGGTTGGCGTTGCGGTTACCCGGTCTAGGGGATGTGGTTGTTTTGATTTTTTTGTATAATTGTCAAAAAAGAAAACAAGGGATTCTTTCTTGTTTAGGGTTTGAGGCTAGAAATTTTGGTTTTTTCTTTTTATGGTGTTTTTTTTTTTATTGACGATGGGGATGAATCTTTGGTGGTTTTATTTGTTTTTTTTTTTTTATGGGTTGGTTGTGGTTTTAAGGTGTTTTGGTCAGGTAGGCACAGAGAAGGGGCTAAGTAAGATTAGGCTATGGTGGATTGGGTGGCGCGGACTGGCTGAGGGAAAGGGAACTATTTTGTTTTGAGGGTCGATTTTGTTGGAGATTGTAGAAGACGGGGTCTATTGATGAGATGGTAGTCAGTGGAAGGTGGTCGATCTGAGTAGGACTGAGGCCGTTAGGTGCAATGAATGGGGCTATTAGGGTGTGAGCTTGTATGAACAATGAGGCTTGGGGTAATGGCTAAACAGGATATGGGAACTGTTCTTTCTAGGTAAGAGGTGGTAGTAAGCAATCGCTGTTGGGAGGCAATAATGGTGGGTTGTGGGATGGTGTTGGAGCCCGGATTGTTTGTACTGGGTTTGGGTTTGGTTTATGAGCTAGATTGGTTGGGGTATGGCGACAATAGGTTGGTGATTTGGGGTTGCTGATGGGTGCTACATAAGGGCTGGTGCTTGGGGGTGACGCTGGCAAAAGCTAGGTGTGTGTGTATGGAAGGACTGGTGCTGGGTGCGTGCAGGAACTGGTGTAGGCCAAGGCTAGTACTGGTGAGGGGACTAGTGTTGGTGCTAGTTTTGGTGTGGGGAAAGGCTGGAGTTGGATTCTTAAGGGGTTCTGATCGAGGGCTATGGAAAAGGGGTTTAGAGAACTTGGTTTTTTTCTTTCCTTCCCTAATTTTTCGTCCCTTCCTCCTATTTTATCTGTCAAGTTTATAACAACCGACATAAGAACCGAAAAGACAATAACACAATTACTGCCTCTGAAATTCAATTTAAAAAATTTGGCCATTTTTGGCATAGGGTGGGCAGTTTGTTGCCCCTAGTACTACCGATCACCTTCAATTTGTTAGTTTTCCTCTTTTAGTTTTTTTTTTTTGTGTTTTTTATATAAAGTAGTTTAATTGATTCTGAAAAAAATAAAATAAAATAAAATAAGAATAAAATTGGACTTAAAAGCTTAATTTGAGCCTAAGATTTAGACATTTATTATCATATTTGAGCGTTTAGAATCAGGGCTTAAGAATTGGGTCTTAAACAAGATTACATTTGGGCATCGATATCAAATTTGGACTGTTTAAATTGGATCTTTAAATTTAAACTTAAAATTGATTTAATAATTAAATGAAATTCGAGTTCATACAAAAATTATTTGAAAATAATTAATTTGAAACAAAGCGTAATCAATCTCGATTCGATAAATTTAATTTAAATTAAAATATTTAAATCAAATATAAAAATTAAATAAAATCAAATTAAACTAAATAAAATTGAATGTTTATAGCTCTAAGTAATTGCACCTAAATTTTTATAACGATAAGAGTTCTCACAATTGCTATCATGATTTTTGTAACATATATTCAAGAAATTTCATGACCACACACATCTTTCATAATAATTAAAACATATTTTAATCATTCATATGCTTTTCATCCTTCTAAAGTTAACAATGAACTATAAAAAAAAAATTAAAATATTTTTTATTTTTTAATTTATTGAAAAATCATATATGGTATTCAAATTCTCTAAAAAGGTATTTGAATGTCTATTAAAAAATAGATTAAAAATTAACATTTTGCTTAGGGTATTCTGATGCCTTATCGAGCATTTTAATGTTCTGAGTTCTGAAAACTAAAATTAATGGGTTGGAAAGGTTACCTAGCTCAAACACAATTGAACAAGAATAATGGTAAAAAATAAAATAAAACCAATAAGAATATATGCTTCATTTAAAAGTGAAAAACCAAAATGAAAAAGATCAGAACAAGTAGTAATGTTACATTTATGGACTTATGATAATCCCTACAAAGAAGCAAAAACAAAGGACTGCTTGATAACCTCACTGGAGAGTTAGCTAGTTCAATCTGCATCTCTGAATGATAGCAGTCCTAAGCACCTCCTCGCTTATAAATCCTGTAGGAACTCTAACAACAACGTCTTGAAGCACCAGCTCCTTCACGTTTGATATGACTGCATGGTGAATATGAAGCTCTAGATCTCTAAGAGCATCCATCAATGTTGCAGCTGGATAATTGACAGCCGGACATTGAACCCGAATCATGGCTTCGGATCCTACAATCGAGACATCAACTTCCAGTGTCTTTGGCCCATAATTAGAGGATGGCCTTGTATTGTCAAATGTAGACGTTGTGCTTTGATTATCGAGAACATTGATCGCATTCAACTTGGCTTTTTGTGATTGTACTTGGAGTTTAATCTCCAGTTCATCAATCTTAGATCTAAGCTCCTTTATGTAGGCTATTGCATCTGAAAGCAAAGATGCTTTGTCCATCTTAGACACGTTAGGAACCACAGATCGAAGTGCATAGAATCGATGATTCAGTCTCTCACGCCGCTGCCTCTCTGCTTCCACGTGGTTTAAAGGGGATTCTTTTCCACTTCCCAGCTTTCTTCCTCTCTTCTTCAACCGGGCATTGAACTCCGTGTCTGCTGAGGCAAGATTACCGTCAGAATCAGCACCGGAGTCTGATGACGAGCGGCCTAAAGCGGTAGTTTCTTTCTTGGCCTCACCTTGTTGATTCTCTTCAAGAATCCACTCCTTCTGGTCACCTGAAACTATCCTCAAATCAAGAAAAGGAACACTTCGCGTTGAAATTTGGACCTGAGATTCATGCTCAGGCTGCTTTGAACCCGGGAAGTTAATCTCGGAACCGAAAATTGATTTTGCAAATTGCACCATGCCCCAGTCTTCTTTGATCATTTCTGAAGATCCCAATTCAACTACCCCAAAGGAAGTCGAAAGACAGACTAATGTTTGAATTCCTCGCATACGAGCTTCTCTAACTCGCTCACATTCGTACAATTGGAGTTCCTGGTCTCCATTCAACCAAATGTAGGAGCCTGAGCCGAAAGCCTTCCCAAGAATGCCATCTCCTATAGCGAAAGATCGGTTAACTGATACGGTGTAATACCACTCGTAGTCAGTGACATCGCCATCCACCATTCTGTCCATGTCCATCTCTTCATAGAAAAGAGCTTGTACCTCTTTGCCTGACCTTTTTCCCTCAAAATTGGACACGTATTTGGGTTGGCTTAGCTTATTGCTGGATTTGCCTGTAAAGTCCCGGGTGCCCCGGAAATAGCCATCAGCCCATGATAAAACAAGGTGGTCATAACCGTCCATGGAAGCTTGCCAGAAAATGGAGTATACCCACCATTCAGGCCTGCTTTGGACAATGAATTGGAGGCGTTGTTGCAGCGTAGGTGAGGCGTCTTGACCAAAGGTAATGAGAGAAGATGAAGAAGAGGAAGACATGATAGTCCTTGATTGAAGGCAATTTCTTTCTACTCTATCTTAACTTTTTGTTCGAGAGCAGCAAGGAAGGCTAAAAAGTTCAATGGTTTTCAAAGCGAACAAATGTAACCAAAGAGGGACTCGGCGGCAGGAAATAAATAGGAAGAGGAGAGAGAGCAGCAAAGTAGTAGCTAGGTAGCAAGGGGCTCCAGGAAACAGAAAATTTTCAATGGTTTTCAAAGCGAACAAATGTAACCAGAGAGGGACTCAGCGGCTGGAAATATATAGAAAGAGAAAAGAGATCCAGCAGCATTGTACCCAGGGGTAGCAGCAGGCGCAAGGGGCTGAAAAAGAGCAAAACTTACGAAAAGCTTTTTATTTTTTTAATGATTTAATAAAAATTTTAATAAAAAATCTAAATCAATATACTAATAGAATTTAATATAAAAATTAATAATATATAAAAAATTTAAAAATACTATTTATAATTTAAATTTAATTAATATCTATTTAACAATAAAAATTTTGTTAATATTTTTATTAAAAATATTTGTTATTAAATATCAAAATTTACTAATTTTTTTTAAATTTTATACGTTTGATTTATTTGATAAAAATTTTAATTTATCAATTTTAATTTTAATTTTATTTTAATTTATTTATTTTTAGTAAAAAATTTTATGAACTTCACTTATATAATTTTATCTAAATTTTTCCTTAAAAAAAAAAGTAAAACAAGTGATGCTGAATGTTGGGAGAAAACAATAATTCTTGCACAGCTAGATCTGGTGAAATTGGTTTTAAAAAAATTAAAAATAATAGTAAAAATAAAATTAATTATTATAATGATAAAATAAAAATTAATAATAAAATATGTATTTAAATGTAAAAATATTGATAACATGAAATGAATTATAAGTGAAGTGAAAAATGATCATTAAATATATTAAACAAAAAGTTACATGCAATAAAATTTTAAATTATTTAACATTTAAAAAATTATTTTATGTTAAATAATAATTTTTAAATAAATAATTAAAATTTATTTATTTATTAATTGATTATACAATAATTTATTTATTATTTGATAATTTTTTATAAAAATTAAAAAAAAAAAAAAGAGACAACCTAAGTTGTGGCGGCTAGCACTAAAGTTGATGGCAACCAGCCTACCGGCAGGGGTTGTACCCAAACAGGGCATGAAGGACCACCCTTAAGGGTACCGTTGTTGGTCACAAATTCTGGCACCATTTTCACGTGGAAATCCTATCTTAGTTCAGCCCAACAGATAAAGATCTGATTTTGACGCGTATCCTCTTTATTCGTCGTAAGGTTCAGGGTTCCGTTCGGGTCTCAACCCAACACCCATCATTTCCAAAGTTAATTCACTACTTCTGGACGTTTTCATGTTCATCTTTCTTTTTCCCATGAGTTTTTTTTCCATAAACACGAAGACATGACGAGTTTTAACTTTATTAACATACTGTCTAATCTAACCTACATTTCTTAATTATTTTATTTGATTGACCCTTAATCCTAACTACTAATAAACTACCTTGGTAAAGGAGAAACGATCAAACTTTTAATAATTAAGGATTATGTCATGATTTTATAAAGAAGAATCACTCTTTTTATTAAGATACATTTTTTCAAAAGAAAAAATAATAAAAAAAACACAAATTAAATTCTTAAAATGAATAATACTTCATAACAAGTGTAATCTAACAATTCATAACGGCTCCTCAAAGAAATTACAATTTATGACCTTGACTAGGGAGTTATTGTCAATGGATAAAAAGATTTCACATTAGTTAAATATTTAATTTAAAATCAATTAATAATAAGTAAAATAACTCAATCTAAATATAAGATTATAGGATATTGAAAATTTATTAAATTCGAGATAACTTACTTTAACATACTCCAATCATTTGAAGGCGAAAATAAAAAAAATCTTTCATATGACAAATTAAGAAAAAATAATGAAAATAAAATTTTGATTCTGATAATATGTTAAGCATTTAACCTAAAATCAATCTACAGTAAGTAGAGAGATTCAATATGAATATAAAACTATAAGATATTAAAATTTTATTATATATAAAATAATTTACTTTAACAACATTTAATAGTTAATGATTAAATTAAAGATTTGTAAGTAAGTTGAGCAATTTATCTTCATTCTTATGTTATGAATCAAAAGAGATGGAAAATGATTTTTGTTTTTTAATAGAGATGGATAGTGAATTTTGAAAGTATTAAGACCTATAAAAATAAAAAGATATAGCTAAAAACTGAAAACATTAATTACGATATGCTTATTGATATATGGCATTAGGTTTACTTAATTCACTATTTTCATCCACTTATGACATGTTTTATTCGTTTTCGCTTAATAGATTCTAGTTCATAATCATGATAAATTATAGTTTTTCAAAATAATCACACAATTTAACTAAAGAAAAGCTATTATTGGATTGAAATCTGTGTGTCCGCGTGTGTGTTAAATCTTATAAACTGATTTTTTTTTTTAAATATGTATAATGTTATTAATTAGAAGTGAAAAAAGAAAACCCATTAATTAAGTAGATAATATGCATGATATATTGTTAATTACAAGTGCTGATCGTAATGCATCATTAATTTTTTGGGAGAACATGATAAATGAATATAAAAAAAGGAAATTAATCCACCCCCCCCCCCCCCCCAAAAAAAAAAAGATTATATGCAATTGGTTAACAGGTGGAAGTTTCATTAAAAATATTAAAATTATGTTGAAAAAGTGTTTGACTTGTATAGCAGATAATTTAATAAATTTTCACCAACATTTCTGTAATGGTGCTAATCGCATAAAGCTTGCCCAAATGTTTTTTGTCCTTCGAAAATTCGGACGGAAAGATGCATTGATTGCGAAACAAATGAAACGGTAAACCACCGCTCACTATTACATGGCACAAACGAGAAGCTGGGTCCTTGGTGTCTTCTCAGCGTTCCATTTTCTTCGATGCTTTCATTCTTGGTGCTAAACTTTGACTACTAGAAAACGGGGCGGGGAAAATCAAGGGGGTAGCTACCCTTCGGACACATTAATTTCAATTTCTTTTATAATTTATCTATTAGTTAGGCTAAATTTTAAATTGATCCCATTGGAAAATAAAATTAAAAATCAATATCATGATAAAGATAAAATTTGGGGGTCAATATATAATTAATGAAAACAAATATAATATATGGATCAGGTTAATGTAAGCATGCAAGGATGCTTACAGGGACTGATTGCATTACTATTTTCTAAAAACACCACAAGAATTTTGACATATAATGACATTAAAAAAAGCATCGGTAAAACCTTAAAATTCATCAGTATGACACCATAAATTCTATACCAACGGTCAAAATATATATTTCGATGAATTTTTAATCGTTAGTATATCTCTTATCGGTATAAATCTATACTAATGATTTTTAAAGTGTCGAAATAGCTTATAGAGATATACTTACGATTCAAAACCATCAGTAAATGTATATCTATTGGTATAGCATTTGTTGTATGATTCACTGTTATACCTTTTACTAAAAGTTAACATTCGTTAGTATAGACTTGTATATTTTAATTTTTCTTGCTTATACAAACAATTAATGGTCGTTAGTATAGACTTGTAATTTTTTTACCTATACTGATGCTTAAAGCTCGTCAGTATAGATTTGTATGTTTTAATTTTCTCATCTGTATAGACAGCTAGCGCCCGTTAGTATAAACTTATATGTTTTAATTTTTTTGACCTATACTGACTATTAATGCTTGTTAGTATAAACTTGTAATTTTTTTTACCTATACCAACACTTAGCATCCATCAGTATAGACTTGTATTTTTTAATTTTGTTACCTATACCAATGGTTAGAGACTATCAATATAGAATTGTATGCTTTAATTTTTTCACCTTTACCGACGGTTAGAGATTGTCAATATAAATTTATATGTTTTAATTTTTTTATTATATTTTGGTGACTCGTAGTATTATCTGAAATATTTCAACGATCAAGTGCATTAGTATAAATGTTAAAACATTGGTAAATTTTTTTAAAAATTATATTTTCAATTATTAATATTAATTTATTTATAACAATAATATGATATGTTTTCATATAAAAAAAAAACATAATAAAGTAAAAGATATTTAATAACATTAAAACTACAAGTAAATTATTTACAATCCACAAACTTAGTATAAGTGAAAAATTAAAGTTATTGTATCAAATCTGATAAAACAAACATAGATAAAAAGTTACACCACCTCACCTTAAAAAACATAATCATAAGTTTACACTACTAGACACCTAAAGATCTTTTGATCACCTTAAAACTTCAATAGAACTTTGAATAAGATAATCTTAAAAAATATGTAAACAAACAAATAATTGCAAAGCCACCTCAATAAGAAAAAAACATACATGCACCTATTACAAGCCCTTTCCAAAACCAAAATATTTTAATTCATACAAAATATCACAAGTTTTGAAAAAATCAACAAATGTAGCTGCATCGTATAACTAATAAGCTCAATGAACCCAGCTCACTAACAATATTTAATAAATCAATCAAGCATCACAAAACACAACAACCTTATTTCAACAAAGTACATAACATCCAAAATAAAACCAAATCCCCTTACAAACATAATGCTCCGAGTAAATAAATAACTTTCTAAAATAAATGATTCCATCATAGATTTCTACAAAGAAGCAACGCACAATATAAAAAAAAATTCAATTAGAATTCTTGTAAATTATCATATATATATGAAGGTAAGAAGGTAATCATTCATTCATATACCAGTAGAAATAATTTTATAAATATCTTATTCATTCATATATACAGAAGGTAATAATCCATTCATATACTAGTATAAATAATTTTATAAACATCTTATTCATTCATATATACAAAAGATAATCATCCATTCATATATACTAGTAGAAAATAATTTTATAAACATCTTATTTGTCTATTATTTTTAGTATTCTTATAAAAAAACATTTTTTATATAACAAAATAAAATTTTAAATAACAATCTTATCAACAAATTGAAAGGTAATCATTTTTTTCAAAAAATAAGGTTTTATCAACATGATGAGAAACCTTAAAATTTTATTTCAAAAAAATATTTAAATAAAAAGCCTTGCCAACAAATTGGAAGGCCAATGTTTTTTCAAAATAAGGTTTTATCAACATATTGAAAAGCCTTATAATTTCTTAAAAGATCAAGTTTTTGGAAAAAATAAAATAATATTTTATATCTTTTTGCATAAAATCTTACCAACAGATTAAAGGATAATTTTCAATAGAAAGTCTTACCAACATATTGGAGGACATTTTTTTACTATAAACCCGGGTTATAGATATTTATTTTTGGAAGCAAAATTAAGTGAATATGATGATGAAGCCTCTTTAAAACGTGAAAAATAGTCTTTTTGAATACTCCTTGGGTGAAAAATATTCTTAAATTATTACTAACATATTGGAGTAATTTAAGAAAAATTCTCAATATTAAATTATTTGGTAAATTTTAGACATGTTTTAAGGCTTGGATAACTTAAAATCAGACTGGTACCATCTTTTGGATGGGTGTTGTAAGGGTGTTATAAACTTTCTCATGCGTAATCATACTTCTAAACCTAAACTTTGATTTCATGGATTAAAATATACTATTTAAATATACCTAAGTTAATCTTGAGACTCTTCTTTAAATAAGATAGATTTTGTTAGGTGGTCAATTGCACCTAAACAAAAAAGATTAGTAGCGACTCTTAAAGTTTATGTCTAGCGATAAGTCCATAGATTTATACGTTATGATAGTTTGATGACTCTACTAGGGAGATCGAGAGTCAAGCCAGTAAATGATTTTTTGTTATCTAAGCCTAACCTAATAAATTTAAGATTTTTTTCTCTTGCTTGTATTTTATTTATTCATTCATTTATTTATTTTATAGATCTTTCATTCATTTGCATATGCATAACATGAGCTCTACACCCAATTTTTATCCTTTAAGAATGAGCAAAGTACCTACACCTTCGTGAGATTTCATGTCTCTGCATGGGTTAGCGAAAAACTCTCACTCAAATTGAACCTTTTCCGCTTGTAGCCTATAATGAGCGAGGATTAGGGTGCCTCACTAGTTTGTGATGGATAATGATGTAAAGAATAATTTGAGAACTTATAGAGTCAACCCTAAACCACATATAGTGAGCCGTTATAAACTTAACCCGTAGGTAGAGCCATGTCCTTCCTTTTTATAGAAATAATTCAAATTAGGTCCTTTTAAGTTATGCACTAACTTGTTTTGTTTTGTTTTGTTTTTTTTTCTCTTTGTTTATATTGGATGCTAGCTTTATTCTTGTTTGTTATTTCCTAAGGTTCACAATTATTTATTTATTTATTTGTTTGTTTGACTATTTTCATTCATTTCATGCATTTCACTTATTCATAGATAATTATCATTCATTCATCATGTCATTGCATAATAAAAATCTTTTGCTTACATAGGGCAACAATTTAAAATATATAGATGATCAGTTAAAAGCACTGATCCAGCCCTAGAACTCAATTAAGAGGAATTTGGGCATGACTTATGAAAAATAAAATACAACTTACCAAGCTAGTAGAAAGGGTTGAAAATCTTGAAACAGCCCATTCTAAAAAATCCTCATCAACTCCAATCCGTATGTGCATTAAACAACTACATTGTTAGGATTAAAAAACCACTCACAATACTGATGTTGATCTAAGTCATACCAATACATCTAATGGCTCAAGAAAAGACTAAGTTAGAGAAGAAACAAAAGAGATAAGGCTTTTTAACCTTGCACTAACTTTGCATATTAGCCTATACCCAAATCCCCAGTCGATTATTCCTAGACAACCTTTTTTAGCATCCTAAACAAGACCTATTCCTATTTAACCTCCACAGATTGACCCATACCCATGTACCTTCTTGGTTATGAATTATGTTTTTCAAAACCCTAATGCTTATCAACCTATCTAGCAGCCAAGTTTTTTTATGAATCCTTGGGCATATACACCTAGTTCTACTCCAAGACCTACACCTTTAAGTCAAACAGCTACTCAACCTAAAAAAATATTAAGTAAAAAGAAAAAGAGAGCCCACATTGATCCAATCCTTATAACTTATACTAAATTATTCCCATTACTCTTCGAAAATTATATATTCGCACCATTTTCTCTAATGTCACTAATTATCCTAAATGGTTTGATGTTGAGGCTCGGTGTGATTATCATTTTGGGAATACAGGTCATTCAATAAAAAATTACCTTGTTTTCAAACATAAAATGTAGGTTTAATCAGAGCTAGTGTATTAAGTTTTGAGGATAAATAAGAGCTCAAAATTATTAAGAGGTCATTGCTTAATCATAATTGTTAAAAAACTTATCCATGATAGTACCAGGATCTTGAAGCTGAAGGATAAAACCATGTAATAGATAGTAGGATTTTTTTTTTTTAAGGAATGTTTTTAGTTGTTCTTGTTAGAATAATTTTTTATTTTTAATTAAAGATTTTTTTCTTTCTTATTATGTGATGACATTCAATGCATGTATGCATCCATTCATTTGTATATAAAATTTTTTTTTTCTTATTATGTGATGACACTCAATGCATGCATGCATCTATTCATTCGTAAATAAATTTTTTTCTTTCTTTTTGCATAAATTTATAGTAAATATTATCCTAATTTTTAATTATGGTAGTAAAGGTTCAAAAGTTTAATCATCAAGGTAATCAACTTGCCACTCATTGAGCCAAAATAATATAGTCGAATTAAGAAATTTGAGAAAGCTCAAGATAAAATGAGAGAAAATTTGGCTTAAATAATGAAAATGTTGAAAATTTTAAATAGAGAGAAAAAAGAAAAAAAAACTCACATATAAGCATCTCAAGGCGCATGATCATAACAAGTACCATTTTTTGAGGTATACTCTCATCTTGAAATATCCTCAATAGCCACATAAAGACAGCTTCAAGGATATACTATTTCTGGTGGAGATAAATTTGATCCAACCCAAGTCTTTAACAATCCTGAAGAGTTAGAAAGATAGAAGAAAAGTTCATTTGAAGCAACAAAAGATTCAAATGCTTAAAAGAAGATAGATCTCATAAAGAAGAGGCTTTGAGCTATCAAAGGAATAGATTTCCATGGATCTATAGACTTATCAGAGTTTTGCTTAATGCCTGATATGATTGTTTCACCCAAGTTCAAAGTCATAGAATTTAAAAATTATGATGGAGCTAAATGCCTAATGATCCATGTTACTACGTACTGTAGAAAGATAGCTGTCTATGCCATAATGACAAACTCTTGATTCATGTATTCCAAAATAGTCTTACGGGATTTGATGCTAAATGGTATACTTATTGGATAGAACTCGGATCACTTTAAGAAAAGAATTATCTAAAGCATTCATAACTCAGTACAAGCATATTGTTGAGTTAGCCCCAGATCAATTGTCTTTACAAAGTATGGAGAAAAATGATGTTGAGAGATTAAAGAATATGCTCAAAGTTAAAAGGATGTTATGCCTGAATTCAACTTTCTTTAACAAAAAAAAAAAAACTACAATCTTATTTGTCAACACTTTTAAAGCTCTATACTATAAAAGAATGATTAAAAATGTAACAAAAAATTTGACTAACGTGGTAATATCAGGGAAGATAATAAAGAATGCCATAAAAAGTGAGAAGCTTAAAGAAAATGATATAGATGGTGTGAAGGATATGGGTATACCAAGAATGGAAGAGAAAATGTTCAAGCTGAGATGTATAAAGGGAAACAAGTTGGAGATTTTACCCCACATTATTTTTATTTGATGTACGAACCCTATTACCTGACCATAAATAACCTTTCTCAATTTCTTTATTTTCACCAATCAGCTCAACAGTTAGTTCCTCATGCAAGTCCCTATCCCTAATCTGCTACTCAACCTTTACGTAATTAAAAAAGATCAAAAAACACTCTAAAAAAAATCTCAATTCTAATTTTTGATATTTTACCTCTGCTAGAAAAGTATCAATACCTCACCCCAATACCTTTGAAAGTAATTCCAAAACCATTAGTCAAAATTTATGATCCAGATAGTAAATGTGATTATCACATGTACGCAATTAGGCACTCGACTAAGAAATACAGGCATTTGAAAACAAAGATTGAAAGCCTCATCCATAGTGGCACCTTGACCTAATAGCTTTTTGAGCAATGAAAAGTTGCTTTATCATAGGTTGATTGTTCTTTGTATAATAATTTCTTAAACATGAAGTCATAGGTTTCTGATAAGTTTTGATTATTTAGATTCCTATAAATACATGTGAAAAAATCTCAAAATTTTGGTTATTACTATTAAAAATGAGCATCTTGAGCCATTTTCCTGAACATGTTATTCATTTTAATTAGAAGATTAAAAACCTTCAGAATTTCTAAGGATGAAAGTTTTAGAACCTCACCCCGTTTGACCATGATGAACCTTAAAAATTATTGATCTTCATTGGGTTATCAATGTGATGGTCGATTAATTTGTAAAATCTTTTAAGGCACTCTTCTAAGATTTTTGGATTTTGGTGATTTAATAAATGTTAAGGTTATTTCAAACACGTCACCACCTAAATTTCTTAAGCCATATTTTTTCAATTTGTTCATTATTCTGGCTTATTCTACATTTATCTTTTTTTTAATCCTTTACCAAGTGATCCTCTGTACTTACTTTAGAGTAAATTTATTGACAAAGCCAAATTTACTTAATGTCCCAAATAACCGTTTTGATCATTCTAATTAACGAACATTCAAATGGCTTTGTTATCAAAATGCATAAGTTGTAAAAAAAAAAGCAAAAAAAGAGTTGATTGTGAAATCATGCATGTCGAGCATTCAAATGAACCTAAAGTCAATCAGAAAACAAGTTGTCTTTTAAGAACTACTTTTCAATAGGTATCCATACTTGAAATGAAAAATGATCATCTTTTAAATTTCTTTCACAAAAAAAGAAAACATTCATTTGTCACTCTTTTTGAGCCTATTGATTATTCTTTTTAAATGAACCCTAACTAAGGATTACTCTTCAAATTTGAGAACAAGTTCAAGAAAAAAAGGATCTCATCAAGATGGCATGTGATCTTTGCTAAGGGTTAGAAAATAATGCCTTATGTTAAGGCACAAGCATAAAATAAGATGACTTCAAAAATTTTGAACTCATGCAAAAAAAAGTGAAAATGCATGTTTTAAGAAAAGAAAATATATCTCTGAAAAATAAATGATCATTGGTTTGATCATTTGTAAATATATTTTTTGGCCTACTTATCCTTTTTTTTTAAACCCTAAACCTCCAGCCCATGTTACGTTATTTAAAAAATCCACTTTAATCAAGTGTCGATATCTAAATTGAAGAGCTTTTTTTTAGGAAATCACTATCACTTTTTTATTTTGAAGTGCGTAATGGAATATAAAAAAAAAAAAAAGAATGAAGCTATAGGGTGAAAACCCAAAAGGGCAATCTAGAGCAAGATTGAAACTCTAAAAGCAACTCATGACGTTTTATATAACACCAATGAGACTTTTCCTTAAAAGTCCAAAGAAATCAATCTCGCTATAAAGATTCCTTCTAAAATTTAGGTCTTGTTCCTTTTTCAAACTTGAAATTTTGAGCCTAACATAGTTGGTTTTGACGTTTATTAAAATACCACATATCAAGAACTAAAATGAGTGCCAAAATAGATTGCACTTTAAAAGACTATTTTTAATTATAAACCCAGATGAAAAGATGTTCTTATTCACATTCAGTGACTAAATTCCTTTAATAATTAAGATCCATCCTAATGTACCAAACCATTGTATCCTTTTAGAAAGTCCAAAGTTATGATTCATTATCCTCATTCTAGGTAGTAATCACTAATTTTTAAGAGATTTGATCACATCCAAAAAAGAGTTGTATGGGGCAATTTTCATTGCTATTTTTAGGAAGTTTAAAAAAATGTTCAAAATGTATTGAATTTTAGTACTCATGGTGAGAGATAGGTGAATGCTATAAGAAACCTTTTTGGGGCAAGAAAAAGCCAAATGTAAGGGACTGATATTGAAACAACTCACTAGATGAGAAAAATGGTTTTCAAGAATGAGAATGTTGAAAATGTTCACTTTAGTGCATGCTTGTGAACTAATTTAGAGGCTATGTCATGGAAATATGGAAAGAAAAAAAGTTTCGAGAATCCTATTACCACAATTAGGACATTTGGTATAGAATTCATGCATTATATTCATTGCATTTTATGCATTGTATGCATCATGCCAATTTCATATGTTGCATTCATATTTGTCAGAGGAAAAAGACATTGACTTAAATTATTAATTAAAAAAAACTTTGATCAAACAAAATTTTACCTCAGGGTATATTTGTTAAAATTTTTTAGTATCATCTTAAAAATCTTCAGGTAATTCTTTATAAAACCCATAGGTACATCTTCAAAACTAGTAAACTTTTTTAAAGTCCTCCGAGCTAATCTATAAGACCTCCAATTATGATCTTAAAAACTTCTAGATTTTTTTTTTTTTTTGTAAAAATGGTTAAACATTTGTTTTAAAGGAGCTTTTTCGAAGTTTAGTTTGTAAGACCTCTAGATGTAATCTCTAAGTTCTCCAGGCAAGATTCATAACTCTTTCGAGCTGAATCCATTTTAGAGTCGAGATATGTAAAGCTTTCGGGCATAATCTTTAAGTCTTTTAGGTAAGATTCATAAGTCTTTGGAGCTAAATCTATTTTAAAGTCGAGATTTGTAAGACCTCCAAGCGTAATCTCTAAGTCTTCCTGGCAAGATTCATAAGTCTTCTGAGCTGAATCTATTTTAGAGTTAAGATTTGTAAAACCTTCGAGCATAATCTCTAACACCTCCAGGCATAGTCTCTAAATCCTCCAAGCATGATCTTTTAAAACTTTCAAGTTCCTTTTTTTTAAAGTTGTATAGCCTTTGTTTAAAAAAGCATTTTTCAATGAATGATTTGTAAGACCTCTAGGCTTAATTTTCAAGTTCTTTGGATGCGATCTATAAGATTTTCGGGCATGATTATCAAAACCTTTAGGTGTCATCTTTACTTTTTTAAAATAAATTATGTGCCTTCATTTTCGAAAAGCCTTTTTAAAAAAAAGAAAAAGGTTGAATAATTTAGACCCGGACGTAATAGGTATCTATATCTTTGTACAATTCTTGTTTCACAAAACTGTGTAAAGAAGAGTAATTGTAGACACTCTATTTAGTTTGAGGCTCAAACCAATTGGGCTTAGATCCTATCCAAGCCCATTTATCCAATTTTTTACATTTCTTTTTTATATTTTTTTTGTCTTATTTATTTATTTTTAGTCTTTTATTTATCTAGTTTTAAATTTTTATCATAAATCATGGCAATAAAATTTGTGAAGTAATTTAAACACTAATTAAAGATGATATCAACAATTAAGACTAAAACATGATCTCTTTAAATATTAAAAGAAGGTTGAAAAAATCAAATCAGGGAATCAAAGTCAGATTTAATTTGAAAATTTTTAAGGGATTCTAAAAATCTAAAAAAATCAAGACAATTTCAAAAATTAATTGAACCGACTTTAAAAAAAACTAAGAAAAAATCAATTTAAAGAATAACTAGATCTATAATCTTTTTCATTCAATGAAAATCCTTAAAATTTCTAGCTGAATGCCCTATATAAACACCAATCAACCACACACAAAACGAAAAAAATGGGAAAAAAAAGATTATACAGAAACTCTTAAGAGAAAAAAAAAATTTTGTTTAGCAACCAAGAGGTTTTAGGTTTTGGATTTGATTTGTTTAGATTTTTTGAAATTGAGATTTAGTGTTTTTGGGTTTGAATTTTTATAGGGTTTTACATTCTAGGGATTTATAGGTTTAGTTTTCTGGATAATTTATTAGGTTTCTAGAAAATTCTTTCAATTTTTTGGTGAAAAGTTGAAGCTTTTGGCGTCGACGTCAAAGTATCTTGTCCGATTCTAAAAACTCTCTATCAATTTTAAAGATTTATTCATCGGTTTTTGGGCACCTATAAATCGGTTAGAGATAAGATAAAAGAATAACTATTTTAGAAAAAAAGATATACTTAAACACTTCTAAAGAAAAGCCTGAAATTTGAGTTTTTATAATAACCCAATACGATGCCATTTTAAAACTCTTAAAGGCTATGCAAAAATCGGTTTGACAGAAAAAATCAATCAAAAATTGATCTATAAGTTAAATCGATTTTGATTTTTTTGGTTATATATATTAAATCAGTTTGGATTTTGGTTAAATTAGTTTAAGTGGTCAATTTTTTATTTTAAGATTATGAACTGAACTGATCAAAAAAATAGATTAAATATTATTAAAATATTTTATATTTTTATTAATAAAATTTTAACATTTTTTTTTATCTTTTTTCTTTTGATAAAAGATGTTCACCCACTCATCGACTTACCTAGACCCAGACTACCAAACACCCACTCAATCCCAATCATTCACCTTCATGGCCTCACCCTTCCAAACATTTCTCGATCGATCACTAGGCACTAACGGCCAACGCAAGTATGCAACCCTCACCTACTCGCCCAAACACCCATTCGGTCGCTTGCCTTACAGCTATTTCCTAGTTAATCTCGAAGGTACAAGTTTCAATTGACAACCACTGACTAACAAAGACCACTGTAACCTTTAATCGATTCTTCTCATCTGTCACATCTATTTATCCGCTCGATCTTCTCTCTTTTGTAATACAACCCTAAACTTTACTCAAGGTAAGATCTTTAATCCTTCTGTACCTATTTTTTTGTGCTTGAAACGATGGGTTGTAATAAGTTTTAGAGCTATCAACCTTTAGAGGTTCTACTATGGTCAGGTCTAAAAGGTTTTAATCCTATCTGTTGTGTCACAGTTAAGTTTTCATGGAATGCTTTGGGATTCAATCCCATGTCTTAGATTTCTAGTGATTGTTTTTGGACTTTGGATGCCCAATATATGCCCTAAGATTGGTTTTAAGCCTATCTGAAGTGTTTTTTTATATTTTTACCTTATTATTAAACTAAACAAACATCAAGAACATAATGATAATCATATATACTTTTAAGGTTTTGTTTTAAATCTTTTTACTGTTCAAATATTTTACTTCCTTGTAAGCAATTATTTCATTCGATAGTTAATTGAATAAAAATTGTAAACTTTGAATTGCTGTCTTTCTTCATGTTACATTATCTTATCTTATGGTACACAATTATCTTACTGTATATATTGCTTTAGAAAGAAATTAAAAAAACCTGTTGAGTTGAACTTGTAGTAATTTTTCCCTTCCTCTATCTCCATGTCTATTTGTCACAATCTTTCTGAGGCTCGTGAAATAGAAAAGATAGAGAGAATATTTGTTGTCTTAAAGTTTAGGTGAAGATTATGTTGTATTGTGAGAAGAAGTGGACAAAAGTGAGGTCTTATGTCTTTGAATAGTACCTTAAAGTGAAAAAAAAATCAAAAGGATTTGTGCTACTATTTACAAAATTTGAATCTTTGTTGGATGCCATTTTTTAATGGTGATTGTATAAATCAGCTGAGTTAAGTTTCGGATTCAGATAAATAGGTTCTTTAAAGTCATTGGATAGTTTTTTACAAAAAAAAAAGATAAAGTGAATTGAATTTTTCCAAATCTTTAATATGATTTGTCATATACCTATAGTGAATCAAATCCATTTAGTAGTCAAATTAGGTAATGTCAGGGCATCATGCTTTTATTATCTCCTCAATGTTCAACTTTTTTCATGGCATGTCCTAATCTATATACATCAGCTGGAAACCTTCAAAATCAAAAATAGGTTTCAAGTATGAAATTATAGACTTTATGCTTAGAAATTATTTACAAACTTAAAGGATTTGATTCAATATCAAACTAAAACATTTACAAGTAATTCTCTCTTCTATAAAGTTGTTTCTAAATTCTAACCATTAAAACTAATTTTGGATAATTCAAACCATATATATTGGTTTTATCAATATGAATATTGGAAAAGTTGGTGGTAAGATTAGTTAAGGTTTGATTAATATCTTATCTAGCCAAACCAAATCATATTTGTTAGCCTAGCTTGGCTTGGTAATTAGCATAGCTGATGGTCATGGATTCAGCATAGGGCTGAAGAAACACTGAACCTTATCAGTTACCCGGTCAATTACTCATATTTGGCTGTCACTACACCAACTATACCATAAATCTTATCTAAAACAAAGGAGGGCCTATGCCTTTAAGAGCTAGAAGTGATTGTCCAACAAAAAGGGTATTAGTACTAGCTCCTATTTTCTAAGCCTATAAAGAGTTAAAAACCACTAGTCATTGCCCTAATTTGTCAACTGACCCTTATGTTGGGGACCCAACTTAATTTTCAACACTATCCTCTTGGTCTTATATTTAAGTCCTTCTTTTTTTTCATGTGCAAAAAACTTAGGGAGTATTTATAGAGCTTTGGTGCCTTAAAGTCTTGGAATTGAGTAATTATTTATGGCCATAGCCTAACTTTAACACTATTTAAAAATTTTGACCAACACATGTAGCTCTATGCTACAAATCAATATTTATTTCAATTTAGATTTAAACCTTAAATATTGAAATTAAAAATTATTATTGAAATAGTATTTGTATAAACTATTGCTTGAATTGAAATAACTGGCATATTGTAATTAAGTAAACTCCATAGAGAAAATTGGATAGCTTGACTTGCCTTTCTGGAAACAATTTCAATGTCAGTAATGTAAGCTGTAACATTTCTCTTTTATGTTTTCTACTGATCTGATCATAGGATCGTTGAACCATCATATCAACAATTTTCTTGTTCAATATTTCATGTTCTGAAGTTAGCAAACTAGCTTACAAAAATATATTTTCTAATAAGGATGGATATTTGGAATTTGACTTCTACAATGTTATAATATTCGTTATGCTGCCAACAAATTTTTTCTTGTAAGATTGACTTTATCCAATTATAAAGATTTTTTTGTTATTTTATTGGATATTTATTTTATTATTTGATTAGACATTTATTTTTAGCATGTAATGCATATTTGATTGGACATTTATTTTAGTATTTTTTCAGTTTGTATAAGCCATGTTTACTCTTGAAACTTACTTACATTTTATTATTCTTTTGTTGAAGATAAGTAATAAAGATACTACACAATCGAATACTCAATCAATCCCTCAAGGTGAATGAGACACACATGGAACAAAAAGTGAAGTTGTGGGCACAAAACCGAAAAGGAAACAACCTAACACATGGTCAAAAGTATGGGATCATTTCACCAAATTTACTAGTGACAATGGTGATTCAAAGCTAGATGCAATTATTGTGTTAGAGAATTTTATGCTCACCTGAAAAAAATGGAACCTCTGCATTAAAGAATCACATGGATATTTGTACTAAATTTTCTTGTGCTAATAACTGTGGCAATCCTTCCCAAACGTAATAGTTTTAAGCTCAGAAAAATATCTATCTTTAGGTATTTTTAATCAAGATGCCGTTAAGAAAAATGTGGCTGAGATGAATATTATAAACAAATTGCCCTTTAAATTTGTTGAAGATAAAGGATTTAGGTGTTGCATGTCTATTGCTTGCCTTAAATTTCATATGTTTTCATGATGGATTGTTGCTAGGGATTGTTATCAAATTTATGAAGATAAAAAAAATTCCTTAAAGTAATTTTTAAAATCGTCTACTACGAGAGTATCTCTAACCACTGACACATAAACCTCATTGCAAATAGTCAATTATATGTATCTTATTACTTATTTTAGACAATGATTGGAAACTTAACAAAAGGATTTTAAACTTTTGTCTTATTTTTAGTTATAAAGGTGAGGCTATTGGTAGGGCAATTGAGAAATGTTTATATGATTGGAGGATTGATAAAGTTTTCAGTATCACAGTTGATAATGCTAGTTCTAATGATGTTGCAATCCCATACTTGAGAAAAAATTTAATAATGTAAGAACTAGTATTGAATGAGACAAATATCTTCATTTGAGATGCATTGCTTATATTGTTAATCTTATTGTGAGTGATGGGTTAAAGGAATTGACTGATTCAATTACTTTTGTTAGAAGGGCAGTTGATATGTGAGATAATCACCCTCTAGGTTAGCCAAATTTAAAGAGTGTGTTGTTAATGAACATATTCAAAGTAAAAGCTGGTTGTGCTTGAATGTTAGCACTAGGTGAAACTCTACTTTCTTAATGTTAAAACAAGCTCAAAAATTTGAAATAGCTTTTGAGGCATTTAATGATGTTGATCCTTATTATAGAATTGAACTCTTGTTGGAAAAAGGGGTACCTAATCAAAATGATTGGCCAGTATTAGAAAATTATACATTTTCTTGCAAAAATTTTACAATCTCATAGTTAGAGTTTTAAGTTCTACATATGTCACCACTAACAATTTTCTTGAAGATATATATGGTGTTTATGGCATTTTACAAGATTGACAATTGAATGCTGATGTTGAGTTGAGTGCAATTGCTAAGAGAATGAAGGATAAGTATGACAAGTGTTGGGTAAATGTGAAGAAAATGAATATGTTACTTTATATTGCTTTTGTTCTTTATCCTAAAAAAAAAAAACTTGCATTTATAGAGTTTTGCTTTACAAAAATGTATTCTTATGATCAAACTTCAGTGATGATTAAGAAAGTGCAAAAAGCAATAGTTAAGTTGTTTGATGAATACAAAAACATGTTACAACCTCAATCTGAACAAATTAGTGATAGTAGCCATGCGAGTCAACCACCACCATCCATCAGTGAATTTGGAACTGTGGACCTATATAATTCACAAGCTGTTATGGCTAAGTTTAAGAGGTTTAGGAAACAATAAGGCAGAGAAGAGACTAAATCAGAGTTGGATAAATATTTGAATGATGAGCCTGATGCTATTAACGAAGGGGTGGATTTTGATGTTTTTCTTTAGTGGAAACTTAATACGAATAGGTTTCTTATCCTTTTCCATCTAGCTCATGATATGTTTATAGTTTTTATATCCATAATTGCTTCTGAATCTGCTTTTAACACTGGTGGCCATATGCTAGATACATATAAGAGTTCTTTAACTCCTAAACTTGTTCAAGTTCTTATTTGTGCTCAAGATTGGTTATGTGAAACTTTAGATTTCGATCCAAATGTCTTAAAGGATGAGTGGAACAACTTGATAAGTTTGATTTGGGTAATTATTTTATTTATATCATTATTTTTCAATGCTTATTTTTTAAAATCTTTTAGTTAAAGCTGACTTTTTTTATTTTTTATGTACTTATATATTTATCTAAGATTGGATTAGACCCCATAATTGATTAGTAAAGTTTATTAATCAATTCAGGTAATAATGGCATTACTTACATTGAATGTGATCCACACAATTAAATCTTTCTCATTTAGATAGTTTTAAATGGAATAAATTTTCATTGAATTGTGTTTTGCTTTTATTTATTTATTGCTGGAATTTTAAAGGGTGTTGTTGCCCGCTGCTTGCTGCCTTCTGCTTGTTGTTGCCCACTGCTGCCTACTACCTACTGGATATTAATGTTTAAAACTTGAAATTTAAATGTTGTAATTGGTTAAGATATTTGTTGTTGCCTATTGAATGTTGTTTGAGAATTATACTTTATGGATTGTAATTTGCTATGTATTGTATGTGTTTATGTTGTTTAAGACTTAGACTGAGAGTTTATGAAGCTTGTATTTAGATTTTATTTAAGTATTGCTCACTGATTTAGAGCTTGCGTATTACTCATTGACTTAGACTTTTATAAAGCTAATGTGTTACTCACTGATGTTATTTGATATGTAGACTTACTGTATATTGTGTATTACTGACTGATTTAGAGCTTGAGACTAAATTTATTGTGTATGAAGCTTGTGTTTAAATTTTATGAAGCTTGTGTTTATGAACTATATGAATTCCATTGAGGGGGCGTTTGGTTAGGGAGAATGCACACATTTTTCCTCGATATCTTACTATTAGTTATTTGATTCCAATATTTGGTTCAAGGCAATCTAATTTCAGGAAAAACTGACAAATTTTCAACAGTACCTAAAGTCTTAGAATCAAAAACACACAACTCTATGTGGTATTCTAGGATTTCAGAAAAGAAAGTAGCATTATTTTCAATTTTGACCTGATTAAAAAATTATGAAATAGTCATTACCATTTTGAAAAGCATGTCTAAAAATAAATGTAAGTCGATTGCAGGTTTCTGCTGGTAAAACAATTTGTTTTATATATGGCATTTGGCAAGAAAAACGCATTCAATAATCCCTTATAAAAAATTAAATGGGCTTATTGAAGGCATTTTTGGCTAAAAATGCCTTAAATAATCTCAAAAAATTTTTATGAAGGGATTATTAAAAGCATTTTTAGCCAGAAATGCATTAAATAACCTTCATTAAATTTTTTGTAAGGGATTATTCAAGACATTTTTTGTTTGAGAATATTCAAAGCGTTTTTTTGCTAGAAACGCCTTGACTAATCCTTTACAAAAAATCTAATAGCGTTATTCAAGGCATTTATGGCAAAAAATATCTTCAATAATTCATTTTAATTTTTATGATGTGATTATTCAATGAGTTTTTACCAAAAACGCCTTGAATAATCTCTAATTTTTAGAGTTTAAGGTTTTGGACTTAAGGTCTAGGGTTTAATGGATTATTCAAAGCATTTTCTGACTAAAAACACCATGAATAATCCTCAAAAAAAAGGAGGGGATTATTCAAGGAGTTTTTTAGGCAAAAATGCATTGAATAATCTCAAAAAAATTTTTAAAGGGATTATTTAAGGCGTTTTTGACCAAAATGCCTTGAATAATCCCTTCATAAAAAAATTAAAGGGGATTATTCAAGGTATTTTTGGCCAAAAAAGCCTTGAATAATCCCTTACAAAAAATTTGATGGGGTTATTTAAGGTGTTTATGGCCAAAAATCCTTTAATAATCTACTTTAATTTTTATGAGGTGATTATTCAATACGTTTTTTTCAAAAACACCTTGAATAATCCCTAATTTTTAAAGTTTAGGGTTTAGGGTTCATGATTTAGCATTTAAAAGATTATTCAAGGCATTTTATGGCCAAAAGCGTCATGAATAATCCAAAAAAAAAAAGAGGGGATTATTTAAGGCGTTTTTGGTTAGAAACACCTTGAATAACCCTATTCAATTTTTCGTAATGAATTATACAAAGCATTTTTTGGAAAAAAAAAACACCTTCAATAATCCCAAAAAAAAATGTAAGGGGATTATTAAATGTGTTTTTTTTTATAGAAAATACTTTGAATAATTTCTTATAAAAAATTAAAAAGATTATTAATGGCATTTTTGACCAAAAATACCTCGAATAATCCTATCATAAAAATTAAAGGAGATTATTTAAGGCATTTTTTACCACAAACACCTTGAATAACCCTATTCAATTTTTTATAAGGATTATTCAAAACACCTTGAATAATTCCCTTATAAAAATTAAAAGAGATTATTCAAGGCATTTTCAGCCACAAACGTCTTGAATAACCCAATTCAATTTTTTGTAAAGATTATTCAATGTGTTTTTTTACCAAAAATGCCTTGAATAATCCCCTTTAATTAAAAATTTAATTATTTAAGTTAGTATCATATATGCCAAGGAGATTATAGTAATTATTCAAGATTTAATATATATGGATTCTCCCTAATCAAATGAGTGAATTTGAACACGAGATTCCCTGAAAATAAAAAAAGAAAACCCCGGATATTGCATTTTCTCAAGGATCACACTTTTTCTCGAAATCTACAATTCCACAAACCAAACGCTAGTTGAATACAGGAAATAAGAAACCAAAATTGATTATACCGAAAAAAACTAACCAAAACTAACAAGATTAAATCGATTTGATTTTTTTTTTTATTACTATTTGGTCTATTCAATTTTATCTGTAGATTAAGTCGGGTAAATCAGTTTTCAGATTTTTCAAACCGAATTAACCAAATCAACCAATTGTTTAATCTTACTTAAATGCACTTAGGTCCGTATGTTTTACCATACTCACACCGACCTTTAATGCAACCTGATTTTGACCTATTCGTTAACTATTGCACTAAGTCAAGTCATTTTGAAAGCCAAGTTCCAAGCCGTTCAAATTGATTTGTGCCTGTAGCCACTCAAGTTGATTTATGTCGTAGCCGACCTCTTCAGCCGCCAAGTTGAGCCAACTGTAGGTAATTTTGCTTTTCTTTATTTGTTATTTTATTTACTTATTTATTCATTTATTTATTTGTCTATTATTTTTAGTATTCTTATAAAAAAACATTTTTATATAACAAAATAAAAAGTTAAATAACAGCCTTACCAACATATTGGAAAACCTTATAATTTTATTTCAAAAATATATAAAGATAAAAAGCTTTACCAACATATTAAAAGGCTAATGCTTTTCCAAAATAAGGTTTTACCAATATATTAGAAAGCTTTCTAATTTCCTTAAAGAATAAGTTTTTGGAAAAATAATAAAATAACAGTTTCTATCTTTTTGCATAAAATCCTACGAATAAATTGGAGGATAATTTTTAACAGAAAGTCTTACCAACAGATTGAAAGACATTTTTTACTATAAACTCAGGTTATAGGTATTTATTTTTTGAAGCAAAATTAAGTGAATTTGACAACGAAGCTTCTTCAAAGTGTAACAAATAATCTCATTGATCCTGATGTGAGAAAATATTCTTAAATTATTACCAACATATTGAAAAAATTTAAGAAAAATTTTCAATATTAAATTATTTAGTAAATTTTAAATATGTTTAAAGCTTGAAAAACTTGAAATCAAACTGATACCATCTTTTGGATGAGCATTGTAAGGATGTTATAACTTTTCTTACATATAACCATACTTTCAGACCTAAACTTTGATTTCAAAAAGTAAAATCTACTATTTAAAAATACATTAATTAATCTTAAGACTCTTTTTTAAATGGGACAAATTCTGTTGATGGCCAATCGCACCTAAACTAAAAAGATTAATGGCGACTGGTAACTCTTTAAGTCTACATCTAGCAATAGGTCCATAGATCTATACGTTACAATAATAATTATATTATTTTTCCACTCTATTCTCTTTACTTCAAGAAAATTAATTTCTCTAAAAAATCCTTATTGTTATGTGATATACAAAATATTATAGATCCCTTAGGAAAATACGCGCTAGCATATTAGTTTTTACTAAAATATAAATCTCTTATTTGACTTTTGTTTTAAGAAGTAGTAAAAAAAAAAATTGAATACAAAGTATGAATTTTATCTATTAGTTTTATGCAAATTAAAGTTAATTTTAATGAAAAATTTATTATGAAATCAAATGAGAGATAATTTGATGAACTGTTAATGTTAGAATCATAATAGCCTGATACCACTTGTTAGGAACACTACAGTTCTAATATAATTTATTAGGCAAAAAAGTTACAATCTAATTGAATATTCACACCAATGAAAATGAAATCAAACAATCAATTCAACCCCACAAGAGACAGCATTTTAACGTAGTTTGACCCAACGACTTACATTCACAGATGAAAAAAAAAAGATCCATTAGTTGTAAAAAATTATAAATATGCAATCAAATTAAACACTTAATAATTAATATTCATAAATCTTCTTAATCTCTTCTAGTCTTATGAAATATTTTCAACCCAAGCAAACACAAATTCATTTGTACCTATACCTATGTAAACTATCTCAATCTCATCTAATCCACCTAAACAAAACATTCAAATATATACACTCATAATAACGTTAATCTCCTATGAGGTGTTTACTCACTAAAATCGTATAACTCTCTTATATTTTTTTTCATACTTAATTATATGAAAACTTCACCTATTTATAAACATACAATTTATATATAAAAAAACTGTCCTTTTATAATTTTTTTTTCTGTAAATCTTTTTGTTTATCAAGTAATTTAACCAATTTTAAATAAATCTATTAAGAGATTTAAATCAATATTCCTAACAGATAATTCATTTTAATAACCAACATATAATTCATTTTAATAATAAAAGAATTATACAACATTTTCCAAATGTAAAAACTCATTCTAATAATTATAAAAAAAAATCATTAAATTGCTTTTTTATTATTTAATCTTAATTTTTTTTGTTATCTCTCTTTTAACACTAAAGTTTCCCACTCAATAAGGACTCTTTGTTCTATATAGCGCATGAAACATGCCGCAGGTAAGATGTTTGTACCATTGAGAAGAGACGTCTGGGGATTAATATGTTTGACAGTGATTTCTTTCGTACTCTATTTTTGAAGCATTGTTCTAGTCTTGATGAATCACGTTCATGAATAGACAGGGGACCATATGCCCTACCAATAAACATGTATTTGACCTACATATAATGAATTCACTAATTATGTTTCTCAACAATAAAATTTAACCTTTGAACTATACTATTTTTTATGACTTGATATTTATATAAAATGAATTTTTATAATATAATATTTATTATGTTAGTATTTTAAGCAACTGTATTAATCAACACTATAAAATGTTTGATGAAAGTAAAATATTTGGTTGTGAATTTTTTTATAAGTATGAAATCTTAGAATGTGGTATAATTTCGAATCAAATTCCATATTAACCCTTTTTTAATTTGATTTTATCATTTGATTAATTAGGTGTTTGAGGTTTCAATGATTTATGGAACTTATTAAAAACAAATCCTAATTTTATAGAGAACTTAATTTTTTTTTAAAAAAAATCCACTTAGAATAACGCAAAATAATAGATTATTCATCTCCCTTTCCTTTGCTGGCGTAGAATAGAAACAGAATTGGTGTGCTATGTGCATGTGAAGTTAGGCTGGCTGTTTGAGAAAAAAAAGCATTTACTTTCTGTCTAACTAACTATTCTTGAGATGACTAGCATCCAAAAGAATAATGAAATTCAATTTCAATGAAGAAGTGTGTCCAAATTATGGTAACAATTTGCACAAATCGTTGAAATCCTTGTCCTTAAAACCGATTCAATCAATCATTCAACTTACCGTATTTCACAATTGCACCAGAGCTAATACGGAGGAAATTTCCAAAACTTATGGATTACTCAAGGTATAATTAGAAATTAATCATCTAGGGTTTTCATAACAAAATCCGATGATAACTAATAACATATTCATATCTAATCTAAACTGCTGAATGCAAATTAAACTTTGAAAATATTTTGTTTATATAGGATAAATCTTAAAAATTACGAATTTAAAAAATTTAAACACATAATATATTTGTCAGACAAAATAAAATAGTCAACCAAAGCGATTTAAAGAAAAATTGTCTAAGGGCGTGGTCAGAGAAGAGGCGCGCGTGCACTAATGTTCGTCGTTGACAAACTTCGGTCTCCAACTTATGCAACGAGGAATTATGCACATCCATTGTGAAATTTTGACATTATGAGTACGGGAAAATTTTAAGAAGAGATTGAAAATTTGAACTGCATTTCGTTTGACTCTAGATTTTATTTCCCAAACATATTTTTCTCGTGTGGGAGTGCGAGGGAGGGGAAGGGGTGTCCGTTTCAATTAATCTCCCCAGATTCTTCTTCACCTGGCTTGTATCATATAGTATCATTCAACGAACATACAATGAAAAGACATTTAATGCATTGTGCCGTCATCAAAATGGTTGTTTAGTTTGTGACCATGACTTGCCTTAATTTGATTGTCTCAATGATACGACTTTCATGAATATTGATAATTTTCAGCACGTTTTAATTTTTGTTCATTATTTATCTTTTCTTTTAAGAAATAAAATTGACTGTTGATAATAATTTTATATTCTATGCCTCGATAATTTCATAGTAGGCAATCATTTCTTGAGTGATCATCTAGAAGAATGACCTCTATTCTTTGGGAAATATATTTCTAACATGGAACCGGGACTTGAATTGTGATTTATGAATAAGTTTCACTTATTAAATAAAGTTGACAATTTTATAAATTATTAATTTATAAATTTTATATATTATCAATGAATCAGATAATAATAATTTATTAATGAAATAAATTAAATGATAATATTTTATTAATAAATAAATTATTTTAATTTATGTATATTTATTTTAACGATTGATATTTATTCATTAATAAATTATCATTATCTAATTTATTGATAGTATATAAAATTTATACACCGATAATATATCAAATATAAACTTATAAAAATTTATCTCTATAACTTATGACTTTTATTACTCGTAGCATGTGTAACTAATTGATTTTTTGAGTTTTCTTTTTTCATTATAAATATATTATCTAATTACTACAATGAAAATAAAATCTTTTAACTTCTCAAACGAATTTACAAGATTGACATTCATATGCGTTTAGTATATTTAAAAAATCAATTACTCAAAAAAAAATTATCTAATACATTATTAATAAAATTTATAAAATTTTAAATTTAACTTAATTGATTAAAATTGTCATCTTTAAGATATTACATTCAATAAGTTTAAGACTGATATTTACAATATTTTTTCCTATCCCTAAAATACAACCTCTTTCACATAAAAAAAATAAAATTTTTAATTTTATGATAAATTTCATAGATTTTTCGTATACTATATTAAGATATATTTAAAATAATTAATAAATTAGCATAATAAATAAAAAGATATGTGATAATATTCTAATATCACTTTTGAATTTAAAATTTTCAATAATAATAATAATAATAATTAAATTATTGAATAAACATATAACAGTTGTATAAACCTGTTAGGCTAAAAAGCTTCAATTCAATCACACCAATGGAAGCGAAATCAAATAATCAATCAATCACACAAGAGACAACAATTTAACATGGTTCGATCTAATCGATCTATGTCCACAGATAAGAAACAAGATCCACTAGTTATAGAGAATTACAAATATACATCAAATCAAATCAACAACTTAACAATCAATATCTGTAGATTCTCTCAATCTCTTCTAGTTATATGAAATATTCTCATTTCAAACAAACACATACCCATGTGCCCATTTTCAACACTTACAAACACAAACTCATATGTACCTATTCGTCGCAGTTATGTAGATCTTCTCAGTCTTATCTAGTTCACTCACAAACATATAAATATACACACCCATAAGATATAAATATCCAATACTCCTATGGGGTGTTTATTCTATAAAATCATAGAACTCTCTTACATTTTTTTTCTCATACTTAACCCTATAAAGACTTCACTTATTTATAAGCATACAAACTTACCTATTAAGAATCAATTTTCTCTTAAAATTCTTCTTTTGTAAGTCAAATTTGCCTATTAAGAATCTCTTTTCTCTTAGAATTCTTCTTCTGTAAGTCTTTTTATCCATCAATCAATATCTAATCAATCTCAAATAAATCTGTTATGGGATTTGAGTCACTATTCCTAATAATCTTCACCTTGACTCAAATTCTATTAAATCATCTGTCTTCATACTAAACATGCTTGGCTCCATCTATAATGGAAGTCTCACAATCATCTTCTTTTATGTGTCTTTACAATTCACGTAAATCAATCTTCAATTTTCAAAACTTGAAGTTAAACTCTTCTCTTAAATCGAGCTCCTCTAGGCTTGTTTCTTCCCATAACTCGAACATTCAGCTCTGATATTACTTATTAGAAATCACCATAGCTCTGATACTATTTGTTAGGCTAAAAAGCCTTAATCTAGTCACACCAGCGAAAGTGAAATCAAATAATCAATCAATCACACGAGGGACAACAATTTAACGTGATTCGGTCCAATCGACTTACATCTATGGATGAGAAATAAGATCTATTAGTTGTAGATAATTACAAATATACATCAAATCAAATCAATCACTTAACAATTAATACACATAGACTCTCTCAATCTTCTTTAATCTTATGAAGTATTCACAATACAAACAAACATATAACCATATACACCCCTTCAACACAAATAAATATATACTCATATGTACCAATTCATCATACATATATGGACTATCTCAATCTCTTCTTGTTCGCTCACAAACATACAAACATACATACGTATAAGACGTAAATTTTTAGTACTGTTATGGGATGTCTATCACATAATATCCTACAACTCTCTTACATCTTTTTCTTATACCTAACCTTATAGAGACTTCACTTATTTATAAGCATAAAAACTTGTCTATTAAGAATCAATTTTTTCTTAGAATTCTTTTTCTACAAATCAAACTTACATATTAAAAATCTTTTTTCTCTTAAAATTTTTCTTTTGTAATTTTTTTTGTCCATCAAATAATATCCAATAAATATCAAATAAATCTATTATTAAATTTGAATCACTATTCTCAACAAAACTTACTCACTAATGAATATAATAATAATAATAATAATAATAATAATAATTCATATATTTATATATAAAAAAAGAAAAAGAAAAAGCTTGGTGTTGCATAATTTTATATCGATGAGTTTCAACATGAAAAAAAAAAAAAAAAAAAAAAAAAGAATGGTTAGAGACGATGAATTTGTAAATCTCACTTAATAGATGCGTGAACACCCCTGTGAATTTCCTTTATTCCTCTTTATAAGAAAATGGTGGAAGGTTCCAAAATATACTTGTTGGGCAAATTCATGCATGGCTTGAATTGATATTTTTAGTAAGATCAATAATTAATTGGATGTATGATACATCAATTATTGAAAGTTTGAAACAGAATTTATCCATCTTTTTTCTCAAGGGTCTCATTAATCTATACTTTAAGAAATCCATTATTTTAAGAATCATTTTTATATTTAATGCATTATTTTCAACAAATTAAAAAAAATGTATTAATTATATATATTTTAAAATATAGTACAGATTAACATTTTCCTTTTTGCAAATCCATATATCTCTAAGCATAAAATGAAGTTTTTAAAATTGGTATGATGTAAAATTAATCGATAAGAGTTCATTTAGTAATTAACCGTAACCTAGTTAGGCTTGTTTCTGTAGTAATAACTAAGAATTTTTGAGAAATAATGAATAAGAAAGTTAATTACCCCTTGATTTAAAAGATCGTACCTAGCAACCTGTAAATTAAATCTAATAATTTTTATACTGTGTCAGATTTGAATTTAAAGAAGTGACAATGAAAGTGAGAAGGAAAATCAAGAAAGGGTGTACATATCCATTTTTCCATAAATTAATCTTAGCTAGCTAAGCCTAGGGTCCCAGATAGAAGTTATTGTGTTGCATCGGGTGATTGGTTATTTTGACAAACACAGGCTAGAAAAATAAAGCCAATAAAGCCAACTAAACGTCACTGCTAATGCTACCCTTTCAAAATCATTTAATGTCGTTTGGTGCAACAGTCGTATCTTTAAAAAAAAAAAATTGTATGTAAGGAGTCTTAAATTTTAAATTTTTAAACGATATATTTTCAAATAATTATATAAATTAATTAAATTAAATTTTAAATTTACATTTAAAAATACGTCAAATTGCAACAAAATTAGAATAGGTATAGCCCCATTTCCAAATTAGTATCTCTTAATTGCAAGTCAAAACAACTTTATCCCATGTAGATAATAAAACATAGAGCCAAAGAACAGAAAATATCAGATAGGCAAACGAAAGGCAAAAGGAACACTAATATCATATTAAGTTACTAGGAAAAAAAAATAAAGAGAGAGTGACTTATTCTCGAATCTCACCCACATATTTAGTTATCTCATCAAAGGTTGAGATTTCTAATGCCCAAATTTGGGATGCTTGGAAAAGGGAGATGAATGGTGAATAATGTTCGGTGAATGTTTGAAGTAAAACAAACAAGCTTTGATTATATTCTGGGGTTCCTATTTGTCCATTAAACGAATGGAAGAGGCAAAGGTGGGTCCTTCTTGACATTGAAAGAAAGAGAAGAAAGAAGCAACAAGACGAGAAATTTTGGCACATGAACGGCGTGGGCGGTGCCGTTGACTGGGAACAATGAAATGGACCAATGGAGAGTTACAGTCCTTATGGAATGGGGGAAAATAATTGTAATCATTGAGGATGAAATTAACTTCAATTTTACTGTAATTTGCTTTTGAGAAAAAGTGAATAAATCAGATTTACGCCGTATGAATTATAATATTTTAATTTTGATTTCAAGTTAAAGCAAAACTTTAGAATTTTGTGGGGTTTAAGTTTGAGGGAGATAATTGCGATTTGAGAGACACAAGTTTTACACCTGAGGAACGAGGCATGACTAATCAGGGGACATCCGGAGACTGGAGACGTAAGTTTTCCATTAATTTTTTTCTTATTTTTTTGGTCGGTTATAAGAAAAGACAAGAAAAGAACAACAAAAGAGAAATTCATGATTCAAAAGCGGAAAGAAAGAAAAACACGAAGTGCCTTCCCCACACAGTAGACAAGACACGACACGACCATATCAGAGTATCCGTTTCAGTCTCAGTTTCAATTAGAGCTTTCAAATAAGGACGAAGCAAAGATTTGCTAAACTGAGAAAAGCTTCGAAAAGAAAAAGAAAACAAGCGACACGGGCCGTGTCAGGTTGCCATGCCTTCAATGCTTTTAAGCGACAAGGTTGACCAAATAAGTGTTTCAGACAAACATTCCCATGCATGTGAGTAGCGAGTTTATGAATATGAAATCAAAGATTTGATAGTAATTTCCTGGAAGTTAGGGATTCAGCAATGCATGTAACACATCTGAACAGTCAGACCTTTTCTGCGAGCGTGATGTGGAATTTCAGAAGGGATAAAATTGCATTCATAAACTGTACATACTTGTTTTCCTGGATTGGTATTGAAGAGATAATATAACCAACTTGCCCTAATCTATCCTATCAAACATGAATTTTAGGATTGAATTAAACATCCTAGTGCTGTATTAGGTAATCTAATAGCCCTACTTTTGTAATGCTAAAAAGAAAATAATTCTAATAACTGCACCATCAGGATTAGGCCAAGCCTCAATTTCAGGGCATGGCCCAAGTTTTGGCAGAGATGGAAAGGTTCATATCACAACGAGACCCATTGAACATTCCAAGGCCAGGCCATTCAAACATTCCGACCGATTTAATCCAAGGCCCATTGCAAACAGTACTGGTGAAGGATTTAATTGAGTGGTCACTCATTTAATTGTTGACATGCAGGCCTTCCCGTTACAGTAGTGGGAGAATCAAAATTAAAAGGTTTAAATTTTTAGCTCATGCACGACGCTTGACCTTTGCATTAACAATATACCCAAATACTTACTATTAAAACCCAATCCAAGAGCAACAACCATTATTACATTCTTCATCTGAGATGACCAATTCTTGTACATTTAAATTTATGAATTAAAGAAACAAATAACTGCTCTTAATTAGTACTGTTTCATATGGACCCATGTCCCCTTCGTAGGAATAGCGTCATTTACTAAAAATAACTGGTAATATCCTGGCGGCGCCAATGCCGCTGTTTCATGGTCGTAGCCTTCCACGAAATGGTTCCCGGTAGGATTCCTCTTCACTCCGTCATTGAATGCTAGTACTAGCAGCCTTTGATTCATTGCAATTGAATGTGTAGTAAAAGATGGGGCTACTAATGTAACAAAATATCTGCCTGATTAACATTCCCCTTCAATCTGAACTCAGATAAACTTTCTGCTTATATCCAAGCTTAAAACCAGGTTTTACTGAGGCTTTGTTGAGCTCAAATATGGTGGAAAAAAAGCTTCAAGGCTAAATTCAGTTGGATAAAGTGCAGAGAAGATGTAATTAAATACTAAAGTACCATCCTGTGACAACGCACCAGAAGAACACCATGTATCTGACAATATAGTGAGTGCCCTAATAGCAAGGATAGCTGGATCGAACTCAAAAGAATGCGCATAACAGCCAGAAGATTGCAAGTCTTTTATGCACTTTCCTTGCGGAAGAGTAACGTTGGAAGGACGAAATCCGTTCCGTCAAAAGTGATAATTCGCTCATTTGGTAACAATGCCATGTGCATTGCTGAAACTCAAATGCTTCTCTTAAACTGTTTCCATGTTCCTTGGTCTGGTTGGGGGGCTACTGCCAGATTGAAGAGTGATGAACAACTTACCAAGTTTAGGAATACGGAGATTTTCAGCTCCATTGCTGTTTCGCTCATTGAAAAACCAGTGCTATTGAAAAGCAAATTACTTGAGGAACCAACATTAATTGCACGATTATTTTAAATGTTATAGGCCACACAGAAAAGGAAGTTAATGACAGGAAAAGTTTTTTGGTCATGCAGCATTTTCTTGCAGTTTCTTTTGTCCGTATAGTAGATAATTTAGGCATAGCCATGTTAAGCTTAAAAAGGCGTGGCACCCAAATAAAGTTTTCTAAAAAAAACTCTGCCATATTGATAGCAGATATTTGAAGATTTGCCAGAAAATTCCTCCACGCAAATCGTAGAGAAGAACAGCAAAATCTTGTAAGCAATATGGCAAATTAAATGATTTATGCCATCAATTGAAGAGGTTTAGTCCAAACTGTATGCTTTTCTTCAGAAAATTTTGAATTTGAGATATGAAAAGTCTCTCCCATTAAATGTCGCACTAACTAGAAGAAATAAAATCCATGATTATATATCTGTACTCAAGAGGTTGGCCACTGGAATGTAACTAGTGCTTCACTTGAAATTGAACATAAATATGATGAAGTACAAATCATGACCTATAATTTTGTTCAAGTGTCACAGTACTATCCTCTCGAAGAAACGAACATATTCCATCAAAGCTTGGAAACGATGTCAAGTAATTTTAAAAGAATATATCCCCAATACCGAACTAGTTATCAAAAAATATTGATAGAATAATTTGATTCCATTAAGAGATATAAAATGAGTAAAAAACGCAGTTTCATCAGGTTGGAGCATCTTTACGAGCGAAACTTTATGGCATTATATATATACTATAATCGAGATATTGTGGGTTCAATGATTCTTTGGTTTTGCTTTGCAAATGCGAAAGAGATCTAGAACAGATGCCAGGGGAATTGGGTTGCACCACTTCAGCTGACAATTATGTACTAGACTACTAGCTAATTTTTAACTAGATTGTGGAATGGAAAGCAAAAAAAAAAAAGGTTCAAATTCATATATTTTACTTTAAACAGATACTGAGAAATAGTAGTCCTTAAATATTAATCAAAGTCAGTTTAAAAGAGGAATCCATGTCGCCAATGCTGATGGTGAATCGACTGTATAATAGTTAACATGAGAGAGAGTCAGACCATTAAAGGCATTTCAGTGTTGCATATGCCTCAGCTTCGGAATGAGAAGTATCATACACAAATATGGAAAGACCCATCTCGGTTGTACTCTGTTGATGACGCTGCTCTTTCATTCACCTTTTCAAATCACCTGTTTTCTTTCTCTATTTCCTTGCTGTATAGTCTCTGTTGGCCCTGCCTGATCATCTCCACAAGATCACCATCTAAAGAAAAACATATCAATTAATATCAACACGTTATTAACAAAATATCACCTCATCTTTTTTTTTCTTTCCTCTGATTTTCGTTTCCTTTCTGCACAGTTTTCTCTTTTGAAATCTTTAAAACCAATGCCATGTATTTAAGATGAAACACGTGAAACCCTGGTGATTCTGGGTGAGTAATTGTACACTGTTCAACAATATCCATGAACAGAAAAAAAAAAAAAAAAAAACCCTCAAGTTTAACCCTCAATGTATGTTTGGAAAGACAAAGGAGAAAAAGCCATGGGGATTATTTCTGGTTTAAACTGCATGCAGCTGATCATGTAGAAGTCAAGACCACATGATTCAAGCAAAAATCAGAGGTCCAATCTATCACATCATTCCTTCTTTGTAGCAAATCAGACCTTATAGTTTATCAAAAAAAAAAATTTCATATATAAATACTAAGTAGCATAGTTTTGCAAGTGGGTTTGATTCTCGAATAAGTACTTCTCATCAGTCACAAATCTTTGGTTTTTTGAAAGATGATTCTCTCACCTTTGTCCTTTTTCTATAAGCAATAGAAGTAGTGTAAAACACACGCTTCACAAAAAGCCAGCAAGGATCAATTCTTGCTGATAATTCTGAGATTTACAAATCAAAAGCTCAAATTTAGATCTAAGAAACCACTTACATATTTAAAAGAAAATGAAATCAGACTATAAAACAAAATATATAAAAGAATACCTCCTCCAGGGAGTGTCATTGTCTTCAGCATTGCAAAGGGTATCGGTTGAGTAGACCAGATATACAATACAGATCCAAAGCTTTAACAGTATAAAAGTACCAAAGTTAATCCACAAGAAAAAGAAGCAGAACTGATATAAAGTTTTCCTGAGAGACAGTTAGAAGGTTTAAGAAAAAAAAAAAAAAAAAAGAACACCTCGATATAAGCCTCTTCAGAGTTGGAAACAGGTAAAAGAATATTCATTACAATAGTAAAATTACTACTATAAGAAAATCTCAAGCAGAACAAGTGTTCTGACTTCTAAAAGAGCTACTTCTCTTTGTCCACCGAGAAACCCTAAGCTGAAATCCTGGTCCTGTAAGAAAAAATAGAAAATGAAAAGGGTTAAGAAGAGAAAAGTTGGTAGTGGCTGTGAGAGTGGAAGAGGGCAGCCAGGGTTTAGAACAGGATGGAGCAGAAACTGACACAGAAGATTCTTAAAGCCATCATGATAAAAATGAGTCCAATGATGAACCTAAAAGAGTTAGACTGACATACAACACCACTGACCCATAAAATTTAGAGAGAAAAAAAGATATACCATGTAAAAGAGTAATGATGATCCTTTTCCTCTTCAGTCAGAAAAAAAAGGAGGAAAACAAACAGTCAAAATCTTTCATCATTACACCAATCTGCTCAGGCCCAACGACTTCGATTTCCCTAGTGACAAAAAAGAAAAAAAAACCGCATGTAGAAGAACGCTTCGAGACCAATAAAAACACCCATAAAATTACATGTGACAGAGAAGGGAGAGCCAAAAAAAAAAAAAAAACTCACCAGGAGATTAATGGGAACAAAAAAAGAAAGGAGATAAAGAAAACTATCAAAACTAAAGATCACTACTGAAATGGAAGTAATAATTGGGGGGAATGAAGCCTGGTCCGAGGTCACTAACCTATGATCAATGATTGATCATGATCTCAACTTTGATCTGAAAAATAAAACCCAAAGAAAATTTTTTTGATCAAAGATTAAACCATAGATCTAGTTGGGGCATCGGGCCAGCCAACATTCCCCTCAAAAGAAAGAGCTTCCTTTCATTATTCTCATCTATTTCACCAAAAAAGAACAAAGAACCTTAAGCTAGCTACCCTGACTAAGAGAGAGGGTGAGGTGTAAAGAGACGGCGAGAGAGATGGTGGGTTTATTGTGATTGATAACAGTAAGTGAGAAATGATACGGGTGAGTGATGTATGAAAGGACAAAAGTTGATACGTGTTTAGTATAAATATTATAATAAGATAAAATAAAATAATATTATGAATATGATTAGATTAAATAATATCATCTTATCTTATATTTAATATATACAAAAATTAAAATAAAATTATTTATTAATCAAAATTATGCTTTTTAAAAATTTATATAATTTAAATTATTTATATAATTTTTAAAAGGTAAATATGATATGTATGCTCAATCTCATAAATTAAAAATAATTATCTCCACTATGAGAAGATTAAATCATCTTATACCAAAAAGATTATTAATTCTCCTTGTAATCATATCACACATTTATATACAAATTAAAAATAATATAAGATGATTATCATCATATCATATCCATTATTCTATGCATTAAACAAAAAAAGTTGTAGATTTTAAAGAAAAGAAAGTCTATCTACAAGGCACCCTTCTCTTGTTTTAAATCTTTTTATTTTTTTATTTTTAATTTTTAATTTAATTTTTATTAGATAAATTATGTAAAAAAAATCAATTGATGTATGAATGATAAAACAATCCGTATCCAATTATTTTGATTAGCACCATTCCTACATAAGTGTTTTTTTAAAAAATTCTTAGATTGGATCGAATTTTTTTTTTAATTTGACTGGGATGAAGCCAAGTTTAAGATATTCCTCCCTATTTCAAGTGTTTACGTGACACATCTTTTCATTTTTTTATTTTTTATTTACATTTTCAAAACTTTTGATTTTTTTGGGTTTCTTTTATTTATTTTTTTATTAAATAAATTTTGTAATAAAAAAATTAATTGACATAGAGATAATAAAATAACCCATATTTGATGGGTTTTAATTCACACTAATCCAATTTGTACATTTTTTTTTAATTTGAGATTATTGGGTTGAGTTTTTTTAAAATTGAATTCAGGTAAGAGTAAATTTCTTAATGTTACACATTTGCCTTAATAAATATTTGTTATTTATTTAATTCTATATTTACATATATATTTTATTTAAAAAATTATTATTTAATATCTTAATTTAAGAAATTTAAGAAATTGACGTTTCATCTCATTTGACTTCTTTTTTTCATTTTTTTTTATAATGTATTAGTTAAATTTTATAAAAAAAAAGTCAACGAAAATAGATACGACAAAACCACCTATATCTAATAAATTTTAATTTATTTTAATCCAATTGATGGAAGCTTTTTTATAAAAAAAAAAATAAGAATTGTTTCAAATTTTGTCTCTTTAAATAATTTGCGTCAAATCAAAATCAGGTTTTTGGTGCTTTACTTTGACCTGTCTTGGGATATATTAAAAAATATATTTTATTATATATATTATATTAACAAAAATATTATTTAATATTTTAATTTAATAAAAAATTACATTAATATATAATTACATTATAATTTATATTAAAAATTAAATCGTCATCTATATAATTAATATTTTAAATTTTAGAGCTCAACTCTTTTTAATTTTTTTTCAACTTTTTAAAAATATTTAATTTCTTTTATTTTTTAACAAATTGATGTGATGGTGATAAGTGTCATGTGCATCTTCTGCTTTATTTTTTTTTTCCCATTCTTTAATTTCTTTCCATATCCTATTTTTTTTTAATTGTGTACCTTTTTTATTCCTTTCAAACTTTTTCTTTCAAAATTTTTAATTTTTTATTTTTTAATGGAATGTCGTGATTGCGGTAGGTGTCACGTACACTTTCTTCTTTCGTTTTTTAATTTTATATTTTCCTTCCATTTTTTTCATCTTATCAAATTTCTTTTATTCTTTTTTTTTTCCTTTTGCACATATTTTTTTCTCTATCAATTTTTTTTCTACTTTCAACTTTTTTTTTTTAACTTTATTTTCTTTCACCCCTTTTCTAAATTCACTCATTCTCTCACACCTCTCAAAAAACAATACGAGGAAATAATTATGACGGTGAAACAGGAGGTGTTTCACTGAGGTTGAGGTTTAAAGAAGATACGTACTTATATTTGCCTTTAATTTCTGTTTTGTATTTCTTAATTATTTTTATTATTTATTTTTTAAAAAATACACTTATATTTATTTATATGTTATTATTCATTAAAATTTAACGTAAAATTTTATTTCTTTCATATTGAAAATATAATTTAAAAAAAATAAAAATAATCTCACTTAATAAAAGATGGATCTAATTTTAGTGCAAATAAAAATGCTAAGGAGAGATGGAAAGGACAAACAAATTAATAAAAGCAGCAGACCCCTAGACCCTACATCTGGGTATTGAGTTCCGGAAATGACCACGACCCTTAATCTCCATCCCCTTTATGACTTTGCTTATCGATGTATCTATCCACGTCAATATATATATATATATGTTAATATATATATATATATAAACAAAATTAATTTATATTAGTGTAAAATATTTTAATTTTATATTTTTTTAATCATTAATAGATTTAAAAGATAAGAGAGATAAGTTAAAAAAATAATTTAATCTCATTTTTTAAGATTTTATTTAATACATAAGATGATAAATAAGATAGGATGATACCCATTCTATATTAGTTTAGTTTATATCTAAAAAAAAATAATTAGATTATAAGAAAAATTAATCATCTTCTTAATATACAATCATTCAATCCTTTTAAAGTAAAAAAAATTATTTTTAATCTATGAGATTAAACTTATATGTACTATTATACCCTTAAAAATTATATCAATAAATTATATAAATTTTGAAAATGGATGATTTTAACCAATAAATAAATTATCTTATTATTCTAACCCTTACACATATCAAACACAAGATAGAATAACATTATTTAATATAATTCTATTCATAATATTATTTTATCCTATCATAATATAAATCTATTAAAATTAATTATTAAAAAATGTATAAAAGGGTGCAAAACTTTTTTTATGTTACTTGATCCCTCTATATATATCCTTTCTCTCTCTCTCTCTCTCTCTATATATATATATCTAACATACATATATTTTCATCCCCTATTGTCTAAAGTTTTGACATGTGGATTGCCACATATGCAACCTTCATTTGCCATGTAGGACTATTAAGTTGCCATATATTCATTTTAAGTTGTCAAGTCATTTATCGTTAATTACCACTCTTCTATGTCTTTCACCTTTGAGAGTTTAGAGCCAATAATGCTTAATCGTCCATTCTTAATCTACTACTTCCTCAATACCTGTATTCCTCTTTATTTATTTCAAAAAAATTATTTTATTTTCTTATTCAAGAGACAATAAATCTTTTTCACAACTTGAAAGAAGATAAATTTGCATTATTCAAATTCTTCATGTAAGTAACCAATTGTCTCCCTTACTCATTATTATTTATTTATTACTTCCAATTTTCATTCTAAAAGAACCATTCATCTAACATTTTATTGTAAGTATAAATTTTTTTTCACATAATTTTTTTAAAAATTTGTTCTTTATCCATAAGAGTAATCTTTTAAATGAATATTGATTGCCAAATTCTGGGCCATAACTCTTTATCTCTTTCTTCTCTCAAATTCTTTTCTGTTTCTTACATTTGTTTTAAAAAAATTTTCATTTTTTATTGAAATCTAGAAATAGGACGATCTTCCTCTTATTTGAAGAATCCACTTGAACAAAATAAAAAAAATCCATTGTCTTATAAGGAATCATCAAATTTAGAATTTGTTTAATAATTATTTGATAACCTATTTTTCATTTAGGTTATTTACAATTTCTCTTACGATGTAGGTTTTTTTTTCTTTTCTCAATTATAAGACTATATTTTTTATTATATTATTATCATTACGTTATAGTTTTGATTTAATAATAAAGATTTTCATGAAAAAACATGAAATAAATCACAATTTATTAGTAACTGTGTTTTTCTTTAATTTCTTTTATTTTTTGAAGATGAAATGAGTAAGAGATTTTATTTGGGATTGTGGGTTAATTCATAATTTAACTAAAATTCATTTACCTTTTTAATTGTGAAAAATATGACCTTTTTTTTATTTCTATCCTTATGATTTTTTCACTTTTAAAATCTATGAGATATCTAAAATGTGTTAAAAGAATGTTCATATTTATTTTACCTTTTAAAAAAAATATTTTTCTATTACAATATATATTAAATAATAAAATGATAAACTGTAGCAACGCGTAAGTTATTATCTTATACATATATATATATATATATATATATGTATAAGATAATAACTTACGCGTTGCTACAGTTTATCATTTTATTATTTAATAAAATTCAGTTATCTTTTTAATTGTGAAAAATATGACCTTTTTTTATTTCTATCCTTATGATTTTTTCACTTTTTAAATTTATGAGATATCTAAAATGTGTTAAAATAATGTTCATATTTATTTTACCTTTTAAAATATATATTTTTCTATTACAAATAACTTACGCATTGCTACAGTTTATCATTTTATTATTTAATAAAATTCATTTACCTTTTTAATTGTGAAAAATATGACCTTTTTTTATTTCTATCCTTATGATTTTTTCACTTTTAAAATCTATGAGATATCTAAAATGTATTAAAAGAACGTTCATATTTATTTTACCTTTTAAAATATATATTTTTCTATTACAATATATATTAAATAATAAAATGATAAACTATAGCAACGCGTAAGTTATTATCTTATACATACATATATATATATATATTTATATCAAATTGGCAATAGTAGCATTTAGCCTCTCCTTTTTTTTCTTTTTTTCCTCTCTTTCTTTTCTCCTTTATATCAAATCCCATGTCTAAGCAAGATCAAAATCATGACCCAATCAGCTTCGGCTATTATATTTAGTTCTCTCTTAATCCTAAATAACCCCATATCAAAAAGAAAATACTATTAACCAATGAATTAATGTGAATTGAATGTAGATAGCTTTTGATAGGAAAATTGAAGCTTGAATTCCTTTTGGTTCTTAAAAATCCATACAAGTACAAATATGGATTTCTTTTACAAAAAATTGTGTAGTCTATTAAACTCTTGGTTTCAATGATGATTCAATTTCAGGTAACTTCAAGTATAAAAAAAATAAAAAATAAATGAATTTTTTGAATTTTTTGGTATGTCATTGCATTGTAGTGTCTTATCCAATTGAGGAAATTCATTTTACAAATGTTAGTTAATTCAAATTTTTAAAAAAATTATAAGTGCTAAGCAGCCTAATAGTGATAGCCAAATTGACATATTTTTTATTGATTTCCAACCTATAACTTAGGTTTTTGACTTGTTGTTACTAAAGCTTTAAATTTGATGGAATAGATTCCTAATCGTGGAGCAATATTTTTAGACCAAATTAATTTCTTGACGTTAGGAAATTTTGAAACTAGATATTTTTATCATGTTTCATCATACATATTTCTTTGTATCATATATGCGTAACATTCAAGAATATTTAGATGAATATTAATAGTTAATATTTACTCTCTTAATCATTAGTTGCGTGATGATCTATTGATAAAATATTAAAATTTTAATTTTAATAATTAAATTTAAAATTTTGGTAATTTAAAATAAAAAATATTTACTCTCCCAAGTAAAATAAAAAAAAAATCAGTAAATTTTGAGTAAAATAAAGGCTGCATATTTTTTTTGGATAAATGTATCAGTTTATTCATCCAAAAAAAAAAAAAGAAGATCAAGTCTACTTCAAAAAACGAGATCAATAAATTTAAAGATTACAATAGTTCAATAAAAAATAACCGAATTGCCAATTTTTAATTGAATTGTGTCCTTGATGGAACCAAAAATGGCAGCAAATAAGCTTTAGCAAATTTGTAAGAGTGGTTGAAAAGTGAAAAGGTAAGAAGCCTTTTGTTTTTGCAAGCTTTTTAGGGCATGCACCCAACCCCAATTGCGAGAAGAAGATTCTCTATAAACTAAACAACTTACACAAAAGAACCAAAGTTTTTTTTCATTTCTTTGTTCTATCATTTCTTTTCAAGTTTGAAATTTCCAACTCAAACATACATGCCACGACACATTGAATTTCGTTTCCATTTAACCACACAACACAGCCACTGAGCCACATTGGCTACCTTGATCAGCTGTTCAAACAATGAGACCAGAGGCGTTAAAATGGGAAAAAGAAAAAAAAAAGGGGGGGGGGGGGGAGGTGCTGGAGGTTGAATCGTGAAGCCAACAACCAAATCTGATAACCCTTAGCCTTAGATCTGTATTTTTTTTTCTTTTTCTGATACACTCATCTTTGCAATCTTCCATATGCATGGAACTCAAAGTTTACCTGTTTGTAATTTGTTTCACCTGCTTTCATATATATATATATATATATATATTTGTTCATATCATCTGTCTATCTACTGTGATAACAAATACACATAAATTTGTTGGTCTTAAAATCTTTTACTCCTTAGATACCCTTTTGATTCCCATAATAATTTGTCTTTGGGCCCAGCCTGTAAGGTTCAGGCTTTTATAATATGCCCATAGTATATAATTTGTTAAAACTAGAATTTTGACCCTCAATTTGCTTTGGGCTATTTATTTTAAAAATAAAAAATTAATTTGAATACTATTAGAAATAATAATAAGGGTAATTATTGTAAATAATAGAGTTGATAAGGTTTTTTTAAAATCAATAATAATAATTTACAGAAAATTATAAATAGTAATAATCTCTCTTATTTCTCATCATTATTTTCATAAAAATCATTAAAAATTTGTTTATAAATCATTATATTATGAAACATGGTTTGTCCTTTTAAAATTTTAAACTATACATTTAAAATATATATATATATATATATATATATATATATTTGATGGAGGGTGTGCGTTGTGTAAATATGAGGCTGAAAGCAAGAAACTTTTTTTTTTTTTTCCAATTGCAGTTATTGGAAGGCTGTGTGGAAGCAGATTCTGCGACTTTGCAACTCGCACAGGGAGGTTGTTGGCTGGGAAGATGAGTTCCAATGGGTGAGGGAGCTTCGAGGGAAGTCTTTACCATCCACATCCCATTGAGATTAGCTTGGGCCTTGGGGGGCAAACTTACATATCTGACATGGAAGGTTCAGTAATGAAAAATGCAACTTAGAGCAGATTTTGCAATAGATTAAGGGAGTGGTCAGATTTAGATTGATGGGACTGAAGAATATTGATTAATAATGATGAAATCAATAAAGAGTTATGTGAAAGATGGGATCTAATTTAAGTACAAATACATTTGCAGTGATTCTTGTGATGCAGCATGGTAACAGTGAATTCAGTGCTTCTTGAATAATAAAATTAATTTATTAAAAAAATATGCATTATATTTGATAGATTTCAATTATTTAATTAAAATGGATATAAAGATTAAATGGAAATGTTTTAAAATAAATATTTTTTAAAAAACAATTAATTATTTTTTTATTGATATAAGCAATCACTTTTTAATTATTTTTAAATTAACTGGTCAGGATCACAGTCATGGACAATAGTTCTTTGAAGCAATTTACAGCACAGCAGAAATCCCCTAGTAATTTATACTCATTTAATCGTGTAGAAAAATGCAATCATAATGATAAAATTTATAGTACAAATGAGAACCAGTACAATAGTTTTCACTGGATAGACAGAGAATGCTCAAACGTTCCCATCATTAATATAGGAAAGAGTGTAGTACAAATTGTCACATTCTTGTTACAAACAGGAAATGCAGTTACATCAGAATGTATCACCCACATCTTGTACAGACAGAAACCTATAAATTTGAAAAAGGGGGAAAAAAAACTCCAGTTATGAGCATCTAAAGCTCAGTTTTGACCTTAACATCTCCATTTGGTAAAATGCTTTGTGATTGAGCAAGCCGTTTAGATTCCTGCATTGTATGATGAGCTTAAGCAATCAGCGTAAATAACTTAGTATAGACTACATATTGACAAAGTGAGACATTCAATTTTGAAGGAAACTGCAGAAAAGTACCCATAAACTTAAAGAACTAAAAAATTTGAATGATCCATGGTTTAGTCTAATGTGAAATCACTTTACTCTATGGTTCTCAAGACATGCACACCTCCAAAATATTGGATTCAATATTTTATCTATAAAGTATTTCATATCCATCTAAGCTTTAACAATTGAAACGTGCACTTAATGCTTCTGACCAATTAAATAAATGAATAGGTAAATACTTGTTTCCATTTTTCTCAAGTACCAAACAGAGTTTTGTAAGCAAATGCAAGAAAAACACAAGACATGGATGCAAAGAAAGCTCTGAATAGAAAATTTTGGAATTCCTTCGGGTGCCTTGTCCAGCCTAAAAAATTGTGCTGGCTCAATGAGAATAACATGATGACAGAAGCCAAAAAACCAAAAAAGATAAAGGTGAAAATAAGCCTGGGTATTTTTGACAAGTAGGCAAGACAAGGTCCACCAAGGATGAAATTGATAGAAGGGTAACAAGAGGCAGCAGTGAGAGTGAAATAGTGATTATGGGTCAGAAAGCCTTGTCAAGAGACCATGAATAAAGAGGTTTCCCCCATAAGAACCAAAATCCAACCATTATAACATTTCAGATTACGTACCATCATCAGTCAAGGCAATGACAAGAACTGATCGCTACTTCTCATGAATAACATGAATAAGAAGAAATATTCATAATAAAAGTCAGCTTAATATAACTCACAGCAGCAGAACTCGCACGTATCTCCCTGTACGTTTCAACTTCATCCGGAAATGTCTGTTCAAGCTCTTCCAGAAGATGCTTCCGTAAACTCTATAAAATTCAAAACTAGAGTAAATACATATCTACTTGTGCTCAATAAAATGAAACTAGAATGAAATGTCCTATACAGGGAGTTAAGAACTACCTTAAAGGCATCGGTTTTGCCTTTAGTAACCTGATTTTTTGCAATACAGCTGTTTAAAACATCCCTCGTAAATTCATCAGGGTTCTTCCCATCATCAATCAAACTATGCCAAAAAGGAACAAATTACTACTAGGAACTAAAGAAAACAAGCTAATTTTGCCAAAAAAAAAAAAGGAAACCCACTTAAGAACTTCCATAGGCACTTGAATGTTACACTTGTCAGATAATTTTGCCATGTTATCAAGCTCTGTAACTAAGGAATTCCTATAACAACAACAACAACAAAAAACCCTAATGAGGTCAGCAATGGATCAAAAAGCTAACTAGAATCTTATAAAAACAAGAAGGCGAAAAATAGAAAGGATTTGAAGAAAAATTTACAGGCGTTGAAGGAGAGGGAGCTGCGAAGCGGAATTGAAAGAAGAGACGGTGAGGTATAGTTGATGGAGAAGGCCTAAAGTTTTCTGGATGGAGTTTATTACTTGAGTCAGATTCTGCTTTGGATCATCATTAGGCGTTGTTTTTGCCGTGTCGTTGGTTTGAGTGCTTACTATCCCATTCCCACCGCTCCCTCCCGTCCCTATCGTTGAAGCTTGTGATGAATCCATTTCTCTAGATTTGTAATTCCTTCCTTCTCAGCTATGATTGATTCACTGCAATAACAAAAACTGATAATTAAGTAAATAAATAAATCAATAGATAGTTTAAACCCTAAAAAACAGAAGAGAAGAAATTGAAGTCCTGCATAAACCCTAAAAAAAATGGGAGAAATTTGAGACAGATTTCGAAGGGATTGAAATACCTCTGCAATTGAAATTTCAGGAACCCGGTCCCCTTTATTTCGTGTTTTGAAGTGTTTGTCTTTGGGCCTTCAATTGCGATTCGGGCTCCTTCTTCTAGAATTTGGATTCTTGTTGGATAAGCCGACCTTAAAGGCCTATATGAAAGTAAGTTTTAAATATATGAAAATGAGGCCCGATTTATTTGGGTTTAGGGACATATTCGACTTCCAAATACACGTCCAATGAAACTTTCGATCCCACTTTAAGCCGACCTTCAAGCACGAAAAATATTTATGCTATTAGATAATGCATTGAAAATTAAAATTTTTAATAATTCATTTTATTTTTTAGTGCATTTAATGATTTATATTAAAACTAGTTTTTTTTACCCGTGCCATGCACGAAGTTTTTTATTATATTTTTTCTAATTTAAAATTTTAATTTATATTAACTTTTATTTTATATATAAATAAATAAATAAAATCATAATCATTTATAATTTGCTGTTTAAAATTAAAAAAATTGTCCACATATAAATTATTATGAAAGAATCTAAATAAACATTATGAAAACTTTAAATTATGAAAGTAAAATTATATATAAATATCAATGAGAAAATTAATCTCTTATTCACAATTATATAAATTTCTAAAAGTATATATTATTTTAGTAAAAACTAAGATTTACATATGTGATATATCATAAAAAACTTTTTCATATTTAATTTTAAAACTTTATCTGGTCAACCTTTTATGAAGAAAAGAAGAAAATATTGATTGTGAGAAAAAATAATAAATATATATTTGATAATTATTTAATTTAAAATTTTTTTTTATTTTTAAAAATTTAGTTTATCCAAATTTAATTTTAAATTAAGATAAAAGAAGTTGGTATAATTTTAAATTTAGATATGTGTGTAATTTTAAATTGAGATAAAATATTTTTTATTTTAAGTTATAAAAAAATAAAGATAAAAAATTAGTAAATAACAGTGGTTCAATCACAAATTTTAGTTATTTAAATTTATATAAATATTAATTTAGATTATCTATAATTTTTTATGATTCTTAAAATTTAGGGATTTGACTTTTAAAAACTATTTAAATTGGATATGAGTGAAATATGAGAAGATATATTTTATTATATTTAAATTAAGATAAATATTATATATTTTGAAAGACTTTGATAAATGTAAATTTTGAAACTTTAAAATTTTTAAAAATTAAATAATTGATTGAATAAAATTATTTAAAAATATCTTATGTGTTAATAATATAGGTTGTCTACCTAAATATTCACGTAAGTAAATCTTATTAAGTTTTTATATATGTTGTAATATAATATTATATATAATTTATTTACTAAAATTTTTCAATAAAAAGAAGTTGAATAAGATTGGTTACTTGCTAAAATTTTTAATTTGATATATATTATATAATTAAGGTATTGTTTGATAAATTCAGCAAATTAAATAATGAAAAATTAAGTACTGAATTTTTTGTTTTAAAAAATCTAATCCTGAATTTATGATATGAAAGTTGTTTGATATATTACGGAAATTAAATATTTAGTTGTTTTTTGTTAATTTTTTTTGTAAAAAAATACAATTTATAATTATTTTCAATTAGTAAAAGTTAAAAAGGAAAGAATAAACAGTTAAAATGAAAGAATATGAAACAAATTTAATTAAATAAAATTTTTTTCTTAAATAAGATTGACTTAATGATTTAAGTAGTTAAAAGCTACTTAGCATTTTAAATATTTATTCATTGAAAATTGTCAATTAAGTAGTTATTATTTATACTCTTAATTTATTATTTAACTAAATTTAAGAAAAATCAATGTATTAATTACGAGTTTAAAATAATATTTTAATATCTTTTGGTAAGTAGCTATAAGCACCCGTCAGCCTTTACTTATTATCATCCATTAAATATGAATCTAAGGCCGAAAGAGAAATGACATTTTCTCGTCTTTTTCTTTATTTTTCAAAAAATATTGTCATTCAATCTAATAATTTTTTATTTTTACAAAATAAATTACAGGCTCAGAAATAAATTACAAATGTAAAATATAAAAATAATTATATTAAATATTATTTTTTAAAAATAATTATATAAATTAATTGAATTAAATTCTAAATCTAGATCTTTGGTTTGCTATTACGAAAGATGCCCCGTTGCACTTATGCAAGTGAAGTGAACAAGAAAACCTGCCATTAATGGAGAATGGAGATGGAAAATGACTGAAATGAAATCAATGTGTAGTGCCATTATGAGCCATTCCCCACGCATTTTCTTTTCTCAACTTGTACTTTTATAACTTCTGGTGCGAGGTCATATAATGCATAGGGTCCGGAACAACATAAAAAAAAATGCTAATCAGCCCGTTACCATTAGTGGTATCTCGAAAGTTCCAACACTTTCAACCTCAACTTTGGAACTGATTGAAAGAATGTAAATGACAGTTGTTATTAACAAACATCATGTATTATAAAATTTTGTAATAATAAATTCACTATTTTATATGCTTGATTTATTGAATTAACAAAATCTATAAATATATAAATTAAATTAATTAAATTATTTACATGTTAAATAAAAATATTATGAAAATATTAAATAATGAATTATATTAATATTACCACTATAGCAAAATGACGTATTAACGGCAGTTTTGTGGTGACCTTTGACTTACAAATGCTGCTAGCTTTTATGATTTTATAAAACTTCAGGCGTTTATTATCCAAACACCACTAAATATTCATATAACGGTGTTGTCACTTATAAACGCTACCCAAGACTTGATATTACAGGCGTTTTTTGACTAAAACGTCTTGAATATTTTTTTATTAAAAATTTCAATGAATAGTTAAGGCGTATCTTTGGCAGACAACGCCTTCAATAATTATATCATAAAAAATTGTATGAAATTAATAAATATGTGTTCTATAAGAAACGCCTTTAATATTTGGACAAAAAATTTTCACAGGCTTATCGAATTTATTTTGTTCGAAGATACCTTCAATATTAAGCTTATCAAATTATTTGGATCGTACGGATGTTTACCATAAGATTGTAGGTTCGATCCCTCATTTAGCTTTTTTTTGGGGTTTTGCACAGATTATTTGTAATTGATTATTCGAGGCATTTTCTTGGCAAAAATGGCTTCACCAATTGCTTTAAAAAAATGTTCATATAATATTGAAGGCATTTTTCATGGAAAAACGCCCTTAATAATCCATAGGAAAAATATGGAGTCAATTCTTGAAGGTATTTTTGGTCGAACTCGCCTTCTATAATCCAATCAGTAAATTTTTTTTTTGGAGAATTTTAAAGGCGATTTTGTAAAAAACACATTCAATAATCCATAGACAAAACTTGTATGGGATGCTTGAAGGCGTTTTGGCTTAAAATGCTTTTAATATTCGCAACGATAAATTTTAATAGTCGGATTGTTGAAGGCGATTATATCTAAAAACGCCTTCATAAACATTTTGTTATGGATTATTGAAGGCGTTACCCGTATGAAAACGCCCTTCATAATCCATTCAATTAATTTTTAGTTAGTATTATTAAAGATGTTTTTTACCCAAAATACCTTTTTTCACATAATAATTTCCTAGGGGGATTATTAAAGGTAATTTTAGTAAAAAACGCCTTCAATGTTTTCTGTTAAGGGTGATTAAAGGTATTTTCTTGCTAAAAATGTCTTCATTAATCCAATAAAAAAAACATATTTGATACTGTATATGTGAAGTCAGTTGTAGGTTTATGCCCAAAAAAACGTTTGCTATCAGTTGTATATTTATGCCCTGAAAACATTTGGTTTATATATCTGATATTATGAAATACATTTTGGAATTTACATAATGAACATTATTGTATTTCAATAAATTGACCACACATCCGAAATTAAAATTGATAAATTGTCATATTAATATACTTTTCTGAAATAATGTACTTAGTAATTTATTAAGCACACATAGTGTATTCATATTAAATATAATAATAATATTAAACCAATACCCCCAATGTACAAACTTAAAGTTTCCATTCAACATGGCATGTTAAAAACATTATAACGATTTGTTCCATATATATTTACATTCAATCAACAATGTCTAACCTGAAGGTTTACCAACATTGATAAATGACAATACATAATCATACCATTCTTTACGGACTTCATCCAGCTCTTCTTCCATGAAGCTTTCTTTACCCTCTCACTAAAAAAAAATATCAGAAGTAAATGTTAAGAAATGAGAACATAATCTACCATTTTATTTTTTTAAATATATAACGAGTTTATGAAATTTATACTAACCTTGAATGGTGTGGTCATAAAATCATGTAACACTCTCTCCTGCATAAAATAAATGACATAATATCCACATTCAGTATTATCGGGTTGACAAGGTACTTGAAAAGTAAATTGAGTGGGTTTAAAAAATATTTATCTATACAAACTCAACATTAAAAGAATATATTTCACATTTATCGGTAATGACATCCATTTCAATTTCTTTATCTTCTTATCGAATGCAGATATTACCCTAAATTGAAAAGAAAAAAATTAATAGGAACATAAATAAATTACTTATGAAGAAACATAATATATATAATATAATAAAGTGTAATACCTTTTTATAAAAGTTTGAATATCGGGGTTAGGCATCACCATTGGATTAACTGAATTAAGAAGGTATGACATTAAGGATTTGGTGTCAATCACAATAAGCACTCAATGACGACTGTAAAATAAGAACAATAATATACTCATAATACTGCATCAAATCATATTTGGGTAAGGTTAGAATATAGCTTACTACGTATTATACGAGAGTAAATAATAATCAATTGGTTTTTTCATGCATAAGATCACAGGATTAGCACGATACACGACTGTGCCACTCTGCTCTCTAATGAAGTTGAGGTCAATAAATCTAAATATGTTCATCAACTGTCTCCTCTTCAGCTATTTATATAGGAAACTACACAATAAAAATCAATACTGCTGGTTAGTATTGCACCCTAATACTAACTTACTACATATTAAATGTGCATATTTGTATTTATAAGCTAATCTCATATAAGCAAAGATTTCAGCAGCTGATAATTCATCCATTTCACAAAATTCTTTAACCTCATCCACACCAATGAAAGAAAATGATTGTTTATCAAATAACTCTTTCTCAGACTCAATGGATATGAAGTTTTCGTCGGATAAATGCTCTAGTGAATATTTTGTTAACTCATCCATGAAAACTTGAATAAAGGTCATACTATAAGTCTGAACATCCTACTACAATATTTAATGAAATATAAGTATTAAAACCAAATCAATCAATATAATAAACAAATTAATATTTAAATTATAAATAATATCATACTTCTTGGGTGGTAGCAGATGATGGGATCGCTTTCTTATTTGCAACGAAAGCTTCTCGTACGGGGACAATGCTATCAGGATGGACTACTGGCATAACCTATTGCATTGCTGCCAACATGGACTCCAAAGCAGTGAGTCTTTGCTGTTTGTCATTGAGGCATTGCTAGTCATTAATTTATTGCTGTTGTTGTTTAATTATTGCTTCATATTATGCATTTCTCATTCGTGGGGTTTTTGGTTGTTTACCAAAAAATGTTGATGGCAAGATAAATTTACCAACCCCACGAACCCGACTAGGCCTTTCTTTAGCACCTAATGCTAAAGACAAATGATCTTTACCATGCTAGGTTACCAGTTCACCAGATTTGACTTTGGTAGCATAATCATCCTGAAAGACAATAATAAGTCGGGCTGTTAGAACAAATCTATACAAGCTAGTATACACTCATGTATACATCCACAATGCCAATCATACATTATATCTAAAAAATAGTTATACATATAATTTTTTTTACCATTTCCTCAGTTGCTTCATCTGTGAATGATCTATCCTTCCGTAGATGCCCTTAATTTCAAACATCCCATCTAAAAACTTTTATGTTTGAGCTCACTGATTCTTATTAAATTACCATAATAAAAGAATCAAAATGTATGAAATGAATGTTCATAAATATTCATTAATAAGTATAAAACAAGTGTGCAAATACATACAAGCTCATACTTCACATTTGTATATTCTTTTCTTACTGTTCGATAGTGATATTGTTGTTTGGCTCGAATGTTTCGACGTTGTTCTTTGATTTTGTATAAAATCAAGAAATTACGTCAACCACATATGAAGATCAAATGCTATATTGCATAAAGACTAATAAATTTAGACTATTTTGGTAATGGGTTTGCGTACTAAAAAATCTTCTGAAAATCAATATTGAACAAAATTTATCCAATCTTCAACACTTATGACATCTGTATATGTCGCAGGTGAAACAGCCAATACATCACCTTCACCAGCTAACGATAAAAAATATTGGGTTGTCAATCTGCTTTTAAAGTCTTTGAATGCTTTCCCAGCAGATTGTAATACAATCTTTTTACACTCAATTGGGATGTTGAATCGTTCCTAAATAAGTTAACACAATTAGTATCAACACATTCAATTTTAATTAAATAATTATTTAATAAATTTTACAAAATAGTTGAATAAACATATCACAACCGACTGTCATATCTCATCATTTAGATCATCAAAACTCATTACCAATCGGTGTACATAATTGAAATCTTTCGACAAATGATGGCTCCAATATGAGTAGCCATTTTGATAGCTCATTCCGACACAAGCTCCCCACTTTGATTGAAGTCAATATGAATTTTTATGTCAGTCACTTTGATTTGTTTATTTGGGCCCATTTTTTTTTATTTTTTGACCTATATTTCTATCTTCTGTATGTTCATAAGAAGGAGAGTGATGTTGTTCAGAGTCCGTAATACCTGTAATATTGGTCATAATTTTATGAATTATACAATATGACCCTCTAAATTGATCATTGTATGTAATTTGATACAATCAATACCATACTACGTACAGAAACAATATTTAGCATACCATTCAGCAATGTGCTCATATACACTTCAGCAAACCACTCATAAACATCATTCAGCATAGATTCAGCATAGATTCAGCCCCCCAATTTCATTCAAACCCATTCAACAAAATAATATCAGACAATAAGGTTCAGCAAACCATTCAGCATGAAATATGATTCAAACTCTCAATATCATACAATACCATTCGGTAATACAATATCAGTCAACAAAGTTCAGCAAACCATAATATTTAATGTGTATTACATAGAAACAATATACTTGCAATATGAATAGAATCTTGGATGACTATGCTGACGGTGATGTTAATGAAAATATATAAATGCATATGTCAATATTAAGGAATCAAAAAAATAAAAAATCTCTATTGAATATTGTAAATAATACAGTAAACTAAAAAAAAATACTTATCGGTTAAAACAAAGGTTTGCAGCGATGATTTGTTGAAGGTCGGTGGTGACGAAAAGGATAAAGAAACCAATGGTCTGCTAGAAATGTGTTTAAAGGTTTGGTTTGTTTGGTTGAATAACGCAGTTTTTAATCATTTTATGTACCAGTCGTCTGTAAATTCTTATGTTCAAGCCAGGGAAATAAATATAAAATTAATTATTAAAGGCATTTTCATGGAATAACGCCTTTAATAATTATTTAAAAATTTTATTAGAGATTATTGAAGGTATTTTTTACAAAAAAGATGCCTTTAATTATAAGCCTTTAAAATTGTCTAGCCAACTTATTAAAGGCATTTTTCATAAAAAAAAAAAAATGCCTTTCTAATTCTTAAAAATTATAAAAGGTATTTTTAGTAGAAAATCGCCTTTAATAATTATGGATTTTTAAAATTTATAACAAATTATTAATGGCGTTATTATTTACAACCACCTTCACTAATTATCTACAAACTGTGATAGAAATTATTAAAGGCATCTTTCTTGGATATACGCCTTCAATAACCATGTTAAAATTTGTATGACGATATATAAAAGATATTTTACAGTAGAAGACACCTCTTAAAATTTTTAGTGAGAAAATTTTGAAAGTGTCTATTATTAACAAACGCCTTTAGTAATTAATTACTAAATTTAAAGGTATATTGAAGGTGCTTTTTTGAATAAACACCTTTTATAACCATCATGGTATATTCAAGGCATTTCATAATAAAAGACACATTTAGTAATCCAAAAAAATTTTTTAAAAAAAGTTATTGAAGGCATTGTTATCTGTAACCGCCTTTACTAATTATCTACAAACTATTATAAAAATTATTAAAGGCATCTTTCTTAGATATACACATTCAATAATCATGTTAAAATTTGTGTGATGGTATATAGAAGGTATTTTATAGTAAAAGACGCCTTTAATGATTCATAAAATGTTTAGTGGAAAAATTTTAAAAGCGTATGTTATTAACAAACGCCTTCAATAATAGATTACTAAGTTTAAAGGTATATTGAAGATATTTTTTTAAATAAACGCCTTTCATAACTATCATAGTATATTGAAGGCGTTTCATAATAAAAGACGCATTTAACAATCCAAAGAATTTTTTTTAAGAAAATTATTAAAGGCGTTGTTATCTGCAACTGCCTTCATTAATTATCTACAAAATTGTGATAAAAATTATTAAAGGCATCTTTCTTGGATATACACCTTCAAAAATCATGTTAAAATTTATGTGGTAGCATATAGAAGGCATTTTATAATAGTAGACCCCTTTAATAATTCTCAAAATTTTTAGTGAGAAAATTTTGAAGGCATCTGTTATTAACAAACACCTTCAGTAATGGATTACTAAGTTTAAAGGTATATTGAAAGAGCTTTTTTGAATAAACGCCTTTCATAACCATCGTGATATATTGAAGGCGTTTTATAATAAAAGACGCCTTTAATAATCCAAAAAATTTTTATAAAAAAATTATTAGAGGTGTTATTATCTACAACTGCCTTCACTAATTATCTACAAACTGTGATAGAAATTATTAAAGGCGTCTTTCTTGGATATACACCTTCAATAACTGTGTTAAAATTTGTGTAGCAATATATTCAAGACGCCTATAATATATTTTAAAAATATTTATAAGGGAATTATTGTTGGTATTTTTTGTTAGTAAATGCCTCTCATAATCCTGTCCAATAAAAATCTTTCCAAACTTAGCACATCCAATCACCAACTTCAAGCTTCATCTTTTTTATTATACTATTTCTCTTTTCAGACTAAGTACAATTTACTTTCCCTTTCCTTTCGCTTTTAGTATTCGAACATTATCTTTTATAACCATATTTTGACTATTTTTTACTTCATTTGACTATTCCTTCAACTTTTGCAATTCTCGATTTTTTTTTGTGTAAAATTTTTTTTCCAAAACCTACCTTATTTCACCTTATGTCAACCCCAACTACAAATACTCTTGGGTACTATCTACGTTAGCAGCGAAGTTTTAACAATCATAATATCTGATAGCTGATAAATTACTTTACAACAAGGAGTTTTTATTTTGTGTAAGTACTGGTCTTGTTATTATCTTTGCTTAAAACATAGTAAACTTAAGTATTGTACATGTTTGTTTTCATATAAATTATTTATATACATTTGGTCTGATAATTTAGCAACTAATAAATTGATAAGAGTTGGATGCAAAAGTTAAGATTAAGTCAAGAGTGCAGAGATAGAGTGCAAAATTTTTTTAATTTTACATTTGAAAATACAAGTGAAGATAATATGATATTATGCCCATGTGTGAACTGTGCTAATATCGAGTGATAAATGCATTAAGTTGTTTTTGAACATTTAATTTGTATTGAATTTCTATCGAGATATGTTAATTGGTATTTTCATGAAGAGTCTGTACCGTCAAGGTCTTCCACTAGAGTTCTTTCAACATCAAAAGCTCTCCATCACCATCATGATCCTTTATAGAAGATGACATTAAAGGCATGTTGCGAGATGCTTTTAACATTCATAACCAAAATTTTCATAATCTTTCTCTCTAAAATGAAGGATTTAATCAGTCCAATTTTGAAATGCATGAATTTGGTAAACTTGAGATAGGTGTACGTGACTAACAACCTAGAGGAAAAGCATTAAAGTTTTATAAGTTGCTTGAAGAGATGAATGAAAAACTTTTTGAGGGATCGAAACATTCAAGGTTATATTTCTATGTTCATTTTTTTCACTTAAAATGCTTATGTGGATGGACAGAAAGCTCTTTGACTTTATTATTACAGTTTATGAAAGAAATATTTTCTTTTACAAAAATCTCTGAAGCTTGTAAAGAATAAAAAAAGATGATTAAAGATTTAGGTCACGGATATGAGAAAATTCATAGTTGTTCAAATGATTGCATGTTGTATTGGAGGGATAGAAAAAATCAATAATCTTATCATTTGTGTGATATTTCTCGTTGGGTCGACATAAATCTTGATGAAAGGTTGAATGATGATGGTGATAAGGTATGTGTCTAAAAGAAGCCTATTAAGGTTTTACATTATTTTTCATTAATACCAAGACTTAAATGACTCTACATATCTTCTAAAACTACAGATTCAATGAGGTGGCATCATAAGAAGTGGACGGATGATGGATCATTGAGGCATCTTGTTAATTTTTTGACATAGAAATAATTTCATTCTAGGTTTTCAGACTTTGCATCTGATCCTCGAAATGTTATACTTGGACTAGCATCTGATAGATTCAACACGTTTAAAATGATGAGTACTTCTTATAGTACTTGGCCAGTTGTATTGATTCCTTATAATTTGTCACCATAGATTGTTATAAAGTAACAGTCATTTATATTGTCTATGATAATCCTTGAAAAAAAATTGGGCAATCATATAGACATCTACTTACAACCTCTTATTAAAGAGTTAAAGTAATTATGAAAAGGAGTTGAGACCTATGATGCATCAAAAGAAGAGAACTTTAATATGTATACTGCTTTATTATGGAATATCAATGATTTTTTTGCTTATGCGAATTTCTCTAGTTGGAGTATAAAAGGTTGTTATGCTTGTCCATGTTGTGCTGCACAGACGTATTCGACATGGTTACGTAATGGTAGGAAGGTTTGTTATATGGGATATCATCGATGGTTAGATGATAATCATCGATTTAGATTCTAAAACTATCTCTTTGATGAAACTGAAGAGTTGAAGAGATCGTCTTTATCCATTAGTAGGTTTAATATCTTGTCAAAGTTAAAAGATATCAATTTTACTTATGAAAAAATGACTCTATCAAGGAAAAAAGTGAAAGACATCTTTGAAGGTGTCTGACCTCGTATTACGCAAGTTAGTGATAGTCATACAAAAGTTGATGATCTTGATGTTCAAAGTGATGAAAAAGACAATGAAGCAGATGACCCCAATAAGTATGAGTTATAAAAAAAAAGTATATTTTTTAAGTTACCTTATTAGGAATATAATTTATTATGTCATAACTTTGATTTGATGCAGATAGAGAATAATGTTTACGAAAATTTTATCGAGATAATTCTCAATGTGAATAGAAGACCCAATGATGACTTAAAGAGTCAACTTAACCTAGTTAATATGGGGATTCACCTAGACCTTCATTCGATGTTGCTTCCTAATGGCAAATATTGATTGCCTGGTGCTTGTTTTAAGATTTTTAAAGCTGAAAAAGATATGTTTTGCAAGGTTTTGAAAAATATCAAAGTTTCAGATTACTATACGTCAAATATATCAAGATGTGTGAATATGAAAGAGTGAAAACTTTCTTCATTGAAGTCACATGATTATTACATTTTGATGCAAGATTTGCTTCTAATTGTTTTACGTTTATTAATGTCAAAGCAAGTGACTTTTGTGGTAATTAAATTGAGTAATATATTTAAATCTCTATGTAAAAATGTATGAATGTGGAAGAGCTTGACAAAGTTCAAGATCGAGCCATGATTACTTTATACCATTTAAAAAAGATTTTTCCTTCAAACTTCTTCACTATTATGATGCATTTGGTTATCCACCTTTCATATAAAGCAAAAGTTAGTGGGTCGATTTATTATCGATGGATATATCTTATTGAAAGGTATTATTTGTTAATAGATTGATTACATTTTTATTGATTACCAAGTCAATCTACTTAAAATAATATATGACTAATGTTTTATGCTATAGGTTTTTGAGGAGGTTAAAGTATTATTATCGTAACAAATGCTATCCGAAAGGTTCTATTGCTGAAGGATATTTAGTAGAAGAGTGTATGACATTTTGTTCTCATTATTTAGAAGATGTCGAAATGAGATTTAATAGACTATCGAGAAATATTGGTATGTAGCATACAGACTCGGCCTACAATTATCTTTTTCAAAGTTTTAAATAACCCATAGGCAAAGCTTAATTGGTGGAGTTAGCTGATAAATCTTGGGTACAAGCACATCGATGTGTTCTTTTTCATCATGACTCAATTGAATCGTTTCGCACGTAAGTTGTTTAGCAAGAAAATTATTCATTATATTAGGCATAATTTATTGTGTTTTTTTAATTGTTAATACTTTATCATGATGCTTTATAGTGAGTATAGAAATAATTTGAGAGATCTTACATATTATCGATGATCAAACCCTTGAGAGCTTGATAAGTTATTCGCTAAAAATTTCATGAATGGTTAGGAGCAACTGTAAGTAATGTCATACTTCCCATTATTTTTTATCTACATAGAATGCTTACGGTAAAAATAACATTAATAACATATATATTTATTCCACTTTTATAGGTTTGGAGTAGAAGGCTTGTTAGTGAAGAGGTGAAATATCTTTCATACGACCCGAATTGGATTGTGAAACGATACAAAGGTTTCATCATCAATGGATTTAGATTTCACACTAAATCCCGTGAGAGATTTAAAAGTACATAAAATTTAAGAGTTATTGTGACTTCATCAACTACTAGTTATGCTAGTGCTAGAGACACAAACTCTTTAGAGGGAAATGTTGACTATTATGGCATGATTAATGACATTATTGAGTTTAGCACATTGGCCTTAACTTCTTCTGGAACATTATACAATGTTTCATAATGAATAGGCAGTTTCATTCCATTACGGGCTAGCATGCCTAGAAATCCAGCCAATAGTTGGTCTCTTCACCAATCGATTGCCTATCAGAGTTTGTAGACATTACAATACGCTCGTTAAGAGGTAGTGCAAATAATTCCTTAAAAGTTATCCAGCCTTTGGTCTTTCGTTGACCATTGTTATCAACTGCAACAAATATAAAATATATTTATAAAATTGTAATACTTTTACATTATACTCGAATTCTAAAATTGAAGTATATCATACATGCATTCAAATTTAAAGCATAATCAATTGATGGGGTACTATCTAAACCTGAACCTCCTGTATTGTTAGATCTAATATCAATTGAAGGGTTAGAAGTGATAGAGTTAGATCCGACAGTACATTTATTTACCTTCAAAAAATTCAGTCTATAGCCAATATTTATAAGTGCCACAAATGGTTCTGAACTAATATCTCTGATATGTTTTTTTTTTCAACCTACTTCTCCGCATTGTAGCTTACCTACATCATAAAAGCGAATATATAAAAAATGTTAGTTCAGAACATATATAAAAAACATATCGATTTAATTAAATCAAAATATAATGTATGATTTAGAAGACAATAATTATACAATAGCGAATGTGACTTTATTTACATACTATTATTTACTATATAATGTTTTAAACACTCGAATTATAAATTATAGATTAACCATTTTATGGTTTCGTAAATATCTTTAGTAACATCTTCGCGGACCCACTGAGTGTAAGTACTGGAGATATTTTCATCCAAGTTTTGTTCAGCAAAAGGATAACATTCAGTTCCATGTTCAACATCATCTTTGATATCTAACCTCATATCAAATAAGTCTCTAAGTGTGTTTCGAAGAAGAACAAACTAACCCAATTCTTTCGAATCTTCAAAGTAAAATACTTGTTTGACTTGAGATGAAAATACATAAGGTTCATCGATGAGTTGTTGTCTAGTGTGAATTAATTGAGAAAAATTCACAAGTGTAAATTCGTACTAATCTTTTTTAATATCTTTCGCACTATTCACATTAGCCCAATCACACCCGAATAAGATAACATTCCACTTGCCATAATAATCCTACTGTAGAGGCAATGATGCAAAATCTATCCCATAATGTGATTAGGCGGCAATATGAACAACTAGTTAGATTTTGGTTCTCAAGAAAATGAGAGGTACTAGTTTATAACTTTGTATAATATAATGAAATGATAAAAGTGTTTGATGGTTTCAATTGGTAATATTTGTATTTCTATCATATACGTAATTATTTTTTATGGCAGGAAAGAGAATAGATTGGGATTGATAGTAGAAAGCAACAGAAATATAGCCACACAAGTGGATCAAAAAGTTTTACAAGAAAACAAAAAGAAATCGTAAGTTTATGATAATTAACCTATTCCAATGAATGGATTTTTTCTGTCGTTAAAAGGTAAATATGTAAATTAATATTTTTATTATACTGTTTTAATATATTTGATAGTTTCAATACATGATATTAAACTTATTGAAAGTTTTAAACTTAGTTGACATAGATTATATATATAAAAAGTTATTGTTTACGTATATTTATGTCTTTAATACAGATTTGTTGTTATTATTGTATTTTAACTATTTCGATAGCTTCAATACTTGATATTAACCTTGTCTGATTGATTGAACTTGGTTTCTATGGTTGATATGGGAGAAAAAGTTGTTAGTTATGTCTGTTTGGGAATATTTTTATATATAAAAGGCAAATATACAAATTAAAATTTTGGATGCCTTTCAACATATTGAATGGCTTCAATCCTTCATATTAAACCAGGAAAAAATAATTAAATTTGGTTTCCATGATCGATATATGTGAAAGCTCAAAATGCTTTTATTGTTTGCATATATTTAAAACTATTGTATTGTTACGGGGCCAAAATATAAATACATGAGATTAAAATTATTTAAAATTTTAATACTTGATTGACATGATTAATATGCATAAATAAGTTATGGTTGATATGTATCATATCAAATAACATATATTTTTGTATAAGAGAATAAGATGGACGGTACAATTAAACGTGTGAAACTTTTTCGTGTAACACAAAAAAAAGATAGATTTTATATGAATATCGAAACCCAAGAAATTGTGATAATTTGTATCATCTATTTTAATAGAAAGTAAATATTTACTCTTTTTAACATATAATCAGTTAATCATTAAACTTGATAGTTGTATATGACAAATTCATAGGAAAAACGAAAGAGAAAATGACTGCTGAGATTGAAATAGCATCTGAAGGTTCTCTTAACATGTAAAAAATGAAAAATCGAATATTCATAGAAGTTGCTAGAAAAGAAAGGCATGGACGAGTCTCAGGCCTTGGATTAGGTCCAACACCATCTGCCTACTATGGACATAACTCTTTGTAATTTACACTCTCAACAAGTCAGTCTTCGCGAGACATTTCAATATTGAGAGGGGAGTTACAAACTATGCAATAACGTTTTCAGCCAATGGAAGTAAAAAGAGAACAGAAGCGTGCCAAAATTGAAAGAGAACGTGCTAGAATAGAGCTATAGTGTGTAAAATTTCAGTAGTTGCATGATCGATTCGACCATCTTATGAATTATGTGCAACAATAATTTTCAGAAAATGATCTTGGTGCTCCATCAACTCAAGTATTATATTTAGTAAATATTAAAATTTTTAAATAAAAAAAAAGCATACAATGAAGTGTTAAAAATTGTATGGTATTATTCAGTAGGTTCTTGAGTACGCTAGTCAATGTGAAAATTTTTCTTTATCAATTTGTAACCAGCAAAATGTATGCAGTCATCCATTTCATATATTTTAATTTTTTATTTTGTTAATGTATTAAAAATATTTGAATGTTATTATACTAATTATTAAACTTTGTATTAATTAGATGTATATTTAAATGTGAATGAAGTTAATATTAATTTCAGTTTCTGAATTTAAGTTCTTTACTGAAAATAAAATTTATTATAAGAAATTAAAAAAAAATATATTTTTACATAATAGCGACGTTTGTGTTGGGCAATGCCGTTAAATGAATAATTTAATGGTGTTTGTAGTATAAAATACCACAATAAGTAGCAACGCTTTTACCAGCAAACACTATTAATTAGGTAACGTTTTTTTATAGAAATGCCATTGAATTAGCGACAACTAAAATATACAAACGCCGTTAATATTGAGGTGTTTTATATTCAAATGCCTCTAAAGTAACGGTGTTTTCAATTACAAACGCTACCAAAGTAACGACATTTTTTGTCATAAAATTGCCACTAATTTAGCAATGTCTCAAAGATATAAACACTGCTAAAATGACAGCGTTTTATATCTATAAACGTCGCTAATATTGGGACGTTTTTTTCAAAAACGTCACTATTTATCGCGATGCGTGTATAGGCAGTACTCTGTGTGGCGTTTTTTACAAATGTCATAAACCTTAAGTGGCGTTAATAAACGTCGCTAAACGGTAAAAAAAACATTACTAAAAACCAAAACACCTGTAGTGTACATTTTATTTATGTATCATAAATTATAATATAGTAACAAAATTCATTAAGTAATTTTAAATTTTGAAAACAAAACATAAAAATTTTATATTCTCTAAAATCGATAAAACACATGAATTATCTATTTTCGTTGACTATCATTTTTATTGACGTTTTTTCAAAAACGTCACTATTTATCACGATGCGTGTATAGGCGGTACTATGTGTGGCATTTTTTGCAAACATCATAAACCTTAAGTGGCGTTAATAAACGTCGCTAAACGGTAAAAAAAACGTCACTAAAAACCAAAACACCTGTAGTGTACATTTTATTTATGTATCATAAATTATAATATAGTAACAAAATTCATTAAGTAATTTTAAATTTTGCAAACAAAACATAAAAATTTTATATTCTCTAAAATCGATAAAACACATGAATTATCTATTTTAGTTGACTATCATTTTTATTGACGTTTTTTCAAAACGTCACTATTTATCGCGATGCGTGTATAGGCGGTATTCTGTGTGGCGTTTTTTGCAAACGTCGTAAACCTTAAGTGGCGTTAATAAACGTCGCTAAACGGTAAAAAAAACGTCATTAAAAATCAAAACACCTGTAGTGTACATTTTATTTATGTATCATAAATTATAATATAGTAACAAAATTCATTAAGTAATTTTAAATTTTGCAAACAAAACATAAAAATTTTATATTCTCTAAAATCGATAAAACACATGAATTATCTATTTTCGTTGACTATCATTTTTATTGAAATCACTTATCTTTTCGATATCTAAAAATTCGAAACTAGAAGTTCACTTAGTTTTACCAGCCGGATGGTAATCTGGGCCACAATAGTGGCAAAGAATGGATTCTGATATTCAGTTTCATTCAGGAACTTCATCACAGGCACTTTATTAGATTCCTTTGTTCATAACCATTTTTATTAGCTGATCTCACTGTCAAAGCCTTTATCCAACTTGCAATTAAGTTTTTCCAAGGTATTAATCAACTTGTAGCATATATGTATATATAGTACAAAATGATAAAGAAAAGTGCGAGCTTTTGATGCAATGTGCGTATTTCAGCTAACAAAATAAAACAAACTTTGATGAAAGGACCAGCTTTTTGCTTTAGAAGATGTGAGATTGGCCGGAAATGGGTGCAAAATATTATATACAAAGCACAAAAAGCAGAGAGGAAACGATCCATCTAATAATATGCTGAGAGGGGATCATGTAGGGGTTGCTTTTTAATTATCAAGGGGCCCCTCCCTGGTTTTATGTGTACAGCTCAATCCCCCCCCCCCCCCCCCTTTCCGCTTTCTCTCCATCAAACGACAGTTGAAGGTGTCAATATAATTACGTACTAGCCAAATATGTTAAGGATAAAACCTCTGCCAATTTAGCTAATGATACAAAACATCGATCTAATGGAACAAAATGAAAACAAAACTGGTTCGTAATCTGCTAGCTCTATATTCCTAGACAGACAGATAGAGCTTCCTTGCAGGTAAACATTAAGGTCATCTTTCAATTGAGAAAAAACTCGCTATATTTCTCTTGCAGCAACCTTGTACCTTTAGTTAGAGGCAATAGCTAGCACATATGGAGCCCCATAGGTCCAGGCTAGTTGGCAGATGGAATCAATTCCATGTTGTTAGTCAGGTATTGAGTTTGGGATACACCCGATGCTTAAGCAGTGCGGCTCAAGTACTCATGCATAGTTTAGCCAATCACTTTGTGGTGTCACTAGAAGGGAAAAAAAATAGTAGCATGATGTCAATATTAAGGGAAGCTGATGTTTTCCTCTATCTCATCGTTACTAAACTATCTGAAATGCGTCATAGCCTTATATATATCAGGATATTCAATATGGTAAAAACCTGCAAAAAACTTGATAATCAAGCAATTGCAGAAGCCAGCATCCTAGATTCTGTGTTCATAGAAGATGTATACGATATATATGAATCATAGAAGCTGTGTTAGTCATCTTAGGGTGGAAAAGAGGAAGGAAAAAAAAAATCAATTTGAATGGCTCAGACGCCTACGGCACCTGAAATGTCACCTAGCCTCAGTCTTCCCATGATTGCAGATTGCAGAATACATTTTGAAACAAGCCGGATCCACTCCCACCATGCTTTCTAGGGAAGTTAAACGAAAACATTTTCATTTCACCCAATAAAATTGATTCACATTTTGGTTAAAGCCATTTACCACGGTCAAAGTTCAATCGAATTTCAAATCCTAATTAATCAGGAACCAAATCTGATTTGATCACGCCTAAATGAACTTGTTTAATAATCATTAAATCCCAGGATTATAGATTGTGGCAACTTTAATGGTCCTTCAAATTGTGATTTGCTACCTTTATTTGCTGAAAAAAAAAAAAAAAAAACTGATGTGCGTTAGCAACTTGTTTGTCACTAACCATTTAATATATCAAATTATTGAGAAAACTATACATGGAGATGGATGTTCTGTTATGGATAGAAATCCTTTAAGCTTTCAAGTTGAACATTATTAAAGCACTAAACTAATCTTTATCCGGCATCAAATCTTCTGACAGGAAAAGAATAAAGCCTCCTTTCCTTCATGGTTATTTCATTAAGAGATATCTTTTTCATATTTCTTCCACACATATTATCAACTTAGGCTCCATTAGGGAGTTCTCTCACCGCGTTATGGCTTGTATTTTATGATTGAACCTTTAATCAAAGTCCTAGATTTAGATTTACACCGTACATGTGGCATCCAACATTGTCACTTGCAAATTAATATCTAATTGTGACACAACAAAGATAGAGAACAGTAAAAATCCAAAATTTAGAAGGCCACCAATTTATCTAAATTAAGCTATAATTAAATTCAATCATGTGCACATGGTAACTCATCATTGGGTCAAAAGAATAATAAAAATGTGGTTGATGCACCAGCAATTTGAGCGAATTGGAAGAGCTCTTAGGGCATCTTAAAGGACAGTGAACTATGATATAACATAATTTCCTGCTAAACATTCAAAAAGTCATAGGTGAGTTGGTTGAGTTAATTTAAACCTTCCATTGCTTTTCTTCTGTTTTCGAATGGAATCCAATCACCCCAAGCGCTTTTGGTTGCACGAATGGGAAAGAAAAATATTGTCCACCAAGTTAAAAAGACATTGATTCAATCACTTAACTAATTACAACATGTAAATGGTGATAAAAAAATCCTAATTCCTATAGGCTATAAAGCTATATGTCTTTACTCAATAACCCTAAATCCTTTAGCATCAAAATCTTCTCTGATCTTGAAGGAATATGATGTGAATTTAAATGTTCCTTGTTCCTGTAGAACACACTGAACCAGGTCGGACAGAATCCAGGATGTTGATCGAAGCCTCAAACCACAAGAAACATATATATATATATTGATTCTTTTAAGTCACTACTCTCATATTTATAAATGCCAAAAGAGTTTGTGGCAATTGATATATGAGATTTGCTTTCGAGATTCATTATTTCGCCTCTAATATATATTATTCCATAATAACCAACAGTACTTTAAGAATTAGGTTATTTGAAGTGATTATGTTGGCATCTGCTACTGATATTGATTCTTTTGAATGGAGCACTTAATCTTATTCCAATTATGCTGCATACCATCCATCACCACAGAATTGGATTGTCACATCTTTTAATTTGTTCCACATTTTAGCCATAATTTACCTCTGAACCTTTCCTCATTTGGAAATATATATTCATGTCAAGTTCTGCCACTTTGAAGGCTAGGATTCTGTCTGAGTTTCAAGCTTTTGATTGCCGCTGCAAGTGAAGTTTTGTAGGTGAAAAAACATTGTAAAATATCAATTTCTTTCTTGTTTAATTAGCCTAAATCCTAGATGGGGTAATCTGGGCGCACTACTAGCTAAAATATGAAAGTTTGAGGAACCACCTTTGGCTTTGGCCATGGAATCAACCGCTTAAGTGCAAGACACGTAGATAAGAACTTGTAATGACATCATTTATTATTCAACTCATCATATTCCAAATACTTTAGTTATGCACCTATGGAACTTCTAAACTTATGGTTTTGGAGATTACAAGATTAATTTATTAATTAATGAAAAAAGAAAAGGAAAGATATCGTGCTTCTGGATTAAGAAATCAGAAAAGCAATTGCAAATAAAAATATATTTCTTGAGATAGAAATCAAGATCATTGAATTAAGATCAATGGTAAATATATTTCCTTTCCTAGATAATTATTAATTTTTATACATGATTTAAATGTGACTTCACATGTGATTTTAAGATAAACACATCATTTGTACAGACTATAAGTCATCATCCATGAAATATATATAAAAACAAAAATTGATAAGAATATTAATGGGCATGAAAAACTATTCTCCCTCTATCATTCTTTTCCTCTTCTTAATGTGCTTCTTTTTCTTCTATCAAATGCTTTATTAACTTAAACATTAGAGTACTCTTTAGAGTCCTAACTCTAACAAATCTAAATCTTTTTCTTTCTAACAAGTCCAACTAAATTCTTCTCCCATCAAATCTAAAAATTCCTCAACAAAGTCAATCCTTTACTACGGACAAAAACTTGGCCTTGGCAATATCACAATTAAAGCCCCATTACCTTCCATTTGATTCCCATCAGAATCTAAACAACAATATGAAATCAAAAGAGTAATTATTTAAATTGTACTTGAGCAATTAAGAGAAAGATTTTGAGAAGCACATATAGACATGTAACCAAAATTTAAGCATTTCATAAACAAAAAGAAAAGGAACATTGGGGGATAACGGCCTCTCCTAAGCAAAGATTTTGTCTGTCTCGGATCATTAAAGAAGAAAAAACCTAAAACAAATTTTGTTTTAAAAAATGTGTTAACAATCCCAATAATCAGCTTGAACTTTAGGACCAACTGTCGGGAGTTTGATTTCAAGTAGGACCCAACTGGGAAGAAATGACTGGGACTGGTCCTTTATGTTATTATTTCTGTCTTGTCCTATGTTCGAATACGACGACAATGTCCCTTACTCTTAAGGGCATATGATTGAGACAAAACAATGGGTAGAGAGACAGTGGGTTGGTGTCCGAAAGCCTAAACCCCTTTCATGGGACCTTAGACGCGTGGAGTCATGAACAGTTCGAGCTTCGGTGTAACTAACCGGAAAGGGAAAAAGGGAAGGAAAATGAAGAATGCATGGAACACGTGGCCTTCGGCCATGGATGGTCCACGTGGGCTTTGGCTACTTGCTGTACTTGGCTAACGCTAGTGTCACCCCCCAGGCGGACGCACCAGAACTAAGGATCGCGTCCCAACGGCAAAGGCTCGAGCACGAGAGAGAGGCCAGGGTTTACGCAATGCTAGATTCGTCGGTTCATTTGACAGATACGATAGCATCGTCACTATAGATATGCGTTAACGTCAATTTACTTTTATTCAGCTGCTTAAGAATTTTCTTCTGTTGAAATATAAAGTCCACCTCACAAAACTATCGACCTTTTTGGTTATTGATCTTCTGGCCACTCTCACTTCCAAGTGCGTGTCCATAAACTTCCCTGTTCTTTAAAAAATATATATATCGCCAAAACAAGTTTCAAATTCAATTTTTCAATATATAGGAAATAGATGTATTTACTGTCAAATTTAATTTTTATATGATTTAAATTTGATGTTAATATTCTTCAAAGATCACTCTTTTAATTACTTAAAGAGAAAAAAGTAAAAATCTATCGCATTGTATATGATTTGTGTTTTAAGTTTAATTTTAATTAAAAGTAGAGAAAAGCAAGTTAAAAATTAATTAGATTGTTTGAAATGATTAACAAGTTGGAAATTAAAAACATAAAAAAAATAACTAATTAATTCCAAACCAAGGTTTGAAAACTGACGATCCCGATCCGTAGGAATAACTTCTCATGAAAACAAAATTTTTAAAACATCCCTAGGTTAGAAGAAATGTTATTGTTATGTTTTCACTCTTTAATGTCACTTCAGTTTACTAGCTTGAATTAAACGGCCTAAAAACTGAATCTTTGTTTTGTAATCAATACTATAATTAACACACCACTACTAGTTGTTTTTAATGATTTCATAAACTTGCTAATTATAATATTGAGTTGGCCTGGAGGTGGAGGGCTTGAGGACCGCCGGTAACGGGCTGCCGAAATTCTGAGAGAGATGCAGTAGTACGTACTAGCTAGGAGGCTATCATATTATTAATTAAATAGCTAATGATCGAAAGAGATGGCGACTAATATCACATATTTTCCGACTTGGCAATGGCTGGCTCATGTAGCATATAGCACGTACTAGCTAGCAGGCTATGATATTATTAATTTGATAGCTATTGATCGAAAAAGATGGCAGCTAATATCACATATTTTGCTACTTGGCTATGGATATGGCCTATGTTGTTCTAAGAAAATGAGTCATGCAAGCAGAAATAAGCGTGGGGCATGGGATCCTCAAATCTCACTTTCCATTATGCTAGTGGCGGCGCACACTGATTTTTCGATTTTAACTTTAATTTTGTTTATTTCCCTTATAATGCTGGTAACTTATAATGCTCGGATTAACCGTTACTTTCCCAAAAAATCTCTTTATAAGCAAACCTCCCATTTCATAGTTTAACCCAAAAACGGAAACCGTTACTCATACAAACAAACAACAGCCATTTTCCTTCTCTATGGAAACGCACTCGGATTGCTTCTGGGTTTTGTTTCTTGCTTCCAAATGCAAAACTTTCTCCTCCCTAAACTCTATTTTGCTTCTCCTTTTTCTTTGCATGGCTTGGCTGGCCATTTCCCTCTGCTTCTGGTCGTACCCTGGCGGCCCTGCCTGGGGTAACTATTATTGGCTGCGCAAGAGAGCAGCCACAAAACCCAATAACATCATCCCAGGGCCACGAGGATTCCCGGTTATTGGAAGCATGAACCTCATGGTTAACCTCGCGCACCGCAAGCTTTCCGCTGCAGCCCAGTCTTTTGGTGCTATGCGGCTTATGGCCTTTAGCTTGGGTGGTACACGAGTTATCATTACATGCAACCCAGATGTAGCCAAAGAGATACTTAACAGTTCTGTTTTTGCTGATCGTCCAGTGAAAGAATCAGCGTATAGTTTAATGTTTCACCGAGCGATTGGTTTCGCTCCTTATGGGGTTTATTGGCGAACCCTAAGAAGAATTGCTGCAACGCATCTCTTTTGTCCTAAACAAATTAGTTCCACCGAGGCACAGAGGTTCGATATCGCCTCCCAAATGGTGTCTATAATAGCACGTCGGAGTGGAGAGTTCTCTTTACGCGATATACTCAAGAAAGCTTCCCTTAACAACATGATGTGCTCAGTGTTTGGCAGTAAATATCTACTGGGTTCATCAAATAGAGAAACTAAAGAACTGGGCCAGCTCGTTGAAGAAGGTTACGACCTACTAGGTAAGCTCAATTGGTCTGATCATCTTCCATGGCTTGCTGGATTAGACCTTCAAAAAATCCGGCTTCGATGCTCAAAACTTGTTCCCAAAGTGAACAAGTTTGTGAATAGAATCATCCAAGATCATAAAATCCAAACAGGGAGAAGAAACCATGATTTTGTGGACGTTTTGCTTTCTCTCAATGGCCCTGATAGACTCTCGGACAACGATATGATTGCCGTTCTTTGGGTAAGCAACAAACTTATTGCCACGATAATTAATAAAGAAAGCAATTTATTTTATATGCATGTTTTTGTTCCCTTTCATGATGATTTCTAGCTGTGAAATAGTATGGGAAAAGAATTAAAGATGGAATCTTGATAAGCTCGTTGATTAGATTCCTATTATGCTATACATTTTCTTAGCTTTTCTTAGCTTTTCCAAGGACTTCGTCTCATTAACCAAACGTACCATTATTCCCTTTGATTAAAAATTTAACTGCTTTTTCCTAATCATGCTACACTCATTAAACAGGAGATGATATTTAGAGGAACCGATACCGTGGCGGTTTTAATAGAGTGGATACTAGCGAGAATGGTGCTTCACCCTGAAATCCAATTACAAGTGCAGACCGAGCTTGATCAAGTTATTGGGAAATCACGGCCGTTGATAGAATCTGACATTCTGTCGATGGTTTACCTGCCAGCTGTGGTGAAGGAGGTTCTCAGGCTGCACCCACCTGGCCCACTTCTATCATGGGCCCGTTTGGCAATCACAGACACTACAATTGATGGATATCACGTGCCTGCTGGAACCACAGCCATGGTTAACATGTGGGCCATCACCAGGGACCCAGATGTTTGGATGGACCCACTTAAGTTCATGCCAGAGAGATTCGTGTCTAAGGACAGTGCTGATGTGGAGTTCTCTGTGTTGGGGTCTGACCTCAGGCTGGCGCCTTTCGGGTCTGGCCGTAGAACTTGCCCTGGAAAGACTTTGGGTTTAGCCACTGTTAGCTTTTGGGTAGGCTTCTTGTTGCATGAGTTCGAGTGGGTGCAATCTGATGATAATCCAGTTGATCTCAGCGAAAAGCTTAGGCTCTCCTGTGAAATGGCTAACCCTCTTAAGGTCAAAGTGCACCCTAGGCGAAGATAAAAAGGACCAAAATAATCAGTGAGAACTTTGAAATGATAATCGCAAAATCTGTAATTTGTTCAGTCTCAACAAAAGCGATTATCCTCACTCAGCAGCCGGTTAGATATGCTGGACTTAAACAATGTAAATATAGCAGGTGTTGGTCTCTATAAATCTCAATGCCCCCGTGTCTTGATCTTGACCTACAATATTGCTATTATATATATGGATATGCCTGTTCCAGCAATAAGCTAGAGTTAGCAATGTGTAAATTATACCAGTTTAACTTGGTTTTGATCTTTTGGGTTTCATTTCTTTTTCCAAAACCATTAATGGAAATATTCAATCAAACCCATATGGACTGAGTGGTGACATAAGCAAATATATAAACAAAGATTCCGCATGTTTCGCTTCTGCTGATCACGTTAATCCAATCGAAAAAGGAGCACAAATCTCAAGCCCTAGCCAGTTATCAACAGGAAGCCCAAGATACTTCTAAGCATTCTTTAATTAATATTGTTGAGTCCATTTGGTAGCTAATCATACAGTAATTTAATATGTTTTCTTATAAGCAGTGGGCCATGAAATTTGATTCAGACATCACAATTCACCAAATAGTCTTCCCGTTGCTAATCACGCATTTAATAAAACATAATAACAGCTCTGCTATTCTGCACAAGGTGTCCATGACATTTTCTTTTTAAACGGTCCATGGAACTCCAAAGGAGATGCGAAAGTGGACAATATTGTGCATTTCAAGAAGCAAGATATGTATGTCAATGGGGACTAATATTAATTACTATCTTTTGTCAAGATGCAGGCTGCCAATTATACTATATCGAAAAGCTAAAAGGAATAGTTGATGCAGCCGGAGGCTAAAAAGGGGGAACATCGATTGGATGCTTATCTATCCTTTCCTCAGTACAATAAAGATGAGCAAGTGTCGCAGATAACAAAGAAAACAGGAAAATTAACGGCACCCCTCAAGTCAATATTATTGGATGCGCATCATAAGTCATCATTTTATTAATGAATAAAATTAAAATTAAATATCATTAAATTTTAAATTAAAAGATATTTTTTCAATGGTGCTAATTGTAGTGCATGGATAATTTATAATATATCAAATATAATCTCTTTTGCAAAACGCTCTTACAAGTCAATAGCTTTTACTTGTAGAGTTTTTTTTTTTTTTTTTTCATATTTCTCTAATAAATTTTAAGTCAAACCTCGATTATTTTATCAAAGAGAAGAGAGTTATGAGAAGAAAGAACATAAATTTTCTCGTTTAACGTAACTTTTGAAAAAAAAAATTAAAAAAGAAAAATGACAAGAAATCAAAGGAAAATTTATCTAATATTGCATCAGTAAAAAGTTTTAAATTCTACCGACATAATTAAAAAATTATCACATATGTCATTAAATATATTTTTAAAATTAATTAATTAATATAATATAAAATTATGCATAACAATCTTTTAAGTGCGTGAAATAATAGTCCAAATCAAAATCTCAATTATCCAAGCTCTAAATACCGAACAACTTAAGTTAGGCAATATCTAAGAAGTGGGGAGTTACATCACATGGTGATATACAAGTTTCTTTATGTGGCAATTACTCTTTTGAACCCAAACGAAGTCACTTTGAATATATAACATGCAAAGGTGACACGATAATGAAATTTGAGCTTTTGTTAGCTAATTCAGATTAAGATGGGGTACCATGGTTGCATATAACTTAATACTTTTAAAAATGTTTTAACAAGCTTGTTAATCAAAACTTAAATATGATAGTTGACTTTTTTATTGCTTTAAATTTTTGGGATAATTGATCATTCAATGTAATATGTTACCTCCTGAAAAATGCAATTCTTTTTAATATTTTGTTCACCAATTCTTATTGCCTATTGGGCTGTGTAATGCTTCTTTAATCTTTTTATTCATGTCATGTTGTTCATTGAATTGCGTAATGTTCCTTTAATTCTTTTCAGCTTGTACTACAAACCTTGGAGATTCAGTACATCAAATATAAATGCACTGATGGAACTCTTTTTGTTTTTATTGATCTATTTATGGATAAATCTTTCTATATAACCAAACGAAAGGAATGAAATTTCTTTTCAAAAGAAGAAAAGGGCAGAGCCTAGAACTAGAGTGAGGATATAAGTTTGGGGAAAAAAAAAGAAAGATAAAAAAGCTCGATTTTGATGTTACTGCCGAACGATTTCTATCATCTTTTGAAAAAAAAAGTGTATTGACGACCTCGCCTTTTTGTCTGTGAGGTTTTTTTCATTATCTGAACTTGAGTTGGATTGGTGCCCGCGGGGCCATTTCCTATCCTCTTTCCCTTGAAATAGGGTTACCGCATATGATGAGAGACTACTAGATGGCAAGTAAAATGCACATGGATTGAAAGACAACAAATGGTACTTGCGAAAAGTACTTCACATAACTTTGTCTTTTGCCCCAAACCTTGATTGTGATCTTTAACTTTCCCTGTCTGTTAGGATAACAGCTGTATCTTGTCAAGTCTTAATATCCTTAAGCCTTCCAAAAACCATTTGAATTTGTTTGCAAAAATTTAAAGACATGTCCAATTTTCTATTAAACCAATCTCTCTTCGCTTTGTCTTGGAGCATTCACATCACTCTCACACGTCCTAATTTCATGCACCAGGCCAAGCTGGAGCTTGCAGCTGATAAAACCAAATCAAATGTAAATGCAAAGCTTTGGGCTAAATATTTTAAATCCTTTTGAGTAGTACTGCACTGTTTCTTGATTTTTGCATATCTTAGGAATTGGAAATATTATGTTCATAATGACACATGCTCGTGTCTATACTTGGGCCATACATGAAAATCTTTGACTGATTCATTGTTATTCCCTGGGCAGAGCTAGGTGTGGTTGCCAAACGAGATCCTAGTACAGATGTATAAAACCATGATTATAGGGCAATTTGTCAAATACATGTAAAGTTATTGTTATGTAATGCACAAAGGCGAATCAAAACGGAATAATAAAATTGTCATGGACACTTTTAAAAATTAAAAAATAAAAAAAATTTTCTGAACTCTCAATATTGTCACTTGAACATTTTTTTTACCGACAAAATTAATAAATTCGTGACAGTTTTATTATATATATTATAAGTAAATATTTAAAAAATATTCTGAAATCCATCGCTAATATCCGAACACCATCCGAACAAAAGTAAGACTTCAGATAATCGGTACAGTATATGTTGGGCTAACTAAAGCTTGCATAGATGGCTCACATTTTGCTGTCTTTTTGAACACGCATTGTCCTTAACAAGTCCCACCATTGGTCCTCCCTGTATGATTGATGATGACCATATTCATTCCTTTTGGTGTTATGTGGTAGAAGAAGCCAAAATGGTTCTTAATTTTTTTTATAATATGATCAGAAATACTTAATTATATGAATTAAACCCTATTGACCAAGATTCTTAACAAATAGAAAAGAGAAAGAATCATAAATATGATGATGCAATATTACAAAGAATAAGGAAACTTGGGACTTTATTTCTTTTTAAAATCTTCATTAGTTTAATTCAATCCATCCAATTGATATCAAATCATATGAACAATGAAACTAACTTCTTCTAAAGCCTAGATACTCGTTCCTTGTTGCCAGTTAAAAGTGTAGTTTTATTTCACAAACTAATTACTATTTACAATTATTTTGGAAGAATTTAAAGCACTGTCTGCCATATGATCATCATCATGATGATTTAGTTCATGGATCTAGAAGTAATTAAATGCAATAAATTTGATATTGTATTTTAGTTGACATAATACTAATGTGGCAAACATTGTGATTGAACCAGGGAAATTTGAATTTTTTTTTTTCATCCATGAAAAACATGATAATGAAGTACAAAGGCACGATGTCCAGCAGATTGAACTGATCATAATTAAATTATACTAATAATGTGAGAGAAAAGAGGAGAAATCGTAGAATATATGCCGGGATTGTGGGTGATCATGCGCACTGACAGCCATACCCAACCGATTTATATTCCATAGAGCATTTAGCGGAAACTTTTGCTGACTGAATGACGTAAATCCGGGGAATAATGCAATTTTTTAGTACATAAATTTGCTTGAAATTCCTTTGAACGTAGTTTATGTTGTACCAAAACGTTGAAAATTGTAGACTATTTAATGATTATTTCTGGACCAAAAATATTTTTGTTGATGCCATTGGAATACCAGCAGGGCTATAATGTTGGATATCAGTGGGGTTATGATGTTCTAGGTTTCCAAAGTATAAAAAAGGTCTAATTTCATTATTAGAGTGTGGAAAATGTTTTTATGAGTGAATTAGTGGTCAATGTTAAAGGCAGTTAGCATTTTGAAATTAATATGGAGGTTTAATTGTGATCATTTAAGAAATTATTATCCATATATTATTACGAAGAGAAGCATTTTTTTTTTTTATATTACATATTGAAGATTTTTTTTTAAAGTCATATACTATATATATTTTGTTTAAAAAAGTATATTATCGTCTTGAATTCGGGACTAATGATTGGAATGATTTGAAGATGATATTTTTTTGGTTAAAAGGAACTTTTACTTGAAAAACCTTGGAAATTAGTTCCATGTCCAAATTACTGGCTGCTTATTTTTACTTAGCAAGAATAATTACCGCTTTGTCAATTTTTCAATTGAATTAGTGTCACTTGACTTTTGATATCGAATTCAATCATGAATTTTATAATTAGTATAAATTAATATATTTTATATCCTTTTATAATGGACGAATGCTGGTGCACGGGGTGTACTAGGAAAACCTCCGATTAGCTTTATTTCTTCGAGTTTCAGTTTGGCCCATATATTGGTGGGAACTCTAATTTATCTCAATCCCAGTTTTCTTGTCCTGGTCGATAGCCTCTTCATATGTTTATTCAACGATGATAAATACTTGTTTGATCTTACTTCTGCTACCTTTAACTCTAACAACAGTCGGTTGATTCTAACAGTGGCCTGAATGAGTCTTGCGTTGCAGTTAATATGGGCTATGGCATAGCATAATTGCAGGGACTGACGGCAGGAAGGTTATAGAAGAAAATATATTACACAAAAGGTCCAGCATTTAACATCTGAAATAACACAAACGAAACCTTTTTTATATGAACTACGAGCAACCCATTATTGAAAACTAGAGAACTTTTAGGTGTTACTGAATAAGGTAGAATCCTGCATCCTGAAGAGTGCCTTTTCTAATTGGCTCCACTTCTGTTCCAATGTCCCAATGTATCCAATGGACATCCTAACCTTTTTTATATGAACTACGAGCAACCCATTATTGAAAACTAGAGAACTTTTAGGTGTTACTGAATAAGGTAGAATCCTGCATCCTGAAGAGTGCCTTTTCTAATTGGCTCCACTTCTGTTCCAATGTCCCAATGTATCCAATGGACATCCTAACCAGCCCTGGAGAAATGCCGGCAAGGGCCTTCTCTTCAGCATTCATTTCACTACTGGTAGTGCTCCCTGAACAAGACATCAGAGTCTCATAGTAACCCAAGCTAACTGCCATAAACCCAAATTGAGTATGGTTCTGCAAGAGGTGCATTAGCCTGTTAGCCCTTTCTTCAGATTCCATGTCAACACAAAGAAGACCACTAAACCCATATTCTTTGTTGGCCATGGACTTCAATAGCTGGTGTTGAGGGTGATCCTCAAGCCCCGGGTATATGACCTTGAGGCCCAAGTTCTTCATTCTAATGGCATAGGCCATGGCTCTGCTACAGTGCTCCTTCATTCTTAGGCCCAAATGAGGAATCCTTTCAGAGAGGTCAAAGGCAACCTTGGCGTTCATGGTCGGGCCTAGAAGCATCAGAGCACCTTGGTGAAGGTCCATCATGGAGGTCACCAGGCTAGCAGGACCACAAACAGCACCTGAAAATTGCCATTTCGTTGGATTAACAAAATAGTGGATACGAGATACTTCTACTTTTCAACTAGAATTATCAATTTTAAGGCGTTGAAACTTTAAGTTGGAATACAGAATTTATCAGAAAAATACAAAAGACAAAACACATCACATGAAAGCTTATCCAAAACAAAAAAAGAAAAGGAGGATCTAAACGCACCCCGTACATGCTTGATGATGATCTTATCGGTGAAAATTATATAATTAGTGAATTTGCAGGAAAATATCCTTATCAGCCATAAAGCTAGCTAGAAAACGAAACTTAACTATTCATCAAAGCATAAACACGAGAAAAAGTTTTGCATAGTAATTGGCTGCTTTTCAAGTGATCATCAGTAGCATCTTTCACGAGATAAGTTGCCCCCCCACTAGCCCTAAAAATATGAATCCGAACTTTTGGAATGTTGAAGACTATATGCGTTTCCCATCTTATGAATCCTAAATTTTTTTTTTTTTGAAGGTTGCAATTTTCATCAAAACTCTGAAATCAATGTCCTGGATTCTTTGGCCAAAAAAATGTCCTAGATCCCACCATTTAAGTTGATTAATCACAGGATCACATCATTTCATGTCATTGATGGCACATTTTCCAATGTAAAACAGTAAGATGAATGCCTGATGCGTGTACGGTAAACGAGAAACATGACAAACAAACCTGCAATAACATCGGCCCCACCGCTGATGAACTTGGAGATACTATGGACAACCACATCAGCTCCAAGCCGAGCAGGGGAAAGAACCATGGGAGCGAAGGTGTTGTCTACAACCACCATGATTCCTTTTTCGTGTGCTATCCTGCTTAGCTCCGGAATGTTGGCTACGGTGAGTGTGGGGTTCGACATGGACTCGAAGTACAAAACATTGGTCCGTCCTTTGACGATGGCATTTTTTACCGCTTCGTGATCACATATGTCCACGAACGTGGTCTTGATGTTACAGGCTCTTGGCAAGAAATGGGTTAGAAGTGCATGAGTTCCGCCGTAGAGAGTCCTCGATGCCACCACGTGTCCGCCACTGCTGCAGAGTTGCAACAGCACGGATGATATAGCTGACATACCTGTCATCACGAAATCAAATTATTAACCACAAAATTAACCATTTTTATAAGAATGTTTATTAGATTTTTGCGTGGAAAATGAAAGGTGAAACAGAAAAAATTAATTACCGCTAGCAGTGCAATAGGCAGCTTCGGTTCCTTCCAGGGCTGCCATCTGACGGCCAAGATTTAAGACGGTGGGGTTGAAGTGACGACTGTAAATGAAAAAATCACGATCAGGGCCGAGTTCACCGGCGAACATGCGGCGCATGGTCTCAGGTTCCATGACGGTGAAGGTGGCTGAGGCTTCAATGGACATGTTAACGCCACCATGCTCACCGAATTCATGGCGTGCGCTGGCTAATGCAGCGGTAGGGTCATTTTCCCATGCTGGTGACAGTGTTGGCAACATTGATTTATTGGCCATGAAAAGATCATCCCTTTCAAAGTCATCAGCCCCGGCAGCTCTCTTCTTTCCTGGAAAAACAAAGCCACGGCTCTGAGTTTCTGCCATAATTAATTCCACAGAGAACAGGAATCAAGAATGAGCCAATAAATTTCCCTGGATTAATTTTTTTTTTGTCGGTGGGGTTGTTTGGAGGTAATTAAATGGCAACAGCAAAATCGAAGGACTAATCAAGATTGTTATGAGAGAGAGGGTATGGTGAAGACATATAAGGGTTGGAGGCTATATATAAGCGGAGAACTGTGCGAAAATGGTGGTGTTAGAGATTTTACAAAGGAAGTTTAATCCATTTGTCTTAAAATAAGATAGTGAGTCTAATCCATTTTTAATTAGGAAATAATTAGGATTGTGGTTTACAACTCAGGTACCATTTTTGGGGAGGAGTAGCTCTACCTAAGCAATTAACATTAACAAAAAATTTGGAAAGTTATCTTTTTATGTCTCTAAGTAATGGAAAATTTTTAAGATATTTAAGTATATTTACCTAAAGTTATAATAATAATCTTGCAAAACTTGAAACATAACTTAAATGGTTCATTTATAATTTTACTAAAATTAAAATTTAATTACTAAAATTAAAATTTAATTCGTAAAGCTTATAATTTTTTTTCTCAAATTTCTTTAGATTTTTATCTCTTAAATAAAAAAAATTACAAACTTGCAGGGGTGAAGTACAGATTCAAATAAGGTTACCAAATATAGGGGTTAATACTTTTTTTTTACGTTATATATGAATGGGATTGCAATGTTACATAAAGGAAAGGAACCTAACTTTTTATCAGTAAAGCAGAATTTTCAATTATTCTCAGTCATTAATTTGTCCTTTTTTTTTTTTTACATATAATATTTGGCTAAATAATGTAAGAAGTAAGATTCTCATGCTCAATAAAATCTTATCTCTCTCTTTACAAGATTAGTTTAAATTTTCAAGGCCTTTGATCGATCTTCCTTTATATCATAAAAAAACGAGACGTTCAAATGTTGAGATGTTCTTTTTTTCATTACGAATAAATTCATTGTTTCTCGCTTTTATTTGTTTGACTTCACAAAAAAAAAAAAAAAAATCATGAATAAATAATGCGTGTAGCTCAAGCATAAATCAAAATATTTTAATGAATACTCGAAACACATGCGTCACCTTAACATAAATAGAATTTGAATTTTATGAAATTATATTTTTCACTGCAGCAATAATTCTTCTAAAAAATTATTTTATTGTTAAATTCAAAAAGCAGGACCAATTAACAATATTTTTGGAAGGGCCAGCATGAAATTTCTCATGCTGCCTACTAAAATCTTTCACCAACTATTCTTTTCTCATACTTTAGCTTTTAATTTTTTCTTAAAACAAATAAATCTTCTTCAGTCTTTTTAATAAGTTTTATTTATTTCTTTTCCATTTCTGGTTTTGATATTATCTTAGCGCGTCATGGCTTGTGTAAACGCCTATTTGGCACAATCAAGATTCAAGCTCAAAAGTTCAATTTTTACGTTTTATTTCATTTTTATTTTTATCTTTATATTTACAAGTGTTTATCATTATTTCATAGTTTATATTTATCCTTGTATTTTTTTTTATTATCTTTAAGATTATTTTGTCCATTTATCTTTATTTCACCTCTATTTTTATTTTATTCCTTTATCTTAATTTTATTTATTTTTGTTTTATTTATTCATTTGTCTTAGTTTATCTCATTGATCTTGTTTGTTTATATATATATATATATATATATATATATAAATAAACAGACTAAAAACATTGATAAAATTAAAAAAAGAATTCGGATAGAGGCTTACCAAAATTGAATTGAAATTGGGATTAGGATTTGATTTTAACATAAATTTAAGTTTGTGATTATAAAAATTCATTAAATTTTATCATAATGTTGAATCATAAGCTATTTCCAAGAATAGATAAGAGTGTGATAATTCAATTTTTAAAATTGTAATCCTAGATTAGTTGAAATTGCTATTGAGTTTCCCTTTACCCAAGTATTCAACACAATAATCACACAACAAAAAGCAAAAACAATCGTAGAGGGAGAGAGCAAGTAAAAAAATGTTTCTAGCAATAGGGTTTTTAATTTGAAGAAAACAACTTTTTTGGGAATTTGATTATTTGAATCAATTTAATTTTGGAGAAATTAGTGTTATTAAAGGATTCAAGAGGCCTAAAAGATCCAAATTCGCATTTTTGACCTTTTTTTTTTGAAAACTCTAAAAAATTTTTTAAATTTTCAGTGATATTTTGAATTTTTCGACAAGAAATTCAAATTACAACAAGTTTTGAAACCAAAATCTCATACCTTGATGAATTTTCCAACGAAAAACTCAGATTTTGACTAAAATCTCAGAATCTAATGCACTTGTCGGCAACCTTTGAAGATTGTAGTGATAAGAATCTAGAAAAACAAAAAAGAGAGAGAGGCTTATGGAAGAGAGAGAAAGAAAAAAGAGAGGGAGAAGAAAATTTTGAAAAAAAAAAGTTTGGCTTTTATAAGGAGGAGAAAAGATGTTGTTTTGATATTAAAAAATTTTGCAAGATTCGCATGTGTCTTATTTTAGATCTGTGCACTGACCTGCTTTCAACTCGACCTATACCGTAGGTTTCCTTTTTTATTTTATTTTATTGTTTTATGGGTTTTATTTATATTTTGTTATTATTTTATTTTATTGTTTTATTTTTAACATATTTTGCATGATTAAATTTTTTAAAAAAATCATTAGAAGAGATAATTCTAAATAAAATATATATATAAATAAAGGTCAAAATAAAACTTTAATAAAATTTTGAAAATAAATCATAATTGTTTGAAAATAAAATTCTTAGAAATTATAAATGGATAATTTTCTAAGAAATTTATAGGTGAGAGATTTTCCTAAATTTAACCCAAATGAAGGAAAAAATTAGATAAAATTTCAATAAAAATAATTAGTATTTATTTTCAAAGTAAATAAAAAAATATAAATAAACTTTATAAAATTTTGGTAATAAATCTAAGAATGAAATTCTTAAAAATTAAAAATAGATAATTTTTAAAAAATCTCTTACTAAGGAATTTCTATAAATTAGCCCAAATAGTAGAACAATTTAGATAAAATTTCAATAAAAAATAATTGTATTCATTTTCAAATCAAATAAAAAAAATATAACTTTGTTGATGGTGTTTTTTGGTGTCTTAGTTAGAATGAAAGAGGTGAGGTGGAAAGGAATGACAATTGTGACCTACAGTCAAAGAACACAGTCAGGGGACATCGAAATTGTTACTCTAAGATGCACTTTAATGCTTAAGTCAATATATTACCTGAGATAGGATAAAAAAAGTAAGTAAGGGAGATGAAAATGGTGAAGTGTGCGTGAGAAGCATCAATTAAGGGAAGCTCAGAGTGTAGTAGTTTTCTCTTAATTTTGGTTATCTTACGTACCTGGCATAAACAACCAATTTGCCTTTTTTTTTTCTTAAATATAATTTTATTTATTTATTTATTTATTAATATTATTATCCTCATCGTCATCATCATCATCATTATCATCATCATTATCATTATATTTTTTCTTTATTTCTTACTTCTCTTTTTCTGGCTTTGTTACCCAAAAGTCTTGGTGCATTAAATACACCCACCTATAAGTCCAAAAGTCCAACAACTGATTATCGGTTGCCAGTTGCCCTGACAACTGGCTAACTTGGCAGCACGAAATCTGACCACCCAAAAGTTTTCTAATGCTTTTAAAAAACAATACCATAACTTGGAAAATCTAGGATCTCAATCCCATAAAATTTGGGATTTGACACTCAAAAAACCCTATAAATAAAGTTTGTTTCCTGCAAATGAATGAGGAATAATCCAAAAAAACACAAAAAAATAAAAAAAAAAGAAACCTCCATAACCAAGAATACCAAGAAAAAAAAAAGAAAGCTTTGTTGAAAAAAATTTGACAAAAAAAAACCTCTAGTAGAAATAAAAAATATTTTTCTAGCTTATTAAAAAAACAAAACACCACAAACAAACAACCCTTGGGAACGGGGACCAACAGCATCAAAAACAAAACAAGCATCGACAAAAAAAATAGAAAATAAAAAAGTTTTTACTAAAAATTTTAAAGGCCAATCTAAGAGATTCAAGATTGTTTTTAAGAAAAGATTTTAAAGGCCAATATAAGAGATTCGATATTGTTTTTTAAGAAGAAAAAAAAGGTCAAATTCCTATTTAGGGGGTGGAAATGAGTCGTTTGGTGTTTTGAAAATTTTTTGATCATTAGCAATGATGATCGATAAGGTGCAATAGTGATTGGCCGTTTTCTAGGCTAAAGTTGAAAGAGTTTTTAGGAGTTTGTAGGTTTTTCTTTTTAAATGTGTTGAAATAGTTTGAAAAAAAAGTTTGGTTTCTATAGAAAAAAATTGTAAAATGATGTCGTTTGGGACTCAAAGGATCCACGTAGGAACTTGAATTCAACTTGAGATTCATGCAAACCGACCCACGACCTGCGCCCTTCTTTTGACCTAAGACTGGTCCAATTGAACCAAATCTAAACTAGACAAACTACTAGAAAACCACTGAACCACTTTGGATCTTGAAAAATCGCCAAAAATCGCTAATCGATCTGAACTGTGGTGAATCATTAATCGACCTTTTTTAATCTTTTTTAATTTTTATTTATGTTTTATATATTATTTGAATAACATGCATGTTTAAAATTTAAACTTGTTATAATATAAAATATTCATAAAATAAAAATATTTAAATTAAAATTTATTTACATAATTTTACCCTAAAATTTAACAAACTTTAAGAAAATTTAAAAATATAATAAAAGGAATAAATAAAATAAAAATAAAAATTTTTTTAAAAAATAAAATAATAAATAATAACAATAAATTTTTAAATAGTTTTGAATGTGCAACTAATAAAAATTTTTTGAATTTTATCAAAATGATAGTAAATTTTTAAAAAAATTCTAAAAAATATTTATTTTGAAACAAAAAATAATAAAATAATAAAACAGGTAATAAAATTAAATGAAAAATAGGATAAATATAAAAATAAAAATATAAAAAATTACGAAAGAGTAATTTTTTATAAAAGATTATTTTTGAATTCTACCAGAATGATGAAAAATTCATAAAAATAATAAAATAATAAAATAAAACAACAAAGATCACAAAAACAAAATAAAACAAAAATTAAATTTGGGAAATAATGAAAATCATCTAAATCATGGAATTATAAGAAATCATGAAATAGTGATTTTGAAGTTCTTATGTGTAAAAATTTACCTAAAATTTATCATAATGTTGAAAAATTTGAAGAAAATTTTTACACCAACGATTTACATTTATTCCTAAGTAAATAATAATAATAATAATAATAATAATAATAATAAATGTTACAAAATTTCAATAAATCCAAATAAATAAGAACAATTCTAAGATTTTAAAAAAAATTATAAACGAGTAATTTTTTAAAAAATAAAATAAAATAAAAATATTTTGATCTAAATTATTCCAGAATGATAGATAATTTATGATTTAAATCATTTTTAAAATAATAAAAAGTCTTCAGTCTTCATGAAATTCTAAAGATTACGAATGAGTGATCCTTAGAAGAAATTTTTTTTAAAAATAAAGTTTAGAATAGAAAAAATTTTAATAAAATTATAAAAAAAATTTTAATAAAATTATAAAATATTTATCAAGTCAATGACGGTGCCTCTTCAAAGAAAGTAACGAGTTTCTTAAATACTCTTGAGGTAAGAAAAATTTTCTAAAAATTTTACTAAAATGATGGAAAAATCGTACGAAATTTTTTTATATTTAAATAAATAAATAAATAAAAACAACAAAACAAAAGACCATTTAATTAAAAACCAATTTATTGCAACACAAAGTTATTTGGTAACATCTTCAGACAGGCATTATAAGGGCGCTAAGCCTTCACTACGTATAACCATACTCCTCAATTTAACTCTGCAATGTAAACCAAAACTTATCATTTTTACGAAGTCTTAATTGAACTTAGGATTTCTTTAAAAGGAATAATTTTACTCGGTGATCAATCGTACCTTAATAAAAAATATTAATGACGACTCCTAATATTTAAAGTCTAGATATTGAATCCTCAAATCGATACGTTATGACACTTGGTCTTCCCATTACCTTATGTCTGAGACAAGAGGCGATGACCTGATTAAAATAGTTAATAGTTGATCGGATATTAACATGAAGCTCAAAAAAGGTTCACATGAGTAGCTACTAATTATATTTAATAATTTCAACCAAGCATGGGTCGTATTTAATAATATCGTGCAAGATAGATGCTAAGTGGTCAGTTATAAAGTAATTGCTTTGATTAGATGTTCATGGGACCTTGGGCAAGTCCTTCATTTGATAATGGGCAAGCCATTTCCTTGAAGACAAATGACATGTTGTTTGGGCGACCTAAGGGCATGACTACATAGATTAAACTTTGACCGTTGACTAGGTGCTTTAGACATAACAAATTTATAAATTTGTTTGAAAACACATAACAATTATCCAATGATAAAATCTTAAGAAAATCACAAACTATTGACTTTCTAAGAAATTTTTACGTAAAATTCTTTTCTAAAACTTAACCCAAATGATGTAAGAGTTTAGATAAGATTTCAAAAATATAATTAGCATTTTATTTTCATTCTAAAAATTGGGACATAAATAATGAATCAAGTTCTATAATAAGAGTCTTAAAAATCATAAATAGATAATATTTTAGAATATTTTTAGGTAAGAAATATGTATCTAAATTTAATCTAAATGGTGAAAATTTTAAATATGTTTTTTATACAACAAAAAATGAGGAATAAAACTTACAAAATAAAGAATAATTTCGAAGATGAAATTCTTAATAATTACAAATGTATGATTTTCTAATAAATTTCTAGGTGAAAATATATTTTTAAATTTGATCTAAATGGCGGAGATTTATATATATTTTTTGATAAAGCAACATTTAATTAAAAGAAACATAAATGATTAAGTTTTTCCAATGATAGAACCTCTTTAAGAAAACAAATGTGATTTTTGAATACTTTTAAAATTAAAAAATATTTTAAAAATTCTACCACATTGATAGAGAAATCTTAGAAATTATTTTCAATATTTAGATATTTAAATTTAATAAAAATTATTAGAACCAAGATCCTTAAATTAATTTGAAATTAAATGATACTATCTTTTGGACAAACGTGTGAGGGAGTTATAACTTTTTTGATAATCTAACTCTCGGCCTTAGTTCTGAAATGTAAACTAGAACCTATTTTTTAAAAATCCTTAGTCAAGTTTAAAACTTCTTTAAAAAAATAGATTTACCTAAGTGATCCATCACACCTATATAGAAAAAAAAATTAGTGACAATTTTTAAAATTGTGTCCAGCGATAACTACTTTAACTTATATGCTATAACAACTTGTAATATGGCATGTTATCATTGACAAAAACTTGTTTAAGAGTGGGAGATTGAAAAAAAATCATATAATCCCCTTCGAGTAAAATGTAAACAAACCACATTCTAGTGGGTCTATGAATACAATTTTTTTGCCACTTCACTAATTATAGATATATGATTTATTTTTTGTGTTTACTTATATTTTATATATATATATAATTATTGATAAATTTATTAATTTTTATCAAAAAAAAGTTCAAAGTAATTTTTTTAATTTTTCAATCTTTAAAAGTATTCGAAAAGAATTTTTTTATATTAATTTTTTTTAAAAAAATTTATTATTTTTTAATTTTTAAGATGTCGATAAATATCTTTTTACACAAAAGATAAAGCTATTGATGCACTTCAACAAAATCCTGACAAGTGACAACCATAGACACTTTTATTTGTTGATAACAATGGGTGTGTGAGTGTTCTTATCTAATGACTTAGGAGGCCAACACCTCATTTTTTTAAAGTTATTGTGTCCTGATCCTGGATCATATGAAAATAACTCTTCTTAACTCCAGCTATATAGCTCCATAAGTAATTCATATATCCCTTTGAAGGATTAGAGGAATAGGGCTGTAAATGAATTGAACATGAACGAATGAATATATATTTATGTTTGTTTGTTTGTTTTTAAAGGTGTTTGTGTTCATGTTTAGTTCATGTTTGTTAAGAAAATTACTCTGTTCATTCATGTTCATTCGTTTAAATAGTATGTTATTCGTGTTTGGTTCATATTCATTTAATTAAGTTAAATGAACTCATTTGTGAATATTAAATGTGTTAGGCAAATAGTCCCAATCTAATCACACCAGTAGAAGCAAAATTAAACAATCAATCAATCACACAAGAGATAATAATTTAACATAATTCTATCTAATTGACTTACATCCACGGATGAAAAATAAGATCTATTAGTTGTAGAGAATTACAAATATACATTCATATTAAGCACTCATAATCAATATCCATAGACCCTCTTAATCTCTTCTAGTCTTATAAAATATTTTTAACCTAAACAAACACATCCCATATGCATCATTTCAATACAAACAAATACATACCTATATGTACTCATTCATCATACCTATATAGACCTTCTTAGTTTTTTTTAGTCTATTCCATGCACCATACAAACATACATACCCATAAGATGTAAATCTTCAATAGTCTTATAAGGTATTTATCCTATAAAACCCAATAGCTCTCTTATATCTTTTTCTTATAGCTAACCCTATAGAGACTTCACTTATTTATAAGTATACAAACTTACATATTAAAAAAATTTTTCTGTTATAATTCTTCTTCTATAAGTCAAACTTACCTTTTAAGAATATTTTTTCTCTTTAAATTTTTCTTCTACAAGTCTTCTTATCCATCAAATAATATCTAACCAATCCCAAATAAACTATTATGGGATTTGAGTCATTATTCTTAATAATCTCTATCTTGACTCAAATTTTATCAAACATCTATCTTTATACTTGGCTCCACCTACAATGAAAATCTCACAATCATTTTCTCTCGTGTGTTTTCATGCTTCTCATAAATTGATCTATCAAAGCATGAACTCAAACTCTTCTCTTAAATCAAGCTCCTCTAAGCTTAACTCTTTTTTTCATAGCTCAAACTATCAACTTTTTTCACATCTTGAACCAACAACTCTGATATCACTTGTTAGGGATCACCATAGCTCTAATATCACTTGTTGATAAATCACCACAAATAAAATAGTAAGCTCAAATCAAGAATAAAAAAACACAAGTATATTTGTTTTAGCTTAACTTAAAATGGCCTACTTCAAAACTAATCTACTAACAAATAAATCTTTATAACTATAAGACTTTTAGAATGACAAAAGTCATCAAAAACTCCTTACTCAAAACTCAATTACACCTTTTTAGTAACTTACTTACCTAGCTATTTTTAACTATCTGGTATTACTAAACCAAAATCAAAGCATCTTATTTATAAGGATAAAATTCTTTATACCTTTACCAAACTCTCAATGTGGGATACAAAATAACTCAAATTCTTATAACTTCACTTAATTTTTGATGTAAAATTTGATGAAATTTGAGTCAAGATGAAGATTATTAGGAATAATGACTTAAATCCTATAACAAATTTATTTGGGATTGGTTAGATATTGTTTGATAGATAAGAAAACTTACAAAAAAAAATTTAAGAGAAAATAGATTCTTAAAATGTAAGTTTGACTTACAAAAAAAAAATTTAAGAGAAAAAATATTTTTAATAGGTAAGTTTGTATGCTTATAAATAGATGAAGTCTCTACAATGTTAGGTATAAGAAAAAGATATAAGAGAGTCATAAGATTTTATAAGATAGATATCCCATAAGACTACTGAAAATTTATATTTTATGAGTATGTATGTTTGTATGATGCATGAAAGTGGACTAAAAGAGACTAAGAGGATCCATATAGGTATGATAAATAGATACATATAGGTATTTATTTGTTTGTATTGAAAAGATACACATGAGATTTTTTTTTTGGGTTAAAAATACTCTATAAGACTAAAAGAGATTGAGATGATCTATGAGTATTAATTATAAGTGCTTGATATAGATGTATATTTATAATTCTCTATAACTAATAGATCTTATTTTTTATCCATGGATGTAGATCGATTAGATCAAATCATGTTAAATTATTATTTTTTGTGTGATTGATTGATTGTTTAATTTCGCTTCTACTAGTGTGATTACATTAGGGCTTTTTACCTAACAAGTGGTATCACAGTGAGGTTTATGAGAAGAAGAGGTCAACCCAAAAGATCTTAAAGCAAGTATTTTAATATATCTAAAAAAGGTATATCTAGTATGCATATGCCTAAGTTTAAAATTTCGTTATTTGATGAAAAGAGTAATTTCATGCTATGGTAAATTACAATTCAAGATCTGTTATTGCAACAAGGATTGGATTAGGCATTAAAAAATAATAAATATGAGGGAATGTTTAATGATAATTAGAATAAAATTTAGATGAAAGCTATTAGTACTATTAGATTGATACTAACCTCAAAGGTAAAGTATAGTGTGTTGACTGAAAGTATTTTAAAGAGTTTGTGGGATAAGCTTGAGAGTATTTATGTTTCAAAATCATTGACTTACAGATTATATTTGAAGATAAATTTGTATTCTTTAAAGATAAAAGAAAGTACAAGTCTTCATAATCATCTGAATAAGTTTAATAGATTGATTTCTTAATTGCTGATAATTTATGTTGATGAGTTAAAAGATAAAAAGAATGCTTTAATTTTACTATCATCTTTACCCAAGTCTTATAGACCTTTAGTTCAAACTTTGTTAGTAGGTAGGTTTATTTTGAAGTTGGATGATGTGACTGCGTTGTTACTTGATAACAAAAAGTTTATGGGAGCATAAAACTCATCATCTGAAGAGAGTACACTAACTGTAGAAGGTTTTGATCAAAAGAGAACTCAAAATAGGATTGATGGATCAAGAGAGAGATCTAAGTCAATAGATAAATATTACAATGACATAAAATGTTATTATTGTGATAAAAAAAAAGACGTATCCAAGTGTACTGCAAGAAGCTGAGAAATGATATGACTGCTTTAAAAAAATAATGAAAAAAAATCGGATGAAGAAAATAATGATACTGCTGTTGTTGTGTCTGATGATGATGATGTCATTTTGATGACTTGTATAGATGAGACTCAGATTTTGAAAGGTGATAAAAGTTAGATTTTGAATTCAGCTTTTATAGTTCATGTTTACAATGATAGGAATTTTTTTATGGAGTTAGATGAGAATGAGAAATATAGGGATATTATGGTTGCTAACAACGAAAAAGTATAGATTCAAGACATTATGAGTGTTCGCCTTAGATCTCATAATGATGTTGTTAGGATACTTCGTCATGTAAGGTATGTACCGAGTTGTAACTAAAATTTAATTACTTTGGATGAGTTAGCTTTTCAGAGGTACACATACTATGATAGTAATAATTCGTTAAAAGTGTATAAGAATAGTAGTGTGATTCTACAAGGAAATAGGATTAAAAATCACTTGTACATGCTTGATGGAGGCTCAATTGTTTGGATCCCTATGATGAAAAAAAAAAGAAAGGCAAATGTGTTAGCTTTGCAGATTTTGTTGAAGTATTTGAAGATTCAAGTCAAGAAAAGATTTGTTGGGATTTACCTTAAATTTCATAATCTCACATCGAAAGTTAAGTGAAGTTATAAGAGTTTGAGTTATTTTGTATCTCATATCGAAAGTTTAGTAAAGATATAAGGAGTTTCACATTTATAAATAAGATGCTTTAGTTTTGGTTTAGTAATCTCAAATAGTTAGACACCTAAAAAATAGCTAAATAAATAGGCTATTAAAATGATGTAATTGGGTTTTAGTTTAAGTTTTAAGTAAGAAGTTTTTGGTAACTTTTCTCATTCTAAAAATCTCACAGTTGTAAAAATTTATTTGTTAGTAAATTAGGTTTGAAGTAAATCATTTTGAGTTATGCCGAAATAAATATATTTGTGTATTCTTATTCTTGATTTAAGTTTACTATTTTGTTCGTGGTGATTTCCCAACAAAACAAACATATTCATGAACATTTATAAATGAACATATTCATGAACAATAAATAAACTATAACCAAACAAATTTAAACAAATAAACCTTAAACGAATATATAAGAATTTTAAAATAGGATTAAGGTAAAGGATAAAAATATAATTTTATTAGTATTATTATAAACAAATAAAAAATAAAACAATAAACGAATAATAAATGAATAAGTTTTAAACAAACTGTAAATGGGTTTATTCATAAACATAAATGAACGAAAAGATAATTATTCGTATTCGATTTATTTAATAAATGAACGCATAAATAATATTTAATATCATTTGTTAAATTTAATAAATAAATATAAACAAATAAAAACTGAATATGTTTACAACTAATTCGTCAAAAATTTTATTGCTTACACCTTTAAAGAGTAAAAAAAGAATGAGATACGAAAGAAACAAGCATAACAAAACAGACCCCATAAAGGAAAATTTTTTCTGCGTACTAATGCTATAAAATTGTAATGGGTGTCTACGTGGACACTTATAAGATTAATTAAATTTTTTATTTTAATATAGCACATTCATCAAATTAAAAAATATATGATTTATTACTAATTTTTTAATAAATATCACCTTAATTAACATGTGTGTGTGGATAATTCTTAAATACTTTTCTAAAGAGATATATCTCCTTTTTTTTTTTTTTTTCTGTTCGGACTTTGGGTAGTTTTTTTTTTCTAAGTACCGGGTACAATAACATTGTACCTTAATTTGCAGACTGCAGTCATTGTTCGCATTTCCACATTTTGAGCATGAGATCTTGGGCCTTGAGTCTTTTGGTTTTGGTACTTGGTAACGCAGTCTTTGATCTCTTGTTTTGGAACCAAAAAACACTTTTTAATTTGTTATGAAAAATTCAAAAACATTGAAAAAATTGTTTATAATCGAGCTCAATTATGTATTAACTTATAAAGTGTATTATTATTTCTTTATATTATTAATAATAATAAAATAAAATATGATATATCAATAAAATGTTAAATTCTTAATTATAAATTTAAAAATGAAGACGTAAAAGTTACATATTTGAAAGAATGGCATCCTTTGAGACCAAAGACAAGATGTCCAGATTTTTTTTTTGGCTTTTATAATTGTATATAACATATATATATATGGAAAATTAACCACTTTCATCAAAGACCATTGACATGATAATTAAGCAGATTGGCAAAAAAACTGTCTCCAGTAGTAATGCTATAGCATATGAACATTTTTCTCATCTCTCTCGAAATTTCTCAATCCCTCGTAAGGCTAGGAGTTTGAAAAGTGTAATGAAATGACATGTGGTTTTATTAGCTCTCGAGATGTTGGATTCTGTATCAGGATTCGGGAGAAGGACGTGGCCACTGACATCAGGGCACATGATCAGTAGGCCCCAACGTCCATCCATCACCGATCCATTTCTATGCTTAATTAGGGCTTTAACATCGTATCACCAAAGATTCTCCATTCTCCCACGTACGGACCCGAAGCAAAAAACATCATGGTTCAGTCCCTAGGGCTCCAAAAGCTATAAAGTCATGTCTTGTCCGGGTAAGCTCGTGGAAGTTTCATTCTTTTCCTCTTTTTCATTGGGACCTCGAAAATCGTATACCATATCCATCTTCACATTTTTTGGATGCTTGGAAGTTTCATACACATGAATTCATTCATTGTGTCAAAATTTCCACGCTTCTTGAATTTCTGCACAGTGCATACGTTGCTGGCTAGCTAGACTAATACAATGTTTCCATTTTTGCACCTAGAGCCCGGCTAAGTTCATTCTTAAGATCACTTGAATGAATAATTAGACCTTGATTTTGGCAAAAACTTCCCCTGTCAAAACAGAGTTGCTTGCATCGACTATTAATGTAGCCAAAAAAAAAAAGTAGTATATCAGATGGAGATTAGTCAGATCACTTAAGTTTACTTAGCCAACCTGCAAGATCATTTTGTTGCTCCTCTGGACCGTACAGGGTTGGTCAATATTCCGCATAAAAGAAATTTAATCAGGACAAACACACAACATATTTACTTTGTATTATATTTTTGGTTTTAGGAATATTCAGTGATTCAATGGTTTCCTATTTTAATAGCAAAAGGACGTGATTCTACGGGAAGGATGATTTGTGTAATCATCATCCACTTCTTCCGGGAAGAACTAACCTTATGATCAAATTTTCATAGAAGTCTCGTATATGAATTGTAAGAAAACCAAGATATAAATTGCAGTAATAATCAATTAAAGAGTTCAACAGCATCAATAAATTGTTTATTGTATCCTCACTGTGAGTAATCCAAAGCATTAGTATTTCATTCATTGGTTTTCTCCGCCAAATACTTCTGCTTCTCCTCATCCGTCATGAAAGCCGTGATGGGGAAAGATTTACCGATCCCCATCGGAGTCTTGAAATATATTTTGTTCCTGGCGGGGTCCTCGATGCTCATCTCAGTTATAGGCACCCATAGAAAAACCTGTTTGCTCTTAACCCCAGTCATCTTCTTCATCTTGAACTTCTCAACGTATGCAGTAACCTCCGTGGAATAGCTCACCCGAGTATTTGTCCCAACAAAGAAATGCTCATACGGGGCCTTCTGTTTCATCCAGACAAACCCTGTTTCCCTAACTCTTCCACATTCTTCCAGGTCTTGCAAAGGAAGCACACCTTTAGGGAACCCCAGCTCCTCCAGGAGCTCGATGGAATGGCGGTAGCACTCTTCAACCCCATAAACAATCTCCGCCCCAGCACGCTGATCATCTTTCCGGCAGCCGTTGCTAGTCATTTCTGAGGTGAATTAGGAGATATTATGAAGCGAATATGTGATGTTTTCAAGATTTAATTTGAGGAATGGATTGGTAGGGTGGTGTGTAGGCTTGAGGGTTATATGAAATACTTTAAGAGGAGGAAATTAAGTAGTTGGGTGGAAGTTGAGCTGATTGCAGGCTTCTGTAAGGAGTAGTTCAACAACTAAATGACTGCTACTTATGGCCGTCCTTATGTTGAAGTCTGATTGATGTTTTGTGTGTAAACTTTTGAAACAAAGAACGGAAATTTCAAATGATTCCGTTCCGATATAGTTTGGTGTATTTGGTTGATTGTCTTTCTTATATTTTCTTTTGCTCTCCATCTCCTAAAATAAACATTTTAGAAAAACTGAAAGTGAAAATTTTTCAACATGAAAAATAATCATAGGCCCTTACTATAAATGCTTGGGGAATCTCAAAGATTATTAATTTTCACAAAAAAAAAGATTAATTCTAAATAATTACTAAAATAATAACATAATGAAAATGCAGTGATTAAAATTATGAATACGTTATGTCAAGCAAATTTCATGGCGTTGATTTTAAAATTTTTGATCCATCAATTAAAACTTAAGAGTTTAATTTATAAAGGAAATGGATTTCCGTGTTGATGTTGATCTCCTTTTAGATGATTTGTTATCTTTTCAAAAGGACGGTGGAAAGAAAGATTCAAAGCATCTTTCTTAAAAAAGGATTGTACATTAAGCAAACTAAAAACCATGTCCAGAAAAAGTATGTGAAAAATGTTGCATCATGTTTAAAGAGGACTTCAGAAAATAGGGAAATTCTCTTTTTGCCTATTTTTCAACCACTTAAGGCATCCCATTTTTGGCTTTCTTGTCTCACAATTTAATTCATCTAATTTATATAATTATTTTTAAAAAATAATATTCAATAAATTTAAAATTCAAATCTCTAACATTTATAATTTATTTTGTTTTTCTCTATTTCTAGATGGTGAAATTTTTTTTTCACCAAAAAATTTACTATTATATATATATATATAATTTCTTATTCTATTATATCGACCCTATAATGAATTCGACCCTATAATGAATTATAAGCGAGTGATTTAAGGCACTACCATTTGTCTTTTGCCTCAAGAAAATAATAACAATCGGCAACGCATCAAATGTTATATTCATTGATGTTTTATTATTTAAAAAATTATTTTACATGTTAACTCTAAAATTTTTAAATTTCACAAGTAAAAAATTAAAAAAAAGCTTGACACTTATTTTATTATAACATAGTTATAAAAATTAATAAAAACTTAATAAACAAACAAACACGTGATAATATTTTAATTTCGTGTAAAATTTTATGATGCTGAACCATGAAGGGAATAAAGTTGGTTTATTTTAGGTATTGCCTTTTTTTTTTGGTCCAGCTTTTGTTGCGTCCATTCAACAAGTGACAAAGTCCCATGATTTGCGTTGGATTTCTTATCAGAAGGTCCGATGTCGCAACCGATAGCACTGTCATTCCCCTGTAGGCCCAGCCCATAATGCAGCTTCCTGTCCTTTTTGTTTTTGTAGAAACTGCTATTCCAATTCCAATTCCAAATCATGGCAACTTTCTCAGGAGTCTAGAGCCATGAATGACAGAACGTTCAATCCACTCTATGAATAAACAGTAAATACCCGATTCATTGATTGTTTATACATCAATCCATTCTAATAATATACTTTTATTGCAAAATTAACTTACACATCAACAATATATTCTTAAAACTCCATAAACGAAATTAAATAAAATCTACAATCACTTACATATGATTATCTCTTTATTAGATTTAAATTTTTTATTTTTTTATAATATGATCACAGCTTACGAAATAACTTTCTATTTTTTTTAGACTTAATTTTATTCTTAAATTATTTTAACAAAGTAATTTTTTATATCAATTTAGTGTATTAAAGATTGAGCCTTGATTGGCGAGAAAAAAAATTTCTTTTCATACCATTAGATTGGAGAAAATTTTTTTATATGAAAATTTGTCTTCTAAAAAAACATGAAGAAGAAGAATATAATCTCATACACCATGTGACTTCTTTTAGATTATAGTGCGGACCAAAGCAACGGCATGTCGTCCGGCATAAATGTGGGCATTGTCTCCCCATGCTATTGGCAAACTTTTCCTCCACGTATTCCACAGTTATTCGATAAAATCCTTCCTACAAATTATACTAGCAACAATTACCCACAAGCCCTTATCCTTTTGACTTTTTGTTTAATTCTCAGCATCTTTTGTTGCAATTTTTTTGTTGGTCGAAACTTGAAAGTGGAGATGGGACGAGTTTGAATATTTGATTAAGCACTCGAGTGAAAACTAAAAGGGACAAATGACCATTTGCATATTGGACGGGTCTCTTTTTTTTTTTTGTAATTTTATATTTAAGTCGTCGGCCACTGATCGTTGGTAGAGCACCGTTCGATTGCCAATTAAAAGATTTGGCGACCGACGAAACTTAACGGCTTTAAGTAATTCTACTAATTTTTTGTTTAAAAAAAAAAGGGAAAACGGAGGTCGATATTATGGCCCAGTGAAACTAAATATCGGCTAAATTAGGGATAACTGGGCCGAGCTAAAAGATCCAACTTTTTCCCAACCACGAAATCTGAAGTCTCCCGTCTGCTTTTGTCTAACACACTTCCATCTCGCACAATTATGAAGGGAAAAGAAAGATATAGATATAGTTATCAGGACTTAAATATTAAATATATACTGTATTAAAATAGTTAAGTTCCTTTCATGAAAAGAGAGCAAAAGCTTTGAATTGAAAAAAAAAAAAAAATCCAAAATCAAACAAAAATTACTCAGAAAAAACCAATCGGTTCCTCCGTTAGGTGATGGTTAGTGCTTTCTTCCATAAGAAGCAAAAGAAAAAGCGAAAGTCAAATTGGGATTTGTGCTTGGGCTTAACTGTCATTTTGTCGTACTGTGCCATTTTCATGCAATTTCTCTCATCCGGTAGCGGCGTTACTACTGGTTTGGGGAAATGTGTCGTATTTGCTGAAGCTACCACTGGTACTCGCGGCGGCCGAGGTGGCGGTGGCGGCGGTTTCTGGTCATCTTATTCTGCGGTTTCACCCTCTGGCATAGCCATCGCCGTCACTGCTATGGCCGGCATCGCACTCGCCGCCACCGTCATCTACTCTCGTAGGTAAAAAAAAAAAAGAGCAAAAAAAAGGTTGTCAAAAATCGTAGCTTCATTCTCATTCAAAATCTTGTCCATGATTACACAGCCTAGAGAGTAGAGAGCTTAGATTGCTTTTGATTATTAATTAGGTAAATTTGATAGATAGAATTCGACATGCTTACGGAACAGAAACCTTTAATGAGAGCCTTACGACGAAGTCACACATCCTCATCACCATCATCATCGCCGTCAAATACTTCTTCTTCATCATCGTCATTGTGGATTCATTTGCGATCGGTTTTATTAGTTGTTGCTTCTTCGTCGTCATCGTCATCTTCCTCATCTTCCTCCTCACCACTTCCAAATGATCGGTGAGTCTCCTTTTTTCTGTTGAACTTAAACTAATCCTTTTCATTTTATTTTAAAGATTTCTACTTATCTTTGGCAGGGTTTTATAGATTCCAACCTTCTTTTTTTTTCCTTAAATTTCCTTCTTTTTTTTTTCTTTCTTTCGGTTTCTAAATCACTGATCTGAAAGTAGTCGAATCAATTCCATCACTGTCATGTTCCTTAAGTTGTTAATAAGAGTTCGATTTCAATCTCATCGTCTTTTCCTCTCTCCAGAGGTTCTTAATCCGATTATTGTTCGGTTGTTTATATATATATACACTTTCTTTCAAAGTAATTTTGAAAGCCTTAACATTTTGAATACTGATGTTGATCATACTAGTCTAATGTTGCAATTCTTTTCACTTTTTGGTAGTAGTAGCGGTCACTTTCGGAATCGAATTCGTTAAGCAAAATTTGAGCAAAAGCCATTAAATTTTTTATTTCAAGTATGATATTACGGCCATTTTAATAGTACTTCATGATAGGCTGTTCATTAGGATTTGGACCTTTTAGTCGTTGCAGTGGAGTTGTGATTTTTGTTTGTTCTCATCTTCATTTGCAACAGTTACAGACCCTCTTGGTGATTGCAATCGCCTCTATTTGCAGTTTTTCACTTGCTTGTCTTCACTCCTCCACGTATCTACTCAACTTGTAGCATTACTCAGTTGAGGGTTCCACAAGTTTTGTTTCCTCATGTGATGTATTGCATTTTTGGAAGCTTATGGACTCCTATAGTGTATCTTTCATAAATCATGCTTGGACAGAAAAAATTATGCTGTTATTTTGTGAAGGTTAAAGAGTATAAAAAGTCCTGAATTATAATTTAAAAAATCATCCAAATCTTTATTTTTTTATTTCAATCAGTCAACCCCTCCAATATTTATATGCATCTAATTAAGCTTTTATTTGGATGAAAAGTTAGCAATGTTAATTTTTTTGTCAATTAAGATAAAATTTCATGTGACATCAATAAAATAGATGAAAGGTTGCCACATGACGTATTTAATATATATGTGAAAATTAAATAAAATAAGCTTTTCTTTTTTTCTTTTTTCTTCTCTATTTTCTCTATCCTTCTCTCTCTAAGATCTCTCTAAGGATTCAACTGGCTATAGTTTGGGGATTCATTGATTAAATTTTGTCACATTACTAGATTTCATTCATTTAATGATTCAATTGAGTCAAAAAAGAAGATTGAGGGTTTGATTGATTGCAATAAAATATTAAGACCTTAAATGACTATTGAATTATAAAGGGTATAATGTTAAGACCCCTTAGCCTTTTGTGAACTTCTCCAAAATGATTGGAACTGCTATTCATATTTACTGCCTATTAATTTCATTTACATTCGTTTTTCCATCTATGATTATCATAAGCTTATATCTTGATAAAAAGAGTTAGTAATTTTGTTTCTTTTTTTTTTTTTTTTGCAGGGGTATTCTAAAATCACCTTGGTCTCATAGGAGAAGAAAGCATGCCCTTCTACCTAAACGATGGAAAAATTTATTCACAGCAGATGGGAAACTCCTTGATGATGGTGTCAAGCTTCTGAAGACAATTCGAAATGGAGTATGTTATTAAACTTGTTTCATACTTATTTGCCTTCTCGTTCATCTGAGTTTGTTACAGATTGTATCTGGTTTATTCTGTTTTAGTGGATATGTCATTGCTGCTTGAGAATTCATTCTTTGCATCTTCAAATACAGGGTGTTGATCCAAGTATTAGAGCAGAGGTGTGGCCTTTCCTCCTTGAAGTGTAAGATTCATATACTTTTATGTACTACTGTATAGTTTGATTCGAATAAACCTTTCTCCTTTTAAATCTTTAACCTCTAGGTTAATTTGCTCCTTTCAAATCACTGGCTAGTGTGCCTGATTACTTTTTCTAATGAATCCTTGTATCATCATTTTATCATGGTGCTTTTCGAACTATTCATTGTCTCAATGATTTTTAACTGGAAACAAAGCCTTGGTTAAAGAGGAGGGAAAATGGATTATTATATGTATTCATTTGAATTGTATGCTCCAAGTATCTATTTTAACCTCTTATTTTTTCTTGCTGCTTGAGTTTTTCTTCATTTGTAATTATTCGTCATATTAATCACTTATCTGGAAAACAAATTTTTTGAGGAGATGTTTTCTTATGCATTTTACAGGTGGGTCATAAATGACCAGTTATACCATCTAACTTTGATGTCTGCATGCTTGAACAGATATGACTTCAACAGTTCGAAGGAAGGAAGAGATTCTATTAGAACTCAGAAAAGGTATATTTATTTTCTTTCTTTTGCTTCTTTAATACACAGATTCATCAGCCAATGCTTTGTTACTGTTACCATCTTCCTTTTCCCTTCTCTATCTCTTTTTCTTTGGTGTTTTATTTGTTTACTTATTTATTTCTGATACAGAAAAGAGTATGAAAGCTTGCGGAAACAGTGCCGCCAAATTCTTAAACGTATCAAGAAGAGCTGTAAGTTGAAGGAAACTGTTGGAAACAGCTGCAATGAAGACAGTCAAGTTCATGATTCTCTAGGCTTAGAGGATGTGGTTAGTGGTAGGTGGTCACACTCCACTGAGGGAGGAAGCCCTGTGGTTGATGATTTTGATCACCCTCTATGTGATCGAAGTCATCAAACCCTTCTATCTACTGACTCATTTTTGAAGGGAGATGTTGATAAGAGTGTGGTCACTTGTGAATATGCCTCTACTGGAGAGATAGATTCATCTGATTCTGACTCCTCTGAAGAACATGGAAACACACCCCTCGTTGCCTCAGTAACAACTGAGGAAAATAATATTGATGAAGATGATAATGATAGCTCCTCTCCCTCCGAGATAGAAGGCAGGTCCAAATCCCACATGGATGAAGATTTTGCCACATGGCAGAGAATCATACGCCTTGATGCTGTGAGGGCAAATGATGAATGGATGGTTTACTCTCCAGCTCCGGCCGCAGTATCAGAAATCAAAGCACAACGGTTAGCTGAGAGTGTTGGCTTGAAGGATTGTGATCACTTAGAGCCATGCCGGATTTTTCATGCTGCTCGTCTTGTTGCTATCCTTGAGGCCTATGCGCTTTACGATCCTGAGATAGGTTACTGCCAAGGAATGAGCGATCTGCTCTCTCCAATTATCTCAGTGGTAGAAGATGACTCTGAGGCCTTCTGGTGCTTTGCTGGTTTCATGAAAAGAGCTCGTCATAATTTCCGACTTGATGAAGTGGGCATTAGAAGACAGTTAAACATTGTGTCCAAGATAATCAAGTGTAAGGATATTCATTTATATAGACACCTGGAGAATCTTCAAGCAGAAGATTGCTTCTTTGTATATAGAATGGTTGTAGTTCTTTTTCGGAGGGAGTTAAACTTTGAGCAGACACTTTGCCTCTGGGAAGTGACATGGGCAGACCAGGCTGCGATTCGTGCAGGTATTGCAAAGTCTGCTTGGGGGAGGATGAGAATTAGAGCTCCCCCAACTGATGATCTTTTGCTTTATGCAATAGCAGCTTGTGTTTTACAAAGGAGGAAACTAATCATAGAGAAGTATAGCAGCATGGATGAGATAATGAGAGAATGCAATAGTTTGGCCGGACATCTGGATGTCTGGAAGCTTCTTGATGATGCCCATGACTTGGTGGTCAACCTGCACGATAAGATTTAGGACTAATCTGCCTTTTTTCTTTTTTCCAATTTCCTTCACTGATTTTTTTAAAACTTTCCTCGACTCCTGCACCATTTAGGGATCCCTAAACTAAGGGATCCAAGTTACTTGACATTTCTGCTTGAAACAAGCGGTGTGATAGCCAATTCCCTGTTCCAAGTAAATTATGGGATGTACCATGATGTATTGCCCGCACTCGTGCTTCATCTGAGTGATGGTGGCAACGCTGAAAAAATCAGCAGTTTAGAATGTTTAGCTTGCTTGCAGTTATTGAACGATAGAATCTTGCACGTTAGTTTTCTCCTTTCGTTTCGGTTCTTTGGCATTACTGTTTACTTTTGTTGCAACCCGGTTAACCCTGTTCAGACTGGTTTCTCTTCTGGCAGCTTCTCTTTTCTCTGATTCTTTTGAATAAAAAATTAAAAATTAAAAAAAAAAAAACCCACAGGGAATATGTGTAATGCGTTTGAATAAATAAAAGTGACGTTTTTCTTAATTTATTTGGAAATTTTCAGTTTATCTTTGCTAAAAATACTAGTTGGTTAAGGAATTAAATAAATGCATTCTATATGTTCATTCAAAGTCTTACCAAATGGGTTGAATTTGTTTGGAATTAAATTCCACTATCTGTCAAATTAATTAGGTAAACATATTCATAAAGCAATATGAGAGTTTATTTCAATATTTTTACGACATAGGTATGATTTGAAAGAAGAAATTTTGTTATAATTTGTAAGCGTTAAAATATAATTTTAAAATTATTAAATATTATTTTTTTAAAAAAATTTATTATATGAATTAATTAAATTAAATTTATTTTTTAATTTAATAGTAATGTTTTGAATTTTTTTATTTTATTTTTCCTTAAACAATCCAATTTTGATTTTTTTTTTAAAAAATTACTGTTAATGAGATTTGTAGATTTTATAAAAATATTAGTAAAACTCCTCTTGTATGTTGTCACACTGTCGATTTTAAATCCGAATAAAGGAGGAATGTTGCGATAAGTTGACATCTAGTGTAAAATATAATCAAACCCTAATGAAAGACTAAAACAAAAAAATTTATTGAGTCGTCGCCTCCTAACGAAATGCCGCATCCGAGCCCAAATATATCGTTAAATATGCAAAGGTTACTAGGTCATCGCCCGGAAGTGACGCGTCGCATCGTCGCTCGGGTACAATGTCAAATAGGCAAGGTTTTCGTGTTTTGGTAGACGAAAATGAGTAAAGAAGCTGGTCTATAGGGTTAAATTATGCTTAGCTACTTAAAATATAGGATCATTAATTGATAAGTTTGTAGAGATAAGTAATGCAATGGCTAAAAGAAGAATTAATATTATGAGTTTTCAAGAAATTAAGTGGGTAATGTCATAAAATATAAATTTGTAGATTTATTGTTAAATATGTATTAAAAGAATCATCATTAATTTTTTTATCATAAAATATAGATCTGTAGATTTACTGTTAGATATGTATTAAAGGAGTCATCACTAATCTTTTATTATTTAGGTGTGATTGGTCACTTGATCGAATCTATCATATTTAAAGATTGATTTAGGTATCTTTAAATAGTAAATTTTACTCCACGAAAATAGATTTTAGATTCGGGAATACGGTTACGTATGAAAAAAGTTATAGCACCCTCACAGTACCCTTCCAAAGGATGGTATCAGTTTGATTTTAAATTATCTAAGCCTTAACCATATTTATGATTTATTAAAATATTTAATATTGAAAATTAATCTTAAAATTACTCTAATAGTTTGGTAGCAATTTAACATAATTCTTTCACCTCAGAAGTATAAATAGAGATTAGTGTCTCACCCTGAAGAGACTCCATCGTCGAATTCATTTAAATTTTAGTTAAAGAAATAATCAGTAAAATTTTTTAATAGTTTAGTAAAATTTACTTTGATACAATTTTCTTAATAGTTTGGTGAGATTTTTTTATAAAATTATTTTTTAGAAAATATATTAAATATTTCAATAGTTTAGTAAGATTTAATTTAAGATGCAAATTTTCTAATAATTTGGTAGGGTAAAGTATAAAATATTTTATTAACAATAATTTTTTTATAAAAATTTATTTATGAGATTTTTTAATAGTTTAGTAGAATTCATAAAAATTTAAATTCAAGAAAAATTCTCAAATAGTTTGATAGCAATTATGAATTCATTTTAAAAACTTTTATTATTATTATTTTATTATTATTTTTTAAAAAAATTCATGAAAATATTTGATTTAAAAATAAGTAGAATAATAATAATGATAATAAATGAAATTAAAGAAAATCTAAAAAGAATAAAAATAAATAAAATATAAATAGAAAATAAATAAAAAAATCTAGAAAAAAATAAATAAAAATGTAAATAGAAAATAAAAAGAAAATAAAAAAACTACGATTGGGTTGGGATTGGAGCGCGAATCATCACGCGAGTCAATGGGTCGACGCGTAAATCTAAGTACTTCAGAACAACGCCATTTTGGCACAGTATAAAAGGCAAAATCTTTCGTTTTTCCTTATACTTGCCTTAGCTCTCTCTCTCTAACTCCTTTTTCTATCTCGCCTCTTTCTAGGATTTCCAGACTTAACCGTCGAAAATTGGATTTGGTCATCAGTTTCTTGAAAACTAATTGGAACTTGGCTAAAAATTCAAAACCTACCGAAAAATTCATATGTTCTTCCCAAAACATAAATTTTTTCATATTTTTCTAGAAAACTCACCCTCTTTCAAATTTTTGAAAAGATCCCAAATAGTTTCACTTTCCATCAAACCCCAGAACCTCCAAAAAGATAAACTAATCTAGAAAACATATTCGTCCAAATAGCTGTAAAAACCTAGAACCCAGATTCTTCTCTTTGCTTACTTTGTGTGATTTAGATATTCATTTATAGCGTTTATTTAACAAAAATTTAGGGATTTAATAGCATTAATCTATACTTGAATCATGGGATTTTATTGTGGTCAATGATTCCACTGATCCAATTAAAAAACCAATGCTCGATTTCAATTCACACATGGGAATCCAACAACTTCGCTGATTTCTTGCAAAAGACAAAATCAAAATAATAATAATAATAATAATAATGATGATTAAGCCTAAAGCCTGTATTCAACTAATCACTATTGGGCCCAATAAGTAAAATACCCAGACAAAAATAAGTGTCTATAATTACCCTTCTTTGCACATTTCTGTGAAACAGGAATAATGCAAAGACATAGATAGCCATTATGTTCGGGCCCAATACTGAAATCAAATTAAAATATGAAAACGACTAAACTAAATCAAAGTTGAAATTAATTGAGGTATACCAAAATATAAAAGTGAAAATGATTGAGATTGAGCTATAATTCAAAAAATTAAAATGATTTAGATTGAGTCAAAATTGAAATTAAGCGACTAAGATCGAATTGCGAGTCAAAAAATAAAATGATCTGGATAGAGCTAAAATCAAAATAAGAGACTGGGATCAAATCGTGAGTCAGACAAATAAAATAATTTGGATTGAACCGAGATAAAAAATTAAGTGATCGAGATAAGTCGCGAGTTAAAAAAATAAAATGATCTAAACCGAGCCGAGATAAAAAATTGAGTGATTGGGATCAAACTGCTAGTCAAAAAAATAAAATGATCTAGATTGAGCCGAGATCAAACATTAAGTGATCAAAATTGAGTCGTGAGTAAAAAAATAAAATGATTTGGACCGAGCCAAAATTAAAAATTGAGTGACCAAGATCGAACTGAGTAAAAAATAAAATAATTTAGACCGAGCGATATTAAAAATTGAGTGAGTAGGATGAGCCGTAAGTCAAAAAAATAAAATAATCTGGATCGAGCTGAGATCAAACATTGAGTGACTGAGATGAGTCGCAAGTCAGAAAAATAAAATGATCTAGACTGAGTCGAGATCAAACATTAAGTGAACGAGATCGAGCCACGAGTCAAAAAAATAAAATGATTTGGACTGAATCTAGATTAAAAATTGAGTGACCGAGATCGAACCGTGAGTCAAAAAAATAAAATGATCTGGTTTGAGCCAAGATAAAAAATTAAATATGTAATTAAGCGACAATGCGACCAAAATGAATGTATATTCTATGAAAATGCATCAAAATTTCAATTGCGGTACTAAAGTTCTCAAGATTTTTTTTTCTGCATACTTTTCACAAGGAGAATCAAATCCATTTTTCGTCACTCAAAATAGGAACTCATCTTTTTTTTAAAGGGAATTTTCAAAACCAATGCTTTTACCAAACTTTGAAGATTTCATCTTTTGCCTTCATCCCTTTAACTTTCCTAAAGTAATGCACAATCCTTCATGACATTATTTAATTATTAATTATTATCCTAATTTCAAAATATAAGATGCAAATTATACATTTTTTCTATTCATGGCAAAGCACGAAAAGAAAAAGGTCAAGATTAAATGTGAGACATAGATAATATGAAATGGATATCATTTATTTGAATAAGAAACAGATTACAAATGATGGCAATGGGACCAAAAAAAGGCATATAAAAATGGTCATTTGAGGTAATAATGCCCTAAGACAAATAATCAGATAATCATGATAACATATTTTAGATTTTTTCAAAAATTGAACCATATAATATCCTCAGCACTTCACAACTTTTCAAAAATTCACTGATATTGGCTTTGATGCACCTCACGAATGATGTAATATCCTCCTTATTCAAGTCACCTTTACAAATTTTGAACTTAGATAAACCTCCATTTAGTTGAAGCTACCATTTCAGATTTTTAACTTGAACTCTCATTTTTTTTCTCTTTTTTTTAAGCAAAGTATTTTTTTACGACATCAAAATTTATGGGATTAAACAGGTCATCTCCATCCATTTCTGATAAAATTAGGGCTTATCCTGAAAAGGCATTTTTCACAACAAACGATCATTCCAAATTTGAGATCCATTTTTCTCTATCATCATGTTGACTCGAGAGGATTCTTTTCAACATTAATTATTTTTCTCAAAATTAATGAGGACAAGCCTTTTTGTAATGAGCTTTCATCATTTTTCTTTGGTATAGTTGACAATGACAGAGCATTACTAATCTTTTCTCTTCAATGAAGTTTAATTGCTCATCGCACTCTTGAATCCATTTAGCTTTTTTTAATCCCATTTCTCTTAAGACTCTCAAGGATGAAATTTTTACTTTCACTAATAATATAACTTTCATCCCATAAACCAAGGAAAACAAAGTTGTCCCAGTAGAGGTGCATGCTAATGTTTGATAGGCATCCAAAACAAAATGCAATTTCTCATGCCAGTTTTTATACATTTATGTTATCTTTTTCAGAATCTTTCGACATTCTTATTTTTAACTTCTACTGCTTCATTCATTTTTGAGTAGTATAGAGCTGAATTATTATGTTTAATTTTGAACAAAGCATATACTTATTGCAACATCTTATTGTTTAAGTTCTTTGCATTATCTGAAATGATCCTTTTTGGGAGCCCATATCTACAGATTATTTGTCTCTTGATAAACTACAAACTACTGATCGAATTACATTTGTAAAAGAAGCTACTCTGACCCATTTAGTAAAGTAATCAATCATCACAAAAATAAATCTATTTTCGTGTGATGCTTTTGGAGTAATATGACCAATGACATCTAATCCCTATATAGAAAATGGTTATATAACACAGGCCTCATATTCAGTCACATTATTAGTGCAATTGAAGTTCAATTTTATTGTAATGGAGTAATAATGCCTTTTTGGAGAAATTGCCTTAATTTTATGTATTATGGTATTAGCAGCCCCATCAAAATACATTTTCCATGACTTTCCATCATCATTGTCCTCTTCTAATCCTAAGATGGTTATTAACTCTTCATCTGAAAAATATAGTTCATGGGCTTATAGCTTTTAACGACACGATCTGTAAAGAATTCAACAATGGTACTTCCTTTGATCGCCTTTTAGCTTATGTATATTATATTATATTCTAAAAGCATTACTTACCATCTTACGATTCTTTCTAATAATGATGGCTTGTCAAAGATTTACTTGACTGGATCGAGTTTAGCCATAAGTCAAGTACTATGGTAAAGTATATACTACCTGAGTCTTTTAGCTGTTCAAGATAAAGTACAACACATTTTCTTTAATAACGAATACTTGGACTCATACTTTGTAATTTTTTTGCTCAAGTAGTAAATAAACTTTTCTTTTTTACCAGATCTATCATGCTATCCTGGCACACATCATATCGATTTCTCATGAATCACTATGTACATAATTAATGGTCTTCTCAGAACAAATGATACTAATATTGGACGATTTGGTAGGTTTTGCTTAACCTTATCAAATGTTTCTTGAAATTTTACATTCCATTTACTAGGATTGTTCTTTCAAAAAAGTTTAAAGATGGAATCACATTTAAAAGTAAGTTAAGAGATAAATTGAGAAATGTAGTTTAATCTGCCTAAAAAACCTCGAACTTTCTTTGATGTACTTGGTGAGGATAAGTTTTAAATAGCTCATATCTTGTCTGGGTCAACTTCAATTCCCCTTTCACTAACCACAAAACCTAGCAATTTGCTTGACTTGGCTTCAAATGTACATTTGGATGGATTTAGCTTAAGTTGAAATTTCCTTAACCTCTTAAATAATTTTTTAAGGTTAGCTATATGGTCTTTTCCCTTTTGAGATTTTGTGACCATGTCATCTACGTACACCTCAATCTCTTTGTGCAACATATCATGAAAAAGTGTCACCATGACCTTTTGATAAGTTACTCCAGTATTTTTCAATCCAAAAAGCATAACCTTATAACAAAAAATTCCTACTTAATTAAAAATGTAGTTTTTTTCCATATTATCCTGAGCCAACTTTATTTGATTATAACCTGAAAATCCATCCATAAAAAGAAAAATTACATGTCGAGCTGTATTATCCACCAATGTATCAATATGAGATAAGAGATAGTTATCTTTCAAGCTAGCCTTGTTCAGATTGTGATAGTCCACACACATTTGTATCTTTTCATTTTTTTTTAGAACAGGTACTATATTGGCCATCAATTAAGAAATTTGGCCACTTGCAAAAAGCCCACATCAAACTGCTTTTTTACCTCTTTTTTAATCTTTTACAATATTTTAGGTTTCATTCTTCTCAATTTTTATTAAACTGGCCTATATTCAAGCTTCAGAGATAGCTTATGTTCCACTATCTCAGTGCTGAGCTCAGACATATCTTGGTAAGATCAAGTGAACACATTTACAAATTTTTGAAGTAAATTCTCTAATCATTGTTTATTAACCACTAGAAATGAGGTACCGATCTTGACTTCTTTTTTATTCTCATCATCTTTTAAATTGATCATCTTGGTAAGTTCTCGATAAAGCTCAATAAATTTATCTTCTTGTTTAATTAATCTCATTAAATCTGAAGGTAAAGTGTATTTTTCAGAGTCTCTTTCAGTGTCAAGTTTATCAGCATTAATTGAATTTTCAAAATTAAATCCCTGGCTAGTTTCATGATTATCCTCATATTCATTTGTGGAGCTGAAATTAAATAAAACAGGAAGTATTAGCGAAATGTTTTGATGGGAAAATGGATTGAATATAAGAAATGAATAAAATACATGCTCTTATTTTTTATTAAAATAATGGATAATAAGAGGTCTATATATAAGAGATCATCCCAATACTTTTGGGCATAAGCGATTGGAAGTTGTAATTACTTTGAAAAAGTATTCATGACAGTAGGCATTTGGATGACATTTTAATTTTTTTAATTCAAAGTTTGGTGGACATGGATAAACTAACACTCATTCCCTTCAAATATCTTCATTTATCATATGGATGAATAGTTCAACAAAAGCTTCTTCCATGTTTAATTCTTTTTTAGCAATTTTTCTTAGCTCTCGGATGCATGTATCCTCTAAGATTAAATGTTTCATACAAGTGAGGAACACACATCAGTATATTTCTTGCCATCTTTTTTCCTCTTCTATCATCTTGTATTCCTTTTACTTTGTATCCCAAGCCTAGTTTCTCGCTATTGTCTACAATTACTGGTGGTTCTTTTATCCCCTGCAGTCTTTTACCTAGTTCAACTCCAATATTCCATCTTTTATTAATCATCTAATGGATCATGATTTTATTGAACTTAGGACCTCTACTTGTAGCATTAATAAGTTCAAAGGATAGATAAGAGCACTCTAACGACTCTTCTGTAGCTTCGATGTATGGATCATTCATGGGTTGAGTCACCAATAAGTCTTCTTCTTCAGCCACAATCATCAATTGATCTTTCATATTGAATTTAACTTTTTGATGCAAAAAATAAGGAACAACACCTGTAATGTGAATCCATAGTCTTCTCAACAAATAATTATAGGATAGAGAAATATCCATAACCTAAAACTTTATGTTAAAAACATAAAGTCCAATTTGCATAAGCATTTCAATAACTCAAAATAATTCACGTCCGGTTCCATCAAACTCTTAGATCACTATATAATTGCTTTTGATGTGGGACATATCAATAGGCAGCCTTGCTAAATTAGACATGGGCATAACATTAATGGCCAAACTATTACCAATAAGGACTTTAGCTATAATATGACTTTTACATTTAATAGTGATATGCAAAGCCTTTGTACTTTCTTCACATTGAGGTGGAATCTTATCATCACTAAAGGCTATATAATGTGATACCATCGAGTTCCCTATCAGATGATTCACATATTTCACTGACATGTTATGTGTCATATAAGCCTAATTTAACACCTTCAATAAGGCATTACGATGTGATTCTAAATTTAATAGTAGTGACAACAAAGAGATTATAGCTGGTATCTTGTTCAATTACTCTACCACAGAGTACTCATTATGCTTCACCAACTTTAGGAACTTGTAAGTTTTTTTTTGGGCATAAGTTTTAGGATTTTTTTTTAGAATCAAATCTGATCAAGTTTATTTTTTTTTATTTTTTTTCTTATTTTTTTAGCATATCTGAAGTATAGCATCTTTCATTTTTAGTTATGCCACCTACACCAGTTATATTGGTAGCATCAAATTTAGGCATGATTTCTTTTAATTCTTGAACTGTCACCTTGCAACCATACTTGCATGGCATGTTCTTTTCATCCTTGTAGGGGAATGGACTTGGGAACTTGAAAATAAACTTGTCCACGATCGATCTTGGCTTCTCACCATAATGTATGGTGATCGACTTTGGCACCCACTTATCAGTCATAACTACTTCAGCACATTTCGAGGCTTTTATTTCTTCGTACAACTCGATCTGATAAGAACTATTAGCCTCTGTACCTCATCATGAAATAGTTTGCACATTTTAATAGAATGTCCCAAAACTTCACTATGATACTTGTATTTTTTATTCAAGACACGTCTCTCATGATAGGTATATGGGTCCACCAATTGTATCATCTCAGCTTTATATAAAGCTTTTTATAACTAATTGAATGGCATTTTGATCTTCTTCACTCTTCTTTTTATTTGCCCTTTATCCTCATTCAAAGCATTAATTGCATGATTAGGTAATAGATTACCACTAAAATTAAGAGTTATTTTTCCATTAGTATCAAAATTTATCAGCTCCTCTTTAATTAGACTTTGCACCACGTGTTTCAAAGAGTTACAGTTTTTGGTAGAATGGTTGGTAACCCCATAATGATAGTCTCAGTAAGCAGTGGAATCATATCAATTAGGGTAAGGAGGTTTAGGCGATTTTGTAGGGATGAGAGCAATCAAGTAATTTTTATAAAGTTCTTAGTACAATTTTGTGTAACCAATAAGAATAGGATCAAAGGTGAGTTTTTTTTATTATTTCGTGGGTCCCTTATACCACTTATTGGGTTAGTTGGACAAACAAAAGGCCCTGTTGTGTTCGAGGTGTTTAGATTGTAGATAGGTGGTCTGAAGAAGGGTTGGTAAGTGGATAGATAAAAAGGTCATAAAGCTAGTTGTTGGGGAGAAACTGAAGCGTGATTTATGATACAATAATATATGGGATAAATCAATTGAGGGTAGTTTCTATATTGTTGTCCTTCGTAACCCACAGCTTAAGTTTCACTCTCTTTTTTTTTTAGGTATTCTTTTAGCAGTAGAGGGCTTTCCTATTAAGCTTGACATTTTTATGGCATTTTTAATGATTTATCCCAAAATCACCATGTCAGTAAAATTTTTAGTCATATTTTTAATCATTTTTTCATAATAAGGTGACTTTAGAGTACTTACAAATAGCACTATTGTTTCTTTCTCTACTAATGGCAACTACACTTGAACGGTTACCACCTTTGTGCATACTCTTTAAAAGACTCAGTCACTTTTTTGTTCATACTTTACAATGAAAGATTATTAGAAATCATATCTATAATATAGCGAATTGATTAATAAAGGATCAAGTCAAATCTTTTTAGGATCATATGTGGGCCTTGTCCAACTGGACGTATTATCTAATAGCAAATCTAATTAAACTATCTTGAAACATGTGCATGAGTAATTTTTCATTACTAGCATATGCTACCATCTTATGATAATACATCATGACATGTCTAATATGGGACTTGGTACCGTTATACTTTTTAAACTCTGGTACTTTAAACTTTAAGAGTATCTCACATCTAGTAGTAGACAAAGCCCCGTGGCATCATAGAACCATAAAAGTTAAGGCTTTCTACAGCTTGCAATCTCTCATCAATCATATTCATCATGTAATTAGCCTTAGGGTGCTCCGAGGACTTAGCCATTTTTAACTTCAATTTTTTTTTTTTTTGCTTATTAGGGGTTTGGATCGGTTCAACTGTCTTTTCAGCAAAAACAAGATTAATGTAACTTTGAACATTTTCTTGATTATGTGTATAAGCTATTCCTAGATAATTATACCTTAGGTATGTTGGTTATTGAGCAAAAAGCTTTGAATAGATTAGGTCTGATGTGAACCATAACATGGAGGATATAGCCACTTAATGACTTCACATGAAACATCTTCCTCCATTGCTTTTCCCTTGTTTATCTTATCCAAAGCTTCAAGGATCTTACTCAATTCCCCTTTGATTTTCTCTTGAGCTTTTTTCAACTTCTTAACACAACTCACATTATCTTCTCTATTTTCTTAGTTTGAGCTTAAGTGTTATACGGATGTTGAGCTATATTTGAAACTTATATATGATAATCTAAAATTAAAGATCTTGTTATGAGCTAACATGATTAAGAAATGATTATGAATGGATGTAATGCAATGCATTGATAAGAAAAAAATATTTTTCCTTTTAAAGATTTCAACAAAAATGAACTTTTATTTATTTCACAAAAGTTTATTTTATATCAAGTCTAATACTCTCCACTTGTAAAAACGCTTGATTTGTTTGAACTAATGTTTAGCCTCCTTAATGAAATTCAACAGTTGCTGCCCATGTTTTTTTATTGGTGTGACCAGAGTTCTTAATGTCTTTGCCTCTTTTGCCATTTCTCATGCCTTACTTATCACCTTGCTTATCTAGGTTACGAGATGTTCTATGTAGCTTTGCCTTTTACCAAACCATACTTGATAGAATAGCTTCCTATGTTTCTTTGTGAGTGCCGTGATATGATTTTCCTAGTCACTTAATTTCGATTTTAGTGTTTGGATATACCTTTCAAGCATCTCATTTTCTTGCTAAGCTTCCATATAACCATCATCCATTTGGAAACATTTTTTTTCAATTTTTCATTCTTATAGGTTAAATTAGCGATATTTATTTTTTTAGCCTTCACTTGTAAGTGCAATCTTTTATGCTTTTGCCATAGCTCCATCAATTTCATAAGGGCATCGTCATGCTCTTTAATAGCTTTTTGAGTTTTGCTTACAACCTTTAACCTCTTGTGTTGTTGATGAAGTTCAGCCAAATCTTTAACTATTATATCATACTCTTTGGAAATCTCATGGACTTAGACTTTTAGCTTTTCTGCTTTATCTTTTCACTGCCCCTTTTTTTTTTGAAGCCTTAGAATTTCTTGTTTCAATATATCCTTCTCAACTTTTGATTCTTTCATTGCAAGTTTCAACTTTGAAGGCACCTTATCTAATCTTTGATACACTGATCGGACATGATCCATGGATGCAATCTTTTTGCCCCTCTTGGCTCTCCACACCAAATACCCTTAGGTGACTTACAGTGAATAATCCAAGGCTCATTTTTTTAGGCTTCTTCTAGGCCCTGATTATATTATTAATTTTTTAAAATATTTTAGGTTCCCCAAATAAATAGTCAAATTGGCTGAGCCTATATGTCATAAGAACAAACAGTTCAGTTTTATACTACCTTTTTACCATTAATAGTGCATAACTTGTTGATCTCATAAACCTAAAAGTGGAACCCCTACCTCATTCTACATTGATACAACATGGGTTCTTGACTCATCCATACGACTAGCCATTTCACCTATCAAGCCATGAGCTTTTGTAGTAAATAGTCCATTCTTTCTTGGTCTTTGCTTCTAGCCATTCACTCTCGTAAAACTCTTTAATAGAGTTTTGATTACAAAAATAGTGTTTGGAAAAAGTACTTTTCTTGCATTAAAAATGGTTTTTCATCCACAAATTCAACAATGATGTGCAACTCAAAAAATATGCTTTATCACTTTGTTTGTAAAATCTTAATGATCTGATGGTTTCTGCCAATATCATTGGTGAAGGATTACATTATCTCTCAATCTATTCAAATAAATCCATTACTTCTATCTCAATATGACCTAAGCCTTTAAGGAAGATTACCATTTCATAAATTGCTAAATAAACACATTCATTCCTTGGCGCTAATCAGGGTGTTTAACAATGAAATCTTTGAGAAACTCTCATGGAATACGTTTATGCCCTCTATTTTCTTGGACACATGAATCTATGAGCTTCTTTTTTACCCTTAAAATATAAGCTAACTTTTTGCAATACCTTAACTTTTGTTTCTTCACATATATTTTATCTAGATATGAGAGATACTTACCCACCAGAATCAAATACTCTTCTATAGTTGGCACAAAATCAACTTTATTAAAAATGAAATAATGATACGAGGGATGCCAAAATTGTACCATCATTTTAATGAGTGATTTTTCAACTTTCACTAATAAGAGATGTACAACATGCCTAAACTTCTGACAAAAAGCTTGTTACCTCGAAGGAACCATGTTATTCCATATGTCTAATAGGTTTTTTAGATTATTTTGTTTAAGGAGCAATCAAACTTCCTTAGGTAAATAAAGCCATAACCAGACGATAAACAATCCCCTTTTTTTATTATTTTTTTTTCTGACTCTATCTTCACAACCATGGGTGAATCACATTTGAAGAATATAGACGAAGTGCAAACTTGACGTTTTCTGGGTTTCATGAAAGCTTTTGTTGAAGATATCTTTAGGGCGGGAATAATATGCAATCTTTATGTATGTTTGTGAATATGCACAAAAAGAAAAGCAAATAAGAAATTGGTTAGTCACCTCAATATAAAATAAAAGATAAACACCAATAAAATGCAATAACAACATGACTCTAAATTATGGATTAACTATAAAGGGTAAAGGCCATAGCTTTATATATGGATTAAGCTCATAAGGTTAACTATATGTATCTTGGATCATTTCTAAAAGATTCTTAAATTATTCTTTACATCATCATCCATCACAGACTAGTAAAGCACTCCAATCCTTGTCTATTATAGGTTATAAGTGAAAATGGTTCAATTTGAGTGAGAGTATTTCACTAGCCCATGTGGAAACATGAAATCTCATGAAAGCCTAGATACTTTACTTCCTCCTGAAGGATAAAACTCGAGTGTAGAGCTCATGTTATGCATATGCAAGTGAATGATAGATATATGAAAATGAATAAATGAATAGCTAAATAAAATATAATCAAGAAAAAATTAAAAAAATAAAAAAAATCTCTAATTTATTAGGTTAAGTTTAGACAATAAGAAATCATTTATTGGCCTGACTCTCAATTTTCTCAATAGATTCACTAAACTGTTATAACGTATAAATCTGTGGACCTACTACTAAACATGGATTAAAGAAGTCGTCACCAATCTTTTTTTTATTTAGGTGTGATTGGCCACGTATTTAAATTTGTCATATTTAAAGACTGACTTAGGTATCTTTAAATAGTAGATTTCAATCTACGAAACCATATTTCAGATTTGATAGTGTGATAATACGTGAGAAAGGTTATAATACCCTCACAGTGCCCATCCAAAAGATGATGCTAATTTGATTTCAAATTATCCAAGCCTTAACCATATTTATGATTTACCAAAATATTTAATATTAAAAATTAATCTTAAAATTACTCCAATGTTTGGTAGCAATTTAAGATAATTCTCTCATCTCAGGAGTATTCATGAAAACTAGTACCTCACCTTAAAAAAGCTCTGTCGTTGGATTCATTTAAATTTTAGTTAAAGAAATAATTAGTAAAATCTTTCAATAGTTTAGTAAGATCTACTTTGATACAAATCTCTCAATAGTTTGGTAAGATTTTTTTTATAAGATTATTTTTTAGAAAATATATTAAATCTTTCAATAGTTTGGTAATATTTAATTTAAGATGCAAATCCTCTAATAATTTGATAGGATAAAATATAAAATATTTTATTAACAATAATTTTTTTTATAAAAATTGATTTATGAGATATTTCAATAGTTTGGTAGAATTCATAAAAATTTAAATCCAAAAAAAATCATCCAATAGTTTGGTAGCATTTATGAATTCATTTTAGAAATGTTTTTTATTATTATTTTTTTAAAAATGAAATTCATGAAAGTATTTAATTTAAAAATAAGTACAATACTAATAATGATAATAAATGAAATTAAAGAAAATCTAAAAAGAATAAAATAAATAAAATATAAATAGCAAATAAATTAAAAAAATCTAGAAAAATAAAATAAAAAAATGTAAATAAAAAATAAAAATAAAAAAAAAACTTACAATCTGGTCAGGTTTGGTGCACGGATTAGCACGCAGGTCAACGGGTCGACGAATGGATCTAAAGCCTTCGGAACGATGTCATTTTGGCACTGTATAAAAGGTGAGGTCTTTCATTTTTCTTCATACCTGCATCAACTGTCTTTCTTTTTAACTCTTTTTTCTATCTCGCCTCTCTCTAGGATTTCCAAACTTAGCTGTCAAAAACTGGATTTAGTCGTTGATTTCTAGAAAACTAGTCAAAACTTGGTCAAAAACTTCAAAGCCTACCAGAAAATTCAATTTAAAAAATTTATATATTCTTCCAAAAATCTAGATTTTTCTAGAAAACTCACCCTCTTTTAGATTTTCAAAAGATCCCAAACAATTTCACTTTTCATCAAACCCCAAAAACCTAAAAAGATCAACTAATCTAGATAATAGATTCATCCAAATAGCAACAAAAACCTAAAACCCAGACTATTTTCCTTGCCTATTCTCTGTGATTTAGAGATTCATTTATAGCGTTCATTTAACAAAGATTTATTGATTTAACAGCATTAATCCATGCCTAAATCCTGAGATTTTACTTTGGTCAATGATTTTACTAATCTAATTAAAAAACGAATGCTCGATTTCAATTCACACACGGGAATCTAGCAAATTTGCTAATTTCTTGTGAAAGACATAATCAAAACAATAAATAATAATAATAATAATAATAATAATAATAATAATAATAATAATAATATTATTATTATTATTATTATTATTATTATTATTATTATTATTATTATTATTATTATTATTAATGGAGCCTAAAACCAATATTCAACTATCACTATTGGGCCTAATGAGTCACATCTGGAAAAAAAACAGGTGTCCATAGGTAAGGGAAAAGGCTAGAGAGATTGAAACATAGGACTTTAAGTTTTGGTACACAGGGAAGAAGAGAAGTGGAAATGGAGTGGGGATAACTGTTGATAAGAATTTGATGGATATTGTGGTTGAGGTTAAAAAAAAAAGAGATAGAATTTTACTTGTTAAACTTATTTTAAAAAAGGAAATTGTTAACATTCATTAATGCTAACGCCCTGCAAATAGGTTTAGATCAGGAGAATAAATAAAAATTTTTAGGAAGATTTAAACGAGACAGTGCGAGCCATACCATATGGAGAAAAATTGTTTATTGGAAAAAACACAAAGGGTCACATAGGCAATAATGGTAATGACTTTAAGAGGGAATATAGGGGATATGACTTTGGAGAAAGAAACAAAATCGAAGAAATTATCTTAGAATTTATTATTGTATTTGACCTAACGATATTAAACACGTGTTTTAGGAAAAGAAAATCACACTTGATGACATTTATGAGTGGATCAAATGCTAGTAAAATTAATTTTTTTTTACAAGAAAAAAGGATAAAAATAGTTATAAGAATTGTAAGGTTATATCGTGTGAGAGTGTGGCCATACAACATAGATTGTTAACACTCAATCTATTCCACTTTAAAGAGTTAAAAAAGAGACATCAGAGTCATGAACCATATATTAAATGGTGAAACATGAAGGGGGACAAAATTGTAGCATCTAGGGATAAACTAGGAAAAAAAGTTGATTGGAAGCCTGATGAGAATGTAGAAGTAATGTGGGAAAATATTACAACTAGAATTCAAAATATTGTTAAAAGACACTTAGGAATTTAAGATAAGGCACCATTAGGAAATGAATCTTGGTGATGGGACAAGGATGTGAAAAAGCCAATTAAAACTAAGCATGAGTGTTATAAAAATTTATGGAATAATAGAGATGAGGATAGTTATTGAAAGTATAAGATAGTAAAAAAGCAAACGAAAAAGGCTATTCAATATTTAAAGAGTAGGATCCTTAGGGAGTTATACAGAAAACTAGAGATAAGAGTTGAAGAAAAAGAACTATTCAAAATTACTAAGATGAGAGATAAAAATAGTATAGATCTTAATGGTGTTAGATGCATCAAAGGCAATGATGAAAGAGTTTTAAAGAAGGATGAGGAGATTAAAAAGAGATAGAAAGATTATTTTAATAATCTTTTTAATAGCAATTTTAGCATGATATAGGTAGGTTGAACATACCTTCTCAAGATGTAAATCATGTGTTTAAGCATAATATTAAAAGATACGAGGTTAAAGAGGCTTTGAGAAGAATAAGATTACAGAAAGCTATAGGACCAGATGGAATCCCAATTAAAATTTAAAAATACTTGGGTGAAATAGGGATAAAATGGTTAACGAATCTTTTCAACAAAAGTTGGCATACCCAAAAAATGCCAAAAGAATGGAGGAAAATCACTCTTATGCTTTTATACAAAAATAAAGGTGCTATATAAGATTGTTCAAAATATCAAGGAATAAAACTTATGAGTCATACTATAAAACTTTTTAAGAGAATAATTGAATGTAAGTTGCAATGTGAGGTCACTATTTTTGAAAACCAATTAGAGTTTATGCTAGGATGCTCCATAATAGAGGTGACCAACTTTTGATGCTTTTATTAGAAGGTTTTCAAGTGAGAAAAAAAGATCTACATATGAAATTATTGACTTAGAGAATACATATGATAGAATTCCTCGAGGGATGCTTTGGTGAGCCATAATGTAGAAAGGAGTTTTGTTAAAGTATATCAACATAGTTAAATATATGAATGAAGAAATGGTAACGAATATAAAGATGATTAAGGCACAATAGATAGCTTCCCTATTACTTTAGGATTACATCAAGGCTTAGAACTATGTCCTTTCCTTTTTGCATTAGTTATGAACGAGTTCACTAGACATATCCAAGATAAAGTGCCATGATATGCATTATTTGCCTAAATTTTAGTCTTAGTTGCTAAAACTTGTGATGCCCTTAATACAAAATTAGAATTTTTGAAGAGTATATTAGAGTCTCGAGGTTTTAAATTGAGTAGATCTAAAACTAAATATATGGAACACAAATTTAGTAGTCATAAATAAGAGGGTACTAGTGTAATTAAGTTGGATGGTGAGAGAGTACCAAATAATAGCCAGTTTCGACATTTGGAATCAATTATTCAGAGTAATACTAAAATAAAAGCATATGTCAAATATAGGATTCAAGTAGAATGGGCAAGGTGGCGAAATCAAAGTTGTTAATATTGTATCGAATAATATTTTGATTTTTTAAAAAAATATGGTATATATCGATAACAATTATTTTGGCATATTATTTCATATTTTTCGATTTAATACAAATATATTTATAAACATGCATGAATTTGTATATTATAATATTATTAATAATTTACATAATAAATATGCAATATATTCAAAAATCAAATAAATAAGTTTAAAAGCATAAGAAATAATATCACCAATTTTTCATGATATTTTTAAATGCTTAATCTGATTATATGATGTTTAAATAAGTATTTTTTAATAAAAATATCAAGATAAAAATAAAAAGATAAAAAAAAAAATTAACCATGGCTTTATAATTGTTAAACTTTACAAAAATGAGTATAATTTCTTTTTTGAAAAAAAATGAAATACTTATAAACTTAGGTTTAAAAAATAAAATTATAAATTTTGGTTTGAAAAATAAAATATAAAAAAATTAAAAAATAAATAAACTCAACTTTTAAAGGTTATTTTGTCAATTAATTTTATTTTTATTAGATTAAAAATAATTAAATAATAAAAGATAAGTTAAAAATTACAAAATATATTTTATATTTATGTACTGGCCAAAATATACTATTCCACCAAAATTCATCGAAACAGGTTAAAATTAACGAAAATAATTGGTACTACTTGATATCAAATTCGATACGAAAAATCATCCTTAAATGTATCGTATTTTGGTATAACTAAAGCGTACCAATCGATATTGAAACGAAATTAACGATTATAGGCGAAATACGTTAGGTTTTATTGTGTGAATGTAACATGTCTTTAACGTTAAAAGCGAAGTTGTATAAAATAATTTTAAGAGTTGCATTACTATATAAAACTATGTGTACATGAGAAAGAAATGAATATGATGAAGATGAGGATGCTTAAATGGATATATGGTAAGACTATAAGAGATCAAGTACGGATTTAGAATTTATGGTTAGTGAAGGCAAATTATTAGGTAATATTTATTTACAAACTATTGTAACTTAAAATGACTCTCTTTAAAATATAGTGTAAAATATTTTAAAAAATATAAAATAATAAAAATATTTTTAAAAAATTATATAATATTAAAAAAATTATTTTTATATAAAAATTAGATCTAAAAAAAATCACATTTGCTTGTCTTAATTTTATCACGTTAGGAAATAATATTAACATTTATATAGGTAAACATAAATATGACAATTGAATAAACAAATTAAAGATTTAAATATATACATAAATATATTTATTAAATGGATATAATACCACACGATTAATAAATTTATCGATTAAGTTGAATTAAATACAACATGATATAACATGTTTTGTAACCTATTAAAAGGTCATTCTAATAAGATCAATAAATAAGTATAGTAAAGAGATAAATTTTATATTTATATTTTGAATCATTAACTTATTCAATTACCTTTTTTATTTTATTAATACATTCATATATCTTTCAATATTATAAAAGATTCATACTTATTATTATTTTTTTTTACATTTAGTGGGGGTAAAAAACAAAAAATTAAAAATTGAGATTATTTCTAATAATCATACTTATTTTGAAATTTTAGTAGAGACAAAATAAAAAAATTATTTATATGTGGGATCTTTTACTAATAAAAATACTTAAATTTCAAGACACTGCCCCACCCTAGATCTGTGCAAAAGACAAAATTAGAAATAAAGAGATTCGAAAAAATTTAAAAGTAATTTGAATTGAATAGAAGATGAGAGAGGATCGTTTGCGATGATTTAGATATGTAAAACGTAAGCCTAGTTATGTACTAGTTAAAAAAATTAAGTCTTTAGATTTAAAAGAAATCAAAACATCTAGAGTTAGAGCATGAAAGATATAAATGTAATTAATAAAAAATGATATGATGGTTAATAAATCAGATAAAAATGTAGTTATTGATAAAAATAATTCGTGTAAAAAGATTTAAAATACAATCTAACTTAATTATCTTATTTAATTTTTATACAATCGACTTCAGAGTATAGGATATAAAGTTTAATGTGTTGTTATTGTTGTATAAAAATATTAGTAAGATAACTTATACATTTAAATATATTAAAAATAAAAAAAATTAATTACAAAAAGTGGCATATGTATCAGTTGCTTGTTAGATTAAAAGATTATTACTACAATGTATTAAAATTTTTTTTCTTTTTTAATATTTTTAACGAGAAATTTACCAGTAGTATATATATTGGTCCGAGGTGTATTTTTCCGTCTTGTTGGTTATCCTTCGTCTTCAGTTTACCATATTTTCCAGGCCCCTTTTCCGTCTCAGCCTGAAGTAACTTCATTTTAGGTCGGGACTTTTTTTTATCCCTTTTTTCCACCTTCGCTTCACCGCACTGTATATTTTCTTGTCTCTCTTCACTCTCCATAGATCATTCTGTATAGATCTTCGATTCTGTTTTGACGTTGCAAGGAAATCCATCGTTCAACACAATGTCCGAAACGACTCAGGAATCCGAACTTCAAAATGGATTCCAACCAGAACCACAAGCAGAACGGGAATCGGAATCGAAAGTGGAATCTCAACCCGAACAACAATCCGAACCGGAAACGCAACCGGAACCGGTTGTAACCGATGCGGATCCGAAACCGGAGGAGGACAAAGAAAGTTCGATCCAATCGAATGAGACGGCCAAACCGGTATCCAATGACCAAATTGCTCGTCTGGAACTGCGAAAAGATGAGGGGAACCGGACCTTCACGATGAGAGAATTACTAAGTGAATTGAAGAGCGACGAAGATGGTGCAGGCTCTCATAACAGGTACTTATTTTTTGTTTTTCTTTTGGATTTTCTATTGATAAAAAAATTGCGCTCTTTAATTTTATAGTTGGATTTATCAAGATTTCATTGTAGAAATCTCTGGATCTTAGCAATTCTCTGTCGATTCGTCTCCTTAGTTACATATGGAAAATTATTCAAGTTTCAACTGATCATAAAATTACGATCTTTATTTTTTATCCTGAATTGAGAAATTGGAGGATTTTGGTTCTTGAATATCTATTGGCTAGCTACTATATGCAATTAAGACGTACTCTTCCTATTAGACTTCGAGTTCATTTTTATTGGTTACATGCTTCCATTAGTCCTGAACTGCGAATTTGTTAGAAAATTCGTTATCTTTGAGCTTTAGATGCAATCAGATCTGTTTCTTAATATTTGAATCCTTCAATTAGTTGTGAATTTCATGTTTGGCATTTATTGTAGTCTTACTCTATGTCTAACTTGGATGAAGGAATCCTTAGCTTTGGGATTTTGCGCTTTATAGAATTAAATTTACGTCTTTTCCATATGCTGCCATTCATGCAGTAAAGCTTTCTACATCTCCTTAGAATAAGTTTGATATCATCTGGTTTCTACTTGTAAATGGTATCAATTTCTACTCTATGATTTATATGTTCCAGTCAAGAAAGCACTCAACAAGAATCCTACCAAAACAATGCAGCCATGGAGTTGATCAATAGTGTCACAGGTGCTGATGAGGAGGGCAGGTCTCGCCAACGGATTCTTGTATATGCTGCCAGGAGGTACTGATACATTTTTTTGTGCTTTACTTCATATTGAGCTCAATATATTGATGTTTCAGAATCCTGCTATTCCACAGTAGTGATTTCCAGACAAATTTTGTAGGTATGCTACTGCTCTAGAGAGAAATCCAGAAGATTATGATGCTCTCTACAACTGGGCATTGGTTCTTCAGGTTTAAGATTATGATTTATTGTGATTATTATGTTAATATCATTTAGAATTTTATATCATGTCCTCATATTCTTATTTGGCTAGGGAGGCCTGCATATTGTAATCGTTTTAAAATGTATGAGATTGCTCATATCATGTCTGCACTGTTCTTATTTGGCTTGCAGGAGAGTGCAGATAATGTTAGTCCAGATTGTACTTCACCTTCTAAAGATGCCTTGCTAGAGGAGGCTTGTAAAAAGTATGATGAGGCAACACATCTTTGCCCAACACTTCATGATGTACGTATGCTTGTCCATGTCCTTGATGATCCTGTTGTATTACTACGAACTTGTGATCTTAAGTTCTGTTTCAATTACAAAAGGCATGATGACTGCTCAGAATGCAGACGCCAGATAAGAAACTGACCGCACAACAGAAATGAGTTTATAGTATAAGTGCATATATATTCACACATAGAAATGATTTTGTATAATATATATTTTTCGTGATATACATTCACATGAATTTGATGCAATGTCATCCCTTGACAGGCTTTCTACAACTGGGCAATAGCAATATCTGATCGAGCAAAAATGCGTGGTCGGACAAAGGAGGCTGAAGAACTATGGGAGCAGGTTCTGAGTATATAATTTTGTTATTTCAGTCATGCTAGAATTTTGTATAAGTAACACTAGCCCTTTGTCGGAAAATCTCATTCTCTTGTCGTGGAAAACCTTTGCTGTTTGTGGATAAGATTGTTTCCTCTTTCTCCTTCATGTCAACTGCATGCTGTTATATTATCCATTTTTACAAAGCCAAAGAACTATGGAAGTCGGTTTTTTATTGTAAAATTTTGGTATATAGTACAGAAACACATTGTCTTTGCAATAATTCTGTGTAGAAATCCTTGGACTTTTCTTAGAAGTGCCTTTTCATAGTGAATAAAAACCTTGACCTTTGGTTTAATATAGCCTAATCTTATGGTTTTTCAGGCAACAAAAAACTATGAAAAAGCTGTCCAACTCAACTGGAACAGCCCCCAGGTATATTTGAAGTAATTGTTTGGTTAATCTTATAATTCTGCTAAATAGAATGCCTCCATCTTTTCATTTTTATTATACCTGTTAGTGATTTTAACGATTCTTAAATCTCTTTCAGGCATTAAACAATTGGGGACTTGCTCTTCAGGTAAACTATGTCTTAGTGGTGTTGATATTATAATCATCTTCATTTATCTCCATATCTTTTCCTAGAATGCTTTGTTCACCTTCATGGCTTATCATGTACTCTTTAGGAACTCAGTGTGATTGTTCCAGCACGAGAGAAGCAAAAAATTGTGAGGACCGCAATTAGTAAGGTACAAAAATCATTTGCAGAAATCGGAGTGCTTGGATGACAATAGGAACAATCAGCAAAGTAATTTGACATCTGATATGTCCTAAAAGAATAACTTCTAGTTGCATTTTCTGTTCTTGCAATATTAATTACTTCTAATGCAGTTTCGTGCAGCAATACAATTGCAATTTGATTTCCATCGAGCAATATACAACCTTGGAACTGTTTTGGTAAGTTTGTTTGTTATTACTTGTTCTTATACTGATGGCATGATCCTGTTCTCAACTATGATTCATTTCTTGTGATATTAATGAGATTAGATAATGACTTCATTATCTGAACACTCATTCTAGCTAAGTGAAGTATAAATTTAAAGCTTGAAATATCTATATTTTTAATTACAGTATGGACTAGCTGAGGATAACTTAAGAACAGGAGGCTCAGCAAATCCAAAAGAAGTTTCTCCAAATGAGCTTTATAGCCAGTCTGCTATCTATATTGCAGCTGCTCATGCATTGAAACCAAATTACTCGGTAAGAAATCATTGTGTTTTTTGGACTTGAGAGGTTTACTTACTAGATGACCTCTCACTTTCAGGCTATATAGTTGGCATAATCATTGGCTAATGAAATTTTGCAGCATAAATTTGACTTTTTGTAAACATAAAATTTACAAGAAAGCTAATGATATACTTCTTCACTTTTCTCCCTAATTTAAAGGTTCAGAGTTGTGCAATTTGACTTCCCATCTTAGTTGTGGATATGTTCTTATTTGATGTTTTAAAACATACAGGTTTACAGCAGTGCCTTGAGGCTTGTTCGTTCAATGGTCAGTATTTAGTCTTTCAACAATATTTTTGAGGTTTATTCTTTAATAAATTGATTGAATCTTCAGTAAGCAATATTTAGTCTATTAGCTTTGAGAATGATCTCCTGATCTCTTTCCTGGTCTATTAGCATTTCTTGGATTTTTTATATGACAGGAGGAATATTTTTAGGTGTAACCCATGAATTCCACATTTCTTTCATGTTAGTGCATCAGTGGTGTTTTCAACTGTCACTTATCAGTGCATGATAACTGAGCTTTTGAGCTGCACCAGAAACTGTTGTATTGATGAAAAATATCCGTTTGGGTTATAGAGAACTACATTACTAATCCAATGTTTTCTCAAACAGTATTCCTTAGGCTTGGATGTGAACCTATTCAACCAATCCAAACCCCCAGCAATGTTCATTTCTTTTTCCTCAAACTATAAGCAATGACACAACTGTGAAAATCTTTAGTTAATATATAGCCTAGCGACATCTCCTTGGAATAGTGATCTTGTGTTCAAATAATGAGAAATATAATATTATTAAAAAATGCAATGGCAAGTAACTGCATTGCTATTCTTTCTCCCTATCCTTTTCTGAGTATGTTTGTGTGCTAGGGAAGATGGTTTTTCTCATTTATTCATTTCATGTTTAAACCAGGCAACTCACCTGGTGAACAGAATTATTGAGTGGTTACAGAGCAAATGATTGTGACAGTCACCCCTCTGTTTGTACTCTATTGAATTAGCTGGGCAAATTATTTTCTATTATAACTCTGACAGAAATAAAATTTTGACAGCTACCTTTACCCCATCTTAAATATGGATATTTGACTGCACCACCAGTAGGAAACACAACTGCACCCCATAGTGATTGGAAAAGGGCAGAGTTCTTTTTGAATCATGAAGCGCTTCAACAGGTAAAAAACCATTTTTTCAGTTGTCCATGGTAATAAATATCAAGTTTCATTGTCATTTTTGCCTGAGAATGGGGATTCATTTATTCAAACAAAATTTGATATTTAATGTCTTAACTTATGTTATTGTAAGTTCCTTGGGAAGTTGGAATGAATCCTAGATTATGAGAAAATATACTTTTGTTGTAAGTCACTTCCATTTTAGATTCCAGGATGTTATCTAATAAAAGGCGTGTGTGTGTGTGTGAGAGAGAGAGAGAGAGGTAGGAATAGGGTTTATCTCTAGTTTAGGCTCCTGGTCTAGGTAAGTGTATCCCTGTATGTATTGCTTTGGCAGTCACTCTAATCCGAGACTAATCAAAGACCACTTCTGTTCAGACTTTCATTTTCTTTTTCTCTATGTCCTGTTTGATTTTCCAATTGAGCAGGTCATCAGAGTCGAGCAGAAACAAGTTTTCCGAAGCCTCTCTGGCAGAACCGCAGATGTAGCAAATATCATCAAAAGGGCTATCAGAGTAGATATTCCAGATATTGTTTCTGTATCAGCATGCGCTGATCTGACTTTACCACCAGGTGCAGGCCTCTGCATTGATACTGCCCACGGTCCAGTTTTCTTGGTTAGTATCATGATTTATATTTTCATCAAAAAATTCCTCATAAATCTTAACAAAGGAACGATGTCTTTCATATTGATGGCAAACCTGAGAATTATTACAATAATGCCCATGTTTGTCCTTTGGATTCTATTTTGGCAATATATGTATCATTATATACAAGGCAATCCGGGTTTAGTGAGTATTGTCTGCTCCTCCATTCAGGTTGCTGATTCGTGGGAATCCCTAGATGGGTGGCTTGACGCTATTCGCTTAGTTTACACAATTTATGCACGAGGTAAGACTGATGTTCTAGCAGGTATCATTACGGCCTAATTATTTCTGATATGTTGAGCTTGCATTTTTTGTTGAGTTTGTTTGCATCTGTCTTCAAATTTGGTTGGATCTAATTTGACTCCTGTATATTATCACAATTTTTGGAATACTGTAAGGTTAAGCTAGTTATTCTGTCGAATTATTCATTTGGCATCTCAGCTTAAATCTTATTTATTTTCCTTCAATATAATCTCCTTGGAAAATGCTAAATGTAAAGTTGGAGGTTGTTCCTTCAATAACAGAGCCAAAGCAATGGAAAGTTGAGGGCAACGTCTTGAATGTCTGCTCGTTACTATTCTATCTTCACATTTGTTGCAGTCTTTATTTTCAAAAAAGTGGTGTTATATCTAGTCATCTACCACTGTCACAATTGCTGCGATCATCTTCTTCCTTGAGCATCTTATCACGATTTCCCTTCTCTAAGAAGGCAGGAATTTCATGCAAATGGGAGGATTAATTTTAGCGAAGGCCAGAATTGAAGCAGGGAGAATCCATAGTCCTTCTCCGCATATTAGTCCAGAAGCAACGGCTGGAACCATCAAGTCAGCCTTCTTTGTATTGAGCTTTTGCCAAACAAACACAATCAAAGTCCCCAAGCACATGTCAATTGCAAAATAGGCCCCAACTAGAAATGGCACTGCCATGGCCATTGGAAGTGGCATCCATTTCCCTATCTTACGCGGTGAGAAATCTCTCACCAAATTCACTGCCGCTGCAAAAGCAAAGAAGCCATAACAGAGTTGCAAACAATGCTGAGGCAGTGCCGAGAAGCCTTGTACACCGAGAATTGCCATGTTTCTGTATATTAAGGCATAAGGAGCCTTGAATTCTCCATACGGATTTCCAACATCAAATGCCTTGTAGAATAGAAAGAAGCTAAGAGGCGCTGTAACGCAGCCAATAGCCGTCCCAATTGCCTGGCTCAAGAACATTGCTCTGGGAGAGGTGAGAGTGTAATGCGCTGTCTTGAAATCTTGCATTAGAATGCAAGCAAGAGAAACAACAGATTTGACGAGACCACATCCGGCAAGCCCTGCGACCACACCGTTTTCCTTTCCCGTCAATGCGGCTAACACAAATAGTGCGACTTTCCCATAGTTATAGGCCATGTTCATGTCCGTGAGACCAGCCCCATATGCATTGCAGAATGCCAGAGATGGAGCAAGAATGTAAGCTACAACCACATAGTACCATTTGAGCTGAGGAAACATGATGGGGATCACAACAATTGACATGATCGATAATATTACATATCCAACAATGCCTATCCACATTGGGATGGTTTCTCTGAGGAAAACTTCGTTTTGTTTTAAATCCTCAGCTCTGTTCTTCTGGTCATCCTCGTCAACTACAAGGAAGGACAATATATTCTGGTTAGTCACTGTCAAAAGTTCATTAGATGATATAGAGCATTAATGAACTCAAACTTTTCCGCCCTGAAGACTGAAAGTTGAGAATGCTGCTCGGTTACCTGTATTTCGGTTTTTGTTCTTCAATCTGCCATGGATATTAATAAGCGTGAAACACAATATCTTGAGGAAATTGTAGAGGCCATCACCAAGAATGATAGCAACAGATACAAAAACCTGACAACCGGGAAATTATAGGTTATAAACATTGTTCTGTAAACATTCTTATCGAATTTCCAAATTATGAAAGAACTGGTTCCAGGACTACTCTGGTTTCGGAAGACAGAAAGAAAATGAGAGACCTTGTAGCCGTATAAACTCTTCATGCTGCTTTCCTGTAAATCCTCAGAAAACCAATCTCCTTTAAGCCGATTAATAAGTGGCCACATTAGTCCATATGAGAGCACGGCTCCAAAAAGCAAAGATAAGTTAACCAGGTGGGAACAGATCATTCCTGCTCCGACGTAGGTTAGGCTAAAATCGAAGAAGAATCTGCAAAAAACCACATATTCAACAAGAAACCAAGAAATGATGAGTCATATAAACAACAATCAAAATAAGGAAGGAACGATAAGACAATAACGTACGTTTGCTTCCAGGCTAGGAGTCCGAAGGTAGGAAACTCTTTGAAACCACATCCATCTTTCCCAGAGAAAAACCATTGGAAAAACCCCCACAGGAAACTGGCTGAAAAATACTTCAGGAATCCGTGCACCTGTTTCCTGCAATACTGATGATCATATTCATTATCATGTCATAACTTCGACTTCTGGTTGATTCTTACATGCTTTCTGAATAGGTATATAGCAAACAACAAAGAAACTTTAACTCTGGATGCTTACTTGGCCGACTTATCCCCTTGGCTATGGAAACCATTGATGAGAACTGCAGTTGCCAAGCCACTTGGGTAAGTCAACTTGAGGTCCACTATCATGACCTGTGCAGAAGAAGAATTCCATGAAAACTTTTTGAACTTTCTCCAAAAAAAAAATTTTTTTTAAATCAAAAGGATGTTCTGACATGCTCCTGTCTTTACTATAGTGATTCTTTTCCTCTTTTTCCAAGCAGTGAACTTCTATCCTACAACGTCCAAAACCCCACTTTTGCAAGCTCCATACAGAAAAAAATGTTTTCCTTTGGCAGGGGAAACATTAAAATAAACAGCAGACACACCTAAAATAATAATAATAATTATCTTTCACCCTTCATGACATAATTTAGTACAAGTGATCTTCAAGTTTTCATAAGTTAAAGCTGTTGGTCATTTTACTAAGAAAAGCTTACCTTTCTGAGAGGAATTAAGACAAAAAGACCAACAAAGCAAACAACAAAAAGGAAGCCAGTCATCCAACCAAATCCTGGTTCTTTTACAGCGTATGCCGAATTCCCTTCAGTGTCTACTCCAGACAATTCGTAAGTCTTCCTGTTTAATCCCAAAAGATAGGAAGCAAATCCACCTGCAGTCCAGATCATTAAAAAAAGTAATGTTATGAGAGAACTGAAACGAAGTTGGAAATTAATTAAACAAATAAACGCCAAATGATGCTTATGCTTGAAACCTCTAACCTCCAACAGCTATGCTGTAACACGCGACTGCACATGTTTGTATCATGGTGTTCTCTTGTCTTGTAAAAGGTTTGGATGTAAATCCAGCCTTTTGAACTACTTTTGTCCATGTCCGGATAAAAACAAAGGCAAGAAGAGCAGCAGAGACATTAAGGTTGGGAACCAAACCAGTTGTGAGGTTTAGCTTCATGGCTATCACACTGTAAATGCTCCCAATCAGAATGCTAACAATGACTCCCCTGAGCGTAATTTGCTTTGTCCATGGTTGTATTGTCCTTGAACCCTCAGTTTCTTCATGTAGTTCTTCCAAGTTCTCTCTCTGGTTCTCTTTCTTATCATTCATTTCTTCCGTGCCCATTGTTGCCTCCTTCAGATAATAGCAAGCAGCTAAGAAACGATCCTCAAATTATGAGATAATAAAAGGTTGTTTCCCTCAATCTTTTCCCCAGCCTATACCTAGCATTCACATATAAATCTTTGCACCACCTAAAAATCCCACCTAACAGTGTAAATATCTTGTTCAGATCTACTTAATTTCATTCACTTGCCAAAGTGACAAAAACAGAAATGATTTCTCAAACAATAGGAGGAAAAGAAAGTGTAATAAAATGCTTGGTATGTTCTATGAAAGTATAGGCACTATATTATAATATTTATAAAGCTCGTAAGTCGTAACTTTTGACCGCTTACTTTAAGAGCATTGGCCTGATTCGATGACCTTATCATTGACCTCGCCTCTCTTTTTTTCTAGGCCATTGAGTTGGTCATGATAGTATTTGTTAATGGGGGAGATTCTTTTCTCCCGAGTGTTGTTTAAACATGATCGAGGGGCAATTGTTGAGTCGTGGCTACCTGGGTCAGCCAGCCAATGGTACAGACAATGATAGAAATTATGTTCATATTGAGGTCATAAAAGTCAGTGGAGTTAGTTATCTTTCTTACTTGTAATATCAACATTCAACCCCCATTGATTTGTGTTACTGTAACAAGCCATAGGATAGAATTTGGGATGGCATTTTTTCTTGGGGCATGTAAAATACTGACATTTCTTGTGCTTTACAATGCTCCTTATCTTAATGTTGTTGACTCTGCTTCGCTTCCCTGTTATATTAACTACTTCTGCAACATTATAACATTAGCATTTATGTCTTCAACAGTTTTCCTGCTTATCAGTTCTTTTTTTTTCTTACATGTCCTCTCACAATCATTTATGACAGTGAGTTGGGTAAATAATCACAATCAACAACCTACGGATAAAAGTACACATTGACAATATTTTCTTTTTTTTATATATAAAAAAAGTTTGAAAATAAAAAAAATATAAATTTAAACTTTATACCTAACAAATTCCAGTAAATCAAGGACATACAATTTCTACCTTCTATATATTGTTGTAGGACTCAGGTTAGAATTTAAGAACCGAGAAGTGTTTTAGTCAGTTATCATTCATGAAAGACAAATGATTCAGTGTTACTATCATTTATTTCTTCTGTTCCTTTCATTCAACTGATTCTTTATTATATTATTATCTTTGGGAGTTTTGAACTACACTTTTTTGGACTTTCTTATTCTTCTTTTCTTTCCCACTTCCAAGCAATAAAGAGAGAGACAGAGAAAAAGACAACGAATTAGGGAAGTATATGTTGTGATGGAAGTAGGTTCTTTGAAAAGTAATGGTCTTAAGCTCACCACACGCACCACCCACCGTCCAAACTGTGGTTCAGAACCTGCACTGCTGTAAAAATACGAGATATGAACTCCCACCATTGATTTTTGAATGCCTTAAAAAGTTGAAATCCCATCCGTTCTTGAAAGATTCTGGCCGAAAGTAAACTATAATATGAGGCAAAAATTTCCCGATACATATCCAAATTTCAGGCTCCTCATCTTTAATGGATTTTAGCTAATGATATCAGTCGTCCTGCACAAAATAAATAAAACTAAAATGTTATAAAATCTCCAAAAAAAAAAAAAATTCATGCATCCGCAAAACGGTTTCGTGTTAAAAATTTATTCAGGGATGATATACACGTATGAAATATATATGAAGAAAATGTTCAAAGCCTATATGTCCCACCATATATATGCTTTAAGTTGGTCATGCAATGTTAGCGATAATTTCATGTGCATTGAGGATCTGTTTTCTCGACCATTGATCGTGATAGAAAAATAGAAAAGTTAGAGCTGAAAATGAATATAGCATTGCAGATAGGGAGCATAAAAAATTAAAAGTTGTTTGTCCTAAAAAAAATATTCCTTTTAAATTAAATTTTTATTTGATGCCCTGTATTTAAATTTATATACTACTAATAAATTACAAATACAATAACATTTCATAAAAAAAATAATTTTAAGATTTTGAAATTCTAAAAGACAAACACACTTAATCTTAAAATATATTTAAAATTAATTTTTATGAGATATTATATATTTCACTGACAATATGTAATATATATACATCAAATTTATTAAATATAAATTCTTTTAAATTTGTGCTTTAACAATTTCTTTTTATTTTCTAACGGGAAGATATGCGACAACATTTCTATTCAAAAAGCCGTGAACAAGTAAACGAATCCTACTCCACTACCTTAAAAAAATCTTTTCCATGCTTTCCTGTTAGCATCTCGACAACTTGGTCCAAGGTGCTAAATTCTGTTTCCAAAAATGAAAATAAAATCTTGCAAATTTTACAACATAGTTGCAGCAAATGCATGTCCAATTAATTTGGAAACCTATCTGGTAGTGTGATGTGAGTTGCTTCTCGATTCTATGCTAAAAGGACACTTCATTCAATATTGTTCATATAATAATAACAGTAATGTGTAGATTAAATTTAACAATTATTGATAAAATTATCACAAAATTTATTTATCTTATGAAAGAAAAAGAAACTCGTATTGGCAATTATGATTGCTTATGCGGCTGTGAAATTATGAAACACGTTTGGAAGGCAGCTGTTTTGTTTATCTGCCCCACAAATTTGTTACTACTATGATTCTTTGATTGCAAATGGTTGTACAAGTGTTACAATCAGAGCCCAACATTTCCTCCCAAGTTGTCATATCAAGCCACTAATTTTCTTTTGCCACAAACATGGTTTGAAAATTTTATACCATGGCATCACTAAATTCACCATTAATTATTTAATATAATGGCATCAAATTCTCTGCAAGAAAACAAGACAATTTTGTAATGATTTTGAAGTTTTCTTCTTATAATGTTATGATATATACCACTCTTGAAAAAGAAAAGTGAATTTAGGAAACTGGGTCAATTACATGATGATCATGATTATCTAGTACCTAATCATTTACAATTTGAATATTGCAAATAGACAATTCTAATACATACAATTATCTTTAATATTGACTTTTTTTAATATAATTTTTATCGTATGGAAAATATTAAAACATTGATATGATCTAATTGAAATAAAATGAAAGCAATACATGCAAATACGTATATTTCCTAAGCATAAAGTCTAAGCCCTTTTGGCACTTATCCTTTATAAGCTCATCCCAAACTGAGAAACCTAAACACCATTAAGAATCGTCATAGTCAAGTCAACAATCCGCATGAATATTTGCCTTCAGTTTCACACATCAATCAAGTTGCAATAAGCAGCCAAAACTATCAGATGTGAATGGCCCTTCTTGGCCCCGAACGCAAAATCAAATCAAATCGGCTAAGAGTTTAGATGAGAATGATTTTAATGATATTAAAATAATAATAATAATAATTATTATTATTATTATAATTATGATTATAAAAAAATTTTATTAAATAAATTTTATTAAAATTAATATTTAAATTTAACTAATAATATAATAAACTTAATTGCATTACATTGAAAATGCACTATACTGAAAATGAGATACAGTTTAAATCTCATTAGATTTAGTAATAAAATGATAAAATTTTAATTTTAATATGAAATAAAATAAAATATATTTAATAAAATTATAATAATATTAATTTATTTTTTCATCAAATTAAATTGAGAACTCACTTTTAAAACTCACATCTACTTTTTTTTTTTTAAATTTTTATGTGTAATTATTTTATATTTTACATTTAAATATGTCTCTTAACTATTATTTTTTTAATAAATTCACATGATTAGTGAGAGTGCATAGAATTAGAATTAATTAATTAGTATTCTTAGATATACCCTGCTGAAATATATGACAACATTAATTTATTTCGTTTAATTGGTATTATCCGATTCGCTCACTTTACTCTACCCACCAAGAATCAACGAAACGGCGCTTGAAGTTTCCGGGTCTAATGTCCGGCCCGATTTCCCCGCGTTCGTGACTCCACATCGGATGGTTAAAGTGAACACGAGAAATGGAGAGGCGATATATGGGAGCAGGGAGCGGGTTCGGGCCGGGGATGGGGTCCGGTTAAATGGAGTGCAAGTGCGCGCTGGAGAGAGGGGATGGTGAACGATTGTCGATGAACGAGCGGTGGCGGATGTTTGCGTGGCGGCGGAGGGATACGTGGCGATGGGAGAGAGGGTGGAGATGGTAGTAAGGAAGAATAGGAGGGTGGGTTTTGATGAGTTGGAGGAGATTCCGGAGGAGAGTGAAGCGGACGGTGGATGTTGTTGCAGTTGTGGGGAATCGGATGGTGGAGAATTGGAAGGAAGGTGTGATGGAGATTGTGGAGGAGGGGGCCAGAAGATAGAGATGGATATGGAGGCGGACGGAGTGAGGTGGGCCTTTGATGTGGGCACTTGGGTCATGTGCTTTGAGGTTGGATACCTAGTCTCTAAAGTCGTATGAATATGCTACGACGGTGAAAAAACTAAATACGCATTTTTATTTTTTGGGAAAATTTTGCCGTTTCTTATTCTAAATTTGTTAATTATTAATTTGTAACCCAATTTGTTCCTTATTCTAAATTTGTCCCTTCCTTTAAAGATTGCCTTGATAAACTCATCTCGGCTAAAAGATTTTGCACTATATGACCTGATTAGGGATATAATTCAAACATGGGAAATTCAGATTTTCCTACTTTCTGAAATAATGAAACTAGCTGCATTTGCAATTGGCAAAATAGTAGAGCAGGATTGAGTCCACTGTAACTCGTCCAAAAATCAACCCAAGAAACTGAACTGCTTTTGTTCATGTGATTCTTCCTAAACTTGCAATGATCTACTCCACTTTTTTAGCCCATTTCATAATTTTCAGTCACTTTTTTCTTCCTTGGGTTTTTAAACCTTGTTAAGAGATAATATTTTCATGCAATCGGTTGATTTTATATATATAATATTAATAATAACTCACTTTAATTGAAACCAATTTAATTTTCATATTAGCAAATAATAACTAGCCAAGTAAAGTTGGTAAATAGTTTCTGGCCCCAAATAATATGTATGTAAAGTATAACCTAAAGTTTGACCTAATTTATTTATATAAAAAAGTTGTCTAAACTTTCCTTAATATTCAGTCATTCATGATACCTCCCTATAACTGTGAACCTTTGCCCTTATTAAACTTAGGCCCTAATTATACATATTAATGCATGAGGAAGTTGCCCTTTTCCTTACATAATTTTATTTACAGCTCTTTACTAATGCAACACCTGTCCCTTTTAGGATATAAAGAAAATTTTTACTTTGTCAATGATCTTTTCGTATTTTCACACACTAGAGATAAAGGTCATGGGATGTTGAAAAGATGTTAAACGTCTATTCAAAAATAAAAAACAAGTGCGCAAAAGAAAAAAAATATAAGCTTGATCTTATCTAAATCTTGGAAATATTATGTAAATGATTTTAAAAGTTAATTCCTACTCTACGACTTCTGTTAATATATTTTACTTTGTTTTTTTTCTTTCTTTTCGTCCGTGGCTAGGTGATTCTTCAATTTTTTATTATTCATAATTTTTCATCTTTACTCTCGTAGTTATTATATTGCACTTAAAAATTAATTTTGATTCATAGACTCTTTTTTTTTATTTATTTTATTGGATTTTTTTAGAAATAAATATGAATTTTTTAGATATTAATAATTTAGAATTTGTTATATTATCTTTGATACTTTATATCCTCTATTTTTTTTTTAATTTTTCTCTTTTTTCTTTAAATTTTTAATTTTTTTAAATCAATAAAGAGTATACTAGGATGTTTCATTATTCAAAAGAGTTTTAGCGGTAAAGAAACCCTTTTTCATTAGAAATAGAAGAAAAGACAATTGAATTTAGGGCAAAAATTGAGAGAACATCATCGAGCAAGGACAAGCCCTTTTTCATCTTCTTTGCTCTACTCCTATCTATCCCTTTTTCCTCCCCTTTTAACTTTCAGTTATTTGTTTTAAATTTTAAATTTCTTTTCTTTTTTTTTTTTAATCTTTTTGGGGTTTTTAAGTTCATATTTATCTGAATTTAGATTTCACAATCTTCACAACTTTGATTCAGGTATTTCTATTGATCTTCATGAATCCATGATTTCAATATATATATATATATATGTTATTTACATGATGATTGAAAATATATTAATTTGTTCTTCAAGGTTTTTCAATTTTTTGGTTTCTCACTATATTTCACTAATTGTAATAATTTTCCTTGAAAGTACACTTAAAAATACATAAAATAACGATAACCAATAAGAAATGTAATTTTATATTGAATGAATTTATGAATTTAAAGTAATAATATTGAACATTTTAAAATTCCATGAAAACTAGCTTTCAATAAAATGTTAAAAAAAAAATTTGTTTTTTTAATTGTTAGACTAAAGTCATTTATCTTTTGATTTTGTTGTATTAATCTTTATACTTCTTCCTCCACCCCTTTGCTCCAACCCCATTTTTTTGAATGGTTCTATCCCAATATATTTGACCGGAAGAATTTAAAATAAGTCGTTATTATTATGTGTTTTTAATTATAGCCATAAGAAAAGAAGTTTTGTTGGTCGAGTTGAGTTTGATGCATTTTTTTAAAGTTAGATTTCACATTTTTTGTATCTTTTACTTACTTTTTATTCAAAATTTTATGTATTTTTTTTCTTAAAAATAAATTATTGTAACTAAGGTTTGAAAATATTTTTCATCTAAATTCTTAAACATATGTGTTTCTTTACAGGTGCTCTCAATGCAAGTTCAAAATTATATTTTAGGTAATGTGAATTTTAGTTTTAAGATGTTTTTTTTAGATAAAAGGTATCATCCATAAAACTAAATGGGTTATATATGACTTGATTTAAATCTTTATATTTTTACAACTTTGCTATCACTTTATTTTAAGTCTTTATAGTCTTTATTAAGTGCATTACTAAAAAATTTCAAAATATGTATATACATCTATTATGCAAAAAAGGAAATGATAGAAGATTCATGGACATTCTTTACTAATAATTTTGACATTTGTAATAGTTTAATTAATGAAAAATTTTTTATGACCAAATTGTTTAGATTTTGAGTTTATTAAGCATGCATTTTAGATTTTTGAGTCTCATTGCTTATTTTAAAATTCTTGAAATGAGTCTTATTACATGCCTAATTAGGCTTTTGAAATTTGGAAGTAATATGATTAAAAATTATTATTATTTTATTATTTTTCTTAAGTTCTTGCATGAGGTTGATAATGTAAGCTAAGGGAGTCAAGCAACTATTGTTTCTTGGGTTTTTAATGGTAAAGGAATTATATTTTTCCTTTATAAATATATTTATTTTAATCATAGATTTGGATTATAGCGTTTGGTGTGAAAATTTTAATTAAAAAATGATTGCTTATTTTCATAGTTGTTAATTTCTTTAATATGTGTTTTATGTACTCATTTTATCAAATTAATTTAATGCAATAACTTTTATAGTTATGGTTGAATTTGCTAGCAGTCAAGTACCACTTATTTTCATGGAAAGACTTAAAGAAAATTGCAACAAGATATTAGGTGAAAAAAAAGGGTTATAATAACATAACATAAATCTTTATTTATTTTTTGTAATTTAAAAATAAATTGGTTAATATTCTGTTATTATCATTGTAATTCACTTATTTAAATGTTCAAATATTTAAAATATCGTGATTCAATATTTTTATTTATACTTTCTATACGTTATTATTTTCTTAAAATTAATAGCATTATAAATTTTTAAATACAATGACATTACATTTTTATTATTGATTATGCTTCTTTTATGTTGTAGCAAAGCACATGACATTTATCTAATTTTCAATATATATTTTTTACATTTATCAAAGAATTGAGAATAATATAAAATATAAAATATATATATTTAAATTGTTATTACTTCCATCTTTATTGTAGGAAAACTCTGTTTTTTTCATCATTAGTGAGAAAATTTTTTTTCACTCAGTATAATTTGACTGTTTTATAAATATTAAAAAATAGTGATGTCATATAAGAGCAAATTGATACCAATAACTTATGAAAATACTTTTTTTTTTTTAGTAATGAGATAAAATATTTTGTCACACAGGTGAATTTAGTGAAAGTAAAATGTTTTATTGTTTATTCAAAATTTGAACATAAAAATTAATCTTTTTTAATTTATACTTAAATATTTTAAAGTTGTATATATCAAAACAACAAGCATGTGAGTTACCCCAAAGCTATCATATTTTTTTATAGAGCCGAAAAGCTCTTTAATCTTTATTTTTTTTATAAAAGATATCGAAATTTAAAGATAAAAAAATTACAATCACCGAAGATTGAAATCAGGTTTGTAAGAATTCATATTTTAAAATAAATAAATTATTTGAGTTAAATGGAGATTCTTTAATTTTTATTTATTTATTATTGCTTTTTATATACTTTATAAATTTTATTTAGTTTTTGTAAGAAAAAATAATACGATTGATTTGATGGTTTCCTAAATTCTTGGAGAATAAAATAATAAAGCCAAGACTCTTGTCTGCTTAAAATTAGCCAACTTAAATTAAATGAGAAAAAACCCAACATAAATAAAAAAATGGGAAAAGGGCGGAAAATAAAATGATCAACCAATGCACAAAAGCATCAATCCACGTGTCAAAATCCCAATCACCTAGCAGAAAACAGCCACGTCAGCAGTCATCCCGGTTCTCTCTCTTTCCTCAAACCAGTCCCCTCTATATTGCAACTTATGGCGGTCAACGGATCAAATAATCACTTCACCAAAAAAAAAAAGGCCGCCTTTTAGTTTTCAAGACGACTGTTTTACTGTAATTACTCTGCTGGCGGCTTTGTGCGACAATTTTTTGAGGTTATTGGTTTGGTTTTCCAAAGGCGGTTTAAGGTTTTAGAGTATGCGGAGAATGGGAGGAAGTCGGAGTTATTCAGCAAATCCTAGCGATTATAAGCTTCTTGAAGAGGTTGATTATGGCGCCCGTGCTACTGTTTATAGAGCGATCTATCTTCCTTTTAACGAAGTCGTTGCTGTCAAGTGTTTAGATCTTAGTGGCTGCAACAGTAATCTGGTTCCTTTTTTTCTTTTCCTCTTTATTTAATTTATAGTTTTCAATTGTTCGACCGTTTATAGTCAAATATAGGTCTGTAAGTTGATTTAATTTTAGTTAATTTTGATTTAAATATTTCGTTTGATTAAAATTGACTTGATTGTGGATTTCAATTATTGTTTCTCGTTGAGTTGGATGGATTTATGAAATTCTTACTTTTTATTATTGTAATTTTTTTTAAATTTGGAGTTTATAGGTCTTGAACGATGATTGGATTGAAGCTTTATTTCGTGTGTATGTGTTTGTTTGTATAGTTCCGGATAATACTTCGTGTTTGTTCCTTCTGAAATTGTATAATGTTGAAAGTTATTCTTTTTATCTTCTATCTTTAATTATTTCTGAGAATGTAAGATAAGCTTATTTAATAGTCTTATTCGAACTAACCATTCAAATAGGAGTTTTTTTCTTTTTTCTTTTTCCTTTTGGGTAGCGTCCATACCATGAATTTAGCTGAGGCATTTTACTGCTGGATTGCTTTTGCTACTGTGTGTACTTAAGATAGTCTATCAACGTTCCATGGTTACTTAAAGCTGGATATATGCCATTGCGGAATACTTTGTAATGCTGCCACCACTGGATCCTTGGGATCTTTTTTTTTTTTTTTTTTTTTTGAAAAATTTTCTGTAAGTTTGAGTATGTGCTTACAAAAATTAAATTATTGTCTACTTGATATGCCAAGGAGATGCTTTTGTTCATATGGAATTTTTGCTACTCAACTTGAGAAAGGATTGAGAGACCCGGGGGATTCCATTCTAAGAATAGTAAAAGAATTTAAAAGTTTTTACTTGCTAGTGGTGGGGTTAAAATCCTGTCCTGTTAAATGTTTCCTAAACAAGGGAGACAGTAGTACTCTCGATACCTTCCTAGGCCTTAGCTCCAGTTCATGCATGCTAAACTTCTGGTGTACTTGTTTGTGGCATTACATATACTACTGAACAAGTTGTATGTTTGATAGTAATAGAATCACTCAATATATGCATACCACTATTTATTTGGCTGTTAGAATCTTTTATTGGAGAAATCGTTTAGGGGCTTTATAACTGGTAGTATCATGAGTGGTGTAGTTTAGGTCTATATTTTCTGCTCTTCATGTTGGTGGATACCTCCCCTCTTTGTGATCTCTTGACTCTTGAGTGGCTTTCTTGATTGGTAATGCTCTTTGCAGGATGACATACGACGGAAAGCTCAAAAAATGAGTTTGATTGATCACCCAAATATTATTCGGGTATATTGTTTGTTTGTAGTTGGTCATAACCTTTGGGTGGTCATGCCTTTCATGTCAGAGGGTTCTTGTTTGCACCTCATGAAGATAGCTTATCCTGCTGGTTTCGAAGAGTCTGCTATTGGTTCTATTCTGAAAGAAACTCTTAAGGCTTTGGATTATCTTCATCGGCAAGGACATATTCACCGGGATGTTAAGGTCAGTGCAACATTGAAGTTGACATTATTTTATCCAAATGAATTTATCATTCCTTTTATTTGAGTTTTTTTTTAATTGACATTACAGGCCGGAAACATACTGCTTGACAGTAATGGCACAGTAAAGCTTGCTGATTTCGGTGTTTCAGCTTGCATGTTTGATGCAGGAGATAGACAACGTTCTACCTTTGTTGGGACTCCTTGCTGGTGAGCTATCTTTGTCAAATCTGTCAAACAATTATCATTCCCTTATCTCCTCTCCCACTCTGGTGCCATTTATATAATTTATTTCTTCTTTTTGAATTTCCATGATTTGAGATTCCAATTTATCCTTGCTTTGCAGGATGGCACCAGAGGTCTTGCAGCCCGGCAGTGGATATAACTCCAAGTCAGTTTTCAATCAGTTTAAGACTTTAAAATATTTAAGGCCTTGGAGTTTTGCTTAAATACATATTGTCATCAGCCAAAGTTCAGTAGGCATGACATCTTAGTGTACACAATTATTTTCTGCTTCAGGGTAGCAAGGATTGGTCATGGGTTTGAACCTAAATCGTCTCATGATTTTGGTCTGAGCTATACATTTGTTCCAAAACCCAAAATTTCACTTTATCCACACATCATGGCTTTCTATTAAAGTATCTACGCACCTCAAAGTTGCCACTTTTGCATGTACATTGCAATTTATATTTTAAATATTGAAATGGTACTATGGGAGTCTGGCTATAGTTTATATAGTTAATGGACATTATGCTTGGGTTGGGTTGAATTTGGCTCGGGTGCATACAGAGATGTATCTGTTGTTGCATTTAAAGAAATGGTACATTTTGTTTTCCACATTAATTTTGTAATTTCATTAATTGCTTGCATTTTTGCACAGGGCTGATATATGGTCATTTGGTATAACAGCATTGGAGTTGGCTCATGGTCATGCTCCTTTTTCAAAATATCCTCCAATGAAGGTAACAAGTCCCCATTGAAAATATAACAAGAATTTATATAAATGCTGCACAATGAGGGTTATATAACAGGAGAGTTTCAATCAACTCTTATTTATGTTTTACAACTTTTCTGTCTAACAATTACAGGTTCTCCTGATGACCATACAAAATGCTCCTCCAGGACTTGATTATGATTGTGATAAGAAGTTCTCTACGGTACTGCTATTCTTTCTGGTTACATCATCATGGTGACAGACATGCTATTTGTCATTATGTAAATAGAACACCCATTGGTGCATTTAATTGTGTTTTATAATTGCTCCCTTGGTATAGCAAGTTTCTAATTAAAGGACTTCCAGTTGTGATCAGTCTTTTAAAGAAATGGTTGCAATGTGCCTGGTGAAAGATCAAAGAAAGAGGCCAACTGCAGAGAAATTATTAAAGCACTCCTTTTTCAAGCATGCAAAGCCTCCTGAGCTTTCTGTAAAGAAATTATTTGCTGATCTGCCACCACTTTGGAATCGTGTGAAAGCCCTACAGGTTAGTGATCACACTGCCACAATGCAGGTGTTTTTCTCCATTTTTCCACAGTATTTGTCAAAGTATTTCCTTTTGTCCAAAATTTTACAGCTTAAAGATGCTGCACAACTAGCTCAAAAGAAAATGCCTTTAGCAGAACAAGAAGCTATATCACAGGTTACTTATCATCAATCAGAAGTCATTTTTATCTTAAATTAGATTTAGCTTTTGTTCAACTAACAAATCTGGGAAAGTTTTAGCTGTTGGGTTGTTCACTTTAGGACATTTGTGTTTTCTTACTGCTGAGAGTTTTATCTTTTCTTGTGCTTGTCAGAGTGAGTATCAAAGAGGAGTTAGTGCCTGGAATTTTAATATTGAGGATTTCAAAGCGCAAGCACCTCTGGTAGGCCAATTTTTAGTTTTAACCTTTAATAATAAAGATTTTAATGTAGACTTATAGGATGAGAAGTAATTTCTTTGTTCGTTATATCAATAACTCAGTTTATACTTTATATTAATTTTTCCCTTTAACATGCTAAGATGCATGATGATGATGATATTGATGAGTGCAAAGATGATGATGAAAGCATGAAATCAAGCCTTGGTCATAAGGTCAGCACCTGTATTTTTTCCCTTTGCAGTTTATGATATGTCGGTTTATACTTTATACTAATTTTGCACTTTAACATGCTAAGGTGCATGATGATGATGATATTGATGAGTGCAAAGGTGATGATGAAAGCATGAAATCAAACCTTGGCCATAAGGTCAGCACTTGTATTTTTTGCCTCTGCGGTTTGTGATATGTGTCTGGACATGGTTAAAATACTACATTTTTACTTATACGACTTGAATTGTATTTCTTTCTTATTTGTCCCTTATAGCAAACCATGTTAATTGGTTCTTGGTGTTGGCTGACAGGCTGCAGGTTACCGTGACTCTAGTTTGGGAAAGTTGAATTTAAATAGGGAAGTATCTCAGGCTGAAGTTGAAGGATCAAGGAGTGTTGACTTATTACAGTCTGATTGCTTGAATGGGAAGATAAAGAATCCGGAATGTGATATAGTTGAAGCTAGCTTCCAGGATACGGGTTTGAGGAAAAATGGATCAAGCATTGATGTTATGGCATCAACTTCAGAAACAGATGTGGTCTTGACCAGGGCTAAAACAGTGAAACCTAGGCAAACCCAAAGTGGGCCACTCACACCTCGTGCTGTTCTTAAACATTCATCCTCAGAACGGGTTCGTAACTCAGAAAGGTCGGTCATAGTTCATAGTTATGTTTGCTTGGCCATTTCATTTGTCTTCTTTTTTTGGGTTTTTAAAGTGATCTCAACCTTTTTTTTGTCCAGCTAATTGTTACCTAATGATGTTTATGCATAAATATGTATAGCTCGTTTGGTTCTAATTGTAGTTTAACAGAGCCTATAACATATGAGAAGGGGACTCAATTTACTATATGATGGCTTTAGGCCATGGTTATCATTTTAATTACCTAACTTGTAGGTCTTGCCTCTTATGCTTGTGAGAATAGATGAACAATATACGCCAATTAATTTATTCTCATGTGTTTTGCCTTTGCTATTGAATTATTTTAATTTAACATGGTTTAACTGTTTGAGGTAGGGAAAAGCCATATGAAGTCATAAAAATATACTGCTGTTATGGGCTACTCTCTCTCTCTCTAAAACAGAACAGAAGTGACAATCTCACAAGTCTTGATTCAAATGTGCTTTGAGCCGATTCAACAGAACATTTGATTATTACTGATTGGTTACATTTATATACTTTTTAATAGAGCTTCTTGTGTTATTGTTTTCATCTTGTTATAGTTGGTAAATTGAAGGATAATTAAGAAAATGATTTACAGCTCATGTGCTTACATGTGCGATTAATCTCTTATCTATTTTAATTTAAGAAAATAATTTATAAGTCATCAGAAATGGAAGAGAAAATTGTAGATGTTGAGCTAATGGCTTGCTAATGATTAGGTTTGAGAATGAAGTTTTACAAGCGAACGAGAGAGCTTACCAAGTTCGTAAAGCACCAAGCTTTAGTGGTCCATTGATGCTTCCTAATCGAGCATCTGCAAACAGTTTATCAGCTCCAATTAAATCATCAGGAGGTAACAAACTCATGGCATTTAGAATCCTTGTTGTTTTTTTTTTTTTTTTTTTTTGTCACCAGCATCACCACCAATGCTACTATTGTGGCTGCTAGGATTTATATATTTTGAAGCGCACTTTTTTTCCTTTAACAGGGTTTAGGGAATCTCTGGATGACAAGTCAAAGACTAATCTGGTGCAAATAAAAGGTCGATTTTCAGTAACATCAGAAAATTTAGATCTTGTAAAGGTAAGGCTCAATTTTAATGCTATATTTGTTCTCTTTTGCAATTTTACTAACCAAATAATGTTCTTTAGGATATTCCTTTAAGTACAGTTTCACGCCGATCTTCACAGGTGGGTTATTGATCTTTGATTAAATGTCCTATTAACAATAGTAATTGTCCACGTCTTATTGGTTGCTCTTTTTCTTCTTGAGTTTCAGATTTCGCCTCTCAAAAAGTCTGCTAGCGTAGGTGATTGGATATTTGGATCCAAACAAGTGGTTCGTGCACTACATCTTCTCCTCAACATAGTTGATTGTGAATTTATGTTCTGTTTCATTTTATTGTAACATCTTACATCTTAAAGCTCAAGGATCTCTTATGAATGGAGGAATGGGTTTTAAGGTGTGTGCCCAGATAATAAGGTGTGGTGCAAATCAGAGAAAGTGCCTCACAGCCTTCAGAGGCACAAGGCACAAGGCACCCTTATTGACGCGCATGCCTTCTGACAGGCACACAAAAGACTTGCCTCACTCAACTGATTTTGTTTTCTATGATTGTTTGTTTATAATGAGCTGTATAGTAGCAAAAAGGATAACATTTGTTATTTTACACAAATAAAAGAAGGGTAATAAGATCCATGTGTAAGTGTAACAACTTGATAACCACACTTCATACAAATAAGTATAAATTCATCTAATCTTATATGTGGCTCCATTTATCTGGTAATGGAACATGTTTAGCTGCTCAGTATGCTGCCGCACTATGTAAATAAGTTGTTTGCTTATAGTTGATCTTTTCCCCCTGTTTTTCAGCCCACTAATCATTTCCCTAAGGATTTAACCAATGGTAGCATGCCCACATCAATTCTTATGACTTATCTTCAGAATCTTTTCCAGCAAACCTCACTTCAACAGGTAAAGACTTAGGCTCAGGACAGTCATTTTGCTGATAGAATGTTTGTTTGCCTTGTAATTAATGATGTTCTCACTGAAATTTTTTTTTGGAATGCTAGGATCTTATTGTGAATTTGTTGAATACCTTGCAGCCAACTGAGGTTGTAGATGGTCAGTGAAAGATTGATCTTTCTATTACATCACACTTACATGATTAAATTAGGAAATACACTGCTTATCAGTATAGTAATCCATTTCTAATTTTTTTTTTGTTTTTCCAGCCACACAAAATGGAAAGTTGCCTCCTCTACCTCGTTGTTCTGAGAGCAATGGAAATGTGAGAACTTTTTTTCTATTTTTTATGATGATTAATTTCTGGTAGGTTGTTCTTTCTTCCCCTATCTGATCTTTTTCAATAGGTTGAAACAGCAGCATCTGAGAGGGAGCATCTACTGCTCTGCAAGATCTCAGAGCTACAATCCAGGTTGGTTGTCATGAACCCATACCAATTGGTTCTACCTTCCTTTCTCACCTATAAATACAAGTTTCTTCTGATATTCTCTTCCCTAAACACTTTTTGCAGAATGATGAATTTGACTGATGAATTGACTGCTGAAAAGTTGAAATACGACCAAGTGAGTTTCTTACGGGTTTTATATAATTACATTTGCAAGTTCCTCTACTTTATTTCATGGTTGTGTCTAATAAGATGCTTTCCAAAATTAAGATTGATGTTGGTTCTTGACTTAGGTTTAAACATTTCCCCCCTCGCTTGATACTTGATTCATCCTCTCTCTAATATAAAAAATACCATCACTCAAAAAAGGATAAGGATAAGAAAAGAAAAGAAAAGAACCCCATCATCTGGAGAGGGAAAGGCTATCACTTGGCTCTAATGATTTCATTATCATTATGCAGTTGCAACAACAACTAAGCTTCATGTCTGGTGCGGAAGAGAATGGGATTAGAAGGGAAGGGGATGCGTGAAAGCTGTATCTCAACTACTGTAAAGTGAACTCCCCAGGTATAATCGGGCAAAATACGTAAATCATGTAGATAAAATTGTGTTCCACCATGCTTTGCCTAATGCCTATCAGACATGGTAACTGCTTTTGGGCCATCGACAACGTTAGAAACAATAGAAGGCAGCATTCTTAATTTACATATGTATTACTTGTGACCTTGTATCCATACGTTCCTTTGCAGATTTCAGCCACTTCAATGACAAATAAGCAAATATTATGGATACATGAGGATGTTTTTACTTGTATATATAATGTATAAGTGTGCATTTGATGTAAAGAGAATGAATTGATGTTCAGAACCAGGTCAGTTATTTTTATCATGGAAAGTAGTCAAGCAGAAGGTTAGATTTTCTTGTTCCGGCTTCTGTCTAGAAAATCTTTTGTATCATATAATGTTAGTATTTGTTGGAGGGTCGTATAGGAGCTGAATGCTGTTGGGTATAACCAACCAAAACCAGTGTAGTTATTTTCTTCTTTATTCCTATATTATTTATTATTTCACATTGTAAGACTAATGAATGCCATTGTTTTTTCTTTTATTATTTATTATTTATTTATCGGTGAATATGAATAGTTATCTTCTCTATTTTTTCTTCAAAAATTAAAAAAAAAAATTGGACTAATTCTTTTTTTTTTTTACATAAATTCTAATTCCATTTGTTCAACATTTTCCATAAAGTCAAATTTTAATATGACACGCAAGCAATAAAAATGAAGTACTAAAACTGCATCAAACCCTGGATGAGTAAAGCCAGGATTTCAACTCATTGCAGACAACTCTTGTTTACATGGACCATCCTGTTCTTTACCAGTAAAATCTAATTTTACGTATACCAGATCAGCTATCATGTTTGCAAGAGAAAAAAATAAATGTGAACCAAGCATGATACATACAGATTGCATTCAAAATGCACCATATACATATAGATTCAAAATCCATTTTGAAGCTTCCGATCACCTTATATACGTACCGTGCTGTTTTTTTCTAGTAAATGGGTTTTGGTCGGGCTTTATACACGGTTTCATGATTTGGTAATATAATATAATGATATTATATAACTATAAAAAATGACACAAAAATATTCAATTTAAAATTTTAATAAAAATTTTATGAATTTGATAAAAATAAAAAAAAAATTATTTTTGTATTGATACGAATTATGATACATAATTTCATATAAAACATAAGTTTAATATACGAATTTTTAATATTTTACATCAAATAAATATATAAATTATCAAATTTACGATGTAATTGTGCTTGGTAAGAACAAATTTTTAATAATTGGGTTAGGCTAAATAAGATACATATAAATGTGTTGTGTTGGATTAAAATGTTTAAGCCCATAGATTGATATGATATGATATATTAGAAGTCAATATCAATATTTAGTATATGAATTAGTATGATATGATACATAATCTTATACGAAACATAAACTTAAATGATATGTGAACTAACAAGATACAATACACAAATTTAAACGAATTGTATTCTTTTTTTTTTTTTAATCTTGTACTGAAATTATATTTATTGTTATTATTTTGTTGATAATTTATAAAAATAAAATTATATTAAATAAAATTATTTATGAAATATTTAAATGATTAATTAATAAATTTATAATTCTTTTAATTCATTTTGAATACAAATATATGATATGTTAACTTTTATAAAAAAAATTCACAAAAATTACATTACTTGATAAAAACTCACAAAAATAAACTATTAAAGTAAAAAGTTGACATTAGATTTTATAGCGTTTTAAAAAGTTAAAATATCTTTGATATGATCAAGATGAGAGTAAATATTATCTAAATATGCATATTACTTAGGGATTTGTTAGATAAAGAAATTCAAGTACATTACATAAATGAATCATTAGACTGTGAGAATGAGAAATAAAATAAGAATTTTGTGTCTTCTAATCTCTTTTTATGTGTGGGTTTATAAATATTAAGATGATAAATTTTAATATTTTTATTTAATAGATTTTATTATTTATATTTGTGGATGAAGTATTTTGTTGAATTCTGCAAATTATATGTTTTATAATTTTATTTTACTTATATTTTATCTAACATGTTATTTTCATTAATAAATAAAAAAATTTTAAAAATAATAAAATATTTAAGGAATTGTATTTGGCTCGACAAAAAAATTAATACCATGACATAACTTACGTAAATTACCAATCATCGTGCTAAACTGGAATAATTTAATAATGTATCATTTGGATTCTCAATTTAACCAGAAACTATTCAAAGTTGCCTAAAACCCTCTCGCACCCACTCATGGCTACATCCAACATCATTAGGGTTTCTTCTCCGGCTTACTCCACTGGCTCCCCCAACCAAGCGCCTTCTAAACGCGTTGGCACTCACAACGGCTGCTTCCACTGCGATGAGGCGCTTGGCTGCTTCATGATTAGTCTCACTGACAAGTTTTCCAACTCCGAGATTGTCCGTACCCGAGACCACAAGCCCCAATGTCATTTTATTTTTTAGTTTGATTGCCCAAAAATTGTAGCAAAGTAAAAAGAAATGGAAATTATAAAATGGGTTTTTATTTTGGGTCTAAAATATGTGCTTCTTTTGCCGTTCTACAAAGTTAGTTTGCTCGTTTATTTGTTTGCAAGTTTTATACTAGTTTCGCCTACAAATTCCATAACTTGAAATGTAGAGTCAAATGGGGAAGAGTTAGACTTTCATCGCAGTGTAGAATTCGGTGCTTTATTATGTGATTCTTGTAGTTTTTTTTGTTCTCGTTTGGTTTTATATGCTTCCTCTTTGAAGGTTCTTTGTAACATTGTTCTGAGTTTGCAGGTATTGGAGGCGCTTGATGCTGTTTTTGATGTGGGAGGCGTGTATGATCCTAGTCATAACCGGTATCATCATAACCAGAAAGGATTTGAGGAGGTTTTTGGACATGGATTTAATACAAAGCTTAGCAGTGCAGAACTTATTTATTAGGTATTCATTTGTTCCATGAGGCAATTAAAGATTCCTTCTCGTAGTTTTCTTTGGTTTCTATGTATGGTGATTGTCATACAATTTGGTAGAGTATAATCTGAGCAGTGATGTTTTTTGGTAGTTTATGCTGTTTCTTTATTATCAGTCTAATTTTCCCTGTATTTAACATTTTGGCGAGGGGATAATAGCCAAAGAGTTTCAACTTGGTAAAGACCACCCGGATGAGCATAGATTATTTCTGGCTATTTAAAAAAACTTTGTGGAGATACTTACATCTTTGATTCTTAAGTTCTAATGAGGTTTAATTCCATGAGTTCTGGTTTGGAAGTAAATTAGGATCATATGGTTAAACAAACATCTAGAGCTACAACCTTCTGAAACAGATTCGAAAGAGTTTTACAGATTATAAATTCTGTACTTTCTATGTTTTGTTAGCAATGAAAATTTCTAGCTTTGTTTTGTTCAGGCTGGTATGGATAGGATTTACTTCATAGGCTTCCTGCTTTTTCCTTCGTTTTTGTTTTCCTATGCTTCAGTTATGTGGTTATGGATTTAGATGTTTGCTTGGGATATTATTTTTTGCTTTTACTAGGCAATTGAGGCGATTGACAATTTAATCAACCAGTTTGATACAGACATGCCTCCAAGATATGCGAATGATATGCACTTGTCCTTTAGGGTTGGAAGATTAAATTTAGACTGGAGTACTGGGTGGATCCTGATCAATCACCTGCGAAGGAGAATGAGGTTTTCCAACAAGCAATGGCTCTAGCTGTTAGTAGTTCTTAGGTGTAAGGTTCTGTCAAAATTAAAAAATATGCTTAAATTTTACAATTTTTAGCATGGTCTTCGTTTCTAGAGTCCTGGATATGGATTTTTTTGTGCAGAAGGGATAAAAGTATGTGTTATATTCTTCATATTTTAATAATTCACGACCACCTTCAATTTTCAGAGTGTCCGGTTTCATGCAAAATCATGGTTACCAGCAAGTTCAATTGTGACGGAATGCATTGCAGAGAGATATGATATAGACCTTAGTGGTGATATTATGGTTGTGAAAAGGTTTTGCCCAGTAAGTAGATGTTTCTAATTTTTCTTTCTTCTTGTAATTTTCTTCTTCCACTATTGCTGCACAAGCGGTAAAGGTACGTCCTTTTTTGTCTGTTTGCATCATGTGGGCTATCTAGGGTTAGAGAATTGCTTGTATATAAATATCGTCATTTTGGTCCTTCAATTGGTCTGAAATTTTCTCAAATATGCTGTGCAATTTCCAGTAGGATGTGAGATGAATCTATATCTGACAATTGACTGTGGTTTGTTCTTGACTTACCATTATACATCGTTTATTTACAAATGAGTCTGATTTCATTTTGCATCCAACAGTAGAAGCTTCGTTTATTTGAGCTTGAGGAGGGGATGAAGGTTGAGCCTCCTATTAAGTATGTTCTTTATGAGGTATGTATCTAGACCTATCTTCCCTTCAAATATGCTCTAGAATGTCTAGGCCTAGATTGAATACTTCTGTCAGACAAAGGGTTATGCGTTCTTCTCCTGTATCTTATGTTGTTCACTGCCGTTTCGAGATCATCTAAGTTGCAGTCATTATTGCTCTTTTCCAGAGTTTGAGATAGATTTTCATTGTACTTATGACAATGTATTGTGCAGGATGAGAGGGGCAAACGATGGCAAGTTCAGGCGGCAGCAGTATCTCCTGGTAGATTTGAGAGCCGGTCTGAGGGATGATAAACTCTCAAAGGAGGCAGGAATTCCTGGTTGTGTCTTTGCCCACATAAGCGGGTTTTTTGGTGGAAATCAAACTTATGAGGGTGCTCTAGCGATGGCAAGAACTGCTCTAAAGATATAATCTCGACAACTTGGTTTTAATTCTTTATCTTTCACTGGAGATGGTATCGATTACATCATTCTAAAACAGGATCTGGTTTAGTTATCAAGTTTTTTGTGGCTTTATTCAGTGCTCTTTGATTCATGGTATCACATCATTTATAGCTAATTTTATAGAAACAAGTTAAAATTTAGGGCGTAAAATGTAAAGACTTTTCTTTTCTTGTTTTTCTAACAGTGAGAATGTTTTGAGCTTGAGGACCTTGACAAAATGGTTTATGCTGCATTGAATTGAATGCAACAAGAACGAAGATACGAGAGGTACTATATGTATTTTTCACATCCTTTTAACAACCATTCAAACACCTCCCCCCCCCTAAAAAAAAAAAAATAATCCTTTAACAACGGCTGATTACTTCTCTTTCTTTACGGAAGTAAACGGTGCAGTTTCTTCGACTGAAAAATGGATGGTCACAACAATGATTTAACAAAACAATTTTGCCGCATTCATTTTAAGATCGGGCACCTCTAAGAATAGCTAGGTGGGAGTTACTGTGGCTTGATTATGCGGTTTTGGGATAACAACGCGTCAAATCGTCCCAAATGTCCTATTTTTAATAGGGTATGTTGGGTTGGACTTGGATAGTTGAGTGTCAGAGCTGGAAATTTTGCGAGTACCATTTTCAAGAAAAAGGGCGGAATGCTAGGTTTTTGTTGGGGTCTACAGAATCCCATTGGCAGTTAAAAGCCTCCCTCATCAGTTCACCCCCTAAACAAAAACCAAGTAAGCAACGATGGGTCTGTTCGATTTAAGCGCTACCTTAGCTTACTTGTGGGACCAAGGTTACAAGAAGGTTAGGGAGACGTTGGGGACGACGGAGAAAGGAGTGCTTAAGTCGGACCCCAGAAACGGTGGAGCCTTCTTGGGTAGTTTCGCAATGCCGCATGATCCGCCGGAAGAGATCGGGAGGCGTGGGTATGGGATGGTTTCTGACGCCGTTGATGTTGGGTTGTTCAGAAATGCGGCTTTGGAGGATGTTAGGAAATTTAAGATTAGTCTGACCGTAGGTTCGGATGATGATGGGGAAGAGGATAAAGATGGTGATGAGTAGTATTGGAGTGAATAAAATAGATGCAAATTTACGTTGCTTTCCATTTGTTGTCTCTTTGATTGCAAAATTTTGTAAACGTGGTTGAGCTACATCGTCCCCATACTGAATGAAATCAAGTTTGAGTTTAATTTCCCATGAGACCATGTTTGAGTTCAAGTCGGTTCAAGCTCGATTCCCTCTATTTTAAAGTCCGATATCAAGCTTGATTTCAATTGTTTGAGGCTTTGAACCAACTCTTTCATTGATCAACCTTGCTTAAGTTTCAATTGCTTGAGGCTTAAGTATGTCAGACTTCGATACCGAATCTTAAATTATTGTTCCGTCAGGGATAGACGTTTGGTTTTTTAAATTAAATTAAAATATGCGTAAAAGAAAAAACAGTCCAACTAAGATATTTGGTTTTTTAATTTCAAAACAGAACAGAACAGATATAGAAATCGACTTTTTAGAGTTATTTGGTTGATTTGATTTATAAATCCGTTATGAATTTCTAAATCATATCTATCACAAAATTCATGGTGTCAATTTGGCTCGAGCAATTTAAATTTTAAATTTTCACCTTTTTTTTTAAAGTCTAAAAGAAGGGCAAATTCCCCGGGAAAATCACGAAACAAGGGGATCTGCCTCTGCCTTAAGATTTAGGAATGCAAACAGGGGATACACACATCCACCAAACTCCTCATAGAACATGTCAATTCCTCGGTTGATGCCAACTCGCTTTTAAAGCAGCTTTTTTTTTCTTGTAGCTTATACAGTTATACGTTACTTTCGCTTATTTCTGTCTCCATCGTTGCTCTCTGTTTTTCCTCTGTTTTTTTCTTAAGATCCTCCTTTGCAAGGAAAACGAAAAAGAAAAAAAAAGAAAAAGGGAACAGAGACAATGGAAGCATTTTACTTGATGGTATTCGGGGCCCTGGCATCCCTGGTTGCAGCATTGGAGCTAAGCAAAACAAGCAAAGATCGTATTAACACCTCCTCCACTTTCGATTCTTTCAAAAACAACTACCTCGTTGTATACTCTCTCATGATGGGTATGTCCTTATACCATTACATAAAATTTTTGCATATTTGGTCGTTTTCTTTATAATAAAGTTGATTTTCTTGTCTGGGTTTGATCTCGAATTTTCTTATCTTTCTTCTGTTTTGGCTAACAAAATATGCTGAGGAGAGGTTGATCCAATTTTACCAGTACTCTTTACTTTCTTTAAACACAATTGAATCTGACATTAATCACTGACGCTTTGTTTCTGGTTTCTTCTGTTTCAGTTTTCTTTATTTTTTTTAATATCTTACTGTTTATTTTAGCCAAATTCAGGTAATAATTAAGGTTTTGCATTCCTTTAAATGTCATTGAGTAATGAGTCTCCATTTGATTTGACAATTATCTATTTGGTTATTTTGCTTATCTAATTTTCTTCTTATGCTAAAGCTGGTTATGTTGATCATGAAAAAAAAAAAAAACAAACACAGCTGGGGATTGGTTGCAGGGGCCATATGTTAACTACCTCTACAGTCAATACGGATTTGGGAACGGGGAGATTGGCCACCTCTTTATAGCTGGTTTTGGATCTTCCATGTTGTTTGGGACAATTGTTGGATCTCTAGCCGACAAAAAGTAAGATCTTACGTTGTTTCACACTCCTCATAATTTTCTATCCTTATTGATTCCTGAATTATTGCATGCTGAATTTAGGGGTCGAAAGAGGGCATGTGTTACTTACTGCATAACATACATACTCAGCTGCATTACCAAACATTCTCCTCAGTACAAGGTTTTAATGCTGGGACGAGTGTTGGGAGGCATTGCAACTTCTCTTCTCTTTTCAGCCTTCGAATCTTGGCTTGTTGCAGAACACAACAAGGTGTGCAATTGCTATGCTGTTAAACCTGCTGTTTTCTAAGCTTATAGTTGTTACTGTTATTTTAGGTTTCTCTGATTTACTACTGAAACATAATCTAAAGTCTTGACTTCAAAAGATAACAGCTTTTGAGTTTCCTGATTAATTCTTGAATAATAGATAAAGTGCAATTTATTCTTTCTCTATCTGAGTGTCATAATTTACAAATTCCTCAAAGTTGTTGGCTAGTCTTATCAGAAAACTATTGGATGTTTACTTACGCAATGGATTTTTACTTTGATACCAGTGTTTGTTTTTGTTAATGCCTTAATTCTACATCTTATTACCAATTTTGGATTTGGCAGCGAGGTTTTGATCAACAATGGCTTTCTATAACATTCTCAAAGGCAATATTTCTTGGAAATGGCTTGATGGCAATTTTATCTGGGTTGTTTGGTAATGTACTGGTGGATAATTTGCAATTAGGTCCTGTTGCTCCATTTGATACTGCATCTTGCTTTCTAGCAATAGGCATGATAATTATATGGTCCTCATGGACTGAAAATTATGGTGACCCTTCGGAAAGCAAGGACTTACTTACTCAATTCAGGGGTGCTGCTGCAGCCATTGCTGCTGGTGAATCCAAATTCTTTTTTTATTTTTTACTTCCTAGCTAGACAGTTCTTTTGCATTGAGGAAAAATCAAAACTGCCTGTCAATTAAGAATTTGTGCATCGGATAAATGCTATGAATGCTTGTTTTCTTGCTTTGGGTAAAAAAACATTAAAATAAAAAGAGATATTTATCCAGGTTTTCGTTGGGTATTTTTTGCTCATCTTTTCTATCTCTATAATGTGATGGGAAGTCTACTAATCCAAGAACTATGTGCCATCAGATGAGAAAATTACTTTACTGGGTGCCATACAATCCCTGTTTGAAGGTTCAATGTACACCTTTGTGTTCCTCTGGACCCCAGCTTTGAGCCCAAATGACGAGGATATCCCACACGGTTTTATTTTTGCGACTTTCATGTTATCTTCAATGCTGGGAAGCTCCATTGCCTCACGGCTGCTGGCTCACCCAAGCCCAAAAGTTGAAAGCTATATGCAGATTGTATTCATGATCGCTTCAGCATCCCTCCTGCTTCCTGTTATCACAAATGTACGTTGTGCATATTTCATTTCTTGTTTCCATTTCCTTTCTCTTCTTTTTCCCCTTCAATGTTTTCTTCCTCCTCTTAAAAAGCTTCATGGAAAAGTTGCTAGTCACCATAAATTAACCGTAAGTCTCTACAGTTCTTGGTAGCACCGTCAGTTGTGAAAGGTGGAAGCATCTCACTTTCAGGGAATATCCAACTCATTGGTTTCTGCACATTTGAAGCCTGCGTTGGGATTTCTGGCCGTCAATTATGAAGATGAGGTCTCAATACATTCCAGAGGAGGCTAGAAGCACTATCATGAACTTCTTTCGCATTCCTCTCAACATCTTTGTGTGCATTGCATTATACAATGTAAGTCTATCATTCTACATTTTTTTTTTTTGTTTCTTTACTTGCATTCTCATTTTTGGGTTAACGCAGCCAGTAAAAGCTCTTTTGGAACATGGTTGAATAAATCTTTCTCATGGTTTAACTAGTCAAAAGTGAAGCACTAACTTCTTGTCATTAATTGGTTCTTTTGTTTTTAATTTTGCTAAATTGTTCTTTGAAAGGTAAAAGCACTTCCCATGACCGTCATGTTTGGCATGTGCTCGATTTTCCTTTTTGTGGCCTCTATCTTGCAGAGGCGTCTCATGGTAATTGCAGAGATCCACAAGTCAAGTAAGTTCTATATTTGCCTTGTGATTCTTCTATATGTTTCACCTTTGAGATTCGTTGTCTGAAAAGCAGTTTTTCTTTTATAATAAATCTTACTTATTATAAGCTTCAAATACTTTTCTTGGTGTATATATGTTACTATATGATATACTCTCTTAATATGATTTTACTTGCAGGATCACAAGACTGGACGGCAATGAAAGAGATGGATTCCGAGGCTGATCCATTAAATGGTTAATTGATGTCATAGGGAATAAACTTCTAAACATGAAACTGTTTCAGTGCTCGCAGCCCGACTAATTTTCTTGTTATAACTGTTGGAGCTGCGATTTGTTTAAGCTGTTTGCCATCTGGTAAACAAGGAGTGTGAGCCTAGTCCTATTTGCTTAGAAGGTATGAAGTTCGAGGCTGCATGCGAGGGCTTTAAGTACTGTTTTTTGTTAAAAGAATGACAGAAATATAGTTTTTAGGTCATGTTTTCTTCTTAGCTACAATCACTATTTCAAAAGAACATGTTAATTGTTAACTTATAAAATATATAGTGGTATAGGTCAAAGTTCCTGGATATTGGTCTCATTTTGTTATCATAAGCATGCTAAAACAGCCGTCATAACAGTGAGGACTTGTCTCCTCTCACATGGTTAGTCGTCTAGAATTTATTTATTTGAAGTAAATAAATGTTTAAAATCTATCCGACCAATAGAGACAAATCACTTCAATCTTCAATTCCTTCTCTTTCTTCATATCTACCTTTCTTTGGTTTTATTATTTTTTTTTTTGGCCAATATTAGGTTTGGTTGCAGGAAATTTCTTACCAGTTCCATAAATTACATTATATGCAAGTTGGATCAGCCGTTTCTTGCCTATTCTGGATAATTTGTATATATATTTTTATCATCATGTAATTTGGTTTTTGTTTTATGTAAGCACTCAAGGAAACGCAATGAGATTGGGCAAGTGCCCTGTGAGTTATCACTCAAATTCAAATCCCTGACTCTACCTTAGCTCCAAATGGGATTTATTAGCTAGTTTTCGAAATCAAACGACAATTGACGGGAAATTCAGAGCAGAAGTGGATTTACTGGATAGATGATAAATTAATATAGACTGCATTTTCTATTCAACTGTCGTAGAACCAGCTTTGTCATAGTGTTATAGAATATATTGATACCATATGAACTATGATGGCAGTGCCCTTCAGTTTTCTGTACATTGTAAACGCCCCCATTCTGTCTTTCCAATCTCCGGCCACTGTTTTCCAGAAGCATTGATTCAAACAAGTTACTAAAAGTCATACGTTGGCCGAAAAGTGCCATGTTCGAACCTCGAACCCGCTCTACTTTACATCATTAATCACAAGAAGATTTGCCAGGCACATTATAATGAAGTGAAACAATTTATCTAATTTCATTTTGATAAGCCATCCCCACTTCCCATGTTACACCATCTTCCGAGTTCCAACCTTAAATTCCCCTTTTGAGCACAGCTGGGAGTGACTATCCAACTTGTCCATCTGACAGTAATACATTATTACCCATATGATTGATTTCCTTCCCAATTCTGCCCTCCAAAAGGCTATATTTCCTTGTCTATCGCCCCCCCCCCCCCCCCCCCCAAAAAAAAAAAAAGTTAACTACGACATTAATCATCGTTGAATAGAATTCATTTTCAAGACTCACTTATCCAACTTGTCCATGTGACATGCAGCTAAAGATGATATCCAATAAGATCTCTACTTCATCAAAGTTTTATATCAACCATCCATTTTCTGATATCTGGACAGTTTTATTCTATGGGTGTTTAATTATGGACCATTTCAAAAAAATTATTGAATTTTGAATCCCTCGGGAAGGAGGGCAGTCGGGTAAATTAATCTGCAACTAGTTCTTTTGGCTCCAGCAATTTCTGTTTAGACGCTGAGGCCAATAAGATTTCACTTCTCCTTTGTCCTATGAGTCAGTGTCCTCACTCACTCCTAAATTTGAGAGAGAAAAGTTAAGAGAGTGAGAGAACAGGTAAAGATGGCCAATCTTAGAGGTCCTAGATATCATTTCTTCAGTGCTTTTCGGTTTCTTTTGTTAATGCAAACCAAAGTCCTAAGCTATCAATACAAGGTTGAAGATTTAGATGCTTGGAGTATTCCCACATCAGCAAACCCGCAGGTATATGCCACATGGTCCAAGTAACACTTCTTCAAGATGGGAGACTCTCTGTAAGTTTCTGTCCCCTTTATCTCTTTCTTTCCATTGTGGATTCCTCTTCGGATTTCATTCTTGCTGCTTATTTTCTCTTTGCAGTGTTCTTATATCCACCAAGTCAAGATTCAGTTATCCAAGTCACGGAACAATCCTACAACTCTTGCAACCTCAAAGATCCAATCCTGTACATGAATAATGGCAACTCTCTCTTTAAAATCACTATACCCGGGGAGTTTGTCTTCACCAGTGGGGAACCTGGTCACTGTGAAAAGAAACAGAAGCTATACATTTCTGTGCTTTCAGGGAATGGCTCTGCATATGCTCCCTCTTATGGTCCGAGTGCTTTGTCTGGCACTGCATCTTCACCCTCTTACCCCACTGTCTTAGGCACAATCCCTCAACCGCCATCTTCTTCTCCATCGCTAGGATTTCACTCTTAATTACAGCCGTTATTGCATCAGCCAGATGGGCAATAATCAATGCCATGATGTGAAGGGCATGGTTACTCTTAATAGTGTCAAATTTTCAAACCCAACCAGAAAATATTTTTGTATCTTTTTCATTTTGGCATTTATTTATTTTCTCTAAATATCTGGTATATTGGTTCATAAAAAAATTTTCTCAGATTTGTAATTCTTTTGAGTGATCAAACTTCAAAGAGAATGAATAGTGTGACGGGAAGAGTTGCAGAGTCTTGTAAGATAGCTTTCTGTGTTTTAGTATTTGTTTTACTTTTACGTGTATTCATGCGTTTAGATTCGCAGACAGGACAGAATCTATGAGCTTGTAAAGAAGAGATTGGAGTTGGGCTTCTTTTGCCCTTTTCTAGAAAAAAAGAAAGGAGGAAAAATCACTTTAGCGATTAAAATACTTCAAGTCTTCAAAGTTCAACCTTCAAGCCTCCCAGTTCCATTAATTTATGTTTTAATTGCCAGTTAATTTGGTTATGATTCTTGCCAATACTACACAGACATAGCTTGTCTCTTTGATTCAGTGGGTCATGGTCACAGTTTTTAAACTTTTAGCATCAGCTTAGATATAGATTGAAATGTACAAGGAAAAAGAAGAGATCAGAGATGGCTGGTTCTAACAAGTTGAAAAACAGTAAAAAGGGGCATAATTTGATGCTTTGATAGAAAATCATTACAAATGAACTTGTGGCTAAATTTGCCGGAGGGATAAGATTCCCTCACAGGCGCCTGAATAAATTATAAGCAACTGCCCCTGGCATTGCTCTAAGTCTTATTATTTATTTATTTTATTGAAGAAAAAAAAATTCAAATTTTGTTTTTTTCAACAAAAGATCATATGCCGATCATTAAAAATGTTTGGGTGCAATTAAATCTTAATATTGGTAATTAAGTGCTATATCAATTTTCACTTTGCAAAATCAATATGTGAAAAACATTGCTGCTTTGATCCCCTAGAACAATAATTATTCATTATTAAATTATATTACTTTTATTTAAATTCCAATTTAGAGTCTTCTTTTTTCAAAGTAATCGAGTATTTCCTTAGACAATCTCAATATGATTGTATCTTGCTATTATTTTTAATTTATACTAGTTAATACTCATTATTAGCGTACTCATTTTTTTTTAGTTACACATCTTCAAGATTTACAAAGAATCTTCAAGATTTACAAAGAGATAAACTCTCGGACTCCTAGGTGAAAACTGGGCAGCCTTCAACCTCAATACCTTTGGCTGTTGGACAGCTAGCCAGTGGGCATCCATCAAGATCATTTCCCCACCAGTCTAGACTAATATTTTCTAATCCCAAGCACAAATATAACAGCACACCCATAAAAGCAAGGCCAGCATCCAATGACCCGGAAAGAACATAATTGTATCGTTGCCACAAATCAGGTCGATACCTATACACAACGAAGCCAGAGAAGAAGCCAACAATGATCCAGGTAGTATAGTTGACTGCAGTAGCTGGTGGCATCATTCCTGTGGCACCTATCAAGACTGGCATGTTAATGAGCTTGATCCATTCTTGATGAGGGAAGGCCTTGGAGGCCAACCAGACAAGAACTGGAGCAATTGCTCCACCAAGGAAGAACCAATTGACAGCCTCATAAGTTCCCAAGTCTCCGAAAATTCTTCGAGGCCCTATTAAACCCCAGATAACAGATGCATCGTAAAACACAGTATCACTTGGACAAGTCCAGACGCTATCGGAGGCTGTTGTGTCACAAATATCAGAGATGGTCTCCATCAGCCACCAGGCAGTTCCCAGGTACACAAAGCAAGCAATGATGGTGCCCACGATCTAATACAAGAGGAAGGAACTGTTAATTTTGTGCGAAAAAAACATTCTGCAGAAGGAAAAGTACCTTTTTTGTGATATAAACAGACCTGTGCCATGAACATTGTTCTTGGCGGAATTTTCATATAGTGACCAAGCTTGAAGTCTTGCAGGAAGGTAACAGCCTGTGTCATGCTTATGTACCCATACACCTTGAAGCACATATTAGCTACTGGATATCCTGGATATATATACCCAATTATATATTCAGTGATGATGTTCAAGCCTGGTGTCTGCAACACAAATTGATCAGTGATGTAAAGTTGTGAATGAATTATTTGAAGAAAATTAAAGTTAGGAGTATATATATACAGTCGATAAACAACTTAATATGTTGTGATTGCAGCAGCATATGACAGAAGATACCTGGTTTGTGATGGCTGTAATGATGCCAATAGGAAGTGTGAATACAATGGCAATGCCACATGCTAGTAGAACTCCCCACCATGGAAGCTGAAGTTGGTCATTGTAATACTCGCAGGCAAATATGGTGGCAGCAATGTTTGCCAAAAGGATGCACACAAACCACCATTCAGGGACTTGCTTATACTTCCTCATGAGTCTGGTATGTATGTCCATTTTTTTCTCCTGGAAACTAGCTTTGCTTTGCTCCCATATTTCTCTGCAGTTTACAGCTAAAGTGAGCTTCAACATGCCACTTAAGACAATTTCAAGCGTAATTGATAATTGGAGGCAAATCTACAGGATACGAAATCACCTTCCATGAAATAGCGCAACATGAACAACTGTAGCAGTCAGTGCAGCGAAACCAACACCATAAGTCATTGCAAAAAATGTGCTAAGGTATAGAGGTCCTTCTTTTTCATAAGCCGCAATGTCAAGGTGAAAATTCGAATCGATGATAGATGTGATATTGTATTCATGACCCGTCGACGTGAAGAGTTCGTCGGAGAATATGGGGAAGGTTTTGGCTTTGTAGACATTAAGCCAGTAGCAGATGGGAGTCAAAACATACATGACTAGGATAAATCCTGCAGCAACATTTGCTGTGGCAAACCATGGGCTTGCAAGCGGGCTACCAAGATAAGAGGAGATGGTGGACCAGTCGAGCCCAACAGCACCTATTCCTAGCCCATAGAGGCCTGAACCGAGTTGTTGGGCTAGCACAGATTTAGGAAATATCCAGCAAATCCAAGAGAGGGACGTTAACATTTCAAAGAGGTAGCCTGGGAAGACATAGTAAGCAAAACTGCAAACCAAGGCAATTAGGAAGAATTGGATTCTCGTCACCCCACCCTTGGCCCTCTCTTCCTTCTCGTGCAGTGCCCTGCCAAGATAAATGTACAGTGTGATGTTTTAACAACAGAAAAGCCTGACGATGGTCTTAGCTTAAACCTCTATTTGGTGGGCAAAAATCTTTTGAGGACTTATTTTTCTTTGGGCCCGAAGGCTGAATGAGGGGTCCATGAATTTTCTAAGCTATTTTCATTTTCTATTTGCTAGTTGCTCTAGTTTTAAGCCTTGTTTTCATTAGGCAACTTGGATCTCACGTGAGAAAAATATTGAATCTTAAACAAAGGCAGAAAAAAAAAAATTGGAGTTGACTGTTCTTCAAAAGATTTCCCATCAGTTAGGTCCAGCTGAGTTTTCCCGGTGGAACACTCAAGCTGAGAATGGCCATCAGGGTAAGAAAATCAGATCCTAATTAAAGCCAATGCAGTAACGCCAAAACAGAAAACTCTGACCAAATTAAATAGCCAAAATTCACGCCTTGCTCTATCCAAAGTGCTGCCTGTCCTCAGGCAACATGTCGCATTGCCAGTGCCCCTAGTCATTACATGCATGTTGCAATATGGCCTATCAAGTCTAATAAGGAAGGAATAAACTAATCATTCCATTTTTTTTTTTTTACGCGAAGCCAACAAGGGAACTCATAGAACGAAGGAATATGGTATGTCAAGAAAAGATATCAGCCAGTCCCAGCGTGGCCACTGGCCACCCAAATTCACCGGAATCCAGGAATATCTGGACCGACAATTAAAATCGCATACAAGAAGAACATTATCATCATACAAAATCAACCGGATTACCTGAAGAGAGAAACTTGAACAAGATTTGCAGGCCACCACATAGCTGCTGGTTCCACTAGGTACCTCCTGAATATACCAGCCCATCCGAATCCCAACACCTACCATTCAAAAGCCACCAGACTATATATTCAAACCTAACCCAAAACTTACCAAACAAAACAAAAGACCTTAACATTGAAAAGATTAGGGAAAAATTGAAAAGAATTAACAAAACAAGAACTGACCTGAGTCGTTATGATAACAATCAATGAGACAAAGAAAGTAATATGCTGCTTATAAAACACCTTAACAACAGTCACAACATGAATGGCATAGACGCTGCCAGCTCCAGAGTTGGCAAAGATTGTAATAAGAACATGTTCTTTGACATTGAAGGGCCCAGGATTCAAGGTGAATTCCCAGCGAGTTCCTTTGAAGAAAACACGGTCTGTGATTTTGGCAGCCATCAATCGGCCAAGAGGAACCACTGCAATCTGGGCAGAGATGGCCGTGATTGTCAACGGTTCTGTGCGGTACCAAAAGAACTGGTTAAGAAATGATAGGATGACACATGAAATAGTGCCTAAGACCCACATTCGAAATGTGAGGACTGGTAGAGAAGGGTCATCTGTGGTTGGTACAGTTAAGGCCACTTGTCTAACGGGTGAGTTCTCCTCTTCTTCTTGCACTTCTTTGATCTCTGATTGAAATTTTGATGGCATGACCTTTGATGATGATGAGGAGGCGGAGTATGTATTGCTAACATCTTCATCCTTCTCATCTTTAGGTACTACACAAAAACAGAAACACAAAAAGAAAATGTCTCAGAACAAGAACAAAAACATCAAGTTTTGCTGGGTTTTACAGGTTGAAAAAAAAGAGGAACTTACTGAGAGGAGCTCTTATCTCATCTTTCGATTCTTCCATGGCTTGGTTCTTTTCCTTGGCGACTTGAGCAAAACCACAAAACAAATGGATTCTTATTTGCTAGAGCATGTTAGAGCAGAAAATGAGGCCAGTTTGACAAATTTTAGAGGCTAGAAGAAATCTTGAAGTCTGCTGACCTTGCTACAATTGCCAATACTGGATTAGATGTAAAAACTGTTGGATTGAAATTTTTGGCTGATTTAACTATATACTAACGCACAAATGGTTAGGTGATCATCAGCCTTTGGAGCTGCCGGTCCACCGGAGAGCTAATATAGAAAGCTTGATTTATTTAGTGAATTGATAAAACGTGTAATGAGAATTTTAGAGGTTTCAAAATTAACAGTTCTGTTAAATTAATGGTTATCATGATATGATATAACTTCCTTTTCAACTGAACCAGCAGAGAACAAAATAATTGAGAGGTTGAAGGCTGAAATTCCAGAATTTTAGTCCAAAATTGGACTTTCACCAAACAAGGAAGGTACAGAACTTCTCCAACCTAACTTAACAGGTAACCGATCAGCTATATCTGTATGTCTTATGAGTGTCTGGTTCCGAGATTTATTCAGATTCAAGAATCTTGGCTTGTCGTTGCAAGTCATCTACCACATGTTCTTTATTTGCGGCTCAAGACTAATTGGCTAGCTTAGGCAAACAGCCAACGCCTAAAATAACGTTTGCTTATTTTTATACCATGAATTCGATGTGTAAATTCCAGTATTCAAGTTTTTTAATTCACGTTAAATATGTAAAAAATATAAAATTTATTTTATCATAATTCGGGTCTAAACATATTTTTTATTTTTATTAAATTCATATAAAATTTTTTATTAAAATTTTAAAACATATTATTTTCATTTTTTGCACATTATATTATTATTTCATATTTAAAATTAAGTGATGACATGATCCAGCAAATCTGCTAAAATGACATGAAAGATACTCTTAATTTAGCAGAAGTATTTTTGGTCAGTTAGGTGATTACCCCTTTTTTTCATTGAACATCTTTAATGCGCATTTGTCTAAATCTTGCAATAAAAAGATCTTTGTTAATCGAGCCTTCGGCATGCATTAGAATTTCACCGGACTCTCAGGAAAGAAATTTTTCTATCGGAAGAATAATAGATTGTGGACCAACTTACAATGATACCCAATGACAGGAAAGCTTTTATTATTGTCTGGCTGGACCCTCTTTGATTATTTTGCATCCTAAAGATCGAGCCACATTAATATGTATGGAACGACTCTCTTTATGATGAAAATATACGCAAACCAACAAGTTAGGACCAAGTGGGAAAATAGAAATAAATGCTGAATATCTAGCTACCTGATCACGATTGAGATGGTTGCGGGAGAAGAATGAAAAAATTTTGATACCGAAGTCATGTCTTTTCATTATCTTGTGAGATTGTTTTGATTGTTGATGGACAAATAATTTGAGAAAAAGGTGTTAACACCTACATTTTTTTTTTAATTTTCATTGATTTCTCAAGTTTTTTTTTATTTATTATTTATGGTTGCAAAAGAGAAGACTTCAATTTATTTCGGTTTTTACCTTGAAATGATTTGTTTTTTTCATCGTTACCTATTTTAATTGAGCCTTAGCCCAAATTCACATTGGTCATATCGAAGACCCAACGTATTGAGAATGAGAAATTTAAGCAAAGCCGAAGCCCATCCATTCCAGCCTTTGATTCGCTCCCAAAAGAAATAAAAAGAAAAGGTCCAAAAGAAAAGAAAAGACATAAATAGTTGGAAGTTGGAATGAAGATAGCTACAATACAATTACAATTACAATTTACAATTACATAGGCAGGTAGAAAATGGAAGAAAGATGGAAGGTTCCACCGTTTCCAAGCGGCAAATACGCAACTGAGACAGAGGTGACGCAATAGCAAAATCCCAAAATTTTCTTCTTCTGCTTGTATTAACTTTGATAGTTAGTCTGTAGTGGACAAAAGAAAATAGAAATGGCAGATTGGTAGTTTGTGAGACAATTCCATGTCAATTGTTGAACCCAAACCTCCAATGTAAATTGTTTTTTTTTTGTTCAAACGTGAGTTGTCGTCTTCTAATCAGAAAAAAGTGAAAAATCCACCAAACTCCGACACAGTCTCACAGTTCAGAAACAAAAGAAAGAAAGAAGGAAAACCCTAAGTTGTCTCACTACACAAAAAAGCATGGGACTCTGCCCAGGTTCGAACCGAACACTACGCTTTAAAAAAATCAATACGTGCCTCTCCTTTTTCTTGATGCTTTTTCTTGTTCTTTCATTGATCTCCCCAATTGATCTTTGCATTAAATTGTTCATTGTCTAAGAATAATGGGTTTTTCTTTAGCTTTCTTCTCATAACTGGGTTTTCGTTATTCTGGTTAGTGTTGATCTTTTCATAGGCTTCTCTTTTTTTTGCCTCTTTTCAATTACAAGGTTTAACATTTTTACTTATTTTCTGAACATGATCTCTTGTTGTTGAAAATCTGGGCTTTTCTTTGGTGAGCTTGACTTGTTTTGGTTGTTGGTTGTTATAATTCCTGTTAATTACTGGATTTTTTGCTTTCAACTTGTTTCTTAAACCTAATCTTTTCTTATTGTTCAATCGGGTATATTCTTTTATCCCTTATTAACAGTGAATTTATGGCACCGGTGCTGTCTTAAATTGTCTCTGACTTGCGCTTTTTGCATTTCTTCATTCACATTTCAAGTACTCTATTTTGGCTGTGGATGCAGTTGTTTTGTCAAACAAAGGTTGATTGGCAGTGTATATTGTATAGTTTGTTGGTGTATACAACGTAAGCTTTTGATTAATTTTATTATCTTTGATGTGATATTCATTGATTTTGGCTTGAATTTTTATGACTCTGTTTTGTCTCTTTTTTTTTTTTTTTCATGATTTATGATAATATATTTTTTGTGGGAGTGGTAACCAGTTGAGTGGTGATAAATAATTGCCAAATGGCGGAAATGGTTGGACCAAGGTTGTACAGTTGCTGCAATTGCAGAAACCAAGTTGCCCTTCACGATGATGTTATATCCAAGTCTTTTCAGGTAGGGAACTCAACACTAATTTTGCTGCCTTTATACCCCTCTGCTGAATTTATTTTTGCTGATTCCATTAATAGATTAAAAGATGATCTCTTTCAGAGGTTATCATGAAAATGAAAGGAAAACTAGAAATTTGCTTATGAAAACCTTTCCCCTTTAAATGTTTGTTCAAATGAAGTTTCTGTCATTTGGAAGTTGGGACTATATGTTGCATTGGGTTCAACTAAGTCAAACTTCATCTCTGTTTCTACTTTTCTTATAGAGAAAATTTTTTTTTTCTAAAAACATTATATAAATATATGTATGTTCCAAAGGTTCATTTACAATATGAATTTCAGGGGAGAAATGGTCGAGCCTTTTTGTTCTCCCATGCAATGAACATAATGGTGGGTCCTAAGGAGGATAGACAACTGATGACAGGTCTTCACACGGTGGCTGATGTCTACTGCTGTGATTGCCGTGAAGTGTTGGGTTGGAAATATGAGCGGGCTTATGAGGAAACACAGAAGTACAAGGAAGGGAAATTCATTCTTGAGAAGTCGAAAATTGTCAAAGAGAACTGGTAGTACCCATGTAAATTTTCTGGATGATTCTCTCTTGATCTAGCAGGTGTATGGATGCCTTTCTGTGCTTTTTTTCTCCTCAATTGAAAATATTCATGTATTGTTCTTCCCTGTGCATTCTTGTTGTGTTCCTTGTGTGGATATTGTACTTGATATTATTCATTATGTTAATAAAATTGTGAATGATTCTCTCAACTTTGTATTTCAACATGTGATTGAACCTGCATTTAGTAAATTTTATTCATTTCTAAGACATTCCCATCCCAGACTAACATGCTGTTTCTATGAGTTCTGTTCACATTCCCATCACCGATTAACATACTGTTTCTATGACTTCTGTTTTCTGACTGTGGCTAAATATGATAACCTACAAGAAGTCATAGGTAATCCGTGTTCATTTCTGTTCCTGTAGTCTGCACCTGCTACTTCCTATTTACAGAAAGTAAACATGCATTCACAGTTATGAATTAGCTTAGTATGTTATCATTACAACCTTATCAGATTTATGTGCCAATGGCTTTTCATTGATGTGATTGGAGCTGAGAAACAGGATATGTTATATGATATGGCTATAAATTATATCTTCAGTGGCATCTTAGTATGCTCCTTTGTTGACTAGGATATATTTCTTGGGTTGAGCCTGGACCTGATGTGGGATGTGATGATGCATGCGGAATAATTGAGGAAGTTGTTTTGTCAGTAGAAGTAAATCCCGAGTAATGTGCTGCAGGTGATTATTGTAATTGACAAGATATCATATGTGGTAGAAAGAAAGTTTTCATCTTTGAGGCTGTTTATAGATATTTAGCCAATTTTAAATGTTTGTTATCAAGATTGACTTGCTTAAATATTAATGAGTACTTGATTTTAGTAAGAACATGTGTTTGTGTCACAAGGTATCTTCATGGAAACTGGAAAAAGCCCGAGTGATTTATAAGGTGTTTTAGATGTTTTAATGTGTATATATAGGTTACTGGAAGTATCTGAGTCTCCAAACTTTTTTACATAGAATTAGTGTTACAGCAACTTCTGTTTTTCACACATCTGGGGTATAACACCAGTTTATTCCCCCTTTGGAGGATCAGATGAGAATGAGACTGGTTAAAGTGAATAATTAACTGAATCTTCATAATTGATTTTTGAAATTATACTTTTTTCTGTAATTGCTGATGCTACTTCCAACTACTTATAAATAATGGCATCAATACCTGTGTGGCTTCAGTAAAACTATTTTTCAGGTTGTCAGAAGCACAACTTATGGGATATTTATGATAAAATCTCTAGTTTAGTAATACAAGTGGCACTGTTTCAGTCTGTGAAACATTGATATTAAGCTTAAAGCTTACAAAATTTTTGACTTAAAGAGTGTTTATGGCCTCAATTTTTATCCCAACAAAAGCGTAAGACCAAGTGCACTAGCTGTACCTATAAGCTTCATTTTGGTATCCCCTAGAAATCTCTTTTTTTTTGTCCAGTAGCTCTTTCTATCAAGATTAGCAGCGAGGTCTTCGTGTTGCTTCCGTTATCTTTTAAAATTTTTTAGTAGCTGATCAATTCTGGTTATGGGGATGACAATTCAACTGGTTTCTAGCTTCTATTTTGATCATATGGAAGGTCCAAGTGAAACATTATCATCAATCTGACTGGTCCTACGTTTGGGGGGCGCCGATTGTCCCTAGTCTCATTGGTATTGTTGGTGGTAAAGGGGATATGGATCCTTAAAAATCAGCTGCAGAAAGATTGAAAGATTGAAAGATTGAGAAGAAATACCACAATTTGGATACAGAAGAAACCTATAATTGAAACTAAATAATTGGGAAGAAACTAAATTTGAGATGGGAACAATAGATAATAGTATGTGCAATTATTCTTTCCATCCTGATTGCCTGCTTTTAGGCTTTATCGCCACTTAAACCAAAGTGCTTGTCCTGCTTTAGCTAATCAAGCAGAAAGCATGTGTTCCACATTTTGGAAACTAATAAGAGCAGAGGTTCCGTAAGTAAACAAATTCAACCAGGGCCACTCTGGTTTTGTCTTTTTATCAGATTATAAAAGAGTCAAAACTTTTGCAAATATTTACAGTCAATGTCTTTTTTCTATTAGTTACAATACCTTTTGAGTAATGAGATGTAATTTCACTAGAAACTTAGAATACCTTTGAGTAATGAGATGTGATTTCACTAGGAACTTTTTGCACTCTATTAAATGCAAAACTAGGATTTTAACATTTCACCTTTAACACACAGAATTTTAATTAGTCCATTGCTCAATGTGAAATGAATTTTTTTTAGTATTTATGAAAATAATGAGTGTAACTTGACAAAGTCGATGTCAAATGGATGAACATATCAAATCACAAAGTGGTCCATTTCGTACTTATCCATAAAATTTAAGTCACATTTAGAGTCAAGGTCTCAATGATCAAGAAGAAACAATATGATAAATCAAATAAACCAAATAAATGAAATCTGTCAAGAAATAATTTCTTCCAATGCAACAGACACAGCAAAAAAAAAAAAAAAAAGTAACTATCACAAGCTAAGGGAGCCGGAGAAAACTTAAATCTCTGGCAAGGTAAATCTGTACATTACATCACAAATGCTTTCTTCTTTGTTATCCACCTCTTTTTGGCGTTTTCTATTGCTCCTTCTCTCATCCTCATGAGCTCTTGGAAACACTGGTGATACTGTGAATCAATCGCATCAAGCTCCAACTTCAGCTCGACAAACTTATCCTTGTCTGCTAGGGATAGAGAGCATATGCTTGACAAGCTCATATCTTGTGATGCAAAAGCACAAGAATCCATTAAGGATGTATCAGAGTACTTTGCTGAGTCGTTTATCAGAACAGATTCCCCAAGGTTTTCCTCATCACCAGTCTCTTTACACCCGAGATGATTGTAAACCCCAATACCTGAACCAAAATCATATGTGTTTGAACCTTGATGGCATTCACCATAACTGTAACCAGAATATCCCATTGGTTTGTTATTACTCCCATCTGAAGCCAACATTCCATCAGATTCAGCTGATATATCTGAACTGACAGATTCTGGGGTGTCTTGACATTTTACAACAGCCAACTCTGAGAAAACTTCTTGCTCACCAACTGTCTTAATACTGGCCTGACTTGGGCAGCAGAAGCCATCTTGTAGGCATGAAATGTTTCCAAATGAAGGTTTCCAACAGGGTATAAGCTTCATGATCATGCTATCAATCAACTCTGCAATGACAGTTACATTTTCATTCGACAAATCAAGTTGTTCAACCATCTCCTCAGCGATTGAAGTTGCAGTATCAGAATCTAGATAAAATGAAAAATGGATATTCCTTGCTCGACCTGTTAAAAGACAGGCAATAGTGCATAATTTTTTTTTTAACATAAGAAGAGAATAAAACTTCTTGTATAGCAGATTCACTTACCACATTGATCACCAATGCGCAAGGTCAATGAAATTGTATTATCATCATTTTTCTCCCCTTTTAACCTAAATTCATTATTCTCAGTGAGACACTGTAGCTCAAGAGTTGAGAACTGAGGAGTTTCTTTGATGCTTTTGGTGGATGAATTGATCAGAAGTTTTTTGCAGTTTGGATCTATGTCCATTGGATGAGGTTCAGACTGGATCAAGTTTACTAATTTGGGCATAAGACTTGGTAACTGCGGTAGACCACTAGGAACTTCCTTAGGAATTTCAGCCAAAAGGAATGGATCTTTCAAGAGCTCCACAGCTGGCAATCTCATAGATGCTGGAAGAAGACATTTCTCAATAAACTGTTTAACTTGGGGATCATTCACTTTAACAAGGGAAGCAGGTTTAATACCCTGCAGGGAAAGAAGTTGAGAGAGTTCAAACAACTAATTAAAAGAGAATTGTGGAAGATATGAAGAATTGTAGATAGTTGTCAACTTACAGAGGTAACTTTCTTATATATTTGAGCTGGATTTTTGCACTCATTATATGGATATTCACAAGTAACCATCTCCAACATGCACATACCAAAAGAATATATATCAACAAGTTCATTATATTCCTCATCATAAAGCTCTGGTGCCATGAATTCAGGAGTGCCTGCACAAGCATCAAAGCATTAAAAATTTCAACCAAAATGGTTTAGCTGAAGTCACAGCATTACTTATTTTTGAGAAAATGAAGTACCAATTACGCTTCGGGCAGTGGGCTGCTGCATGACAGTTGCCAATCCAAGATCTCCAATCTTGACTTCTCCATTATTTCCATTTACAAATATATTATCACATTTTAAATCTCTATGAATGATCGGAGGATGGTGACTATGCAGATAGTGTAAACCTCTAAGAATCTGCCGAGCCCAATTCTTTATGGCCTTCAAATCAACACTCTTATGCTTCTTACGGTATCTAAAGGTGAAAGCAAGTGTCAACATATAAAAAATGAATGACAAGGAATGGGAAAAGAAAAGAAGTTCAAGGAACTCACTGCCTCAAACTCCCTGAAGTAAACAACTCTGTAATCATGTTGATGGTCTTGTTCTTATCATCCACCCAGGAATTGTAGAACTTGATAATATTTTCATGTTTCAATGACTTCAAAAGATGAACCTCAGAATATAATCTTTCCAGCTGTTCAGGTGTCTGCAATACATCTTCAATATTGACTTGGTTCCATGCAACCTCTATTCCATCAGCTTCATCAAATCCCTTGTAACTATAAATAAAAATGTAGCAGCCAAAACAGAACAATCAATCAAACAGACATTCCTATCGAAGTTAACCAAATTTAAAGAGATAGGTCTTGAAATCATACACAGTCTTGAATGCTCCCTTTCCCAGGATCTCATCATACTGAAGGAATTAAACAAGACAAACCAAAACTTGTATCACTAAATTAAAAGAACAAACTAATTTAATTCTAATAAAGCAAACTATTTAAGGAATATATAAAAATTTAAGCATAGCTTGGACAAAATTGGCATTTGGTTGCCAATATGTATATATTAAGTTTAATTTTGTTAAAGGCATTATTTATAATCAAATTTTGTCATTTTCATAAAAAATGGAAGTACAAAAAACAATTATTTTCCCTTTGCAACAAAAAGGCAAGAAAAAATTTACATATAAGAGCTCTAAAAAGAGCCAAGGATGAGATACTTCCAAACTTATTAATTTAGTATAAGCTAAGGACAATCAAATTTGGTTAAATTCTGGTCAATTGATTGCATTACTCAAACTTAACGCTGTTTGGTTGCTATGAAAATTGATGAACAAACGTACCTTGCACAGCAATTTACCAAAACTCTTACTAACGTAAGCCTAAACAGTAAGCAGTATTTGATTATTATATAAAAGTTCACCAGTTTCCCTCAGAATTCGAGAATTATAAGTCAAATTGCTTTTCTCCAAGTTTCTTGGAAACCAAACAGATTCTGAGAAACCCTAACAAAGCCAAACCGAATAAAAGTATATACAAATAAATAAATAAACAAAAGGATTGGGAGCCAAAAAATCATACCCGAACGTACCGACCCGAAGGATCTTTCTCAGCGATATCACAATCATCAGCCGACTCCATTTTTTTCTATGTACAAAGAACTAAACGCCGCCACAACCAACAAAACCCGATCGAAATTTCCAACAACAACAGCCAAAAGAAAATCCACAAAAAAAAGAAAAATAAAAAAATTTTAAGAAAAAAATAAAGGCAGAAACGCTATTAGAGGTCAATTTTGACCCTGATTGGAAGCGAACACGACGCAGAGAGAATCTGTTGTTGTTTTTCAGAGAATGCCTCACAAGCTACCGAGTAGGAATCGAATGCCGATCGGAATCGAAACCGGCATCCGTAGGTCACGACCAAACGCATATCTCCCTCAGGTTCCCGAAATTCCAATTCCATACAGTTATTTCTTCCTTGATTCGATTTTCTCTTCGGTTTTACACCAATCCAAAATTCTCCCCCCATGGTGCTATCCGCATTTTAATTTCCCCTTCTTTTCTAGGTTTCACAGGATTTGTTAAATTCTGAGGATGCAGGGATTCTAAAGAACGTTTTATATAAAAAGTAATCAATTTTTTATTTTAAGGAAGCAGAAGCACAGCTATCATTGTCGCCAGCAACATATGGGATTGAGGAGTAGGGGGGAATCACACGCTCACATTCAGAAGCGTGCGTTTGGGGTAGTAGTTTTTTAAAAGGATTCTACTACTAATTTTCACGGGACGCGGAACTCCAGTGTTAATTGCTAAACCAAGTTGCTGGACTTGGCAACTTTTTTTCTCCGTGAATTTGTGAATGTATTTGCTTATGGATATTAGCAAGGGAAGTGCGGTGCATTTGGATTTAGATTTGGTTAAAAAAGTAAATTGAGAGGCCCGTGAAGAGGTTGGAAGCGCGTGGAGGAAGCATAAAGTTGAAAAAAAAAAAAAATCCGGCTCCAACGGCGTGCTCCAGCTAGAAATAAGCGTTTTTCGCGTAAAATATGGGTCCAACTCATATTTTCCAATCAAACTATTTTTTTTTTATTTTTTAATATAATAAATAATCTTAAATTAAAATAAAAATATTTAATATCATATTCAAATTTAAAAATATTTAATACGATATTTAAATTATAAATATATTAATTAAAATAATACTTAAAATTTTTTATTTATCATATAACATTATTTGAACTTAATTATGTTAAAAATAAATATTATATTAACTCACAAGATAATTACTTTACAAAGCAAATGATGCTTAAACTATGATCCCATTAAATCAATTACAAAGAATGAATTCAACTCATAAGAGAAGAATTTACTTTTTTTCATCATTCAAAATTAATATTTGGGAGAAGTAATTTGAAAGTAACATCTTAAACCTAAGATATAAGAGAATGTACTGTTATCTTCTTAAAAAGAGATTAATCCTGATAGAACATGAGGATACCATAAACATATTATATAAAAAATAAAGATAAAGGCGGGAAATCAGCGTCAATTTTCCTTTTCCATGGAAGGCCGACTAATGCCCCCTCGAAGGCTACTAGAACCATTCAACAGGCCAAGGCATTTTCCTTTTCCATTAAGGACAGGGTGTTTATTTGTTTATTTTTTCTTAATATTGATTGGAGGTTTGTTTCATGTCCATTTCCACCTTTTTCAGTTTTCACATGACAATGCATAAATTATCAAAACTCCTTTCTTTTCACTCACTGAATCTTTTTAGAGGACCATGCAATATGGGCATCTCTATTTCTTTCTTAGGGAAAGAATATTCCTGTCAATTTTTCAGGCTAGTTTAACCACATTTTTTTTGCTTAATTCTGGATATCCATATTAAGCGTGTTTCGACAATGTCTTCACGTCCGTTCTGATTTCACAGCTTATCAACTTGGGCATCTGTAAGTCTATTTCATATAATTGAATGCATTTTTTTTTTTTTTAAATCTAATGCAAAAATAAACATGGTGACCCAAAGTTGTTCACCAGCTTGCGAGTGAGGAACAATCTGTGATCCAATTCAGAGTCAAATATGGACAATTTCATTGTTAAATCTAGATATAAAAATATCATTATTCGACAAATTAAGGTGATGGGTGTCAAGATACTCAAAATTGTATGAAATGATTACTCCCTCCTTTAACCTTTTATTATTAAAACTTTGAAACTATATACTTACGAACTGCTAACAGGTGCTTAGGAGTTGGGATGATATTCCTAAAGACAGTGCAGCCAGGAAGCATGTATCATATACTCATCAGATAAATTTTTTTCATACAATAACCGGTATAAAAATTGTTCTCATACAATAACTGGTTATCTGTTCTGTTTTTCAAGTCAGAACATTAGACATGCCATCGCTTGAACTGGCATGCGGCAGAATAAAGAACACCATGATCATGTAGAATTCTTATAGAATCCTAAAAGCCCATTTAAACTCAGCCATTTGGTTGAGAGAATCTGGATTGAAGAAAAGTGAAATATTCAGAGACATGGAGCTATCTTTGTCTCAATTTATCATTGCTAATTATGTTGAAACGAGAAAGAAACATAAGAAAATATGTACTCCCCTTGCTGGAATCTTTGAAACTACCATTCATAATACAACTGGATACTATCAACTTCTTCAGACTAGTTTAGCTCCACAAAAAGGCTGCCCTGAGGATGTAATCCTGCCTCTTTCAAGGTCAAGGAGCGCTTCTCTGGACCATATGCAACTCTAGGAAAGTTGGAGACAAGGCTGTAATCCTCAACCTCTAAGCAACCCAAAGAATCAACATAGTCATACAAAGATTGGATTGTTGCAGTACTGTGAAACCTCCTTTCTTTGCGTTCACCAGTAGGAAAGCGTACCAAAACCTGATTTGCCAACAGAACATGCAAACATTTAATTTGGAAACAAAGAGGTATTAAGTGTGCCAATAGAGAGAAGTGAAAAATGCATAGGATAATGGGGAAGGGAGGGAAAGAAAAAAAGAAAAATGTTACTGTCTAAATTGCAAGTTTGCAACAGAATGACAGATAATTTGAACTGAGATAAGAAATGTGCTGTTACCAGCTTAACCAGAACTAGGAAAATTAAGTCAAACGCAGAGAAATTACTTGTGTAACATTTGGTCCTTTCTCAGGTTCATCACCAAGTGACAAGGCTTTTTCTTGCCGCATTCTAGCTTGGGCAGCCTCTTTTTCGGCAGCTTCACGTGCTGCTCTTTCATGAGCTTCTTCTTCTTCCTTTCGTTTCTGCTCAGCTTCTGCAGCTTCCCTTTCCAGACGTTCTTGCTCCTCCCTTTTTTGGTGTTCCCTAGCCTAATGTCATAAAAGTAATTACAAGGTTAACACATTTCATCAGTAAAATGGTACTTTTTAAAGCACAAATCCCTCTAGCGAGCAAAAGAGGCATTATTGCTTTTCCTTTTTAGTCTTCCTGGAATGCAATGGTAGCTATTAAAAAATGGAGAAAGTGGAATATGCAATCCAGCCCAAATGAAGTAAAGATTATTAAAGCCAGTAATTTAAGATTAAAAAGCAGCATACTCGATCAGCTTCAAGTGCTGCTCTGTAAGCAACATCTTGCTCCTCCCTTAAACGCATGTTGTTTCTTCTCTCTTCTGCATTCAGTCTTGCAGCAACAAGAACAGAAGCACTTTCTTCAAGCACTCTCTGTAGTATTGTGAGCATTTCTTCAGGAGATTTTGGTCCCTCAACCTGCAGAGAAAGAGAATATTTACGAAATACTCGACAGGCAAGATCAACGTTCACATTATTGGCAGTCCCTGGGGTTCAGAACATTCTGAAGTAAAAGGGCAAAGAGAGTGAAGTTTAAGAAATGGATAACTTCACATGGTATGCAGTATAAGGTGGAGTGAGTGAAAGTTGGAAAAAAGAAGTTAGTTGACATGAGCTAAATTTGTTTGCTTTTAACTGCAAAATACTAGTATGCCTTTTCTTCTCTAAGTTCCTTCTCTAACAGCTTTAGATATGAAGGTAAAATTTCCTTACAAGATAGATACTTATCTGAATGAGCAAAAAGATATTTTCATCACAAAAACTTTATAGCTATGCTGCTACTAGTCATCTCTAAAACAAGCATCATCCATATAATCAACTATAAATTAACATAATCAGCAGCTGCCTGTTAAATCCAAACTCAAGATTTAGGTGGAATTTAAAATGAGAAAATGCTAATGAAAGTGTGTAAACCTGATTTGTGAAAGCGAACGAGTCTACAAGCACAAAGAGCTACACCCATTCAATTAACAATTTAAAATGACAAATCAATGGAATGCAACCTAAAATTTATAATAATAAGAAACACGAATTCTATTTAAGTTTCCAAAGAATATTCTCAAACACATATAGGCAGACAAAGTCAACATGTAGTTTGCAATTAAGGAAGCAGAATAAAGGTTTAAGCTGCATCTCAATGTAAAGAAACTAAAAAGATAATACCACTGGTAGCATGATATAAGTCTAAATATGAATTATGGCAAAATATGAGGAACTGGTATCTGACATAGCGAGAATCAGATAAGATAAGCATTTGTTTTATCAATTATTAAAAGATGCTTTATTCAGAATTTTTTTTTTCTTTAACAAAGAATTTACATGCCTAGTTATCGGGCATGTACTAGGCATGCAAAAGTTCCTACCTAAAAATCCATCCCCCAAGTTATATACCAACACATGAAACAAAATTAAGCAGAAATTACATCTAAACTTCGTGCTTAGCAGAACCACAATGACACCCAACAATTAGAATGAAATCCCAGATTTTGCCCACTTATCCTCTATAATGTTATTAATTGCACTCATAAATTCATTCAAACTTATCTAAAAGTATGAACAATAAAGGCAATTTCAGTTTCTGACTTTTGCAAAAGGATAACTGATCACTGTGATCATTCGCACCGGAAAGCAGTATCTAATTACATTATCAACAATTTCATCCAAAATGGAAGCGAGAATTACAATGTTCGTACCTGTTGAAGAAGGGCGATCCTCTGGTTCGCAGCAGGCATAACCACGGCACAAAACGGGAAGCTGGAGGCTTTCAAGCTATTACTCATTTTAAAACCTTCACTACCCCTAAGGCTCCCGCCCCACGCCACAAAATTCTCATTCAGAAAGGCCGCCACCGCCTCTGAACACAAAGTCCGCTCACAGAATACTGGAGAATCCGGGTGGTCTGGCGAGTGCAAGTATACAAACAACAGCTTAAATTCGTCCCTTGACCTCTGCAACGCGTCCACGAAACCCTCGCCGATAAAATTCGGCCTCGTCGTCCCATAGTCTCTCTCAAATGCCGCCACGAAATCCATCGCTTCAGAAGCCGCAGATGAAACCGAGACTAATCGGGCTGATGATTCCCCGCCCCGCCCAGATCCCAGCCCGATCATCCCAAGGGAATACGAAACAACTCCGCCCGCGGCCCATAGACCGAGTCCAACAGCGGCAGAGACCAACCCTAGACTACCAGATATCACGGAGATCGGCAATGCAACGAGTTTCCACGCTAAACCAGGGGAGGGATCGGCAACGCGACCGGAACCGGAGGCGGATTCGGTCCGGTTAAGTGAATCGCGAGGCTGTGAGTCAGAGTTAGTAGTCGAAGCGGAGGTCTGATTCGAAGAGGTGAAGGAAGAGATGGCGAGTTCGAGGTCCCAACCATGGGTCTGGAGGATTTCCGTACACAAATCGGGATCTTCAAGACCCGTGACCTCTTGAAAATATGCCAATTTATCGGCTACATCAACCATTTCTCGAGAATTTACAAAAGATTAGGGTTTTTTATCTGTCTTTATTGCAAGAGAAATGAAGCCCAAGAACAAAAAGAAGACAAGGGAACTTTCTTCGTACTTGGTTCTTCTTCTTTTGTTCTTTGGTTCCTTTGTTTACGTGAAAATGGACTGGAATGTTCTGAATAGTATCGGAGATTTATGAACCGAGGAAGATCGGGTTCTAATAGTTTGGGATTGCCTGCCAGAATTGGGCGGCGCCATGGTGTTGTGAAATTACGTAACAGATATCAGGGTCATCGTCGTTTAATGGTTGACATTTTTTCAATGAAAATGGTAACTTTAGTACTTTTAAACTTTACTTCATCCTTCCCAGATTCGTCAACTCTCAGGACACTGGTACATTTTCAGTGGCACAATCTGAACCGTTGATCTATCTGCTTCTCTCGCGTGGACGGCCTTGATCCATAGATTGGATTTGAAGGTTAAAATCAGATATCTCCAGATTTCTTTTTATACCAAAAAGAGATCATGCACCATTTCTTTCTTATTCGAAGAGGCTGATTCGAATCTTTCCTCCATAAAAAGATTACATTTGTTAAGGGATACTTAGTAAATAAAACATGACATTTCCTCTAGCAAAACTTTGCCCATGCTTTCTGCTACATTCTCCGTTTTTGGAAAGCTTTTACTCCCTCCATAATCCATGAATGAGCTCTTTTTCTGCCCTCAAAATGGGTGCTAAAGAAGACCACGCTTCCCTTGATTGCTCATGAACCCAACACTTTACGAAATAAACCTTCCTATCAGCAAGCTTCAGCTTGCTTTTGATTCCAACTTTCTCAGCCTTCTTTGTTTCTTGGGTTTCAACTCTCCTTGCAAGCCAGATTCATCCTTTGCATATCGCAAACCATAGAGGTTAAAGCAGGACCTCCATGAGAAAGTAGGCTTGCTACATCATCAACAAGAGCCAATTGCAAGCCACCGATAGGCCTGTAAGCTGGAGAGCAAGTTTGCTTCAAGCAATAAGACAGAGCTTTCCGCACAGTTTCTGGCTGTCCAGCTTGACCCAATACACAGGATATACTCAACGCCACAATTGGTGATCCTATATTGATCAAGGCTCTATGTAAATGCACGGTGGAACCAATAGTTTAGTTTTGTTCTTCTTTCTTACTATCTATAAATTCATTTTCAGAAAAAAAAAATTTACATGGGAACTCAGAGTCTCAGACCCTTTGAAGAGCCTTCGTGGTTCCCTCAATTTTCTCTTCATCTGATACAATTTTATCTTTTATTTTGCTTTGCTTGGACTTGTCATCATCATCGATTCTGAATTCAGCTGACTTGGCTAGTTCTTCCACAGCATCGACAACGGCTTCAATACGCACTGCAATTTCAATTAGCATAGAAGCCAAAGTCACCACTGGTATGATTTCCATGAGAGGGACTGTGGTTGTTGCTTCTATGCAGGCTGTCTCCAATTTTTTCTTTTCCTGAGTTGTTGATGGATTCAGCAAATAAGAAAGAGATTTTAAGTCATTCTGGAGTTCTTGTACTGCACTATTCATTTCTCCGACCAACAAATCTACAGTAGATGACTTCTTCATTGTCTTGACAGTTTCTGCTAGCTCTCTTATGGCACTTGAAGAGCTAGAGCTCACTTTCAAGCAACTACTGCTAAGATGCTTCTTTATTGATTCAGCAGCCTGTTTAAAATATAAAACAAGTGATGGCAACCTGAATTAGTACTCTGTTATATCATTGTGGAACAAATAATCAGATCAAACTAAGTCTTTGAACTTGGTTGACCTTATTTTCCGAATTGATGCAACTGCTGAGAGCCTCTATGCAGTAAGCACAACAGCGCATTGAAGCCCCAATTTTCAGGTATTGTTTCCAAGGGTGCCGGAAATTGAACTGGCCATGGGAAGGTTCCCACCTGGCAAAATTTGCCTAAAGGAAACAATGCCAAATTGCTAATTAGGTCAAAGATCATAAGAGGGAGACAGAGTTATCCACTTTATTATTCCTGTCACTTACCATTGATTCTTCTGTTGCCTTGGAGCTTAGCACGCACTTGTAGCCTTGCAATTTTTTATCAGCCTCTTCATTGCTGTTGGTGCACTCCCCACTGTGATTAAAATACTGTGTCGCACAAACTGAAAGAATAATGGGAAGATAGGTTCTTAGCATGTCGAGTTGAAAAACAAGCTACTTATATCATGAACCAGAATTGCAGGAAAAAAAAAAAAAACTAAGTACGAACCATCAAGGGAATCAGCGAGTTTATCCATGTTGCGAACAATCAGGCTATGGAGCTCCTGACCAGACCAAATGGGGCAGACAAGCATGATTACAAGAATGCACAAGGAAGTACCAATGATAATGGTGGATATTCTTTGATGGGCCAAGTCAAACAATTTATGCACCCTATAGCCTGATACTGCAACGAAACTGAAAGTGAGGATGAAGATCATGGCCCCATAATCAAACAGTGATTTTGCTGATGGATTGAGTCTAGAGAAGGTTGCCGCAGAAGCTGAAGAAAGGATTAAAGATATATAACAAGAAGCTTTAGCAATATCTAAATGAAGACAAAGAAAGCAACTATCATTATTATCAAGAGAACTATACATACCTAATAGGAAAACTGAGGCTCCCATAACAAATGGCTCAAATCTCTCTCCCGACCGACTGGCAAACCAGTGTACCCCAGCAGCAAGAAATCCAGCTAGAAAAGTTCCACAAACTCTGTTCATGCATTTGTATAGGGTCTCGCCTGTAATGAGGTAAAGTTAAGATGTTCAGTTTAAATAAACTTCCCAGGGAGAGAAAACTACTGGGTTTTGAAGTTGGAAATACTTACCAACGGTTGGCTCAAATACTACTACAACTGTCATAACAGCCCACATAGCATTCCTTCCGACACCATCATACAAAGGCCTCATAAAGTAGAACAGTGATACAATTGTGAGTGCCAGTCCTACCTTAATGCAATGGATCACTTTTCTAGGATCATTAGCGGCCATGTCCCATGCTCTCTTCAGGAACATCCACACTTTCAAAGCCAATCCTGAAATTAGACCTTTAATGACTTGCCAGGCCTTTCTTGCAAACCCTGTAGCTGGAACCAAAACCTCGGATGAGCCATCAGCCACCCTTATCCTCCATTCCACTCCCTCAAATACTTCCTTTCCAGGGGACATCTTTAATGCTATCAGGACAAAAATTGTTGAGATGGGATAAGTTTAGATTATACAGAAATTATTGGTGCTATGTTGAACTATAGGAAGCAAAGATAGCAAGGCACTTCAGCAGACCCTGTTTGCATGCAATGTGAGGCTGAGGCTGTGGTGATTCAAAGCAGTATGACTATTGGATTATATAATGGGGACACTTTGAATCTGATGTTGTTGATCTTTTCAAGAAAATGGGAATAAAAACAAATTCAATTGAGTGGGGGATTCTAGAGGCAATTTCTTACTTTTTTGGTAGGTAATAAGGTCGTGATGTGGACATAAGTGCGACCAAAAATAATCTCCTTTAAATTTTAACTCGGAAAAAATTGCATCTTTTTATACCATTGTGTTTTGCATTCTCTTTTTTGAACTAAGAATGATTTAATAACCGGAAATGCAATCGTCACCAAGCAACAAATATGCGAAAAAATCCTCATTAGAAAATGAATATCAATGAGGCATTTCACTTGGCATAATTTACTTGACATTCTGCCAAAGGCTCCAGCCTAGCTCTCTGATCATGTTTACTTGAAACTTCTAAGCATCTGCTGCATTTTTGAAGTTTAGTTATCAAGCTCCAATCGTTCAGTTAGCTTCTCGGTGAACTCGGCCAGGATATGAACAGTTGAACACTCTCTGGTGATCTTAATCTAGATGGAGAAAGAAATCTTTTCATGACCTAAAATCAAATTGATATTGGGGAGCTGCTGACATTATGTGTCGTACATCGAAAAGCTAAACGTCACCAGGCCAAGATTTAGGTCAGAAATTTATTAATTTTGGCTCTTTGTTTAACTGTCCTCCTTAGTGGATCTCTGAATGGAATCCTCTCTTATCTGTTTCATGCAGATAAGAAAATTAGGAAACAGCACCAATGTTCTGATAAAGCATTTCAATATCTTGATTTTTCGCCTTGTGTTGTCAGTTATCTTGAATTAGTGATAACTACCCTACGAAGAATCAACCTGGAATGCCACGAAATTTATTGAATATAATTAAAGAAGTAATCATCAGAAAAGCTATAAATGTCACGCCAAATTGAATCAGTTATCATCTGCTGTCCTAAATTGAGCATTGCTAATGCAACAAAACTTTCGCTCCAGTGATCTTCAACTAAAGTGGAGAGGCCAACATGAATCTATGAATTTTTAATTATATCATTCGTTAATGAGAAGCAGGACAACAAATTCTTAAAATAGTACAGCCCCAGTACGTTTAAAGAATTCCTTGGTCGAGGTAAATTAGGTCATGAATAGGACCATCAAGGTTCTCACTTTAAGTAAGGGGGGGGGGGGGCACTATGATAATAAACAGTGTTTCGATTGGTTTATGCTGATGTCACTTGAATGGAGAGAGCACTTATCTCCTGCTGTTGGAAGTCTTTCCACAGCTGCAGTGCACTGATTTGAAAGGCTAATTCAGCTATCAGAACTTGCTTTCTATTGACCACGGTCTATTGCTCCACTTACCCTCAAAATGAGACTATAATTTGCTTAATATTGTAGATGAGCTAGCTTTACACTTTGCTAAAAGCTAATGCTGACCTTCCAAACTCTTTTTAATTGAAGGTTTAAAAATTGGAATAAAAAATCCTCCTACCAGCAAATTGCAAAGCTTAGATATTTTCTTTTCCTTTCTCTTTCCTTCCTGAGTTCATGGCCTCACCATACTTCACAATAAGTAAATAAGTATCCCTGTACTGCAACCATGCGGGCTTTCTGTCTTTTTTCACTAAGCAAAGAACTTTTGGAATGTGGTGCATCCATTAACATCAATGTAAACATGTTAATCTGAAGAAAATTTTCCAAGTGATTTTTATACTGTAATGGAAAATCACTGCGATTAGAAGCAAGTATATACTGCAGTGGTGCAACATTTGGCATGACAAATCAAGCTAATTCTATTGATTATTATGCTAATCAAACAACAACAGGAGGACCAAGAAAAAAATAATTAGCGGTTAGCCTACACTAATTATGTCATCTGCTTTGGATTATAAACAAATTATGGCAGAGCAGCATGCAAGAAGCTAAAAGCTAAGAACTATTGTTCAATATCCATCAGTTAGCCCCCTCACATGCAAACCAGATTGGTCCCCGTCAATGACTATACAAGTTTCTTTCAGGGCTTTGCTCCTTGTGATGGCGAGCTCCACCTCCCATAGGGCCACAGTCTCTCCTTCCTTTTCAGAAACTTGCCACTCCTTTGAGAATATTTCCTAGTCTATCAACCATGTACATTGTGTCTAAGGCAGTTGAAAATGGAATTGAGAACCTACTCTATCTTCAGTTTTGGTTCTTCAATTTCCAGAACACCAATCACTGCAGGCCTCCTTTAGATGTGAATGCTCAAGGTACTTCTGGAACCCTTAAATGTGTGTTCTAATTATTGAAGTGTCTCAGCCATGCTGACAGGAGGCAGCAGCAAAGGTTGTTGGAAATTGTTTAAGAGGGAAATCCCACCATCCATGTCCCTGCTTGGCTGACTGGCATAATCAATCCCACTGGTGCCAGTTTGCTGCAGAAGCAAGAGAAGAGAACAAATTATATTTGTCCTTTCCACTTGCTCATTTGCCTGTCATATTCACCTTACAATCAGTTAATCATATTTAAGTTGTCTCAGTACATTGCTTTGAATTCTTAACTTCCGTATTTACCTCAACAATGAATCGTGCCCATATCTTGTCTTCTTGAAGCTCCATCACCCCCTTCAAGATATTCAACCCCAAGCCCCTAATGACATCTACTATCTCAAGAAAGAATCCTCGATCTTCACAGAGCATCTGCAACAAGAAAATGATAGAGGCTCAGTAAAACCATCAAGATTGTTTAATTAGCCATTTTTTTATAGAAGTTTATTTAGCCAACTTTGGGGAGACTTTCTTTGGTTTTTTACTTTAAAAAAAAATATTTGCCTTTTCATACCTCTATAAGCATTTGGCCAGGTGGATTTAGGTCCTTAACTACAATAGGGATACTCTGAGCCCCAACTTCAAATGCCCATGTCGCACCACCACTCATCTTGTTGTGTTTTGTAAGCATTCCATTCTCCTGGCCAATAAGCTAAAGTTCAAGAAAGTTTGTTAACACATCAGTGAACAGTAATCACCAAATCTGAGCTACTTCAGTATCATATTTCACTGAAATACACAAACAAACCGGTTACCTTTGGTTCATCAACTTGTTTAATCTTGTCTGCATATTTTGTCACGCCTTGCAAGAAAAGCAGGTGTTTGATGGTCCGCTCCAATAAATGATCAATGCTCAACTGTGCATCATGGAAATAATATAAGCCACTTTGTCAATGAAACAAATGCTTCATTGTGTTAAAGAAAACTTTGATCTCAGAAATGATTTTAGATGATAATTTTTGAAAACTAGAAAGGTAATAGCAATCTTTAAAGTAAACAAAATGTATAATCCTTGCAGAATTCTCCAGATGATAGCAAGCACAGTTTTTCTCAGTATATACTCAATTAAAGCAAAGACACGTCATTAGTACCTTTCCACTATGAGGGATAATCCCTCTCAACTCCTTGATACGGTCTTGGATCAGCTGACGGTCTTTGGGCCTTGGTCGAGTACTTTCACCAGGTCTAGCCCTTTTCCTGGTGGGCTTCTTTGATGTAGCAACAATGGCATGTCCAGCATTTACACTGTAGCTATCATCTATCCATCCACCTACTTGTGATTTTTGGTGAATCTCTTTGTTGAAAATAGTATTATTACTCTTGTCCCAGTTACGTGAATACTGCACCAGATTCATGCTCCCACCAGAGCAAGACAGACCCACAAACTGATCTTGACAAAAATTAGACGAAGAACTTTCAATTTTCCCCCTTTTAGTAGTGGGAAATTGATCCTCAACACTAGATTCGGTAACATAAGAAGAATTACTGACACCATCTAAAAGCTCTTTAAGGCCAAGTTCAGAGAATAACCCTTTTTGCTTGCCAGTCTTGGAGGAAACATCCAATTCCGAAATAGATTCTGACATTCCAGAAGTAACAGCCGAGTTATCAACAACCAACAATGGCACCATAATATCTTCGAAGAACTCCCCAGTTTTTCCAAATCCCAAATCCAGTCCCACGGTATTAAACAGATCATTTCCATTATCATGAAAAATTGTAGATTTCTCTACATTAGATATCAATGTATCAGTGATGGAGCTTTGCAAAGAATTAGCAGCTTGTCTCACTGGAATGTCAATTACCGTATCATCTCCTATCAAAGTGGATGACACAGAGGTAACTCCTATCGAACATGAAGGACCACTAGTCATTGCATCTCCTGCACCATTGATGTTATACTGGGGTGAAGGAGAAAACCACTGAGAGAGATCATCCAGTGTAAAGGAGCTGGATAGATCTGTTGTAAAGTCAGCTGGGTTCAACTCCTCAGTGACTCTTTGTAGGCTAATTGCACTATTTAGAAGTCCATCGTTAGTGCCAAGAGAATATTGATTCTCCTCTGTTTTCCCAAAGCTGTCTAGAGTAGGTAATTCTGCATCAACCAGTTCTCTCATGCTATAAAATGAAGTAAGTGTTGAACCATCCAGTAAATTTTGTTCTGTATTTCCGCTAGGTACAAGATTGTTTGCCCTTTTAGGAAGCTTATTTCGAGAATCCCACATGCCCCTCTCAGATGGCAATGATGTCTCAAATGAAGTCAAAATCGAACCCTCACTACTCCAGGTACTAATGCAAGGGATATCAGCAGCCAAGCAGTTAACAGGAAAGAACTTATCAGATGATATAATTTGAGCTTCTCTGCTACTTGTTAGCAATTGACTTCTGAGATGAGAAAAATTCTGTTGCACAGAGTTCGTAATCTGGTCTTGAATCTCACTAAAACAGGAGGATTCAGTGAGATTTTCTAAGGAACATGGCCACCCTTTTTGCTCTCTAGAACAGCCACCTTGCTCAGTTGTCAGATTCTCTTTGTAAATATTTCCACATGATGGTAGGGAAGCAAAAAATCCATCTAGATTGCAAGTTTCAATTTCCAAAGGGGTAAGCCCATGACAACTTCCCAGGTCATAAAATAAATTTTTTGTTTCATTCAAAAATTCCCATCTCTCTGAAATCTGCAACCGCAGCAAACAACAATTAGTATTTTTCAACAACACCAGTGCTAATGCACACTTACACATAAATTTATCAATCCTTTTGTTCTAATTATGCATTCCTTAAGTAGAAATCCAAATATAAAATAGTCCAACCATAAATACTAGTTTCAATAATTAAGTGCTTTAAAGATTAAACAGGATCCTAGAATGATATATTCTATATGAGATGAAAACACATCCATGCTTAGACAATGAACAAAAAATTACATATTCTTCTGAGAGCTCCACTTTAGGATTTTCAAAACCTGAAAGTTTCTTATTTATAGGGCAACATGCCAGTACTCAAATCCAGTAAGAGTGTATTTTACAGTTACCATCCCAACTTAATTGGAATCCATACGCACATGACTAAATAAGACTGAAAATGGAATTTCCAAATGCTCATAAAATATAGACAAGCATATTTTGATGGCCTTTGAATTGTGAGATCTTCTTACAGTTTCATATAAAGACTCCTAAGGGAACTCCATAAGTATAGGCATTTTTCTAGCATTTCGGTTATAAGAAATTAAAACCATTTGGATTTGCAGTCAGTAGCAAGTAATATGAAAAGTTTACGAATCTCACACACAAAAGTAACATATGGCTCCAGCCATTGCCAATTAACTTGGGTGATGTACTTCAGTTCAACACGTTTCCATAAGGGTGAAAATTATATCATTCATTATCGTATGTGCTAACCTTCTGTGTGGATCCAAACTGAAGCACTCCCCTTCTTTCTACAGGGATTATTGCAATTGTCTGCAGATCATATTTGGTTGTAAATAAATGTTGATTATACAGACATAGGGAAAAGATACTGACATAAGTGGGTTAAATATTTTCTCAAATTGAAAGGTACCTTGATCCCAGATGAAAATTGGTTTTGTACCTCAGATTCATCCTGTAAAATTGAAGAAAAAAAAAGTGCCAAATTATATACTAAAATAATGTAATGCCTCTCAATTTGTGACTAAGCCTATTTCCCAGATGCCAGAGATAAGTTGATTAGATCAACATTGATACTAGATGGCCAAAAAAAAGGACCAAAATTGATACTATAAAATATAAAAACAAAAACTCTTCAGCATCCTATCAAGATTTGATGCATTAACAGGAATATAAAATGGGGAAAAACAGAGAAAGGAAAAAAGGTACCTGAAATATATTTTGATTTCCGGTGGAATCCAAACCTTTATCATGGGAGTCGGAGAAAATCCATTGATGCTTTCCTGTGAAAGCGGCTTGGCCAATAATTCTAAGTTGACAAAAACAACAAGATTTGCCCTGTTAGAGATCTTGTGATACTCCAAGTTCTTTTCTTGTTTTTAAAACTAAATGATCCGCAGAAAAAAATTTTGGCAAATTTGAATGAATTTTCACTACAGTTACTGGATTTACATTTACAACAGGAAAACAGCAAATTCTGAAACAGAATACTTGATAACTGAGCATACCCTTCACCCAGGATATGGAATTTTAGAAGCATACTGTCAACCAATGGTCCCATTTGCTCTTCGGAGTAGGCATCTTCCATTGTTAACAACCTGTTAATATTCCAAGGGTACAATCTATGGTAAGCCAAAAAAAATTACCATTGAATCAAGTAGCAAACAAAGAAAATGATGTTTATCACAGTAAACAAATCTCTTTTTTTTTTTTTTTTTTTTTTTTGCTTTAGAGGATATAAAATAAATCGCTAAGAGATTTTAATAAGAAAATCACCATTTTTGGACTTCTTTCATTCACAAAAATTTTCCGCGAACAGAAATTTTGTTGCATGAATATTTGACAGTTCCCATGAGGAAAAAACAAAATGATTGAAAACAGCAAAAACATGAAACAGAAAATAAAGAGTATGCAACTAAAAAGGTAGTAATAAAGGTTTTAGCAAAAAAAGTAGATCTTGAAACAAACTAAGAGCCAAAGATATCATAGATTTGGAAGAAGCAAGCGACAAACAAAACAACATCAAGCAAATGTTACAAAAATAAAAAAACTTTACATGGAATTTCTCTGATCAAAGCGCCAAAAAACACCGTAAGACCACCCATTACTGCAACAAAGATTCTTTAGTATCTGCTTTAACATTGAACCCATATCTGTTTCACCCAATTTCACAAAAACGACACACAACTTCACGATCCAAAACTCACTTCCTTGACCCCATTAAACAACATCAGGCCCCCTCTCAAAAAAACTTAGCTGAAACTCCAGTTAAACCAAACTCCTGACTGCCTCTCTTCTTTTTGTTCTTGCAAAAGAAGCACTTAATACAAACGAAAACAAAACAAAACAAAACAAAAAAACCCAGAAAACCTCTGAGAAAACAAGAGCAAAAGGGTACAAAAGAATGGGCTTTTTGTTAATGTCTTGTTTCTGAGCAGTAGGAGAAATGAAAACAGAAATTGGTCGGTGAGAGAGATAAAAAGCGGGGCTCAATATATTTATATACTCAGAGAGAGAAAGAGAAGCAAAGGGAAGAGCCAATATTTATGATTTATGAACCAAAAGAAAGAAGGGTGGTGATGGTTTTTAGTTTTGTCTCACTTTGATCTCTTCTTTTCTTTGTTTCTTTTCACTTTCTGAAATTTCTCTTTTCTCTCTTTCTATAGGTACATACAAGGATTTGTAGTAGTAACAATTTATAGATTGTTTATTACAGACAAGAATGAAATCCGATACATTCCAAGGTTGAAGAGAATAAAAGTGGGATCTTTGGACATTTAGTCATTTAAACAGCGTACTTTGGATATCTTTGTCTTTGTATTTTCTTGGTTTGGTCGTTCTGTTTTTTATTTTCTTGTCTCATGAATGAAACAAAGCAAAAGCCCTGTAGGATATATTATTATATTGGTTTTATTATTTGAATAATTTATAAATGGCGATTTTTTTTTCTTGTATACTTAATTTTTTGTTATCAATGCAATGATGAGGTATTAATGGTTTGGAGAAGGGACTGAGAGGCAGAGATTAAATAGGAAAGGAATTTGGATACTGTGTTTTTATTGTAAGATTTTGTGGAGATCTACTTATGTTAATTTGAAAGGAAAATAACACGTAGGTGCCTTGGAATTGAAAAAAATTAATGGCCAGTGTTTATTAAAAAATAAATAATATTTGATGCAATGATTTTCTTAATGTAGTAATGAAGATGTTAATCACTGAGTGTAATAGAAAAAAAGGCAGCGAAGCATTTGAAAAAAAACCTTTAAATGATTTTTTTTTGTTTGTTTATTTCCCTTTCATTTCTTCATTTTTTTCTTTTTGAGAGACAAAAGAACAATCCAATCCAACCCACCCAAGAATTTATGGTGACGAAAATGTACAGAGTCCAAGAAAATTCCTTCCTTAACTTCAACAGGTTTATTACTCATAAATACATGTCCACTATTTGTATTATACCCACGATTCCAAAGATCCCCGCTGGTTTTGTTAAAGTTGCACCTGCACCCCTTCCAATGACGAAGGCTCAGCCCTAGCAGGGGCCAGGGTCAGCAGACAGAACCCAGAGGGGTGGCAGCCCCACCCGAGCATAGAGACTATACTAGAGAGCCTAGCCAGCTGGACCATTCGTAGCTATTAGCAAGATAGCAAGATCGACGGTGGGAACTGATCTCTCATCTCTGGATCAGATTGGCTAAGACAACCCCTAACTTTTCACTTTGAAGCGCGTGCCCATCACCACCGTTAAAAGACTAATACTTATTAAACGATTAAATAATATATTAATATTCATAAATTATTCGAGTTTGATTCGAATAAAATTTAAGTTCGATTCGATTATTATTGAATCGAATTTAAGCTCGAATTAAAATAGTTCGATTCATCAATCGAATTGAGTTTGAGTATTTTTATACTCGATTTAAGTAACTCATGAGTTTAATCGAGTTTTTATATTTAAATATATTTTTATTATTTTAATTAATAAAATATCTTGAACTCGAGATCAAGTACAAATAATCGAGCTTAAGCTCGAGTTCGAGTAGCTCGATTCATCAATTAAGCTGAGTTCAAGTATTCTTATATTCGATTTAAGTAATTCGTGAACCTAATCGAGTTTTTATATTTAAATATATTTTTATTATTTTAAATAATAAAATATCTCGAACTTAAAATCGAGTACAAATAATCAAATTTTTATCGAATATAAGAATCAAATTTATTTTTACATGTTAATTGAATTTAATTGAGCGAGTTTTAGTAATTCGATTTTTATCTCGAGTGAGCTCGAACTAAAAAAATAAAATTCGATCGAATTTGAACTGAATTTCAAGATTCGAATTTCTAATCGAACTCGAACTCAAACTTAATATTGTATCGACTTAAATTTGATTAATTACACTCTTAGTTTTTAGTCTCTATTTGAAATAAGGCTCACATTAATTTTAATGATATTAAAAATAATGATTAAAATAAAATTAATTATTATAATAATTAAATTAATTAATATAATGATAAGATTAAAATTAGTAATAAAATATATATTTAAACGTAAAATAATAATAACAGTGAAATAAAAATAACAAAAAAAGTAATCATTAAATATATTAAATTAAATTTTAGACATAATACATTTATTTAATATTTATTATATTAAAAATTATTAAAATTATTTTTATATCAAATAATAAATTTAATTTATTAAAATTTATTAAATTGTTTTTGTAATAATAATTATATTGATAAATAATTAAAAATTACTAAAATTATTTTTATAATAATACGTTCATTATAAAATAATTGAATTCAAACCATATAAATGTACTAATATATTTGGTATTTTAAATTTAAGGGTATTTTAAAAAATACATTAAATTAAAGAGAATAAAATTGTCTAATTTGAGGTTTAATAATCCTCTAGATCCTCTTTCTCTAATGAATTTTAAAGCTTTCAGTACGAGCCAAATGATTTAATGTCACTATTTATATGTTAACCAACATTATTTGACGATAAGATTAGCATAAATGGAGGTTAAACACATTGAACTGTGAATTCAAATGATGTTTCAGTGGAAGATTTGGATTCTATCATATTTTTAATGTGTTATAGTTAAATTTATTATACCATTAATTAAATTTAAATATTAATTTTAATAAAATTTATTTAGTATAAAATTTTTATAAATTTTTTTAATCATAATTATAATAAATTTTTTTAATTAAAATTAAATAATTTGTATTATTATTTTTAATTTTATTAAAATTAATCTTATTATCCAGAACTTTAATCTTTTGTACTCTTGTTGCTTCTATCAGTGAACAATATACATCGTGGACTAGGATTTCTCACACTATTTATTGCTGTTCCGTACTAGGAATATTATATTGTTGGTTAGTACTATCATTTTGTATGTTGACTGATACTAAATATATTAATATATACATGTACATATAAAATTTAATTATTATTTGATATTAATTTGAATAAGTATATGAATATTCGATATTAATTATTCTAATAAAGAAATTTTGAATTTTTGCACATATAATTTAACTTTTTAAATTATATTTATATTTAAAGGGTCGTTAATTTAAAGATTTATTACAACATTTGTAATATCTTTTTATCATAAAATATTCTATAATAATTGTGAAAGTGAATGTAATTCTTGTGTTAAGAATAAATCACTATAAATCTTGTTGATTTTATTTATTTATTTTATTATTGTTTTTTAAAAATACGGTTTTAATCCTAACAATATATACTATATCTTTAAAGCCCAAGTTTTACATAATTTTATATAAAAAATATAGAAAATTTATTTAAAAAAGCCACGGAAAAACAACATAGAAAGAAAGATAGATTAATCAAAACAAAATACCTCATATTCAACAATAAAAATAAGAGGGTTTTACTCAATCGATTTTGATTTTTTTTTTTGGGTTCATATGAGGATGTAGTCTAAAAATAAAATAAAGAATTTCACATGTTGTGATTCAAATTTTAAATTTATTGGATACCACTTTTTATATATAATCATATGAATCAATTGAATTAAGCTCTAATATCAAATAAAAAAATGGGTTATTTGTTATAATGAAAACTCATGAACCAAAAAATCAAAAAAGAAAAGAAAGTATATTTCATATACCTACCTCTATATAATTTATTGATTCTTGTTACAATCATCAATGACAAATAAGAATGTCCTTAATGCAATAATGCAATGATAACACAATTTTTTATTTGATTCTAGATCATTTAAAATCATCGTATATGTTCCCAAATCACCATGGACCATAGCACTAACCATGCTATAAGCAAGAAAATTTTACCAAAATTCCAAATTCTCAAATTAAGAATGTTACACTATCATTGTCCGAAAGATTACAAGTACAATTATTAGAAAAAATGGGTAGAAGAGATTGGTCCCCGTATTAGGGTTTGTGGGGTTCATTTTCCGCTACCACATTCTGCCCATGCTTCTATCCCACATCGTTCTTGGCGATAAAAACTATTGGGAAAACATTGTTGCATTTAAAATTGCTCCGTACAATTTGTAATTATATAATATATAGTAAGATAATTTTTTAAATGTTTAGGCATATATTAAATAAATGGAATTGGATACATTATATAGTATAATCGGATGGCTAGTGGTCCACTAAATGTGGCACGCATATCTTTGGATCATCATGATTTATGTGGTCTGATGGATGACCTCAATATTTCTTCTTCAGATTAATAATCTAGTCTAGGATGAAACTTCTCATGTGTTTGGCTTAATATCAATTTTAAGTAGTTAATTTCATCTTCAGGTTCAACTCCATTTTTCTCGTTTTTAATAGAAGAGGTTGTATTTGATAATGGAAAAAAATTTTAAGTGCTAAAATTTAAATTCTAAATGTGTTAGATATGATATTTTAAAAATAATTGTATAAATTAATTAGATTAATTTTTTTTTCTAAAATAATTATTCAAGTAAACAGAAACAGAAAAAAAAGTAATAAGCCAAATGGGCAAAGAGAGAGAGAGAGAGAGAGGAGATTCTAGATATATGAGCTTTTAATTACTTTGATTATCATTAATTTCTTGAAAAAAATATATATACCAAAAATTTATGAATGTGATCTTTTTGTAATAAGTCAATTAAATACGTGCATCATTTGACAATATTTGGATTTGATATTGGATGGAATAGGGAGGATAAGGAGATGTGATTTAAATCATTGAAATTATTGCTTTTTTTTTTTTTATGGTAAGTATGTTATAATAATTTTTTATTTGGGGGCTTGATTGTTAGATTTGGTAAAATTTTTTGAAATTATCATTAATATTTTTAGAGGGTATGATTGGTCATCAAAAAAATATTTTTTTTTAATAAAAATCTTTAAATTAATTAAGATTTATTAAAAAAAATTTAGGTTTGCGAAATCAAAATTAGGTCTGGGATTACGATTATGAGTGAGAAAGGTATCTGCATCCTCACATCACTTTTTTGAAGAATGGTACCAATTAAACATGTATAATCATTTAATTTTGATGATACGATCTTTTATATTTAAATTTAATTTCTTAAAATTTATTTAAAATTTTTTGTGAAATTAGTATTATTATTATTTCGTATTCTATAAATTTTTCAACGCTTTGACGAAATTTATAAAAAATTATTATTTAAAAAATATTTCGAGAAAATTAACCATTCACAAAATTCACAAAATCTCATCATAAGATATTTTATTTATTTGTTTTAAAAAAAATTTTATGAATATCCCGACTCTTTGGTGTGTTCCTAAAGTTTATTAAATAAAATTTAAGATTATCTCGATTTTTTGGTGAAATCTTAAGAATTTTGAACAAGTTTTAGGATTATTCCAATTTTGACAAGATCCTAAGTAAAAATGATTTTTTTTAGTTAAAAGAAATTAATTAATTAATTAATCTTTATCATGATTATTTTAAAACTTTTTATTATTTATTAATTATTTTTATTATAAAAAAATTTAGATTATTCTAACTCATCGATGAAATTTAAATATTAATATATTGCTTGTATTAAAGAAAATCGAACTCTTTCAATTTTTTATTTTTTTAAATATTCAAAATATCAATTATTATTATTTTTTCATTTTTATTTTTTTTATTATTGTTTTACATTATCTAAATCAATCTTTATTTTAGTAAAAATAATTTTGGATTATTAATATCTTGCTTGTATTAAAGAAAATCGAACTATTTCAACTTTTTATTTTTTTAAAATATTCAAAATATCAATTATTATTATTTTTTCATTTTTATTTTTTTTCATTGTTTTACATTATCTAAATCAATCTTTATTTTAGTAAAAATAATTTTGAATTATCCCAATTCTACGGTGAAATCCAAAAAATTATTTTTAATTGCAACAATTAAAAAAAACTTAACTCTTTTAGCTTTCTTACACAATTACTTTTAAAAAATTCATTTAAATAATTTTTCTTTTATTTTATTTATCATTTTTTTATAATTTATTATTTTTGTAGCAAAAATTATTTTTTAAATTATCACAACATTTTAGTGAAATTTAAATAATATTTTTGCTTGTAATAAAATTTTATTTTCCTTAAATAGATTTTTTTTTTTTTTGCATATCATATTTTGTAGGTCCATATTTTATTTTAGTACTGTTTTTTTCTTTATTTATTTGTTTTTTAAAAAATTATTACTATTAATAATATAAAATAACAATAATAATAATAATAACAAAAATATCATTAAAAAAATAACATAAAAATCAACATAAAATAAATCAAAATCAAAATCAAAACCGAAAATAAAAAGAAAAAGAAAATGAAAAACCTGCGAAACGGGTTGAGTCGGCTTGTGGGTTGACGTGCGAATCTTGGGTAGGTCGGGTGTGGATCAAACGTCCAAAACGACATCGTTTTGGAGTGCCTATAAATAAGCCAAAACGACATCAGTTTTTTTCTTATTTTTTCTTTCCTTCTCTCTCTACCCCAGAACTTCTCTCTCTAAACCCAAACCCTTTTCACTGGCAGCCACAATTACCTAATTTTTGATCGATCGCTACCATGCATCGGTGGCCAAGAACTTCGACTGGTGTCGAAAAATTCAAAATTCCTAGATTCTGACAACAAACCTAGATTTTGATCATCAAAAAATTCAAATGGTCACTAAAAAATTCAAATTTTCTCAGATTTCGGTAACCCAAAAATTTTTTAAAAAAATTTCCAAATTAATTCTTTATGTTTTCTAACCACTTTCTCAAAATTAGAATTTTCAAAAACAATCTCAAACTTCCTAGATCGAGAATTTCATTCTTGAGAAAAAAAATTTTTTTTGTTTATTGTTGGTTCATCTGTCAAAAAGGACTGTGATTGTTAGTTTTTTCTTTGATTGTGTTCCCTTTCTTTTTTTTGTGTTTTTTTGGCAGATATTAGCTCTATTTATAAAGCTTCTGGCATTCAAGATCCCAGATCTTCTGGGATCTTTTATTGAAAATTTAGATCTTGTCCGATAACTTTTGGTTCTTCGAATTTTATGCTACTAAGTTAGGCAGTGTCAGAAAAAAAATAGACCATTATAGTAGCTTGATTTCAGCTGCCAGAGTCGAAACGAAAATTTTTTGACTTTTTTTTTAAAGGTTATTAATAATAATAATATTAATATATAAAAAAAATTATTAGTCAAAATTAGTGTCTACAGCTACGTTTCTTTGCTTATTTTTTAGAATCAAGAATAAAGCAAAGACAAAAAGACATCAATTTTGTTCAGGTAAACACATATAAAAAATGAAACATTGAACATAAAGGTTTTTTTTTTTTTTTGAAAGAACATTTGAAAGGCTCATTTAAACGAGGCTATGAAACTTTAAATTCAAAAAGCTCCTCTAACCAAAGGCAATGAACTTTAAATTCAAAAGGCTCCTCTTACCAGAGGCAATAGACTTTAAATTCAAAAGTGCTCTTTTAACCAGTGGCAACAAACTTTAAATGTTAAAAAGCTCCTCTCACCATAGGCAACGAACTTTAAATTCAAAAGTGTTCATTTAACCAAAGGCAACAAACTTTAAATATTAAAAGGCTCATCTCACTAGCAGCAACGAACTTTATATTCAAAAGTGCTTCTTTAACCAAAGGCAACAAATATTAAATATTAAATATTAAAAGGCTCCTCTCACCAGTGGAAATGAACTTTAAATTCAAAAGTGCTCATTTAACTAAAGGCAACAAACTTTAAATGTTAAAAGGTTTTTCTGACCAGAGGTAACGAACTTTAAATGGCTTATTTAACCAAAGACAACAAACTTTAAATTAAAAATCTGAGAAGACTTATAGATTATGCCATTTGGTCTTACAAATCATGCCTAATTTTGATAGAGTCCTCTGACCAGAGGCTTTTAAAATTAAAAAGCTCTTCTGATCAGAGGCAACAAACTTTAAATGTTAAAAGGCTCATTTGACCAGATGCAATAAACTTTAAATTTAAAAGGCTGTAAGGCAATAGTGTTTGAGAGATTTCTCTAAACAGAAGGTTCACATCTTTCCTGCTTTTGACTTTTTCTTTTGTTGGTCTTGGATTATCCTAGACCCATACATCTATTGTGTCACATGTGTGCGTGAATAACATTTTTATGTTTTTGCAATGCCTTGTAATGGATGATGATCATGATGCGAATGCACTCATTATGCAAATGAAGAGACCATCTTCTTTTTCTCTTTTTTTTGTTGTCATTTTCTTTTAATCCTCGAAATTTCTCAAGGTTTATTTTTTTTCTTCTTCTTTTGAATCTTATGTATTCCAACAGTTGATTAAGTTCAAATAAAAAAGATTTCTCTTCATATCTCATATTCAATGTCGACCACTTTTATGATTTATAGGCCACTCTTCTCATTGATCATTGTTCATTACTATTTTACTTATCATTTTAAATCTCTTTCAAAATAATGTGTGTGTCTTTTATGGTCATTGTTATTCTTTCATCATTTTTTGAATTTATGACAATTATAACACATTGCACATTTTTTTTTTTAACAAGAGGGATAAAAGGAAGGATAAACAAAGAGGTATTTTATTTTAGTAAAAGGAAGAAGTGTTTAATGCATTATCCAAAAAGATCTAACAAGGACAACAAGTAATCACATAACAAATATTCAGATCATTATGAACTAATTCATCATGGATTCTTTTTTAAAGACTCTTGATTGGTGCCCTTGACTTTCAAAAATGCAACAGACCAAGCCAACCCAAAACTGATGAGATCTTTTGGCACATATTGAGAATTGACCCACTCTATTCACTATCCCTTTTTTGTTTTTATCTAAGCCACCCTTTTAGGTTTTCAACTCATATATCTTTTCAATTCATTTTTTTTATTTTTTTAAGCATAATACTTTTTTTACTGCATCGACATTGACTGAATTTGGCAAATCATCTCCATCCATTCTTGCTAAGATCAGTGCCCCACCATAAAAAGCTTTTTTCACCACTATGAGCATTCCTAATTAGGAGTCCATTTTTTTCGAGGATCCTGTTGGTTAGGAAGAATCTTTTTCAATACTAATTTTTCCTCTCGAAATTATCATGGGTGAACTTTCTTGTAATGAGCTCGCATCATTCTTTTTTGATACAGTTGGCTATGACAAAGTGCAGCTAATCTCTTTTCTACAATGAGATTTAATTATTCATATCGAGCACGAACCCACTCAACTTCTTCTAACTCAACTTTCATGAGAACGTGTAAGGAAAGAATTTCAACTTCAATGGGTAACATTGCCTCCATCTCATATACCAATGAAAATGGTATAGCTCTTGTAGAAGTGCGAATTGAAATTCGATAAGCAAGTAATGCAAATAGCAATTTTTCATGCCAATCTTTATACATATCTGTCATCTTTTTAATAATTCTTTTTATGTTCTTATTGGTCGTTTTAGCTGCCCATTCATCTTTGGATGATAAGGTGCTGATTTATGGTGTTTAATTTTAAACTGAGCACAAAACTCAGTCATCATTTTATTATTCAAATTAAGAGCATTATCTGAAATGATCCTTTCTAAAAAGTCATATTGACATATGATCTCTTTCTTGATGAACTTACAAACTACCATTCTTGTCACGTTAGCATAAGAAATTGCCTCTACCCACTTTGTGAAATAGTCAATCATCACTAAAAAGAATTGATGCCTATTTGAGGCTTTTGGTGTAATAGGCCTTATCATATCCATTCCTCATATAGAGAAAGGCTAAGGTTTTGACATAATATGTAAGGACGTTGGAGGAACTTGAATCTTATCTGCATAAATTTGACATTTATGACATTTTTTAGTATAGTCAATGTAATCTTTTTCCATTATCAACCAATAGTATCTTGCTCTCATTATTTGCTTAGTCATCATATAATCGTTTACATGAGTTTCACAAACACCTTCGTGAATTTTTTCTAGCAATTTTTTAGCCTCAGCAGCATTCACACATCTTAATAGTGTTTGGTCTCGATTTCTTTTATATAAAATTTCTTCATCTAGAAAAAAACCCATTGTCAATCTTCTCAAAGTTCTCTTATCATTCTCTGATATGTGTTTTGGGTACTGTTGATACTTAACATATTGTAATATGTCAAAATACCATGATTTTTCATCAACTTTTTCCTCAACATTTGAACAATGAGTTAGTTTCTCTCGCAAGCTCAATTTGATGGGTTGAATTTCAACATTTTCATTGAATTTGAACATTGCTGCCAATTTAACCAAAGCATGAGCCATCTGATTATCTTCTTAGGGTAAATGATGAAACCAAATATTCTTAAATTTTTTGATTAATTTTGATATGTACTTTTAGTATAAATCAATTTTGAGTCTCTAGTTTCCCATTCTCCTCGTAATTGGTATATGACCAAGGTAGAGTCTCCATCAACTTTTAATGCACGGTTTTTCTTTCAAAAGCAGCTTAAAGACCCATGACACTTACTTCAATTCTGTCACATTATTGGTGCAATCAAAATTTAGTTTTGCAGTGATTGGGTAGTAATCTCCTTCTAGAAATATCAAAACTGCTCATATACTATGCCCCAAAGCATTTGATACACCATCAAAATACATCTTTAATATATCTTCATTATGCTCTTTTTTATCTATATGCAATACAAACATTAAGTCTTCATTTGAAAAATCAAATGCATAAGCATATAATCTTCATGAGTATATTTTGCAAAAAATTTAGCAATAGCACTTCTTTTGATTGCCTTTTGAGACATATATACAATGTCATATTCAGAAAGTAACACTTGCCATCTTGCTATTCTTTCCGACAATGAAGGCTTTTCAAAAATGTACTTGATTGGGTCTAATTTGATAATGAGCTAAGTGGTATGATACAACATAAATTGTTTGAGCCCACGAGCTGTCCAAACTAATGCACAACATATCTTTTCCAATGGTGAATAATGTTGTCCCAAAACACATACCATTAATTTTTTGTGCACCATCAAATACGGGATAAGAGGTCTTTCAGGGACTGTGACATTAATATTGGTAGGTTTAATAAGTACTCTTTAACTTTTTCAAACACCATTTAACAATCTTCATCCCATTCTTAACCTGTGTTTTCAAAAAATCTTAAATATGGGATCACATTTAGTTGTAAGTTGATAAATGAAATGAGAAATATAATTCAATCTCCCTAAAAATCTCCTTACTTCTTTTTACATACGCAGAATTGGTAGCTCTTGGATGGCATGTGTTTTATCTGGATCCACCTCTATTCCTCTTTTATTGACAATAAATCCCAGTAATTTTTTTGAGGTTGCATCAAAAGTGCATTTACCTAGATTGAGCTTGAGCTGAAACTTTTTTAATCTCTTAAATAGCTTTCTGAGATTAGTCACATGATTTTCTTCTTCATGGGATTTGGCAATCATGTCATCCATATACACTTATATTTATCTGTGCATTATATCATGTAATAGAGTTATCATGGCTCTTTGATAAGTTACCCCATCATTTTTCAAATTGAAAGGCATGATTTTATAGCCAAATGTTCCCTATATTATCATAAAAATAGTCTTTTCCATATTTTTTTATGCCATTTTAATTTGATTATAGCCTAAAAATCCATCCATGAATGAAAACAGAGAATGCCTAGCTGTATTGTTTACTAGAGTGTTAATGTGAGGTAATGAAAAATTATTTTTTGGACTTGCTCTATTCAGATCTCGATAATCAACACACATTCTCATTTTACCATCTTTTTTGGGTACTAAGACTATATTCGCCACCCATTTTGGATATTTGGTCACTTCTAAGAATCTCGCATCAAATTACTTTTTTACTTTTTTCTTTATTTTCAATATCATTTCAGGTTTCATCCTTCTCAGCTTTTGTTTAATTGGTTTACACTCAGGCTTTAGAGATAACTTATGCACTACAATTTTAGTATCTAGTTCTGACATATCTTGATATGACCAAGCAAATACATTTACATATTCATGTAGTAACTTTATCAACTCTTGCTTTATTGGTGATGATATCAAAGTATCAATTTTAATCTCTTTTTTAGTTTTTTTATCCCCCAAATTAACAACTTCAGTGGCTTCTTGATAAGGCATGATTTGCTTATCTTTTTGTTCCACTAATCTCAATAATTCTGGGTATATTGCATGGTCTTTCACATTATCTTCATCATCGAGTTCCCAATATAAATAGAATTTTCAAAATCAAATCTTGAAATATTGTCATGATGATCTTCATAGTCATTATTCAGATATCTAAAAATAAGTGAAATGGATGAAATGTAGAAGGATGTATAGTAATGCAAAGAATTGAAATGAAAGAGGCAAAAGAAATACACAAATGTGCTACGCTTGTCATTTATTCAATTGAAAATGAGGAAACAAACACACATAAGACATTTAATACTTTTAACAAAAGCATTTAGATTAGGTTCAACACATTACTTTAGAGAAAATTTAAAAATAATATGTAGCTCTTCAACATGCCAATTTTTCAGTTCTGTCCCAAGAGGAGTAAGATAAACCCATGGATAGCTTAGATCTTTATTTTTCTTTTCTTCATCCACCATTTGTATTAAAAATTTAACAAATATATCTTCCAATAATAGTGTAAACTCTTTCTTTATGTTTTCAGCTACATTTGGATAGATATAGCCAGTTGAGATGAAAGTCTCATAAAAGAGAGAAAAAAATGAGCCTTCAGTCTCTACTTTTTGCCCTAAAAAATGAGCCAATCTTTTTTTTTTTCTATGAACTTCATTCTTCATTTTTGAGTTTGCTTGTACCCCAGCCTAAATCGATCATCTTTTTTAAGCATCATCCATGGTCGTTATATCCCTTGTAAGTCAGCCCATACTGATGTCCTTTCTTTACCACTTTTTTAAGAGCCATCTTGCAACCTTTAGATAGACATAAAATAGGCACTTTTGATCTTTCAGGCATATATGTTGCATTAACGAATTCAAATGATCTAAAAAAACATTCTTGGGCTTCCTCAGCTGTTTCAACATATAATGCAGTAAAGGGTTTAGTCATCAACAGATCTTTTTCACTAACAACAATGACCACCTTTTTATAAATTTTGAATTTCACCTTTAGATGCAAAGTGGAAAGAACAGCTCCCACTATATGAATCCATGATCTTTCTAAAAGATAGCTATAAGAAGAAGCGATATCCATTACTTGAAAGATTATATCAAAAGTACATGATTCAATTTAGATTGGTAGTTCGATATCGTCTATCACTTCATGATGAGTCCTATCAAAAGTCCTTACTATCATGTGACTTGTCTTTATGTAAAACAAGTCAATTGACAATCTAGATAGTGTAGCCATAGGCATGACATTCAAAGAAGATCCATTATCAATGAGCACTTTTGCTAGTGTATGATCCTTGTATCTTATGGAGATATGTAAAGCCTTAGCATCACCTCTACCACTAGGTGAAATTTCATCATCAATAAATGATATAAAATTTCCCACTATAATATTTTCCACTATGCAATCAAGTTTTTTCATAGATATATTATGAGCCACATAAGCCTCGTTGAGTACTTTAAGCAAGGTATTTCTATGAGGCTTAGAATTTAACAATAATGAAAGTATAAAAATTTGAGCTGGCAAGCGATTTAATTGCTCTACCACACTATATTCACTGTGCTTAATAAGTTTCAAGAACTTACAAGCTTCTTTTTTTGTAACTGAATTTTTACATTCTTAATCTAGAATTGGGGCTGGGTGAGTCTCTTAATCGTTGGATGATTTATCTTTTTTTTCTGAACTTGTTTCCCCTTTTTTTACTTTTTTTTGTGCTCTCTTAAATATTTTTAGAGTATAGCACTGCCCACTTTGAGTTATACCCCTTATACCAGTTATGTTTACTGTGCTTACATCACATTAGCCATATTGAAGATAACCATTATCCCAACCTTGTGATATGATATTACAATCATATTTTCAAGGGACTGCCTTATCTGATTTGTATAAGAATAGGCTAGGGACCTCAATTGTCACCTTTGGCATAGTTGTACAAATAGGTTCAATTCTAGCACTCAATTTTTCATCATAAAAGATTGTGACAGGTTCAAAATTCATATAAACTGGCTTATTAACCTTAACACTCAATTTCTCTTCATGAAAAATGGTAACAAGCTTAAAATTCATTCGATTAGGCCTACTTTTAGACGAGTCTTTCGTCATAACATTTATTGAACTTTCTTCATGTTTTTCATGAAATTCAACCAAAAAAGAATCCATCATTCTCTGTAAATCATATCAAAATGCTTTACAATCTTGAAGCGAATGACCAAACATCCCTATATGGAATTTATAAGTGATCTAAATTATATGTGAAAATTTCATTACCTGAGTTTTCAAGTATTGGACGAATCATATTAGCTTTCACAAAGACAGCAAATATTTCATCCATAGGGGTTTTGATCTCGCTTACTTTTTTTTTTAATATTTTGAGTTGTCTCATTATTTAAAGCATTTATTGATCCTTCACCATGATTAGGTAACAGATTGGCCTCCACACTTAGTCTGGCCTTGGTTGTGAAATTTAAAATTTCATTATCAATCAAGCTTTGGACCATACGTTTGAAAGCTATACAATTTTTTAGAGAATGGCCTTGAATTCCATAATGATAGTCACAGGAAGCTTCATGATCATACCACTTTAGATATGGAGGTTTAAAGGGCTCTATGGGTTGTCGAGCCACCAAGTGTTTTTGAAATAACTGAGGGAAGAATTTCGTGTATGTCATAAAAATTAGATCAAATCATTGTTGCTCTCAATTATTTCAAAGTTCTCTTCGATTAAAGTATATGGTATTTGACTGAGGGAAAAGTCGTGGTGAAAGTGCTCAAGGACGAACATTGGCTAGAAAAGTAGGTGTCTGGGTTTGCACTAGTTGGTAATGGTATGAGTTTTAAGAAATGTTAGAAATGGTTGGGTAAGAAGGTTGGTATTCAGGATATGAGTGGTATGGGATAAAAGGTCTTGGTTTTGGTTTTTCAGAGGTGATAGCTTACACTTCTATTTTTTTCTTCTTGGATAGTCCTTATTTTTTTGATCCAAAAACATTACCTCTATCAATCTTTCCATTTTTAATGGCATTTTCTATTATCTCTTCTGTAATTACCATATCAGTAAAGTTTTTCATGACATGACTAATGAGCCTGTCATAGTACGATGCTTGAAAGGTATTGATGAACAAAATAGTTTTTTTTTCTCGATGAGAGGAGGTTGAACCTGAGCGATAACATCTCGTCATCTCTAGACATTTTTTTTTAATTTTTATTAGCTTTTTTTTTCATATTTTGCAGGGACAGTCTATCTGGAGCCATGTCTGTGACATGCTTGTATTGAGTAATAAATCTTTTGTCAGATCTTTTCATGAATGAATACAACTTCTATATAATTGAATATACCATTTGATAGTTGATCCAGTAAGACTATTTTAAAAATAATTGATAAGTAACTTATCATTATTTGTATGCCCAGTAATTTTTCAATAGAACATAGTGATATGTGCCTAAGGGCATTTGGTTCTGTTATATTTTTTAAAACTTTAGTGGGATTACCAAATCTAGAACCAAATTGAGTTCACTGGCATCAATTATTTACACCTTTAATAGCTCATAGCCTTTATTCCAAAAGATCTAACTTATGCTGTGCCTTTGTATTCTCAAATTGTTCAGGCATGCCTTTTTTTAGTTTTTTCTGTTCTCTTGAGTCATCTAAATCTGGGACCATAATGGGCTCAACATGACTTGCTCTAATATTTAAATCAACATGTCTTTGACTATGTGGTTGAACCGTGAAGGGAGGTAAATTAAACTAAGCATGTGGTTACCTTTCAGGCTATATCATTTGTGAATGCGTTTGATGAGAGGTTTAAGCATAGGGTAAAGTAAACCCTAGTGGATACAATGGATCATCCCTATCACTGGTATTTTCTTAGGCTTGAGGCTCTTTCTCAATGGTCACTTCTTCAACTATCCATTTTCTTTTAGTCATTTTCCTTATCATGTCTATTATTGCAACCATCTATTTTTAAGTCTCTTATTGAGTCCTAGTCATTTGTTTTATCAACTCTTGTTAAGACCTAATCATTTGCTCTTGCATATCAAATTAAACTTTTTCTATCATTTCTATTCTAGATGCTTGCTCGCTTTTCATGATCCTAACTTGTGAGTGAGTGTTGTAATGATGATGAGTGGATCTATTTTTTTTTTTAATGGCCTAACTATCTTTGTACCTGATTGAGTTAAAAGAAAATTTTTGAGATTTGTTATTTCGAGGTATCTTTCTTTTAGTCATGATGCATTTTTTAAATGAACACATATATGATACATGAATGCAAAAGATGTGCTTATTATATATCCAATATTTGTAAAAGATTTTAAGTTTGAACTTGAACCACCATATCATAATTTCACATTATCTTTACTAAATACTTCTTTCATTACAATATTAAAATTTTCAAAAAAAATGTCTTACATCATGTACTGCTCATAAGCACTATCTAAAAAATTGGTCGAGCATTGGCTGTGCTATCTTAGGTAAACTTTTTCCTTTACTCGTTTAGCTTCTTGGGCCATGTCTATTGCTTTGAAGCTGACTTCTCTTATCTATTCTACTAGGAGAGTGGCGTAAAATTCTTTTAACTAATATTCTTCATTTTAATGTTGTGTTCTATATTCAAATTGATCTCGTTCCTCTCTTAAAACTTGAATGGCTTTACGTCGATAATGCATTTACTGTTTCAAGTCATCTATGAGACTTTGTAGTATCTTTTTTTCTTTCATAGACTTACTAAGCTTTTCTTCCTTAGATAACAAATTGGACCAAAGTTGTTTTATGTTTTTTTTTTTTTAATTTTCAAGCTCTGTAGTCATTGTGGTGATGGACCTATGCCAATTTTCAAAAATCTCTTCTTGTTCTCTTTCAAGCCTTCGAGATTTTATTTCACTCTTATCAGTTTTATCTTTCCACTCATTAATCTCATGCTGAAGCTTTTTTTTTTCAAGCACCTATATTTTTTTCTTTTCAAATTTGCCATTCATAGTTTTTATGTCTTCTTGGTGGCATGGTCTATTTTCTTTGGGACTAACTTTACTTGTAACTCATTGACTTCTCTATATCAAATATTCAGGTGTGGCTTTGTCTGTTTATCTCTCACGATCTACTTTTTGAGTCTGCTTTCATTTTTTGATAATCTTTTTTACCTTTCCTAGAAATCTTGATTCTTCAAAAGAGAATTCCAATTCCTGAAGCCTATGAGTCATCGAGACAAATTGCCTAGACCCTAATTATCAATGAACTAGTGTCGATGCATAGCTTATACCTTCCCACAGTCATAAGAGTGAAACCTATGGCTTGTCACCACACTTGTATAACATAGCTTATTGTGGCATCCATGGAGCTCTCTATATAACCTGAGCACTAGTGAGGTTTTACAAAGTTAATACCCACTTTTCCTTAGTCTTTGATTCTGGCCACTCATCATTGCAGCATTCTTCAATTGGCTTACTTTTATTACTATAAGTAGGATGAAATTTCCCCACATGATGTTGAAGATGACTTTTTGCCTAAATGTAGAGTAACTATACATATCCTATGAAACATCTTTCTCTTCTTCGATAATGGTTTAATGATCTAAATGTTTCTGCCAGTATAGAAGAAATATGATTGATTTTATTATCCACTTGCTCGAGAAAGTCAATCACTGATACCTCAATATGTCTCAAAACCTTTAAAAAAATGATCAAGCCATAAATTGTCAAAGCTATCATTCTCATGCTTCGTTCATCCTCTAAGTGTTTGATGATGTAATCATGTATGATTTCTCACGGGATGCAATCATTTTTACCTTTTATTTGAATATATGAGTTCATATTATGAGTGGAAAACTCTATCATACAGGCAAATTTCTTTCGAGATCTAAGTTTTTGACCTCGTCAATAGATTTTGTCTAGATTGAAAAGATGCAACCATAACAATGTAGTATACTCTTAGATCGTTATAGTCATATCTATTTCATTAAATATGAAACATATGTATGCAAGATCCCAAAATTGAACTAAAGCTTTTATCAACTAATTTTTTGTAAACACCTCAAGCAGTGAAGCAATATGATCGTATTTTTTCTTAAAAGCCATCTTTCGAGAAGTTGTTACACAGTACCAGATCTCGACCAACTCAGAGATGTTATTTTGTTAAAGTCCTAATTTGATTTCTTCAGGTAAAATTTCTTATTCAAATTCTTTCAAACAATTTTCTATTATATTTTAAGATTCTAATGATAGAGTTATCACCACATTGGTCTCTTCACACACAGTGAGCTTCAAAGTTGAGAACATCATGATGGTGTTTTCGAAGCAAGACTAAAAATCTTCTTACTGATATCGGCATATTGACAAGCACATCCCATATGTAAGTGTTTATGATGATGCATGATCATGAAACGAAAGGAGAGCAAAACAAAATAGGGTTAGTAATCATATTAAAATAAATATTCCCTTATGTGTCCTAATTTAGAGTATAATCTACAAAAATGATATGGCCCTATCTAAGGTTGGTTTTTTAAAGTTCATTATATGCATGGTTTGGTAATTAACATAGGCTAAAAAGGTTCCTAAATTGATCCTCACTGTCATCCACTATAGACTAGTCAAGCCTTCGATCCTCACCCATAACGGGTTATTGACGGAAAGGGTTTTAACTTGAGTGAAAATATTTCGCTAGCCCAAGCAGAGGCATTATAACCTCACGAAAGCATAGGTACTCTACTCCTTCATAAAAAGGGATAGATTTAAGAATCTGGATATAGAGCTCGTGCATGAATGCAAATGTGTATGTGTGTGAGGGAATGTAACAATTATTAATAAAATTAACAATATAATTAGTAGTAATATAAAATAAGTACAATAACATATCAAAACTAAATGAAACAAAAATAATGTATTCTAAAATGAGATAAGAAATTAAAATTAAATATAAAAAAGAGCATAAAATCAAATTTTGGATGACACATGTTTAATTTTGGCTTAACTCTTAAAGGTTTCGAATGGAGTCGCCAAGTTGTCATAACGATTTTTCGTTCAGGGGGACTTGATCGTTAGATTTGATAAAAATTTTCGGAGTCGCCACCAATCTTTTTAAAGGGTGTGATTGGCCTTCCAAAAATATATTCTTTTAATAAAAATCTTAAAATTAATTAAGATTTACTAAAAGAAGTTTAGGTTTACAAAACCAAGATTAGGTCCAGGAGTACGGTTATGAGTGAAAAATGTATCAGCACCCTCACATCATCCGTTCGAAGAACGGTACCAATTAAACATGTGTAATCTTTTTAATTTTGATGATAAGGTATTTTATATTTAAATTTAATTTCTTAAAATTTATTTAAAATTTTTTTATGAAATTATTATTATTATTATTATTATTATTATTATTATTATTATTATTATTATTATTTCGTATTCTATAAATTCTCCAACGCTTTGACAAAATTTATAAAACATCACTATTTAAAAAATATTTCGAGAAAATTAATCATTCATAAAATTTTCAAAATCTCATCATAAGATATTTTATTTATTTATTTTAAAAAGAATTTTAAGAACATCCCAACTCTTTGGTGAGTTTCCAAAATTTACTAAACAAATTTTAAGATTATTCCGACTCTTCAATGAAATCCTAAAAATTTTGAACAAATTTTAGGATTATCTCAACTTTTAACAAGATCCTAAATAAAAATTATTTTTTTAGTTGAAGGGAATTAATTAATTAATTAATCTTTATTATGATTATTTTATAAACTTTTTATTATTATTAATTATTAATTAATTATTTTTATTATAAAAAAAAATTAGATTATCTCGACTCACCGGTGAAATCTAAATATTAATATCTTGTTTGTATTAATGAAAATCGAACTCTTTCAATTTTTTATTTTTTTTAAATGTTCAAAATTTTAATTATTATTACTTTTTCATTTTTATTTTTTTTATCATTGTTTTACATTGTCTAAATCAATCTTTATTTTAGTAAAAGTAATTTTGAATTATTCCAACTCTATGGTGAAATCCAAAAAATTATTTTTACTTGCAACAATTAAAGAAAACTTAACTCTTTAGCTTTCTCTAACAATTACTTTTAAAAGATTCATTTAAACAATTTTTCTTTTCTTTTATTTATCATTTTTTATAATTTATTACTTTTTTTAGCAAAATTTATTTTTTAAATTATCCCAACATTTTGGTGAAATTTAAATAATATTTTTGCTTGTAATAAAATTTTATTTTCCTTAAATAGATTTTTTTTTTTTTGCATATCATATTTTGTAAGTCCATATTTTATTTTAGTATTGTTTTTTTCTATATTTATTTGTTTTTAAAAAAAATATTATAGTAATAATATAAAATAACAATAATAATAATAACAAAAATATCATTAAAAAATAACATAAAAAATAATATAAAAATCAACATAAAATAAATCAAAATCAAAACAAAAAATAAAAAGAAAAAGAAAAGAAAAAACCTGTGAAACGGGTCGAGTCAGCTTACGGGTTGACGCTTGGATCCTAGGTAGGTCGAGTGTGGATCAAATGCCCAAAACGACGTCGTTTTGAAGTGCCTATAAATAGGCCAAAATCAATTTTTTTTCTTATTTTTCTTTCCATTTCTCTCTTTCTACCCCAAAGCTTCTTTCTTTAAACCTAAACCCTTCTCATCGGCAGCCACAATTACCTAATTTTCAATCGATCGGCACCGTGCACTGGTGGTCAAAAACTTCAACCAACGTTGAAAAATTCAAAATTCCTAGATTTTGACAATAAACCTAGATTTCGGTCATCGAAAAATTTAAGCGGTCACCAGAAAATTCAAATTTTTTCATATCTTGACAATCCAAAAAATTTTTTAAAAAAATTCCCAAATTAATCTTTTTTGTTTTCTAACCACTTTCTCAAAACCAGATTTTTCAAAAGAAATTCTCAAACTTCTTAGATCGAGAATTTCATTCCCAATTTTTTTTTTTTTTGTGTTTGCTGTTGTTCCTCTATCAAAGAGGATTGTGATTGTTGGTTTTTTCTTTGATTGTGTTCCCCTCTTTTCTTTTTTCTATGTGTTTTTTTGATAGAGATTAGCTCTATTTATAGAGCTTCTAGCAGTCAAGATCTCAGATCTTCTAGGATCTTTTGTGAAAATTTTGAATATTGTTCAGTGACTTTTGGTCACCAGATTTCATGGTGTCAAGTTAGGCAGTGTCAGAAAGAAAAACGGACCATTTTGGCAGCTTGATTTCAACTATCAGAGTTGAAACGAAAATTTTTTGACTTTTTTTTAAAGGTTAATAATAATAATAATATATAAAAATAATTAATTAGTCAAAATTTGTGTCTACAAAGTCAACTAAATAAGAATTGAAACTTTAATTTAGGATCACCCTCCACTCGCCCAAATGCAAGTATTTTTAGTTATTACATATAAATAGTTTGAGATTTATTTAAATATCGTATAAGAAATATAGATTATTAATTAATTTTTTTATACAAAGAATGATGCAATCTGGAGATAAAAGAAGCGATTGAATGTATTAAGATTCAAATATCAAATTTGCTGAATATCATCTCTTAAGATAATTATATGAATCAATTGTGCTAAATTTTAAATTTTATTAATGAATTTTTATTACATTATATAAAACAATTATGTAGTTTTCATGAACATATATTTATATATACAAATAGTCTATTTTGAATATAAAATTTAACTCAATTAGTTTAAACAATTATCATCCAACAAATATAAAATTCAAACTTAAAACTTACAATCCTTTTCTTTTTACCATAGTGCGGACTCTATAAAATAATAGTCTATTCTTTTTTAGTAAATTAGCCAATGCAAGGGGAAAAACAATTAATATAGTCATCGTTTACATTCCTTCAAAATTTCCCGATTGGTTGCCCAGAAGGTGGATATGGAAAGTAAAGGATCAATATTAATTTACTCTTCGTCACCATAATACTGTTCTAGATAGTAAGGTCTCCAGGTCCTCCGGCAGCTTCTCAGGTAGTGTCAAAAGAGAATCAAAGTCCAGTTTTAAACTATACATAAAAGGTAAAATCCATTGATCTTTTTGCATGTGTAATCATTCCAGTTGCTTATTAATTAATTGGCTATCTCTCCTTTTTCTTTCAAAAAAAAAAAACTTTAGGTTCATCATATTCTTCCTCCTCCTCCTCCAAATTAAACTAGGTTAAGGGAAAAAAATATTCCATCTAGCTTAAAATAAAATTATCACAGATATATAATCATATAATCCCAGTTCCCCAAAACTTGTGTTCCTGATTATAGAAAAATAAGAACATGTGATGATATGAATTAGAGCATTGGTGCCAATTATAAGAAGTAAAAAAATGATGAGTATTATCTATGCATTATTGATACATATTCCATGCAGTTTGTATAAATGGAGGCATTGTCCCTGGCTACAACATAGAGTTACCAGCTACAGTTTTGTTCTACTCTAGATATATGTGTAGCTCATTGTTTCACTGATCGGATCAACAAAATTTAATTTCTTCTTGTACAGATCCAACAAAGCAAAGATACGTATCTTTGATTCTCTCTTTTTCTCTCTCAATTTATATGTATTTCTTTTTGAAAATGTAGGGTATCCTAGGTCCAAACTCTAAAAGCTAAGGGGACATGCATTATTCCTCATAATAGAATGAAAGGAATGTTGGGGCAGTAGTGCATGAGAGGGTCCCCAATGATATCTATTTCTCAGTCTTTTCTCACAGTCTGAGAATCTTGACTTAGCCCTACCTCCACACTCCCAGTCCCCCTTAATTGTAAAATTACCGATGCCCAAATCTCCTTTTCTTTCAGTTCCATTTCGATTTGCCCTCTGTGATCAGTTTTCATGATCTGATCACGCTTTCATCTTTTCCAAATCCACTTATCCAATCCCAATATATCCCACCATCTGAAACCCTACAAAAACATTATCCCACCAAGCTTTTTTCATCAAACACATTCATTTTGATCTTAGTTGGTTAGTTAGCATTGGCAATAATAAGGTTTTGTTTTAAACATCATGGCAGCCCACTTCCCTTTAGTGGGTAGGTAATGCTGCTGAGATAGAATGAAAAGAGAGCAGTGAACGACCCCAGCAGTGATTGTAGACGCAAAGTTGCAGCATTTATCTTCAGCATCCATCGAATTCACACAAAAACACTTCATTTTTTAGATGGCAAAGCTTATGATTCTGTCTCGTAGAATCAACACAAGCTTCATCATAGCCGTTGAGAATTAAGTCAACGGCATATCAAAGAGCCTTTTTTTCCACTTTTTTTCTACTAAAAGAGGAGAACTAAATCTAAGAGCAAGATTTAGCTTTCATTAATGTCTTGAAACTCTTATCTTTTTTAACTTTCCCTTTTTGTTGTTTATAAAGAACAAAGTCCTGCTTGCATTACAAATAAAAAAACCCTGGCATGAGACGATGATTGAAATCAAAACAACTGAGATTTTGCTAAAATTATTGCGTCCTTCTAACATGTAGCTGATCAAAGCCTTTATTCTCCTTGGAAAACATGCTTTGTCCTGTAAAAATGGACAAGGGGTCCAATTTAAGGGCTACCGGACAGAAAATATTATGATGGGTGATTATTATGTTACGTCTCTTTCTACCCACAGTGGCGCATGTGATTGATATTCTTTACTGAGTTTTGACTTAAGGTAAAGGGGAATTTGAAGACTTTTTTTTTCTTTTTTTTGCAATACTAATAGTAATAATAATTAATGGTAATAATTACTAACCCAAGTAGGCAATATAATAACTACAATCTTTTTTGCAATTTGAGCTCGAGAAATCACTAGGAATGACAGTAATTTTTTTGTTTCTTGAACAAAGTGGCTTTGTCTTTTATTATAAAGAAAATTCAATTAAGTTACCATGATGAACTTTTTTCTAATTCATCACTTGCCAGCTTGACATTAGACAAAATAAAAAAAAAAAAACTATATTTTCTTCTATTATACTTTACTAACCTTACCTCCATATCCAATTTGAATTTAAAGCACCATTCTTTTGTTTTTTATTTTAAACCTCTATAATTTGAGAATGAGAGGAACTTATTGGAATTATACTAACTATATATGCCGCAATTAAAGTCTTTTAGGACTCTACTTAATTCAATTACAGCAGACTCTGATTATATGATGAGCTGGATTATTAGTTATTAATTTCTGTACAATAGGAGAACCTTGAAACTTTTAAAACAGTTAATAGCATTGAAACAGCATTTTGAATATCAAAGTTTTTGTTTTCGCAATTTAAGAGAATTAAGGTAAGTATAAGAAAGGGAAATTGAATATCAAAGATTTCTTTTACTATAGGGAATATATTGCCACATAACATAGAATTAAAATGCATTTTTTTTTTACAAAAGAAGCCGTAACTTGAAAATATAAGAAAAGATTATAAATACTAAAATTTAAACTTTATATTTATTAATATTATTTTTTAAAAGTGATTTTATAAATAAATTGAATTATATTCTATATTCGAATTAAAGTGTATTTGACTATTAAGAAAAGAGTAACATACAAAGTCAAGGGTTGCTTACCAATTAAGATGTAGGAGTAGTACTAATTATTCAAAGAATGTCTGACAAATATATACATATATACATATATATATATATATATATAAATAGCTATCATTTGATTCATGTTAGATAATATTAACTACTCGAGCTAGATGCTGTTCTACAATGCTATAGCTCAACCTTTCTCGACATTTATGGGATTCTCTCCTTCATCATCATACGACTTTATATATTAATGTTCATTGATTGGTTTAGGTTGACATTCTCAAAGACATTATGTATGTATATATCAGCAATGTCTTTTTTTTTTTTTTTGCGCAATCGCCTACAAGACTAAAGAAGATTATCCAATATTGAGAGGAGGGTTAAGAACTAACCAGTCAATCAGGTTTAAAAAAAGGGTTATTATATGAGAAGAGTGGATTGGAAAATACTAGTGGTCGAGAGTTTTTATTGAAGAGACCACTTTCAAGAGAGACTTTGTGTGTCATTATTACGCGCACTGCCCATAAAGAGAAATGTTCAGAAAGGCTTTTGATGATCTTGTACTTTCTTTACTTGTATGTTTAGCAACCCACAACTACAAAACTTACAGGACTTTGATCAAGACCTTGAATTGATCATGCAATGCAATATTTCCTGTATTACTCATTTTCACCCCCCAAGCAAAAGCAAAATGTGTTCGGTTCTTTCTCACCAGTCACCAACCAAAAAGCACAAAAGCTTACAAGGAATCTCACTCCTTCATCGGAAGCCAAAGCTGACAAGGAAATGGAGTTTGCTACATAAGCTTTGGGATTGTTCAATAAAAGTGCTACAGAAATGCTAATCAAAGCGGAACCCTCCACGTTACCACCCCAGAGGAACAGATTACCATGTAAAATAATCCTATACATAAATTCTATACCATTGTACTTTTTTAGCTCCAAAATTGGTAAAAGTTCAATGTGAATTCACCACTGTGCGTCTTAACATTTCAATTACAACGAGGCTTGTCCTCGAGGGCCGTGGATAAATATGCACAGTCATGTATCTTTATCTTTGTGGAATATGAGCTGGGTAAAGATATAGCGTGTGAAAGCTCAAGAGCAAGAAAATGTGTGTGACCAAAAATTGCAAATTTGTGTGCCGTTTCGGTGGGAAATGTGCAAACAATATCATTAAAACAGATGGATTATGCCTTGGCACAACTGTCCACTACCAACTGGAAAAAATAACTCAACTACATGTGAATTAAAACTATAGCGAATTATTGTGATTTTTCTAGGAGACAAATGGGTTTTGAATCAAAATCTACCCATTGAAGCCATTGATAACTACGTTGAAAGATCATTGCTTTTAACTCCTCCAAAGTCCCATATGTCACTCCCTGATATCAAAAAGAAAGAAAGAAAAAAGGCAAAATGATGAAGAAGTTGACTGAGACTAAGAGTACAGTGATCATAAGCTGCATGCATTGTGCAAGCAAAGCAAATGACTCCTTCCAATTGCAGAAGCATTTATTAGCGAAAGCTAAAAGAGTTTAAAGCAGCAATCAAACACTAATGAACCAATCACGAAACTCTGTGTTTAAAAAAGAAAAAAAAAGTTGTTCTGTCCTGCAGGCAGGCCCCACCTTAAGGTTTTTGAGGTCCCCCAAACAGTTCTTACGGGCCTAATCGTTGGAAACAAAAAACAAAAGCTCCCTCTTCCCCTACGGAAGGCAAGGCAACATCACTCCCGATAATTATTTCCGACTCTAGATTAAAAAAACCGTGACGAGAGACAGAGAATGTCTACCCTTCTTTCCTACAAACATCTGTCGTTTCACAGCTTGGATTCCCTCTCTGAGTTCTCCTTCCTCGGAACCCTAAAAATCCCTTATCATGGGGAATGTTAATTATTTAAATAAATTAAATTATTCATATTTTTTACTAGGAAATAATAAGAGGAATATAAGTTAGAAGTCGGTAATAAAATTTTTTTAAAGGCCATTACTTTATTTTTGCCTTAATTTTAGGATGACTATTGGTCCATATGTACTAGAATTTCAATTCTTTAAATTTTAATTTAATCTCAAAAAGTTTCTTCTTGTTTCAAAATTCATCCCAATCATATTTATCCATTTAAATTTAAATCTTATTACTAAACCTATGAAGAATTTTGTATTTAAATCTATATATGCTTTAGAATTCGGATTATGAACACTAGAAATGCAAATTATGACGACGTCTATGAGAAAAAAAAATGGGATAAAAATATGTGTGCAAGTGTAACTGACAGGTGGAGGTTCAAATTTTTATAATGATTGACGTGTGTCACTGAGATGGCAGTTTTTTAGGGTTCGTACTGCCAGTGATAGAGGAGGCAGGTAGCCGGATGCCTCAGATGCTTTTCACTTGTCAGTGGAATGGTTATTTCTGGGGAAGGGTTCGCTGTTGCCAAGACAACAAAGTTCCACATGGTCCCCATTTCTGTTCTTTTGCCACGTCATCCCCACATGCTTTTTGGGTGGAGTGATTATGATGATGATATCACAGGTAATAATCCCTGAGAGAGCGCTTTTCAAATTTTCTTTCTCTTCCCTCTGTCTAGGTTTGCCCAATTTACAAGAGGGCATTTTGGTAAATGAGATTCTACCCAATCAACCCAAGTCTAAGCCCATAAAATTAAAGAAATAGGATTTTTGTTTGCATTTTTTCAATATTGGGCCACGCATTGCAAATAAAGCCCAAATGCATACATCCTACTTTGAGGATAGAGAAACCATACCAAATATTATTAAATTAAGGAAAATGTTAACCGGTTCTGACATCGGTTAAAGAAAAAATTTGTATTTAATACGTTGTTTCTTCTTCAATTTGGTGAAAATAATTATTAAATGCAAAAGCATGTCCCCAAATAATATTTTAACTATCTTTTAATTAGTGTCTATAAACATCCATTAATTGTTCCCTTAAATTAAATATAAGTCTAAAACAACGTTAGTTTATATTCAATGTTGAATTCATTCAAATCTAAGTAATTGGAATTATTTAATTATTTTTTTATATATAAATGAAATATTTGATTATAATTATAATACGTATTTATAATTTTAAAAAAAATTCAAGAGAAAAAAAAAAAAAGAATTGGAATTGTGCTTCATTTTTAACAATTTGTTTTGTTAACCCAGAAGAATTTTATAAAGGCGGAAGAGACATTGAAAACATTGAAACATTGAAACATTGAAACATTGAACCTTAACCTTGTGAAAAAGAAGTGACAATTGTTATACTAAGTTGGGAGTTGTTAACACTTTATTTTCTTAATGATTTTAGAAGGGTTTGCATTGGAGAGAAAATAATCAGTGACATAATTTGATTGAAAGGAATCAATCACTGTCAATACAACAACAGCGGTTTCCACCAGGGGAAGAAACACACTTGACAGCATCTGGGTTGCGGCCCAAGGCAGCACATGGTTGCCTACAATCTGGTCCAGTGCTGCATGTACCAGCAAAATGGCAACCTTCAGCAGTTGTCTTATTCTCTAAACGATTCCCATTGCATGGATTCGTTTCTACATCCACATAAACATAAAATAGGGGTTAGAAAAATGAAAAATGGGAATTAGTTACTTACAAAATAGTAGTAAATTTGACTACATAAATCTAACAGAGATCAGTACCATGAAACTTTGCAAACGAATGAGAAAAGAGCAGGAAAATAACCAGAAGGTCAGCAACCATATGCTTTGACGAGGCCATAACTTTTGTTAATTGTTAGAAAAAAGAGTTGTGCACGGGGTTTTATAGTAGACTAGTGCCGTCTAGTCAAGTAATAACTTTTCATTCAATTTGCAATCACAAAACCTTGCAATATGAATGAATCTCATAACTATTGTTCAAAGTAGGATGGGCTTCTCACATTTCTAGCAAGGCGATTTTTATTGCTTGTGTCCTTTTTAGGTGGGAATCATGAGCTTTCTACTCTGTACTCTCACATGAGAAGGATGAATGCAAGTCTTACTTGGCATAAGGATCTTAATCTGTCTAACACAAAAGTAACATCTTCTCTCCACCAATCACTTGTTACCTATCATAGGTTAATGTCCCAAGATTTTACATTTTTGCCCTTCAATGTCTGTTTAACTACGACCCCCTCAGAAGAGTAACCCACCGGTCATGTTAAACATGGGGTATGAGGCCAGTTGTGTCATTTCAAATGCTTGCCTTTAAGGTGCTTTTCGGTTTGTCCATATTTCATACTTTCATTTCATTACATGTAACTGAACTCAGTTTCCAGACACAAGGAGCTGCTTTTCTGTGTTCTTTACTTCAGCAGATTTGTTCTGTTAAACGTGAGAGAGAATTTATGTCGGCTCTTAATGCAGTCTGGGATATAAGACTTAGTTTGTTGTTTAAATGTAATCTGGGTCTTTGAAAAGGTCAGACTTTTTTCCTTAATTCAGATTTCTCATTTATGTAGTTTTCTTTTCTTTTTTTTTTATTAATGCAATCAATTCAGATTTCTCATTTATGTAGTTTTTTTTTTTTTTATTAATGTAATCAATATTATGTTTAATTGTTTATTGATTTTGCTATACTGTTCATCTTGGGCATGTTTGAATTAATAGCATAGCATTTATGGTAGAGCTTAGAAAATTTCCGTCTTTGGATCTTGTTTTGTGAACCTCTGTTTGGTTGCCAAGGAAACACATGGAAAGTTTTGAAGGTCATAATGCTCTATGTTTTATTGCTTTGGATTAAAAAGAAAAATCAATGAAGATATGGCCGCTAATGAAAAATCTAACTTTTAAACTTCAATTTTTTCTGTTATTCATAAAATATGATGCTTAAAATTTCTAACTTTTAATCTCTTCAGTGACATCTAAAATCCACCTAAAATGATTTTTTGCTTTAATAAGAAATAAAACCCATTATGTTTTTCTCAAAAGAAAATTTGATGAAGGATTTGTTATCCTGGAAGCAAACTTTCTTGCAGGGGCCTTCCTAGGCTATGGAATTGATTATTCTTGCCTGATTGAAAACATATGGCTGTCCTAGCGATTGCACAGATGTCTCAAGCCCTGTGTTTATGCTTCCTTCTTACTTCAGTGCCTCACAAAACACAAATGCCGATTTTTCTACTTTTTTTTTTCTTTTTCTATTTTGTGATGGATGGATGAGTGCTGTGAACCGTCTAAATGCGGGTATATGTTTAGCTATTGATATTCAAATATGCTGGAAATATTGTATGTTACCCTTTGTTCTTCAGCTCTTTGGATGTGGAAATGGTTTACACTTTTACTAAGAAACATTTTTGGGTCATACAGATAAGGAACTGAGATATTTTTCATGATATTATTATTATCATTGGGCTTGTGCACTCTTGCACATTAGTAGTTTGTGTCTTTGGTGCAAAGAAGCATATTTTGATCGAGGAGGATTGCTTTATTGTCATACTTTTTGAATTCATGTCAGTTGCCAATCCTTTTTCTTTTCTGCTGAACTCCAGTTTGAACATTTCTTTCAGCTGTGTGAACCATGAATTTCATCTTCCTTCTCTCTGCAAATGGACCTAACCGCTGTAGCCAATCCTTGCAATCTAGGTGACAGGAGTACAGTGATGTCTTTCTACATTTGAGAAATGGTGAAGGAAGACCTGAATGGTTCTACTCCCTCTCCTCCGTTCTCATAAATAATAGCGTGTTCTTTGCGGATCATCACTCTAATCCAGATTCTGTCCCCTGCATTGAGATTCAGAGCTCAGACTCTACTTATAATCATCAAGTTAACTTTTGAGGTTAATGTATCTCCCTACTGATTCACTATTGGATTCCCTGGACTTGGTTAAATATGCTATTGGTGTTCTTCAGTTAACAGTTGCCTTCCACAGTGAAGACATCTCAAACTGCTGCATCCAGTACTTGGAGGCTATTCCTTGGGAGGAAAAGGAAGAGGAACAGATTTTAAAAGCAGTCTCGAAACTGGGGCCAATAGCCATGCCCATACTGATGAGGACCCAACCAGTAGATTTAAGTGCCATAAAAAATGTATTTGTCTCAGCAATTCGCTTTGCCACCCTTTGGAGATGAGCTTAAAACATCTGCACAAGAACAAGTGGAATTCCTGCTTGGAGGGGATGAAGACACTTCATTAGTTACAGCGGATGACGTAGTAAAATCGGTGGTAAAAATGGGTCTTTCCCAAGGTTGTTCATCATTTGAAAAGGAATTGTCTTCCTTGCTTGGACACTGCTGAGATCGTAGAGAAAAGAATTTTGCAGAGCCTATCCAATGTTGAGTGGATTTGTAACATACTCACAAAGATGGATTTAATGAAGGACTTTGTTTCTAGTAGGGCTGAAATGTCTGGTAAAGCTTTGGGGTAGTAGAAGACAAGAAACTTGATAATGTCGTGTAGGGTTTGAAAGTTAAGCTTGTAAAAGTGACTAGGAAAGTAGATGCAGTTGGGTATGGAAATGTGATTCTCCCTGCACCATGTCGGATTCAATTGCTAAAGACATGGCTAGCCTATATAAGGAAGACAAAACCTCTCCTAGTTGCAAAGGGCAACAAGGATACAGATTTTCCTTACAAGATGGATGAAGACTTGTGCCAGAGTATTGAGAGAGCAATTTGTATCGTTAGTGTTAGCATTGCCATCGAATGATCAAGCCAATATTCTGTCAGTCTAGATGAAAACCGAACAGGTTAGGTATCCTGACTTGAACGAGGCATTTGAGGTATGGTGTTACCGAACCAAGTCAGCAAAGAGAAGCCGATGGAGGGCTTTTATAGAGTTGGCAATACCACCATTAGCCTTTGATTTGTTCTCTGAAGTTGTTGTATGATTAATTTCTAATATTAATTGATGGTGGCAATCCCCATTCATGTAATTCTAACTCCATCAAAGCTCTAGATGATCCTTTCACCTTTTTTCCCCTTCAATTTCCACGTTGTTTCAGGCATTTGCTCGGGCGATGCTCCCCACATATATATATATCCCTGGATACAGGGTAAGGGTCAATAGATAATCAGCCGTGAATTAGGTTGGAATTGAGTTTATGACACCAAACTACTAAGAAAACCAGTCCCATGAAAAGCATTAAGGCCGCAAAGACCTATGCACCAATTATTCGTCGTTGTTGTCTGAGGATGAACTGTTGTTAAACGTATTTTTGAATCTGAACTTTGAAATGGATTCTTACCCTGGTGTATATTAAACCCCACAGACAAGCTTAGTGACATATCTTTTATTCTTAGAAAACTAGTTGCAAGTTCAAACACTAACAACCAATTGTCCACCTGAATCATCCAACTCACTTTGTTCCTCGCCAGTGGTCAGACATCCTATTTTATTGAACCATTAACAATATAGTTATTTAAAAAAAAAAAAAAAACCACTCATCACCCATCGAAATCTCTACCAACAGGCAACAGCCCCATAACAATAACAAACCAGGCTCAGCTACAAAACATAAGGAGAGAGCAGAAAGAGCGAGCTTTGAATAGGTGAAACACAAACACACCGCCAACAAAGAGAACATCATCATACATCTGTCACCATTATCAATCCTTGAATCAACTTCCGTTTGTTTAAGCAAAAAAAAAAAAAAAAAAAACAGAGTTGTAATGATAAGGGGGAAAGAAGAAGAGAAAAACAAAGGTAAAAGATGTACGTGAGAGCTGTGCCAACTACAGATCTGAACAAGAATACAGAATGGTTCACGTACCCAGGAGTTTGAACCACTTATATCTTGATCGTTTTCTTTTCATGGCTTATCGTCTTTTCTCTCTTTGATCCTCTGTTGGAACCGCTTGGACCATTGTTCATGTCTCCCATTTCTTTGTAAACCCTCTCTTTTTTTCTTCTTTTGATTTCGATTCATAACGTTGGTTTTTTTTTTTCTTGTTTTTTTGGTGCATTTCCTATCTGGTTTTAATTTGATCTCTTTTTTCTTTTTTATTGATGTCTATTTTTCTTAGTGAGAATGTTTTCTTGATGGGGTTTTGGAACGAATTATGGGTTTGATGATTTTCTGAGACTTTTGCAATCAAATAAAATAATAAAGTAAATAGAACTCGTAATCCATAAATTTTGATTCAAATTTTAATTTAATTCTTAAATTTAAAAAAACTTTTAATTAATCTTTAATTATCTAAAATTATTCTAATTTGATTTTTTTTAATCTTTTGAATAGTATAAATTGACTACAAATATCAATTAACATCATGATCTCAACTAACATTTCAAATAAGATCAGGAATTAAAATAGAATTTTTTCAAAATTTAGAGAGTAAAAACAAAATTACTTCAAAAATTTTATAAATTTTATATGTAGTTTGTAAAATATTAAATTTAAAATTGTAAAAATTTAGTTTCATTTTAAAGTATTATTTTCTATCCATACAATATATCTTAAAATATTAAATATTTTTTATTTTCTTTAAATATATTTTATAAAAAATAAATAAAGGAAAAGATAAAAATAATTAAAAAAAACTGATTATATATATTTCCAATATATTTTATAAAATATTATAATTTAAAATATTTTTTAATTTTTATTATAATATAATTTATCAATAAAATAATATTTTTAATAAAAAAATATATTTTTAAAAAATTAAAATTAAGTTAAAATTTTCAAAATAATTTTGTTGAAATTACATATCATTTTAAAAAATTAAGTAAAAATTTTTATTTTGGCTTAAGAAATTAAATAAAAACTCTATATCATGTTAAAATATTATGTAAAAATTTTTCAGATCATTTCAAAAAAAAATTTATTAATCTATTAAAAAATATAAAAATTTTATATTCATATACAATAAAAAATATAATTTAAAATTTTAAGTTTTTCTTTTTTATAAAAAAGTATTCTGTAAAATATATTTAAAAAGAAAAATAAAGGATATTTAATATTTTAAAAAATATAATTTTTGGATAAAAAATATTTTTTATTTTGACTTATGAGTAAATTAATATTTTTAATAATTTTTTGTTTTTAAAATATATTAATTTTTTAAAAAAGGATTTTGAAAATTTTAATTTAATTTTAAATTTTAAAGATCTATTTTCTATTTAAAATAAAAAAATATCTAATAAGTTACATTATAACAAAAAGTATGCAAATATAAATATAAATATAAATTTAATATTTTTATAACACATATATGAAATATATAAAATTTTAAGCTACTTTTGTCTTTGATTCTTAAACTTCGAGAGAATTATATTTTGGTCTTTCATCTGTTATGTGAAATGATAGCTAATGTTATTGCATGGTATCAATTGGCATTTACTATTAATTTAGACGATTCTAAATGAAAAAATTAAAATAAAATAACTTTAAGTAATTAGAGATTCAATTAAAATTTTTAAAGTTTAGAAATCAAAATAAAATTTAGATTAAAGTTTAAGGACTATAGGTGCTATTAACCTAAAAAAATTTCCTTAAAATTTTGGGATTATTGTGGATTAGCTCTGCAATATTGCCTTAACTAGAGAGATTAATTACAGGTACCTTGAATTGCTCCTTTGGGAGAGGAATAGTAAAAAGTTTCAATTTTGAGTTTGTGCTTGGCGGAAAGTCTATGTCTATGATTACAACTACTCAAATAATTTCTTGATAGTATTAATTTATGTTGTTTCTTGTATTTGTGAATTAATAATATAGTGTTGTCTTTAGTTTCTTGGCCTTTGTGATGCTATTGCCTATATGGCTACATCTCCAAGTGTATTACAGTTCAATTAGATAAGGAGGGGAAAAGTTTCAGCACCAACTACACTATTACTTGGGTATGTGTTGGATTGATGTCTTTGATCTCTAGATACTAATAGACAAATACTCTTAAAAATTATATAATGAGATGACTCAGTACTTTTCTTGGTATTATTTTAGGTTAGGCATGCTACAACATGTTATTTATGAACAAGTGAATAAACCATAACTCTTGAAACTTTTTTTTCTTTTCATTTTCACTACAAGGGTTTAGGTTTTTAGTGACATTTTTTTTAATGTTTAGCGACGTTTATAAATGTTACTAAAAAATTTACAGCGTTTTTGAAAAATGTCAATCAAAGTGCCTACTATACATGTATCGCAGAACATAACGATATTTTAGTAAAAGTGTCTCGATATTAACGACGTTTGTATCTGAAAACGCCACTATATTAATGACGTTTGTATTTTTGAGACGTCACTAATTTAGTAATGTTTTTATGAGAAAAATACCGTTGCTTTTGTGACATTTGTATAAAAAAAAAGCTATTATTTTAACGGCATTTTCTAGTAAGAGTGCCATTACTTTTAATTGCATTTTATAATACAAACGTCACTAAATTATTCATTTAGCAACATTCTTAAATGCAAACGCCGTGAAATTAAAAAATATATTTTTTTAAATAAAAATTTCTGTTAATATTTACTATTTTCATAAATGATCTTAAATTCAAAAATTGAAATTAATATAAACTTAATTTACGTTCAAATATGTATCTAATTAAACATAAAGTTTGATAATTAATATAATAACATTCAAATATTTTTAATACATTAACAAAATAAAAATTAAAATATATGAAATTGCTGACTGTATAGATTTTGAAGGCTGCCAATTGATGAAGGAATTTTTTTACCTTGATCACTAGCGTACTTAAGAACCTACTGAATAATACCATACAATATCAGACACTTCATTGTAAGCTTTTTTTATATTAAAAATATAAATATTTACTAAATATAATACCTGAGTTGGTAGACCATTACGATCAATTACTGAAAATTATTGTTGCACAAAATTCATAAGATGATCGAATCAATCATGCAACTGCTGAAATTTTACATGCTTTTGTTCCATTCTAGCATTTTTTTTCTCAATTTTGTCATGCTCTTGTTCTCTTTCTGCTTCCATTTACTGAAAACGTTGTTGCATAATTTGTAACTAATTTTTCAATATTGAAATGTCTCGCGAAAATTAACTTGCTAAGAATGTAAATTATTGAGAGCTATGTCCATAGTAGGTAGATAGTGTTGGACCCAATCCAAGGCTTCAGACCCGTCCATGCCTTTCTTTTCCAGCAACTTCTATGAATATCCAATTTTTCAATTCTTGCACGTTGAGAGAACCATCAGATGCTACTTCAATCTCAGCAGCCATTTTTTCTTCCATTTTCTCCTATAAATTTGTCATATACAACTATCAAGTTTAATGATTAATTGATAATATGTTAAAAAGAGTAAATATTTACTTTTTGTTAAAATAGATATTACAAATTACCATAATTTTTTGTGTTTCAACATTCATATAAAATTCATCTTTTTTATGTGTGTTAAGCAAAAAAGTTTCACACGTCTAATTTTACCACCCATCTCATTCTCCTATACAAGAATATATGTTATTCGATATGATACATATCAATTGTAACTTATTCATGCATATCAAGCCTGTCAATCAAGTTCAAAAATTTTGAATAATTTTAAAATCATATATTTATATTTCGACCCATTAACAACACAATAATCTTAAATAGATGCAAATCATAAAAGCATTTTGGGCTTTCACACATATCGATCATAGAAATCAGATTCAATTATTTGGACAAGTTTAATATCATGGATTGAAGCCATTCAAACTGTTGAAAGCCATCCAAAAGTTTAATTTGTTTATTTGCCTTTTATATGTAAAAATAGTCCCAAATAGACATAAACGATAATTTTTTCACCCATATCAACAGTAGAAACCAAGTTCAATCAATTGGACAAGTTTAATATCAAGTATTAAAACTATCCAAACTATTAAAATACAATAATAACAACAAATTTGTATTTTTACCTAAATAGACAAACAATAACTTTTTCATACATATCATCCGTGTCAACTAAGTTCAAAACTTTCAATAAGTTTAATATCATGTATTGAAACTATCAAAATTATTAAAATAGAACAATAACTATTAATTTGCATATTTACCTTTTAATGGCTCAAAACGTTCAGTCATTGGAATAAGTTTAAAATCATAAACTTACTATTTCTTTTTGCTTTCTTGCAAAACTTTTTTATTTACTTGTGTGGCTATATTTTTTTTGCTTTCTGCTATCAATCCAATCTGTTCTCTTTTCTGTCATAAAAATTAATTGCATATATGATAGAAATACAAATATTACCAACTTAAAGCATAAAACACTATCATCATTTCATTTTACTCTACAAAGTTATAAATTAGTACCTCTCCTTTTCTTGAGAATCAAAATCTAACTAATTGTTCATATTGCCACTTAATCACATTACGAGCTAGATTTTTCATCATTGCCTCTACAGTAGTATTTCGATCGAAATATTTATTCTTCAAATTATGCTTATAATCTTTTCATTTCTTTTTCAATGACTTAAGCACAAATGAAGTTGGTATTTTAAGTACAAATCTTAACTGTAATAATACAGTAAGAAAAGTTTGAATAAGTAAACAAATGTAAAATAATTATATTTTTATATGTAATTATTTATACTAATACCTCAATAAAGTTTAAAGCATCAGCCTTGACTTCTTTTGAAACTTTATGCCATGTTTTATAATGAATAGGCAATTTCATTCTATTACAGGCAAGCATGCCTAGAAATCTAGCCAACAGTTGAGCCTCTTCACCAATTAGTTACCTATCAAAGTTTGCAAACACTACAATACGCTAGTTCGGAGGTAGTGCAAATAATTCCTTCAAAGTTGTCTGGCCTCTAGTCCTCCGTTGACAATTGTTATCAATTACAACGAATAAAAAATAAATTTGTAAATTGGCAATACTTTTATCATTATACTTGAATTCTAAATATGGGGTATATGATACCTGTATTCAAATTTAAAGCATAATCAATTGACATGATACTATCTAAACCTAGACCTTCCATATTGTCAGATCCAATATTAGTTGAAGGGTTATAAGTGATAGAGTTAGATCTAACAGTACGTTTATTTCCCTCCAAAGGATTCAGTCCATACCCAATATCAATAGGTGTCACAAACAGTTCTGAACTAATATTTCTTATATGTATTCCTTTCAATCTACTCCTCTGCATTATAGCTTACCTGCATCATAAAAGCTAATATAGAAAAGATATTAGTTTAAAACATATATAAAGACACTGAAAAGTTAAGAAATCACAACCTACGATATATAAAGAACATATCGATTTAATTAATCAAAAGATAATTATGATTTACAATAAATAAATATACAATAGCGAATGCGACATTAATTACATACAATCATTTACTCCATTATGTCTTAAACACTCGAATTATAAAATATAAATGCACCATTTCATGGTTCATAAATGTCTTCAATAACATCTTTGTGAACCCACTGATCGTAGGTACTAAAGATATTTTCATCCAAAATTTGTTCAACAAAATGATAACATTCAGTTCCATATTCAACATCATCTCTGGTATCTAACCTCATATCAAATAAGTTTTTAGGTGAGTTTCGAAGAACAACAAACCAACCTAATTCTTTGGAATCTTCAGAATAACAATTTGTTTGACTTGAGATGAAAAAGTATAAGGTTTATCGATGCGTTATTGTCCAGTGTAAATTAATCGAAAAAAATTCACAAGTGTAAATCTATATTGATCTTTTTTAATATCCCTCGTACTATTAACATTAGCCCAATCACACCGAAATAAGATAATTTTTCACTTGTCATAATAATTTAACTCAATGATATCATTAATCATGTTATAATAGTCAACATTTCTCTCTAAAAGGTTTGCGTCCCTAGCACTAGCATAGCTAGTAGTTGATAAAGTAACAACTCTTGAATTTTGTGTACTTCTAAATCCCTAACGGGATTTAGTGTGAAATCTAAATCCATTGATGATGAAACCTTTGTATCATTTCACAATCTTGTTTAGACATTGTGAAAGACACTTCACCTCTTCACTAACAAGCCTTCCACTCCAAACCTATAAAAGTAGAATAAATATATATGTTATTAATATTAGTTATACCGTAAGCATTCTATATAGATTTCTCATAATGGAAATTATGGCATTACTTACAGTTGCTCATGACCATTCATAAAAGTTTTTGATGAACAACTTATCAAGCTGTCGAGGGTTTGATCGTCGATAATGTGCAAGAGCTCTCAAATTATTTCTATACTCACTACAAAGCATCATGATAAAGTATTAAGAATAAAAAAAAAAGACAATAAATTATGCTTAATGTAATGAATATTTTTTTTGTTAAAAACTTACATGCGAAACGATTCAATTGAGTCACGATGAAAAAGAAATATCAATGTGCTTGTGCCCAAGATTTATCATCTAACTCCATCATTTCAGCTTTACCTATTGGTTGTCCAAAACTTTAAAAAAGATAATTATAAACAGAGTCAGTATGCTGTATACCAACATTTTTCGATGGTCTATTAAATCTCGTTTCAACATCTTTCAAATAATAAGAACGAAATGTCATACACTCTTCTGCTAAATATCATTTAGTAATAGAACCTTTCGAATAGCATTTGTTTTGACAATAAAATTTTAACCTCTCTAAAAACCTATAGCATAAAACATTAGTCATATATATTTTTAAGTAGAGTGGCATGATCATCAATAAAAATCTAATCAATCTATTAACAAATAATACCATTCGATAGGATACATCCATTGATAATAAATTGGCCCATCGACTTTTACTTCATATGAAAAGTGGATAACCAAATGCTTCATAATAGTAAAGAAGTTTGGAGGAAAAATCTTTTTTAAATGGTATAAAGTAATCACGACTTGATCTTGAAGTTTGTCAAACTCTTCCATATTCATACATTTACCACATAGAAATTTAAATATGTTACTTAATTTAATTACCATAGAAGTGACTTACTTTGATATTAATGAACATAAAGCAATTAGAAGTAAGTCTTGTATCAAAATGTGAAAATCATGTGACTTTAATGAAGAAAATTTTCACTCATTCAGATTTATACATCTCGATATATTGATGTATAGCCATCCGAAACTTTGACATTTTTTAAAACCTTGAAAAACATATCTTTTTCAGCTTTAAAAATCCCAAAACAAATAGCAGGCAATTGATATTTGTCATTAAGAAGCAACTTTGAATGAAAGTCAAGGTGAATCCCCATATTAACTAGGTCAAGTTGACTCTTTAAGTCATCATTTAATCTTCTATTCATATTGAAAATTGTTCTGATAAAATTTTCACAAACATTTTTCTTTATGTGCTTCAAATCAAGGTTATAACGTAATAAATTATATTTCCAATAAGGTAACTCAAAAAAGATACTTTTTTTTTTTCACAATTCAAACTCATTTGGGTCATCTTTTTCATCGTCCTCTTCATCACTTTGAACATTAAGATCACCAACTTCAGTATCAGTATCACTAACTTACGTAATATGAGGTCAAACACCTTCAAAGATGTCACTTACTCTTTTCTTTGATAGAGTCATTTTTCCATAAGTAAAATTGATATCTTTTAACTTTGACAAGATATTAGACCCACTAATGGGTAAAGATGATCTATTCAACTCTTTAGTACTATCAAAAAGATATTTTTAGAATCTAAATCAATGATTATCATCTAACCATTAACGATATCCCATATAATAAAACTTTCTACTATTATGTAATCACTTTGAACATGTCTGTACAACATAACATGGACAAACATAATGATCTTTTGTACTTTAATCAGATAAATTTTTATAAGTAAAAAAATCGTTGATAGTCCGTAATAAAGCAGTATGCATATTAAAGTTTTCTTTTTTTGATGCATCATAGGTCTCAACTCCTTTTCATAATTATTTTAATTCTTTAATAAGAGGTTGTAAGTAGATGTCTATATCATTACCTGGATCTTTTTTCTCGAGAATTATCATAAACAATATAAATGATTATTGTTTCATAGCAATCCATGGTGACAAATTGTAAAGAATCAATACAACTAACCAAGTACTATAAAAAGTATTCATCATTTTGAACGGGTTGAATCCGTCAATGCTAGTTTAAACATAACATTTTAAGGATCAGATGTAAAGTCTGAAAATCTAGAATGAAATGATTTTCATGCCAAAGAATCTGTAGAATACCTCAATGATCCATCATCTGCCCACTTCTCATGATGCCATTTCATTGAATCTACAGTTTTGAAAGACATGAAGAGTCATTGAAGTCTTGGTATTAATACAAAATAGCGTAAAACTTTAACAAGCTTCTTTTTAACATAGACCTTATCACCATCCTTATTTAACCTTTCATCAGGGTTTTTGTCCATCTAACGAGAAATACCACATAAATGACAAGATTCTTGATTTTTTCTATCACCCCAATACAACATGTAATCATTGGGACAGCTATGAATTTTTTCATATTCGATACCTAAATCCTTGATCATCTTTTTTTTTATTTTTTACATGATTCAGAGATTTTTGTAAAAAGAAACATTTCTTTCATAAACTCTAATAATAAAGTCAGAGAGTTTTTCATCCATCCACATAAGCATTTCAAGTGAAAAAAATAAACACATAAAGATAACCTTAAATGCTTCAATCCTTCATAAAGTTTTTCATTCATATCCTTAAGTAACCTATAAAACTTTGATGCTTCTCTTTTAGGTTGTTGGTCATGTACACCTATCCTAAGTTCACCAAATTCATTCATTTCAATATTGCACTGATTAAATCCTTCATTTTGGGGAGAAAGATTATGAAAATATCGTAACATGCTTTCAATGTCATCTGCTATAAAAAGATCATGTTGATATTTGAGAGCCCTTGAAGTTGAAAAAATTTTAGTAGAATACTTAATGGTACAGACTCTCCATAAAAATACCAATTAATATATCTTGAGAGAAATTCAATACAAATTAAATGTTCAAAAATAACTTGACGCGTTTGCCACTTGATATTAGCACACTTCACACATGAGCATAATATCATATTATCTTCACTTGTATTCTTAAATGCAAAATTAAAAAAAAAAATTTCACTTCATTTTTGTACTCTTGATTTAATCTTGACTTTTGCATTCAACTCTTATCCATTTAGTACTTGCTACATTATCAGACCAAATGCATATAAATAATTTATATAAAAACGAACATCTATAAAACTTAAGTTTACTATGTTTTAAACAAAAGATAATAATAAGACCAGTATTTATAAAAAATGAGAACTCCTTGTTGTGAAGTATTTTATCAACTACCTGATATTATGAATGTTAAAACTCTGTTACTAACATAGACAGTACCAAGAGTATTTGTAGTTGGGGTTGAAATAAAGTGAAATAAGATGGGTTTTAGAGAAAATTATTTAAACCAAAAAGAAAATCACGAATTGTAAAAGTTGAAGGAGTAGTCGAATGAAGTTAAAGCTACAGTAAATAAGTAATGAATAGTCAAAATAAGGTTCTAAAAGATAATGCTCGAATACTAAAAGCTAAAGGAAAGGAAAAGTAAATTGTAGTTGGTCTGAAAAGAGAAATAGTAAAATAATAAAGATGAAGCTTGAAATTGGTGATTGGATGCACTAAGTTTGAAAAAACTTTTATTGGATCGGATTATTGAAGGCGTTTACTAAGAAAAACACATTCAATAAATTTCTTCTAAATATTTTTTGAATACATTATAGGCATCTTCAACAGAGTCATAGTAAAATTGTTTGGGATTATTAAAGGTATTTACACCACAAAAACATATTCACTAATTTCATCTAATTTTTATGGTATATTTACTGAAGGCATTATTTGCATAAAACACATTCAATAATTTTCTCATTTTTATTTGTGAATATCAGTGAAGATGATTTTCTACTAAAAGTGTCTTTAATAATTTCTTTTTAAAAATTATTTAGGATTATTAAAGGCGTCTTCTATAGAAAATGTCTTTAATATTACACTACTAAAATTTTAAGAGATTATTGGAGGCGTTTATTCTAGAAAAATACCTTACATAATTCATTTTATTATTTGAAAAAATTTATTGAAGACGTATTCTAATGTAAAACGTCTTCAATATTTCACTACTCAAATTTAAAAACGATTAGTGAATGCGTTTATTGTAGAAAAACGACTTCACTAATTTCTTTTAATTTATGTACATAATTATTGTAGGCATTTTTTGAGAATAAACGTATTCAATAATTTTTTTAAAAAAATTTTAGTATTATTAAAACCGTCTTGTAGTAAAAAAAGTCTTCAATATTTCACTGCTCAAATTTTAAAACGGTTAGTAAAAACGTTTATTCTAGAAAAATACCTTCACTGATTCCATTTAATTTATGTACATAATTATTGAAGGTATTTTTTCAAAAATAAATGCCTTCAATAATTTCATTTAAAAAATTTTTGAGATTATTAAAAGTATCTTCTAGTGAAAAATACCTTTAATATACCAATACTCAAATTTTAAGATGGTTAGTGAAGGCGTTTATTTTAGAAAAACACCTTCAATAATTTTTTTAAATTTTTTACATAATTATTAAAAGCATTTTTTGATAACAAACGCCTTCAATAAATTTTTTTTCTAAAAAATTTTAGGATTATTAAAGGTGTCTTCTAGTGAAAAACGCCTTTAATATACCGTTACTCAAATTTTAAGACGGTTAGTGAATGCATTTATTCTAAAAAAATACATTTAATAATTTTTTTAAAAATTTGTACATAATTATTGACGGTATTTTTTGATAACAAATACCTTCAATAATTTTTTTTAAAAAAAATTTAAGATTATTAAAGGTATCTTCTACTGAAAAACACTTTCAATATACCAGTACTCAAATTTTAAGATGGTGAGTGAAGGTGTTTATTCTTGAAAAATACCTTCACTAATTCATTTTAATTTTTGTACATAATTATTGAAGGTATTTTTTTTATAACAAACTCCTTCAATAATTTCTTTTTAAAAAATTTTAAGATTATTAAAGGCGTCTTCTACTGAAAAACATCTTCAATATACCAGTACTCAAATTTTAATATGCTTAGTGAAAGTGTTTATTCTAGGAAAACGCCTTCACTAATTCATTTTAATTTTTGCACATAATTATTGAAGGTGATTTTTTAGAACAAATGCTTTCAATAGTATTAAAGGCATCTTTTAGTATTAAACACCTTTAATAATGTTAATGGGATTTTTAAAGGTATTTTTTTTAGAAGAATGCCTTCAATAATTTGTTATAATTTTTTAAAAGAATTTATTGAAGCTATTTTTTGCATAATATGCCTTCAATAATTTCTTTCATTCTTATCACGGAAATATCAGTGAAGGTGATTTTCTACTCAAAACTCCTTCAATAATGTTTTTAGAATTATCAAAGATATTTTTTGAGAAAAAACGCCTTTAATAATTTTTTTTGAAAATTATTTTTTGGATTACTAAAGGTGTCTTTTAGTAAAAAATGCCTTCAATAATCTCCAACTAAAATTTTAAAAGGATTATGAAAGGCATTTTTTCTAAAAAAAATACCTTTAATAATAATTTTTATATTCAGTCCCCTATTTTGAACATCGAAATCACAAACTGTTAGTATAGAGAATGATTAAAAGTTGCATTAATCAACCAAACCAAACCCATAAAAGCATTTCTATTAGAACTTTGATTTCTTTATCCCTATTGTCGCCACCTACCTTCACCAAATCTACGGCGCACGCCTTTCTATTTACCAGTATGTCTTTATTTTTTTTACTGTATTATTTATATTATTCGATAAAGCTATTTTTTTTATTCTTTACTATTTACATATGCGTTTATATATTTTTATTAATTTCACCGTAAGCATAGTCGTCCAAGCACCTTTCATTGCATGTATGCTGTTTCTATGTAGTTTTCTTTAAATATTATGATTTGTTGAACTTTATTGTGTGATATTATTTTGTCGAATGGTATTGTATGATATTGGTATGCTAAATCGTATATTGAATAGCTTGCTGAATGGTGTTTCTGAATGGTTTGTTGAAGGTTATGTCTGAGCACATTACTAATTGGGTTGTTGAATTGTGTTTCTATACATAGTATGGTATTGCTTGTATTTAATTACATACAGTGTTAAATTTAGACAGTCATTTTGTATAATTCGTATAATTATAATCAAAATTATAGGTATTATAGACTCCAAACAACATTATTCTCCTTTTAATGAACATGTGTAAGACACACTTGTAGGCCAAAAAAGAAAAGGAATGGACCTAAATAAACAAATTAAAATGAGTGACATAAAAATTCATGTTGATTTCAATCAAAGTGGACAGCCTATGTCTGAAGGAATTGCCAAGTTGGCTACTCATATTGGAATCGTCGTCCATAGTAGGATTTTAATTACGTACACTAATTGACGACGAGTTTCTGAGGATCTAAAAGATGATATATAGTAGTCGGTTGTGATATGTTTATTCAACTATTTCGTAAACTTGGTTAAATGATCATTTAATTGAAATTCAATGTGTTCATACTAATTATGTTATCTTATTTAAGAATGGTTCGACATCCTAATTGACTGTAAAAAAGTTGTGTTGCAATCTGCTGGGAAACCATTTAAAAACTTTAAAAGTAGATTGACAACCCAATATATTTTACTGTTGGCTAATCAAGGTGATGTATTGGTTATTCCACCTGCGTCATATGTAGATGTAATAAGTGTTGAAGATTAGACAAATTTTGTTTAATATTGATTTTTAAAAGATTTCTCAGTATGCAAACCCATTACCGAAAAATTATTTATAAGTCTTTATACAATATATCCTTTGATCTTCATATGTGATTGACATAATTTCTTTCTTTTGTAAAAAATTAAAAAAAACCAATGAAACATTCGGGCCAAACAACAATATCATCATCAAACAGCAAGAAAGGGATATGCAAATGTGAAGTATGAACTTGTATGTATTCATACACTTATTTTATACTCATTAATGAATATTTATGAACATTAATTTCATACATTCTGATTCTTATATTACGATAATTTAATAGGAATTAACGAGCTTTGGCACTGAAGCTTTCATATGGGATATCTGAAAATAAGGACATCTACGAAAAAATAGATCTTTTAGAGATAAAGCAACTGAAAAAATAAAAAAAAATTTGTATGTATAACTATTTTTTTAATATCATGTATGAATGGCATTGTGGTTGTATGCATGATTTTATACTAGCTTGTATGGATTTGTTATTACAGCCCATCTTATTATTGTCTATCAGAATGATTATGCTGTCAAAATTCAATCTAGTAAGCTAGTAACCCAATATGGTGAAGATCCATTGTCTTTAGTATTAGGCACTAAAGAAAAGCCTGGTCGGGTTCGTGGGATTGGTAAATTTATCTTGCCATCAAAATTTTTTAGTAATCAACCTAAAACCTCGTGAATGAGAAATACACAATATGAAGTAATCATTGAGTAACAACAGCAAAGAATTGATGACCATGAATAGCGCCTTAATGAGCAATAACAAAGACTCATTGCTTTGAAGGCTATGTTGGTAGCAATGTAGCATAACATACCAATAAGCCAGCTTGATAGCATCATCCATGTAGGATAAAGCTTCCATTGCAAGTCAGGTAGTGAACCCAACTTTTGCTACCACCCATGAAGTATGATTTTGTTTATAAGTTTAATATTAATTTGTTTATTATATTTATTGATTTAATTTTAATACTTATATTTCATTAAATATTGTAGCAAGATGTTGGAACTCAGAGTATGATCTTTGCTCAAGCTACCATGGATAAGTTATCTAATTATTCGCTGGAGCATTTATCCAGAGGAAACTTCATAACCATTGAGTCTAAGAAAGGGTTATTTGATAAACTATCATTTTTTTTATTGGTATAGAGAAGGTTAACAAATTTTGTGAACTAGATAAATTATCAGCTATTGATATTGTTACTTATATGAAGTTAGCTTATAAATACAAATATACACATTCAATATGTATTAATCTATATTATAGTGTAATACTAACTAGCATTGTTGATTGTTATCGTGTAGCTTCCTATATAGAGAGCTCAATGGAAGATAGTTGAACAATAAATTTAGATTCGTTGACTCCAACTTCATTAGTGAGCATAGTGGCACAGTCATTTATCGTACCAATCATGTGATTGAATACATGAAAAGATCGACTGATTATTATTTACTTTCGTATAATGCGCAGTGAGTTATATTTCCACCTTAATTATTCTAACCTTACCCAAATTTGATCTGATACGTAATCTGAGTATATCATTGTTATTATTTTACAATCATCATTAGGTGTTTATTGTGATTTACACCAAATCCTTAATGCCATACTTACTTAATTCAATTAATCTAATGGTTATGCCTAACCCCGATATTCAAACTTTTATAAAGAGGTATTACACTTTATTTTATTATATATCTTTTTTTTCTTCATAAGTAATTTTATTTATGTATTAAGTAATTATTTTCTTTTCAATTTATGGTAATATCTGCATTCGATAAGAAGACAAAGAAACCAAAGTGAGTGTCATTATCGATAAATGTAAAATTTATTCTTTTATGCTGAATTTGTGTAAATAAATGTATCCTAAACCCACTCAATTTAATTTTCAAGTACCTCATCAACCCGATAATATTGAATGTGGATATTATGTCTTTTGTTTTATGTGAGAGATAGTTTTATATGATTTTATGATCACACCATTCAAGATTAATATAAATTTCATAAACTTGTTATATCTTCAAAAAAATAAAAAGCTAAATTATGTTCTCATTTATTAACATTTACTTCTGATATTTTTTTTAGTGAGAGAGTAAAAAAAGCTTCACGGTAGAGGAACTAGATGAAGTCTGTAAAGAATGGTGTAAGTATGTATTATCATTTATCAATGTTGATAGACCTTGAGGTTAGACATTGTTGGTTGAATGTTAATATATGAGGAATAAATTGTTACAATGTTTTTAACATGCCATGTTGAATGAAAAATTTAAGTTTGTAGATTAGGATATTGGTTTAATATTATTGGTATACTTAATGTGAACACACACTGTGTCCTTAATATATTATTGAGTACGATTATTTTAAAAAAATATATTAATATGATAACGTTATCAGTTTTAAATTAGGATGTGTGGTCAATTTATTGAAATACAACAATGTTCATTATATAAATTTCAAAATGTAATTCGTAGTATCATATATATAAACCAAATATTTTTTGAGCATAAATATACAATTGACTTTAAATCTTTTCTGGGCATAAACCTACAACTAACTTGACATATACAATATCAAAAATATTTTTTAATGGGATTAATGAAGGTATTTTTAGCAAGAAAATACCTTGAATCATCCTCAACAAAATGTTATTGAAGGCATTTTTAACCAAAACCTCCTTTAATAATCCCATCTAAAAAAATATTATGTGGAATATTAAAGGCATTTTGGGTAAAAAACACCTTTAAGAATCCGTTCAAACTCTTTTGTATGGATTATTGAAGGCATTTTAAAAAAAATTACTTTTAATAATACCAACTAAAAATTGATTAAATGGATTATTGAATGTGTTTTCGGTCAAAAACACCTTCAATAATTCATTTCATATTTTTTGTATAGATTATTAAAAGCATTTTTTTTTATCATAAATGCCTTGAATAATTCCTAACAAAATGTTATTGAAGGTTAAAAAACTATCTTTAATAATCCGACCATTCAAATTTGTGGAGTATTAAAGGCGTTTTGAGCCAAAAATGCCTTTAAGGATCCATTTCAACTTTTATGAATTATTAGTTGGAATGAATTCTTGAAGGTGTTTTTGACAAAAATCACCTTTAATAATCCAACTAAAAATTTATTGATTAGATTATTAAAGGCGAGATTGGCCAAAAATGCCTTCAAGAATCGGTTTCATATTTTTTCTATGAATTATTAAGGGTGTTTCTTTGCTAAAAACACATTCAATATTCTCTCCAAAAGTTTTTAAAGCAATTGGTAAAGGTGTTTTTGCCCAGAAAATGCCTAAAATAATCAATTACAAATAATCTCTACAAAAACTCAAAAAGGCTAAATGAGGGATCAAACCTACCACCTTATCGTTAACATCCGTTCGATTCAAAATTTTTTATATGATATTTATTGAAGGTATTTTTTACAAAAAATACTTTCAATAAGCTTGTGAAATTTTTTGGTGGAATTATTAAAAGCATTTCTTGTAGAAAACGCCTTCAATAATCATATACATTTTTTTATAAGAGGACTATTGAAGGCATTGTCTGTCAAAAATACCTTCAGTAATTCTCTATCAATTTTTTAACGAGATTATTGAAACCATTTTCTGCCAAAATAACCTTTAGTATTCATTCAAATTTTTAAGATAGGATTATTCAAGACATTTTAATCGATAAATGCCGCTAATATCAAGTTTTGGGTGACGTTTATAAGTAACAGCATCGCTATTTGAATATTTAGTGGTATTTTGATAATAAATGCCTTAAGTTTTATAAAAACACGAAAGCTAACGACGTTTGTAAGTGAAATGTTGCTATAAAACTGTCACTAATCTTTCATTTTCTTATAATGTTTTAAACAAAAAGTAATTAATAAACTGAATTTTCTATTGGAAATTCTGTGCATCAACTATTTCAAATTAGCTTGAAATGGTATATTCCTACTAAGTTGCATGCCTACAAGAGATGGATTTTTGTCCTTTTTCTTTGTCTTATGTGAAGAAGTCTTGACTAATACCCTAATTCATCAATTAGTATACTTAGGCATCATGAGTTTCTAAATCCATTGTTTCTCAACCTCTTGGGATGGTTGTAAAGGGCTAATCGATCTTTACATTGTTAGAGTAAGTGTGTGTTTTCCACCCTTTAAGAATTGATTAGACAACATCTATGCTATCAACTTGTCATAAATTGTTTTTATTTTTCATGATTCTAGTGCAAAACTTTGCTTGTTTTCTCGATAGCATTGTATGTGTGGATGAATGGACATTTGAATTTTAAGTCATAAGGATATGCTCAGTAGCAAATTGAATGAGCCATAATAGTACACCTTTGATTACCAACATTTGTCAATGTTTTGGTATGTCCCCTTGATAGCTCTTTTTTCTGCCTTTTAAAGAGTGGAAGAAGGCACATATTTCACCTATGTAGTTGAAAATAATTTAATGTTGATGAACCACAAAATCTCTTCCCTTTTCCCCATATATTTGCTTGTCATTATTATACCTAACACTATGTTTGGATTGAGGGGAAGGAAAAAAAAAAGGAAAAGAAAATAAAGGAAAGTAATGAAAACAGAAAAACCTTTTTTTTGTTTAGATAAACTTTTCATTTAAAAGAAAGAAAAGAGGTAAAAACTCAATATTCTTTAGTTTTCCTTATAATCCTTAATACCCAATTTGGGAGAAAAGCTAAGCAAAGCAAAGTTAAAAAAAAAATTATTTTTATAAAAAAACTATTATATCCATATTTTTATTATGAGATTATATTTGATTATATAACTAACATTTCCTATAAAAATAAATTTTTATGAGTATTTTATATAACATTACAATTTATAAATATTTTATGATTTTTCAAGTTTTAACAACAAAACAAGCCAAATTATTGTCAGAATAAATTAAAAGACTGAATTAAAAATAAAATTAAGAATAAATCAATAACTAACTAATACATTTTATCGTATTAAACATGCTCAATTTTGTTTAGAAAGATTTATTTATACAAGTTAGCTAGTATAAAGATATATTTATATATTATATGTTACTTTATAAAAAAAAAAGTTATAATTGAAAAAAGTACTATAATGAAATATTTCCTTTCATTTTCACTATTTATCCAAACAATGGTAATTAGAATTTCTTTTCTTTCTTTTCCTATATTAATTTTAACTATCCAAACAAATGGTACATGTACCATTTTCTTTCTTTTAAAAAACTTTAATTTTCTTTCATTTCCTTTCCTTTCATTTATTTATATATATCTAAACATAGCGTTAAGATAGAGTCAAGAAATTATTGTCTTCACTTTTTGCTACAACAATTACAAATGCTATAGTATCCATTTTGTTATCAACGTTACAAGCTATGTTTTTTAATGAGTTTGTTATGCATGGATTTGTTGGAAATAGTGACTCAAACCTCATAAGAAATTTATTTAAGATTTGTTAAATATTACTAGATGAATAAAAAGATTTGTAAAAGAAAAATTCTAAGAGAAAAGAGATTCTTAATAGGTAAGTTTGACTTACAGTAAAAGAATTCTAAGAGAAAATGGATTATTAACAGACAAGTTTGTATGCTTATAAATAGATGAAGTCTCTATAAATTTAGGTATGAAAAAAATATATGAGTTATAGACTTTTATGGGATAGACACCCTATAAGATTACTAAAGATTTATATCTTATGGATGTCTTATAGGTATATATAACTGTATGTCTATGAGTGGACTAAATAAGACTGAAATGATCCATATAGGTATGATGTATGAGTGCATATGAATATATGTTTGTTCGTGTTGAAATGGTGCACATAAGTATGTGTTTGCTTGGGTTAAAAATATTTCATAGGACTATAAGTGATTGAAAATATCTATGGGTATTGGTTATAAGTGTTTAATTTGATTGTATGTTTGTAATTCTCTATAACTAGTTGATTTTATTTTTCATCCGTAGATATAGATCGATTGAACCGTATCACGTTAAATTATTATCTTTTATGTGATTGATTAATTATTAGATTATGCACCGCTGGCTTGATTGGATAAAGGTTTTTTGCCTAACAGAATTCACATCTTACCTTAGGTCACGTATCAGTTCTTTCACCGGAAAAAAGGAACACCATTCTCTGATGACTAAGGTATGAGGTATCTACAACGGTTTGACGTGGTGGGAGCAAATAGACAATGGCAATTCACTTGCAATAGGAAGTTTTTGACCGTTGTACCTGTTGTGCTGTAAGTGTTCAATTTCCACTATAAAAAGCCTTTAACGGAAATTGGAAGCAACAATATGAAATATTTTTAATTCCCGGATACGTTCATTTCTCTAAAAAGTAAATGCAACGAGGGTTTCCCGTTTTATTTGATTCAGATGTACACCTTCTGTTAGATGCCCACTGAGATATGGTCAAACATTGCCAACATCCATGAATGTCTAGTATACATATCTAATCGATTTACAATTGTACAAAGGATTAGTTGACAAAGGACAGTTTCTTGGAAGGCCTAGTATACATATTTAGACCTCCTCTCTGCCCATCCACTAGTGCAATTGTGGATACCTTGGTCAGCCACTTCTTCCAAGATCAATGACTTCCCTTTGGGAAGATGAATCTCCATTGGTATAAAATTTCTACCCAATTGCATTAAGTACGTTGTAGCTTACATTGCTTTACATGAAAGAAAAAGTTAAATACTTCCTATCTGTTGGATGACATCTTACAGAAAAGTTTCAAACAGTATGACATCTTGCTTAGGTCATTTGAATTTGAACTGTATATTTTTTGTCGCACACTTGATTCTTCTGTCAGTTCATTATTGTCTTGACATTTGGAAGTGCTTCTTGCATTGTCTTTTCGAAGGATGACATTTAACAGTTGATTGAAAAAGCTCACACATCACTCACCAGACACTTCTTTGCTCTTTCATGATGAGTTCATCACTTTTCTGCATATTGAACAAGCTGTTTATTGCTGCCATATTTGTTGTATGGCTCTTAAATGGAAATTTTGTAGCAATTTGTTACCTTAGATAAGAGAACTGTGATGTGATGCAAGACATAATACAATAACTTTGATATATATATATATATATATTATCATGGTTAATGCAATCCTTCTCTTACCTACATTATTTCTGCCAGGTATCTTATCGCCTCACACACAACAGATTATCAAAACCCGATGCTTTTCTTCAACACATTGGCTGTTTTTGTGCTTGTGGTTGCAAAGTTCCCTAACATGCACAAGGTCCGTATATTTGGAATCAATGCTGATCATTCATTGATCTGCGAAGGAATCCACGTCCGGTTTCTCTAGCACTAGGTTTCATTGTTTTGTCCTTCCAAGTATAATTATAATATCCCTGTACAGATAATGGATCTGAAAAGGACATTGTTATTTCTCTTTAATGAAGTGAATACATATACCTCTCACCCTTTATGCCAGGGAAAAATACATTCACATAGAGTAATTTCTCTTTTGCAAGCCAGAACTCTTCTACTTCATTCGAACTTATCCTCCCCAATATTACTTTTTTTTTTAAATAAAACTGAGGTTTAGGATTCGATCTTTTTCTTTCATATTTACAATAAAAAAAAAAAAAAAGAAGGAAAAGCAAGGTCTTCATGAATAGTGCCATCCAACCTTTTCACTTCAAGGGTACATGAACATGTCGGCAGTGGGTCACTCCCTCACTCACTTGTCCACGAAGCCTTGAGTGAAACACAGTGTGACTTGAATTACACGCTAAATTAGTACACGGTACTCCTTCTGGTCGTAGATCATACATAAAAAAAATTTAAAACTCGATTTAATTAATTCATGTAACTATTTTAAAAGATAATTTATAATATAATTAAAAATTAAATTTTAATACTTATAATTTTGATTTTTTATCTTCATATTTCAACCTTTTAATACATAAAAATGAATCCTGTATTTGTCGAATAGACATCGAGCAATGCTCTAAATTCTCCCCTTTTGGCTTCGTTTCTAAGTATTGTTTACTTCATATATAGCTCAGACAAGATATATATATATATATATATATATATATATATATAAAGCTACCGTCTTTTGAATAAAAAAGAGTTGAAATAAGTTTAGAATATGCATGTAACATTTGGATATTGCAGGTACTTAGTTATACTATATGAATTCGAATATCCATGTTAGGGCATGGAAAATGAGTTTTATATAATTGCCAACCTCCTCCAAGTAGATCAAAGTCTTACACCAGATGACCTATCCGGGAACAAATAAACGAGCCTTTTTCATCACTTTACCTTTTCCTTTTTCTCTATGATGTTTTCCAAAAATAGCTTCTTTGGGTAAGGAAATATTTTGAATCTGAGCTCCATCCTTGTTGTTCAAGGAAAAATGTTTTTGTCAGGCATTCTTGTTGTTTAGACTAAAATGTAACATGGGGTGGTTTGATGGGTATTCTGGTTTCTAAACAGCACATGGAGAAAGTAAAGCAGGATCAACAGGTCATTAACTTAAAATAAAAGAGAGCCAGTTTAATTTGGGCAGGGGAAAGAGACTTCCATGATAGAGAGAGGAGTGGGTACAGGAGGAGAATTAACACATTTGCCAGATATTATGCACACTTAAGTGGCTTACAGCAAAGAGCAAAATTGAAATAACATATAATAAAAGGGGTGTAGATCTGGATTGATCAACCTTAGTGGGGTGCATTATTCTTCAGCGCACTTGTCGAGGGGAATGTTTGTGGGTCCCTTCTCAAGACCAAAAGAAATTAAGGAGGCTCTCTCAGATCTTTCTCAATCTTTCAATTAGAAAAAGGAAAAGAGGGTGGCTCTCTCACTGGAAATGGGGATAATGTGAAGGAGCCTTCAAAACTGTTTGGATATAGAAAATCAGTAGGTGACCTTTTGGATTGATCAGGCAGGTTTCAATATAGCCTTCCAGAATAGCACAAAACTTTCAATTACTATCCTTATTATTCATTTAGGCATTCTGTAATACAAATTTTCAATGGCATGTGGAAGGATCAGATTTCTTACCTGGCATAACTCTTCTCCCTAAGCTCCCATCCTGTCTACAACATAAAAGAAGAGATGGAGAAAATTTCAAAGTCCCAGAGCAGTAACCAATTTGAGATTATTAACAACAACAATTTGTTTGATAAATCGAAATTAGAAACTTTATGAACAAAGTCTTTTTTCCAACCAGGAATTCCTTACAAACTTGAACATTATACATTATTTTTTGTACTTATACCAAGTCAACCAATGACGCATATGGTTGCTCTTTCTGCTCTCTTGATAGGAGAAGATCAACCTATAATGAAGGACGTAGGGCATGCCTCTCCTCTCCTACATTTTTACCCCAAAAAATTCTGGCTTAGCTTTGATCTCTTCTACCATAACAAAGTATCTGACGTCACCCTTAGTGAAGCCAACCTAAAAAATGCTTCAAATTCCCAGCATAACTAAATAGTAAAGAAGATAACAAAGGGGAAAAAAGAAGGATATGTAGAGGCAAAGAAACCCGTGTATTCCTATTTGTTAGTCACGAAGAAATCCAAACAAGTCACCCACCTTAACAAATTAATAAAAAGTTAAAAAGAAAACCCAGGAAAAGAAAAGGAAAAAAGACCCATTATACTTTTCATCTTCTTTACCATGATCCTCCACCTAACATTCCAGTCCAATATCCAGCTGAATCTCCTTGCTCTTTATTTTGCTCAAGATCAGTTGTGCTTGAGACTTGCTTCATATCTTCAAATGGAAACAAAAGCCTCCCAGCTGTCTCTTGAACCCCCTGGAGACTCCCATAACCACTCCCAAGCCCATCCAGGGAGAAATTTAGCGTTGGTTTAAACTCTTGCATAGGAAACCCAGATGTATAAACTGTATTTGGATCTGGAACTGGAATGGGAATGAAAGAATTTAACCCCCTAGAAGAGATTCCAGTAAACAACTCCAAAGCTGAAAGTTGAGATGTAGGGGATGAAGAAGAAGGAATTTGGTTCTTATTGTTTTCTACGCTATTGGGAACTTGAACCAATTCTGAGATACTTCTATAACCTTGACTATTTGGGAAAGCTAGGTTGAGATCTTGTCCATCCTGGATCTTAGGGTTTTGGGTAGAAGACTGTGACAAGCTTGGTGGTGTAACCAGATCAGGATGTTTTTTTGCTGATGATGAAGAAGAAGCTAATCTCTTGTTCTTTCTTGAACCACCTCCAACAGGAATATTTCTGAGGGAACCGCCTTCAGTCCAGTACCTTCTACAAGTCTTGCAAAAGTACCTAGGCTGTGTGAGACTGTAGTTATTGTAATAGCAGAACTTGGTGTTAGTTGAATTGCACCTGGGACAGTTCAAAGCTTGTTCCTTTTGAGGCCTTGCCTTCCTCTCTAAAGCTGCAGGCTTTGGACATGTATTTGTGACTATCTCTTCTATTGGTTTCACCACAATCTCCTAGAAACATAAACAACGAAAAAGCAAAAGAAGATAAATGAAAACACACACACAAAAAAAAAAAAAAAGTAGGCAAGCAATAACTTCAAGATCAAACAAAGATGATCAGCAGTGAAAAAACTGAAGATTAAAAAGATGATAGCAGACAAACGGAAAAAACCAAACGAGTTAACAGCTTTACACTTTCCAAGATTATAACAAGCCAAATATAAAAGAGAAAAGTAGAAAAGAAAGGTGAAAATAAAAGATTAAAAAAAAGCAGCCTCCTTCCTTTATCTCATAAGCAAAAGATAGATAAAGTGCAAAATGTTGAAAAACTGATAAAAACTAAATTCAATTGAGTGGGGACTTCAACTATAGCCATGAACACCATCATCCTGTTTTTTTTTTTTTTTTTTCTTTTGTACAACATGAACACCATCATCTTTTGCAAAGAAGAGTACCCAATAAACAAGCAAAAAAAATACAATTGACTCTAAATTATTCCTTTGAAAAGCCAAAAGGTCTCATAGAGAGAGCAAGAGCTAGCAGTTAGGTGATAGATCTCTCTACCTGTGGCCATTCAGCAGTATCCATGGATGGAGCTGAAGAGAAGAAAAATCAATAGTAAAACGTTTTTTCCTCTTGAAACTTGTTTGAAAAGCAGTGGAAAATGAAATGTTTGCTGGTTTTTAAGGACGTTCGATGTATGTATCACCTTGCTTTTATGGGTTGTTTGTATATTAGAGAGTGAAAGAAAGAGATGGGGCGTTTGTCTAATAATTTACTAAATATATAATCGATGTCTATTTTATTCTATAAATAACTCCAAAGTGGGAATATTTGTTTCTGCAAATATATATAATAATTCTATATAGTATGTGAATAAAAATTTGGGCGGTTTATGTTACATATATCCTTATGGTTGATGGCCTTCACCTTTCTGATAAAATTTTTTTACATATACAGCTTGTTTAATACGAGGACGGATCAGTTTATTTTAATGTAATTTTTTTTAATTATTAATTTTAATAAATCAAAAAATAAGAAAGATAATTCAAAAAGAGAAAAAATGAGTTAATCTTAATTTTTAAATTTATTAAAATCAATGATTAAAAAAATATGAAATATTTTTGTTTTATACTGATATTAATTAGTTCATTCTCATGATATATATAATTAGAATTTGGTTCCATTACAGAGGTTACCTATTTTTCATAAAAATTTTAATTATTTTTTAATATAATTATGATTTTTTTAACATGCAAATAATAATTTTAATCCAACCTTGAATATTATAAATATATCAAAATTAAAAAATATGTAATATATTATAGTCATGTTTTTGTTATTGGCTTTTGTGCTATATTGTGAAGGTTGTGTTTTTCATTTTTCAAAATTATCATTTATTTAATTACATTTATTATTTATTTAATTTATTTTAAATTATAAACTTTTTTTAAAAAACATTTAGAACAAAAGGAAAGAAAGATTTTTAAAATACAATTAAATCTTTTATGATGATTTTGATTTGATTTTTAAATTTTTTGATCTTTTAAAAATTTTTATTATTATATTTTTTAAAATTTGATAAACAAAAATTAAAAAAAAAAAAAAAAAACTATATAAAATTTGGCTAAAAGACTATCGCGCTTGATTTATTCATGGGTCAGTGGTTCGGAGTGTATGTCGTTTTAACACCTAAAAAATCTAACCTAAAATATAAAAGATAATTTTCTTTCTTATTTTCCTTCTACTTCTTTTTCTCCCTCTAACCCATCTTTCCCCTATCTTTCTCTAAAATCCAATCGTCGATTGCCACCGTGAACTACTGCCCCAGTCACCGTTAGCCGTCATCTTTTTTATATAGTTGTTGATTCCATCCTTAAAGGCAATTTGTTTTGTTGATTCTTCTCATTGACTTAGGTTTGACTAATTTTAGAGAAAAAAAAAAAGACTCATTAAAGAAACTATATGAAAGGTTCATTGATTGCTGCTTAAGCTTGGGTAGGGATGCATCAGGAGTTAAAGCATATTTAATGAATAATTTTGAGTGAAGAAAGAGGCAAAAATCATTAAAACAAAATTTGGGTCCCAACTCTTATAAATGCAGAATGGTGAATTGGTCCATGGAACATGTAATCGAATGAGACCCCATAAGATTGATAAGATTGAGAGAGAAAATAATTTAATTTGATCGAGTACGTACCTTTTCAGAGAGTGGAGCTAGCTAGCAATGCACGTACAGTGACTCAGGATCCACATTTGTTTCGTGCAAATCTTGGTAAATGTGAGGCAATATGAGCTCTAGCAGCCCATTTGCTCTTCACCCAACTGCTGCCTGCTGCATCACTCACTACACATAACCCACCAATGACAGGGCCTGCATCAAAGCAAGACAAATTGTAGTATTGCTGATTAAGCTAACTAGATGCTCGCTAAGTTTACGAGGAGAAGAGGGTTTCAACAAAAAGACAAGAAAATAGCGTATTTCTTTTGTATGTTAAATTTGGAGCTTAGTTTAATTAATTTATGCAATTACAAGATAACATTCAAATGATTTAGAATTTAAATTTTAATATTTATAATTTATTTTTTTAATTTTTAACTGAATTTTTTTCTTAAAAAAAAAACCATGAAAGCAAATTAAGAGATTTCTCATTTTCCTTGCTCATTTATTGATCAATATTGAATGAAATTAAGTTAATTGCATTTTGATTTCTTTTTTCATAAGAAGAGAAAATAATAAATTGATGTTGTTCATGCCACACTCTAAATTAAGTGTAAGGACTTTGAACTAATGAGAGAAAGAAAAGGGGCAAAAACAGAAGGAATTTCCTACACTTGTCCTCCAACACTAAGGTCAAAAGTCAAGTAGAAGAGGTCGAAAAGAGAAGCAAGTAGGAAAGTAAAGGAAAAAAAAAAGATAAATTAGGTAGTATGCAAATAGCTCTATTTGGAGGCAAAATGTTAGGATAGTGACATAATCGAGTTGACGTGATATTATATGTGTGAAGTTCGCTTACAAATAAAAAATATTTTTGATTATGTATTAATAATTTTTAATAAAAAAATTAATTTATTTTCTGAACCTAAAAATACTCCTAACAGATGTAATTTCCATATTATTTTTCATTTTCTTTTTGGTTTTTATCTTTTATGGGGATAAATAATCTAATGGTCATAGATTCACAGGGAAAAAGTTTTCTCATAACAAGTACTTGAGATAAAATCAATTAAGTCATTAGAATACCAAATAAAAATAGTGTTACATGTGAAAAGTAAATGTCGGTGAGATTAAAAATAATAATAAAAATTAGATTAGTTATTGTAATGATGAGAATGAATACTGTAACGGTAAAATTAAAATCAATAATAAAATATGTGTTTAAATATAAAAGCAACAGTGATAATAAAATATGATTATTACCTTTTATTTCCAATATAAATATTATATATATTACTACTAATATAGTACTATTAATATCCTTTTCATATATATACTTTTAATTATTTATTTTTCATGTAAATACTTTTATTTATTTCTATCTCTTTGTTTTCCATTTTTTGGCACCAACATAATAATTATTTAACTTCAAATCCATTTCTTTCAAATTGTTCCCTCTGCACATTATTCACTACAAACATTTGGTTATTTAGTAAGACGAATGCTCTTTCTGTTTTTATCCAAATATCAGTTAAAAGAAAAGATTTTGGATTATAGAACATGTTTTTTTTTTTTTTATGCTTTATTGTATGATGGCAACAGGTTATTAATTAAGATTTCATTTGATTGATTTTTTTTATTTTTTAGTATTTTTTATTTTCAATTATATTTTATTTTTTACATTTTACTTTTTATTAAAAAATAAATAAATAAAATGCCAACCAAACTCGGAGTAAAACCTAGTTTGACCTTATCAAACTTATATGATCTTAAACATAAGAGCCAAAGAAATTAGCAAAACAAAATCGTCCAAGCCAAAATCTACTATTTCAAAAAATTAAAATACAAAAAATATAGTTCAAACACTTCCTTAACCGTTGACATGCAAATAGTTTATTTCACTTGTCACTTAAGTAAGACTAGGGTTTTGCTAAGTCACACACACCTATAAGATACATGAATGAACGGTCGTGATTGGCTTGATTCTTTTTGGTCATGATGACTTTCATTGATTATGTGGGACCTCTATCCATCAACGGTTGGACCAAGGATGTAAGTGAATTGAATAAGAATTAATATTATTATTTTTATGATTTCGTCATCTATTTTTTAAAGTTGTTGAAGTTGAATTTTAGTTTAATAAAAAAAATTTATATTATATTTGAGTACGATTCATTTAAATATTAAAATATTTAAATTTAATTTAAATTAAATTTATTTATAAATATTAAATAAATATATTCACAAATATATAAATCAAACTTAAATTAATAACTAAAAACTTGGTCTAAGAAATCAATTTAAGTTTTAAGATTTATAAATAATAAGCCATGTCATTGTACCTCAATGGCCAATGACGTGGGTTCTAGAAAGAAAGGAACATGTCAACTTATAAAGAGTCTCCTTTCCCAATATTGGTTTTCTAAGCTATCTAGGGTACAAATACCATAAACAAAAAGTCTTTGTTGTCTATTTTTAAGTAATTAAAAATTATATTTATAATAATATTTTAAAAACGTTATGAAAGATTTTTAATATATGTTACGTATAATTTTTTAATGTATTAATATCAAATTTTGATTGAAATCTTGTTAAAAGTTATTTAATTATAAATTAATCACTTTATAAGGAATAAATATAAAATATAATAAATATTTATTGAATTTGTTTACGAATGTTAAATGAATTTGTTTTTAAAAACAAACAAAATAAATTCTATTCATATTTTATTTATTTATTAAATGAATATTAAAATATCCATGATCATTTGTTAAGATTAATAAACAAAAAAAATGAACATGATTATGAATAATTCATTGAATGTTTTATTCGTTTACATTTTTAATTTTTATATCATATTTGATTAACATGTATTAGCTTTACTAAATCAATCATAACATTCTAAAGTAGAAAAAAATTAAATATGAGAATTTGTATATTTATATTGTGTAAATTATTAATAATTTATATAATTATATTGTGTTTTATATAAAAATTACGTGTGATAATTTTCGTCAACATAAAAATATAAATTTTTTTAATTTTTATTAATCTCATATATCTAAATTTTATTAAAATTTTAAATCGTATCATTTTTATGTCATATTATTGAATTATATTTTAAATTATCAAATAAAAAAAACTGAAAAAAGTGGAAAAAAATTGGAGAATCATTGCTAACAAGGCTTGTTTGTCAAATGGGCTCCACATACATACACACTTATAAATAAATATATATATATATATATATATATATCTCCTAGCCAACAAATAAATAGACATTGTCATGGTGATAGTGCGGATAAGCGAGAAAGATGTTTGTGTTTTTAATTCTATATATCATTTTGGACAACGAAAGCGAATAAGAGACAAATCCTTGTTCTATTTACCATTTTTTAGTTCTACTTATCAAAATATATAGTATCCATGAAAACAACACTACCCTAGTAACTATTTGTTGTATTGTGTAATTATTGATAGTGTTTTTGAATGAAGATAGGGGCGTAGCTAGAGGGGGCTGGCAGGAGCTATGGCCTCCCAAAATGTTTTTTGTACCATTGTTATTTGGCCCCTCCTAGAAAATAATAATTTGTGGTTTTACCCTCTATAACTATAAGCATCAATTTCTAACTTTGCTTTGCTTGGAAAAAATAATACTTAGTCCCCCTTTTTTTTTTTTTTCTATAAGCTTAGTCCCATTTTTTTTCTAGTAAAAAATAATACTTAGACCTCTCTAACTATTTGACCCATCAAAAATAATACTTAGTTCCTTTTTTTCTAATAAAATTGTTATTTAACCTTTTTTTTTAATATTTTTGACTTCACCTCTAGATGAAGATGAGTTGGATGATGATTTGAAGGTTAAACTTGATAGATAAAGACTTATAACAAGAATATATGATCAAAGAGCGTTAGAATTTATTCTCCAAAACGCGTTTTGATACTCTAATCAAATAAATATATAAGAGCTGAAGGAGGAAGAAGGAGGTAAAGTGTATAAAAAGCTTCAAGATGAAATACTTGAAGGGTTATTCATGAACATATTTGGACTTCCAATTCACCTTATATGGGGAGTACGTAGTGGCGATAGAGGGTGATATGATAGAATATATAACAGTTGATGAAATTTATGTGAAGTCGGAAGAAAATTCGCATGAGTTAATGTAAACTACATTTAATGATTCTAAAGAAGTTGATAATTTTAAGGTAATTTGAGTTTATATTAGATTGATGTAATGTTAATAGAGATATAGGTTGATGATCTGGCATCTATAATCAAAGAGATCCTGATAGATGAGCCTCTCTATGAACGAGCTTTCGTGATGATTAGGGCCTGAGCATTGATCATCCCCAATGGTGATATAGCACTGAGCAAGTACGTGCGAATATGAGAATTGATCAATTGTTTGGGCAAAACAATACACTACTCTATGGGATTAGTGAATGGCGGCGAAATGAAGCCGTCAGATGTGGGACATCATCTTCAATGTAATGGCCCACCAAAAATAGCACCATAGCCGACCAAAACTCTCATCATCAACGCAAGGCCTATCCATTAATTTGGAACCTGAAAGTCTTCAATCAAAAAAAAAAAAAAAAAAAGAAAAGGACGAGGGCATGTTGAGGGTTGAGGGCTGTGTTTGTGATGGGAACAAGTGGGCGGTGATGCTGTTTTTTTAGTGGACCCCATTTCCACGCGCATGGTCCATCATAATTCCTACGCAACAAAGCAAAGAATCCAACGACAGCCGTCAGATAAAAAACCCAAATAAAAAAACAAAACAAATTCCTCTTCATAATGTCACGTGACTGACCCCACCTTTGACGTGGACCGCATGTGAGTTAGATAATGCATTCCACGTCATCAATAAAAAAATTTTAATATTATGTTACTACTATGCTCTGTTCAACTTGATGACTTGTGTTATACCACGGCACTATTGTATATAGTCAAAGCATAAGTTTTAAATCAATGTGAAGCCGTTCAATTGAAAACAATAGTTAGCAGAAGATCTTCTGATTGGGACCCGCTAAATCTCTGATGAGTTTGATATCCACCCAGAGTTATTCTTTTAGTGGCACATTAAATGGGAGAAAATATGTTTTTGTGGGCCATGGAGAGAAGTCGATCGTTAATCCAATTTGATCGAAGGAATTTCGATTGTGGGCAAGCGTGGGGAATGGTGGGCTTGGGTTGCACATTGTTAAAACGTGTTGAAAACTTGAATAATTGTGAGTCAAACGCGGCTTTGGCGACTCCACGTCACCTTCCCATCAAGCTCCACAATAGCAGCTTTTGTCCACCTCACATCCACGTCACCCGTCCCAATGATCCTCTCCAACAAAAGCTTAGAGCATATTTCTAAATCTTGATTCTTATTGCTTATTTTGGCAGCATGTTGGGTGAAATTTTCATAAATTTTATTTTATGATTGAATTTTTAAGAATCAGTGACAGAGTCAGAATCCCTTAACCTTACGTTATCAAAAGAATCTTATATCTCAATTAAGCTATTATTAATTTTTTTTTGTTTACTTATTTTGTATTACAAATATAGTGATATAAATGGATGCAAATTGTTAATGGAATATTTTAGTTTTTTACAAAAGGGAGTGTCATAGACCGCAGCTGAAACGGGGATCATTTATATATGGCAAAAAATTAAGAAGTGTTTGGTATGAAATAATCACTATAAAAATTATAATGATTTATATATATATATATATGCTGATTAGATCATCATATTTGATAGATATTTATTGATTTTATATAATAGTGATATTGGATCAATGAAAATGATCAAACCATTGTCTTGAAGAATGATTTAATTTTCATAAAAAGTGAACAACTTTTATCATTAAAGTAAAATGATATATAAAATTAATAATAGTTAATATTACGTAAATTAAAAATTTGATTCCTCTTAAAATTATAATTATTTTATATTATAATTTTTTATATTTTTAAATTAGTATTCATTATAACAAATTCAAAAATAATTTGTATCTTAATTTTTTTTAATGTTTTATATATAATATATTTTTTTATTGTGATTTAAATATATTAGTTTTATTTTCTATTTCAATTTTTTTTATTAATTTATATTATAAAAATTAGTTTACTTAATAAATAAATGTATTTAATAATTTAATTATATTTATTGTAAAATAAATAATTGTGAATTATTATTTAAACAATATATAAATTATTAATTTATATAATTATTATCTTATTTTTAAATAAACTAATATTTGATTTTGAATAAATATCAAACACAATATTATTTAATTCATATAAATTAATGATTATTAATTAAATAAAGTGATTTCAAATTATAAATAATAAAATCACTTCAATAATTACATTATCATAATGATAATAAAAATGATATCAAACATTATTTAAAGTGAATCCTTTCACATGGATGATTGCCATGGCAGGGACTCGTTTCCATTATGGCATGTAAATTATGTAATGAGTAGCAAGCCCACAATTATTCTATATAAGCGATGGAATGACCCATTTTTGGACCGCCAGGCCTTTTTCACTAAGCTTGCTCTTCTCCATTGTAAGGGTAGCAAAGAGCGAGTGGGAGAGGGGCCGGGGGAGGGGGGAGGGGAGGAGAGAAAAGAAAATGAAGAAGACGAACCTTGAATTTTCATATTTAAATGCTTATAGTATGACCATATAAAGCTTAGTTTCAATCTATTTTCGTCCTTTTTGAAGAAAAGATTTAGAATTGAAGTTAATATTATTTCGTTTTGCTTTTAAGCGGCAGAACTACCACAGATAAAGTTGTGGACTACATTTCAACTCGAAATCTCATATGGGCCAACACCAATTAGGCCCATATCTTGACAATGTGGTTGTCAATTTCCTCAATCCTTTACTGTCAAGAGGCTCTGCAACAGGCTGGATGTAAAAGATTTCTAGCACATTCGTTCACATCAGCACATTACCATGTTCAAGAATCCAGAATTCAAGATCCAAGGCTCCAAGCTATGCCTTGAAGACCAATGTTGAAAAACAATCTTGGGTTGTCAGTCCAATAATGAAAAGATAAACCCTTTCAAAAAAAATTATTTAGCCTTATGTTGGGCCGCTTTACTCTATGTGGATCAATCTAATGCAAGAGCGGTCCATAAAATTTAAGTTCCTTCAAGAATTAGAATATACAGTTGACAAAAGTACAGATAAAATGAGAATGGCTCCCATTTGAATGAATAAACAGTCAGTCCAAAAACTCTCCACAAAAACAATTTTCTTCTAAGCTACTTGTTCAAAGTCAAAATATCAAAATCTGACTATGTCTACAATCATATACTACATATTCCAATCAAAAATTGAAAAAACAACCGTTGAACTAAAGTAATTTTGGGTTATCTCCTGAAACCTAATAGATTTTGCTAAAAAAAAAAAAACCTCTTCCATTGATTATTGTAGGGAGGAATTGTTGGCTCAATGACTGGCAACTGTCGCTGTTATGATATCAAAGGTATGTTCATGTATAAAAGCCAATTTTTTTCTTACACTTTCTGTTTAGTTCCATTGCACATTAATGGTGCCATTGAACTTTGAATATTCTGATAATATGAGTTACGAAATTTAAAATTAATTTTCTTGTTTGGTTTATTGAAGCAGTTGTATGATATTTGATTTTGAGTTTGCGACCATTATAACTGTAGTAGTGACAAATTGTCCATGACTGAATTTCTAGCTGTTGATAGGATTCGAATAATGGCTGTACAATTGTTTGGTGCCTTCAACAGTGACCTTTATTTATAGGGATGTTGAATGCTTGATATAAGTGTCTTAGCAATCAGTTTGGATTTGGTCAGCAGGAATATTGAAATATATTTTTGAAGAGATTCATAAATTTTATTTTAGATAAGGGGAACCTAAGAAAATAAGGCCCCGAATACCCAACATTTTTATGATTATTTTCCTGAGAAACCTAAGCAAATAAGGAAATGATTTTCGTTATAAGGAAAATAACGAAATTATTTTCATTATAAAGATTATGCTTGAATAGTCCTTAACCATTAGAGTTATTCCCAATCTATTCTGGTCAAGAAGAGAAAATATGTTGATATGATATGAGTGATGTTCTTAATATGCTGTGGCAGGATGCTGTATATTATTCTTGAATTTTCATCACTAATGGAATAAAAACTGTGGATTTGCGCCCTGCAAATATCATCCACCAAAAGTTCTTCCAACTTGCCAAGGTGGTCTGTTTTCTTTCTGAAAAGATTTGAATCAGTTTATTTTAGCAAGAAACATACAGACAGTTCTGCACTAATGGCCCTTTTGTTGCTGGTTTTTTTCCGTTTGAACCTCAGTGAATCATATATACTGTTTGTCAGGTAATCGACTTCAGCTCGATGCGCCAATATACTTACAAGACAAAAACAAGTTACCTGGAAAAAAGATAACTGGATTTGAGGAGGTTAAATTTTATCCTTTTGTCATTTGTGCGTTTCTTCTTCATTAGGTTTTTTGACAGGTGAAGACTTACATATTGTTGTTCACTTTCTAGTTCTCTCCTTGTGATCCAAGCAAAGTGATCGTTACTTCAGCTGATTCATTTGTCTGTGTCTTGTCTGGAAGAGATGTCGTATGCAAACCAAAGGGTGAGTATTTCACTCTTCTGTTCCTATAATTGTTGTTCCAGCAATGACCATCCTGATGATCTTGGAAGTGGGGATAAACATTATTTCTCCCTATGTGAAGAACCAAGGTGGTAGTTGATAATTTTAAATCATTAGAAATACAGCATTTTCATGATTTAGCTTCTTTCATCTTCCAGCATCCGGCTTTCGAATTGCAACAAGTCAGACTTCTGCAACTTTTAGCCAAGATGGGAAACAGATCATCTCAGCTAGCGAGGATTCTAATGTCTACATCTGGAATTACACTAATCAGGAGAAGAACTTTTCCTAGGTGAAGAACGTGTCGTCTTGTGGGAGTTTCCTCTCCCACAATGCATCAGTTGCTGTATCTTGCTGTTGCATTGAAACCGGCCCCGGAACACTTGCATCCCCCGAATTGAGGGGTGATGTGCGGAGAAATGGCCTCGGCAAATGGGAAGAAACATCAATTGATGCCCCATTCTTCACCAGATTGTTTCTCTCTTACACGTGTTCTGTTGGAGTCTTTGACGAAGGGGTCTGCAACATGGCCTGAAGAGACACTTCCCAATGCTATTCGGGCCAAGATTGCATCTGACACGTGCAAATTCGAGTTAAAGGTTTTGAGGAGTGCTTACCAAAGCATGTTAAGTTGTCACAAGTGGGGTCTTGTGATTGTTACTGCAAACTGGGATGGACGCATTCGAGCCTACCTCAATTATGGGTTACCAATTCGATTACAAGAACCCCCCCCCCCCCCTCCCCCCGGCCCTCCCCAAAAAAAAAGATTCAGCAAACTTGCCGGTGCCGTTCCTTTGTCTGTTGAGCACCTCAAAGATAGCAATTCTCCTCATTGCTTACTTGCAACGCGCTTTGGTTCATCTGGCCCTCCCTGCTTGTGGGTCCAGGACCCATCATAGATTTTGATTTTTGAAGTGTATTATGGTCCTATCAGTTCATGCCAATGGCAATGATTTTTTTTTCAATTTCTAATCTATATTTAAATTTCTCTACTTTAATTCGATTAAAAAATATATTATATGCATAATTTTTTTTTAAATTTATAAATTTTAAATATCAACTCAAATAATATATCAATTGATTTAAAAATTTGATTTAAAAGGATAGTCGGCAAACGACAATGATTTATTAATCTGGCTGATTTCCAGTCAGGTTCCAACAAATAGCTGGGGTTTAATTTTGTTATTGGATCACACCATAATAGGCCTATGATCTGAACAGTATGAACTTTTCACTTACTTTATGGGTTAATTTTTACTGCTACCCCATCGTAAAAACTAATGTTTAGGATGAGCTCACAGTTAGAAGTAATAGACTCATATACATATATTTTTTTTTTTTATCGTGATTGAATAGTTACAAAATCATAATAAAAAATTGTAACTGAAATGTTTTCGATTTCTAAACCTATCAACATTAAATAATTTTGATTTAATTAGATAAAAAATTCATATGGCATATGTGTTAATGGAAAAGGAAATATTTTATACATAAATATTTTATTATAATTTTATAATTAATTAATCACAACAAAAAATAATATAAAAAATTATCATTTAAAAGTGTAAATTTTACTTAATTTTTTTAGATTACATAACATTATATTATAATTGATTTTTCAAATTACAATAATCATAAATAATATATTTTTAAATAAAAATAAATAATTAGAAGAAGGTAAATATTAAAAGTTATCTTCAATTTTTTGATCTAATAACAAAAAAATATTAAAAAAAAAAACATATAAAATAGGAGTTCGTGCCCGTCATCTCATTCTCCTGGCCCCTTTGGAAAAAAATTATTAAAAGAGTAATCTGATTTATTTATTTCTTAAGCATTGCTTAACAATCCAAATTAATTGGAAAAATAAGAAAGACAGGATATCATGAGCACATCCAACGTGCCAAAAGAAAATTGTTAGTTCAACAGATCCCAAAATGAAATAAACGTTTACAATCCAAAACTATTGATTTAATAATAAAACCTCGGAATTGAAATCAATATGCAAATTAAAAAAAAAAAAAAAGGATTTTAAGTTCCGGCATTTTCATGTGCCTCGTGTACAGGAAGATGATTCTTTTTGTTGTTTAGCTTTCATTGGTCAATTTAAACAATTATTGAACAAGCTCATGTCTCACGTTGCTTAAACAATGGGAAAATAAAATAAACAAATAAATGAATAAATAATAGATAAATGAAATTTATTTTTATGTGTTTTGGAGTTTGAGTCCGTACATGAAATATATTTATATTATATATAAAAATAATTCTTTAATAAGACGTTTGATTTGCAAATTTTCAATTTTGAAAAAAGAAAAATAATTTTGAAAAAAAGTATTATTGAAAAATAATATGATAATTTTTTAGTTTTATTATCTTAAAAAATATAAAATTTTTGTATTTGATTTAAAATAATATAAAATTATCTAATAAAATTTTTTATTATATTATTTTTATAACATATAAATAATACATAATATTCGTTATATATGAATAATATATTATTTTTATTAAAAGTAAATGATTTAATTTTTTAATATTTAAAAAATAATTTTATATTCTTAATTATCATTCTTATTGTAAGTATTTAAAAAAAAAAAAAAAAAAAAAACCAACTCGAATCAATTTTATACGTTCCGGTGGGCCATATAACCTGGCCAAGCTCAAGAACAAGTTTACTCGTGAATGAATAGTTTACAATATGTTCCTCGTGGGCGATGAGTGATTAGCTTAATTTATAGGTCAATAATAACCTTAATACGACAAATTAAGCGTAGAATATTTTAGAGTCGTAGCTACTACATATATCTCACTTACGCCGTTGGAGTTCATAAGATTGCTTAATTTGACGATTTGCAATATAATAAAATTATATTTGTTGTTAATTATTCTATGGTATACATATATATAATTGCTTCCCAAACCAATTTAATCATATGCAACAACTTGCTAAATGATTTTGACTTTTTGGATTCTTCTCCAATAATTCATTATTGATTTTGCATAGATCTAATCATTCGTGTTATTATATTATATAAAATATTATATTTATATCATATTTTATATAAAAATTAAATAACATAATTTATATAGATATAAAAATATAAAATATAATTTTTTTATTTTATTAAATTTATTTATAATTTTTTTTAAATTTAAATTATATTATTTTTATATATTTTATTTGTATCGTGTTACCGCATTATATTTAAAATTATCAAATCTAATTTTACAGGAAGTAAAGTAATTTTTTTTTAAGAAAGAAATAAAAAAAAAATCGCTTCCTCATTCTTAAAGGCACCAATTCAATGTGATGCTATATATTGCTACGATTAAAGACCGTCTATCTCATACAATATTAGGATAAAATGAGTGTTTTCAGATTTTATTTAAACTTAATTTTTTTTGGAATGATTTTAAAGATGTATTTTTTTGTATCAACTTGGTACATTAAAATTTTATATACTCAAAAATTTATCTATAAAGATTGAACATGATTGACAAGGAAAGGATTTTTGCAATGTATGCAAATTAAATCCTTCATGCTCCATGATCTTAAATTACAACATGATCAGCATTTTTTTCAAATTACCTTTATTTCTTTTAAATTTTGATAGCATGCATGATTTGGCATTTTATTAATTACTACACTAATTAAAAAATGTTATATATAGGCCACAATTCTCATGTCAATTGAAGGGTTGATCAAATCACTTTTACTATATCAAAATTTAGCTCTAAATTTTGAAGATATAGTTTTTCATGGACATGAAAACCATATCAAATAGATAAGCCATATATATATATATATATATATATATATATATGAGTCAGAATTCATTTATAATAGTGTAATTCTTATATTTTTAAAATTTTTGGATCAAAATTGTTTAAATTTAAAAATATTATTTCAATTCAAATAAAATCATGGATTTAATTTTGATTTAAGAGAAAAAAAATATAGAAGTTATATTAATATAAGTGAATCCCTCTTATATATATATATATATATATATATATATATGCGCATGTTCAATTTGATTGAAAAATTGAAATATGAGTAACTAAATTTATTGTTTACTAAATATCATTTTTCAGTAAGAAGAAGGACGATGTCCCCTTTTTCATGATCAAATTCAAATAACACAAATATTTAAATGTGGGTAATTAATTATTTCTTAACGTACACATTGAGGATCTCATTTGAGTTATGAAATGCGATTGGGGATGGGGCCAGGTAAATTAATGGACAATGGGGCAGTGACCAAGGAGATACATATAAACGAAAATGTTAATTCAAAGATTTGAGCCACGCTTTTTGTCTGTGCAATAAAAATACGATACATTCCAGGGCCTGCACATGGAAGGACTAGTTCAAAGAAGAAGGGCAGATATTGAGAAGGGTTGGTGACCATGCCTCTTTCGTTTTGTCTTAACCACATTTTCAAACAAATTTCCTTATTATTTGCCCAAAAAGTTACCCAATCAAATACCTTAAGATCATTTTTTGTGCCCAAAATGATAGGATAATAATTATTTTTTATTATGTTTGGTTTGTCTTTAAAAAAAGAGATAGAATTATAAAAAGAATTAATCATTTTTTTGGTATGATTCAATCATTTAAAAATGAAAAAAATTATTTTTAATCAATGGGATTGAACTTAAATGTCTTATTATATTTTTAAAATTTAAATTATATAAATTTTTTTAAAAAATAATTTTGATCAATAAATATATTATTCTACTTTAATCTTTGCGTGTATCAAATATAAGATAAAATGATATTATTTAATCTAATCATATTCATAATATCATATTATTTTCTCATATGATAATTTTATGTATCAAACACATCATAAGATACTTCTTTTCTATCCAAAAAAATAAAAAAAAAAACCAATTTGGCAGTGATAAAAAAATTTCCAAATTAATGAATAATTCATCAGATGAAATCATAGTGCTATTTCTGGAATAATGTAATCACTTCGATGGCTTTAAAAGGGAGAGACAACTTTGTAGTGTCATGTGCCCTTTCCAGCAGCTGTCTCTCTCTCTCTCTCGTTTACACCTTCTATTTTTTGATATTGTCTACCTGGAATCCTACAAGAGAGGGAAAAATGGGAAGAGCGCCGTGCTGTTCCAAGGTGGGTTTGCACAGAGGTCCTTGGGCAGCCAGAGAAGACACATTGCTGATTAATTATATCAAGGCTCATGGTGAAGGTCATTGGAGATCTTTGCCTAAAAGGGCTGGTAATTCTCTTTCGCAGCTAGCATTTATATTCTCTACTTCTTGGTCTTTCCTTGAATTCTTTATTAGTTATAAATAATTCTCACCGGGCAACATACAGGCTTAATTTTTTAAAAGTTTAATTCATTAATTTTGTGTTTTGGTGCACGCTGCAGGGCTACTTAGGTGTGGGAAGAGCTGTAGACTACGATGGATGAACTATCTGCGGCCTGATATCAAGCGTGGAAACATTACTCCTGATGAGGATGATCTCATTATCAGGCTTCATTCTCTTCTGGGCAATCGTTGGTCTCTCATTGCTAAAAGACTTCCAGGCAGGACAGACAATGAAATAAAGAACTATTGGAATTCTCATCTGGGCAAAAGAGTCAAAAAATCCGAAACCAAGTCAAACACCTCTAAAAAAGCATCAAGCATGAGTCGTAAAGCCAAGAAAACTACTGAAAAGGAGCAAAAAAATAAGGACAAAAAGGAGAGTAGTGCAAGAAAAGAGACTACTACGGCGACGACCAAAGTACATCAGCCAAAAGCCGGCAGGGTTTCACCATTTTCGGTAATAACGAGGAGCAGCAGTTTCGACAGTATAAGTGGGTCATCTAGCAGCGGAGAAGGGAGCAAACTAGGAACCGAAGTTCTTTATTTTCCTCCTTATTGGGCTGAAATTGCAGGTGCTACTAATTATAGCGGAGAGGCACTGGTTTGTGATGAAGATCAAGAACTCCCTTACGGCCTTGATGCTGCTACATTTCTAGATGCCACACCAGCAGGAGATTGTGACATGCTTGACGACATTTTTGAGGAATACGAGCAGCTTCTTAAGGGAAATGGCCCTGATTCTCTCTTGACTTGACTGCATCATGCTCCCTCAATCTGCCTACTGTAGTTAGTGTCAAATAAATTCTGAGCCCCCCCTCCCAAAAAAAAAAAAAAAGAAAAAAGGTAGCCTATTTAGATTGTAGTATATATAATAGTCTTTTTAAAGTTGCCGTTCTGATTGTCCAAATTCAACCAAATTTATATTCTATCTCTCAACCAACGACTAAATATAACCCTAAAAATATCATAACATATGGGATAATGTCATGAATGTTTACTAAATTATAATAATATATTTAATATAATACTCGAATTTTAAAAATTTTTAACGTAAAACCTAAATTATGAATTTATTAATTAATTTGATGAATTATTTATCCATTAAATATAACTATTTCGAGTTAAATAACATATTGCTATCTCATCATAATTTAAAAATCATTTGTAACATTAACCTTATATATTTTTTTCTTTACTTACATGTATATAAATATTTTTCTTTACTTTATTACATGTATATAAAAAGAAATAAGGAAGAAAAAAAAAGGAATAATGAGCTGATGAAGGATGATTCTTGTAGCTAATCAATCTAATTCTAGCCCCAGCTCACTAATTTTTTTTATAGGAAGCCGTAGCTCTCTTTCAATTTGAGCCATAAATCAAGTACATCAGAATTCAGATTTTTCAGAAATTATTAGGCTCCATTTGGATGCAATTGCACCTACGATGAGTGCCGATTGCATCCTTAAAAGCTACTGAAGATTCATTTTGAAACATGACGATGGTACAGTTGAATGTATTAACCGCATTAGAGCACCTTTTTTGCATTGAAAGAAATTGGTCCCATAATGTTTTTTTTGTCTTTTACATTTGTATTATATTACAAAGATAATATTTTTATAATTTAACTTTTTATTTTTTTATTTTGATTTTTATTTAAAAATTATAAAATACTTTTATTAATTTAATATAATAATTGTTTTAATAATTTTAACACTATTTTTGTTTTTAATTTTTATTAGCAAAACTATTAATTTTTTTAAAAATAATTTATTAATTTTATAAATATTAAATAATTTAATTTTTTTATTAATATAATTTTTACTTTATTGTCTTTAATGATAATTTTTTTATTATAATTGATCTCACTATCATTACTATTTTTGAATTTGAACACATATTTTTTAATTAATTTTAATCTCATCATTATAATATTTAATTTTATTACGATAATAATTAATTTTATTTTTATCATAGTTTCAATTTTATCTAAATTAATCTCTCTTCATCCATTTAAATGAATTCTTGTATGTAAATACAAGTTGTTTTTTAAATGTTGGAATTTCTCTTAATAATTTATGTCAAGAATTATCATTTTTTGTAGAAATTAAAGCTAAGTCCCATCTGTGGATATCTGAATATTAACGTTCCATCTAATTTGATGAGACTCTTGAAAAAAAAAGGCAATAAAAAAAAAAAGGCAATATGGGACTGAAAAATAATTTAGCTGATCGAGGACCTGGTGGAGTCGGTATGTGATTCAGGCCACATGACTTGTCCTTTTGGACTGTACGGATGTTGAACTACTGACATTGATAGAACATGACAATTTCTTTCCCAATATTATTGGAAGAGAAAATAGCACATGGTCCTAGCTTCCATGTGCCCTAAGAAACCACACAGACACTGTCTTTTTTGGTCTGCGGCCCTTAATTTCTAGGCATCTATAGCCACCCAGACAAGGAGGATATGGTGAAAATTTTTTTTTTATCTATCAATTATATGACTCTTTACCATATGCTGCTAGAAGAGACGTACAGTAAAAGGAACTGTACTCTCCAAGATATGTCGCATTAGCTTTTTTTATGGGGTACAAATATCTAACATTAATTTGCTCTAAGCATATGACAGCAGGTACTTGCTGAAATTTTATAACATTAATAAGGCACAAATTTAAAATGTTCCTTTTTACTTCTACCTTCAAAAGCAAAAAAAAAAAAATAAAAAAAAATAGAAACATTAAGATTTACTAACTTCTAAGGATGTTAATAATATACTAAGTATAATTTTACTTTCAAAAATTAAATTTTAATTAGTTTTCATTTTTAATCAAATATTTTATTTTTTTCCAATTGACATTTATATTATAATGCCTTTTAAAAATTAAAAATGAATAAAACAAAGAAACTACCAAACAAAGCCTAAGGTAGTATTTAATCTCTATAATAAAAAGTTAAAAACCTATGCAAGTTTTTCTCTGGAGTATAAAATAATTACAATTTTTTTTTTTTTACAAAAAAATTAAAAAGAAGGGTTAATATTTTATGCATTTACAATGTATAAGTGCTATATACTATCATTAATCAATCATATGACATTATCAATCAATCATATTATAATAACTTACTAATGAGTAAAATAAAAAGTAATTAAGTTCTTAAAAATAATTTTGAGTGAGGCTATCATATGATTTATTAATATTTTATTTTTAAAGAGTTGATTTTTTTTATTAATTAATAAAGTATCATCATATGATTGATTTATATTATATAACACTTATATATTATTAATACATCAAATATTAACCCAAAAAAATTATTGAGATTAATTTGAATTTCAAACCGTTAAAACTACAGTTTCAAAATTTGTCTTTACTATCAACAGTCTCGACGGCCACTTTTAACCAAACCGAATTTCATACAAAGACAATTGCCCAGTACAAAAATTTTCTACGGATCGGTGTAAAATTTCCATGTGCCGTGTTTGTGTTTCTCAACCACTTTTTTTATTATTATTGTTATTATAAAAAAAACTAATGACTAATGAGAGTTTGTGGTTCTATATGTTACCAAGAAATCACTGGTCAGTGGTCACTGACGCATTTATCATTGCTATTATGAATTGCAGGGACAAATCGTATGTTTCAGAATTTTCCTGAATAAAGGAATTTTCTTAACTGGGTTTTATATTTAGTATGTCTCGAATCATGTTCAACTGTTGTCTTGTTTTCAATGTTTCTGATTGAGCAAACTCATAACCTTAAACATCCTGAGAAAATTAAAATGGGGCTTCCTTAGGGTATTTGTAGTTATTATTGTTTGGTGTGTGCGGTTTGATGTTCATTAGACTAGAAGTCTACTTGGCGGAAATGACAGACTCAAGAGAATTGGGTCAGTCACTGTAAATTTCCAAATTTCTGACGGCTAGGTTGCTGCCTGAAAACTTCCAGATGATCTCCATCTGAAATTTGAGAAATGGCTTCGGATGCCTTTCCCCAACCTAATCTGGCAGTAGCTTTCTCTTCACTCATGTAAAAGCTTAATTTTGTTCCTGCCTTGCTGGTATCATGAAACGAACCTTCCTAATGAGTTTGGCTGGTTAACAGTTTGGTTAACAAGTTTGAATTTTACTTAATTGCTATATAGCCAAAAGAGCACCCACCTCGACACAATTTTAGTGACCACCATCCGTCATCGGCACCTAAAGCTAGGGAAGCAAATTGTAGTGACAAAGAAAAAAAAAAAAAACATAACAATCATTTAGCTTTAACCTTTACATTCGTGATCATGAGACCGTAGTTTTTGAAGATACTGAACTGGTCAGTAAATTCACATAGATAGATATAAGATGGATTACCTCGGAGGTGCTTTTTGATGGCTCGGCAAAGGCGAACGGGAACGACGAGGCAACGTTCAGATTGTTTGACTGCAGTACGAAGGGTCTCAGGGGTGAAGATTTTTTGGGTTGTTTCTGAGATTAAGGACGCCATTTTTGGAAAGGGATGCTTTGCTTCTGCTACTGAAGCGAGGGAGGGTGTCAAGTCTTCGCTTCCAAGGTTTAGGGTTTTAGATTTTCCTTTTTTTTAAGATGAAACTTGGAAGTGGAATAGTAGAGTTTAAAATCTAAAATACTTTCCAAATTTTGGGCCAATAGTTAGAAAGAGTAACGGTACGCTTTTTTTTTTTTTGTACTTATTTATTTTTGGATTAAACTTATTCTTAATTTTGACATTCCATTTTTTTTTTTTGTTTAAAAAATGAAATTGCATTAAGAAACTAAATAGGTTGCAATAAATAATAGTTCAGAAATAAAATTTACAGTGGAATTAGTCTATTGTTTAGCAAGAGCATCAGCATATTATGAGTTGGCCTCTCTATAGGTGAGAAAGACTTTGAAGTCATAAAATCTACTAAGGGCTGTCCTGCAATATCACGACAATAGGATATTCCATTCAACATACATATAATATATGCCTACAAGTTCTCCTAAGTTCTAATCATCCATCACCTTCCTCACAACAATTAAAAAAAAACATGAATTGAATTTATAAACTTCACTGTTATCAATCTTCATTTTGTGGAGCAAATCTATATGACTGAAAACAAAGAATTGCACATGTTACTGGTGGGGAACAAATTTAGGCAGCTTTGACTCTTTGCTCATAATTCATAAATACGCTGCCTGCCGGCGCCCCTGAATGCTTAGGAAATTAAAACCAATAACAGAACAGAACAGAACCCTTGAAACTAGGTGGTTTTCTGTAACTAGCTTTAATGCAATGCCTTGCACTCTACAGTCTAAAATGTTGCAGATCAAAGACAGAACTAATAATAATGTCTGCAATTCCCACTTTCTGTATAAGCATTGAGCAATGAGCAGGGCATTAAGATGCTGTGCTTAATCAGGCTCCAAAAAGGCCTCTCTTTTGTCAATTATCCACTGATTTAACATTAATATTGTGAAAGAACAAAAAAAAAAAAAATCTAAGTTCTTGCTCTTAAAAGAATTATTTCGTTACCTTAGACGCATGTTTCCCTTCCACCACCCAATCCCCTAGCGCATGTTAGTAGACCCAATTGCATTACCTCAAAGATACTCTTCAAAAATCAACCACCACATGATCCTAACCCACCCCATGTTCCTTATTTCCCTCTTATATATTCTTCTCCATTTCATATTTGTATATTCTTTCTTCTTAAAGAAAACTATCATGTTGTACAATATCTAGCCATTTACTCTTCAATATTAATCCTGACTAGGGTTTCCAAGCACTTTCATGCATATCCTAATCAAAATTCATTAATACTTCATTTGGATGATTGATGGAATTCCCACTATGTTGTTTTATCATTGGACTCCTTAAAAATTCATTAATAAAACGATTTGATAGTAAGATGAGAATTCTTTTCCACTAGTCATTCAAAATGAAGCATAACTCATTATTAACATAACTATATATCCTCCATAATCATTTTACAAAACTACATATATAATTCAGTTAGCTTTCTTTAAATCTCTTATATATAAATCCACTTGTATGATAATCCGGATGCCAAGTCAATCCATCGATTTGAAATTAGGTTAAATTAAACAAGAATTGAAATATGGGGCTTAGGAAACTATAATACACTAGTAATAACAAACAGAAGCATTAATAACTGTTTTAGTACAAAACCCTCTGGTTAATATTTTCTACTATAGATTTAAGTAGACATCCTATTATGTTCCAGCCAAGAAACCAACATAACTATAATTTTTTGTACAAAAACCTTGTATATCTAATTTCTTTAACTGTTGTATGCATACTATATATATATATATATATTCCTATCATCTTTCCTCTTCCAACTAAGATTGATTACTTTCTTTTTTGTTTTCTGTCAGTTTCTAGTCCTTTGCTCTTACATGAGTTTCCTACTCGTCATAATCGAAGGCCTTAAGCGGATCAAAAACCGCTTAAGGGTGTCTGAAAACCATGATTTCAGAGGCAGCCCATAGCCTTGCAGCTTCATTAGAATTAGAACCCAGTTTTGACGTCCATGCTTCGTTGCAGTCGGCAAAGTAGTTCCCACTTACATTTACTAGTCTTGGATGCGTTGCAACGTAACAAGTCGTAGCAGCTGCCTGCAATAATATCCACAAGGCTCATTAATTTCCCATCAAAATGTCCCATTTCCAGCTTCATCTTTAACCAATTCATAGTCTCGAATTAGCTTACTGACCTGAGGGATTGTCTTCAGGAGCTTGGAAGCTAAAAAGAAAACCAGATCTGTAGATTTATATTAACTAAAATATTAGATTTTTTCTTAAGAGAGAGTTTGAATCAGAAACACCAACACGTTTGAGTTTGACAAATGGTATTATTTTCTAACCTGTGATCAATCCTTCACGTTCCCTGGTTAGACGGGTTCTAACAATCCCTGGATGAACACAATTCACAGTCACGTTGGCATCCACTTGCTGCAGTATTGCCCCAAAAAACAAAAGATGAATATGGCAAACGATTTGTGAAAAAATATGAAAAGAAAACAACAAAATTTCGCTTTTTGGGCATTTAGCGAATAATGAAGGATCGTTAAAATAAGCAGAAAATAATGAAGGATCACTTTCAGTCTCTGAGCAAGCTCCTTGGTATGCAATACATTAGCGAGCTTCGAGAGAGCATAAGCACGTGTCGCATCGTATTGACTGGAGACAGATACCCAGACAAAAAACAAACACATAAATTAAAATTCTAGAAATGTCAAATCAAAACCCAATCTACTTAACAATCATTTACTCCTATCATGTTCTTATTAACTGATTCTGTCACTGTTTCCCCGATTCTTTCCTTTCCCTTCACGGTTCTCGGTTCTCAGTTCTCACCTTTTGTTTCTCGATATCTGGCCTAGATAGTGGATCATATCGCCCGAAAACCAGCCGTGGATACTTGACGACACGTTCACAATTCTTCCTTGAACGCCGGATTGTCTTGCCGTTTTGATCATCTTGTTTAGCAACAGTTTCGTCAACAAAAAATGACCTAAAAATATTTATAACATAAAGTTTGAGCTATATTCGGTAAAATAAATACTAAAAATATACGACATAAAACTATTTGCGTAATTAAGTTGCATAATTACCAATATAATTAGTTGCAAATGTCATCTCAATTCCATCCTCAGAGATTGCATGTTCATGCGCAAACTTGCCGGCGTTGTTTCTGGTATTAACCATAAAATAGCTTGCTTTCAGTTCAATAAAGAAAATGAAAGTTTGTTGTCTTGTTTCATTCAAGCTGAAGTTTCAACTTGTGTTAATTCTTTTTCTTTCGCTTTCTTAGCAAACAAACACCAAACATACTTACTATCCGAAAAAGAAAGTTAGTTAACTCTGGTCATGTTATAACTGAAAATTTCACTAAAGAGTTTAGGAGTTTACACGAGGAGATTGAGAGGCAAGTTAAATGACTCGAACTCCAACACAAAATTTCCAACAGAACTGAGAGAACTAAGATCAAGAGCCATGACAAGGATCTCCGAGTCAGGAAACTCGGAAACAATCCTAGCCTTAGCTTCTTCAGCAGCTTTAACGTTACGAGCTGGAAGAACCAACCTCGCCCCTCGCTTGGCCAACACTCTAGCCGTCTCAGCTCCGATCCCCGACGTCGCACCTGTTTCAACCTCTCACATCAAAATCCAAAAAACAATAACAAAAAAAAAAAAGAAGGAAAGTTTGCCACACGACATCGTCTGTTCATTACCTGTGATGATGGCGGTGATAGAACGGAGATCAGGGCAAGTCTCGGTAACTTGCTCGGCGGTTGACTTAGAGCCGAAGCCACTGGCTCCTCTTGAGCCGATCAGATACTTCACGGTTTCTAACATTTGTACTTTTTATACCCTTAAATATTCTTTTCGATAAGAATTTTTGAGAGTTTAAAGTTGACTGAAGGGCACACAAAACACGCAAAAATTATTCAGAGATGACGGTAACAGATAGTAGGAATTACAGCTAAACAGCTTTGTTTGATTTTGTCAGATTTTGCGTTTATTTGTACATAAGAAAGAAAAGATCAGAAAATTAAAGGGTAGGGAGCAAAAAGCAAATCTGTTCAAGGACGAAAGAGAAAAGTGGGAGGATTTGATAATGGAGCCTGTTGGAGAATCAAATTAGAGAGAGAATGGATTATATGTTTGTCATTTGATTGATCAAAGATAATTAAATTATGCATGATTAGGATTTAATGTTCTTTAATTTTCTATTAAAAAGTGGGGTCTCATATTTTAGAAGAATGATTAAATTAAATTTTAGTGTATGGTTTTTACTGATTGCTCCAACTGGTTGGAAAGATGGGGAATTCATGGGCATTGTTAGAGCATTTTAGGCTTAAGAGATGATGAGCCCTAGTACTATATCATATGGTTAAAATCATTTTGGTTTTACTCTAATAATGACACAACAATTAGGTAATGCATATTAATTTTTTAACAAAAATTTGTATAAAAATAAAAGAATTAAATCAATTTAATATAAATTTATTATTAAAATTTTTAATCATAATTATAATAATTTTTTTTATTTTAAATACCATCGTAGTCAATTTTATTATCGAGATTTCTGCGCAGTCAAAAATCGGGCAGTGAATGAACTAGTCAAAGTATTGGTTGGAAACGGGTCGGCGATTAATTAAATCGAATAAATGGGTGGCACGAGTGCCTAGGTAAGAATTGTAAGAGAGTAATCGCACGTGAGGGTTCCAAAATTTTGCACATCGGTCAATTCTACGGCCTCGATCTAGCAATTCCTCGGGATGTAACGTTGCCCCTTTGGTCAATCATTTTTCCATTCCCCAAATTTCCCATTCTGTTGCCCCTCTCCCTTTCCTTGATGCCTAATCCAAGCTGAACTTCAAAATCATTCTAGTATTAAAATAAATAATTAAAAAAAATTTAATTTGTTAGTGGATCCAATTATTATGAATAAATACTATATAAATAATAGAGAAATAAATAAACTTTGTGAAATATTAAATGTAAATTTTAATTTATTTGATTTATATAATTAATTTTATAAAATATAATACCGAGTAAATTTAAAATTTAAATTTTAATATCTATAATTTTTTTAATTATTTTTTTTAAAAAAGGAAATACTGGATATATAATTTTATTAAACTTCATTTAAAATTTTTATCATGTTTTTATTTTATATGGTTAACATCGAATATGATTTTATTGTGTTTTTTAATTATAAAATATATATATAAACAATTTAAAAGCCACAAATTAATTAAAGTGCATAGTGATTCCGATCTTTCTTTTGTTTAATTAATTCTAACAAAGCAACCAACTCAAATCCTTTCATCAATGAATTTCTTAATTATGTAATAAAGTCCTCAATCTATCAACACCACATCTCACTCATGCACTCACATGTGGGATTGTGGGTTAATTTTTTGGCTCTTATATGGATGAGCTTTAATTTCTAAGATTATGATTAAAAAATTATTGCATCTTTAATCAAAATAATGATTAATTAATTAACAAAGATATCACTTTTCAATCAAGAACTTAATGGGAATATATATATATATATTTATATAACCTTATTGAATACAAAGAGATGGTTGTAATTGTCCTCTTCATCGTCTCCACATAATGCAACTAAGCTTACAATAAAGCAAAAGATTATATCTATGATTTCTTAAGCCACGTTTGCTGCTGTAATCTGTCATAATTTTTTTTTAGAAAAATAAGTGGTAGGGTAGGACCTTTACCACCCTAGCGATTAATATAAAAAAGGAAAAAGAAAGTCACGAAAAGCTCAGCTTTTTGGAGCACTTCTTCAATCCCCCCTGCCCCATGCGGGGGACCTTGTATTGCGTATGACATCATAGTCCATTCTTGAGTACAACTGCAAATTTCTTTTTTTTTTTTTTGTTTCAAATCCAAAGTTTTGATATGATCACCCCAGCTTTGGAGAGGTGTCTTGAAAGTATGATGCATGCTGTGAGTTCTTTAAGCTGAGAAGTATCAGAGTGACAAATCTTATATCTTCTAGCTAGATGATTATGTGAGTTCGTGCTGGTGCAAAAGAGAAGAAAAAGTAAGATTTGGAAAGTGGGGCAAAGATAATTAGAATTAATCATATTGAGAGAAATGCCAGGAATTATGGGCAGCTCAACCTGTAGGCCTTCCTTATAAAGTTTATTATAGAAAAAATAAATAAGATAAAAGAAATAATAAAAAAAAAATTTAGCTTTGAAACGTGAAGAACAATTTTTTAAAAGTAATTATATCTTTAGGATACAATAAAACCTCAAACTCTCCAATAAAAAATAGTGAAAATGGTTATACTGAAATATTTATTTATAATGAATGAACAGACATAAATTTTTATTCAGATGGTCATGATCTTCTGTATAATTATAACATTTATGAATAACAATATATTTATATTCAAATATTATGACCATTTGTCATATGATAATTATTTATGCTCAAACATGATTATTTAAAATATGAATAAAATTAATACAAAAATTAATTTTATTCATCAATAATTAAATCTTTTTATCCAATGTGGGATGCATCACATTTTAAACTACCAATAAACTTTCACTAGTTTGGAATGTTGGTGCTTAATTTTTATCTTTCACACAAATAAATATTATGAATATAAGAAGGTATTACTCGATTTAATCCTTCAATTAGTGTATATATCTTAGAATTCTAACGAAATTGATGGTGTCCGCAGATTAAACCTTAACTACTAGTATTAGAATTGAAGATATAACACATATAAACTTATTTATTCTTCTGTCAGAGATTTATGATCGCTTTTAGCACTATTATAGCCATATGCTTATCCTATTCATAAACATTTACAAGAGAGATTCTAATTCTTCTTGTTGAAGTAGCACCACTTTTATATTTATATAGGTAGAGTTTTCATTATGTCTCCATTACTTTAGACATTTAAAACTCTATTAAGAATATAAAAACTCATCCTCCCTACACAATGGATCACACTAGCTTTTAAAATTTGAATGGATTTTACTAGTGTTTAACAGATACATAACAATAATTTATTTTTACTTATTAAACTTTGTAATTAGAGATTACTAATTCAAAGTTGGGTTCCCATTAATGGTGTCTAATAGTAAGGGTTTAAATCTATTTACTTGTAGTACTACTAACCATATGAAATTAAATTTTTTTTTTATGGTAATTACGCCCATTTGAGATTGAATATCTAATATAATCACTTCAGGCTAATATGTCCAAAATTTTTTATTTTGCATATCATTTATATTCTTCAGACATTATTGCCTCATTCTTATCATTTTAAAAAATAGTTGGTTTTGGTTGTGGCCACAACTCTGTATTTATTAATTTCAACCATTTTATTTCCATACTTTTATACATTTTTAATACAATTATACTTCTAGTACAATTAGATAAACTCAATAAATAAATCAAATGATTTTAGTCCTTTTAAGATTTTGAAGGACCTTTTTATGACTTTACTTTAATAAGTGTTTAAACTTATTGGCTTGTATAATTTGCTCATAAAATTATATTAAAATCTTACAACACTATGGTGGTAATTTTTATGTCTTTTGATTTTTATCACCCCCACCATGTGCAAGTATGCATTCTTTTATTAAAGAATATCTCATTTAATTATCAAGATATCATATATACTTAATCAAGTTGCCATTTCATTTATCTTTTCACTATTTGGTCGTTTTTTTTTAGTAGAAGGCTTCCAAATCCACCCTTAGTGAAAAATAATTAGCTGATATATTAATATTTTAATAAAAGTTTCAAAATTTTTATATTTTAACTCAATATAAGAGTTTACATCAATAAGTAAATTTAAATATAATCATGCTTTTATAGTCTCCTTTTAAGACTTTTATGTCAATTCATAAATATTTATATGAATCTATTTCATCATGGACACTATTAATAATTTTTATTACTATGAACAAAACCATTTTCATCACCCAAATGGATCAAATAGCATTCTTTTGCTATTATAAAAGTTTTCAAATTCACAAAATCTTTGAATCGCTCATGGCTTCCAAAGTAAATAACTTTAAAATTTTCACTATATAAAACCATAGATGATAAATCATTTATACAATCCATGAAGTAGACCATATACATAACAAAAATTACCACAATGTGATTAAGATTGTGGCATTAATTTTGGTTTATGGCTATTCTAAGCCAACTATAATAATCTACCTCATACCTACAAATCATGTAGATTTGGCTATTAAAATTATTTCATTTATAATTATGGCTTTTAGTTAAAACCAACCATCTCAAATGTTATCATGAGTTTTTAATGCATATAATAATTGTCCAATGGCCAATTCCAAGTTTATGATTATTGAAACCTCTAAACTTGATTTTAAAATTTTATGAGAATTTTATTTCTCCATCATTATGTAACCTATATATCTATGTTTTTTACCACTTTTAATTGGTCATAACATTTTCTGATATATAATAAATTCAAACTTTACTCGTAGGACCAATATGCCTATAAACAATAAGAGTCCATAGTATATTTAATTTCAATTTCAAATACTTTTACAATCATTTTATGACCAATATATTCATATCTAGATCACCACATCAATGCAAGTCATGAAACATGAATCCAAAGAATCATTTTCATAAAATAGTATAAACAATAATTATAATGTGAGTTCTATTCATATTTCATGTAAAAATTCGTGATAAATTTACATTGGTTAAATAATTGATTAGCTAACTAAGGCTTACAGTTTTCATAAACCAATATTATTATCTAAGCTCATATATTAATATGGTATATAATCATCCACGTCCTTGCCATTGTTATGAAACTATTGAAATCCTCTTAAACTTGTTCACTTTTTATTTTAACAGCTTACAAAAAGCTATTTTCAGGTACAAGAAGCAAAATTACATTCATTGTTTTTAATCAATAATGTATTAATTGGATGTGTTGACACCCTAATCGGTCCGGGCCCAAGCCCATTAGGCTTGGCTCAATACGGCCTAGGTTATCAGGCCCAATTGGCCATTCTTTTATTTTTTTATTATCTTTGGTTGTATTTTTAGGCTGATTTTTTATTTTTTTTATTTGATTTATTTGTTTTTTGGATTGGTTTTTAGGGGATAAAAAAATTAATTAAAAATGTGTTGTGAATGGATAGCGGTAGAGTTAAAGTTGATTTCAATTTCTATTAGATAAATTTGGTGTTTTTATCGTAATTTGAAAGTTTGGTCAATAGTGGATTCTTGGAACACTTCTGTTAGGCCTTTAAAATCACACAAACACAGAAAATGGAGATCACATAGAACACAAAAAAATAGAGGGTAAAAAATAGAAAGCAAGAATAAAAATTTTTTTGAAAGAAGTCAAAAGCAATTTTAGGATTTTTTAAGAAATTTTCAAAATTTTTGGCATTTTTTTTGGAAAATTTTCAGATTTCGATGAATTTTTTTGACCCCGGTTGAATTCTTCGATGATTTTTTCAGCTTTAGTTGAATTTTTCGATAAGGTTTCCAGAATTCGATGAAGATTCTAACGAACGTTAAATTTTGCAATGAACTTTCGGTGACCTAACCCAGATTTCAACGATAAGTTTTAGAATTCGATTGATATTCAATCAATGTTCATCCGACTAGAGAGAAAAAGAGAAGAGAAAGAAAAAGAGAGAGAAAGAGAAAAGGAGATCTGAAGCAAAAAAGTTGAAGCTTGAGCTTTTATAACCTTACCAAAACGACGCCGTTTTGAGTTTAAAGAAGACCCAAGATCTGTGCATTTTTCTTTCGGACGACCCGATCGTAGCGTAACCTACTTTTGACTCGGGTTTGACCCACGCCTCAATCGATCTTTCCAGCTAAGCGAAGCCACCAAGCCGTATCATTTATGCTGTTGTCTGTGCTTGGAGTCGAGCCGCACCAACTTTTCAACCGAGCTGTTTTGATTTTTTTTATATTTTTTTATTTATTTTCTTTGGTTTTTTCTTATAGGTATTTTTTATTTTTTATTTGTCTTTGTTTATTTTTTTAAAATGTATTTTTTGCATTAATAAATTTAAAAAAAAGAATAAAATAAAATTTTCAAGAAAAATAATTTTAAGAAAAAGTTAAAAGTATCAATTTTTCTTAAAAATAAAAAAATCTCAAAAAGTATTTTGAGGAAAAGTTGAAAGTTTGAAAGTATCAATTTTTCTTGAAATTAAAATTGAAAAAAATATTTTGAGAAAAAGTTGGAAGTACAAATTTTTCTTAAAAATAAAAATTTTTAAAAAGTATTTTGAGGAAAAGTTGAAAGTATCAATTTCCTTAAAATTAAAATTTCAAAAAAATATATTTTGAGAAAAATTTGAAAGTACAAAGTTTTCTTAAAAATAAAAATTATCAAGAAAAAAATATTTTTAAGGAAAAGTTGAAAGTATCAATTTTTTTTGTATAAAAGCAATAAGTATTTTTTTTTAAATGAAAAAAAAATTTATATCAAAAGTTGAATAATTATTCCTTTTATTTTATTTTCTTTTCTTTTATTGAAAATTTTTTAATCTTAAATAATCCGACGATGGGGTCTCTGCAAGTGAAATAGTAGTTTTCTTGTATACTCTTGAGGTGAGAAAATTTTCTTAATTTTTTGCCAAAAGTATTGGAGTCAATTAAGAATAATTTTTAATAATTAATTACTTGATAAATTTTTTAAGCTTAGTGGATAACATGAAATCAAGCTGGTACCATATTTCGATGGATGTTATGAGGGTGCTATAATCTTTCTCTCACGTAACCATACTCTCGAACCTAGTTCTGGTTTCGCAGACATTGAATTTACCTTTTAGAGATACCTAAGTCGAACTTAGGAAACCTCTTTAAAAGGTATAAATTCAGTTAGATAGCCAATCACACCTAAAAAAAAATGATTAGTGGCGACTCCTTAAATCAATGTCTAGCGATAGATCCTCAATCTAGAAGTTATGATAGTTTGGTGACTCCACTGGGGACAAGCCGAGAGTCAGGCTAGCAAATAAATTTGTGTTATCTAAACGCCTAATAAAATTAAATTTTTTTTTTGTAAAGATTTTTATGCATTCATTTTATTTATTTGTTTCATAATTATGTCATTCATATGCATATGCATGACATAAGTTCTTTACCTAAACTCCGTCCCTCTATGAGGGAGTAAAGTACCTATACTTTAGTGAGATTCTAATGCCTCCTCAATGGCTAGTGAATTACTCTCACTCAAATTAAACCTTTTTCACTTGCAACCTGTAATGGATGAGAATTATGGTGCCTTACTAGTCTGTGACGGACAATGATGTAAGGAGTAATTTAGGAACCTTTAGACTTTAGCCTTGAACCACATATAGTAAAATTTAAAAGTGCTTAACCCTAAGATAGAGCCATTCCTATCCAATGATAAATATACCTTGAAACTAGGACACAAGAAAGAATAAGTTATGTTGATATAACCATTTTGATTGTTTGACTTTGTGCATTTGCATTATCATGTCATACATCGTTTTTATTGTCATATGTATCATTGTGCATCTGTATTATTTTCATATTAGATTTCATCCATGAAAATGTACATTTCATTAATGCATCAACATATCATACATAAAATATAGCATAACATTTTTAATCATAATTATGCTGCCAAAGGTTCAAGGATAGCTCCACCAAGTAACATCACTCACTAATACAATACAAGAGCTCGAGCCAGACAAATAGAATAAAAAATTTTCAACCATCTTGAAAGGATAAAGAAAGCTCAAGAAAAGCTAGAAGAGGAGTTGAGTAAGATTTTGGAGGCCTTGAACAATTTGAATAAAGGGAGGGTATAGAAAAAAGTACTAGCCAACAAGACCCTTCATCACAAGAAGTGGTCGACCCTTTATATCCTTTCGATTTTGGGCCACATTAAGCCTAACCTACACAATGTCCATCACCACAACAGTTTACCTATCCTGTAGGGTACACATACCTTAAAATGCCATTAGTTTCAAGCTCGGGATAGTATCAGAATTATATAAATCCTGTTTTTACTGATAAGATAGTAGAACCAATACTAGTGCTTAATTTAGATGATCTAAAAGAGAAAGAGAAGCTAAGACCCAAAGAAAATGAGACTTTAGAAGCCTCAAAAGTTGAAAAGAAGATGAACTTGTTAAAGGAAAGGCTTCGAACAGTGGAAGGAGTTAGTTTTTATGGTTCAGTAGATGCAATTGGACTCTATTTAGTCCCGGATGTTGTTGTTCCTTCAAAGTTCAAAGTGTCGGAGTTTGAGAAATATGATGATACAAAATAGTCGAAGATTTACATTACTATGTACTGTCAGAAAATGGGTACCCATACTAATAATGAGAAGCTATTAATGCATGTATTCCAAGACAGCCTCAAGGCTCTACTGCTAGATGGTATGTCCAGTTGGATAAGACCCCGCATTCATTCTTGGAGCGATATAGCTCATGCCTTCATTAGTCAGTATCGATATATTATAGACTTAGCCCCTGATCTTTTTTTTTATAGAATATGAAAAAGAAAGCAATTAAATCATTTAAGGAATATGTCCAGAGATGAAGGGACATAGCCTTTTAAGTGCAACCTTTATTAATTGAGAAAAAGACCATGGTATTATTTGTCAGCACTTTAAAATCTTCCTATTATGAAAAGATGATAGGAAATGTCACGAAAAATTTCGTCGACATGGTAATCTCAGGCGAAATTATTGAGAATACCCTTAAAAATGGTAAGTTAAAAGGAGAGAAAACTAAAAAGATGTTAGAAAAAAAAGAGACCGAAGCTCAAGCTGTAAGCTTTGATAGACAGTTTAAGGGATATCAACTTTATCCACAAGGTTACGCCCCATACTATCCTGCTGTGAACAGTATCTCACCTTACTTTTACTAATCATATCCACAATCAGCTTACTTATCAACTTACCAATCAGCTTTTCAAGTACCTGCATATGATTCTAGTCATATCATTACATCAGTTTCAAAGCTTAACAATCAAGTGAGTGGTTCAAGGGGATCTTGAGATAACCAAGAAAGGGCATATATTAACCCTATCCCCATGACTTATACTGAGTTATTCTCAAAACTAGTCAAAAATAATTTAGTATCTCCAGTTATGCTAGAACCATTGAAGCCATATTATAAAAAATGGTATGATGTTAATACAATGTGTGATTATCATAATGGAAATATGGGTCATTCTATTGAAACTTGTCATGCTTTTAAACATAAAGTGCAAAGTTTGATCCAGAAAAGCTTAGTGAGTTTCAATGAACCAGTGGGGCAAGATGTCAATAAAAGTCTTTCACCTGATTGCACAGGGGCATGATTTTAGAGAAGGGTGTCAAAGCTAGTTGGAAGCTACGTGTCATTTTAGGATTTCTTTTAAAGTAATGTTAGGATTCTTTTATGCAATAGGATTTCATTTGTTAATAAAAGGCAAGGATAAATCATTTCATTACATTTTCTCTTTCATTCAATCACTGTTCCATTCTTTGTCACCTTTCATAACTTTTCATTTCCATTTTTGAACTCCAAACGATGAATGTTTAGATAATGATGCTAACAATAATTTTGAGAACTCATTCACATTGATTTGAGATGATTATTTGAAAAAAGTTATTGATAGATATGAGATGGATATATCTTGAAAATGCAATCTTTTATAAAGATCCATGAGCTTGTTTTTATTCAATAGATGATCTTCAAAAAAAGCATTCATATTTGAGATGAAAAATGGCCAAATTTTTTTTACCATTCAAAAAACCATTCATTGCTACCCCTTTGAGCCTATTATGATTTTTTTTCTAAAGAACCCTGACCAAGGATCACCCTCTACATTGAGGGTATTTAAAAAAAAAAGAGGTAAAAAAATCGTAAAAAGTCTCAAAGATAGAAAGAAAAGAAAAAAAAAAGCAAAACAAAGAAAAAAGAGAAAAAAAAAAAGAAACACATGATTTAAGGTAAAATAAGAGGAATCTTTTTATGAAGAATGAGATCGATGAAAAAGGGAAAAGTAGTGAAATAATGTGGAATGGGACAAAATGTCAAGTTGCATCAAATAATAAATTATCTTTTAGTTCTGAAACCTTTAAACACATGTTTTAAGTCTATTTTATGTTTTTTTATAATCTCTCACCATGGCCTACATTACAACCTTGAAAAGTCCATTTAGATCAAGTGTGAATGCTCAAATTGAATGATCATATATTGAACGAAGGTATGCTCATGATAGAATAATGGAATCACACTATATTACTCTAGAGATTAATGTGTGAGAGATATCAACAATGGATAAAAAAAGTGAAAAAGGGAATGAAAAAAAAAGAGAAAATGGATGAAAAAAATGAAAAAAAAACTCAAATTGAAAACTCGAAAGGGCGATTTGGGTATATAAATCTTTAAGCTGAAAGTTAGATGAACAGTTCAAATATATAGAAGATCAAGGCATCTAAAAGGCTAGGGCAAAGTTTGATGAGTTCAAAATGATTTCGATAAAATGAGTTTTTGAAAAAGAATCTTAGATTAATGTTCAAAATTATCTGAATATTCATTCTTCGCAATGACATACATCTAACTTATTTCTTTTTCCATTTGTTTTTATACCAAGACTTACTATTGATTGCTTTTCTCTCAGTGCACCTTGTGCTTTTTTATTCTTACATCCCTAAAATGAATCGAGAAAATGTATGATTGCATTATGTTTGTCAAGAATTGAAATGATAATAAATGAATGAATATGTGCTTAAAAGGTTCTTGCATTCTTTTGAAAAGAAATCCAAAATGATCGAAGGTAAAAATGATGAATAGATGGTAAAATTTTGAAAAAAAAAGACACATGAGATGGCCAAATGATGAACATAATGATGGATTGCTCAACAAGATGAATAGAAGAAAAAAATCTAGAAAGATAATGTGATTAAGAAATGAATATGATGATAGATTGATCGATATAACTTGTGTATTGTGATCAAATGATAAGGATCAATTCAATCCAGAATGGCTAGTGTTGAGAAACTTGTGAATGGTGATCAAGTGATGAAAATAGTATGGATCAATAGATAGAATTTATTCCGAAACAGTTACTATTGAAAAGCCTATGAATGGTGGTCAAGTGATGAAAATAATAAAGATCAGTTGATGAAACTCGTGAAATGTGAGATGGTGGAGTTTTGATAACCATATTACCATAATTTCATGACATTTATCTACATTACATGCATTATGTTTGCTTCGTCATTTGAACAGTACATGTACATGATTCGATGAATATTTAAAGTTTTGTTTGGATATGCATTAGCTAGTAAACATGGAAATTATGATTTAGGATATGGCATCTACATTATTGTGTGAATCCAGATTGTTGCACTTGCATCATTGATCATGACGTAAAAATTTTGAGTCACCTAAAGAAAAAATTATGAATCTTTTGATAAGAATCCTGATTTTTTTTAAATGAGAATCTTTAAGAAATTTTCAAATGAGAATCTTTGAGTATTAAATGAGAATCTTTAAGACATTTTCAAATGAAAATTTTTTAGTGTCAAATGAGAATCTTTAAATTTCAAATAAAAATCTTTAAGTGTCAAATAAAATCTTTGAATTTCAAATGAGAATCTTTAAATTTCAAATAAGAATCTTTGAATTTCAAATGAGAATCTTTGATATGTGAAACCCAAAATTTATAGAATGTGAATCTTCGAATTCAAATGAGAATCTTTGAGGTGTGAAACTCAAAATTTATCGAATGTGAATCTTCGAATTCAAATGAGAATCTTTGGGATGTGAAACCCAAAATTTATCGAATGTGAATCTTCGAATTTCAAATGAAAATCTTTGAGGTGTGAAACCCAAAATTTATCGAATGTGAATCTTCAAATTCGAATAAGAATCTTAGAATTTCAAATGAGAATCTTTGAGATGTGAAACCCTAAAGTTTGTTGGATGTGAATTTTCGAACTAATGAAAAATTTTAAATTGTTGGATGTGAATCTCCAAATTTTAAAAGCAAAGCTTTGAACTCAACTTTTAGATACGAATCTCTAAATTTTTGAGTGAGAACCTTTGAAGTTAGATATGAAACTCTAAGATTTCTTGGATGTGAATCTCCAAAATTCAAATAAAAAGCTTTGAACTCAACTTTTGGATGTGAATTTTTAAATTTTTGAATGAGAACCTTTGAACTTAGATGTGAAACTCTAAGATTTCTTGAATATGAACCTTCAAAATTCAAATAAAAAACTTTGAACTTTTGGGATGTGAATCTTCAAAATTTGAATGAGAAATGTTAGATGCGAGTCTTACAAATTGTAAATACGAATCTTGCAAATCTGAATTCTTACGTACTTGAAATCTTGCAAGTTTGAATTCTTGTGAAACTGAAGTTTTGATAATCAATTTTCAATAATTTTTTGTGAAATTAAAAGGTTATTACGAATCTGTTCGAACTCAGATTGCGAATCTTCAAGTTTTCATTACAAATTTTATCGGGTCTGATCTATGACTTCTCTGGACATGATTGTCGAGGAGCAATTTATTTTTTAAAAGTTGTGGTCTCTCTGTTTAGAGAAACTTTATTTAATAAAAAAAAAAAGTGTCGAGTTGAGTCTTGCTTGGGTGCATACATCTTTACATAATTTTTGTTTCACAAAAAATATGCAAAGAGAGGTAGCTGCAGACACCCTAATCAGTCCGAACCCAAGCCCATTTGAGCTTGGTTCAGTTGGTCTGGGCCTAAGCCCATCGGGCTTCGCTTAATAAGGCCCAAATTATCAGGCCCAATTAGCCATTCTTTTATTATTTTTACTATCTTTTGGTTTTATTTTTAGGCTAATTATTTATTTATTTATTTTATCTATTTTTTGGATTTATCATTGGTTTTTAGGGGATAAAAAAACTAATTAAAAATGTACCGTGAATGGATAGTGGTAGAGTTAAAGTTGGTTTCAATTTCTATTAGATAAATTTGATGTTTTTGTGGTAATCTAAAAGTTTGGTCAGTAGTGGATTCCTGAAACACTTTTGCTAGACCTTATAAAATTATACGAACACAGAAAAAGGAGATCACACAGAACACAAAAAAAAATAGAGGGCAAAAAACAGAAAGCAAGAATAAAAAAAAATTTAGAAGAAGTCAGAAGTAATTTTAAGATTTTTTAAAAATTTTTTAAAATTTTGGCATTTTTTTCTGGAAATTTTTTGTAAAATTTTTAGATTTCGGTGAATTTTTTTCACATCGTTTGAATTTTTCGATGATTTTTTTAGTGTCGGTTGAATTTTTTGGTAAGGTTTCTAGAATCCGATGAAGATTCTGGTGAACGTTGAATTTTTCGATGAACTTCTGGTGGCCCAACCCATATTCAAGCAATAATTTCTAGAATTCGATTGATCTTCAATCGGTGTTCATCCGATTAGAGAAAGAAGAGAAAAAAAAAAGAGATAGAGAAAGAGGAAGGGAGATATGAAGCAAAAAGGCTGAAACTTGGGCTTTTATAGCCTTACCAAAATGATGTCGTTTTGAGTTTAAAGAAGACCCAGAATCTGCGCATTTTTCATTCGGGTGACCCGACCTGCAACGTAACCCATTTTTGACCCAAGTTTGACCTGCGCCTTAGCCAATCTTTTTAGCCGAGCCAAGCCGCCAAGCCTTATCATCCAAGTCGTTATCTGTGCTTGGAGTCGAGCCACGCCAACCTTCCAGTGGAGCCGTTTCAATTTTTTTTTGGTATTTTTTTGTTTATTTTCTTTGGTATTTTTTCGGTATTTTTTATTTTTTTATTTATGTCTTTGTTTATTTTTTTAAAAGTATTTTTTGCATGAATAAATTAAAATTATATAAAATATATAAAATAAAATTTTTAAAAAATATATTTTTAGGAAAAAATTGAAAGTATCAATTTTTCTTGAAAACAAAAAAATCTCAAAAAGTATTTTGAGAAAAGTTGAAAGTTTGAAAGTATCAATTTTTTTTAAATTAAAATTTCAGAAAAAAAATATTTTGAGGAAAAGTTGGAAGTACCAATTTTCCTTAAAAATAAAAATTTTCAAAAGGTATTTTAAGGAAAAGTTGAAAGTATCAATTTTTCTTGAAATTAAAATTTCAAAAAAAAAATATTTTGAGGAAAAGTTGGAAGTACAAATTTTCTTTAAAAATAAAAATTATCAAGAAAAAAAATATTCTTGAGGAAAAGTTGAAAGTATCAATTTTTCTTAAACTAAAAACTTTCAAATGCTTGAAGGAAAAGTTGAAAGGATCAATTTTTCTTAAACTAAAAACTTTCAAATGCTTGAAGGAAAAGTTAAAAGTATCAATTTTTTTTGTATAAAAATAATGAGTTTTTTTTAATGAAAAAAATTATTTATATCAAAAGTTGAATCATTATTCCTCTTATTTTATTTTTTTCCTTTCTTTTATTGAAAAATTTTTGATGTTAAATAATCCAACGATGGAGTTTCTGCAAGTGAAATAGTTGCATACTCTTGAAGTGAGAGAATTTTTTTTAATTTTCTATCAAAAGTATTGGAGTCAATTAAGAAAAATTTTTAATAATTAATTACTTGGTTAATTTTTTAGGCTTAATGGATAACACGAAATCAAGCTAATACTATCTTTCGATGGGCGTTGTGAGGGTGCTATAACCTTTCTCACACGTAACTGTACTATCGGACCTAGTTCTGGTTTCACAGACATTGAATTTACCTTTTAGAGATACCTAAGACAAACTTAGGAAACTTCTTTAAAAGGGACAGATTCAGTTAGGTGACCAATCGTACCTAAAAAAAAAGATTGGTGGTGACTCTTTAAGTCAATGTCTAGCGATAGATCTCCAGATTTAGACGTTATGACAGGATGATGGCATTCTATCTCTATAGTCCATATCTTTCTTATATGTATAAGAAAGAAAATTCCATCAGATTTAGTTCATTTGTGTAATATATGGTAAACTGTACCAATATTTTCCATTCCATCACAAAATGGAATTAAACACATGTATGTATTAGTGCCTTTGCAACATTGAATTTGTATGTTCTTTTCTAATATATAAACAAGCCTAATTAGACATTGCTGACATCTTTCAAAATGCTAATTATTGACAAATGCTTCAATATTTTTTAATTATATCAACATTTGATTTATAAATGACCAATAAAAATAGAATTATACAAATAGCTGACTCAACTTATTATCTCAATTTTGGTGCCATGATTTAATAATAAAACTAATCTTGTAGCTAAATTTTATTTTTTGCATATATTCTCTACTTGCATCTAATTTCTCATGGTAAATTCTTTTACCCATTTTTGATTATTTTCATAGAAATTATGGGACAATTAACCTATTCTATATATAACGAAGACATGACAATTAAACAATCGATCATTCCATTACAACTCAATTTAATTCATTACTTGATAACAAGTGATAATTTTTTTGGTTGTAGATCAACTCATGTCTTTTTCTTTTATGTTTTCAGGCTATTTTTCATCTCAGTCTTTATACGTATCAATTTTTTAAATAAATATAATACAATTCATTAAACCCAATTGTGGAGTCAATATCAGTATATGCATAAACTTATGCAATGTAATCAATTTTTTTTTTTTTTTGCATAATTGCTAGCAAAAAGATTGACTGAATGAGATAAACACATTAATAATTTATTTCATTAGTATGCAAAAAATAAATACATACCTCTAATGAAGATCTTTATGAAAATTAACATGTTGGTCCATAGAAACATTAATTCTTTAACACCTTGAACCTTCTCTAATATTGATCTCCAAATGATGCCAATTTCTTTTTTTTGTATGTTACTCATACGAAATATAAATTTCTCATAATTGACTTTAAATTGTTAGAAAAAATAAATAAGAGAAGAGGAATAATAGAAAAGAATTTTGGCTTTGAGGCATGAAGAACACTTTCTTAAAGGCAATTATGCCTTTAGGATATAATAAAGCCTCAAACTCTCTAATCAAAAGTAGTGAATATGGTTATGCTGAAAGATTTATTTATAATGAATGAACAGACATAAACTTTTATTCAGATGGTTATAACCTTCTATATAATCATGACATTTATGAATAACAATATATTTATATTCAAATAGTTATGACAATTTGTCATATGATAATTGTTTCTATTCAAACAGAATTATTTAAAATATGAATAAAATTAATATGAAAATTAATTTTATTCATCAATAATTAAATTTTTTTATCCACTGTGGGATGCACCACATTTTAAACTACCAACAGTTTATAGAGTTGGGTATGAAACGTGACTACCTACCACAATAGCTAACTTGTACGAACGTTTTTTCATAATTAACGATTTTTTTCAGATGTACATTTGTTAAAATTAAGAAAATGTTATAAATATTATTAAATGGACAATATGAACAAAAGATTAGAGGTTTTATTGTCTAATTTAAATAGTCTATATTTCGAAGAAATCATTATAAATTTATTTGGAGATCACAACAAAAGGCATTTGATATTCTCGTGTCAGAAATGGATCAAGATATTAAAAACTAACATCTCATACCTAATGTAACAAAAAAATTGAAGTAAAAAATTACTTCCAAAAATACATTTTCAGATAATTGTAATGTTTTGCAAAAATGTACTATAAGATAATTGTAATACTTTTCGAAAATGCATTTTCCAATACAATGAATAAGTTTTTGAAAATAAATTTTTGGTATATTAAAAAGTTTACGGAAATGAATTTATGATATATTAAAAAAAATCTCGAAAATGAATTTCTAATAACTTACTTTAAAAAAAAGATGTAAAGGACAAAAAAATAAATAATTAATGAATATTTAAGTAATTTCATTAAAAATTAATTTTTTGAAATATATTGAGAATTTTTGGGGGTGTAAATAAATAACACCACTCTTTGAGTAAAACTAAATTGCATTGTTGGTTCATTTTTCTAAAAAGAAAATTTTAAGAAAAGCAAAATCACAGTTGAAACAAGGCAAAAGTGACTTGTCATCAATTTAAAAGTAACAATGTACCAATGAAGATACCTTGTTATTAGTGAATAATATATATACTGTGAATGAGTGACACTTTTCTGAAGGCCAACATAAAGAACAACTTTGAGGCCATGAATTTTGTCCAAAGCAGCAGATGGGGATCAAAGATATACGTATACGTATATGTATATATATACATATAATTATACGTATAAATATACATATAAATATGTATGTATATATATATATGTATTCCGCCTGGCAAAAACTCGATGCAGTTCGTTGAGCTCAGAATCCTCGCTACCCTCTGCAAGTTCCAGATTTCCAGTACATCAGCCATCCCTCACACGTACCAATACTTTGATTTATCTTCAAATTTTTTGTATTCTGTCTGTTATCTCCTGGTCTTCTATTTTGTTGTTTAGCCTTTTTACCAAAGGGAAGCTCAGAGCAGGGCAAAACTTTTACTAACATTGATTGATATTAAGCTGATCAGGGGTGAAAAACTTTCCCCTTTATCCTGGTCGGTTTGTTTTTATCTTACAACATAAGAGATAATAATTTCTTACTATATCCTAATCCATTTTTGGTTCAACATTGGCCAAAGGGACTTGCTAAATGACATTTTTTACATGCACTATGGTCTTACCTTGGGGCCCTTGCTTAAAATTTGCTGATCAATACAAAAGTTTGATACTCCATATAAGATTAATTAAAAAAAGACTCAGCCAGATCAACCCTTGGGCCAAAAAGCTGATTTCATTTGGACTGGTTTGGTACAAATATTGGATACAGTGATCAATAGAATCAAACCTTGGATTTTGTATATGATTTCCTTAATTATTTTTTATCCTAAATAAAAATATCTTCTCTTTCTCCCTTTGGTTTAGGTGTTCCATTAGCCAACTCTGTTTGACTAATGAGGTGGCTTTGGAGTGGTACATGTCTCATGATACTAAATTATATGCAGAAAATTTCTGCATTTGGCCATTACTTCCCACTCAACTCGTATCTCAAAAGCATAGATGAATTGTATCATTGAATACTGCCATTCTTCAATGATTGCCACTCTTTTCTTTTGAAGCCTAGAATATTGTAGGGTCCCCTCCCTCACTTAAAATTAGGGTTTAGGGTTTTAAAATTAAGTTTTATATAATAAGTTTTGATATTGATGAGACTAATCATCTCTCCACCTCCTTGATTTGTATACTTGTGAATATGTATAAAATTTTGCAAATGGGTATCTTATTAGACAAGGTTTTAAACTTCACGTTACCTTAGTATTCTTAAGAATTTCAAAAATGCATTCCATCAAATGGAACTCAAAAGAAGGGAAAAGAAGTTAAAGGAATGTTAATTAAACTATTAGATTATCAAATAAAGATGAAGCTTAATCCTATGTTTTCCTTTCCTTTCTTTTCTTTTTTTTTTTTTTTTTTTTCTCTCTAAGAGGAACTATGTTTCCTAAAATAAGCTTTAGAGGTTACTTGATATAATCAATTTAAGATCCAAAACCAAGTTAACATTATTATATATAAGAAAGTATAATCATCTATGAACATGAGATATAACTTAGTTGGTTTAAATAATCAATTTTAAGAGGTAATATTCAATAGATTTAATATTCAAATATCAATATTTGTAATTATTTTTCGATCATCAAGGATGACTTTTTGTATTAAAAAATATAATCATTTACCAACTCATCAGAATTAAAATGCATTTTTTTTTTTGAGTTGCATAATCCTATTAGATTAAAATCTTGTTTTTGGTGTGAGATTTACATTAGTGTATGATATACCTAACTCAAACGGTTATCACAACTTGGAAGGAATCCAATTGATACCCATATGGATCCTTTCGTTTTTTTTTTTCCTTCGATTTCCCAAGAAAACAAGCAAGATATTCTGGTGAAACAGCACATGTGAATTAGATTACTATTCTTTCTCTATCATTTAAGGATCTATAATAGCTAACAAAAAAAAAAAGAAAGGATTGGATCCATCAATGACCCACCACCACCCACCGCTTAATTGCCTTTAAAATATTTTTTCTTTTTCTGATGTAATGCATCCACATATGATTTGGAGAGTGTGAATACCAAATATCCAATCTTGTAAATGAATTAATTATGCAATTTGTCAGTCCATTAGCTAAAGGTGGTGACATAAACTTATTTAAGTAGTATTAGGCAACTAACTCCACTAGCTTTGGAATATTATTGAGTTATTATGCATCGATGCATTTTCAATTTTGTAGTGTTTTCTAGCCAGGCCAGCATCAATTTTATGATAAAAAGCCTAATTTATGGGGGAGTTCCTCAAGTATAGTCCGAGATTACTGAACCCTATGACAGCGACAACAAAAGCAAAGACAAAAGATATCTCCATAATTAATCATCTTAAGAACGATCTTGCTCCGCATCTTCACACTGCTAGAACACGGCAGAGGAATCGATGTCCAACAAATAATTTGAATGGGAGTACTAAAATTTCAACTATTTATGATGATGGAGACAATCAAATGATTGATGTCTTCATTCTCTCTCTCTCTCTCTCTCTCTCTATATCTATATATATATATATATATATATAATGTTCTAGAAACAAGATAATACTACATTATTCTTGCATCAGATGTGGGTGGCAAAGTCAGGAAACGAGAAAAACCACTGCTAGGTGACATATCTATGGATTTTAAGATTGGGACAAGGATTCCAATGAGATTCTACACCTCTCCAATTCCCAATTTTCTAACAATATATTGGTGAAGAAGAATAAGGGATGGAGTTTATATATATGTTTGGATGGAAAGCAATATTGTATGATAGTATAATTGACAGAATTAGGGGCAGCATAATCTTCATATTTAATGATACAATTAAGCCGACAAACTAGGGGAGGGAGAGAGAGAGAGAGGTAGCTGCTCCTTAGTGAGTTTAGTTCCACAATGAAGCTCCAGTTTGATGAAGCTTTCAGAAATTGTTACGACTTGTAGCATTACAAATCGCCGGAGCCCTTGTAAGACGGATTCTCATTAAACAACAAGAACTAGAAATGTCCACAAAACTAACCCTGATTTTAGTGAACGCCCATATCCCACTAGTCTACACTCTAGAAAGATGAGGCCCGAAAAGAAAAGGACTCTACAAAGATAACCGCATTTATAAACACACTGTAGATTTAATGGAGACAAGGACAATGCCTAAAGTCCACTCCTACTTTTGATTTGGGTTTGATTTAGGGTTTGAAATTGGGTTGCCACTCTATTCTTTTTTGCTTTCCCCGGTGGTTGGGCGCTCTTGACAACTTTCTACAGAAGGGGAGTTCAATTGGGTTTTAGGCAGGTCCACTCATGCTTTTCATATAAATTGTCGGGGATTTGATATTTTGTTTCAGTGCCAAACTGAGACGATCTAGCTCCACATGATGGAAGCTATATGAATGAAGAACAAGGCTGAGTTGCAGCAAATTTTGAACCTTACGTTCTGACTTCTGTTATATATTACTACTATAATTTATGAGAAAAAAGAGGCCATTCGTATTTAAAATTTAATATGAAAAAGCCATCATAGCCCAGAGAAATCTTAAAAGGGAGAAACTGCAGCTCAGATTCGACTGTACCTAAATAAATCTGCTTGCTGAGAAAGAGGATAATGGATACAATAATCCTGTATTGATGTCTTCAAGCTACTTAATTATCTAGAACGCTATATGCTCCATTTGTCTTTTTGGCAATAAATCCTGGAAAATGCACACTATCCGGTTGGATAAAGAGACAAATAACCAGGAAGTCCGGCTGCCAAACCAATGATCAAGAACTCAAGTTCCGAAGCCAGCTCCCTTGTTCAATGTACAAGCACAATCAAGTCTTGAGGTCTTTGCTGCTCCTGTTTTAACCAAATATTTATCGCTTTCAAAAGGAAACTGAAATAAACTTTAGTAACTGCTGTAGATGAGATTCCTAAAGGAAGAAACTTATTATATAATCAGATAAACAATTAAGGAGTTGCACCGAAACAAAAACCAGAACGAAGTTGATGGAAATGTCCACAAAAGCAAGCCAATGTTCAGCTACCGAAAAGTAAGATTTTGAAGGGAAAGGCGACGAAGTTGTACATAATTTTCCGTTGTGTATTCATGCTGCTTTATTGTAGGGATCATGGAGACAAAAATCATCTGTGTCTGCCTAAATCTATCTAATCTTGACTTGTTAGGTATATTTTCTTTAGCAAGTGAATACAAGATTGTACAGTCTGACGAGGAAAGTAAGACAAAGCCATTGTGATACCAACATACATATCTCTTGAGAAAATATCAATTTCAGAGTACAGGTATGTGCACTCAAAGAGAAGAAGATGACCTAAGAATGGGTCTCACAGCAAATATACTGATAACAGCTTAGGTTGACATCATTAATAAATTAGAAAGAGGCATTGGTTAATCTATAACAGGTTCCTTTGTTTCAACATAGTTCCTGAGGCTAATAACAGGCCAGTTTACTGTGTTTTTTTTTGTCATACAAGAACATGCAAACACAAGAAGCGAATATCAATCTCCCTTGTGAACCATGACAGAATTTGAAATGAACTCAAAGATGAACAATCTTAAATTCTTAATGGCTGCTAAAAACCTAATTTACTGGAAAATACTGTTTCTTTGAAGATAGGCAGGACTTATTGCTCAATCTTTGCCTAGTTAGAAGTTGCTTTGATCTTCATTTTTCATTATCCTTTTAATTAGTGAAATCCAATAGAGAGCAAAGACCGTGAGACCTGAACACTGCAGTTGAAAACGTGGTAAAATGTTTGAGAAGGTTGAAGTTGAAAAAAGTTAAGGCTAATTGTAATGCAACAGAACCACTAAATCCATGTGTTTATACGGCCCTAAATAGATCTCTATTGGCTACTACTGAAGCACAACATCTGAAGCCTACTGTTCCTAAATTAAGCAATGAGGTCGAATCCAAATCAAGGCCAAACCAAAAATGAGCTAATCCAGAAGCTGTACCACTATACATTTCTGGCAAAGCCAAGCAAAGAATTTTCGGACACAGGCAGTTACTATGAATGTAAAACCAGAAACAGCCTAAAAAGAAAAAGTAAACTTCAGTTATAACAAACGCATGTAAACTTTCTGAATGATTTCGAAGCACTGAAAAAATAAATCCTCATCCCTCACAAGTCATAGCATTCATTCATTGCATAGGTTCAACAATTTTAAATTCACTAATCCAAAAATTTATATTAAAAATCAAAATCAGTAATACCCTTAACTGATAAAACTATGAAAGTCATTACGAAACCTAAAAATCAAACTCAGGAAGAAAATCAAGCTTCATTGTTTTTGATTTAGGGTTTTGAAAACCATCAACTTTATATCATTGAATATCCAAAAAGGAAAAAAGACACAATCAACCTTTATTACATAACAATTCCATATTTAATCAGAAGTATCGACAAATTTAGAAAATTTTACTTTTTTATACACAAAACCCTTAAACCAAAAAAAGAAAAAGACACAATCAGCCTTTATTACATAACAACTCCATATTCAATCACAAGTATCAACAAATTTATAACATTTTAATTTTTATATACAAAACCCTTAAACCAAGAGAAAAAGAAAATAAGGTGTCGGGGCAAGTACCGAGTTTTAAGCGAGTGGGAGACGATTTTTAGGAGTAGGTGTGCGGACGGTCCTTGGCCTTGTCGGGATTACCATCATCGTCAGGGTCAATGGTGGTTAGGTTAACGCAGGAGAAGCACTCGAGAGATGAGAAAAAGGCGGAGACCACGGTGACGCTGACCCAGCTGGCTACCTCTTCCAGCTTCTCGCGAGAGACCTAGGTGGAGGGGGACCTCTCGCTGTTATCCATTCTTGTTCTTGTTCTGAAATCGATTTGATTGGATTAAGAAGATTTGACGGCGGATTGATTGCAGAGGGCAGGAGCCCTGATTGTTTAATCAGGGAGGACTCGGACTACTTTCGTCTCTCGGGGAACCAAAGTACACTTGTTTGAATTTAATCAATTTTAATCTTATAGATCAAATAACGAGCCGCGCATCTGGTGTAGTGGTATCATAGTACCCTCCCACGGTACTGACCGGGGTTCGATTCCCCGGATGCGCATGATTTTATTTCGTTTATTTTTGTTTTTGAAATCGGCCTGTTCAAGCCCAATGGTACCATTGGGCTTGAATTGGATTGAGTCAAGATTTAAGTTTTAGTTTGGTTGTTACTTTTTTTTTTATTATTTATTCCTCGTTTTCTTTATTTTCTATCACAAGAATAAGTAGCAAAAACATTAATCAAATATAATTTTACATAAATTTGAACAAACCCAATCAAAATCAAAAGAGAAAACGACACCAATTATCATTAATGAATTAATCGCCTTTTTTCTTTCATTCTTGGGCTCTAGGTTTGGCTCAAAGAACATGAAAATTATAATTAAGGACCAAACTGCTAGGCTTCAGCCAGAAACTTAGGATGGGGTGCTGCAAATAAATAAGCTTTATCGATCACAATATTGCAGAAACACACAATCATTATTTACATATATTTTTAGTTTTTTTTTTTTATCAAAATAAATGATATACCTTTTCTAGTGGGCTTGACAATAACAAGAAGATCCGTTTTCTTTATTCAAATAAGAGATTGAGTCCAGTAGGTTAGAATATTAAAATTTTAATTTTGATAATTTAAAAAAAAACATAAAGTTAATATTATTTTTATAAAATAATAAAGACGTGACTATGTAATTCACATGCAAAATCCATGTTAAAAAAAGTTAATATTATATAAACTCCTGAATCATGAGCATCAAAATCAAATCAATAACAATAATAGAAATATATAAATACGTTTTGTTGTATGTACGTTTCAATAACTATTTGTTCATTTCAGATGATGTTGAATAAAATAAAGAATATTGAGGTGACATCCAAAAACAGTAAATTCCTTGCAAAATTGTTCTGCATTTTCATCCATCCCTTATGGAATATTCCAGGTTGCTTGTTGACAATCAAATTGGTCATAAAGGAATTGTAAGTTGCGTACCAGAATATGGATACGAGCATGATGATGACGATGACGTAGACGTAGACGCAGTCCCTATCTTCTGTAAGCCTATGAAATTGAGCCAAACAAAGACTGCGAACCCGTCTGCAAATATCGTGTTTTGCCTCGTGATTAGCGAGTTTCAGAAGACAACAGAAGAAAAAGACTAAAATATTAAGCCCACTGCTTATAGTTGTTGCCATGGCCAAGCCTGATCATCAGACTAGAAGTATGACCCCTGGGGACTTTACCACGGTCTTAGCATCTGAGGGGGTTGAATTCCTTTTATCCGGTGAAGGAAAGGTAGGTACTCCTGCAAAGAAACCTTGTTTCCGTATTTTCTCTTTCAACTCTCAGTTGCAATTCTTTTTTTTTTTTTTGGGGGGGGGGGGGGGGGGGGAGATGAGAATAGAAATTTAATTA